>NC_090934.1:303561037-309334621 GCF_040938575.1 Ambystoma mexicanum | reverse complement strand
CCTTTAAGCCTAGAGCACACTCTACTCGAGGCACGGGGCGTCCATAGGCATTCATTGCAAATGTTCCCCTTGAGTCCATCTGCAAAGCGGCTAACTGGAGTTCTGTGCACACCTTTACAAAACACTACTGTCTAGATGCACACTCGAGATCTGACTCCCAGGTGGGTCAGGCAGTACTAAGACATCTTTTCTCTACTGTACCTTCTCATAACCCACCGCCAACTCCGGGGACTGCTCGCTAGTCTATGCACAGCATGTGATTCTAAGCAGATTAACAAGCATCAGAAGACAATGCATTACTTACCGTAAAAGCATTTCTGATGGTTGTATCTGCTTAGATTCACATGCGCCCACCCTTCCTCCCCGCTCGGATGGAAGGAACATAGACTTCCTTTTATATCTCTTTCTGTACTCACGTCTAGAAGGCTCCCTCAGGGCAGAAAAATACAAACAGAGGGACCTCGACGCGTGAGGGATTGTGGGTACAACACACGTCACTATAGGGATAGTATTTCAGACACGCCTTGTCGACGTCCCTTTTTGACTACGAAAAACAAAAACGCAATACTCCGCAGTGACCACTGGATGTCGGACCTATGCACAGCAAGTGAATCTAAGCAGATACAATCATCAGAAATGCTTTTACGGTAAGTAATGCATTGTTATCTCTCTCTCTCTCTCTCTCTCTCTCTCTTCTCTCTCTCTCTCTCTCTCTCTCTCTCTCTCCTCTCTCTCTCTCTCTCTCCTCTCTCTCTCTCTCTCCTCTCTCTCTCTCTCTCTCTCTCTCTCTCTCTCTCTCTCTCTCTCTCTCTCTCTCCTCTCTCTCTCTCTCTCTCTCTCTCTCTCTCTCTCTCTCTCTCTCTCTCTCTCTCTCTCTCTCTCTCTCTCTCTCTCTCTCTCTCTCTCTCTCTCTCTCTCTCTCTCTCTCTCTCTCTCTCTCTCTCTCTCTCTCTCTCTCTCTCTTCTCTCTCCTTCTCTCTCTCTCTCTCTCTCTCTCTCTCTCTCTCTCTCTCTCTCTCTCTCTCTCTCTCTCTCTCTCTCTCTCTCTCTCTCTCTCTCTCTCTCTCTCTCTCTCTCTCTCTCTCTCTCTCTCTCTCTCCTTCTCTCTGTCTGTTTGGAAACATCTGTACGCCCTACTCTCATGCTACCTCATGTCAGAAAAAATACTATCTGCGGGACCCTCACGCGTGAGGGATCATGGGTTCAGGGGACGTCACCATAGGGATAGTATTACTGACACGCCCTATTTCGACGTCCATTTTCGAAAAGAACTGTAATACTCTGCAGCTTCCACTAGATGTTGCCCATGCATAGCATGTGAATCTAAGCAGATACAAGCACCAGAAATACTGTGAGTAATGTATTCTATATATGTATGTGTTGGTGTATGTATATGTGTGTATGTATATATATATATATATATATATATATATATGTGTTTCTTTGGCTATGTGTATACTTTAAGTTCAGTGTACTGCCTATAGCCCTTCCTCCCTCCTAAGATAAACGGGCTGCTCAGCCATGGCTACCAACAAAACGTGTGTGGTTCAGGCCTATTCTAAGAGTTAGAGCCCTGTGTCCAAGTGTGAGTTTTCACAATTGGTGGACTTTTGCAAAACTCCTTAACAGTTTCAGTTAAAGCTTTTTATTTGAAACTATTGGTCGGATCGACCAGTGCTTGCGGAGTTCATGGTGCTTTTTTTTTTTTTAAAGACAATGGAGTTCTTACATGTGTAGCACCCTTGTGCTAAATGTTGTGCACATTCCTAAAGTCAGAAATACCTAGGTTTGAAAACCTATGAAAAAGTGTGGTTTAACAAATCTGTTACTCCAGACATGTGTAGGTGGTGCATTTTCTTTCTCAACAATCTCTTCTTACTTTCCTACCCATCTGTTCATTTCTCTTTAGTACAACCTCTTGAAAGCTGCCAGGTGATAGATTGTTAGAAACATAATACAATGTGTGTATATATAAAATCTAAATTAAAGTTGTCATTCCTTCCTCATTGTAATTAAAACGCTTTCCCATGTTAGACGATTTAAGTTTTTAATCCCCAAAATAAATAATCATTTTCTTGCCGGCAGCCAGCATGTAACTATGCTAGAGTATTTGATTCTGGAGTTAAAGTGGAAATGGGGCAACGTACTTAGCATAGCTTTAGGCAGTGAGACAAACCAACCTTTACTTCACACAACACCCAACAATAGCATTGGTGTCGGTTTCATGTGAACAAGTGTCCATAATGGTGTCCCCTTCCTAAAACTTGTTCTTTATTTGCACTCTACAGATTTGTGTACGTCTGGGACACGACGACCAGGAGGATTCTCTACAAGCTTCCAGGGCATGCAGGGTCTGTGAACGAGGTGGTGTTTCATCCAGATGAGCCTATAGGTAAGTGATACAGCTTTTTCAGAGGTGCAGGTTGGTTTGCAAGGGTATCTAATCATTCCACCCTTCTCAGTACCTTTTTAGATGTTCCCAACATCTGTCCAGGACTGCTCCAGTCTTGATCTTTACTGATGATGCAGTGCATCAGACACTTGTCTGGTTTTGTCTCCTATTTCAGTGCAAACTACCTTTTTTAATTAATAATCCCAAAAATGCTTTTCTTTTATGCCACAGCCAAAAAGTGCTTAAAACCAAATTACTAACTGACCAACTTAATTTTACATTTTATTTATTTTTGTTTTGTAGCAGTGCACGTGCGCACCTAGGTGCTAGTTACAGACATGTATGTTAGGTAGGGTGCAACCGTATTGGAAATGTGGAGTTTATGCCATCACTCGTGCAGTAGAGGCCATTGTGGGATTGTGAAATCCTTCTATACTAGATCGGCCCCAAAATAAATAGACTCTTGCAAAGGTTCTTGTGATTTCTCTGTATTCCTAGACTGGTTACTCAACCTGTTCCTGTTGGTTCCTAATGTAAGGCCTCCCTGTTAGGACAGTTTTTTTTCTAAAGCCCAACTAAGGGCTTCATAAAACCATAATCTGAGGCAGTACATAAATCCACTCTTGGTATAAGGTTGTACTACTTAAGAACATTTGGTAGCATAGACAGAGCAGCCAGGCTTATTTTCGGAGGGAGATAAGACTGTAGCTTGCAACAAAGAAATTGTAGCATACATACGGTCTAAAGAAACACTGTGTATTGTAAAAAAAAGAGGTTTTTATTTAAATAAAAGTAGGCCAAGCTACATCTTGGGGGAAGTAAGTACTAAAACATCTTATATAAACACAATTCGATACTAATGGGATACAACCCAAAGTATAACCTTATTGAGAATACTATCGGTCACAGTGAGCCACACCTATAAGATATTCTGAATGGCAGTCAGCTATTCTTTGGGAGTAAAACCAGGTTAGATATACTTTTAATATACAATCACTATTTCAAGGGCAATTGGCTAGGACTAGTGTGAAAGTGAAATGATCTGCACCATAGTTATTCAGTGCTAAGGCAGGTCCCTGAAACAGAAAGAGGGTGCCTCGGCCAAAGGACTGTGAGGCGGTGCAGAATTTTCAGCCTACCCAAGACTGTTTCCAACAGTAAAGCTCGTCTGGATTGTGGATAGTGAAGACTCTCAAACACCCAGCTGTGCCTTGTTCGTTTTGACTTGGTAGAACCAACCGAATCGTCTGTACTGCTGACTCCCTGACTTCGCAAACCTGCACTGCTACCCTGCCCAGACATTGTGTGTTCTTGCCACCAGAACGGTTTCCTCCTGACTGGGCTGCTCCCATTGTTCCCCAGCAGAAGCAGACGCACTTGTTTCGATTTATTTCTGACTATATACATTCAGTTAAATGTCTAATTGGCACCCCATCACAGTTTAGATTGAATACAGTTGTATGCATTTTTCAATTACAATGACATAAAGTGAGGGGAAAAGATCATAGTGCTTTATAAGGAATTACCAGTCCACAGTAACTAAACTTAATGAGTCAAACTATAACTTAAGAACAAATCCCCAGAGAAGTTCAAGATAAGTAACCAGGTTTTGGTTACTTTGGAGAAGTTTGAAGAGTTAGTCTCACGTAGGCATCAATGGGCCCAATGTGTGTGTTAGTGCTTTGGTCTATGACCCTTTTAATGATATTTTGAAAGCAGTTCGCCTGCAAAGGAAAGTGGCAGCTACCAACCCTGGATGTCTAAGGGAACCCAGACCAGATTGCTATGCTTCTTTTCTACTGCCAAAGGTAAGGCAATGGTCGCTGCAGGGAAACCTTTAACACCAATGTTATTGACATATGCTAATTTATATAGCGCCTATACTCGATGTGTTTCAAAGCGCTTCAAGGCAAAGGAGGTAACAAGGGAAAATACAATGACATTCTTACAGGCCATGAATGGTAAGGATGTGAAATGAACTATCGTACTCGGCCTGACGACATTTCAGATAGTGCAAGACCAGACCTAAGACATAGATAAGGAAGGAAGGGAGGGGGAAAGTGGGAAGGAAATGGAAACAGACAGGCGACTACCGTACTAGGCCTGACACAATCTCTGGTAGAGCCGGAGAAAAACAAAAGGTGTGGGAGAGAGGGGTGCAAAAAGGGACTGGAGGAACAAAACAAGTGACTATCATACTAGGCCTAACGACATTTCAGATAATGCTGGAGGAGGGGATGAGGGAAACAAGTAAGGGGACGGGGTGAGGAGACAGATGAGGTTGCTATCCTACTAGGTCAAGGGAAAATTCGGATAAAGTAAGGGGAGGAGATAGGAAAAGGGAGAGGAGGAGTGAACGGAGAGTAAGCAGTCAAAAGGAGTGTAGAAGCAAGAGGGGAGAGCAATTGCAGAAGTCAGTAGTAACACAATGTTGCAAGCCAGGATACAAGATGAAGATGGGAACAGCATGATTCAGCGCCACCAGGAGTACAAGATGCAAAGGAAGTCCAGAATAAGAGTTGAGAAAGGGTGACGCGCCGTGAATCAATGAAGACCATTAAAGTCAAATACAGCATTGGCAACAAGACTCTGATGGTGAAACCAGAATGTATCAGGACAGACTTCTGCAGAAGTAGGCTAGAGGGGGGTCGGAGCAGGGTAGCAGAATCAAGCAAAACAGGCAACACCTGTGTGCAAGAAGTAAGGAGGGCACAAGGGAACATCGCAAGGGGATCAGAGCAGGTTGGGATGGCCTGTGAGGACAGAGGGAGTAAACACATGTTGGTGCATGCTTACCTGCTGTCTGAGCAGGGGGGGGGGTCAGGCCCTGGGTCCTCCATGTCCAAACATGAATTGGCCTTTTCTTCATCTGCCACTCGGATGCCCGGGCGAGGGACACCCTTGATCTAAGAGTTAAGAGCAGGAAGGAAGAGGCAGGGCTAAGAAGGTGGGTGGTGCTTAGGCCAGGTAACCTAGATCCACCTGCACCTGCTCCCCATCTTCAAAGGAAAAGCGGCTGGAGGGCTCCTTAAGTAGGAAAAAAGAACAGCAACCAGGAAGGCACCAGGTGCCAAGAGTACTAAAAACTAGTTTGCAAACCAGCCCCTTCAATTCCGATCATAACTCCTGACCCTTTGTAATTTTTGGTGTTTTGGTGAAACCTTTCTCACTGTAGGTTGTGGCTTTAGGGGTCCAGCTGTAGCTGATGCAGGTTGTTCTTAGTTTGGCAACTTACAGCAGGGTTGGGTGATTCCGGTCTCTGTCAGTGACCTAACATTAACAAAGATCAACAGTCTGAACTTTGCTTCCAATTCCACAATGTTGGAAGACCCATAGGATGCTGCTCATTAAATGAGCTAGCCCTGTACAGGTTCTGTAGGCATGAATACTCAAACACAGGACAAGAGATCAGCAGCAGGGAAGTGATAGTGCATGCTCCTCATGAGCCCAGTTTGTGTTTACTGCACAGAACTGAGCTAAGCATGATGAGTGCCAACAAAGCACTTGGCTTTTCAGAGCATGTGGAGAATGAACCTCATGATGCAGGCCTCGATGCTAGGCCCATCAATTGCAGTAGATGGTTTGGGCCATGGTTGTCCCAGCAGCAATTGCCCCATCATCCTTCTGCAGCCTTTACTGCTTTGGATCCATGGCTCTAGTTGAATTTGTTTTCATTTATTGAGGGGACACTTTCACCCAGAAACCCATGGAAATTAAGGATACCGTTTTCTGGGCAATCCTGAAATTAATGCTGCACATTACAGTGCAAGCTGGTGTAAAACTGACCAGCAGGTTGACTGTCTTATATTGTCCTTGGTCTCTGTACTATTATTTATCCAAGGGGGCCTGGAAAGGATATGTTAAGTCTGTACAGGTTCAGTATCTAGATGAGTTTGGTGCTTGGTAGTTGGGAAGGACAGAAATGTTGAGGTAAGTAGATTGATCGCCCTCATGCAGTGACGTTTAAGTGAGGGTTTAAGAGTAGATGGTCGTAGAGTTTTTGACAATGGACGGAGCGGTAGGGAATTCCAGTTACGTGGGGCACGGATGGAGGCGGTGCAAAAGCAACAGGATGCAAAGTGGTAAACTTTAGGGATGATGCTGATGTGGCGGTTGAATGGAGGAGAGTAGTAGGAAATGGTGTCTACGAGATAACGAGTAGTCCATGCTGTGATTGGAATGAGGGTAGTAGAAATATGATTATCCATATTTAATGTTTATGTAATTTGGTGGTGGAAGTGCGTGGGGGAAGAGATCTGCTGGGGAGAATTCTGCTTTAACGCCAATTTACATTTATGACCATGAACCAAGGGCATAGAGAACATGACTGTTCTCCAAGTGACACCAGGGGACAGGGCTTGGCAGCATTGAGCACTAAACATGTCCCAACAAAGTTAGCCATGTTGTAGATAGTATGTATTTCGAACAGAAGTCCACTTGATCCCTCGATATGAGGAGAAAGTATTTTGCTTGTTTCACCTTCATTAAAGCATGTTTTGAATCTTGGTCTAATCAAATCTCCTGATGCACCAACCAGCACCTCTACACACATTTAAGAGAAATTATGAAAACTTCCTGATTCTATCTGCATTTCTCCCCAGTGCTTTCAGCATCAAGTGATAAACGGCTCTACATGGGAGAGATCCTCTGAGGATGTGCAGTAAGCAAAAGCTTCAAGGACACCGCCATATACTGAACCGCTGCTGAGTCAGCAAAGCAATGTCAGCAGACCCTGATCCAAAGCCCACGATGGAAACCCTCATCGTAGGCAGTGAGTGTTACTGTTTCACTGATGCAAGCGGAGAAGCTGGACTTGATTCAGACAACAGGGTGGACATTCCGTGGCCTTGTGGAGAGGGGACGAGAAATGGACATTATCTGCTAACTTATTAACTTTTTATGGATTCTTCCCCACCCCCCTTAGCAAGTTGTGGATGTACTAAACGTGGGAAGCCCCGGTTAAAATTGACCAGCGTTTTTTTTTTAAAATATGTGTAACTGTCATTTTCTCTGTTCCAATGGAAAGTAAATGGACAACCTTGGAGAATTGTTTCATTATTCTATTGTGCTGGCGTAGGTTCTTTTCAAGTCCTACATCGTCTCGTTTGAGAAATAACAAATCTCTGAGCTCAACAAAGTAATTGGAGAACTTGTTTACCTTGGAGTCTGCGGAGAGGAATTCCTGTATACCCCTAGTAATGACATTAGTTGTACGTTGGATCCTGCACCCACTAAAGTCTACCAAACGCTTACAGTGACTAATCTTTGAAGTTACTAGGTTGTTGACCTTTGGCACCCAAGCAAACTGCTGTGTCACTGCAATTTCACAAGATCAGCCATTGTGTGATCAAGATTTGCATTTCTGTACACATTGAACGCCCTTTCGTATTTACCACACTTGAGGCAGACTCCTTTATGGAAGTGCAAAGTTACTTTTGTTGTGCCTTAACTGGTTGCCTGGAAGTTACCAAGCTTGTGTTAGTCCTTTCTTTCATGCACAAATTTACTTTCTCAGTCAACTACAATTTGTTTGACCTAATTGGGTGATTTGCAGTAGATTGAGATTTTCTTTTAAATTAATGTTGAGGTTTAAGGAATTTGTGGGGGCTTTTCAGGTGCAACATCCTTGTGAGAGTTGAGCTCCAGTAGGATTCCCACTCCTATACCATGATGTAGCAATGCCTGGCAATTGTGTTTGAATCTTGTGGACACCGTCCTAACTGCACACTATTAGCGAATGGGCTGAACACTTTAAAAGGCAATGGCATCTTATTACACAGCCCTATGCTGAAAAGCGATAGGTGGACTTGACCTGTGGGTAACACCATGTTTAGTGGAAGGACCAAATACTGCTGTAAACTTACCTAGTTTTCTTTGGATTGATAGTCATTGGTTATGCAGGAAGAGGGGTAGGGCAACTGTTGTGCTGGTGGGGAGGTTAACGTGTGTGAGTTGTGGTCATGGTTTTGGAGGATCATTTCATGTGGAGATTGGAATGTATCCCCAGGTTCCTAGCTGAAGGTCGTTACTGTTGGGAGATAAAGAAATGGGGCATGCTGCTCATCAGTAATCGAATGCCATTTGATTTTATGGTCAATAATCTTCTGTAAATCCCTGGTGGAGGGGTGTGGGGTGGTTGAGGGGGAGCTGGGCTGCAAGGGCCATTACATACCGAGATGGTGGGTCCCCAATGGCTTTATTTGTAGCCACATCATTTATTAATTTCCATGTGCTATTGGCCACAATCTGACTGCCTGCGACCCATTGTTTTCATCAACATGGGACTGTCATGGAAATTGCAGATGGACCCACCTCCTCCCATTTAAGGGTGGTCTCATGAGCCAGAGTGCAAGACTGAGGTGGTAGTTGTTGTTCAGGGATTTGGATGTGATGAAGAGGGTAGCAGGTGTTTCAGAGGGAGCTGGGGGATAGTGCAAGTAGCTAACAGCTTGCATAAAATGCAGATTATACTGCAAAGTAAATCGTGACCATAGCAACCTGATTGGTTGTGGATTTGCAAATAAAAAAATAGCTCTGTCTTAAGTGCCTTTCACCCAGCTTCAAGGTTGAAGTGGCCAAGATGCATATGTTGTCTGTGTCCATTTACACATTTCTCCCAGCCCAACTTCCCTGTTCCCAATCAGTGAAATCAGTAATATAGTGTGTTTAGCCTTCACATTTTTACTCCATCTGTTGGAATAAAACTGGACTATAGATGGCTCTTGTTGATGGTTAACTATTGGTGAATAGCATCAACTTCTACATTGATACTTTGCAGTATGCTGGAAAGTTAATTCTTGCCTTTGTGATCTCTTGAGTGGAATGCACTGCAGCTAGTCTTCCTACAGCCTTAAATTGCATGTGGAAGGTACTCACTAGACTGTTAATCACAAATGATGAACAAATATCTCAGGCAAGGTACCGCACTGTGTGAACAACCCGCTGTGAAAATGTATTTCCAAAATATACCCTATTGTGGCTATTGGGAGGCCACCTATTATGGTGAACAGGGAGACCCAGATTTCTAGCCTAACTCGATCAAGGTAAGTCACCAGAGCAGCAAGGCTTAGACTCAGAAGGGCTGTGAGTGATCTAGGGCTACATGAGTCCACATAAAACACCACCTATAATTCCAGTTAGACAGGTAATTAGAAAAAACTACGATTCGGCCTTTAGAATGCACACAAGCAAGTAAAACCTCTAACAAATATCACACACTTGCTATAAAAAAAATACATACATTTGCCCTTATCAGGATAAAGAAAGCATGTCATTCCATGACCAGTGTAACATATGTAACTAGTCAGATGCATGAAATTCAGTAAAAGGCACTTTAGAACCATAGAACAGTATTGCTAACACTTCCAACCCTAAGATGATTTGGGGCCTTTAGAGACCTGAGGACAGGACAACCCTTGGATGTGAAAAAGACAGGTTGCAATGTGAATTGCCATGATCATGCGGCGAAAAGCGATCTTCCAGGGACTAATGAAGGAGAAGGTCTCGTGTGGCTTGTGTTGATGAAAGAGAGCTGAAAATGCAAGAGCGGCCATCTTGTAGTATAAGCCGAAGATACGTCAAGTTGGTAGCCCAGTAGAGAGCTGATGAAGCAACTGGTTGTTCCAAGGACACTTCCAAAGGCATGAAAACTCAAGCAGGGGTCCGGAGTGGCTGTCGCCATCAATCCAGTGGTTGAATTACTGACCAGCATCATCTTGAAATCAGGCAGTGGAGCAGGACCTCACTGGTGTTGGACAGCTTCAGGTGTCGTCCTCAGGTAGTCAGCGGGCTGCTCCCCTTCGTAGATGACTTGGCTCAAACAATGATCCTAAGAATGGCTGCAGGAGTAATCTTTTAACCAAGATCTGGACTGGAATCTTGCCCAAGTCCACCAATGGTAAGGATCTGCACCGGTCAAACTGGCAGTGGCTATCCAATCTTTATAGCCACTTGCCACAACATCTGCCCCACAACAGATATTGAGGCACCAGGATGTGTACTGGGACCAGACAATCCCAGCCCCCAAAATAACTGACTCTTTGCCCAGGATAACAGCAGTTTTCACTGGGAAAGGGCATCCCATGTGTGGGAATTCTAGACCCAAGAGGGCAGCTAGGCCAAAGAACAATACGGCAAAAGGACAAGAAAAAACCTGTTCACATCGCCATTTTAGGGGGCTAGCAGCTTTTAGTAGCCATTTGCGGTAAATCCAAACGTGCATGAGTAAAAAGTTAAAAATGCAGTAGAGAAATATCAGCTGCCACCAGCTCATCCTAGCCACATTGTATTTCTATTTTTCCTCGTAATTTAAAGGTTTTTTTTATTTTCACACGTCAAAAGCAAGTTACAAGAAACTCATCAAATGGTACACAACAGCATTAATATTCTGTACAATCAATGCAGGTTTACAAATGAACAATCCGTATTAACAAGCATAACAAGATTTCACCAAGATTAGACAAAGAAGGTAAGGGAAGAAGAAGAAAAGTAGAAAGATGAGGAAAGGAAGTGAAGGGGGGGGGGGGACATGAGAATCAAGCACACAGTAAATAACAGTGTTTACATAGTATCCTAACTGCATTTCATTTTAGGGTGATTTGTGCAATTGTATTAATGCAAGAAATTCATGAACGCTGATTGTCCTAGTGACTGCTCAGTATGAGCAAAAAGACAGGGGAAGTAAAGCGGGAGACTTTACTTCCAAACAGTCATCAGGAGTTGAAACAAGGCAAAAGGAAAGGGTGTCCCATGGAAGTCTATGGGAAGAAAGTAGCAAAATGAAAACTTTTCCAATACAAATAAAACTAACGTATTGCTACCGAATGAAAGAAAAAAAGACCTTTTTGCATCTATTCCTAAAATTAGAGCCATTAATGCTCGATCAACCAATGAAAACGCTACCAATATAAACAGTGATAAAGGAGCATGTTCTAGACTTCATTGGAGTACAAAACCTGATGGACTAATAACATTGCCACTTTGTTTCCAGAAGGTTGTAAAATCTTAGTAATGAACATGTAAGGACAAACGAGAGGCAGCATTTTATTTTTTCCTTCATCGGTCCTCTGGCAGGACAGGTGACTTAAGTAAAAAGATTCAAGCTTAGTTTATTTAAAAATAAACTAGGACACTAGGGGACAGGCCTACAATATAACAGTGATTCCCCCTTCAAGATTGGCCTAAATCCAACAGTGCCTGGATAGATCAAATTAGAACTTGTCAAGTGTTTCCTTTTTTTGTGGAACCTGGCCTCCTAAGGTTCTTTAAAGGAAATGGTCTGAACGATATAAGCGTAGCCCTTAGTGGTGCAAACACAGTCAAGGATGTGGTGTGGATAAGCACTCACATGGACTACAGGTTCATATACAACAGAAATGGAATTCCCTCTTGGGTTGTGGCTTCAAACAACAGTTAATGGGAAGAGACAAATGATACATTGGAAGGGGTTTTCTTCTCCTGGAGATACTGGTCTTTGGTTGGTAGAGCATAATTCGATTAAATAATGGAGAGCGTAAAAATGGTCTCATTTTCCGACGACCAATATAAAAAATGTCTAAACCTGCCGTCTAGACTAGGACAACCCATAGCAGGAGCAGAAAGTGCACCCCGACTAATCAAAACGACCTTGATTTACTAACACAAAAAAGAAATTGATTTGAACTGAATCACATGGTCAGTTAATGGTGGAATACCTAAAAGCAGGGGTCATCCCAGAAGGGTTACACATTAAAAACATACCTAGGGTATTCCTGGATAACCCTAAATTTATGACCAACTTTAGCAGTGTGGGCAATTAGTGCTCCCGTGATTGGGTGATTCTAGTTATATTTATTTATTTATAATATGTACACAGCCACAAATGGCTTTACATATACAAACATAGATTAAAAACACAATATCACACATTCTTCAATTGTTAAAATTTACATACAAAAATATCCTCTGATAGGTCCTTTAAAATTATTAAAATGAATTCATAAAATTTCATCATGATATATATCAGATTCATGTCATTTCCTTCCAGCAGTCTTTTCCAAATAGTTTCTATATCCTCTATTAGACTGGAATTCTTGTAACATAAAGAATACTTTACACAAAGGTTTACAAGACTCTCACAATAACATAACAAATGTTTGGCAGCTTCAATCTGTTCCATACAACATAGTCTACAGAACCTTATGTTTTTCTCTATCCCCAATTTGGCACCTAGGATCTCCATCGTGTCACAACGATTGAATTTGAACATAAAATACTGTCTTACAATGGCAGCAGTAGGGAAAGCATACAAATATTTCGGTTTTGCAGAAACTAAAGATCAATGTTCTAAAAATAAGCCACTTGTAGATTTCGTGGCCAAGGTAATCAGATCACGTTCCTTAGCATGGCTATATATTACTCCTTGTAACAGTTTTTTAATCTTAACTTGTTTTAAGAGTAACAAGCTATTTTCATTAACAGTTGCCCACTTCGCATATACCATATGTAGTCTACTCAAAGATTTAAAATGTTTTTTTGTGACCATCCTTAATAAAATTGTCCATTAGTTCGATCACAAAGGTGCTAATGGATAACATGCTTAATTTTGCATATAGCATTGCAGATTTGTATTCCAATATGTCCTTAGCAAATCTAACATCACCCTCTAATAAAATATATTCGCAGGATATTGCACTAGGTAATCTAAACAATAATTTAAAAATGTTTCCTTCTAATCTGCACATTTCATTCTCAAATTTACCTTCCCATATCTCGGCTCCATAAAGTAGACAAGTTATTATTTTACTAGCGTATAATAGTAAGATGGTATTTACTGATATTCTACCTTGTTTCCCAATGAATTTACTAATTGCTCCAGTGTTTTTCAAACATAAGTTTAGTTGCTTCCCAATGATGATTCCAGAGCAGCTTCGAGTCTATTATGATTCCCAAATATCGATAGTGTTCAACTTTTTCAAGCATCTTAGAATTCACCATCCATTTAAATTTGTTAGACCGGGTTTGTTTCGTTTCCCCAAGAAAGGTCATTACCTTAGTTTTTGCAATATTAATCTTTAACCCGTTCTTTTCAGAGAACTGCAGGAGACAGTTTATCCTTGTTTGTAATCCTACAGGTGTGTAGTCTAGCAAGACCAAATCATCAGCGTATCCTGATTCTAGTTCTAGCAACGGCAGAGGAGGAGGCAAAAAAACAAAAGGAAGACCTGCTCCACCTAGAAAAGAAAATTCAGGATGAATCTGTCATCCCTGATATTAAAACATTACAGGAGAAGATCAATGAGGAAATGGTGAAGTTTAAACCTTTCACCATAGACAAAGTCTGGAAATTAAAAAGAGACATTCAGAAGTATAAAGAGGAGACTACATATCTGTACCTGGTTCCTGGGTTTTATTAACAGACTAATTTCAACCGAGGAAGCAATAGAGGCACAAATAATACAAGATATTTTAAAAAATGTGCGACATTTTCCAACTTGTCGAACAGTAGCGACTCTGGCTCCAATAGCAGTGCATCCACCAACAACAGAGGAGGTAACCAATAAAGGGGCCAATTTTTTCAGGGAAGACGAAGACTGGGCAAAATTCGACAGCCAAGCAACCACAGTATGCGAACACGACAGTGGCAGGCACCCCCACAGAATTGGTGATATGATTTTTTTATCTGAGTGATTATAATTTGATGCCTATGGAGATCATTCTGCTAAGTAGAGGCCTTACTTTTGTCCCTGCCACAAAAGCAGATGGATTCAAAACTGAGATAGAGATGCAGAATTATTTCCATGTGCTAAAACTAAAATACCTCTTTCAGGACAAACAGGAAAAAGAACCAAAATGTTTGATGATTTTGGTCTTAAATTGCCTTCTTTCTTTACTCCTTTGTCCACAATGATTTCACCTGAAATCATTGTGGAGTTCCTCGAGAAGTTAACCATCTATTCAGCACCAAGAATCACTTTGGGCATAACCTGTCAAAAGCAGAAAGAGGTGCATTAAAAAATGTGGAGACCAATGAAACCTTCTTGATTAAACCAGCTGATAAAGGAGGTGGTATTGTACTCTGGGACACGTCACAAAAACATCTAAATGACAAGAAGTTTTATAAAGGCGTCACTGGGAACCCTACCGCTGTGATTCTAGAAGAAATTGAAAGCTTAATGTCCCATATGCCTGGTGAGGGTTAGATCGACGAGGACGAAAAGTCCTTTCTGGTGAAACATAATCCAGTCACCCCGGCATTCTACTGTCTCCCAATAGTGCATGAACATGCAACTAGACCACCAGGCAGCCCTATCGTATCTGATATCGGTTTAGTGCTTGAACCAATATCCATTTATGCTGACACTTTTCTGAGACCCTTTGTAAAGAAGATGTGATCAGACGTACTAGATACAACCTGTATGATCAAAATATTAGATAACATCGAGATTCACCCAGAAGATGTCCTTGTCACGTTAGACATGGAATCGCTCTACACTAGCATTCCACAGATGAGATGCATCTAGATGATGCACACATATCTGGAAAAAAGAACTAATTGGAAGGTCCCTTTGTAGTTTATTACAGAATGCATTAAACTGGCTTTGACTAGCAACGTTTTCCTCTGTGTTGGCATGTATTACCAGCAAAAACATGACATAAGCATGGGTGCGACTTTCGCCCCAGATCTGGTAAATCTGTTCATGGAAGAACTGGAAAACCGATCAATATATGTTGATGACAATCCAGTTAAAGAACGCATACAAACATGGCATCGCTATATTGATGATTTTTCATGCTGTAGAGGGGTGGAACAGATACACTCATGGCATTTTTTAATTGGCTAAATGAACAGGAACCGTCTATCAATTTCACAATGCCCATAAATAGAGAATAGCCTTCTTAGACCTAGAAATATACCGGTCTGAGAATAATACATTTGGCACGATTCTCTATGAAAAACCAACTGATAAAAATACACTCCTGTCTTTTGACAGCTTTCACCCCCAGAGACTATGTGAAAACTTGCCATTTGGCCAGTTTCTACGTATTGGACATAATTGTAGTAGAACAGAAGACTACGAGGCAAATAGTGAACAACTTGCTAAGAGATTGAAAGAACAAGGATAACGCCCCCACCCCGTACCATCCGCAGATCGCTAAAATGAGCACGGCATGTAAACAGAGAGAATAGTTTGATAAAACTGACAAAAACCAAAGAAGATTAAATGACATGCGTTACTTCTTTTTAGCCGATCAGCAATGATCGATGTAGAAGTATTCTTAAAAACTGGGGGATGATCCACACTGAGGACTTTAAAATAAATAAGCCACGTTTCACATTCAAACGAATGCCCAACCTGCAAGACTTGCTAGGTCTCACACACGCATTGACCAAAAGACGAACAGCCTGTCCAAACCACTCTCTGGCACCTGCCACCGGCCACTTTAAGTGTGGCAACTGTTCAGTGTGCCGCCTCACCAGTAACATCAAAGAGATAAATCTGAATGGCCTTAATTGGCAGCTAAGAACATTTACAAATTGTAACACCAAGTGGGCGATTTACAGTATTAATTGCCCATGTGGGCTACTGTATATCGGTAAAACAAAGAACAGTAGGCCAAAGAATATGTGGTGGCACATTTTAAACAAGCTAGACTTAGCCACGAAGATATATATGGTTCATAATACAAACCATTCAAGCCCACCCGCGAGGTGGTGACAGGGATTCGAATCTAAATAAATGGGAACAGAAATGGATATTTTATCTCAGTTCTGTCAAGAAAGAAGGCTTAAACATTGCGATTGAGTGGAACTTGTTTATCCATTAATATCTTTGAAATAAATAACAGTGTGTCAAGGTGCAGGGCATAAATGTAGGCATACATTGTATTGAATAAGATATGATTTATCTAATACTAATTGAATGAATAATACACATTACTGCATCAAACCAGTCGAGAACATAACTCTCTCCAGCTACGGTGAGTCATCCTGTGCGTAAATTAGCCCAATACACAAGTAGCACATCCCTTTGTGATTGGCATATTATTCTGGATAGAAACCAAACTAAATAAATTGTTGGAAGAAAATTCTGCATAATTGGATCTAGTATATGCGAGTAAAAAGCACAGATGGCTGATATTCTAAGGCAACAATGCTAATAATAGTATTGTTGCACATGAGTGGGCTGGATGTGGCTCGATAATAGAAGGAAGGAATATTTCCAAATTAAACCAACAACACACATCAATGCATTAATGTTGAGAATACATATTCTCCACCCATGGTGATTTATTCTGCATGTGAATAAGTCCAAACAAATAAGGAGCACATTTCCCTGAAATTGGCAAGTAATTATGGACAAAAATCGTACCTGTTTGAAGAAATCCCACATAATTAGATCCAGCATATGTGAGTAAAAAGCACATATGGCTAACATTCTAAGGCAATAATGCAAATAATAGCATTGTTTTACACGAGTGCGCTGAATATGACTTGACAAAATGAGTCCGAAACATTTCCAAGATGGCGCTTGCTGGCTCAGCAAAAAACACAAAGAAGTAGCGACCCAGCAGTGTAATACAAAACTATAAATCACGTGATGTACGATCTAACGGGTGCTTCTTTGGGCAAGATTTGGCAGACGTAAACATGACGGAAAATCATCTATAAGTAGGTGTCTAAGCAATTCGCTTTTTGAAACACCAAATTAAAGAAAG
Source organism: Ambystoma mexicanum (assembly GCF_040938575.1). NCBI lineage: Eukaryota > Metazoa > Chordata > Amphibia > Caudata > Ambystomatidae > Ambystoma > Ambystoma mexicanum. The sequence goes on along the minus strand of NC_090934.1, from coordinate 309,317,532 downwards.
ATGGAACTATGTAATAATAGACACAGTGGCTGACACATGATACTTTTGCCTCTATAGAACTGTTTGCCACAGATTGAAAAAAGTGTCAATTGGAACATCCTCAGATTTGGAAATGGTTTCATCCACCACTGTAATGCAGGCTCCAGTGTCTCCAATGGCAGGGGTCAATTGACCATTCACAAGTACACTGTCCTTGTAATATTCTTTGGTGGTATCTGGAATAGTTATACTCCTACATTCTGCTGTTCCCACAGACCCAGGGACACTAAAGAAACACTGGCTGAGACTCCAATGGGGTCTTCAGCCAATAGATAAAAGTTTCCACTTGTTATATGAACTTCTCCCTCAGGGATGAAGGCTAAGGAGGCAGTGTGGACTGCTGAAGGTTTACCCTTGCATCTGGGATCCCATTTCACATAGTCAGTTCACCCACAAGTATAACATTTACTAAATGTTCTTTTCAATGGGGGCTTCTGCTGACCCCCCCCCCCCCGCCCCCTGGTTTAGCACCAGAGTGACCTAGTTTACCATGGTGTTTACCATTTTTATGTTTGTGGCCCACTTTTGGAAGGTTGGAATTTGAATTCTCGTTTCCATCTTTCTTGGGCTGCTTCTCCTCGTCGTTTTTGTGAGTGGCCCTGTTGGCAACCCACAAGTCAGCAGACTTTGCTAACTTCTTGTGGTTAATATAATTTGAGTCAGCCAAGTGCTGTCTCAGCTCAGGAGAGCAGGCATCAAAAATAGACTCTAACAAAAATAGATTTCTCATTCCTTCAAAGGAGTTCACCAACCATCTAAGTTTTTCAAACATTCACACGCCCAGGTAGCCCAAGGGGTACCATCAGTCTTTCTGAGAGTCCTAAACTTCTTAAGGTACTGGGAAGGAGTTTTCCCATATCTTGCTATCAAAGCCAGCTTCACATTATCATACTCCAATCTGTCAAGTTCTCCACTTCCATTACAGCATCAGTTGAAACCTGGGGGAGCCTAGACGTAGGGCAAGGAATCAACTGATTCCCTGAATCTCATGATTATACTCAAAAGAACCCAACCAATCCAAAATATCAAGTTTCAAATCATACATACTCGCTGCTTCTTTGGTCAGGTGAGGCCACTTGGGACTGGAAGACCCAGAGAACTCTAGGAGGGAAACATTTTCAAGAGACAATCTTTTCATTTCAGGAGCAGGTTGCATTTCCATTTCCCTGAGCTTGATGTCCTGATTTGCCTTCAGCTGGAGCTTGTAACCTTTTGAATTCCAATTCAAGTCTCATTTTCTCATGGGACACATAATCTGGACTCAGTGATGGACCTTGTGGGGTCCCAGTGGATAAAGTTTGGGACAAAGAGGGGCTCCCTTGCTCCTCTCACTCTTCTAAGACAGAGTTAGACTTTGAATTATCATCCTCGGTATCAATTTCCACACTTACTGGTTAGTAGGTGTAGGTTAGTAGGTGTGACAGGCCTACTGCCCAAACATTGGAGATTCAACAACCTTGTAATCTATTCGTTTTTCTTTGCTTTATTAGGGAGATTCCTGACATTGCACATTTCTTTCAGTTGATCTGCTGTTAAAATGATCAGGGCTTCCTGATTGATGTTATCCATATTTGGCATGTTACAATTGCTGTTCTAGTGGAGCTTATCCTTGTGAAGGTTTTAGTTGAACAAAAGCAAAGCAAATACTAAATGTACCAACTCTACAATAGATCCTCACTGCTTGCCACCAGTGTTAAGCAAGATTGTATGCAGTACCCTTTGGGAGACTACACCAACCTTATCCTCCTGACAATAGGAACCCAACCTTTGGTATAAGTCTGTACTACACAGGTTGGTAGTATGGCTGAGCAGCCAGGCTTATCCCAAGAGAGGTCAATGTGAGCTGTCGGGTTGTAACATAGAGATCCACAGTGACAGGTATCCACATAAACTCTTATACTCAAGGTTTCGATTAAACAATTATTTATTAATTTAACAGTCCATTGAATAAGATTTCTTCCTTTAGAAGGGAGCAAATATATGTAACACAAAAATATACTTCAAAATACACAGTCAGTTTAAAAAATCAGTAGATACCCATTGGGGATGGCACACAGACACTTCTTACACCCTTAGGTGACTTAAATAACTAGGACACTGTGGACATTGATATATCACTGGTACATTTACACAATACTGAGTTTGGTGTCAAAGGAAAGGTGTTAGGGAATAAAATAAAGGTTAACAAATATTCTTAAGTAGGTAAGTAATTTTGAACCCCAGTTGCAAAGAAAATTAACAATTTCCGGGGGGAAAGGTAAAGCATAAATTCAGAGATAAGAGAGTCTTTCGGGGAGACAGTTTTAGAAGTCATTGTATAAAATTAAATCACTGTAGGGCCACAAACTGATAGGCTTGTTAGGGGCAAAGCTGCAAGCAACCACGTCAAGTCTCAACTGAGAACTAGCAAGGCTACACAACAAGAGGTAAGCAACCCCCTTAGTTTACAGTACATTAGGTCAGAAGAAATTGGTTCCAGCTGGCATCTGTTCCTGTGTAGGACTGCAGATCCTGTGTTCCTGGGCCTTAGTCGTGGGGACAAGAGGAAGGACATCTGGGGACTCCTGCACTATGAATAGAAGGTCGGCGGCAGCAATGGGCAAACTTCAGATCAGCAGCACTTTGTGATTTCAGCTCCTTGCAACCCTCGCAAATAGCATCACTGTGGTTCTCGGATACCACTATGGACTTTCCTCGCATCTGGGGTCCAGCAATCTGAGGTGGCTCAGGCTTGCTCAATCCTGTTTCCTGGGAGTCCGGAGGATATTCCTGAAGCCCAGGTCCAACTTAAAGACACTCAATTCTGGTGTTCCTCTCCCTGGCAAGCAGTTCCTGCAGCAGCAATGGAAGTACAGCCAGCTCTGAGAGGATTTCCAGATGAGCTTGTTTTGGGGTCGATTGGTCCCACTAACCCAAGGAGAAGTCGTCCTTTGCAGGGCCTCTCCAGTCATGGCGAATTTGGAGCTTCAGCACTGCAACAGGGCTTCACAGGGAAAATCAATGGTCCAGGAGTTGCAGCAGGCATCTCTTCCAAGTTCTTCTTCAGATTCCTTCGTCCAGTGGTTGACTCTGCCTTCCAAGCAAAAGACCTTGCCTTTTATGCAGGTTTCTCCCATTCATTCACAGCCTAGCTGTCAATCACACAGCCTCCAAGGACAGCCAGACAACCAATCGCCTGTGGGTGCATTCCTGTAACGAAGGGGTTACATCCCTCACTTCCTGCCCCTGCCAGACACACTGTAGCCAGAGGCAGGCTTCACCAGTGAATCCTGCCAAAGACAAAATAAACAATGTGACCAAACCTGGTTTGGCGCGCAGAGTAAATTTCAAGACTGACCTTTCCAGCAAGAAATGGCAGGGGAAAAAAACGGGCCCCTTTTGACAAAATGGGAATCAATGGGTCCCTTACTACAGCTGCAAACGCAGCCCGCGGTAAAAACACACTACTGTAGTAAAAAGTAAACCACTGCCACCAGCCATTAATTGTAGAAAGGGTAACATAAAAATGTTACATAATAAACTAGACAAAAGGGAATACTAAGTAACCCCTCCAGCACCCTATGGTAAGATAGTGTGTGCTGGGTCTAGAAAGTTACAATTGTAAGCAAAGTCCATTTCACTTCACTGCTCTTGGAAACCGTAGTTATCCAAGAGAAGGTATTCATACCTCTGGGAAATCTGAAGGTCTTCCCTGTTCCACTGCACTGAAGGTGATGTGTGCCACAATGTAAAAAGATGATGCCTATGGAGTTTGTCAGACTCCAAAACCAAAGGAAACGCAGAGTTCAAATCACAGAAAGTTACATGAGAGAGTGGAGAAAAAGGTCTCACTCTATCCAGGTTAGAAATGAAAAGTCCTTAATTCCAGCCAAAAGTGCTGGGTAAGGTAGAAGGGAATTAGCACATTTCTGAGAATTCTCCTCAACACCAGTCCTATTGCACGGGACTGTGCAGCGCCTCTCCCTTTAGTCAGATAATGACATACAGAAAGTAGTGTGAACAGCTCCATTGAAGACACTCGCCCACTCCCCCACACCTCTTTTCCAGACAATAAGTCACAACAAGAGATACTCTGACAGTTCAAGGCTAAATTGTCTATCAGGCAGGATCAACGTGTGTTTTCAGAGAACGGCAATATCGGAAAAATGAGGAAGTGAGATTGCAGGGTGAATGGAAAACATGCTGCTAAGCAGAAAAAGAAATTATGGCTACAAAAGATGGAATTAGCCCTGTATGCTGCAATACGTACATACATGGTGCATGTTAAGTTAGACAGACCCTTTCTATTCCCCACAATGGATGAAGAGATCTGTGACTGCCCAAGGCTTGAGTGGGAGTCCAATATAAATGCCCCCAAACCTTCCTGAATAACAAGAGCTCATTGATATCCATCCAATGGTTTGTATGTTCCACCCATAGAAACTCTAATGCTCTTGCAGACTTATCACAAAGTGGCTTTTCAAACTACCATTGCTCCCTTTCTGCCAACAGATGGTGCAGGATGTTCCTAAATTGGGGAGAAACGTTTCTTAAAGAGCCACAATAACTGTGGTTGAGTAACTTGTATTTGTTAGTGATTTATGATGTATCTCAAGCTGCTAATGGCTGCTTCAGATCTCAACAGGCAAAAGGGCTGAAGACTAGAAACAAGTGCTTTTCTAGCTGATGAATTCTCACAATCCGGATTTATGAATTGCAGATGAGAAATGGAACGGGTCTGATACATTAATTGTATATTATATCTGGACAATTCTTGAGGCGAATCGTTATCATTCAAATCGTACATATTTCGGAAATCATTGGTAATGAGGCTGGATAATGAATTAAAGTAGATCCTTGGAGGCCTGGCAGGGGTGGACTCCAATTGGTTCTGGAATTTAAGCGGGTCTTTCAAAACAGATGGGGTTCATTCTTTCCACACTTAATTCCTGTTACTTTCTTGAAAATAATGAACCATTCATATCCAAAAAGGTAATGATTGTGTACAATTTCATCAAGCTAGTAGTGGTCTCGGCTGCATTCAGTGTGGTAAAGTGTATACTTCCTCAGTTATAGACCACGGTCGAAGCCTGGGATCAAGCTGGCAGAAGGTTTTATCACTGTTCTATACCATATGTGTGGCGCTTTGAATTTTTGGCCTATTTGCGAGATGAACAGACATGCAGGTTAACTTCACTGTGTGTAGAAGAAGAAATGTGTGTTTCCATGGAGGAAGTATGGCCCATTGAGAAGAGCTTGAGGTGCATAAGCCAGAGAAATGTCCATTACGGCCGCTTGGCACTGCTTTCTGAACCAGGCCTGATCAAAGAAGGTTGTTTCTCTCTTTTTAGTCATGGGCATCTGTGTATGGAAGTCTGTTTCTGGTGTGGGATGTCTGTTTCTGTTTTCGTATCACGATTGTGCTGACCACATGCCAAACACAGCCGCGTTTGTCAGGATCTAATTGTCTAATGGTCCTGCAATTCCCGGCAAATAAAAAAAAAAAAAAGAAAAACGCAACATAAAGACTGCAATTTCCTTTTAATTATTAACTCCCTCCGATCAAAATTCCCAAAATGTGGAAACTCCTGCAGGACAGGGGTATTCATTTCTTTCTTTCTCTGCTGCAGTTTTCTCAACTGCTTGATACAGATCATCCATAACGAAGACTTCTATAAATGTTTGAATATTCCCTCTAGAATTCTTGTGTTGTCCTGCAATATTTCTCGCTCTTCAGAAAATCTGTTGGGAAAATAAAAAAAAGTTTAAGGTTGGTGGATGTAAACTAAAACTAGGCAATACTGTGCTTGGCATTGGGTGTTCTTCAATTTTACCATGTGTTCACCCCAGCAATGCACTTGTTGAGCTGTATGCGGTCACTATTGATAACAATATGCTGTGAATTTTTCCGAACTTAACTAGAAACTCATGTCGGGGGTATGTGTTAGGCTTTGGCAACACAGCGAAAAGGGGAGATAGAGGGAAAATGTCCCAGTGCTTTGGGGCACTGAGGGAGAAGGAACGTGAATGAGAAAGCACATGTGGGATTCGAGGGGGTTGTAGCAGGAACCAGGAGGGCAGTAGAACACTAGAGATGCTTTGTGTAGGGCCTGGGTAAAACCAGAATCAAATGGAGAACAGAATTTCAGATGATAACCAAAGGCAGCACAAACCTGCATTGTTCGAATAATGGCGATCTACAAGAAAGATGACACTGAAGAGGGCGCAGGGAGACACGGGAGTAAACCCAGACCCCGCAATGGAGGGAGAATGACTGTCCTACTTCTGTAATCCAAATGAGCGAAACCCAAGTGTGCATTAAGCTTGGATGATGGGTGGGTTGGTTGTGTTTAATGTATCGAGCATGTCAGGAATGTGGTTCTTTGGTATTACTTTGCAAGGGCTCTTCGTGTCTTTATCTCAGTTTTTCTGTTCCTTTACCGTCCCCCGCACCTTGAAGAAAATTGTACGTGGCCTGGCTTATTACAACAACTAAAAAACGATGTAGTTGTAAAGTCGTTTCCAAAATAGCCGTATAGATTCAGGGCTCCAGGGGCAACAGAGTTCAAATATCTAACTTGCCAGTGCCCCATTTCCAAAGGGAGACATTAGGTTCTCGTTGCCTGGCAGAAGGTGAGAAGAATCATTCTTGCACCAGCTGTGGGGCTGAAGCATGGGGTCTGGCAGGCCTGAAGAGGAGAGAGTGAGGCCTGATCCAGAAGTAGGCCCCATGGAAGCTAACGCCCCATTTCCAGAGGGGGCTATTGGGCTCTGGTTGCCTGACAGCAGGTGAGAAGAATCATACTCTCTTCCAATGTTCCCCCTAAGCTGTGCGCATGTGCGCTTGCCCAGCTTCCTTTTGGGTGCCACTCGGACGATTTTTAGCAGCGCACACAGGCAATTATCACCTATGCAAAAAGATTTAATAAGGCACAAGCCACAGCAATTACCTGACATTTGCTTTCTCCTAAAATAACTAAGTAGTCATGATATTGTGGTGCAGCTCATTTACATTAACCTACTATTCAATCGTGACCTTAAAAACCTAAAAACAGAATGCAACCACAAGAGGTAAAAACTAATATGAAAAAGTGGCTACATGGACAGAAAAATCTAACTAAGATATGCTTGCACACATTAACCAACTACTGTTCCCTCCCTACCCATAAATCCTATGCTTTAGTCTACCATGCGCTTACTCTAACCTCTACCCCAAAACATTTTTAGATATTACCAGATAACATTGACTCTACTCTCTTGGCTCTGCGAAAGGTTACCAGACATGTACCTACATCCACTTATTTTATGTTTGTTGTAATTTGAACAGCTTTCAAGTACCAGAACTTCTGTTATTCATCGTGCCTTATAAGTTCCTTTTTGGAAGGCCTTCCAGGGACTACCCTGGCACCCCTGAGATGGGTCCTGAATGGTGCAGCACCACTCATGAAAGCACTCTGGAAATTCAACCCCAAACCTCCTCTATCTGCACTGGCTTCTGCTGAAAGCCTGTATCATCTTCAAATCCTGTTGCATCATCTACAAGGCTGTCACCCTGAAGTCCCCAAGCTACCTCACTGAGAAGCTCCGCATCTCCAGAGGCCTACGATCCACCAGAAGTAAGGAAATGTCAAGGCAGACCTACCCCATTACTGCTACAGTTCAGGAAAGAGCTCAAGACCTTCCTCTTCAAGGAATGGCTTCACTGTAACACATAGGTCAACACACCCTCCACTCCCCATCATACCTGAGACTCTGATCTGGCCCCCACTGTCTCCTCCCCTGGTTGCTTGAAGATCTCTTGCTGCACTCTCGTAATTCCCGAAGCCAGGTCCTCACTCAATAAATACACTAATAATAAAAGCATCACCCATACTATGGAACCTAATTATCAAATATCGGATACTGATGGTAGGTAAACAGGCTACTTGGATGTGTAACCTCCTCCCATCCTTCCTATTCTTAGTGCATATGTCATGCAAGTGCTTGAAGTAGTCCCTTGCATGTTAACGCATTAAAAAACTCAAAATATGAATTTACTCTCTAGGAATTTTGAGTAGACCAATGTCGTACTCAGCGTCTCCTACTTTAGGATTGCTAACATTACCCTATAAGTGGAGAGCAACAATGCAATATCACTTACTTGGCCTGCAAGGGATAATGGGTATTGGCTATGCCAGGTATTACTTGTATATAGTATTAGGGCAATGGATATTCAGATAGTTGAATGCATTTCACACGATCTGCATCCTTTTTCAGTGTTCAGAGTTGCTTTGGGATAGACCTTAACTAATTATATTGTAATTCGATGCTATACAAAAACAATTTCACTTATCAGTTGAATAAACCTACCCAACAATTAAGGGTGAAATAAGTTGCAAACGATCTTGTATGCTCTGCAAAATAATTGTGTACCTGCAGATTCATTATATTTTCTTGAAATGTATAAAATGTCATGGTGAGACAATTTTTCCTTGCAAAGTATTATGTGTATGCAAATATCCCAGTGAGTGTTTCACTGCTACAATCTCTCATGTTTTACAGTGCCCTGTCAACTAGTATTGGAGGCTAGCACAAGACCTGGGGAAGGGTACGGGTGAAAGGGCACAGGCGAACACTCTGTGTGGGTGATGAACAAATCAGTAACTTTCAAAAACCAAGTGAGTTGTTTTGGCAGCACACTACAGTGTCGAAAATGTGTTTGTTTGCTGAAAGAAAGGAAACTCAAGTAACAGTCTAGAGAACTGCACTTTCTGTTTCTTTCCATGCTCGGCTGCTAGGACATTTCAATTTAAACATGTGCTGTGGTTACAGACTGTATCACCCCCTGCATCATGTTTAAATGATAACAATGAATTACTGAGGGACCCCTAGTTACAGAGGAAGGCTCTCAAGCTGTTGTACCTCTGAGCATTCATGCTATTAACCTAAAAGGCCTAAATATGTGATTAACTTCAACAGGGCTCTATAAGAAACCTCAGTAAGTCTGTTGTTTTATTGTGTCTAGGCTGTGGTGAGGAAATAGGCTGTATGTTACCATTCATTTTACTTTCTATATCAGGGTTACAAGCAAGGGTCTGATAAGAATTAGCTTCCTACTTAGAGTGAAATGATTTTTCAGAGAATCAAAACGTAATTGACTTTGCCAACAGGAACACTTTATGCTTATTAAAAGATGCTCATTGCCCTTAGAATTCGTCTGGAGATAGGTCAGAAATATTATTGGAGTTCCTTCCTATGCCACTGCTCTGCTGATCACTGATTAAAAAAAAATATCAGTGGAGCTTTGTGTGCAAAAGCCTGGGGTTGGTTCCTATGTGTTCATTGTTTCACCTTTTTATTGGGCACATTTTTCTGCTTTTAGGGATTAAACATGGATGGTGTTTGTCTCTAAGCTGTAAGACTGGTTTTGAGTAACTCACAGGACAACATAATGTGAATAGTAAATACAAGCTAGGGAATCTTGATCATCATATTCTGTGGTACTGTTATTCTGATGCAATTATCATCTTTACACAAATTATGAGAGACATGTTTTTATGTGGCCCTTGAATTAATTCCAAATATTGTATCCGGTTTGATTTTTGATAGCCACATCAGTTATAATTATAAAAAGTAATATTAGTTTTTTTGTAATACACATGAGTGTTTTTCCAGTGACATAAAGCACACATTTCACTCTGCACAGGAGTACATTTGCTAGCTACCGTGGCACATCTTGAAGTCTTGTACTGATTGATGAGTTCTCTTTATAATTGCATCAAAAATATTTTTCTTTTTCCTATTTGTTTGGAAATAGTGTTGTAAGATGCACCTTTTATGCAGATTAGTAAAGAATTGCAGTGGTTTGGAAGAGGCAATTCCTTTCCAAGCTCTCTGCGGAGATGGTAGCTCACTAACTACGCATGCTCACAAAGTGGCTTACCTCGTGAGTCAATTGCGCACATGGATAATAAAGTGTGTACAAAAGGCAACCAGTTCTGCACTTAGAGAAAAATAATTAGAGGGAACATTGCTCTTGCACCACCCTGTGGGGCTGAAGCATGGGTTCTGGCAGGCCTGAAGAGGAGAGTGAGGCCTGATCCGGAAGTAGGCCCCATGGAAGCGAACACCCCATTTCCAGAGGGGGCTACTGGGCTCTGGTTGCTCCTCTAGGTCTAGAGAGGCCACAAAGTCCCCTTCCTGCACCTGATCACCTGGAGGCCCTCCATCTTGAAGTGCTGTGTCATCACATTATGGTTCAGTTATATAATGAGTCTGCATTTGATTGTTTGGGCACCAGGAACACAACAAAGTAAAGGCCATACCCCTTCTCCTGCGAGGGAACACTCCTGACGGCTCTCTTGGCATGCAGCTCCTGATCGCATTGCAAATCTCTTGGCCTGGCCCCTTGGTAATGGGGTACAAATGGTTCCTGATGGCCGTGTGGAGGCAGAGTACTCTATACTGTTAATGGACTAGACTGTTGACCCAGGCATCTCCAGAAAACAGAGTCCAATGGTCCAGAAGATTAGAAGGTGGCTTCGTGTCAGGACGTCTGCTGTTTTGCAGAAGAGGGATGTCGGGGCTGCCACTTGGATGGTACCTCTGCCCAGTTCCTTGGGGCTTCATGGTCCACTTGGCATTGTTGGAGGCCCTAGGTCTTGGTTATGACATTTTCCTCAGCTTCCCTGCATGATTTTCAACTTTAAAAACCTGATGTACCTTGTCTTCTAGGGTTTCACCAAAAAGCATTTGTCCCCCAAATGGAATTCTCATTGCTATATTCTCCTGATGAGAATCTGTTCCCCAGTCTTTGATATGTAGGCACTTTCAACCCTTCCAGTTCAGTTTCTGTATGAGTAGATGACAGATTTAAGAGCCATATGGGCGGCCCTACAGGCTTTCCTTTGAGCCCCATCCACCTTACTTTCTGCTGGGTCTTTGATGGCCTTCTCCGGTGTCATGGAAGACCTCTGCACCAAGCTGGGAAGGATACAAACCTGCATCGTCTTCTCTTCCCCCTTTGGAGGGTATAGCTTTCCCAAGAACCTGGGAACAGAGGTTTTTTCCAGCTCCACCCACTCCCTGAGGATTTCATCCTTCACCTCAGTGAGAAGGGGAAGCCCTGCCTGTAGCATGTGGTTAAATGGTAGGGCCTGGGGGGGAGTTGGTCTGTTTAAAGACTGGAGGGGGCTATCCGTACTTCTGCCCTCTATATGGTAGGGTAAATGCACAGAACACCCCAGCCAAGGCTCTCAATGGCTAGCAATGTAGGAGCAATCAAGGCTTAAGCTCTCAAGAGGTGATGCAAACTGATGTTTAAGTACAGTGAGTCCCCAAGCCCCACAAAGGAATGTCCATACACTATGTTAGGTGATAACACAGCGTCTTTATATAAAATAACTTTCAGTAATATATATATTACACAGCCACGCTAGTGGCTGTGTAGTTATGGTTAAGTTGCTAATCCCATAGGAAGAGCACTTTTTGGGTGGCTTATGACTTTGCTCTCCCTGGACGAATTCTCACCAAACTTTGCAAATAAAGTTTCTGATGTTTGTTAATCTGCTTAGAATCACATGCTGTGCATAGGTCCGACATCCAGTGGTCACTGCGGAGTATTGCATTTTGTTTTTCGTAGTCGAAAAGGGGACGTCGACAAGGCGTGTCTGTAACACTATCCCTATAGTGACGTGCGTTGTACCCACAATCCCTCACGCGTCGAGGTCCCTCAGATTGTTTTTTTCCGCCCAGTTTCTGGTCGCCTTTCGCGGAGCTCCTAGAGAGACATTGCTATACTTACCACGGACCTCGGTCCTTTTGTCATAACTTAATATACTGGTAACGATCCCTCCCCCTCGACGTTAGCTGTGAAGCTGTTTCTCCGCCGAACTATTTTCGACGGAGAGGAAGAGCGGAGGAGATCCTTCGGCGCTGCCGAACACGTGGCCTGGCCTCGACGGCCAACTTACAGTAGGGAGAGTGGGGGTTAGAACTTTGTCTCTTCTCTTTGAGAATGTCTTTCTTTCTCCCTTTTCTTTCCCTTGGGGTTGTTATCGCCAGCTATTATTGCCTCAGCTATGGAGAGGACACCATTTAAGTTTTGCCCACGCTGCAGGGGCAAATATACTTGGAAAGATAAGCACAAGCTCTGTAATCGTTGCTTACCCCTCGATCACATAGAGAACAGCTGCGCAGCCTGCAAGCTCTTAAAACCCAGGACTCTTAAAGAACGTAGGGTTAAGAGGTGGGCAGACTACGCGATGTCGAAGTCAGTTTCCTCACCCGCTGCCGCTGTTACTGAAAGTGACGAGGAGTGCGATAACTCGACGTCCGTTACGGAAGTCATGAACCCCCAGAAGGAGCGCTCACGCTCCTCGTCGTCCGTCCCCGGCCCCGACGGGCTCGGCTCACGCCCTGCTTATGGGGATGAACACCCCGGCGACAAGGACGCACACAAACCCCATAAGGCTAAACACACTACCCACGGCTCTTCTTCGTCGAGAACGAAGGATCCATCAGCGCCGAAGGGGACGCAGGGCACTCCGGCGTCTACCGCAGACCGTAAAGGTCACAAGCCCCACCCGCAAACGCAGCCGCGACCAGCGATTGGGCTTCCATCTAACACGGGCGCTACCCCAAAAACATCCGACGCAACGCTCCATAGAGCGACCGTCGAGGTACAACGCGCAACGCACACAACGTCGACACCAAAGCCCTCGACGGACAAAATCGTGGCCGAGAGCCTAGCGAGAATTGTCGCCGAAGACGAACGTACGCGGACGACGAAACAAACGTCGAATACCGCGTCGAAAAAACACAAAAGTAGCCAGGAACTGCCCCTTTCTCCAAAGGACGCTTCCGAACTACCTGAAGGCTTTTCAGAAGGAGACGGGAACCTCTCGTCGACGCTGTGGGAGCGTTCGAAACGATTCGAAGGCGAAAACACTAATTTTCCCCCTCTAGACTATTCAGGGGTACCCCATGAGACCCTTGAAAGACTCCATTCTTGCATGGAGAAAATGGAAAGGTTTCTAGGAAACCAAGACCCACCCACTCACAAAAGACAAAGAGAATGGCCACAGGATGACCCTAGAGTCAAGATTCCTAGGCTGGTTGACCTCACTGAGGAGGAGCAATACCTCCAAGAAGATGAGGAGTGTTTGGGTGGAGAAGAAGAGGTAGAACTTGAGGAAGAGGGCTTCGAAGAAGATCCTTACACCACTCCTACAGGGTTTGAAGAGGATACAGCTACCTCGCAGCCCTGGCATTCACCGTCAGTGCAGCCTTGGCAATCCCCATCAGTACATTCAGACCCTGATGCCTTTCTCCCTTCTCCTCTCAAGGATTCACATGGGAACTCCTCTCCCATAGATGACCAACCTTCTCTCAATGCACTATTGCGCAAGGCAGCAGCGCATTTTGAGATTGATACAGGGGAAACTCTTCCAGACATCGACTTTGTAGAAAAAGTCATCAAAGAAAAAGCCCCTGTTAGCCAATCTATTCCTCTCCTGGCTTCTATTAAAAGAAGAATTTCTCCTTCCCTTACTAACCCAGCTCTAGTAAGAGGGGTCAACCCTAGAATAGAAAAGCTCTTCAGCCCTTCATCCTCTGACCCTTTATACATCAGAGGACACTCTATTCCGGACTCCCTTGTGGTTACCAACACAAGAAAAAGAGCAGGGGTGCCACTATCCACTAGTGAAGCACCTCCAGACAAAGAAGGCAAAAAACTCTACGCACTGGGGAAGAGAATCACGACCTCCGCCGCCTTCTCCACTAGAATTGCTAATAACAACTCACTTTTAGCTAGCTACGCAGATGCACAGTGGAACAAGCTGCGCGGCGAAGCAGAGGAAGCACCTGAACCTCTGCGTTCTCGCCTGCTAGCTATAATATCAGAGGGCACACTGGTAAACCAGGGCATCGTTAAAAACTCCCTAGATGCCGCTGAGACGGCGGGCCGCTCCCTAGTGCAGGGAATACTTCTCAAGCGCCACGTTTGGCTACGCAATTCAGGTTTTAAGCCCGAAACCCAAGCCTCCCTCATAAATAAACCCATTGAACAGACGCATCTGTTTGGGAAAGCAGTAGATGAGGCCCTAGAACATGCTAAAAAAGAGTTTGATACCATCAAAACTCTTGATCAAATTTCTAGGCCCCCTAACAGGCGAGGCTATGGTAATAAACGCTCCTTTCGTGGCCAAAGACAGCAGCAGAACCAACAACAACAATATTACTCTGGCTCCAACTGGCCCACCAACCAGGGTAACACCCAGTTCAGTCAAAGAGGCCAACGCCGTGGCAAAGGAAGAGGTCGTGGCTCCAGCCCCAGAGGTTCCACGCCCAATACCAGCAAATGACCCGAAAATTCGGGTCCCCTCCCATGCATCACCGGTCGGGGGCCGGCTAACATCGTTCCTTTCAGCATGGGAGGGAATCACGTCAGACCGTTGGGTATTATCCACCATAGCCCACGGATACTGCATCGAGTTCAACGGTTCCCCGAAGTACAAACCCCCACGGAACCGGCGCATGACACCGCAACACCTCTCCATTCTTCTTCAAGAAGTGGAAGAACTACTGAAAAAAGAAGCTATAGAGCCCGTCCCCCTATCACAGGTAACAGAAGGTATTTATTCAGTGTACTTCCTTGTACCCAAAAAGGACTTAACCATGCGCCCTGTATTAGATCTGCGCCCAGCGAACATATTTGTCAAACCCCAAAAGTTTCGTATGGTGACCTTACAGGAGGTAATCCCACTGTTATCACAAGGGGATTACATGACAACACTGGACATGAAAGATGCATACTTTCATATTTTAATGTTGACATCGCACAGAAAATACCTCAGGTTCAAAATAGAGGACAAACACTACCAGTTCAGAGTACTACCCTTCGGGATAGCATCTGCACCAAGGGTATTCACGAAAGTACTGGCAGTGGCAGCGGCCCACCTGCGCAGATTATCCATCCCGGTATACCCTTACCTCGACGACTGGCTCATAACAGGGGATTCTTACGAAACATGCTTCTCCAATACCCAAAAGACCGTAGACCTTTTGTCCCAACTGGGCTTCTCCATCAACGAAAAGAAGTCCAGCTTAGACCCCAGCCAAACCAAACAATTCCTAGGGGCTCTAATTCGAACAAGGGACGGCCTCGTATTCCCCTCCAACGAGAGGGTCCAAAACATGCTGTTTCAAATTCCCCATTATGTAGCAGGCCGAGAGGTGACGGTACGCAAAGCAATGCGCTTGCTAGGGATGATGGCGTCATGTATTTATTTGGTACCTCACGCGCGCCTGCGCATGCGCCCAATGCAAGAGTGGCTCTACAGCCAGTGGTGTCAGGCCAGCGGACAATGGGACGATCTAGTGGTGGTCTCGCAGGCCTTGGTTCTCTCGCTACGGTGGTGGACAAAAGAAAACCTGTTATTAGGGAAAACTTTTGCCACACCCGCAGTGGAAGCCACTCTAACCACAGACGCATCCCTTACAGGATGGGGGGCTCACCTATCCCATCAAACGGCACACGGAGTGTGGACTCCGAGTTTAGCATCCAAGCATATAAACCTGCTGGAACTACTAGCGGTGTTCAAAGCACTGAAAGCCTTTCAGGAACACTTACAAGGAAAGACAGTGATGGTCCTCACAGACAGCACCACAGCCATGTACTACCTCAACAAGCAAGGGGGCACTCACTCTCCAGGACTGTCCAAGCTGTCCCAGAATATATGGAAGTGGGCTCTCAAACACAACATGTTCCTACTAGCACAACATGTACCAGGGGAACTCAATCTGCTAGCAGACAAACTCAGCAGAGACTTCCCCCTGCCCGAAGAGTACGAATGGCAATTGCACGAAGACATCGTCTTAGACATCTTCACGCAATGGGGATTCCCGGAAATAGACCTGTTCGCAACCCTGGAGAACTCACAATGCCAAAGTTACGCCTCCAGGTACCCCCAGAACCAGTCCAAGGGGAACGGTCTGTTGATTCAATGGTCAGGGAAATTTGTTTACGCCTTTCCCCCGACTCCCCTTCTCAACAAAGTGGTGCACAAGATGCACCAGGAGCAGGTTACCATGATACTAGTGGCCCCAATGTGGGCACGGCAACCTTGGTTCGCTCACTTGATGGAGATGTCCCTATCTCCCCCAGTGAAACTTCCCTGCCCGTACAACATGCTGTCACAAGACAAGGGCAGGACACTGCATCCATGCCCTCAGACCATGAACTTAGCAGCCTGGCTCCTGAGATCATAGAATTTGGACATTTACAACTCCCACAGAGATGTATGGACATCCTCAGGGAAGCCAGAAAACCTAATACTCGACACTGCTATTCTAGCAAATGGAAAAGATTCGTTATCTGGTGTAGAGGTACTAGCATCAACCCAGTTGACTGCTCTCCTACTGACATTATTCTATACTTGACCCATTTACTGGATTCAGGTTTAGTATTCAATTCCATTAAAGTCCACCTAGCGGCACTTTCTGCATACACCACTTCCCAACTTAAAGTGTCGTGGTGGAAGATACCAGTTATCAAAGCCTTCATGGAGGGGGTAAAAAGGATACACCCTCCGATAGCTAACCCAGCTCCCGGATGGGACTTAAATGTGGTACTTTCCAGACTCATGGGCCCTCCCTTCGAACCCATGCACAAGGCAACTCTTAAAGATATCACCCTTAAGACTGCTTTCCTAATAGCTATCACCTCCATTAGGAGAGTAAGTGAACTACAGGCTCTTTCTGTACTAGACCCCTTTGTAACAGTTCACAAAAATAAAGTGGTTCTACGCACACACCCAAGGTTTGCACCTAAATTCATCTCGAAATTTCATGTAAACCAAACTATAGAACTACCAACGTTCTTTCAAAACCCTTCCAGCTCGGGAGAAAAAAGTCTGCATACACTAGATGTACGCAGAGCTGTCATGTTCTACATGGAAAGAACCAGACCACTGAGAAAGACTAATCAGTTCTTTGTCTCGGTGGCAGCAGGAAGAGAAGGAGATGCGGTCTCAAAATCCACTATATCTAGATGGATTGTTCAATGCATCACTCTCTGTTACACTCTTGCTAAGAGAGAACTACCCTTCAAGCCAAGAGCACATTCCACTCGAGGCACTGGGGCTTCCATAGCATTCATTGCAAATGTTCCCCTTGAGTCCATCTGCAAAGCGGCTACCTGGAGTTCTGTGCACACCTTTACAAAACACTACTGTCTAGATGCACACTCTAGATCTGACTCCCAGGTGGGACAGGCAGTATTAAGACATCTTTTCTCTACTGTTCCTTCTCATAACCCACCGCCAACTCCGGGTACTGCTCGCTAGTCTATGCACAGCATGTGATTCTAAGCAGATTAACAAACATCAGAAGACAATGCATTACTTACCGTAAAAGCATTTCTGATGGTTGTATCTGCTTAGATTCACATGCGCCCACCCTTCCTCCCCGCTCGGATGGAAGGAACATAGACTTCCTTTATATCTCTCTTTTCTGTACTCACTCACGTCTATAAGGCTCCCTCAGGGCAGAAAAATACAAACAGAGGGACCTCGACGCGTGAGGGATTGTGGGTACAACGCACGTCACTATAGGGATAGTGTTACAGACACGCCTTGTCGACGTCCCCTTTTCGACTACGAAAAACAAAATGCAATACGCTGCAGTGACCACTGGATGTCGGACCTATGCACAGCATGTGAATCTAAGCAGATACAACCATCAGAAATGCTTTTACGGTAAGTAATGCATTGTCATATTGCCCATTCTTGCAATGTTTGGTGAGGTTTGGTCCAGGGGGGCCAAAGTTACAGGGGGGGAGGGGGAGTCCCAAAATGTCTTTTTTTCCCCAGACTGAATGGGGAAAAAACTTGGCTCATGTCTACAGCCCAAACTGCTGGACGGATTTTCACCAACTTTACGTCAGGAGCAGCGGCTTGGTCCCGAAAGCGTGCTTTTGTAAATTTGGTGAAAATCTGGCCAGTAGTTTTTTGGTAAAAGACCAAAAAGTAGGTCACAAAAAATTAGTGATATCTATGTCCGCTCCGCGGACAGGACACCGATTGGCTAATCGGCTTGTGTCATGTCCGCAGACATGCAATGTGTTCGCTGATTGGCTGGAATGAAGCGTGAGGTGTGTCGTATTGTTTCGATTCACCCGCCATCTTGCATCCACAGACATTCACAGACAGCGCGGCGGCAAACGGGGGAGAAATACAACTTTGGCAAGTGTGTTGGTGTGTAAGAGTGCTTGGGGAGGGTGGGGCAGTAAGAGATGGGTCAAATGCTGTATTTGTTTAGGTGGCAGGCACCCCTGATGTGTTTCATGTCCGCGGCTGTCCGCGGACATAAAAAATGCGCTTCTGGATATTTTACTTTAGTATGATATTGGTTTTGGGTTGTTAGTACAGCGTTGATTGTAATTCATATCCTGTATAAGTAGCCCATATAGCACAGTTAAAATGTTTGATTCTATGTAAGTAGCCCATATAGCAGAGTTAAAATGTTTGATTCTATGGGTGTGATCTATGGGTGTGATATGCTGCGGTGGTTGTGTCCAGGGACTCAGACTCTAGGGCCTGAGCACAAGCACCGCAGCATATCACACCCATAGAATCAAACATCTATCAAATATTTGCAAATCTACAGTTTGTGGTGTTTGATTTGTATAGTTTGTATGTGATGTTTTGGCTACGTCATGTCATTAAGCTTGTAGAGTTTGGTAACAAGCACTGAAGTATAACATAACCATGGAAGTAAACATTTTGTATTGTGGTATATGGTTAGATGTTTGATTCAATGGTTGTGTTATGGAGCAGTATTTGAGTTGTATGTATTATAATATACTTACTGTTTGATTTTTTGCGATTGGATATATTTTTTCATGATGTGGGTAACTGGAGCAGATACTCTTTTTCAATTTCTGTGATAAAAGAAAAGATCATGTTAGTGTAGGTAGTTTATAAAGACTTATTCTATAGAATAATAGACATTTCTGCTTTATTTTGACCCTCATATTTAGTACTTTACAAACCAGTGTATTGTGCAATTTGCTCAGTTTCTATGTTTCTTGCTTAAATCATTGGGTCTGTGGGAAAAAAAACATGTTGGATTAAAATAAAACCTTTTTTTGTTATAGTACAACACATTTTTTTCTTTGTTTTTAGTGTTTACTTGTTGTTTCTGGCTAATGTTCTATCTGTTGGTTGTTGCAGATTGTTAGATACCTGTTGTCAAATTGTAACTGATTATAGTTTTTTATTTACATTATTAACTTTGCTAATATACCTGTTGGGGTGTTGCAGATTCTTGGGGCAGTTAGATACATGTTGGTGTATTCTAACTGTTTATTTCTTTTTATAATTTAGTGGTATTGATTTATCTGTTTGGTTGTTGCAGTATTTTGAGGCAGTTAGATACCTGTTGGCGTATTGTAACTGTTTATAGTTTTCTAATTGAAGTTTTATTAATGTTTATGCACAGATTAGTTATTAAATTTTGGTTTTAAGAATATTAAATAAGCGTTTAACATAAGATTTGCTGGTAATCTTTGCTTTAGAGTAATGGTATTATCATTACATTCGAACCATCCACAATTCTTTTTTTATATATGCAGTGTACTGACCTGCATTGGTTGTGGCTCCAGCATGGTAGATTATACCTATTGTTGTGAAGGTTTTCTTACCAAGTGATACTTGACCATGTCTGAATCCAGTCAGCGTGCAGTTGTTTTTGGTATCATCTGCATTGAAACGTAAAAGCATAAGTATTACGTTTTTACTATGTGTTTGTATTTGTAAGATGGAGCGATTATCTGAATTGCAGGTAGTACTTATTCTGCCATGGTTCGCATTTTGTACAAGTTGCTGAAATGGAATGGATTCACAGTTAGGTAATGATACATACACGAGGCGTTCATTAGGGATTTGTTCCTGTGCCACATTGTTGCAAAGAGTGCATGTATGTTTCCACATGTATGAAATCTGTAAGATTTCATTTTTATGTATATTTTTGTTTTCCCGTACTTGTAGTAAGTACATTAGACATTCTTGTGGATCTTCTTGTGAGTTTATAGTGCATTTCACCATTCCAGCACAGTAGTCCAATTCTTGTCTTATTCCATGAACACTATATGTGTTGTCAGGATTGTTGGTTGCATTTCTAGGAAGGACTAACCTCTGCAAACACAATTGGTCTGTATTGTGTAAGTAAATGTTGTCAATAATTGGTGGCAATTGAAATAGAATATTTATTGCTAGATTTGCATAGCAATTTACACCAGTTACATTTGAAAATTTGAATGGACCAGATAGTTCTGTGTGCAAGTCATTTCTTTGGAGTGTGTGATGCTTATTTGAAGAAGTATCTGAGTTACTTTGAGTAGTACATTCTGCTTTGGTTGTAGTAATTGATGAAGTATTAGCTTCTATTATTCTTTTTGGAGGATTTGCAGTGAGATCATGTTGCATTTCTGTTTGAAGTAGTTTTCTTTTACAACGTTTTGCTTTTTGTGGAACAGGATAGGTTTTTAGTTGGCGGGTGTACAGTGAACGTAGTCTATTGTATTCTAATGCAAGGAATATCAGCGTTTATTTCTAATCAACTTTGATGCAAGTAAAGTAGACCGTCAAGTGTACGTAAGCGTGATAGTGCTACGTAGCTCATGCCTTCTTTAAAGACTGCGTTCCCAATATCTATCAATGCTTTATCTATGGTAAGACCTTGTGATTTGTGAATGGTGACTGCGTATGCTATAGTTAGAGGAAATTGCTCTCTGCTTACATACATGTCTTTGAAAAGAAGTAATCGAGCTGTTGAGCGTCCTATTCTTTTTACTTCTGATAGTTTGTCAAAGAGAATATTGACAAACTGAATGTTGTTGTCACATGGGTACGTTTGAAAGCCAACAACTGTACCAAGTGCTCCATTAACTAGTCCTTGCTCCATGTCAAGGTTACGTTTAAGCATTACTCTACAGTTTAAAGATCATTTTAATATTTTCTCCAAACCAGCTGTGTTGGAGATAGAGTTTTCTAAGGCATTTAATCTTGTTGTGGTTTGTTGACACATGGGTAGTCTGTGGAGAAAATTTCAATTATTGGTTGCATTTCTTTTTTCAACATTGTTTCATTGAACTTGGAGCAGCTTGCAAGAGTTGGCATCAAGGACATACAAGTGATATTTTTGTGGGTATTACCCAAATTGTTCGAACACAATTGTTCGAATTACCGAATTGACCGAAAGTCGAGGGTCCGAATTGACCTTTGCACAATTGACCGCACATATATATATATAATGGGGGTTGCGGGGGGTTTCCCCCCGCATATATGTAACAATTGACCTTCACAATTCGGTCAATTGTGCAAAGGTCAATTGTAATTCGAACAATTGTAGTTCGAACAATTCGTATACATCCATTTTTGTGTGCTAATTGTTCCATGACATCAGTAGCACATGATTTATGGCCATAAAGTGCATGGATGGGCCGGGTTTTTAATATTGCTTCTGCTTCTTGAGATAGTACACAAACTCTAATACTTTTAAAAATGTTGGTTTAGGTGAGGTCTGCAGACTGGCGCATGTTTTCTGTTAATTCTCTGTATTGGAAATGTTGACAAAGGTTGACATTTCCTATTCTGCCAACAGTTTTACGGCAGAGTTTGTATCCTAAGGTTTTAAAAATAGGTTCACCTTTCACTGATGTCAATTGAAGAAGATCTCCAAAAACAATGTGTTTTTCTCCAAAGAGCTCTTCGTAGTTTGTTTTGAGTACTTCTTGTAATCTGAGGTGAATTAAAGCCAACATTAGACTGGAGACCATGCTCACCTCATCTATTGGCAGCATTTTCATTTGTTTTGACACTCTGCGTAATTCCATTGCATCTTCTGTAGAAAGTTTGTAATATTCTAATTTGTTTTGGTGTTCTACTGGAAGGAGTAGTAATCTGTGTAAAGTGACACCGCCTGTGTTGCAGGCAGCTAAACCTGTGGGGGCAGTTACAACAGCTGACAGTTTGTTGTTTGTCAATTGTTGAAGGAACTTGCTGAATGTTTTGCCTGAACCAGCTTCACCACTGACATATAGTAGTATAGGTTTGTAATTTTGGCAGGTACATTCTTTATTTTCATGTTGTACACCATGTGCAATTTCTTTCGTTACTTCTTGAAAAATGGTATGCTGCTCTTTATTTAGTTTTGATTGCAGTACAGTTAAGTCTTTATCTTCTTCATAGTGACAAATGGTGTTTTCTACTTCGGTCATAGTTAATTCTGCCTCATTTGCTATTAGAGGCTGTCCCAGTGGTTCTTGGCTTCCTGTTACAGAAGGTTGACTACTGTCGGGAGTGTCCTTATCTAGTTGAGCCTGGAGTTCTTCTTCGTGTTGCTGTTCATTGTGCAACATTGTTTTGTACTGTGTAAAGTTTACATCGGTTATAGTGCTTTCATTTGCTTTGAAAGTGTCTTCATAAGAGTCATAGATATCTAGTATCACTTCTTCTTTTCCCCATGGTTTAAAAAGTTGTAGCAGGGACATGTAATATAGTTCTTTATGTTGAGGAGTTTTTAATGACAATTTTATATGATTAATTAAGCTTCTTTTGGTAAGTTTCTCTAATCTGCCTTCACAATTTGTCACTCTCTTATCTACCTTTATTTTCATCGGGTTTTATCGGGTTTTATATTATTTTTGTATGTGAAGTTTTGGGCTATTTGGTATAGACACATGGTTTCCAAAGTGATACTTCTGTTTGGGTAGTATGTCTAGTAAATTGTTTTTCAAAATGTCTTGGCTGTTGGGATCATTTTTGGCTATTGTTTCTATGTCGTTGTATGATTTGAGAACTCTTTTTCTAGATTTAGCAGGACCAAGACTTAGCCATACTATATTTACAGATTTTCCATATACAGCAATACTGGTTAAACGATCTGCAGCTTCGTAGCAGCCACATTCTCTATGGGAGAGCATTTTTATGCCTAAGCTGTACAATTTCTGAGACAGTGTTTTGTCCGATGATGGGTCATTCCATAGGTCTTGCAGCACTCTTTTTTTCTGCTTTGGTTAGGTAGGCTGTAACATACCATGCAACTGCAGTGAAATTGTCTGCAATGTATTGCACATCTATGTTTGCATTCCATAAGAGGGCAATGATTGTATTGTAATCATTGATATATTTTGCTTCTTCTGTTCTTTTTATGTAATTGTTGTTCTTAGGTGATTTACCTTTAACACTATGTCTAACTGAAGACATGAAGATGTTCACTTCACCTGTTTCTGTAACTGGTCTAGGGAAACGAAAGCAGCATTTGGTGTAGTATTTCCCTTTGTTTTTGTATTTGCGACGACAACATTTGTGTCTTTGAAATTGTACCATTTGTGCATGAAGATCACTATTTGTTGCTTCTGATGGAATTTCACAAGTGACATATTTTTCGATAAACTGTAAAACAGTGGAATCACTGTCTTGACCAAATTTAGGAGCATCTTTAATCCATAAAAGCATGTGGATATGTGGTGCTCCTCTGGCTTGGTATTCTTTTCTCCAAAAGAAATGTTGCACTTCTCTGAGGGGAGGAACAGTTTTATTACATATAAGGTGTAGCATAGCAATGAAACGATGATGGAAATATCTTGAAACATTAACAGGATCTACAGAGCAAAGTTCTCCAGGTCTTAATATATCTGTTTGTTTTGTTTTTGTTTGCTATGCATAGGAAATCGTGTAAATCTTACCATGCATATTCTGCACAACTTAATGTAACAAACCAAGTGGGTCGGCCAAGGTTTCTTATCATACAACGTACATCTCTGTGATGTCTGAACCAGCACTCTTTAGTACCACGCATGTTTGCTAACAGATTTGTAATGCTTGATTGTAGAACCTCCTGTTTTTCTTACATTTTTTGTAGTAATTGCGTAGCTCACATATTTTGAAATTGCAAGAAAGAAATCCCAGGTTGAGACTGCGCCCAATTTTTCAGAACATGGTTTATTATATGAATGCCTTTTCTGATGGCACGTGTTTCGGTCCCTTATAGGACCTTTTTCAAATCGGGGCTTGTTTTCACCTACTGCCCATTACAGGGTTAAAGCAAATGGTAGTCGCTCATCAAGTCTCGGGTTATATCCCTGCCAACACTGTTCTCGTCCCTAATCGCGTGCCGCCGATTATCCAGAGGTTCTCGTGCCTAAGGCGGTTCTTGCTTTAAACATTTTTCATGTGGTCTTCGCTTGGCTAAACCACTACCCAAGGGAACGCGACCGAAGTGTGAATTCAACGGAGAGAAAATAACATTCTCAATAATTACCAGAAGAAATATGTCACCAAGCTAGACCTGACCAACATAGCCAAGTTCTTGTAAAACCAAATTTTGAAATTGGGTACCTGATTTCAATGTGTGTGCAACTCCGTAGCATAGAGTTGCTAGTTCCCTTTCAAAGAGTAGGTGGAAATTGTATTCCCAAATGTGGATCTTCAGAATACATTTGTAACAAGCGGTATTCTGATGCGGTTATCTGAATGGGTCTATCATCATACCTTCCTCCTTTTCCAGTAGGAAAGAGTAGAGGAAAAGCATGTGCTTCTATACTTTTTTCCCCATATGCTGATTGGTGATCCTTTGGTTTGTTGCATTTGGTATGTTTCTAGTGCATCATCTATGGTGTCACTAGAGTGTAATGGATGAATTGTATAATGGTCTAAAATATTGGATAGTGTAGCAGGATCTAGAAGTTCAAATTGACCAGTTTCTGGTGACTCTTGAATTATTTTAGTAGTTTCCTTCAAATTTTCTTCAATATTAATTTCTTTGTAGTATTCATTATTGTCTTTTAGATATTGCAAGGCTTATCTAACTTTATGTAAGTCTACGAGTTGTTGCCAATTTTTTTGTCTTTTGTAGGTACACCATTTACTAAGACAATTAAAGATTGCTCTATTGGACGTTGCACTCCCAGAGTGTTCACATTTTCATTCAGATCTAATGGTAAATAAACTACTTTGCCACAAATGCCTTTCACTAATTCAGAGGGAGGTAATTTTGCTGTTTTTGGTTGAAGGCATATTATTGCTTGAAATGGGTGCACTGTTTGAATTATGATGCTCTCATATAAATTGAGTTGTTGCAGGGGTTTTGGTAGTGGGAATAATTCCAAGTTATTTTTGATAGCACGTGAAGGAGTTTGGTGGTTGTCAAGTTTTGTAGTGCAGTGAGTGCAAAGTATTAAGGGGTCAGCTATTTCATATTTGCTTTCTGCTATAAGGTACAGAGCTAATTCAAACCATTTGGAATCTTCATTGTCTTCTATTTTGTATGTTACGTCTACAGTTTGTGTTACTTTTATAAAAAGTTACACACACGCACACGCGCACACACACGCACGGTTTGGTACTTCAGCGGATGTACTTTTAAATTTCAGTATTTCTTTTTTGTATGTGTGTACTAGAAGGTTGCCATCTGTACAATTGTTGCTGGTCTGTTGTAAAAGTATTGAATTTTGTAAGTGGCTTTCACTTCCAAAATATTTTCTCTGGATATGCTCTATTTCTTCAAGTAGGTCTTTGGCTGTACCATGTAGAAGATTGTTATTTAAATTGGCCAGTGCTAAAGCAGGAGTTTTAGCATAGTACAGTTTATAGATTAGATTTCTTGTAGTTGAATGATGTGTTGATATCACTTTGATATGATGGACGGTGCTTTTGCAAACAGGTCCTGAAATGCAGGTTAATGAATGTCCTTGTGGTCCTGTGTGTTTGCGCACTGGACAGGTATCTGTATTGTTTAGTAGTTTCCTTTTGATTTTGTCTTTTCCTTTCACATACTGATTGAGGAACTGGCGTAAAGATTTGAAAGGATTTTTGGCAATGTTACACATTGACATGCACGGCCATTTGTATACTGGATGTTCTGGTTCAATTGAATGGAGAGGTGATACTGAATTTTTGTAAGCAGCATTTCTTGTTCCATAATGGTATTAAGTTTTTCATAGCCTCTTCCACTGCTATGTATGGCAATTATGTTTGTTTACTTTTGTTTGTATGCTTCTTCATTAAAATATGGTTCTTTGCTGGTGGTGTGACTCCATTCACCTCCACAGATATTTAAGAAGTTATTTTTGTTGACATTCCGTTTATTTAGAAGTCTTTTTTTGTAATTTAGTAGTTAGTTTTGTTAGTGGTTTCATTCTGTTTAACACTAAAATAACTTACTTTTGAGAAGGATGGCACTGTCTATCAAAGCTTCTAAAATTCATTTTCTATGGTAGGTTTTAAGGGTTGTGCATGATTTCTCTCCTGTTTTTATAAGATTTTGAAGGACTCTGTGGCGGAACATTTTTTCTAATATACTTTTTTTGGTATGGTTACTTGGCACTCTACATCAAGATTTATAGGAGCAGTGGTAGCAGTAGCGGTAGCTGAACTGTTAATCACTTTTTGTTCGTTTTACATTTTGAAAGAGGAGGGAAAGTGTTTGTACTGGAAGCTTGTTTTGTTTCGCTTAATGACTCTATTAGATCTTTTGTTTGAACTTTTTGTACAAATTCTGCTAGAGATGGATGCTTATTTTGGACACTTTTTTTCATTTGCTCTACTTCTGCGTTGCTTTCTACGGACTTGGTGCTTGGTAGGCGTTCTTTGGGGTCTGTTGAAAAAAAGAAGGTATGGGTTGGGCTGTTCTGTATGTGTGCTGTGTGCATGATTGTGCATTGGGAGCTACAAGTAGTTGGGAAGGCTATTCTTGTATTTGTGTGTTACAATGTGGGTTCAGATGACAGTACAAAGTAAGCTAGTGGTGAGGAGAAGCACAAATACTAAATCTATGATTTAGAATTAAAACAGTTCTTTGTTCTGTAATACTAACATTCTAGGGGCTGAGTTATGTCATTTGTGCATCGAAAAACAGGGATTTGTGTGCCATTCTGCCTGTTAATCCCTGTTTATCAAATGGGGATTTGTGGGTAGAATGGTGTACAAATCTGTTTTTTTGGTGCACAAATAACATGAATCAACTGCACAGTGAGTTTGAGTAACAGTAAGAATACTATGATAGTATTGTACTTACTTTTTTTGTTTGGAATGAGCAGGTTTCTTCTGAGTTGTTGTTTGTACTTCAGATGTTGCTGCTTTTTAGGAGAGTGGTCTTCACTGCAATTGTAAAAGAAAGAAGTTGGTAATGTTGTGTATTTATAGCACTGATGTTAATTTAGACATTTACTTTTATGTTTTTGCAGTAGTATTCTTGTTTGATAAGTGAACATAATGTGTGAATGCAGTTTCCTTTGACTATGTGCAGGCTTTGTATTTTACTTACATTATGTTAGTTAAACATGCTTTGCAAATGAGTAGAATACTAAGTGTATGAAACTCACTTGGTTTTTTAAGGCTGTGTTATTGAATGTTAGGAGATAGAAGAAATAATGATATACTTATTGTGCAATTTTTATAAGGTAAATGGCAGAAATTGTATAGAAAAGCATGAATATATGCATTTGTGAAGGTATGGGTAATAAAGCAGAAGAATGTGATTTATACAGTGGTGTTATTTCAGCTGGGAGCTTTTCAATGATACTGTATCTGTGTGAGTGTATGAAGATGCATAATCTTATCCTGACTCTGTGTAATTTTATAATACACTACTAAGTGTTTTTCTACAATTATACAGTTATTTCTCCCATCTTTTAACATTATAATTTTTTAGATAGCTGTGGGTGTAAAAAAAACAATGAGATAGCAGACAGGTTTGGAAGTGACAGTTGATTATAGCAGATGGGAAAAATGACAGTAAGTTTTTTTTATAGGTTATACAGGTTAAGTGGCAGTTACTCTGTTTATGTACATTCATAAGAGTTGTTCATGTACTGTGCAGAAAATATGCATACCTGTAGTTTGTATTCTTGCATGTGGATATGCCTGTAGCTGCAAGTAGAAATCTTGGAGACTTGTACAGTCGTTTTTGTAGTAGGTGCTTTCCAATGATATGAGACTTGTACTCAGAGTGATCAACAGTACATTTGAAGTGCTGAACTCTGATGATGGAGTTAGATGTAGAGGTCTTGGCTGTGATTGGTGGATGGTTGTGTGACTGCTTAGCTGTATCCAATGAGGGAATGGCACAGAGAGTGAAGTGGAAAGGGTAGAAGGGCCTTCCAAGAGTTACAATGTCCGCGGACACCGCAGCTGTCCGCGTATAGGACGTGCCACATCCGGGGTTTTCCTGCAAATCCAGCATGGAAAGGGGACTATAGGGATCAGCCATCTGTGGGATCTGTGTTGAAACAGAGTGCAGTGAAGATGGCAGAGGTGGAGAAAGTCAGGGTGTTGGTGCTTGGAGATATGTTTGTGCATGGTTTACAGCAGTATGCTCAATCCAGGCATGTGGCAAACAATTGTGATGTTAAAGGAGTGGAGGTGGTGTGGAGCACTGTGCCTGATTGCAATGTACAGGGAATTGTACACGTTTTTGAAGATATGGGCAGGATGAACAGTCCCCATGTGGTAGTTTTGCACTATGGTGCTTTCCATTTGGGCTACGTCAGTGCCCCTACTTTGTTGGCAGATTTGGAACACTTGGTTCAAGCAGTGATGAACATCCTTCCAAAGTATTTTTTTCTGGATTAGTACCTAGGTCATTATGGGACAATAGTTCTTTTTTTTGTCCTCAGCAAAACATTGCTAGGTGTGCAATCAACCGAGGCATGTGTGCTTTCATACTTGGAGCTGGTATGTTCTTCTGTAATAATGACAATATTGATTCCAGTAATGCTGTTTATTTTAAAGAAGATGGCATTTACCTATCTTTCATGGGAAATGCCATGCTGTTCTGGAATGTGAGGGTTGCTTTGGAGAAGGGTATGTGAAGATTTTAGGAGCAAACTAAGAAATAAAATACAAAATAACAGATGTCTGTCAAGCATCTGCAAAAAAATAAAAACGTCTCTTTTCAGAGCCAACTTCAAAGGGGAAATGAGGCACACTATTTAAATTTACATTCAGCATGCTCAGATTTTCGATATGTCCGCAGACATGGTGGTAGTCCGCGGACATCGCGTATTACATACAGGGATTTTGGGGTGGAGAGGCATGCAAATGAGAGAGTAGAGCAAGGGATTGGTCAATAAGGTTTAGTGGGTGTGTTATGTAAGGCGAGCGTTTGTCAGAATATCTTTTTCCTGAGAGAAGAACAGATAGCTATGGCTGTGTGTTTCAGAAAACAGATTATCTGGATTTTGGGAGACTCATGGATATATTGGTTGGAGGTGCATGCAGAACGCTGTGGAGTATCTGCAGATCTTGGATTCCCTCATGTGGAAGTACACTGGCATGGAGTGCGTGGAATGAAGAATCTGGACTTGGTACCTCTCTGTGCTAGTTTGGGGACCGAGCATCAGCCAGTCATAATTATAATTCATTGTGGAGGCAACAGTTTAGGACATGTGTCTGGAATTTCATTGCAATTTGCAATGAAAGAAGGATTTGGGAAGGTTATGGATATGTTTCCAAATTCCCAAGTAATTGTTTCTCGTATTGCGCAGAGACAAATGTGGCTGCGTTCTTCTTCATTTGGTCCACAAATGGAGAAAGCGAGGCGCAATGTAAATACGGCTGTTTGTGCCTTTCTAAGAGATGTTGGCATGTCCTCTTTTCACAATGAAAATATTATGTTTCGTAGCACATACATTTTTCGCAGTGATGGAGTCCATTTTACTTATGCTGGTAATCAGATTTTTCTGAGAAATGTACAAAATGCATTACAACCTTTTTTTTGGAATTACAGCCATCCATTTTGCAGTAGGTGTTGACCATTTTGTTTTTCAAACACAAAAGAACAACACCAAAAGGCTCTTTTCAGAGCCACCACTTCTTCCCACAGAAAAGTGCAATGGTTATGATAGGGCAGCACCCCAAAATGTTAGATGTCCGTGAACTGTCTGCAGACTTCTACAAAATGCACAGGGCCCTGCTCCATTTATTTACCACTTATATTTTTAGACTGTGAAAGACGGCTCTGAAAAGAGCCTTATTTTTTGGGGGATTTTTGTTTTATATATTATTTTGTTTTTTTACACACAACACACTAGGAGAGGAGGGGAAAGGAGGGTAAGGAAGGGAAACCAACCACGGGGATAAGAATGGGCAGGTGGAGAGAGGAAGCTGTACGGTAGACCTTATTTAGGTAGTGGGCAGACCTTCTCATGCTCCTTGACTGTAGTCTCGAAAGCACTCCAATGTCTCTCCCCACTGCAGAGTACTGCGTCGCAGTACATACACAATATTGTGACCCTCGAAAGGTAAGGGTTAACAGCATCGTGAATGGCCTGTGAGGCAGCTGGAGGGTTGCGCTGTCCCACAGGAGTGTCTCTTGTGGTGACAGGAGCGGAAACGGAGGATGTGGTAGAGGAACTCAACCTACTACGTTGATCATAAGGTACAAGCTTGCGAACTGCCCCACCGTGGAACAACCTTAGGTGTCGCTTCATAGATGTCGTATCAAAGCTGTATGAACCAGGCCTCCTGCGACTCAGCACCATGTGGCACTGATTGCAGGTGACCTTGTTCGCAGGTACTTTTGGCACTCCACCCTGAATGGTAAACAACCGCCACACCCAAGACTCACGGCGAGTGCTGATAGTAGGGACTTCCACTACCTCATCCTCTTCATCCTCCTCTACATCATCATGCCTGTTCCCCTCTGCAGGTGCTTGGGGAGGTGGTGGTGGAGGGGGTGAGGGTGGTGCTGAGGCAGATGTAGCACCAGCTGGATCAGCACACATAGATGACATCAGGTCTGATGGGAAGCAGCAAGAGCAGCAAAATCAGGAAGATTAGCAGCCAAAGTAGACAATGCTCTTTCATATAGCCAGAAGCATAATGCGAATGAGCTCTGGGGTGTGGCCTTTTATAGGGGTGCAGGTTCAAAAAGTTACAAAATGTATGTAGAAAGTCAGGGTCATTGTCTGGGACATGTGCAATGGTGAATATTTACTGTAAAATACTTTGGATTGCCCAAAAAAGTACTTTTGAAATGTTTGCGGTCCCGAACAGTGTCCGCAATTCAGGACACACGCTGAGCGTGGGTGCGGTCACAGGATGATGTCATGAACACCTCCGCCAAGGGAACCGTTGTCCGCAGGACACCAAATGCACATGAATGGTCATGAGCATGCGCGCGGGTGTTCTACGGACAGTGTTCAGGTCCTCAAACTAATTAAAAGTGCGACACAAGTAATATGGACAGTTACGATGTTCATAGGACTTATGGGTGTGGTGCGCATGTGCGTAGATGTTCTACAGACAGTACAGACAGGCAAAGTGTCCTTAGATCACCTCGATTTGGGTTAATTGCGAACATTCCGGACACTGAATGTGTTCTAAGAACAGTTTCATCTTGCACGTGGACATTAAGGACAGGTATAGTGTCCTCAGGACACCCCCATCTTGGTTAATTGCGGACATCCCGGACCCCCGCGCTGTCCGCGGACACCTTAACAGCCTTTTTTAAAAAAAAATAAGACACTAAGGACTAAATTAAAACACACATATTATTATTTTTTTAGTATATACAGATATAAAATTTATGAAAGAGACGGGGAAGCAGAAACTGACAGAAACACAGGGGAATTAGGGGTTTGGGGAGGATGGATGGGAGGGGATGAAGGGATGGATGTCTCATCAAAACGTTTTTCTTGGTATTGAGGGTTTGGGGATAGTTGACTGGGACATGGAGAGGGGGAACAGGTGCATGTGGGACAATATTTATTTCTTTCTTTTATGTGGTCCTCCACAGAATGTTTCAAAAGATTGAAATTTTCCATAAGCATGTCCATTTTTTGTTCCATGCGCTGCAGAGTATTTTCTAATGTCTCTTTTGGTGTATTATTTTCAATGTTTGTATGGCCGTGTTAAAAGAAATCTATATATTAAGTACACATAAAGTAATGGTTATTAATTTGCTTATATAGAGAAGTGTGTACCAATAGTATCACTGTCTTCAGACATTTCCTCATGTGGGAAATGTTCCTCAAGCCATTCCAAAGTACTGGACATTTCTGTGTAAAAAAAAAAAAGATATTACTTTTAGTGTACCAAATACAGAAAGTTTAGAAATATATAAGAAAAAAGAAGTTTACATACTAGTTTCTGGTAAGTTGTGTTCTTACTGTTGTGTAGGTCTGCTGTTGATCTTAGCTGTGCAGTTTCTGTCAGGTAATTATGTTGGAGGCATATCTTTTTTGTTGTGGTATATTCCATTTTAGTACATTTGGTATTTAAATGGATGGTTGATGTGTTACAGATATAGGTTCCATTATTATTTATTATTACATATAATGTGTTTATGTTCTGCTTTTTGAACTTTTTCAGTGTTTATATAGCATGATAGAACAATCTAAGATACCCCCTGAGTTTTTGGGTAGTGGTGATGTTGTCCGCGGACATTTGCAGGGGGTTCTGCATGTTATATGTATATAAAGTAAGGGAATCCTAGTAAACTATCAAATTCACACTATGTATATGTGGATTCAGTAAAAAAAAACTTTGATAAAGGGACATTGTTATGGTTAAGTTGCGTTACTAAAAACCTATGAAATTCAGTAAAAAAACATTGTTAAAGGGACGTTATGGTCCCAAGTAAAACCGAAAAACCCCTGAAATTCACCAGTTATGGTAAGCTACGCAACCATAACTTGCGCCACCACCTCGTTTACTGAATATATATCTACATTTAAATAATAACACTTTGTACTTTGGCAATACTTATTCAAAGAATGGCAAATATATATTCTATGTGGTACCACACAATACTTAAATTCAGTAATGGATGCACTAACTGCAGACAGTTTTAAACAGGCATGTTAATTCTTAAGCGAGATGTAACAGCATAGAATAGGGAACGAAAGGCAGGTTAGTTATGAACAGTGGCAAAATCCTTTCTTTAGACTAGATATATAATTCTGTGTGAGGATCCCCCCACCTGGGCAACCTGTAAGGAGGGAAAGTTAGGGAGTAACTTATCTTGTCTTTTACAGCCCAGTCCAATAATGTTTAATAACCTTATACTTTCTTTTAAAAGGTTCTACCACCCCAAAGTACATGGATGGCCACAGGAGAACAGGATCCAAGACGAATCTGGGACCCCTGGATGATTTCTGAACCTAGAAGATGCTCTTCCTCGTCACAGTACCTTTGGTGCCTTGGCAGGCAAAGTGGCAGCGTTTGTCGTTTTTACTCGAAAATTCGCTCTGAGGATGGAACCACTCCTTGGAAGAAGGAGCCATTGGGATGCTGAGTTCCAGAAGAAAACTTTAAGCAAAGTCTTTCTGATGTGCAGCAGTTTGGCTCTTTACGGTGCTCTCCTTTGATCAACGATTTCTCTGACTGTAGAATTTCTGGGAAGATTAAACTTGCTGTGGACTCCTTAAAGGCTTGGCAGATTAGAGTAAGACCCCTGGCACCCTTCAATGATTTCTGGCGGTGACGGGAGCACAGGTCACTTTTTGTGTCTGGTGTCGGAAAAACGCAGTTTTCTAACTTTTTCAGTTCTTGAGAGCTGCAGCACAGACCTCTTGATGGCTTCTGGTGACCTGGACTCGACCACTGGACCCTCACCAAGTCTGGACCCTCAAGACGTCTTTGTTAGCTTGTAGTGGTGGGAAACCCACCGGCGGAACTTCCTCTGCTCTCAGCGAGCCTGGACTCTCTTGGGTCGGAAAAAGTGGTCAGTGATGACAGCAAGGATGTTCTTTGAAATGTACTAAGACAGTTTGGAACTTTTGTGGCTCTGGGTGTTAAGCAGCACTATGCCAGGGTACTACCCCCCCTCTGGGCAGTAGACAGCAATGGCTTCCAGCGGTCACAAAACCCACCTCCGGGTCATGGATGACACCAATCGACTTCTTCTATTGGAGATGTCTGGTGCTCCACTTCAAGACTCACGAAGACCCCTTCTCCAGACAAGTACATAGGACTGGCTTCCTTGAAACTTCGATGGTCCATTGTAGCTCGGGGAGAGGTCTCCTTTGCAGGTCCTCTCTGGAACAGTCCTTGGAAGAAAACGGCAGCTTTTGGATTACACAAAGAAAATACAGCAATACACTTCTCCTTCAGCTGGGATTCAAGGAACAGCTTCTTCTTGCTTCATGTCCGACTTCAGCTTCTGAACAAAATGAAAAGTGAGAGGTCCCCAGAAATACACATCTGTTCCCCATTCACTCTGGCTGAGCCAAGCTCAGTCAACCCATCACCAGCAGGGCATTCATGCAGGCAGACAGTCAACCAGGCTCACAGGCAATTCAGGCCATTCACGCTACCCAGACACCCATAACAAAGAATGTGGATTGGGGTAAGAACCCAGCCTTTTAGCACACTACACTGCATTCATGTCGGTTTCAGTCAGGGCAGTCTGGGGGCATTGTGTCACACACACCACACCCAGACACCCGTAACACAAAATGTGAGTTCATGTCAGACTCCCACCCCTAGCGTGTACCCACAACACACAGCCTCTAGGAAGACTCCAGTAAGTTTGAGAGGAGGCCGCCCCATAGCCATATATGGTATTTCCACCCAACAGCCAGTCAGGAGGAAGGGAACAGAGACAGGGCTTCCCAGGACTTTGGGAAACAAGGTAAAAGGCAATAGAAACCAAGAGAGCACAGTGGCCATCTTGCCTTCTTCCAGGAATCCATTGATTCCTATGGCAGGGCCTGGGTGTCCCAAAAATGGATGTAACTTAGAGCCACTGCCAAGTCAGCATGTAGCTGCCACAGCCCATACCCTGCTCTGTGGGCATAACACAAGTGCCCAAAAACACACATTAAGCGGTGCAAGGGCCCCTCCCCCCCAATGGGTGCAACAAGGGTATCCCATGGGTGGTGTTCACCAAAGGAAAAACAAGAAGAGCTGCACTGCCAGAGGTCCAGGCTGGATCTCAGTGGCAGAAAAAAACACACACACTGAGAAGTGGTAGGACAAGGACTCGGAGGCCCTGTCACTCCAGAAGGCATTTCCAGCATCACACTCTCGTGACACCAGCTGCAGACGTTTAGATTCCAAATCCAGAAACTCCATGTAATGGGCCACCTGTATTAAGACATTGGCCACTGATTCCTTATACACGTAATTGCCTTTCAGATTCTGTCCAGGTAAAAAGGGATAGTTTTCTGAGGCATCAGAAGAGAAAGATTCAGAGGAAGAAAGTGAGATGAGTGAATTAGTTCAGTACCTGCTCCTGCCCATGATCTTATGTTCATTGGCCTTTTCGAAAATGTTTAACAGTTGTTCTGCTGAAATCCTCTCATGTCTCTTCCTCTTGTGGGCCTGACCGAGGAAGAGAAGACCGAAGATAAATCAGCCTCTAAGTGGCAGGTCTTCTCTGCATTCTTCCCCATATGGTGCTGGTAATTTGCCAAAGAAGCAAATGGAGCAAAAACACCACCAAAGGCAACTGACGTCTTTACTGTCTCCCACCCTGTTTTTTAAATGAGCATGTTGGCCTTTAGGCACACCTGCAATGCATGTGCAGGAATTGCCTACCAACTCCCCTTGCTCCCAGGCCAACACTATGTTAAGCAACCATTGATGGCCCTCTCCTTAGCTATGCCAGGCTTGCCCCGGGTGACAGCAGCTCCACCAGAGGCATGGAATCTCCAGCTCCATAGGGGTGCCCACCACCCCGACCATGGACATTAAAGACCAGGTCACCAAGGATAAGTGGCGGCACCACTGCCTGGGTCTCTACCGGAAGCAGGGATTTTTATTGTTTTTTTAACTGTAAGGCATTGAGTGCCAAGACACGATATGCCATTAAGGCAGCAGGCTGAATGGGGAAAACGAATAAAAACAGTTGAAGGGTTGCTGGGGAGAGGTTAAGGTGCCTCACCACCTAGGATGAGGAAGAGGTACGTGGAGGTAATGATCACATGCATTAATGCCACCCAGACCCGCTGTAGACCCGTGGAATCTTTGCAGCCCACTCTGTTTGGAAATTAAAGTGGCTACTCCGGCCCTATCCACTGAAGCTCCCCATTTCTCTGCCCTACCCTCCACATCCTCTGTAACAGTGAGTAAGACATTTCCTCTACAAATTGGCTCAAAGTGAAAATAGCCCAGATGTGCCAAAGTAGGGAGGAGAGGAAATCATCTTTGCTTAAGACAGAATAAAACTGAAGAAAAGTTGCAATTAGTGCCAACCACCACAAAAGAAATCATAGGCTCTATTGTAAATAGCTCAACTAGATACCCAAGTAAAAGTAACAGATGTTGTTACAGTATTGACAGAAGGTGTTATGTAAATGTGTCCCTGAGTTGTGCGATCATGGCATTGACATTAATATCCACAATAGCTGGGGCAGTGCTCCCTCAATCACCAATGAAAAGTATACTCCCTAGGGACAGAGCTTACTGAACTCATAAGGCAGCTTCCATAAGACATATTGAAACCCTGTGATAGAAAAAAGGCAGAACTTGGAAGAGGAAGTGGCACATATAGAAAAGAGGGGGACATGTTGAGCCCAACTGATACACACCTCCAGATGTTTCACCTCTTGGAAACAGTGGTGGTAAGGATCACTAAACTCGGATGCAGTAAAGGAGAGACCAGGAACCCACCTTCAGAACCCAAGATCTTGGAGGACTCAACAGACTCACTGAGACGTGAGCATGAGGCATCTTCAAAATAAGTGCACACTGGTCCAATGCACGATGTGTTAGGGGGACTCGCAGGCAGAGCCGTGCTCGGAGTCCTTGGACAACCAGCTCACAGAAGACCCTAACTCCTTCCCTTGTCCCAAAGAGGTCGAGGTCCACATAAGTAGCAAGATAATACGGTGGTTTGTTCGCAGACAACAAACACACAGGGGTCATATGCACAGACGGAAGTCCAGGCACATGACGCCACATTCTGGCTCGCAGGCCAGTTTTTGTACTGCGTGATGTCACATTCTGCGTCATTCGTTAGGCTCCCTCCCAAAAACATATCGCCACTCAGGATAGGCCACTGAGTGGTAATTCCAGCATAGGAACCTATAGAGAGATGATTTTAGTAGACGTGGCTGTATCAAGGGGTGTACTTAACCATCCCCCAAAATTGTTACTCTGAATATATTACAGTGGGCAAGCCCTGTGATTGGCCAGTAGCCCCCACCATCTGCCTCTAGACCCAAGTGTCATGATTGGCCAGGACGCGGGCCCCCAAGCCTGGGACAAACTCTGTTCCCAGCCCGCGAGACACCTGTTTGTAATACATGTATACTATGTGTCAGCAAGGTGCAACTATGTGTCAGCATTATACAATAACGTGTAGAAGACTAATGCCATGAGAGTATTCCATTCCCATTGTACAAGGTAGTGGGTTTGTTGCGAACCCCCTGTCTAGTCGTGGGACTGCTGCTCCTTCCCAGCCTCCGAGTCTTGGCCCAGTATCAGCTCGGCAAAGTCACGTGTCTGGAGACCACTCTTGCGGGCTCAATTGCTTCGAATTAGTGTGTATTTTGCAGGGAATATTCCTTGCTGCAGCCGGTGTCCCCCTTGGTTCTATGTGTGGAATGTTGTTCACAACATTGTGGCCTTGACTGCCGTTGCTCCTGCCGTGGCTATTGTGCTTGCACAACATCTTGGGGCTCGAGATTTCTCTGAGACAATCATGGCCTACTGTATTTTCCTAAGGCCTGCTCTGGCTTCTATTATGTGTCTTCCATCGTGTCCATAGGTTAGTGTGTGCCATGGCTGGTCAAGTCCCTTGAGTGCTCCTGTCCTTCCATAGGGTTAGTCGCATGTAAGCATCTGCAAGCATGTAAACAAGCTCTTCTGGCTTCTTGCGTTTCTGCGTGGCTGTAGCAAGCCTAATGTCAAAATAATAAGTGCTGACAGTATGTTTATGTCACTGTCCTCTAACTCAGAGCTGTACACGTGTGTTCTTTGTGTAGATTTGATGTGCGAGTGTCCCGAATGTGTGGTGCATGTGTGCTTCCTGACTAACGTGGCTATGTCATCATGATGTCTCTAGCGACTGGAGGCATGGCTTCTTGGTGCTTTTAGTTGCTTCTGTCTATGTAGTCATTTCCAGCTCTGTTTTGTCTCTCTTCCTCCACTCTAGGCAGAGTTCGTATTACTGCAGGGTTGGATGGTCTGCTGGCAGGGTACCTTTCGTGGTAGTTGTCCATGGTGGGGGCAGTGGGGATTAGTGTAAGCTCATACAATCGTTGGCCATGTTGTCATTGGTGCTTCTTCCGGTTGGGGGATCTTTCGGGACGTAAGGCATATTCGGGTCTTCCCTCTTCAGATGAAAGGTCTGGTGATGCTAGGGGCAGTGTCAAATGTCTGTACTCTCACAGTTGAGCAGAAGAATATGTGATGCAGAAATGGTTAAAAGGTTTGAATGAAAAGATCAAACGAGGTTCCCCTGAAGCCGCTGGATGGATTCTGGGACAGAATATGGAATCCAGAGATGGCAGAAAGATCCCAAAATTACCCAGAACCCAAAATAAGCTGAGCAATCAAGCGGTTCACCATACAATCGTTATCAACACTCCTGTAGGTAACCATTGCAGACCCTATGGAAATGAACAGGGCACAATAGGCTCAACAACGAGAACAGGTAAAGGCAAATCTCAGTCTTAAGTTCTACGGCCATCTAGGGATATATGAAGCTCATCGTAGCACGGTTATATTTACTCAAACAAATATGGTTCAGAGGCATGTAACAAATGGAAGGACTTAAAGGCTTGTGTGTTAGGAAAGGTTTCCATTTATGTGTAATTTTCCCTCCAGTTGTGTACTGCCAATATTTTGCTGCTGTTTAAACACCATAGTCTGATTTTGCCAGTGAAGCACAGCCTTCAGCTACAATCCACTGGGCTTTCACTCACTTTTTTATGGGGAAACTGACATGCCCTTAAAGACAGTGAGTACTGAGAGACTTTGTTTCCCTTTGTCCTTTCCAATGTTGCAACCTTTCTGCAACATGTTACAAGTGCACAATGTACCTTATAGTACAGTGCGCTTGGGTCTTCCTTTCGTTTCTAAAGGCCCTAGACTCCTTCAAAGGATGTTTTAGGAGAAGTACAGATGTGCCTTGGGCAGGACTGGTAACAGCTTATCATTTTGCTTATTTTTAACCCTTTTTTACCATGTAAACCGTGTTTACCATGGTTGGCACAGGAAGGTGGCCTGGCTCCAAATTGGCCATGCCACAAGGCTTTTTGTCCTGTCCTTTGACCATCTTGCCACTTTGCTTTGCCCAGGTCGAGCCAATCCGGGGACAGTACATTGTCAGTCCTTGTTTGGGCATGCATTCTCCCGCGAAACGCCAAGCTTTCGCGGGCTTCTGCATGCCTTCTGTGTGCGCCTCCAGGATGTGGGCTCGACTGTCTAGTTCCAAAACACATCCTGGGTGCCAGAGTTTGGTGTGCTGTGAATGACTGAGACCACTGTGGTCTGTGATTGGCCCCGTCTGATGTGCCTGTATTTGAGCAGATCTCCCATTGGGACCTCTTTGTTTTGGCACAAAGGAGATTCTGGATAAGCGAAGGCCCCAAACACCCACACCTGGTCGATCTCTTGACTTCTCACTGAACCTAGGATAGGATCCAAGTATCCTGAAACTAAGAAGCCGAGTCGAGGAACCGCTGGTGACCCGCTGGAGAGTTTGGCACCTTGAGCCCGCTGTTGTCCCGCTGGACCCCCCCTCCCCCCCATCTGATCGACCCAGAAGATCTGGAAAGGCGCTTTGACCCATTTGAATAGTGGGACCAACTATTCACAGCACCTTCCTCTATACCTGCAAGTAAGCCTCTTCGGAAGTGTCCCTGGGCCAACCAGTGGGCTGACCAGCTAGCGCAGGACCTTTGCTCTGAAACCACTGCCATTTCAAGGAGACACCTGCAACTTGGTGTATCGCAAGCTCTGTGTTCACGCCACTCTCACACCGAATTTCATACACTTGGCATTCCCAGGTCTGGAATAAAGATAGAGAACCCAAACTGGAGTACACGTGGTTTCCGTGGTTCCCGTGTCACCCAGCCGTGGTGACGATCTTTGCAGGTGCCTTGTTGCTGTGCCTTGAAGCCTGCTACAGTGAAACTCACCTGATCCATCCACCAGGAGCGGAGAAATCGCCACCAGAAAATCATCAATGTAACTTTGCCGCTGAAAGCTGCACAGCCGCACAACTGCTGCATTTGAACATGCAACCAAAGTGGACTCGACTGCCGAAGTTTGGTCCAGAGTGCGCCGGGGGTTGGTGAGTACCTGCAACCCTTATCGGTGGCCACTAGCTCATCCACCCACTTTTACGCACAAGTGTTCCCTGAGGGCCACTCACCTTTCCACAGGTAGACTGTGCTACCACTTCCTTTCCCAACTCCTGGAACCTGTTCTGCCCTTTTGGGGCGACCCTCCACCAATAGTGGGAACTCATACTTAATCACCTCATCCACCTTTCTGAGCTGCTACAGCCCCTACAAGAGACCCCATTTTCGCCCTCCTGCACTACCGCGTGCACCAGCGTTTAACAGTACTTTTGAGCACTAGGCTCCACTCTTCGTAGGGACTGGACTGCCACTCAGTTAGGGATTGAGTGATAAAGAACTGCCTAAACCCTATTTGCACTGCTTGTTTCCTTCCCTTTTAGGTTGTGGACACATTCTGTGTTTTTAACCCTTTAGGCCACTTGGTAGTATATATGTGTTATAGTAGTGTTGTATTGGTTTGTGGTATTACTGTTTATAATTGCTGTGTGTTGACTTTCAAAGGCCTTGAATAAATATGCTTATGTTTTTAATATAGATACACCTGTCTGGGAGTGATTTGTAGTGTCCTTTACTCTGTGTGCTCATTGAGGTCTTTCAGTCACCCTCACCCCTCCTGAGACCTAGTCTTGACCACCGCCAATGCTACCTTGATTGGTCTGGCTTGTTCCAAGAAACTAGGCTGGCCTTCTGAACATCTGCCCATCATGTCGGAGTTCAGAAATCCATCTTAACAATGTTAGTTATAGCTTTTCACTCATTTCTATGTTGATAGCCAGATGGAAGTAAATGCAGCATGTCGCTCCACAATTTATCCCAGGGAAGGCTTCAAACAACTCACAAATAAGCTGGGTAACGGCCATGGGCATCCTAAAGAGTGAGAATGTAATGCTCGCCTTGATTTATGGATTTAATATTCATGAAGTTCAGCTTTTTAGTGAACTATCCAAGACAATCCTTTAATGGGTTACAGAAACCTCATTATGCTAGGATATTGGAACATACTTGTAGACCCATATCCTGATGGAACAGTGAAACTAAACGTAGGAAACAACCTGAATTGTTAGGGATTTCACATTTCTACCAGTGAATCAGAGCTCTTTTTTTGATAGGGATTTATTAAATAATGATTTGTAATGCGCTAATTACCGGACACCAGTCTCTAATTGAGGGACCGGGATTGAAACATGTGTTGCTTCGTGTTGTCTTGCTTCCAAGATAAACACGTTGCCCCTGAGCTACCCTCACCACCCTTAGGATAAGGGATGTGAGGATAACGCAGTGTGCACCCTGACGGCCCTTACTTAAAACCTACTTGTGGCAAATTTCAGGAGTGAGGACCATTACTCACTGTGTCCGATACAGGAAAGTGAGCCCCCAGCACTAACATGTACACATATAATTTTGGCATAGCAGTCAGTCAATCCAAAATCCCTCTGAAGGATCAATTCCATGCCAAAATGGCATGCATCTAAGGCAGGTATTGGGTGTCTATGATCTTGAAGGTTGCCAAAAGGAATGCGAAGCTAAATTGCGAACCATGGAGAAAAACAATAAGATTGTGGATGATTAGTACAAAGGCATACTCACCATTAAGCAGATGAACATACTGAGTAGAAGCAAATGCCAACATAACAAGAAATTCACCATTAGAGTTGTATTTCTAAACAAGAAGTCAGGGTGCAGTTAACATCTGGGAACAAGTCATTAAGGGTCTCTTGATTGGGTAGAGTCAGATCTGTTGCATCACAATTCGAAATAACATTAATGGGGGAGTTTTAAATACTGAGTTCCAAAGGAATCAACAGAGATAGCCCTTCTTGGAGAAGGTTCACCACTCCATTCTAAGTCTGTCAGAGGTGAATCCATTCATATGGCAAATCGCCAAACAAGAGATCTCGATACAATCAAAAACTCTTAAATATGGTAAAATCCCAAGCCTGGACTAGTTCCCTGCACATTATTTTAAGGGGTGTGCAACTTCACGAATACTCCTCAACTGGCAAATCTTAACAGCAGGATAATGCGTTTTGAGTGTGACCCAATCACAGATTGACTGATTGAAGCTATCATAGTGATTATCCCTATGTTAAGCAAAAGATACCAACATATACTTGAGCTATTGTCTGATCTCCTTATTGAAGACTAATTTCAAACAGTCCTGGCTTTTTTGAGTCCATCCTAGGTCCGGTCAACTAGGTTCTATTGTTTAGACAGTGGATTCAGATCACATGAGAATTATTATGAATTTGTTATGGAAAATCCCATGGTTACCCTGCCTTCATATTAACTTGGAGAAGGCATTTAATCACTTTGAATGGCCTTGCGTACTTAGAAATTTATGCCAGATTAAGGATCACACAAAAATCATAGAAGCGATTGGATTCAACTAGAATTCTGTTAGCGAGA
The DNA here is from genome assembly GCF_040938575.1 of Ambystoma mexicanum. Classification (NCBI taxonomy): domain Eukaryota; kingdom Metazoa; phylum Chordata; class Amphibia; order Caudata; family Ambystomatidae; genus Ambystoma; species Ambystoma mexicanum. The sequence goes on along the minus strand of NC_090934.1, from coordinate 309,274,865 downwards.
GTATCCACCTCCCAATTATATCTGACTTCTTTATCGTTAAGAGTGGAATCAGTCGCACCTCTACCTGATTCTCTAGCTTTTGTGCTGGATGCCCCAAAATGGCAATAACCCATAGATAAAAAGTGCAACTAAGGGCATCTTGTAGAGCAAGCTAATGCACTATGTGGAAGATGATCTGCTGGGTCTTGCTTCATCAGAAGATAGTCATAGCATATTGCAGATTAACACAAAATGTATTTGTATTTCCAGTAAGAAAATCCACTGGAATAAAAAGGACACACCAGTCGGCCAAAAAGGCATTGTGGGCTGTCAGCATAGTAAGCTCTTCTGATGCCTAACGAGATCTGAGCAACAAGGCCATGCTCAACTTTGATACCTGGTGGAACCAACATGAACATTTCTTATTGGCATAACAATGGCTTTACCAAAATGTAGTTCATAAACAATAGAGTTGTTAAAGCATATAACAGTAATAACGGGGTATCTGCTCCTGAAGTCTGGTGAATGCAGGGTTGAGAGGGAAGCGGGTGGAGAGAGCTGGCTGTTGCATGGAGCAGGGGAGGTGCTCAATGCTTCTAATTAATAACCTACTAACTACTAGAGTTGATGTTGCCTTTCACCACAATTTGGTGATGATGGACACATGATGCACAGAAAAAGAGCTCTGCTTGTTGGTGCTTCGGCTCTCTGTCAGATGGCCACCCAGTAGTAGAGTATTGAATGAAATTGGACCCTCGCACACAGGCGGACAATTAATACAAATATATCGGGGAAAGCAAAGAAAGCTGCCTGAGGCACCCACTCTCTGACATGTCCTTAAGCTGACGCTATAGGTCATGTTCCATGTCCTCCGCCTGTGCCTGGCAACATATAAACAATTGGCATGAGTGTTAACTTTCACTCTACTGAATTAAGAAGCAAAGGAGAAGAAAAAGGTTACTAGTACAAATATAATGGAGAGGGGTATCTCAAACCACTCTTTGATAGTGATGAGACTAGAATTAGGGGTGGAGCGATCGGCAATGCCCAAGTGGTGTTTAAAAACGTTCATATTACAGGAGCAATGAGTGCTTAAATCTTTAAAGGCTTTTATTGAGATTTTTTTTTTTTATAAATGTGGGATCTACATAGGTAATGGTTTGGGATTGCTTTAAGGCAGCAATCCGGGGTGAACTGATGAATATTACAGCCTACACAAGGAAAAGGGGAATGACAGAATTAAAGAGAATGGAGAGTAGATTGGGTATGTGTCAGAAGAAATACCAAATGACAAGAAGTGGTGAGAATAAAGCTGAAATGGACAGGATGTGGGAGTGTCTCAAATGCGAGATGGATGCTCAGAATGAGAAAGGTACCTTCTTTATGAGGAAGAAATACTGGGAACAGGGTGACAAAAGTGGCAGACTGCTTGCCAACAGGTTGCGGTGCTTAATAGAGAACTGCTTTGTTGAGATGGTAGAGGGTGAGGGGGGAGCATATAAAGTTAGAAAAGAGGACATATGCAAGTGTTTCAGGAAGTATTGCACATCACCATACACGGAATCCTGGTTCCCAACATCTGAGGGATTGAATGGGTTTTTTGAGAAGATTACTTTGCCAAGACTGTGTCGACCAAGCAGCTGCTGTCGACCGGCCCATTGGGGAAGAGGAAATACTGCCATTGACAAACTCAATACTGGTAAATCGCCAGGCCTGGATGGGTTACCGGTAGAGTTTTATCTGCGCTGGGTCCCGAGTTCACTCAGTTTTTATGTAACCTATACAGCTATTTTATGACCGAGGGGATGATGTGCCCAACAATGAAAGAGGCATGCGACGATTATGGACATAATTTGACTCGCAAAGGAAGAGGTAAAAGAATACACTTCTAGTTTTCATGGACGCAGAGAAGGCCTTCGACCAGGTTAATTGGGCCTCTTGGTCTACACACTTAGAAAGATGGGAATCAGGGAAACTTTTCTGAGGGTCATTAAAACACTAAATTCGTCAATTAGTGCTTGAAAGTGGTCTGTCATCTGCCTTTCTCCTGACAAGGGGTAACAGGCAGGCTGCCTGTTATCACCTTATCTTTTCTACCTGGCCTTAGAGACACTGATAGCATATGTAAGGCAAGAGCAAAGTCTACAGGGGCTCAAAATTGGGGATTGCGGGATTAAAATACTGTATTATGCGGATGACATAACTATCATACTGACTAACCCAAGGGAAGGGAGTGACAAGCATTAGTACTGGGGCTTTGGGCAACTGTCAATACCATCAAAAGGATACTTTTGCTGAAGGTACTCTACATTAGTCAATCTATTCCATTGAAGTTCACTATCAGGTTTTCCCAAAGCCGTAGTAGGAAAACACTCGACATGTAGCCGTAGAAGAATTCTCCCTGCCAATGTCTCCCTTTGTATTTCCAAAGAAAAACTACAAAGGTAGCAATTAGCCGAAAGACAGGATCAGTGCAGTAGCCGATGAGGAAGAGTTGGAAGGTGGTTCCTTGAAATCCTGGAAGGCCACGGATGAAGACACCCCGGATGGTGGACACAGGAGATCGGATTCAGGTGCAACTTCACAAGAGCAAGAACAAAATACAATAAACACCAGGACCAGGTCTAACAAGGGAAGAATATGACAGTACACCAAAGAACATTAATGAATTGGTTTGGACACTTACCAAAAGCTTCCAAGTAGTAGTTACTGAGGAGCTCTACACAACCCAGTCTACCCTATACCCGACGGCACGAGGACGACTTAACGATTTACCAGGCAGTCTCTAGTCCGTATCTATCCCGTCGGATCGAGGACGCCTAGCGACCTAAAGCGCCAATTGAAAGTCTCTAGTCTGGGTGCGTTATACTGGGCAATACAGGCTCTCTCCAGGCATCTGATATGAAAGCTCTGACAACTGTAGAAAAGTTGCGGGATGTTCAAGTTGCAACGTAGAAGACCAGGGATGCAAACAGGAAGTGAATCCGGGTCGGCAATGTGCGAGCACTGAAGGAACCAATTCGAGAGGCAAAGCAGGTCCAATAACGTTCCGAGTCGGCAACGTGCGAGCAGCAAAGTAAACAATCCAGCAGGCAAAAGCAAGTCAGGTAGCGTTCCGAGTGTGCAATGTGCGGGCAGCGAAGTAACGAAATCAGCAGATAAATGCAAGTCAGGGAGCGTTCCGAGTCAGCAAGGTGCAGAAGGGTTCAACGGAGAATCAAGAAGACAAGGCGGGTCAGGATACAGCCTTGGTCAAGGTAAGGAAAGGCAGAGTAACGGGAGCAAAGGGAAGTAGGAACAAGAGTGGGAGCAAAACCAACGAGTGCCAAGATTGAGATCAGAAGCAGCGAGTGCGGTCACCCGGAAGTGTTTTAACGGGTGACCGCGCGTGACTCCTCCCCCGTAAAGCGCGATAGCGTTGTTGGTGGAGCGGCTGCCATAGTCGCCATGGTAACGTGGTCGCTGAAGTTCTGCGGTAATATTGGCCTTGTGGGAGCTTCACAGTGTTACATGTAGAATACTTGGGAGAAAACAAGCTTCGAATCGGGACCTTCTTTGTGGTATTCTTGACATTCACCAAGAAGATTATTGGTTGTATTCATAAGGTTTTTCAAGAGTTCTTTTGGGGAGAAAGCAATAGACCTAAAATTCCAAAGTACATCTTAATGCGAACCGTACAGGAGGGGGGCTTTGGATACCCTAATCTGATCAATTATTGCAGAGGGTTTGTTCTGAAAAAGTCTGCGCTTTATTTCATTGGAAGGTACAGCGACATGCCCTATTGGCAGATTATTGAGAGAGAAAAATTCTCACTGTATGCTTTGCAAGATGTATACACAATGAGTAAGATGCCTAACTTCGCTACTAGATTACTCACTATGGGAACTACTAGAGAGGCCTTACAAGATTTCATGACTGTTAGAGGGGGGGAACATCTGGATTCACTATGATGCAACTCTATGGCATAATATGGGGCTGCAGATTGCAAACAAGACTTTATGCTGGCAGAGCTGGGTTAAAAGAGGTATCCTCAGAATATGAGATGTGTGAGAAGGTGGTCAAATGGCTCCATTTGAATGGCTCTGATAAACTTTTGGGTTAGGGGGTAGAGAGCGTAGGCATTACATGGACCTAAAGTGCCTCCTAACTGAACGGCAAGAAATGTTAGGTATCCCCATGCGAGAGAGACCTATGGTTTGCAATGTTATTCGTTACTTTTCATGCACGGTATCGACATATATGAAATTGATGCTGGTGGATAGCTCATATGTGAACGCATGGGAGAAACTGCGTCAGGCTTGGGTGGAAGTGCTACATATAGATATTTCTATAGAGGAATGGGACAAATTGCTGTGCATAGGCAAGCAGTCAAAGATGGATTTGGGCCTGCGGTATGTAAGGCAAAGAATTCTTTGTCGACTATACTGGACCCCTGTGCGGATGGCTAAGTTAGGTTTGTACGATAATGATACTTGTTGGGGCTGTGGTCGTAGTGGGGGTACCTTACTGCATATGTTATGGGCATGCCCAAGGGTGATTGACTTCTGGAGCGATGTTTTAAGTAGATTAGATCTGGGGGAACAAGCTTCCAGGAACACCCTACTCAACAACTTTGTTGTCAAGCAAAGGGAGAGGTGAAATGGCCCAAATGAGCAATGAATGGACAAATAGAGTACTTGTAGTGGCGGCAAAACAAATATTAAGGGTGTGGGAGTCGAAAAAAAACGGATGTGGAAGGATGGTTGTTGGACGTGCATACTTTATCTGATTATGAAAAAGTTATGGCTAAGAAACAAACGAGAAGAACGTTAGTTTATGATTTGGGGATTGTTCAACGAGTTGTACAGCTAATGTAGATTTGCCGAGCATATGATAGATAGAACACAATAAGAGGAAGGTTATCAGATTATTCTGTTCTATGTTGTGTGTTGATGTCTGTTAGTGATGTATTGTTCAATGCTGTTAGATGTCTTAAACTACTGTTGTAAAAGTTATTATTATCGGTGTTATTAGGTAATTAGGTACTGCATGTATTGTATATTTCAAATGTATGCCTCTGATGTTATGAATGTGTTTGTTACCTTTCTTGGTTGAATTGTATTTCAATTGACAAACAAAGAGGTTAAAAAAAAAGAAGCAAAGGAGAGCAACAAATGAAAGACTGCCTGGCAAATGCGCATACAGCTTATAGAAGAGCGGAAGTTCAGGTTGCTCTACTAAAGCACAAACAAAGAAACACCATGCTCTCTCTAGGGTTCATTTTTGGCTTGCAAATACATGTGTGATAAACTTGCATTGCCAGAGGAAACAAATGAACAAGTATACTACAGAAAAGGAAAAGAGTGGGACCCAGTACCGTACTTCACCTTAGCCACTGAACTGTGACAAGATGAAAAAAATGACTTAAAGTGACAGCCTAGTGTGTAGGGGGAGGTCAAAGGTGTCCCTTAACATGTGAAATTTCCACCAACCCTGCACTACCAGAGACGCGAAGAAGGGGAGCAAAAGCCTTTGAGCATGGATAGTGTAAAATGCGGCACAAACTGTGGGATTGGAAGAAAAAAATCCCTCCTCCTACCTTGCGTAAGTACCACTGGCCACGAAAAATACAACGTGCACATCTGGAATCGCAGAACCTGAATGGATATGTGAAATGCATCAAGAAGATAGACGCGCACTATGACCAAAACACCAGCACGAAAACACCAGCACAATTTAAAAACTTTATTTTGGAAAAGAGCGCACAGGACGAAGGAGAAACTTCAGAATAATACATTACGGCTCTACAAGGGTTAGCAAGGCCCTGCATCTTTGTCTCCCGAACTGAAAAAAGTTTGGGGGATCAATTCATGCCCGCATATAGGGATGGAAAAGTGAGAGATAAGTTATGGTCTATGGATGACCCATCCCTTGATGAAGTGTTAAGGATTGCCAAGAAGTGGAACACATTTATCAGCCTGCCAAAACCTTAGAACGCAGGAACAAACAATTCCTTTCAAGGAGTCCCAAAACCCACCCAAGCAGCCAGCCAGCGGTGCAAACTGTCAAAGCAAGTGGATATCAGTCTTGGGGAAGCTTTAACCTGTCCAGATTCCCAAGAACTCGTGGATTCTCTGAAGGCTGGCTGGGTTTCCCCAGAACAAATCAAGCCTGATGGAGGTCCGAAATAAAGATGATGTTATAAATGCGACCACACTCTCCACTAGACAAATAGCTTGAATTGCCCGACTGTACGTATACTCTGCAGGATTTGTTATGCGAAAGGCCATATGTCCAAGTGATGCAGGGAGAACTGTTCTATAAATTGTGTCGAAGAGATCTGTGAAAATGTATAAAAAATGCATTTTCATAGTTAACAAGAAAGATGAAGAATTTGACTGTTCCACAGCCACGTTTCACATGGATGGGAAAACCATCACAATGACGATGGACTATAGCAAAATATACCCTACTTTCGAAATCTATTTGCAAAGCCAAGTTTAGACACAGATCTATCAACCCAGTAGCGTGTGGAGAGTACACATCGATTTGATTATGTGGTTCCAAGCAGAATAACAATTTAAAGGCAGAATTACAACAGCAAAAGTATATGTATTGTGATGAATCGCAGGGTGTCATCACTTCTCTCCAGGGGGAAGCCTTTCCTCGTGAGGCTTGGGAGGTGAGCCCACTACACAATATTCCCCCTGGGTGTGGCAGTCAGCGGGGCCTCAAAGGGAGAGACTCCACTTCTGGGGATAAGTACTCCCATTCCATTAAGGAACTCCCTAAAACACTCTGTTGACTCATCAATAACATCCATGCCTCGTGAAATCCATCGAACACACTATTATTGTAATGTTTGCCCTAACATTCATATTGAAAAAAATTCTGACAAAACCACAGAGACAAAGAAGAGAGATGGGTTGAGTAATACAGATTACTCTGTGCTCCAAAGTTAATCCAACTGTGACGAAGGAGCCCAGACAAGTAAACAAGATTACTTGTCAAAAAAGAGAGAAAAGACTTTGATGTTATGCTGGGGAGGATCCAGCGCTTAGATATAAAAATAGAACAAGCACTGAAGATGGAGAGTAAAGCCTGGGAAGTTTGAACCTCAGAAGAACAGGGAGCTGCTGAGGACTGGGAGAGCCCTGGACGTGAGGACATGGCTAGTGGATGCACTGACGAGACACAGGGAAACCAGAGATCTGTGGTGCCCAGGGCAAGAGAATCCTGAGGAAAGGAGGGCCAAATGAGCGGTTGTGTGATCTAGCAAAGGTAAACTGTTCAGTCCAGAAACAATACTCAGACCGCTCCAGCGGTGGCTACAGAGAGTCATATCGAAGGTTCTGATGCTGAGAGTTTCAATCCTGAAGAGAGATCCGGTGACACTACCCTGTGAGATAAAAGGTAATGGGAGAGGCGGGAGACCCGTAGAAGGATACAGGGAGCATGGACACACTCAGCCTACTCGTCCTAGTGACACAAGAAGTGTTTATAAGTGTGAAAATAACTACAGGACTCACCCTACTCGTCCCAGTGACATCACACGTGTTTATAAGTGTGAGAAAAACTACGAGACTCAGCCTACTCATCCTGGTGAAACAACAAGCCTTTATAATGACCAAGAGAAGATTTGTGTAAAGCACATTGTTTTGGGGGAAATAAGGAAGCACATTTCTGTAGCAATTGATAGACATGCCATATTACTAAAAAAAGACAAGTGCAGGAAACTCCATATCAATGATGCCAAGCTCTCCAGATATATTGGCTAACTGCATAGACAACGAAGATAGTGTCTGTGCGCCTAGAAATAAAATCATACTAGTATTATCCTTATAATACTAGCATGATTGTATTTCTAGGCGCACAGACACTATCTTGTCATTGTATAGTGCCAATTTTACCATTATTATAGTTTCAACATGCTGTTAGTGTGAACGCCCTCGGTGGACCGAAGTTCAGAGTGTTCGAGGTCCAGGGGCATGATTATGATGCATGTGTGCATTTGGCCTAAAAAGGCTTAGCAGGGCTGTTCAGGCTCCGGTACAAAAGCAACCCATGAAGTCAGACAAATGAATGGGTTCCGAGAAGAATGGGGGGTAGCATCAGTGCTAGTGACTCGCTATGTGTTCAGTGTGCCCGAAATTATCGTAGACTTCGCTGTATTCTGCTGTCAAGAGGTGTTGATGCATAGTCGCGTGTAGGTAGGCAGAGAATTTATGTGAACAGCACAACCACATTTTTGTCGTAGTCCTTGCTATTGTTCCTTGAATTCTGTGACATTACATGTGAGAATGCTGTGAATCAACTAGTGATGCTTGAGGGAAGACAGAGTATTGATAGGTGGATGAGTGTGTGTGTGGTCCAGGGCCCCGCAAACACGGTCGGCACTGTTAGGTTTTTAGAGTGAAAAGGTCAGAGACGCCACAAACGCAACCGGCCCATCATATACTTTGGGTTAATGGGGTTGTCAGGATAAAGTATTAAAGAGCCAGGTTTTGGGAACTTTTTTTTGAAGGAGAGGTTGTTTTTTCCGTGCAGCAGATGTGTAGTGGAAGAGTGCTCCAGATGGTGGGTGCTGAGAAAGCCGAGCCGCCAAATCTAGTGAGGTTGTGCAGTGGGATAGCCAGGAGCAGAGCTGAGCTGGATCTGAGGTTTCTAGGGGTGGGGGGGCTGGTAGTGGATGATTTTGTTCTGAATGAACTCCGTTCCCGAATGATGGAGATCTCAGTGTGTGAAGCACATGGCTTTGAAGATTGTTCTTAGGCTAACTGGGATCCAGTGCAGGATTACGATTGCAGCAGTGATGTGTTCTCTGGGCGGGAGGGCGAGGAGCAGTCTGGCTGCCACGTTTTGGATGCGTTGAAGTTTCCTTCACTGGCATGCGGATGCTGAGGTAGAGGGAGTTGGCGTAGACCAGACGGGAGATGACAATGGCCAGTATAGTGTATTTGTATTTTGTATTTATTATTTTTATATAGCGCTTTACTCCAAAACGCTGCACATTTTAACAACAGGATACATATAACATTAACATTATAACTGTAGAAGCAATTTACAATTAAGAATCAGTCCAACAAACAGTAAGTAGAGCAATTAAACTGAAGGGTAAAGGGAAAGTAGTGAGGTAGAACTGAAAGGGAGAGTGAGGGGTGGGGAGGAGAAGGAGGGGGAATAGGAGAAGGAGGGGGAATAGGATGGGGTAAAAAGGTGAGAATGGGGTGGAGAGGAGAGGGGAGGGGAGGGAGATGATCAAGGTGAAATGAAAAAAGGAGGTGCGGGGAGCAAGAAGGGGGAAGGGTTTCATGGTGGGGAATGGAGAAGGAGAGATTTCAGGGATGTGCGGAGTGAGGAAAAGGTAGGAATAGAGTGGATACAGAGAGGAAAGGAGTTCCAATGCAGGGGGGCTTGGAGCTGGAAGCAGTGGAAACGGGCGGTGGCACAAGGGGATGGAGGAACAGTGAGTAGGAAGTGGTTAGCAGAGCGAAGGGAGCGGGAAGGAGTGTAGAACGAGAGGAGAGAGGAGAGATAAGGGGGAGCAAGACCATGGAGAGATTTAAAGACTAAGCAGAGAAAATGAAATTTATGTTGGGAGTGAAAGGGAAGCCAGCCAAGGGAGGAAAGGGAAGCAGAGATGGAGTCACGGCAGGTGAGGAGACAGAGGGTGTGGACGGCAGAGTGGTAGATTTGAGGGGGGCGAGATGAGAAGTAGGTAGTCCGAAGAGTAAGGAGGAGCAGTAGAAGAGGCAAGAGAAGATAAGGGAGGAGATTAAAAGTTTAGTAGCATGGAAAGTGAGAGAGGGGCGGACTTTGCGAATATTAAAGAGGTGGTAGCGACAGGCATGAGAGGTGAGAGAGATATGATGGGGAAAAAGTGAGAGAAGAGTCAAAGTGAATGCCTAAATTGGGAGCGTGGTCAGAGATAGGGAGATTTGAAGGAGGAAAATTAATGAAAGGAGGAGAGGGAGGGGGAAGAGAGTTGGAGGGGAAGAAAACTACTTCAGTTTTATCAGTGTTGAGGGAAAGAAAGCGGGAAGACATCCAGTTTTTAATGGCAGTAAGACAGGAAGAGAGTTTAAGATGGAGGTCAGTAGAGAAGGAAGAGAAGGAAAGGAAGAGATGAGTATCATCAGAATAGAAATGGTGGGGAATTCCAAATGAAGAGATCACAGGGGCAAGGAGGGGAGGTGTAGAGTGAGAAAAGGAAAGGGCCAAGCACTGAACCTTGGGGAACTCCGTATTCCAGAGGCTGGGTAGGAGAGGAACGGCCTCCCCAGGAAACAGTAAAGGAGCGGGAAGATAGGTAAGAGGATAGTCAGTTAAGGACAGAGCCTTTGAATCCAAAGGAAGAAATTGTGTTGTGAAGAAGGGGGTGGTCGACAGTGTCGAAGGCAGCAGAGAGGTCAAGTAGAATAAGGACAGAGGATTGCTTAGAGTGTCGAGCGGAGAGGCGGGAGTTAAGGATGTAGGTGAGGGCTGTTTCAGGAGAGTGTTTAGGATGGAAGCCAGATTGAGAGGGGGGTAGGAGAGAGAGATTGGTGACAAAGGTAGAGAGCTGCGAGTAGGCAAGACGCTCGAGAAGTTTAGAGAGGAATGGGAGAAGTGAGATAGGACGGAAGTTAGAGGTGAGCAGGGGATCAGCAGAAAGTTTCTTCAGAATCGGGGTGATAGTGGCATGCTTGAAAGCAGAGGGGAAGGAATCTGAGGAAAGACATGTGTTGAAGAAGAAAGTTAAGTAGGGAATAAGAAGGGGGTAGATCTTAGGGATAAGGAGGGAGGGGAGAGGGTCAGTTGGAGCAGATGAGGGGTGGGCTTTGGAGAGGAAGTTGGAACCGTCAGAAGGGGAGACAGGGGAGAAGTCGGACATGGAGGTTGAGGGGGAGAGGAGAGAAGGGGAAGGGGGGAGTAAGAGGAGGAATTGATTTTTTGCCGAAGGTCAAGGATCTTGGAGGAGAAGAAGTTTGCAAAGTCAGAAGGAGAAAGGGTGGAAGAGGTGGAGGGATTGGGGTTAGGAGGAGAGAGAAGACAAGAGAGAGTTTGGAAGATGCGACGAGGGTGTGAGGCTTGGGATTGGAGAAGGTTAGAGTAGTAAGAGCGTTTTGCTGAGGAGAGGCAAGAGTCATAAAGAGAGTGGTAAGAGAAGTATGAGGTTTGGTTGGCGAGCGAAGGAGATTTGAGCCAGAGTCTCTCAAGACGTCGGAGCAGACGCCGCATGGAGAGAAGTTGAGGAGAGAGCCACGGTTGAGAGGGTTTCCGGGTTGGACGGAAGAAGGAAAGGGGGTGAAGTAGATCAAGAGAGGAGATGATAGAAGAGGAGAGAGCAGAAAGTGCATCATTGGCCGATAGTGAAGAGAAATCCTGGAGAGAGGGGAGAGAAGAAGAACAAGTGTCAAGAAAGAGGGAGGGATAAAAGTTGCAAAGGTCACGTCATGAAAAGAAGGAAGAGGAGGGCTTAGGAGAAGAAGGATGGGGCAGGTGAGTAAGGGAGAAGGAGAGTAAAGCATGATCGGAGAGATAGATAGGGGGTGTGGAGACAGTAGAAGAGGGGTAGGAAGAGTTGAAGATAAGGTCAAGAGTGGAGCCAGAGGAGTGAGTAGGAGAGGATGGAAGAGGTGAAAGGAGGTAAGAGTCGAGGATGGAGAAAAGGGGAGCGGAGTGAGTGGGAGAAGGAAGGTGAAGATTAAATTCACTGAGTACAGTTAGACTAGAGGGAGAGAGAGCGATGAGAGAGTCGAGGTGATCAAGGTCATCATAGAAGGAAGAAAGAGGGCCAGGGGGCCGATATATGATTAGAAAGTAGATGGGGGTGAGGAGAGGAAAAGGATTTGTAGAGAAATTCGAAGGAAAGGAAAGAAGGAAGAGATGGAGAGGGGGTAGAGGAAAGGTATTTGGGGTGGAAGAGGAGGCCAATACCTCTGCCACGACCAGTAGCACAAGAGATATGTGAGAAGGAGGAAGAAGAGGTGGTAAGGGAAGCGGGGACAGTAGTGTTGTGAGGAGGGATCTAGGTTTCAGTTAGACATAGGAAATGAAGGTCGAGACGAAAGAACATGTCTAAAACTGCTGCGGTCTTATTGCAGAGGGATCTGGCGTTCCAGAGAGCAATGTTCATGAGGCTGGAGGGTTGAACAGTGGGGGTTTTGAGAAGATTAGGACGGAGAGAGGGGGTAGGTGAAGAACAGGAAGAGTAGGGGAGGGGATTAAAGAGGGGAATGCACATGAGGAGAAGGAGAGTAGGAGAGGAAGGGGAAGGCGGATGAGGGAAGGAGGGAGAGGGAGGGGTGATGAGGACGGTGAGAAAAAGTTATGGCAGAATGCATAACAGAGGGAAAGAGAGAGGTATGGTGAGGGAATAAAGTGGATGGAAAGGGAAAGTGGGTGTAGAGGAAGAAGGAAGGAGGAGAGGGAGAAGGTGTAATGGGGAGTCGAATAGGAAGGGGCGAAGAAGCTAGGAATAGCGCAGGAGGGAGTAGCGGAGCAAGAGGAGAAGTTAAAGGAAGAAGAGAAGGGGTAGGTTGGTGAAGAGATCCTCGGAGAGAACTGTCGTGGAGGTCCACTGAGTCCGTGCAGAAGAGGAAGCTAGTGGTATCCAGGTAGGGGAGGCAGGGGAGGAGGGAGGAGATAGTCAGTGGAGTAGACAGCTGTGGAGTTAAGTAGGGTTGGCAAGCGGGGGTAGGGAGCCAGCCAGGTGAGGTCCGTATCAGTGAAGTAGTTAGTAGTGGTTTTAGTGTCAGGGCCAGGGTTCGATCAGGAGCAGCCAACAGGTGGTAGGCAAGGAGCCAGGTAGGCACGATCAGCAGAGTAGATGGTAGTGGCGTTTGTGTCCAGGCCAAGTGTGATCAGGAGCATTCACCAGGTGGTAGGCAAGGAGCCAGGTAGGCACAAACACAAACGGGAGCCTTGAGCGTGTTTGTGGCTGAACCCGCGCTGATGAGGAAGCGGGAGGAGGCTCAAAAGCAGAGACTGGCCGGCAGGTGGTACGCTAGGAGCCAGGTAGGGCACAAACAGGTGCCGTGAGCGTGTTCCTGGAAGAATCCGTGCTGGTGAGACAGCAGGTTGAGGCCCAGCAGCACACCCTACCCGGGACCGGTATGGAGGAAGAGGTTGATGGATCCCGGCCCGTGGAGGAAGAGCACAAACTGGAGCCGAGAGGGTGATCCTGGCAGAGCGTGAGCTGAAGGGAGTAGGTGGAGGCCCAGCAGCAGTCCCGATCCAGGATCAGGATGGTGGAGAGTGATCCGGAGAGTGGTCCAGTGGTCCAGAGAGCCGGTTGAAGAGGTTGTGATCCTGGCTGTGTGATCCTGTCAGAGCGCGAGCTGAATGAAGTAGGTGGGGGCCCTGTAGCAGACCCGACCTGGGACCAGGTATAGTGTATAGTGGATACCTTTTGAGGGTAAGTATAGTGGATACCTTTTGAGGGTAAGTGAGGCATGGAAAGATTTTAGACGTCGTTGGCGGGGGCAGGTGGGGCTACCAGGGCATGTCTTTCAACAGGAAAACAGTTTCTTAACATTTTATTATTATGGTATTTATTGAGCGCTGTCCTATCTTCGGAAAGTTCAAGTCTGCCCATTTCCATACTTCTGGTCGATCGCAGTCCTCCGGAAATGCTAAGTTCGTCAATGAGGTAGCTTTGGGACTTCAGGGTGACAGTCTTGTAGATGATGCAACATGATTTGAAGATGATACTAGCTTGCAGTGGGAACCAGTGCAGTTCGATGAGGGTCGGGTGATGTGGTTGAATTTGTGGCAATTGCATCCAGCCAGGAGTCTCATGTGCCTGTGGTGCTATGATGCATTGGCTGTGCTGGTATGTACGTTTGGTGTAGAGGTGTAGCGTTATGTTGTTTGATATCTGTGATGAGGAATTTCAGATAGCTATGTGTGAGTGGCTTAGTTGGCCTGTGTTTAATGTGTTAAAGAGTGGCAGAGGGGGGCGCTGTTGGACGCCGACAGATATGGCCGCCTAAGTACGTCGCTGCACTAGATTCAATATCCTTTCATAAAATCTTGCTGATGGAGTAACCCTCAAGAGAAGCTATACCCAGATTCTAATGGCTGAGGGGTCAGAGCTTCACGAGGAACCTCGGGGTGGCGAGAATCGTCTTGAATTCCTGCCGAAAAACCATGTGGAAATGGTGGACCGTTGAAGTGCGAGGACAAGACGAGCCACCCCTCCCCCAATTCCACCTCGATCATAAGCAGGAGTCCTGGTGAAGTCTGCGCGGCCGCCAATGGACCAAATGCTGAACCCCCGTTGGCCGAGAAGTGTAACGTGCCGGGAGCTGTTGGAGCTGCTGGGCAGGACCGGATCGGCGGCATACGAGTTGAGCCCCCACCTTGCGACAAAGCATTTATCCTGGAGAGGAGGACACACACGTAGGCCTAAGCAGGCTCCCCCCTCCCTGGCTCCCTGCCATGTGCGCTGTGTGTGAGCGGCGCCGGGTCGAGGGAGGTCCCATACGAAGACGTTGCCGGAGGAACTTGGAGAAACGAGGGGCTAATAGCCCGCACAGCGGAACTCGCAGCTCCAGAAGCCAGAGTGTGCCTCCCCTCCCCAGCACCCCTCAGTGTGCGAGCGGTGCCCGGCGCTGGGTCGAGGGTGGCCCCCACTCTAAAGTTTACAACATTGCAGAGGTACGTGTGGGAACGGCGGGCCCTGGCGAAGTTTTCATCCCATCTTCGCTATTATACAGCTCCGGTCATGTACCACGCAGGCCAGTCAAGCACATTGTGCACCCTCAGCAGACCGAGCCTGGGACACGCTGTGATGAGGTCAGAGTGACCCATATGGTAGACTGAGGACCCAAAACATCATAGCAGGGTAATAGGCTTTTTATCCTGACAGAGTCATATACCATACGACCAGTATTAAATAATACCCATACCACCCGGGCGGTCAGGAGACCATATTAGTACAATTGACTCGCAATAGCGCAAGAAGAGGTGGGGAGCCTGTAGGTGGCGATAACTTATATGATATGGTCCACCTACCTGGTCAGGTGAAGCTGAGTGAAACAATATCTGTGGACTGAACTCCAATATCTCAGGCAGAGATACCCTATTGCACGAACTATGTAACAGCCAAGACAAAGTGCATGGAGGTGGGCCCACTCAAAGATTTGGTGACACAAAATTGCTGGTGATGCCAAGGGGCAATAGAGGGAATAAAAGGGGCCCCATGGACGCTTTCACCAACGCCACCATGGAGGACAGGGGAGAGGGAGTCCAGCAGTCAGTACCCTCAAATACCCAGACAAACGTCGGTAATGCAACAGACCCCTACATGGCGGCGCTGCAGGCCGGATTTGCAGCAGTAAATAGCAGGTTGGATGATATAGGCAGCACCGTTTTCTCCATCAAAACTGACCTAAAACATGTGAACAATAGGGTCTCGGAAGCTGAAACTAGGATTGGGGTACTGGAAGACACTGCAAACACGCAGGGTAGAGATATCGAGGACATCAAAAAGAGCCTATGGCTTGTACAATTGAAGTACGATGATCTCGAATCCAGATCACGATGGAATAATATCAGGGTGGTCGGCCTGGCGGAGAAACTTCTTAATAAAACAATGGAACTCTTTTTAGAGGACGTGATCCGCACCATATTCCCGGATGCACAATTCTCCCAACAATTTCTGGTCGAGAGGGCCCACAGGTCACTTGCCCCGCCGCCGAAACCAGGCGCACCTCCGCAGACAGTAATTGCCCGTCTCCTCAATTATCGTGATAGAGATCTAATTCTCCGCTTATCCAGAGAAAAAGTTACATTAACATATGACTCCACAAAGATCCATATATACCTTGATTTTTCTAGTGGGGTTCAGTCTGCCCAGCGCACCTTTGATCAGGTAAAACGTGCACTCAGAGCGAGATGGATACCTTACGCCATGCTGTTCCCTGCAAGGCTTCGACTGCAACATGCCGGAAAGACACACTTTTCCGGAACACCAGAAGAAGCCTCGGGATACATAGAATGGAATATCCCGCTACCCCCGCAAAGCAAGGATCCATCAACCGCAGCCAACACCTGACATTGGCAGGATGCTTGAGGGAAAAACTCTCCTTAAACAATTCCCGATCCGCAAATAAAATAGCGAGGCAACCCTAATGGGTGGAAGGGTTTGTCGAATAAAGCAGCGACCAAACAGAACTGCCCACAGTTGCAGAAGTTGCAATCAGCAGTTGGGGCTACACTGTCCAGTTGGGGGGGATGGTGATGGGCATTCAGGCCTGTTGCCTTTTTGGAACGGGGGAGATGATTCGTTATGGAATCCGGAATGAACACGGATATAATAACAGAAGCAGTTGGTTTAGTTGGGAAGTTAAGAGTCTGTTTAAAAAACTGACAGGTACAGATCCAAAGCAAGCCTCAATCAACTACTCAAGAATGTTAACATTCAGAACTTACAGGAAAGAATGGCCACACCCGGGAAAGCGCAAGGAGTTAGGTTTTTGACCTGGAATGTCAGAGGCCTGGCACACTCAATAAAAGCAAGGAAAATAATAGCGTATGCAAACAGACACAAAACAGATGTCCTTCTGTTGCAGGAGACGCACGCCACTAAAAAGGTTACGGATACATTTGCTCAGAGTTGGGGGCCGATAAAAGTTTCCACAGACTATTCCTCACATGCTAGAGGGGTATTAACATTAGTCCATAAACGTGTTAATTTTCAACTGTCTGAGTCAAGAGTGGATGAAGAGGGCAGATATGTGATTATATGGGGGAAGATGAATAATCGGGAGGTAATATTGATCAACACATATGGTCCCAACGTGGATACCCCAGACTTCTTCCTGAAGATTATTGCATTAATAACCCCGGTGGGGCAGGCTGATATTATATGGGGGGGGGTGATCTAAACACGATCCTAGACCCAGTAGCAGATCGTTCATCTGAAGGTCGTAGACACCAGACCAAGTCGACTATGACGATACTGCAAGCTATGGCCACATTGCCCCTAGCGGATGCATGGAGGGAGTTGCACCCGCAAGAACGCAAATACACTTTTTATTCAGGGGTACATGGCTCTAGCTCACGTATAGACTATTGGCTCTGCTCCATGGACCTCATCACTAGGACAAAGGAGTGTATGATACTTCCACGCACGCTCTCCAATCACTCTCCAGTCCTCCTTGAGATAACGCCTCCAGTCACTGAACACACCATGCTGAACTGGTGAATGCTGCCCGCATTACTGAAAGATGACTCACTAATTGAACCTTTAAAGACTGAAATAATAGACTTTTTTGATCGGAATACTGGATCAGTAGAATTAATTACGACGGTCTGGGAAACTTTCAAAGTATGGCTACGGGGATACCTGATGGCACGAACACATGGGATATTGCGAGAAATAAGAAAAGAACTGGACCAAACCGAACACACGCTGAAGGATCTGGAAATCAGACAGTCCCAAACACAGGGAACCGATCAACTGCAGCAACTACAAGAAAACCTGGCGAAGTTTAGGTCTTTGGCTGACCGCAAACTTTTTTATGTAACTCAACCAATAAAGGCCAGAAGATACGGAGAGGGAAATAAGGCAAGCAGATATATGGCCAATCTTATCAGATCTGAATTAGGGTCGAGGCAAATTACGAGCATCATGGACCCGGAGGGTGGTGTGCACACCAATGCGTGGGAGATTAATGAGGTTTCTAAGAATTTCTATACCAATTTATACGCGAATGCGGACCAAGTGTCCCTAGGCGAACTTCAGGAATACCTAGATTCAATTCCACTACCCTCACTAGACACAGCAGACAGGGAGAAACTGGACCTCCCGTTATCCACAGAAGAAATAGAACAGGCTATATCAGACCTAAAGGCAGGTAAAGCCCCCGGCTCCGACGGCATTCCAGCAGATTTATATAAAACCTTCAAAGCTGAATTAGCCCCCAAACTACTAGCGGTCTGGGAAGAAGCCTTAGGAAAGGGGACACTACCAAACACAATGAAGGAAGCAATAATAACACTACCAAACACAATGAAGGAAGCAATAATAACAGTGCTTCTGAAACCGCATAAACCCCATCCAGATCCCACATCATATCGTCCACTATCCCCGATTAATGTAGACACGAAGATATATGCTAAAGCAATAGCCAATCGCCTACTGCCCCTCTTGAATAAATTAGTACACCCTGACCAATCCGGTTTTGTTCCCACCCGTTCCAACGCATTGAATCTCTGTAGATTTTTAGCCATCACCTCCCAATTAAATCCAGATGCCAAAACAATCGCAGTTGCCTTAGATGCTGAAAAAGCATTTGATTCTGTATCGTGAAATTATATGTACGCCATATTGAATAAAATGGGGGTTGGTCGAGTCTTTATGTCCTATATAAGATCATTATATAATAACCCGGGAGCTACAGTTAGAACGAATAAGACACTGTCATCAAGCTTTATGCTGGGTAGGGGCACCAGACAAGGCTGCCCTCTATCCCCTCTTATATTTGCGCTCACAATTGAGGGTATGGCAGCTAAGCTGAGACACCAACATTCTTGGAGAGGTATTCGGATCAGGGCCCCCCCCCCCCAGTTTATTTCTTTATATGCAGACGATACTATGCTTTACATAAGGGATCCCGAGAATAATTTATCACCAGTGATGCAAGAGATAACGAAATTTGCAAAATACTCAGGTTATAAAATCAATCAGATGAAATCTGAAATCATTCCCCTAACCCCTACTATGTCACAATCACAAGCTACTGCAAACTTTCGCTGGTCACACAATTCTGCGCGCTATTTGGGTATTATCCTGGCAACAGACAGACAAACCCTATATTCTAACAACTATAGCCCGTACCTATCGCTCCTTGAACACAAGCTCAAAATCTGGGACAAACTCCCGATATCCTTATATGGGCGAGTACCTCTACTCAAAATGGTGGTTGTACCGAAATTATTATATCTCTTCAGCAACATTCCAATTTGGCCGGGTAGACAATTTCCTCGACACACTGCAAAAACTAGCAACAAATTTTGTTTGGGGGGGTGGGGGGTCGGTCAGGCTCCAGTGGCCCAAAATGTGTGAGAGGTATGAAGCAGGTGGCTTGGGAGCCCCCAATTTTCTATTATACGATTACACAGCCCAATCTTATTTTGCAAAATACTGGTCTAATACAACGGAACAATACGCACATGTACAAGCCGAAAAGTATGCTGCCTCCCCGATCAGCCTACGGGCTATGACATTTGCTAAAGCCAAGAACGACACTCACAAGGTCGATCCAGTGCAATCTACAGTCCGAGTCTGGGCTAGACTATTCCTCAGGGTGGGGTGCGAGGACCCATATTGGAAGTTCACCCCCTTATGGCACTATCCTGATTTAGAACCCACCATGAATACAACGCTGCAGCGCAAATGGGACCCAAACAAGGAGATGCGCTTGAGAGACCTCTACCCTGATGGAAAATTTGCAACACTGCAATTAGTCCAGGAAAAGGTGGAGCCAGGCCTTGTCACTGCTTTGCAGTATTACTGAATGAGGGCAGCTTGCAGGAAGAAATGGCCTTCCTTCCCAGACGCACCAGTCACACATCAGATTTTATCGTAGTTATGTCACAGGATGGATTCACTGGCAATATTTCTGGGCTCTACAGGGCGGTGCAATCCCACACCCCATCAAGAAACAGAATGAAGGAGAAATGGGAGCAGGATTTAAATATAACAATAGAAGAAAACCGATGGGCGAAATATTGTCTATAAACTAGAAACATCTCAATAAATGCTAACTTTCGGTTGATCCAATTTAAAATGTTGAATCACTTACACATTACACCAAACAAAATCGCCAAATTTGAGCCCTACAAAATAGCGATCTGCCCCAAATGTTCCACCCAAGGGGCCGACTCAATACATATGTACTGGAACTGCCCCCCGATCAAGCGATTCTGGAAAGAAGCGGCCACAGTGACTAGCGAGATACTAGATCTGCAGATACCTGCCACTCCACTGAAATATTTACTCGGAGAAATAGGTATCAATCAAAACACGCCAATTATTCACTGTGGCAGGGGCAGTCACCAAAAGAAACATACTCCAAACTTGGAAAGCTAAATCTGCTCCCACTCTACAAGCATGGCTGAAAGACTTGATCTATGTACAGGAGACGGAAGAGACCTATGTCAAGGGGGTTTCTGCCGTCTGTAGACCTAAAGATATCTGGGAACCTTTGAGAAGATATCTGAGAGGCAATCAAGACACTCCAGACTCTGCCTCAGACTCAGTAGACCCCGTGGGCTAAACTGATGATCTTTAGTAGTTATGTTTAAACACTTGTAAATGTTGATTGAACTGTATGATTAAGGAATGAGTGTTGTATGCAATTTACCTGTCAGACATTAAATACAAATTTAAAAACAAAAAAAAAGAAAAAGAGTGGCAGATGTGAGAGCTAAGGCAGGGTCCTTTATGGCAACATTCGGCATCCATCCGATGTGTCAGGAAGCAAAATATGAAGGGGCATAACTCCCCTTTGGGTATATTCCAGCAGTTCCACTGTAACACCCCTTTACAATCTGCTTGTGGCCTCATTTCTGCCCCATATCGCTCAACCTACCCAATTTCTCCCCCAGTTGTGTACCCATTTTCCCCCTGTGCTTGTTTAAGCCCCATTTGTATCTCAATGCCAATTTCAAATGGGTTGTGTCCTCCCACGTATTCTGCTTCGGAAAAAAAGAAATTTAGCACAGCACACTGCATCGATGCAGTTAACTCGATGTCCCTCGAGCGCTTCAGTCTCAAGGGTAATGTCATTGAAGGTATATATAGCATGCACAGCGTCCATTGGCTTCAGTTCTGTTTTTCAGAGTAAGCTTACGCTTCGCGAACGAGGGCGCGCTTCTATAGTTCATTCGCGAAAATGTCTTCAACTTCGCCACCTCCTACTACTCCGAAGACCGGGTTCAAGAAGTGTCAGGACTGCAGCTCCAAGATGTCAATAACCGACCCACTTCGGGTATGCTTGTTGTGCCTCGTGTCGAGCACAAGACCTCGGCCTGCTCGAAATGCCAGTCGATGACTGGTAAAGCTCTGAAGGGGCGAAAGGGGAAATTGGTGGTAGGTAGGAACCCCAAGAAATCCCCATCGACTACCCCATCAAACAAATCTTCAGACGATGCAAGAGGCGACTCTCCTCATTGGAAGAAGGTGAAAAGGTCCAGGTCGAGGAGTGGCTCCCACCACTCCTCATGGTCATCAAGGAAGTTGAAAAAGAGGCACCCACAGGTCACCCTCTTCATCTTTGTCGTCAGACTCCTCTCCTGAGAGAGCTATATCCTGTCCCATAAAGGCCTCCACTACTGCTGAATGTGAAGCATTAAGGTTAGAAATGCTAAAAATATTTGAGACACAAAAACCCTTGACAAGCCATGCTCATACTGCACCTTCTAAAGCCAGTAAGGAAAGGGCTTTAGCCAAATCCTGCATGCCCTCGAGCCGAGAATGAAGGCCAGATCCTCATCGAGAGCTGCTAAGGCCTTGACGCAATGAGAAATCATCGAAGGATCCATCAAGCTGTAAATCGAAGGATAAGCCTTCAATGCCGTTGAAGCCAAAACCAACTTCAGTAAAAATGTAGTCAACTCCTTGAGCAGCGAGTTCAAAATTTCTGAAGCCTTCGATGCCATGCCAGATAAGACTGATACCCATTTACCAAGAAACGATCATTTCAAATCACTAACCTCACTTTATGCGGAAAATTAGCCATCGGATAACGATGCACCATTTGGGCTATAGTATGGTACAATATGGTACACCAGAAGAGTCAAGACTAAAAGATCTTTATGACAATTTTCAAACAGCCCGTGGAGTGGACAGTCCACCAGAGCTAGAATTTGGCAAACCAGAAGCTGGTGAACATGCAAATGCATCATATAGACAGTTAATGTCTAAAGTTGTAGATTACTTGGGATGGAGTAGACCTAGCTTCCCCTTCGAGCAGGATGATCTAACAGACATCCTTGATAAAGGTCTGCAAATGGGTCTAATTTTACCATTCCACATTTCTCTTTCAAAAAGGGTGACGGCAAAATGGGAAATGCTACAGTCAAGTCCGGCAGTAAACAAAACCCTGACAAGAAAATACCGCCCATCTAGTAGTGTCACCAACTACTTGTCAAAACACCCCTCCCCAGAGAGTCTGGTGGTGCAGGCAGCTATGGCATCTTCAAAACAGGACACTTAGCCAACCATCCCTGCAGATAGGGATGACAAGAGAGTAGATGCCTGGGCAAAGAAAGTATTTTCTGCAGGGAGCATGGCTCTTAAATCAGCCAACCTCCACATGTACCTTATCAAAATTCTCATTCACTGTATGGGACTGTATTTCCATGGCGGCTGAGCATATTCCTGAGGGGGAAGAAAGAGACAGGTTCTTGGCACTTGTTAGAGACAGCAAAGAAGCCATGTGCGAGTCTCTTCAGTCGGGTCTGGATTCTGCTGACAGCATCAGCAGAGCCATGGTAACAAGCACTGACATACGCAGATCTGCGTGGTCGAGAAATTCTGGATTTGCGCTGGATGTGCAATCTAGACTCCTTAAATTGCCTTTTGACGGGTCACACC
Source organism: Ambystoma mexicanum (assembly GCF_040938575.1). Taxonomy (NCBI): domain Eukaryota; kingdom Metazoa; phylum Chordata; class Amphibia; order Caudata; family Ambystomatidae; genus Ambystoma; species Ambystoma mexicanum. The sequence continues at coordinate 309,252,316 of NC_090934.1, read as the reverse complement.
TTTTTGGCAGCATTGCTGATGAAAGCCTTAAGAAGTTGCAGACCTCGAATGCGGCAGCCACATTTTTGGGTGCCGCTATTAGACCGCCACAGCCCTTTCGCCCCAGTGGACAGCTTTGGAGGGGTAGATCTTTTCGCTACTACTCCTCGGTTGGAAGAGCAAGAGGAATGGTTGCTCAAAAAGGCCAAAGAAAGCCTGCTCAAGCAGGGGCATGCTTACCAGCAGCCACTGCTTCAGCCACCTCAAATCCTCTCGGAGGTCTTGCGTCACAAAACCCCAGTGGGAGGCAGACTGTGTCAGCATCTGAAAGAATGGTGAGACATTACTTCGGATTCTTGGCCGTTAGAAACCATAGCGCAAGGTTACTGCCTTCCCTTCATTCAGAGACCTCAGAACCCTCCTCCAAGGAGCCATTCTTTGATGGTACTAGATCTTCTCCTTGTGCAGGAAATGTTGACCATGCTAGAGAAAGGCGCTATAGAACCACTGCCTGCAGCAGAGAGGAACAAAGGGTGGTACTCTCCAAATGTCCTAATACCCAAAAAGGATGGGGGACTGAGACCCATCTTGGACTTGAGATACTTGAACAGGTTCCTCAGGAAAGACAAGTTCAAGATGGTCACACTTTCTCTGATCCTTCAGGCCCTCCAACTCATACTCCAGGATACTTATTTCCATGTGCCAATCCATTTCAAGCACAGAAAGTACCGTAGGTTTGGCATTGGCGGTTCTCATCAGTTTTGAGTTCTGCCCTTCAGGCTGACCTCCGCCCCAAAGGTTTTCACCAAGCTGATGCCGGTGGTGGTAGCAAGTCTCAGGAGATGGGGGATTCATGTCTACCCCTATCTGGACAATTGGCTGAGCAGAGCTTCTCCATCACTTACAAGAAGTCCTATTTGACACCATCTCAAAAGCTTTAATTCATCAGAGTTGTGCTCGATTCATTCTTGGTAAAGAGCTCGCCACCCGAGGTGAGGGCTCAAGAGATTCTGCAGATGGTCTCCAAATTTCAGAGTGCCCAGCGTCTTCCAGCCTTTGACTTTTTGATATTGCTCGGCCTCATGGTATCTTGCATTCTTCTGGTGCCAGAGGCGCGTCTGAGGATGAGATCCCTTCAATGGGTTCTCAGAACACAATGGTCTAAATTCTTAGGAAACATGTCAGACCTACATCAGGTTCCAAGAAGGGTCACTCAGGAGGATCTCCTGTGGTGGTCCTGCAAGGACAACATTCTGAAGGGATAATCTTTTTGGCAACCATTGCCGGAGATGATAGTGACGGATGCCTCACTTATGGGGTTGGGAGCCCACACCAGCGATCTGACAATCAGCAGTCGCTGGTCTCCATCGGAGTCCAAACTACACATCAATGTTTTGGAGCTGAGGGCAATCAGACTTGCGCTGAAGGCCTTTCTGCCCTCTGTATGGGGAAAGAATGTCCTGATAATGACGCACAGCACAGTGGCTATGTACTATCTCAACAAGAGAGGAGGTGTAGGGTCACTACCATTGTGCAGAGAGGCGATACAGCTCTGGTACTGGGCAATTTAAGAGGGAATCTCTCTATCAGCATTTCACCGAGGAAAACACGACAGCGGACACTCTGATCAGGCAGAGCACAGTCTCCCACGAGTGGGAACTAGCTCAGGAAGTCTTTCAAGAGATGTTCACCCTTTGGGCAACAGCTCAAGTGGATTTGTTCACGACCAGTGTCAACCGGTAGTATGAACTGTACTGCTGCAGGGAATTTCCACCAAGAGGAGCTCTATGGGATGTGTTCATAGGAGACTGGGAGTTTCCACTCCTGTACTCTTTTCTTTCAGGCCCCGACATTCCTCACGCGATCAGGTGGTTGAGAAGGTTTGGGAAACACATGATCCTAATTGCCCTGGATTGGACCTGGAGGACGTGGTACCTGGACCTTCTGGACATGTCCATCTGCCCTCCAATATGTCTTCCACAAAGAGAGGACCTTCTCTCGCGTTCACACATGGTTTCTGAGAGGTTGAGATATAATGATTGGGACCTCCCGGATGACGTAATGGAGATTTGTCTTTTGGCCAGAAGGTCAGCAACGAGGTCCTTCAGTCGATGCCGTTGGAACAAATTCTGCAGCTGGTGCAAGGACAAGAATGTAGACCCTTTTCTATGAAAAACACCAGAGGTGTTATCTTTTCTACTATACCCAGCCAATCTGGGGCTCCAGGTTGGGACAATTAAAGGATATTTGGCTGCGCTATCTATCTTTAAGCGCTTGTCTGAGGAATCTTCATATTTAAAGATCCCGCTGGTAACACAATTTCTGAAGGGACTCACCAATGTGTTCCCCCATCTCCTTTCCAGGTTCCAGTTTGGGACCTTAATCTGGTGTTAAAATTTCTTGTGTGCACCTTTTGAACTTCTACATTCATGTCCATTAAGGTTGCTAACGTTTAGAAACATGTTATTGGTAGCACTAATTTCAGCCCTTAGAGTGAGTGAATTGCAGGCCCTATCATCTAAGCCACCCTTTACAATTTTCCACAAGGATAAGTTTGTCCTGAGGGTTAAACTTTAATTTTTACTTAAAATAATTTCAGATTTTCATGTAGGACAGAACATTGTATTGCCCACTTTCTATCACCCACCTCATCCTGACAAAGAGGGGGAGAGATTACACAGATTGGATCCACGTAGAGCTCTAAGCTTCTACATCTCTAGATTATCCAAACTTCATTTAGATAATCAGCTTTCTATAGGCTATACAGGTCACAAACTGGGTCAGGCTGTAACTAAGCAGACCTTATCCAGATGGATTATTCTAGCAATTGCAGAATTCTGCAGGCTGGCAGGCAAAGATCCTCCAGAAGGCTTAAGGGCCCATTCCAACAGGGGCACGGCTGCCTCTTTGGTACTGCAAAGAGGTGCCCCAATTGTGAGGCGGCTTCATGGTCTACTATACACACATTCACGAAGCATTACTGCCTTGATTCTTCCCTCAGTCAGGATGGAAGCTTTGGAAAAGCTGTCCTCCACTCAGTTCATGGAAACCTTTGAGAAAATTCTTACTCCCTCCACCGAAACAGACACTGCTTTGGGAGTCTATCAAAGATGAGGAATACGCGGGGGGACACAATCCATTCGAAGAACAAGTTGCTTACCCCTGGTAACGCTGTTTTGACAAATTCTTCATCGCCCTCCCAGCCTACACCACAGTAGAATTTCCCATGCTATTTTCAGCTTTCTCTCCTTCAAAACAAGCAGGGTAATTCATGGAAATTCACACAAAAGTGGCGCATGCGGCTGGCGCACAGTGTCCCCGTGCGATACACTGCGCCAGCCGCGTTCGATAAAATCCTTTTCATCGCACAGCGTATTCATGGATTTTAGCCTCAAAAACCATCCGTGGCGCAGAGTGGCACAGCGACCCTGCCACAGCGCCAGTTACGCCCCCAAGAACGCCCTCGTTCAAGGAAAAGCCTTCAAAATTCCCAAATCATCGCAAAGGGCTGCGCTAACCCTGGACCAGTTCACAGGGCTGCCAAACAGCAAACGCCAAGCGGGGAACGTGTATTTCAGTGGTTCTCGGTAAGTTTCACCCGCGATTGTCCTGGGTACGTGTACATCAGGGGTGCGCGGGAAGTAACACACGCGATTCCATCAGGGCACGTGTATTCCAGGGGTGTGCGGGAAGTAACACACAGAAAAACAGCAGGGTACGCACATTTCAGGGGTGCGCGGGAAGTGTCGCATGCAATTCCATCAGGGTACGTCTATTCCAGGGGTGCGCGGGAAGTATCACACGTAAAAGCAGCAGGGTACGTGTATTTCAGGGGTGCGCTGGAAGTATCACACGCGATTCCATCAGGTTACGTGTATTCCAGGGGTGCGCGGGAAGTATCACTCAAAAGCAGCAGGGTACGTGTATTTCAGGGGTGCGCGGGAAGTATCACACGCGATTCCATCAGGGTACGTGTATTCCAGGGGTGCGCGGGGAGCACTACACGTGAATTGCCCGTGTGGGTCCTCCCAGGTGTTCCCTCTACACCCTCCACAGCCCCTGCAGGCGGCCCACACCACAGGGGACCACCCTGCACATGTCCCGCAGGCAGCCCATCCACCATGCCCATGCCCCCCAGCCAACCCACATGTCACCTTGCACTACTGCCCACCAACGCATGTCCCCCTGCACCCCCACCGCCCACCAGTCAGGGGCACCCTCCACCAGGCCCCCACACATGCCCCCTGCACCCCCACCCCCCAGCAGTCAGGGCACCCTCCAACAGGCCCCACTCATGTCTCCCAGCACCCCCACCCCCCCACCAGTCAGGGGCACCTTCCACCAGGCCCACACTCATGTCACCCAGCACCCCCACCCCCCACCAGTCAGGGGCACCCTCCAGCAGGCCCCCACTCATGTCCCCCTGCACCCCCACCCCCCCCAGCAGTGCAGGGCACCCTCCACCAGGCCCCCACTCATGTCTCCCAGCACCCCCACCCCCACCAGTCAGGGGCACCCTCCACCAGGCCCCCACTCATGTCCCCCTGCACCCCCACCCCCCAGCACTGTGGTGCACCCTCCACCAGGCCCCCACTCATGTCCAACTCATGTCTCCCAGCACCCCCACCCCCCAGCAGTCAGGGGCACCCTCCACCAGGCCCCCACTCATGTCCCCCTGCACCCCCACCCCCCCAGCAGTGCAGGGCACCCTCCACCAGGCCCCCCACTCATGTCTCCCAGCACCCCCACCCCCCACCAGTAGGGGGCACCCTCCACCAGGCCCCCACTCATGTCTGCCTGCACCCCCACCCCCCAGCAGTGCAGAGCACCCTCCACCAGGCCCCCACTCATGTCTCCCAGCACCCCCACCCCCCAGCAGTGCAGGGCACCCTCCACCAGGCCCCCACTCATCTCCCCCTGCACCCCCACCCCCCAGCAGTCAGGGGCACCTTCCAGCAGGCCCCCACTCATGTCCAACTCATGTCTCCCTGCACCCCCACCCCCCAACAGTGCAGGGCACTCTACACCAGGCCCCCACTCATGTCTCCCAGCACCCCCACCCCCCAGCAGTGCAGGGCAACCTCCACCAGGCCCCCACTCATGTCCAACTCATGTCTCTCAGCACCCCCACCCCCTAGCAGTGCAGGGCACCCTCCGCCAGGCCACCACTCACGTCCCCCTGCTCCCCCACCCCCCACCAGTCAGGGGCACCCTCCACCAGGCCCCCACTCATGTCTCCCAGCAGCCCCACCCCCCAGCAGTGCAGGGCACCCTCCACCAGGCCCCCACTCATGTCTCCCAGCACCCCCACCCCCCAGCAGTGCAGGGCACCCTCCACCAGGCCCCCACTCATGTCCCCCTGCACCCCCACCCCCCAGCAGTCAGGGGAACCTTCCAGCAGGCCCCCACTCATGTCCAACTCATGTCTCCCTGCACCCCCACCCCCCAACAGTGGAGGGCACCCTCCACCAGGCCCCCACTCATGTCTCCCAGCACCCCCACCCCCCAGCAGTGCAGGGCAACCTCCACCAGGCCCCCACTCATGTCCAATTCATGTCTCCCAGCACCCCCACCCCCTAGCAGTGCAGAGCACCCTCCGCCAGGCCCCCACTCATGTCCCCCTGCACCCCCACCCCTCACCAGTCAGGGGCACCCTCCACCAGGCCCCCACTCATGTCTCCCAGCACTCCCAACCCCACCAGGCCCCCACTCATGTCCCCCTACACCCCCACCCCCCAGCAGTGCAGGGCACCCTCCACCAGGCCCCCACTCATGTCTCCCAGCACCCCCACCCCCCACCAGTCAGGGGCACCCTTCACCAGGCCCCCACTCATTTCCCCCTGCACCCCACGCACTGTGGGGCACCCTCCACCAGGCCCCCACTCATGTCCCCCTGCACCCCCACCCCCCAGCACTGTGGTGCACCCTCCACCAGGCCCCCACTCATGCCCAACTCATGTCTCCCTGCACCCCCATCCCCCAGCAGTGCAGGGCACCCTCCTCCAGGCCCCCACTCATGTCTCCCAGCACCCCCACCCCCCAGCAGTGCAGGGCACCCTCCACCAGGCCCCCACTCATGTCCAACTCATGTCTCACAGCACCCCCACCCCCCAGCAGTGCAGGGCACCCTCTGCCAGGGCCCCACTCATGTCCCCCTGCACCCCCACCCCCCCAGCAGTGCAGGGCGCCCTCCACCAGGCCCCCACTCATGTCCAACTCATGTCTCCCTGCACCCCCACCCCCCAGCAGTGCACAGCACCCTCCATCAGGCCCCCACTCATGTCTCCCAGCGCCCCCACGCCCCACCAGTCAGGGGCACCCTCCACCAGGCCCCCACTCATGTCCCCCTGCACCCCCACCCCCCAGCAGTGCAGGGCACCCTCCACCAGGCCCCACTCATGTCCCCCTGAACCCCCACCCCCCAGCAGTGCAGGGCACCCTCCACCAGGCCCCCACTCATGTCTCCCAGGACCCCACCCCCCAGCAGTGCAGGGCACCCTCCACCAGACCCCCACTCATGTCCCCCTGCAACCCCACCCCCCAGCACTGTGGTGCACCCTCCACCAGGACCCCACTCATGTCCAACTCATGTCTCCTAGCACCCCCACCCCCCAGCAGTGCAGGGCACCCTACACCAGGAACCCACTCATGTCCCCCTGCACCCCCACCCCCCAGCACTGTGGTGCACCCTCCACCAGGCCCCCACTCATGTTCAACTCATGTCTCCCTGCACCCCCACCCCCAGCAGTGCAGGGCACCCTCCACCAGGCCCCCACTCATGTCTCCCAGCACCCCCACCCCCACCAGTCAGGGGCACCCTCCACCAGGCCCCCACTCATGTCCCCCTGCACCCCCACCCCCCAGCAGTGCAGGGCACCCTCCACCAGGCCCCCACTCATGCCCCCTGCACCCCCACCCCCCAGCACTGTGGTGCACCCTCCACCAGGCCCCCACTCATGTCCAACTCATGTCTCCCAGCACCCCCACCCCCCAGCAGTGCAGGGAACCCTCCACCAGGCACCCACTCATGTCTCCCTGCACCCTCACCCCCAGCAGTGCAGGGCACCCTCCACCAGGCCCCCACGCATGTCTCCCAGCACCCCCACCAGTCAGGGGCACTCTCCACCAGGCCCCACTCATGTCCCCCTGCACCCCCACCCCCCAGCAGTGCAGGGCACCCTCCACCAGGCCCCCACTCATATCTCCCTGCACCCCCAACCCCCAGCAGTGCAGGGCACCCTGTGGTGCGCCCTCCACCAGGCCCCCACTCATGTCCAACTCATGTCTCCCAGCACCCCCACCCCCCAGCAGTGCAGGGTACCATCCACCAGGCCCCCACTCATGTCCCCCTGCATCCCCACCCCCCAGCAGTGCAGGGCACCCTCCACCAGGCCCCCACTCATGTCCAACTCATGTCTCCCTGCACCCCCACCCCCCAGCAGTGCAGGGCACCCTCCACCAGGCCCCCACTCATGTCCAACTCATGTCTCCCTGCACCCCCACCAGTCAGGGGCACCCTCCACCAGGCCCCCACTCATGTCCCCCTGCACCCCCACCCCCCAGCAGTGCAGGGCACCCTCCACCAGCCCCCCACTCATGTCTCCCTGCACCCCCACCCCCCAGCAGTGCAGGGCACCCTCCACCTGGCCCCCACTCATGTCCAACTCATGTCTCCCTGCACCCCCACCCCTCAGCAGTGCAGGGCACCCTCCGCACCCTCCACTCATGTCTCCCAGCACCCCCACCCCCCAGCAGTGCAGGGCACCCTCCACCAGGCCCCCACTCATGTCTCCCTGCATCCCCACCCCCCAGCAGTGCAGGGCACCCTCCACACCCTCCACTCATGTCTCCCAGCACCCCCACCCCCCAGCAGTGCAAGGCACCCTCCACCAGGCCCCCACTCATGTCTCCCTGCACCCCCACCCCCAGCAGTGCAGGGCACCCTCCACCAGGCCCCCACTCATGTCCAACTCATGTCTCCCTGCACCCCCACCCCCCAGCAGTGCACGGCACCCTTAACCAGGCCCCCACTCATGTCTCCCAGCAGCCCCACGCCCCACCAGTCAGGGGCACCCTCCACCAGGCCCCCACTCATGTCCCCCTGCACCCCCACCCCCCAGCAGTGCAGGGCACCCTCCACCAGGCCCCAACTCATGTCTCCCTGCACCCCACAGCCCACCAGTCAGGGACACCCTCCACCAGGCCCCCACTCATGTCCCCCTGCACCTCCACCCCCCAGCACTGTGGTACACCCTCCACCAGGCCCCCACTCATGTCCAACTCATGTCTCCCAGCACCCCCAACCCCCAGCAGTGCAGGGCACACTCCACCAGGCCCCCACTCATGTCCTCCTGCACCCCACCCCCCAGCACTGTGGTGCACCCTCCACCAGGCCCCCACTCATGTCCCCCTGCACCCCCACCCCCCGGCAGTTCAGGGCACCCTCCACCAGGCCCCCACTCATGTCTCCCTTCACCCCCACCCCCCCAGCAGTGCAGGGCACCCTCCACCAGGCCCCCACTCATGTCCCCCTGCACCCCCACCCCCCAGCACTGTGGTGCACCCTCCACCAGGCCCCCACTCACGTCCAACTCATGTTTCCCTGCACCCCCACCCCCCAGCAGTGCAGGGCGCACCCTCCACCAGGCCCCCATTCATGTCTCCCAGCACCCCCACCCACCAGCAGTCAGGGGCACCCTCCACCAGGCCCCCACTCATGTCCCCCTGCACCCCCACCCCCCAGCAGTGCAAGGCACCCTCCACCAGGCCCCCACTCATGTCCCCTTGCACCCCCACCTCCCAGCACTGTGGTGCACCCTCCACCACGCCCCCACTCATGTCCCCCTGCATCCCCACCCCCCAGCACTGTGGTGCACCCTCCACCAGGCCCCCACTCATGTCCATCTCATGTCTCCCTGCACCCCCACCCCCCAGCAGTGCCGGGCACCCTCCACCAGGCCCCCACTCATGTCTCCCAGCACCCCCACCAGTCAGGGGCACCCTCCACCAGGCCCCCACTCATGTCCCCCTGCACCCCCACCCCCCAGCACTGTGGTGCACCCTCCACCAGGCCCCCACTCATGTCCAACTCATGTCTCCCTGCACCCCCATCCCCCAGCAGTGCAGGGCACCCTCCTCCAGGCCCCCACTCATGTCCCCCTGCACACCCACCCCCCAGCACTGTGGTGCACCCTCCACCAGGCCCCCACTCATGTCCAAATCATGTCTCCCTGCACCCCCAACCCCCAGCAGTGCAGGGCACCCTCCACCAGGGCCCCACTGATGTCTCCCAGCACCCCCACCCCCCAGCAGTGCAGGGCACCCTCCACCAGGCCCCCACTCATGTCCCCCTGCACCCCCACCCCCCAGCAGTCAGGGGCACCCGCCACCAGGGCCCCACTCATGTCCAACTCATGTCTCCCTGCACCCCCACCCCCAGCAGTCAGGGGCACCCTCCACCAGGCCCCCACTCATGTCCCCCTGCACCCCCACCCCCCAGCACTGTGGTGCACCCTCCACCAGGCCCCCACTCATGTCTAACTCATGTCTCCCAGCACCCCCACCCCCCAGCAGTGCAGGGCACCCTCCACCAGGCCCCCACTCATGTCTCCCAGCACCTCCACCCCCCACCAGTCAGGGGCACCCTCCACCAGGTCCCCACTCATGTCTCCCAGCACCCCCACCCTCCACCAGTCAGGGGCACCCTCCACCAGGCCCCCACTCATGTCCTCCTGCTCCCCCACCCCCCAGCAGTGCAGGGCACCCTCCACCAGGCCCCCACTCATGTCCCCCTGCACCCCCATCCCCCAGCAGTGCAGGGCACCCTCCACCAGGCCCCCACTCATGTCTCCCTGCACCCCCACCCCCCAGCAGTACAGGGCACCCTCCAGCAGGCCCCCACTCATGTCCCACTCATGTCTCCCTGCACCCCCACCCCCCAGCAGTGCAGGGCACCCTCCATCAGGCCCCCACTCATGTCTCCCTGCACCCCCACCCCCCAGCAGTGCAGGGCACCCTCCACCAGGCCCCCACTCATGTCTCCCTGCACCCCCACCCCCCAGCAGTGCAGGGAACCCTCCACCAGGCCCCCACTCATGTCTCCCAGCACCCCCACCCACCACCAGTCAGGGGCACTCTCCACCAGGCCTCCACTCATGTCTCCCAGCACCCCCACCCCCAGCAGTGCAGGGAACCCTCCACCAGGCCCCCACTCATGTCCAACTCATGTCTCCCAGCACCCCCACCCCCCAGCAGCGCAGGGTACCATCCACCAGGCCCCCACTCATGTCCAACTCATGTCTCCCTGCACCCCCAGCAGTGCAGGGCACCCTCCACCAGGCCCCCACTCAAGTCTCCCTGCACCCCCACCCCCAAGCAGTGCAGGGCACCCTCCACCAGGCCCCACTCATGTCTCCCAGCACCCCCACCAGTCAGGGGCACCCTCCACCAGGCCCCCACTCATGTCCCCCCTGCACCCCCACCCCCCAGAAGTGCAGGGCACCCTCCACCAGGCCCCCACTCATGTCCCCCTGCACCCCCAGCAGTGCAGGGCACCCTCCACCAGGCCCCCACTCATGTCTCCCTGCACCCCCACCCCCCAGCAGTGCAGGGCACCCTCCACCAGGCCCCCACTCATGTCCAACTCATGTCTCCCTGCACCCCCACCCCCCAGCAGTGCAGGGCACCCTCCACCAGGCCCCCACTCATGTCCCCCTGCACCCCCACCCCCGAGCACTGTGGTGCACCCTCCACCAGGCCCCCACTCATGTCCAACTCATGTCTCCCTGCACCCCCACCTCCCAGCAGTGCAGGGCACCCTCCACCAGGCCCCCACTCATGTCTCCCAGCACCCCCACCCCCCAGCAGTGCAGGACACTCTCCACCAGGCCCCCACTCATGTCCCCCTGCACCCCCACCCCCCAGCAGTGCAGGGCACCCTCCACCAGGCCCCCACTCATATCTCCCTGCACCCCTACCCCCCAGCAGTGCAGGGCACCCTCCACCAGGCCCCCACTCATGTCTCCCAGCACCCCCACCCCCCACCAGTCAGGGACACCCTCCACCAGGCCCCCACTCATGTCCCCCTGCACCCCCAACCCCCAGCACTGTGGTGCACCCTCCACCAGGCCCCCACTCATGTCCAACTCATGTCTCCCAGCACCCCCAACCCCCAGCAGTGCAGGACACAATCCACCAGGCCCCCACTCATGTCCTCCTGCACCCCACCCCCCAGCACTGTGGTGCACCCTCCACCAGGCCCCCACTCATGTCCCCCTGCACCCCCACCCCCAGCAGTTCAGGGCACCCTCCACCAGGCCCCCACTCATGTCTCCCTGCACCCCCACCCCCCAGCAGTGCAGGGCACCCTCCACCAGGCCCCCACTCATGACCCCCTGCACCCCCACCCCCCAGCACTGTGGTGCACCCTCCACCAGGCCCCCACCCATGTCCAACTCATGTTTCCCTGCACCCCCACCCCCCAGCAGTGCAGGGCACCCTCCACCAGGCCCCCACTCATGTCTCCCAGCACCCCCACCCACCACCAGTCAGGGGCACCCTCCACCAGGCCCCCACTCATGTCCATCTCATGTTTCCCTGCACCCCCACCCCCCAGCAGTGCCGGGCACCCTCCACCAGGCCCCCACTCATGTCTCCCAGCACCCCCACCAGTCAGGGGCACCCTCCACCAGGCCCCCACTCATGTACCCTGCACCCCCACCCCCCAGCAGTGCAGGGCACCCTCCACCAGGCCCCCACTCATGTCCCCCTGCACCCCCACCCCCCAGCAGTCAGGGACACCCTCCACCAGGCCCCCACTCATGTCCCCCTGCACACCCACCCCCCAGCACTGTGGTGCACCCTCCACCAGGCCCCCACTCATGTCCAACTCATGTCTCCCTGCACCCCCACCCCCCAGCAGTGCAGGGCACCCTCCACCAGGGCCCCACTGATGTCTCCCAGCACCCCCACCCCCCAGCAGTGCAGGGCACCCTCCACCAGGCCCCCGCTCATGTCCCCCTGCACCCCCACCCCCCAGCAGTCAGGGGCACCCGCCACCAGGGCCCCACTCATGTCCAACTCATGTCTCCCTGCACCCCCACCCCCAGCAGTCAGGGGCACCCTCCACCAGGCCCCCACTCATGTCCCCCTGCACCCCCACCCCCCAGCACTGTGGTGCACCCTCCACCAGGCCCCCACTCATGTCTAACTCATGTCTCCCAGCACCCCCACCCCCCAGCAGTGCAGGGCACCCTCCACCAGGCCCCCACTCATGTCTCCCAGCACCCCCACCAGTCAGGGGCACCCTCCACCAGGCCCCCACTCATGTCTCCCAGCACCCCCACCCTCCACCAGTCAGGGGCACCCTCCACCAGGCCCCCACTCATGTCCTCCTGCTCCCCCACCCTCCACCAGGCCCCCACTCATGTCCCCCTGCACCCCCATCCCCCAGCAGTGCAGGGCACCCTCCACCAGGCCCCCACTCATGTCTCCCTGCACCCCCACCCCCCAGCAGTACAGGGCACCCTCCAGCAGGCCCCCACTCATGTCCCACTCATGTCTCCCTGCACCCCCACCCCCCAGCAGTGCAGGGCACCCTCCACCAGGCCCCCACTCATGTCTCCCAGCACCCCCACCCCCCATCAGTGCACCCTCCACCAGGCCCCCACTCATGTCTCCCTGCACCCCCACCCCCCAGCAGTGCAGGGCACCCTCCACCAGGCCCCCACTCATGTCTCTCTGCACCCCCACCCCCCAGCAGTGCAGGGCACCCTCCATCAGGCCCCCACTCATGTCTCCCTGCACCCCCACCCCCCAGCAGTGCAGGGCACCCTCCACCAGGCCCCCACTCATGTCCAACTCATGTCTCCCAGCACCCCCACCCACCACCAGTCAGGGGCACTCTCCACCAGGCCCCCACTCATGTCTCCCAGCACCCCCACCCCCAGCAGTGCAGGGAACCCTCCACCAGGCCCCCACTCATGTCCAACTCATGTCTCCCAGCACCCCCACCCCCCAGCAGTGCAGGGTACCATCCACCAGGCCCCCACTCATGTCCAACTCATGTCTCCCTGCACCCCCAGCAGTGCAGGGCACCCTCCACCAGGCCCCCACTCATGTCCCGCTGCACCCCCACCCCCCAGCAGTGCAGGGCTCCCTCCACCAGGCCCCCACTCATGTCCAACTCAAGTCTCCCTGCACCCCCACCCCCAAGCAGTGCAGGGCACCCTCCACCAGGCCCCACTCATGTCTCCCAGCACCCCCACCAGTCAGGGGCACCCTCCACCAGGCCCCCAGTCATGTCCCCCCTGCACCCCCACCCCCCAGAAGTGCAGGGCACCCTCCACCAGGCCCCCACTCATGTCCCCCTGCACCCCCAGCAGTGCAGGGCACCCTCCACCAGGCCCCCACTCATGTCTCCCTGCACCCCCACCCCCCAGCAGTGCAGGGCACCCTCCACCAGGCCCCCACTCATGTCTCCCTGCACCCCCACCCCCCAGCAGTGCAGGGCACCCTCCACCAGGCCCCCACTCATGTCCCCCTGCACCCCCACCCCCGAGCACTGTGGTGCACCCTCCACCAGGCCCCCACTCATGTCCAACTCATGTCTCCCTGCACCCCCACCTCCCAGCAGTGCAGGGCACCCTCCACCAGGCCCCCACTCATGTCTCCCAGCACCCCCACCCCCCAGCAGTGCAGGACACTCTCCACCAGGCCCCCACTCATGTCCCCCTGCACCCCCACCCCCCAGTAGTGCAGGGCACCCTCCACCAGGCCCCCACTCATATCTCCCTGCACCCCTACCCCCCAGCAGTGCAGGGCACCCTCCACCAGGCCCCCACTCATGTCTCCCAGCACCCCCACCCCCCACCAGTCAGGGACACCCTCCACCAGGCCCCCACTCATGTCCCCCTGCACCTCCACCCCCCCAGCACTGTGGTGCACCCTCCACCAGGCCCCCACTCATGTCCAACTCATGTCTCCCAGCACCCCCAACCCCCAGCAGTGCAGGGCACAATCCACCAGGCCCCCACTCATGTCCTCCTGCACCCCACCCCCCAGCACTGTGGTGCACCCTCCACCAGGCCCCCACTCATGTCCCCCTGCACCCCCACCCCCGCAGTTCAGGGCACCCTCCACCAGGCCCCCACTCATGTCTCCCTGCACCCCCACCCCCCAGCAGTGCAGGGCACCCTCCACCAGGCCCCCACTCATGACCCCCTGCACCCCCACCCACCAGCACTGTGGTGCACCCTCCACCAGGCCCCCACCCATGTCCAACTCATGTTTCCCTGCACCCCCACCCCCCAGCAGTGCAGGGCACCCTCCACCAGGCCCCCACTCATGTCTCCCAGCACCCCCACCCACCACCAGTCAGGGGCACCCTCCACCAGGCCCCCACTCATGTCCCCCTGCACCCCCACCCCCCAGCAGTGCAAGGCACCCTCCACCAGGTCCCCACTCATGTCCCACTGCACCCCCACCCCCCAGCAGTCAGGGGCACCCTCCACCAGGCCCCCACTCATGTCCCCCTGCACCCCCACCCCCCAGCACTGTGGTGCACCCTCCACCAGGCCCACACTCATGTCCATCTCATGTCTCCCTGCACCCCCACCCCCCAGCAGTGCCGGGCACCGTCCACCAGGCCCCCACTCATGTCTCCCAGCACCCCCACCAGTCAGGGGCACCCTCCACCAGGCCCCCACTCAGGTCCCCCTGCACCCCCACTCCCCAGCAGTGCAGGGCACCCTCCACCAGGCCCCCACTCATGTCCCCCTGCACACCCACCCCCCAGCACTGTGGTGCACACTCCACCAGGCCCCCACTCATGTCCAACTCATGTCTCCCTGCACCCCCACCCCCCAGCAGTGCAGGGCACCCTCAACCAGGCCCCCACTCATGTCTCCCAGCACCCCACCCCCCACCAGTCAGGGGCACCCTCCACCAGGCCCCACTCATGTCCCCCTGCACCCCCACCCCCCAGCAGTGCAGGGCACCCTCCACCAGGCCCCCACTCATGTCCCCCTGCACCCCCACCCTCAGCAGTGCAGGGCACCCTACACCAGGCCCCCACTCATGTCCCCCTGCACCCCCACCCCCCAGCAGTCAGGGGCACCCTCCACCAGGCCCCCACTCATGTCTCCCTGCACCCCCACCCCCAGCAGTCAGGGGCACCCTCCACCAGGCCCCCACTCATGTCCCCCTGCACCCCCACCCCCCAGCACTGTGGTGCACCCTCCAGCAGGCCCCCACTCATGTCTAACTCATGTCTCCCTGCACCCCCACCCCCCAGAAGTGCAGGGCACCCTCCACCAGGCCCCCACTCATGTCTCCCAGCACCCCCACCCCCCACCAGCCAGGGGCACCCTCCACCAGGCCCCCACTCATGTCTCCCAGCACCCCCACCCTCCACCAGTCAGGGGCACCCTCCACCAGGCCCCCACTCATGTCCTCCTGCACCCCCACCCCCCAGCAGTGCAGGGCACCCTCCACCAGGCCCCCACTCATGTACCCCTGCACCCCCATCCCCCAGCAGTGCAAGGCACCCTCCACCAGGCCCCCACTCATGTCTCCCTGCACCCCCACCCCCCAGCAGTGCAGGAACCCTCCACCAGGCCCCCACTCATGTCTCCCAGCACCCCCACCCCCCAGCAGTGCACACTCCACCAGGCCCCCACTCATAACTCCCTGCACCCCCACCCCCCAGCAGTGCAGGGCAACTCCACCAGGCACCAACTCATGTCTCCCTGCACCCCCACCCCCCAGCAGTGCAGGGCACCCTCCACCAGGCCCCCACTCATGTCTCCCAGCACCCCCACCAGTCAGGGGCACCCTCCACCAGGCCCCCACTCATGTCCCCCTGCACCCCCACCCCCCAGCAGTGCAGGGCACCCTCCACCAGGCCCCCACTGATGTCTCCCTGCACCCCCACCCCCCAGCAGTGCAGGGCACCCTCCACCAGGCCCCCACTCATGTCCCCCTGCACCCCCACCCCCCAGCACTGTGGTGCACCCTCCACCAGGCCCTCACTCATGTCCAACTCATGTCTCCCTGCACCCCCACCCCCTAGCAGTGCCGGGCACCCTCCACCAGGCCCCCACTCTTGTCTCCCAGCACCCCCACCCCCCACCAGGCCCCCACTCATGTCCCCCTGCACCCCCACCCCCCAGCAGTCAGGGACACCCTCCAACAGGCCCCCACTCATGTCCCCCTGCACCCCCACCCCCCAGCAATGTGGTGCACCCTCCACCAGGCCCCGACTCATGTCTCCCAGCACCCCCACCCCCCAGCAGTGCAGGGCACCCTCCACCAGGCCCCCACTCATGTCTCCCAGCACCCCCACCCCCCAGCAGTGCACCCTCCACCAGGCCCCCACTCATGTCTCCCTGCACCCCACCCCCCAGCAGTGCAGGGCACCCTCCATCAGGCCCCCACTCATGTCTCCCTGCACCCCCACCCCCCAGCAGTGCAGGGCACCCTCCACCAGGCCCCCACTCATGTCTCCCTGCACCCCCACCCCCCAGCAGTGCAGGGCACCCTCCACCAGGCCCCCACTCATGTCTCCCAGGACCCCCACCCCCCAGCAGAGCAGGGCACCCTCCGCCAGGCCCCCACTCATGTCTCCCTGCACCCCCACCCCCCAGCAGTGCAGGGCACCCTCCATCAGGCCCCCACTCATGTCCCCCTGCACCCCCACCCCCCAGCACTGTGGTGCACCCTCCACCAGGCCCTCACTCATGTCCAACTCATGTCTCCCTGCACCCCCACCCCCTAGCAGTGCCGGGCACCCTCCACCAGGCCCCCACTCATGTCTCCCAGCACCCCCACCCCCCACCAGGCCCCCACTCATGTCCCCCTGCACCCCCACCCTCCAGCAGTCAGCGACACCCTCCACCAGGCCCCCACTCATGTCCCCCTGCACCCCCGACCCCCCAGCACTGTGGTGCACCCTCCACCAGGCCCCCACTCATGTCCAACTCATGTCTCCCTGCACCCCCACCCCCCAGCAGTGCAGGGCACCCTCCACCAGGCCCCCACTCATGTCCCCCTGCACCCGCACCCCCCAGCAGTGCAGGGCACCCTCCACCAGGCCCCCACTCATGTCTCCCAGCACCCCCACCACCCAGCAGTGCAGGGCACCCTCCACCAGGCCCCCACTCATGTCCCCCTGCACCCCTACTCCCCAGCAGTCAGGGGCACCCTCCACCAGGCCCCCACTCATGTCCCCCTGCACCCCCACCCCCAGCACTGTGGTGCACCCTCCACCAGGCCCCCACTCATGTCCAACTCATGTCTCCCTGCACCCCCACCCCCCAGCAGTACAGGGCACCCTCCATCAGGCCCCCACTCATGTCTCCCAGCACCCCCACCCCCCAGCAGTGCAGGGCACCCTCCACCAGGCCCCCACTCATGTCCAACTCATGTCTCCCTGCACCCCCACCCCCCAGCAGTACAGGGCACCCTCCATCAGGCCCCCACTCATGTCTCCCAGCACCCCCACCCCCCAGCAGTGTAGGGCACCCTCCACCAGGCCCCCACTCATGTCCCCCTGCACCCCCACCCTCCACCAGGCCCCCACTCATGTCCATCTCATGTCCGCCTGCACCCCCACCCCCAGCAGTCAGGGGCACCCTCCACCAGGCCCCCACTCATGTCCCCCTGCACCCCCACCCCCCAGCACTGTGGTACACGCTCCACTAGGCCCCCACTCATGTCTCCCAGCACCCCCACCCCCCACCAGTCAGGGGCACCCTCCACCAGGCCCCCACTCATGTCCCCCTGGACCCCCAACCCCAGCAGTGCAGGGCACTCTCCACCAGGCCCCCACTCATGTCTCCCTGCACCCCCACCCCCCAGCACTGTGGTGCACCCTCCACCAGTCCCCCACTCATGTCCCCCTGCACCCCCACCCCCAGCAGTGCAGGGCACCCTCCACCAGGCCCCCACTCATGTCTCCCTGCACCCCAACCCCCCAGCAGTGCAGGGCACCCTCCACCAGGCCCCCACTCATGTCTCCCAGCACCCCCAGCAGTGCAGGGCACCCTCCACCAGGCCCCCACTCATGTCCAACTCATGTCTCCCAGCACCCCCACCCCCCAGCAGTGCAGGGCACCCTCCACCAGGCCCCCACTCATGTCTCCCAGCACCCCCAACCCCCACCAGTCAGGGGCACCCTCCACCAGGCCCCCACTCATGTCCCCCTGCACCCACACCCCTCAGCAGTGCAGGGCACCCTCCACCATGCCCCCACTCATGTCTCCCTGCACCCCCACCCCCCAGCAGTGCAGGGCACCCTCCACCAGGCCCCCACTCAAGTCTCCCAACACCCCCACCCCCCCCACCAGTCAGGGGCACCCTCCACCAGGCCCCCACTCATGTCCCCCTGCACCCCCACCCCCCAACAGTGCAGGGCACCCTCCACCAGGCCCCCAACCATGTCTCCCAGCACCCCCAGCCCCCACCAGTCAGGGGCACCCTCCACCAGGCCCCCACTCATGTCCCCCTGCACCCCCAGCAGTGCAGGGCACCCTCCTCCAGGCCCCCACTCATGTCTCCCTGCACCCCCAGCGGTGCAGGGCACCCTCCACCAGGCCCCCACTCATGTCTCCCTTCACCCCCACCCCCCAGCAGTGCAGGGCACCCTCCACCAGGCCCCCACCCATGTCCCCCTGCACCCCCACCCCCCAGTAGTGCAGGGCACCCTCCACCAGGCCCCCACTCATGTCCAACTCATGTCTCCCTGCACCCCCACCCCCCAGCAGTGCAGGGCACCCTCCACCAGGCCCCCACTCATGACCCCCAGCACCCCCACCCCCCAGCACTTGCCAGTAGGCCCCCTCACATGTTCCACAGCCAACACGTCATCACAACCCAGATCTCAGGCTCCTATGCCCACCCGAATCACACCCCAAGCCACCTCAGTCCAAACACCCAACCAAGCTTTACATCCATTCAAAATTGAAATACCCATTACATGATAGATAACAAATAAGCAGTATGCGCATAAGTACAAGTCCGTCAGACCGACACAATGGCAACACATGACTGTGAAAACCCACATTGTGGCAGGCATGAAACCAATGAGAGAAGTCCACACATTGAAGTAAGAAACAAAAATGTATTACAGTGTAAATGAAGTGAATGAAATCAAAACAATCAATAATGGCAACAGAAATCAAAATGCAGCATGTCCACAAAAATAATAAATAATGAAAATGGGAATCCTAAATAATCATAATGAAATTGTGTCCAAAGTCACCGTCCAACAAAGCAAATCCAAAGGGAAAGTAAAGTGAAAATCCATTGCTCCATGGTGAAAAAATAATAAAAGATGAAGGCCACAAATCCACTGTCAAACTATGTACAAAGAGCAAGTCCAGGGTCCATGATCCCAACGATGTAAATGAAACCTACAATAAAACCCACCTAACTAATAACTATATAAAAAAAGTGTGGCATAGTCCAAGCGCCCCAAATTAAAAAAAATAAATAAAACCTAACACTAATTAACTATATACAATGGCAGCGGGCTTGTCCAACGGCTCACTTCTGGATGTTGCGGGCCAGGGCGTCATCGAACTCCTGCTCAATGTCCCGGAGGCGGTCCTGTTCCATGGCCCCGAGGGTCCGCAGGGACGACGACATGTTCTCCTCCAACTCCCTGTGGATTGCCTCGAGGCACTCGACCCGCCTCAGGGCCCTCCGCATGGAGTTCTCCGCCCTGACCATTGTGAGCCGTGCCTCTTCTGCCCGCTGCCGCTCTGCATCTATGGCATGGCCCAACCACTGCCACACGGAAGACACTTCCCGTCCTGGGTCCTCCTGCCCTCCGGCCGATGCCTGCCCCTCCGATGTCGAAGGCCCCGAGCCATCGTGGCTCCCACCTACAGCCTCCTGCTGCTGTCCATGTGCCCTGTACGATGGTGCCTGCACATCCTCCTCCAGCTGGGGTGCAGTTGTTGATGTGGCCACCCCTGCTGGATGTCCGACTCCCGACTGTGGCAGGGATCTGTTGTCCACCAGCCTGGCCGCACGGTCAGAGGCAGCTCCACAGGGCACCCAGGTGATACATGTGTGGGAAGATGGCATGGAGGACGACTGGGGCATCGGGGGTTCCTTTGAGCAGGGGGTCGGAACAAGGTCCAGGAAACGGAGGAATCCAGCCATGGTGAGCTGTCCCAGTGGGTCAAGGCGATCAACGAGCCATGCGAGAAGACGTGCAGTCTCATCATGGAAAGACTGCAGGTCAGCTCGCATGGCCCGTTGACGCAACGCCACCCCACCCTGGACAGGATCAACCTGTTTCAGGATAGCCACATCCGCAGGGAGAGGAAGGCCAGTTGGTGTAAGCCAATCCCCTCCCTGAGAACGGGTCTGGAGGTAGGCATCCCTGCTGGTGCAAGATGATGCAGTGACAGGAGCAGGGACAGGATTGCACACAGGCACCTCCGCGGCGGCCTGTGCTGCCACCTGTCCCTGGTCCTGCACTGCACCACTAGCACCAGTGGAATCCCCACCTCCAGACCCCGCCTCTGTTGCTTGCACAGCCTCCTTCTCCACCAAACCCCCCACCAACCTGGATGACTCTGTGCCATCTTCCTCCGTTGGGCCCTGTGGGGTCCCAGCTGCCCCTTCTGCTGCCGAGGAGTCAAACTCCAACCTCCGCCTCCTGGACCTCCCCTCGGCAGCTGCGGCCTCGGACGCGGCACCGGACTCCTCACTCCCCGACGAGATCACAACCTGGGAGGGGAGCCGGGCCTTGCGTCTCCAGCTGGTGGTGCGACCCCTGCTGCTGTGCTCCACAGCACCTTCTCCGCCCTCTTCATCAGTTGACACTGCAGACAGGGAGAAATAAAACACAGGCATCACGGCACTGTATAATGGACTCATAAACACATGACAGTTGTACATGAGTGGCATTGGCAAACCTCAGACATGGCATCACAATCCCCAACACACATGTCATTTCAACTTGCACACATGAGCTATACCACAGCCATATCGCAACAGCCAGCACCATCCATACACATACAACAGCATGAGCAGGCAAAGGTAAGCCAGACATCACATGCGACACAGGGAGTGCACTACACATGCACACACACCACCACACTTGCATGCATGTGTGCACCTCCGGCAACTGTCGCAGTGTTCAGATCGGCATCCATGTCACACCTGCCAATCATTCTTCCACATCCTTTGCCATGCAAGCCTACACACACAAGCACCATCCATGTGTCACACATGAGAGCCCTCGCATGTGTCAGCCTCACGGCCTTGTACCCCCCCCCATACTTGGCCACATAAAACCACATGTGCAACCTGCACACTCCTGCCACACCACCACACGCACAGCTTACAATCAGTATGCATGTACACTTACCACTCGACTCCAGACGGGTCTGCCTCTCAAGGAACTGGACGTGGAGTGCAGGGGATATGCGTTCCAGGACCCTCATCTGATCTTCCGACAAGTGGACCCGGCGCCCCTTAGCATCCGCTGCTTTCAGGAGGCGCTGGGCCTTCTTGAGGGTCCTGGACCTGAAGTCCTCCCAGCGCTTCTTCACATGATGGAATAGTCGGACTGCCACCTTCTCTGCGTTGATGGCAGTCACGATGTCCGTCCAGATCCGAGTCTGTCCTTCCTTGTCGGCGCGCAACCTTCCAAAGAGGGCATCATACTGCCCCAGGACATGCTCCACCAGGACACCAACTTCGGTGGCAGTGAAGCTGGTGCCCCTCTGCCTCTCTGGCCGGGGGTTCCCACTGGTGCCAGATGTTGCAGTGCCTGACATGGCAACCCCAGAGGCAGGAGTGGGTGGGCAACTGGGTCCTGGGGCTGGGCTGTGGAGCAATGGTATCCCAGTCGGGAGTCTTCGGTTCCAGCAGGGGTGGTCACAGCAACAGCACCCCTGGCTGATGTGCAGGCAGCAAATGGCAGGACACGTGGGCAGCAGGCAGTCAGGCAGCAGCAGATGGCAGGTGGGAGCATGCTCGTGGCTCTGGGGGGCAGTAATTCAGCCTTCTGGGCAGGAGCGTGGTCTTCCGTGTGCTTACGCGTGGCCAGCTTGATACGGAGTGATTTGGCACGTGAAAATCCAGCACGTCTGCGTGTAATTCGAGGAAAGGCCCTTAGCGCGTAAGCGCGTAAGCGCGTCAGCACACGTACGTTAATTCATTGGCCCAAAGCCCCCCAGGCGCGTCTATGACGTCACGCGCATGGCCGTTGAGAATGGCGCGTGTAAAAAAAAAAATACACGTCTGAGTGTCAAAGCGTGTAATTGGTGGAAATGGCCTCAGCGCGTATGCGCGTCTGTGACGTGTGTATAAAAGGTACGTGTAGAACACCATTTCCTTGTACGTGCTTTTCGTGGAGAGCGAGTGGGTGAAATCTGTACTTCTTGTCGGTTCACACGCGATTTACTTCACGGCGTTTCCAGTTCATACTCCCTGTTACCTCTGACAGCTTTTTCTCTTTTCCTCTTTTTCCTGGGCCTGTTTCCTCAAACAGCGTTCCCTTCTACTGTTGTCCTGTCTCCTCAGACAGCGTACAATTCTGCTTTTGGCGGGGGTGTTTCCAACATGCACACGCGCGTCTTTTTCACGCTTTTCTTCCTGGCAGATGGTGAGTCGCGCACGTATTTAACATCTGTGCTTGCCCCGTGTGTCGCGTATCCCTTCAGAGGTCATTCTAGGCTGCGTGTGACACGCATACGTTAATTCTTGTGTTTCTGGGTGCCATAGTGTAGTGCAGGTTTATTTTTCCACACACGTGGTCTAGGAGGGGTTGCGTGCACCTTACTTCCCTTTTTTGGGGTGCATGTGCGTTGCGTGACCCGTCATCTTTCCCCAGGGGTGACATACAGCCTTGCTAGCCTTGCTAGAGCATTAGGGTACGATTACCATCTGGTACCCAACCCTTTGACCCCCAATTGACCAGGACAATAGTTCACAGCGACTCCCATACTCACAATAACATCAGTGCCATGGCTGGGAGGCGACCAAGCCGTAAGGGTGGCAAAGGTGGCCGAGCCCCAAGTGGTGGCTGTGGTGGATCCGGTAGGGGACGTGGCCGTGACTTGCAGGTTGCCCCTAGCCCCCCATGTGTGGAGGACCAGTCGGGGACACCCATGCCCCCCACCCCTCTGGCTGAGGGTAACGTGGCTGACACCATCCATGCTCATCCCTTGTTGGACCAGCCCACTGTGGCACCAGACCTGGCACAGGGTGACTCCATGGCTGACTTCCAGGTCAGCAGGTCTAGGCCACGTGCGCCGGTGCACGTTGGTGTCATCAGGCCACGTGGATCAGGGGCAGCTAGGTCATCTGCTGCCCCGAGTAGGCAGGGTGGGGAGGCTGCAGGGGCAGCTGCGGCTCCATCCACCCCACCTCTCACACACCCAGCCAGGACAGTGTTGGTCCAAGTCCATTCTGCTGACATTCCCCCTGACACCATCACACTTGAGCTAATGCCTGCACCAACTCCCATGCTGAGTGTGCAATCCCACACTCCTAGTACAGAGTCCACCGGGGCTCCTGCCCCTAGTGTCCAGAGCGGCGTAGGACACTCAGGATCCCCACCACCTTCCAAGCGGAAGAGGAAGAGTGCTCGTCCAGTAGAGGCTGATGCCCCAGACACGGCTACACAGTCCGGCCCGTCAAGGAAGCCGAGCTTCAATGAGGCCGAACTGAATGCACTTGTAGAGTATGTGTCCGCACATGACTGCGAAATGGTGATTATTGCAGGATCCAAGACCATACCTGCACAACGTCTGGTACACTGGCAGACCATCGCGGACATCATAAGTGCCCTTGGAATCGTGAGGCGCACAGCTACTGAATGCTACAAGCGCTGGAATGACCTGAAGCGCAGGGCAAAGAATAAGCTGGCCTCAAGTCATGCCGCTACTCTAGTGACTGGAGGTGGGTCTCCAGCAGAGGACATAGAACTCACTCCACATGAGCATGTTGCTGGGACCTACGTCACGGAGGAACAGATCCAAGGCGTAGGAGAACTGGCAGATTACGAGGCATTGTCCGGTGAGTGCACAAGCATATGTGTGTCATCCATGTGCATGGTGTGTGTGTGAGGGCTTCTGTTTGGGTGCCAGGTGAGGGTGTGTGTGCCTGAGTGGTTTGGGTCACCCATGTGCCTCATCCAATACATTCTGCGCACCAGCATTAGGGTATAGCAGTATCCCTTCTGCCAACAGTAGACATCTAGCCCAACACCACGCCAGTTGCCCTTGAAGTGTCATCTTGCCACAACATTGTTGCTTATTTTTCTCTGTTTATTCAGGCAGATTGTTTGCATTCCACCACTTTTACTAGGCATTTCTCAGTCCTATTGTCACATGTGTGACATGGCTATGGTAAAGTGGACTGACTTTGTTTCCTGGATATCATTTGTTTAGACATGTCCCTGTTCTATATGACCATTTTGGACTGGCAGCTCCAGGTTAAACATTTGAACTATTTCAATAAAAAAGCAATTTCATGAGCAAACTAGACTGAATGAACACGTGGTGCCCTCCTCTCCCTCTTCACTTTATGGCTAGGGTACATGCCATCTATGTGATGGCATGTGTATTTGACCTGCCAATCACAGGCCAATGTGTGATGCCACTGCTAGGCAGCATGCAGCAAATGTGTTGATCTTTCATCTTGGTGTCATCAATGTGTGCCATTTGCCTCCCCTTCATATGCAGTGACGGTGCATGCATGGGAGGGTTTTAGTCATGTGGGACATGTGTCAATCAAGTACTGGTTCTGTAGCTTCTCAACCCTAATTGTATGCCATAGTGCTAATGCCTGTTTCCATTTCTTTTCTTTCATGTCTTTGCAGGGGATGACACACTTGATATTGCTGGGGTTGTGGAGATGGTGCAGACCCAGCAGGGGTCTCAGGGCCGACCGACCACCAGTGAGGGACGTGGTGTGGTGGTGGGTGAGAACCCACAACTGCTGCAGGTCGTGCTCTCAAGGGGTGTCTCTGGGTGCACCTCCCCCGAGCTGTATTCAGATGTCGATTCGGATGATGAGACCTATGTGCCATCGCAGGTGAGTGTTCCTGGGAGGGATTCTGTTCTGTCCGACCCACCTGCACCAGGGGTAGAACCCTCAATGGGGATGTCAGTGTTGGCAGGTACGCCTTTGGTGGTTACGGATGCAGGGTCACACTCCGCAACATCTGATCCTGTCCCTGGGCCAGCAGATTAGAGGGGGAATGCAGTCCTGCCGCCTCAGGCAGTGCCGGCACAGCAAGGTGCAGTTCGCCTTGCCCCAGACAGGTGTGGTGCCCGCCGACGTGGTGGGCGTACTCCACCTGGCAATACCGCATGGGAGCAATCCATATACGGTATGGCAACCCAACAGGCAGCATCATCAGAGATGATGGCACAGGCCATGGCTAGGGTGGCCACTTCCATTGTCCCCCCAGAAAGGCTGATGGAGCGACTACAGCAGGCAACAGACTCCATCCGCCAGTCACACAGGGAGGACATGTTGGCGTCCGACAGGGACAGGCGGGCGGCACTGGCGACTCTGCGGGAAGCCATTTCCATAGAGTCCCAGGGCCACAGGGAAGCCCTGAGGGTGGAACTCCGTCACCTCAGAACGACTCTTGTTGAGCTTGAGGCTTCAACAAACACAAGGACAGAACAGCAGCTGGAGCGTCTCACACATACGCTCTCAGCTGAGATGCAGGCAACTCGTGAGGAGGTCCGGTCATCCCGTGAGCTATTGCATGGGGACCTCCGCATGATTATCCTACAGAACCAGACCTTCCAGACCCGCATGCTTGCTGCCATGAAGGACCAGACTAGGGCTTTGCGTGGGCTGCCTCCCATAGTGCCACCACCTCCTGAGGCAGCTGCAGAGTCTTGGGAGAGCGACAGTAGTGATTCTCTCACAATAGGGTAGCTGTGCAGGCCATGAGCCCATGGAGGTGTTTTTTTTTTTTGCAAGATCCACACAGGTGGGTTTTGGTGTGCACCCTGTCCTCGGACCTCCTGGGTGGCCTCCCCCAACCCCCCGGCCCATTAATTTCCATTTTTGATTTTTTTTATTTTTTAATTTTTTTTAAAATTTTTGATTTTTTGGACAGTGTGTTGCCTTGTGTGGCTCCCGTGGGCATACGCTGTATTGTGGCTGGGCACATGCAGGCTTGTCCTGAATTTGGGACAGATGCTTGGGTTTGTGTGACACACACCCCTCCTGTTTCCCGTTTCCATGGGCTTGCAAAGGGTGTGCCCAAGTGACATTGACGTACACGGTGACGTTGGACTCCCATTTGATGTGTGGGCAGTCTGTAGTCAATACTGTGTATACATTCCTAGTGCATATTGTTGCTGTATTGTACACTGCATGGTGTATTGATATGTGCCTCTACATCCATCTCATCCTCCTAATTTGCAGCCCCATTTCTCATGTCTTCACAAGGCGGTCTACTTTGGGACTGGAGTCCATGTTGTAAGCAGTGCACCTACACTCTTGTGTGGCGCTAACACTGTATACTTGGAAGTGTTCGAAGTGCTGGCATTATCAGGTAGTGAGGCTACCAATTTTTTAAGTCTGTACTGTCATGTTTATGGTAGGTTGGAGGTTGTGTAGGTGATTGGTATTCTTGGTAAGTATTTGGTAATGTGTGTTGTTGGTCCTGCATTACTGTGAGCATTTCATGTGTGGCCATTTTCCATTAGGGACACTGTAGTTGGTGAAACTTGGGGCATGCTGTGGGGATTAATTTGTTTGCTCTCACATTGCATGGCATGCCATGGTGTGTTGTGTGGCCGTGCCGGGGAGGGGTTGGGTGACATGGCACTGTTCTCATGTAGTATTTTGCAAGTGGGTATTCATTTTTGCTGCATGGAACTGTGTCTTTTGATGACACTGCATTGGTGGTGTTTGTGTAGGTAGGGATGCACACATTGTGACACTTCCACATGAACAATCTCAGGCTGCTATGGTTCTGACAGTTGACTGTCCCTTTGTTCGTCATAATTGTCAGGTTGAGTCATCATTGCTTATCAGATGGTATGTGCCAGGGCTGAGTGCACTCCACAGGGGTGTGATTTCTATGTGAAGTAATTAGCCACCAGCTGCGTACGGGCTGCCTCACCCCGTGCCCTTTCCCCTCCCATGCACAGCGGGTGAGCATGTGGTTGGGGATGCGGGGGCACCACCATGTCCACAGCCAGGCCCCGGCGTGTTGCAACATTGTGCAGAACACATGCTGCCACTATGATCCTGCACACTACTGGGGGCGCATATAACAGCTGCCCACCAGAATGGTCAAGGGAGCAAAAGCGTGACTTGAGCACTCCGAATGTGCGCTCCACTATGCCCCGGGTTGCAATATGGGCTGTGTTGTATCTTACCTCGGGAGGCGTGATGGGGTTCCGAATTGGCGTCATCATGTGGGTGCTCAGAGGGTAGGCACTGTCCCCTGGTGAGGAGGTGATGGGTATCATTAGTGGGGTAGTGACATAACTCTGCATCTGACATGCATGCATGTGCAGTGGCATTCATACTCATCAAGCAGCCATGTATCGCCATGCCGCCCAGCTTCTAGGTCCCGGCTTAGAGTAGACATTCGGTAAATGAAGCTGTCATGGGTGGACCCTGGATAGTTGGCATATACTGAGGTGATGATTCCCTTGGCATTACATACTACCTGCACGTTGATGGAATGCCAGTGCTTGCGGTTCATATAGATGTGCTCAGATGCCCTGGGGGGGACGTAGTGCCACATGGGTGCAGTCAATGGCACCTAGCACTTTGGGGAATTGTGCCACACTGTAGATATCCAGGGCGGCAGCCTGCCTTTCTGCAGGTGTTCTGGACAGGTATATGTGCCTGCGGACTGATGGGTGTGCAGTGATGATGTTCAAGACCTGGTGTAGGCAGCGTGACTGCGTGGCCTGTGACACCCCACCCACTATGGGACTTGTCCGCTGAAATTATCCAGTGGCCAAGAAGTGCAGTACATTAAGGACCTTCTCATGGGGGATGAGTGCTTGGGAGCACAGGGTGGGTGATGTGAGATCATCCTCCCACTCACTCACCAGGTCCAGTATTATGTGAGGTGGAAACCTGTACCTCCCATACACCTGGTCATCAGGCATCCCAAAAAGGCTGGTTCTGGGTGTGAAAATTCGGGCCCTCACTATCCTCCTCCTCCTCCTCCTCCTTTGGTAACCCACGGCCACTGCTGCTAGGAACGGTATATTCATCCTGGCGTCTGAGCTTGTTTGTTGTTTGCGTGCACTTTTATGCTGCGCGGGTCGACATACGCCTGCTTCCTGCTGGCGTACGTGTTTCCGGATTAGCACGTTTTTTTGTGCGCATGCCTTAGCCCCGTTCAATTCCATGGATACATGTTGTTGGCGAGCGTGTAAAACACTTACCCAAGCAAATCGCATGTGAGAATTCCTGTGCACCCCTGTAATACACGTACCCAAGCAAATCGTGTGTGAGAATTCCTGTGCACCCCTGTAATACACGTACCCAAGCGAATCGTGTGTGAGAATTCCCACGCACCCCTGTAATACATGTACCCAAGCAAATCGCATGTGAGAATTCCCGCGCACCCCTGTAATACACGTACCCAAGCAAATTGTGTGTGAGAATTCCCGCGCACCCCTGCAATATACGTACCCAGGCCAATTGCGTGTACGCGCACTTTCCTCCAATTACATGCAATGATACTCTGACATGCAGTGTTTCCACGTGTGCTCTGTCATCGCGTGCTATGAGGGAAAAACCAGTGCGCGTCACAGACGCGCTTACGCGCTGAGGGCCTTTGGTCCAATGGAATCGCGTATGCGTGCTGACGCGCTTACGCGCTAAGGCCCTTTCCTCGAATTTCATGTTGACGTGCAGGATTTTCACGTGCCAATTCACTCCGTATCAAGCTGGCCACGCGTAAGCACATGGAAGACCACGCTCCTGCCCAGAAGGCCGAATTACTGTCCCCCAGAGCCCCGAGCAGCCTCCCACAAGCCATCTGCTGCTGCCTGCCTGCTGCCACCGTACCCTGCCATTTTGTGCCTGCACATCTGCCATCTGCAGGGGTCTAGTTGCTGTGTCCACCCCTGCTGGAACAGAAGACTCCCGACTGGGATACCATCGCTCCACAGCCCAGCCCCAGGACCCAGTTGCCCACCCACTCCTGCCTCTGGGGTTGCCATGTCGGGCACTGCAACATCTGGCACCAGTGGCAACCCCCGGCCAGAGAGGCAGAGGGGCACCAGCTTCACTGCCACCGAAGTTGGTGTCCTGGTGGAGCAAGTCCTGGAGCAGTATGATGCCCTCTTCGGATCGTCACGCGCCAACAAGGAAGGACGGGACAGGATCTGAGACGACTTGGTGGTTGCCATCAACGCAGAGGGGGTGGCAACCCGCAACATCCAGAAAGTCAAGAAGCGCTGGGAGGACTTGAGGTCCAGGATCCTCTTGAAGGCCCGGCGCCTCATGGAGGGGGGCCGGGGCTGCATGAATACCATCCAGCTGAGGGTCCTGGAGCATGTAGACCTAGCGCTCCACGCCCAGACCCTTGCGAGGCAGACCCGTCTGGAGTTGAGCAGTAAGTGGGCAAGCATTGCTGTGTGAGACAGGGCATGTTGCAGTGTGCTGGTTGTCTGATGCTTGCCTGTATGTGTGACATAGGCCATGTACGCATGTATGTGTGCAGGGACATCATGATCATGCATGTGAGACCAGTAATGTGTGAACCACATGGTTGGTGCATGTGTTTAAATGCAACATGGGGAGCCCTATGCGGATTGGACACATGAGAACATGCCAGTCTCTGTTCCTGGACATGGGTGGGGGTGAGGGATGGGTGCTGATGCCATGTACATGTATGGTATCCATGTCTGTCTGTCTGACCTGCGTGTCTGTGACTTGTGAATGCCATGGATGCATGACACATGTCTGTGACAATGTACAGATTCACAGATGCAGCCTAGATATCCTTGTATCCACTGTGTCTGGGGTGTACAAGGCCAGATGGATGAAACTACAGTGATGTGTGTGCATGTGATAGGCATGACCCATGATGCATGTGAGTTCCATAACAACATTGTATGTTTGGAGAGTCCCTTGGACATGTATGCAAATGTCCATAGAATGTGCCATGCCTGTTACTGCGTGTGTTTTGCCTGCACTGACCCACGTGTTGTGGAGGGACATGATGGAAGTGATCTTTGAGTGCCACTCATCTGCTATTGCTTCCTGTCTAGGGGACCATTGTATAGTACCCTGATGCTTGTGTTATATGTCTCCCTCTATACAGCGGCAAGTGAAGAAGAGAGCGGAGACGGCGCTGTGGAGCAAAGCGACGGGGATGCCCCACGGCTGCAGCGGAAGGGGTGGGTGAGCCCCCACAGGGGCTTGCAACGGCGGAAGACGGTGTGGAGCCATCCTGGTTGGTGGTTTCCACAGAGGAGGAGGAGGCCGCTACTGAGGCGCACATGGCACCTGGTGGGGGCATCCCTGCTGGTGCAAGTGGTGCAGTCCAGGGGCAGGGGCAGGAGGCAGCACAGGTCGCCGTGGAGGGGCCTGTGCATGTCACTGTCCCTGACACTGTGACTGCACCACCATGCACCAGCAGGGATGCCCCATCCCAGGCCCGTCTGCAGGTGGGGGGGATGTCCATGTCATCTGACACTCCTCTACCTTCGGACGAGGGGACCCGTGGCCATATGGAGAAGGTCCTGATTGGTGTCGCGTTGCGCACGGGTGTTATTCATGATGACGTGCATGCTTCCCGGGAGGAGCTTGCACGTCATCACGAAGAGCACCGTGCCGACGTGGCCCAGTTGGGATCAGCCGTGGTCGGGGGTTTCATACATGTGTCGGCCAATCTGGCGGCCCTCTCCTCCTCTGTGGAGATTATACGCCAGTCGTTCTCCATGCCGTCTTCCGGCCCCGATGCCACCAGGGCCCCCTGTGGACCTGCCCTGACCAATGCAGCCAGCTTGGTGGGGATCCTATCCCTGCCACAGTCGGGAGTCGGAGGTCCAGCAGGGGTGGACACCACAGCAACTGGACCCCAGCAGATGGAAGATGTGCCGGCATCATTGGGCAGGGCACGTGCACGACGGCGTTGGTGGTTTCCATCAGCCTGGATGCCGTCGTGCTGGCAGAGGCAGTTGCGTTGGAGGCAGCAGCAGAGTCAACGTGGGAGGCATCATGGCCCGGGGCAATCTACATCGGAGGGGCAGGCATCGGCCGGATGGCAGGAGGACCCAGGACGGGAAGTGTCTTCCGTGTGGCAGCGGTTGGGCCAGCAGATAGGTGCGGAGCGGCGGCGGGCGGAAGAGGCGCGACTCACGATGGTCAGGGCGGAAAACTCCATGCAGAGGGCCCTGAGGCGGGCCGAGTGCCTCGAGGGAATCCGCAGGGAGTTGGAGGAGGACATGTCGGCGGACCCTCGGGGCCATGGAACAGGACCGCCTCCGGGACATCGAACAGGAGTTCGATGATGCCCTGGCCCGGGACACCACGGAGTGAGCCGCCGGACTAGCCCGCCGCCTTTGTATATAGTTAATTAGTGTTAGGTTTTATTTCTTTTTTTTAATTTGGGGTGCTTGGACTATGCCCCACTTTTTTGAATATATTTATTAGTTAGGTAGGTTTTGTTGTAGGTTTCATTTACATCGTTGGGATCATGGACCATGGATTTGCTCTTTGTACATAGTTTGACAGTGGATTTGTGGCCTTCATCTTTTATTATTTTTTTCACCATGGAGCAATGGATTTTCACTTTACTTTCCCTTTGGATTTGCTTTGTTGGACGGTGACTTTAGACACAATTTCTTTACGGTTATTTTGGATTCCGATTTTCGTTATTTATTATTTTTGTGGACATGCTGCATTTTGATATTTGTTGCCATTATTGTTTGTTTAGATTTCATTCACTTCATTTACACTGTAATACATTTTTGTTTCTTACTTCAATGTGTGGACTTCTCTCATTGGTTTCATTGGTTTCATGCCTGTCACAATGTGGGATTTCACAATCATGTGTTGCCATTGTGTGGGGTCTGACGGACTTGTACTCATGCGCATACTGCTTATTTGTTATCTATCATGTAATGGGTATTTCCATTTTGAATGGATGTAAAGGTTGGTTGGTTGGTTGGACGGACTGGGATTTGGGTGGGGGCCTGCTGGCAGGTGCCCCGCACTGCTGGGGGGGGGTGTGGGTGCAGGGGGGACATGAGTGGGGGCCTGGTGGAGGCTGCACCTGACTGCTGGGGGGTATGGGGGGGTGGGAGATGTGTGGAGGCCTGGTGGAGGGTGCCCCTGGATGCTGGTGGGTGGGGGTGCAGGGGGACATGAGTGGGGGCCTGGTGGAGGGTGCCCCTGGATGCTGGTGGGTGGGGGTGCAGGGGGACATGAGTGGGGGCCTGGTGGAGGGTGCCCCTGGCTGCTGGGGGGTGTGGGTGCAGGGGGACATGAGTGGGGGCCTGGTGGAGGGTGCCCCTGACTGCTGGGGGTTGGGGGTGCAGGGGGACATGAGTTGGATATGAGTGGGGGCCTGGTGGAGGGTGCCCCTGACTGCTGGGGGGTGGGGGTGCAGGGGGACATGAGTGGGGGCCTGGTGGAGGGTGCCCCTGGCTGCTGGGCGGTGGGGGTGCAGGGGGACATGAGTGGGGGCCTGGTGGAGGGTGCCCCTGACTGCTGGGGGATGGGGGTGCAGGGGGACATGAGTGTGGGCCTGCTGGCAGGTGCCCCCGACTGCTGGGGGGTGGGGGTGGTGGGAGACATGTGTGGGGGCCTGGTGGAGGGTGCCCCTGGATGCTGGTGGGTGGGGGTGCAGGGGGACATGAGTGGGGGCCTGGTAGAGGGTGCCCCTGACTGCTGACTGCTGGGGGGTGGGGGTGCAGGGGGACATGAGTTGGACATGAGTGGGGGCCTGGTGGAGGCTGCCCCTGACTGCTGGGGGTGGTGTGAGACATGTGTGTGGGCCTGCTGGCAGGTGCCCCTGACTGCTGGGGGGTGGGGGTGGTGGGAGACATGTGTGGGGGCCTGGTGGAGGGTGCCCCTGGATGCTGGTGGGTGGGGGTGCAGGGGGACATGAGTGGGGGCCTGGTGGAGGGTGCCCCTGGCTGCTGGGGGTGGGGGTGCAGGGGGACATGAGTGGGGGCCTGGTGGAGGCTGCCCCTGACTGCTGGGGGGTGGGGGTGGTGGGAGACATGTGTGTGGGCCTGCTGGCAGGTGCCCCTGACTGCTGGGGGGTGGTGGGAGACATGTGTGGGGGCCTGGTGGAGGGTGCCCCTGGATGCTGGTGGGTGGGGGTGCAGGGGGACATGAGTGGGGGCCTGGTGGAGGGTGCCCCTGGCTGCTGGGGGGTGGGGGTGCAGGGGGACATGAGTGGGGGCCTGGTGGAGGGTGCCCCTGACTGCTGGGGGGTGGGGGTGCAGGGGGACATGAGTGGGGGCCTGGTGGAGGCTGCCCCTGACTGTTGGGGGTGTTGGGAGACATGTGTGGGGGCCTGGTGGAGGGTGCCCCTGGATGCTGGTGGGTGGGGGTGCAGGGGGACATGAGTGGGGGCCTGGTGGAGGGTGCCCCTGGATGGTGGTGGGTGGGGGTGCAGTGGGACATGGGTGGGGGCCTGGTGGAGGGTGCCTCTGGGGGGTGGGGGTGCAGGTGGACATGTGTGGGGGCCTGGTGGAGGGTGCCCCGGATGCTGGTGGGTGGGGGTGCAGGGACACATGAGTTGGACATGAGTGGGGGCCTGGTGGAGGGTGCCCCTGGCTGCTGGGGGGTGGGGGTGCAGGGGGACATGAGTGGGGGCCTGCTGGCAGGTGCCCCTGACTGCTGGTGGGTGGGGGTGGTGGGTGACATGTGTGGGGGCCTGGTGGTGGGGGCCTGGTGGAGGGTGCCCCTGGATGCTGGTGGGTGGGGGTGCAGGGGGACATGAGTGGGGGCCTGGTGGAGGGTGCCCCTGGATGCTGGTGGGTGGGGGGTGCAGGGGGACATGAGTGGGGGCCTGGTGGAGGGTGCCCCTGACTGCTGGGGGTGGGGGTGCAGGGGGACATGAGTGGGGGCCTGGTGGAGGGTGCCCCTGACTGCTGGGGGTGGGGGTGCAGGGGGGCATGAGTGGGGGCCTGGTGGAGGCTGCACCTGACTGCTGGGGGGTGGGGGTGGTGGGAGACGTGTGTGGGCCTGCTGGCAGGTGCCCCTGACTGCTGGGGGTGGTGGTGGTGGGGGTGGTGGGAGACATCTGTGGGGGCCTGGTGGAGGGTGCCCCTGGATGCTGGTGGGTGGGGGTGCAGGGGGACATGAGTGGGGGCCTGGTGGAGGGTGCCCCTGGCTGCTGGGGGTGCAGGGGGACATGAGTGGGGGCCTGGTGGAGGGTGCCCCTGACTGCTGGGGGGTGGGGGTGCAGGGGGACATGAGTGGGGGCCTAGTGGAGGGTGCCCCTGACTGCTGGGGGGTGGGGGTGCAGGGGGACATGAGTGGGGGCCTGGTGGAGGGTGCCCCTGACTGCTGGGGGTGCAGGGGGACATGAGTGGGGGCCTGGTGGAGCGTGCCCCTGACTGCTGGGGGGTAGGGATGCAGGGGGACATGAGTGGGGGCCTGGTGGAGGGTGCCCCTGGCTGCTGGGGGGTGTGGGTGCAGGGGGACGTGATTGGGGGTCTGGTGGAGGGTGCCCCTGGATGCTGGTGGGTGGGGGTGCTGGGAGACATGCGTTGGTGATCAGTAGTGCAAGGTGACATGTGGGTTGGCTTGGGGGCATGGCCATGGTGGATGGGCTGCCTGCGGGACATGAGCAGGGGTGCAGGGTAGTCCCCTGTGGTGTGGCCTGCCTGCAGAGGCCGTGGAGGTTGTAGAGGGAACACCTGGGAGGACCCACACGGTCAATTCACGTGTAATACTATCCGGAACCCCCGAAATACGCATACCCTGCTGAAGCCGTGTGTGGAACTTCCCGCGCACCCCGGAATACACGTACCCTGCAGAATTAGTGTGTGGAACTTCACGCGCACCCCGGAATCCACGTACCCTGCTTAAATCGCGTGTGGAACTTCCCGCGCACCCCGGAATACACGTACCCTGCAGAATTAGCGTGTGGAACTTCACGCGCACGCTGGAATCCACGTACCCTGCTGAAATCGCGTGTGGAACTTCCCGCGCACCCCCGGAATACACGTACCCAGGCCAATCGCGTATGGGACTTCCCGCGCACCCCGGAATACACGGACCCAAACAATTCGCGTGTGGAACTTCCCACGCAGCCTGGAATACACGTACCCAGGTCAATCGCGTGTGGGACTTCCCGCGCACCCCGGAATACACGGATCCAGGCAATTCGCGTATGGAACTTCCCACGCACCCCGGAATACACGTACTCAGCCAATCGCGTGTGGGACTTCCCGCGCACCCCGGAATACACGTACCCAGGCTTCCGCGCACCCCAGAATACATGTCCCCAGGCAAATCGCGTGTGGGACTTTCCGCGCAGCACAGAATACACGCACATGCTATTTTTCACACAGCGGGTGTCCGTGTGTCACGTACCCCTTTGCACATCATTCGTCTTAGAGAGCCACAGTATGTGACATTCATCATAGCTGTATATAGGTGCTTTTTGTTGGCGCACATTTTGACACACATTTATTTCAGGGGCAGGGACACTACCGCCTGCTTTCTTGTGGTGGATGTGTTTGGGCCTGTGCGCTGGTTTGACCGTGCGCTGGTTTGCCCTATTGGATTCCATGAATACGTGTTGTAAGCGAGCGTGTGGGCGTTCCGCGCACTTGCCTCCTTTACTTCCCCCGTGACGCCCACATTTTGACGAGTTGTTCCCCATTCCGAGTGTTACGCCCCGTGTTCCGCCTACTTTTGTTGTGTGCGCTGCGCTATGTGTGATTTCTCTGTGGCCGTTAGATATCCTGTGCGCCGTGCACTTTTTCGGCGCACATCCGATATTTTTCTCGCGCACGGCCTTCCATGAATCGATGTGCGCTGGTTTCCCTGCAATTTTTGCACTTTTACTGCGATTCGCACGTTTTGGCACCTCTGCACGGGATTTTTCGGTGCACATTAATTCCATGAATCGACACCTTAGTACAGTGAAACCCGTGGTTATGCGCGTAGATCTACTGAAAGAAAAAACCCAGAACTGAAGCCAATGGGCGCTGCGCATGCTACATATATCTTCGATGACATCACCCTTGAGACAGAGGACCTCGAGTAGACTGCATTGACGCACAGTGCCCTCTGCCGAAATTAGTTTTTTTTTACGAAGCAGCTGAAGCTGGATATTGAATATCAAAGATCAGGAATACGTGGGAGGAACAAGCAGTCAAAAGACCGTTACCAGGAGTAAGTAACTTGTTTTTCTGTGGTATGAGCTTTTCCCCCCCCAGTTTTCTAGAGTGTCCAGCTCTACCCCTGTTTCCACCTAGTGCCCATGTTATGTTGTGATTTGCTTCACAGTGTTGATTTCTGCTCCAATTTGCCCTACTGGGCTTAGGGCTACCCTCATTTGTGCTCTATACCAATTTCTGCCCACAGTTTGCCCCCTGAGTACTAGGTTCTGTCCCAATAGACTACTTGATGCCTATGTCCTGCAGCCATGTTCCCTTTGGTGTGGAGTTCTATCCCACTGTCTCTCTAAATGGCAAATTCTGTATCTGTGTTGCTCCCACTGCCCCACAACATTTTTAAAGAATCTATATATTTGTACATTCTTTACAAATATAAAGACTATGGGCCTCATTACAACTCCGGCGGTAGCCGTGCCGGTAAAACAGGCAGACTGCCGCCGGAGTTGTAATTTTTTCCGGTGCCTCACTTCACAGAGATCACTGGGGCATTACAGCCCCAGTGGGCCTTGAAGTCCGGCGCATAGAAAATGTTACTCCGCATTTCCTTATTAGGACTCAATGGGAATGGGGAGGACGGAAGCACTGTGTGCAATAGTGCCAGTGTTTCCGTCAAAGTCTGCGAGCGGCTGCCGTACAGCCCGCCAGGTTTGACCTGGTGGGCACGACGGCAGCCGCCCACAGAACTCTGAGCATGCCAGTCCGGTAACAACGGTGCTGGTACACTTACCGGCACTGTGTTTACCGGACCGGCACACTCTTAATGAGGCCCTATGTATTGCAACTCCATTGGCACTGTGGACTGAGTCTCAAATAGATACCTCTATGATGTAACTAGAGGTACAATCTCTTGGTACTTGAGGAGACCCCACAAGGGGGGGAGGCACCCTGCTGACTGTAATACATCAGCCACCACTGTCACACCTCCAATCTAGAGGTGGCATGGATCTCTGCCCATAAGGTAACGGCTTCCCATTCTGACGCTTTTAGAAGACTTTCAGCATGGGTAAGAGGGACTTTTTGGGAAAACCAATAATTGTAACATTCTTTGGTTAAAAATAGGATGTTCCTTATCGAAGACCCACCCACTCCCGCACTGTGGACAGATGCAGGCAGACTTTTGGCATCTCGTGGCATCTTAAAGACTTTGAAAGAAACCATGCTGAACAGACTTTGTTGAGCAGACTTTGTTGAGGCAGCCTTCTTAGAGAAAGAGAGTAAGACAAATAGTCTGGTCCTCATTACAAGTTTGGCGATATCTCTCTGAGGAATACTGCCAAATTCATTTACCAATTGTAATAGGTCTAAATCGACCCGAACATGAGTAGCAGAATGGTAGGGTTAATCCCCATTCTTGGAATCCACAGGGGTTTTGAAAGAATTCCTGCCTGTGAAGATTCCTTGATTTGCTGGCGATAAACAGCTGTATGCTGGAAGTATCTCCTCCACGTCATCACCAAAGTCAGAATTCAGCAGTATGCCAGAATGGCAGTAATTCTGTTTTTGACACTTTTTATCTCACCGATAAACTCGGAATGAGGTCCACTGTGTTTTATTTCAGTCCCCTGAGGCTCCAGCACGTGGATCCTTCAGAATCACAAGAGTATGTGGCCAGGAGGAGAGGATCGGCCAGTGAAAGCTAAAGCATGCTGCCCTAAAGGAGAGATGCTGTCCCACATGGGCAGAGACGCACTGCTGTCGACTGATGTAGAGTGAGGCAACTGAGCAGAAATAGTTTGGTGACGAAACTGTGGGACCGACATGCGGAAGCAGTGTTCATCAATACTGCTGCAGGGTGGCAATGTGAAGGAGAGAACCGAGTAAGAGTGTCTGGTGTTGATTCCATGTTCTTGAGCAGATCAGCTGTTGGGAGAATATGCAGTTGTCAGTCAGAGGAGGGTGGGGAGGGAATATTGAAAGAGAAGTGTGGCGGCCGTGCGCG
This sequence comes from Ambystoma mexicanum, assembly GCF_040938575.1. Lineage (NCBI taxonomy): Eukaryota > Metazoa > Chordata > Amphibia > Caudata > Ambystomatidae > Ambystoma > Ambystoma mexicanum. The sequence goes on along the minus strand of NC_090934.1, from coordinate 309,214,054 downwards.
CAGCTAGCTGCCGACAAAATAGCAGCTTAATTAGAGGGCTCAATTCTCGATATCACTCAGCATGTAATTGTTGGAGATCCAAAACAATTAATTGCTCAGTAAACTGTACACAGAGGGAGGGAAACAGTTTATGTTTAATTTCGCCTGTGGAGTGAGGGAAACACTTTGTTTGAAATGGATCTCTCTCTCTGTCTCTCTCTCAAGATGGCGGATGAACTGCTGTAATACCCGGAGAGGCCGTCTTAATGAGCTGGTGAGGGACCTCCAACTTTCTATGCAAGGGTGAGTAGATTCCTTACACCCTCTGCGACTTCTTGCATAACTGCTTGGCTCCACTAAGAGCGAAGGACTTTCACCCAACCCCCAGCCCTCTAGCACCTACCTGAAGAATCGTCAACAGCCACCTCTGCAGGCCGCAGGCCACCGAAGGCAGGGAGCGAAGCAGCTAAACGGAAGTGCTGCACTGCCAACCATTGGCTGCCTATGCTAGCAATGTCACACCGCTATGGTATCAGAGTGAAGGGGCAACATTGAAACCTGCAGCTCCCTGACACACACGGGATCTGGCCTGTGGCTCTCAGTGCTTGGAGTCTGACTGTGGAGCCCATGTTGGATGGCGTGGGCATACAGTGTATTTTACCTTAGCCGCACTCCCATAATGCATGTTTTTGTTTCTGTACCTTGAACCACACCCATTATCCCAGGTATCTGTCTTCATAACATAGCAGCAGTGACCCGAAATCAGCTTCATACCTGTCAAACTCAGCTACTGTCTATGCATGCACACTCTTCAACCTCCTACTTGATGGACGCCCTGCAGTAGCGAGTGAAACATGAATTCCCTCTCCCCTAAGTGGAGAGCCTAAAGTGCTGTGACTTGCCTGATATATAAACCTCATCCCCCATGCTTAATATACCATTAGCCCTATTAGACCCAGCTCGCTCTGGGAGCACTCCTCCTCTGCCACATTTAGAAATTCAACATTATCTGGTACATCTCTGAATATATACTGCAGCGTGAGCAAAATGGCTAGTCACACGGCGCATGATCATCCCTGCAAAAAACTGGTCTCCCACAGAGGTGGGCAAACGTGCAAACTTCCAGTGGATCAAACTCAACGGCTGGGCCAGCCTGTGGTCCAAGCCAGATGGTTGCAGACCCTTCTGGGTGGAAACCAACCCACAGAACATGTTATTTGCTGTGTTCATTCTCAGCTGAGGGTTCCCACTTTTTTTTTGTGCATGTTTTGAAAAACGTGGAGTTTAACCCTAGGTTACTATGGGTGATCCAGACATGGGCCCCCCTTGCTCACTGTGCTTAAAGAGGCGCAGCTTCACCTCACTGATGATGCTCATCAAGGCTGAAACACGAGTCTAGAGGGGTTTCTGATGCGTCCTTTCAGAGGAGACTTGCTGGTGCTGGACAGTCCTTGTTGGCAGGACCAGAATGCTATGCAAATGGGTATTTCTCCACAGTGAAAGGTACAGTGAGCTAAAACGTGGTTGTAGACCACCCTGAGTGGGAACCAACCTATCAAATTGTTTATTTGACCGTGCTCATTCTCAGCCGCGGATCTCCAACATTGTTTCATAGAATGCTACAATATTATATAGCCACAATGCTAGCTAGCTTCCCTTCAATTAAACAGTGTTGTCATTGGTAAACAGGAGTACTGTGGATATTCTGGAGGCTGTCAGGGAAATGCCTGAAGGTTCTGAATTCTTTGCCAGGAAGGGTGGCAGAAGAATGCATATCAAGCATGGAGGATCCGGAGAGGTTTGGAGTATCTTCAAATGATATTGCAATAGCTAGAACTGAAATACACAGATGCTAAAGACAGAAACAGGAGAGACAATGGGCCTCATTAGGACCCAGGCGGTAAGGGGTTTACGGCGGCGTAAACAGCGCCGACCCTTACCGCCTGATTCCGAGGTCCCTTAGCGCCATGGAGGTTTTAACACCTGCTTTTAGCAGGTGTTAAAATCCATGGCGCTAAGGGACCTTGTTGTTAATTACGCCACCGTAATTTACGGTGGCGTAATTAACGCCTTCCCCACTCCCATTATGCCCTATGGGGCAAAAATGGGAATGGGGAAGGGTAAATGGGTTAATGGGGACTTACCGCCCCACTCACCTCGGAATGGGGCGGTAAGTCCGCCAACCACCATGGCGTAAACGTAGTTTACGCCATGGTGGTAAAGGTACGACCCAGGCGGTAACTTACCGCCTGGGTCGTAATGAGGCCCAATGTGTGATTCTTTGGGTTGCCTGAAAAATTGTAAGGCGACAATGCAATCAAATGTATGGAACCATGGACACCAGAACTCCTGCAAATTCAATTTGACACAGCTGTAGCGATTCCACACGCACGTAGAACTAATGAGACATGTCTATTACGAGGCAGGCCACTTATCATTTGATTGTTGTGTCACCAACACGTCCAGTTAATACTCTAGGCAATAGAAAATAACTCCCCGCTCACATACCAAGGACATACAACCTGTGTGTCAGTTGATAATTCCAAAGCAACAGTGAGTAAAAGGAGACACTTCCTAGAGAACAGACTGGAATTGCAAAAGCAAGGCCTTCTGATCATCACAGGCTGGGAAAGGGCAACTACACAATTCACAGACCCGGAAGAGGTAACATGGAACTACCCCTTTAGCTACAGATCACACTCATGCTGTCATGATCTCTGCTTCCAAAAGATCAGGACTTGCCCGACTCCCTTGGAAGCAGAGCCATAACCCCGGTTCCGAGTGCCAGCCAGTCCCAATTGGGACCTTTTGGACCATGTCCTGGTGCCAGTGGCACCGGGCTCATAAAGATGCCCAGTCCCAGCACTGGAAGCGCCGGGCTCATAATGCTTGGGTGGACTTACCTGCAGCAGACCATGCTGCTTACTTACCTGCCAGTTGAACCCCTGATCCTCTTCTGTTTGGGACTACTTTTCCTGCTGGGTGGGGCAGGAGCCACTCCCTAGGTTCAGAACACTGGAACTCTTCTGGAAAGCAGGAACTCTTTTCTTACCTAGGCGTGGCTGTGGAAGGAGACACCTAAGCACTACAGGAGGCTATTTAAACCACACCCGATGGATGAATCTTGCTTTGCGTTATTCTGCATTCTCTGCAGCAGAACGCTCATCGTGTCTTCTGCTTCTGATCCTGGGCCTAAGGGAACAAAGGCTTACCATCCTGGAATCCAGTCTTCAGCAGCATCTGTAAAGACAAAGAAAGAACAGGTTAGCACTACGGTCTTCAGTGGCAGCGCATCTCTTACCTAGTCCATCGGCTGTCACCAACGCCTCGCGCTGCATTCCGGCATCTGAAAGACAAAGGCTTACCTACTCTTCGCATGCTCCGGAGGTCTTCGCACTGCATTCCGGCATCTGAAAGACAAAAGCTTACCAGCTCTTCGCACGCTCCGGAGGCCTTCGGCGCTGCATCCCGCATCTGAAAGACAAAAGAAGGTGCGTTTAAAGACATTGGGCAACTTTATTACTCACGTGCCATTACTCCTTCCCACGCCGAATCCAGTGGGTATTCCAGCACCCTTCAGCTTCTCTAAAGCTCCGAACTTGTACCTGCAAGATAAAAGGGACAGTTAGTGCGCATCGTGAAGCAGGCTACAAGCGCTTACTTACGTGCTTCCAGGCGCTTCTATTCCTCACGCGGGTTCGATCCTCAACTCTCATCAGCCCGCCATCCGCCATCGCCGGAACCCTGCAAAACAAGAGATATCATTACAAAAGACTTTTAAGACATTTGAAGTGCCCAGAACTTACCGTTCGTGCAGTTAACGACGGACAGCAGTCCTTTGAGGTCAAGAGGCCTGCACCCTTATCCAGTGAAGAAACTGGTTACGGCACCCTGCCCCGAGGCAGATGGAGAGCTCGGCGTTCACTTACCTAAGTTGAGGGCGTTAACCTTTGGGGTTCTACAGGAGAAGAGAAAGGGAAGAGGAGAGAGGCACCCAATAACCCCAGTTCATTAATCCCATATTTTCTATCTGCAGACATCTTACTCTTCGAGTCAGACATACAGTGCACAGAGGTCCAGCCCAAAGAGCCAACCGTGTTTTACACATCACCTTTGAAGATACGGCATTCACCCAGTCAAGACCGGCGCCTCTGCGGGAATCAGGTGAGCGTTACACATACCTCCATCGGATATCACAGTGCAAAAGAAGATCAATGCAGCAGGTTGTGAAATTGCAAAACAAATAAAATTAGACAGTGAGATGAGAAAGTCCTAGGAACTGTAGGAATAGCAACTGGCTGATGCAGGAAGGCAAACGTCAAGTTCCACAATCAAGGTCCATGAAGACCTGGACCATAAGCGCTCAACTTGCAGTTAATCAAGAGACTGTTAATAAAATACAGCTACAACCCCAACCCACACAAATGTTGTCATTCCCTCTTCCCCTCCTCTATTCTTCACAGTGATCAACACATACCAAACTATGCTTACTTTGACAATACTTAGAAATATTAACTATTTTTGTATACTCTCCATATGGAAACTACAATAACCTCCAACACTTATATATTGCAACTTGCTATATTGGATACCTTTAAATAAAACTGAAAGAGGAGTGACCAAGTATGACCTCATGCCCACGTCACCATTATGAAGATGGGAAGACACATTGAAAGCATTTATATGAGACAGAGAAACTTTTGTTCTGTTTTTCTTTTTTAACACGAGATTGCTATGACGTGCAATCAGCCTTCAGTTGTGAAATTATGTTTTTGCTATATTAGCTCATGCTACCAGCCACATATTCGGCATGTACCCCAAATGATATGCAGTACTTATTCTTCTCGACTCCACTATCTTGCTGGCGCCAAAGCATGGAATGCAGCATTATTCAACTTGCATGAAAACAGAATGTCTATCTCTTTGACATAACAGACCTTAAAATCATTTCACTTCAACTTTTTTCCTTCTTCTTAGCATCCTTCACTCTTTATTGAAAAGGCAGAACATGCTTCCTTAGCTGCAGTCTCATGGCCCATATGTATATGTACAAAACAAAGTTGTGTTTGTGGCTTTGTATTTGGCGTTCTTGGGGACATAACTCCTCATGAATGGTGAGGTCTGGTGTCATGAATTCTGCATGACCTATTCTTTATTTCAATGCCAAATTAATGCAACTATTTCTGACTCGATAGGCCATCCCGTTCCCAAGATAATTGATTGTGTTGTTTTTTCGGCTTTGTTTTTTGGCATTATGTTTTGTGGTGTTACACCGCCATCTACAGGTCATTTGTAGAAAGTGCTCATCATCACGCATTGAAACTGAAACAGGATCTACACCTGATTCATTACTATAGCAAAAATGTGTAAAGCACACGTTCACCTTCATGACATAACATGGAATTTTGCTATAATTTGAAGATGACATAGTTGAATCAGTTGAGTTGAATCAGGTTCCATGTTTAACAAGAAAACTTCTTTCTTCTCTATTTTCTCCTTTCATTAATGCTTTAATCCCACAAACATATTTTGACACAAATGCCACGAAAAAGAGAGCATTATTAAATCCCACCCAAATAAAAATAAAACATTGATAGCTGAAACATGATAAACATTCTGAAGAAGATGGATCTCAAGACCATAAAGCTGATACAATTCAACATGCTTTGAGACAGAACAATGAAAGTGCTCAAGAATCTGAAGCAAGACTTACTTATCAGAGAATTTGTGCTGCTAAAAAACAAAGCAATGAAACTGCTTGAGAAATTGAAACATGACTTGCTGTTAAGAGAATTAGTGCTGCTGAACAACGAAGGAATGAAACTGCTAAAGAAACTCAAGCGAGATTTACTGATCAGAGATTAAGAAATCTGAGAATTGAAATCCCAGGCCAAGCCGAGTAGTTAAACTAGTATATATATATATATATATATATATATATATATATATATATATAGTTCGCATGGAACTTATTTACAGGCAAAAACAGAAACATTATTACAAAAATGATTGACATAATACTAAAAACAAGAGAAACAGACACAGTTTTATGATCATCAAGATTATACAAGTGAATACAAATCCATAACAATCTTGTTGCAATCTTGTTGCATAAACATAATATAAAACCCCAGATAAAAACATTTTTTCTGATAAAAGATGTCTGTCCATTCAATGATATTAAGCTAACACACACAGTCCCTTGCCCTTCTACCTCTTTTCTTTGAATGCCTCAGGAAACAGGTCTTTTAAAAATCACAAAGCTGCAAGTCTCCATGCATTCGACTTATTAGTTAAAAATATATTGTCATATTAAACCTGGAGAAATTGTCTCAATAGTTTACTCTTCATTGCAAAATCTGCACATCCTTAAAGAGTGTTCAACCCCCTCTCTTCCTACTATACTTTCTTTTGTCAGGAATAGATTTAGATGCATTTGCAAACATTTGGTGCGCCAATATTGATTAGGGAATTATTGCAGTGAATATGTGAACATGCCATGAGATCTGACATCAATTAAGATCCCTGAGTACAGTCTGTAATCTCTTACCTCCTGGACCGTATGTATCCAATCCCGCTCCCATAATTTTCATTTTGCTTTATCAGGGGACATTAACAACATATCCCAATTTATATCAAAATGTTTAATATAAGCCTTACATTTTAAAACCCACACAATCATAGAGGCATTGCAACCATTATTCATTACTTGTTTCAGGAACCACCAGATAGACTACTCCTTTGCCAAAGAAATATTAACAAGAAACTTTAGGTTCTTCCAAATGACCATTGAAGTCAGTGTGGTCAGCCCTAGTTCTTATTTTATGATGGTCCTGTAGAAGATTTAGGATTTTTCTCCAAAAAAGACCCCCAAGTTTTACCCAGTTTTTTCCAGGTCAATTAAGATTGTTTCCACCCCGCAAACAATAACAGGTATTACTTTCGTGTTCTAACATTCAATCGCAGGTATTAAGGAAACGTATCCATATTTCATGTCAACCTTTCACCCCTCATGTTTTTGGAGATAGCTTGTCTCCATATGTGAGAGAGGGTTTGCAAGACGTGGGTCCCTTGCTTGCTGCTCCATAGGGAACCCATCGGCACCTCACTGTTGAGTCCCAACAAGGTTGCAACATGTCTGGGGTTGCTTGTGTTTCCATGCAGAGGAGACCTGGCCTAGCAGTTTTTGCTGGGCCGCTCCCATTGGTGGCAGTACCTGACTGATTAGCATATGGCTGGACCCCTTTTGCAATGGCACAGACGGGCTAACACACGGTGGTGTGGAAGGTTGCCCAGAGCAGTGCCTGTGGTTTCGATGCATTCAAAACCTTCCACCATCACTTGTTGGGTTATAAAATGTGAGGTTTGAGCTGCCATGGCTTTAATCTTTGCTTTCTTTTGCTTCAGAATTTCAGCATTATTTTTAGCCTCAAATAAGTAGAAGCCCAAATATATAAAATGATCAACCACTTTTGTTTACATACCAAGTAAAATTCCCACAGGGTTTTTTTATTAGCCACCCAACAAGTCAGAATATTTATTTTTGTTACATTGATCATTAGATCATTCACACTTGTATAATTGACTAGGTCTGCCAATTGTCATTGTAGACCTATCAGTGTATGATCCATCAACATCATATCATCTGCATATAGTAAATACTTTACTGGAATTCCGTCTAAACTGGTTGGGAAGGCACTTGTATTTTCAAAAGCATTTCCAATGTCTGAAATAAAAAGATTAAATAAAGGTGGTGGCAAGCACCCTTGTTTCAGACCACGTTCTGTTTTTATCAGGTCAGATAGATGTCCCAGCCTAGCCAAACGGACTTGCACTGAAGTGTTGTATGTAAACTTATAAGTGTGTAGGGCAACCCCATGTTTCTAACTTTGTCCACAGCTTACTTCTTGAAACACTATCAAAGTCCACGGAGAAGTCTTTAAAAACAATGTTTAAAGGCCATGGCCTCCTTCTTCAAGAGGCTGAGGATGCAGCCATTTGCTGCAGTCCCCACCCACCTCCGAAAAACTGTCTGGTGCACATCCAATCTTCCACTCTCCTTGGCCCAGCTTTGGAGGTCACGTAGCACCAATCCCGCTAACATCTTTGAGGGGGATGTCTAATAAGGAGATGGGCCTATAGTTTACCTGGTCAATTCTAGGACCTTCTTTTATAAATTCAAATTATAATGAAATGTACCCATGAAATCGCATTTTCTTTGATCTAATGACCAATTTAAAAACAAGATTCAAAAAGGTGTCCCACAATTCTACATTCTCCTTCATAACAGTAGTTGCCAGGCCATCAGGACCTGGGGGCCCTTGATTTATTACTCTTAGATATCAGGTTCACCAGGTCCCTGGTGTCCCATTTCTAATCCCTTATCAGCAAATGATTATGCTTACTCGATTGTTTCTACTCAACGCCATATGTCTGAATAGTTTTTAAATGGGCTATCCATTTTTCCTCTGATATTGGATTGATTTGGGAGTTTGCCTGATGTACATCGGCAGATTTGATTATGGACCAGAAATCTGGTGTTTTCTTTCCTTCTACGGTTGTAAGCATTTTTTGCACCACTACTACTAGATGTTGATACTTGATAAGATATGATAGGTTATTTATAATGCACTTAATACCCAGAGGTTTCTAAGCACGGACGCAGGGATCAAACCTGTGTTGCTCCGTGTCATCTTGTTCCAAGGCGAGCCGGTTGCTGCTGAGCTATCCTCTTAAGACTTATACTCAGATAACCAGTTCATATCATTACTTTTTAGGCGCTCTGTTATCTTAGTATCCTCTGGGCACACCGGTTTTAATGCTTTCCGCAGCTCCCTTTTATAAATGTAACTATTCTATCATAAGGATGCTCATGTAGCACTCATCGTCTTAGGTTTATCCTTTCGCAAGTACACTTCTTCCAACATTCTTTGGTAGGAACAGGTTTTTAACCTCTCAAAAAATGACAATTCTGCATACATTGTTATCATAATGTGGTTAAACTTGTCTGTTATTATACCTGTTCCAAAGCACCCGCCTTTAACACTTATTTACGCCCAACCCATTGTCGTACACGTTAGATTCTGACTTACATGTTTGTACCGTCCACCTTACTAGCAATGGCAAATGCTCGCTAGCATCTGTAAATTCAACAGACATTCTCTTATTCTCCAAGTAACAGGCCTCGGAAACAAACCAATAATCTAATATAGTGGATTGTTTTCCTGTCACTCAGATATCATGGGGAATTTCATTCCCTTTAACATCACTATTTAGAATAATCAATCCCCAGTACTCCATCAGTGACATCCATGCACTCCCTTTTTTTGCTGCTTGCCGTTACGCGGCGGATACGCTTTTGCCATCCGGTCATGAGATACACCCTGTATTTATGTTCCTGCAAAGAAGTAGGGAGTTTGAGTTTGTTTTAGATTGCCAGGTAAATTGGATCTCCTCACTTGAGTCAAAAAAATCCTCTTGCGATATGTTCACTGGTTTCCAATAGAGGTTTACCAATAAAGTGGGTGCCTCAGGATAAATTTGCCAGTCCCAATTCAGTTCTATAGCTTGAATAAATGTGTTCGGTTGCACATAGACTGTCACACATTCAGCACGTTTTTTTTTATCCACACCAAGAGCCCTGCAACAGAACTCCCCACTTCCCCTTTACATGTGGGGGACAAAAATAAGGTGAATCCTTGCACCATTGGAGTGGAGAACAGTCAAGTCTACTGTAAGCAGAACACATCTACTTCCAATAAATGTACACGTCCGTCACAAAAAAGATGCGTAAATCCCCTACAATTCCATAACAATGTAATATCCCCATCTGTACATGATGGCTTTTCTTTATTGGGCCCAACTAGTCCTCGTATCCAGAGCTGCTGCCAGCCAATTCCAATGGTCTCTTCTATTCTTCCATCCTCCTCCCCTTCAAATTATTAGAAAACTCTCATTTCCAGTCGTTGAAGTGAACGGAAATTAATAGTGGAACTATGTTCCCTACTGGCCTGCCCCCACTCCCCACAAATCCCATTACCCCAACCCCTCCAATGCACAATACAAACGCCCAAACACATGCACCTGCTGTTTACGGGAACGTTCATTGCAGTGAATTGAAAGTGCGATTTTCAACTTCGTCCTGCACTTTTATTTTAAAATGACACCATTGCGTAACGGTTTCTTTTTAAATAGAAGTATAGGAACAGTAACATGTAATTTAAAAAAGTAGAGGAGCACCGCTGCCGACCGCTCCTGCCCACTTCAACCACTGCATTTCGTACAAGCACTTATCCAGGAGTCCCCCAGAGGAATCAAACACATTGAAGCGAGATGCGGTACAGAAAGAATATCACGGGTCTTTCAGTAAAGCAGAACGTCTGGAAACGGGGTGCTGATTGAGTTTCCAGCATGTGGCGAATTGGGAATGTAGGGGGCTTGGTTATGGTGAAAATGCACCTTTAAGAAAAAAAGTTGATTGTGGATTCTACCTACCAACACTGAGAAAACAGCATTTCTACTGTATTGGAATATTGTCTTGTTAGAAGCAAAACACACTCCAATTGTAATGGGCGGAGACTGTATATTCAAACTTATTCTATCTGCAAAAAGCAAACAGTAAAAACAGATAGCATTGACATTGATATTGTGTTACTATCGCGCTCATACACAAGTGTTTCAGAGCGTGACAAGGCAAGGGAGGGGAAAAGGGGAGAACAAAACAACAATCTTTCTAGGCCCAGTGACATCGAGAAACATAGAAGTGCATGGGAGAGGGGGAGGGGAAAAGTGCATGGAAGGGGGGAGAAGTGGAAAGTGCGGAGCAAAGGAGACACAGATAAATAATAATAAATAATAATGGCAATAAACAGTGGTAGTGCAGCCAGCAAGTAGCAAGTGCTAAGTTTAAGGCAGCAGACAGGGTAGGTCTGGTACGTACAGGAAGAAAAAGGGGGGACTGTATGGGTACAGATAAAGGCCCCAGTGCAAGGGGTGGCCCTGGCCCGGAGGCAGTGCAGGGGGTTGGCAGGGTGAGCAGGCACCTGGGCCCGGAGGACAGAGGGTGGCCAGGTGCACAGTGCCAAAAGAGAACAGATCAGCAGGGGAGAGGGAGAGCAAAGGCAGAAGCAAAGAGGGTCTTGAGGTGCTTGTGGAACCAGAGATGGTTCCCCTCAAGCTTTAGAGTGGCAGGGAGGCTGTTCCAGAGGAAGACAGAGATCTACTCCCAGCATGTCTCTTTGAAAAACGACTGACTCTGATGGAGTTAGAGGTAGAGGAGCGAAGAGGTCGAAAGGGGAGGTATTTGCAGAGGGATAGCTGAAGGGACCCAGGCCTCAGAAAGCCTTGTGGACAATGCAGAGGGTTTTGAATTTAATCCTTGTATCAACTGGGAACCAATGGTTAGATTTTCAGTGCTGGAGAGATACGATCCCAGGGCTTGAGGCCAAGGACAAGTCTCGCAGTCCTGTTCTGGATTAGTTGCAGAGGGCAGAGAGTAGAGACAGATAAATTTAGAAAGAAGCTGATACAATAGTCCAACCTAGAGAGAGCCAGAGCCTGGGAGACCATGAGCTTCTGGGGGAAGGAGAGGAAAGGCAGAGTACCTCTGAGGAGGTGCAGTAGGAGGTTTGACTTTTTAGAGACATCAGAGATGTGGGCGGAGATAGAAAGTGTGGAGTCAAAGATGACCCTGAGGTTCTCAGCCTCGCAGGTGGGGGTAGGAGGAGGGCCAAGGGAGGATGGCCAGAGAGTGAGGGGAAAAGATGGTGAAGGTGTGGCGATGGGGAGGGTCTCCATCTTGCTGGCATTCAGACAAAGATCATTGGCGGCAAACCAATCTTGAATGGCAGTTAGGCAATCAGAGAAGAGATATGAGAGAGGGAGAGGAGGTAGCTGAGGGCGGCCTGAAAATGAGTTGTGTCATCAGCATAGCACTGGGAATTTGAGCAGAAAATGGCAATGCAATGGGCGAGAGTTGCCAGGTATTGGTTGAAAAGCCAGGGTGATAGTTTAGACCCATGGGAACACCACAGGTAGAGAGGAAGATAGATGATGGGAAGGACCTAAGTTGGACCTGGGAGGGTCGATCAGAAAGGGAAGAGGTCAGCCAGGCAGGAGCCTGATCAGTGATACCCAGGTTATCACAGAGATGGATGAGCAGGATGGTATGGTTGACCATGTCGAATGCAGAAGAGAGATCGAGTAGGATGAGGACAGAGGGAATGTTAGAGTCAAGGTTGGAGAGCAGAACTTTGTGGACGTTCAGGAGAGCAGTTTCCATTTTTCTGGCAACTCTGAAGCCAGACTGGTGGTCATGGAGACAGCCAAAAGAATTGGAATGAAGGTTAAGCTGAGAGATGGCCAGCTATTGCAGGAGTTTGCCCAGAAAGGGAGTAATGGAAATTGGACAATAGTTAGCCGGACAAGAAGGATCAGCTGTGGGTTTCTTGAGAAGAGGATGCACAAGGGAGTACTTCAGAGGGGAGGGGAAGGATCCTGAGGCAAAGGAGTGGTTGCAAAAATCAGCAAGGGCCAGAGCGAGGGTGTCAATGTGGGCCTTGATGGTTTTAGAGGAACAGTGATAAACCTGTTTTGATGAGGCTTTCATAGATCAGACTTGTCTAGTGACCTCATCAGGGGAGGAAAGGCTGAGAAGAAGGGTGGGGGGGGGTGGCTGAAGGAGGATCAGCAAGCACAGACGGAGAGGGGAGAAGAGGTGGAGAGGGTGAACAGGATGTCCTGGGATTTTGAGATAAAGTGAGAGGCAAGGGCATTGCAAAGAGCCTCAGAGGCAACAGGAGGGCTAGAGACTGCAGCAGGGTTGGCCAGCTCCTTGCAGATTTTAAAGAGTTTGGCCGAGTTGTTAGATGCCGCAGAGACACAAGCTTGAATGTGGACTCTCTTCTTCGTGAGGACAGAGAGTCATTGGAAGAGGACATGAAGCACCTAACACAAGAATATGTTAAGAAACGTTCAGATGCACTAATAAAACAGGTAATTAGAGCCAGATATGACCTGAATAATATTCTTGCTAAATTAGCTGAATATGCACTCTTCCACTTAAAACAGAAACAATACGATTAAAAAGATTAGGTGGACAGGCTACAAGCCATGCAACTGTGACATAGAGAAAAGGCATCTGGGGTTCCGCAGATCTGGCTATACCATTGTGGATCCTAATGCAAATAAATTATGAACTCAGACTGTTTTATCAGTCTCTGTACACATCAGAGAACTCAACACACTCCTCCACCAAAGCACATGCTTTCTTTGAATACATGCACCTCCCTAAGGTTAGCAACGAAGATAAAGATATCTTAGGCACCCTATATCAGACAATGAGAATAGTGAGGTCATCATAAACTTAACCACAAGTAAAGCCCCAGTAGGGGGGCGTGGCTAACCACCATGTAGAGAGGACCCAACTTCGGTGAGCTCTGCTAGATGTGCCATTTATAAGCTGTTTTCTACGTCTCTGAAACATTCAACAGACCCTGCGAAGCACCACAATTGTTGCGGACGCCTGCGGGAAGCACCAGGACCCTCCATACTCGAGGGTGTAAGCCCGAAAGACTCGCTTTGGCTGCCCGCGGATTACCGCTCGGCGAGGAACCAAGATGGCGGCTCTCACACACTGAGCCCGGGGAACCCAGTGCCATCCTAACGGACCGCGAGACTACAAACCCGCACAACCGCTCAGGAGAGGAGTAGGAAGAGCGACTGGGAGGCACGGCTGCTAAACGGAGCATCGGTGGCATTGTATGGGCTACAGAGACACCCGAGCGACCATGGACGATAGGCCCGACACAGGCCTCTGCACCTCGAAGCCGCGAGCCTCACCCGAGGCCACAAAAGAAAGCGCACATTACCGCAACAGCCCTCAGCGCCCGTAGCCCAAAGACGTAGCCGGATCCAGGAGAATGTCACGCTCGAACAAATTGACGCCGAAGGGGGCTAGGTCCAAGCAGCAGCATCTGTTGGGACGGAAACCGGCCCACTGTAACGGCGGCTGAACCTAGCAACACCCAACTACTGGAGGCCATTAAGACATTCCAAGCAACAATTGTGAACAAAATTGATGCTGTGGCTATGGATCTGGGCCTCCTACGTCAGGATGTCCGCTCCTTGGCTGGCAGGATCGAAGCGCTGGATACCAAGGTATGCAAAAATATGGAAGCAAAAACCCAACTCCTACACGACGTAGATGGCCTTCAGCAGAGAGTCAAGAACTTGGAGGACAGAGCCGAGGAGGCGGAAGGTAGGGCTCGCCGCAACAACATCCGGCTTCTCGGCCTGCCGGAGGGCATTGAAGGCCCAGATCCCACCAACTACGTGGAGAACCTCCTGCTGCAGGAGACTGGCGCAGAAAAGCTATCGCAGGGCTTCTCCATAGAGAGGGCTCATAGGTCACTTGCCAAGAAACCATCACCAGGCAGTCCACCTAGGCCCATGATAGCAAAAGTACTGAACTACAGGGACCGAGAGGTCAGTTTGGCGCATTCACGATCAGGTGGCCAGATCAAGAGGGACGCTGCCAAGTTTGCGATTTATCCCGATTACACCTTCCAAGTACAGATGGGCAGAGCTCAGTTCATATATACGAAAGCCAGATTGAAAGCAGCAGGATTGCGGTACATGCTTCTATACCCTGCAAGACTAAAGGTAATACACAACAACAGGGTCCTCCTGTTCGACACCCCGGAATAAGCACGGGACTGGAAGGACGGACAGCAACTACCCGACGTCGAAGACAATAGGCGGAAGGCGCACTGAACCGCCTCCCTAAAGCCACAGGAGAACTCTTCTTAATACAACTGCGTATCAGCAGAAAGACCTAGCCTATTAATCGGCTGATCCGATCCTACTTGCGGAAACCGAAGCAAGTGCTCCCCCAAACCCCCAAGAGTTTCTTTTTCAGGGTACGCTTACCCACCCGTAGGGCACCCGAAGACCATGCCTGGTCCTAAGGAGCGGAAACAGGACAGTCAGATCAAGGGTCACCTCGCTGGACCAGTTCTATGTTTGGGAAGTTTATTTAATGGGAGGGAGAAACGCAGAGTTAGCACCCACGTTGGGAAGTTTGGACAAAGAACACCGAGACCTCAGGATAACTGCACAACAGATACAGCATCGACATGACCTCGACCGAGGCCGAGGAGGAGCAACGGACACCACAGCGCCTATGGCTGAAACAATAAAAGTAATGACGTGGAACGTCAGGGGCATGAACAGCTTTGTGAAACAACGCCGGATATATGCATATTTGCGATGATGCAAGGTCGGAATTGCTATGCTTCAAGAAACACACCTGACGACGGACAAACTGAAGGCCCTAGCCAAAACATGGCGAGGAACCCTGATCGGTTCCTCCTACTCCTCTTATGCAAGAGGGGTCCTGATTTGGATCGACCCGAACATCCCATTCAGAGTGGTGAGCACCAGAACGGACGACGAGGGCAGGATGCCACTTGTGCAAGGTACCCATGGAAGGGAAGGAACTATGCCTGGTTAGTACTTATGCTCCCAATCATGATGCCACCGCTTTCTTCCACTCCCTGTTTTCGCGACTGAGCCCCTTCGTAAATTGCACTATGATTTGGGGGGAGACCATAATTGCACACTTGATCCCCTCAAAGACAGGTCTGATACTAAACACTCCCGCCCATCCCCCCCAGCCAAGATATTATTTAAGTTAATAAGCCAGCTATCACTATGCGATCTGTGGGGGGAACAGGACCCTGAGCGAAGAGAATTCTCTTTCTTCTCCCCGCCACACAACGTCCACTCTAGGCTGGACTATATTCTAGTCAGTCTGGGGCAGCAAGCCACGTTTAGTGAAGCACAGTATTTGCCAAGGGTGCTGTCTGATCATTCCCCCATGTTGGCCACCTGGGAAGTATACCCGCCCAGACCCCCGATTCCCACGTGGAGACTTAGGGCCGAAGCCCTGATCGATGCAACGTTTTGCGAACATATAAAAGACAGTACCGACGAATACTGGCAAAACAACCTGGACAGTGTTGAATGCGTTGGTACCGCGTGGGAGGCGTATAAGGTAGTCATGAGGGGGGAGATGATAGCCGCGGTGGGGGGTGCCCAGAGGTCCATCACTAACTCCCTGGAGGGTGCAGAAGGGGAGTTGAGGGAGCTGGAGAGCAGGACAGATCCGACTCCAGAACATCTACAGGAAATTACCAAACTGAGACAGACCTGCCTGTCACACTGGGAAACCTTGGGGAAACTAAGTTACGCTAAGCACACTGAAAGAACGCACATGCTGGGAGATAAACCCGGTAAACTCTTAGCCTGGCTCTACAAAAAGGAAACTCCTAGGACCCCCATTTGCCACATACTCAGACCTAACGGCACCACAGCGCACACCCAGGCAGAGATCAACTCGGTCTTTTCCAAGTTCTATCGTGACCTATACTCCAAGACCCTGCCACCCCCACTGACACCGAGATAGAGGACGTCCTGGATAACATAGAGCTACCAAAAATAGATTCACAGATGGCTGAAGCCCAAGACGACCCAATCACCCCCGACGAAGTAAGAGCAATAATTAGATCCTTACCATCTGGGAAAGCGCCGGGCATGGATGGCTTACCCGGGGAATTCTATAAAACATATGAGGAGATCCTTGCCCCACTGCTAGCACAGGTATACAACGAGGTTTACGAGCGCGGTACCCTCCCCAACTCCATGAGAGAAGCCATAATAATCTCCCTGCGCGGTACCCTCCCCGACTCCATGAGAGAAGCCATAATAATCTCCCTGCTGAAACCGGGAAAAGATGGGACGGACTGTGGGTCATACAGACCACTGTCTATGTTAAATGTGGATAACAAAATACTGACTGCACTCCTTGCTAATAGATTACGTAGAGCGATTCCCCTGTTGATTCACCAGGACCAAACTGGCTACGTGCCTGGGCGCTCTATCACCGAAAACTTGCGCAGGTTACACCACATAATATACAGCACCGAGCGAGGGCCTCAGAAATATGCTGTGGTGTCACTAGACGCCACCAAGGCCTTCGATTCGGTGAGATGGGAATGGTTATATGCCTTCCTGAAATGGACCCAATTGGTCTACACCAATCCCATGGCCAGAGTGCGCACCAATAAGTCATACTCGGAGAAATGGCCCCTCTACAGAGGCACACGGCAGGGTTGTCCACTGTCCCCTATGCTATACATTATTGCTGCAGAGCCTGTAGCTGCGTATCTCCGGCAGGAGGACGGAGACGGAGGCATCGAACTCGACGGGGAGACACACCTCGTCTCTATGTACGCAGACGATATGCTGCTGTACCTGCACAACCCGGAGCATCTCCTGCCCTACATTTTAGAGACTTTAGATGGTTTCCACAAACACACGGGCATTCAGATCAATAAAGATAAGTCCTGTCTCTATCCCCTCGCTGCACTGTACAGAGAGGAGCATAGATCCCTGCCCCCTTTAGACCTTCAATGGCAGGTGACATTGTTCAGATACTTGGGTGTTACCATACACCATACCCCTAGCACCGAACACATTCTCAACACGGTTAGGGCCAAAGATGCCCTTGCAAAATCTATGGAATTCTGGGGTAAGCTCCAGATTACTACATTGTTTTCCAACGTCCCCTTCAACATCCCTCGCTCCTTTTTCAGAGACATAAACAAACTCTGCAGGGGGTTCCTTTGGCAGGGAGGTAGGCACAGGGTGGGCTGGACATTCTCCATAGACCATATGAGAGGGGGGTTTAAAGGTCCCTGATTTCGAACTTTACTACTTGGCCGGCCAACTAAGGCATGTGACGCATTGGATGGCAGAGGAAACCACTTCTGACACCCGACTCCTCCAACCAGCTCTGCCTCCTTGGTTGCTCCGAGACTTACAATGGGTTGACAAGGGGGCCCTGAGACATTACGAATACCTGGTTAGACTTGGATCCCAACTCTGGAGACGGGCATGTAAATCAGTGGTGGCGACAGACCCATATTCCCCACAGATCCCCATTGCGGCAGTCATGGCTAAATTCTCATGGGGACACACAGAAATACGCACTTAGTGGGAACCCTAATGGGTGGCAAAATTAGAAGACCTCATGTACGAACAGGAGCTCATGACATTTAGTGACCTCAGCGAGTCCACAGGCCTGTCCACAGAACAGTGACATAGGCCATGAAGGACAGATGGCCGGAGACCACCGACCAAATCATGGAGAACGATACCATTGAGTCGATGTTGGACACTGCTGAGGGGGGCCACGCAACCTCCAGACTATACGAAGCCCTACTGCAGGGCACCACCAAAAATGAACTTAAATGCAGAGAGAGGTGGGAGAGGGAATTGGGCCTTGAATTGGAGGACAAAGCATGGGAGAGAGTAACCCACTACCATAAGAACATTTCTAGAAATGCCCGCCTCCAATTCATCCAACTGTACATTACCAACAGAGCCTACCTCACACCTGATGCCATATCAAGGTTTAAAGGAGCCACAACCCAGATATGCCCCAAATGCAATGAGCCAAGGGCGGGAATGACCCACATGTTCTGGGGCTGTCCGACGGTCCAGAGGTTCTGGGCCCAGGTGAAGGAGAGGGTTGCAAACGCAGAGATTGAATTGGAAATTCACAAACCAGCAGCCTGTATTCTGGGAAGGTATAAACGAGACAGTAAGAATAAGGCCCTAAATAAACTCAAAGACTTGATATACATCACTGCGAAAAGACGCGTAGCCATGGGATGGGAAAGCACCGGAGGCCTAAGCGAAGCCCTTTGGTGAGGTGATCTCAAAAGATGGATTGCCGCTGAGACCGCATCTTGGGAGACAGCGATTCAGGTACAGAGGTTGGACTCCAGTGATGAACTACTCCGTTGGGTGGCGTTGACAGTGCCACTGCTCCACCCTGTGGCTCCAGATAGCACATCGGTCAGTATGGACAGTCCCGGCCCAAAGCGAGGTCCAGAAGGATAAAACTGATGTACCTGAGGTCTCGGAGGGGGGGGCGTGGGGCGGGAAAGTTGGGAATGTTATGTTGTTTTTTTTTTTTGGATTGTGCATATTGCATTGATTTATCTATGATCCTTGTTGGTCACTAATTGTTGAAAAACCAATAAAGATATTTTAAAAAAAAAAAGAAGTAAAGCCCCAGTAGCGAATGGCCTTCCCAGCAAGTCTTAAAACATTTGGAGGATGCTACTGATGCCTGCCTTACTGCAGTTCTTTAAGCAGGTAATAGCTAAGCAATTGATTGACCCCAAATTCAAGCAGCCAGTAACTACAGTGTTCCTGAAACCTGTCAGAGACCATTCTAAATGCTCCAGCTACAGGCCCGCATCCTTAATAAACATGGACATTAAACCTTTAGCCAGAATCCTTGCAAACAGGCTGAACAAAGTTATCTGAAAATAAATATGTTGCTCGCAGACAGGATTTGCACCTCATTGGGTGGCGAAACATAATATGAGAACCCTGTTTCATGTACTCTGGCAAGAGCGATTCAACAAGGGTACTAGGTTTGCCCTGTTGTCAGACGCAGAGAAGGCATCCAACAGGGTTGAACTGGCACACATATTCTTCAAAGCTATGCAATGATTTGCTTCGGGCATAGAATGAATCTCTAAGGTCAAACTATTATATGCTAGACCAACAGCTAGGGCATCTAGTGGTAGCTACAGATCGGGTTCCTTAGACATAACTGGAAGTACTAGATAGGGCTGCCCTACTAACCCCTTCTTTTTTCTGTTGGCATTGGAACCCTTTGCAATAGCATTATGACAGCACCCAAACATTAAAGGTACCAATATACCGGCAGGTGAGATTAATGCAATTCAATATGCAAAGGATATCCTATTCACGACCCACTCACCTCTATCTGCAATGTGATAGATCTAAATAAGGGATACTGGTAATAAGATGAACTTGGGCATGTACACGGCATTAGGCTTAACACTACGTCCCCTCAGGGAAGATATAGCAGTGTAAAGTCTTAAATGGGTCCCCAGATACTCAAAGTACAAGAAGAATCAAGCAAAACAGATATCTAGATAGCATAGTAGAAGACTTACATTCTGCGTGGTCAGAAGCCCCACCGCCATGCACAAGTGGCCCTCACTAAATATGCTATCTATTCGCAACTCCCACCACTTAGCTGTGCCTTTATCAATGCTTGGCCTCTCCCGGCCCACACCCAGGATATACAAGATCTGATCACCAGCCATAATCTTGACCGCCTTATAATTAGCAAAACCTGGCTCCATGAAGCATCAGGGCCAGCATTAGCCCTAGCACTCTTTCCCGGGTACACCATATTCAGGCAGGCTCGACCACACCTTAATAGG
This sequence comes from Ambystoma mexicanum, assembly GCF_040938575.1. Classification (NCBI taxonomy): domain Eukaryota; kingdom Metazoa; phylum Chordata; class Amphibia; order Caudata; family Ambystomatidae; genus Ambystoma; species Ambystoma mexicanum. Next base: position 309,193,742 of record NC_090934.1, on the reverse strand, counting down.
ATTGGGGTCACACTCATAGCGAGAGAAACCATCCCAATTAGAAAGGTGGAAAGGGAATTTTGAAACAATAGTGACTATCTACTCCGCAAACTGAACCCCTCTCCTAATTGCACCATCACCCTCCACATCGTCTACCGCTCCCCTGGACCCATAGCAGACTTCCAGGTATCCCTGACGCACTCCCTCTCCAACAATCTAAAAGAATCCACGAAAGCCATCCTCTTAGGAACGTCACCCTTGGCCTAAATGATGCCAAAGACTCCTCAGCAAACTCTCTCGACAAGGCGTTGGCGACCAAAGGGCTCGAACAAGCTATCATGGACCCTACCCAAATCAAGGGTCGCACCATTGACTGGATTGCACATCACAACTGCCCTCCTACCATCAAAACCAACTCACCTCTCCCATGGACTCACCATCACGTCATCCTATTCAAGCCCAATACTGCTTAGACAACTCCCCAGCCAGAGACTCCCATCCCTCCAACTCTTACCAGGAGCTTTCGCCAGCTCACCAAAGAAAGGTTCCTACCTTTCCTCTCCGTGCCTGCCCTCAAGCCTACATTCGCTAAAGACCCAGAAACACTAGCTCTAACATTCAACATCATCATTACCCATGCAGTAGACACTATTGCCCCGCTCACTTCAAGGAATGGCAAACTCTCAAACGCTTGGTTCACCCCTGAGCTTCTCGAGTTACGCACCAAATAAAAAGGTTGCACTCTCCACCTGGAAAGCCAATCACTGCGATTCCACCAAACTAGAGTTCAACAAAATCGCTAAAGAATACAAACTGACCATCATTAAAGCCAAAACCACCTCCTTCAACACTAGAATACCCAATGCTAAATCAAACACCAAAGAGATTTTGTTCATCTTCAGGGAACTAGAATCACCCCACCCAGAAGCCATCACCAAAGATGAAACTTGCTGCAACAGCATCCAATCTGCCATGCTCTGCAAACTCAAAGCATTGCATAGCGATGCTTCGGAGCCAACCAACAGTCACTGAACCACCAAGGGTGAAACATCCCAAACCACAACCCCAGTGAAACACCCCTCTTCTCCTTTAAAGAAGTCAACGAACAGGAAGTCATCACCATCTTGAACACCACCAAACCAAATGCAAGTGGGACATCTGCCTGAACCTCTTATCAAAGAGTGCACCTCTACTCTTGCCCCCTTGCCTTCTTTTCCACTGAGCAAGTCCCAACCTGCCTGAAGGAAGCCTGGGTGTGCCGACTCTTAAAGAAACCCACGCTTGACCCAACCAATCCAGGGAATTGCAGACGTATCACTACAGTCCATTTCCTCCTTAAGATCTTAGATAAAGTAGCCTAATTGCAAGTCCAACAGTTCCTTGAAGCTAATAGCCTTCTTGGCCTCTGCCAATCAGGCTTCCGCCCGAGCCATGGAACTGAAACAGCCCTACTAGACCTCAAGAACCAAATGGGCAACATCTGAGATTCTGGCAAACCAGCCTTACTCCTCCTCCAAGACCTATTGACGGCCTTTGATCTCGTCGACCACAAAACCCTCTGCCACCAGCTCTCATCTTCTGCAAACTTCTCCCCCAACGCCATAGCCTGGATCACCTAATTCCTCTAGGATAGAGCCATGAGAGTCTTCTCAGACCAAACCTGTGCACTGCCCAACATCATCCAATGCAGAGTCCCTCAAGGATCTTGCATATCAACCACTCTATATAACATATTCACCAGGCTTCTCTTCAACATCCTTGACTCACTAGGCATCACAAATACAAACTATGCTAACAACACACAGGTCCTCCTACCACTATATGGGGATTATGAGTCTGAAACTTAAACCTTGAACACCGTCTACTCTACTATCCAAACCTGGATGGCAGAGAACTGGTTGTGCCTAAACGGAGACAAAACTGAACTACTCCTAATTGGATCCTCAGAAACCCTAAGGAAACTTGACAACCAATATAGTACCTTCACTATCGACAACTCACAAATCACAGTCTCACAATCCGTCAAAACCCCTGGAGTTTACCTAGACTCCAAACTCTGTATGACCAGGCAGGTAAATGCTATTGCCTCCGCTGCTGCCTGCCACTCTAAACTACTCAACGCAGCTAGACCCTTCCTTACTGAGCAGAACTGCCTAACCATCACCAGAGCTATAATTGGGTCCCGACTTGATTACTGTAACGCCCTCCTCAGTGCATAAATATGGCTGTAGCTCCTAAATTAAGCCATATAGTCAGCATGCTCACAAGAAGTGTTGGTGGTCAGTACCTTCTGGGATTAAGCTGTTTCTCTAGTGTAACTCCAAACCAAGACTCAGCACGAGGAGGTTGCACGTGCATGCAACACTCGTGGGGCTGCAACTCCCAAACATGGAAGCCCATTTTCTGTCTGCCCATTTTAGTCAGCTATTCCTGCTTTCACATCCTGTTAGAGAGGCACTGCAAAGACATAGGGCCTCATTATAACTGTTCTGTTCCAGTAACAACGGTGCCAGTAAGCATACCAGCACTGTTATTACCGGACCGGCACAGTACAACTGTGCGGGCAGGCGCCGTCCTGCCCGCCAGGGTCAGACCTCCCGGGCGGAACAGCACCCGCTCACAAAGTTCTCATGGGAGCACCGGCACCATTGTTAACGGTGCTGGTGCTCCTGTGTACTCACTAGCAAAATTACTGGCACCTGAATTACCGGCCACCAGACTCGGAATAGCCCGTGGCACCGGGAAGTCAGGCACCGGTAATTAATTACGGGTCCGGTGGCTACCTGCCGGTTTTACCGGCATGGTTACCACCACAGTTCCACAGCCTGGCTGGCTCTGGGCCTGCCTAAATTTGCTCACACCTCTCTTGTTCTACGGGACCTTCATTATATATGTATTTATTTATTTCATTTGTTGATAGAGCCCAAACCCGAGAGTATGACAGCTCTAGGTTACATTGATAGGCAGAAACAATTGGTGAAAACAGCTGTTGGGTTACGTACTGGAAGAAACAGTAGTTACAGTTGACGGTAAGTAGCAGTACAAAAATACAGTTGGTGTGGTAGCACAGCAGTTAGGCATATTTGTTGAAAAGAATAGTGTTTTTTGGAGATGCGCTCAGTGATGTCGATGTCAGTGATCACGATGCCCTCGGGCTGTTGTGCGCTATATAAATACGAATAAAACAAAGTGGGAGCGGTGTTGTTAATGCAGTGGTGAGTGATTGAGAGGATGTTAAACTCAATGTGTGCCTTGATTGGCAGCCACTGGGCTTTGCGTCTCACTAGAGAGATATGATCACATTTTTTAGCCCCACACAGCCCACAGGGTGTTGTTTTGGATCAGTTGTAATTTGGTAAGATTTTTGGTAGAGGTTCCTGTGAGGATGGCATTGCAATAGTCCAGTATGCTGCCCATAATGGCCCTTGCCAGTGTAAGGCAGCTGTCCGGGACAGGAATTTTCTGGAGTGGTTTATAAGTTGAGTGGAGTAAGCTGCAGAGGAGGCAACGGCTTTTACATGTTTTTGCATAGTGAGTTCAGAGTCAAGGTGGACTCCCAGGGTTTTGACAGAGCAAGATACCTGGGTGACGATCGATGGAGAAGGAGACAAAGGCTGGGTCCAAGTGTTTTAGTCAGTGGTGGAGCCCACAATGAGGAGCTCTGTCTTATCATCATTCAGGCATAGGTGGTGGGTGGCCCTCCATGCCTGAATGATGCTGTAGAGCCGGTTGATATTGGTGGAGTCTAGACGGTGGTCTAAGGTAGGTTTAAGGAGTATTTGCGTGTCATTGAAGTTAGTGTAGGGGATTTCAAGGCTGTCCAGGTGATCAAAGAGTGGCTTGGTATGCATATTATACAAAGTGGGAGAGATGCATGAATCTTGAGGAACTCCATAAGGGACGGGGATAGGGTTCCGAACCCGCAAAGATACTGGAGGATTGTTCACTTAAAAGGGAGTTGATCCAGTTGGTTGCTTTGTAAGAGAGGTTGAAGTTGGAGGTGAGATGGTGACACAGGATATTGTGGTCAACAAGGTCAAACGCCGCTGAGAGGTTGAGTAGGAGGAGAATGGCGAGGTCACCTGCATCCTGGATGATATCTAGCTGAATCTTAAGGTCAAGGAGAGCAGATTATGTGCTGTATCTTGCTCTAAAACCAGATTGGCGTGTGCCTAGAAGGTTGTGGGTTTCTAGGTAGGATTGGAGTTGTGTGCAAGCAGTACGGTCCAAATTTTTGACAAGGTAGGGTACCATCATGATGGGACGGTAGTTAGTGGCGAGGGTGGGATCGAGTGATGTTTTTTTAAGGGGGGATGACCCATACTTCTTTGATGGATTCGGAGACTGTAGTGTAATCAAAGGAGGCTTTGATAAATTTAGCAACGATAGGAGCGAGAGGTTCTTCTGCGCGCATTGGCTCCCTGTAAGTGCTAGAGTTAAGTGTATGTCTCTGTGCCTGGTTCACCAGGCATTTTATGGCTTAAAAGCGGTGTTTCTCCAGGAAAAGTTAATTAAATAGTCCCCTTCTCAAAATGTAATCTCGGCTGACCTACTGTCACGTTCCATTCCTTTGTATTTACAGACCACCCTGTACAACTTGGCCTTTAGGAAAAATCTTAAGACTTTTCTGTTTGAGTAGTGATGTCATGTCAGCTGTCTTTCCATTTGCCTCGTGGCCTCCCTTTGATCTTTGCTGCGCTTAATACATTCCATTTAACATAACATAACATAACATTGCACACAATGAATAAATACTACGGTGAAGATCAAAGAGGTTCTCCATTTTAATGTAAGGTAAAAAAACCAGAAAGGCTCAAGAACACTGTGGCCCTCATTACAACTCAGGCGTTAAGGGTTTAACGGCGCCGTCGGCGCCGTTAACCCTTAATGCCTGATTACAAGTGTCCCTTTGCGGGTTGGTGTTTAACGCCTGCTTTTAGCCGGCGTTAAAAATCCAACCCGCAAAGGGACTTTGGAGCTAATTATGGCACCGTAATTTACGGTGCCGTAATTAGCGCCTTCCCCATTCCCGTTATGCCCTATGGGGGCAAAAATGGGAATGGGGAAGGGCAAATGGTGAATGGGGAATTACCGCCCCACTCACCTTGGAATGGGGCGGTAATTCCGCCATCCACCATGGCGGAATCGTAACCTTAGCGGCATGGACCATGGTGCTAATAGCACCATGGTCCTCTGCCAAGGTTGTAATGAGGGCCTGTGTCTTCAAAGAGAAACCATGAATGGAAACTGGGGAAGGTTGTAGCCTCTTGGATTCCAAGCAGAACCGCAAAGGAAGGATACAGAAGCAACTCCATTTGTATCTAATAAAATTAATTTGATCTTACTTGATGAGTTCATATTTGTCTATTGGCAAGGAAATAGACACAGCACTTAAAAAGCAAGGGAAGAAAGACCAACCATGAACGTTTATCCTATTGTGCTGAAATTTGGGCTTAAGAGATGGTGACTCCACACTTATCGCTTGCAATATCATTGATTGGTGTATTGAACTGCTGTTTTCCTCAAAAAAAGCCCTCAAGGCAGGGCAGACGGTGTGCTCGTTATGCCGTGAGAATAAGGCCACACTGCTTCACGCTGTTTGAGTGCTGTGAAAGATCAAGGAGTTTGAAGGGGAATTCTTGGACGTATCACAAAGAAAATTGGCTACCACTTGTGAGAAAGCAAAAACAAAGAGGTGATGGCGGGAAGGTTTAGAATGAATCTTAACCACTGGCAATGCTCTGGGCAACCCTCCAGACCACCGTTCTTCGTCTGCCAAGCCATTACAGAAGGGGAAAGACCATATGCAAATCAGGCTTGGCCCCACCCCAAAAGGGGCAGTCCAGCCCGAACTGCTAGGCCACATCCCTTCTGCACGAGACCACAAGCATCCCCAAACATGTTTCGCCCTTGTTGGGGCTCATCAGTGAGGAGTAGCTTGGGTCTCTAGGCCCAGCAGGCACGGGACCCACGTCTGGGCATACCTGTCCCACTCGGGGTGAGAAAGCAAAAACAAAGAGGTGATGGCGGGAAGGTTTAGAATGAATCTTAACCACTGGCAATGCTCTGGGCAACCCTCCAGACCACCGTTCTTCGTCTGCCAAGCCATTACAGAAGGGGAAAGACCATATGCAAATCAGGCTTGGCCCCACCCCAAAAGGGGCAGTCCAGCCCGAACTGCTAGGCCACATCCCTTCTGCACGAGACCACAAGCATCCCCAAACATGTTTCGCCCTTGTTGGGGCTCATCAGTGAGGAGTAGCTTGGGTCTCTAGGCCCAGCAGGCACGGGACCCACGTCTGGGCATACCTGTCCCACTCGGGGTGACAAAGCAAAAACAAAGAGGTGATGGCGGGAAGGTTTAGAATGAATCTTAACCACTGGCAATGCTCTGGGCAACCCTCCAGACCACCGTTCTTCGCCTGCCAAGCCATTACAGAAGGGGAAAGACCATATGCAAATCAGGCTTGGCCCCACCCCAAAAGGGGCAGTCCAGCCCGAACTGCTAGGCCACATCCCTTCTGCACGAGACCACAAGCATCCCCAAACATGTTTTGCCCTTGTTGGGGCTCATCAGTGAGGAGTAGCTTGGGTCTCTAGGCCCAGCAGGCACGGGACCACGTCTGGCCATACCCGTCCCACTCGGGGTGACAAAGCAAAAACAAAGAGGTGATGACGGGAAGGTTTAGAATGTATGTTAACCACTGGCAATACTCTGGGCAACCCTCCAGACCACCGTTCTTCGCCTGCCAAGCCATTACAGAAGGGGAAAGACCATATGCAAATGAGGCTTGGCCCCACCCCAAAAGGGGCAGTCAAGCCCGAACTGCTAGGCCATATCCCTTCTGCACGAGACCACAAGCATCCCCAAACATGTTTCGCCCTTGTTGGGGCTCATCAGTGAGGAGTAGCTTGGGTCTCTAGGCCCAGCAGGCACGGGACCCACGTCTGGGCATACCCGTCCCACTCGGGGTGACAAAGCAAAAACAAAGAGGTGATGGCGGGAAGGTTTAGAATGAATCTTAACCACTGGCAATGCTCTGGGCAACCCTCCAGACCACTGTTCTTCGCCTGCCAAGCCATTACAGAAGGGGAAAGACCATATGCAAATCAGGCTTGGCCCCACCCCAAAAGGGGCAGTCCAGCCTGAACTGCTAGGCCACATCCCTTCTGCACGAGACCACAAGCATCCCCAAACATGTTTCGCCCTTGTTGGGGCTCATCAGTGAGGAGTAGCTTGGGTCTCTAGGCCCAGCAGGCACGGGACCCACGTCTGGGCATACCCGTCCCACTCGGGGTGACAAAGCAAAAACAAAGAGGTGATGGCGGGAAGGTTTAGAATGAATCTTAACCACTGGCAATGCTCTGGGCAACCCTCCAGACCACCGTTCTTCGCCTGCCAAGCCATTACAGAAGGGGAAAGACCATATGCAAATGAGGCTTGGCCCCACCCCAAAAGGGGCAGTCCAGCCCGAACTGCTAGGCCACATCCCTTCTGCACGAGACCACAAGCATCCCCAAACATGTTTTGCCCTTGTTGGGGCTCATCAGTGAGGAGTAGCTTGGGTCTCTAGGCCCAGCAGGCACGGGACCACGTCTGGCCATACCCGTCCCACTCGGGGTGACAAAGCAAAAACAAAGAGGTGATGGCGGGAAGGTTTAGAATGTATGTTAACCACTGGCAATACTCTGGGCAACCCTCCAGACCACCGTTCTTCGCCTGCCAAGCCATTACAGAAGGGGAAAGACCATATGCAAATGAGGCTTGGCCCCACCCCAAAAGGGGCAGTCAAGCCCGAACTGCTAGGCCATATCCCTTCTGCACGAGACCACAAGCATCCCCAAACATGTTTCGCCCTTGTTGGGGCTCATCAGTGAGGAGTAGCTTGGGTCTCTAGGCCCAGCAGGCATGGGACCCACGTCTGGGCATACCCGTCCCACTCGGGGTGACAAAGCAAAAACAAAGAGGTGATGGCGGGAAGGTTTAGAATGAATCTTAACCACTGGCAATGCTCTGGGCAACCCTCCAGACCACCGTTCTTCGCCTGCCAAGCCATTACAGAAGGGGAAAGACCATATGCAAATGAGGCTTGGCCCCACCCCAAAAGGGGCAGTCCAGCCCGAACTGCTAGGCCACATCCCTTCTGCACGAGACCACAAGCATCCCTAAACATGTTTCGCCCTTGTTGGGGCTCATCAGTGAGGAGTAGCTTGGGTCTCTAGGCCCAGCAGGCACGGGACCACGTCTGGCCATACCCGTCCCACTCGGGGTGACAAAGCAAAAACAAAGAGGTGATGGCGGGAAGGTTTAGAATGTATGTTAACCACTGGCAATACTCTGGGCAACCCTCCAGACCACCGTTCTTCGCCTGCCAAGCCATTACAGAAGGGGAAAGACCATATGCAAATGAGGCTTGGCCCCACCCCAAAAGGGGCAGTCAAGCCCGAACTGCTAGGCCATATCCCTTCTGCACGAGACCACAAGCATCCCCAAACATGTTTCGCCCTTGTTGGGGCTCATCAGTGAGGAGTAGCTTGGGTCTCTAGGCCCAGCAGGCACGGGACCCACGTCTGGGCATACCCGTCCCACTCGGGGTGACAAAGCAAAAACAAAGAGGTGATGGCGGGAAGGTTTAGAATGAATCTTAACCACTGGCAATGCTCTGGGCAACCCTCCAGACCACTGTTCTTCGCCTGCCAAGCCATTACAGAAGGGGAAAGACCATATGCAAATCAGGCTTGGCCCCACCCCAAAAGGGGCAGTCCAGCCTGAACTGCTAGGCCACATCCCTTCTGCACGAGACCACAAGCATCCCCAAACATGTTTCGCCCTTGTTGGGGCTCATCAGTGAGGAGTAGCTTGGGTCTCTAGGCCCAGCAGGCATGGGACCCACGTCTGGGCATACCCGTCCCACTCGGGGTGACAAAGCAAAAACAAAGAGGTGATGGCGGGAAGGTTTAGAATGAATCTTAACCACTGGCAATGCTCTGGGCAACCCTCCAGACCACCGTTCTTCGCCTGCCAAGCCATTACAGAAGGGGAAAGACCATATGCAAATGAGGCTTGGCCCCACCCCAAAAGGGGCAGTCCAGCCCGAACTGCTAGGCCACATCCCTTCTGCACGAGACCACAAGCATCCCTAAACATGTTTCGCCCTTGTTGGGGCTCATCAGTGAGGAGTAGCTTGGGTCTCTAGGCCCAGCAGGCACGGGACCCACGTCTGGGCATACCCGTCCCACTCGGGGTGACAAAGCAAAAACAAAGAGGTGATGGCGGGAAGGTTTAGAATGAATCTTAACCACTGGCAATGCTCTGGGCAACCCTCCAGACCACCGTTCTTCGCCTGCCAAGCCATTACAGAAGGGGAAAGACCATATGCAAATGAGGCTTGGCCCCACCCCAAAAGGGGCAGTCCAGCCCGAACTGCTAGGCCACATCCCTTCTGCACGAGACCACAAGCATCCCCAAACATGTTTTGCCCTTGTTGGGGCTCATCAGTGAGGAGTAGCTTGGGTCTCTAGGCCCAGCAGGCACGGGACCACGTCTGGCCATACCCGTCCCACTCGGGGTGACAAAGCAAAAACAAAGAGGTGATGGCGGGAAGGTTTAGAATGTATGTTAACCACTGGCAATACTCTGGGCAACCCTCCAGACCACCGTTCTTCGCCTGCCAAGCCATTACAGAAGGGGAAAGACCATATGCAAATGAGGCTTGGCCCCACCCCAAAAGGGGCAGTCCAGCCTGAACTGCTAGGCCACATCCCTTCTGCACGAGACCACAAGCATCCCCAAACATGTTTCGCCCTTGTTGGGGCTCATCAGTGAGGAGTAGCTTGGGTCTCTAGGCCCAGCAGGCATGGGACCCACGTCTGGGCATACCCGTCCCACTCGGGGTGACAAAGCAAAAACAAAGAGGTGATGGCGGGAAGGTTTAGAATGAATCTTAACCACTGGCAATGCTCTGGGCAACCCTCCAGACCACCGTTCTTCGCCTGCCAAGCCATTACAGAAGGGGAAAGACCATATGCAAATGAGGCTTGGCCCCACCCCAAAAGGGGCAGTCCGGCCCGAACTGCTAGGCCACATCCCTTCTGCACGAGACCACAAGCATCCCTAAACATGTTTCGCCCTTGTTGGGGCTCATCAGTGAGGAGTAGCTTGGGTCTCTAGGCCCAGCAGGCACGGGACCCACGTCTGGGCATACCCGTCCCACTCGGGGTGACAAAGCAAAAACAAAGAGGTGATGGCGGGAAGGTTTAGAATGAATCTTAACCACTTGTGAGGGTCAGCCTGTGCAGCCCTGTTGCAGCCATGCAGAGAAGAAACCGAGCAAAGCAACCAACAGAGTTAATGGAATGGAGGGGCACTGGTAAGAAGGGTCTTCCTTCTGAGCTGAAGGGCTGGTCTGCAGAATATATTCCCAAAATGGAATGAACTCATCATCAAAGCAGCTACATCCGAAAATATAATACAACTGTAACACCGCCCAGAGCTCTTTAACTGGTAGTGATATTTTTGGGCCACAGTTGCAACTGTTAGGGCTTTTTATTAACTATTGAGTACAGATTTGTCCCTCCCCGACATGGCGCAATGAGAGAGTTGGTGGAAGGAGTGGTTGTTCGAACGTTTATTAATTGTTCAGTTACATTTTTTATTTTTAGAAATTGTTATAGACCCGTGATTGCATGATAGATAAGAAAGAATACGATTGTGTTAATATGTGAAGTCAGTCATTTCCTTGGATCCCTTTTCCCTGAATCGCCCTGAATTCAGGCGCTATGCATGGTGAGGCCTAGTCATTACTAGGGCGGGGTATACTACCTGGGAATAGCAAATGCCGACAGCTACATTTATGAATGGGACATACTACAGTAGTGTACTGGATCACTTAGCATCCATTGAAGGCAACCCACAATGAGTATGATATGTTATGGCATTTATTACACGCCTATACACAAGTTTTTCGTGACGAGGCAAGGGAGGGGAACAGAGGAAGGACGGGCAATGATCCTACTAGGTCAAGTGTCATTGAGATCGCGCAAGTGCGTGGGAAGGGGGAAAGGGACAGTGCTGTACATGGGAAGATGATAACAATAAGTAAGTAACGGCCAGCAAGTGGAAAGTGCAGGGTAAGTGCAGACATCAGGTGTCAAGGATTGGAAGGGGGACTGGGGGATACAGAAACAGTCCCAAGTGCGGGGTTGCCAGGTGGGCAGTGTGGGTGTGCGACACTGGCAGGGGAAGGACCTGGTCCAGAGGGTGTTCAGGTAGCCAATAGAGATCAGGTTAGAACCAGGAGGTCAACAGAGGAGAGGCGGAGAAAAAGCAGAAGCAAAGAGGAGGGAGTCGGAAGAGGGCCAAGAGAGGCTGGCCAGAGAGTTACAGGAAAGGAGGCACTGGGTGTGCCTATGAGGAGAATCTCAGTCTTACTGGCATTAAGGCAGAGGTTGTTGGCGGCACACCACTTCTGGATAGCAGACAGACAGGAACAAAATATACAAATTAATAGTTCCAAGGACGTTATGCTCAAATATACACTCCCAGACAAAAACAACAGATTGGCCTCTGCATATATAAAAAAGGAATCACTCTTCACTACTGTCTAGTAGAGATAAAAATCACTTGTTTTTATATTGAGAATAAATGATTCAGAAAAAAGACATCAAAAACAGGTTAGCTACACCTGAACAAGGAGAAAAGTTTTTTTGAAACACACACTGAACCAAAACATTTCAGAACGAACTCCTAATAGTGTGTGTATAACATAGACCAAAAACAAATGGAGTTTGTCAGCAGATTCCACTACTCCCTTAAGCTACAGCACATTTAGGCTGTTCACACAAGCAAAATATTCGTCTGTGTTCCTACTTTTGTTTTACATGTTTTTAAAATTGTATGTTAAATCTGTACACATTGTTATGTGAATCTGCTGACAAACTCCATTTGTTTTTATGTTATACACACACTATTAGGAGTTCGTTCTGAAATGTTTTGGTTCAGTGTGCGTTTCAAAAAAACTTTTCTCCTTGTTCAGGTGTAGCTAACCTGTTTTTGATGTCTTTTTTCTGAATCATTTATTCTCAATATAAAAACAAGTGATTTTTATCTCTACTAGACAGTAGTGAAGAGTGATTCCTTTTTTATATATGCAGAGGCCAATCTGTTGTTTTTGTCTGGGAGTGTATATTTGAGCATAACGTCCTTGGACCTATTCATTTGTATATTTTGTTCTAGTTTACCCTCCTGGGTAGAATAGGTTCCCAAACAGGAGCCCTATTTTTGCGTCCAGCAGACAGACAGTAAATGTGTAGAGGACTCAACAGAGCCTCCGCAACTGAGCTAGTCCCGTGCAGCCTCTTACCAGTTCTGGAAGCGCTCTAGCAGTGAGTGTTAGCCAGGAAGGCGCCATGCCCTCTGAGCTCTGCATGTTTGTTCAAATGCTCTACATTTTTATTTCCTATATTTAAAGCTTTATAGATGCCATATGTTAATGAGCTTGTATTCTTCTCCAGTTGGAGTTGCTAGTCATTTTGCCACCCTGAGAAGGGTGACATGTCGGCCGACGCATTGCATTTATGTAGCACGCACTAAACACCCCCAAGGTACACTTGACGCTAGCAATTGTTATGAAACATATGAAACTTGACATTTTCATAGTTATTCAAAACTCTCATAGGCTTCAAAAGTGGGGAAATACATGATCTGCAAAACGTTACATATGGGTATACTGAATCATAAAAACGACTTATGGTGTATGCAGATTTGGTGGAATTGAGTTGACAGAGGCTAGGCTGGGATGTGGTGAGAGAGCATTGATGAGTGATGCTGACAAAGTCATGATCCCAGTTTGTGTAAAATGTCTTCCCTTGCGATGGCAAGGTGAACATGGAACTCCTTTATCTTGTCCAGTGCCAGCTGCAAGGTGTGGTGGTCTTTTTTTCTATGGATCACTGTTTAGACAGGGAGGTGGGCTAACTTCTGGCAAAACCCAAAGAAGCTAGCGTAAGCCCCTTGTAGCTGTCAGCAGTAAGGTACGCTGTCTGTGCTGGGATTTATATAGCGTGAACCTAGGTGGGAAATTCGCAGTGTGTACTATGCGGGAATACACTGACAGCATAACATAATATGTTGAATTAGAAGATCGACCTTAAAGCAAGGGTCTGCAGCCTTTGGCTCTCCCGATGTTTTAGACTACAATTCCTATCAGCCCTAGCCAGCATATTCATTGGTGAGGGATCATGGGAGTGGCAGTCCAGAACATTTGGAGAGGAATAGGTTGCAGACCTCTGAAATGAAGGGTACACTTGGAAGGACATGGTAAGATGGTTGAAGGCGGAGGATGCAGGTTATGGAGAGGAAGGCAAACTTAGTCGCTTTGCTGGTGAATTCTGACCTATTCTCCTGCTGAAGCCATATCACTGTGAGTTTCACACAATCTGGCCTTTCAAACTTCACTATTGAGTCCCGGAGGTGTACCTCAGGGTTTCCGCCCTGCCACCTTTTGCTATGAGACAAGATGCAGAAGTTGTTCCCTTTTAATACCCACCAAAAGGCTACGGAGGCAAGTCATTAAGCAACTCATCCCACATTTATTTATTTATTTTGCATTTTTAAAATGCTCACACAGCCCGCAGGCATCGAGGCGCTGTGACAGGAATTGTTTGTTTTTTAGTTGTTTAATTGTTTTTTTTTGGTCTTAGTTGCGTATTTATAACACGCTTAAATTCCCAGAGGTTTCTAAGCACGGACGCAGGGATCGAACCTGTGTTGCTTGTTTCGGCTTTTTTCTAAGCTAACGCACTAGAGGACTACATCCCGAACTAACGAATACCAATATTGATGGTATCAAGACCAATTTAGTGAGCCCCATATCCACACCAGCCAGAATACGCCACAGTTCGTGGAGCCGCCTACTCTTATCTAGGCGCCCCAGTGGGCGATTTAATTAACTCGTCCAATAAGCATTCTCAGCTTGCTAAAAGAAGCACCATTGAGCTTGGAAATAGGAGACTGTTATTATCAGTGATCAGAGTCTTGTTGAGTTCGCGCCACGAGACAGAATTATTAAAAAGATAAATGTGTATAACTCTGCCTTACAGTTCTTTTGTGGATTTGGTCCACTCCACTCCTGCTAGAAGGGGCGTTTCATGCATTGGCTCCATTTCTGTCTCCTGCCCTGTGTGCCCTGCAGAGCCCTGAGCGTATTCCCTTTATCACTCGCCATTGAGAAGCATTGATTTCTTCCAGCTCTACGCTTGAGGAAATTCTGTTCTCTCACTTGTCGCTTGTGACCCGATCGAAAGACCGAAAAGCCTGCGCTGTGAATGCTGTGTGGGCCTGGTTAATAGGAACGATTTACAATGAAATCGCCTAGTGCTGGCAAATCTTGCGCTAATGAGCTGTACACTGGAAATCTGGACGTTTACGGCTGTGTCAAATAAAGAGAGGACTCGTCCATCCACCGCCCAGAATGCAGTGTAAAGGAACAGTTGACATCAGTCATTCCCCGCACACGCCATCCTTTCGGGTATGCTCAAGGTGCCAGCAGCTGGTGTGGGTGTGCAAAGGCTCTCGGGAATAGCCCGCCTTTTAGTCATCTCTGAGATACACCAGTATGTGAGGGCCACTCTGTGTCACCCCAGGTGTGTGAGCCTGTCTGAAGAGTAGGAGCAGGAGAGACAATACATTAGGGACCACAAGTGATGTTCTACACTAGAGTGCTTGCCTGCTCTTAGAACCTCAATCCTCTGGGAACTCGTGTTTGCTCATGCTGAACCCCTCAGTTAACTATGTGAACCCCTCCATCCTCTGGGAATGGGATTAGATGCACAGTACCAATAGTATTTTGTTTCCAATAGACATTTAAGAGCGTATTTCGTTATGTTCTTGCTTATTTTTTGTACCCAACCTACTTGCATAAATCAAGTCAAACATTATTGAGCCGGGCGGCGGGTTGGTAGCTGATGGGAACTGCCTGATGCCAACGTTACTGTAGCCCCTCTTTAAAAGGGTGTGCTGGAAGATGAAGTTAAATCCTATCGGGTTTCCAGTGCCAGGAAATATCATAACGGTCTTACTCCCAGACATGTTTAGACAGTATTCCCTGTCTTTAGTATACACTACACTCCCAGGCATGTTTAGACAGTATTCCCTGTCATTTAGTATACACTACACTCCCAGGCATGTTTAGACAGTATTCCCTGTCTTTAGTATACACTACACTCCCAGGCATGTTTAGACAGTATTCCCTGTCATTTAGTATACACTACACTCCCAGGCATGTTTAGACAGTATTCCCTGTCATTTAGTATACACTACACTCCCAGACATGTTTAGACAGTATTCCCTGTCTTTAGTATACACTACACTCCCAGGCATGTTTAGACAGTATTCCCTGTCATTTAGTATACACTACACTCCCAGACATGTTTAGACAGTATTCCCTGTCTTTAGTATACACTACACTCCCAGGCATGTTTAGACAGTATACACTACACTCCCAGGCATGTTTAGACAGTATACACTACACTCCCAGGCATGTCTACACAGTATTCCCTGTCTTTAGTATACACTACACTCCCAGGCATGTTTAGACAGTATACACTACACTCCCAGGCATGTTTAGACAGTATTCCCAGTCTTTAGTATACACTACACTCCCAGACATGTTTAGACAGTATTCCCTGTCTTTAGTATACACTACACTCCCAGGCATGTTTACACAGTATTCCCTGTCTTTAGTATACACTACACTCCCAGGCATGTTTAGACAGTATTCCCTGTCATTTAGTATACACTACACTCCCAGGCATGTATATGCAGTATTCCCTGTCTTTAGTATACACTACACTCCCAGGCATGTTTACACAGTATTCCCTGTCTTTAGTATACACTACACTCCCAGGCATGTTTAGACAGTATTCCCTGTCATTTAGTATACACTACACTCCCAGGCATGTTTACACAGTATACACTACACTTCCAGGCATGTTTAGACAGTATTCCCTGTCATTTAGTATACACTACACTCCCAGGCATGTTTAGACAGTATTCCCTGTCTTTAGTATACACTACACTCCCAGGCATGTTTAGACAGTATACACTACACTCCCAGGCATGTTTAGACAGTATTCCCTGTCATTTAGTATACACTACACTCCCAGACATGTTTAGACAGTATTCCCTGTCTTTAGTATACACTACACTCCCAGGCATGTTTAGACAGTATTCCCTGTCATCTAGTATACACTATACTCCCAGGCATGTTTAGACAGTATTCCTTGTCTTTAATATACACTACACTCCCAGGCATGTTTAGACAGTATTCCCTGTCATTTAGTATACACTACACTCCCAGGCATGTTTAGACAGTATTCCCTGCCTTTAGTATACACTACACTCCCAGGCATGTTTAGACAGTATGCCCTGTCTTTAGTATACACTACACTCCCAGAAATGTTTAGACAGTATTCCCTTTCTTTAGTATACACTACACTCCCAGGCATGTATATGCAGTATTCCCTGTCTTTAGTATACACTACACTCCCAGACATGTTTAGACAGAATTCCCTGTCTTTAGTATACACTACACTCCCAGACATGTTTAGACAGTATTCCCTGTCTTTAGTATACACTACAGTCAGACCCTCCAGTTTATAGCGATTTTGCGAACCCGCAAAATGCTGCGAAAACGGCCGTTTTGCGCAAAATGCCGCGAAAACGGCCGTTTTGTGCAAAAACAGCATCTTTAAAAAAAAAATGTAAAAAGTAATCTGCAAAAATGACTGTTAAAAAAAAAATATTCAGGGCGCCATGTTCTCAACTTTTTTTTACGCAAGAAATGAAATGCGCCAACACATCTCATCACTTGCACCCAAAAAATAGAGCAGCCCAATACACAAGGGACACATGAATGGACCATTTTATATGTGCACTCATTCATATGGCCTTTTTCACCTCCTTGATCAAATAAAGTGGCGTTTCTGCCAATTTAAAAGCACATTGCTCATTTCCAAGCAAGATGCACTTTTTTTTTCATCATATCTCAAGATGCACTTTTAAATGTGCAGAAATTGTAGGCAACCCTACGCGCACGGGATGTGGGGGTGCCACTGCATGACAGGGTCTTTCCTGACCCTGTCATGCATTTCTTTTAAGGTATGAACCGCTGCTGTGTCGCTTGCATTTCTGTTCCCCAAACAGGATAAAAATGAATTTTTTCGGTCGCATTTCACAGTGGCAGGCCCCTGAAGGGCCGGTCCCTGTGAAAGGCGCTGGGAGCTTGCAGAACACTGTCGGGAGAGCTACTCTATTCAAGGTACTACCCATTTTGATGACAAAAATCGATCGAATGGTACAATTTGACCTATTTCGTCCAGTACGATTCGATCGATTTTTAAAAGTACCGAACATGTGTTACGGGGGTGTCACCCGCTCCCCAAGTTCAGTATTTTTGGGTTAGGGCATTGCAGGGGTGTCCCCCACTTCCTCAAAATTGGATGCGGGGACAGAAAACAAAAGAAAATAACGAAAAAGGGACCCTGCGGAGTCGGATCCGACCTGCGTTAGAGGGACGGATCTGACACTGCAGGATCGCAGGGGAAGTGGCAGTGACCAAGCATTTATGTAGGGGAGGGGGTGGGGTGGTGGTGAAAGGTACATTTTGGGTTGTTTGGCTGAAGTGCAAATCAATTTGTGGCAAAACTGACTACAGTCAATTCCGCCGCAAATAATGACACTTCGGTCAAACAACCCAGAACACCATTCAAGGTAGCTGGGCAGCGCACAATTTGCACTACAGCTCAAGCCTGTGGAAATGCGCTGGTCACCTTTGAGAATAAGGTGACCTGCTCATTTCCAAAAATGGGTCGTCTAAAAAAATAGCATATCCTCGGCTCTATTTTTAAATGCCCCATTTTTTGAGGATCTCAGTCAAAATCTACATTTAAAAAAAATAAAACACATGGTTACACTATGAGAGGGAAAGGAGAGAGGGAGAGTGATGGGTGAGATGTGAAGTGATAGGCAAGAAAGCAGAGGGAGAGCAGTGGGTCAGAGGAGGAAGCGGTGCACAAGAGAGCAGAGGAAGCAGTGATGCGGTGGGCCAGAAATCTGAGAGCGAGCAGGGGTACAGAAAGTAGAGGGAACGTGTGGTCAGTGAGCCAGAAAGCAGAGAGGAAGAGGTTGGCCGGAAAGAGGCAGTGAGCTGCAGATTGGGAAAAAGGATGAGAGAAGAGTGCGATAGAATGGGAGAAAGGATGCAAGATGCAGAAGTAGCACAAAACAATGAAGGATTGTATATTGTGGGAGGAATTGTAGAGTGTAAGGTGTGAGTTGGGAGTATGATTTGGAGTGTGGCAGGGGCTGGGCAGTGCAAATTGTGACTTGACAGTGTGACATAGCATGTGAGTATTTGTATGACAGAGTGAGAAGTTCAGGAATGCAAGTTGTGATGGAGAGTTGGTGAGATGTGTGATGTGTGTTGGTGAGAGAGGTGTGTGGGTGTTTGGGGGATTGGAGAACATAGAAGGGGAATATTTTCAGCATTACAGCTGATAATGATAAATTTAGTTAATACTATTAAATAGGCATGCACATTAAACCAAATATGTAGCCAAATCAAACACTGTCTGCCAAGCCAGAGACATCTGGGACTCTTCCTATTAAATTAATACAAAATACATATAGTAATGATACCCAGGCTCTCTTGTAGCCTTGCACTCTGCCTATTTCCTGCAATGTGGCAATCTTACACCCTCCAGTTAATACAAAATGTCCCGCAAAAATGCTGCAATAAATAAAGGTTTGTGCCACAAAAATTTGCCATTTCATGCCGCAAAATTTGCCATTTCATGCCGCAAAATCCTGGAAGGTCTGGCTACACTCCCAGACATGTTTAGACAGTATGCCCTGTCTGTAGAATCCTGAGGCTGCCCTTCTGGGGCAACTCCCCTTCCACAAAGCTGGACTAAAAAGCTGATTACCTTAAGTCCCCACAGCATCCTGCTCCCACCAGACTGCATGCCGGGAGACAGAGCTACCAGACTAGCAAAGCCATCAATGGTACTGTGTGCTGCCTTGCAGCCCAGCGACCTCTGCAATGACTCTGCATTGATGGCTTTGTGGTGACTCCCTCCCATGGCATGGCAGCGCTTCAAACAGATTAAAGTAATGGTTTTGTGTGATAGATCTGCTGACATTACAATCGTCCTTGCAGCACTCCAAATGGTGGAGAAATCCCAGGTGCCACCACCATTTCTGCCAGTCCAACGCTGAACACAGTATTTGCCCAGGCCAGCTCAGTTAATGGAACCGATCTCTAGCTGGAGACTAACATGTTCCACATCAAGCTGATCGTGCCATGCAAACATCTCAGCCTCGTCGATAGACCAATGTTGGCATGCAAGGTGCCTTTCATGTAAAGTAAGATATCTCCATTAGGTCAAATAGAATGTTTCCTTGAGGCCAAGAAAATTCCATTGCCTCTGAAGAACAAAAAAGTCCTGATCACCGATGAGGGTAAGGTGTTGTGCTGCACAATGCGCCTCTTTCCTGTCTCGTCACTAAGGTAAAATATTGGGATTTGAGATAGGGGTGGGGTACTGTGCATTTTGTTCTTCCCATTTTCTAGGGTGCTGTTTGTTTTCTATTGGAATCTTGAAGGCGCTGATATTCTATGGGGGTACAGTACTGTGTATTATTGTGTCCTTCCCATTTGTGAAGGACCATGACCTTAACCTGCTGCATGTTTCTTTTCTTTAGTGCCAACACTTTGGCTTCCCTCGCTGAACATGATCTTGGAGGAGGCATTGCAACTTGATGAGATGACACCATGGGGTAGGAGAAAAGTTAGAGATCCGACCAACCTCCATACGGTCTCCCCGATGGAGTGGAGGGAAAAGAAGCCAGTGGATGACACCAGTATGTGGGGAAAGGAGGAGGGTTCAGACCTACTTGCAATCACAGAGTTGTATTTATTTATTTATTTATTTACAGTGAGGAACAATGCTCTTTTCATCACCAAAGAACGTGCAATAGATAAGAAATCAGATTTGACGGGAAGCAGTGAGCTTCTTATAATAGGATCTGATTAGAATTGGAGCTGATGTTTAGGACGTGCAGGAGTGTTTGTCATATGAAGAAGGCCATTTCAGTGCAATATCCACTTGTTAGGGGGGACTGTGCAAATGGGGTAAGGAGGGCTGGCTGCAACAGAGGGAACTGTTTGTCCTCTTGATATACAGAATAGCATTGAGGAAGCATCCCAGCCTCGTCCTCGCCCTTCCAAGACTTGCACCTCTGCACCCTCAAATGCCACTGCCAACCCTTCTCAGATTGCAGTCTTCACCATACCTTTATCAGCCTCCCAGTGCCCCTCATCCTGTCATTGATACCCTTCTACCCAATAATGCGGCTGAACCCATCATGGGACATATCCCTTTGACAGAATCACACATGGCACATCCCCCCACATCACTGCTCCCTTATGTACTGAGAACTGGCACCCCAGTAACCCCATTTGTTCCCTGTCCCTTCTACCAGGTTCCTTCCTGTGGTAGCACAAATCGCATCCCCATGATTTTAAGGAAGGAGAACCTAAGTGCCCCATTGTCCAACTGCCCGTTGTGAGCCATTACTCTGGAAGGTACGGAGATCATTGTTAGCATCTGCAAACACTCAAAGTATAATGACCCACATTCCGCTCAAACATTTGGTCATGCTTTAACTGTATCAAGAATGGTTGAAAAGACGTCAACCTTTCAGGAGTCAGTCTTTTAATCCGAGGACCACAATTCTGTCCTTCATCCATGAAAGATTCATAAGATATCACCCTCAGCACTGCAAGGACAGGATAAATGAATTCTTGTGCATGCTCCGGCTGCATGCCTGGCCAGCATTGCACCACTCCTTGATCCCATCACCACAACTCCCCACACCTCCTTAGTCAGGCAAGTCCTTCTCCCGTCATTCCCATGATCCTCCAACAACTTTCCCAGATGCACCACAGACCTAAACTGCTATGACCAGGGAAACACCCCGACTTGATGAATGAAGTATCACGATATATTATGCAGCACAAGCAAGTCAAGGAAATGTTTCCCCTGCCCAAGGTGTATGTACAATTAACCTGCTTTTTATTTTTACAATCCCCAAATGGTTTTTAAGGGGGCCTCTAACCCGTCTCGCACCCAACCTCCACCAGCACCCTTTGTCCCAATAGACCAGGAACAAGGCCGGTGTGTTGTCAATGAATACTTCATTAATGTATTATTTTAATATTCAATCAGAACAAAAATATGACAGCAGCCACTAAAGGCGTGGCAACACAATGCACAGGCTTCTAGAACATCAACGGGTTAAGATAGACTTCAGTGTGAGCCAAGTTGTGTTGTGAAAAGCAATGCCAAATAAATTCCCTCAACAGATTGCAGGAAGGTTAAGCACTGCCCTCTGTGAAAATGGAAAACTGGGTTTTCAAGGATTAAATATTACTGCTATGGGACAGTACACAAGGGTACTTTGAGCGGCTTACACCAGTGAACAAAGAGGGCTTCAAAACCCACTAGCTAGCACACATAGGAAATTCACATTTAACACAGGCAACACATGAGAAATAAAAGTCAAAAATAAAAAGTAATAGAATTTGAATCCGTGCTCAGGGTATAATAGAGAAGGAACGATAGAGTAGGAAACATTTTGCTGGAGCTGGAAATGTCAGGCAAGCTCAAAACCATGAAAAATTAAAGAAAGGCAATACTAAATCCGACCTATGAATCTGATAGAGGAAGGGGGAATGCTCTAGGAAAGTCTCTGTTTAAAGGATGAAGAGAAATATTTGGAAAAAACGAAATTACAAATACCACTAAATTTAGCTGGAGCTTAAAATGACGCACACTTTCAACAATGAGAAAGGCACATAGGAACCACAGTTGCTGGACTTTAAAGCACTACTGGGACTTACTGTTGCCTACTGTTCCTGTCCGCGCAGACTATTCTATTACACTGCTTTGCATTTTTCAGGTTCCAAGCTATCAATTTTTTTTAATTTTTAGCATCCCGGCCATGGCTGTTAATTCTTCATCAGAACACTTATAAACCAAATAAATGCCCCAATTCACAGAAGCGTTTTATAATGACAAAACCCCCGTGGGAAACGCTCTGTGGATTAGGCCCAAAGATTATTTGATCGGAGGTCCACTACCAGCCATGCCCCCTCTAGACCATGCCCCCTTGGTCACCCCCACCCCGGCCCTTGAGGGACTGCAGCATTGCCTTTTACCGCCGGCTATGGCACTGGACTTTAAAGCACTCCTGGGACTTACTGTCGCCTACTGTTCCTGTCCGCGCGGCGAGATAGCCGTGATGGGCCCAACGTGTCTGATCTGACGTCTTTATTGATACACTGGCCTGTCTTCAAACACTTATGCAAAGGAAGGCGCGTTGAGATAGTAATGTGTCAGTAATGGCCTGCCAGGTCGCCTCCAATGTTTGCACCCAGATCTGCCCCTCCTAAAGACCCACCAGCTCCTTCCACAACTCCTACAAATTAACACCACACAGAGATGAAAGCGTCCCCCTTTCTTTCTGCAATTAACTGCATGTAGGGCTGAGCAAATGAGACTTGCTTAAGCTTTCAATGTCCAGCTCGGATCTTTCTTTTGTGCAAAACAAGGGGTGCGACTTAATGCTTTCTCTGCAGGAAGGAAGGGTTTCAAAGCCAGAGGCGTTGCTAGGGGGGGGGGCTAAGGGGGCTATAGCCCCTGATCTTTTGGTTGTAGCCCCGGATAGAATCTCAGGAGCTACATCCAAAAGGCTAGCTAGCCCCCAGTCCCGACAGTTCTGACATCAGCGTAGCCCCGGGTCTTTTCCAGACCTAGCAACACCCCTGTTCAAAGCGAAACCGTTTTGTCGGTCCAGAGATTTCAAACGGTTTGAGAAAGAAAGAGAATGGTGTGTAATGCACTTTTTCAGGTTTTAAGCTATCAATGTTTTTATTTTTAGAAACCCGGCCATGGCTGTTAAACAATTCTTCATCAGAACAGTTATAAACCAAATAAATGCCCCAATTGTTTTATAATGACAAAACCCCCGTGGGAAACGCTCTGTGAATTAGGCCCAAAGAGTATTTGATCGGAGGTCCACTACCAGCCCCGCCCCCTCTAGACCACGCCCCCTTTGTCACCCCCACCCTGGCCCTTGCGGGGAACCCCCGCCACATTTTTTCCATTTCTACCACTGGCTGGAAGAGGAGAATGAGCGCAGCCCACAGAATTAATACTAGTCCAGCATATGCTGTTGATCACAGGTTTGCACCTCCCTGGTAGGTTGCGTTGTAAAACCTTTAGGGAAACATGTCTTATCTGTACCGCATTTCCAGAGCATGTTGTTACTGCAACGCCCTTCCGGCACAAGTATTTACCAAGATGCAAATGCAACGCAGGTGGGTGTGGGTGTCTACGTTATGAGTAGGGTGGGGAGTAGTTGAGAGGATGTAAAGGGTAAGGGCTTCCAGGAAGGAGTGGCACCATGGAAGAGGCGGCGCCTAACCAGCATGAGGAGGGGTGCTGTCGTGCTGCAAGAGTGACGGAGAGGGAGATAAGGATGGGAATGCACTTTGGGGTGGGGGAGAGGAGGAGCCCCCTTCCAAGGAACATGAAGCCACGGGTGGAAAGGTGGGTCCTCCCCACCCACCTTCAAAGAGCCAGGTTGTGGTGGGATGGCCGTGGACAGCGATGGAAAGAGCTCCGCTGAAGAGGCTGCACACACAATCCACATACGCCAAAAGGGCGCGCAATGACGACACAGAAGCGCTTTTATACTGTGCCAATCACCACAGCAGTGGTCTGACCGTGCAGGCACCTAGTCTGTGTAGATGGCACATTGCGCTCCCGCCGTAGACTGCAGACGGAGAAGACAGGAAAATGAGGGCACACAAGTGGGGGTGGAAGGAAGAATGATTAGGATGGGGACTCACAGAACTAACACATTTATAAAATAAAATAGGACTGAGGGAGCAGAGTTCTATATGATTATAGCGAAAACAATTTCAGGAGGTAATTTTTAACGAAACAAACATTGTGAAAATATTCAGATTTATGTTTTCTATTTGCAGGGAAGGTCTCCCCCCAAGCTCCCTGTTTTCCTATGTGTTTAAGCCCACCCCAAACCCCTCCCCACCCGGTTTATCCCATTACCCCACCTATTTTTCCACAAAAATTCTGTGTTTTTTTTGCTAATTTTGTTTCATTATAAATTCCCTCTCTGTAATTGTTTGCTCTGTAATCACTGGATACCGGTAGCGGGAGCATGACTGTGTAAGTAAGCATGCATGCCCATGAGCCCTGAGGTCCATGGGCATGCGGGCCGTATACGAATTAAATAATAATAATAATATTAATACTACTAATAACAATAAGCATAATGGTAGGCAGTGGATCTGACAGAATGAGGGAAAACAAGGAAATGTGGAAGTGATGGGCCCTTTCTTGTGAAGCGCTGCAATTTTCTTTTGCATCGCACAGATCTCTCAATCAGTGCTTTGGCCCGTTTTGTTGGCCAGTCATCCATGCTATCTACTGTTGGACATAAGAAAAACAAACAAATAAATGAGCATTTTTCATCTTTTTTTAGGCTAATCAAAAAAAGCCACCACACGTCGCAATGCACTCGGCGCCATCTTGGCTAATCACAAACATTGCAGCGGCCCTGCCTTTCAATTCTCTGCCAAAGTCTTTGCGAGACATGTTGCCCTAAACGTTTAAACATTAAGTGCAAGCAGTAGCGCATATCTCAATAAAGCAGCATGTTGTGTAATTACAGTACATTTTTCATACACTTGTATTTTGGTTTAATTCACAAGTCTTAATCAAAAATGAGTTCAATTGAAGGCCGTTTTAGACCATTAACAAAGGGTAAAGGAAGGCACGATTCAAACTTGGCTCCCAGCCAGGCGGCTCCCTTCCGAGAGCTGGGTGTACACATCCCTAAGCTACAGAGCAAAAGCGGAGACGGTTAAGTCTGTATACGAGTACAAAAAGGCACGCATAGCGCCTCGCCATGTGCTCAGCCAAAACCTTGCAAATGGGCGGCGGGATTTCTCTCTAGCGCCACCCTGTGGAGAAGTGCTGTTACTTTCTCTTTAGGCCTAGCGTTGGGGGAAAGAAAGACATTCCCTGGAGGGTCTCGTACTTCGGCAAATGTTTCCTTGCCTGTTGTCCGCTATTACAAAATGCCTGCGACCATTACTGAATGTCGACCTTTCTAAGACCCACTCTCACCCTTCTACCACTAGGTGGCTCGCAGGTTGCACGCAGCTCCCCACTTTGCCACTGTTTAAGCCCTTCACCTAGATGACACCCCTGAAGCCCCTCCTCTGAAAGAGAAACATGGCCTGTGGCTGAGCCACCTTTGATACCCAAACACCCGCAGAGGTAGCAGGTGCTGCCCTCCCTTCTTTCCTCCAGGCAGTGGCGCCCCCAGACATTTTTCATAGGGGAGGCCTGATTAGCTTCTTGGGGTGGCACATTCATTGACTCTAAGGAGCGGGTGTGGGCCGGTGGGGGGGCTTTGGTGGTCGTGACCCCCTTGTGCCCCCCCCCTGGCGCCTCTGCCTCCGGGATCCCAATAACTACACTTGGATGTTCAGCCGCCCTGCCTTCACTTGCTAGACAGTATCCACAGTGCGGGGGTATGTTGCTGTTTCTTTCTTTTCTCAGGGCCTGACAGTGTGAGCCTATCCAAGGCAGACAGTCTGCTTGGAATAGCTGTATGAATGTGTCAGGTTGTGTAACTGGTAACGTGTGAACCTTTCAGTCTGTGTGCGATTCACTTTGTGCTTCAGTGCAGTTCTGCTCCAGAGATTCCGAAAAATCAATCTTTTTTTGCCTCAAATGGCACATTTGGCCTTTTCGCTCCATCAGTGGAGCACTCCGTTCACACCCCGGCAGTGTGAGTTAATGATGACTGAACAGAAGCCCAGGGACAGCTGGGTGTTTACTGTGGATCTGTTCACGTCTAATCAGGCCTCCTACACAGCAGTGCCAGACTGGTTCAAAGGAGTCACACTGGGACTGGAGTAACAGGAGGCAGAGTCAGCTCTGGAGTATATGCCATTTTAGGCAGGGTAAGGTTTTGGCACCCCTTCCCACTTCCCGCTTCCCCCACAAAGCAATCGGCCGCAATGGCTGATTATAGGACCAGCGTGGTGTCACGTGGGACCAGTGGCAGCTGTAATGATTGAAGGGTGCACAGGTGTGATCCTTCCACTGCAAACCTCTTAAAATTATTTGGTAAAAATCCATATAATGTACAGTCTTTTTTGTGGGAACACAGGAAAGACGCCAATAGATGCCCAATCATCAACAGCACAGAGGGACATTTTGAAACGCATTTTGATGCTGATTATCGCGAGTCCTGCTTCAATATTATATGCCATATGCCAGCTCTGTCACTGTAAAACACAGTTCATGCTGCTTGTGCTCAAAATAAATCTGAGGCCTGTCTCAAGAATATGTTTCAACAGTGCCCAGAATTCATGCTGGTTTTGCTCCAAAATAATCATGAGACCTGTCTCTGTAATATATTCTAGTGCTGTCCCCCATCCTGAATGTGCCCAAAGAAAATGACGAGGCATTTCTTAACTATATATGGCAGTAATGCAAAACTCGAAAGGAAATCCAGGACACTGCGCCCAATTAGGTGAACGCGTGTTTATTACTAAATTGCCCCTTGATTGATAACACGTGTTTCGGCCCTTCGGGCCTTTTTCAAATCAGGGCTATCACGTTTTCTGTGTATCCACATAAATCTAATATTGGATATTTTTGCAATACAATTCACAAAAGGAACACATTCTTCATGTATCAATTTTCAAAAACAGCAAACCCAATGCCAAACATACATAAAACCATGATTATCGGGAAAAAAAATAATTTGAAATTAATTCCAAAAATGCACATTAATATTTATCCATATCCATGAGCAAACCAATGAGGAGTAATGCACAAGAGACATAACAATAGGGGTTGGCATTGGGAAGGAATGCACGGGGGTATGTGAAAAAAGAAACAATGCAATAGATAAATCAATAAACAATGGAGAAGGGACGGACAAACAAACAAGCAGAACACAAGAAAAAGGAATTTCCCATTAGTCACGGTTCTACAAATCACATCTTACCGGCCCTAAATTTTTACAAGCAAAAAGCTCTCCCTACTATCACCAATGGGGCCGATGCAATGCCAGAGTTACCAAAAGCAATATGGGTAAAGCTAGAAGCGATGTACTGGAGAACAGTCCTAGGCTTACCCAAATCAACACCAGCCGCTCTAATAAGACGGGAACTCAGCTTGCTTTCCATGAAGGGTACGGTGAATAACAGCTCCCTGATGCTCTACAGGAAATGTGTGATGCCAGGCAGCCCCTACCTGTATACTCTGATAAACAAAGCTCTGGGAGGCTCCAACTGTGAAATGCTAGAACGGTGGAAAACCGAAAATCTACTTCTGTTGGAAACAACATTGGGTGGAGAAGACGATCTAATCAGCAATCCGGACAAAGTCCTGAAAAAATTAAAAGAACTGTACTGGATCGAGACACTAAAAGAGCCAGATGGATGCAAACTTACCACACACCTACCCCCCATTTGGAAAAAGTTTAACGATTTTCAAGGATACATCAAGAAATTCCCAAGCAGGACAGCTCGTAATTTAATTTTAAGAACCAGGCTCAACCTCCTAGACATGAATGAGATCCGAAACATCGGAGGTCTCAACGACGAACACCTGTAGAATTTGCAAAAACACAAATGAGAAGGAGACTATCCGCCACCTCCTCCTATCCTGCCCAGGTACGGAATGGGTGAGGTCCCAGTACATCAAATCCTTTTTCGTAAACCCTCATATGGCAGACGAAGAAACACTATGGTCCAGAATGATCAGCGGAGACAAAGCAACATGGCAAATAGCCACTTTTAAAATTCTACAGCACATAACAACAACTCTCCAAGAGATCTCGAACACTTCAACAATGGAAATGCAAGCTGACTTATGAGAACGGTCCAGTCCTCCGGTGCATCTTGTCTCTTTCGTGTCTACTGCTGACGAGGACATTGACCAGCCAGACGAGATCATGATCATGATCAGAAATACTTTCTTAGTTGTAAAAATCAATTTGTTTGATTAAAAAACAACAATAAAATAAAAAATAAAATAAAAAATCACATGTTCGTTTACCCTATGATAATTGAAGAATATCCAATTTAACCTTGAGAAAAATCGCGCACCCCTGTTTTATTAGTATTTTATATTTTTCATTTCTTTTCATTTACTATTTGGAAGTAATGATGTATTACTAGCGGGTTTAAGGCTGTTCGGACGACTTTGCAGATACCAAGGTATGATTGGTGTAAGTATACCTTTAAAAACTGTGCATAGACCTGAGTTGCCATGACGACCAGCTCAATAGTCAACAACCGAGAACAAATGACATACTGTGGGTTTTGTATATTATATTTCTTCCATGTTGCATTTATAAATGTATGTTCATCTGATCTAACACTTGGCAAACTATTATCATGCAATTGCAACTGTTTGGAATCCTCCTGCTAGCAACCGAACGCAATGGCGGATGCCGATGCGTCGCCTTGGGAACATCTAAACAAATAGTTCCAAAATGGCGCCAGCCATTCTCGTATTAGTAAAAAGCCAACGTGTATGACCGGCACACAGTAAAGTAAGTTCCAAGCACGGCTTAAATTTTGTTTTGTATTCTTGTACTTTTATGGAAAGATTCTTCGCTACACAAGGTTTATATATGAGGGTCCCACAAACTAGAAATAATTACGATCGGCACCCAGTTAAGTTAGTTCTAAGCACGGCTCAATTTCCTTTTTGTATTCCTGTACTTTATATGAAAAGATTCTTTGCTACACAAGGTTTAGACATGAGGATCCCTTTAATTAGAGATGATTACCAACGGGTTACCAAATATGGATATTTAAATTAATACGGAATAGCAATTTGTAATTACATTGCTTGTAATGACAACTTAAATCCCGGTAACTATGGCACTGGACTAATGGTACTGTTTTAATCATTATGTCACTAGATTCATGTCGAAGGGATTATACCCATATAAGCGCAACTTAACAAAGATACGAGTTAACAAATGACTCCCGGCGAGGGTAAGTCAATTAACCATTGCGACATAGTGACAACCAGTAACATGTGATTTGTAGAACCGTGACTAATGGGAAATTCCTTTTTTTCTTGTGTTCTGCTTGTTTGTTTGTCCGTCCCTTCTCCATTGTTTATTGATTTATCTATTGCATTGTTTCTTTTTTCACATACCCCGTGCATTCCTTCCCAATGCCAACCCCTATTTTTCTGTCTCTTGTGCATTACTCCTCATTGGTTTGCTCATGGATATGGATAAATATTAATGTGCATTTTGGTAATTTATTTCAATTTATTTTTTTCGATAATCATGGTTTTATGTATGTTTGGCATTGGGTTGCTTTTGGGAATTGTATTGCAAAAATATCCAATATTAGATTTATGTGGATACACAGAAAATGTGATAGCCCTGATTTGAAAAAGTCCCAGAAGGGCCGACCATGTGTTATCAATCAAGGGGCAATTTAGTAATAAACACGCATTCATTAAATTGGGCACAAAGTCCTGGATTTTCTTTCTAGTTTTGCATTACTGTTTATGACAGGTTCTCTTGGCTTACCGTCAATCCAGTGACTTGCGACTTTACTGGAATATGAACTTGTGGAATTAGGGGTCGCCTATCCCCATCCCGTGGTTTATTCATACTTTCCAAGGCTAAAGAACACCTTCACTATAATTGCTGAATTACGAGTCGCCGACCAGACCAGCTGTACATATAAGCCTGGCTCTTATGTAATATATATGGCAGTACTTCCATCATATAACCATAATTCGACCTCCCTGCCCCACCTCTTTCTTGTGTCATTCTGCCTGCCCTAGTTCATCCCATGTCACTTTACCTGTCCAAGGACTGCCTCATTCCACTCTCCCTGCCCATGTTCTGCCCCATACTGCTCACCCCACCCAGATGTGTCCCATGTAGCTCTCACTGCACCATGTTACCTCACGAGGCTCTAACGATCACAGCAAGACTGAGTTGGAAGAACATAGGACCACAGGCAGTGAGGTGACCCTGAACCCAATCAGGTACTTAGACACCCTCTGGGCCTCCCTCACCTCTGAGAACACAATGGGCACTTCTCTAAAATAACCTTAAACTGCAACAAGAGTGCCAAGATGTCTGACAATGCCGTGCACCCAGTGGCACGTGGGGAGGACCATTCACCCACCAAGTCATCATGCAAAGGAGCAACACTGTGCAAGACACTGTCAGTGGGGGAATGGCCATGGGGACTGGGTGCTACCACCTGCTTCATGATGCAGGGGTCAGAGGTGGTGTGAGAGGGATCCCTCAGTGACCGCCAGAACACCCAGGTCAGGCACGTACCACATTTGCACACCGTTAACATCTGACTCTTTAAGGACCAATGAACAGAACATTATTGCTGGATGTGGTGCTAAGCATAAGTGTTCCACCATTCCTTTGAGGCGGGCTGCACAGTTGAGAAGCACTTGACATTCTGATAGTGAACCCCGGATTCCAAAAAAAGCAGAATCACCAGAGGGTGAGTGATCTGCCTCCAACACCCTCAGGGTCAGTCGCTTCTCCAAGTAACGAGTTGGCAGTAGATCTCTCTCTTCGGTTGGGGCCGCCCTCTGGAACAGCTTCCATGCCTCACTGAAACTTGAGGAGAACCATCTCCGGTTCCGGCAGCACCTCCAAACCTTTCTCTTTGCTTCTGCTTTTTCTCATCCTCTCCACTGCTGAACCCCTGGCTGAAACTGCACTGCTTACCTGGCCACCCTCTGATCTCGGGCCCAGGTCCCCTCCACCGCCAGTCCCACACCTGCACTGCCTTCCTGGTAACCCCTGCACTCGGATGAAGAGTGTGGAGCGGATGAAGAGTGTGGAGCGGATGACGCGTGTGGGGCGGATGACGCGTTTGGGAACGGACGAAGTGGGTGGAACGGATGGTATACATGGATCGGACAAAGTGCATGGACCAGAAGGAATGCATGGAACTGATTGAACAGATGGAGTGCATAGAACTGAGGGAGTACATGCGACAGAAGGAATGCATGGAACAGATAGAGGGCATGGAATGGACATTGTGCAAGAATGGTTGGAGTGCATGGAACGGTTGGAGTGCATGGAGCAGTTGGAGTGCATGGAATGCATGGAGTAGTCACTACGGATGGCGCAGACTCAACGGATGGAGTTGAACAGACGAAGCCGACTGAACAGACTGAGTTAATAAAACAGATAGAATAAATGGTTCAGATGTGCTCTCGATCTCAAGCACCTACTGAAAACCACCACATCACACACCTCGTTTACTCTCTTCTATACACCACCACTCAACTAGAACACAACGATGCTATGACACATTCGGTATAGCTGTTCTCATACCAGCACCTGCCACATATTCCCCTGCATCCTAACTAAACACAGCTGGCTGCACACCTCCCAGCCTAGGCATTCTCCTCAGGGCTAACACAGCCAGAATCAGTCTGGTATCACCCTGCCAGAACGAACACATACTCCTGATCTCCCACCCACCACACCTACCGCTAAGAAGCAGCTATCATATAAGTGCCACACCTGCTGCACACATATCCGGTGCTCACACGCACCTTATGACTCTCTCTCTCTCTCTCTCTCTCTCTCTCTCTCTACTGACTTCAACTACGGTTCCCGAGGGCGTTCAACCTACCAGCACCTTGAGATCATACCAATGGTACATAAGGCGCTATATAAATGCAAAGTAAAATAACATAACATAACTCGGGACCAATGTTCCCTCTAATTATTTTTCTCTAAGTGCAGAACTGGTTGCCTTTTGTGCACACTTTATTATCCATGTGCGCAATTGACTCACGAGGTAAGCCACTTTGTGAGCATGCGTAGTTGGTGAGCTACCATCTCCGCAGAGAGTTTGGAAAGGAATTGCCTCTTCCAAACCACTGCAATTCTTTACTAATCTGCATAAAAGGTGCATTTTACAACACTATTTCCAAACAAATAGGAAAAAGAAAAATATTTTTGATGTAATTATAAAGAGAACTCATCAATCAGTACAAGACTTCAAGATGTGCCACGGTAGCTAGCAAATGTACTCCTGTGCAGAGAAAAATGTGTGCTTTATGTCACTGGAAAAACACTCATGTGTATTACAAAAAAACTAATATTACTTTTTATAATTATAACTGATGTGGCTATCAAAAATCAGACAGGATACAATATTTGCAGATGGAATAAAGGCAACTAAAATGAATGTGTCAGAAAACATGCCAATAGCAGTTCATGTGCCACTTTAAAGAATTAATTCAAGGGCCACATAAAAACATGCCTCTCATAATTTGTGTAAAGATGATAATTGCATCAGAATAACAGTACCACAGAATATGATGATCAAGATTCCCTAGCTTGTATTTACTATTCACATTATGTTGTCCTGTGAGTTACTCAAAACCAGTCTTACAGCTTAGAGACAAACACCATCCATGTTTAATCCCTAAAAGCAGAACAATGTGCCCAATAAAAAGGTGAAACAATGAACACATAGGAACCAACCCCAGGCTTCTGCACACAAAGCTCCACTGATATTTTTTTTGAATCAGTGATCAGCAGAGCAGTGGCATAGGAAGGAACTCCAATAATATTTCTGACCTATCTCCAGACGAATTCTAAGGGCAATGAGCATATTTTAATAAGCATAAAGTGTTCCTGTTGGCAAAGTCAATTACGTTTTGACTCTCTGAAAAATCATTTCACTCTAAGTAGGAAGCTAATTCTTATCAGACCCTTGCTTGTAACCCTGATATAGAAAGTAACATGACTGGTAACATACAGCCTATAATTTTGCCTACACTTCCTCACCAAAGCCTAGACACAATTCAACAACAGACTTACTGAGGTTTCTTATAGAGCCCTGTTGAAGTTAATCACATATTTAGGCCTTTTAGGTTAATAGCATGAATGCTCAGAGGTACAACAGCTTGAGAGCCTTCCTCTGTAACTAGAGGTCCCTCAGTAATTCATTGTTATCATTTAAACATGATGCAGGGGGTGCTACAGTCTGTAACCACAGCACATGTTTAAATTGAAATGTCCTAGCAGCCGAGCATGGAAAGAAACAGAAAGTGCAGTTCTCTAGACTGTACTTGAGTTTCCTTTCTTTCAGCAAACAAACACATTTTCGACACTGTAGTGTGCTGCCAAAACAACTCACTTGGTTTTTGAAAGTTACTGATTTGTTCATCACCCACAAGGAGTGTTCGCCTGTGCCCTTTCACCCGTACCCTTCCCCAGGTCTTGTGCTAGCCTCCAATACTAGTTGACAGGGCACTGTAAAACATGAGAGATTGTAGCAGTGAAACACTCACTGGGATATTTGCATACACATAATACTTTGCAAGGAAAACATATTTATTGTCTCACCATGACATTTTATACATTTCAAGAAAATGTAAACACAATTATTTTGCAGAGCATACAAGATCGTTTGCAACTTATTTCACCCTTAATTGTTGGGTAGGTTTATGATAAGTGAAATTGTTTTTGTATAGCATAGAGTTACAATATAATTAGTTAAGGTCTATCCCAATGCAACTCTGAACACTGAAAAAGGATGCAGATCGTGTGAAATGCATTCAACTGTCTGAATATCCATTGCCCTAATACTATATACAAGTAATACCTGGCATAGCCAATACCCATTATCCCTTGCAGGCCATGTAAGTGATATTGCATTGTTGCTCTCCACTTATAGGGTAATGTTAGCAATCCTAAAGTAGGAGACGCTGAGTATGACATTGGTCTACTCAAAATCCTTAGAGAGCAAATTCATATTTTGAGTTTTTTAATGCGTTAACATGCAAGGGACTACTTCAAGCACTTGCATGACATATGCACTAAGAATAGGAAGCATGGGATGAGGTTACACATCCAAGTAGCCTGTTTACCTACCATCAGTATCCGATATTTGAGATAATTAGGTTCCATAGTATGGGTGATGCTTTTATTATTAGTATATTTATTGAGTGCAGACCTGGCTTCGGGAATTACGAGAGTGCTTTATAATCATAGGGGGAAGAACACAGTGAGGGAAACAGAGACAAGGGAGTGGGAGCTAATTGAGAAGCCAACAGCGGTCAATTTGCAGCAAGAGATCTACAAGCAACCAGGGGAGGAGACAGTGGGGGCCAGATCAGAGTCTCAGGTATGATGGGGAGTGGAGGGTGTGTTGACCTATGTGGTACAGTGGAGCCATTTCTTGAAGAGGAAGGTCTTGAGCTCTTTCCTGAACTTTAGCAGTAATGGGGTAGGTCTGATGTTGATGGTAGGAGAGTCTTGGAGCATAGTCCCAGAAGGCTGTTCTTCTCGTTTTTTCCTTCCTACACCATCAGAGTTCAAGACTTTACATTTCCTTACTTCTGGTGGATCGTAGGCCTCTGGAGATGCTGAGCTTCTCAGTGAGGTAGCTTGGGGACTTCAGGGTGACAGCCTTGTAGATGATACAACAGGATTTGAAGATGATACAGGCTTTCAGCAGAAGCCAGTGCAGTTAGAGGAGGTTCGGGGTTGAATTTCCAGAATGCTTTCATGAGTGGTGCTGCACCATTCAGGACACATCTCAGGGGTGCCAGGGTAGTCCCTGGAAGGCCTCCCAAAAAGGAACTTATTATAAGGCACGATGAATAACAGAAGTTCTGGTACTTGAGGGCTATTCAAATTACAACAAACATAAAATAAGTGGATGTAGGTACATGTCTGGTAACTTTTCGCCGAGCCAAGAGAGGAAGAGTCAATGTTATCTGGTAATATCTAAATATGTTTTGGGGTAGAGGTTAGAGTAAGCGCATGGTAGACTAAAGCATAGGATTTATGGGTAGGGAGGGAACAGTAGTTGGTTAATGTGTGCAAGCATATCTTAGTTAGATTTTTCTGTCCATGTAGCGACTTTTTCATATTAGTTTTTACCTCTTGTGGCTGCATTCTGTTTTTAGGTTTTTAAGGTCACGATTGAATAGTAGGTTAATGTAAATGAGCTGCACCACAATATCATGACTAGTTAGTTATTTTAGGAGAAAGCAAATGTTAGGTAATTGCTGTGGCTTGTGCCTTATTAAATCTTTTTGCATAGGTGAGAATTGCCTGTGTGCGCTGCTAAAAATCGTCCGAGCAGCACACAAAAGGAAGCTGAGCAAGCGCACATGCGCACAGCTTAGAGGGAACATTGCTCGGGACTGTCACTGTATCCCTACAGTCCCTCTACCAGCACTTGACACCGGATGTCTGCACTTACCCCTGCACTTGCCACCAGCTGGCCATACTTACTATGTTATTAGTCTATTATGCCATGTACTGCACTCTCCCCTCCCCCTCTCCCTCGCACTTTCCCCATTCCCCCTTCCCATGCACTTGCTTGATCTGAATGACACCTGGCCTAGTAGGATCGCTGTTTGTCTTCCCTCTGTTCTCCTCCCTTGCCTCGTTGCGCCTTGAAACACTTGTGTATAGGCGCGTTATAAATGCCATATCATATCATATCATATCATGAGGAGGCTGCCACCAGAGCCACAACAGTTGAATTTGCCCAGCACTGAGCTCTTTCTCTAATTCCCATGCACAAGACTTGTCGAGAACCCAAGATGGCGGACCAGCCTTATATAGGCTCGGTTTGGGGAACTCAGGAGGACTGCGTTAGTTGAATGAAAACACCTAATGCAGGAAATCAATTAAGAGACAGCCAGCCTCACGGTAGCACTCAGAATCACATTCATGTGCAGTTCCACACCGGGGCATGCAAAGGGGGTTGGGGGTGCACAAGGGCATATGGACTTGCAAAGGAAGACCCAAGGTGCACATAAATGTGGATGCATGGAGAAGGAGACAGAGTGAGCTTGCAGGTGGCTGGAGAAAGGAATGCCTGGAGTAAGAGAGGAGGTGGGAGGTGTCAGGAGAAGCAGAGGTGTTGACAGGATGAGCAAAGTTGGTAGTGAGAAGTGAGGTGGTGGGAGGAATAGCAAAGAAAAAGGTGGGTAGATTAAGATCTAAAGAGGAGGAGGTATTGTGAGGAGTGTGGAAACGTGTGATAGGAGGAGCAAAGGAGGTGGCGGAAAGAGTAAGATCTGAAGAAGGGGAAGTGACAGGAAGATCAGGGGAGGGGGTGATGGGAGGAGCAAAGGTCACAGTAAAAAGAACAAGATCTAAGAACAAGGTGGTGAAGAGAGAGAGAGGATCCAAGCAGGAGGTGGTACAGAAAGGAGGCAAGGAGGGTGTGATGAGAGGAGGGAAGAAAGAAGAGGATGCACTAAGAATCTCAGAGGTGGTGGTGAAAGGAGGGACTGGAGTGGAGAAGAAGACTGGGAAAGACCAGAGGAAAAAAGAAGATCACAGAGATAGAGAGAGAAAGAAAGAGAGAGAGAGATCGAGAGAGATCGAGAGAGATCGAGAGAGACAGAGAGAGACAGAGAGACAGAGAGAGACAGAGAGAGAGAGACAGAGAGACAGACCAAGCAGGAGAGAGAAGAGACTTAGAGAAAGGCCACTTAGGTACGAAATAAGATGTTGGGGTGACAAGGACAGCAATAGTGTATAGGGGCCCATAGAGTCAGGGCCTTTGGTTTAAGGGAATGTCATGATTCCCAGCGAGCAGCCTTACGTGGCTCAGGACCAGCCTTCCTTTGGTCCAAACTCACCAGCACTGATAGCCAAGTGCTGACGTAATTCCTGGGAAGCGGTTTCTAACCATGTGACAATACTGACTCAGGTACTCATGTATTTCCTACATTGGCAGGGACTTATCCAGAAACAACCATACTGGAAAATGAAATCCTTTCCCAGCAACCAACAACCCTGAAACCAAGTGGCCTGTGACTCAGAAACTGTTCTCTTCCTTATAACACAGTGGGCCTGCACCATTATAAAAGGCTTCTGTGAATCAGGCCCTGTGAGTCACACTGGTTTCCTTGTACACAGTGTAATTTCAGAATAAACTTGTTTACACTTGAAGGCATCCTGTAAGGGCCGCAGAATGCTTAAACACAGACTGAATAGTTTTAAACCCCAAGGAAATTGCCTAAAATATCCATACCAGTGCTCAGCACAACAGAAACACAGGGCAGTGCAGAAATCCAATGGTTAATGGGGGGACCTCTAGATGTGGTTAGAAGTACTGCCCTTAAACTAGATCAAAGAAATAAATCACACAATTGAAATCAATGAAAGTGAGCACAGGACCACCTATTAACGGCAGAGATTACCACATCAGGGATAAGCAAAGCACTTAAATCAAAGCATAGGCATATGTAGACAAAGACGGGAAATGCAGCTTTCACAGACAGAATTGGGCCCCAGCGGGGAATCACGGTTGCAATGATCAACCTCAACTCCAGCACACTGGGGGACTGGGGAAAGGCAGGGGGATATCAGACTATGTAGCAGACAGGCCAGAGGCACACACACGGATTGCTGGAAGCAGCTCCCACACGATTCAGGTTGCTTACATGAAGTCAGGGACCATAGCTCCTGCAGAGGTCAGAGCAGTACCAGGATGGAAGCAGCAAGGCAGCACACATAATTACTCAGGGCCTGCCAGAGGTATAGGCCTCAGGCAGGCCTGACAATAGAACACAGGCCGACACAGAGTCCCTCCAGAATGGCTCCAGGAAAAACCGCCCACCCAAACCCAGGGGCGTAGGCTAAAATAACCAAAGAGATGTGGTGGTGCGGGGAGAGGGGGTGGCAAGAGAAAGTACCACTGCATGTAAAAGGGTAGCAACCACAACACTATAGAGAATACATTGCAAATGAAGTGCTAACTGCATAGTGTACATGTAAATAAGTCCTAATATTAAAATGACTCAATAAAATGAACAATTATTGAAATACATTGTAAAAAAGCAAAACAATAACCATTTAAATAAATAATACAATGATACACCCTATATTAAATGACCTCAAAACAAACACCCACAATCTCACCTTACATCAAATGAGCTCAAAACGTACACCCGGAATTACAAAAGTAACTCCCTCACAACAACATATACTCTTACTAACATCTTCAAACCACATTTCGCACCAAACAAATAATATTCACACAAAAAGTGTAAACAAATACAATGTAAAAAAAATAGTAGCACATTATTAAAAATACAAAACACGAGGGGGAGTTTAGGGTTCAGCAATGTTTGTTTTAATGTTAGTTATTTTATGTTTAATGTGTGATAAAGTTAAACTTAAACATTGACATTCCCATATTCCTATACAATCACCTTAACAATGTGTTATGTGTTTTCTCACTCTCCACACATAGGAAGAGCACTGTTGGGAGATGTATATCTTTGGCACCATTCGATGAGCACACGGGTGCCCTCGCGGGACCCAGTAATGACGCCTGGTTTTACCAGGTGCCCTTACCGGGTCCCGCGAGGGGACCTCGTCATTTTGCGGAATGGGTTTAACGGGTCCGTCGCCATTAGCAGAGCCCGTTAACCCATTCCGCAAAAGTCGTAATGAGGCCCAAAGAGTATTTTTACATGATGGTGCAGGAGGTGGGCAAGCATTTGTGCAGCCAGCAATAACATGTTTGGCAGGACATTTTTGATGGCATTAAGGACAAAGCCAACAAGAGAATGTTCGCACATGGGGATTCTGGCATATATTGTGGTGTTAAGTCCCTGTTCCAAGTGCGAGGGCCATTAACGAGGGCACCGGGCCGTTATCCCATTCCAGCACCTACAACTGGGGCTTAATGTTATTAGAACCCTGGGTTACCTAAGTGGTAACCTGGAGAGCTAAAAAAACAAAACAATTTTCAGTCACTGAACAGGGCGCCTCATGCGTTCGGTTCAGTGACTGAAAATACTGTGCTAAGATGGCCGCCATGGAAAGGGAAGCGGGGCTCCACTTATACATAGTGGCCGGATAAACTGGGAAGCAACAAAATGGTAAGTGGGGTTGGAATTGGTCACAAAATAAATAAGTAAGGGGGTGAACAGTGGAAGGGTGGGGGGAAGATGGTGCCCGGGGGAACCAGCCATCAAGCGGTTTGGAAGGTGGGCTGAGGTTTTAGCTTTCAGTCTCTGTTTCAAACCACCTGATTGGCTGGTTTCCCTGTACAGGGGTGCTAATAGCAGAGAAAGTATGAACATGTTTTCTTATGACATCATTGCATGCATGCCAACCCTCCCGATTTAGGCAGGAGACTCCTGATTTTTCAGTGAAAAGTATTGCTATTTTTCAAATTCTCCAGCCTAAAGTAATTGTAGCAGCAATACATTGCTATGATTGCTATGAGAAAATGTATGTCTCCCGATTTCCCTGATGAAATCTCCCTCCCAGATGCGTTAGAAAGTTGGCATGTATGTGTATGTAACTGGCTACGCACAGAGTTAGCTGGTACATTTGGCTGCTGGGAGCCAGGCACAGCAGCCCCCTTGTTTCTACACTAGGTAAAAGATTTATGGTTTGATTAAAACACATAGTTAAATCTTTCCCTTAGTGCAGGGTGGGCATGTCCCTGCAGCAAGCATGATCATCACGAGCTTTGCGCATGATGGTGGTGCAGACCGGGCCAGAG
Source organism: Ambystoma mexicanum (assembly GCF_040938575.1). NCBI lineage: Eukaryota > Metazoa > Chordata > Amphibia > Caudata > Ambystomatidae > Ambystoma > Ambystoma mexicanum. Next base: position 309,154,059 of record NC_090934.1, on the reverse strand, counting down.
TGTGACGCAGCCCGTGCTTTCTTGCTGAGCTTGGGGGGAGGGGCATGTTCAGCCAGCATGCCTCACATTTCTGAAGATGCAGTTAAGTGAATCAGGCCGTATACAGAGTACAGGACTTTCGCCCACTTGCATGTATGCAGAACACGTATGCAGAACACGTGCAAGTGAACACAATTTAGGACATGGGCTCCTGATTTCTTATCCCTGCATTGTCGCCTAATCAAAACGGTGAGATTTTGGGCAAATCACATAATCACTACGTTCCTCAATTTGTACGTATAATGTGAACATGTAAAAAGCAACTGTACCATCTCAATGATATGCCTCTCCCCTTCACAGCCTGGTTTCGGTAGTTCTCTCTGTTTCGGACCTCAGAAATCATGCTGTCCAATATACTACCGCTCTTGTTCCTGATGCAATAAATATTCTCTTTAAGACCTTACTAAAGCCCATCCTCAAAGTTTACTGTAAATTATTTTTTACATTTATTTTTAGTGCACTGACCCCCACCTCCAATAGCGCTCAGAAAAGCGTGTTGCAGTAATAAAAACAAACAGATGCGGACGCCACAGGGCGATTAATGTAGTCTTTTATTCTGACGATCTCCTGTTCCTCCAGCAGAGGGCACTATTGTAACTATTTCAACAAAACTCACAGTCCCAGAAAAAGTAAAATACTGAAATGGGGACCTACTTCCGAAATGATTTGTTTGAAGCACGTACAAAAGGGGTTCCAGTTAGTTTGCCACAAAATAAAAGATTGTGATCTTTTTATTGTCACTTCATTTCTTATTGCGGAAACATTTACATTGAAATCTTGAACCCTACAGTTTTCTCACGTCAAGTTAATACTAATGTATGTTCGTACATAGTAAGTACTTCATGTCGGATTCCTCCTGCTCCTTTGCATTACAACAGGTTTCATTATTACTCCAAGAGTTCTTGGTCTATTCTTTCGATTAAAAGAAACGTGTGCCAGGCACACTGTGAAGATGGCATCTCCGTGCCCTGCTCCAGTCTGACTCACTTCCGCAACTTTCCTTGTTTCCGCACTCATACTGACAACGTTTGTAATTGGTTCGGCTACCACCCACCAACCCGCTTTAACGTCCTTAGAAGTATCCCATTCATCATATTTCCTTTCTGTGGGGACATCACGTGATCGCGGGAGCGTGTTCTCGCGAGATCTCGATACACGGGATCTCGCGAGCCCACGCTCCGCGGGAAAACGTTCCCGCTTGAGAGTGGGCGCCCTGCCAGCTAGAGCGGTCGTACAGGAGCGCTGCTCCTGATTACACAAAAAGGAGAATCAACTCCAGAACCATCACTACAGCTCATAGGGCATAACACCACAGCCACTGGAGGCTTCATGGGGGCCCTATGAGTTTACGGCGTGCCACCGGTGAGCACAACCCTTCCACAGTGAAGTAACTGGGGAAGCACAGGACCTGGTCAGTTTAACAGTGAGTAAGCGCCCTGCGCCACCAGTCCGCCTTAAGACATTCTCCCTTGTTCTCAGTCAATAAAGACTGTCAGAAACCCTACTGCGTCCTGTCATCCATTCAGGCCACAACATAACTGGCGACGAGGATACCTGAAGTCCCACGGACCCACCATGCAAGGCGCCACGCCACCCCCTGCGTTTCTCCCCCTGCCAGGGACACCGGCGATTCCGTGGATGCAATGGGAACCCCTTTTTTCCACCTACTTGGAAGCGGTGGGCGGCACGCGATATGCCCCCATCAGGAAGAGGGCGATGCTGTTGAATGCGCTAGGGGTTGAATGTCAGCGCATCTTTGCAGGCCTTAAAGAAATACCGGCGGCCGACGAAGACGCCGATGACGACGACGTGTACAAAGAAGCCACGCGTCGCATCATGAAGAGGTTCACTAATAAGGAGAATATTGTACTGCATAGGTTGAGATTCTACACTCGCAAACAGGAAGGGAGCGAGACCGTGGATGACTACATCACCAGGATGAGGGAACTCGCTTCTCTGTGCGCCTTCGGAGAAAATGCAGAACAGGTCATCTGCGACATGCTCGTCGTCCACACCAACTCTAGGAAAGTGCAGGACAAATTCATCCAGGAGAAGGAGGTCACCCTCGATAAAGCCATCCAGATTGCCAGGGCGGAGGAAGAAACCTCCAGCAGACGCAAGGAGGCGGGAAGTCACCTGCCTGTGCCCGAAATGGCGGCACTACAATGGAGAGGTCGCAGAGACAAGCAATCCCGCGACGGCCCCAAGGACAAAAGTCCCAGGAAAAAGGAGGCACCGAAATGCTACAGATGCGCCAGTCTCAAGCACATGGCGAACGACCGCGACTGTCCCGCCAGGAATAAAGAATGCTCCAAGTGCGGACGCATTGGCCACGTGGCTCCAGCATGCATGTGGCGGGAGAAAACCGTGTCCCGTGTCGACGGTGACTGCACCTCCACCGATGAGGATGAACTGCTGGACAGACCCATGGTTGTCATGGTCAATGCCCCCCATGCCAGGAGAGAAAAGCCCCACTGCACCATTAAAGTGGACGGAATGGAAACGCGCGTCATGGCTGATTCGGGATCCGACCTCACCATTCTGCCCATCGACACGTACAAGGAGATGATGGGACAAGAAAGAGTGGAGATTAGATCCACCAGGCAAAAACCCACCGTGTTTGGAGGGGCAACGGTCGACCTGTTGGGCTACATCAAGGCCCGCATCGATTTCAAGGGGAGGTCTACCACCACCAAGGTATATTTTTCCCCCAAAGGTCCAGCCGTGCTGGGGTGGGATGACCAACACAAACTCAGCATGAAACTAGATCCCAGCACTCCGGAACAGGTGCTCATGATCTCGTCAGGAGCAGCGCAAAACTATAAGGAGATTTTTCCAAACCTGTTCTCCGAGAGACCGGGAAAAGTGAGAAACTTCGTACACAAAATTCGACTGAAACCCAACGCCACCCCAGTCAAGCACAAAGTAAGGGCGGTACCTGCCACCGCAAGACCAGCTTTGGACGCTCACCTGAGGAAGATGGTCGAGGAAGGAACCATTGAAACCGTGGAATCCTCGCAATGGCTGAGTCCGGTGGTACTAGTTAAGAAGAAGTCCAGCAACGACCTCAGGATCTGCATCGACCTGAGAAGCCTGAACTTGGAGGTGATCACGGATAGCTTCCCGCTCCCCAGCATCAATGAGATCGTCCTCATGATGAAAGAGGCGGCCATTTTCTCGAAGCTGGACATGCGTGATGCCTATCACCAGATTCCCCTACACAAGTCCTCCCGCCCCCTGACGGCGTTCATCACTCCTTTCGGCACCTTCCAATACACCCGCATGCCTTTCGGGTTATCGTCCGCAGCATCCGCATTCCAGAGGATGATGAACTCCCTATTGAAAGGCCTCACCAATGTCTCATTCTTCCAAGACGACATTCTGGTATACGCCAAGGACAGCGAGACCCATGACAAGGCGCTCAAGTCAGTCCTAAGCAGACTTCAGGAGGAAGGCATTCACCTACGCCATGAAAAGTGTGTCTTCGGGGTGAACAAAGTAGAGTATCTTGGGTACTGCATCTCGAGTGATGGGGTGAGCCCCAAAAGGAACCTCATGGAGGCCATTACTGAGGCGCCGGCGCCGATGTCTAAAGAGGAACTGCGCTCATTCTTAGGCCTAGCTGAGTACTATGCCAAATTCGTCCCCAGGTTCTCTGAGACCACGTCTCCCATGAGGGAGCTTCTGAAGAAGGGGGCAGCGTACTCTTGGGGCCCAGAACAAGATGAGGCTTTCGGCGAAATCAAGAATAGGATTCTACACGCGCCGTGCCTTAAACCATACAACCCTGAATGGGACACCTACATCACCACTGACGCCAGCGCATACGGCCTAGGGGCCACCTTGACCCAGAAAAAGGGCGACACAGAGAACATTGTGGCGTTTGCATCCAAGGCATTATCCTCACCCGAGAAGAATTACTCTACGGTAGAGAAAGAGATGTTGGCATGCGCTTGGGCCGTCGACTACTTCAGATCATACGTATGGGGGACAAGATTCAAGTTGATCACCGATCACAAGCCGCTAATCCACATGCTGAGCCCGGGCGGCACCAAGACGGCCACCCCCAGACTGGCCAGGATCGCCGCGAAGCTCCAAGAGTATACCTACGAGATAAAACACATTGCGGGCTGGAAAAACGCACAAGCGGACTGCATGTCCAGGCTCCTCAACCAAAGCGCCCCCGGCACCACATTCCTGGAAGACGAATGTGTCGTTGCGTCCATCGGCGACCTGAGGAACGTCGAGTACATGGAAATGAGCGAGCGCCACTGGCAAGAAGAGTTCGAGCAGGACTTCGCTCTAAGGCACGTAAGCACCTGGGTTCGAAATGGATGGCCCAACGAGAGAGCGATCCCTGAAGGCCTTCGTCCCTACTGGAAGGTGAATGAGGAAATTACCGCCATGAACGGTCTCATTCTCAGAGGTGATCAAATCATCCCACCCTGCGGAATCCGTAAAGTCATACTGTGCAGAGCACACTCGGGCCACTTAGGGTGCAACATGACCAGAAGAAGGATACGCGACGCATACTGGTGGCCAGGTATGGACCAGGACGTTCGGCAGATGGTCGATAGGTGCCACGAATGCTCCAACAGCGACAAGCGCCTAGCCGTGAGGCAAGCCCCCATGCTGCCCACCGAAGTCCCCAAAGGGGTGTGGCGAAAACTGGGGCTGGATTTCATAGGGCCGCTGGACAACATGCCCCCTGAGCACAGATACGGGATAGTCTTGGTCGACTACTTTTCCAAATGGGTGGAAGCTGACTTCACCCCGGACATCACTACGGGAACAGTCATTGAAACTCTCACCGCCATATTTCAGCGGGAGGGCCTGCCCGAAGAACTCGTCACGGACAACGGAGTCCAACTAGTATCCAGGGAAATGGAAAAATTTCTCAAGCTTAACAACATCAAACAGCGGAAAGCAAGTCTATACCACCCACAGGCAAATGGCCTAGTCGAGCGGGCCAACCGCTTCATCAAAGGGGCGCTGCAACTGGCCCACGCCTCGGGCCTAGACCCATACAAGACGGTCAAAGAAGCCGTAGCGGCTCACCGTCTCACCCCCAACGCCGTCACAAGTGTTTCTCCGTTCCATCTGCTGAGGGGGAGAAGGGCGGCATCCTCACTGGTACCACCATGGCTTCAGCAAGTGAGGGCCGACGAAGACGTCGACATGGCTGACGTAACGTGCCGTATGCAGCGCAACAAAGAAGCAATGAAAGCACAGGGGGACTTGCGCCGAGCCGCTCGACACACACAAGTCAACAAAGGGGATCTGGTGAAGATACGACTTCCCCACAAGGACACCACCACAGGTTCCAGATACAGCAGTCCCATAGAAGTCATGGAGAGAGGGACAAACCACATCCGCACCAGCGATGGCAGGAGATGGAATCTAGAGAGGGTAGCCATGTACCGCAGGAAAGATGATACTGTACACTCCCCTGGAGACACTGGAGGAGATCAGGTCTGCCAAGAACCATACGAGAACCATCATCTCCCGAGTGGAGACATCATAGAGCCGCAACATCGCAACGACTTCGCAAGCTCCCTTTTCCCAACCACACCCAGGGGATCACAGCAAGGAGCTGGACAAAGAGATCCCGATTCACCAGCACCCTCCCAAGGACACTTCATCGATCCCGCTACATACCCGGATCCTGGCAGGCCCCAGAGAGAGAGAAGGGAGCCTGGGAAATATGCGGACTTCATCATGGAGTGACCTCCCATTCCTTTTTCCCAGCAGAGGAGGTGTGTGGGGACATCACGTGATCGCGGGAGCGTGTTCTCGCGAGATCTCGATACACAGGATCTCGCGAGCCCACGCTCCGCGGGAAAACGTTCCCGCTTGAGAGTGGGCGCCCTGCCAGCTAGAGCGGTCGTACAGGAGCGCTGCTCCTGATTACACAAAAAGGAGAATCAACTCCAGAACCATCACTACAGCTCATAGGGCATAACACCACAGCCACTGGAGGCTTCATGGGGGCCCTATGAGTTTACGGCGTGCCACCGGTGAGCACAACCCTTCCACAGTGAAGTAACTGGGGAAGCACAGGACCTGGTCAGTTTAACAGTGAGTAAGCGCCCTGCGCCACCAGTCCGCCTTAAGACATTCTCCCTTGTTCTCAGTCAATAAAGACTGTCAGAAACCCTACTGCGTCCTGTCATCTATTCAGGCCACAACACTTTCATTTCTTTGTTTGCTCCCTTTTTGCTAGGAAAGGTCAGTGCACTTTCTCAAAAATGTGCTGTAAAATGCATCTTTTCAAATCATTTAAAAAAAATGTTGTCACAGGACATCTCCCCTCCCCCAAACCTCTCTACATTATTTCGGGCTCCTTGGCTACGCCCCTTCGCACCACCCAGGACGGGTGTGAATCATTTACAATCCTGGAACCCCCTGCCCCAAAAGCCCTCCACCCAGGAGCCGCCCACCACCCGGCACTGAAAACTGCCTTCGCCACTGTGCCCAGACCATTGTTTTTCAACCTACTATACCAAGCCATTACAAAAGGGGAAAGGCTATATGCAAATCAGACTTCATCCCACCCCCAAAGGGGCAGTCCAGTCCAAAATGCTAGGTCTCACTCTTCTGCACAAGACCAAACAGACATCTCCTAGAGCCAAAGTCTCCTGGAACAGCGATACATCCAGGGAAACTATAAGGTGAAGAAATCCTTTGGAGAGTAAGTGCCTAAACAGACTGGCAACCTTCCTGGAGATGGAGGAAGTAGGGACGTAAGTTACTGTCATCAACCAGAGTGGATACACCGTTTGGGTTGCATGCTGCTGGCAAAACCACCCAGCAGTTACCAGACCCTTCTTTCTCTCCCTCCATCTCTGAAAGGCACATGAGCTAATTTCCACACGTTATTTTCCTAATGCCCTCCTTATTACATTCAATGTTTATTTGCTATTGACTACCCCATCTAAATCATTGCCTGGCCACAGGTCCCATAGCTACCTTCACCCTTTCGCCTGTTTTAAATTAATCATGACCACTATCATTGCTCTGGGTGATACGTAGTGATTACATTTTTTGAAAAAGTACAGATATCAAGCTTGGGATAGGGGATAATGTTTTCTACGGGTGGGGTGGGGATGGCAGTTTAGGGAGGATCTGCAAGGGGTTTCCCACTGTATTTTGCTGCTGCTCTGAATTTAAAAACGAGCTTTAGACCTGACATGACCTGGCTCTCTGTGTCTTGCTGTCCATGCACAGTTGGTGCCTTGCCCGTAGGTCGCCTTCCTCGAAGGTCCGGCCGGATTTGGCGGCACCTGGACAAGAAGAGGAGCAGGCGCGGTGTTCAGTCAGGATAATGCACAAAACTAACAAACCTCTCGCTGACTCTTTTCATGATGAATTTGCATGGGACACCGAACACAGATAAGGGCAGGGGAACATTGGCGGAAACAAGGGGAACAAAAATAAAAATAAAGGGATAAACAGAAGGAAAGCATTATGCAAAGGAACAGGGAAGAGCGAGTATTAAGTTCGGGTCATAGGTATGGGGGAACACCCCATCAAGTTAGTAAAATGTAAAAGCCGACACATTGTCAAAAATAGCAGGTGAACAAAATATGCACTTTTTATGCAAACCCTGAGCACGGCCAAATCATCTATATGACAAGTTATAGGGTTGCCATTGCTGACACTGTATGCAGCCAGAGTGTAATTGAGAGATGACGTGTGGGTCGGCACTGGACAGTAAGGAAAGACTGCAGGTTGTTGTAAAGCATGGTCACCGCTAAACATTAAGTAGTCACTTTTATTCAGTTACATTTTCTTAAGTAAAGGTTTATCTTCTTAAGTACATGTAGAAGAAGGTCCCACCGCTGCTGTAGGGGCGGGGCCCTTAACCACCTCAACTTAAGCATGCCCACCACTTGAAGAATGAGTGCACGCTTTGTACATGAAGCAAGTTCATTGGACATTTCTCCAGGGAGCACTTAGATCGTGTTGCAGGACCAAACTAACCCATGTCTCAACAAACCACATCAGTTGATATCTTTCATACAGTTTTGCAACAGTTAAAAGTCTCCCCAATATTTTATTACAATCCACCCCCAAACATGATTGGACAGAAGCCTCTTCAAAGAAATCTAATTTTTTCCCAATTCCTACATTTTCATTGGCCAGTTTTATCTTAATAGTGATCTTCAGATCATATTCATAGCACACCATTTCTTAGGATTCGTCCATGGTAGGTCGTGACATCAGCACATGGTTAAACATTGGTATTGAAACATAATTTATTGCTAGCAATAACTGGCCTAAGGCCTTTAACATTAAGTGTGTTTGCACATGGTCTGGTTGAATATTTTAGCATTACGAGGAAGGCTTGAATAAACAGGTTTTTCTTTGCAATCTCATCTGCCCCGTACTCCTGGCTCCTCTTAAGACATACGAATTTATGCGACCACCGCTCCAGCACATACAGCCTCTAGTTTCAACCTTTTAAAACAATTGACCACTGGGCACCCTGGCCTCGGGCCTCATCTTTATTGCCGGCCTAAGCAAATGGTCATCCCCCTCAGATACATCGGTTCCCTTGTGGAACAGTTAGATTAAACCTTTGTCCTGTTCGCAAACTTGACCTTTTTACTAGATGGCTCATTCTTTCTTCCACCATCCCCCCAAGCCTAGAAAACCATAATGTCCCTGCTCGATAAAATTTATTGTGCAGCTGCTAACCTCAAAGGTTATGAAGTTACTCATTTACCTGCCCTCATCCTTCTGAAAACCTGGCATGGTCAGTATATAAGTCAAGGTACATTTTGCAAAAGGGCTCCTTTACTGTGTTTTTGATCCCTTTGTGAGATTCATGAATTACCCATGTATTTGTATTGTTGTGCTTGTATGTTTTTACATTTGGTGGGTTCAACATTTTATCTTTCTGCGCGCATGCAAGGTAATATTTATCAATTTCTAGACCAACAGGAACACTAAATCAACATATCCCATCAATAATTAACTACACTTTGGTACCTTGCCGCCATCTTCAATTGGGAATATGGTGCATGCAACACAAGCCCCTCGTAATCAGGGGGACCTTTCCTGACCACCCCAAGAGTGCCCACCATACAAGTAGCCCTCCCCAACAGGCACCAGTGGGACCTGAGGGCTAAGGACATTCTAAATACTCTTACATTCACCACATGGACTCACACACCTTCTGACATCACACACACTGTCATTCACCATGCAGACAGGGAGGTGGGAAACCCGATACTACATGGAGAGACACTGTACTGTACTGGATTGTGTCCTATACGCTAAATCCGGCCTCTGCCTGCCAGACTGTCTGAGCTATATCTTTCTGGTGGCGGGATGCTGGTAGTAGTTTTTGAGGCTGTAAGAGGGCTGTATTGTATAGATGTATTATATAGAATCCAGACCTCCCTATTTCTCTTAGTTATCAATGCTTCACAGACTGACTACTATACTGTTGCTGGCAAAGAGAAAAGAGTCAGAGTGAAAGAATTATGAGGGCTCAGAAATGTGAGGACGGCCAATTTTGTAAAGTGCTTTTAACTTCTGCCATTTTATTAAATAAAACAAGTTAAATAAACGCCTCACTATCCCTACCCTAACATGGATTTCTCTGCTTATAGTAAACTAAAAGAGAACAATCTAACCAAGGGATCTCTAACCCTCACAGTTATACAACAATTAAAACAAAAAGGTATAAGATGGCAACTCAATTCCACAAATGTATACAACATATAACCTGGTTCACAGGGTAATCAATGTCACTTGTCATGGACTGGGTGAACTCCCCTTCCTCAGATCCAAACAAGGGGTTCTTCACAGTTCAAAAGAAAACCAAGGAAATCCAGCTTGAACACAATGTACCTTTATTTTCAACGAGATCACTTGTCAAAGTCCAAAAAGCTCTCACTCCTGGAATGAGAAAGTTTCCAAAGTGTATTGAAATGAAAAGTCATACACTCTCACACCTCCTGGAGCAACAATTCATTCACATCTTTGACAACAAAGAAAGGGCTTGGCCAGACCGGTCTGCTTCAAGAATAACTTCAGGACGAATTGTAGCTTTTTCTCAATCACCTTTCACAATTCTTCCCCAAATGTCACAACTTAATATATATAGTCGATCGATTCTGTTGATGCCTAAGGTTCAAATTGAAAAAGAAATAGAAGAAACAGACACACGACTCATCTTGACATTCAGCAAAGCTTCAAAGTACATTTGCCACATAATACATAAACATTGCCATGTACTTAAGCAAGATGAGCATTTGGGGCGAACCTTGGGGGCAAACATCAACATCACCTACAGACGTTCCACCTCCTTGAAAGATAGCCTAGTGTTCCAGTTACATGAGTCCCAGAACTACATTAGCGGTCCCGAGCTGGTTTGGTGCCAATCCAGAAGGATTCCACAAATGCACAAAGTGTAAGGCTTGCAAGTTTGCAAAAAATATTAAAAACTACCAACATCCAGTATTAAAAAATAATGTGATCATTAAATCAAGGATCACATGCGACACTGAGTATGTTGTGTATGTCCTTACCTGCCCATGCAATCAGTGGTATGTCGGGAGCACGATCGGAAAGCTAAAACTGAGAATTTTACAACACATAAGAGCGATCAAAAACATCGATCCGACATACCCTATGGCTCTACATTTTCAAGAGGAACATAGCGGGAAACTGGAAGGTTTTAGGTACTTTGGAATACATGCCATCCACAAATCAGTAAGGGGTGGTAATCGGGAACTCTTACTGAGACAAACAGAAACCAGATACATTTTAGACTATGAGACCAAGAAACCACAGGGCCATAATCTAGATGAAGAACTATATACATTTCTAGGCACCTGATTTCTTACAGCAACTTTAAAGTAATTTCATGAATTAACTGCTTGAGAAGATCCCACATTCCAGCTTGGCCGGCTAAGTTCTTGTCCCTTCAGGGAATATGTGTTTTTAAGATTTTTTACATGACAAACTTTATCACCAGCCTCATGTCAATGTGAATGCAAATACCTTTTGTTGTTTATTAGTTTGTTTGCAGCACAGTCAGAAAATAGATTTCTCACTAGTATAAAGGTTTGAAGGCCTTTCAAAGCAATATTTTTTCCATAATTGGAGGATTGAGCATTCTTTAGACCTCCTCTTTCCTTTATCCTTTCCTTTTAATATTTTTTCACTTCTTCTTTTTGTCAGGGCGAGCAACTTACCTTATGTTGAAGTATTCATTAGCACAGGAACATAACTATTTGCATGCCCGTTTTTTCCTCCCCTCTTTTTTGTTTTTTCTCCATTTTTGGTTGAAATAACTTCTGGGTCGGTAATACTATTCATGATTTACTTTTCAATTGAGGTTTTACTACATGTGGGCAATTGATTTCATGGTTGTCTAGAACTTTCTTTATATGTGGTAATGAATGATATTCATGTATTTTTAAAGTACTAAGAAAAAGCTTTTTATGCACTAAGCACTTTATTCTATTCTCATATTGAGAATTATAGTGAAAGGCTGCTAAATACACGTAGCACTTTATGAATTAGGAGTTGTACTCCGTGGCTGCTGATTGCACATAGCACTTTAACAACATCTTGTTGTATATGGCATATTTTGCACAGTTAGTCTAAACAGGTATTTGTACCAAAACAAGCAATTTAAATACACATGAGTTGTATAATGAACAGTGTATGTGCACTATGCACTAAATCTTATATACTGCATTGTTCATAATAATAGACACCTTATAATACGTGATTTTTACTTCGTAATATGTCTTTGCCTACATTTTAGAATGCTCGATTGTAAAGCATGCTTTGTTTTACCATTACGTGTGGTTTAGCTTTTTAACCCAACCCAAGATGGTAGATCTGTGTAATAGACCAATAGGAAATGTGTGTGACTCTCTATATTACAACCATAGAGTTTTAATTTGGATAAATAGTCCTTCCTTTGTGTTTCTCACCCTAAACATGAGCAAGCGGTTTGTTACCGCGAAACGCGTCGTTTTCGGGCTGTTTTCTTTTCTGTCCTGGACATATAATTTATTAAAGAATATTTCTTGGCTTACATCAATGGTTTGCTGCCTCAGTGTTTTGCTGCGATTCCTGCATGCAAGACTTCTTCCTGGAGTGCCTTCCGCTTTCCCTGCACTTTTGTACAGGGTCTACTACATATATATATATATATATATATATATATTCAGTAAAAAAACTTTGTTAACGGGACGTTATGGTTAAGTTGCGCTACTAAAAACCTATGAAATTCAGTAAAAAAACTTTGTTAACAGGACGTTATGGTTAAGTTGCGCAACTAAAAACCTATGAAATTCAGTGAAAAAAACTTTGTTAAAGGGACGTTATGGTTCCAAGTAAAACCGAAAACCCCCTAAAATTCGCAAGTTATGGTACGCTAAGCAACCATAACTCGCGCCACCACCGTGCACTGCTAAGCCTAACACCCAGGACATCAAAGATGACATCACAAATGTCATTGATGACATCACTGATGACATCACTGATGACATCACATGTCTGACTCCCCCTTTTCTCCTTTCCTGACATATCTAGGCCACATGATTTTCTTCAGTAACAGTCAGGAACTAAAAATTGTAAATTACTATATTCGTAGACTTATCCTTCAAGTATGTTCTTAGAATAATTCCCTTATGGTCCAGTCATATCATATGAAACATATACATAGGGGAAGACACAACCTTGAAAGACAGCAATCCTTTTTGTGCATTAAAATTATCAGTAGATTTATCAGCACTTTCTGATACTTTTGATGTTTTTTTATTAATGTACTTTCCCCGTATATGCTCATATTTTTATATGTTGTACTCACACTATTTTCCTTAGGGTCCAGACACATCATGTGATATATATAGATAGGGTAAGTAACAGCTTTGAAACAGAGCAATCATTTCTCTGCATAAAGGTAATCAGTTAGGTTATGAACAGTTTCTGCTACTATTGCTGTTTCTTTTTCTTACTTCAATTACCTTGTATATATTCATATTTGTATGTGGTGTTGTCTCTTTGTGATTTGTCTATAATAATGCAATATGTAGTAAGTGGGTTTTATTACCTACCTATCACAAGTTACACTGTACACAAAACTCTAATATGAAAACAGTTATCATTTCACTATTCAACATGGCAAGCTTATGAATATTGCACCTCCATCATGTATGCTGCACAAAATGCCTATGTTTCTACATGAGTACCTTAGTATACTGGATTGAAGTTAATAATAGAATGCTATTTATATCAATGCATAGCTTAATACACTGATTAGCACTTGATATTTATTCCAATAATCTTTGACACTTTTTAAATTAACATTACACTAAGAATCCCTTGTACAGACTTTTCACGAAAGGTATATCCCCATGTGATGTCATCAGTGATGTCATCAATGACATTTGTGATGACATCTTTGATGTCCTGGGTGTTAGGCTTAGCAGTGCACGATGGTGGCGCGAGTTATGGTTGCTTAGCTTACCATAACTGGTGAATTTCAGGGGTTTTTCGGTTTTACTTGGAACCATAACGTCCCTTTAACAAAGTTTTTTCACTGAATTTCATAGGTTTTTAGTTGCGCAACTTAACCATAACGTCCCGTTAACAACGTTTTTTAACTGAATTTCATAGGTTTTTAGTAGCGCAACTTAACCATAATGTCACGTTAACAACATTTTTTTACTGAATTTCATAGGTTTTTAGTAGCGCAAGTTAACCATAAACGCCCTTTAACAAACTTTTTTCATTATATAGAAAATTTCAGAACAGCCGTGTTGTCCGCAGACAAATCGAACACAACAAAAGTGTCTAGCACATAAAAAAACAGAACATTGAACCTATCTCATACTCCCCCACCCTCCCCAAACACTCTTACACACCAACACACTCCACTAAATACAATTTTTCATCCAAGTTTCACCGCGCTGTCTGCGGTCGTTGGCGAATGCAAGATGGCGGGCGCAACAGAAAATCTGACGCGCTTCACGCACCACAACGTTGCATGTCCGCGGACATCACGCAAGCCGCTCGGCCAATCAGGGCACTGTCCACGGAGCGAACCGGGAAGTCCGTCCGCGGAGCGAACGGAGATATCACTAATTTTTTTGCCTTACATTTTGGTAATTTTAAAAAAAACTACTGGACGAATTTACACCAAATGGTGTAAATCCGTCCAGCGGTTTGGGCTGTAGGCGTGTGCAAAGTTTTTTCCCATTAAGTCTATGGGAAAAAAAAAAAGTTTTGGGACTCCCCCTATAAGTTTGCCCCCTCTGGACCAAACCTCTCCAAACTTTGCAAACAAATTCGAAGTGGGCCATATACTATTTTTGCAAAGTTTGGTGAGGATTCGTCCAGAGGGAGCGAAGTTATAAGCCACCCAAAAAATGCTCTTTCTATGGAAACAGCAACTTAACCATAACTACATGGACGCTACGGCGTCCATGTAATATATATACATATATATATATATATACATATATATATATATATATATATATATATATATATATATATATATATATATATATATATATATTCCCTACAAAAAAAGCTTTGTTGAGGGACGTTATGGTTAAGTTGTCCTACCAAAAATCTGTGTACTTCACTAAAAAAAAATGTCTACCTCCCCATTATGGTTCTAATTAAAACTGAAAAACCCCTGAAATTCGTCAGTTATGGTAAACTAAGCCCCCATACCTGCCATCACCACTGTGCACTGCTTACACTAACACCCAGAACATGAAAGATGGCATCACAAATGCCATTGATGACATCACATGTTTAGCCCCTTTGTTTTCGTTCCCTGCCATATATATATATATATGTACATTAAGTAAAAAAACGTTGTTAAACGGATGTTATGCTTCACAGTGAAACCAAAAAACCCTGCACATTCCCCAATTATGGTAAGCTAAGCAACCATAACTCGCACCATCTATGTGCATTGCTACGACTAACACCCAGGACATCAAAGATGACATCACAAATGTTTAAGGGAGGACTGTGTGAGAGGAAAAGTACGTTACCATTGTCCCACCTGTACCTGCCCCGCTTCTCCATTCCCTAGTGAACCATCCCCAAACCTTCAAGAAGAAAATAGACGTTTTGACGAAACATCCATCCCTTCTTCCCCTCACAAATCTTCACCTCATAACCAGCCCGTGTTGAATCCTAATTCCCCTATATTTGTGTCAGTATCTGCTTCCCCCTCTATTTCTTTGGGTTGAAGTGTGTGTGTGTTTGGAATGTTTTTGTATAGTTGTTTTAGTTATAGAGTTTGAGGATTATTTTTTATGTTTTAAAAGACTTATAATGCTCGCGACCAGCACGCCTGTTCGACCTATCCGTAAGGAATGGAAAGTGGGTGTTGTAAAGGCAGTACACCTACCCTTACTAATGTCAAGTAAGACGGAGTTGATGCTTGACCTCAACATCTGTTCAAGGTTTGCGTACATAAACAGCATCCTAAGGACATTATACCTCACTGTGTCGCTTACAAACAAGATGAAACATGTTCGTAGAACACACCAGGTGTCTGGGATGGCTGTAAATGAGCAAAATGGGAGTGTGTTAAGGACAGTATACCTGTCCGTATCGTCCGCAGCCAAAATGGTGGCGTCCGTAGAACAGGCGCGGTGGCCGGCAAGTTCGTAGTCAAACAAAATGTAGTTGTCCTAAGGACACTGGACCTGTCCGTACAGTGAGCATATCATGTATGCACATGCGTAGTACAAACGTAAGTATAGCGAACATCGCGCCTGTCCCTAACTGTCCGTCTCACTTGTGTCGCACTTTGAATTAGTTTGAGAACCCGAACACTGTCTGTAGGACACTTGCGCGCATGCGCAAGTTTGTTACTCTGCATTTGCTGTCCAGCGGACTCACATTTCTGTTGCGGATGTGTTCAGAACGTCATCATGTGACCGCACCCACGCTGAGCGTGTGGACTAATTTGCGCAGTATGTGTGCTTCCGCAGCAGTACAAAACAACTTGTAGACATAAGGCAAAATATTGTAGAGTGTAAAAATATCCTTTCACATATCCCAGACAATAGCTTCCCTGAGGACTTGTTGTATAAAATTTTCGTTCCGCTTTGCAGTGATGAAGACGGTCACGAGGCACACCCCTCCACCCCTATAAATGCCCACACCACTGAGCGCATCTTCATTGTCCTTCTAGCTATAGCAGATTGAGGTGTACTGCCTTTACTGCTGTAGTGACCAAAAGAAAAATAATCCGTATGGCTTCCACGGCTGCTGTTGGTTCATTAGCCTCTGCACCACTCCCAAACCCGCCACAAACACCACCTCCCCAAGGGCCTGCAGAGAGATATACGGGTGAGGATGTAGAGAGCGAGGAAGAAGAGGAGGAAGAGAATGAGGTGGAGGAACTCCGCACTACCAGAACTCGCCGGAAGTCGTTGGTGTGGCGGTTGTTTTCCATTTATGGGAACGTGCCAAAAGCACGTGCGAACCTGATGAGGTGTAACCAGTGCCAGGAGGTGCTGAGTCACGGGCGATTTGGTGCGTACAGCTTTGGTACGACAACCATGAAGCGACACCTCACTTCGTTCCACACTTCGGACATTCGCAAGGTGGTGCCATGTGCAGAGAGTAGTCGATTGAGTTCCTCCACAGCATCCTCCGTGTCCGATCCTCCCACCACGAGAGACACTCCTGTGGGGGAGCGCCTCCCTCCAGCTGCCGCCCATCCATTCGCAATGCTGTTGACCCTACCTTTCAAAAGTGACAATAGTGTGTATGTATTGTGACGTAGTACTCTGCAGGGGGGAGAGTTTTCGAAGTGCTTTTGAGGCTACGGTCACAGAGCACCAGAAGATCTGCTCCTTACCTAAGTGAAGCTCACCCTATATCTTTCTCTGTCCACTTGCCCTTTCTTATCCCCGTGACTGGTGTCCCTTCCTTACCCTCCTTTGGCCTCCTCTCCTAGTGTGTCATGTGCTGAGAAGCAATAAACGTGAAAACAACAAAAATTACAGATAAGGCTCTTTTCAGAGCCTCCTTTTCTCAGTTTAACAATAGAACTATGAAGTGACCATTGTAGACCCCCGCGGAGTTGTGGAAAAGTTTGCAGACAGTCGTAGGAAAAAAAAGGAGGGTGCAAGCGGAGCAAACACAATGAAGTGTACGCTGAGAGTAAGTGGTGGCTCTGAAAAGAGCCTTTCGGTGGTGTGTTGTGTGGGTCAAAAACTGTGGCTTGGAGTAAATGGATTGTCACATAGGTTATTGTGAATCCAAAAGAGGTTGCAATGCATTTTGTACATTGCGAAGAAAAATCTGATTGCCAGCATATGTGAGATGGACTCCATCTCTGCGGAAAATGAAAGAGCTGCGAAACAAAATGTTTTCATTGTGGAAGGAGGACATGCCAACATCTCTTAAAAAGGCACAAACAACCTTATTCACATTGCTTCTCGCTTCCTCCATTTGTGGACCAAAAGCAGAAGAACGCAGCCATATTTGTCTTTGTGCAATACGGGAAAAAAGTATTTGACAATTTGGAAACATGCCCATGAGCTTCGCAAGTCCTTGCTTCATTGCAAATTGCAAAGAAATTCCAGACACATGGCCTAAACTGTTTCCTCTGTAATGAAGATAAGTATATCTGGAGGACGCTCTGTCAGTAAAGTAACACAGAGAGGTAGTAAATCCAGCCACCTCATGCCACGCACGCCATCCTAGTGCACTTCTACATGAGGAAATCCGAGATCTGCAGATAAACTGCAGCTTTCTGCATGCACCTTCAACCAATGTATCCATGAGTCTCCCAAAATCCAGATAATCTGTTTGCGAGCACCCAAAGCCATGGCTGTGTGGTCTCCTGTCAGGGAGAAGACGGTCTTACTAAATCTCGCCGTTCAGAACACACCCACTGAACTTTATTGACCAATCCTTAGCTCCGCTCATTTTCATTTGCATGCTTCTCCACCCCAGAATCCCCGTTGGTGATATGTGATGGCTGCAAACTACCGCCATGTCCGCGGACATGTATAGGATCAGAGCGTGACGACGGTACATTAAAGTATTATTCCCCTTTTTCCCTTTTAAGGTGGGCTCTGAAAAGAGCCGTTTTATTTTTTGTTTTTGGGCAGATACCTTACAGACATCTGTTATTTTGTTTAATTTTTTGTATTTTTTGTCCTTACTTTATCCTACAACCATTACAGAACCTTCTCTAAAGCAAGCCTTACGTTCCAAAAGAACATCGCATTTCCCAAAGAAGATAGCGCAACACCATCTGCTTCAAAATAATCAGCATTACTTGGAACAATGTTTTCGTGGCTGCAGAAAAACATACCAGTGCGTAACATAAAAGCATGCATGCCGCGATTAATGATACACCTCCCAATACTTTGAGACGGACAGAAAAAAGAATTGTTGTCCCAATTTACTCTAGGGAGTAAAAGAAAAAATTACTTTCGCAGTTGGAAAGATGTTCATGATTGCTTGAACCAACGGTCCCAAATCTGCCAACAAAGTACGTGCATTCATGTAGCCGAAATGGCAAGCACCGTAGTGCAAAATTACCACATGAGGAGAGGTCATCATACCTATGTCTCTGCAAACTTGCAGAATTGCCGCAACATTGGCATTAGTCTCAGCGTTCCACACCACCTCCACTCCTCTCACATCGAAATGGTGTGCCACATGCCTACTCTTGGCATAATGTTGTAAGCCATGGACAAAAATGTCGCCAAGCACCAAAACCCTGACCCTCTCCACCTCTGCCATCTTCAGTGTACGCACCATCTTTGTACACAAAAGAGTAATGTGAACATCTGATTGGCTGATGCCTACAGTCCCCTTTCCATGCAGGATTTGCTGTAGAATCCTGTATGTGACACGCCCTACCCACGGACAAGCGTTGCCTACATGCAGCAGAGACTCTTACCCAGTCCATTCACCCTTTCCACAGCGGTAGCAAATCGAGTCCTTCATTGGACACAACTAAGCAGTCACACAACCATCCACGAATCACATTGAATATCGTTAAATCTAACTCCTTCATCAACATTGCGCACTTCAAAATTACTGTCGATAAATCTGAATGGAAGTCGCATATCATTGCAAAGCACCTACTTCAGAAGCTACTGTGCAAGTGTTGCGAATTTCTATGTACAGCTCCATGCATGCGCACATGCATGAATATAGAGTGCAGGTATGTACATTTTAATCAGAGAACATGTGCAACCCTTATGATTTAATTTAAACAAATTAAAGCCGCTAAATGTGCATAGGCAATACATACCAACGCTCCCCCTTTTAAGTGCATGATGTCTGATTTATCATTGACAAACCGCACAACTTCTTACTGTCTTCCGCATAACCTATACATACGTTGCAAGCATGCCTATTTAGGGCAAAACTCGATTTTGTATTAGAAAATGTCAGAGTTGTGTACTGTGTACGGCCTGCAGTAATGCTTCTTGCAATGTAATCGTATGACAAAAGTAAGCGCTCCCGATTGCTGTGGTAACATCTCCCTCTGAGGGTCTCCCGATTTCTCGGCATCATGCTTTTAAATTGCAAGTAGAAAATGTTTTCCCATCTACTACTATGCCCTATCGCTTACAAAGCTCTCTCCTATAGATAGTACACCTTGTGAAAAACAAGGCATTTGCATGACCTTAAAAATGTTAGAAATTTTGAAGGACTTGCAAGTAACATATTGCAAATACCATGCAAAGGCTGCACAGAGTGAAGTGAAATGCACACATGCACTGGGTTGAAATATGAAAGGAGAATGCTCTGACGAAAGATGCACAATTAATGTGTACAATATCAGCACTGCTGTAAACACACAAAGTAATTAATTTTGTTTTTTTGAATCACAGTGAAGACTACTCTCCTGAGAATCAACAGCATCTACACTGCAGACGACATATCCGAAGAAACCTGGTCATTTTGCAAAAAAAAGTAAGTACAATACTACCTTTATATTGTAACTACTCTTCAAAGAGGCTGCGTGGGTTATTTGTTTAATTTGGGCACAAAGAATAACAGGCAGAATGGCTTACAAATCCCTGTGTGTTTGGAACTCAAATTACATACGTAATCCTTAGAAGGTTAGATTTAGAAAAGAAGTTGCTGTTGCTGTTGTAAGTTTATGGCATTTCGTTTATTAATAATGCTTCTCGTTACCACTAGCCCACTTTGTACTCTCTTCTGAAGCACACTGTAATAGTATACAAACAGTAAAATAGCCTTACAATCATTGCAAGAGTCCAATGCACATTCACACACCATGACAAAGAGCTTCCCCATTAGACTCATGCACGCATGCACACAGCACACATACATTGTACAACAGACCAAAGTATGCCTTCTTTTTTTCAACAGACACCAAAGAATGCCTACCAAAAAGCAACTCTGTAGAAAGGAACGCAGAAGTAGAGCAAATAAAAATAAAAGTGCCCAATCTAAGCATCCATCTGTTGTAGTGTTTGTAGAGAATGTTGGAACAAACCAGCTAATGCAGTCGGTTAGCAAAACAAAGGAAGCTTCAACTACCGAAACTTTAACTCCTCCATCAAAATGTGTCACAAAACACAAAAATGTTGGCAAAAAATCGGCTACCAGTACAGCTAACAATGCTCCTACTAATCCTGATAGTGTAACAAGAACCCATAGTAAAAAAAGTATTTTATCAAAAACGTTTCATCACAGAGTCCTTCAGAATCTACTAAGAAGAGGACCTAAATCATCCTCACCCCTTAAAACCTACTGTAGAAAGTTAATCCTACAAGCTCTTGTGGACAGTGCAATCCTTCTCAAAAGGAACTTGTTTATATTAGTGTTAAATAGGATGAAAGCACTAACAAACTACAAAAGAAACTCAGCAATAAACGTAATGTGAACAAAAATAATTTCTTAAATGTTTGTGGTGGTGAATGGAGTCACACAACAACCACAGAACCATATTTTAATGAAGAAGCATACAAACAAAATCAAACAAACACAATTGCCATCCATAGCAGTGGACGAGGGTATGAGAACATCAATACTACCATCATGGAACAAGAAATACTGCTTACACAAGTATCCTCTGAAAACTCAGAATTACCTCTCGATTCAGCAGAACCACACCGTCCAGTGTACAAATGGCCGTGCACATCAATGTGTGCCATTCCAAACAAAGCTTTCAAATCTTTACGTCAATTCCTCAATCCGTATGTAAAAGGTAAAGACAAAAGTAAAGTGAAAGTGCTGCAAAATATGGATATTTGTCCAGTGCGCAAATATACAGGACTACAAGGACATTCATTAGCCTGCATTTCTGAGCCTATTTGCAAAATCACCTTCCTTGATATCAAAGGTATATCAATACATCATTCAAATGTAAGAAATCTAGTGTATAAAATATACTATGCAAAAAGTCCAGCTTCAGAATTAGGCAATTTAAAAAACACTCTTCTGCATGGTACACCCAAATACTTACAAGAAGAAATTGACCGTATTCAGAGAGGATTTTGGAAGTGAAAGCCACTTACAAAATGCAATAGTTTTAGAACATAATAGCAACAATTCTGCACAAAGCAACCTTCTATTACACACATACAGAAAAGAAATAGTAAAATTTAAAAGGTCATCGGCTGAAGTACCAAACCATGTGTGTGTGTGTGTTGCCGCAGAACGTTTTACAAAAGGAACACAAAAAATGTAGACATAGCATACAAAATAGAAGACAATGGGCCTCATTACGACCCAGGCGGTAAGTTAACGCCTGGGTCGTACCTTTACCACCATGGCGTAAACTATGTTTACGCCATGGTGGTTGGCGGACTTACCGCCCCATTCCGAGGTTGGCGGGGCGGTAAGTCCCCAATCCCCATTTACCCTTCCCCATTCCCATTTTTGCCCCATAGGGGCTAAAAGCAGGTGTTAAAACCTCCATGGCGCTAAGGGACCTCGGAATCAGGCGGTAAGGGTCGGCGCTGTTTACGCCGCCGTAAACCCCTTACCGCCTGAGTCGTAATGAGGCCCAATGAAGATTCTAAATGGTTTGAATTAGCTCTCTACCTTTTAGCAGAAAAAAAATATAAACTAACTGAACGCCTAATATGTTGCAGTTACTGT
The DNA here is from genome assembly GCF_040938575.1 of Ambystoma mexicanum. Taxonomy (NCBI): domain Eukaryota; kingdom Metazoa; phylum Chordata; class Amphibia; order Caudata; family Ambystomatidae; genus Ambystoma; species Ambystoma mexicanum. Next base: position 309,131,904 of record NC_090934.1, on the reverse strand, counting down.
ACTACAAAATTAGACAACAACCACACTCCTTCACGTGCTATTACAAATAATTTGGAATTGTTCCCACTACCAAAAATCCTGCACCAACTCAATTTGTATGAGAGCATAATAATTCAAACAGTTCACCCATTTCAAGCAATTATACGCCTTCATTCAAAAACAGCAAAATTACCTTCCTCTGAATTGGTGAAAGGCATTTGTGGCAAAGTAGTTTATTTGCCATTACATCTAATGGAAAATGTACACACTCTAGGAGTGCAACGTTCAATAGAGCATTCTTTAATAGTCTTAGTAAATGGTGTATCAACAAAGGACAAAACAATTTGGCAACAACTGGTGGACTTACATAAAGTTAGACAAGCATTGCAATATCTAAAAGACAATAACGAGTACTACAAGGAAATAAATATTGATGAAAGTTTAAGGGAAACAACTGAAATAATTCAAGAGCCATCAGAAACTGGACAATTCGGACAAATTGAACTTCTGGATCCTGCTACAGTATCCACTCTTTTGGACCATTACACAATTCATCCATTGCATTCCAATGAAAGCATAGATGATGCACTAGAAACTTACCAAATGTGACAAACCAAAGGGTCACCAATGAGTATATGAGAAAAAAGTATAGAAGCACGTGCTTTTCCACTGCTATTTCCTACTGGCAAAGGTGGAAGATACGATGATAGACCCACTCAGATTGGGGCATCAGAATACCGCTCATTACGAATGTATTCGCAAGATCCCAGATTTAGACAAAATGTGGAATACATATTGCACCTACTCTATGAAAGTGAATTAGCAACACTATGTTACGGAGTTGCACACATTTTGAAATCTGGAACACACTTTCAAAATATGTCAGCTACTCAGTTAATACAAAAAGTACAGGAAAAAGATGAGGTTTTACAATCAAGTATAACAAATTTGTTTGCAAACATGCGTGGTACAAAAGAATACTGGTTCCGACGGCACAGAGACATGCGTTGTATGATCAGAAACCTTGGACCACCGACTTGGTTTGTTACACTAAGTTGTGCAGAATATGCATGGGAAGATTTACATGAGTTCCTACGCATAGCAAACAGCAACAAAAACAACATACATATATTAAACCTGGAGAACTTTGCTCTCTAGATCCAGTTAATGTGTCAAGATATTTCCATCATCGTTTCATTGCCATGCTACACTTTATTTGCAATAATACTGTTCCTCCCCTTGGAGAAGTGCAACACTTCTTTTGGAGAAAAGAATATCAAGTGAGAGGAGCACCACATATTCACATGCTGTTATGGATCAAAGGTTCACCGAAATTTGGTTACGACAGTGATAGCACTGTTTTGCAGTTTATCCAAAAATGTGTCACTTGTGAAATCCCTTCACAACAGACACATAGTGAGCTGCATGGGCAGATTTTACAATTTAAAAGACACAAATGTGGCATATATTGTCGCCGCAAATACAAAAACAAAGGTAAATACTACACCAAATGCTGCTTTGGTTTCCCTAGACCAGTTACAGAAACAGGTGAAGTAAACATCTTCATGTCTTCAGTTAGACATAGGGCCTCATTACGACTCAGGCGGTAAGGGTTTTACGGCGGCGTTAACAGCGCCGACCCTTACCGCCTGAGTACGAGGTCCCTTAGCGCCATGGCGGACTTAACACCTGCTTTTGGCAGGTGTTAAAATCCATGGCGCTAAGGGACCATGGAGTTAATTACGCCACCGTAATTTACGGTGGCGTAATTAACGCCTTCCCCACTCCCATTATGCCCTATGGGGCAAAAATGGGAATGGGGAAGGGTAAATGGGGATTGGGGACTTACCGCCCCGCCAAGGTCGGAATGGAGCGGTAAGTCCGCCAACCACCATGGCGTAAACGTAGTTTACGCCATGGTGGTAAAGTCACGGCCCAGGCGGTAACTTACCGCCTGGGTCGTAATGAGGCCCATAGTGTTAAAGGTAAATCACCTAAGAACACGTATTACATAAAAAGAAGTGTAAACACCTAGTGACCCCTGACGGGCCCATGGGATCAGGGCAGGCCCTCGAATACCTTAAGAGAAAGTAGCTGCACCTCGTGGAGGTTAGGGTGCAGGATTCACATACTCCAACACAATTCAATAAGGACCGCTCAAATGGATCAGCACAGAGACTGTTAAGTTCATAAGGGTTTATTCACCATAGCTTGACATAGTGCAGCCCTAGCAACTGTGCCCAAGTTCCCTGCCTCCACGAGAGACTCCCCTCCCAGCATTACACAGACACATTTATAGCAAAATGGGAGGGAGCAAAATGCCCCACCTCTCCCTGCACATCTTAAGCAACTCTATTGTTCAATTAGCTCATTGTCCAATTAATTTTAATTGGACAAAACCCTTCAAAAATGAAATACACTCTGGCATGCATATCTGTCGTTTCCTCTGGTGTTCTGCTCAATTTATCGTTGTGCAGCTGGATTCCTTTAGATAAGGGTTTCGACCAGGCTCCCTTTAGTCTGGTTTCTGTCCATTCGTCAAGTTTTTGAAGGCATGATTGTCCCTGAATGTCTCAACTTTTAAAATGATCTCATCACTGCATACTTTGAGCACTTCTTAGTTCCCTCTGTTCAAGCCACATTTAGTTGCATGCATTTTCATTAAATGCAATTTTAGCCTGAATGATTTTATGTCCGTGTACAGAATATGTTCTGTGCTTTGCCACCTTTCTACAGCATGGTAATGCCATTTTTGACATTATAACACAATGCCTTTGAACTCTAGTATGTTGCATCATTATAGAAACCCATTTTCGCATAATTGTCACCACATAAGTCCCTTTGAATTTCTCTGATTAGGTTTAAGTGATGGGGTCTCCACTTGATTCAGCTGTTGATTCAACCTATACATATAGGTTGGGACCTTCATTACAGAAGGGAAGAATCAAAATATATCAATGATTACAATGAAATCATTGCCCTCTTATGGAATGCAAACATAGATGTGCAGTACATTGCAGACAATTCAACTGCTGTTGCACGATATGTTACAGCCTACTTAACAAAAGCAGAAAAAACAGAGCTTCAAGACCTCTGGGATGACCTAGCATCAGACAAAACATTATCACAGAAATTGTTCAGCCTAGGCATAAAAATGCTCTCTCATAGAGAATGTGGCGCCTATGAAGCAGCGGATCGTTTAACCGGTACTGCTTTGTATGGAGGATCAGACAACATAGTATGGCTAAGTCTTGGTCCTGCAAAATCTAGAAAAAGAGTGCTGAAATCATATGAGGACATAGAAACAATTACCAGAAATGATCCCAACAGCAAGACATTCTAAAAAAAAAAATTAATGGACACATAGGGGGTCATTACAACCCAGGCGCTAATTGCGCCAACTTTACCACCATGGGTTAAACTATGTTTACACCATGGTGGATGGCGGATTTACCGCCCCATTCCAAGGTGAGTGGGGCGGTAAATCCCCATTTCCCATTTTCCCTTCCCCATTCCCATTTTTGCCCTACAGGGCATAATGGGAGTGGGGAAGGCGCTAATTACGCCACCGTAAACTACGGTGGCGTAATTAGCATCATGGCAGGTTAGCGCCATGGATTTTAATGGCTGCTAAAAGCAGCCGTTAAAATCAGAATAGGGGTTAAGGGTTAACGACGGCGTTAACCCTTAACGCCTGGGTCGTAATGAGGCCCATACTATCCGAACAGGAGTAGCACTTTGGAAAGCATGTGTCTATACCACATAGCTCAAAACTTTGCATACAAAAATAATGTAAAATCCGATGAAAGCAAACGTAGATATAGAGTGACCGATTGTGAAGGGAGCTTAGTGAAACTTACCAAACGAAGCTTAATTAATCATGTAAAATTATCATTAAAAACTCCTCAACAGAAAGAACAATATTACATGTCTCTGTTACAACTTTTCAAACCATAGAGAAAAGAGGAAGACATACTAGAAAACTATGACTGCTATGAAGATGCTTTCAAAGCAAATGAAAGCGCTATCACCGATGTGAACTTTACGCAGTACAAAACAATGTTACACAATGAGCAGCAACAGGAAGAAGAACTTCAGGCCCAACTAGATAAGGACTCTTCCGACAGCAGTCAACCTTCTGTAACAGGAAGTCAAGAACCACTAGGACAACCACTAATAGCAAATGAGGCTGAAGTAGCTATGGCAGAAGTAGAAAACACCATGTATCAGTATCAAGAAGATACAGAAGACTTAAATGTACAACAAGCAAAACCTAACAAAGATCAGCGCACCATTTTTGAAGATGTAACAAAACAAATTGTACATGGTGTACAACACGAAAATAAAGAATGTACCTGGCAACATTACAAACCTATACTGCTGTACGTGAGTGGTGAAGCTGGATCAGGGAAAACATTCTTAATCAAAATCATCAGCAAGTTCCTTCAACAATTGACAAACAACAAACTGTCAGCTGTTGTAACGGCCCCCACAGGTTTAGCTGCCTACAACATAGGCGGTATCACTTTACACCGATTACTACTGCTTCCAGTAGAGCATCAACATAAATTAGACTATTACAAACTTTCTGCAGAAGCTGCAATGGAATTACGCAGAGTATGAAAAGAAATGAAAATGCTACTAATAGATGAAGTGAGCATGGTCTCCAACCTAATGTTGGCTTTGATTCACCTCAGATTGCAAGAAGTACTTAAAAGTAACAATGAAGAACTCTTTGCAGGGAAACACATTATTGTTTTCGGAGATCATCTACAATTGACACCAGTGAAAGGTGAACCTATTTTTAAAACCTTAGGCCACAAACGCTGCCGGAAAACTGTTGGTAGCATAGGTAATGTCAACCTTTGGCAACATTTCCAATACAGAATATTAACTGAGAACATGCGGCAATCTGCAGATCTCACTTATGTCAACATCTTAAAAAGTATTAGAGCAAGAAGCACAAGTTATATTGAAAAACCGGCACATTCATGCACTTTATGGCGATAATGCATGTGCAATTGATGTTATGGAACAAATAGCGCACGTAAATGTCAATTGTATGGCCTTAATGCCAACTCTTGCAAGCTGTTTCAAATTCAATGAAACAATGTTAAATAAAGAAATGCAACCAATAATGGAAATTAGCGCCACAGACAAACTAGACGTATATGGTATGACAGTACCCATGTGTGAGCAAGCCACAACAAGACTAAATAGTTTAGAAAATTCAATCTCCAACACAGCTGGGTTGGAAACAATATTAAAATTATCCTTAAATTGTAGAGTAATGCTTAAACGTAACCTTGACGTCGAGGAAGGGCTAGTTAATGGAGCACTAGGTACAGTTGTTGGCTTTCAATCATACCCACGTGACAGTAACATTCAGTTTGTCAACATTCACTTTGATAAAGTTTCAGAAGTGAAAAGGATAGGGCGCTCAATTGCTTGATTCCTTCTCTTCAAAGACATGTATGTACGTAGAGAGCAATTTTCTCTAACTTTTGCATATGCAGTTACCATTCATAAATCCCAAGGTCTTACCCTAGACAAATCATTGATAGATATAGGAAACACAGTCTTTAAGGAAGGCATGAGCTAGGTAGCATTATGACGCTTACGTACACTTGACGGTCTATTGCTAATGAACTTTGATGCAAGTAAAGTCAAAGCTGATATTCCTTGCATTCTAGAATACAATAGACTGCGTTCACTGTACACCCCTCATCTGAAACAATATCCTGTTCAGATAAAGTAAAACATGGTAAAAGAAAACTAAATGAAACAGAAATGCAACAGAATCCAACAGCAAATTCCTCAAATAAAAGAAAAGAAGCTAAAGTTTCAGCAATTACCACAAACAAAGAAGAACCTATTAGGGAATGGAATGTAATCCAGGGACGTTTTCAAAGAAGGAACAGAAATTCCTAAAAATGCACTCAGATACAGAACTAGCTGGTCCATTAAAATTTGTAAATGAAAGTGGGGTAAATTGCTACGCAAATGTAGCAATGAATATTCTATTTCAATTGCCACCAATTGTTAACAATATTTACTTGCACATTACAGACCAATTGTGTTTGCAAATGTTAGTGCTTCATAGAAATGCAACAAGCAATCCTGACAACACATACTGTGTTCATGGAATACGGCAAGAATTGGACGACTGTGCCGGAATGGTGAGATTCACTGTGAACTCACAAGAAGATCCACAAGAATTTCTAATGTACTTACTATTAGTATTGGAAAACAAAACCATACCTGTAAATTAAATCTTCTAAATTTTGTACATGTGGAAACATACATGCATTCTCTGTAGCAATGTGATACAGGAAGAAATCCCAAATGAGCGATTTGTGTATGTTTCCATGCCAAATTGTGAAAGCATTCCTTTTCAGCAACTTGTACAGAATGCAAACCATGGCAGATTATGTACTATTTGCAATTCAGACAATCTGTTACGCTCACCTGGTTCCCACAGGGGCATTGATCGGACCCGGACAGCTGCGGTCTCCACCAACGGGATGCGTAATGCCGAGATGACTGTCTGGACTGGCCCGCCTAACCTTGTCTGCTTGATCCGTAGAAGTATTCTCCTGCAAGTGGAGAAAGGGATTTAGCCACCCGTAGATTTTAGTGATGGCCCCCTCCCACTGTTCTCGTTCTCCCCTCTTGTCACCTCCGATTTCCCCTTTTAGTAACCTCACCCTATGTTTTTAAATGATGAGCTCTCCATCCTGCATGGCATGCAGGGGCGCGTATATACCAGTTACTTCACTGGTTTGAAGGTGCTGGAGGAGTTCCGGAGGAATATTGATTTCGGGGTTTATAAAGTTCAAAGAGTTCAATATGTCAGATGATCGCTCTATTCCATTCCCTTGTTGAATCGCAACTGGTTCCAAAGAATATTGCCTGGAGACAGCTGCTGGCGTTCAGGTAAGAGTCTGTGTTACCCAACACTGTCCGGTAAAAGTTGCATGAGTTTAACTTGTTGTTTTCTCCCTTTGTAGGTGCGGCAAATGAAGATGAGGCGTATTAAAGGGTAATGCCTTCGGTGGTAAATCAGGTAAGCCTATAGTGGTAAGAGATTGTATTTGTCGGCTCTCATGGCTCAGCTTGTTGTTTCTATTGTTTTCCCCCAGGTGCTGGCGTTCGGCGAAGAAAATGATGGACGCAGCGCCGGATCGAAAAATGCTGTGAGGACTGGTGAGTATGGCGTGGCGCTGCAGCTGGCGATGCGACGCGTGCAGAAATAATGTCTTTTTCAAGTTCGAAGACATGATGGATCCGGAATCAGGTAAGGATTGAAATAATGTCGGTGTTCTAACCTTTCCTTCTTCTTTCCTCTTTTGCTAGGAGCTCTGGATTCGAGACAGGCGTAGCTGAAGACTGGATGCTGACTGCAGGCACGGTGAGCGTTACGCTGCTGGATGCAAATAACGCAGAATAACGCAGAGCGTGTGTTGCTGATCGGGCGTGGTTTAAATAGCCTCCAAAGTAGTTCTAGGTAAGAAGTTCCCCAGAACCACACCCGAGTAAAAAATAGTCCCTGTAACAAAATAGTCCCATCCAAGCCTCACGTTGGCTTGGATTCAGTTGCAGCATGGTCTGCATGAGGTAAGTAATGTCTATGAGCCTGGCGCCTATGGCGCCAGGACTGATTTCTATTATGAGCCTGAGCTGCTGGGGTTTTAACAAATATCTGGATGCCTGCTCCCGGGGCTGATGGGCTTGGTCCGGATGCCGGGGGTAGGCATCATGACAGCATTCTCCCCAAGGCCCCTCCTAAAAGTGTTCTTCCCCTCGGTCCTGGTTTGTCTGGGAAGTTCCGATGGAATTTTTTCACTAACCAAGGTGCATGAACGTGGTCACTAGGCTCCCATGACCTTTCCTGTGGTCCGTAACCCTTCCAGTCGTTTAAATAAAAAAGTCTGATTTAACCATTTTAGAGTCCAGGATATTTTTAACTTTGAATTCGGGTTCCCCATCTATTAGGATGGGTTCGGGTGGTATGGCTAGTCTTGTCCCGGGTTGAACTGGTTTCCGGAGTGAAACATGAAAGACAGGATGGATCCGCATATTAGAGGGTAGTTCCAATTTGACGGCCACCGGGTTGATAATGACCTTAATAGTTTAAGGTCTCAAATATCTAGGATTAAAAGTCCGAGTCCCTTTTAGAGGTATGTGTTTTGTATTTCTCTTTCGCTTGTTTCAAATGTTCTGTTGCTTCCTTAAAGGCTTGTGTAATAGTAGAGTGCAGATGATTCACTGAGGGCATTTCTAAGTGTTGAGGCGAATCGAGTCCTGATGTTCGAGGATGATGTCCATATATGGTATAAAAGAGGCTTTGTCCGGTTCCAGAATGTACAGAGTTATTGTATGCGTATTCGGAAATCCATAAAATATCCTTCCAATTGCTTTCGGTTTGGTGTAGCATGCAACGTAGGTACTGTTCAAGACTCTGGTTGGTCCTCTCCGTCTGACCATCGGTCTTGGGGTGGTGACTGGTTGATAACCTCACGTCGATTTGCGCTAATTGACAACATCTTTTCCAAAATTGAGAAATGAGTTGGCTACCTCGGTCAGAGACCAATACAGAAGGAAATCCATGTATTCGAACAATGTTTTCGAGAAATTCCTTGGCCAAAATTGAAGCGGAAGGTAATCCCTTTAAAGGAATAAAGTGGGCTATCTTGGGAAAAAGATCCACAATAACTAGAATGGTGTTAAATCCATTACATGGAGGTAGATCAGTAATAAAGTCTAAAGACAAAGTATGCCAAGGTGTAGGAGGAATATCCAAAGGTTGTAAAAGACCAGCTGGTTTTTTCTTTTGACCTTTGTTTTGGGCGCAGATACCACAAGATAGCACAAATGACTTTATGGGGCCGATTCATGGAACAAACGTGTGCCGAAAATCCATGCGCAAGCAGGCGCAAGGGAGCGCAAGCTTGAGAAACGCAGCGCACGTGCGCGGTTCAAGGAAGACGCTGTGCGTGTTTCCCGCTGTCCGTGTGCCCAATCCAGCCATGGCGCACGCAGGCATACACGGCGTGCGCTACGCGCACAGCGAAAGCACACATAGCGCGGCGCACACAACCAAAGTGGGCGGAACAGTGGGTGTAACACGTGGAATGGGGAACAATGCGTGAAAAAGAAGGCGTAACTGGGGAAGTACTGCAGGGAACTACACGGAACGCCCACACGCACGCGAACAACCTGTATTCATGGATCCGAATACGGGAAACCCGCGCACGCCAAAAGACGCACACAGGCGTCAACGCGTCCGCCACACGAAGGCAGGCGGAAGCGTCTCCGCGCACAGTACAAAAGTGCGCGCAAACAACAAACACGTATATACAGCTACGATGAATGCCCCATTTGTCGCAGCACTGATCGTGGGACACCGCAGGAGGAGGAGAATAGCCAGGGCATGCATTTTCGCACCACGGACAAGCCTTTTTGGGATGCCTGACGACCAGGTCTATGGCAGGTATAGGTTTCCACCCCACATCATCCTAGACCTGGTCAGGGAGTGGAAAGATGACCTTACATCCCCCACCCTTTGCTCCCAAGCATTGAGCCCCTTGGAGAAGGTGCTCAATGTCCTGCATTTTTTGGCCACTGGATCATTTCAGCGGACTACTGCCATAGTGGGGCGGTCTCACAGGCCACGCAGTCACGCTGCCTACACCAGGTACTGGCAATCATAACAGCGCGCCCCTCAGTCCGCAGGCACATATACATGCCCAGAACACCCGCAGAAAGGCAGGCCGTTGTCCTGGATTTTTTCAGGGTGGCACACTTCCCCAAAGTGCTCGGTGCCATAGATTGCACCCATGTGGCCCTACGTCCACCTAGGGCCACTGAGCACATCTACCGAAACCGCAAGCACTGGCATTCCATCAATGAGCAGGTGGTATGCGATGCAAAGGGAATCATCACCTCTGTCTATGCAAACTACCTTGGCTCCACCCATGACAGTTTCATATACAGAATGTCCGCCCTGAGCCGGGCCCTGGAAGCTGGGCAGCATGGCGACACATGGCTCCTAGGTGCGTACAAATGCCCTTGCACATGCATGCAAGTCACACACAGACAAATACCCAAACCCTAATAATCTCAACTATTATCACCTCCCCAGGGGACAGTGCCTACCCTCTGAGCAACCACATGATGACGCCAATCCGGAACCCCACCACACCATCCCAGGTAAGATACACCGCTGCCCATATTGCAACCAGGGCCATAGTGGAGCGCACATTCGGAGTGCTCAAGTCACGTTTCCGCTCCCTTGACCGCTCTGGCGGACAACTACTCTATGCACCACCAGTAGTGTGCAGGATCATTGTGGCAGCATGTGTCCTGCACAACGTTGCAACACGGCAGGGCGTCCCGGTGGACATGGTGGTGCCCCCACATCCCCAACCACAGGCACAGGCGCTGCCCATGGGAGGGGACAGGGCACGTGGCGAGGAAGCCCGGACCCAGCTTGTGGCCACATTTTTCACCTAAACTCCCACCCCTGCGGAGTGCACACAGGCCTGGCACATACCAGGTGACAATCGATGATGACAAAGAGACAGTCAACTGTCACAACCCTACCACCCTGAGATAGTTGCCATGGAAGTGCCACATCGTCTGCATCCCTAGCTACATAAACACAAGCTATCCTGTGTGACCAAAAGGCACACATATGACATATGACATGATATGGCCTATACACAAGTATTTCAAGGTGCAATGAGGCAGGGAGGGGGAACAAGGGAAGACAGACAACGGTACAACTAGGCCAGGTGTCATTAAGATTGTGCAAGTGCAGGGGTAGGGGGAAGGGAAAAGTGCAAGGGGAAGGGGTGGGGAGTGCAGTACAGGGGAAGTAGACCAAAAAACAAATACATAGATCAGCTGGTGGCAACTGCAAAGGTAAGTGCAGACAAGTGCTGGGAACGGGGGGCTGTAGGGATAGAGAGACAGTACCGCAGTGCAGGGGTTGCCAGGGAGCCAGTGCAAGTGGAGAGTGGCTGGGCCAGGGACCGAGGTCGGTGAGAGTGGCCCAGTTGCAGATCCAGTGCAGTTCCAGTGAAGAATTCCGCAAGGGAGAGGCAGAGAGAAAGCAGAAGCAAAGAGGAAGGTTTTGAGGTGCTTCCCGAACCTGAGATGGTTCCCCTCAAGTTCAAGTGAGGCAGGAAGGCTGTTCCAGAGGGAGGGCCTGCCGCGGAGAGAGATCTACCCCCAGCTAGTTGCTCTGAGAAGCGGATGACCCTGACATGCAAGGTGTGCATCACACACACCTGCAAAACAGGCCATGGCCATCACTGTTATGTCCCTCAAACCCTCCCAAACCACAACATGACATGGCAAGCAATACCCATACACCAACACAGTAACAATAAGGTACACATTGCCATGTCCAAAATGTACAGTGGCATCAGACAATGATGCCTGACCAGGAATCAGATGAAATGACAGACCAACAACCTCCCACCCAAAATAAGTCATTTCCAAATGCATTACAAGAGTTGTAGACGTAACATAACAATGAATGCCTGTCTACATGCACATTGTGCATTGCAAAATCAACACTGCAGCTTCTGTGTGCTGTGTCCTACTCCTGCAACACACTGCTCAGCGCACAGCACAGTGAACAGCCATTGTGTGTGATGCACACCCTGAGCATCACATCTAAGCGACAGACCACATCAAAAAGCAAATTAGGCATGTACAGGATCCATAATTGGTCACAGAACATGTGCTGCAGGGACACAGTGGCCACCAGAAGGCAAACGGTGTACACGTGGATATGCAAGGGTGGGAGTACATGTAGTGCATCAGAGTGCAAGTGTGTGGGTCTGCAAGGACATGCACTCAACATATGCATGTGCACTCAAGTGACCATCAGTGTTCTCTACACATCACATGTGAACATTCACCATGTGTACACCCCAGCATGTCAAACCATAACTATCCCCTCGCACCTGAAAGGTAAACACAACACATGAACAGGCATTGATCAGCAGAACCCAACATGTACATAGGATACCACCATTACAATGTCAGAGTTCCCATCACACTGCAGGGCAAGGCAACTATCAACAACAACCCCCCCTCCCTCACAAATGACCATGACCCACTGAACAACTGCACCTGGGTCATGGAGCCTTCAACCCTCAATTCCACCTGGCCACAGGATCACCTTTACCCTTCGTCACCATCTCCCACCTTGTGTGTAAAAAGGTGCCTGCACCCTCAGAATCCACACTCATTTCCAAAATCACAAAATCCACGGCATAAAAATGAACCCGAACACCCTCCAGTAGATGACTTGACGTAGCAGTACCTCACAAAGGCCAAGTACTACCACAATGATGCAACAACCAAGGTAGCACAGTAAAACAATGTCACAACAGGATGTGAACCATGTGTGGTACATAACATAGGATGATGCACCATGAACGGATGTGTATTGTCACAGGTCCCGTGTACAGGTGCGGGAGTGTCACAAAACAACCACCCCCACCGTGTCCCGGGTGCCTGCAAGGTCAAACTCACACAGGCCCCTGAGACCCTGGTGGGGAAGGAGGGTCAGGGATATGCAGGCGGGACAGGTGTTGGCACACTGGATAACTGGAATATGTGGCAGGAGAGGGGAGGAGGAATGACACATGAAAGTAGGGAATGCACGAAAATGTACTACCTGCATGAACACATACACAATCCAAACAAACTTGGACATCATTGTCATGGCCTTCTGTAGTCCAGGCTTAGGAGTGGTACGAACCAACCACCCCCTCTAGGGTTTTGGCTCCTGCAAGTTCGGGGCTTACACAGGCATCCGCAACCCCAGCGGGGAAAGAGGGTTAGGGAACGTTGCTTGGATAGGTACGGGAAGCAGGAACACCGGGTAGAGGGTACAGGGTTCAAAATTGCATAGGATTCCGGGTGATTAGGGGGAAAAAACATACCAAATTGAATCACACATACATCCATGCATTAGTGCACCCCCCAGCAAGCCTATGCAGAGCAGTTTGAAAGAAAAACAACAAGACACTTAGCTCTGGTTTTGAGTGCTGGCCTCCTGCCTGCGCACTCTCAGGTTCGGTTACAGGAGCACTGCAATGCTGCAAAGAGAGCCACAGTCAACAACCTGTACGTGCCAATTACACCAAAACACACCACCAAACATGCCCCATAGCAACAAACTACTCTACAAACAGACAATCTGGTGTAGATGCTTCATACCCATATATAACATTACCCCTGTGACGGGTCATACACAGTCAATGCAGTAAGTCAGCCGCTGGTGGGTGTGTGGCAAATGGAACACCAATGTGTCACAATTCACACAACATGCAATGTTCCCTGGGTAAGCAGACAGACCCATATAGCAAGCCATGACTTCAGAGCAAGTTGCGTACCACCATGACCGAAACAAAGTTGGCAGTGCATGTATGAAAATGTACATGGAAATGAAATGCACTGCACCCGAGTATGTCCCTTGCTGTATGTCCCTGTGAGCTGCCCCTTTCCATGTCTCGGAAGGCTACATGGTTGATACAAGTGCCTCAATGGACCTTGGTGTACCGGAGGGCATGTGCCACTGCCCCTGCAGGTGTCCCAGACAACCTTACAATCAACAGCCATCAGTCCACCAACACATCTGAGCTGCATTGTGTGCTTCAACACCAATATTCGTCCAAGCTCACCCTCAGTGCTGTGACTAAGCCTGCATGTGCAACTCGCCTGGTGCAAGCTTTGCTGTGTTGTGGCCCCCCTGTGCTGCTCACCTTGCCTGGAGTTCCTTGGAACACGTCAGCAGTTCTAGGATGTAGGTCTGCAATCCCTGTGCCTCTGCTTGTACACACATGTGCATGTGGGCACCAACAAATGTGTCCAGAATTCCGACGTCCAATGGGCCATGTCTGCTGGCAAAGGTGCTCTGGAGGCTCATCCCCCTGCAGAAAGGGCATGAAACACATGATTAATGCTTCAAAGTCATCTGTGTGTGTCTCTTCAGGCATCCCATTACTTGACCATGTCAGAGAGTCACATCATAAATCACACCATCAGTCCGTCTTTCCCATCCAAAGTGTGGAACACTATCTACAGCATGAATTGCAACAAGCACATGTACAGTAAAGATAAGAAACATACTACACAATGCATAGCAATTAATGTACACATTAATCATGAAACACCCCATCTAGCAAAAGCTGAACAGTGGACAATAACACCAAAATCATCCCCACTAGGGGTGTAAACACAAGTCACACAGCACCAGACATGCCACAGATATGACAGTCCAAAGCCCTTGTGTAAATGTTTGTGACACCGAACCATCCTTGCGAGCCCATGGATAAGGGAGGCAGGAGTGGCATATGTGAGTCAAGAACCCCAAGCAGCAAACACATACACAAGACAAGCCTGAAGGGCCCAGCTGGAAGAGACAGTGGATGCCTTCAAAAGCCACAAAGCACCGCACCGTCACATGAAAGCACAATAGACAAGCAATTTTAAACTATATTAACTATTAACTAATTACACTAACTATGGAAAACCTACATTACCTAATTAAACTAACTATCAAACAGAAACTTAACTAACTAAACTAAAAGAAAAATCAAAAATGGCCACATACGACCTGGGGGGGAGTGGAGGCACCCAGGAGGGGGGAGGTACAGGGTGCTGCTCAACATCCACATGCGATGATGCTGAGCCAAAAAAAACCCTCCATGGGCTCAATGCCTGCACAGCCCGACCTATGTGGGAGATAGATGGTCGTCCGAGTCTGGCTCATCCTGGAAAGGAGGACGTGGCACAGTAGCCTGGCCACGCCTAGCCGCAGCTTGCCCCTTGTCGGCAGCAAGTCTGCCGGACGGGTGAGCCTGGTTCTGTGTGGTGATGTGACATAGGTCTGCATGCAGAACCTCACGTGATACACGTGCTTCCTCTTGCAAGGTAGCACGTGTAACACAGAGTTCCTCCTGCAAGGCCTGGCTGGACAACCGCTGCACCTCCCGGCAAGCCTGTAGCTCAGCCGAGATGGTACGCTCAAGCTGTGCAAACCTCTCCTCTGCCTGCTGCCTCTGGGACTTCATAAGGACACCCAGAGTGGATCTGAGGGAAGCATACTCCTCCCTCAGGGCATCCATGTGCGCCTCTGCGTGAGCAGCAATTGCTTGACGCAGAGACGACATTTCAGCCTGGCGTGCCCTGTCTGAGGCCGCCATGCCCAGCCTGAGCGAGCGGGCCGTGGACCGTGCCGCCTGCTGCTGGAGAAGCACCTGCCTAGCAGGGGGGAGCACAGATCGGGCCACACGCTCCATGCTCTCAGCGATGTTCTCCATTGCTGCCCCCTGCCGTTCTGAATTGGCAGTCATGTCTTGCTCCCACTCAGTATACTGCGGTTGTGCGCGGCGACCGCGTTGCCGGGCTTGACCCCTGCGGGTCCCAAGGACCGGGGGTCCTCGCTGTGTTGGCACCGCCCGCGGCTGCATGACTACATGCCCCCGTCAACGTGATGTCCCAGGCACATCAGTGACTGGTGTAGAGGGTGACCCTGCGCCCCGATCCACCACGGGCGGAGGAACCAAGACTGTCTGATCCCTCAGTGCAGGTGTCGCAGACAGAGGAGTGTCCACATCAGAATCACTCACCCCTGACACATTGACTTGATGCTCATCCAACTCAACATGGACGTCAGAGTCGTCATCAAGGCTGGACTCATAGGCAGCCAGAGGCAAGATGGACTGTAGCACTTGGGGGTTTTCGTGGCCTACCACCCCACGACCCCCACTAGTGCCGGGTTGATGTAGTGGTAACAACACTGTGTCTGGCATGACAACACCATCCTCCGCCTCCATTGCGTCATCACCTGAAAAATAGGGAGAAAAAAGGTCACTACACATGTCAGAAGCACACAGCACACACACACACCGACAGCAAATGCATCAGGCAGACATGTGACACACAACATATAACCTGCCATGCATGCTGGGTCAACTTTGAATTGCTTCTGTGATCAGACCTGTTGAAAGGTGGCAGTTTCCATGGAAGTGGGTCTATGCAGTGCAGAAAATGTGTATGCCACTCACTACCTACATGTACAAGGACTCCATGGTGTGTGCCAGGAAATGTGAAGGCAGTGCAATGTCAAATTCAGACATCACGTGCATTGTGCATTCAATGTGTACCATATCTAGAAGCCAAGCATCCCTCCACCCCAGTACCAAAGCAGGGATGCCTAGCATGGTATCAAAAGGCTGACCATACACCTGTGTATTGACAGGCAGTGTTGTTTGGCATCAACAGCTGAATGTGATTCAAGTGACAACACTGCAAATGATGCTGGGACAGTAAGCAGGACACATGATGAAAACTCTGGATTCCGCCCATG
The DNA here is from genome assembly GCF_040938575.1 of Ambystoma mexicanum. Lineage (NCBI taxonomy): Eukaryota > Metazoa > Chordata > Amphibia > Caudata > Ambystomatidae > Ambystoma > Ambystoma mexicanum. The sequence continues at coordinate 309,115,529 of NC_090934.1, read as the reverse complement.
TGTGAAGAAGACACAACAACAGTTGGACAGAGTCATTGGCCATTGAACAGGCTGAGGCCTGTGAGCCACACAGATTGTCAGACCCTAAACATGTGTGCAACGCAGGACTGAGCCACAGTTGACATGGGAAGGCTGATGAGATGGCAGGCAATGTATGTAACCAAGGACTTGCACTACAGTGATCATCCAGTCAAGGACACATAGGGGCATGCGTGCAATGCACATGGAGCATGAATGGGCACTCATGTCCCTGCGGGACATCTGACCTATGCACAGTACAAGTGAGATACCCTGCATCAAGTACTAAGGCTGTACCACACGGCATATGTTTGGCAGATTCTACGCTGGAAGTTAGCATCTACACAGGACGCATGAACAAGAAAGTACACATTGGCAAGATTGAAGAACACCAGTGCAAAGGTGGAACTGGGGTGCAGAGTGGCGGAGGAGGGGCAAGGGAGCATGCCTACATGGAGTCCCCGCATGCAGGCAGAGGAGACATGCATGACGGGTGCATTGCATTACTTACACATCAGAACCATGTACACGTCACATGTAGCGGCAATCATGCACAACAGATCCCACAAGTGAAACACACAAGTCCTCAACAAACACGCATCAACACTCACTGGACTGGGCATCAAAGTCCAGCATCTCTCCCACTCCATCAACCAATTCAGGTGGTATGAACTCCTCAACGAGTGCCTCATGCGGAGTGAGCACTTCCTCCTCTGGTGCAGGCCCACCGCCAGTCACCAGAGTCAAGTTGTAATTAGAGACACGCTTAGCCTTAGTGCTGCGTTTGATGTCATTCCAACACTTTTTGCACTCTTGCGCCGTGCGCACCTCATTGCCGAATGAACTGACATGTTCCGCAACATGCTTCCAGTGGGTGTCACATTGGGCAGCCGTAGTCTGACTATTGGCACCCACTAGCATGTCACGGCTGTGGCCCCGCACGTAGTCCACGAGGAAGTCCAGTTCCTGCTTACAGAAAGGCTTCTTCCTCGACGTGCAGGAGGTTGTGGCTGTGTGTGGGGTCCCAGCCTGTGCTGCAGGTGCAACCTTCCTCCTCTTGGACTGTGGCGCAGACCGTGGCTGGCTAATGCCGCCCTGACCAGTATGGCCAGTGGGTTCGGTGGATTGAGCCAAGGGAGTGGCAGGTGGAGGGATGACCAAAGGCCTGACTTGTGTCAGTGGCAGCTGGGTGCCCACTACTGGACCCTGCGCAGCAACATCAGCTGTGGCAGGGTCATTGACCGCAACGGTCCTGGTTGGCAGACTCACAACTGGGGTGCTGTTGGGTGCATCTGCCCCTGCACTTGCCAACACCCGGCTGTTCGGGGCAGCAGATGACATGACTGCCCCAGGGACACGTGTCTTGGTCTGAGCAGCCTGGCATGCCCTTATGGTTTCCCCCCTGGCCTGTTGGTGATCTACCAAGTGCTCTTCAAGTGCCAACGCAGCCTGCGCTGGCAGACCCCGAGCCTGGGTGGCGGTGTCCACAGCTGCACCTGCAGCTACCACTACCCTTTGGCCCATGGCAGTCGATGGAACGGGCTGCCGGGTCACACGGGCGCCAGTGCCAGATGCAGAAGCTGCATCCCCCGGAACCACAGGGGGTGGTGGCATGACTGCACCGACACATGGCACAACATTGTGCTCAAGTGGCGCACCCCTGCCTCTTCCCCCTCTTTGGCCGCCCTGGATACCATGGAGTCCGCCTACTCCCTGGTCACCACGGCCACGTCCCCCACCACGCCCGCCACGATGAGGACGCCCAGCTGAGGCGCCCCTCACCTTTGGTGGCCTCCCAACCATGGCACAGATGTAGTAGTGCCGACACAGATGGAGTAGTGCCAATGGGAGGTGTGCACCACAATTGACCTGGGCAATTGAGGTGAAGGGGGTGGGAAGCAAGATGTTAACAGCCCCCCTGCACCTGCAAGGCTGTATGTGACCCCGGTGATGTAGTGACGGGTCACGCAACGCTCAGGCACCCCAAAACTGCAGTAAAACCGTGCACGCAACCCTGCAGCCTACGTGCGTTGATTCAACCTCCTGCAGTACGCGGTGGCACCCAGTAATACGAATAATGCGTACGCGTGGGACACGCAGGCTACTATGATATTGAAAATGGGTGCGATACACAGGGGCACCCGCAGTGGGAAAAAGAGCGTGTGAGACTCACCGTCTGACTAGCGCGATGAAGAAAAACATGCGTAGCCAATACCCCCGCCAAAAGAAGAGATACGTCCTTGATAGCTGTGAAGTTGTGATTGCGCGCGAAACAACAGGAAGCGGCAACACACGTCGGTCTCCACGAAAGGCACGTACAGCGAACTGCTGGGCCCGCTCACCTTTAACCCGTATTACACGCGGACGTGCAGTTTTTCACGCGCGCTGAAATGCCCATGCATGCCTGTGCGTGTCAAGTCACAGGGGCGCTTGCGCTTGAGGGGCCTTCTGTCCAATTAAATTGCGTATGCGTGCAGACGCGCTTACGCACTAAGGGCCTTTCCTCGAATTACACGCTGACGTGCCGAATTGTCACGTGCCAAATCACTCTGTATCAAGCTGGCCACGCGTAAGCACACGGAAGACCACGCTCCTGCCCAGAAGGCCAAACTACTGCCCCCCAGACCCCCAAGCACGCTCCCACCTGCCATCTGCTGCTGCCTGACTGCCTGCTGCCCACGTGCCCTGTCATTTGCTGCCTGCACATCAGCCAGGGGTGCTCTTGCTGTGACCACCCCTGCTGGAACCGAAGACTCCCGACTGGGATTCCATCGCTCCACAGCCCAGCCCCACAACCAAGTTGCCCACCCACTCCTGCCTCTGGGGTTGTCATGTCGGGCACTGCAACATCTGGCACCACTGACAACCCTCGGCCAGAGAGGCAGAGGGGCACCTGCTTCAGTGCCAGGGAAGTTGGTGTCCTGGTGGAGCAAGTCCTGGGGCAGTATGATGCCCTCTTCGGAAGTTCCCGCGCCGACAAGGAAGGACGGACTCGGATCTGGACTGACATTGTGACTGCCATCAACGCAGAGGGGGTGGCAGTCCGCGACTTCCAACATGTCAAGAAGCGCTGGGAGGACTTCAGGTCCAGGACCCTGAACAAGGCCCGGCGCCTCTTGAAGGCAGCGGATGCCAAGGGGCGCCGGGGCCACTTGTCGGAAGATCAGATGAGGGTCCTGGAATGCATATCCCCAGCACTCCACGTCCAGGTCCTTGAGAGGCAGACCCGTCTGGAGCCGAGCGGTAAGTGTACATGCATCCTGATTGTGAGCTGTGCGTGTGGTGATGTTTCAGTAGTGTGCAGGTTGCACATCTGTTTGTATGGGGTCGAGTATGGGTGGGGGTGTACAGGGCCGTGGGGCTAACACATGCGAGGGCTGTAATGTGTGAGACATGGATGATGCTTGTGCGTGTAGGCTTGCATGCCAAATGCAGTTGTGTGGGCACACATGTTTGGATGAATGTGTATGTTAGTAGACATGTTCGTGATGTCACGCATGTATGTTGTTTTCAGCTGCATGTATCAGCACTGTGTACATGTGCATTTGTGTGTATTTGACAAGGGTGCAACAGTGATGCAACATGGATGCATGTGACAGCGGGATGTGGAAGCCTGATTGGCAGATGTGACATGGATGCCCATCTGAACACTGCGACACTTGGCAGAGGTGTACACATGCATGCAAGTGTGGTGGTGTGTGTACATGTGTAGTGCACTTCCTGTGTTGCATGTGATGTCTGGCTCAGCTTTGCCTGCTCATGCTGTTGTATGTGTATGGATGGTGCTGGCAGTTGCGATATGGCTGTGGTATGGCTCATGTGTGCGAGTTGAAATGACATGTGTGTTTGGGATTGTGATGGCATGTCTGAGGTTTGACAATGCCACTCATGTACAACTGTCACGTGTGTATGTGTCCATTGTACCGTGCCCTGATGCCTGTGTTTTATTTCTCCCTGTCTGCAGCGTCAACTGATGAAGAGGGCGGAGAAGGTGCTGTGGAGCACAGCGGCGGGGATCCCACCGCCAGCCGGAGACGCAAGGCCCGGCTCCCCTCCCATGTTGTCATCTCGTCGGGGAGTGAGGAGTCCGGTGCCGTGTTCCAGGCCGCAGCTGCCAGGGGGAGGTCCAAGAGGCAGAGGTTGGAGTTGGACTCCTCGGCAGCAGAAGGGGCAGCTGGGACCCCACAGGGCCCAGCGGGGGATGATGGCACGGAGTCATCCAGGTTGGTGGGGGGTTTGGTGGAGGAGAAGGCCGTGCAAGCAACAGAGACGGGGTCTGGAGGTGGGGATCCCACTGGTGCTAGTGGTGCAGTGCAGGACCAGGGACAGGAGGCAGCACAGGCCGCCACGGAGGTGCCTGTGTGCAATCCTGTCCCTGATCCTGTCCCTGCATCATCTTGTACCAGCAGGGATGCCTACGTCCAGACCCGTTTTCAGGCAGGGGATGAGCAAATGACAACTGGCCTTCCTCTGCCTGCGGACGTGGCTATCCGGGTCCGGGTTGAGCCTGTCCTGACTGGTGTGGTGTTGCGTCAACGGGCCATGCGAGGTGACCTGCAGTCTTTCATGAGGAGACTGCACGTCATCTCGAATGGCTCTTTGACCACGTCAGCCTACTGGGACAGGTCACCCAGGCCGGATTCCTCCGTTTGATGGGGCTTGCTACGACCCCCTCCTCAACTGAACCCCCTACGCGCCAATCGTCCTCCGTGCCATCATCCCACCCATCAGTCACCTGGGTGCCCTGTGGAGCTGCCTCTGACGGTGCGGCCAGGCTGGTGGAGGAGGCATCCCTGTCACAGTCGGGAGTCGGACGTCCAGCAGGGGTGGCCACATCAACGACTGCACCCCAGCCGGCGGAGGATGTGCAGGCAGCAGGAGGCAGTGCACGGGCAGAGGCACAGCAGCAGCAGCAACGTGGTGGGAGCCATGAAGGCTCGGGGCTTTCAACATCGGAGGGGCAGGCATCGGCCGGAGGGCAGGAGGACCCAGGACAGAGAGTGTCTTCCTTGTGGCAGCGGTTGGACCACGCCATAGATGCGGAGCGGCAGCGGGCGGAAGAGGCACGGCTCACAATGGTCAGGGCGGAGAACTCCATGCGGAGGGGCCCTGAGGCGGGCCGAATGCCTCGAGGCAATCCGCAGGGGGTTGGAGGTGGACACGTTGACGGCCCTGCGGACCCTCAGGGCCATGGAGGAGGACCGCCTCCGGGACATTGAGCAGGAGTTTGTTGATGCCCTGGCCCGGGACATCCAAAAGTGAGCCGTCAGACTAGCCCGCTGCCCTTGTACATAGTTATGTAGGTAGTGTTAGGTTTCCTTTGTTTTTTGATTTATTTTGGACCTTTTGGACATTGGCCACATTTTTGTATATAGTTTATTTTATTAGTTAGTGTTGTTAGATAGGTTTCATTTCTTTTGTTGGGATAATGGACCCTGGCTTGTTCGTCTGTACATAGTTCACTGTTGGATTTTATTTTACTTTCACAATTTACCCATGGAGCAATCGCTTTCAATTATTATTTCCCATTGGATTTTCTTTTGTGGACAGTGACTTTGGACACCATTACTTGGGATTATGATTTTTGGTTTTGCTTTTTTTCACGGACATGCTTCTTTTCATTTTTGTACATTCCCATTTCAGTTTCTTTATTTTTGAATCTATTTATGTTTCCTTTAATACATATTTTTTTATCGAACTTCAATGTGTAGTATCATCTCATTGGTTTCATGCATATCATGATATGGGGTTTGAGATTCACTAACACCCATTGGGTGTATGTGAGGGACATGTGTTTGTTTCGAAACTTTCAATTGGTGTTCTGTCATGTAATTGCTATTTCTGAGTGGGTGGATGCAATACTCAGGTGGGTGTTTTGCATTTGGAGGCTGACCATAGGGACCAGGGATCTAGATTGTGATGACATGTTGGCTGGCGAACATGAGTTGGGGCCTGCTGGCAGGTGCCCCACAGTGCTGGGGGGTGGGGGTGGTGGGAGACATGGGTGGGGGCCTGATGGAGGGTGCCCCTGCACTGCTGGGGGGTGGGGGCAGTGGGAGACATGGGTGGGGGCCTGGTGGAGGGTGCCCCTGCACTGCTGGGGGGTGGGGGTGGTGGGAGACATGGGTGGGGGCCTGGTGGAGGGTGCCCCTGCACTGCTGTGGGGTGGGGGTGGTGGGGACATGGGTGGGGGCCTGATGGAGGGTGCCCCTGCACTGCTGTGGGGTGGGGGTGGGGGTGGTGGGGACATGGGTGGGGGCCTGGTGGAGGGTGCCCCACAGTGCTGTGGGGTGGGGGTGATGGGGAACATGGGTTGGACATGGGTGGGGGCCTGCTTGCAGGTGCCCCACAGTGCTGGGGGTGGGGGTGGTGGGGACATGAGTTGGACATGGGCGGGGGCCTGCTGGCAGGTGCCCCACAGTGCTGGGGGGTGGGGTGGTGGGGACATGAGTTGGACTTGGGTGGGGGCCTGCTGGAAGGTGCCCCACAGTGCTGGGGGGTGGGGGTGGTAGGGACATGAGTTGGACATGGGTGGGGGCCTGCTGGCAGGTGCCCCACAGTGCTGGGGGCTGGGGGTGGTGGGGAACATGAGTTGGACATGGGTGGGGGCCTGCTGGCAGGTGCCCCACAGTGCTGGGGGGTGGGGGTAGTGGGGAACATGAGTTGGACATGGGTGGGGGCCTGGTGGAGGGTGCCCTTGCACTGCTGTGGGGTGGGGATGGTGGGGACATGGGTGGGGGCCTGGTGGAGGGTGCCCCACAGTGCTGGGGGGTGGGAGTGGTGGGGAACATGAGTTGGACATGGGTGGGGACCTGCTGGCAGGTGCCCCACAGTGCTGTGGGGTGGGGGTGGTGGGGACATGAGTTGGACATGGGTGGGGGCCTGCTGGCAGGTGCCCCACAGTGCTGGGGGTGGGGGTGGTGGGGACATGAGTTGGACATGGGTGGGGGCCTGCTGGCAGGTGCCCCACAGTGCTGGGGGGTGGGGGTAGTGGGGAACATGAGTTGGACATGGGTGGGGGCCTGCTGGCAGGTGCTCCCACAGTGCTGGGGGGTGGGGGTGGTGGGGATATGAGTTGGACATGGGTGGGGGCCTGCTGGCAGGTGCCCCATGGTGCTGGGGGGTGGGGGTGGTGGGGAACATGAGTTGGACATGGGTGGGGGCCTGGTGGAGGGTGCCCCACAGTGCTGGGGGTGGGGGTGGTGGGGACATGAGTTGGACATGGGTGGGGGCCTGCTGGCAGGTGCCCCACAGTGCTCGGGGGTGGGGGTGGTGGGGAACATGAGTTGGACATGGGTGGGGGCCTGCTGCCAGGTGCCCCACAGTGCTGGGGGGTGGGGGTGGTGGGGAACATGAGTTGGACATGGGTGGGGGGCCTGGTGGAGGGTGCCCCTGGTGGCTGGGGGGTGGGGGTGGTGGGGGTGGTGGGGAACATGAGTTGGACATGGGTGGGGGCCTGGTGGAGGTTGCCCCTGGTGGCTGGGGGTGCAGGGGGACATGCGTTGGTGGGCAGTAGTGCAAGTTGACATGTGGGTTGGCTGGGGGCCATGGCCATGGTGGATGGGGTGGCTGCAGGACATGTGCAGGGTAGGCCCCTGTGGTGTGAGCCACCTGCAGGGGCCGTGGAGGGTGTAGAGGGAACACCTGGGAGGACCCACACGTGCAATTCACGTGTGAAACTTCCCGCGCACCCCGAAATACACGTAGCCTGGACATTCGCGTGTGGAACTTCCTGCACACCCCTGATATACACGTACCCTGCTGAATTCACGTGTGAAAATTCCTGCGCACCCCTGATGTACACGTACCCTGATGGAATCGCGTGTGGAACTTCAAGCGTACCCCTGTAATACACGTACCCTGCTGAAATCGCGTGTGGAACTTCCCGCGCACCCCTGGAATACACGTACCCTGCTGATATCACGTGTGAAAATTCCCGCGCACCCCGAAATACACGTAGCCTGGACATTCGCGTGTGGAACTTCCCGCGCACCCCTGGAATACACGTACCCTGCTGAATTCACGTGTGAAAATTCCTGCGCACCCCTGATGTACTCGTACTCTGATGGAGTCGCGTGTGGAACTTCAAGCGCACACCTGTAATACACGTACCCTGCTGAAATTGCGTGTGGAACTTCCCGCGCACCCCTGGAATGCACGTACCCTGCTGATATCGCGTGTGAAACTTCCCGCGCACCCCGAAATACACGTAGCCTGGACATTCGCGTGTGGAACTTCCCGCGCACCCCTGGAATAGATGTACCCCGCTGATATCACGTGTGAAACTTCCCGCGCACCCCGAAATACACGTAGCCTGGACATTCGCGTGTGGAACTTCCCGCGCACCCCTGATATACATGTACCCTGCTGAATTCACGTGTGAAAATTCCCGCGCACCCCTGATGTACACGTACCCTGATGGAATCGCGTGTGGAACTTCAAGCGCACCCCTGTAATACACGTACCCTGCTGATATCGCGTGTGAAACTTCCCGCGCAACCCCGAAATAGACGTAGCCTGGACATTCATGTGTGGAACTTCCCGCGCACCCCTGGAATACACGTACCCTGCTGATATCGCGTGTGAAACTTCCCGCGCACCCCGAAATACACGTAGCCTGGACATTCGCGTGTGGAACTTCCCGCGCACCCCTGGAATACACGTACCCTGCTGATATCGCATGTGAAACTTCCCGCGCACCCCGAAATACACATAGCCTGGACATTCGCGTGTGGAACTTCCCACGCACCCCTGGAATTACACGTACCCTGCCGATATCGCGTGTGAAACTTCCCGCGCACCCCGAAATACACGTAGCCTGGACATTCGCGTGTGGAACTTCCCGCGCACCCCTGGAATACACGTACCCTGCTGATATCGCGTTGAAATGACGTGAGGTACTTCCCGCGCACCCCAGTGATACACGTAGCACGCTTGCCGTGCTGGTACAGGGTTAGCACAGCCCTTTGCGCTGGATTGGGGATTTTAATGGCTTTTCCCTGCGCGAGAGGCGTTCTTGGGGGCGTAACTGGCGCTGCTGCAGGGTCGCTGCGCCACTGTGCACCACGGCTGGTTTTGGTAGCTGGAATCCATGAATACGCTGTGCGCGGAAATGGGTTTTGGCGCATGCGGCTGGCGCAGGGATTCGCACGCGCACACTGTGCGCCACTTGTGCGCTGAATTCTATGAATTACCCCCCAAGTCTTTTCGCCAGGTGGGCCACCAGAATTGTCTTTTAATTTTAGCTTCAGTTTTTGCGATACCTGGATGTCCTTCCATCAGAGCATCATGATAATTGGAGATAACTAGTTCTTGTAGTTCCTTGTGTGGTAGAAATAGACGCCCTTGGTAGTAAGGTAGGTCATTGTTGACTGAACAATCTTTGCCTTTCTTTACCCAGTCCTGCAGGGCTGCAGGATTGAAAAGTTGTTGGATTTTTAAATGAATATCTTCTAAAGTCTGTAGAGTAGTTATGCCAAGAATTCTGAAATTATAGGCACCGGTTGCGGGTTCGAATATGCTTCTCCCATCCCTATTTGGGATAAGGCATCTGCCTTGCCGTTTTTACAACCTGGTGGATAAGTGATCACGAAATCGAATTCGGCAAAGAATAATGCCCATCGAAGTTGACGCGATGATTGGGCCTTGGCTGTTTTCAAATACTGCAGATTCCTCTGATCGGTGATTACAGTGATGGTTAATAACTCCTTATCAGTAACAGCATAGTTTAACTCGGGTGCAGAGAATTTTCTTGACTAGAAAGCTACTGGATGAAGTTGACCGGTTTCAGGATCCTTCTGGGACAGGACAGCTCCCATGGCTAAACTGGATGCATCGGTTTCAACTATGTATGGAAGCTCAGGACGTGGATGCTTTAAAACAGGTGCAGAGTGAATTTCGATTTTAGCTCTTGGAAGGCTCTTTGAGCCTCTTCAGTCCACAAAAAACGTTTGTTTTTTCGCAAAAGTGCTGTGATGGGGTGTACAATATGTGAGAACTCAGGAATAAATCTGCGACAGAAATGAGCAAATCCAAGCATGCTTTGGTACCCCTTTAATTGAACTGGGTGATGGCCACTTGAGGATTGTGTCCACCTTTCGAGAGTCCATTCAAACTCCTTTTGGAGTCAGGATAAATGCAAGGAATTCAACTTCTGTAGAATGAAAAACACATTTCTCCAATTTTGCGTATAACTTGTGCTGGCGTAGTTTCTCAAGGACTGCACGAACGTGCTTCACACGGTCTGATTCTGAGGAGGAGTACACTAGAATATCGTCTATGTATAAGAAAACAGAGACGTCAATGAGTTCACGAAGGACATCATTCATAAAATACTGGAAGGCTGCTGGTGCATTGCACAACCCGAAGGGCATCACCTGGTATACGAATAACCTGTACTTGGTGCGAAAGGCAGTCGTCCATTCGTCACCTTTCTTTACACGTACCAGATGATATGCACCTCGGAAATCTAATTTAGTGTAGATGCAAGCGTTCTTTACTTGGTCTAGTAATTTGGGGATCAGAGGCAATGGGTATCGGTTCTTAACCGTGATCTGATTTAATGCGCGGTAGTCTATGTACGTTCTGAGGTCACCTTCCTTTTTAGGCACGAAGAACAAAGCTGAGGATGCAGGGGACTTGGATGGACGAATGAAGCCATTAGCAAGGTATTGGTCCAAGTATTGTCGTAGGTGAAGGTTTTCGGGTTCCGTAAGGGCGTAGATCCTACTACATGGAGGTTGTGTACCTGGTATGAGGTCAATTTGACAATCGTATGATCTGTGAGGTGGTAAGGTGTTTGCCTGTTCTTTTTGGAAAACATCCTGGAATTCTTGATATTCCTGAGGTAATTGCACGACTGGAGTAGCAACTGTGGCCAGGCCTTTGTTCAAGGGTTTCTTCGGGTAACAGGTGTGTGCACAGTCCGGGAAGGTTATTCTCTTCTCTCGCCAATCAATACAAGGATTATGTGTTTCCAACCAAGGTATCCCCAGTAATATTTGGAACTGTGGGGCTTTGATTAAATCAAACACAATAGTCTCCAGGTGCCTATCATCTTTGCGGTGGAATGAGTTACAGGCCCAGAGGCAATTTCAGTTCCATCGTCTGTGGTGATGACATCTGAAGTGGTCTTTTTACAGAGAGGTACATTTATCCTAGAAGCCATTTCGTGGTCCATATAGTTTCCTACGGCCCGCTATCAATGTATGCCCTTACTGCGTGCATACGTGATGGCTGCCTTGGATCAATAAGGACCATAGGTATGATGAGGTGCGAGGTCTGAGTATCCTTCTTCAAGCTCGCCAAGCGGACCTATACGCTTGTCGGGCGTGGTCGTTTCCCGAATCAGGCTCTGTTTGATTTCTATCAGCAACTCCGACTACTTTCTGGATGGTTTTCTAGGACAATCCCGTAGAAAATGTCCTGAGGCCCCACAGTACAGACACAATTGCATCTGCCGTCTCCTTTCTCTTTCCTTTTGAGTCAAGGGTCCCTTAACCCCCCGATCTGCATCGGTTCTGATGCATCTGTTCCTTTGGGGGTAACATTGGGTTTAACCAATACCCGATTCTCGAACTTAGCTCGATCAGTCTTTCTATTCAGAAGTCGGTGGTCTAACTGGACCACTAAGTCTATATATTCTGTGCAATCCTGAGGTGGGTTCACAACTTGGGCCAAAACATCTTTGAGTTCACCCCGAAGTCCACGATGAAATAATGTCATTCGTTTTACCTCTGGCCATCCGGTTTCCACCACCAACCTATTGAAGGTTGCGATATAGGTTAGTAAATCCTGGTTACCTTGTCGTAAGGATAAAAGTTTGTTATCCAGGGCCTATCCCTGTGAATGTCTGGCAAATAGTCTTTCCATGCTCAATTGAAAACCTTGAAAATCCCAAAGAAGAGGTTCATCCTGGTTGACTATTGGAATTGACCAATACGCTGCGCTGCCACTAAAGTATGATAGTACAAAGGCTACTTTGGCTTGGTCGTTTGGAAAAGCTCCAGGTCTGCATACAAAGTGCAAGCGGCATTGGTTCATAAACACGGCAAACTTTTTCGGGTCCCCAGCAAAACGTTTGGGTGGAGCTAAAGGAATGCTCCCAGGTAGAACCACTTGCACAGGATTGCTCGATGAAACAGGAGTTGGATTCCCCCCGAGTCCAGGTAGTGGTGTTTGCCTAGCTTGGTTTTGCAGCAATTGTCTAGCAAGATCATCAGTGCGCTCCTTTGACACAATCAGTTCTCTCCTGAGGGCAATAGTTTCTTGGCGCGCAGAGTGCACTTCCGCCCTACATTCCCCTAACAATAGGGCTAGTTGGTCGGTTTCTGAGGTTTCCATTACGCCCGTGTGGGGATTTGTAGATAGGCTTTGCGTTCTGTTACGCTTACCTGGTTCCCACAGGGGCGTCGATCGGACCCGCACAGCTGCAGTCTCCACCAACGTGATGCGTAGTGCCAAGATGACTGTCTGGACTGGCCCGCCTAACCTCGTCTGCTTGATCCGTAGAAGTATTCTCCTGCAAGTGGAGAAAGGGATTTAGCCACCCGTGGATTTTAGTGATGGCCCCCTCCCACTGTTCCCGTTCTCCCCTCTTGTCACCTCCGATATCCCCTTTTAGTAACCTCACCTTATGTTTTTAAATGATGAGCTCTCCATCCTGCATGGCATGCAGGGGCGCGTAGATACCAGTTACTTCATTGGTTTGAAGGTGCTGGAGGAGTTCCGGAGGAATACTGACTCCGGGGTTTATAAAGTTCAAAGAGTTCAAAATGTCCGATGATCACTCTATTCCATTCCCTTGTTGAATCGCAACTGGTTCCAAAGAATATTGCCTGGAGACAGCTGCTGGCGTTCAGGTAAGAGTCTGTATTACCCAACACTGTCCAGTAAAAGTTGCATGAGTTTAACTTGTTGGTTTCTCCCTTTATAGATGTGGCAAATGAAGATGAGGCGTATTAAAGGGTAATGCATCCGGTGGTAAATCAGGTAAGCCTATGGTGGTAAGAGATTGTATTTGTTGTCTCTCTTGGCTCACCTTGTTGTTTCTTTTGTTTTTGTCACGTTTGATAGGAGCAAGCGGATTATCTTCTATGTCTGATATATCTATGTCCACCTCCCCTTTCTCCTCACCTGTCTCTTCCGGGACGAGTTCTCGTCTGGAGCTCTTGTTCTTGGGTCTTTTCTTCTTTGTGAAGAGATACGGCCGTCCGCGGGAAGAAGCCACCCTGATTCCCTGATAAACAGGGAAGCAGCCGGCTCCCGTCCCGCAGGAACCAATATGAGAGGAAAAAAGCAGCCGCTTAAAAAAACCTCTCTACGGATGTAGCTGGTACTGATGCTGTTCAGGCAACGATGACCAATGTCATCCGGAATTGCAGGTGAGAGCAGGAGCAGCAGATATGAAGGTAAGTTTCTCGATGCCGCAGAGAACCGGAGAGTCCGGATTGCGGAGATGCTGGTACTGAGCAAGGAGCATTGAAAAGGACTGGAAAGGAAGTCCCGACAGGAACCAGGGACGCGGTCCGAGAGAAAAGAAGGAGAGGAGAGACCCAGTAACAGCATAGTTTAACTCGGGTGCAGAGAATTTTCTTGACTAGAAAGCTACTGGATGAAGTTGACCGGTTTCAGGATCCTTCTGGGACAGGACAGCTCCCATGGCTAAACTGGATGCATCGGTTTCAACTATGTATGGAAGCTCAGGACGTGGATGCTTTAAAACAGGTGCAGAGTGAATTTCGATTTTAGCTCTTGGAAGGCTCTTTGAGCCTCTTCAGTCCACAAAAAACGTTTGTTTTTTCGCAAAAGTGCTGTGATGGGGTGTACAATATGTGAGAACTCAGGAATAAATCTGCGACAGAAATGAGCAAATCCAAGCATGCTTTGTACCCCTTTAATTGAACTGGGTGATGGCCACTTGAGGATTGTGTCCACCTTTCGAGAGTCCATTCAAACTCCTTTTGGAGTCAGGATAAATGCAAGGAATTCAACTTCTGTAGAATGAAAAACACATTTCTCCAATTTTGCGTATAACTTGTGCTGGCGTAGTTTCTCAAGGACTGCACAAACGTGCTTCACACGGTCTGATTCTGAGGAGGAGTACACTAGAATATCGTCTATGTATAAGACAACAGAGACGTCAATGAGTTCACGAAGGACATCGTTCATAAAATACTGGAAGGATGCTGGTGCATTGCACAACCCGAAGGGCATCACCTGGTATACGAATAACCTGTACTTGGTGCGAAAGGCAGTCGTCCATTCGTCGCCTTTCTTTACACGTACCAGATGATATGCACCTCGGAGATCTAATTTAGTGTAGATGCAAGCGTTCTTTACTTGGTCTAGTAATTTGGGGATCAGAGGCAATGGGTATCGGTTCTTAACCGTGATCTGATTTAATGCGCGGTAGTCTATGTACGTTCTGAGGTCACCTTCCTTTTTAGGCACGAAGAACAAAGCTGAGGATGCAGGGGACTTGGATGGACGAATGAAGCCATTAGCAAGGTATTGGTCCAAGTATTGTCGTAGGTGAAGGTTTTCGGGTTCCGTAAGGGCGTAGATCCTACTACATGGAGGTTGTGTACCGGGTATGAGGTCAATTTGACAATCGTATGATCTGTGAGGTGGTAAGGTGTTTTCCTGTTCTTTTTGGAAAACATCCTGGAATTCTTGATATTCCTGAGGTAATTGCACGACTGGAGTAGCAACTGTGGCCAGGCCTTTGTTCAAGGGTTTTTTCGGGTAACAGGTGTGTGCACAGTCCGGGAAGGTTATTCTCTTCTCTCGCCAATCAATACAAGGATTATGTGTTTCCAACCAAGGTATCCCCAGTATTATTTGGAACTGTGGGGCTTTGATTAAATCAAACACAATAGTCTCCAGGTGCCCATCCTGACCCAACACTATCATCTCTGCGGTGGAATGAGTTACAGGCCCAGAGGCAATTTCAGTTCCATCGTCTGTGGTGATGACATCTGAAGTGGTCTTTTTACAGAGAGGTACATTCATCCTAGAAGCCATTTCGTGGTCCATATAGTTTCCTACGGCCCGCTATCAATGTATGCCCTTACTGCGTGCATACGTGATGGCTGCCTTGGATCAATAAGGACCATAGGTATGATGAGGTGCGAGGTCTGAGTATCCTTCTTCAAGCTCGCCAAGCGGACCTCTACGATTGTCGGGCGTGGTCGTTTCCCGAATCAGGCTCTGTTTGATTTCTATCAGCAACTCCGACTACTTTCTGGATGGTTTTCTAGGACAATCCCGTAGAAAATGTCCTGAGGCCCCACAGTACAGACACAATTGCATCTGCCGTCTCCTTTCTCTTTCCTTTTGAGTCAAGGGTCCCTTAACCCCCCCGATCTGCATCGGTTCTGATGCATCTGTTCCTTTGGGGGTAACATTGGGTTTAACCAATACCCGATTCTCGAACTTAGCTCGATCAGTCTTTCTATTCAGAAGTCGGTGGTCTAACTGGACCACTAAGTCTATATATTCTGTGCAATCCTGAGGTGGGTTCACAACTTGGGCCAAAACATCTTTGAGTTCACCCCGAAGTCCACGATGAAATAATGTCATTCGTTTTACCTCTGGCCATCCGGTTTCCACCACCAACCTATTGAAGGTTGCGATATAGGTTAGTAAATCCTGGTTACCTTGTCGTAAGGATAAAAGTTTGTTATCCAGGGCCTATCCCTGTGAATGTCTGGCAAATAGTCTTTCCATGCTCAATTGAAAACCTTGAAAATCCCAAAGAAGAGGTTCATCCTGGTTGACTATTGGAATTGACCAATACGCTGCGCTGCCACTAAAGTATGATAGTACAAAGGCTACTTTGGCTTGGTCGTTTGGAAAAGCTCCAGGTCTGCATACAAAGTGCAAGCGGCATTGGTTCATAAACACGGCAAACTTTTTCGGGTCCCCAGCAAAACGTTTGGGTGGAGCTAAAGGAATGCTCCCAGGTAGAACCACTTGCACAGGATTGCTCGATGAAACAGGAGTTGGATTCCCCCCGAGTCCAGGTAGTGGTGTTTGCCCAGCTTGGTTTTGCAGCAATTGTCTAGCAAGATCATCAGTGCGCTCCTTTGACACAATCAGTTCTCTCCTGAGGGCAATAGTTTCTTGGCGCGCAGAGTGCACTTCTGCCCTACATTCCCCTAACAATAGGGCTAGTTGGTCGGTTTCTGAGGTTTCCATTACGCCCGTGTGGGGATTTGTAGATAGGCTTTGCGTTCTGTTACGCTTACCTGGTTCCCACAGGGGCGTCGATCGGACCCGGACAGCTGCAGTCTCCACCAACGTGATGCGTAGTGCCAAGATGACTGTCTGGACTGGCCCGCCTAACCTCGTCTGCTTGATCCGTAGAAGTATTCTCCTGCAAGTGGAGAAAGGGATTTAGCCACCCGTGGATTTTAGTGATGGCCCCCTCCCACTGTTCCCGTTCTCCCCTCTTGTCACCTCCGATATCCCCTTTTAGTAACCTCACCTTATGTTTTTAAATGATGAGCTCTCCATCCTGCATGGCATGCAGGGGCGCGTAGATACCAGTTACTTCATTGGTTTGAAGGTGCTGGAGGAGTTCCGGAGGAATACTGACTCCGGGGTTTATAAAGTTCAAAGAGTTCAAAATGTCCGATGATCACTCTATTCCATTCCCTTGTTGAATCGCAACTGGTTCCAAAGAATATTGCCTGGAGACAGCTGCTCGCGTTCAGGTAAGAGTCTGTATTACCCAACACTGTCCAGTAAAAGTTGCATGAGTTTAACTTGTTGGTTTCTCCCTTTATAGATGTGGCAAATGAAGATGAGGCGTATTAAAGGGTAATGCATCCGGTGGTAAATCAGGTAAGCCTATGGTGGTAAGAGATTGTATTTGTCGTCTCTCTTGGCTCACCTTGTTGTTTCTTTTGTTTTTGTCACGTTTGATAGGAGCAAGCGGATTATCTTCTATGTCTGATATATCTATGTCCACCTCCCCTTTCTCCTCACCTGTCTCTTCCGGGACGAGTTCTCGTCTGGAGCTCTTGTTCTTGGGTCTTTTCTTCTTTGTGAAGAGATACGGCCGTCCGCGGGAAGAAGCCACCCTGATTCCCTGATAAACAGGGAAGCAGCCGGCTCCCGTCCCGCAGGAACCAATATGGGAGGAAAAAAGCAGCCGCTTAAAAAAACCTCTCTACGGATGTAGCTGGTACTGATGCTGTTCAGGCAACGATGACCAATGTCGTCCGGAATTGCAGGTGAGAGCAGGAGCAGCAGATATGAAGGTAAGTTTCTCGATGCCGCAGAGAACCGGAGAGTCCGGATTGCGGAGATGCTGGTACTGAGCAAGGAGCAGTGAAAAGGACTGGAAAGGAAGTCCCGGCAGGAACCAGGGACGCGGTCCGAGAGAAAAGAAGGAGAGGAGAGACCCAATATGGTACGGGAACCGTAAGGATGGGAAAACAGGGAAGGGGAAGGGAGGAGGAGAAGGCTAGGAGGAAAGAATGCACTAGAGAAATAGCGGAAAAACAACAGGTACGGAGCAATGTAAGAAGTAGCACGGCAACAAGGCAAAAGGAAACAAAGTTGCAACGCACAGAGCCCAGAGAAGGGCGTGGCTAAATACGGAAACAAGAGAAAAGACTAGACCGTCAAACCAGGAAGTGAAAGGAAAAAACACGGGACAGTCTAATGGCGCCGCCAACGCCAAGCCTTCCATAGCCGCCAGCGACCACCAAAAGACGGCGGCATGACAGTATGCCCCCCCTCAAGGGACACCCCCCCCCCGGCTTACCCGGGAACAGACGGTGAAATCGTTGAACCAACGCCGGAGCGTGCACATGAGACACCGGTTCCCAGGAGTCCTCCGAGTGAGGGTACCCCCTCCAGTGGATCAAATACTCCAAGCGACCCCGCCGATAGCGGGAGTCACGAACGGAGGCCACCTCATACTCATCGGAAGGAATTACCGTGGGGACCAGATCCCGTGGCAAAGGGCGATGATAGGGATCTCCCTTGCATTCCCTCAGGAGAGAGGAATGGAAAACAGGATTTGGACGGTGCATGTGCTTGGGCAACAGGAGGGGGAAGGCCACCGGGTTGATCCGGCGAAGTATCGGAAAAGGACCCAGGTACCGGGGAGACAGTTTAGAGGGGTGAAGCCAGCGAGGCAGAAACCTAGTAGACAACCAGACCTTGGTGCCCCTCCGCCATGCCGGAACGGGCAAGCGCTTAAGATTACAGTACAATCGATACCGAAGACTGCTTGCCCGCAAACAACCGGCGGCTGACTTGTGGGCTTTCGAGATACTGGTAAGTAGGGCATCCACAGATGGAGTGGTGGAAGGGGGAAAGGAGAGAGAAGGAGTAAAGCTGGGATGAAAACCATAGGAACAAAAAAAAGGACTGAGACCAGTGGCACTGTGCTCGGCATTGTTATAAGCAAATTCTGCAGTGACCAACAGACTAACCCAATTATCCTGTTGGGCATTCGCGAAGCACCTAAAATACTGCTCCAGTGTGGCATTGGTTCTTTCAGTCTGTCCGTTAGTCTGCGGGTGGAAGCCAGACGATAAGGCACGTTCAATTCCCAGTCTATCACAAAGCTCCTTCCAGAACCTCGAAGTATACTGAGAACCTCTGTCGGAAATAATCTTGTCCGGAGTACCATGCAAACGAAATATTTCTCTGGCAAATACTGCCGCCATCTCAAGGGAGTGAAATGTGCCATCTTGGTGAAGCAGTCGACAGTTACCATGATGCATGAACAACCTTCCGAGGGTGGCAGATCCACAATAAAATCCGTGGAAATAAGGCTCCAAGGTCTCTTAGGAAGATCCTGCTGTTGGAGAAACCCAATCGACTTCTGAGTGCAATGTTTGGATCGACAGCACACAGGGCATGACTTGACGTAGGTTGAAACTTCTTTGGCCATGCCCGGCCACCAAAATCTGCGATGAAGCAATTCCAGAGTGTTCTTAACACCTCTGTGACCTGCCGTTGGGTCATCGTGACACCACTTCAAAGCCGAATGACGGGTGAATCTGTCTGGCAGGAATAATCGCTGTTGCTTAAAACATAAGCCATCTTGAATGGATATGTCCTTTGAGAGAGGAGAGCCAGAAAACATGCTGGTAGTCTGTGTGGCCTTGCGAACCCTTTCCAAGAAAGACTCCACCGTACAGATTACCTTGACTTCAGGAACCATGAGACTAGGGTATTCCTTCTGAGACATGTCTGGATAAGGCCTTCTAGAAAGGGCATCAGTTAGGATGTTCTTGGATCCTGGCAAGTAGGTCAATGTGAAATCATATTGAGAGAAAAAATGCGCCCAACGGGCCTGACGGGAGTTGACACATTCCATCTTTTGCAGAATTTTAAGATTCTTGTGGTCAGTTCTGATTTCAAAGGGGTGGTTAGCCCCTTGTAGGAGATGTCTCCATTCTTCGCATGCAGATTTCATGGCCAGGAGTTCTTTTTCTATTACCGAATAGTGTGTCTGGCTGTCATTCAATGTCTTGGACATGTAGGCAACAGGATATTCCAAACCTTCATGTTCCTGTAGAAGAGCTGCACCAATCGCAGTGGAGGAGGCGTCCGTTTCTACAATGAATCTTAAACTTTGATCTGGTTGATGAAGTACCGGGGCAGAGCAGAATTCCTCCTTCAGTCGTTGGAAAGCCAAGCTTGCCTCAGAAGACCAGACAAAGGGCATTGAAGACTTCTTTAACAACTTTGTAATGGGAAGAACTCGATCCGAGAAACCTTGGATGAATTTGCGGTAAAAATTAGCTAGCCCTAGAAACCTTTGAAACTCTTTGATGGAATGGGGTGTGGGCCATTGCAGTATGGCGTCGATCTTAGCGGGATTAGCGGGATCCATGCGAATTCCCTCCGAGGACAGGATGAAGCCAAGATAGCTTACCTCAGATGCTTGAAAGACGCACTTATCAACATTGACCTTAAGTAGGTTGTCTTGCAGTCTTTGAAGAACTTGGTGAAGGTGATTAGAATGGAGTTGTGCGTCTTTAGAATAAACCAGGATATCGTCAAGGTAGACGACGGCACAATGAAAAAGCAGATCAGAAAAGATGCGGTCCATGAATCTTTGAAAAATCGATGGAGCGTTGACTAGACCAAAGGGCATGACACAATACTCGTAGTGTCCGAAAGGAGTGCGAAAAGCAGTTTTCCATTCGTCGCCTGAGCGTATCCACAAAAGGTGGTAAGCCCTTCTTAAATCGATCTTAGAAAAGATTTTAGCCCCTTGAACTGCTTCCAGAAGGTCTCCGATCAACGGCATGTGATACCTATCCATAAGCGTGACTTGGTTGAGGCCCCTATAATCGATACAAGGACGAAGTTCATCAGAACCTTTCTTTGGAACAAAAAAAAGTGAAGCCCCAGCGGGAGAGAATGAGGGTCGGATCAGGCCATGATGTGAATTAGAATCCAGATATTCCTTGAGAGCCTTCTTTTCCTTGAGGGAAAGAGAAACCATTCGCCCAAAAGGAACAACCGCATTGGGCTGGAGAATGATTTGACAATCTTCAGGTCTATGAGGAGGTAACTCCTGAGGGCCATCGTCCGTGAACACCTCCTGATAGCGGAGATATTCTTTGGGGATGCTATTTACCTTCAACACATCTGATCTGGAGGCTAAATCTGGAATAATGTGGACAGAAGTATGCAGGGTCTGCGAAGAACATGACTGACGACAAAATGTTGAAGTAAATGACAGCTGATTCTTTGTCCAATCAATGATCGGGTTATGCTTCCGAAGCCAAGAGACCCCCAAGATCACTGGAAAATGTGCTGCTCGGATCAGGTCGAATTGTATGGTTTCGTTGTGATGAAGGATCTTCATCTGCATAGGGGGAGTAGTATGGGTAATGAGACCCGAGCTCAGGGGTTTACCATCAACTCCTTCCACCTTTTGGTCCTCGTCTTTCTGCAAACGGCGAATGCCGGCCTTGTCAGCCCAAACCAAGTCCATAAAGCAACCTGCAGCGCCGCAGTCCAGTAGCACCACAACCTCATAGGACTGCTGAGAGATGAACAACTCAACTCTAACTACCATGAGACGGTTGTCTTCTGTGGTATTCATGGGTGTTACTGATAAAGAAACAAAGGGACCAGGACATCCCCCTCGGTAACTTGTCCCTACTAGCTCCGAGGAATGGCGTTCCCGATCGTCGTGGTGGTACATCAGGACAGTCTCTAAGAATGTGCTGGTTGGATCCACAATACATACACAGGTTGTTCTCCCTGCGTCTTCTTCTTTCTTCCGAGGTAAGTGGCCCTCGAGTAGTCCCAATCTGCATTGGCTCCTCTTTCGACGGACAGGTAGGAGAGGGAGGGGTAATCCCAGGATCAGCCGTAGCAGGAAATCCACACTGCTTTCGACGTTCAGACCGCCGCTCTGAAAGGCGGAAATCCAGCTGTACCACTGTAGACCACAAGTCGGTTAACGTAGCGGGTCTGGTTACCCTTGCCAATTCGTCCTTAAGGTCTTCCCTCAATCCTCGATGAAAAATGGTGTACTGGGCGTTCTCTTGCCAACCTGCGTCTGCAGCCACCCGTTTAAAGCGGGAGATGTAGGACAGAAGATCTGAATTTCCCTGTCGAATATCAAGTAACTGTTCACTGGCAACTACCGCAGTCTCTTGCCTTTCAAAGGCCAATTTGAACTGGGCGGTGAACCCGGCGTAATCGCGTAGTAACGGGCTGGCACCGGTCACAAGTGGAGTAGCCCAGGAAAGAGCGTTGCCCGTAAGATTAGAAATCAGAAAACCTATGCGGGCTGTATCTGAGGCATAGGTCTGAGGTCTGAAGGTGAAATAGATTATGCAAGCCTCCATGAATTCTTTAAATCTATTAGGTGAACCATCATATTTACCACAGGCTAAAGGCATGGGAGGTAGATCACTCCGGGACTGTTCGAAGCGGTCGACTCGCTGTCTCAGAGCAGAGTTTTCGGCCTTCACAGCCTGTAATTCTAATGCCACATTCTGCATTGCTGTAAGCAGCTCTTGGACCTGTTCCGGGGTAGTCATTGATATCTCCTTTTGGCGTTGCAAACTGTCACGTTTGATAGGAGCAAGCGGATTATGTTCTATGTCTGATATATCTATGTCCACCTCCCCTTTCTCCTCACCTGTCTCTTCCGGGACGAGTTCTCGTCTGGAGGTCTTGTTCTTGGGTCTTTTCTTCGTTGTGAAGAGATACGGCCGTCCGCGGGAAGAAGCCACCCTGATTCCCTGATAAACAGGGAAGCAGCCGGCTCCCGTCCCGCAGGAACCAATATGAGAGGAAAAAAGCAGCCGCTTAAAAAAACCTCTCTACGGATGTATCTGGTACTGATGCTGTTCAGGAAACGATGACCAATGTCGTCCGGAATTGCAGGTGAGAGCAGGAGCAGCAGATATGAAGGTAAGTTTCTCGATGCCGCAGAGAACCGGAGAGTCCGGATTGCGGAGATGCTGGTACTGAGCAAGGAGCAGTGAAAAGGACTGGAAAGGAAGCCCCGGCAGGAACCAGGGACGCGGTCCGAGAGAAAAGAAGGAGAGGAGAGACCCAATACGGTACGGGAACCGTAAGGATGGGAAAACAGGGAAGGGGAAGGGAGGAGGAGAAGGCTAGGAGGAAAGAATGCGCTAGAGAAATAGCGGAAAAACAACAGGTACGGAGCAATGTAAGAAGTAGCACGGCAACAAGGCAAAAGGAAACAAAGTTGCAACGCACAGAGCCCAGAGAAGGGCGTGGCTAAATACGGAAACAAGAGAAAAGACTAGACCGTCAAACCAGGAAGTGAAAGGAAAAAACACGGGACAGGCTAGTGGCGCCGCCAACGCCAAGCCTTCCATAGCCGCCAGCGACCACCAAAAGACGGCGGCATGACAGTTTTCCCCCAGGTGCTGGAGTTCGGCGAAGAAAATGATGGGGGCAGCACCGGATCGAAAAATGCTGTGAGGACTGGCGAGTATGGCACGGCGCTGCAGCTGGCGATGCGACATGTGCAGAAATAATGTCTTTTTCAAGTTCGAAGACGTGATGGATCCGGAATCAGGTAAGGATTGAAATAATGTCATTGTTCTAACCTTTCCTTCTTCTTTCCTCTTTTGCTAGGAGCTCTGGATTCGAGCGGGCATGGCTGAAGACTGGATGCTGACTGCAGGCACGGTGAGCGTTACACTGCTGGATGCAGAATAATGCGAAGCGTGTGTTGCTGATCGAGCGTGGTTTAAATAGCCTCCAAAGTAGTTCCAGGTAAGAAGTTCCCCAGAACCACACCGAGTAAAAAATAGTCCCTGTAACAAAATAGTCCCATCCAAGCCTCACGTTGGCTTGGATTCAGTTCCAGCATGGTCTGCATGAGGTAAGTAATGTCTATGAGCCTGGCGCCTATGGCGCCAGGACTGATTTCTATTATGAGCCTGGTGCCTAAGGCGCTAGGACTGAACACAGACAGCCCCTAGCCGGGGCTGCTGGGTTTTTAATAAATATCTGAATGCCTGCTCCCGGGGCTGATGGGCTTGGTCCGGATGCCCGGGGGTAGGCATCATGACACAATCGCTCCACCTTACTGATACAATCACATAGTTCCTACATAATACTTATGCTTCTACGTTATAATGCAGATGGTACCAAAAACAACTGCAAACTGACTGGATTCACACACGGTCAAGTGTCACTTGGAAAGGAAACCTTTACAACAATAGGTATAATCTACCATGCAGGAGCTACAACCAATGCAGGTCACTACACTGCATACATTAAAAAAGAAATGTGGATGGTTCGAATGTAATGATAGCACCATTACTCTAAAGCAGAGATTGACAGCTAATCTTACAAATGCATATTTAATCTTATTAAAGCCAAAATTTAATAAATAATGTGTACTTCAAGATTGCCAAAGAATTATGTGAAAGACTACAAACAGTTAGAATACGCCAACAGGTATCTAACTGCCCAAGAGGATATAACAACGACACAAATAAATGAATATCACAGATTTGTAGGAACAAATGCACAGTTACAATACGCCTACAGGTATCTAACTGTTGTTAAAAATCGGCAGGTAGGCAACATACATAACATTAATCAGATCAATGAAGGAAATAGGATATAACAACGACACAAATAAATCAATATCACAGATCTGTAGGAACAAATGCACAGTTAGAATACACCTACAGGTATCTAACTGTTGTTAAAAATCGGCAGAATGGCAACAAACATAACATTAATCAGAAAGATGATGGAAACACTCAAAGGAAACAAGGAAGACGTTAGTACCATAGCAAATGAAGGTTTTTTTTTTAATCCGACAAGAGTTTTTATTCCCCCAGACACAAGGATTAGAAAAGCAAACACAGAAACTGAGCACAATGCACAGTACACTGGTTTGTAAACTAAATATGAGGGTTAAAAAAAAAAGGTAAACTGTCTATTATGCAATGTAGTAAATTTTCATAAAATGCAAAGACTAACATACCTTTTTCTTTTATCACAGAAATTAAAAAGGGATACTTCCACCAAGTATGAAAAGCATTAAAAAAATATATGTGGATTCTGAACAAAGTAAGGAGTAAGTATATTGGCAGTCATTTTCTACACATGCGAATCTACACGTCTAATCTATGGTAGTAATATGCTGCAGTGGCTGTAGGCTGGCCCTTGCATCTTTGGTGTGTAACCTACGACCTACGCCTTACGACCAAGGTACAAAGAGTATAGTTCCTGGCCACAACCTTTGCTGCATATCGAAACCATGGTCCTTGTAAATTAGCTACTTATAAATGTACTTTTGGGACCGTTGTCTGCAGCCATGCAGCCAAGACATTAGGGCGTGCACACAACTAACGCATTACACCACACCCATATTCACTTATAACTCCATTGCTTATGACTTCAGTCTTGGGTGCATGGCCTTTGGGCATGCAATGAAGACTCTGGGTCCTGGCCAGAGACACCACAGCGTATCGGAACCATTGTTCATTGTCATTTCACTATGTACAAAGTTGGTTTTGGGAGCATGGCCTTTAGCCATGCTCCCAAAATGCTACGCCCTCCCCACAACCATCTTAATGATGTTGCATAGTACAAGTGTACCAATAGCTGTGATATGGTGCAGTAGTTTGTAGCCACAGGCTACAGACGTGAGTTTGAGGCCATAGAATTATCAATGTATGGGTGTACAGTATATAAAATGCACAGTTGCTTACAACTGCAGTGCTATTACTTTGTTCAAATACTCTGCATCCTGGCCACTACTACCACAGCATGTGACATCCATTGCGGCATATAACTACACTACATACAAATGTGCTTTTGGGGGCATGTCCTTTGGCCATGCACCCATGATTGCAGCCCCTCCCCACAGCCGCCTGAGTGATGCACTACCACACCATATCACACCCATTGTGCCTTGTAAGTACACTACATATAACTGTTCTGTTTGGTGCATGGCCTCCGGCCATGCACTCATGACTGCAGACCCTCCCCACAGCCACCTGACTGATGTTGAATACTAGGGGTGTCTCTGTAGCTCTGAAATGCTGCACTGTTTGTGGGCAGGGCCTAAAACCTTAGGTGTGTGTCCATACAGTTCAATATATGGTTGTGAAGTGGCTTATAACTCCAAGTTTCCTTTTGGGTGCATGCTTGGGTGTATGGCATACAGCCTGCAACCATGCACCCAAAAGTGCACATCTTGGCCAAAACCACTGCACTAGATAAAACCCATGTGGGCTTGTAAGTGAAGAGGTTATAGCTTTGTTGTTGGGTGCATGGCCTTCTGCCATGCACCCAAGACTGCACACACTCCCCACAACCAGGCAATCGATACGCATTACTATGGGTGTATCCATGGGTGTGACATGCTGCAGTGTTTGTGGCCAGGGCCTAGAGTTTTGGAAGTAAGGCCTTCGTCCTTCGTCCGACGGCCATGCATCCAAGACTCTAGGCCCTGGCCACAACCACTGTAGCATGTGACACCCATGGCGGCATACTAATGAATACAATACCCAGAGGAGAAAGTAATGCAATTACGGCATGTTGGCAATTTCAATGTTCCCTGAAATACTGCCCTTATTGGACCCCTCATTTTCTGTGCGTACAAGGTGGCCATAGAAAATACATCATGAAGAGGTTATAACTTTGTTATTGGGTGCATGGCCTTCGGTCATGCACCCAAGAGTGCAAGGTCTCCCCACAACCACCTCAGTGATGTGTGGTAGTGGGGGTTTTTCTATAGGTGTGGTATCCTTCACTGCTTCTGGCCAGGGGCTTCACTCCTAGCTGTATGTCCATAGATATTACATGGGATGGGTGTGCAGTGGCTTGCACGTCCAGTACTTATAACTTTGTTCTTGGGTGCATGGCCTTCGCCCATGCACCCAAGACTGCACATACTCCCCACAACTTGGCAATCGATACGCAATACTACGGGTGTATCCATGGGTGTGACATGCTGCAGTGGTTGTGGCCAGGGCCTACAGTCTTGGAAGTAAGGCCTTCTAGGCCACAACCACTGTAGCATGTGACACCCATGGCGGCGTACTAATGAATATAATAATACCAATATAATAATACCCATAGGAAAAAGTAATGCAATTATGGCATGTTGTCAATTTCAATGTTCGTTACCACTAAGCATGTCCTTACAACAGTTACAAGTTTCCTGTGCACTGCATGGACTGAAATGCTACCGTTATTACACCCCTCATTTTCTGTGCGTACAAGGTGACCATAGAAAATACATCATGAAGACTGACCCCCAGAACAAATGCATTAATCACCCATGTCTAACTGTCTGAACCTGTCCCAACGCTCTGTTACACAGCAAAAGAGTTTTATAAATATTTCATGAGTACGCTGGTTGTTGCTCCGCTATCGGCGGATCCAAGATGTCGCGCGCAGCCAAATAATCTGATGCAGAGCACGTTTCGCAGCAGCCAATCGGCAGAGACGTTGCGTGTCCGCGGTCATGACGCCAGCCCCTTAGCCAATCGGTATCTTGTACATGGGTGGACCGAACAGGGAAGTGTGACCGTGAAGCGGACATAGATATCACTAATTTTTTCAGACCTACCCATTTTAATGAAAAGTACTGCACGGAAGGTCACCAAATTTACAAAAGCACGCTATCTGGACCAAGTCCCTGTACCTGCTGCAAATTTCGTGAAAATCCGTCCAGCGGTTTGACCCGTAGCCGTGCGCAAAGTTTTTCCCCCCATTCAGTCTATGGGAAAAAAAGACGTTTTGGGACCCCCCCCCTATAACCTTTGCCCCCTAAACCAAACATCTCCCAACTTTGCAAAAAAAATCAGAGTGGCCCATAGACTTTTTTTGCAAAGTTTGGCGACGATTCGTCCCAGGGGAGTGGGGTTATAGGCCGCCCAAAAAGTGCTCTTCCTATGGAAACAGCAACTTAACCATAACTACACACCCACTACCATGGCTGTGTAATATATATATATATATATATATATATATATATATATATATATATATATATATATTGTTTTCCAATAGTACCACTCTTTAGCACTTGCTCCTTCCACTACCTGGTGTAACCTTTCACCAGGTTTCTTCGGGGCAATTACCTCTTGCCCTACGGGTCCACTTACGTGCCCGTCTACCAAGACAGATAAGCGCTTCAATGGTAACTTTCTCAGTAGAATCACACCTTCAAAGGCCTTCTTAAACATAAGCAGGTTAACAGCCCTCCAGAAGCGATGCTCATCTCCCTGTGGATAACCATTTCCAGATGGGCAGCTTTCATGCCACCTTTCTTTCCCTTCTGCATTTATACTGAAAACAATGTTCAGGATCACGTCTTTTCCTGCTTCTATCTTGATTGTAGCAATGGGAATGTACATCAACCACAATTATAGGTTTCCCCGAACCCGAATAGCAACCTTTACACCTTTGGGGCTTCACACAATTCCCCTCCTTTGTTTGGCAACCTTTATTGGACTGATATTGTCAGGTTCTCAAGGTCTCTTGGCTTGAGTATTGGTGGTATGCTTGGGTTTCCAATACAACCTCCCACCAAGCTGTTGATATTCACCCAAACTCCCACTTTCATTCCTGGACCTTGTTAGGTTTAATGTCAGCCCCTTTTGGAAGTCTGCAACAGTTTGGTATTCATAAGATTTATTAATTTGCCTTTGGAAAGGTGCAATGGTTCGGTATTCTCAAGATTGACTAATTTCCTCTTTACGTTTGTAACTGTTCGGTATTCGTAGTGCTTATGAGCTTCTTTTTGTACATTAAACACTAGTCAGAATTTATAACGTTGCTTATTCTGCTTTTCACTTACTCGCGAGTGATTTAGCCTGCTCTGAACACGTGGCCTGCACCAGAGCACCACTAAATCACTTGCGTGGATTAGACTCACTGGGTAAACTGCTTCCAGGTGTGTCCCTCCACGTTCGCAGGACCGTTACAACTGTGGCTCCTCCCGACGAGGCGCTCCTTCTCTCTTTGGTCGCTGCCACCTCAGCCACATTGACTGGGAGTCTCTGTTGAAACCCTGCCACCTGAGACCTCTCGACTGATCACACTATAACTGCCTTCCACTGCGACAGCTCTGCACGATGTAGTATTCTTGGGTAAGTGTTTCCTTCACACGCTTCTCACTGCGTGACCTCTGTACTTTACGATAATAGAGCCACAGACCCTCTCAGGACTCACACCGATCCTGGCATCTTACAGCTTCTCTACTCCTCTCTTCTGCAGCATACATGGTCTGCACTTCTTCTGCTTCTCAAACTGCATAGTCACCGTAGCTCCTACTAGAGATAGAATTAGATATCTGTTCACTCCAAAGTCTAACCTTCCCAGTCATAATCATTAGAGTCTCAGAAGTAGGCTCTTAATGGTCACCCAGAATTTCATCAGATGATAAATAAGAGGAATATAATTTCCCTTTGGCATCCTACTCCACAAGTTATCAGCAGCCCTACTAAAACTCATATTCACCCCGGCTGCTCTTAAGGCATTGAGCCGCTCCTTATTTAGTTCTGGACAAGAGCAAAGCAGATATTCTAGCGTTTACAGCACAGTCTGCACATGCAAAGTGTTCAATTCAGATCCCATCTAGGACCAAGTATCTCCAGCGTGTCAACTAGCTTGAATTTTATCCTCATATACTCCAAACAGAGAAAAGTATTAGGAAAGGCGTGGGTATACTGGCCTGGGTACATCAGAGTAAGCCATCCATTAATATAGTCTCCACTGATAGCTTTGGACGATAAATCAACCCAAAGCTGGTCTTTATCAAGGTCTTTTAAGTATCCCTTGATCAATCTTTTGTATTTGGCACATGAAAGGTGAGACATATTGGAACCTAGTTGTGCTTCCAAAAATACACCCCGGTCCCAAAAGTAAGTACAAGTCACATGTTTAGTATAAGATGTTAGCTTTTTGAATTCTGATTGTAAGGAGATGAGCCACAATTTGTCAGTAGGATTAGCTAGTTTCTAATAGTACAAGGCACATTTAATATACAAGTTTTCAAGTGTTTCATTCACATCTCATTCTTCACATATCAAGAAATATCATTCCTCTCTGGACTTTTTCCTTCTCGCACCTAAAATTTCATGTGTATGAATTAAATTGAAACACATTCTCATAAAGATACACATCCATTTCCTGATAGGGAATTTGCATAGATATGGCAGAAATACTTCAATTTCTCCTCTCTCTTGACATAATGATACAATTTATATGGCATTCCTGTATCTCTAGTGTCACATAATCATCAAATGATAAATAACTAAAGTTTCAAACAACAGCTTTAAATCAAGCATTATATTTCCACATTTACTCTCCAAATTCCTTAGAAAGCTTACTTTCCAAGGTGTTCTTAATATCTAAATACAGGGAGTTATTATCAGGAGGAGCTAAACGTTCTAATATAAGAGCTGTTATCTCCTTTAGCACATAACATTTAAGGAAAGTAAACCCAACACACACCTAATAACAACATAACCTAATAACTACTGTTGGAACACAAAGAAAGAGGTTGCTTCCAAAGCAATCCTTCCAACTTATCCAAATTGCTCAGTGTTCAAGATGGAGTATTTCTGAACCATATGTCAGGCATGGAACACTTTTTGTAATAATATGTTATAATGGGTAATAAAGAGAAGCAACCATATTTAGTATTTAGTCTTTTCATATGGAGCTATTAATAGCTTGTTGTGCAGACTTCGCCAAATCTTCCCTCTAACCATTTTCCTATCAATCGTAAAACCTGCAAGTAAATTCTAAGTCACTCTTCAATGCCCCCAAATTTAAGATATCACTCTCCCTCCTCACTGTGGCATACATACATTGAAAATAACTAATCCAAGTAGATTCCGATATCAGATTAATCTGTAGGTGGACCTGAGAGAAAATTACCATTTTAATAAGGGCCAAATTCACAGCCTGGTTTAGAACTAGAACATTTGCTCACTTTCTTTATGCCACGTGAGATATTTATGGGCTTGTAACCAGTTTTAATATTTCTGCTTCAACATCATCAACTTCTACTTTGGATGAAATGTCCTATTCATATGAAGAAGTTGTTGGCCATGTCTCAAGGTTTCTGCCACCTCCCACCACACAAATATTTTATTTAAATGTGCATGAACCTATGAAACACATTTGAAAATGTCAAGGATGAAAATATACCCATCCCCTCTGCATCTGAGAGCAATTATATAACTTGCACACCTCCTGATTGAACCTGGTGACTACCTTGGGTCTACACATAAAACGAGTAGCTGTTGAATTAAGTAACATGCCATATTTACCCTCAAGGTTTATTTAAAGAAAATCCTTTATTCTCAAAGATAGTGACAAGAGTTGAGTGATCACTCACTTCCATAGTCATTACCATGAATTTTTCACAGCTGCTAAAAAGAGTCAAGGAGGTAAACATATAGTCAATTGTCTAAGCACTTCTTCCTCTTTGCCAAGTTTCCCTGGTGGGCATATCCCCTTTAATGTTAACATTTAATTGTTTTAACCCCCAGGTTTCCATTAACATAGCCCAATTTTGGCCCCTCAAATGTTTATTTTCCTTTATACATTTAATCCTTAGTTTTCCTTAAGTGGCACCTGAAGCAGTGTCTGGGAAAAAGCAATTTAATTCACCAGCTATTATGGCATGTTCAGAATCATGGGTTACATACCCGTCAGGTAATATCTCAATGATAATATTAAATAAATAATTGTGATTAGAAGTAGCAGGATTCCAATAGGTGTTCACTATAAGTAAATCTTGCATTAAAAGGATACATTATTAATCCTCCTTAATTTCACTTCTAGGATACCTGGATGCAAGGCATGGGAGGATTCTGGCTGAGCACCAAGGCCATTTCTAATTGCAGTAATGAGGCCTGTATACAGGCGGCATCATAGGCCCTTCTGACTGTGTACCCACCCAAAATGGTATTTCTCTTAACCATACCGTTTAGAGGATGATGATATTAAAATCTGTAATAATAATAGAACCCACACAATTCCTGAATAGATGGCTGACCCCACAAGTAGTCCAGGACACTGTTTTCATTTCTGCAAAGCTAAAGGCCATGGTCGTATTGTCCCCCCTTTGATGAGTGAAGTGATAAAATAAGGGGGTAGTCAAGAACAGTTTTCCCTTCCAGGCCCTTGTTTATTTACCTTATCAACAAAATGTACCGTTCTACTCCCCGGGACTCCTTCTCCAGGTATATGTTTAACTTCAAATTTAACAGCTAAATAGGCATCGCCTGTTGGTCGCCCTCAACCCACTGTATATTTCCAACCTCTTGTATCAATTGTTTCATAAAATACAGAAACAAATCATATCCCATAAAAAGAAAGAATTCTGTCTCTACCCACCAGCATTTCATAAACCAATTGCGAGGATATATGTTATAAACCAAAATATGCCCTTGGATCTTCAATACATTCAATAAAATCAATGTCATTAGAGATGATCATCCTTAAATGGGAATATCATAAAACAATAATACATTTAATCTATTTAAAATGACAGAATGATTATTCTGTGAAATAATTTACATTCAGTTGATTCAAATTCATAGGGCACACAACTGGTTTTGATCATTGTTGTCAAGGCACTCTGGTCCTAGGCGCAGGAGCGACGCAGTACCAACCACCCCCACTATGGTCGTGGAGCCTGCAAGTCGAAGCTTACGCAGGCTACCCGGACCAGAGCAGGGAAGGAGGGTTAGGGTCTCGTTGATTGGATAGGTTGGGGGATTTTAGGGAAACCGGATTGAGGTTTGGGTAGAGGTTGTGGATAGGACGGGGAATGGAAGGGTTGATTGTTGCACACTTTGGATTATACTTGGTACCAAGTAGTATTTGCACACCACCTCCACATAGTCAGACTTAGGCCCCCTCACAGCTCAATAACATACAAGTCTAAACCATGCACCTAACTCTGTCCACAACTAATTAGCATTTCTTGGCATGCAAACTTAGCTCTGGGTTTCAGTGTCCTGTCCGTGATGAAGCCGTCAAGTCTTGTGGCAGGTCCGTAGCGTTCAGTGCTGGTCCAAGAAGCTAAAAGAAATAACACAAGTTAGGGTGTTGCCTCTGCATTCCCATAACCTTCTCATTCATTCCTCACACGCACAAACACACAACATTCTAATTGCCACCCGGGCTCAAATCGCGGGCTTTAGAGTGTGCCAAAGTTTGCCACTCTTTGGGGCTTTTCCACTTGTTCCAGATGTGGAAAGAATGCCAATGTTACTTCCCACAGGGGTCTTCCTTCAGACCGCCGCGGTAACTTTTGCCCATGTGTTTTCGCCTCCCGTGTGCCGAGTTTTCCCTGGTTCCAGGAGGCGGGAACACACGGTGCGGTTCGATTCCCCACTACGAATGCTAGCGCGGGTAGAGACGCGCCTAGGACACGCCCACTTATCTTTGCTGTAGGCGCAGGGGCTAGGAGTTTTGCGGGCTAAAGCCCCCTGCGCTTCTCCCCCCGATCCCTCTGATTCCCCCAAGATGGGTTAAAGACTTATCTTGCAGGAGCGAGGGGCCGAACTGCTTTTCCGGCGGGGCGGGGCCCCTCGCGACTGGTTCTGGAGGAGCTGGGCTTTGCACGTCCTCTCCTTCCGAAGTCTCAAGCGCAAGCCCCGTGCCTCGGGGCTTGCGCATGCGCGTTGATGTGCCACACCCTGCTGGACTCCTGATTGGCTCGTGGCGCCCCCGAGCATGTTGGGAGTTGTAGGCAGGAGACTGCTTCTGCTGGGAGCTGTAGTTTTTGAAGGCTGCTTTTCTGCAAAAGGGGCACAGCAGCCTTTTAAATGGGTACAGCTTTCTGGATCCAACTTGTACGTGCACCACAGCCCCCACCATGCCCCTCTGCACCCTTTGTCTTGGTTTGGTCTTGGCTTTGGCCCTGACAATTGTAACCTATCCACGATTGATAGATGTGAAAAATCATTTAGCGGGAACAACCCCATTTCATTATTTTCATCAATATGAATTATCAGCAATTCTTCTCTAGAAAACAGACTGCTATTCAACCTTGGAGAGAACAGTATCTCTTCATGATCAGCATGTATAGACACATTAATTATACTAGAGTCAGGACCTCCAGAGGTTTCTGCTTCATCCCGAGTTTTCAAACTAGAATGTCTGGTCAAGAAAGGCAATATACTTCCATTTTGCTCTCCACAGTCTAAATCTTCCTCTTACCCGTGGCTTGACCTCTCTTTTTGTTGTTATTGTTTGTAACAGGTACAGCATTTGGATCCTCCAAATGATCAAGCTGTTGTTCTTCATCAGGTACTTTGTCAATCCTTAAATTGTGCAGAAATGTCCACCAACTCTTATTTTTAATAAGAGACAATTTATGGCAGGGTTTATTTGCATGCTAGGACCTAACTCGTCATTTTACTCCCTTTGTGTTTATATGTACAGATGTCTCTGAGGGGCATTGGATAACCTTGTGGTCCACGGATGGAAGAGTGCAATGCAGGATTGCCTCCATGTTTTCCCTATGAGGCTATAGGCTCCTTATTTGCATTCTTTTATTTTATTAAGAGAAATTAAAGCTACACCCTTCTTATTATATAATTGTAGTCTTGGAGATACTGTCATTGTCTACTCATTTATCTGTGAAGCTGATTAACCTTTAAACAAAACTAATTTAGAGTTAACCGTATTTACAAATACTTTGTGCTCCTTCAGCTCACAGTTTACATTGTTAGATAGTTGCACAAGGAAGTTTAGTCTCGAATGTTGGGGCCAAATCAGGTAATCAGAGAAGTGGAGCAATATTAGTTTGCTGGGACTGAACAAATTCGAATTGGATGTGTAAGGGGTCAAGAATAAGACTCGGACACAGTGACATGTTTGCTGGTTGCTATAGACTTTTATTTCCAGAAAATAATAAGGATTGGGGAAAATCTTATCTATCCTTAATCCTAAGAGGGGTTTCCCTGCCTCAACAAAACTAAGGACCATTTTGTGTCAGGATGTTAAATAAAAGAGCGTCCTGCAGCCTGTGTCCAAATGTCTGAATCCGACCCTTATATTATGTGTACAGGGAGGCTCTGGTAAGCTTTATACTTGTATCTTGCTTCAAATGTTCTCAACATAAAAGTGTACTTCCTTGCCAGGGTAGCACTTTACTTCTTATCTTCAACTCTGAGGTATGAGCCTCACTTCTTATTCCTTGTTTACTTCCGTCCCAGGATATCACTTTGCTTCTCACTCCTGGTTTACTCTCATTCCAGGACATCACTTTGATTCTCACTCCTGGTCTATTCTCCTGCCAGGATATTGCTTCACTTCTTATCTCCCCCTCCTGGGTATCAGTCTCAGAATTCCTGTTTGTCTGGTGCACTAACCTAACAGGAATTTCTCTTTCTTTATTCACTCTTTATTTCATCCACGTTACAATGGCTTTCCACAGTTAGGTCACTGGCCCCTTTCCAATAGAGTTCGCCTTTACTTTGTCTCCCCTTTCCAAGGGTTGGTTCTCTGACCCTTTTTTAACTCTGTCCGTATGTATTATAACAGTTCCTCTATTACAGTTTTGGGCTTCCATCTCACTTTCAGCAATTTTCCCATGCACATGAATTTGGAATACTGGGTCACCTTTTCTATTTTTAATGGCTTTCTCTCGCGTGCTCCGTGTGATGTGGCATTTGCTGTTAGGCACTTCAGTAACCCATTCCATCTCCCTAGGCTTACCGGGCATCTGTGGCAGTCATTGCATCTCATGTTTGGCTTCTCATTTGGTCCGCTGACTAGGCCTACATCCTGTTAGCCGGTCCCGTCTTCGCTCTGGTTTCTGTCACTTCAGGTGGCTCCTGCTTCTTCCAGTCACCAAGTGGCAGGCTGTTTTCAGTTCGGTTCCTCCTCACACTGTCTGTTTGGGCCCCCACATTGTGACCCACAATTTCCTGGTTTCTGGCATCCTTGTCAACGTTTGCACCAGTTACTGATGGCCTCAGACTCTGCCACACTCTCAGCTGTCTTTCTCTCAGCTGTTTCACTCCCAGCCATCTTTCTCCCAGCTGCTTCACTCTTTCATTGCTATCAGCTGTGGTAATTTTAAACTTCTCAGCATCAATCCAACATTTCCAAAGACTAGAACGTGGCATTTGTTTACCGCTTCTAGGCATCTTAATTGCCACTTAAATGGGCGGGGAGAAAGGAAAACAAGGCATTTGGCTGGAAAAACCTGGGATTTCTTCTCCTATGTCACAATAAGCCATACAAGTATGTTTTACAGGTGTATGGGCGCCATGTGGAATTAAGGTTAACAGGTT
Source organism: Ambystoma mexicanum (assembly GCF_040938575.1). Taxonomy (NCBI): domain Eukaryota; kingdom Metazoa; phylum Chordata; class Amphibia; order Caudata; family Ambystomatidae; genus Ambystoma; species Ambystoma mexicanum. Next base: position 309,079,731 of record NC_090934.1, on the reverse strand, counting down.
ATTTTGCTCTATGGTTTGCCTACCTCTCTCGAGTTGGCCCTTCCCTAGGTGGTCCTCCCGCAGATAGGCACCCCCAGGGTCAGATTCAGGTAGCTTCTTCCTTTCCCTGGCTACATAAAAGAAGCGTCCCTCCAGAGAATCAGTGGCGATATCGCTACATTCATCACAGATGACAATTGATTAGAGTGAAGGTAAATCCAACAAGCAACCTAATGATTCATTTGCCCCCCCCATCTGAGCTGGAGAGTCTGGTTCCCCCAATATATACACAGAATCAATTGCATCCACCAACAGCGACTCAACTTGACGTGGAATGGAGGGATCTTAATGTACCTCGGCACTGATCACCAGTGATTTATTTGACAAGCGATTGAGGCAAGTGATAAAAAGCTGTAGTCTTTGCAGTCGTCGTTTTGGAGGCACCCTTTAACATTTCAACATCCATTAAATCAGCAGTACCTGAGGATTCCTACTTGTATAAGTAGCAAGCTGATTGTCTCCATCAGAGTTGCGTTTATCAATGGTTCAAATGCTAGCATGGGTTTACTACGCAGATTACATATCTTTAATTAAGTCCTTAGAACCTACACGTTAGTTATCACTACAGTTACTGATTTCACAATAAAGAAGAAAACTTTACTCACCAGCGACTCCTAATAACATCCATCAGTCACCAGCTTCACCTGCTCCGGAGTGCTTACAACCACACTTGATTGATGTCATGCAAACAGCTCCAGTCGAAATCCTGAGAAGGGAGAGAGTGGTGTCCTGAACTCGCAACTAATGGACCACAGGGGATAGGGAGCATGAGGGCACAGGAGTGCCTCAAATGTGGGTGTCTTATCACACACTGCTGTATCTCAAGTCTAGCTGTCACTGTGTTCACTATTGAGTCCCAACTCAGCCATTTCTCCATATAGTGAGGTGCCTCAAATGTAGGCGTTCTATCATTTGCTGCTGTGTCTCAGATCTGGGCATCACGGCATTTGCTGTTGTGCCACAAATTTAGCCGTTCGTCCCAAAGGAGGACTGGGAAGTAAAACAGACTGAAGTGGAGTGCAGAGAGGAAGGGAGCCGTCAAAATGGGAGGGAGACTTAAGTTTGCACTTCCCTTTACAGGGTCAAAAGGGGAAACAGGGGAAAGAGATGGGTCTGACCTATTTGGACCACTGATAGAGAGCCTTAGTGGAATAAATGTGGAGAGAGAGGTATCCTGACTGCGAGGCACAGGAAGCACTCCCCCCGCCCCTCCTGGGGGAACCTGTGGAGGTAGTTGTTGCTGTGCATCAGGGTGAGCTAAGAAGGAAGGAATGTGGGCAGCACCTGGTCTGAACACTGGGGGTGGTAGGATACCGCCACTGAATGGTCCTTTAAGGACCGACTTTTCTGCACACAACATAGGAATGTTAAGTGTAGCACACCAAAATGTATGACAGGGGAAGGGACATGGGCCACGGTCAATCAAAACAGTGGGGGTAGGATAGGGTACCACCACTAACCAACTATACTAAAAAAAACTCACCCTGCTGCATACACCTCTCAAACTCTGAACTAAACACAACCACATATATACAGCACAACAAACCACATACACTGCGCCACACCGCAACAACAAAACAAAGCACACATAGCCTCACACAACAGCGCATGACAGCTACCAGGTGTGTTGCTAAGTCTGGAAAAGATCTGGGCTACACTAATGTCAGGACTTTTGGGACTTGGGGCTAGCAAGCCTTGTGGTTGTAGCCACCGAGCTTCTATCCGGGGATTCAACCAAAAGACCTGGCCTATAGCCCCTCACCCCCCCGCAACGACTCTGACAGCTACCAACCAAAAAACACATCCACGCTCAGTAAAACAAACCGAAGCTGCCAACAGCACATCACAGCTCCCTTGCTCTTTCTCCCGCTCAGTCTTATTAACTTACACCTCCCCCCTACTCTCTTCCCTTACAGATTCACCAGAGTGCCAAGGGACCATGCAGGTGGTAATAGTGCGCGCGGCATAAGAACCTTTATCATAACATAATATGCTGTAGATGACTGGCAGTATTTACAGTGGTGGTGCTCGCCTTTTCAGTCCCAACTTCAGGCATGTCAAAATAAGCCCAACGGGCACTCCCTCATGCCCTGCCCTTCTTCATGCCTTCGTAAGCTCTGTGTACCACATCAAAGTAAACGATGTGGTAAATTCCAATATACAGTGCATATTGCTGGCCGCAGACCGCTCTTCAGAACCTGCAAGGCGTTGGTTTACATGGCTCACAGTTGGTTGTGAGCAGGGTGCGGCTGCATATCAGCGTCCTGACATGCCTCCCACTCCTGCAGGCCTCTCTCTTCCAAAAATGGTGTGGGTGGTTGGTGTGGGCAGTGGCCCAGCAGTTCAGGGCATCAGACCAGGAGTTTTGCAAAGTCCAGACTCAATCCGAATTGTCCTTGAATTGTGATTCAAAAACCTGTGCACAACATTCCTTAAAGAAAAATCTGCACTATCACTATCGAGAGAAGACCTGCAAGATTTACATGAATAATATGCAACAAAATATTGTTTTAAAAAGCAATAGAAGGGGGGCGTGGCTTGAAGCTGCCGTGATCGGCATGACTTCGTAGAAGCTCCTGGCGGGCCAGATGCGCGGATTATAACAACGGCGCCCTATGCATCCGTTTTGAAGCAAGGCGTAGGGGTACCTCTGCAGCTGTTGCAGGCTAAGCTGCATCCGGAACGGGGACCAGCTCTCCGAGTTTGGAGGCATTCAAGTTCGGAGGGTCCCCCGGCGGCAAAATGGCGGTCGCTCCACTGAGCCACAAGAAGCAGCGGAATAGGGATGGGGCAGGCGAAGGAAGACACCATGGAAGGCCGGGTGAACCATCCAATCTAAACGGTCCCGCACTGCCCTGAAGAACAGTCCGTATGCGTGCAGCCCATCGGTGGGTCCCGGAGGGTGTTCAGCTGCAGAGCGGTGAGATGTCCCGGCGAGTGCGGCATGGGCCGGGAGGTGAGGGGAGTTCCCTGGCCCTGTCCCACCTGCTCAAGGATTCCGCCCTGGCTCCGTTCCACATCCCGTGCCCGAATCACCTCCGGGGACGAAATCCGAGGCTGCCTCCGCTGCTCGTGGTGGTCCGATCGGGATCACACGGACGCGGATCCGACTTGCCGCGTATGCTGAATGCGAACAGGCCTCGAGGCAGAAGAAGAAGGCCTACGGGCGGTGCAGTGACTGCAGCGCTACCATCACGCTGCACATGAAAGTCTGATCGCAACGTTACCTGATCAGACCTGGAGACGGGAGGTGGACCCAACCCGGCGGCGGTCACAGCGGGCTTGCTGAGGTAAGGTGAGGAGTGGGGGCACTGACAGCTGCAGACCCCTTCCAGCATACGCCCATAAAGAGACTTGAAAAGTGGGGAGGAATACCGAAGCAGGGAACTAAGCATCCAGTACATCGTTCGGAGCAGTAGCTCTCATAAAATCTGCCAGAACCTCACAGTAGGCACAATCTCCTTCCCAAAGAATCGGTTCTCCTCCCCCCTCCCTCAACGTGCACTCTTCTCTGCTGCCCTGCATCAGGGTAGCCAAACTGCCAAACTGCCCGAGGACAGAGGGGGTGAGGGAGTGGAGTGGGGGCAGCTGCGAACAAGGATGTCCAGAAGTGGGAAACCCTCAAAACAAGCAGACATTGTGTCACTAATGGCCAGCGCCTCGACTGAGCGCTTGAAGAAGGTGGAAACGCCAGAGGCACTCCCTGGGGAAGAGGGCCATGCGACTGCAGCTTTGGCAAACAATACGGCACAAATGGTGACCAAAAATGACCTGCAGGAATTACTCACAACACTGACAAAGGAATTCCACAAAAGCACAGAAGAAGTAACTAAAAAAATAAACTCTCTGGACAAACGAGTGATTGATGTGGAGAGGAGGACAGCGGAGCTTGAGTCAGAAGTCTGTGACCAGCGGTTTGAAGGTGAACTAGACAGAGATAAAATCAGAGCTCTGGAGGGAGGTGTGAACTCCTAGAAACCAAACAAGAAGATGCGGAAAATCGGTCGCAGAGAAACAACATCTGCCTTCGAGGGATACCAGCTGCCATCCCAGACACAGAGCTAAGAAGCTACGTCCCTCAACTGCTTAGATTCATTATTGCCCTTCCGGATGGAGCAAAACTAGAGCTGGACCGAGTGCATAGGGCTGCTCCGAGAGCTGCATCCAACTTCTCCCCAGATGTCCTGGTAAGGGTGCATTTCTATCATCTCAAAGAAGAAATCATGAACGAAGCACGAAACATGGGGCAAATAACATTTCAAGGATCCAAAATATCACTATATCAGGACCTAGCAAGCTCCACACTCCAGAAACGCTGAGCCATGAGGTCATTTACAGAATGGCTGAGAGGGAAAAAAATTGCCTATCAATGGGGCTTTCCAACTTCAGTTAGATTTACCTGGGAGGGGGCTCAAAGACAAATACGCTCACCAAAAGAGGCCGACAAATTCACGGGAGTCGGGGACACGGGAGGCGGGTCTGACTCGGAAGAACCATCCCAATCCCAGCACAAGAAACCCTCAGACGGAGAAGGGTCGAAGCCTACCCGACGACGCAGACCCCGAGGTCCACCAAGGAAAGGCTCCAACCCTGGATGATCTAAACATGTACATCTACATAAGTCTGCGGAGTGGGGCCCCTTCACAGGGGATCAAGCTACCCATAGATAAACAAGATGGACGGACCTGTGGATCCAGCGGAGGAGAGGCTCATATTGGAGCCTATACACTGCACGAGACAGAAACCGATACACCACGCAGTGCGGCTGCACGGCATAATTCCTAGTTCTTCAGTTCACTTGGCGGCCCAGTTGGCCAGAAGAAGCGCATCGACGCCACCATTTCCCCAGTGGCAGTAGGACAGTGCTCTTCCTACATGTTTGTTTGAGGGGGGGTGAGAAAGTGGGGATTACCGAAAGACATACAAATACCCTGGGCCAGGCTGCCCTTGTGGCGCGGCACAGAACTCAATTTCACATCGAGATGGGTCAACGAAAACAGCAATAAAGAACCACAGAAGCATTGAACCAACCTCAGGAATGGAAGATCACTCTCAGCAGGCGGATATGGATTTAAACTCAGATAAGAAAGGAACAGGAAAACATGGCTGACACGAGCGCAATAACAATCTTATCATGGAATGTGCAAGGGCTCAACTCGCCACGGAAACGAAAATCCATAGAACACAGGCTTGGGCAACTAGCGGGGGACATCGTGTTGCTTCAAGAGACTCACCTGTTACAAGAAGATGAACACAGAGTAAAATTCAGCAGGTACCGGAAAGCATACTTTGCCACCGCGGACCAGAAAAAGAGGGGAGTGGCAATACTCCTCAGTGATAAAGTTCCCCTAACAAAGATTACTATAAAAAGAGATCCAAACGGGCGATACCGCCTACTCAAAGGGATGTTCGAGGAGCTCCCGATCACCATTGCTGCAATCTTCGGACCCAACTCTACTCAATCTGAATTCATCACAAATCTAATTCCAATTATTTTAGTTTTCCAAGAAGGGCACCTAATTATGGGCGGGACTTCAACTCAATACAGAATCCTCAGATAGATAAGACCCTTCCACCAACTATATCTGACTATGCAAATGCACTCTCACTAGCCAAGCTACTAAGGGAAACGGAAACCGTCGACGCCTGGAGGCTCTTTAACGGGACTTTGAGAGATTACTCTCACTATTCCCAGGTACATAAAGGCTTCTCGAGAATCAACCTCATTCTAATCTCAGGAGTCATCTACCCATGCTTGGAAACAACTGCAATACACACCTGTATGATCTCGGATCACGCTCCAGTGACAGCGAGCCTAGCTATATCGGGCAAAAGCTCCCTGCACAAAGACACTGGAAACTGAACGACGCTCTGCTGCTGGATGAATGCATCAGGTTGGAAGTCGAGAACACGATAGTCAACTACTTCAGAGAAAACACTACAGAGTCATCTCCTATCAATATCATCTGGGACACAATGAAGGCAGTTGTCAGAGGCTCGCTAATCAGCGCAGGAGCGAAACAACGAAGGGTCTCCAACATTGCCGCATCCAAACTGGAGGAGAATGTGAACCGACTGGAGACAGTTTTGAAAAGGAGATATTCCAGAAAAGCCGAGAGAGAGCTAAGAAAAACCAAAACAGCCTTAGAAATGTACTGCGCCGACCGCACTGCTAAGTCCTTAGACTTTACGAAACAGTTTTATTACATGAAGGGGAATAAAGCGAACAGAGTACTAGTACAAAAGCTGAAAAAGACTCGAAGCAGAAACAACATTCTTACAATAGCTGGAGTGGATGGCAAAGCTCTATACAGTGACGCTGAGAAACTTGCGGAACTATCAAGATACCACTCAGAAATCATGAATGGTCCGTCGATGACACTAAACAATCTGCCAAAGTACTTACAATCAATACCCGAGCAGAACACGACCCAGTTGGAGCATCTCGAGTCGCCGGTTTCAGCGGAGGAAATAATCGAAGCCATCAAATCGCTGAAATCCACGGCTCCCGGCCCTGATGGCCTTTCTGCATCCTTTTACAAGAAATGTGCCAGACTCCTGGTCCCTCAGATGGTCGAATTATTCAACTCCTTCCTTGCATCCGGATCTGTCACTAGGTCAATGGCAGAGTCATTAACAGTCCTGCTACATAAACCCGGAAGGGCTCCAGAATTGCCCGGCTCTGACCGCCCTACCACGCTCATGAACAATGACGGTAAGATTTTCGCTAAAGTGTTGGCAGGCAGACTGGGCGCTGTTCTGCCGAGCCTAATTGACAGTGATCAGACTGGGTTTATACCTGGGAGAGGGACTCACAACAACATTCGGAGAGCAATAGACATTATCGAACATGCCCACAGAACTGGGGACAGAATGGCAGTGTTATCATTAGATGCTCATAAAGCTTTCGATATGATGGACTGGGGATACCTGCGGGCAACCCTGGAACTTTTCGGATTCGGCCCAAACTTCACCAAATGGGTTATGGCCAATTATCAAAATCCCACAACGCAATTACGGGTTAATGGCAGGAGATCGGAAGCAATACAGATATCTAGGGGCACCCAACAGGGGTGTCCGCTATCGCCTCTGATTTTTGCTCTATCTATGGAGCCCTTTGCAGCCAGGATTAGGCAGAATGTCAGGATAAGGGGGATAAAGATAGAGGGCCGGGAATATAAAATCGCTCTATATGCGGATGATGTATTAATCACAGCTACGAACTTGGCATCATCCCTAGATTCGCTATGGAAAGAAATCGATGAATTCGGAGCATTATCAGGGTTTAAAATGAATTTAGACAAATCAGCGGCCCTGGCGATTAACATCAGTGGGCTTGATAGAGCTGCCCTCCACCCATTAATGCCCATTCCATGGGCAAAAGGGGCAATAGAATACCTAGGGGTACGAATCACTAAGGATCCGGCCCAACTATACAATGAAAATTTCCCACATCTTATTACAAATCTCAAGAACGACCTAAAGACCTGGTCCTCCAGGGAAATCTCCTGGTTCGGGCGGATCGCAGCCATAAAAATGAACATTGTCCCCAGATGACTATGCTCCTGCACAGCAATACCGACCAGCATCCCGGGCCCAGTACTTGTGGATATGCAGAAGAAAATACAGGGATTTGTCTGGGGAGGGAAAAAGCCACGCATTGGTAAAAGAATAATGATGCGGGACAAGAATCAGGGGGGGCTGGGTGTCCCAGACATAGCCAGATATATCCTAGCAGCTCAACTATCACAGGCATTTTCTTGGGTACAGGAAGATGACGCCCCAAAATGGACGCAGATAGAGGAGACCTGGTGCCCGGGCAACCCCGCGGACCTCCCACACCTGCCAGAAAGAAAAGTGCAAGCGAATACTGGCCCCCTGTCTGCTACAATCACAACCGCCCACTGCTGGAAAGCAGCGGCTCGGAAATGGGGCATCAGGGGTGGGCTGGGCCCACTATCACCTATCTGGAACAACCCAGAGTTCTCACCAGGCTGCGACCCCAATAGTTTCCAATACTGGAGGGATGGTGGACTACTTAAAACAAGTGACTTCCTAGAGGAGGGCGCACCCATCTCATTTGAAAGATGTAAAGAGAAATTTGGGGTAGGGAAGAGAGAAAGATTCCATTATACACAATTAAGGCACTGGTTATCTCACAGGGCGGTTCGAGATTAATGCGACAGAGAGCTAACGGCTCTAGAAAGCACCCTCACAACCGCGATAAAAAGAGGCAGAATCTCCACACTATACCGGCTCCTAGACAGGGTGGATCCCACGCAAAAAGAAAGATATATGATTGAGTGGGAGAGAGACCTAGGACGAGAAATGGAGGTTGAGGAATGGTCTAAAATCTGGACAAGGCTGCATAAAAGCTCGCAATGTATTACTAACAAGGAGGGCGGTTACAAACTCTGTTACAGATATTATGTGACCGCTGTCCAAATCAACAGAGCTAATCCAAATCTCTCTGACCACTGCTGGTGGGGCTGCAGCATCCCCGGCTCATTGTTTCACATGGTATGGACCTGCCCGAAGGCGGAGGCATACTGGAGGGAGGTGACCAAACACATCAAAGACATCACTGGTCTCACTATTCCTTGGGACCCGGGAATCATTCTCCTAGGGAAAACAGGGGACGGGGCATTACCAATATCAGGTCACATTCCTCAGTTGTGCACGCAGCTGCTCCTTGCAGCGAAAATTGCCATGGCCCGTCTGTGGAAACATGAGGATGGACCCTCGATTGCACTATGGTGGTCCAAATGCTGGGACATTGCAGTGGCGGAAAAGATAACCGCAATCCGAAATAACTCACTCACCAAATCGATGAATATTTGGGACCCTTTCATGGACTACGCAACCAAATTCCCGGCTCTATCTAGAAGACCACCACTCACCAGGTGGCTGCAAAGCAGCCCCCTCTACTGAACATCCCATAATCTTGAATTAGACTCACCTAACCCAGAATTGCTGACATATCCGCCAAGCCCAAAAATAGGTTCGGACAATTGAGTTATGCCTAACACGGACTAATAACTTATCTTCCATGCAAATTTGTATTGCTGAATGCTGTGATTATTGATTATGATGCTATTGTTGATGTCTTGGTAATCTATATGAACTAATAAAATGTTGTTATGAAAAAAAGCAATAGAAAGCAATGAAAAGTAATATAAAATGGTAAAAAGTCTTATGTGTAAGAAGTTAGTCTATAACCGTTGTGAATACCAACATTAAGGTTTAATTTTGCTTTTGTTTTTTAGTTTCTGTGGTGTTGGTTTAATGTTTTACAGTAGGTTAAACCTTTAAGTTGCTATTCCCATTTGTAATTCTTGTATATTTCTTAGTTTCAGATGTGATCTACTCAAACAGTAATATCGTATCTGATGCTTAGTGTGATGTCTTCAGTGATGTCATTAGTGTGCTCTAGTTTCCAGTGATGTGATTATGATGTAATAAATTGTGTCATAAGTGATGTCATTGGTAATATTGTCTGTGATATCATCAGTGTGCTCATGGGCTGTTCAAAGGAGGCTCAGAATTAAGGAGGCACAGCTTCCAACACTTGGTAAATTTCAAGGGGTTTCTGCTTTAAAACCATCACCTTAATGTCACTTCAAAGTTTTTAGTGAAAATGTTTTAGTTAAATTTCATTTATGTTTACACTTAAAGCTCAAAAATGTTTTTGCCTATGCTACAGTCAGGGATGTGGCTCTCACTGGGGGCAGGAACCCCATAGGGGCACTCTGCTGCAGGATGACAAATAATAATCAGTGCACATAAGAAGGGGAGCAGTATAAAAGAGGATTTCTATGCCTATAGAATCTTCTGTTTTGATACCAAGGCAAGGGGATAATAACTGGGATGATGTCTAAGACACATGAGCTAGTAATGGAAAGAGGCTTCTCACTACTTTACTTGACCTCTGGCCACTATCTATGCTCACTTAGCAACCGCCTTATTGTGAAGAAGTCAGTTGATGAGAGCTCTGAGACTGCTCTTTTATGTGCTGGCAAAAAATGGAAAGAAGAAAACCACCACTTTACCTCCAGAAATCAGTGTATTTACGGCACAATATTATCGCTGGTGGTAAATCGGCCAACAATGCCCATGGAATCCTATGGACTCAATAAATGGGGATTTACACCACTTTATGACCACTCATAATCCCGGCAGTAACGGTAAACAGGGTTGGCAGTAAATCCCATCTGTTCAAGCTCTACCTGTACTCTGGCATCTTCCCAATCTGCTATATTGAGGCCAAAATCCACGCATCTTTAACAAATCTATGGCCAACCACAGCAACCCTGCTGCCTCCTTCTCCCTCGCTGTTCTAACACCCTGCAGCACCTGGTGTTCAGCCACATCACTTATCACCTGGAAAACCATGAATTCAATGGCGACCTCCAGTCTGGGTTCTACGGACATCACTACATGGAAAAAGCACTCTTTTATCTCCAGCATTCTTTCTACTATCCACCACTCCCACCTATTTTCTGTCCTCAATCTTCTTAATTTCTTCATGGCTTAACCTCTCCTCCTGACTCTCCCTCACCTAGGCTTCCAGGGGAATGCCCTTACCTGAATTGCCTACTTCATACTTACTATTTCTTTTTTTAATTTCTGGAAGGATGGAACATCCAATTCAACTCCTCAATCAGTCAGGGTCCCTGAAGTGTCTGTCATTGGTCATCTCCGATGCACTCTCCTGGCAAACTCATCTCCACCTTTGGGTTCTCATATCATGTCTTTTACAATGACAGACACATCATTTCCTCCTTCCCCTCATTTGCGCAGGTGCTTTCGTCCCACATTACTGACTGCCTGACAGCAACTATCACTGACTTCCTAAATGATGACTCAATCCATGCCATGATGCTCACAACTGAGAGATTATCTTTAACAATGAACTGAAACTTCAAAATTGTGTTACATTTACTCATAGGCTGCCAGGTTAAACCTCCTCAACATATTAAAAATACACCCATTTCTCACCTTTCACTCAAAATATCTTCCTCCATGCTTGTCCTCATCAGGCTTCACGACTGAACCAGCTTCTTAAGTAAGACTCTGCCTCTACTCCTTTACCCCATTGGATACGTTGTCCTCAGCAAGCTTGACAGAATTGGCCAATTTGACTGTAAATATTTTACTGTATGGCCTAGTTCACTGAAGTTAGGCTGCACGTACGATATGATCGTACAAACAAAAATTCCGTCAACTAGGACATACGGTTCCATTATAGCGAACAAGGGGAACAAGGTTTGCAGGAGAGTCCCCCGCACTCTTTGCTCGCTATAATGGGAACATGGGTTGCAGGGGTGTCCCCTGTTTCCGGGGCATTGGAAGCAGAAGACTTTAACAAAATGTAAGTAGGGGAGGGTGAGGATGAATTGGGGGTGAGAGGGGAGCATGGATTAGTTGATTTTGGCTGCTGCAAAATTGGGTTTGTGGCAAAATTGACTACAGTCAATTCTGCTGCGAACAATTATGCCACGGACAAATCATACCAATCTCAGAGGATAATATATCCAATTGGATAAAGAAGTAGAGAGGCCCATGAAGAGGCTGGTTCCTTAGACAAGCTTGCTGAGGATAGTATATCCAATGGGGTAAAGGAGTAGAGGCTGAATCTCAATGAAGAGGCTGGTTCAGTAGTGAATCCTAGCTGAGGACAACCTATCCAGTCTGGTAAAGGAATAGAGGGAGAGTCCCATGAAGAGGCTGGTTCAATAGTCAAGCTTGCCAAGGACAATGGGCCTCATTACGACCCAGGCGGTAAGTTACCGCCTGGGTCGTACCTTTACCACCATGGCGTAAACTATGTTTACGCCATGGTGGTTGGCGGACTTACCGCCCCATTCCGAGGTGAGTGGGGCGGTAAGTCCCCATTAACCCATTTACCCTTCCCCATTCCCATTTTTGCCCCATAGGGCATAATGGGAGTGGGGAAGGCGTTAATTACGCCACCGTAAATTACGGTGGTGTAATTAACAACAAGGTCCCTTAGCGCCATGGATTTTAACACCTGCTAAAAGCAGGTGTTAAAACCACCATGGCGCTAAGGGACCTCGGAATCAGGCGGTAAGGGTCGGCGCTGTTTACGCCGCCGTAAACCCCTTACCGCCTGGGTCCTAATGAGGCCCAATGTATCCAATGGGGTAAAGGAGAAGAGGGAGATTCTAATGAAGAGGATGGCTCAGAAGTCAAGCTTGCTGAAGACAATGTATTAAATGGGGTAAAGGAGTAGAGGCAGAGTCTCAGTGAAGAGGCTGGTTCAGTAGTCAATTCTGCTGAGGACAACTTATTCAGTGGGGTAAAAAAGTAAAGGGTCCCATAAAGAGGTTGGTTCAGTAGTCAAGCTTGATGAGGATATTCTACCTAATAAAGTAAAGTAATAGAGGTTGGGTCTCAAGGAAGAGGCTGGTTGAATAGTCAAGACTGCTAAAGATAATGTATCCCATAGGGTAAAGGAGTAGGGGGAGAGTCCCATGAAGAAGATGGGTCAGTAGTCAAGCTGGATTGGTATGATTTGACCGTGGCATAATTGTTCGCGGAAGAATTGACTGTAGTCAATTTCACTGTGAACCCAATTTTGCCAAAATCAACTAATCCATGCCCCACTCCCATCCCCCCAATACATCCCCACTTACCTTTCAGCGTCCGCTTTCATTCTGACCCTGCAGTGTCAGTTCCGTCCCTGCAATGTGGGTCAGAACTGACACCGCAGGGTCCCTTTCTCTGTTTCTTTTCTTAAAGTCCCCCGCTTCCAATATCCAAGATGCAGAGGACACCCACGCAACCCCATTCCCATTACAGTGAGCAAGGGGAGCCGGGGACACCCCACAATACCTGTTACCCTTGTTCGCTATAATGGAGCTGTGTGGCCTAGTTGACCGAATTTTTGTTTTTATGATCATTTTGTACAGCCTAAATTCGATCAACTAGGCCATACAGTAAAATAATTTCGGTCAAATTGACTAATTCTCTCCTCTGCAAGCTTGACTACTGAACCAGCATCTTCAAAGAACTCTTCCTCTTCGCCTTTGCCCCATTGGATAAGATGTCCTCAGCAAGCTTAACTACTGAACCAGCCTCTTCATTGAGACTTCACCTCTACTCCTTAACCCCACTGGATGATGGTTCTTAATTGTGCAACTAGTACTCTTTGAGCTCTGTGATCCCCACACACCTCTGTGCACTGGCTCACAGTGAGGTGGCAGTCCGTCTAAAATAGATCACTCCTAAAATCCCTTAATCCTTTCTACAAACCGATCCATGGACTAGCCCTCCCCCACCAGTATCTGGCTAATTCGATTTCTCATTACTCGCCACTTGCACTATGAGATCTCAAACCCTCCTCAACCTCTCTGTGTCTCAAGTCCTTCCTACACCACGTCCCACTTAATATTTATGCTCCTTTGCCCTTCTCACTCGGTAATACTAGAACTCCCTATTCTCTGACATCAAGTCCACCCTCACCCTATGTGAAGCAACAGAGCTGTCTACTGGTATCCTCCACCCTTGATATCACAGCCTGCCTCTTCTCCTGTAAGTAGTTGTAAATACCTCCAATGATAGTCTTGTAACATATCAACACTCCCAAAATGGTTAATCCTGTACTAGGTAGGTTTGTATGTAACTGTCCTCCCTTCCTGCTGTCCCAATGCCTTCCTCCTACTCCTGGTTATTGTAATTTTCAGTAAATCCCATCTACCAATGCTAGACCCGTTCATGGGATAGCCCAGTCAGCCATACGTGCTCATGTACACACCACTTTCATTGGATTGGGTCCCACAGAGCATGAGCAGTGCTCATGGCCTGTGTGTGGGGCACACAGGACATGGCATGATGCATATTTGGAATGTCATCGATGACGGCATGTCAGAGGATAAAAGTTGTGCGTGTGGCAGAGTTAAGGTTACACAACTACCTTAACTGATGAAGTTGAAGGGTTTTGTATTGTAACCTTAAAGACAGTTAAATTAAAGTATTTCTAATTCTACTGCTAAGGCACACTACCCATGCATGCACCACCCGGAGAGCTTTCAGTGTATCCATGCCTCAGGTGCTATACCTCTTCCCTGCACTCCATACAGGAAGTCATTATCTGCCAACATTTTCAACCTGGAAGTATTTTTACTTTTGGAAAATCAGAATGACTTTCAAGTATTTAAGGCATGTATACACTAAGATCAAGCAGCCGGTAACACTAAATTGGGAAACGTGATGCATAGCTGCCAAGTTTCCCAGATCCATGCAGAATCTTTGAGCCAGTACTATTTAATTTATTCGCACTGCAAAAGCTGGGACTTGTAGGCCCAGTGAAAGAAAGGATGACTACTTGTAAGGTAAGCATTGTCATGCTTTAATGTCCATTGATCTGCTACACACTCCAGGTTCGCAGGTACACAGGTGGGAAGGTAGGAACACAAGGCAGGAACATAAGTATGGTGAACACCGGTCCCCCACACCCATCCAGGCAGCTACACTCACACCAACTGCCCCAACTGTAACATTCAGAACCCTAGCACACTAACGTTCTATGCACCAGAACCTACGATGTCCACCACTGCACTCAGACACATTACTACACTTCCCCCTCCCTTACACACCCACAAAACGGAGGAAGATGAAAGCAGATGTCCTGCAATGCCAACACCCATATCACAACACCAAACACTCCAGCCTTCCCCCAAAGTGTCCAACAATGCAGGAACGCCAGAATGCAAAATACACATAGGAAAATAAGGGTAACACCCTACACAGACCAACTCTGGACCACAAAATGCCAGAACACTTAACTACAACCTGTGTACACAATCATTTTCAAACCATACAAAACCACCAGTTGTACTGCAATACACACAAGGTAGACTCACATAAATCTTAAACTAGCATAACTGTCAACCTCAGTCCACTCCTTCTGCACTGATGAGGAAGGGAAGAATTACAGGGCCCACCAACGAGGAACAAGGACACCAATGCTCCTCATATTGACTCACAACCACAGCAACATCTTTGAGGACCACCAATAACAAACAGCACCACCACCACCTGTCCTGATCTGCCCCTCAGAACCTCAGGCCTGCCACACCCAAGCACAACCATGTCTGTAAGAGAACAAACAAATACACAAACTAACTAATCCATCCTTGTCGCCAGTGAAATAAAGGATGTGTACTTTTGTTGGGTAAGCACTGTCATGCTTTATTGTCCATTGGTGTGCTACACACTCTGGGTTCGCGGGTACACAGGTGGGAAGATAGGAACACAAGACAGGAACATAAGTATGGTGAACACTGGTCCCCCACACCCATCCAGGCAGCTACACTCACATCAACAGCCCCAACTGTAACATTCAGAACCCGAGCACCCAAACATTCTATGCACCAGAACCTATGATGTCACCCACTGCACCCAGACACATTACTACACCAACCCTTGCAATGGGAAAAACAACAAGTTTCAGCATGCAGTTGGAAGCAAAAACCAGGACTGGCTTGAGGTGTCACGCATGGAACTGGGAACTTTGGCAGAGAGGATGGTGTCCCTAACATTGGGGGAGGTGCCTGTGGCATGCACCCACTTGTTATGTCCGCATTAGAGGTCATGTGCAATTATCCTGGAGTACTTCTAGTGTGGCATTTGTGGGATTGCACCGACTTCCTCTGAAGTTTGGGAGAGAGATCTGGCCTTTTACCCACCCAAGGCTCTCTGTTTGCTCTCTGTTTGTGCTGTGAAGGAGGGCATGGATGAATGGGAGACATTAGTAAAGTGTCCCACTACAGCCCTGAGCAGGTTTAGCCAATGTTAAGTAGTTCTGATCCCACACATAAGCCATCTAATGCTGATACGATATTATAAGCCCCTAGCATGTTGCATGTTGATTGGGTCACAGAAGACATAGGGAAACTACCACGGCCCAGGAAACACAGCTGGAAACATTGTATGTAAATTGCATGTTCCATGGGCCCCAAACACAGGTGGAGGATAAGTGACATGATCAGTGGTGAGAGCTCTGTCAATTTTGCGGGGGAAAGGACAGCACAGTTCCCTACAGGGAACCCCTTAACGAGGGCGTATGTTCTAATATCGTCCACAGCTTTAGTTTGGCTGGATATCTGAGACATAGAGGAGGGACAAGATGCAGTCTTACTTGGTTATCAGTACCAAGAGGTGTATGAACCTCACTGTTGCACCATCAGCAGTGGGGGGGGGGGCACTGTATGAAGTTTTCCACTTCACTGGCCACCTTTCCAGTCTTAAATAGAAGGTTATGAGGTAGCCTACTAATATAACTCAGCCTATGTTGAGGGGAAAATTCTGAGATGGAAACTTCTGTTGCCTCAAGATCACCACAGGCCCTGCACCTACCCTCCAATGAGACAACCGTTGCCTGGAGATATCAGAAAAACAAGTTGATGCCCTTTCTGATGAGGGACGTCATCAGACTCCAGGTGAAGGTACAGCCCACCACTGTGTTCTTATTTAGCCTGCGCTAAGAGTTGCCCAGTTCCGTTATTTGGTACTGCCAATGCCTACAAAGACACTTTACCAGCAATGGCATGTCCAGGGAGTGGCCTGGGTTGGCACGTTCTACCCCTGGAATATGATTGTGCACTGAAGGAGCCACCCCATTATCTTAAATTATGATGATTATGTGTGTCTGCGCTCGTACTTCATGCCACCACTGCATAAGGCAGTGCCCTACTTGGGCCACCTCAGTCAAAAAGTCTGGACACGCCACACTATACCAGAACTTACAAGACCACAAGAAAATGATTTGTGAACCATGCACTTTTCTGGCTGAGAGGATCCAACGAGGAAATTAATTGCTAGCTCAGAAATTTGCGCCCCCCCACCACATTATTAGGCCACACGCCCTTCTTGGCGACCCTCCCATGTTTTCTCATCCCACTTAAAGCACCGTTTGTCACCAAACCACCTATATGATATGATATGATATTTTATTTATATCGCGCTCATACACAGGTGTTTCAGAGCGTGACCAGGCAAAGGGAGGGGAACAGTGGAGAGAACAAACACAACGATCTTACTAGGCCCAGTGACATTGAGAACGCGCAAGTGCATGGGGAAGGGAAAAGGGGGAAAGTGCATGGGAGGGGGGAGAAATCGGAAAGTGCAGAGCATAAGAGAGGTCAAGATAAATTATAAGTGAAATAAATAAATAAATACAGTGATCAGAAACAGTGGTAGTGCAGCCTGTGCGGGCCAAGTGCAAGGTTAGTCAGATAGGGAGTATCTGATCGGTGCAGACAAAGAGTGGGGGGCCTGTATGGGTACAGATACAGGCCCCAGTGCAAGGGGTGGCCAGCGGGCAGTGCAGGAGGGCGAGGGTGAGCAGGTACTTGGGCCCGAAGGGCAGACGGAGGCCAGGTGCAGCGTTGCTGAGAGAGAAAGTAAATCATCAGGGGAGAAGAGGGGGAAAGGCAGAGGCGAAGAGGAAGGTCTTGAGGAGCTTCCGGAACCATAGGTGGTTCTCCTCAAGTTGCAAGGTAGCAGGTAGGCAGTTCCAGAGGGAGGCCCCCACAGAAGACAAAGATCTACCACCAGCTTGTTTCTTTGAGAAACGATTGACCCTGAGGGAGTTGGAGGTAGAGGAGCGAAGGGCTCTAGAGGAGCAGTATTTACGGAGGGATAATTGAAGGTAATTTGGACCCAGGCCCCAGAAAGCCTTGTGGACAATGCAAAGGGTTTTAAATGTAATCCTTGCAACCACAGGGAGCCAATGAAGGGATTTCAGAGCTGGAGAGATACGATCCAGGGCTTGTGGCCAAGGACAAGTCTTGCAGTCCTGTTCTGGATTAGTTGTAAAGGGCAGAGAGTGGAGGCAGGTAGATTTAGAAAGAGGCTGTTACAGTGGTCCAACCTAGAGAGAATCAGAGCTTGGGAGACAAGGAGCTTCTGAGGGAAGGAGAGGAAAGAAAGAGTGCCTTTAAGGAGGTGCAGTAAGAAGTTAGACTTTTTGGAGACATCAGAGATGTGTGCGGAGAAGGAAAGTGTGGAGTCAAAGATGACATTACCAATGGCTACGAAAGCAACATTTAGGGTCTCCACCCCCCAAATGACAATGGGTGACCATGGGTGCACCGAAACCTCACACTAGCAGGATGTGGCACACTCCAGCAACCAACTGAAGCCACGAGAACCCCTCAATCAACATCCAGGAATGCTCTATGCAGCTTGTTCGATCGAAGCATGCCAAAGGGCCCCAACCTCTGGGACTGACAGTACACACCCTAGGGTGTGAGGGTAAAAGCACTGTTGATTGGAGGTTTTGCTCACACCAAGGCACCCTCGGTGTGACAGTGATGTACATAGTTGTTTATTTGACAAACCTACTTTTGTTGTATGTGGAGAGAATATATGTTTACTGTGCTGTTAACCTCTTTGTAGGAATTGTTATTCCACTGTATTGAGTGCCGTATTCCACATGTGCAGTGCTTTAAATGGAAAATAAATAAGTTCAGAAAGTTCAGGAACTCACTAATCTAGTCTTTAAGTGGGCTGGGGCTCAGACCAGATAAGGTCCAAAAACTGCTCTTGTACCAGGGCTCGGCCGTTTCTCCCCGACCCTGTTCTATGAAATTCACCCTGTCTCCTGCCCAGTGGAGTACATTTGCTGAACATGTTGAGGGGACATGTCATCTAAAGGAAAGGGGCCTCTGCCAAATTAGGGTGACACAATGTGTGCCACGAAAGTTGGGAGGGGGGGTCAAACATCCTTGTGCCCCCTAATATTATGAAAACTCTCCCGCCCAGTCACTTAGTTCTATATTTGTTTCACTTTCTATATGTGTCTTGCTCTTTTTGTCTCACTATCTATTTGTATCACTTTCTATTTGTTGCTCTCCCCACTAACACCCGCTCCAGTCATATCTTCACCATATTTCACTTTGTACAAGTCGCTTCCTATCTGAGCTTGGGACCCTGGCACACAAAAACATTACAATCAGCAATTTCAAATATAAAATCTCCATAAAAGTGTACTTTTAAGTCATTCTTTTGAAATGTTATTTGGTCAGCTTGACGCAATCACCTCTCAACAGCATCCATCAATCACAGACTGATTTTGCCCTGTGTTAGCCAAATATTGTCCTATATAAAAGTTGGCAGTCAAGGAAAGGAAGGTCATAAAGACAACTAACACTATATGAATAACTACGATCTATGACTAAACTAGGCTGCTTAAAGAGAAACGTCACTGATGCACTCTCACAGTCCCCATTGAAACCTGCTAAGGGACCCAGGGTGGCTGCATAAATGAAACAATGGGCAAATAGGTGTACAACTAGCTTCAAACCTAATCATCCTAATGAGTTTATCTTCAAACTTTTAAATGTGTATGTTGGCTTCAAATCTGACCACCCAAAAGTAGATCTGCAGATGATTTTACTGAAGGCAACATACCCTGCCTACTCATTGCTGCTAAGGGTTCATTGATATGATATGATAGTTTATTTAAATAGCGCCTATACACAATGTGTTTCAAAGTGCTTCAAGGCAAGCGAGGCAACAAGGGAAAATACAATGACATTCTTACAGGCCATGAACAGTAAGGATGTGAAATTAACGATCATACTCGGCCTGATGACATTTCAGATAGTGCAAGAGCTAAGACATAGATAAGGAACGGAGGGGGATAGTGGGAAGGAAATGGAAATAGACAGGTGACTACCGTACTAGTCCTGACGACATTTCTGTTAGAGCTGGAGAAAAACAAAAGGCGAGGGAGATGGGTGCAGAAAGGGAGGGGAGGAACAAAGCAAGCGACTATCGTACTAGGCCTGATGACATTTCAGATAGTGCTGGGGGGGACAAGTTAGGGGGCGGGGAGGAGACAGACGAGGTTGCTATCATACTAGGTCCAGGGACAATTCTGATAGAGTAAGTGCACCAAAGAAAGTAAGGGGAGAAGGGGAGGAGATAAGAAAAGGGAGAAAGCGGGAGGAGGAGAGAACAGAGAGTAAGTAGTCAAAAACAGTGGGGAAGCAAGAGGGGAGAGCGAATATAATTGCAGAAGTCAGTAGTAACACATAATGTTGCAAGCCAGGATACAAGATGAAGATGGGAACAGCATGATTCAGAGCCACCATGAGTACAAGATGCAAAGGAAGTCCAGCATGAGAGTTGAGAAAGGGTGACACACCATGAATCAATGAAGTCCATAAATGTCCAATTCAGCATTGGCCACAAGACGGCGATGGTGACACCAGAATGTATCAGGACAGACTCCTGCAGAAGTAGGCTAGAGGGGGGGGGGGGCAAAGTAGAAGAATCAAGCAAAGCAGGCAACACCTTAGCGTGGGAAGCCCAAGGGAACATCACGGGGGGGACCAGAGGGGGTGGGGATGGCTTGTGGGGACAGAGGGAGTAAACGCATGTTGATGCATGCTTACCTGCTTTCTGAGCAGAGGGTCGGGCATTGGGTCCTCCTGGTCCGAACAAGTCCAAACAGGAATTTCCCTTTTCTTCATCTGCCCTTCGTTCCAGACGCCGGGCGAGAGAAGCCCTTGATCTAAGAGTTAAGAGCAGGAAGGAAGAGGCAGGGCTAAGAAGGTGGGTGGTGTTTAGGCCAGATGACCTAGATCCACTTTCACCTGCTCCTCATCTGCAAAGGAAAAGAGGCTGGAAGGCTCCATAAGTAGGGAAAAAGAGCATAGACCTGGAAGGCACCAGGTTGGCAGGGCTTGCTAAATGGGGAAAAAAACCAGCAACCAGGAAGGCACCAGGTGGGCGGGGCTTGCTAAGTGGGGAAAAAGAGTGGCAACCAGGAAGGCACCAGATGGGCACGGCTTGCTAAGTGGGGAAAAAGAGCGGCAACCAGGAAAGCACCTGATGAGAGAGGCTTGCTAAGTGGATAAAAAGAGCGACAGTCTGGTAGGCACCAGGTGAACGGGGCTTAGGCCAGGTGACCTAGATCCACTTGCACCTGCTCCCCATCTGCCCTATGCTAATTGCGTAGAGAGGACCACTCTCCCTAGCACTGGCGTGTTAGCAGTCCCTGTATGCAAAATTCATTGCTTACACCACAAAGCACAAATGCACGGAAATTCAGGCACACCTGACTTATAGTGCATTCTTTGAACTTCATAGTACAATTGTAACTGCCTCGTGCTCTGTATTTGCATGGCATATAGCATTTCAATGTATTCCTATGGAATCCAACAGCTTCTTCCAGTTGCTAAAAGTTGGTGGATTCCATAGGAATCTAATGCATATCTGCCCCAATAAGATTCATATTCTGACAGATATGCATTTGTTTTGTAAAGGTGGAGTGGATAGGGTGGTGGGCATGTAGGTTTTGTTTTGGGTAACCACCCGAGCGAGTAAAAATCTTGAAAAACCCTTTGACTGGCAAATATTGTAAAAAACCATGCGTAACTCCTGCACACATGGGTTTTTCTCTTCATTTCTGGGCAACTGTAAAATGCTGCTACTAGATCTGGTCCAATGTCATGGAGGATTTGTTCTCAACACTCCCAATGTTTGTAGATAATTCACAGTAAGAATAAATGATTTGCCCAGGATCACACACTTTGCTTAAGTGGCGAAACCAGGATTGAGCAATTGGCCAAAAACCTTCCCATATATATTTAATATCCGTATTTTAAAGGTTTGGTGATAGTAATGCATTTAAAAGTACACCAATTCCATAAGTTTCTACCATTCCTCTCCTTCACGCACAAAACACTGGCCATCATCTCCCTCATCATGTCCAGGATAGACTACGCCAGCACACTATATCTCGGAATGCTGGATTATATACTGAAGAAACAGCAAAGCTTACAGAATGCAGCGGACAGACTTCTCTTCAGATCAAATCACTCCAGCGCTAATGATGCTACATTGGCTGCCAGTCAAAAAACAAATTACATTGAAAACAATGTGCATAACACACAGAGAAATCCACGGCCAAGGAGCAGAATTCTTACCAAAAATATTTCACGAGCTACAGAGGTAATTAGATTTGAAAGGGAAAGAGTGGTGACCAAACAGATAAACCACGGGCAGAGGGAGCCCAAAGGCACAGGGAAGAGGTCTCCCCTCAAGGGGCCCAGGGGGGCGATTGTGGCTGCACACCAGGATATGCCAGGGCACAAAGCAGTGTAGGCATCCATTAGTCTGAACACGGGCAGAGGTGGGGGAGATATCACCACTAAATAACCCGGCAAACAATCCAAAACCCTGCAAAGAATATAGGAAGGAGTCCCCCAGCACACCACAATGCAGAACACTGCCAGGGAATATGCCAGTGGTGGCCAAACTGAGAGTGTACGATAAAATAGCATCACTTACCAACCCTACACAAAAACTCATCCATCTGCATACACCTTTCAAACTCAAAACAAAATGCAACCATACCTCTAAAGCACAACAAACCGCACACACTTCAGTACACCTCAACAACGAAACTAACTACAAATATCCTCGCACAAAAGCACATGACAACTACCAACCTAAAATGCACACATACGCTTAGCGAACGGTGTAAACCGAACTAAAGGGGCCAACAGCACATCACAGCTCTCTAGTGCCTTTTCCCGCTCAGTCCTACTAACATACCTTACCCTCTTCCCTTTCATATCCAATAGAGCGCCAGGGGACCACTCAGGTGGTGGTAGTGCGCCATATAAATATCCTTTAACATAGCATAATATAGCAAAACACAAACCTGACATTATATAAATCATTTTGAAAACATGTCGAACAAAAATCGGATTATAGCTTTATTTTACTCATCCTGACTAGAAGATCAAAGTAAGTGAATACGGTTTCAAAACTGTTTTCACAGTGAAATAAATGAGTTTTTAAATTGTATTCCCACTGAAAGGAAATGTAATGCAATGCAATGCCATTTGCTGGAGTCTTTATTTCACACAGCATGCAACGTTTTGCTTCACTCCCATTTATTATTACCCCCCGTTGACACCTACTAATGGACAATGGTCTTTCCCCAGGCATTCCTGTGCCTGGGCTAACGGCCTTGAATTGTCCCTAATGTAACGCTTTGTTGACACGAAGCAAAGCTTCATGGGGGGATTGAAGCTGTGACAGGCTGCACTTTGGAACAACACACACCAGGGGGAGTATCCGAGCACAAGTTTCAGCAATGTGCCATCTTTCCACACATCTCTTTGTGGGGGAGGAGGGTGGGTAACAGCGCCCTCCACGAAAACGATGAGATATACTGACAGGTCGGTGCTTCTGAATGACGTATGGACACTGGAGCCGAGTCAGTCATGTGACTGTCATGTGACAGGCTCTGCATGGGCCTGTGAGGAAATCCCACAATTTCCCACTGCCGTAGGCATGGAAGGTCTCACTAATGAGCCTGACAGAGAGCTGCACATTCACCATTAGAGCAAATCTGAAGTATGTGGTGTATAATGGGGGCAGTCTCAGAGATTCCAGAAGACCACATCAAAGCCTCCTATCCACACAGCAACAAAGCTACCTTTTCATCCAATTCACCCATCACTGCAAGTATTGTTCGCCTTCTTTAGTAAGGAGAAACCATTGAAGGGAACCTATATTTCACAAACAGGCGGATTCAACTCATAATGTACTTTCTAATTCTTTCACGACCCTGGTTTTCGACAACTGTGACGCCTGCTGTCACCATGCATCGGTGGCAATGGCTGAAATCGACTTTCCCACATCTAGACAGGATACTGAAGAGTCCTGCATCAGTGCCTGCTGCATTGTTCCACGAGAAGAGGTTGCACACCCCTCCTGGACCCGACCAAACTCTTCTTGCACATGCTGCTCCTCGGCTCACTCCACAGGAACCAATGGTCTGAAAACCTACCTTTGGTGACCCTCCTTCGACCTGTGGAAAAATCAGAGTATGGGTGGTGAGTAGAAACAATACGTACACCGTGCCCCTATTTCCACCCTTTAAAAGTTTGCAAAGAACAGTGATTTATTTTACTCACCAGGGAACTCCTTGGACAACCATTTGAAACAATATTCACATCCACAGGACCCCCTCAACTCATGTTTCCCAACTTCTAAAACTCTTTGGAAACTTTGTGAACTTTTGAGCACAAACCCCCTACTCAACTTAGGGTTGGACTTTATGAGTTAGGGTTGTAATTCCTGTGAATAAGGGGTCAGCTGTAGGGAATCTCTAGCAAGTGGGGCAAAAAACAGCAAATCTAGTAAAATTGCAAAGGGCAGAGACCTGGATACCAAAAATCGACCTTTGACTAGCACACACTTGCTCAGGAGTCTTCAATATGCAACTATCCAGATGTTTTGGACTACGTATCCCAAGATCCCTCATCATTGACTATGCTTTATGGTGCTGATGAGGGTTGTAGTCCAAAATGTCTGGTGAGCAAAAGGTTTATAATCCAAAGGATTGCCCAGTGAGAGGCTATACGTGCAGGATGTTCAATAAAATGAACCATTTCTCTAAAATATGATGGTCCAAATCTGCACCATACAGTCCTTCCAATTGAAGGACTACTATTCAAAGGATGGAGCACGAAACCGACTATGACGCGCAAGGCGACACACAAGACTCCAGCGGTGATACATTTGTTTTCATCTAAGCAATCCAGCTTGAGGCTCGATAGAGTAAGACCATAGTCCCGAGATGCAAAGAACACAAAAACAGCCTCTTAGGTGAATAAGACAACATACTTCCTGCAACACAAATTAGCCACATTACACCATAACCTCCTCTTCAACATCCTGGAGTGAAGAAGATCCTCACATATAATGTAAACGGAGAGCTTGTCCTGTCCATCACTCATTGTTTGAACAGTATATCAGAGAGAGAGTATTTGTCACCTCAGTAGGCCCAGACACGCAACTAAGCTGTAAAGACAAGGAAGCTCTGGATCGCATCCTCGTTACCTTCCAGCTGCATGCTTCTGACCATGAAGATCTTCTCAAATAGTCCAAGCCTTAGTTCTCTGGCATGGTGTGCCTGGAAATCAAACCAGTGAAGATCCACATAGACACCTCAATGCATCCCATCTGCATCCGCCGTGCGGCAAAAGGATGAAAATTTACTTAAGGTGGAAGAAGCTGTATCGTCAAGTTAGTCTCTATGGGTCTCAAATGCTTTTCTCAAATCGTAGTAGCAAGAAAGGCCAAGCGACCGGGATGAATACACATCGGCATCAGTGTTCCCCTACCAAACAAGGCAATAAAAAGAGCCTGTACCACATCACCCACTATCAATAAAATGGTGCCATACCTAACATGGCCAAATTCTTCTCTCAACTAAACCTCAAATCTGGATACCACCAGCTCAAATTAGAGAAGACTTCAGTAGCAGCCCTGGCGTTTAGCCAGGGTGGCGGATTGGTAGGCATGGTGGCGGGCCATGAAGGGAGGGACACCAGAAAGGGGGAGGGGTCCACCCCAGCACCGAGCGGCATAGAGACATCACTGGCAGGCGGTGGCGGAAGTATAGAGCCAAGGGGTCCCGGGCGGCTGTAAAGAGGGGGGTGTGAGATGCTCTCCCTCTCATTGGTCCGACCTCAGACCGGTGAGCTGCAAAAGGCAGCACTTGCCTCCGTTTTGAGAAGACTTTGTGGGGAGCCACTGCCCGCCCTACGTTTGGTTGCAGGGTCTGAGAAATGAGGTTTGGCAGCTCTGTAGTGGTGTTTTCGGGCGAAGTAGGAGTGCGGGAGGGCCAAGATCGTTGTCTGCATAGGACGTTGTTCGGTCAATGAGAAAAGGTTTTTTTTTTAACTGGACGAGGCATTGGCTAGATAGGTAGGATGGACCTGTTTGTGGTTCTGTGTACGTGGCCTGCGGCAATTGGTATTAGGCCGATCCATAATCGATCAGTTTGTAGGGTGGCTAGTTGAGACGTTGCTAGCAGTTAGGAACTTGATTAGTACATGCATGCAGGGAAGAATCAGCCATGTCATGTGTGGACTGTATTTGTTTACTTTCCCAGGAATTTAACGTTGAAAGGAAACATGCAATCGGATAATAATACATCTGAAAGATCACTTTGTGCTCCTGCATAAAGTATGTTTTGCGAAAGTGGCCCAGCAGCGTTAGCGCAGGTGATATGAGTGTTGAGGACTACACAGGGGTGGCTTCAGGGCGAGCTGCCTTCCTTTACGCTAGCTGAGTTGTGTTTCTATGTGGGGGGAGGGAAGCACAATGGGGGAATGGCATGGGAAAGGATGGGGTGGTGCTGTTTGCACAAGCGGGCCACCCTGGGGGAACATGTATTGAACCTGGAGGGGCATGGCCCCGGGGAGAAAGCGGGACTCCTGGAAAAGGGGTAAGGAGACGGTAGGGTCCAAGAAATAGTTAGGGAGGAATTGGCTTTATTTAATTATTTAATGGTTGGGGGAAAATGAAAATGTTTAATTATTTAATTGGTCTTTTAAAATAGTTCTTTAGTCTGTAAGGCCATGGAGCCAGGTAAGCGTTTAATTGTAAGCTTTGGCCTGTCACATTAAAGCAACCTTTTCCACTTTTAAATTAGTCTGGGTTTTTGTGCAGTAAGCCAAAAAGTATGTTTTGCGAAAGTGGCCCAGCAGCGTTAGCGCAGGTGATATGAGTGTTGAGGACTACACAGGGGTGGCTTCAGGGCGAGCTGCCTTCCTTTACGCTAGCTGAGTTGTGTTTCTATTTAGCAGGTGGTTCCAAGCGGATGCTGGGCACTTATTTGGAAAGGAGCTTGTCCCTATCCGTATCAGTGCGTTGT
Organism: Ambystoma mexicanum; assembly: GCF_040938575.1. NCBI lineage: Eukaryota > Metazoa > Chordata > Amphibia > Caudata > Ambystomatidae > Ambystoma > Ambystoma mexicanum. The sequence continues at coordinate 309,052,976 of NC_090934.1, read as the reverse complement.
TTTCTATGCACGCTCTGTAATATATGCTTTGTTTTTGAAACTGTGTCAAATAACCATTTGAGTAGATTCTTGTTGAAATATTTGAATGATAATGCAGTGATCGTTTATCAACAAATGAGTATTGTCTTTGAGTCTTACCCACGCCCTCTGAATTCACGCCAAGAGAGCGTTGTTCGCAATGGCAAGTTCTCCCTTAACAATGGCGGTCCTTTCTCTGAATACGTTTGCATGCTTTTCCTGTCTCCTCGGGTGGAGAGCGTCGGTTTGTTTTCAAATAAACAACGGAATTTTTAAACAAGCAAAGACAAAGGAAGCAATATATTGAGGTTTAGACTCATTGAAAATGTAAAGGCGTGTGTGCGTGGAACAGTCACAGCCTTCATACTTATGGCATGTGAACATGATGAGTCAGTTGACAATGGCAGTTTTCGCAGGGTGTAGGCGCCATTGCATGGACTGTTCCCTCCTCGAAATGTAAACTAAGGTGCATTTTTGTTGCTTAGCATTAGTTGTCCTTGCGTTGTTCTAGTTCGCAGGGTTGGACTAGGACAAGAAATAGGCCCAGACACCCAAAAAAAATGGCCCACCCCTCACCTCAAAAAAGTGGCCAACCTCTCGCCTCATGACCCTTCACCTCTGATGACATCACCAGAAGTGATGTCATTTGACCCCACCCCAAAGTGACATCCCGGGAAGCGATGAAAGACAACCTTTCATCCCTTGACAAAACAGGAAGTGGCATCAAATAGCATTGTTCCTAAGTACACTACGAAAAATATAGTTATGATTTCACTAATGTGATATACATTTCATACTGGAATGGATCACCATATGTATCATTAATATCTGTGTGTATAGATCCATGTTGTCAAAATACTGTGAATACAAGCAGACGTCCAAGGCCAAATGATAATATGTTATTGTATAGCACTTACGCTTAAGCTCTTTTTTTATAGAACAAATATGCATACAATATCACCCAACCTGTGTTGGTACTCATTTATCGACTTAAGAAGGATGAAAGGCTGAGATGGCCTTTCTGGGATTCGAACCTGCAGATCACACCCACATTGCAGCAGTGAGTGCTCAACCCACTCAGCTATCATATTGGCTATAGTAAAATGAGCAATTATTCTGTAGTGGATACCATTAAACTGGTAACTGAGATTTAACAGCAGCCCAGTTAAGTTCATCTGCAGTTGGCCGTATGTCAAGCCTGCATGCATCTACTTTCAGGCTTCAGAGGTTGGCAAAATAGGGAAAGCAGCGCACTCACAGGACATCCCATACTCCGAGCACTCGTTAACTCATACATGCAAACAAACATCCTGAACAGCATGCCAGGGAGATGGGAAAGATAGACACATTACAACAAAGCATTCATTGTGGCGCAATGAAGTCAACGACCACTTGATGTGCTATAGTCAAATATTTCTGCACTGTACAGAAGCTTTTAGGCACAAGGATTTTGTCAAGAGACAGAGGACACCGAGATGCAATGTCTTGTGCTGATCGTAACAGAGACAACGGCAGAAGAAAATAAAACATGCTATTACTGCAACTTGCGAAAGGCATAATATGCCGTTGCAGGCTTTTTTATTTCATTCTTCCAAGTTTTTTTTTTTTCAATATTATTTTTTTTCTCCAAAACTGGCCCAGGCGTGGCCAGAAACCGGCCCACACTTTCTAGGCACGATTTCGGCCCAGCCATGGGCTGAGAGGCAGAGGGGCCAATCCTACCCTGCTGGTTCGGGTTTGAGACTTTACTTGCAAATAAGTGCAGATTCGCCCGGGCTGCTCATCTTTGCTGGCCGGAAGGGCCCTAATAGGGCCCCTGCATTACTTGCGCAGTATTCCCCCGAAAGATTGCTTAGTTGGGGGACACCAAGGTAAGATGTCTCTCATAGCTACAAATGGAAATTCATTTTCTTTTGTGACAGTTTGACTAGTACCCAAGGGGGACTGTTTTTTGATAAATGTGATGCCAACTGTGGATTTTTAAAAATATGTGTTGGGGTGGGGAGTGCCTCCACCTGAATGGTTAGAGCAGTTGTAATGACGTTGGGGACAAAGGGCAATTTCTTTTGAAGTCCTTTCGTTAGGGTTACGGTTTTGTCAGGCCATTTGGGTATCATGCTGGCCGGTCAGGGTATGGAGACTTGCCCCTAGTTTGCACCTAGTTGCTGGTCGGTGTCATCCCCATGGGTCCTGGTGATTGTTATGGGCCGCACTCTTAAGTAAAGGGAAGAGCAGTTATGGACAGACCTTACTTTTTGCAGATGAGGGATTTATAGTAGATGATTCTTTTTTGCTGGGAATGCTCTTTTGTGTGGACCGCGGTTTGGTAGTGTTAATTTATGGATGGTTTGTCCATGGGCAGCAGGCCTGTTTAGGAGCATGTCCTGTGGGCTCGGGACTATGGGGGTTGGGAGATCAGCATTCAGGAGGGGCACTCAGTACAGGGTATGTGTCAGGGGGCCACTCCGCCTTCACCTCTCCCATGCCCCCGCTGGGTCTGGTTCCTACGGGGGAGGGCAGTTGAGGGGCCACTTCATCCTGTTATAGTTGGGATAGCGGTTGCAGGATTGCAGGAGCCACTGTTGTCATGAAGAGGGTGAGAACAGGCAGTTGTTTGCCTTCTGCTGAATGGCATTCTGTTATGTGTAGTCTTCCATTCAAGGTAGGAAGCAATTGCAGTATGTTTAGTTTGCACAGAGGAGTGATGTTAGTAGGTGTTTTTTCGCTGCGAGAGTCCTTGTTGGTAGGGCCGTGGTCACGGTCAGGCCTTCGAGTATCGTTCCAGGGGGAGTGGCGGAGGGCCAGCAAGGTGGCCGTGCAGGGCATCACCCTCTGCAGAGAGATGAAATCACATTTTTGTTTCCCTTGGGGCATGTGTGATGGATGCTCACCCCCTGGTGGCAGCCCCATTGCCTGGAGCCAGTCATGTGTGATGTCCCAGGGTTAGCTCGGCGGGGGGCTTTGGGCAGGTGGGAGTTTGCGGGGGGCCAGGAGATCGGGATCCAGAGGGGGCAATGGATGCAGGAATGGATGCAGGAAGCCTAGGAAGCGATACCAGGGGATCGAGGGGATCCCCGGGTATCGCTTCCTAGGCTGTGTGGCGGGTGTGAGGCCACACCCTTCTGTTGGGCATTGGCCCATACTGAGTGGCAATATTTTCCAGTTGTGGTTTCTTAACAGCTTGTGTGATAGAGATTAAGGAAAAGGGCTATAACTGTGGGGTTTGTGCACTCAATCCCTTAAGTATATTGTTCAGGCTGGCTGTGTAGCTGTCACAGGGTGGTAGAGCCCCCACCCACCACAAATCACAGAATTAGAAGTTGGTGTGATGCAATTCGCGCTCAGCCAAATAATCCAATAGTGGTAAAGTACTGTTTGCTAATGTTTGTCCTAAAAATACATAAACAAAGTCCATTCAAGGTTTTGCTGGTTCCTTTAATCTTATGTTCAGCCGGTACGTGTTTCGATGCTAGGTCGTTCTCAAGGCTATGGAGTTATTGACATATTCCATACATAGTGTCAAGATCATGTATTGGTTAAGCAAAAAATATCAAAATGAAGAAAGAAAAATGGGCAATTGTATGTAAAAATAACTTTTGGTGCCATAAAATTAATATACAAAATATGATGTTGAAACAGAATGAAAGGGAAAAGAAAATGTCACATACCATTAAGGGCCATCGATGGTGCATAGAAGAGAATTGCACAAATAAACAAATATCAACATGAATAATATGGCTAATAAAGATACTTCCATATTGCACATATATTGCAATTCAAATTGAGCTAGTAAAATCTTGATGACAAGTTGTTGCCAGATATTATTCAATTAACACATTCTATTACAGTGATTAATTAGGAGCAATAGTGTACAGCACCCTATGGCCCGTGCCCAGTGCTTTGGAATGATGATAGCCGTTGTGACAGTGCCCCAGAAGTGCCTTTGAGTGAATGCTTAAGCAGAGTGGGGGTGTTAGGTAGCAGGTATTTCTTACCTAATATCGGTATTTCATAACTTGTGTTAAATAACGTTATGTACTTGATATTCTTATGAGGGAATGAGTCCTCACTGATCCTCTTAGTATCGAACTTACCCAAAATGCAGAAATGTTATGGAAGTCATTGGGTTAACATTGCTGGGTCATGTTGCTACGTTCGTGTCTCGGATGAATATCCTAATGGAATAAGCAAAGAGTAGTTATCTTGCTACTAAAGTAAATGTATGCCGCGAGGATCGCGGTGATCGAAAAAAGCATCTGTTTGCTGATTAAATAGTAAAACCCAAGTGTCTGTCTGCTGGCCTCCCCTCCCCACTTACCAGATAGTAGAATTAAGTCACTGGGTTAAATCGCTGCACCGCGCGTCTTGTAGCACGCCGGTGCCTCGCATGGATTATGTTTATACTGGTTTTACACGTCCAGCACTTCCGTGCATGTGTGTGATGCAATGCTGTCGTACAGCAAAGAGGTAAATCGCAAAAGGGTGACGTGGTCCCTCGGGTATCCATGGTGATCATTGAAGAAAAATGACATGATTGTGCTAGAATTCCCATTGATCATTCCTTTTGTACACTATTAGAAGCCATGTGGCTGCAAGCGAAATGAATCTGATATGAGATACAGGCAACTGGGTGACTGTACGAATTATTATATGAAGAAATGGTTTCTGTGGCTCAGATATTCGGGCTGGTACGACGTCCTTTCATCGCGGGATGTTTTTTTGCGAGGGTTTCTACCGCAGATTTTTTCATTAGAAAAACTCATCCAACTGAGGGGTTAGGTGTTGATGAACATAATGGATAACCGTGTGGCAGAGATCATAGTGAACCGGATAGGTAAAGGAGTTACAGAGCCCAGATGCTCAGATACCCTTTAGTCGTCAGGAATCTCAGGATTCACACATTCCCCCAAATTCTAGAACATTAAGCTACAATTCACCAGCCAACGGCTCTTGTAACATTGTCAATCAAATGGGCAACATTTTTCTACACCATCACATGCAGAATTGTGCATGTCATTCAGCAAGACATTTGACGGGTTGAGCATCTCGGCTCTGTAACTCCTTTACCTAACCGGTAATCCCAACAGACACCCAGTGGCCATTACTATTCTAAAGATTCACTATGATCTCAGCCACACGGTTATCCATTATGTTCATCAGCAAGTTTTCACAGTGAGTACGTACTCCGAGTATTTAGGTTGGTATGGAGATCAGAGAGTCAGTGATCATACAAATCTTTCAGCGCAGCCACTGCCGTATACATAGCTCACTGTGTAACAATTTTCGTTTGTCATTATACGCAACTGTGGCATATCCAAACAGGGCCCAAGCATGTGAGGAAGGGGGACCCAAACCACGTGACCCTGAACGTAATAAAGTTGGGTGCAGAAGAGATTAATTCCGGCGCTAGCAACTGCCAGAGTGAGTCGTGTGTCTCATTGCTCTGTGCTACTGCGTGTGAGCGGTGAGGTGAATGCAAGTGTGTCCGGCCTCCCTGCTAACACCGGAGGCCGGGAAAAGACATCACAACACTGTTGATGAGGATTCCGACACTGCATGCGTGTCTCAGAAGCAATTATAAAGAAATAAAATCACGCGAACAACGGCATGCCCAGCCCCTTCTGCCGGGCCAATGTTCCTTCATGGACAGACTGCCAGGTAGGGTCAGAAAGGGCCAGAAAGACCCGGTTTGTAACCATCCCAGCGCTCCATAGCAGGGATGACTCAGAAGGCCCAATGAGGCTCAGAGACAAGTCTCATTACTATACTCCCCACTACTATAAGGAAGGCGTAGAGTGCACCCAGGAAAAAAAAGGGCAGTCTTCTCCACCCACAGCAAGGCGACAAGAGGAAGGGTGCCCCAACAACACCGACCCCGATACATACCGGGGGGGACAACACCTGCAAGTGGTGTGGTGGCCCATGGCACAGAGGCGAACCATGCCCAGCATGGGGAGTAACATGTTGGAAATGCAAACGCCTGAATCACTTTGCAGCAGTGTGCTTAAACCACACGACTCCAAGAGACTTGCAGCAGCAGCAACAACATACCTCCCACCGACAACAAAGAGGGGGAGGAAATGCTAGGGCAGTTGACACCACCCAGAGATTGCCCAGCAGCAGCAAGACAGAAGAGTCTTCCGATGAAAGTGCGTCACCCAGTAGACAGGGAAAGGAAAGGCGAAAGAAATCAAGAGCAAAGGAATATCGAGTGCATTTGATCTCCACCATAAAGCACGGTCAGAAGAGAAGGCACCACAAGTGACCATCGTGCACCATCCTATCAGATGGAAACCCCACTAATGTGGTGATTGACACAGGAGCGACGGTGAACGTCATGCCCATCCACACGTACAACAATTTAAACCTGAGTCCGAAGCTCCTGAACAGGCGAGTGACACTATTTGCATATAGGCGCAAAAGCCCCCACCAGTCAGCAGATCATTCCGATCAGTCTTAGCATACAACGGAGCCACGTGCAGAGCAAGGATATACGTGGTAGATGCGGGACGGGAAACGCTACTAAGCTGTCGCACCGCAGAAAAACTGCACCTAATACACTTTGCGTTTAGCGTCCACCCGACAGAGATCGACAAACTTCTAGCCAAACACCTCAAGGTATTCCAGGTAATAGGGTGCCTCCGCAGAAGAACAATCAAACTACACATTAATCTAACGGTAGAACCCAAGGCCATAAGACACCGCTGCGTCCCCTTCTATATGAGAGAGGCAGTCGAGAAAGAACTGGAAAAGCTGGAAAGGCAGGGGATAATCGAAAAATCAACCGGTCCCACTCCATGGGTATTACCGATGGTCGTCGCACAGAAACCACGACAACCCAATGCAGTTAGAATATGTATCGACATGAGGCTACCCAATGTGTCCATTGGACGAGAACACCATGTCACCCCTACAATTGATGAACTGATTGTAGACCTAACGGAGGCAAGGTCTTCAGCAAGTTAGACCTAAGGTCCGGCTACCACCAGCTAAGCCTTACCAAGGAGTCCAGATACATCACAACTTTTTCATCCCATTTGGGCCTCCGGAGATATAAATTCCTGAACTTCGGCATATCATCAGTGGCGGAGGTTCTCCAGAATGAGATCAGGAGGGTACTCCACAGCCTGGCCGGAACCATCAACATTAGTGATCACATCTTGGTATACGGCACCACAGCAATCAAACACCACGAGCAACTAGCACATTCCTCAAACGACTGAAGGAGTCAGGCCTCACTTTGAACGCAGAAAAAATTCAACAACAGTGAACTGAACTTTTTTGGCTACGTATTCAACTCTGATGGAGTATCACCAGACCCAGCCAAGATCAGCGATATGAAAGGCGCAAAAAGCCCCCACATCAGCATCAGAAGTGAGAAGCTTCATGGGCATGGCCACTTGTGCATGATTCATACCCTATTTCGCCACCCTTGCAGCACCACTGAGGGAGCTCATGAAGAAAGCCATACAGTGGGACTGGACAGAACTGCACCAACAGGCGTTCCAGCACATAAAATACTCGCTATCAGGCACCACAAGAATGGCATTTTTCAACACAGACCGGGTCACAGAACTCCTGGTAGATGCCAGCCCCATGGGGCTAGGGGCTGAACTCACACAAGTGGACAGAAATGGCAGTGTGTACCCAGTCACGTTCACCAGCTGAGCACTAACAAAGATGGAGCAAAATTATGCCCACATTGAGAAGGAAGCACTGGCAATCCTATGGGCTGTCGCCATTTCAGTGTATACCTACTAGGACAGCCGGCAAAAGTATTCACTGATCACAAGCCACTTATACCCATCTTCAGGGGGTCAGCACCACACCCCCCAGCACGGCTAGAAAAGTGGATGCTCCAACTGCAGCCGTTTAATATTGACGTTGCGTATCAAGCTGGAGTGGAAAACCCAGCTGATAACTTGTCCCGCCATCAGCCATGAAGAGGAGCATGCTGTGGAGACGGAAGAGCATGTATGTCATGTGATCACCTGCGCATGCCAGCGAGCTATAACTCTGCAGGAGATAGCGGACGAAACAAGAGCAGACACCTGTTTGCAGAGGACCATCCACACCATACAATCAGGTGACTGGAGAAACTACCTGGTGGCAGTGGCACAACATACTGCGGCGGCACAAGAGAAGCTACCAGCGCTATTCAGCATCCGCCACAAACTCACGGTCTCGGAAGAGGGCATCGTGCTGAAGGGACACAAAATCATTCTACCAGAGACGCTGGAAGACAGAGCCCTCAAACTCGCACACAGAGGCCATCAAGGCATAGTGAAGACCCAAGCATACTTGAAATCCAGGATGTGGATGCCAAGGTTGCAGCACCGTGTGACTGAGTTAGTAGAATCATGTGCAGCATGCCATTCCTCAAGGGGATTAACGACACCAGAGCTGATCATGACCGCGCCCAAGAGCCACACGAGATGGGTGTCAGTGAGCATGGACTTTTGCACCATCGCAAGCAAGTGGTAATCTCCTCGTTTTGGTTGATGAGTTCAGCAGATATCCAGAGGTAGAGCACGTCAAGTCCACCAATGCAGAATCAGTCATCACAGCCCTCAAAAATGTTTTTGCCGCACATGGATTGCCCCAGAAGCTGAAGAGTGACAATGGACCACCTTTCACTTGCCAAGAACTCAAACAATTCCTCACCAACCTGAACATCAAGCACAGGAAAATCACTCCCTGCTAGTCAAAGGCAAATAGCGATGCAGAACGCTTTATGGTGTCCCTGAACAAGACCATAAGAATTGCAAAGGACCACAACCAGCTGTGGCTACCCGCAGTGTACAGGTTCTTGCGAACAAACCGACAAATCCCACACACATCCACGAGGGTACGCTGCATTGAAGTTCAATACAAGCCGAACTACCCCTGCACCCGAGCTGGGTGAATCCAGATCCTGACATACCGCTCATGGAGGAGAGACGAGTCAGGCAGAACGAGAAAGAGAGTCAAGCTCGCCATGCGCAACACAGGGAGCTGCAACCAGGGGACACTGTTTTAGTAAAGACCAGAGCGCTGCAGAAGAAAATGACACTAACATATGAATCACGTCCCTGGATGGTACAAGACGCTAACCACAGTATGGTGATGGCCACCAGGGGGACAGAAGTAGTGACAGGAAATGTAACCCATTTCCGAAAAGTTCCAGAGATACTGTGGAAGGGACAGGAGGATGCTGTGGCAGAGAGGGGAGATCCCCCAAGAGATCCTGAGACACCAGCAAGACCAAACGGGGCTTCTAATAGTGTACCCCTACAAAGTGACTCAACACCGGAACCCTCTCTGGGGCGAGACCCCCCAGGTGAGAGCCCCCATGAGGGAGCCACACCGCAAAGAGCACACCCGAGGTACCAGCTTCGAAAGAAGCCACAGCCTTCGTCCCGACTACATGGCTACGTGCTCCAAGGGATCTACATAAGAAAGGACTATGGTTGGTGAAAGCCAGTGAGAGACATTTGTAGATATGTTGTGTTAGAAAAGCATTCTAAGTTTGGTAGGAATGTGGTGTATCCAAACAGGGCCCGAGCACATGACGAGGGGAGACCCGAACCACGTGACTGGGAACGTAATAAAGATGGGCACGGAAGAGATTCATTCCGGCGCCCGCAACTGCCAGAGCGAGTCGTGTGTCTCATTGCTCCGTGTTACTGCTTATGAGCGATGAGGTGAATGCAAGTGTGTCGGGCATCCCCGCTAACACCGGAGGCCGGAAAAAGACCTCATAACAGCATAATTGTGCATCTTGTCCACTTACATTGATCCATGCTACGGCCTGAATATTTGAGCCACAGAAACCATTTATTCATATAATAATACGCAACAGGCACCCAGATGCCTGTATGAGATTCCTTTCGATTGCTGTCACAAGGTTTCTAATAGTGTACACAAGGAGTGATCAATGGCAATTCTAGCACAATAATGTAATTTGTGTTCAATGGTCACCATGGATACCTGAGGGACTACGTCAAACTTTTTCGACTTACCTCTTTGCTGTACGACAGCTTTACGTCACACACATGCATGGAAGTGCTGGACGTGTAAGACCAGTATAAACATAATCCACGAGAGGCACCGGCGTGCTACAAGACGCGCAGCGCCAGGGATTTAACCCAGTGACTTAATTCTACTATCTGGTAAGTGGGGAGTGGAGGCCAGCAGACAGACATTTAGGTTTTACTATTCAATGGGCAAACAGATGCATTTTCCTACCACCGCCATCCTCGGGGCATACATTTACTTTAGTAGCAAGATAACTACACTTTGCTTATTCCATTAGGATATTCATCCGGGACACGAACGTAGCAACATGACCCAGCAATGTTAACCCAATGACTTCCATAACATTTCTGCATTTTGGGTAAGTTCGATACTAAGAGGATCAGTGAGGACTCATTCCCTCATAAGAATATCAAGTACATAACGTTATTTAACACAAGTTATGAAATACCGATATTAGGTAAGAAATACCTGCTACCTAACACCCCCACTCTGCTTAAGCATTCACTCAAAGGCACTGCTGGGGCACTGTCACAACGGCTATCATCATTCCAAAGCACTGGGCACGGGCCATAGGGTGCTGTACACTATTGCTCCTAATTAATCACTGTAATAGAATGTGTTAATTGAATAATATCTGGCAACAACTTGTCATCAAGATTTTACTAGCTCAATTTGAATTGCAATATATGTGCAATATGGAAGTATCTTTATTAGCCATATTATTCATGTTGATATTTGTTTATTTGTGCAATTCTCTTTTATGCACCATCGATGGCCCTTAATGGTATGTGACATTTTCTTTTCCTTTTCATTCTGTTTATTAATTTTATGGCACCAAAACATTTTTTACATACAATTGCACATTTTTCTTTCTTCATTTTGATATTTTTTGCTTAGCCAATACATGGTATTGACACTATGTATGGAATGTTTCAATAACTGTACAGCCTTGAGAACGACCTAGCATCAAAACACGTGTCGGCTGAACATAAGATTAAAGGAACCAGCAAAATCTTGAATGGACTTTGTTCATGTATTTTTAGGAGAAATATTAGCAAACAGTACTTTACCACTATTGGATTATTTGGCTGAGAGCGAACTGCATCACACCAACTTCTAACCTTGTGTGATAGAGGCTTGCCCCCTGGTGGCAGTCCTGGTGTCTGGAGCCATTGATGTGTGGGGTTCCACTGAGAGTGGGGCCAGGCGACACCTGGGGAGGTAAGTTCTGTGGGGGCCAGGAGAATGGGATCCGGGGGTGCTGGACACAGGCAGAGGGTCTGTGTGCTTCCCAGGTAATGTTTCTCAACGGGTGTGACAGGTGTGAGGCCACGTTTTTCAATGGTGGTTTCTTGGGCGCTTGTGTGATAGAGGCTTGCTCTCTGGCGGCAGCCCCGGTAGCCAGAGTCCTTTGCCATATGTGTTTGGGGTCTCACTGGGAGTGGGGCCCAGGGGTCTTTTGGTCAGGTGGCGTCTATGGGGGCCAGGAGATCAGGATCCAAAGGTGCTTGGTGCAGGCCGAGGTTCTGTGGACTCCCTGGGTATCGTTTCTCAAGGGGTGTGGCCAAGTGAGGGGCCCCACCTTTCTGCTGGGCATTGGACCATACTAAGTGACAGGCTTTCTGGGAGATCGGGATCAGCCTCTGAGTGCACAAGACGCAGGTAGAGGGTCTGTGGGCTCCCCGGATGTTGTTTTTTGAGAAATGTGGCAGGCAAGGGGTCTCACATGTCTGCTGGGTAGTGCCCATACTGTAAGGTTAGTGTGTCAGTGTTGCTTGGATGGCTTGTGGGATAGATTCTTGTCTCCTGACGGCAGTACTGGTGTCCGGACCCATTATATGTGAGGTCCGGCTTGGAGTGGGGTTGGGGGTGCTCTGTGGCAGGCAGGGTCTGCAGGGACTGGGAGATCGGGATCCGAGGCTGCTGGATGCATGCCGTGGGTTTGTGGGCTCCCCAGGTATCATTTCTCAAGGGGTGTGGATGGGGACACACCTTCTGACTTGGCATGATCCAGGTTAAGTGGCAGGTTTTCCGTTGTTTTTTCTTGAGGCTAGTGTGATAGACACTGGCCCGCTTGTGGCAGTCCTTGTGTCCAGAGTCATTTGTGGGGGTGGTCCTGTTTGAGTGTAGCAGGGGGACTTGGGCAGATGGGGTCTGCAGGGGCTGTAGGGGGATAAGGATCCGGAAGGCAATGGATGCATGCTATGGGTCTGCAGGCTCCCCGGGTATCATTTCCTGGGGGTGTGGCAGGTGTCAGGCCACACCCTGGTGCTAGGTATAGAGTGAATGTATATTGAAGGTGGAATTGCATTACGCGCAGACTGGCATTTTCACGTGGCTCAGAGGGACAGTAGTGCTAGACCATCGTTGGGGCATTAGTGTTGCAGCCTGGAACTGAGCCCCCCCCCTCTTCTGGGACAGAATCCATGGCCCTTGCTTTAGGGTGTGTTTTGGCAGGTCTTAGGTCTGATTTGTACTAACATGTCTTGTTTTGTATCTCTAGATGACACCCAATGACGGGAGATTGGCCATCAGTGCAAGCAAGGATACAATGTTTAAGGGGGGCTAAAAAGGAGGCTGTGGGAGATGGTTATATCTGCGGGCTGTACAATGGATGACGAGATGTAGGATGCTCAGCCCAATCCGAATGAAGCATCCGAGATCTCCCTGGTGGCTCCTGCCGTGGGCACCTGTTGAATGGGTGTACGTTTTTTGTATATGCATGTACAATTTAAGGGCTGCACAACAATGTGGGAATCACTGCAGGGTGGGTCTCATTGTGCAGCGTCCTGAAGCTCCTGCCGGCTGCTGCCGGGGCTACAGGTGGGGGTGCACCAGGAAAGAGATGATTTGGTTCTGATGGTGATCTTGGGTGCAATGAGTTGGAGGTCATGGCGTCTGGCCGTAGCCAGCCTGTGAGACAAGCTTAAGTACTGTCCAGTGTGAGAAACCCGAGGGTATTCTAACTCCTACTCCCCCTGGATCCTCTTCTCAGGTGGCCAGGGAAAGACCATCACCTTTGGATGTCGACCCTGGGGGCGGAGAAGCGAAGGAGGAACACCTGGGTGGAGGGTCCTTGGGGATTGGGAAGAGGGTACCTACAGCCACATGGTATCCCCCTTTTCCCTGTGAAAACCAACCTAACCCTCCCCCAGCCTTTATTTGCTACTGTACAACAGTTCCTCTCAATTCTCCTCATTCAACCTACTACAGAACTGGGATGAGGAAGAGGAGACTAGGAGTAGTGAAGAGTGGTAACCTATTTCACTACTTTAGCACTGAGACAAGGAAGATGCCTGCAGTGTATTGTGAAGGTCAGGCATGTCCCTCTAATTGTAGTCAGGCAAGTCTAATTGAAGACTCACATCTGCAGCATGTCAAGTGATTGCAGGTGTATACGAAGGGAGGAAACTGTCAACACACAGACCAACAGGGAGTATGTGTGGGAGAACCCAGCAGGGAGTCCAGTTTGTGAGGAGGCAGCCATGGTGGGTCAACAGTGGAGCCAGGATGCAGGTAGACGAACCAAAGTACTTGCGGTGACCAGGAGCTGGCGGGCCGCAAGGAAACCACAAGGTTGGGAGCCTCTGTGGTCAGAGAAACATGGCTGTGAACGAAAGAGCAGAAGAAAGGCAGCTGCCAGAATCCGCGGAAGCAGAGGGGAGCTATTGGCGAGGACTGAAGAGCAACAGGAGAGTGAGCAGAACTTGTGAGCGAAGGAAAACCAGCAAGCAGAGCTGAAAGCAAGCAGCGCAGCAACCTGGATGGAACGGCAAGTACCGGTGAATGAAGGGAGAAAGTCACTCGAGCCGGGGTGCTCCTGGGGGCAGTGGGGAAAGCAAGGCAAGCATTGAACAAGTGGAACAGCATGTAACTAATGAAATTAATCCTAGGCCGCGGGTTGGGTGAAACTTAAATAGCAAAGTAAATAGTAACAAGTCTTGAATACCACACTGAATTAAACCTTTATGAGTAAAGTTACAAGCAGCGACAAATGCAAATTAACTGCAAACATTGTTTTGTGAAAGCCAAGTAAGCGGCAAGAAAGCAAGAGTGGAAGATTGCAAAAGAGCATGACTGCAAGGTAGTAAAGGAGTGAAATAACCACTAAGTGAACTGTTGTAATTGGAAATAGTGTTGCAAGGCCTAGAAATGGTCCAAGTTGTGTGACACAGTGTGGCATAGCCAAGAGGCTGACAAGGAGAAGCCAAGTGAGTGGGAACATCCACATAGGAGCAAAAGCATAGAAACCTGTGTGGGTCAAGAATCCTAAGGTTCCTGGTTGTGTGACCTGTACTGGGGTAGGCAGAGGTAAAGCTGAGCCTCTCTAAGGCATAGTGAGCAAGGGTTCCATGTCTATACCAGTCCCCTTCAGGTATAGGTCATTTTCCCTAATTAGGAGATCTCTCCCATAATAGTGTTCCTCTCCATCCCTCTTTCTCATCCCAGTACTGAGGGAATTATGGACCGTTGTGGTCTGGTAACTGCAACTCGACCCGGGAACCCTCAATTGTGAAAGCCAAAGACCTTGTTAAAGCAAACCATGAACGAGTAAGCTGAATGAAGTGTTAAGCTTATCCAGAAGGGAAGTTAAATTAATTTTGGACTTGTTTTGAACATTGAGCGATGGAGGCCAAGCAGAGGTTGGCAAGTTGAAGTCTTGGGCATGGGAATCCTGAGACTTGATGAACTTCAATGTTGTCTTGAGGACGGAATCCTCAAGACCCTTTTCTGTGGAACTGTGTTGCCTTGAACTTGGGGAGGGGAACCCCAATGATTTGTGGAACTGTTGTGAATTTAAGCATGGTAATCCAGAGCTGTTTTTGTGGAACTTTCTTGAACTTGGGGAAGCAGAGCTCAAGAGGAAGCTAGGAGCTGAAAGAAGCTCAGAACCTTTGTTTGATCACCATTATTTTTATTACTGACATCCCTACACATTGTTCAGCTTTAGCTGTGAGGGCAAGGATAGTTTTTGGACGCAGACAGAATTTTAAGTTGAACTTTCGTACTCAGACATTCGTTAGTTTTATTCAGGTAGGGAAATCCCAACTCAGCACGGGGCAAGTAAGGCTTTCTACCTTCCTAACTTTTCTGTTAATAAACCATTTTATTTCAAACTTTGAATCTGTTGTCTGTGTCTTGCTTCATGATGCCTTTACACCAGAAATGTGAGAAGTGCCTCTGGCTTGTAGGCCTATGGCCCTGTGGCGGTAGGTTGGGGCACATTTCGTTGAATTGAGTTATGGAATCAACCATTTGGGTCACTGGAATGGAGAACATCACTGGCAGGCACCGCCGCTCAGTGAAAGAAGTATAGAGTCACGGGGTCATGGGCGGGTATAAAGAGGGGGGTGCAAGATGCTTTCCCCCTATTTTACCAAACAGGGGACACGTGAGCCACAAAAGGCAGCACTTTTATCCGTTTTAGCACCCCTCGCACCCACCATTTAGATCAGGGTTTGAGATGGTGAATTGTGGTAGGGATTTATGGGCTCAACCATTTGGGTAACTGGAAGGGAGATGATTTAGGTTATGGCCATATGTTCAGCGCAGAATGGTAAGGTGTCATGCCAAGGGCTCATAGAGCAGTCCTCACTGATCCGTGCAAGCGGGAGCAGGTCTGGGGGTATAGTCAGTTTAGGGGGTCACATATTTCACTCGGGCCCATTCCCAGAAGGTAGGGGGCGATGGCCACGGCCATTCCCCATTCTCAAGTACTTAATGATGACCTAACAGTTTTGATGATGTCATTCATGTCTGGCTTTGTCACTTTTTTGATGATGTGAGGAATGTAAAAAACGCGACCTAATACCTTCCACACATTATTTGTGGCTGGTGTCTCTCACTGGCCCTGCCATCTGCACCACCCAGGCCCACTTGTGCCATCACCACTTTTACAATACATGTGAGATTACGATGATAGAAGAGACTGAACTTCAGCATCTTGTCCCTAGCCAAAGTCTTCCAGAATGCAATTCTCTGTGTGCTTGCTGGTCTCCAAGAGGTAATCAACATCAGTGATGACATTCTAGTGTGTTCAAAAACCTTGCAGGACTTTGCACCATATTCCAATGCATACAGGAAAGTGGATTTACTCTTCATTGAGACTATTTAAGCACATGTTCAAATTCTTTGATTATGTTTTCCACCACAAAAGACTCAAGATGTACCCAAAAAAACATAAATGACATAAACATGGCTTCATTTCCCCAGTCAAGGTGGGAACTGTGTAGTTTTCTTGTGATATACAACTACTGTGGATGATTAAATCCACATCTGGCCACCATCACAAAACCTCTGAAATAGCTCATAAAATACTCAGAGCTGTGCTCACCCAAATAGTCAAAAGTGTAAAGGTGGTCCCAGTGTCCACAATAGACCCAGAGGAATCTGAGTCAATCCAAACCATACTCAAAGACGAAGTAGACAAGATACAACGCCAAACCTAACTTTATTATCATCCAAATAAAACCGGGACATCACACAAGCATTACAATCTTGCATCTCCCAACAGGTCAGTACAAAATAATGGCTTAAGTACCCTGACCGCATCATCTATGATATCATACCATCATCACAGTTTACAAAATGCTACGGGGATCAGGGATTGGTTAGTGGGTTTGGCTACATATAAATTATGTAGGGGATAAACAGTTAATTGGGTTATACATGTCTGATAGCTCTACCTGGAACCACCCATAGGTTGCTAAAAGTACATAATTTCTACAGTAAATAATTGGTTGGCCTAATATTTGATGGGCGGTATGACACTATGGGTTCTGATAGGCCAGCACCTTGCTAACCAACCTTGGACACTTGAAATGTCATCAAGATATGAGCCAGATGGAGAGTGTTGTGTTGCTTCTTCCTAGGGCAGTGATGTTTCCTGCCTGAGAGGTATTGTAAGTAGCTTTATGCAGCATATAGTATCCTTTATGATGTAATAGAATGTTCTTCTCAGTGTCTTGTTTCTGTTTGAGTATTTGTCAGTTGATGGAGAGAGCTGAAGGAAAGGGGGCCCATTAGCGTGGGGGTCTTCTTTCTACTTACGAATCTAAATAAATACTTATATAAAACTTACCTGCCTCTGCCGCATCTTCATAACAGAGAGCAGGGGGAGTGAATCCTCTGGACTGTCCATTGTTCAATAAAAGATTACCATCTCTCATTGCTATGTCATGAGACCCGGCAATCGCTTTGTACCTGGCCTTGTGTATCAACTAGCATCTATGTGTGCTTCTAGGGAGTATTGCAGGTGTCTTATCCGTAGGTTTCTAATGAATAGCCAGTGTTCTTCAGTTATGGATCACGTGCTTGGAGACCATGTAAGAGACCAGATTACCTCCTATTTACTCTGAGTTTAGTTAATATTAATGTGTGCATCATGTTTTCGGTTTCCACCAGGGATATTATGGAGTTATGTTTCATGGAGTCTTTTAGCTTGCTGTAGGACTGCACCTCGCTAATAAAGGCTAGTTGTGTTCTAATAAAACTTGAATTAATCTGGGAGTACACTGCTTACATCTTGGGAACTGCTATCTCGTGCCTTCATTCCGCCATTCTTAACTTCCCTTTTTCCATTCTAATTTTGGCATTAATTGCCAAACACTGTCTGAGCTCTGCACGGCTATTAATGGATTCAGCTCTTTTGAGGTTTCCCCGAGGTTGTGAGGACAGGCTCATTCTGAATCATGTTGCAGCTTCCTTTTTTAAGAAGATGGCTGCCAAATTATACTCTTGTTTCTATGTTAGTGAGCTATATTAGTACCTCATCTACGTTACATTCACTTATACATTGGTTATGTTAGTATTCTTCATGTCTGTGGATGCTATGTTATATTCTTCATGTATAAATGCATATTTTACCTAGTGGACATGTTCTTTATATGGAGTGCATTCATGCTTTGTGTCTAATGGATTGGGTTGTTACTGTTACAACAGCAGTGTAAATGCTTTTGCCATCTTCAGTTTAAATTACCGCCACATCCTGTTGTACCTGCCTGGGATAAAGGCAATACAGTTGTCTCAGTGATTAACGCTTCTCATCTGTTCAATATTGGGTTGGGGCAGGGCAGAAGCTATGTATGATGCATTCAACTGCCTCCCAAGAAACATTCCCCGCTCTGGCCGGGTCTTGGACCACACTCTTCCTTCTGCTTTCCCCCAGATAGGGCTCTTTGAGTACTGTGACGAATCTAGCAGCATCATTACCGATTCCCTGTAGGGAAGCTTCTCTTACGTGGCCGGGGAAAAGCAGAAAATACCTGACTCTGAACCCATGGGTGCCTATCTGCAGGAGGAACACGTAGGGGAGGACATCTGCAAGGGGGCAGAACAATACTGGATCAGAACAATCCTTAAACTGTTATTCTTAGTGACACTCATGTGCTGTTGCAACATTCCTGTATGGCTTATTGTAATGTAGATAGAGAATTCCCAGCCTTTTCTAGCCAAACACCTTATTTACCTCCCTCCTCCCTTTTACAATACTGAGACAAGGAAGAGGGTTGGAGTAATGAGGATGACCAGAAGCGGTAAACCAACATTGCATTGTAGTCGTTGGAAAATGCTATCCAAGACCAGGACATTTAAATTCGACACAGCTGAACAGAAAGAGAGAGATGCAAGGGGTCATAAATGTGAGGCGGACAACTTTGTAAAGAATTTTCAACTTTTGCCATTTTATTAAATAAACAAGTTGGATAACGCCTCACTATCCCTACCCTGATACTCAAGGAAACACTCTAACAAAAGGATATCTAACCCTCACGCTTGTACAACAATACAAACAAAAAGGAAACATATGGCAATTCAATTCAACAATAATTTATACCACATGATCTGATTCTCAACATGATCAATGTTTCTTTTCATAATCTGGGTGAGTTCCCCTTCCCCGGATCAGAATCAAAGTTCCGTTGCTTCAATACAGCATCTCAAGAAAGTCACAGGTTCCCACTCCTCCTGGAAAAAGAACTGTCTCAAATTTGTCTTCTCCAAATAAGCAAACACAATTGTCTTTGTCAGGATAATTGTCACAACTTTTAGTTTCATAAAGGAATAAACTATTCTAACTCCTGGAGTAAGAACAGATTTCACCTTGGTAGTAACATCAATGTCTTTGTCAGGATGGTTTACTGCAATTTTGGTTTAAAAAAGAATTGTAACTTTTCTTCAACAGGTTTTCACAATTCTCCTCATTGGGCAGCGCTGAGTACTCCAGGGTCACTTGTAAGATGTGCCTCTTACTGCACAAACTCTGCACAACGGAATAGTGTCAGGCATGCGTCTCTTCCTCACACTTCACGCTGCGTGACCTCTGCACCAATGTAACGCTCACCTGGTATCAAAGGGGGCATCACTCAGCCTGTTCTGACCTCTTACGACCTCAAACACTTCCCTGGAGTCTACTCGACTGGAGAATGGGCCTTGTTTTCTTGGAAAGTGTGCTCTCCGTCCTGCTTTCAGCGCAGGGGCGCGTTGATTGATGCGGGCTCGTTGCTGCCTAGTTACTTCCTGGCAAGAGTCCGACAGGTAAGTATAATGAGTCTTTTGAACAGTTCTCTAACTTCGTTCCTTTCCTTCCTAAGATGATGGCCGGCGTCTGGGGATGGCGACGTGCTGCTGAGATGCAACCCTTTCGTATTTGTATTGAACTGAGTCATTTTTCTGTGTCTTTTAGGAGCCGCAATGTTTTCAGCGTGGATGCCGGTTATGAAGAAG
The DNA here is from genome assembly GCF_040938575.1 of Ambystoma mexicanum. Classification (NCBI taxonomy): domain Eukaryota; kingdom Metazoa; phylum Chordata; class Amphibia; order Caudata; family Ambystomatidae; genus Ambystoma; species Ambystoma mexicanum. Next base: position 309,033,218 of record NC_090934.1, on the reverse strand, counting down.
AAATGCAGTGAGTAAGCGCGGTATGCGGTGCCTCTAGATGTTTCCACGCTAACCTGGAGTGTCTTTTCCCTCTTGCAGATGGATGAGAAGTTCCGGAGACAGAGTTCCCCCAGAGCGGCTGGGATTCAGGTAAGCGTTTGAAGCTCGTACAGTCTTTAAAAATAAGCAAAGATTTGCTGAATGCTTACTAACGCCTTTTTTCTGTTCTTTTCCCTTTTCCTTAGGAAGCGGCATGCTGGGATGGGAATGACACTGCCGAAGATGCCCGCAGAACAGAAGGAGCGATGAATGATGGGCAGAAGCGCCACGAGGTAAGGCTGTTCCTAACGGTGTTCTTGTTCTTGGGGGATCTGAGCGCAGAAGAAAGATGCAGGCCTACTGGAGACCGATCTGAACACGGTGAGTGTCACACTGCAGGTGCAGAAAACACAAAGCATGTTTCTCCGCCTGGGCGTGGCTTAAATAGTCTCTGGGAATCCCAGGTGTCTCTGGGCTGAACCACACCCAAAAGACTAGACTGCACATGCAGTTCTGGGAACCGAAATATGTGGGGGCATCCATCTTGTCTCCATCAATGCACTACAAGTCCAATACCCAATGTTATCCTATGGGAGTGAGTGAGTCTGGTGCCACAAGCGCCAAGTCTGACTCCAAGTGAGTCTTTGGAGGGATGGAGAGGCCCTTGAGGGCCATGTAGGTGATTGTGGCCTGGCTCCATCCTGACATCTTGGAGGGCTGGGAACATGAGGGGCAGGAATCATGACAACCAGGGAGCTTCAAAGACAAAGACTGTCTTGGGACCCGCCACAGCTTCTGGCATTTTAGTGGTCCAAGCCTCTTCTCTCAGCTCGGCTTCCTTTTCAGCTGCAACCACGGCCTGCCCTGCGTCTTCTTCCTCCACTGCTCTGTTTCTCTTTCTCTGGCCTGCACCTGAGGGGGCTTTTTAAGCTCCTAGTCCCCTTCAGGTGTAGTTCATTTTTCACTTATTAGGAGATGTCTCCCATAATAGTGTTCCTCTGCATCCCTCTTCCTCGTTCAGGTACTGAGGGAATTATTGAACTTGAAGTCCCTGGCAACAAAGTTAGTTTTTCTAACTCTTTCGTCTTTGCAATTTGCCATTAAAACACTGCAGCATTAGGGAAAGTTAAACAGAGGAATCTCCCCCTCTTCCAGACCTGTTTCCTCCCCCATTTGATCCTCCCGCAGAACACCACCCCCAAGATTGGGATCAGGTGGTGTCTGCCTTCCCCTGGCCACATGAAGAAGGTCCATGGTCAATGTTTGGGGAAATCATTGCAGATTCATCACTGAGAGAGACGGAGACAGGAGCTGCATCCGACTTATTCTGATGCTGGTTGGGATACCATAAGCAAGCAGACTGCAGGACGCAGTATGGTGGCTGACGAAACCGGGGTGCAGAAAGACTGAGCCAAGAAGAGTTTTCTGCGTTATTGCCACAGGCAGCTGGAGCCGCCAAAGGCAGAGGAAGGCAAAGCGGGAAACAAGCTGCTAACAAAACGCACTCCCAGTCAGCGGGTTAAGAGTAAAGGTGACAGTGAGATTCAAGGAATGCAAAAATGCCAGGGCAGACCGGTAAGCCCAGAGAGAGCAAATGGGATACCAGGGCACTTCTGGCAGAATACTGTGTACCGTCCACAGCACTAGTGAGCCCAATTAAGGAAAGTAGAATCTTTGAGACAGATACAAACATTGTTAAGAAAGGGTTGGTGACCCAATACTTGAAAAATATTATTTCATGGATGCAAGAGAGAGTGAATGGAGAACAGAAAAGCCCTGGCAGGATAGTGAACCATGCAAACAGTGAGTATAGGAGCAGAAGTGAGAAAAGACAGAGGTAAAATGCCCACTCTGAAATTGTGGAACATTGGTAATCAAAACAAAAGGGAGGAACCATACCCTTTTGAAAGATAAATTGCTCAGTTGCAATACCCTCGCAGGAGAGTACACCAGGGGTAGGAACAAGAGTACCATCAACAACCACAACCACGTGTTTCAGCACTGTTGGGCCTCCTCAATGAGGTGAAGCTGAGTCTCTATAATGCATAGTGAGCAAGAGATCCACGTCTGTATTACCCTTGGTTACTTAGGGTGGTATCCATGAGAACAGGTAATTAACAAATCATCTGCAATTTCATCGTCTGCAATGTCCTCCTCCTCATCCACCAATTTTGTTCGCAGTATTGTCAAGATGGCTATAGCCTCTGAGAAGGTCTCATTTTCGTCATCATGGGTTGGTGTGTATGTGCAGCAAGATGGCCTAATTTTTGGACACACGTCACCCTCCATGGCCATGATCAGATCCAGTATGTATCTGGTTTGGAGCGTTCAGAGCTTTATTGCTCTCAACTCTTCTCTTATGGCATTAAAGCCTTTTACAGTTATGTTTATGGTCTGCAACAGTTCCCACTGGGTGGTTTGCAACCATTTGGCATTCGTATTAGCCTGTAACCCGGGAGTAAAGAAGGATGTAAAGAACATATTTTCTCTACTGAACAATATATGCTCATCTGGTACGTCGTCATACGCCGTTGCCATTTTCCCCAAATCATAGTTGCCCCTTTTTTTGCGTTTAATGGAGAGGGACCTTTTATTTCTTATGTGTAGGTTAATTTGAGGAAAATCACCAATTTGCACTTCACTCTGGGTTGCTACTAAGGCTGGTCTGCTTATTATCACCAGGGAGCACAGGCCTCCCCAATTTGGGGGGAACTGCATGTAGGCCTTTGAACCACAGGCTCAACAGTGGTCCATTAGTACTGCTGTACCTACTTTCATGCCTGGTATGTCAAAAACGCATCCATACCCTGTGTTCATTCCCACCTTCACTTTGCCATTATTTTGAAAGCATCGGCTCACATTTTTAAAGGCCCTATTGGCACTGGTCCCCCGTCATCTTCGACCCATGTGAGCAGCTTTGTATATTCAGGCAATTTTTCAAGTGTTCTGTACCAACTCTTTGGGCTGTTCTAGGAGTGCTACTGTTTTGCACCCTATTAATACTTCAACCCATCCTTTTCTTTATGCACACTTCCTTTTATTTGTAACTGACCTCTATTCCAGCACCCAGGTATTTATTTTTCTTTCACATCGTTACTCTGCAGCATTTTGTGATCTTCTAGTCTAATCCCTCCCCCACTCATGATATGATTTGATACAATATGTCATTTAAAACACACCTATACACAAGTGTTTCAAGGTTCCATGTCTGCTGGTAGGTAGTTCATCACCTTGTGTTGTGTTTTTGGCACTGATCATCATGTTCTTTTGTTTTATAGAATAATCCTCCCTTTGAGAATCTGTTTTTGACACCCAGTTTATGGATGCTATCTGACCCTGGAACTGTCCTTTGGTCATTCATAGTGCAAGGTGTGTTAGGCAATGTGCTCTGTGTGTGGGCATTTCTGTTGCTATTAACATCCTGAAGGCATTCGTGGCAAAGGGGATGAGTGAACACACATAACAGCTCTCAGCAGACGTCTCTCTCTCCCCACTTTGATCATATTCTTGTATCACAGGTTGTTAGTGATATGGACAAAATCATCCATATTTGCTCAATTGCCTTGAGTCATCATACACACTTCTTTTTAGTCTTTTAATCGGTTGTATACGAATTGTTCGTTTTACAACTGTTCGAATTACAATTGACCTTTTCACAATTGACCGAATTGTGAAGGTCAATTGTAACATATATGTGGGGGGAAACCCCCTACAACCCCCCACCTAACGCCAAACCCCCCAAAACCCCTATATATATATAAATAAATATATATTACCAAACAGATATATATATATATATATATATATACGGTCAATTGTGACCCTTTAAATTCGGTCAATTGTTCATTCGAACAATTGTAAACGAACAATTTGGGTAATACCTTTTAATCTGTGTGCTGACTTCAGAGAACTTTTCTAGTGGCATTTCATTCGTCATTGTCACAGTATTTATGCTCAGGTCTACTAATCTAGCTACATTATTAATGACTTGTTCTCTTAATGATATAAAAATAATAAAATAAAGACCACAAAATGTATGAAATGTTGTTATAATCATGATGGCTACAGTGTCCGCCGTTTGCAGATACCTAGGGGTAGCATTCCCCCTACGTGTTAAGAGGGAGTCGTTAATCTCAGTGAATAACTGCATTGTTTTACCAAAGGAAATGTCTCTTCTTTTCTCTTTAAAGTGACAAGTGCCCACAAGAAAAACTTCAGTTGAGCATATAAGACAATTATTTTCTAAAATGATATGTGCATTTAAATTTCAAACAATAGAACTGTTGGTCCAGTGTTCCAATCTCCTGGAAAGGAATACGTTCTCAAGAGAAATGCAAGTACCAGTAGAAATAAATGTGCACATGCATTTTTGACAAATGTTAGATGAGAACTGTGCTTGTGCTGGAAGTTTATTTATTTGCCTTGTTATTCTTGCTGTTGTTCCTACTGCTGATTGACTCTGGTCATCGCTCGTGTCTGGGTCGTCAAACTTCTTCTTCACCTTTTGGGTTCAATATTTGCAGACAGGGTGTCCCACCTCTGTATAATTGGACATCGCTGAGAAGAATCCAGGCCTTCCTTCCTTCATCCCTGGCTGCTGAAGGAGTGACAGCTTCTTCGATGTAAGGTCCCTGAAAACGTGGCTTGTGCCACTTCCGAACAAAATTATGACACAACACAGTGTTTTACCTGGATATATTGTAAGAGAGGCTTTAACAAATTGTCTGGGCCAGTTTGGCCTTCGTTTTCATCTGTGTTTCTCAAACCCCTCTGCCGTGTCTGCACCTGTCAACACATATATTTAAGAGACTGTGTCGTAGCTGTCAAATAATCGTGCACCTCCCTTCCTAATACAGTAGCATCATTCTGCCCGTCATTGTGAGCCATGTGGGAGGAGGAATGGGAGTAAACATTCATCATCCATCACCACCAGCTCATGTGGACTCGGGTGATGGTCAGTCTGTCTGATTACATAGGGAAAATAGAGCCAGGGGAAGGCTATGCGACCAGCTCTTTGCCAAAGTCTTTTTAGTTTGGCAATTTGTTCTTTTTAAGAGGCTGTTGAGTCATTGACAAATAGCATTCACCTGTGGGTGATAGAGCGATGATCATGTGTACCTTATGCACAAGAGGACAGTGATTTGCTCAAAGATTTCATTTACAAAAGTGCAGTCCATTGGCGGAATGTAGCACATCGCACATACTCCACCTTGGAAATATTCATGTACGAGGAACGCTGCTGTAAATGTTGCATCTGGATGTGTGCATGGACCTGCTTTGATTCAGTAGGAAAATGGACATACCACTACTAACATGTACCTGTAGACATTACAAATTCGGGTCATATCTACATAGTCTATATGTAAATGCTGAAATGGTCCCATAGGATGGGATATTGCTCCTCAAACATTTCTGAGGGTATGGCCATAACAAAATTGGGTATTTCCATAACAAAATTTGAAATATGCTCATTCAAGTTAGGGAAATCACTACTGCAAGAATCTCTCTGGATGTATGTGATGTGTAGTAGAGTTATTCTAATGCTACTGTGTGTAGCCTTAGGGGCATAATAGGTTTTCCGGTGCTGTCCTGCTGCCACATTGTATCTGTGGGGGACAATGAGCACCCCCTTATTTTCCATAACTCCTGCTCTTCAGATCCTTCTGTTCCCCTGCTACTCAATAATTTGAGCAATGGGCAGTGTATTAAACCCCTCCTTCCTCGTCATGTTGTGTGCCAGTGTATATTTGTTTGGTGGTGTTGCAATGTCACATACTTCTGGGAAATATGCTGTCTAATTTGCTCCTAGATCAGCAGCCGTGTTGCCGCACACCTCTGGTGTACACTGCGCACTTTACCACGGCGATAACCAATGGAAGTTCAAATACATTTATGAGCCTTTCTAGAAATGGCACATGCTGTACTGTCTGGCGCATGCTGTCTGCATGCAGGAAGAGCCTCCTTTTCCAATGTGACAGTCCTGGTGTACTGTTGACGCCACATAGGTGGAGTCAGAGAACACCATTACCGCCTCGTCCTCATGCACTTCAAGAACCAAAATCAACATTACCAACTTTGCTGCTTGTGCTGAAAACGATGCTGGCAATCCTGAGATTTCTACTGTCTTAAAGCTGCCATTCTCTCCTACTTTTACCATTGCCATTCCATTATGCCTCTCACCAGTGCTCTGGTCGATTGACAATGCTCTGTCAATGAAGAGAGTTATTCCCCCATCTAGGGCATTTTCCTTGACATGGGGTACTCCATCATAATAATAATCAGTGTAGCTGGTACAATCCTGCACATAATCCCCCTCTTTCACTAGTTCTGCTATAAATGTGACTGGGTTTACCACTCAACACCTGACAATTTTTGTTGATGGATTTGATATGATCACCTCATAACCCAATACTCTCTGTGTAGTCAATGTACTTTGGTGTTTTTCAAGAATGGCAAGCAGAGCATGCTCAATGTATAATGTAACTGAACAGCCCATATTTATGCAGGCAGATTTTCAATTGCAAAGGCTGCTGCAGCTAATGCTTGCTCACATGGGTAAGGCCTCTCATTACTGGGTTTAAGAGCCCACAAAAGAAGGGTAATGGTGTGTGTCCCATGGAAGTTTGTTGTGCTATGACAGCTGTGATTACTACTCCATTTGAATGGGAAAATAAGAAAAAACATTCAGTGTAATCAGGGATCCCTATCGCTGGAGCTGTGCTAATATTTATCTGTAGTTCATCAAAGACATTGATCATCTCTCCTGTCTAGGCTATGTCACTTTTGACTTTCTTCTCTTCCTTCATTACTTTTAAAAGTAGCCTGGCGTGTATGCTGTAGTAGAAGACCCATGCCCTACAATAATTGCAAAGGCCCAGGAACTGCTGTAATTCTTTCACTGTGTCTGCCCTTTCTGATTTCATGATCGCTTCTGCTCTTTTGGGTGTCACTTTCCTCCCTTCTTTGGATATTAGCTTGCCTATGTATAGAAGCTCTTCCTGTTAATATTGTAATTTTTCTTTGTCAACTTTGTACCCTTTGTCTGCCAATACTGTCATCAGTTTCACTGATTCTCTCCTGCACTCTTCCTCCGTGGTGCTACACACCAATATGTCATCGACATATTGGATGACTTCACTGTCAAGTTGTACATTTCCTAAGTCCATCTGCAGCACTTAGTCAAAGACAGAGGGTGATTCACAATACCTCTGGGGCAAATGGGTATGTTGCAGTCAGATCCTACAGTAAATAAATGCTGTCAAGTTTTGAGGCTCTGGATGCAAGGGAATTGAATAATGTGTAACTCATGGTAAAAGTGCTCCCTTCTTCAGTTTAATTTGAACGGCCCCTACTCCTTTCAACAGCCCAACATCATATGGACTGCTGGTTGATAGTGAGCTTAGTACATGTGGCAAATCTTCTTGAAGAAAGAATGGTACTTTCCTCATGAGTAATATTATCTGGGGGATTCCCCTATTCTTAGATTGCAACTGATATGTAAGGCATATGCTAAACATCACTTCATCATCTGAGTCCTCATTTGTAAACAATGCTTCATCTGTCACATCAGTCGGTCTATGTACCTCATGAAGCGCTATTACAGCGCGTCAGTTTATCCCTTTTGTGACTACTCCATGCAAAATTGCCCTGTCCTCTCTCACTATTGCTGCTTCTAGCTCAATTGTAATTATCTACCCTTCCTCCACATCCATGGGTGCTTCTGTGCAAAACGAAAACTCTGCGGGTAACCTCAATATTTTGTCCTGTATTCTTGGAAGCCATGCTAACAGTATGTGTACTCCATAAAGAAATACTTCTGGGCTTAGTGGCATCCCTCCCTGTGCTTTCTGACCATTACATGCTGTTTTAAATTATTGTACATTCACGTAATGGATCCCTGGGGTTGAACATATTATCCCCTGTTCAGTGAATGATATTGACATGTTTAATTTACTCATCAAGTTCCTCCCCAATATATTAACTGGAGTCTTACGGCAGTACAACAACGGCATAGCCATGTCGTGTTCTCCTACAGTTAACGGGTCCAATTATTGAATGGTGCCCCATCATGTTTTGTGTTTTGGGCCGTCACCTGGGATACCCTGCCCATGTCCTCTGATTGCTTGCCCAGTATGGCAGCGAACAGACTTTTTATGTCACCCTTGGCCAACCTCATAACCGCTGTCATTCTCTCCATCTCATTTCCACTTACCTGCCCCTGGTGTAAGTGATGGTAATTTATTAATCAAGTTGTTTTTGTCAGTCTGTGGCCATGGTATGTTTTGTGCTAGTTTTCTCCCTTTCTCTAATAAGGGGAGTTGCATTAGTCCAGCACCCCACCCAATCGTAGCCGGCCCTTTTTTCTTTGTCACCTCATCTGTCATACTAACTCTCTTTCACCCTGGTAAATTTCTCAGCCTATTTACATATGATGTTTTTCCTTCTAAACTGTTTGCACATACCTTTGGGTGTCTTGGATATTCAGTGGGCTCTGGCCTTATCACTGGATCCTCTAAGGCTGACTTAATTACCTCTCTCCCCACGCACAGTGTGCATGCAGCTTCCTCCTCCTCATTCTCTTTGCCATCTTCCTCTTCTGTAAATATGAGTTCATCTTCCTCATCTTCTCTGTCCTCAAAATCTAGCCTCCTAAGAGGATCCGTTCTATATGGGCCGATAATCACCATATTCTACAACTTCCTCTCACCCTGATGCCATCCTTTCTGTTCCTGTCCTGACTGTAACTTCACCTTCGCACACTACCTTTGTCCTCTTTTTCTGATAGCGCATGTCTGCTCATAATGTCACCCACTTCCTTGCAGCGCCTCTCTAAGCTTTTCTCTCACTCTCTTTCTTCATTTCGCTGTTTCTATTTCTTTCTCTTCCTCTCTTTTCCATGCCCTTTCTATCTCTTCCTGTTTCGTCCTCAGCTCACTGGGAAAGGGCCATTAGCATTCCAAAGCTCCTCATTCTGTGTATTCTTCACAGTAAATGCCAGGATCAGATAAGCCTGAAACAGTGTAATGCACGCACACTTGCACATTTTATTCAGAAGATGCTTGTGTGAAGCAATTCTGTGATGCGAAGCAAATAGGTAAATACACAGTGATGTCTGGTTGTCTTGTGCAGGTAAAAAATGTTCAAGCATCAGGGTTTTGTAACTGTTTAGGACTCCTTGATTTCAGGAATAAGGGGTGTTTCAAATGAATATTGAAAGCAAGGAAAGGGGTGTTTTATAAAAATGGGGACGATCATGGGTGCAACTTTAAACAGAGCGTGCCACCACCAACCGTTAGCCTCACTTGTAATTCATGGCATTTGTCATATTTTATGTATGTGGACAGTGGTTGTTTTTTGCTTATTTTCTCTCCACTTATAATGCCTTCACTACTGTATACAGGAGGTGCATACATAGGATAAGTGTACCCTGCTTCTGCTTTTAATACATGTAATGGATTTTATCCTTTTGCAGTCGAGGACGGATTACTGCTCTGGAGTTGAGGAAGAGGAGGAGGAGCAGTGGGTGTCATGCACCTGTCATCATGCTGGTTGAGCATCCATTCCTTCATACCTGGCTCCAACACTTCATCTCTGTCCTTTTTCCATAACTGGAGTATGGCTTGCCTATTTTTTTATTTTTATTTTATTAGTCTTTTGGTTATTACAAACTTTTCATGTTTTCACATTTTCCTTCGCTTTCCAAATACATTGGGCCTCATTACGAGTAGGGTGGTAAGGGATACTGGGCACTGTTAAGGAGACCGGTGACGGCAATCCCTTACCGCCCTACTAGGAGTTCCCTTAGCGGGTCCCTCCTTCAACGCCTGGTTTTAGCAGGCGTTATGGACGGGACCCGCTAAGGGACTTCAGAGCTAATAACGGTACTGCAAATTGCGGTACCGTTATTAGCTACTTCCCCATTCCCATTGAGCCCTATGGGTGGGAATGGGGAATGTTTTTTTCAATGGGGACTTACTGGTCCCGCAAATGGTGGACTACACCGGTAAGTCCCAATTGAACGAGACCAGTGCCGGTACCGTTATTGGAGGCAGTCATGGCGCAAATAGCACCATGACTACCTCCAATCTCGGAATGAGGCCCATTGTCCTTTTTGCCCATCCCTTAATTTATTTAGTACTGTCCATTAAAAACAGTAACGTCCACTTTCCTTTATTTTCTTAAAAGTTATTTCTAGGAATGTTACCAATGCAAAAATGATTTTCTGGTGCTGGTCCCCATACATAAGCTCTCACCATTTCTCTGTATCCACTCCAGCTCTTTCAATTAGTTGGTCGTAAAGGAGGATTGTTCTTGTATCTTTCAGTTTTGAGCAAAACAGAACCAAACGTTTCAAGGTTTCCTTCTTTACCCCACAGAGGGGGCATCAGATATTTTCTTGTTCCTTTCCATACCTCGTCAAAGTTGTTCTGTTATGGAGTACATTTAGCCTATATCTTAACAATGTTTTTCGGGTCTTGTTGTTTGGCAAAAAATTTAGCTATTCAGGTGTAACTTTTAGTTGTCTGTACTTTATGATAGAAAGAATTTGGGTAACAGAAAGAGCTCTTTTTTCTTCCATTACTTTCCGGTCATCAGCCTATACAATTCTTTTCGCTAATGTGGGGTTTTTGCACAAAATTTAAATTGTTATCCCCAGGTTTTGAAGCATCTATGTGCATTGGGTCCTCCACTGATAGAACACCCAGTCATTTATGTCTGGATTTGAAATCATGGTTACTTCAAATTGCGGTCAAGGATTTTCCAGTGTTGCTTTCCTAAACAAGGCTAGTGCGTTCCATGGCACTTTTACATATATTGAGGAATGACCCAGTTCGTGGTGGATGACTGCAACCGGTATGGCTTTTGGCAAGTGTAGAATGCATTTCCAAAACAAACCTTCCAGATAATCCCAAAATTCCCATTGTAGTCCAAGCCAGGCCTCTGCATCGTACATTAGTACCAGTGACACCTTTTGGTTATAGAAAGGTATTATCGTTTGCTGCGAGAATTTCCTGTACCTTCTATCAAGGGCCATGCCCTGGACCGTTAGATGTTTGACTTTCGTTTTCAGGCAGTGGGACCAGGCGTTTTCTCCTTTGGCTACGCTTAGCATGGTTCCAAGGTATTTCATCTCGCAGGCGTTTCCCCTTTATTACCCAACTTTCCTTTTTTTTCCTCTTTCCATTCCCTGGACAACAACCATTATTTCTGATTTTGCTGCATTTATTTTCATCCCATTATTGTCCAAGTATTTCTCTAATAGGTGCAGTTTACTTTGCAAGCTAATCATGGTGAGGTCCAGGAGGACCAAGCCATCTGCATATAATAGCCAGCCAACAGCCATTCCATTTAACTTTGGAGGGAAAGTTGTTTTTTCCTCTAGATCTTTTTTCAAATACTCAATAAAGAAATTAAAGAGAGTAGGCACGAGGGGACAACCTCGTGTTAAACCTTTTTTCGTATCTATTGATCGTGACAAATTCCCCTGCGTGTCCAGCTTTAGCTGCATAGTGTTCCCTGTGTAGAGTTCTTTAATGGCTCTTAACAGGTCGTTTGGGCACCCTTTTGCTTTTAGTTTTTGCCATAGTGCATTACGGTCAATGCTATCGAACGCCTGTTCCAAGTCAATACAGGCCATGTACATTTTCTCCTTGTTTTTAATCACCCACAATTTGAAGAGGCTATTTATCAGTAGGTTTAAGTTACAACCCACCTCTTTTACAAACCCGCCCTGCCTTTTTTCAAACCTCTCAGTTGCCAGGATGCATTCATTCAGACGCTTAAGTAGGATCATTGTGCACATTTTCCCCAGGGCATCAAGAAGCGTGATTGGCCTATATTTGGCAGGATCAAGGCAGTCGCCCTTTTTGAAAATAGGTACTACTATTGCTGCTTTCCATGTCCTAGAAAATTTTCCTTTCAAATTATTCTCCTAAACAAAATTTGGCAAAAGTTGCCCCATTCTTCAGGTGCTGCTTTTAGAATGCAAAAAAACAGGGACATTAGTCCTGGTTACGAGAGCCTTACCGAGAGTCTTTAGCTCACTATCTTTCACACAGGAGAAATATCCAAAACAGATCAGTCTTTGTCCTGCCCTGGTGCAGTCCAGCACCGAAATGCTAGGCAATTCTCCTCTGACCAAGAGTTCCAACAGCAACCCCAGACACGTGTTTCCGTCTGGTTGGACCTAATCAGTAGGGTGGAGCTGTGCCTCTCTAAGAGTAGTGAGCAATGGGTCCACGTCTGGATTCCACTGTTAACTTAAGGTGAGACCCCATCTGGTCCTGGAGCTCGAGACTGACTTGCCTTCTTTATCACAGTCAGAATTTCCTCCCTGATGAAATTTATACTCCAACTTTGAGTCCTTGTACCTTCTGGGTTGTGTATTATTTCATTTTTTGTTTCAAATAGGTTCCTGAAATACTGTACCCAAACCTCCTCTTGAATAGGGTTTGTTAAATAAGGACAGGCTCTCTTTCCTCTCACATTCAGGAGTTGCCACAGAGACTTGCTGTTGCTGTTCTTAAGTGCCTTGAGCATACTTTCATTTTTTAGGAAAATCTTTAGGATGTATACACAATCTATTCAAACCCCCTTCTAATTCCACTCGTTCATTCCAACGTTGGGGGATTTGGTGCACCATTCCTGAGGTCGAAAATATTATGGGCTCATGATCGCTGTGGGAAACCCTTTTTACTGTTATAGAGTTAATATTCGGTAAAAGATTTTCCAAAGCAAAAAAGTAGTGAAGTGTGGTGGTCTGAATTCCATTTGACCAGGTTGCTGCTGCTGGAATGTCACCTTTAAAGTTTCTGTTAAGTAAATGGATGCCTCTCAGCTACATTTCTTCCAACTATTTACGGCCACGACTATTCTTTGGCTTCTTTGCTTGTGGGTTTCCTCTAGCTTCCCCCATGGCTTCTAAGAGGCAGTTCAAATTCATATCTCTGCATAATACAATACGTACATTAGGGTGATCCACCAACATTTCGCCAATCCAATCAGTCACTGAATCCAGAAAGGCGTCTCCTTCTTTTGCTTCGGGATTCCAATGAAGGTTAAAAAGAAGCAGTTCACCCTTGTCTTCCTGCATCTTACCCTTCTCGAGCATTAGTAGTATCTGTACATACGGATTGGGGTTCATATTCTGAGTTACCATTAGATTGCATCCATTACTCAGCAGTACCAGAAGGAGTGAGGAGGGTCTACCATGCTTTCCTCCTTTCACCAGATATATATACTCTTGGAAGCCTTTGAACATTGGTGCCTCTTTCAGCCACGATTCCTGAATAGAGATGACATCTAATTTAGATATCTCACGAGCCAGGTCATTGAATAGATGCTGGTACCCTCGTGTGTTCCAACACTCAATTTCCAAATGAGTAAATTCACTTTATCATTTACTCTTTCATCAGGAAAATCTACTATCTTAATGTCTTGTGTTAATCACCCTCATTTTTGCTATGTGGTTAAAAAGGGACATTATGTTCGCTCTGTTTAATATTAGAGTCTTTCCAAGGTAATTGTCAGTCTCGGATCCGAATTTTGGTCCACTCGATTTGAGTGGGAAGCGTCCATTTTCCTGGAAATATTTTGGCTCGTAATCGCTTTATCTCAGTTCACGTTCCTTGATCTTGTCAGTATACGATCATGATTTCAGCTAGACAAAGGTTTTTCCATTATGATCGACTGTTTCACAAGGCTTTTGATAAAATCCTTATTCAGTCTCATTTTGGTCTTTCTTTCTGACAGAGTCAGGAAGGTCAGAGAAGTATTTGATTGCAATTGTGAGGAGATGATCTGTTCCTCTGAGTCTTTAGGAGAAATGACCTCAACGACTCGCCCACATTCCATGGATGATGACTCCTCATGTTCATAAACTGATAAGTTCATCCGGTCCGTCACACTCAAGTCTGCTTCAGAAAGAGGATCGACTAGGGCTTTGTCCTTACTTGGAGACTTAGCCTGGACGGGGCTCTCCTGCTGCCTTCCTTTGCCACTTCTTTCTTCTCTTAGCGCTACTCAGACATTAGTTTCAGTGGTCGGGACCTTCTGGTTCCTTAGGAAGCTTCACGAAACACAGGGCTTAGCCTGCATTGGTTTTTCCATATTTGTTTATTTCTTTTGTCATTTACCTGAACTTGGAATACTGACCCCAGAACCACTACTTCCGGCTTCATTGAATATTGAGAATGGGTTTCTACTACTAATTTTCGGGGCACCCAGCTCTTCCATCTTCTCCTTGTCTGGGTTCTCCATAGTAGCAGGAGGGTCACAGACTTTGTGGACTTAAGCCCTAACAACTTCCTCTTAGGCTTTGGAGGGTGGGATAGGCTGCTTGTTCTTAGGTGAGCATTGGTTTTGGGGAATATTTGGGACAGACTCCTGGCCCGTGGTGTCCACCCTCTCTGCCGTTATCCCTTGTTTGTTCAGTAATCCAGTATCAACACCAATGGAGCCCATCCTCTCTCGATCTCCACTTTTGAGATTTGAGCTGGTTCATCTGCTGTTGTAATTTCGACCGAGAGGCAATTTCCCTGACTCCTTCCAAAAATATTTGCTTATCAGTTTTTGTGTCCCGCAATAGGTCGATCAAGGATTTTCCAACTCTTTCTCTCTCCTCTTCTACTTGTGGATGGATTCTAGGCAGGACTCCACGTAAACCATCTTGGAGTTCATCAGTGCAATTAAAGTGATTTGATCTTTATGGTTTTTACTCAGGTTTTCATATAGCTTTAAGTAGGGTGCCAGAGTAATTTATTTATTTATTTGCATTTTTAAAGCGCTCACACAGCCCGGTGGCATCGAGGCACTGTTACAGGAATATGTCTCTTAGTTGCGTATTTATAACGCGCTTAAAACCCAGATGTTTCTAAGCGTGGACCTGGGGATGCTTCGTGTCGTCTTTTTTCCAAGGCGAGCATGTTGGTGCTGAGCTATCCTCACGGGATGTGGTAACTGCTGATAGAATTGAGGCTTGAAGATTATTTACCCAAGTTGGTTGTGTTGCGGAGTCATTTTCCGGATGCTTCAAGCTTCTGGGTTTGGATAGTTGGGGCTTTTTCTTTATCCTCTGAGGTTCCTGTTCCAGAGTATCATTGCCTCTTGCACTTGAGCATTCGTAAAGCCTAGTAGTTCACCCTGATCTAAGCTCTTTTTTCTGTGAATCCAACTTCTGACACTCCAATTGTCATGATTTTTTTGAAGGTATAGTAAATGATTCTTCGGATTCTTCTCTATGGTCTCCCTTGAGGCGTTTCCCCTTCCTGGGAATAACATCCCGACAGACCTTCAATGCCAATTGCGCAATTTCTTTAGTGAAGCGGGCAGCCTGGACGGAGGAATGTTCATTTGTTTTCGGGGAGGGCTCTCTTTTGGGCATGGGCGCTGCATCCTCTAATAACACCACCCTGACCTCATTTAAGGTCTCCCGGCCCATCCGGGAAGGGGATTTACAACATAGCTGGCCTTTGGGCCACTCTTCTCGCTTCAGGTCCTGGGTGTCATTCGGTGTACAGGATTCCAGATTTATATAGTTTTCTGCCGCTATTTCCTCTGTGTCAGGTAGTTCTCTGCCACGGCACCATCTTTTTCTGGAGGAGGAGGAGGACTCAATCTCGGCTCCACCTCCATTTCGCCTATCTCCTCCAAGGCTGACCAGAGGATCTTAGCCAGGCTGGAATGCCCCTCTCTATTCAAATCAGGAACCGTTAAAAATTGCTGCTCCAAAGCGCTGGGTGTCTCAACGAGTCTTGTAGAGAGGAAAGCGATGTAGTTGTGGCAGGCAGAATTTTATTTAAGTATGCACCAATTGCACTGTTTAGTAGGTCTTCATCTGAGAGAACCACCCCCCCCCCCCCACGCCCGGAGTTTTCCACAGTTTCGCATGCCTCCAGGGTCAAAGCAATGTTGTTTAAATATTCCATAACCCATAGAGACATCTTGCCCTCTAAAACAGTGCGCTGTGATTCCGACCCCAGCCCTGATTTTGGTTTGAAATGCCATTTCTATTTCCCTATATCCGAAATATAAAGGCTTCTATTTTTAAACAGCGGTGCGGAACTTCGCTGGTTCGCTAAACGTTTGATCAGGTAATGGACATTTCATGGCCTTGTTTGCTAGTTTCTGTGGAGGCAATGTTTCATTTCTTTCAGACACAGCCTTAAAGGATAGTGGGCGATGAACGTCCTGCACACCCGGGCTCTTTTGGAAGGGAAGCTCTGAATTCCTCGCACTAGGCTCAGGGGCCGCGCAGCATTGAATCTCGATCTGCAGCTGGGTAGATTCAATAGAATTAGCAGAGAGGCTACATTCTTTTGGAATTCGTGCGATCCAATGAGAGATCAAATATGTTATCTGTGTATATGACTCTCAGATCGTTACAGCAGGGCTCACCGGGGGCAGACAGGGGGAGTGAGGGAGACTTTGCAGCAACCGCTGCAGCGGAGGCTGACTCAGATGAAGAGGATTTAGGGGGTAATCCATAGAATTCAGCGCACAAGTGGCGCACGCGGCTGGCGCACAGTGTGTGCGTGCGAATCCCTGCGCCATCCGCGTGCGCCAAAATACATTTCCGCGCACAGCGTATTCATGGATTCCAGCCACCAAAACCAGCCGTGGCGCACAGTGGCACAGCGACCCTGCAGCAGCGCCAGTTACGCCCCCAAGAACGCCCCTTGCGCAGGGAAAAGCCATCAAAATCCCCAATCCAGCGCAAAGGGCTGCACTAACCCTGTACCAGCACGGCAAGTGGGCTACGTGTATCACTGGGGTGCGCGGGAAGTACCTCACGTCATTTCAGCTGGGTACGTGTATTTCAGGGGTGCGCTGGAAGTTCAACACGCGATTCCATCAGGGTACGTGTACATCAGGGGAGCGCGAGAAGTTTCACACGTGAATTCAGCAGGGTACATGTATATCAGGGGTGCGTGGGAAGTTCCACATGCGAATGTCCTGGGGACGTGTATTTCGGGGTGCGCGGGAAGTTTCACACGCGATATCAGCAGGGTACGTGTATTACTGGGGTGCGCTGGAAGTTCCACACGCGAATGTCCTGGCTACGTGTATCTTGGGGTGCGCGGGAAGTTTCACACGCGATATCAGCAGGGTACGTGTATTCCAGGGTTGCGCTGGAAGTTCCACACGCGAATGTCCTGGCTATGTGTATCTTGGGGTGCGCGGGAAGTTTCACACGTGATATCAGCAGGGTACGTGTATTCCAGGGGTGCGCTGGAAGTTCCACACGCGAATGTCCTGGCTACGTGTATCTTGGGGTGCGTGGGAGGTTTCACACGTGATATCAGCAGGGTATGTGTATTTCAGGGGTGCGCTGGAAGTTCCACACGCGAATGTCCTGGGTACATGTATCTTGGGGTGCGCGGGAAGTTTCACATGCGATATCAGCAGGGTCCGTGTATTTCAGGGGTGCGCTGGAAGTTCCACACGCAAATGTCCTGGGTACGTGTATCTTGGGGTGCGCAGGAAGTTTCACACGCGACATCAGCAGGGTACGTGTATTTCAGGGGTTCCGTGGAGTACTACACGTGAATTGGCCGTGTGGGTCCTCCCAGGTGTTCACTCCACAACCTCCACGGCCCCTGCAGGCAGCCCATACCACGGGGGACTAGCCTGCACCCCCACTCATGTCCCCCTGCACCCCCACCCCCCAGCACTGTGGTGCACCCTCCACCAGGCTCCCACTCATGTCTCCTATCACCCCACCCCCCAGCACTGTGGTGCACCCTACACCAGGACCCAACTCATGTTCCTCTGCACCCCCACCCCCCAGCACTGTGGTGCACCCTCCACCAGGCCCCAACTCATGTTCCCCTGCACCCCCACCCCCCAGCACTGTGGTGCACCCTCCACCAGGCCCCAACTCATGTTCCCCTGCACCCCTCCCCCCAGCACTGTGGTGCACCCTCCACCAGGCTCCCACTCATGTCTCCCATCACCCCCACCCCCCAGCACTGTGGTGCACCCTCCACCAGGCCCCAACTCATGTTCCCCTGCATCCCCACCCCCCAGCACTGTGGTGCACCCTCCACCAGGCCCCAACTCATGTTCCCCTGCACCCCCACCCCCCAGCACTGTGGTGCACCCTCCACCAGGCCCCAACTCATGTTCCCCTGCACCCCCACCCCCCAGCACTGTGGTGCACCCTCCACCAGGCCCCAACTCATGTTCCCCTGCATCCCCACCCCCCAGCACTGTGGTGCACCCTCCACCAGGCCCCAACTCATGTTCCCCTGCACCCCCACCCCCCAGCACTGTGGGGCACCTGCCAGCAGGCCCCCACTCATGTCCAACACATGTTCCCCTGCACCCCAACCCCGCAGCACTGTGGTGCACACTGCACCAGGCTCCCACTCATGTCTCCCATTACCCCCACCCCCTGGCACTGTGGTGCACCCTCCACCAGGCCCCCACTCATGTCTCCCATCACCCCCACCCCCCAGCACTGTGGTGCACCCTCCACCAGGCTCCCACTCATGTCTCCCATCACCCCCACCTGCCAGCACTGTGGTGCACCCTCCACCAGGCCCCAACTCATGTTCCCCTGCATCCCCACCCCCCAGCACTGTGGGGCACCCTCCACCAGGCCCCAACTCATGTTCCCCTGCACCCCCACCCCGCAGCACTGTGGTGCACCCTCCACCAGGCTCCCACACATGTCTCCCATCACCCCCACGCCCCAGCACTGTGGTGCACCCTCCACCAGGCTCCCACTCATGTCTCCCATCACCCCCACCCCCCAGCACTGTGGTGCACCCTCCACCAGGCCCCAACTCATGTTCCCCTGCACCCCCACCCCCCAGCACTGTGGGGCACCTGCCAGCAGGCCCCCACTCATGTCCAACTCATGTTCCCCTGCACCCCCACCCCCCAGCACTGTGGTGCACCCTCCACCAGGCTCCCACTCATGTCTCCCATCACCCCCACCCGCCGGCACTGTGGTGCACCCTCCACCAGGCCCCAACTCATGTTCCCCTCCACCCCCACCACCCAGTACTGTGGTGCACCCTCCACCAGGCCCCAACTCATGTTCCCCTGCACCCCCACCCCCCAGCACTGTGGGGCACCTGCCAGCAGGCCCCCACTCATGTCCAACTCATGTTCCCCTGCACCCCCACCCCGCAGCACTGTGGGGCACCTGCCAGCAGGCCCCCACTCATGTCCAACTCATGTTCCCCTGCATCCCCACCCCCCAGCACTGTGGTGCACCCTCCACCAGGCTCCCACTCATGTCTCCCATCACTCCCACCCCCCAGCACTGGGGTGCACCCTCCACCAGGCTCCCACTCATGTCTCCCATCACCCCCACCCCCCAGCACTGTGGTGCACCATCCACCAGGCCCCAACTCATGTTCCCCTGCACCCCCTCCCCCCAGCACTGTGGGGCACCTGCCAGCAGGCTCCCAATCATGTCCAACTCATGTTCCCCTGCACCCCCACCCCCCAGCACTGTGGTGCACCCTCCACCAGGTCCCAACTCATGTTCCCCTGCACCCCACCACCCAGCACTGCGGTGCACCATCCACCAGGCCCCAACTCATGTTCCCCTGCACCCCCACCCCCCAGCACTGTGGGGCACCTGCCAGCAGGCCCCCACTCATGTCCAAATCATGTTCCCCTGCACCCCCACCCGCCTGCACTGTGGTGCACCCTCCACCAGGCTCCCACTCATGTCTCCCATCACCCCCACCCCCCAGCACTGTGGTGCACCCTCCACCAGGCCCCAACTCATGTTCCCCAGCCAACATGTCATCACAATCTAGATCCCTGGTCCCTATGGTCAGCCTCCAAATGCAAAACACCCACCCGAGTATTGCATCCACCCACTTAGAAATGGCAATAACATGATAGAACACCAATTGCAAGTTTTTAAATGAACACATGTCCCTCACATACACCCAATGGGTGTCAGTGAATCTCAAAACCCATATCATGATATGCATGAAACCAATGAGATGATACTACACATTGAAGTTTGAACAAAAAATATGTATTAAAGGAAACATAAATTGAATCAAAAATAAACAAACAGAAATGGGAATGTAAAAAAATAAAAAGAAGCATGTCCGTGAAAAAATGCAAAACCAAAAATCATAATCCAAAGGAATGGTGTCCAAAGTCACAGTCCACAATATCCAATGGAAAATTACAATTGAAAGCCATTGCTCCATGGGTAAATTGTAAAATAAAAAGAAAATCCAACAGTCAACTATGTACAGATGAACAAGCCAGGGTCCATGATCCCAACAAAAGAAATGAAACCTATCTAACAACACTACCTAATAAAAAACAACTATATACAAAAATGTGGCCCATTGTCCAAAAGGTCCAAAAAAAATGCAAAAACAAAGGAAACCTAAAACTAACTACAGAACTATGTACAAGGACAGCGGGCTAGTCCGACGGCTCACTTTTGGATGTCCCGGGCAAGGGCATCATCGAACTCCTGCTCAATGTCCCGGAGGCGGTCCTCCTCCATGGCCCGAGGGTCCGCAGGGCAGTAGACGTGTCCACCTCCAACCCCCTGCGGATTGCCTCGAGGCACTCGGCCCGCCTCAGGGCCCTCCGCATGGAGTTCTCCGCCCTGACCATCGTGAGCCGTGCCTCTTCCGCCCGCTGCCGCTCCGCATCTATGGCGTGGCCCAACCGCTGCCACACGGAAGACACTTTCTGTCCTGGGTCCTCCAGCCCTCCGGCCGATGCCTGCCCCTCCGATGTCAAAGGCCCCGAGCCTTCATGGCTCCCCTGATGCTGCTGTGCCTCTGCCCGTGCACTGCCTCCTGCTGCCTGCACATCCTCCGCTGGCTGGGGTGCAGTGGTTGATGTGGCCACCCCTGCTGGACGTCCGACTCCCGACTATGGCAGAGATGCTTCCTCCACCAGCCTGACCGCACCTTCAGAGGCAGCTCCACAGGGCACCCAGGTGACTGATGGGTGGGAAGATGGCACGGAGGGCGACTGGTGAATAGGTAGTTCAGTTGAGGAGGGGGTCACAGCAAGCCCCATCAAACAGAGGAATCCGGCCTGGGTGACCTGTCCCAGTAGGCCGACGCGGTCAACAAGCCATTCGAGATGATGTGCAGTCTCCTCATGAAAAGACTGCAGGTCACCTCGCATGGCCCGTTGACGCAACGCCACACCTGTCAGGACAGGCTCAACCCGGACCCGGATAACCACGTCCGCTGGCAGAGGACGGCCAGTTGTCGTGAGCTCATCCCCTGCCTGAAAACTGGTCTGGACGTAGGCATCCCTGCTGGTGCAAGATGATGCAGGGACAGGATCAGGGACAGGATTGCACACAGGCACCTCCGCGGCGCCCTGTGCTGCCTCCTGTCCCTGGTCCTGCACTGCACCACTAGCACCAGTGGAATCCCAACCTCCAGACCCCGTCTCTGTTGCTTGGCCTCCAGCTCCACCAAACCCCCCACCAACCTGGATGACTCTGTGCCATCTTCCCCCGTTGGGCCCTGTGGGGTCCCAGCTGCCCCTTCTGCTGCCGAGGAGTCCAACTCCAACCTCTGCCTCTTGGACCTCCCCCCGGCAGCTGCGGCCTGGGACGCAGCACCGGACTCCTCACTCGCCGACGATATCACAACCTGGGAGGGGAGCCGGGCCTTGCGTCTCCGGCTGGCGGTGGGATCCCCGCCGCTGTGCTCCACAGCACCTTCTCCGCCCTCTTCATCAGTTGACGCTGCAGACAGAGAGAAATAAAACACAGGCATCAGGGCACTGTACAATGGATACATACACACATGACAGTTGTACATGAGTGGCATTGGCAAACCTCAGACATGCCATCACAATCCCCAACACACATGTCATTTCAACTCGCACACATGAGCCATACCACAGCCATATCGCAACTGCCAGCACCATCCATACACATACAACAGCATGAGCAGGCAAAGCTGAGCCGGACATCACATGCAACACAGGAAGTGCACTACACATGTACACACACCACCACACTTGCATGCATGTGTACACCTCTGCCAAGTGTCGCAGTGTTCAGATGGGCATCCATGTCACATCTGCCAAACAGGCTTCCACATCCCGCTGTCACATGCATCCATGTTGCATCACTGTTGCACCCTTGTCAAATACACACACATGCACATGTACACAGTGCTGATACATGCAGCTGAAAACAACATACATGCATGACATCACGAACATGTCTACTTACATACACATTCATCCAAACATGTGTGCCCACACAACTGCATTTGGCATGCAAGCCTACGCACACAAGCACCATCCATGTCTCACACATTACAGCCCTCGCATGTGTTAGCCTCACGGCCCTGTACACCCCCACCCATACTCGACCCCATACAAACAGATGTGCAACCTGCACACTACTGAAACATCACCACACGGACAGCTCACAATCAGGATGCATGTACACTTACCGCTCGACTCCAGATGGGTCTGCCTCTCAAGGACCTGGACGTGGAGCGCTGGGGATATGCGTTCCAGGACCCTCATCTGATCTTCCGACAAGTGGCCCCGGCGCCCCTTAGCATCCGCTGCCTTCAAGAGGCGCCGGGCCTTGTTCAGGGTCCTGGACCTGAAGTCCTCCCAGCGCTTCTTGACATGTTGGAAGTCGCGGACTGCCACCTCCTCCGCGTTGATGGCAGTCACGATATCCGTCCAGATCCGAGTCCGTCCTTCCTTGTCGGCGCGGGAACTTCCGAAGAGGGCATCATACTGCCCCAGGACTTGCTCCACCAGGACACCAACTTCCCTGGCACTGAAGCTGGTGCCCCTCTGCCTCTCTGGCCGGGGGTTGTCAGTGGTGCCAGATGTTGCAGTGCCCGACATGACAACCCCAAAGGCAGGAGTGGGTGGGCAACTGGGTCCTGGGGCTGGGCTGTGGAGCGATAAAATCCCAGTCGGGAGTCTTCGGTTCCAGCAGGGGTGGTCACAGCAACAGCACCCCTGGCTGATGTGCAGGCAGCAAATGGCAGGGCACGTGGGCAGCAGGCAGTCAGGCAGCAGCAGATGGCAGGTGGGAGCATGCTCGGGGCTCTGGGGGGCAGTAATTCGGCCTTCTGGGCAGGAGCGTGGTCTTCCGTGTGCTTATGCGTGGCCAGCTTGATACGGAGTGATTTGGCACGTGAAAATTCGGCACGTCAGCGTGTAATTCGAGGAAAGGCCCTTAGCGCGTAAGCGCGTCTGCACGCATACGCAATTTCATTGGACAGAAGGCCCCTCAAGCGCAAGCGCCCCTGTGACGTGACGCGCGCAGGCGTGCCTGGGCATTTCAGCGTGCGTGAAAAACTGCACGTGTAATCCGAGGAAAGGGCCCATGCGCGTAAGTGACTTGACGCGCGCGGGCGTTTCCCTCAGCACGGGTTACAGGTGAGCGGGCCCAGCAGTTCGCTGTACGTGCCTTTCATGGAGACCGACGTGTGTTGCTGCTTCCTGTTGTTTCACGCGCCATCACAACTTCACAGCTATCAAGGACGTATCTCTTCTTTTGGCGGGGGTATTGGCTACACGTGTTTTTCTACATCGCGCTAGTCAGACGGTGAGTCGCACACACTCTTTTTCCCACTGCGGGTGCCCCTGTGTATCGCACCCATTTTTGATGTCATAGTAGCCTGCGTGTCCCACGTGTATGCGTTATTCGTGTTACTGGGTGCCACCGCGTACTGCGGGAGTTTGAATACACGTACGTAGGCTGCAGGGTTGCGTGCACGGTTTTACTGCAGTTTTGGGGTGCCTGAGCGTTGCGTGACCCGTCACTACATCACCGGGGTCACATACAGCCTTGCAGGTGCAGGGGGGCTGTTAACATCTTGCTTCCCACCCCCTTCACCCCAATTGCCCAGGTCAATTGTGGTGTACACCTCCCATTGGCACCACTCCATCTGTGCCGGCACTACTACATCTGTGCCATGGTTGGGAGGCCACCAAAGGTGAGGGGCGCCTCAGCTGGGCGTACTCCTTGTGGCGGGCGTGGTCGGGGACGTTGCTGTGGTGACCAGGGAGTAGGGGGACTCCAGGGTGTCCAGGGCGGCCACAAAGGGGGAAGAGGCAGGGGTGCGCCACTTGAGCACAATGTTGTGCCATGTGTCGGTGCAGTCATGCCACCACCCCCTGTGGTTCCGGGGGATGCAGCTTCTGCATCTGGCACTGGCACCTGTGTGACCCGGCAGTCTGTTCCATCGACTGCCACGAGCCCAAGGGTAGTGGTTGCTGCAGGTGCAGCTGTGGACACCGCCACCCAGGCTCAGGGTCTGCCAGCGCAGGCTGCGTTGGCACTTGAGGAGCCCTTGGTAGATCTCCAACAGGCCAGGAGGGAAACCATAGGGGCAGGCCAGGCTGCTCAGACCAAGACACGTGTCCCTGGGGCAGCCATGTCATCTGCTGCCCCGAACAGCCGGGTGTTGGCAAGTGCAGGGGGAGATGCACCCAACAACACCCCGGTTGTGAGTCTGCCAACCAGGACTGTTGCGGTCAATGACCCTGCCACAGCTGATGTTGCTGCGCAGGGTCCATTAGAGGGCACCCAGCTGCCACTGACACAAGTCAGGCCTTTGGTCGTCCCTCCACCTGCCACTCCCTTGGCTCAATCCACCGAACCCACTGGCCATACTGGTCAGGGCGGCATTAGCCAGCCAGGGTCTGTGCCACAGTCCAAGAGGAGGAAGGTTGCACCTGCAGCACAGGCTGGGACCCCACACACAGCCACGACCTCCTGCACGTCGAGGAAGAAGCCTTTCTGCAAGCAGGAACTGGACTTCCTCGTGGACTACGTGCGGGGCCACAGCCGTGACATGCTAGTGGGTACCAATAGTCAGACTACGGCTGCCCAACATGACACCCACTGGAAGCATGTTGCGGAACATGTCAGTTCATTCGGCCATGAGGTGCGCCCGGCGCAAGAGTGCAAAAAGCGTTGGAATTACATCAAACGCAGCACTAAGGCTAAGCGTGCCTCTAATTACAACTTGACTCTGGTGACTGGCGGTGGGCCTGCACCAGAGGAGGAAGTGCTCACTCCGCATGAGGCACTCGTTGCGGAGTTCATACCACCTGAATTGGTCGAAGGAGTGGGAGAGATGCTGGACTTTGATGCCCAGTCCAGTGAGTGTTGATGCGTGTTTGTTGAGGAGGTGTGTGTTTCACTTGTGGGATGTGTTGTGCATGATTGCCACTACATGTGACGTGTACATGGTTCTGATGTGTAAGTAATGCAATGCTTCCGTGATGCATGTCTCCTCTGCCTGCATGCGGGGACTCCATGTAGGCATGCTCCCTTGCCCCTCCTCCGCCACTCTGCACCCCAGTTCCACCTTTGCACTGGTCTTCTTCAATCTTGCCAATGTGTACTTTCTTGTTCATGCATCCTGTGTAGATGCTAACTTCCAGGGTAGAATCTGCCAGACATATGCCGTGTGGTACAGCCTTAGTACTTGATGCAGGGTATCTCACTTGTACTGTGCATAGGTCAGATGTCCCGCAGGGACATGAGTGCCCATTCATGCTCCATGTGCATGGCACGCATGCCCATATGTGCCCTTGACTGGATGATCACTGTAATACAAGTACTTGGTTACATACATTGCTTGGCATCTCATCAACCTTCCCATGTCAACTGTGGCTCAGTCCTGCGTTGCACACATGTTTAGGGTCTGACAATCTGTGTGGCTCACAGGCCTCAGCCTGTTCAATGGCCAATGACTCTGTCCAACTGTTGTTGTGTCTTCTTCACACATGGGCGGCATCCAGAGTTTTCATCATGTGTCCTGCTTACTGTCCCAGCATCATTTGCAGTGTTGTCACTTGAATCACATTAAGCTGTTGATGCCAGTCAACACTGCCTGTCAATACACAGGTGTATGGTCAGCCTTTTGATACCATGCGAGGCATCCCTGCTTTGGTATTGGGGTGGAGGGGTGCTTGGCTTCTAGATATGGAACACATTGAATGCACAATGCACGTGATGTCTGAATTTGACATTGCACTGCCTTCACATTTCCTGGCACACACCATGGAGTCCTTGTACATGTAGGTAGTGAGTGGCGCACACATTTTCTGCACTGCATAGACCCACTTCCATGGAAACTGCCACCTTTCAACAGGTCTGATCACAGAAGCAATTCAAAGTTGACCCAGCATGCATGCCAGGTTATATGTTGTGTGTCACATGTCTGCCTGATGCGTTTGCTGTCGGTGTGTGTGTGTGTTGTGTGCTTCTGACATGTGTAGTGACCTTTTTTCTCTCTAGTTTTCAGGTGATGACGCAATGGAGGCGGAGGATGGTGTTGTCATGCCAGGCACAGGGTTGTTACCACTACATCAACCCGGCACTAGTGGGGGTCATGGGGTGGGAGGCCACGAAAACCCCCAAGTGCTATAGTCCATCTTGTCTCTGGCTGCCTATGAGTCCAGCCTTGATGACGACTCTGACGTCCATGTTGAGTTGGATGAGCATCAAGTCCATGTGTCAGGGGTGAGTGATTCTGATGAGGACACTCCTCTGTCCGCGACACCTGCACTGAGGGATCAGACAGTCTTGGTTCCTCCGCCCGTGGTGGATCGGGACGCAGGGTCACCCTCCACACCAGTCACTGATGTGCCTGGGACATCACGTCGACGGGGGCATGTAGTCGTGCAGCCGCGGGCGGTGCCAACACAGCGAGGACCCCCGGTCCTTGGGTCCCGCAGGGGTCAAGCCCGGCAACGCGGTCGCCGCGCGCAACCACAGTATACTGAGTGGGAGCAAGACATGACTGCCAATTCCGAACGGCAGGGGGCAGCAATGGAGAACATCGCTGAGAGCATGGAGCGTGTGGCCCGATCTGTGCTCCCCCCTGAGGCAGGTGCTTCTCCAGCAGCAGGTGGCACGGTCCACGGCCCGCTCGCTCAGGCTGGGCATGGCTTCCTCAGACAGGGCACGCCAGGCTGAAATGTCGTCTCTGCGTCAAGCAATTGCTGCTCACGCAGAGGCTGTTGGTGTGATTTATGATGTGACTCTCTGACATGGTCAAGTAATGAGATGCCTGAAGAGACACACACAGATGACTTTGAAGCATTAATCATGTCTTTCATGCCCTTTCTGTAGGGGGATGAGCCTCCAGAGCACCTTTGCCAGCAGACATGGCCCATTGGACGACGGTATTCTGGACACGTTTGTTGGTGCCCACATGCACATGTGTGCACAAGCAGAGGCACAGGGATTGCAGACCTACATCCTAGAACTGCTGACGTGTTCCAAGGAACTCCAGGCAAGGTGAGCAGCACAGGGGGGCCACAACACAGCAAAGCTTGCACCAGGCGAGTTGCACATGCAGGCTTAGTCACAGCAATGAGGCTGAGCTTGGACGAATATTGGTGTTGAAGCACACAATGCAGCTCAGATGTGTTGGTGGACTGATGGCTGTTGATTGTAAGGTTGTCTGGGACACCTGCAGGGGCAGTGGCACATACCCTCCGGTACACCAAGGTCCATCGAGGCACTTGTATCAACCATGTATCCTTCCGAGACATGGAAAGGGGCAGCTCACAGGGACATACAGCAAGGGACATACTCGGGTGCAGTGCATTTCATTTCCATGTACATTATGATAAATGCACTGCCAACTTTGTTTCGGTCATGGTGGTACACAACTTGCACTGAAGTCATGGCTTGCTATATGGGTATGTCTGCTTACCCAGGGAACATTGCATGTTGTGTGAATTGTGACACAATGGTGTTCCATTTGCCACGCACCCACCGGCGGCTGACTTACTGCATTGACTGTGTATGACCCATCACAGGGGTAATGTTATATATGGGTACGAAGCATCTACACCAGATTGTCTGTTTGTAGAGTAGTTTGTTGCTATGGGGCATGTTTGGTGGTGTGTTTTTGTGTAATTGGCACGTACAGGTTGTTGACTGTGGCTCTCTTTGCAGCATTGCAGTGCTCCTGTAACCGGACCTGAGAGTGCGCAGGCAGGAGGCCAGCACTCAAAACCAGAGCTAAGTGTCTTGTTGTTTTTCTTTCAAACTGCTCTGCATAGGCTTGCTGGGGGGTGCACTAATGCATGGATGATTGTGTAATTCATTTTGGTATGTTTTTTTTCCCCCTAATCACCCGGAATCCTATGCAATTTTGAACCCTGTACCCTCTACCCGGTGTTCCTGCTTCCCGTACCTATCCAAGCAACGTTCCCTAACCCTCTTTCCCCGCTGGGGTTGCGGATGCCTGTGTAAGCCCCAAACTTCAAGGCGCCAAAACCCTAGAGGGGGTGGTTGGTTCGTGCCACTCCTAAACCTGGACTACAGAAGGCCATGACAATGATGTCCAGGTTTGGTTGGATTGTGTATGTGTTTATGCAGGTAGTACATTTTCGTGCATTCCCAACTTTCATGTGTCATTCCTCCTCCCCTCTCCTGCCACTCATTCCAGTTATCCAGTGTGCCAACACCTGTCCCGCCTGCATATCCCTGACCCTCTTTCCCCACCAGGGTCTCAGGGGCCTGTGTGAGTTTGACCTTACAGGCAACCGGGACACGGTGGGGGTGGTTGTTTCGTGACACTCCCGCGCCTGTACACGGGACCTGTGACAGTACACATCCGTTCATGGTGCATCATTCTATGTTATGTACCACACATGGTTCACATCCTGTTGTGAAATTGTTTTACTGTGCTACCTTGGTTGTTGCATCATTGTGGTAGTACTTGGCCTTTGTGAGGTACTGCTATGTTAAGTCATCTACTGGAGGGTGTTCTGGTTCGTTTTTCTGCCTTGGATTTTGTGATTTTGGAAATGAGTGTGGATTCTGAGGGTGCAGGCACCTTTTTACACACAAGGTGGGAGATGGTGACGAAGGGGAAAGGTGATCCTGTGGCCAGGTGGAATTGAGGGTTGAAGGCTCCATGACCCAGGTGCAGTTGTTCAGTGGGTCATGGTCATTTGTGAGGGAGGGGGGGTTGTTGTTGATAGTTGCCTTGCCCTGCAGTGTGATGGGAACCCTGACATTGTAATGGTGGTATCCTATGTACATGTTGTGTTCTGCTGATCAATGCCTGTTCATGTGTTATGATATGATATGATATGGTATTTGTAACGCGCCTATACACAGGTGTTTCAAGGCGCGACGAGGCGGGGGGGGGAGGAACAAGGGGAGACAAAACAAACGATCCTACTAGGCCAGGTGTCATTCAGATCGCGCAAGTGCAGGGGTGTGTTGTGTTTACCTTTCAGGTGCGAGGGGATAGTTGCGGTTTGACATGCTGGGGTGTACACATGGTGAATGTTCACATGTGATGTGTAGAGAACACTGATGGTCACTTGATTGCACATGCATATGTTGAGTGCATGTCCTTGCTGACCCACACACTTGCACTCTGATGCACTACATGTACAACCACCCTTGCATATCCACGTGTACACTGTTTGCCTTCTGGTGCCCACTGTGTCCCTGCAGCACATGTTCTGTGACCAATTATGGATCCTGTACATGCCTTATTTGCTTTTTGATGTGGTCTGTCGCTTAGATGTGATGCTCAGGGTGTGAATCACACACAATGGCTGTTCACTGTGCTGTGCAATGAGCAGTGTGTTGCAAGAGTAGGACACAGCACACAGACGCTGCAGTGTTGATTTTGCAATGCACAATGTGCATGTAGACAGGCATTCATGGTTATGTTACGTCTATAACTCTTGTATTGCATTTGGAAATGACTTATTTTGGGTGGGAGGTTGTTGGTCAGTCATTTCATCTGATTCCAGGTCAGGCATCATTGTCTGATGCCACTGTACATTTTGGACATGGCAATGTGTACCTTATTGTTACTGTGTTGGTGTATGGGTATTGCTTGCCATGTCATGTTGTGGTTTGGGAGGGTTTGAGTGACATAACAGTGATGGCCATGACCTGTTTTGCAGGTGTGTGTGATCTGTCGCTTAGATGTGATGCTCGGGGTGTGCATCACACACAATGGCTGTTCACTGTGCTGTGCAATGAGCAATGTGTTGCAGGAGTAGGACACAGCACACAGAAGCTGCAGTGTTGATTTTGCAATGCACAATGCGCATGTAGACAGGCATTCATGGTTATGTTACGTCTATAACTCTTGTAATGCATTTGGAAATGACTTGTTTTGGGTGGGAGGTTGTTGGTCAGTCATTTCATCTGATTCCAGGTCAGGCATCATTGTCTGATGCCACTGTACATTTTGGACATGGCAATGTGTACCTTATTGTTACTGTGTTGGTGTATGGGTATTGCTTGCCATGTCATGTTGTGGTTTGGGAGGGTTTGAGTGACATAACAGTGATGGCCATGACCTGTTTTGCAGGTGTGTGTGATTCACACCTTGCACGTCAGGGTCATCCGCTTCTCCAAGCAACTAGCTGGGGGTAGATCTCTCTCCGCGGCAGGGCCCTCCCTCTGGAACAGCCTTCCTGCCTCACTGGAACTTGAGGAGAACCATCTCCGGTTCGGGAAGCACCTCAAGACCTTCCTCTTTGCTTCTGCTTTCTCTCTGCCTCTCCCTTGCTAAATTCTTCACTGGGACTGCACTGGATCTGCAACTGGGCCACTCTCACCGACCTCGGTCCCTGGCCCAGCCACTCTCCACTTGCACTGCCTCCATGGCAACTCCTGCACTGCAGTACTGTCTCTCTATCCCTACAGCCCCCCCCCTTCCCAGCACTTGTCTGCACTTACCTTTGCAGTTGCCACCAGCTGGCCTATGTATTTGTTTTTTGGTCTACTTACCCTGTACTGCACTCCCCCCCCCTCCCCTTCCCCTTGCACTTTTCCCTTACCCCTACCCCTGCACTTGCACAATCTAAATGACACCTGGCCTAGTAGTACCGTTGTCTGTCTTCCCTTGTTCCCCCGTCCCTGCCTCATCGCACCTTGAAATACTTGTGTATAGGCCATATCATGTCATGTCATATGTGTGCCTTTTGGTCACACAGTATAGCTTGTGTTTAAGTAGCTAGGAATGCAGACAATGTGGCACTTCCATGGCAACTATCTCAGGGTGGTAGGGTTGTGACAGTTGACTGTCTCTTTGTCATCATCGATTGTCACCTGGTATGTGCCAGGCCTGTGTTCACTCCGCAGGGGTGGGAGTTTAGGTGAAAAATGTGGCCACAAGCTGGGTCCGGGCTTCCTCGCCACGTGCCCTGTCCCCTCCCATGGGCAGCGCCTGTGCCTGTGGTTGGGGATGTGGGGGCACCACCATGTCCACCGGGACGCCCTGCCGTGTTGCAACATTGTGCAGGACACATGCTGCCACAATCATCCTGCACACTACTGGTGGTGCATAGAGTAGCTGCCCGCCAGAGCGGTCAAGGGAGCGGAAACGTGACTTGAGCACTCCGAATGTGCGCTCCACTATGGCCCTGGTTGCAATATGGGCGGCGTTGTATCTTACCTGGGGTGGTGTGGTGGGGTTCCGGATTGGCGTCATCATGTGGTTGCTCAGAGGGTAGGCATTGTCCCCTGGGGAGGTGTAAATGGTTGTGATTATTGGGGTTTGTTTATTTGTGTGTGACATGCATGCATGTGCAAGGGCATTTGTACTCACCTAGGAGCCAGGTGTCGCCATGCTGCCCAGCTTCCAGGGCCCGGCTCAGGGCGGACATTCTGTATATGAAACTGTCATGGGTGGAGCCAGGGTAGTTTGCATAGACAGAGGTGATGATTCCCTTTGCATCGCATACCACCTGTACATTGATGGAATGCCAGTGCTTGCGGTTTCGGTAGATGTGCTCAGTGGCCCTAGGTGGACGTAGGGCCACATGGGTGCAATCTATGGCACCGAGCAATTTGGGGAAGTGTGCCACCCTGAAAAAATCCAGGACAACGGCCTGCCTTTCTGCGGGTGTTCTAGGCATGTATATGGGCCTGCGGACTGAGGGGCGCGCTGTCATGATTGCCAGTACCTGGTGTAGGCAGCGTGACTGCGTGGCCTGTGAGACCCCCCCACTATGGCAGTAGTCCACTGAAATGACCCAGTGGCCAAAAAATGCAGGACATTGAGCAGCTTCTCCAAGGGGCTCAATGCTTGGGAGCAAAGGGTGGGGGATATAAGGTCATCTTCCCACTCCCTGACCAGGTCTAGGATGATGTGGGGTGGAAACCAATACCTGCCATAGACCTGGTCGTCAGGCATCCCAAAAAGGCTTGTCCGTGGTGCGAAAATGCGTGCCCTGGCTATTCTCCTCCTCCTGCGGTGTCCCACGATCAGTGCTGCGACAAATGGGGCATTCATCGTAGCTGTATATACGTGTTTGTTGTTTGTGCGCACTTTTATACTGTGCGCGGGGACGCTTCCGCCTGCCTTCGTGTGGTGGACGCATTGACGCCTGTGTGCGTCTTTTGCCGTGCGCGGGTTTCCTGTATTCGAATCCATGAATACCGGTTGTTCACGTGCGTGTGGGCGTTCCGTGTAGTTCCCTGCAGTACTTCCCCAGTTACGCCTTCTTTTTCACGTCAAATTCCCCATTCCGCGTGTTACGCCCACTGTTCCGCCCACTTTGGTTGTGTGCGCCGCGCTATGTGTGCTTTTGCTGTGCGCGTAGCACACGCCGTGTATGCCTGCGTGCGCCATGGCTGGATTGGGCGCACGGACAGTGGGAAACACGCGCAGCGGCTTCATTGAATCGCACACGTGTGCATGCGCTACGTTTCTCGCGCTTGCGCTACCTTGCGCCTGCTTGCTCTGGGATTTTCGGCGCACGTTTGCTCCATGAATCGACCCCTTATTGTTCAAACGTACCTGCCTCCTGGTGCGCACAGATCCTCGCAAATCCAGCTCTGATTCCATTAATATTCTGTCCGCTTCTCTGCACACTCGCAGTCACTCTGCAAATACTCTGCAAACACTCTGTGAAGCTCCACGTCGGGAGTGTAGGTTTTAAAGTATATTTTCAGGAAGCCAGTGAGAGTTCAATAGAGGATGAATAAAGACTTCACAGAACGCCGTAAAGAGGAAATTTCTATTGCAATCTCCAACAGGTTCCACAACACTCTGCAAACAATCCGCGATTCTCTGTGTCAGGAGTGTAGGTTTTAAAGGATATTTTCAGGAAGCCAGTGAGAGTTCAATAGAGGCTGAAGAAAGACTTCCAAGAATGCCACAAAGAGGAAATTGTTCCGGCAATCTCCAACAGGTTCCACAACACTCTGCAATGCGAGTGTAGATTTTAAAGGATATTTTCAGGAAGCCAATGAGAGTTCAATGGAGGATGAAGAAAGACTTCACAGAACGCCGTAAAGAGGAAATTGCTATTGCAATCTCCAACAGGTTCCACAACATTCTGCAAACACTCTGCGACGCAAGTGTAGGTTTTAAAGGATATTTTCAGGTAGCCAGTTAGAGTTTAATTGAAGGTGAAGAAAGACTTCACAGAATGCTGCAAAGAGGAAACTGCTCCAGCAATCTCCAACAGGTTCCACAACACTCTGCAGACACTCTGCTTGCCGCTTGCCTATTCTGTAATCTTTTCCTCTTATATGCGGCATGTAAATAGGTGCACATGTGTTGCAGTAACGACTTCGAATGAGAGCCTTCTTGTAGCCAGTGCATAAACATCTTGCCTGCCATGTCTGTAACCCACTATATTAGTACTTAATAATCCTCTCCTCATATCGGGGCAATGTCATATATAAATGCATGATTGGAGTGTCCCGTATTATAACAGTTTAAAATACCACATACCAATACTCACCAAACTTTACTTCAATTCTCGCTCACCTTTTTCCTTCCTTTACACCCTTTTCCCCAACAATACTTCCCCACCAATTAAAACCTCTGCATCTCTCTCTGAGACCACGCCTCCTGCATCACCCAATCCTTCTGGGAGGCCCCACAAACACCACACACGCTTTGAGCAGCTCCACCTCGCTGCCCCTCAATCTTTCTGAGAGGCACCAATAGAAACACCACTCACACTCTGTGCACCCCCATCTCGCTGGCCCACACTGGACCACACTCCTCGGTCCACACCACCACTTAACAGCCTTCTAAAACACACAAAAATCCACTTTTACAAGGCCTAAGTTATCTCACAACTTGAGGCTGGTGCCAGCAATCACTACACAAAAAAATACAATACAATTGACATTTGCCCTTGGCGAGGTATCCATCTAATTTATTACTGCCCCATGACAAGGCTAACTCTGTGATCTTTTTCCCCGACCCTTGTCGAAAGTTAACTCTTTTCTTCTCTCATTATCTCTTTATTTCATCACAATGCCATGATATACAAAAATCCCCTCCCCCGTTTTGCCATGCCTGTGTCATACTTAGATGCACAGATCTGCTAGAGGTCTTTGGTGTTGAGTCTCCCCTATCCGCCTGCGACCCTCCACTCTCTGCGGAGTGCCGTGCGGGGTCCAGACAGGCTTTTCTACAAATGGGGTTCCTGTTGACCCTTCTCTGTTGTGTGTATTCCCACTCTCCAGAGGTCTCCTCCCAGTGTCGAAGTGTATGACAAGAAATAGTGGAACTATGTTCCCTGCTGACTGGCCGCGCTCCCCACCAACCCCATTGCCACACCGCCTCCCAAGCACAATCCAAACCCGCATACAAACCCACCTGCTGTTTAAGGGAATGTTCAGTGCAGTGCACTAAAGTGCAAGTTTACATGTCTTCCTACACTTTTATTTTAAAACTAAACCATTCCGGTACGATATCTTTTTAAAATAAAAGTATAGGAACAGTAAAACTTTTTTTTTTTTTTAAAGTCGAGGAGCACCGCTCCTGCCCACTTCGACCACTGTTTTGCCCACTTCGACCACTGCTGAAACCGAAAATGAAAAAATGCCTTAAAGTTGTCCTTGAAGCAGTCGAATCTGGGAGATTGTAAAACATGTTCCACAAACACACACCAGGCAATGATATTCCAGTCACAGCCAGTGGAAAACATGACAGTTAAAAGAACTCTCGAAATCCACACAAGGCCTCTTACTGTAAAGTACTCTATTGTGATACCTGAGTCACTAACTGATCAAGTCGTTGCGCTCGCATACAAAGGGGAACAAGGCATCGTAAAAACGAAAGCTAGACTTTGACAGAAGGTATGGTTTCCTAATGTTGACCCCAACGTTGACACCGTAGTTGCACCATGCGTCATGTGCCAAAACAGAACAACCCACCCCTGACGATTTGCTCCCATGATTGTGGTGGAGAATCTTGGGAAAAAGTGATCGCAGATTTCGGTTATCTAACAAACGGCCGCTAGCTACAGGTCATGGTAAATTTCTTTTCACATTACCCGGAAGTTGCAATGGTGTATTCAATCCAAAACTGGAGAAAGTCATAGCTGTCCAAGGCAACCCAAGTATGCTAAAGACAGACCCCGGACCCCATTTAGGGGCAAGGTTTCCACAAATACATAGAAAGCTTAGGCATCCCACACCAGACGATTGCGGTGTCCAGTGAAAAGGTTGCTGCCAAAAAGGCCATTTTCACAATAAATCGCAGAAAAAAGGCTCCGGTGTGACTCGGGAGAAGTGTCTCCATTATACCGCACAAGGTGGGCAGGTGTTGTGGGGGTGTCCCCTGCTCTCCTTGAAAAGTATAATGGGTCCCAGGGTTGCGGGGGTATTTCCCTCATCCTTTACATGGATTGCTGGGGCCACACCACAGCCTTTTTGCCGCGATTTGATTTTTAAACTAAACAGCCTTTTTGGTAGTGAGCTATTCGCATGGAAACAAGATTGCAATGGGCTGGCCTCAAGCTAATGGTAACAGCGCTTCACGAGCACTTTGATCAGTATTGCCATGGAGTGACACACTTACGTCAAAAACGATGAACACCATTTCTTACGCAACTATGGCACCACTCCACGTTACTTCCCAGAATGCGCCCCAGTAACACAACTCAAGGGGCTATGCACAGTGGCGAAGGCAGCTTTTGGTGCTGGGGAGGGCTGATAGCTCCTGAAGGAGAACCAAGATTTCAAAAAGGGTCATGGGTAAGCCCTCGCGGGCTGTTGAATGCTTTCAGTGGACGGTACTAAATGGTTCATCAAATTAGCACGAGCGACTGAGCATTGCGAGGGTGCCCAAAAACATTAAGGACGGTTCAGGGGGGGTTTGTCCCTTTTTTTAAAATGTGTGATATGATGAATTATGCAGCACAATTTTTTACAAAAATGAGGCAAAAAGCGATACAATTTACAGTTTGTTATCTACTAATCTAATAAATGACACATAACCAACAGTACACTATATGAGAGCACGTTATACCATTTTCTGCAGATGCCAGTAATGGCCAGTGTAAATCTTATGCCTGAGGCTGCTGCCAAAATCTATCTATGCCACTGACGGTCACTTTAAATTACATGCATGAGGCCTTCAGCCTTCATGCATATGATTTAAAGTTACAATTACTGCCATAGATTGGACAACAAATGCCACTAAGGGTCACTTTACATTTTTTAATAGCAGGGGTGTAAATATTTCCCCCAAATATGCCAGATGACCTAGTGGTGTAGGGAGGGGTCCCTCCGGAAATATTTATTTAACTATTAGGTTCAAATGGTCCATTATACAGCTCACTTTCTGTCAATAACTGGTTAAAAAGCCAGACAGTTTGCAAGTCACCAACAGTGCACTCCAACATTTCCCAACATATTTTCATGATGCCTTTGCTGACAATATAAGACAGCATGAAAAAAAATTTAACATTTTCACACTGGCTGTGCCCACATTTCCATGCTCACTGCACTAATGTATGCCAGAATTCCTATATACTAACATACTCATGTTTGCTTTGCACGGAATGCCAGTAATCATTCAATAAAAACACATGTCCACACTGGCTCTGCCAATAAATGGCAGTATCCCCACATGTGAACATACTCCTATTGGCTTTGCATTTAAAAATGCCATGCCACAATAATAAGACATGTCCAGACTGGCTGCACAATGTAGTCCAGTCTAGACACATAATAACACTTATGCTTGCTTTATTTGTTGATGCTCAGTGAAAAATGCCATGTCACAGTAAGAAATAGCTACACTGGCTGCACCATAATGCCAGTGTAACCAAGTAATAACACATACCATGCTTGGTTTATTATAGCTACCCAGTAACAAAAGGCATGCCACAGTAAGAAAGTACTCGATTGGCTACCCGTATATGCCAATCAAGCCAAGTAATAACACATATCAAGCAATGGGTTGTTAAGCCTTTACCCACTTGATAAGTGCATGATCCATCATGTGCAATATATCTTTCTAGCATCAGGTAGGTACCTGAAGTTACAAATGAAAAATGTATTGTACATGATGAATCAGGCGGTTATCAAGTGGGTATAGGCTTGAAACCCTATTGCTTGCCTTGCACAGTGTGACACATTTTGTGTAGTTTGCACAGCAGTCTTGCTTATTTGTGCAGAATAGTTTCAGGTATCTGCTTTCATTTTGTAAAGTGTGTGTTTAGCCTCGAGAGTTGTCACATTGTACCCTAGAACTAATTGGGCACAGATGACTCATTATGAAAATTTCAGAAACATGTTTTAAACGTTTTTATAAATATTTAACTAAAATTGAGGTACTAAAAGTTTGGCAGGTGATTAATGCACCCCCACACAGACTTTGTATTCTCCCATTGGTTTGAAAGACCTTTTTCAACAATTTGGCATTCAGTGCCTATCACAAAACAACCACATATACATACATATGCATGTGAATTATCTTGTTAGGCCAGCCCTGAGTTATATTAGTTTTTGGGCCCAGGACCCTGGCAATAGAGGTATCCCTCCCGTTAATCACACCATTGGACATGCACAGCTGGGATACGAACTGTCAAAGGGAAACCGTGTTTCCCATTGACAGTTGAGGCCAGCCCAAGAGTGCTCCCTCGGCTGTCTGAGCTCCTTGGCTGGAGGGGCTCCTTCATGATGTGTGAGGGCTCAGGAGGGTCGATGCTCCCTCGCCCCTTATAGACGAGCTGCCCCTGTTTAAATCACATGCATATGATTTGAAGTGGCCATTACTGGCAGACATAGCCACAACCTCTCTATGCCAGTAATGGTCACTTTAAATCAAATGTATGAAAGCTGAAGCACTTTATGCATCTGATTTAAAGTGGCCATTACTGGCATAGATAGGTCATGGCAGCAGCTTCATGCATGTGAGTTAAAGGACAGATAATAATAGGGTACATGGTTCAAATAATGATCTCCCAGGGTCTGTATATATATCACACATACAGAAATGATCAGGACCACTTCATTCATTAGACCAATGATCTTCAATACACAGTTTTTGACAAATATATTCACACTTTTATTCCAAAATATAACTCTCAACCACTATACCTTAAAACAAATACCACAGATAGACAACAATACAGAGACTCATAGTTACAGACACAATATTCTCACATATAATGACACTACATCCTACAACATAAAATGTATCTATATTCGCAAGAACAGCAACACATACATTCATCTGGTTACAGATTCTAGGTGCCATTTATATCTCCAGTTGACCTCCTTCCATTTAATTTCAGGGATCTATACCAATTCTTTGTTATTGCACACAGAAATTGTTCAAACATCAAGCCTTTCCATCCTGCCTGCCTTCTACCATCAACCGAGGCACACTGCTGCATGCTGCAACCTGATTGGGTAATACCCATGACAAACGAGAAGCTCCACTAAGCCAGGAGGAAAATATGGGCGCTACTCAAAGGCACGGCTCTAAGGCTGCAGTCCTTATCTTTCCCTGTCTTGCCATGGATGCCGATCCGACAGAGGTAAGAGGTGCTCCAGCCCCTCACACATATCAGAACACATAGCTGTTTTTCCCTAGTGTCCTTTGAGTCCCACCTCAACCTAATCCTCCTTCCACATCCATTCAAGGCCTGTCATCGCTCTGCCAATCCCCCTGCTTTCTGCAACATATTCTCTCTGACCCCTTATTTGTGACCGATTTTAACCGCCACTCAACAGTGTACTGCATTACTTACTTCTTGTAACCACTGATTTTGACCATGCATTCAGCCGTATGCTGAATACGAACTTTACTTTATTGTAACTGCCAATTTTGACCACTCATTCAGCTGTGTGCTGCATATGAACTCTATTTTTTGCAACTACTGATTTTGACCACGCATTAGGACGTGTGCTGCAATTGAACTTTACTTTATTGTTACTACCGATGTTGATCCTCTTTATACCGATTGTGACTCATCTGCTTGTGTGCTTGCCTGAAGTAGCCCCCCCATGAGTTGAGGCTTTGCCAGACTCTGTACCTATACCTCGTTTATGTTGTAACCAATTGCGCTGTCCTGCTCTCTACTTAATGCACTTTGCTCCTTGACCTGCATATTTGTTGTAGCCCCCGCACCATGAGATGAGGCATTTCTATGTTGCATTTTACCTATTTTTGACCCTGCATATTTGTTGTAGCCCCTTGTACTAAGAGGCGTGGCTCTGCCTTTGCCATGAACCCCTCTGCATAGTGCACTGTTTCAACTCGGGCCAAGGGTATGAAACTCATAGCTGGACTCAAGAGTGTGAGTCCCAGGCAGAATTAAATAGATGCCAATGCACAGAGCACATGCTTGAAATTGCACTTTGCTTCAGGATGTTATTTCAATGAACTGAACTGCATTAAATATAATACTAACCTAAATCTAACATACTAATTAACCCAACCCATTTAACATGCAACAGATTCCCATAATAATACTTAGTGCAAATTAGCTAATGAAATAAGCTCAATACAGACTGATGAAAATGCATAGGGCTCTGAAATTTGGAAATGTGCAGGCTGAATCTGCGCTGTGTGGTAGCTGAAAAATATGAAGTTCCGTTCTGCTAAAAAATAACTTTGTTTTGGAGCAGGAAGCGCAAGAGAAAGATGAAACATGTTTCTCTTCAGAAATGCAGTGAGCACAATAAGGAAGCCACAGAGAAAAGTCACGTGATGTGGGTAGGTCTGGACAAGGGGAGGTGCTCGTGATTGAAAGGGGGTGTCATAGAAAAGGGTTTGGAGGCAGAGTAGAGGGACATTGCTCTTCAGGCACTGACTGACGAAGGAGCTGGGCTGACTTGGCATACTGAGTCCAGTGCCTGCAAGCTGACTCTTTGCTGGTCTAAGGCTAAAGCTGAAGCTGTCTCCTGGGCTGACAATCCTTAGAAAAGCTGCAGTCTTGAGAATCCTTATCTGGGTGTCCCTGTACAAGGCAGGCAGAAAGGCCGAGGAAGATTTCACTGCCAAGCTGAGTCGGGAATACCGCCAACAGATCTAGGTAAATATGAGGTTAAGTGAGGTGCTGGTGATGTGAAGGATAGTAGGTAGCCCAGATTAAGTAGTTCACTTCATTTTAGGTGCTGTATTAGAGATTCGAATTTCAACGTGCATGTACTACTCTGTTCGTATTTATCAAAGTTTTGCTGTTTTTTTTAAAGAGTATTTTTCTTGCCAAGTTTCATGAAGCCAAGGGCAACTACCAAGGCTTTGCACAGATAAAGCGCTGAAAGCTATTGCTTGCACTGTGAAGTACAATGTGGGCATAAGTGTCACTCTGTGTAACTTTCATAATTAAATTTTACGATAAAGAACAGATTCAAAAAGTAATTTAGTCTCATATTTATTCCGCATTCAGTCCTTTTCATTTGACATACTTAAAGAGATGCAGACGTGCTGTAAGAAATATCTCAATGCAAAGTAGCTGCAGTGAGCTGTTTATCTAGAGAGATTGAATGAATGTGCAGTATTTCAATTGCATGCTTTACATTTGTTGAAACACAGCCAAGAGTGTCTAGTGTGGTATTGTACATAGGATACCACGGGAGGGCATGAGCCATCTATTCAGGGTGTATTCATTCTAGTTTGTGTTGTTGTTAGTGACCATGGTAAAGATAATTATTAGGCAGTATTCTGAAATCAGTCTCACCACTGTAAAATACCTCAACAAGTTTAACACAAATACCACTAATGCCACCAAATACCACCATTGCAAAGATACCACGATAAAATACCACACATTAATAGATATAATCCCAAAATATATCTTACAAGCCCCTTGTACATAGAAGCATGACTCACTCTTTGCCGTGAACCCCTCTGCATACTGCAATGTTTATGCACTGTCCCTCTCCCTCTTAAACTGTTACCTCCTGTATTTAATGTTCCTAATGTACTTAATGTAACTAGCGCCATGATAGCTCAGGGTTTGGGTGCTGCTATAAATGCTAAAATAAATAAAAAAATAAAAGCGACCCTCATCTTCTACTTGTCACATGCCCCTCAGCATCTTCACAGTGGCGCTACCCCTCCGTTTTAGGGTGACCATTACTGCCATAGATACAAAATCTATCTATGCCAGTAATGGTTATGTGATAAGTGAAGCGTTATCACATCGCCAGACTGGCCTACAGTAATACATTTCATGTTTCACGTTTGCTTTACCTTTGATGCGCGGTACTGTGTATCAAGGGCAAAACAAAAAAAAACAATGCCATGCTCAAGCAGGGTCCACCTCTAAATGTTCAGGCCGTGCAAAGCAGGGCCACTAAATGTAGTGGTGGGGGCTGAAACACACACACACACACACACACACACACACACACACACACACTCTCTCTTCCATCTGCACATTCACACATCATACATACAACTCCTTGCATGCACACATTCATAAAAACAAACACACCACCATACACACATTCACATTACATTCAATATAAGCCAGTCCAGCCACATGATAACCCTTTATTTATCACATTTGCTTTACCCTTGATCATTGGTACTGTGCATCAAGTGTAAAACCAAACACATGATACATGTTATTACACAGCTAGACTGGCCTACATTGAATATAGGGAAGTCTAGCCAGTGAATAATACGTATGTTTGATTTACCCATGATGCACAGTTACTCTGCATGAAAAGTAAAGCAACCATACATGTTTCCTCTGGCCCATATTTAACGTAGGCCAGTCTTGCTAGGTAGTAACACTTATCTTTACTTTACTCTTGATGCACAGCAACTGTGAATCCAAGAAAAAGCAAATGTGATGTGTGTTACTACATGACTAGTCTGGCTTACATTGGTGGCTCCAGTCTAGCCACATATTCTTTGTGTGTCATGACACTTTTGTACTTTACATCAAGGGTAAAAGCAGACATGAGGGTGATTGTGTAGTATACTACCCTATCTTGGTAAAGCCAGTCTGGATGTACATTTTTCTGTTGCCTGGTATTTTATACTGGCTTTGAGGTCTTATATGGTAATAATGCCAGATATTACTGCAGCATGCATGGACATGTATGGGCACAGTCAGCATGTACATGTTTTATATACTGGCATATGTTGTTATGTTATGTTACTTTGCATTTATATAGCGCCTTATGTACCATTGGTATGGTGGGCAAAGGTATCATGAAAATGTGTTGCAAAATGGTCCTTTGCACTGTTGGTGACTTGCATATATTGGGGTTTTTCATGGGCTACCATACATAACTGATTGCAAACTGTGTGACATTTTACCCACTTTTTAACAGAAAGGGTTGTAAAATGCACACATTATTTGAAAGAATATTCTCGGTGGACGAAACTCTGTGTAGTCACAGAAAACCCAAATATTATGCATGTGATAGGTGAATAAGCAAAAGCCTCCCTTTATTTTGAATATCCCTGGCACAAGAAATGGTGTTTGCTTTGAAATAAGTGGGATATTGATTTTAAACAGTTAAGGGAAGATATGTTGACTATGCAAGAGCTAGAAAAGAAAGCAAGACAGCTAGAATTTAATCTAGCCATAAATAGTACGACAAATCTACGATCGTTGAGTCACTTGGTGTTAGCACGTTGCTCACACCAGGAAATGTGTACGATGAGCGCCATTCGGTCACTTATTCATAGACACATTCTATCAATGTTGAGATTCAGCCCCTGATTCATGGAATTATTCACGCGTAAAACGCATATTTGTGCGCCATTCTGCCTGAAAATCCCCATACCTCAAACAGAATGGCGCGCAAATTTGCGTTTTACGCGCAGATAATTCCATGAATCAGGCTGTTCATTTTCGCCGTTAAGGGGACGGATGTTGTGGCAGTTTAGGTCTAAGCACTGCACTTTTGGTGGTGGTATCATAGAGCATTTACTGCATTTTCAGTTTATCTGTACAATATTATTAGATTTAAGACACCAGTGGCTCAAATAGCACAGGGGCAACGGCAACAGAGGTTTGAATCCGCGATCCGCTCTTAGAAACCAAACTCAGGTACGGTATTAGGCGTGATAACAAAACAAAAAAACAATTCAATACATTTGTAATAATATTAGATCTGTTCTGGAAGCAATGAATTTTGTTCTGTCTTGTGTTGATGCATCTTTTGTGTGTGTATATTGTTGCTTCTTTTAAGCACCTGGAAAGGACATGTTTATTTACTTCTATCATTATACATGGTTATAAAAGTACATTGTTTATCTTTTTAATATCTTTCCTTTTAATAGGGTTTATCCTTGTATTTGTAGTGTACTGTAACTTTCTTTGTAAAAGGTGCAAACCGAAACAAAGTATTACTTACCTACCTACCTACCTACCTACCCTGAACCCTGTTTGTTTGGTTCCGGCTCCCGCATATTTGCACATACATTTATGCTGCTGCAGCTAAAAATGCCCCCATGTACCACTGTAGATGGCATTGCCTTGAAACTGGTGAAGTGTCACAGGTGGATGACGTAAGGATCTCGAGGCGCAGATCCTATGAGAGGAAGGGGGAAGATGGGAGTCCTGCAATTTCTGGGGGGGAACCTTATAATAGAATAGTTGAAGTCAAATTATTTTGCTGGATGATCCCAATGGAAGTCGATGGAGATAAAGCATTTTATTGAGTGGTGATCAATGTTGCCAGCGAGGATGTTGCTATAAACATCTATGAGGGTAGAAATGAGCACAGGAAAGGTGACACCCTCCAAATGAGGGCGAGTTGAGATGCATTTGCACCGAAGTAAACACAAGGATGCCATCCTCCACTCTCCACCTAAATTCCCCCACCCCCTTCTCCCGCGGTCACCCCTGGCAATTTGTCAAAACAATGTTATCAGCCCGACAGATTCATCAGTGTTATTATAGACACAGGACAGGAATGGAGTTCTGCCCTTCTCTCAGCCAAGGGAAAATGGCCGACGGGCCAGGTTGACATGGTGAGTTGGGGGAAAGCAGGCCGGTTCTCCGGAATCAAGATTTTAATGGTCCCCTGCGATTGTTGGAGGAG
Source organism: Ambystoma mexicanum (assembly GCF_040938575.1). Lineage (NCBI taxonomy): Eukaryota > Metazoa > Chordata > Amphibia > Caudata > Ambystomatidae > Ambystoma > Ambystoma mexicanum. The sequence goes on along the minus strand of NC_090934.1, from coordinate 308,988,970 downwards.
GGATGAAAGGAAATGTCGGTTTTTATTTTTCATAGTCCTTTGGCATTTTGTATTTCTTATGAAATATTTATTTCCCTCCATCGCTCATAAAGGAGTCTTAGTCAGCCTGGTGACTCACAGGAGGACTGGTGACTGAAGGGGGGGGGGGGGCGGGGGAACAGGGGGGGTGCGGGGGTCAGGGATGTGGGAGAGCCAGAGGAATCATTCCTCCGCTCTTCCATTTGAATTATTCACCGCTTGCACTTTTGGGTGGGAGAGATGTGTGTAGAAAGGGCCCTTTGTCTGCGCTCGTGCAGGCTGCTCTCGCGCGCGCCTGCTCCAGGAATTAGAACAGTAAGAACGCTCGAGCGGGGAGGGGGGCCTCCTGTCAAGGGGTGTGCACCCCTCAGCCTCTCCCTGTTCCCGATACCAAAACAACTTGATAGTTAACGTTTGCTAACACTGTCAATAGCAGGTATTTCTATCCCCCAATGTGTTTTTTTTACTGTTTTGTTATCAGGAACAGTAAGAGGCTGGGGGGTGCACACCCCATGACAGGCATGCTTCACTCGCTTGGTTAATATTCGAACATTTAGGCTACAGCCTCAGGGTAGGTAGCCACAGCAGCTATTGCTGATTTAGCTGGTTGGTTAATTATGTTCCCAGTGTAGCGCCTACCAGCCAAGGTGGAGGCAACTTCCGAGCGCTTGGCCGTATACGTTCATAAAGACAGACAATTATTAAAAGTACGGTAGTTGTGTATTAAAAAGTATATTTTTGTTTTCGACCAAATACCACATATTCAGCCACAGCTGAAAACATAGCCGAAGAGTGACACCTTTAGAACTCGATTTCTGAACCTGATTAAACAGACTTTATACAAGTAAAAAATAAAAACACCCCATCCGTTTTTTTTTCGTTAGCACAACCTATTTCATTAAAACATGAAAGGTACAAAATCAACTTTCAGTGGGCAATGGTTTGATTGTATTTTGTCAAATGAACCTTTCCTGAACTACATTGATTTTGTAACTGAAGCAGAAATCAATGAACAACAACATATGCTTGGCTTCAGAAATCAGATATACAAATATTCAGCCAGTGGTGAACATCTGAATTTTTCCAGAATAGCTATTCCAAGTTCAGCTTGGGTACATATACAGTTCTTTTTTTTACAGTGGGAAGAATTTAGACCCAGAAATGGGGCAGGGTGTATCTGGAGCTCATGAGACTGGCCTGGTTTTCCTGCACCATCAGGCTTTTTCCATGACCTGTGTGGCCGTTTCTCTCTCTGCGCTATTCCTTTTGTGTGCATGGAGTGTGATGTTCCTTGTGGGAGGGGGGAAAGGTTGTGTGTTTTTGTATACAAGCAATGGAGCAGACAGGAATACAATAACCAATTGACTTCTCATTGCCCTAGGGCAATCTGTCCTTGCTAGATCTTTCCTTTTTGTTTACAGTACTGAGTGCCATCTTATTGGTGGAAACCGTGCCAAATGGTCGAGGACAAGATGGCCTCCAGATTGAAAGAGATAGATCAATAGCCTTCCATCTCGTCCGGCCTCTTGGTTAAAGTCGATTCAGAACCGCTGCTGCAGTCCAAGCATGATCAGGTAGGCCCAGTGGACCACATGTGACTGCCCTGTGTCCCAACACTTAGCTCTGTGTGGGGTCTGGCATGCTCAGGAAAGGCCAGTCGACAGAGGTGAATGACCAGGTGTATGTCTGCCCATGCAGATGATGGAGGACTGTTGCACTGCAGAATCCCCCTGACGTGCAAATCTAGGGCCACTTCCTGAGACGGCTGCTTTGGTTGATCTGTGGCAGATCTAAGATCACCTGATCTTAAGAGGGTGCTAGCAAGTAACGTTTGCTGGGCACTTTCAAGGACCTCAACATCCATTTGTGTGGTGGAGAGGTCATTGCTTCATTCTGCGCTCCATACTGTTTCTGTAGCTCGGTTGTAAATGCGGAACATATTTTGTCCTGAACCCAGTCTCATTGTCTCTTCCGTGGCAAATAGTTTTACTTCCTTGATTCTTTTTGATCCAAAACTCTCAGACTCAGCAAAATCCTTAGGCTTCACCATTGACAGCAATCTGTCCTTCCAGAAAGGACATAGCTCAGAATGCCCAAATAGACTGGGTCAGAATATCTACCCTTCAAAAAATCTAATCCTTCATCCCGCTGCAGGCCCTCTCGACCGTAGTGCACGCCCTTGCAGTCTTGCACATTGATGGGGGAAATTCTCTCCTGAGAGGGCTCTCAAGTACTCACTTGGCTCCCCATAAAGCAGTCCACCATGCTGAAGCATATCTGACTACAGGAGTACGGAAATTTGACCGAATTACCCCCATCCTATGCAAACTACATTGGCTTTCACTCCAAGCCAGGATAGTGTTCAAGACTACATGTATCATCTACAAAGCAGTCACGAGTAGCAAACCAGTGGATCTGGTGGCTAAGATCCACATATCTGGTGGCACAGACTCCTCACGCAGCAAATCGACCAACCAGCTTGAATCACAACTCATCTGCAAAGAGAGGACTTGCTAAAACTCCTTCTCTTGTCATGCACCCACCCTTTGGAACTCAATCCCGGTGTCGACTCGGAATGCCCCCACAATTCTACAATTACGCAAATCTCTCAAACTATGGCTCTTTTCAACAATTTAACAACACCTGACCAAGGACTAATACCAATGGACGCACATACCAATGCACAGACTTCACAGTACTGCGCTACTGTTAAAAGATGTCAGCCCAAATGCCAGCTACCACACTCTGTACGGCGTGCTGCTGCTCTCGAGCTAGGTTTACGCTTTAAACAATAAAATAAATAAATAAATACACAAATAAATAAATAAATAGTCCAGAGGAACTTGATCTTTTTTGGTCAAATGTGATTGTATTTTACAGTTGTACAACAACTTTGAAAAAAAATTAATCCATTCACATAACAAACCAGTACATCTGATAATAGTCAAACTTGTCCCAGAAGAGAATTAATTAATTAGCTATTACCCAAATTGTTCGAACACAATTGTTTGAATGACCTAATTGACCAAAGGTCAAGGGTCCGAATTGACCTTTGCACAATTGAATGCAAAACATACATATACATATATTCAATGAAAAAACTTTGTTAAAGGGACGTAGCGCAACTTAACCATAACGTCCCTTTAACAAAGTTTTTTCATTGAATTTCATAGGTTTTTACCAGTGCATGCAATTTCCTACAACTTACTAATATCATACTTACCCAATATAGCAATATTTGTGTCCAATTTCCAAAGTTTCACCTTAAAACGCTGCCATTTCCCACCATCTGGAATAATTTTTAACACTTCTATACACTTCTTGCAACTATTTCAACTAGTTTTGCATCCGTAGACGTCTACGAACATCTGACTTCATAGTGGACCTTCCGGACAGTGCCACATGCCCATACGCTGGCGCGCGGCATGATGACGTGTCTGAGGACCCGTCCGCACTTCATGATAAGATCTCTGCTTGGCGAACAGTTCGGAACTGCATTTTCTACTGATCTAGGAACTTCCAACTTCAAAATTCCCCTTGCACAGCCCCAACACCTATTCCTACTCATTATCCCTGAACAATCTAGTACACAGTACATACCTTTAGCAAAACTGCTATTTATCTTAAAATGGCATCAGCTAATGCCATGCCTCCTCCCCAAGAGCTACCACCACTGCTGTAATCAAGGAGCTTGAGAAACAGTGACCCCTAACTTAGAAATAACACACGCGCAACATTTTCCCTTGTCCACTGTGATGCTGGAAATGCATCGGAGGGACAGGGCCTCCATATCCTTGTCCTTTACTGCTTTTTATCGTGTGTTCTGCCGTGTTTTCCGCGCAGGAGTTCATGTGGGACTCCTGGCAGTGCAGTTCTCTCTCTTTTGGTTTGGTGAACCGACCCATGGGATACCCTTACGGCACCCATGGGTGGGGGTACAACCCTGTGCCCCTAGTGTATGTTTTTGGGCACCTGTGGGTGGCCCGCAGAGCAGGGTATGGGCTGGTGGCAGCTCCATGCTGAATTTGACAGGTGCGCAGAGTATCCTCCATTTTGGGATACCCCGGCCCTGCCATGGGGATCAGTTGATTCCTGATGGAAAACAAGATGGCCCCTGTGGCCTCTTGCTTTCTATTACCTATTACCTTGTTTTTCCAAAGTCCTGGGAAGCCCTGACTCTGTCCCTTCCCCCTGACTGGCTGTGGGGTGGAAGTGCCATACATGGTGTTGTTGTGAAAGCCCGGTCAGACTACCTGGAGCCTTCCCAGTGACTGTATGTTGTGGGTACCTCCTGTGGGTGGGACCTGGGTGAATGGAGTGTGTGACCAATATGCACTTCGGGTTGTGGTTGTCTGGTTTCTGGCATGAGAGACAAAGACTGAGACAGCCCTTCCCTAAACTGGCCTGAATGCAGTGTGTAGTGTTGAATGGCTGGGTACTTGTCCCAATCCACATTCCTTGCTGTGAGTGTCTGAACGGGAGGAGGATGGCTTGAATGCACTGCGTGCTGGATTGGCTGACTGACTGCATGAATGCCTTTCTGGATGATTGGCTGCTGAGTGTGACCTAGCAGTGTGGATGGGAGACAGAATGTTATATCTGGGGACCTCTCACCACTGGGAATTGTTCAGAAGCGGAAGTCCACTACGACGAGTAACTGGAGTAACTGAAGCTTGACCTTGAAGCCCAGCTGGAAGAGAAGAATTGCTGTTGCTCTCCTTCACAATCTGAAAGCTGCTGTGTCTCCAAGGACTGACCCAGAGAGGACCTGGTAAGGCGCCCTCTTCCCGAGCTACGAGGGACCATCGTGCACCAGCTGATCTTTGCCAAAGCTCCCTGGTAGACAGACCTACGACAGGCTGCCGACCGGAGACGGGGACTGCTGCGGAATCCCAAAGAGAAGCACCCGGACTGTTGTCTGCCACTGTCGACGACTGCCGTCGCGACCGGAGCCGCCGTGCTCCCGTTTGCCTAAGAACTTCGTTTGATCATCGGACGCTCTCGTCTGCATCGTCGCCCACTTTATCCCGCTGGAGAAGGCCCGACCGTCGACGCGCCAAGGAGCATCCGCCGGTGGGTTTCCCGCCACCTAAAAGACCACAGAGACGCCGATGGCTCGACGCCGTGGCTGGGCCACAGTTCTTCATCCTCTCTTTGCGGTCCAGAACGATCGTCACCGAGGTGCCCCGCACGCCTCTTCCTTGCAGGATGCCAACACTCCGCCGTCGACGAGCACCGCTAGGTACAAAGCTGTCACTTCACCACCGTAGTTCAACCTGTTCTCTGTCGGACATTCGACGACCCGTGACTCCTGCCTTAAAGGGAGGGCACTCAAGAAGGGCCATCGATTCCCTGATGCCGAACGCCGAGTTCCTCGACGCCTCTCGACGATCCGTGGTTCCTGCTTTAAAGGGAGTCACTCAAGAAGGATCCTTCGACACGTCTTCGAAGAACTCTACTCCACCAGGTACATTGGGGGGGTAAAACCTTAATAGGAGGAAATAAGACTATTGAACAATATATGGACTGGGCTTGTGTTATATATCTTTATTTACAGGTTGCCCAGGTGGGGGGATCTCCACACAGAACTGCGCCTAAGGGTAGGGGTCAGAAATCTGCCTATTGTTTCAACCATCTTGCGTTCCTTCCTATCTCTATTGCTGGTCTCCTCGTTATTGATCTGTGTGACATTTTAACCGTACAGTTGATGCACTTTAATGAGATTTGATAACATTGGTGGTACCACTTTAGAATTGTATATATTTATCATTGTTGACTTCCGAGTACAAAGTGCGTTATTGTGATCATGTACATACCTTTGAATATTAATTATATAAAGACTGTGTTTTCAGTAATACAGTGTGTGGACATTCCTTTGTGGGGGTTCGGGGACTACACTGTACTTAAGAACCACCCTGCATCACCTCCCGAAAAGCTAGGCCTTGATTGCTCGTCCATTGCTACAAATTGAGAATCTTGGCTGGGGTCCTCTGTGCCTCTCCTCTACCACATAGAGAGCGGAAGTACAGGCACCCCCCACCAGTACTTCTTCACACTGGTGGCAGCGGTGAGATGCTTATGGTTTTAAGAATCAGTGTATAACTGCCACTTACAAAATATCTGCACTTTATTAAATTAAGGTTTGGTTGTGTACAAAATAACTGCATTACAAGCAATGGAGTCTATTGCAAATGGTAAATTGACTCGGATGAGCTTAGAGGCTCTCCAGAGTGCTTGTAAAGCCAGGGAGTTAGACTTTGTGGATAAGTCTAGGGCGCAGCTGATAGCTGCCCTGGTGGACTACCAGACTCTTGATGAGGGGGGGAAATGCAACCAATGAGGACTCTGCCCCTGGGGTTTCTACTGAATCTGTTTCTGGGAATGCCACCATTCCTGCTGCCTCTGTTCTGAACCCCAGCAATTCCTTGGAGCTTGAGTTATTAAGGATGAAATTGGCCTTTGAATATCGCAAGTTGGAAATAGATGCTGAGCTTAAGAAGGAGGAGTTGGCTCAACGAGTGGAACTCAAGAATAGGGATCTTGAACTCAAAGACAAGGACACTGAATGCCAGAGAATCCAGCTAGAGAAAGCTAGAGTGGAGACTTCAGCGAAACCCAGTGAGAGTGTCAGGTCCCCAGCAACTAAATTTATGAAAGATTTGGTTGGTGTGTTTGTGGGGGGTTCTGATATCCTCCAATGGACTGAAGCGTTTGAAATGGCTTGTGCAATTCATGATGTTGACAAAAGAGATTGGGCTAAGTGTTTGTTAAGCAGAGTGCCTCAGACTGGGTATGACTGTATTCTGAAGTTGAGTGTGGAAGAAAGGGGTCAGTATGAGTGTATGAAATCTGCTTTGATTGCCAAGTTTGGCAAGACACCTACCCAATACCTTAAAAGGTTCAGAGATTTTAAGCAAAGAGAGAATGTGTCTTGGGTTGACTGGGTGAGTGCTGCGCACATGAATATGATGGGGTGGATTGATGGTTACAAGGTGAAAACTTTTGTTGAATTGTCCCACCTGTTGTTTTTTGAGCATTTTTCTGAAGCCTGTTCACCGGAGGTGCGTCAGTATTTTGCTGATCAGAACATTTTGGATCCCTTTAAGCTGGCTAGGCTGGCTGACAAGTGGGTCTCCCACCGGGTGTCGCCTAAGGACTCCAGTGGGAAGGACAAAGACAAAGAAAAGGGGGCCTCTCAGAAAGCTGAGGAGTCCCAAAAGCAGTCACAGTCGGGTAAACCTAAACCCTCCTCTCCGAAGACCCAAAGATCTAGTGGGGATAAGTCATCTGTGGGTGGGAATAAGAGTAGTGGTCCACCTGCTGCAAAGCAGGCTCCCAGTGGTTCCAGTACTGTACCCACGCACTCCCGGCACTTGTTGGGATTGTGGGGCTCTGGATCGCAAAAGGAGTGACTCCAAGTGTAAAGGTAAGACACTTGGAGTACAGGCTGTCAGCCTGACCTACCCTTACCCCATGTCTGAGGTGGAGGCCAATGTCCTCCCCTCCTCTACCGGGATCACATTTGGTGCTCCTGTAGAGATTTCCTTAGTGTCCCTTGGGGCCTGGGACCAGTACGCGGAAGTACTGGCGACTATCCCACAGAACACCCGTAGATTTTTGAGAAGTGTCCGCCTGAATGGCCAGCCTTCTACTGGTTTGAGAGACACTGGGGCAAGCATGACAGTGGTGGACAGGAGCCTGCTCAAGCCAGAGGACTATGTAGGTGCTCCTCTGAGAACCACCAGGTTAGCTGGTGGGCCTCCCCAATTATTGCCTGTAGCCCTAGTCACACTCGTAATTGGAGACAAGACAGCAAAGCTTCCTGTCCTGGTTCAGGACAATGTCCCTGCTAACATTCTGTTAGGTAATGATCTAGTAGAGTTGGGATGGATCGCGGATGGTTTTCCCATGACTGCTGCTGCGGTCACTAGGTCACAGGTGACCCTGGGTCTGGCTGTGAGTCAGGTACCCGAGCCAAAGGCGCGGCCTAAGGCAAGACGAAGGAAGAGCAAAAAGGCCACCTCTGTGGCGGGAGCTCCTCCTCTTCCTGCTGTTCCTACAGCACCCATTGGGATCCGTGCTCCGGACGGGCTGGGTCCAGTGGTAAACCCCGTCTCAACTCCTGTGGGAGAAGAGCCAGAAGACTCTCCTGTGGGAGAGGTTCTCAACCCGGAGGATCATCCCGATCTTCAATGCTTGTTAGCTGAAGGGGGACCCTCCCGGGCAGACTTCTGTAAGGGACAGAGAGAGTGCCACTCTCTTGAGGGTCTGAGGAAACAGGCCCTGTCCCAGGCACAAGGAGAAGTGCCTAGGACATTCTGGATTTATTGGGAGGGTGAGCTCCTTGTTAGTGAGCCCACTGAGCCTGAACCTGGTGCCCTCAAGAGGTTGGTGGTACCCCATGTTTACAGGCCCTTCCTACTGCAGTTGGCGCATGAGGTGCCCTTGGCTGGTCATCTTGGTACCAAGAAGACTAAGCAGAGGCTCTCTGCCCATTTCTACTGGCCTCGGATGGGAGTAGAAGTGGAGTCCCAGTGCAGGACCTGCCAAACTTGTCAGTTGTCTGGCAAGACTGGAGGCAGTGTCATTGCCCCGCTGCAGCCATTGCCAGCAGTTGGCACACCATTTGAGAGGGTGGGCATCGACATTGTCGGTCCCCTGGTCCCTCCCACGTCAGGTGAACATCGGTTCATCCTGGTTTTGGTAGATCATGCCACCAGGTACCCTGAGGCTATACCCCTTCGGACTGTAACCGCCAAGGTGGTTGCCAGGGCTCTCCTGGGCATTTTCACCGGTGTTGGATTGCCCAAGGAGGTTGTCTCTGACAGAGGATCCAACTTCATGTCTAGTTACATGAAGACCATGTGGAAAGAGTGCGGAGTAACCTATAAGTTCTCCACCTCTTACCATCCCCAGACCAATGGTCTGGTTGAGAGATTTAATAAAACTCTCAAGGGCATGATAGGTGCTTTGGAAGAGCCCCTACGGAGGAAATGGGATCTCCTCCTGCCATGCCTGCTGTTTGCTTACAGAGAGGTACCTCAAGAGGGTGTTGGTTTCAGCCCCTTTGAGTTACTCTTTGGACATCCCATGAGGGGGCCCCTTGCCTTGATCAGAGAAGGTTTGGAAGCCACCCCTCCAGGTCCCACCAAGCAAGTGGGGGACTATGTGTTAGGCCTCAGAAGGAGGATGACACAGATGATGGGTCAGGCAACAGCGAATCTCAAGGCCAGCCAGGAATTGAACAAATACTGGCATGACCTTAAAGCATCGCAAGTGGATTGGACTCCGGGACAGGAGGTCCTCGTGATGGAGCCTACCAAGTCTCGAGCATTGGCAGATAAATGGACTGGACCCTTCAGGATAATCTCCAAGATGGGCAAGGTCAATTATCTGGTTGACATGGGAATCCCAGGGGTAGCCCCTCAGGTATTCCATGTTAATATGCTCAAGCCTTTCCACAGGCGAGCCGAAGTCTCATGTCTCTTGCTGGCTTCAGAGCAAGAAGAGGATGAGAGTGAGCCCCTTTCGTATTTGCTATGTAGCAACCCTCAGGATGGCTCAGTGGAGGGAGTGCAGCTCTCTCCAGATTTGACAACAGAGCAGCAGAGGGCATGCAGGACTTTGCTCCAGCAGTATGCCTCTCTGTTTTCACTGACGCCAGGCCCTACACTGTGGTGTAAGCACGAGATTGACACTGGTGACAGCGTGCCTGTCAAGAGCAGGAGCTACCGAATGTCAGATACGGTTAAGAACCACATCCAGGCTGAGGTCGCCAAGATGTTGGATCTGGGTGTTATTGAACCCCCAACCAGTCCCTGGTCCAGTCCCGTGGTCCTTGTCCCCAAGGCAAGTTCCCAGGCAGGTACCAAGGATTGGAGGTTCTGTGTGGACTACCGAGGAGTCAATGCCGTCACCAAAACTGACGCGCACCCATTGCCCCGGGCTGATGAGCTGGTGGACACCATAGGTGCTGCCAAATTTGTGATCACCTTTGACCTCACCTCAGGCTATTGGCAAATAGCTCTGACGGACCATGCCAACGAAAAGGCGGCATTCTCGACACCAGAGGGACTCTACCAGTTTAGGGCCATGCCTTTTGGGTTGAAGAATGGCCCTACCACCTTCCAGAGGTTGGTCAATCATGCTCTCAGTGGGCTGGAAGCCTTTTGTCTGGCTTATTTAGACGACATTGCCGTCTACAGTTCCACTTGGGAAGAGCATTTGACACATCTGGGTAAGGTGTTGCAGGCCTTGAAAAGGGGTAACCTCACTATTAAGGTCACCAAGTGCCAGATAGCTCAGGGGAAAGTCACATATCTTGGTCATGAGGTAGGAGGGGGTCAAATCCAACCTCTCCCCAGTAAGGTACAGGATGTACAGGACTGGGAGACTCCCACTACTCAAACCCAGGTGAGAGCCTTTTTGGGCCTCACTGGGTATTATCGCAATTTCATGGCGGACTATGGAACCATAGCTGCACCACTGACAGCTCTGACTTCACCCAAACAGCCTAGGAAGGTTAATTGGACTGAAGACTGTCAGAGAGCCTTTGATGGCTTGAAAGAAAGTCTGTGTAGGGCACCTGTGTTGTGTGCGCCTGACTACAGCCGACCCTTTATCGTCCAGACGGATGCCTGCGACACCGGAATTGGAGCTGTCTTGTCCGAGTTAGATGACAAAGGGAGAGAACATCCTATCATATTCATCAGTAGACAACTCAAGTGTAGAGAACTTAGGTGGGCTACTGTTGAAAAGGAATGTTTTAGTATAGTTTGGAGCTTTAGGCGTTTTAGGCCCTACCTTACGGGGTCTACCTTCAAGGTCCAAACAGATCATAAGCCCCTAAAGTGGCTCATGCAGATGAAGGGTGATAATCCGAAACTGCTCAGGTGGTCTATTAGCCTGCAAGGGCTAGACTTCACCATAGAGCACAGACCAGGGAAGAGTCACGATAATGCAGATGCCCTTTCCAGAAGGTATGTTGACCGTCTGGATGAGGGTGTCTATCCCGTGGGAGATTAGGCACCCTCCACCTCAGTCTGGGGGGGGCGACTGTGATGCTGGAAATGCATCGGAGGGACAGGGCCTCCGTATCCTTGTCCTTTACTGCTTTTTATCGTGTGTTCTGTCGTGTCTTCCACGCAGGAGTTCATGTGGGACTCCTGGCGGTGCAGCTCTCTCTCTTTTGGTTTGGTGAACCGACCCATTGGATACTCTTACGGCACCCATGGGTGGGGGTACAACCATGTGCCCCTAGTGTATGTTTGTGGGCACCTGAGGGTGGCCCGCAGAGCAAGGTATGGGCTGGTGGCAGCTCCATGCTGAATTTGACAGGTGTGCGGAGTATCCTCCATTTTGGGATACCCCGGCCCTGTCATGGGGATCAGTTGATTCCTGATGGAAAACAAGATGGCACCTGTGGCCTCTTGCTTTCTATTACCTATTACCTTGTTTTCCCAAAGTCCTGGGAAGCCTTGACTCTGTCCCTTGCCCCTGACTGGCTGTTGGGTGGAAGTGCCATATATGGTGTTGTTGTGAAGGCCCGGCCAGACTAGCTGGAGCCTTCCCAGTGACTGTATGTTGTGAGTACCTCCTGTGGGTGGGACCTGGGTGAATGGAGTGTGTGACCAATATGCACTTCTTGTTGTGGTTATCTGGTTTCTGGCATGGGAGACAAAGACTGAGACAGCCCTGCCTGAAACTGGCCTGAATGCAGTGTGTAGTGTTGAATGGCTGGGTACTTGTCCCAATCCACATTCCTTGTTGTGAGTGTCTGAGCGGGAGGAGGATGGCCTGAATGCACTGCATGCCTGATTGGCTGACTGACTGCATAAATGCCCTTCTGGATGATTGGCTGCTGAGTGTGACCTAGCAGTGTGGATGGGAGACAGAATAGTATATCTCGGGACCTCTCACCACTGGAAATTGTTCAGAAGCTGAAGTCCACTACGACGAGTAACTGAAGCTTGACCTTGAAGCACTGCTGGAAGAGAAGAATTGCTGTTGCTCTCCTTCACAATCTGATAGCTGCTGTGTCTCCAAGGACTGACCCAGAGAGGACCTGGTAAGGCGCCCTCTTCCCGAGCTACGAGGGACCATCGTGCACCAGCTGATCTTTGCCAAAGCTCCCTGGTAGACAGACCTACGACAGGCTGATGACCGGAGACGGGGACTGCCGCGGAATCCCAAAGAGAAGCACCCGGACTGTTGTCCGCCACTGTCGACGACTGCCATCGCCGACCGGAGCCGCCGTGCTCCCGTTTGCCTAAGAACTTTGTTTGATCATCGGACGTTCTTGTCTGCATCGTCACCCGCTTTATCCCGCTGGAGAAGGCCCGACCGTCGACGCGCCGAGGAGCATCCGGCGGTGGGTTTCCCGCCACCTAAAAGACCACAGAGACACCGACGACTCGACGCCCTTGCTGGGCCACAGTTCTTCATCCTCTCTTTGCGGTCCAGAAGGATCGTCACCGAGGTGCCCCGCACGCCTCTTCCTTGCAGGACGCCAATGCTCCGCCGTCGACGAGCACCGCTAGGAACAAAGCTGCCACTTCACCGCCGTAGTTCAACCTGTTCTCCGTCGGACGTTCGACAGCCCGTGACTCCTGCCTTAAAGGGAGGAGGGCACTCAAGAAGGGCCGCCGATTCCCCGACGCTGAACGCTGAGTTCCTCGACACCTCTCAACGATCCGTGGTTCCTGCTTTAAAGGGAGTCACTCAAGAAGGATCCTTCGACGCGTCTCCGAAAGAACTCTACTCCACCAGGTACATTGGGGGGGTAAAACCTTAATAGGAGGAAATAAGACTATTGAACAATATATGGACTGGGCTTGTGTTATATATCTTTATTTACAGGTTGCCCAGGTGGGGGGATCTCCACACAGAACTGCGCCTAAGGGTAGGGGTCAGAAATCTGCCTATTGTTTCAACCATCTTGCGTTCCTTCCTATCTCTATTGCTGGTCTCCTTGTTATTGATCTGTGTGACATTTTAACCGTATAGTTGATGCACTTTAATGAGATTTGATAACATTCGTGGTACCACTTTAGAATTGTATATATTTATCATTGTTGACTTCCGAGTACAAAGTGCGTTATTGTGATCGTGTACATACCTTTGAATATTAATTATATAAAGACTTTGTTTTCAGTAATACAGTGTGTGGACATTCCTTTGTGGGGGTTCGGGGACTACACTGTACTTAAGAACCATCCTGCATCACATCCCGAAAAGCTAGGCCTTGATTTCTCGTCCATTGCTACCAATTGAGAATCTTGGCTGGGGTCCTCTGTGCCTCTCCTCTACCATATAGAGAGCGGAAGTACAGGCACCCCCCACCAGTACTTCTTCACATCCACCTACCCCTCCATATTAGTGTTTGGTTGCTCTTCCCTCATTTCCCTCCCCACCTTTTGTTCTCAGCTCTCCTGCCAAAGAAAATACATTTAAAAACCACAAACGACATATTCCTTTAGGAACCACCTTTCAAAGTTAAAAAATAGAACTAAAAAAAATATGTATAGACTCCATCTACTTTATATTTCTCAGTAAAATACATCGACTAAATAAGATTTTCCAACATTTCCATTTGCTTTTTGTGTTATGCTGATGGGAATATTGTGGCGTTCATCCTCTGTTCCAGGGACTGGAACGGTGGATACCGGCTCAGAAACCCAAGTTATCAGCCCAAGCGAAGCAAGAGTGGATAACGAGGTCGCTGGACCATTATCCCCCCATTCCAGCCCCTGAAATGGGGGATGAAGGCCATTAGCATCCTAGGTTCCCAAAGTGGGAACCCGGGATGCTAAAAAATAGCAGCCTGCAGAAGGCAAAAAGAGAACCCTATGACCATATTACCACGAGCACATTTTACTTCCCTTTCAAATCTATCCTAATTTCAAATAACTTTACCACAAAGCCAGTCCCAGGTGGACATGGCCACTTTAATCCTATGTTTTGTCCCTTGTGGGCATGGCCAGTAGCCAGATTGTCCGGATCATGACCTTATTCCATGACCCGGACAATCTGGCCATTGCCCATGGCTACAGGCTACCCCTCAGTCACTAAAGGTATACCGCTATTTTTTGTAGCTACATTATGACACTTGTCATATAATAAAACACTGGCACATTCGCAAAACCATGCTTGTAGGTCTTTGCCAATGTTCCTTATGCAAGTTTGCTGAAAATCCACCCATGTTTTATTTTTTCAAAAGTGTCAAATGTATGCACATACAATCGTCATATAACCTAGCCCCCACTTGACAAAATCCATTCAGAGTTTACGAAAACATCTAAATCTAGATCTATAATCTTTTTGCAAACCTTTGTGTAGATTTGTCAAATGGCACCACATTTATAAGCCTTTACAATATTTTGGGACCCCCACTATAATGTTGCTCCCTCTCAACAGAATCCCACCAAACTTCGCAAAAAACATGTATATCTTGATCTATTATCAGTTTTCCAAATGAAGTGTAGATTCGTCAAATGGCACCTCATTTATAAGCCTTTACATTATTTTGGGACCCCCCTCTAATTTTGCCCCCTCTTCACAAAATCCTACTAAACTTCGGAAAAACATTCATATCTAAATGTATTATCAGTTTCCCAAATTAAGTGAGGATTCGTCAAATGGCACGTCATTTATAAGCCTTTACATTATTCTAGGACCCCCCCCTCTAATTTTGCCCCCTCATGACAGAATCCCACCAAACTTTGCATACTCACTCAGAATCAGCCCAGGAATATACATGCACATATTTCATGCAGTTCCATTAAGTGGCTCCAAAGTTATAAGCCATCCAAGAACTGAATTTAAGCAACCCTGTAATGCTAAGGTGTTTGCGAATTTTCAGAGGACTGTTCGGGAACATCAGGACTGTTCGTGGACTTTCGCGGCAAAAAACACCTGTTTTTTTGCTTCTTGCAGCCATATCCCATCCCATCCTCATCACCCCTCACCTCCCCAGAGATTATTTGATAAATTTGACAAGTGGAATGCTGTGTTTTTTCATATGTTTTTACTGCGAGGTCCGCAGACATCGGACGCTGTCCGCGAATCCAAGATGGCGGGCCTTTCTAAAAATCTGATGCACTTCACGCTCCTCACCATCCAATCAGCGAACATGTTGCATGTCCGCGGACATGACGGAAGCCGATTAGCCAATCAGGACACTGTCTGCGGACCGAACAGGGAAGTGTGTCCGCAGACCGGACATAGATATCACACATTTTTTGGGACCTACTTTTTGGTCATTTTTTAAAAGACTACTGGATGAATTTTCACCAAATTTACAAAAGCACGCTTTTGGGACCACGCCGCTGCTCCTGCCGCACATTTAGTGAAAATCCGTCCAGCGGTTTGGGCTGAAGGCGAGAGCAAAGTTTTTTCCCCATTCAGTCTATGGGAAAAAAAGTAATTTTGGGACCCCCCTATAACTTTGCCCCCCATGGACCAAACCGCACCAAACATTGCAAAAATAAATTCAGAGTGGGCCATATACTTTGTTTGCAAAGTCTGGTGAGGATTCCTCCTGGGAAAGCGAAGTTATAAACCATCCAAAAAGTGCTCTTCCTATGGGATTAGCAACTTAACCATAACTACACGGCCACTACCGTGGCTGTGTAATATACATATATATATATATATATATAATGTGGGTTGTGGGGGGTTTCCCCCTGCATATATGTAACAATTGACCTTCACAATTCGGTCAATTGTAATTCGAACAATTGTAGTTCGAAAAATTTGTATAAACCATTAATACATCAGAAATGTCAACAATCCTTTTCCAAAACAATGAAAAATGAGAATTATAGCCTTCCTGGTTCCCATCCATGAATATTTTCCATACCCCAGCAGACAAAAGTGATGATTGTAGACCTGCCCCTCTCATCGCGGTTAACCATGGCGAGCCAAGAGCCTCACAGTTCATTACCAAGTGTTTGGTGGATTCAATACAGCCTCCTCCACATAATTGACATAATCATTCACAGCGGTTTATGTTTGACCAGACCCCAGTGATTTCAAGGGATTTTAGGCTATTCAATTTGATCTTAATGTAGTCCCAAATCACATGATTTCCCACATAGCACTTGATGTAACTAGGCACCATACTACGTGAGATGGAGTATTCAAGAAAACCACCTGCCCAAGATTTGTCCACCAGCCTATTTTTGCAGTGCTCAACTGCCTCTGAGTCTAAGCCTGATCTTATATCGTTTTTCCATTTAGGTAAAGGCCAATTCAAGATGTCATTAGGTGCTCTAGTCAACCAAGCATTACCAGTACTCACAATTTTCAATAGATTGCTAGTTTGCATAAATGTTGCTCTGGATTTAGCAGTTTTAAGAGACCCAACAAGGAGTCATCCATAGCATTATGAATTTTCCAAATAAGACGTAGACAGCGCATTCTCAGTTTAACATGGGTAGAGGTGACGTTGAATTCTAGATATAACATTTCAACAGGTACGTCCCCAGCTAACAGTAGTACTCGTCTAAGACATTTCCCACCAATCCTTTGCTCTCTACACAATTCATCGCCCAGATCTCAGCACCGTGGAGAATAGATGACACTATCCTAGTCTGGTATAGTTGTAAGATCATTTTCAGGGAGTTTCGCCCTCCCTTGATAGCAAGAGACCCAAGCAAACCAGTTGCAATAGTTGATTTATGGCTGACTTGTTCTAGGGGGTGGGTCCCCCGCAATTCAGCATCACAGAGTATCCCCAGGAACTTACAATCGGAAACCACTTCCACCTTAGCACCTCCCATCACACAATACTTACTTGAAAAATAATCATGATTTAGTTTTCTTTTCTGTATTGATTATGAGTTTATTTTCTGCAAATGATACCAGTCTATTCAGGGTCGCCTGCAGTCCCCAACTAGTGGAATCTAAGAGTACATGATCATCAGCGTAACCCAACCACTTGATTGGGGCATCCCCCAGTTTGAGTGGGTTAGCTGAGTCATTAGTAAGACCCCCCCCGCCAATGTCTGCCAGGTAAATGCGAGGTTTTTTTCAACTGCCAAATGCCAATCACTTTGGGTCTGTGCCATGGGTCCGACTGACCTGCAAGGCAATAGTGAAATGTAAACTCATTTTTTCGCTCACCTTGTACTTCCACCCAGTTGCACTCCTTCTCCCTCCTTCTTTCCTAGCACTGGAGCTCCCCGTCCTCTCAGGGCAAGACAATAACTTTTGTGGAGGCCTTCAAGACTGCTTTTAAAAAAACACAGAATTTCTCCAAAGGGGCACCTGAGACGTACACCGGCATCAAATCTCGATTTTGCTACTCACCACATCCTCTTATACACATCAGTCCATATTGTATTGTCGCTGTAATGCCGCACCGTGCTGGCCCTATTCCAGGTATCCACCTTCCCCCGCCATCACCTTCCGGTTTATGCATACATTGCTCATTGCACCATCATTCTTAAAACACTCGGCTATGGGAATGAGCTAATTACGCTTGTTCCCTAATGCGCCTTGTTTCTGATAGAAGTAGTAGTTCCTCAATACAAAATAAATACAAAAACAGACATCATCATTGCATCTAGGCCTCTAAACTGGGTGATCTCAAAATCAGAAAATATTGTGATAAAGAATTTAAAGCCATAGATCACTTGCATTCACGTAGATTTAGGGGGCAATTGGGTGTGCGTGGGAACCTGCACACTTGTCATAAGAGGGGAACATCACCATGCACTCACCAGTACGTGCACTGCGCACTATAGAAGCTGACAATGTATGCTAAGTGTGGTCCTCATGAGATGGTCCACTCAGCTTGTTTGGCCAGTGGTGAAAGAATAGTTAATGCAAGCAGGCAGTTGTGACAGTGGCAAAATGCCACTTGGTCTGGTCACTATCCCTCACCAGGAGCACACTTAAGCAGATGTTAGTGAGTATGTACAATCAGGAAGGGGAGTGTTCTGTGGCCTAACAGTAGGCCACCCCCATTGAACATTCGGTAAGACAAGCCAAACATGATTTCTACTGGCTCTAGATGTGGATTCTGGCTTTTAGCCATTCAACCACTTATTCCCAGTAAAAACGCAATGGAAAAGTTACTGTGTGAGTACCAATACCAATTAAAACTGATGTTAAAACCGATGGACACCATTGAAACGCAGCTCATCCTTGAGTCCGCTCCTTCAGAAGTGTTACAGCATTCTTGTTTCAGTTCCACAAGGTTCATCGTCTAACCGCTAGTGCATATAACCCCATATCGTACACAAATGAAAGGCAATACTGTCCCATCCTTGAGTCCTTTCTCTTAATAGTGGTCTATCATTCTTGCTTCAGTTCAGCAAGGGCCAACATCTTCCCAGCTAGTGCTTATAATTCCATATTTTCACCATTGAATTGTAATAGTTCCACCCTTGAGTCCTCTCGGTCACTGGTATTATATCATTCTTGTATCAGTTCACCAACGATCATTGTCTACCCAGCTATTCTAAAAGGGTCCATGTTTTATGGTATTTATGTTTTCAACATTTCCGTCTGTATTTATCCATATTTATTTTTTACTAAATGTATCTGTATTTATCCACATTTATATTTGCTCTGTAAAGAAAGGAATGTGCACCTGGTACTTTTCCACATTTATTGAAATTAGAAATGGTGCACTTTGAGGTCCATAACGAGAAGGTCATAGAGATGGATTCTTGGACATAAAGTAAAAGATACATGTTCACCTTAGAAACACAAAGCTGCTCCTTATGCTGAAGTGAAAACAATATCTGCAGTCCTTTAAACAATTTCAAAGGGAAACAAATGCATTGTCCAGCCTCTGCAATGCGATACGTTGCACAGCCATTGGCCTGAAAGGCAGAATTGAAAACCTGAAGAGCTAATCAAGACACTTAAATGTCCACGTTTTACAAATAAACACTCAAAGGAATCAGAGTTATTCCCATGTGCATTTATGTGTAAAAATCAGTGAAAACAGAAAACTGGCAGTCCTACCTACAATCCCATACCGTACACCATTAAGAAGCAAAAACCTGTTAGACCCTTTGAATCCTCTCTGTTCTTGTTTCAAGGGTCACTATCTAGCCAGCCAGTGCATTTAATCCCATATCATAATGGCTCCGGTATCCAGTGATATTATCTCTGGTGAAAACATAGAGGGTGTCACCATATTTTGTTTAAAGTCACTATCCAACACTTTCTGTAAATATTCTAGGACTCGAGTTTGTTCAATTAATTGCACCAGTCCTAAAATATGTTGGCGAGGGATTTTGGTGCCTTTAAAAAGTATCATGTCACCCTGGATGTTGTCACCAGCGATAATATCACTGGTAATAATGCCTCCCGTACTGGGACATGTGAACACAGCTCGATCACAGCACGCAACCACTCACACATCAGCAGTACTTTCAGCGCATAGACCTGCAGAAAACACAGACCAACTACTGGTTTTCCAAGGCCACCCTATTGCTCCACCAACACCTCTTGCCATAGGCGACCCCTTCGAGAACCCACATTTCCAAGCAGAAGCTCGCATAAAAGATGATCTGATCTTTTTACCCTCCCTGAACTTTGATTCACTGGGTTATCTGCTCTTGTTATTTCCCCCTCTTTATAGCCCTCCTCCCCATTTTCCTTTTGGTCTTCTCAGACCCGGTTCTGGTTACTGCAGGCATGGGCACACCATTCTCCCTGGACAAGCTCTGGTGTGGTAGGTGTTATAGTTTGTTAAATCATCATGAAATACTCAGGAGCCATATATGTAGACTCTATCTTTATCCACTTCCAATCAGTACTACTCTTCTTCATTCCAGAATTCCCCCACCATTCCTTTACGGACTCCACATTGTACATTCTATAATTCTCACCATCATAACTACAACTACACTAATGATAATACCGCACAACAGTAGGGTGTAAAGGGCACTAGAGTGGTAGCTGACACTAGATACATGTGCATCACATGGCAAAAAGTGTAAATGCAATGAAGTGGCGTGTTCCTCATATCATTTCAGCTGATGGCTAAAACCCATAGGTCAGCAACCGGATCCAGTAGAATGCCACTTGAGACTAGTCAATAAAGATTTTTCATCAGTGTTTCACATGATCACCATGAAGGTAATAAGAGTGTAAGGTCTGAGTAGCTTTATGTTATACATAACAATATACTGAGGATGGTGAAGGTTTCCTGCCTGTTTTCCATTACAGGCATTACCATACCCCACCCATCCTGTTGGCAGAGGTCTGGAAGGTTCATCCTGCCAAGGAATAATATTGATGAAAACTCACAATACACCAGGTGTGAAATGCTCAAGGAGGGAGTAGAGCGGAGTGAAAGCATTCATGAGACAGACAGTGGCCTGTGCTGTGACTCATAAATTGATTAAACTGAGTAAAAGCTGTGCACATGCGGTGGAAGTGAAGGGTGACCATGGTTTGTGGTGCGCATTGCGCATGTGCTGGCTGCATGGACAATGGTTAATTAAAACGGAATGGCCACAGTGAATGCACGCAGAGAGCAGCTGATATGGGGTAGACATGGAATGCTGAGGTCAGAGATGAGCTTGCTGGCACTCTGCTCGGATTGTAGCTTTCACCCCTCCGGCTGGGGCGTGGACAAGAGCTTTCACAGCCCACCAGCCCAAGCTTTGGTAGGCTCAGCTCGTTCGACGAGCTGTTAAAACCCATGTCCCCCCGCCCAGCCATAGCGTGAAAGCTATTCCCCGGGGTGCAGAGAGTTTTCTTTTTTTTGTCCGATGGTGCTCAGTGCGAGTCCATTTCCCGTCGGAGAAAATAAAATGGCCATCGCCATAATGTACAAAAGGCACCCCCGTCATCTGAAAAGCAAACTAGTTCCTTTTCTATTTTAATGGCGGACGCCAGACAGGATGCGCATCGGGGACCGGAGGGCAAGGCACCCGTCCTGCAGGTAGGTAAATTGGGGTGGAGGGCAGGGTCGGATTGGGTCATCGGCCAATCGGCCCGTGGCAGATGCAAAATCATGGCTGGAGACCTGGGGGCCGGTTCCTGAAGACCATGTGGGCCGGTTTTGGCCCAGGCATGGGCTTCATTGTGAAGCCTTCACACTTCAGGAACCAGCCCCCAGGGCCTCGGCCTCGCCGGACGGATGGATGCAAGTTGCAAAGGATCTGTAAGTAAGCAACTTACAGATCCTTTGCAATTGCAGCCCTGCGCCCGCCAGCCCGCCGCAGATGCAGAGAAAGGTAACACTGAAGTGTTACCTTTCTTTGATAAATGCGGCGGGCCGGCGGCCAACTGCCGCGGCCCGGCCGCGTCACCCTGGCGCCAGCAGCAGTCAGTGTTACAAAACACTGGGAGGGAGCGGCAATGCTGGGCAGAGCTGCCTCAGCCCGGCCTGCTCCCTCCCAGTGTTTTGTATTACACTGGAGCCAGGCTGCAACGTATTGCGTGGGGGGCATATCATTTTTGAAAAATTGCCTGCACGGCTCCTTAGGGAGTTTGGGGAGGTCCCACCCTTGGGCTCCTGCCATGCACTGGCCCCGCAGGACACGCTGGGCACAGAGTGGTGACACTCTCCTTTGAGAGGAGGGAAGTCCCTTTCTAGCTGGGCAGATGGGGTGGTGGAGGAAGCGGGGGCTTCATTGAAAAGGCGCGCGTTCCCCTCTCGTGACATCACCTCGCCACCCCAGTGCTGCCTTTATGGTCCAGGTACAGAGCGCACGACCCGAACTCGGAGCAGTGGGGGCGGAGAAGGCAGCGCCAGTCACCTCTCCCTGCTCACCCCTTCATGAAGTTCATGGACGTTTCTCTCTAGGAGCCCGAGAATGGCAGCTCTCAGGATCCCGCTGGTGTGCCTGGTGCTCCTGGCTCTCTCCTCCGGCGGCTTGGGTGCATGTACGGTGTTCAGGGATGGTCTGGGGTGGGCCACCGCCCCCAGTCAGCCCAGGAGGGCACAGAGCAGCACTCAGGCAGCAACCAGCCACCCAGGCCAGCCTGCCGGCACAGAGGTGAGGGACCCATCATCAACCCCACAGCCCAACACCACCACCCCACAGGCCCACGCCACAGGCTGCCTGCCTGCTGCTACTGGCAGCGGAGAGAGATGCAGACGGCCCTGCTGAGAGGAGGTGAGATCATACTAGTAACCATTCCAGTCTTGCTTGTGTGATGACAATGTGCTGCCAGAGGAGGGTACTCCCCGTCCCCGTTCACAATGACTAAGTTTGAGGATGTGTGCAGCTCTTGATTTCCACATGACAATAAGTGCCTGCCATGCATGCATATTTAACAGCTAAGAAATGTTGTGCTCCAAATGTAAGCATTTCAAGTATGATATTTGATTTGTTACCAGTCCATGTAATGCAGCTGGGGCTAGATTCGTCAAAGTGGTTTGAGGTAAAGATTTTGCCGCACTTGGAAAGCACGCCGCAACATTTTCCTGCCAAAAAAAGATGTTTTCAGAGACTGAGAGTGTGAACTCATTTCTAGAAAATGCTTTGGGTCATTGGCTGTCCGGCCTGTCCCATAAAAGGCCAACACTGAAAGGGCCACCACGGTCATTCATGTTTGTTGTTCGACGGGGTGGATGTGCACCGCAGCACAAAGGCGGCCTGTTGGGTGGAGGGACGGGACCTGTGCTCTAGTCCAACTGTAACATTAGGAGACACTCCTCCTTACATCCTTCACTGGGGGTTGGATGTGTTCGAAGGTGCCCTACATTGTTATTTTTTGCAACACCCTGGCAGCTCTGCCTTCTTCGGTGTTTGTTCGCTCGCCGGGGTGGTCGGTCAGTGGGTCACCCATAAAAAGCGTGATTTATTGGCTCCCGAGTTCTCATCCTTTCTCCTTCCTGTTGCTTACACAGGCGAGCTCCAGTTTCCTGGTCTTTACATCCACTTAACACTAAAACGACAAGCCGCAGAGAGGTGTTGCTAAATGCATCAATGAGGGCACATGTGTTCAACAGATCTTCATGTATGTGGTATCTCTCTCTTGTGATTAGTAAACACGCTCCAGTATAAATGGGCCCAAGCAAGAAACATTCCTTCGAAAAACGGCTCACATTTTTGCAAAAAACATGCATTTTCCATAATATTTTAGCGAATGTAAATGATAACTGATGACTTACAGTAGTAATACACTGTACGGACTACATGAGAAATATTTGACAATTGCACATCAAGTGGCCATTGACTAGTCTTCATTTGTCCACAATGAATGAATGCTTTGTTGTAATGTGTCTATTTTTCCCATCTCTGGCATGCTGTTCAGGACGTTTGTTTGCATGTATGAGGTAATGAGTGATCAGAGTATGGGATGTCCTGTGAGTGTGCTGCTTTGCCTATTTTGCCAACCTCTGATCTGAAGCCTGAAAAGTAGATGCACGCAGGCTCGAAATGCAGCCATATTTGCACCAGACCTGCAGATGAACTTAACTGGTCTGCCGTTAAATCTCAGTTACAAGTTTAATGGTATCCACCAAATAATAATTGCTCATTTTACTATATCCGATATGATAGCTCAGTGGGTTGAGCGCTCGCTACTGCGATGTGTGTGTGATCTGCAGGTGTGAATCCCAGCAAGGCCATCTCAGCCTTTCATCCTTCTTAGGTCGATAAATGAGTACCAACACAGGTTGGGTGATATTGTATGCAAATTTGTTCTATAAAAAAGAGCTTAAGCGTAAGTGCTATACAATAACATATTATCATTTGGCCTTGGACGTCTGCTTGCATTCACAGTAATTTGACAATATGGATCTATACACACAGATATTAATGATACATATCGTGATCCATTCTTGTATGCAAAGTTAGGATATTTTATGAGCTGTGATGTAATGTGGGAAACTCATGAACGCTCCATAAGTAGCATTTTCTGTAAAGTCGTGAATTGACACGATTCACAGATGATGGTTTGAGGGCCACTTTTTTTGAGGTGAGGGGTGGGCCACTTTTGTGAGGCGAGGGGTGGGCCACTTTTTTTCAGTGTCCGGACCTATTTCTTGTCCCAGTCCGACCCTGGTGGAGGGAAGGGGAATCGTGGTTTTCTAACATGGGGAGGCAACATGGAGAGCCTAGCCTCCCTGTTGCCTCCCCATATTAGAAAAAAAAGGGGGAAAAAGCACCACCAGGGGAAGTGCCTCGGGTGGCTGGAACAGCGAGCGGGCTTGTGTATTCTCGATCACTGTTTCAGCCCCCTGATTGGCTAAGCGTTCTTCCCTGGGTGCGAATGAAGCATATTCTCTGGGTTAGAGCTTGGCTCCAGAGCTCTTTTGCGCTGCTCCCTATACTGCTGTCAGCAGTGGACCCAGGTATTGATAAATGGAAAACAAGACATTTACTAGTCCTCCGATAACTCTGAAACATCAATATGGCTGGGGCAGAATCAATCACAAGCAGAGATTTGGGGGACATATACTGGAGAAACTTGACTTGAATCCCCAACATATTGCTACCACTGAAAAACAGGCTTGGGCAAAGCCAGTCGCATATCTGTCCCCCTGCGAAATGGGAGAGAAATGAGTGAGCTTCCACTTGCTCCCTACCCCAACAGGACCCCTGCCCCTGCTGCCTTTCTAAGGGAGTTAGGAGAGGCAGAGAAAGAGAAGGGACGCCTGGCTCCTCTCCCCCTACGCCCTACTACCAAATAATAGCAGGCGAGGCATGTGGCTTTTCCTGCCCTTCCCCAGCCCAACCTGGCATTGGCACCCATTCCTGCCAAATGGTGTGAGTACCTGGACAAATGATGGTACTACCGACCAACTGTGTGAACACTGGGGCAAAGGATGGGAATACTTACCAAATGTGACAGGTACCTTGGAAAATAATGGAAGTGCCTGGCAAATAATGTACGTACCTGGGCAAATGACGGCAATGCTTGGCAAGTAGGACAAATACTTTGGAAAATAATGGCAGTGTCTGGCAAATGATGGCAATACCAGGAACATTTATTGAGCACTACAGGGAAGTTATGGTAACACCTTGCAAATAATTTGAGTGTCTGGTTATATGATGGCAACACATTGCACATGATGTAAGTACCACCTATGAAATGATGTCTGCCAAATAATGCGCTTGTGCATGTGATAGCAGTAACATGCAAATGGTGTAGGTGCCTGGACCTATAAGGTCACTCTCTGGAAAATCATTGGGCCTCATTACACGGTAGGCGGTAGGGGATTACCGGTAAGGGCACCAGTGCTGGTAATTCCCTACCGGTGCCGGTAATCCCCTGCCGCTCTACTACGAGGTCCCTCAGCCGGTCCCGTCCTTAACGTGTGGTCACACCACACGTTAAGGAAGGGATCTGCTGAGGGACTTCAGAGCTAATAACGGTACCGCAAATTGCCTTACGGTTATTAGCTCTTTTCCCATTCCCACTGCGCCCTATGGGGGCTCGAATGGGAATGGGGAATGGTAATTGGCATGGGGACTTACCGGGTCCTCCAGGGTTGGAATGACCCGGTAAGTCCCCATACCGCCTACCCGGACCCAGAAGGCGGTAAGGGGTAGCCATGGCACTAATAGCGCCATGGTTACCTCCTACCGTGTAATGAGGCCCATTGTGTTACCTGGCATATGTTATGTCATGTTAGATGGCATATGTATTTACTGCCATTGGTAT
Organism: Ambystoma mexicanum; assembly: GCF_040938575.1. Lineage (NCBI taxonomy): Eukaryota > Metazoa > Chordata > Amphibia > Caudata > Ambystomatidae > Ambystoma > Ambystoma mexicanum. The sequence goes on along the minus strand of NC_090934.1, from coordinate 308,963,362 downwards.
GGTCTCAAAGTGCTTTGGTGGATAAACGCCCTTTCGAAGACCGTAGTCTGTGTTGAACTGTAATGAAAGGAGTGATAAAATGTGTGTGTATATTTATTGACAAATTGAAAGTAGCCAGTGAATGGCTAGGTCTTTAACAGCGGCCTGTATTCCAAAGGCGAGAGGATGGGCGCTGTGACAAAGTGTCCAAGTGACAAAGGCTATGTGAACAAATGGACCAGATTTTTCGTGGGACTCAGCTGTATTCTATGGGTCGCAGCGTGCAAGGCTTGAGGGTGATATATGTCTAGAGCAAGGTATTTGTCAAGAAGCGCTTATCTTAAAGGCAAGGGGTGTGAAACAGCTGTACCAACGTTTTCATGAGACTCAGCTGTGTAATATGGGTCGCAGCGCACACGGGTCAGGTGAAGTAAGTCTGAAGCACTGGTTTAAGGCATGTGGCGCATGACTGCTTTGACGAGAATCAAAGTGGAAAACCTACTCCGAGAGGCGAAATGCGACCATGGCAAAATATTGCATTGGCTAGATTAGATTTAGCAAACTTACATCAGGAAAACCTCAAGAGGCAGAGTGCAAAAGTGACACAATATTACAGAGGTGAGATTCAATGTGGCAAATTTACATATGGAAACTCCAAGAAGCAACGTGCTAGAGTGGGAGAATATCACAGTGGCAAAAATCAAAGTAGCAAACTTACAATTGGGAAAACTCCAGGTTCAAATGCAATTGTGTCAAAATATCACAGTGGCGGGATTCAAAGTAAGAAACCTATATTGGTAAATACTCTGGAAGGCAAAATGCAAGTGTGGCAAATTAACACAAGATGAAATTCAAGGTAGCAAACCTATATTGGGAATACTATTGGAGGCAAAATGCAAGTTTAGCAAAATAAGACAGTAGCGAGATGCAAAGTAGCCAATTTATAGAACTCGCTGTAGCAATGTTTAAAAGAGGTAGAGAGTAGAAAGCCATGTGAAGCTGGAACTGTAGTCCATATGGTTATCAGAGAGTGGAGGCTAGCTGCATGTGAAACAAGATGTGTGGCCAGCAGGCTAGAGGGAGGAGCAGGTGGAACTATCTAGGTGGCTGAGTGTTGATGAGGCTGGGCGTTGCCGCATTAGTCGTAGGGGTCATTGGCATAGTGGTGGGGAAGGCGGAGTGCCTGATTGCTTATGTACAACATCTACGAGGGGTACAATCAGCCCTCCTTACCTGAAACTGCTATTTATGGAGACCAAGGCGTCTGGCGTGGTTAGAGTGCCAGGCAAACAGGGAGGGAAATCACCCTTATGCTCTGCCCTTCGTCGGCTGCACGTGCAAAGCTGTCCCAAGAGCAGTGCTTAAGGAATGGAGAGTGGTAGGAGGTAAGGAAAAAGATCATCAGCAAACAAAGGACTAAACCACAAAGACAGAGCACTCCATGAGCAGTCCAGATAAAAAAGATGACTAGAAACACAATACAAAACAGATATATCCATCCAAAAATGCACCTAACAGGCCCTAGACCCCTTACCAAGTGGTTGTTGTGCAGGATGATTACAGATTAAAAGCAGGAAGCAGTAAGAGAGGGCTGCAAAAACTAAAGGACAGGAACACATGACTGTCTCAGCCAATTGCTATGGGGATGGGTGGGGAAGGAATAAGGCCAGAAGCAAACAAAAGACTAGATCACAAAGACAGTGCACTTTAAGAGCAGTCCAGATAAAAAACAGACTGGAATTCACAGTAAAATCACAGATATATACCTCAGAAAAAGCACCAAACAGGCCCTAAACTCCTTACCAAGTGGTTGTTGTGCAGGATGATTACAGATTACAAGCAGGAAAGCAGGGGAGAGCAGTAAGATAGGGCTGCAAAAACAAAAGGACAGGAACACATGACTGTCTCAGTTTATTGCTATGGGGATTGGTGGGGAAAGGAAAAAGGCCAGAAGCAAATAAAGTACTAGATCACAGAGACAGTGCAGTTTAGGAGCAGTCCAGATAAAAAATCAGAATGGAATCCACAGTAAAGTCACAGATATATACCTCCGAAAAGGCACCAAACAGGTCCTAAACTCCTTACCCAAGTGGTTACTGTGCTGGATGACATATAATGTAAGTATCTAAACACTTTCATTCTACTGACAAAACTATTGTCTTTGCCAATGCATTTTTATTGAATTATAAATTAGTTGTATTTTTTTTTCCGTTGGAAGAACAAGGGTCAAGATCACTTAAGATAGACTTAAGATGGTATTGCACTTGTTAGATTTGATAACAAAATACTTGTTTTGTGATAAGTCTCAGACACTGAAAATGTGCACAGACAGATTCAGGAGATTATTGAAGATGATTTAATAGGAGGATTATTTGTATTTATCATTACTCTTGGTATGTTAGCCTTGTGTTCACATTGGACAATCTGTGGGCAATAAGAACCATTAGTACCGGGCGAGGGGGGGTGTGCCGGCCTCCCAGCTAATGGGGTGGCTCAGAATAAGGGCATTACCAGATGGTTATCCCGCTGGCCCTGAGCCTCCTCAAGGCTGGCGGCCGCCATCTCCCCTCACTGGGGAATATGGTAAGTCTTCCTCCCCCTCCACCCCCCATCCACAGAATTCCCCCTGCGTCCTCCCACACCCACTTACCTTCTTTTCTGACCATTTTGGGAATGGACATGCTGGGAACACTTGTGTCCCCAGCGTGTCTGCTCCCGATCTGCGACAGGCAGTCATGGAAAGGAAGATGGTACTACATGTAGTCCCTTCTCGTCTTTCTACGGCGGCCATTTTTTTGTTTACTTTTTTTAATGGCCAATATCTGCCACACAAAGAGAGAAGGGACTATGTGTAGTTCCTTCTCCCGTTTCCATAGCCTCCATTTTCTTATTTTTACTTTTTTCAATTTATTTCAATGGATGCCATGGAAAGGGAAAACAGACTTTGTTTTCCCTTCCCTGGCGGGCATTTTTTTACATTTATATTTCTGTTCCAAAACTCCAGAGCGTTTCAGAACAGAAAAAAGTGCTTTTAGTACCCCGGTTTTATGGACTGGGGATGCTAATACCAACAGGCCCCTCATAGGGAGCGGCATTACCTTAAGTGGTAATACCACCCCTGCTAGGGGCCTATTGCTTAAATATAGCCCATAGAACGGTTTGCAATAGTCTGCAGATTGCTCAGGACACCACATTCCAGGCATGCCGGCAGTAGTGGCATATTCACAGCCAACTCCCTGCAACCTGGGTCGTCGCAGAGAATTGCATGTGAGACTGATAACATATATACTTCATAATTTCAAAACAGATATCAGCCACCAAACCCCAAGGTGGGGGGAAAACAACCAGTCCCCCAGGCGGGGTTAAAACAACACAACCCCACGGTGGTATAACCGAAATCAGACCCTAAGTCAGGGAGAGAGAGATCTGACCCCAAGGCAGGGTGAGAGGAGCCAGGACCTGAGGTGGGCTCAGAGAAACTGAACCCCAAGGCGAGCAGTGAAACTTAAAACTCCAGGGAGCAGAACAATCCAGGAGATAGTTGAGTGGTGAACGCACCACGGGGTTCCCTGGAGAATAAACTGAGGAGAAGGCCTGTTCTGGGCCTGCGAATCAGGAGGTTTCCAACAGCGAGGACGGACCAAGAACAAGCCAAAGTCCCTGGCCTTTCAGGGAGAAAGATTCTGACCAAGGGCTGATATTCCAGGAAGGGAAGTTGGAAGCAACATTTGCTGATGTCTTTTGTTGGAACTGTGCATCGGGCGAGAATCCCTTTTCTGATACATAGACAGTGAGGTCAGATACCAGCCACCTTTCTATAATTTGGGTAGAAGACCCCTATGATACCTTTGTGCTAAGTCAGGTTCTTTTTAGTTCATAGTGGTAGGGCCAGGAGCCAGGATAGGATAGGTTTACCGGGCAGCAGACAGTATTATCTTGTAAAGACACCCTGATGGGCACCCTGTTAGACTCTTTCCTTTCCTTAGGAATAAGGCAGAGAGAACTAAGAATAGTGTAGGTTTTCTGTGTTTGCATCTAAAATCAATACATTACCCAAAATGCCACCTTGTCCATATTCTAATTCTGCCATCCCACAGGGTCCACAAAGCTCTTAGGGATAGCTTTGTAGATCCCACCCTTGGGCAGTACTGAACTTCATTAAAGTCGAATTTCAGGGCCCATATTTCCCAGTGTGGCACTCAGACTCGGTCTATAATGCTTAATTAGTGGTCTGACTAATTTGAAAAACATAAACACACCTTAGAAAAACACTCTTAAGTCCCATGATGCCAGCAGAAGCTGTGCCGTTTTCCATAGAAGGAGAAAGCAACACATTTCTCTCTCCAATGGCTGGCACCCTCTTCCTGCTTTCTCAGAATGTGCCTGTTCTTCTGCAGCCAAACTGTACCTGGACCTAAGCCACCCACCAATCCCTAACCAATGGAAGTCTCAGTGGGTGGGCTTCTCAGAAGGACTGCGAGGGCTGGTAGCTGAGCACTTCATCTGTGGTTTACTATACCATCACCCCCTATGAACCAGGTGCATTATGAGACAAGTAGGCTTTCGTATTTGTATTTGGTTTATTTATAAAGCGCAACCAGGCCCAGGGGCATACGGGCGCGTATGTTTTTTGATCATGTTACATAAGAGTACAGTTACATTGGCAAGCAGTAGGCAACAGTTACAAGAGTTGCGGTTACAAATAAATACATACATTGGTATTACAGGTACACGCATACATGTTGCAATTAAGGCAGTGGGCCGAAGGTGAGACAGATAGTAATATTATTTACAATATGTACAGTGGGTAGGCAGTAAATCTAAGCTCTAAGATGTTGAGCTGTCAATGTGTCCCAGTCATGAAGCCAACATTTGGTGTTGCGTTTAAATAGGTTGAAGGAGGTTACAGACCTGATTGGACCAGGTAGAGTGTTCCATAGCTTTGAGGCTTGTACAGGGAAACTAACGCCTCCCAAGTTATGGAGTTGAATCTTGGTATAGACATAGTGTTAACTTGAGCTGTTCTAAGTGGTCTTGTAGATGTGTGTGGGGTAAGTTGGTTAGAGATGTAGGATGGTGCGAGGTTAGCCCTGGCTTTGTGGGTAAGGGCAAGAGCTTTGAGGGATATTCTGTGCTCTATAGGGAGCCAATGCAGATTACGTCTAATCTCAGAAATATGCGACTTCTTAGGGATGTTGAGGGCTGCCTGAATGTCGTTATTTTGAGTTACTTGTAGTTTGTGAATATTTTTCGCGGCTAGTGCCTAAGTAGAGGGCATTACAATAATCTACTTTGGACAAGACTAACGTTCTAGTAAGAGTAATGTGTCAAGAGTCATGGGTGACGTTCACTGGGTGAGGCAGAATGCATTCTGAGATAAGTAGTCATGTGTTTTAGGATCTGTATATGTTGCCAGCAGAGGCTGGAATAACTTAGCAGTTCAGAAATGTTAAGGGTAGATCATGTATCCCCAAAAGACGTTGTCAATTATGTGTGTCATTTGGGCTGCTCAAGATACAAACATTATACTTCCCACAATGCTCTATTCTGGTCTACTTCAAGGCCTGAAAAGGGGAGAAAATGATCTATACTTTATATTCGTGCATTCACCCCAATACACTGTGCTGGGCTACTGAAAGGGCCTGGTTTTGGAGGGCCATTTTTGAGGAATGCATCCTCCACTATGCCAGTCCACCTGATGACTTGGAATGAAATATGAAAGTTTCAGCACTGCACCCGTTACCCCCCAACCCCTCCCCCCATATTAAGCAGCGATGCTCTACTGGACGACCTGGAACTGAAATATGAAACTTCCTGTGACTGTGATGCTAATTAACATGCACCAATTCCACAATGCACTGTCCTCCTCCACAGAACTGGCTACAGACTGAATGTTCACCTTTCAGCCTTCTCACACGACCCCACACTCACAATCATCATGGCCCTGTTTGTGAATCAAACACCCTCTACTGACCCACTTCCTGTTGCCCTCCAGGTGGAATTTTAACTTTAGGACTAGGCAAAGAAAAGCAGGAGTGTTTATGCAAATAGCCACACAACAATGTGACTTGCTTAGAATATCATGTGATTTTCAGAGAACTCCAGGGGTATTTGGATAGAACACCAGGAGGATTTGTGCGGGAGACTGTAGAGGAGCAGCCGAGTACCTCTACAGGAACTCCGCCCCTATTTTGCCTATATGCCGGAAACTGAAAATTGCGACTTGTGCAACTCCAGTAATGGTACCTATAACACAAAGAATCTTTGAGACAAGGTATCCATTGAGAAAGCCCAATGTGAAGTACCCTCGAAAGACTGATGGTCATCCTAGGAGAGCCGCCTGAAGAAGTGTGAAGATGTGAAAAGCTGGTGACATCACAAAAAGATAAGAATGATGCATTGGGAAGGATGACCAGAGAAGAGCATGCATAGATTATATGGAATCTAATGGCCAAGTAAGGAATTGAGAAGACTTGTGCAGAGTGAAGATTGCATGTGTGAAGAAGCATTGCAGAAAACACAAGCCATTTTACAATTGTACAAACGCTAAAATGCAAGTAGACTAAGCATTCATAAAACTGGCTATACTTAGTATATAGATTGCAGGAGGTGCCACCAACATATACGTATATAGAGTACTGGACATTTGAGGATACAGTTTAGTAAGCAAGTCTCCATGAAGGAAATGGATTGAAAGCTATGTGTGTCGGAGCAAACAATAGGGTAAAATTTGAAGCAAGACCAAATAGGCTGTCTGGCTGGATGTGAAAGACTTGAAGCAGCCAAGAAATCATTATCAGCTGCGAAGAACAGCAAAACGTGAGAAGCTGAGACTTCTCTTGATAAGTTGCAAAGAGAGAACAACATGAGTGCCAAGTGTCTTCATTAAAGACTAATGCTATAATATGACCAAATTCACGGTCTCTGATCACGTGAGCTGAGGATGAAAATAGATCAGAGCATGGTGCACCAGATTGAAGATAGAGTGTTCACACTCCCTTATATTCCCAGAGGCAAGAAGCTACTACAAGGCCGAGTTCAAAGACAATGTGAATGGCAGACGGCATGAGTGATGAGAGATGTCAGGCTAATTGGGTGGGGAGATACAGTCAAGTTCACCCACCAGCACTTGGGGTACCAGCTTATGTGCTGCTAGAGCATCAAATGTTCCAGAAGGGTACAAGCATGCCAACCAATTGTAGAAGGCCGTATAACAAAGAGCCTAATGAAGTGTTGTGTTTCTAATTGCTGTCGGAAATGACTTGCACCATGACTTGCACTAAGGGAGGGCATGAGTGCCCACCTGACTGTAGAGACCCATTCACGATCCTATCCCATATAGAAAATATACCTAGGCATTCCACTTGAGCCAACCACAATCTTGGTTTTCTTAGTTTGCCACATAGTATGACATCACGTATGACAAACCTTTAGTATAAATGTGTTGTTTTTCATGAAATGCTTCGAGATTATTCTGTATGACGTCCGTTGATGTCCGTTGTACTCCCTGTTTTAGACTACTGATATTAAAACAGAGTTATTTGCCAACTTCCGGAGTCAGGCTTATTATTTAGTTTAAAAAGTTATTCTCCGTCCCTTCGATAGTACGACATGTTACCTTGAGTAAAAGGGCCTCTAGGGTTCAAGCCTTTCAGAGAATGTGAGAGGGATTTGCAGAGAATTTCAGGGAATGTGGCTGGAAACGACAGGGAGCTTTGGAGTGTGCATCCAGGAAATGTGTCCATCTTCTGGAAGTAAACATCAACATAATCCGGAGGGGTATTAAGGAGATTTTGAGCATGGAATCTTGTGCAGTGTCCTCCATAGAGAGTTCTGGCAACTACTATGTTTTCATGTTTGCACAGACTACGGTTTTCCAAAAGGCCTTCCACCACACAGCACTTTGAAGTCTTAACAATGGCAGTAGGTGCTTTAAAGATATAAAATAATATACTTAACCTTCACTTTTATTTCCCTTGTCTCGTTTGTCTGCACTCTTCGTTATCAGGCACCGGCAACCAATGCAAATGAAACACCTCCTGCTCACACACACTTCCTGGAGAGTGTTCCAGCCTATGGGCGGGGGTCCGCCAGCTCCTCGCCTGAGTGGCAGGCCACCTCCTCGTATGACTGACAAGCAACACAGTCTCCCTTGTGCTTAATTTACATGGGTGACTGTGCTGCTTGCCTCTGTGCAGGGTGCGTCCTCCACTATGCTTTTTTTGTTTGTTTGTTGAGGAGCTCTTTTGGCTCGCAAGAAATGTAGCACATAACAATTGGAGCTAGCAGGGCATCAAAAGAGGTGGGCCTCCACCTCCTATTATTGTGTTAAGAGTGTAGACGTGCTGTCTGATAGGATAGGAGTACTCTCCTGCCAGTCAGCCTGTTCACGTCACAGAGGCGTGTAATGTAAACTCGTTGAGAGACAGCAGGGACTCCATTAATTCCAGGCAGTGTGTTTATGTCGCGGTGAGGGCCATCTGGAGCATTTGGAGGGAGCATGTATGTAAGTACATTTTATTAAATGGGGTGTGTGTGTGTGTGTATATTATTTGATTTATTTGATAGATGCATGCATGCAAGGAGTAGTTTGAATGATGTTTGAAGGTGAATGTGAAAGGGTTTGTATATGTGTGTGTCAGCCTAACCCCTAAATGTAGGGGTGGGGGTTTCTGGGAGCATGGCATTCTTTTTTGCTTTACCCTTGATGCACAATACTGTGCATCAGCATTAAAGCAAAAATGGTAAGTGAAGTGTTATCACGTGCGTAGACTGGCCTGCATTGAATTTACACCACTCTATCCATTGCTTCACCCTTGATACACAGTTACTATGCATCCTGGGTAAAGGACATAGTTACTATGCATCCTGGGTAAAGGAAACATGACAAGTGGCATTATCTGGCTAGACTGCCCTAAATTGAATGTTGGCCAGTCTAGCCTGATAATAACACTAATGCTTGCTTTACCCTTGATCCACACTTACTGTGCATCAAGGGTAAAGTAAACATGATCAATGTTATTGCCTGGTTAGACTATCCTACATTAGCGGTGCCAGTCTGCATGTACATTTTTATTGTGGTATGGCATTTTTTACTTGCCATCAAGGGTAAAGCTAACATGATGAGTGTTATACATGGCTAGCTTGGCCTATAGTGTCACTGTGCATTTACCTTGTTACTGTGGCAACGCATTTGTTACTTTTTAACTGATCTCAATGGTAAAGGAATCATGATCAGTGTTATTACGTGGCTAGACTTGCTTATCAACTTCCTGGGTACCAGTGATCCAGGGGTGGATATCGGTTTCTAAACCATCAATCAGCCCCACATCTCTAATGAACCAGAAGGGATCCAAACAGATTGGAATAACAAGCAAATGATAAACCCCCTTGTCCAATTTTGGTAACGTGGATGGAAGGGCAGGCTTTTCTCCGAAAGGTCGTGGATAATTGTTTAGTTGCAACACAGTCATGTCAATGTTGTAGCAAAAATATCTACTTTATTTATATCACAACAGACAGTCTAACAACACTACGAAATACAACCCACCCTGTAAGGATATGTAGAGGACAGACAGTTTCAAAGAAGGAAAAGGGATGCACACGGGATACTGACAGGAGAGTAGTCGGTATGGTTAATAACCACAACAATTTAAGGCTTCTTATTGCTGCTATCACCTTCTACTACAAACTCCTCCTCCTTTTTAGTGATGCCATTGCCATGTGCTTTCAACACCAATTCCTTCTTCCTAGTACTACCACCACCTGCTTGTACCACCTCCACTTTCTTACTACTGCCATCACCTTCTATTAATATACCTTCAGCTTCTTTACTGACACCACAACTTCCCTTTATTATCACCTCTACAACCTTACTGGCACCACTATCTCCTCTAGTCACTCCAACCATCTTTCTGGCACCACCACATGCTCCTAACATCACCTGTCCTTCACCTTTCTTCTCCCCTCTATCTGTAACCATCTACTACTTCACCTTAACTGAATATACCTACTCCTCTCCACTGCTGTCACCTCTACACGCTAAGCCATCCCTACAGCATTCTCTAGTCGCCAACATTCTCCAAAAGTGAGCCTCCGGCACCTTACACTGCCAGAGTGAGGTGCCTTGCTTTGAGATGGCGATCTCCTCCCCACAAGTCATATTTTAGGTGGGGGTATGAACCTCTGGGATTGGCTGTTGTGCCCAGCCTCACATGATTCCAGTTGCGGCTCAGGGGGATGGCCTAAATGTATATCAAGCCAGGCAGCCATCTTGATTTCCTGTCATCTTGATTTCACGTCTGCGCATGTAGGGGTTAGGAGAGTTGCCTGTGCAGGGGAGGAGCTGGTATGCTGCTTCTGGGATGGTTATTCAAGATAGGAGGGGTGGCTTAGAGTGTTTATAATGTTATATGCATGCTCCCTACAGTGCTTTGCATATTTGACAAGTTCACAGGTTCAGACCTTTGAAAGTTTGTCTGTGGACCTGGACAGATCTTCAAATCCCATGAATTGGTCTGCAGACTCATAAAGGTCTGCAAACAATGCAGTAGATTTTCTGGTTCCCGGCCCACAGGAGGTCATAGGGGGAGGGAATAATGTCTTTGGGCATATAAGGATGCAGTGAGGATTTTGAGGTCGCTGGATTGGGGATAGACATTGAGGCTTTCCTTAAAGGTGGGGGAAGCTGGTGAGGGTACTGTGCTGGGTGTCTGTGCCCTGCCCATGGCAGCGGCCATGGAAGGTGACAAGGGGATACTCCACATACCTTGTCCAAGCCCATCATCCACTGGTTTGGGGAGGTACTGGGATCCTGTAGTTTTGTCACCCATGGTAACCAGAAGAAGGTAGAGGACTTCATCACAGTTTCTCACACCTAATATAGGAGAGCTTGTGGGTCTACGCAGAGCCGTTTTTACAATAGGACCAACTAGGCTCTGGCCTAGGCCGACAGATTGCCAGAGGAGCAGCATTTCATAGCAGTTTATTTTCAATGTACTTGTTTTCATTTTTTAAATATAAAGTTAATTTAGTTTCTCAGAGGCTAACTGATCCACAACAATGCGTGAGTGATTTCGAGCTGTTAGCAGCCATTCCACTCTGATAGCTAAAGTCTTTGCTGGCCAAACATCTATATATGCTTGATATTTGTTATTAGGGTGACTTCTGTTTCAAAGAAAAAAAGGAAATGTGTGCCAAACCCAGCATGCATTAGGTATTTAATGATTCACTTGTGCAACTCTCACAGTCATAAATGAAAGATATAAAGCTCTTTGGTCATTCGTATGTTCCCAACATGTTCTTTAATATGAAAAACAGCCAAAACCTCATTGGTTTTATTGCTGTCACTGCATGTTAATTTGACGTTCTTTTTACTTAACGCACACACACTTTGTTAAGCAATCACTTTTAAGTTCAAATACACATGACATACATTTGTAAACCGTTGCAAAAATGCAGGTTTCCCTCCAGAAAAGTAAAGTTTAAAAATGATACATCATTTAACAATAATAAACGCGTGCTTATGCTCAAGTCAAGCACACAGTTTCTTCCCAACGGTGGGCACTAACATGATGTTCGGAGGCAAGCACTACTTTCACTCCCGGCCCTACATTTCAGAGGTCTGTGGGTGGCCACCCAAAATGTACAAGCATGAAATAGATTGTACGGAAGTTAAAATGGTGAAGAGTAAATCCAAATGCGCAAGTGCATCAAAAAACCAGTGGAGACCACCAGGGGGCGCGCAGGCAATGGCTGCCTGATCGTACTGCTCCCGCCTCGACTGGGCAGATTAAGGGGATTGAGCCTCCCCCGAACCCCCCCAGGCGGATCCAGTACGACGGCGCTGTGAGGTGACACCCCCGGGCACCTATAGAGCGAAACAGCAACGCTCGAGGACCCCGGGAGGCACGAGAACGAGACCTGCGATGGCAGCCGGGGACGAACCTGTGCAGGGCCTCCACAGCCACGGCGCAAGACAACAGAGAGGAGCCCCGCGGGAGCCGCGCCGACATGGTGAGGTGTCCCCCCCCCCTCGCCTCACCCGGCCAATCTCCGATCCTCCAGCACACACGGCCCCGGGAGCGGGGGCCACAGCGGGATGTGGGGGCTCTCCCCGCATCGTGAATCGGAGCCTCGCCCCTCCGAGGCGCACAGTGCAGCGGGCCTAGCCAGGCGGGAGAAGGAATCACGCAGAGGGAGACAGCAGGACCCGCATCACGGCAAGGGGGGCCAGAAGCCAGTTTCCTGTCGGCCGTGGAGGCAGAGGGACCCAGTTGGGGGATAACAAGTAGGCCTAAGTGCCAAGGGGAGCCCTCACGGGGCAAGCACCAACAGGCCAGCGAGACCCCTGCCGGGTCTCGGCGGGGTGTGTGCCCGCCCGGGGACCGCCTCGGGCCCAGCCCCCCCCCCTCGGGGTCTCAGAAGACGGTGGACTGGGGGGCAAGGACCACGGAACCAGTTGCCCACACGGGGCAAAGAGCGAACAGACCAGCGGGCTGCGGCGACTTGGATCGGGGTGTGAGGCCCCCACTCGAACACGGTGGGGCGAGTGCCCGCCCAATAAAGACTCCTCCGGCAAAGACATACCACAACAAGGTGGGGGCAAGCCTTGCCCTGGGCCCCCCTCCTAATTCTCCATGGCCTCTATCTGAGTGCCCTAGGAAGGCACCACTGGCTGTCCCAGAAGGGGGTGGCCAGATGAACTGGCGGAAAACCTTGCAGGAATTTCGCTTTCAAGAGATGGCGAACAGCAAAAGAAGCCCAAGCCCCACTAGAGGAATGGCCCAGTCGGAGGCCCAGGCACCTTCCACGACGGCCATGGAAAGAGGTATCGCCTCCATATTGCAGGAAATTAGGGACATGCGATCCGACATTGCCCAGAAATTTGAAAAAATTGATCAAAGGGTGGACAAGGTCGAGGATAGGCTGCTGCAGGTGGAAACCTATCAAACATCATCAGCAACCCAGGAAATGGAGGTAGAGGTGAGGCTGGCGGTCTTGGAGAAAAGGGATGAGGAAAGGTCCAGGCAGATGGATGACTTTGAAAATAGGGAAAGGAGGAACAACCTCAGAATTTTTGGGGTACCCGAAATGGAAGGGGAAACGGAGAGAGACATCATCCGAACGGTGAGAGACATCATCACCCTCCTATTTGCTGAAGAAATGACTACGGAACCCACATTTGACAGGGTGCACAGAGCGGGGGGCAGGGTGGGGGTGGGGGGGCCTCGATCTATTCTGGTCCGGTTCCATTACTATTCTGAAAAAACAAAGGTGCTGGAGGAGGCCAGGAAGGCTCGGGAGATCACTTACAACAATGCTCAGATCACGATCTACCAGGATCTCTCCGCCTACACTCTGGCCAAACGCAGGATGTGTCGCCCCCTAAGGCTCCTGCTTAAGGAAAAGGGGATCCGCTACCGTTGGGGCTATCCTTTCTCCCTGACCTTTGAGTATATGGGCCAGAGATCGACTCTTATCACGGAAGACGACATACGAGGAGCCATCCAGGATTACGTAGAGGACTCGAATCCCCGGAGGGGCCCATCGGGGCCAGTGAGGGATACTCAGAGAGGCCCAAGCCCATCGAATGATAGGAGAAGGAAAACGGGTGCGAGAAAATATAGGAAAATGAATACTCTGTCGCCAGTTAAGGAGGGAGAGCGGAACGCTTCTGAGGACTGAAGGCTGGGGAAACCCGCCGAGTCTTGTAACGGGAAGCAAAAAGAAAAAAACAGTGGACTTACCAGTATCAGCGTCCCCATGGACAGAGAGTAAGGGGGTATCATGAGGGGTATGTCGCCGCAGGGCGGGAGGGGGGGCTCATAAGGACGAACAGTATATGGAGCACCTGGTCGAAGCGGGCAGGCTGGTGGTTCGGCCAATAGCCAGCAATGGCAGAACTAATTGGCTGGACGCCGGGGAGGGGGGAGGGGGGATACGAGACTGTTGGGGTTGTTCAGTTGGGGGTTGGGACTGGGGGGCAGTTGGGGAAATGTTTTAAGCCCACCAGGGGGGGAAGGGAAAGGGAGGAGGACAATATGATACTAAGGGAGCGAGTGAGTGGGGGGGTGAGGTGACGCGGTGGTCTGAGATTGTAGAACTCTTGGATAATGGCTGAAAGTCTGCCGTCCCTGGGTGTGGGGTCCCTCAACGTCCGTGGTCTGAACACTCCCACAAAGAGGTCTCTGGTTTGCAGGGAATTTAGAAGGGCAAGCCTCGACCTCCTCTTCGTGCAAGAGACTCACTGGGCCCGGGGGAAGGAGCTCAAAATGCGGGGTGGAGGAATCAGGGAGGTTTTCTGTGCATCCCACAAGGGCAAGAAAAGAGGAGTGGCCATATTAATGTCAAGGAACGTGGGTTTCGAGAAAGAGGCCATACTGAAAGATCCAGAAGGCCGTTACCTGTTGGTTCGGGGGTCCCTGCAGGGTGCCCCACTAACTTTAGCTGTAGTATACGGTCCAAATGAAGGTCAAACTCAATTCTGGGAAGAGGTGAGGGATAAACTTAAGCTCTTTGTCCAGGGCTTGATGGTGGTAGGGGGGGATTTCAATATGGTTCTGGACCCGTCCAGAGACAGGAAACACGTGGGCCCCCAGATTTCCAGGGTGGCAGATGAGACCATGGCAAGAAATTTCCAGAGGGTGAACTCAGAACTAGGCCTGGTGGACACGATACCCCCCCCCCCAGGTCAGGCGCCCCCTCCTTCACGTACTACTCGGCCATCCATACTTCCTTCTCCAGAATAGATTAAATCTTAGTGGATGAGACCCTATACCCATTTATCACCGGCCATAGGGTGGATACTGTCCCCTGGTCAGACCATAACCTGGTTCGAGTCACCATAGCAGGGGGATGGTCCGGCGACCGCAGGGGTAGATGGAAATGCAATGACTCCTTGCTGAAGGACGAAGTCCACGCGAGGAGGTACTAGATGCCATAACGGAATTCTTCGATCTCAAAGACAATGGGGAGGTGGGCCCACACACCCTATGGGATGCATTCAAGGCAACCCTAAGGGGTGTTCTCATTAAGAAGGGAGCACAGAATAAAAGAATGAGGGAAGCCCAAGAGAAGTCCTTGAGGGCAAAAATATCCCACCTCCATCTGGGGGGCCTCCCAACGGAGCGCTTAGATCGCGAACAAATCAATGCCCTAGATGACTACAGGCTTCAGCTGAAGGACCTCCTCCTTCACAAAACAGAAAGGAGTCTCCAGCTGGTTAAGCAGAAATACTATGAAAAGGGGGACAGGGCGGATAGGATCCTAGCCTGGAAATTGAGGGAGGTGCAGAGAAGTAGAATGGTGAAAGCCGTAAAGAATGAAGTGGGGTCAATAGGGCATGAAGCGGCCCACATTGGAGAGGCCTTCCGCCAATACTATGAGAAATTGTACTCATCGGAATACACTGGGGGCGAGACCGAGATAGAAAGGTTTTTGAACTCTATACAAGTCCCGGCCCTGACTAGGGAGATGTCAGACGGGTTGGAGAGTCCAGTGCGGGAAGACGAGGTTGAAAAAGTGATTAGCGAGATGAAGGCGGGTACTTCCCCGGGGGAGGATGGCTTCTCAGTATACTTCTATAAAAGGTTTCGCTCGACCCTGGCCCCGCATTTAGTGAAGGTTTTCAACGCAGTTCTGGAGGGTGGTACTCTCCCGGACTCCATGATGGAAGCCATAATTGTAGTATTACCAAAGGAAGGCAAGGACCCCACGGAGTGCTCCTCCTACCGCCCAATATCCCTGTTAAATATCGATGTTAAGATCCTAGCCAAGGTAATCGGGAGGCGGATGGAGGGGATACTGCCGAAACTGGTTCATGGAGACCAGGTAGGGTTCATCAGAGGCAGGCAGGGCTCGGACAACATCCGGAAAACCATAAACCTGTTTCACTATGTCCAGAGGTCAGATCTCGATGCAAGTGTCCTCTCACTAGATTCGGAAAAAGCTTTCGACAGGGTCGAGTGGAGGTACATGCAACTCCTCCTCCAGAAAATGGGCTTTGGGGTACATATCAGGGAATGGGTGGCAGCACTGTATAGAGCCCCGCGGGCAAGTGTCCAAGTGAATGGGAGGCTGTCGGAATCCTTCGCCCTCTCCAGGGGAACGAGACAGGGATGCCCGCTTTCTCCCCTAATATACGTCCTAACAATGGAGCCTCTGGCCATAGCAGTTAGAGCACACCCGGACATCAGGGGGATCAGGAGAGGAGAAGTAGAATTCAAACTGTCCCTGTTTGCGGACGATATACTGGCCTATTTGGTGGACCCTGTCACATCGCTTCCCCCTCTCCTGTCTCTGATGGCCACTTTTGGGCGTTTTTCGGGATTGAAGATCAATACATCCAAATCAGTTCTGCTCCCCATTCGGGTACGTGACCCGGGGCTAGATCCCTTGGGCAGGCTCAATGGTATAACAGTGGGGAAGGCCTCTATCCGGTACTTGGGCGTCCTCCTTACCGGGGACCTAACCAATCTAGCCCCCGACAATTATGATCCCGTTATGGCGGGAATCACTGCTGACCACAGGAGATGGGGTTCGATGGTTCTGTCCTGGTACGGCCGCATGACGGCGGTAAAAATGAATATATTGCCGCGCTTACTGTATCTCTTCACTGCTCTCCCTACTAATGTCCCAGATCACACCTTCAGAGCGTTGCAGAACGCGGTGAGAGAGTTTATATGGCAGGGCATGACCCCGAGGACCGCGAAGGCGGTCCTGACCTTACCGAGAGAGGAGGGTGGGTTCGGGTTCCCGGACTTCCAGTTGTACTTCCGCGCAGCCCAATTGCGCATCCTCCTCTGAAAGAGGAGATGGGAACTTATTGGTCTTACCTGGAAGACATGGATGCGCACCCCCTAAAAGTACGGGACCTTCTGTGGGCGCCACGTAGGCTGATACCGAGTAGATTTAAATCCCACCCTACACTGGCGGTACTCTGGGCAATCTGGAAAGAGGGCCCCCAGACTGCACATTTGACGTCATGGCCGTCCCCGATGTCCTCACTCTGGGGCCACCCCCTCAGATTGGGGAGCAGGGGGTTCCAAAAAGCTCAGACTTGGTCCGACTTGGGAATGGAATGGGCGGGTCAACTGTTTAAGGATAGGGATTTCCTATCATACGAGAAGTTAAGGGACGCTCTGGGGCAGGGGTCTCTCTCCATATTTGAATATCTCTGCCTGAAAGGTATCCTCTGTGATCAGTCATGGGTTCTGGACTTGAAAAGGCAGCTGACCCCTTTTGAAAAATGTCTTGATTCAGCGACCTCAAGGAAGGGGGCGGTATCTGGTATATACAAGTATCTTAATACCATCAATTTGGCAGAGAGGAGGGGGTTCTGTACATTCTGGAACGACCTGGCAGGGGAAGAGATCTCGGAGGATGCCTGGTCGAGGATATTTAAAATAGCATTCCACGGTAACCTATTCACGGCAGATATGGAACATAACTTTAAAATCTTACAGGGGTGGCACAGAGACCCGGTGAAGTTGTCCAAGATGTTCTCAGGGGTGTCACCCGAATGCCCAAGAGGCTGTGGTCAGCGAGGATCGAGGGGCCATATGTGGTGGCATTTCCCGAAGGTACAAGCCTACAGGGAGAGGGTGAGGGGTTGGATCGCGGAAGTCTCGGAGGAACTGCTCCCCCAGAACCCCCTGACGGTGCTGCTGGGTCTCCCCCCTGAGGACACGGACACGTATAGATACCCCAGAATGTGGGAAACAATGCTGAGAGCGGGGAGGGTAGCCTTGGCCTAGAAATGGAAGAGCCCGGAGACCCCCTCGAAGGAGGACTGGCTAAAGAAGGTGAAACAAATGTTCCTGATGGACAAATTGACAGCAATGGTAAACAATGACTCTAGCTCATTCCAAGCGAACTGGTATGGGGTGCAGGAGTCTTGGGGATGGGATGTTCACTGAAACCCGACGGGGGTGGTGGGTGAGGGGAGCAGCAAGGAGCTCGAGGGAGGGCGGATGCCCACGGCCCAGGGAACGGTATTTGAACTACAGCCATGGAAAACTTTAGCGGCCACAGTCACTTCTAAGCCCCTGTTATAAATGGACACTCAAAGCATCTCCCAGTCGCTTCACATGAGTAGAAAGGAACTTTCGTTGCTATCTCCCACTGTTTCTTCCTTTTTTCTTTCGTTCTTTTCATTTTCGTTTTGGGGGGGGTGGGTTTGGGGTTGCGGGCGGTACTGAATGTTTATGTGCCTCTAATCAAGCTTTGACCCTGTCTGTTATATTATGAAAATGCTAACAAAACCAAAGTTTAAAAAAAACAAAAACAGTGAAAGGTTACACAGAGCTATAGAAGACTGAGATAGAACAGAAACCGTGTGCCAAAGGTACACTCGGTTTCACAGCTATAAAAAGAAATGTCTGTGGTGCCATCTGTACACTAGTTGCCCAGTGCTAAGCAGGCAAGTGGCATCCCTGCTGGGTTTATCATGTGTCTTTGATGACATGCAGCTGCACGCTCAGTACTACCAGGAGAACCTACTGCAAACTATGCCAAGAAATGCATAACGTTACAATTAAAATGAACTTCTACATGAATTCCATTTTAAATACAAGGTAGTATTTTTACTATGAAACAGTACCACAAACGACACCAGGAAATATATATCTATAACCCACAAATATCAAATGTTCCTATGTATTGTTCAGTCCAACCAACTCTAAGGAGATAACAATTATTTTAAATTACCATAAACACAAGCTGGCAAGAGGCATAGCCTAAACCACACGCACAAAGGTAATGTTGTGCTGGAACGCCCGACCCATCACTCAATTTTACTCTTGGAGTGCTGGGTATTTTGGACAAGAAGTGAAATGATGTAAACATTATGTACCACCTCATTGGTTATAAAAGCTGCCTGCTCTGCGCAACTACAAGGAATCCTGTCACCTCTCACCCACGAATGTTCAGGGTCGCTATTAACCATTACTCCACCGTGAGAATGCACAGCCAAAGGTTTCAAGAACCTTTTCCAACGGTCTTTCTTCTACTGTGTTGTTTATGCCCAGGCAGGGTTTACACATTTCACTTGTTATTTTGCTATCTTTTAAGGGTGTTCCAGGAGGGACATGGCAGCAGCAGGTAACTTGCCATATTTCCATTTTGCCCCCTGCTAACACCGGAGCCGTAACCATAAGAAGGAGGTTGAGCATGTAGAAATATATTTATGTTGCCTGAAACATTCACATTACAGACTTCTCCAGGTGCTTCTTATGGGGTGAAAGCAGGAAACGTACGAGGAACTAGATATTAGTATTGAAACCACAATTCCTCGTTCCAACCTTCCCTCACTTGTGTCCATTTGACAACCAGCTTATGTTTAGATTACTTCCTCTAACAGATTGTTTTCTGATGTAACTAACCTAGCATAGAATATAAGAGTCTTGAATTAATAGATAGGAAGCAATAACTTTTGAATCCCCACTGCCTTAAAAACTTCCCCATGATGCTATGGAGCTGAAGCGGGCCAAAATGGGGGTGAAGGCATGGAGTTTGGCCAACGAGGACACAGTCTGTTGAAGGGGTAGAATCTGCTGAAGGTGCATGCACTGAGTTGGGCCTACGGCATCAGAAAGCTTAAGTACACCTCTGGGTCTGTGAGTGCTTGTGTTTACGTGAGGGTACCTGAGTCATCATGTCCTCGAGCAGCAAATCCTACCCTGCAAAGGTATTTGGTGAGTTTGTTGGTCCCCCTGCCCATCTGCCGAACATGGGAGCATTTATTTATGTCTCTGGCATTTATTTATTCACTTTTTTTCGCCTCTCGTTTATTCCCGTTTTTGCCTCTTGGGAGTCACTTTCCCCTGCCTCCTTCATCCCACTGTCCCCCACCTTGAATGCTGCCGGCAAAGGTCACGTGACCAAATTCTGGAAGCTTTTTCGTCCACCATCTGCCCATGCTCCAACCCACTAAAGCAGTGAATCCAGCCCTACGAAGACTCGTCAAGTCCCAAGAATTTATTTTTAAAGGTTTCTGGCGCACCTTAGCCACTTGCCACCACCTCTCATGAGCCAATATGTTGTGGTCTGGTCAATGACTACACACAGGCAGGAGGTTGAAGTAGTGCTCTTTTATTTATGCAGCACATGCAACTCTCACTTCTCCTCTAAAGTGCGCTCTCATAGTACAGTGCAGTAACTATTTACAATGATAAATGTTCTGCTGGCTTCTCGTGCATTTAAGGTGAGGGAGTGGCCTCTGGTATGGAGGTTGAAGGGGAGAGCGTTGGACAGCCTTCCTTCCCCTGGCTTGCCGCACTCATAATGAAATTTGTGGGAAGCCCCGCTCGTAATCTCGCGGTAACTCCCGCGAGAGTTGGTGGGGGACTTCCTGGAAGTCCTTTACTCTACACACTCCACCTTCCTTCTTTGGTCCTCCCTTATCCTTCCAACATGCTGCCGGTGTGGGTCATATATCCAGCGGCAGAAAGTGATGAGCCAAGGTAAATGATGCCTGTTTGCCTGGTGCCCAAACCCTGCACCTGCCTCCTCCCTTGGATGCTTTCAAATACAGAAAAGGAACATAGCCTGAATAGATCTCTGACATATTTTTGCCCTCCAAATGTATTGCAGCAAAACCAGGTTAAATAGTGAATAACACTAGAATGTATTGTTTCATAATCAGATTAATTTGAACAATGCCAGAGTTTGTAGTGTAATGACCCTAGACTGTATCATTCCATAGCCAGACTAATTTGTTACATAGTCAGATCTAATGCTTCGTGATCAGATTTATTCGTGGCTACATAATCAGAACAGTTGTGGCATAACCCCACTATTTTCCTTGCCAGATTTGTTTAATTATCAATGGAATTATTGTTTCATAGCCAGATCAATTGTTTCATAGCTTCATTAATTTTATACAACCAGATTGTATGGTTGCATAATTGGATTGATTCTCAGACTCATTTGTTTACCAATAGATTGTACAGATGCACAACTAAATTAATTGCTGCAGAGCCCGTCTCGTTGTTGCATAGCCTGACTAACTCAATACTGTTAGACGTTACTGGTATATAGCCATTTATATTGTTGTATAGTCGGTTTTATCTGTTGCATATTCATAACATTGTAATGCATCGAGGCTGCAATTTTGCTTAACTAGATCTATTGTTGCGTAGTGAAATTCACTTTGCACAGCGTTATATATTGTAGCATTGTCAGTTTCTTCTTGTTGCAAAATCAGATGAATTGCGATATAGACAGAATTATTCTTTGACAGCCAGGTTCATTTAAATACCACTGCACTTTGTTATCTTTCTTAATCAGATCCACTGCTGCGTGGCCACATGAATTTTAATGCCTCTAGATTCCATTAGTGCATAACCAGGCTAATTATTACATATCCTCCTGTATCTGTTGGATAAAGAGATTAATTTTGCTTGGTTAACTATTTAGTCAGATTTATCAGCCACACAATCACATTAATTGTTCAATAGGAAGACACACTTTGCATAGCCAGATTAATTAAATGCTGCTGCCCTTTACTGTCACATAGATATTGTAATTTATGCATAGCCCGTATATGTTTGCACAGCCAGATACAATTGTGTATATACTGTCTCACAGCAAGATGTATACTTTTTGCTTAATCTGCTCAATTGACAAATAGCCTGACTTAAACTGACTAATTGCTGGCCAATTTGGGTTCCCGTGTTTTTTCTCTTTCCAAACTACTTGCACCCCTTTTTTTCTACTCCCCTCTTTCCTCTGACGAACCAACACTCCCCTCTAAAATTGTCTACTATCTTACACAAGACACACAAATCCCACCCAGATGGCCTCCGCTGACCTAGCCCCACGTGAACATTAATCGAGCTTTGACTAAGTTCTACCCTCCAGCCCTAATACACTCTGTAACATCAAGCACTAAACAGACCAAAGCGATTTACCCTGGACAGAGCTGTGAGGAGGCGACAGGGTAAAAACATGCTGAGATGACTTAACTTTGAAGATGATGGGGACAAAGAGAGTGGCGACAGTTTAGGGACAATGGAGTCAGATGAGGAACTAGGGGAGAGCAATGACGAAGAAGGGAGGATGTTGCACTGCCCCTCTGAGGGAGAAACCCCAGAGCGGCAGACATGGTGGGACAAAGAGGAGGAAACAGGAGCAGGAAAGCTAGAGCCTGAAGGGTGCACCAAGCGCTCCAAAGGCTGAATACATAGCGCAGGCGAGATTACCCCGTTACATGCAAATGGTTGAGGGCATTACCAGGATGAAAGCGGGCTAGCATCATGAGAGCATTTACAGTAACGAAAGACATAAGGAAACCAGACAAAAGTGTGGAGCTGACACAATTTCCGCTGCTAGAAAAGGGTGGCGGACGACCATAATATATGCGATTGCAACAAATGCGCAAGGACAATTTAAGATGTAAATTGCCATCATTGACTGCAGGGGCGAGAAAACGGATTTATAAACTAGAAAGGTTCACAGCAGGGACAACCCTGGCAGTGGGCGACATGAAGAGCTTATTCTCTGCTATTCTTGGGGAGGTAGCTGACGATGTTTGGAAACAAGCAAGGTATCCTGGAGTGATGGAACACAACAACTCACATGATGGGTCGCCTTTTAAAAACTTGTGCTCTAGCACCTTGAAGCGTCTGTGTGCTAGATGGAATTACCAATAAAATATCTCAGACCAAATAACTGGACGGAGTCAAAGGAGATGGTAAAATACTGCTTTAATCTCGAAGAAGTAAAGCAGGGTGAATAAGGACTCATCAAATAGATTCATGCAGCATAACAATGTCTTTTTGGTTATACTCACTTTATATAATGCTAGATGCCTATCGAGGAGTGCAATTGGATTAGGGGAACATGGCTACATTTAGAAAATACTTATGTTAGTCCCTCATTGGTGGTCTCTTATCTGTGAGACACATCCTGAGCTACTTCTATACACGTGGTGTAATATACTCGTCATATCAGAGAATATGGCAGCAGAATCAAACTTTGCAACATTGCATGTCAAAGTGCATGGCAGGCTTTGATAATTGGTTGGCAACCTAAATCCAGTCTTGAACATTTGGCTCGCTAGCAGCATGTACATAGAAATGAAACCCAGGTACTTGGAGATAAGCCAGCTCTCCCCTTGTTTTCCCAATTAGTCTACCCTCTCTCATCAGTAGGCCTCATGCCAGTGTCTTCTGTTTGAAGGTTAACCTTGCCAGTCTGCACTGTCTCGAGATATTCAAGGGAGTGTGGGCATGCCATTATTTTAGTTTCAAGCCTAATGAATAGCCCTTGCTTGTGAGCTCTTCGTCACGTGTTACAAAACCACAAAATTGCCCTTTTCGACAGTGTATTCAACACTATTTGATTCGTTAATGGTGGATGCAGTTGCTCCTCTTGACTTGCTCACTCTATCCCATATAAACCTCATGCCCTTTTAATGGTCCAATATTTGGCATCCATAAATGTTCTTGTTCATCCTAATCTTTGGTAAATACATCCTCACACATGGTCTTCTCGTTAGACTCCCTTTCTGCTTTTCCTTCATCTCTCAGAATACCATCCTTTGTTCCAAGCCAATGTACTCCTCAGTTTTGCAAGGGAAGCCAACTTCCTCATCATCTTTCCACTATAAGATCCTGGGCTCGTATTTTGAGGTAGCTCAGTTGATAGACATAAGCCATTGTCTGCCTTTTTCTAATGGTTGATCGAAATGTTGAATATATACCTCTCATGAGCAAGCTTCTACGTATTCCTTCTACCTTGTGTTTCAGTGTATTTACAGTTATTGACCAGTGAGTCACTTCATTCTTCTTTCTGTTCATAAGTACTGCATCATGGAGAACATGTTTCTCTTACTGCTTCAGCTACATCAGTATTTTTATATTGTTTCAACATAGGTTCTTATATCTTCTTCATGACATTCTTTTGCTGTCGTCAGACTTTGTTTCAAAGCACATCGATCCTGTTCATTGCTGCATTTCGACAGCTTGGTAAAGGACATCCTTCTTGGTATGCAAAAGAAGGTCTGGGAGTCCCTCTACCAGCACAAACATAGCCCATTGACCTGTTCTTGGGTGGATGGCCCCATGGAAAGTCTCAACCACGCTTTAGCTCACTGCGCTTTTCACAGAAGAGAAATGTCCATCTGCATTTCTGTCTTTAACCCACCCAAAGGCAATCCAGCACCAAAATGCTAAACAAATCTCCCATAGCACAGGTAATTTGGCCATGTTCATTCTTGCAGAGGGGTGCCTGTACCTTTTTTTCTATGTTTAAGGAACTTAGGGTTGCTCACCCTAAATTACCTGGGGCTATCAAGACGTGGGCCCCTTGCTCCACCTCACTGATGAGGCCTGACTAGGCCAAAACACGTGTCTGTGGTTGCTATTGGTACTCTTTTTCAAAGGGGGTTTGCCTCGTATTGATTGAAATGCAAATGGATATTGCTCCTTTGTGAAAGGTACAGTGAGCTAAAATGTGGCTGCGGACTCTTGAGTAGGCACCTTCCCAAGGAACAGGCAATTAGTCCATGTTTGTTCTCGCAGAGAGGTGCCCGTACCTCTTTTTCCATCCTTCGTCGTAACTTTCCTCCACTATGTCAGCTTGCAGGTACACTCCGAAGAGATGTCTGAGCGCATATCATCTCTCATATACTCGATGGGGTGCAGGATCATTACAAGGATTCAGGCATTGCTTTCTCAACATGGCTCTTCGCCTGTCATCCCATTATGATGGTGGCAAGGGGGCAGGGACTAGGGAGAAGACAGGTACCTCCTCCTCTACATTCCCCTCTGAGGTCGAGTTCTCAACCAAACCCTTTGCTTCTTCTTCTGCCACTCCTGCTATGTCTTCTTCTACCATTTCAGCATATTTTCTTTTCTTCTGAACCCTTATCTTCATCACTCCATGAAATGGCATTTTTGATATGTTCTTCCACACGACACTCCAGGTCATGAATGAGCAATCTCCTGTTGGTGAACAGAATATCAATTGTCCCATATACTACTTCCGATCCTTTGTATAATTATACTTAGTTCCTGGAGGTGCAAGGGTACTTTTGTTATGTGCTCTGGGGGCTGGCTTCAGTTTGCTCAATTGTTCCAACATTAATCTCGACCATTATCTTCAGTCCAATAGTTTTCTTGGCTGTCTTGTTACATTGTCCCATGATAATCTGTATGAGACAGAATACTAGCAATACGAGCACTAGTATTGCTCCAAGCATCTTGAAAGCATTTGCTAGCCAAGTTGGAATCCATGAAAACACAGATGTAAACCAATCATCATCTTCAATTTTGTCTGCTTCCTCGACCATCTTCGTGTTTAGGGTTGTTAATGTAGTTACTGCTTCAGTTAAGGTTCCTTTTTTTGGCATCATGAGAAGGTGTGTACGTACAGCAAGGAGGTCTGACCTTGGTGCACATGCCTCCTTCCATTGCTGTAATCAAATCCAGGACATACCGATTCTGAGGAATCATCTCCCGAATGGCTCCCAATTTTTCTCAAATTGCATATAATCCTTTTATTGTTGAGTTGATTGCCTGCAGCAGCTGCCATCTGGTAAACTGGAGCCATTTAGCGTTTACTGCAGTTTGAAGTCCTAGCAAAAACATAGATGTTGTTATCATTGCCATCTTGCTGAACAATGTATGCTCATCTGGGATACTGTCATAAGCCTCCATTGATTTTGCTGAAAGATAATTGCTTCTCCTCAATCGACCAAAATTTAGGTGATCACCTCTTTCTTAAATGGTCATCCATCTTTTGGAAACTCAATGTGGAGATCAATGCGGGTACATGTATCATCACTATGGAGCATATTCCTCCCCAGCTCTTAGGCTACTACATTTAAGCGCTGGATCCGCAGGCCCAATATCAATCCATTAACACTGCAGTTCCTCCATCCATTCGTGGGACTTCAATTATATGTTTGCACCCCTGATTCGTCCAAACCAGGATCAGACTGTTGCATGTTGTTGCATTTTCTAGAGGTATCAAAGGATCTGGTCCTGCTTCATTCTTTGACCCATGTGAGTAACTTTGAATACTTGTCCGATGATACCACACAGTTATCACTCACTATATGAGCTAGACGGGCTGATTTTTCCTTTAGTAGATGTACAGGGAAGGCCAATAGCCATCTTCCCATCAAGTAATATTGTGAACACATCCATATACCGCCAGCTGAGGTCTTTCTCCACATTTTGTCTCTATTGGTTTTTCAATGGTGTCTTAGCAATTCAACTTATCTATCTGAACATTTCTTATTCGTGTTCCTATCTGGGATGGATACATGAGCTTCTTGGTTGTCTCTCCTAACCCATTTTCCATCTTTCTTGTCTTCACATAGGTATCTTCTTATGGGTATCCCGTTTTTTGTTCACCATCATAACCTCGCCCATTTTCCTTCAGATTGTCCTGTGGTTGTTCATGTAGCTAGATGAATGAGACATTTGGCATCATATGGTGACATTTCTCTTGCAATTAAAGTTCTTGTCGCACTTATGGCATACAGGATTAAGGAACATACATAGCAATTTTGGTCTGACATTCTCCTTCCCAATTATTTCATGTGCTGGTACCATAAATTATTCTTTAAGTGTAGTGCATTATCTAAATAAGTGTTTATAGTTTCATGATCCTCCCCACTCTCTCTTGTATGTTAAAACAGCTGCATTGTTGTATTATGAAATCTAGCCATTATATCTTCGGCAGAGACAATAGTAGATGTTTCTGTGTCATTCATTATACTGTAATCTTTTATAACATTTCTACATGCCGTTATAATAAGGAAGAAAACACAGATCATAATACCAATGGAAATTACAATTAATATTGCATGGAAGCCTATCGATTTCTTAGAAGGCAATGAATCTCTGATCTGTTGATGCTTTTGCATTGTATGAATATGCAAGTGTATCACCTCTTTTTTAATCAGTTCTATATCAGAAATTGGAGTATTGTTCTAATGATCACTCTCCAAACAATCCAACTATTTTTGGGTTTCTCAAAAAATGCAAAAAGGTTTACGTTTCTTCAGATTGAAGCTGGATATGTTTTCAGAAATGTACGACAAAAGAATAGCTAACAATGAGTATACCAATGTAATAATAGGTATCATAGATGAAAGTTAGAAAATGTCAAAGCTCAAGCTCTTTTACACACTGTTCCTTGATTCCTATTCTAGGGAAAATGTTCCACGATTACTGCAAATGAATGAATCCATAAGTCAACCCTATTCTAAAAATGTTTCGCTCGCTTTATTCAAGTTATTGGCCATCGATCGCGTGGTCATTTTGTGTCGCTCTTCTCTTGCTTCACTGTGGGCACTTACTTTTCTGGGGATACTTGCTTCGTTGGCAGTAGGTGCAGGAGAGGTCAATGCTTCATCTTTTTAGGGCTTGATATCATGCACATGGATCCACTCCCGCCAGCCCTTGAGCTTGCAGCAGTAGGGCTCATTTCCTCCACCTCAAAAGGTCGGTTGAATCGTGGGGTATTCCATGTGCGCACAAACTGACATACTAGCACCTGGAATCCTGAGTATAATATTGATGGTTTTAATGAGTCTTCCAAACTACTTGGAAAATTGTTTGTTTCACTCACATTTGACCCATAGTGTTGGTTTTTGATCTGTTGAGAAATAAAGTAAATACTTTGAGTCAATGTTTTAAAATAATCGTGCATTTCATCGCCCATTGCCCTTGCAACACTGTGGCCATCTGGGTGGGTGAGAGGAGTTCTCATTCGGCGTCCAGTCACCAACCCATGGGGCATGAATTGGTGATCTGAACCAGGTACCAGGTTGATTACTTAATGCATATAATGCAAGGGGTAGGCAATATAGCCACCCCTTCTTCAATGTGGTTTTAAGCTTTGCTATTCTCTCTTTCAGAAGTCCATTTACTTTCTCACATATTCCGTTAGCTTGTGGGTGATAGGCCAAAGCAAACTTATGCTGTACAGTGGACGTCATATTAAAACTTTCTTTAACCAACATGCATTGCCCTGCTGCTTGCTTAAAATCTTTTAATTCATCTTCACACATGGTTGAATAATGTGCGGCATATTGAGCCTCTAAATATGTGGTTTTATTCCTGCAAGAGATTAAAAGTCTGTTCTTTTTGAATGCGCAGTGTATTTCATGATGGCTATGTTTGGGGAAAGCTTAAGCTTCAATGAGTTTGTCTAATAACCCTGCATGTTGCACTGGAGTACCATCTACATGGAAGAAGCCCCTCCCCTTCCAATGTGGTAGGCCTGCGTGCACTGTTGATGTCAGGTAGGCACAGTCACAGTGCACTGCCACTCCTCATCTTCAAAACTTCGCATGGCATCAATAAGCACGGCTAACTGCAGCCTGCACTGAATAGGTTGACGGCAATCATCTGCTCATCAATACTTCAAAGGTGCCCTCTCGGGTCACCCTTACTTCTGCAGATCCTAAATGTCTCACCCTAGTTTGTTGATCAAGTTTAGATGAGCCATCAATGAAAACAATTTCCCCTCTTCCTAGCACATTCTCTCTAACATGGGGAATACCATTATAACATTCATTATATGCAACAAAGTCATGCACATCATCTTCTTCCACTGGTTCAGCTATGAACATTGCTGAATTCACTATGCTACACCTTACAACTTTGATTGCAGGGTTTGAGATAATTACTTCATACCCGAATGCTCTTTGATTGGTCAACGTACGTTTGGGTTTGTCTAGAATGACAAATAATGCATGCTCCTAAAAGAGATTTATGGAACACCCCATAGTTATACTTGAAGCTTTTTCTATGGCAAATGCAGCAGCTGTCAAAGATTGCTCACAAGGATAGTGCTATTTGATAACTGGATATAAAATCCCACTGCAATAAGGAAATGGTTTGTGACCATGTCCTAATGTCCTTTTCTGTGTAAGGACTGCTGTCATGACTCCTCAATTTGAATGGGAAAATAAGTAAAATTCTTCACTGCAATTTGGAATTTCTAATAGAGGAACAGTACTAATCATGTTTGTTAATTCATTAAATCCTTCAGTCATGTCTTCTGTCCACACTCATTTAGTTTTAGTCACCTGTGCCTCTTGAAGCGCTTTTAAAGTGGCTGAATATATGTACTGTAGTCAAATACCCAGCCCCTGCAATAATTGCATAGGCCTAAAAATTGCTGCATTTGTCTTACCGTGTTTGGCTGCACGGTTCTCATAATGGCTTCTGCTCTTTCAGGTGTCACTTTTCCTCCCTCATGCAAGATTAACTGTCCTATGTATAATACTTCTTCTTGATAATATTGGAATTTGTCTTTGTCTACTTTGTACCCTTTTTCTGCAAGTATCATCATAAACTTGACAGAGTCTTCTCTACATTTTTCTTCTGTCTAACTGCACACTAAAATGTCATCCACGTACTGAATTATTGCGCTTTTGCGCTCAACATTTCCCAAGTCCATCTGAAGGACTCTATCAAAAATAAAGGGGACTCACAGTACCCCTGAGGCAAACGAGTATGTTCCAGGTAAATCGTTCTATATGAAAAGGAAGTCAAATCCTGTGAGCCTTCGTGTAGGGGAAGTGAGAAAAATGCATTTTTTAAATCGACAACAGTAAAATACCTAGCTGTTGACGGGATATTGTAAAAAATTGTCGCAGGATTTAGGACTAAAGAAAACTCTGCTTTGACTATATGGTTCAGAGGGCGAAGGCACTGGATAAATCTCCACGACCCCCATTTGATTTTTTGACAGGGTACACAGCCGTGTTGCATGAAGAATCTGATGGTGCTAGAATGCCTTGTTTCGTTAGGGCGGATATAGTTTGAATATCCCCTCATCCACTTCTCTAGACATCAGGTACTGTTTTGCACATGGCAAAATAGCTCCTGATTTAAGCTTAATTTTCACTACTCCTTTCAGTAGGTCCATGTCATATGGACTTGTGGTCCATAAGATACTTGCCACTTTTTCCATGTCTTCCTGAAAAAATAATGGCTTTGTTTTTACCAATGCCATTCTCTAGTACCTCTATACTTTCAACTTTAATCCAATAAGTGAGACTTATAAAGAATACTAATTCATCATCTGAATAGTCCTCCCTAAATAGTTCCTCATCTGTCAAGTCTGTCAGTCTATATCCTTCATTGAGGGCTATCACTGTTCTCTATCCCCTTCCATATTCGTCTGTCCCATGAAACATCACCCTTTCTTCTCTTACCACTGCTGCTTCTAATTCCAGAGGAATAACTTATCCTTCCTCATCATCCATGGGAATTTCTGGCCTGAACAAAAATGTATCAGGTATCCTTATTATTTTACCTGTCAATTTAGGTAACCATGATAATAAAATGTTCACTCCATACGAAAACACTTCCTCGTCTAGAGGGACTCCCCTTAAGGCTTTCTTTCCTGCAAAGGCTAATATAAATTTCCTCACATTTATATAATGTATCCCGGGGGTTGAACACACTATACTTTTGTCGGCAAAAGATGTTGGGGGTCATTACGACCCTGGTGCTAAGGGGTTAACGGCGCCGTAAAAGGCTGTGGTGCCGTTAACCCCTTAGCGCCTAATTACAAGGTCCCTTTGCGGGACCCGACCTGAACGGCTGGTCTGGACCAGCCGTTAAAATAGGGACCCGCAAAGGGACCTTCGAGGTAATTATGGTACCGCAATTTGCTGACTCAATTATTTTGCTGTGGGAACTGTATCACTTGTGCCGTGCTTCCCTCATTACTGGTCAATATTGCTACTTGCCTGGTGAACTTTAATAATTTTTTCTACACCAACTTTGCCTCTTCTTGCTTTCTACAATCAACTTTCTTCTTGTGTTTCTCCTTTAGCATTATGCAATAATGCACAATATTGCTTTTTTGATATACATCATGAATTGCTCTTTCACCTTTGTCACTTACACCACTATAAATGTAGTCACGCATTAGTAGTGTTTGCATGTGGCATCGTAGTTTCTCTTTGCTGTATTTTTTAATATTTGTGTAATGAAGCTCTTTGTTCTGCAGTTTGCAGAGTTTTTCTATATTTATTTTAAAATAAATTGCCTTTAAGCAATTCTGATCTAATACAATTGCTGATTGATTTACAGTAGTTGTGAAATGACCACACTAAAGCTGACCCTCAATTGTGTGTAAAGGTGGGGTAGCTTGTGGGACCTTGTCTCTTGTTCCTCTCAACTCACAAGCCCCCCTGAGAACACAAAAGAGGTTATTTTATTTGTTCAAGTGGCGATTATACTATCCTGAATAAAAGCAATGGGATCTTCATCCTCTATCATCTTCCTGGTCATTTTCACCCCAATATCCGATGTATCTGCATATTGTACTCAAAGCGCTCACCATAGATCTGCGCTACAGTTATTAAATTGTGCACTGTGCTTTGTGCAGTTACTTTTGGATACCCAGCTCTCTTCCAAATGTCATAAGATCTCTCCCGTAGGATACCTGATAATAGGTGTTTTATACCATCTATAGTTTATGTCATTCCTGACATCCTTTTCTCTAATTCCTTAATCCATTTTCCCACATCAGTATTTAAACTCGACGGTGTATATTTTAAATTATCCTTATCCATCTAGGGCCATTGTATATATTGTGGTAGACCCCCTCCTTTCTCTACTGGTGGGAACTGTGAAAACCCTGATCCTTTGTCATACCTACCCACACTCCTTGTCTTCCAGGCAGCATTATCATCGCCGGCTTGTTTTCTCCCCGGCAATGTCCTTAGTCTGCTCACATAGGGCGTGCACACATTCCCTGTACTGCGCGATCATACTTGTGATCGTTCAGTATATGTTATTGGTTTCCAGTGTTTTTCCTATAGGGTCCACTAGATCTAACCATTTACCCCTTTATCTGTGCTTGATTCTCTTGAAAATCCATATGCACCTCCTTCTTGTGTCTTCTTATTTTGTTTCCTTTCCTCGTCTGAAACTATTATGCTCCAACTCATATGACTATTGTCCTCCTCCGTATCATCAAGCTCTAACCCACTTAAGGATATAGTTCTATGATCGTCTACTATGATGTCATCCAAGCTTCCTCCTGTTCCTCTAAAAGATGCTCCTTGTTCACCCTCTTAAGTTCTATACCCTTCCTTACCCCTCATTTGTCTATATAGTTTCCCTATTCTTTTTCCTATGGTCACAGTATCTTCTTCTCTCCATGTTGGCATATCTAATGGTCCTCGCCACCCTCCACGGGATGGTTGTGAACCTCTCTCCTCTTCAGTTCGCTTTTGCGTTTCTAAGGGTAGCGTGCTTCTACTACATTAATATTCAATCTCATCATCTTTAAATCCTCTACTTCTGCTCATTTCTTCATCCCTTCTCCTTATTTCCCTTAATTCCTCTTTGTCTCGCCTTCTTTGTAATCTATGTGCTTTCAATCTTTGAGCTTCTATTACTTTTTGTTTCTCTTCTTCTAGCCTCTTCTGCCTTTTTGCTTCATATTTTCTTTGTTCTTCCCTTCGCTTACATTCTTTGTCTCCTTGTTTGTATAGCCTCTCTTCTTCCTTCTCTTTTGCTTTCTTATCTTGGTCTTCCTTTTCCTCTGTTTCTCAAACTCCACCAATAGCTTTGTCATGTAGTTTGAGCAATATTTGTCCGCCCATCCATTTGTTCTGTACTATTGCTGTACCTTTAGCTATTTATGTTATTCCTTTCTTTCTCTGCCTCTGCCTCTATCTCTATCTGTTTTTTTTGTCTATCCTTTTTCTCATAACACTGTTTATTTTCATTGCTTGTCTGTATATATTTGCGTTCTCTACTTTTACTCTCTTCCTCTGTCTCTTCATTAATATAGGCAGGGGCTTGTTATGGTGGATTAACATACCCTGCTGCTGCTTTCAGGTCTTTTAAAGGATAAAATTCCTTCTCTTAATTTTCATTGTTTTGTTTCTAGGGAGAGGAAAGAGGAGCTGAAAGCATTACGTCTTCCCGTTTATGCTGACTAAGTATCCATTCTGTATAGACTAGGTCTTTTTTCTCATTCCGGTGCATTTTCCAAAGTTCTAGCACTGCCAATCTTTTCTCTAGCTTTTTTCCCTTATGCGTGGCATGTAAATATGTCGTCAGGTTTGGTAATACTGTGTTTGACAACAAGCCTCCTGGAGGCCAGGGCATGAATGTCTTATTGGTTGTGCCCTTAAGCCATTCCGAATGGTAGCGCATAATCTTGGCTGTATATCTTGGCAGTGTTCTGCATAGGTGTGTGAGAGGTGTTTTTTCCATTACGGCAAGCCAATTCATACTATCAATACTTACTCGATTTTTCTCTTAGTTCCAAATTAATTAAATATATTGTTTCAAGATATTTGGGTAGGCACCATCAATCAGGACTCATATTCCAGGAAATCAGAATATTCCCTACCTTCGTTTATTATTTTTCTAACAAAATGTATTTGACACTATTTTTCGAGCTCCTTCATTTACACTTTCAGTTAATTATTAGTATATTGTTCTTGGTTTTTTAGTATCTTCAAACTGTCTCTTTTACTTCTATTTTGGTTGAATCTAATTCTAGCCTTTTAATCGACGTTAATACTTAGCCAAAAAGGTGTAAGGAAAAATTGTTATTGATTTATTTTTTTGCGCTGTTCTGCTTTGTTTTTTTTTGTTGTTCGTTTTGAACAGGTTATCTTTTATAAAAATCATATACCCTTTCCATTTGTGCACTTCCAATATATATAGATATATATATTCCCCTTTAGGTACGTCTTTCTCCTCTGCCTTAGTGGAAGTATTCTCCTCTCTTTTTATTACCCCCTCTGGGAGTTTGATACACGCTCTTCTAATTTGCTTTGCCCTTAGGAATCCTTAATGCTCCGATATGGAACCATGGCGTGTACCCTTTTTGTCTCTCTTGAACCCGCAAATCTGAGGTATCCTTATCTCTCTTCCTTTTATGATCCCCAAAAATCCAGTTACTCTTTTATTTCTCTATTATTTACAACATAACACAATTACAATCCTGCCCCCCTTATGTTTTTTCCAACTGTGATGGTCTACTTATGTCCGGCAATCAGCTCGAGTTCCCTGGCATCGACACTCCCACAATCAACCATTTCCCCTTTCATCCACGGGGCACCTGTGGGGACCGAACAGGAATTTCTTCAAAGAGGGTCTCGTCGACCATATGTTGATCACGTGATATTGTTGCGCACTGCTCACCACAGGAAACTCTGTGCTCGTCTGGCTTATGGTAGTAGCCATCGAGTGTCCTGAGTCTAGGTGTTACTGTTACGCTCAGTCGTACCTTCAAACAGGAATAAATATATACCACAATAGAATTCACACTAACCTGGGCAGTCAGCCGAATCCAAAGATGCAACTCTGCAGATTAGGAAGATCTCCCGGAAAATCCTGTTCCCTCCCCACCAACGTATACTGTTCGGTGGAAGAAGAAACACAACTCCCTGGGAAAACCCTCCGGGGAAGAAAAACCCTGAGCCGAAGCGTTGGAGGTTTTGATCAGTCGGTCATTTCCTGGAATCGGGCTCGTGGAGACTGCTGGATGATGATAAGAGCCAACCTACGTAGGAGACAGGAGAGGTGAGTGCCCCGCGAGGAGAGTGAATGGACTGTAGATATAAGGGGGTGATAGATTTAACTTACAGTCAAGAAGGAGGGAAATGGTTTCTTGGTTTAAAGAAGAGATAATCCGTTCTCTGCCTCAGATGCTGAAAACAAAACACTGATAGTCTGGCAAGAAAGGAAGTTAGTAAAGAAATAGCAATAGATTGGGAATAAAGAGGTGGAATTGATACAAACTCGGGGAACTCACTTTTCAGAATTAGAAGGGAGTCCTGCGAGAGGGAGTGAAGATGGAATGAGAAAGCGGGTTGGCACTTTAACAAGTGGACGAAGTCTAAAGAGGGAATTGGAAAGAAGAGAATATCAGTGAAGGTCCTGACGAGAGGAGAGAATAATAGACTGTAGAATTCACAAAGTCTAGGTGCGAACTTACAAAGCGCCGTGTAGGAGAGTAGCGACTCATTTGCTTGATTTCCTGATGTCTGTATATGGGATCACGTGACTTAGTTTGTGCGTGCTCAGTAGACGTTCGTTGGCAGCTCCTTTGTTCATAGTACAGATGGCATAGTCGTCGGCCATGTTAGATGAGTCAGGCCGAACGGTATTGCACAATCGCCGACGCTGCCATAATGACCAGCGACGAAAAGGTGTAACACTAGGTCTGGGCTCTAGGTCGATTAGATCTGAAACATCCGCCCTGTTACCAAATGCGCTCTAGCACCTTGAAGCATCTGTGTGCTAGATGGAATTACCAATAAAATATGTCAGTCTAAATAACCGGACAGACTCAGAGGAGATGGTAAAATACTGCTTTAATCTTAAAGAAGTAAAGCAGAGCGAATAAACGCTCATCAAATCGGTTCATGCTGGATCACAATGTCTTTTTGATTATACTCAGTTTATATAATGCTAGATGCGTCTTCTATGACGTCATCTTACATGGCATACTGTAAAACCTATCGAGGGTTGGGATTGGATTGTTACATGTCCACATATAGAAAATACCTGTGTTAGTCCCTCATTGGGGGTCTCTTATTTGTGAGACACACCCTGAGCTACTTCTATAAACGTGGCATAATATTCTCGTCATAGCAGAGAATATGGCAGCTGAATAAAACTTTGCAACATTGTATATAAAAGTGCATGGCAGGCTTTTCTAATTGGTTGGCAACCAAAATCCAACCTTGAACATTTGGCTCGCTAGCACCACGTACATAGAAACGATACCCAGGTGCTTGGAGATATGGCAGCTCTCCCCTTGTTTTCCCAATTAGTCTACCCACTCTCCTTGGTAGGTTTTATGCCAGTGTCTTCTGTTTGAAGGCTGACTTTGCCAGTCTGCACTGTCTCTGGACTCTCCACGGAGTGTAAGCACACCATTATCTTAGCTTCAAGCCTAATGAATATACCTTGTTTGCAAGCTCTTCGTCACGTGTTATAAGACCATGATATTGTCCATTTCGACAATTATGCTGGGTGCAGTACTCCTCTTGGCCTTTAGAGACTTGCACACTCTACCCCATATAAACTTCATGCCCTTTTAATTGTCCAATATTTGACAGTCATAAATGTTCTTGTTCCTCCTAATCTTTGGGAAATATGTCCTCGCACATGGTCTGCTCGTTGGACTCCCTTTGTGCTTTTCCTTCATATTTCGAAATAGCATCCTTGGTTCCAAGCCAATGCACCCCTCTATTTTGCAAGGGACAACAACTTGTATACAAACAATAGGTGTTCCCCAGTGTGCATACACTGGGGAACACCTATTCCCCAGTTTAACACCTATACATTCAAAACAAGGAACCTAAGAAAGGAACACACGCCAGAGACAGTCCTGAATTCTGTCAATGATTTAAGGTTAAATCTCCATATTATTATGAGCTATGTGCTTTCAAAGAAAGTCACAGAGACAACAAAACCAATGGAAAAATCTAGGAGTACATGAAAATAAATGTATTATACAGAAAAACATTCTTTAAGAATTTCAAGGTGCTTCTTACACAAGTTTAAAAACATAACAAAAAATGAAAGAGAAACAAAGAGCATAACATGTGTACATTGTAATTTCATTTAGGATATTGTGCAAAAACAATTGATAAAAGGACGAAGGCCCAACAGGAAAACAGTTGTACCTGTGGGTTGAATTTTAACCAGGGTGTATAAAAAATTACCCTGGTTAGTACAGAGTGAAATCATTCACAATCAACTCATGACATATGGTTATTTTGCCATATCATTAACTGCCAACGTGTATGAAATATCGTAGATTTGTTCCCAAAGGTGCTTCCAGAGGGGAGGGGAACACAACACAGGGAAAAACACGTTTCGGCGGGCCTAAACAGGCTAATGTGATTGAAGCCTTCCTCAGGGCAGAGTTGATGTAGTATAGAGATGAATCCCCTATGAATGTATGGAGGACAGGGGAATGTCGCGTGGCTGCTGTCCCGGTGTGTCAGAACTTTTGTACTGCTTATGAAAATGGACAAGGCTAATGCCAGAACTTCTACTTGTTGTGCCGGAAATCCAACAGCTTGCAGCACGGTATCAGTCAGTGCTGGGTGGCGAAGTCGAGGACAACACAGGTCAGTCCAGGAGAAGCTGGTGTGGCGCGGATGCAGTGTTACAGTACATAAATAACTGCAGCAGCTGCTCGGCCAGCATTGGTCCGGGACTCCTCCGACCCCGAGTCATCATCTTTCCACTTTAGGATCCTGGGCTCGTATTTTGAGGTAGCTCGGTTGATTGACATAAGCCATTGTCCGTCTTCTTCTAATGGTCGATCGAAATGTTGAATATATACCTATCATATGAGGTATTGTATTCATTTGTTTATTTATTTTTGCATTTATTTCTGCGCACAGAGCTCTGTGACATCTAGGTGCTATTTAGAAAAAGTGCACAGTACATTGCGAAGTGCATGAGTGAGCATATGGTTACAGGCATAAAATGGTATGGTTACACAGACTGGCAAAGCCTCATCTCAAGTTACAGGGGGCTACATCAGGCAGCATATAAGTCAGGCAGGTATAGTTACACAGACTGGCAGAGCCTCACCTCAAGTTACAGGGGGCTACATCAGGCAGCATATGAGTCAAACAGGTATGGTTATACAGACTGGCAAAGCCTCACCTCAAGTTACGGGGGGCTACATCAGGCAGTATATGAGTCAAACAGGTATGGTTACACAGACTGGCAAAACTTCACCTCAAGTTATGGGGCGATACATCAGGCAGCATGTGAGTCAAGCAGGTATGGTTACACAGACTGGCAAAGCCTCACTTCAAGTTATGGGGGGCTAGATCAGGCAGCAAATGGGTCAAAACGGGTATGGTTACACAGATTGGCAGAGCCTCAGGTTGCAGGGGGCTACAACAGGTTATGCGTATGACTGTCTCATATGCAAGAGTGGCACTCCAAGGTACCCAAGTGCAAAATCTAAGTTGGTTGCACAGATCTAAAGCAGCAATATTCGATTT
The DNA here is from genome assembly GCF_040938575.1 of Ambystoma mexicanum. Taxonomy (NCBI): domain Eukaryota; kingdom Metazoa; phylum Chordata; class Amphibia; order Caudata; family Ambystomatidae; genus Ambystoma; species Ambystoma mexicanum. The sequence goes on along the minus strand of NC_090934.1, from coordinate 308,925,393 downwards.
TTACACCAGGTATTCCCATGCAAGCATAACATAGTGAGGACATGGCTAGTAGTAAACAGGGCAGCGGCAGTGATAACAACAGATGCAGTGACCAAGCAACGAGGATCAAGCGGTATGCCTTGTGGTTGCTTACCAGTTCGAGTTGGAGATCCAAAGCAGCCTAGAGTTTAGAAAGTTCTAGAGTATACTGTGCAGGGGGTTCCATGCACTGGCAGGCTCAGACAGGGCCTTTTGTGTGGGTCTTTGATGGTGGCCATGTTTCCTCTCCTGCCGGCTTGAAATTGACTACAAGACTAGTGGGGCCGCCAATTGTGGGCTTTTTTTACTCCAAAGCCCCATGGCAACCAGATCAGCCTTCAAAGGCACTCCAGTACCAAGGATGAGGGCAGCCATCAGTAAAAAACGCAGAAGCAATGAGGGCAATGGCGCTGAGTGCACACAAACGAGGTTACTAGATGTTGAGGCATTCAGTTCTTTGTGAGCGGGCAGGAGCTGCAATCGCACGGTGCTGCCGTGGTACTGAGAATGCACATGGTGAGTAAAAGAGGGATAAATGCACACAAGCCCAGAAAAGGGCTTACCCCATCAGGGGTGCCACTGAATGGCACCAGGGAGAGATGGTAGTTGCTGTGGACATGGTCGAGTTTGGTTGATTGACATAAGCCGTTGTCTGTCTTCTTCTAATGGTCGTCCTAAACATTGAATATATACCTCTCATAAGCAAGCTTATAAGTATTCTTACTACCTTGCGTTTAAGCGTATTTACAGTTATTAACCAGAGAGTCACTGAATTCTTGTTTGTGCTCATAAGTACTGCATCATGGAGTACATATTTCTCTTAGTGCTTCAGTTACGTCATTCTTAAGTATTTACATATTGTTTCAACATAGGTTCTTATATTTTCTTTATGACATTCTTTTGCTGTCATCAAACGTTGTTTTAATGCACATCCATTCTCTTCGCGGCTGCATTTCGACTGCTCGGCAAAGGGCATATTTCTTGGTAACTTTCCTCCACTATGTCAGCTTGCAGGTATACTGTTAAGGGTTGTCTGAGTGTATGTTGTCTCTCATATACTCAACAGGGTGCAGGAACATTGCAGGGATTAAGGCATGGGTTCCCCATCATGGCTCTTGATTTATCATCCCAATAGGATGGTGGCAAGGTGGCGGGGACTAGGAAGAAGACAAGTACCTCCTTCTCTACAAACTGTAGGGCCACTGTATGGCAGGCACTGAGAGTGAAGTACCAAGACACATCTGACATAAGCATGATTATGGCATGCATAATGCATGAGGACGAAGGCCCAATTCAATGTATTCAGGAGATACATTGGCGTCTTGGGACTCGTGAACCATGGGACAACACTGTGGCCTTATTGGACCATATACTAAGTCAGGGACTACCAGAGGACGTGCAGAAGCAATTGAAGAAATTAGTGGGGATGGAGGCGAAGCCGTGGTCAGAAATTTTGTTGACTATAGTACATTATTGTCGGCTAATGCAAGAAAACGTGAGAAAGAGGAAACAAGAAGAAACAAAGTTAGTTCAGAAGAAATTGCCACAGTATTCAATGCAACGGGTAATGTCAACAAGTGGAGAGGGAATGGTTACTCAGAACGCATAGTACCAACAGCAGGGGGAAGTTTTGCGTGAAGTGGGGGCACTAACTGTTGGCCACGGAGAACAGGAGATGTATCGAGGAGGAGAGGAGAAGGATACCCAGCGCAACACAGAGGGGACGGATTTAACAGGGGACAGCCCCAGCTCATGGGACTCCCATTACAATGTTGCACATGCTGAAAGACTGGCCACATAGCCGGAGTATGTAAAAGCAGGGGAGGAATGCAACAGAATTGACAAGACCCAAGAGGGGGGACAACACATCCATCAGCATACAATACAGAACAACCCGACTATTATGTCCAAAATCACACATAGACATAGACATATGTGCCACAAATGGCAGCAGCAGAACACAAATTGGCACAGTTGCAACAACCCAAGATGCACACACAGCCACCACAGGCAGCACCATAATCACAGACACAGCAGAACACTGTAACCATGAGACATTTGGATACCACAGTACAGGCTCCCAAGCCGAGACTAGGGAATGTGGCCGTAGTGGAAGAAAATCCTTTCACAGGAACAGGGATGAGCTCATACCTACAATAGGATAGCCAATAGACTGACTTGATGTGTTCAGTCCTATCTGTTACACCCAAACTGAATGAGGGACCATGAGTGGGGGTAACCATAGGTGACAAGACTTTCTTATTTCTCATACATACGGTGGCGACCAGGTCCTGTGTTAGGGAGGTGAGGTACCCCATGCCAGGCATTGCCATGAACGCTCAAAGGATTTATGGGGCCACAGATTTGGTTCTGTTCACTGAGAAATTGCCAATCGCTGCTGGAGAGCAGGATCTTTCTATGCCACTTGTTATATTCTCACCAGGCACCAGTTCACATAATGGGAAGGGACATGATGAGTAAACTCAATATGAGCATCTCATTCACTGAACAGGGGCTAGTGAGCTCTACCCCAATGATTCACTATATGAATGCACAAGAATGTACTCAAGCATTCTGTGGCTAGACTGTACAGAGGAGGGTGCCCTTTGGGCCTGAACTATTCCAGTATGGGGTGAAGGTAATGCCAGCATGGCTCTCAGGGAAATGTTATGTTATGTTATATGATTTGTAATGCGCACCTGATACCCGAAGGCTGATGGGCGCAGACTTACAAACACAAAACAAAACAACATATGCAGCCCAACTAAGAACTGTCCATTGTAGCGACTAGCAAGACTCTAGATGAAGAGCAATGTTTTCAACTTCTTTTTAAAAAGTTCTGTTGAAACCAGCATTCTTAATGAAGTTGGGAGTGCATTCCAAGCGGTAGGGGCCACTACTTCAAAGGACCCTTGCCTTGTTTTGTTGGTCTTATGCCATGGCACAATGAGTATATTTGAGTTATCTGATCTAAGTGATCTTCCCTTATCTTTCACAATTATGTCCTCCTTCAAATAAAATGGCATTGGTCCTACAATGCATTTTTGAGTGATGAGAAGAAGCCTAAACTGAATTCTTTCTCCAATCGGTAACCAATGAAGGCTCCTTCTAGCCTCAGAGACGTGATCTCTTTTACTCAGGCCCCTCACTACTCTCACTGCCCCATTTTGAATTACCTGGGGGCGATGGATCTCAGTCTGGGGGATACCCACCAAAAGACTGCATCCATAGTCTAGTTTTGAGCCAATAATGGCTCTAGCCAGTGTTTCTGAATTTTTTTCGGAAATGAATGGGCGAAGATGGCGGAAAGGTTTAAGGAAAAAGGAGGCTGACGAGACGAGGCTATTCACCTGCGCCTTCATATTTAAATGTCTATCCAGACATACGCCCAGCGTCTTAACTTTGGACAAGGTTTTAATAACACAATTGTCTAGGTTGACATTCTTGTATTCTGCTCCTAGTTTATCCAATTTGCTTGGAGAGCCTACAAGGAGGAGTTCAGTTTTAGCACTATTCAAGGCCAAACCATTGGACACCAGCCAATTTTGAATTTTCTAATAAATTGCATTAATGAAAGCTTCATCTTTTTCATATATTCCTGAGATAGGTAGGATGCATTACGTGTGTTCTGGGGCAAATTGGTCCATTTACCAAATGACATTTTGTTCAAACTAGACATTCCCTGGGATGAGGAGGAGGGACATGTGTTCCCACTAGAACTGGAAAGACTTAGCACAGGTGACATGCCTATTATGGCTAAATAGCCCATATGATGTTGGCTTGTTGAAAGGGGTAGGAGCAGCTAAGATAAAACTAAAGGAAGGGGCGATTCTGCTGAGGGCAAAGCAATACCCTCTTATTTAAAGAGGCAGACAAAGAAACGATTTAGACAATTTCCATGTTAGTGTAACAGGGAATCCTAGTACCATCAGAATCTCAGTGTACCACTGCTGTGTACCTGGTGAAGAAGGCGACGGGTATTGTGGCATTTTATTCAGGATTTGTACCCTCTGAACAATATTGTTGAAGCAGATTTTCCTTTAGTTCCTAATCCTGCAACAATTTTGTGTAGTATCCCCTCAGAAGCCAAACATTTCACAGTAATAGACTTGAAGACAGCGTTCTTCCTGATTCCCCTCCACAAAGAATCACAAGATTTGTACTTCTTTCAATATAGAAACCGGAAGTGGAAACACACAAGATTGCCTCAGGGGTACTGTGAATCCCCTTCCATATTCAATAGGGTCCTCCAAATGCACTTGGGGAATGTACATTTAGAAGGCACAGTGATCCAATGCATGGACAACATTTTGATACATAGCATGACAGAAGAGCAGTGTCAAATACAGTTGTTGACAGTTTTGGCAGAGAAGGGATACAAGGTGGACAAGGCAAAATTACAATACTTCCAGGAAAAGGTCTTATACATTGGACAGTTAATCTATCAGGAAGGTCGGAAGGTGACTCCTAAAAGAGCAGAGGCGATTATGAAAACACTGCCACCAAAGACAGTGAGGGAAATGCAGCAATGTTTGGGTCTTTACAATTACTGCAGGGTCTGGGTGTTTGACTATAGCACATATGCTAGACCCCTTTTAAAAGGACTCAAGAAAGCACAGAGGAATGAAGCAAACTAATATGGAGAGGTGAAATGGCCGAAACATTTGGTGAATTGAAAGAGGCAACATGCCCAGCCCCAGTTCTGGGAATCCTCGATTACAGTGCAGAATATTACTTGTTTTCACACACAAATGGAGTAGCGATGACAGCAGTGCTCACACAGAAAGCTACTTTGGGGCAAAAACCAATAGTCTACTACAGTGGACATCTGGATCCAGTGATGAGTGCCATTATCCTTTTGAACAAGCCTTGGCTGCTGCTGCCTTAGTAATCGAGAGATCAGCAAGTTTCACAATGGGCTGCAGTGCCAGTCCCTAAATGGAGCACACCCTTTTTGCCATTTTTGAGAAACCCAAAAGCACACTGACCACACAGAGAGCATCTGGATACGAGGTGATCATCTCAAATCCCACAATAAAAGTAGTGAGATGCGGAATTGTGAACCCAGCAACATTTCTAGCAGAGCCAGTGGAGGAGGGAGACTATGTACATGACTGCACTAAATACCCAGAATGTTATGAGGACATCCCAAAAGCCAGAGAAAATGCCTTCGGGGTCAGGAAGTACTCTTTATTGATGGGTCCTCAACAAGACCAGACGTCAGGAGAACAACCTACTCGGACAGCAGTTGTAAAATTGAGACAGAATGGGACATTTGAAGCGGTGGCGAGCGAGAGACTACCCTTGCATTTTTTAGCACAAGCAACAGAATTGGTAGCACTCAGAATAGCGCTAGAGGCGCATGAGGACGAGGAGATTACTGTGTACTCGACGTGCTGATGGCATGCCAGTGCAGCACGTGCCCTTATTGGACAGGCTCATGGATGCACTACAACTCCCATCAACCATTGATGTAGTGAAGTGCCAGGGCCACACAAGGGGGAAGGACATGGTTCCCCATGGCAATGAAGCAACAGACATAGAAGCAAAGCGAGCAGCCAACTTTCCAGAGATAAATGAGTTTGATACTCCTCCTCATAGACACAAACGAGAGTGCAGCATGGTACTGTGAGTAGGATATAGTTAATTGCCCATTTCCCTGATCACAGAGTTACAGTGATGAGCACCAATAGAGGAGAAGGAATTTTGGATAAGGAGCAGGTGTTCAGTATCCTCCACAGATGCAATTTGGCAACAAGAGAGCACCAGAAAGCCAGTCATTCCACTCAGATTATTACAGATAGCCCTAACACAACTCCAATACCAACCCAGATATGTATTTATTTGTTGTTTATTTATACAGCGCTTATACACATGTGAAGTGCTTCAAAGCACTACAAGGTTGGAAGGGAAAAAGGGAATACAGTAATCATTCTTAGGCCTTGAATGATCTAAACAGAAAAACTAGAATACTAAGCCTGACGACATTTCTCCTAGTCCAAGTGCATGAAGTGTTACAGTTGTGATCAAGCTTGGGAGGGGGGACGAGAAACGCTGGTGGTGCAGTAGGTGGGGTGGACATACAGAACAGACAACTAACTGGTCCCAGTACATTTAGGTAATGCATACGTACAGACAGAGGCGCAGGGATGGGGAGGGGGTGGGGAGGGACATAACAAGTCCGGTCCAGCAGGACCCTGGGTGAAGTGCAGAGAGGGTGCCCCGCTCATCGAGCATAAGCTGAAAGTGCAGTAATGCTGAACAAAGTGCAGCAGCCCGGAGGCAAGTACAAAAGACTGGCAGGAGTCTGGGACCTGAAGGCTCTGGAGATGAACGAAGCAACCAGTCAGCAAAAACTGAACAGAGTTAGGGGGGAGAAGGAGGGTGGAGAGAAAAGAACGGAGTTAGGGAGAGGGAGATAGAAGGTGGAGGAGAAAAGGAGGGTCTTGAGGGGTTTCTAGAAGTTAAGGTGCTCCGGTTCAGGACGGAGAGAGTCAGGGAGGCTGTTCCAGAGGGAGGCACCTGCAGAGGATAAAGATCTACCCCAAATCTCTGTTTGTGAAAGCAGCTCACCCGTCGAGAGTTGGAGGAGGATGAGCGGAGAACTCTAGAGGGAGAATATTTAGGAAGAGAGCATTGTAGATAGTGCGGGCCACGGCCCCAGAAAGCCTTGTGGATTATGCAGAGGATCTTGAACTTGAACATAAGTGAAGAGTGTTTTGTAGCGCACATAGCGGAAGACTGGTTTTGTCCCAACTTGTCAGAGCCTTCATGAATAATTGTATTATTTGTCAAAAATTCACAGCAGGATAAACGTTGCTTGTAGTGAGATTGTATAGGTATGCCAAAGATGACCGGGTTCACACCACACATTCACGGTTCAGGGCACCCCAGGGCTCAATGAACCCTCTCCGGCATACAAACGGAGGACTCAGCCAAGGGCAAATTAGAACTGTACTTTATTTTCCATAACAGAAAGGAGGAACAGAATTCTCGAGCAATCACAGCTCCTGAGCCTGCGCCATGAGATTTTGTTACATTCTCACATCTCAAATCAGGGCTCTTCCCCAAAAACCTAAGAGCCCGCCTGATTGGGTGATTCGGGTGATATCACATATAGCTGGCATATATAGAGGTTATTCTACTGGCCATCACATGTCAAGTGGCTTGCTATAATTGTTATATTTCTATTTTGTGCTATTCTACTTAAAGGTTAGTAGTATTTTGGTCCTTTCAGATCTCTTATATGATCCTGTAGTTCCATATGGTTAGTTGCAATATGCTGCTGCAAGCTTGCTCTGCATCGCTTGTTGCCTTGCATTTCTGCATTTCTGCATTTCTGCATTTGGCTAATGAAAAAATAATAAAGGCTCTTGACAGTATGTATATGTATCTGTCCTCTATAGAACTGTGTAAGCATGTTCTTCGTGTGCGCACGTGTGTGTCCGTGTAACTTCGATGGCAGTGTGCTTCATGACTACCGTTACTATGTTGTGGTGTCTCTGATGACCTCAGCACCGCAGGATATTTGTCATTAGTCAATCATGTCCATTAAGGCATCTGGATCCAGGATGAGTGTTGGGGCCCCTCTATCCAAGATGATGTTATCTGGATAAGGTTTCAATGGCTGTCTGAGAGAATATATGTTTGCATATGTAGTTGTCACTGGCCCTCCTGGGGGCTGTCCAAACAGTGACTGGCATCTTGCATCTCTGACACTTTGGGCTGTCATTCTTATAGGGGTCAAGAGGGGCATTCCTGGGACCCTCTCTTCAGTCCCCCCTCTGTTCGACTTGTCGACCAAACCACCAAACCTAGTCACTGTTGCCTTTAGTAGGCATATCTTTGTTATTCCTCCAAGATGTCCCTAGTAATTTCCATGGGTTTCAAAACTCCATGTCATGTAACTGCAGTCTCCTTCAGGGTTACACCATTTCAACCACTACCTCTTGTTGTCCACTGGATCATCGAATGTTAGCATCTCGGTCAGGAACAATGGGCACTCCTTTCTCTGGGTCCTTATTTTATTTCTTTCCTCCACTTTCTTATCTTCTTCACCATTTGTATTTATATCTACTATTACTTTCATCCCTATTGTTTTCTCTATCGTCCTGCGGCATTGCCTTCCACGTTGGCATCCATGAGAATATATACAACAGCCAGCTTTTGTCTTTTCCTGTTCCTTTTGCTTCCTCCTCCATTTTGGTGTGCATTTTCGACAATCTTGTCACTGCTTCAGTCAGTGTGCCATTTGCTTCATCGTTTGCAGGCGCAAATGTACATCAGGTACTCCCAATCTTGGTGCAAACTCCTTCTTCCATTGCTTTGAGAAGGTCTAGAACATGTCTGTTCTGGAGTGCCATCAACCTTACTGCTCAGAGCTCTTCTTTTATCGTGTTGAATCCATTTACAGTTGAATGTATTGTATGCATCAGCCCCATTTCGTAATCTGGAGCCATTTTGCGTTTGTGTATGTCTGTACATCTGGAACTACTGGCACAAAGAACATCTCTGTCCTACTGAACAATCTATGTTCAGGTGGTATATAGTCAAGGAATGTTTCTGATGCTGATGAAAGTAGTTCTCCCTTTTCACTCTACTCAGTTCTACTGACCTCTTCTTCGTCCTTGTATTGTTCATTTTATGGAAGTCGTCTGTCTAGATGTCGTTTTGCAGTACTACTAATGCTGGTGTATTGATGTGTACCAACAAACATATTCCTCCCCAGTTGGGGGGCAGCTTCTCATATGCTTTTGATCCACACGCCCAATAGTGACCCATTAACCCCTTAAGTGCCAAGGAGGAGTATGTGCATCCTTTTTGCATAGGCTTGCATAATAGCCTGGCACTTAAGGGGTGAATACTGCTGTTCCAACCTTCAATGCTGGATACCTCTTTGCTCAGCGGTGCGTGGGAGAGCGGTCGCCGGTAGCCCAGAGGGAAATGCAGGCTTGGAAGCCCTGCCTGGGCCCCGTGAGTATTTAATTTTGTAATTTTGTTCTGTTGAACTTGCTTTTTGCTCTGTGCGCGTTGTGTGCCTTTCTCCTGCTGCCCCTCCCGCTTCCTGGTCCTCCTCTCCCTCCCACCTCCCTGCCCGCCCACCCCCCTCTGATTGGCTACGTTGCTGTTCCTTTCTGGCCTACTCGACGGCCGTTCCCCCCGCCCGCTTCTTTGCTCAGCGGTGCGTGGGAGAGCGGTCGCCGGTAGCCCATAGGGAACTGCAGGCTTGGAAGCCCTGCCTGGGCCACGTGAGTATTTAATTTTGTAATTTGGTTCTGTTGAACTTGCTTTTTGCTCCGTGCGCGTTGTGTGCCTTTCTCCTGCTGTCCCCTCCCACTTCCTGGTCCTCCTCTCCCTCCCGCCTCCCGCCTCCCTGCCCGCCCACCCCCCCCCTCTGATTGGCTACCTTGCTGTTCTCTTCTGGCCTACTCGACGGCCGTTCCCCCCGCCCGCTTCTTTGCTCAGCGGTGCGTGGGAGAGCGGTCGCCGGTAGCCCAGAGGGAAATGCAGGCTTGGAAGCCCTGCCTGGGCCCCGTGAGTATTTAATTTTGTAATTTTGTTCTGTGGAACTTGCTTTTTGCTCCGTGCGCGTTGTGTGCCTTTCTCCTGCTGCCCCCTCCCACTTCCTGGTCCTCCTCTCCCTCGCGCTTCCCTGCCCGCCCACCCGCCCCTCTGATTGGCTACCTTGCTGTTCCCTTCTGGCCTACTCGACGGCCGTTCCTCCCGCCCGCTACTTTGCTCAGCGGTGCGTGGGAGAGCAGTCGCCGGTAGCACAGAGGGAACTGCAGGCTTGGAAGCCCTGCCTGGGCCCCTTGAGTATTTAATTTTGTAATTTGGTTCTGTTGAACTTGCTTTTTGCTCTGTGCGCGTTGTGTGCCTTTCTCCTGCTGCCCCCTCCCACTTCCTGGTCCTCCTCTCCCTCCCGCCTCCCTGCCCGCCCACCCCCCCCTGATTGGCTACCTTGCTGTTCCCTTCTGGCCTACTCGACGGCCGTTCCCCCCGCCCGCTTCTTTGCTCAGCGGTGCGTGGGTCGCCGGTAGCCCAGAGGGAACTGCAGGTTTGGAAGCCCTGCCTGGGCCCCGTGAGTATTTAATTTTGTAATTTGGTTTGGTTGAACTTGCTTCGCGCTCCGTGCGCGTTGTGTGCCTTTCTCCTGCTGCCCCCTCCCACTTCCTCATCCTCCTCTCCCTCCCATCTCCCTGCCCGCCCACATCCCTCCTCCCCTTCCTCTCCCTCTGCCTATAACTTCCCCCTTCCTGGGCAGCCCTCTGCCCGGCAGCCCCTGCGGCTAAGGGCCCCAGGCCAAGGGCGACTCCTCAGCTGCAGCTCCCTGTGTGTCTGCAGGTGTCCGCAGGGGACGCAAGGCGCCAGCTTCACCTGCTTCTCCGCTCCCCCGGCCCACCCCTCCTTCACCTGGTTCACCTCATCCGCATGGTGCCTTCGCCTCACTGTATTCCACAATTGTGGTTAACTTGGGTGTTATTCTCCCCTCGCAGGACTCTCAAACTTAGGTGGCCCTGTACCTAATACGCATTACTGTTTGCTCTGAAATGTGGTAAACTGGCCTGCCGCTCACTTCCTGTCTGCGAGCTCTCGTTTCGTATGTCTTCATCCCTACCCCCCACTCCCTCCTACTCCATGGTGATCTCTATCTCGCCTATCTTTTCTAACTGCTTCTCCATTGACTATCCTGCTCTCCTCACTAAATCTGGTAGGAAAAAGTTTAAAAAGGACATTTTGGTCTCCAACCCCGGCCTCCCTATCGCTGACACCTATACTAGTGCCAGCTCCAAGGAAACTCTCACTGACATTCTCTTTTTCGTGCCTTCGCCTGACCTATGGACCCTTCATATGGTCTCTGTGCTCTCTCCTTTCTCCTCCTCTCCCATTATTGGTGGCACCCGTTGGGATGTCCTCTTGGCCCCTTTCCGCTCCTCTAAGGCCATCATTAATGGCTACGCTAATGGGACTGTCTTGGTGCAAGGCCCTCAGGCCAACCTTCACCTCTTTGATAGACGCTTCCCACACCTCATCAACTTCCTCTCCTCTCCTGCTGTCCCCCCTCCTCTGTCCTCGGCTACCTTGCCTCTACCCTCCCTCCCTGCCCCCTCTCGTGCTCCTTATTCACCTCCTTCTCCAACACTTCCGCAGGGCGTACCTCTGATCTGTACCCCTCCCCGGAAGTTCTTCAAGGATGGCAACCTTCTCCACATTGCCACTCTTAATTCTCGCTCTGCCATCAAGTATTCCTCTGATATCTGTCGCCTTCTTTAGGAACTGGACCTCGACGTACTCGGTCTCACTGAGACATGGTTCACTGCCAGCTCTGCCACCAGCTTTGACACACTCCTACCTGACAGTTACAAGATCCTCTCCGTGCCCAGGCCCAACCGTGCAGGGGGTGGTGTTGCCCTTATCTTCCCTGAGTGGATTCCTGCCACTGTCACTCTTACGCAGACCTACTCCTCTTTTGAATGTCTTGTCTGCCGACTCTCTCTCTCCTAGCCATTCCCTTACCGTGGCTACTATCTATCGGCCACCTGGTCAAATTTCCTCCTTCCTCTCTGAGTGGGCTGACCTCTCCTCCTCACTCCTGTCCTCAACCATTCAACTCCTCTTTCTTGGTGACTTCAACATCCACCTCGATGCCTCCTGTCCCCCCACTGGTCTCTTTCGTGACCTCTGCGACTCTCTCGCACTCTCTATTCTCCCGTCTGGGCCTACTCACTCTGCAGGGCACACTCTTGATTCTCTGATCTCCTCTGACCTTCCCCTCTCCGTCCCTCTCTCCACTCCTCTCTCCTGGAGTGATCACTTTCTCCTATCCTCCCACATCACCCTCTTCACTACCACCCACCTTCTCGGTCATCCGACCCATGAAGCGTGTGTCAGTTGAGGCTTTTGCTGCTACCTTCTCGCCCCCGCCTCCCCCTTCGGCTGACTCCCACCCTGAGACAGCCCTCTCCATGTTCCACTCTGCTATATCTAATACTCTTGATATCCTTGCCCCCATCATGAGAATCCGCCTGAAGCCCAAAGTCAAATGTAACTCCTGGTATGACTCGGATCTCGTCACCCTAAAACGCAAGTGTAGGGTGGCAGAGAGGAAATGGCGTGCTTCATGTTCATCCTCTGACAAACTGGCCTGCCGCCTGCTCTAAAGGCAATACCGGCTCTCCGTTCTCACCAAGAAGAAAGCCCTTATCCAAGCCCGCATCTCTGAGGCATCAAACAACTCGGCCGAACTCTTTAAAATCTGCAAGGAGCTGGCCAACCCTGCTGCAGTCTCTACCTCTCCTGTCCCCTCCCAGGCCCTCTGCACTGCACTGGCCTCTCAGTTCATCTCAAAAACTCAGGACATCCTGTCCTCGCTCTCCTCCTTTCACCTCCCTTCCTCTCTTCCCGGCTCTTCCTCTGGCCCTTCTGCAGCCACCCCTCCTCCCTCCTTCTCTGCCTTTCCACTTTTTTCTGCTGACGAGGTTTCCAGACAAGTCCGATCTATGAAAGTCTCGTCTAAACAGGTTCACCCCTGTTCTTCCAAAACCATCAAGGACCACATCGACTCCCTGGCTCCTGCCCTGGCTGATTTTTGCAACCACTCCTTCGCCTCTGGAGTCTTCCCTTCCCCCCTCAAGCACTCCCTTGTGCACCCCCTCCACAAGAAACCCTCTTCCGACCCTTCCTGCCCGGCCAACTATCGCCCAATCTCCATTACTCCCTTCCTGGGCAAGCTCCTGGAGAAACTGGCCATCTCCCAGCTTAACCTCCACGCTGAATCTGTTGGTAGTCTTCATGACCATCAATATGGCTTCAGAGCTGCCAGAAGCACGGAAACTGCTCTCCTGAACATCCGTGAGGACCTGCTCTCGAACCTCGATTCCAACACTCCGTGTGCTCTCATTCTACTCGATCTCTCCTCTGCCTTTGACACTGTCAACCATGCCATCCTGCTCAACCGTCTCTGTGATAACCTGGGTATCACTGGTCAGGCTCTGGCGTGGCTGACCTCTTTCCTATCCTATCGACCCTCCCAGGTCCAACTGGGGTCCTTCCTCTCTGACATCTTTTTCTCCTCCTGTGGTGTTCCCCAGGGATCTAACCTCTCACCCTGGCTTTTCAACCAGTATCTGGCACTCCTTGCCCTCCGCATCGCCGCTCTCTGCCCCAACTTCCAGTGCTATGCGGACGATACCCAGCTCACTTTCAGGCTACCCTCGGCCTCCTCCTCTCCTTCCCTCATCTCTGACTGTCTGTCGGCTATCCAGGAATGGTGTGCCGCTAATGACCTTTGCCTTAATGCCAGTAAGACTGAGATTCTACTTATCGGCACACCCACTTCCTCCTTCCCTGCAGCTCTCTGGCCGGCCTCCCTGGGCCCCCTTCCTGCTCCTACCTGCAAGGCAAAAAACCTCGGGGTCATCTTCGACTCCACGCTCTCCTTCTCTCCTCATATATCAGACGTCTCTAAGAAGTCACACTACCAGCTGCACCTCCTCAGAGGTATTCTTCCCTTCCTCTCCTTCCCCCAGAAGCTCACTGTCTCCCGAGCCCTGGTTCTCTCAAAGCTGGACTACTGTAACAGCCTCTATCTTAATCTGCCTGCCTCCACTCTCCGCCCTCTGCAACTCATCCAGAACAGAACTGCGAGACTTGTCCTTGGCCTCAAGCCCAGGGACCGTATCTCTCCATGATTGAAATCTCTACACTGGCTCCCAGTGGCTGCGAGGATTAAGTTCAAAACCCTCTGCATTGTCCACAAGGCCTTCTGGGGCCTGGGGCCCAAATACCTTCAACTCTCACTTCCTAAATATCTTCCTTCCCGAGCCCTTCGCTCATCCGTCTCCAACTCCCTCAGGGTCAGCCGCTTCTCGAAGCAACGAGCTGGGGTAGATCTCTCTCTGCAGCAGGGGCCTTCCTCTGGAACTGCCTTCCTGCCTCCCTGAAACTTGAGGAGAACCACCTCCGATTCCGGAAGCACCTCAAAACCTTCCTCTTTGCTTCTGCTTTCTCTCTCCCTCTCCCCTGCTGAACAGCTTTAATTCTTCACTGAATCTGCTCTGAGTCTGCAACTGGGCCACTCTCAGTGACCTCGTCCAGGGCACAGCCACTCTCCACTTGCACTGCCTCCCTGGCACCCCCCTGCACTGCGGGACTGTCACTGTATCCTTACAGCCCCCCCTTCCCAGCACTTGTTCTGCATCTACCTTGCACTTGCCACCAGCCGGCCTTATTTATTATTTTTTACGCTACTTACCTTGTACTGCACTTCCCCCCTCCCCTTCCCCTTGCACTTTTCCCTTCCCCCCACCCCTGCACTTGCGCGATCTGAATGACACCTGGCCTAGTAGGATCGTTGTCTGTCTTCCCCTTGTTCCCCCCCCTGCCTCGTCACGCCTTGAAACACTTGTCTATAGGCGCGTTACAAATGCCATATCATATCATACCATATCATATCATATCATACTTTTCTGTGTACTTGCACTCTTTGTTTTCTCCAACCTTTACTGCACCATCATTCTGGAAACACAATGCTGGTTCTTCAGTGGTATTATGGGCATTGATCCAGTTTCGTTATCCACCTAGGTCAGTAACTTCGTGCTTGCGTCCCATTCTTTCAAGCACTTGTCATTTTCTACTTGTACTGTGTTTACAGGAGCTTGTAAGAGTGTGCATGCTTTGCTACCTACTACTCCCTCCTTCCATCCCTGCAATTCCATAATCTGTGTCACTGGTAATGTATTCATTATATACCTGCTTTAGTATCATTGGGCGCGCATAATTACACACTGTGAATGAAGCATCCATTTCTAAATTGTCCCCAAAGTATGCTGTACATTTTGCTTCCTCATCTGCTGCCTCGTTACCCCTGGGGACGGGGTCCTCCTCCTTGTATGTGCTTGGCACTTCGCCACTGCTATGCGCTGTTGGTACTCGAGTGCCTCTATTAGTCTGCTCCATAGGATTGCGTGCTGCACCAGTGACTCATCAGCCCATCTTAAGCCTCTCCTAAACCAACGTGACAGCCCAGAATGCCCTGTGGATGTCACATAATCTGAATCTGAATAAAGTGTCACTTCATGTCATTTGCTGTGCTCCAATGCCAATATGGAAGCTACTAATTCTTCTGTTTGTGCTGATAAATGTGACGGTAGACGTGCGCTTGTCATCACCTCACTTGTTCCGTCCTCTATCAATCTCACTACTGCTGTCCCAGTATGTCTTTCCCCAGTTGTTTGGTCAATGGTTAACTCATCAATGTACAGAAGGTCTCACCCCTAAAGGCGTTCTCCTGTACTTTTCTAGTGTTACTGAATTGTTCTATGTTTGATGTGCAGTTGTGTACGTAGTCGCCCTCCTTTACGGGTTTGGCGATGAAAGTCACTGGGTTGACAATTCTACATCTCAGTATCTTAAGAGCTGGGTTTGAAAGTAACACCTCATATCCTGAAACTCTCTGCATTGTTAATGTACTTTTTGTTCTCTCCAGTATTGCAAAGAGAGCATGCTCCACATAAAGAGTGTTGCTGCATCCCATGGTAATACTCGCTGATTTATCTACTGCAAATGCGGCGGCAGCAAATGCCTGTTCACATGCATAGTGTCCTCTCATTTCTGGGTCTAATTTCCAACTGTGATAAGCTAAGGGTTTGTGCCCCATGCTCATCTTCTGTGTCAGTACTGCAGGCATAACTACTCGATTTGTGTGCAAGAATAAGAAACATTTGTTTTGATTGTCTCATATCCCTAACACCGGACCTATGCATATCGCTTCTTTCCACTTGTCAAATGCCTCAGTCATCTCTGTTGTCCATTGTAACACATATTTCGCTCTCTGTGCTTCCTTTAGGGCACTCAATAAGGGCCTAGTGTAAGTGCTGTAGTCAAATACCAATGCCCTGCAGTAGTTACATAGTCCTAGAAACTGCTGCATTTGTCTTATGGTTGTGGGTTTTGCTGGCCTGCGTATTGCTTCTGCTCTTTCTAGTGTCACCTTTTCCCCGTCTTGGGATATCATTTGTCCAATGTATAATACTTCTGTCTGGCAATACTGTAGTTTGGCCTTGTCTAACTTGTATGCTTTGTCTGCTAGCACTGTCAACATGTGCACTGAGTCATCTCTACACTGTGTCTCTGTCTTGCTGCAAATCAATATGTCATCTACGTACTGTATGACTGTGCTCTCTAATTTTACATTGCTTAAGTCCATTTGAAGGACCCTGTTGAATATAGAAGATGATTTGCAGTACCCTTGAGGAAGTCTTGCATGTTTTCACTTCTTATTTCTATGTAGAAATGAAGTTAAGTCATGTGAGTCTGGGTGTAATGGTATAGAGAAGAATGCATTTTTCAAATCTATGACCGTGAAGTAGGTAGCTTCCATGGGAATGCTACACAAAATTGTTGCTGGATTCAGAACTAAAGGAAATTCTGCTTCTACAATGTGTTCAGAGGACGCAATTCCTGCATGAAATGCCATGACCCCCCGTTGCCTTTTTGACAGGGTACACAGCCATGTTGCATGGTGATTCTGATGGTACTAGGATGCCCTGCTTCACTAGTGCTGGAATGGCCTCATAAATATCCTCATTTGCCTCCCCCGACAGGGGATATTGCCTATCCCTTGGTAAAATGGCTCCTGGCTTCAGTTTTATTTTTACTGCTCCTATCCCTTTCAGAAGCCCCACATCTAGGGACTTGTACTCCATAAGGTGCTGTGGACCTTTGCCAACTCTTCCTCGAGAAATGTTGGAGTTGCTTTTAGCATCATCGCCATTCTCTGTGGTACCTCTCTGTAATGTATTTTCACCCAGTATGTGATGCTAATTTCAAATACTATCTCGTGGTCTGATCGATTGTCTTTGAACAACTCCATCTGTTACTGTAGTCAATCTGCACACTTCTACCACTGTGATCACTGTTCGCCATGGCCATCCTGGGTCGTGTGTCCCATGTACTACTATCCAGTCATCCCCCACTTTTACTGCCTCTAATTCTAGTGGCACTATTGTCCCTTCCTTTTCACCTCATGGTATTTATGTTCTGAACAAATACTCATTTGGAATGTGCCATATTGTTCCCTGAATCCCTGGAAGCCATGCTATTATTATTTCAGTTTCATATTGGAATAGCTCCTCATCTGCTGGCACCTCCTTCTGTACCTTGTGTCCACAGTAAGGTCCACAGGTCGGCCACAGTGTACCTAAGCACCAAAATATGTCATCACAATCGCTCAAGAATGCTTTGTTCAAGTGATCAGTTGCTGCTGAGTGTTGCCCGCTCTGTATGCGTTTCCAGAGAAGATAGAAAATTTGCTGTCTTTGGCCCCAGACTCTGGAAAAGCATACCTTTGGAGATCAGGGGATACCAGACACTTACTCAGTTTCAGAAGGCCCTTAAAACCTTCCTGTTTAAATAGTAGCAGGGCGGTTCCTTTGTTCCAGCTGCACCTTTATAGGCTTAAGTTCATTCTAAGTGTGTTATAAATATTAAAAATCAAAATAAAATTAAGCTTGAATAATTTCCCTCATGTTTAGAAGGTGTACCCCAGGCATGCAACACCTATATCCTTGTCAGTGAATGAGATGGTCATTTTAAGTTTGCTCATAATATCCCTCCCCATTATGTTTACGGGTGTCTGTCAGGAATACAGTAAGGGTAGAGCTAAGTCATGTTCTCCTATAGAAAGTGCAATTTCGTCTGTAAATGGAACCAATTCTGCCACCCCAGAGAATCCTTGAGCATTCATGGTATCGACTGCCATTCTATACTTCCCTTGCCGTATGCAGGATCTAGTCGCCCGTGTGTCTACAAGAATGGATGAAGTTTTGTCACCTATCGTCACCCCCTATGCATGACTCCTCCACTGTTTTGGGTGTAATCGATAGGATGGAACACATCAGGTCAGTCTGTGGGCTGTTCTATTGAGGGTATAATGGCATTCTGTTTCCTCCTAAGAATGGGTTTCCCCCACTACAGTAACCCCCCTAGTTTCCTAATTGGAGTCATTGTCACAGAGTCCGTGCATACCAGTGTCCCGTCATTTGGCTGAGCTCTGTATGATGGCTGCATGTTATTCTGCATCTGTGGTGTCTGTAAATACTGTTGCGCTGGTGCCTACATTTGTGATGTCTATGTCATGGGCTGTTGTGTCTGCGGGTATGCGTTTGGTGCCTGTACTTGTTGTGGTGTCTGGTCCTGGGCATAATACTCATTCTGTTTCCCTTAGTATGCTGGCTGGTATTGCATCCTGCCATTCTGTGGCATCCCCCCTCTGCTTCTACATACCTTAGAGATATGTCCTATCTGTCCACACACCCAACACTGGGGCAGATATCTTATTTGCCTCTGATACCCTCAGAGAACCCTTCTGGACCCAGATGCATTGGTTGCCAATATCCTCTGTACCTTCCTGGAAATCCCCCTTGGCTCTGTTGCATTTGATGCCCATACCCGCAACCTCTTGGTGGCCCCCTCTTCCTCGAAACCCATACTGTGCATCCCCCACCCCATGAACCCTCCTCCCGTGGGTGGTGGTGATATTGTGTCTGTTGCGCCCCTTGTCCTCCCACACTTGTTAACACTGCTCCTTCCATGGTGTATATAGACAGTTTCTTCTGCACTAACTTCGTCTACTCCTGCTTTCTTTCCTCACACTTTTTCCTCACGCTTTCTTGCATTAGCCTGCAATAATGTACTATTGTAAGTTTTATTTCTGACTACAGTTTTGCTTCCATCCCCACCAACTTCGGTAGTTGCCTTTGCACCTGTTCTGGTAACCCTTGGCATAGTATATGATAGAATAAAGCCACTGTTTTATCCACAGTTCCCGCATTTTCAAGGTGCCATAACTCTTGAATAGCCTGAATATATTGAAAGGGGTCCTCATCTTCCCCCATTCTGCGTGCCTTAATCGCACTGATATCTGACGTATCTGGGTACTTCGTCTGTAGAGCTTGCCATACGGCTGATTGGCAGTTATCAAACAGCAAACCTTTGTGCGCCATGTTCTGTGTTGTTACTCCTGGGTACGCAGCCCTTTTCTGTACATCATCGGCAGCATCTCTGAGGACCGTCACTAGTAAACCTTTTACGTCCCCTATTGCACATTTTTGGCCTGCTGTCATCCTTTCCATTTCGTATTTATCCATTTCCCTTCACCCACGGTCAACGAAGGTAGCCTACACATCAAACTTTCCTTGTCGATATGTTTCTAGGGTATGTACTGAGTTTGCCACCCTCCATTTTCCAGTAAGGGGAACAGTAATAGCCCTGCCCCCATACAGTCTCCCTGTGTCTTTAATGGATGTTACTTCCTTACTCGCCCCTACTGTTTCTCCCGCTGTCTTCCCATCTAATTTCAGGAGTATTTGTCTTCCTACCCACTTGTTCGATGCTATATTCTTCAGCCCTTCCCTCGTGCTTATCTGTGTCTCACTGTGCACCCCGTTTCCACCTCCTCCTTATCTGGTCCCTTTCTGACCCTCCTCCTTGGTATATGGTGGAGGTTTGAATATTGGATTTGATTACCCTTTTGCTGATTTTAACTCCCGTATGGGGTACAGTTGCTGTGTTCTTGCTACAGCACCTTAGGCCTCATGGTCAGGAGGAGGGGAAGTGGGGGCTGGTGGCGTTTTGCCCAGGGTCTCCTGTTGGCTCAGCATCCATGGACGCCTCGTCACATCCCCTCCGTCGTCCTGAAACATTTCCCAGATTTCAAATATTGCCATACGATTTATCATTTTTTTCCCCAGTTAAAAACGTCTTGCAAATGCTTGTGAAATGGTTGCTGCAAATCTTTGGAGAAGCTCCCGCCCTTTCACCATGGCTTAGTCAATTTACCTTCTGTGCTTTTCGTCTATTCCGTACTACATTTACAAATCGTGTTCTTATATCACGGAAGGGCCTTACATAATTGCTGTAGGGCGTGTCCCCTGCACCTTTACCACAATATATTGCTTGTAATACTTACTTGACCTCAACTCGAGGTTTTCGACAACCCTGCAGTTATTTTACAGACTATGCCTTATCATGCACAATTTCAAATTTAGAAATAACAATTGTTTTTGTGCTGTCACAAGCCTCTCTGGCTCCCAACCAACTTTCCAGGTGTGCTCCGTACACCGCCCTTCTGCAACTCTCTGCCTTCTCTGGCACACCAACCAATCTCACGCATACTCCTTCTGCACACCGCCTCAAAACCCTGACATATACCCACAGCTGTCATCCTGACTCCTAACAAGGAATACCAATATTTCACATGCTCAATCTGTACCTACAGTGTCACCTTGTAGATAAAATGCCTTCGCAAGACTTAACCAGAAGAACACCTTCCGCAATTTAAGCTAGCTGCATTTACTAAGCCCTATACACAGGGATACCATCATCCATGACCAGAGCTAAAATGCCCAATCCACAGTGAATCCAATATTTACATATCTTCTGTCATATGTGCCCTTATGTCAATAGTCTAGGCTATTCACCCGAACCTTTTACCTCAAGACCGAATATTCCCTAACTACACAAAATGACATCTACCTCAGCTCCTTTCTCCACTAATACTTCACAATGCTCAACAATACTTCACAATACGCAACAATACTACACCAATATTCAACAATACTCCTCATCACCCGCACCCAACATTTCTTTACCACCCCCCTCAATTGCTGTGTGTCAATACTTACACTCTCTGATCAACTGATGCTGCTTGGCCACCTGCTCCCCCCCAAGGCTGCCACACCATCCATCTGGTCCTTTGGGATCTTCACGGACCATGGGCAGGATATTTCCAGGGCATCTCCTGACAACCTCTGCATGGGGTGCACTTAACGTGTGCACTTGCGTTCCGTGCTGTACCTCAAAGTCCTCCAGACACGGTGACGGAAGAGGTGGCTATGCTGAACGGGCGTAGTGGGCCATCATCTGTTACCACTTTGCATAGCTATGCTAGAAAGGACCCGGGTTCACACCACTCATTCACCGTTCAGAGCATCCAGGGCCCAACGAACCCTCCCCCAGCATACAATTGGAGGACTCAGCCAAGGGCAAGTTAGAACTGTCCTTTATTTTCCATAACAGACATGAATCATATAAGAGGAACAGAATTCTAGAGCAATCACAGCTCCTGAGCCCATGTCAGGAGCTTTTGTTACATTCTCACATCACAAATCAGGGCTCTTCCCCAAAACCTAAGAGCAAGCCCGATTGGGCGATTGGGGTGATATCACCTGAAGCTGGCACATATAGAGGTTATTCTACTGGTCCTTGCATGTCAGGTGGCTTGCCTGACCCTTCCCCACAAATGATCTGTTACAATGTTGCAGGGACACAGGATCATGATTTGCCCTTACTGCCTGCTCCACTCCTGGATTTGTGTTCCCTGATTGTCTGGAGCTGATCTCCCCACGCCTAGGACCCAGCTCTGTTCTCAGTGCTCAGTGCACCTTCTCAAGGTGATGAGAAAGACTATGGGCCTCATTACAAGTTTGCCGGTCTGGTAACTACGGTACTGTAAGCTTGCTATAAGAAAAAAAAGAAAAAAAATCGTTATTGATCTCCTTCCAGCCAATCAGAATGCTTACAGTGCAGTGCAGTCAATAACTACTGGTAATTAATGCCTTCTGAACATTCTGTTTTCAGAAACATATAGGGAACCAGCAATGCAACCAGCAATGCAATTTTCAGATGAGATTTTGTTTCAACAAGAGACTCCAACTCTGGCTTCAACTCTGGGAGGTCCTTTTTTATTCAGCAACATGCTAATTAATACACGAAAGAGAAAGAAAAAACATTGGAAAATTCTTTCACTTTCTTACAGAAAAAACATTCACTCTTCCATGATGCCTCATAGATGCTCATACTTAAACCTGTTCTAGTTCAGCCAAGTTGCAATTAAAATGCTTAACTTGCAGACAACCAGGTTATTTAAAGCTACAAAATAAAAGCACATTTAATTTACCAATTCAATTTGACTATTTCTTTACTCACTCTTCCAGCACCCTTTGTTACTGCAGTATGAAAGCTTGCTTGGGATGATGACCCTTCCCCAGTTTATGGCCCGAGACGAATGACCCCTCACTCTATAAGGCTATATTAAGCCAATGCGGAAAAACATTTAGTTCTTAGGCTATCCTGTATTTGAAAATGACCAAAAGGGTTTATCTTGGGCGCACAGCTGTCTAGTGGGCCTATAGTGAGATAGTTTACAAGCTAAAACAGCTGCTCCAGCACTGTGCAGAGCACTATGCGGGAGGGACATGCACTTCATCATAAGGCTCCATACACGTGTCCAGGCAGAGACATCTACAATTATTCACAAGAGTCTTCATTCATGCAGCATTCTTGACCCTCTGCAAACAAATCATGCTTTGTGCAGGGAGGCGAATATACATGCTATTTCGACAATAAAGAGGGGATGAAATAAGGGCATTCAATGCAAGTGATTTGCATGGAAAAGGGAGCACTATAAGGAGAGCGCTGGCAAGGAGAGCGATGGCAAATGAGAGCGCTGGCAAGGAGAGCAATGGAAAGGAATGCACTGGCAAGGAGAGCGATGGCAAGGAGAGCGATGGCAAGGAGACCAATAGCAAGGAGAGCAATGGAAAGGAATGCCCTGGCAAGGAGAGCGATGGCATAGGAGAGCGATGGCAAGGAGAGCAATGGCAAGGAGAGTGATGGCAAGGAGAAACACTTTGGAATATCAGCTCTGCTAGTGGTCCGATGTATATGTTAAATTATACTTGCATTGATTATTCCATGTTCAGGAGGAAGGATTTTACCCAACTGAGCACTGATTTGCCCAATCCAATTGGGTCAAGGTGATCCAGGAGAAGCGGATGGTCGACAGTATCGAAAGCCGCTAATAGAACAAGGAGAGGCAGGGCTCCATCACAGCCATTATTTACTTCCTCTCTTCCACCCTTCTATCCCTAGGCACAGTCATCCCATACAGATTAGTGGCAGTGTATGGCCTGCACAACACTGAAGAGTGATGACTGGAAGATTCTGAATGAATCAAAAACTATATGTTACAGCCTGCCCTGACATTACAGAAGGGGAAAGACCATATGCCAATCAGGTGAAAGAAGGACTCCATCCCAATCTGCTATGTCACATCCCTTCGGCAGAAGACCACACCCAAACCCTGACATGCATGGGCATCACCAGTGAGGTGTGTCTTGGGACTCTAGATGCCGCAAGCTCTGGACTCACATCTGCACATGCTCGTCCCAACTAATGCAACACTAGCGAGTGATGCCGGAAGTTTATGAATGACTCAAAAAGCAATGGCGAAGCTCCGGTCAACCCTATAGACCACTGTTTTTCAGACTGCAGAAGGGATGAGACCATATGAAAATCAGCCCGTGTGCCCCCAAATAGGCTTTCTTCTGAACCACTGCCCACAGAAAAAAAAGTCATGCAACTTCTCAAAGAAATTCAAAGTGGGCTGTATGTTTTCTGGAAGGTTTTGCTCAGTGTAATCAATGATGGGGTAGTTGCAAACCTCCCAAAATCGCGGACCTTTAGGTATATATAAATATGTATCTAATGCAGTGGAGTGACTGAGATTTGTTTTCTATAACCATGTTACCTAACTCTGCATATATCGACGTCATAAATGGTTCTCCAAAGTTCCGCTTTGTTTGTGTGTTTGCTTGTTTTCAAGGTCTATACATTGTAAATATTACAATGGAGGAACGGAAGGTGTACCAGATAATAATGTCCCCATACATAATGTCGCCGGGATAAGCCATTGGCGACATTATATAAGGTGACATTATGTATGGGGAGGTGTTGCGGGGATGTCCCCACCTTCCCTTGTAAAAAATAAATAAATAAATAAAATCGGGTGTTGCGGGGGTGTCCCTCCGCATGTTCAATGTAATAATGTCTCCGCAAAAAAAAGGCGACTTTTTTGTCAGACATTTTTATTTTTGTGGGGACATTACATGGAACCACTGAAGGAAACATGTAGTTATGTTTTCATGGGAAATAACTTGAATGCTAAATGCAGTTCTACAACACAAAAGACACCGGCTATTGTATTGCATTGTACTTGTCATTTGTATAGTGCCAATTTGACAATTTTCATAGTTTCACTCCGCTGTAAGTGGGAACGCCCTCGGCGGACTGAAGTCCAGAGTGTTGGAAGTCATGGAGCACGATTAGGATGCGGGTGTGCATTTGGCCAAAAAAGGCTTAGCAGGGCTGGCCAGGCTCCGGTAGAGAAGCAACCCATGCAGTCTGGCATGTGGATGGGTGCTGAGAAGAGTAGGGGTGGTGTCAGACCCTTAATTGATCAAACCTTTCACTCCCGGGGCATCAATGCCTTCCAATGGAAATTAGTTTTTGTAAGAGCAGTGAATATATGAAGATGACCTGTGGCGCTCTTCTGTTGGCAAGGAGCAGCATAACTACATATTTTACGTACAATAAATGAAGTCGAGCTGGAGGAAGCGTGGGTTTTGCCAGCTGCATGAATGTATGCAGTATTTACCATTGCAGAGTTTGTTTTCACCTCTCTCAGGGATCTGATCTCAATTACCCTTTATCATCCCTTCCCATTGTGCCTGTGATCTTTACTTCTTGTAAATAATTCAGTTTACCATTCAGGAGAAAGGGCAACGTGTTTATGTGGTATCCAGGTTATGGGAGAGTGTGCTATGCCTGTGCTGACCCAGGCAGGGGCAACTGGTGAGGTTTCTCCTCTGCAGCGCAATGAGAGCTGTACCTCCCCATGAGGCATTTGAGCAAATAGAAGGGGTGTGATGCTCAAGGATTTGCACTTGGGAAGAAACTGTAAGATACCCAAAGAATCTTTGAACTGCTCACGTGAAAATGCAATTCGCAAAGATTTGCTCAAGGGGATCTCAGAGATGCACCAGGGAGCCCCAGATGGGCTCCAGCTTTAGGTTTTATGATTCAGGTGTGAGGTAGCGGGAGCAAATCTGAAATGCTCATGGCAATCTCATGGATTTCTCCATTGCAAATCCTTGTGAATCATCTCTACATGTGCAGTTTATGCTTATGCAATCTGCTGGATTGAAAGCCCAGATGTCTGAAGCACTCCAGTGCCATGTGAGGTTTTTGCACTAACCAGCAGAGTATGCCAAGCTTTTCAGGAAGATGGGGTATTTCACACCCCTTGATCAATCGGTCCTATTTCTCTCTGAAGAAGGTGTGTGTCAGATGTGATGATGTTTTATGAGAAATTAAATTGTAGCAACTAGACCTTAATCTTGGCCAAAATGGAGACTATGCCGAAAAGGCGATTTGATCAGTTCCGCTCCAATTTAGGTGCCCAAGATCTTTGGACACGCACGTTCAAAGCCCTTGTGGCCGAAAACATCCTGGTATGGTGCAACCATGATCCCTTCTGTCACAAATGTATCTTGAATTAATGATAGTGCTTCATGCCCAATTGGTCTGACTTCTAAGCACTATTTCAGTGGGCATTATTACTCAATTCTATGCTGCTCAGTTTACCGACTTGAGAAGGATGTAGAGCTGAGTTTACATTGCCAAGATTTAAGCCCCTGTCTGCTGGTTTTACACAGATATCTGAGGCCAGGATTTAACTTGTGCATCTATGTTATCGAGAAAAGGGGGTCAACACCTATTGTTGCCAACTGTGCCTTGCTAAGGTACCCCTGTCCCACCTAGAACTTCGAAACCAACCCTCCTTTATCAGAGTCATAATTGTATATCATTTTAAATATGTGCACTCAGTCTAATCT
This sequence comes from Ambystoma mexicanum, assembly GCF_040938575.1. Taxonomy (NCBI): domain Eukaryota; kingdom Metazoa; phylum Chordata; class Amphibia; order Caudata; family Ambystomatidae; genus Ambystoma; species Ambystoma mexicanum. The sequence continues at coordinate 308,899,639 of NC_090934.1, read as the reverse complement.
TGTCCTGCCAGAGGATTCAGAGGAATACAATAAATGTCATGTATGCTTATGTTAGTAATCCTAAAGTGGATAGTTCGTGGTAATTTCTGTCTTTACAAGTTGTGCTTTGTTACGCACCATGCTTACATCCGCATGCCAGAATGTTTGGGTTCAAAAGGTGGAAGGCTCGCTGGGCGTGAGAGTGAGCGTTGCCGTGGCTGAGAGGCTGGTGGTTGGTGACGTTGCAGATGCAAGCAGGGCGCTGGGTTAATGTAAATAAATACATTTGTGTTACCTTGAAAGGAGAGCCGCTTATTATTACAGTTGGCAACGAGGATTCCCGGCACCGGTACCCACACTGAAGGGCTCAGATGTCCTGCGAAGCAAGAGCAGGAGTTCCGGAGAGACGTTTCAATGGGCCTCATTACACGGACGGCGGTAAGGGTTAACGGTCACCGTTAATGGCAACGGTGACCGTTAACCCTTACCGCCGTACTACGAGGTCCCTTTGCGGGTTGGAGGAATTAACGCCTGCTTCTTGCAGGCGTTAAGTACCAACCCGCTAAGGGACCTCGGAGCTAATTACGGCACCGCAAAATTGCGGTGCCGTAATTAGCGCCTTCCCCATTCCCATAGAGCCCTATGGGGCAGAAATGGGAATGGGGAAGGGCAATGGCGGAAAGGGGATTTACCGCCCCTCCAACCTTGGAATGGGGCGGTAAATCCCCTTTCCGCCAAGGCGGTGCCGGTAATTTACCGGCATGGTCCAGGGTGCTAATAGCACCCTGGATTACCGCCTTCCGTGTAATGAGGCCCAATGTCTCTCTGTGCGGGTTAAAATTTGACAGGCGATTTTGAGTTTCGTAGCATTACTTCGCAGGATGGTGAAAAAAATAAATTAAAGGGGGGCGTGACGATCTTTGGACAATGATGCGTCACATTAAAGCCAAACATTAAAGAAAAGGACATAAAGGAGCCCGGAGCCCCGATGTCACGTGATTACTCAAGGTAATCACAAAATCTGGAAGTCAGGCGACAACTGTGCAATCCTCTTCCCACTCGGCACAGTATTGGGGAAAAAAAATCTCTTTCTTCATTCTGTTTGGCCATTGACAGTGTGCATATGGGGATTTACATTTTCAATGATAATTAACCTAGAAATAAAAAGAAGATAGATAAAATAAAAGCAAAAAAGACTGTGCATCCAATTAAAGAGATATAAGAATGCAAGGAATACGCATACAACCTCCAGCCAGTTTTCTGCCTGGGCCAGGCCAACCAGTTGTTACCTGGGCAGAATGGAGAGAGTTCTGGGTAAACTACACCAAAACTGTAGAACAGGAGGGTTTGACCCCTCAGAAGAAGAAATTGTTGTTGTTACATGCTTTAGGTCTAGCGGGCCAAAGGAAATATAGAGAACTTCCTGATCGAATGGTTGATGAAGCAGGAGATATTGATGAATATGAAAAAGCATTAAGGCAGTTAGATAAGTACTATACACCAGAAATTAATGTTGTCATTAACAGAGCATGAAAGTGTGGAGGAGTATGTATCAGCTCTGAGAACACTGTCCCGAACATGTCACTTTGGGAATGGTATCACCCTTGAAGAACTGATAAGAGATCAGATTATAATCCATGCTAAAGATCCATTAATCCAGGATAGACTATCGATGATGGGTAACCCGTCATTGCATGAAACATTGGCAATTGTGAAAAAAGTGGAACACAGTCAATTGTGCTCAAAAGAAATGAGGGCGACAAAATTAGAAGTATCTCAGAATTCCATACAAAACAACAGTAAGCAACCAGTTGAAGCAGAAGAACAAGGATCAGTAAATGTATTACGCACAAGAGAAAAAGCAGATGAAAGCACAAACAAGTTCAACAGAGGCAGAAATTAGAATTCAGGGTAAGAATATAGAGAGAAATTGTGATGCTAAAGGACATTTTGCAGTTGTGTGCAAACACAAGAAGGAGATAGCAGTGATACAAGAAGATGAAGAATCTGATGAGGAACGATTTTTTTGTGATTCGAGAGCCACCAGGTAGAGAACTGAAATGTCCACGTTGTGAGATTGTCATGGACAATTGGAAGATAAAAGCAATGGTGGACAATTGCTCGCCATATACAATTATCACTAAAGAGACTTGGTAGAGGCTAATGAGTGAAGGTCTGAGGAGTACCTTTAGAATTCCGGTTATAAGAAATCCAGAAGGATATGAAGGATCCAAAATTCAGATAAAGGGGTGGTTCACCACATAGTGCAGTTCAAAGGATGTCAAGTTCAGATAAAAGTGTACATGGCCGAGAAAGGAGTGAATGTGATTGGATGCAGGCATCAGGCAGCACTATGAATCAAGCTGGATCCATGTGAAGAGGAACCTATCCTACTGGTGAAAAGTAGCGATGAACAGATAAGAAGAGAGGATAAGAAGACGGAAAGCGTATTTCAAGCAAAATTGGGACTATTCAAGAATTATATGCACTGAATAAAGTTGAGAGGAGACACAATACCAGTGGCTCACAAACGAGGCAGACCTATACCGATTGCTCTGATTGATAAGGTTGAACAAGAATTACAAAGGTTTGAAAATTAAGACATTATTGAAAGAATTGAATCATCAAAGTGGATAAGCCCTAGTGTTGTAGCTTTGAAGAAAAGCAGCAAATTAAGAATATGTGTGGATTTGAGGGCTGTGAATAAGAACTTTGTTGTGGATGTGTATTATTGCCCATAATATCTGAAATGTTAAACTGCATGGAAGGGGCAGATACGTTTAGAACATTGGATCTATCAATTGCTTACCATCAAATTGCACTCACAGAAGATTGCAGGGACATCACAGCCTTGAATTACATCTTTTGGATTATATCGTTATAAACGGATGCTGTTTGGGCTGGCATCTGCAGCATACTGACGCTACTAATGTTTAGAAAAGATGAGCCTGGAATCCGGAGCCTGGTCTCCTACGTGTCAGGCCAATAGATTAGCTGCCGGAAACAATCCTGGCAGGTCAAAACCAAACAAAATCTGGGATAACGTTGGGCCACGAGGTGAGGGTTATAGGAGGCAGAGAATTCTAAAGAATAGGCCACCTACCCTCCCTCTCCTCATCCCAGCACATCCCCACTCTTCTGCCCCTCTTCATATTTACCTCCCCTCCCCATAACCTGCTCTAGCCAGAAGGAGACCACAGGCATTCAGAGTAATGATGAAATGGTGAAATGTCACCAATTCAACTATCAGCGAAGAGCTATGTGACACCTATTAATTCTATATCAAGGCTCTATGTGATATGTGATATCCAATATCCAATATTGAATATGACATAGGACCAGGTTTCTGTAAGAGACCTTTGAAAAGACTGCTTGCATCAAGATACAGAGGAGCTCTGTGACATCACAGTGGGACAGGCTTCAGCAAGAGACCTTTGGTAAGAATGGTTGCATCAAGATTCTAAGGAGATATGTGATCTGCAACAACATATAGGGACAGGCGTCAGCAAGAGACCTTTATGAGAACAGGATGTATCAAGATACAGAGGCGCTCTTGACATCACACAGGACCAGGCTTCGGCAAGAGACCTTTGGAAAGGCTGGTTGCATCATGGTTAGGTGAAACTCTGTGCCATCACACAGGACCAGGCTTCATCAAGAGACCTTTGGAAAGGCTGGTTGCATCAAGATACGGTGGAGCACTGTGTCAACACAAAGGGCCAGGCTTCAGCAAGAGACCTTTGGAAAGGTTGGTTGCATCATGATACAGTGGAGCTCAGTGTCATCACACAGGGACAGGAACTGGCAAGAGACCTTTGTTAAGACTGGTTGCATCGAGATTCCAATGCGATATGTGATCTGCAACAACACAAAGGGACAGGTGTCAGCAAGAGACCTTTATGAGAAAAGGATGTATCAAGATACAGACGTGCTCTGGACAACACACACAACCAGGGTTTGGCAAGAGACCTTTAGAAAGGCTGATTGCATCAAGATACAGTGGCGCTCTGTGTCATCACGCAGGGCCTGGCTTCGGAAAGTGACCTTTGGAAAGGCTGGTTGCATCAAGATACAGTGGAGCTCTGTGTCATCACAAAGGGCCAGGCTTCAGCAAGAGACCTTTGGAAAGGTTGGTTGCATCATGATACAGTGGAGCTCAGTGTCATCACACAGGGCCAGGAACTGGCAAGAGACCTTTGTTAAGACTGGTTGCATCGGGATTCCAATGCGATATGTGATCTGCAACAACACAAAGGGACAGGTGTCAGCAAGAGACCTTTATGAGAAAAGGATGTATCAAGATACAGACGTGCTCTGGACAACACACACAACCAGGGTTTGGCAAGAGACCTTTAGAAAGGCTGATTGCATCAAGATACAGTGGAGCTCTGTGCCATCACACAGGGCCAGGCTTCAGCAAGAGTCCTTTGTAAAGGCTATTTGCATCAAGTTACAGTGGAGCTCTGTGTCATCACGCAGGGCCTGGCTTCGGAAAGTGACCTTTGGAAAGGCTGGTTGCATCAAGCTATAGAGGAACTCTGTGACATCACACAGGACCATGTTTCGGCAAGAGTCCTTCAGTAAGGCTGGTTGCATCAAGAATCCAAGGAAATGTGTGATCTGGGAAAACACATAGGGCAGGCTTCTGCAAAAAACTTCTGTGAAGCCTTCATGCATCGAGATTCCAAGGAGCCCTGTGGCCTTTAGAGTGAGAAGGAGTGTACTGTGTTGTTACAGCTATATGATAATAAGACTACTCTGATGTCATGAGTTTGAAATCAGTATGGTTATGATGTCATTTGTTTATATTATTTTATTTATGTTTTATATAACTCTCAAATACAAGTTGATTCACAATGCTTTTAATTGAAAGGCAGAAATGGAAAAATGGTGTGGAAATGCCTGTCTTACTAACGAATGGCTGACACTTTGTGTGTACAAATGTATTCGCTTGTAGCTTGGTGTTCATAAGGTTTAGGCCTGGTTGTATGGACTTTTCCTGTCTACACTAGATATATTGACTCATCATTGTTGTGGATTGTGTATATTGCTATGATTGTCTGTATCACATTATGATCCATGTACTGGTGACAGTTGGGCTGTTATCAATGGCCAAAATATTTTGAGGATTACAAAGGATTGAAACGAACAAGGTATAACAACTGCCTGAAAACCAGAGCAGATAAATAGCATAGGTTACCAACCCAGAAAAGCGCTTGGTCTAGGGTGTGCTGTTCGGCCAGGTTGTGTACTAGATCCATACTGCTTCCTGTCTAGATCTTGTCTGCTAGTGAACAGCTAGTGTGATTGGTCCCATGTGGTCTTTCCGAGGTCGGCCATGACCTCGTCATAGGGATTATGTCTTTTTAGGAAGGTCCAGCTTGGAAATTAAGCGTAACTGCGAAGGCTTTCAAAAAAAAAAATACTTTCATTTTTAGGGTGCATTTGGACCTGACATGATTTCTTTCCTTTCTCAAGGTTTTGGGTTGGTAATTGTGCTGTGCTATCAGTTATTATTACCTAGGCAGAAATCAGTAGCAATACTTGCGGCATTATAATCCAGAAATTGAAAGCACAGATCTCAGCCATGAAAAGTTAATTTTTATTTAATTGAAGGTTACTAATTGGAATATTAACATGTTCTACCCACTGATAAACTCAAGAATGTAGTCCAGGAGGCTATCAACTTGGATTACTGAAACCTGTAGGGGTTTTTGTCATAGAGCTATTACCTAACTTGGCGATATTTTAGTATTGTGGTCTTAGTGTTGTGATAAATTAGTGGTGAGCATATGGTGAGTGAGTATATTCATAGCACTGCCCTATATGATGAGACACACCTTCCCCCTTTTATAATTATGCTTTGTTTTAGAGTTGACTGTAAGCATAGATAACTGAACCTTACACATTTAGTGGCAACAAAATATTACCATATATGTTATGCTGATGACTTATATACGACATCAGCCTACCATGTTTAACGGTTCTGTTCAGCCCCCAGCATGGACAGCTGAACACACTCACGCAAACACACTGGTTTTCTGACTTGCCTTTATGGTTATCTTATTTTATTTCTCACTCTACCACCAGCGGTAAATATTTTTTACTGCTATGATATATGTACTTAGCCACTTCCTAATTACCTTCCCACCTCTAGAGAATAATCACCAGAGACATAAGAAAATCATTACACCAACACTGCTTTTACCACTTTTATGTATGTGATAAAATAATTCTGCTTGCAATAAAAGCATAATTCATTTCACAACAATACATTTATTGATTCTTCCCAATGCATCGACACTGAGAAGAAATAGGAATCACAGTACAATACATGGAAAATATGTGTAACATTATCTTCTATCATCTGCTCTTGAGCATGTGTAACAAAAAGAAAACATCGAACATTTTGTTAAAAATAACCCCTTGTCCTAGCTGATGGGAACCGCACAGTCAATCATCCATACTCCTCAAATTTTTACGACTAAATTAAACTATGAGGTTTCTGCACTTTATCTGGAAAACTCCCTCTCTGTCGTGGTTATCTGTAATGAAGTGTTGCGAATTCCGCACTGCTTTCTTGCGATATTGGGCCTGTGGATCCAGAGCATATATGAAGTTGCCTAGGAACTGGGGAGGAGTGTGTTCCATTGTACTCATACATGTTCCAGCCTTGGTGATTACCTAGAATGACCTGAATATGGAGATATTTCAAAAAATGGATGAGCACCTGAGAAGAAGACGGTCACTTGCACTCCAGCGGAAGAAGAGACAGAATTATTTCTCAGCTAAGTCAATAGAAGCCTACAATGAGAATCCGGATGAGCAGAAGTTGTTCAGCAAGACTGCTATGATAACGACATCTATATTTATGCCTGGACTCCAAGCAGCAGTGAATGCCAAATGGTTACAAATTACCTGGTGGGGGCTGTTACAGACAATCAATGCCATTATAAAAGAATTTTTTGTGGAAATCGCTAAGAGAATGAGTGTCCGTCCGTTGATGTTCATTGTGAACTCCCTGTTTTAGATAATTGCTAATAAAACATCAACTTGCCATCTTCTTGAGTTTGCCCAGTTATTTGGACCCAGAATTACTCTGGTGTAATCCCATCCAGTAACATATGTATGGTCCAAGGGCCATAAACTCAGAAGTTACAGGTTTGGCCTACTCTTTTCAACAGCTCTTCTTTTGTGGACATAAAGGTAGCTCCCTGGACAAGATTAAGTAGCTGGTAGGAGGTCTGTAGCTCATCTTTCAGCAGCAATCCCAGATAAAAATAACATTAGATTTTCTTTCCATCCCGATTGCTCTGCTAATCATTCAAAATTCAGAAAGAAGTTCCCTAGATCTTCGCCCTGTAGGTATGGCTGAAGTATCCCAATTTTGTCAAGTTCTCTTGAAGCCTAGCTTCAGCCTGTATTTGATGGGTGGCTAAATGGGCCATGACAACTGCAAGGTCAGCCATTTCGTCTGGTGTGGTAAGGGTTCCTTCTGTAGTTTTTTCTGAATTGAAAAAGAAACAGGTCTCGACTCCCTCTGATAGAGTTTCAAAGTCATCTGACCCTTGTGAGTCTGATTCTGCCAAATTGACAAACCTAGATAGATTGGTCTTGAAACCTGATGGACCAGAGACAGACGATAACTTGGTACCAAAGAAAAAGGGTTGCGACAACAGGGATTTAGGGCAATAGGTCTAATGAAGGTATGGGCTGGCTGTGTTTTTAATATTATTCGATCCAACTGTTGGATGTTAAAGTGGGAGAGTGGCAGGGTGTCTAATAACAACTGGGTTTTCAAAAATAAATCTTGTTGACCAGTTGGGACTTGCAGCTAAGAGAGCAAAACCTCTTTAAGAGTGGATACACGGTCAGAGTCAAGGAGTTCAACTATTCTATTTTCCCCTTCTGGTGGTACAACGATTATCAGCATGGATTGTCAATTTTGTTCAATTGAATAATATCCCACTTCTGCTGATACCACATGTAAGGAAGGCATGGTATCAAGAGTAAGACAGGCATAAGTGACCACAGTTCAAGGGTGTTTATTGAACTTCAAAAAGGGTTTGTAAAATGCCTATCTAATACTAAATCTAAAGATGAGAGCAAGCTACAACCAACAAATAATACAAACACAGTCCTAGTGGTGTCTTGTCAAAATAAAAGGGCCTATGCTAATAAACCTATTGCCAATCCTAACCTCTAAATACAAATAGTGTGGGAAACAATGTTATATAAAAGAAAGATGTGTTCAAGAAATTATATGTCATGATATTCAGGCCATTGGCCTCCCTTCCTTGTGTTTTCTGCCTGGGACAAGGTGGCATACTCGAGCTCAGTACCGGCTTCTTCAGCACGAGAGAGCATTACAAACATTAGCATCATGGCCTTATGTGTCCACGTCAGGGCTTTCAAAGTCTTTTTCAGAAGGCCTGATGCAACAAACAAACAATAAGTTCTGTCTCTTCTTAGGATTTTACATGTATTCAGTTTCTCAGGTGATTCACTGTTCACCTCAGATCCCCCTGAGCGGTGCTCAGATCCGTTTAACACAATGTTCAGTCTGCCTCCGCTGGGCTCGGACCAATGTTTATTCACTTTAACACAAACTTGCTTTAACCCAAAGCATTTCAATTGATCTCACTTGTTTGGGCTCGAACCAACATCTACTTTGCCCTCAACTTTCTTGGCAGCATCAACATAGAATATTTTCAATTGTGCAGAGGATTTAGCTTGACCCATTGCAGGACTATTTTGATTCTAAATCCTTTGCCACTCTTTCGCTTTAGCCACCTCTAAGTTGGATACCTTACAGAGACCTTCAAATGAGCATGCACATGGTGCTGGACCACTCTGTCAAGGGTATTGTATCTTGGTTTCAAAGTTCAATTAGGCATCTGTTTACTCGAGTTGGCTATCACATGCATTTCATACACTGTTCGCTTCAGCGCTCACCATACAATGTTGCCGCTTGCAACCTTGGCTTCAACACAGACCGGTCTAGTTTTGGTTTCCCCACTATCTGGCTGTGTTTATTTCACTGGCACTGCTTTGTTGTAGAAGCCAAGGACAGTACCACGGCAGCAGGCGATTGTCCCCATTTTGAATATCGACGCGGAAGGGCCCCAGGTACCTCCGACACACAATGCAGGATTCTTCAGCCTGGTTTCGCTTTCTATTCTCAAGGTTTCATGAAAGTAACAGTTCCTTGCTGAAAAGGTCATGCAAACTTCCTCCCTCGCGATCCCCTTCTGTTTCGCCGTCGTTCTCCTCATTTTAAACTGCCATCATGGAACTACCGTTTCCGTGTGTGCTTTGCCTCACTCGGAGTGTGCTCTCGCGCTTCACCTTTTATACCTATGGGGAAGTGTAATGGAAGTCAGGTGTGCATGATGGTCAGTAATTGCCTGACCATTGTATTGGGATACGTCACGTATACGGCTTGTGTGTTAGTTTGTTTTCTCTCATATCATGCTGTTTATGAGAAAGTGTTTGTGTTGTGAAAGGGGAGGGGTTGAGTTCCTAAGTATCCTACCTTGTAGGATGGGCTAAAGGTGTTACAGGGAAGGGGAGGCCGTGTCTCACCATCCAATGTCCCACTCCCACTCCCCAAAGACCCCTCACTCACGTGATCCTCCTGCACTGGTTCAGCCCCAGGAACTGGATCCAAAAGCGATGGCCATGTCCTGGGCACCTGGATGACAGATCTTGAGGGACTAGCGGGTGGGACACCTTCAGGTTTCTCACATTTTACTGTCCATGCCTTTCTCGCGCTCTGTTTTCATCCAAACACACGCTCCCGAGTTTCTCTCACATTCTCCACAAAACTCACTAGGCAGTGTAATGTTGAGAAGCAGTTCCTGCAGGTAATGCAGACTTGAGCTCAGGGTCTAACTACCGGCTTCAGGTCGGCACAGGCCCCAAGGGAATGAGCACTCTCCGGAACCTGGCCTGGAGGCATGGCTCCTTCGCCACGCTGCAGCCCTTAATCCACACTGGGCCAATGTCTCTGCACGCCGTCCTCCTCCAGCCTGCAGCTCCTGCTTCTCTCCACTCCGGGACTCCTCCGGTCCGGACTGCATCCCCAGTTCGCTCATTTCTGTTTGCATGACCACACCTTTTATAGTAAACAAGCGCCAGTCAAGTGGAGTCAGGTGTGAGTAGTTACTATTGAATGCCTGACCCTGTTCTTTCTAGGATAGGTTTCCCTTGCTTTCCCCATCTTATTCCTATGAGTAATATTTACTGATCTTAGTTGCCTCCTCCTCGTCTCAGTATTTGTTGGAAATGGGAAGGGGGCGAAGCAGTGAGGTTTAAACACTTCACTCCCAATCGCCCGTGACTCTCCACTCAGGTGATCCTCCCTTGCTTGTCGACTCCCAAGTTCGGGATCCAAAAGCGATGGCCCTTCCCTGACCACCTGAATGGAGGATCCCAAGGGAGTGGGTGGGAGAATACCATCAGGTTTCTCACAGTGCTCAAGAAAACTGTCGCTAGTATGAAAGTCTAATGACCAACAGCAACATGGAGGTGTACTTAACTTCCCCACACAAAAGTCTATGAAGAAGGTACATGTCAGGGGATACCCACAGTTTATGTGGATGGGTGCTCTTACTATGTTGATAACAATGAGGAAAAAGAACTAGTGGCTGCATTGGGAATGCCTGGGTGAATGACACCCTGTGACCCTCTGCTGGTTACAAAATAGGACCCCAAAGCAGTCGGGTTACAGAGTTAATATACGTTCATCAAGCCATCCTCACTGCAGTGCACCACCAACTCAAAGAACTGGTCATAAACACTGACTCTGATATATATACATATATTTTACACGGCCACAGTAGTTATGGTTAAGTCGCTGTTTCCATAGGAAGAGCACTTTTTGGGTGGCTTATAACTTCGCTCCCCCTGGACGCAGTAACAAGTATATGGGCCACTCTGAATTGTTTTGCAAAGTTTGGTGATGTTTGGTCCAGGGGGGGGAAATTATAGGGGGGGTCCCAAAACGTCTTTTTTTCCCATAGACTGAATGGGGGAAAAACTTTGCGAACGGCTACAGACCAAACCGTTGGACGGATTTGCACCAAAATTGTGCCATCGGCACAGACTTGGACCCAAAAGCGTGCTTTAGTAAATTTGGTGACAATCCGTCCAGTCCTTTCCTTTATAACGACCAAAAAATATGTCTGAATAAATTAGTGATATCTATGTCCGTTCCATGGTCACATTTCCCTGTTCGCTCGCGGACATGATACCGATTGGCCAAGGGGGGTGGCGTCATCACCGTGGACACGCGACGTCTGTGCCGATTGGCTACAGCGAATGTGTGGATGCGCCCGACATCTTGGATCCGAAGACAGCTCGCTACTTACCAGAGGCGAAATGCTGTTTTCGAAACTGTTTTGCTCTCCTACAGTGCGTGGGGAGGATCACAGAGTAAGAGACGGATGAAATACTGTACTTGTTTGGCCGGCAATTGTCTATTATATATTCTGCATTGGCGCCTTCTTCAGGATGTTTGTACGTGCAGAAAATGAGGGATCTAATAAGGCTACTATTTGAGTCTGTGCTGTGTACAGGCACCTTGAAAATGTTCGCAGGACACGCGTGGTGTTAGTGACCATTAATTTTGAGTGTATTTCCCTATTATATTACATTTTCCTATGGGTGTGTTATTGCATAGTATGCCACCATGCTCGTGAAATGCTGCAATGGTTGTGGACAGGGCCTAGAGTCTTGGATGCATGGCCGTAGGATGTAGGCCAAAGGCCATACTTCCAAGACTGTAGGCCCTGCCCACAACCACCGCTGCATGTCACGACCATGGCTACACGTGTAGTATTGATTATCGCTTACATGTTTGAGGGGAGAGTGTACAGTGTTGGGTGCATGGCCAAAGGCCATGCACCCAACAACAAAGTTATAAGCATTGGAGTTATAAGCCAGTGCACATCAACACATTGCAATAATATCTATGTACAAACAGGTAGGAGTGCAGTGTCTGGCCAGAATAAGTGAAGCATAGCACAACTATCAATACACCTGTACTACTGTAGATCACTGTGGTGATTGTGGGCAGGATGTAGAGTTTTGCTTCCATGGCTGCAGCCCGTAGCCCATACATCATACTCGTAAAACCCAAAGCCCTGCCCAGAAACACCACTTCATATTACTGCAGTGTATACACTCGTCCTATAGGTTAGCATGTCAGATGGTTCTGGGGAGGTGTACAGTCTTGGCTGCATGGCCGAAGCCCATCCACCCAGAAACAACCTTGTTAGCGGTGGAGGTATAATCCATTGTACACCTATACATTCAAAAGTACGTGGACATATATCTTAACCTCTAGGTCCTGCTGTCACCCACTGCAGCACATTCAAGCGGGACGTTACTGACTGTGTTGCTTTGGTGGAGTGGCTGTTTCCATAGAAAGAACTGTTTTTGGCTGCCTTATAACTGTCCTACCCTTGGACGAATCGTTGCCACACTTTGAAAAAAAATATATCGGACACTCTGACTTTCGTTGGAAAGTTTGGTCATGTTTGGTGCAGGAGGGCGAAAGTTATAAGAGGGAGGGGTTCTCAAACCGTCTTTTTCCCCTTACAATGAACAGGGGAAAAAGGTTGTGCTCACGACCATGTGGCTCTTTCCCAGATTGTTTGCAGAACAGCGTGCAGAAAGGTAGCTTTGTTTGGTGGCCCCCTCTCTTTTACTAATTTTTTCGTGTGCGCGGATACCGCCAGAAACAGCTCCAAAACAAGAGAGCATTAGACTTTTCATACTCAAGTAATAGTATTTCACAAGGTGACCTTTGAGGGGGCCCAATGTGCTGTGGAAGCACAAAGTGAAAAAGTGCAGTTTTCTTGTCTGCAAAATGATACATTTAAATGTAAGTTCGTGCTCACTGCATCACAACCAATTACAGCGTGTGGATTAAAATGTGTTTTGCACTAATATTTCCCTCAGATTGGCCTCTTCAGTTTTGAGAACCAAGGCCATCATCTGCACTATTTGCTTGAAACAGCGCTTCTGAAGCTGTATGGGAGTAGAGGTTCTGATAATTTGATTTCATTGTGTTGCTTCAAAGCAAGAATGTATTTGCCTTCTGCGTGAAGGCCACACGAGTTGCTTTTTTGGTTGACCGCTCAGTACGCCCGCGCATCCGAGTGAATGTAAAGGGGCAATTTTTTTTTTACCTTGAGCCCAAGAGAAACTTGCTCGCTATTCACGGAATGAAAGGGCAAAAAAAAATCTGCAATTTATAAGGTTATGTTTTAAAAAGTTTGTAAGTGACATGCATATCAGTCAACGAAGATTCTTCGCTGCAAACACATTCGTGACTGATTTGCCGAAAAAGAATGAAGGCTGTAAATATTTTGTAAGTTTACTTTGGCCCACTGTACAGCAAACCGTGCTTTATTTTTACATAACTGCACATCTAATTGTGCTAATATAATTGACGTATTATTTTTCTGCCCTTGTACAATTTTCATGTAATGTTGCAGAGTGCACACGTTGCTCATTTGCAGGGTATGACTGCACTCAACCTTTTTTACTATTTATATTTCTAATTTGAAATGCTTACTTTGTCCACATAGCTTTGTGTATGACTTTGCACGTTTTTTTGGCCTTCTTTGAAATGACGAGATGTAGTTTTTTTTTATTTGTCCACTCTTTTTTGTTTCATACCTAAATTATCGTCTTTCTGTGTACTTGACACTTTGTTTTCTCTTACAGCGCATGCAAAATCTCACCATTTCTAACCTCCACCTATAGGTACACTTGGACATTAGTAACATATTACTAAAATGTCAACTTTGAGCACGTATTTTTGTGTACCACTTTGCTCATTTTCTATTTGATCTTTAAACAAATGTTGGTACAGGTTGGTTACTGACACTTATTTTTTGTAACCTTTCCCCCCTAGGTATATTTTGCCGTACTGTGCGTGCCATGGTTTTCAAATCCTGAGTGAAGGCTTCTTTGGACGGCAAATACAACTGCAGGTGAGCGGTTGCCTGTCCATAACAATAATGTGGAATGACACTGTAAGCCCGCTTTGTCCATTCGCTGAACTCGTTATTCGGAGCAACGTGACATCATTGATGGTGCTGTAGGCTCAACGTCATGACGACTCCTGGGAAATAACTGTGGAAACAAAGCGACTGCTTCAATGAAGACCCCAAAATCTTTGTTTGCGCAAAAAAAACGGCCTCCATATCTTCAACATTTGCAATGCCTCCCTAACCAGCATTGTAATTATTGCATTGATTATGCGATTATTCCGATGGTCTCTGCAAGTTTGCTATTAAATAAATCTAGTTTGTAACCTGTAAAATGGTCACGTGTTCTTTACCATTCCACTGTTTTATTTGCAAATGTAACTTATTACCTTGTACGTTGCTGAATGTTTATTTACAGGTTCTGCGTCACGCCACGTACTTGTGCTTTTTGCAACCAACAATGGAAAGGGAAGAGGGGCTATGTATGCAATAACCACCTTCCCTTTCTATGGCGGCCATCTTGAAAGAGGATTTTCTTTTGTGATTCTTACTGCCAAAGTCGCCTCGGATTACAACAAGTACATGTCCTTTTTAGTAGCACACGTTACTGCATTCGTAATTTAGACTATTGCTTGCAAAGATTATTGCGCCTATGTACTTTACAGAGAAATAAGGAGTGCGTGGAGCGTATTCAAGTTTTATTTTTTTTCAATTATACTGTGAAAGGTCGTTATTAACCCATTATTAACTTTGTTTACGGGTGGCTTTATTTTTTGCCACGGCAGGCAATAAGGTAATATGCGACCGGCATTGAGCAAAAAGGCATCAAACGGTAATATGAGTGACTGTATGTGTGGCAACACATTTTGTCCATCTGTTATGTGCAAAGTAGCAACACAGTTTCCTATGCTTTTGCATTACACCACTGCTGCTGTTTCTTAGGGAGGAAGGCTGCATTTAGCTGATGTCTTTTTCAGATAAGTACAACTTTCCCTACCAATATATAATGTGTAGTGCATTCGCAATCGCTGCAATACCAATACGTGTTGGCGTTGTCTAAGGCAAATGTTGAAGGTGGACGTTCCTACATGAATATAAAATCTATTTCCACATTGACCAACAGGCATACTTCGCTCAGGTAAGTGTGTACTGATTCTGGGACATGTCACGGTGCTGTACGACAGTATATTTTCATGTGGCATTCTTCTGAAGCTATATACTGTTTACCAAACAACCCTTTCTAAAGGAACCTTTTGGTTATGTTGCACTACTGAAAATCTGTGCCATGCAGTACAACATTTTTTTCTTAGGTACACCTTATATGTAAATTGTACTATTAAAAACCCATACAATTCACTTTGTTGAGGGGACGTTATGGTTAAGTTGCCCTAACAAAAACCTGTACACTTCCCTACAAAAATACTTTCCACCTCCCCTTTATGCTTCAAATTAAAACCGAAAAACCCCTGAAATTCGACAGTTATGGTAAACTAAGCCCCCAACCCTACCACCGCCCCTGTGCACTGCTAACACTAACACCCAGGCCATGAAAGATGTCATCTCAAATGTCAATGATAACATCAATGACGACATCACTTGTTTAGCCCCTTTCTTTTCCTTCCTTGCCATAGATATATATGTACATTCAGTTAAAAAATGTCACTAAAGGAATGTTAGACTTCACAGTGAAACCAAAAAACACTGCACATTCCCCCATTATGGTAAGCTCAGCAACCATAACTCGCAGCATCTACGTGCATTGCTAAGACTAACACCCAGGGCATCAAATATGACATCACAAATATCATTGAAGACATCACTGATGACATCACATGTCTGTCTCACTTATTTTGGTGCATTGCAAAATCTAGGCCAGCTGGTTCTATTCACTGACAATCACAATATAAAAATTGAAAAGGTGCTGTATATCAAAACGGTAACCTTGTTGTGTGTTCTTAAAGTACTTTCCTTAGGGTCTGGTCTGAGCTCAGGATGCGTATGCATGGGGCAATAGCAGGCCTCAAACTCACAATTAATTTGTATACAGGAAGATAAACTTTCTGGTGATACTGTTTCTTTCTTCCTTACTTGAGTTTCCCTGTATGTGCCTTTGATTTGTATGCATTGTTTGTACTAGTACAAGTGTGTATTAAGTCTTGAATTGTTAGCTAGTTATTACATATTTAACATTACACAATCACCCCTGACATCTTGCTACCAACATAATAGAAAGAACCCCTTGTAGGTAGGGACTTTTCGTCAACATTATTTTCACATGTGCTGTCATCAGTGATGTCATCAATGATATTTGTGATGTCATATTTGATGTCCTGGGTGTTAGTCTTAGCAATGCACGTAGATGCTGCGAGTTATGGTTGCTGAGCTTACCATAATCGGGGAATGTGCAGTGTTTTTTGGTTTCACTGTGAAGTCTAACATTCCTTTAGTGTCATTTTTTTTACTGAATGTACATATATATGTATGGCAGGGAAGGAAAAGAAAGAGGCTAAACAAGTGATGTCATTGATGTCATCATTGACATTTGAGATGACATCTTTCATGGTCTGGGTGTTAGTGTTAGCAGAGCACAGGGGCGGTGGCAGGGTTGGTTTACCCTAACTGTCGAATTTCAGGGGGTTTTCGGTTTTAATTTGAAGCATAAAGGGGAGGTGGAAAGTATTTTTGTAGGGAAGTGTACAGGTTTTTGTTAGGGAAACTTAACCATAGCTTCCCCTCAACAAAGTTTTTTTTTAGTATATATATATATATATATATATATATATATATATATATATATATATATATATATATATATAGAGTAATTTACTTAGTGCTCATTGTAAAAAGGAAGAAAATAAATAAATAAGGTTCTGTGTAATGGTGAAAATATCTTGTGTTATAAATGTATGGTGGTGTTGTTTTTGTGTTTTTGTCAATTCTGTGTAAATCCCCCTGGGAAACAAGTTGTGTAAGAGTACTGAACCTCTCTTTTTTCTATTTGCTAGATAATTAACTTCCTTATCTTCCAGTCTGGAGGCAAGAGTGGAGTCTTAGGAGGACGGCATGGAGGCCAGAAAGAAGTACAAAAGGGGTGCAGTACTACATCCCAACCCAAAGACGGAAGGGGAGGAGTGCCCACTCTCTAATGTGAGAAAATGAGCCGGGTGAGCTCCAAACAAAAGAAAATATGAGAAGAAAAAAAAGGGGGACTTCAGATGAAAGAATCATCGAAGAACTGGGGGTCAGGGGGGCATGCAGGTTGTAATCAAAGGCCCCTAACCAACAGAACTGAAGGGCCCACTGAAATAATTATCTGCCAGCATTCAGAAAACTGCACGCTGAAAAGGGGCCATTTATGCAGACTATGTGGGTGTCTTTCTGCAGCTGAAATCCAAAGAAGACTGAAACTAAATTTGGAAAAGCACTGCAACTGTCACCCATCAAAAGGTGGTGCAATGTGACAATTCAGACTCACTTTTTGGCAGAAAAACAAACAGCAGATAATTAACAGTGTGTTTTATTAATGACTGAAAGAAACAGCCCTGGACTTTCAGCATAAAAGTAAAGTAAACCCTGATCAGTAAAACATAATGTATGTCAAAGAATCAAGGCTGATATTAGAAAATGCAATATGTGGGTTTCTTTCAGCCAAGGACAAATGTTGGGTCTCTGGACAGAATTCACAAATGGCTTTCGCCATTGCAACCCTGGTTTGTGCATCCTAACTGCTTACAACTGCAATAAAATATGGCCTGCCCGAAGGGTGTTGAAAAGCAAGTTTCCCCAGACCTGCCGTCACTGAGGGCAATTATGTGCAGGCCAGATGTTTTAGCCAGTACATGTCTAGAATGTGGGGAGGGGGATATCTGTGTTGGCCGGTGCATCCCAGGTAGTTATGATCTGCAGCTTACACTTCAAACAACAATGAGAGTAATTAAACAAAAACAAATCTCTGGTCCAAGCTGGCCCAGAGTGGCAAATGGCCTGGAGACCAGAGAGCTACAGTTTGCATTACATGAAGATTTGCTATTAATTTAAAAGGCCTATTATCATTCAGGCATTTTTCTCAACAACCAGAAGTCATACTGCCTTAATTTCTGTGTCATGTTTCAGATCATTTCCAGGCAATTTTGTTGAAATAAAATTCCTCCACCCGAGATTTAGGGAATTGTAATGACCAACTAAAAGGTGTTCCTGGCTGCTCTGAACATGTACCGAATTTTAGAGTTGGTGAACTGGTGGAGGGTAAAATTAAGAATGTGGAGAGTAAATTGCATGTTCCTATTAATTATGCTTTTTGTAAAAACAGAGGAAAATTGCCAAACAGCCGCGCAACATGCTGCAGACCCCCAGCTATTGTTTTATTAAATTCCCCATGATTAGCTGAAGTGGAATATATATATATATATATATATATATATATATATATATATATATATATATATATATATATTATGGCAGTTACTAGTAAATCACAAGTTTTTGACACACAATTAGATTTTTGCCAAAAGTTGACATGAAAACAAAAGGGGATTACACATGGGAATTACCATATGCCTGCTCCAGACTCCTAAACCAATCATTGGAAAGAGGCTGGACTTGGGCATAGATAGAAGGGAAACTGTCCAATCCTGGTTGCGAGAATTCTTGCAGGGCATCGCCCACTCTTCAAATATTGATGGTGTCATCACTGGTGCATAAAGTGGATGCACTATAAGGAAAAAGACAGCTGCTAAAAATTACCATCTGCCAGCCACAAGGACACACCAAAGGAAAATTGAAATTGCATCTTGGTGGAGGTGTCTATAGCTGGGGAGGCCTAAGAGCTGACTGGGTCCTATGGTGAAGAGCTGGGGACCATCGTTGAGAATGGAGGAAGCAGATCCCTGCCCTGTTCTCCATGAGGGTCTCCGAAATGCAGCTGGCTTTCCTGAACTTTAAACAGAGGCTTTCAATGAAAGTAGAATTGAGCCAATTGAAACCAAAGATGGGGGAATCTGCTTGCCTTAAATCCTTTCCCTTATTGGTGGGTGGGGCAAAACTGTGAAGATCCTTAGCCTATTTAACTAAAAATATTAATTGAATTAATTCCCCTTGGCAGAACATCAAAGGGTGATTTTTGTTAAAATTTTAAATGAACGAAGCTCATTGCAGTGTGCGCTGAAAACTATAGAATGTCATTTAAATGTGTAATCCTATGGGTCCAATGTCCCCTAACACATGCCTTTAAGTGGAGGGGGTATAGAAATCCAAAATTCTTAAATCATCCCAACATGTTACTGTCCAACTTCCCCTAATACAGGCCTTTAAGTGGAGGAGGTCTGAAAATGCCAAAGTCCTAAATCATCCCAATTTTTCTGTCGGGCTTTCCTAACACAGACCCTTAAGTGAGGCAGGTGGTCACAAAACAAACTTCAGAAACTGTCCCCACTCCCTAGACCTGGCCTTTGAATAGAATGGTGCTGCATGTAGTTGGTGCTTTTGAGGCTGAAGGAGAAGTGCTTGCAAAAGTGAGACCTTATGTATCCAACCATGTAAATCAAAATACTAACCTTTTAAAGTGTGCAGGAAAATTTCAATTACACAGCACTACATATGTAAATTGATTTTATTCATTGACCAGTTTGATTGTTTCTTGAAGTGAAATCTGTATAAATTGTAATTGTGAGCCACAAAGAAAGTGGCGTGTGTCATTTTAGTGTGATCTCTATTACCTATCTTCAGTAAGGCCAGTGCTAAAAACGTAAGCGAGTATTGTGGGGCTCCTTGATTGGGGGTGGGACGGAACACCCCAGGTTAAGGGTGGTCTCAATATAACGCAACAAAGTCCAGACTTCTAAATCAAAATATAAATCTTGTTTTTGAGTATTGTACTTAAGATATAAGAGATTCACCTTGAAACTGCATCACCAAGCTTTTCCCATCTTTTCTGTCTGTTCAAGAGCTGCTCCCTTCTGTTACTTTGCCTCCTACCCTGTGGGACCAGTGCCTGTGCGTCTCATGTTGGGTCCCGGCTCCTAGTGCATTGAGCCTCTGCCTTTTGTGTTCCAGGGGACTCCACTTGAGTCAGAGTGGCTTTGTACCTGTCTTGGATTTGTTTGAGTCCATCTGCTGTTGTTGCTTGCAGCATAGCTTGGACTGCTTCCATTTGGACTCTGGACCACTCCCCACATATTAATGGTGTCCTGTTCATGACCCAATCCACCCATCAGGAACTACAACCAAGCTGTCAACTTTGATCCTACATGACCACAAACAAAATTGTTCCCAAAATCTGCAAAGTGCTGTCACCCTTCTGCCTTTTCATGCTCAAGTAGTGGGGTTAATACCCAAGTATTGGGTGGGGGCCCTGACTCTGATACATGCTCAAGAGATCATGATAAGCCCATCACCAGTGAGGATGAAGTAAGGAGCCCATAGACTGCTGGTTACTACCCTTGCTTTCTCTATTTCCAGTTTCCTGTTTTCCCAACTTTTTTGATTCCTTTTGCAGATGTAAACCAGACCATATTTCTCTGCCATTCTGGCACTTGCTGTCAGACACCCTGCATGTTTAAGTGGCTCCTGAATTACAAGGTAGGTCCCCTTCAAAGTAACCCACTGTTCGAACAGGTGAAAGTCCCAAATTCCAGGTCGGTGACCACCACACGCCTTCATTTTGTTTAATAGAAGTTGACTACAATCATCACCTCACGCTTCTGGAGGAACAACAACTAACATCTGTGCACTGACAACTGATGAACAGTGATTACTCTCTATCCTGTTGTAATTGACATCTGGGCACATTATTTCTTGAACACAGTGATTACACAAATATAAATAATGTAGTCCTATATGTCTGAATGGGATTGTTGGAAATGGCACGTCAGACTTAGAAAGATTCACTTCACCCGAATTTAGTACAATCTTTATATTATGTGCCTAAGGAGCCAAAAGTTAAAATGGCTGTTATGGGTTCGTCTGCTTCATTTTCTTGCACAGTTCTGCCCACTGTTAACCCTGTTTCTCACAAGGATTATGTAAAATTCACAAAGGGTTCTGAGAGGAGTCAGAAATGAGAGGCAGACACAGAGTTGTAATGTTTTTAACATTATACATTTTATGAAAATAAAAGGCTTTGGATAAAGGCCTTTCTGTCCCTATCCTAAAAACAGTTTCCCTGCCTAGGAAATCAAAACTAAAGATCAGTCTGTGTCTCGCCATTCAAATTAGGCAAACTGTCCTTGTGTCCAAAAAAGTGTCTGACCCTCATACTAAAAAAGAACAACAAAAAAGTGCTAGGTAAATGTCCCTGGTTTAGATTCAGCAAAACGTGTGTATGTAAATCCAACAAAACAATTTGTGCATCGAGGGGATGATTCCCTTCCCCTGAACTGTCTCAGGTAGAATATTGAAAAGGTTCTGTTCAAACAATATTTCTTTAAGATTAGTAGAAATGTCTCTTTCACATACCACTTGCTTAAGGATGATGAACAGTGTCTTTTCCAAGCAATGGTGTTTTAAAAGATGGAAAAATTGCAGAGGGTCACATGAACGTGGCTCTCATTGCACCAGTGCCACCCTTGTCTAAATGTCACAGAAATGAAAGGTGTACATCATTCATGGCCCCCTTATCCCCATCGCCGATGTACCACAGATGTGAGAAATGCTTTGCACTCAAACAGCCATTTAGACCCTATCCTGATGACGATCCCATACTAACCAATCTCATTCCACCTTAGGTTTTTGAAATGTATCATTTATTTTGTGATGTCACTTCACATTAAAACTCCATGACAAGCCTGTAACATTGGTAATCATGCAATGTCCATATCTTGATCCCTGTTTCGAAAAGTTTTCAATAAACAGTGAGTTTTGTCACATTTTTGGACTCTTGCCTTTTTGAGTGCGGGTATTCCGCTGGACCAGTTCATCATATGTGTATTTGGGGAAATTAACAGACCCTACCTTACATCAGGTGGTAACAGAGGAGGGTCGCTAAGGCCCCGGAAAATACCTTTTTTTCACATTGTGTGCCCAAAGGGATGCGTTGCGACTCACAAGGTCTGTATCTTTGACCACGCGTGGAAACTGAGATGGTCGTCAGGAGCCCCCTTGGTGAAATACCTGCCCAGTCTCTGTGGGACGCCAAGCAGCCCAGAAGGCAGAGTGGCAGATTGTGGTAGTGACAGTGTCCAAGGACTTCAGTGGATCCACAGAGTGTAAGTATGAGTCCAACAATCTGACAAATATTGGGCGAGGGAATTGTTGTGTTGTGATTTGTTTTTGTGTTATTTATGAGAAAACCCCTGTTTATAGGCGATTAGCTTAGTTTACAGATGACAAGACGAATCCCTCTTTCTAGGCGATTAGCTTAGTTTATGGATGATGAGATGAATCCCTGTTTCTAGGTCATGAGCTTAGTTTACAGATGATGAGATGAGTCCCTGTGTCCAAGTGCTAGGTTTTGGAAGGTGGTACCTTTTTGAATTTTACTGAAAGAAATAATTTAAAGGTTATTCTATGCTACCGTGTAGAAGAAGGACCACGGCCTTGAGTGTGCACTTTTAAGAGATGATTTCCCTGTGAATATAAAGCAGGATGAAGGCCGTGACGAATTTATGTTGTGGTGTTTTTGTGTATTGTGGGGTTTGAGAGTGCACTCAAAGTTTTTTACATGCATAGTGGTTGGTGACGTCACAAAGGTTGTTCATAGTACATAAAGCATAGGCACAAGAGTGACCGCCTGCAGTGGGGCACGAAGGTGTTGGAGGTGTTGGAGAAGAACAGTGGAAAAAACGTTGTTTTGTAGTGGGGCAAGATGGTGTTGAAACATTGGAAAACTGAAAGATTGCTGTACCATTTGGCTTGAGCTTGAAGAACACCTGAAGGCTTTTTGCCTTGGCTTTAAGGGCATAGACTAGAATGGTGGAATCCAGTGGAGGCTGTTTATTTTGGAACAGTTGGTTCATTGTTGACGAGAATCACCAAATTAAGATTGACATTGCTTGAAGTGTACAAAAACCTTGATTTGAGGTCAAGTAAGCATCGGCAGTCTGAGAGTGACGTGCCATCATGGGGATACTCCGGTTAAACATTTGTTAAACATTGGTGCAAGTCTCTTCCATGGTATCAGGACAAAATATGCAAGTATACCACGAATGGACTCGCGATACAGCAGCCAAATTGGCCCCGGGAGGGCAGTCTTTCGAAATCTGTGCTGCAACACATGACCACATATTTACATACTGCGTATAAGTGACAGAAATTAAGCAACAGATTAGCAATACTGGAGTTATGGAAGATATTTGAGGATGAGAGGAATAAAGACATGGATGATGGTTTAGGAACAATGGGGTCAGACAAGGAACTAGGTTTTAGCGATGGCGCAGAAGGGAGGAGGCCGGGGCGCACCTCTGAGGAGGTAAACCGAGAGTGGGGGACACTGTGGGACGAAGAGGAGGATACAGAAAGGGTAAAGCAAAAGCATTAGGGGGGCACTAAGCCCCCAAAAAGCAGATTGCATACCGCAGATGAAGTTACTTCTTATGCGCAGAAGTTGAGAGTGTTACCAGGACGAGAGATAGCTAACATGACAGGAGCATTTACAGTCACAAAACACATAGCGAATGTGTGTGGCTGACACAGTTTCCACTTTTAGAAAAGGGTGGCAGGCAACCACAATATATCCCATGGTAACAGATGGATAAGGATAATTTGAGGTGTAAATTACCATTGTTGACTGCAGGAGCGGGAAATGGATTAATGAACTAGAAAGATTGACAGTAGGATGACATTAGCAGTGGGTGACATGAAGAGCTTACTCTCTGCCATTCTTGGGGAGGTAGCTGGCAATGTTTGAAAATGGGAAGGGTAACCCAGGGTGACAGCGCAGAACACAACGTACGAGGGTAAGCCATTTCATAACTGCAGGGTGGCCGTACGGCAGGCCTTGAGGGTGCAGTACCCAGACACATCTGACATAAGAGCAATTATGGCACTCAAAATGCATGAGGACAAAGACCCACTACACTATATTCAGGAGATAGAAGATACTGAACCGTGGGACAAAACTGGGTTTATTGTACCATATACTATGCCAGGGATTAGCAGAGCAGGTGCAGAAGCAATTGAAAAAAAGAGGGGATGTAGGTGAAACCATGGACAGAAATGCAGTTGACTGTAGTACATTATTGTCGACTAATGCAGGAGAACGCGAGAAAGAAATGTGAGGAAAGAAAACAGGAAGACGCAGAGTTAGTCCAGAAAAATGTGTCAAAATGTACAATGGAAGGGGCGATGCTGACAAGCAGAGAGGGAGCGGTTACCCAGAATGTGCAGTGTCAGCAGCAAATAGTAAATAGCTGGGGATTGTTTAGCAGGAATGGGACATTAACTATTAGCCACGGGGAAGAGGAGGCGCGTGCCCAGGGGGAGAGGAGCAGGCTATCCATTGGAGTAGGGAGGAGACAGGTTTTTAACAGGAGACAGAGCAGACCCACAGGACTTCCACCACAATGTTGGATATGCAGAAAAATTGGCCACATAACCTGAGTGAGTAGAAGCAGGCGGGGAATGCAGCAGAATAGAGGGGCAACAGACCCACCAACAGAAAATACTGAGCAACCTGACTATTATGCCCAAGATCACATGCAGACGCAGACCAGACATATGTGCTGCAAATGGTGCCAGCACAACACGCATCGGCCCCCATCACAACAGCTCATGATGGATACACTGCAGGCATGGACGTACACACAGCCACCACAAGCAGCAGAACACTGTAGCCACGAGACACATGGATAACACAATACATACTCCCACTCCAAGACTAAGGGGCATGAACGTAGTGGGACGGAATCCTTTCATGGAGACAGGGATGACTTTATACACACAATAGGGGAGCCCACAGAGTGACTTGGTGTGTCCAATCCTATCTGTTACACCAGACCCAAAAGAGGAACCACGTAGGGGTAGGGGTAACCATAGGTGACAAAACGTTCCATATTCTCGTGAATATGGGGGAAACTAGCTGCTGTATTAGAGAGGGGAGAAACCCCATTTCAGGCATTGCCATGAATGTTCAAGGTTTTTCTGGAGCTACAGATTTGGTTCCGTTTACTGATGAACTGCCAATTTCCATTGGAGAGCATGACCGTACCATGCTACCATTATATTCCCGCCAGACACCAGTAAACATCATGGGAAGGAGCATGATGAGTAAACTCAATGAACCCTCAGGCCCTTTTACTCAAGGTAACATGTCGTACTATGAATGGGGCAGAGAATAACTTCTCAAACTACGCAAAAAGACAGACTCAGGAAATTGGCAAATAACACTGTTTTATTAACAATTATCTAAAACAGGGAGTACAACGGATATCAACGGACATTGTAAAGCATGATCTCAGCGATTCTTACAAAAAATCACATCTTAATATCAAAAACCCATCATTTGTTACATCATACTACGTGGCAAATTAAGAAAACCTACATGGGATCGTGGTTGGCTCAAGGGGAACATCAAAGTACTGTGATTGGGTCTCTATAGTCAGGTGGCCCAATCATGCCTCCCTTCATGCAAGTCATCTTCAAAAATGATTAGAAACACAACACCTCATTGGCTCTTAAACTATAAGACTCTTCGTTATATGGTGCTCTATAATTGGTTGGCATGCTTGCACCCTTCTGGAACATTCAATGCTCTAGCAGCACGTAAGCTGGTATGCTAGGTGTTGGTGGGTGGAATTGCCCTTATCTTCCCACCCAATTAGTCTGCCATCTGTCATCACTCATGCCGTCTGCCATTAATATTGTCTTTGAACTTTGAAGTTGGCCTTGCAGTAGCTCCTCATCTCTGGGAATATATGGGAGTATGAGCACTTGCTATCTTCAGTCCGGTGCACCATGCTCTTCATCTATTTTCATCGTCAGCTCACGTGATCAGACTCCGTGAATCTGCTCATATTATAGCATTTATTCGTCTTTAATGAAGAAACCTGGCCCCCATGGTGTTCCTTCTTTGCAACTTTAATAAGGGATGTCATGTGTACTGTTCTTTGCACACTGATAACCAATTCTTGGCTGCTTCCAGTCTTTGACATCAAGCCAGGCAGCCTCTCTGATCTTGCTTCGAATTCAAGCTTATTATTTTCTGCGACACACGTAACTTCAAATGCATCTTCATGGAGACTCGCTTTCTAAAATATGTCATTGAATGTCCAGAACTCTATATACATATATGTTGGTGGCACCACCTGCGGTCTATATACTAGGTACAGCCAGCCTTATGACTGCTTAGTCTACTTGCCTTAGAGCATCTGTACAGTTATTGAATGGCCTGCATTTTCTTCAGTGCTCTTCACACTCGTGCAGTCTTCATTCCATGCATGAAAGTCTTCTCAATTCTTTACTTCTCCATCAGATTCTATATCACCTATGCATTCTCTTCTCTAGTCATCCTTTTCAGTGTGTCACACTCACTTCTCGTAACGTCACCTGCTTCATTCTTTTTATCAGTCTTTCGGGGGCATTTCTCATAGGGTCTTCTCAACGGATACCTTGTCTCAAAGATTCTTCATGGTAGAGGTACCATTACTGGCGTTGCACATGTGAACTTGTCGCAATTTCCAGTTTCCAACATATAGGCAGAATAGAGGTGGGACTTCCTGTAGAGGCATTCCGCTGCTCCTCTACATCAACATGACCATTTCATTCACTGAGCAAGGGATAGTGTGTTGTACCCCAGGAATTCACTATATGAATGCACAAGAATGTATTCATGCATTCGGCGGCCAGACTGTACAGAGGGGGGTGCCCCTATATCCCGAGATGTTTCAGAATGTGTTTGAGGTGCTGCTAGCATGGCTTCCAGGGATACAGGGCAAGCTGCTCTGCTTGCCCAACAAGATTTTGTTAAGACCAGAAATCCCTTTAGACGAAGAAGGACAGGTATTTCTACTAGAATTGCAAAAAAGTTATAGTAAGTGACAAGAAAGTAGTTATACATGGGACTGATGATACGGAAAGAGCTTGGAGAGCAGTAATAGCAGTAAGTAAAGGACACAGACTGACTGACCTGACAGACGAAGAATTGTTTTGGGATGACTACTCATATATTGACACAATGTTTTCTATGAGCATCACTTACTGGGTGAGAATCCATTACAGGGAAGTACCAGAGAGGATGGCCCTGATGAGAAAGGTTCAACCACCATTTCTTGAGGAAAACCTAGCAAAAGTGCCACGCATATTGTGGACCAACAGCCCATATGACATTGGCCTGTTGAAAGGGGTAGGAGCTGTTAAAATCATGCTCAAGCCAGGGACGATTCTGCCGAGGGCAAAGCAATACCCTGTATCCGGGGAACCAGGCAAAGGAATTTTTGAGACAATTTCCACGCTAGTGCATCAGGGAATTTCAGTACCATCAAAATCTCAATGTAGCACGGTTGTGTATCTGGTGAAGAAGATGACAGGGGGGTTGTGGTGTTTTATTCAGGATTTGCACCCTTTGAATAATATTGTCAAAGCAGAGTTTCATTTAGTTCCCAATCCAGTGAAAATATTATGCAGTGGTCCATCAGAAGCCACTCATTTCATGGGCATAGGGCCTCATTATAAGTTTGGTGGTAGCCTTGCCGGTAAAACCGGCAGGCTGCCGCCAAACTTCTGAAAAATTCCGGCACCCACGAATGGGCAATTACCGGGTCATTACAGCCCTGCCAGACCTGGTAATTTCCCATTTGCGGGCGCCGGAATGGAATGCTCCCCATTCCCATTGAGCCCTGTAGAGCTCAATGGGAATGGGGAGGTCGGATGCACCGGCACCATTCAGAATGGTGCCGGTGCACCCGACATGCTGTGCTCGCGGATGCCGCTCTGCCCGCCAGGTGAGACCTGGCGGGCAGAAAGGCACTCACGAGCACAACTCGTAGTTTGCCGGTCTGGGAACTATGGTACTGGCAAGCTTACCGGTACCGTAGTTCCCGGACCGGCAAACTTGTA
This sequence comes from Ambystoma mexicanum, assembly GCF_040938575.1. Classification (NCBI taxonomy): domain Eukaryota; kingdom Metazoa; phylum Chordata; class Amphibia; order Caudata; family Ambystomatidae; genus Ambystoma; species Ambystoma mexicanum. The sequence continues at coordinate 308,871,671 of NC_090934.1, read as the reverse complement.
ATGAGGCCCATAGACTTGAAGAATGCTTTCTTTTCTTCCCGCTTCATGAAGGATCACAGGATTTGAATATGTTTGTATATAGAAATAAAAAGTGGAAACACAAAATTGCCACAAGGGTACTGTGAATCCCCATCTACATTCAATAGGGTCCTTCAAATGAACCTGGGGAATGTACATTTAGACAGCACGGTTATTCAGTACGTGGATGACCTCTAAATATGCAGTGGATCATAAGAACAGTGACCGAAAAGACTCAGTGCAGCTGTTGACAGTTTTGGCAGAAACAGGGTACAAGGTGGTGTGGAGAATCCTGTGGATCCCCACCAAAAGCCTGCCTAGAGTCTCCTCCCAGGTGTGCAGTAAAGGGCAGGCACTTCCTGATCCCAATAGTGGAGGTGGTGTACTGCGGGAGGATCACAAGGCCCAGGATGGTGGTATGATTTCACAGGCTGAGACATGGTGTCATTCCTTGGATACCAGTAAGATTATTCCAAGAGAGGTTATAGCATCGTGTCATTCTGATGAATTTCAGTCTGTGGTTAAAACCAAACTAACAAAATCTAAGATAACATTTTCTAAAGTTAGTAACCCTCCAGAAACATTTTTGTACCCCTAAAATCACATATCCTCCACAATTCCAATGGCATTTCAGAAGGAACGACGAGATTCCAAGATGGCCGTGCATCCCTGAGCACCATGGCTCCCGAGCTCCCAACTCGCGCAGAACCTTAAGGTTCAAAAGCAGCGAAAATAGCCCTCCCCGGCTCCCACCAAGCACAGATTCCTGCACCAGAGCGAATGGGGCCCATAGGGGCTGCACTGGGCGGTGAGCAAAACCCTATTTCTGACAACAAACCTGAGCCCGGTCCAGTCTGACACGGGCCACCAGACTGCGGCACCCCAGAGAGGACAGCTGGGAGTGTCAGCGGTGAGGACCACCACGCCTCACCCGACGAAGGGCAGAAAACGGCAGTCGGGGCTGCCTAGACACAGCCTGAGTCCAAAGACAGAAAACACACGAGGGAAGCCCACCCAGCAAGCAAGAATCAAGGAACTCCCAGCCTGTGTCCCCAGACTAGGAGGCCCTCCTCAGCATCTCCCTCCGATCCGGACGCTCGACCCGCTCCCCTGAAATCTATGGCCATTGGACAAAGTTGCACATGGTGGCAGGGAGATGCCAAGCAGACATTCAGAGAATCAGGTTGAGAGGAGATACCCCAAACAGACAGAGTGGTCGGCCGAGCATCCTAGAAGAGAGGAGGTTCCCCAGCAAGGCGCCCGCCTCCGCAGCTCGAAGTATGCCGCCTGAGGAAGCGGGTAAGAAACTGACACATTTGCAAGTCTCAGCGGCCAGGCACTACCCCAGGGGGCTGAAATACCACTGACCTGACAGGCTCCCACACGCACGGAGGCCCGCCAATCCTGGTGGTGCTCCACCCCATAAGGGATCGCAAAAACCAAAGCCCAGCAACCAAGAGCCCGGAATACCTCTCAAAGCCGGGTGCACCACGCTCGTAGGTACCTCAACGCCCCCCCAACAGAAGCCCAGCGCCGCTCCCCGATACTCCTGAAAATCCAGATCTGGGCACACGGGCAGATTACTACACAGCTAGCTCCAGATGATCAAGAGAGGACAGGGACTCAGACCTCACTGAGCACCATAGGCGCAGCGGACCCTTCAAAAACACCATGCCAGCAAGATCCCCAGCGCACTCTGAAATTAAAAGGTGACCCACTGCAGGGAGTGAAAAGGACGTCGCACCACTGGTGCACCCAAGACTAGGCACAGAGCCGGACCCACATTGGTACCCTGTGCCCACAGTCAAACCTTCCCCTCCGAGCAGCTTGCTAGGTCTGCCCAGCGGAGAGAGGCCGGGGAACAGACCCCCTCGCCAACGTGATCACTCATCCAAGTACCTGCCACCCCACAAGGGAGACAAGTCCTGAAGTCCAGACGCGCACTAAGGCCCCAAAGCAACCAAGAGCAGCTGGAGGAAACATATAAGGTTGTCCCCTTCGCCAAGCCCACCAACACACAGAAGAGGGGTCCGGGAGACCCTCCTGCTTCAAGTCTTTTAAGCATGAACAAATAACAACAAGGAAGCACCAAAGGGGGCAACACCTCGCCTACGCGGAGCAGAATTGCACCAACCTAAACTGGCAGTCTGAGGAAGCACAGTTCCCCGTACCAACAGAGACCCCACGGAACACTGAGGTAACCAAGCAGAGGCGATCCAAGGTTTAACAGCAAATCTCTTGAAGAGGGGAGGGTGAGCAGGGGGACGCCTACCCATCGACAACAAAACCCCCAAAGAGGTACACCACAGACTGGGGGGACACCACCAACACCGGACATGCCAAGTAGACTACGCACTAGCACAGACCCCCCAAAGCGTCAGCACCCCTCGGAGGTAGCAGTGGAAACCCCCAAGCCTTGAACTAAGGCCAAATTGACAAATAAGGAGTAGAAAAGGGTTAGGTGCAACAAACCGGAGCAGCAGGGCAGAAGCCCTTCACCACTCAACCGAAACTGATCTATCACACACCCAAGAATCGTCTCAGGACTGAGTCAGAAGCACCGAGCCGCCACAGCATACAATCCACCAATACAGCCCAGTATGTCAAGAAACCAAATAAAAGAAATGCGGGCTGCTCTTAAAAACATAAAAAAAACACAGGACAGGCCCCTGCTGAAGATATGGGCAAAGGAGGCCAAGCCAAAAGGTGACCAATTCATGGGACACTGGTCTAAGTATCCTGTTGCAGACTCCATTCAAGAAGAGCAAGACAGACTAGTTACTCATGCCTCACTCAAGCAATTCATGGGCGAGCTGGTGGACAAGATCACAGTGGCGAGCCAGAGGCAAATTGACACTTTGAAAGACGACCTAGCTGAGGGAATAAAGGAAATAAAAAGAGGCATCAACAAAACAGAGGAGAGAGTGGACACCAATGAGCGAGCTATACAAAAATTGACAGAGGACGCGAGGAAAGCCGACACCCTTCTGGAAACGCTGGTGGTGGCCACCAAGAACCTAGAACTGCAAGCTGAGGACTTGAAGAACAGATCCAGGGGATCCAATATATACGGGTCAAAAGCCTCCCAGAGGACATACAGGACCAAGACCTAACACAATCACTCAAGAGTATCTTTGGTGACTTCCTTGACTCAGAATCAGGAGCAGAGGTCCAATTCGAGAGGATCCACAGGGTGGGCCCGTGCTGGCTCGAACCAGGTGCGAGACAGAGAGACGTCCCGGTGGCCTTCCATAGCTATGCGATCAAAGAGCAAATTCTCGAGCAGGCCAGAAAAGCAGAGCGCATCAGCTGCAATGGCGTGGAAATATTCGTGTACCGAGACCTCGCCCAAATAACCCTCATTAAAAGAAGATGAATGGGACCGGCCCTGGCACACTTGAGAGCCCAACAGATCCGCTACAGATGGACACACCCGTTTGGTCTAAGCTTCAACTGGCAGGGCAGACAGCACAAAATTACAACATGAGAACAAGGGATATCCCTGCTGGGATTGGAAGACCCACCTCCAACGAGTCCCTCAGTCTCGACTGCCCAACTCAATGTTCGCAAACCATGGGAATGGTCCACGGTGGGACCCAAACGGCCAAAGAAAGAGGAACACCACCCCGCATCCAGGAACACACCTAAGAAAAAGGCAACAGATCATCACAGCAGCACATCTGAGAGCTCCAACTGATACCAAATCCCGGAGTTACAATCTCGAGGCGACAGGCGACAGGAGGGCATACGCTAGAACAAGATAAGTACCGTGCTTCAGGATAAAATAGAGAACTGAAAAATCCAACAGCGGGGAGGGGGGAGGGAGGAGGGGAGAGGGATGGGATCTCGAAATGGGACTGGGAATTCCTGCATGGGGGAAGACTGGGTACACGTTAGGGCTCAGCTCTCGTCAACACAATACAAGCGTGGCTGAGAGCCATCTGAGCCCACCAGAGGGGGCAGGGGAAGGAAGGGGGACGGGGCCCCAGGGAGGGTGGGAGGGAGGTCAAGATCCAGGAGCACTAAAAGAGGAAGGGAGAATCCACGTCAGACACTACAAAACTCACAGGAGGGGGGCTGGAGCTCCAGGGCTCAATAGGCGGAGGGAGCTAAACAAGGGGTACATAAATGGCTAAAACAGAACTACTGAAAATCCTTTCATTAAACGTCAACGGGTTAAATTCGTTATTATAAGATTAAAAGGAAGAAGGTGGAGAGATTCCTGAGGAGAGAACAACCACATATAGGGCCTCATTACACGGATGACGGTGGACCAAGGTGCTATTAGCACCTTGGTCCATGCCTGTAAAATACCGGCCCCGCCTTGGTGGAAAGGGGAATTACCCCCCTATTCCAAGGTTGGTGGGGCTTTAATTCCCCCTTCCCCCATTGCCCTTCCCCATTCCCATTTTTGCCCCTTAGGGCTCTATGGGAATGGGGAAGGCGCTAATTACGGTACCGCAAATTGCGGTACCGTAATTAGCTCCCTGGTCCCTTTGCAGGTTGATTTTTAACGCCTGAAAAAAGCAGGCGTTATATTCCCCAACCCGCAAAGGGACCTCGTAGTAAGGCGGTAAGGGTTTACCGGTACCGGTAAAATACCGGTACCGGTAAACCCTTACCGCCTACCGTGTAATGAGGCCCACAGTCAATCTACAAGACACACACATACAAACCCGGGACACAAATAGGATAACGTTCTGGGGTTACTCAAGAATTATCCAAGCCACACAACAAAACAAAAAAGGGGAGTTTTGATTGCCTTGAAAGACGGTATGGACCTGTCAATTAAAGGGAAGGAGAACGACGACCAAGGGCGGTACCTAGCCGTGGCATTGGACGGGAGTGGAGAGGCATAGACAGTGGCGACACTCTATGCACGTAACATAGGCCAGGATGCCTTTATCCGAAAAACCACCACTCGCCTTGAGAAATTCGCAAAAGCGTGCATTATACTAACGTGGGATTTCAATATGGCCTGGGACCCCACCAGAGATAGGGGCTCGTCTTCCCAGGGGCCACTGGCGTGGCTGTCAATGGACCTCAGGAGGAAAACCCAGCACCTAGTCATAGTGGACGCATGGAGGGAGCTGCAGGGGGATACGGAAGGATACACCTTTTACTCACACACACAGTGATCACATTCACGGATCGATTACATATGGATCTCCACAGCCCTGAAAGCTGAAATAACATATATTGCATTAGGGATAATCATGCTCTCTGATCATGCCCCATTGACCCTTTCCTTAAAAAGAACCCGAGGTCCCCTGGGCTTGTGGAGGTGGCGTTACCCAACCCTGCTTTTTAAATACACATTGCTCATCCGTGAAATAGAAGAGGAAGTGGAAGCGTTCATAGACATAATAAGCAGGAAGACACAACCCCACAGATATGGTTGGATGCCCTCAAAGCGACAACAAGAGGCAAAATCATAGTAATAAAGGCGAGAAGGGACAGAGAGCTGAGGCTGGAGGAAGGTCAACTAGAAAGTAGACTTAAAGATATAATGGCAAAGATAGGCTCAAAACAGACTGCGGCCACTAAAAGAGAATGCAGGGTAATACGAGGACAGCTGGACCTCATACAAACTAGGGCAGCTGAATGCAACCTACTGCGTCTCAAGCAAAAGTACTATGTCAAAGCTAATAAATCTGACCGGCTCCTAGCTAGAATGCTGAAGAAAGAGGAAAGGGACAAGTCAATATTGAAAATTAAGATCGACGGGGGTCTGACGAGCACCAATAATGGAGACATAGAAAGGGAGTTTGTTCAATTCTACACGAAACTATACAGCTCTAATAATCCGTCACCCTTAAGTCAGGAAACATATCTGGAAAAGATCGACCTACAATGCATCTCTGGGGAAGAGAGGGAAAGCTTAGAAGGGGAGATCACAAGAGATGAGGTCAGGATGGCCATATACTCCCGACCCACCAATAACTCTCCAGGCCCAGATGGATTCATAGCAGAATTCTACAAAACCCATAAAGAAGCCCTAATCCCCCACCTCAGCAAGTTATTCAACCATTTTGGAACCACTAGGGCACTACCCAAATCAATGGAGGAGACGAAAGTAATACTAATACATAAGAAAGGTAAATACCCCACACAATGCGGGTCGCATTGCCCCATAGCGCTGATTAACGTTGATGCGAAAATTCACACCAACGACAACGAGACAACGTTAGAAGAATAGCACACTCAAATCGACAAGGCTCAAAAGAGAGAAATACCCACCCTCCTGCTCACAGTGGACACTGAAACAGCCTTCGACCGGGTGGAGTGGGGATTTCTCTTTGCTACCATGACCAAGATGGGCTTCGGCCCCAAGTACATGGGTTGGGTCAAAGCCAACTATCAAAACACGCTCCTCCAGCTAGCCATAAATGGGAAAATATCAGATCCGGTCCAAGCCGAGAGGGGTACAAAGCAGGGTTGCCCCTTGTATCCCCTGCTGTATGCACTACATCTAGAGCCATTTCTCGCAGCAATAAGAATGAACAAATACATAGAAGGGATACCATTCAAGGGGAACAACCATAAAGGATCCGCCTTTGTGGACGACATGCTCTTGACTTTGACCCGACCTGACACCTCTCTGCAGGCAGTGAACAGAGAACTCGCCCAGTTCGGAGATGTGGCTGGTTTAAATGTGAATACAAATAAATCTGAAATTCTCAACCTCACCCTATCGGAAAATACAGAGCAAGATCTCAGTGGTGCCTTCCAAAATAGATGGGTCAACCAGGCCTTAAAATACCTAGGGATACACCTGACCAAATCGGTGGGAGAACTTTATCAAGTGACTTATCCACCCCTCCTGAAGAAACTGAAAACTAAAATGATACACTGGGGTCCGCTAACCATAACATGGCTAGGATGCATCAACACCTTAAAGATGATGGTACTGCTGCAACTCTTGTACTACTTTACGGCCCTCCCATTAGGCGCCCCACCCGCCTTCTTCAGATCCCTCCAAAAACTCACAAATTAATTTGTCTGGAACTGAAAGCACCCGAGAGTAGCCACAAAGGCAATGAGAACACCGACCTCCTGCGGGGGAATGGGGGAGCCAGACTTCAGGGCGTATTACACCGTTGCACAAACAAGAGTCATCAGGGACTGGCAAAGGGACGATAGGGGGAAGATATGGAGGCCAATGGACAAGGCAGTAGCAGGAGGGAACTTAGAGGGCATTCTGTGGAAACCGAAGCCTGACCGACCCCCACAAATATATAGTAGCCATATACTCTTGACGGTGGGGGACATGTGGGACTACGCAGTAACAAAGGCACACATTACCACCTACCCCTCCCCATACACACCTTTCTTTGATAACCCTCAATTCACTCCAGGACACAAAGCATTCACGTTTGAGGGTTGGCAACAAGGGGGATGCCGCATGGCTAGAGACATGTTCGCGAGAGACCAGGTAAAATTCTTTGAGCAATGCAAAACAGATTTCGACCTAGGGGAAAAGCAGGGATACGGCTACGTCGAGCTGAAGCACTGGCTCCTACATCTGACTATGAAGCATGCGGGGACCCGCCAGCTAACCCCCTTGGAGAAGTACCTAAGTACTGATCCCGGAGACAGGAGAGTGGTCACATCTATATACAAACACATTAAGGAGGGAGAACCTCCCCTGACCAGGGCATATATGGGAAAATGGGAATCCGATACAGGTTGCATGACAGGGGAGGTAGATTGGAAGAAACTATCAGAGCAGATTCCCAAATTGTCCAGATCGCTCCAAATCAGAGAGATAGTTGATGCTCCAGTGGCACCTGACTCTGGCGGTAAGGTTACATAGAATGTACCCAGAGACCTCACGATTCTGCTGGAGCGAGTGTGAGGGGAAGGCACCTGGGGCCACATTTGGTGGGAATGCCCAAAAATAGACCAATATTGGAAAGGAATACAAGAGGCAATAGAACAGGTCCTGGAGAGCAGGGGACTGGAATTGATTGGAGTGAATGGGGTCCTAGAGAGCATCACATCTAAGCCAAACCGTACGTCCTAATGATGATGTCAGCGGTGCTGGCGCATAAATGGAAAACAAAAGACCCTCCACAGGATCACAAATGGATCGCACAAATTTGGCCAATAGTTGCTATGGAGTGGCTCACATACTTGATACAAGGGGAACACATGAGGTTCGGAACAGATTGGTCAAGCCTACTGGAATATCTAAAGGACGGAGCATGTCGATCATGGTGCCTCATGGCTATGGGCTTTCTGGGAATAATCGACCCGCAGGATTAGAAGGACCTATAAAAGACCCACACAGATGGAGCAACATGATGGGAGACTCCACAAGAGACTGCAAAAGAGACTGTAACGTGGAAATCGATTGCCCTGATGAAAAGGACTACAGCTAGGACAGAATCCGGATCAAAAGGGGGGGTGGGGGGTGGGAGGAATGGGGGAGTGGAGGGGAACCACAAGTTGTTGTTTGTTTACAGAAATGCAAATAAAAATGTATTGGAAAAAAAAAGGAACGATGAACATGTGACTTTTCCTGTCCAATCTATCGCTCAAAAGGTTAAACCTTATAACTCCTCTTTCAATTATATCAGAGGAGGAAAACCCATATTTAAACCTTTTAAAGAAGTAAAGAAACAGAATGTTTCTGAAGTAGACTGCATGTCCCAGAATCCCTCAGGGACTATGACGAAGAAGAGGGCTGGGTAGGCATACAGGAGCCAAGGACAGGCAGGCAGGCCTAATAGCTTTTGGCAAGGTCAGGCAATTAGTCTTAAGGGTCTGTATCTGAAGCCAATTAACCCATCCTAGGGGGATAAAAGGCTACAGAAGAAAGGAGCAGTAGAAAGAATCTGCAGCAGGAGCTGGAAGGTTGGCAGTAGCAGAAGTAGAAGAAGTAGAGCACGCGGCTGGCAGTTCACAAGGAGGTGTGTCCACAGAAAGGACACTGGAATTTAGGAAAAGCAGTTTTCACCAGCAGGCTCTTAGTTGGTCCTGTGCTCACAAACCCTGTTTGGTTGTGGCAGCATTTGAAGAGACTGGAAGAAACAGGCAGATTTTCCAGGTGCGCTTAATTGCCATGAATGCAGAGCAAAAAATTGTGTATCCACCAAAGCCCTGTGTGCAGAAGCAAGCCGAGGCAAACTGGAAAAAAGGAAGACTCTCCCTTAATGGGGCTGGATCAGAGACACCCATGCTGAAGAGGGGTGTGGGTCCCAAGAGTTCCTGTGGTGGTAGCGGCAGAGGAATTCAAGCCACGAAGCAGAAGCAGCCCACAGCCATTGGGATTGTGTAGTTGGTTAAGAGAAGTTCTGTACTCAAACTCATCAAGAGTACCTTGCCGGTAACTGTAGCCAGCTTAATTTGTACTTGCATACACATAAAAACGAGAAGAAGTTGTTCTAACAGGATTTGTAACACATGCTTATATTACCAAAGCTGAAGTACCCTTGTGTAAAAAAAGCATTTCTTTTCTCCATTCTTAGATGTAACCTGTTGCTGAGCGGTTGTGTGCCTCCTATTAAAGAGGAAAACAGTGCTGGTAAACTTTATAAAGCAGAACATGACTTTCCTGCATTGTTACAAGTTTGTTTAACATCAGAAGAGGTTGTGCATGAAACTGTGTTTCACGATTACCTAGGAGGCATAACGCTGACCGAAATGAGGGAACACTTATACTTTAAAGTGGTCATTTAACATCAAAACAAAAAACGCTGTGCCTAATTTTTGTTTCTTTCAAGAAACCTGCTCCTTGTAACATCTGAACACTGAAGTACAAGTTGTAGAAGTGGCTGAAGTTAAACAAAGAACAGTATTACTCAAGCCAGCAGACCAAACCCTGTTAAAATCGAACCAGCTCATTTAAGAACTGAACACCATTGTTTCAAAGTTGCTGAAGCTGTTGCACGCCCAGAGTCCTCTGATACAAGGGTGACAAGATTATTGAAGGCTGGAAGAGTGGCACTACAGATTTGGGGTAACCTCTGGAGGCAAAAGGGTGTATATGAAGCTGGGGAAAGGAGCTGGGTACTAATGAAAGGTAACTCATTAAAACCTGCGAAGCTGAGACCAGGGGTGTAGGAGATACATAAAATATGGGGGGGGACAGGGGACACTTTGTGGACTTGTAGACTGTGTTCCCGTCCCGAGTCCCACTCAGCTAATCTTGGGTAAATAAATTGGTCTTGTAGTGGTTTGTTGTTAATTGGTCAAAGGAGCAAGCTCTGCTCACCAGTTCTTACTAACATTGCACTTGCTAGTAAGTTGCTACAAGTGCAGCATCACCATGACACTTTGTAACATGAGCACCAAGCATATAAAAAGCATATATGTCAGAAAAGCTCCACCAGGCAGCAGTCGCAGAACACAATGTGCTACTATACGTTACTGCACCTACATTGCCTTTATAATTTCTCTAGTTCATAATCAGGACTGAATATTCAACACAATCTGCATGGATGATGCCGATGGTTTAATTTTTATTGTAGCACTAAAAGCTAAAGTGCTGCTAATAATATGCATCATGCCCGGGTCAGGACATCGGCCACCTGTTGGGCAAGATTGTATGCAGCCTTGTCCTCTTGGCAATAGGTAACCCAACCTTTGGTGTAGGCCTGTACTACACAAGTTGGTAGTGTGACTGAGCAGCCAGGCTTATCTCAAGAGGGGTCAAAGTGAACTGTAGGGTTGTAACACAGATTCACAGTGGCATGTATTCAAATAACAATTATACTTAAGGTTCCTTTATAAAATAATTATTTATTAATTTAACTGTCAGTTTTAAAATAAGCCTTCTTTATAAGGGAGCAAATATACAACACTTAAATATACTTAAAAAATACAGACTCTCAGTTTTAATAAATAAGTATATACCCTTTTGGGATGGTACACAGACACTTCCTAAACCCTGAGGTGACTTCAATTGTTTAGGGCACTGTGGACATTGATATATCACATGTACATTTAAAGCAATACTGAGATTTGTGGCAAAAGGAAAAGGTTAGGGAGGGAAGCAATGGTTAACAAGTTTCTCACACAGGTAAGCACTTTTTAATTCCCCAATGCAACGCAGATGAACCCTTTTCCAGCTATCCAAGTAAGGAATGTATCACTTTTGGAGGGATAGTTAAACACAAAGTCAGAGGGTAAGAAGAGTCTTCAGAGAGCCAGGACAGCCAATGTCAGTTGAGCAAAGCCTAGGGGAGCTGAGGCACTTCGTGCAGATTAGCACACAAGTCTTGCACAATGTTAAAGAGAGTTTGTTACAAAAGATATCACTGTTGGGCCACAAGCTGGGAGGCTTGTGAAGGGCAAAGCTACACGCAACTCTGCAAAAGGCAGCAAATGCAAGTCTCAACTAAAAGCTAGCAAGATACACACAACAAGAGGTAAGTACCCCTAGTTAACAGTACCTTGAGTCTTAAGAAAAGGTTCCAGCTGGCTTCTGTTCCTGTTGTAGTTCCTGCAGAATCTGTTGTTCCTGGGCCTCAGTCGTGGGGACAAGAGGGAGGACATCTGGTGACTCCTGCACTACGGTTCACAGGTCAGCAACAGCAATAGGCACAATTCAGATCAGCGGCACTTCACAGTTTCAGCTACTCGCGAATAGCACCACGCGGTACTTGGACACCTTGTGGGCTTCCTTCGCTTCTGGGGTCCAGCACTCTGTTGGGGTGGCTCAGGCTTGGGAAGTCCTGCTTGGAGGGAGTCCAGAGGAACATTCTGGAGCTTGATCCGACTTAAAAATGATAAACTCATTTCTGGAGGTTCTGTCCCTTAGGCACTCGGTTCCAGCATCCGTGAAGAAGTACAGTCAGCAGGGTGAGGGTTTCCAGGCAAGTTCGTCTTGGGGCTGATTGGTCCCACCAACCCAAGGGGAGAAGTCGTCCTATGCAGGGCTTCTCTAGTCGATCAGAATTCAGAGCTTCGGCAATGCAGCAGGGCTTCACCCGGCAAACCAATGTTCCAGGAGGCTACAGCAAGCTTCTCTTCTTTTTTGGTTCCTTCGTCAAGTGGTCGACCTTGCCTTTTATGCAGGTTTCTCCCATTCATTCGCAGCCTAGCTGTCACTCACACAGCAGGGTGGCTGCCCTCCAAGACAGCCAGCCAGCCAATCACCTGTGGGTGCATTCTAGTAACAAATGAGACTAAGCACAGGGAGTTTTGGGCACCTCCCTTGCTTCCTGCCCCCGTCAGACACACTGGAGCCAGAGGCCTGCTTCACCAGTGAATCCCACCAAAGACAAAATGAACAAAGGAACCAAACCTGGTTTGGGGTGCAGCGTAAATCTCAAGAAGGACCTTTCCAACAAGAAATGGCGAAAAAAGAATACAGGGCCATTTTGACAAAATGGACACCCATGGGTGCAATACTACAGCTGAGGATTCAGCCTGTGGTAAAAATGCACAATGGTAGGAAAAATAAACCACTGTCACCAGCCATTAATTGTAGAAAGAGTAACATAAAAATGTTACATGAGAAAGTAGACAAAGGGGATACTAAGTAACCCCTCCAGCACTCCACACAAGATGGTGTGTGCTGGGTCTACAAAGTAACAAAAGGTAAGTAGAGTCAATTTCACTGTACTGCTCTTGGAAATAGTAGTTTATCCAAGAGAAGGTATTTAAACCAAGGGACTTATCTGTGACACTGCACTGAAGGTGCTGTGTGTCACAAAAAAAGTGATGCCTATGGAGTTTGTCAGACTCCAAAAACAAAGAGAATACAGAATCCAAATCAAATAACGCATGGGTGAGTGAGAAAAAGAGCTCACTCACTCCAAGGTTAAAATTAAAAAGTCCCAAAGTCAAGAAAAAGAGCAGGGGGTCTCTAAGGTAGAAGGGAATTAACACATTTCTGAGAATTCTCCCTAACATCACAGCAGCGAAGGAGCAGCCCTCGTTTCGTGTGCAGCGACAGCCGGGCACAGGTGCCACACCATACAACCCATATGAGCCGTCCAAGAGCAGATAAACAATGAATTTAACCAGACAATGCAGCTTTAATGACTAGTGTGATATTTGCACCTGTAATTGCAAGCCCATCGCTTCTGGCCACTGCTGCCTGGAAAACATTGTGATGGCAACGGATCGGTGCTCACCAGCAGAGGCATCTTCAGGCTAACACTTAACAAAATGCAGTGAGTGTACACTGAAATCAAATACGAGCCCAAAACGAAATGTTAATAATGTTGCTTAGCTTGCCTCACAATGATCAGGTACTATGATAAAGTTGTTTAAATACAATTTCAACTGTAATGGTTCATACTTTCAAAACTACAAGCTCAGTTGTCTGCACTCAATAAAAAATCATTTATTTGCCCACCAAGGCCTGGACTGCTTTAGGTATAGGTATCACTTCCAACCTACCCATTAAGGAAAATGCTGGTCAGATAGCAAAGCGAGTAGAGCACTCGCTTTGACATCCATACAGAGCCTGCCGACGCACGTTCGAATCCTGACAGGGCCAAACTCAGCCTTTCATCCTTCTGAAGTTGATACATGAGCACCACACACTGTGGCTAATATAAGCAGCTCTCAGAAGCCTGAGGGTTTGTAGCACTATATAAATGCAAATTATTATTATGATCAGTCTGTATAAAGTCTCTCATAAAGTATGCAGCATCAAAAGGACATCAACATTATATAAGAGTTAGGGATTTCACACATTTTCAATCTAGAGGTGGTCTGAAGCTGGATAAAGTTGTTTAAATTTAATTTCAACAGTAATGGTTCATACTTTCAAAACTACGAGCTAAGTTGTCTGCACGCCATAAAAAATCATTTATTTCGCCATCAATGCCGGACTGCTTAAAGGTATAGGTGCCACCTCCAGCCTGCCCATTAAGATAAGAAAAATGCCTAGAATGTCATCCAATCAAAGAGGTGGGTACTGTTATGCTCACAAGCAGAAAAACCCCAGGAGCACCAGCAAATAGAAAACAATTATGTGTGCGGTCCAGACCGGTGCACCAGGCAGTCAGCCACATACAGCCAGCCAGTGTGACTGTCTCCGAGCAAGAGACACTGTATGAGCAGAGCAGAGCGAACACCCGCTCATACAGTGTCCAGCTCCAGCCCTGATTTTAAGTTAACACAGACAGCCTTGCTAAAATTAACCCCTGCTCCTCGCCTTGCTTCTGATTGTGGGGTGGATAAATGGCAATATATCCCCCCTGCCTAAAATTGTGGGGGGTGTTTGTCCCCTGCATTCACCCCATGTCCTACGCCCATGGCTGAGACTGTTAAAGTCGAGAAGAAGCAGTCTGAGAGCAAAAGACAGATTTTGTAGTAGCTGCAAGACAGAAATGAAAGGCAAAGAGGCTGCCTTTTCTTGCCATACAATAGAGACGAGTGTCTTGCCAACCTGTAGAGTTTGAAAAGTCTTGTTGGAGTTGCCTAAAATTCTAAGCCCCAGTAATAGTAGTAGAACTGTGTTTGTCAATACTTTTGTCATAACGTAATCAGTTGAATGTAGAAGTCAACTGTGGGGCAAGGGAGCCTGCTCTCACAGTATTATTGGTAGAATAGAGTTGCTCGCAAGAGAGCAATACCTACGAAGAAGCATCCTGACAAACTATATATAAGGATGTTGCAGAGGTTGCAAGAAGAAGGTTATCGAGGAATACCATTGGTGCTGTTGTTTACTTTGTGGAACTTGAAAGGGCAATCTTTTCATCAAGCGAAGAACAAACTGTAACCAGTGGATTTTTATTTGTGTGAACTTACGTTTCTTTGGAACTTTTCAAGACTTGATTTAAGACTTTCTTTTCCTTGTAAGAAATTGACGTTGGAACATTGTTGGGGGAGCAAGATCTGCCCAGGACCAATAGAAGTCATCCAAGACACTGGTTATTTGTTAATATTTAATTTATGTTGTCTCTATGTTGTTTTCACTGTTTCTGTTGTTTAGTCTGAGGGTTAGTTTTGTGCATGCTAGGAGGTGTTCCCTTAGATGCTAGACTAGCTAGGGAATCCCCTGGTAGAATAGGTTTATTTGGGGTTTATGTTCTGATTATCTTTCAAATAAAATATCAAACCTTAAGAAAACTAAAACACAGTTGTGAGTCTCACATTACTGCCTCCTCACAGTGGACAGGGTTAATTACAGTATTGCCAGAGGGAGGTTTTATACATTGGACAATTAATATCCAAAGAGGGAAGAAAGGTGACTCCTGAAAAAGCAGAGGCAATTGTCAGAATGCTGGCGCCAAATGCAATGAGGGAGAAGAAGCAATTCTTAGGTCTCTGTAATTATTGCAGAGCCTGGGTGGTTGACTACAGCACATACAGTAGACCTCTTTTAAACAGGCTCAAGTAGGCTCAGAGGGTGCGTGGTATACTAACATGGACAGGGGAAATGACAGAAGCATTTGCCGAACTAAAAGGGGCAATATGCACGGCCCAAGTCCGAGGATCCCTGACTACAGTGAAGAATTGTATTTGTTTTAACACACAAATGGAGAAGTGATGATGGAGGTGCTCACACAGAAGACTACCTTAGGGCACAAACCGATAGCTTACTCCAGTGGGCATTTAAATCCAGTAATGAGAGTCCATTATTCTTGTGAACAAGCATTGGCTTCTGCTGCCTTTGCAGTAGAGAAATCAGCAAGTGTCACAATGGGCTATAATACCACTCTGTACGTAGAGCATGCCCTTTTTGCCATTCTTGAGAAGCCTAAGGGCACATTGGCCACACAGAGAGCATATTGCTACTACGTGATTATCTTGAATCCAGCAGTAAAAGTAGTAAGGTGTAGAGTTGTTAACCCAGTGACATTCATAGCAGAGCCAGTAGAAGAGGGAGACTATGTACACGACTGTACTACGTACACAGAATTTCATGATGACAGTCCAAGAGCCAGAGAAAATGCCCTTGGCGGAGAGGCGGTACTCTTTATTGACAGGTCTTCAACAATTGACCAGACGACAGGAGAACAACAAACTGGGATGGCAGCAGTAAAATTAAGACAGAGTGGAATATTTGAAGTAGTGGCGAGCGCAAGATTACCCTTACATTTTTCAGCACACATGGCAGAATTGGTTGCACTTGCAATAGCGCTAGAGGCACACAAGAACAAGGAGATCACAGTGTACTCCGACTATGCCTATGTGACGTCAACAGTACATGCAGGACTGTCATGTTGGAAGAGTTGGTCTTTCAACATGCTGACGGCATGCCAGTGCAGTATGTGCCTCTACTGGATAGACACATGGATGCACTACAGCTCCCAGCAACCATTGCGGTAGTGAAGTGCCAAGCCCAAACGAGGGGAGGCATGGTTTCCGGCAGCAATAAAGCTGCAGACGCAGAAGCAAAGCAAGCAGCATATTTCCTAGGAATTAAACAAATTTAACAGTCCTCCCAAAGATGCACTTGAGCCTCAGCATGATATTGTAAGAAGGGTATTGTTAATTTCCTGTTACCCAAATAATAGAACTTCAGGGATGAGCACCAACAGATGAGAAGTAATTATGGATAAGCAGAGGGTGTTTGATAACCCCCATATATGTGGCAACAGGAAAGCACCGGAAAACTTCTCCTTACATTATTGCAAGTAGCTCTTACGCAGCTCCATTAACCGACCCACCCTAGCAAATATGCACATATAGCAGAAGATTGTTTCTGTCCCAACTTGGCAGAGCATATTGCCTCCTTTATGCATAATTGCATTATCTGTCAGAGGTTTACTGTGAGGCACACATTGTGTGTGGTGAGAGGAGCAATATCACACCCTAATGGGCCGTTCCAACACCTTATTATTATGTGGATATGATTCTAAATTGTCATGGTAACAGGTACATGCTCGTAGTTAATGTTAATGTTAAAAGATATTTATACCACGCACTATCACCACCGGAGTGGTCCCCTGGTGCTCTAGTGGTGTGCCCATTTTATTGCTGGATTGAAGCTGGTCCAGGCTCACACCCTGATGCCCTCTGTGCGGCACAATTCCTCATCAGAGAGGTATTCCTACTTTGGGGGGTGTGCAAGGTCCTGCAATCTGACAGCAGACCTCACTTCATAAATGAAGTGTTTGAGCACATCACAACCCTGCTGGGGTGTCAGCATACATTTTCCTGCACTTATCACCTGCAAGCAAATGGAATTTGTGAACGCCTCAATGGCTTGCTCAAAGAGAATATTGCAAAAGTAAAAAATGACACTGAAAAAGGGATGATTTCATTGCCTCCCCATAGCATTGTACACATTGGACAATCAGCCTGTATCCGACCATCATTTAACTCCTCATAAGGTGGTGACAGGACGACGTATGCGCTTCCCACTTGCTCCCTCCTCTAGAGCGATGACGGGTGCCCATGGTGCTGTTACTGTTCTTGGTAATGAAATGTATGAATGTCTTGCTTCGATGATGGCTAGTGTTTCTTTTATCTCTCAAAAGCTGAAGTCACGGCAGGGGAGGTCGAAGAAGGATGATGAAGATGACACACCGATAGAATCACATGAACTGCTCAAAGCCCCTCTTCTTTATTCAGGGGATCAAGTTTTGTTGAGGAATTTTAATAGAATGTGGCACAAGCCACGTTTCGAGGGACCCTTTGCACTAGAGCAAACAACAGATAAGGCTGTTAAATTGCTACGGAAGAAAGCTCGGAATCATCTGGGAGACATCAAGCCCTGCCGATTTGAGACCTCCCTGGTCCAAAATGCAGACGGTGAACCGCAAGAAGAAGAAAAGGAGGAACAACGATAGATTCAGACACGTTCAAGGACCAGACCTAGACAGGAGCCCACAGAAAGCTAGATTGGGCACACTGTCTTTTCTTACACCAGGTAATCAGCGCGTTTATGTGAACTGAGTCTCGACGAGTAATTGTATACTGTATAAGAAAAAACACTTTGTGAACTCATAGAGACCAGGACCAAATGATAACAGAATAAAATCGTTGTTTATGCTTTTCTTATTTACGTCGCACACACTTATCCAATTCTGACAAGAAATAACGTGCCTATTATTGCCTTTCTTAGAAATCCTAAGACTTGATTTATTTTTTAAAGACTCTTTATTGCTGCATTAGCACAAAATTACAGTAGAAAAAACTGGCTGCCTCAATAAGGGAATTTCGAAGGTTGTGAGTTTTGGTAAGCGCTTGTTTAGAGTTCATGGACACTGCCAAGAGCGTACACATATGCAAAACATGGACTCTGCAGCAAGAGTAAATGTGTAGACATTTCTTTGCATTCTGCTATCTTTGCCTGTTCACCTTCCACATCTTGCAAAGAGCTGCATTGTATTATAAACACACGGAAGCATATACTAACACATCTCCTATTCCCGTTGTCACTAAAACTATACCTGAACTGGTCACCAATGCTACCCGAGAAGTAAAAAGGCATAGGAAAAGTGTGAACCCTGACTTTGAGCATGTTAATGCATATTTAGCAAATTTGGCCCATGTCACTAATAATATGTGATACCAGCAAAGGACAGTTGCTATATGCTCTCTCATCCCCTATGCCATGCGTGCCTCCAGAACATTCATAGCCTCGGACCAGGCTTAGTGGGATCTCAAAAGGACATACAAGTAGATGGGTTTCCCAAGATGGATGCTCTCCAGAGGAAAAGAAGATCTGTAGAGCTGACAAGAGTAAAGAGAGGAAACTATATTTCAACAATGAAGCACTCAATGCAATACCACCAGAGCACAGACTGTTTAGTAGGACTAAAATGTTTTTTGCGCCAGTTGTCCCAGGGGTCCAAGCCAAATTGAATGCCAAGTGGCTCCAGATCGCAAGATGGGAACTGCTGCAGACAATCCATTAGATGGTTAAGGGGTTCAATTCCATCAAAGAAGAATTAAGAATTGTCAGGCTGATGACACTCCTAAACAGATATGTCTTGGATCACCTCACTGTTATGGAAGGAGTCATATGCATAGGGCCGTCCTGCTGCACTTACGTGCCCGATCACAATGAAGATAATGGAACCCTCACAGAAGCCATCATGCAGTTATCAGACTTGCAGGCTAAGATAGAAGACATAACACGCACAGCAGAGGAAGACAAAGGTTGGCTGACATTCATCTTTATCTGGATACCATCATGGATGGCCAACAGGCTGAAGGTACTCATAGCTGCCCTAGTACTAGTACTACTAGCTATCTGTGTCATTAAAGTAGCTAAAACCCAGTTCGAGGAGACTTCCCAGAAGACAATAGGAATTAAATTATTATTGGATGTAGAAGCCCAAGGCAGATGGAGAGATGCAAATGTTCAAAGTGCAACATTCACACTTGAAGCAATACCCCCTTTTCCCTCCAGGCACAAGTTTCTTATTTCCCCCAGATCCACGCAACTACATGGGACATTGGTTATGGAGCACACCCGACGGAGACTGATCCTATATGACCTGGGGTTTTGATAGACAAGTAAAGTACGAAGGTCACCTGAGAGGAGTGGCGTAAGTATGGATTCCAAAGCCATACATTAAAAGGGAGAACCTCCAAGGAAGTGTGGTCGATATATCGACCAGCGGGGGATTGAAGAGGGAGACATGAATGTGTCCCTCATTGCACTGGGCCCGCCCTTGTCTCCACTTCACAGAAATTAAAGGTGTACATCGTTCATGGCCCCCTCCTCTCCATTGCCAATATGCCACAGATGTGAGAAACGCTATTCACTCAGACAGCCATTCAGAGCCTATCCTGATGACATCACTAAAGCGATACGTTTTCAGTCGATGGAGCAAGTAGACTGACTGTGACTGTGCAAAAACCTGATAACATCATGAATACATATGAACTGCTTGCTGACGCTGAATGCAACTAACATGAGTGGTCATGTAAATCAAGATGGAAGCCACAGCCACATTGAAATTAATGGAAGATACTGAAAGGGACATGAGAATGCAGAGAGAGGCCTGACACATTGATTTCATAGAGATGCGCTTACCAGGCTGCTAATGCAGCTATTGTGCAGCTTCATGGCAAGGACACAGAAGCAGAGAAAGTTTCACATTAGCACAAGAGATAGGACACCTGCATGTGTAAAAGCTGAAAATCCGCATAAATGTGAGCAGGAAAATTAAGTTTATGCCATCTGCACACGTGATCTGAACCTGGAAGACAAAGCCTATTAATTTGAGCCAGACGGAGAGTGTTGCTCACATCCAACTGATGACAGATGATACAAAGGTAATACCAGATTGAAAGCTTAATGTTCTGTCTCAAGGCCTAGAGGATCGGAGATGGTAACTCTATTGGGTATAGACAGCACCTTTGGGACTATTCCCAAAACCTTGAAAAGTTGTTCATGGGCTGGTAACTTTCCAAAGTGTCAAGGTGGAGAAGACCCTCTCTGACCAATCCCTACCCATCTTCCATGCTAGCTCACACTTTGTTGCAAGACCCAATGGTAATGCTCCAACCTGACATACCTGTAGTTGCTACATTTAGGTGGTCATACGAGGAGCCACCAAACAATGTTTAGCATTTGAAAGTACTAATCCCATATATGCTCTATATGTAGCCTACTGAACTAACCAATCCCATCCCACCTTAGGTTTTTGCAATGTATAATTTATTTTGTGACGTCACTTCACATTAAATCTCCATGACAAGCCTGTAACATGTGTGAAAGTATTGGAAATCATGCGATGTCCATATCTTGATCCCTATTTCGAAATCTTTCAATAAACAGTAAGTTTTGTCACATTTCTTTCCTCTTCCTTTTTTGACTGTAGGGGATGTCCCTGGACCAGTTCCGCTTGTGTGTATTTGGGGAAATTAACAGACCCCACCTTACTTCAAAAGTGTCTCTTCTACACAGCAACTTAAGTAATGGTGTTTTAACACTTTCTTAAGGATGACGATAAAAATATATTTTCCATAGAATGGTGTTTTAAAGATGTCAAATGTATCTCAACACAATACCTTCTAAAAGATGGTTGCCTGGTATACTCTACTGCCAGGAACCTTTTCACAATGTCTATTCCTTTCACATACTCTTGATGGATTACCTGGTTTACTCCACTCCCAGGAATCCCACTCTGGGCTTTGAAGATCCCCTGCTGTACTCTCCTGCCAGGTTCTTTCCCAAAAAAAGGTTAATGCCTGATGTACTTCTTTCACCAGGTCTTCTTATAACCTTTTCGTTATCTTTAAGTTCTCTTTTTCTTTAAGTATAACGCAGTTGTACTCCTTCACTGTTTATACTTTATTGGCTCCAGCTATAACTCGTTCCAACTTCCTCCATATTTACAGTTCACATATGCACACTTGTTCAAGTTCTGTTTGTTGACTTTGTTCTTAGTATTTATTGGCGTGTGGCAACACTTGTTCCAATCTTCCCCACATCGACATCTCAAATATGGAATGTGTGTAAATTCTTTCTTTCTATATCACTTGGCTGATATTCAAAACAAGTTTCCAACTGTTCGTATGCCTGTTGGTATTCCCCCAGGCTCTCAATACATATGGGCAGATGCCCCACTGTTTGCTAGCGTCTCCGACCCCTGCCGTACGGCTGCGGCAAAATCTTTGCTTCGGAAAAGCATCTTCCGCTATGCAGATCTTTGTCCAGTTCTCCCGACGGCTTCTCATCGACCCGCCGGTTGAGCTGCTGCTCTTCAATGCTACAGTTTCCCTGACAGCCTCTCCGCTGCTGCCGGCACCCCAGCAGTCCTCCTGCGGTACTCGTTGTGCTTCTCCTGCTCCCTCGCCTTTCCGGTATGAAGCACTTGCCTCCTTCAGCACAGTCTGCCCTCAGGTGCCTGCCTTCGGTTCTACTTCTCACTGTGCCCGCTATGCATCTCTCCTCTCCACCTTCACGTTAACTTGAAGAGGCACACATTATTAAAGGTCCCACACAGCTGATTGCCATCACAACAACGAGTCTGCATGTTTAGCTTGGTGTTTCTTTTAATCCACGTGTATTCCTCCCTCGTCCTGGTCTCAGTATTTGAGGTTTTAGGGGAGTTGGAGTTCATAGACTTATTGTGCTTTTTAAAGTTGTATGCTTTGGATTTCTGTTTAAAACAAAACCATCAGAAACAAGAGGTGTTAGACATTTGTTATATACATATGAAGTGTTAATGGTATTCTGTCTAGGGTGTGTGGCAAGAAGTGGTTTTAGGGTTTGACAACTGGAAGGATTTGTATAATGACAACATGCCATTCTAGGGCCTTCTTCACATGGAAGGGAAGAATACTGCGCCTCTCCAGATGAGGTCAACACTCCTCCCCGACAGCCATCTCCTTCCATATGATCCTCCCTCATAATACCACCCCAAGGGTCAGGATCAGGTAGCGGCTGCCATCCCCTGGCCACATGGTAGGAGATCTTAGGATGGAGATCAGTAATGACTCCAAATGAGTCATCACAGTTCTTTCAAATTCACAAAGCAAGTTAATCCAGACTCTATACCTGTTTGGGCTGGGAAGGGCCAATCCTTTTATACCGCAACCCCCCACCCCCTTACAGGTTACAGTCATAATCCCACCCATGGAACTTGCCTCATGCCACAGCCCCCTTAACCACACCCTGACTGCAATGTGTCACCTTATTTTCCCAGCCCCAGACACAAATACAGGGTTCCAAGATGATATCACAGACCTCATTTCTATAACCTCTGTGTCCAACGTCAATAGCATTTTTCTCAGTGACTCTAACTTCCCAAGCAGCACAGGCACAAACCCCTCCAAACTAGAACTCCTGGACTTTAATGACACCATGAACATTAGACACCATGTCACAAGACTTACACACCTCAAGGGCAACCAATCAGACCTATCCTATCCTCACCTGGACTCTTCAAGTGTCAGGCTGTATTGATCAGATCGAGCCATCATCCCACTCCAGCGAGATGGCTCAATACCGAGCAACAGAGCGAAGCAGCTGCATGCTTTCAGCAGCCGCTGGGCCTTTAAGGACTTCCACAAAGGAGCCCTGGAACTTAGCCTACTGTCCTTGCCAGCCACTGCCGGCTCCACTACGTCATCGTCGGCTCTCTCCTCGCTGCCTTTAAGAAGACTATATGCATGCTCACCAATGCTCAGATGCTTTTGGAAACTCACTGTACAAGGAACTTTGGGACAGCAAACAGGCCATGTGGGGGCAGAAAAAGCCTAGCATCGAAATGAATCACAAACTGAGCCTGACGTACAGCCAAGGCCCCACACCACAGCACTACAATATCTGAGACAGCAAACAAAGGCAGAGCCCTCTGTGAGGCAGTCTCCATTGCTGTAATCCTGACCCTGACACCGCCATTCCACAATCAGTAGAAAAATGCAACACCATCAAAATCTCTCAAATCAGCCCTCACATTGACAATGAGAGACTCTCTAATTAATATCTCAGAGTTGTGGACCTGAAATGGAGGTGACCTGGAGAAAGCATCCGGGGGACTTGCCAGGATGTTGGGTGACAAAAGGGTTTGAGCTGTAGCTCACCCGTCCTGAGGTCTAGACTCTACAGCAAGAGAAAGCTGGCGGCTCTGACTGGATAGAGGAGTGTTTATGATTACACCTGCTGCATATAATCAGAAAGAGGACAAGTAAGGTGTGCACCCTACTTCCTCCTGGGTTGGTCAGTGCTGAGATCTCCAAGGGCATGAGAGACATGACTGGTGAGTGGTTGTGCACAGATTGTTTTGTCAGACACTGAAGGTTGTGCACTGTGATGATTGTGATTAAAAACTGTCAGGATTTTGACTTTCAGGTTGCGTCACTTCCCTTGATCAATGAAGAAAGGGATGGCCTTTAACTGAAGCCACCTTCTGGCATTAGATGTCACAAAGATGAAGTTACAATGTCTGCAGGAAAATTCCTGCAAAGGTGGGAAAGTCCTACTGGAAGAAAGAAACCCCCAACGAAGGCCTGACGTCAACCAGGAGCCGAGGTAAGGATATCTGTAGGACGCCAACATTGAGATGACATTGCACTGAAAGCCGAGGAGTTGCAGAGCACCTCCTTCCCATTACCACCACATATATGGCAAAGACCAACCAATGAGGAGGGAACTGCTTGTTCAAGATTGGGTACGGTAAAGGCAATCAATAGCTTGCTAGTGCAGCCAACCTGGATGTGAGGTATTAGGGGGCTAGCTGCATCCATGAGGACCTGTGCGGCCGGAGTCACCACACACTGGCTAATCAGCCTCAGCGTTGTAGTGTGTTGGGACCCCGGACCACTTTGGAACTAAAGGTCCCATGAGGAACTGCTGTGCATGGGGCTCCGTGCACGTTGAGCGTCACAGGTCAGGAGGATTATTAACTCTTTCTCTGCCCGTACCACTTTCTGGTGATTGTTTGGTGTGCAGGCATGGGCCGAGGAGAGGAAGCAGATGCCATACGCGGTGCTGGAGTGGAAGCGTCACCAGGACGAAGCGCTCATTGAGGTCGGAGAGAGCGTTACGGGGGGGGGGCAATTCTTCCCCGTTGACATTCTTCCACGCTCTCCCAGGTGTGGCCTGTGATAGAGTAGCGGCTTCCCTCTCCACCCATGGGAATTATCACTGCGCGTACTGGAAAAGCCTGTGGAGACCTCACCCGACTCCCCAGGCATGAGATAAGTGAACTGTTCGCATCTTTGCCTGCATAGACAATGATTTTGAAAACCTGTGAAGGAACAGAATATGTGTACAGGGAAACGTGTGCTATTGATAAGGAGGTGGCTATTATGTTGTCATTTGAATATCTGGCATATAGCTGACAGGTGCCAGTGCATTTATGTGTGTCTGTTCATGTTGCTTGCCGCTGGCTATATGTGTTTGTCACTAATGTGGCCAAGGTACATGCATGCTTAATGTGCTCTGTGTATTATGTTGCTAAATGTGTCAGCTACATGTGCTTCAATGTCTGTGCAGCAACGCTAGAGTTCAGGAGTCCTTAGGTCAGGTGGAACAGGAGTGTGAGAATTACAAGTCATTACAGAGGAACAGGAAATTAGACCTGGGGCCTCATTACGACTCTGGCGCTAATGGGTTAACGGCGCCGTAAAAGGCTGCGGCGCCATTAACCCATTAGCGCTTGATTACGAGGTCCCTTTGCGGAACCCGACCTTAACGGCTGGTCTACTCCAGCCGTTAAAGTAGGGACCCGCAAAGGGACCTTGGTGCTAAGTACGGTACCTCAATTTGCGGTACCATACTTAGCGCCTTCCCCATTCCCATAGAGCCCGATGGGGCGAAAATGGCAATGGGGAAGGGCCATGGTTCAATGGGTAATTACCGCCCGCCAACCTTGGAATGGGGTGGTAATTCCCCATTGAACCATGGCGGACCCGTTACAACACCGGCACCAACCATGTTGCTAATAGCGCCATGGTTTAACGCTGGTGTTGTAATGAGGGCCCTGGTGTTTTAGTCAGGAGACAATGTGGTATGCAGAGTCATAATGGCGGTATGTTTTTGCCTCAACCCTCTTACCCATCCAATCAAGTTTCCTAACACTCTTTCCGTTTTTCTTAAAATCTTCCTACCCATCCACAACTTCTCCCTAACCCTCTTCCCCCCGCATGGCTGCCTTGTGGTTAGCTGTCATTCACAATCATGAACCCGTGCACACCAAGGTGGGAAGGCCGCCCTCCATTCAGCTTCTGTGGTCTGGAAGAAGTTGTATTTGTTACTCCCTCCGGCTTGACACTGGAAAAGCAATACGTATCTGCTGTCATGTCTGCTGACACCCAGTAATGTCAAAACACATCTTCTTCCACTGATCAATATAGACAAGCCTAATTCAAGACCCCCACTACCATACAGAAGTAACCTTGTTGCATCAGTAACACTCCCTTGCACAACCATGCTGAACCTGACACACCGGGGGCGCATTATGGTTCTCACCAATGTGAGTGCCATACAGATCCAAACAACCTTGGCAGCAAAACATGTCCCTGTGCCCCCAGATGTCATGCTATTACAACATGCCTCAGATCGACTGCTAGCAGCAACATGGTGGCATTACAAAGGTAGATAACGTGGAGTCTTGGAATGCACATGATTGGCATGCATAGGGCATAAGGGATGCAGCAGAGTGCGTATTCAGGCCTACCAAGGCCTCCACTTACATGTTTTTGTGATGAGCCCATGGTTAATGGCATACACTCTGCCTTCTCCCTATATAAAGAGGTGGACTGATAAACTCAGAGACTTACAATTAGGAATTCCACCTTCTGCTGAGCTACACTGGCAGAGACTTGCAGGAATGGGCATTGCAGTAGTTTCCTTGCTGTGAAGTTCTAAGAATTGTAAAGGGTCAATTTATCTATTTAGGGTCTGGTCAGAAACCTTACTGATTGATGTTAAATGTATCATATTCACAAAGTTATTATTGGTACAAGGCAACTTTCCAGCAAATGTGCCTCTGCTCCCTTCTTTTTTGGAACAACCAAAACAATTGCGGATGGGGCACTTTGAAATGCGCTTAGCTTCTTGCACATGTTCTGGGCAGCTTTCACTTTCCATTGCATGATTTATTATTCCCTCTGTGCCATTGCAAATGGGGAAAACCAATTCAAATCAGCTTTGTGCTCACAACAAGAGAGGCAGGCCAGGCTTAACTGCTATATTGGATCCTTCCTGCTCGGGAATACAAGCCCCATCAGATGTGTTTGACATGGTCCATCCAGCATAAGTGAGGCATTATAGGTGAGGAGTAGCTTGATGTTCTATGCTCAGAAATCTTCTTTACATGCCAGCATTTTTAGTTTGGGCTATTAGGTGTCACTTTAGCGCCAGCTATAAGCCAAAACTATTGCATTAGAGTACAGCAGGGAATAGTGGCATAAGAGGAGGGACACAAAGCTTGTAGGTGTGTATTATATTGTCCCACTCATTGACTGCACAGGGCCATGTTAATCCCTATGGTCACTCCCACCCACTTCCTGCCCCTCCCTCCAAAAACACATCCTCCTGGGATCTCTTTGAGCTAACCTTATCAAGCCTTACAATCACACTTAGTACTAGACGGGTCTCCAGTTTTTTTCAAAGCAGTCTTTTGAAACTTAATGACTTAATTGGAGACATAAACGTCGTACGGTGTAATATAAATGTGTTAACCAGGTCTGCCTTCAGCCATTCGATATATAAGCACTATGTGTGTCCTTCACTGAAGTCGTGTTAAAAATAAACACTGGCAAAGTCAACAGTCTTGGAATGTGTATAAGTATTAGGCACAGGACAATCACTACTATTATATGCCCAGTTACTTGCACCAGTTTACAGCTGATACCATCAATAGCCAGTTAATAACACTATGGCAGAGCAAGTGCCTTTATGATGCCTACACAAAAGACAAAACTGTTTGCATTGCCAATGCTTGTTTCTTTTAATGGGGTAGGCCCATGACCCCCTTACATCTCCCTACGCACGCCCTTCTCCAATACTTCCTACCCTTCAACATAAACAAACCTATTTTACCGCCACATAGGAATTTCAGCGATGCAAATTACCACTCAGTAATTTCATTTGACGAAACAACAGTACACAGCACCTCCTTGTCTGCGTCCACTTTAAGTTCTTAGTTGTTGTGATTCCGCCCTGCAGCCAGTGGCAGACTCGTATCAATTCATAATTGATCCCCAAAAATATTTCATTTCGCCAAAAGAATTTAAAGGGTACGCCAAATCAAAAGCTGCGTCTGAGACGATAAGCACCCCATAAATGCATGATTTAATTCGCCCCACCGTATCTAGCAACTGGAGCCTCTGAAACAGCAAAATCTATCAGTGATTTGGGGCCTCGATTCCGAGATTTCGGCGCAAGCGGAAGTAACACGTTTGAAATCCAAAGCCTACTCATCCCTGCCTTCTTGCAAGGCTGATAAATGAAGTAGCATTAAATGAACATTGCCATTACAGCGCTTCGACGTGGAAGGAATCTGGCACGGAGCACTGTACACAAATGTAATATTATTACGTTAGCAGCGTTCGTCGTTTGTGAATACACTATTATGCAAAAAGAACTTCTTTGACAAAAGAGCCCTCGGGCTGTTCTCCGATTTTTCCAGATGCGCGAAGACAATCTCAGCAAATGTTCTCCCTTCCCCCGTAATTAAATCAAATTAAATGATATGATGCTTGATTGCTTCTTTGTCCTCTTGCACGCCACAGACTTGCTTTAACGCGGCAACAGATTGAGCTATTAGGAAATCTGCTATTTTTTCTCCCTGCATCGTGAGTCAGGCCTGGTATTCCCACACCTCTCTCTGAAGCTGTACTTCGAGGTCAGCCTGACACACTCACCAATGATTCCTGTTCTGTTATTGAAAATCATTGCGTTATCACATGCCCTTCACTTTCCGGTGCTATGCCAGCTTTGTTTACTGAGCTCGGTAAACCTGACATGTCCGCCATGTTTCCCATGTCTTTGCCTCTGTATCGTATGTACCAGAATCCCCACCGAGGCCAAGATATTTATTGGAGTTTATTAATAGAGAGTGTTCAATTATCAAATCAGAAATAACTAGCTATCCCTGGCATACCATATGCCAATCTAGCACTCTCTATCTATCTCTCTCTCTCTCTAGCTCTCTATCCCTCTGTCTTCAGTTGCTTTTTGTTTCACTCTCTGTCTCACTAGACGGTGACTCTGTCTTTCTCTCGGTAAGCAAGAGTCATGTTGTCAAATGGGGTTTCTCAGTTTTCTCCCTCTGACAGTCAAGTCTGGTGTGAACTCATGATCTCTCTCTCTCTTGGTGCAGTCTGCTTCTCTCTCTTTCACTGTGTCATTGAAGCCTGATTACCTCTTCCTCTGCTAATGTGGTCTTTTCAGCTGTGTTTACTCTCCCTCTCTCTCCGCACCTTCTCCTCCAACTCTCTTCGTCCCTGTCTCCCCATCCCTATCGCTAACTCTTTGTGAATCTCTCTCTGCCTCTCCGCTTGTGGGTGTTTGTCCCTCTCTTCCCCTCTCTCCCTCCCTCTCTCTCTGGCACTCTCGCTCTCTCTCTCTCTCTCCTTTGGGGGTGGGGGTTGGGGGAGGGGGGTGTGTGGGTGTGTGGGTGTGTGTGTGTGTGTGTGTGTGTGTGTGTGTGTGTGTGTGTGTGTGCGCATGTGTAAAGGTCACTTCCGTGGCTCATTAAAACAATCTTATCTAATTATTATGACTAATTATTACTAAAATATAGACTAAAAGTGATCATTAGAAATTAATAGTCTGGCTTTTTAAAAGGAGCCTGTTTACAATGTTAGTAACATTAAATAATTTCCTTTTTCGAATAGCTTTGTTTGCAGAGAAATACAGCATTTTGTCCCTCAAAAAGGCCTTCCATCTTGGAAATTGTTGAACTCAGGTTAAAGCCAATGGTCTGTTTCCTTTGTGAGTACCAAGAGAGGAAAAGAAGGTAACAAGAGAGCGCAGTTGTGATGAGCCACACACCTGATCGAAACCGAGAATAACCATATACATTATTTCCTATTGTACTCTTTTGAAATCCCCCTATGAGAAAGTGGAAGTGGACAAACAGCATCAAGGCGAGTTCCTAGCTTCTTTAGTGCCAAGGACGAGTAAAGGACAATACAATGTATACGACCCTCTTTACCAAAAAGTACAGCAGTGAACAGCATTCTTTATGCGACCAGCAATCATCCTCGCCACATCATACACAATATACCCTTCGGAGAAGTTCTCCGGACCAAAAGAAAATGCACCACGGAAGAAAAATTAAAAAAACATCAAGAAAAACTAATCCACAAGTTCAAAAATAGAGGCTACAACCCGAAACATATAAATAAAAGTGTCAAGAAAACTTTGATGAGGCCAAGACTGGATCTTTTGAAAGAGAAACGAAAACAAGAACCCCAGCCGGATAAACCTAGGTTTATCACAACATACAGTACCAACAATAAAACAATCAGACAAATTCTACAGCAAAAGTGGAACATTCTAACAGCTGACCCAGATATGTACTTAATACTTGACAAAGCACCAAATATATGCTATCGGAAATGCAAAACTCTAAAAAAAGATGCTTAGTCTATCACACTTTGACCACACCAGATACCGACTCGTTTTGAAAAAACAGACTGAAGAACAAGAATGTTGGCTGAAACAGCCAGTGCAAGGAAACTACAAATGTGGCCACATGATCAACGCAAAGAAAGACATTATCAAACCAAATGGCAACAAGACTATATGATCAAACAACATATTAACTAAATCAGTACATACATTATATATGCACTAGAATGTATTTGCAGAAAGATATATCTTGGGAGCACCATTAGGAAAATGAAGGTCAGAATAAGCAAACATCTCAGAGCCATCACTAACCAACACACCAAATCTCCAATTGCCATCCACTTTGGAGAAAACCACCAAGACACAGATCTACCACATATCAAATGCTTTGGAATTGAAAAACTTTTAGCCTCACCCCGAGGAGGCAATCTTATGAACAAACTATGAAAACGAGAAGCATTTGTAAATGTATGATGGATGCGACGTACACTGGTCTGAATGTAGATCAAGAGTTACACCACTTTTTGTGATAGACTATGACAAAATTCTAACAATTTGTTCACTCTGTGAAATGTTTGTAATGCTTTACATGTTTATGACTATGTAGAATGCACACAGCAAATGTACACAATGGGTTGACTGTCACAACCAGACTACCATGGGATCCTACATGTAATGTCTCACACGTATAATCCTGCATTCTAGTGCATATATGTGGTTACAATCAGCACTTACACACGAAGGGATGACCGTTAGAGTTATTGCAACTAACATCTGAAATTGGGTTCATGATACCCATTTATTTCCCACACAGAAAGACATTTTTCGTTAGGGAGATTTGAGTATATATCAAATCTCTTTTTCTTTTTCTTTTTCGTTATTTTTATATCAGCCTCCTTATTTTTTCATTTACACAATCTTTCCGAAAATAGCAAATTACACATTGAGAAGTTTTTGCAGCAATCGATCAACACTTTACCTATTTCCAATATCCTATACTAGCGTTCATTACCACAGGTTCGTACACGCATTTAGGACACCGTTTATTGAGGCTAATTAAAACATCATGTGCAACAGAATATTGCACATTTAACACATTTATAGTCAGAAGCCAGTTTGTTTTTCTGAATAGTCTTAAAACATCATCAGCCATTCCCGCGAAGTATTTATTTTATAATGATAAATCCTGTTATCAATTATTTTAAGCCAGTAAACTATAAGCGATCCCAATCCAACATGGCGAATGGCAACATCACATGTGACGTCATCGCGTCGCACCCGTGATTTGTGAAACGTCTCTCCAACTAACTTCAACAAAGGAAGTACGCGTCCAATTTGCAGAATGCCGGCAATCGTACTGCACTGTGAAGAATCTGGGAATTCCACTTTGTCAATCCAGGTGAGCACAAGATTTTGCAAGCAGCACACGCATTACAAGTGCGGCGGCACATAACTTTACTTTACATTTTGTTTCTGACTACGAAATTTTATTTCAAACAGTTACTTGTCCACATAGAAACAGTGGGTCGGCGTGAGGTCTAATCATTATGGCAATAATAACCTAACTCATAAATAGACCATATTTTGTTAGCGACACCTCAATAACTTTTTAAATAGAGCACTACCTCAAATCAGAGGGTATTGCCATATGCCACATGCCACAAAAAGTTAAGCTAGACTATTGGGAACTTTGAGCATTACAATATGTCTTTACAACGTGGCGCGGGATGACCCAACATTCACTCATACTTAACATTTTATGTTTCAAACAGACTGATCGAGGAATGCAGGATAAAGGTGGGCACTACGTCCGTTTTTCTGTTTATGCTCAATACTCCATATAGTATAATATTTGAATTATTAAACGTTTGAATTTACTGATCTTTTTGGTTTCCAGCTCTGTTTTGTACTCAGATAATTTGTTGTTGATGTCTTATAAGATGGCATCTACTTCCTAAAGTAGTAACTAGTTCTTTCTCTATCTCCTGTATTTCTTGTCCTAAATCTTTAATGTTGTTCGCCAGTTCTTGTATAGTCAATAAAATAAGATCCAAGGAGCACTTATTTAATATGGCTTCCCATCTTTTTACAAACTCTTTGCTTTCCTTACACAAGGTGGGTCTTAACTGAATACAAAGTCCCCTAGGCATTCTTTGGCTTTTGTGGTATCTGCCAAGCATAATTGCATGCAATTTACGGTTAATTTCTTTGTGAATCAAGTATTCCAGTTGTTTAATTTGGCGTGTAGGATCTTCCTTGTTGGCACTGGTTGTGCTAAATCCGGTGTCCTTGATAAGACCAAGTATTTTGTCAGCCTCTTCGGCTGTGAAGCCCAATATTTCAGCTCTGTTCGTAGTTAGACCTTCTATGTCAGCAAATGACATGTTTGATTATGTGATGAGTATTGTAAGTTGAGTCTGTGTGCCTCCACCTTGTTTATGCAGAGACAATGTAACAAGGAATGCAGGATAAAGGTGGGCACTACGTCCGTTTTTCTGTTTATGCTCAATACTCCATATAGTGTAATACTGATTATTTGAACTTTAACCTGGGGCTACCAGTTGTAAAAAGGTCCTATGGCATGAGGACCAAAAGTCAATGCCAAAAACAAAAATAGAGTAAATCCACCCTATTAGACTGATCATCTTTACTGAGGACTGGTCTAAACAATCCACTCTACAGACTGATTTATTTTGGAAACCACCTACGAGAGACAAAGGAGTGCAGTAGAAACCTTGTAAGTACATCCAATACGCATTGCAAGACAGCTAATAACCTCCCCAAATACGTGTTCATTTTTTGAGCTATATTTTATTCTGTCCTTTTTTCATCCTTTTGCAGCTTTATTAATACCACAGTTGGGAACACACTATGTTGTTCGTATGATCAATACATACACCTAAATTCCCTGATGAACCGTGTCATGTGTCGAAAAAGGGATACGCACAACTAATTAATTTGGATACTTAAGAGAACAAGCAGTTTATTTTCAAGTTGTTCATCCACTGTGAAGCTTTATTTGTCTTCTTTTTGACCCATCTATGCACAAATCTTGGAAACTATATTTTTTGAGTAACATCAATTCATTAATGTAAAGATTACAACATAAAAAATTTCCGAATTGCAATGAGAAAAGTTTTTGAGTGATTTCTAACCATTTTGTGTTCTCCAAGTAAGCGCAGGAATCCCAGGGTCCATCATCTTCTTTTATTCAAGTGTTTTTTCAAGGGGTTGCTTGACTCACTAAGTGCATAATGCATGCTATGTTTGATACTCATTTAATTTTTCAAAAAACTAATTATAACATTAAGTGTTAGTAACCTGGAACATATATACTCATTCAGACAGCTTTAGGTTTTGGATAGGTGGAATAAATGGTTGCTATAGCTATCATTTTATTGGAATCTTTCTGACAAAACTTGCTGAATTTTAGAATCAGAGTGGTGGAGAGGGGAAGCCAGGTCGCAGGGTTATGATTCCTGTGTGCATGGCCAATATATATATATATGTATATATATATATATATATTGTGGATGTGCAGGGTTTTCTGTGAGACTTAAAGCATGTGGAATGGATTGGGTCAAAGAGAAAGTGATAGGAAACGGGTCCTGGGTCGGATGCTATTTGGAGATGCACTTGCTCTGGAGGCAGCTGGTCAGAAGATGCTCTGGTTGAAGAAAGTGTGGAACCTTACCTCCGGTGAGGACCCTCTTAACAAAGTGCAGATGTGTAGTTACAACCTCAAAAACCAGGGAAAGCAATTCCTTCAGGAACAAGAAGACAAAGATTCCTCTCTGCTGGATGGTGTGGTGGAAGGTGCCTTTCTGTGCCTTTACCTATGTTCCAAATGATAACTCTGAGTCTGAGGTGACTCCCATGGTTCTAATCTTTAGAGTGTAAGAAATCCCCAGTGAGACCTTCAAAGTGAAGTCAAGGGTCAACTAGACTTGATAGTAGCATCTTGTTCCTTCTGAAATTGACATAGTGCTACTTCAGTTTCATCCAACACTGGTCGTACCTCAAGTGGTCAGCATTTGGCTGATGACCCTAGTACTCACCTATAGCTTGAACCGGGTCTGAGCATCATTAATGAGCCCACATTTGAAATCCCATGCTGCATTCTGAGATTAATTTTTTTAATTATTTCTTTATTATTTTTATTAGATGAGTAAATAGCAAGTTACACAAGAAAAAGGTATACTTTTTTTAACACATTTTTACAGATTTTAACAGATATACTCTGTTGGAGTAAAATATAAAAATATAAATAACAAATGATAAAAACAAGTTAAATGGAAACTCTTCAATGCGTTTAAATTACTAGATGGATATTGATACAGACACGGAGAAGTCAAGGATGAGGAAACAAGACAGAAAACAATAGGGAAAGGAAAGGGAAGGGACAGCAATATTAAAGAAGTAATTGTACTTAGGATCATGAATAAATACATTCAATTTTTTGTTAAATTTGTACAAACAGGAAGAGGAAGAGGCATGACACTTTTTGATCCAATGAGTGGAGCAGATAGAATTCTACCAGCAGATAAAAGATATGTTAAATGTGTTCTTCCAGTTACAATTAATGTTATGAAACGCAATACTGACAAACAGATTAAATAAAGTAGGAGATTCAATTTGTCGCATTATATGGTTGACAATGGAGCCAATCATAAGATTCAAAAGTAATAAATGTTCTGCAAAGTGAAAGATCTGTTGCATGCAAGATCAAATCTTAATGCAAAAAGCGAAGACATATTTACATTTGAAAATTAAATGAACAATTATGGGGAGAATTATCCATGACCATGGCAATGCGCAGGGGTGTTGGGAAGGCGCAGTGAAAGATGAAAAATAAGGTTTGGTTAAGATCGGCAGCGACAGATGGGGAATGACATAATTCCCATATTTGAGACCAAAGATCTGCGGTCGGTTGAAGGTTGCAGTCTGTCTCCCATAGTTTGACAGTGTTCTGGTTTAGTAAGTTGGGTGAGGGAGGATCATTTAGGAATGCATAAAGCTTGGTGTCACTAATAGCATGGTTGCTAATTAAGAAAGTCAAAAAAGGGGAAGGGAAATTTTGGGTCAAAGAAGAAAGGGATTTCCTTAATGATTTAATCAGGGATGTGTGAAAGGGGAGATATGTTTCAGGGATATTGTATTGTTGGCAAATCTGTGAAAAGGGGATCTCAACAGAGTTATGAATAAGTTGTTTAATCAATTTGATACCTGATGAGAACCATCTGTAAATAGTAGTAGTGAGGTTGGATTTGGTCGGGTTCTGTTTATTAAACCAAAGGAAGATGTCATCCAAGTTGGTTTTGGAGAAATAATTGGTAGGGAGTTTATTCCAGATGGATTTGAAAAAATGTAGAGTATGAAATGATGTAATGTTGGGCCAAGAGGAAGTCATTAAGAAATGAGTGGGGGAAGAGTGGAGAAATAAAGCTAGTTTCAACATTTACCGAAAGAGGGGCAATTGCAAGATGGGTTTCAAAATGTTTAAAGATAGTTAATTGTTTTAGAATGTTTTGGAAGTTAGGGAATTTAACTCCACCTGTATGTTTAGGAAATCTTAATTTGCTGATAGCAATGAGTGGTACTTTATGATTCCATACAATTTTAAGAAGAAGGAAGTCAACATTTTTTGTAAAATGAAGAGTGAATTGCAGTGGGGATCATAGACAGAGAGTAGAAAATAATGGGCCTAATCATCTTTTTTATAGTATCAAGTCACCTTCTCCAAGGTAAGAAAAAGGGGCACCATCTTGAGACCATATCTATAACTTTTTCAATTAAGAGGTTGATATTACGCGTTATAGTAGTATGTATATCTTTAGCAATTTGTAGCCCAATATATTTAATATGAGAGGGTTGCCAAGATATTCCGAATAGTGGGGTATTGGTAGGCGTACAGGCGTTGGTGAGAGGTATGACCTCAGATGTATCGAGATTTAACTTGTATCTAGAGACCATAGACAAGTGATTGTAGTTATTAAGTGCTGGATGGAGGAGGCGGGGTTAGAGAGATAAACAAGAATGTCATCAGCATAGGCCGAGATTTTGATTTCTATATTGTTAATGAAGATGCCTTTGATGTTGGGATTTGTTCTAATGTTTTGTAGGAGAGGTTCTAGTGCAAGGTTAAATAATAGAGAGGAGAGAGGGGACTGCTTTGGCGGGTGATTCTTTTAATTTGGAAAGAAGAGGAGAGAGAATTATTAATTAGAATTCTAGCAATAGGGGATGAGTATAGGACTTTAACCAGGTTACTAAAATATGGAGAGAAGCCATGCCAGGTTAAGGAATGAAACATAAAAGACCAAGAGACATGATCAAAAGCTTTCTCAGCATCACGAGCTAAGAGAGCAAGGGGAAATAGGAGTCTAGTGTTGGAGGACGCGTGGCGATCTTTGATAAAACCAGATTGGTCAGAGTGTATGAGCATAGGAAGGTATTGCTCTAAACGGTTAGCTAGAATTTTGGTGAATAGCTTAGAATCAGAATTAATAAGAGGGATGGGTCTGTAGTTTTTAACTAAGGAGGGATCTTCATCAGATTTAGGAAAGAGTATGAGAAGCGCTTCACCAAAGGAACCAGGGCTTTGACCAATTTCAATAAAGTACGAATATAATTGTAAGAGTTTTGGAGTCGAGAAACGTTTTGTAAAAATCTACATCTACAGTAAACCTGTCATACCTTGGGGCTTTATTAGGTTTGAGGTCTGATATGGCTTGTTTAATTTCAGATAGGGATATAGGGATGTCAAGAGAGGAAAGGTTGACTGGGTTTGAGGACATTTGTTTGATTTTTCTGAAGAAATAATGGATTTCAGGAGTGTTAATAAAAGGATCAGAGGAATATAGATTGGAGTAAAAATTGTGAAAAGCATTATTAATATCTTTTGGGTTGGTTAATCTGATACCATCAGGAGAGAGAATATGAGTAATGAGCGATTTGTCTTTCTTCAAGTAGGAAGCAAGCATTTTTCAAGCTTTGTTGGATCCAATGTGTAGTTTAGCTCTAGATCCAAGTATAGAATTAGCAGCTTTGTTGGTGCATAGTTTATTAAATTCAATACGTTTGTCCATGAGAGCTTTCAAGGAATTTGAATCGGGGCTGGCATAGTACGACTGTTCGAGAAGTTTGATAGAGGACAACAGAGTGTTGTGAGTAAGTTCTTTTTTTTGTTGAACACTTTATTTAATTTATCAATAACCAAAATATATCAACAACGTTATACATCAGGATAATAACTCAAATATAACTGTGAGTAAGTTCTGATTGTTGTTTTTTAATGGCCGCATATTGAATTATAAACCCTCAGAGGGTGGCTTTGAAAGCATCACAATTGTTAAGGACGGATGTACGTTCAGTGCGATTATTGAGAAAGAAATCATCAATGAAGGACTTAGTTTTGTCAGTGAAGGATTTGTCATTAAGGGGAAATAAATTACAACTCGACCTGGGAGAAAGTTTGGAAATAGGAATCCATTGTAACGTGGTGGAGACAGGGGCATGATCTGAAATGGTTATGGGGCCAATTACAGAATTTAAAATAGTGGGAGTAAGTGAGGAATTAACAAAAATATAATCAAGTCTAGAGAAGGATTGGTGGGGAGAGGATTAAAACGTAAAATCTTTTGTATCTGGGTGACAGAAGCGCCAAGAGTCAATTAGATTGAGATTTTGAAGTAGGTTTAGGAAATTACTACAGGATTTGGAATTTACAAAATATGAGGTAAATTTACGATCAAAATTTTGATTCATATCGTCACAAACAATAAGTCTATCAGAAATCATCTGTGAGAGCTTTAAGTTAAAATTATACCAAAAAAAGGGATTAGGGGCGTTGGGACCATAAATATTGATTAAAGTAACAGGCAGGTTGTTAATAATTGCTTCTACAATGATGCAACAACCGTCAGGATCATTTTCTTCATTAACTAATTTAAAATGTAGAAGTTTGTAAATTAATATAGAGACACCCCCTTACTTGTCTAGAGCATTGGAAACAAATGTATGGCTGACCCAAGAGGCTCTGATCTTGAAGTTTTCACTATCTGAACTCAAGTGAGTCTTTTGGAGACAAACATCATCAGGTTTAAGCTTGGCAAGTTTGGAGATTATCTTGTTACATTTGATAGGGTGACTCAGCCCTTTAACATTCCAAGTAACAAACTTAATAGACATTTGCAAAGATAGAGAAAATAATGTCAAAAGCAAAAAATAACGCAGTGAGAAGTAAAACGGTAATATAATACAATGAGTATGATTTAACGGAATGTAGTACATCGTAGGAGTGAACATTACTATATACTGTGGCAACACCGGAGTACACAGGGAGGAACAGAAGGGAAGGGGCACAACAAGAGAGAGCAAAACATACAATAATGTACAAGATATGTGAAAGAAAAGATATAAGAAGAAGTAATACCATGAGGGATATGGTTAGAATAGTTTGGAAATGAGTAAGTAAGAGTATCATGGGGGATACCAGAGTACAGAGACGGAATATGCACAGGCGAAGAGAAGCAAAGAGCATGATATTAGTATGACGTCAAATGTTATAAGACTATGAACAAGTAGAAAAAGCAAATGGAGTTATTCTGTAAAGAACGAGGTGATTAAACAGAATGAAAAACTGTAGATCGAACAAGGTGATGGTTAAGTAAAGCCCACGTGTGAAGTCGGTCAAGTTTCTAAAGTTTAGAGAGAATGATCAGTGGATTTGATGGGAGATCTCGATTTGTCTCTCAGGTGAGTTGAGGTGGACGGAACATCAAATGGAATTGAAGAGCCTGATCTTCTGTGCTTAGGTGTGTTAGGGTAGATTCTGGGGTCGGCAGAGCTGTACCTAGGGTACGCAGACCTCCAGCTCTTGGAGGGCCCTAACTCCCTCCAATGTTCCAAATAAGCTGAGGTCCACTCAAGGAGCAAAGGATAACTGATGTTTTATTATATCAAACAAGCAGGGACAACATACAAGGTATCAAGTTTCATCCAAGTACATCTCAACAAGTTCAGGCTCGCAAGCCCTTTTTTTGCACTTGTGATGTCACAATCGCCGTCACTTATCAAAAACCTTCCCTGAACCTAACGCCACGCTGCGTTGGCTCCCAGAGTGGTAGGTCCAGTATGGAGACATAAAGGGTGCATGGTTATTGGTGGTCACGTTGTCAGATGGTGTACTTGGGTTATCCCTGAGAATTGCTACCTAAGAAATGTTACATTAGAGCCCCTGATGATTGGTTGGAAATTCTGATCGCCAGCTCCTGTCCCCCAGTGTACTGACTGGTCAGGCTGCGAGCACCCAACCCTTGGACCATCATTGTTCCCAGCCCATGAGGTGCCTGTTCTCGTATAATGTGTATCAACAAGATGTGACTATGTGACAGTGTGTAACAATGAGGTCTTTACTAATGCCATGAGAGCAGTCCAGTCCCAGCGCATTTTGTAGATGAATTGTTGCCATTATGTGGCAAGATTCAGTCTCAGATGTGGGACGGCTGCATCTTCCCTGCTTCCAGGTCTTTGCATCATGTCAGGTCGGCTGGATCACATGTGAGGAGACCGCTAGGGAAGTTGAATTACTTCTATTTGATTTGTATTTTAGCTTGAGGTGTCCTGCCCTGTAGCTGGGCTCATCGTGGCACCGTGAGTGAGGAATGTCACATGCAACATTATGGCCTTGGCGATGGCAGTCCCTGCCAGGGCGATTAAGCTTGCTCAGCAGCTTGCAGTGTCAAGATCTCTGTAAAGGAAGTTTAGTGTGCTGGATTGCTCTGAGGGCTACCTAATGTCTGGTTATTCTTTCAATATGATTGATTGTTCAAGGGTTAAAAGCATGCAATGAGTGGTCAGATCCCTTGAGTGCTCCTGTCCCTCCATAGAGTAAATAGCAAGTAGCATCTTCAAGCATATGGACAAGCTCTTCTGGTATCTTGCGTTTCTGTGGTGCGATAGCGACCTATATGAAAAATAACAAATGTGCAGACAGGATGTATGTCACTGTCCTCTAGCTCATAGACTTGTATGCAGATGTTTTTCGCGTGGATTGGTGTGTGAGTGACCCGATTGTGCCTATTGCACGTGTGCTTCCTGTCTAACGCAGCTATGTCATCATGAAGTATCTAACAACCTGCAACATGGTTTGTGGGGACATCAATCAAGTTGGTCCATATAATCATCTCCAACTCAGTCTTAGTTGTCATTGGTTGTGTTGGCTAAGGCTCTTGCTATCGTGGGATTGAGCGGGTGGAAGGCTAGATGCATTCTGCGTTGGGAGCGGTGGGACCGGGTGCAATCTCGGATAATCGATAGTTGTTCTGTTGTGAATGCTCCTTCCAGTTAGGGGCCCCATCAGGAGGGAAGGGATACTCGGTTTTTCCCTCTTCAGTCCCTGCTTCTCTTGCAGTCTCTCAGGCGCCATACCTTTGTAATTCCCGCTAGATGTCCATAGTGGTTCACATGATCTTCAAATGACCAGCACATGTACACACATCCTCCTCCGGGCTTGCAGTAAACCAATTTTCCGACGTACACTTTGGGATTCCTTGGGTTTTCTAATTCCATTGATGGTGGGTACATATCTGATTCCATTACTTGTTGTCTTAGCCTCTCTCATTCCATACGTATTATGTCTCTTTGTTGCTCATCTTCTGCAGGTAGGAGTAGCTTCATCCAAATCATTTCTTCTGCAGTTGTCTTTGATTTTGCCATGCATGCTTTTATTCCAATTAGAGAAGCCAATCCTAGGATCAGGCCCCCTGTTAGTATTTTTAGGTCATCAGAGAGCCATGATGGCATCCTTGACCAGAGATATGAGAACCACCTTCTGTTCTATTTCGTACCCTTTGATTCTTCTTCCATTTTAGCGTGTATTTTTGCCAATTGCGATACTGCTTCTGATAAAGTTCCATTATCTTCGTCATTTGCTGGTATGAACGTGCAGCAGGAGCTCCCTATTTTTGTGCATACTCCTCC
Organism: Ambystoma mexicanum; assembly: GCF_040938575.1. Taxonomy (NCBI): domain Eukaryota; kingdom Metazoa; phylum Chordata; class Amphibia; order Caudata; family Ambystomatidae; genus Ambystoma; species Ambystoma mexicanum. The sequence continues at coordinate 308,830,765 of NC_090934.1, read as the reverse complement.
TTCCATGGCTGTGAGCAGGTCCAGCACGTACCAGTTCTGTAGGGACACTAATCGTATAGCTCGGAGCTCTTCTTTTATTGCATTAAATCCATTAACTGTTGAGTTTATCGTCATCATCAGCTCCTACCAGGTAATCTGGAGCCACTTTGCATTTGCGTATGTCTGTATCCCTGGGTGTATTATTGCTGAGAAAAACATGGCAGCCCTGCTGAACAGCCGATGTGATGCTGGTATTTTGTCCAGTGCCTCTTCTGATTTGCCCCATAAGTAATTTCCAATTTTCCTGCCTTTTCACTCTTCGTAATGGCATCTCTTTGTTGATGTCATTGTTGGATGGTAGTGGGGTAGGGGATAACGATCTTTTCCTGCGCTTGTTATTTTCATCCATTTTAGGGAAGTCATCTATCTTGACATGTTATTGGGGTACCACTAGTGAGGGTACATTAACATGTGCCAGGGAGCAGATCCCTCCCCAGTTATGTGGTAGATTGTTGTATGCTTTTGTCCCACATGCCCAATAGTGGTCCATTAGTATCGCTGTGCCTGATCCCATGTGTCCTAGCTTCTCTATTCTCCTGAATCCTCCTGTCCCTACTTCAATATCTCGTTGTGTTGGTAACATAGCGTTGGTGTTGTGAGAGAAATGATTGTCAGTGGACCGTCTTCCTTATCCATCCACGTCAGCAAGTTTGCACTCCTAGCCCATTCTTTGAGGCACTTATTGTTTTCTTCCTGGACCTTGTTCACTGAAGCCTTTGTTAATGTTAATGGTTTGCTTCCCACCACTCCATCCACCGATCCTTCCTTTGTGTATACTTTTCAGTATATCAACATCTGTGGGCGTTCCCAGCAACCAGGTTCTCTGCCTGTTTCTCTGGCTCTCCATTTGCATAGCAGGAAGTCTAAAGTTATCTCCTTCATATCTCCTTTTTCACGCCCGTCAGTTATGTACCAGAGTGCTTGTGTGTGCTGCCAGTAGTTATCAAACATAGGTATTGTCTTTATGAAATTATCCTTGTACGAGTATGTTGCTTTGATCTCCACAGGAGGGTTGCCGTTTTTCCTTGGAATCTCCCCAGTGTTTGGAACAATGCAAGGTATAGGAGGCATTGTGCCGCTGTTGCTGGTACCTCTGTGGCTACAAAGGTTGTGGAAGCGCTCATGGCATACGGGAACAAGGAGCAGACATAGCAGTTATCCTGTGTTGTGTCCTTACCAATTTTTGACATGTGCTTGCCCCACATGATGTTTGTGACGTGTGCTGTACCAGTGAGATATGTGTCAACCCCATTAACATCAGTGCCAATGCTACGCTTACCTCTCCTTACCTTCTCGTTTGTGCTTGTCGTACCACCTGACACAGTGCTCCTTGCAGCTGGGGTGGGAGGAAAGTTAGTATGGGGTGTTGCAGATACATGTACATGTACGTTTGCCACACAAAGCAGCTACCAATCCGGTAGAAAAAAGTACCCATATTATTTTTATTACAATCTTTATTAAGGTAGTCATTATTAGCACTTAACCTGCAGTCTTGTAGTTGTTGAGATGATATAGTTGCCCGCTTGAAAATCACAGTAAACCAGGGTTAATGTATTAGTATTGGTAGGTATTTGAAGCCTGATGAACTAAGTAATCGTTTTAATGCCCAGGAGAAAAGTTCCTCCCAAATCCTCCTTATTGCTCTATTTTTGACTATGGGTAGGGTGTGGTGGAGTTGTGGGTCTGATTGCGCTATATATATTCAATAAACACGTTACAATACATGCGTGGTGGCCTTGGTCTGGAGTGGGTGGGTCTTCACAGGGCATGAATATATTGGTGGGAGAGTGCTTCAGGGTGTTCATTGGGAGGTAACATCTAAATCAATTAATTGTTCAATCTATCTTTAAAATGTATTCATAAACTTTTGTCAGACGCAGAACCCTGCATTTGCAAGACAAAAAAGGGAGAAGAGAGCATGCAAAGATAGGGTAGCACAGTGTATTCTTAATGGGTGAGTACATGCTGATTAGCCCTATCTATATGGTGGTGTTCTCTAATTTGTACAACCAGCATTTGTATGAGAATTCTACGTGTTTTGGTGATAACGTCCAGTTTATTCTAAATTTTAATCAACATTTCTGTGGGAACTTCAGATGTCTGTGAGCGCCTGATCATTGAGTGGCCTGTGTGCTCTTGTTCATTCATGTCCTTAGAATTATCTACACTGGCAGGTACTGATAGTGGGACACCGCTGTTGTCTGGTGTATCCGTTGCTGAAGCATTGGCCCTGTTGATGCTGAGTTGGGGTGAGGTCGATGCATTGTAGGTCTTGATGTCATGTAAATGCGACCCAAGAGTTTTGCCTTCTAATTTAAGGGCCCTGTCCTTAACCCTCTCCACTATGTGAGGACCTGGGAATCTGGGTGCATTCCACTTGCGACTAAAGTTGCGTAGTAGAACCTGATCTCTTTCCTTCATCATTGAGTCTTTTGCTTGTCCTTGAGTGTCGTTGGCTTCTTGTTTGTCATTCTCTGACCTCCCCTGTGTCCGTTGGATCTGTTGAGAGATAAATGAGGCACTGGTAACAAGTGAAGTGACATATTCATGCATTTCGTTCTCCAATACCCATAGGGCTCAATGTGAATGGGGTCTTTGCTAACAACGGGCTCGTTAATGATGGGCCCATTGTTAGCATCCTGGTCTGCTAGCTGGTCCTGACCAGGTGTCCTGAGCGGGACCTGCAGCAGACCTCGTAATGAGGCGGCCCAGAATGAATGGTGCGGTCCCTTAATGGCACTGTTCATTCCGAAGCCGCCAAGGTCCTAATGAGGCCCGAGACTCGCAGTATCCTTGGGTAGTCTTGTGTGCTTCCACTTTGTATTGTGATACATAAAACTCGTTAAGTCTTGGGAACCTGGGTGTAGTGGTATCGAGAAAAAGGCATTTTTTAGGTCAATCACGGTGAACCGTGTAGCCTCTGCTGGAATGCCGCAAAGTATTGTAGCTGGGTTAGCTGCTACTGGATTTTCTGCTTCGACAATGTGGTTTAGGGGTCTCAAACCCTGTATGAAACGCCATCAACCTCTGTTTGCCTTGTGGACGGGGTACACAGCAGTGTTGCAAGGTGATTCTGATGGTACCAGAATGCCTCATTCAATGAGGGCACTTATTGTCTCATAAATGCCCTCATCTGCTTCTTTTGACAGTGGGTATTGTCTAACTCTGGGCAAAATTGCTCCTTTCTTCAATTTTATTTTTACTCCTGTAGGGGAGGACTGGCCGCGAGGCCCTCCTCACCTGCAGCCTTCTCCCCAGGTGAGGACCATGACTCGGTGGCCGTCCCCTCATGCCACCCGGGCCCAGGTGGAGGAGGGTTCACCCGCCGACGACATTGCCCACACGTATCCGTTCCCTGCATATACCAAAATTCAGTTAGGCCTAGAAGCCATCTTGTCTAGCAAACATGGCGTGAGTTCAGCACACTGTAACGAGGCCCCCACCTTTGGAGGGCCTTTCATGCATCTCTGCCGCCGCAGTAGCCCTGGTAGATCCGCTGCGAGCGCGTTCCCATGAGAAAGTCGGGTATGAGCTAACCCGAGATGCTAACACTGTAACATTTTATCGTTCACAATGTAATATTGCACCCCGCACGACCTGGTCCGCGAGGCCAGGGTGACGGAAAAAAAAGCTGAAGCATCACTATCTGAAGAAAGTAGAAAATAATTCAAGTATTGGTATTAACGAACTACCTCTGTTTAAACAGATCCTGTAAACTGTGAATAAACCATAAAGATGTAACGTTACATGATACCACCCCAGGTCTGGACTAGTGCTGCTATAACCACAGAGAAAGATGTCGACCAAATGTATAGCCTTTATCTGTATAAGTGTTCTTACAATTTTATGTAGAAACCTGAACTCATATATGTTTTCTTAATCACCTAAAGCAGCGAGCATCAATCTCTGTAGGCCATAACCTAGAACTACCTCGTGTAACGTCTAATGTACCTAAAATAATCACACCATGTAGTAAATATAATGTTAGGTAATGAAAAGGTACTCGGACCGACTGTATTAAAGAAATGTGTAACGAAATTGAAATATATATGTGTGTTTAAATAACATCAAAATAAGGCGGAACATTATAAAAGTTCTGCATTCAAAAGTTAGCAACGCACGAGGAAAAAACCTTTGTGAATATATGCAAGGCCATTCTCCCTCCCACCCTACCAAGCCTGCCAGATAAAGAAGCTAAGGCATGTGCCGCGCTCCCTCACCTCCCCCAACCAAGCTGGAGCCGCTTCAGAGAGTCAGAGGCCCCGGTACCGCACCCAAGGCCACAGCCCGCCACCTGTGTTATTTACAGCACGGTAATAAACCCACGTTTGAATCTACTGATCTACCAGCACCCTCTCGTAAATCCCACAACCCCCCCTAGACCACCCCAAGAATCATGACCCCATGCAAAGACGACCCCCATCACTGGGACAAGACACAGAGACCCATTTATATAATAACTTCTAACGCGGCAGACAGACATGTATCATTCGGCTCAGGCCCCAGAGCCCAGCCCCTCGACCTAAAATACCGGTCAATAGGACACAGGTAAATCTCACCCCAACCGACAACCACCGGACCTCTCACGAGGTGCATTCCTCATGTGTTGCGTTTATTTTATAAGACAAACTGCTGAGCGATTTATTGATGAACTTAGATGTCGTTTCTTGAATAACTGCAGTGTGCATGGCCTAGGGCAAACGAGTCAGGAAAGGTATTCATCTTTGTCACAGGCTGCCCCAGCATACCAACACCGCTCGGATGACCTCAAGCTGGCCTGCCAGGCCCAACCCAACCCACGAGGCTGACCAGTGACGTCCTCACGCCAAGACCAACCACGCTGCAGCAACACCTATAGTTAGTCGACGCCACCCAATCCCAATTAACTTGTGCCCCCTATAGTGTGTAGGTTCTGATGACGTTTTTTGTATTAGAAATACGCCTGTCTTTGCTATTGTCAGACAGAGCGCTCTCGGAGGTTGCAGAGTTCTTTGCATGCCCTATTCTTTGGATAAACTCCCACTTACGCTCACCCGCACTCTGTCTTGGTCTTATTCCCACTACGGGAGAGTCCCTTATTGTCTCTCATTGCGGGGAGGATCGTGCTGAAATTGGGGGCGCTTCCTTTCAGTGGTGACCCCGATAGCGTGATATCTCCAAATTATTTTTCCTAACTCCTTTTTAACGACCCCCTTGTGGCACGAGAATCTCCGGTCGAGAAGGGATACGCACGGTGAGCCGGCTCCGGGAGGCTGCCCGCCAACGGCGACCGGCACAATAAGAAGTGCGCACTCAATGAGAAAGGGTACGGGATCCCGATTGGAAAAAAATCCCCTTTGAGTGCCGCTCGCCGGAGCCAGGGGCTGACCGTTGAGTTACCGGTGACACTGCCTGGACGGACCCAGTTTCGGAGACTATCGGTTCAAGACGGACACGTGAGTACTGAGTGCGAGCGATCGTAAAGGGGAAGGGAGGGGAAATTGTGAACAGAAGAACGGGGACAGGTAGAGGAGAAGAATAACGGGGGTCTACTAAAAACGGGTCTTGAAACTTTCTTTATCTTTTCTTTGCATATGGCCATTAGGAGTAAGAAATAAGTGAAGTGGTAGAAGTGACGGAAACCTAGCTCCGAAAGGGGGTGGAAGGCGGCGCCGCATAGTGCTATCTAAACTAGTACTGGGAATATATGAAGAAGTAAGAAATAAGTTATTGGTGTCTGGCAAAGGGAGACACCGGGAATATTTTTTAGTGATTGCTACTCTCTCTATTTCTTTTTTCCATTCCACGGGGCAGGGGGAGAAAGCGAAAAGGGTATAAGGTAAATATACTTGTAGAAGAACTATAAAATAGGGAGCACATTTGTAGGAGTGGGGATTAAGTAGTGGCACGTACAGACGTGAACACAGTAACCTTAGCAGAAAAACAGGGACAGCTGGCCAGGGAGGAAAGGGAGGAAAAAAGACGAGGTGTGAGTGGAAAAGTATTGTGAAGGGTGCGCGCACCGTGTGAGTATTGGAGACGAACGGTTGACCGCGAGGTGGTGCCAGAGAGTGTTGACCATAACTAGTAATTGATCAGTTGCAAGTGAAATCACATGAGAGTGTATGGGAATGGGAAGGAGATGAGCTATGGTGAGTGAGAAAGGATTTGCGCAGTGAATAAAATTGGGTGATAATCTTTGAGACGTCCGCTCTTGTCTGTGCCATAAAGGTATACATACACATATCTACACCTAACTAAAAGTAAAGAAGGTGGACACGGCTGTGTTAGTGATTTAGAGTATGGGGGCAGAAACTCCCTTGTCACATATTTGTAAGAGCTTACCGGGATACGCTGAACGAATAAATAAATATCACGATCAATGGGTAACAGAATTGAAAGGGGAGGGTCTGCCCCAGATTTGGCCCGAGGGAGGGTCTTTTGACAAAAGCGTTCTTGATATGGTACGAGCATGCATTAGCCTCAAGTATAAGGGGAAACAATGGCAAAATAGGAAGGAGATATTAGACCTCTGGAGATTGTTTGAGGAAGTACCCCCACCCAAAGCTCCGGCACCAAATATTGATCTACCTTCCACCACAGATAATCCACTGATGGTTCCAAGAGAGGAAAAGGAACAGCTAAGTACAGAACAACCTGCGGAGGTGATTAGTTTGTACCCGATATTACCTAAACCAGCCCCCGCAGCAGGATATAGCGACCCTACTTATGTGCCTCCCCCCACAACTGGTACACCACAAAGACCAACAGCCCCCCCGCCATACGAAAGCACCAGAGAGCGCGCCCAGGGAAGCACACAGAGGGTAGATATAGAGAAGCTAACGAGTGACTTAGAGTTGAGGCTTACTGTGGCAAGGGATGAACTCTCAAGAATAAAAGACATATGTGAGCGCACAGCGTGCGCCCCTACACAATCAGGACGCACGTCTAGAGCGTCGAGCGAAAGTAGACAAATTGAGGAAGGATGGAAAAAGGGGGAAATACTGTTCAGAATTGAGGAAGAGCCGACACGAATAATAGAGGTAGGAGCAGTAGAAGGGAGCATTGGTGATGTATCACGAGAGAGAGGGATCAGAGAGGACTTGTTATGTGATGTCAGAGGAGGGTTGGATGAGAGTGATAGGTTGAGTATGGCAGTAGGAGGGGAAAGCGAGGAGGTGGACGGTGCATGTTCGCTAGGGACTGTAGACGACGAATGGATGGGACGACTAAGAAATAGGGTGGGGAAGATGGCGTCATTGGAGTCAGCAGCGACTAAGGAAAGGGAGGGTGCAACTGCAAAAGGGAAGTTACAACTTCCATTGATACACAGAGGGGGGGGGAGACCAAACTATATACCATGGGCTCAGATGGATAAGGCTAATTTAATGAAATTATTGCCCCAGCTGTCAGGAGGGGCGAGCAAGTGGATATATGCATTTGAGAAACACACCGCCGGCATACCGTTGGCAGTAGGCGATGTGAAAAGCCTACTAGTAACCGCAGTAGGAGATCAAGCGGACAGAGTATGGGCTAAGGCTGGTTTCCCGGCCGTGACGTTAGACTGTGATCGCCATGATGGGGCTTCCTTTAATACAGTACGAGCAAGGGTGTGGGACGCACTGCGGGAGACATTCCCAGATACCCCTGATTTACAATCAGTAATGCAATGTACAATGAATGAAGGGGAGGATGCTATGGATTACATTCTCCGGGTGCAGGAGATGTGGAGAGCGGAAACGGGCACGCCCTGGCACCAATCCACATCTCTATTTTATTTTATCATTAAGAGAGGGCTCCCAAAAGAGGTGCAGAAGGCACTCGATAAAATAGCGGGCGTTGAGGCAAAGGGGTGGCCAGAGATCCAAAGTATAATAGTGCACCATTGCAAAAGGATCAAAGAGAGAGAGAGGGAAGTAGCACAGAAAAGGTTGGCAGACGAGGCAAAGTTGGTACAATCAAAACTGGTGAAGGTTGCAGCAGCGGTAGCAGGGCTCCCACTCATGAGGGAGGGAGACGAAGGAGAGGAGGGGCAAATAGCAATACAAGGAAGAATAGCGGCAAATTGGGCAGGACAAGGACAACGACAGTGGACTGAGCAGGAGCAGAACGGAGGTCCAACGTGGCAAGAGTGGGCCCCAAGAGGGGGAAGAGGTGGGTACAGGGGCCGAAGAGGAGGACAAGGGTATGGAGGAATGGGAGGAAATGGGTGGCAGGGTCCCAGAGGTCCACAGGGGAGCTGCTGGAATTGTGGGAGATGGGGGCACTACTCAAGAGAGTGCAGGAGCAGACAAAACAACGGGTTCCAGGAGACAGAGCAGTACGGTCACCCCCACCCAGGAAGCCCCTACGGCCTCCCCATGGGACAATACCAGCAACCAGAAAATGTAGGACAAAGAAGTAACGCACAACTACACGGACATCAGTACAGAACACAAAACCACCCACAGAATAATGACAATATGCAATACACGCCAGGTAACACTTTCGCCACAGTAGCTAATGGAGCGCCTGCCCCCGCACCTTACAGCGGGGTGTCAGTAGTTTCGGGGAACATTTTTGATCAAGGGGGGGCAATGAGACACCCCGCATAGGACAGCCCACAGAGAGCACTTGCGTGTCCAGTACTATCTACGACCCACAATGCATCAGAGGAACCATTGATAGGAGCGCAGATAGGAGACAAGCAGTTCATATTCATGGTGGATTCGGGAGCGGAGAAATCATGCATTAGAGAGGGCCGGTTCCCGTTATCTAATAGAACGTTAGAGACGCAGGGGTTCTCTGGGGCTGTAATTGAAGTTCCTTACACAGAGGCATTGGATGTGACAGTGGGGGGTAAAACAGTGAAAGCACCCTTACTGTACTATGAACACTCTCCCATTAATTTGCTGGGGAGAGATCTCTTAAGCAAACTAAACATGACAATATCATTCACACGGAGCGGTATCGTATGTTCGACGCCAGGCATATGCCCCCTCCGCATATTAGCAGTAATACACGGCCACACAATCATGCAAGAGATCAGAGGGTTACCAAGAAACAAGGAGATGTTTGTTGAGGGCATGAGAACATTGGCTCTCATAGTACCAGAACTAAAAAGGATGGATTGGAGGATTCCAGCCGAATTCCTTTTCCGCCCCATAGCAAGCCCCGACACTGCTCCCGGGTCAGTGCTATCGTTGGATTTACACGCAGTACACGTGTCAGCAAACAGAATATGTGTGATTGGCGTTGACATGGAAGGATGTGAGTGGCGGACAGTACTGTGTACAAATGCAAATATCCCACTGAGGGAGCTCTCGGACGAGGAGCTATTTTCTGACACTGAGACAGATGGCGAAATAGTGATGGAACTAGCAATGCCGTGCGACATTGTAGTTACAGCCAGAAAAACTCAAGTTGAATTAATGGCAGTAGTAGGAGCACCACATGCATTTTTTGATGACGACATGAGGTTAGTACCCACTAACATATGGACAAATGGCCCCCATGATGTGGGGTTATTACATGGGGTTCAGCCTGTGGTAATAAAACTGAAACAGGGAGCAATTCTACCCCGGGTAAAACAATATCCATTGTCACGCGAAGCAGAAGAAGGGATCAGAGAGACACTAGATGCACTGCTAGCACAAGGAATAATAGTGCCCTCAAACTCCCCATGCAACACATGCATTTACCCGATTAAAAAGGCGAAGGGAGGTTCATGGAGGATGATACAAGATTTACGCCCACTCAATGATGTGATTCAGAAGGAGTTCCCTTTAGTCCCGAACCCGGCGACAATACTGTGCAACATTCCGAAAACGGCATCCCACTTCACAGTTATTGACTTAAAAAATGCATTTTTCTCGATTCCCTTAGCAGAAGAGAGCAGGTACTTAACAGCGTTTACACTAGGGGGGAGGAGGTTCGAACACTGCAGACTACCACAAGGATATTGCGAGAGCCCAAGCATATTCAACAGGGTACTACATGAAGATCTGGGGAATTTGTCTGTAGAAAGCACAGTGATTCAGTACGTTGATGATTTATTGGTTTGTGCACAAACTGAGGAAGAGTGTAGAAAGGACTCAATAACACTCCTGACATTATTGGCCAATAAAGGGTACAAGGTGGACAAGGGGAAGTTACAATACTGTCTGACAGAGGTCCTATACTTGGGACAGCTGATATCAAAGGATGGCAAGCGGATCATACCAGACAGGGTACAGGCGATTAGAACAGTTGGGGAGCCCAAAACAGTAAAAGAGATGCAGAAATTTCTGGGTATGTGCAACTATTGCCGAGCATGGATATTGGATTATGCAGCGTACACAAGGCCCTTGTTACAGGCACTAAAAGAAGCACAGCAGGAAAACAAACACATAGAATGGACAGAAGAGATGAACACAGCATTTAACTCACTAAAAGAGCTGATATCAAGCGCTCCAGTACTGGCAAATCCAGATTATGGGCGCGAATTCTTCTTATTTTCACACTGCAAAGGAACACTGATGACAGCAGTACTGACACAAAAGACATCGTTAGGGCACAAACCACTGGCTTACTATAGTGGCACCCTAGACGCAGTAATGCAAGGTCATTTCGCGTGCGAGCAATCCCTAGCTGCAGCCGCGTTCGCGATTGAGAAAAGTGCCACGATAGTGATGGGCTGTCCTGTGACACTGTTTGTGGAACACTCACTCTTTGCAATATTAGAGCGATCAAAGAGCACATTGACGACACAACGCGCCACAGCATATGAAATAATACTGTCCAGCGCAAACATCCATATAGTAAGATGTAAAACAGTGAACCCGGCCACATTCATCACAGAGGCGTGCACCGTAGAGGACATGCAGAACCACAACTGCGCTACATACACAGGTGACGAAGGTCAGGATCAAGTGATTTTTGAGAATGCCCTGAACGAGGGAGAGGTGTATTTCGTGGACGGGTCAGCATCAATAGACATGGAGACAGGAGAGAAACATGTGGGTATGGCAGTTGTACGATTAGAGGAAGATGAATACGAGACACTAGTGCAACACCGCCTCCCATCACACTATTCAGCCCAAGCAGCAGAACTAATAGCGCTAATAGAAGCATTGCATGCCGCCAAGGGGTGCGCAGTGACAATATATACAGACTCAGCATACATGACAACAACAGTACACGGCGGGTTGGCACGGTGGGGGCGGAGAGGGTTTCGACGAGCAGATGGAACACCGGTTCAGCATGCAGAATTATTGAAAGAACTGATTGAGGCCCTGCAAGACCCCACGGCAGTGGCCATCGTAAAATGCCAAGCCCACACCACAAATACAGATTTTATATCTTTGGGGAACGCGGCAGCAGACGCCGCTGCCAAAGAAGCTTCGTATTTACAGAAAGGTGAAGTAGGAGAGTACATGTTGCACCACACAGCAAGCCAAGAGGTCCCCACAGGATACAACATGCTGCCCACACAGGAAATAATAGAGCTGCAAGAGGGAGCTAGTGCAGAAGAAAAATTGCTGTGGACTAAGAGGGGATGCAGCAAATCGCCGACTGATTTATTGTGGCGACAAAAAAGTTCAGGAAAAGCGGTAATGCCAGTTACATTGTTATAAATAGCATTTCAACAACTACACTTTCCCGCACATAACGCAAAGCAACACATAATGGCGGACATACAAGAAGATTGGTTTGCACCTTGCCTCCATGAACACATCACAAGGCTGGCTTTAGAATGCACGACATGTCAGATTTACAACTCAGGTATGACATTGCGCACACTAAGAGGAACGATACCAAAACCAAATGGCCCATTCAGAGAGCTCCACATTGATTATGTAGACATGGGAGAAAGATGTAACGGGGCTCGCTACATGATTGTGGTTGTATGTCCATTTTCGAGGTGGGTGGAGGCAGGCCCCTGTGCGCGCCCTGATGCGAAGGGCGCCGCGAAGTTCCTAGTGCGGGAAGTATTCCCGCGCTGGGGGATTTGCGAAGTTATTCGCTCAGACAACGGCACGCATTTTGTTAATGAACTATTCAAGGAAGTGACTACGCTATTGGGAATAAAGCACAAATTATGTTCGATTTATCATCCTCAAAGTAATGGCGTAGTGGAAAAGATGAACGGTCTGTTAAAAAGCAGATTGTCAAAACTGTGTTTTTCCCTTAAAAAGACCTGGATGTACTGCCTGCCTTTGGCCCTGTTTGAGTTACGAAATCAGCCAAGTAAAGACCACCATTTGTCCCCGCATGAGATCGTCACGGGAAGGAGAATGCACACAGCGCATTCGCCTCTCCGTGAACGTTCTGATGCACACAGAAGTGCAGCGATATTGGGAGAGGAGTTCACAGAGTACTTGAAAAAACTGACACGGGCAGCGCGTGTAATTGCGAAGCAACTAGCCCCCCCCTCTACAAGAGAGGAGGGGAACACAACAGAAACAGAGACAGTGCCTGAAAAACCATTACAACTAATGCCTGGTGACCTTATATATGTCAGAAGTTTTGTGCGAAGGTGGAATGCGCCACGTTTCCATGGCCCTTATGAGGTAGTGTTTTGCACACCCACAGCAGTAAAGGTGAAGGGCCTACGATACTGGGTGCATTTGACAGACGTACGCAGAGCCTATAGCGCCGTGGAAGGTGAGGTGCAGGACGAGGCACAGGCAACTGCGGACAATGAAGTTGTGCAGAATGAATGATGGGAATTTTTGTGTGCATTAAGTGATGAACATTGAACGCGACTGGCGCACGACAAGTGTACTGAAATAAATATGTATATATATATATATATAATTTTTTACAACTTTTGAAGGTTTTTGTGGGTTTTTTTTTTTTTTTTTTTTTTGGTTTTGGAGAAGTTTTTTTCTCTCGACTTTCCTTTTTATATATGAAATAATGTACGGATAGTAATGATTGTAAAGTTACCTTGTCTGTGGACACACCCCCTCCCCCACCCACTCCCATACTTTGTCGAAACAATGTCACAACGTTAGAAATGTTTACATGCTTGTACTTAATGCACTTTTATGTTTCAAACAGGATTCACTATGGCATCGAATGGGCAGCCTGCAACTAATAGATTTGTTAGATTTAGAGAAATGTTAGTAGATAGATTGACATATTCATACGAATGTGGTTTATCAATGTGTGTTATTGTGTTCTTCATCTCAATATTTTGCCTGGTGACATATTGGTTCATAGCGTTCATCTCTATCGAGATGAACGAGGGGGGAGGGGGGAGTAACACCACCCTTGCCCCTGGCACGAATTCAATTACAAGTATGAATATTAGAGAAGGTGATTTTTTGGTCTGGGATGGATCACACTTTGTATGGGGTTACTATACTGCACCACCCACTGCTGCCCTGTCACAATCAAGAAATAAAGATATGGAAAATGACACAATGTCCCTACCTGAAATATATAACAGCCCCACTACCCTTCCCGCCCCGATACAAAACAGCGATTTGTTGTTTATTGAGGAAAATGGAAAAGTAATTACGATGACAGAACACAAGTTCCGATATGAGGAATTGGAAAAGGGGGGTGGGAATGAGAAAGGGGGGCCTATTATTTCACCTATCGAAACTAAAAGGTATAGGAGGGGGGAGAAAAGTAGGCGAAGAAGAGAGACAAGTAGGAGGGGGTATGATGAGTATTATGGGTTAGGATTAGACAAGATGGAAGACCCACGACACCCCCACCAAGCAAATAAATGGTATGCAGATATGAGTACAACAGCTAAACAGACAACCAATGAAAGCTGTTATGTCTGTTCGCTCATCCCCCATGCATCAGGCACACCCAAAGTGTTGTTGCCAAGAGAATTGCCCATTGTGGATGCCCAATGTCTCCTTCATCTCACGCTGTGTAGAATAAAGAACACCTTCCAAGCACACGATGTCTCTTTCAAAATGATACAGGACAACAAAACGTGCTATTCAAAAGCGTCTGGAGTGGTCTGTCTTAAAGAACCTTTCTTTGCAATACAAGGGACGCTGTTTTCCGAAAACAAATGGAAAGATGAAGAAGTACTGTGCAAAGCGGAAGCACTGAAAGGTGTCCAACCAGACAAGCTGCGGTGGATGGAAAAAACGTGCTTACCAATATGGAAAGAACACATCTCTAAACTAACATGGGTAACAGCGATGGAGAAACCCTTCAAGCTACAAAGTGAAATACAAAACGAACTATGTTTCAAGGGAGAAGGAAAAGTGGCAATGGGAACGAATAAAAACTGTAACAAAACTCTCACCATCCCAGACATGAAAAAAGGAACAGCAGCACTAATGGACACATACTGGGTATGCGGGAATCAGGCTTACTTGCACCTTCCCCAGGCATGGAGTGGCAGCTGCTCAATGGCCACTTTGCATTCGGCCCTAATGGTGATTCCAGAAAGTCACGTCGACGAAAATAAAAGGACGCAAGGAAACGTGAACCAGGATGTGACTTCTCCCACTGCAAAAGCGCACCTCTATGTCCTGTCCTCCGGAGGGAAAGAAGAGGAGCTATCACGGAACAAGCGAGCATCGAACTACATATCACAAGCATCATCCGATTTATTGGCACAGATCCCAGACAGGTATCGCCTGTTCAGCTCCGTGGAAACATTTTTTGCCTCACTAGTTTCAAGTGTCCAAGCAAGAGCAAATGCAAAATGGCTCCAGATCACACGGTGGGAACTGATTCAGCTGGCCAATGACACTGAAGAAGGGTTCAACATAATAAAGGTGGAACTACGAGCTCTGCGACTAATGACCATGCAGAACAGGTATGTTCTGGACCTGTTAACAGCGATCGATGGAGGTGTTTGCCGAAAAATAGGAAGTGCGTGCTGCACGTTCGTACCTTCTGAAGACGCAGAAAATGGGTCCCTGTCCCACGTCATTGAAGCAGTACATAACCTGGGAGAGAAGATGAAGATGGAAGGTGGGGCTAAAGATAGCTCATGGTTCGACAATATCTTCTCCTGGGTTCCCTCATGGCTTGGAATGGCAATGAAGTTCTTGATACCAGTTGTGGTGGTCCTCCTCGTGGTGTTCTGCCTGTGCCAGGTGGGCCTCCGATGTTGTGCTAACGCAGTCCCTAACGGTGCAATGATGATGGTGACAATGGGCAACTCTGGTGGTACAATTAAGGCGACACAAGAAGTACATGTACAGACAGGAACAGATAACACTCCCAGGTACCAGTTAGTGCCTATGTACCGTGATAAGTACATAGTAGATAAACTATGGCACACCACTATCAAAGAACCACGAGACGTAGAACTGGAATGGTATGAGGAGGTCTGGGTAGACTTGGAAGAAACTGGTGACTGTATATATTTAACATGTACACCAGATGAGTATGCTAGAAGAGGTGAGAGCTTGAGGGGGGTATGCAGAGCCTGGATGCCTAGAAAAGGAACACCTGCATGGGATGACGCAGTGATAGAGGAGCAAGAATGTAGAAGATTAGAAGAGCTAAAGAATTCGTTACTTTAGTAACGAAAGGGGGGAAATGTAGGGGAGGACTGGCCGCGAGGCCCTCCTCACCTGCAGCCTTCTCCCCAGGTGAGGACCATGACTCGGTGGCCGTCCCCTCATGCCACCCGGGCCCAGGTGGAGGAGGGTTCACCCGCCGACGACATTGCCCACACGTATCCGTTCCCTGCATATACCAAAATTCAGTTAGGCCTAGAAGCCATCTTGTCTAGCAAACATGGCGTGAGTTCAGCACACTGTAACGAGGCCCCCACCTTTGGAGGGCCTTTCATGCATCTCTGCCGCCGCAGTAGCCCTGGTAGATCCGCTGCGAGCGCGTTCCCATGAGAAAGTCGGGTATGAGCTAACCCGAGATGCTAACACTGTAACATTTTATCGTTCACAATGTAATATTGCACCCCGCACGACCTGGTCCGCGAGGCCAGGGTGACGGAAAAAAAAGCTGAAGCATCACTATCTGAAGAAAGTAGAAAATAATTCAAGTATTGGTATTAACGAACTACCTCTGTTTAAACAGATCCTGTAAACTGTGAATAAACCATAAAGATGTAACGTTACATGATACCACCCCAGGTCTGGACTAGTGCTGCTATAACCACAGAGAAAGATGTCGACCAAATGTATAGCCTTTATCTGTATAAGTGTTCTTACAATTTTATGTAGAAACCTGAACTCATATATGTTTTCTTAATCACCTAAAGCAGCGAGCATCAATCTCTGTAGGCCATAACCTAGAACTACCTCGTGTAACGTCTAATGTACCTAAAATAATCACACCATGTAGTAAATATAATGTTAGGTAATGAAAAGGTACTCGGACCGACTGTATTAAAGAAATGTGTAACGAAATTGAAATATATATGTGTGTTTAAATAACATCAAAATAAGGCGGAACATTATAAAAGTTCTGCATTCAAAAGTTAGCAACGCACGAGGAAAAAACCTTTGTGAATATATGCAAGGCCATTCTCCCTCCCACCCTACCAAGCCTGCCAGATAAAGAAGCTAAGGCATGTGCCGCGCTCCCTCACCTCCCCCAACCAAGCTGGAGCCGCTTCAGAGAGTCAGAGGCCCCGGTACCGCACCCAAGGCCACAGCCCGCCACCTGTGTTATTTACAGCACGGTAATAAACCCACGTTTGAATCTACTGATCTACCAGCACCCTCTCGTAAATCCCACAACCCCCCCTAGACCACCCCAAGAATCATGACCCCGTGCAAAGACGACCCCCATCACTGGGACAAGACACAGAGACCCATTTATATAATAACTTCTAACGCGGCAGACAGACATGTATCATTCGGCTCAGGCCCCAGAGCCCAGCCCCTCGACCTAAAATACCGGTCAATAGGACACAGGTAAATCTCACCCCAACCGACAACCACCGGACCTCTCACGAGGTGCATTCCTCATGTGTTGCGTTTATTTTATAAGACAAACTGCTGAGCGATTTATTGATGAACTTAGATGTCGTTTCTTGAATAACTGCAGTGTGCATGGCCTAGGGCAAACGAGTCAGGAAAGGTATTCATCTTTGTCACAGGCTGCCCCAGCATACCAACACCGCTCGGATGACCTCAAGCTGGCCTGCCAGGCCCAACCCAACCCACGAGGCTGACCAGTGACGTCCTCACGCCAAGACCAACCACGCTGCAGCAACACCTATAGTTAGTCGACGCCACCCAATCCCAATTAACTTGTGCCCCCTATAGTGTGTAGGTTCTGATGACGTTTTTTGTATTAGAAATACGCCTGTCTTTGCTATTGTCAGACAGAGCGCTCTCGGAGGTTGCAGAGTTCTTTGCATGCCCTATTCTTTGGATAAACTCCCACTTACGCTCACCCGCACTCTGTCTTGGTCTTATTCCCACTACGGGAGAGTCCCTTATTGTCTCTCATTGCGGGGAGGATCGTGCTGAAATTGGGGGCGCTTCCTTTCACTCCCCCTATGCTTTTGATGCACCCCACGCCATAGCGCCTTGTTGTCCATAAAGAAGCTGGTACCTTTCCTAGGTCCTCCTCGCAGAATGTGGTTGGTGCTGGGAGTAGTGCTTCTAGTGCCATTGCCATTTTCTGTGCCACTTCTCTGTGTTTACCCGTATCCAAACATATACACTCATTCCCAGCATCATCTCACTCGTTCCCTTTTCCTGTGAGAAGAGTTCTTCATCAGATACTTGAGTCAATCTACACCCTTCTGCTAGCGCTATTACTGCCCTCCAGGCCTTCCCTTCATTGTCTAGGGCGTGTACTGCAACCCAATCCTCCCGTGCCACTATCCCTTCAATGTCTGTGGAGACAAATGTTCCTTCTTTCTCATCTGTGGGCTTTTCTGCCCCGAAAAGGTACTCACCTGGTCTTTTCCATACTTTCCCTGCTATTCCTGGAAGCCATGCCATTGCCATGTCTGTCCCGTATTGAAATACTTCTGGGTCTACCGTTACCCCTCTGCACACTCTTGCCACAATATGCCTGGAGTAACTGTCTTGCTGTGAGCATGTGTATGCCTGGTGTGGAGCACACTATTCCCTTTTCTGTGAAGGAGATGGTCATGTTCAGTCGGCTCATTATGTCACGTCCCAAAATATTTACGGGTGCATGTTTAGAGTAAGGGCAGTGATAAGTCATGATCCCCAATAGATAGGGAGATGTTATAGGTGAATGGAACCACTTCTCGAGCCCCAGAAAATCCTTGAGTGTTCATGGAATTGCCTGACAACGTGTAGTTCTCTTCACGTACGCATGACCTTGTGGCCCGTATCAACCAAAAAGGAAAACATCTTGTCACCTATCGCCACCTTTATGCGAGGTTCCTCCGCAGGTTTAGGTGTTACTGATAGGATGGGACACAATAAGGTAGTCTGTGGGCTGTCTGTGGGCTGTCCTATTGTGGGTATAGTGATTGTCTGTTGACAGTATAAGGGTTGTGTCCCATTATAGTCACCCCTCTCATTCGTGTGACCGGTACTACCGCAGTTGTGTCCACTGGCTGTTGCATGTCACCCTGTAATTGTGTCAGTTGTTGTGCTGTCTGGATGTGTTGTAGTTGTTGCTGTTGTTGCTGATGCTGTGGATGCTGTGTCCCTTGTACTTGTTGCTGTTGCGTCTGCGGTTGGGGTATGCCTTGCTGTTGTACCGTGGGTGGTTGTCTGCCTGCTGATAATACCCATTCTGGCCTCATTGGTAGTTCTGTGGCCCTTGCTCGCCCCACCTTTGTTGTGCTGCTCTCTGTCTGCATCTGTGGGAGATGTGACCTACTAATCCGCATGTCCAACATTGGGGTGGTTCTCATGCTTGCCATGGGAATCCTCCTCCTCCCTCTCCTTGGCCCTGCCATCACTGTTTTGGGTAACCCCGGAAACCTCTTCCTGGGTAGTGTGCTGGCGGCCCAAATCCCCACCCCCTATTTCCTCCTCCTCTACCTCTAAAGTTCTGTTGGTGCCCGCCCATCCCCATATATCCTCCCCCATCTGTGGTTGGCACTACTGTGCTGTGTTGTATTGTGGCAACTGATGTGGCAATTGTTGTTGTAGTTGTGGTTGTGGTAATTGTGGTTGTATTTGTGGCGGTTGCAGTAGTTGTTGGGGTTGGGACACTGCTGTCTGAGTTGGCGGTGCAGCGTATTTTGACAATTTCTTTTGTACTAATTTGGCCTCATCCGCTTTCCTGTCTTCCACCTTCTGTTTCATCTTTTCCTGCCATAATCTACAATGGTGTACTTTTGTTAGTTGTATTTCTGACCATGCTTTGGCCTCCATTCCCACTAATTTCTTGAGTTGCCTCTGCACAGATTCAGGCAACCCTTGTAGCAAGATGTGATAGAAGATAGCCAGTGTTTTGTCCCATGGCTCCTGAGTTTCAAGGCGCCAAAGCTCTTGAATCTCTTGAATGTAGCTTATGGGATGTTCATCATCACGCATCTTGTGTGACGTAATTGCTCCTATGTCTGATGTCTCGGGGTATTGTATCCTTAGGGCCTGCCATACCGCCTGCCTGCAATTCTGAAATGGGGATCCGTCATGTGTAGTGTTCTGTGTTGTTACCCCTGGGAATCCCGCCCTCTTCCAAATGTCATCTGCTGCGTCACCCAGTATGGACACTAATAGCCCCTTCATGTCCCCCACTGCCAGTCTGTGTTCTGCTGACTGTTTTTCCATTTCATATATCCATTTATCTGCCCCTCCACTCAGTGATGGCAACCTATTCTTAACATTCTCCCTGTCTGCGTTCTTCCATGGTATATATTGTGGTTTACTCCACCCCCTTTCTAGTAATGGCATCTGTGAATATTCAGCTCTTTCCTCAGATGTTTGTCTATACTGTCGTATCTGTACTGGGCCTCTCTCATCTTCGACGTCTACCCCGATGTCTGTGACCTCTATATTGTGTGTTGTGCGTGATGCTTCATGGGGTCCTGTGTGCCCACCCCGATGACATGTGTGTCCCCTGTTGTGTGTGACTGCTGCCCCATCTCTTCTGCACCCGGGGAGGTCTCGGAGCCTATGCATCTAGGGTGTTTGTGGTGCCACTGTTACTGTTGCGTCCTCTGTAGTTGTGTTGGTGTGTCATACCCCATTGTTTTCATCTTGAGTTCTACACTCCCATGACATTCATGTGCCTGTTTGTGTAATGTACAATTTGCTTAACCCTTCCTTACCTATACCATTGCTATCTTTGTCTTCCTCACTGCAAAATCCATCTGAGAATGTTAGTTTGCGTGGTATTGAGCACCGCACTGTTACGCTTTCAAGATCAATGTTTGTAAAGTTTGCCACTTCTATATCTTCTTTTCCTCTTGTGCTCTGTTGTACGGACCCTGCCTGAGGCACTCCAGCTGTTCCCACGCTACTCCCTGTGTGTCCCGTCGGTATCCGTCTAGGCCGGTGCTCTTCTCTTTCTTCCGCTCCCGTCCACGTCCTATCTATTTCTTCCATTATTCCTTTATGTACCCGCTGTAGCGCTTCTTCGTCCTTTTCTCTCTAACTTTGCGCTTCGTCTGTCAATGCTAACCTTAGCCCCTTCAGCCTGCTCTCCTCGTATTTCCGGGTGCTGTCCAGCAATGTCTTCCATCTCCAAAATGCCATTTCTTGTTCAGCCTCAACCCTTTCTTTCTCTAGTGTTTGACGCCGCCTTTCTTCCATACTTACCTTACTCGATACTCCTGTTGTTATATTCTCCATCACCTCTCTCCGTTCTTTCTCCAGTAACTCATCCCATTCCCTCCTTTCGTTGTACGCCTTTTCCCGCCTTTCTAATGCTAGCTGCTCCTCCCGTTCCTTCTGTTCCAACTGGTTCACTAGTGCATTCCTTTTCTCCTTCAACTCTGCTATCCTCGCCTCCAGCTTTGCCTCCTCCTCCTCCTGTAATTGCTCTTTTCCTGTGTCGCTCATCTGTCTGCCTTTACATCCTTTCCCCAACTCTAATTCCTTTATTGCTTCTGTTGACCCTTCTGGTTCTCCCGTGGTAGTTCCTTGTAATTTCAATAGCACTTGTGCTGCTATCCACTCATCTGGGCTTATCCCTGCGAATTCGCTCTTCGCCTGTCTTGGCCCTTCCTCTTCGACATCTGGGCTACCTACCTCTGCCCGTGTGGTATGCACCTTCGGGGCATACAGGGCGGGTTTGCATATGGGGTTTGAGTAGCCTTCGGCTGCAGTTAATTCTCTGGGTTCCGTAGCTTCTTTTAGGTCCCTAATCGAGTATAATCCCTGTTCCTCCTCCTCATCTGCATCGTCAAAGGCGATGCTGGGAGGTGCAGGAGGTGGGGCACATGTGTCCCTTCCCTCCTTTTCTGTCTCCTGTAAGTTCAACATTCCATGGTAATGCCCCTGGAACATTCTCCAAAGTTTGAAGATTTCTAGGCTGCTTGCTAGTTTCTTTCCCTTGTATGTGTTGTGTACGTATGTGAGTAGTGACTATAAGGTATCCCTTGAGAAACTGGCATTAGGCGGCCATGGTATAGATGCTTTCCCCTCTCCGTACCCTTAGTCCATTCTACACTCTACTTCACTATTTTATCTTGATAATTAGGCAATGTTTTGCACGTCTTGGATTGGGGTCAGTACCATCCCGGGCACCCCGTATGATGCTCCTCCCCCGCCCCATGGTACATCATTGTCTTTCACTCGTATGTTTTACCTGACCTCAAATTGAGGGTTTTGATTTTCTGCGGTCCGAACAAGGGTGGATACATTTTTGTTATGCAGTTCAATGTTCAGTTAGTGCTGTGGCTTTTAACAGCTGCACGTCTTGCGAGGGGTACTCTCGTACCGCCCTGCTGTTTAAGGGGCTGTCGCTGACCGGCACGCTCCCCCAAAGTCTATGGCCCCCTGTGGCCGTATACCTTATGCAATATAATCCACTTTCATGGGCATTGTCGCCTCCCGGGAAGCCCCTTAAATGTGTCCGGCCCCCTGTGACCGTACACCAGTGCAGCGTATCCTGGTACCGCCCACCTTTACTGGGCTGCCGCTGCTCGGCGTGCCCCTCAACCACGTGCCGGAGCTGTCTGTGCTGTCGTTAATCCACCTGTTCTGTAATTTGAGCACCGAGTCGCAAGCTCTGCTGATCACGCAATGTCCTACACACACCCGCACCCTTTTAATTTGACATCCAAAATCCCCACAGCTGTTTTCCCACCTCCCCCGGAGTGGAGTATACATCATCAATCACCTCTTCTCCTTCTTGTAGGTGTACTGCACCCATAGCATTGCCTGATGTGCGATACGCTTCCTATACCGGAAACTTAACCAGTCACCTACCTTCCGCAATCTTAAGATACAGGAATTCGACATCTATTGACTGAGCTAGACCACTCAATTAATAGGAAAACCACATATATTCACCAAACTACAACGTCGATTCATAGGAAAACCACACTTCTCACCCCCACACATGTGTTCACTGTCCAGACCTGTCGGCGCAACAACCTTTCTGTTTCCTAGGGACCCTCTGTCTTGCCTGAAGACGCTAGCCTGCACAAGAAGGGACTACCTCCACTCCATTCCCTTTACTTATACACATGCCGATCACCACCTTGTTTCTGAATGTTATGATAATGTGATACCACCCTCCAACCTACACACATATCCTCCCCCCCCACACAAGATGTTGTTACTCGTTGTGCGGACCACACTTACATTTAGGTGCATGTCTGCAGGTGCCGCTTGGCTGCTTGCTCCCCTCCCAGTTGGCTCGCCTCGCATCTTCTGGACTGCGTGTGGACACTCGTCAACCGTGGACGGGATACATTGTTGAAGTCGGATTCCGATGGTCAATCTCCGGTTGCGCTGTCCAGTGGTGTTGCAATTACGCGAGGGTCCTGCAGTCCTCCGAGGTTCGACGGCGGAGGGGGCCGCACCTTGCCAGGCTGGCATCGCAAGCGATCTTGCCAGGGTCTCAGGAGCGCATCTCATCAGTGCCTCCAACTTGTTAGGGTAGATTCTTGGGTCGGCAGAGCCATTCCTAGGGTCACGGAGGGCCCTAACTCCCTCCAACGTCGAGGTCTACACAAGGAGAAAAGGTTAACTGCCGTTTTATTATATCAAACGAGCAGGGACTACATACTAGGCATCAAGTTTCATCTGAGTACATCTCAACAAGTTCACGCTCGCAGGCCCTTTTTGTGCACTTGTGATGTCACAATCGTCATCACTTACCAAAATCCTTCCCTCAACCTAACGCCATGCTGGGTTGACTCCCAGAGTGGTAGATCCAGTATGGAGACATATAGGTACATGGTTATTGGTCGCGGTGTCAGGTGGTGTACTTGGTTCATCCCTGAAAATTGCTACCTGAGAAATGTTACATTAGAACCCCTGATGATTGGCTGGAAATTCCAACCACCAGCTCCTGTCCCCTAGTGTGCTGATTGGTCAGGGTGCGAGCCCCCAAGCCTGGGCCCATTGTTGTTCCCAGCCCGTGAGGCACCTGTTCTCATATAATGTGTATCAACAAGATGTGACTATGTGACAGTGTGTAACAATTAGGTCTTTGCTAATACCATGAGAGCAGTCCAGTCCCAGTGCATTTTGTAGATGAATTGTTGCAATTATGTGGCAAGGTTCAGTCTCAGATGTGGGATGGCTGCATCTTCCCTGGTTACAGGTCTTGGCATCATGTCAGGTTGGCTGGATCACGTGTGAGGAGACCGCCGGGGAAGTCAAATTACTTCAATTTGATTTATATTTTAGCTTGAGGTGTCCTGCCCTGTAGCTGGGCTCATCGTGGCACAGTGAGTGAGGAATGTCACTTGCACCATTATGGCCTTGGCGGTGGCAGTCCCTGGCAGGGGGATTCTGCTCGCTCAGCAGCCTGCAGTGTCGAGATCTCTGTAAAGGAAGTTTAGTGTGCTGGATTGCTCTGAGGCCTATATAATGTCTGGTTATTCTTCCAATATGAATGTTCAAGGGTTAAAAGTATGCAATAAGTGGTCAGATCCCTTGAGTGCTCCTGTCCATCCATAGAGTAAATAGCAAGTGGCACCTGCAAGCTTATACATGAGCTCTTCTGGCATCTTGCGTTTCTGTGGTGTAATAACGACCTATATGAAAAATAACAAACGTGCAGACAGGATGTATGTCACTGTCCTCTAGCTCATAGAACTGTACGCAGATGTTCTTCGTGTGGATTGATGTGCGAGTGTCCCGATTGTGCCTATTGCATGTGGACTTCCTGTCTAATGCAGCTATGTTGTCATGAAGTCTCTAACAACCTGCAACATGGTTTGCAGGGACGTCAATCAAGTTGGTCCATATAATTGTCTCCAGCTCGGTCTTGGTTGTCGTTGGTTGTGTTGGCTTAGGCTCTTGCCATCGTGGGATTGAGCGGGCGGATGGCTGGATGTCTGTCGTGATGTGAGCTTGCGTTGGGAACGGTGGGACTGGGTGTAATCTCGGATAGTCGATAGTTGTTCTGTCGTGAATGCGTCTTCCGGTTAGGGGCCCCATCAGGAGGGAAAGGACACTCGGATTTTCCCTCTTCAGGCGTGAACATGATATGCTGATGTTTAGTTTCCCTGAATGTAGGCGAATGAAGTAGAGGATCTTGCTTGGAAGTGTTGGATGAGGGAATCGGGGAGGTTGTATCCATCGGTTAAGATTAAAGAGCTTGAAGTAGATTGAAGAAATCAGTTGGATCTGTGAATTCTTTGGTAGGACTATCCAGAATGGTAATGATCCTTCTTGCAGGATCCAGGAGACCATGTCGGATGTTAAGGGATTTCAAGAAAGATCTCATGTAAAGGAATCATTTCCTCTTGGCTTGGGTAATCTTGGAAAAGTCTGGGGAGATAAAGATTTTGTTGCCCTGAAAAAGGATGGGGGAGTTCTTTCTGGCAGTTAGTAGCATTTGGCGCGCTTGTCGATGTCTCAAAAAGCAGGCAATAAAGCGTCTTGGCAAAGTGTTGTTGCTGGAGAAGCGGGGCCTACCTAATCCTGTTGGCACGCTGTAATTTCAATGGGAGTGAAAAGGTGATACCTAGGGCGGAGGGGATCCATTTAGTAAGGACCTTGATGCGGTCATCTCCTTCTATTTTTTCAGGGATTCTGTAAAATCGAAGGTTGTCCCTACGGGTTCTGTCTTCCAACTCCGTAACTTCACCTTCCAGTTGTGCGAGTCTGAATTGCATGCTGTCGAGGCCCTCCACCCTATCTTCCACAATGCTGACTCTTTCTTCAGCTTAATCATGTCTGTCCACGAAAGTTTTAATGTCATTTTTAAAGCCTTTAAGCTTATCTTGTATAGAGGAGGAACGGGAATTCAGCGTAGAAATAGATGCACGAATATTGCCAAGTTTCTTGAGGATTTATTCTAGACAGGAATTAAATGGTTTATTATCAGGTAACAGCACATTTTTGGAAGCATAAGCCATGTTTAGAGGCAAAAGATAAAAGTTGTATGTTACCAATTGAGTGAAATCCAAAGAAAATTCAAATAATTGAGGGAAATCTAAGGAAAAATTCAAATATATGAAGTGCAATATTTAGTTGAGCCACCGGGAGTCAGTAGCGAGTAGTTGTGTTATTCAGACCAGGAGGTAATGGGCCTCATTACACGGTAGGCGGTAACCATGGCGCTATTAGCGCCATGGTTGCCGCCGGTATTTTACTGTGTCCGCCTTGGTGGATGGCGGAATTACCGCCCTACTTCAAGGTGAGCGGGGGCAGTAATTCCCCATTCACCAAGGCACTTCCGCATTCCCATTTTTGCCCCATAGGGCTCAATGGGAATGGGGAAGGAGGTAATTACGGTACCGCAATTTGCAGTACCGTAATTAGCACCAAGGTCCCTTTGCGGGCCCGTTCCTTAACGGCTGGTAAAACCAGCCGTTAAGGTTGGGTCCCGCAAAGGGACCTCGTAGTAAGGCGGTAAGGGTTTACCGGTACCGGTGCCCTTACCGGTACCGGTAAACCCTTAACGCCTACCGTGTAATGAGGCGATTAATGGGCCGGGCTGTGTGAGGAGAGCTTCTGCATAGGAGGATGCAAGGTGAAGGTTCCCTCAATTACATCAATCACACATCGTATGGGAAAGCCCCAGCAAGTGTAGGAAGCAGCCCACACAGCAATGAACTCTCCCAGGCAAAGAAAACAAGTGACAGTGCTAATTCAAACAGCATAAAAGCAGCGCAGATTGTGAGGAACCCATATCCAAGGTTTAGCGTGATAAAAGGCTGTTGTGAAAGGTACACAGCTGGAAACCAGAAAGCCTCCTTTCCAGACCCTCCCGGCGGTGGACACCGCTGCATAGATGAGGGAAAAGACAAAGCGAAAGGCGCCTGAGGAGACGTGGATACAGCGCAGAGACATACCGAGTCGTCGGTAGCAAGGTATGGAGGTTTCACTGTAACCGAAGCCACAGAAGGTTACAAGAGTAAAGTTCTGTTACCAATAGCAGTAATTAGGGATATAAATGGTTAAAGGCAGGCCGAACTAAATGTCCTTATTGAAGATTATTTTCTCCACTCTCGGAGCTCCACAGCTCTGCTGCCGATTGGCCACGCCCCCCTGAGATTAGTTTTAACAGTAAGAGCATGTAAATGTCTCGTAATTGTAGCACTCTCCAAGTGATGCCTGCAATGCCTGTAATGTCAGACATGATGGTGGAAAGTTTTGACCAGCATGGTTCAACTTTCCAAGAAGGAGTAGAAGCACATCCGGGACATGCCACAGGTCACTTTAATGTGGTGGAGAAGCACTTTAGGAACTTTATGACTGAAAGTGTCAGAAGCTGCTGAGTGGTCATATCAGTGAATAAATGAGACATTTGTGCTTGCCGGCTAGGAGCATGTATGTGGTGTTGAGTAGAGTTACTACAGGGCTCCTCCTGAGCAGAGTCAGGATGGCCTATCACTGAGAGGCAATTACCCTCTAGAGAAATTAGGAATAAGACTGTCAACAGCTTTCAAGGGCTTCGGCTATTTATTTAATGATCTGTAGGCCAATTTGAACTTGACGCTGATATTGAGTTTTTCCAAGATGGAATGATGTTTGCATCTTTTAGTTTGGATGAACCACTTCTTCACTGAAAGATACGCTTATTATATGAGATGGTGGAAGGAGAATTTACTTGCCAAGGATTATGATCAAAGCATTGCCTTGATTTGTGGCAGAGGGCAAAGCTTTAATGAACTCGATACTGTTGGAGATGTCTGTTTCTGAGATTGGCGAAAGTGGCTTTGTTTGGGAAGGCACTTGGACCAAGTGTAGGTGGGGATTAGATCTCAGGATCAAAGAGGTTCAATCTTGATACAGAAGACTGCATTATGTGATCATAATGATGATTAGAGTCGGATGTCTGAAGAGTGTTCTGCATAGGAGATACATGTCAGAACTAAGTACCTTTTTCGCTCCGAGTACTGCTTGTTTCTAGCCTTGTTAGTGGATTAGATGGGGTAGGGATGTTTCGTTGAGTAGAATTCGTCGAATTTGGCCACAAATGTATGTGGGGGGGTGGGTAAAGGTACGAGGAAGTTGGGGGAGGTTGCAAGGGTTTCCCTCCACATATATTTGTGGCAAAATGGAATAAAAAATAAATAAAATAAAACTAAATCCAATTCGTTGAAATAAACTTGATGAAATCATATAGAAACGATTAGGCAGAGGGGTTTATCAGCTTTCAGTTGATGATTTTTCCACCACCTTTCCCGCACGTTGCACATCTTTTGACAGTTTACAGCTCATCCACAAGCCATTCGCTTATCTGTGCTCCAGCGAATTTGGGTTAGTGCTCTATAAAAGATGTGGCTTAGTGAATGTGTCTGTATATCCGCTGGTTGGAGGGAGAAGAACATCAGGAATGCATGTTGGAAGCCGCAAGATACTGGATCAGGACACACCATTGGTGATTGTGGAGGGTATGGAATGCAGGGCAGGTTCAAGTAATTATTGAAGCGACTTAGCCCATATTAGACCAGAATAAAGGTATTGTATAGTCATGGAGATAGACAGATCTGTATTCAGTGAGAAGAAGATAAGGAACCTGTGGCCTGCTTTGGGGTCGATAAATTGGGGGAAGTCAAGGTTTTTCATGTCAACTGTCTGAGTGGGCAGACCTCTCCTCTTCCATCCTGGTCTCGACCACTCAACTCCTCCTTCTTGGAGACTTTAACATCCACCTGGATGCTTCCTGTCCTTCCTCTGGACTCTTTCGCGACCTCTGCAACTCTCTCTCACTCTCTTTTCTCCCCTCTGGCCCGACTCACTCTGCAGGGCACACTCTGAATGTTCTGATTTCTTCAGACTTTCCCCTTTCTATCCCTCCCACCACTCCTCTCTCCTGGAGTGATCAGTTTCTTCTTTCCTCCCAGCTCACCCTCTCTCCCCCACAGGCCAAGCCACCTCAAGCAATGCCACTCACCTTCTCGTTATCCATCCCATGAAGCGTGTGTCAGTTGAGGCTTTCGACGCCACTTTCTCACCTCCCCCTTTGGCTGACTCACACTCTGACAAAGCCCTTTCCAAGCTCCACTCTGCTATATCTGATACTATTGATGTTCTTGCTCCTGTCATGAGGATCCGCTTGAAGCCCAAAGCCAAGTGCAAATCCTGGTACGACTCAGTCCTCGTCACCCCCAAAACGCAAGTGCAGGGAGGCTGAGAGGAAATGGCGTGATTCCGGTACATCCTCTGACAAACTGGT
The DNA here is from genome assembly GCF_040938575.1 of Ambystoma mexicanum. NCBI lineage: Eukaryota > Metazoa > Chordata > Amphibia > Caudata > Ambystomatidae > Ambystoma > Ambystoma mexicanum. Next base: position 308,802,133 of record NC_090934.1, on the reverse strand, counting down.
CTGCCGCCGGCTCCAAAGGCAATACCGGCTCTCTGTCCACACCAAGAAGAGAGCTCACATCCAAGCCTGCGTCTCTGCAGCATCTAACAACTCGGCTGAAGTCTTTCAAATCTGCAAGGAACTGGCCTATCCTGTTGCAGTCTCTTCCTTTCATGTCCTTTCCCAGGCCCTCTGCATGGCTCTGACTTCTCATTTCATCTCTAAAACTCAGGACATCCTGTCCTCTCTCTCTTCCTCTCCACCTCCTCCCTCTACTCCCTGCTTTTCCTCTGGCCCTTCTCCAGCCATCTCTCTTCCCTCCTTCTCTGCCTTTCCCCTGTTCTCCCCAGACAAGGTTTCTAGACAAGTCCGATCTATGAAAGTCTCATCAAAATAGGTTCTCCCCTGTTCCTCCAAAACCATCAAGGACCACATTGACACCCTGGCTCCTGCTCTGGCTGACTTCTGCAACCACTCCTTTGCCACTGGAGTCTTCCCTTCCGCCCTGAAGCACTCCCTTGTGCAAACTCTTCTTAAAAAACCCTCTGCCGTCCTGTCCGGCTAACTATCACCCAATTTCCATCACTCCTTTCCTGGGCAAACTCCTGGAGAAGCTGCCCACCTCCCAGCTTAATATTGATACTCAGTCTGTTGGTTGTCTCTATGACCATCAGTCTAGCTTCAGAGCTGCCGGAAGCATGGAAACTGCTCTTTTGAACATCCGTGAAGACCTGCTCTCCAACCTTGATTTCAACACCCTGTGTCCTCATCTTACATGATCTCTCTTCTGCATTTGACATGGTCAACCATGCCATCCTGCTCAACATTCTCCGTGACAACCTGGGTATCACTGATCAGGCCCTGCCTTGGCTGACTGCTTTGCTCTCCGACCGACCCTTCCAGGTCCAATTTTGGTCCATCCTCTCCTCTATCTCTATCTGTGGTGTTCCCCAGGGGTCTAACCTCTCTCCCTGGCTGTTCAACCAATACCTGGCACTTCTTGCCCATCGCATTGCCGCTCTTTGCCCCAACTTTCAGTGCTATGTGGATGACACTCAGCTCATTTTCAAACTCCCTTCAGCCACCTCTTCTCCTCTCACATCTCTGACTGTCTGGTATCCAGGAGTGGTGTGCCGGCAATGATCTCTGCCTTAATGCCAGTAAGACTGAGATTCTCCTCATCAGCACACCCGCTCACTCCTTTCTTGTCACTCTCTGGCTGGCCTCTCTTGGCCGTCTTCCTGCTCCCACCTATGAGGCTAAAAACCCTGGGGTGATCTTCAACTCCACACTCTCCTTCTCTCCTCACATCTCTGACGTCTCTAAGAATTCACACTACCAGCTGCACCGCCTCAGAGGTATTCTTCCTTTCCTCTTCTTCCCCAGAGGCTAAGTGTCTCCAGAGCTCTGGTTCTCTCTAGGCTGGACTACTGCAACAGCCTCTTTCTAAATCTGCCTGCCTCTACTCTCCGGCCTCTGCAACTCATCCAGAACAGGACTGCAAGCCCACAGATCGTATCTCTCCAGGACTGAAATCTCTTCCCTGGCCTCCAGTGGCTGCGAGGATTAAGTTCAAAACCTTCTGCATTGTCCACAAGACATTCTGGGGCCTGGGGCCTCAATACCTTCAACTCTCTCTTCCTAAATATCTTCCTTCTCAAGCTCTTCGCTCATCTAACTCCAACTCCCTCAGGGTCAGTCGCTTCTCCACGCAACAAGTTGGTGGTAGATCTCTTTCTTCGGCTGGGGCTTCCCTCTGGAACAGCCTCCCTGCCTCTCTGAAAATTGAGGAGAACCATCTCCGGTTCCGGAAGCACCTAAAGACTGTCCTCTTTACTTCTGCTTTCTCTCCTCCTCTCCCCTGCTGAACTCCTGGCTGTAACTGAAACTGCACTGCCTCCCTGGCTACCCTCTGTTCTCTGACCCAGGTCCCCTCCCTGCCAGTTGCACACCTACACTGCCCCCGTGGCAACCCTTGCACTCTGGGGCTGTTTCCTGTATTCCTACAGCCCCCTACCAGCACCTGACACCTGATGTCTGCAATTACCCTTGCACCTGGCCACACTTCTTATTTATTGTTCTTTTTATTGTTTTTATTTGTTTTACTGTTCATCCTATCTACTGCACTTCCCCCCTCCTTCCCCCTCGCACTTTTCCCCTTCCCTCCTCCCCTGCACTTGCGTGATCTCAATGTCACCTGGCCTAGTAAGATCGGTGCCTCTGTCCTCCCTCTGTTCCCCTCCCTTGACTCGTTGTGTCTTGAAACACTGTGTATAGGCACGTTATGAATGTCTTATCATATCAACTATTACCCATTGAGTAAAGGTGTTAAGTATTCCACCCAAATGCTCAGATCACCGATCATGCATGCATGGTTGAAGATGGGAGAGTCGGTACAGAGTGTATTTGAGTATAGTACTAGAGAAGGAATCATGGTTTCCCTGAGTGGTAGACCACTACATAATGATGTGTAAGGGGCTATAGTGAAATTAGCAAAGTTTCTGACAGTCGAGACATCAATTTCTTGTAAATTATGAGGTAACAGGAGGGCATAGTGCCTACTCCCCCACCCTTTGTATGCATCAGTGAGTAGTCAGGCTTCTGTGAAATTCTGGGTAGTGCAAGTCATACATGATATTTCAGGTGTCAGGGCAATTATAAAAGGTGCATCAAGCGGGGCCCTCAAGAAGGCTTGGGCAATGGCACGAGCGTAGAGAGTTGTGTGTGCCTGCAGGAGACAGGGTAGTACCAGCCACCAAGGCTCTGCCAGTGCCGGTAGCATCCTGGGGCATCAGACCTGATGTGGGAGTTAGGCTTCATGAGCAGAGAACATATGGTCTCCCTTTGGCCCTTCGCCTCATTTGCCATGATTGAAAGTGGGAACATATGGGTGAGGCACTTTGTGCTGTTTGGTGCTTAGTTCACAATTTTGTCTACCTGTGCGATTGAGGGGATGCCCTGATTGAGTGCCACTGTTGTACTCAGTGTCAGTTTCTGGCCTTACCTTCCTTCTCGGTGTATGCTGAGAAATGAAGAGGTACGACCATTCTTTATCCATAGCCACCTTGTTTTCCTGGATGGCTCATGCAATGTTAAGAGGTTACAGCAAAGGTCATCCTCGGGGGGGGGGGGGGGGGGAAAGAAAACACAGAGTGTGGAACAACCCAGATGGAAGTTGCAGAGCCAAACAGCAGAATCCGTCCTTCCAGGAATGGAAACTGAAGGAATGAGCGGGTATTGCAGGAATTGGTCAGGATTGAAGGCCAGTATCCAGGAAAAGAGAGACTTGTGGAGGAGCATGTGGATGCTATCTCACTAGTTCCCGCCCCCTCACCGCCATCATATTGGAACAGTAGAAGAGGAGCAGTAAATGGTATCCCCTGTATTGTTCCTATACCAAACTCAAAAGTTAGACCAATCGTGCCTATGAATGACCATTACATCTGTGCTTAAGGCCCTTGAAACGTGTGTATAGTAATGAATGGGATTACACCAGAATACTTCTGAGTACAAATAACCGGACAAACTCAAGAAGACGGCAAGTTACTATTTTATTAACAATTATCTAAAGCAGGGAGGTTACAATGAACATCAACAGACGTGCGCACAGTCTCTCAATGATTTCCACAAAAAACATGCATCATATACTCAATTATGCGCCAGAGTGACATCATACTATGTGGCAACAGTGAAAAATCTATCAAGGGGCAGGATTGGTTAAGGGAAACGTCTAGATATACAATCATATAGGAGCTCGGTTTGTTATTGGCTGTCTCTTATCAGGTGGACAACTTATGCCTACCCCTTCAAACATGTAATTTATGAAAAAGTTGCTACATCATTTTTCATGGTCTTGTAAACTATAAGGTCCTTCTTAATACGCACTAACACAATTGGGTGGCACGCTTGTGCCATGACTGGAACATTTGGTTAATTCAGCAGCACGTAAACCCAGACCCAAGTGCTACCTCACAACCCAATTAAGCCAGCATCTCTTCTCACCCATGTCTTCTGCCATTAAATTGTCTTTGTACTTGGCCTTGCAGATTGTTCTCGTCTTGGGAATGCACGGGAGTGAGGGCACTCGCTATTGTGTCTGTATCTCCAAGTTCAAGCTCTATTTTCATCCTTGGCTCACATGACAAGAGACCACAATCTGATCCATTTTGCAGCGTTTAAATGCTCTAAATGGATTCAACTCGGCATCCTTTGTGTTCTTTCTTGCACCTTAATGTGAGAAGATTAATCTTGTGCACACTTGTTGTTCTTCAGAGTAGATAGCCGACCTCAATTTCTAGGATCTTAAATTCAGGCCAGACAGCCTTGCCATCCAGCTCCATGAGCCTGCCTTTCTGCAGCGACACAGCTTTGCATTCCCCCTTCATGGTTTCTGGCTTATTTATTTCATGATACCAATGTCCATTGTCTATACAATGGTGGCTTTGTCTCCATTCTATCCACTACTGATAGCTTGCCTATACAATGGCATGATCTTCCTTGCGTTTCAGCAACTGTACATTTATTAAACGTCTGTTTTTGCAGCACTTTGTCAACGTATAATTTTATTCTTTTCCATGTCGATAGTTCACTCGATTCTTTACTCCGTCATTTATCCTCTAGATTCCATACATTATCTCTATTCATTATCTCGGAGCGTCGTGAACACTTTCTTATGATGTCATCTGTTCATTTTATTAGCTCTTTATCATATTCTTTCAGGGAGTTCCTCCAGTAGGTTGCCATCACTTTGAGGATACATTTGATAGGGTTGTCTCAATGGATATCTCCTTCCAAATACTTGCTGCAGTATATGCATGATAGCTGGTGTCAGGCAAGGCACGGTCTCATGTCTCCAATACAAAGGAGGAAGGGTGCGGGATCTCCTACAGATATATACATCTGCTCCTCTACATTGTCCCATCTGGTCAAGTCCTCAACCACCTCATCATGTTTTTCTTTTGCTTTGTATCTCCTCTTGAAGAAGTGTTTCTTAGGTGTCAAATCTTCGTCACTCCCTCAGGGTGCCTGCTGTTTTAATGTGTTCATCCACACTCCAGGTCATGTAATAGCATTGTCCATTCGGGGTACAGAAGACTCAACGTCCCACGTAATTCTTGTGATCCTTCGGATACCAGACTTTTGTTCTTTCTGGTCCACAATACGTGCTTTTATGTAGTCTGAGGGCATCATCGGTCTGCACTTTGTCTTCTGGTTCATTCTTTGCATCAATCATGATCTTCATTCCCACTGCTTTCTTTGCCGTTTTCTTACATTGTTCAATTATTATCCTTATACAGAATCCAAATATTATTATCACTAATATTCCTCCAAGGAACATTAATAGGTCTGTCATCCAATAAGGAATCCAGGAAAACAGGAGTGCGAACCAACTGTCATCTTCGATGGCCTCTGTCTCTTCCACAATTTTCACGTGTAGATCTGTCAACATCAATATGGCCTCTGTCAAAGTCCTGTTCTCGTCATCATGAGATGGTATGAATGTATGACATGATGGCCGATCTTGGCGCAAACACCTCCTTCCATTGCTGTAATCATGTCGAGGACATGTCTATCCTGGAGGGTCATCAACCTTATGGCCCTCAGTTCTTCTTTTATGTCGTTAAATTCTTTTATAGCGGCATTGATAGTTTGCAGAAGTTCCCACCTGGTGATCTGTAGCCATTTGGCATTCACCACTGTTTGAATTCCAGAAATTAATATAGATGTGAACATCACTGCAGTCCTGCTGAACAATTTGTGCTCATCAAGAATGTTTTTATAAGCCGTTACTGATTTTTCAGAGCAATAATTCCCCCCTATTCATTCGCCGGAGTTCCAGCAACCTCCTTTTTGTTAAGCGATCATCCACTTTTAGAAATTCTTCAATCTTCAGGTCGCTTTGTGGAATCACCAGTGCTAGAACATGGCTATGTACCAAGGAACACACTCCACCCCAATTCTTGGGCAGTTTCATACATGCTCTCGATCCACAGGGCCAGTATCGACCCATTAAGACAGACATCTCTCTCCTCATTCCTGGAATGTCAGTTATGTTCTTGTCTTGCACCCTTTGTTATGTCCGACATGATTTTATTCCCTTGCTCCGGAAGCATAGTGTTGAATTAACCAATGGGACTACAGCTACTGGTCCTGCTTCATCTTCAACTCATGCAGCTTCGGAATGCGGTTTGCTGGTGCAGCCAGACCCAAAGTTCAGTTTCTTTTGGGATTTGTCTAATTTCCCCATTTTAAACTATCTTCTGCTTCCAAGCACTCGAAAATGGAACAGGCGGATAACTGGTGGTCAAAGACTGGTGATCGAGTGACGCCTATTGCTTTCGTTAAGGTAGCTACGTTAGGGTAGTAGCTGCGTCGGCGTTGGGTTGCTATTTGGGGGAGGTTTGGAGTGAATTCCTGGTGAGGCGGCTTTTTTTCCCCTTGATTTGCAGAGCAGGCTCTAGCAGTCTACTCCCTTTACTGCAGAGGCACTTGAGTATGGGGATAGCTCGGGGGTTAGGTGTCAGGCTTTCTCAAATCTGATGTTGTCCCCGGAAGCTGCTGAACCCCCGCAGTCCCCTTTGGATGCTAACCTCTTAACTGGTATCAAACAGTTCAGTTGAGAGCACCCCCAAGGGAAAGGGGGAAAATGGGACAAAATAATAACTTCAGGTTTTGCTCAGCTTCTTTATCTGTCAACCTGTTGGTAAAAATAACAACAAATTCACTTTAGTCACTAACCTTTGAATTCCTTGGCTCTGACTTCTCTTTATAAATTTAAGTAAATAAATACGCCACCATACCTGATTATCCTCTGTGAATAACGTAGAGGACGTGTGTGAATTCTACTGAAGAAAACATAAAAATAGAGTCTCAGATGCTCTTACTAGTTTCTTCAATTCGGTTTTGAAAAAACTGCTAATCTCTCTCAGTTTAATGAGTTTATCTTCAAGCAGTTCAACTGTCTTTTACCCAAACAACCCGCTGGAAATATTATACATGTAGTTTGTATTGGTTTCTAGCTTCAACACAAATTCCAAAAATGACACTCTAACTATTCAATTTAAAATTGTTTGTTTCCTGAATGTATAAAAGTGTTCATTAATTGGATCTTTTGCTTGCAAAGAAGATCGCTCATAAAAGAAGCGTTCCTTTAACCAGAATATGCGCATGCGTGAAGATATTGTTTACTCCTTCTAAAATGGAAGCGCACATGAACAAGGAATTGAGTTCAAAAATGAAACTGGCATGGGCGCATGCGTAAAGGAATAGTATTCCACTCTTCTTAATATGAATTGTTCAAACATGAAAGAAGAAATTCCTCAGTTCCGGACACTAATCCTTGAAGAGGCAGTCCAGTGATGAACACGCGCCAGGTTAGAATGTTAGTAAATTAAACATAACGCCTCGGAGTCGCGTGGCTATCACACAGTCACTTGCGCAGACAGTGTAAGATTTCTAACGCTAGTCCGACGCTAAGAAAAGCACTGTTACCGTCAAAAGGTACAATACTCAATAATCTTTTATACGGCCGAAAAAACACACGACGCTAAAATGATAAACAGACCTCCACACTCCAACTTGCCAGGTGCAAAAAATGTGACGCAGTTCAATAAATTTAAATACAGTTCTAGAAGTTCAAAAATAAATTCTTGAAAGAATGAAATGAACTACTATTTAAACAAAAACTAAGAAAAACAGGAACAAGTTAATGAATGGTTTTGATATTTAACTCTTGCTTGAAGATCATAAAATTCCATAAAAGATAATGAATTCACTTAGCTTGCTTCTTTCTTTCACCGGAGCGTTTTCTAAGTTTCTTCTTAATTCTCCAACACTTTCCTGGTCCAAATAACTAATTTTAGGCACAAGGGCCTAAATAAAGTTTTCTAAATCTTAAGAGCTTCAAACATAAGACCTTCCAGCTGGGCTTCTGACAATGAAAGGCGGTTTAGAATGTTCCAACAATGCCTTTCTTTTACTTCTGACCAATCACTGATCCTTTTGGAATTCTCCATTTTGACTTGGGAAGCTCTCCACACTCTGCACAGAAAGTTAAGGCCCAAACCATACTTTATGTTAATCATATCCTCACTACTCCACATTCATCCAAATCCCACGAAACCTGACAGTACCCCCCCCTTAATGCCCTGTCCCAGGGCCAACTTCAGAAGGATACTTTCTATGAAATTTTGCGACTAATTGTGGTGCATGCACATTCCCCTCATCCTCCCATGTACGTTCCTCAGGTCCGAAACCTTCCCAGTCTATTAAATATTGTAGTTTTCCTCTTAACCTCCTGGAATCTACAATTCTTTTCACTACAAACTCTTCAGATAAATTTTCTAACTGAACTGGTGAAGGTGGATGTACAACTCTAGTACCCTGAATCACAGGTTTTAATAGACTAATGTGAAAGGTGGGATGTATTTTCAAGGAAGTAGGTAGTTTTAACCGTACTGACACTGGATTGATCACCTTTTCTACTTTAAATGGACCTACAAAACGTGGAGTAAATTTGTTTTTGCCCTTAATTCTCAAATGTCTCGTTGAAAGCCAAACCAAGTCACCAACCTCATATTTAGGACCCAACCTCCTTTTTTGATCTGCAAATCTTTTGTACTTCTGTTTACTATCGAAAAGTACCCTTTTTGCCCTTTCCAAATTCTTTCTCATAGTTTTTAATCGAACCTCAACTCCAGGATTCTCTGACTCTTCAGTAATTTCAAAACTTAAAAACCGTGGGTGAAAACCTCTTCCAAGGTAAAACGGAGACATGTTAGTTGAATCTTTAGCACAATTATTATAAGCAAATTCGGCAAGCCAAATCAAATCCACCCATTCTTCCCCTGCCTGTAGATAACACCTCAAATACTTCTCCAGTTCTTGATTTACCCTTTCTACTTGTCCATTGGTCTCGGAATGATAACCTGATGATAAACTGACTTCCACACCCAAATCCTTACAAAAAACCCTCCAAAATCTAGAAATAAATTGAGGACCTCTATCTGAGATAATTTGATTAGGAAGACCATGCAGTCTAACTATTTCTCGCAAAAAGACTTTGGCCAAACTGTCTGCAGTAACCTCTCCCTCCATTGGAACAAAGTGAGCCTCTTTTGACAAGAGGTCCACCACAACTAGAATAGATGTACAACCCTTGTCACAAGGAAGATCTGTAATGAAGTCCAGGGAGATTGTATGCCAAGGACGAGGTGGAATAGGCAACGGCTCCAACAACCCGACTGGTTTTCCGGTTTGATTCTTCATTTGAGCGCAAATAGCACAGGTTTTTACAAAATTTAAGATGTCCTGACGCATTTTTTCCCACCAGAAGCTCCTCCTGACCAATTCTAGCGTCTTTCTAAAACCTGGGTGTCCGGACAGCATAGATTCATGACAGTCTCTTATTACTCTCTCTCTCAATTCCAAAATAGGTAAGTAAAGTTTATTTTCAAAAAACGGCAATCCTTTCGCAATTTTTCGAACCGGATCCTTCCAAACCCATTCCTCCATTTGTGCAATTGACATGGACTTTCGAACTTCTTCCTCAACATCCTCAATTTTCTGTATTCCGGCAGAAATAAAACAGCATGGATCGATAATGGATATCATCTCCTTTTCTGATTCCATCTCACTTCCAGGAAATTGACGTGATAAAGCATCAGCCTTTCCATTAAGCCTACCTGGCTTAAATGTCACTACAAAATCATAATCAGCAAAGAACAATGACCATCTTAACTGCCTTGGTGTGAGAGTCTTGGCTGATTTCAAAAAAAGCAGATTTCTATGGTCTGTTAACACAGTCACTGTATGTCTTGCTCCTTTTAAAAAATGCCTCCACTCTTCAAAAGCAAACTTGATTGCCAATAATTCTCGATCTGAGATTGTATAATTTTGTTCTGCCATAGAAAATGTTTTAGAATAGTAAGCCACTGGATGAAGTTGTCCTGTCTCTCGATGTCTCTGAGAAAGAACAGCCCCCATGGCAAGATTCGATGCATCCGCTTCTACATAAAAAGGCTGAGATGGATCTGGATGAATTAAAATAGGGGCCGAACGGAACCTTTTCTTTAATTCTTGAAATGCCTCCTCTGCCTCTGTCGACCACACAAATTTGGCACCTTTCTTTAAGAGTTTTGTTATGGGAGTAATCAACCGAGAAAATCCTTCAATAAATCTTCTGTAAAAATTTGCAAAACCTAAAAAGCTTTGAATTTCTTTTACTTTCGTTGGTGCTGGCCAATCCGTGATGGCTTGAACTTTGTTCGGATTCATCTCCAATCCCTTAGGAGAAACAATGTATCCTAAAAATTCCACAGAATTAGTATGAAACTGGGATTTTTCTAATTTAGCAAACAAATGATTCTCTCTGAGTCTTTGTAGAATCTTTCCCACATGAATTTTATGAGACTCTAAATCCTGAGAATAAATCAAAATATCATCAATATATACTACTACGAATATATCTAAAAAATCTCTTAAAATTTCATCCATAAAGAATTGAAAGGCAGCTGGTGCATTGCATAAACCGAAAGGCATCACCAAGTACTCATAAAGCCCAAATCGGGTTTTGAATGCCATTTTCCACTCATCACCCTCCTGGACTCTCACCAGATGATAGGCACCACGTAAATCTAGTTTGGAAAAAATTGTGGCTCCCTGGACCTGATTCAAGATTTCCGAAATTAGAGGGAGAGGATACTTGTTTTTGATTGTAATCCTATTCACAGCTCTATAATCAATGCATGTTCTGAGAGACCCATCTGGTTTTGGTACAAAAAATAATGGAGATGCGGCTGGAGATTGAGAATGACGAATAAAACCCTTAGCCAAATTTTCGGCAAGGTACTCTTTAAGATAATCATTCTCCTTTTCAGTTAATGCATACACTCGACTACTTGGTAAAACTGCCCCTACCACAATATAAACACAAATTATTCTCACGCCTCCTAGTCTTTTCCTCCTTTGATAAAGGACCTTTTACTCTAATTTGTTGATCATTTAACCTTGGTTTCACTTCTTTACTACCCACCTCAAGCCTTGAACGATCTCCTCTAATGACTGACCTCACCTCCCCCTGAGTTCAACGACGCCTTTCTGCTTTCCTTTCACTTATACGATAGTCCAACTGAACTACTAAATCAATCAATTCCTCACAAGAAGAAGGGCGTTGGACTACACTGGACAAGGCATCCTTCAATTCCTCCTTGAGGCCTCTATAAAAAAGAGAAGACCTCTTCTCTGCTGGCCACTGGGATTCTAAAACCAAAGACCTAAACTGTGTGATATATGTGACCAAGTCTCTGTTTCCTTGACGCAAATCTAATAATTCCCCATCAACTTCTAAGGACATTTGTCTTTTATCAAACATTTTCTTAAATTCTTCCATAAAAAGAGAAACATTTTTTAAAGATAAACTCTACTGCCTGACCAATAAACCTGCCCAAGTAAAAGCCTCTCCAGATAAATAAGACATCATAAAAGTAACTCTGGAAGCATCAGAAGGAAATAGTTCGGGCCTACTAAGAAAGTGCAACTCACATTGGGTTATAAATGTCTGATATTTACTTGAATCTCCATAGTAACGCTCTGGAGCTGCCAAAGGTACTGGCATAACTAATGCCCTAAAACCTCCCTCTGCCCCATCACCTCTACCCACACCTCTCTCCTCACCAGCCCTTTCCAATTCCGGGGGAAATTCTTCTCTCCCAATTCCCTGCGTCTGTGCCACCTTTTCACATAACTCATCTACTCGTTGTCCTAATTTTTTATTCTCTTGATATGCCACCTTTAATTCCTCCTGTAATTCCCTCACTAAAACACTTAATGCTTCCATTGAGAACTCGGGGTTCATGACAGCTTAGGAGGACTATTTTTTCTGGCCTTTCATACTGTCAGGCTTTCTCAAATCTGATGTTGTCCCCGGAAGCTGCTGAACCCCCGCAGTCCCCTTTGGATGCTAACCTCTTAACTGGTATCAAACAGTTCAGTTGAGAGCACCCCCAAGGGAAAGGGGGAAAATGGGACAAAATAATAAACTTCAGGTTTTGCTCATCTTCTTTATCTGTCAACCTGTTGGTAAAAATAAAACAAATTCACTTTAGTCACTAACCTTTGAATTCCTTGGCTCTGACTTCTCTTTATAAATTTAAGTAAATAAATACGCCACCATACCTGATTATCCTCTGTGAATAACGTAGAGGACGTGTGTGAATTCTACTGAAGAAAACATAAAAATAGAGTCTCAGATGCTCTTACTAGTTTCTTCAATTCGGTTTTGAAAAAACTGCTAATCTCTCTCAGTTTAATGAGTTTATCTTCAAGCAGTTCAACTGTCTTTTACCCAAACAACCCGCTGGAAATATTATACATGTAGTTTGTATTGGTTTCTAGCTTCAACACAAATTCCAAAAATGACACTCTAACTATTCAATTTAAAATTGTTTGTTTCCTGAATGTATAAAAGTGTTCATTAATTGGATCTTTTGCTTGCAAAGAAGATCGCTCATAAAAGAAGCGTTCCTTTAACCAGAATATGCGCATGCGTGAAGATATTGTTTACTCCTTCTAAAATGGAAGCGCACATGAACAAGGAATTGAGTTCAAAAATGAAACTGGCATGGGCGCATGCGTAAAGGAATAGTATTCCACTCTTCTTAATATGAATTGTTCAAACATGAAAGAAGAAATTCCTCAGTTCCGGACACTAATCCTTGAAGAGGCAGTCCAGTGATGAACATGCGCCAGGTTAGAATGTTAGTAAATTAAACATAACGCCTCGGAGTCGCGTGGCTACCACACAGTCACTTGCGCAGACAGTGTAAGATTTCTAACGCTAGTCCGACGCTAAGAAAAGCACTGTTACCGTCAAAAGGTACAATACTCAATAATCTTTTATACGGCCGAAAAAACACACAACGCTAAAATGATAAACAGACCTCCACACTCCAACTTGCCAGGTGCAAAAAATGTGACGCAGTTCAATAAATTTAAATACAGTTCTAGAAGTTCAAAAATAAATTCTTGAAAGAATGAAATGAACTACTATTTAAACAAAAACTAATAAAAACAGGAACAAGTTAATTAATGGTTTTGATATTTAACTCTTGCTTGAAGATCATAAAATTCCATAAAAGATAATGAATTCACTTAGCTTGCTTCTTTCTTTCACCGGAGCGTTTTCTAAGTTTCTTCTTAATTCTCCAACACTTTCCTGGTCCAAATAACTAATTTTAGGCACAAGGGCCTAACTAAAGTTTCCTAAATCTTAAGAGCTTCAAACATAAGACCTTCGAGCTGGGCTTCTGACAATGAAAGGCGGTTTAGAATGTTCCAACAATGCCTTTCTTTTACTTCTGACCAATCACTGATCCTTTTGGAATTCTCCATTTTGACTTGGGAAGCTCTCCACACTCTGCACAGAAAGTTAAGGCCCAAACCATACTTTATGTTAATCATATCCTCACTACACCACATTCATCCAAATCCCACGAAACCTGACAGTACCCCCCCCTTAATGCCCTGTCCCAGGGCCAACTTTAGAAGGATACTTTCTATGAAATTTTGCGACTAATTGTGGTGCATGCACATTCCCTTCATCCTCCCATATACGTTCCTCAGGTCCGAAACCTTCCCAGTCTATTAAATATTGTAGTTTTCCTCTTAACCTCCTGGAATCTACAATTCTTTTCACTACAAACTCTTCAGATGAATTTTCTAACTGAACTGGTGAAGGTGGATGTACAACTCTAGTCCCCTGAATCACAGGTTTTAATAGACTAATGTGAAAGGTGGGATGTATTTTCAAGGAAGTAGGTAGTTTTAACCGTACTGACACTGGATTGATCACCTTTTCTACTTTAAATGGACCTACAAAACGTGGAGTAAATTTGTTTTTGCCCTTAATTCTCAAATGTCTCGTCGAAAGCCAAACCAAGTCACCAACCTCATATTTAGGACCCAACCTCCTTTTTTGATCTGCAAATGTTTTGTACTTCTGTTTACTATCGAAAAGTATCCTTTTTGCTCTTTCCAAATTCTTTCTCATAGTTTTTAATCGAACCTCAACTCCAGGATTCTCTGACTCTTCAGTAATTTCAAAACTTAAAAACCGTGGGTGAAAACCTCTTCCAAGGTAAAACGGAGACATGTTAGTTGAATCTTTAGCACAATTATTATAAGCAAATTTGGCAAGCCAAATCAAATACACCCATTCTTCCCCTGCCTGTAGATAACACCTCAAATACTTCTCCAGTTCTTGATTTACCCTTTCTACTTGTCCATTGGTCTCGGGATGATAACCTGATGATAAACTGACTTCCACACCCAAATCCTTACAAAAAACCCTCCAAAATCTAGAAATAAATTGAGGACCTCTATCTGAGATAATTTGATTAGGAAGACCATGCAGTCTAACTATTTCTCGCAAAAAGACTTTGGCCAAACTGTCTGCAGTAACCTCTCCCTCCATTGGAACAAAGTGAGCCTCTTTTGACAAGAGGTCCACCACAACTAGAATAGATGTACAACCCTTGTCACAAGGAAGATCTGTAATGAAGTCCAGGGAGATTGTATGCCAAGGACGAGGTGGAATAGGCAACGGCTCCAACAACCCGACTGGTTTTCCGGTTTGATTCTTCATTTGAGCGCAAATAGCACAGGTTTTTACAAAATTTAAGATGTCCTGACGCATTTTTTCCCACCAGAAGCTCCTCCTGACCAATTCTAGCGTCTTTCTAAAACCTGGGTGTCCGGACAGCATAGATTCATGACAGTCTCTTATTACTCTCTCTCTCAATTCCAAAATAGGTAAGTAAAGTTTATTTTCAAAAAACGGCAATCCTTTCTCAATTTTTCGAACCGGATCCTTCCGAACCCATTCCTCCATTTGTGCAATTGACATGGACTTTCGAACTTCTTCCTCAACATCCTCAATTTTCTGTATTCCGGCAGAAATAAAACAGCATGGATCGATAATGGATATCATCTCCTTTTCTGATTCCATCTCACTTCCAGGAAATTGACGTGATAAAGCATCAGCCTTTCCATTAAGCCTACCTGGCTTAAATGTCACTACAAAATCATAATCAGCAAAGAACAATGACCATCTTAACTGCCTTGGTGTGAGAGTCTTGGCTGATTTCAAAAAAAGCAGATTTCTATGGTCTGTTAACACAGTCACTGTATGTCTTGCTCCTTTTAAAAAAGGCCTCCACTCTTCAAAAGCAAACTTGATTGCCAATAATTCTCGATCTGAGATTGTATAATTTTGTTCTGCCATAGAACATTTTTTAGAATAGTAAGCCACTGGATGAAGTTGTCCTGTCTCTCGATGTCTCTGAGAAAGAACAGCCCCCATGGCAAGATTCGATGCATCCGCTTCTACATAAAAAAGCTGAGATGGATCTGGATGAATTAAAATAGGGGCCGAACTGAACCTTTTCTTTAATTCTTGAAATGCCTCCTCTGCCTCTGTCGACCACACAAATTTGGCACCTTTCTTTAAGAGTTTTGTTATGGGAGTAATCAACCGAGAAAATCCTTCAATAAATCTTCTGTAAAAATTTGCAAAACCTAAAAAGCTTTGAATTTCTTTTACTTTCGTTGGTGCTGGCCAATCCGTGATGGCTTGAACTTTGTTCGGATTCATCTCCAATCCCTTAGGAGAAACAATGTATCCTAAAAATTCCACAGAATTAGTATGAAACTGGGATTTTTCTAATTTAGCAAACAAATGATTCTCTCTGAGTCTTTGTAGAATCTTTCCCACATGAATTTTATGAGACTCTAAATCCTGAGAATAAATCAAAATATCATCAATATATACTACTACGAATATATCTAAAAAATCTCTTAAAATTTCATCCATAAAGAATTGAAAGGCAGCTGGTGCATTGCATAAACCGAAAGGCATCACCAAGTACTCATAAAGCCCAAATTGGGTTTTGAATGCCGTTTTCCACTCATCACCCTCCTGGACTCTCACCAGATGATAGGCACCACGTAAATCTAGTTTGGAAAAAATTGTGGCTCCCTGGACCTGATTCAAGATTTCCGAAATTAGAGGGAGAGGATACTTGTTTTTGATTGTAATCCTATTCACAGCTCTATAGTCAATGCATGTTCTGAGAGACCCATCTGGTTTTGGTACAAAAAATAATGGAGATGCGGCTGGAGATTGAGAATGACGAATAAAACCCTTAGCCAAATTTTCTGCAAGGTACTCTTTAAGATAATCATTCTCCTTTTCAGTTAATGCATACACTCGACTACTTGGTAAAACCGCCCCTACCACAATATAAACACAAATTATTCTCACGCCTCCTAGTCTTTTCCTCCTTTGATAAAGGACCTTTTACTCTAATTTGTTGATCATTTAACCTTGGTTTCACTTCTTTACTACCCACCTCAAGCCTTGAACGATCTTCTCTAATGACTGACCTCACCTCCCCCTGAGTACAACGACGCCTTTCTGCTTTCCTTTCACTTATACGATAGTCCAACTGAACTACTAAATCAATCAATTCCTCACAAGAAGAAGGGCGTTGGACTACACTGGACAAGGCATCCTTCAATTCCTCCTTGAGGCCTCTATAAAAAAGAGAAGACCTCTTCTCTGCTGGCCACTGGGATTCTAAAACCAAAGACCTAAACTGTGTGATATATGTGACCAAGTCTCTGTTTCCTTGACGCAAATCGAATAATTCCCCATCAACTTCTAAGGACATTTGTCTTTTATCAAACATTTTCTTAAATTCTTCCATAAAAAGATAAACATTTTTTAAAGATAAACTCTTCTGCCTGACCAATAAACCTGCCCAAGTAAAAGCCTCTCCAGATAAATAAGACATCATAAAAGTAACTCTGGAAGCATCAGAAGGAAATAGTTCGGGCCTACTAAGAAAGTGCAACTCACATTGGGTTATAAATGTCTGATATTTACTTGAATCTCCATAGTAACGCTCTGGAGCTGCCAAAGGTACTGGCATAACTAATGCCCTAAAACCTCCCTCTGCCCCATCACCTCTACCCACACCTCTCTCCTCACCAGCCCTTTCCAATTCCGGGGGAAATTCTTCTCTCCCAATTCCCTGCGTCTGTGCCACCTTTTCACATAACTCATCTTCTCGTTGTCCTAATTTTTTATTCTCTTGATATGCCACCTTTAATTCCTCCTGTAATTCCCTCACTAAAACACTTAACGCTTCCATTGAGAACTCGGGGTTCATGACAGCTTAGGAGGACTATTTTTTCTGGCCTTTCATACTGTCAGGCTTTCTCAAATCTGATGTTGTCCCCGGAAGCTGCTGAACCCCCGCAGTCCCCTTTGGATGCTAACCTCTTAACTGGTATCAAACAGTTCAGTTGAGAGCACCCCCAAGGGAAAGGGGGAAAATGGGACAAAATAATAAGCTTCAGGTTTTGCTCAGCTTCTTTATCTGTCAACCTGTTGGTAAAAATAACAAAAAAATCACTTTAGTCACTAACCTTTGAATTCCTTGGCTCTGACTTCTCTTTATAAATTTAAGTAAATAAATATGCCACCATACCTGATTATCCTCTGTGAATAACGTAGAGGACGTGTGTGAATTCTACTGAAGAAAACATAAAAATAGAGTCTCAGATGCTCTTACTAGTTTCTTCAATTCGGTTTTGAAAAAACTGCTAATCTCTCTCAGTTTAATGAGTTTATCTTCAAGCAGTTCAACTGTCTTTTACCCAAACAACCCGCTGGAAATATTATACATGTAGTTTGTATTGGTTTCTAGCTTCAACACAAATTCCAAAAATGACACTCTAACTATTCAATTTAAAATTGTTTGTTTCCTGAATGTATAAAAGTGTTCATTAATTGGATCTTTTGCTTGCAAAGAAGATCGCTCATAAAAGAAGCGTTCCTTTAACCAGAATATGCGCATGCGTGAAGATATTGTTTACTCCTTCTAAAATGGAAGCGCACATGAAAAAGGAATTGAGTTCAAAAATGAAACTGGCATGGGCGCATGCGTAAAGGAATAGTATTCCACTCTTCTTAATATGAATTGTTCAAACATGAAAGAAGAAATTCCTCAGTTCCGGACACTAATCCTTGAAGAGGCAGTCCAGTGATGAACACACGCCAGGTTAGAATGTTAGTAAATTAAACATAACGCCTCGGAGTCGCGTGGCTACCACACAGTCACTTGCGCAGACAGTGTAAGATTTCTAACGCTAGTCCGACGCTAAGAAAAGCACTGTTACCGTCAAAAGGTACAATACTCAATAATCTTTTATACGGCCGAAAAAACACACGACGCTAAAATGATAAACAGACCTCCACACTCCAACTTGCCAGGTGCAAAAAATGTGACGCAGTTCAATAAATTTAAATACAGTTCTAGAAGTTCAAAAATAAATTCTTAAAAGAATGAAATTAACTACTATTTAAACAAAAACTAAGAAAAACAGGAACAAGTTAATTAATGGTTTTGATATTTAACTCTTGCTTGAAGATCATAAAATTCCATAAAAGATAATGAATTCACTTAGCTTGCTTCTTTCTTTCACCGGAGCGTTTTCTAAGTTTCTTCTTAATTCTCCAACACTTTCCTGGTCCAAATAACTAATTTTAGGCACAAGGGCCTAACTAAAGTTTTCTAAATCTTAAGAGCTTCAAACATAAGACCTTCCAGCTGGGCTTCTGACAATGAAAGGCGGTTTAGAATGTTCCAACAATGCCTTTCTTTTACTTCTGACCAATCACTGATCCTTTTGGAATTCTCCATTTTGACTTGGGAAGCTCTCCACACTCTGCACAGAAAGTTAAGGCCCAAACCATACTTTATGTTAATCATATCCTCACTACACCACATTCATCCAAATCCCACGAAACCTGACATTAGGAGCATCTGCCTCTACTAGAGGGTTTGTAGCGCTGGGTTGCGGAGGCGTCCTCTGAGGGTTGTGCTCCTCAGGCTGCAGGTATTCTGGCTGTGAGCTGCCAGGCTTTTTCCGGGCCTCGGTGTGAGGAGTTGTGTCGTCAATTGGCGGGATTCGTATGGCCTTGTGTCGTAGGCAAACCCCTAGAAGCGATACTGTTAGTCTGGGTCTCCTATGCCTGCCGTTCTGTTGTATGCTGTGGGGTGCTGAGGGTCTCTGATCTGGGCACTGTTTCTCGGCGGCCGTGGGGTTTGACCGTGTTGGCCTCGGCCAAATGGGCTGATCGCTGTGGCTTTCGCTGTGGCTGCGGGGAATGATGGTGATATCCCCCTGTCGCTGCGTGTTCCGCTCCGCTCCGCCTTGGGTCGGGTGCGGCCTTCGTACGGAGGGGAGGCAGCCGGTTCGGCGCTGGGGACGGTTGCTGGTGAGGCGTATCCTGCTGTGCCTCCCTCGTTCACCGATGATTTGACGGAAGCGCAGGGCGTCCGTAGACAGACGGATCGGGGAGGCAGCTTGCGCATGCTGGGGGGAGCTCCTACCTGGGTGCTCGGCGAGAGCACCGCTGCTCGTCGCACTTCTTTTTGAGCTGCGGCCGGGCTGTTGCAGGGACGGAGACTGTGTGTCTCTTGGCGCCACCGGCGCGCACGTCTACCCGCTGCTTGACGCGGCCCAGCTCTACACTCCCCACGGGTCTCCGTTGGCTCTGGGTGTCGGGTGTTACACCGATGCCGCCGCTCGAGCTTTGATGGGGAGCTCTTGCACCTCTCTCTCGATCCCCTCCTCCGTCCGAGGCTCACCGCCGGCGTGAACGGCAGGCCTTGCCGGCCAGGCCGGGACTCGGCCGCTGCTCCACCGCCAAAGACGATTTTGGGCTTAAAATGTTCGTCGGCGCCTCCTGAATGCGCCTGGCTGTAGTTGTGGGAGAAACGGACACCGCAGAGGGAAGGATGTCGCAGGATTAATGGAGAGCCACACAGAGCTCTCTAGGAGGCAGCCATCTTGGATGGCTCTCTAGCGCCCTCTATCCATACCCACTTTGATCAACTCAGTGTGCATTATTCCCCTGTGACGTACCCATTATTTCTTGCGTTCCTACTCCTTTTCCATTTGTCAATACTGCCCCTTCTATAGCAAACTTTGACAATTTCTTTTGAACTAACTTGACTTCCTCAGTCTTTCTGTTCTCATCTTTCTTTTTGTTCATCTCGTGTAATAACCAACAATGATGTACAATAGTTAATTGTATCTCAGCCCATGGCTTTGCTTCCATTCCTACTTGTTTTTTCATTTGTCGCTGTACCGGTTCTGGCAATCCCTGACACGAAATATGATAAAATAGTGCCACTGTCTTTTCCCACGGTTCACGCATTTCATGCTACCATTTCTCTTGAATATCCTGAATATAAGCAACAGGGTCTTTATCTTCCTTCATTTTACATGTCATAATTGCACCCATATCTGATGTACCAGGATACTGTACCCTGAGAGCCCTCCAAACATCTGGCCTGCAATCATTAAATGGTGCTCCATAATGCGCTGTGTTTTGTGCCGTCACACCCGCATATCTTGCTCGTTTCCAAATGTCATCAGCTCTCTTTCCAAGAATAGCTACCAGGAGACCTTTTATGACTTCTGTGGCCAGCGTGTATCCCCCTGTCATTTTTTCTAATTCATATATCCATTTCCAAGCCCCTAAAGTCAAACTTAGGGGCTTGCATTTTGAGGTATCCTTATCCATCTGAGGCCATGGAGTATATTGCGGTCTTGTTCCCTACTTCTCTGGCAAGGGGAACTGTGAGAACCCCATACCATAGCAGGATTCCACTATTTGTTTACCTAATGCAGGGTAATTGGCCCTATTTGTCTTTGTGCTGGTAACAACCTTAACCAACTCACATAAGGTGGAGAGTCTCCTCTCTCACTACACAATTGTCTTTGGGGAAAACCAGGATATAGTATCTGGTGTTCTTTCCTTAGGGTGTTCCAGATCTGACCATCTTACCTCTTTATCCATCTGTTGACTTCCCTGGGGGGCGCATGTACCCTCTCCCACTGTCTCATGACCTGACTCTCTTTTGTCATCTGACATTGCCAGGCCCCAACTAGTGTGACTATCATCCTCCTCTTCTCCATCTAAATGTAATCTACTCAAAGACAGTGCTCGGTGTTCAGTCCTAAACATGTTTTCCTCCTCATTCCGTGGTTTTGGTATCAGGATTGTTTACTGCTCCCTCGAGTCCCATACTCGCTGTTCTGCCTTATTTGCTGGTATATCTTATTCATAATTTCTCCAATACTTTCTGCATTGTATCTTTCCTCTTCCTGCGCTACTTTAAGTGTTCCTTGGCTCTTTTCTCTCATCAGGAGGACTTCACTTATCTTGTCCCATTGCCCTTGTATTTCATTGCATGGTCTCATTTGTTCTTTAAGAATAAGACTGGCATCAAGACCTCGCTGCCTTCTATTCTGTTTTATCTCTTCATTCACTTTCCTTCACTTTCTCGCATCTCTTCTTTCCCTATCTTCTTCTTGCCTTCGTTCTTCCCTTCCCACTTCTTGTCTTTGTTCTTCTTCTTCTCTCCTTCTTTGCCCATTTTTCATCTTTTTTCTTGTTCTTCTCTATATATCTGTTCCTGTCGTTCCCTGCTTTTTCTTCCTTGCTCAGCCTCCCTCAATCTCTTTTCTCGTTCCTTATCATTCTTTACTTGTTCGTCTTTATCGTCCTTTCGCTTAACCTCCTCAATGCTTTTCCCATCTAACTTGAGTCATATCTGCCCTCCCATCCATTCGTTCTGTATGAGCATTACCTCATCAGCCCCATCCTTCTTTCCTTTCCACCTCTTAATTTCTCTATCTATATCTGTCGATATAGTTGATCTCTTGCCTCTTTCTTCTTTATCTTGTACGAACTTACAGGCATCTTCCTTCCTTTTGCTCTCTTCTGGACTGTCATCACTACTGTAAGCGGGGGTTCATATGTTGGGTTACTATACACCACTGCTGCGTTTAATTCCTATAAAGGATAAACCCCTCTTCTGTATCTGCGCTCTTAATCTCAGACAAAGTAACAGGAGCTGACGGCTCAATGCCCTCCTCTTTATGCTGATTAAACATCCAATCCTCCTTTCTGGGTCTTCTTTCGCTTCTTGGTACATTTTCCAAATTTCTAAAACTGCCAGGCTTTTCTCTAATTTCTTTCCCATGTATGCAGCATGCACATATGTGGTCATGTATTGTAATACTGCTTTTGACAACGATCCCCCTTTTGGCCATGGCATAAAAAAAATGTATGTGCCCTTTACCCATTCTGCACTATACTGTTTTAGCTTGGGCGCATGTTGTGGTAATGTTATACAAAGGTGCATAAGAGGAGTGTCCTCCATAATGACAAGTCGCAATTGACTGTCGATACTTACCAGATCGTCAATACATCTCTATCTCAAGGCTTATCGCTCACCACTTTTAATCTCAAAACAATACATCTGAGCAAACACCATCAATCGCTGCTCAATCCTCTTTTGCTTCAACAACTTATCTGTCTTCTGATTGGCACCAATCGCTTACTATACTTTAAACTCAAAACAACATCACTTCCAACCTCCACAGGTATTACCTCTCGAGAATCCACACAACAAATAATACTTAAAACAATAACACAATACACATTTATAACTTTTGTGATCACCTTTTCCCTATATTAATTTATAGTAAGAAGTATTCTCGCCTCACCTCCAATTATATTACTCTGTACAGGGTTTAAGACGTCAGTCCTGACTGTGCGTATTCTCCCTCTTAATATTCCGACTGGAATTTGAGACGTCTTCTTCAATCTTCCTTAAATAGGATTACTTAGACATTCCTTTGTCTACACAAACTTTCCTGTTACCCAAAAATATCACAAACCCACCCCTATATATTGCCATTTCCCGTAGTCTACTTACACCCATTAATTGACTAGAGGCCTTCGGTAATGAGTCCTCCTCGTATCTCTGACCACTTTGCCTTCCGTCCGCAGAGCGCCCGTGAAAATGTTTCAGGGATTTCTTCAAAGGGGGACCTGCCCACCGCCCTGGCTCTTCTTGCAAGTTTATTTCTATCAGCCACTCTCCACAGCAAACCCCACGATCGTCCAGCTAATGGTGGATGATGTCCAATCGTCCAAAATTCTGAAGTCAAACTAGTTGATCTGGAACCATCTGCACTGCCACCACGTGAGCTTGAGGCCCTTGGAATGTGCATGTGGTATTGAATGGGATTACATGGGAGTCCAAATAACCAGACAAACTCGAAAAGATGGCAAGTTACTGTTTTATTAACAATTATCTAAAACAGGGAGGTTACAACGAATATCAACGGATGCTCAGTCTCTCAGTGATTTCCACAAAAAACAGAATTCATATATTCGATTATGCCTCAGAGTGACGGCATACTACGTGGCAATAGTGAAAAACCTATCAAGGGTCGGGATTGGTTAAGTGAAACATCTAGATATGCAATCATATATGAGCTAGTGTTTTTATTGGTTGTCCTTTATCAGGTGGACAATTTATGCCTACTTCTTCAAACATGTCATTCACGAAAAAGTAGTTAGATCGTGTTTCATTGGTCTTCCAAACTATAAGGTCCCAATACAATTGGTCGGCATGCTTGTGCCATGTCTGGAACATTCGGTTAATTTAGCAGCACGTAAGCCCAGACCCAGGTGCAGGGAGATAGGACATGAAGCTACCTCACCACACAATTAGCCCAGAATCTCTCATCACCCATGCCTTCCGCCATGAAATTGTCTTTGTACTTGGCCTTGCTGATTTTTCTCATCTTGGGAATGCACGGGAGTGAGAGAGTGCTATTGTGTCTGGAACTCCAAGTTCAAGTTCTGCTTCCATCCTTGGCTCACCTGATAGCCCATTTTGCAGCTTTTAAATGCACTAAATGAATTAGAACTTGGCACCCGTGTGTTCTTTCTTGCACCTTAACGTGAGAAGATTCATCCTCTGTACACTCGTTCTTCTTCAGAGTAGATAGCTGACCTCGATTTCTAGGATCTTGACTTGAGGTCAGACATTCTTGCCACGTAGCTGCATGAGCCTGCTATTCTCCTGCGACAGAGCTTTCCATTCCCCCTTCATGGTTTCTTTTTATTTCATGATACCAATGTCCAGTTTCTATACAATGGTAGCTTTGCCTGCATTGTATTCACTACTCATACCTAGCGTATACGATGACATGATCTACCTTGCGTTTCTGCGTTTGTAAATTTATTAAAGTTATGTTTTCTGCAGCACTTTGTTAACATGTAATTTTCTCCTTTTCCACGTTGATAGTTCACTCAATTCTTTACTTCGTCATTTGTCCTCTAGGATCCATACATTGGGCCTCATTACGACCCAGTCGCTAAGTGGTAAACGGTGCCGTAAAAGGCTGCGGGGCCGTTAACCACTTAGCGCCTTACTACGAGGTCCCTTTGCGGGACCCGACCTGAACGGCTGGTCTGGACTAGCCGTTAAAGTAGGGACCCGCAAAGGGACCCCGCAGGCAATTACGGTACCGCAATTTGCGGTACCGTAATTGCCACCTTCCCCATTCGCATTGAGCCCTATGGGGCAAAAATGGGAATGGGGAAGGGCCATGGTGAAATGGGGAAATACCGCCCTGCCAACCTTGGAATGGGGCGGCATTTCCCCATTTCACCATGGCGGACTCGTTACAACACCGGCACCAACCATGGTGCTAATAGCGCCATGGTTTGGCGCCGGTATTGTAATGAGGGCCACTATCTCTATTCAGTAACTCGGGACATCATGCACAATTTCTTATGATGTCATCTGTTAATATTCTTAGCTCTTTCTCATATTCCTTCAGGGAGTACCTCCTGTAAGTTGTCATCACTTCGAGGATAAAAGGGTTGTCTCAACGGATATCTCCTTCCAAATACTTTCTGCAGTATTGGCACGATAGCTGCTGTCAGGCAAGGAACGGTCTCATGTCTCCAATGCAAAAGAGGTGGGGGGCAGGATCTCCTACAGATGTATACCTCTGCTCCCCTACACATTTATTCAAAAACCACCCTCCATGAATTTAAAGAAGCCTCTAGGGTTGTGATATTGTATTTAATTCCATTCACAGCAATCGAAACATCAACACACTAGACAGATCCCACCTCAATAGGAGGGATGGTTACACAAGTTTCCAAAGCATTCTTATAGTGCCATTTTTTATTTGTGAACAATCACTATCATTGCATCAACAATAATTGCAAATACAGTAAAACACAATGGGCCTCATTACGAGGCTGGCAGTAGGGGGTTAACAGCGCCGGAAGAGGTGCTGGCACCATTAACCCCCTACTGCCTCATTACGAGGTCCGCTCGCGGGACCAGCTCAGGACGCCTGGTTTTACCAGACGTCCTTAGAGGATGCGGCGAGCGGCCCAGCATGCTAACAACGGGCCCGTCATTAACAGGCCCGTTGTTAGCATTCTCCCCATTCCCATTGAGCCCTATGGGGGCCCAAATGGGAATGGGGATGTACCGGGTCCGGGTTACTTGAATGGGGAAATACCGGGCCCTCCTAGGTGGCAATGGCCCGATATTTCCCCATTCAGGGAACCCGGACCTGGACCCGGGTTTGGGGGTAGCCATGCCCTTATTAAGGGCATGGCTACCTCCAAACTCGTAATGAGGCCCAATATTGGGATTTCAATAGTCTTTCCGACCGAAGGCACATTTCTTGAACAATAGTCGACACGTGTTTCGCTTAGTCTCCAGCTTTCTTGCAGTGGAGACTAGTGAGCTTCTTCAAGACTATGTGCAACGGTAACTAGTTTTCAACATCAGCATAAATATTATAATGGAATATACCATTAGTTGCCTTCAAAATCAAAATATAATTCAAACACAATTATTGTTATCCTTATTCCCCAGGTCTTATCTAACAACCAATGTTCTAATATCTTTTAGACTGTACAAACACTCATAAATAAATAATTGTACTCATATACATCTACATTTACCATTATATATTCATGTTAAGTACATCAATTCATTTAGTTTATGCATGTGTGTGATCTGCGGGCTGGGCATATCTTGGCGCATTTCAGATTAATGAGCTGTCCAAATTTATCCAACACACAAATTAGTATAACCCATGTTTGTTATCTCCTTTTGCTACCCTAGGTGTCCCATTACAAACCTCTAATAATACATTTTGGATTTGTTTATTGTAGTTCGGGTTAGTATTTCCTGCCGGCCACTATTATCGTACTGCATCTTCATAAAAAATTATCGTTATTTCGTATTGCAGATCTGTGAAAACATACCCATAGAGGTGTTGATACTACTTCTACAAAGTCTCAACTATCCCCTCTCTTTAGCAACTCCCTTGGATTTTAACTGTGCTTACCTGTGGGTCCAAGAGAAGCCTCCACAGTTCAACAAAGCGTTTCCGTGGTGCAAAGCATCCTCTTTGCTGGGTGCCATTCTAGATCCTCCTTATATCCAAAATTATAAGTCTAAAGTGGTGGCCATTTGAAGTGGACCATCAGTATATCTTGAACTTAATTGCTTCTATACCACATTGAGTGTATGAGAGACGCCATGCACTCAGACAGACCTACCGAATGTACCCTCACACTGAAAGTGTGAAAGGATGCTACATGGAAGGATGTTAGCATGCACCTATGGACATCATGGAACGTTAAAGTAAAATCTGACAAGGGTAGAGTGATGTCATGAAGAGGATATATGAACCTATGTTTAAATGATATGAAAATACTTAAGAGTAACAATGTAACTAAGGCACCAAGAGATATATGTACCTAAGGTTAAAGTAATCGTGAATACAAAGAAGATGAAGTAACTTACTGGTCAACAACTGTAAATACGCAGTAAGGTAGAAAGGAAACATATAAAGGCGTGCTATGGACTAATATATAACGTGGCAAGGACGACTATGATATGAAAATGGACACTGGCTAATGTCAAATTCAACCATGCTACCTCAGAGACAGACCAAGGTTGCAGGATCAGGAGAGCTTGGAAATCTCTGTGTGCAGAACAACAGGAAGGCTATGTTGGCCTAGGATCAAGGATGCTATTTTAAGGAATAATTGCAAGGGACGAGGGGAGTTAACCAGGATAAGCTATAAACGCAGGGCATCTTTTTCTTGGATTAAAAAAGAAAAAATCTGCAATGGCCAAAGTACTGGACAAATAAAAGTACATAAAGTCTAAGCAAGGTAGAGTGCGCTAGTCTCTACAGGCCAAGAGGAGTAAGAGCACCCTGTATAATTGAATCAAACAACAGTAAATAAGAGGCTGAAACTGACAATTTTGTGGTCTCTTCACATGTGACTCAGAAATTGAAGAAATATATGTTCCCTTAACCATCCCTTTCCTCAACATGTTTTATAATTTGCCACGTAGAATGACATCAGAGATGACGCATTTTGGGGTATAAGACCGCTATTTAATCAAACTACTGTGTGAGTGTGCAAGCATCAGTCCGATGTCTGTCCCTGCTTTATCAAATGTGAATAAAGTAGTACTTTGCCATATTCATTGAGTCTGTCCGATTATTTGGTCTGAGATCATTATTTGTAATTGCATCTAGCACAAAAGACGCTTCAAGGTGCTAGAGCACCGACTCATCAGCAGGACACAGAATGAGGTAATCGGGAGGAGGCTGGGCAGAAAAACATGAAGCAAAAAGGATTGGAACAAGGACAGAGACTGGAAGGCAGACAACAGAACCAGGAAGTGGATGAACAAGGAGCCAGGAACTAGAAGGCAATAAAAGCATCCGCAGAGGGCTGGCTTGCTGGCTACGTTGTGAGAGCGGACAACCACTAGATCACTAATGCACACACAGGGATGTGAGGGAGCTCCACACTGGCGTCTCTATCTTCCACCTGAATGCCTCCAGCGTCTCCATAACAATGGATGCCTGACACTTACCTTAAAACTGATCCTCCTTCAACTTCAATAAATAGCAGGGCATGGAGCAATAGAGTTACTTGTCCTGGGAAGGAGGAGAGACTGTGGAGGAGGCTGCAGTAACAGAGGGTGTGTGGTGCCATGTTGTGGATGAAGGGAAAACGGCACTGTGCCATTGTGGATAATTGAATTGGGAGGGTTCATCTGCTTTCACTTGTTTAGGATGAGGGTGAACATAGATGTGTGGTGCTGGTGAGAATGTGCACCAAGTAACAACTGATGCTTTCAAGGGGTTGAAGTTGTGGTTATACTGGAACACCATTTGACTAATGGTTTACATATCAATGGTAAGCACAGTGGCAGCCAAAGCATAAGCAGCTGCCTTAAGTTTGCATCCTCCAGGATCTCTGTTTTCAGATGTGTGGTGGGCATTTTGAAGTGCCTTCAGCCAGGTATAGACATCAGTGATGTCGAAGCTAAAGCCAGTCAAGGATTATTTCATTGATTACTCTGTAGAAGCGATGAGTGGTGCTTGTTTCGGGGTTACTGGTCCAGACAGTCTTTAAAGTCTATTTTGGATTGCTTGGATCGGATGGAATTAGGCCATTTGAATGTAAGGATAGTGGTTCCGGCCTTGGTGAGGCATATGGAAGGAGTGAGCATGCTTTTTATGATATGATATTTTATTTGTATCGAGCTCAGACACAAGTGTTTCAGAGCACGACGAGGCAAGGGAGGGAAACAAGGGAGGACAAAACAACAATCTTACTCGGCCCAGTGACATTAGGAACACGCAAGTGCGGGGGATAGTGGAGGAGTGGAAAGTGCTGAGCAAGGGATAAAACAACAGGAAATGGTAGTGCAGCCAGCAAGTTGACAAGTGCAAGGTTAAAGTTCAAACAAGGGGTGTCTGGTAAATGCAGGGACTGTAGGGTTACAGATACAGACCCAAGTGCAAGGGTGGCCAGGAGGCAGTGCGGGTGTGTGGCTGAGTGGGCAGGGACATGGGCCCGAAAATCAGAGGGTAACCAGGTGCCCGGTGCCAAAGCAGAAATATCAGCAGGGGAGAGGAATAGCAAAGGCAGAAGCAAAGAGGAACGTCTTCAGGTGCTTCGGGAACCAAAGATGGTTCTTCTCAAGTTTCAGAGAGGCAGGGAGGCTGTTCCAGAGAGAGGCCCCAGCCGAGGAAAGAGATCTACCACCAACTTGTTGCTTGGAGAACCAACTGACCCTGAGGGAGTTGGAGGTGGAGGAGCGAAGAGCTCGAGTAGGAAGGAATATGCAGAGGGAGAGTTGAAGGCATTGTGGGCCCAGGCCCCAGAAGGCCTTGTGGACAATGAAAAGGGTCTTGAATTTAATCCTTGCAGCTACTGGGAGCCAGTGCAGAGATTTCAGTCCTGCAGAGATACGATACCTGGGCTTGAGGCTAAGGACAAGTCTCACAGTCCTGTTCTGGATAAGTTGTAGAGGTCAGAGAGTAGAGGCAGACAGATTTAGAAAGAGGCTGTTGCAGTAGTCCAGCCTAGAGAGAACCAGAGCTCTAGAGACAGTGAGCTTCTGGGGGAAGGAGAGGAAAGGAAGAATAACTCTGAGGAGGTGCAGTTGGTAGTTTGACTTCGAAGAGACATCATAGATGTGAGGAGAAAAGGAGAGTGTGGAGTCGAAGATGACCCCAAGGTTATTAGCCTCAGAGTTGGGAGCAGGAGGAGGGCCAAGGGAGGCCGGCCAGAGAGCTACATGAAAGGAGGGTGCAGGTGTGCCGAAGAGGAGAATAACAGTTTTACTGGCATTAAGGCAGAGATCATTGGCGGCACACCACTCCTGGATAGAAGACAGGCAGCCAGAGAGGAGAGAAGGAGAAGAGGTGGCAGAGGGAAGCCTGAAAATGAGCTCAGTGTCATCTGCATGGATTGGTCAACTCCATTTCTCTGTTTTCTAACCTATGTTAGGTTTTAAACAAGGACACACACATAAGCCCTGTGTCACAGAATCACACTACTAGAACAAGATTAATTATTTTTGGTGTATTGTGTATGCAAATGTGAATAATGCATTAACTAGACCATCTCTGAGTTAAATTGATGGCCTACACACCACACATGATATTGTCTGGTTTTCACTGTATATGTGTATGTATATTTGTATCTTTTTGAAATAATGACACAATAGTCTGTGTATACAATGTACTATTCATTTGTGGTATATATATATAAAAAAGGAAAAGTAAAAAAGTAGAAAATTAATTGACAGCCAATTAAAGAAAGCTGATCAGAAAAGAACACAGTGTTTTCTTGTATGCTTGTAAGACTGGGTGTAAGATTGGCTTGTAAGACTGGGTGCCAAGAGCAAAATACTCAAAGCTGATATACTTTCCGAATAACTTTTGACATCCTTGAATGATGAGATGTTATTAACATTAAGTGGCAGGACACCCCCCCTGTTTCATATGAGTGTCATCCGCATAGCACTGAAAGTTGGAGCACAGCACGGCAATGCAGTGGGCAATGGGTGCAGGCATTGGTTGAAAAGCCATAGAGAAAAATTAGACTGCTGGGGAACACCACAGGTAGAGAGGGAGATAGGGGAGAGGAAAGACCCAAGTTGGACTTGGGAGGGACGATCAGAGAGGAGCGAGGTCAGCCATGCCAGGGCCTGATCAGTGATACATTTCAAAGAAGGTAGCCGGCGCTCCCAGTGGCGTAACACAAAATGTGGGGGCCTGTGACGATGTGACAGCATATGAGCCTTCTTACTTGTGTCTGCCGGTGGTTATGTACAGCGGGGAGTACTATTAAAGCCCGAATACAGAACCAGGAAGTGATCCCTGTATGGACTTTCCTCTAATCAAGGCTGTGTTTTGGTATCCTAGGAAACGGGAGACGAGGAGGAGCCGGAGATCGAGACCAACGGTTGCAGCTGGGCGTACTGAGGGAGAAGACGGCGAAACGGGATAAACTCAAATCCTGGGGTTTCTCCGGTCGCGACGTGAAGAGAAGTAAAGGAGAGAGAGAGAGCGTTGTTTAAACAAGGCGATCGGTGTCGCCAGTCCAGGTTATTGAGTTGGTCGCACTGTTGCGCACAACGAAGTTCGTTTTCAAGAGGGGACCGTTGTCCCGATGACGGGTTCGCTGTGAGTATCCGGGCCTGCCCGCTTAGAAAGAAGGAGCAGTGAAACCAGAGAGAGAGGGGTGATACTGAGGGAGAGGTGAAGGACTGGATGTGGACTCACGCATGGGAACCGAACCCAGTGAGAGAGGGGAATTAAAGATACGGCCGCCTCCCCAGCGGTGCTGAGCAAAGTCGGGTGCTGTTGCACTCATCAGCGACGCCGATCTAAAGGGAGAGTGAAGTAAAAGGAGGAGATAAATAACAACAAGCACAACAGGCTACGGCGAAAAGGATCTTGTTGCCAAGAGGTGGAAGGAGGCTGGCTAAAAGGCAAATGAAGTAAAAGCAGGTGTTGGGAAAAGGACAAGGAAAGGAGAGAGAGAGAAAACCAGAGAAAGGGAGAAAAAGAGGAAAATTCAGGAAGATCCGAGGGAATCGGTAGGAGAAGGGCAAAACCCTTTTAAGACTGTTTGAGAGAAAGGGACAGGTCGGAGAAAGCGAAGAACTCCTGAAAGTCATAGTGTACGGCAAATAATTAAATAAAGGAAACCCCTACCTGAAAGGGACCCAACAGACCTTCACTTAAGACCCCTGAGAAGATCGGAGAAACGTATCCTTTAACAGTATTAGAAAGAAAGAGTTTTGTTAATAAAAGATTTGGGTTCTCGTTGAAACTCATACAACTACGCATTCGACTCAGAGTCTTATTGTTGTCAGAATTAATCAAAGTATCACAGGGCCCCCCTGCGAGACCTCCCAATGGGGGCCCCCTAAACTCCGCCCCAACATAGGTATGCCCCGCCCACCAGTTTAGACCACGCCCACCACAATATGCCTCACGCATACACATTTGCTCCACTCATATATTTACGAGCCATTCGTCCCACTCATACCTTGACGAGCATCTGCACTCAAGTATAACGTTCTCACTCTTATTTCGTAAACATTGCTACCAATTAACGTACAATGTATTGTATTTAATACATAGCACAGTCAGTATATAATGTAAAGCATATGTTATCCTACGACACATACGAACTAAGCAGATATATATAAAGAAGTGATAAAGATAACAAGCCCCAAATCAGAGTATAGTGATGGAAGTCAAATATTATAAAATATATGCTTCTTCTTGTCAGTAACACAATATAGCCATTATCCCAAATCAAGTCATGGAAATTTGGAATTGCAGGTATCCAAAAATAAAACAATCTCTGTAGGAATGTGGACACCAGGGTGGAATGTTGTCATTGGTACTTTTGTCTTAAAATACCCAGGTTACCCTCCAGCAAAAATGGGGCATATCTAGAGTTCCCTTCTCTGACTTCACACTTCCTTCTTTGCTGCTCCCACTTTGCTTTCATATCCCCCCTCCCTCGCCGGATCCCTCGCCGTGCTTTGAGGCATAAGGGATTTGCACGCAACTGATAACCTTTCAGTCTGCGCCGTCCCTTAGTGGTTCTCATGCTACAGCTAGGCTGTTGCTTTGTAGACAAAGCTGCAATGTTGAAAGACTGTTCCCTTTTTTCTCCTAAGCAAACCGTCTTCCCTCGTTAGGCTCTGTGAGTCTAGTCTGAGGCTCAATCCCTCACACCGAGGCTGACAGCCCTAACCTGCCTATTCCCTGCATCGGGTGATAAGAAGAGAATACCACCAAAATAAAGGGCTCCTATACTAGGGATGCATGCGCAAAACTCTCCACCTTATGACACAGGGGGCTGCCCTGTACTATGATGGTGGTGCGTCTGCGCCCGTGCATGGCCCATAAAAAACACACCTGAGGCCGCAGGGTATGGCCCATGCCAGGCCGCACCCAGCAGACAACATGTACGATAGCACACTCTGGTAGTCTCCAAAGCATGACGGCCCGTGGTTAAGGTGTGCGCCATGATGGATTTACTATCAGCTATGAGTATATCAATCCAGCCCAACCACCTCATCCTGTGCCCTGTCAATGGCTGCTTATAAGGGCTGGCTGCTCCGTGACATGGACCAACTGACACATACTGAAATACCTAGAACACTTTGCAAGCGGCCACCACTAACTATAATAGGCTCATTAATCAATTCATTTACATCTGTGTTTAGTGTGCACCAAAAACCTGAAATGCACTTTTCAGGTAGGGTCCCATCAGTTGTGACATACACACTGATGTATGAGCACCCATTTTAACAAAACAACTAACTTCTAGCAGCCTTTGATCCACCTTCACCTTACCCCCTGTGTCCCCACGCCCTCTTCTCCTGCACTTCTCCCTCTCCCCCCTTTTCACCTTCTCACTCTCTCTCCTCTCTTTCCCTCCCTCGCTCTGTCTCTCCCCCACCCACTCTCTCTCGGTTTCCCTTTCTCTCTCGTTGTCTATCTATCAGGCCAAGAGGTGCCTTTCCGGTGCACCTCGTCAGCCGGTTCTAAACTGCAGACCCAGACTAGATGTTCTAGTAGTCATCCCCACCAGAGGAATCAGGCCGGTCAATAAATGAAGAAACACGTCACATGCTCAAAACCAGCTGTCCCATGATTACATGATTGTCTTTTGAACTTTAGCAGGTCCCTGCTCTTCTCTGCGCTTGGCTTTGTCGGTATACTTACCCTCTGCTACACGTAGCTCTGCTTCATCAACCTCTACCGTCCGCACACCCCACCCTACCATATACGTCACATAAGGTAAAAACAAAGAACATCTTGTCTTCTAGCAACGAACCCATTCACATGTGTATCAAGTCAAGTCCTAAAAATTAAAGTAGGGGACCCATCAACAAATGCAATAGGAGGTGACGTCACCATAAATTAGCATATCAAGGTAAAATATGCACATTTCATTAAATTGGCTTTGCATAACCACCCAAATTAAACCGGACAAATGGCATTTGCCTTTCATAAAATCAACAAACACACAAAAACTAAGAGTGGATATTTTCTTCGAATAATGTTTTTGAAAACTTTAAAAGGTGTGAATGTTTTAAACTTCAAGAACCAATACAAATGGTTTCCCTGGGAAACATTTCATCTTTATTTCTTTGTCATTTTTCATCAGGTTATATAGTGCAGTGGTGAAGTGTCTGGCCTACAAACCTGACAACCGTGGTGTGATCCCTAAGGTCAGATTTAATTCATGAATTCAAAGAGGACATTTAATGTTGCTCACTTTAGCTGGGGGTACTGAGCCCACCACCTGAATAAAGTGGGTGGACTCCTTCCCCCCATAGTGGTTTTGAAAACTGTAAATGGTGTGCATGTTTAAAACTTCAAGAAGTGTCTGGCCTACAAACCTGATTAAGAAAACTGATTAAGTGCGTGCAGTGTGTCCTTTGCAATGATTTGCAGAGCGTTTTTTTGGGGGGGGGGGGGGCGTTTCCCCCTATAAAACGTTTTTGTGAATCAGGGCAGGCCTATAATATTTTACACTCTCAACCAATGAAAAGCACAATTTCCAACAGGCTTACTTTACACATGTATAGACATGGTTGTCCCTTAACTCAATGTACAGTCATAATTTACTACCACACGTAGGAGTAGCTTTTGCATGGCACGTGTAACAGGCTAACTTCAAATGACCCTCTCAATAGCACAACCCAGACTGCCTTTGTGACCACGTTTGTCTCCACCGCCTGCTCAACCGATATGAGGTATTTTCTGGATGGTGTGGAAAATGAATGCGACTGTGTGCTATTTCCAGCTCCCTGTCCCTTTTAACTGCCTCGGTCAGAAAATACTTCTCGGTCAATGCATGCAATCAGTAACGACGGCCTTCACCTGGGAATATGGCGCCAATATGGCGCACATCCTTACACGGATTCCTGATTGATTATCAAAGGCAGTGAGAATTCCGTAGGCGTTCAAGCCTCTCCACATTCACCAAAATAGATGGGATATACATGCTGCTGCTTGAGGAAACCAAAGAGTGTATTTCCCACTCCTATCCCGTCGGAGGAAGCTTAAACAAAATGGCTCTGATCATCGAAAATGCACCAAAAATGTATACCCGCGTGTTTTTACTGATCCCTGCAATTTCAAAGCACTATTAAACATGTTAATTTAAAATGAGGCTATACATCCTTACCTTTGCCAACCATAGCCATGAAGTCCGTGAATATTGTTGAGGGTCTCTTATTTGACAACCAGACGTCATTCGCTATATAATCACGTAAACATAGGCGGATGCATGGTATTGGTGATTTTTAAAAAAAAGGATAATCTCTGATCGAATTTAGATGTGTGAGGAATAATGAATAGTGTTAATGCATTTCCTTCGAAACAGTGTTGCCAAGGTACTTTTCCCGACAAGGCCTACACTTTCTTTTTTATTTTTGATGGTTTTCTAGTTTCATATTCTAATGGCATTCAGAAGCGCACAGCACGAATAATGTACAGCATTAAAGGCGTAAGATCAGTTTTCAAACCGATGAATTAACATGAGCTGCTCTGGCGTGCTCTGCTAACCGTTGAGCGTTATTTAAACTCACGCGAGATTAAAAGGATGACCCCGTGAAATTCCACATTAGGCCTATGGATTTGGAACAACATCGAAGGAAATGTAAAATAAACCCTTTTTGTTTCAGACAGGTCATAGGCCTCAGCAAAACACTGAATGTGCTGTTGTGACTTGTGCTGTGGCAGAGAAACGTGGACGGTGCTTGAGTTGCAAGCCCCCTCCCTATCCTCGCCCGGCCAATAGAGTCACGCATGCACCATCATAGTGGCTGCCTGCTGCAGTAGTCAAAATAAAAGAATAACTCACCTTAGTTGACGAGCTGACGTTAGTGGAGTCCCGAGTTCCGACCTTCCGAACTGAAGCCTCAGTAGATCCTGCTGCCGAATTATAATTATGTGATTGCCCGGGCCAACACACTATAATCTCTGTGTCACTACAGTCCGTCATGCGTAGTGTCAGGGTGCAGCTCACTCTCAGCTTGTGCGGAGGCATGGCTAGCTTGCCAGCTGCGCATGCACTTTGCAGCATGCAGCACACTCGCAGGCTCAGCTCGGCAAATCTGCAAGGCAAGTTAGTGTGCCTGCCTGAGCCTGATGACCGACAGTAACTTCACGTGACCACTGAATCCCAGGCAGCGATGGTCCACTGCAGTGCAGTCAGTGCAGCACCTCAACGGCACCATAGACCCGGAGACAGAGGGCCACGCCGTAGTCTCTCTGGGTTATATGGTGCTGCTGTGAGGGCTGCTCTGACTGAGAGAACACAGTGAGATTGCTGTGCTGGGACTGGGAGGGCGGCTGTGTGGCCCCTCTCAGTGACGATGGCGTGGGGCCCCCACGCGCTGCGGGGGCTACAGGGACCCCGGTTACGCCACTGGGCGCTCCTCTCCAGAAAGAACCTGGCATGATAACCTGTTCTGAGATGAGAGTTTGCAGCACACACTTTTTGCTCACTGTACCTTTCACAGATGGGAAATATCAATTTGCATATCAGTCTTTTTCCCACCCACATGGGCAGTCCAGCACCGAAATGCTACGGCAATTCCTCTCTGAACAAGAGTACCAAAAGCAACCCCATACACGTGTTTCAGCCTTGTTGGACCTCATCAGTGAGGTGAAGCTTTGTCTCTCTGAGCACAGTGAGCAGGGAGTCCACTTCTGGTTGCCCCCAGGTAACTTAGGGTGACCAACCCCAGGGTGACCAACCCCAAGTTCCTTGCAAACATTTCAAAGAAGGTAGCAGGCGCTCCTCTCCAGAAAGAACCTTGCATGATAACCTGTTCTGAGATGAGAGTTTGCAGCACACGCTTTTTGCTCACTGTACCTTTCACAGATGGGTAATATCCATTTGCATACCAGTCTTTGTCCCGCCCACATGGGCAGTCCAGCACTGAAATGCTACAGCAATTCCTCTCTGAACAAGAGTACCAAAAGCAACCCCATACACATGTTTTAGCCTTGTTCGGCCTCATCAGTGAGGTGAAGCTTTGTCTCTCTGAGCACACTGAGCAGGGAGTCCACGTCTGGTTGCACCCAGGTAACTCAGGGTGACCAACCCCAAGTTCCTTGCAAACATTTCAAAAAAGGAAACAGGCGCTGCTCTCCAGAAAGAACCTGGCATGATAACCTGTTCTGAGATGAGAGTTTGCAGCACACGCTTTGTGCTCACTGTACCTTTCACAGATGGGAAATACCCATTTGCATATCAGTCTTTGTCCGCCCACATGGGCAGTCCAGCACCGAAATGCTACGGCAATTCCTCTCTGAACAAGAGTACCAAAAGCAACCCCATACACGTGTTTCAGCCAGTGAAGGTGTGCCTCTCTGAGTACAGTGAGCAGGGAGACCACGTCTGGTTGCCCCCAGGTAACTCAGGGTGACCAACCCCAAGTTCCTTGCAAACATTTCAAAGAAGGTAGCAGGCGCTCCTCTCCAGAAAGAACCTGGCATGATAACCTGTTCTGAGATGAGAGTTTGCAGCACACGCTTTTTGCTCACTGTACCTTTCACAGATGGGAAATATCCATTTGCATATCAGTCTTTGTCCCGTCCACATGGGCAGTCCAGCACCGGAATGCTACGGCAATTCAGAACAGGTTATCATGCCATGTTCTCTCTGGAGAGGAGTGCCTGCTACCTTTTGTGAAATATGTGTAAGGAACTTGGGGTTGGTCACCCTAAGTTACCTGGGGGCAACCAGACGTGGTCTCCCTGCTCACTGTGCTCAGAGAGGCACAGCTTCACCTCACTGATGAGGCCCAACAAGGCTGAAACACGTGTATGGGGTTGCTGTTGGTACTCTTGTTCAGAGAGGAATTGGGCCAGATCAGAAGCAAGGGTGTCAATGTTGTCCTTGATGGTTTTGGACGAACAGGGAAGACTTTCATAAATTGGACTTGTCTGGAAATCTTGTCAGGGGAGAACAGAGGAAGGAAAGAGAAGGAGGCAGGGAGGGCGGCTGCAGGAGGCCAGGGGTGACAGATAGAGAAGGGGGAAGAAGAGGAGAGGATGACAGGGTGGACAGGATGTCCTGGGTTTTTAGATGAAATGATAGGCAAGGGCCGTGCAAAGACCCTGGTAAGCGACAGGAGAGGTAGACACTGCAGCAGGGTTGACCAGCTCCTTTCAGATTTTAAAGAGTTTGGCCAAGTTGTTAGATGCCACAGAGATGCAGGCTTGGATGTGGGTTCTCTTCTGAGTTCGGAAAAGGAGCCGGTATTGCCTTTGGAACAGGTGGCAGGCCAGTTTGTCAGGGGGTGTATAAGAAGCCTGCCATTTCCTCTCAGCCACCCTACACTCGTGTTTTAGGGTAGCTAGGTCAGAGTTGTACCAAGAGTTGAACTTGGCTTCAAGCGGATCCTCATGACAGGGGCATGAACATCAACAGTATCAGAGATAGAGGAGTAGAGCATGGAAAGGGCGCCGTCGGGGTGTGAGTCAGCCAGAGGAGGAGGAGGGTGAGAGAAAGTGGCGGTGAAAGCCTTAATGGACACACACTTCAGGGGTCGAATGACCGAGAAGGTAGATGGCAGTGTTGGAGTTGGCTTGGCCTAAGGGGTAGAGGGGGAGAGATGGGAGGAAAGGAGGGAGTGATCACTCCAGGAGAGAAGAGTGGTCAGGGGAATGGAGAGGAGGAGGTCAGAGGAGATCAAAACATCAAGCGCGTGCCTGCAGAGTGAGTTGGCCAGACGGGAGAATAGAAAGATAGAGAGAATCGCAGAGGTCACGAAAGAGTCCAGAGGAGGAACAGGGAGCATCCAGATGGATATTGAGGTCACCAAGAAGGAGGAATTGAGTGGTTGAGGCCAGGAGGGAGGAGGAGAGGTCCATCGACTCAGAGAGGAAGGAGCTGATCTGCCCAGGTGGCCGATAGATAATATCCACAGTAAGGGAGTGGCCAGGAGAGAGAGAAAGCCTGCAGACAAGGCATTCAAAAGAGGAGCAGGTCTGCATGGGAATGGCAGAGGCAGGAATCCACTCTGGGAAGATCAGCGCTACACCCCCTCCAGACCGGGTGGATCTGGGCACGGAGAGAGGATCTTGTTGGCGTCAGGGAGGAGAGTGTCAAAGCTTGTGACAGAGCTGGCCATGAAGCATGTCTCGTAAGACTGAGGACATTGCGCTCAAGTTCTTCCAGGAGGTAGCAGATGTCAGAGGAGTGTGTGACGGCTGAGCGAGAGTTGAGAGTGGCAATATGGAGATGGTTGCCATCCTTGAAGGACTTCCGGTGAGGGGTACAGATCAAAGAATGCCCTGCAGAGGTGTAGAAGGAGGTGTAAAAGGAACCCAAGGGATGGGGGGAAGGAGAGGAAGGAGGAGATGGCAAGGAAGCCAAGGAGGAGGACGATGAGGGAGGCAAGGAAGCCGAGGAAGGGAGAGAAGGGACAGCAGGAGAAGAAAGGAAATTGAAGCGTGGGAAGTCTCTATCAAAGAGGAGAAGGTTGGCCTGAGGGCCTTAGACCAAGATGGTGGCATTCAGGTAGACATTAATGATGACCTTAGAGGAGTGGAATGGGCCAGGAGGGCCTCCATGCAGGTGCCACCATTAATTGGAGAAGAGGAGAAAGGAGCGAGAACAGAGACCATATGAAGAGTCCATGGATCTGGCGAGGGAACGACAAAGAGGATGTCGGTGAGGGTATATCTGGAGGAAGCATTGGTATAGGTGTCAGCGATAGGGAGATCAGGGTTAGAGGCCAAGATATCCTTTTTGAACTTCTTCCTGCCAGACTTAGGGAGAAAGGAAGGGTAATCGATGGAGAAACTGTTGGAGAAGATAGGAGAAACAGAGAATGCCATGGGTGAAGTAGAGAAAGAGAGAGGGGGAGAAGGGGGATCAGGATAGGAACAGCGGGGCAGAGAAGGACAATGCAGTCACTGTGCCAACTAAGTTCAAGAGAAAAAAAAAGCACACAGTACAATTGCAAGGGCACAGTCAAATTCAAATTGTTAGGAGTAGGTGAAAACACAGCTAGATTCAAATTGGTAACAGTAGGTGAAAACACAGTGCAATCACAGGCTGTAGGTGTGTGAGACAAGGTGAGATGGAGAGAAGGAGGGAAAGCCAGAGGAGCAGGAGTGTGTCCAGTTGGAGGGGACTAACCCATTGTTATGAAGGTGAGAAAGTCATGGTAGTTCAGGCTCCACTGAAGAGTGAGGGAGAGACCGCCTCAATGCTCGAGTGAGGAAGGGGTGCAAGAAGTCATCACCCAGCGCCCCGGCAGCAGACAGGGAGCACACAGGGCCTTAGTTGTGGGCACGGTCCCATTGCAGCATCAGCTGTTTCCCCCGCAGGTTCGCACGATGAACAGAAAAACACAAAGGAATTGTGCCGGGCCTACTTGTGGGGCTTGAGTGGGGCCGGCGTTTGCCTGCTGGCGAAGGAGATTGGCTCAAGAAGGAGCAGCTGGCCAATCACTGCAGGTAGGGGAAGCAGAAGAGGCACTCCAGTGCAGAGCAAGAACGGCGACCATGATGGAAGGGCAGGCCATGTTCTGGCAAATCAGGCCAGCAAGATGTGAAAAGCACAAAGAAAACACACGAGGCAGCGCAGCCTCACACAAACAGAGCAAAGTTCAAACAGAGCATATTTGGCCAGTCAGGTAAGGTCTGGACTCACCATGTAGTGGCTAGTGGGGAAATTGGCAGAACACTTACTCCTGGTATTCGTTCAATCGCTGCTCCTCCCTCAGAACAAAAC
This sequence comes from Ambystoma mexicanum, assembly GCF_040938575.1. Classification (NCBI taxonomy): domain Eukaryota; kingdom Metazoa; phylum Chordata; class Amphibia; order Caudata; family Ambystomatidae; genus Ambystoma; species Ambystoma mexicanum. The sequence continues at coordinate 308,761,563 of NC_090934.1, read as the reverse complement.
AATATTTCCAAAGTGTACACAGAGCTGACCCCGGGATCAACCTTCGTGTTGGCCCCATTTTGACTTTTCTTTAACTTTTTGCCATGGCACAGTCCCAAGTCTGTGATTTCTAGCCAAACTAATGAAATAGGCGCACAAAAAATGCTACTAAGTACCAAATTGGCATGACAATTTCACAATGTCACGTGGCCTCGTGTAGCGCAACTGCTGCTATTTTGGAAGACTTTTGACCCTACCAGGAAAAATATCATTCTTCACAGATTGTAACTCCTGTAAAAGTTATTTTTTGACAATTAAACCAAAAATAAAAATGTTTTTAAAAAAGTAACTCCTTTCATTTAGAATATGTAAATAATGCCCTGTAAATGAATCTTCACGAACACACAACGTTAAAGACGTTCTTCAATGACAAAGTGAAAAGGCTGCCATTTTGCTCTCGCAGGTGCAGATCACGCTTAGTTTCCCTGGGTTGGGTGTTCCATCCTGGCCAGGTTTTCTTACCACAAACATGTCCGCTTGGACAATACCCGCTGGCTGCCTTGTTGCTCGCAACCCATTCTCTTTCCATCGCTGACTCGTCCTGTTGCCCCGGGATGGTGAGTGCGGTGGTGGCATGAACATACGGATCAGAGATGCGGCGATGGTACATTTTAATGCACGTGTGATAAATGTAACCAGCGAATCCGAATTTTCGGAAATCAATGTTTATGATGAAACCTTATTGTGACCTACTGGGCGCTGGAACAATAAAGAACGCTTTCATCATTTCCGGTTCAGCCTATTCTGTTTGCTCTGGAATGCAACTGACCTGATATTACGATCGTGGATGGAAAAATGTGCTGCCAATTCTCTGAAGGTATTTGTGTCAAAGACTCGGGCGGTGAGCCGCAAAAAATGGCCCAGGAGTACATTTGTCTTACTCCTGAAAGTAGTACTAATGTACACACGAGTAGATCGCTACTAAAGGCTGTATCATTTTTCCATTCGTGTACAATTTGGAGGAAGCTACTCATAATAGTATAACTCACACACCAATACCAACACAAAGACCAGCAAAGGAGGTTGTTCCCAGGACAGTGTTAGAAAAGTGTGCGTGGGTCAAAGGGGAAGATGTACACAACAATAAAAGCACAACTTTTTGTTTATTCAAAAGGACTTAAAAATTGCCAAAAATGAAAGAGCCTCGTCAGTGACATGGAACACAGCACACTGACCTCGCAATAAAATGGTGCCCACTCAGGAGGCTCTACAGTCATGCTTCAGTGCCCTGTGTCATACCAGAGGAGGGATAGCCATTTGCTCATCAGTCGGTTCTGGGTACCAGCAGTGACCCCAGACCCGTGTTTCTTGGGCGTCATGAGTCAGGAGCAGCTGCGGTTTAGCATCCCTATAGGGACAGAGAGCAACGTCTGTATTACACTCCTAATTTAGGCTGAACCTCACGTGTTACATCATTTGTCAACAGTATGAGTGCCCCTCTACCAGAAATGGACAAGTCCCCATAACCTGTTTTATGGATAGTGCCTACGCAAGAGGATCTCTGTGCTATGTCCGAGGAGATCACGTCAACATGCATTACACATTTCTACAATACCAGATTGTTCTCTGTCACGGTGACAGACGTGATGCATGAAAACGTGAATGGAGGGAAGTCGATTGCTACATTAGACAAAGAGCTGTGGCTGACTGAGATGGGGAATTTGGCAGCTATGGAGGGACGACTGTATAGAAAGCAAGGCAAAATAGGTTTGTTTCTTAAGATTTGGGGGACATTTTTAGAACTGTGTTGATCTGATCTTGTAGGTAACGAGATGTGAACATGGGGTTGGGTGGGTTTGGGTCCTGAAATTTTGTTGTTTATTTACTGTTTCTGTGATTTTGTATATAATGTTAAAGTATTGTGAGTTGGTGTATTCTTCTATGTATTGTAAATAAATTATTCCAAAAAAAAAAAAAAAAAGTGAATGGACATCATGTGCATCTTTTGACTATCTAGAGTAACGTGGTAGTAGATTATGCCACAACGCAGTTGATTAATGGAATGATTTGTGTGTGTAACAGGGAGTTGCCTGCCATTCTACCGGTATCTAGTCATAGCATCGAATGCCAAAGCATGGAATGCATTACCATTAAAAAAAAAGCATTTAAAAAACATCTAATGCAGTTCTTTTTAAGGTAAAGGGTTTATTTTAACTGAATTGGGTTTTTAGAGGTTAAAAAAATGGCGGTTGGGGGGGGGACCCCCCATTAAAATAAAAATGCATTAGATGCTTTTTTTTCCAATGCTTTTTTTTAGATGGTAAGGCATTCGATGCTCTGGCATTTTTTAGATGGTAAGGCATTCGATGCTCTGGCATTTGATGCAATGACTATAAACCCATTCTGCCAGCAAATCCCCATTCGTCAAACATGGATTTACACGCACAATGGCACGCAAATCCCCGTTTTACACGTAAATAATTCCATGAACCAGGGAGTCTTAAACCACTTATATTGAGTGCAAGTGTGCCTTTTTTGTTTATCAGGGAAGGAGGAGAGGTGCACAACCTTTTTGGTATTAGTACCGTACGCCTGGTTTCGTTGTGAATACCGTTTTCAGGCGTATGATATACCAAGACTAAGAAGTAACTAATGGGGTGCTGGGATGCTCTGTGAGTCGGGAGCTCGGTTTGTATCTGACCTTATCAGCAAGTTGTTGAATTACTCCTTCCTTGCTTCGATTTTCCACACTTATGCACATTCACTGGGCTCCAATGCATGTGTCTTCATACATTTGTGACCCAACTATTATCTTTCAAGCAGGTGTCGTTGATGTGCTTCCGGAGTTCTCTTCATCTTCATACATTGTGGTCTGCAAGTGGTATGAGGCAGAGGCCATTGCAGGTGCTGGAATGTGGCCTGGAGGACACATACCATGATCTTACAATGTGCAGAAAGCCACGAAAAAGGTCCTGCTACTTTCCCCCCAAATGCAGTGTGTGCAATTCCTAATGGTCTCATTTGCACCTCCAAACCGCCCACCCATGCCCCAATCTACTTTTTTGGTCACATTAGTGGCAGATGGCATTTTAACACATAACAAATAAAACTGCAGGATCATTACAGATGCAGGAAACTCATCTATAAGAGCTGTGTACAGGCGCTCTGGGGCAAAATACATGCAGACCTCCAAATTTGCATATGGATTGCACCAACTGAAGCGACTTCACAGAAAAGGTCATTCATTGATACTTCGAGGCACCATGGATGTATGTGACTTTAGAATAAGTTACCATGAGTAAGCCAAGTGGCAAATAACTTGGTGGTGCAAAATACCTAAATTGCACTATTATTATATATGGAGCAACTCTATAGTCCTTAGCCTTTTTAAAATAATAGCATGATATATTAACAAAAGCTATGAAGTGAAGCAGAATTACTTACAGAGCTGCAGATAAGACATGTCTGATTAAGTAGTTTGCCCCGGACCACAAACATTGGTTACATGTTGAAACCGGAATGTGGCAATTTAAGCAACCAAGCACCTCTTGCCAGGTTTAGTTGATATAGATATTTATTAAGGTTTTGCTCTGCATTTCATGTGCATAAATAATACTTAATTTATAGCAATGCCTTCGAAGCAAACCATGTTACATAAACTAGCCTTTCATAGGAAACTAACTATACACTATAGGCACTGCCTTAGAAATATGTTGAGCACTAAGAGTATGGCTTTAGTTGTATTCTCCCCATCCTGCATAGCGAAAGTGAGGTCATATAAAGTAATGTAACATTCTTTTGGTGTGTACGTATTGCTTTTGTGGTACCTAGTGGAGCCAAATCAACTGTTTGTGCAGATACTCGTAGATTGTTTTAGATAGTAAATGTGTATGACTACACACCATTACTGATGGATCATTAGTCCCTCTTTTCTTACTTTTCTGGCATTGTGATTTGCTGAAATCTGAACATTTGCCTGTGCTTTAGTTGCACTTGGTTGCTTTTGCTGTCAATTGAATGAAAGAGTCCCAGATAGCCCAGGCTTGAGAATTATACTCTACATTTTTTGTTTGAAGTATGCTCCTCTTTGTGTTATGTATTTTAATAATTGTTATCACTTCTAATTGTGTGAACTGTATTGCTTTCTTCAAAACATGGTAAATTCAGGGCACAGAATGTATCCTAACAGGTTGGAAGACCAATAGAGTAAAGACTTTAAACTCGTATTTATCATATTGCATTTACCAAAAAGGAAACAAGATCATATATTTTTATGCAGACGTGGTGCTCAAAACTATAAAATAGGCACATTGTCGAGCAGTGGTTATAAATTGGGTATTGCATGCAAAATTCCAGAGGTCATTAGCAAAAATGGTGCATTATATAGGCAATTGCCCTGGTTTTGGTACCATCATACATGGTTGAGAACATATTGTAATGAGGGGGTTATGAGTCATATATCAATAGGAGAGGGGGCTCACCTTCAATTTCTGTAGCACTTCTGGGTTTCATTTTGTCAACAGGACACATTTCACTGAAACCATAAGGGGCTCAGCGGTACCCCCCAGGGATTTTAGAGGCGACACGTTAATGTGTATGTTAAATCACTTACAAGTGACTTGATTTCGATGCAGGATACCTTTGATTGAAACAATTGTAAAAGAGAGGTTTGCAAATGTTTCCTAAGGACATATATAAAAAAAGAGAAACATTGTAAATTATTAAGCATTTGCAGACCAGTTGCTTTGTCAAAAGGATACATTTTTATAAGAATAGTTACAAGAGGGAGTTAGGCTCTTAGGGAGATTAGCTGTTGGCAGTGCTTAACTTGTAGGAAAATAAGTGCCATGGTCCAAATACCTTCTTGGATGGGGGGAAGGGAAGCACCCCGTGCACTGCTGGCACCGCTCACTGTTGCTCCATCCAGTGTCACACGACTGCTCCATATGGTGTCAACATATTTGGGGTTAAAGTCCAACTTCTACTGGTTCATTGAGGGTGAAATTAACGTTAAAATAAATGTTTAAGTGTTTCTTTAAAACACATCATCGTTAACATTTTGCTTTAATCCTATCAGTGTAGGATGCTTTCCTCCTATGATGACTTGATAGAGGAATGTAGGCGAAATCATTACTGAACTGATGTGTTTGCCTGACGAACACTGCAGCATGATCGTCTTGCATAGCTTGGCACTCATGAGTGGCTCTCCTGTTGGATGTGGGTCTTTTCATTGACTCTGCCTCTGCATTGGGGCTGTTGGCTGGTGATGTCCTGTTGTTGTCAACCCACCGTGCTGGTTATTACACTAGAGCATTTGCAGCAATGCCATGCAGTCTGAGTGGAGCAGGTTGTGGACATGGCCAGCATCAGTGCCCAAGATTGTCACGTTGCATTCTCATTGGATGGAATTGCTTTTTGTGGACTAAAAGAGCCTGAGAGGGGATTTGATTCTCCATATTATAAAGCAGGCCCACCTCCCTATTAGAGGTTACAATCTGAGTTCCTCTGGTGAGGAATTTTTGAGCAGATTAGAATTTTGCCACTCATTTGTCCTATCTGCACCAATAAGTTCTGAACTTCAGGACGGAAACTGATGTGATCGCTACTGTATTAAAGAATCACTCAATGGTATAGACTCCTCTTAGATTTATGTAGCCCGTTGCCCAAATGTGGCACAACTAGAAAGGTCTGCATGCTTGTCCCCAAAGGGAAAAGACCTAAAGATACAAACAAGGTTGAATAAAGTACTTTATTATATGGAGAGAGAGAGAGAGAGAGAGAGAGAGAGAGAGAGAGAGAGAGAGAGAGAGAGAGAGAGAGAGAGAGAGAGAGAGAGAGAGTGTGTGTGTGTGTGTGTGTGTGTGTGTGTGTGTGTGTGTGTGTGTGTGTGTGTGATATGAACCGTGGGACCGGGCTGGAGGCCCGGATCAAGCGGCACCCAAGTGGCCATGGTGCTTGATGGTCTGCCCAGAACAAATGGGCCCATTGTTATTAAAGGGCCAAGGCTGTGTGCACGGTGCTTACTGGCCTGAAGAGCCATGCCCGAGCCAGGCAACTTGCCCATGCCCCAGTGTCGGGCCACCTCATGGCTGGCGAGACGGGCCCTGTCTAGAAGACTTGCTGAACCACACATGCCAGGTAGCCCAGGAGGTGAAGATCAGAGAAATACATTCCAGTGAAGAGAAGTCACAGACTGCATCCCTAGTGAAGGCTCACAGACAAACCGCTGCCTGCCCCCTGCATCCCACCGATGCATTGTCAAGGAAGCGGGCCGCTAGGACTCCAGCAGGCCATGGTCACAGTTGTGTCCCCATGACAGCAGGTCACGGCCTGGACCAAAAATGGCTCAGCGGGGTGAAATGATGCGGTTAGCCCCTCAGCCAATGGGAACACCTTGAAGACACAAATGGTGTCATGGGGCGTGGAGGTGATGTGGGTGACCGCAAGAAAAGTGGACATGGTTGCAGGTTACAGCTATGATGTCGAGAGGCCCTATGAGGCCCCGGGTCCACCAAGAATATTAGGTGAATATTTGGTGAGCTGCGGTGCCATGGCACAGAAGAAAATCGGACCCCCAGCTTGGCAGGGGACCGCCAAGAGACCTTGTAATTCGCTGATTGCACTCATTGAGTTGGGGTGGTCCCCGGGGGTGGACGGGACCTCCTCAGAAGACAAGAACTGTGGGAGCCAGGCCTAAACGCTGTCTGTGGCAGACCTTTCTCCAAGTCATCAGGAGACTCCACCACACATAGGCAGACCCAAGACGGAACTGTGAAAGGGGTGGCTGACTGCAGCAGTTATCCCTGTGTAACATACATGTTATATATATTGTATGTCATTTTTTGTGTATATATTTTACGTGTTTAATACGTGTTAAGTAGGGTAAATGTTATGTAGAGGCTTTTATAGGAAATCCTAAATTGGGTAGAGGTTAAATTGGTTATATATATAGTACATATTAGGGAGTAAGGGGGAAATACTCTAGAGGGGTTAAGGACTCTGACATGAGGTAGCGTAAGAAGGTGGCAGCCTGCCTGAAGCCACCCAGGGCATGGGACCTGCCACAGAGGGCATCTGCTGGCCTCACACATCTGTGGGTGGTACGAGGTATTAGGCAGGGGATCTGTTGTGTCAGTCCCATCCTATGGGTCTCCCTGTGACCCCCTTCAAGGAAGGGTGGACTGACAGAGCAGATCTCCATTTAATGGCAACTCTCGCCAGGGGAATTTTGGAAAGGGGGTTCAATATAAGAGAATACGAATGGTTAATAAGGGGTTTGGTGGTTTTTTTTTTTTTAATAAAGATGGGGTCCTCGTTGGGATTCCTAAAAAAAATCCACCTAGGTGTCTGTGTCCAGTTTACTAAAGTTTACTAAGGTAAGAACTCAGGATGTAGCCGATCTCCTGTTACCCTATTACTGTATTCGGAAAATAGTAATTTCCATCAAAGAATGTACAATATAGACACAATACAACCACAACAGTACATATGTAAAAGAGATAAAACAGGGTAAACAGCATATGAACTTAATACATTAAAATAAGAAGCACATGGAAAATTCTGTTCACAGTAATTGGCTACTCAACAAAAAAGCGTTTTCAATATAAGAGAAAAACGCACTGTGCTGTGAACAAGTCTGAGGCTGATAAACAAAGCCTGAGGGCTGATTGAACATGCCTCACTCCGTACACCCTCAATATTCGGAGGAGGAATCTCTTCCTCGGGATGGCGAAGATAGGGCAGAAAAATAAAAAGTGTTGCATGTCTTGCACGTTGGTCCAAGAATGTACACGTATCCACCCAGTGGTGCTATTATTCTGCAGAATGGGTGCTGTTTCGTTTGTGAAAAGCAGGTTTGTTCTAAGACATAGAATAATTGCCCTTTTCCTTGGGTTTGATAACCACTGGGCATAGCTTATCTCTGCAGCTACGGCAATGATGTTCTTATGAGAAAATGTTGCAATTCGGTTCTCCTGTTATCAGCAATTTAATTTACAGGTGCAGAGTCCCACCCTATCCAGCTGGCCTGGTGTGTGGGGATGGTGTTTCCCATTGGGGCTGCCCTGTTCTGGGGTGAGGGAGATGGGCACCCTAGCTTGGACCAGGATAAGAAATCAGGGGCTACATGCAGCCTGTGCTGCCTTCATTACTGTTTTAAGTGCAGGCTTGAGGAGTCCTTGGGGCGGCATGCAAATATTATGCATCTCCCTGAAGATTAATGGGTCTGCTTTTCTTCTGTGCCTAGTTTTACTTTCTATTGTTTTCTAAACTAGTTTTATATTTGTTGCCATTAGATGGCCTTTCACAGTCTGTTTACATCTTGAGACCTCGGTGGTATTCTGTCAAATGCTACTTTGTCACATAGTTTTTTTTCTGTGCACTGTTGTGTGCTGATGGTCTTCACGGTGTTCAAACGTCTCTTTAAATCGCCACCCTTTTATTGTTTTCGAAACTCTGGTTTGGGAACCAGAAATGCCTGTCAAAATAAGCCAACAATGTAAGAAATCTTCTACTGTGAATGAACAAAAGAGAAATAGCTGCTTCACAGTGAATGCTGTGAAAGCCTGAGGAGGTTATTTGAGAGGGTGGGAAACCCATTGAAGCAAAAGAGACTGATGAATTGCAAAGCAGAGGGACGCTGACCCACTTGATAAGGAAAGCATGGAGAAGGTGGTTGCCTGATATTATGTCAGTCTGGAACCCACATCCAAATGTAAAAAGAGTTCTGCTGTACAAAGGTCCTGGCAGGAGAGTATACCAAGTGAAGAGCAGATCTGGGATCTGCACCTATAGACACTTGTGTAGTACAAAAGTCCTGACAGGAGAATATACCAGGCATTTGCGAGTCTGAGACCTGCACCCAAATTGAATATCCTTGAAAAGAGAACGCCGAGGAAGAATCATGCTCTTAGGATGTTGAACTGTAATGATATGATATGATATGATATGATATGATATGAGAAGTCATTTATAACGTGCCTGTATACAAGTGTTTGTATGCGTGATTGCATATTTCATATGGAAAAGACCTGGGGAAGAGAATCATTTCCCTGGGAGTGAATTGCAACATCAAGTGGAGAGGATTATCCTCTTGGGCTACAAAGAACTTGGTTATTGTTTAGGAACTTGTGTTTTGATGGAGAGAAACCTGGGAAAGGGAGCCATTTCCTGGAACTGTGAACGCTACCCATTTGACACCTCAGTTGGATTCATACCTTTTTGTTGAACCTGAACATTTGTGCACTTTTCAAGCCAAAGACGTTACCCTTAGCACCTTATAGTTACTTTTAGAATGAGAGGGTTAGGATAGGATTTCTGACACAGGACATTTTTGCTTTGGACATCTTTACACAGGACAGGCCCTTAAGTTTTGGTAACGATAGGAAAATACCTCCTAAATTAGGGACATTGCGGCATTTTCCAGCCCCTTTATTATTTAATAAGGGTTTATTACAACCATCATGTGTCCTCTGTGTCCGTGTCTCATTCCTGGTTCCTCACAGTTACCACCCATTGTTGCATTTTGACCCACTCAGGGGAACTCCAATTCACATTTTACCTTGCTGTGCCATATTAGAGGAGAACATCACTTTGCATTCCAGTCTGATATCATCTGGAGGATGAAATCTCCACTGATCAAGAGAGCCCCACTTATGACAAAGAGAGCTGAAATGCAATGGTAATCTTACTGAGTTGATTACAGCCCATAGGACGAGCATCTTTAACTTTTGTTCATTCTTCGGACATTACCCAATTTGCTAGCTCATTTTAAATCACTTTTGTCCTCACTTTACAGGTCTAAGAGACTCCAGACAGGGATCTCTTGCTCTCTTTGCTTGAAGATGCAGCTGTACCTCGCCCGCATCTCACTCATAATGTCTCAGGTGCTCAGAAACACATGTCTGGGGATCGTGTTGTTACTTTTGCTCATAGTAGAGTTTTCTGCCATTTTGGGTAGCAATGCCCTCCCAGGGGATCAGACTGATATACAAATGCGTATTCCTCTTTGGTATGGCACAAAGAGTTAAAACATAACAAGATCTGAACAAGCGATTTGGCTTTGTCTGTTCATAGTAGAGGATTTTTTAGTAATGACGAGACCACAGCAATAATGAAAAGTGGAACATATGTGAAGGACCCACGCACATATGGGAAAGAAGATGGTCTTTCTTCTTCCAGAAGACCCTGCCAATTGACCCTCCAACCATCATCATATTACCAACATTCCACTCACATTCCACATTCTGCAGCCCACACCATCCCCCAAAATCCTATCCCACCCACACACTTCTCCCCCAGTAGAACTCAGAAGGATCACCTCATCACAAAGTCATTGAAATGTCCTGGGCATTGTTGTGCCCTTGGTGGGTGCAGGTGCCAAACCACACCAGGATCTACTCCATTCCACTGGTGTCCTCTGATACATCGGTGCAGGAAACATGATAGATTTTGTCTTCCTCTGGATGCAGTAATGTAACAGCATCTTGATTTCAACAAATCACCAACCAACAGCAGCAACCCGTCACCACACTCAAACTTGTGACACGTCATAAAGCAGAAAATGACATCTTTAATTCTACTGCAAACTCAAACTCAAGAGATACTTTAAACACCAATTCCCTGCCATGATCATGATCACAATGGACCCAGTCTCATATTTCCCATTACAAGCCTTGAAAATGCCCAAACTCTTGATACCTTAACAGAGAATGGAGAGTTTGACATACCTGAGCTAGCCAGCAATCTGAGCATTAAGGTTAATTTATCAGAAGATAGTGGCCTCAAATTTTAATCATGCTTTAGACCCATCTTCATCCATGGAAACACAATGGATCGTTTTGAGGAACTAACAAACATAGGAATCCAAACCTTAAGACATAACAGATCAAAATAGACACATTATTGCATGGAGACAATCTAAGATATAGAATGATAAGCACTCCTTAAACTTCAATGATATTACTCTATCACCATGAAACAAATGGGGTCCTTTAGACATAATTAATTATAGACTATTTTGGAAGGCAATTGACAACTAAGGGATGAACAATGGTATCAAAAACTAGCAAGCAAGCCCATACCATACTTAAAAACACAATGGAACACCCATCCAAGTTCTGCTGGCCATAAAATAACTTAAATATTTACAGTGTGAATATCCAAACATGGCCACTCTATACACAATGCCAAAAAAACTCAAGTGTACAGAGAACTTCTCCCCATGTAGACCCATTATATCAAAAATTGGGACACTCACTGAACCAACATCTAAATGCATCATCCATGTTCTACAACCTGGTAACACCTCTAGCATCATATATCCGTGATACACAGAACATACTTTGCAGAATGCAAGATATACCATGATCAGACAACTACTGGTCTGTAACACTGGACATGACATCACTTTTCACAAGCATTGAACATGAACTTGGCCTGAAAAAACAATTGTCCACTACCTCAAAATAAGGTAAGTATCCTTTCTTCAATGCAATACAGTGCTTTTGAAAACGATTGCATTCATCCTGGCACACAATATCTTCTGTTTTGATGCAGGCGTCTACATACACCCCCAAGGAGCTACATTGGGCAGCATTTGGCTTCTTGTTAAAATCTTTACATGCAGCATTTTAAAATTTGACTTGCATGTAATTTCGGGCATTTAAAAAAAGCAGGTAATATTTGGTGGCCAGTACAATGTTGAGATGATCAGGGGTGGAGACAAAGATTCCCAAGACAGCTACATACCATTTCATCACCAGAATTTGTATACTTTGGGTAAATGCAGAGTAGCAAAACACCATAGATTTCCTGGACAGGACCATTTATATGCACAACAGCACTCTTTAAAGTACATTCTACCACAAGAGAGCTGCAGTGAACTCTATCTTGAAAGCAAGCAGTAGCCCTCCACCGCACATGGTTAAAAGTAGCCAACAGAGGGTGTTCTTAAGAGTAACTACATTGAGGAGAAATAATATCTAAAAACGCTCCAGCTTCCCTTAAAGGTTTCACACAAATAGAATACAAACAATCTCTAATACTGTCACTTAAGCCAGCCAACAGATTAGAACAGAAAGACAATCTAATTGGCAAAACAGGATAACTCCAAAGGCAAGAATCAATTAACAATACAATAAAGTGCTGACATCAAAACATCCACAAAATAATCTCCAAACAATGGAACACACTATGTATGGAAAATGACAGCAAAGATATGCTACAACATAAATCCTCAATTACCTGCCATAAACCAACTCATCCCTTGTTTCTGGACACCAAGCACAACAATGAGAAGTGAGAGAATGTGTATGCGACCGTTACCAAAGAGATGCTACAAGTGTGGGAAATGCTCCATTTGTGTATATATACCTTATGAAATAAAGAACAATAATGATGGGGCATAGCTCAAGAAATAAAGGAATTAATTAATTGCCCAACCACCCAGACAGTCTACATCATAAAATGTGTGTACAACTAGTAAAAAAATTAGGAGGTCAATAAAACCTCTCCAAGAGGGATTGAAGGAACCTTTGCCTGTAATCCAAAATAAGAAAGCACACCCACCTGCAACATATTAGAACAATAACCAACAGCATGCAAAAGTAGGTAAAATCTCCCTCCTCATAATTGTCTACATTGTCAAACATGAGAGGACTTTGGGATAAACAACATGAATACCTGCAACACAGGCCTCAAGAATGTCTCAGACTTCAATGCCTTCTTAAAAACACAAGTCCCTTTGAACCAGGACTGCACATCCTATGCAGAAACATGACACTCGGCCTTTATTGTTAGACTCACAGACTTACCCAAAGCTTAACACAACAAGATGTGGCAAGAGGATCACCATTATTCAACACCAACTTTTCTGTTTTGTTACAAAAAGTACGGAAAGCTGATTTGTTTCTCAAAAACATTGTGCTTTAATTGTGAAATAAAATGCTACCGAACTTACAGAACCGTCATATTGAACCAACAAACATTGGTAATCAGTTTATTTTTCATGTACTGTGGGATATATTGACACACTCAACAGCATTTCCCCACATCACCAAGCTGCAGTTGCTTAGAAACCACAAAATGGCTGCGCTGGCTCCTGTGAGCGCCATGGCTTCAAACTGCATTTTGCAACAACAACCAAAAATGGCTACACCATCCTGCCAAGCACACATCGGGCAGGAGGGAACACAGGGGGAACATTGAAGGAGATTGCCAGTGTGTTCTGGCATCAACAAAAGGAAGAAAGTGGAAAAAGCAGCGTTGCTGTGCTGCAAAAGCCAAAATCTCCATTGAAAAGAAACCCTTTTTCACTTTAAAAAATGTGGTTTTGACGCTAATTCCCCTTGTTCATCAAAGCCACTGTGATTAATAAGCCCTACCAAGCCTTGCGTGTTTCACTGTGCCTCAGAAAAACCAGGCATAATTCTGAATCGACAAGCCCAGTCGAACCAACTCTAAAAAAATCAACCAGGAACTTTACTTTGACTTACACGGGAAACACAGTCATTTTCTTTGCAAAAGTATCCAAAACTCAGCTGTTCAGAGAGAGACTCTAACTAGCTGAGCCATGTTTGTTTCAATGTATCTGTGCTGCAGACCAACTTCAGCATTCAAGAGAATAACCACAGCTGCAAGACAGTGTGTGAATCTGTTGGAGATGAAAAGTGGAATTTAAGAGGAAAGGCCAGCTGCACCATGTGTAAAAGAAAATGGGCTTTTGCAAATTAAAGAAAAATAAATGCATGTGTTTTGGAACAACACTCTGGTGAATGAAAGCCTGGCAGTCCTTAGCAATATGAAGGGGTTTGTTGATGGTGAGACTATAAAACATGGGTTATTTTATGCAACCGGCTTGCTTTAATTCTGGATCTAAGATTAGAAATTAAAGGTTAAAACTATTGTGGCTGGAGCTGCAAGTTGAAAAACAGGTTTTCTGCTTGGAGGGGTGGCACCACAAGGAGGGCTCTCTCTCAGCAGATACTGACAACCCCCTGATAATTACGGGGATGAACAGACTTTTGTCTCTGCTGGGATCCTGACAATGAAGGTCCCAGGGAAGGAAGTGTGAAGTGTGAAGGAGCAATATATCTTCAATCAAGCAGAAACCCCCACCATGCTCTAAAGGAAATTACAGTTGGCAGCAGTTGAAGGACAGGAATAAAAATGGACCCAGGAACAAAGAGACTACCATTTGTTCCCAAAGACTATTTCAGAAATAAACTTTATAGGCTTCTATCTTTGCAGCAAGACTTTGAAAAATTGTAAAAATGTTGCAGTTTAAAAGTGATTTTTTGTGCTTTCATTTGAGACGTAATAGAAGTCACTTACACATTGGGGACAGAAAGGTCAAAGTATTGAGGAGAAACAGAAAAATATCAATGTTGCAAACATAAATAAATGTACATACATCCCATGGGATAATTCGCATCTGTGTATAAAATTATGGAATTTTAGGCCAAATATTTCATGTTTAAAATTATCAAAATGTATCAGAAGGGCACAATACGGTCCCACAGACTGGAGGATTGGACGGATATGTGCTGCACATAATATGTAACCTGTGTTTATAATTTGCCAAGAGATTGCAATGGTGTAAATGTATGTGTTTGGCAAAATCAGATTTTCAGTAAAGTAAATGTGGGAGTTTTTGGACATTGTAAAACTCACCTCATAAATCTGACATCATTCCCTTGGAAATCCAAGCAATTGAGAGCAAGGCGGAGACTAACACCCCTGCCCAATCCAATTAGTTTAGGGGCATGCTTATTTAACCATGCCCAGCCTATACTTTGATGATGTCATTATGCACTATAAATAAGGGTACTTGACAAGACTCTAGACGGACACCCACTCTCTTCTTGATTTCCTGCGTGGCGTCCTGTTCCTGTTTCCTTCATCTTGATTCAGATTCCAGATCCAACTACAAGGCCAAGTATTGCTGGCCCTTCCAGCAAGGCCTCAATTCCCAAAGGGAGAAGCGGTGGTATTTTTGAGGGAAGCCTCCTGGCACCAGCCTGGCTTGCGTCCCACCAATTGCTGCCCAATAACTGCATCCAGAGGTACCTGTGCCATCCGGTGAACAGAACTATCCTTTGGTATCCAGTCCCTGCACAGCTGATCCTGTCTCGCTGATTTTGTCCAGCTGCCCTTTGTTAGACCAGGTCCGTGTGGTGACCAGAATGCTGACTGTCCCAAAATCCTAAACTAAAGTGGACTGTGAGTCTCAATAGGAACCCATAGAAATCCATAGTATACCGTGCCTTGCTTTGTCCTTGTCTCTCTAAGTCACCCTATCCTTATCCTGATACCTTGTAAAACTGGCAGAATTATTCTTGCAACCCTGCTCTTGATTTCTAGTGCTGGCGCCATCTCTATGGTAATTTTGCCTTGTTTAAATCCTAAGCCCTTAGTCCTATTTCGAGTGAACAGACTGGTTCTGCCAGCGTTGGGTGCTGGGGTGAAAGGGTTGAACTCGCGAATCAACCCTGGAGCTTACTGTGTCCCTCTTTGGTGGCCTAGCCTGACTACTCTAGTTTAGAGTAAAACTGTTCTTGTCAAAACTGATTCCCTTTCCTTTTTCACCGCTCTATTTTACTCAAAACGCACATTTCTAGATCTTGCATAACTCATCCAATTTACCAGCTAGAGACTTAATTTCACTTCCATATTGTACCTGTGATCTATAGCTATACCCCAACCAAAAACATGCACTTCAAATCAGTGTATTTTACCCGTTTTAAAAAAATAATGTTTGGTAATTTCAGGCGGGAATTGCAAAGTTTGCAAAGTTTCCAACGTGTCATTTGCTGCAATCTGTGTTAAACCTGCCACTCATTTTCAAACTGTATGCTTTTGGTAATCCATTCTTTGTGATTGTTAGTGTCTTAGCATTGTTGCTTTAGTGAGGAATTATATTTACTTCAAGGTTTTTCACAAACATTCATTATTTTATTCATCCATTTCCGAGTGTCATTTTTAGCATTGCTGGGTTTCAAAATCAGTTTTTCTCTCTTGTTTGGGGAGTGAAGGTCAGATTTCAATTCTGTTTCCTATTGGTCATTCCTGATTACCTGCTACATCTGTTTGTCCACTCAGAATTGATTATTTGTGGGTTGAGGGAACATTGCAGGGGGAAATTCTAACTTGAGTGCATTCTTTACTAAAATCAAAAAGTGCTCCTATTCCCTGGTGTTTTGTAGATGTGTCAATAGACGCTTAAACTAGTGCATTGCTTGCATTCCTATTGTTGTTATCGCCCCACTGGTGATTGCTGCCCCATATTAAAAAGTGTATGATTTCTTTTATTTTTCAAATAAATAAATACATATTGTATTTTGCCAACCAGCCTGGTTCATGGTCCATTGTGACCCGGGGTATTTGAGAAGGCAGTGTGGTATGAGTGGTGTATCACTTCAATATTGAATCTAACATAAAAAGATAAGCATTTCAGTCGTGTGCTGCATACTAGGCCGAGACCAAGGTGTGTGTCGCCTGATTGAAATCCTTAACAGTACTATTTATCGTTCATTTTTTCATTAACTTTTTGTTTGAAATTGGAAAACTACGACTGATCTTACAGATTTTCTCACCGCTCTCCTGACTTTTCTTGTCCTTGAGCTTTTCCTCCTTCCTATCATGTACTGGAATATTAACGGGCTCATCATAGAGAGCCACATGCAACAGGAGCGTATGCCACACTGACAGGATGAACTACATCAATATGCACACCTTGCACTGATCAGATTACTGCATTATCTTTAGTTGTGAAATTTTAAGAATATGTATACAGTTACACAACGAATATTAGCAGAGCACAGAGTGACACCATGGGTTGTGATTTTCATTACAAAACCGCATGACACCACTGAGAAGGATTTTTTTCATTGCCACAGAGTTATCAAAACATAATAAATCAGCATCACAGTAAATTCACTAACTGTATCAATCTGCGGACACCGACACTTCTGACTCCGACTCCTTACTTTTTATTTCAAAATATATTATCACCATGCAACAATGCACTTTCCAAAAATATATTGAGAAAATATCTTCTTTACAAAACAAAACAAAATTACTAAATTTTTATTTTAAATTCATCTGCTCTATTATCATGACAATACAAATGTCAACTAACATATTAGAAATAGGATTTGAGATGGATATGAAGAATTCGACCATCCACACGGTGGGTGTGCGCTCGCCCGGCTTTTTTGAACTTTTAAAAGAAATTGAATGATGGTAGATGAACTTTCCGGAAAATGTATGGGACTAATCCGCACACATTTTCCTATGCTCACCGGATGACATACACATAGACTAGTGTACTCTCTGTGGATACAGCTTACATGCACCGGCCCCTCGTCATATTTGGTTGGAATATGACAGCTAAGAGTACATCAAGGCATCTCAGAAGGGGAAGGGCAAAACATTCCTCCTGTCATGCCCAGCCTAATTAACTAATAAAGCCTCCACAGATCTGCCCTATCATTTTGTTAGCCCTGCTGGTGGCAGCTTTGCATACTATTCAGAGTTAATTCAAGCAGGCTCACGTGGGGCCTGGCTGCAGGACTAACAATGGAGACAGGACACCTCAACAACCTTTGATAAGCATCTGTGTCAACCTGAAGCCAACTCCCGTCTCTTAGTATCAAGGGCATGAACTGTCATGTCTGCGGCAGCTGTTTACAGTAGTCATCCCTGCAGAACCCATTCTGAAGATATCAGAATGTGGTTTGCAGACATCAGAAAGTCTGGTCTCGCTGCAGCTTCAAGGGAGACCTGTCGCTTTAATCAGGAACCACAGAGAGCTCCATTAACTAGAGAGACCTTTTGATCTACAACAGACAGGAAGAAGGGTGGGACTTAGTGTTACATGTGCACACAGTGCATCTTATCTACAGGCCCCCTAGCTCCATCTCTTCATTCGTGGAGGACATCTCATCTATCTTAGCCACTAGCACCAAGCCGAGTTCTCAAATCCTTCTACTCGGGGACCTCAATTTAGGTTACCAGGACGTGAACGACGCCAAAGCCCTTGACTTAGCAAGCGTCCTGGCTGACTTCGGCCTCACCCAACACATCAGAGAGCCTACCCATATCAAGGGTCGCACTCTTGATTGGGTCTCTGAAATGAACTGTGCGCTTAATGTGACCTCTCTGTCTCCTTGCGCATGGTCCGATCACTACAAAATAATATTCTCTATCAACACTAGCCCACTCACAGATAAGCCCAACCTTGCCCCTCCTACCTGCACATGCAATAAGAAGGATATTACGATTGAGAAACTACTCCCACTCATCCTCCCTCTTCTGAACACGGCTTCATCCACCTGCTCGGACAGCACTAGTAGACAGCTATAATCGCACCATGTTAAAAGCTCTTAACACCATCGCCCCAATCAAACTGCACAAACAAAAACCTTGCCTCCACCTTAATACCTGGTTCACCCCTCACTTACATGATCTGCGCAAAGAAAAAAGAAAAGCTGAGGCACATTGGAAAAGCTCACCCTCTCTAGTCAGCAAAAATAACCTCACCGCAGTCTCCGTTACCTACAAAGAAGCCATTCTAGCCGCAAAAAAAGAAGTGTACAACAAAAGGATTGCAGAAGCCCAATCAAACACTAAGGAACTCTTTAAGATCCTCAAGGAATTAGAGTCCCCAGTTGCCCCGCTTTATACATGCACCCTTGATACTGCATGGTGTACAAATATTCAAAAGGCACTCTTAGACAAAATTGCCTTGCTCCAAGCCAAAATGAATGCCAAAAAAAGCCACCTATCTGACTCAGCTGGCAACCCCCCATTGTACAAAACCCCCTCACCAAATCATTCCTTCAAACCATTCAGCTTCACACCCCTCTCCATTAAGGAAGTCGAAAATATTATCATGAAACTCAAGCCTGCCAATTTCCAAGGAGACGCTTGTCCTGCTCCCGTCATAAAGGAGGCGGCTCATGATCTCGCCCCATTCATTACCACGTTAATTAATGCCTCCTTCAAATCGGGTACTGTACCTGACAACCTCAAGGATGCGTGGGTCATCCCATTAATCAAAAAACCCACTTCCGATCCCAGTAACCCCGCCAGCTATAGGCCTATCACCACGGTGCCATACCTGCTCAAAATTCTAGATGGGGCGGCTTATCTTCAAATCCAGGATTACCTCGAAACTAATAATTTATTATGTCTTAGAAAATCAGGCTTCCGTCCTAGACACGGTTCGGAGACAGCCTTGATTGATCTGGAAGCTCAAATCGAGGACTTGAAAGACAAGGACAAACAAGCTCTTCTGCTCCTTCTTGATCTTTCAGCAGCCTTTGACCTGGTCGATCATCAAATCCTTTGCCACCACCTCAGGATAGCTGCTCACTTCTCTGATGCAGCCACATCCTGGATTAGCTCCTTCCTGGCAAATAGAACCATGAGGGTCTTTTCACCTTCAGCCGCAGCTGATCCAGCACACGTCCCGTGCGGAGTACCACAAGGATCCTGTGTATCTCCCACATTGTACAATGTGTTTACTAAACCGCTCTTTGATATACTTGACTATCTGGGTGTCTCCTGTACCAATTATACAGACGACACACAGATACTCATCCCTATCACTGGCGATTATGTAACCGACTCCAAAGCACTCAATGCAGTGTACACAGTCATCCAGGCCTGGATGACACATCATGGGCTCTGCCTCAATGATGAGAAAACGGAGCTACTCATTCTAGTTCCCACACCAAACTTACCAAACTTGACCCAGAATACAAATCCTTTATTATTGATGGGAATTATATCAAAGTATCCAATATCACCAAAACACTTGGAATCTACTTAGACTCTACTCTTTCCCTTAATAGACAAACCAATGCGGTAGTTTCAGCGTCATCTTACACCTGTAAACTTATCACAGCGTGCCGTCCCTTCCTGACAACTGGCAACTGTTTGATCCTCGCCAGAACCCTCATCATGTCCAAAATTGACTACTGTAACACCCTCTACTTAGGGACCATTCAAAGAAACCTTGATAAACTTCAGGTAACCCAGAACAATGCTATCAGGGCTGCTCTTAACGTACCCAGGCATTCTCCCATCTCCAACACAAGACATGACCTGCACTGGTTACCCATTACACATCGCATATCTCTCAAGGCACTCGTTCTAACTCACAAGGCCCAGAACAACGCGGCTCCTGCTTACCTGTCCACACGTTTCTCGCAACATGCAGCAACCAGACCTCTGAGATATGCCCATGTTCATACATTGTCCATTCCTAGCTTCAGGCTGCAGACAGCCGGAGGATCTAGTTTCCCAGTCCTTGCGGCTAAGCTCTGGACTTCCTACCCAATTCTCTCAGAATAGTCCCCTCCATCCACACCTTTAAAAATAAAACAGAATTGTGGCTCTATGAATGTGACACATTGGCCGCTGCACCCTAATCCTTGCAGGCATCCTTGCTGGAAGGTGCTACCTTCGACTAACACCCCTTGCGTTCTTATCCTGCTTGATCTCTCTTCTGCCTTTGATACTGTCAACCATGGCTGACTTCTTTCCTCTCCGACCGACCCTCCAGGTCCAACTTGGGTCCTTCCTCTCTGACATCTTTTTCTCTACCTGTGGTGTCCCCCGGGGATCTAACCTCTCTCCCTGGCTGTTCAACCAATACCTGGCACTCCTTGCCCACTGCATCGCCGCTCTCTGTCCCAACTTTCAGTGCTATGCGGATGATACCCAGCTCATTTTCAGGCTAACCCCGGCCTCCTCCTCTACTTCCCTCATCTCTGACTGTCTGCCATCCAGGAATGGTGTGCCGCCAACGACCTCTGCCTTAATGCCAGTAAGACTGAGATTCTACTCATCGGCACACCCACTTCCTCCTTCCCTACAGCTCTCTGGCCGGCCTATCTTGGACCTCCTCCTACTCCCACCTGCAAGGCTAAAAACCTCGGGTCATCTTCGACTCTGCACTCTCCTTCTCCCCTCACATCTCTGACGTCTCTAAGAAGTCACACAACCAGCTGCGCCTCCTTAGAGGTATTCTTCCTTTCCTCTCCTTCCCCCAGAAGCTCACTGTCTCCAGAGCCCTGGTCCTCTATCTAAATCTTCCTGCCTCCACTCTCTGCCCTCTGCAATTTATCCAGAACAGGACTGCGAGACTTGTCCTTGGCCTCAAGCCCAGGGATCGTATCTCTCCAGGACTGAAATCTCTGCACTGGCTCCCAGTGGCTACGAGGATTAAATTCAAAACCCTCTGCATTGTACACAAGGCCTTCTGGGGTCTGGGGCTGCAATACCTTCAACTCTCTCTTCCTAAATATCTTCCTTCTCAAGCTCTTCGCTCATCTGCCTCCAACTCCCTCAGGGTCAGTCGCTTCTCCAACCACAAGTTGGTGGCAGATCACTCTCTTCGGCAGGGACCTCTCTCTGGAACAGCCTTCCCACCTCCCTGAAACTCGAGGAGAACCATCTCCGGTTCCAGAAATACCTCAAAACCTTCCTCTTTGCTTCTGCTTTCTCTCCTCCCCTCCCTTGCTGAATTCCTGACTGAAATTGCACTGGTTACCTGGCCACCCTTTTCTGATCTCTGGCCCAGGCCCATCAACTGCCCACCTGCACTGCCTCCCTGGCAACCCCTGAGCTTGGGTGCCATTTTTTTCTGTATCCCTTCAGTCCCCCTTCCAGCACTTATGTCTGCACTTCCTTGCACTTGCCACCAGCTGGCTGTTTTATGTGTTTTATTTATCTTATTTATTCCACTTCACATGTACTGCACTTCCCCCTCTCCCTTCCCCCCACACACTCTTCCTTTCCCCCCTTCCCATGCAATCTGAATAACACCTGGCCTAGTAGGATCGTTGTCTGTCCTCCCTTTGTCCCCCCCTTGCCTCGTCGAGCCTTGAAACACTTGTGTATAGGTGCGTTATAAATGCCATATCATATCATATCATATCTGCTCCGGTATCTCCACATCTTCCCTCCATAGTGTATCCTGATTCTCCTTTCACCTGAGCACTGTTGGTATTTTGTTACATAATGTATACTGCAGGACCTGTCCTTTTTCTCTTCATGCAATGTTTTAAATGCGTGTAACCTTTTTTTGCTGTAACCACTGTCCTCTAAACATGCGCCCAGATGTCCTAGGGCAAGGTGCGCATTACAAATAAAATAAATACAAATACAAATGTTTTCACCCATTTACCTTTTCTGATTCATTAAGTTAGGACTATCCTGCACCAATCACTGTGGCCCATTTGGATTTAAAAGAGGGCTTAGCCCATCTTTTGGGCAGATCATCTGAAGACTTTGCAAGGAGTAGCAAGAAGAACTCAGCATTGGACCCTGGCTGAAGGTACAGTCTGCCTTACATCTTCTGCCAGTGAAGAAAGGTCAGGACAGCCAAGATGGAAGCAAGATCCATCCCCTAAACGTCTCCCTGGGCATTTATTGCAATTGAAGAGCTACATCTTGAGCTGTTTCCTGAAAGTCTGGTGGTCCTCTTCCATGCAAAGTTGCTCAATAAGTGAGTTTCAGAGTTTGGTGGCCAGTAGTGAGAAAGAGGATCCTCCCTGCATTTTCCTGCTGAAGCTAGCAACTAGTACCAACCCGCAGTTACTGGACCTTAGATCCCTCAATGGTGAGCAGCGCTGGAAATTCTTTATGAAAGAAATGGAGTCATTTCCATGGTAATCACAGCGGGCAATGGAGGGGGCTTTGACGAATATTCTTTTCCTGACCAGGATCCCATAGAAAATGTGCAAACTTGGGGTAATGTGTTCAATCTTTTCATTCTAAGGAGTGGTTGGGCTGCTGCATTTTGGATTTGCTGAAGGTTTTCCATGAGGTATTCTGGGACGCTGGGTAGAGGCTGTTTGCCTAGTACAACTTTGACAGGCTATTCACAGCATGGTGATGGCCTGGGGGTGAGAGACAGCGAAGGCATGTCATGTTGTAGAGTATGGAGCTTGAAAAGGCAACTTCTGGCAATGGCTCTCAACTGTGATACTGGCCATGGGCCCATCTCATCGAGCTAATGGTTTGAGGTGGTGTTTGATGCAGCCATACCACAGATCATGAGTTCTGTTTTGGTGAGGTTATGCTGTAGACTGTTTGTTGTCATCCAAGCTTTCCCCTGTGCAAGGCATGCTTTTAGGGCCAGTGACTTTGTTGAGAGGTTGTTGTTTTTTAATTTATATAATATCTATGTATTATAGACTCCAGTAGAGGAGTCGTGCAAATGTTGTTCAGGGGAGGTGAACGGGCGGATCCTTGTGGTTATCTGCAGATTAGAAGGTGTAGCTGGGATCTGTAAGGAAGCAAGATGGTGGTTTCCGTTCTCCCTGTTAGAAAGGATGTGATCCATTGTACCGCAGCTCCTTTCATTCCAATATCTTCTTGTCTCCTTAGAAGATTTTCGTGGCTGATGGTATCAAATGCTGCTGAGATGTACACTAGGATGAGAGCGCTGTTGAAGATTCCATCTGCATTGTTCCTTTGCATGCCCCAGATTGAGCAGAGGGATAAAACTGTACATTCATTGGCCTAATGCCATTCTGGGCCTCCTGAAGCAGGTTTTCTCTTTCTACATAGCCCCAGAGATGGCTGTTATATGAATGTTTCCATACATTGTCCAATGAAAGGATTGTTTAAAATGGGGCGGTGGCTTGCTGAGTTATTTTGGTCAGCTGTGAGGTTTATGGGAAATTGCTTGACAAAAGCTGGCTTGAAAGCTGATGGCACACACACAGTAGTGGTCGAGTCATTGGGGAAGGATAAGAAGATGGGTGTTACACCTTTTGGTTTTTCATGACCGTTTTGTACAAGTACTCCTGCAGGCCCAATGCTCACCTGCTATTCCTGGGGGATGCACTATGACCAGCCCTAATCAAGGCATCTAGGACCAATGGTATGTCCCAAAGGAATAAATATGAAAAGGTCTACATCCATTTGCATTAAATTCTTCTAAACAGTGACACAAATCTCTCCATCCCTCTTACCCATCACAGGGCCAATGCAACTACCTGTTATGCTATTCGGTTTTTGTAAAGCACTCAACCGTCAGAAAGGTATCTCTGCGCTTATGTTATATTAAGTTATTGGGACTTATTCCACACAGCGCTGCCATTTTCATGATCTTCAGGTGCTCACATTGATCTGAAAGGGAATGTAGGAGTGGGCTTAGTTAATTGAGGAAATGTACAAGTATTTGTCCTGAACTGTTAGTGTATTTAGAACCAATAGCAACTGGCATCTATGTGGATGTGTTTTCTAGGTAGATATTGATATCTACACCAGAGGACTTTTTCTTCCAGATGGCCCATTTCAACTGTTTGAGTTGTCAGGCTACTATGACGAGGGGTTGAGGGTTGCAAGTTGATTCGGAAAGTGTAAAGTTGGGACTGTTTTGAAGGGGTAAAGGGCTTTGTCATTCCGTTTGTGTTGGTGTGGTTTGTGAGCATGTGGTGAGTGTGTTTTTTTTCTTTTCTGGTGGTTATTGTTATTCTGACATGTTGTGGGGTATATTTATAGGGCAACAATTAATGCAGGGATTTTGTTACAACCAATCAAAGCGCCACACCAAATACCTGTTTATCTAATTCAATCTAGCCCTGTTTATGAACCATCTCATACCACGTAGATCCCTCAACCCTGTGTCATTGATAAGCCAAGAATCAAGCCGATACATAGAAAGAATATATATTTATTAATTAATAGGAACATTTATATTTGTACAAAATCACAAGTCACGTCACCCCACTCTGTGCCCTAAATTATATTCTTTCCTAACAGTTCACTTTTTACATATATTGAAAACACCTGTTGGTTTAGGATAACACAGACTGTGTAACCCAACAACATGTACAGTTTTCCTTCTTGGGTTCCTGTCCACACTGGTTACATAGAAACACAGGTCTATCGAATACTTCAGATACCTGTGTCACTCACAAAATACTCATATATATACAATATACTTTGCATAGGGTTAACATTAAATAACATGCAACACTTTTCTGTTGGTAAAAAAACATGTGCAACACTCTTTATTTTAATCTCCCTGTATACTTGGCAATACTAACAGTGTTGGAGCACAACAGACTTTTAAAAGCAAAACACGTTTTACATATATGAAACCCTTCCTTCTCCAGCACTGTGCAATGAAGAATCTTGCTTCTACCAGGAGTCACTTTATCACTCTCTGTAGAGAGTATGTTTTTAATCAGGGACTTCACTCTCCTTAATTTTGCAAGACATTTTTCTGCCCCAGCACAAACCCAGATATTCAGTTTATTATGGAAACCCCTCGGCTGTAAGGCAGGGTCTGAAGAATGGGGAGCAGTTGAGAATTTTGTTTTTATGCGCCACTCCATTTAGGGAATTTTGTGTTTCGCAAAAAGAAATAGGAGTACCCAATTACTTTAACAGACTTGACTTGTATTCACACTGGAAGTGGTGTTGTTGATTTCGATATCTAAACAAAATCACACTGTGTCAGTTGGCAATAGGTGAATTAATTAAATTATTACTTGATTAGAAAATGCTAGGGATCTACTTGGTCTGCCCACACAATCAATAATTGGAAGATATTAAATCAGACAAATCCCCACAAGACTTAGTTTGGTTGGACAGGTTACGTACATAGGAAATCTCTGGGTTTTGTGCTCAGGAAAGCTATCTCCTGAATCATCTCATGTATCACATAGGGACATGGTTAGATGACCTCTCCAGGTTCAGTCATGGGTACCGCCAGAATCCATCCCTTTATTTGCCTCTCCAAGTTCCATCCACATTTTCATCTTCCTGCTGGTCTAACCCAACTCCGAGGCAAAGTCAGTTCTCCAGCAATAATTCAGTAGTCTTAATCAGATCATATCAGACAGCTCTCTCCCTTTCCCAGTGTGCATCGCCTTACAAATCTTTAACCACTCCCCAAATTATCTAAATTAGGATGTGCCAACTGATTTGCTAACTTCCGTTTGGAAATCTCTTGTCCACCCCCATTGCAATCATTGGTTCCTTTGGTTACTAGGCATCATCCCTTGGGAGCTACGACTCCACCCCTTTTAAATTGTATTTTGACCACTTCAGTTATGACCTTAAAATGACAATATGGCAATTTTTTTGAAATTACAAATGAGCAACAATCTATATGTTTCCAAAATGGTCTAATCATGCTGGACTTAATGGAATCTGTTTCATTTCGGCACGATGTTGCAGGTTCGAATCACAGATTTTCATGATTTATTCAAACAAGGGAAAAGTCAGTGTCACAAGAATTAATATACAGGTATCTAATTCAACAAGCTATCCTCACCCCGAATCTCCACTTCAAGACATTTTCTGGGAAGCTATCATCACATTTCAGCGTATAACTTCAGTTCCCAAGGTCCAATTTCTCTTCCAAAAAAATGCCTCTATCTACCAATTCCATAGGTGTATCATGTTCTTCCAAATATTATGTGTCAAAACATGGTCAGTTTCAAATTTAAACATAAAACAGTTAGCATACAGGTGTGGCATAGTGGTACCCATGGATGCTCCCAAAACTTGTAGAAAGAACTTGTCTTTATACTGAAAGTACAAGTTTTCAGCAATGAATTGTAACAAAACCAGAATAAACTCTTTCTGTGCTCTAATCTCTGTTTCTCTAAGGAGCATCCATGCAATGGCTTACAGCCCGAGATCATGAGGTATAGATGTTTAGAGACCTTTTACATCTGCTGTAAACAGAATGTAATTCCGATCAAATCTGGCGCTCTCCATTTCAGTAGTAGTATGGTGCTCGCTAGAGGCAAGCAGTGTCCCTTTGAATCACGCACAAGTTACTACAGATCTGTGGATCACCATAGTTAGCAACCCACATTAATCATTCATATGCTTTTGAGACCCTTTCACAAGTCTCATTTTGGAGAAATTCAGTACATTAACGGTGCGCTCTTCTGCATGATATTAAACACCAGCACGCACTGTGTAGGTAAGTATTCGCCTTATGTACTTTTATTAATATACGGACACAAAATGCTTATACTGGCTATTGATGCACATTTATTGAATTCATTTTCAGAATGTTGTAATATGGGAACCTACAACACCTTTTTAGAAAAATATGTCAGCTTTGAATGGCTGGTCACAAGACTGAGGTACTTTGCTGGCATTAATCCACCTGGTACACAAAGAGAGAAATGTGGTACACTGTTACATGATTGTGTTGTTCTCTGTTTTTTGTTCTTTTTTATGTTACCCTGCAATTGTGCACATTTGGCTGCACATTGGGGTATGTACATGTTATTTTTGGACTCACATTATACATTGGAATGTGACTGTAATTTTCTCTGATCTCTGATACATTGTCATGATTTACTGTTATACAGAGGGCTCGGCCCTGACAAAGGAGTATAACACTCCAAAATGCATTGGCACAGGAACTCTTGAGGTATTTAGGCTACAGCTGGCCTCTCCTTCTGTTGAAGAATTAAACTACTCATTTGATTTATCACATTTGAGCATTGAACTCTACTTTGACTATCAAAATGTTGGACATTTTTCTAAAGCTTTTTTTACTCTTGTAAAAATCATAGCAACCCCGACTGGGGTATAATTTGTGAGTGACTGATTAGCTTGAGTGTTTCATTCAGTTTTCTTCAAGTGACAGTCTCCTGTAACTTGTCACTTGTCAATAGCTCAGATATAGAGACCAAAATATGTGTTTTCAATTCCAACTATTTTCCAAAGTTCAACCCATTAAGGGCTGCCTCTCTTTTTACTCTGTAGTTAGCACAACCCCAATTAATTCCTTCCCAGGCACTTTTGCACCTTGAAAGACATTTCCAGATAATATGTGTAAGGTCACAGTTTGGATGTTCAGCCCAGGCTGAAGCCATTTCTTATGAACAGAAACTGGTGATTTTAAAATACATGTTTATTTCCATTACATGGTACCTGCTTCCATGTCTTGTATCCCCACCGATATATTTTGCTTCCATCTTCTTTCTCACAGCTTATTTAAAACTGTTTTATTATATCCACCAGTTTCCCTATGGTGTGCCTTTAAATGTTCTTCTGCAGTGTTGTTTCATATTTAAAATATTCCTTGTTCCAAACTGCAGAATGTACACATTTCCATTGTCTCTCTATTTTAGAAAATGAACCTGCGTTTTCATGATTTTGTAGTTGAAATGAACTGCTGGCCTTTTCTTTGCCTGTTGTGAGAAACCTGAAAGAATTTTCCCAAGTAGACCTTGGGAATCCCTTATTCAGGTGGCCAGGGAAGGACTGGCACTCTCAGATCCCAACCCTGGGGGTGGACAAGCGTGGGAGGATCCCCTGCGTTGGGGAACCTGGGGTTGTGCTTGGGTGAATAACCAAGGGGCGATGCAGTATTTTACCAGGCGAGAAGGTGAGAAGGGTGAAGTCCATGAAGCTTGTGTAGGCTGCTCCAGATCTACGATCTACTCCCCTTCCTCTCAATGAATCTCCCTTAGTCACAGCCAACAAACCATCCGTCTATAGTAAACTCTTCAAGAACTCAAACTCCAGTGCTATGACAAACTACACCTCCCAGAATCCCTGTCTTTCTGTTACATACCCGAATACTCCCAGTTATTGTCTTTGGCGTCCCTCTGATTATCATTTCCTGCATTCCCAACCTGCTCAGATAAAACACTACCATTCCCACAAACCCCCTTGTTTATTTCATGATAATAATCCCAATCATTCCCGTTTGCTTTACAAACCCCACCAATCTCAAACTTCTGAATTTACCAACCCCCCTTTTCAGACTAACCCTAAAGCTATTTACCTGACATATCCCGACACAAGGGTGAGGCAAAGTCAGGCAATTAACTAGAATCACACACACCTGACGGCCCGTTCCCTTCCTCACAGGGATAAAAGGTGGAGCACCAGAGCACGAGAGGAGCAAGGCAGACCGCATGACGTGAGAGCTAACTCAGCACTGCAGTTCAAGAGGAGGAGAAAGACAGCACAGAGTGAGAGGGTGACAAGGGCAGAAGCGACCTTGTTCTTTCCGACCAAGGCCCATGAAGCCCCTGCAGAGGGAATCATAAGTCTGCACACAATAGCCAGCGTGTGTCACAGCAGATGTCTACGGTACATGAGACCCTCCTCCGCTGATAACCAAGCCGGGAAGAGATGTGGGTCTATATGGTACCGACCTTGACTCGAAGGAGGAAAAAGCCAATCGGTTCATCACGGCCGGTGAGTCGAGGCAAGAGCTAATAAGAAACCGAACTGTGTTGAACGATAAATAGCCAACGGCTAATTTGAACTTTTGAAGAAGCATAAAGAAATTATTGATAAAAGAGGGGGAAAACCAGCATCAGAGGGGTCCAGCACCACGTGGATGTTCACGAATGAAACTCTGGGCGCTTACCCAAAGGTAGAAACTACCCTAACCAGAAGGCCTTGGGATGAGGCGAAAAGAGGTCAAAGTGGTCATACAGCGGTCTTCTAAAATCCTCTGTACTGTCGAAAGTCTTTGACCGACAGATGATTAAGAAGATAAGGGAATTGAATCCTGCTTGGTGAAATGAGCACATGAATAATGTATTGTGAAGTTTGGCAAGAGTGAACCTGGCAGAGGGATGCTAACGAGAAGGGTCAAAGTCTAAGGTCCCATAGAATATGTTGACAAGAGTGAACCCGGCAGACGGATGTCCACAGCGGACTGTTTGGTAAAAGTTGGCAAAAGTGAACCTGACGGAGAGATGCTAATGGAAATGGGCGAGGCTTGAAGTCTCTATGAACAGTGTGTTAACCTAAGTAAACCCGATCGAGAGGTGTCCACAGTGAATTGTCTGTAAAAGTTGGTGAGAGCGAACCCGGCATAGGGAAGCTGACAAAAAGGGGTGAAACCCGAAGAACTGTTTAAAGAAACATTAAGATTGGTGAATGCAATAAGTATTGGAAGACAAGGGGAAGTAAATTCACCCAAAGTATACGTGGAACTGAACTTTGTGTTTGTTTGTTGGAAACATCAGGCCTTGAAGGCACGAGACTTTTTTTTTTATTTAAAAGAGACTTTACCATCGAAGAACCTGATAACTGATACAGAATTGTTGGCTCATGCTGGGAAAGCTCGAGTGTGTGCTGTGCTCAGGAGATCCACTTTGTCCCGTGCTCAAAACGTGGGGAAGGAAGACCCCTGGCAATCACATTCTGACTTATTATTTGTAAACACTTCTTTCTTTATTGAAACCCTATCCCACACTCTTTCTATAATTAGTTGTGAGGAATTGGCAATCGTTTTTTTTGTATAGGCATTTTTATTTTGACACAACGCCACAAGGACTGCCTTATTTTTCATTTGATGGTCGAAGCTTGCTACCATCTTAGATTTAGGTTTAGGTTAGGTGTTTTTCCACAATGCATTTATAGTTCAATAAACACCCTTGAACTGTGCTCACTTGTGTCCGTCTTTACTGTTGCTACCATGAGTTCCTTACACTGTCCACAGTGTTCTTTCCAATAGCCAGAAAGTATTTCTGCCCAACATGGCTAGCAGCAGTTCATTTGTGTCTTGGGACAGCATTTGAACCCCACAATGTTATGGTATTTCGTACTGGTCAAGGCTATGGGAAGATTGTCTAGTGTTGGTTCATTACCTTTGCTTGGTTTTGTTTGACGTTGCATGAATATTGTTTGATGTTCTTGATGTGCTGTGCCTATGTGGCATGCTAGTCCAAAAGCATTTTGATGTTGGTGCCGTTTGAGTGTTCCTGCAAGCTTGTTCCTTGCTACCCGTTTATTTATTTTTTCAACCTGATTACATTTTTGATTACTTGGTGGGTATCAGGTTTCCCATTAATGATGCTAAGTGAACCGAACCTGTGTTGCATGCTAGCATAGAATGATTAGAGTTGGTTCTCAGGCGATTTAGACTTTTATGTAGGTTTGTTGCTTGTTGAGTGTTTCTTCCTTGTGTTCATTTTTTGCTGGGTTTTGTCTTGTTGGGCCAGTGTGGGGTTGTGAGAGGGTGATGGTTTATGATTGTGTGCTGTTTTTGTTTGTTTTGTCTATTGCTCGATGGAGAGTTTTCCTCTACTGCCTTGTATCAATAAGCCTGTTTTTTATTTTGAATTAGGTGGTCTTTTATTGCCCGGATTCCTTAAGTGATGACGTTCCATAATTTTGCTATGATGGGGGAGAAAGATGCACCTCCATAAATGTTCTTCTCATAATGCTTGGTTTCAATTAGCATGTCGCTGCTTACTCTGAGCCTCCTTCAAGGTTGGTAAAGGGTGATTTTTGATTGAAGGAATTGCACTCGCTGCCAGTGTAGTCCTCTTTGTGCAGTGCAGAATGCTTTGTGGAGGATCCTTTTTTCACTGGTAGATTATGGAGATTTCTGTGATGGGTTTCCTCCTGTTTTGTACTAGAAGCAATCTAAGCGTAGTGTTTTTTTTAATCAGTTATATTTTCATGGTGAGCTAGTCAGATATCCCAGGGCTGCTTGGTTGTGTAGTTAATTCTCAAGAGTATCAAAAAGACGGTGGCAAGTATCTTGTGTGGGAAGTTGAGATATGCCATGATATACCTGACTGAGCACAGGCTGTAGAAGCATTCTCTAACTATGGCATAAACTTGTGGTTGTAGTGTGAGTCCACTGTCCAGGGGAATCCCATTTTCTTTTTCTTATCACTGTTGAGGATTTCCATTCTTTTCCCAATTTCTGTAAGCCAGGGGAGTGGCGATTGTGGTCACTGTTTGTGGAAAAGAGAGATGTTTTGAAAAATTTCCGGAGCTAGACATACTTTTTAAGTGCATAATAAAATGTAACTAGTCCACTCTACAGTTTAGCAGAAAAAAATCTTCAAAATCTTACAAGACTTATACAGTGCGCTAGAAATTGAACTTGACATTACAAAATGGTATTCATTACAATCCTTTTTTTCAAATAGACGTAAAATTACGTTGGCGGTAAGACCAGAGCGGTAGTTCAACTAACTTGCGATGCTGCCTACGCAAGTTGTACGGCCGTTTTTTTCGGTTGTGCCAAATCTGACTAGAAAGAGTTCTGAAACTTCTGCCCTCTCTCCTGCTTTTTTGGAACCTTCGTGGTTGAAATAGCATTTGCTCCTGTTAGTGAAGTGATCTACGCGGAGTGTAGTGAATGAACCTATCGCTTAATAGCGTTGAACCTGTAGCCATAGTAAGCTTTATAAGAGTTGTGTGGCACCTTAAAAGCAAGTCTCTCCTGTATTGTTTGTCAGTGAAGCTTGTTCAGGGCTTGGGATGATGGTACTTTTTAGTTTGAGGAAGTTGTCTGGCTGCTGCATTTTACTGTCTTTGTCATTGTGCCAGGGAATAGGTTGGCAGTCCAAGATAAATCCAGTTTGAGAACTGCAGTATAGACAGGATTAACACTACAGTTTTAAAAGTGCAAGTTAAATAAGGAAAAATGGGATGCAGAAAGAGAAGGTGGAAATAACCAGATTTAATTAGCTGCTTAATTTAAAATTTCAGTGTAAATTGAGTGTCATTTGTGACCCCCCAGAAATTCTGGCCTGAGTCACTGGGAGCAGGCAGTTGCCAAGCGAGGTAGGCCAAATTTATCTTGGCCAATCTATTTCTAATGCCCCTACAACACTGATGTCGGTTTTACTCACATTTATTCGTCGTCATTCCATCATCGGTTTCGATCAGATAGGCTCAAACATTCTTTCGTTGCAAGTAGGTGTCATGTTTTAACTTAATGAGCATCTGCATGTGGTCGTCGTTTAATTATGGGATTCCAAAATGGGCCAATAGTTTAATTAGTGTTTAGATGCACACATTAAAAAGGCTGTGTGACAACAGAGAACCACGCTGCACTGCACAGGCTATTCATTGAAAGGTCGATTAGAATGGACCTACTGAAACTGCATAGCTTCTGCCAGAAAAGAACAAATGGGTCTAGTTTAGGACCAAACCTGCAATAAATAGTGTGTGCAATTTGTCTAGGAGAAGGTGGTGGCTGACGGTGTCAAGCGAAGCTGATGGAGACACTATGATCAATGCTCCCACGCCATTGCCATCCACAAAGTCTCTAATGTTGTCCTGCATCAGGGTTACGGCAGAGTCTGTACTATGGCCTGGCCTGAAGCCTGTTTGATAGCGGGACAGTATATCTGCCTGCTCAATAAATTCAGCGATTTAGTTTTGGATGACCGTTTTAATTATCTTCGCAATGTAGGAGATGTTAGATATCGGACGTTAATTACTCTTCTGGGTTTGAAGATGGTTTCTTTAACAGTGGAGTCATCATAGTTTATGTCAAAAAGTTTGGAAACAAGGCCGTTTCTAGAAAATAATTGAATACTGTGAGGAACCAGGAAAGAGACACAGACACAGAGACGTATGGTTTTGACCATAAACCTTTATTGACAAAAGAAAGCCCGGTTGAGAAATGCCTCTCTGTCCCTACACTAAGAGGTGTCTCCCTAACTCAAACAAAACAAAGACTCTGTTGAATGTCAGAAGGCCCATCTAGACTGTACATTGCAGCCAGTTTCGACATGTGTTCTTATTGTGACATGGCATTTTTAATGGTAAAGCCAACAGGAGAATGTTATGTGGGGGTGCTGGCATATATCTGCAGAGCTAGCTTGGGCATGTTTTCTTATAGTATAATTACTGGCATTTTTCACAAAGCAAACATGAGTATGTTTTTATATGGGAATGCTGGCATGTATACGTGCAGCCAGCATGGAAATGTAGGGGCAACACAGCATGAAAATGTCCTTTATACTGGCATATATTGTGTGGAAAGGCATGAAAATGCATTTGGAAATGCGTCTGTGCACTGTTGGTGACTTGCATCTCTTAGATTTTTTCATGAGTTACCTTCCAAAATTGATTGCAAACTGTATGTTTTTTTTCTCAATTTTTCACAGAAAGTCTGCACCATTTTAACTTATTATTCAACAACAATTCTTGGGGGGGGCAAACCCCCCCCCACCCTTGAGGAATTCGACCAATCACACGGTGGGTGTGCACTCCCCTGGGCTTTTTTGAAATTTTATATGAAATTGAATGATGTAGATAAACCTCAGAAAATGTGTGGCGCACACATTTTCCTATGCTCACCACTCGACAAACACATAGACCTGTGTACTCTGTGTGGACACAGCATACAGATGCCGCCCTCCCCTGACACATTTAGTTGCAATATGACAGCCAGGAGTACATCAAGGCATCTCAAAAGGGGGAGGGCAAAACCTTCCTTCTGCCATGGCCAGCCTGATTAAATGACAAAGGCTCCATGGATCCGCCCTGTCATTTATTTGCCCTGTTGGTGGCAGCTATGCATACTGACGAAAGTTAGTTCAAGCAGGCCCACAGGAGGCCTGGTTGGAGAGCTAACAAAAAACAGGAAACCCCAACACCTTTGATATGCATCTGTGTCAACCTGAAGCCAGCTCCCGCTCTTAGTATCAAGGGCAGTGAAATGTCATGTCTGGGACTGCTGTTTATAATAGTCATCCTGGCAGGGGGACCCCATTCAGAAGGTATCATTATGTGGTTTGGCAGCGACTGCAAGTCGGATCAGGCGCAGCTTCAAGGGAGAACTGCTGCTTAATTAGGAACCACAGAGAGCTCAATTAATCAGAGAGACATTTTGATCCACAACAGACAGGAAGATGGGTGGGACTTAGTAGTGCATATTTTCACCCCTTTACCTTTCCTGTTGCAAAGCATTCTGGTTATGACCTCACACATACAGGAGATTGTTGGTGGGAACCCAGGATTGGTTCATCAAGATAGGCTTAGCCTACACCAATCACTGGGGCCTATTTGACCTTAAAAGAGGGCCAAACCCCTCTTTTGGCAGATCATCTAAAGACTTCGCAAGGAATAACAAGAATAACTAATTTGGACCCTGGCTGAAGGTATGGTCTGCCTTACAGCCTCCACCAGTGACAGAAGGCCAGGATTCCCAAAGAAGGAAGCAGGATTCCTCCCCTAAACATTTCCCAGGCAACAGAGGGAGATACTGAACCCAAAGGACCCTCCAGCAGCTCCAGAACCGGTATCCAGCCAGAATACAGCACGCCCTTATAGGCTGTGCAAGCAAGCTTCCCAGCTTCCTAGGTGGGAAGTGCCAGAGAGTCTCTGAACCAAACCTAGGACAAGGTCGATGCCTGCAAAACTCTCCTCAGGAGTGCATCCACAAGCATCATCCAGCATGCGCCCTTAAAGGACATTTTCGAGCCAGTCGAGCCCTTCAAGCTGCACCCGACTGCACCACTGACTGTTGTCACGCCGCAGTAGCTAACATCGTCCAAGATGCCTCGACCAGTCCTTCAGACACGCCAACCAGCACTGAGACAATGATTCATGACCCCGAGCTGCATGTAGGCCCGCCTGCAGTGATCCGTCCTGCCTTGCTCACCAAACTGTCTCCCATCTTGAACTCTATTGCAGAAGCTGCAAAGCTCCCTGAAACTGACTAAACCCTGTCAAGCACCAAAAACCTCTGCAAGCATAAGGTACATTGTGGTTCTATCCCCCTGGTCCTTCGCCGAAGGCCCCAAGTGACATTTTATGACCCATTGCTCCCTTTGTGCTGAAACCAAGTATCCTTCAACTATTGCGATTACTTACTTTACTGACTACCCTCCCGTCAGTGTCCAGAGTGCATCCGCTTTCCTTCTTTAAACTGTCTGTCCTCTGCATCCCTTCACAGGGTGGGTTGTATTTTGTAGTGTGCTAGAACTGTCTGTTGTGATAATAATAAATTAGATATGTGTATTCAAACTTGACTGGACAGTCCCTTTTATCATTGGGTAAGTATTTTTGCTGTGTTGCATCTAACCAGCGATCCACAACCTTGCAGAGATAAGCCTGCCATTCCATCCATCTTGCCAAAATTGGACAAGGAAGTTTATAATTTGCTTGTGTTTCCAGTCTATTCGGATGCCTTCTGGTGTACTAGAGGTGTGGGGCTGATTGATGGTTTAGAAACC
This sequence comes from Ambystoma mexicanum, assembly GCF_040938575.1. Lineage (NCBI taxonomy): Eukaryota > Metazoa > Chordata > Amphibia > Caudata > Ambystomatidae > Ambystoma > Ambystoma mexicanum. The sequence goes on along the minus strand of NC_090934.1, from coordinate 308,725,627 downwards.
GATATTCCTCCCTGGACCACTTTTGCCCCAGAAGTTGATTCGTCACACCCTCTTCTCCCCCTTTTAATTGGTTCAAGCTCTCTCACTACATTCAGGCCCTCATTCCAACCCAGGTGGTAAGTTCCCTACTTTACCACCATGGTGTAAACTCCGTTCACACCATGGTGGATGGCGGATTTCCCGCCCCATTCCAAGGTGAGTGGGGCTGTAAATCCCCAATCTCCATTTACCCTTCCCCATTCCCATTTTTGCCCCATAGGGCATAATGGGAGTGGGGAAGGCGCTAATTACGGCACCGTAAATTACGGTGCCGTAATTAGCGCCAAGGACGCTTAACGCCTTGGTACTTAACGCCTGCTAAAAGCAGGCGTTAAGGTGGAAATCAGGCGTTAAGGGTTAACGGTGCCGACGGCGCCGTTAAACCCTTAACACCTGGGTGGAATGAGGGCCTCAGTCACTCTTCTATACTTTTGACAAATATTGACACAACTCCAATTAAACTAATTCACCAGCCACCAGAGGTGGCTGGTACAGTTAGATGCCAGGGGCCAGGCACCTCTCATTATTTCTTCACTAGATGAAAGATTTAAGCTTTGATTAAAGGAAATACTTACATCTTTTACCTAGCACAGTGTGCACATGCCCCAGCAGAGCCATGATCAGCATGGGCGCTACTTTGTACCTTGCTTCCTTGCCTTACGTCCTGATTCCTTCCTTCCTGGTCCTTCTGTGTCGTGGCGCCTTCGCCTATGGCCTTCTTCCTGGGTTCCTTGCTGTTTTTCTCTGTTTCCTCTACCAGTCTTGCTTCCATTATAGTTTACCTGTTGGCCGCTCAGTCTCTCCATGGTGTGGGAATCAAACAGCTGCCGCCGTGGATTTGCCTGGACTTCCCACGGGCCATTTTAGCAGGTATTTTCCCTTGGCTAAGGGTTGTTTTACCAATTGTGCAGGGTGGCCTCTGTAGAGGCCCGCCGCTATCTTCATGAGAGCCGCACTAAAAAGAAGACCACTAAGGAGAAAACAGTCAAGAAAACCCTGCACAAGACACCACAGGAGAGCCTTGAACCTGCCAAACCTGACAACTGGGCATGTGAGATAAAGTAAGCATGATAAGTGTTATTGCGTGGCTAGAATGGCATTTAGCTATGTCTTACTGTGGCATGACATGTTTGTTGGGCATCTATGATAAACCAAACATAATTGCTGTTATGTGTCAGACATGTTTTCATATTTTGCCATGGAATTTTTAATGGCCAAGCCCACAAGAGTATGTTCGTATGTGCAGGTACTGGCATATATTGGCAGAGCCAGCTTGGACATGTTTTCTTATAGTATCATTACTGCCATTATGAGCATAGTAATAATATGTATGTTCTCATATGGGAATACTGGCATGCATTGGTGTAGCCAACATGAAAATGGAGGGGCACAGCCAGCGTGACATTTTTCTTTTATTCTGCCCTATACTGTGGGGAAATCCATCATGAAAATGCATTGGGATACTCCTGAGCACTGTTGGTAACTTTCATCTATTGCATTTTTCATGCGTTATCCTTCAAAGCCAACTTCAAACTTTCAGACTTTTTACCCAGTTTATCACATAAAGTCTCATCATTAAAAAAAAATGATTTTCTCGGGGACCCGGCTTCCCCTCACTACGCTCGGTCACTCATGCATATTTGTGGCAAAAACGTACACCTCTCCAATTTAAGAATTCACCAGACACCACTGTGCACATCTGTAAGCACTCTGTGCGTTCACAACACACATAATGCTTTAAATCACTCTCTCTTGTCGGAACACACACGCACACACAGTCTGGAATCAGTCTGTCCTTTAAGGAAACAAATCACATATGAAATCGCCCTGTCCTTTCACAACACACATGCAGATTAAAATCACTCTTTTCTCAGCACTCACAAGCCTTTCCGGATAATGCATCACATCTGAGCTTACCCTGTCTTGCCACACTGCGCAGAGCCAAACTGTGTTCGTACCCAACAGCTCCCCAAATATGGACTCACTCGGCCCTGCCATGCCACACAGAGCCGAACGTTCTCTGTCCTTGCACAACATAGAATCACTGCGCCCTTTTACAGCACTCAGTCTGAAATCACTCAGCGCTTTTAGGACAACACCCCCATCTGGGGTCACTGTGTCCTTAAACAACTCACAGAGCCGGGAATAACGTTTTCCTTACACAAAAACACACCATAAGGGGTATAATTACACTGTTTCTCAGTACCCATAGCTGAAAATCACTCTGCCTTTTCACAACGCTCATTTTGTGGATTCCTTTGCAAATCTTAGCACACAACAAAGACCATCAACATACAAACATATTAAAAAGGTGTCAATGTCTTAGGCATCCTGCATTTATTCTACCTGGGTCAGGTAAGACTCAATTAAAAAGTGCTCAAGTATAAATTAAAATTGAAAGCACTGTCACTACGAAGACGTAGTATGATCTACTGGCATATGTTCAATAAAATCAATAAGTCTGGTGTTCGCTGTGTTTCAGCATCTTTTCCAGACTGAAAAGTCAACTGGTTTCAATGGCCTTCGCCAATTACAGCCATCTTCCTCAGGGCCGCCTTCTATTCCTCTAGTGCAACCATACAAGTACAACCATTCATCATTTATAATAGATATGGTACTTGCAAGCCACTGTTTTCTTTACCACGGACTGTGTTGTGTTCGTAGCCTGCAGCTAGGTCAACAATAAAAACACCCACTTCAGTGTCTGTGAGTTACCACCTCAACTTTAAGCGTTTCGTTACTTATAATCATTCGTTTAACGCCAACCCTGCCCACTTACTACAGGCAATCACTGCCAAACCCAGGTCTACAGTCGGTGGAACAGCTTTCCTGACCGCCTGCAAGGATCAAATGTCTTATATCATTAATCCAAGCCTCAGAGAACCCAGCATTGCCCAAATGTGGGCCTGTTTTTAGCCCAAAGTCTTGTGATATGATATGATGGGTTATTTATAACGCGCTTAATACCCAGAGGTTTCTAACCACGGACACGGGGATTGAACCTGTATTGCTCTGTGTCGTCTTGCTTCGAAGGTGAGCATGTTGCCCCTGCTATCCTCCTGAGTAAGAGAAAGAGTTGCTCACCAGGAGCATGCTGTGTCATAGCTTCATGCATATGGGTGACCCAGTGTCATTCATTCATGGGCAAGTGTGTTGCACCGTGACACGACAGAGAGAGCAATAGATTGTGCTTAAGTCTGTTTTAAATCGAGTACCATGTAGCAGGGCACCCAATATTACCCACTTGTAGACCATTTTATTGCAGAGTAACTGCAATTGACAGGGAACTATGCTCTGCTAGAGCTTCCCGAGATTTGATTTTCACGCAAGGAGGCACGCAATAAGGTCCCATATGTGAGAAAGGGCGCAAGTGTGTATGTTGGAAACTTACTGTAAAGCACTAACTCGCTCAGTGTACTCAGACCGCCAGCAGCGTTTGCCTTGGCCACTGCTCTGTCCTGTTCTATCTATGCAGCGCGGCTGCTCCATGCGTCATCATGGTAAACATGAACGACAGGCTCTGCAACTTGTGTAAGTAGCAAAATGTTTAGCTTGCTCTCTGCATTAAGACACTGCAGACGATCTGTGGACTTCCAATAGACTTGTTTTAGGGCAACTCTTTTTTGTTCTGTCTCATCATAGACAGGCGGTACACCACCGACACCTTGGTTCAGTGGGTTGTATGATTAAAGACAGTTAGACGTATGTGCTGTCTTTTGTCTGGTCTGGTTCCTATACCAGACTGCAGTGTCGCAGTGCAGCTAGTAATAGATTAGTCATGCTGTCTGAGATGTTTGTTAACTACGTGTAGGTAGCTCTGTCCTTTGGGTGGTACAATGCATTATTAGACAGACCCTACTGAAGTTAGAAGTAGGTCCTTGCAAGTGTCTTTTTCACAACACAGCTTGGAGTCATTGTTGCCTTTCAGAACACTGGTGGTATCTGGGATCACGTTTCCCTTCATCCACTGCCAATCATGCTACCAACTGTTTACACAACATTTAGAGGCACCACCTTGTTCAAGTACTGACATACGGTCTTCCAGCGGCCCACATATACCCAAACAACTACAATACTCCTCCCGATGCCAGTCAAAAGCTAGATCCGGTTTCGCATCCCCTTTTCTTAACCCCATGCCTCTTCTCTCCTTGACTAAGGTCAGGTGATCACTGGTGGGGAGACAGTATGCCTACTTCCTGGACAAGACAGGCGCTCTGAGACCACAATGGTGGTGATTTGGCCCAGAATAAAAGCTTCCAAACATAACATAACACAGCAGCACAGATGTGCCCGAATCTCTCTATCCTCTTAAAATGCAAAGAACTATACCATTTCACAGTAAAACATATGCACTCATTCTGCCCTTTCACAATACAAACAGAGCAAGGAATCACACTGTTCTCTCATCACACTCTTGTCTCATCACACTCTTTTCTCAAAGCAGCACATGCAACCTTAAATCACTCTAAACATTTATAAAGGCACATCACACATCAAATCAATCTGTCCATTCTTTACAGAGCTGCATCTGGAACCACTCTGTCCTCTCAAAGCACATGGAGCATTGATGGATTCTAGCAATGTACATGACGAGGAATCCTCGTGTTCTTTCACAGTAATCTCGAAGCCTACAGTCACTCTGCTAATTCAGAACGGCACATCACATTTGGAACACGGAGTATTGACGGATTCTCTTATTTTCACAACAATGTACATGGCGTGGAATCATCATGTTTTTTCACAGTACAAAGAAAGCCTGCAACCGCTCTTCCCTATGTCAGCAATCGTAGTGTACTTTCACAATACACGCACAGCTTGGAACTGACACTAAGCTGTAGAGAGCTTGGTCAACTCTCTCCTTTCAAAACAAGCAGAGCTATGAATCACTCTACCTTCTCGCAACAGTCAGAGCCTGAAATCACTTGGTCCCTTCACACCACAGAGAGCCTAGAATCACTCTACCTTTTAACAGCAGACAGATCCTGCAATCACTGTGCCCCATCACAGCATAGCACATCTGGAATCGCTCTATCCCATCACAACAAATGGCTTGTAATTATGTGTGCCATCACAAAACACAGAGACTGCACTTTATCTGCCCCATCACAATACACTGACCACCCACAACACAGTGTATGACCCTGCCGGTCTGGAATGAATGTGCCAGTAATTCCATTTAACAGCACGTTATTACTGGCACCGGTATTATCGATGCCAGTAATACCAGCAATCCCCCCATGAAGCCTGTGGAATGGGGATTAACCTACTGTTACTGGTGTACAGGGGGTCCTCTTCCCATCCCATCAAGCTTCTGGCATCTATGAACACTTCTCATAGGCAGAGACAGAAGCAAAAGGAAATCAGGCACATGTGAGTTTTTCTCAGCATTCTTTATCAAGTGTGGTTACACGACACACTCTGGAAAAGCAGTCAGCAACATGTTGGCTTCAACCTACTTATATAGGCTATTTGGATGATGCAACATCCTTATGCAAATGACTACTTTGTTTAGAGCATGTTTCTGATAGGTCCTCTTAGAGAGAGAGAAAACCTCCTTTCCCTATGATTGGATGGCTTATCTGATGCACACCAAGCCCACATTAGCATAGTTGGCATCCACTATTTTCCTGATGTACAAACTGATAGGCTTATTTTTAGACTTGGCTAGACACATTTATAACATTTCTCAACTCCTGCCAAAATAAACTTCATCAAATCACTGTCAATTCTTTATCTACTTTTTGAGGTCCTGCCAAGTCAGTTAGTACTTTATACCGTGGAGAAATAAATAACCTCTATTATATGATGCCAAATAATGCAGGTGGCCTCTCAAACTGGTCTACTTAAAGTGCAGTCTGCCCTTATTATTAATAACATAGATAAATGTATCCAGGTTTCCCTTGCCTTGTCTAACTTCATCATCAATCATGTCTGCCTTTCCTGCCAAGTTCCAAGTTTAACCTCCCAGACTCAATTATCCCACGGCAAGATGCTACCAAAGGCCATTTCATGCGTCAGCTTCCGCTGCTTATTAGCATGACTCAGGGTTTTCACACCTGGCCTTAACACTAGACACCATTTTGTACTTGAGTCATCCATTTTGAAATATATCTCTGCCACTGTATTAAGTAGTAACAACAGGGACTTATGTGAGCATTGCCACGGCGAGCTGTAGCAGAGCGTTAAGTTACCCAGCTGCAGACCCAATCCTAGATGCACAGTATTCAATTTAATATAAGCGCATTGAAGGCGCTTGGAGAGAAGAACTTGGACCTTTTTCTTCACTACCTGCGACTCTGTAAAGAAATGCCTCAGATGTCCCACCACTGTGACACACCACAGACACCTCAAAGTCCCCCACATTTGTCCTGAAGACGGCACCTGAATATCAGCTACCTACAGGGTGCCAGAAACACCACTGAGTGTCGACTAGAGAAATGTGAAGAAAATAATACCACATCTAAAAAGTCACCAGATGTACTAACCCACACCGCATAAACTGTATGCAAATTTCCATTGTATGAGGTTGATGTGAGAAGCCTTCAACGGTGTATTACTACCCAGTAACTAAGGGCAAACAAAAGGTTTTGGATAATAGCTTTGTAACACTATTTTTAAGCCACAGAAATGTTTATTTAGTCACATGAATAAAATTGTTATTGTATGCAAAGTAATCTTGGAGTACTCTTATGCACAAACCACCGATAGGGATTTGTACAAAGTGTGCTGAAACCATTCCAGGCCAGAGCCAGACAGGTGGGGTAGCCTAAATCCCTGTTGTTACTACGTTAAACTCCCTCATGACGTAGGCCCCCCTCATCAAAAAAGAGGGCCACACCACCACTGTTATTATAAAATGCCACTGTATTAATCCTTCAGGGAGCCATTATTTATTTATTTAAGCATTTCTCACTTTGTATCCCATATTCATAATGTATCTTTTATATACGCATTATAAGTGGTTGATATTAAAAGCACCCTTCACTTCCTCTGTCATTTTAAACCAAATATGCGCAGTGCCATGTGTGCTTTTTACCTTAAATAAAGGCACTGTAATCCTGATTTCTGCAATAATGGAACATTGGATCAGCCTATCATGTTATCTGTACTCAGTTTAGGGGAGAGGGATTGGCACCCCTATACAACCCTCCTCCGGGTTGATATTAAACCACTGTTCAATATAGGACCACTACACCCAGTGTCCACACTCCCCCATGTACAGTCTACCTATGCATCCCTATCTCAGTCACCCCCCTGAATGTAATGCTCAACATGGGAGTTATCATAAAAGACACTTCTAAGGAATCAACAGTGTCTTCAGCCATATTGTATTCTCCGAATCTAAGATATATATGTGTATATATGTATTTATTTCTTTTCTGTCAAGACCATTGCATATGTTTCATCATCTTTTAAAAAATCTTTGAGTGTATGTATCCCCCAAACAATAAGTTTGTTTGCTCCTGTCTGGTTCCCAACCCTGTTACCCAGTTAAATATATAAAATAACATGCACAACAAGTGATTTCAGCCACCACGAGAATCAGGAATCGGGAGAGATCATTCCTTGAGGGAACCCACCAGCCCATGTTCTACTGTTCCTTCCACATGCAACATTTTACTGTTCATATACACTTTTTCCTTCCTCCCAACCCACAACACTTCCATGGTCCCTACCCTTTCCCCATGCACGTCCCGTCTTCTTCTTATTTGTCTTCCATCTGGACATCTGGCACCCGATTCTTATTTTCCTGATTCCAAGTCCAAGGACCTTTTTTCATTCAGTCCATAATTTATTTTATTTGTCCTTTGGGCTGCTTTGCAGCAAGTGCAAGGGCCCCTGAATTCATAGGCCAGTCTTTTTGGATTCACTGTTGTTGTGACAACAGGGGACTCAAACTCTCAATCTTCTTTTTTCACATAAAATATTCAGGAAGGTCATTCGATTGTTCCTGGGGAACGCAAAGATGGGGGGGTCTTATAAAAAAAGGTATCGTATTTTAGTTGCAAATGGGCATTTGGCTGGGTCCCTCAAAACCCTTTTCACAATGGGCTTTTCTCCCTGCTCACGGGATCGGTTGCCATCAATCACCTGGAGTACAGGTACCACCTGTCCATCTGCAATATAAAAAAACGGAATGAGTTCCTTGAAGAACAAGTACATTTTCATCATCAGTACTGCCTACTCAGACGTAAACCTTATAATAACTGTGTCCTTTTCCTTTAAGCATTCCTACCTCGTGTAAACAATTACTGAAGTTTCTCTTTTTCTAATATAATAGAATGGCTGCTTTGTCTTCCCTTTATGTATATCTTAGTATCACCTATGCTTCATATATACTGGCTTATACCTGAGTGTGGCTATGACATGAGACCATAAAGCACATATGTTTTTGCTTTTTCTGGCTCCATATTTTCATGGGTTTTCATTCCAAAAATGTTAAAGTGTACTAATTCTCTAAGTGACAAAGGAAAAATGTTCTCTGTTGTTGTGTCATTCTTTACACCAATAGAGTTTATTCAGTCTCATTCTTTATGATAAAAAATAATAAAAGACAAAACAAACAACATAATAAATTCAAAGCATTTTAAAAGAAAAAGGATGTGTCTTCATCAGTCGCTCCCCCTAGCATTCTTCTTGGTGTATCTGTAGGTAAGGTGGTTGCTTGCTCCCTGTAGAAACCAAAATACAGGCACAGTCAAGATGAGCTGGCAAAGCGATCAGTTACTTCTTTAAAGTAGGCGTTTCTTTTTTCTTTCAGCATGCTAATGTAGGCTTGCTTTTTCTGAAAAATAAAAATGTAGGTGCACTTTTAGTTGAATTGTCATAAGTGTAGTAATAGGCCTGTTTTAGTCTCTTCTGCTATGCTGAAAATATTCTCTGTACTTTTGAAGTCCTCCTCCTGATGGCGTGGGACAGAGATGTCATTCAGGGGTCACTAGAGGTCGCACATGCAACCCCTGGGGTCTCCCTCGGTACCCGTAAAACATTTTATTTTTAAATAATGTTTTTCTTTTTTTGATTAAACTCAGGCTTCTGGGCTGTGGCCAGCAGCATGTGGCTCTTTGTTTCTGGAGTGGCTGGTTTTCTGATATCTATAGCTGGTAAGATAGTTCAGTGGGTTGAATGCTCGCTGCTGCAATATGTGTGTAATCTCTAGGTTGCAGGTTGGACTCCCGGCAAGGTCACCTCAGCCTTTCATCCTGTTGAGGTTGGTAAATTAGTACCAACACAGTTTAGGTGATATTGTATGTATATTTGTTCAATATGAACTGCTTAAGCGTAAGAGCTACATAATAATTCCTGTATAAATGTATATCACTTTACAGTGATATTGTAACCGTATATTTTGTGAATTGTACTTAGAAACAATGCTATGTGATGCCACTTGCTGTTTTATCAAGGGGTGAAAGCTTGTGTTCCATTGCTTCCTGTGATGTCATTTCAGGGGGGGGTCAAATTACATAACTTCCTGTGATGTCATCAGAGGTCAAGGGTCATGTGATGTCACTTCTGCTACCCCTGGCATTTTGGAGAAATGACGTCCGTGGCGTGGGAGTGTGGTCTCTTCTTTCTTTGCTGTATTTATTCTCTTGAGATACAATTAACATTGTTTGTTCCCTTTCCTACACCAATCCTACCTACCCATGTTTTTTTTTAAACCAGCACTGATCCTATTAAGTGCATGCAAGTGTGGCATATAGGCATATACTGTTTTGCCTGTCCTTAAAGTTTCATGCATTTGCCAAATGTGCATATTTGGCATTTCCTTATCACCAGGATTACAAAAAGGTTAATCCACCTTCTATACAAAGGTCTTCTTAATTCTCGTTGTTAGATATGGCCATACTTGCACATATGTACTATCCTGCGCTCACACCTGCTTACACATTTCTTGGGAAAAATACAATCTATTTAAAAGGACTGTATCCCTTTCTACCTTTTTTCTGTACTCACCTGGGTCTTCTTACTCTTAATAATGATCAATAAGGTTGTTCACAAACTGTGTCAACTGGTACTTACCTTTTCATTCTCTACTTGTCCACTAGTACTTACTTTTGTCATAATGTTTTTTCTCGTTATATCGCTATACTCCACTAAGGCCATATAGATATTCCTCCCGTGCTTCAAAAATGACAATATTTTTCATCCATAATACATGAATCAACATCTTCATATAAACACAAATAATGTTCTTGTTACTTACTCTCATGTGTGCTTTTGTGCAGTTCTAATAAAAGTTCTCTCATACTGTTAGATCAATCTTGGCCATACATACTTTCGTGGCCTTTCATTAATTGCAATTTATTTTCATCAAATATACTACACTAATCAATTGAAACAAGCACCATCCATTGTGCTCAGCATTTGAAATCTGAATATTTTACTCACACCTTTCTCCATCACCCTTGTCTCACAATGTTATATATTTTCTGATCCTTTATTCACACCTTCTATCAACTTGTGTTTTTATTGCTCTATTATCCATTCCTTCATTCATCATTTTTAATTTACTTATTTATTTCACCCCCTTGATTGATGTCAATCTATTGACTATGAACTTCTTACTTCACTGTTTTTGGTTTTAACTGTCCATTGTTATTTTGTATTAATTAGTTTAAACACAACACAAACGCTCATATTTTACATATTATAATCAATTACATGTGTGTCCTTTTATGTTGTTCCCCTATTCCTTTCGATAGACCCACGTCATAAGGGTCTGTAGCCCACAGGGCACTTGGCACCTTTTCCAAGTCTTCCTGAAATGATGCTGGGCGCTACTGCATTATTGCCATATGCTGTGAGATTTCCCTCTTCTCTATTTTTGCACAATATGTGATCCTCATAAAAAACACCACTTCATCATCTGTTTGGTCATCTCTAAACATGTCATCATCAGTGAAGTCAGTCAATGTATACCCTTCTTCAAGAGCTATTTCTATTCTCCATGGTCTACCCTCATCGTCAGTTCCTTCAAGCATCGCCATTTCCCTTTGTACTATGGCTGCTTCTAACTCTAGAGGGATAGTCTGTCCCCCCTCTTCGTCCATAGGTATCTATGGTCTGAACAAAAACTCATCATGTATTCTCACAGTTTTGCACACTAAGCTAGGTAGCTATGTCAGTAGAATGCTCACTCCATACAAGAAAACCTCTGGCTCTTATGGAATGCTCCACAGAATGCCAGAATACATTTGCCCACATTTAAATAGTTTATTCCTGAAGCGGAACACACTATCTCTTGGTCAGTGAATGAAATTGTCATGTTAAGTTTTGTCATCAAATCTCTTCCCACCTGTGTTTGCATATTTCTGAGTCTGCGTGGGGGCTTGTTACGATTGCCTTTGTAGTGGATTTATTTGCACTCGCTCTGGCTGTTGTACCTGTTGCACTCTCGGTGCTTGTGTCTGATACAATGTCTGATCTTGGGCAAACCCTTCCCTTGTTTCTTCTTGAGCCGGTAAATTCAGAGTATCCCTATCTCTCTTCCATTTATGTTCTCCAAAAGTCTAGCTACTCTTATATCTTTTTTTAGCAAGACATCATGTCCCTAACTGGTATTCCTAATGTAAAGCGAAAGGTGTGTGTGTGTGTGTGTTTTCTCACTGCAGCATTGAATTCATTCCTTGACTACCTAAATGTGTTTTTATGTGAATTGAGCCTGTGATCCATTGATTGCCTGTACTTTCACAAAATCATGTGTGTATGTGTGTGTCCATGAATGTGTGTGTGTGTGTGCACATGTGTCTGCATGTGTGCTTGTGTGCATGCATGTATGTCTGCATATGTGTGTAAATGTGGGTGTGTGTATGTGTGTATGTGTGCATGTGTGCATGTGTGCCTCCCCCGTTCCTTACAAGCATATCATGACAGGGACTCTGACCTAATTATCTCTATTTTTTCCCAATCTCATGAAAAATGTCTTCTCTTTTCATATCTCCAAATTCTACTTCTAATAAATCAATTCATCATGCATAATAGTAATCCATATTGTGCTCAATATATGTGCCAAGCATTCCTTGTTTTTCCATGTCAGTGGCCAGCCTGCTCGTATTTATTCATGAATATGTTTCATTTAAACAAACCCTGCAAGAAATTCTATATCATGCACTCCTTATTCTTGGAAGTCAGACTAATCAGGGGGTGTGCTCTATACAAAATACTAATTTGACCTAATGGCACACTCCTTTAAATGTTCATACCTTAGAAAATACTTAGTGTGATTTCTTATGTGTCTTCATAACTAATCCCTAAACTAGTGCATGTTATTTCCTTAATTATTTACTGAGATCTCTCCTCAATACAACTGTTGAATATATCATGCTTTTCATCTGTATTGTGTGTAACCTATGATTTGGTGTGTTTGAGAGCACTTCCTCTCATAATGTACTGCTTGCCCATTCTAAATACACATGTATGCATCAATACATGCACTTTTGACATTGTTGCCGAAAAAGGAGTTTTATCTTATTAATTCTTGCTATTCCCCCTAAATATTCACTGTACTTAATTTAATATCATTCACTATTGCATTAATCTACTTTTTAATGTAATGTGCACTCATATTTATATTTTCTATTCTCAGCGCATGTTTTCACAAATTGTGTGATCTTAGGCACTTTCATTTTTATTTTTGCTGTGGCGTGGGAGAGACGCTGTCCCCCCTCTTGACGGTTGCCTGATTTGCTGTGGCTTTGGTGCAAGTGCTTGAATCTGCATGTGTAATGATATGATATGGCATTTATAACGTGCCTATACACAAGTGTTTCAAGGTGTGGCAAGGCAAGGGAGGGGGGAACAGAGGGAAGACAGAGACAATGATCATACTAAGCCTGGTGACATTGAGATTACGCAAGTGCAGGGGAAGTGGGAAGGGGAAAAGTGCAGGGGGAAAGGGGAGGGGGCAGGGCGTACTTGAAAACGACAGAAAAATATATAGAATACATAAGCATTAAGTAACAGTGCGACCAGCTGGTGGCAAGTGCAAGGGTAAGTGCAGACAACAGGTGTCAAGTGCTGGTAAGGGGCTGCAGGTATACAGAAACAATCCCCAGGAGCGGAGGATGCCAGAGAGCCAGTGCAGAGGTGCAACTGGCGGGGGAAGGGACCTGGGCCCAAGATCAGTGGGTAGCCAGGTGACCAGTGTAGTTTCAACCAGGAGTTCAACAGGGGAGAGGAGGAGAGAAAGCAGAAGCAAAGAGGAAGGTTTTGAGGTGCTTCCGGAACCAGAGATGATTCTCCTCAAGTTTCAGGGAGTCAGGGAGGCTGTTCCAGAGGCAGGCCCCTGCCGAAGAAAGAGATCTACAACCAACTTGTTGCTTGGAGAAGCGACTGACGCTGAGGGAGTTGGAGGCAGATGAGCGAAGAGCTTGAGAAGGAGAATATTTAGGAAGAGGGAGTTGAAGGTATTGAGGCCCCGACCCCCGAAGGTCTTATGGACAATGCAGAGGTTTTATAATATCTTTATAACTCTAATGTATTATGGTGCATATTCCATGTCTCCTCTCTCTGTCCTCTACTACCAATATCCTCTCTGTTCTGGTTACTTATAGCTCTCTCCTGTGCTTTCATTTGCAATCTATCTTTCTTTTGCTCTTCTAATCATGTTGTGTCCCTTTCCCATTCTCCTTCTGCTGACATACTTCCTTGCCTTCTGTTTCAATCTCTATGAGAACAAACTGTGTGCATCTGCTCTTCGTTTTTGTAGATACTTTGTAGCGGAGCACCTTTCCTCTTTTCCTCATCTATGTGATTGACCCATGGATGCCTTATGATCTATGCTCTTTCAAAATGTCCCATTTATCACTAACGAAAATGCCTATTTTTGTTTAAATTGAAATTAGCAAATCAGGGACGATCTAGTGTGTGCTTAACAGAGAAAGTATCTAGCATTAACTTCAAAATAACTAACAACACCTTTAAATGGGACGTGGTTTGTGTGACTTTTAAACAGTGACCTAATGAGACCTCCTTCGTTCACATATGTGCAATAACTGGGGGCAGCTTTTGTATAAAACCATAAATTCACAATAAGGTTCAATCACATATAGTTTCTTTGGCAAAATCAAAATGTTTCTAAATATATATATTTTGCTTATCTTAAACAATCAGGGGCTTAACTATCTCAATGTCATATCATTCAATCCAGTGCTTCTCTAGCACCTGGCTTCAATAAACATGCACAAATGCCATGAAAAAATACTGTTCTCAAGACCTACTCAATTGTCAATTTCTTCAGCTGGTGTTTGTCATTTGAACCGACAGCTGAGCTTCCCTAATCAAAAACACAAGCAATACATGTGTGCATCACATAAATCCCCCAAAAGATCAATTTTAATGAGTTCTGGGTCAAGGCTACATTTCCATAAGGGTGTGAGTCAGCCCTCACTCACTTACAGCCTAGTACGTACACAAAATATGAATATTTCAAAAAATACACAACTAAACCACTACTTGTTCCAAAAAAAAGTATACATACATCAGCTTTGGCCCTACTCAACGCCACTTTTTTCAATCATATCTTCATGACTTTTATTTATTTTTCTGTTTCAATGTTAACACACATACATACATTTTTCTAAACTTCCCATGATTTCACTAGTGTTTTATAAAAGATATTGTCAACAGCATATTGCCGTTTCTCTGTGCAAAACGAATTCATAGCTGCTTTGACTAACAGGGCTTTCAAAGGCACGCAGCCTTGACTTTCTGCAACTATTAATTACTTCCTGGCTCTGTGTCAGTTCTTATCTTACTTTTGAAAACGAGCCTTGATTTACTTCAAGAATGCCATGGTTTTGAAACATAAATCTCACTGTGCATGCTGTCTTTGCGTGGCTTTTATCAGCTGCACACTTTTTTTCTTTTTCTCAAAATGAACACATTTCTTCCTTGTTTACATTTTGAATCATGCCATGTAAAAACTGCCTTTATTTATTCAAATAATAAATGAAATTTCTGTTGGTTTTTAGCTCACACACCAGCCTTAAGGAATGTTTTCAACTAAGCATTTTGTTTTCAGAAGCGAGTCTGCTAAATCTTCCACATGTCTTATCTGTTCCTTCTTCGTTTGTGTGTCCCGTTTGTCGGTTTTCTATCGTTCAAAGCATTTCAATCTGTCAAAAGCCTTCTCATTGTGCGTATATATTTTTTATTT
This sequence comes from Ambystoma mexicanum, assembly GCF_040938575.1. NCBI lineage: Eukaryota > Metazoa > Chordata > Amphibia > Caudata > Ambystomatidae > Ambystoma > Ambystoma mexicanum. Next base: position 308,710,428 of record NC_090934.1, on the reverse strand, counting down.
GCCTTTACTTGATTTCACTCGCTTGTTTAAAACTGTAGAGAGTCACAATTGACTGCATTTTTTTAACCAATTCTTAGATAGAGCCACCAAACATTTCAAAACAACAAATACGAGCGCACCCCATCAATTACTTGCTCATGCCTCTAATTTCAATAGCTTATCTATTCTTTTGATTGGTGCCAATCACTTTGCTATGCTCAATCACTGTTGCTCCTCAACTTTTCTCAATGACTTCACTATTTTTTACCACTTTTTCAATATTTCTACTCATTTAAACAGACAGACTAGTCGACTTTACACATTTACAAAATAAAGACTGTGATCACCTTTTTTCTCCTCGCCCCTAATCAATATCCTGTCACAGGATTTAAACAGTCTCCTTATGTAAACCTGTTTACAAATAGCCTGGGCACTACGACAGGAGTGTGAGACGATTTCTTCTAAACCCCCTTGGGTCAGGCTTCTGGGCGCTTCTTATCTCTATCTCCACACAATATTTCCTGTTACTTTTAAATTACCACAACCCTGTTAATATGTCCATAAACATGTTTTATTTTCTGTTGCCTCTGTCCCTCATAATACATACCATAATTCACAGATGCCAATTGTGCCATGCTGACGGTCATGGGGAGACGCCCCTGACAGAAATGAGAGCATAATGCAATTTTGTCACTCACCTTGTCATCTCTTTCAGGCATTTCCCCCTGTCCGTCAGCATACCAACATGAAGCCTGGGTCCTTGTCCCTTAATATTATGAAAAAACTTTAGGGTCTGTCTCATCACGGTTTATTATGCAGTCACACTCAACTCAGGGAATTACTTTCCCCCAATGGATGTGGCTCACAATAAAATCACTATGATTTATTTCAGGTTCTTTTTTGTAGGGCCTCCAACACGTCTCACACATAACCCCAACAAATACCTGGTGCCACAATGGGTTAGGAATCAGGCTGGTGCGTATTAAGATTATATGTATTAATTAATTAATTTAAATCAAATTTGACAAACAGGTTATTTTCAGCCACTAAGGATGTGGCAACACAAGAACAAAATAACTTCAGTAAAGTACCAACACAATGATGACACTAAAATATGCCGTTACAATTGATTTTAAAGAGGGTTATGCTTTTCTCCCTGCACCCTCACCCTCCAGACATCAATTAGACTTGACTCCTCTTAATGGAAGACAGTGGCAGAGAGTGGGAAAACAATGGGAAAATCGGATTTGGGGTCTTACTCACAGAAACAATATGAAATAAAGAAAAGCAATGGAAATTCGTTTTGCCACACCTAAAAAGAGCAGCCAGGACTTTGGGGTTTTAGTCTGCACACAATGGGAAAATTGTTTTTGGGATATTTAGCACAGCTGCAATGTAAGAAATAAAATGCAAATGGGAAAACTCGTTTTGCCACACTGACAAAGAACTGGTGGGGCTTATGGGATTTTGGTCAGAGCACAATGGATACAAAGGGGAAATTTCATTTTGCACCTTGCATATGCAAAGGCACTGCCAGGCTTCCCCTTCTGATTTAAAATGAAGGGGATCAATGAGGAATTTTGTTTCGTACCCTGCATACTCACGTAGAAATAGCGCTTTGGGATTAATTCTTTTGGGAAGTCTTTAGGTCCATACTGGTTCACAACACACTGGGGAAAGACTGTTGGTTTCGAATGGCAACAATACACATCCTGTGAATTCAATAGAGCAATTAATTGATTTACTTAGACAAATATGCTAGGGATCTACACAGACAAACAGGACATTTGCAATGGGGAAATAAGTAAAACAATACTGGAAGAATATAGGACCTACACAATCTATGGGTTTGGGTAGTCCTACTTACAGAAGAGCTCTGGACTTGGCATCAGGGAACATCAGAGCACCGCTGGGACAGCAAGGGGTCAGTCAAGGATCTCCTCTGAGTCCTCCAAGGGGTGCCAATCAGCTTCTATGTCTCTTGGTTCCTGGCTCCAATGAAAAATTAGGCATCTCTGCTGGGATGTTTTTCGCCAGGTTTCAGCAGCAGGTCGCCCCTCGGAATTATTGGAAGAAGTCCAGCTCTGATGCAAACTGGCTTATTTATAGGGCAAATGACATAACTAACTTGTCATGATTCCCGCAAAAAAGGGATTGGTTAATGTTCACTACCCACCTCCCACCTGTGTGCCAATAGGACCAGGGGATGGGGGAGTGATTTGGAATAGCTGTGGGAAGAGTAAGCTTCATCATTCCACTTTGACAGATGGGCTCGGTCTGCATTGAGCTCACAAAATATCTCAACATGGCAAGTACCCTGAATTTTCAAATCTTTGCATGTATTAACACATTTTTCAGAACTATATTTTAAGGTGAATCAGATTAGTCTAGTCTGGAGTCTGCACGTCCTTGCTGTGCAGAGATACCGTTTTTCTTCATTTACTTAGGAACCATATCTGTGAAAAATATGCCATTTTACAGTCGTCATATTAATTACCACCTGCATGCTTTTACCAACTTTCACATCTCTTGGATTCAAACGAAGGCCCAAATCACCTTTTCAGTAATAACTTTAGTTGTGTTTATCCTATCAAAATCGTTTTAGCATGGTTTCAAGAGGGTCACTGTCTCCTTTAATGAAAGTCTGGAATGAACATTGTGACATGAACGTTGCTCATATAATACAATAAAGTGTATTCCTCCCATTTTCATCAAGCTGCAGTTTCACACTCTCCTCTTTCACTGGGCCCCCACCTTTTTTTCTGTTTCATTTTTTTTCTGTTTCAATTCTTCTGACTAAGCAGAGCCTGATCTGTGTTTAGGTCCCGCCTGCCCCTTCAAAGCCCAAGAGCCACCAATGGATAGTTTCATGGGACTTGTGACCTGGTGGTCACAAGTGCTGCAGAACAGACCTGACTTTATCTGGTCTGCACCACATTTTCTGATCTAAAAAGTATTCCTGCTTGTATTTTTAAGGAAGGGCAATGATGGATGAAGACAACCATGCCTGAATCTCCAGGGCAACAGAGGGAGGTCCAGTAGGTTAATTTCAAGTTAGGATAAATGACTGCCCATGTACTCTGCAGCAAACAGCCTCTAAACTCTTACATACATGCATTTTAAATGACATCTTCTAAGGCCTCATAGTTTCAGAAATACATGTGTATTACTTCAAAATTGTCCTTATGTGTTATGAGAACACCATGCCCAAGTTTGAAAGTGTAGTGGGCATTTCGCTTAGTATACTGTAACTTGGGAGAGAAAAATGAAAATTACATTCTTTTATTTAATTTACATGCAATGATCCATTTCACTTCAGCTGCTTGGAGCACAATTCTGCAATCCCATTGAAGATACTGTGCACTGCGGTTTCTTGATATGTAAGTGCAGCTCTCCATGGTTTGAATCAAAACATCATTGCCACGTGTCTTTCTTTTTCTCCCTGAAAGGCATTGCACACATCTTTGCACCTTATAGAGTCAGGCCTACTTTCTTTCCTTCGATTTTAGGCCTGTTTTTGGTCCCATAGGCCTCAGGTCTGGCATCATTTCTGTGCTGGCCTTATGTTTCGGTGAGCATGCACATATGACTCTGACCTCTTTATTTCTGGCATCCAGGGGCTATATTTCACCACGCAATCTGTAGGTGCCAAGTGTATGGGGGGGTCCTCTTCCCATCCCATCAAGCTTCTCGCATCTATGAACACTTCTCAGAGGCAGAGACAGAAGCAAAAGGAAATCAGGCACCTGGGAGTTTTTCTCAGCATTCTTTATTAAGTGTGGTTACACGACCCCGTCTGTAAAAGCACTCAGCAACATTGTGCCTTCAACCTACTTATATAGGCTATTTGGATGATTCAACATCCTTATGCAAATGACTACTTTTTGTGTAGAGCATGTTTCATATAGATCCTCTTAGCCCAAGAAAAAAACCTCCCTTTCCTAAAATTGGATGGCTTATCTGATGCACACCAAGCCCACATTAGCATAGTTGTCATACACTATTTTTCCTGACGCACACACTGATAAGCTTATTTTTAGACTTGGCTAGACACATTTGTAACATTTCTCAACTCTTGCTAAAAACAACTTCATCACATCACTGTGAATTCTTTGTTAACTTTTCGAGGTCCTGCAAATTGGTCTACATAAAGTACAGTATACCCTTCCTATTAATAACATAGTTAAATGTATCCAAGTTTCACATGCCTTGTCTAACTTCATCATTAATCATGTCTGCTTTTCCTACCAAATTTCAAGTTTAACCTCCCAGACTCAATTATCTCATTGCAAGATTCTGCCAAAGACCATTTCATGTGTCGGCCTTTGTTGCTTATCAGCATGAGTCAGGGTTTTCTTACCTGGCTTTTACACTCAATACCACTTTGTACTTGAGTCATCTATTTTGAAATATATCTCTGTCTGCCACTGTATTAATCCTTCAGGGAGCCATTATTTATTTATTTAAGCATTTCTCACTTGGTATCCCATATTCATAATATATCTTTATATACTCATGATGTGTCTGTGATATTTAAAGCACCCTTCACTTCCTGGGTCATTTTAACCCAAATATGTGCAGAGCTATGTGCCCTTTTTACCTTAAATAAAGGCACTATAATCCTGATTTCTGCAATAATGGAACCATTTGATCTGCCTATTATGTTATCTGTACTCAGTTGAAGGGGGAGGGGTTGGCATGCCTATACACTGGCACGCCTATACACCGGCACCTATAATCTGCCACTAATTGATATGATATATGATATGGCATTCATAACGCACCTATACACAGGTGTTTCAAGGCGCGACAAGGCAAGGGAGGAGAGGGAAGACAGAGACAGCGATCCTACTAGACCAGGTGACATTGAGATTGCACAAGTGGAGGGAAGTGGGGAAGGGGAAAAGTGCAGGGGGAAAGGGCAGGGGGAAAGGGCAGGGGGCAGTGCAATATATAGGATGACAGTGAAATAAATATAGAAAAATAAATAAAAGCAGATGAGGTACCAGTAACGGTCTGTTTGGTGGTATCCCGCCGGATTTACATGCGTGATACCACCAAACTAATAATGAGGCTGTGTGTGGAATAACTCTGTCCCATTATAATACCAAACCTTTAGAATCATTCTGCCCCATCACAATACACAGAGCATTCAATCTCTCTGTCCAATCATAACACACAAAGGCTGGAATCACTGTGACCCATCACAACACAAAGAGACAGGAATCACTCTGCCCTGTCACAACACAGCGCATCTGGAATTACTCTGTTCTTGCATAATGTAGCACATCTGGAATCCATTTGCCTTTTGGCAAATCCTACAGCTTGGAATCGCTCTGCAGTATCACAACACACCACATCTGGAATCACTGTGTTCCTCCTCGGGCACTCCACATCTGGAATCACTATGTTCCTGCTCAACACACCACATCTTTAATTGCTCTGCCTTTTTGCAACACAGAGAGCTTTGTGTAATGATCACCTTTTACAACACTGCAGAGCACATGGAATCGCCATCCTTTCACAAAATACAAAGCAAAACAAAGCACACAATCACTCTGACCTTTAATTAGAACACACAACATCTGGAATTACTCTGTCTTGTCATAGGACAATACAGAGAGCCAGAGCCTAGACCCACTCCTTTCTGTCACAGCACATTGAGTATGAAAACGCAGTACTTTCTCACAACAGGCAGAACTTGGAATCACGCTGCCCCATCACAGAGCATTGACTAACTCTTACAACACAAAGAGCCTCAAAAAACTCTGCCCCTTCACAATACATAAAGCCTGCAATCACTCTACTTCATCACAACAAATGGAGCTTGGAAAATCTATGCGCTTTCACAATATTACAGATCACTGAATAACTCTGCCCCATCACAGCACATAGCAGCGCAAGCCAACACATGTCCCTTCAGCAACCCCAAAATATCCTGAGTAGTTTAACCACAAACAAGAATATAGTCTCCCACAGTAATTCCAACAGCCCCTCCCATGAAATAATAGGCTCACAACATGGTTGAATTTGTAGAAACATAGGCAGAGCTGCTTGATTGGGCAAGAGTTATCTTACAGGTGATCTGTAACAAAGGTCAGAGCTTCAGATTATTCTATGTTGAGCTGGCATACTAGGTACACCACAAGTAAGGAAGAAACTCTTATTCCTCACAGGGTGTCTCCCCTAATCTAAAACTCCCTAACTGTCCCTCTCTGTACATGACATTATTTGACTTTGACTTGTTACTTAGATACTTTGTGCCAGCACCCAAAAGGGTGTTCAACTATGCGTACCACTTTATGACCCCAGAGTCCTCCCCCTGCTGGACACATTTCGGTCCCACCAATAGACCCCAACGTAGCCCACCCACTTCCCCTGGAACCACCTCCCAGTGCCGGATCAAGGTACGCTTAGGGGATGCGGCCGCACAAGGGTGCCACCCGCCCCCCCAGCACAGCAAATAAAGGGTGTTTTGCCCCCTGCTGAGTGTCATGTAAACTTAAATATCGGTCTGGCCCAGCACCTTTTAAAGAATCACGCCGCCCGATGATTAAGTTTACATGACACAGAGCTGGACCTCAAACACACTTACAAGAAGAGCAGGGGGCCCCGTTCTGGTGTTCGACTGATGCAGAACATGTAACAGCTGAACAACAGAACTGAGCCCCCTGCTGTTCTGCACTTGTGGTGGGTTGGCATGATTAGTGACGGTCCTGTTCCTAAAGACTCGGGGATGCTCACAGGCGAGTGATGGGGTCACCTCCTCCGTATTTGCCTACAGTTGCTTTTCAGGAGCAGCTCGGTGGCAGTTATATGCCAGGCCCATCTCTCTCACATAGCGTCTCATACATATAGCACTGCTTATCACAACTGCCTCTAAATAGCCAGCTACATGAAAAATAGCTGAAAAATCATCACTAAGCCTAAAACTAAGTTTGGGAACCTCTGGGCAGATATGGAAACAGCTATTTTGAAGGTATTGTTTATTGCATTAGAAAATGATGTAAATGTAATAATCACAGAGCATTTTCTTTTCCACTGTCCCAAATTACACATTCTGACAGTGTCACCCTCCTAAACATTTGCATTATAGCAGTCTTCATGCTTCCTAGAAATACTACTGTAATGCTGTCAAAATGATGGGGAGAGTGGGGCGGAGACCCGCCAAAAAATCTCACACAGGGCGCTGGCAGAGCTGGGGCCACCTCTTCCCACTCCCATCATGCCCACTTCCTGCCCCCGCCCTTCGAGTGTTCACCGGCAAAAACAGCGTTTAATTACTTGGGCCCATCACAAAACACAAAGCCTGGAAACCCTCTGCCCCTTTGCAATACACAGAGCGTTGAATCACTCTGCCCCATCACAACGCACACAACCTGGAAACCCTCTGCCCCTTCACAGCACACAGAGGTTGGAAGCACTTTGCCCCTTCACAATACACAGAGCGTTGAATCACTCTGGCCCCATCACAACACACAGAGCCTAAACCCTCTTCCCCATCACAGCACACCGAGGTTGGAATCACTTTGCTCCATCACAAGACTGTAATCATGTTGCCACGTCACAAAATATGGGGTCTGAAATAACTCTGGCCCATCATGACACTTAGACCCCACTGCCACTCCGCCTCATCACGACACAGGCAGCTTCTGGGAATCTCTTTGCCCCGCCACAGCACTTAAGCCTGCAATCACTCTGCCCCACCACGACACTTATGACCCAGGCCCCGGGCCGCATGAAATGCGGGACGATAGAGGGTCTGGGAGTTTAGGCGCGGGGTGGGGGAATACAGCGCAAAAGCATGGGGGGGGCGTCTGAATGGCGCCACAAGAAACAAAAGCACAGGAAGGGCAGGAAACAGCACCTGGGAAGGTGCAAATTGTAACAACAAGAGGTCAGGGGGGTAACCCGGCTGCCCCCAGGAAGGAACAAAAGGCCGGGGGGGTATAAGTAAGCCTGGAAAAGGAGAGACGGCACAAACCAGGTAAGAGCTCACCTCTCTCGCGTAGGCTCTTAGTACCTGGAGAAGGGGAAGGAAAAACGTTTGCTCTTGCGGGCTCACGCATTTTTCTACCTCTCTAGAGTTCATACTATCACAGTGGTTACAACGGGGCCAGACCAGGAGCGACCCAGAAGTACCAGCTGCGAATGAACAAAGGGTACTTTCGCAGTGGTAAAACAGAAGCGCGACCGACACAATTCAGGCGAGAAGGATGGCGGAAGGAAGAGCAAAGAGGGCCCGAGAATTCTCAGAATGGGCAAGAAAGGCGGAGAAGGAGTATGGGGCACAATGGGTGCTAGAAGTAATGCAGAAAGAGGAAAGAGCAAAGGCAACGTCACCTCTGCTGTTCATAGAGCCCAGCAGCAGCGAAGGAGAAGACAAGGTACCGCAAGGACAGAAAAGGGGAAGAGCGGAGTCGAAGAGATCAGAGGAACAGACGGAGGCACCGACCAAGAGAAAGAAAAAAGATAAAAAGAAAGCTACTGTGAATAATAATGTGGGGAATAAAATAGTAAAAAATTTTAAAAATTGCGTCACGGTTTCGGGTAAGTCGCCCAGAACCAATGACAAGAAGAGCAGACGGGGGAAGAAAAGCAGGGAAGAGTGGCAGGGGAGTTCATCAGACGAATCAAGCAGTGATGACGAAGAAAGGGATCACCTAAAGGCTTGGGTTAAATCGAGAGGAGTGGTGAGCAAGGAAAGGCAGAGTGGGGCAGGGGGGGCAGGGGCAGAACCCAGAGAGGCCCCGGACCCAGCACCACAGGGGGCACCAGCAGAGCCCAGGGAAGCCCTGGTCCCGGCACCACAAGGGGCACCAGTAGTCCCGGTGCCGCAAGGAGCACCAATTTTACTGACACCACAAGGTGTACCGGCAGGGCCAAACATAGGGGCAAGGGCCACACCACCGGGGGCAGCACCGACGGTGGCAGCGGCAGAAAATGAGGGGCCACTCAAGACGAAATATGGCAGGCCAACCATGGGTAAAGACGCACAGGGCAGGTCAATGAAAGCGACGGCTTGGTACATAAATGATAAAGTAAAGGAAAAAATCTGGAGGAAGGAATTGATCGATATATTTACATTGTTAGATTGTCAAAAGAGGGGGATGAATGTGGCCCTAGAGGACATGAAGGAGGATGAAAAAAGCTTACTAAGAAAGGGGCCAGTAGTGAGGAGCTTTGACAATCGGATGGCGGCCTTCACCATAATGTCTACAATTATATTACAAAAATTCCCGGAAGACGGGGTAGCATTAGTGGCATATCAACAGAGGGTGCTGAAGGTCCACGCAGCATTTGGAGGGGATGCATGGCTGGAGTATGACCATGAGTTCAGAAAGGAGATGGACTGCTTTCTGGATATGGGCTGGGAAGAAGAAAACTTTAACCTCTACATTTTTAACGTGCTAAAAGAGAAATGGGATTCCAAGGAGCGGAGCATAGGGGGACAGCAGAGAAGGCAGTACTGGCAGAATGATTACAAAACAGATTATAGATCGAGTGGCAGAAGGTACGAATCCAGCTATGACAGGAATAGAGACCAGAGTTTTCGGAGCAGAAATTACGGGTCACAGAGAGGATGGCAGAGCAGCCTGCCCCCGACAACACAGGGGGTGGCAGTGGGAGCACGTGGACAGCACAAGCGGAACCAGGTCAATGCAGGAGCTTTGAAAAGGGGGTACCATGTAGCTGGGGATGGAAGTGCAAATTCAGCCACAAGTGCGAGAGATGCAAGGGTGACCACAGCAGCTCCAAGTGCACAAGGGCCGCAGCGCCAAGCGGCAGAAGAGATGAGACGCGGAAATAAAAACTGGGGCAGGAAAGGGGCCACGCCGTTAAAAATCGAGAGGATGGAAAGGTGGCTCCGGAAATACCCCGACCAAGAAGCGGCAGAACAAATCAGGCAAGGCTTTAGAGAAGGTTTTAACATCCCGTTTACCGGGCAGGGAGCACATGACATTCCTAGGAATCTAAAATCGGCAAGCGAAAACAGGGAGATAGTGACCAGTAAGATCAGGAAGGAAGTAGAACTAGGGAGGGTAGAGGGCCCGTTCACGGCCTTACCATTCGAAGAATTTTTATGTTCACCACTAGGACTGGTGCCGAAAAAAGACAAAGGGGAATACAGGCTGATACAACACCTGTCCTACCCCCCGGGTGCCTCGGTGAACGACGGCATCGCTCAGAGCGAGGCGACAGTATCATATTCAGACTGCGAGGAGGCGGTGGAACTGGTCAGAAAGGCAGGGGAAGGGGCATGGATGGCGAAAGCAGACATTAAATCGGCATTTTGCCTGTTGCCAGTCAACAGCAGATCACAAAGATGGTTATGCATGCATTGGGAGGGGGAATACTTCATCGACAAATGCCTCCCGATGGGGTGCACCATCTCATGCGCATATTTCAAGAGGGTAAGTTCATTCTTACAATGGGCAGTAACACAGGAGATGAGGGAGTCCATGATGGTGCATTACTTGGACGATTTTTTATTCGTCGGCCCCAAAGCTGCGGATCTATGCAGGGCAACCCTGGACAAATTCATGGAAATAACGAGCGAGTGGGGTTTTCCTCTGGCGGAAGAGAAAACGATGGGGCCAAAGCAGGTTATCCAATTCCTAGGTATAGAAATTGACTCCAACAAGGGAAGGTGTCGGATCCCGGAGGACAAGGTGACGGAGCTGCTGAAGACAATAAAGGAACTACAAGGAAGAAACAAAGCAACAGTGAGAGAATTGCAAGCACTGGCAGGAAAACTGAACTTCGCAGGAAGAGTCATACCTCAGGGGAAGGTGTTCCAGAGAAGTATCGAGCTGAAAACGAGAGGTGCTACCAAAGGGCACCACAGGGTCAGGCTAGGGGTAGGAATCAAGAGAGATCTGGAAGTATGGGCAGAATTTCTGAAAAACTTCAAGGGGGCGGTAATATGGCGCTCACCAGTGAACGATGAAGGTAAAAGGTTGTTGTTCACTGATGCAGATGGTGGCTTTGGTTTTGGTGCAATACTGGGGAAAAATGGTGTGCAGGCAAGTGGCCAAAATCGTGGCAAGTGGCGGAATGGACAAAGAACATAACGCTGCTGGAGCTCTTCCTGATATGGGTCGCGTTATGTGCATGGAGGGGAAGAGGTAGGGAACAAGGAGTTGGCAGTATGGTCAGATAACATGGCGGTGGTGCACGTGTTAAACAAAGGAAGTGCGTCATGCATGATAGTATTAGAATTAATGAGGGCAATCACACTGGAAAGCCTAAAAATTAATACATGCATAAAGGCGAGGCATATCGCTGGGGAAGAAAATGTGGTGGCTGATGCAATCTCTTGCTTTCAGTGGGAGAAATTCAGGGAGCTGAGACCGGACGCCGACAAGGAAAGAACGCCCATGCCACGAAAGACATGGGTCCTGTTGGAGGCACTAGAAAGGAAAGCACGGTTGGCCACAAGGTCGACTCAAAAGAAGTGGGAGAAGAACGGAGAAAAGAAAGGGTCATCGACAAGCTGACCAGAAATGCCTTGACGTACAAAACGGGTAAGCAGTACGAAAAGCATGTAAAAGATGTGTTGGTGGAAACAGGTGGAAAAAAGGTGGAAAAAATGTCAGCTGAAAAAGTGTGTGAATTTCTCGAAGGGGCATTTACAAAAGGAAAAAAGAAAAGCTGGGCAGCAGCGCACCTGGCGGCGGTGGCATATACCACAAAAGTGGCGGGCATACCAGACCCGACTGACAGCGCTAAGATAAAATACGCTATGAGGGGATGAGCAAAGTTAGAGGGGAAAAAACCAGATAGCAGAAGGCCGGTAAATTTTGGGAAATTGATAATTCTGCTAAAAGTGCTGCAAGACACGTGCAGCAGCACGTACGAAACCGCGCTGTTCAGGGCAGCATTTGCGCTAGCATACTATGGAGCATTCAGAATAGGGGAACTGGTGGCCAGGAATACGGAGGCAGGAGACGGTCTGGCAAGAAAAGACGTTAGTATGGGTATCAAGGGGATGTCTATAATGCTAAGGAAATCTAAGACGGACAAAATGGGGAAGGGGAGAGCAATAGATCTCAATTGCATCAGAGAAAAGGACCACTGTCCCAGATGCATCACCCAGGAATTCCTAGATCTGCGACCAGAGGTCGACGGACAGTTATTGATCCATAGGGATGGCAGCGCGCTCAGCAGGTACCAGTTTCAGGCAGTATTAAAACAGGCGGTGGCGAAAGCGGGATGGGATCCAGCCGAATTTGGGACACACTCTTTCAGGATAGGGGCAGCAACCTCTGCGTGGGCGGGGGGGCCTGGGAGCAAAGGGGGTGAGACGAATTGGGGGATGGAAGTTGCAATGTTTTAAAAAACACATAAGGGAGGAACTGATATGACACTTATCTCCCCCGTTTCCACAGAGGCCGGACCATACAAATCGGCATGAATAGTGGAGCACTCTTTCATGACCCGGGCAGGCAGGTGGCTGGAAGAGGTGAAGCAAGGACTACATTTCAGGAACACAATCACGTTATGGTGGGGCCTCCCGGGGATGTACTGGGAGGACATCCACGACAGGCTATCCGACCTGATAGGTTTCAGGGACCCCCCCCCCGAGTGCCTGGTTATACATCTCGGGGGGAACGACCTGGTGAGCACAAACAGGGGTAAATTACAAAGGAACATCTGCGAGTCACTGCATAGCATAGCCCGCAGCTGGTGGAAGACTGAGATTTTTATGCCAGAGATAATACCAAGAAGGGTCTGGTATGGGGCACAGAAGAGGCACGCAATTGAGATAGCCAGAAAGAAACTAAATGAATCAGTAGAAAAGTACTGCAAGAGCACAGTGCTGCATTTCATAAGACATGGCTTACACCAGAACAATCCGGACATGTTTCACCAGGATGGGGTGCACCTATCAAAGGAAGCGATGGGGGTTTTTTCCGACAACATTTTTAGGGCACTCCAGGAACGGGGTTGTAGGTAGGGTGCTTTTGGGGGGGACCTGAGCGGGCGTAAGGAACACCCACTCAGGTGTGGCGGCATGTGCTCAGGAACGAAGGCTCAGGGATAACAAGGACTCAAGAGGAGCCTTGAGCAACTTGGGAACTGGACACAATGTGCCCAAAAGCATATGGTAGTGTAATTATTTTGTTGTGTTGTATTTTCTGTAAGAAAATAAAATGCCTACGGCCTACAACTTTTCCATACACATAAGTTGTCTGTAATTTATTACTTAGGCAGGGATCTGGTAAGAGAAGCAAAATGAACCCACGCTACTCAGCCTAAACCTGCAATCACTCTGCCCCATCCTAACACACAGAGCTTCTTGGAATCGCTCCTCCTTTTAACAGCACACAGCGCCGGGAATCCTTGGTCCCCTCACAACGCCACCCAGCGCGTGGAATCTCTTTGTCCTCTCACACCGCACACACACACACAGCCTGAAATCACCCTGCTCCTTCCCAGCAGACACAGCTTGGGTTGGGATTAATGCTGCGCGTTTCTGCCGTCACGCAGAGCCTGGATGTGCTGCGCCCCCTCTCCCTCTCTAAATCACGAATTTCGGTCCCCCTCCCCACCTCCTCCTCTCCTCCCTCGTATACACAGCTAAGAAAGCAGTCAAGGAGTGGGGCCAATCGGTATTGCAAATTGTGCAAATCAGGGAGCAGGAGTCCCTTCCTCCTTCCGCCCGCCCCCTCCCCTTCCCCCGAGCAGGCAGCAGCTGGAAGAAGCGGGTTCTCTCACATGCATGGCAGCCTCTCGTCGCCCCCCAGCACTCGGATGTGTGAGAGGTGTGGCAGGGCGAGGGAGAGCCTGGGGAGCGATGCCCGCTGCCACCCCCTGACGGGCACCGCGCAGGATCTGCTGGAGCACCCATACGGCCCCGGGAAGGACGGCATGGCACGCCGGCTCTGCCCTTAATCCCACGCCGGCAAGGGTAGGCGAGCCCTGGGCTTCGGAGGAACGTTGCAGGCTCTGGAGACAGACGGACTCCTGCAGCCACCGTGGAAGGGAGGCCACCGTACAACAGCGCCCGGCTGGGGACCGCCGCTATGGGGAAGTGCAACGGGAGGTGTACCCTGGTGGGCTTCTGCTGCATGCAGTTGGTGAGTCCGATTTCGGGTTCCTTGTGGGCACAGCTCGGGCACTCCATGGTGCCACGGATGTGCATATTAACGTCTATGTGTATTAAACGGAGGATCCGCGTGGGCGGATTTCATGCCGGGTCCTGGGTGTGCTGTGCTCTAAACGCCCAGCCTGGTTATGGGCACGAAGCAGGCGGCCCTGGGGATGCCGTGTGCGAACACCTCCGACTTTCATTGTTCTCCAAGTGCAAACAAAGCCGCTTGTATATTTCTGCATCTCTCTGATCTGCCATGCTTTCCAATAAAAGAGAGGGGGGCTGCTTCTGCCCGGGCGTAACAGAAAGAGCAGGGGGCGGCCCCCTCCACCCCGCTGCTGCCTTCCCTACCCAGGCAGCATCACCCCGCCTGCTGTCATCCTCTTGCAGACCCGTGAAGCATTGCATTGCATTGTTCCAGATATGAGTACCATAGGGGCCAACCGAAACATGGTGCATTCTTTAAAGGCACGCTGCAAACGTGGTTCCTAGCTGCCTGCAGTATATTGTGTATGTAAACTGTGCATTTAATGCAGTGTACTGTGTGTGAGAAGAGAACGGCGTCCCGGGCTACCATGTTGCAGTATTTAGGGGGAAAGGGGCTTGTTTAACGATCTCTCATTAAATGTTACTCGCTGATGTGCTGTTGTCAGGGGGTGGGTCATTTAAATACACTCCTGGGGGGTTATTCTGCTGTGCACGACTTGCCATACTACTCTTGTTCGAGGCTTATTGTGTTATCTTATATTTATATAGCGCCTCCTGCCACACGCCACGGCGTCGAAGCCCTGTTGAAGCATCGGCGCACTTATATCGTGCGCGGAGCACCTGAGTTTACCGTTAAGGTGGTTGTTGGTAACTGAGGAGCTTGTGCTTTGTTCTCCGGCGTTTCTGTCTCTGAAAGGGGCAGAGTGAAGGGGGCGTGTTGCCTGTTTTTTAAAACGAGTTTTTGTTCTGGTTTGTGAATGTCACAACGCCTGGTGAACGCCGAGGAGGTTTTTAAACTATTGTATTTGCTGTTTTATGTCCGCTCAGGCATGCCGGATGTTTTCTCAAAAGTGCCATTGTCCCTCACAATATTTAATTGAATGCCTTAATTGCCATATAAATGACAAGCCCTCCCCTTCTGCCCCCCCCCCCCCGTCTACATCGTTGTCGACAAACCCGAATGGGGTGAGGTGTGGGGTCTTCCCACGAACATGCTAGTAGCCCTCTTGGAGTCTTCCCCCCTCTCCGCTCACCCAGTACACTCCTATCATTGGAATATCCCATTAAACACGCGTACAATCCAGCTTTCCCTTCCTGCGGTGAACTTGAAACCTTTCCCCTGTACTGGTCCACTAGGCCTTTTCTGATGTGGAACTGCACAGTGGCAACCTGCATTGCACCTGCCCCTGGTGGGGTTCAAAGGGAGAAATCGCAAATAAATGTAAAACTCATATCACACCCCTAAAAGGAGATGGAAGGGGGCTATATAACAATCCTAGGGTACTACAGCCGCTTGTGGGAACCCTCGGGCCCCTGACATCTCCACGTCAAGGCAGCTTCTCGGAGTGATGGGTGTAGGCCGGACACTGAGCTCCACTCCTCCCTTCCTGCCCCGGTATAATCACTCAAATGCGGGACAGCTAGGGTTACCTCACCCCGCCACGGCACACTGTCCTGTGAGGACATCTGAGCAAGGCTGGTGGTGATTGGCCAGAGTCGGTGCGGTGCTAGCCAGTCCGGCCATTATCCACATAGACACGTGTCAAGCTATCTCATGTCGGGGTGAATAAGTCACCCAGCCCTGAAAGACATTGCAAGCATCAGAATGCAAAGAATGAACACGGGCTGGATAGTCATGATAATGCATATAGCGCTACACACCCGTAGGTCTCAGAGCGCTGAAATAACAGAAGACATTATTACCCTACAGAGTGGTACTCAATTCATCGACCTCGGAAGAATGAAAGGCTGAGTTGACCTTCCGAGGATTCGAACTTGCCACAGCAGGCTGCCCACATGTCAGGGGTGAGCGCTTAGCTCACTGTGCTATCTGTCTGGCTGAACCCCATGGATTGCTGACCCCTGGTGAAGGGCAGCTTCAGATATCTGTAGGCTGACATGTGATAAACTCTGTCCTCCTGGATTTCTCCTTAGGCTGGACTGTCTGAAGCAGAGGTGGGGAGCGCAAGAAAAGCCCCTGTGGAGGTAGTTGAGGGATGCAATACCCTAAGCAGGCAGGGTGGATGCCCAAAGCAAGAGAGGTGTTGGATATATCAGGCCCATACCCCCACAGTGGGTAGACAGAAGGAGCAGCCCCTCTTAGAGGTGGTGGATACTCAGTGCTGCCTCTATCAAGTGTGGCACATGAAAAAAGTGGCTCTCATTGCAAGTAGTGGGTCTTTGGAGTAGCCCCAGCAGAGGTGATGGGTGTATGCAGCATCTTCTTATTGGGCGCAGAGGATGCCTGGTGGCTCTCCACAGTGGAGGTGGTGGATGCATGCAGTGTCTCCCTACTGGACGCAGAGGATGCCCGGTGGCTCTCCACAGTGGAGGTGGTGGATGCATGCAGTGTCTCCCTACTGGACGTAGAGGATGCCTGGAGCATCTCCCCAGTGGAGGTGGTGGATGCATGTGGTTGCTCCATATTGGATGTGAAAGATGCCAGGAGCATCTCCCCAGTAGAGGGGGTGGATGCATGCATGTGGCGGATGGCTGGTGCATCTCCCAGTGGAGGTGGTGGATGCATGCAGCCGCTCCCTATTGGACATAGCGGATGCCTGGAGCACCTACCCAGTGGAGGTGGTGGATGCATGCAGCGTGTCCCTACTAGACACAGAGGATGTCTGGAGCATCTCCCCAGTGGAGTTGGTGGATGCATGCAGCGTGTCCCTACTAGACGGAGAGGATGCCTGCAGCATCTCCCCAGTGGATGTTTTGGATGCATGCAGCAGCTCTCTATTGGACATGGAGGATGCCTGGAGCATCGCCCCAGTGGGGGTGGTGGATACATAACGCTGCTGTCTATCGAATGTGGCACATAGTTGGTGCATCTCCCAGTGGAGGTGGTGGATGCATGTGGTTGCTCCATATTGGATGTGAAAGATGCCAGGAGCATCTCCCCAGTAGAGGGGGTGGATGCATGCATGTGGCGGATGGCTGGTGCATCTCCCAGTGGAGGTGGTGGATGCATGTAGTCACTTCCTATTGGATGTGGCAGGTGACTTGAGCATCTCCCAGTGGAGGTGGTGGATGTCTGGAGCAGCCTAAGCAGAGATGGTGAACGTACAGACCTGTCTCCTACGAAGTGTTGGCTGCATGGAGCCTCGTCTATGGGAGGAAGAGGAGACATAATTAGCCCCTAGCCCAAGTGGTCGTGGATGGATGGCGCATGCTCCAGCGGATGCGATGGGTGCACAGCCTCCCTTTCAGAGGCAGCAGGCACATGGAGCACCCCTAGTGTGGGTCAATGGTGCACAGGACAGCGCCCATTAAAGCTGACAGACCCACATAGAAGCTTCCATTGGAGGTCAGGGATGCATTGAGCACACCTAACACAGGTAATGGATGCAATGTAGAGTCCCCAGTTGAGGTAGAGGAAGCATGGAGCTGCTCCATCGGAGGAAGTTGGAGGTAAAATGCTAGCAGGATTTTCGAAGGGACTGACAATGGGGAGAAGGTGCAAGAAAGGCTGGGGGCTGTGTCACCCGCCATGTTCCTTAGTACAACGCAAGTGAAGGGAAAGCTTGAGATCATACTGCACACTGCCATTTTCTGCCTCCAGTTTCCAGTTGAGGGACCTGGAAGCTTAATTTCGTCATGTGTCCCTTAACCCCTTAAGCACTAAGGACGAGTATGCTCATCCTGTTTGCATAGACTTGCATAGAGCTCAGCATGTAAGGCTTTAAGATAGATTCCCAGAGTGACCAGGACACTATACATCTTCACTTGTTCATTATCCAAAGTTTTGCTTGACTTGCACTGATTCCCACTACATTAAAGTTTTCGAAGATCTAGACCATTTAATCAGCAATACTTGAAAGAAAAATATGTACTTAACTAGGGAAATATAAAAGATCGCATTTTAGTAATTGACCAAATGATTTTTTTTTTTAACTAACATTAGTTTGTTGTTAAATAGGCTTCCTAAAAGTTATTTACCATTGCATTATAGTGGATGGGAAAGTGTTTTTTATGGTCACATGAGGTTTGAACTAAGAAGTCAAAACAAAAGATTTTCGGCCACACATTCTCTGCCACAAGAGGTAGATTCTAAATGGAGATGTATTGAATAGCACATTTTAGATATTTACCAAAATTATGTTTAAAAAATTCAAACTTCTTAAATTGATAAACAGACTCACTAAACTGCAATTGTAAGCACACCAAGCACAACTCACTTCTAAAAAAAGTGATGTTCTTTTCGAATCAGCATCGTGTGAATATGGTTCCGGAATATATAAACATAAGCATCCAGTGTTTGCAAGTTTACACACATGATCAGAGCCACTCTTTAACAGGTCTAATGTGGAGAAATTGATTTGAGTGAAGTTGGGGGTCCTCCGAACAGGTGTTCTTGCCACCCCTTCAGTAATTCTACTTAAAAGAGAGGGAATTTGGTAGGGGTGAAATGTAAATTTGCGTCATATATGAAAATCCCACCCTGCTACCGGACGAACTTGGGCGCCTGCACCTCTACGCTCTCTGCAGATGCACCAGTGGGTGATAGATGCACTTTCCCTCTGCCTCCTCCACTAATCAACTTCTGAACCAAAACTGTTGCCTATTTCACTCTGCCTTCCTTGCCTCCACTAATCTGCTTCTTCTTTCACTGCATTTTGTGTCCCCTTTTGTAAAATCGAATTTAAGTGTGTGTTTACAACATCTTTGCACCCCTTTTGCATTGTATTTGTGTCCCTTTTGCAACTTCTAGGCCGCCTGATGAGTTTGTGCAAGAAGTGTGCTGTGCAGCCACTCCTCTTTCCTTCAACTATCCTCCAGTGCCCCATGGTACCATCTCCCCTCTCTTCTCTAACTGCTAGACTATCACCTATCCTCCCTCTCCCACGAAGTCTGGAAGAAAAAGGCATAAAGAAGATACCCTGCTCACGAACCTTGGCCTACCCATCGCAAACACCTACGTCAGCACAACCTCCAGACTAGTCTTCACTGATATCCTCTTCTCTGTCCCCTCCCCAGATCTGTGGACTCCGCATCTCATCTCTACACTCTCGCCTTACACATCCTCTCCAATTAATGGTGGCACCAAATGGGAAGTCCTCTTGGAGGGCTTCACATCATCCAGGTGTATCATTAATATCTACAATACAGGCACTATCTTGGTTCAGGGCCCTCAACCGAAGCTCCTTCTCTTCGACCGGTGCCTGCCATACTTCAAACTTCCTTCCCAAACCTGCTACTCCTTCCTCCACTCTCTCTGTCCCCCCTCCTCCGACTTATGTACCATGCCCCTGTACCCCTCCTCAGAAAAGCTTCAGAGGTGGAGACCTCTTGCATCTTGCCATTCTTAATGCTTGTTCAGCCATCAAACACTCTGCCGACATCTGCCTCCTTCTTGAAAACATTGACCGGAAGACATTGACCTGATTCAATGACAGCTCAGTCACTGCTTTTGACTCCCTTCTCCCTGACTCCCTGATGGCTATAAAAATCATCCCCAAGCCTCGCCCTAAACATGCTGGTGGTGGAGTTGCTCTGATCTTCCCTGAGTGGATCCCTTCTTCCCTCATACCCACCAAGCCCTCCTCTTCCTTTGAGAGCCTGGTCTGCAAGCTGGCCATTTCTCCTTCCTCCTCTCTGACCATTGCCACTATCTGCAGGCCCCCTGGCTCTACCACCCTGTTCCTCTCTGAATGGGCTGATTTCTCCTGCTCTCTCCTCGCAACCCCTTCTAAACTCCTTCTTGTGGGTGATTTCAACATCCACCTTGACTCCTCAATCATGGCATCCAAAGTCTTCTGTGAACTTTGCACCTCACGCTCCTTCTGAATTCCCCCCATTTAGTCCTACCCACTCAGCTGGTCACACTCTTGATGCTCTCATCAACAATGATCTTTCACCCTCCCCCCAACGGCCCACCCAGCTCTCCTAGTCAGACCACTCTTTCCTCTCATCTGGGTCCTCTCAGCCCTCTGACCGCTCCTCTAACAGTCCTGTGAACCTTGTTCATGAACATCTGTTCAATGAAACAAGTGCCAGCTGCTGCCTTCGCATCTACCTTCCTCCCCCCTCTCGGACTCTGCTCTCAGTAACCACGCTCTTGCCATTACCAATACCCTCGACACTCTTGCCCCAGTCATGAGGACCCGCCTGAAACATTCCAAACTTGCAGCCTTGAAATGCAAGTGCAGAGCTGCGGAACGAAGTGGCAGAACTCGGGCTCATCCTCTGGCAAACTGACCTGCCGCCTGCTCCAAAGGCAATACAGACTTTCCATCTGCATCAAGAAAAGAGCCCACATCCAAGCTTGTGTCTCCAGTGCCTCCAACAACACAGCTGAACTCTGTAAATCTGCAGGGAACTAGCCAACCCTTCTGCAGTATCCTCCTCACCTCTTCCCACCTAAGCCCTTTGCAACGCACTGCCCAATCACTTCACCAAAAACCTAAGGACATCCTGATCACCCTTGCTTCCCCATTCCTGCTTCCCCCATGCTCCTGCCTCCTACGGCCCCCTTCCACCCTCTGCCTTTCTCTCCTCCTTCTCTCCTACCTAATGAGGTCACTAGAGTTGTCCACTCCATGAAGGTGTCCTCCAGACAGATTTCCCCCTGCTCATCCAGAACCATTAAGGACAATATTGGCTCTCTTACCCCTGCACTTGCTGATCTGTACAACCACGAATTTGCTACTGGATATTTTCCCTCCTCCCCCAAACACTCCCTTGTGTGCCCCCTCTTGAAAAACCTTCTGCAGACCTGTCTTGTCCAGCCAACTGCCACCCCATATATATCACCCCTTCCTTGGTAAACTCTTGGAGAAGCGAGTCTTTCCCCAACTGACCCAGCACACTGAACTTGTTGGTTGCCTACACAACCTGGATTCAATCTGGATTCGGAGCATCCAGAGGCACGGAAACTGCTCTTCTGAACACCCGTGAGGAACTGCTCACATCTCTTGATTCCAACCCTCCAGCTGTTCTCATTCTACTCAATCTCTCCTCTGCATTTGATATGGCCAACCACTCCACCCTCATAACATGGCTCCATGATACCGTAGGTATCTCAGAGTAGATTGACTAGCTGACTTCCTTCCTCAGTGACTATCCGTCCCAGGTCCTTCTGGACTCTTTCTCCTCCCCCAGCTCTATCTCCACCTGCGCCGCTCACCAGGGCTCCAACCTTTCTCCTTGGTTCTTCAAAAACTATCTTTCCCCACTTGCACACCTACTTTCCACCTTCTCCCCAAACTTCCAGTGTTATGCAGATGACCCATAACTCTGCTTCAAATTTCCCTCTGATCCTCTCCTTACTTCATCTATCATTCCTGACTGTCTATCTGCCCTCCAGTCCTGGTGTACTTCCAATGACCTCTGCCTCAACGCCAGCAAGACTGAGATCCTTCCCATTCAGAACTCCTGCTCCCTCTTTTTCTCCATCACCCTGGCCATCTTCTATGGGCTCTACCCCTATGCTTCATCTGAAGCTAAAAACCTTGGAGTCCTCTTCGACTCCTCTCTCTCCTTCATCCCTCACATTCAGGACCTTGCCAAGAAGGCCCACTTTCAACTCCACCTCCTCAAAGGAATTCTTCCTTTCCTCACTTTCCCACATAAACTCAATGTCTCTAGAGCTCTGGTTCTCTCTAGGCTAGACTACTTCAATAGCCTTTTCATTAATCTCCCCCCTTCCTCCCTACAACCCCTTCAGATAATCCAGACTAGGGCTCATGTTCTCTCCAGGCTGGATTACTAATACAGCCTCTTTCTTAACCTGACTCTCTCCTCCCTCCGCCCTCTTCAACTAATCCAGAATAGGGCTGCAAGACTCATCCTTGGCCTCAAGTACAGGGACTGCATCTCTCCAGCGCCAGAAATTCTCCACTGGCTCCCGGTTGCTGCAAGGATCAAATTTGCTTCACTATGCATCATCCAAAAGGCTGTCTGAGGCCTGGGACCACGCTATCTGCAACTTGCTCTCACTAAATACTCTCCCTCGCGATCTTTACGTTCCTCCGGCACCAGCTCTCTGTGTGTTAAACGCTTTGCTAAACAACAAGCTGGTGGCAGATCTATTTCCCCAGTAGGCTCCCTCCTATGGTACAGCCTCCCCCTTCCTCTTCGTCTTCGTCTTAAACTGGATCTCCTCAAATTCCGGAAGCTCCTCAAGACTTTCCTTTTCACCTCCTCCTTCCATTCCTCCTCTGCTAAACCCCACAGCTGCTGGGATCGGTGACCAGGGCCCATATGTCTCCTCCTGGGTCCTGGCCTCCCTCACCCAATCGCCTAGAGCCTCCGACCCTCCAAGCACTTTGTCTTTGCACCCACTGGCCTGTGCTACCACAGGCTTGCACTTACCTATTTATTGGTGGTTGACCACTTCACCTAGGCACTTACAGCCGCTCGCTCCTTAGCACTTCCCACTTGATACACCTAGCACTTACACCCTACTCCCCACCCCTTCTCTCTCTCTGCAATTGCACGTTCAAAACGCTCACAAGGCCTAGTAGGTCTGCCTCTATCTCTACAGTGTTACATCTAATTTGTATTCCCATGTTCCCACCCTGTTGCCCGGTGGGCACTTTGAATCACAATTTACTTGTATAAGTGCCTTACAAATACACAATAAATAAATAAATAAATAAATGCTCAAACACCCTCATTGAAAAGCCTCCAAATGGAAATTCTTGAGCCAAAATTCCATTCCAACTGGAAAATGTCTGTCTTGACCTATGTCTTTTCTTAGTACTCCCACTAAGGGAGACTCACTGAGAAAACCAAAACAGGCGTTGACATAGCCACTAGTTCTTACTTTTATGTATGCATTGCATTTCCAGTACTTCAGTACAACGTGTTGCAGCCTGGGGCCTCTAGCTCCAACTCTCTGCAGATTAGACGTTTCTCCAAGCAGAGAGTGGGGCGTAGATCTCTTTCTTCGGCAGGAGCCTTCCTCTGCAACAGCCTTCCTGCCCCTGTCCAACTTGAGCCAGATCTCCTTAAGTTCTGGAAGCTTATAAAGACATTCATTTTTTTCTCCTCCTCCTGCCATGTCCCTCTCCCCTGCTCGTCTCCTCCTGCCGTTGTGACTGGTTGCCTCTGTCCCTTATGAGTCTTACTGGGGTCAGGCCCCCCCTTTACCAGTCCTCACCCCTTCTTACCAATATTTGGCCTCGGGCACCCTTCCCTGACTAGTCTTCTGAGGTTGGTCCACCCCTGTCCTCCCACAAGTGACCCCTCCCCTGCTTCCCCCTGGCACTTGCCCTTCTGGACCCCCCTTAGCACTTGCCCCATTCTTTGGGCTCCTCCCCCCTGCACTTCCTGATACTGCACTTGCACAACCCGGATGTCACAAGGCCTAGTAGTATCTTTACTGTTTTCTCCTCTGTTCCCCGCCCCCACCCTCTTTTTGTCTTGCGGCGCCTGGAACGTTTGCTGTATAGGTGGCATGCAAATGTTCAATAAATAAAATAAATAACTACATTTTCTGTGCATCTGTGTGTGTCAAAGGTTCAAAGCCTGGGCATAGCAGGGAACGGGTACCCCCTCTTCTGTTTCTTTCAGCAGGGTAGGGGCTTGACATATGTTCTCTCCTGGGAAAGGCATCCGTGGTTTCCCCGCCACATGGACATGCACTCAAAGCCTTGCGTGCTGTCTGTAGTCACTTGCATTGGATACACACAGCATGCACGGTTTGAGTATCATTATTTAGATCAATTGATTGCCCCTGCCCATCCATGTGCATGAGCACAATTGCCAAATTGGTGACTCTGCCACCAGTCTCCCGAACCTAAAAAATAGTGATGAAAATGCGTTTGGAGAGATCGTGGATCAACATGTCCAGCCTCCTGCTTTACAACTGTGCTATCAAGACTGAAAGAAACACAGTGAAAGAAAGTGCATCTTAATATCAGCATTACATGTATTCATTGCTCGGCCCACCCATAGGCTCCACGTGCACGGGGAGGAGACTTGCCCGCTTTATTTATACATGGGGGCAGGAGTGTCATTTTGCCCCCGTGCACATTCTGCAACCAAAACAAACTAAGGGGAGAGAAATCCGGGTTTAGCCCTCTCCTGCTGGGCTCAGGCTGAGTGAAGTGTTAGCATGCATCTTGCAAAATTAGCCTTCACCTCATCCTTGATTGGGGGATAGGTGGCTGGGAGGGGCGAGTATTGGAGAAGTAGGGAATCCTAAAGCAGATTGCTGCAAAGACAGCGCAGCGAGTTCGGCGACTGTTGCTGAAACGTTTTATGTTAAGACCTGCCTGTAAATGATATGGCTTTTAACAAGCTCCTGCTGCTAAATGTGCTGTGCTGTGCTGTTTGATCCTGGGGATGGATATGGCTTCCTCGCTTCACTCAGTGTAGGGGTTTCTGCCCCTGTGGTGAAAATCAAAATGTGGTTCTGTCCCCATACCGAAAATCCCCCCACTGCATCACGACTTATACACCCCACATTCAGACCTCTCAAGGGGCACGCCTCCCCATTATCTTCGTACAGCTGGGCCCATGTGCCTACAGCAATCTAACATTAATCGTGCGTTTAAATGAAGAAGGCAAACGCCGATCACTGGGGGGTGCGTCGGCTCAGGAATAGGCTCTATGTCCCAAGCAGGCAATCAAAATAGCGTGATGGAAATTTTGCAAGAAATCTCTGCGGGCTATGGCAGCAGTATATCATTAGCTGCAAGGCACAAGTTCAAATCCCTGCAGAAGGACTTACAAAAACCAAAAGTGACCTTCTTCCACCGTCCAGGAATGATGCTCTGGGCGGAAAAAGTAAGGCAACTATAGGTGATTTCCCAGAAAAGTAAAGGAACGCTGTATCCTACAGTTCCTGGCCACTTCAACGCCTGGTTATGGAGACTTACCAGCCAGCAACCCGAGTCTTCTAGATCAACTGCGATTTGTGCCTGAAAGAAGCGATATTGACTGTAGAGGTCGAATTTGACAAAGGTGCCCCCAATATGTCTGAAGGTCATATTGAAGAAATCATGTATTTATTGCTAGAAGGCTCGAGTGGATAATGGTGGATAATGGCATGGCATGTGCAGGGCAATTAACCCTCGGAAATCCATTACAAGTTGTCTCTTTTGAATGACTGCCTCAGGCTTTATTATACGTTTGACCTACCTGGGTTGCTTTTCTTAAGGGATGAAGACTGATGGATGGAGGGGGAGATGGACAGGTACATGGATAGATGAACCAATGTATGTACGCTTGAATGGGTGGATGGATGGATGGATGGACGGTAGGATAAATGAATAAACTGATGAATGGTTGGGTGGATGGGCAGATGGATGGAACGAAACATGGATAGATGGATGGATGAACAGTTGGAGGTATCAGTATGGTTGTGGGCCAAGGTTAAAGGCGATATTATTAGTCAGGATAATTTATGGGGTTATTGGGACCGGTGTGGCGGGGGTGTTCCCTGCTCCATTAAAAGAATTATGAGGGTTGCATGGGTGTCCCCCGCAGGTTCCATGGCTTAATATCGCCGCAAAAATGTGGCAATATTTTTGTATGGCAATATTTATGTGGGGATATTAACAGATGGAACCCAGTTGGACCAACGGATGAATGGACGTATGGGTAAATGGATGAATGGTTGTTCAGATGGAGCAACAGTTGGATGGATGGATGGATATATGGTTGAATGATTGGACTGATGGATAAACAGTTGCAGGGATTGGTGAACAGTTGGATGGATGAATGGTTGGTTGGGTTGGACAGCTGGATGGATGGGTGGTTGAAGAGTTAGGGGGATTGAGGAATGTTGGATGAAAGATGATGAGTGGATGGATGGATGAAGCACAGCAACACAGATTCTACTCGTAGGCGTGGATAATATTGTCCAAGCTGTCACACAGACACATAGACACTATATATATAAAAAAATTATAAAATGCAAAATTATTATAGGAGGCAGAAATATCGCATGGGATTTGTGGCCACATTTTATGAACATAGAATCATTTACAGACGTACAAAAGGAGGAGGGAGGTTGTTTTTGACCTATTGAGCAGGCAACAAAACAGAACATCTGTCACCCACTATATTGGATGCATTATTGGAGAAGCTTAAATCTTCTGCCAAAGGGTGGGAGTTGGAGATGTGGTGTCCAGAGTTCCTTGGAACATATGTGGATGTTGTGTGAGAAAGTTACCGCGTGGTGGGAGGAGATTTTGGAATCAGGTTTGGTAACTAATATTGCTATTAGAAAAGGAGGGATGGCACTGCTTCTTAATAACTTTGCGGCCTGTGAGTTACCCACGGAACCAAGGTGACTGTGGATAAAAAAGGGATCCTGATAAGGAAGAAAAAAATGGTGTGGCCCTCCAGCCTTTCCATACATCCCACTCTCCCCCATTCACTTCCAGGGACTTGGGGGTTCGCTGAGGTTTGGGGTACATGGCTTCTGGGTGCTCAAGGAGGGCAGTTCTGTTTTTGGATGGTCCGGGCTTTGTATCGCTTAGCCCCACCTGGGGAGAGTGGTCTCCAAGCAAATATAGAACCTTTTTAACAAGCTGGTGGTCTCTGAATGGGGCAGAGAGAGTCACGTGTCAGGTTTCACCTATGGCCGCCTTTTAGGGCATGCCAGCCTGTAAGGAAATACCCCTGGTGGCCGTTTCCATACTAGCCAGCCTGTCTCTGCCTTGATCTTTCATCGATTAAAAGGTATAGGTAATCTCGCCCAGTGTGTTTTGGAGTATATAGTCCAGATTGGTCTGAAAACTCATATTTTGTACGGCTCTATCCCGGTTTCATTTTACTTTGAAAACGTGTATCTACAACCAACAGAAAATCTGTCTGTTTCAAATGTCTGGCTTCAGGGATTCCTCTTCGGGGACATGAAGGGGTGTATCGGCCACTTTTACCCCCTAAAAATGCCAAATACTCCCAGAAAATAAAAATAGGGAGTAAAAATATTTGCAACAATAAAATGTAGAACCTTGCACCCCTCCTTTCATCCTCACAGCTCCAGGGATATGTTGGGACTGGTAGTGCACGTGTAGTACCACAGGAAGAACACTACTATTTTACCTGCCTGATTGGAAGAAGTAAACATGAATCCATTAATGTGCATGCATAACTAGGTGCAAAGAAATAAATATTAAAACAAATTCAGTTTTTCAGTTAAAACATATTTGTTTTCACTTCTAAAATACTCTCATTGGGAATTGGACTTACATTTGTACTCCCAAAAAATATTTTTTCTCCCAACTTTAAAAAATAGGGAGGAAAATACTCCCACCTCCAAATCTTATCTGGCGCACTGGTGGCATGTATCCTTATTCACCACCACAAATGAATGGGAGGAATTGGAAGCCCAATTTCTTGACCTTCTAGGGCCCCGAGTTATTTTTAGGTCTGGCTAAAGATAACATTAGCTCTCTTCTACCTGGCAGAGCTACCTCCTCCTTAGGAGCACAGGCAGGGGAATGCATTGTTGTCCACTTTCTGATTCGTGTTGGGCAAGGGAAGTGACATCAAATCGTCTATCCTTTTCTATTGGTGGTAAAAAGTATACAAAGTTTCCCTTGTGATTTGGAGATAGTGCGGCAGTTAAATAATCCTACACCTGCAAACAAAAGAAATCAAAATGCAACACACACTTTTACAAAGAACGGCTCCATCCATTCAGCAACTAATCCATCCACCACCGACGAAGTCACTATGAAGCTCCCTATCCAATCGCCCATTAACCAATACACACAATTGTAAACAAATATACCCATCGATATACAGACAATATCAACTATGAAACACCCAGTCCTATTGGTTTTGTCAATGCTTATTTTACAGAGATGTTGCAGTTGCTTGCTATCAGAGATGAATAAAGTATTATTTCTGCATGTTCTCCGGTGCATGTTTGCCCTGACCTTTTTTCTTTATTTTGTTTGGACTTTGTATAGCTCTAGAAGTCTATGAGAGAGCTTCTGGGTGCTACGCTGGTTAGGTGAAGCTGAAAAAGGGAGAAACGGGGATTGGACAGAAGGCAAGGTGGGCACATGCTAGGAACTGTATGCAGCCAGTCAAATTCCAGAGGGAGGTGCAGGGGAAGAGCATTCCAAAGAGAGGAGCTCAATGAGGGAACGATCTACCCTCATACAGATCATGGATGGTGTCAATCCAACATGTTCTGGGAGGCGACCATCGGCATCTGGACAGTTGATCGAATGATGGCAATGTATCGGGGTGCCTGGCCATTCACGGCTTTATGCGAGGCATAAGATCTTGAATTCAATGTTTTTAAAATGACAGCTAGTGCACTTACTGCACAGCCTAAGAGATAGGGCCAAGTCACTTTAGGTTAAACTTGAGGTGAAGCGTATAGTGTGTACCTTTTGCATTTTAGGACATGATTTGGCAGGAAGACCAGTGCAGATTCCATTGCTGTTGCCGAGTCTGGACAGAACTACTGCAAGGCCAGGAACTGTTCTTTGGGGAGTCCGAAGGAAGGGGAGGGTCATTCTAATCATCTTAAAGACTGTGTTGACTTGCTGGATGAAGGATGGCTCAGCTTCAGAAAGGACTCCCAGATTCCTGTCTTGTGTTGGAGGCCAGAGCCGGCAGCCAAGAGAGCAGTGTAGAGGCCAGGCCAATCAGCCCCTTCAATGTGACCTGTGTTTTGGAGATGTTTCAGCACAGATTGCTAGTAGCCACCCACCCATTGATATGAAGGAGACCCATTGACCTCCACAGATTCCCTCAGAGTTTTAGATGTACTTGTGTGTTGTTGGTCTGCATTATGAAACCGACACCATAACCATTGAGGACCGGTGCAATCGGCGCCATGTGGATGTTAAAGAGAACATTTATGAGAGAGCAGGCGGTTGAAGAACCCGGCGGGTCTACTTCTGCCGGCGTCCCTTCTCGACATGCATATTCCCAGCTACATCTTCATGATCCTCTCCTTTTTTTACCCCAACTTGCCCCGTAGGCGCGGGTCTCTCCACGCCTCCCATTTTTTTCCCTCTCGCTCCACCTCTACATTCTACCTTTCCATTAACCTCCCTGTTTGTTTCATTTTTTTTTCATTTACTTTAACAAATTGCATTTACATGGACATGCATCCTATTTGTTAGCACACAGTCAATACTGCAGCATCCCGTCTGCAGCTGATCTTCGTCATTAAGGACATGAATGGACCGAGTTTCCTTGGGTGGGATTGGTCAGTCAGAAAGGAGGGCAGCCTTTTTCAGGTTGTACCGTTGACACCCATGGAGTCCTTCAGATGTCCCAGTAGTAGGGTGGCATGATAAACCAAGTAGGATCAATGTGCTAGAGCGGCCTTGCTCTCTGCAATGGAGCAGTTCTGCTCTGATGGCCATTGCAGTAGTTTAATTAGCACTGCTGCAAAGGAAGCCTGGTTGAAAGTCACCCGGAGCCTCAAGATGGTCTGAGCGTTGCCCTTTGACCTTGGGCTTTAGTAATACAAGGAAAGCACGCGATAAATCTTAAGTTCTCTAGGGTGCAAGAAATCTCGGTGGGTTTCTTGAGTGAAGGGGTGATGGCTGCATCTTTGAGCTTACAAGGAACATCACGTTGGCTCGGTGATGTATTGATGGAGTGGGTGATGTGGGTAAGGAGGGGTAATAACAGAGATTTCAGGTTTGGCCACTTTCGCCCCTCAGCTGTTAAACTGCTGGATGATGCTTTAATTGTCTTAACCTGCTTCGGAGACTCCAGCTATGGATTCTGGGAGAATTCAGAGAATGTGGGAGGGATAATGTGGACACTGTTGTTGTGTTGGATGGGGATGATGGGGCGAGCAGACAGTATAAGCTCTAAAGTATAATTATTGTTTGGAAAATCAGCATTCTGTCTTCTCAGAGCTGTCGAGACTCGGCCAGGGTTCTGGCAGCCTGGCCATGAAGTTTCAATTCTTTGAATCTGTGACAGCGACTCTCAGGTGGGTTGTTGGCATCAGGAGCATAGCTCAGCGGCAACGTGCTCGCCTTGGAAGCAAAACGACACAGAGCAACACAGGTTCGATCCCTGGGTCTGGCTTAGAAACCTCTGGGTATTAAGTGCGTTATAAATAACCGATCATATCATACAATTGCCAGTCTTGACATTGATGTGAGTAGCTATGGTATACTCCAGGCATCCACTACTTCCAATTAGCACTGCTCTTTTCATCTGCCTCTCTTGATGGGGGCAGCACTGTGTATCCACCACCTCTAAAAGGGGCTCGTCTCTCCATTTTCCAGTTCTGGGGTCTGGGGGGTCCCATGTATCACTACCTCCAATACTCTATGCACCCACCCTGCACACACAGGGATGATCTGTTCCTCCACCATCCCTTAAGGGGGCTGCTTTCCCTGCTCTCACCCTGCCTAAGGAGAAATCGGGAGCTATAATGCTGTCCCAAAGGGCAGAGGGACTGAGTACTTCACATGTCAGTCTACAGGTATCTCATGGGGCCCTTCACCAGGTCAGAGCAGTCACTCCAGTCCTTGTTCGTTCTTTGCATTCTGGTGCTTCGTGTGACATCCTTATAACTAGTTCTGCAGTGTATTTTCCAGGCTGTAGAGTGGCATTGCAGAATGTCTGGTGAGGATGGACATGTCAGTTGGCCGATGGCACAAATATGTGGTGGTTTGAGGACCCAGAGGGTGCAAATAAAACCATGTGTGGAGTTTGAGACGTAAGCATCGTGGTGTTGGAGGTGACAGCAGGGGTCCCATTCAGCTCAGTACAAAGTTGAGCAATTCAGTGCTCCAATAGGCCTGAGAGCTGTGCACGGTGTCCCTAGCAAAGCAAAGGAGGTGATGTCTCGAAGGTTTAGAATTAATCATAACCTGTGGCATTGCTCTAGCTCCTTAGACCATCATTCTTCGCCTGTCAAGCCATTACTAAAGAGGAATGGCCATATGCAAATCAGGCTTGGCCCCACCCCAAAAGAGACTGTCCAGCCCAAACTGCTTGGCCACATCCCTTCTGCCGGAGACCTCCAGCATCCCCAGACATGTTTTGGTGTCCCTACCTCCACTATTTCACCAAGAAACCGCAAAGCACCCCTTAAAAAGAAAATGTATCTATTTGGAGTGCATTTCCTTTTGCTTGGAGAAAACAAAATTAGAGTTTTTCCTTTCTTCACTTAAAATACCTTGTTTTTGATAGTTGACATTGGCTCTTTTTACCTCTTTATTTTTACTCTGGGTTAATACTGCCGGGGTATTTATTACTGCATAGGACCGCCCTATTATCCCTGTGTCTGACTTGGCTCCCAGTGATATTTCTATGCACGTGAGTTCGGTCTATGCTTACTTACATTACTAGGCGGATTGACTGGGTGTTCTTTGCTTCTACAGTGGGTTAATTATTATCCTAGCTCTTACTATTTGCGATTTAAGGTTATGTCTCGCTGATTATTCTTCCTCGTATATCGCCGGAAAATGCTTAAAAGCAGTGGTTAATTTGTGAGAAAATAAGTGCCAGGCTCAAATATTTTCTAGCACGCATGTTACACATCGGGGTGGGTATTTCTCCGCCCACTGTTGACACTACCCACGGCTGTTCCAAACTGTGTCAACATATTTGTGGTGAAAGCTGCAACTCTCACCGTTTCATTGAGGGTGATGATCCACTCTGCGATGTACAGCTATCAATCGACATAACATATTGGTTGTGTCTTGAAATAAACTAAGTGTTAACATTTTGCTCTGATCCTTTCGTTGGCAAGTGAAACATGTTAACCATCTATCCACAGAAAAAAGAGCAGGTATGCTTTCCTCCTACTGTAAATTGCTGGATAAATCATGGATGGAGCCAATCACGTTAGTGTATCCCGTGGACGCACGGACCCCCGGTTACTAATGTCTTATATAGGTTGCCAATCACGACAGGAACTCCACTTCGATATTGGCCTTTTCACAGACCGTGCCCCTGTGTTGGGGATGCTGGCTGGTCACTGTCCAGTTGTTGGCAATTCACCCTGATGGTTATTACTGTAGAGAATTTGCAGCAATGACATGTGGGCTGAGTGGAGAAGTGTGCAGACATGTCAGGCATCTGGGCTCAGCATTGTCATCGTCCAACTCATTGTTATTCATGAAAATGGATAAATAGCCCAACCTACCTGGGTCATCAGGTTCATGAATGACAATGAGCTAGCCGATGCTGGGACCATGGCCAGTGCACACTGCAGGGCTTGAAATTAAGGTTCAGTGAGCAGGAGCTAAAACCAGCATCCAGGGTGTCAGGCATCACGCAGTAAGCAGGAGCTACGGATAGGTAACCAGGAGTGGGTACACAGCGCACCACACATCATCCTTCCACATGAGATGCACAGTACCTTTCGGGCTATTATGTATGATCCATTATGTTTCATTGTGCCCTAGTTGTTCTTTATTAACATTTTCAAATGCTCAAAGTTAATGTCACATATGCATGCTTGTAAGGCACCACCTGGACTGGGTAGCTAAAAGTCGTTTCTGGTAGCTGTTGGTTTCAAGGCAACCAGGCTATGCTAGGGTGGAGACGGGAGCTAAATAGCTCCCAGCAATTTTGAACGTTACACTGTTATTTTACTATGACTGACTGACTGCCAGTTAAAATAAAAAAGTTTCCAAAACACCACAACATAATCAAGCCGGAATCAGCAATAAGTGCAGGGGTCAGAAATAGGTGCCAGGGCTGAGCCCTGGCAAGCTCCACGCCCCCCCCCACCTAAATTAAGCACTGCTTAAAAGCATGTAAACAAAAATATAAGTGACTTCCAGAAAAGAGAATAGAGGGTGGGTGTCCGTGGTAGGCATCATTGGTGGGGCCTCATATGGAACACTGCATTGGGTTCTAGAGGCCACACATGGAGGACGGCGTCCAGTTCTGCAAGCCTTGTGTATATGTTATGTTAAGTTGTCAAATATTGCACACCATTACCATTATTATGGTCTCCAGGCACTCCCGCGTTCTGTAGGAAAGTGGGTCAGGTAGGTTAGTTCGGGAAGAGGGAGTAGGATAGAGGTTGTGCTTTTCTGTTGGTGCTTTTAGAACCGGGAAAAACTGGCGTCTGTGGGTTTGCTTTCTAAGTGTGTTTAAATTGTATGCACTGGGGTTGCTGTATACGTAAATGTAACTTCCAGTGACTGGAGAGTTTGTTTGTGCCAGTTGGTTTTCCGCTGGGCTTGTGTGTTTCCATGAGGTGAGACTGATCCATTTGATCGTGTGAGGTGTGTGTGGGATGTGCTGGTGAGGAGCGAGTAGCAGTGAGGTTAGTGTAGTTCCAGAATCCATACGGTGGTTGGATAGTCTTGGGTCCCTGGTGACAATGCTGGCAGTCCCGGTTTATGTAAATCACTGTGAGTTGAATAGCCAGGACTTTAATCATTTTCTAAAGGTGAGGTGGTCTTCTGGTGTTCTTGTCTCCTTTGGGATTGAGTTTCATAGGAGTTCCTCTGAATTTTCTTTTTTTTCCGTTTCGATCTGGAGGTTGTCGTTGCTTGATCTTAGGTCTCTTCCTGGTTCGTAGCGGGTTATCATGGCTTGGAGGATTCATCTCCTTGTATGTGCAGCGATTTGTGGGCGATACCATGTTTTTTCACTCGGAGCCAGTGTAGGCTTCTTTTTGCGGGTGTGGTGTGGTCTCTTCTGTTTAGTCTCAAGAGAATCCTTGCTGCAGTGTCTTGTATGCATTGGAGTTTTGTAATGGGTCGTTCTGGCCTTCCAAGGTGGAGGCTGTTTTGTGTAGTCGATTCTTGAAAGTGCTAATCGGATGATTGCTAGGGTTCTGTGTGGGAAGGAGAGGTAGGGGAGGATCCCTCTAAGTAGTCAGTGGAGGTAGACACATTTCTTTGTTATAGCGTAGACTTGTGGCTTTAGTGAGAGTCACTTGTCCATGAGTATTCCCAGATTTATTTACCACTCCCGATGCTTCCGCTTGGGTTCCCATGCCAGGCAGCAAATTCAGTTGTGTGCCGGTTGCATTGTCCTCAGGGGGTGAGATCATTATTTCTGTTTTGGTTGAGTTATGTTTGAGGTTGTATGGGGCAGTTCTTCAGTGTGTTGTTGGGGTCTTGCGTTGTGGTTATCTTGACGATGTGTTGGGTGTCATCTGTGTAGTTGTAGGCAGTCAGTGCTTTTGATTGATTTTCTTTAAGGGGGACATGTAGATGTTGAAAAGGCATGGGTAGAGGCTGCGTACTTCTGGTAAGCCACAGGAGATATTTTTGCTGTTGAAGGTGAGGAAGGATTTTAGCCATTGTAACGCAGAGTTTTTTACACCACATTCCTCCAGTTTTTCGATTCGTATTGTGTGTCTGATTGTATCGAACGCAGCTGATATGTCTAGTAATATGACGGTAAATCATGTGCTGTTGTCTGCATTTATTTTAAGGTCATCCCATATGGATAGAAGTGCTGATTCCGTTCCTCTCCTGGGTCTGAAGCCGATTTGCGAGTGGTTGAGTAATCCGTTAGTCTCTTTGTGGTTGAGTAGAATGTTGTATACATGGTTCTCCAGTAGTTTCACCAGGTAGGGTAGGTTAGATGTAGGTCTTTAGTTAGTGGGGTCTTCGGTGCTTCCTGTATCCGTTTTTTAAGTGGCTTGATGTAGGCAGATTTGAAGGATTTGTGTACTATTCCTGTGTTGTGGGATAGGTTCATCAGTAGCCGGAAGTAAGATGCTGGGGTGCTTTGGCTGAGGATTTCTTTGTAGATGCCTGGGGGGCATGGGTCTCTGGGGATCCGGTGAGGCTGTTGATGTTTATTAGTGTGGAAAATATTTCTGCCTTTATGGGTTCAAATTGGTTAAAGGTTGTTACAGTCGGTGGTGCGCCAGTTGTTGGTAGATTTTAAATTGTGGTTGTGTTTTTTGTTGCGTGGATAGCTTCAATGGTGTATTGGATTGTTTCTATTTTTGTTCTTAGGTAGTTGGTGATGTCACATAGTGATTGAGATGGTTTGATGCCTTTGTTGCAGGATGTAGGGTTTTTTATTTCTTTGGTGATTTTAAAGAATTCTTTATGAGGGTTGGTTGCTGATTGGATTCTTCTGGATTACAATGTTTATTTTGCTTTAACGACTGCCGATTTGTATATTCTGGGTTGTCATTGGTATTTCTTTGTGTCAGATTGATTGTAATGGTTTCTCCAAAGTTTTTCCAGTTTTCGGTTTGTTAACCTGAGTTCCCTCAGTTCTTCTGTGAACAACATTGCGGCCATTTATTTGACAGTGGCTTTGAAAAGGTTTCACTGGTGCTAATTGGTCTACAGCCTCAGTGACACTGCTGGGTCATGGGTAATTCTATTTATTTCTGAGATGTTTGGTTTTGTGGAATCCAGCACTTCTGTTAAGGATTTCAGGTCAAGATTCCTCGAGTTGTTTTTGTTGGTAGCATGCAGAATTGTGTTACTGGGTAGTATGCGAGTTGGGAGTTTTGACAGTGAAAGGGATCTGGTAGTGATCACCCCATATCATTGGTACCAGTGGGACAGCGGTGGAGAATCCGTCTCTGCAGAAGATTGCATCTAAGGTGTGTCCAGCATTGTGGGTCAATACGTTCACAAGTAGCTTGAAGTGGCATGCATCCAGAAGAGCACTGAATGAGTTTGTTGTGGTTTCATTCTCTTTTGCAACTAGATGTTGAAATCCTCCAGGATGATGATGTTATCATGATAGGTGGAAAGGTTGGCGATGATGTCAGTGAGTTTCATTGCAAAGTTTGGGTTGTAGGATGGTGGTGTGTAGATCAGAACGAACAGTACATTCACTTGGTAGTTGAGCTTGATGAGGAGGGTTTTGCAGTTATCTATGTCCGTTGAGGGAAGTGGTGTGGTGCGGATGTGCTCTATGTGTGCTATTGCGATTCCTCCTCCTCTTCGGTTTTCTATGGTGGCCTGTATTAGTTTGAAATTGTCTAGTATGGTTTGCGGGTGATTGTCTTGCGGCTGTCCGATAGCCATGTTTCTGAGAAGAAGATTGCATTTGTGCCACCCTCACTTAGGAGGTCTTAGATTTGTGTTTCGCCATGGGTCTTACATTGACTACGCTGCAGTCTGTTTATCCTTGTTGCCTGTCCTTTTTTGATTTTGAGCCAGGGTTCTGTTGGTTTGGTTTTAATCTTTTGGAATTCTCACTTGGGTGGGGCAGTTGTTTGCAGAGATTGTGGTTGAGGTCTCTGTCTCTTCGTTGAGGAGTTAGATCAGTCTGATAGCAGAGTTTCTTAGTTCTGGTACCTCTGTGTTGGTTGCTTGGTTGTACGTGTGGGTTTTATTCAGGTCTTTGGTGATGTAGGGTGTGTAGATGGGTGTGGACTCAGGTATTCCCCCGATTCTTATTGGGGTCTTACCAAAGGTGTTTTCCGAGTTGTTGAGTTTAGTGTTTTTGGGTTGTTTGCTTAGGTGTTCTGTTGGAATTCAGGGTTGTCTGTGTTCCTGGTTGTGGGTAGTTTGTCACTTGTTTGCTTATTTATTGGTTATTTGTTAGGTGCTCCTACAACTAGCAACAACTGTTTCAAAGCACCCACAGGGCAACAGGGTGGAGACAGTGGAAGACAGACAGTGAACAACTGGATAAATAATTTAATTAATAGTACAAACAAATGATGAAGATAACAGGGAGGGGAGACAAACCTATGTGCCATGTGAGTGTTGAGAACGTGGTGCAGAGGGGATGTGGGTAAGGGAAAGGGTCTGTGGTGTTCATGGAGAATACATGATACATAAGGGCCCTGCACATCAGTCAGGCTACTGTATGATTAGCAAGGAAGAGAGGAGGAGAAGGAAGAGGTAAAGAGAAAGGTCTTGGGGCTTTTTTGGACATTAAGGAGGTCCTGCTGAAGGCGCGGAGGGAGGAGAGAGAGGCAATTGCACAGTTTACCATTGAGCTGGAGTCGTAGGTGGATAGGTAGCGTGAGATGTATTCTGTGTTCGCTCTTTTCTTGGTCTGTATAGGTTCGTTTAGTGATGTACCCGTGGGTTTTCTTGGTGGTGTAAATTCTGGCGGGTGGTTTACATTCTGTTGGGGGTGCATTTTCCTTCCTGTTTCTGTTTTCCTTTCTAGTTTCTTTGTCTTTCTAATATTGTGGCATTTTGGTGGTTTGTGTTATTGATTTTTGGTTGGGTTAGCGATGTATTTCAGGGGCGTGTGCTCCCTGGATGTCTTTAATTACTTTGAGTAAGAGGTGGGATTTTCTGCTGTGGTGTTATGGCTGTTGGTGGTAACCTCTGTTCTGCGTTTGGGTTTGAGCTATATTCTGGCGTATTTCATGGGGTGAACGCCCTCTTGGTTCAGTTATCTCCTGGTCCTCAGTTAGATCAGTGTATTTCGATGCTTTCCAGTTTTCCTTTTAAATTGGTGTGGGCCAATTCACTGTGCTGTTGGAGATAGCGTACATTTCTGCTTTTGGTTGAGTTATGTTCTAGTGTGTTGCCAGGGAGGGGTGCCCTCTTGGGTTGGTTATTTCCTGATCTCCAGTTAGATTGGTGTCTTTTGATGCTTTCCTGGTAGTCTCCCCTAGTGGATTCTTGTAGTTTTGTAGTTGTATCAGGTTACACTGGGCGATAGCCTCCATGTAGTGACTTGTGGTGTCCTGTGGTTATATCTTCCCTTGTGGGGTCCACTCATTTATCGACTTAAGAAGGATGAAAGGCTTCAAGAATTTTTTTGGGGGGGGAGAATTTTCTTTCTCATTTTATTTTCTCCAAACCGGCCCAGGCATGGCCAGAATCCGGCCCCCGCTCCCCAGGGATGATTTCGGCCAGGCCACGAACAGAAAGGCCGAGGGGGCAATCCGACTCTGGCAGTCACATCTGACTGTGTCCAGTTCTGCCACAGTATAAAGAAGGACTGAAGACAGCTAGAAAAAGGCACCCAAAACCATGGCCACTTTAGTCTCAGATGACTCCGTTGAAGAGTGTTTCTGGGTCACAATATGGGGCTGAGGGATTCGGGAGTAAGATTGGAAAATATGTTTTCATAAAATATGTTGCCACTAGGTAGACCTGCCCATGTCCGGCTGAGCTTGCCTGCTTTTTCGAATAGTCTCCAAATGGTCGCCATTTTTTTTTTAATGCATGGTATATTTTAGAATACTTCTGCTGGGAGGCAACCCTGTGCATTTCCCGTGGGAATAGTGGCCAGCGCTGCTCTGGAGCCTCGTACTCTCACCACGTGACCTCTGGTTTTAGGCGAGCTTTTAAGGTGACACCTGCCTTCTCGTGCACGGTGTTTACACGTAACAGTGAAACACAGACTGCTTACCCCAAGGCCACTTGGAGCAACATTTACAGGAGAGCGGCCACACCAGCTGGTAACAAGATGAGTCTGCGGTTGGCGGGAATTACCAGTAGATTTTCTGTGCAGGGGGTCAGGCAGAGTTGAAAGGCCGGTTATGCACATGTGTTGCGCATTACAATAAGAACATAAAGTTACAGTGAAACAGGAGTCAGGGAAGTGATAGGCCCCAAGAGGCATTCTAGAGTAGGAGGCAGGGATGGATTGGGGGTGAACTCTTGACTGTTCTTGCTGTGAAACTCCTAGACTGTCTGCTAAAATAACGCCCCTCCACAGACTGTTTCTTTTTTAGCGTTTGTTGAGAGCTAAATTGCCTCGTGGCGCTTTGGAGAGATTGCTGCGAGTTCGGTCATTGTTGGGGAGCCCTCCCACTTAAGAAAAATCCTCACACTGCACCCCCGCCAGCTCCTCACACTGAGCACAGCTGCCAGCCTCTTTCCCGGTTTACCCCTTTTCTCACACTCATCCTGTCGCCTCCTCACTGCCAACCAGTGCCAACGCTGCTGCCTACTAGTTAACACAGTGTTACGCTGGATGTGGGTTGCTTGACCTAAAAAACTTGACCTACTGCCCATTTGACCCAATTTTTTTGCTCTACTGCGGAGGGATACCCCCCGCACCCACGCTAAATGCCGGGGGAGACCCCTCACGACCCCCCAGACCTCCCCCACCTCAACCTATTCCCTTACCCCAAAACTATTTTTTTAATTGAAGTGTACCATTTGACCTACCGAATTAGTTCAAAAAGATGCAGTCAAATGCGAGTAGGTCAAATTGGACATTACCCTTCCGCCTACCCATTGGCAATCGGGGTGTCAGCTCCTCCTCTCCCCCAGCGGGCAGCAAGCTCCCCACATGTACCAGACACCCGGTCAGTCTAGAAGTGGGTGTCAATTCTGCTACAGTTGGGAAGAGGAATGTTTCATGACATGCCCATGCAAATCCTGGCCTCCCTGTAGAGAGTTCCCACAACGGGTGCTAATTATGCGCAGACAGCAGTCACTTGTGCCATTACATGGAATAAGAGGTAGGTACAGACAACTGTTTTCTCTAGTTTTGGCTCCTAGTCCTCTAATAGAAAAGCCTCTGGCATAGGAAGCATATGCGACCTTGGCACTGTCATCTGGTCTTTGTTGAGGAATACACATTTGCCAGCGGCACCGGCAGTGGTTTATTCTCCGTTACCTAACTAGTGGTCCCATTCAGGAGATGGAAGAATTCCCTGGTTGGCAGAATAAGGAGATGTCCGGGCCCCCCTCACATGAAGACAGGGTTCACACATTCATTGGGCACCGATCGAGAAGTCTGTTTTGAATGCAATGCTGAAACAGACTATAGCATTGCCCCAGGGCCAGGGAAGGCACTTCATCTCAAAGTGCTTACTCGTAAGACAAAACAGTGCAGTTTGGTATATAACCGAATATGGCATCATGTGTAGAGTGTGTCCAAGCTCACGTGGCTGTGGTGCTGCATTACTGTAGATTTCTTCGAATACCATTTCACCTAATGAGACATTCACCGAATACATTTCACCGAAAATGGTAAGTTAAGTGGTATATGTCTAATGCGTAATAGGTAGGCTGTGGAGTAAGGGTATAAGTTAGGGTAGGGATGGGTTAGGGGAGCTGCGGGGGGGGGGGTCTCCCCAGAATTATTTTTAAAAAGTAGAAAAAGAAAATAGTTCATTTCGTTTTTCAGTGAAATGGATTTGGTGAAATCTCCATTAGGTGAAATATTTCTGAAGAAATCACATGCATCTGTTGTGCAGTGCAATCCTGATTGTTCTCCTCTGGGTGCACTGCAGGTGAGGCAATGACACCAATTTTATATATTTTATGGTGACATTTTATATGCAATCTATTGAGATTTTAGATGAATTGTCAAGAGGTGTCTTTTAATTATTAGGAATAAGGGTTGAACATAGATTACTGTTTTAATTGTGAAGAGTGATGCCACATGTTGACAGTCGTGTTCTGTTTTATATATTTAGATTTTATTTGTTTGAAGTGCCGAAAGTTAAAATGAAGTCCTGTACATTTGGTTTTAGATGATGTGCTGAAATGTAAATATGTATATATACAAAGCCGTTAAGGCTGTAAGTATATTCAATAAATAAATAAATAAATAAACGAGTTAATTTTGTTTTTCGGTGAAATGGATTTGGTGAAATCTCAATTTGGTGAAGTATTTTCGAAGAAGTCACTTACATCGGTGGTGCAGTGCAATCCTGTATGTTCTCTTCTGGGTGCACTGCAGGTGTGGTCGCTTCAGAGGCATTGCATGTGGAGCTCTGCACCTCTTCCTGCAGGGTAAGCCCTGCTGCGTGATGTTCATCTATCTGACAGCACACTCACAAATTCATGTCCCCGTTGTCCCCCAGGGAGAGACCTGTCTAAGGACCCATTGATGATGTGAAAATAAACCTGAGGGAGGAGTTCCCTGCTGCTGCCCGTGCATGTCCATAGTGCAATGGTCTTCAAACTGTGGGGCTGGCCCGCCTTGGGGGCCCAAATGGTGGGGGCAAAGCTCTTCCAAAAGGGAGTGCAGCGACTGATTTTAATGGAAAATATAACCATAAATGACACCTAGGGGAGCCCAGCCGCAATTGTTCTACTCCAGCGAAGGCTCGGCAATACATGTTTACCCAAAGGGAGCCTTGGCATAAAATGCTTGAATACCACGCCATAGTGCCTTGCTCTGTGTCTCTCAACTGGGGGTGAACGTCCTGGGATGGCTACCAAGTGCTGCTGTGATGTGGTTCTATGTGATCATTTTGAATAGTAAGGGGTGCATGCGAAAATGACTGATTCTTTTTCAACCGATTTGGTGCAGCCTTCAATATTCAAAATACGTCAATATTCAGCCCTCAACCCCAAAGAAAACCAATTTCTCACTTAAAATCGGGGGATTTCTCCCCCTATATCCCTCTTTGATCCTGCCGTAACAATGCTTGTTCACCCACCTCACAGACATATGCACGCATACTGTCAAACACACACAAACACACAACATACACACAGACACAGAGTCATGCAAACACTCACCTTCGAGCTGACTTCTGTCATCTTTCGGCTGTCCCCAACGCACCTGTCAGTCGCTACGCGCACTCGTGTTTGGCATGGGTGTGACAGTTGGATTTAGAAACACCTTTCTAAATTGGTCTATTTAATTTTTGAGAAAATTAAATAGACCATTTCACTTAATACCGTGACATGTGTGGTTTGGTAGTTACAATGGCATATTCTATTCTCACCTTGTAGGTAGGTCGTCTGCTCTTGCTTTTTTGAACCCACCATAACATTCCTGGTGTTTGGTATGCATTTATGAAGGCTTTGGCCCATATCACATCAGATGTCATGCATCATTGTGGTGAGAGCAGGTCCTTCCTGGCCCTTGGCTGTAACGTGAGGCTGCTGCTTGGTAGAGGCTGCTAGTGTCGCTGTGAAGCTGAGTGCTATGGAGCAGGGTCCTAGCAAATGCGGTAGCCTCCAATAGATTTTCCCTGCTCACGGGGACCTGGTAGCGCTTCACCCTCTCCTGCTTCTTTTTAAATCTGGCCCTAAAACATTCTTGTAGCAATACGGGGAGATCCAGCAATCGAAGGTTTAAAGGGGGCCATATAGAGCCCAAGGTACCCGCTTATGGGATGTGCCCTGTAGAGCCCAAAGTAAATGCTTATGAGAGCCGACTCAGTAGAAGGTGTAAAGACGGGCCCTGTATAGCCCAGGGTACCCGCTTCGGAGAGCAGCCTCCGTAGAAGATGTAATGGCGGCCCTGTAGAGCCCAAGGTACCCGCAAAGACGGGCCTGTACCCGCTTATGAGAGCAGCATCAGTAGATGGTTCAAAGACGGACCCTGTAGAGCCCAAGGTACCCGCTTATAAGAACAGCCTCAGTACAAGGTGTGAAGACTAGCCCTGTAGAGCACAAGGTACCCGCTTATAAGAACAGCCTCAGTACAAGGTGTAAAGACTAGCCCTGTAGAGCACAAGGTACCCGCTTATAAGAGCATCCTCAGTAGAAGGTGTAAAGACGGGCCCTGTAGAGCCCAAGGTATCAGCTTATAAGAACAGCCTCAGTACAAGGTGTAAAGACGAGCCCTGTAGAGCCCAAGGTACCCGCTTATGGGATGTGCCCTGTAGAGCCCAAAGTAAATGCTTATGAGAACAGACTCAGTAGAAGGTAAAAAGGCAGGCCGTGTAGAGCCAAAAGTAACCACTTATAAGAGCAGCTTCAGTAAAAGGTGTAAAGACTGGCCACTAGAGCCAAAGGTACCCGCTTATGAGAGTAGTCTCAGTAGAAGGTGTAAAGACGGGCCAGTAGAGCCCAGGTTACCCGATTATGAGAGCAGCCTCAGTAGAACTTGCAAAGACGGGTCAGTAGAGTCCAGGGTAGCTGCTTATGGGAGCAGCCTCTTAAGAAGGTGTAAAAACGGGCCCAGTAGAGCCCAGGGTACCCGCTTATGAGAGCAGCCTCAATAGAAAGTGTAAAGACTGGCCCTGTAGAGCCCGGGGTACCTGCTTATGGGAGCAGCCTCCTAAGAAGGTGTAAAAACGGGCCCTGTAGAGCCCAGGGTACCCGCTTATGAGAGCAGCCTCCTAAGAAGGTGTAAAGGCTGGCCCTGTAGAACCCAGGGTACCCTCTTATGAGAGCAGCCTCAGTGTAAAGTGTATAGACGGCCCTGTAGAGCCCAAGGTAACCGCTTATGAGAGGAGTCTCAGTAGAAGGTGCAAAGACGGGCCAGTAGATCCCAAGGTACCCGCTTATGAGAGGAGTCTCAGTA
Organism: Ambystoma mexicanum; assembly: GCF_040938575.1. Taxonomy (NCBI): domain Eukaryota; kingdom Metazoa; phylum Chordata; class Amphibia; order Caudata; family Ambystomatidae; genus Ambystoma; species Ambystoma mexicanum. The sequence goes on along the minus strand of NC_090934.1, from coordinate 308,667,161 downwards.
GAAGGTGCAAAGATGGGCCTGTAGAGCCCAAGGTACCCACTTATGAGAGAAGCCTCCGTAGAAGGCGTAAAGACTGGCCCTGTAGAACTCGGGGTACCTGCTTATGAGAGCAGCCTCAGTAGAACCTGCAAAGACGGGCCCTTTAGAGCCCAAGGTACCAGCTTATGAGAGCAGCCTCAGTAGGTGTAAAGACCGGCCCTGTAGAGCCCAGGGTACCCGCTTATGAGAGCAGCCTCAGTAGAAGGTATGAAGATGGGCCTGTAGAGCCCAAAGTACCCGTTTATGAGAGGAGTCTCAGTAGAAGGTATGAAGATGGGCCTGTAGAGCCCAAAGTACCCGTTTATGAGAGGAGTCTCAGTAGAAGGTGTAAAGACTGGCCCTGTAGAGCCCAGAGTACCCACTTATGAGAACAGCCTCATAAGGAGTGAAGATGGGCCTGTAGAGCCCAAGGTACCCGCTTCGGAGAGCAGCCCCAGCAGAAGGTGCAAAGACGGGCCTGTACCCGCTTATGAGAGCAGCATCAGTAGAAGGTTCAAAGACGGACCCTGTAGAGTCCAAGGTACCCGCTTATAAGAACAGCCTCAGTACAAGGTGTAAAGACTAGCCCTGTAGAGCACAAGGTACCCGCTTATAAGAGCATCCTCAGTAGAAGGTGTAAAGACGGGCCCTGTAGAGCCCAAGGTACCCGCTTATAAGAACAGCCTCAGTACAAGGTGTAAAGACGAGCCCTGTAGAGCCCAAGGTACCCGCTTATGGGATGTGCCCTGTAGAGCCCAAATTAAATGCTTATGAGAACAGACTCAGTAGAAGGTAAAATGTCAGGCCATGTAGCGCCAAAAGTAACCACTTATGAGAGCAGCTTCAGTAAAAGGTGTAAAGACGGGCCAGTAGAGCCCAGGTTACCTGCTTATGAGAGCAGCCTCAGTAGAACGTGCAAAGACAGGTCCGTAGAGCCCAGGGTACCTGCTTATGGGAGCAGCCTCAATAGAAAGTGTAAAGACTGGCCCTGTAGAGCCCAGGGTACCTGCTTATGGGAGCAGTTCCTAAGAAGGTGTAAAAACAGGCCCCGTAGAGCCCAGGGTACCCACTTATGAGAGCAGCCTCCTAAGAAGGTGTAAAGGCTGGCCCTGTAGAACCCAGGGTACCCTCTTATGAGAGCAGCCTCAGTGGAAAGTGTAAAGACAGCCCTGTAGAGCCCAAGATACCCGCTTATGAGAGGAGTCTCAGTAGAAGGTGCAAAGACGGGCCAGTAGAGCCCAAGGTACCCGCTTATGAGAGGAGTCTCAGTAGAAGGTGCAAAGATGGGCCTGTAGAGCCCAAGGTACCCACTTATGAGAGAAGCCTCCGTAGAAGGTGTAAAGACTGGCCCTGTAGAACTCGGAGTACCTGCTTATGAGAGCAGCCTCAGTAGAAGGTGTAAAGATAGGCCTGTAGAGGCCAGGGTACCCGCTTATGAGAGCAGCCTCAGTAGAAGGTGTAAAGACTGGCCCTGTAGAACCCAGGGTATCTTCTTATGAGAGCAGCTTCAGTAGAACCTGCAAAGACGGGCCCTGTAGAGCCCAAGGTACCAGCTTATGAGAGCAGCCTCAGTAGATGTAAAGACCGGCCCTGTAGAGCCCAGGGTACCCGCTTATAAGAGTAGCCTCAGTACAAGGTGTAAAGAAGGGCTCTGTAAAGGCCAGGGTCCCGCTTATGAGAGCAGCCTCAGAAGAAGGTGTAAAGATGGGTCCTGTAGAGCCCAGGGCACCCACTTATGAGAGCAGCCTCAGTAGAAGGTATGAAGATGGGCCTGTAGAGCCCAAAATACCCGTTTATGAGAGGAGTCTCAGTAGAAGGTGTAAAGACTGGCCCTATATATATATATATATATATATATATATATATATATATATGCACAACTCCTGCTCCAACACCCAAGGAGAACAGACACCCAACCCCACTATACTTAGTTCATTAGAATTACAACACTATACAGTCTGTTAGAATAGAACAGGGAGCGCGTCCCACTAAAGAACCTAAATCTATGTTAGGCGTAGGCCCCTTCTCCCTATACAGGACGGACCCACTAATCTAGCTTTGCTTTAGGATTGCACTTAATTAACGGGACTCGCAAAACTAGCTGTTTCTCACAAAGCAGGACTCCCGAAATCGAGGCATTCAGCCACACTGTGATGATTAGCTGCATAACATACAACCCACTAACCAAAAAAGCTCACTTTTTCTGCATACTTAACTCACTCACAAAACAAACACAACCACCTCTCGCACAGCAAGCCACATTCACTTCACCACACTGCAACAACGCATAAACCACACCAACAGCACATGAGGACTGACATCGCTCCAATGCTTGCACCAATGCTCAGCGCACGGTGTATACCGAGATTAAGCTGCCAACGGAACACCATGCCTCTCACAATCCTACTCCCTCTTCACCCTACTAACCCATCCCGCCTTCTCCCTTGCAGAGCCGCCAAAGTGCCTGGGGACCAACTCCGTTGGTGACGGTGCGCGGTACAAATACCTTTAACATTTAACATCTATATGGACGGGGGTTTAGGGGTACTGAGTGTTTGCTTTTTGTATTGGTTGAAAACCCAATAAACATTTAAAATGTTGACTTCGGGGATGTTCAAATCCCACTCGGTGGGACGGTGGTGTACGCCATTACCCTCTGGCAGATGTTGGTAATCCACCCTGAAGGGAGCGTGAGGGGTGCCAGCAGGCCTGTGCCCCTTCACAGTAAACCCTGCTCGTTATTGGGTCTTTGTGCGCGCCTTGCCAGCAGTCTCCGCAGACAGCAGGTCAAGAACTTACAGAAATTCAATCAGTACTAAAACCGACTCCCATATGCAGGATTTGGAGGGCAGCGTGAGAAAATCCACAGTGCATTTTTCTCTGGCGCCCCATCGCTAAATTCACCCCAAGTTGTGGGGCTCTCAAGAATTCGCCATTGAAGGTGTTTCCCAATCCTGTTGAAAGTCCCTGCATTTAGCAGTGAAGTTCATGCGCATGCGCATTGTGTTTCCGCCCCTCCAGCCTCTACAGTGCGTGCAGTCTCTCTTGGTAACCACAGCTGGCAGCTGAGAAGTATAAACATCTGGACAGAAGATTTGTGATGTCAGCTTTGATGTCCTGTGTGTTCGTTTTAGCAGTGCATGGTGGTGGCACAAGTTATGGTTGCTTAGCTTACCATAACTGGCGAATTTCTGGGGGTTTTCAGTTTTACTTGTAACCATAACGTCCCTTTTAACAAAGTTTTTTAATTGAATTTCATAGGTTATTAGTGCAACTTAACCATAACGTCCCTTTAACAAAGTTTTTTCATTGATATATATATATACACACACAGCGAAATGCAGTCCTCGACGAAATTCTGCATTTTTGTCCTCAGAATTTTTTCCTACTTTATTTTGGTATGATACCGTTCCCTCCGCTGATAACAACTGTGAAGTTATACACAGTGATCCCTCCACCTGCAACAACCGTAAAGCCGTGTACAGTGATCCCGCCACTGGAAATAACCATAGAGCTATGCATACTGATCCCTCCACTGGCAATAACCATAAAGCTTTGTACACTGGTCTCTCCATTGGCAATAACTGTAAAGCCTTGCACACTGATCCCTCCACTAGCACTGGCCATGAATCTATGCCCACTGGTCTCTCAACTGACGATAACTGTAAAGCCTTGCACACTGATCCCTTCACTGGCAATAGCTGGGAAGCTATGAACACTGATCTCTCGACTGGCAATAACTGTGAAGCTGTGCACACTTAACCCTCCACTGGCAACGACCATAAAGCTATGCACACTGGTTCCACTGGCAAGAACTGTAAAGCTATGCACACTGATCCCTCCATTGACAATAGATGTGAAGCTATGCACACTGATCCCTTCACTGGCAATACCAGGGAAGCTATGCACACGGATCCCTACACTGGCAATGATGGCTATGCACACTAGGCAAAGCAACCCTTTATTGGAAGAGGCCCAGTGCACGAGGGGGTTAATTTAAGACAAAATAGCGGTTTCCCTTGAATGACAATGTAATGTTTAATCCATAACAGTCTTACATTTTGATACTGCGCTTCATGCCACATTCCTCCCACTTCTAGAATAATAGGTGTTTGCATTGCCCAGGTTAATGGTATTCAATTTATCTTGACCAGAAGGATGCAGCAAACGACAGATGTTTGAGGATCACCCTTACCGGAGGAAATGCTTAGGCTGTTTGAGTGAGTGCCACGCACTGGCAGTTAGCCTTGAATGAGTGGCATGCATGGGCAGTCATCTCTATTCCATTTTTAAATATGCCAGATATATAAGATCTGTTGCAGCAATATTTCACCCTGTGCCGATGACATTATAAGCACCCTTTGCCGAATTAACAGATAATTACAGTTAACGCCTATCTGGACAGTGTCGGAGCAATATATGAACTCTTGTTTGATTTTATACATTTTAGCAGCAACCGAGCTGCTCCCAGGAAACATATTTGCCTTGGGATTCTGTAGTGCCCTACACTAGGATATTCTCCCATTTCAAGATGGCTGCCAGGCCCCGCAGCTCTGTACTCTGTGGGCGAGATGTCCCTTTCTAGTCCGCTGGCTGGGGTCTCTTAGGCATTGGCCCATATTTACTAGATGGAAAACAAAAGTTGTTGCGAATGTGGAGAGAGTGGCCACTTCATTACCTCTTCAGTAGTGTGGCACAAACACAGATGCTCCCCGAGACACTGGAGGGGGGGGTGGCTGGAACAGGCAGCAAATCTCATGTCTTAACATTTCCACGGTGCTTCTTACTGGCAACAGCAGAGACTTGACTGGACATGGCCCAGTTTAGGACCCGCTCCTGGCCCCGGGCTAGGGCACCTGTGGCCACGAGTATCGGTGGGTCTTTATGGCAGAATGCCAGGGATGCCGGCACCCTGTACTGCAGGGCTGATAGATGCAGGCCCTCTGATCCCAAAGTGGCAAGCGCGTGCCGCAGCCTTCGGCTGTAATAACACGTCGGGGACCAGGAGTTGTTGGTCTGAATGCATGGGAAGCCGTGCACCCCTTTTATTGAAAGAATCACGTGGTATGTGCCACGTGTGCACCACCCGTGACTTTGCACGACCCCAGGAGGGGCTTAATTGACAACATTCCAAGCCAAGAGTAAATGTTCACACAGATTTTTCACTCGATATACTTGTTAACACATTAAGCACAAAACACCGACATTTGAAATTCCGCCCACGAGCACTGGGGATTACGTACCCACACCCAATACTTTATTAGTCCAGGAAGAATGGGGCATCACGGAAGTTGCTTTTACTGAGACCAAATTAGGCCCAAATGTAGTTCACAGGCTCACAGTTTCTTGACGACCTTCACTGTGTCCACTCTATGTGCACCGCCTCTGCGCAGGAACCTGGTTTCTCAAGAGTACATCAGCGGTCTCCGGACTCCATGCAACTTGGGTAATGGTTCTTGGACCGACCTACGCAGAAATCATCATGAGTGGGGTGGGGTGGGGGCAGGCTGCATTCTTCAGGAGGTGCTAAGGGGTCTTTGGGATGGACCTCCTGGTGGTTCCCATGTGGGCAGCACTCTGTTGGACTCTGGATGGCACTCCAGCTTTACAGTAAGGGGTTGGTGGGACTCTGTAGGACACTGGCGGCAGGGTTTCCTTCCTGCGCTATGTCTACATTTCTCAGGCAGGAGAGTGACTTATTCCACTGCGGCAACACGCCACATTCATTTTTCCCCAGGTAGGAGCTGTACAACTACTACCTTAGAGGGGCAGCGAGCAGCTTTTACTGGCTCCCCCAAGTGGGAACTTTTATTCATTGATCACGTCTGCACCATTTCCCCCCACGGGCGTGAGTCGCTCTCTCTCCCGCTGCAGCGGTGTCAGCCGCACCATCTCTGGGCCGTGTTGTGTCCACCCTCGGTGTTGCAGCAGGAGGCTGTTTCCTCTGAGGCAGGAGCTTTCATTACATCAGTGTAGCCTCATGCCGCCTCACTCTGCACAGCGGCGCCACTCCATTATAGCATCACACGCACCCTGGGATCTGCGAGTGCGCAGCCCTTGTCGGTCCGGCGGTCGTCAGTACTGCCCCTGACCTGCTTTGTGTGGTGCATGTAAGCCCGCACTGTGGACTCCAGTGAGCGGGCGCCGGTGCACCCCGGGACCTCGCCAGCCATGCTGATGGTCGTCGCATCGCAAACGATCCGACATGAACAGAGGGAGCTCTGCATGGTGGGTACTCCCCAAGCAAGAACTTTTCAGACCTCGTTGCCAGTTGTTGGGTTGCCGGGGGACCGGCAACAGCAGAGACGTGACTGGGCATGGCCCAGTTTAGGGCCCACTCCTGGCCCTGTTCTTGGGCACCTAAGGCTACGAGGATTGGCGAGTCGTTATGGCAGAATGATGGGGGGGGTGCCGGCAGGTCTGTTAAATGCAGGTCCTCTGATCCCATTGGCTGCAATAACAGGCAGGGGGCCAGGAGTCGGTGGTCTGACTTGCGCATAGGAAGCCGTGCACCCCTTTCATTGAAAGCATCACGTGGTGTGTGCCCAGTGTGCACCACCCGTGACTTTTCACGAGGCCAGGAGGGGCTTAAGTCACAACACTTCAGAACATCAGTTTTGCCTCAAGTGCGTATGGTCCCGCATTCGGTACATCACTTTAAATCGAGTCCTCCAGATTTGATCAGCATATCCGTGCAAGGATCGCTGATCCGCTACGCTGCGCTTTCTTGGATCAATGGGTTCTTTGTGATTTCATGTAGATTTGCTGGCAGCCAAACCCGTCGAATTTTCTTTTTCTTTTTAAACATTTTGCTGCAGATATATGAAATGGGGGGACCCCATAAGCCCCACTTGTCCCCCCACCTTATTTTTGCGGCAAAATGCGGCAGAAAAAATGCGATGGATTTGGCCTCGACCATATCTACAGCAATGAAACCTCCCATTACCGATCAGTGTTCCAATGGGCCGAACACTGTGGCCAGAGATCATGAGTTTCTGTTCTAATCCCATAGGGAAGTGGTTCCACTCAGTGATTGCAGTAGATGAATATGTGGAGTCCGTATCGAGCGGCTGTAATACAGACTCTCCATAGAAGTTGGCCATGGAGCCTTGTCATATGTATCTTTCCCCCTTCCTCCCACTCTCTGCCTCTCCCCGCCTTCCGTGTGAGCTCTGGGGATATAGATGGGTGACGGTGCTGTTGGGTTTGTTACTGGAAGAGATTAAATGGGGCACCGAGTGTAAATCTCTGAAGGCACCCACTTTACAGCCACTGACCTTAGGGTTTTTTAGTGCCATTCCCAATGGCACTCAGTGGCTGGAGACTAAAGGAGGCGAGCATTGTACTCCTACCTTTGAAAGCTGCAACTTGAAAACTACAAAGGAGTTCTCCATAGTGTTGGCACTTAAATACATGCCCGGATCTCCTGTAAGTAGTGTGGGGTGGGGGAATAGTGCAGATGAAAATCTTACTCTAACCCAGGGAAGCTGCAACGTTGAATGTTGGAAGGAGTCCACCATTGTGTCTTCACTTGAGTTCATCCTTAAGATCTCCTATGAGTGGAGGAATAGTCAAGTGTTGAAGCTGTATACGTAGCTGTGTACTCAAGGAGTTGAGAATGGCATGTCTAGGGGAATTGGTAATATTGATCCTCTAATGGAGTCTGCAAGAGACTTTCATGACTTTATTCATCAGGCTGTCATCTGAGCCATGTGTATATAGTAGATGGACGGAGCTGGCACGGTGGGTACTGAAGAAGATGAGAATGGCATAGCCAAGGGAATGGTAACATTCAACCTCCAATGGAGTCTGCAAGAGACTTTCATGACTTGACTATATCCATCAGGCTGTCATGTGAGCCATGGGATATAGTAGACTGATGATGATGATGATGATGATGGCAGGGTGGGTACCGAAGGAGTTTAGAATGACATAGCGAGGGGAACATTGTTCTTGAACCTGTGATGGAGTCTGTAAGAGTTTCATGACTTGACTATATCCATCAGGTTATTCTGTGAGCCATGGTATAAGGTAGATTGATGATGACGGCAGGGTGGTAGGTAGTGAAGGAGATGAGAATGGCATAGCCAAAAGAACTGTAATATTGAACCCCCAATTGAGTCTACAAAATAGTTTCATGACTTGACTACATCCATCAGGCTGTCATGTGACCCATATAGTAGATTGATGATGATGGCAGAGTGGGTACCAAAGGAGATGAGAATGGCCTAGCTAAGGGAATGGTAACATTCAACCTCCAATGGAGTCTACAAGAGAGTTTCGTGACTTGACTATGCCAACCAGGATGTCGTATGAGCCCGGAAATAGAGTTGATTGATGGTGATAGCAGGGTGGGTACCAAAGGAGACGAGAAAGGCATAGCTAAGGGAATGGTAACATTCAACCTCCAATGGAGTCTACAAGAGAGTTTCGTGACTTGACTATACCAACCAGGATGTCGTATGAGCCCGGAAATAGAGTTGATTGATGGTGATAGCAGGGTGGGTACCAAAGGAGACGAGAAAGGCATAGCTAAGGGGATGGTTACATTCAACCTCCAATGGAGTCTGTAAGAGAGTTTCATAACTTGACTGTATCCATCAGTCTGTCATGTGAGCCATGGAATATAGTAGATTGATGATGATGGCAGGGTGGATACTGAAGGAGATGAGAATATCATAGCTAGGGGAACAGTGATATTGAACCTGTGGTGGAGTCCGTAAGGGAGGTTCATGACTTGACTATATCCACCAGGCGGGCGCGTGAGCCAGGGGATATAGTTGATTGATGATGATAGCAGTGTACCGAAGGAGAGGAGATGAACATGTTATAGCTAGGGGAATGCTAATATTGAACCTCTGTTGGCCAGGGAATACAGTCAATTGATGGCGCTGAATGGCAAGGTACTGAAGGGGATTAGAATGCAAAGCATACATTGGACATGAATATTTTCTCAGGCTCTCGTGAGTCGACTCCTCTTGGTATGCAGTTTAGCGAATGCCCGCTGGATTTAGTGAGTTAGTCCATAGTTCAGCGTTGGCATTCAATGACTGGTGACGGAAAGTGCTGAAAATGTCTCACCTTCTTAGGGAAGTTGTAACGTTACAGCTCCGAGGAAATCTGTGATAGCACTCATCGCCTGAATATATCCCAATTCCTCTGAGGTGAGTTTGGGGGATATTGAGATGTGATGGAACTGTAAGGCTGGATATTGAAGGAAATGAAAATGTGACACCTACCTAGAGAAGCTGTTATGCTGCATATCTGACAGTTTCTGCCCTAGAGTGTCATAACTTGAACATAGCCCCAGCTCCCATGTGAGTTGGATGCTCTTATTATGCAGTGTACATGATCCACCGTAAATAGTTCATTTTTGTGCTAATGCCACAGCTAAGTGATGATACTCAGTGACTGGAGAAGGCAGGAAATGAAAATGGAACAACTGCTTTAGGAAGCTGCAACATTAAGCATCCAAGTCTGCAACAGGACGTTATCATGTCAGTATCTACCCCAGCTCCACATGGCTCATCACACTTTTCATGGCATTAACAGCATCCACGGGATATAGTGTGCTAATACCACTGATATGTGATGACACTCAGTGACTGGAGGCCGACGGAGATGAAATCGGTACACCTAAGGAAGCTGTAATGTTAAAGCTCAAATGTCTACGATAGGGTACAATCATTTGAATATATATCCCCCCACTCTCCCGGCTCCCACATAAATCGGCGCTCTTCTTATGAAATGTACGTGACCTACTGTAGATCGGTAGGTTTGTGCTAATCCCATTGCTAAATGATGCCCCTCGATGACTGCAGGTTGAAGGAGGTGAACATGGTACACATACTTTTGTAAAATGTAACGTTAAATAACCAAATTCACACGAGTCGGGTGCTCTTTTCATGAAATGCGAAATGATTCAGTGCATATAGTCAAATGTGTGCTAATGCCACTGCTAAGTGTTGCCACTAAAGAACTGGAGGTTGAAGGGGGATGAACATGGCAAACCTGCCTTGGGAAACTGTAATATTAAATATCCAAATTCTTCAATCCGATATGACCATTTGAGTATATCTTCCCACATGAGTCTGGTGCTCTTTTTATGAAATGTAAATGGTCTAGTGCATATGGTCAAATTTGGGCTAATCTCACTGCTGAGTGAAGGTACCATAGGACCGGAGGTTGAAGAGGGATGAACATGGGAAAACCTGCCTTGGAAAGCTGTAACATTATCCAAATTCTCCAATCTTATATGACCATTTGAGTATATATTCCCACATGAGTCGGTGCATTCTTTATGAAATGTAAACAACCCACTGCATATAGTCACATTTGTGCTAACCCCACTGCTAACTGAGGGGGCTAGAGGACTGGGGATAGAAGGTGATGAAAACAGCAGACCTGCTTTGGAAAGCTGTAACGTTAATTATCCAAATTCTCCAATCCGGTATGACCATTTGGATATACCCCCCTACTGCCCCGTTCCCAAACGAGTTGGGTGCTCTTTTTATGAAAGCACATTGACCCCTGCATATAGTAACATTTGAGCTAATCCCACTGCTAAATGATGACACTTTGGCCCTGATTCATGGAATTATGTGCGTGTAAAACGGGGATTTCCGTGCCATTCTGCCCACAAATCCCCATTTGTCAAAACCGTTTTAAACGCAAATGAATCATGGCCTAAGAGCCTGATTCGTGCAATTTTTTGCACGGTTCAAAGTGACTTTGCACTGCCAACACATACCCTGATTCATGGTACTGTGAAAATTGTATTTTTGCGTTGCAAAGTCAGTGCATAGTCCTTTTTGCAGTACAAAATGACTTTGCACTGCAAAAATACACTTTGCACAGTTGCATGTATCGGGGGTTTGTGTCGGCAGTGGCAAGTCACTCTTCAGCAGTGCAAAGTCACTTTGAACCGTGCACAAATGTCCATGAATCGGGGCCTAAATGTCTGGACACCTTGCCTTGAGAAGCTTGAATGGCCACTCCGAAGGAGTCTGTGGTGAGGTGTTGTATCATTTAAATATATCCTGCGACTCTCGCTCACGCGACTCGCTGGATATAGTGGCGTGGGCACGTCCTGGCTGGGAAATAATAAAGGAGATCCGCATTTGCATGTTACTTTCTCTTATTCGTTTATGTTTGTTTGCATCGCGTTCCCAGGTTGGAGCGCGGGTCCCTGTCTCGTAGCCTGTTTACAGACAACAAACCGCGTTACATGAGCGACATATAATTACAGGGGTTGTAGAAGACATTGTGTTGGCGGGGGTGCTTTTCCAAGCTCCTCCTTCTCTCTTTTTCCAATCAAGGGCCTTTTGTGGGAAGAAAGGAGCTTTTGCCTGGGCAGCATGTGTAGCGCGTTCCTCCTCTGAAATCCCTGTGGGAAGAAATACCGCTGTTCGTATATGCCCAGAGCTGGCGCTATTCTCACGGTGGGAGACGGGCATGTGTTACCGCGGGAGGTAATAGGAAATGACTTCCGTGGGAAGAAATCCATGGCGGATTAGGGGTTTGGGAGGGGGCGGGTGAGGGGGGGTATTCTAGGAAGTGGTCCAGGCTTTTTCCAGGGATTACTGGTAGGGAGCCTGCTTAGTGTTGGCCCAATTCTATGAGAGGCAGCTATTGGCATGGCAATCGATGAAGCGTGGGCTGGGACGTCGTGCGGGCACAGCCCGGTTGACGCCACGCTTGAAGAGGGAGGCCGCCCGGTGTGTCACTTCGAATGTGATGGCCGACTGCGTGTAGCGTGGCAGAGAAACCCCTTAGCAACAGCATCCCCTCCCGCGCCCTTCTGTCGCCGTGACGGGAATGCGCCTGCGCGTCGGCGTGTGTGCTTGGAAGCGGGCCACGTGGGCCTGTTTGTGTTTGCGGCGGTCAGCTGATGAATCATCGCAGCACTAAAGATGATAATATATGGCCTGCCACCAACTGAATGATGTTTTCCGAGAAACCAATATTTTTTCTCGCTATATTACCGGCCCTGGCATCAGAGTAATGGCGGTGTATTTAACATTATCACCCCAGCTGGGGAAATTGACACGTCTCATTGGTTAAACTGTGAGCCCCCCCCCCCCTTACCCCAGGGTAAAGCTCAGGCTGTAACCCACGCTTTCAGTATCCTCGCAGCCCCCACTCAACACTCTCAGCTTGATCCGCTGCGACCCTCGTCTTGCAGCCTTCGCTCGTCCTGGCTCCTCCACACAGCTCCTGGCCCCAGTGACCTGCTCCCAGGCTCGGACTGGCCTATAGAGCAATAGGCCCATGGTCGAACCAGAAACGCACATTGTTGGTATGGGTCAGTTTTTTTGGTCAAAGTGGGCCACTTTTATGGCCAATATGGGCCAGTTTGTTGAGTTACTTTGCTACGTGGCTAATAGTTTTGACCAGTGTTGCTAAGGATGTGCCATCTGGCACCGCCTCAGTTCTCCCCTGTACTCACCTGCCACCGTCTGCATCACCCCTGGGTGTCTGGAAACCGAGCTCAATTGGACCATGCTCACAAGCCTCAGCGCTATGTACAGCCCCAGGAAGATGGAGACGATATTGCTACAATAAGGGCCTGATTCATAGAATTTTTTATGCGGCGCAAAGTGACTTTTAATTGGTGCAACTGGCAACAAACACCTTGATTCTCAGAGCGATGCAAAGTCACTCTGTGCTGCAAAAGTACTCTTTGCACAGCACTAAATGGGCCCAATTCACGGTGCAAAGAGTGCTTTTAGAGTGCAAAGTGATTTTGCACAGCGAAAATACACGTGGCACCGCTCTGGTGTTTGTTGCCAGTGGAAAGTCACGCCATTTTGCGCCGCGCTAAAAGTTTAATGAATTAGGAGTGTTCTATGTAAAGCACTCTCCAGCTTCTAGGAGCTAGGTCCACACTATATCAGAATCTGAAAAAAGGAAATTAAATAAGGAAAAAAGCACACTGTCTACAGTAGAGAAGGTACATTCCCTGGGCTCCCCTATGCGTCTCACTGCAACCAGGGCCGTTCCTGACTATGTTTGTTACATTTCTTTGAGAGCCATTACACAAATACATTTTTCTGTGCTTTGAAGTTTCGTAGCTAGAAATTGGTTGTGCCTCTGGACAAGTGCCATTTCCTGTAGCTTGTTTTTGGGGTGATATTCTCGATAATGTGCGATGGGCAACTGTATATTTTAAAATGCAAAGCGGCCAGGTTGTCGTGTGACACGCGTGAGGCCTCGAGTCAGTTCGGTTTTTCCCCCCAATGCATGCTGGGACTTGCAGGCCCATACTTTTAATGGGAAAACCGATGATACACGTCCTAGCATGCGATAATATGATATGACATGGCATTTGTAACGCGCCTATACACAAGTGTTTCAAGGTGCGACAAGGCAAGGGGGCGGAACAGAGAGAAGACGGACAGCGATCCTACTAGGCCAGGTGTCATTCAGACCGCGCAAGTGCATGGGAGGGGGAAGTGGGAAAGTGCAGGGAGGGGCAACAGTGCAGTACATGGGATAAATAAATAGCAATAAGTAAAGTACGGCCAGCAGGTGGCAAGTGCAAGGGTAAGGGTAAGTGCAGACAACAAGTGTCAAGTACTGATAAAAACTAGGACTAGCTTACAGCATCGCGCTTGACAAAGGACAACTTGAGCGCAATTAAAGATGCTAAACCTATGTATTGTTGTGCGCCTTTTTCCTGCCTGCTACAACACATGGGCTTTAGTTAACCTTCAAGTCTTTATTTTTAGCATATATTTATTTGAACTTTTCAGGTCTCTCGTTCCTCGTCGACTCTTGGCCATGGACCCCCAGTGGTGGCAATTGACATAATTCTCCTTTCGCTTATATTAATAAAATATGAAGGCTAAAATAGACCCCCCCCCAAAAAAAAGAATACATTTACATGTAAGACTTGCTAGCGCAGTTTTCGTAGCGCTCAAAGTACCCCATTTGAAACGCAATGGGCCTGTTTTACACAGCGTTTTCCAATGGAATTGCTCCATTGCAAAACGCTTTGCATCGCTCTTGTGAAGGCGGCAGGCTGCCTCCTCTGGGAGATTTGTAGCTGAGCTATAGTTTTTTTAACTGCGAGCACTTAACTTGCCGAGGTACTTGGCCAGTTAGTGTGTGTTTTCTGTATAGCAGTTAGAGCCGCCTTCAGGCCGCTTTAAGTCACTGCTTGTTAACAGGGAGAGGGGTGGGCAGGGTGTGGTAGGCGAGGGAAAGTTGTACGTTTGCCAGAGGAACCAGGTGGTGTCTGGCAGTGAAAGGAAATGGTGTCTGATTGGGTTAGAGCTTGGTTAGGGGGCAAAGTAAGCCCTCTCCCTGTTGTTTCCCCATGGCGTCTGGAGGCACGCCCTCCCTATTCCGTGGCTCTGGAATATACCCTGGCGATAGGGTGTGGTGGTCGGGGGTGAATGGGGAGGGGAGGGCGGTATGGGGGCGGGGGGGAGTTAGAGCCAGAGTAAGCGAGAATACACACAGTCCACTGCGTGTAGACTTGTCAATGAGCCAGGGCTGTGGGGTGGCCCAGTGGGCCAGCACACGTCCTAGTCCGATGGTTTTGACATCCTGGTCTAAGGTTGGAATCCGATATGTGTCCTGCTGGCCTTCGATGCTTAAGCGCCATGAAAGAATTACCAGTGAGTTGGGGAAACCATCTGTCATCAGTGTGCCGCTTAAACACACTGCTCATGTTCATTAGATAAACCGCAATACGCAATCCTAGTGGAAATCACATTGTCATCCGAGAACAGCTTTTGCGTTATCATTAACATAATTGCCAGTGCATAAATCTTCACACCTGTAATAGCGCCTTGGGTTTTGTGAGGATGATTTTTTTTTGCATCTTACACTATAATTCTCCATAATAAAAGGTTTATCAGGGGAAACAGATGCGTACTTATTCCGTTTACGCAGTAAAATACAGTACCTGCAAGCTAAATGGAAAAACGGCACAGATATCCGGGCTACTCAAAATAAAAGTGGAGTGGAGCAGGAGGCACCAAGGTTCTACTATGAGAGGGAGAGAGAGAGAGAGAGGGACTGATTACGCTATACTGGTTCTGTCATTTCATCGAAGGTTGTCATTTCGATGGTTCTTTTTACGAGTATTTTTTTACAGAAAAAAACTAATCGAAATTGTTCATTTTTTATTTTTGAGGGGGTTCCCCTAAACCCCCTTCCCCTATTGCTTTTTTAAATAGTTCCGCCCCCACCCCTTATATGCACTTTACCAACCCCCTTCTAAATTTCCATGAGTTTTTTCAGTAACAAATACTCGTTAAAAACCCATCGAAATTACAACTGTTGATGAAAGAACGCTATACTGAGTCTAATACTAGGCTACACTGCAGCGCCAGTCTTCACCCTGAGTGTAATACTAGGGTACACTGCATCGCCAGGCTTCACCCTAGTGTAATACTAGGCTACACTGCAGCGCCAGGCTTCACCCTGAGTGTAATACTAGGCTACACTGCAGCGCCAGGCTTCACCCTAGTGTAATACTAGGCTACACTGCAGCGCCAGGCATCACCCTGAGTGTAATACTAGGCTACACTGCAGCGCCAGGCTTCACCTTAGTGTAATACTAGGCTACACTGCAGCGCCAGGCTTCACCCTAGTGTAATACTAGGCTACACTGTAGCGCCAGGCTTCACCCTGGGTGTAATACTAGGCTACACCGCAGTGCCAGGCTTCACCCAGCGCCAGGCTTCACCCTGAGTGTAATACTAGGCTACACTGCAGCGCCAGGCTTCACCCTAGTGTAATACTAGGCTACACTGCAGCGCCAGGCATCACCCTGAGTGTAATACTAGGCTACACTGCAGCGCCAGGCTTCACCTTAGTGTAATACTAGGCTACACTGCAGCGCCAGGCTTCACCCTGAGTGTAATACTAGGCTACACTGCAGCGCCAGGCTTCACCCTAGTGTAATACTAGGCTACACTGCAGCGCCAGGCATCACCCTGAGTGTAATACTAGGCTACACTGCAGCGCCAGGCTTCACCTTAGTGTAATACTAGGCTACACTGCAGCGCCAGGCTTCACCCTAGTGTAATACTAGGCTACACTGCAGCGCCAGGCTTCACCCTGGGTGTAATACTAGGCTACACCGCAGTGCCAGGCTTCACCCAGCGCCAGGCTTCACCCTGAGTGTAATACTAGGCTACACTGCAGCGCCAGGCTTCACCCTAGTGTAATACTAGGCTACACTGCAGCGCCAGGCATCACCCTGAGTGTAATACTAGGCTACACTGCAGCGCCAGGCTTCACCTTAGTGTAATACTAGGCTACACTGCAGCGCCAGGCTTCACCCTAGTGTAATACTAGGCTACACTGCAGCGCCAGGCTTCACCCTGAGTGTAATACTAGGCTACACCGCAGCGCCAGTCTTCACCCTGAGTGTAATACTAGGCTACACTGCAGCGCCAGGCTTCACCCTGAGTGTAATACTAGGCTACACCGCAGCGCCAGTCTTCACCCTGAGTGTAATACTAGGCTACACTGCAGCGCCAGGCTTCACCCTAGTGTAATACTAGGCTACACTACAGCGCCAGGCTTCACCCTGAGTGTAATACTAGGCTACACTGCAGCGCCAGGCTTCACCCTGAGTGTAATACTAGGCTACACTGCAGCGCCAGGCTTCACCCTGAGTGTAATACTAGGCTACACTGCAGCGCCAGGCTTCACCCTAGTGTAATACTAGGCTACACTGCAGTGCCATGCTTAATCCTGAGTGTAATATTAGGCTACACTGCAGCGCCAGGCTTCACCCTAGTGTAATACTAGGCTACACTGCAGCGCCAGGCTTCACCCTGAGTGTAATACTAGGCTACACTACAGCGCCAGGCTTCACCCTGAGTGTAATACTAGGCTACACCGCAGCGCCAGGCTTCACCCTGAGTGTAATACTAGGCTACACTGCAGCGCCAGGCTTCACCCTGAGTGTAATACTAGGCTACACTACAGCACCAGGCTTCACCCTGAGTGTAATACTAGGCTACACTGCAGCGCCAGGCTTCACCTTAGTGTAATACTAGGCTACACTGCAGCGCCAGGCTTCACCTTAGTGTAATACTAGGCTACACTGCAGCGCCAGGCTTCACCCTGAGTGTAATACTAGGCTACACTGCAGCGCCAGGCTTCACCCTAGTGTAATACTAGGCTACACCGCAGCGCCAGGCTTCACCCTGAGTGTAATACTAGGCTACACCGCAGCGCCAGGCTTCACCCTGAGTGTAATACTAGGCTACACCGCAGCACCAGGCTTCACCCTAGTGTAATACTAGGCTACACCGCAGCGCCAGGCTTCACCCTGAGTGTAATACTAGGCTACACCGCAGCGCCAGGCTTCACCCTGAGTGTAATACTAGGCTACACCGCAGCGCCAGGCTTCACCCTGGGTGTAATACTAGGCTACACCGCAGTGCCAGGCTTCACCCAGCGCCAGGCTTCACCCTGAGTGTAATACAGGCAGGCTTAAGAGTGTAATACTAGGCTACACTACAGCACCAGGCTTCACCCTGAGTGTAATACTAGGCTACACTACAGCGCCAGGCTTCACCCTGAGTGTAATACTAGGCTACACCGCAGCGCCAGGTTTAAGAGTGTAATACTAGGCTACACCGCAGCGCCAGGTTTAAGAGTGTAATACTAGGCTACACTACAGCACCAGGCTTCACCCTGAGTGTAATACTAGGCTACACTACAGCACCAGGCTTCACCCTGAGTGTAATACTAGGCTACACTACAACGCCAGGCTTCACCCTGAGTGTAATACTAGGCTACACTACAGCGCCAGGCTTCACCCTGAGTGTAATACTAGGCTACACTGCAGCGCCAGGCTTAACCCTGAGTGTAATTCTAGGCTACACTACAGCGCCAGGCTTCACCCTGAGTGTAATACTAGGCTACACTACAGCGCCAGGCTTAACCCTGAGTGTAATACTAGGCTACACTGCAGCACCTTCACCCTGAGTGTAATACTAGGCTACACTGCAGCGCCAGGCTTCACCCTGAGTGTAATACTAGGTTACGCTGCAGTGCCATGCTTAACCCTGAGTGTAATACTAGGCTACACTGCAGTGCCATGCTTAATCCTGAGCGTAATACTAGGCTACACTGCAGTGCCATGCTTAATCCTGAGTGTAATACTAGGCTAAAGTGCGGCGCCATGCTTAATCCTGAGTGTAATACTAGGCGGCAGTGCGGCGTCATGCTTAACCCTGAGTGTAATCCTAGGCTACAGTGCGGTGCCATGCTGAACCCTGAGTGTAATACTAGACTATACTACAGTGACATGTCAACCCTGAGTGTAACACTAGGCTATACTGCAGCATCATGCTTATCCCTGAGTGTAATACTAGGCTATACTGCAATGACATGTTTAACCCTGAGTGTAACACTAGGCTATACTCCGGCATCATGCTTAACCCTGAGTGTAATACTAGGCTATACTGCAGTGACTTGCTTAACCCTGAGTGTAATACTAGGCTACACTGTGGTGCCATGCTCAACCCTGAGTGTAATACTAGGCTACACTGTGGTGCCATGCTCAACCCTGAGTGTAATACTAGGCTACACTGTGGTGCCATGCTTAACCCTGAGTGTAATACTAGGCTACAGTGTGGCGCCATGCTTAACCCTGAGTGTAATACTAGGCTACACCGCAGGGACATGTTTAACCCTGAGTGTAACACTAAGCTACACTGTGGCGCCATGCTTAACCCTGAATGTAACACTAGGCTACATTGTGGCATCATGCTTAACCCTGATTGTAATACTAGGCTACACTGTGGCATCATGCTTAACCCTGAGTGTAATACTAGGCTACACTGTGGCATCATGCTTAACCCTGATTGTAATACTAGGCTACACTGTGGATCATGCTTAACCCTGAGTATAATACTAGGCTACACTGTGGCATCATGCTTAACCCTGATTGTAATACTAGGCTACAATACAGTGACATGCTTAGCCCTGAGTGTAACACTAGGCTAAACTGCAGCGCCATGCTTAGCCCTGAGTGTAATTATAGGCTACACTGTGATGCCATGCTTAACCCCGAGTGTAATGCTAGGCTGCACTGTGGCGCCATGCTTAACTCTGAGTGTAATGTTAGGCTATACTGAGGTGCCATACTTAACCCTGAGTGTAACACTCTCTCGCTCCTCTGATACACCCCCCTTCCTAGCCCAGGTGTCCTTATGCCCGGGTTAGTGCTAGAGCTTGTTGCTCGCTTAGTTTGCTAAACCTCTAACTGAGCTGCGGTGATCACCTAAAAGGCAAATGCCTCGTCTATCTAAGCTCCCTCACGGAACTCCTAAATTGACCCTACAGTCTCCATGAAGTTAGTTCTAGCAGGTTGTATGTGGATGCCATCAGACCCCAAACCCCACTTTCGCTTCTTCCTACTCTCCTCCTCTCCCTTCTCCCCTCCGTCCAACCCCACCCTCCTTCTTTTCTTCCTGTGTCTCCCTCCTCTATCTCTCTGGTGTCTCTCCTCTGTCTCTCCAATGTTTCTCCCTCTCTCCTTCTACCACCTACCTGTACTCTCTGATGTTACTACCTTGTCTGTGATCCTACTACTCCCCCCTACACCCCTCTTCTGCACTACTACTCCCTCCATCACATATACTCTCACAGCACACTACTCCCTCTGCACTACTACATCTCTCCCCTCTCTGCACTACTACATCTCTCCCCTCTCTGCACTACTACATCTCTCCCTTCTCTGCACTACTACATCTCTCCCCTCTCTGCACTACTACATCTCTCCCCTCTTTGCACTACTACATCTCTCCCCTCTCTGCACTACTACATCTCTTCCCTCTCTGCACTACTACATCTCTCCCCTCTCTGCACTACTACATCTCTCCCCTCTCTGCACTACTACATCTCTCCCCTCTCTGCACTACTACATCTCTCCCCTCTCGCCATGCTCCTCTATGCACCACATACTCAAGGACATGGTGACCTGCTCCCTCTCCCAATAAACTCACTCTCAATATTCTCACCCTCACTTCTCTCCTGCACTCTTCTCCTCCCACCCCACTCCCACACCCCTCTCTACTATTCTCTGTCTCTCCCAACACCCAACGCCCCTCTGTCTAGGTTCTACCCTCATTCCCCTACACTCATCTCCCACACTAGAGCTATCTTTTTTTTATCCTTCACCTACCTTCAACACAGCTTCCTCCTTCCTACACTATACTATTCACAAGTGCTACTATTCTCTCTCACAAATTCCTCACCTGTATTCGGATTAAATCCAGCACTCCACTCTTCCATCCATCCATCCATCCTCTGCCTGGTCTCTGTCTACCTTCACCTCCTCTGGCGTCACCCCAACAACCTACACTCTACCTCTCCTTCTGTCTCCTTTTATATTGTGGTGCTGGTGGTTTCTCCCACTTCCATTGGCTGCAGCGCTCACCTGACTCTCTGCACCAATCAGTGCCTGTCTTTTTCCCCAGGAGCTCTGTTACACAGGTGAGAGGCTTTAAAAGACCCTTTATGTCCCGCCCACTTTTCTAGCACATTTTTCTGTTGTTGTGGTGAGTCCTGTTCTTTTCTGAGGTGCGGTCAGTGTTTGGATGTGGTGAAGATTCATACTGGATGTTGGATGCAGTGTTTCTTGTTGCCTCTTCATTTGGATCCAGCCCAGGATTTCTTGGTTGTTCCAGAGGTATTCTGGAAGTTGCAGTTCTGAAATGGAAAAAGAGACACAGGCCATAAAGAATAGCGGGAGGTATTATGCGACAACAAATGGCATCATTGATAACATCCAATGCACATGTAGGATTTTTGGGGAATGCCCCCGCTCTCCAAACCTCAACTACCACGTTCTGTATTTCTTTATACAGGGCTGGGATGGCTCTGCAGGCATTTTTTTTGGCGAGCTTCCTGCCCCAGTGTGGGAAGAAGGATCCTTGCCCTCCCCCTCCTTGACAGGGTCATGAATATGACCCTGCCACATGCACAAGGTTATCATATGGCATGATCTTGAAACCCCATCTTAACACTAGGCTATGCTGCGTTGTCACGCTTAACCAGGAGAGTAACACTACGCTATATTGCAGCAACAAGCTGAACCCTGAGTGTGACATTAGGTTATATTACAGAACAGCACTTATCATGACCATAATACTCTGACGGCAGCAATAGCATGAACGTAATACTAGGGTACACTGCTGACCCATGCTCAACCATGAATGCAATACCACAGAAGACGGAAACAGCAATCAAAACTCTAGTGTAACACTAGGGTACACCTCTGGACTATGTTTAGCGATATGTGAAATAGGTATTACTGAGAAAGCGCACATTAACTTGAGTAGAATACTATGGTACACTGCTGGCCCATGCTTAAACTAGAGTGTAGTAATTTGAGGTGGTTTTCAGTGTTTTGAGAATGTGTAGCAGAGTTTCAGATGATTGGCGCTTGGATGCTTAACCCTGAGTGTAATGTTAGGCTATACTGAGGTGCCATACTTAACCCTGAGTGTAACACTCTCTCGCTCCTCTGATACACCCCCCTTCCTAGCCCAGGTGTCCTTATGCCCGGGTTAGTGCTAGAGCTTGTTGCTCGCTCAGTTTGCTAAACCTCTAACTGAGCTGCGGTGATCACCTAAAAGGCAAATGCCTCGTCTATCTAAGCTCCCTCACGGAACTCCTAAATTGACCCTACAGTCTCCATGAAGTTAGTTCTAGCAGGTTGTATGTGGATGCCATCAGACCCCAAACCCCACTTTAGCTTCTTCCTACTCTCCTCCTCTCCCTTCTCCCCTCCGTCCAACCCCACCCTCCTTCTTTTCTTCCTGTGTCTCCCTCCTCTATCTCTCTGGTGTCTCTCCTCTGTCTCTCCAATGTGTCTCCCTCTCTCCTTCTACCACCTACCTGTACTCTCTGATGTTACTACCTTGTCTGTGATCCTACTACTCCCCCCTACACCCCTCTTCTGCACTACTACTCCCTCCATCACATATACTCTCACAGCACACTACTCCCTCTGCACTACTACATCTCTCCCCTCTCTGCACTACTACATCTCTCCCCTCTCTGCACTACTACTACTCTCCCTTCTCTGCACTACTACATCTCTCCCCTCTCTGCACTACTACATCTCTCCCCTCTCTGCACTACTACATCTCTCCCCTCTCTGCACTACTACATCTCTCCCCTCTCTGCACTACTACATCTCTCCCCTCTCGCCGTGCTCCTCTATGCACCACATACTCAAGGACATGGTGACCTGCTCCCTCTCCCAATAAACTCACTCTCAATATTCTCACCCTCACTTCTCTCCTGCACTCTTCTCCTCCCACCCCACTCCCACACCCCTCTCTACTATTCTCTGTCTCTCCCAACACCCAACGCCCCTCTGTCTAGGTTCTACCCTCATTCCCCTACACTCATCTCCCACACTAGAGCTATCTTTTTTTTATCCTTCACCTACCTTCAACACAGCTTCCTCCTTCCTACACTATACTATTCACAAGTGCTACTATTCTCTCTCACAAATTCCTCACCTGTATTCGGCTTAAATCCAGCACTCCACTCTTCCATCCATCCATCCATCCATCCTCTGCCTGGTCTCTGTCTACCTTCACCTCCTCTGGCGTCATCCCAACAACCTACACTCTACCTCTCCTTCTGTCTCCTTTTATATTGTGGTGCTGGTGGTTTCTCCCACTTCCATTGGCTGCAGCGCTCACCTGACTCTCTGCACCAATCAGTTCCTGTCTTTTCCCCCAGGAGCTCTGTTACACAGGTGAGAGGCTTTAAAAGACCCTTTATGTCCCGCCCACTTTTCCAGCACATTTTTCTGCTGTTGTGGTTAGTCCTGTTCTTTTCTGAGGTGCGGTCAGTGTTTGGATGTGGTGAAGATTCATACTGGATGTTGGATGCAGTCTTTCTTGTTGCCTCTTCATTTGGATCCAGCCCAGGATTTCTTGGTTGTTCCAGAGGTATTCTGGAAGTTGCAGTTCTGAAATGGAAAAAGAGACACAGGCCATAAAGAATAGCGGGAGGTATTATGCGACAACAAATGGCATCATTGATAACATCCAAGGCACATGTAGGATTTTTGGGGAATGCCCCCGCTCTCCAAACCTCAACTGCCACGTTCTGTATTTCTTTATACAGGGCTGGGATGGCTCTGCAGGCTTTTGTTTTGGCGAGCTTCCTGCCCCAGTGTGGGAAGAAGGATCCTTGCCCTCCCCCTCCTTGACAGGGTCATGAATATGACCCTGCCACATGCACAAGGTTATCATATGGCATGATCTTTAAACCCCATCTTAACACTAGGCTATGCTGCGTTGTCACGCTTAACCAGGAGAGTAACACTACGCTATATTGCAGCAACAAGCTGAACCCTGAGTGTGACATTAGGTTATATTACAGAACAACACTTATCATGACCATAATACTCTGACGGCAGCAATAGCATGAACGTAATACTAGGGTACACTGCTGACCCTGCTCAACCATGAATGCAATACCACAGAAGACGGAAACAGCAATCAAAACTCTAGTGTAACACTAGGGTACACCTCTGGACTATGTTTAGCGATATGTGAAATAGGTATTACTGAGATAGCGCACATTAACTTGAGTAGAATACTATGGTACACTGCTGGCCCATGCTTAAACTAGAGTGTAGTAATTTGAGGTGGTTTTCAGTGTTTTGAGAATGTGTAGCAGAGTTCCAGATGATTGGCGCTTGAATGGAGAAAGAGGAACCACCCAGTCTGGAGAAGTTGTTAGGTGGGATCACTAGGCGAAATGCTGTGCGAGATCTGAGATTCTTAGAGGTTTGGTAGGGAATAATTTTGTCTCAGAGGAATTCCGGTCTGGTGTTGTGGACAGCGCAGTGGGTGTTGCGTCGACCAATCCTAAGCCAATGGAGGACTCTTAGAGTAGGGCTGATGTGTTCTCTGGTTCGTAGGTTAATGAGCAGGCGTGCTGCCGCATTTTGGATTCTTTGGAGTTTCCTTAGTTGAGATGCTGGGGCACCTAGGTAGAGGCAGTTTTGTGTAGTCAAGGTGGGACAGGATGATGGAGTTGATGGCCGAAAAACGGTGGGGATAGGGGAGGTAAGGAAAAATACACCTGAGAATCCGTAGATAGAAGAAGTAGGTTTTGAATGCGATAGTGCTGTGTTGGGTGGGGAATACGTCTGAGTTCAATGTGCATCCAAGGTTTTTTACCACGTTAGAGATTTCCAGTTCTTGTCCTAGAGATTTGGGCCACAGGATTGGTTGGGGGGAGGATGGCTGTTTTCCCGCAAACTAGGATTTCAGTTTTCACAGGGTTGAGGATGAGGTGGTTGATCGTCATATCCGAGAGGCATGCGACAGGTCTGGACTGCCAGAGCCTTGGGATTTTGGGATTTTGAGGATGATCTGGGTGTCGTCTGCATAGTTGTAGCAGGTAAGATTGTATAAGGGGATGATCGCGGGAAGGGGTTTGAGGTAGAAGTTAAAGATTGGGTGTGATACGGAGGCTCCTTGTGGGACGCCTTTACTTACTGGTCGTGATGTGGATGTGAACTGGTGGAGGTGCATGATTTGTGATCGATTTTAGATAAAGGAGGAGTTTCGACAGGATAGCTCAGGGGCAACGTACTCGCCTTGGAAGCAAGACGACACGGAGCAACACAGGGCCGATCCCCGGTTCCGCACTTAGAAACCTCTTGGCATTAAGCACGTTATAAATAACCTATCATATCATATCATATCCATGAGATGGCCTTGCTTCTGATTCCTAGTGTTTGTGGCCTGTCTAGTAAGATGGTGTGATCAATGGTATCAAAGTCTGTGTAGAGGTCCAGCAGGATGAGAACAGCGCAGCCTTCTGCGTTGGCTGTTCTTTTTAGGTTGTCCCAAATGGAGATTAGCAAAGATTTTGTTCCCCTTAGTGGTCTGAAGCCTGATTGTGCCAGGTCTAGGAGGTTGGTGACTTCGGGAAAATTACCAAGCTGTTTGTATGCCGCATGGTCCAAGAGTTTGGCGATGAAATGTGTGTTGGAGATGGGCTGATATTTCTGGGGGAGGAGTGGGTCTAGTGCCAGTTTTTTGAGGATAGGTTTGACGTAGGATGAGGAGCGGAGAGGGGCAAATGACATGGCAAATGGGGGGCAGAATTGTGGCCGGGAGGTTCGGTGGACAGTGATGAAACTTGCTGGTGAGAGTAGAAGCAGCAGGAAGGGCTATAAAGGTAACATGGCAAGCACAACTTCTAGCTCTTCTGGGGACTGAACATTTAGGCCCATACAGAGGGGTAGGGCCTACATTCTGAGTTTCCAGATTGGCCCAACCAATTTTGCACACCACAAGTAATGTGCAACACTGTGCAGAACCCAGAGTGTAATACTAGGGTGTACTGAGAATAAGCATTAGTTTAACAAGAGGGAAAACTGTGACATGATGCATAACCTTGAGAGAAATACAATGGAATAGGGAAACCCTGAGAGATATACAAAGGGACTACCGTGACACCAGGAATACCCATGAAGGTATTACTAAAGACTACTGAGACAACGTGCAAAAGTGAGCCAGTGTGTAGCAGTGGGGTATAGTGCAGCTCCCTACATAGCTCTAAGTCTAATACCAGGGAACAACAAGATAATGTGCAGAAGTAAAGCCAGTGTTTAGCAGTAGGGTATAGTGCATCTCTCTGCATAGTTCTGGGTGTAATACCAGGGAATACCAAGACAATGTGAAAAGGTAAACCCAGTGTGTAGCAGGAGGGTATAGTGCAGCTCCCTACATAGCTCTAAGTCTAATACCAGGGAACAACAAGATAATGTGCAAAAGTAAAGCCAGTGTTTAGCAGTAGGGTATAGTGCATCTCTCTGCATAGTTCTGGGTGTAATACTGTAGAGTACAGGAACAATGTGTAAAAGTAAATCAAGAGTGTAGCAGTAGTGTATAGTGCAACACCGGCATAGCTCTGGGTGTAATTCTAGGGAATTCATTAATTCATTTTGTCATGTGTTATAGCGCTTATCACCATTATTATGGTCCCAACATACTTTTGGTTGAATGACCTTGGACAGACCAGAGTCCAGAAATTTGGGAGGTATTATTATGCGTGTGAGCATTTCAGCCATTAAAGTTATGCGAGGGTGGCCAACAACCTGGTAGTCACTCAAGTCTAAATGAAGTGTGTAAGGGCACAGCAGAGGAATACTATGGGCTAAGGGGGTAGGGGGGTTGTGTTTGAGGAGATAGAGAGTTATGTGTGAAGCTACAGTTCAAATCTTTGTCGTTAAAAGTACCTACATTCTTATGGCAGAAGTGATGTGCAATTGTGTTTGTGTTGTATGTGCGTTCAGGGTGTGTGGAGTGAGACTGTAACTTCCGCTAAATTGCAAAGGTGCCGTGTGCGAGGGGAGAAATGGGTTACTTGTACTAACAACACTGTCTATTTGCTGGGTTTCACCTATGTGCAAGGAGCAGTGCTGCGTTTCACAGGCGATCTAAGTGCTCGATGAATGCATAATACTCGCCCTCTGTGCGGTTCTTGGAGTGAGAGATTGTCATTCCTAGTTCCTTATAGTTTGAAACCAAGGACTCCATTTCATGATTGCATGCAGCGTCCTGGGCCACCACCCTATGCTTTAGAGTTACCTGTCATGCCAAACATGAGCGAGGGGTGCGAGGTTCCTGGTTGTTTTCCTACAGGATGATCAGCGTGATTTTCACAAGGTGCATTTTAAGTGGGATGCATTCCTCCCTCCAAGTCCATGTGTTCTCTGGGGGAAGTGCGAGGAGGAACCTTGCTGCAGAGATTTGAACCTGCTGGATCTTTCTCATTTGGTATGTAGGCGCGCTTAGGTAGAGGGAGATGGATTAGTCTGGGCATGAGAGGATGATGGGCATGATTGGTTAAACTCTATGGGGGTAGGAGAGATGAGGAAAGATCTGCTTGTGAATGCCGAGGTAGAAGGTGCACGATCTGGAGACTGCATTGATGTGACAGGAGTGGGCTAGGTCTGAGCTAAAAGTGCATCTTAGGCTTTTGAGTGAGGGGGATGCAATGGGAGTGTGTCCTAAAGAATGCATCCAAGGGATAGGTTGGGGAAGGAGAGCTGGTTTGCCACAGATTAAGAATTCATGAATGCTGAGGCAATGTGCAAAAGTAAACCCGCGTGCAGCAGGAGGGTATAGTGCAGCGCCCAGCATTATATCTGAGTGTAATACTAGCGAATACTTGGACAAGGTGCAAAATTAAACCCAGAGTGTAGAAGTAAGGTATAGTGCAGCTCCCTGCGTAGCTGCGAGTGTAATACTAGGGAATATTGAGAAAATGTGCAAAAGCAAACCCTGTGTGCAGCAGGAGGGTATAGTGCAGCGCCCAGCATCAATCTGAGTGTAATACTAGCGAATACTTGGACAAGGTGCAAAATTAAAACCAGAGTGTAGAAGTAAGGTATAGTGCAGCTCCCTGGGTAGCTGCGAGTGTAATACTAGGGAATACTGAGAAAATGTGCAAAAGCAAATCCACTGTGCAGCAAAAGGGTATAGTGCAGTACCCTGTGTGAGTGCAATAGTAGTGAACACTGAGATAATGTGTAAAATTAAACCCAGAGTGTAGAAGTAGGGTATAGTCCAGCTCCCTCCATAGCTCAAAGTGTAATACTTAAGCAATATAACCTGAGGAGGGGTCATTGCTGGTTAAGTAATACCGCGGGGCAGCAGTTAGAAGCCAGAGCCAAGCGAGGGCTTAACGCGAGTCCCGGAGTATTCCCCCACCGGTAATGCCCCCTCCTCGGGTTATATTCCTATTCGTACCCTGGCATGTTGTCGCAGGGTACTAATAGTGTTTTTCTTGAGTTGAGAAATGACGTGTTTACCGTTTCGCAACACAAGAAAAAACTCCAAAAAAGATGACCGCCATGGATTGGGTAGAAGGAAACTACAGGAGGTCACTTTTCCCTTTCCATGGCGACCATTCACGGGTCAGAAATGCGCCGGGAACAGTACTGTTTCCAGTGTTGCCGAGAAAGAAGGAAACACAAGGTTAGTGGTGAGGGAGTGTGGATGTCCTTAATATGTGGAAAAAGGGTATGGGGGAAGGCGACGCGGGGGCACAGCGGAGCACAGTCACCTGATTCCCAGTGAGGAACAGAGTCTATACCATGTTGAAAAGACCCTGCTCTGAGCCTCTTCATTGGCTGAGAGGCTGCCAGTCCCCCTTGCCGGGTACTAATAGGGAATACTGAGACAATGTGAAAAATTAAACCCAGAGTGTAGACGTTGGCTAGAGTGTAGCTCCCTGTGATATCTTTACAAAAGGAATGTAAAGAAGACCCTAATTGAAGGCAAGTTGGGAAATCGCAACTGTGCAGCGCCAAGGAAAATGGCACATGTGGTGGCTGCACTAAGACGATATTAATGCTGGTCTGGACTAGCGTGATATCCCTAATGGGCTGCAATAAGATATTATCACCGCTGGACTAGACTAAGTAGCTATCTATGCTAAACTTCACAGAGATTATATCACTGGTGGACTGCACTCATAGAATATCCCTCATTACTGTAGCAGGCTGATATCCCTACTGGACTGCAATGAGATGGTATCGCTGCTGGGTTTCATAGAGAGGCTATCACTGCTGGTATGGACTAGCATGCTATCACCAATGGGTTGCAATAAGATACTATCACTGCTAGAGTGAGGAGCTACCTACGCTAAACTTCATGGAGATGATATCACCGCTGGACTGAACAGAGAGGATATCACTGCTGAATTCCAAACATATTATACCACTGCTGGGCTGCACTCATAGAACATCACTGCTTTACTGTAGCAGGATGATATGCCTACTGGACTGCAATAAGCTGTTATCACTGCTAGACTTCACAGAGAGGCTATCACTGTTAGTCTGGACTGATATGATGCCACTAATAGGCTGCAATAGGCTGACATTGCAGCTGGGCTGCAGTAAGATCGGATCACTGCTGAGCTGCACACAGATGATATCACTGCTTAGCTGAGGTAGTATGAGATCACTGTTGGGCTGCAATACGATGATATCATTGCTGGAGTAGACTTCGCTGCTATCACTTCTGGACTTCATGGGGATGACATCACTGCTGGAGTAGGCTAAGATGCTGTGGCGGCTGAACTACATTAAGATGAACACTCCGCAATCTCACTGCCCACATTTATTTTTTTCTGTTTCTCTTCTTAGCATCGCTCCTCTCTCTGAGAGCCGGCCATTCCTTTCTTTGCGGCCTCTCCCGCTTTCTCGGTTCTATCCGTTTGCTGACCGTCTTTGGGGCCCACTCCCTTTGTCCCCTCCTCGTGGGTCACTCTCGCTTCCTCTCTCTCTTTCTGTGCCCTCCCATTGTGTCTCCCTCGGCTAGTCTGCTTTAGCCCGCTCTTTTTCTCCTCTTCCCCTCTGTACCCTGTCTCTCGTCCACTTGTATCCTGTGTTTTTTTCACGCATCTCCTGTAACCCTTCTCCCCACCTCACGCTTGTCCTGAGCGGAGGGTAGCAGTACCTGGCACAGTGACCTGCATTGCATACACGGCACTGCATGGGGAAGGGGGCCCATATCAAAACTATAATCGTTTCTAAAGTGTGGCCTGCCAAAGCACCAGGCATCTGTGGATGGTGATTATAATGTGAAGGACACATTCACTCTGTGGAGTGACTGTGAGTGCAGCCCCTCGAGAGGTCATGTATGTTTTCCTCTGGCGGATATCCAGTGCCGGCCCGAGGTCTGCCAGTGCCCTGTGCGAGATCTTTCCGTGTGCACCCCCCGCCCCACCACCCTCACACCACAAATGCAGAACAGCAGGGGTCTCCGAACAACAGAAACGAGCCCGCTGTTGTTCTTGTAAATTGTGTTTAAGGTCCGTGCATGGTGCAGCGTGATTCTTTAATAGGCACAGGCTGGGCCAGGACGATGCTTACGTTTACATGACACTGAGCTGGAGCCTCCAGCTTAGTGTCATGTAAACTTGAGACAAGTCGTCCTAATTTTACTGCAGGGGGGGTGCTCTTGTATGGCGACACCTCTGGAGCGCACCTTGAACCGGCACTGCTTACACCTTTAACACAGATACTGTAACCTACCACTGTACAGTATTTGTGTTAAAGGTGTAAGTGACCCGCCCCCATGGGAACCCATGCATTACATCTCCAGGGGCGGTGGTCAGCCAATCACAATCACTCCACAGAGCGAGAGTGTCCTTCAAATTAGCATCACAGTCCCCAGATATTATGTTCTGATATTTGTATAGCTCCTACTGCCATTGTTATGGCCGCGAAGCGCTGTGGGGTGAATGACTCTTCGGCAGACATAAGTCTGAACAAATGTGAACATTCAAAAGTATTAAACTGCATGCAAATATATTTAGAATGTAGGCGACTCTTTAGTTACTAGAAAAAATGACTAGCTCCAAGAGATTATACTATCCATACATGTAGACTGTTTAAGAGCAGAGAGTAATTCTATGTCTGTGACTACGTGACAGGTGGACTGACTTTTTCATGGGACTAATACGTTTTCTGTGGATCGCAGCACTAAAGGGGGAACAAGCTATTATAGTCTATCAACCCCCATAGTTGAGGATTCTACTATAATTTACATGCAGAACCCACGGATACTGAATAACGTGCATTTACATGCAAATGACATGCATATTTGTTGGATCTGTCAACTTGCCTGAAACATCGATTTAATGCAGTATATTTTAGATTGCATATAGTGCTGCACTGTTGAACAAGTGAATGCTAAGTATTCTTGAGCTGTTGATGGCAGTGAACAACCATGTGAATTTTCTTTTTGTTAATTTGTATTTATTTGCATTATGGTTTAAAATGACCATTTGCAAAAAGGTGAAAGAAGAAAATAAAGGGAAACACATACGATATGAGTCACATAGTTACCATACAATGCTAACACTCTCCTACACAATAAAACAGACCTAAAAAACACACCATTGGCATCCAAGCCGGTCAAGTGGCACAGCGAGTACAGCGCTCGCTTTGACATCAGTGCAGAGCCTGCTAACGCAGGTTCGAATCCCGGCGGGGCCAAACTCAGCGTTTCATCCTTCCGAGGTCGATAAATGAGGAGCACCACACACCGTGGGTAATAATAAGAAGCGCTCAGATACCTGAGGGTTCGTAGCGCTATATAAGTGCCAAATTATTATTATTATTATTATTATCCTTTAAAATAGAATCAATAACATGTAACACTGTGATACAAAAAACATGTAAATTGAACTACATAACAAACCAGAATAGATTACTTAGTTCCACTTTGTGACAATATTTCATTTCAGTTTAAAACAATATGCTCCAGGTATCTGACAGTATCTAAAACCAATAAGACTTGGTCCCCACTAAAAACTGACACCCAAACTCTGGCCTCTGAGATTGCTCTAAAATGATAAAAATGATTTCTTTTTTGCAAAAGCTGGGGTCTCAATTCCTCCCGTTCAGTACATGAGACGATTAGGTGTTTTATGGTTTCGGTCTCTTTACTACAAAAACAAGATATACCTTAGCAGTAGCCCCCAATTTCAATCTTAAGGCTGTGATTTCACACGTGCTCCAACGGTTCAGGTGCAATCTTAGAAACCCTTGACGTTTCTTGGAGCAAGGGAATTGAGACAAATATTTTGGGAGACAATTAAGCGCTCTTCCTTCAAATTAATAGTTTAAAAAAAATCTTATATCTATGACACTCAGCAATCGTGAGACACCAGTCAAATTTCCATAACATCTTTTTTAGCGTCACCCGGTCTCAATAATAAGGTTTCTACACTGGTGCCTGCCTCCTTTATTCAGGCTAGGCATCCCTCACTCCATTTACTCAGCGCACCAAAATGGGGGTCTGTAAGTGATTTGAGAAAAACATAAAGGTGAGTCCGATTACCCCTCTTTCCATTGCCCCAGTGTTCTGAAGTGAGCAACAACTACAAACTAAACAAATAACATTTGGATTTGTTACTGTCCAAAGTCATGAACCCAATGCACAAACAGTACTCACAAAAATACTTTCAGTTTTATTATTATCACAGGTAGTATAACATTAAAAAAGGCAAAAAATGCCACACCATGATATTACACACTTTCTAACAAATCACCAATACTTAAAAAAACTATTTGAGTCTAAAAACGCACAAGAAACATCAAAACATCAATTTGACAAAAGGGGTTGAAAGCAACACACAAAATATATGTTTGCATCAAAGATCCCACAGTTGGTTCATATGGGTATAGCAGATAGCTGTTGACATGTTTCGGCCATTATTTTGTTTCAGACACTATCCCTAGTGTCTTTAAATCTTTCTTTTTCTTAGGCCGCCTTCAGGACAGAATTTCTTCAAAGCAAGTCGAAACCGACTTTCTACCCCACAAATAGATCAGCATAACCGATTCTACAAGGAATGTATAAAAACAAATACAACATGTAAGTCTAAAGTTGATTCGTAGGTTCAAACTATTAACACAGGCCTGCTGAAATATTATGCTATTCAACACAACATTTTGGCACAATAACCATACAGATATTTGACCTATTCTCATAGAACACAGTAAAATACACTAAGGCAATTTGGACCAAGTGATTTGGACAAAACTGGAGGATAGAATTAACCTGGACTAGTATTTTCCTTAAAAGGCTTATACATTGCCACTTTATTATTGCGGATAGCGAAAGAAGACCCATATCATAACCTAACACCTGAATTGGCGTTCCCTTAGGTACCCCTAAAACTCTTTTCCAAAAGAGGCCTTTCGCTTAAAAAACATGGTGGCTTCCAATCCTTAAAATAAAGTCGGGACCACTTTTTGTTTATAAAATATCACCAATGGTTTGTGGGAAAACCTCCCATATTATATGTGCAAAATGAAACCCTGTGAAGCCGCTGTTACTGACTTTGTTCTTAGGTCATTGCAGTATTGGGTTTCAACCCAAGAATCATTAATGGGGATCCCCAAATATCTGTATTCTGGAACCTGTTGTAGAGGAAGGTTGTGTACTTTCAACAGGGGGATTGCTGACTTTTTCCCTTGACCCAGTTTAATGATCAGCATGTTTGATTTTTTTTATATTTACCTTAAACTCATTGTCAAGACAAAACTCCTCCAACTTAGCCAATTGCCTTTGGAGACCCACTGGAGTTTGATCCAAGAGGACCAAATATTCCGTCTAGAGGATCCATTGAATCGTGGCTTGTCCAATTCTAGTGGTACATGTACGTGCTTCCAACAAATGGGCCCTAATATCTGCAATGTAAAGGTTAAATAGTGCTGGCGCCAAGATACATCCCTGTTTTAGACCCTTCGATGTCTTGATGAATCTTGCCGGTCCGATAGCACAGCGAATAGAAAGCTCTCTTTGACATCTGTGCAGAGCCTGCTGACGCATGTTTGAATCCCGTCAAGGCCAAACTCAGCCTTTCATCCTACCGAGGTCGATAAATGAGCAGCACACCCCGTGGGTAATAAATAATAGGCAGTGCTCAGATGCCCGAGGGTTCATAGCACTATATAAACGCTAAATTAAATTAAATTGAAAGGAGGCCCTGATAATTTAATCAGACCTGGGTGGATGTTTCCATATGTAGGTCCCTTAAAATTTCTAGCAAGTGCAATGGATATCCCCAGGTCTCCAGTTTGTCCAAAGTCTAGCTCGGTCAACCGAATCAAAGGCGTGTTTAAAGTCTACAAAGGCCAAAAAAACGGACTGTTGCAAGCGAAACATGTTTTCTTTGATTTGGGCCAAAATTGTCACATTTATTGAGGTGCCCAATCCCGGGATAAAACCTGACAGATTTACCCAAGCACCAACTTTGCAAAAATGTTTCCTGCAACATCGAGCAAGGCGATGGCCTGATAGTTTCCCGGATCAGACCGAATACCATTCTTAAAGATGGGTACAGTCCCAGATTTTCTCCATGTATTCGGAACTCTCCGGGCTTTCAGGATGGACATAAACATTGTAAACAATACATTTGCCCACCCCTCAGGAAAGGCTTTGAACATGACGTTTGAAAGCCCATCTGGGCCCGTGGCTCTAGAGTTACTTGGCATGAGTATGATCGCTTTGATATCATCATGATCAAAGTCCAGATCCCAATGATCACTCAAAGCAACTTCCCATATTTGCGAGTTGCCTCCCTTTAGAATTTGCTCTAAAATGGACTGACGGGCAAGAGAATAGTGATCTGCTCAGCTTGTACACTGAGGAACCCTTTTAATGAAAATAATGGGAGGGTGGGGGTTGTATGTCAGAAATGCAAATTTGCCATGTTTGCGACTCCCTGATAAATGAACAAAATGTTCCTTTTTTCCTCCATTTCCCAAAGAGGAATGGACGGTATTGTGACGAGGCAAGCGTGCAGCATAATGTTATGTCATGCATAAAAAAGCACACCTCCCTTCCCTGCTCACCAAATCCACCTCCGCTACCTCCGCTAACCCTCACCTAACCTGGACTACTATCCTGGCAGTGCCCCATATGCGCATCACTCCCTTGCTAGGCAGCTAGGTTTGCGCTTTATAAATCCCACACATACACAACATGCATGGATATCGTTAGCTGGATAGCGCCAATAGCTTCCTGACCTGATTTCAAAGCACTGCAGTGTAACAAAGTACTGAAGGGGGGCATGCATGGGAAGGAGGGAAGAAGAGAGAGTGAGGCAGGGCATGTTGGTGGCTTTCAGTACCCATGCTACGTCCCGAATCCTCTCAGAACACTGACCTGTGTGGCGGAACCTGGGGGCAAAGTGAGCACAAAAGAGAGACCCAAGGTTTACCCGGAAAAGGGGTTCAAGGGTGAGAAATGCATTACGAAGGATAAAGAGAGAGTGAAATTCTGAAATGTTAGCAATTTTCGCTACTTCAGTCTTATGTATATTGTTTTTAAAGCACCAAAAGTTGAAGGGGCACGGAACAAAGTTACAAGCAAAGCATATCTGCAGCAACATATCGAAAACACAAATAAAAAGGAAGTAGAGGGGAAAAAAAGCAAAATGAGGGGAACAATGGCGGTTAGGAAATGGACCCTGAAGCGGAGGAGAACAGCGGGATCTCCGGGGGGGAAGGATTTCTGCTGGGGCATGTCTGATATTCGGGGGAAGGGAATTCCAAAGACGTGAGACAGCAGCAAAGCAAAGAGGGAAGCCTGAATGTGGGGCTTCCCAATCTACAGATGTGGGTAACCCTGGAGCCAACTACGTCCTGATCTTTCTCCTTCTGGATCAAGGCGTGGTACTGCAGTGGAAGCCAGTGAAGCGCCAAGAGGATGGGCTCAGACTTCCTCCCCGCCGCAATGAAACTAGACTACAGGCCCACATTACACCTGTCCAGACAGTAAATGGCTAAGACCCAGCAGCTAAGAGTGTGGAAAGGAGAGGGGAGACTGGATGGGTGAAGTAAGACCAACTGGAACCGGCCGCCATGAGGTAGTCTAGGAACAGGTTGTACATTGTGGGGGTTGGGGGGGTGGGGCAGGAAGATTGTGTTCCTCAATTCTCCTCCTCCCTCCTTCCCAGCTTCCCCAGCATTTAGAGCCTGCTTCTTTTGACCCAGACAGCAACAGCAAGCCAGGGACCTGGCGGGCAAGAGCCTAGAGGCCATCTTTGTGCAAGAGCGTGAATGCAAGCAGCCAAAATTCTCAGAACCTGGCCCTTTTGACTGGGGGTAAAGGAGTGGGGCTTGGCGGGACTGATATGTGAAACCAATCATGCTCAACATTTGCCACCCTATCATAAACCCGTGCGCACGTGCACACACAATCACACCTCATATGGCCAACACCATTCTTCCCTTGCTGTGCCAGAGAAGAGTGGCTGCCCTTCTCTGGGTAGGTTCATTGCTTGTCAGTTAAGCACAAAACCACTGGCACAGTCTGACTGGCGCCCAATCTCCCACCTGCCAAGTCCACCATACATACAAACAAATGTACACAAAATACAAATACAAACACAAAACGTACATTATTCAAGCATTGCACAGGCAGTGGTGTCGCTAGGGGGGCCGGCGGGCCTGTGCCCCCCCTCTGAAATCCTGCCCCCCTCTATTTCCCCCCACTACCTAAGGTGAGCAGTGACCGTGTTCTCTGTTCGTGGTGTTATTTGCGACACTCACTAAGGCAAATGTCTGCATATCGCACAGCAAATACTCTCCTTTTGTCTCAAAGCTAGCAGTGATCTTGGTATGCATTATGGCATCGGCATGAACATGAGCACGAGCCACTTCTCAGGTGTTCCTGCCCGGCTTCTGCACAGTGACCTTCATAGTGTGCAGAGCAGCTTGCAGCCCCTCCCATCAGAATGTAGCACAGGAAACTGCAAATGATGGGCCATTAGTCACTGAATGGTTTTGTGCCTGCATTCTGATTGGGGGGGCGGTTGTTGCAGTGGGGTGTGGGTAGTTGGTGTGCACAAAAGCCTCTCTGCAGGTGTGCTTGTGATGTCCCAATTACCTCTTATAAGCAGCCCCCCCACTTTTGTCTGTGGCCCCCCTACTTTTGTCTTTGGCCCCCTCTGTGCCCCTCCTAAATTTGACTCCTGCCAACGCCACTGTACACAGGCAAGTAACAATGCCGGGGCTCCGGCCTCCACTTTCAGCTGTAAACCATATTGCTGTAGCAAGGCCAATAAAATGTCGTCTACGCCCTACTTCCATGACGAAACAGATAATATTTTGTTGCAATTACTTTGCCAAATTTCTCTAATATTTTGATTTAGTCTAGCGAGCCGGGCTAACCCTTTAGTTGCTGGATTTGAGATAGAGCTTTGAATGAATATATTTATTGGTTATTTGTAACGCGCACTATACAGCAAAAATTGTGTTTCAAGACGCATGAAGACAAGGGGGGAATAGGGAAGAGGAAGTAGGTATAAAACAAAAACTTTCTTAAAAGGTCTTGACACATTCGGAATGTGCAAGTGCTATAGTATGAGAGCAGGGGAGAGGGGGAGGAGGGGAAGTGCAGGGAAGGGGTAAAGTTGAAGAAAACAAACAAAAAACAAACAAAAGGTTGTGAGAAGACGTGCAAGTGCTGAGACATGAAAAAGCGGGAGAGGCGGAGGAAGGGGAGTGCGGGGGGGAGCAAGAGGGTGAAAGGTAGAGTAAATGCAAAAACAATTAAAAAAAAGTGTAGGACACGTAGGTAAACTACATTTAAAGGAGAACCAGACATGCAATTAAGACTAAGCAGGCAAGAAAGACAGCAGATTGGAAAAACATCACCTCATGGAATGAGGGGCCACATCGGGCATGCAGACAGCAATTATGACTAAGCAGGCAAGAGTGACTACAGACTGGGAAAGCCTCACCTCGTGAAATGAGGGGCTACATCAGGCATGCAGACAGCAATTATTAAGCAGGCAAGAATGACAGCAGACTGGAAAAGCCTCACCTCATGAAGTGAGGGGCTACACCAGGAATGCAGACAGCAATTATTAAGCAGGCAAGAGTGACTACAGACCGGAAAGCCTCACCTCATGGAATGAGGGGCTACATCAGGCATGCAGACAGCAATTAAGACTAAGCAGGCAAGAGTGACTACAGACAGGAAAAGCCTCACCTCGTGGAATGTGGGGCAAAATCAGTAGACAGTAATTAAGACTAAGCAGGCAAGAATGACTACAGACTGGAAAAGCCTCCCCTCGTGCAACGAGGGGCTACATCACGCAAGCAGGCAGGAATTATTAAGCAGGCAAGAATGACAGCAGACTGGAAAAACCTCACCTCATGGAGTGAGGGACTACAGACTGGAAAAGCCTCACCGCATGGAATGAGGTGCTACATCAGGCATGTAGACAGCAATTAAGACTAAGCATGCAAGAATGACTACAGACTGGAAAAGCCTCACTGCATGGAATGAGGGACTACAGACTGGAAAAGCCTCACCGCATGGAATGAGGTGCTACATCAGGCATGTAGACAGCAATTAAGACTAAGCATGCAAGAATGACTACACACTGGAAAAGCCTCACCTCGTGCAACGAGGGGCTACATCACGCAAGCAGACAGCAATTATTAAGCAGGCAAGAATGACAGCAGACTGGAAAAACCTCACCTCATGGAGTGAGGGGCTACATCAGGCATGTAGATAGCAATTAAGACTAAGCAGGCAAGAGTGACTACAGACTGGAAAAGCCTCGCCTCGTGCAACGAGGGGCTACATCAGGCATGCAGACAGCAATTAAGACTAAGCAGGCAAGAATGACTACAGACTGGAAAAGCCTCACCTCGTGCAACGAGGGGCTACATCACGCAAGCAGACAGGAATTATTAAGCAGGCAAGAATGACAGCAGACTGGAAAAGCCTCACCGCATGGAATGAGGGACTACAGACTGGAAAAGCCTCACCGCATGGAATGAGGTGCTACATCAGGCATGTAGACAGCAATTATGACTAAGCAGGCAAGAGTGACTGCAGACTAGAAAAGCCTCATCTCATGGAATGTGGGGCTACATCAGGTATGAGCACAGTAAAACAGTGTAATACACAGCACAGGGTGAGAGAGACTATCCAGTGGTTGCCTGTAGATCAGATGCAAAGCATGGCAAGGTTAAAGTCAAGCCGTGGTTGCAGGTGGGTCAGAAGCAAAATACAGCAGGTTGCAAAATTCAATCAATGGTCGCCGGTGAGTCAGATGCACAGCACAGCACAGCAGGTTACAAAAGTCAAGCCCGGGTTGCAGGTGGGTCAGAAGCAAAACACAGAAGAGTTCAAATCCTCATGTGCAGTGGGACTTTTCATATGTTTTTTTCTAAATATACATAAATGAATGTAATATATAACAGATCCTGGCCCAATAAAGACAAGTTCACCTATGCCTGAGGGTTCACCTGAGGGCACTGAAGGCAGAGGATTCCATTTCCATTTCGCCATGATTCATTAAAATTCTCCCAATTCGACCGCACCCTCGAACTTTGTTAAAATAACAAGGAAACTCGTACCCACCCTCCTCAATATCAAAACACCACCACGCAATAATGGGGACATGAACTTACAACTGACAGAGAAAGCTACCGGAACAGCCTCTTCCCCATTGACTATCCCCAATCGGCCCACCTGTCGCACCACACACACAATTCTAAGAGATTCTATGATTACACCAGTATATAAATTCACACCCTGGATCCTCATTCTAAGCGATTCTGTGATTGCACCTATATATCACCTAACACTCTGGACCCTAATTTTAAGGGATGCGGTTTATCACTGCGCCACCCACAATGTCGACTAAGAAAATGCTGACTTCCTTTATGGTGCGACACAGTGATCACATCGATCATTTTTGCCCACTTCCCCAACCAACCTTCCCTTCCCTTCTTCCCTTTTCGGCGGCACACTTCTATGTGTGCTGCTGACTCCTCTCTGTCCCTACAGCGTCCGTTCCATTCCACTAACGTGGCTCGCAACTGCCGTTGCAGGGTCCTTTCCTTTTTTTCTTTTTTCTTTATCGTACCCGCTATCCAAGTAAAGGATAGCGGGGGACACCACGCAACCCCTGACTCACATTACAGCAAAAAAGGGGGTTTGGGGATACCCCCCCCCCCCGAAACCCTGCTCCCCTTATTCACTGTAATGTGAGTCGGAATTTTTGTTCAGTGCAAAGGCGCAGTATCAGGTACAAGTGACATTGTTTTATTCGCAGTTTTGGTACGATACCATTTTAAGAGATTCTGTGATAATACATGTTTAATTCCTAACGCCTAGCCCCTCATTCTAAGAGATTGTGTAATTATATAGATTATACTTAATAGCCCATTCCTTAATTCTGAGAGATTCTGTAGTTATGGCTGGATAACATGTGATGCCCATCACCTTATTCCTAGAGATTCTGTAATTATGCATGTATAAAACCATACACTCTGGACCCCGATTCTAAGAGATTCTGTGATTATAGCTGTATAGAACCTCATTCCTGATCCTGAGATCCTCATTCTACGAGATTCTGTAACTATACCCTGAGTGAAGACCTGCAGACTATCTCAGCAGATTGCATCTGCAATAGGACTAGAGAGGAGAATGCTCCTGGATGTCTACTCATATGTCCCAATGGGCCTCCAGAACATGAAGGGTGTGGAAGGTGTTTGGCACTTGCAGACCTACTCACCGGTTAAGGTTTTCTTGCCCCTAGGCATTGTAGGGATACAACCATACTGCACTTTGCTTCAATATTTTAAAATGTTCAAGCTATCTCCAATGCACTGATGCCCAAATCTTAAGTCTGTACATCAAAATGTACAGATATTTTTTATGTGTTGTATTTTCATCCGTTATTTCTATTGATATATGTTTTAGTTTACATTATATGTAGATATTTGTTTTCAAATGATTCAAATAACAATACATCCATGTTATATATGTGCCTAGGGCAATAGGGTCTAACGAGATCCCACAGTTACATTTCTAAATCAAAGTACGTATTGTGTTATGATGAACAATCAACATTAAATGACCAACACGTGTTTCACACTATGTGGACTTTGTATTCCCACACGCGTGCTTCCTCAGGGTCTTTTTTAGAATTAATGACCTGCATCTCATGAACGTCATTCCTCTGTATTCTGTTACCAAGTTGGTTTGGCCTGACCACTTGGTACAATGGTTGTGTGTTTGACGTTTCCCATGCTTCCTTAGTGTGGGAACGTTTTGGTTACTTATAAGCCCACTGTGAGATAATAAACGACCTGTCGATGGCCATTATACAGCCTGTCCCTAGGTTAGCGTCTGCAAGGTATTTTACATGTACAGCCCTACACTGAGGTAATATACAACCCGTCCCATGGCATTACTGGCATAAAACCGTGCTGTACTTGTGTTGGCCATGTACTCGCCTAGTCTCACCTCAGGCAACAGTATAGAAGTTACGGTGGGCAATGTGTTGGCCATGTACTCGCCTAGTCTCCCCCCAGGCAATAGTATCGAAGTTACTGTGGGAAAATTGTTGGCCATGTACTCGCCTAGTCTACCCCAGGCAATAGTATAGAAGTTACTGTGGGCAATGTGTTGGCCAAGTACTCGCCTAGTCACCCCCAAGGCAATAGTATAGAAGTTAATGTGGGCAATGTGTTGGCCATGTAATCGCCTAGTCTCCCCTCAGGCAATAGTATAGGAGTTACTGTGGGAAATGTGTTGGCCATGTACTCACCTAGTCTCCCCCAAAGCAATAGTATAGAAGTTACTGTGGGCAATGTGTTGGCCATGTAACCGCCTAGTCTCCCCCAAGGCAATAGTATCGAAGTTACTGTGGGCAAATTGTTGGCCATGTACTCGCCTAGTCTACCCCAGGCAATAGTATAGAAGTTACTGTGGGCAATGTGTTGGCCAAGTACTCGCCTACTCTCCCCCAAGGCAATAGTATAGAAGTTACTGTGGGCAATGTGTTGGCCAAGTACTCGCCTACTCTCCCCCAAGGCAATAGTATAGAAGTTACTGTGGGCAATGTGTTGGCCATGTACTCGCCTAGTCTAACAGAATCTGAGGCCTGACCCCCGTCCCCCCAGGCAATGATATAGGGGTATATCAGTGAAGTGTTCAGGGTGCATCGTGTGTTGGTCATTGCCCATCTGTGGTAAGCAGGTCAAACATTATTCAGAGGCAGAACTGGATTATTGCCGATCGAAGGTCCTGGCAGATCTGGTGAGAAATCAACCTGAACCTCATCTGATTTCATAGCAAATCTAGATCTGTTTACAGACACGAGTAGACTTGAGCACCAATGTAAAGTTTGCTTTTGTGGGATTGATTGGATGTGTTTTTGTTTTTCATTCATTCATGATCGATCTGTATTTTGTTTTTATAGATACCCTTGTAGACCCCAAATGGCCTCTTCTAAATGTATCCTGGAAAATCTCATAGATAAACTAAGTGAATGTGGTGTGCCTTGACACGCTGCATGGATGGTAGCAAATTCTGTGAGCAGGGCTGTGCTGAGGGAGCATGCGGACTGACCACAAGATGTGTGCCTGTATATTGATCACTACAAGGTGTCTATTGGTATTGATCAGCAGCAGGTGTCTCGTGATATCACCCAGCACCAGTTGTCTTAAGGACACTACTTAACACCATGGGTTCCATGGCTATTGATCATCAGCATGTGTCCCATGGATATTGATCAGCCCTGGTGTACTTTGAGAATGATAATCACTGGGTCAGCCTGGATAATTTTCAGCACCAGGTATAAAATATATACTGATCAGTCCCACGAGTCTATGGCAGTGGATCGGTGCCAGTTATCCAATGTCTATTGTTCTTCCCAGGTGTTTATTGATGTTGTTAAACACCAAGTGTCCATGAACATTGAAAGCCACCCAATATCAATCAGCAACAGGTGTCAATTGGTGATTATCGTCACCAGATGTTGATCAGCATTGCATATCTGATGACATGCGGGTGCCGGAGGATATTGATCAGCACCAAATGTCCTATATAACTATTGATCACAATCAATTGCTGTATGACTGTTGATGTGCACCAACTGTCCTCTCGATATTGATCAGCACAGTTGTCCTATCAGCATTGACCCAAGGGTCTGGTTCTGCTCCTGGTGTCCCGTGGAT
Organism: Ambystoma mexicanum; assembly: GCF_040938575.1. Taxonomy (NCBI): domain Eukaryota; kingdom Metazoa; phylum Chordata; class Amphibia; order Caudata; family Ambystomatidae; genus Ambystoma; species Ambystoma mexicanum. The sequence goes on along the minus strand of NC_090934.1, from coordinate 308,624,596 downwards.
GTTGATCCGCACCAAAAACTTTATAGATTTTGATTAGAACCCAATATTCATGGATACCGTTGAACAGGAGGTGCCTGTGACCACTACCAGGCGTCTCACAGATGTTTACCATCAGCAGAGGTGCTATTATATTGATCAGAACCAGGAGCCTGATGTATATTGATCAGGAGGAGGTATTCCTGGTTTTGAATGTATCGCCTCAGCCCCTTGAAGGCGAGTCTGCATTTCAGCTTCCCGAGTATGTCCCTTGCCTTATAATCCTGCAGCGCCCAAGCCGTCTCCATGCTAGTGATGGACGATCCATCACTCCTGCCAGGCTGCGGTAATGCTATGGGCTCATCATTTCAGGGGACCCTTTCATGATGAGTTCTGTTTTCCAATTAGAAACAGGCATTTTGACATTCATCACGGAGGATATGAAATGTGCAGGGAGTGAGTGGCCCTTTGCCAGATCTTCTGGACATTTGAGGAAGCTAAGCCAGGATTGGCAACTTTGGTTGGACAGCAGCCATCCAGCACAGCTGTGTTGCTAGAGTCAGTGCTGGAAATGGAAACAATTTACTCTGGGAATCGCCTTCTACTGTGTGCGAGTGGGTGGGGGGGTTGTGGGTAGGGCTGAGGGGTGGTGTCCCAGTCCAGTGTCGCGCAGAACTCTATCTCTTCAAGGAACCCAATCCTGGCAATTTGCATAAAAGCAAAGAGCACTTTGGGAGTTAAAATGATCACATTTATATTACATGTAGTGATTCAACAAGGAACCCTTTATGCAAGTATTGCAAGTTGGGCTCCCTGCTCTTTTCATTTTCACTGTACTTGCCCGAACAGAGAAATGTCTGAAAATGGCAAAACACATATACCCATTTGGACAGCTTGTCCACAAGATGCTAGGCTTGGGCTGTTCCTGCACGCAGCGCATATGTTAGAGACTCAGTCTTGCTTGCAAGAGTCTCCGGAAGCGCTGCTTGTGATTGAGAGCTCCTGGGTCGGAAACCAATTTTGGGGACTCGGGTTGGCATTCATAAGCGAACAATGCTCCGACAAGACACACTTTGTTGTAGCGCAACTCCATCTTTTTTCTGGAACATTTTCTACCCTGGCCTGAGCTAATACACATCTGTTCTCTGGTCTTTGAATAGAGAGTGTGTCCACGGCTATTGATGAACACCGGGTGCCTATGGTTATTGATCAGCACCAGGTACCAGGGGTATTGGTCAGCATCAGGTATCTGAGTATTGATCACTACCATGAGTCTGTGGGTATTGATGCACATGCACTTTCTATGGTATTGATCAGTACTAGGTGTACGAAGCGTGTACTTATTTATATTGATCGGCACCAGGCGTCTATCTGTATTGATCTCAGCAACAGTGCCCCATGAATATTGGTCACCCTCAGGGATCTATTAATACGATTAAACTCAGTGTGTGAGGATATTGATACTAAATGTTATATATATATATATATATTTCTGAGGCTTGTGGAATCTGCTTAGATCACATGCTGTGCATAGGCCGACATCTAGTGGAAGCTGCGGAGTATTACAGTTTGTTTTTCGAAAGTCGAAAATGGGCGTCGACACAGGCGTGCCAGTAATACTATCCCTAGTGTGACGTCCACTGTACCCAAGATCCCTCACGCGTGTAGGATCCTCAGATTGTTTTTTTCCGCCATACTGGTCGGAAGCATCTTGCGGAGTTCCCTGGCCTTAGCCATACTTTTGCTGTTATTATAATTATACTTCTTATTCATTCCCTTCCCCACCCCAACGTCGACCCTCAACCTCGACGACGGCTGGAGAAGTCATCGACCGTCGGCTGCTGCACGACGGATCTGGGCCTAGGAAGGCCGCCGGCCTCGGCCCGGGCCTAGTAGGCCGCTGGCCTCGGCCCTTACAAGTAGGGAGAGTGGGGGGTGGTACATACTCTTCACTCTTGATATATAGATTTACATTTATATATTCCTACACTTAGCAGCCCGCTGCCTTAAGGTGCGTATGGAGGGTACCCCTTTTCAATTCTGCCCCAAGTGCAATCGCAAATACCCTTGGGTCGACAGGCACGCCACGTGCAATCTCTGCTTGCCGAGGGATCACCCCGAAGCGAACTGCAGAGCGTGTAGTAGGTTTAAACCTAAGACACTTAAGGACCGTTCGACAAAGCGTTGGGCCCACCACGCCAGGCAGGAGGCCATGGCAGCGGAGGGCGCCTTCAGCGATGGCAGCGACGCCGTACTTTCGGACGGCGAGGGCATTATGGCGTCGAAAGACAGCCGACGAGCGCAGGTCCCCGACCTCGGAAGGTCGTCCGGCAGGGCGGCTATGGGGAAGACCCCCGGCGACGCAAGCGCTACACACATAGCATACACTAAACACACTAAGACCAACCGGACCTCGACGACGTCGACTTCCCGGAAAGAGGCACAAGAAGAACGGTCCGACTCGGTGTCCTCTGGGCGCTCTCGATCGAGATCACCTCACGACGCAAGGCAATCATCCACTCTTGCCAAGGGTGCCTCGCTACACACATTAACGGAAGTTCGATCGTCGGGAGACGAAGACGACTTCCACCCCCAGGCCGCGCTCCAAGATACCGAGACCGCGGTTAACACCAGTGAGGCCCCACGCCCAAATACCTCTCCAGACCCTCGGCGCCAGGCGTCGAAAGTCTCTGGGGCCTCCAAGGGACAGGGAAAACATTTTTCCACGCACGGGGAGGGGGGGAAACAGCGGAAAGCACAGCCTTCCACCCCTGTAAAGCCATCCTCTCACCCTAGGCAGACAAGTAAACTCAAGTCTACCCTTGAAAAGTCCCATAAATCATCACCTGCTAAAGTAATACCCTGTTCCAGGGAATGGTCCAGTGTAGACATAGACAGAGTTATGTCTAGGATGTCTTCCTTGGCTGATTTTTATGACAAGAACCCAGAACACTTTCTTTCATATAACCCTCAAGGGGCCACACCCTCAGGCTCCTCCGATCCTATCCCGCTAAGTAAAAAGCCCCGGGTCGAAAGTCCTGAACCCTTCAAGGTTCAGCCTTACTCCACCCCATATTCTACTCCACTCCCCAGTTACCAGGGACAAGTTTTCCCGAAAGAGGACCAGGAGTTAGAAATTATGGAAGAACAAACCGGGACAGATTACTATGCAGAAGATGAGGACCTGGAGGAGGAAGAAGATGAGCAGGAAATGTACAGAGTAGATTCCCCAGTACAAAGCGAAGCCCCAGTTACTGACTCTCCAGTTGATAACCAGCCCCTCCTTAACGAGGTTCTCGCGCGAGCAGCGGAACACTTCCACATCGACACCCACGGTGTACAGGAGGAAAGGGACTTCGCGGAGGAGTTTGTAGGAGAGAGAAGACCGGTCGCTCAGACCATCCCTATCCTCAAATCCATCCAACGAAGAATAGATCCTTCCCTGGTGAATCCTAACCTCACCAGAGCTGTCAACCCCAGAATTGAAAAGATTTTCCGGGCAGCCCAGTCTGACCCTCTGTATATAAGGGGACATCTTAGACCAGATTCCCTAGTGGTGACCAACACTAGAAAAAGGGCTGGCACGCCCTTATCTTCATCAGAAGCTCCTCCCGACAAGGAGAGCAAAAAGCTTTACGGGTTTGGCAGGAAGGTAGCCTCAACGTCCGCCTACCAAGCAAGGATTGCGAATTCCACCACCCTGTTGGCTAGTTACAATTGCCATCAATGGGAAGAAGTCGCGGCGCTCATTGCCTCTGCTCCAGAACCGTTAAAGGGCCAGCTGGCTCGGATCTCGGCAGAGGGGAGAGCCGTGTCTGGTTGCATTTTAAAGGCAACTTTCGACGCCGCTGACAACGCAGGGAGATTGATAGCAGAAGGTACTGTTATCAAGAGACATGCGTGGTTACGGCAGTCGGGATTCAAGACAGAGACCCAGGCTTCTTTAATAGACAAGCCAGTGGAACCCGACCTATTGTTTGGGAAAGCGGTCGAAGACGCACTTAAAAATGCCAAAGATGAATATGAGACTCTCAAATCCCTTGGCCAGCTTACCAACAAACCCCCTAACCAGAGGGGGAACAATAATTTTCGTCGCCCACGCGGCCAAAATTCACAAAGAGGCAACTATGCCCAGGGACAGGGTACACAATGGAATAACAACCAGCAGTCTACCCAAAGTTACGGCAGGGGTAACAAGAGAGGTCGTGGAAGAGGCAGAGGCAGCCCCAACAAGGGAGGGGGCACGCCTCCACCAAAACAGTGATGCTCAGTTCAGGGTCCCTTGCCACGCAACCCCAGTAGGGGGACGCATTTCCACCTTCACCCAGGCTTGGGAAGGGATCACCTCAGACAGATGGGTGCTGTCAACAGTATCCGCAGGATATTGTATAGAACTACTGCAGCGTCCCCGGAATCATCCCCCACGACAAAGAGTGCACTCCCTAGAGCATCAAAGGATCCTTCTCGAGGAGATCGCCATTCTGCTAGAAAAGGACGCGATAGAACTCGTCCCAGGACACCAGGTAAACAAGGGTATCTATTCAACTTACTTCCTTGTGCCAAAGAAAGATTTGACAATGCGCCCAGTATTGGACTTACGGCCTACCAACAAGTATGTCAAGCCCCAAAAATTCCGTATGACCACGCTACAAGAGGTAATCCCCCTCCTAAAAAAGGGGGATTACATGGCAACCTTGGATATGAAAGATGCTTATTTTCATATTTCCATGCTCCCAGCGCACAGAAAGTACTTGCGCTTCAAGGTAGACAGTCGCCACTACCAATTCAAGGTACTGCCCTTCGGGATAGCTTCAGCACCAAGGGTTTTCACCAAGGTACTGGCGGTGGCGGCTGCACACCTACGCAGGGAAGCAATCCCGGTGTACCCTTATCTGGACGACTGGCTCATAACGGGGGAAACCCCAGGAATTTGCAGATCAAACATTCAGAGGACTATCGACCTCCTCCACGAATTAGGCTTCTCCATCAACGAGAAAAAGTCAAGTCTGGTGCCAAGCACCTCAAAACAGTTTCTAGGAGCTATCCTAGATACTCAGAAAGGATTGACCTTCCCTTCGGAAGAGAGAATTCGGAATATACTTCTGCAAATTCCGCATTATCAGTCAGGTCAACAGATAACAGTACGCAAAGCAATGCGGTTACTGGGCATGATGGCGTCATGCATTTACCTGGTCCCCCACGCGCGTCTGCGCATGCGCCCCATGCAGGAATGGTTGGCGAAACAGTGGTCTCAGGCAAGTGGTCAGTGGGACGATCTAGTGGTCGTTTCGCCAACACTAGTACAAAGCCTACTCTGGTGGACAAGAGAGAATCTCGCAAGGGGAAAACCCTTTTACGATCCAGAAGTACAGGCAGTGGTGACTACAGACGCATGCCTGACTGGGTGGGGAGCTCACCATCTCCACCACACAGCTCAGGGTCTCTGGTCTCACTCAGTAGCCAAGAACCACATCAATCTGCTAGAGCTTCTGGCAGTATTCCGAGCGCTAAGGGCGTTCGAGCCCCATCTACTGAACTTGTCGGTGCAGATCAGGACGGACAGCACGACAGCCATGTTCTATCTGAACAAACAAGGAGGGACTCGTTCGCCAAATCTGTCCAAGCTTGCCCAGAAAATATGGATATGGGCACTCAGACGGAACATCTTCCTGTCATCGCAACATGTTCCAGGGGAGCTCAATTCCCTAGCGGATGCTCTAAGCAGAGACTCCCTCCCAGAAGAACACGAATGGGTCCTTCACAGAGACGTAGTAGAAGATCTCTTCTCTCAGTGGGGTTTCCCCACTATAGACCTATTCGCCACAAGCGAAAACAAACAATGCCCAGGATTTGCATCCAGGTTCCCCCAACCGGACTCCCAAGGGAATGCCCTGTGGATGAACTGGTCAGGGATGTTTGCGTACGCTTTTCCACCAACTCCTCTCATCAGGAAGGTGGTGTACAAGATGAACAAGGAATCGATGACGCTCATCCTAGTTGCTCCCATGTGGGCGAGACAACCATGGTTTCCACACCTACGCAGGATGGCGGTGTGCGAACCCATCAGACTCCCAGCCTGGTACAACCTACTGTCCCAGCAGCAGGGTCAAACAGTGCATCAGGAACCCAACTCTATGAACCTAGCAGCATGGCTCCTGAAGTCATAGAGTTTGGACATCTCAAATTACCTCAGAGGTGTATGGACATTCTAAAGGAGTCCAGGAAACCAAATACAAGGCACTGTTACTTTGATAAGTGGAAAAGATTCGTTATCTGGTGCCAGTATAAACAAATCAACCCGGTTGATTGCACTCCTTCCAACGTTGTAACATACATGCTCCACCTGCTGGATGCAGGGTTGGTTTTTAACTCGCTGAAAGTACACCTGGCAGCCCTCTCGGCTTACACCACATCCCATAACAAGGTCTCGTGGTGGAAAGTACCAGTGGTTAAAGCCTTCATGGAAGGAGTAAAGAGACTTCACCCTCCTATTTCTAACCCACCGCCAGGATGGGACCTCAACGTGGTGCTAGCTAAGCTCATGGGACCCCCATTCGAACCCATGCATAAAAGTAGTCTCAAACACCTGACTTTTAAAACGGCCTTCTTAGTAGCCATTACCTCCATAAGAAGGGTCAGTGAAATTCAGGCTCTGTCAGTGCAGGATCCTTTCTTTACTATCCACAAGGACAAACTGGTTTTACGCACACACCCTAGGTTCTCACCTAAATTCATATCCAAGTTCCATGTAAACCAGTCCATCGAGCTTCCGGCTTTCTTCCAGAACCCGCAAAGCTCGGCTGAGGTGAAACTACACACTCTAGATGTGCGTAGGGCGGTCCTATACTATGTAAATAAAACCAGACCGCTAAGGAAAACAGATCAACTGTTTGTCTCCGTAGCTACAGGCAGAGAGGGGGATCGCGTCTCTAAGGGCGCTATCTCGAAGTGGATTATCAACTGTATACAGCTGTGTTACTCTCTTTCTGAAAAGACTCTGCCTTTTACGCCAAGGGCCCACTCTACTAGAGGCATTGGTGCCACTCTGGCTTTCATTGCAAATGTTCCCCTCGACACCATTTGCAAAGCGGCTACTTGGAGCTCTATTCACACTTTTACTCAGCATTACTGCATTGACACTCATTCCAAGGCAGATACACAAGTGGGACAAGCGGTTCTAAGACACCTGTTTGCTCATGACCCTTCTCACATCCCACCTCCTTCTTCTGGTACTGCTCGCTAATCTATGCACAGCATGTGATCTAAGCAGATTCCACAAGCCTCAGAAGGGATACATTACTCACCGTAATCGTATTTCTGATGCTTGTATCTGCTTAGATTCACATGCGACCCACCCTTCCTCCCCTCCGAGAGAAGGCGCATGATTGCTTGTGGTCTTACCTTTCTGTCTATCTGCTTGGATTATCTGTACTCACGCTACTCCTCATGCTTCCTCATGTCAGAAAAAATACAATCTGAGGATCCTACACGCGTGAGGGATCTTGGGTACAGTGGACGTCACACTAGGGATAGTATTACTGGCACGCCTGTGTCGACGCCCATTTTCGACTTTCGAAAAACAAACTGTAATACTCCGCAGCTTCCACTAGATGTCGGCCTATGCACAGCATGTGAATCTAAGCAGATACAAGCATCAGAAATACGATTACGGTGAGTAATGTATCCCATATATACACACACACAATTAATTCCTGGCACAGACCGTTACCAAACATAACATCCAATTCCATCATTATGCCAATGACACGAAAATATACTTTAAAATGTCATCCCCTTCACAACTACACACCCTCAAAAGCTGTGTCTCCACCATCACCACCTGGATGGTCATCCTCTTCCTCAAGCTCAACCCCTCCAAACGGGAATTCCTCCTCATCTATCCCCAGCAACAAACGTGACCTCACACCCTGGATCCAAGAACTCACCACTGAAAACACACATACATCACTTTACACACCTGTCCACTCCCTTAGCTTCATCAATGACTCCCACTTTTATTTCATGCACCACATGACTGCTGTCACCAAAACATGAAAACTACAACTACATTCCCTATGCAAGCTCAGACACATCCTTCCTCCTGGCAACTTGCGAACCAGGGTGCAAGGGCTGGTTCTGTCCAAGCTGGACTACTGCAATGCTCCCCTCACGGAATTCCCCAACAGCACCCTTTCCCCCTGCAGGACATGCACAATGCAGCAGCCAGATTCATCCTCCACCTACCCAAACATTCACACATCACCCCAGCTCTTGCCCAGCTCCAGTGGCTCTCCATACACTAAGGTATTGCTTTTAAAGGACTTGCCATTGCACCCGAAGCCATTCACCTCAAAACGTAATCTTACCTTCATGACAAGCTCAAACCCATCAGCCACACAAACACCAGAGAAATAAGCCACATCTTCTACACGTTCCCCTCTGCAAACTAGCATGCACACAAAAACAAGCATTTACCACACAAAAACAAGCAATCCTGTGTGCGTGTTAGTGTGTACCCAGAGCTTGGGACAGCCTCCAAATCACATCTGCACTGCACCCTCCATCACCACTCTCTGAAAGAGCCTCAAAACATACCTGTTTCCCCACACATAATCCAGCCCCTCCACTTCCCCTGCTTCCACTTGTGAATCCTAACCTTCCTATCCCATTCTGAAAACATATTGTAACTACTGCTTCACCTCCCACCTTTTGAACCTTTGAAACATTGTAAAGTGCTCAGAGGCCCTCTGGGTGGGGCCAGCGCTGAACACACATCCTAATAAATAAAAGCAATAGCTATTGATCCCAATGAAATTGTCTCTGGATATGGATCTGCACCAACTGGGTTCTGGATATCGATCAGCACAATTGTCCTATTGCTATTGATCCACTCCAGTTTTCGTATTGATCCACTCCAGGTTTCCCATCAATGGGCACCTTCTTTCTAAGCCCTTGGAATTAATGCAGCAATTTCAGGCCGGGTGAGTGAACTATTCAGGGGTGTTGCTAGGTCTGAAAAAGATCAGGGGCTAAGCTAATGTCAGGACTAGTGGGATTCGGGGCTAGCTATATATTTTTAGTTGAAGCCCCCGAGCTTCTATCCGGGGCTACAACCAAAAGACCAGGGGCTATGGCCCCCCCCAGCAATGGCTCTGGAACTATTTATTGATCACAATAGATTCCAGATGACCATGGCTTACCCTTGATGAACTAATGTAGTCATGTGAAGGGAATTGGGTTTAGATCCGCATGGAGCTGCCTCTTGGTGCAGAGACACATGCTTAGGTCCTTCTGGTTTGCCATAGAGTACTACTGGGAAGGGAATTCTGGAAAGCAGGGACAGCTATGAGACAGCCCCCTCACATCCAAGCTCACCTTGCCACATCTACATCCCCACAGCTGCTTGACCGTCAGATCTCTGGAGCCTGGCCCTTCTTGAATGCATCACAGACTGTGGTCTGGTTTCAGGCTAGGGGCTTTCACTACCCCCAGTGCATCCTGCTGCTTGTAGTCCACACGTAAACTACTGTCAGTATTGACCAGCGTTGGATGTCCCGCATGGCAATTGGGCGATTGTAAGAGGGGCCAGTACTCTTGACAGGCTGCCAGTGTTGGGAGAGGGTACATCACATGCCACGCCTGAGAAACCAGTAAGCCTCTCATTTTAAGATCAGGATGTGCTAGAATAATTGATGTCCCCCCACCAGTGTGATAAACATCTACCTATCATTGCAAGCCGAATATCATATCTCTCATATCTTGTCTCCCTCCAATAATTTATAGTAAGGATTTCTCGCCTCCCAGCTTTGATTTGCACATCTGCCTGGATCCTGACAGCCGCCTGTCGCAACAAAACCCCAAACTGCTGGGTGCCCTGGAAAAAAATCTTATATTTTCTTTTTGCTTTGCTTATTGGCAGCTAAGCAGGGCGCAAGTGCTCCCCAGTGCTGTTATAATTATAGCCTCAGCAGAAGCAAAGCTCCGAGCACCTGCTACCAGAGAGCCGTGAGCGAGGAGTAGCGTGCCTGGTACAGCAGCAGGTCCTAATTGCCATGGTACGGAAGCTAGGCCTTCAAGAGCCTTGTCATCTTGCATGCACCCATTTAGGATGTGTGTACGCCCTGGCCACTTCGTCACAGGTAAAGGAAAGGCTTATGTCCTCAAAAACGGAGAAAGGTATTGACTTTGTATCTCCACCGCTCTCAAACTCTGCATCCCCTTCAAAATGGCCTGTATCACGTATGAGGCAGCGAGGAACACAGCCCAATATCTGTGGATGATCCCACTGCACTAGAGGCCAGGACCTCACCAGACTAGAATCTAAGAGATGCCGGAAAGAAAGAACCGAAGACGGGCCTCCTCCAGCTACACACCCAGACTCTGGAATAACAAGACTGATGCGACTCAGATTGGCCCAATGTCGCCTCCGCTTCAGCGAGGAACTGAAGCCCACTCGCATCAAGGAACACGCAGCTGCCAATGACCCCAGATAGCCCTTCTCCTCGCGCCTCTGGTTGCTTCGCTCTCTGCATTCTCTCCGTGTATTGCACAGCAGGGCATCTCCCTCCCTCGTCCCCCTGGCTTTCCCTGCCCCCCGCTCTTTGTATTTTCTATCGTTGTTTGGACAGAATTCCATGGCTTTCCAGCGAGGTCTATGCTATATTAATGCCATACATGGATAGAGCTCTTAGGCAGATGACTATATTTGGTTGAAGGAGCAAAAAGAACCAGGAAACGGTGTACACAGGACAATTGGTTTAGATGACACCATTAAACGCAGAGACTTAATTGATCCTACTGGCGGCCCCAAAGTGGGTCTGTTGTGTATGTACTGCATATCAGGCCTAAAGTACAAAGCAATTCCAATTGTATGTTAATGCCAGAAAATAGGCTGTTGACTGGCAATGGGAACAACCTGAACCCAAAGTAGTCTACAGCTGAGAAACCATTCCAATACCCAAAGGTTTCAGTGGGTGCCTTCAAGTGGGGCCTGACTTTCTGTGCAGGCGCGTAGGGCACCAAAGCTTGCCCAGCTGATGTCATATGACAGGGTCATACATTTCCAGTTATGGGTCTTCCAAGTCCAGCTTGTTCAACCCAGGGAAACCCAGGAATTGGAACTTGGTCTCCCTTTGACATGAAGTCTTCTGGTCACCAAAGGTCACCAGCACTCTTCCTGCCACCAGATCGGCCGAAGAACCTGACTGTTTTCTGAGACTCTCCCCCCAAAGGTAATTTTTAAAACTTCTATAAAGTTTGAGACAACAAAGGAGGAGAAATATAGGTAGCATTGAGTGAAATAACACATATACAGTCTCGTGGTCATGGTACTTGCTGCTAAGTCTTACTGGCACTAGCATGTTGGTCAACAAGTCAAATAGCTCAGCGTGTCACGCCCTTCCTCAGTCACCTATTTGAACTGAGAACCCTTCAGGGCTCCCCTAGCCACATAAACATGCGTCTGACCAAGGGTTGGCAAACTTGCAAATGCAAATCAACCACAGTGTTTAGCCCTACCACTGCCTTAGTATGCCTGTGAAATGTACAGGCCGCCAGCTAGAAAGGTCATAAATAACTGGCGTGGTGCTGCCAAGCTAACCCACAAAATCTTCACATTCGAAATTGAAGGTGGCAGCATACATGGACATAAACCAAGTATGTTACAGTTTTTAAACAATCTGAAAACATTGTATTCATTATCAATCAGAAGAAAATACTAAGAACCATCAACCATTAAAACTCTTGTCTTTACAAAACTGAACCCCTATAAAGTGACAAATGCATCTTAAAAATTCTTAAGAATTCTAATAAATTCCTCCAACAGAACTCAAATCAACCTGATCAAGCTAGCGACCTCCACAGCGAAAACACATCTTTCAGTTGAACACATGACAGGGTCTGAACATTGGCTACTTATGCATTATTCACATGTGGATTAATCATATAGTACAGAGCTGCTTAATGCATCTCTAACAATAGCCCAAACCCAATATGTTTCGATCCTGTCATTTATTTTTACACATTCTAGGAACTTCTTCAGGGGATGTAGCCGTCGATTAGCTGAATTACATCAGAATCGCAAGTTGTTCAGAATCTATAGTTGAAACATAAGACACATTTTAAAGATAATGGGGACTCATAGCTCTGAAACCGCACCAACGTCATTGAATCCGTTTCATTATTTCTCCAAACAATGTGGCCATCTACAATCTAATGTCAAAACACAGCTAAATGAATGCTGGCAAAACAAGTAAACCATCCAGTAACTGGATAATTATAACGAATTACGCATACTTTATGCGATGCACCCCTTCTTTAAACAATTATTTAAAGTGGTGTTACGGCCTGGTTTTCCTCAGGTGAAATTGAAACAAAAAAAATGTGCAGCTCAATGCATGCTATACATAGAAACAACCAGGCAGCGTACAACATATTCGACTCAAATAATATGCACCCACAACTTACATAGAAAGGGTGCATAACTGTCACCGATGTGAAGCATCCGTCACGATCCTCACCATTTTTGTCATCTAAAATAAGACCGATATCACTCATCATTTCTTATTCTTGATATACATCAGAAAAACACACGGTTGAATTTCGTGAAGAGTCTATACATATTATTCAAATTGCTATAGCTTGCTAATGGCGCTTTTGGCTCCTTGGCGACTCAGACTGCCACGGCAATAGTTAGCTGCCATTCGGTTATTAAAACGCAATATGAGTAAAATTAGCATTTGTGTAGATGTCATGTGATTCCCAATGTGTGAAATTCAATGAAAGCCCGTTGCGTGTGCATGCCATGTTCAATATCATGCCATCTTGGTATAAGCTATGCCATTATGTAGTTAATGTAATGTGGCCCATTAGAAGTTTGCCAGTATTCCGCTGGTAATTCCGGTGGGATATGGTCAAACTGCCCCTACTGTTTCCACCACCTGATATATTCCAGGTGGTTGAATTGACTGTAAATCCCCATTCCATGAAGTCCCATAGGGCAAATTGGCCGAACGGTAGGTTCTCCTTCGTGTGTTTCCATCCAAGATACACGAAGGAGAACTTATTGTATGGTTATAAAGAAACATGTACAAGATCAAGAAACAACAACAGAGAAGCCCTGTTGTTTTTTGCTCTTTTTACAGGTTTTTCTCACTGTTCTTCTCGAGTAGCGTCTATTGACCAATTTCATACTCAAGAGTCCTGCTTCTTTCAGAAACACCTATTTCGTAAAGCTGTTTCTCTTTAACCATACGGTAAATACTCCTTCGTGTGTCTTAGATGGAAACACACAAAGGAGAACTTACCGTTCTGCCAATTTGTACAGCTACAAAGAACCACTCTATGAAAGAGGCGTTTCTGAAAGAAGCTAAACTACTGAGTACAAAATTGGTCAATAGAGGCTACTCAAGAACAACAGTAAGAAAGGAACGTAAAAAAGCAAGCAACAACAACAGAGAAGCCTTATTGGAGTACAACAAAAACAATAACCAAAATTGTGGGATTGTCTTTGTCAGCACATAGACGAATTTGTCCAATCAAATCAGTAAAATCATTAGAAAAACCTTGAAGATTGCAGAAGGAGGCAAGATCCCATTAGAGATTCCCCGCTCTACTTCTAAAAGAGGGAAGAATCTGAAAGATCTATTGACAAAAAATTATATTTACCTTCCAGACCCTAAACAGATAACTATTTCTGAAACATGGGGTGTGGAGAAAGCTGTTGGCCAGACCCTATGCGGCCATTGTAAATGTTGCGTGCAGACAAAGAGAAGTACATCTGTGAATATAGGGCTTAAAAATCCTTGGCAACAAAAGGTTCCGATGAACTGCAACTCAATGATGGTAGTGTACGCCATTTGGTGTCCTTGTGAGAACATTTATATTGGCAAGACAGAAAGGAAAATTAAAACTAGCATTAGCGAGCACAATAGTTGTATTAGAAATCGGGTGCTCACAGCACCTCTGTTTGAGCATTTTACCACAATGGGACATAATTGTGATGACTTGAGATGAACTATCCTCCTTAAAATGAAACATAGTGGAGATATTGAACTTGATAAGAAGCGACTAATAGAAAAGGAACAAAATGTAGTTTTTCTCACTAGTAGTAAAATCATAGGACTAAATGAATGTATTGAGTGGAATAAAGCTTGTTAAATTATGTCATTTTAATATGGAGATAAAAAAGAGGCCGTTACCTAATTTCATCGACATTTCTTGTCACTAACAGTGCATGCTTCGCCTCTCTTTCAAACAAGTGTTGTTCGTGGTTGCACTATTGCTGTCGAATAACAGAAGAAAATGGCTCTAATATAAATAGGTTTATCGATGGCCATAACGTGTGTTTGAATCATGTGTAAATTCCCTGTTGCTTTAATGGTAATATGTTCAAACAGTTTGGTACTTGGCGGCGGTTTGATTGGCTGAGGAGTTTAGCGTGTCATTGGTCTTGGTGCGTCAAGAAACACAACATTTTAAATCTGTTGTATTGTGAGTTTGATAGTTGTGCATATTAGACACTTTAGTTAAATAATGCATAGCTTATTCCAAGAGGGCACGAAATTGTACACGACATATACACGCAACATGCTATAGTTGAATTTCACGCATTGGGAATCACGTGACTTCTACATAAATGCTAACTTTATTCATATCCCTTTTGAGCAACCGAAAAGCAGCTAACTAATGCCGTGGAGGTCTGAGTCGCCGGGGAGCCAAAAGCGCCATTAGCAAGGTATAGAAATTTGGATAATATTCATAGACCCTTCACAAAATTCTACTGTGTGTTTTTGGACGTATACGAAGAATGAGAAATGATGCATGGTATCAGTCTTATTTTAGACAACGAATCTCAGAAAATGGTGAGGATCGTGACGGATGCTTCAAATCAGTGACAGTTATGCACCCTTTCTATGTAGGTTGGGGGTACATATTATTTGAGTAGAATATGGTGTACGCTGCCCGGTTGTTTTTATGTATCGTAGTATGTTCAGCCATTGAGCTGTACATATTTTTATTTCAGATTTTACCCGACGAAAACCGGGCCGTAACGCCACTTTAAAGAATGATTTAAAGAAGGTGAGCAGGGCAAAAAGCATAATTAGTTATAATTATCCAGTTACGAGATGGCTTACTTGTTTTGACAGCATTTATTTCATTGCGTTTTGACATTACATTGTGACCACATTGGAGAAATAATGGAATGGATTCAATGACTTTGGTGCAGCGTCAGAGCTATTAGCCGGGGTGATATTCAAAATATGTCATGTGTTTCCGATATAGGATCTGATGAACTTGTGATTCTGATGCAATTCAGGTGATCTACTGCTAAATCCCCTGAAGAAGTTCCTAGAGGGTGTACAAATAAATTACAGGAACGAAACATGTTGGGTTTGGGCTATTGTTAGAGCTGAATGAAGCAGCTCTGTACTAGATGATTACTTGACATGTGAATAATGCCTTTGTAGCCAATGTTCTGACCTGTTTCGTGTTCAATTGAAATAACGTTTTTCACTGTGGAAGTCCTTACCTTAACCAGATTGACTTGAGTATTGTTGGAGAAATCTATTTATTACAAATGTGTATGTTGCACCTGTCACTTTAATAAGTCTGTGTACAAACCAACTGTTTGTCTTTATTGATGATGGATGTTTAAGATGCACTGCACTTGTCACTTTATACGTGTTCAGTTTTGTAAATGCAACCGTTTTAATTATTGATGGTTCTTAGTAATTCTGACTGATTATGAATAAAATGTTTTGAAATTGTTTTAATAATTTAATATACTTGGTGTGTGCAGGGGTCAAGTCCTAAAGATATGAGTGGGGGACTCATCAACAAACTTAATAGGATGTGACGTCTCCAGAGATGTGCATATCAAGGTGAAATATGCAAATTTCATTCAATTGGCTTTGCATAAACACCCAAATTGCACAGGAGGAATGGCATTTGCTTTCATAAAATCAACACACACACACAACCAAGAGAGGATATTTTCTTCTAATAGAGTTTTTGAAAACGTTTAAAGGTGTGCATGTTTTAAACTTCAAGAACCAATGCAAATGTTTTCCCTGGGACTGGCAGTACCGAAATAGGACATTTCTCCTTTAGTTGTTTGTTATCTTTCATCAGGTTATATAGTGCAGTGGTGAAGTGTCCGGCCCGCAGACCTGAGGTTGGCTTTAATTAATAAATTCAAGGAAGACTTTCACTGTAACTCATTTTAGCTGGGGGGACTGAGTCCACCCTATGAAAAAAGTGGGTGGACTCGGTTTACCCGCGTGTACCCTCGACTTTAGTCCTGGGTGTATGTCCATTTATGCTGCCACCTACAATTTCTAAAGTGAAGGTTTTGTGTCTAGGGGTAACCTTCACATATGGTCCCTAGTGTCTCTCCTTTCATGTGATATTGTGGTGCTTCCAAGGGCTGGCGGGAAGGCTTAGTGAGAGAGAGAGTGAGTGAGAGAGTGAGAGATAAATTGAAACTGAGAAGGATAGAGCGGGAGAGAGACTCGGGGGAGAGTCGGGCCTCTCCACCACTCAGGTCCCTAGTGAAGCAGTGAAGGGCCAGCAATAGATAACACCCATCAATACAGTGACTAGAAACGGGAGGAATCCACCATAAAGCGCTACAGCAGCATTATCCATGTGCCATTTCCAGGGCCCTCAGGTAGGTGGGAGCCCGAGGGCCAGCTGCCCCAGGCCTCGCGCTCTGGAAAGGCCACGGCAGGCAACGTGAAGCAAGCTTCTATTTATTTTTTGGGTGGCCTGGCGCTGAATGTGACAAGGCGCCTGGAGCTGCTGTACTTTCTGCGTGCTGCCACCCATTCGTTATTTCATTGATTTTTTGCGTATGCCAGGCCCTCTTGCAGGGCAATTCTCAACTCGTGTTCATCAGCTTGTGGGAGGGGGCACATATAAGCCTGGGCACATGCGTTTACACGGGCGGACTCCTTCTTTTGCACATGGAGCAGTTCATCGCCTCTATTGATATCTGGAAGGATGCATTGTGCCATTAAGTTTGCCAACTTCTCTAACCTTCATTGACAGCACATGTCCTTCCTTGTTTTGTGATTCCACTTTGTAAGATAGCACAGATGCATTTCTCATTTTTGAATCCCCCTGTTTTACTGCATCAACCTTTGAGGATGTATATTTCCATTGTGGTCATTTCTCCTCCACAAGTAAACCATGCTAGTTTTGCCTAACCTTAGCTATAACCTTAGTGACCCCGGCAGTAATCAAAACATTGGGCAACCAGTTCTTGCATGCTCTGAAGAAGATTACTGTCCATGGTCAGTGTCCATGAATCCAATTAAATCCGTTTCCTATAATGCTGAAACAACTTGCCACAAGGCAGCAGCCTCATGGCACTTAAGAGGCCAACATTGGCATTTATTGAGATGACCTTATGATGTGGGATTGTGTGAAGGTCCGAGGGTTTTGGGGTGATGTTGGTGAAATATGTGATGAAATACTTGATGTGACAATTGATTTTAATTTTGAGACAATAATTCTGGGGAATGATTCCCTCGTGGATGATCTCTCTCAATGCCAAAAAAAGTGGTTCTTTAGAGGGGCTGTAATGGGTAAGAAAATGATCCTTCGAAATTGGAAATGTTGCTACAATAAATAAAGAAATGTGGCTGAGTGAGATGCGAGATTTGGCAGCAATGGAGGAACGTTTGTATAGGAAACAGGCAAGGAAGGTTTGTTTACAAAGATATGGGGGAAATTTGTGGAGCTTTATTCATTTTGATTTTGTAGGTAATGAGATGTGAACAAGGGGTTGGGTGGGTTTCTGTGACTTTGTATATACATTTTTTGTACATATGTTCTTGCATTATATGTTGATGTCTTATGTTTCTGCATTGAAAATAAATTTTCAAAAAAAGAGATGGCCTTCAGGATATTGAGGTCCATATGAGATACATGCCTTCACTAAGGGGCACAGGCAATACTTGGGACACATAAAAGGGGTGACATGAAGGAGGATGCCTTGGAAATGGACACTTGTCTGGCAAAGGCCTGTTGTCTCTAGGGAAGGGTGCTTTGTGGGCTTGGCAAGGGTGCATGCCACTGTTGATAGACTGTGAGGGGGACGGTGATAGGCTTGCCACCAAATTGTGAAATACTCCTGCTTCTTACGAGAAGCTCTATTTGAGTGACTTATCCTCATTTTAGCTTTGTGGATATTACAACCAACCATTTACAAAGGATTTCAACTGGGTACATTTGGCTGCATATTGGTGTTTGGCATCTTCTACACTACTATGGAGACACTAAGTTGGCCTAGCAACAGGGTTATGGTGTTTGTGTTCTTTTATGGACATTTCTATGCAACCAGTAGCCTGTCCCTTGATTATCGGCTTCAAAACGTCTCTGTGTTATTTTATTTTTAATCATAATGCCAAACCAAACTCAGGTTCCTCCTTCCATAAACCCAAATTAGAGTTGTGTCTCCTGTTGGTGGTGCCACACTGCTGTTGGACCTGTGCACCGAATCGTAAAGAGGCATCATCACATTTCGGGCCCAGGCCTCTCCAAGCCCTGTGGCAGCCATCACTGTATCTTTCATGATTCACTTCCTTCCAGGCAGGTATTGTGGACTGGCAGTGGAGTGCTGCTACTGCCTTGGACGGGCTCGTCGACCGACCTGACGGTATCATCGTCAGGTTTTCAGAAAGACCAGAAACAGATCTGTGCATGTCATATGCGCATACTTGTGCAGAATGACTGTAGGTATCCGAATAACTTTGGTTGACAAGGCCAAAACTATGGGTATTTGTGAAGATGGCTTTCTCTGCATACTCTGAAAACACACCTGTTGGTGATGAGTCCGGGAAGTGATACATTCATATAAAGCAGTCGCCAGCAGCAGAGGGCTGCTTAATAGCACAGGACTCAGTGGGTGTTAACAGGAAAGTTGTAGAATACTATGTCTAAACCAGTGGTCTTCAAACTGTGGGGCTCGGTCCTTTATGGGGGTCCAAAGCATATCCAGGGTGGCATGATGCCCTTTAAAAAGGGAGCAAGAGTACAGGAACTGATTTTAATTGGAAACATAAGCAGTAATGTCACGTTTGGGGTCCCAGCGACAATAGTTTTACCCAAGGGGGGGCTCAGCATTAGGTTGAATATCACAAATCTAAACCAACCAAAAAGCCTGGAAGGGGTTCTGCTGTCACTGCTGTCAACAGGAAGTGGTGAAGTGACTGGAGCTAGCCCTCATTCGGATGCTGTGCTGCTCTCCCTGCCCACTTTCTGCTGTCGCTGCATGTCACCAGAAACTGGCGGAGTGAATGGCGGTAGCCCTCATTGGGATGCTGTGCTGCACTCTCTGCCCACGTCCTTTTGTCACTGCAGATCACCAGGAAGTGATGAAGTGACTGAAGATAGCCTTCTTTGGATTGCTGTGTTGCACCAGGAAGTGACCGGAGGTATCCCTCATTGGGATGCTGTGATGCTCCCCCTGCCCACTTCCTGTTGTTGCTGCCTGTCATCAGGAAGTGGTGGAGTGACCGGAGGTAGCCCTCATTAGGACGCTGTGCTGCTCCCCCTGCCCACTTCCTGTTGTTGCTGCCTGTCATCAGGAAGTGGTGGAGTGACCGGCGGTAGCCCTCATTGGGATGCTGTGCTGCTCCCCCTGCCCACTTCCTCTTGTCACTGCATGTCACCAGGAAGTGGTAACGTGGTCAGAAGTTGC
Source organism: Ambystoma mexicanum (assembly GCF_040938575.1). Taxonomy (NCBI): domain Eukaryota; kingdom Metazoa; phylum Chordata; class Amphibia; order Caudata; family Ambystomatidae; genus Ambystoma; species Ambystoma mexicanum. Next base: position 308,604,915 of record NC_090934.1, on the reverse strand, counting down.
CCTCATTGGGATGCTGTGCTGCTCCCTCTGCCCACTTCCTCTCCACTCCCTCCCCTATGCCCTGCTTATGCATGAGATAAACTAAGCCTTTGGAAGAGCACCCCTATTGCGATACTCCTCTATATCTGCCACCCGTCTCTGTCTCCTTGCACGAGGCCCCCAGGAGGACTTTTCCAGATAAGCAGCGAACCACATAGTTTTACACTCTTTTACGTATTTTTTCTGGAGTCTATGGCCATCCTTGGGTACTCTGCTTATCTTGAACCATGTCTCAACATAAGTGGAGAAAACATAGTTTCAAACCTCTTGCATATCTTTTCGTGTACCCTGTCCTGGAGGCAGGTGCCCATGTGGTGAGACTTCTCTTTTCTCAATCCCTTGGCCTCCTGCTGTCCCCTCCCCACGCCTGCCTGGGCACCGGGCTTTTCCCATCCCCTGTGTAAGGCAAAAAGACTAGAACCCTTTAAGGTGAGAGAGCAGATTGGAGAAGTTGGGGCTGTGCCTTGACCTTCAAGGCTGAACCTTGCAATTAATTGCAGTACCTGGGCATGTAAGGCTGTCCTTGATCAACCAAGACGGTAAATAGGCATGTGAGACTGTACCTGGGCATATATGACAGCACTATGATCCAGCCTCTCATTTAGCTATGCCCATGCCAGATTTCAGAGCTTTTCAAAAGAACATTTATCTTCCATTGGGGCCTGAAAAAAAGAGGTTAAGGAGGATAAGCCACAAACCCAAAGAAGTGTGGGTGAGAACTACTATGAGTAGCAAATGAAAGAAGACTGCGCCGGCGACTTCTCAAGATCCATCGTCAACACATCTCTCACTTCCAGAACTTTCCCAGCAGAATTCAAAACATCATACATCAAGCCCCTGCTCAAAAAGCTCACACTCGACCCCCTTGCCCCGACCTATTACAGACCCGTCTCAAACAACTGATTTATAGATAAACTAACCAACGAGAAGCATTCTCACAACTACGCCAGTTCACAGAATCCAACCAGATCCGTGACCCCCGCCAAATCCGGCTTCAGAACCCTTTGATGAACTGAATCGTGCCTAGTCTCCATCTTAAGAGACACTCGGACTCGGAAGGCTGCGCCGCCCTAACCCTACTCAACCTCTCAGCAGTCTTTGACACCATTGACCACTCCACCCTCATATACAGACATCACTCTATCGGCATCAGGGACACAGCTCTAAAGTGGATATCTTCCATCCTCGCCAACAGATCCCAAATGGTACACTCGCCTCCTTTCTCCTCGACACCCCCCCTACCCAGTAGCCTACAAAGTGCTGCAGGGTGCCTCTATCTCCCCATTGCTCTTTAACCTTCACCTGAGTCCCGTTCCCACACTCATTAAATACCATAGCCTATTCTCAGTGGTCAACGTTGGCTGCAGTGGTTGTAAGTGGTGCTCCTCTACTCTAAAAAAATGTTTTACTGTTCTTATACTTTTCTTTGAAAAAGAAACCATTCTGAAATGGTTTCTTTTTAAAATAAAAGTGTAGGAAGAAGTTGAAACTTTTACTTCAGTGCACTGCACTTTACATTCCCTTAAACAGCAGGTGAGTTTGTTTGGGAGTTTGGATTGCGCGTGGGAGGGGGCATGACAATGGGGTTTATGGGGAGCGAGGGCCGGCCAGCATGTAACATAGTTCCGCTTCTTTTTGTACACTTCGACCACTGCCCATCCTGCTATAATTGCACAGCTGAAACCCAAATCGTCTTCAAAATCCTAAAGGACCCCTCTGCAACCTCCCCGATCTCACAACATGCCCCCCAGAAATCGAGCACTAGATGACGTTAAACCACCTCATACTCTACCCAGGCAAAACTGAGCTCCTGCTCTGTGGCAAGACCTCCGTCCTACCTCATCCCACCCCATTGTCGCTCTCTGTAAACCCGCTGCTCACCACCTCCAACACAGTGCAAATCCTAGGTAGCATAATGGATGCAGACCTGACCCTGTCACATCACATTAACTCTGTGACAAACAACTGCTACCTACACATTTGCATTCTCGCCTCTTTTTTCCCTACCTGGCCTTCCCTCACAGAGTCCTCGCAATAGTAGCTATCATACTTTCACACTTATACTATGCTAACACCCTATACCAGTGAACCACCACATCACAGCTAAGAAAACTCCAACAGGTACAAAGCACAGCCGCAAGGCTCATTCTAGCCCTAGAGAATGCATCTCATCTGCCCTCCGTGTCCTTTAACGCCTCCCGATCAGGCGACTATCCACCTTCAAGGCAATGTGCATCACCCACTGAGCACTCCACAACACAGGACCAGAAAACCAGCAGCATGAAATTACACGATACAGGCCTAGCAGAAACCTCATATCAGGCGCAGCACTTCTCATCATTCCAGTGACAAAATCAAAAAAATAAGGGGTTGCTCTTTCTCATTCCAAGCACCCACAATCTGGAATTCGATGCCATAAACCATCCATCGCACAGAAGAGCGCCTTGTCTTCAGGAAAGCTCTCAAAACCTGGCTCGTTCCTTCGACGTCCGACGGGACCAGCCCATCGCGGGGATGAATTATTACTCACCCCCTTATGGGAATCCTAGGGCACCTGAGGAGTCGACAGGGGGGAACATATCATCACCCTCCGTTGAATGAATATCAGTCAACCCTTTATGATAAGCTACACGAGATCTTTACAACCAGGTGTCAGTCTTTCTTCAATGGAACGTCAAGCATGCCATCACAATGAAGCATAACCATATCCTGCACTGGCATGGCCCACCCACCTTCATACCCCTACATAAACACTACTCGATTACACACACCCAAAGCACCCATCACCACCGCCAATATAATACAGCAGTTGAGACCCATGCAAAATTCAGACCAGCTGTTCACATAATCTGGCCCTTCTGAATCGCCCACTCCCATGCCAATCTGTCACTCCACCCATTTTCTCAACTGATAACTATGGTTAGCTGCTAGGGACCTAGCTGCTCTCTACCCACCTTTGTGCTGGCTAAAAATGTAAACACACACACACATTTTAGAAATCCTTTCTTCACCACTCACATCTCTGACTAGGGACTTCTGAAGGGCGTTCATCCCCACAGCACATTGATGCCATACCAATGGCTGTAGGTGCTATAGAAATTCCATACAACATAACTTAACATCTCGAGTAAAGGATGAGTAGATGGAGTGCCTCTTCCACAGATCTCTGAATCTGTTGACCTATGGAGTACTTCCAGTGGTCCACGGAAAGGTTCCCCAGCCTGCTATACAGTGTTGCGCTTTTGGAGGTACGCCCTCTCAGCTTTTGATGAGAAGACCAAGAGCCATGGAAGATTAATGTGAGAAGCTTGTCACGGTAAAACCTACTGCGAGGGTCACCTTGGCAGATCCCACTGTGACACGCCCCTCTATATCATGCTCGTGTGCAGTGCTCCATGTGGCACATCTTTGTGCGGGAATCCCCATGGAAGATACGTACGTGTATGCCATACCCATGACCAAATGTTGCATCTGGCATATCCTTGTGCGGGGATCCCCATGGCAGAGTTTTGTGTAGGCCTATCCATGGCCATTCCTATTGCAGGACTCACCATAGAAGCAACAGGGATCACTGTGGCAGGTTTGTGTGCAGGGCGCCTCACGGTTGTTGCCCCTGAGGCTCCCAATCGCACATCCTAGTATTCATTCATTTGAATGTTTCAGCAAGGCTCTAATACCTTCACAAGGAAGGTTAAGTGCACACAATCTGAAAAACATGCATTGACAAATCCAATACTTTAGGCTTTTGTGTAGGCATTTGCCAGCTATTGGAGTCATATACCCAGCTAGTCACATTGTTGGTCAGGAATCGTGACATTTAGCTGTAAAGTGTCCCCTGGCTCTCCCTGCATTCTGTGCTGTGTGTATCACCTTTCATCACAGATCTCTGCATGCTGAAGGTTACCTACATATGTGTATTGCCCTACTTGGTTCATTTGATCTCCCAAGTCCTCTACCATATACATACATGGCAACAGTTGCCAGTTGGTGGACATGCCACCAATCAGCCAAAATTAACCAGGGTGACCTTATGAAAATGTGTATTCCAGGAAGCCTATAGTTCCGGGGGTATTGACCATAAGCAGAGTGAAAAGTTTGCTTTCAGACCTTTGCGCTATTTCTAGAAGTGATTTCGAGGTTCAGACCTAGCAGAAGAGAATCGCAAGTCAACTAATGTTGCACACATTAGGATTGTCCTTCAATGTGTTGATAGGTTTTGGTGCGAGGGTCTGATGAGGGCATCAATCTGCAAAGGTATGGGGGGGGGTGGACTGACACATACGCTCAATGGGTTCTAAGTGATTTAATCGAGGAGAAATCATCGAGTTCGAATCCATCTATTTATTTTTCATTTTTTTCGATTTGCCTGCAAATATATGGGGGGGGTGACCCCTCCCTCCCTACACCCTCATACTTCCCCCACCTCAATTATTACCCTGACCCACTCCCCCACAATTATTTGCAGCCAAATTAGTTTAAAGAAATTCGATGAATTCGAATTCGACAAATTCTCCTGTGATGAAAACTACCTATTCCCGTTCAATGAGGAATTTAATGTAAGATTGTTGTGAAATGGAAGGGCAATGGTGTGCCCTCAGGGTAGGAGTAATGCCATCCAAACCGCGCAGCCCATGTGTCATTCTGAGCTCTGTTTAGTGCCCGCAGGCCTAAGACGATGCCCTCGCCAAATGCACTGCAGGTCATGAGCCCGGCGAGGATCCGAGGACTCTGATGGGGTCAGATCTTCAGAGTAAGAATCGACCATGTTAGACACATATGGTAGAATGGCGTTTGTGCCAGGAGGCTCCATGCCACTGCATATCTGGTCCATGCACACGAGCTAGTGCATGAACACACCCATGTGGCAATGTGTGATTATGTACCTGCATGCATCAAATCTGGCCACCCAACGTTTGGACCCGGCTAATCACAGCAAGGTGCCAATTCCTCTGCTGGGCACTATTCACCTTCTAATTGTCCAATCAAAAACATATTTTGGGAGCACCCCAACAAGTAAAGTTCTTCCAGAGTAGCTATGAGAACGGCCATTTAAGCAGGCAGTTCTTAAAATGTGCAGGCCAAGTAATCCGTATTGGGTTTGGAGGCCTCGGCGGTGGGACTTGCCAAGCTGCCCTTTGTGCTAAGAGCTGGCACCAAGCCTTTGTCCTTTGGCTGGCAGCGGAGCCTCTTTGCCTTGCCCTGTCGCTGGCTGTTAGAACAATGAATGCAGTCTCTGGCCGGCTTTTCGCGCCTTTGTTTGCCCGTGTTGTACATGGGCCGCGGTCCCCCCCCAGCTGTCATTTCATCGATGCGCCTCGCCGACTTCGGGATTCGACGAGGTGGCAGCGGGGGAGGGCCTGGCAGGAGACCAGGATGTGGGGGCGCAGTCACTTTCATCTACTGTCAGACTTGTAGACTAGGACATACAGCGTTGCCCATGGGGGGACTCGAAGGCTCCACGGGGTACGGATCTGATGGCAGTTTTAATTGATGATAATCTGTTGTTTCACACAAAGGCTTGGTTCATTTTGAATTGCCCAAACGTTTGAAGTCATCTGATCACCGCTGGGCCATACCCTCTTTTTTTGTTCCCTTCACAGCTCTTTGATGTGGTCTCATGGCAGTATAAGCGCTATTCAACCACTGGCATGACATCACACCATACATACTTCTTCCCTCTCTTTATGTCCAGTTCCCTTTATAGCCCCCTCCTTCCACCCACTAATCGACCTGCTATGCAAACAGCGACGCCTTTCTTCTACTATGCTGGAGGTAAATCCTCAAAATGTCCGCAGTGGAATCGGCAAAATATACAGAATTACCACCAGTGGTAATTCTGCCGAAATTCCCATGGAGTCCCTGTGGACTTTCAAGAAATGGGGACTAACTCCACATACCACCACTGGTAATAAGGCGGTAAATCCACCAGAGCAAGCGGAGGTAGCAGTAATTCCATTTGATGGTATTCTGGCAGATTTACTGCCGGAATACCACCAAACTCATAATGAGCACCCATGTCACAATGGGGTGACTGCTGCAGTCAGTAATCCCCATCAAAATACCTTTGAGTGTCTGTCCTTGGTGATGGCCGGCTGTAAAGCTGGTGGACGAGCTGGCTATGCAGGGCTAGAGGGTGTTTCTGGTTTCAGGCTGTCTTGAGCTCTGTCTTCTGGTTGCCACGATGGCTGGGGCCTGGCCCCACTGCTCATTCTTCTGGGTGGACCTCTCCACCACATGGGGCCACCCACGATCATCGCACTCCCTGCGCTCTTTAAATTGTCCTTGGCTGCCCCCTGCGTGAGTGGGGATCTACACGATATCACCATCATGCTTCGTGGCCTTGTGCTGTCTTCTGGGTTGGCCTTGTTGGCTGGGGTCCCACCTGTTGTCACTGCCTCCCTCCACGCCCCTTTGTAATCTTCAGGGTGGCCCCATTGCATGGGGGACACCACCCATCAACGAGCGCCCACGCCCCCATCTTTGATTCAGGCGGTGCCCCCGTGTCATGTGGACGATGCTGTGATCACCTCTGCACCCGTGGTCATCTTATGATCAGGCATCGTCCTCATGGCAACAGGGGATGCTGCCTTGGAACACTGCTGCGCGCCTCGGCTTTCTTGACCCTCTGGCTCACCCCCTTTGCAATGCGCCGTGAGACGCAGGGGGTGGGCTGCTGTCTTCACCCAGGCTGCTCCTCTGAGCGGCCCGGGGCTGTCCTTCATCCGGGTCTCTCAATGGAGCAGCCTGGGACTTCCGCCTCTTCTGCCTCTTCCTCTTCATCCCGGTTGGCCTCGCTGGCTAACCCAGAAATTTATCTTCATCGCTCTGGCTTCTCCCTCTCTGCTTTTCAGCTCCCGGACTGCAACTGGCTTACTCAGCCCGGGAGGACATTTATGAAGGACCCGCCTTGCTGGCCACGAGGGGCACGGCCGGGCAATCCAGCCAGTCTGGACGGCCTGGGCTGAGCTGCTTTTCTTCAGCCCAGGCAGCACCTGGCACGCTGCCTGGGCCCTGTGGGCCCTGGGGCGGCTGAGCTGCCAAACGCAGTAGCAGCTTGGCCCCCTTAATCTCGGGCGAAGGCTGCCGACGCACTGCCAGTGCCATTTCTGTGATTTAGGCCTTGGGGGCGTCTTCAGGCAGCGCCCCCCAGGAACGTCTATTTCTTTCTCTCTCCTCTAACTGTCTCTTGTTTTAAATCCTCTTCGATTTATTTTCTCCCCAGCCCAGCCCATAATTGGGCAGGGGAGTTTTGTCCTATTGTGGCGTTAACCCCCCCATTCCAAGGACTGGAACAGGGGTAACGGCCCAGCAGCCCAAGTTAACGGTCTGAGCATAGCAAGGGCAGTTAACGAGGGCTCTGGGCCATTAACCCTGTTCCAGCCCTTGGAATGGGGGGGTTAAGACCATTAGCACCCTGGGTTACCAAAGCGATAACACGGGGTGCTAAAAGAAAGTATTTTCATTAATTCAACGGGACACCGTGCTCGTTCCGTTCAATGAATGAAAATACTGATCCAAAATGGCCACCATGATTATAGAAGGTGGGACTCCGTACGGAGCCCCACTTTTATGACCATACGGCCGGAAAAGGGAAGATTCTGCGGCGGGCAACCGCCGCTGCATTCGGGTAAGTGGGGACGAGGAGTGGGGGTTGGTATCTTAAAAAAATAATAATAATAAAGACACAGGAGTGGGATGAAGGAAGATGGCAGCCTGCGGGTTCTGTGGAACGCAGGTTGAGATTATAGGTTTCAGCCCACGATCCGCGGTACCTGATTGGCTGCGCCCCCCCTGCCCGTGTGCTAATGTTCATTCTTTTTTCTTTCTTTATTGAACATTCTATCCAGCCCCATGGTGGGCTGGATGGTTTAATCCAGACTCTCTCTCACACACACACACACACACACACACAAATAAAGCACACACTACACAATTATTAAAATACTTTACCCTGGTGTATGCGTCTTTATTCCATGTAGCCCCTACTAGCCGGCACCGTGGAGCCACGGGCTACACAATACTACCCTGCATACCAACAGAAAATCCAATGGTAGTTGTGGGTGCACTCTTAAAGTCAAGCTGTGCTGTTGCAATGCCCTTGATCCTGGAACCACGCCTATTTAACTGAAAGGCTACAAAAAGGCCTTATCCACACAGTACCAATTTTGAGTTTAAAAAAGACTAACTTGTCACCTACCATCCCAAAAGCATTCATTGGCTCGCGGCACAGGCGGGATGGCCCTTCGAGACTCTGTGCCTTGACTACAAATGCCTGGCAGGATCTGCACCATTGTAACAAGAAGCACATATCTTGCAATACTGACCCAGCAGAACCCTATTTTCTGAACGGCCCAACCTCCTGGTAATCCCAAAAATGTCACTGTAATAACCTTCAAGAAGACAAAAGACTCACCCCACACCTAATGTCTTTCAGGACATCTATTCTAAAAAGAGAACCAGGTGAAACCACCGTTGGAATCTGCCAAAAGTGCCAAGATGCTCTCCAGTGCTTTGATTTGGTGTTGGGACTGCGTGGTGCTGTACAACTAAGCAACACAACATTGCCTTCTGTACCTTTAAGCCCCGCCCCCATGCCTTCAATACATCTCCTCTGCCCTCTCTTTCTCTAATACACACCCTCCTTCTGCCCCCTCAGCAGACAGACGTTTGAAGCTTCACCAGAGAGGAATACGTGCTATATAATTTACAAACCTGATATAACATGTATTGCTCTGTACCCCTCCCCTGCACTCTTCATTTCTATTTCCCCACCCTTCTACTTGCCCCCCTCCCAATTGTATTCCCCTTCAGAACTTTGAGGTTTCCTCAGGTTGGCATTAGTGGTATACATGCAACTGACATGATATAATATCCTGTACCTTCCTCCCTCTTCCTTAAATCTTTCCTTTTCCTTGTTATGGTACTTCCTTCCCTCCCAGGTCCCTGTTCCGCCCATCTGTTGGCCCACATGCCCATTTCCTTCTCCTGTTTCCTGGTTGGCCCTTCTAGTTCCTTCCCTCCAATGTCCCCCCCTTCCTGTTTCTGTTGCCCAACATGCCACTCTCTTCCCTCCCATGCCACCTGCTTTTCTGCATGGTCCTTCCATGCCACTTTTATTCTTCTGTTACCCCACAGGGTTCTGCTTTCCCTCCCATCCCGTGCTCCCTTCATCAAAATTCCAGGAGTAGTGAACACGACCCTTAACCGCTGATGACATCACAGGACGTGATGTCATTTGACCCCACCCCGAAATGACATCACGGGAAACAATGGAACACAACCTTTCACCCCTTGACAAAACAGAAAGTGACATCACATAGCATTGTTCCTAAGTACACTACGATAAATATGGTTACAATATCACTGTAATGTGATGTACATTTCATACAAGAATGGATCACCATATGTATCATTAATATCAGTGTGTATAGGCCCATATAAAAAATTACTGTGAATGCAAGCAGATGTCCAAGGCCAAATGATAATGATGTGTTATTATATAGTACTTACACTTAAGCGCTTTATATTTACATAGAACAAATATACATACAATATCACCCAACCTGTGTTGGTACTCATTTATCAACCTCAGAAGGATGAAAGGCTGATTTGGTTTTGCTGGGATTCAAACCTGCAGATCACACACACATCACAGCAGCAAGTGCTTAACCTCCTGGGCTATTTTACCGGCTATAGCTATCTTACCCGCTATATTAAAAAGAGCAAGTCAGAAAGCAAATTACACTCTGTAGTGGATACCATTAAACTGGTAACTGAGTTTTAACAGCAGGCCAGTTCATCTGAGGGTCTGGTGCAAAGTTGGCCAAATAACAAGCCTGCGTGGATCTACTTTTCAGGCTTCAGAGGTTGGCAAAATACATACCATTGAGAAGGTACATAACTATGTATTGAAGAGTAGCGCAGGAAATGCAGTACACTCGCACAGCAGCGCATACGCTGGGCAATCGTTACCTCCTACATGCAAGCAAACATCCTGAACAGCATGCCAGGGAGATAGGAAAGATAGACACATTACAATAAATCATTAATTGTGCCACAATGTAATCAAGGGCCACTTAATGTTTTATGGTCAAACATTTCTACACTTTACGCAAGCTTTTAGGTACAAGGATTTTGTCAAGTGACCGACACCGAGTTGGAATGTCTTGTGATGATCGTAACAGAGACAATGGCAGAAAAAAACATGCCATAACTGCAATTTACGAAAAGCAAAATGCATAGTCCGAAATGGATGTGTGTTCAACTCAATATGCTTTTTGGAGGTTTTTGTCTACATTGTGAATTGGAGGTGTTTAAGAACAGACTAAATCAGTGACTCGCCCCTGAAGTGTGCCTGAAATAAACCTTTAATGGGTCTAGCAATTATTGTATAGAATTCCAAAAAGCCAAATTATTTGTTATTCCTGTTCTTTCTTATTTACTTGTGTAACCCGTTTTCTTTTAAGCAGCCTGAACAAGAAAACCAGCCACCCTAGAGACAAAGAGCCATATGGCACTGACCACAGCCCAGGAGCTTCAATTTGTAAAAAAAGAAAAGAAATAGGTTTTTAGAATTTCTTTTTTTGTGGTAGCAACGGAGGCCACAGCAGTAGCAAGGGAGACCTCAGGGGTCACAGTTGCAACCCCTGGTGACCCCTAAATGACATTCCTGTGCCTGGCTCTGCCTTCCCTCCCATCTCCCTGATTCATTCTTCTGTTGCCCTACATGGCTGTGCCTTCCCTCCCATCTCCATGCTTCCTTCTTCTGCTGCCCCACATGGCCCTGCCTTCCCTCCCATCTCCATGCTTCCTTCTTCTGTTGCCCCACATGTCTCTGTCTTCACTCCCTGCTTCCTTCTTCTGCTGTCCCACATGTCTCTGCCTTCGCTCACATCTCCACGATTCCTTCTTCTGTTGCCCCACATGGCCCTGCCTTCCCTCCCTGCTCCCCGCTTTCTTCTTCTTTTGCCCCACATGTCTCTGCCTTCCCTCTCTGCTTCCTTCTTCTGTTGCCCCACATTGCCCTGCCCTTCCTCCCATCTCCCTGATTCCTTCTTCTGTTGCCCCACATGGCTGTCTCCAGAGCCCTGGTTCTCTCTAGGCTGGACTATTGCAACAGCCTCTTTCTAAATCTGCCTGCTTCTACTCTCCGCCCTCTGCAACCCATCCAGAATAGGACTACGAGACTTGTCCTTGGCCTCAAGCCCAGGGATCATACCTCTCCAGGTCTGAAATCTCTCCATTGTCTCCCAGTGGCTACAAGGATTAAGTCAATACCTTCAGCTCTTTTTTCCTAAATATCTTCCTTCTCAAGCTCTTTGTTCATCCGCCTCCAACTCCCTCAGGGTCAGTCGCTTCTCCAAACAACAAGTTGGTGGTAGATCTCTTTCTTCGGCTGGGGACTCCCTCTGCAACAGCCTCCCTGCCTCCCTGAAACTTAAGGAGAACCATCTCCGGTTCCGGAAGCACCTTCTACCTTTTGCTTCTGCTGTTTCTCTTCCTCTCCCCTGACCTGATGACTCCTAGCTGTAACTGTGTCTGCACTGGCTACCTGGCCACTCCCTGCTCTCGGGCCAAGGTCACCTCCCCCGCCAGTCACACACCTGCACTGACCTTCCTGGCAACCCATGCACTTGGGGACTGTTTCTGTATACCTGCTGCCCCACTACCAGCACCCGATGTCTGCACTTACCCTTGCACTTGCCACCTGCTGGCCGTACTTTACTTATTGTTATTTATTCTATTATCCCATGTACTTGCACTGTCTCTCCCCTTCCCATGCACTAGCGCAATGTGAATGACAGCTGGCCTAGTAGGATCGTTGTCTGTCTGCCCTCTGTTCCCCGTCCCCTTGCCTCGTCGCGCCTTGAAACACTTGTGTATAGGCACGTTATAAATGCCATATCGTATCATATTATATCAGGTCTCTGACTTCCCTCCCTGCTTCCTTCTTCTGTTGCCCCACATGTCTCTGCCTTCCCTCCCTGCTCGCTGCTTCCTTCTTCTGTTGCCCCACACTGCTCTGCCTTATCTCCCATCGCCCTTATTCTGTTACCCCATGTCTCTGGCTTCCCTCCCTCCTCCATTCTTATGTTGCCCCACATTGCTCTGCCTTCCCTCCCATCTCCCTTCTGTTACCCCACATGTCTCTGCCTTCCCTCCCTGCTTCCTTCTTCTGTTTCCCCAAATGTCTCTGCCTTCCCTCCCTGCTCGCTGCTTCCTTCTTCTGTTGCCCCAAACTGCTCTGCCTTATCTCCAATCGCCCTTATTCTGTTACCCCACGTCTCTGCCTTCCCTCCCTGCTTCATTCTTATGTTGCCCCACATTGCTCTGCCTTCCCTCCCATCAGGGGCGTTGCTAGGGGGGGGCTAAGGGGGCTATAGCCCCTGATCTTTTGGTTGTAGCCCCGGATAGAATCTCAGGAGCTACAGCCAAAAGACTAGCTAGCCCCGGTCCCAACAGTTCCGACATCAGCTTAGCCCCGGGTCTTTTCCAGACCTAGCAACTCCCCTGCCTCCCATCTCCTTTATTCTGTTGCCCCACATGTCTCTGCCTTCCCTCCCTGCATCCTTCTTCTGTTGCCCCACATGTCCTTGCCTTCCCTCCCATCTTCTGTTACCCCACATCTGTGCCTTCCCTCCCATCTCCCTTCTTCTGTTACCACACATGTCGCTGCCTTCCCTCCCATCTTCCTTCTTCTGTTACCCCACGTCTCTGCCTTCCCTCCCTGCTTCCTTCTTCTGTTGCCCCACATGTCTCTGCCTTCCCTCCCTGCTTCCTTCTTCTGTTGCCCCACATGTCTCTGCCTTCCCTCCCATCTCCCTTCTTCCGTTACCCCACATGTCTCTGCCTTCACTCCCAACTCCCTTCTTCTGTTACCCCACGTCTCTGCCTTCCCTCCCATCTCCCTTCTCTTCTTCTGTTACCCCACATGTCTCTGCCTTCCCTCCCATCTCCCTTCTTCTTTTACCACACATGTCTCTGCCTTCCCCCATCTCCCTTCTTCTTTTACCCCACATGTCTCTGCCTCCCCTCCCTGCTTCCTTCTTCTGTTGCCCCACATGTCACTGCCTTCCCTCCCATCTCCATGCTTCCTTCTTCTGTTGCCCCACAGGTCTCTGCCTTCCCTCCCTGCTTCCTTCTTCTGTTGCCCCACATGTCTCTGCCTTCCCTCCCATCTCCCTTCTTCCGTTACCCCACATGTCTCTGCCTTCACTCCCAACTCCCTTCTTCTGTTACCCCACGTCTCTGCCTTCCCTCCCATCTCCCTTCTCTTCTTCTGTTACCCCACATGTCTCTGCCTTCCCTCCCATCTCCCTTCTTCTTTTACCCCACATGTCTCTGCCTTCCCCCATCTCCCTTCTTCTTTTACCCCACATGTCTCTGCCTCCCCTCCCTGCTTCCTTCTTCTGTTGCCCCACATGTCACTGCCTTCCCTCCCATCTCCCTTCTTCTGTTACCCCACATGTCTCTGCCTTCCCTCCCTGTGTCCCTCTTCTGTTACCCCACATGTCTCTGCCTTCCCTCCCATCTCCCTTCTGCTGTTACCCCACATGTCTCTGCCTTCCCTCCCTGCTTCCTTCTTCTGTTGCCCCACATGTCTCTGCCTTCCCTCCCTGCTCTCTTCTTCTGTTACCCCACATGTCTCTGCCTTCCCTCCCATCTCCCTTCTTCTGTTACCCCACATGTCTCTGCCTTCCCTCCCATCTCCCTTTTTCTGTTGCCCCACATGTCTCTGCCTTCCCTCCCATCTCCCTTCTTCTGTTACCCCACATGTCTCTGCCTTCCCTCCCATCTCCCTTCTTCTGTTAACCCACATGTCTCTGCCTTCCCTCTCTGCTTCCCTCTTCTGTTGCCCCACATGTCTCTGCCGTCCCTCCCTGCTCCCCTCTTCTGTTGCCCCACATGTCTCTGCCTTCCCTCCCTGCTCCCCTCTTCTGTTGCCCCACATGTCTCTACCTTCCCTCCCTGCTCCCCTTTTCTGTTGCCCCACATGTCTCTGCCTTCCCTCCCATCTTCTGTTACCCCACATCTGTGCCTTCCCTCCCTGCTTCCTTCTTCTGTTTCCCCAAATGTCTCTGCCTTCCCTCCCTGCTCGCTGCTTCCTTCTTCTGTTGCCCCAAACTGCTCTGCCTTATCTCCCATCGCCCTTATTCTGTTAACCCACGTCTCTGCCTTCCCTCCCTGCTTCATTCTTATGTTGCCCCACATGTCTCAGCCTTCAACTCTCATCTCCCTTCTTGTTACCCCACATGCCTCTGCCTTCCCTCCCTGCGTCCTTCTTCTGTTGCCCCACATGTCCCTGCCTTCCCTCCCATCTTCTGTTACCCCACATCTGTGCCCTCCCTCCCATCTCCCTTCTTCTGTTACCCCACATGTCGCTGCCTTCCCTCCCATCTCCCTTCTTCTGTTACCCCACGTCTGTGCCCTCCCTCCCATCTCCCTTCTTCTGTTACCCCACATGTCGCTGCCTTCCCTCCCATCTCCCTTCTTCTGTTACCCCACGTCTCTGCCTTCCCTCCCTGCTTCCTTCTTCTGTTGCCCCACATGTCTCTGCCTTCCCTCCCTGCTTCCTTCTTTTGTTGCCCCACATGTCTCTGCCTTCCCTCCCATCTCCCTTCTTCTTTTACCCCACATGTCTCTGCCGTCCCTCCCATCTCCCTTCTTCCGTTACCCCACATGTCTCTGCCTTCCCTCCCATCTCCCTTCTTCTTTCACCCCACATGTCTCTGCCTTCCCCCATCTCCCTTCTTCTTTTACCCCACATGTCTCTGCCTCCCCTCCCTGCTTCCTTCTTCTGTTGCCCCACATGTCTCTGCCTTCCCCCCATCTCCCTTCTTCTGTTACCCCACATGTCTCTGCCTTCCCTCCCTGCGTCCCTCTTCTGTTACCCCACATGTCTCTGCCTTCCCTCCCATCTCCCTTCTTCTGTTGCCCCACATGTCTCTGCCTTCCCTCCCTGCTCTCTTCTTCTGTTACCCCACATGTCTCTGCCTTCCCTCCCATCTCCCTTTTTCTGTTACCCCACATGTCTCTGCCTTCCCTCCCATCTCCCTTCTTCTGTTACCCCACATGTCTCTGCCTTCCCTCCCATCTCCCTTCTTCTGTTAACCCACATGTCCCTGCCTTCCCTCCCTGCTTCCCTCTTCTGTTGCCCCACATGTCTCTGCCGTCCCTCCCTGCTCCCCTCTTCTGTTGCCCCACATGGTTCTGCCTTCCCTCCCTGCTCCCCTCTTCTGTTGCCCCACATGTCTCTGCCTTCCCTCCCTGCTCCCCTTTTCTGTTGCCCCACATGTCTGTGCCTTCCCTCCCATCTCCCTTCTTCTGTTACCCCACATGTCGCTGCCTTCCCTCCCATCTCCCTTCTTCTGTTACCCCACGTCTCTGCCTTCCCTCCCTGCTTCCTTCTTCTGTTGCCCCACATGTCTCTGCCTTCCCTCCCATCTCCCTTCTTCTTTTACCCCACATCTCTCTGCCGTCCCTCCCATCTCCCTTCTTCCGTTACCCCACGTCTCTGCCTTCACTCCCATCTCCCTTCTTCTGTTACCCCACGTCTCTGCCTTCCCTCCCATCTCCCTTCTCTTCTTCTGTTACCCCACGTCTCTGCCTTCCCTCCCATCTCCCTTCTTCTTTCACCCCACATGTCTCTGCCTTCCCCCATCTCCCTTCTTCTTTTACCCCACATGTCTCTGCCTCCCCTCCCTGCTTCCTTCTTCTGTTGCCCCACATGTCTCTGCCTTCCCTCCCATCTCCCTTCTTCTGTTACCCCACATGTCTCTGCCTTCCCTCCCTGCGTCCCTCTTCTGTTACCCCACATGTCTCTGCCTTCCCTTCCATCTCCCTTCTTCTGTTACCCCACATGTCTCTGCCTTCCCTCCCATCTCCCTTCTTCTGTTGCCCCACATGTCTCTGCCTTCCCTCCCTGCTCTCTTCTTCTGTTATCCCACATGTCTCTGCCTTCCCTCCCATCTCCCTTCTTCTGTTACCCCACATGTCTCTGCCTTCCCTCCCATCTCCCTTTTTCTGTTACCCCACATGTCTCTGCCTTCCCTCCCATCTCCTGTTACCCCACATTTCTCTGCCTTCCTTCCCATCTCCCTTCTTCTGTTAACCCACATGTCTCTGCCTTCCCTCCCTGCTTCCCTCTTCTGTTGCCCCACATGTCTCTGCCGTCCCTCCCTGCTCCCCTCTTCTGTTGCCCCACATGTCTCTGCCTTCCCTCCCTGCTCCCCTCTTCTGTTGTCCCACATGTCTCTGCCTTCCCTCCCTGCTCCCCTTTTCTGTTGCCCCACATGTCTCTGCCTTCCCTCCCTGCTCCCTTCTTCTGTTGCCCCACATGTCTCTGCCTTCCCTCCCATCTCCCTTTTTCTGTTGCCCCACATGCCCATGCCTTCCCTCCCATCTCCCTTCTTCTGTTGCCCCACATGTCTCTGCCTTCCCTCCCTGCTTCCTTCTTCTGTTGCCCCACATGTCTCTGCCTTCCCTTCCTGTTACCTTCTTCTGTTGCCCCACGTCTCTGCCTTCCCTCTCTGCTTCCTTCTTCTGTTACCCCACATGTCTCTGCCTTCTTTTGCCCCACATGTCTCTGCCTTCCCTCCCTGCTCCCTTCGTCTGTTGCCTCACATGTCACTGCCTTCCCTCCCATCGCCCTTATTCTGTTACCCCACATCTCTCTGCCTTCACTCCCATCTCCCTTCTTCTGTTACCCCACGTCTCTGCCTTCCCTCCCATCTCCCTTCTCTTCTTCTGTTACCCCACATGTCTCTGCCTTCCCTCCCATCTCCCTTCTTCTTTCACCCCACATGTCTCTGCCTTCCCCCATCTCCCTTCTTCTTTTACCCCACATGTCTCTGCCTCCCCTCCCTGCTTCCTTCTTCTGTTGCCCCACATGTCTCTGCCTTCCCTCCCATCTCCCTTCTTCTGTTACCCCACATGTCTCTGCCTTCCCTCCCTGCGTCCCTCTTCTGTTACCCCACATGTCTCTGCCTTCCCTTCCATCTCCCTTCTTCTGTTACCCCACATGTCTCTGCCTTCCCTCCCATCTCCCTTCTTCTGTTGCCCCACATGTCTCTGCCTTCCCCCCCTGCTCTCTTCTTGTTATCCCACATGTCTCTGCCTTCCCTCCCATCTCCCTTCTTCTGTTACCCCACATGTCTCTGCCTTCCCTCCCATCTCCCTTTTTCTGTTAACCCACATGTCTCTGCCTTCCCTCCCATCTCCTGTTACCCCACATGTCTCTGCCTTCCTTCCCATCTCCCTTCTTCTGTTAACCCACATGTCTCTGCCTTCCCTCCCCGCTTCCCTCTTCTGTTGCCCCACATGTCTCTGCCGTCCCTCCCTGCTCCCCTCTTCTGTTGCCCCACATGTCTCTGCCTTCCCTCCCTGCTCCATTCTTATGTTGCCCCACATGTCTCTGCCTTCCCTCCGTGCCTCCTTCTTCTGTTGCCCTACATGTCTCTGCCTTCCCTCCCTGCTCGATGCTTCCTTCTTCTGTTGCCCCACACTGCTCTGCCTTATCTCCCATCGCCCTTATTCTGTTGCCCCACATGTCTCTGCCTTCCCTCCCTGCTTCCCTCTTCTGTTGCCCCACATGTCTCTGCCTTCCCTCCCATCTCCCTTCTTCTGTTACCCCACATGTCTCTGCCTTCCCTCCCATCTCCCTTCTTCTGTTAACCCACATTTCTCTTCCTTCCCTCCCATCTCCCTGCTCCCACATATCTCTGCCTTCGCTCCCATCTCCCATCTTCAGTTGCCCCACATGTCTCTGCCTTCCCTCCCTGCTTCCCTCTTCTATTGTCCCACATGTCTCTGCCTTCCCTCCCATCTCCCTTCTTCTGTTATCCCACATGCCTCTGCCTTCCCGCCCATCTCCCTTCTTCTGTTACCCCACATGTATCTGCCTTCCCTCCCTGCTTCCCTCTTCTGTTGCCCCACATGTCTCTGCCTTCCCTCCCATCTTCTGTTACCCCACATGTCTCTGCCTTCCCTCCCGTCTCTCTTCGTCTTTTACCCCACATGTCTCTGCCTTCCCTCCCATCTCCCTGCTCCCACACATGTCTCTGCCTTCCCTCCCATCTTCTGTTGCCACACATGTCTCTGCCTTCCCTCCATGCTTCCCTCTTCTATTACCCCACATGTCTCTGCCTTCCCTCCCATCTCCCTTCTCCCTTCTTCTGTTACCCCACATGTCTCTGCCTTCCCTCCCATCTCCCTTCTTCTGTTACCCCACATGTCTCTGCCTTCCCTCCCTGCTTCCCTCTCTATTACCCCACATGTCTCTGCCTTCCCTCCCTGCTCTATTCTTCTGTTGCCCTACATGGTTCTGCCTTCCCTCCCATCTCCCTTCTTCTTTTACCCCACATGTATCTGCCTTCCCTCCCTGCTTCCCTCTTCTGTTGCCCCACGTGTCTCTGCCTTCCCTCCCATCTCCCTTCTTCTGTTACCCCACATGTCTCTCTGCCTTCCCTCCCATCTCCCTTCTTCTGTTACCTCACATGTCTCTGCCTTCCCTCCAATCTCCCTTCTTCTGTTACCCCACATGTCTCTCTGCGTTGCCTCCCATCTCCCTTCTTGTTACCCCACATGTCTCTCTGCGTTGCCTCCCATCTCCCTTCTTGTTACCCCACATGTCTCTGCCTTCCCTCCCATCTCCCTGCTACCCCACATGTCTCTGCCTTCCCTCCCATCTCCCTGCTACCCCACATGTCTCTGCCTTCCCTCCCATCTCCCTTCTTCTTTTACCCCACATGTCTCTACCTTCCCTCCCATCTCCCTTCTTCTTTTACCCCACATGTTTCTGCCTTCCCTCCCTGCTTCCCTCTTCTGTTGCCCCACATGTCTCTGCCTTCCCTCCCTGCTCCCCTCTTCTATTGCCCCACATGTCTGCCTTCCCTCCCCTCTCCCTTCTTCTTTTACCCCACATGTCTCTGCCTTCCCTCCCTGCTTCCCTCTTCGGTCGCCCCACATGTCTCTGCCTTCCCTCCCTGCTTCCTTCTTCTGTTGCCCCACATGTCTCTGCCTTCCCTCCCATCTCCCTTCTTCTGTTACCCCACATGTCTCTGCCTTCCCTCCCTGCTCTATTCTTCTGTTGCCCTACATGTCTCTGCCTTCCCTCCCATCTCCCTTCTTCTTTTACCCCACATGTATCTGCCTTCCCTCCCTGCTTCCATCTTCTGTTGCCCCACGTGTCTCTGCCTTCCCTCCCATCTCCCTTATTCTGTTACCCCACATGTCTCTCTGCCTTTCCTCCCATCTCCCTTCTTCTGTTGCCCCACATGTCTCTCTGCCTTGCCTCCCATCTCCCTATTTGTTACCCCACATGTCTCTGCCTTCCCTCCCATCTCCCTTCTTCTTTTACCCCGAATGTCTCTGCCTTCCCTCCCATCTCCCTGCTACCCCACATGTCTCTGCCTTCTCTCCCATCTCCCTGCTACCCCACATGTCTCTGCCTTCCCTCCCTGCTTCCCTCTTCTGTTGCCCCACATGTCTCTGCCTTCCCTCCCTGCTCCCCTCTTCTGTTGCCCCACATGTCTCTGCCTTCCCTCCCCTCTCCCTTCTTCTTTTACCCCACGTCTCTGCCTTCCCCCCCTGCTCCTCTCTTCTGTTGTCCCACATGTCTCTGCCTTCCCTCCTTGCTCCCTTCTCCTGTTGCCCCACATGTCTCTGCCTTCCCTCCCATCTCCCTTTTTCTGTTGCCCCACATGTCTCTGCCTTCCCTCCCATCTCCGTTCTTCTGTTGCCCCACATGTCTCTGCCTTCCCTCCCTGCTCCCTTCTTCTGTTGCCCCACATGTCTCTGCCTTCCCTCCCATCTCCCTTCTTCTGTTGCCCCACGTCTCTGCCTTCCCTCCCATCTCACTTCTTCTGTTGCCCCACATGTCTCTGCCTTCCCTCCCATCTCCCCTTTTCTGTTGCCCCACATGTCTCTGCCTTCCCTCCCATCTCCCTTTTTCTGTTGCCCCACATGTCTCTGCCTTCCCTCCCTGCTCCGGGTGTTGGTCTTCGGTTGGTTCACTTGGCCCTGCCTTTGCTCTCATTTCCCGCCTTTCCTTCTTCTGTTGCCTGGCATGGCCCTTCCTTCCCTCCCATACTGCCCTTCCACAGTACAATACAAGAGTATTACCCCTACCCTATCCTTCCTTCACCCTATAGCACCCCCTTACCTCCTTTATTCCCTCCCATGCCCCTTCCCTTCTCATGTTGCCCCTTTGGCCCTTCTGTATCCGCTGCCTTCACCTGTTGGCCTGCACGGCCCTGCTTACGCTGCCATGTCCCACCCTTCCCTCTTCTATTGTATTTGTATTTATTGGAATGTATTGAGCGCTTTCGCCAAAGGCCTTAAAGTAGAAATACAAAACGTACAACAAAGGTTATTCTGTAAATAAGGCAATCACAGTGTCAATTAAGTGTCAGATGGGATGGAAAGCAGGTGAGCTTTTAAGCGAGTATGAAAGGCATTAAGACAAGAGGTAGAGTGGGTATCGAGGGGTAGAGTGGGTATCGAGAGGCAGAGTGGGTGTCGAGAGGCAGAGTGGATGGATGTCGAGAGGCAGAGTGAATGGATGTCGAGAGGCAGAGTGGATGGATGTCGAGAGGCAGAGTGGATGGATGTCGAGAGGCAGAGTGGATGGATGTCGAGAGGCAGAGTGGATGTCGAGAGGCAGAGTGGATGGATGTCGAGAGGTAGAGTGGATATCGAGAGGTAGAGTGGATATCGAGAGGTAGAAAATTCCGGTGTTTGGCAGCAAATGATGAAAAGGAATGGAAGCGAGCGGAGGTACATGGGGGCTTAGTTACAGAGAGGAGATGCCGTGATCGAGAGCAGAGGCTTGCCGCATGCTCCATCCTTGGCTCCCATGTCCCTCTTCCTTCTGTTGCCTGGTATATTCCTTAATTTCCTCGCATGCCACCCTTCCTTTTTCTGTTGGCCCTCATGTTCCATCCTATATCTCATGCCCCCTCGCCTCCTGTGTTGCCCCACAAGCAGAGGCGTTGCTGGGGTGAGGGGCTAAGGGGGCTATAGCCATAGGTCTTTTGGTTGTAACCCCTGATAGAAGCTCAGGGGGCTACAACCAAGAGCCTATAGCTAGCTCTGAATCCCGCCAGTCCCGACATTAGCTTAGCCCCTGATCTTTTCCAGACCTAGCAACATCCCTGCCCACAAGGCTTTGATCGTGCCTTAGGGGAGCATAAGAGGTGCAAGCAGTTTGGGCAGCTTGACTGTAGCGTTAACACGCTGGAGCTTGGGCATCCGGCGTATCGGGTGAAATCAACGGCATGTAGGCCTAAAGCACGCCCAAACCTGGAGCAAGCACGACCAAGGGAGAAAGACACGATGAGTGCCACCATTGCTTCAGTCGCTGGCACTCAGTAGCGTGCAAGGTAAAATATCTCATTATCCCTATCCATTGCTCAACTCATTAGATCTTTTATATGCGCTCATAATTAGCCTGTGGCAAGGTTGGACATGTGCATGTGTAACAGGCCGCTGCAGCGTTTGGCACCCTGCGCAGTCGCCAATGCGGGCGCGGCTAATGACGCCTCATTCATAGGCAGTTAACACTGTTCTTGCCGACTGGCTTCTTCTAAATAAAAGTAGAAAAACTACCATCATGTCCTGCTTCCGGTCTTTCCTTGCAAGCATCCCGATGGCGCTGTCTCCGTCTACTCCATCTCAATCCTTCATCCTCAAGGTTTCCGGGAGAGAGAGTCACAGTGGGCAACAGAAGGCACGTGGGGTGAGTCGATATCCAGTGCCTTTATGTATGCAAAATGAAGGTGTGTTGGAAGTTCGGCTTCTAGCAGGTATTCTGCCAAAGGTCAGCCAACATTTGGTACCTCAGGTGTTCGGTGCTCCGATCAGACATGAGGCCAACATACACTGCACAAGTCCGAATCCTGGTGTGCTACATAACGCAAGTGCAGCAGAGCATCAGAGACCAAAGTTGAGCTAGATGAAGGAGGGGGAGAGTGGTTACAGGTAACATGTGCAGCTAAAGGAAGCAGTTGCATTCCAGAAACCTATGACAGATGCAGGGGGTGGGGGGGATAAAGGACAATTGCTGTCTGTTGGCAATGATTCAGCGTTCCATATATAGTCCCCGTTTTCCGGCCCTGGTCCGAGCAAGGGCAAGGATGTACACCTCACTCACCCAAGACCATGAACAGTCCCCATGGGAACCCCCATCCCCAGGCCAGCTGATTAGGGAGCGACTCTACACCCGACAATGAAATTGCTGTTAACAGAAGATGGGCTATACCCAGAGTTCTTACCTTACTACGGGATATAAACACCAAGGTGAATTTTATAGGGATCCCTGGATTTATTTATAATAACAATCAAACTATCTTGAACATCTCTAATCCGCTACCTAACATCCACCTGAAGTGAGTACAATCTAAATGGGGATCTGCTACGTCAACTAGCCTTTCCTTGGAGGAGTCTCAGGAACTCATAGTGTGAGTTTGACATAACAGACCCCTTTTCTAATTCCAGGTACCACTCAAATGAACTGTGAGGTCACAGGATGGCCTCTGTGGGTGGTCCCACCTCCACAGGCTAATTCACGCCAGGCTACCTTCCCTCTACTCCATATATATACTACACCTTCTTAACATTCCTACTTAACATTCCCTCTACTCATTTCTCCACTTACTTTCTCCTACTTAAAATGTATACTATTTATAAATGTACACTACCCTACATAACATTTAATATGTAAGGGACTACATATGCCCAAATATAAACTCTTACAGTGATGTACAACATATAAAACACATATAGTAAATTATTTCACACTAGGGGTGACTGCTGCAGTCAGTCACGCTGTATACAGCACTTTCCATGGGTCTGTCCTTAGTGGCTGCATGGGGCTTGTCTCCTGCTTGTATAGGGGGCCAGGCCCCACTTCTTCTTGCTTTTGGGTGACCCCATCCATCACGTGGGGCCACCCATCC
This sequence comes from Ambystoma mexicanum, assembly GCF_040938575.1. Taxonomy (NCBI): domain Eukaryota; kingdom Metazoa; phylum Chordata; class Amphibia; order Caudata; family Ambystomatidae; genus Ambystoma; species Ambystoma mexicanum. Next base: position 308,581,921 of record NC_090934.1, on the reverse strand, counting down.
CACTGCTCGTGGCCTGCACCTTTGAAAATGTTTTTGGGGGGGCCCCTTGCCCGAGTGGGTCCGACCGTACTTACTGCTACACCCGCTGTCTTCTTTAATCTTCAGGATGGGTCCTATAGGCTGGAGAGCTCACCCGCAGTCACCACTGTGCCCGTGAACACATTTAAATTCTTCATGTGTGCCCCATTGGCACGGTGGCCACCTGCATCACCACCGCACCCCCAATGTGCCATATTTACTTCAGATGGCATTCTGGGGCTATGGCGATGGCACTGGTCTCACCGCTGCTCCCAGTGCCCCATCTTGAGTTTAGGCAGAATCCCTGTGGCAACAGGGATGCCGCCATTGATCACTCCCATTCCGTAGCCTTCCTTTCTTCCCAGCCCACCCCCTCTGCATTGCGTCACAGCGATGCAGGGGGCATGTCGCCAGAACTTCACCCGGGTTGCCTCGCCACAGCAGCCTGGGGATTCTCTTCATCTGGGCTGCCACGAAGAGGCAGCCCAGGAGTTTCCACGTCCTGCTCTTCACCCGGGCTGCCCTGCGAGGCAGCCCAATACTTCATCTTCACCACTTTGCCTATTGTGGTGGAGCAGTGTTCTGCTCTGCACCTCCTAGGTCACCTGAAATATGCAGCCAAAGAGGACTTTTTAGAAAGGGTCTGCCTCGCTGGCACCAATGTGGGCAAACTTAGGGCACAGCCAGGCTACCTGGTTCAGTCTATCTTCAGCCCAAGTAGCCGCCCCATTCTCACTGCCTGGGCAATTAGGTATTTCTGGTCCCGTCCAGTCTGGCACCTGGATGGCCCGACACCCGCCACAGCCCTGTGGGTGGCCGAGCTACCCCTGCCAAGCAGATCGGCCCAACGGTTGACACTGTGAGACTCCCCACAAACGTGGCCCAGTGGTCTTGATGTTTTAATACCCTGGGGGTCTGCTCGAAACACCCCACACTCAGAGGCGCTAGATTCCCTTTTTGTTTCTCCCCTCTTTTTTTTCTTTCTTACTTCTCTATCTCCTATTACTATTTCTTCTTTTCCCCAACTGACTTCTTCCAACTTTTTCGTCTTTTCAAATCCTCTTTGGATTATTTTATCCTCTGCCCAGCCCATTCTTGGGCAGGGGAGTTATGTTTGTTTGTTATTCCTTTATTCTCTCCTCAAGATTCCGTCCACCCCAATGGTGAGCTGGGTGGATCAGTCCAAAACACAGAAGCATAAATAATCCATACACACAATACACCTAATTAGATATGTTATTGAACCCTAGTGTCTGTGTCTTTATTTCAAGGTTTTCCCTTAGGGTACAAGCATATAGCCCTTACTAGGAGGGCCCTTTGTGGGCACGGGCTACACATCGAGGGCGGGTAGAATGCAGATCTAGGTGATGGGTCAAGTTCGCTGTTAAATTAGTTATTCTTCATAAATCTGATGGTAAAACCTGGCCTTCATGTTCTTTCTGAACCTGTGGAGGTCTTCCTGGAGTCTCAGGGAAAGGATCAGTTTAGTCCAAGCTTCTGGTGCCCTGGTGCCCAAGAGCTTGTCTCCACTGCACTTGCGAGTGGCTTGTGCACGTCGACCTCTGGCTTTCAAGGTAATACTTTGGTTTCCGACATAGGAGCAGCCAGCACTTCACAAGTACAAAACTTGCAGCGGGCCGACTCAGCCTTTCATCCTACCGAGGGCAATAAATCAAGATACGTTAAAAGTAGGGTAATAATAACACAGATTATTATAGGCATAAAGCTGGAGGAGTCTGGCATAACGGGCTATGTAAGAACACAATGTTACTATCACTATTAACCCAAAGTAGGTGTTGGGATACTTTACTCAGCGTGCATAGGTTTCCCCGTGAGTAATGTGTATCATCTTGAAGGTCATTCTGTGTCACTTGTGAGCCAATGTAAGGAATCGAGGGCATATAATGTGCACTGGCTACCAGGCTACCCTCTGTATCATAGGCCCAGGCCGCTGCCCTCCCAGTTGCACACCTGCACTGCCCTCTGGCAACCCTGCACTTGGGGCTGTATCTGCAACCCTAGAACCCCCCCATACTGGCACTTATCTATCACCTGTTTTCTGCACTTCACCCTTGCGCTACCACCTCCTGGCTGCACTTCCAGTTTTCAATATTTGATTCTATGTCTTGCACTTCCCTTCTCCCCTTCCCTCTCCCATACACTTGCGCAATCTCAATGTCACTGGGCTTAGTAAGATCGTTGTCTTGTTCCCCTCCCTCACCTCGTCGCGCCTTGAAACACTTATGTATAGGCAGTGCTTAATTTGTAAAAAAATAAGTGCCAGTGCCCAAAAAATATTGGCCCGATAATGACGGGTGTGGCGCCGCCCCGCAGTGCGGACGTGCGGCCCACACCATTTCAGTGCTAGACCTACCTAGATCGGCCCACTACCAGCCCATCACACTGCTGCTGCTCCATGTCACATGATTGGCGCTGCAGCAAATGCTGGCACAGGCTAGTAGTGGGATGGATGGGGGAAGGGCACACATGGGTTGGGAATGATTATGGGTAGTAAGTGTTACCAATCTCTACTTCCCAACCTCGGGATTGGGGAAGCCTGCACTAGGGAGGTGGAACTTCAATGAGAAACAAGAGAGGGGACGTCCCTTAGGGCCCCGCATTTCCCACACAATTCATTTAGTTTCAGAGTCATTTGAAATTTCCGAAAGACACCTGAAACATCCTGTCACAGGTGGCCTTAAAAATCCCCAATCTGTGACAGTAGTGGTAAATCGGCTCACTAAAATGGCACATTTGACACCCTTTAAAGTAATGTCATACTCTAGTAAGTTAGTAGACATTTCTTTATAACACATGTGATATGATTACATAGAGTTTATGAATTATCTCAGATCAGGCAACACAATTCATGTCATTCTTTGTAAGTCAATTAGATTTGTGTGCCCATTGGAAGTGACATACAACTCTGAACCAGCTTTCATCCAAAAACAGACAGCTAATCAGAGAGGCTTATCATGGCGTAGAACAATATCTACTATGTTTGAGTGCTCTTGCTACCTATATACGGGTAGATTTAATCTGGAGGGCTACATTTGCTTACAACAACAAACAGCATAGCTCAACCCAGGCAACACCTTTCTTCCTTAGGTATGGTTTCCACCCCGAAATTATACCCATTAGCATGGTACCGAATGACATGCAAGAAGTTAAATAACTCCTTGAACTCAGTCCTCGTAGACAGCCCAGGAAAATGAAAGAGAGAAAACATTCAATGCACCAAGTCAGGGATTAGGTGTGGTTATCCACAAAACACACACGCACGTTTTATTGGTCTCCTCCGAGCTCAGGCTAAGTAAGGTAGGACCAGTAGCTATCAGTTTAGGTCTACCAGCCTAAGTGTGCATACAACTCATGTTTCATGTGTCCTCGTTGAAGCCAGCAAACAGAAAACTTTCCATACCACTTCCAGCATTGGGTACACTGATATTAGACTCCAAATAAAAGCACAATACCCTTTCATATTCAATGACCTTGGGCGGCCACAGACAGTGAAAGCTAGGGGTGCGGGGGGGCCACGGGCCGGGGCTCGGGCACTGCTGTTATTATTTGCTGCCCCGGCAGCGGTTACATTATAATTGCGGCCGCCGGTGCAGCACTGCCACTGGCTAACTGCCATGATTGCTGACGCGGCGCCACATTGGATACATCGAGATGAGAATTCCCAGTCCCAACCAGCTAGAGCACGAGACCATGGGCGAGGTGATCCAGCAGGCTGCCTCTCCTCGCCTGTTTAATGCCACCCCGTCCCCGGACGCCAGAATCTTCCTCTGTTCGCTCTTTATTTCTCGTGCACCACGAGTCCTCAGAGCACTACGAGGCTCTCTCATGGTATGAATAGGAATGCCCTCCCCCACCCCAACCGTCTCCACCAAGGTCCGGCACAGACATGGACACCACAGTGCGTTTGGCTCCGCCAGCCAGCTCGGCCGTCCTTGGTGGACCGTGGCTCGGGGAATGCAGATGAACGATGATGGCAGCGGGGTGGCAGAGGTTGGTTTAACTATGCAAGAGGCTGTGCCCCATTGGCGCTAGACCATGTCTGGCATGCGACCTGCATTGGACAGCAAGAGACAGGTCACGGGCAGCAGCAAGCGCCTGAGCTCGCCTTGTCGTCAGCACTGCGCCAGTCTGGGACCAGACTGCCTGCACCTCCGCATGTCCTGTGCACCAGGGCACGTGCGGTTTACGATGCCCGGGCAGTGCCCCCCACAAAAGCACAGGCGCGAGCCACCCAGGCACTGCCCCGGCAGGAGCCGGGCCGAAATGCAGCAGCCTATGCCAGCTGTAGAGTGAACCACCCAGGCTGGTTAGACCCGGCCAGTCCAGCACTGCGCACTAACATTTTGGAAAAAATAAAATGTATCCAAGTAACGCCCGTTTACCATCTAACCCAGGCACAATTTGTGGGCTGCTGGTCCTGTGGAGAATTCTGGGATGCGTCCACATGTTGACATGGGGAGCATACCCTAACGCGGCCTGCCTGGACTGCCAGCACCGGCCGCTCGCATTGCCTCGCGCCCGTGGCCTGCCAGCTGCTTGGGCCAATCCTGAGCCTGCGGTGGCCGCGGGGCGGGCCGCGGCGGGCACAAGCCAGTCGCCACAGACACTGGGCCGGGTGGCCACACAGACAGTGAAAGTTGGGGGGCAGGGGGGGCCACCCCGGGGCTCGGGCACTGCTGTTAATTTATTTGCTGCCCCGGTGGCCGTTACATTATAATTGTGGCCGCCGGGGCAGCACTGCCACTGGCTAACTGCCATGATTGCTGCCGCGGCAGCCTGCCTGGACTGCCAGCGCCGGCCGCTCGCATTGCCTCGCGCCCGCGGCCTGCCAGCTGCTTGGGCCAATCCTGAGCCTGCAGCGGCCGCGGAGCAGGCGCGGGCACACACCAGTCACCACACCGGCTCAGTCAAAGTTGGGGGGAGCAAGGGGGACCGCCACTACCTACACCATTATCATGGCATGGTGCTGCCGCGCCGCCCACTGCCGTGGATGTCGTAAGTTCACAAGTTCACAACATATTCACGGCGAAGGCTGGGCGGCGGACATGAACTGACACAATAATCTAACTTAGCTTAGCTAAGTTAGTTTAGTGGTGAAAATGAAAATCAGGACAGAAAGTTTAACTGACAGACACTTGACTTACCTTAGCAGCCTGCCTAAGGAATTTAAGCTGAGACTGAAAGCCTGCAACTGTAGTAGGCCGCACACGACCACACGTGGGGCAGGCAGGCTTTCTCATGAGTCACGCCACAGCCACGCCTTATCAAATCAAGTGTGCCTCGTGAAGTGAAGGTGGCCTGCCTGACCTCACAACAACACGTGACCCACGCACGTCATCATGTCATTTCACTGGCTGGAGAGAACAGCCAATGAAAACTGTACATTCTGTGTTACAATACAGAATGTATCAAATACTGCATAGTAACAACAGAATGTTGGTTTTCATTGGCTGTTTGTTGCTGTACTCCCAGGCCCCGCAGCCAGCTATGGCCTGCAACTGCAAGCAGAGCTGCAGAGCAATGATTTATGATCTTGGACCGGTGGAAACTGAATAAACAAAGTAGTTGCACATGCCCAGCCATGTTCCGGTCCCCAAAAAAGAGTGCCGGTGTTGGGAACCGGCAACCACCCCCACAAATTAAGCACAGTGTATAGGCACGATATAAATAAAATATATCATATGATGTCACTGACATGCCACAAAGGTGCAGGAGCAAAGATGAGCTGCTCGGGCCTCTGCATACACAGATCCATGCTACTAGAGCCACAAAGAAGGAACTGGGGGCCTGCCATACAGCAAATGTCAGATGCTATGTTAGAACTTTAGAATGCTGGCAGAGCCACCGCGATATTAAGTGAGGCGGCGTCAACGTCCCACCGCCCAAGTTAAGGGCCCAAGAGCAGAGCAGGACAGGGTTGGCCAAAAGTTTAAGATCTCTAATAGCACCCTTGAAGTATCCTAGACGGGTGCTAATGGTGTACTTTTTTTGTAAATAAAAAAAGGAACTTACCGTGTCTGCGTGGCCTGGTGCCGCGCAGTGCTGGTGTCCTGGAATTCCCTTTTCACTGCTGATGACTGAAGTCATCAACATGAAAATAGACTTCACGGAAAGCAAGTGCCGCGCGGCCCAGGTGCATTTCTTTTCTTTATTTACAAAACAAAAGACACCATTAGCACCCAGGTAGGAAACCACACAGTGCTAAGGTGAAGGGGGACGACGGGGGAGGGGTGGTTGAAGGGAAGCTAGCTTCCCAGGCTGCTCAGAACACGTGCCTGTACCATACAGCACAGCCTGCGTTCCCAGCATCCAGATTGGCTAGCGGCCCCCCCATCAGGGTGCTAATGGCAGTTATAAGTCTTCTACCCGAACATTCCATTGTTTCTATTTTGTCTTTCTTTATTTTAAGCAATACATTCTATCTTCATGGAGTGGACTGTTGTAATAGCAATAATGGGAGCATTAACAGGTGGTAACGGCCTTTGCTATCATTATTGTTTAAGGAGTTGTTTTTTTGTTGGCTAGCTGGAGAGGTTCACAAATGTCTGTATTGTGGCAGAGACTGGTGATCTGTTGTGAGGACAACAGCCAGAGTCTGGGGTAGGGGGACATCCACTGGCCTTGGTGACCTCTGGAAACATAGCAGGGCTGGTAGGAGATAGGCAGTGCACCTTTGACCTCGGGCTTTTTATTGTCATTCTGCCTGGGCTGTGTCTTTGCTGCGTCTCCAGGGTACCAGAAAGCTGACTACCCAGGGGCCTGGATTACCCCTTCTGACGTTGGCAAGTCTCAGTGGCAGTGGTCAAATTGATCGCGAGCGCTGCTCCTCCTCTTTTGTAAATAAAGTTTTATTGTTCCTATACTTTTACTTTGAAGAGACTATGATGTAACACCGTTTTTTTTTTCGTTTTTTTTTAATTCAGATTTCTTAATTAAATTTTTTTACTCGAGGATATTGATTGTGTTGTGTATATACTTGTTTATTTGTACAGCCAAAGGTTTTCCTTTTTTGTGTAAACCAAAAATAAATATTTTAAAAAGAAACCATTCTGGAATGGTTAGTTTTAAAATAAAAGTGGAGGAATAAGTTGAAACTTGCACTTTCAGTGCACTGGACTAAACGTTCCCTTAAACAACAGGTGCATGTGTTTGGGGGTTTGGATTGGGCGTAGCGATGGGGTTTGTGGGGAGCGGGGCAGGCCAGCAGGGAACATAGTTCCAGTACTTCTTTTCGTGCACTTCGGCCACTGCTCAGTGGGCTCGTTTTGCCCATCATGCATTAGCCACCGCTTCTCCCTGGAGCGATAGCCTGTGGCCCTCCTTGCTGCCCTCCTTCCTTTCTAGCCTGGGGACTACATCTGTAATGGACCCCAGTGGGCATTTCATCCTGTTCACCGCTGGTTTAGTGTGTCACCCAAAACTCCACTCCCACATCGCTGTTCGATCTTACAGGTGTGGCCCGTTTGTTTCACCTATAATGTCACTCGCCAACCACGGCTTTCTTTGATTTTTCTGTAAACCCCGTTTCTGTGTGTTATTTGTATTTTCTTGCTTTCTCTATAGTTTACTTTTGGTAGAACCATGTTCGAACACGGGTTTTTTCAAAGTGAATGATATGATATGATAGGTTATTTATAGCGCTTAATACCCAGAGGTTTTCTAAGCGCGGACCCGGGGATCAAACCTGTGGTCTCCGTGTTGTCTTGATTCCAAGGCGAGCGCGTTGCCCCTGAGCTATCCTCCCGAGGCTGGATGGAACGTGCTTTACAATGCACCATTTGCCACAAATAATCCCCAAAACGTGCCTGTCCCCCGTCCCAGGTGCTACTGCTATCCAGGTTGCCAACAATTGTGATTCGCCGCGCACCTTCCTTTTGGTGTGCATATTGACTGTCTCAGTTCTAGAATGGGGCAGGATCTAATCGTGCCACTGTTTTAAGTCTAAACTACATTTGTTGATGGGATCCGCCAAAACAGTCACGTGATCCAATGCTTTCTCTGTCGGAAGAGTGAACAGACGTTTGTATAGAAGAAAGAACATCTCAACGTGATGGAGGGGAGAGCAATATTGCAGCAGAATGCGCCCTTACACCGAGAAGTAGGCATGCTGCCACTACACCACCAGAAGCCCACCCCTCCCCCACTCGGGTCCTAACGCAGACACACCCTTCCTCCTTCCTTTCCAGCAATTGACGCTGCCGGGGAAAGCCGAGCTGGGAATGCACGCCGGCAATAAAAAAAAAACAGCCAAGGAATGGGAAGGAGGAGGGGGGATAGTAGGGTCGCTGTCACAGGACAGAAGGGGGCGAGCAGAGCAGCACTAGGCACCACTTTAGCCCTTCTCAACCCCACTCACAATAGAACATGCTTCCAAGATGCCTTATACAAAACGTATATCTGGGGATGAGGGGGGAGGGGTCATTCACACTTTTCTACGCTGAGCCCCCTTTGGGTTAAAATATGTTGCATGGAAAACATTTACGGGGGAACTGTCCTCGTTGGAGGGGTGGTAAGAAGGGGCGGGGCCCCGGCGCAACGGTTGCACAACATATTATCTCTTCATAGAAAACACTCCTGGTGATTTGCATAAAAGCAAAGAGCATTATGGGAACATCATAATGTGCACGATTCTAATTGTTAAACACGTCTCATAGTGATTCAGTAAGAAACCCTTTTAACCGAATAATGGACTCTTCTGTTTTGATTGGTCACAATACTCGCCCTAATAAAGAGATGTCGGTAAATTGCAGGACAGATGGATAGGGGTCACTGTAGCAAAGGAGGTTTCCAGACTGCTCTCGCTTTCTGAGCTATATTGTGTCAGACACCATTGGGGAAACGGAATGATGTTTTTGTGATATTGCACCTAGTGGAGGCATAGGCTAAACGTTACTGTAGCAGGGGACAGAATATATAACTGTGTGATGCAAGTGTGTTGGAGAGCAAGCCGGGGAACTGCTTTCCCAACCCGTGAATAAAGTGCTCCATTTCGGCACAGCACCCCGATAGTTTGGGGGTGAGGACCAAACTAATCATTATAGCTGTAGCACAATGAATGCTAAAACCCTAATGTGGCATTCACACGCTAGACCCTCCTCTTCATCACCTGGTGATCTCTACATCTAGGTCTCCAGCTTTCCTATTGGGGCCAAAACAAGTTCCATCCCACTTATCTCCTGGACGCCATCTTGAAGAGCAAATTAACAGCAGCAGACTATTACCACCGAAATTGTGCACTACGAAATAATCCCAAAAGGGCACATTTTATTAAAAATTAGTAATTTGGCAGCTGAAAGCCATTACGTGTATGAAAGCTCACCATAGGTTGCAGTCGTGTGTCGCCTCACTAATAAGAGTAGACGGGCAGATCAAATTGCAGGTTCTTAGTTTCTGCAATGTTCTGTATTTCTTAAATACAGGAAGTTTAGAAGATAATTGAGGAGACACTCAAAATAAGAGCATCTTGTGCGACAGCAAACCTCGCGCACTTCAGTATGGATGACCATTTGGATAATACTTACTTTCAAATAATAGAATCTCATCTACATTTCCGATATTTAGGAAACGCAGAACAATGCAGAAACTAAAAACCTGAAATGTGACCCTGATATCATGAGCAATAGTTGTAAAATGAAGGTCCTGAAGAATGCAACAACGTATTCAAGTTTGCAGAAACTGGTCGACCACAAGAGTGGGATATCCCTTATTGGGATGAGATACCCCGTTTAGTGAAACGACAATTTGGAGTTTTTAATTTTGTGAAGTGCCGTACAAATTCAATTGAGAGTGGAAAAAAATGTGGTAAAATTTCCGCCTGAATAATATAAGCACAAAAGTGATTATTTGTATCACTTCAGCAGCGGGTCAAGCTGAAGCAGAGCTCCTCAGTCTTGATTACCTTTTAGAATTAATATTCCAAAACAAGGGTAAGAAAAAACAGCTTCCAAGCAATACCTTTCCTCTATCCCTATTGGATCGGTGGTACATCCCTGCAGCCTAAGGTGAGAGGTCATACTAAGCAGAGTAGCTTAGCTTTGGCAGCAATTTTTTGCATTTAACCATTACAAGGTGTCTTAAGGACTTCAGCCCTGTAGAGTCCTAAAAAGAACATTTGGGGGGGAGGTGGTGGTTGTGGGCCAGGGGTGTTAGGCGAGGAGACTAACGTTCGCAATTGGTTTTGACGTCACAGGAAGTGATCATTTCCTAAAGTGAAATATGCACATTTCCTTCACGCTGTCTTTCACAATGGAAGCAAGTCCACATGACAAGTAAGCATTTGCCAAGAGAACAGATGTTACTATGTTATTGTTGGCTAAATCTAAAAGGTGCGCCCCTTATCCAATATCACTCGAAGTCATGTGACTGGTTCGTGATGCGAGATTCGTCTGGGCTTGAGGTTAAGGGTGTGGCCTCGCAGCTGACCGATCGTGGCGGTGGCCGAGACAGGCGCAGCAAGTTATTATTTTTGTTTTAATTTCATGAAAAACACACATGCCGGTACGGCATCCGCACTCTGAAAAAAGTGAGTGAACACCGCCCACCCTCATACTCTCTCAACTGGTTCCCAGGCGTTATCGGTCCATAAAGCAACCTATTGTGTTAAACACGTTATGATAAGGGGGGCCATTTTTTTTTACAGCCTTTCCCATTTCCTAACAATCCTTATTTATATATGCAAACTCGGTACTATCCTGTATCAACATATACAATTGTGTAGCAGAAGTCTTCATCTAAATAAGTCTATTTAAACTCTAATAAAAAAACAAATGCAGAGTTTCTTTGTGTTTTTGGCAATCCCCCACGCAAACATATATCATCTGTTCTCCCGAGAAAGTGGACTTAAACATGAAAAAGATAGAATTCTGTTGATACAATGTATTTATTTATTTAGTACATCTATGAGAAGCGCACATAGTCCACAGGCATCTAGGCACTGGTTACACAGGACGAACGGAAGGGGAGGGTAACAGAAGGTAGTGCGTTTGTTGAAGAGGTGGGTCTTGAGGTGTTTCCTGAAGGTGTTGTATGATGGTTCATCTCGCAGATTGGGGGGCTCATTCCAGAGGGCTGGCACCTGGACTAGGAAGCTTGCACCTCCTGCTCTTTTCCTGTTCAATCTTGGGGTGACGAGGCAGTGTTTGTAGGCTAATCTCACCTGCCTGGTTGAGGAGTGTTTTGTTATTTATTTTTTTTTCAGCCAAGTATTGGGGTGCGTAGTTGGCAATGCATCGATAGGTGATGGAGAGTCTCTTGAACTTAATTCTGTCCTTGACCAGAAGCCAATGAGCACCCTTTCTGGCCTCTGAGATGTGATCATGCCTGCCGATGTCCAATACCGGAGGGCATTATTTTGAATTGTCTGAAGTTTGTGCAGGTTTTTTTTTCTGATGTGCCGCAAAGTAGTGAGTTGCAATAGTCTAGTTTGGATCCTATAAGGGCATGGCCTATTCAAGCCGGTTTTGGGGAGTGAGAAGGGCTTGCTGGCATTAATGAGTTTGGTAGAGTAGCCTGAGGAGGAGGCAATATGGTTGACCCGTTGGGTCATAGAGAGGGAAGAGTCCAAGTATATGCCTAATGTCTTGAAGGAGGATGCTACTGGTAGCTTGTGGACGTTGATGGTGAAGGCTTTGTAGGACTCGTGGAGTTTGGCTAGGCAGGCTGGGGTGCCATTGATGAGGATTTCAGTTTTTTCATCATTAAGGCAGAGGCTGTTGGCTGCCATCCAGGTCCCGGGAGGATAGCTCAGCGGCAACATGCTTGCCTTGGAAAGAAGACGACACGAAGCAACACAGGTTCAATCCCCGGGTGCGCACTTAGAAACTTCTGAGTACTAAGCGTGTTATAAATATGCAACTAAGACATATTCCTGTATATTCCTGTAACAGCGCCTCGATTCCCCCGGGCTGTGTGAGCGTTTTAAAAAGGTTTGGTGTATATGTTGTACAGCGCAGGTGAAACTCAGGAGCCTTGTTGTACACCACAAGAGGTTGGTGTAGGTGTGGTGGCAGCCTCACCAGCGAAGACTCTGGAAGTTCGTCAACCAAGAAGGAGGAGATCCAATTGGAGGCTTCCAGAGGAAAATGGGCTGAGGTAGAAATTACTTGGCATAGGATTCCATGGTCGACAATGTCAAAGGCCACCGAAAGAGCAAGCAGTAAGAGGAGTGAGAGGGAGCCATGGTCGTTGGCGGTGTCGAGTTGATTCTTTAGGTCTAGGACGGCTGTTTCAGTCCTGTGTTTTCAGGGGAAACAGGATTGTCGGGAACAATAAAGTAAGACCGCATTAGTGCATTGCTCTCGCTCTCTCTCTCTCTCTCTCTCTCTCTCTCTACTCTAACAACAAAGGAGGAACACCAGCCACACCACACAGAGCACAGCCTGGTCTGAAACAACAATGGCATCAATAGCGCAAGCGCAGGTGTGGTGTTAGGGTGTTGAGAAGCAGTTTTTATTAAAAAAAGATTGTAAATCCTCAGTGTGGGTGCGTGAGTGGGCCCACTTCATCATGTCCAGGCCCAATCCAGACCCCTCCCCTTTGTTTTATGTAATTTGGAGACCACAGTGCCTGATCATTCTAGCGAGAGAATTTCTTGGAAAGCATTTAGCGAGTTAGGTAATCTCACACCGTCCATTAAACATTTCTTTCATGGTCTGGCATACAATCTTTAACATCTGTTTGCTTAATCCTTGTAACTAAACCCAGAAGTGCAGAAACGTTAACATCTGGCCTGAGAACCACGAAAATTGCTGGAGTATTGCAGACAATGGACTCGGAGGAACAGGAGGCAAAGATTAACGTAGGAGGCTTGGGTAGTTATAGACACACCGGGCACTGCATGATATAGGACCGACTCTGTCCCAACCCTACCTACTTTTCAAAGGGAAATGTCAACCTGAACATTTTCCAGTTTCTATGTAGGGCAGTGAAAGGGTGATCACGGGCAACGCTTTGCAACCTGAATAATAAACCCTGTTGGATAATATGCAAGTAGAAACCAAGCATGGATGTTATGTTACATTACAACGAAGGCGGTTTCTATCATTTAACTGTAAGGCAGGAGATGTTTTGTCTCCAATGACCATATCTTATCCTTCAATTGACTGGACCTTCCCAAGGTCCCCCGGGCATCGGAGGGTGATGCAGCCAATATTAACATTTGAAGAGAATGGCTGAACACACGAGCATTTTCAGAATGATTAACCCGTGTGTGGTTAAGGTGTTCTGTACGTTCACCCATGTTTCTTTGGCTGACTGAGGGCATGACGAGCTGCTCTGGTGTGTAACCCAATGAGCCGGGTTAAGTGGTACTTTGTGTTCAAGGGTGCGTGCAGTGCAAGCGGGTGCGTGCAGTGCCAGTTTGAGTCCCTTAATCTATACCAGGACAGCCAGTTACCACTGTGGGATTTGCCTACAGTCCACGCCGTATATGATATTTCCCTTGCAGCCAAACTGCTAGCCTCATGTTTTGGCGTACAACTCCCATGATCCTAAGGGATCTTTGTCTTGACATGTGGGAACCGTTGTACTACAAGATTCTTGAGGGAGGGCAGAATCCGCAAAACAAAAGAAGCAAACAAGCTGCAAGGAAAGCAAAAGAAGCAAGCAACAGGCACACAAAAGAAGCAAGCAAACTGCAAGCAAAACAGGCAAAGCAAAAGAAGCAAGCAAGCTGCAAGCAAAAGAGGCAAAACAAAGGAAGCAAGCAAACTGAAAGCAAAACATGCAAAAGAAGCAAGCAAGCTGCATGCAAAACAAAAGAAGCAAGCTAAACAGGAAAAACAAAAGAAGTAAGCTAAACAGGAAAAACAAAAGAAGCAAGCTGCAAGCAAAACATGCAAAACAAAAGAAGAAAGCAAGCTGCAAGGAAAGCAAAAGAAGCAAGCAAGCTGAAAACAGTAACAGCAGGAAGTTCTGAATGATGTATCAGGTGGAAAATGTTCTTTTGCAACCAGCTAGTTGGGAGACAAGTAGCAATCAGGGATGCAGATGGTTTAAAGAACTGTGGGCCTCATTTCGAGTTTGATGCTAGTGTGGCGGTAAATCTACTGAATTAACACCAAACTCTATTACTGTTAACACCACTTAGACCTATAGTGTTACCGCGGGATTACAAGTGGTGGTAATTCCTCATTTCTGGAGTCCATAGGACCCCATAAGGGGATTTGGCAGATTTACCGCCGGCAGAATAACCCTGTGGTATATCTGCCCATTTTTGGCCGTAAGGAGGAACATTTGCCTCAAACATTTTGGTTGGGGTCAATCTTCCCCGCCCTACCACCAGTAGTCTAAGTGTACGAAAAGAAGTAGAGGAACCTTGTTCCATACTGGTCTGCCCCGCTCCCCACAAACACCATCGCCACATCCCCTCCCACGCACAATAGAAACCCCCAAACAGGCGTGCCTGCCGTTTAAGTGAACGATCAGTGCAGTACACTGAAGTACAAGTTTCAACTTCTTTCTACACTTTTATTTTAAAACCAAACCATTCCGGAACAGTTTATTTTTTATAATAAAAGTATAGGAACTGCAAAACTTAATTAAAAAAAATAGAGGAGCCCCACTACCAATCGCTCACACCCCCTTCGACCACTGCTTACCGCCAAACTCGTAGTATGTGGGTGCAGTAATATGGAGGTGAAGTGGTGGCAATAGGATTAGCACCACTTTACCACCATTTGTGCCCGCACCGCCGTGCTTATAAACAGGCCCCATGTCTATTTTTCTTGCATTTGCGCAACTGAGTAGGGAAGTAGTTGGCGATGAGTAACGGTGGCTGCGGTCGGATAATACGAGGGGAATCAATCTATGTAGGAAAGTAGGTGGATAAGGAAGGAACACACTGCACTGGCTCGTGATCTCAGGAAGGCAGTGGCATTGGCATAGGTTGCCCCTTCCTTGATTTTCTCTATTCTGCAAGAGCCTGGGACTTGTACCTCTCCAGATAGTTTGGACTATGACTTCCTTATCCATCGTCATCACCTATGCGGTCTAGTGCTGATGGGAGTTGTAGTCCAAAACATATGGAGAGCCAAGGGAGGCAGACCCTTGTTTTAATTTACAGCAATCTGAAGTGAATTCGATTTTCTGCACTTGAGACCGCGCTGTGCTCCACGTCCACTGTTTAAAATGTGTAAGGTTTACTATGTTTAAACAATTCACAATGCATTTAAAAAAAAACATTGTGCCTTCAAATGCTCGCTCCATAATATGTGCACACCGCCCTCCCAACCACATCCTGGGTTCTGCAGTCTGTAGGGGCGGAGACAGAATGGCTGTTTTATTTAAAACATCACGTGCCAAAAAGACACGCTTTTAAAAAATAAAACACTATTTTAAATATGTGCTGCCATATGTCACTTCTTTCGCCTCATTTTAAACAACATATCATCCTTCTTTTTATTTAAAGCACACAAGCCAGAAAAGAACTGATTAACAAAAAGCAGGGACCCAAAGTATGGAAAGATGTTGCATATGCAAAACCGGTGCTATTCAAAGTGGCAGGCTTCTCAAATCCAAAGTAAAAGGTTTCAATTAACCAAATGGATGTTGCCCTTTGCAAGTGCCATTGGGAACCGCACTCATTGGAATCTGTTGCAAGTTGCAAGGTAGATTATGTGGAAAGTGTGGTTCAAATAATCTTTGCAGCTCTCACAGAAATGTAGAAATGCTTTCTGCTTGCTCGCTCATGCGGAATACAGATGGACGGTACATGGGGGGGCGATGGATGACATCTACCACCTATATTCTCCCCTAAACAGCCAAACAAGGGAGCGGGCTCAATGGGCACAGCCCAAGAGCTATAGCTCCTTTGCCCTATGAGGCAGTGCAGGCTGAAGGCAGACTATATTACAGGAGGGGTGTGAGCTGATGGCAGCAACAACCCAAGCAACCTAAGCAGAATAATGAAAGTCCAATCAAGGTTCTATAACAACATAAGTCCGACTTGGAGCATTTATGAAATGATTAGCAGGCCTCCCTTTGAGAAACAGAATTACCTGCATTTGATCTAAACACAAATAAAAAAAAGCTCGGGCTATCCCGCCGTTGCAGGCAGCAAACCGCAACATTCCTAGATAGGCCAAAAAGGTGGGAGCAGGGGTATACATAGACAAGCTGTCAGGAGACTGAACCGGCCCAAGCCCTACACACTCTAAGAAAGCACTGGGCTGTTCAGCAGTCACTCAATTCCAGCAGATCCCAGTTCACATCCAATTGCCTCCAGAGTGGAGGATTAAAGGCTCTGCTGCTTTTCCGAGGTCACCCACTCTTCCATCCTCTACTCCACAACACTAGCACATCCAGTGCCAGCGCTCTGTCCACAAAGAAAAGCGATCTCTCATCACTCAGGCCTTCTCTGTTGGGCTATGCTGGCCTGGAGTGTCATTACACATATCCCAAAAGGTGTAAGGGAATGGGACAGATGTTGGACCTAGCTAGTCAATGGTTTACAGCACTCTTGTCCAATTGTGTGCAACAGGTTAAGGCAGGTTCATATCTGTCCGAACCCCTACCTATCAGTTGTAGAGTACCGCAGGGTTCGTCCCTGTCCCCAGTGTTGTTCAATTTATACATACGCCCACTACTTAATATTTTTGGTCAGTTTAAGTTGTGTTACCACTCCTTTGCAGATGATACGCAAATATATTTAAGACTCACACAGCCTCTGGTGGCAATTGAGCGCATATTAAAACGTGCCGAGAAAATACAAATTTGGATGCAGGACAATAAACAATAGAGAGATTATTGTTTTTGGTCCTCAAACAAAAATGAGAAATTAGTTGGATTAAAAACCCTACCCTACCCTACCCTGTTTGGACAAACTGCTGATTACACTCAGATTGTAAAGGGTGTTAGTGTTATCTGCAATCCAGCATGAGTTGCAATCTTCAGATAATAAAAACTTGTTATTACCAGATGAAGCTTCTTAAACCACTGCTTCTGCTCATTTCTGAGAAGGATCGTCCTATGGTCGTGGGCTCTCTCTTAAACATTAAATTGGACTACTGCAATGATCTGCTGATTGGTTCTCCTAAATACCAACTCCTACGGCTTCAGGTGACGCAGAGCTCTGCAGTACGATTGTTTTTTTCATTGTCCTGGAAAAACTCAATAGGTTTTCGGAGGAGCCTGCACTGGCTCCCAATTTGGGAGCAAATACAGTTCAAACTGTTATGTTTGGTTTTTAAATGTATTCATGATCTCTCTCCTTCTTATCTAATATCTAAAATCACAAAGTACACACCTTCTCGATTACTGTGCTCGATGGACAAATGTCTGTTGGTGGTTGCCTCCTCCAGAACCATCACTTGGGGTGACAGATCTTTTTCTGTCGCAGGCCCTCGAGCCTGGAACTCTTAGCCGATACACCTTTCATCAAATGAATTCTTTAACCATCTTTCGTAAACACCTGAAAACCTATCTGCTTGTGTAGTGTTCCGATTGATTAGCTATTTTGTTTACTAGAACTATATTAATACATGCGCCTAGAAGCAGTTTGCTGCCAGGTTCTCTTTGAGATAAGCGCACTACAAATGCAAAATCAATCAAATGTCAGCAAAATCTTGCACTGCCTGACATGAAACTGACTGGTCACCCGCGCAATAGACCTAGAGGAGGCTCACGGCAGCTTGAGAAGTCTTTGGATTTGTAAACATTGCCCTACCAATTTCACCAACAGTGCATAGCCCTCTAATTATGTCACCTACAGAGTCCCCAACCTGTCTTGCTATACTCCCTCTTTCCGATTGGCCCACAGGGGAGGTGGAGAGATTTTCAAATATGGAAGATACCTCTTAGATAGGGGCTTGGTACTCTGCCCGACATATAACTATCTCAGCTCGTCTGGCCGCAACTACCTGTGTGAATTATTTATTTCTCCAAACGCATTTCCTACAGGAACAACCCATGTTCACCTCTGACACATCCTCATCACTCGTCTCTGGTACACAAGCATATGCACACTTGCCTGATATTTGAAGAGGAATGCTGTGATACAATGTTTACTTCTATTGTATTTTCCAATATTCACTTCATATTTGCCTAACTCAGTTGCTACATTCTAATCACATGAGAAGAAAGTATTTAGCAGGAGCCGACTAGCAAAATAATTACTATTTGGCTCCAGCCGAATAGCTTTTATCAGCTGGAATTTGTCCAAATACTTACACAAACCCGAAGTTCGTTGAACCTTAGTAATGCTTTATAGTCATTGCATTGAATGCCTCATCATAGAAAAAAAAGCATCAATTGCATTTTTTCCTTTTTTTAAATGGGAGGGTCCCCCAAACCCCCTTTTTTTAACCTCAAACCCCCATTATAATTAAAATAAACCTTTTACCATTTCAAAAAATGCATTCGATGCTTTATTTTCGATGCTTTTTTTCTATGGTAAGGCATTCGATGCAAAGACTAGATACTCTAGTACTCTGCTTTTAGTGAGATGAAACAAGTGGGCGCCCCTGAAGCTTTAGAAAAGAGTATCCACTTGGGAGTAGCGTGGCTTTAGTATTTTAAATAAGAATATGTGTTCCATGTAACTAGAGGAGGGGCCTAACACATGCTTTGGAGATAAGTGTGTGAAATGGATGCAGGTTCTAACACGTAGGATAGAGTAAGGACTGAAACTACTCGTATGATCTGGGTAGTTATCAGATGACCCGTCACCATGTGGTTCTGAGTTGTTTTTAATGTTTTATTCACTTTGCCTTAGTTGTCTGCCTTGTTCCTTTCCATTCTCTTAAGATCTTTTATTTGTACGTAGGGCGGTCTCACCGGGGCACTCACACAATGGTGAATATCTAGGCCCTGACTCATAGTTCGACATCACAAAAGCATCAGTCGCTCCAACAAATGGCTCCATTGTGTTTCCATCCCGAGCTTGGGCCTGTGTTAAAGGATAAGGAAAGGGTGTGGGAGAAGTGACACGTCAAAGGTTGCCGCCATTAATGCCACTGAACTAGGAACCAACCAGGCGTCCATCTTCAAGGTCCTTTGAAAGCACCGATAATCTGGAACCCATCCCCCACCGCACTATTGTGTGTTCAGCACCTCATGTTCGAGATGCCCCTGTTACATACATGTTTAATGTATATCGCTATGGTGTGCCTTGTAGCTATGACTGCACTATATAAAATTCTTTAGAAAAATATGTTTTTTTAATCAGTGCTAGCCATTCAAGTTGCTAAAACTAAGACATGTACTGAGTGTTAAGTTTGAGTATTTGACTATAATTAAGGTAAGTGTGAGGTTAACGAAAGAACGTCAGAGTACACAAAGTTTTAGAATCCATTATACGCTCTGTACAGGAGTCTAATAGCCGTTACAGCCCTTAGAATCATGATTAGGCATTCTCATTGAACAATCTGAGGGCAATAGGAAGTGGAATAGACAGAGATTGTTCAGAATGCCACATACCACAGTCCTGCACGTGCCTGCGGTCTCCGCACTTCTGCCTCGCATTACTGCACTTGGAATACGTTCCAGGAGAATGGGATCCACTCTGCACTTAACCCAGTCCCTGCTGGACTGGGCGCACTTGCCCGCCTGCCCCTCACTTCTGTCTGGGCACTTGCACGACCTTGAATGTACTAGACTTAGCATGTTTGTCTGTCCTGTCCTCCTCTCCATCCCCTCCCTAGCTGCCTGCATGCATAGCCCCATTGATGACCAACCCTTTCTTTGTCTTGTATGTTCCTCCCCTTCCCCTCCCCCGTTTCTCCCCAACTCTTTGTCAGGCACTTTAGTAGAAATGCCCTGGCCTAGTAAGCTAGTTATTGCTGTTAATTCATTCGGAATATTCAAGGGCTGAGAATGAAGATGATATCCCCTTGTTCCCTTTCCACCTTGAAGTGCTTTGAAGCACTTCACTTGTGTATAAGCGCTTTACAAATAAACAATTACAATTTACAATTACCAACCCTATCAACGGCTCCGAGCATACCCGTAATCAATTCCCCTTAACCACCTGGGCAGATTTTTGTTCTGTGAGTAGGCCAGTGCATATATGCTCGCAGCCATCGCCCCAAGATTTCCCAGGCAGATCTAAATAGTATCAGCAGGTCCCTGCCTACCTATGTTAATGTAAATAACAAAAGCAGAGATGGCCTTGCCCTAAGGAAGTGGAGAATGCTGACGTGTCTGTTGTATGGGCTTTTAAAGGCATTGCGTGCATCCACCATTTATGCCCTTTTAACTCTTAGTTTCTTTCCCATGAAAGAGCGACAGAGTTATAATACCCTTATAGACCCTGCCCTTGGGCCACACCCACCATTATGAGTCTGTCAACCTCCTTCAATGCCCTCGCTATGCTTTGACCTATAACTCGTTCTTCAGGTCCCGTAATACACAGTACAACATTGAAATTGGGTGTGTAAAGCTTGATTCTGAACACTGGAATAAATGACAGTGCCATTGTACACAATGCAGTTGCAGAGCGCTATACTCACTGGATTACGCATCATGTTCCACCTTCCAGAATGTATCCTTTGCCTTTCCTTATTTCAAACAGAATATTATATACACATTAGGGGGACAGTTCTAATGCCCATGGGCGTAATTTTAGGGGCGGGGACAGGGGTTATTGTCCCCTCCAACTTTCGTGGCACACCATTTTGTCCCCATTCATTTGGCAGGTGCCCCTTTCATTTAGATGTCATGTCCCCCCAACATTTTCAGCAAAGTTACTCCACTGCTAATGCCAATAAGGCCCACCCTCCTCAGGCCACTAATGTCCCTTCATGCAAAAGTTGGCATTACCTTACTGTCAAAGGCTCTCTTTCTTCATCCTCTCGCTGTGCCACTAGTCTTAAAGTCTAGCCATCGCGGGCCCCGACACGTCAGGTTTTCAGGATTACCACTGACTATGCAAATAACTCATGGTTAGATGAACTGCATGCAACTGTATTGTGTGTGGCCATCCCGAAAACATAGAATGGATTTAGCTATGAGGGACTGGACTTGGAGACTCTTGCTTACACCCTAAGAGTGGACCTCCTCTGAGGCGGTTATCATTGGACCAAGGTGCTGACCCCTTCCCTTCGCTAAGTCTTGAGCAAGTCGTGCCCTCCCTCCCTCCCCTTCCAATCATCCAACACTATATATGCACCACCATCTTCAATGTTTTCATAATTCCTTTGTTGAAAGAAATCCAGCCCAGTTCCAACACTGGTAGCAAACTGTAATGGTGTCCCCCTCTTTAGGTCCCCCCTCCCCCCGCCCCTGTACCCACTGAGTATCCTGTCACTTTGCCAGATATTTGCACTTCCTCGTGACTTTACTTCGTTTGCATCTTCACAATGTGTAGGTGGCAACGTATGTGGTTAAGGTTAGCTTAAGGTTAGGGTTGTGGTCAAGGGGCCGCACAGAGGTATTTTATTGGGTAAAAAAGAAGGGGAGTACAGAGATCTCCTCCTGTAATGGCAAAGTGAATGCTAGGGTGAACTAAAGGGTATGATGCTGTGTCATCGACCAGTCGTTTTTTCAGCGAGTGTTTTTACGAAATCACTTTGCTGAAAAAACTCATTGGAATTTGGGGGGTGGAGGGAGGGCATAAGGGGCGAAGGGGTGTCAGGAACAGTTAAAAATAGGTGGGGGAGTAAGGGATTGGGGGGTGAACCCCCGCCCCAAAAATAATGTTACTAAATTGCTGATTACTTTTTTCAGCAAAATTATTTTGTGAAAACACCCGTCGTAAAAATGACTGTCGATGATATGATGAAATAGAAGCAACTAAAGGTCTGGAGAAGTAAAAGTGACTCAATGAATGAATGCAAAGTGAATGGAGAGGAAGTAAAGACATGCATCCCCTGGAGCCAGCATCCCTTTTCAGTGACTTCAGTCTCATCTGGAAGGCAGCCACCTGCTAGCAGCCTGGCAATGAGTGTAGCAGCAAGGCCAAGGCTGAGACTCGGCCTTGTGGATGGTCAGTTGCCTGTCAAAGGTCAGGGAAAGGAGTCCTGACCTTATTGGCATTAGTTGACCTCTTGCATGTGCCTGACATTACTTGAGTCTTGAAGTCTTATTCGTATTGTCTAAAATGGATTGGGTTATCAGGGCGTTCAATATTTGTATCTGAATTATGGCCCGTCTCAGATCCAAACCACGTGTGGTGCCCCCGGCACACACTGTCGTACCAATCACTTCTAGGTGCTCCCATTTTTGGCACATAAGTAAAGCAAGTCACATTGAGGTAAAATCATTTGCCCAGGATTACACAATTTGATCAAGGGGCAAACCCAGGATCTGAGCTTAGGTATCTCAGTTCCACTTAGCGACTTTCAAAGGACACAAAATCAATCTTATATTGTGTGAGCAATCTTTGCAGAAACGTAGTGGGCAAAACTCATATGATTCAATCCCAAGCAAGCGACAACATGACAGAAAGAACATCGCTTAAGCGAGGGAGGCAGTAAACTGTTTGCATTAAAGAGCGGCCTGTGTTCCTCTCCATACTAGTGCCAAATGTAGGAAATTCAACGCATTCAGTGCCTGTTTCTATCAGTGGGCCCCACTGAATGGGAAGCAGTGAAACATTAGCAGCTAGGCCTTTCTTCCACATTTACAAACGGCAAGAACTGTGACGAGTACAGCAGTGGCTTCACGAAGAGTTACTTCTCTAAGCAGGTAGTAGTTTTGACCAGTGTTGCTATATAAATATTCTTAAAAATGCGCAATATGCATCACATGTTATCAAAAAACTCTCCCTTGGGTGTGCTATTCAGCGTCACAAAAGGAATGAATCGCCATTTGCAACAGCGGGCCGCTTTTTGATTGGTCCCCGAGACAATGTTATGGCCCAGTCCGGCCCTGTCTGCAAAGTACATCAGTACTACAGAAGTCGGACGTGTTTACGGCAGCCCCCAGCTGTATCAGCACCATTAGTGGGGCAGGATGACTGTGTGCGGGGGCAAGAGGGCACAAGGATCACATATGGGTTAGCATGACCCTCTTGTCCCCCCACCCCCCCTAGTGAGTTATGCTGATGCATCACTTACCAACATTACTCGCATGACAGATGTAAGTCTCCTGCTAGAACTTTTTCACCTCCAAGGATGGTGCGAGAACACAAACTCCATAAACCTGGGTGCAAAAGCCATATCTCATTGGGCTCAGCACAGGGCAATAAAATGCCAACAACAATGGCAATATAAAGGAACATTGTACACTTGGCAAGTTACTAAAGACTTACCTACTCAAGCGACAGCCGCCTTCGATCCACCAGTCTGCAAGGGTCAATACATGCTGTTTAACAGGAAGAGAGCTTGGAAATAAATTCTAAATACACACTATGAATACAAGTCAGTGGGGCTTCTGGGTTTCGATGCAATTATTTCCCGTGGAAGACTACCAGCCAATCCAGAATGTCAACTTTGCATTTAACTGTAAACACCAGAGACCCTACTTGGTCTCCAGCTTTACATACCATTACATCGCTGTGTGTTTTTGCCCCCATCCGTCCGGTGGGAGGCATTTTGCAGCCTTGCCTGGCATTTCTCAGGAGAATGCTCTTGCTTTTTGTTCCCCCTCTTGCGGTCCTCCTCTTTTGTACTGAAGACTCTTGGGAAACATGACTCTATCATACTCTTCTCACCTATTTTCCATCACCTTATATAGGTTAAAGTCTTTGCTTCTGCGCCCTCATAGTGATTACACGCAACATTTGAGAACAGCAGTGAGATTTAGTGGCACTTTGCATAGTTTCCGATGATCTTTTATTGAGGCGGTGGCATTTTTGTTTTGAGAAAGCAAGAGATGGGCAAATAGTACACAGAAATGAAATGGCAGATGAGGTTGGGAGATCCAAAATTCAGCTTCTGAAACAAACTTGGATTCCACCATCCATATGGGTGGTGCATCTCCTACATCTAATCGATGGTTGGCCCTCAGACCAGCCCCTCCAGCTGTCCTACCTTCCACCCTCTACAAAGGCCAAAAACAAAAAAAGAATTTGATCCAACCCTGCCCCCAAACTCCCTTCTCCCAAGTGGTCGAAATGAGCGGGAACAGTCGGGAGCGGAATGCCACTACTTTTATTTGTTACAGTTAACAGTTGCACTACTTTTTTCAACCATGTTCACCATTCTGGAACTTTTCTTTGTGAAGTTAAAGCACATTTCTCCACTTTACCACCCAATAGCAGTTACAGCTAAACTGAAATCTGTTTGAACTCAATTGGCTGTCAAGCAGCATGGCTGCAACCCTTGGAAAATGTGGTACACGTTACTTCCCTCCCTTAACCCGTTAATGTGGTCGCAACACGCTTGTGGTGGGAGCGCTTTCGGGGACCGGAGTCCAAAGTATGAGGAAAATAGCGGAATAGGCTTACAATGTGTGTGTGCATTTTGGCCGGGATAAAGGCTGAGGGGGGCTGGCTGGGGTCCAGTAAGCGACCCAAGAGATCACATGCGAGTGGGTGCTGATGGAGGTCAGGAGAGTGCGCGAGTGCAAGACACTCATTATGTGTCCAACTGGACTGAATTTTTGTCATAGTTCGTTTGATGGTTGAGGTGTTGAGGCATACTCTGGTGTAGGGAGGAGAAATGTTATGTGCCCAGCAGATTTATGATAGGTCATCGCTGCTTTTGAATGTGAGTGGGTAGCCATGCCTGCAGCAGATGTGCACCATAGTGGTACGTTTATACATACCTTGAGGCTGGTATGGAGCTTTGTTGTGGATGCCGCTGTTCGATCAGGTTGTTCTTGTAGGAGAGAAGACTCCCTTATAGAGTGCTCTGGGAACAACAGCCGAGTTGCCCTAATTGGTCTTCCGGTTGCCCTAGTCAAACTACCATATTGCATTATGTAAGCATGAAGACAGGTTGCTAACTTGTCTCCCACCTGTCTTTAATTGCAATTCGCTGACTCTACTCATACATACAAGTGCTGTAGACTTACCCATGTCATGAATCCTCTTTGTATGATACCAAATTAAGTGCGGGGGACCAGCTATCTTAATACCGAGGTTCAGGTAACAGAAGGATGTCTTGAGACCTATAAAGAGCGCGCGCTTAGGCGTAGGAGGCCAATAGGTAGGCCGGGCATGGAGATCAATTGCCAATACAATCTTATGTGAACGGTTCTAGAGGAAAAGAGGGGGAGCAGGCCTTGGGTTGTCTATGGGGGGAAGGAAGGTATGTTGGGGACTGGAACTAACGGGCCATTAAATCTGGATGGGTTATCCTAGATGGTTACATTCCAATTTGCCATTAAGCATTAATATTTCCATTTTTACCTTAACCCGGGATTGGCTCCAGGATAAATTGGGAAACTATACTTTGTTTAAGCAGTAAGTGAAACGTGGCCGCGAAAGCCTGCCTGCATTGGATTATTCTCGTTTATAACGGGGGCGGGAGGGTGTTGCGCTACACGTTTCTTGGCTTTGTAAGGACATCTCTGCCTCTCGGATTTGGGAGATGCAGGGAATATTTTGCAATCCTGTTGGGTAAATGGTGTTATGCATGACATCTCTGAAGTGGTGGGTAAGATAAGCAGAGACTGGCCAACTGACCTCTGTGGATACCCTCGCTTCCTCTGAAAATGCCGGCCGGGTCTAAGCCTCACCAGCTTTTCCGAGGGACCATCCCAACACTCCCGTTCCGGCCACTCCTTTAGAGCAAGTGGCCTATTTAGGCACGCCTTGCTTTCCCTAAAGCCCAGCACTGTTCTCGGTGCAACATTATTAATGCTGTTATGAAGCGCCCCTCCCCCGCCTCGCCCCCTGCTTCAATGGTATGCCTCTGACATGATCGATGATGAGCCCTGTAGAAACAACCCGCGCCCCCTCCCAACCCAAGCATCTGCAGCTTCCTACAGCAGAATAGGCCTGTGTCAGAGGTCATCCGCAGCCTCCCGCCTCGAGAGGGGACAGGGGCGACAGAGAGAGAGAGATATGACTGGAATGCCACGGAATAAGCGGCCTCCGCCCCTCACTCTCATCCGTTTCCCCGAGCTAGTCATGTCCCAGATAAATGGCGCCCTCCCCAGACATTTCCCCGTAAACCTCGTTAATGTCGGAACATGCTGCTGACGTGCTTGGGCCTTCACTCCCGCATCCTCCCGAAGTACATGGGTGTGGCTCGCGATGCTGCACTCCACGGACGGTGCTGGGCTGACACCTGCACTTCCTGCCCCGCCCCTCTGCGGGCTGTCGGCCCATTTACAGAACATGCGCGTACACAGGCAGGCCCTGCTTTCATAAATCCAGTGCGGAAGGAAGGAGCACCAGTGCGTGCCCATGGAAACCCAAACTATTGGATTCGCTACCTTCGGGTTGCCCGGTGACTGAGTCACTCACGCCATACTGCTCTATACCCAGCCTTCCATGCAACAGACCACTGTAAACCGTACTACCAATCCCAGAATGCATCTTGTTGATTGTCAATTTAGGACTGGAAGGACGGTATCACCAGTGACTCGGGTTCATCCAGTAAGCCTGCCTATGGCAGCCTCTGCAGTTAGCCTATGTATTTTCTCAAAAGTCCCCAAGGGATGTAATGCATTTCCACCCACAGGGCTCCAAAATCCTAAACTTTATCCAACTTTCTATGACTGAATTACGCCCTCTTAGAATATTTAAAGGGAAAGGACTAACATAACTCCAGCATTGTTCATTTACTCTTACTTTCGAGGTTAAACCATTTTAAAATGTGGCTGCGATATGCCCCAGCGTCCTGAGTTCCAGCGGGAGAACCCGCTATATGACACAGCAAAGATAATAGGGAATCAGTCCCCATGGACCTCATGTCTTAAATTATTCCTTGTGTTTTATTCCCTGCATTCTGGTCTATGAGTTTATAAACGGGAAGCAAAATTACAAGGACTAGAATATAAAATACAGCATAAAGAAATAAACAGGTGTCGAACCAGCGAAAGAAGCACAAATACATTACGGTCATTTCTATTAGCAAATATTTTATTTCTTTTTTCAAAATAACATAGTATTTATTTTATCAGGATTAGGCTTTGGCTCATTATTATTGAGTGCAGACCTAGCTTCAAGAATCAACAGAGTGTTTTACAGAGGTATACAGCAGTAGCGATGCATAAAGCAGCACTTTTCAGAGGTAGCAGAGGAACAGATACACAGCGGGGATTAGGATATAGAGGGGCAGAGAGGAAGGGTACAGCTGTACAGGGTGTTGTGGAGGGGAGGGGCGATCGGTGTCTACCAAGTCAGGTGGCACGGAGGACGACGTGATACTGATGGCGAGGTGGTTCCAGAATCATTGGGCACAGGCAGAGAATGCTTGTTTTCTGGTCCTTTCCTTTTTGCAGCAGCAGATTTGAAGTATGCATGTGTCCTGGTTTCTGGTGGTGCGATGTCCGTGGGAAATGCTGACTTTCTCCGCGAGGTAGCGTGTGACTGCTTTATAGATGATGCAGCAAGACTTGAAGGTGATCCGTGCATGCAGTGACAGCCATTGAAAGTCGATGAGGGTGGGATGATGTGGTTGCATCTGCGTAGACCCTTGATGACGCGTGCAGCTGCATGTAGGCTTGTTCACAAACTCTCTTGTGAACACTCTGAGACTTTGTCACCTTGAACAATCTTTATGGGATGCCTTAGTGCTCAGACTTTGTTTCCCAAAATGCAGCATCAGACTCCTCTTCTCTGACAGGCTACTGAGTATTTTCTTTCAAGCTCCTTCTTGACACATTGATACTTTGACTACAGTTCCCGTAATTTAGTGTCTGTGCTTTCCTTCTCTTACTATCTTCATTTTACACTTTGGTATTTTAACTACACTTCCAAGAATTCAGTATTTGAGCTCTCCTTTTCTCACAATCATTAGTAGACACTTTGGAACTTGGATTTCAAGCCCCATAATTTACTGTCTGGGCTTTGCTTTTCAACAGTCTTTGTTGGACACTTTTATGACTTGACTGCAATTCCCAGACATAAGTGCCTGAGTTTTTCTTCTCTCGCTGTGGGTTTGTGGCAATTTTGTACTTGAACTAGAATTCCGAGATCTCTCCTTCTCTCAAAGTCCTTATTAGACACTGTATTTTGACTACATCAGCAACATGCAGCATCAGGCCCACTTGCACACTTGTACCTCCATGGTCTCTCTTCAACTTACCTTATCTTTGTTCTTCAAATTCTGTATCTGATTTTCCTATGAACTTTCAATGTCATTGACTTTGTCTCTTTTCACAGCACACTGCCATACTCTACCGATAAAAGTCACGTCTGTACAGCTCTTGCAGGACCTCTCACGGCTCTTGTGTCAGTGTCTCCAGCAGCCCCCCTTGATCCTTAGGGTACACTCTCTCTATATTACTCTTTCGACTTCCCGCAGCTGCCTGCAGGTCTCTTAAGACTTCCAACCTCTGGTTCAGTCTTCTAATTGGGCCCAGCCCAAGCAAACTCGGAGTGCCTCCTGCTCTCAGCACTCGCTGGGCCATCTCTCCACCAGATTTCAGTAGCTGCCACCTCCATGTTGCCTCTTCCAGTTCTCCACATCTTCTTCCCCTCTGCTGTGTCTCCTGTCTCCTTCCGTTCTCATTCCTCCCATTAGTTCACCTGGGGAGTCCCATGAAGTGTTGATGATCAATGTATCCTGCATTTCACACTAATTCATCGCATCTAGCTGTGTTCTTCAAGCCGAATGATCCACCACAAGCGTCACAGTCTCACTGATCTATTAGTCTTTGGCGCCATCTCATGTCTCTGACCTCTATCCACATGGTCTCGGTGGTGGGGGGGGGGGGGTTCCGGTGTAAGTGACTGTCTTTCTGCTTTCACTAGCGATTCCATGCAACCAATAATTTCTGTTTTATGTGTATTTCTGATGCTAGATTAAGGCACTTCATCACACAGGAATGGATAGCAACTTGCTATGGACTTGGGACTATGTGAGGTTTTCCTTATACTGGCAACAGGTTATAACGTGATTGTAAACAACATCCTTTGCCAAGGCCTCCTGGAATGCTTGATATTGGCCATACCGAGCAAGCCATATGGAGGACCCTGAACAACTTTCGAAAGTCTTTAGAAAAACATGGATCCTATTTCCAAATGTGTCTACATCTTAGGCCAGCTCTGTGACACTACCAATGCCCCATCCATTTTGCCCCCACCAGTAATCGGGTTCTTTGCCACTACACAACCCCCTTCTTGGTGTTTTTTTCTAATGTTGAGCAGACCTCTTGTAGAGGTCCATTGGTCAGTAAGAAACCTGAAGACTTCCTGACAGGGTCATACCACTGAAAAGCCTCAAGGCTTGGAGTAGAATGATCATGGTCGGTGATTGACTCTAGCCCAGTCCTGCTGGGAATTCAGAGACACCTGCAAGTAAGAAAAGCTCTCAATTCTCCAATAGGCCGGTGCCCCACGGATCCCTTGTAAAGATAATTCACAGTTGATGTTTCCAGTGCCCTCTTGATGTCCATTTTTCTTGAACCAAGTTTGGTCATGTGACATAGGGCCTCATTACGACCCAGGCGGTAAGTTACCGCCTGGGTCGTACCTTTACCACCATGGCGTAAACTACGTTTACGCCATGGTGGTTGGCGGACTTACCACCCCATTCCGAGGTTGGCGGGGCGGTAAGTCCCCAATCCCCATTTACCCTTCCCCATTCCCATTTTTGCCCCATAGGGCATAATGGGAGTGGGGAAGGCGTTAATTACGCCACCGTAAATTACGGTGGCGTAATTAACATCAAGGTCCCTTAGCGCCATGGATTTTAACACCTGCTAAAAGCAGGTGTTAAAACCTCCATGGCGCTAAGGGACCTCGGAATCAGGCGGTAAGGGTCGGCGCTGTTTACGCCGCCGTAAACCCCTTACCGCCTGAGTCGTAATGAGGCCCATAGTCCGGTTTTATGATCCTTAACTTGATTCATGTTTTGTCAGTAAAACTATATGGTGTTTGCGGGGGGAAAACAAATTAAGTGAAATTTGGAGCAAATGAGGCCATGGTCTTGCTTTGGTCAGTTGTTTACACTTGATAGGTCTATTTCCCACTATACTATTTACTGATTGTAGGGATGCATGCAGCGGTGAGTAGTCCGAAACCTGCAGTTCTGAATTTGTATGAAACTAAGTGCCAGGCCCCAAATACGCATCGGGGCGGGCAGCTCGCAGCCCACTGACACCGCCCATGCCTTCTCCATACAGTACCAACATAATTGGTTTTAAGGCTGCAAACCACTGGTTCAATGAGGGTGATGGATGCATGGTGTGACTTACAGATACCAATCAACATACCATATTGTGTCTTGAAATAATATAAATATTTAAGTTTTTCTTTAAAGCACATTAGTGTTAATATTTTGCTCTGATCAGATCAGTGCCAAGTGGAACATTTTAACAATCATTCAATAGAAAATAAGAGCCAGCATGCTTTCCTTCCATGGTAAACTATTGGACAAATGCAGGCAGAATCATTGCTGAACTGATGAACGTGCCTGTCAAACACTGCAGCGAGATCCTCTTCCATGGTTTGGCACCCATGCTAGCGTCTCGTCTTTGATATTGGCATTTTCACTGCCCTTGCCCCTCCTATGTTGCGGTTGCTGGCTGGTAACTGTCCTGTTGTTATCAACCACGTTTGCTGGTTATTACAGTAGAGAATGTGCAGCAATGTCAAGCAGGTTCATTGGAGCAGTATGTGGGCATGGCCAGCACCAGTGCCCAACATTGGCACCTTCTAACTCATTGTTATTCATGAACATTGATAAATAGCTCTGCTCTGCCAGCCTGGATTATCAAGTTCATGACTAACAATGAGCAAGGCCAGGATGAAGGGGCCCAGGTTAGTGCACACTGTTGTTTTTATATTACTATGGCTGACAGTTAAAATAATAAAGGTGCCAAAACACCACCAAATAATCAAGCTAGGATTAGAAACAAGTGCCGGGGCTCAGAGTTAAGTGCTGGTAGCAAGCCCCCCATAAATTAAGCACTGCACACCTGCCATATTTACACAATGGCCCAGCCCATGTAGAGGCTGCACTGGATTCAGATCCTTTCAGCCAATTTGAGAATACTCTGGGCCCTATTTTGAGGTCTTGGGAAAAGTAGTGTGGAAAGTAGGCATTCTCTCCTCTTTCCTGTACTATCGCTCTAAGGTGGGTGGAAGGGTTGCAGGGGAGTCGCTGTGCTTTCCAGCTGCAAAAGATGATCAAATCTATCATTGTGGGGTAGTGTGTACAGCTAGTGTCACTGAGAGGGGCTTCTAATAAATCTGCATCTTTTCTGATTTAAGGAAGTCTCACAGTGCCTTCAGGGAATCAGAATAGTGGCGCAAACATCTGCAGGTCTGCAAAATGCCTTGCTTATGTACTATAAGGTTTCCTAGTTGTTAACGACACCTCACAGGTGCCATATTTTAACTTGTTTTATTTTCTTAATGGGAAAGTATGGCTTTGCAAGGAGAATCCCTGCATTACTGACGGGCCGTAAAACAGGGACATGCAAGAGGAAGGCGTTGAACTTAGTATGCCACATTCTTTCTTTGACAGAATTCGGTGCTTGTAAGCTAAAAATGTTGTTCCTCCATTGCACAACACTTTTCTCATTTTACACAGACCTTTAGTCTATCCTTTAGCCCCCCATCCCCCAAAGAAAGCTGCTTCGCACCAAAACAAGTGTGTGGAGTCAGAAAACTAGAGCAGGGCCACCATTTACTTATCTGAAACTGCACCAGCCGTAATGAAGGAGAGTGTGGGAATAGGAAATACCAGCTTTTGTGTGATCATGTGTGTCTCTCTCTCTCTCTCTTTCTCTTTCTCTGATTCTGCGTCTCTCTGACTCTTTCTCTCTTTGTATGCCCCCCACCCTCGTTCTCTTTTCTCGCTCTCTTGCTCTCTCTCACTCTTAGGTTCTCTCTTTCTCTCTAACCCTCCCGCTCCCCTCGCCCCTTTCTCTGCTGATGTGCTCTCAGTTCACACACCACTTTTCACGACAATTTATCTTGGAAATTACATCCAAGGCAGCATTTCTCCCTCGCCTCCCAAGTGAATACATTGCTCTTTCCCGACGCAAAAGGCCGAGTCTCCTGGCACAAAAAGTCCAATTTTCAGCTGTGAGCACTTACGGGAAATGAGCGGTCATCCCTGAAAGCATCCAAGAAGGTGTTGCAGAGGTTTTAAACTGTGTCTGCATAGTGGGTGACCCAGTCTCGCACAGGGTCCCACATCCTGGCATGGTTGGCAAGGAATGCATTGTTTCTTGATATGTGGTAGTTTTGCACATGTATGTTAACACGTGTTTTTTGGGGCTAAGGCCCGAACACAAATAAAGCAATGAACCCTTTATGGGGAGGTTGATATATTTCAAAAGTGCAGCCTAGCTTGAGGATTGGCCTGTATATCTCGTACACTCCAGCTTTAGAACATGGATTGGCTAATTAATCGTGGCATTTCGGCTCTGGTTGTCTTGTGGCCTGTAAAAATCTCATGTCCGGCAGCCCTTGATTGTGGATTGACCTTTATATCTTGTGCACGGTGGGCCTCGATTCATAGGTCGTACATTGCAGTCTGTGATTGTACATTGTTTTGTTAATCTGGGCATTGTAGCCCTTGGGTGTGGATTGGCCTGTTAATCTGGGCATTGGAGCCCTTGCTCGTGGATTGTCCTGTTAATCCGAGCATTAGAGCCCTTGCTTGTGGATTGTCCTGTTAATCTGGGCATTACAGTCGTTGCTCGTGGATTGTCCTGTTAATCGGGGCATTACAGTCCTTGCTCGTGGATTGTCCTGTTAATCTGGGCATTACAGTCGTTGCTCGTGGATTGTCCTGTTAATCTGGGTATTACAGCCCTTGCTCATGGATTGTCCTGTTAATCTGGGCATTACAGCCCTTGCTCGTGGATTGTCCTGTTAATCGGGGCATTACAGCCCTTGCGTGTGGATTGGCCTGTTAATCTGAGCATTAGAGCCTTTACTTGTGGATTGTACTGTTAATCTGGGCATTACAGCCCTTGCGTGTGGATTGTCCTGTTAATCTTGGTATTACAGTCCTTGATTGTGGATTTGC
Source organism: Ambystoma mexicanum (assembly GCF_040938575.1). Taxonomy (NCBI): domain Eukaryota; kingdom Metazoa; phylum Chordata; class Amphibia; order Caudata; family Ambystomatidae; genus Ambystoma; species Ambystoma mexicanum. Next base: position 308,548,904 of record NC_090934.1, on the reverse strand, counting down.
CTTTAATCTTGTCATTGAGGGCTTTGATTGTGGGTTTGGGCTGCCCATCTCATGCATTGCAGATTGTCTGACTGGCCTGCGTACCTCAGCACCGATGGCCTTGATTGTGGAATGACCATTATATCTCATACAATGCAGTCCGTAATTGATGTTGTGGTGTGTCCTTTGTATCTCGGACACTGCAGTCCATGGTTGGGGGTTGACCTTTATTCATCGGGCAGTTTGGGACTCTACTCTCTTTGGGTCTTAAGCATGCTGAGTCTCCATTGACCTGTCGGTAGAGCAATGTGGGCACACAGAGCATAATCAGCATTTGGCCAGTTGACCTCCAGAATTGTGGGTTCTAAATTTGTTAATTTATGTTGTTTACTAGGTTTATGGTCATTCAATCGAATTTTACCATCGAATAACCATTCCATCTAAAAAAATGCATCTAAAAAATTACCATTGAATGCATGTTTTTTCCTTTTTTTAAAATGCCCCCCAACCTCATGTTTGTTACCCTTTAAAACCTGTTATAAATAACACTAAACCCTTTACCTTGAAAAAACATGCATTTGATGCATATTTTTTCGATGCATATTTTTTCGATGCATATTTTGTCAGTTGAATGGCATTCGATGGTAATGCTTTAGATGAAATGACCAGATACCTGTTTACTATATCCTAACCCTCAAGGTGGCGTCAAAGTGGTGTATGAGGACAGGTCAAATGAAAAGAGATTACAATTTCCCAACTGAGTTCAAACACAAAAGGAAAACAAATAAGTGGTAAGTGACCTACACAATTCCAGTAGAATGGGTTCAGAGCTAAACGGAAGAGGACGTTTGCTCTACAAACTAAAAGCCAAAAGGCAATACAACCACTCCTAGTTTCTCTCGGTATTCTAGAAGCCAAAAACAAAGTACTCGTCTATAGAGAAGGATTGATTGGGAAAATTCGTGAGGTATGGAGTGTAAATGCAGAGGGGCAAATGTATCTCAGGTAGTGTTACCTTGTGTGTGGATTAGGATACGTGACGCATGGCCATGTTTTTAGGTGGACCTTTTCGACTCTTGGGTGTGACCGATGATTGTGGTTGCAGCTGTGAACCTGAGACAAGGTGGAAATCAGCCTTTGAACTCCGTACAATGTGGGCAATGGTTGTGGATTCGCGTTTGGATCGCAGCTAACGAAGACACTGATCGTGACTATCCCCTAGATCTCAGGCAGTGTGAGCCGCGAGCGTGGATTCATCCCCAGATGTTGGGCACTGATGGCCATAATTACGGTTTAGTGTTGAATATTCCCAAAACCAGACTCAAGACCAGAGGGAATCGTCGGTTCTCAATTCTTGGGCCTTGCCTTTGTAACGCCCTGTCCGTTACTCTCTGAAATCTTGATTCTCTGCTGTCCTTTTGCAAAGCTTTGAAGACATAGCTTTTTGTTAGCTCCAGCTCTTTATCTTTGCTGCTTAACACCTGCACCCAGATGGAGTTTTGTCTGTATGGCTTCTCGCACAGTATGAATGCATTAACATAGCCTATGGGCCTCAGTGCGTATGGGGCGTAAGTCTGAATTGTCTTGGCGATGTTATGCTGAGTGTAGCATGAATCTTGGTGTACTTATCAGCCTGATGTTCTTAAGTGCAGATTGTCCAGGGAAACTTGAATAGCCTGTGGAATGGGAGCGGCATGGCGCGTGGATGCGGATTGAGCTATGAACCTTGATCACACTAGGGTTTGGCCTATCAAATATGTCCCAAGAGGATAGCTCAGTGGCAGCGTGCTCGACTTGGAAACAAGATGACATGGAGCAACACAGGTTCGATCCCTGGGTCCGCGCTTAGAAACCTCTGGATATTAAGCGCGTTATAAATAACCTATCATATTATATCATATCATTGTGGGATGTGACCTTAACTGAGTCATTTTAGACACTTTCCGAGACTCCAAATACTCAGTTATTCTAGAAGAGAACCAAATTAATGTCATCTTTACCCTGTGATGGCACTTCTTGCACCAAGTAATAGAAGGGCTTCACTGTGGGGGTGCATGCTGTCTCATCTACATCAGGGATAGAGGAGGCCACGATGTGGGGCTGAACTGTGATCTCATAAATATAACCAATTGAGGAGACACAATGTGGGGTAAAGGTGAACTTCCATACACAGGCAATAGAGGAGGCTGTGTCGTAGAGGTGGACATAATCTTGTCCACGTCAGCGAGTGTGGAGGTTGTGATGTGGGTGTAAATGTGATATTGTTTGCATCAGCTATTGGCAGGTCATGATGTGTGAATTTATTTGATATTGTCTACTTTAATGATTGAGAAGGGAATGATGAGGGAGGAGGGCGGGTGGGTTGATGACGATGTAAACGTTATCTTGTCCACATCAGTAATTGAGAAGGCTGTGTTGTTGTGGGTAAACGTGATCTCCTACACATCAGCGACGGAAGACTATAGTGTTGGGTGACCATGTCCACCTTAGTGATTCAGGAGGCCATGGTGTGGTGGTAAATGTGATCTTGTCCTGATCAGCAATAGAGGTTGCTGAGACGTGAGGGCAAATTTTATATTATCCACATCGGCAATTGAGAAGGATGTGATAAAGGGGTAAATGGCTTTTCATAAAGATCAGCAACAGGGCACACGGTAATCTTGCAGTAAATGTGATCCTGTCCACATCAGTAAGGAGGCCATGGTGTGGTGGAAAATGTGATCTTGTGCAGATCAGCAATAGAGGATGCTGAGACGTGAAGGCAAATTTGACATTATCCACTTCAGCAATTTAGGAGGATGTGAAACGGGGGAAACGCAATCACCTACGCCTCAGAGACAAAGGACACTGTAATGTTGTCGTGAATCTGATCTTGTCCAAAATAGCGGTGGACAATGTCACGTGCTTGGGGGTACATGCATTCTCATAGACATCAGTGATTCTTGATTCTCCAGCAAGCCAGCCAGCGCCACTTGGTGGGGGTTGGTCATTTCCTCACCACCTCATTAATGCCCGCTGGCCCAGCAAATCCCAGCCAAAAGAATCTAGCCAGCGGCAGCTTCTTACAATAACCGCTCTATTTATATTACTGCCAGTTAATTTAATTTTACGTTTCATAGTCATAAATTTAATTACTCCAATGCTTTAAAACATATAAAAAATATTTGGATGGGTTTTGAATGGCAGTAAAATCTGTTCACAGCGGTGACGAGGTGGTTTCATTGCCGCCTGGGGACGAGCTCCTTCCTCTTTCTCGGGAGTCTATTTTCACTTTATCTTTTTTTATGATTTGTTTTTTTTCCCCTACATTTTCAGAAGAGTCTTTTTTCCTTTGTGAGGCGGGCTCCTGTATTCCACGTTTAGGCACCGACTTAATAAGGACTTTAACGCATGTTTATAACGTCAGACGATCTTTGTGACTATAAGAAAGGCAATATTAATTTAGGACTGTCATCAGACTCATAGATGACCCTCGGGCTGCGTGTCCAGAGAGCCACAGAAGGCAACAGCCGAGACTCATGGCTGTAACCGAGCTGGCATTAGTACAACACGTTCGTTCGGCAGGCGGGAGAGGCCGAGCACTCAGCCCTAGAGTATTTTCAGGCATTGTAAATTAAGTTGTGCTCAATGAGAAAAAGTAAGCAAACCACTTGAGCTACATAACATTAAAAGAATGCCCAAGGCGCTATAGAATCAGCTCTACATTACTGTAGTCTTGCAATGGCCTTCAGACTGTGAGGTTGGGGCCCAAGTAGGGTGTCCAGATTTTGAAAATAAAAAAACAGGACAGGCAACTGACATAGAAGTAAGACTACAGCTTCAGCTGTGATAAACACAAAAGGACTAACATACAAAGAGGACGCTAATGAAACTAGCCCTACTTCTATGTCCGTGGCCTGTCACGTGTCATGTTGGAGGCATAGAACACTGATTGGAGGCCGGAGGAAGGTGGAAGGGTAGGACGGAAGGGGTGAAAAGCGAGTGGGGAGAGTGCTAGTTGGTTGGATATCATGATTTTTCAATCGATTTTGCCTAGAACCGAGATCTTATCCATCCGATCCCCAAACCCTGCGACAGGGTTTATAAACTTTAAAAAGTCTCGGGACCCCAGGACAGAGGTGCAAATACCCAGAGAATCACTTTCTTGATGATGCGTCCAATGGCTGCCTATTTAGCTGCACAGTAGAAACACTGAACCAATCCAGACATAGAGCGCCTCAGGGTGAAGCCTTTGTGCAAAACGCCAGTTAGTAGTGTGTGTGTCACGTGTCATTAGCGGTAGCTGTACGCAGGGCTTTAAGTGGGGTAAGACATCGAAGGGGGCCTCTTGGGGGCGTGGCTTGTGGGGGTGGGCGTGGCCTAAAAAAGCACACAAACCATAGGAAGGTAGCAAATATATAAATGCATGTAAGCACTAAGCATTTATATATTTGTATGCGTACCTTACTATGGTTTGCGTACAATGCAAGACATCTTTTATAAACATAGAAATATGTAACATAGAAATATGTAACATATTTCTATGTTTATAAAAGATGGCTTGAAAAATACAAAAAGCATAGTAAGGTGCGCACACAAATATATATCTTTTATACATTTGTGTGCGTACCTTATGGTTTCCGTACTCTTCAAGCCATCTTTTTTAAACATTTCTGTGTTTATAAAAAAGATGGCTTGAAAAGTACACAATTCTAGTCACCTTTTAAAAAGCTTTGCCAACGGACAAAGCCTGCGGCGTCTTTATCCATTGGCAAAGCTTTATAAAAGATGGCTTGAATTGTGTACTTTTCAAGCCATCTTTTATAAACACAGAAATCAGCACAGAGTCCCCAGGTTCGGTGGCTGCGGCTGGATAATGTGTCCTGCCAACGTTATGGTGGGACCTCAGCCCCACTTTTTGGAGACTGCCAGGGCTAGGCCCTGGCTGGCCCCGGCCCACTTAAAGCACTGGCTGTGCGTGCTGACGAGGGATAGGCTCTGATCGTAGTGCTGCGTGTGCGCATAGCAAACCTGCACAAGAAAGTTGGACTGGGTGTTTTGGATTTGGAGATCTTTTGTATGTTTACCTGTAGTTGTGTGTCCATGGATATGTCAGCACGGGTATATTTCACGCTCTGGATGAGTAGTTAGTTGGTTCTTGTCTAATGCACATTTTTGGTATTTTAGAAGGCCAATATTTTAATATATGTTTTGTGTTAGCTTAGAAAGTACAACTTGCATACGGTGAATGGTTATTCCTCTTCCTGGTTTCCCCTTTCCCTCCTTCCCCCTCTATTCTGGGTGCTCAGAACTGGTTTTACCTAATTGGTGCTTTATAAAGTTACAATAAATAAATAAAATAATGATGATAGCCTGGAACGCAGGTATGGCAGGGGTGAACTAAGAGGATTTGCATGCGGTCAGCAATCATAAACATAGTGAAACAAAACCAAAATGGCATGCCCTGCTAGAGGGGCCACACAAAGATTAAGTAAGAAGGGTATAAGTGTAAACCCCAAAAATATAGACTGTGCCCCAATTATTCGAAATCGGATATGAAATTGATTGACACTGATCAGTAAGATGAGACCTTACCCACTGGAGTAACTTTCCCCCAATGTTGGATGATCAAGGAGTAGTTGCTGATTAACGAAATCAAAAGCCACAAATAGATCGAAAGGTGCCAGGGTGGCACCACGGCCACCACAAGCCACAAGTCGCTGAGTACTTTTGCCAGCACAGACTCCAAACCTAGTCAGAACCCAGTCTGAAGACCATGAAGTGTACAAGGCATTGAACAATGCTGATTCTGATCAGAAACCTAGAGTTTCTGGGCCTTTACCAGATAAGGAAGTTGAGGAAGGGTTGAGAATTAGCCATCCTTTGGGGTTCAGATGAGTATTGTTCAAGGGTTGTATAACCAAAGCTACTTTCATCTCCATCTGTACTATCTCTGAAAATCATATTAACAGGACAACATCAACATACAGCACATGCATGCAATACCTATAATCATGGCGGCCCGCATAATGGTGCAATGCTGTGATGTTTGGCATTTTCCCACCGGAGTGTGTAGGAGTCAGCAGGAACAAGGATCACAATCCGGGCACCCGCGCAGTGCTTGCATTGTGGCTCCGAGCCACATAGGCATGCTCCCCTTTCTTCCTGCTGGGGCACAGGGCAGGTGGACACTGAGCGATGCAAAGTTATGCGCCAGAGGGTAAAGGAGAGTGAGTGCATAGTGGGTGAAGGGAAGTCATAGGGGTCTCGAGATGTCGTGCACCCAGCACGGGATGGGGAGAAGGAACATTTTCCCACTAAGCCGACCTTGATTCGAGGTGCACTGTTGTTCTTGCATTATTCTTCTGTTACTACTTTTCCAATTAGTAAGTTTGAAACTAAGTCATAAGGACAGTGTCGATGGAGTTGACATGTGTACCACAAGAAATGACCTATGGACCTTGAGCAGTAGGGGCCATGAGGGTGGAATGGCCTGTGGACCTCGGCGGTGTGGTCCATACGTGTAGACTGGCCTGTAGAATTAAGTTTATATCTGCTGTCTTACTTATAGACATCTGTGTTCCTGGAACTTAAATGGATGGTTTGATTATATACACTGTGTATGGATGGGCCACACAAAGGACCACGCTAGCACGGATGCACACCGTGTGCACACAGCGTTAAGGAGATGGGACCCCTGGACTTTTTTAAGGACGAGGTGTATCTCCATCCTTGGGAAAGGCGAGTCTAAAGACTTGGCACACCATTTGCAACACACATGAGATGGCCATTCTAGTAGTGCACAGGGAAATAGTTCCCAAACTCTACTGGGGACTACATGCATTGTGAGTGCTGGATATCAGAATGAAGGACAGAGCACTATCCATGTATTTACGGGATTCATAAAGTACAAAGCTGTAGAAGGAACACCGTGATGTACATATGCAACACGCTAAGGGGGTTACAGGTATGGCACAAAGGTTGCTGGCCAGGTGAAGAGGGGGGAGTTCTGGAGATTTCGGCAAGGAGATGTAGGGTTCAGTGGGTTAATCAACAATTCTCAAGATGTTCCTTGCAGGGAGGGTCTTTAAGTCCTTCCTTAAATGTAGGATGGGGGCGGTGATTCTGATCTGCTTTGGTAATGTGTTCCAGCGATGGGGCCTGTTTCCTAGTGTTACCCTCTTGAAGTTTCCACTTTGTGGTTGGCATGGCTTGGGATAGTGCTTTTCCCTTTGGATAAGTTTGGTTTCTCGGCCATGTAGAGTGGCATTTTGGTTGTGACTGCTTTCTAGGTGATGCAGTATGTCTTGGAAAGGGTATCCAGGACATCTCCTTGAAGATGCGGGTGATGTGCACACGTTCTCTTAGTCGCGCAACGAGGCCTGCTGCTTATTGCTGTGTGGTTTTCAGAGGGACCAAAGCGGCACCTGAGACTTCTGCGAGTAGGGCATTGCCACCATCCTGGTGGGAGATAAGGGCTTGGGTGACTTTTCTGAAACTCTGGGATGAAGGGCTTGACGTTGTAGAGGAGTGCCAGCTGGTACCATGTTGCTGAGTCTTCTTGGCTTTGAAAGAGATGTTACTTGATGGTTATTCTGAGAGATTTCACACTGGAAGGGTGTTCAGGTTTGAGTTTGTCTGGTTTCATTTCCATCAGCCAACTCTAGAATTGGGCATGCTTGAGGGGAGAATTAACTTGGCCTTTGTGGGTCTGAGCTTCGGGTGGGCAATGGGCATCCAGGCATGGGTGAGGGGCACACCGTGATTTAGCGGATTGTTGTTGTTGAAGCAGTTGGTCTTTAGGTGACGGCTCATGTCATCTGCATATTGGTGTATCTCGACATTGGCCTTGGTAACTAGTTCCCCCAGAAGATCCAAGTAGATTGTAGAGATGACTGTGTAGTGTTGGGGCACTGGCATCAAGGCAAATAAGAGGGTTTTCTGGCAGACTGGTGCCTCTGAAGACTTAGAGGGTTGGGTTAGAGTTAATATACCTTAGCAGAGCGCAGACAGTTCTTAGGGTCTCGTTATGAGTTTGGTAATAACAGTAAAATCATGTGGTATTTTAAAGACAGTACCACCTAATTTTAAATACCACAAAGCTAGTAGTTGGGATTGCATGGGATAGTTACTGGATGGTGGTACATAGAAAGTACCGCATGGGGTAAATGTACGTTTTTCCCAAATGAAGTACTTTCTGTGTAGCCTATGTTGTAAATATTCCATGCAAGCTCAACTCATAACTGGGTGGTATTTAAACAAGTGGAGGTATTTAAAGTGTTTTCAGCGTGATCATAATGAAGTTCTTATTTACTGCAGAAAGTGAACATTTCAGTTACTGGCACCTCTATGCTGCCAGACCCTACCACCCTCGTTCTAGCCCCCCTGCCCCCTCCCACTGCTGCTTATTTTTGGTGGTTTTACCGCAGTGCTTACACTTCAGTATTATTAAATTAATTAAATGCTAACAGAGTTAACAAGTCCTGGTCCCGAAAGTGATCTCCGCTCCCACAAAGGCTTTTCATTTGTATTCATTTAGGAAACAAAGGGAGCGCGTTTGCAAAGAACACTTGGGACGGATAATGAACGAAATAAAATTAGAAAAATGGAACAGAGGGCTTCATTAAAGCCGCAGACAAAAATGGAAGACGTCCCCCGTGGGGCGGGCTGCTTTCTCTGTGCATCAGAGCTCATGTTCTGTCGGTTTCACAATTGAATCTGTTGCCCCTGGTCACTGGGCCTTCAAAGGTCCCAGCTGTTGCACTACCCACTAGAATTCATCTAGAGTGTAGTCCACAAGGGGAACTTAACCGCAAGCTGATAGGCTCATTTAAGAATCATCTCACCAGTTTTACTAAACGAGTCAGGCCGACTGATGAAAATTGGGAGAGTTGAGTATGTGGGATGCACACATCCTTTCCACTCCATCCAGGTTCAAGACACCATGTTTCTCTGTTAACATGATCTCCTCTCGCCCTTAGTGACTGTGCAGAAGAGAAGGGCTGGTGGGGTTGGTGTTGTGTTTTAAATGATATAGTGACCAAGCCATTGAAATCAAACAAGAAGCAGGGTGTTTACATCAAGAAAAGATACCAACTCTTTGGGCACCGTTTTCGTGGGATATCTAAGACATGGCCATCACCAGGTAGTGACCAAGATGTCGACATCAACATATAATGGCAGAGACATGTACATATTCAGAGAGGGGTTCGTCTGTGTACTGTTCTGAGAGTCTTTGATGTACCAGAGAGTCAACAGGCTATTAACATCATCAGTGGAGGGATTTGGGGAGGGGGCAGCATTGAACTCACCAACATCCGAGACTGTGACTGTCACAGATTACCAAACCACAACTAAGTCATACATTGCCAGAAACCAACTACTGACATCATCAATTAGTTATCGACCATTAATACGAGCAAAGAGTGATGTGCCGTTGACATAATCAAATAATGGACAGATCATGGGAAGGCTGCAAAGTACTTTGATCAGAAACACTGTACATTCAGAGCGGTTCATTTACAGAGAGCTTTACAATGATCGTTAATGGACATGATTTGAGTCGGGTTATGGAGGGCCAAGATAGAAGTGGGGCCATGGAATAGCAACACCGCAAGAAACCTTATTTACTATGATGTATTATTGAGGGTGAGGTTGGGGATTAGTGGGAAGGCATGATGCCATTGTACATCTCAAGTGCCCCTCTGAAGGCCTAACAGTAGCTATTTTCTTAACATTCGGATCCCAGGGGGTTTTCTAGGGAGGAGGAAAGGTGGAGGGGTGGAAGTGGCTGGCAGCGCGGGGGCGCAGGGAAAAGAGAGACTGAGAAGTGTATGAGAGCACGGAGGGCAGTGTGGGAAATAGCGATACATACAGTTCACCACGTAGAGCAGTGGTCTGCAACCTCCGGCTCTTCAGATGGTTTTGACTACAACTCCCTCAACCCCAGCCACAATAGCCAATGGTGAAGGATCATGGGAGATGTAGTCCAAAACATTTGGAGAGCCACAGGTTGCAGAACTCTGATGTAGAGGATGCAAGCAGGCCAATAACGGATTTAAGGAGAAGGAGAAGAAACTTAAAGAGGGAGTAGTGTTGCGTAGAGAGCAGGTGTACAGATGCTAGCGAGGATCAGGGAAGGTTGAAGACTGTGCAAGTCGCAAAGTTGCTATTTCTGTTCCGTGGGGCAAAGGCGTAGAGGTGGAGTCCCCCTCGGGAGGCTATACCAGTCATCTACAATGCTGATGGGAATTTACGGTCTCAATGGAGTGGCAGGAGGAGAGGGGCATTTTATGGATGTTCACTTGGTAAATCCTGGCTTCAGTGGCTGCAGTAAACAGAGGTAAAGTTCATTTTCAAAGAAGGCGCCATTGTTTCAAGCCTTTGTGGGATGTGGTGAGGGGACTGTGGGTGAAGGACACCAGGGCAGGGTAACATGCGTGTGGTAGATGATTCTGGTTTTAGACGTCACTGAACAGTGTAAAGGTAACAGGGGATAGGAGTCGTTCAGTACATCTTTTCTGTATGTACCCCATGCACCACTGCCATTTGCATGGTCTCAAGGCACACTGCCAGATCTGCAAGAGAAGGGAGTGGCTTAGGTTAGTGAGGAGAGAGAGAGAACATGTACAATAGAAATAGCTTACACCGTTGTGTTGGTGCATTCACACCAGAAGTGCCCTGCTTTTCAGTGCCATCTGATGGGAGCACAGAGGCATGTGTGCCCAGAGTGGAACCTTCTATGCCCCTGGTGCCAGGATGCATTGGCCTGATGACTGGCATGTGATAGCTGATTGCAGAGGTGTGTCTGTCATTCTATAGTTTGATGCCTGTTGGGGTGGTTATCCTTGCACCTCGAAGTGACTGTGATCTACAAGTGGCGCCTTATAAATCTGCTATGAGAATGTAAATGTTATTCAATTGCCATGCGTGAGTGGCTTAGTTGTTATGCATAAAGGGTGTTTCAGCAGAGAGCTTGAGAATATTAATGTAGGGAGGTTGCTGGAGGGCCCAGTGGATGACTCTGAGCATCCCTCCTGTGTGGCCATGGCAACGTCTTTTTAGGCATGCCCCCTGGTATATGTCTTGGTAGGGATACTCTTGATGTAAGGCACTGGTGAGGATATGTCCTGAGACACCCTTTGAATGGGCTGGTGTCTCTGGTAGCGGACAGTGTCTGATTCTGGAGGGGAGGAGTGGGACATAAGGATGGAGTTGAAACCATGCGGACAGTACAGCTGTGAGTACTAACTAGAAAGTGGATTAGAATAGTTCCCAAGTAAAGTTCATGGTAGGTGTTTCAGAGAGGCAATGTCCTGGTGGGGTCGTCCCTGTGTAACAACTCAGCATGCTATGAGGTCAAGGTGTTATATCTAGGAGCCAGTCACAGGAATATTACATTGGGGATAGGAGAGGAAAAACACTTTAGGGCATTCATTGCATTGGGTGCAAGGTAGCCAAATCACAGGGGAACGAACACCATGGAGCAAGATCTCAGAAGGGGGAAATGGCAGTGGGAGACAGAGGAGCGAAATTACCGTTGGATACATGGGAGCAAATGCCAGTGGACAGAATCATAGTGTGGCACCTGGGAGCAGGACAGTAAAAGATAGAAATTAGGATGCTCAGCAGGTCAGCAAGGGATGCAGACAATCAAACTCACTTTAGCAAGGCATAACAATGCTGGGATAGCTCCGGAGCAATGTGGTTGTCTTGGAAGCAAGGCAATGTGGTGCATCACAGGTTCGAAACACGGTCCGGTCTCTGGCATGAAGTACGATATCAAAGCTCAATTTTGTTTTATTTTGTATTTAACAGCATAGGTTAGCCAGTCGTGAAAACGCATAACAAAGCATGTAACGGCCTAACATGGCAAAGCAGTCTGTTCTCTTCCCCATACTCATACCACTGGCCTCAGAAGACAGCTGCCATTTCACCTTCTTACATTGCCACTGCAAAGCTCTGTCTCTCTGTCTTTCTCTCGATCTTTCCCTCTCTCTCTCTCTCTCTCTCCCTCTCTCCCTCTCTCCCTCTCTCCCTCTCTCCCTCTCTCCCTCTCTCCCTCTCCATCTCTATCTCTGAAATAGGTACATTGTGTACTGTTTACAATAATGCTCTGGGAATTGGCAGATGTAGGCTGGAGGGCCGTCTGGGGACTCCACACATTACCATATGCACAGTGCTAAGCATTATGGGAAGCTCATTCTTTGGGCTCAGACAGCAGGATGCCCGAGATATGGAAATGCAGGCTCTCGCTTCACATTCCTTAGTATTTGGGTTGGCAGGCTAAGTGCAGTCTTAACCCTCACTGTAACTCAGGGGCTGCTTTTAGTGGGCCATCATGGGAATGTTCACTGTTGGTCGCCAGGGAATACGGGCGTTCATCAGGTAATTGGGCCACAAGCCAGATTCCCCTATTGTGTCTCCTGGAAGTCTAACCCAGTCTCTCCAAAAGGCCTCGTTCTCATCTCCCACAGTGCATACAGCCATGGGCCAAAAAGGAATGCTAGCAACCCCCCCCCCCCCCCCCCCCCCACCCGGCCTTTCCCCTCAAATGCTTTTGAGGCAGCACCATGTGACTTCAGCACCATAACCTCAGTTTCAAAAGGATGCTAAAACCCGGCAGGGGTTTCTTCAGCAAGAGCACAATGAGATGAGGAGCTGGCAGGATAAAAGGTGGAGTGTGGATTCCTCAAGGCACACCATCCCTTCCCCCATGGGTAGTGCAAAGGCTAGTTTTGAGGAATAACCAATTTCCCACTAAATTACCATTTGTCTTTAGCCTCCCTGAGCCATTGCATGGCTGTAAAACATGTCTGGGGTTGCCGGTGATCTCGTGCAGAAGGCATGTGACCGAACTGTTTGGACTGGACTCCTACTTTTGAGGTGGGGCTAAGCCTTGGTCGTATTTGGGGTTTCCCCATCTGTAAAGGTGCATCAAGCTGAATAATGATAGAACGGAAGGCTGCTGGGAGCAATTACCACTGGCTAGGATTACATTAAAAAAAATTCCATCCATCACTCTTCAGTGTTGCGTCATCCAACAGTTGACTGGCCCTAGGAAAATTAGAAAATGTCTAGGTAGCCCTGCACCCCCTGGGGCTCTTTTGTGTGGTAACCCATTTTTTTTTAATGTTGTCATATTAAAATGGCTGGGAGTACTGAAAAAGTGCATTATGGTGCCACTTCGAACATTATTTCAAGGGCCTCTTTTGGTTCCCAGTCCACCCTTGTGGACTGCCCTTGCGATCATCAAACAGGGACCAGCCACTGACAGTATCACACAGTGATTGGCACTGGTGGGAAATGTTGGTTATTGATGGCAACAGACAATGATGGTCCTTGGCACATCAGTTTATTATCACAGGCCAAATCCTATATTGTTGCTCATCCAATAATGTGGTGCTAAATCCTCTCTAAGGGATGTAATGGAGGCAATGGCCTAGCGGCCCATGTTAATGGCTAGACCAAAGCAAAGCCATTAACAAGGGCTCCAGGCCGTTAACTTCCTTCCAACACTTGGAACAGGGGCTTAATTCCATTACCAAAGTGCTAACCCGGTGTGCTAAAAAAAAGTATTTTCAGTCATTGAACGGGATGCCTCACGCATCCCTTTCAATGACTGAAAATACTATCTTAAGATGGCCGCCATTGAAAGGGAAGGTGGGGCTCCATACAGAGCCCATCTTCCCTTACCATGGCAGCCTGTGAGAACCATGGGGAAGGAGTGGCTGCGGTGGCAATTTTCACAGCCGAAATAAGGTAAGTAGGGGGGGGTGGGCAATGGAGAGAAAAAGGGGGATGGAGGATGGGGGGAAGATGGTGGCGGGGGAGCCGTCCGCCAGGTGGCATGGAACGCAGGCTTTCATTGCCGATTCAAGCCCGCGTTCCTAGCCACCTGATTGGCTGGCTCCCCCTGCCAGCGGGCTAAAGCTTGTTATGGTCATCATCAAAGTCCAGTTACTGTAATTAACGTTATGAGGCATTGACACAGTAATGGACCTCATCAGCAGGTATCCATCATTGGCATCGTGCGATAGCTGGATGTGTATTTGAAGGAAGCAAGGTCAGAAAATAGAACTATGAGTGTCCAGCAGTGGGAAAGAAAATTGATTGGGGCTTCGAGACTAATTTACGACAGAGTAAATCAGTTTACCTGAGAATTCGGCTGCTCTCTTTTTACAAGTTATGTCACGTTATATTAATATGCTTTTGTATTTTGCTAAATCACCATCGCAGTAGTCTCAAAGTGCATATCCTGGTCAGTAACGTGGCATATTGTGCCTCTGCTTGGTGAAATCAGACCTTAACTGCTGAAACAGACGGCATAAAAAGGGTAGGAAGGTGGGAGGTGGGAAAGCGGGAACATAGGTTGCAGGAGCAATGAGCTAAAGTATCATGGTGATAATGTATGGCATTACTATAGATGTGTATAAGTACTGTAATGGGCATTTTGTAAAGTACCTTTCACCATTGGTATGCTCTCAACACGATGTAGGTTGAACGGCCTCAGGCGACCGAAGTCCAAGTGTGGGAAATTCCTCAGAGACGAGTGCGTGCGTGCACTTAGCCAGGATGACACTTGTTAGCGTTGGCCAGGTCCCTGCTAGTCACCCATGTTGAGCAGGCAGGCATGTGGGTGGGTGCGGAGAGGTGGCCCAGAGAGTGTTTGAGAGAGACATTGGGCCTCACTACGAGCATGGCGGTACAGGGCCAACTCAGGCTTCTTACGTCTTAGATTTCGATCAAATGGCACATGGTATGGGTGGTCTTTAGACTGAACTGTTTAAACGTGTACAGAAGCATAATCTATGTTTTCAGTGTGACATCATCAGGCCGTGCCTTTCAGTGCCCTCGTCAAGCACTGATTAAATAAGCAGCCCAATCACGGATCGCTAACAAGTCATTGACATACATTGTATATTTGATCGCCGTCCTCATAGTTGGAGAGTTGTTGACGTCATCGCCAGTATATACCAAGTTGGAGGTATCCTGGCACATTGGCACAAACATAAACATGCACCGTCTTGATGTTCTTGTTTCCAAAAACGTGCAGAGCTTTAATGCTGGCTCAGTAGTTCTACAGTTACATTATAAAATCAGCATTCCATTTTTCTGGCATCCCATTCACTCAGAAAAGCAAAGAGCCAGAAACTTTGTCAGATCCTTTTGTGGGACACAAGGTGGTGATGACGTCATGGTGTCATTCACAGGGCAGAATCAAGGCATTCCCCCCGCAGTGCTGATGTGACAGGCCTACAGGCCTGTCACGTCGGCAGCTGTGGGTGTAATGTAATGCAATAGAACTATTATTTACAGATTAGCTGCCACTTGCCAGCCACTGTTATTCTCATTTGTGAGAAATGTATGTATATGACACCCTCCCTGCTCCTTTTGGGGAGAGGGTCATATACATACATTTCCCACAAACGAGAAGAACAGTGGCTGGCAAATGGCAGCTAGTCTGTGAGACAGTGCACTGCAGCGGCCGGCCCCTGCCCCCAGGCCCAGCATGCCTAATTTTGACTTCTGACTTGCTCTATTCGAGCACAAATTGTGCTCGAACAGAGCAAGTCGGTGCAACCCACGTCCTGCAGAGCCACTCGGCAAACTGCAGGACGCAGGCCCCAATTGCGGGACAATCCTGCAAATTACAGGACAGTTGGCCACCTTATTTCTATCGCGCTCGTACACAAGTGTTTCAGAGCGTGACAAGGCAAGGGAGGGGAACAGGGGAGAACAAAACAACGATCTTACTAGGCCCAGTGACATCGAGAACATGCAAGTGCATGGGAGAGGGAGAGGGGAAAAGTGCATGGAAGGGGGGAGAAGTGGAAAGTGCGGAACAAAGGAGAAACACATAATCATAAATGCATCAATAACAAAGGCGACAAACCAGTGACAGTGGTAGTGCAGCCAGCAAGTGGCAAGTGCTGGGTTTATGGCAGCAGGCAGGGTATGTCTGATTAGTGCAGGGAGAAAAGGGGGGGGGGGGGCTGTATGGGTACTGATACCGGCCCCAGTGCAAGGGGTGGCCCGGAAGCAGTGCGGGAGGGTGGCAGTGTGAGCAGGGACCTGGGCACGGAAGACAGAGGGTGGCCAGGTGTACGGTGCCGAGAGAGTGACAGATCAACAGGGGAGAGGGGGGGCAAAGGCAGAAGCAAAGAGGAAGGTCTTGAGGTGCTTCTGGAACAAGTTTCAGAGTGGCAGGGAGGCTGTTCCAGAGAGAGGCCCAGTTGAAGACAGAGATCTTCCCCAGCTCGTTTCTTTGAAAAACAACTGACCCTGAGGGAGTTAGGGATAGAGGAGCGAAGAGCTTGAGAGGGGAGGTATTTGCGGAGGGATAGCTGAAGGTATTTTGGACCCAGGCCCTAGAAATCCATGTGAACAATGCAGAGGGTTTTGAATGTAATCCCTCCATCCACTGGGAGCCAATGGAGATATTTCAGAGCTGGAGAGATACGATCCCAGGGCTTGAGGCCAATGACAAGTCTCGCAGTCCTGTTCTAGATTAGTAGCAGAGGACGGAGAGTAGAGGCAGGAAGATTTACAATAGTCCAACCTGGAGGGAACCAGAGCTTGGGAGCCCATGAGCTTCTGAGGGAAGGAGAGGAAAGGCAGAGTACCTCTGAGGAGGTGCAGTGGGAGGTTTGACCTTTTAGAGACATCAGAGATGTGGGCGGAGAAGGAATAGGCTGGTGCTAAATCCTCCACTTCACCTCCATCCTCTGTGTGTGGTAAAGTGGAAGTAAAGTGGTGATATGAGAATTACCACCATGTTACCGCTAGTTTTACCAGCACCGGCAAACTTGTAATGTGATCCAATGTCAATTAAAAGCCCTTATCTTTTGACAGGATCATAGAAGGAGGGAGACATCATTTTCTAGATCTGAGGTATGCTTTCAGGCATCCTGCTGCTTAGCAACAGTGACATCAGTCAAAATTACCAATTTGTGGAAATTATAGCTGTAATGTCTCCAAAGGGCCCACCATCTAGATTTGAAGACAGTTTTTGTCAAACACTGAAAGACTTGAAACGCTCAGTCTCATTTTAGAGGTGGCATTTGCATGCGGGGGACCACCAACGTTTGAACTAGCGTGCTGTGGGGTCCTCTGCATGCACTTGTATTGGCCTATGAGGCAGACTGGACAAGGAGACCGTGAAAGGGAGGCAAACTCGCTTTCACTCTTCCTTTTTCTATTCCGTCTCGTGGAAACGTAAACACTGCCTGCAAATATCCCTTTAAGGTGGCATTTGATAATGTATTCTAGGGAAACTGGCCAGTTTTAACCAGGTGCAAAAACCGAGGCGGATTCCATCCATTAATTTTACGCCTGCATGAAAATTTCATGCAGGCGTTAAAGGACGTGCTCTCATGAGACAGGGGAGGTGAGCATGGCAGAGATCTTATCTCTGCTCCCTGACCCTCCCCCACCATGTGTCAGCAGTAAATGAGGCAGAGCAGCAAATGGAGGCGTAAATGCATTACGCCTCGCATTTACGTCATTTCCCACTGTACCTCATTTAAAATGAAGGCGACGGTCTGTACCGAAGTGGCAGAAAAGGGCAAGATCATCAAACACAATACCCGTGCTCGATAAGTCGCAGGTATTGTAGCCTGCTGGATCCTGTCTGGTCCTTTAGGAGATCTACTAATGGAGGGACTTGGCTGTTCATCCAGGAGGCAAAAGGGGGCCGGGGCTGAGTCAGTGACATTCCAGCCTTGCCGCAACCCTCTTCCACCTTCCAGTGGCACCGACCCAATGGTAAATCGCAGAAAATCCTGGTAGGCCAGACTCCTCCCCTTGGCCGGCTACCCAGTGCTTTTGCGCTTTCGACAGCAGGGGACCGAGGCCCTGCCTTTGCCGCCGCAGCTTGCCCATTCTACGCCCATCTGGCGCACTTGTTCTTTCGCGGCGGCGCTTTTGTTCTGATCCCTTTAAGCCGGATGAATAGACTCACTCCTTGCGCTCTCAGGCCAATTATACGGTTACGAAAACCCTTAATGAAAGCACGGCGGCAGCGCAGTGGACGGGGCCAAGCAGCTTGTTTTTCTATGCTCGTGGTCTCAGGCGAGGCAGGCATCGCCTCCGAGCCCTGGCAATGGAGATCAGTCACACACTCCCACTGCATCAGCACCCACGTGGGATGTCACTCAGTGCTGGGCTCCAGCTCTGTTCCTGACCTGGCAACTAGATTTCCCCAACTGCATCGTTTTTATTAATAAAAGTCATGTCCCCACAAAACATGAGTACTCCTGATCTGCTGCCATGTCCTAGCACTTAGCCCCCTCCCTCGTCCCTTCTCTCCCTCTGCACTTGCACGTTTCGAATGCTCACAAGGCCTAGTACGACCGCCTCTTTCGTTCATTGCTGTTATATTTGCCTTTTGATCCCATGTTCAATTTACTTGATGTCTAAGCGCCTTACAAATGCACAATAAATAAATAAATGAAATGTTGTATAGAACATTGTGGATTGACTAGACGTCTTTCCCATTGATCCTCCTTGGTGCAAAGCCACAGATATACCTGTATAACCATCTAGAAGTGGCTATCATTCCAGGTTGCCATAGAGACCACATAGGGAAACTCCCTGGACAAATCGAGCAGTACCTAGTGCGCATCTCTCCTTCAGTATCTGCATATCAATCAATATCCTTCCATCAGTTAGTATCGAACCATCTGGCTTTGGTTAAAGGCCAACGTTGAACTGAATGCGGTTTCAATCAATACTGTGTGTCATATATATTTAGCTGTATATATTTAAAAATGTGTATTTATATCTATATTAATATGTTGATAATACTTAGATCCTCACAGGGAAATGTGTTGTCAGCTCGGCTTCCTGCACCACCCTGTATGGAGACCAATAAACGATTAATTTACCAATGATTGTGGCGGTTGCAGCCGTATAATTGGATAGATTTGGATGACATTAAAGTAATTGAAAAGTTATTAAGGAAACAAAAAAACTGTTTTTGGCCCCATTCATTTTCCGACAGAGAAAAAGTACTTTGAACAACTGTAGCGCGAAAACCACTGGATGGATTTGCAGCAAATAAGAAACAACTTAGTCACAAATTGTTGCAGGTGTGCCTTTTGGTGGTTTGGGGAAAATCGGTCCAGTATTTTTTAACATAAAATATTCGATGGCGACGGGGGGTGACTGCTCCCAAAAAACGTCAATATCTCCCAGGGTGCTTCCCAGGACGGAGGCTGAGCGGTTTTACAGAAATGAAAAGTCGATGCGAGCGATTGCTACGGTAATATTGAGGGAAGATGAAAATGAAAAGTTTTCAAATGGATATTTGGAGGGGGAAAGGGGTGCATTCATATCAGGCTACAGGTGGGGAGGCGAAAGAGCCCCACTTATGCAGTGGGGGGAGTTTTCGGTGGGCTGCAGAGCTCTTTTGGAAGAAAACATTTTCGTTTTATCGGGTAATCCTGCAGGAATATTGTGAGATTCCCATGGTAACGTCGCAAGGCATGCTGGGAAGAGAACAGAACTGGTGAGTAAAAGGGGCAAATGGGAGTAAAACACAAGGGAGGGAGTGGTGGGAACTAGAAATCAGGGGCACATAGTGAGCCCCAGGGAGGAGGCGAACAACTTGTAATGTTCAAGCGTTTTCCCATTAGTCTATAGACATTGGAAAGACGGGCTTTATAGACTCCCGTCTATATGTATCTATTACAGACTGTTGGGTCGGTCCTGCGTCAATCATAAAGAACTAGGCAGGCGGCCTATATTACCAAATCGTGCTTTACATGCAGGTTTCCGCACTTCAACACGAGAGCACTGCAATGTGCCATGTTCTGAAGTTTCACAAATAAAGGAATACAAGTGTTAGTGCCACTTGAAAAGTCTATAAGCAACCAGTATCATTTGTACTCAGCACAGTGATGTTTATGTTTTCAAATTTAGGAGTGGATAAAATGCTGGGCCGGCCCCATTGCGATTCCAACCTGCCATATGTAAGGTATGGCCGGGTTGCTTAGCATGCAGAATTTGCCCACTGAGCGTACTCGGCGGCTTATAGCAAACAGTAGCCCCCTTTCCTATTAGAGTAAGTCTCTGTGTACATGTGTGTGTGTGTGTGTGTGTGTGTATATGTATGCGCACGCGTGTGTGTACATGCGCTTGTGTGTATGTATGCGCACGCACGCGCGTGTGAGTGTGCAGAGTCCAGAGCGAAGGCGTTCGATGGAGGAATGTTTTCTGAAAGCAGTTTGAACAATGGAAACACAGACGGGAGATCCATAATGATGTGTTTTACGCTGTTTTTCCACGCTCATGCAGAGCACATTCTCCTAATGCCTTACCCACTGGCCTCTCCTTGGCCCCCACCCTCCCACTCGCTTTTCTCATCATGCTCGGAAATGTTTTGCTGCTCCTCCCTTCCTCCATCCCCCTACTTCCCTCAGCACATTGTCCACAGCAGCACAGAGATGCCATTTCCTGACTTCAGTGGGTAAAGGTAAGGGGTGAGGCATATCTCTCTGGCGCGCATTAATGAGGTAGTCCGTTTGGATGAATGGGACCGCAGTGAAAATAGCGGGCCATTATGTGAGGCTGCAGATCATTGGCCCACCCGCTCTGTATTCTTGGGTGTTTCTTTAAAGCTTTAAAGTCCAATGCTGGACTGAATGATGTGCCAATATTATTTGTATTATTTGTGTTATATATATATATATATTACACTATTTTGATATCGTCCAGATAAAGTTCACAGCAACACGCATCATCCAGGCTGTGTCGACCGCCGTGCTTAATTTGTGTGGGTGTGTTTGCCAGGGTCAGCCCTAGCACTTTTATTTTAGCCCTGGCACTTATTGTCTCAGGCTCACTTTAATTATGAAGTGGTGATAGTCAGTGCTTCCCTCAACCACAATGAGGTGGTGCAAGCTGTAGTGTAACCCCAAAAATGTTGACACTGTGGGGAGCAGCTGGCAGCAGTGGTGTCCACCTGCAGTGTCACAGGAGTGCTCGAAAATATCTGTGCCCTGGCGCTTATTATTTTTTACAAATGAAGCACTGGTCGACCCTAATTAATAATTAATTCACTGACGATTGATCTGTGCATATTTCTATGAAGAATGGGAGGGGTGACAAACCTAGATGCACCGAGCATCCATTCTGACATGCACTGTTTTAACCATATAATATGGTGCGCTTGCTTTGCTGTCCCCCTGTCTAGGTGGTGTGAACGTGGCCTAGAGCATGATTTCATGATACCTACTCTGATAACAGGTTATCTTTCAATGGACTGCGTTCTACATCGAGAGGCATCCCACAAGGAAACCATGCACAGTAACAATGATTAAGTATTGAGTTTTCACCAGTGAAACAGTGGCTGCAATTCGCTGGTGCATAATTTGCATGTGGGGTCTCAAAACATATGTACGGTTGCATTACAGATGTTTCATAACTCGGGCATGTGTGCAGAACACTGATGCACAGAATCATGTACGAAAACAGATCTTGAATTTTGGGCATGTGCATACATTCTGAAAAAGCTGACACCCATGTGAAAACGGAACATATGTGTGCACGTGCAAATCCATAAACTCACATTTCACCTCCCCCAACCTTGCTGCACTGACTCTAGGGACTGACTCCCACCACGCCAACCCCCAACATTGCACCCCCCTGCAATGCACCACCAGCAGCCCCTTCTCCCCCACAGGGGTTGGCACCACATGACCCTAAGCAATCCACAGATACCCTCACATCCATAGTGCCCCCTTTAAAAACTCAGTTCCGTGGTGCCCTCCTCAACACTAGGCCTGAAACTGCCATTGCACATGTCATTCTTGACCTCATTACCTTGGACAACTTGAACATCCTAGCCTTGACTGAAACTTGGCTCACCCCCACTGCTGGCCCAGCACTATTCATTGCTATCCCCACAGGCTATGCCATGCTCCGATCTGACAGGTCACCCAAAAACGGTGGCGGTGTGGCCCTGATCTACTAGGACTCCCTTGCATTGTACACCCTCAACTCCATCTCTCTCCTCAACGGCAAAGCTCTCGCAGCTGAACTAAAATGCTCACATAATGCCACCATAACCATCCATCTCATCTGTTGCCCACCAGGCCTGACCACTACCTTCGAGGATGACCTCATTCAGTTCATCTCATCTAACCTTAAGCCTACTACACAACTCCTACTACGAGTTGACTTCAACCTTGGGTTCAGCGACCACAATGACACAGAGGCTGCCGCACTGTCCACGTCCTTGGTAGCTTTAGGCTGCACCCTACACATCACAGAGCCAACCCATTCCCACGGCCCATCCTCAACTGGATTGTGGACCACAAAAGCAACATCTCCATCCTTTCCAACTGACCTTGCCCATGGCCAGACCACCATACCATCTCCTTCATTGTCCCCACAGACGTCATTCACTCCAGGCCTACACTGGGCCAACCCACCACCATGGCCCACAACACACACAACCTGACCTGCAACAAAATCACACCCTCCTCATCCAACGTCTTCCTTCCACCCAGGACACCACCTCTTTGGTCTAACACTACAATACCTTGCTATGCAAGACAGTAGATCTGCTCACACCTCTCAAAGCCCGGAAAACCAAGAATCCCATGCACCTCAACTCCTGGTTCAACCCTGATCTCTTCACCACACAAGCTTCTAAAAAAGCAGCGGGACTGGCTTGGCACAAAGACCCTTCCACGGCCAGAAAAACCCACCTGGCCAAGATATCCACCCAACACAAACAATCGATCCTTAGCTCCAAAGCAGCCACCTACAAGGAGAGAATCACTGAAGCGACCTCCAGTTCATGCAATCTCTTCTCCATCCTCCGGCAACTAGAAACCCACATCTGCCCACCCTCTTCCATCGTAAAAGACAACGCTTGGTGCAATAGGACCTAAGACACCCTCACAGGCAAAATCACACACCTTCAAGCAAAAATAAAAGCAAAACAAACATCCACTCCAGCAATCCTGCCTCCAGCGTCTCAGCCCACATATCATAGGGACACCCCCCTTCCACTTCCAACCCATCAGCACCTCCACCCTTGCTAAAACCATTACAGGACTCAAGCCATCCCGCTGCAAAGGAGACGTCTGCTTAGCCACCATGGGTAAGGTATGAGCAGACCCCTTACTTCTACTATCATCAACTCCTCCTTCACCACTTGCACCACCCCCCCACTTTAAAAGAATCCTGGATCTCTCCATTGCTCAAAAAGCCTGGACTGGACCCTGCCATTCCCACTGTCGACCCATCACAACAGTCCGCTTCCTCCTGAAAATCATGGACAGTGTTGCTTATCTACAAATTCAATAATTCCTTGAATGCCACCACATCTTGGGAACCCGACAATCAGGCTTCTGCCCTTACTATGGGATCGAAACAGCCCCCCTAGATCAGAAAAAACATCTTGACAATGCCAATGACCAGTGTGCCCTTTCGCTACTCCTACTACTCGACCTCTCAGCAGCATTTGACCTCGTAGACCATGAGATCCTCTGTCACGCCCTCCCTTCCTCAGCTCACTTCTCCTAGGAAGCGGCGTACTGTGTTAACTCGTTCCTAGCCGACAGATCTTTGCAAGTCTTCGCCGGGGAGGCCACTGCCAACCCCACACCTACATCATGTGGCATACCCCAAGGATCCCACACTCTACAACGTGTACACAAAACATGTGTTCAACCACCTTGACTCTCTCTGCATCTCATACATGAATTACACCAACGACACTCGAATTCATATCCCCCTCACAAGCGACCACTCCAAGGAAAGTCGCAGAATTAACTCTATCTATGAAGCCATCCAAGCCTGGATGGCCACACACAGCCTTTGCCTCAACCATGATAAAACAGAGCTTCTCCTCATTGGGCCACCTGCCCGCTTAGCAAAACTACCACAGGCCTACAAAATGTTCATCATTGATGACCATAACATCTCTGTAACTACCGTTGTCAAGACCATGGGCGTGTACCTTGACTCCTCTCTGAATATGACCCTTCCAGGTCATCCATATTGCCTCATCATCTGGCTATGCTACCAAGCTAAGTTATAGCCAGCAAGCCCTTCTTCTCCACCAAGAACTGATTCAAAGTTGCACATGCCCTTATGGGGTCTAAACTCGACTACTGTAACTCTTTACTCTGCGGCACCTCTGAAAAGAACCTGCATAAATTACAAACAATTCAGAACAACGTCCTCAGGGTAGGTTTGGACATTGGTAAGAGGGACCACATTTCAGAGGCTAGAAAAGATGCCAACTGGCTCCCGGTTAAGGATCGAATACATTTTAAGATCCTGTCCATCATCCACTCTCGAATGACATCCCGTAATAACTGGCCGACAAAATAAAGAAACACTCTTCTGCAAGGCCCACAGGATCCCTTTACAGACACACCTAGTCACACTCAGGTTCAACCGCACAACATTGGGAGGGTCCAGCTTTCCAGTCCAGGCACCTGCATTCTGGAACGAACTCCCACCACACATGCAAAATGAACAGTCTTCACCTAAAGACGAAAACTTTTCAACTGATTTTGACCCTTTCCCCTCTTTCCCTTTCACCTCCTCCTCCAATTCTTTTTCGCCACTGTGTAACAAGCGCCTAGATACCCTTGGACTTTGTGCGCTGTGAATAAAAGTACAAATAAATAAATGGACAATATACACAATTCGAGTATATGCACATCGCAAAGTAAACATAAAAAAGCATATGGAAACTGAACACAACCGCATGTTACCTTTTCTGTCCTATTTGGTAAACCACACAACAAAACGTAATGTATAAAGTAGAACTACTAGTCCCAGCATGCAAAGTTATGTGGGATTAAAAGTCAGCACTGCATGATAATGGGGAATATTAAGCTATATAAAATCCACAAAACAATATCTGTTAATGTAATTTTAAGAGGTCTTAAATATAGTGAGTTCTGCTGCCATTTTGCCCGCCTCTCATAGTTTGTGACTAGCTGATCTGATCATAAAAGTTTGAACTGGCACCTCAGAGGTACCAGCGATTTCATTGTTGCGGCACCTGCCACCCTTTATGGATGAGCCAAACTATCCCATTGAAAACCCTCAGCAGTAGTAATCAGCCCTGGGAGTGCTCATGGGCTGGCCTTAAACTGTACAGGAAAACGTGGCTTCCCTTTGACGGTCCTTGTACCCCAGCATGCCAGTCCAATGGGCCATACAAAGTCAGGGGCGTTTTTCTTCCCCAGCTGGTCCTGCACCGCCCGCAAATTCAGACATCCAGGGGTATTAGACTGTGAGCACTCCAGCCCTCCAGCATGTGCCACCTGGAAGCTCTTCCCGATTCCTGTGTCTTGTTTCGTGCTGAGCGGGATTAATAGCACCTTAGTGGCGTGAGGCTGAGTAGAGTCCAGACTGGGGCTGCAGGTAGGAAAATAAATGTATGAATGAATGTGTGCACGCGCGCGCGCGTGCGTGCGTGTGTGTCTGCTGTATGGTACAACATGAACTCGCACATTCACACTGGCAGCATGAATGTTTATGTGTTTGCATGTGTGCTGGGGGCCTCTGACCAGGGGTTAATTTTTGCATAATCCAGTCTGGATAAACCTTTTTTATCTTGGCATGGCAATTCTATTGGGCATTAAGAGCAAAACAAAAGTGGTCAATGTTATTATGTGGCTAGCCTGACCTACATTAGTGCAGCCAGTCTGGATACATTTTCTTACTATTGCATAGTATTTTTATATGCAAATCCTACAGAGCATATTGTTAAGTGGGGATGCTAGCATATCTTGGCAGAGCCAGTATGGTGCCTGTTTTCTTGTAGTATAGGATTACTGGCGTTCTGCACAAATCAAACATGAATATATTGTTTTATGGGAATTCTGGCATACATAGGGGCAGCCATCATGGACCTGTTTGGGAACCGTCAGCATGAACATGTTTTTCATAGTGGCATATATTGTGGGCGAAGGCCTCATGTAAAATGTATTGGAAAATGCTCTTGTGCAGTGCTGGTGACTTGCATGTATTGGCTTTTTTCATGGGTTACTCTACAAAAATGATAGAAAATTGTGAGGCTTTTTACTAAATTTCCCACCGAAAATATGCTGTAAAATGCACCATTTTAAGACATTAAAAACAAATCTGTGGGGGAGGGGTCTGACACCTTCCTCTCCCAGTCGGGCCCCAGGGTCCGTCGATAAGGTTGGTAATATTTGTGGTAAACATCTACACCCCTTCTATTCAAAATTCACCAGCTACCACTAAGGTCATTGGCCATGGCAAAGTATAGCGCTCCGAAATGCCCAATGTGGACACGAGTAGCTCCTTCCACTGAAAAATGAATACCATAAAACAGAAACCAACCATCATTTTAAATATGTAACTTCAGAGTTCAAAGAAAAGGCAGAGCTGGGTGACCTCCTCGGCAACGTAAGAAACCTCGAAGTGCACCTGGAAAGGAAATGGCCCAGTAAGTATCCGGGCAGGGGAGAATGACGCCTCTTAATGATCAGGGGGAGGAGCTATAAGGCTGGCTGGGCTCTCCGAGAGGCCTGGATGCAAGATGTTAACAAGACTTTTCCCACTGATGTCTGCATAGCAGCGAAGGGCGCGCAGCTCCATCGATTTCCGATACAGCGGGCACAGCTGCGCGCTCGTCCTCACTGTAGGCATCCATCAGGCGCATGCCTGCACACCCCCAACACACGCTCCAATCCGCAGGCCCCCGTCGCTTCCTGAATTATGACCGCAGCTGCCATCTGACCTTTAACCCCAGCCGGGTTGGACGTCCCCTCCCATGTCCCTCGTGGTCCCCCCGGGAGCTTTTAATTTGCTTCCTTCTCTTAAAACAGTATGTCTGTCTGATGGGCAGCAGGCGATAGGGGCTTGTCTGGGCGTCCGGGGATCCTCGCTGCGGGAGCCGCCCAGGCTACGTTGGATTGGACCCCAAAGCGTGCCACATGCATGAGCCATGGGTGCCTCTGGGAAGGATTTGCCAGCTGGGAACAACGGGTGTTGCTGCCTGTACCCGTTTGGTGTAGGGAGTTGACTGTGTTAGTGGGCTATGCTGCCTGTAGCAAGAGCTCAATGGGTACTGCCTGAACCGAGCAGGGGTGGGGGGTGGGAGGGAAGGAGGGCGGGTAGGGGGTGAGCAGAGCGGTGCAGGGGGAGGGTGGCTGGCTGCCTGTATCGATGTGGTGCAGGGCACGCTGCCTATTCCAAAGGGGTGCAGGGATGCGGGGTGTTGCCTGTACCAATGTTTCAGGAAGAAGGCTGCTGGTACTGGTACCAATGGGGCACAGGTAGGCGGTCTGTACCAAAGAAGCGCAGTAAAGGAGGATGCCTGTGCCAATGGAACATGGGGTGGGTATGGTTTATACCAATGGGGTGCATGGGAGGCGTCCTTCTCCAATAGGGCATGGATGTTGCTGGCTTGCCTGTGGGCACGTGGTATGCTGCATGCACCAATGGGCATAGGTGATGCTCTATATTCCCGCCTATGCCACTGTCTGCTGGGGTCCTTATTGCACGAGTAGATATGAGGGAGGCTGTCTGCACCATTGGTGGGTGGCGGATACTGTTTGTACCAGTGGGGCCTGTGGCATTCTGCCTGTACCATTGGGGCAAGCAATGTGCGGTGTGTACCAATGAAGCAGGCTGCCCGGAACTATGAGGCACCTGGAGGCTGCCTGTTCCATTAGGATGCAGACGATGCTGGCTGTACTAATGGGGGCGGGGGGGTGTGGGCTGCTGCCTGTACCATTGCCGCACATAGGCGGGCTTTGCACTAATTGGGGGTTGGGGCGCTGCTTGTACTAATAGGGAGCGGGGAACACTGCTTGGGGCATAGAGAAGGGGTCTGCAACCTTTGACTCCCCAGATGCTTTGCACTACAGCTCCCATAAGCACTCACCAGCACAGTGAGACTGCAGCCTCAATAATGGGTAATTTAATGAGTATGATGTGGACATGAATGGCACCCTGTTGGCGTGCATGAGGCCGGGGGATGTGAGGAATAGGTGAGACTCCATCAAAGTATATGAATCCAGTAATGTGGGGATGAGTGTGTCTCCATTGAAATGTAAGGGGCCGGTGATGGGATTGAATGGTTTAATGTTGGTGCTGTGAGGAATGATCAGAATATATCATTGTTACGTCGTTCAATATTTATACTGCGCCCATCACCACCGACCGTAGTGGTTTTACAGTGCCTGACCTTGTCCGAGAGGTGGCGTACTGTGACCACATCAGGGTGTTGCCAGCCCATGGTCTGTGAATATGAAAGGAGGAGTGTTGGGGGGGGCAGTGGGGTTGGGAGGAAGGTGATAGGACAGGGGGATTAGCTAGCTAACAAAGTGGGGGAACGCATGAGATGTGGTGGAGAGTTCATGGTTGTGGCAGCTGGGATGCGTGTTTCCTAACTGTGATTAGTCATGGGTAAGCTTGAGAGAACATTTCAGGGGTGTGCAGCTTGCTTTAATAGCAAGGCTTGGCTGGGATGGCAGGATCTAGGCCAGACGATGCATGGGGCTAGATATGATTGGTGCATGATCGCGTGCTGGAGCTGAGGTGTGCTCAAGCGGGCCCCAGTAGTGCTATGGAATGTTGTTGGGATTCATACTGTCCAACACTGCCATTTGCATGGTCTCCAGGCGCTTCCATGGATCAGAACAGGAAAGTGGGCGGGTGGGTTTGTTAGGGTAGAAAAGAGGGGAAACACAAGGTGACGTGCAGGGTCGGACTGAGGCATAAAATTGTCTCGGGCACCAACAAAAAAGTGACCCACAATTGCAAATGGGAATTAATTCCTTTTGTGACACTGTTTGAATAGTACCCAAGGGGAAGGTTTTTGATAAAATGTGATGCAAATTGTACGTTTTAAAGAATATTTATTCAGCAACAGTGGTCAAAACGATCAGCCGCATAGTGAGGTAACTCATCAAACTGGCCCACGTTGGCCAAAAAAGTGCCCCCACTTTGACCCACAAAACGGACCCACACAAGCATTGTGCGTTTTTGGTTCGGCCATGGGCCGATTGCCCTGTAGGCCAGTCCGAGCCTGGTGACGTGCAGCGTCATGTGTGGGTGTGCTTTCTAGCTGAGTTCTAGTGTGTACACGAGACGTTTTGTTTCCTGATGGGAGGCCTCTGGTGCTTGGCTTCTCAGGGTGGTTAGGTCACTTGGTGAATTTGCAAGCGTGTGGGCAAGTGTGATCCAGTTTACGAAATATGTTGGCTCAAGCAATGCCATTCATGATTTTTTTTATGTTTAGCACTCATTGGCAGACCCCTTTTTAAGATAGATTGCATGAGGTATTCTAGTCAACACGTAGGCGATTCAAGGGA
Source organism: Ambystoma mexicanum (assembly GCF_040938575.1). Taxonomy (NCBI): domain Eukaryota; kingdom Metazoa; phylum Chordata; class Amphibia; order Caudata; family Ambystomatidae; genus Ambystoma; species Ambystoma mexicanum. The sequence goes on along the minus strand of NC_090934.1, from coordinate 308,519,622 downwards.
CTGGGCAAAACACTCAATGGCATGGACTGGATAAGGTCGGATGATTTTCTTCTGGACAGCGTGTACACAATTCAGATTTTCCCACAAAAACAGGAAGGTTTCCCTGGAAATGAAGCAGGTGGTAATGTGGCAATGCTATTCAACGTGCATCACTGCTGTGTCTCTTATTTATTTCTTACATGCAATTGCTTTAGGGGTCACAAATGCAATCCGTGGACGGAAGTGAGAGTTTTTTCTCCCACTGAGGACTTTCCTCCTCTGGCCGCCGTGTCTCTATAGGGTGCGGGGGGATTATTAGTGCACACGTGTTGTTACCAGGCAGATTTCTTTCTTTATATCTTTTGGTAGTGGGGTGGGTGGACGCCAACAGGGATCTCTGCTTGGTTGTGTGAAGGGACCTTCCCTGTTCCCATAGTTACGAGAGGGTATTCAGCCAGTCATCTCTTAGAGAATCGATTACAAAAGGTGTCACTAAATCCGAGTGTAGATTGGATTCTTGCTAAACAAAAGAAGGGAGATTAAAAAAAAAAACGAACATTTTGGGCCCCGGTGTTCACATTCACTGATCACAATATGGGAGATGCTTGGGTTGGTAGCGCTGGCGGGTCGTGTGGGGGTCGGTTAATGGCCCCTGGTCCTTCAGATGTAGGTTCTGTGCTGAAGAATTAGCATCCAATTTGCAGGGAGCTTAATTCGAATCCAGGATTTGCCCACCCTTCTTCAAAATATTACCGTTTAAAGCAGGGGTGCACAACTGATTTTGACAGAGGGCCGAAAGTACCTTACATGAGGGCTATAGTGGGCCAAAAAGTAAATGTGGGCGGGGCGGTAGGCGGGGCGTGGCAGGAGGCTTTTTAAACCCCCAATTTGTACTAAACACATGGAAAAAGAATGTTTTTGAGGGGTAACGATTTTTATTTGCATTTCAAACTTACATTTTGTACTACACATTTTCCATTGTTATAATTTATTTCTATTTAGTTATTGTATCTCGTCTGTTTAATTAACTTATATATATTTTATTGACCCTAGATACACTATGCCCCATGGCACCCTCACCCCCAACCAAACGCTATGCCCCAGGGCCCCCTTATCCCCAACCAAACACTATGCCCCATGGCCCCCTCACCCCAACCAAACATTATGCCCCATGGCCCCCTCACCCCCAACCAAACACTATGCCCCATGTCCCTCACCCCCAACCAAACACTATGCCCCATGGCCCCCTCACCCCCAACCAAACACTATGCCCCAGGGCCTTCTTACCCCCAACCAGACACTATGCCCCATGTCCCTCACCCCCAACCAAACACTATGCCCCATGGCCCCCTCACCCCCAACCAAACACTATGCCCATATGTCCCTCACCCCAACCAAACACTATGCCCCATTACCTCCTCGCCCCCAACCAAACACTATGCCCCATGGCCCCCTCACCCCCAACCAAACACTATGCCCCATATGTCCCTCACCCCCAACCAAACACTATGCCCCATGGCCTCCTCACCCCCAACCAAACACTATACCCCATGGCCTCCTCACCCCCAACCAAACCCCCCACCCCATAGCCCCCTCACCCCCAACCAAACCCCCCAACTCAGCACACACACACTCAAGCATGCACCCATACAGACCCGAACCCCCACCCCCCCAACTCCAGAACCCCCACCCCCAACTCAGCACACACACTCTCAAGCATGCACCCATACAGACCCAAACACTATGCCCCATGGCCTCCTCACCCCCAACCAAACCCCCCACCCCATGGCCCCCTCACCCCCAACCAAACCCCCCAACTCAGCACATACACAAACATGCACCCATACAGACCCGAACCCCCCACCCCCTACTCAGCACACACACAAACATGCACCCGAACAGACCCGAACCCCCCACCCCCCAAATCAGCACACACACAAACATGCACCCATAAAGACCCGAACCCCCCACCCCCCCCAACTCCAAACCCCCCACCCCCAACTCAGCACACACACACTCAAGCATGCACCCATACAGACCCGAACCCCCCACCCCCCCAACTCAGCACACACACAAACATGCACCCATAAAGACCCGAACCCCCACCCCCAACTCAGCACACACACACTCAAGCATGCACCCATACAGACCCGAACCCCCACCACCGCAAATCAGCAAACTCTCAAACAAGCACCCATACAGACCCAAACCCCCACCCCCAACTCAGCACACACACACTCGAGCATGTACCCATACAGACCCGAACCCCCACCCCCGCAAATCAGCAAACTCTCAAACAAGCACCCATACAGACCCAAACCCCCACCCCCCCAACTCAGCACACACACACACAAACATGCACCCATACAGACCCGAACCCCCACCCCCCAACTCAGCACACAAAAAACATTCAAATCAAAACATTCATACACATCCGACACCCCCCACCCCCGCATCTCAACATACACACAAAATATATTCAAATACAAACATTCACACACCCCCCACATCTCAACATACACACAAAATACATTCAAATACAAACATTCATACACATCCGACACACCCCCCACCCCCGCATCTCAACATACACACAAAATACATTCAAATACAAACATTCATACACATCCGACACACCCCCCTCCCCCGCATCTCAACATACACACAAAATACATTCAAATACAAACATTCATACACATCCGACACCCCCCCCACCCCCGCATCTCAACATACACACAAAATACATTCAAATACAAACATTCATACACATCCGACTCACCCCCCCCACCCCCGCATCTCAACATACACACAAAATACATTCAAATACAAACATTCATACACATCCGACACACCCCCCACCCCCGCATCTCAACATACACACAAAATACATTCAAATACAAACATTCATACACATCCGACACACCCCACACCCCCGCATCTCAACATACACACAAAATACAAACATTCATACACATCCGACACACCCCCCACCCCCGCATCTCAACATACACACAAAATACAAACATTCATACACATCCGACACACACACACCCCCATACACACACAAACATAAAGCAAAACAAACCCGACACACAAACACAAACAGACCACTTACCGGAGACATGCTGGAAGGCTGGAAGGCAGGTAAGCGGCAGGTAAACTGGAATCGTACTAGGGCTGGCGCGGTCCAAGGTTGAAATGCCTTCCGGCATCAAGCCTTATGGACCACGCCAGCCGTAGTGCTGGCCCTCCATTGGTGCAGCACACACGCATTACGTGTCTCGTAGGAGCGACGTGATGCGTGTGTGTGCTGAGCCAATGAGGTCCAGCGTTTTCGACCGGCCCGGAAGACAACAAAGAATTTCCTAATGGAGGGTGGCCGCGGGCCGCCCTCCATTAGGAAAGTCTTTGTGCCTCGCGGGCCGGTCAAAAGGGCATGGCGGGCCGCAACTGGCCCGCGGGCCGTATGTTGTGCACCCATGCTTTAAAGGGAGGGCTGCTGCTCTTCCATCTTCTGGTGTTACAAGCTGAGTGGAGTAGAAGGGGGTAGAGAGCCTTGATTTATGGCTTGTCTGATAGGGGTGCTCTGCTGAACTTTGCCACCTGATCTAAAGTTCCAAGCATTAGCACCCTTGGTGGAGGAGCAGGCGAATCAGGAGGCAAGGAATGCAGGCTGAAACTGGCAATCTCAGCTTGCGTTTCAAGCCGCCTGATGGCCGGTTCACCCGCCATCTTCCCCCCACCCTCCGTTTCCTTTTGTTTTTTTATTTCCCTCCCTCTCCCCACTTATCTCATTGTGGTGGCTGCTCCTTCAGCTCTGCTCAGGCTGGCCGACATGGAAAGGCAAGAGGGGCTCCGTAGGGAACCTAGCCTTCCCAATCCACGGTGGCCATCTTTGAACAGTATTTTCTTTACTGGAATGGGACGCTGTCAGGCAAACCGTTCACGGAAAGAAAAGACTTTGGACTAGCTCTGTCCCAGCCTCTGTTAAGGGTGCTAATGGCGTTAATCACCCGTTCCAAGGGCTGGAACAGGTGGTAACGTCCCAGAGCGCTCCCTAATTGCCATTACTTCGCTCTGGCCTGTAATTCAGGCTGCCGGGCCACACCACCCATTGCAGCCCTTGGAACGGGTTGTTAATGCCATATTATTATGTTATGAAGCTTTTATACAGCACCGAGTCACTAGTGTTGTAGTCCCAGCGTGCCTAGGCTTATCTGGAAATAGGTGTAGTGTACTCCTACCAGTGGTATTGTAAACTTGAGCAGGGGGCAAGAATAGAGGATGGGAACGGAGGAATAGCTGTCGAGGACAAGAGTGGGATGGATGCAGCAGGAGAAGAAGGTTTCGCGATAGCCTGGGCGCCGATCACTCCTGTTAGACGGACAAAAGATCTCTGATGCTGAAAAGACTTGTATGTTCAAAAGGGTTTGGAAGCAATTGGGCTGAGCTTCGAGGTGGGTATGGAGGATAGAAAATGAGTACATAATATAATGTTTGTATGCATGAAGGGCACGAGATGTGCTCGGACATTGGTATATTTTACATTTTACTGCAGGGCGAATTCAGAATGTTAGTTTTCTGACTTCCAAACCTGAGGGGCTTAGGTAAAACGTGACTGTGTACAAAGGTGGATGATAGAGTGTCAGAAAGGATCAGCACGGTCTGATTGACCAAATCAAATCTTGACATCTTAGCCAGCAATCTAAAGCCTGAATGTTATTGGTAGGTATTTATTCCTTATTCAGGTCCTGCTAGACTTCATTTTGATTCCCAAGATGACATAATAAACCTAAGTCGTAGAAGAGGCTGCTGGATTGTGCAGAGTGTCAACCTGGAGTGTTAAGCATTGAACACAGAGTAGGACCTATAAGTATCGCCAAATCGCTGATGACGCAGCTAGTAAGGGCGTGACGGAACATTGAGGCTTATCGACAGGCTAGTGCCTCTAACAGACCACTGGTGCTGGTCAGTCCTGGTCTGACCAGTGCCTTACACCCGCCTCTGTGTCACCAGGCTGTTGAACAATCTTTTGAGTTGCATATTGGCCAACGGCCCTCCCAGATTCACCGGCCGTTGCTCGGTGTGTTATTGGGAGGCAGTATGCAAGGGAGCCAAGCATTGTGTGACCAGTATGGCAATTAACCGGTGTGGAGGGAGTCAGATTTGCGCGTACCCACATGGACGTTTGTGTTGTAGGCACGAGATGATCAGAAGGCTATGGGAGGCTGTACTGAACACGGACCGTGCTGTTTATGTTTTGAAGTCTACTTCATAGGCAATTAATGGGATCTATTGATTGTGGCATTTTTCTAATCTAGCTAATTAAACTCTGTTTAATCCTTTCCCTTGCAAAAATAGACTGTTAAGTAAGCTGCAAACCAGAGCCACAGACATATGTCCACAAGTATTGCATTTATAATCGCATCCCGAGTTCGGGTAAATTCAAGCGGTCTCTGCGTGGTGTCTGGGAAACGTAACTGGGCCGCTGCCATTCATCAGTACAGGTAGATGGAGGAACATTTCCCAAACACAGGCAATAAGATATCAAATGCATAGTTTATCATCCAATGTTATATTAAGCAGTTCCTGTGGATTGTTAGCAGTAATTTGCCACTTCAATGTTTTGCCTTCGTAATGTGTTTAATCCGTGGTGAATTCAATGAAATGCCTTACTTGAATCAATGCATGTTTCCACTGACGTGGGCTTCCTCAGAATTAAACATATTTTTGTTTGTGCTTTGACATATGCCTGCGACTCGGAGGCTGAAGCCAGCTGTCCTCTGCTAGTGCTCACTGTTCACCCCTTAAGTGTTAAGGGCATATATTTTCATCAAATTACATAGGGAGCCACTGTAATCCGTATCCCCCATGGAACTTGATGCACCCTGGCACCCATGGGTGCCAATGTCTGTGGATCCTAGTAGCTATGGATCTTAATATCTGTTGATCTCTATATCCATTAATCTTGCTTTAAGGGGCTTCATGTCACTATTTGCATCCGTTTAATATCTATGGAACTTGCTTGCAGGAGGCTGGCCATCCACACAACGCATACCAACAGCCAGCCAGTTATTCTGGCTATTGTAACACCTGGCTGGGTTTTAGTATTTGTTGGGTGGGTGACAATAGTGCTACCGTATATGCCAATGGACTTCAGTATCCACACAACTTGACGTCCACGAATGCTGCTGAGTTTGTAGAGCTCATTATCCAATGGTTCAAGTGCCCCTGATTTGCCTATGGGTCACTGCTTACCAAAATCTTTGATATGTCTTAGAGTAAGATTTTAAACCTACATTGTCTAGCAAAAAAAAGGCACTGCATAGCATAACACTACAATATGCGGGTCCAGTCGAGGGAGGACACGCAGAAAGAAGATTGATGGCGTTGAGGCGAGAGAGCTTGGTACGCGTCCTGGGCTGGGAGGTGAGATCGTAGCTGCACGGAGTGAGTTATTTTTCATAACCTAGTCATTTGGGAGCGATGCCGCGGATCAATATCACAGACTGCGTGCTTGTGGTGGAGCACCGCAGGGTCCTCTGCTGCCCCTCTTATTGTACCCCCATAATGTGGCCCATGGGGAGGATTTGATTAATGGTCCACTGATAAGAGTAGGTTGGAAAGGGCGATGGGCCTTCAATGGCCAATAATGCAGAAGGTAGAAGCTAGAATTGTTGTGCCAGCTCCAGGTCTGTAATGACCGCATCGGATATTATAAAACAAGTAGTCACTCGGTTTAGAAGAATAGCAACTAACATCTATCAGTCCAGATTGAAGGGGAGTCGGGAGGCAAGGTTTCTTTTGCAATGTTTGTTTAATAATACCATTTTTTAGCTCACCGAGGTGATCAACGCGGTGTAATAACCTTTGAGATCATTACACACTGCGTGGTACTCCATTTATCAACCTTGGAAGGATGAAAGGCTGAGTGGGCCCGTCAGCAGGAGCTCACTGTGCTATCTGACCGGCTATATATAGCCCTTGTTTTCATGTGGCCAACACCCCACTTTTACCAAGTACTAGCTCTTCACCTCCACCCCCTACACAAGGCAGCCTTCGGGCATCATCTCTTTTTTTACTGCATTGGGGGCTGTATTTGGCAGCGGGGGTGGAGTCCAGAAGTGGTGCTGTTCTTTCAAGGGGTGCCCGGATGTGGGCATGCAAGGGTCTTTATACACCCCTGATCAGTGGGGTTCACCATCTTGGTTCTTTGCCACAACACTCTAGTTTCTTGCTACTATCACCCCAACCCCATGAGGTATTTTAGTATGAGTTATAAAGTGAATTTTGGCAGAGATATTTTTTTAGATGGTTTTTCAGTTAAGCGGTTCTTATTTAATTTGGTTATTTTTATTTATAATTTATCACATTTTAACTTTTTTCTCAATAATTATTCTAATGAATGTGCTACTGACTATGAGCCACGCTGTGTTAGCTGGTGAAGTTGCCAATCACTGTTACCCACCGACCTGGTAGGTTTGTGGAGGCATTTGGCACAACTCTAGTCTTTCCGGTTAGGGGTTTTAACGTGTGAACAACTGACCCTCTGAATGCAATGGGCATTTTTTGCAAAATATGACTGCATGTTAATTTAGGGTCACGTGTTTTCCATCTCAGTTATGGTTTGTGTGTGTCCCTGCACCTGCTCCAACACCCATGTTGCCATTGGCGCATCCAGGCGTTTGTTGACCTAGTCCTAAGATGTGTTTAGTTGGTTCCGTATTGGAGGAGTGGGTGTGTGTTGGGTTTTCTTCTATTCAAAATGCTGATATGATTTTATTTGATTGCTTATAGCACAGACCTAGCTCAAGAGAAGCGCAGCGTTTTGTAAGAGAGCTTGCAATTTTATACAGTAGTGCAGTACTGTTGGTGGAGCCAAGAGAGGGATTTTTTTTTGTATCGTCCGGCAGGTATTGTTGAAAGAGTCACTTTTTAGGGTGTCGCGTAACTGGGGTATGCTGGGGCATTTCGAGCGCCTGCCAGGATTGAGTTCCTGGTGGTCGCGGTGTGGCAGGAGAAGGACTGCGTGCAAGTCTTCTCTTTAGGGGCTGGTTTATACTCCAACCTTTTGACGATTTTGCTGCTTGAGGTGTGAGAGCCTGTAGAGATGCGCAGTGTAGCCGCCGAGGATGTCGGTGTTCCGTTCGAGACCGCTTTGTAAGTGATACGTGCAGTTTTAAATATGATCCTGGCGGGGAGGGGGAACCAGAGAAGCTCACGCAGTGTTGGAGAGATACTGTCAAATATATAATATGTAATGAGGCGGATACAGGTGTTCGTTTTTTTAATTGTTTGCATTTCATTTCTGAGTGGTGCATAAATGTACAGTAAACACAAATTACACCACATCAAATATATCTGTACTGAGATTGAGACGCAATAAATGACTTGGAATACAAAATGGAAATTCAATTGTTTCACGAAAATATATTGCATATTGCAGAGTAGAATCAAACATATGTTCTCATTTCACCCACAATAAGAGAAATGGAATACAAGCAACCGACAAGACAAAAAACAAGGGTAAAACCACATAGTAAAGTCAGCCAGAGTAAGTTTGAGATTTATTTGGAACACTATAGAATGGTAAACGCGCACAAAGGGGCTTTACAAAGGTAGGAGTAGCCGTCAATATTGCCAAAGAACCCGGCGAGTCCGGGGCGATACAAACAAATAGGCAAGTTACTGAGTGAACATTTACTGTAATATACTTTATTTACAACGATATACAATGGGTGCAGGCAGGGAGGTGGCAGTGACGTTGGATGAAAGCAGGAGAGAAGATTCTAGATCAAAGAGGTCTTTCTTTAAATCCGCTTCAAATCCCTTGTTTTGTTGGGGCTAATAGCTTCTTGAGTTTTGGGGTGGGGGGTCGTGAGTTGTTTTTTGGCACCCAGAAAAAGGAATGCTGGGTTGAAAACATTAAGTTTCAAGTTATTTCGTAAAGAGCGGCAGGTTTGGTCAATGGGTGATCAGATGAGTTTGTAGTTGTTTATCTTTGGAGTTGTTTATGAAGGCATTTAAATTGAGGAGCAGCACAAACAGGTGTGCATTTAGTTGCTGTACAAAGGCATTTGATAGGAATTGTTCGGGATCTTGGGCTGTTTTCACAAGCTCGATTTCTTTGAAAAGTTGCTGGGAAATGGTTATTTGGATGGCTTCTGTGGGCCCATTGGTTGACGGAATAGGTGAATCATGAGTTGCTCTTCAAAAGTCTGATCCATTGTTGTAAAACGTGTGTTGTTTTTTTGTTGCTCTCTGAAGGCCGGTTGTTGGGGTGTTCAATGTTTTCTGGATGTCAGTAGGGTGGGAGGTGGTGGTACAGATGAGTCTTCAGTTGGTTTCTTCTGGGCGTTTGTACATGGAGGGGGTTTGAGAAATATTTGGGTTAGGTGGCTTTCAGAAGACCAGTTGTTTGGGGGAGCTGGGTAGATTTCTGTCAGTTTGTGGGGGAGTAACTGATGTTTCTGTTTTCGGATGGTCTGTTGCTCTTTGGTTCAGGTGAGCATTATGATTCTGGAAGGTTCTGAGGTAACTGTTCTGTTCTTTACTGAAGGTGAGTTATTTGGCAAAGCTGGGGAGTTTCCTGTTATTTCCAAAAGGTTTGCTGCACTGGGGAGCTCTGAGAGCTCTGTTTTCGAAAGGCCGGTGGGTGGAGTGGAGGCGTTTTGTTTTTATTTGAAGGCGAAAAGGCTGATTTGTAGGCAGAGCTGTCAAGTTTTCTGTTTTCTAAAAGCCTTTGTGTGGAGAGCAAGTGAGGTTTTGGACTGCCAGTGTGAAAGGGGGTGTTTGTTTTGATTTTTGTTGCTTGGGGTAGTAGGTGAGATTGCTGTTGTTTTCTCAAGGCCAGTGGGTTGTGAAACAGGTGGCTTGGACAGCAATTCCGATTTCTGTAGTTTTCTAAAGATTGGTAGTCTGGAGTTTTCTTGAGAGGCATGTTTTTGGAGTATTTTGTGGGAGTTATGTTGTTTTATGGATGAAGGTGGTTTTATGAGTTTTGGGAAGACCTGTTCATTGGTGCAGTAAATTAGGTGTCTGTTGTTTTCTGAAGCCCGATGGGTTGTTTTCTAAAAGGTTGTTGTTGGGAGTTGCTGGTTACTTTTCTGTTGCCTAAAGGCTGGTAGTTTGGTGAAAAGGGGAATTATATTTTTTGGGAAGGCCTGTTGTTTGGTTCAGTAAATGTGGTTTTCGTTGTTTTCCGAAGCCTGGTGGGTTGGTGAGCAGGCAGGGCTTTAGTTATTTTCTGAAAACTGTTTCTGGGAGTTGCTGGTTACTTTTTGGTACTCTTTCTTGAAGGCCTGTCATTTGGTAAGCAGGGAAACGATCTGTTTTGTGAAGGCCTGCTGATTGGTGCACGGCAGTAGATGAGGCGCCTGTTGTTTTCTGAAGCCTCCTGGATTTCGGAGCAGGTGAGGTTTTTGTTACTTTCTGAAAGCTGCTACTTTTTGGTTTCTTTAAGGCATGTCTTTTGGTGAGCGCAGGAACTTTCTGTTATTTTGTGAAGGCTGGTAGGTTGTCAGGTGGACGGGCAGGGGATGCGCTTCAGTAGTTGTCCTGAGACTGGCAGATTGATTGCAGTGGGTATGCCGCCCAGGTTCTTATAATAATAACCCCCCAATCCTACCCCTCCCCCCCACCCACGGTTTGTTTTGGGAAGGCCTGTTGCTTGGGGTAGTAAATGACTAGTCTGTGCTTGCTGAAGCCTGGTAGGTTTAATGAGCAGGAAGGGTTTTAGTTGTTTTCTGAAAGTGGTTGCTGGTTTCTTTTCCGTTTCCTGAAGGCCGGTCGTTTGGTGAGCAGTGGAACTTTCCGTTGTTTTGTGTTCAGGTGGGCGACGGGGGCGAAGGGGATGAGCCTTCTATAATTTCCCCGAGTCTGGCAGGTGGGATTGATTGCAGTGGGCAGACTCTCCCATGTTCTGGTGTTGGCTTCCCCCTGTAGGTGCTCGATGAGGGAATGAAACAGACATCTCCGTTCTGCCCAGGGACCCCTGACGAAAGGTTAAGCGAAAAAAGCCCTGCCTGCTGCGGGTGATGAATGAGTGTGTGGGGATGTGTGCTATCCGGGGAGAGGGAGAGGGCTTCTTGTGTGACAATGTGACAGCGGCTCCAGCCAGCAGTTAGCAAGGCTTTTTCCCAATCGCTGATTCGATTCGATTTTTGCATGCTGTCGCCTCTCCAACACTGAGCGCAGGGTGCTGTGCTTTGCTGCTCGTAAAGGGTACCGGCTGAAGGACGCGGCAGCATGAAAATGTTCACAACGTTTTCCGCTTCCCGACACTCCCCAGTGGCCGAAAAGGGAGCGGCGTCCGCTCGCCCATTCCAAATGCAAACCGCAATGCTGACGATGGGATTTAAAAGGTATCAAAAGCAAGCTTAATAGAGGTGTCTCTTCTGCTACTTGAAATGTCGGATTCAATGTATATGAGTTGCATCATGCACTTTATTTGCATTTTTAAAGCGCGCACGCAGCCCGGGGGCTTCGAGGCGCTGTTACAGGAATATGTCTTAGTTGCGTATTTATAACGCTCTTAATACCCAGAGGTTTCTAAGCGCGGACCCGGGGATCAAACCTTTGTTGCTTCATGTTGTCTTGTTTCCAAGGCGAGCACATTGCCGCTGAGCTATCCTCCCGGGAAGGGGGCTAGTTAATTCGAAAAGAAGACTTGGGAACTGAAAACGCTGGTATTTTAGGGAGAGGAGTAAAGGGGCGAGACTGTTATAGCCAGTAATCACTTGCATGTGTTTAGTACATTTGTGGCTAGTGGAAGGAGCCAGGTTGAGGGCCCAGTTGGTGAATTTCCTCTGTGGCTGGGAGAGGAAACAGTTTGTCTGTGTGCAAAGGCTGGTGTGTGGTTGCACTAGGTAAGGGAAGCCATCTTTGCCACTGTCGGCCCCCCCTGCCTATCCCCAAAGGCTTACAAACGCCCACAATCTAAGGCTCTTCATGCTACAGAGGCCTCGGAAAGTTCTCAGTAGGTAGAAGGCCTTCCATCAGTCGTATTGACTTAAGCCTAATACTGGCAGATGCATGCATCTTGGCAGAAACCTCAGGTGAGGTGGGGTCATTCCTGGAATGTTGGTACATTGAGCAGTGGTGTGGTGTGGGAGCTTACAGTAGTGTCGGTTACAGGGGAAGATGATGGCCTCAGGATGGGCCTGCCTGTGCTCTCGCCTACCTCCATGGGGCCACACTTTACCTACATTAAATACCTTTGTTTGCCAGTGTGCCCCTATCCTTCTCCGTTATTCCCCTTTTCTCCTCCCTCTCTCCTAACCTGCTCTATTTTCCCTTCAGCATGCCTGCTGGCCTCTCTGCCGTTGCTTCCCCCTGCCTCCTCCCTCACACTCTCTCGCTTTGAAACACATGTGTGTATAGACTCTATATAAATAAACTATCATTCATCCTCTGCCCATTCTTTCTTCTCTCTCCCCTCTCCCCAGTCTCTCCTGCCCTCTCTCCTCCTTCCTAGCAGCCTCCTGACTCAAAACATTTCCCTCTCCAAGCCGTCCCATCTTCCCTTGGGGTCCCTTCTCCCCTCTGCATTTAAGGGTAATCCCCAGGCCCCCGGGTCCCATGCAAGTGGGTGTGCTTAGCTAGTATGCCGGCCACCAATGCCCCGCCTAGTGCCCGCAGCCCATTGCAGACAATCATCCATGTCCAGTGTGCCTAACGTACTGTGCTGGCAATAAGTCTACTTCTCTGCCTGTAATAAATCTGTTCTGCAAAGACTTTGTTGCATTCATTGGTGTTCATACTATTCGGTGTAACCTGCCTGTTATTGCCAGATAGGGGGGCGGGAGTAGTCTGTCCGCCTACACAATGCACCCTCACTAGGTCTATTAATTTCCTGGCCCAAAACTGTGACTCTGCCTGGGGTCCCCCACGCAGCCTTCCCCATTTTGGCCTGCCTCCCAGATAATCATACACACAAGTAACACACTTATACAGGAGAGGCTGTGGATGTGTGGTGATCCCACCTCAGCAGAGACAATTGCAATAGCAAAATTGTGCTAGAAGGAAACTAAAGCGAAGGACACTTTGCAAGCAAAGCCTGAGAAGGAAGGCGACATAGCATATAGCGCACATGTTAATGTGAGGAAGAGAACAAAAGTAAATGTGAAGAAAAAAGAAATGGAAACAAGTCCAAAGGACAGAGATAAAGAACGGAGCATCAGAAAGAGTTGGCACCAGGCAGACAGAGAGAGAAACAAGATGTTTTTGTTGTGGAAGAAGTGGAAAGTATGTCAATCCAAAGTTTTGTCCAGTGTAAAATCTCAAATGTGAAATTGTGGCATGAGAGAGCATTTTGTGGTTGCGTGCAGGAATAAAAAGAAAGTTGCATTAGTACAAGAAGAAGATACAGCTGAGGAAGACATAGTCATAACCATCAGCTATGAAGAGAATAAGTCAGATCTGAAATGCCCGAGTTGTATGCTACTGATGGATGGAACAAAGGTGAAGGTAATGGTAGACAGATGTTATCCATACACTATAATTTCAAGAGAGAAGTGGGAAGAATTGAAGCAAAAAAGGTGTTAAAGCAGCTTCACATAAATCAACTATTAAAAATCCGGGAGAATTTCAAGGCACAAGCATTCAAATGTTTTATTTTCAAGCATTAGCTGAATTGAGGAGCGGATGCCGGCAATCAAAGTGTATGTCGCAAGGAAGAGGGTAGAGCTGTTAGGCTGGAGGGATCAAAATGTACTCAAAAGAAGACTTGACCCATGTCTGAAAGAACCAGTGGTATGTGTGCGACAAAAAGACAGGAACGGGGAAGAAAAATTGGTAGACGTCTTTACTTCAAACATTGGCTGCACCAAAGGATATGCCCACAAAAAAATATTAAAGCAGGAACTGAACCTGTAATTCATAAAGCAAGGAGCATTCCGTTTCCCTTGACAGAAAATGTGGAAAGGGATTTGTACAGATTGGAAAAAGAACACATCTTAGGGAAAGTTGAATCGTCAGAATGCATAATCTCCATAGTGGTTGCAGTAAAAAAAAATGACAAAGTAAGGGTATGTGTTGACCTAAGGGGCATAAAATAAAATATACAAGTGGATATGTATTCTCTGCCAAAAAGATCAACTGATGACAGCATGAGTATCACCTCATTCATCACACCGTATGGACTTGTCGATACGACCGGATGCCGTTTGGACTGTCAACAGTCACAGCAGAATTTCAGCATATGATGTCACATGTACTCAAAGGTCTACGAGGAACAATAGTGTAGCAGGGTGATATTTTGAGGTCGATAAATGAGCACCACACACCGGGGGTATTAATAAGCAGCGCTCAGATACCTGAGGGTTCGTAGCGCTATATAAATGCCAAATTATTAATATTATTATTATTATTTTAATACATGGGAATGGAATAGTGAAGCATGACAAAAGACTAGAGGCAGTCTTGGAAAGTTTGAAAGCAGAGGGGTAGACAATTTGAAAAAAAGTTTACATTTAGATAAGTGGATTATTTTTTACATGTTTTGAATGGAGAAGGGTACAGACACAAACATGAAGCATTAGAGGCAATCAGGAAGTCACCTATTCCTGGAAATAAGGATGAAGTGACATAATTCTTAGGTGTAGCTGAATTTCATAACAAATTCATAAGAGTTTTTGCAGAATTAACACAACCATTGCGGAAACTATTGAAAAAAACAGCACGTTTTGAATGGGGCAAGGAATGTGAATTTGCAGCGAATCAAATTAAAGAAAGAATTTGTGAAGCCCCTTGTTTAGGGATAATGTCAGAGGAAGGCCGATTAAATTAACAGTTGGTGCCATTGGGAAAGGTTTGGGAGCTGTCATGTCACAGGTTCTGGAGGGAACCGAAATATTCATATATCATGCATCCAGGGCCATATCCGAGACAGAATCAAGGTACTTAGTAATAGAACATGAGTTGTTAGCATGTGTTTGGGGATTGAATTACTTTAGAGATTGTCTTTGGGGAAGCAAATGTACCATTTGCACAGATCACAAATTGCTTGTTGAGGTGTTAACAGTAAGTGGTTTGGCAAGAGCATCACCAAGAATTGCCAGATTGAGCATTTTAAAAAAAAAACTTCACAATTGGTTTCAGACAGGATTGATGGTTACAGACAAACAATGGCATGTGGGTAGGCAGTCAGAGAGATTACAACCAATATGCATCAGAGCACTGATATAATTTCAATTCAGAGTGACACAATGCAGTGGTCATCAGGTAGGGGCTTGGTTTTCCAAATATGTACAGAACTCCGCCCATACATCTCTGGGTCTAGAGGTAAGGGGCAGTGTCTCGATATAGGCCTCTTCACAATTTTGAGCCCAGGTAAGTGCAACCAACCACGCCTGGGTGACAGGTGGGTTCCCATCCTTCAATTTCTGCAGTATGCACCTTCTAGCAATGGGAACATTCTTCAAAATATGAATACAAATACTCCACTTGGAAATGAGAAACACAACAAAATAAGCATATATTTTATTATTTCACCCATCTTTCCCTGTGCTGCTGGATCCTTGTGCGGCTTGACTATATCAGTTACCCGCCTGAAATGCGCAAAGGTGAGCGTTATTGTGTTAGTTTCAGTTGAATTTTTAAGCCCTGTGAACTATATAGTCATTTAAAGCGAAGATAAATAACTGCTCCCACAGATCTCTAATTCCAGGGTCCCTCAGTATGAAGAACAGAAGGGTTTCCCTGTCCAAGTTGTGGGTAAACGTGGGCCAAATATGGTATAAGAGCAAGATAATATACTCTAGGTGAACATGCTCGAAACTGGCTGGGTCTTCTAATATTATGAACAAATTGTCTTGAAAAGGTATCAGGGTGAAAGTCAATGGGTAACATAAACAGTTAACAAATATCACAGTTGGCTTTCAAGAAGAATGTATGCAGAGAATGAAATAACTGACAGTGTATCCTCACTGTAGATGTTCAGGAAATCAGTGCCCTTAATCTTACTCTTCTGCCAAGATGGCTATACCATACTGCACCCGACGTTTCCTCTCTCTGCCTGGCCGACTCCCCCTCCCATTGGTTGCCTTGGCCTTGATAGACCAATGAGAGCAACCAGGAGGTGGGAGCCGGCCGGATCTACTAAGGCCCACAACGAGGCCCCTCCGTCTCATTTCTTCCTGCTTAACAACATCTCCATGGAGGAGCATCACTGCAAGTGCTGCAGGCGACCATCCCTGCCCGAAATCTACAACTCGGAGAGTGCGTACTTTGTAAGGGTAAGGCCCTTTATCTGTTCGTGCTCTTTGCGCAAACGTCTTCATTTTTTCTACAATATTGGTACAATTTACCAATGCAGCTAGGGGATAGCAACAATGGATTTCCCTGCCTGCCTTTAATCACTGAAGTGGGTTTTTGTGAATTGTTCTAATGCTGCGCGATGCCTCACTGACTCTTCTGCCATTCCAAGATGGCTGCGCCATACTGCACCCGACGTTTCTTCTCTCTGACTAGCCGACTCCCCCTCCCATTTGTTGCTTTGTCCTTGATAGACCAATGAGAGCAACCGGGAGGCGGGAGCCGGCCAGAACTACTAAGTTCGAGTGGAGGGACCCAATGGTTACTCGCTCAAAGGCAGCAGAGTATTTTTATTTATTTATTTGCATTTGTAAAGTGCACAACTGCCCTTGGGTATCGTGGCGCTATTAAGAAGGCTAACTTAGTTACATAAGTGCATAAAGTCAGAATAGGTGGCATAAACACAAAGGCCAACCCCATCTTGAAAGGCGGCAGCATCACGCAATGAATAGTGTCAGTATAGGTAGCATTCACATGAGGGCCAACCCCATCTTGAAGGGCAGCAACACCACGCAATGAATATTGTCAGTGTAGGTGGCATTAACATGAGGGCCAACCCCATCTTGAAGGGCGGCAACAGCACACAATGCATGAGGTCAGTATAGGTGGATGCGAGAAGTCAATCAGGGCGCATAAACATGTTCTTCTTGCTGCTGATCATTGTCCCTGTGGATCTCGTTGTCAGGTGAGGCTGCAGTTTGGAAAGGCTTGATGTGGTTCCACACCGTCTTTCCTTCTAACCTTACAGCCTTTTCTGTTACCACCTCAACAATATATGGTCCAGTGAACCTGGGTGCGTCCCACCTCCAGATGAAATTCGTCAATGTCACCAATGCTAACAAGTCTTTCTGACATAGAGTCCTTGTCCCTGTTGCTTTCTCCACTGTCTTCCCGTCCTCCCCGGTGTCGCTGGATCTGGCGAGCGATAAAAGAGGCAATAGCAATCAAAGAAGTACATTAAACATTTCCTGGCCTAACGCAGCTGCACTACTTTCAGCATCCTTCAGTGCCCTAGTGGGAGGAGCCAGTGGGAGTAGCATGAGCCGTCCTGTACCACCGCGTTAAATGATGGGCAGACCTGGGATTATTGTGCAATGCAAAGAGTGCTACTGGCAAACAATGGAACCAGTTTTTGTTCATACTCCTTTTGGTTTTGGCTATACTCTCCTTTAACAGGCCATGGAGGTGTTCACACACCCCATTTGCCTGAGATTGATAAGTATAGGAAAATGTATGTTGAATGCCTAGCAACGTTGTAATGTGCTTGAACATCTCATTGGCAAAGTGAGGGCCATTGTCAAACCGCAGGACCTCACACACGCCCCATTGTAGCAATACTTTCTGGACCAAGAACTTTGCTGCCCTGAGGTCATCGGGATGAGAACAAGGGCCAGCCTCAATCCACAGAGAGAATGGGCACACAACCACTATCATGTTGCAGTATCCTTGGCAGACTTGGATCATGTCGACATAGTCGACATGAAGATTTTGGAATGGACCTGCTGGGCGCGATATGGCTCCTCCCACGACTCGATTAACAAAATTTACCACAAAAACAGCTTCTTCCCTTCACGCTCTAGGGTTGTTCTAAATATCCACCTGACAATGAAAAGGGGATCCGGATATTACTGTCAATTATATCTATGTCCATGCCCACTATTCCCTATGTTGACTGAAAAAGACAACCGATTAAGTGATTGAGTGACCTGTTTTCGTTGACAATATAAATTCTCCTGTCATTCAAGTATACCAGAATGAAGTAACTTTGTTTTTTTTTAGATACACTATGTGTATTAGATGAGTGATGTAGGTTTAGATGTTTAAAGAACATGTATGCCATTACTGTGTTTTAAAAAGATTAAAATATGTATTTTTTGAAATCCATGTATTTTCAGCTCAATTAATGTTGAAGATTTGTTTGTGACATTGTCAGGTGGATACTTAGAACAACCCTAGAGCGTGAAGGGAGGAAGCTGATTTTGTGGTAAATTTTGTTAATTGAATCGTTCAGTCCTCATCCAAACAGCCCCTAAAAAGAGGACACTATCGCTCATTGTAGCTGATACTCCCACGACTCTCAATGTATGACCACCAGTGAACTGCTTTCATGTCAAACAGTTACTCACAAATTCAGCCACGTGTTGTGCCAAGTTAGGAAAGAACCATGACCATGCCCTCCTTCCCTGTGTGTGTTGGATAATGTAAACGTGCCAATGCAGTGTGCATTAATGTTAGTGGCATGACCACTTTCCCTGTGTTGTTCTGCCTCCATAGGGCGTCTTTGGGAGAAACTGTACACCCCCTCCTAGTCCACAAGTCTTTCTCCTCCCTGGGTGCATCTCCCTGCAACTTCATTATCTATGTTTCTGGCAATACACTGTATCCTTCCTTTAGTACCATTGTCCTTGCATAGTCACTGGCATGTCATGAGGCCTCCATTTCTAGGAGCTCTCCGAAATATGCCACACACTTTGCATCTTAGTCTGCTGCTTCATTTCCCCTTGAAACAGGGTCTTCCCCTCGGTTGTTTGCTTGGCACTTCACTATGGCTGCCTGCGCTGGATACTGTATGACTTCAATTAGTTTGCCCAATAAAAGTGCTCTGGTGACCGTCTGTCCTCCTGAAGCCTCTCCTCATCCATCGTGACAGGCCTGAGTATACTGTTGACGTCACGTGCGTGGAGTCTGAGTATACTGTCACCTCCTTCCCTCTGCTGTGTTCCAATGCTAATATAAAGGCCAGTAGTTCTGCTGCCTGTGATGAATAATGTGATGTGAATCGCGCACTAACCACTACCTCACTTGTTCCACCCTCTCTCAAGCTTTCCACTGCTGTTCCTGTATGTCTTGCCCCATCCGTCTCATCAATTGTGGAAGAACTGTCAATGCAAAGCAGGTCTCCCCCTCAAGTGCGTCCTCCTGTACTTTACGGGAGTCACTGAATTCCTATATGTTTTCTGCACAGTCATGTGCGTAGTCATCTTCCTGTAAGACCTCTGCAAGGAAAATTGCTAGTATAACCATTCTGCACCTCACCACCTTGAGTGGTGGGTTTGATAGTAACACCTCATACCCTGATGCTCTTTGTGTTGTCAGTGTGCTCTTTGGTTTCTCCGGTATCGCAAAAAGGGTATGCTCCACATAGACAGTGGTACTGCACCACATGGTAGTACTTACTGATTTGTCCACTGCAAATGTGATAGCAGGCCAAGCTTGTTCCCAAGGATAGTGTCCTCTCATTACTGGGTTAAGCTTCCCACTGTAGGAAGGTATGGGCTTGTGTCCTAAACTGGTCCTTTGTGTCAGTACTGCCTTCATCACCACCCCATCAGAGTGTGAGAATAACAAGTATTCTTTGTAGTCTGGGATCCCTAACACTGGAGCTGTGCATATTGCTTCTTTCAGCTCATCAAATGACTCAGTCATTTCTGTTGTACATTTTATTGTTTTGTGTTCCTTTTGTGCTTCCTTCAGAGCTCCCAGTAAAGGCCTGGTGTAAGTGCTGTAGTCAAAGACCCATGCTCTACAGTAATTATACAACCCCAGAAATTGCTGCATCTCTCTCTCACTCTCGTGGGTTTTGCTGTCTTGCGTATTGTCTCCGCCCTTTCTGATGTCACCTGTCGGCCATTTTGTGAGATCATCTGTCCAATGTATAGTACTTCTTTTTAACAGCACTGCAGTTTTACTTTGTCCACCTTGTATCTCTTCTCAGCTAGCAATGTCAGCATGTGCACTGAGTCATTTCTTCACTGGTCTTCTGTCGTGCTGCAAATCAATATGTCGTCTACACACTGTATGACCGTGCTCTCCATCTGTACATTGCCCAGGTCCATCTGGAGGACCCTGTTGAATATAGAGGGTGACTCGCAGTACCCTTGAAGAAGTCTTGTATGTTTTCACTTATGGTTTCTATACATAAAGGAATTCAAATCTTGTGAGTCTGGGTGTAGTGTTATAGAGAAGAAGGTGTTCTTCAAATCTATGACCATGAAACATGCAGCTTCTGTCGGAATGCTGCACAAAATTGTCACTGGATTTGAAACCAGAGGATACTCTGCTTCTACAATGTGAATGAGGGGGCGCAAGTCCTGGATAAAAAGCCATGACCCCCCCCTTTGCTTTCTTAACTGGGTACACAGCTGTGTTGCATGGTGATTCTGATGGTATTAGGATGCCTCTCTCCACTAGTGCTGCAATCGTCTCATAAATGCCCTTGTCTGCCTCTTTTGAGAGTGGGTACTGTTTGACTCTGGGTAAAATTGCTCCTGGTTTCAGCTTTATCGTCACTCCTCCCACTCCTTTCAAAAGCCCCACATCATAGGGACTTGTGGTCCATAGGATGCTGGGTACTTTGGCCAAATCCTCCTTGCAGAAGGATGGCGGCACTTCCAGTGGCCATTGCCATCCTCTGCGGTACCTCTCTGTAGTGCATCTTCAAGCAATTTGTCACACTCATCTCGAACACCATCTTGTGCTCTGACCATTCATTCTTCATCTGTCACTGTGGTTAGCCTGTACCCTGCAGCTACAGTGATTACTGCTCGTCATGGTCGTCCTGTGTCATCCATCCCATGTACTACTATCCACTCGCCCCTCACAATCACTGCCTCAATCTCTATGGGTACTATTGTCCCCTCTGCCTCATCCAATGGTATGTGTGGTCTGAATAAATACTCAAGTGGAACACGCCACATCTTCTGTTTAATCCCCGGAACCCATGCAATTGCAATCTCAGTCCTGTAGTGGAACAGCTCCTCGTCTAGTGGCACCCCCCTCTGTACCTTTCGTCCACAATGGGCTTGAATGATCTCTCTTACGTTAAGAAAGTGTATCCCTGGTGTAGCGCACACTATCCCCTTGTCTGTGAATGAAATTGTCATGTTTAGTCTGCTCATAATGTCTCATCCCAGTATATTTGCAGGTGTCTGTCAAGGAGTAAAGTAAAGGCAGAGATAAATCATGTTCCCCTATAGAAAGGGAGATATTGTCTGTAAAAGTAAACACTTCCCGAGCCCCAGAGAATCCTTGAGTATTCATGGCTTCACCTGACAACTTAAATGCTCCCTCTTGATTGCAGGACCTAGTCTCCCCTGTGTCTACAAGAAAGGAAAAGGTTTGTCATCTATCACCACCCCTATGCGAGATTCCTCTGGAGGGTTGGGTGTGATCGGCAGGAAGGAACACATCAAGTCCGTCTGTGCGCTGTCCTATTGAGTGTATAAGGACATCCCATTCCCTGAAAATTGATTGTTCCCCACCTTGGTGACCCCCACAGTGTTCTAACGGGGACCATTGCCATGGAGTCCATGTGTGACACTGTGCCGTCATATGACTGCACACTGTTCTTCATCTGTGGCACCTGCTGCGTGTTGCCTCAAATCCGGAGTGATTGCAAATACTATGGTGCGGGTGCTTGCATCTGTGGTACCTGTGTCATGGGCTGGTGTGCCTATGGATGTGCACTGTGTCTGTCCCTTCTGTAACTGTGATTGGTCCTGTGTGTAATAGTCATCTTGGTCCCCATGATTTGCTTGCTGGTTAGTTATTCCCAATTCTGCTGCATCCCCATGCTTTTGCACACTCTCGAAATGTGCCCCATCTGCCCACACATCCAGCACTGTGGTGGCTCCCTCCCTTGCCTTTGGAAACCCCCTACATAGTCCCCCGGGCCCTGCTGCACCTGTGGCCCAAATCCTCAAAAAACCCCTTGGTTTTGATGTATCTGTGGCCCATACCTGCATCCTCCGGAAGGCCCGCCCTCTTCCTCGAAACCCTAGTTGCATGTTCCACCGCCCCTTGAATCATCCCCATGCAGGCGGCAGTGTGTATTGCTGATGTTGTGCCCCTATGCACCTGCGCTGGTCAGTACCGCCCCTTCCAATGCATACTTCAATAGTTTCCTCTGCACTAATTTTGCTTCCTCTAGCTTTCTTTCCTCCGCCTTCTTCCAATTTTCTCCTGCAATAGCCTACAGTGGTGTGCTATCGTAAGCTGTAATTCTGGCCAAGGTTTTGCCTTCATGTCTACTAACTTCTTCAGCTGTTTCTGAACTGGTTCTGGTAGTCCCTGGCATAATAGGTGGCAAAATACTGCTACTGTTTGTCCCAAAGCTCTAGCGTTTTAAGTCGCCAAATTTGTTGGATCGCCTCAATATAATGTAAAGGATCTTCGTCTGGCCCCATCTTGCAGGCCATAATTGCACCAATTTCTGACATGTCGGGGAATTGTGTCCTTAAGGCTTGCCATAAGGCAACCTTACAATTTGCAAACAGCGAACCACTGTGCGCCGTGTCATTAATAGTCACTCCAGGGAACCCCGCCCTTTTCCATACATCATCAGCAGCTTCCCTGAGGATTGCCACTAGTAGCCCGCTCTGGCTCCACAACCTGTTAGGCATGCTCTGCGCACCGCCCCACTCACACTCGTTGCCTCCTCAGGCACACCTACACATCTTGCGCAGGTGCCTTCTGCACTCTGCCACTCGTTCACCTCACCTGTCAATCTCACGCTTCCCAACGCTAGCTCCTCACCGTCTCATGTTATCCAATTCCTATGTGCAAACTTGCAGGTGACGTCACCAATTTACTAAACAAGGTAGTGCTACAAAGCCAATTACTGCATACAAAATACCATAAGCGTGTCCCCAAAAATACACACAATCCCAACCCAAACCCCACATCTGTCTTTCTGCCTCCTAGCAGAGTATGCCACTATTCTTCTTTGCTCAATCTGCACCTGTTGCTTCGCCTAACAAACAAAACATCTCCTCAAGTCTTAACCAGTTGAATCTTTTTCCGACAATGCTAACCAGTACTAAGCAATACTCCATAATACTCAAATCATCTTCTGCAATCTAGGCCAGCTCCCTTGCTAACCCTTACGGGGATACCATTTTTCATTTTTTCATTTATTTATTTATTTTGTATTTTTGAAGCGCTCACACAGCCCGTGGGCATCGAGGCGCTGTTACAAGAATTCTTTTTTTTTTGTTGCGTAATTGATTTTTTGTCTTAGTTGCGTATTTATAAAGCGCTTAAATACCCAGAGGTTTCTAAGCGCGGACCCGGGGATCGAACCTGTGTTGCTTCGTGTTGTCTTGCGTCCAAATGTGCCCTAACCACAAATATCTACCTGCGCTCCTGTCCCTACTATACTTGTCAATGCTAGACAATACTTGACATTATTCGACGATGCTAACCAGTAGTAAGCAATACTCCACAATACTGCAGTTTATTGCAAACAAAACAAACAGGGATCAATACAAGACAATGAGGATTCTCCAGTGCATCTCAGCTCTCCATGGAATGCGCTCCATTTTGTACGAGCATTGTGTCATCGCCTGGGCCCTTCCCTGAAAAACCTATCGTCACAGAGGATTGGGTATCGAGAGTACCATTACCTATGGGGGTACCCTATAGAGGTTATTCTACTGGTCTTTGCATGTCAGGTGGCTGGCCTGTCCCGTCCCCAAGAAACAATGTATTACATTGTTGCAGAGTAACAGGCTCACTAGTGGCCCATGCCCCTTAACATCCACCACTGAGTTTCTATTCTGTCATTGGCTAGAGCTGTTCCCTCCCCAAGCCTGGGGCTCGATTGAGTTCTCAACTCGCTGTGCACCTCTTCAAGGTGTTGTGATTATGTGTCTGTATTGTAACTGTCAGTGTACCACCTATGAGAATGCTCTCCGATGTTGCAATACTTGTTGCGTCTTTCGTCTGGCTTTGCTGGGTGGGGCTTTCCCACCATGGGTTAATGCCCATTGTTTCGTTCGGCTGCATCACGTGCTTGGGGACCACAAAATCAAGCTCCTGAGCTTGTATTTATGAGGATTTATTCTGTTTCTCTGGAGCTGGTCCCCTAGTCATCTCAAGATTGGAATGTGTCCGTGTATCTCTGACCATGGCTGTGAGCCCGTTTCGTGCTCTTTGCAGCTTGAATCAGCTCTCTTTGTCTCAGGCTCTGTCGCTTTGAGGCCTTCTGTAATTATCCTCAACTTCATAATATGATTTCAATATGCTCTTGTTGTACTAGGTATCCTGTAAGTTAGTCACACATGGTCCTATCAAGCTCCATATATGCTCCTGTGGTTCCATAGGATTATTTTGCATAAGCATCTGCAAGCTTGCTCAGGATCTCGTGTTTGCATTGCGTTTCTGTGTTACTGCATTTGGCTACTGAAAAAACTATAAAAGCATTGGCAGTATGTATTTGGGTCTGTCCTCCAGCTATAGAACTGTGTAAGCATGTTCTTCATGTATACAAGTGCATGTCTATGTAATGCGGTGCAGGACTGCAAGTGTGCTTCATGACTAAAGCTGCTACGTCATGGTGTCACTAGTGCCATCGGCATCGTGGCTTCTTGGTGTTTAATCAAAACTGTCCATCAAGGTGTTTCCGTCCACAATCTCCATTTCTCCCCCCATGCCGGTGAAGACATGTACTGGATTTGGTCTGTATGGCTGTGGTACGTTTCTGTGTATTTGTCAATCATTGGTGCACTCGGGATTCATCCGAAATAAGATGTGTGTTTGTGAGCGTTTCTGCTCTTCGTCTTGCCATGAACTTGGGGGTGAGGAGGGGCATTCTTGGGACCCTCTCTACAACACAGCCAGGGGACAGCGCTCGACCGGGAACCCCACCACCCACGATAGAGTATTGAGGACAAAGTCCCAAAAGGAATCTAGATGGGTGCACCTCCAGAACATGTGCATGAGGTCTGTGTCGTGTGAGTGGCATCTAAGGCAGAGGTGTCCCCCCCATGATACATCTTACCCAGTTTCCAGGGTGTATAGTACTATGATGTGATATTTTATTTGTATCGCGCTCCTATACAAGTGTTTCAATCTATTCAACAATTTAAATTGCATTCATTTGAATCTAAAATTCACGGATACATTCCTAGTGTGCATACACATTTGCTTCCACTGGACATCTGATAGCTCAATGCCCAAGTTTTTAGACCACTGGAGTCTCGCTGCTAATGAATAGGGCTTCAACTTCTTCTAAACCAGGTTGTAAATTGAGGAAAGGAGCCGTCTGTTCCCACTGGAATTTTGAATGTATGCCTGTTCCGCACTCTCTGGGAGTTCAACGGGGTAGTCCAGCCACCATGCTGCAATCGCAGCGCAGATCCTATAACATTGTATTAGCTCCACAGCTGTGTTTGCCTGCTCCTGACACTGTCTGCGGAGTGATAAATCTCCCCTCTGGGAACAAATCTGCCAATACACTGTAGCCTAGGCGTTCCGAGTGCAGAACTAAGCATCCAACCCAGGGAATTTCCAGAGGGGAAGCCACTTCTAGTACGGCCGTGTATCTTCGATCTTAGACGAAATAGAGTGCCAGTCGAATACTGTGGCAGACACTGGGTCGAACAGGCAGTCATCTTGATACCTCTGATCCAAGATCAGCGTTCTAAGGTCTGACTTGCCCGCCGCCAGTCTCTCCAGCTTCACATGGGGTGGGGCTGTTTCACTACAGTACCAGTGTGTAACGAATTGGGCTTGCGCCGCCAACCAATACAGTTGAATGTGGGGGGCACTAAGGCCCCCTTTTTCATAAGGGAGAGTCATATCAGCCCATTTTTGTCTGGACTGCACCTGTGTGCCCCAAGTATTGTGCAAGCAACCCATGTATCCTGGAGAAGAAGGATTTGCCAGGCCAGACAGGGATGTTAACAAATGCATATAGGAGCTTGGGTAGGAGGGTCATCTTTATCACGGACAGTTTCCCTGCTGCTGAAATTGGCAGCAGCATCCACCTACTTACCCTTCCTAACATATACCACTCCAAGGTGAAATAGCATCCCGAAGAAGGGTTGGCCCATCCCTAGATACCACTACTCCAGGTATTTTCATATTGTCTAGGTCCCATCCGAGAGTATACTCTCCATGCGGTTGTTTAGTGCTAGGTGCCAAGGGAAATATCTCCGATTTAGAGTAATTTATTGTAAATCCAGCAGCTGCACCAACTTGCATGATATCACAGAGAATAGGATCTAAGTTTGTCTGCGGATCTCGAATCTAAAGAAGAACATCATCTGTGTATCATTAAATAATCTCGAGGGGGCCACTGAGGCGGATGCCCCAGTGTTTGTGGCGATTGCATATCAGGTCCACCATTGGTTCGATGGCTGAAGCAAACAGGATGGGGGTCAGGAAACAACCCTGCCGAGTACCCCTCTTGAGGGCGAAACTGTCATATATTAATAAATGAGACAAGTTATATGCATATCCAATCAATCAATTGGCAGGTTATCCCAAGGACTCACCGTTACCTCTTCCTCCGACAGACCCCCTTTCGGTAGTGGAAGGCTCTTCTTGTTCCAAATGGAGAGAAGATAATGAAAGCCTCCCAAGTACCTCTTCCCCCTCCCGGATAAACCAGGTAGAAGAAGAAGTCCCAGGGAAACCCTCTGGGGAAGAAAACCCTGTTCCGAAGGTAGCGGTGTGTTGTCCTCCGTTGCAGTCGGGGATTTCGGCGAAGTCAGGAGGGCGTTCGTCTTTGAGAAGAAGAAAGAGACTGGTAAGTATCAGAGTGTAACAGAGGGATAGAATGTAAGGTAAGAGGAATGTGGATTACCCTTAAACCGGAACAATAGGGGGAAGATGATGGTAGTCAGAATCTTCCGAAAACCTCTGAGAAGCAATCGAGGCGGAGCTAAGATCTGTTTTGATGGTGCAGAGTCTTGCCAGTGTGTTTGAAATGCCGGTGCGTGATGTGCCTGTTACTAAGCGAAGAAGAGGATAATAGTGAGTTGTGAATGTTAGAATAAGCGGGATTGGAGGTAATTGGTTATATGGGATTGGGATGAGGCTTACCACGGTCCGGAATGGGACCGGATGGCAAACTTGGTTGATGAAGAGGAGGAGACCGCGAACTCGGAAAACAAAGAGGTAGTTGGAGAGACGCTAGAATTTGAAAACAGGAAGTTTAGAAGCTGAAGACAGTATTTCGCAAGTCAAATTCTAAGACCTAGGAACGAACTTACGTAGCGTTGTTAATGAGGAGTAGCAACGCAATGCCGTGTTGATCTCCGGGACTGATATACCCACCCTCGGGTAGGGAGGCAGTACTTCCGGGAAATCAAGGTGTGCTGAGGCTAGACTCGCAACTCCAGTTACGGCGGCCATCTTGGTAGTAGAAATGGCTGACACCCGCCGTCCTATGGTCCATCGATGCCACAAAGCCCAGCGTCTCCGAAGGGGCGTGACAGTATGCCCCCTCAAATGCCCCGGGCCTCCCGGTTTGGACGGATGGGACAAAAAGAACCGGCGGACCAAAGTAGGAGCATGAACCGCCGATGCCGGTTCCCAAGAGCGATCCGCCGGAGAATAACCCTTCCAGTCAATCAAGAACTGTAGACGACCCCGGAAAATGCGTGAATCGCAAATTCCCGCCACTTCATACTCGGGACCTGTCGGGGTGATGACAGGAGAGGGTAATCCTTTCCGTGCACGGGAGAAACGATCCGCCACGTCTTTCTTCAACTGCGAGACATGAAACACAGGATGAATCCTGGACCAGGATGAAGGGAGATTGAGCTTGAAAGCTGATGACCCTATACGCTTCAAAACGCAGAAAGGGCCGAAATATTTCGGGGACAATTTGGATGGTACCAGATGACGAGGCAGAAATCGAGATGCCAACCAAACCAAGTCTCCTGGTACCAACCGCGGAGCCGGAGTACGATGTCTGTCAGCAGAGCGTTTGACCCGGATCTGGGCCTCCCGAAGAGAGGTCTTGGCTGTTCGATGTCCCAACTGGATGGCATCAACGAGAAGATCCACATCGGGAAATTTTGAAGTGGAGACCGGTCCGCTGGGAAAACACTGAGGATGGTATCCGTAGGAGCAAAAAAAAGGACTGAATCTCAAGGCTGAATGTCGAGAGTTATTATACGCGAATTCAGCCAAAGGCAACAAGGAACACCAGTTATCTTGTGAGGAGGAGATGTAACAACGCAAATATCCCTCAAGGGTCTGATTTAGGCGTTCCGTCTGACCATTTGTCTGCGGATGGAAACCTGAACTCAATGCCCGGGAGATATGCAAACTCTTGCAGACTTGCTGCCAATAGCGAGATGTATATTGTGAACCTCGATCAGAAACAATGGTCTCAGGTAATCCATGAAGGGAAAAAATCCGTGAAAGAAAAACTCTTGCCATCTGAGCTGCGGTGGGAATCCGCGGAAGTGGAACGAAATGTGCCAATTTTGTGAAGTAATCGATTGTGACCATGATTACTGTACAACCGTCTGATGGTGGCAAATCAACTATGAAATCAGTGGAAATCATTTGCCAAGGACGGTCCGGGATCGGCATTACTGAGAGGAGTCCTGAAGGGGCGTTTCGAGGGCATTTTGACTGCAAACAGATAGCACAAGCGGACACATAGTCTATGATGTCTTGAGTCATTTCCGGCCACCAGAAGTTACGTTGGATCAACTCTTTAGTATTAGCCACACCTCGGTGACCCGCTAGGTATGAGTCGTGACAGAGATTTAGAACTGTCTTTTGCAGTTCACTCGAAGGGAGGAAGAGCTTCTTGTCCTTATAAGCACATCCTTGGACCAAGTTGAGTTTCCAGGTCGCCAGTAACTGTGGATTCAACTGAATAAATTGCAAAGTGGAGTTAGCCACGTTCTGTAAAAACGTGGTAACTACTTGCACGAATGTGGCTCTGGGAAACAGAGGTTCCGATCGAAAAGGCGTAGAAGAGGTATAATCCTTTCTGGACAATGCATCAGCCTTGAGATTGACTCTCCCGGGAATGAAGGTGAAAACAATCTCATACGGTGAAAAGAAGTGTGCCCAACGTGCCTGCCTACTATTTCGGGTCTGAGCATACTGTAGGACGCGTAAATTACTGTGATCAGTCCTGACCTCAACTGGGTGTCTTGCCCCCAGGAGAAGATGTCTCCACTCTTCGAATGCCTTTTTTATAGCTAATAGTTCTTTTTCTAGCACTGAATAATTGATTTCAGAGGGAGACAGTGTTTTAGAAAGGTAAGCTATAGGACATTCTATTCCTTGATCATTTTCTTGAAGCAAAACGGCCCCAAGGGCCTGATGAGACGCATCCGATTCCACAATGAACTTCTTGGTTTGATCTGGAGTAATCAGAATGGGTCCTGTGAGAAAATGTTTCTTCAGGTTCTCAAAGGCAATGTGTGCCTCCCCGGACCAAAGGAATTTTACATTCTTTTTAAGAAGTGTCGTCAGTGGAAGTATCTCTTGCGAATAGTGTGGGATGAAACGTCTGTAGAAATTGGAGAACCCCAGAAATCTCTGCAGATCCTTAATGCAGATTGGTATAGGCCAATCTGTAATAGCTGATACTTTTTTAGGGTCCATGGATACCCCATTTGCAGAGATTATGTACCCTAGGTAGGCAACCTGGTTTCTGTGAAACTCACATTTCTCTAGTTTGCAATAAAGGTGGTTGTTGAATAGTCTCCGTAGTACTTCTTTCACGTGCTGACAGTGTTCTGATGGTGATGAAGAAAAGACCAGAATATCATCTAAATAGACAATAACTGTGTGAAGAAGAATGTCTGAAAAGAGGTGGTCCATAAAGCGTTGGAAGACTGCGGGGGCGTTGGATAGGCCGAAAGGCATTACTTTATATTCATAGTGTCCCAAAGGAGTACGGAAAGCTGTCTTCCATTCATCGCCAGCTCGTATACGAATGAGATGATAAGCCCCGCGGAGGTCCAGTTTTGTAAAGATGGTAGCTCCTTTAACGGCTTCTAGTATATCTGGGATGAGAGGCATAGGATAGCGATCCGGGATGGTGATCTTATTTAAGCCTCGGTAATCTATACACGGTCTGAGTT
The DNA here is from genome assembly GCF_040938575.1 of Ambystoma mexicanum. Taxonomy (NCBI): domain Eukaryota; kingdom Metazoa; phylum Chordata; class Amphibia; order Caudata; family Ambystomatidae; genus Ambystoma; species Ambystoma mexicanum. The sequence continues at coordinate 308,489,485 of NC_090934.1, read as the reverse complement.
CCGTAGAGTCTTTCTTTGGGATGAAGAACAAAGAAGCCCCCGCTGGTGAGGTGGATTCTTGAATAAGTCCATTGCAAAGATTCTTTTGAAGATATTCTTTAAGAACTTCACGTTCCCGTCCAGATAGGACATACATGCGACCGAAAGGAATCGGTGCATCTGGAACTAGTTCCAGGGCGCAGTCGTCTCTCCGATGTGGGGGTAGTTCAGCATATTGAGATTCGGAGAACACTGTCTGATACTGTTTGTATTCAATGGGTAATTCCTGGATATGGTTCAATACAGAGATGGAACCCGGATTTTCCAACATGGAGATAGTGGGACGAAACCCAACCGCACCGTCCGAAAGACAGTGCGTCAAACAATGTTCAGATCCCAGAAAAACCGTGCCCGCCTTCCAATTGATGTATGGGTTATGAGCACGAAGCCAGGGTAGTCCTAGAATAACTGGATAGTGGGCTGTACGGATTACATCAAAGATAATGGATTCTTGATGGGAGGAGATATTCATCCGCAAAGGTATAGTTTGTTCCTTTATGGGACCTGATGTTAACGGACTACCATCCACGGACTCAACTGGGATTGCCATTGTCTTGACTGAACATGGTATATTATGAGCGGTCTTCCAGAGGGTATCAACAAAGTTCCCTGCGGCCCCACAATCTATTAAGGCCGTGACCGGAATGGGGTCTGTATCTCCCCATTTGATCTGGACATGTAAGGCCAACATAGTAAGATCGGGGATCTCCGTAACTTGGGAAGGTATCAGATAAGATGAGGAACCGTTTACTGACTCCCTAGCCGCGGTTCCCCTGGCGGTTGGGAGATGGCGTTTCCCTGACTTTTGGCTGGGATGAGAGGACAATCTCGAATTGCGTGTTCTTTGGAACCACAATACATACACAGGCCCTTGACTCGACGTCTATGACGCTCCTCTGGAGTAAGGCGACCTCTGGTAGTCCCTATCTGCATAGGTTCATCTGTTTGTGATCTTCCTACACTAGGAGGGTATGTCATAGGTGGTCTCATGGAGCGGCCACGACGACGTTCCTTCACTCTTTCTTGCAGTCGGTAATCCATCTGCATAACCATGGTGATCATCTCTGCCAAATTCGGAGGTCTGGGTACTCGGGAGATCTCATCCTTTAGCTCTTCGTTTAATCCTCTGCGGAATATTGTGATTAGAGCATCGTCCGCCCATGACGTACCAGCTGCTAACTGCTTGAAATTGGTGATATAAGACAATAGATCTTGAGATCCTTGTTTGTAATCTAATAACTGCTCTTGGGCTGAAATCGTGATCTCCTGACGGCTGAACATGGCTCGAAGACTATTCAAAAAGGCAGGATAAGAATCTAATAAGACATTATTGGTAGTAACAAGAGGCGTGGCCCATGCTAACGCGGACCCCGTCAAGTTTGCAATCATGTGTCCTACCTTATCACGGTCGCTTTGAAAAAAGGCTGTCTTGAAAGAGAACTGAACGGTACAAGCCTCGATAAAAGTCTTGAGTTTATGAGGATTACCATCGTATAAACCTCCTGGGATAGGGCCAGGAGGCACTTCGGACCAGCTAGGGACTCTGCCTGCCTGTTGTCGGAGGTAAGCATTCTCTTGTTTTAAAGAATGCACTTCATCTGTCAGAGCCTGTACTGCAGTGACTAATTGCTGTTGTTGTGAGGCGTCCATGTTTCTTAGTAACCCTGAATCCCTGAGACAACCTGCTCAGATATACTTTATATTTTTAGGCGTTGCTAACTGTCATATATTAATAAATGAGACAAGTTATATGCATATCCAATCAATCAATTGGCAGGTTATCCCAAGGACTCACCGTTACCTCTTCCTCCGACAGACCCCCTTTCGGTAGTGGAAGGCTCTTCTTGTTCCAAATGGAGAGAAGATAATGAAAGCCTCCCAAGTACCTCTTCCCCCTCCCGGATAAACCAGGTAGAAGAAGAAGTCCCAGGGAAACCCTCTGGGGAAGAAAACCCTGTTCCGAAGGTAGCGGTGTGTTGTCCTCCGTTGCAGTCGGGGATTTCGGCGAAGTCAGGAGGGCGTTCGTCTTTGAGAAGAAGAAAGAGACTGGTAAGTATCAGAGTGTAACAGAGGGATAGAATGTAAGGTAAGAGGAATGTGGATTACCCTTAAACCGGAACAATAGGGGGAAGATGATGGTAGTCAGAATCTTCCGAAAACCTCTGAGAAGCAATCGAGGCGGAGCTAAGATCTGTTTTGATGGTGCAGAGTCTTGCCAGTGTGTTTGAAATGCCGGTGCGTGATGTGCCTGTTACTAAGCGAAGAAGAGGATAATAGTGAGTTGTGAATGTTAGAATAAGCGGGATTGGAGGTAATTGGTTATATGGGATTGGGATGAGGCTTACCACGGTCCGGAATGGGACCGGATGGCAAACTTGGTTGATGAAGAGGAGGAGACCGCGAACTCGGAAAACAAAGAGGTAGTTGGAGAGACGCTAGAATTTGAAAACAGGAAGTTTAGAAGCTGAAGACAGTATTTCGCAAGTCAAATTCTAAGACCTAGGAACGAACTTACGTAGCGTTGTTAATGAGGAGTAGCAACGCAATGCCGTGTTGATCTCCGGGACTGATATACCCACCCTCGGGTAGGGAGGCAGTACTTCCGGGAAATCAAGGTGTGCTGAGGCTAGACTCGCAACTCCAGTTACGGCGGCCATCTTGGTAGTAGAAATGGCTGACACCCGCCGTCCTATGGTCCATCGATGCCACAAAGCCCAGCGTCTCCGAAGGGGCGTGACAGAAATGCTGCGACACACATGTGTTAACAAGCACCCTAGCCAACTTGCTGGTATACAATAATCGAATGTAACAGGTCATTCCAGAGCCTAAAACCATTTTTCCAGAACTATGAATAGATATTCCCATGAGACCATATCAAATGCCTTTTGGGCATCAATGGTCACTGCCACTATCTCAATCGCGGCATCCAACCTGGCCATAAAGCTGAACAAACGTTGGATATTGAGAGATGTGGACCGCTCCGGGACAAAACCAGCCGGGTCGCTATGAATTAAATGGGGCATTAGTGGGAGGAGGCGGTTTGCTAAGGCTTTCGTGTATATTTCGGCATCCACATTCACGAGTGAAAGAGGACGGTAAGAACCACACTCATTGCCAGGTTTATCAGGTTTTAGCATAAAAGTTATAGTGGCTTCCCATAGTGATTCAGGTAGAAGGGAATTGAGTAGTGACTCCTCCAGACTTCAAGAAGATGTGGGGCCAATAGAGCCCCATACTTCTGATAGAATTCCGCTATCAGGCCGTCGGGGCCCGCAAATTTACCCATGAGAAGATCTCTAATTACTATTAGGAGTTCCTCTACTGAGAGGGGGGTATTCAGACTGATTATGGCTTGGGTGCTCAACTATGAGAGAGGTACCCCCTCCAGCAAGGAGTGTATGGATTGTTCCCCGTGAAAAGGGGCTGCAGTGTATAGTGCACTATAAAACTCATGGAGTACCTCGAGTACATCCCGATCCGACCCTTTGGGGTTCTCCTGCACGTCAGCAATACAATCAATTTGGGATCACCTGCATTCAGTTTTCACCAGGTTAGCCAATGTCCTCCCTGGCCTATCCCTTTCCCCATACTTCCTTGCTGCCAGTGGGCGTGTAAGGTATAATGGGCCTCCCTCAAAGGATGGGCTCTAAACTGCTCCAATTCCAGGCGTGTTTGCACAAGCACCTCATGGTCTGGTGAACAGATGTATTCCGTTTCCAGCCCCTTGGGTTTAGTTTTCGCATTTTTCCACGTCCCTTCTAATGGTCTTTAGAACCCCAAGCTTCTCTAGAGATTGCCAGACCTCTAATATAAACTTTGAGGGCCTGCCATCTTGTGTCCCAGGATATGGCATCTGCAGTGTTACAAGAAAATAAAGTTTTAATGTCTGATCCGATCTCTGCCTTCAAGACTAAATCTTTCAATGCTTCGGATTTGAAACGCCATGATCTCTCCAATGCAGAGGATCTGTCAGTCATAAGCAACAGTACCAAGGGGGAATGATCGGACATGGTACGTGGCAAGATATCGATGCTCAGTACTTTACGCATTAGCAGGCCTGATATCAGGAACATACCATTTAGCGAGGACATGTCTTGTACTGTGGAGTAGAATGTATACTCTCAAGCAAGTGGGTGTAAAAGGCTCCAGGCATCTCTCAGGGACAAAGAGTCCATATGGTGTAAAAGCTGTGCCTGCAGCCCTTGATTGGGACCTTGCTTCCATGCCCGTTCTATCTATGGGCGATCCAGAATCAAATTCATGTCCCTGCCCCATATAATGGGAAGCCCCGACATAACCAGCTAGTATGCCCACTGTAGCATCATAAAATTCTGGGGAGTCAATGTTTGGGCCATATGTATTCACCAGCAATATTTCAGTCCCGTCCAGGACACAATGTACAATAACGTATCTCCCTTCCGGGTCAATAGATACCTTTTTCTCAGTAAATTTCAAAGAAGTATGTATGAGTGTCAGTACGCCCCTTGATTGGGTCGAGCAGGAGGTAAAGGACCTATTCCCCCTCCCCCAGGACGGGGCTATACTACAGCAAACCTCTTCCTTAGCGTGTGTTTCCAGCAAAAGTAGAACATTGATTTCTTGTCTGTTCACATAGGACATCAATTTCTGTGATTTGCTAAAATTCCCCAACCCCCTAACATTCCAGAACATTACATTCAACCGCATTACAATGGCAATCTAATGTCAATGCCACATCAATGGCTGCCTCTCTGCCTACCATGTCTGTACCCCCCGGTCAATAGTACCTGTGTGCTCTATTGCCAAGCCAGTTCCTTGTTTTCCAACCCCGTTCATACAAACTACACAGCCTGTACTCTGGCATGCACAAAGATCCATTTTAAACTCTGGTCCCAACAAATCTCCACCCACCCTCCAACCAGCAGTGTGATACACCCCCCACACTCATCCCCCCTCCCCCCTCCCAGCACCCGGACCTCCTCAGCAACAAAGGAAATATTAGTTCCAACATAAACCAGGCAATCGCAGTGGGGCTAGCTGTTGCTGCTTCAACACTTTCTATTAAATGTAATCATGACACTTATGATTGCGGCGGCAGACTTAAGGCTGATACTATGTTCTCATATCATTAAAGCAGCCATTTGACACTGAGGAGAGAGAGCAGTCAACCAAGTGGACGTTCTTCGGGAGGTTAGTTCCTCCGGGTCGCCAGTCGGGATCTTGGCTAACATGAACTTCACTGCTTCATTCGGGACCGTAAAGAAATAAAGTTTGCCTCGAAATTGGAATCGGTATGCGCGCCGGGAATAGCATTGCATATTGAATGTTACATTTGTGCAGCATCTTCTTGAGCCCTATGAACAGTCAGCCCTCTTGTTCAACCACTATCAAGAAATCTGGGAAGATCTGGATGGTCTGAGAGCCAATATGCATCTCCCTTTTTCCCTGGACAAGCGCAACACATGCTCTCTGTTGCGATAGCTTAATATTTTGGCAATAATGTGGCGGGGGACATCTCTGGGTTTTGGCTTGGCGGTGAGAGCACGGTGTGCCCATTCCACTGCGAAGAAAGATGACAATTGTGGGTCCCCCAAGAGATCCTTAAGTAGACGCTCCACGGCTTGCTCTATATTCCCAAACAGTGCATGTTCAGATCCCCCAACTATCCAGATAGTGTTCCTGCATGACGGTGACTCCAAACCGTCACATTTACCTTTAACCAGTTTCATGTCCTTCACAAGGGAAGCCACTGTGCCCTGTAGCACCTGCACATTGTCCTCCATCGCACCAATTCATTTATACGTACGACTTCTTTTGCCAGTTGTGAACGCATGGAGGTGACGCTAGCCGTAATATCGTCCAATTACTCAGGCACTGCCGCGAAGCCCTTGGCCATAGCCTCCATTATATGTGTCAAGTCAGTAGGTGGGGTCATGATATCCGAATCCTTGCAGGAGGAGATGTGACACTCCGGTCTCCCCCGGGGGCCGCTTTTGAAAATGTATCCATGGCTCTGTCTTTTTTCCAACCGCCGGCCCCTTTTGTCATGCTGTACAGGTAAACAAATCTCCCCCTGAAAGGAGGAGAAGAGTTGGGCTGGAAGAGAGGTGGGATGTTGCCTGCTCGCCGAGGGTGCATGCCGTTATTATGTGATGTACGGTCACCCCCTACATTGCATGTCTCTTATGTGGGCATAGCCCAGGCCAGAGGTTAATGCTTATTGAGTTTATTCAGTGCACTTGGTCTCACGGTCGCGAGCCCCAGGGTGTGCAGCTCAGCCAGCACAGTGAATCAGCAGTGGCACAGGAAGAGGAACCATTTTGAACGCCAGTTTTAGGGCACCATCCACTTCGGTGTTGGCCTGCTGTGTGAATGGTATGTCTCTTGTACAGTCCCAGTATTGCTGTGTTGTTTGGATGCATGGGAAGGAAAACGAAAGCCCTCGTGCCCTCAGGGGACCAGACGTGGCTCAGGCAAGATCGGACATGCCACAGCTCACAGCACTCAAGGATATCAGGTCCCGCAGGTAGGGAGGGGAGCACTCACCATTCCGGGCAATGCAGTGAGTATGTTATCAGTCCTCCAAGCAGCTGTGCAGGAAGAGATATGGCCACCGCCCCAGTTGCGGCAACCAGAGTGTTCACTGTGACAATTTCCAGTGCGCACTGCGCATCTTCAGACAAGAACCACCAGGCTGTCCAGGAGGGGGCCGATGTAGGATCGCCTCTGCCAGCATACGGCCACAGCATACTCCTAGTGGCTAGGCGCTGCGCATCGCCATCAGAAGTCTCAGCCGCACCCAAATCCGGCGGCAGGGAGGCGCAGCGGTGGTCACAAGTGTTCAAGCCCAACACTCACATAGCAAGGCAATCGGGCTCTGCCTCTCGGCTCTGATGTTTTCGGCTTGTCCGAGTGTTTAGAACCGCCGCCACCAATAGGATCTTTTCACCGATAGTAGGCAGCCCTCTTAGTCTGCTGCTCAACAGTGCCCCAAGATTATGATTTTCAAGTAAAATATTTGCCAGGAGTACAAAATGAGATTGCAGATTGCTTATCGAGATTACCTAGTTGTGGAAATCCATATCTGTTAAAGAATGGATTGGGAAAATGAATAAGGATGCAATATTGAACAAAGTAATGATTTGGATTTAGGAGGATTTGCCCAATTAAACATGAATTAACAGAAGAATATGTGCCATTTTGGGAACTGAAGGATGAATTGTCTGTAGATGGGGGATTTTTGGTCAGAGGACAGCAGTTGATTCCTCCCAGTTCTTTGAGAGATCGCAGCATGAGTTTGGGTCACGAAAAACATCCAGGTATAACCGGCACCAAAGAAGGATTAGAGAAAGGTATTGGTGGCTGGGGATATATTTGTGTCTGAAAAGGATGATTAGGTTTTGATGGCTGTGTCAAGATTCTGCAAATAACAAGGGGGGGGGGGGTCTTGGGAGTCCCATCGACAGACATTAGTCCTGGTTAAAAGAGCCATACCCAGTGTCTTTAGCTCACTATCTTTTACAGAGGAGAAATATCCCAAACATATCAGTCTTTGTCCTGCCCAGGGACAGTCCAGCAGCGAAATGCTAGGCAATTCTCCTCTGAACAAGAGTACCAACAGCAACTCCAGACAAGTGTTTCGGTCTGGTTGGACCTCATCAGTAGGGTGTAGCTGTGCCTCTCTAAGAATAGTGAGCAAGGGATCCACCTGGATTCCCCTAGTGACTTAATTCTGATAAACGTTTGAAAATTGTGAAGCAATCATTGAAAGCAGTGGAAGTACCCGATGAGTTCCTGGAAAAAGATTGAGGTATACTTGTTGGCTCCCTATTAAGTGGTAGGCAAGTAGATTACGTTCATTAGTGTAATACTGATTATTAGAAATGGCCAGAAGTGAAGATTGTGAAGTATATTTCTTGTGATGATGTCATTAAATGTATGGACCATGTTTTCAGAAGGGAAGGGCCGGGAGGATAGTTCTGGGGCAAAGCAAGACGATGCGGAGCAACACAGGTTTAATCCCCAGGTCCGCGCTTAGAAACCTCTGGGTATTAAGCACGTTATAAATAACCAATTACAAAGGTATCCTGAGGAAGTGCTGAGTGTCAATGGTCCACAGTTTAGCTCTAAGGACATTCAGGATTATGAAAGCAAGATGGGGATAAGATGGAAACATGCGTCAAATGATCACCTAGAAGCCAACAGGTTAGAAGAAAGGTTCAACAGTGTGTTAGTGGAGATTATACAGTTGCCAAACAAAAGTAGCATGGATGTTGTAGAGGCTCTTGCTGATAAGGTGTGGATGGTCACAACAACCCCTAATGCCATGACAGGGATCTCCCTTTTTCAATTAATGAAACGGAGAGATCCGAATTCAAAATGAAATCTGGATGGGTGAATGTGATAACAAAGAAGGATGATATAGGAAAGGAGGAAGTGAAAAAACGTATTGGTGTAGCACAGAGTAAATATAAGATAAAGGGCCTCATCACGAGTTGGGCAAGTTCCTGAGGGAGTTCAACCTACCAGTGCCTTGAGACCATACCAATGGTACATAAGGCTCTATATAAATGCAAAGTAACATAACATAACTAACCCCGGTGGTAATGCTATTAGCCCTACCGCCAAACCCCCGGGGCTATTAGCGCCGGATCCCAGGTTTTGCGGAACGCTAAGTGCCCATTTGGCCCATTTGGGAATTTCGCATTCCCCATTGGGCCCAGTGGAGAATGTTCATCATTATTACCGCTGGCGGTATTGCTGCTGGTGGTTATAGTGCCGAAAATTGGCAAAATCACTGCGGATTTGCCCCCAGCTCAGAGCTGGGGGTAAATCTGTCAAGCCCGTGATTTGGCGGACCCTTAAATGCGGCAGTAATAGCGTTACCGCCGCATTTAAGGGTTACCACCAAACTCGTGATGAGGCCCAAAGTATGATGCCAAGCCTCCAAAGTATACCAGGAGTTTTGTGCCAGGTGAGTTGGGAAAAATTAAAGAAATGTGCGGCCACAAGCAAAGGATTGTCTACTTTTTCGGATCCCATTCATGTACTAGAAGTGCTGTCCAGTGCTGTGAGGTTAGAAGATGGTTCTGAGAGTTGCCAAGTATTTGGAAAAGGTGTACGAAATGAGAAGGAGGCTCAGGCCAGAGAAGGGTGCAGGTGGATATGGAGCCAGGATGGTAATGGATGCTTGGAGAACTGCAGGAAGATGTGCAGAAAGTTCAATAGGTAGAGGCAAGAGAGTCCGAAGACCACCCAGGTCACAGGATTATAGCAGGTCTCAATGTAAATGTGTAACGTAAATGGTTCAATTAATGTCACATAGGTGCTTTATGCACTTACAGATGGTGTTGCTCACAGATATGTTTAGCTGTATTGTATACAGTTCAATGTCATGCGCACATACGCACACACCATTTTGAGTTCTTTATTAGTCGTCAATCTGACAGGTTGTTTATTTGCACGATGTCATTCTACAAAGAAGTTGTAAATAATGATTGTGTGGGTGGGAGATGTGTAGTGGGTTGACATGCAATTTAGAGTTGGGAATGTAGGGGTGAATGGGAGGAGAGAGAGTGGGGATGGATGGGTGGAGAGAACTGGCAGCTGAGAGGGAGATATGTTATGGGGGAACGATGCGAACGATGGAAATAAAGAACCTCCTGCTTACTATGAGGTCCTCTGATGAGTCTGGAGACGGATTACAACTACTGTCCCTTCTTACGAAGGGCGGTTCCATTTTTGGGGTGTGCAGTTGATTCTTCTCCGTCTTTCTTGAACCCTTTAGTTGTCCTATGAATGACTGTACATGGCCTAACGAGAGAACAGAGTTTGCACTTCTGCGGATACGTGCAGCCTCATCGTGGATTGGAGGGTGGCTATGCGGTTGTTGGCCCCCTGCTAAATTGCAGGGACTTTTGGGCAATTGCTTAATTAGCCCTTGGAATTGGGACCCTGGCGGCCCCACCCAGCCTGCACTAGCACTGTGTTTCCATGAAGAATTTGAAGTTGGAGCATTTTTCGCCATGTCCCCTTTTTCAAACTGTGTCATACTGGAGGAGACTGCAGTTGGCCATCCAAACTTTCCATAGCGGCGTTTCTTCTGTGTAGTTTTCAGTAGACACACATGGGGACTGAGGGCTGTGCTTGTGCCCCCGTCATTCTTTCTCATGGCCTGTTCTTATTCTATTCTTTTATTAATTTATTTATCGTTTTTCTAAATGTTTATATTAGGTTGCACTAAAGCGCCACCAAACCCCGAAACTATTGCTTTAGAGTACAATTGAGGAGAGATGGCATATGAGGAGGGGCATAATGCTTGAAGGTGTTGTTTGATTATTTACCCACCCATTGACTGCCCATGGCTATTCTAATCCCTATGGCCATTCCCACCCACGTCTGCCCCTGCCCGCTCAAAACACATCCCCCTGGGATCTCTTTGAGACAGATGTATGCAGCCTTGCCATCAACCTTTGCGCTTGAAGTGTCTGCCAGTGGTTTTTTTGTTTTAAGCAGTCATCTGAGAATTCATGTTTCTTTGGAGCTGTAAACGTGCTACAAGGGTGTAATAAAAGTGCCTGGTGTAAAAATAGGTCTGCCTTCAGCCACTTGATTTATATGCACTGTGTCCATCACTGAAGTGCTGTTAAAGAACATGCATTGGCAAAGCTAACATGTTTGGCTTGTGAGAAGTATTAGGCATTTGCCGGGCACTGCTAGCATATGCCAGGTACTCGTGCCATTTTGCAGCTGCTGCCATCAATGGTCACTTTTTACCACTATGGCTGTTCCTCACGAATGCCTTTCCAACACCCACAACAGCCCAAACTGTTGACATTGCCAATGCTTGTTCTAACGTGGGAGGCAGGTCTCCAGTGCGCTAGAGCAGTGTACAAAGTGTTTAAAAATCAAAACAGTCTCTGACTGAAGTCCACTGAGCGGACATATATACCATACAATGATGGATCACACAAAACCGAAAGAAAAACCTGTGGCAAAAATCTCACCCCCTAAAAAGGTTAGAGCAGAACCAGACCTGCAGCAGCCCTTTGCAGAGTCAAACAAGGGGGGGCAACTGATTCCAGAAACTCACAGCCAGGGGTGTTGCTAGGTCTGGAAAAGATCCGGGGCTACACTAATGTCAGGATTGTCGGGACTCGGTGCTAGCTAGCCTTTTGGTTGTAGACCCTGAGCTTCCAACTGGAGCTACAACCAAAAGACCCGGGGTTACAGGCCCCTAAGCCTCCCCTAGCAACGCCTCTGCTCACTGCTGCCCCAGAAAAGGACCTGGAGGAGGTTTAGCCTTCCTAAAATGAGGAACGTGGAGTGAGAGGTGTCTGCGACTATTGAGACACCCTGGCCTTCCAGAGATGGTATGTTTTTCTGCCCGATAGAGCGCAATGCCAGACAACCAATCAGAGAACGAGAGGGTGAGAGCGCGTAAGAGTGGTACAGGAGCGAGAGAGAGTGCACCCACTTGGAGGGAAGTGGCGGGGTTGGCAGCTGGCTCAAGAGGGCGGAGAGGCACTCCACACTCTGCGAACGAGGGACGCTAGCGTCCAGCCCAGAATTCCTCATTACTAGGGGGGAGTCTCGCAATTTGCGTCACAATTGATGGGCAGAGCGGGAGCCATTTATTTAACGTCCCTCGGCGCGCTTTATGACACTTCCGTGATAAATGGCGGGGGTCGGGGTGGGAGGGGTTGATATGCAGGGGACATGCCGTGAACTGCTATTCAGGTGGGTCTCTAGTGTTGATAATTCCCAGCTAATGATGGCAACGCCACTGAATGCATTCGCCAGCTCTGCATACCTAATGTGAGCGGAGTCTGGCCGTCAAGAAGGGACGTGACCACCCTGCCCATGTGTTTGCCGATAAGGGGGGTGGGGGGGGAGGGACACGTCGCATTAGCGTCTCTATGACAATATCATCACATATGATAAATCCCTTATCCAGGGCTGGACCGGGAAACAAAAGTGGCCCTGGAAATGTCTTTCAATGTGGCCCCATACCCACACATACTGGAAGCTTTGTAACACATTCTTTACTTCATCCCACCCAAAAGAGGCCCGGGGTGCAGAGGCCCACCGGGAAATCTCCATGGCTCCCTGTAGAGCAGGCCACCACTATCATGCACTCGGCTCCCATCCCCCAGTTCTGCTTCGCCCCGGGTCCCACCTGCAGCTTTACTTTTCTAATATGTCACCCTGTTTTAATACACTGAACTTGTCTGGACGTGTGTAAAGGAAGACCAAATCACCTTCACCTATGTCTCATTATGCAAAGCATCCATATAAACATGAAGGTAGCAGCTGTCAAGTAAAAACTCATTCATGATCAAATTAAATCACATTTATGACACCAAAGGAAGGTTTTCGTGTTGCTTCGTTTTTTTGACTTTTTTTGTTTGTTGCTTTTTATGTAATTTTTTTTCTTCTATTTATCTGTGTTCATTCGGCCGTTGATTTGATTTATGTTGTATACAATATTCGTTTGGTGTGATTTGTATCATGTGATTGTTTGTACCACTTGGTGATTATTCTAATTACTGATTCAATTAATGTGTCCAGTACTCTTTTAGCCCTCTGACGTGAAGTATTTATAATTATTAAACACAGATAAAATGAAGTCATGAACTGAGCCCACATGCCCATGAATGGTTTGCAAAGAATAACAGTCTGCATCGAAACAGCAGCCAATAGGTTCCTGCTTCAATCTGCTGTAGCGGGGAAGAGTAATTGCCTTCTGGTGCTTCACAATATATACTCTTGCAATACAAATTCAGTTGTGGCCTAATTCATTCCAAATATGCATGAAAGATCCAATGCACGTTTAAATGAGCATCATTTTCTTCTCGCGTTTATTTTACAAACAATGGTTACTTTTAAGAAAAAACATGCAGGAAAATACTGCCTAAAAGTGCAAGATCCGTATTTGTATTTAGTTTATTTGTATTGCGCGCCTGGCCCTGATGCACCTGGCACATTTCTTAAAGAGTACATAATTTACAGATAATTAAACATTACATGGTACAATAAGCATAATAAAAAATAGAGTTCAATAATGCGCAAATGTCTCCTGCAAAAAAGCATTCAAATACAGTACATCTCATCAAACTATCACAAACATTAAATACACAACAATAGAAAGACATCAGTCAATCTACACAGACACACCACTAACACAACAGCCAACCAAACATCGTTATCATACACAACCAAATATCATAATAAGTGCTGTATCGGCATACTGTGCAAACAACGCCGAATCCTGAACACAAGATGTACTTCTTCAGACAATGTTAAGGTAAACAATACCAGCACCAATAAGCTTAAAACACTGCGTGCCACTACTCTGTATAACGTGGCGTGAAAGTGAATTCTCAGCTACCAAAAAACAACTTTACAAAAAAAAGGAATATTTTCAATAAATCTTTTCAAGCTGCTTTGTTTCTTTGCCGACTCAAGTTTCGGCCAATATGGTTTTACGAATGTTCAAAGAACCCAGCCTTCTTCAGAGCAGATGTAATATATTCATGAAGTGGAGTGATGGTTTTCAGAGCATTGTTCAGCTGTACGTGGATGTGGATAGTGCAGAATGTAGTTTAGAAACAGAAGGAGAAGCTGTGGTGTCCTTATTTTGCAAACCATTGTATAAATGTTCCGATTCAAAAGGTTTTGTGCTCTTCACTCTTGCGGGACACCCCGCTATTACTCATTTCAGTGCAGGCTGCCAGCAAAGTTAGTTACTACTACTAAGTTAGTCATTCATTTGGAAGGCTCATGAAAAGTGCTAGCTCAATTGAGAGGTCGAATGGCCCGCGAGTTAAGAGAATTCCAAAAACGTTTAGGGTTTTGCATGTCTGGCGAATACACAGATCCAATTGCCAGTATGTGTTAAACATTTTCACAGGTTTTTTTGTGTAGTTGGACAAAAAACGTGCCGTTGGCAAGTGACTGGTGTGCTGCAGAAACCTCAACATGTTTTTATAAGATCTCAAAAGATAGCCATGGGCAGATAGCTTTTGGAAAAGAAAAGTAATAAACATGTACATTTTGGTATTAAATGTATGACTTTTTTATTTGAAACACGTCTATTGTCATGTATTAGAAAGTACACTGCTTATGAAGTCACATACACTATTGCTAAGTGAGTAGATTGCTACTTTAAACGCACAATCAGCACATACAGTATGTGTAACAGGCATAATCCTATATATTTGCCTCTGACAGGCAAAGCGCTTCGACTGAATAACCCATGCCAGGATACACTATACAAATGCAAGATAGCCTAGCATAAGACAGTGATCTTCAAACTGTGGGGCTAACCTATGTAGGGGCGCCCAAAGGATGTCCAGGGGCGAAAGGCTCTTTAAAAAGAGTATTACGGTCACTGATTTTAATAGAAAATATAAGCAGTTATCGCTTCTTGGGGGCCCAGAAAAAATATTTTTACTCAGGTGGGGGCTCAATATAAAATGTTTGAATACCACTGACCTAACATATCATTGCCTCTTTTAGAAAGACATGTAACAACAATGATACACAAATGAAATGCGTTCAACCTCTATGGTGAATCCAACTTTATCAAACCATATTAGAAAAGGGATACTGCGGCGCCAGCTCCAACCCACGTTAGTTGGAGGGAACTGACGCCGAAGGGATAGAGGAGAGTCGGCGGCACACTTCCGTGTGTGCCGCCGAAAAGGTAAGTGGGGATACAGGGGGATGGATGCAGGATGCCGGGAAAGTAATCTATGTGATGACTGCGCAGCACAATTTTGGAATGAGATATTTTCGGATTTGCAATTTCGTGCTGCATAGTGATCACGTAGATCCCAGTATCCATATGTCACTTGTCGTTTACTGTGGGTTTTCATTTTACCAACATATTGCGTGACTTTAATGTTTCCCAAATGTATTTTCCACCTTGCACTGCATATGACTGCATATTCGCTGAGCTGTTTATGCTCACTGTTTATTTCTGTTATTGGAATTGCTTATTTATAACGTGCTGAATACCCAGAGGTTTCTAAGCACGGGTGCAGGGATCAAACCTGTGTTGCTCTGAGTCACCTTGCTTTCAAGATGAGCGTGTTTGCCTTGCTATGTGAACCTGTGCTGAGTTTCTGCCATTGGGTTTAGTTCACTCTGTCCCCTGCACCTGTGGTACATGGGGGTTGGGGGGGTTTGTGGAATTCCTCCACCCCTGGGAAAGGGCTCAAAAATCAGTTAAACCTGATCCCCGCACAGCTACCAGAATTCCTGAGCTAACAATCTGGCCTGACCTTTTTACCCACTTTTCCTACCCTGTAATATCCTTCCCTACTTTGTCTTCTTCTCTGAGCCCTGCAAAACAAGTTCCCCTAGTGTCCATAATGGTTCTGGGAAGCCACTTGTCCCACACCCAACAATTAACCTCCCCTTTAGGCCCCAAGTGCCCTGCACTCTATAAATTCAACTTCCCTGACCTCAGAATCACACAGAATCTGGTTTCCCCTACTGTGGGAATGGGTGAGGGGCAGGCTTTAGAAGTACACTTCTCCTCCACCATGTAATTACCTGAAAATGCATGTCCAGCCTGCATCCCATCGCCCCTGGAAACCACACAAACTTGTCTGTGGCAACAGCCAAACAAACCAATTGCACATGTTGTGTTTCTGGGTTAGAGCTGACCCTGGAGTGGGCGGGAGCAACAACCTTATATAAACCTGTGAAGAGATGACTAGGGGGGGTTCTCTTTGGTTGCTGGCAGTGGTGTGCTGATGGGGGGGGGGGCATCAGAGCTCAGGAAGCCCCTTTCACATGTACCCTTGTCTTCCCGCTCCATCCAACCCCTCCTTTCCCCCTTAACCTGCGCTATTCTTATATTATTATAATTGGTTATTCAAAACATGAAAGAGGTTTCTAAGTGCAGACCTGGGATTTGAACCTGTGTTGCTCTGCGTCATCTTGCTTCCAAGACGAGCACATTGCCACTGAGCTATACTACCAGTGCCTGTAGGTACTTCCACCAGTAGGTTCTCCTGGCCTGTCTACCATGCCCACCCTGTCTCTCTCTCTGTTGTCTCTATCTCTGTCTCTGCCTCTCTCTGTCTCTGTGTCTGTCTCTCTCTCCCCATGTGTCTGTCCCCCTCACCCTGCGTCTCTTTTTTTTTGGGGGGGGTCCTTTTTTGGGCCCCCCCCAAACTCTCGTTCATGGTGTAAAAACACCTTTTTAAAGCTAAACTAGAGCAAAAAAAAAAACATTTTATATTTTATTTCGATCCTTTGGTTTTCGGTCGAATGCACTCTCTCCTTTGGCATTCGATCCTTTTGTTTTCGGAACTTTAACTGGACACCAACTGACGCCGCAGGGTCAGATGGAAAGCGGACAGTGAAAGGTAAGTGGGGGGAAGGAGGTGGGGATGGATTGTGGGGAGGGAGATGGGGATGAATTGGTATGATTTTGCCACAGCAAAATTGGGTTTGCAGCGAAATTGACTACAGCCAAATCCGCCGCAAACAATTATGCCACGGTCAAATCAATCCAATCCAAGAAGACGCCCTTACTGAGAAAAGCCTCCAGTACCCTCAGTAATGGTCCATATCTGGGCCAATCAGTGCAAAGGCTTTACCATATTGTCTATTGCTCTTAAGTACAATGGCTTTCTATTTAAGCATAAAAGGAGGGGAGCAGGTAAAGACAGGGCATTGAGAGGTCTCTGGACTGTTACGTTTCTTCTAGTACCAACTCCAGCACTTCTTTCCATATGGTCCTCCTTGAGTCTTCCTCTAAATCTCAGCAAACGAAGTGCGAAGTGAGAGTGTCACTAATGGAGCCATCTTGTAAACGAGGCTGTGATAAATCGATACTGCTGCATGGCCGCTGCTGCCAGGTCCTATTTAGGTTGCCTGTGCAATGGTCAAGGGTGTAATTTTTCTCTCTGTACTTGGAGTAATTATGTGCCGAATATCATTGTACTTAATAGAAGCTTTCCATTAATCTCAGAATACTTTCTCCCAATTTCTCTCTAGCTGCAGCCCAGAACAGCATAGTTTTAGCCTTCATTGCGATTTCCAAAAAAATGACAAGGTGCAACAAGGTCCAACCCACCCAGAGTTTAAATCCTCATGTTTTTGAACAATGCTGCCCCTAGGATGCACCTATTATATTTTTGTATCGTCCACCTTATCAATCCATTTATGCTTACACCGAAAGGGCACCTTCCCACTACATTCCTTTCCACTGCTCAATGATCACCCCTTTTCTCCTCACAGCCTTAGGTCACTCTCCTCATTTTAACATGTGGCCTAGGGATTTCTCTGTCTTGTTCCCCGTGAATTGGAACTGGCTGCATTTTTGCAGAATATTTGTCTACCTGAGTAGCTTGCTGCCTGATTACATGTTCACTCTGAACAGATGGCCATCCAGAATAGATGGCTGCCTGGGTAGATCGCTGTCTAAGTAGGTGACTTGCTAATGAGCTGGCTGGAGAGATGGCCACCAGAGGAGACTGCCACCTAAGGTGATAGCTGGTTGAATGGACGGCCATTTGAGGGGATGACCACATGGGGAAATCACCACTGGATAAGATGGAGCGTAATGAGGCGGCTGCCTATATAGATTAATTCTTATCATGATGGATGCTTGAGACTGGTGGGTCGGGTGTTTGGTGGCAGGAAGCGATGGGTACAGGACGAGAGGTGGTTGCAGGAGCAGATAAACGGCTAAAAGGGTTACGTGATTGAAAGGCAAGATAGATGGTTGGCTCAAAACATTCACTGTTAGTTGCATGGACAACCATTCATAGGGTGAAGAGGTAGAATTTGTGAAAACAAGATGATTTGTATTAACAGTGAGATTGTCTGGTAAAGCCATTGTTGGCCTTTTGAGGTAAATTCTTAAATAAAGCAAATAAGTTTAATAAGACTGATAAGATGATTAGCCTGCACAGCACATGAACGTCTGAACATATGGTCTTATTCATGCTTCTCAAAGCACCATCATAAATAAGTTGGAGCGAAATGTGGTTGCTTGACAAGATGGGTGTTTGCTTGAATCTGGATGGATGGTTAAAGGGGGGCTATTTGGTGTAAGAAATAGTTGTTTGTTTAGGGATTTATTAAGCTTGTTCTAGCCTTAGATTGGGGGGTCTGTAACCTGCACTCTCCAGATGTTTTGCACTGCAACTCCCATGATCCTTCGCCGTTGAATATTGTGTCTAGGGTTGATGGCATTGTAGTCCAAAATATCTGGAGAGACAAAGATTGCAGACCCCTACCTTAGATGAATGGTTAGAGAACTAGATAATGATGAAAGGGAAAATGTAATGCATTGACAGTGGATTAGCAAGATAATGGTGTAGGTTGACAGGTGGACTAAGTAAATGGGTGGTGTCGGTAGATGGGTGCTGCTTCGGGTTCTACAATTTCAAATGTGCAATCTTTGCAGTATGAAAGACAGAGCATTACCTTTCATACTGTCCCAGCACTAGCCACTTTTCGAAGGCAAATGTCTACCTGAACATTTTCCATTTTCTATGTAGGGCAGTGAAAGGGTGATCACGGGCAACGCTTTGCAACCTGAATAATAAACCCTGTTGGATAATATGCAAGTAGAAACCAAGCATGGATGTTATGTTACATTACAGCGAAGGCGGTTTCTATCATTTAACTGCAAGGCAGGAGATGTTTTGTCTCCAATGTCCATATCTTATCCTTCAATTGACTAGACCTTCCCAAGGTCCCCCGGGCATCGGAGTATGATGCAGTCAATATTAACATTTGAAGAGAATGGCTGAACACACAAGCATTTTCAGAAAGATTAACCCATGTGTGGTTAAGGTGTTCTGTACGTTCACCCATGTTTGCCATGCTGATTGAGGGCATAACAAGCTGCTCTGGTGTGTAACCCAATGAGCCGGGTTATGTGTTACTGAGTGTATGAGGGTGCGTGAAGTGCCAGTTTGAGTCCCTTAGTCTATACCAGGACAGCCAGTTACCACTGTGGGATTTGCCTAAGATCCTGCCGTATATGATGGTTCCCTTGCAGCCCAACTGCTAGCCTTCAGATGCTTTGGCCTACAACTCCCATGATCCCTCACCATTGACTCTATTGGCTAGAGTTTACAGGAGTTTATGACAACACATCGGGAGGGTGACAGATTAGCTGCCCATTTTCTTTAGCCTTGTCATGTGGGAACCAAAGTGACTACAAGATTCTTGAGGAAGGGCAGAATCCGCAAAGCAAAAGAAGCAAGCCAGCTGCAAGTAAACTAAAAGAAGCAAGCAAACTGCAAGCAAAGCAAAAGAAGCAAGCAAGCTGAAAGCTGCAATCAAAACAGGCAAAACAAAAGAAGCAAGCAAACTGCAAGCAAAACAGGCAAAGGAAGCAAGCGAGCTGCAAGCAAAACAAACGAAGCAAGCAAACGGCAAGCAGAACAAAAGAAGCAAGGAAGCTGCAAGCAGTAACAGCAGATGGTTCTGAATTATATATCAGGTGGAAAATGTGCTTTTGCAACCAGTTAGTTGAGACACAAGTAGCAATCAGAGATGCAGATGGTTGAAAGGACTATGGTCCTCATTTCTAGTTTGCTGGTAGTTTGGGGGTAAATCCACTGAATTACCACCAAATTCGATTACCGGTAGTCCCATAGTGCTACCACAGGATTACAAGTGGTGGCAATTCCTAATTTCTGGAGTCCGCAGGACCCCATGAGGGTTTTGGCGGATTTACCACCGGTGGAATTACCCTGTAGTAAATCTGCCCATTTTTTGTCATAAGGAGGAAGACTTACCTCAAACTTTTTGGTTGAAGTAAATCTTCCACCCTACTGCCAGTCTCGTAGTATGTGGGTGCAGTAATATGGAGGTGAAGTGGTGGCAACGGGACTACCACCACTTTACCACCATTTATACCCGCACCACTGTGCCTATAAAGAGGCCCCATGTCTATAATGTTTCGTACATTTGCGTGACTGAGTAGGGAAGTAGTTGGATATGAGTAACGGTGGCTGAATGATTATTTAAGAAAATTGTACTTAGCACTGGAATTTGAGCCCTCATTCTGGAAATAATTAAATTAAGAAAATTGAATAACAAATTGAATGAATATTGAGAATGAATACAATTCAAAAGAAATTCAATGGGAAAAAAATAAAAACAAAATTTGAATAAGAAACAATATACCATGTCATCATTTAGAAATCATTAGGAGTGTAAACTGAGAAGCATCCACCTGTTCAGGTTTATACGTCACAAATAGTTCTGGACAGCCTCAGAACCAGTGGATACAAGTTTGCTGCCCCATTTTTCTCAACATAATCACTTCCAAGACAACAAGGGTCTCGCCAGTTGCTGTTTCAGGCTGGACAAATCTCTTCTATTTCAGAACGGTGGCTGCGGTAGGGTAATACCAGGGGAATCAATCTATGTAGGAAAGTAGGTGGATAAGGAAGGAACCCACTGCACTGGCTCGTGGTCTCAGGAAGGCAGTGACATTAGCATTGGCATAGGTTGCCCCTTCCTTGATTTTCTCTATTCTGCAAGAGCCTGGGACTTGTACCTCTCCAGATAGTTTGGACTACGACTTCCTTATCCATCGTCATCACCTATGCTGTCTAGTGCTGATGGGAGCTGTAGTCCAAAACATATGCAGAGTCAAGGGAGGCAGACCCTTGTTTTAATTTACAGCAATCTGAAGTGAATTCGATTTTCTGCACTTGAGACCGCGCTGTGCTCCACGTCCACTGTTTAAAATGATTATATACTGCTCTGCCAGCACAGAACATCCCTGACCCACTGCTACTCCAGCACTACGGAGCTCTGCAAGTGCCAGTGCCCGCCATTACTGACCTGCAGTACACCTGCTATTATAACACGAGGACCCAGAGGCAGCCCTGCCAGTGCACACCTGACTGGCAGTTACAGCACGGCGGGCACACATACAGCTCTGCCAGTGCCGATCATCCCTGACCCGCCGCGCCCACTGCTACTTCAGCAATACAGAGCTCTGCCAGTGCCCACCATTACTGGCCTGCAGCATACCTGCTATTATAACGTGAGGACTCGCAACTAGCCTTGCTACTGCACACGTGACTGGCTATTCCCGCACAGGACACACACGCAGCTCTGCCCGGGCTCGCAATCCACGCCCTTGTGCATCCACTGGTCTGAAAGCTCTGCCAGTGCCCACAGCACCGTACCATCTTTGGCCTGCAGAAACCCTGCTATAACTGCATGGAGACCCACACACCGCTCTACCGGTGCAGGAAGCTCCCGGCCTGCAGCACAGGAACACATAGTGTGGGCAGTGTACATTGCTCTTGGACTGGCAGCACCCAATACAATGTCAGATCTTGGCCTAGCCCCACAACACGCTTTACTCCTTGTGGGACAGCTCTGTGAGCTAACATGCCAACTGTGGAACTATGTGGGCACGGTACCTGTCTGAATACCATTGGACAGCTCAGCCTTTTTATCCATACAGCAGTGCTAAAAGAAATGCCACCCCACTGGTTAATATCACCACATTGTCTCAACATCCGTATGGTAACTCCAGCAATGTTGCTACAAATGGGACTGCCCTCTTTGATTTAAAAAATATATTGCCTACACTCAAGTCCATAAAAAAACAAGTCGGCAGGGGGTCTCATTAACATACACGATGGGATGTGGTCATGTCACCATACATTAGCATATCAAGGTGAACTATGCACATTCCAGGCAACTGGCTTTGCATAACCATACACATTGCACAGGACACCTGGGCATTTGCCTTCCATAAAGTCAACATCTACAAAAAAACCAAGAGAGTATATTTTCTTCTACCAGGGATTGAAAACCCGAGGAATCCGCAAGAATCCATGCCAATGTTTTCCCTGGAGAGTGCAGTCCAGAAATGGGACATTTCATCTTTAATTGTTTGTAATTCCTCACTAGGTTACACGGTGTCGTGGACGACCTTTAAACCTACCCACCAAGGTTCGAATCCCCAGGTTGCAATTTAAATCGTAAATTATAGAAAAAGATGCACTTTGTATTTGTATTTTCTTTATATATATATATATATATATAGCATGCTTGGCCCCAATGCATTTGGGCTTTAAATTGTAATTTGGAAGAAAACAGTGTAATTGTCTTATTTTACACACAGCCTCTAAAATATCAAGGTGCACGGCGTCCGCCCTCTGACAAAAGTGGGGGGACGGCGTCCACCCTCGCGCGGCCTCGATTTGAGCCCTGGCGACGGGTCGCCTCTCACGAATGGCAGCGATCGGGAATAGCGCATGCTTGAACTCGCGCCAGCGTGCTCACGTCTCGAAGCAGCTGCAGCGGGCGGGCCAACAAGGTAAGGAGCAGGAGAGGCGGGGAAAGGAATGGTGGGTTGAGGACAATGGAGGTAGAGGGAGTAAAAGGAGCTAGCACTACAGAGGTCGTGGGGGTTTGCACCTTGCAAGAGCATGGTGAGAGTGGAGATTAAGGGGTGAAGGGCCGAAGGGGGAATGCATCCCCGCACACGAGGTGGGTCGGAAGGGGGGCAGGATCATGAGGAGGGATTCACCGCAGCACCAGGCCAGACCCGGGAAAGCGGGATTCTGCCTTCTGCAAAAATGGCACGCGAGGAAATCAGCTGGAACCGTACAACCACTGCATGTAAACACGTTAGTCATTCAGTCATTCAGCATTTGCCAGTCGTGAGCCTATAAAGAACTCCCCTTGGTTACGCTATAGACCACAGACCAAGGAAGGGTGTGACGAGTGCATTCATAGTGGGTTCAAAATCCACATTTTATGAAAACTGATCTATCTTTGCTTCACTTAAACGGTGTGGGTAGGCGCTCCAATTCCTCTTTGTTAGAATGCATGCTGAGCTTTGGCGTGTTGCTGCATGACTGATCCTGCCGCAAGGAGTGTTCCACGTGTGCCCCTACATGCCTGGTTCCTAAAACCACCTGCTGCTATCAGCAGAGGAATTGGGCCGCAACAAGACGGAGCTGCGGTCTGTCAAAAACCTGTCTTGCCTGACACGAGGCCCAAACCCCCACAACTCTGCCCCTGACTGCTGTAAGTCTCCCAACCCCCCCGCCCCCCCCCAACTCTGCCCCTGACTGCTGTGAGTCTCCTGAACGCTGTGTCTGAGACACAGCATTCAGGAAACTGCAGAAGTCTCGCATAGCATAATCGGGGGCATAGAACTCCCTCAGCTTGGGGGTTGACAGGGGTTACTGCGCTCAATGTGTACCACCACTTAGCTGCACACATAAACACAGTGTTTCTATGCATATATTTGAATTACTGGCACAGACATGATTGATAAATTGGTGGTCATTCTTAAGTTCCCAAAATGCACTTTGTTTTTATGCAAAGCAGCCAGTATCCTATATTCAGGGGAACCCACATTATTCAACACTTGGCTCTGGCCCCCAGTCCTGCCCACACCATTGATAATCGGCTCATCCCATCCCCCCACCACAAGGGGATGGAGGGAGTTCCCTCAGTAAATTGTGTCCGTTTCCAGCACTGGGTTCAGTGACGCATGGAAGGGCCATGCAATGCAGGTAGATGGACAGGTTTTGATTTGATTGTTATTTATAAAACGATATATGCCAAAGCGCTGTACAAAAAATAAGATGGTACGAATAATGTCAAATTAAATAGAGTATACAAATGAACAGGTAAGCAAGTGTGTTTTCAAGTGAGAGCGGAAAACAGGAAAGGGAGAGAGGTACGGCGTGATTAGGGGCCACAAGGGAGAAAGAATGGACGCGGGTATTAACACAAGGAGGACCAGGAACAGTGGAAAGAAAAGGAGAGCAGAGATTGGGGAGGCAAGAATGTAAAGGCATTTAAAAGCCAGTCAGAGAAAGTAAAACAGTAGAAGGGACTCAAAGTGGAGCCAGTGAAGTGAGGCAAGAGCATGGGCAATGGAATCACAAAACGATGGTCAGAAGAGGCGACGTATAGCCGAGTTGTAGATGGAGCGAAGAGGCGAGAGATGGGTCACAGGAAGACCTGGCCTGCCGCCTGCTCCAAAGGCAATACCGTCTCTCTGTTCTCACCAAGAAGAGAGCCCTTATCCAAGCCCGCATCTCTGCGGCATCTAACAACTCGGCTGAACTCTTTAAAATCTGCAAGGAGCTTGCCAACCCTGCTGCAGTCTCTACCTCTCCTGTCCCCTCCCAGGCCCTCTGCACTGCACTGGCCTCCCACTTCATCTCTAAAACTCAGGACATCCTGTCCTCACTCTCCTCCTATCACCTCCCCCCCTCTCTTCCCTGCTCTTCCTCTGGCCCTTCTGCAGCCACCCCTCCTCCCTCCTTCTCTGCCTTTCCCCTTTTTTCTGCTGACGAGGTTTCCAGACAAGTCCGATCTATGAAAGTCTCGTCTAAACAGATTCACCCCTGTTCCTCCAAAACTATCAAGGACCAAATCGACTCCCTGGCTCCTGCCCTGGCTGACTTTTGCAACCACTCCTTCGCCTCTGGAGTCTTCCCATCCCCCCTCAAGCACTCCCTTGTGCACCCTCTCCTTAAGAAACCCTCTGCCGACCCCTCCTGTCCGGCTAACTATCACCCAATCTCCATCACTCCCTTCCTGGGCAAGCTCCTGGAGAAACTGGCCATCTCCCAGCTTAACCTCCATGCTGAAGCTGTTGATAGTCTCCATGACCATCAATCTGGCTTCAGAGCGGCCAGAAGCACGGAAACTGCTCTCCTGAACATCCGTGAGGACCTGCTCTTGAACCTCGACTCCAACACTCCGTGTGTTCTCATTCTGCTCGATCTCTCTTCTGCCTTTGACAGTGTCAACCATGCCATCTTGCTCAACCGTCTCCGTGATAACCTGGGTATCACTGGTCAGGCTCTGGCGTGGCTGACCTCTTTCCTTTCCAATCGACCCTCCCAGGTCCAACTTGGGTCCTTCCTCTCTGACATCTTTTTCTCCACCTGTGGCGTTCCCCAGGGATCTAACCTCTCTCCCTGGCTGTTCAACCAGTATCTGGCACTCCTTGCCCACCGCATCGCCGCCCTCTGCCCCAACTTTCAGTGCTATGCGGACGATACCCAGCTAATTTTCAGGCTACCCTTGGCCTCCTCCTCTCCCTCCCTCATCTCTGACTGTCTGTCTGCTATCCAGGAATGGTGTGCTGCCAATGACCTCTGCCTTAATGCTAGTAAGACTGAGATCCTACTCATCGGCACACCCACTCCCTCCTTCCCTGCAGCTCTCTGGCCGGCCTCTCTTGGCCCTCTTCCTGCTCCTACCTGCAAGGCAAAAAACCTCGGGGTCATCTTCGACTCCACACTCTCCTTCTCTCCTCATATATCTGACGTCTCTAAGAAGTCACATTACCAGCTGCACCTCCTCAGAGGTATTCTTCCCTTCCTCTCCTTCCCCCAGAAGCTCACTGTCTCCCGAGCCCTGGTTCTCTCGAAGCTGGACTACTGTAACAGCCTCTATCTTAATCTGCCTGCCTCCACTCTCCGCCCTCTGCAACTCATCCAGAACAGAACTGCGAGACTTGTCCTTGGCCTCAAGCCCAGGGACCGTATCTCTCCAGGACTGAAATCTCTACACTGGCTCCCAGTGGCTGCGATGATTAAGTTAGAAACCCTCTGCATTGTCCACAAGGCCTTCTGGGGCCTGGGGCCTAAATACCTTCAACTCTCTCTTCCTAAATATCTTCCTTCCCGAGCCCTACGCTCATCCGTCTCCAACTCCCTCAGGGTCAGCCGCTTCTCGAAGCAACGAGCTGGGGGTAGATCTCTCTCCGCGGCAGGAGCCTCCCTCTGGAACAGCCTTCCTGCCTCCCTGAAACTTGAGGAGAACCATCTCCGGTTCCGGAAGCACCTCAAAACCTTCCTCTTCACTTCTGCTTTCTCTCTCCCTCTCCCCTGCTAAATTCTTCACCATAACTGCACTGATTCTGCAACTGGGCCACTCTCACCAACCTCGGTCCTGGGCCCAGTCACTCTTCACTTGCACTGCCTCCCTGGCAACCCCTGCACTGCGGGACTGTCTCTGTATCACTACAGCCCCCCCCCCCCCCAGCACTTGTCTGCACTTACCTTGCACTTGCCACCAGCTGGCCCTATTTATTTATTA
Organism: Ambystoma mexicanum; assembly: GCF_040938575.1. Classification (NCBI taxonomy): domain Eukaryota; kingdom Metazoa; phylum Chordata; class Amphibia; order Caudata; family Ambystomatidae; genus Ambystoma; species Ambystoma mexicanum. The sequence continues at coordinate 308,463,379 of NC_090934.1, read as the reverse complement.
TTTTATTTCTATTCTACTATTTGTACTGCACCCCCCCTCCCCCTCCCCCTTCCCCTTGCACTTTTTCCCTACCCCTGCACTTGCGCGGTCTGAATGACACCTGGCCTAGTAGGATCGTTGTCTGTCTTCCCCTTGTTCCCCCCTCCCTGCCTCGTCGCGCCTTGAAACACTTGTGTATAGGCGCGTTACAAATGCCTTATCATATCATACCTAGTAGGAGGGAAGAACGGTAAAACAGTTGAGAGAAGATGGGAGAGGAAACGTGAATTTTAGGGGCGGTAAAGGGAAGAAAAGATCTAGTCTTGTGGATGTTAAAGAGCAGGAACCTACAGGAAATAAGTGGAAATATAGCTAGAGAAAGAAAGAGAAGAGTCGAGAATGATCCCAAGATTCCGGGCAGAGAGGGAAATGGGGAGAGAAGAAGGGGAAAATATATTGATGGGGGCAGAGAGGAGCAGCACGCTCATGGCCAGGAAGAAAAGAACTTCAGTCTTCAAGGGATTTAGATGGACACAACTATAAATGGGGCCCAGCCTTGTACTTTTTCACCACTGGGAACTAAAGTCAGTCAAAGCACAACACCTAAACGGAAGTACTCTTAACTTTTTAGTCACTCCTACACACACTTTGCTTCATGGTGCCTGTACATAAACCCATCTCTCTCGTAAACAGCATATCCGAAGTGTGTTTCGCTTTTTATTACATTGACAAAAGTGTAATCCCTAAACCAATTCTCATACAAAAAACAGACCACAATAAAACATTATTTTTAAAAAGTATATATTTTTTGTGGGGGTTAGTACGTGGGTCAATACTGTACTCTTGCTCAGACAATTGCTCTGCATCAAGAATTTTTATTTGATAACTATCTCATCTCACCACATTAATTCCCATTTCAACTTCTGCGGACACGCTCCAGCCCCACAGTGTCAAATGTGGTGCTCTTCGCAAAAACCTACAGCCTATGGTCTATTCATAGCCACTATATACAATGCAAATTTATTGACATGTCGACACATCTGTGTTTCAGTCCATCTGCCCTCTTGGTCTGCCATACTTTTGCACAAGAGCCAACTTATTCCGCGCGGGCCTTCATCAGGACTACCACAACAACATTCTTGGGAGGATAGCTCAGGGGCAACATGCTCGCCTTGGAAGTAAGATGACAGGGAGCACCACAGGTTCGATACCTATAACCTATCATATCATAACCCTCCTTTATTCTTGAAAGCTGTGCTTCTTTTAAAAATGAGACATTTTTCTGCAGAGAAACACTTGGGGCGTCTCAGTGGCACCAAACTGGAACATATCCCAGTCCAACAACTTCAATGTTCAGGACTCTTTGTTGCTTTTTTTTCCAACTACTAGAGTTTTCTTTTATGTTGACAAGTGCCCATTCCTCACTCTTTATTCCTATGTCCTTCCTGCTTAACTACAAGCAGTGTCTGGCCTCTCCATGGTGTCTAACTCTACCAGTTCCGTCTCCAGGAGAGATTTCAAAGTCTTGTCCTTGTGTACGCCGTTAGTGTGCAGCATTCCCATGCAAGGCAGGTAGATGGACCGGTTCAGCACAACATGGAAGGACCATGCAAGGCAGCCAGATGGACAGGTTCTGTGCATCCTTTGTTATGCCACATGCTCTGAGCTACTGTGGTATTTTTACAAGGAGAGGAGTAGGTGAAAATGTATTCCCATGCCTGTGGTCTGCACTGTAAATCTTTGTTGATTGGCTTGGGAGGGGCCTTAGCATTCTGGGATGAGGAGACCCCAAATCGATCTGAATTTCTGGACTTGAATGAAGGTAGAAGGCAGCCCCCACAACCTATCTATTATTATTAGTATGGTATTTATTGAGGGTAGGCCTACATTTGGGAAGCAATGGAGAGCTTTACAAGCCCTGGTTAAAGTACATGGTGAGGGAAGCAGATAGATCACAAGGGAGTGGGCAGATGACATCTGGGGAGGGCAGAAAGGGATCTGCGAGCAACCACAAGAGGAACCAGGGGGGAGCAGATCGCCCAGTCTCAGGAAAGGTAGAGAGCGAAGGGTGTGTGGACCTAGGTATTAAAGAGGATCTTGAGGATTTAAGGAAAATCTTAAGATTACAACTACAAGTAGGATCATATGTTAGTGTCCTGATAAGGTGGGCACATAGGCTTCCCAAAATCCCAGCCTAATTGGGCTTGTTTTATTTGCATATTGGTTAATGAAAGTAAAATTACATTTAGTTATGGACAGTGTTAGTCCCTTGATTATTTTGTGTATTTATTCAAGCGCCAGTCTTTCTCTCTTATCTCTAAATATTATGGGCCCTGCAGATCAAGGACTGAACTGGCGGGTTCTACGTTAAAAGACCTGAATTTAAAATAACGAGGCTGAAACGGCAGATGTTTTTTTGGTTGAATTTAAAAAATGGCTTGTTTTGTGCACTTACTTTTAATGCACAGGATACCAGATTCCCCCTTCCTAATTTTATTCCTTTACCCCACACCCATCTATTTTTTGCTTAGAAAAGTGCAAACAAATCACACAATTACGATCAAAAAAGCTCTGCGTTTTTGGCCTCGTTATTTTGTAATTCATTTTTTTATGGGGGATTACCAACTGGGGAAGGCAAGCAAGGGGACTTAGATGTGTCGGAAGCATCACTGATGATCTGAGGCAGAAATGTACCTCAACACGAAGGAGTATTTGGGTCCACAGCATTCAAGCCTAGATTTACATTACATTACATCATTTATATAGCGTGCCGTGGACCCTGAGGCATAAAGGCACTCATAGTTGGGACAGAAAACACAAAACATCAGGGCAGTTAAGTATATATGGTTTTATTGTTCAACATGGAGCTCGCATCAATAGAGAAGTGAGTGTATAAATGATAGGAGGACGCTAAGGCCTTATTCAAACAAATACGTTTTGAGGTCTTTCGTGAATACAGATAAGGACTTCTGGAGTCTTAGAGAGGTCGGTAACTGATTCCACAGTTTGGGAGCAACTAGATGAAAGGCTCCCTTGTCTGCTTTTGAGGTTCTGCTCCTAGGAATAACCAACAAATTCTGTCCACCGGATCTCAGATCTCTACCATTGACTTTATCAATGATGTATTCCTGCAAGTAGCGAGGCATTAGCTCTTATCTACATTTAAATGTCATGACTAAGACCCTGAACTTAACTCGTGCTCCAACAGGGAGCCAATAGAGCAACCTCCTAGCTTCTGAAAAATGACCTCTGCAAGTCAGTCCCACTACCACTCTTTCTGCTCTGTTTTGTATAGTTTGCAGTCTTTGAGCGTCGCGCTTGCTAATAGGCTGCCACAATAGTTCATCTTGGTGCCAATGATGGCTCTGGCGATTATGGCAGCACTAGCCTGCGTAATCAGAGGTCTAAGATGATAGAGTAATTTGACATAGTACAAAGATATCGATACAAGACTGGTGACAAGATGACTCATAGTTAGAGATTGATCCAAAATGACCCCCAGGATCTTACGTTTTGAGACTGGGGTGATGTTGTCTTCCCCCTAATCTGAAAGAGCCATATTACTGTCTAATTTGGAAAGGGTTGCTGGAGTGTCTACAATCATGAGTTCTGTTTTTCTCTTATTTAGCCCCAAGTTGTTTTTAAGCATCCACCTCTCAATGAGATAAAAGACTCTATTAAGCTCTTGTTGCTCTTCTAAATGACACACTTATATTGGGACGACACATTGGGTGTCGTCTGCAAAATTCGAGAAAACAATGCCCCCTGCCTCTATGTCAGAAAAGAAAGGAGTGTGATATATTTTATATAGGCACGGATAAGTGCTAGTTCCCTGTGGGACCCCAAAAATGACTGGAATGGGGGGGGGGCTCAACTATCTCCGAGCAGACTTTACTAGGTCTGTTCTCGAGAAAGGATTCAATCTATGAAACGGCCTGGGCTGAAAAATTAGCCACCTCCGTCAACCTAGATTATAATATCGAGTGATCAATCAAGTCATACACGGAAGATTGATCTAAGGAGATAAGAAGAGATAAAGATCCTTTATCTAAGTGATCCAAGAGCTTTGCCTTGAGTTCAAATAGAGAGGTCTCCCTGCCAAAATTACACCTTAAACCTGAGTGGCGCACATTCAGGACTGGGTACAAATTAAGGTGTTCTGCAATCTGTACATATGCAACCTTATCTAACATTTTTAAAAGGAATGGAGTGTTTGAGATCAGGGAATAATTCAAAGGGTTGTCGGTGGCCATGCCAGGTTTTTTCAGGATTGGAATAACCATAGCTTGTTTCAATGAGTCTGGGACATTGCCTTCAGCCAAGCAGGCGTTGACGAAGCTACAGATGGCCTTTATGAGAGGGGGGGGGACATGTTTTTATTATTAATGAAGAGCAAGAATCCCCTTTACAGTGGATAGGTTTCACATTTTCTATAACGTTTTGTAGTTCCTCCTCAGAAATATGGTGTAAGTCAAATTGTGCAGCCTTGGGGTTTTCCCCAAAGGGCATCTGCAGCTTTTCCATGGCCAGTTGGGGTAGCTCTTTCTTGCATACCACCATCACTAGCCCTAATGCCTAGTAATTTGTTTTGCATACCATCCTGTATATGCCGCCACCAAGTGGTGTCTCTTATCTGTAGTTGGTCGGGTGGGGGGGTGGGCTACCTCCTGTCCTTGAGTATTTTAAAGATCTCCTTAACATCCGATGCAGCATTCATTATTCTGATATTATGGAAATTCTGCTTGGCATCTAGGATGGCAGTTTTATACTCTTTGGCTGAAATGTTATAAGATTGCAAAAGATCTAGAGACGGTAGAGCTTTCCAAGAGTAAAAGGCCTTAAATGTTACAGCTTTTAGCTTTCTGAGCTCAGCCAAATACCATGGCTGACTTTTGGTGTCAGCAAGCTTCTGTTTCTTTGGCGTTATTGGAGCTAGCGTGCTAGAAATACTAGCCAGGCTAAATGCTAACCCTGAAGACATTACATGAAACGGTGTGTCTGGGTGGAAATTGACATTACTATCCAATAAAGGCATTATGTTATTCGGATTGATACATTTCAACTTTCGTGACGGGATATGGCCCTTGGCCGAATTCCTCAATTTCACTGGAAATGGGACAGCAATAGAGAAAAGTAGAAGAGCATGATCTGACCATGGGAAGGGACTAATAGAGACATCATGACAGGGGCTGTTCAAGGTTGAGACCCAATCAAGAGAATGCCCAAGTTCATGTGTAGGTGCTATTATTTGCTGAATAAAGCCTAGATCATCCAGCGACTGTTCTAATTCAGCAGCTAGTATATCATCCGCATCGCCTAGCCAATGGTTGTACAGATGCCTGTAATGTTCTCTGCGTGCATTTGTGGTTGCTTCTGAGCATGTTTGTTGCAAGGGAGCAACCTCTGTACATGTGATCAGGAAATGCCAGAAGCATCACATCGTATTCATTGAGTAGCTGTAAGATTGCTAATGGAAACATATACCATTACAGTAAGGCGACTCTTGCTTGAAGCACTGGGCGTGGACACCTGATTGTCAGGGAGTAGAGAGAATAATGTACCATATGATTTGGTATTCATTATGGCAACACTTTATGGTACAACAAGATATGTAATTAAATACATTCTTAATGCATTTCTCTGCAAGAAGAAATACAGACTGCGCGAAGAAGGCGGAGATTTGAAGGACTGAGGCAGAAAGGGGCCAGGAATGTCATTTTTTAAATAGAATATTCAGTTAAAACTATTAATAACTATTCAAGGGTTTGGGCTGCTGGCTTGTCTATCTGTGAGGCACTGTCACAAGTAGTTCTTTCTGGTGGATGAAAGGCACGGACTGAACATTATGGTACAGAGAGCTTTGACAGTAATGAGATGGTAGTGTGATCATCGCCAATCATGTATTATTCACAAAAAGAAAAGCAGTTGCCTCATTTATGTGACTAAGACCTGTCTTAGGGCTACATAAGACTAGAGGCTGCCCTATACTAGTAACTGTGGACAAAAAGACCACAGACTCCTGCTCACCAGATGTAAGCGATGCCTACATAAAAGGAAACCTTTGCAGTGAAGCAGCAAAGAACTTCCTGTTCCAAGGAGCCTTCTCTACCACATGAGCCTCACTTTAGATGGCCTGCTAGAGCCACCACTGCACCGCTGGCCTCCACGCTCCCGGAAGGACTGTGATCTCACTAAATCACCTCTCATCCGCCTTCATCAGGCTGTTGACTGGACTGCGTTTGCTGACCCTTATTTTTTGTGATTGTATACTTTGTAAACAGGAATGTACGCTAGCTGTACTGCAATTGATTACTGAACTCCCCCTTTGTATTCCTGCCTTCCACCATTTCCCCTCCCCCTCCAATCTTTTCTTTTTTCCTGCACGTTGAAGAGGTGTTAATCAATTAGGCGCCTTACAAAACAACAATAAATAAATAAATAAGCAAGCGGTGCAAACCAGCTTCCATGGCCCATAAGCTACTTATATGGATCGCCTTGAAGAGAAAGCGATAACCAGGCATGTGTGCACCCCACATCTTTCCACAAATCGGGGGCATCGTGCAAGTCCCTGAACGCTGTAAGGTGTCTGGACGGATCACCTTGAGCACGCGAGCCCAGGGCTTCTGCTAATGCTCTGGGTAAATGGAATCCTAATTGAAGACGTTCTGTGGACATTCACCTCGGCTGAGCCTCCGGCGTTGACGCGGGTAGGCTGCCGCCTCCTAATTGGTCCCCGGTTCTCGCTCCTGCAAGCAGAAGGGGTGGTGATTTTGTTGCAATTAATGGTTACCCTGGCAACCTGTTTTTCTTCTAGTAGTGAACGGTTAGATTTCCTGGACGAAAAATAGGACAATAAGCCAAGGTAGCGATCGAGATCCTTTCGCAAAGAGGGTGCAGCGAACCCCCGTGATAGTTGCAGCTTGGCCTGTATGAACTCCTGGGTAATCACGGTTCCCCCTTAAAATACGGCCTTCCTTCTCATTAAAATCTGCTGTGCGCCTGGAACCCCCCCCCAGCGCCACCCACCCCGTTTCCAAGGGATACATGCAAGCATCCCACTCTCAGGGTCTTTTTTTTTTATCCTAATAGGCATCCCTGATCCAGGAGCACAAATGTGTCCTGAAATGGAATAACGCAGCCGCCTCTGATAGGAGGGCCCTGGTGAAAAAGGACGGCCTTGCCTGCAGGCGCAAGGCAAACTCATTATCTGCCCCATTGCCGCCACCGACCCTCAACTTCTCTCGCGTCCACAAATCAAATTGACGAACTTTGTTATGTGACATTGGTGACAAGGTGGGCGACTGGTGCCTGAATCCCATTTCATCGCCATACACCTGCCAGGCGAGCATGTAAACACGTTTCTGGTGAGTGAGGTGAGAGGTAAAGCAATGATTGAGGAGGGCGGAATAGCTTGCCGCAAAATATCCGACTAGCACGATCCCTCCCCACTGCCGATAATCGCTAGGGCTGACGGATGTTGTAGTCCAAAATATCTGGAGAGGCAACGTTTGCAAACCCCTGGCCTAGCTAGCACATCAGGCCAGCCGAATGTGTATTCCGCATAACCATTAGAAACAACATGCTTTGGGCACAGAACGTTTGTTGGGCTGTGGAGCTGATAGAAGGAAATACAGATCACCCAGGATAAGATTTTGGCAGCCAGATATCTACATTTAAAGTGGATTTTTCTATAGTTTCTGACAATCCCATTTTTTGTACCGGTCTTGTAATATAAAACTCTATTTACATGGCAATATATTACCTAGATCCATATCCGGCTATTGAAAAGTTATGGACTGTGTCCAGTTTGTATTCTGGGCTAACTTCTAGTCTTTGAAGCAAGTTTCCCAGGCTAGTTGGATGCTATGGTTGTTAGGCCTGATGGGAGTTGTAGTCCAAAACCTCTGAGGACCAAAAGTTGCAGATCTGTGACAAAGCCGCACCAAAAGAATTGAGGTAATCAGCAGCATTTCAAAGAGTTTGTTAAAACCACCGGAACAATTCACTGTTTTTACAAGAACATCCGGATCTACTTTTAGAAGAATCTAATTAAGAACGAACATTATTGGTGAAAAAGACAATCCTTCTCCGTCCTGGAAACACCAGACCCATTCTCCATTGTAAATCTCTCCAAATCCATTTGTTTAAATGTTATTCATTTATTTACTGTATACTGAGATTCCCTTAGAAAGGGAGGCAACTTCCTTGAGTGCCAACCAGTAGGTGGTGCCACCACGGCAAGCAGATTTCTTTTTTACTAGGTTGGGAATGCTGCTGACTTGCCACCATTTCTGTAAAATAAAAATTAGACAATCGTTTTAAAGCACAATTTTTGTCTGCTTTATTATCAGATTGTTTTCGGGAAGTACCAGGGCTTCAAGTGGGCCAGGGCTAGTGGGACCGAGACCAGGCAGGTTCAGAAATCTCATTCTGAGGCCGGGCCTTACCAGAGCTCACTAATCTCCCCTGGCAACCAAGGAAAAGGCTTTTTTTTCTAAAGACTGAAGCTCTCGCTCATGTGCGAGAGCTTCAGAAAAAATACCTTTAATCCATAATGGTGGCAACGTACATGTGAGGCTTCCCTTCAAGCAAGAGGTGACAGTGGGCAACCACCTCCATTATGGAAGAAAGCTATGGCTGCTGGAAGCCGAGGTCTTTTTTTTCTAAAGCCTAAAACTCCCGCTCATTCCTAGGCGCTTCACACTTTAGGAAAAAAGGCCCCGACTTCCAGCAGCCTCACCTTATCAGCCTTAATGGTGGCGCTGCTCCTACCCAGCCTGGCAAGGGGCAGCACCACGATTAAGGATAAAAAGGCGAGGGGCTGTCCCCTGCCAGCCAAGCCTTTAGTAAATCAATGCAGAAATCCACAGCCTCTCCCCCAGGAGGGGGGTGGTGCTGATCTCTACAAAAGACTGCCTTCCAGGGGTGCCTGTAACCCATTGAGCCGGGGCTCATCAATTGGGAGTGGCCTAATGAGCCAGCAGGCACCACCCACCGTTAGGTCACACCCCCTTGATTTGGTATTTGTATTTATTTATATTTTAAATTGTGCCTTAACCCAACGTGCTGTACAGAGAAACGAAATACAATACAATATAAGTGAATGGACGTAATCAGTAAAAACACTCAATCACATTAAGAATGTTGGAGAAAATGCGACTTCAGTGACTTAAGGAATAGTGAATAGTGACTAGGCAGAGATAAAACAAAGAGAGTAAGGGAGAACGTTCCAGTGTAAAGGGGCTAAAAAAGCAAAAGAACGAAAGCGAGATTGGGTACATTGGGGGTGAGGTGCCACCAGAAGAATTTGAGAAGAGGAACGAAGAGAACGCGAAGGGTTATAGAAGTAGGCCAGAACAGAAAGTCTGGAGCAAGACCGTAGAGAGACTTAAAGACAAGACATAAGAAATGAAATTTGAGTTGAAAGTGGAAAGACAGCCAGCCGAGGGGAGTGAGGGAGGGTGAGATAGAGTCTCGAAAGCAGAGAAGACAGAAAAGGTGAATAGAAGAATAAAAGACAGATTTTGGAGGAGCAAGACGAGAGATTGGAAGATCAAAGAGAACAGTGCAACAATAGAAGAGTCTAGAAAAGATCATGGAAGAAATCAGCAGTTTTAAAGGTTGAAAAGTGAGGAATGAGTGAGCCTTGCGGATATTTTATCGGTGATGGCAACAGGCGCGTGATGCTAGAGAAATATGGTGAGAGAAGGTTAGGGTGGAGTCCAGGTAAAGCCCCAGATTTCGAGCCGTAGGAGAGATTGGAAGCTGGGATGGGGGAAACTAAAGGAAAGATGGAAGAAGAGAAGGGGGAAGAGTATTTGCAGGGAAAAAAGAGAACATCTGTTTTCCCAGCATTGAGTGTGAGATATTGAGAAGACGGCCATGATTTGATGGCTAACAGACAAGTAGAGGGAGCGTGGTGGATATCAGAGGAGAAGGAGGCGAAAGAAAGGAAAAGTTGAGTGTCATCAGCATAGAAATGGCGGGAAAGGCCGAATGAAGAAATAACTGCGGCAAGATGGGAAGTATAAAAGGAGAACAGAAAAGGTCCCAAAACAGACCCTTGAGGAACGCCATGAGCAAGCAAAAAATAGTTGGATGATTTGCCAGCTCACGAAACAGAGGAAGTTCTTTGAGACAGATATGACTGGAACCAAGAAAGAACAGAACCCATCAAACCAAATGGTGAGAGAGATGCCATGTAAAAGGGAGGGATCAACAGTGTCAAATGCAGAGGACAGATCCAGAAGAATAAGAAGAGAAGAATGTTTAGAGTAGTGTGTAGTAAGTAGTGAGTTCAGAACGGAAAGAAGACCGGTTTCCGTAGAGTGACAAAGACGAAAGCCAGACTGTAATTGTGGAAGAATAGAAGTGTTATAGACAAAACCTCTGCTGCAATGTCTACATCGAACATGAAGTACCTCCAAACTCTCTGGTATGGGGAAATCCTTTGTGAGCTCCTACAACAGACTATTTGAAGAGCTTCATGAGTAATCAAAGCTCACCACCCTCAATAAACTGCTTGACAATATATAGCGGAAGCGGCCCCCCTCAAAAGGCTCAATTGACCCACTAGTAGTTTGGCGCCGACTGAATTGACATCATATTTCCGTGGTATTCAAATTCACCTGCAAAAAGATCACAAAGTTGGTTGGATTCCCTTTTACATATGAACTCTGGTGAATGTACCTCCTTTTCTGTGACCAAGTGGAACCTCTCCCCCTGCCATTTAAACACCAGTGCGAATGGGTACCCCAATCGGTATTTCACCCCTTTCTCCTGGAGCCACTTGGTTAGGGGGCCTCATGTCTTATGCCCCGACAGCGTGTGGGCTGGCAGGTTCTGGGAGACAGCTACCCTGGAATCCCTATATTCAATGTCCCTGAGGGCTGTGCCTTTTCAAGTCTCTTCACCTTGTCGTCCTAGTAGTGCATCTGGGAAAAAACACTTCACGGACCTCTGCTTCCTCCTCCGTCCCAGTGCACTCTATCAATGACCCTCTTGCCTTCCTTGGACCCCAGGATCATTCCAATTATTTCTTGTATTTGGATCTCTAGGCCTCTGGGGGACTCCCCTTCTGTTCCCTCAGCCCAAAAAAACGGAGGTTGTTGCGTCTCTAAAGGCTTTCGATATCATCTATCTTAAGTCATAGCTCCCCTTCCCTTTTCTCTAGTTCCAGGAATCGTGTCTCCATTTGTTTTCTGTGATTCCACTCGAGGCCTGGTTAGCCTCCACTCCCTCCAGTATTATCATCCTTGCTGAGAGGTCTGCCACCTTTTCCCCTATGTCTGTTTGCATTCCCCTAATCTCTTCCAAAATGTCTTGGATGACGCTTTTGATTGTCCTGATCGCTGCCGTACGTGCGCGGGGTCCCCCTTCTCCGTTTACGTTCGCCATCGACTCCTTGTCCTGATAGCGACACTGAGCGAGAGTTCCTATCCCACTCATTCAGTTGCGCCCTCTCCTCTCCACCAACGGTTGCGGGCTCGTGCAGGTGGTCTCCTTGCCCTCTGTCCGTATTGCTGCCCCGACACAGCTCAGGCAGAGCGGTTCCCACCGGTCCACCTCTGTTGGGCCCTGCTTAGGACGTGGCTGGCAGCGAGCTCCTCTCAGCACCGCCTGTTCCTTACCCATCTTTCCGGGGACCATTCTGGTGCTTTCCCCTCTTGGGTTCCAGTGACTATCTTCACGCCCATCTCCACTTTCCCCACAGCGTCCTCGAACCCCAGCCACCTGGGCACACACTATTAGGGCTTCAGCTGCAGGTCGGGCCCCTCCCCACTTGTCCTTGGGTCTCTAGAACAGTCCACTATGGGCATGCTCACCGACTCCTGGTGCTGGCTACCATGCGCCTTGCACTGCCAATGCAGTCGCCGGGCCTCTCAGAGACGTTAGAATTTGAGCTTGTTTGCTGTTCAGCAACTGGAAGCCTAGAAGGTATTGAGACACAAGGGGATGTCCAACTCGGCCCACGCTGTAAGAGGATGATTTAGAAATGGTTGAAAAAGGAGATATTCCAGGGAATCTGGAAAGTGTTCATTGAGTGCTTTGTCTAATTTGATTCAATTCGGTTCAATATATAGTTTCCAAATTATTTTCTTTGGTATTGATCTTAAGAATATCATCAATAAGCCATATATATGTGTACGTTCTTTAATAATCCTTCCAATGAATTTTCAAAATCTTAAATATTTCTTTTTAAAAATCCTAGCACGAGGTAAAACATACGCAAGCAGTCGTAAAATGTGTTAATGTGCTATTTGGAGAAAAAAAAACGTTTATACAATTGCTAAAACGTTCTAGTCATCTTTTGTTTGTTTGTTTGTATTGCGCACCGGACCCGGAGGTAACGGGCTGCAGAGGTTGCAAGAAGGTTCACTGCTTAGGTTACAGGAATAAATACACATGGCAAATATAGAAGAAGTCAGGCAAAGGCAATTACATGTAAAGACAAGCAGAGATAGGAACAGGCATGCGCGATGGAGAAATAGTCTATGTACAATGGAATGTATTGCTGTTATGATGGCAGTAGAATCAGTCCATGGCAAGTGTGTCCTATGGCAAAGCCTGCATCCCCATCAGCATTTCCCAGAGGAAATAGAAGAATAGAGGTCAGGCAAGCTTGATGAGGTGGTGGCTCCCACGAAAGAGCCACTCCGGACTGGCAGAGGACGGAGTGTGTAGCACAGAGGTGGCAAGGGAGCGAGGTCATTCATGGCATCTCTAGAGGCCATGCATGGCAACATTATCCATTTCATTCAGGAGCCGGTAGTCCAGTTCTGTTTTTACTCTAGATACTGGACGTTGCAGTCTTGCATTCGCCATTATAAACACAGGCCTACAAGTCAGAAAACCAGGACTGGATTAGTGTCTTTACGAATTGAATGGACAATGTTTGCATGTAGGAGGGGGTCACGGGACAGCCAGAGAGCGGTCCTTGGGGATGACGGCACAGGTTTTCCCCAAAAGCACCGAAGCAGGGCAGGGTGGTAGTGGGACTCTGCTGCTACACCCAGTACATAGAATGAAGGGGTGCATAGCTGCAGAAGACAAGAACTTGAACGACTGTTTCATAGCTGCCAAGTTTCTCAGTTTGCGCATGTTGGCATGGTGACAGTACCAGCAAGCATGTATGTCTTTCGATGATGATGCTGGTTGTGGCACCTTGTCACGGTAAATCTAATCATAGAATCTTTTCCTTTGAGGCTTTTATTTGGTTCTCCTATTGTTGAGAACACTAGCTGCAGTCCTGATTTGGTCTCATACCATAGGGTTAATGGGGCTGCTCACCGGCTTACACGCACGCCGGCATGAACGTGACGTGCTGACATCACCGCTCAGTAGCTCTCAGTTATTTTGGTGCCAGGCAACAGCGTGCCAATGCCTGCAAAGCAATGGATTGAAAACAAAACACCTGTCATTATTATTGCGTGTGCTGATGCATAGATTGCAATGTTCCCTGATCACAGAGGAGAGCAGTGCCAACCTCCCAACGTGGGGGAACCGTGTGCGTGGGACAGGGCAGCTGAAGCATGACTTGGCATCCAGCCCTTTCCCTGGCGATGACTTGGGCACAGATGTCAGAGTGGTGATTGTGAACTCCCCGCACGGGGCAAGGCGCACTGCGCAGCAAAGAATAGGGCCGACACGGAGGGCTGCAAAGTACGTGCTTTTATTTTAACTCCAAACTCCGAACTGAGCTATCCCCGCCCTCCTACGTCATTTCCTGTTCCTCCCGCTCCCAGTGTTCATCCCGCCCTCGTTGCCCCAGAAACATCAACATGACATCTCCCCCCCTTTTTAAGCAGTTACCAAACTCTTTGCAACGTGCGTCGGTCTGGTGAGACTCTAGTCCATTTCCTGGATCCATCGACGAGGTCTGGTCCTGGCTCTCTGTGGTCGTGCTGGTTCTGGCCTCGGCGACATCCCGTTCTCCGTGGTTCCTGACACTGCATCCCGCTCGAGCTCATTTGACGCCCATTGGTCGTCCACGTAGGTGTCATCCGACTCCTCGTCCGGTGGAGCTTGCACTCTTCCACTCAGACGTCCTGTCCCTGTTTGCGGAAGTTCCTTGAAGTGAAAAGAGTTGCGAGTTATCGCTCCAGCTGACCCTTGGGCAGTGATCATCGACCCCTTCCTTTGTGTGACAAGAAGGGGCTCCTCTCGAAATGCTGCCGTGTCTTTGTGGGTGGAGGGTTGGCGAACTGCCACTACATCCCCTATGTCTATTTGGAAGGGTTGAGCTCGCCAGCGGGTGTCGGTGTATTCTTTCATGCGGTTCTTGGCAGCTTCATCTCGCTCTCGGACCTCCAGGTCTAACGCCGGTCGTGGGCTGATTGCTTCCGCCTGTGAAAGTCGTGTCTGTGTGTTCCGTCCAAACATGAGCTCAGCAGGTGTCTTTCCTGTTGTGCTGTGGGGCGTCCCACGGTAATCCCTCAACAGCTGATTCAGCACCTGTTCATATGGTTGATCTGTTAGCCGTGCGACCTGCAAGGCTTGCTTAAGGTTGGCCATGAACCGTTCGATCATCCCATTGGCTTGAGGCCATAAAGGAGTGATCTTTCGGTGATGGAAGCCTAGGTACTCCATGAACTGAGCGAATTGATGTCCGCAGAATGGAGGCCCATTGTCCGTCTTAAACACCTTGGGCACGCCATACGCCGAGAACATGTGGTCCAATGCCGGAATGACGTGATGAGCGGCCGTGGAGGATATCAACTGCACCTCTGGATATCGTGAATATTCATCCATCACCGCCAGGACATATTTCCCCCCTTCGATGGGCCCAAAGAAGTCCGCTGCAACCGCTTCCCATATGTTCTACAGGAGTTCTGACAAGCGCAGGGGTTCAGGATGCCAGTTGGGCATGATGAGACAGCATGTCAAACATGCTCTTAGGGGCGGCCTCTACCCGGGCGTCCATGTGGGGAAACCAGACCTTCTGGCGAAGCATGCTCTGGGTGGAGACTATGCCTCTGTGAGTCTCGTGTGCTAGGTTGATGCTTCCGGGATCACTAGTTTGCAGTCTTTGAGTAGTAGTCTGTCTTCCGACACTGCTAGCTCCTCTTTCACTAAGATGAGCCGCTCAACGTCTTCCTTTATTTGCCCCCCCCGCTGCTTTTCCCCTTTCCTTGGCCCTTTGCCACTGTCCGGACTCTAGTCCTTCGCATACAATGCGGCAGGCGGGATCGTTTTCCGTCTCTCTAGCGAGTTCTTCCGTGTTGACGCCCTCCGGTGTGGTTTGATCAATGAGGTATCTGAGATATCGGTCAGCTACCGATGGTTCGGGTGCGCTCTCACCCCGTGGTCTCCTCGATAGGAAGTCGGCTGGGTTTTCGCTTTTCCCGGCCTATGGACAATGTCAAATGCGTAGTCCTGAAGCCTTAGCCCCCAGCGTGCAATCCGCTGAGGCATTTTGGCTTGTGGGTTGCCGTAGAGAAAAAGTAGTGCTTGATGGTGCGTAACGACTTGGAATGGTTTCCCATACAGAAACAAGTGAAAATATTTGCACGCCCATACGACGGCCAGCCCCTCCTTCTCTGCTTGAGAGTATGCCTGTTCCGTGGTAGACAGGCTGCGGCTGGCATAGGCCACTATGTGTTTCTGTAACGGTTCTCGTGGATCAAACAGTGCCAAGATGGTGCCCAGACCTACGGGACTGGCGTCGACCGTCAGTTCTGTCTTCCTGTTGGGGTCATAGTATGACATGTTATCCGCCTTTGCGACCCTCTCCCTTATTGTTTCGAAGGCACATTGACAGTCTCTGGTCCATTCAAATTTTTCATTCTGATGGGTCAATTTCCTGAGTGGCTTGCTGACTGAGGCAAAGTCCCTAATATATCTGCTACAGTAGCTGGCTAGACCCAGAAAGGATCGAAGTTCAGACACGTTGGTCGGGGCTGCAGTGTCGTTCAGAGCTGACACTTTGTCTGGGTCTGGGGTCATCCCAGATTCCGAGAACACGTGCCCGAAAAATTTCAGGGTGTTTTTTCGGGACTCACATTTGTCCTTATTTAGCATGAGGTTGGCATCATGTAGTGCTTTACATACTTTCATGAGGGTCTCGTCGTGTTTGTTTGCATCAGTTCCGAACCAAAATGTCATCAGAATAGTTGAGGCAGTTAGGGATATGTTTTATTATGTTGTGAACTTCTGCTTGAAATGTTTCCGCTGCCGAGGACACCCGAAGCTCAGTCTTTTATACCTGAAGAGTCCGACGTGAGTGACGAAGGTGGTTATGTTGCGGCTCTCGGGATGTAACACCAGCTGGTGGTATCCCTTTTGTAGGTCCAGTTTTGAGAGGACCTTTGCCCCGTTCAACAGATGAATCATGTCGGTTATTCGTGGCGCGGGGTATCTCTCCCTTTGGATGACATCGTGATGGATGTGTGCCCCCTTACTGGGTCTCCTTGTGGGTGGTAGTTCCTTTTTTGTTACGCGATGGCCACCTGGTGTGGCACGAGCACCATCCACTAGTCCTCCCTTTCCAGGGTGTTTAACTGCACCACCTGCTGTTCTCTTTTGTCCTGGGGTCGCTTCCCTCGCCTCATGTGGGCTTGGGGTATCACGTGCGTGTCTCTGGTGCATCCTTATACCCTTATGTGGGCTGGGAGCAGTGCAGGTGCCCATGGCTGTGCTGGCACGTGCCCCACGTGTAAGCCGTACCTCTTCCCTCTTCCTGGGTGGGGAGGGGCTCTCAGCTCCAGCTCGCATGTTCACCGCTGTGGCCCTGCTCCTCCGTCGGGAAGCAGGCGAGCTCCGGCTCCTGTCGCGGGCTTCTACTCACGGCCTGCAGCTGCGTGGAGGATCGGGCGGGGCTCCGACTTCTCCCCGTGTCTCCGTCCTGGTGCTTGGACTCGCGCCTTTGAGCGTTCGGCGCCTCGTTGTGGGTGTGTCAGCAAGGCCGTGTCTCTCTCTCTCACGGGGGGGAACACGCTGTTCCTGATCCCATCCTCGTCGTCATTGTGAACTCCCCGCACGGGGCAAGGTGCGCTGCGCAGCAAAGAATAGGGCCGACACGGAGGGCTGCAAAGTACGTGCTTTTATTTTACTCCAAACTCCGAACTGAACTAACGTGACGTGCTGACATCACCGCTCAGTAGCTCTCAGTTATTGTGGTGCCGGGCAACAGCGCGCCAATGCCTGCAAAGCAATGGATTGAAAAAAAAACACCTATCATTATTATTGCGTGTGGTGATGCATAGATTGTAATGTTCCCCGAGCACAGTGGAGAGCAGTGCATACCTCCCAACGTGGGGGAACGCTGTGCGTGGGACAGGGCAGCTGAAGCATGACTTGGCATCCAGCTCTTTCACTGGCGATGACTTGGGCACAGATGTCAGCGTGGTGATGTCACTGCAATGGCGTGCAGACGCTCGCAATGACGGTGCCCACCATCTTTTAATGAGGCACACAGTGTGGTCGGAGCTTGTGCCCTTTCTTCCAAGGAGGCACAGCACGTGCAACATCGCAGCGTTTTCCTCCCTAGAACCTTAGCAAGAGCTGAGACTAGCAAATTAAGTGTGTCGTACATTCTCACCTGATGCATGGGGACCCATTTAGGGCCCATACAAGGTCAACGTTCAAAGGTAAAACTCAGTCTCTGAGCAAGAGGTGCAGGTGGCAGGATGGTAACGGAATGTACGCCCTGGGTGTGTGGGTGACAGACAACCTTACCGGCCGTGTCGGAAATGTGCTGGAACACGAGGTAGCACAGCTCTGGCAAAGTTTGCGTTGCCGGAGCGCAATTCTATCCCCCCAAAAGTCCAAAACCGACAGACCCTGAGCTGAGCTCTCCCCCATAAGCAGCCATCTTCAGAAGACCCAGCATGCAAGACTGAATATTCATGAACTCCGTGTAGGAAGAGACACAACCTCACACCTGGTTCATGAGCGGTCCAAATTGGTATGAGTGAGGCAGGGTCGGACTGGGACGAGAAATAGGCCTGGTCACCCAAACAAAAGTGGCTCCCACCCTCGCCTCAAAAAGGTGGTCCACCCCTCGCCTCACGACCCTTGACCTCTGATGACATCACCGGAAGTGATGTTATTTGACCCCCACCCCAAAGTGACATCCCGGGAAGCGATGAAACACGACCTTTCACCCCTTGAGGAAGTGGCATCAAATAGCATTGTTCCTAAGTACACTTAATTACTGTGAATCCAAGCAGATCTCCAAGGCCAAATGATAATATGTTATTGTATAGCACTTACGCTTAAGCTCTTTTTTATAGAACAAATATGCATACAATATCACCCAACCTGTGTTGGTACTCATTTTCGACCTAAGAAGGATGAAAGGCTTTTTGGAAAGAAAAAATAAAATTGGAAAAAAATATATATTTTTCTCAAATATATATTTTTTCAAACCGGCCCAGGTATGGCCAGAAACCGGCCCCACTCCCCAGGGACGATTTAGGCCCGGCCACCGGCCGAAAGGCCGAGGGTCCAATCCGACCCTGGAGTGAGGGTGTGTATTGTGACCAATAAAAAGAGCAAAGAGCTCAACTTCCATTACTTGCTCAAAAGGGCTTCTTACTGAATCACTATCGCAGACATATTTCAAATATCAAATTGTGGGCATTCTGAGGTTCCCAAACTCTCTTTTCTTTTACGCAAATTGCCTTGTTTGGTTTCCTTAAAGAGATAGGTTGCTGCATGACCTCGACTGGAACCACGCCCCTCTGCCCCGCACACATGCAGCCCTGACCCTGCAAGGAGGAGGCGGTTCTGGGCTATCCGCCAAAAGGGGCCTCTTCCCTGGGAATTATTAGTTCATTCATTTGTACCCAGTTTTCCATATAGGAGCTCCTCCTGTCCTTTTTCAAACCAAAGTGTAGCTTCTTATTGTCTCTGTCCAGCCCTATGCAATGCTGGCATTGGGCCCGATTTTCCCCAATGCAGCAAAACATGTCTTTGCGGATCATCCTTTTACTTAACTTTATTTTATTCTTTAAAGCGCGCGCCTAGATCGAACAGCAGAGCGCGGTACAACGTTTCGGTAGCCAGCGTTTGGGCCAACATCTTTTAACAGTTGCGCAGTACCATGAGTTGCTTTCTATGCGTCTTTTGGGATTAATCCATGGTCAGGTGCTGTTCAAAAAGCTGCATTTTGAGAGATTTGCGAAATTGGAGAATTGAGGATGTATTGTTTGGAGGCCCTCTCTTTGCGGACTGGTTGTGATTCGATTTGTACCCATTTGTACCCTTCATTTATTTGAGTGCATTCGGACTGCTGTAAATGAGGCTGGGATTTGAGCCTCGGTCATTAAGATTAGGGGCAAGACTCGTACCCTCAAGACGACTTGAAAATCTGACTGGGATCCCTGTGAACTCTTTTGTTAAGACAGTAAGTACCCTGTAGAAAATAGTACATATTTTTATATTTAAAAGGTGTGCCTCTTGCATACTTTGCTTGCAGCCAGGGGTGTTGCTAGATCTGGAAAAGATCCGGGGATACGCCAATGTCGGGACTCGGGGCTAGCTAGCCTTTTGGTTGTAGCCCCTGAGCTTCTATCCGGGGCTACAAACAAAAGACATGGGGCTATAGCCCCCTCAACCCCTCCCCCCACCCCGACAACGCCTCTGCTTGCAGCATCATAGGAAAAAGCCCTCCCTTGGGTTATTTTCTAGGTGTTCACAATTAATCTTCTGAGAGACAAATGTTTCGGGGTCTGGGGGAGTTGAGAAGGATCCAGTACAACAAAACACATCTGTTACCAGCAATGTCCCTTCGAGGAGGAGGCTTCCCTCAACAATCTACCAATGAGAAAATAATGTGTTAACCGATGTTCGATTGTTAGACCGTTCTTTTATAAGTGGCTACAGCGTGTATAATTGTGATGCCAGAATCATCAATGTTGCAGTGTATCTCACAGGTGACTTGCCCACTGGTGCTGTTCTGAAGCCAGCACACATAGCAGATTTGGGTGAGTGGCAAAATATGCGGCACTGCCCCCACAGTATACGCAGAGAGAGCACGCGAGACAAAAGGCAATGGATGCAGAAGCAAAAAGCCTGTGGGTGGCACAGCTGACACATTCTTACATTTCACCTTGGGAAGGTCTTGCATCCATGACCTAGAAGAGACAGGACGTCAGGCCTAGAGCAATGACAGTTCCCAGATGCATTGGCCGAACAGTCATGGGGTTCCGGAAGAAATGCTGGGTTAGAGGTAATAATATTGCCTCATTTTTATACTGTGATCCATAACAAATGATTCCCGGTTCCAACGGTAATGGCTAGCCAATTTAGGTGTACTAAATGTATGGACCTCAGCAGATTTTAGGCTGACTTGGGCATGTGTTGTTTTTTTCTTCTTAAACCATCATCTGTTGCTTCAAGGTCTTTCATTCCAACCTGTGCACACCCCTCAGCTCCCCTCGCCTGCTCTATGATCTTCCCTGTGGGTGCACATTCTACTGGCTACTGGATACTGGCTACCGGCCATGCTCCAATTCCACATCTTTGCTGTAGCTGTAGGGTTAAAGAAGCTCTAAAACGCTCTGTAACAAATAATACACTTACTTTTAAATCTGACGGTTACATTGTAGCCACCTTCCTCCTGCTTTGAGCGTTCAAGTAGCCTGCTGGATTGCTGCCTTTAGTCGTGCAAGATGTCTGTTTCCTACAGGGCGGGCGGGAGGCCATTTATTCATAGGTGTTGTCTTCGCTCCCCTTGCCCAGGGTTGGGCTGGGATAAGAAATGGGCCTGGACACCCAAGAAAAAATGGCCCACCCCTCGCCTCAAAAAAGTGTCCCAACCCTCGCCTCACGACCCTTGACCTCTGGTGACATCACCGGAAGTGATGTCATTTGACCCCAACCGGCATCCCGGGAAGCGATGATACACAATCTTTCACCCCATGATGACAAAACAGGAAGTGCCATCAAATAGCATTGTTCCTAAGTACGCTACGAAAAATATGGTTATGAATTCACTAATGTGATATACATTTCATACAAGAATGGATCACCATATGTATCATTAATATCTTTGTGTATAGATTCATATTGTCAAATTACTGTGAATGCAAGCAGATGTCCAAGGCCAAATGATAATGTTATTGTATACTTAAGCTCTTTTTTATGGAACAAATATGCACACAATATCACCCAACCTGTGTTGGTACTCATTCATCGACCTCAGAAGGATGAAAGGCTGAGATGGCCTTGCTGGGATTCGAATCTGCAACCTGCAGATCACACACACATCGCAGCAGCGAGCGCTCAACCCACTGAGCTATCATATCGGCTATAGTAAAATGAGCAATTATTCTGTAGTGGATACCATTAAACTGGTAACTGAGATTTAACAGCAGACCAGTTAAGTTCATCTGCAGGTCTGGTGCAAAGTTGGCCGCATGCTGCAGCAGCATGTGAATGAAGCATGCATCATCATTTATGATGCACACATCATGCATGCAAATCAATCATCAAAGCAAGCTAACGTGTTACCTTGCTTTAATGAATTGTTTCAACAAAAACACATTTTATTTTTTCAAACTTTTGTTTTATTTTAAAAAAAAATATTCAAACCTGCCCAGGCATGGGCAGAAACCGGCCCCCAGCGATGACACTTGATATCGGCCCAGCCACGGGCCGAGTGGTAGATGGGCCAATCCGACCCTGCACTTGCCCTACTGAGGTGCCACAGAGATTGAGCTGTCGCCACCAGCTTTATCGTCCGATGATAGGTCGAAAAGTCACCAGGTTGCCACCTGGGGTGTGCATGAAAGGGGGCTGAGGCAATCAACTCTACTAAGTAGTGCATTTCCAAGATCCCATTCTGTTTTGTACCCTTCATGAGAAGAAGTGCACTGAAAGCAGATGCAAGCAGCATGGAATGCTACTTGTGCATGCTTCATGAGATGGAAAATGCTTATATAATGCCTCTACAAAAACCACATCTATTGGACATGTCAATTTTTGTAAGGCATTCTAGGCTGCTTAAAGGTACTATTCAGGTATATAATCTACAGTGCCATCGGTAAGTGATGGCATACATACATATATACTATACTAGCAGTACCACTCAGTGTTAAACGGGTCTGTAGCTGACATGCACATGGGGGTCTGCTGTAGGTTGTGTATGTTTTATTGTGTCATAACTTCTATTTTTGATACATCTCAAAATCGTCAAGCTCCGGAAATAGCCTCTACTGATAGCACAGGGCCAGACCCTGCTCCACCCCTGGGCAGGGAAAATTGGTGGGATTGGTCAAATTTCGCTATCACCAGTACACCCCAGACTGGTATGCCGACTGTGTGGCCTAGCTTCCTATTTTTGAAAAGTTGTAAAATTGACAATCTCCCAAAATCACCTATACTGATAGCACAGGGCCGGACCCCGCCCTGTGCAGAGTGAATTGGTAGGGTTGGTCAAATGTCACTATCGCCAGTACACCTCAGACTGTTATGCCGACCATGGGCCAACATTTCAGCCCACCAACTGTAATGGGGCTGGAGCTAACCCTGAACATACAAACACACTTTCACAAATATATATATATATATATATATATATATATATAGACATATCTTTATCTATGATGCCCATGAGGTTGAATTCTCATCTGACAAGTCTCGCCTATGTTCAAACAGTTAAATAGTTTTAGTTAATACTCATAGAAAAGAAATAATACATGTGATAGCGTCCAAAGTATTTTTGAAGTTGGGTCAGCGTTATGTTGATATCCCATTATTGAATATGATTAGTGTTCCAACAATATACAAAAGATGTAGCAGAGTTTTCTACTTAATTAGAACAGCTCTGGCAACCCACCTCCCGTGGGATTGGAGCGGGGGACAGTGAGTGGAATAATGGGGTGGATCTAGGGGTGGAGTCATGGCATATGGTATTCTTGTAAAAGTGTAAAAAGCACTGGTCTATCACCCCCTTTTATAAAGATGATGTGAAATGTGCACAAATCACACAATGAAACAATTTGACAATATAAACATTGTTATAATAAAATGTTGAATAAAAATAAGTATAATTGTCACTATCCTAAATGCAAGCCAACAGGTACCTACATACAAAGTAATGTCTACCTAAAGAAATGTCATCTGGGATTTATAACAACTATGAAGACATAAAGAAGCATAGTGAACGAAAATGCATGATAGAATAACCTGTGTGTAGTCATTGTTCCTCATAGCATGTAATCTTATGCACCACTCCCCATTTTAATCGCATAAAATCCATACCTCTTAAGGGTCATGCCACAGACCATAGCCTCTCTCAATTGCCCACACACCGTTTTGTCTGCAGCCACCTAAAATGTACCGCTCCCAGCCACTCCCGCCCACTTCGACAACTATTATACATAGCCACTCCTGTCTTCTTCCGGCTGCAGACAGCGACAAAAGGCTCGCTCCTGAATCCCTGTCCAGTCCTGGACTGGCCTATAGGGCAATAGGGCAATGCCTGAAACAAAAAGGTGAAATGCTGGTGTGGGCCATATTTCTTGGTCAAAGTGGACCACTTCTTTGGCCAATGTGGGCCAGTTTGAGTTACTTCACTATGCGGTTAGTAGTTTGACCACTGTTGCTAAATAAATACTCTTTAAATTGCACAATGTGCATCACATGTTATTAAAAAAAAAATGACCCCTTGCGTTCTATTTGAACACTGTCACAAAAGGAATGAATTTCCATTTGCAACTGTGGCCTACTTTTTCATTGGTGCCAGAGACAATATTATGCCCCATTCCGACCCTGTCCCTGTCGTATCTATGACGGCCATATTTCTTTCGGGCTTGTTTCCCTTTCATGAAGAGGTGCATTATCAAGTGAACAGCTTAGCCTTTCATTAAATGTGTACACGCTTTCAGCACCCTAGTCGCAAGACAAGGCTGCACCCAGTGGTCATGGGCATGAACGGCTCACAGCTCTCATGAGGCCCTCGTTACGCTTGTGTCTAACTTGGATCGGACTGGCAGGCCATTAATGGCCATAATCGCCCGATAATGCTTTATTAAAATACCTGCTTCAATGTGGATGAATGTTTAATGTACAATAAAAACAGTGTGACTGATATGATGTTCGCAATCTTATGGGACTGGAGGGTCTGGCCCGTCACTATCTGTTATGCCAAGTTATAGGTGTTTGCATAGCACAACTTCTGCCATTTTGTATGGTTAATTGAAACGGAGGTGGGATAGAGGACTAACAATGGAGCAGAGCAAGTTTGCTTTGTTTCAATGTTGTGTGCAGATCTGAAAAGGGAGGGATCTGCGTATTATGTACTGGGTACATTTTAGATATGTTTCCGGTTGGCCGGTGCATTGGTTAATGTGCACTCCAGTTCACTAATGTACATTTTTCATGTGGTTGTTTGTGGTGTGTGGCAGTATTGTTTCAGAAGGTTGCTACGAGTTCTCATGGTGCAACTTTGGTGGCTTAGTTTGGTATTCAGGCAAATTTAGTGCAGAGATCAGAGTCTTGCGTGGTGTATGTTTCATTGTGTTAACCAGTGTTGTTTTGGTGCTGCAGTTGTGTTAGGATGCATTGTCAGTTACGGTGGGAGGTGGTATGATTTAGAGCGCTACCTTGTCATATCTTGCCCAGCAGACCACCCAATAACAACTGTGCACAATCTTTTTGACTTTGGAAACATCAATGCGGTCTCACTTATTTGTTTATATCCCAACAAGACATTATTTCTCCCGCTGTTATGCCTTGTTACGCTTTATTATATGATGTTAGGATAAATAACGCTTTGTCAGGTTAGGCCATGCAAGGGTGCAAATTCAGGGTCCATAATTAGCAGTCAATTGCCCGGGGCATCACCTCGTTCTGCCCACTGACACCCGAAAGGCACTGAAATCATACATAGCTCCACTTAAGATTAGATGGGATGCCGGTAGAATGCCGCCGGGCGTAAACTGCCAACTGACAAAGCCAGCCCCACACCACACTGCAACTGTAACATTGCGATTCTCGCCGGTCCTAATCGAAATGTGCATTTTGTTTTTAAAGCCGGTCATGTTTGCAGAAATGTCACTGTTCGTTGTGCTTCAAACTAAAAAATGTGCTACTAATCGGACACTCGTTAGATAGATTATGAAATTAACCATGCGTGTCCCTAGATTGGATTGGGAAGTTAGAATTGCGTAGAATAGCCACGTAGAAGAACTTGGAGAGTAGCCAATGTACTAACCACCCTGCTCCTGCTCCCCTCCAACACACCACCCAAGTACTATGCACGCCCACTGGGTTAGCCAATTCATACACAAACACACACCCAACATAAGCAGGACTTGCATACAACAAACAATCCCTCACACTGGACCTTGCCCATACAGATCTACAAGCCAGTGCGCACAACCTCAACCTTAAATCTACACATAAAACACACAGACAGCCCCCAACAATACAAGTATTCACATACAAAACAACCCAGGCATTGGGCCTTACCTGTTCAGATCAAACAAGCCAGCGTGCACAGCCACAACCTTAAATAGAAGCCAATCTACATATAAAACACACAGAAACACCCCAACATAACACACATTCACATAGAAAACAACCCAGACATTGGGCCTTACCTGTGTGGATACTACAACAAGCCAGTGCACGCCATTAACCATCTTCAAGCCAACACACACAGACGCTAGTTTCTCTTTGTTATGGACCGATCCTTTCACTCTACCCTCACTAACCAACCCCGTCCTCTATCTTGCAGAGCCATGTGAGTGCCTGGAGACTGCCCTTGGGTGGTAGTGGTGCATGCTATAAATCAACATAACATAACTCATTCCACCCAAAAAATCTTTGCAGGGGAACAGGAAGTGTGACCCCATGAAGGTATGTTTGCCTTACTCACAAAACATCCTTGAGGTAATGCCTTCCTACCTATGAAGCATTAGCCCCCACCCCCTTAATATTTCAGTCTAGTTTTGCCCTGGGGTATCTGCTGGATAGTGTTTACAAGTTCTTGTAAGGGTTCCCTTGCCTCCTAGTTGGTAAGATGGTGTGTGTAGTGGCAGAACATTGTTAGCTGGTTTGGCCAACGTAGTCAGTAAATTGCAGGGAACATTGATTGCCCGATGATATCCTTATGTTTCAGTGTTATGGGGATGTCTGCCAGGGTCAAAGGCTTTCCCTAAAGCGAGATTATAGTGTGCGTTTCAGGACTGAAATGAGAGATCTCCAGAACTTGCCAGCAAGCAGCACTCAGGTGGCACTTAGAGGATGTGGTATTGTCAGTCCCAAATTGGGATTTTCGCTTGACGGCTGCCCCTGAACCTGGAAGCAATGAGTCATTTAATATAATCACAAAGACTACTGATTACAGGAGGGCAGGGTACTGCAGAGATGCTGGATGCCATCCTTGACACCAGCGGGTGTGTATCTGCCTTCTCAGTTTCTGGCTCCGAACTCACATGCCCACCCATCCTGACTGATGGCTGAAACCGAGGCCACTTACAATACCTGGAACCCAATTGGAGTGGTATCAAGTGATAATCTTGCTGTGAAAATGGCTACCAGGTGGCGACATTTCCCTAAAAATGCACCCTGCAGACAATCAAACACTTCCCCCAAATATTCTAGGATTGGAGGTAATAATATATAATTATACCCATCCTAGAATATTTGGGAAAAGAATTTTAGGTCTCCATAAAAAAAGTTACCTACCTGATGACATTTTCACGGTGATATGATCACATGCAACCATCGTGCCGAATGGTAGACGGCTAGTTTGATGAAAGTTTAATATGACTGCATAACTCATATCTTGTATTCCTCTGCCAGTCATGCATGGTGAGGCACGCAGCAGATGGGAAGAACTACGCACCATCTAGAAAGACATGGAAAGAAGTGGGCTGATTATTCAGAAAAGCCTTTATTTCAAAAGAGAAGAAAATCAGTCTCAGTGGGTGGGGTAGAGAAATTCAAAATCCAACAGTTTTAGGGGCCAGCGACTATGGATCAAAATAATATTGATTTGATCTTGAAAGAAAATTACAATCAAGCGTTATTAAATTGTTTCCAAAAGATAGAAAAAAATGAATCAACTCTATAGAGAAAATACTGTATTTATGTAATGTACCCATTAACAACTTAAAGCACATAAACCCGATGAGTGATTAACTTCACCGTCTAATTTACCAGAGCAAATCTATCTTCTTCAGGTACTTTTACAAATTTTTGGCTGAGACTTAATAATTATTTCATTTTCTTGAACAAAGCGTAAATATTGTTTGTGTGGCTCTTTTGTAGACCCCTAATGTGGGCGCCCGAGTTAAAGTAATTTGCAAAGAGAGCCCCGAAAGTTAAACTGCCTATACATACCACAGGAAATCTATTACTAAGGGATCACGTTTAACAGCAGTGGCATGGGACATTTGCAACTAACATACTTTCCCATGTTGTTCTCACCCTAACCCCAGGGTTCGAGGGCTAGGATCCATGACCGGTTTTCAGGATGTCCCTTATTAATATGCATGAGGAAAAATGTGCATACATTTAGAATCATTCTATGCAAATGTATCTCATGAATATTAATGAGTAGCATCCTAAAAATCCAGCATGGATCCTGCCCTCAAGGCCTGGAGTTGGACTACCCTGCATCTATCCCCACTCATATTTCAACACATATAGGCAAGGCCAGTGCAAGAGCCAGGCTAGGCAAAGCCATGTGCCTTCTAACTCTCCAAGACTGTGCCAAAGGGAGAGCTCTAACTCACAAAATTCCCTCCTATGCAACACTCAAAATCCTAAAGCTAAGACTAAGGAACTGTCTCACCTAAGATGTCCCTCTAAAATGCTATAACTTTCAGAAAGTTTGCATGAGTGCTTTTAAAAGACAAAGATTGTCCTCTTTATTTATTTATGTATTGCATTTACATAGCACGCACAAGCCCTCGGGCATCAGGGCGCCGAATCATAAAGTGGCTGTCCCAGTAAGGCAGTGCACATTAACTCCCAGGGGCCCTTCCGCATGTCTCCGCCCTGTGGTAGTGAGCTTGCGGAACGCGACCGCTCAATGGGCCGGCCATTATCGTCATGTGACGGAATTCACTACCACTTAAGAAATAAAATTCAGGGGCTTGAATGGTGCAATGTTACATTTGAGATTTTATACATTAAAGAAAATAATGCCACGTCAGAGCAGGTAGTAGCACTCTGCTCATCTGGCTCTGAACTGCCTGTGATGCTACTGGGTGGAACTAATTTCCGGTGGAAGAGATTTTTTCAAGCCCACCATAACTTTGCTGGTATTTGTTACACATGCCCAGTGCTCCAACCACAAGCCTGCTAGGGTGTATGCAGGGCAGGCCTTAAGGGCAGCAGCGCCCTGGGCGAATTGGCGCCCCCTGTGCGCCCCTGGTTAACAGGGGGCTGGGCGGAATGGGGGCAGGGCCAGGATGGGCCACCTTTTTTTATTTTATTTTTTATTTTATTTTTTCTGTTTTGTTTTTTTGTTAACCTCCTCGTGTCAAACTGGATATTAAATTATGCCTCCTATTGTAACGATTGTATGTATATTGGCCTACGCCAAGTTGCTTAAAATTGTACGCGAATAACTCTCTACGACAAGGTCTTGACCTTAGAAATTGATGTAAGCTGCCATCTTGAATTAAGCCTCCATTTTAGGTTAGAACCGCCATTTTGGGGTTTTGTACAAAGTCACCCTGTAATCTAAAATGGCCGTCTCGTGTGCTCTTGTTCTTGCCTTAACCTCTTCAAACTCTGTAGGAGAGTTAATGTCCAACCTGCCTTCAGGCTACATGTTAGGGTCATGTAGACCTTGTCCTTTGTTGACCTCGGGAGCAGGGGATTACTTGAATTAGCAATCTTAAACTACAAGTATACAAGAACAGTAATGCTATCCAAATACGATATGCAAAACATTTGTTTGATCTGTATTAAAACGATACGTAAAGAGTGTAACGTTAAATTAAAGAATAATGGAGTGTGTTAGTAAATGTATTCAAAAGTAAACCGCACGCAAGAGATATGTAAATTAGGAAAGTGAACCCGACGCGACCCTAGCCCAATGTATTATTAACCTGTAAGAGGCTGGACATCATTTTTACAAATTGTATAAATACGTCGATGTCCAGCTAGCAAATCCTGTTCACTGCTCACATTGAACCCTGCTGGTGGTCTCTGTGATGTACTGACGGCCAAATAGCTATTTGTGTATTTTTTTGAATACTGTTCAGTTTTGTAATAAAGATTCTGGGAATCTTTACAAGCCCGGGTCGGTGTATTTTCCTTTGCTTGGTGTAACTGCCGTAATATTGTATTTTTTTCTGATGCCACACTCGCTCCGGCAAGGAGGTAATATTAATAGGGCGCGTCAGCACCCCATTGTCATTGAACCCGCTGCCGCGGGTGCATTCAATGACAATGATGCGCCTGCCACGCCTTCTGCCACCACGCCAGCACGGGGGAGCCCTTGAAAGACTCCCCCAAGCTGGCCTGGTGGGGGACTAATGGCACCTTTTGTCATTAAAGGCGCCCACGGTGGAGTGGCACATTTAGCCCCTGCCGCCGCGGGTGCATTTAACATCAAAAGCCTGCATACTGCGCATTCTCCCGCTAAGCCAGCTCGGGGGAGCCCTTGAAAGACTCCCCTGAGCTGGTGTGGTGGGGGCTAACGGTGCCCTGGGGGCGTGGCACCCTAGGCGGTCGCCCCGGCTCGCCCCGTCCCTAAGGCCTGCTCTGGGTGTATGTCACTGATGATCCCTCATAAGGGTGACAGCCAATATGTAGTTGTCTGCAGCCTTAAGAACTGTTTGTCTTGGGTTGAAAGATGCTATTTTTAAATTGGTTTTACACAGTAGATAAAGACATAGCCTGGAGCAAAGATGTAACATTTGTGCTAATTCGCATAACCACACTTTATTGCCTATGTGCCTCCGAACTAGAAGGGAAATTGCAATGCAGGGCGTGGTCTGGGTGCCTGGGTGTGCCCCTCGGAGACCCTGAGCTTCTTGCAACGTCCTCGCAGGCACAGCTGCACCTTCCACCCTGGCAGGCCAGGCACCTGTGCCCATGGTGAACTCTGCGGAGGGCAGAGGCATGTTGGCATTAAGAAGCATCCAAGCCAACACCTAGGCATCATTTCCCTGCACCGTGACAAGTGCACCTTTTGCAACTGTTCCACCGACAATATAAGAGCTGTGATCGCGCCCCAACAACTGTCTTGCACACAGCAGAGGGGCTACATAAATTGGTGTAAACACACACCCCGGCACCCAGGGCCTTGCAGAATTCCCGCTCTCAGTGAGCCTGGGAAACGGCTCTAGTTTCCGCCTCATGCTGCTTCGAAGAATACCAACGAAAACAGATCATTAAAATGATCACTTGTAAAGTGCACGTGTGCTATGCAGATGGCGCGCGTCTTTTTATGAAAGCGTTTTATAGTCGCACACTGCTACTTTTATGATTCGCCTTGGCACTGAGTGAGCATCCGAGAACGCTTCTCTAGCACACACTGTGAAAATAAATATCCTTGCCGGAGAGGACTGGCTCTGCCCCAGCCCCACTGGTCTTTTAGAGTCACCGGCCTATCTAGAAGTCTTCTGCATTCCCCAGAGGCCTCTCTCTCTGCTTTTAGGTGCTGACAGGGAGACCGCTTGCTGGTGGATAGGTGGAAAACGCATCCAGGTATTCTGTACTCCACTCACTGTTTTACCCCTTCCATCAGGTCTGCCTTGAGCCCAGGCTCTTTGCTTGGCCAGACCTAAAGACACAGGAGCTTCTGGCACAAACTGGGTACATTGGAACAGCACATATTACATACATTGCCCATCAACCGTCCTGCATAATTGCAAATGTCCAATAATTCCCATAGCACTACAAACTGTGAATGCCTCTGGTCTCGAAGCCCCAGGGACTCATTTGTGCTGGGAGTTGCCAGGGCTCAGCCCTGACACTTATTGTCTCTGTTTGATTATGTGCTGGTGTTTTGACAACTTTGTTACTTTAACTGTCAGTCAGTTGCAGCCACACAGCAAGCAACAACAGTGTGCTCTGGCCAGAGACTGTGTATCCTGGGTGGCTTGTGGTTAATCATGAACATGATGACACTGGCTCACAGCAGAGTGCTGGCTATGCAGCCACACAGCAAGCAACAACAGTGTGCTCTGGCCAGAAACTGTGTATCCTGAGTGGCTTGTGGTTAATCATGAACATGATGACACTGCCTCACAGCAGAGTGCTAGCTATGCAGCCACACAGCAAGCAACAACAGTGTGCTCTGGCCAGAGACTGTGTATCCTGAGTGGCTTCTTGTGGTTAATCATGAACATGATGACACTGGCGGACAGCACAGTGCTAGTTATGCAGCCACACAGCAAGCAACAACAGTGTGCTCTGGCCAGAGACTGTGTATCCTGAGTGGCTTGTGGTTAATCATGAGCATGATGACACTGGCGCACAGCAGAGTGCTAGCTATGCAGCCACACGCCAAGCAACAACAGTGTGCTCTGGCCAGAGACTGTGTATCCTGAGTGGCTTGTGGTTAATCATGAACATGATGACACTGGCACACCGCACAGTGCTAGCTATGCAGCCACACAGCAAGCTACAACAGTGTGCTCTGGCCAGAGACTGTGTATCCTGAGTGGCTTGTGGTTAATCATGAACATGATGACACTGGCGGACAGCACAGTGCTAGTTATGCAGCCACACAGCAAGCTACAACAGTGTGCTCTGGCCAGAGACTGTTATCCTGGGTGGCTTGTGGTTAATCATGAACATGATGACACTGGCCACAGCACAGTGCTAGCTGTGCAGCCACACGCCAGGCAACAACAGTGTGCTCTGGCCAGAGACTGTGTATCCTGGGTGGCTTGTGTGTATCCTGGGTGGCTTGTGGTTAATCATGAACATGATGACACTGGCGCACCGCACAGTGCTAGCTATCCATTTTCATGAACAGTGATGAGATGGTGGCAATGCTAGGTGGCCCGCACACTGCTCCAGCCAGCGTCCATGGCTTTGCTTCAGCTCTGCTGCACTGATGATCAGCAGCACTGCCACAGCACGGCGGGTTGACAACAGGACGCAGGGGCAAATCCATTGCCAACCCATTCAGGAAGATGGTTCTGCAGTGTTAGACAGGCAAGTTCGTCAGTTCATTACTGGCTTCGCCTCCATTTGTCCATCAATTTACCATATGTGGAAGGCATGTTTGCTCTTTTTTCTGTGGATAGCTGATCACCATGTTCCACTTGCTGTGATCATGATTCACATGATCCATGGAATTTCTTGCACGGTTCGAAGTGAGTTTGCACTTCTGAAAAGTGACTTTGCACTTCTGAAAAATGACTTTTCACTACCGACACAGACCCTGATTCATGGAACTCTGCTAAGTGTATTTTGCAGTGCAAAGTCTGCCCCTCATGCCCCCGCCCCCCCCCCCCCCCCCGGATTAGGTCAGGGGTTGGGGAGGCATGTTTCTGCCTGTATTGTAGGTAAGTAGTGGGGTGCAAGCATGCCCCCACTGGATTCTTGTAAGATGTTAGAGGCTGCTATGATTTGCTTTGCCTTTTGTTGTTTGGTGGGGTGCCGTTACGCCCTCGCTTCTGGATTAAGGGTACAGATGGCATATGCTCTGGATTGTTTTGGGTGGGTTAGATATGATTTCCATAGGTGTTTGTTGGGGAGCATTGGGAGGGGGCTGTCTGTGCATTCCTGTGGCCTCTGTGATGCTGGCGGATAGAAGACTGTCGTTTTCAGCGCCCTTTGCATTATTCATTGTTCATCTGACGGTACCTCGGTTTGGGGGCTCCTGGGGGTCCTTGTCTAGACACTGTGCGCCCTACCGAGAGATGTGTTTCTGCATCTGCGAGCCACTGTCGTTCCCATGGCAACCCCATCACCATCAGGCACGAAGAACGCCCTGGGAAGTGGAATGAGGGGGCTGGGTGTGTTGGCCAGGGGCTGCGTTCTTTTCACGCAGGATGCGGGGTTCGCACAAATGAATGGCCTGTCGAGACGATGTGCACGGAAATGGTGTCGGGGGCACGCGCTGTCTGCTCAGAGGTGGACTGGCCTATTGGGAAATCAGGTGCTTTCGTAGCAGGCCAGTGCCTCTGAAGGCCGGCGGTATTGAGAAGTGCGAATCACTTATTTGGACTCTTCTGCTTCATGCGTGGGCGGGGGGCTCAATCGGTCCCCGGGGTCCGTCCACCACAGCGTAAAAGCGGCGGCCTCGACCTCTTTCTAGGAATTGTCGGGTACAGAGTTTTTTCTATAACCAGAGGCCATGCTAGCCTTTAGTTAGGAGAATTCCCTCGTTTCCTGGCAGACTGGCTTGCCAAAGGCTGGTATGGGCGGGACGGAGTCAGTTGCATGCAATCGTGTAAGAGAATGAAGGACTCTCTGACAGGCCACCGCTTCTGAATGGTCTGAATGTGCGATGGGTGGGTGGTTTGGGGGCTTTATTTTAAAGTGGGGGCTATAGACTGGAATATCCTACTTCCCTGCTATGCACCCTCCCATTTTGTATCTCGGCCCCTCCCCCTTAATGTTGGGCTCTGCGTGCCCTCCCGCCTGCTAGTCAGTTATAAATCACTTTATTTTTATGATGCAAAGCAATCGATCCACTCAGTGCTGCACCCTTCAAAACGAGACACGGTAAAGCCATACACGCGGCTTCAAGGCACAATAAAACCGAGGCAGTAAAGAAGGCATGCATGCAAGGGAAGAGACACGAGTCTTGACTCGTTTGCTGAAATAAGGGAGACTGGGCCTGAGGAGGAAAGGAGTACCGATTGCTCGGCATTTCGTGCAATATCAAAACAAACTACTTTTTATGCAGTACTTGCTACCACAGTGTTTGTTGTTTTGTATGACTGTAAATAACATCTTGTAATCTTTGTACGGTTAAATCGTACTCCTTTTATCGACCATAGGAGGATGTAAGCGGAGTCATTCGCTGGTACTCCGATCCTAAACACAGATTTATGCAGTTAGAATCTATCTTCAACAGCCTGAGTCCACTGTGAGCATGAGGCAGCCAGAGCGGGAATGAGGAGCAGGGCCTCCCTGCCGTCACCCATCAGTGAGGCCCAGGACACTCACTGGAAGGAAGCCACTGCAGACCCCAGCAGACAAGGAGATAGGCCTGAGGAGAGTTGACTGCCGAGCTGCCATGTTCTACACAAGCTGGAGCGGAAGATCGGTCTCCCCGGCGTTCCCGACCCCGTCCTCCCCAACCACAGGGGGGCTCTAGTCAGAATGGGGGTGGAATATGCATCCCTGTAATGCAGGACTGTCCCAGCCCCTTCAGATTAACAGGGCCGCTACTTTCCCCGAGCTCCTCGAACTCGGAATCATAATCCACTTTTTGGCCGCAACAGTTCAAAAGACCCCTTTCGGATAATGCCCCCTAGTGCCTTACCTACCCGTTGATGAAGAACAGTGTTTAGACTAATCCTCCCAACACCCCAACGGGTGACGTTTCCTTTGGACCAAACCAATGTTAACCAACAGAATCCCACCTTAAACGAACTAGAAGTCCTTCTGTACAGTGGTCTTGACAATTCCTTCTCCTGCCGCAGGCGAATCAAGAACTCATTGTGAGGACATTAGTTGAGATCATTAAGGCGTCTAACGAGACAAGGATCAGGTCAAGTCTCGGTCCCTTGTATGCAAATGAAGTCCGATTACCATCTCGCACATACCGCTTTTACCACTCAAAGCCAGTTCCAAAAGCTTCTGTGGCATCAATACACAGAGACCTCCTATATAGTCCAACAACTGGTGGGTGTCCATTTCCTTTGAATTTGTCTCCAAAAATCAAACCTTTCAGTTCATAGATGTTTCAACAGCCCGGCTTGGTTTCTTTTATGCGAGAGGGCTGTTACCATAGTTACCCTTGGAGATACTGGACGAACGGTCTCAAGATCTAGGAGGCGGGGGTGCCGGTCAAGTTCCAGCTGAAATGGGCCACAGGACATCCAAGATCATAGGTGCCCTTGGTTTTGATGCTAATAGACCTGTCAACAGTAAGAGTAACCAAGGGTAACCAGCAAGGGTAAAGTAGGAATCATCCCGATGGTGACGCGGTCTGAATGGATCAGCTGTCAACCATCCTAGTACATTTCGCACAATGATTATTCTTGCAATGCCAAATAAACAATCGCCATCATCAATGTGTACCTTGGGCATTGCTGTAAGGATGCCATGTCAACATAAAGTTTGAGGTGCAATTGCCACCCACATCTCCTCTCCTATTTCAAAATCTGGCACTCCCTCTGGTGCCAGGATAAACCAGGCTGGTGATTGACATGCAATACTGAGGTCCTTCTTGGCAGATGGGGGGTTTCAAATTATGTATCACAACCTTTACATCAGTGCTTAAACTTACTAAGGCTTGACACATTTTTACATTCTTTTTTTTAACCAAAAAATCAAAATGGGTGATGTTTTCCTTTACTGATCACCTTTTTACCTGATCTGTGTCTCCAATTTTCTCCAAGAAATGTGATGGAAAAAATGGGATTAAAAAATCAATTAAAGGGAAAACATTATATTTTTTGCACAGAAATGCAGAATCTGTGTATTGCGTTTTGGCAACTGGCAGAAAACTCCTTACCCCCCTCCCTGACAGGTAGATCTTTCAGAAGTTCGGTGTCTATTTCCGAAGCGAATATACACATTAATTTACTAGCCTAGCCTGTGTCTGGCTGTGAGTTTAAAGACCCCTCAAAAAAGGTTTCGTCCCACCCCTTTGCAAGTGTCTAGGAAAGGGGCCTCCGCTCAGCTGATGAACAGTTCAGCGGCCTCATATAATGGCGGTGCGTGTTTCGCTGCGGTGCGTTTAGTCGTCTCCCCGGTGCATCTTTGGCTGCGCATTAACGTTCTCGCTTTATGTTTCACTGTCCCTCGTGAGTTTTTTTTTTTGAAGACCTACTGTTTTAAATTGCTTAATGCTTTTGGGGAGGGCTGGAAGAATGAGAAGTCATATCGGTCCGCCCACTGTAATCCTGGCGCTATGATAATGGCGTACCGGCCAATGGAGCCCATGAATTATCTCAAAGCTGAGCAAGGCACTTGATTTCTGACCTGCTGGTTCCTCCTCTGCCCGGGTGAGTCGCAGTGTGGTTTCACTGGTGTCACTGTCATTGTCTGTCTTTTACTGTGTCTTCTAATTCACACTGTTTGTCTTTCCCTTGCGCTCCACCTGTGTCCCTTGTTTATTTCTTTGATTTATTGCCCTCCTAGCACCACCATAGCACTGAAACATTGCATGCCAAATCCCCATCCAACCTCCAAGCATATGACACCCGACTAGATCACCACATAAAATCTCACTTGATACCAAACAAGCATACCCCAGTGTGGGCACCTCCAGGAAAACATAGGAGATTAGCCAAACAGATTATGGTTTCTTGGGATCTGCAAACATCAACAGTATAGCAACAGCAGCCAAGATCTCACGTGTCTACTTCCCACCCAACCAATCCCAGACCACCACTTGCGGGTGCCTCGGCACCAAGCGGCCATGAAAGTAGCAGAATTCACCTTAAACAAGTCCTCTTAACATCAACAACATAACTCAACCATTTATGTTCCTCACTTTGTTTTTTTTGTTAATACATGTTTTTGGTTTCAGAAATTCTGCTAAGGTAGCATTTAATTTCAGCTGGCAGGTTATCTGCATTTACTAGGAGGTAATGAAAGTGCGTCTAGTGAAGGAAGATCTGCTTTACGAATCCGGATACCAGTGCTGTACTCCCAGCTTCCCCTCTTAATCATATTTGGTTTGGTCTTGTCAAATCACTTTATCACCCAGTGCCTCAGTGCCTGGATCTACCAATATTGGGTACACTTCAAAATAATCTGAAAAACATAATTAAAGCCTTATAGACTGTGTGAGGGGTCGTTATCGTGGGGAGCCGCCACCAAGTTATGGCATGAGGTGAAGCCGAGGGCCATGTGGTGGGGAAGGGTCATTATGCCTAGTGATAACGACCCCTTCTGAGGTCCAGTCTAGTAGCACATGGTGGTAGTAGCAATGCATGTTTCTGAGTTTCCGGGGTGAAGTTAAAAGTGGTGCTTTAAGAGTGAGTAAAGTAAATAGACAAACTGAGTTAGTAAATTAAATGTGATTTTATTTTGTAGTATTGAAATGTCATGGTTGTAGTTATGTTATGCATTTTATTTGCAACTTAGTTAAACTGGAATAGGTTTAAAATGAGCAAGCATTAGGTGTCATGTGAAAGGAAATGGTTTCTCTATAAGACAGTGAAAACATTTTCCAATGTTTTTTTCTTTCATTTTCTTGTGTTTAATAGCATGTTGCAGCAGAAGAAAAATGTCCCCCAGCAAGTAATTGTCTTGTTGAAACACAATCTTGCCTGGACATTGCATTGTTGTTTCCCTGTCTGAATCTAAAGACAATGTTCGGAATGCAGTCAAAACTAGTAGTTATTGACTGCACTCTACGCATTCTGATTGGTTAAGAGGAGGTCAATAACGATTTCCATGTTCTAATTAGCAGTATACAAGAAAAAGCACTATTCTGCCAGTTGCCTGCCTCTAGTGGTCATTAGGAATAGTTCTTATTTAATTTTAAATGCTGCTCATTAGCACCCACCTCAACATGATATGCAAAGATCTAGTTTTTGTATTGAGTTGTGCAGCTATTTTGACTAATGTCTTGGAGGAAAAGAAACACATGGCTTTTAGTTTAGAGAGTATTATCATTGATTTCTGAATGTACTAGGAAAAGGATTGCAACCTGTATACAGGAAAAAGTTTTAACTCTTGAATTCCATGTCCTAAATTTGAAAGAGACAGATTATTTGCTCAGCGTAAAATGCTTGATTTCTGTAGAAGAAGCACACCTCTTACTTTAAAGGAGTTCGTTTGGAATGCGCAGCCTCAGATACAGAACACAATATATGTTCTGGCTCTACAGGCTCGGAAGGGACCTATGCAGAAAATTATTCATTGATTGATTCAGCAATAAAAGGAAAATATGGACCTTTTCCATCAAGGAATGTTTAAGCCTCTGAACCAACACCAGTGATAACAAATGCTTTTAAGCTTGGCTTTGGTACGATCCAAAAATTATCAATTGCCCCCTTTGATTTTTTTATGTGCATTTTTTATTGGAATTTGATCAGTAATCTAATACATAGACATGGTCAGCTGATTCCGGATCACATTTAGACCAGTGCACGATATACAATGGGCGGATGGGAAGGGGGTTCAAATAGCGGGTCATAAATGGCAATATATGTGCTGCAGATGTCTATGGAGAATCCTTACTTATCTTTCAGTTTATAAGTCACTTTTCCCAGTTGGGCCTTTTGTTGAAGTCCAATGTCCAATATCCAATATCTTATTTTAGGCTGGGTTTGTTGTTCCCATTTCCAAGAATGTTTCTTTTAGTGGAGAGCAAGTGCCTAGCAACACAGGCAAATTGTGAGTGGTCATATTCCTTCATGGTTGAGGTGACACGCGGGATTACCACACTTGGATCTGATTTTACACGACAGCTTGACACTAGAAGAATCCTGTTCAAGGATTTATTCCCACCATTCTGCGATAGAAGGGCCTGGGAGGAACGCATTACACGTTTCAAGGGGGTATGCCAGGAGGCACACCTATCGAATACCTGTTCTCAAAAAGGGATTGACAGTACTATTACAATTGTGATTTATCACCTTTATCTCAGAGTTGCTTAGGGGGTCTGGTCACAAGAAGAAGATATTGTTTCTCTAAATTCAATTTGATCAGTTAAAATTTAGAGCAATATTTGGTAGATTTTCAAAGGTCTTGGTCTCTCGAAATACAATCAGGGAAATTCACAGACATGCACATTTGTTAGTGGATTATAATCCTTTCCAACGTGAAAGAGCTTTGTCTCCCTAAAAGATTGCTGTGGCCATTAGTCAGAGCAGAGGATGAGAAGTGGGATTGGATAAGGAACGGCTGCTCTCCTCGGTACGGTAGATAAGTGAGGGTTCTCTTAGTTGCAGTGGTAGAGAAGTGTGTGACTGGCGATTGGGACCAATTATTTTTGTGAAATAATTTGGAATTAAATAATATGAAGACCAAACTGGTATTTTAATTATAAACTCTGAATATGTGATTGTAGATTTATTTTAATTTGTATGTGATATTTTGGATCTCGCATGCCTTATTTGATATTTTTACATGGTGCTGTGTCTTTTTAGACAAGAAGGGAATGAAAGCTCTTCGCTCATTCGCATCTCCTCCTACCTTTGATTGGAACTCTCTCATACATGTTGCGCTATTAGGATTTGCACGCCCTGCTGCCGTTTTCATGCACTCACACAGATCTGTAATGGAAAAATATTAGTGTGGCTTCATGAAGGGAGTTAGAGCTTGAATACACATTGAAGAATGTTTTCTGTTGCACGCTCAGTTGTGTGTTTGGGATTATAATTGTTCTCTTATAACGCGCTTAATACCAGTGAGTGGTTTCTAAGCACAGAGTCGGGATTCGAACCTCTGTTGTGCTGCGTTTTTACTTCCAAGACAAATGCGTTACCCCCTAGCTATCCTTTCTCACCATCTTGTGTTATCACTTTTACATTGAAAGCATTCAGTTTTAAAGTGAAGGTGACCATATTTTTATCTAAATATAAACATTAGTATGCCAGGCTCTTCTTCCAAGACAATGGAGAGCCCCTTTTTTCCCAACAGATCCAGCAGTGTTGGTTCTCCGTAAATGATCTTAGCCAATCAGAATGCTCCTAATGAGATCAATGATAGACTCCAATGTAAACATTTCTAGGAACAGGAATACTGCTTGGACAGCAGTGCCAGATTACTTTCCCTTCAAGGATCTTCTTCATCAACACAGTAAAGCGCAGAGGGAAAGAGAACGTGGTTATGTATTTTCTACACAATTGACGCAGATGAAAGAATCATGGTAAAGCGTTGATGAGTAGAAGCTTAAAGCATCTAGTACTGGGTATCGGGCATCGCCAAGTAAGCAGGAACCTCCTCTGGGGTGCAAGGATCAAGTACATAGCATGCTGTAAATGTAACTTGCACATGAGATGTAAATTAACTTTTTGTTCATTAGGTTTGGCTCGTTATGCTTTGAATGTCTTCTTATGTTCCAAATCTCTTCTATGACATTTTTTAAAAATTGTATATATATATAAATCAAAATATCTAACGGCAAGAGAACTCCGTTATAGCAAGCAGCAATACCGTGATGTATCTTCCAAAAATTGAAAAGCCAAAAACACTCCAAAGGTTTGATCCAATCTTCCAAACTTTATTTAAAAAATATCAGCATTTGAATAGGTTCATCCTCCCAGTGTGATTTATGCCAGCAGAGTGCAGGCAGTCTGGCGCGTATCGCCAATTTCGTGTGGCTTGGTTACAGTAACTCCACCCTTCCCAAAACATAATTTTAAAGCACCCATATAGTGAAAACTAAAAAGATGACTTCTACTTTTACCAAAACAGTTCAGCCATTTTGTCTTGGGCTGACCAACTATGTTGCATAGACAATGGACAGATGTCTGCTAAGGCTACAATTTACCAAATATTTCCATATTCATATAGTTTACTATGCAGTATTCACGGTGTACCATGCCCCCAATGGCTCTAATCAGGCTCATTATATAAGCAATGGTATCTTGAGCCGTAAAATATTTTATAAAGAAAAAAATAAAGAAAAATAAAGAAAAAAATATTATATTATTTATATATATATATATATATATATATATATATATATATATATATATATATATATTTTTTTTTTTTTTCTTTATTTTTTATTGTGATATTGGCTGTACATACTCAACCTTACACAAACAAACAGAAATGAGTAATTAAATAACAAAGTTAAAACAGTCACAATCTTCAGTTACCTAAAGAAGTTGAGAATCCATTAAAAGAAAATAGGGCAAGATAAAATCAGAATAGAAAGAACAAACACATAAAAAAGTCAATATGAATTATGGACAATTCCCAGACATAGAGATAATGTCCCATAGGCATGTTAGCATGCCATCAGCTGGACTGGGGAGTTAAACATACCTCCTGGTAGATGTTGGGGCCAAGCTAACCAGGCTCTTAAACTGCAGCCAGGAGCTGAGTAGCTCCCAGCAGTGTCCATCCCTACAGATGATTCGTTTACAATTCTACTGTTTCTTTACAATCTGATTAAATGTTACTTAATGATTATTTTCATTGCATACAATGGTTTAATTTCGAGTTTTTCACTTCACTTTTATGTTCAAAGGTGTTCACTTCCAATAATATTATATACTACCTCAATCAATTCACTATTTGTCATTGTGCACATGGTAACAGTGAACTCGTGGATATTGGGAGCAGTGATTGTTGGCTTGCTTCATTGGCTTTCTCGAATGTATGGCCAGAGGTAAAGGAGGGAGTGGAGGCAATAATCCCATGGTAATGACTGCTCCCACCTTCTTCAAGGCTACAGTACATCCCTCGGCCACCATAGAGTGGTAGATCGAAGTAATCTAGGAACAGTTAAAGCACATTCATAGATTAAAGGTATGACTGTTAGCATCAGCCTTCCTTTGAATGTACAGATGGGATTTATAAACACTATATTGAACCAGAACCTTGAAATGTAAAAAGAATCCTCATACAGAAG
This sequence comes from Ambystoma mexicanum, assembly GCF_040938575.1. Lineage (NCBI taxonomy): Eukaryota > Metazoa > Chordata > Amphibia > Caudata > Ambystomatidae > Ambystoma > Ambystoma mexicanum. Next base: position 308,421,807 of record NC_090934.1, on the reverse strand, counting down.
CGATGGAAAAGTGGGTCAAATTGGTAGTAAACTAGAACTAGTAAGAGTCATATCGCAGGCAGGAGCCTGCCCTATTAAGGGCATTTAAAAAACATTCACGTTTCATTATATTCGCGATAAAGAACATTAGAGGAACTTTAACCTTGCGGTACATTTCTGATGAGGGGTGCGAGTGCACATTTTCCAAACGCAAGTGTGTGTTCCAAGACAGTAATTGGAAGAAGGAAGCCAGTGAACTGCAGAGGGAACCTTCCACCTGCGCCCAAGAGAGTGCACGATAAAGTGCATGTATATGTAACCGCCCGGCCCAAACATTCTAAGAATCTCTCCTCCTGTTCTGACTTGGGCTTAGGGTGTAACTTTGCTTTACACTCGTTTTGCTTCAGTGTGTTTCCTGGGTTACTGATTTGTACCCAAATTTGATCCGTCCCAAAGGCGTTGACCCCGCCTTGTATTACTCTTTACCCTCCATAACAAGTCTTGCATCTTCCCCTAGACGGCCTCCCCTAGACCTTCTCTAATCTATCCTTTTACCCTTTGGATGATGTGGCCTCCGAAACCAGGCACCGTTCCCCAGTGTGACCTGCAGAACGTGCTACCATATTTATATTGGCACTACAAAACCTGGGGGAAATTATCCAGATTCAGCATTCAAAAGTGGACATAATGTGCCAGATGTGCCGTGGTACTTGGACACCAGTGAGAGAGCTCATCAAATTAGGTGCTCACCTTGCATATCTTAGTGCAAGGAGCAAGTACATAGCATCTGTTGTCACCAAATGAAATCTCGACAGGGCTGTCAAAATATTAGTACCAATGAATTGGGTAGCAATAATCGTTCATGCCATACGCTGTAACCGATGATAGCGACTTAAGGTGCAAGCAAGTGGGCCTTTAGCTATGATCCCTCGGCCACTACCAACCGCCAGAGCCTGCTGAATGGCTGATTGTTGCTATTAGCACCCGGGGTCCAACCCCTGAGGGGCTTATTGTGTCATTGCAAGATTAGCCAGGTCCTCTGGGAGATCGCAGCATGGAAATTGAAGCAGGGATGGAGCCATTCTTTAATTTCCATAGGGTGTTTTTCTCAGTGCTGGTGAGGAAGAGGAGGTAGACATGGGGGGCCTGCAGATGATGCTTCAGCATGTGGTGGACAATAAGTGCGAGGGTAAGTAGAGGGGACAGAGCGGGGAGCAGAGTTTGGGAGGTCAGGGGAAGGGGCCTTGGGGTGAGTGTGGTGGGAGGCAGGTAGGAAAATGGTGGGCGGGTGCTAAGAGCCCTGAGCTCATTATGAATGCGCATTTGGATAAATAGTTTCAGTCTATGTTTGAAGAGAGCTGATAGGTCCATGCATCGCCCCGTTACTAGTAGCAATTATAACAGCGCTTTAAAGTGGGAGGATCCCAGGCTGAATTGCTGTTTAGAAATTCAATACGATTAGGGTTAGCTCCAAGATTGAGATAAAATGGTCCAGATTTAGATTCCAGTATTGGCAACAATATTCATAATATTGAAGACACAGCATCTAGATTTGGATACGATCCTTCCCATTTGGCCTTGAGAACAGGACAAAAAACCTAAGTTGTAACCTCTTAAAATGAGTACAGTTTGGCATCGAAAACTAGGCAAACCACTCTCCTTTAGAGTGCACCAGTGAGGTGCACATACAATCCTTTTTAAAGCTCCTTACTGCCTCCTAGATGCCCCGCACCTGATTGCTCCTAGTGGTGTAGTTGACGGGGATGTCGGTTCTCCGGGGCTTTAGCCAACCACTGGAGAAGGCTTTTTTTCAAAGAAGCCCTGCACGAAGTTTTCAAACAGGAGTCAAGGGCAGCGTCAACTTCAGGAACAGGATATTGACTGGGGTTAACCCGTGAGGGTGCCTTTTGTCTGAATGTGTTCGTTTCTTCTGTCTGAATAGTGTTTCTTGTTGACTGTGAAGCCCACGGGGCACTGATGTTAAACAATTCATGTAGTCTGTAATATCGACTGTGATTTGTGCTTAAACACGCTAAACACTGGCTCTGCAGTGCAAACAAAGGCTATTTATGATTGATCAATATAAAGGCATGCTCAAGCAGTGCTCACAATAGGGGGGAGTTAAGCCCCCTCTGTTCCCCAATTGGTCAATCCTGCATATACACAGCTGGAATGTCATGGCAAATGAAGACCACTGGGTGCAGCCCTTCTGACAATTTCCCTTACCTACTCTTGGGACACAGGTAGGGTGACCAGATTCAGGGGCACCAACTTCAGGTTTTCCCTGTGGTGTGGGGGAGTGCCGGTGCCCGAAAAAGAAATGTCTCATCTAAAGTACAGGGACTTTTACACAGATGGTCTTTCCCGTGGGGTGCCCGAGCCCCAGAGCACCCGCATACTCAGCGTCACTGACCAAATTTAAAAAGTAAAAAACCGGGAGAGGGCAACAAACATAAAAGTAGGACTAACTCTTGAAAGTGGCTGTCAGTGCGCTACATTTCAGTAGTGGTTGGAGGATAAGGAGGTTTAATTGTTACTGTTCAAATAAACACATATTATAATTAATGTATCATTATTTTATCCCAAACTAACTCTATCTTAAGTTGTAAAATGCAGCATTTCTTCTGTGCGAGCTGTGCCTGCCAGCTATGAAGACCTACTATCAAAAACCGGGACCACTGCAGTTTCCAATGGGAACACAACCTTGAGAAAGGGGGACAGAGCTCCAATTTCTGGCCAAGTTTATGCAAAACCTTAAACGTCTGGTCACCCTACACACAGGCCCTACAATTCCGTCCTACCGTTCCAACGTGTCTGTCTACAGCTCAGCCATCCTACCTCTTCTGTTATCTTCTTGTATTTTTGCATTCACCGACTGCGCATAGTGTTCTCTGATGCGCCTTAGCCTCCTCCCCTTCCGGTTTCATCACGTGATCTCTCGTTCTGTGAGTGCTCTCCTGTGGAAATATTCTGCCTCTTGTGCTGTATGTGTTCCTTTAGTGATTTGAATGTCTCTATCCTCCTATCTCTTTCTCCTCTCTACAGTGTACACATGTGTAAATCTACCTGTCAGCGTCTGGACTCTTAAATGGACACGGGCGGGACGCAATGCCGCCTCAGCAGATAGCTCAGAGCGTTCCCCGTCTCCGGAGCAATGGGAGGACAGGCGCCCTCCATCAAGATGTGCTGACCTTATCCCTTTCCTATTACACGATGCAGCGCTGGTGCACCGGTCATATTTCAACCCCGAGAAGGGCAGGCGCTCCACTGGAGATTCTGACCGCCAATCAGGGTCGGAGTGGGACAAGAAATAGGCCCGGTCACCCAAAAAAAAGTGGCTCACCCCTTGCCTCAAAAAAGTGGCCCACCCCTCGCCTCACGTCCCTTAACCTATGATGACATCACCAGAAGTGATGTCATTTGACCCCACCCCAAAGTGACATCCCGGGAAGCGATGAAACACAACCTTTCACCCCTTGACAAAACAGGAAGTGTCATCAAATAGAATTGTTCCTAAATTCACTAAATTACTGTGAATCCAAGCAGACGTCCAAGGTCAAATGATAATATGTTGTTGTAATAGTACTTATGCTTAAGCTCTTTTTTATAGAACAAATATGCATACAATATCACCCAACCTGTGTTGGTACTCATTTATCAACCTAAGAAGGCTTTTTGAGAGCAAAAAAAGAAAAATTGAAGAAAAAAAACATGCTTAAAGTTTTTTTTCAAAATCGGTTCAGGCATGGCAGGAAACTGGCCCCCACGATTTTTCCCCGGCCACGGACCGAAAGGCAGAGGGGCCAATCCAACCATGCTGCCAATCACATTTCCCGAACATACTAAGACCTACATGTAAATAATTCCACCTTCTTCCGTTTTTAATATAGTTATTAATAAGGTTTAGGTCTACTTGATCGAAAATATTTGATATTAATACTGAAATCTTTTGGGTCTTGTTTTTTGTTCTAAAATACGGGGGGGGGAGACCCGACGCACCTCCCTCACCCACGGACCCCCACCATCACCTATTCCCTTACCCCATCCATATATATATATTATTTCATATGCGTGAATTTCCCCAAAAAATTGATCAAAAGAATTCTGTCAAATTGAAAATATCAAATAATTTTCGATCAAGTATGCTAATACCATTTTTAAGGCTGCCTGGTTTTATGAGCGCTGCTTCATTTCCCTTCTATAGCAATAATACAGCATAGCCTCCCATTTGAATACGCGAGCAGGGGGAAATGAGAGGGCAGTGCGTACTGCCTATGTATGGATCTTGACCCCCGTTTTCAAGCCATAAATCGTCATATACATGCAGATCCTAACTACTCCTTGACATGTCCATTGTCTCCCACTATCACATTGAGAACTCTAATGCAATGGGCAGAATTAGCTCCACTCTAATGGGTAATTGTACAGCCACCTGCAGTAGGGTGACCAGAAAAAAACAAATAGAAAAAAAAACAGGCCAGACCATAGACCTAGAAGCAGGACGAAAGTAAACACAAATAACATTTTAATCCTACTTCTATGTCGCTGGCCTATTGCGGCGGGGGGTGGTGCTCATAGGCACACTCCTCTCATTGAAGGAGAGCGGGCAGGGAGAGGAAGCGGGAGGAAATGGGGGCGTGAAAAGCATCCACGCCCCTATTTACACGCAGAAAGAGTTGCGCTGGGCCTGATTTCGGGATTTCTAAATCGGTCCCAGTGAAAACCGGGACTGTAGCCACCCAACCTTCCAATCCCGGGACGGGGTTTATAAAATGAAAAAACTCCCCGGACGTTTGGTCACCCTAACCTGCAGCCATTCCCTTTGTGTGCCCGACGGCCTCACCTTGAGACTGCGGGTCGACTTTGGGAGAGAAACCTCAGCGAGTATAACCAGGAAGTATCATCCCCTGAGAGAGGGGTACATTGAAACGTGAGTGGACTCTTTAGCGTTGAGCTCTGCAACCCACTTTATGCAACCCCCAGTGATGAAGATTATACTGTTTTTTTATAATCTGTTTTCCACCATTGCCAGTAATATAGAATCTCCTGTGCTGGCACTTACAAAATAAGGCTCGCCCATCTTCGGGCGGATAGCTCGCGGTATACGTGCTCACCACTCGCGGTGGGCTCTGCAACACACTTTATGCAGGCCTCCAGTACAAAAGGTTACATCGCTTGTTTGATCATATTAAACCCTAGAAAGATGGACTCACGGAAGTGCCCTGTTCTTCTTTCAAAAAAGTGTAGCTAAGCTTATTAAGCATCCTTTCTGCCATCTTGTATCTCGAAGTCCTATGCAGATTATTCTACTAATGATACATTTAAAAGGTCTGCTACTTTTGCTTGTTACGGAATAACGTTCAGACTAAATAACCCATCCTTATCCCTGCAAGTACTTCCAGAAGGGTGTGCTCCCTCAAATTGTTGCAAAATCATAATACCTTTACTCTGACATTGCTGAGTTTGATGATCACCAAGTGGTCCTCCCCAGGATTGCACCTTGGAGAGAGCTGCCGTCACAGAAAAACTGTTACCTTCTTAATGTGCACAGGAATAGTCATAAAAAGAGGACTGGGTAACACACAATGAATCAGTCTGATCGAACAATACTATCAAAGTCACCAGATGTCTGTCTATATCTCAAGGCAATTGAGCAAAGAGACCACCAGAGAGAGAAAGATTGTTTCTAAAGGGCTTAAGAAGCATCTTGAAACAATATTTAGACAAGCATTGGCGTTACAATTTACACCTATAAACCAATTCATGCATGTAAATCATTTCTGTCCACTGACAGCTGCATCACTAGTACACAATTCTTTCAAAACTAGACTACTGTAATGCACGTTATCTACGCACTAGCAAACACAACACCATAAAACTCCAAACCCTGCAAAATAATGCCCTCAGAACAGCATTGGGTATTCCCAAAGGACAGCACATATCTGACCAAGGAAGAACCGCCAAGTGGCTGGCCATAAATGACAGAATCAAACTCAAAACCCCAAACATTACACGTAACTGTCTCAATAACAAAGCACCTGCATACCTCGCAGAAAAATTCACTAACCATAAATCTGAATGCCCCATCAGAAAGGCTCAGGCCATTAGTATTAGAATCCCTAACTTCAATCTGAAATGAACTGGAGGCTCAAGCTTCCCCGTATTGGCAGCTCACCTATGGAACTCTATCCCGGATTCCCTAAGAGCCACATCGCATTACCTTTGACTGCCCACTTTCCTCCCACGAAGATACCTGGGGTGAGATGAACACACCCATGTTAACTCCTGTATACCTGCTCGCTGCTATTTCAAGTTGCCCGTGCATATACAATCATAACCTTAGTTGTAAATGATACCTTGAGGGTAAATGTAAGATATATATATGTAAAAGTAACCTTGATGGTAAATGCAAGATATATATGTAAATGTAAACTAATAAATGTAAGATATTTATGTAACTGTAACATAAGACTTCACAAGCGCCCAGTTGCCTAACGGCCCGGTGTGCTATATAAATAAATAAATAAACAAACAAACAATGCCAAAGGTTTGGGCTTTTGTGCAGGCATGGGAAAGGCACATGCCAAGCACTGCCACAGTGGTATTAATTGGCCATTGATGGTAGCAGGTGGAACATGGTGTGAGTAGCTGGGCATCTAATGGCAGTGCCTGGCAAATGCCTGATACTTATACACCAGCCAAAACAGTTGGCTTTGCCAATGCTTGTTTTTTTTCAGGACTTCAGTGAAGGACAGACAGAGTGTTTATAAATCAAGTGGCTGAAGGCACACCTGGTAGGACATTTTTATTACACCGGTAGCAGGTTTACAACTCCAATTAATTCATTAACTCTCTGAAGACTGCTTTGAAAAAACACTGGCAGGCACTTTCTTTGAGCACAACGTTTGATGGTAAAGCTTGTTACAGCTAGCTCAAAGAGTTCCTATGAGATGGGTGTTTTGTGCCAGGACGGGCAAGAACTGGGTGAGAATGGTCATTAGGATTAGGATGGGCATGGGCGGTCAATGGGTGGGCACATTACCAAACAGCACCTTAGGCTGTGTGTCTCTCCTCATATGCCATTCCTCCCTATCTGTACTCTAAACACTGGTCAAAGTGGGCGGTGCTCCTATAATTTTTTTAATGAAGTTTTACTGTTCCTATACTTTTATTTTAAAAAGAAACTTTTCCGGAATGGTTTTGTTTTAAAATAAAAATGTAGGAAGCAGTTCAAACTTGCACTTCAGTGCACTGCACTGAACGTTCCCCTTAACCAGCAGGGCATGTGTTTGGGGGGTTGGATTGCGCATGGGAGGGGGCATGGTGATAGGTTTTGTGGGGAGTGGGCAGGTCAGCGGGGAACACAGCTCCACTACTTCTTTTCATACACTTGGATCACTGACTGTAATGCAGTAGTTTCGGCTTATAGGTGTGGCAAGCGACACCTAATAGTCCAAACTAATATCGGAACCACGTGGATAGCTTATGTTTTACAGGATCCTTTATTCTTTTTTTGAGTTGAAGAATTGAGTTTCGTTTCTGCCCTTGCTTCACTCCTTGATTTTGGCCGTGTATTGATTCTCATAAGGCAAGAATACCACGCTAAGAGCAGGAGCGTGCCCATGGGGGACACGTGGTGTTGCCATGTGTACAGCTGCATACAAACGGTTACATACGGCTGCTATATCATGTATGCCAAGCACATGCCAGGCTATCTCACCGTCAGCTGAAGCTTCCTGAGAGCCGAGTCCTTGCCCTGTAGATTCGGACTCGGGGACAGCCGCAATGTAAAAAAGTAAAAATGAAGGCAATCTTATGTCTCGATGGTGGCACATGCTCAAAAGGTTCTTAAGAAAGGATGGCTTTATACGGAGGACAACCTTATATGCAAAATTCCCTTTGTAGATTTGCAAAATCGATAGACTGCCCCATATAGAGAGGATGTGAGACATTTACAGACAGGGATATTCCTTTGACAATATGATCTCCTTTGTTGCCATTTTTGATTATTTCTCTTGTTTCATTTTCTTCTCCACCCTTCTTTGTTACAAGGACGGGGCGTATTCAGATGCAATTTCATTTAGGTTTATGAGGTTTCTGGAACAAGAAAAAGGTCTCTGGAGCTCAAAGATTGCATTCTCAGTACATCCCAAAGTTGTGGACAGTTCGCCAACGGGATCTTGACAGAGAAAACCAATGCCCGCTCTTTCACCAAGAGTCATGGCCCATACAGAGAATTAGGGACTAGTCTGAAGATCTCGAAGCCAATATTGTTGATTGCATCGGTTTTATATAGCCCTTGCTAGCACACACCTGCGATTCATAAAAGTTCAGCTAATAGGTGATATTACTTAAATCAATGTACTGATGATTTTAGGGGCAATATGACAAAAGAGGATCATTCATGAGCTGTTGGTGGCACTTGCATTACTCACTTGTATGATCTAGCTTAGAATTAAGCAAACCACCCAACCAGAACCCGACAGTTCACTGCTTGTAGCGGGGCTCTCTAGAAAAATAAAGTACACCAAATGCCTCAACTAATTTGACTATTGCTACTAAGATGCACCTGAATCCAGAATCCACTGTTTTCAGACTTTGCATCAGTTAAAGTGCCGAAGAGAGCGAGAGTATGTCATCGAGATTCTGAATGGAGAGAAATTGTTGAGGCCGAAGAGATCTTAGCAAACCAGAGAATGGTTAGGATTCATAAGGTGCCGAAATGACTAGTAAGCGCCCCAAAGCTTCAATTACCCTACATGCTATTCATACAGCATGCTGGTTTCACAACATTAAAACACCTACTTTTCTTGTTACAACCTCTGAACCTCTCCCTGATGCAATTACAAGCTCCAACACCCCTAAGGAATTCACAATCTTTAAATGCCACTAATCACTCTACATGCTCTAAACACCACAATAATTGTTCAAGCTCTGAAACCCCTTATCATTTTGGAAGCTTTGTGCACCACAGTGATTGTACTCGCTCCTAATATTTCCACAAGCTCCAAACATCCTAGTAGTTATACAAACTCCAGAAAAAGAACAAATCATTCCACAATATCCAAGCACCCACGTGATTCCACAAAGTCCAAAAACCACCCACATGCTTAATTGCTTTTCTTATTCTCTATCGTGCTCCGGGTCCTCTCATCTTTTCTGGCTGATTTTTATTCTCTTTTATTTACTCTTCTACCACTTTCCTCTACTTTTATCCTCTTTGGTGACTTAATCTTCATCTTTCTTCTGTTCATGCATCTTTGCCCTTGCTTCCTCTTCTTACCTCGTTTCATCAAACTTTGCTTCTTACTCCTCCTTCCCATATTTTGGGCTATTCACTCTATTTAATCTTTACCTATGACTCACCGGACACTGTTATGGCCGCTTAGCCTACCTACCTCTTCATCTGATCACTTTTTGCTCTCATTCTATCCTCTTTTGCCTGACACTTATTCTAATTCTCCTCCTTCTAGATCTGTCTCACGTCGTGAGCTTCATTCTTTTAACTCAACTATTTTTTTCTTCTCCTGATCAATTTTCTTCTTTCCCGACAGACTCTGCTTCTACTCATCTTAATTCAGGTTTGTCCACAACACTTGATCTTCTACATCCTTCCTGTCCATTCACTCCTTCTAAAAGACCATCTTAGCCTTGGTTTTCCTCTTCTCTTCATTCCCTTCACTCAGCTTTAAGTGAGGCTGAACGCAGGTGGAAGAAATCTCGTACTCCTGCTGACCTTCATACTTTATCTTTACTCCATTCCTCCTATGATTCGTCTCTGTTGGCTGCAAAGAAACAATAATATTTTTCTTCTCTTACTCTTTCTGTCTTTCACCTTCATCGAGATCTGTTTCAACTATTAAGCTCTATTCTCTCTCCTCGTCCCCCTGATCCTTCTCTTTCCTCGCTTTTGGTTAATGTTTTTTGCAGATGTCTTTACTTCAAAGGTGACTTCACTTGAGGTGTAATTCCACTTTCCTGAGCCTTCTCTTTCTGCTACTTCTTCTAATGTTTCTCCATCACTCTCTTATGTTACCCTTCGATCTGATTCTGACACTTCATCATTCTTGGTGGGGGCTCATGCTACTGCATCCGCACTGGATCCTGTTCCTTCTGCCCTGATTTCTTCTGTTTACCCTCCTTTAATTCCATACCTTACTGTGTTGATTAACTTGTCACTTGTCTCTGCTACCCTTCCATCTTCCTTTAAGCATGCTGCTATTATCCCTAGTTTTAAGAAACCCTTCTCTTTCCTCAAATTTCCGTCCTATTTCCTTTCTTCCTTACCTATCGAAACATCTTGAACGTGTGGTATATGCTCAAGTCTCTTCATTTTTACATCTACATTCTCTTCTTCCTACATTGCAATCTGGTTTTTGTCCTCCCCGCTCCACTGAATCTCCTATGTTACATGTTCCGAACTCTTTACTTTCTGCTAGGCATAACAAATTGTCCTGATACTTATTTTGCTTGACCTATATGCTGCGTTCTATACTGTTCATCACACTGTCCTACTCTCTTCTCTGCCTACAGTGGGGTTATGTAGTTCTGTGCTTAAATGGTTTAAATCTTATGTTTCTGATCATACCTGTTCTGTTTCCTGTGCTGGTCAGTCTTTATCTTCCTATCTACTTCTTTACGGGGTTCCCCAGGGTTCTGTTCTAGGTCCTCTTCTGTTTTCTTTATACACTATTCTGTTGTCCGATGTCATTTCCTCTTTTGGTCTGTCCTGATACTTCTATGCTGACGATTCCCAAATCATCTTCTCTTTGTCTACATTCTCTTCGTCTTTACATGATACTGTTTCTTCCTGTCTGCATGCTGTTAAGTCCTGCATGGCTTCCCAATTTCTTCACATGAATTCCTCCAAAACGGAGGTACTATTTTTAAAAAAAATATATTTTCCCCTCTTCCTCTCCTTCTCCTGTTCCTCCTCCACCAGGTCTTCTTTTTCCTGTTCCTCCTCTAACAGGTCTTCTTTTTCCTCAGCTCGTAATCTAGATGTTCTCTTATACTCTTCTCTTTCTTTCTCCTTGCACTTTTCTAACACTGCTCATTTTCACCCCTAAAATCTTCAGCGTGCTCGGCCATTTCCATCGTTTCAGGCTACTAAATTGCAAATGTGTTCCCTGTTTTTCCCCATCTTAATTATTCCATTCTCTTTCATAGTCTTCCTAGGTCTCACCCTAATCCACTATGCTTGGTTTTTAATTTTGCAATTTGTCTTTTGCTTTTATTACTGGCTCGTTATTCTGTGACTCTGTCTCTTCGCTCGGTCTCTATGCTTTCCTTTCATCTCTATTTTACGTTTCATTTTCTTTGTTTTGTCTATAAAGCCTTACATGGTCTGGCTCCTTCATACCTTTGCTCCCTTGTGTCTTTTTATTCTCAACCCTGTTCTCTTCGTTCTGAACCCTTATTTCCTCTCTATGTTCCAAAGCCGCATTGTGCCTCTTTCCGTTTCGGTACTTTTCACTTCTCGCAACGAATTACTGGAATACCCTTCCACTTTCTATTTGTGTCTCTTCTACTTATGATACTTTCCGTTCTCAGCTCAAAGCTCATCTTCTTCTCTCTTGATCTTCCGCATAGGTGATTGCAAACTTTCATCATTACATATTTTATTGTACTGTTTGTTACTTAGTTACTTACTTTTTGTAAAGGGCGTAGGCGAAAGCACTCAATAAATAAAATTAAATACAAATTACACAAACTCAGAGCACCCTCTATTTCTTACAAATGTTCAGAATACCCAGTAATCGCAATTCAAGTCCAGAATAGTGATTGCTCAGTCTACTCCGAATCATTCTACATGCGTCGATCATCTCTGTTCACTCCAACACCTGGCCTAACCACTGCTTATGTGCCAAGCACCCCTAGTTATTCCCCACACTTTGACAGCCGTGATCATCCCTCATAATTAGGCATGCCCAGAATGCCCCATAATAAAGCGTGACTTGGTTGTTCCGCACCAAAGGCAAGGGCATCTGATGAGGGTGAATGTCATTGCCACCCAATAAACCCAGATGGTCAGGGTTCTAAAGCTAATAGAGCTTGTACAGAGGGGAAAGGGATGGCTGACCTTTGGCTCCTTGTGACCGAGCAAGCCCATGCCTCCTTGCCACGGATCACATAGGGAAGGTTGGAATTAAGCATTTACAGACTGTTAGAGCCTCTATTCCAAGCTTGCTGATTGGCTAGAAAACTGGGACCAGTGATGAGAACAAAGGGGAAGCATGGAATGCAGGCTTCTACTGGTGGGTGGATCCTGGATTCCCCTTCCATGTTTGCAACAAGGTCAGAAAACATGCATTAATCAATTCTTTGAGCACTGTATAACCGTTTTTGACTGAGCTTAGCCATAACTGCACATCATTCTGCACATGCCAAACAACCCAATTCGTTGAACAAGCTCCAAAACTCCGTAATCATTCCATCATTTGTAATTCCCCAATCGGTCTATAAATTCTGAACATCCCCTCCCCCAATCAATGAACAAGTGTCAGCCCCTCCAGCCTCCCAATCATTGAGCTATAATGATTCACTGATTACCTCCAGGGTTCGCTCTGAAATGTTGCAAACTCTGTGGTCGCCCCCTTCTCCACCTCCAGCCCAGATCTCATCTTATTTTCTTTCGGAATTAAAAAGGTTGTCAATTAAATTGAAGCCTTATTCGCCACTTGGTGGGATTCACAAGAGCGCTGGAAAATTGGAGGTGGTTGAGAAACGAATTCCCGCCTGAGCGATTACAGCTGAAGTCCTTGCACTGGGAGAGGCTATGTTCCCTTTGCAAATTGCCAGTTTGCTAATCAACGGCTTATTTCAGTTCTGGAGTGGCCCACTTCTCAGGCATGGGTGCACCTGTTCGGCAAGCACAATATGGACGCCAACGCGCAAACCAGATCATTTCAATGCTAACTCCTAAAAATGGTACTCCAATCATGTTTTATGAAAATCTGTTTTTAGAAATATAGATTACTCAATCGGATCCCTTGTTCTAAATGTAAACAGAAAGCAAGATCAATAAAATACTAACTTTACAGTGCTGCAGATCATCCGCACACCAGACTGTTTCCCTTCTCCCAATTCAATACGTTTCTGTTTATCCATATTTGGGATACATTCAGGACGTCAAATGGGGTTTCAATGCAGCCTACTATACACATGCTCATGAAGGCATACGGAATTGGAACCTGGTGGAACAGAATTTTAATAATAATTTAAGGTTTTTGTAACATGGACTTTAATGTGCAGCGGAAGGGACGGGTGGAGGTAAAGGGTAGAACTGGAACGTGGATCAGGATGACAGGGAGGGAGTGATATGTCTGACTTCCAAGCTTCTGCATTTTCGGGATACACTTTTAATCTGTTTTTTGGAACTTTATCCAGTCGGGGTCCAGTTTCAGAGGTGTGAAAGAGACTTCCAGAAGCTTGAGCTTTGATACTTCAATAATGTCTAACCAAACGCTTCACGAAATCAGCGTTTGAAGCGTTTGGACTCTGGCCACAGTGGGGAACCAGCCCCTGAATTTACAGGTGCAACATTTGAACAAACTCCCATGTTCTGGGAATGTACCACAATGTATCAGTAACAGAGACTGCTTCAGTTATTTGCCATTTATGTTCTTGAGGAGAATCAACTACTTTAGAATTGGCCCGTATATCTGCCCCTAAGGAGGGCTTGGGTTTTCCAACTCAGTTTGAATAACATACGTCTTGCCTTGAAAAGGACCCGTTGTTTTGGGTCGAAACACGTGTCAACAGTCTTGTTTTTGCATCAACTCATAAAATCTGTTTCAACAGCGTTTTTTTGACTGAAGAATCTATTGCTTTGGACTCTTTGTTTCACTGTATTTGTTGTCCAGTTACACATTCAATTTGAATAGGATATTTATCATTCGCTTAGGGCTGCGCAATCATTTAGAGGTGACATTTTTCAAGTGTCCATTTAGAAATAGTTGATTTGACAGCCAAGACCTGAAAAGGCCCAGTACTGGTGCATTGCACCACCAGTGACATGTAGACCTCTAACTGCGCTCACTTTGCTAGTGCTTTGCAAGAAGTATTTGTCGGGTCAGGGGTGTCCGATCTTTCCTGACTGAGGCATTGAGAAGTGGATAGTGCAATGAAAGATGGCCCCAACTAAGTGAGAAAGATCCATCAACATTTTATGGGGCCACTTGATGTGTTAGTAAGTGCCATTGGCATGCAGTGATTGAGACGTAAACAGTTCCCAGATGCAGACCAAGTGGTACTCATTGGCCCGTGTGTGACCTACAATGGTGGTCATAGTGTCAATCCCATTGCAGTTTATGGGGCTTCAAGGTTTGTAGGTGAGCTACTGAATCAAATTGTCAGTTAACATGGCTTTCCCACTCTTGACCTTTGCTTGGTTGCTGGTGTTCAAAGTCATCTTACATGGGAGTATTTGTAGGGCTCACACTACTCTATAAGAATTATTTGCAAGTACCTCACTAGGTCATGTCATGGGAGGGTTTGAGACACACTAGTGTCTGACACAGAAGGACTTTTGCCACGTGGGATTGGGAGGTGCCCTCCAAATCTCTTACAATGGGACCAGATGTAACGTTACTAAGACCAAAATGGTGCCCCCTCTGACTCTTTTCTGGGGAAACACTTGGCAACTGCATACATATGATTGTAAAGCGATCCGTTGCTTCTTGAAGCTAGGTCCATGCTCAATAAATACCCTCATAATAATAACAATAATACAATGGCCTTATTGTATCAACAGCCCTGCTGATAAGTGAACGATTGATTTTCCACCCACCCTCAAAGACACCGGCCGGCTGTAAAATCGCAGCATTTCCCCCTAGCAATATTTCCTTTACAACTCTATGCGACCATGCATCAACGATCATTGGCTGTAAAGCCTGTCACTCAAAATCTCTGCGACATGAGCAGCTATTTGTTCCTAGTTGTGACACCACCTGTTGATGCGAGTGACATTAATTGAGCCCATCCTCCCACTCTGCATTAAGAGCCTTCTCATAAAGATCAGATCTGGGGAATTTCCTGGCAAAGCGCGTGAGAGGAGCACTGCGTTCCTCGTTGCCGCGTTAACTTTCCGTTAATGACTTTCATCTTGTATTCAAAATATTTTGTCCATGGTCCACCTGGTTTGTTAATGTCACTTTTCAAAAGGAATTCATTTCAGTTTGCAGAGGGCACCCCGGTGGCCTTTACAGCTTAGTAACATAGAAAAAAATACCTTACAAATTACACTATGGTGTTGATCAGGTCGGGCCTGAGTGGGCAAGTTGAGGCACACCCAAAATCTGCTTACAGTTGTTAACGTCACTGTGGTGGGCCCAACTACATTAGCTTCAGGCCCCACTTGTCAGACAATCCTGGCTACGCCTCTGCCAATAGCCCAGAATGAGCATCCGCTGCATTGGTGTGGCATGGGGTTGTAAGAGCACTACATGGCGCAGAGGACACCATGCTCCGCTCCCATGTTTTCTTTTTAAAATTGCAGCCGTGGATTGGGCCTAAAGTGATATTTTATGGAATGCAAGATGAGAACACCCTCCATTAGCATTTTTACAACTATTGTGATGAGATTGCTGGTTTTCCTTCTGTTTCATACTGTGCTAATTGCTTCTAAGTGCCTGGCAACATCGAAAAATGCAGCAAGGCCAGTACAAGGCAAGGGTCAGACAGTTGCAGTAAAGAAAGAGCGTGCATCAGTGCACCACTGTGTCTTTGCTGGGGCTTGGCCCCTGAGCACGCCTCGCAGATGACCCGAAGGTCTGTGGTGTCCTCACTCCCCCTGTCCCACAGGCGAGATGGTACGTTCCATCTTTGCCTACTCCACGAGCAGCCCTCCTTACCCAGCCGCACTCCTTCTGGGGTTCCACTAGTGCTGTGAAGGCTGCGCCCGCTTAATTCACCACAAGGCTCTTCTGGGTACAACCTTCATGTACCACTCCTTCCTAAATTCCCTTCCTGTGCTGAAGTTAACTCTGTGCATTGACATGAGGCAGCACCTCCACTTTAGTCCAATTGGATCAAATAATGTCACCCATTACTACAAATCCCAGAATGCTTCGTGTTTTTAAATGAAAGCTCGTAGCTGGCACATTTTGTCTCTAGTGACATACAGCCAGTGCTTTAAGTGGGGTAAGAAATTGAGGGGGAAGGGCCTAATTTGGGGGCGTGGCTTGCCTGATGGGCGTGGCCTAACATTTAAAGGCGTGACCTAAAGAAGAGCATGTAAAAATTAACAGGGGTTGTCTCGTCTACATAACTAGGCGCATACTGCAACACTGCTGGTACAACCAAAACGTGTGTTCCTGGGCAAATCATTTAATTGCACTGTTGAGGGTGAGGCTTTTTAAAAAGAGAGAAGTTGAATGCTTCTAATATAAAATACAAGCAGTCCTTGCATTCGGGGAGGGAGACCTACCAACAACGTTTTTCTCTGGGGGCAAGACATAAAAAAGTTTGTATACCACTGCCATTGCCCAATGCGGCCATGGCATGGTTGCAGAGCCCAGCGCCTGAACGTGGGTGTACTGCCGACAGGGTAAGGTGACAGGTGGAAGATGTTGGCTACGATAGCGCACTATTGTGGGCTCTCATATCCCTTCCACCCCAACAAGCAAACAGAAAAGTTTACAAATGGTCTGCCTTTAAATGCAATGGGGTGTCCTCTGGCAAGAAGTCCGCGATTCCTGCTCGCAGGGGGTGTTGTGTAAGACATAAGAGAAGGTTATGACCGTGTGAGGAAGAGAGGGTGGGAGCAGAGGCGGTGCGTGTGTTTGGGTTCCACTGATAGGCCAAAGTTGTTCTCTGCATCAGTTCTCAGCTCTGTTCTGTTTATGCAAATGCTATAATGGCCCATAAAATAACTTCCCAGGCTCCTCCCTCCCTTCCTTCACTTGAGTGAACTCCTCCTCTGTCCCCTCATAAAACCTCCCGCCTCCCAGCATTCCCTCACCTGTCCCTCCCGCCTGTACTTATTCTGACATCTGTCTCTGTCACTGTCCCCCCCCCCAGACCCCCCTGCGCGTTGTCCCTCTCCTGGCGAGAGCTGCCACCCCCTGGTTGTCCTGCTTCCCCTGGTGTCTGTCCCAACCAAGCTGTGGCATAGAAGGCTGGGCACCTTTTGAGTCCGGTCATGGGGGTTAATGGGTCAACCATTAACACCCTTTTGTCTTCACTCCTGTTGTGCCTGTTACTCTCAGCCCTATGTTGTGAATGGCACAACAGGAAGTGGAGACAAAGGGGTGTTAATGGTGGGTGGGGACGCTGAGCTGTGACTAACACAAGTGCCAGCCAGCCCCAGCTTCGAGCAAACTCGTTTGAGGGAAGCTGTGACTGCCCTGCACTTATGTCAGTCACAGCTGCCTGCCTTGATGACAGCGGGACAATGACCTGCTGTCAAGTGGTGGGATGGGAGGGCCCTGGCAGGGCCCCGGCTCAGCCTCACTTTTTGGAGACTGCCCGGGCCCAGCACCGGCAGGCCCCAGTCCACTTAAAGCACTGCATACAGCCATCTGTTAAATCCATTTATGAATTTATTTTATTTAGCGCTTCTGTAGCCCAGAAGGCTTTGGGTAACATTCAAACTGGGTGCACTTAAAGAAATGTGCTTGCGTGAGAAAGTAGGGACCATGACGGAAAATAAGGCATGTGTGTGCAACTCTGAGGCCACTGGTTGCTTTCCCAGAGGCGGTAGATTCACATCTTAGCCTTGCGATGTCCAGGGCATTTTCTAGGGCGAGGCAATACCAGGTGGCATCTAGGTTGGTAGCAGCATGGGGTGCCACATAGCACGCATCACTGACAGCAAATTTCGCTTTGTTGCCACGGAAACGCTTGGCTAGGAGTTGCATAGATACTTGTACTCGCTCTGTCGAGAGCCACAAAATGAGTTCCATTAAGTTGTGCAATTAGAACACCTGTTAACACCGTCATTTAGGAGCCTGCTAATGTGTAACGTTGTGCAAGTAAATGTTTTTGGGGCATTTGTTTGAGGTTTGCGAGATCTCATCTCCATGACCAAGGGAGATCTGGGAAGGCACGCCCCTTCTTACTAATGTGCGAGAGGGCCTTGGCACCCGTGGCTGGGCTCCTGCAGACGCTTTCAGCAGCTGGGGCTGCGACAAAGAGGAGGCGAACAATTAATGTTGCAAAACATGTCATTAAAAAATCTGCTTGCGAGGGACTCTATCGCTAATTAGAACACGGCGCAAGGCAGCCGACCAGTCAGCTGTGAGCTCCTGGGGGCTCCCATGTAGGTAAAACACTGGCAGTGTCATGTAATAAAGAGCAGCGAGGGCGGGGTCTATTGAAACAATGCCCTGGGGTCTCGCGCCTCCATTTTGTGGTGTCTGCATGTTTCAATTGTTTTGCCTTAACAGGAGATTATGTTGCCAGTGCCAGGTAGTAGTGTGGGGTTAGAAACTGACATTTCTAAGCACACACGATCCGCAGGAGGGCAACCCAGCTGGTGCAATGGTTCGGAACTCAACATGGACTTGCATGTGAGGGGCACATATCCGCAATTGGGGACCAGGCCCGGCAACCTGTGGTAGAGCATGTGGGTGTGCAGCCTAATGCACCAGCCAAGAGGAGGGACCTAAAACGCAAGAGCATTTTTAGTTTGAGCTTCCATTGGGGCTTCAAGTTCGTTAGAGGCAGGCTAGTGGCTGCATTGCTGGGGCCGTGCCTTGTGGGCACCACTGTGTCCTTTCACTTTCCCTTTATAGAGTGGACAGCACATCAAAGAGTGCAAGCACAGCGTTTTGGTCCTTCTCACATGCCTTCACCTGAGTCGACTTTTGCGCATTGTACTCTCATTCATTTCCTGATATGTGTTGGGCAGGTGGCATGCCCGCTTCCACAGAGTAAACCTCTAGCCCCTCCACGGCGTTCGGGAAACGCCAGCTCTATTCCATCCTTGAACTCTCCTGGACAGAACAACCTAGTGATTCTACAGGCCTTTCTATCGCCATCCAAGAATGAGACCGACCCCATTTTGGCCTTGGTGGATTGTGGGACCATGGGGCTATTCATAGATCAAGATTGGGTCTTCAGCCACCACATTCCATACAGACCAAAGAGATCCAACTCTCGATAAACCATCATCAAGAGGTGATCAAATTTGACATCATAAATTCAGCTCATTACCCAATGGTACTGGGTATGCCCTGGTTACAGAAGCACAACCCATATATCAACTGGGCAGCAGGATCCTTGTTTCTTGGTTCTGAGCATTGCATGTCTCACTGTCTATTCCTAGATTCCTCCTCGACATCTTCCGAAGGCACGCCAACAGACCAGCAAGGCCCATTCATGGTTTCAAATATCATTCAGGTTCTTAAGGCCTATCAGGAATACGCTGATGTGTTTTCAACTGCTATAGTCCAGGCCCTACCCCCTCACAGACCTGAAGACTGCGCTATTGATACAGAACCTTCAGCAGTGATTCCCTTTGGAAGGATGTTCATTTTATCCGAACCAGAAAAAAGGGACCTTTGAGAATACTTGGATACCAACCTTGAAAATGGCACCATAAAACCATCCAAATCTCCAGCTGGAGCTTCGTTGTTTTTTGTTCCCAAGAAAGACACTAAACAGCTTAGGCCTTGTCTTGATTATCGTGGATTAAATCAATGCACCCTCAAGGACCGCTACCCATCGCCCTTAATCTCAGATATCCTGGAAGCGGTGAGAGGAGCTGTAGTGTTTTCAAAATTGGATCTCAGGGGTGCCTACCATCTGATCCATATCGGGGAAGGAGACGAATGGAAAACAGCCTTTAGAACATCCTTTGGTCACTTTGAATACCTGGTCATGCCCTTCGGACTCGCTAATGCCCCAGCAGTCTTCCAACGTTTCATGGATACGGTGTTTTCTGACATGCTGTTCCTCTTCATCATAGTTTATCTGGACGATATCTTGTTATACTCCAAGGACCATTTAAAGCATGAAGAACATGTTAAGGCAGTCTTACAACGGCTACGTGAACACAAACTCCTAGCTAAACCAGAGAAATGCCTTTTTCATGTCTCTACTGTTCACTATATAGGATTTGTCCTTAGTCCAGAAGGAATTGGAATGGACCACTCCAAGGTAAAAGCCATACTATCTTGGCCTGTTCCCACTACCGTGAAACAGATTCAATCCTTCCTGGGGCTTGCCAACTTTTACCGGAAATTCATACCGTCCTTTTCTGAGATAGTTCAATCATTGCATTGTTGAAGAAAGATACTCCCTTTCTCTGGACATCAGCTCAAGATAAGGCATTCCAACGATTAAAAGCGGAGTTTACTCAAGCCCCCATCCTAGCTCAACCTGATATTAATCGACCATTTCTAGTGGAGATCGATGCTTCTAACTAACATGCAGTGCTAAAACAGGAATTCGAGGAAAAATTAGAACATCCCATTTCTTACCTTTCACGAACCCTGACTTCCAGCGAGACTCATTATTCCGTCTTGGAAAAGGAGTTGTTAGCCATCCGCCAAGCTTTCACAGAATGGCGTCATCTACTTCTGGGAGCAATACATCCTGTTCAGGTCCCGCCGGACCATCGAAATCTTCAAGTTCTACAATCTTTGGAATGTAGGAATAGTCGTCAAAACAGTTGGGCCTTCTTCTTTGCCCATTACCAGTACAACATCCATCATGTCCCCGGATCACAGAACAAAATTGCTGACGCCTTATCCCGACGTCCCGACTACGAAACTCTTGAAGATTGGTCCTTCCCAAAGATGTTTCCCCACACAATTTTTGTAGCCCAAGCAATCACTCTCCTGGAAGACATATGGATGCAAACCCAGTCCTCTGCGATCTGGAAAGAATTTACAGGGAAGAATCGGTGGAATCTTAGAACAAGAGACGGGTATCTGTTTAAGGATAATGGCCTGGTCATTCCCACACAGAGACTACAACAACGGATTATTAACCTCTGTCACGATACCCTTCACTCCGGACATCATGGCATTACCAACACTCTCCGTCTCATACAAAGACAATTTTGGTGGCCTAAAATGAAAATGGACGTTCAACGGTACATTCAAGCCTGTGCAGTCTGCAATCAAAACAAGCATGATAACAAGAAAACGGCAGGTCTCCTACTTCAACCTACGCTACCGTCTAGGCCCTGGGAATTCATCGCTACGGACTTTGTGGAATTACCACCATCCAGAGGTTACACGACTATCATGGTCACCATTGATTTATTCACCCATATGGCTAATTTTACACCATTGTACAAATTGCCATCTTCCTCAGAACTCGCTGGCATCTTCCTGGAACACATATTTTGACTTCATGGACTCCCTTCCAAGATCATATCAGACAGGGGACCTCAATACATCTCTCAATTCTGGAAACACTTATGCCGTATTCTAGGAATCCAACGTGCCCTCTCTTCAGGTTATCATCCACAGACTAACGGAGCTACCGAACCTGTGAACCAGACCCTGGAGCAATACCTTTGTTGTTTCGCCACCAAGGTGCAGGACGACTGGTCACTCTTAATACCTGTGGCTGAATTCGCCTACAACAGTTCTGATCACTCGCCAGCCAAGACCAGCCCTTTTTTTTGCAGCCAATGATTCCACCCTTCGGAATCCATTCCAACCTTCCATTCTCCCACATCCCACACCAGTACCAACAGTCGACTCTTGGATTGAAACTCTCATCAACGTACACAAGGAAGCCAAAGAACACTTAGAAAAGGCCCAAACTCATACCAAGCATTATTCGGACTCCAAAAGAAGACCAGGACCTTCTTATGCAGTGGGTGATAAGGTCTGGCTGTCCTCGATACTACTGCCTCGACATTTACCACAAAACAAACTGGCTCCCGGTACTATGGCCCTTTTTCCATAAAGGAAATCATAAACCCAGTGACATTCCGGCTCAAATTGCCAGACTCCTGGAAGAAGATTCATCCAGTTTTTCACACTTCTTTAATAAAACCTTACATCCAGTCCTCCTAGAAGTCCTTCAGACCCAACCCCGTGGTTGTGGACGACCAGCTGAAATATGAAGTATCCAGAATATGCAACTCCAGGTATAAACGGGGTCAACTTCAATACCTGGTTGAGTGGAAAGGATATCCTCCTAGTGAAAGAACCTGGGAACCATTTTCAAATCTGAATACCCCTCGATTGCTCAGAAGGTATCATCTCATACACCCGAGCAAACCTGGTGGGACAGGTTTTCTGAGAAGGCATGCTGTCATGATCCATAAAACGCATCCCTTTTGGACTTCCTGGTCTCTGTCACAACAGGGCTTGCACTCCTTGGTACTTCCAACATGGCCGTCTAACGTGGTACGCTCTCCATCAGCCTCCACGTCAGGCGTAGCTCATTCTATAAAGAGACCACGCCTCCGTGGCCCCGCTCGTCTCAACGCTACCGCTTGCAGTGGCTAGACGTGTGCTCCGTAGTTCGCTGTAACTAATCTCTTGTTTCTTGGTTCCCGGACCCTCGATTTCCCCCTCTTCCCTTCCTCCCTCCTTACTCTGCCTTGATTCCCGGATCTCGTGTACCGCCTCAGAGTACACCTCCCTCCTTTCCTGGACATCCCGGAGACTCCAAGTACCCCCGGATGCTGAACGCACACTGGAACCAGAAGAGGCTCGCGCGGGCTTGTACAAAACCCGATCCGTACGCAAGAAGGCTCCTTCCAAGAATTGCTGCAAGAATCGAAGTCGGGTGAGAAAGGGGGAAATCCGTGGCAGTTAAAGTAGCACTGCGAAGTTAAGGGCTCGCCACAGACATCTGTGTTCAGCTCATAGAGTACATCTTTGAATCTTGGAACCATCAACTCACCCCTCAATCCTTCTGAGAGTGACACATGGAGTATTATTAAATAGTTTAATAGTAACACCTATTAAAACAGCTGTTACGTGCAGGAAGAATTCAGCATGAACTTCCATAAATAATTAAATTATGATACGCGAGTGATTCAGTTGACAATATGTAGCATTTAAAAAAAAATACCATTTAGAAATGTATTCAACTCGATATGTTTTAAGAATAGGGCATAGCTGATAGATTGTACCTGATATTAAAATGCACCCAGAATAAAAATACACTGGACCGGTGGGCTCAAGGGGACAATATTGGTGGGCTGCTGTCTGTGGCTGATGCCTACAGTGAACCCATACTGGGCAGTGTAATAATCTGTTACAGGAGGGTGTTAACAGTGAAGTAAACTTGACTCAGATGTAAGCTTTATATTAAACTGAATGGGGACACTTTATTTTACTGTGCTCTTGCACCTTGACGTGTCTCATGTGCTCTATGGAATTATCAATAATGATCTCAGACCCAAATAACCAGACAGACTCAAAGAATATGGCAAAGTCTTACTTCATTATCAGCTCAGAATAAACTAGGGCAATCTGTCGAACAACAAACTGTAGTCCACGCACTCACACTTTAGGTTGCAATTATACAGAGCTTTATACCTCGATATGTGTCATCTATGATGTCATCCTATGTGGCAAACTGTAAAACCTATTGAAGGGAGAGATTGGTTAAAGGGACATATATACCTACATATCATATAAGTATTAGTAATATCACTGGATGCCCCTTATCTAGTAGGCATGCCTTAAACCACCTCTAAATATGTATAGTACAGATTATAGCAGAATAACAGCAGCGAATTGGCCTGTTCAAAATTGCATAGCATGCCGCTACATAGACCCTCTGATTGGTTGGCATTCTATCCCAACCTTGGACATTTAGCTTGTTAGCAGCACATAATCAAAACTAAATTCCGGTGCAGAGAGCAATGTCAGACTACTACTCACTTCCCAATTAGTCCATCATCTCTCATCGGTCAGGCCCCAAGCCAAGGCTTCTTCTTTATAGTTGACCTTGCAGCCTGTTCTCTGTTCTGAGACTTTCATGGGAGTGTAGGTGCACCATTATCTTTGTCTGGAGTTTAATGAATAGCCCTTGTTTTTGACTTCTGAATGAAGTGTGAGGAGACCACGATTTGGTCCATTTCAACCTTCTATTCACTGCTATTTGATTCAATTAAGCTAGGTATCATGACTCCTCTTGGCCTCTGGAGACTTGGTTGCTCTTTCTTACAGAAGCTTTTAGCATCTTTAATTGTCCAATACTTGGCACTTGGAGATGTTTTCTTCTTTGCTTAATCTAAGAGAAATAGGTCTTACGTACATGGCTTATCTTCTTGACTCCCGTTGTGCCTTGCAATTATTCCTTGATGTGGCATCCTTGGACCCAGGCCAATAGACTCCTCTTCGTTCCACGAAATAAGCTGTTTTTCCAGCGTCTCCTGTCTCTACAGCCCTGGTCTGTCTCTGAGGTAGCTTGATTGGTTTCACGACAGGTCCGGCATTCATCTTTTCCTCATGGCCGCCTTAGCCACGTTATGTTTTCTTCTGCGGCAAGCCTCTATATGTCTCATCTACCTTGCATTTCTGCATATTTACATTCACTTTATTGCTACTTACTAATTTCTTTAGCGCATATGATTTCTTCATATTGTTAAAGAAAGCATCTCATGGGCGCTGTATACCCGAACTTCTTGGTGATGGATACAGAGGGGTAGCCAATCTGTCAGTTAATGCTGAAGCGAGGAAATGGTAACGCGAGGAACCAGCCCAACACCCATCTGGTGGAATAATAGGTTGTGGGTTGACCGGCTCCCAATGTCATGAGACACCATTTCCCTGATGAGCGTGACATCAGGACAGTGCAAGCATTGAGAGCGAAGGCCGATTCATGTCCAGTAAATAGTTGTGTAGAGAACAAGGGACCGCAAACCAGGGACCACGATGAAATAAGGGTTACCACCGAAATATCAGCGCTAATTGGAGAATCAGAAGTTAAATTGAGTTTGAGGTGGTGCATAGAAAATGGAGAGGCAAGGCCTGTGTGTGCAATGGTAGTAAAGGGAGTATAGGGAAAGAAAATGGAAGAAAGAGGTGACGGCGGAGGGAGGTCAGTTGGCATGACGATTTAGTAGCACAAGATCCCACCTGCAAAGAAAAGGGTTATCGAAATCTGCATCTGGAACTTAACATTACTGTAATTATCCCATTCATATGGCTATTAGCACTAAGGATCTGGCATATTCTCCAAGTAAAGAAGCAAAGCTATGGTCCTGCTTTCAATACAGTGCTACATATTGAGTGCTAGTTTGCTCTTGGGTGTTCCTATCTTTGTGTATATTAAGGAACCTAAAGCACTAGAGAATAGATCAATACACCCAGGGTCACACTTCAAGTTGGGAGGCACAGCACAAATGCCTGGTTCTTCTACTTGGAGAGTGGTCTACATAACCACTAGGTTAGTCATTCCAACTTGGATAAGGGACCCTGAGATGAGTTTGCCTTAAGGGGACAGCTTCCTCTGGCTGATTGCCTCTTGATGGCAATTACATTTTACGGTCAACGATAGACATGCCAAAACAGTGAAAGAGCGGCAAGCACGCGCACAATGGGCCAGCACTGGCAACCCTGGCAAAGGGACAGACCACAGAAGCCACTCCGGCCTCCCCTGAATGGGGACTCGTATTTTTTGTGTGCAATATGGGCTTGGTCCCTATTATTATGATATGTGGAGTAACTCTGTATCATCGGCTAGGAGTGATGGCATGGTATTGGGCAGGGAGGATAGCTCAGGGGCAATGCGTTTGTCCTGGGAGCAAGAAAATGCAGAGCAACACACTCAAATCCCAGACCTGCAGTTAGAGGCTGGTCTCCTGTATTAAGTTAATTAATGGGAAACCTTGGGTAAGGGTTTCTTTAAATAGCAAAAGCTGCAAACTGAATCAATTACCTAGCAGGGGTGCCGAATTTTGGTTTTCCTGGGGAGAGGGGGAGGTTTTGGAGGCGGGGGTGGGGGGATGCGTGGGTCAGCGACAGCAACAACAAAAAGTCCCATTATATGAATAGTAAGAATAGGGACTTTCATGAAAAGAGCGTTTCCTGGGGGATTTTGGCAGATAAGACAAAGTCCGTGCCCACGACTTCAGGACATATAGTGGCCCAACATGCGTGCCTTTCTTCAAAACATCAACTTGATAGAGGCTTGGGGGGGGGGCAGAGTGGGAGAGAGACTGGCACCTTAGCTGGTGGCATGTGTGGCTGCAAGCGTCGGGCAGTGGGAAAGTGGGCTGCCAGCCAGGGTCAATGCAAGGGCCCCGGGGGCAGCGGTTGCAGGCAACTAGATTCTGTAGGGGTTCTGGAAAGCCTGGGTGTGGGAACCTGGTCGCTGGAGGCGAACTGGAAAGCTCGCCAATGTTCTGACCGACCTAAGTGCTGCTGTGCTGCTGGTGTTACTCGGCATACAGCCCTTTAACCACTGCTCCAGTCATCATGCTTACAGCAGGTCACACCTCAGTTCCGTGCTGGCTGGGCTTTAGGAGGTGTGAATGGCCGGCTGAGAGTGGGGAGGGGGGGGCAAAGCAATCTAGCACTCTAGCAAGTGCAGATTGCTCCCACCAGCGAGGTGCCGAAGCAGCAGAAACCACCATGACACCCTTCTCTATGGTTCCAGGCAGGAAGGCGGGGGTGGGCCAGAACAAGACAGCTATCCACTACACCACTAGAAAAGGGCGTGCGCGTGTGCGTGCGCGTGTGTGTGTGATTGCTCTGACTCGGGCACGAGGCAATATTATTGGTTCTTTGGATAGCGCTTCACGGCAGATTCCTCCAACTTCTAAACGCTAGGCGGGGAATCAAACTGACATTGCACGGACATTGCACGCCATTTTCCTGTTCCAAAAGCAGGTATGTGGCAATGAGCGTTTATAGTGCCATGGCACTGCAGGGCATCTCTGTGTATTGTAGCATGACTGAGCCGATCACACACAACTGACAAAGCTACAAACTGGCAGGGGTGTTCCACCTCCTAAACGCTTCTACAAACTATGCGCGCCCCTGAACACAACTCTTCCCCCGACCATAACCAGCATGCAGTCAATGGGGTCCGGCCTTTTAGGACACCATCACACAAATAAAACTCACACAGCGCACTCTGACCTGCACAGAGGCAATAGCACTCCCCAGCATGCCATCCACACAGTGCTTAATTCGTTAAAAAAAAGAACTGCCAGGGCCCAAATCTGTTCTAGTGCTCCCGGGACATTGCGGGTGGGCAGTTCCCCTTTACTGCTGCCACCACCCATAGCTGCTCCCCTCAGTGCCGGCCTTTTTGGCATTACACTACAGCTTGCACCGCCTCATTGTGGTTGATGGATGCACTATCTGTCACCACTTCATAATTAAAGTGAGTCTGAGACAATAAGTTCCGGGGCTCAAAAATAAGTGTGGGGCTGAGCCTTGGCAAACACGCCCACAAATGAAGCACCGTGTCCACAGCCAACCAAATTTTGCTCTTTGCTGTGCTCCAAGAAGCCAATCCACAACTCCAACCTTTTTTTCTTGTAGGACGCAAAGTTCCAAGAAGCCAAGCAAATGGCAGAAGCTGTGCTACAGTGACCTCAGATACCCTTTCTTCATATGGGGCCCGTGCTGCAGTGCCATTGTCTCCCTCCTCCTGCCTGTGCCTGCTCTCTGCTTGCTCACTACACTGCCCACGTCACTCTGCCCACATGTCTCTATGAATGGGCATAAGCAGAACAACTTTTCCCTATACAAAAGACAAATCTATTGGCTTTGCCAACATTTATTTTTATTAGACAACACCTACTGCAAACTTGCCTCTCCTGTTTTGAGCAACACATCTGTAAAATATGTGTTACAAAATAGAAGAGGATAGCTATTTTATAGTGAATAATGTGTGGCGTATCACATTGCCTCCTTTAGAATCGTTTCTGTAAAGTGTATTCTTTATTTTGGAAATTGATCTAGACGTGGTTTAAAAAAGGCAACATTTCACTTCGTTTTAGAAGATTTCCTTGGATTGTGGGATGTTTTTACCCATGCATCGAAGCCCTACAATAAAACTGTGCAGTACTGGCATGGAAAACATCATGATGGCCAGAACTCCCCAGAGAGTGCACAGGGAAAACATGAAGAATAGGCTGCCACCCATTTTTGCCTATGTTGTGAGCACAGGAGGGCACTGCCTAAAACCACCATTGGGCTACACACACAGTAGCCTGAAACCATTGGGAATGGCAATGCTGATTGCCAAAAGCAACCCAGAACTGTGGGGAATTCATTTCTTAATCCCAAAAATGTTTGCATTACCAGTACTCACCACTATCAGAAAGCCGGCGTTTTAAAACCACCAGACTTTTGTGTAAAACTGAACAAATGAAACAAAACCAGACCAAGGAAAGACTTGCTAAGAGGTGGATACAATGTAAAACTATATTCTGAAATGACTTGAAGGGAGTAATTATTTAATGTATAGGTAAAAATTGTCAGTTTGATTTGAATGTAGAAAACTGGGAACAAAAAGTGACATTTAGCTGAAACCTGGCTTAAGGAAACTGAATTGTGCCTGACAACTACCCCCGACAGGAGGATGAAACTGGATGCTCAGCCACTCTGCCCCTGGCCAAAAGGAGTTAACACCTCTCTGATTAGATTAGGGGTGCAGCAGCTGGGGACTACAGGGGGACTACAGGGAGTTGAACAAAGGCCTGTCCTGGACTCAGGCAAATGTTATATTGGGGGCGTCGTAAAATAGCTTCCTCTTAGGGGAAACTGGGAGGGGCAGTGCCTCTGTAAGCCAGCTGAGCTTGGGGGAAGTGGATAAACCAGTTATTCCACCCTGTGATGTGGGAAGCCACACCCCTTTTTGACCATAGCATAATTTAAAAAAGATAGATAACTCATAGTGCGGACTTGTCAGAATTATATAAGTAATATCATTATTTTTGTGATTTTTCTGTGAACATTTTGAGAGGCGTTAGGACCCTGTGGTGTATTCTGGGGGGTTGCTAGCGGAAAATAGGGTCTCACTCCAAATGTCTGCATGTTGAAAATCTGACACTTCATCAATTAATGTCCATACTCTTTGCGCACATGTGTGTAATTTTGGGTAAATGTCCGATATTGCAAAACCAGTTAAAAAGCGCAAAATGTTGTCATTTTTGAATGCAAGCCCCCAGGAAGATCAGAGGCGGACAAGCATGGACCATAAGGAATATATAATGTGCACATCTAATTTCAACAAATTGTATATCTGGGATAGATGTTTTTGAATCAAATATAGATTTGTGGGCAAACTGACCAGGGGAGGATCCTCTGACCCATAAACAGACCTCATCATGATGACAATCCATTTCCTTCCCCCAATCATGGGAGAGGGGAGAATTGGGCCAATGACAAGTAGAGAGGGGCAGGCTTAGCTAGGCCCAGGCACACACCCATTTTCAAAACACATAAAAAGAGACTGCTGGGACAGGTAGAGACATTCAATTCCATTTGCTGCGGAGCATGCTGACCGACGACTTCACATCCAGAGATCCAACACTTAGACTTCCAAGCTAAACAGAGACTACAGAACTTTGAACCAAGAAGGCCCACTGCAAGCAAAAGTATTTGTCAGCAGGCCTCAAAATCATTTGCAAACTATTCCACAGCCGGGCGAGCTGTCTGAGTTCTTTTGCCAAGAACTCTTGCCAGTACCCAGAAAGCAGTGTTACATCCAGAATCCACTTGATCCGGACCGGAAAGCAGAGCAGTATCCAGAACCAGAGGCCGCTGAATCCAGAGAGGCTAGACCAGCAGAGCAGAGCTGACCCAGATCGCTGTGAGCAGAACCGGTGCCTGATTGACCCGCCGAGCAGACAGAACCGCAGCCGGACGTGTTGACCAGATCTGTGACGAGGCCTAGTTCAAATTTATATTGTGAGTACCTAGCAGAACTGTGCAGAACCAATCTCTTAGTTAAAATAATCTAATCCAAACTATTTTAACCTAAGTAGAACAGACTCCTAGAAATCGTGTCATCTGTCATTTGTAAAGCTGCACAACTGTCACCTGTCAATTCTGAAGCTGCAAGCTGTCACCTGTCATTTTGAGTTTTACTTTAAATCCGAAAAACTACCTTTATTAAATTGTCCGTATCTCTGGAACCGTTTGGGCTAGGAACGAGATTTAACTTTCCTCCGAAAGCTTAGAATCTAAGCTTTCCAACAAGCCCAGACCTACTCCTTATTCTTTTTCCGCAATCACGATTTACGCACTCGCGATATTTACCGTGATTTGCGATTTTGGCTCAATTTCTCCACTTGTCAAAATAGCAGCTCCATTCTTTCTTTTGTTAAAATCCGTTTGCAACTTGGTAATAACTCATAGAGCATTGCTAAAGTGAGCCTGAACTAATACCAACACGCATCTCCCACTCACCCTGAATCTCTAGAGGGAATTAAAATCAGTTGGCACATTTTCCCATCCATTGCCATCACATTTAAAAAGCATTTTGGGCCTGTGTTTCAAACTCCTACCTGTTTCCTCTAAGCTTGCTGGGGGGGAACTGAATTTCGTATTGTATTTGATTGCGTTCCTGAGAACTCTGTGCTCCTCTTTCCATCTCCTTCCATTTCTTACATTGCATAGGGGAGGGGGGTGAATTGCCAGAGAAAAAGTGATTATCTTATCTTTTGCTAAAATCATATCAAGTATTTCTGTACTGCATTTTTTTTCCTCCTTGCTTTTCCCTTGAAATCATAAAAGTATTTTTGCTACTTTATCCATCCTATACTAACTCCTCATTGATTGTAAAGAAGTGTGCTAGTGCCAGATTACCCATTGTTGATCAACATCATATGTCTAAGTGTACTATCAGATATTAATTTATTATAAAGTGTGATATATATATATATATAGATATATATATTGTTTAAATTCTCAAATAAACCTTTTAATTTGCAAAACAAACCTACTTCTTGGCTCAGTGGGGTCAGGGGAATTCTAAGGGGGGTGTTATACAAGGGTGGTCATCCAGAGTACTGAACTAGAATACATTAATAAGGGTTTTCCTCAGCATCCCAGACTAGGCATTGACTTGGCTGTAGTGTTGATTGAATATCGCTTACAGGATTACATCTCCCTCCATTGCGTTAGTAGCTGAACAATATTTAGATTAGAGGAGGGGGGCGAGCCTTGAGACTGGTTGGTTATGCAACTCAACGTGACCCCCTAGAAACTAAATCAGAGGAGGGTGGTAGGAGCCCAAAGTGGCTCTCAGTCTAGTGCAAAATGAATCCTAGAATCAGTCCTATTGTGAGTGCCTGCCCGCCTAGAAGAATACCTGGGGCGCGCACCATGTTCTGACACATTGGGGGCAGTGAAAGAGGTGGGTTAATATCAGGTACTAAAAGCAGGGTCCGGGCAGCGCTGTGCAAAGATTTGTGACACCTCAGGCCAGGTGTAATGTTTGTGCCACCACCTCATTTGAAATGTCTGATTGGTGAACCCTCTGCATGTGGCACCTATTGTTCCACCGCCCCCGTCTCCCCCGTCTCCTGGGGTTACATGCCTTTACATCCGTTAATAATCAAAGATATGTCTTGTGAAATGGTTAAGAGAAGAAGAACTGGGTTTTTTAAAAAAATTGCAATGAATGAAAAATGAAAAGACATGTTAATTAAAGACATGGACCTGCCTGCAAGCATTCAGCGTCAATGGGCCTGGTGTCGGCATTCTCTCACTCTGCTGGCGTTGGAAAGCCTTGTTTGCCACAGTGCCCAATTCGCCAGTATGAATCCTCAGAGTCGTCTTAGTTAATGAAACCAGCATTGGCAATGCTAATAGTTTGGGCTTTTGGGTAGGCAGGGGAATGGCATGTGCCGGGCACTGTCATAGTAGGAATAACTGACCATTGATGGGGAGCAGCTGCAAAATGGTGAGAGTACATGGGCACATAACAACAGTGCCTGGCAAAGGCCTAATACTTAGACACAAGGCAAAACTGTTGCTTTGCCAGGCAGACCCTGGTTAAGAAATGTGCTTACACCAGTAGCACCATTACAGCTCCAATAAGTCATTACCATTCAGAAACTGTCAGAGGACTGCTTTGAAAAAACACTGACAGGCACTTTGAGCTCAACTTTTGATCGTAAGGCTTGATAAACCCAGCTCAAAGAGATCCCAGGAGGATGTTTTGTTATGTTATGTTGATTTATATCACGCACCACTACCACCCAGGCCAGGCCGCCTCCAGGTGCTCTTTTTGGGTGTGAAGGGGCAGGTAGTGGTGAGAACGGCCATAGGGATTCAACAACTGCAAGCTTTGTATCTCTCCTCATATTCCATGTCTCCCTAGCTGTACTCTAATGCAATAGTTTCAGCTTTTATGCCACCTCAAAGCTCAAACTAAAGAGGGCATGCAGGTATGGGGTATGACTCCTGCGTGGTGCATTGTGCCGTTTGTTGTGTTTGGTCCCAGATATGTGCCTTGAACCAGCCTACTTAGAAACAGCATGCGCCTGTCGTAGATCTGCAAATTAGTACATGCACATATGGTAGCATTATTCCTCTTCCATATGAGGTTTTGAGGCATACATTGGAATAAAAGTGTCAGGATTACCTGCATGGTGGCAAGGCAGCCCCTGGAGCACCAGAAAAACACACCAGGTCCCAGGGGGCAGAGCCGTCTCACAGGGGTCACCTCCTGTGCCTATAGGTCCTATAGGGGTGAGATGTGACTGTCTACTGGGTACATGAAGGAGGGTCTACATAGCAGCAGGGATGGTGCCATATGGATTGCTAAGAAACGGTTGTGTAACTGTGCTCTTAGATTTCTTTTCTTGGTTCCAGACAAACATCTTCAGGGGAGTTGCTAGGTCTGGAAAAGACCCGGGGCTACGCTGATGTCGGAACTGTTGGGACTGGGGGCTAGCTAGTCTTTTGGCTGCAGCTCCTGAGATTCTATCCAGGGCTACAACCAAAAGATCAGGGGCTATAGCCCCCTTAGCCGCCCCCCTAGCAACGCCACTGAACATCTTTCATGGTCATTGCTGGCTATCTGTGAAATGAGTTCCAAACCTAGAGAGACAACTAAAATAACATTGAAAACAGCGAGGAAAGAAGCAACAATGATGAATTACTGCCTGGGGATTGGACAAAGTTCGCGTCAAGAACATCCCTTTGCATTTCCGGCAAAATGTCAGTGAAATACTCATTGATAAAAAGCAATGGGTCCGTTATTCCATTGAATGAAAGTTTCAATTGGCTGATGTGTTTGTGTGCATGGGTGGATGTGTTCACTCTGCATTTTGATGACTTTTATTTTCTCATGTAGCATTCGTTTGCCAATGCGACCACTGTAAACCTCAAAATAAACTCGTAATGCAATGAAGTACCAACACAAAACGGCACAACATTCACTGGAACTCTGTCATCACTGACGTTTCGCTGCTTCAGCAGTCACCAACCAGAAGACCAGCATCAAATCCCTTGCAGCTTAAGGAAACATACCCCTGTTACTGTTCCTAGATATGCAGTAGTTCTTCTAGAGAGTTGAAGCTCGTTTCAGCCGGACTTAAACAATACAACTAACTATTGGCAATCTTCTGACACTAGTCCCTCTGGTACTTTATTTGATAGTCTTGGCTGATGGCTGTTGTGTGGATGTGCCCTCACTGCAAACCTTTCATATGCAGGCCTGCCCTCCATTGCGGTCATTTGGACGTGCAGTCTCTTATCTGCTGCACAGCTTGCTTGTGGGTATGTGCAGGGTCCAGCCAATGGGGAAGGGGGCTCATTGGAGCTTGCAGGATCAGCTTTGCTTCATTATGAATGGTGGTGGCCATGTTAGACTCCCAAGCACTTCTTGGTGCAGCAGTGGGAGACTTTGTTGCGGAAGGTCTTTGTTCACCGGGGGGTGGGGGGCGCTCCTCTTCACATCTAGACAGCCTGAGAGTTCAAAGCTGAAAGGTGATGATAGCTTCCCAGAAATTTCACAAAGCATAAATTCGGGGAGATGATAGCTGTGGAATTATATGTCTGTATAGAAAAACTAATGCTGATAACTGTCATATTTATTGAGTAAATTACAAAAATCTAGCATTTGAACCTGCAACATTGTGCTAAAATGAGACACATTTCATTAAGTCCGGCATGATTAGACCATTTCGGAAACATAGTTTGTGACTCTTATTTGTAAATTGTTTTTTTTGTTGCCATGTTGTAGTTTTTAAACTCATAACTGAAGTAGTCAAAAATGAATTTTCAAAGGGG
Organism: Ambystoma mexicanum; assembly: GCF_040938575.1. NCBI lineage: Eukaryota > Metazoa > Chordata > Amphibia > Caudata > Ambystomatidae > Ambystoma > Ambystoma mexicanum. The sequence continues at coordinate 308,387,695 of NC_090934.1, read as the reverse complement.
TGGAGTTAAAACGCACAGGGATGATGCATAGTAACTAAAGGAACCAATCATTGCAATGGGGGTGGACAATAGATGTCCAATCAGAATGTTTAGCGAATCAGCTGGAACATCCTAATTTAGATGATATGGGGAGTGGTGATTTATAAGGAGACGCACAATGGAAAAAGGGGAAAGCTGTCTGATATCATCTGAGAGGGACTACTGAAAAATTGCTGGAAATCTTACCTTGCGTGGGGGACAAGAATTGGAGGAAATCTGGAAAAGCAACAGAGATTGGGGATCCAGAATCAGCAGAGGTATCCTCGACTGAACCTTGACAGGCTGTCTAGCCAAGTCCTTTTGTGTCCCTCAAGACCAAACCCAAGTGATATTGTATGAAAGTAAACCTCTCCAACCAAGCCAAGTCTTGTGGGGATCTGCTTGATTCAATATCTTCCCTTATTAATTGGGTGAGCCGAACAAGTAGATCATTAGAATGTTTACCAAATAATTTAATTCATTGCCCTATAGCCAACTGACACAGGGTTATTTTTTTAAAATTCCAAATCAACATCGCTTACAGTATGGATAAAAAGATAGTCTGTTAAAGTATTTGGGTCCTCCTATTTCTTCTTGTCACCCCCAAAATTCCTTAAAGAGAAGAGTGTATAAAAATGAAATTCCCAACTGTCCTCCATTCCCCAGACCCTGTCTTACAGCAGAGGGGTTTCCATAGTAAACTGAACATCTGGGTTTGTGCTGGGCCAGAAAAGTGTTGCCAAATTAAATAAAGTGAAGTCCCTAATTAAAAGCATGCTCTCTACAGAGAGTGAGAAAGTGGCTGCTGGTAGAAGAGAGATTCTTCATTGCATAGTGCTGGAGAAGGAAGGGGTCCATATATCAAAAAGAATGTGGTGTTCATAAAAGTGTTTTGTGCTGTAACATTGCTAGCCTTGACAAGTACACAGGGAGATGAGCGCTGTGCATGTCAAGTTTCTTTTTACCAACAGAAAATGATTGCATGTTATTTAAAGTAGGCCCCATGCAAAGTATGTGGTGAAGTTAAATTGTTTTGTCATGTCCAGGGTGCTGCACAATTCTGTACATTAAGAGTATTTTGTGAGTGACACAAGTATCTGAAGTATTCGATAGATCTGTGTTTCTATGTAACCAGTGTGGACAGGAACCCAAGAAGGAAAACTGTACATATGTTGGGTTAAAGAGTTAGAGTCTGTGATCTGAGTTATGCTAAACCAACCGTTGTTTTCAATTTGTGTGAAAAGTGAATTGTTAGAAAAGAAAATCATTTGGGCCACAGAATGAGGTGGAGTGTCATGTGATTTTGGGAAAATATCAATATGAATTAATAAATATATATTCTTTCTACCACCGGCCTGATTCTTGGCTTGTCTATTGCACAGGGGTGAGGGCTGATAGCAGTGGTATATGGTTCACAGACAGGGCTAGATTTAATGATATCATATCAACAGGTATATTGGTGTGGTGCTGTCGCTTGCGCGGTGGGGGGGGCAAGTCCCTGCATTAATTGCTGTCCCATATCTATATCCCACAGCCATCTTGTATCTTGAGCTATTGCCTCCCTGTAGAAGGACATCCTCCAATACCTCATTGCTTCAAGTTCGCTCTTTCTGAATGTTTTTAAGTCCAGAAAATGTTTTTAAAAAACAGGATTTAGGCTATTAAGTTTAACAACCTAACAACCTCCTGGTCCAAATGACTAAACACAGATGGAAGATCCTTCACAGGATTGGGTCCGAAATTCTGGAACAATTATCGCACAACCTTGAAAAAAGAATATACCCTCAAGAGTTTCCAAAGGAATGTGAAAATCTAGCTCCTTCAACAGAACAAATGCCCTGCATATATTAACCAAATAATCCCCTCTCCCTCAATGACTCCTATACTTGGCTGTTCTTTATTTATACCTTATGGGTAGCGGTAGTACTTCAGCCCCACATCCACATTTGGCCATTACCCGATAACATCACAATTGCATGCCTTGGTCCTGGGAAAGGTTACCCGACAGGTGCCTACATACTCTTGGTTTGTGTTTGATGTAACATGAATAATCTGCAAGCATCAGCATTTCTATAACCAATGGTGACTTACCAAAAGCATCACCCACACTATGTAACCCTCCTGTCAGCTCAGATCTCTGATACCCATTGTAACTAAGCAAACTACGTGAGCGTGTAACCTCATCCCGTTCTTACTATTCCTTGAATAGATATATCACACATTTGCATTGTACCTCATGTAATTTCTTGTTTTTCCCAGGTTCTTTGAAGCGGCACCCCTGCAACTTGGTGAATTATAAAAAAAATAATAATAATAATAAAGTATTCCACAAATGGAAATGTGTTTAAAATATGATTTCTGTGGATGTTAATCTCATTTTTCTTGCACATTTCCCAGATTTCTTCCCTACACTTCCTGTGGCCAGAAGAGGAGATTTACAAATTCACTTGCAACGTTGTCTACGTTTTGCTGATTGTACTTAAAAAATAGAATGTAGGAGAACTCTCCCAGCCTTTTTACCCAACCACTGGCCTGTTTAAAATCTAAACGTTATAACCCCTCCTTGACGTTCCCATCCTAGCCATCAAGTAGTTAGGAGGTAAGATTAATCATTCTTAGGGGCACAGCGCACTCTCACGCAGGGGTGTTGCTAGGTCTGGAAACAATCCGGGGCTATGCTAATGTCGGTAGTGCCGGGACTCAGGCTAGCTAGCCTTTTGGTTGTAGCTCCTGAGATTCTATCCGGGGCTACAACCAAAAGACCCGGGGCTATAGCCCTCTTAGCCCCCCCCTAGCAACGCCTCTGCAGCCAGGGATGTTGCTAGGTCTAGAAAAGATCTGGGGCTACACTAATGTCGGGATTGTCGGGACTCAGGGGCTAGCTAGCCTTTTGGTTGTAGCCCCTGAGATTCTATCCGGGGCTACAACCAAAAGACCCAGGGCTATAGCCCCCTCAGCCCCCCCCCACACCCCCAGCAACGCTTCTGCTCTCATGGATGTTGCCATTATTCCGTTCCCTGTTTAATCCCAATCGAACTTCTCTTAGGCTGTTCGAAGGCTAAAATCTGCCGTTTGGACTGTACGAGCCAATCACATCTCTGGTACCTGACTAAATGACATCTCTGAGCATCAACAGCCAATCCACAGGCAGGTAACTCAACGTCAATCGTCTCTCTGGAAACTTATAGCCACCAAGCTCCCTGGCAACTCACAACCATTAACCTCTCCAATAACAAAACACCTTCTTGGTAGCTCTTGACCTGTTGTGTAGAAGAGATCCAAAGTGATGGACATTTGGGACATTGTTGTTGGACATTTAGGGCATTTAGGACATTAGAACAATAGGATTTAAGAGGCTGCGCACTTAGAAGAACCTTAACCTGCTACAGGCTGGCCCTGGTGATAGTGTACAACGACCATGGTACTGGCATTGGGGAAGCCGTTGCCAGGCACCGGGAATCACTACTAACCACAGTCCATAGTACCACATCACTCCAATGCCATTGTCTGACAAAGGAAACCCCCGATAATGGCTTGCACTGATCACTCACCTGCCAATGTATGGGATAGACAGGGAAACACTGAGAAGCCCATGCACTGGTACCAGATCATCCACTACCCATTGCCTTCCGTGGGGCAGAACTGATAACTACAGGCCTCCCTTACATGGGAGCTGTACGGATAAATATAGGCCCAGTGCAGTACAATTGCCCTGAATTTGGAGGTGAAGGGGCGCACTGATCAACACATCAGAACACCATGTAAATTATGAAGGGCTTAGATGTGGGGGCTCAGTGCGCCGGGGCCCCCTTTCTCTCTCACTGGGGGCTCCGATCCTGCAGCTAACACAGGTCGTGATGCTGCTGCGATGGTTCTAGAGAAGGGGGAAGGGTGGAATGTCATTGGTGCCTATGGTGGGCTTTGGGGAGGGTTTAGGAGATAGAGGGTGAGCAGGTGGAAGGGGAGAACAGGAGGATAAACCCTGGAGGCACGCGGAAGCCTGGCGCGTGCCCAGAAAGTCGCAAATTGAAGCCCACAACGCACCTGTTCGAAAATGGTTCTGTGCAGCACGCCTTGTGCCTACGGGCACAGTGCCATATGTAGGCACTGTGGAGTGGGCAGCGAGCAGACATTGCCCAGGGCAGTGTTATGTGCTAGGAAATAGGATGCACATGTCCTTTCCACCCAAGCTCACTTATGCCAAATTGGCAATGCCCCTTTGCGCCCCACCCCAGAGTGCCACGTGTCCTTTGTGTGAGTATCTCCAATTCATTCCCAGTGGTTCCTTTTTGTTCAACTCTCTGGCTGAAATGAATCCCAGCAGCAGACTTCTTCTCTGGCTGCTGTGCCATTGAGTGCAGGGGCTTCTGCTCCATTACTCTAGGTGGAGTTTTGAACCACAATGTCTTGGGTTTCTTGGTCCATGATATGCGCACGGTTGCCATTGTGGTTTCTCTCAAGTACAGCAGGACTTTGATGAGTTGTTGGGTTGCACTAACAGCCAGATGTAGGAATGTGCTACAGTGAGTTGGAATGCCTAGCCTTTGGAATGTCGTGCGGAATGTTGGTGTTGTTTGAGTGGTGGTGTTGGAGTCAGCTGGGCTGCTGTGCGGATGGGCCAGTGTTTTTCCTCTGCTACACTTGGACTTCCAATGTATATTTGAGCACAATAAACTTATCAAACTTACATGGTTCCTTCGTGGAATTTGGAGGATGAACCCTCACCCCGGTTACTTCACCAGACTATGCCAAATAGAAACAAGGAAACATTACTCTGTGGGTAAGAGCTGTAGAATTAGTACTTTAAACACCCTCTGTTAAACTGTAAGGGGTTTTTATATGGTTTTATGAACTTTTCTGGGGTTTTATTGGTCAGAATGAAAGTGTGCTAATGTTTTATAAAGTACTTTTTGGAAATTAACATTCATTTAATTGCATACAGGTTGTTGTCATGGCAGCACTTTTTACTTTTGACTATTAGGTGGTACTAAAGCGAAACGATTGCATTGGAGCATAGCAAGGACTCCTGAAGGGACTCGCAGCTTGTGGGTGCTGTTTGGTCATTTACCAGCCCATTGACTGCCCATGCTGATATTCTAATCCCTATGGCCATTCCTACCCACTACCTGCCTCTTCCCCGCTCAAAACAGATCCTCTTGGTATTCCTTTGATCAAGCTCTTTCAAGCAGTAACATCAAACGTTGTTTTGTAAAGACCTGTAAGCATTAGTTCATCCAGACTTCTGAAGGGTAATCGTTTTATTGCCCCTGTAAATGTGCTATGGGTGTAACAATAATGTCTCGACCAAGCGTGCCTTCAGCCCCTTGATTTATAGCTGTTCCTTGCACTGAAGTCCTTTAAAAAAAGTATTGACAAAGCCAAAGGTTCTGTCTTTTGTATTGTTATTACATAGTCTTTTGCCAGGCACTGCTATTATATGCCTTAATAGCCACACCATCTCCCACCTGTTGCCATGTTATGGTCAGGTCGTACCATTGTGGCTGTGCCTGGCAAATGTCTATCCCATGCCTACACAAAAGCCAAAAATGTTGGCTTTGCCAATGCTTGTTTTTTGTTTGATTTCCCAATTGTTTGACCAAAAGGTTGGCTATACTGCCTCAAAGCAAACTGTGGAGTAGTTGCTGATGAATTTCGATTTTATTAATGTTAGTAGTATTTGTAATTATGTAATGCAGCATTTGCCATCAAAAAGGACTCTCTTCATAAATATAAAATCACAATTCAAAAAATTGAAGTGTGATATATAGTCATTGAAAAAACTTTAGTTAAGGGATGGTTAAGGAGATCAGATTTAACTCAACAAAACCCTTGGAATTAAGCAGATGTGGAAGCGATGATCATCTAAACTCAGCGTCTCCCTGTTGATGACCCATAGGATCTAATGATGTGTCATTTATATAGTGCTTACACCTAAGTGCGTTTTACATGGAACACATATGCATACAATATCACCCAACTGGAGTTGGTAATCATGTATCAACCTCATAAGGATGAAAGGCTGAGTTAGCCATGCTGGGATTTGAATCTGCAACTTGTAGATCACAAACAGACCACAGCAGCAAGCGCTCAACCCACCGAGCTATCCTGCCGACTTCTAATTTTCTTTGTCGTTTTGAATCCCATCTCTTATGTATATGCTCATGTGCTTTGAAACCGGGTGACGCTGAGTTAAGATGATCATCACTTCCCACATCCTCGGACTTTCAAGGGTTTTCTGTGTTAAATCTGATCACCTTAACTAAAGTTTTTTTCAATGAATTTGAAGGGTTTTGTTACACCATAGTTTATTCAATAGGGTTCTTGAGTGCCCACTAGCCATGCCCTTCGGCTGTGGCCACGGTACATGTTGCACCCATATGTTTCCTTAGGGCCCACTAACCATGGCCTTTGGCCCTGGCCGCTAAGCACGGTATTTGGCGATACCCACTATATATTTTAATACACTAGGTTTCATTCAAGCCCACTTGTCCTGGCCTTCGGCCGTGGCCAGTGGCCACGTCCTTTGCCGTGGCCACCGCACATGTTGCACCAATAGGTTTCTTTGGGGCCTACTGGCCAGGGCCACTGGCACAAAGACCCATTTCCCCCTGCCTAGTAGATGTGATCACAACAGATGTCCTCTCAGTTTTTTTTTCTTCCTCAGTGTCCATTCAGCCAATGATTACTGTGGTAATTATTGAGGTAATCATGCTGTAATTACCACAATAATGCCAATTTTTTTGCAGTAATTATCATGGTATTACTGCTGTAATGCAAAAACGTTTGAGCTGTGACTGGCTCCCCAGACCACCCCCAACTCCCTAACTGCACTTCATGTCGTCTTCTCCCGCCACCTCTAGACTGATTTGATGTCATCCCTTTTCCACCGCAAAATAGCTTTTGTTTCATTTTTCATTTTCGCATTACCATTGTAATTAACGACCCGCTCACCCCCAAATGGTGGCTTTTTTCATTTCTGAAACGCTTCTCTGATGCGAGATATAGCTATAATTTTCGGTGAAGAGGGTGCCCCCTTCACCGTCAAATATTTTAAAAACTACTGGAAGGAATAATCTCAGGCCCCTTCCTGGAAATCGAGTCCATGCTTTATGCCCAATGTGTATTTTATTTGGTCCAATTCTGTCCAGGGGATTTTGCCCTGTGCAGACATTTTGACTTTTTCCCTATGGGAAAATGAATGGGAGTAGGCCGGAAACTGATTTATTTTGCTTTCTTAATAACTTTTCAATTTCTTAACCAATCTTTCCCCGAATTTCCAGTCTGGGGGAGCCCGGGACAAAATATCAGCCAAATCTTTCATCAAAGTCAAAAGTAATCAGCTGTCCAATTTTCTGGTTTGCTATGGATCATGCTACTCACCTTAGCTGTAGTGCAATGACCACTGCACTATATATATATATCCCATAATTGTTGTCCAACTGTAGAAATGTTGTAAGGAATACGACCATCCACATGGGAAGTGTGCACTCGCCTGAGCTGCTTTGATATTTTTTTTAAAGAATTTGAATGTTGGTAGATAAACCTCCGGAAAATGTGTGGGGCTAATCTGCACACATTTCCCAAGGGTCACCGCACAACAAACACATAGTCAAGTGTACTCTGAGGGACACAGCCTACCAGCACAGTCCCGCTGTCATGTTCACCTGGAATGTGACAGCCACGGGTACATCAAAGCATCTCAAGATGGGGGAAGGCAACACATTCCTCCAGCCATGGCCAGCCTAATTAAAATATCAAAGGCTCCATGGATCTGCCCTGCCTATTAAGTTGTTTGTGGTGGCAGGGCATACTGATGAGAGTTAATTGAAGCAGGCCTGCAAAAAGGCCTGTTCATAGAACTAACAAAGGCCAGGAAACCCCAACCCCTTTTTGATGTGCAACGTATAAGCTTGAAGCTAGCTCCCAATCCTCTGTATGAAGGGCAGTGAATATCATGTCTGGGACAACTGTTTACAGTAAGCAACCTCTGCAGGGCGACCCCCGTTCAGAGGGAAGAAGTATGTGATTTGATGGAGACAGAAAGTCTGTTCTCACAACAAATTTCAAGGGAGACCTGCAATTTGATCAGGAGTCACAGAAAGCTCAATTAACCAGAGAGACACTTTGATCCACAACAAACAGGAAGATGGGTGGGACTTAATAGTACATGTTGTTACCCCTTTCCTTTCTTGTTGCAAAGCACTCTGGTCATGGCCTAATGCATAACAGAAGATTGTTGGTGGGGACCCAGGATTGGTTCAATAAGGTAGGCTTAGCCTGCACCAATCAATGGGGCCCATTTGGATTTAAAAGAGGGTTCAGCCCCTCTTTTGACAGATCATCCAACGATTGCAAAAGGAATAAGATGAACTTGTTTGGACCCTGGCTGAAGGTACAGTCCGCCTTACAGCTTCCGCCAGTGAAGGAAGGTCAGGATTTCCCTCCCCTAAACATCTCCCAGGGAACAGAGGGAGATAGCAGACTCAGAGGACCTGTCCAGCAGCTCCAGAACCGGTAGCCAGCCAGCACACAGTGTGCCCTGCTAGGTTGTGCCAGCAAGCTTCCTAGGTGGGAAGTGCCAGAGAGTCTCTGAACAAAGAATAAGGCCAGTGCCTGCAAACACTCTCCTCAGCTTTGGGCCATCCACTTTAACGGGTGACATAAGCCCTGCGAAGAAGCTAGGAGTGCCACAACGAGCATCAACCAATGTCCATCTTTTAAGGACGTTTTCGAGACAGTCAAGCCCTCGAACCATGACCGGCTGCACCAATGACTGTTGTCAGGCTGCAGTCACTAGAGCCTTCCAAGACGCCTCAACCAGAATTCCAGTTCAACCAACCAACACAGAGACAACGATTCTTGGCTCTGAGCCACCATGTAGGCCAGCCTGCAGCCGTCCATTCAGCCTCACTTCCGAACTGCCTGCTGCCTGATACCCGCAGCTGTCTCCCATCTTGACCTCTGTTGCAGGAGCTGCAAAGCGTCCTTGAACCGACTCAATGCTGCCAAGCATCAAGATCAACTCAAGCACCAGGTACATTGTGTTTCTGTCCCCCGAATCCTTCTCCGAAGGCCCCTAGTGACATTTACGACCCTTGCTCCCTTGGTGCTGAATCCAAATAACCTTGAACAGTTAAGACTGATTGCTTTACCGACTACCCTCCTGTCAGTATCCAGAGTGCTCCCCTTTCCCTCGTGAAACTGGCGTCTGTGTTCCTTTACAGGGTGGGTTGTATTTTGTAGAGTGCTAGAACTGTCTGTTGTAATAATAATAAAGTAGAAATGTTTATAAAACCTTGACTGGACAGTCACTTTTATCATTTGGTAATAATTGTATTTTCACTGTGTTGCAACTAACCAACGATCCACGACCTTGCGAAGATAGGCCTGCTGTTCCATCCATGTTACCAAAATTGGACAAGGAGGTTTATAAATGACTTGTATTTACAATCTGTTCGGATCGCTTCTGGTGTACTAGAGGTGTGGGGCAGGTTGATGTTTTAGAAACCGATATTCATCCCTGGACCACTTGTGTCCCGGAAATGGGTTCGTCACAAGTGTTCTTACAGAATCTACTGGTCTGTAAATTGTGGTCCAGTCATAGATCTGTCTTCACAGTATCATAATATCCAGCGTTCTGTATGATCTACTGTCCTGCAGAACGGGGTACATCCTTTCACCATTTGTAGAGCCTTCTGGTGCCCTTTCTGCAAGTTATGTACCAGCTGCGTGCGATACCGGAATGACGGGCAGAAGTATTAAGCATCACGCTGGTGGCGAGTTGCCCCGGTGGAAGACACGATGTCTCGGTGTGCACTTTGGCACAGGCACTAGGTCCCTCTCTCACGTGATCTGTCTCTGAGCTTGATCTGTTGGCCTTTGTCCCCAGACAGCCAAACATCCAGGTGGACATTCTGATTTGGTGGCTTTCCAGTCTCTTGATTTTAGCATGCCAGGAGTTCAGTTATGCATTGTAGCACATGTTACAGCTCCAGTGTTGCTTTGGCAAGGATTTTGTTTTTTCATTAACTAATTGATTGCAATAATAGTGAGTCTATTAGGTTCGGCAAGACCTTCGGTTGGCCTGGCGCTGCTGTCCTATAGTTTCATCTCTATAACTTTCATCGAATGCTCGCAGACATTCGTAGTGCCTTAAGATACTGAACTGTTGTAGAGCCCCACACAAGGTTTAATGGCAGGAGTACTGACGTCAGGCTGCTTTAATGTGCAATCATGTGGGGGAGGAAGGTACTGCTTGTGCTGCCTAGCGGTTCCCTCCCTGGAAGATGGCCTACCCTAGCTATCCTGACTTTGATGTTGCCCTACACAAGCATGGTTCTGATGTCCTGCAGATGGTATGGTGCCACCAGGTTGCTGGGCACCGTCTCCTGAGTGTTCCTTGTGTGGTGTATGCAGTTGAGTTTAGAGTCTTGTGTTTACCCTTTGTGTGACCCAGTGTTTTCCCATTTTTGAGACGTGACATATCGGAGCACTGTGTGATTTGCATGTTTAACACACTGCCCTGCTTGCGCCTGTACGTGCAATACCCATCCTGTCTGCTGGCTGTATTCTCTAAATTCGGTATTGTTTTTTATTTTTATGCGAAGATACAAATCGTTCCCAATTGGCCAAAAGGCCAAATGTACGAGGCATTGCTGGGGGCGGGGGGCCTGAGGGGGCTATAGCCCGGGTCTTTTGGTTGTATCCCCGGATAGAAGCTCAGGTGCTATAAACAGTGGTGCCTCCAGACATTTTTAATAGGGGTGGCCTGATGAGGTCACTAGAAATATTGGGGTAGCGCACCAAAACAAATGCATAACCGGCAGGCAGGCCGGTAGGGGGGGCGCAGGGGGCAGTGTCTTTATAAGGGTGGCCATGCCCCCCCTGGCCACCCCTAGCTAGCCCCGAGTCCCGACAGACCCGACTCTAGCGTAGCCCCGGATCGTTTTCCAGTCCTAGCAACACCCCTGCAAAATGTTGTCCCTATACATAATCTAGAAAATATGGTGCTCTTCCGGCGTTGGCCACCCCATTCTCCCAAACTTTACTAACAAGCTTCCCATTTGGTCGCTCTCCTCATCTTGCTTTCTCTTGCTCGCCGATCACCCACCTCCTGCACTCGCCAACTTTACTTTCATTCATCTTGCCCTTGGCCGCATTCCCTTGCTCTCTGGCCAGGGTGTCGGAACAGGAAGTACTGAACACAAGGCGATATGTTGATGTTGGCAGTCAAAACAAATATTGAGAATAAACACATGCTTGCTCCATGTTAGCGCGGGCTCATGCAAGCACTGTGATGTGTTTGCTGTTGACCACCCCTGTGCTGTACCCGCCAGAGAGTCCATTAAGAGATGCTTGTACCTTCACTGTCACTGCCGTTTTCAGCCAATGACTGAAGTGTCGCCAGAGTCTAGGGCAGAAAGCCCAGACTAGTTTTCCAAGCACTGCAGTAGCCCGGACTGGTGAGTACAACATCTTCATGGAATGATAGGGGATGGAGAGTGGAGCAAATTCTTTGATTGCTTACCCATCATTCCGCTGGGTGCCGGTAAACATTACTCCCCATTCCCATTTGAGTCCCATTGGACTCAATGGGAAGGGAGAGACCGGTAGAGCTGGTACCGTTATTAACAGTATCGGTGTACCGTGTAGGTCTGCTTGCGGGTGCCGTTCCGACCTGCCGGGCTGAAAGGCACCCGCGAGGAGACCTCATAGTTTGCCGGTCCGGTAACAACGGTACCGGCAAGATTACCGGTACCGTTGTTACCGGACCGGCAACATTGTAATGAGGCTCAATGTATTCTAGTGTATTGGATTTGGCTATCCTGAACACAAGGCATGGATTTATCCTTCAAGTGCTGGAATTGGATCTTCTGATTACTAGCCTCACCTTCTTGATTCCGTTCCTAAATATGAGTGCGTCCCACTCGGGGAAACAGGTGCTTTAGTAGACCCTTTACAAATAAAGTATTGACCCAGATGTATAAATCCCAGGGGATTTGCTCACCAGCCTCTTGGCAGTCAGATATGCGGGCCGAGGTATCCTAGGATTAGACCGAGAAAGGAATATTTGATGCGAAGACCTCTTTCGTGTCCCACTCCTCGCTGGACAAGGATATAACAAGAATAAATCTGTGATCATCCACAAAAGCACATTCCTGTGTGTAGAGTACGCCGTTGTCCAAGCAAAGTATTACTAATCGTACATTTAGACGGACAAATCTCAAAATACTGAGCAAACCACCATACAAATTAAGGGGGACGATAACACACACAGAGAACCCCGCTACCAAAAGGAAGTGGGAAGGCATACACAAATAGGTGGGGAAACACAGCAGGTTGGGGGAAATGGGGGATCTCCTGCCAGAAAGGTGTATTCTTAAGGTATTCTTAAACCCCTGTCTCTCGAGTGGGCCTCACTCAGTCCTGGAAATGAAAATGCTGTACTATGGGATCCTGCCACAGCAGGGGTCTGCAACCTGCGGCTCTCCAGATGTTTAACTCCATGATACCGGGCCATTGTTTGCTGGCTAGGGCTGATGGGAGTTGTAGTCCACAACTTGAGAGCCAAATGTTGCAGACACCGGCACCACAATGGGTTTATTGGGGTGCAATGTAAAAGGGAGAATAGGGGATAATTGCTGTTATATAAATATCTGACAACACCCTCGCACTCCTCTCCACCCTTCACACCCCACACCTAACTCCTCACTAATATTACTTGCATCCTTCCACATCCCTCACACCTCCAGACGGTGTCCTAGTTACTTAAAAGATTCAGACCCTATCCATCTTCTTTGAACTACCGTGCTGTTAATTTTTGCACGTCACAATCCGGGGGTTGCTCATATGGCTAACCTGCCCGGTCGGTAGCAACCAGAAACAACATTGTGATTTTCATATCGACACAAAGGTAACAGGTACTTCTGACCTGCATCCATCAAGATTTACTGTGATTTTCACAAAGCTGAAATGTTCCAGTGAGAAAACAAAGTTATTTTAGCCAAAACAACGCTGTGTTCTCTCCCCCGAACATTTTAGACTATCACCTTGCCCCCCACCCCCTTACTTACCTGTGGGCACCACACCTCCCTGTGTACCGCCATCTCCAGCATACCTCCGTGATGCTGGTTCCCTTCACTTGCGTGTATGGGAAACGTCGCTGCAGGGTCCGCTTTTCCTTTTTTATTACTTTTTTAAAGAAACATTATTGAGATGGGAGCGGGGGATACCCCTGCAAACCCTGCTCACATTACAGTGAAGAAGGGTACGGGGGACACCCCTGCACCCCCCTGCTGCCCTTCTTCACTGTAATGCTTTGTATGGCATATTTGTTGGAATTTTTAGGCTATACAAGGTTTTCGTACAGACTAAATTCGGTCAAATATGCCCTATGTTTTTTTTCTTCAGTCTTTTGGGGTGTTTCCATCCATCAACACTGAAGGTTTCTGCATCTGCCTTCCCACTATCCGACGAACAAACCCTGCCCTCCTTTCTTACAGAGCCATGCCTAGCGAGGCCAACATTATTGGCAGATGGCCGCTATATCAACCACTTTATTTTACATTACATTTGCCCCTCGGAAGATTAACTGTGAACACCTGGAAAATAACACAAGCAAGGAGAGTTTCCTAGAATTTTGCAAGCAAAGTAGAAAGGATGCACATGTTCTAAGCCCTAAAGAGGTGTACTTACGTATTTGTGATATCTTAGTGCAACCTAAACCCGCAGTTTCACTAAGACCCTGATCAGACGCTCAAGTGGTCTCCCAGGCAAATGTCTCGGCCCTGATCCCAACGATCGCGCTTCCAATCCTGGCTTCCAGAGCGCGGCAGCATTTGGTCGCCTGAACACACTTAAATGAAGGCTACAAATGGCTTTCCCGGATATGAGATCCAGACAGAATTTCTTTTGCCAGATCCCGGAAAAATATGTCCCGGTGCTCATTCATACAGTCAGGACTGGGAGGAGGCGTCTAGACTTCATGGCGGTTAGTCACTCTGATCTGTTACATGTGTGTAAATCATGCAGTGCTGTGTTTTTTTCCACGAGGGAATGTTGGTACTTACAATTCTGCATTTATAATGCGCAAAGCAAAACTGCAAGCACATAATTCATATAGCATAGACCTGTCCAGGGAACAGTTGAACGCCCTTGAGGTGACCTGTGAGTGGTTCATGTGATGTCCTTTTCCCCATGAGAGTAATACGCAATGCTGGAAAAGGACAACATTTACTGGGGGAACACCCCCTTTGTGTGTGTATGTGTGTGGGGGGGGGTGGGGGGCAGATAAACGGTTAGGGAGGCGAATTGGCAGTGGTGTGGCCAGGACTGAGGGGCAGAGATAGGTGTTGAGTAATGTGGGTGCCCTAAATATAGAATGCTGGCTGCTTTGCATAAAGCAAAGTGCATTTTGGGAACCTAAGAATGAGCACCAATCATCTATGACCATAATTCAAACATGCATTCTGTCTGAGCATGCCATGCACGCTGGGTATGGTGCTCATTTCATCTGTTAGAATAGTCACCATGACAATAACATGTGTGCAAAGCATTAGACATATACAGCCTTGAACCGTTTTATTGTTTGAGTTTGTGTTGTCCTGTGAGCAAAGGGAAACTTTCAAATGCAGTTTGGGAAGTTGCGTATCATGCTTGCTGCATGCATTGACACTGCAAAGGCACAGACCCGCGCAGAGAGCGTCCTCGACTTGGGTGGCTGTTTGGGGCTCTGGTCTACACAGAATGGTGCTCCAGCAAGACAACTTTTGCTAGTGCACAGTTCAGGCCCAATTCTTTCCCTGCTAATGCCCCCCACCCTCCCCTCACTCCACCCAATTGAAGCTATCCCAGGATTCCGACTTTCCACTAGAGCCGTGGCTTCCAAGGCATCCGCTGAAACGCAGGCAGGCCCCTAGAGTTCTTTGAAAACCTCTTTTCCTGGAAAGCTCTCGATGTGCGCTGCAGCCAGCCGATGCGATGCGCAGGAGCGCTAATTCCGGAAGGCAGACATGTAATCCTCAGGCAGCGGGGATTCTCTGTTTGCATACGCCAGGCACGTGGTCGGCAGTCCCGCCTGTTCCTAACGTGGCCCAGCGTCTGTCGCAGAATCGTACAGCTGTTAAGACACTGCATGTTATGTCTAACACCCTCAGCCAGTACTGTCTCCCCAGCATCCAGCGCTTTGCATTCTGGGAGTTGCTATTTGGTATATGCAGTTCCCTACCAGTCCAGCTGCCTGAAAAGCCAGAACCGTCTGATGGTGTCACACAACCCTGTTTCTTACCGAACAAAGTGTATCCCTCCTGGGCTGGAAAATCGTTTCTCACATTGGGCATTTTAATTTCTTCATGTTTATTAGTCTTCTTATAACAAGGAACACAACTAAATATATTTGCCAAGTGTAATCATATCCCCATGTACAGTGGGACACCTACAGCCAGTCCAGCCATTTCAGTTCACAACACTTAGGGTTCTAGGATTTGTAGTTTTGGTGAAGCATTGGACTACAGGTCCCAGCATTCAAAGTTGTAGTGGCTCGACAGTGACTGGATTGGCTGGAAGTGTCACTCATGAAATGGAGGCCGTCGCACCCCATGTGTTATCCATCCGTGTGACCATTAGTGGGGATACCAGAGCCCTGGGCAACATTGCTAACTGTTCCGGCAATCTTTGCATTTTATGCAGGGGTGCAAGTAGGCTACGATTTCAGGGGGTAAACCCTTCAAATGTTGGTAGAGGGCATACCTTCTGAGACTGTGTGGGAGGGGCAAACTTACTTGTGTGGGTGCATCTAACTTCTTTACACATTCTAACAAAACTATTCACGTGCAGCCTCAAAGTTAAAAGCAGTTAACTCTCTCCTTCATTCGGAAACCACACACTTAAGCAGTTTTGTGAGAATGAACCATCTCCTGGGAGTGCCCCCCTACCCTTCCAATCACCCCCCTGACATGCAAGTGCTAACACGCCATCGCCTAAAATGTCTGCAGGCAAATGCTGTTGCTAATACAAGGTTTTACATTAGTAATGGCCAGGAATTTGTTAACTATGCAGCCACAGGCCCCTTTTATTGTTGTGTCCTGTTCTGTAATGCCACGGCTCTGTAGGTTGTAACGGATTCTATGACATGGCACACTCCCGCCAGAGACTTCTTCCATTGCCACTGAAGGTGGCGCACAATAAAACACGCCCTTTTATTTATATTTGAACCCGGGATTCTTTCTTGAAGAGGCACCCAACCCATCTCACACCCACCTTAACAAACACCCAGTGTCTCGATGCACTATGAACCAGGCCAGTGTGTAACAATGAAATATTTATTTATTTTTCAGAATTTAAAGGAAAATCAGAGCAAAACAAAATTTAGGGCAGCAGCCACCACGGTGTGGCAACACAAATGCAAACTCTTAAAATACAATTCAACTTTCTGACATCATCTACATAAACATTAAATAGAAATGGAAACAAAATCACATTTATGCACAATCATAGATGGCACATACATTATGCACTCCCCCTGCAACACTCCCCCAAACACCTGCTAACTAAATTCTGTGTGGATGGAAAGCTGTGGCAAGAAGAGGGAAAACTCATTTTATAAATCTGTCCGACAACCCCAGAATAGGAGGCCAAAATGAAAACCCTCAAAATGAGCGAAATAGCATACTCGGATTTCACTGGTTACTTATGGATCAGTTACACTTCTGGTAGTATAGCTTGGACAGAAATTTGTGTGGCTGCACTAAAGAGACAAGGATGCTTACAAGCTACTGAGCAGAGCAATAAAGCAACTTGAACACTGGTGAGAAGATCGATTTTTGGGAGGAAAACAATGCAACAAAAATCACACGCAGCAGAATTGCAATTTCTTATTTCACACAGGCTTTAAACTGCTAGGAAAATGGGTTTAGCAATCAAAATCGGAAATCGGTTTTTGGGATGGGAAACAAAGGCACAGAACAAAGTTGGTTTTGTTAGCGCAGTGATTAGGTCTGAGACTATATTTTAAGGACTGTAATTGTTAAAGAAAGACATGGGGAGGTTGAGTTTGAATTACAACCAACTCACTGTGAATCTCTTTATAGGGGAATTGATTGAGTTATTCCAAATGATACTAGGGACTTACGCAGGTAACTGAAGGAAATAAGGAACAAATATGCTAACAAATATGGACATACACAGATTCTTCTAGGAAAAAAGGGTGAATAGGGGATACTGGCAATTTGGGAAATGACTAGGGTTTTTATGGGATTTGAATAGGGTTTGAACAGGATGCAAGGTAAAATAGCGGGATATGCAGTTTTTGGGTACTGTGTGATGGGATACTTAAAAAGCAAGCTTGGGTTTGGTAATTTGGACAGCCAGCAAGGTCTCTAGATGGCAGGGCCACAGACCTGGTCACGGGCATCGGGGTCAAGAGATCTGGTTACTAGGTGAGCTGGGTTTTCCTGGTAGGGAACAGCTGGGCAAAGTCTGGTCACTGTGGATAGCAGGAGGAGTCAGCTTGACAAAGAGTCTGGTCACTGAATTCTCCTAAAGGGATCAGCTGCCCTTCCTCCTTTCTCCCTGGATTATTGGGATTAATGTTGTTCTGAATAGGTAGTTCTGCCTGGATGGGATCAACTGCCTCTGGACCTGGTTCTGGTGTCTTGCGATCTTGCAGGGTGAATTTTGAATGTTGAATCCCTGTGTCTCTCTGTCTACCCCTTATATAGGCAGAGTGACATCATAGAATCTTTACAATCTGGGCAAAAATACTCTGGACTTACCCCTTGCATGGGATAGGCCAGGCTACAGGTGTTGCCTCTTTCCTCCGAGCTGATTGGTTCTAGGGAAGTGACGTCACCATATGTGTGTGTACGTTTATCACCCCCTTTGTCTCACAATCCTATTTTTCACAGAAGTGGGTAATGGAACAAAACTTCATATTTACAATAGTCACCATCATGAAAATCAGATGGGCAGATCCCATATTTCGCAAGGAATATGCCGGTTTGAACACCAATTCTGTGTGATGTTGCCTCGTCCTTGGGCACAATTTGGCCATTTTCAGGAGAAACATGTCATCTAAAATTCTGCAAATGGCTACACATATGCATAATAGTATTTGGCATAGTTTCCCCAAGTTTAATATCTATGCCATTTATGCTTCCCCCAGAAATCCTGCCATTTCAGTTCACTACGTTCTAGAAAGATGCACACAGTCTTATTGTGCTTGTCCAAAAATCACATTAAAACTGTCATAACATCACATTACTGCTTATTCAGATTGCGGGGGAAAATGTCTTGCAGTATAAATGTTCTGCATTGTCAATGAAGTGGATTTGCCAAAGATGTGGGCGGTGCTGCCACCCCCACAATCCAAATTGTCTCCCATGGGTCACCTTGCACAATGGTTTCAATGACTCCCCTTTGAAGTCCTCCAGTGGATACTGGGAATGAATGGAGAGGATATCCCACCTCCGAGGCAAAACACAGGGCTTCACCCCCATCCTTTGGCCTTGGGAGCAGTTCTGCCTGGCAGTCTGGGAGAACCTGTAATTATCACACTGTCCAGTCCATAAGAACAGGGCACATTCCCTTGCAGCATTAGTTCACTGGTAGGTGCGAAATTAGCCTTTCAGCCAAAATGGTTTGACAGAAATTCCTGGGCCTCACCCAGGATGATTTGTCTTTGGGGGGGGGGAATATACATACCTTTGCTACCCCGCTCCCCCCATGTACAATTGTGTTTCTGTGTGAGCTGCAGCATTTCACATTTAATTTTCCCAATGTAATTTTCTGCTTTGCAAAAGTAGATTTACCCATGTTCTTTTTCTCTCATGTTTATTTCACAAAATGTGTTTTTTGCCGCACGCCGCTTCCTTTGCATTTACTTTCTGAAAGGCTTTTTATAGATCTGGTCAGTTTCTGGGCACAGATATATGCTTGAAAATGGTTTCTTGGTAATTGACATGAAGCAAGAGAGAGAGCATCTTTCCTTTTGAAGTACTTTGCATGTGTTAGTTTATTTCAAAAAGTAAATCCAAGCCGTGCAGACTTGAAGCAGAATTCTTTGGCTTTTCATGGACTTTACTGATGAAACAATGCCTTTCTGGGAGGGATAGCCTTATTTGATGGTGTTCAAAATAAGACAGGGCTGTGTTTTAATAGAACAAAACTGTGTGATGTTTGAAATGAAAGTAGCACCATTATGATGCCGTTTTAAATGAAGGACATTTTCCTGTGCAGCCTTGAATGTTTACATGACAGAACAGCAATGCACAGCCATTCTGAATTTGAGTTTTCTTCTCTGGATTCATGTGAATGAAAACAAAATGCTGCTATTCTTGGGGTGGCTGTGTTCAACTCTCGCCCCATATGTGCTCAGCAGACCAAAGCATTGCCATGTTTGGATGACTGCTGAAATGCAGTTTTGTGATGCAGGGAATTTCTGTTGGGGCTGGTAAATGTACCCCACAAGGTCTGCCAGGTCAAGCCAACATAACCCACAATTTTAGGGCAGAGGTAAAGCCCAATCTGTCCAATGGTCGTTGCATCACCAGTTACATGAGATTGTGCACCTCCAATTCCTTCTTTCGAGGAGACCTGTGACATTGCATAAATACTGAATTATTTCATTGAAAGGGCCTCACCACAGCTGGGCATAGAGTGATGTGTCTCACCTCGGCCTTGCTGCATGTGACGCCCATGTGATCTTTCAACGCTGTTTCTTTCCAATGAGAAGTTTTCAGCATTTTGTTGCTTTGAAGCTGCTAAAAACAACCATGCCAGGCCGTATATCATGTCTTTGTAGATCGAAGAAAAACATCTTCTGTGAGGGAGCATGTTGCAGAAAGAATGGCTGTCTCATAGATGCTTTCTGGCGACCATAACCCTCCCAGGCTGCATCACGTGGCTAGGTACTTTGAAAAGATAATTTTTTTAAAAGACACCAAGACAGACTGTAAATGTGGAAGACAGGGAAAATAACCTTTATATCAGAAGCAAAAGAGCCCTAGAACAGCTATTACACCTATGTAGGAGCCACCTCACAATTGCTAACTGCAACAACCGCTACAACATGACCAAGGCCTACAAGAAAGCAGTGATCTTACAAAAAGCCCAATCCTATGACACTAGAATATCCAATGCCAACTCGAATGACAAAGAACTGTTCTCTATCCTGAGAGAATTGGAAAACCCTGCCCCACTCACACCCCATCTCAAACTGACAAACCATGGTGCACCACGATTCAAGCCGCTCTAGCAGACAAAATTACACAACTCGTCTCTAAACCCCAAACACTAAATACTCTGAGACCAGCTGCACAGCTGCACCACTACCCACCTGCCCACCATCCTTCTTCTTTACCCAAGTGACTGTACTGAAAACCATTAAATCCCTGAAACTGTCAAATTGTAAGGGATAATCCTGCCCTGCTCACATTATAATGCTCGATGCACCACTCTGACGCCCATCCTTACACACTTTGTCAATGCATCCTTTGCCACCAATGTGGTCCCCCCAGCATCAAAGCAGCTTGGATTACCCTGTTCCGAAAGAAACCCTCAATTGAGCCACCATTCCCTCAAACTACCACCCTATCATTACCATCCCTTTCTTGCTCATATTACTGGACCAACTAGCATGCTCCCAAGTCTAATGCTACCTCAAACATGACCACCTCCTGGGAGCCATACAATCTGGCTTTCGCCCTAAACATAGCACCAAGACTGCCCTCCTTGATCTTAAAATCCACCTCAACATCATCAGGAACTCGGGCAACCTCACCATGCTTCTGTTCCTTGACCTTTCAGCAGTGTTTGACCTAGTGGACCATGACATCCTATGTCGGCATCTCAGGTTCCACTTCCACTCCTCATCAGACGCAGACTCCTGGGTCAAATCCTTCTTAAGCGACCGCACCTCGCGAGTCTTCATAGGAGATTCAGCTGCTGATTCCATTTCAGTCCCACTAGGCATCCCTCAATCCTGCCTCTCACCTACCTTATACAATACCTATACCAAGTCCCTCTTCGACCTCCTTGATTCCTCTGGTATCACCTACACTAACTTTGCTGATGACATGCAGATCCTTATCCTTATTACGGGCAATCACACCAGTGATACGGTCCCTATAAGCAAGATTTTTAGCAGCATCCTAAGAGCCATCATTAAGACACATTCTTTGCCTTAATGATGAAAAAACAAAACGGCTCATTGTGGGCTGACCGCACTGCCTCAAAAACCTTTATTCTGCCTTTGCCTCATTCTTCATTGACGGCACCATCATAACGGTCATGATACATGTAGAAACGCTGTGTGTCTACTTGGATGCAGAACTATCCATGACCAAGCATGTCAATGCCCTGGCCTCATCTCCTTGAGTAGGCAATTCCTCCCCCCAAGAAGCTGACTCGCGCTTGCAAGAGCCATCATCATCAGTAGACTACTGTAGCATACTGCTCAAGGGTACCTCACCAAGAAACCATGCTAAACTCAATTCCTTCAAAATAAAGCCCTGAGCACACTCCTGGTCCTCCATTGCTCCAATCAAATCTCTTCAACCAAGGAATTGTAGTTTAGCATGGTTTCTTGCTGTGGTACTCTTGAGCAGTATGCTACAGTAGTCCAGTCTAGACTTCAGACTGGAAACTAAACTTGAACTTTTCAAAAGAAAGCTTAAAACCTGGCTGTTTGATTACAGTTTTTTTCTCATGCTTTAGCTTATGACTTAGCCTGACTGCTAACTTTTTTTTGTTCCTTGTCGTGTTATGTCTTGTCTGCGCCACCATGCCTACGGGTTCATTGCTGCGCATTATAAATTAATTAAAGTAAAGTAAAAGCGTGAGGTCCACTGGCTGCATTGACTTCAAATCGCTGACCATTGCACACCGTTGCATCTACAAAGAAGCCCTGCACTACCTAAATGACCGCATCACCTAAAAATGCCAGATTCGCTCTCTGCAATCAACCGACATCACCCTGCACACCCCACGCTTTAACAGCAACAGAGTGGGATGCGTGTGTTTTTGTGTCACTGCACAAAACACTCTACCCCTCTATATCAGAAATGAACACTCTTACCTAACATTAAAAACACTTTCAAAACCTGGCTATTTAATATATATGAGTACCCCTCTATCTTACATGTGCTACCACTATCTATTCACTCCCTTTTTTCCCAATGTACAAATGCAGTGATAACCCCTGGTTTGGGCGTTACACAAATGTTATAAATAATTAAATAATTTTGGAATTAACCGGGCAGAATGGGTGGGGCCTGTTTAGTTTCTCATCACAAAAATTATCCCAACGCACAGAATTGTGTTTAGTAATGTCACAATGCTCTATATTACCAATAGGCTTACATGCTCAACAGTAGCAGTCGGACAATAGACAAATGCCCGAGGGACCCCTTCTCTTCCTCTCTCACCTCAAAGGCCAGCAGGCCAGCCCAGGCTGTACCGGGCATTCCTCTGAGATCTTATCTTGTTGAGTCTTAGCAGCAGACCATTTACAATGGGAGGGGATTAGTGGTGTTAGCAGGTAAAGGCAGCGACCATGACTGTGGCACTTTTTCTCTGACAGCTATCTACGGTTTTAATAAGCTATTATTGGTGGGTGTTTAGAGATTATGGGGGTACAGAACAAGCTGCAAGCATTGTCAAACAATGATCATGCCATGCATTTTAATTCACATTGGGGCTCACTTTAATTAATACCATAATGTGAATTAAATGTGTAAAGGCCTTGTGCAAGTTACGATTCTGCAATGACTTTCCTCTCTGCCTTGCAAATGCTGTAAATTCCTATGGAATCCGCCTGCTTTTTACACCAGCAAAAAGCAGGGGGATTCCATAGCAAATGCTGCCTGACATGCTTACATGGCGTTTACTCATTTTGCACGGCAGAGTGCAAAGGGTGGTGCAGAAGCGCATACTCACTTTTTTGTACTTTACATTTGCACTCCACTGTGCAAATGTTGAAAATTACGTGGCAGGTCCTGCCTACACAAAAGTGTATAAGTAACGGGTGTCCTCTATGAAATTACAAGGTACTCAATGATGAGCCCCCTTGTGTCTTTAGGAGATTTTCTTGTAGATTCTTATTAAATTGCCTGCTGGAATTTCTACGCTTCCATTCAGGATGGGGAAAATAAAGCTACAATCATATGGGGTAATTTTGCAATAGGAGTATGGCTTTAGTTTTATTCTCCCCCTTCCTGCATTTAAAGTGAGCCTTACAAATGCCCCTTGGGTTTTAAAGCCAAAGTCATTATTTCATAAAAGATGCAACATTATGCACACATATCACTCCCTCCCACTCACATTTCTAAGGGCAAAAGTCCCTGCTAATATCCCCCCCCCCCTCCATCCCATCAGTGCCTAATAGCTCACATTCTAATGCTCTGTTTACACAGAGCAAAGTGAGAGCCCTGCTGCTGTCCGCAGCTCCTTGGGACATTGTCCCGGCAGCGGTACACCTCTCCTGTTCACAAAGGGTAAGGTGTCCTGCTGCCAGTGCCAAGACAATGAGCGTGCTGAGCAGGCATTGCTCAGCACACATTGCCGGTCCAGCGGGGCACCTTTCCCGTTGGGCATCTTCATTGATGTGCCCAACGGGAGAGGTATCACACCGACCAATGTACCGCAGCTGCTCCCCCTCGTTATGCCACTGGGCTTCGGTGATGTAATGTGCACTGTGCACACAGCCTCTGTGTGGACAATGTGTTCGCATAGAGCAGATTAGATCACGTGCAAGCACACTGTGCACGGTTGTTTGGCAGGGCTGGGGCAGAGGCAAGCCGGATGCCGAGACCCGGCTAGAGATCTGATGCCGATCTCGGATACAGCGAGAGCCGGCCCATTAGCCAGCGCATGTGCACAGGCTGCCGTCTGCCCTGTTCAGAAGGAAAGGTGGTGGGAGCTCATGAGCCCGGCCAGCTCCCGTTTTTGCCTTCCGATATCTCAGGCTTCTATTTAAGGCCTGTCAGTAATTTGTATCTGGGGAAATATGGCAGGCGAGAGGCACTGGCAAAGGATGGGCTTTCGGTAGCCATGTATGGATAAAGTGCCCCCCTGGCGGCAGCAGAGGATGCCCCCTGGCACACAGCGGGGCAGTACTGGCAGCAGCTATGCAGCTTCTGTTATGCAGTATAGGCTTCGCAGCAGCACAGGCTTGCCTGTTCCAAGGGGCTGGGGGCCACTCTTTGCTGGATAGATTTTTATGGGCAATATTAACTTTAATTAGGAGCTCATTGTGAGTTTGCCAGATCTTTCCCTTGATTTCCACATGCAGTAATTATCATCATGGCATGCAGACGTTTTGGGCATCTGCCTGAATTATGGGAATACTGCCAGTAGGGTGATAACAGATATGGATTTCGTGAAATGCTACATGTGGTATTCCAGAAAAAGTACATGTCGTATCTTTTTTAAGTGTGCATACCCATCCATGTAAACATCCCTGTTTTGAAGGTGGGCTTGGTTTGCGTACAGTAGTGGGTACTTGTATTTTGCAATGTAAAATAATGCACACAGGGGTCGTTGTATTTGGCCACCTTATCATCCCTTGTAGGGGTCCCCCAGCAAGGTTTGGTCCCTGAGCTTGAAGCAAATGCACTTGCCCATCCCTGCACGTTAAGGCCAATACCTCCCTTTTGTATCTAAGAGTGTTTTACAACTTTTACCTCCACCAGTCAGGTGAATGTAAACATTGGAGGACATCCAATGCAGATTTCCATCTTACAGTCAATAGGCAATTGCTGCATGCAATCCTCGCAGCAATACTGCATGCAGTAAATGCTGCATGAGCTGTAATTAACTATGCAGGTGGTAGACACAACATTTGATGAACTGTATATTTTACCGTCAACACCCAACGCATGACGAGAGCCCCAGTTGTAGAAACCTTGTAATGGGGTCATTTTTTCCTGAACACTTTTGAAGAAAGGAAGTGTCCTTTGAACCTTGATATAAAAACGGCTGCATATGATTGACATACACTGAGAAAGAATCAATTATGTTGAAATAAGAGGTAATAGATATGGGAACGCTACCAGCTCTGAAAAAACACAAGGCATATATATATACCAATGCCTATTTCATCAATAACTCACACTAGAGAAACAATTGCAATATAATCTGTATAAAAGTTTTTTCAGAAATTTGATACAACAATAGCTAGAAAGACACCCTGAAGAAGCTCAAAGAGTGAAACATGTGTAGGCCAGACACCAGCAAGTACTGAGTGTTCAGATCCTAAAGTAAATGAAACCTTCTAACTAGAACGCTATGAATATTATGCAATATTAGCATGAATTGCTTTGTTCATGACAATAAATCAATTACTTTTGTCACTTACATTGCTTTATTAATCTTATAGTGCAAGCGCATTTGGACAACACGATATTTATCATTTTATCTTTTGGCAGTTAATGGTATGCATGCCAATGTTGTAGCCTCAACCAGGCGTGCCAAGGGGTGACTCAGCTGGGTCAGGGCCAACCTTATAAAAATGCTGCCCCCCCCCCCCGCTCCGACACCGGCCTGTTCAGTTATGTGTGTTTGTTTTGGTGTGCCACCCCAAGATTTCCAATTGGCCATCCCTATGAAAAATGTCTGAGGGCGCCACTGGCCTTGACGGTGGAATTTTGTAGGCAGCGCTAGAACCTCTTCTGTCAGGTATCCCTCAACTTTAGTTTGCTTTCAGGTTTGTTTTGCACTTTATTTATTCAAATAGAGATAACCCCTGTACTCCTCTACTATTCATTTCCCGTTGCTACTTTCACCCCCCTCCTTTTTACCATCTATTTGATTTTGCGTGTGCTTTATTTGGTTGATTTGAGGTGGCCGATGTTGAACTGGTAAAGTAAAAAACGAAAAAAGTGCACCAAAGAATGGATGCCATCACCACCAACACCAACACCTCTAGCATGTACGTTACAGGTGTTAATTGTGCAGTTTTCACTCACACATAGAACACGCATCTGCTCTGCATGACCACAAAGACGAACACAGTGCAAAGACTCCCACCATTCCCCCTCCAAAACACAGTAGGGCAGTCATGAACTGCATCAGTGGTTGGCAATGCCTTTGTTTTAATTTTAATTGACGTTTTGGAAGAAACACATTTGGCTTTTCTGTAATCACCCGCAGTATGATTTCTGGACAGAAAGTATCACATTGTAGTCCCCTGATGGCAGCAGCAGGGGGAGGGATGACAACTTGACAGATAGCGCAGTCAATTTTAACCAGTGATGTTTGAATTTAGAACTGGCACATCTGGATTATTAAGCCTCAGAGAAATGACTCTTAAGTGCCGATCCTATGCCAGGCAAATCCCTCCCTAGCCATTCCCGCACAGATGTTTGTGCCTGCCCAGCAGAGCCGAAACTGCGACTCTTGTAAAGTAATTAACAGCTATTAGTGTAGCGGGTTCCTTGCCAATCAGGGGATGCCCAGGAGGAGTATGACGCCCATGGGAAGGCAATAGTGAGCTGGGAATGGTTCTGGCCTTTATCAGGACTATGCATTTAAAAGACAAAAGCAAGGTTTAAAAAGCAATAAGGGTATGGTTCCTGTGCATTCACACACCTACATCTGGGGGTCTTCCACAGCACGAGCTGGTTGCAGCCAGTCTTTTTCCTGCTCTCGATGCCGTTGTGTGCATCGGGTCGCCATTATCTGTATGAAGAACTGAGACTGTATTTGGGACTTTTCCCAGCCCTACAGGCAATCACACCTCATGTATTCAAAGCTTGGAACCTCACACTTACTGCATGCAGACATGTATTCCTCAAGACCTGTGTATGCAAGCCGATGATGCTCACACCATCTGTATCCAGAAGGCGGACCATCACACTTTCTGTATCCAGGCATGGTATGATCTCATCTTCTCTTTCCAGTCCTGGGACGTTTAAACTCTAAATATCCAGATATGGGGGTAGGGGGTTAGGGCGGGGACACACTTAGGCCTAGGGCTCTCACTACCTCTGTATACAGTCATGGGTCCCCCATGTCCTCTGTATCTCGGTTTGCAGGCTTTGCATCCCCTGCATCCGAAGTCTAGCTACCACGTCCACTGGATCTAGGTATGGTACTCTCAGACCCTCTGTATTCAGTCCTGGGACCTTTACACCACCAGTGTCTAGAGTTGGGGCCCTCACACCGGCTGAATCCAGGTGCGGATCCTGCATACCCTTTCTTTGTAGGACCAGGACCATCACATTATCAGTAAACAGGCATGGGTCTCGCAAGGCCTCTGTATCTCAGTCGGGGAGCCTTGCATCCTTTGCATCCTGGGCTGGGCTATCACATCCTCTGTTTCCAGGTATGGTCCTCTCAGATCCTCTGTATTCAGTCCTGGGACCCCTACACCACCCCGTGTCCAGAGCTTGGGCACTCACACCGGCTGAATCTTAGTGTGGGTCCCTCGTGCCCTTTGTTTCTCGGCCTGGGAGCCTTGCAATTTCTACATCCTGAGCTGGGCTATCACATCCTCTGTACTAGGTATGGTACTCTCAGGTCCCTTGTTCTCAGTCCTGAGAAACATACCCACGCCAAATCCAGAGGTGGGAACATCACACCTGCTGAATCCAGGCTTGGGTCTCTCACACCCTTTGCATCTATGTCTAGGACCCTCACATCATCTGCATACAGGCACGGGTTCCTGTGCCCCCCCGTATTTCGTTTGGGAGCTTTGTAACCTCTAGATCCAGTCTGGGCTTTCACAAGCTCTGTATCTGGGTATGGTACTCTCAACCCCTCTGTATCCGGAACCTGGAACCCATACACTGCATGACAAAGTAAGATCACACAGCACTGTACCCAGGCCTGGCACCCCCAGACCCTCTTGCTCCATCGCAGGGACCATCACATCATCTGTATCCATGCATGAGACACCCCCTCTGTACCCAGGCCTGGCACCCTCAGACCCTCTGTCTCCATCGCAGGGACCATCACATAATCTGTATCCATGCATGAGACACCCCCTCTGTACCCAGCCCTACCACCCTCAGACCCTCTGTCTCCATCGCAGGGACCATCACATCATCTGTATCCATGCATGAGACACCCCCTCTGTACCCAGGCCTGGCACCCTCAGACCCTCTGTCTCCATCGCAGGGACCATCCCATCATCTGTATCCATGCATGAGACTAGTACCCACTCTGTATCCATGCCTGGCACCCTCAGACCCTCTGTCTCCATTGCAGGGACCATCGCATCATCTGTATCCATGCATGAGACACCCCCTCTGTACCCAGGCCTGGCACCCTCAGACCCTCTGTCTCCATCGCAGGGACCATCACATCATCTGTATCCATGCATGAGACCAGTACCCACTCTGTACCCAGGCCTGGCACCCTCAGACCCTCTGTCTCCATCGCAGGGACCATCACATCATCTGTATCCATGCATGAGACCAGTACCCACTCTGTACCCAGGCCTGGCACCCTCAGACCCTCTGTCTCCATCGCAGGGACCATCACATCATCTGTATCCATGCATGAGACCAGTACCCACTCTGTGCCCAGGCCTGGCACCCTCAGACCCTCTGTCTCTATCGCAGGGACCATCACATCATCTGTATCCATGCATGAGACCAGTACCCACTCTGTACCCAGGCCTGGCACCCTCAGACCCTCTGCCTCCATCGCAGGGACCATCACATCATCTGTATCCATGCATGGGACACCCCCTCTGTACCCAGGCCTGGCACCCTCAGACCCTCTCTCTCCATCTCAGGGACCATCCCATCATCTGTAGTCATGCATGAGACCAGTACCCACTCTGTACCCAGACCTGGCACCCTCAGACCCTCTGTCTCCATCGGAGGGACCATCACATCATCTGTATCCATGCATGAGACCAGTACCCACTCTGTACCCAGGCCTGGCACCCTCAGACCCTCTGTCTCCATCGCAGGGACCATCACATCATCTGTATCCATGCATGAGACCAGTACCCACTCTGTACCCAGGCCTGGCACCCTCAGACCCTCTGTCTCCATCGCAGGGACCATCACATCATCTGTATCCATGCATGAGACCAGTACCCACTCTGTACCCAGGCCTGGCACCCTCAGACCCTCTGCCTCCATCGTAGGGGCCATCACATCATCTGTATCCATGCATGAGACCAGTACCCACTCTGTACCCAGGCCTGGCATCCTCAGACCCTCTGTCTCCATCGCAGGGACCATCTCATCCTCTGTATCCATGCATGAGACCAGTACCCACTCTGTACCCAGGCTGGCACCCTCAGACCCTCTCTCTCCATCGCAGGGACCATCACATCCTCTGTATCCATGCATGAGACCAGTACCCACTCTGTAGCCAGGCCTGGTGCTCCCACGCCCTCTGCCTGTAGTGCAGGGGCATGTCCACTACGTGTATGTAAGCCTGGGACCCTCACTCTATATCCTGGCCTGGAGCATTCATGTTCTGTGTAGTTAGGGCTTTTACCCTCACTCTCTCTGTTTCAAGGCATCTGGCCGTCACACCATCTGTATCCAAGCATGGATCTGTCACGTCCTCTGCAATCAGTGACACAGTGTCTGTTTGTAGTTGAGGGTACTGTTTAGGACATCCGGGCTCGTGAGCTGTCCTACGTCCCTTATGCCTAATATTAGGTATTTTGCACTTCTGGGACTATTGTGAAACTGTTTGTCTCCCGGTATCTGCCTGCTATTGAATGCACCTTGTTGGACGTTCGGGCTTGCTGGCTCCTTTGCATGTTTGATTTTCACTGCAGATGTTTGATATTGGCATTTTCACTGCCCTTGCCCCTCCTATGTTGCGGTTGCTGGCTGGTAACTGTCCTGTTGTTATCAACCACGTTTGCTGGTTATTACAGTAGAGAATGTGCAGCAATGTCAAGCAGGTTCATTGGAGCAGTATGTGGGCATGGCCAGCACCAGTGCCCAACGTTGGCACCTTCTAACTCATTCTCATTCATGAAAATGGATAAATAGCTCTGCTCTGCCAGCCTGGATTATCAAGTTCATGACTAACAATGAGCAAGACCAGGATGAAGGGGCCCAGGTTAGTGCACACTGTTGTTTTTATATTACTATGGCTGACAGTTAAAAAAATAAAGGTGCCAAAACACCAAGAAATCAAGCTAGGATTATAAATAAGTGGCAGGGCTCCAAAATAAGTGCCAGGGCTGAGCTCTGGAAAGCCCCCCACAAATTAAGCAATGTTTCGGGCACTGAAGGAGAGACTTCGCTGCTGTATTCTGCGAGGCTGTGAGCACGAAGCGTCTTTCTCTCGCCACTAGAGGATCAGAATGGAAACTACCCATAATTCTCAATGGCTGTAATTACAAATATGCTAAGCATGGCTTGACTTGGCTGGGGGAACGTTTGCGTCCATTTTGTAGTCTTTTATTTGGGCATCATGCAGAATTGTCAATAGGAAATCCTGTGGCAGCCACACTGGAGCCATATGTGGGAACAGTCCTGGTCCACTACAGCAGCAGGCGGCACGCGGTGCAAATGAGGCTTGACAAGCCTCTGTGGCAGGAATGCAACACTATCAAATGTAGTGTTGAAGGTCCAGTATTACCCAGGACTCTCTGAAAAATCAAACACACAAACACAGCCTCAATCAAAGTTGTAGTGTGCAGAAATGGGGACCCTAGACAATACATTCGACTGTAAACCAATGCTATTTGTTTCAAAATGTACACACACTGAAAAAAAAATGGGACCATAATTTCAGATTGATATTTCACCATCAAATTATCCATAAAAACAACTTGTGTAGCATAATCTCATTCACTGCCAAAATGTGCCTACCATAATAAGCCCTGCGCCAAATCATTCACTCTACACACCAATATCCCAAAAATGAGCAAAAACGATTGTTTAAAAATTCTGGAGATGAACAGCCAAGTTGTTTTAATAATGCTTAACTGCTAACAGCATTCCCTATTGTATGCATGCATGCCCGACATAAAATGTTATGTTTCTGTTCTTAATGTCTGCAATACTGAACATTCATCAGGGACTGAATCACAGTATTTGTAGAACAAACCTACAACGCTGAGCATTCATGTAGGGTTTAGACCACATTGTTGTAAAGCGATGGGTATATGCTCTGCTGGAAGTCTGAAAACATAGGGACGATCCAATCTGCGATGCAAACCAGCAGATATATAACTAATATAAATCCAAAAAAGGTGGCGCCATTATTGCCACGCCCGGGGTTGTCATGACCTTATGATCAAAGGTGCGGCCTTGCATCCCAACTGAATGCAGTGTTGCCAGGCAGCAGCACCATGAACCCACAAGCAGCATCTGTCCCACTCCCAAGCCTAACTCCAACAGAACACTGCAGCCAAAGGCTTATGTGTCAGCACAGACCCTGAATAGTCATTTAGTTGGGATTTCAACTAGACTAGATCCTGTTTTCCTTCCTGTGTATGCTTGTGTGGGCCGCAGATGTTTTACAACTGCAATGCCCATGATCCTTCACCACTGACTATGCTGGCTAAAACTGATGGTAGTTGAAGTCCAAAACATCTGGAGTGCTACATAACCGGTAGCCATGATATAGGCAGTGCCTTGCTGGTTTCTGATTGGCAGCTCTTTTGCCATCTTGGTTAGAGTTCCGTCATTGTTAGCCTTTTGTTTTGGCTGTTATTGCAGCCACCGATTGCTGCATTGCCATGAACATGGGAGAGGGTTGACATGGTCGTTGAGACTAAGCATTGCATCACAGACAATCCATGGTGTGTGCCGCCTTCTGCATGCCATGTAGTGTGTTGAAAAGGGATACATGGGGCATATTATTCTATCTAGGGGCTTCTCTCTCAGAGCAAGGTGTGCCCTTAAGGATTAAAGTTGAGTGGCACTGGCGCTGTGAATGTGTTCTTTGTTTTGCTATTAATTGGTGCTTTAGCACCACCTGTAAGCTAAAAGGATTGCATTGGAGTACAACTAAGAGAGAGATAAATGTGAGCAAGGACATAATGTGGGGGTGTTTGGCTTTCAAACCATCTATTGACCACCTATGGCCATGCCTATTCGCATGACTATTCCCAACCACTACCTGCCTGCCTGCCTCTATCCGCCCAAGACACATTCTCGTGGGGTCTCTTTGAGCTAGCACTATCATGCACAAACTTCTCTAGTTGTCCTAAAGAGCACCTGTCACCTGTCAGGGTTACTTCAGAGTTAATAGAGGAGATCCTGCTGCAATGAACCTGTCTTAACCAAGTGTGGCTTCAGCCACTTGATTTATAAGCAATATGTCTGTCCTCCTATCTGTTCCTTGCGCTGAAGTTCTGTTAAAAACAAGCATTGGCAAAACCAAAGGTTTTGGCTTATGTACAGGTATTTGCCAGGCAGTGACAGCATATTCTCGGGTGCACACACCATTTGCCAGCTATTGCCATTTTATGGCCAGGTAGTACCATTTTGGTACGGACTGGCAATTACCTTTCACATGCCTACACAAAAGGAAGAACTGTTGGCTTTGCCAATGCTTGCTTCAGTTCCCTTGAAAGTTTCACAATACCTTAACAGTAATGTGAGTATCTTGGAATGTGTTGACATTATCTGGTAACTGATAGCATTATCTATCGTGATATATCGAATCGAATACATTGGGTTATGATGGCAACAGGTTTCAAATGTTGAATGTCTAGCAAGTGATTATACAATGCTTATAGAAACATGAAAACACTTGTCTTTGTCAGCTCTTGTTTACTTTGGTAACAAATTAACATCAATTGTAATGCAGACTGTTGTACCTGTGTGGTATTAGAGAGATGTGGTTCTTGTGAAAGGAGCGAGCAGGGCCTGCAATGCATGAGAAGTGACCGGTCTATGCAAACAGGCGAATGTGTATTTTAATTGACAAAAATCAGCTGCGCATCTGATAGGTTTAAGCTTGGGTCTCATGCAGAAGGGAGGTGACCTAGCAGTATGGGCTGGACTGCCCCTTTGGGGGTGGGATCGAGCCTGCTATGCATATGATCGCTCTCCTTTCTGCAGTGGCTTGGCAGGTGAAGAACGATGGTCTGGAGGGTTGGCCACAGCAATTGCCGGAGGTGTATAATTCTAAGCCTTCCAGTCATCGCTTCGTTGGTTTGTTGTACATCTGTTAATTGACAGACGGCTGAAATGTGGTCTGACCATGTGACACTTGAGCAAGGTGGACCCAGATGCTACTGGTTCACTTAGAGAAGGAGTTCAATACTTGGTCAGTGTGATCTGAAGAGGAGGCATCATTCAAGCAGGTTTTTCAAAAACTAAGAAATCTGATGCAGACGTGCAGCTTCACGTGAAAGCTGCGTCTGCGTTGGCTTGTGAGCATTTCAGTGTGATGTGTGTATCTTTACCTGTTTCGTGCACAACGGTTGCATCTCAGCCATTGTCACACGCGGAAGTGGCATTGGCTGTTGTCGTGAATGCACAGGGCACACACCGCAACAGACAAGTAAAAAACAACTGGTGCTTGAGGTAATGTATCAAGAACAGGGCCGGCCTGAGCTCCTGGAAATGCACAGGGCAGACACCGCAGCAGGCAAGTATAAAACAACCGGTGCTTCAGGTAATGTATCAAGAACAGGGCCGGCCTTAGCTCCTGCAAATGCACAGGGCACACACCTCAGCAGGCAAGTATAAAACAACCGGTGCTTCAGGTAATGTATCAAGAAGAGGGCAAATGCACAGGGCACACACCGCAACAGACAAGTAAAAAACAACTGGTGCATCAGATAATGTTTCAAGAACACGGCCGGCCTAAGCTGCTGCAAATGCACCGGGCACATACCTCAGCAGACAAGTATAAAATAACTGGTGCTTCAGATAATGTATCAAGAGCAGGGCAAATGCACAGGGCACACACAGCAGCAGACAAGAATAAAACAACTGGTGCATCAGGTAATGTTTCAAGAACACGGCCGGCCTTAGCTCCTGGAAATGCACAGGGCACACACCTCAGCAGGCAAGTATAAAACAACCAGTGCTTCAGGTAATGTATCAAGAACAGAGCCGGCCTGAGCTCCTGGAAATGCACAGGGCACACACCTCAGCAGGCAAGTATAAAATAACTGGTGCTTCAGATAATGTATCAAGAAGAGGGCAAATGCACAGGGCACACACAGCAGCAGAAAAGTATAAAATATCTGGTGCTTCAGATAATGTATCAAGAAGAGGGCAAATGCACAGGGGGCACACACAGCAGCAGAAAAGTATAAAATATCTGGTGCTTCAGATAATGTATCAAGAAGAGGGCAAATGCACAGGGCACACACAGCAACAGACAAGTATAAAACAACTGGTGCTTCAGGTAATGTATCAAAAACAAGGCCGGTTTTAGCTCCTGCAAAGGCACAGGGCATACACCTCAGCAGGCAACTATAAAACAACGGGTGCTTCAGATAATGTATCAAGAACAGGGTCGGCCTTAGCTCCTGCAGTGCCTGGGGCGAGCAAATTAGAGTGATTAACTCCCCGCTTCCGTGCTGGAGCGGGGAGTTAATCAGTTCAATAGGGCGCTGATGCTGGTTTAGCATCATCACCCCATTGAAAGGAAAGGCGCGCTCTCGTGCTGGTGCTGGCAAGGGGGGGCAGCATTTCCTTTCAATAGGGTGCCTTTACCCACCACGCCAGTTCGGGGGAGCCCTTGAAAGACTCCCCAGAGCTGGCATAGCGGGGCAATGTGGCGCCCCAGGCGACCACCCTGGTCCCCTGGGCCTAAATCCGGTCCTGATCAAGAAACAAGGGGATTCCTTTCAAATCCTCCAGTTCAACAGCTGCAGCACTGAGGGAGTTCTGACTCTGGCTTTTAATATAATTTATGAGATACCAGCATTGATTTATCTGCATTCTTTAGAGAGCGGTGGGTTGAGTTGCAGATTTCAAATGTGTGTCCAGGATGATCATGCAAAGCATTTCATCCTTCCGAGGCTCTCCAGGGGAAAGTGGATGAACTGTGAGTAGGATTAAGCCCTGTATGACCCCCCAACTTCCTCTACAACCCCATGACCTAGATGGGGGACAAGAACAAAGCAATGTGGGCAGGGCACAAACGGGCTTGCTGCAGGAGATCCACAGGCTCCAGCCCCAAGTGCTGAAGGAAGGTTG
The DNA here is from genome assembly GCF_040938575.1 of Ambystoma mexicanum. Lineage (NCBI taxonomy): Eukaryota > Metazoa > Chordata > Amphibia > Caudata > Ambystomatidae > Ambystoma > Ambystoma mexicanum. The sequence goes on along the minus strand of NC_090934.1, from coordinate 308,352,587 downwards.
GGGAGCAAAAGCAATTGTGCAGCCAGACTGTTAAAACTAGCTATGGGATTTTCGCCCACAAGCTCCTATGCCTACCAGTGCCTTGAGGAAACTGAGGAACAATTCAGGGTCCGCTATTATCATTGTTAATATTATTTTATTCAGTTTGTATCTTGCGGACCTGGGCTCATGGTAGATGGGGTCAAGATGGCCTCCAATGGTCGATAAACTCATTAGCCTGCTTTATGGATGCACATGGACTTGTGGTAAATTGTCATGAAACAAAGGTACTGGTCTGTGGGAACAGGAAGTGGAAAATGCAGTTTTGAAAATTAAGAACTCGCCTATTGAGTGCGTAGGCAGTTACCTCTACCGGGGATTTACCATACGTGGCTGTCCTAATAAAAAGATTAGATTGGAGGCCATGAGGAATAGGTTTAGTGCACACCTGAAAATAATTATCTGGAAAGTGGGGACATTTTCTTTAAAGCCTGCAATAACATACTACAGGGCCAAGATGTTACCTTCTGTACTGCATGATGTTGATATGTTTGTAGGCTCTCTGTTGGAAGGAACTGTCTGGCGGAATGTCCTGGCTTTGCCAAATGGTGTCCTGGCTTCTGTTATACTGTATGAGTTGGGTCTCCAATCAATGGAATCCTGTTTCGAATGGAAGCACCTCTCCTTTCTTAGAAAAATCAGATTGCCAGAAGAAAATTCCTTATTTTATGAGTTAAACACTTTGCTGATAAATGAATCTTGGGTACACTTTAAGGGTTGGGTAAAACTCACTGAGAATGTTTTCCTGGATCTGAAGATATCATTGGAGTCTCCGGAGTGTGATCCACAAAAGGTGAAAAAGGCTTTGTTAGAAAGGGACTGGATAGGAACAAGTGAGGCAGTAGGAAAATGCACCTCGTATCGTAATGTGGCAAAATAGAAAAGCCTCAGTCGTGGCCAGGGGCGTCTCTTGAAAGATTTCCAAGCCATAGCTGGAGAAGCGAGTTTATGCGATTTCGCTTGAACTTGCTACCTACATTGGAAATTGGGGGGGCAAGAAATAGCCTTGAAAGATTGTTAAGACATTGTAGGCCATGTAATGGCCCGGGTTCGACTGAAACTATTGAGCATCTTTTATTGCATGTATGCAGTCTAGGTCAATAAGCTGTAAATATGTTCATCCGCATGTGAAAAAAATATTTGAATGGGAAATCGATTGCACTAACTTTGGAGGTGATCAGATGCATTGAAGACATTTTAGCTGTGGTATCCTGATGACCTGGATTTCAACCTAGTTATGTGTTATTATCTAGTGTATACTATTGCGAAGTGCAATTGTATAATTTTGTGTTTGGGCATTTATGAATTGATTGTATTTTATGATGTTTTTTTTAATTAAATGTGTATAAGGTTTTCTTTGTTAAACCATAACACACATTTTTGTATAGTATTATATATGAAAGAACACTGGAGTCGGTCTGCAGTCTATGAAACAATGTGCAGCATGTATGACAGAGACAGAATCGTGTAGAGGCAAGCCCATGTTGTCAGCCAACACAAATAAAATCTGTTAGGCGGAGTGACTTGCCAAGGATCACATAGGTTGCTCAAGTGAAGAATGCTCGCTTTGAGCCTATGTTTTGGAGTTGTAGTTTGCAATTAGTGGCCCTTCAAACTCCTCAAATTGCATTATTGCCGAGCAGTGGTGGAGGGGCCAGTCATATGGTTCAACCTTTACCCAAGCCAGAAAAGAAGGCGCAAGAAAGGGAAGGCTTGCCCCAAACAAGTCAGGGGATGGAAGTAGTAAATGTCCCTAGGTTTCCAACTGCCCCTGTTTAGTTTTGGTATAAGGTGGTGCTTTAGTGGCACCTATAAGCCAAAACTAATGCATAAGGGTACAGCTAGGGAGAGATGGCATATGAGGAGAGGCATAATGCTTGTAGGTGTTTTTTGGCTATTTACCCACCCATTGACTGTCCATGGCCTTGCTGATCTCTATGACCATTCCCACCCACTGCTTGCACCTCCCTGCCCAAAACACACCCTCCTGGGATCTATTTGAGCTACCTTTACCAAGCCTTAAAATCAAACGTTGCACTGAAACTGATTGCCAGATTTTTTCAAAGCAGTCTTCTGAAAGCTAATTGTTTAATTAGTGTTGTAAACACACTACTGTTGTAATAAAAATGTCTTCACCAGGTCTGCCTTCAGCCATTTGGTTTATAAGCAGTATGCGTGTCTTTCGGTGGGGGCCTCTTAGAAGCAAGCATTGGCAAAGCCAACGGTTTGGGTGGTGTGTGCACCATTTTCCAGCTGTTTCCGTTAATGGACAGTTAGTACCATTAAGGCAATTCCTAGCAAATATCTTTTCAATGTCTACACAAAAGCCAAAACTGTTGGCATTGCCAATGCGTGTTAAGACTTGACAAAGAAATGCCCTCTTATCCTCCATCTATTTGGCTTGAATAGATGCCCACTGATGCTCCATCCAGTCGGTCCCAATAGATGCCCACTGATTCTCCCTCTTATTGGTCCCAATAGATGCCCTATGATCCTCCATCCTGTCAGTCCCAGTAGATGCCCACTGATGCTCCATCCAGCCGGTCCCAATAGATGCTCTCTGATCCTCCCGCTTACTGGTCCCAATAGATGGCTTCTGTTCCTCCAGTCAGTCGGTCGCAATAGATGTCCTCTGATCCTTCTTCTAATTGGCCCCAATTGATAGCCTCCGATCCTTCATCCAGTCGGTCCCAATAGATGCCTTTGGACCCTCCATCCAGTCGGTCCCAATAGATGACATCTGATCCACCATCATGTGAGTCCCAAAATAGATGCCCTCTGATCCTCCAACCTGTCCCAAAATAGATGCCCTCTGATCCTCTATCCAGTCGGTCCCAATAGATCCCCTGTGACCCTCCTAATTGATCCCAATAGACGTCCTATGATCCTCCATCACCTGGTCCCAATAGATGCCTTCTGACCCTCCCTCCTGTCAGTCCAAAAATAGATGCCCTCTGATCCTTCATCCAATCAGTCCCAATGGATGCCATCTCCTCCATCTTATTGCTACCAATAGATGCCTTCTGATCCTCCATCTTGATGTCCCAATAGATGCCATCACCTCCATCGTATTGCTCCCAATAGATGCCTTCTGATCCTCCATCTTGTCGTCCCAATAGATGCCATCACCTCCATCTTATTGCTCCCAATAGATGCCTTCTGATCCTCCATCTTGTTGTCCCAATAGATGCCATCTCCTCCATCGTATTGCTCCCATTAGATGCCCTCTGATCCTCCATCCAATCAGTCCCAATAGATGCCATCTCCTCCATCGTATTGCTCCCATTAGATGCCCTCTGATCCTCCATCCAATCGGTCCCAATAGATGCCATCTCCTCCATCGTATTGCTCCCAATAGATGCCCTCTGATCCTCCATCCAATCAGTCCCAATAGATGCCATCTCATCCATCTTATTGCTCCCAATAGATGCCTTCTGATCCTCCATCTTGTTGTCCCAATGATGCCATCTCCTCCATCGTATTGCTCCCATTAGATGCCCTCTGATCCTCCATCCAATCAGTCCCAATAGATGCCATCTCCTCCATCGTATTGCTCCCAATAGATGCCCTCTGATCCTCCATCCAATCAGTCCCAATAGATGCCATCTCCTCCATCTTATTTCTCCCAATAGATGCCTTCTGATCCTCCATCTTGTCGTCCCTATAGATGCCATCTCCTCCATCGTATTGCTCCCAATAGAGACCTTCTGATGCTCCATCTTGTCGGTCCCCATAGTCGAGGGGCAGGGGCAGTTATTCTAAGGACCAACCCTCTGACAATGCAGCTTATCTCCTTCTCAGGCTGTACATTCTTGCACAGTACTTGTAGTTTTATGGTCTCACTGGTAACGCACGGCTGAGTATCATAATGCTAGTGTTCGGAGCCCAAAGTCAAGGATCAAACTAGTGACATGTAGGAACTTGAGATGTCTGTAAACTCACCTGCATGTCACACGTGTGTGAAAGTCACCTGCTCTTATTTGTTATTTTATAAAGGAACCATGAAGCCATGCAGGATGTTACTATGCATGATGTGCTCTCCCACTAAAAATAAACCGAGGTTACAGAAACAACTAGTAGCTCTAGGTTAAAGAAAAGGCTTTCACTAAGTAATTGATTTTTTTTATAGACTTTTAATCAGCCAGAGATTAAATAAACTACAGGGTGCTAAAACGTGTGAAATTCGTTTTGAGATGCTGTTAAATCCATTGCGCTTCTAAAGACCCCAAAATGTCCTGCAGGTTTTACTGCAGGGCTCAATAAATAGAAACGCAAAGAAAGAAATCCTGTGGATGCTCGGATTTGCACGGGCCAAAACGGATCTGTGACTGCCTTGCGAGGCCCTGTGCCCAACAGTTTATTTCTAGAGCCTGAGTGGAGTCTATGATGTTGAAGTAGCTTTAGATGCCCGGTACAGTCCTCCACTGCCATCTGTGTTTCAGGCAGTGCTTTAAGTGTGCCGGGGCAGAGCCCCGGCAGTCTCTAAAAAGGGCTCCCGAGCCAGAGTCTTGCCAGGGCTCACTCCCCGACTAGCCCCAGCCACACTGACCCTCTTGCAGCCCATTTAACTGATATATGATATGGCATTTGTAACGCGCCTATACACAAGTGTTTCAAGGCGTGAAAACTGAGCAGCACTGCACGCTTAAATGGCTACCTGCAGGTGTCACCCCTTTCGGATTAGAAAAAAGAAATAGCATCCCCTCTTCTTTTTTCTAATCTGAAGTGCTGACACCTGCAGTCAGCCCTTTAACCATGCAGTGCTGCTCGGTTCAAAGGGCTTCCTGTTGCGTGTTGGGTCTTTACTCAGAAACAAAAGGAGGGGCTGGGCAAGCCCTGTGACCCCCGCAGGCAACGCTTTACCCACACAGCTCCTTTAATGAAAGAGCCAGCTGCTGGGTGTTGGGGGCCCAGAAGGAGAGCTGTGGAGCACTAGTGTCACACCTTTCCTGTGCCCAGCCTCTCATTTTGTTTCTTCATCACAGGCTCTGAGCCCTTGATTTTGAACAAAAATGAGGGTCTGGGTGCACCAAATGTAATAATGTCAGTGTGCCTAGCTCTCCAGCTCTTAGCAGGCCCCCAACCCAGACGTGGGGGGGGGGGAGTCCAATTCGGGAGGTGCCTAAGTACACCCGTACTTAGGCATGCCCCCTAATGAGAGCCCACCCTCAATTTAGTCTCCCACTTAAAGTGCTGGTTCCAGGCATATCCACTAACCCGTAGCAGAGGTTTTGAGGAGGGCCCTTTGCAACAGTTAAGACTGTCTGCTGCGAGTAATTAAAAGCTGTACTCCCAGAAGTGCCCCATTTCTTCATTATAACCCTGAACTCCTACATGAGCCCATCCTCCAGGGCAGAGTCAGCTAACAGATGGGGCCTGCCTGCAGACACTATCGTGGGGGGAGGGGCAGATATGCGTTCCCGGAGCACCTATGTCCCAACCCCCTGCAAGCTGGGCTCACGAAGGCATAACTCACTGTCAGACCCTGTTTCTTTTCAATGAGACCTTGGACTTCTCATCGCACTCACTTCCTCCTCTTCCTTCATCTTCCCTCTCCCTACTTCCACTCTCTCCCTCGTCTTGCTCTCCTTACCCTAGAGCTCTTTGAGTGATCTGGGGATTAGTATCACATGCAAAGAGCCACACCCCAAAAAGGCAGAGCGCGTATTAGCTTCACGTGCAGTGTTATGGAATGCAAGGAGGCAGCCTGGGACGCTGCGATAGGCGGGCAGGCTGGCCTTTATTCCCTGCCCTCCCCAGGTTATGGGCCAGCTCTCCTGGGCCCATCCTAAGATGCTCGATGAGCAGGACACAGTTTGCCTCTTCTTTATGTGTTAAAATAGCGACTCGGACTGTGGTGGGTGATTTCCAATAGAAAGTCCACGCACAATCGTTCCTACACGATGTGTGCTTCTTCCAATAATTAAAGTGAGTCACACATTTAAAATCCCTTTTAGTTGTGGCTGTTTCGTAAGCACCACCTATACGTTTAAATGATTGCATTAGCGTACAGCTAAAGATAAAGAGTATATGAGGAGGGACACAAAGCTTGTGGGTGGTGTTTGGGTTTTCACACACCCGTTGACTGCCCATGGCCCTGCTAATTCCTAGGGGCATGCCCACCCACTTTCTGCCCCTCCCAGCCAAAAACACGCCCTGACCGGATCTGTTCGGGCTGGCTTTAGCAAGCCTTAGCATCAAACTGTGTGGTCGAAAACACTCTACTGATAGTTTATAACTTAGTTGGAGCTGTAAACGTGCTGCCTTTAGTCACCCGATTTATAAGCACTGGCCGCGTCCTTTACTAAAGTCCTGTTAAAAACAAGCATTGGCTAAACCAACAGTTTTGACTTGTCTATATGTATTAGACATTTTCAAGGCAATGCTAGAGTATGCCTGGGTACTTGCACCATTTTACAGTTGCTACCATTAATGGCCAGTTAAAGCACCATGGCAGTGCCTAGCAAATGGGGCAGATGATTTTAGGGAAAAGATTGTGGGCCTTTGCGCCCCTCTGCTAATGGCCACCAGGGCTTTTACCTAAAATCGTGCTATGGTAGCACTTGCCCTAATTCAGTCCCATATCACTTGACTTAACAGAAGGATGCATGCTGCCATCAGCCAGTTAGGGTGCCAGAAGTTCCATTATAGTGAATTGACTGCAGCTGAACCAACATTCATTCCCTCTGCTGTTGCTCTCTGTCACCGGAGTTGCTTGGGCTGGGCCGAGCTCGTCCCTTTGGGAGAATGAATGAAACTCTTTGCTCTGCAGTTTTATGCTGCGGGAGTTGGTCTTGTATAGTACATCAGCTATTTTTAATGATCGCTTGGTGCCTCAGGACCCGCAAGAGGTGGGCCAGGGGACTAAAGTATGAGTAGCGTTATCAGGGCAAGTTCGCTTTGTTGTAATTGTGAAGAATAAACTTCTGAGGGACCAGTGGTCCATGGATGAATATCGATTTCTAAACCATCAATCAGCCCCACACCTCTAGTATACCAGAAGGGATTCGAACAGATTGGAAATATAAGTAAATTATAAACCTCCTTGTCCAGTTTTGGTAACGTGGATGGCACGGCAGGCTTATCTTGGCAAGGTTGTGGATCGTTGCTTAGTTGCAACACAACGAAAATACAATTATTACCCACTGATAAAAGGAACTGTCCAGTCAAGGTTGTATAAAAAATCTCTACTTTATTATCACAACAGACAGTTCTAGCACACTACAAAATACTACTCCACATTTTATTTCACTCACTTTGCACACTTCTGATGGATTTTGTGCTTCTCTGACACTGCGCACCATGTCGCACGTGCATTTCTGTACCTACTTGCGTGGCTCACTGCGCTAATGTCGTAGCATGGAACCAATGGCGTCCTTTACTGCCTGCCTTACTAACACAAGTATTGCAGAGTGAGTACAACAAGAATTCATTTTGTTTAAATAGCAGGAAAGCCACGAATGGATACCTCCCAGCCTTGCTTTCTTGGGAGATCTTCGGATTAATTTAGCCATGTCTTGAGGCCTGCCTTTGCTGCGCCTCTGTTTTCTGCAGCACTTCCCATTCCTAGCTGAACATTCATTTCTTTTTTGTTTAATATAGCACAACTGCGATCTGAGTGGCTCTTATGTGCTTCCGCGGGGACACAGCCGAAAGATGAGGATGAAACGAGGCAACTGGGGACTACTACATATACAACATGATTTCCAGTTTACTGCAAGTCACAGGGAACACCCTGCTGCAGTCTTGGGCGCTGGTTTTTCTTTAGTTGTGATCTAATGAACTGACCCAAGACTACAGTTCCCATAATACAATTGATAGAGAAATGAAAGATCAGGTCTGGGGCATGGTGTCCCTCATGACATTGAGTGATCTGGTGACCTTAATATATCATGTATTAACACAGCACATATCGCATAGATTTCCCAGTAGGCAGAAAAGGAGTTTTTCATTTGGGTTGGTGGGTTATAACAAAGAATACACAGGTTTAAACTTAATGACGCTGGGTGATGAGGCGAGTTCTTCAAGTGCATTGCTCCCTCTACTTAGTCTACCCCCCCCCCCAGTCATCCACTCAGCAGATGGTTGCTTGCTACAGCCCTTTCTTTACCCATAAATGAATCTCCTTCCGTTATTGACCCCAAATCTACCCTAGATCCAGCCTGTCCCCTTGTGCTGCAATCCTGATATCTCGGCTGCAATGCCGCGCACCTGCAATGCTGCATGCCCTTCGGGTTCAACTGGGAAGTGCTACGATCAATGCCCGCGGTGGCAGAACGTCAAGTTAGAGATCCTGCTCAAAATCTACATTCCTGAGTGTGTTTATAGAGGTGAGTTGAGGTTTGAATAGATGAAGTGGTCGCTAGATGGTGGGTTTATTCATGTGTGTGTGTGTGGTGTGTTTCGTTCTATTCTGTTTTAGCGTTTCACTATTTTACCAATGCATACAATAATCCACCAATCAAAACGTCGTGTGCAAGGAAGCACCAATATAAAACTGTGTTACTACCAACAGACCTACATCATAACTTGCGTTTCTCTTTTTCAAATCCCAAGCACAACCGGCAAGCGTGGAGCATTGCATCGCAAAGCTTAAGTGAGTGTGCTAGATTTGCTGTGCCTAGAGATGCATTCGTTTATCTGGAGAGCTAAAGCTTTCATCAGCCAGACTTAAAATATAAACCTGGCGAGTCAGAAAATCTTCTGTGGTTAGGCCTTAACTCCCACTCAACAATTCAACAAAAGACCAAAAACATGTTTTCTGAACAACAAGGAGTAACCGTAGTGGAAACGATCGCCTACCAGCACAAGACCAGCGAGTTGCTCAAGATCACACCCAAAACAGAAAAGGCATTTGGAGATTAAGTCATGTGTGGGTAACCTGGGGCCCTCCAGATATTTTGGCCTGCAACTCCCATGAGTCCCACTTAGTAAAGTCAAAGTTAACGGATCATGGGATTAGTGGGCCCAAACACTTGGACGGCCACAGGTTGCTCACTACTGGTTTATGTGCCTTGCAAAAACACATTACATAAACTTTCCATGTCCCTTACACCCAGAGAAAAAGCTGCTGCTGTGCGACTTTAATGCACCCCCACTCTGTTTGCTAACCTCCCGGGTGGTGTAAGAAGTGGGGTTCATATCCCTCCTAAGATTTGGTCCTATTTCTTGCTCCGCCACCCCTCTTACTTTCCCCGCTGCCTACCGCGTGTCGTTGGGTAGAGCACGGCGAGGGCCGGCGAGGGCCAGCAGCTGTGGCTAGGCCGCCCCCTTTCCTGGAACGAGACTCACGCACAGTTGCATTTTTAAGCGCTTTCAGACTTGATTCGGTTTTGCATCTGACCTCATTTTGCAGTCATGCGCCCTGCCTTTGTCTTCTCTAGTTCTCAACTCCTGTGTGATGCTTCCCCCACAACAGGCATACTGCATGTAAGGTCCAGCTCCGAACTCCCCTTGAGAAGACACGCCCACTCAGTGCGGTGGTCCTAAAGGTATAGACCTACCTTGCACCTCACCGTTCCCCCTGCAGGGAGAGTGGCTGAAACAAAGGGTGTCTCTTAGGACGATGGCGCATTTACTTTGAAAATGTAGTCTCTGATTCTCATGTGTATGGTACTATAGTTCTTTAAAAACTGAATGAGTTACCTACATGGCTTGCTCTATAAATGTTAATGTTCCGTGAAGTGTTTCCAGATGCATATCCTGTTACCTCTGGCTATGAAAGACACTACATGCACATGGAATGAAATCAGTTTGGTAGCGCTACGGGTTTCTGCACTGAACTTACTATTAGCTTTTCAGGAAACCAGGTCTTTCTGCCATTTTCTTCCCCTTGGCTTTCCCCTTTCTCTCTTGCCCTCGTCTTAGCTACCTACCTCTCCACTGCCCACCACCCACCTTCCTCTAGGGCCCCGTGGAGCGTCTTTCAATGCATGACGTGCAGCATAACAATGCATGATGCGCAGCATAACACCCCAATCAAATCAATACATTCTCCTTTCAGGGAATTGGGAGTAATATAAGCATGTCTGCCTGTCGCGCGGTGGGCAGAGCAGATAGATGGCATTATCGCGGACTACCAAGAATCCAACTCCTGCTCTGGGGGCCACAAGGCTCTTTTGGGCATGTTTTTATTCTAAGGTTGTAAGTATCATGTTCCTTCGCTCAATTAAAAGCCCAGACCTCCCAGAGCCCACCCCAAAGGCTACACCTAACTCTCTGGTCTGGATGAGGAGCACAATGTATTTCCATCTAAATATATTCAATGCATTTTCCACCATGTGACAAAGGATTAGATTATGAGGATATGCTGAGGGTTGGGTTCCGATGCATCCTGTAAGAGCTGAATGTACCAGCCGTGAATGGTCCCTACCCTTATCTTACTGCTTGGGTCTTGGATCTGTTGGCCCTTCTGTGGCCTTCGTTGAGCAGTCCGTCCATTATTACGAGGGATGTTATCACAAGGTGGTTGCTGTAGTGCAGGGTAGGGGTGTCACGGTATTAGTTTTATGACGGTACGATAACCTTCTTGCCAAATGACGGTATATCATGGTTATCGCGGTATAGCAGGTGGAGTTAACTAATCTTAACAGATATTTTCTAAAAGGTCATAAATTGACAGATTTATCATCTCAAACAAAACCATGCACCCAGGGCCAGAATTGGGCTTTTCAACATACTTTCCACTGAAATGACTTGCTTCCACCAAACACAAACACACGTGTGGAGAGGGGGAGGGGGCCCTGCTACAACTGGCAAAGCAAACTAAATAGCTTTTCTTAAGTGGTCATTTAGACTTTTTGTTCCCCTACTGGCTACTGGTGAAGATGAACATGTTGCCATCTTGATAACCTGCATGCCACAGATCAATGGAGGCTGATGGTAGTATACGCTTGTGCGCATACGTACACACGCACTCTCTTTACGTTACAGCCTTTAGTTTACTTGCGGGCCAAAAGGTGTTCAGTAATCACGGACATGTTACCCTTTGGTATGGCAGCATGGAATACCGACAGATGAGTGAATTTCGCAGTGTGACTTATTATATGTAAATTCAATGATAGAACCAGGGAAATCTCTCATTGCCATATGTTTAGAGAACATTATCCATTGTAAATATATAAACCCCAAAGCCGCCACCCCAAAGTAAACCCTTTTCCTTCTTGGCACTGTATCTATTCTTCCTATTGCTAACATATTGATTTTGTGTCAGGCACGTGTGGTTTATGGAATGGCATTAAAAACTGCTCCAACTGAAACTACTTGGCAGATGGCAGATCCAACAGTGAAAGACCAAGTCTGCGCAGCACTTGCTTACTGCAGCCTTTACAAATCAGATTGAAAAGCACACTTAACGGTATGAACGGTATAACGGTATAACGGTATAAACAATGTGACGGTTATTATTGTTCAATTAAGTGGTTCACGGTATCTTTAACGGTATACCGTTACCCCGTTACATCCCTAGTGCAGGGTTGTCCAAATCCAGGCCTCAAGGGCCTCAAACTTGACAGGTTTTCAGGATATCCTTAATATTCATGAGAAAAAATGGGTATGCATTTTGAATCATTGTATGCAAATGTATTTCATGAATATTAATGAGGGGTACATGGAAACGCCAACATGTTTCCAGCCTCGAGGCCTGGAGTGGGACAACCCTGCTGTGGTGCATTTTCATTCACCCACAAATTCATTCCTCTTTGGCGGATGTAGCCAAACAATCTTATGGATGGGTGAACATTCACATGAACCTCTCGGATTCTTCTGATTTTTGTCTGGCCAGCCTTTTGAGTTTCAGAATTTCCCACCAAGCCTTCCACCCTTAAGAGCAAACCTTATTTTCTTAGGTTGTACAGTTATATTTGTGTGGCACACTTTGAACAAATTCAGATAAACTTCATAACCTAAAAAATCTAATATGTTCGGGGCCAACACATTCTTTTCTAGGTAGGCCACACGCCGCACCACAGACAATATTTCACTACACGATCATGCTGGCAATAGTGGCACTTTGGTGTTAGACAGATAAACAATTTTGTTTCAGCACCTATCAAGCTCTTATGGATACATTTAAAGCCCACTGCCCTCAAACCTCCCAAAAAGTTAATGCAAAAGTTCATGATTCCACTATCCCAGTTCAGTCTGATGCCCGACATGGCCTCCCAGTGTACTATAAAGTACTGCTTATATTTGGATAATGTGACTCCTCAAATGATGTGACTCCTCAAATGATGTGTGTAATCCCTCCTCAGAAAAGGTGTGCCCACTGATACTGATTTAATCAGCTAACGATTCTCCTTAGATAATGCTGCGGCCCAGATAATGCTATTTCTTGCATAATGCTCTGTTCCAATAATACTAATGGTCACATAATGCTCTTTTCAGACTACACTTCTCAGATGATCCTTCTCAGATTATTATTCTCAGATAATTTGTCATCTTCATGACTGTTTCTCTTTTCAGATAATGATTCTGCCCAGGTAATTCCTCTCTTCGGAAACAATCTTCTGCTTCGATAATGTTCTGTCTGTTAAAATCTCTCCTCGTAATATACTTCTCCTCAGATCATGTTTTTTTTTTCTCGGATAATCGTTCTCAGATAATGCTTTTTTCTCAGATAATACCTCTCCTCAGATCATGCTTTTTTCTCAAATAATACCTCTCCTCAGATCATGCTTTTTTCTCAGATAATACCTCTCCTCAGATCATGCTTTTTTCTCAGATAATACCTCTCCTCAAATCATGCTTTTTTCTCAGATAATGCCTCTCCTCAGATCATGCTTTTTTCTCAGATAATACCTCTCCTCAGATCATGCTTTTTTCTCAGATAATACTTCTCCTCGGATAATGCTTTTTTCTCAGATAATACTTCTCCTCGGATAATGCTTTTTTCTCAGATAATACTTCTCCTCAGATCATGCTTTTTTCACGGATAATACTTCTCCTCAGATCATGATTTTTTTCTAAGATAATACTTCTTAGATCATGCTTTTTTCTAACGTAACACTTCCCCCTCAGATCATGCTTTTTTCTCAGATAAATACTTCTCCTCGGTTCATGCTTTTTTTTCAGATTATACTTCTCAGATAATGCTTCTTCTTTGATAATGAACATTCACACCAAAATACAGGCCACACAATACCTAAAATGAATCAGGAAATGGCTCAGAGGAAAAGGAAATAAGAATTCAAAGCTGCCATCCTGCTAGTATTAATGGCATCAGGAGCAAACGTAAATAGGAGCACCCATTTGGAAGTCCTCACACTGACTGCTGAAAACTAGTTGAACATTCTTTCTGCCAGATGCGCTGTCACTGGAAATGACACAATGAACGTGGAGGAGCGTAGTGCTCATGTACAAAGAGCAACAGTGCTTGTCATGGAAGCAGAGGGGGGTTGGCCTAAATTACCTTGCAAAAAACAGTAGCAGCACGTAATCCAGGGCCACCATGCCAGCAATGTACGTATGCCTGAAGAGGGCATACAGAGGGGCCTGTTCGTCACCGGCTGCCATAGGAACCACACCAGCGGCAGCGCTGCAGCCGCACCATGTGGTTCCAGTTAATCTTAGTTCCATTGTTCTAGTTTTCTGGTGCGCTTGGTTCGCTTTCACAAGAGCACAGCTACGTTCGTCCCCACACAGGGAAGAAGTAGGAGGTGTGCAACAACTAGAACATCCACTAGGGAGGAGGGAATGCTTTGTAGCTCAGCTTTTACTCACATCATCAGTCAGGCCCACACACCACAACACAAGGTCCTTTGGAGCCACACAACACCCACCAGTAACTAAGTGTTGGCTTGTGCAGGTACAGCTCCACTGCAGAACACAACACAGGGCCATAGAGACACTCCATGATACTTAGTTAAGTCTGCACATCGCACCATTTCAATATAATGCTCACATGACGACACTAGGACAATGCATCACTCAGGGGAGGGACCAAAGGGGAAGAAGGTCAGCAGCCCCCCTAGTTGTAGATAGTTGAGCTGCACAGAAGACAGCAGAAGACAGCTCAGATAGGCTACTGCAGACAGATAGACACAGAGGGCAGGAGGGCACTTGCAATCAATGGCAGCAGGCAGTGGTGGATCCAGCTCCTCACCGGTGTCAAATTTGGCTTTCAAGAAGAAGCCAAGAGCTGCAGATACAAAGGAGGACTCTTTATTCCTGTAGTTCCAGATTTCAGAAATGGTACAGGCCCCCACAGGTAAGTAGAAGTAGTGGAAAAAAGGGACATACCTCTGCACACCCTCTCTTCAAGCTAGCCTCTGTCACACATTGCGCTCTCAGTAACTCACGCACACAGCACTCCACATATAGAACTCTCATGACATCATGCGTGCATAGAAGGCACGCCACAACACCCACCTACACTATCCGCCTTTACAAATTAAACTGTGGGCATGCTATGAACCCTTTCTGTCCAGATGGATGTTCTAATGTAGCTCGCATTACAGCTAGGTGCGGAATGCAGCAAAAGCTAGTTTTAACAAATACTAGCCGGAAAACAGGGTCACAAAAAATGTAGGCCTATAACTCAACATAAGGCCTTAAAAACAAAAACATAAACCAAAAGAAAGGAGGTACAATGACACAATTAGCTACACATTGTTGTGAGGGTTAGTAGCAGAATTAATCGTGCAATTTCATGTACTACTCATCAATATTTGCACGCAATTGTTGACAACAAGTAGTACATGAAATTGCACGATTAATTCTGCTACTAACCCTCACAACAATGTGTAGCTAATTGTGTCATTGTGTACCTCCTTTCTTTTGGTTTATGTTTTTAAGGCCTTGTGTTGAGTTATAGGCCTACATTTTTTCGATGTCTGTTTAATATCAATTAGAGCTTGTTTTTTGGATTCATGGCCCTCGTCTTGTAACCCTGTGTTCCGGCTAGTATTTGTTAAAACTAGCTTTTGCTGCATTCCGCACCTAGCTGTAAGGCGTCCCTGAACTGGGGTAGCTTTTGACTCTATCTCCCTCCTTTGTCTAAACCCACCCTCAAGAGTCAGACCCTCCTTCAACAAAAAAGAGGGTACCCTTTTGCCCTGTATCTTCTGTTCTAATGTAGCAACATGTGCTCCTGCCTGGTGAGTGATCATAGTACCTTGAATCCTGCCATCTAATACAAAAGCACGCAGGGGTGGCAAAGCTGCCTGGTGTGCAGAAGAAAAGAGCACGTAAATAAAGCAATAATTTATTAGAGTATATTTTCTTCTCCGTAGACGCATGGTCTACAACCTGTGGCTCTCCAGATGTGTCGTATTTTGACGCCCATGATCCCTCACAATTGACTATGCTTGCTAGGATGGGGGTGGTAGTCAAACACAACTGGAGAAGCAAAGGTTGCATACTCCTGCATTAGACGATCAGAAAATGCTTTAACTGCCAGTTCCATGCTTCGCCTTTATTCTTCCCACTCTTTCCCTGCTCTCTAACCAATCAGCAAGCTTGAAGTGGAGTCGCGAACGCCTGTAAGGGCTGCATTCCGTGCTTTCCTTTGGGATGTGTGCACACTGGGCAATGAGACGCGGACTCGCTCTTTCACTGGAAGTCCAAGGTTTGCTCGGCCCCCCCCCCTCCATCCTCCCTTAAGAAACTCTAATAGCTGTGGAGCCCACCCATGTGTGTCTGCTATGTGCTGTGTGACCTTTACGCTGGGTTGGAGCCACTCGTCTTCAGCTCAGGGTGACTAACTTTAGCCACAGTCAAGTATCCCACAATGGAGCCCTCTAGTGTGGGCTCTAATGCTTCATTAATGGAGCCTTCTAGAGAGTGATGTCCCAATCCACATTCAAACCCTTCTCGATGTCATTAGAGAGGGCCGTTCTAGAACGCTGTTGTTGATGAGCCAGTTTTGGGCAAAGAACCATGTTTTTTAATTTCACCGGATGACATGTTCATCCACCTTAATAACTAGAACGCACGTAACTGCACAGGAAAGCCACGCACATCTGCCCAAGGAAGAGACATATGCTATATGGAAGAGACCAGGAAGAGACATATGCTATAAGTATCAAGCAAAATGATGAGTTAGTCAGGGACGTCATGTACGGATTGCCAGGGATCGCAACTGCGACCCCAGAGGTCTCCCTTGCTAATCCGAAAAAACACTTTAAGCGTGACTCTAAATAAGAAAGAATAGGAATAACAAATAATTTGTCTTTCTGGAATTCTATACAATGATTGCTAGACTCATTAAAGGTTTATTTCAGGCACACTTAAGGGGGTCGGGGGGGAGTCGCTGATTTAGTCTGTTCTTAAACATCTCAAATTCCCAATGCAGACAAAAACATCCAAAATGCATTTAGAGTAGAATAAGCATCAACTTTGAACTATGTTTTTTGCAAGTTGCAGTTATAGCATTTTTATTCTGCTGTTGTCTCTGTTATAATGATAATGATGTGTTATTCATATAGCGCCTTAATCCAAAGCACTTTACAGTGCACATATTTACATACAATATCACCCAACGGAAATTGGTACTCATTTATCGACCTCGAAAGGATGAAAAGCTGAGTTGGCCTTGACGGGATTTGAACCTGTGACCTGCAGTTCACGCTCAGATCACAGCAGCGAGCGCTCAACCCGCTGAGCTATCTTAGTGTCTTTGGTCACTTAACAAAATCCTTATGCCTAAAAGATTGTGTACAGTGTAGAAATGTTTGAGCATAGCTCCTAGAGTGGCCCTTGTTTTTATTGTGCCACAATGAATGCCTTGTTGTAATGTATCTATCTTTCCTATATCCATGGCATGCTGTTCAGGATGTTTGTGTGCATGTATGAGGTAAGGAGTGCTCAAAGTACGGGATGCCATGTGGGCCCAACCTCTGAAGCCTGAAAAGTAGATCAACGCAGGCTTGACATGTGGCCAACTTTGCACCAGACCTGCAGGTGAGCTGGCCTGCTGTTACATCTGTTACCAGTTTAATAGTATCCACCACAGTGTAATGTGCTTTCTAATTTTGAGAATATTCAGACATGTAATTGGTCATCTTACTATAGCCGGTACGCTAGCTATAGCCGCTAAGATAGCTCAGTGGGTTGATTGCTCACTGCAGCGATGTGTGTGTGATCAGCAGGTTGCAGGTTCTAATCCCGACAAGGCCAGCTCAGCCTTTCACCCTTCTGAGGTTGATAAATTAGTACCAACACAGTTTGGGTGATATTGTATGTATATTTGTTCTATATAAAGTGTGTAAGGTTAAGTGCTATATAATAACACATCATTATCATTTGGCCTTGGACGTCTGCTTTCATTCACTTGGTAATATGGGCCTATACACACTGATCTTAACGATACATATGGCGATCCATTCTTGTATCAAATGTATATCAACCATATGTAAACATATATTTCTAGTGTTGCTTGGGAACAATGCTATGTGATGGCACTTCCTGTTTTGTGAAAGGTCATGTCCCATCACTTCCCATGATATCACTTTACGGTGGGGTCAAAGGACATCACTTCCTGTGATGTATTCAGAGGTCAAGGGTCGTGTGATGTCACTTACGCTGCTTCTGGCATTTCAGTGAAATGACATCCCTGGAGTTAGTCCTACAAAGGTGTGAGCTCTTCAAGATCCCACGTGGCTTTTTCTAATCTTATTAAAAAAACAAAATACAAGAAATATAAAATATGTGTCAAAACTCACGAACATTTTATCTCCCACCCAGTATGGCTGAGCAGCAGAGCAGCATTATGTGTCAGGCAGCGCAGTTTAATGAAGGCTCGAAGGCTGTCAGATAACAACGTTGCTTCCTGTGCCCTTACCCCGGCCGCCATCATTATTTAAGGGGAAGCATTACCTGACAGCACACCAGTTAACTAGGCAGCCTCGCCCTTCCCGGTCTGTCAGTTGCACCCCTCGCGTTCCCCTTTCCGTGTCCTACATCGGTTCCATCAGGCAGCAGGATGGGGGAGCTGGGATCTGGGCAGAGCTCTCATGCCCGGGGGCACAGCATTTGACATCTGGTAATTCTCCATAGGCTTATTATAATAATAAGGGCGCTCATATTACCCTTGCTACATCAGATTTCATTTCAATGCCCACCTCTGGGGACAGTGTGTGTGCAAAATGATGGCGCACCATTATTTTCACCACGCCAAGAGAGCAGCCACAGAGTCTACTCTCATTAGTGTTGAGGAGGAAAGCCAGGGCATTCAAATAAAGGGGCAATAGAAAATGGTGCCAGAGAGTGATGTACCAAGCTTTCCGAAACCGTCAACATATCTCGCACATCCCAAAAGTGCTGTCTATCCCTTTTAATGGATGTGACGTAGTCTAAACACCCCATCAGAATCAGGCTGCATGTAGTACTACCAGGTAGATAGCTCACATGTTAAGCACTCACATTGACATGAAGACAGCCGGCAATTCACAGGTCCGGCAGGGCAGACTCAGCCCTTCACCATTCTGAGGTCAATCAAGCAAGTGCCATTACATTGGGTAATAATAACAGCTATTATTACGGTGCTTAGAAGCTGTAGGAATCTGGCATGAGGCACTGTTTAAAAACCTAATATTATTAGAGGGGAGTTGGTGACCTGACCATGTGTAGTATAATTATTTCAATGAAGACAGGAGCCTCGGATCTGGTGACGATGTATTTAATTACTAAACCAGATTTATGCAATGTACACACAACGTGTGTGCACTAATGATAACGGCCAACGGGCCCTAGGTGGCAGAGAGAAAGCTTCTCTTGGTAACAGTCCAAGTCTTGTAAGGAGCGGGCCCCCGTAGCAGGAGGGCTGTGCAGGACGCGTCCTCTCGCGTCCTCTGCTCGTCCCATAATGCGTGCGAGGCGCGCGGGGGCGGAGCTTGAAGGTGCTGTGAGATCTCGCGAGAGCGCGGGCTCTCGCGATGTCTCTACACATCTCCCCTTTTCACACACACGTCAAACTCATTGCAAAACATAGTCATTATATCTCACCGGTCTTCTGTGTTCCCTTCTGGGACGATCAACAGTCCGGGTGAAATTCTCTCGCTGCTCCTGATCGGGATCTTCACCCAATGGTTCCAGTTCAACTCCTGTTTCACCCCTCTCTCTGTCGTCTCCTTCTGGTTCTCTTTCCTCGCCTGCTCCAAAGTCCCTTTCGGTTTCCGCGGGTGGTCTCTCCAGTCTCTTCGGAGGCGTGGGTGGTCTCTCTGGGGTCTTCGCTCTTCCTCGATTCTTTTGGTACAATGCTACCCTTTCTAAATTCCACGCTCGCCCGTCTTCCGTGCAGATGTGGTTTGCCCCTTTGTGAGTCACTCTGATGGGTCGGCTAAACCGAGACCCTGTGCTTTGATCCTTCTTCGGTAACTGGATTTTAACCAAGTCTCCCTCTCCGATGTCTGCCGTCTGCTTGGTCCTTCTTCTTCGATCGCTCCATGATTTCATGCGTGGCTTATCGCTTTCAATTCTCCAGACTACTTCTGCCATGTCCACCGCTTCATCCTCTCGTATTTTCGACAACCATGGTGGGATCAGCGTGGATGCTGCACTCCTCCCTCTCAACATTTTGAACGGGGATATTTGGGTGATCCCATTGGGTGTGAGCCTGTGGGCTGCTATGGCCTCCTTGGTAATTTTGAGCGGGTCCATGCCCGAAGCTGTCACCAATTGGATGGCGCCCTTTATGAACCTGTTGGCCCTTTCGACAAGCCCATTTGCTTGTGGGTGATACAGGGCCGCTTTCTTTTGTTTTATGTGGTTTCTTTTTAAGAACTCCTCCATGTCTTTCGAGACTAGTTGCACCCCATTGTCGGTGACTACTTCCTTTGGAAGACCTTCCCTCTGAAAAATTTCTGTGAGTACTTCTATAACCGTTGCCGTGGTTATGTTCGGGACGAACGCGGCCTCCACCCACTTGGATAGGTAGTCAACCAGTACTACACCGTACCGGTGTTCAGGTGCCATTGCTTCCAAAGGTCCTATGAAGTCAATGCCGACCTTTGACCACACCGCTTCCGGAATTTCTGTGGGTATAAGGGGTGCTTGGCGAACCTTGAGTCTCTTGTCGCTGTTGAGGCATTCATGGCAACGTTCTATCATGGATCGAATTTCCTGGTCCATGGATGGCCACCAGTAGGCCTCTCTCACTCTGCGACGTGTCAGGGTGTTTCCCAGGTGGCCCGCGTGGGCTCTACCTAGGTTGATTCTTCTCATTCCTGTGGGAGGAATAATCTGGTCTGACTTCATGATTATTCCCTCCGTTTCCGATAGTTCGTCCGAGACCTTCCAGTAGGGTCTCATGCCCTCGGGTAACGCCTTTTCGCTTGGCCAACCTTCCTTTGTCCATTTGCGGATCATGGCCATGGTGGGGTCTTTTCCATCCTCCTCTTCCCAGTGTCTCTCACTGAGTTCCAGGTACTCTGGTGCTCTCACGTCCATAATCGATGCTACTATGCATTCTCCATGGAGAAAAGTGGTGGCTTTATCCTTACCCTCCGGCAGTCTCGACATGCAGTCGGCTTGTGAATTTTTCCAGCCTGAAATATGCTGGATCTCGAACGTGTACTCTTGCAGCTTGGCTGCAATGCGTGCCAATCTGGGCGTGGATACTTTTGTGCCTCCCGGGCTGAGCATATGGATCAGGGGCTTATGATCCGTCACCAACTTGAATCTGGTGCCCCATACATATGTCCTGAAATGTTCCACCGCCCATGCGCAGGCCAGAATTTCTTTTTCGATGGTGGAATAGTTCTGTTCCGCCTCTGATAATGCTTTCGATGCAAAGGCCACGACATGTTCGGTGTCGCCTTTCTTTTGGGTTAGCACTGCTCCCAGTCCATAGGCACTGGCGTCGGTGGTGATAACTGTTTCCCACGCGGGATTAAACGATTGGAGGCATGGTGCTTCTACAATGTGCTGCTTTATCTTCACCATTGCTGTCTTTTGGGGTTCTTGCCACACAAATTCCGAGCCCTTTTTGAGAACTTCTCTAAGGGGTGTCGTGGTTTCGGAAAACTTTGGTATGAACTTCGCATAGTACTCAGCCAGCCCCAGAAATGACCTTACTTCCTCTTTGCAGACTGGTTCCGGTGCTTTAATGATTGCTTGCATGAGATTCTGTTTGGGACTGATCCCTTTTTCTGAAATCTTATATCCTAAGTATTCAACTTCTTTAACTCTGAGCAGACATTTCTCATAGCGCAACCGTACCCCTGCCTCTTGTAGTTTGTTTAAGACAATTCTCAACGTGGCATCGTGCGTCTGTTCATCTTCCGCATACACGAGGATGTCGTCCTGGAAGTAGACTACGTTTTTGACTTTCTTCAGCAAGACGTCCATCATGCGTTGGAACGCCGACGCTGCCGATGACAACCCGAATGGCATTTTGGTGAATTGGTATGTGCCAAATGGAGTGATGAATGCCGTGAGGGGTTTCGATTCGTCATGTAGCTGTATTTGATGATATGCATTTCTCATGTCTAGTTTCGAAAATATCTTGGCTTCTTTCATTAGCAGAATGAGTTCATTTATGCTTGGAAGGGGGTAGTTATCAGTGACGACTTCCAGGTTTAAGCTACGTAAGTCTATGCATACCCTGAGTTCTTGTGATTGGGGTTTCTTTATGAGCACGACGGGGCTCAGCCATTCAGATGCTTCGATTTCTTCTATGACGCCCTCCATTTTCATCTTTTCCAGCTGACTTCTAAGGGTATCCCTTGCCGTGGCTGGTACTGGCCTCACTCGGTGCTTTACAGGGACAGCATTCCTTTTGAGTATTATCTTGTGGAGAAATCCATTGATGTGCCCCGGCTCCTCTGAGAACAGAGTTGGGTAGTCGCTTTTGACCACAGGTCCTCTTGTTGCCTTGACTGACAGCACTTGTTCTTCAGTGCTGGGATCCAGTCTGATTTTCAGCTTGTCCTGGTCGTCCCACCCTAGCACTGCTGGGCCTTCATGACTGAAATAGACCCTGGTCATGGTTTCCCTTCCTTTAAATTCGACTTTGGCGTTGATGTATCCTAGTAGATTGACTGACGCCCCTCCAAACACTGTGGGTTTGTGCTTCGTTGTGAGCACTTGCACCTTTTCCTTACCCACCATGTCCTTATACGTGCGAAGGGGAAGGATCGTTAGATCAGACCCTGAATCCGCCATGACCCTAGTTTCTATTCCATCGATTTTGATCACGCAGTGGGGCTTCTCTCTCCTCGCTCTTGTGCTGTTAACCATGATGACAGTGGGTCTCCCTTCGTCGTCGGAGGATGACTCTTTCTCCGGATTGCGATCTGCATTGAGGCTGGAGACTTTCTTGTTCCTCCACCGACACACGATGGAGAAATGGCCAATGCGTTTGCAAATGGAGCACTCCTTGTCTCTGGCTGGGCACTCTCTGTCAAACGCCAGGTGTTTCGTGCTGGTGCACCTGTGACACTTTAGGGGTTCTTTTCTGTTCCCTCTCCCTTCTTTCGTGTCAGCAGCCAGCCTCTCTCTTCTTGCATGGTAACCCACTGCTTGTATTTCTGCCGAACTTTGGGCCCCAGTAAGCTCCTTACGTCTTCCTGCCGTTTCTTCGACTGCCCTGGCGATCTCAATCGCTTTCTCCAACTGCAGTTCTTTTTCAACTATAAACTTATCTTGGACCTTCCGGCTGTTAGTGTGGACAACCAACATGTCACAAATGAGACTCTCCGCGTTGTTGCCAAAGTTACACAGCGCTGCTAATTCCCTCAGCTTGGTGACGTAATCGTCGACTGGTTCAGATATTTCTTGCTTACGTGTGTAAAACCGTATCCGGTGGAGCACTGTGTTCTCTTTACTGGCAAACCTTTTTATGATTCTCCTGACTGCCTCCTTGAAAACATCGTCCTCGTCGCCAGCCACTGGTATCGGGGTGAGACTCTCGAATATTCTCTGTCCTTCCACCCCCAGGCCATTTAATAGCATGGCCCTGCGCCTCGCCGCTGAAAACCCCGCCCCACCTAGGGCCTCCACATATGTCGTGAATAGGGGATGCCATTGTGGCCATGGAATGGCAGGCCTACCTGGAGTCTGGAGAAATGGCGGCGGTGGCGTTGCTCCTTGCATGTTCTTCCGTGAGTTCTAGTGGTGGTCCTCGTCGCCAATTTATGTAGTATAATTCTTTCAATGAAGACAGGAGCCTCGGATCTGGTGACGATGTATTTAATTACTAAACCAGATTTATGCAATGTACACACAACGTGTGTGCACTAATGATAAAGGCCAACGGGCCCTAGGTGGCAGAGAGAAAGCTTCTCTTGGTAACAGTCCAAGTCTTGTAAGGAGCGGGCCCCCGTAGCAGGAGGGCTGTGCAGGACGCGTCCTCTCGCGTCCTCCGCTCGTCCCATAATGCGCGCGAGGCGCGGAGCTTGAAGGTGCCGTGAGATCTCGCGAGAGCGCGGGCTCTCGCGATGTCTCTACACCATGCCCATGTATTTTTTAAAGAATAAAAAATGACTTTTATGATGTATTGAGTCACCTCTAAGTTCTGTGACCTTATGTAGTAACCCAGCCTCCTTCCTGTTCAGGGTCATTTGAGCTCATTGATGATGACTTACAACATTTATATGAGGTTGTATTCCCAGAAATATGTCACAATTTATAGGGCCCGATTCATGGAATTATCAGCATGGAAAATAGAGTACTTGCGCGCGCAACTGCCTGCAAATCCGCCTTCGTTGATTCATGGAGCCAAATGTGTGGTACTTTTCCTGGACTTGCGTGGAGTTTGCGTTGGCTCGGCTTGTCCGTGCGAGCTGTCGAGGGCCTTTCGCGAGACTTCAAGCAGAGCATGGCCGTGGCTTGTGCAGATGACTGGGAAGGGGACGGAGCACCAAAAATGGGAATGAACTTGCGAAAAAGTGGACGTTCCAAAGGACGGCCTGCAGGCAGTCCCTTGCACACCCACTATTGTGTGGCAAAAATCGTGTTCATGGATTCGATCGCGCAACGTCTCAGCTGGGAAATGGCCATGCAAGTCCTTCATATGACCCGCAACCCGAAGACAGGCATAAATAGACTTGTGTGGTGGATTTATAACACGCAAGTGGGGTCGCATGTCGGATTTCAGGGTGCGTGTACTCAATCGGTCTTCCTTAGTGGTGTGCGTAAGCAGTGTAGGAACATTTTACAGGGATTCGGACGCAGATTTCCCGAGTTCTTGGCGAGTTGCAATTTTTTTTATATGCATGTTGACGGGGTGCCAGGTACAGATATGGGGACCCCACGCAGAGTCCCCGAGTCGCAGGTCTGGTTACGGGGGACCCCATGCACTGTTTGAAGGGTGCATGTATTCGCCTGGGGCAGAGTGCAAAGGTAGCTGTTCTGGCTGATCATGTTTGCTTGTGGGCGTGTCGGGGGCATTCCAGGCGGGACCTGCGAATAAGGTTTCTTTACGCTGTAAATTCCATGAATACGCGGGGGCGCATTTTTCTTTCTGCACACAGGCTCACGCAGTGTCCTTCTCGGCGTGCCGCCCTTGCAGGATTTCAGCTCACATTTCCATGAATCGAGCCTATAGTGCGCAAAACTAAATGAAATGTCTCTTGGCGCTTAAATACGTTTTATCCTATTATATGGTGTTGCTTTTACTAACCTTGGGAAAAACATGCTGAGTGTCTGGGTTGCACAACGGTTCCCTGCTAATTGCTTGGGTTTGAGTGGTGGCAGGACCCAAGCCGAGAGAGCCCACGGACGGACAGTGCCTGCCCACTTTTTCCAGAGGACGGACGCCACCCCCGCCTGCCCCCCAGTGTGTTTTCAGGGAATTTAAAAAAATGAATAATTTGCTGCACCCACTTGTTTTCCAGGAATTCAAAATAATGATTTGCAGCTCCCACACTGGCGCGGCCAGGATTCAAACACATGCTGTGCAACTGTGACGCCGGAAGCTCAGCCACAGGACAATGCACATATCTTATCACACATTGACAATCTCCAGCACAGGGCATGGTTCGGTACAGATTCGTAGGTGTAAAAGGGGCACGCCAAGTGGGAAAGACAAATTAAATGACGTTTTCATATTTCACTTTAGGTTATGTTCACCACTAGTGACGTCGCTCCCTATTGCGTATGTCAGAGTCCTCCTCCTAGCCCCCCACCTTTGAGCTCATAGAATATGAGTAATCCCAATCTCCTTTGCGCAGGCTTGGTGGACTTTTACTCAAAAGCACTTAGCACGCTGGGAATTTGCATCGCCCTACACGCCCTAGAATGAAATGGACCAATGGCAAAAAACCAGGACCAGACAAAGGTGATGACGTAAGGTATCTATACTGGGTATGTTTTTGGGTCATATTTGTGCACCATTGCGACATGATAAAGACTGAGGTTTCTTGGACTAATTGCCTCAACTCGGGGTGTGATTCATTGCACACTGTACGTCTTCGTGTTTGGTTGCGGGCAGAAAAGCATTTGAAAGGCCTGAGCCTGTAAGGGTGGTATGCTTATGAGGGTGAAGCCCAAGACGTATGTCCCTGGTGGGAGCGACTTAAAACTACCAGGCCCCAATCTTTAATTTGGAAACATTTTGGCAAACTGTGTAATGGTATAGTCCAACATTTATGATGAAACTTAACTTTTTATATGAATGTTGTAGGTTTTCGTTACGTATAAGGATCAATTTGAGTATTTTGTTAGTTGTGTGATGTTTTATTGTACCTAAGAAGGAATGATGAAATTGGTTTGGAAATGAAATTCTATTTGAATGGAATTCGCTCTGTTTTAAATATATGATGTTCATTTTGTCAAAGTTCTGAATGAACTAAAACAAATACTAATAAATAAATAAAATGAGGCGTAACTTTCCTCAAAAGCGTAAACCACTTATCCATAAAAGGACCACATCTTTTAATGTGAAGAATCGAATGTATATTTTAGCAAGAAAACGCATGTATACAGCTACTTGTAATGCGTGTAGAATGACCACAGGCCTAAATGCCAACATGGCCCATGTGGTTCATGGGAAGCTCAGCCAGACTGGTTTTTCCATTGCATTCTGGGACCTGCAATGTTTTGCTTTTTCCTTTACAAATCTTGCTCTACAAGTCTAAGAATGCAAACAAAAATCAAGCACTGGACGAGCATCTCCCAAATGACATGGGCCATGTTGGTATTTATCCCACTGGTAATGCTGCAATCGTTTCTAAAATTCCTCTTTCAACGTTCGTCTAGTCCTGCAAAAAATGTCTTGCATGAGCGCTGCTCTGTACCCCAGACCCAGGGACCTCAAAGAACAGACCTCTTGCACTGCAGGTAGAAACAGCCAAATCTCACAGACTGTTTGGCAGCTGTCCACACTAGTATATAAATCCTGCAATTTACAGACCTCTCTTTATTAGGGTGAATATTGTGACCAATCAAAACAAGAGTCCATTAGTCACTTAAAAGGACTTCTTACTGAATCACTATAAGACATGTTTAACATTAAAAATTGTGGCCATTATGATGTTCCCATAATGCTCTTTGCTTTTATGCATATCACTTGGCTTGGGTTCTATAAAGAGATACTGTGTTGCATGGCCTGGCCGGGGTTCACACCTCTTGGACCTGCCGCATCCTTCCCACAGCCCCGCCCCTTCAAAGAGGTGACAGTTCCCCCAATAAATGTTTTCATTTTCCAGCACTGGATATAGTCATCTTATAGCACACATTAGCCTTTAAGGATGTGTCTAGGCACTTAAAGTTTCTAAAAGGTGTTCCCCCACCCCTGCACTTGCGCAATCTGAATGACACCTGGCCTAGTAGGATCGTTTGTTATGTCTCCCCTTGTTCCTCCCCTCCCTGCCTCGTCGCGCCTTGAAACACCTGTGTATAGGCGCGTTACAAATACCATATCATATCATATAACAGGGATTTGCAACCCGTGGCTCTCAAAATGTTTTGGACTGCTACTCCCATGATCCCTCACCATTAACTAGTCAAGCTAGGGCTGGTGGGAGCTGTAGTCCAAAACACCCAGCCGTCGATTGCAGTCCCCTTAGTCGGTGGATGGGAATAGTAGATAATATTAGATTGTCACTATAGCAGCTTGCCGTGACTTTTTATTTTTAGTCCTCTCCTTGTACTTCGGGATCTTAAATGCAATTGGGCCGCATTGATGCTAAATTAACATTGTTGTAGTAGGTAGCTACGAAGCTTACAGAAATCCATTGCTGATGTCCTTATTGGGCTTGCTAATTGAAAACATGCCCTTGTATGCAGAGTGGATCCGTTTAAACCATAGGCAGGCTGGCGCCGTGGGCATCAGATATGAGGAACCGTCCTATGCAGTAATTAAAAGGAGTGGTGTTTGGGCAAAACATTGAATTATGAACCTTTTCGTGCCGCATTTCAGAAGGTTTTCAGAACACCTGAAAAGGACTCATTTTCAACTTTTTTGTTGTCGGCGCACAATCGCTATAAATTAGATAGTCTGATTAACCACAAGCTATCTCAAAAATCCGAACCTTATCACACGGTACACTGTCAAATGAAATATCGTGTGGGCTTGCGATTAGACTTTTTTCCGCAGAAAAGTCAACGAAGTGGCCCATTTTTTGCATCTAAGGGCCAGCATACACAGATTCGTCTTCAGCATTTGCATATTCTGAATTCTGCAGCGTTCAGAAGGCATTAATGGAGCCATCCAGTGGAACATTGCATTCTAGCTTGGCGGCTCAGTGTCCTCTGCGCATGCGCGGACGTCTTGAACTAATCGCTTTGCTTATCTTTGCATTTGAAGGAAACGCTCCCAAGCTGCTGCTAATTAGTTGACGGTTTATGGAAATGTCTAATTTGAGATAAAGTAATCACGCGTGACTGACACATGCATGGGGATGCAATGTTTATTTTTTCATGCTCTGGATTAGCAGTCATCCTTGTTTTTGTTGCTTTTCTTGTTTGGTTTTCTTGACCAACATTTAAGAAACGACTCAGGCCACTTTAGAGAAGCATAAGAGACCAGTGGAGTTTACCTTTATTTTTTATATATGTGTATAAGATGTTTCTTCCCTTTTTACTGTCTTTATACAGAACTGTTTTTCTACCTAGTTTACGTTCTGTGAAATATAGGTTTGTTTTTAGTATTTAGTTTTAATATACCATATAACCCTTCAAGTGCAATAGAAACAAGAATTGGCAAAGCCAATGGTTTGGGCTTTTGTATAGATGTACGCATACCCCCGTTCAGATAGATCTAATATTAAGTTCTACAAAATATCACAACTAAACGAATAACATGTTGCTTTTGTTCTTGACAGTTCTCCATAAAAGCTGAAAACAAAGCAGACTTCTTGTAAAAATCGCGAATCCGATTAAATCAAGTAATAAAATAAATA
The DNA here is from genome assembly GCF_040938575.1 of Ambystoma mexicanum. Classification (NCBI taxonomy): domain Eukaryota; kingdom Metazoa; phylum Chordata; class Amphibia; order Caudata; family Ambystomatidae; genus Ambystoma; species Ambystoma mexicanum. Next base: position 308,324,268 of record NC_090934.1, on the reverse strand, counting down.
AATAAAACGAAGTAAACTGAGTAATTTAATTGAGGGCTTTCCACTGGGTTCTGTATTGCTTCCAAATCAAGTTGCTGATTGCTCACTTAGTTAACACGTTTCTATTACACCAAAAGTTGCTTGATAGCTGCAATTAACCCATTACTGTGCGCACAGATGGTTTTACAGGCGAAAACGGCTATAAGGAGCAGCCTTCTTCTTCTTCTTCTTCTCAATTATCGGAGGCGTGGGCGGACCCACGCAGGCGCTTCCCCATCCTAAAGGATGATGTGCAGCCTATTACTGCAATTATCGCTTTACCTCTCAGGCGTTTGTTTTTGCAGGCAGAAATCCCCAAATGTGACAAGAATTAAGAGTATTTGCTTCTGACTGGTCATGGTACTGGCATAGATGTAGTCATCCGCAAATGATCACACACTGCCAAGCCCACATATACTGTATGTATTAATTGTTTTCCTCTCATGCAGGTGACTATTGCCACCTCTCAGAGCCAAAACTAAAAACAAAAAGACTCCACCTTATTTTCTAGGCTCCCTTTAAAAGCCCCCATTCTTCATTAACTGCCCCCACTCCCACCTCTGAATCGAGGTGAAGGCAGAAGGCATGCCTTCACGTGTTCATTTGCATGAATCTTTCGCAGTTTTTTCACTATGGCCAGCCCCCGTTTAATAGTGTAACATTACACTTTCCAATAGAACAATTCGGAAGAAATACATGAAATGAGGCTGACCCTTCCCATCCCTTTTGGCCTATCCTGATATCTGTCAATGTATGTATAGGTTACCCCACCTTTGGGGATTAGTGTCTTTAAGATTATGGGTTTAGTTATTCGGGTGGGTGCTCTATTGAGTGCTCCACCTCCCCTTGCACTAACCTCCGCACATGTATCCACCCGGTCAACGTTGTATCTGCCAAGTGGACATTGTGTGGGTGATGGGGCCTTCTGTCCATTTACCTGTGGTAATTACCTGACATACATCTATCCTTGGGTTTAAAGGAGAGCCTACAGGTGGGGATAGGGGGTGGGAGGTGTTCTTTGATTGGTGGTGCCTGGGTCATTGGCATAGCATGCGCTGTGTGGTAAAGGCTGTGCCCAAGTTCCCATCTTCATATCACTGAGTACTGATTTGCAAGTATTAAGTGCCGCTTAGAAGCACACATGTATGTACCTCCGCAAGCCGACAGGCCATGTGGGGCCTCCCCTACCCAGATCAGATTTTATTCCAATCCAAGCCCCTTCACTGGACTCTCCAGGCCTTCCAGTGAGGATCGGTGGGTAGTGGCTAGGTCTAGGCTGTCTCTGGACTTGCCCAGCAGAGTGCAGTGTATTCCAGCCAACCTGGGTCATCCTGAAACCTGCCATCGCCCACGTACGCCGGCGAGTAATCTTGGTGGAAATATGGGCATTACGAGACGTGGGCCTGTGGCACCGGAGCGCCGTGCCCCGAGCTCGACTGCCTGGAAGCTCCCTGGCCCTACGCTTTCTTGGGGTTCTTGCTTTGCAGTATGGTGGATTGAGCCCCTCTCGGCACCAGTGGCGTGTCCGACTCTTTTGACTGGGGTGGCCCAAGTGGGGCATGGGTGGTATGAAGTACCAGCGCATACACACACATAGCGATCATAGTTTAGGATAATGGGGTGGCACCTGGGATGGCCAATTAGATTCCAGGGGTAGCACGTGCCACTCCAGGCCACCCCTTGGACACACCACTGTCGGGCTAATCCTGTGCTCCTCTGGGAATACTCTTAATAAGCCACTCTTACCTAACTGCACAGTGCTCCTCTGGAAATATTCTTAATAGCCACTCTTACCTTACTGCACAGTGCTCCTCTGGAATACTCTTAATAAGCCACTCTTACCTAACTACACAGTGCTTCTCTGGGAATACTCTTAATAAGCCACTCTTACCTAACTGCACAGTGCTCCTCTGGGAAGACTCTTAATAAGCCACTCTTACCTAACTACACAGTGCTCCTCTGGGAATACTCTTAATAAGCCACTCTTACCTAACTGCACAGTGCTCCTCTGGGAAGACTCTTAATAAGCCACTCTTACCTAACTACACAGTGCTCCTCTGGGAATACTCTTAATAAGCCACTCTTACCTAACTGCACAGTGCTCCTCTGGGAATACTCTTAATAAGCCACTCTTATCTTACTGCATAGTGCTCCTTTGGGAATACTCTTAATAAGCCACTCATACCTTACTGCACAGTGCTCATCTGGAAATACACTTAATAAGCCACTCTTACCTAACTGCCCTCTGCTCCTCTGGGAATACTCTTAATAAGCCACTCTTACCTAACTGCACAGTGCTTCTCTGGGAATACTCTTAATGAGCCACTCTCACCTAACTACACAGTGCTTCTCTGGGATTACTCTTAATGAGCCACTCTTACCTAACTGCACAGTGCTCCTCTGGAAATATTCTTAATAGCCACTCTTACCTTACTGCACAGTGCTCCTCTGGAAATACTCTTAATAAGCCACTCTCACCTAACTACACAGTGCTTCTCTGGGAATACTCTTAATGAGCCACTCTTACCTAACTGCACAGTGCTCCTCTGGAAATATTCTTAATAGCCACTCTTTTTTTAATTTTTTTTTTTAACTTTGTTTATTTTAAATCAAGGCAGGATGACAAGTACAGACATTATAAGCAGTGGTTATTTAGGCATGTTGATCCCCAGTCCTTTATCCCCCCCTGTGTTTCCTCCCTCCCCCTTCCCTTTGGTCCATCTGTCCCTTAGGCCTTGTAGGCGGGCTCTTCCCTCCCGGGCTGTTCAGTTTGGGCCTCAGCGTCTATGTATCTTCCTCCGGGATCTCCTGATTTTTTAAGATCCAGCGGGCCCCGGTAGGTTTATAGGTCAGGGCGGGGAAGCGTTGGTCGAATTCCAGCACTGGGGCCCAGATATTCTGGAAACGATGAAGAGTACCCGCTTGTGCTGCTGTCACTTTCTCCGCTACCAAAATGTCCCAAAGTTTGGTCCACCATTGGGCTATGTGAGGACCTTCTGGGGTTTTCCAAGCTCGGGCCACCACCGTTTTCCCTGCTAGTAGGCAGTGGGTTAGTAGTTTCGCTCTGGGTCTGGAGCGCGAGTAGGTCCCGGGAATTGGAGCTCCCAGCAAAACCGGTTCTGGTTCCAGGGGAATCGTTGCTCCGGTAATTTGTCTGATGGACCCTAGGCAAGCTTTCCAGAATGGTTGGATCTTCGGGCAAGCCCACCACATGTGGAAGAAGGAGCCTGGGTGGCCGCATCCTCTCCAGCAAGAATGATCCACCTGGGGGTTCATATGGTGAAGTCTGAGGGGCGGATAGTACCACCGCAGCGTGATCTTGTACGCACATTCCCTATTGGTGATGCAGGTGGATGAGGTGTGTGTTCTGGTCCATATGTCAACCCAGGTTTGATCCTCTATCGGGTGACTCAGGTCCGCCTCCCATTGGGCCATGCAGCGGGTTTTTGTGGTCAGGAAGTCGCTTAGGAAGTGCCTGTATGGGGTGGATACTCTGCCGCGGGTTGGAAGGTCTCCCAGAGTGAGTTCTAGGGCAGTAGGAGGGCGTGTTGCTGCTTGCAGAGTTTGGGGATGTGAGCACCAGTGGCGTAGTTGAATGTATGTGAATCTATCCCGTTCCTGGAGTTGGAATTTCTCCTTGCATTGGGCGAATGTGAGAGGTCTCCCCCCTGTATACAGCTGGTCTATGGTCTCCAGCCCGCCTTTGATCCAGTTACGAAAATTGCGAGGATTCGTTCCCGGTGCGAACGTTGGATTATGAAAGACCGGGGAACGTGGGCTCAGTCCTCTTGGCACTCCCTTTCGTTTTAGCGCCCAGTCCCAGGTGCTAAGGGTGTGTTTGGTTGATAGCAGGAGCTCTCCCCATTGGGTCCTGAGGGGGGGCGGGATGTGTGGTAGAAATCGTAGGGGTAGGGGCGCCCGTGATTGTTCCAGCTCTACCCATCTGGGGCGGTTTGTCGTATTTTGCCAGGCCTGGACCTGGGCCAGTTGGGCTGCCACTCTGTAGGCCTGCAAGTCTGGGACCCCCAGCCCTCCCAATTTGGAACTCCCCAGCATAGTTCTGAGAGGGATTCTCACTTTCTTACCTCTCCAGATAAAGTTCAGCATTTTTCTCTGGATCCCTCGAAGAGTTGGCGTGGGGATTGATACTGGTAGGGAGGCACAGGCGTATAGGAATCTCGGAAGGAGGTTCATCTTGCATGCAGTGATGCGCCCGAGCAGTGAGATCTCTTGGGTCTCCCAGCGCTTCAAGTCGCCTTCCAGTTCTTTAAAGATTCGGGGGAAATTGGCTTTGTACGTGTCCCTTGGGTCAGCCGGGATGTGGACCTCTAGATAGGGGATGGCACTCTTTTCCCATGTTATCGGGCACATCTTAGTCAATGGTTCTCGTTCTGCTGGGGTGAGGCCGATACCCAAGGCGGATGATTTATCAAAGTTTATGGTGAGGCCTGAGACTTCGCCGTAGCTGGCGATTTCACATATCGCGTGTTTGAGAGATGAGTGGGCCTCCGAGATCGTGAGCAGAATGTCATCCGCGTATAGGGCGAGTTTGTGATGCGTGGGGCCACTTTGTATGCCCTTGATTTGGTCATTTCGCCTGATCTTTTGTGCGAAGGGCTCCATGGTGAGTGCAAAGAGCAAGGGCGACAGTGGACAGCCTTGCCGGGTTCCGCATGATAAGGGGATTGGGGCCGAGTTATGTCCGTTGATCCTCAGGCTAGTTTTAGGGCTATCATAGTTGGCTAGAACCATCGTTTGGAAAGCTGGCCCGAAGCCGAAGGCCCCTAGGGTGTGTCTCATGAATGTCCAATCCACCCTATCAAACGCCTTAGCTGCGTCGAGAGCCACCAAGACTAGTTTTTGGGAGTTCCGGGAGGCGAGGTCCACCAGGTTCAGGGTTCTCCGGATGTTGTCACCTGCTGTCCGGTGTAGGATGAAACCTGCCTGGTCGGGGTGAATGATCTTCGGCAAGATGCGGTTTAAGCGGGTTGCTAGAATTTTTGAGTATATGTTCGCATCAATGTTTAAAAGTGCGATCGGTCTGTAGGATGTTATGCTTCTTGGATCTTTTCCAGGTTTAGGCAGGAGGATGGTGGTTGATTCCTGCATCGATGGGGTCACCGCTCCCGTTTCCCTGAAGGAGTTGAATAGGGTAGCCAGGTGGGGGGTCAATTGTGCTCTGAATAGTTTGTAAAACCTGGTTGAGAAGCCGTCCGGGCCGGGGGCCCGTGTTTTAAGGGATTTGATGGCCTCCTCAATTTCCTCCCCTGTAATGGGCTCCTCCAGTTCGTCTCTCGTTGCGTCGGAGAGCCGGGGCACTGCTGCCTGCTGTAGGTATTCCTTCTGTTGTGGTAAGTTTCGTGGGGTTGCCTTCATGATTTGGGTCAAATAATCTATTGCGAGGCGTTGCTTTTCAGGCTCTTAGTATAGTGTGACCCCGTTGGAATCACGCAGGCCCGTGATTGCGTTGACGCGTCTCTGCTTGGCTAGTTTGGCCACCAGGAACTTGTTCGCCTTGTTACCCTTCGCGTAGTATGACTGTTTGGCCTTCGCCATTAGTTGGGCGGTTTGTTCCGCATAGTGGGCCTCCAGTTTTTTCCGTGCCGTACGAATGATCCGTTGCGTTTTGGGGGACCAGTCTTTCTCCTTATGGAGTGCCTCGGCCTCTCTTAGTTCGTTCTCTAGGGCCGTCCGGGTCTGACGCTTGTCTCGGTGGTAGGCCGCACCTTGGGCTATCAGGGAGCCCCTGATTACTGCCTTCATGGCGTCCCAGTTGTTCGCTAATGAGGTGTCTGAGGCTGGGTTTTCGTTAAAGAAATTTCTTATTCCTGTTGCGATCTTGTCTCTGGTGGCCATGTCGTTAAGGATCGGGTCGTACAACATCCATTTACGTGGGTTATTGGGTTAGGGTTGTGAACCCGGAGTTCCAGGAGCACTGAGGCGTGGTCGGATATCGCTCTTGTGCCGATGGAGACTTCTTTGACTGAGGGGAACGTTTGCGGGGAGATCAGGAACAGGTCGATCCTTGAAAAGGTGCGATGGACGAAAGAGTAAAAAGAGAAATCTTTTTCGTCAGGGTGGAACACCCGCCATGAGTCTATTATCTCCAGGGTCCTGAAGAGTCGGAGGAGGCTAAGTGCTTGGGCGAAGTCGCCTGGAGTCGGGGGGTGTGATCGGTCTTTGGTGGGGTCGGGAACCCTATTGAAATCCCCACCGACAATTGTTTGGCCCTCCACAAAGCTAGCGAGAGATGTGCCCAAGGAGTCATAGAAGTGTGACTGTCCAGTGTTAGGGGCGTACACTGAGATGAGAGTATATAGGTCTCCCATCAGGAGGCATTTGACCGCTGTAAATCGGCCTTCTCGGCATATTTTCGTTTCCAGAATCTGTGGGTTCAAGTCTTTCCTGAAGAGAATCGACGTACCTCCTTTTTTGTTTGTGCCAGAGGCGAAGAATTGGAGCGGGAATAACCGGGATCGAAGACGGGTTACATCTGCCGGCAGCAGGTGAGTCTCTTGGAGCATGGCTATCGCTGCGTCGTCGTCCCGGAGTTTCAGTAGAATTGCCTTTCGCTTGTTAGGGGAGTTCAGGCCATTAACATTCAGGGAGAGGACCCGAAGCGTCTGGAGGTCCACTGAAGACTCACTCTCCTTTCCTTGGGTTAGGGTGGGTCGTGGGGCGGTGATTCAACTGCCATGTCTGTTAGGGTATCTCTTGATATCATCCTGCACGTGAGGTTTTAACGCGGAACCCCAACGGGGGGCCGGAACTTTAACAGGGGGGTAGACCGACATTGTAAGTACGGTCGTACCTACTGCCAACAGGGCCAACTGTCCCATCACGTATCGTGTACTGTGGGTTTCCAAGGAACAAGGGATGGAAAGTATACTTGGAGTGTGTATGAACCATGGGTATGGCCCGCCGCCACCGCATTCAAGGTTCCTTAGCTCGAAATCTAGGTGGCGGGTCCTACTTTTAGGTAGGGGCATCTGTGTCCAGGCTCAATTGCTGACGGAACCTGGGATCGTGGAAGCGTCCCCGTTCATCTCTTTCTGTTGCTCTGCTGGGTTGACGACCATGGCGTGCGTTTGGGCTTTGGAGAGGGAAGCGGTCCAGAGTCTTCGGTCCCCTCTGGGTTTGGCGTGGAAGGATCTCGGGGCGAGGTTGGATGTAAGAATTTCTCTGCGTCTTCCAAGTGGCTGATTCGGCGTAGGGTGCCATTATATGTAAACTGGAGAGCTGTCGGAAACAGCCACCTGTAACGGATCTGTTGCTCCTGAAGGAACACTGTCAGAGGCCGAAGTGCTCTTCTTTTCTGGAGAGTAAGTGGTGAGAGGACCTGGTATATTTGAAGTGGAGTGCTCTGAAAAGTGATCTCATCTCCTTGGCGACTGATCGCTGATATTGCCTCTTTGGTCGTGAAGAAGTGGACCCTGGTAATAACATCTGGGAGGGGGGTCCGAATCTGTCCCACGGCGCGGGCGGAGTCTGTGGGTCCGGTCCAGCAGGAGCTGGGATTTGTCCAGGTCCGGGAGTAGGGCCTCAAAGAAGCTTCCCACGTAGTCCGCTAGCTTGTTGTCGGGGATAGAGGATGGGACACCCCGAATGCGGAGGTTATTGCGGCGTGCCCTGTTTTCAAGGTCTTCATGTTTGAACTCCAGGATCTCGTATTTGTGATGCAGGGAATCGATGGATTTTTGCACTTCCCCCAGTGTGGTAGCGTGATCCTGAGAATGGTCCTCGATCTCTCCGAGCCTCTGTTCGATTTCTGTGACCCTCTGGTCCGTTTGATCAACTTTAGCGGTGAGTTCCCAAAGGCAGGCGCGAAACTCTGATTTGATATCCGCCATGAAGGCTATCAGGTCTCCTTTGGTGGCGAGGGCGCCCCTGTCTTCTTGTGGCTTCTGTGGGGTCAGTTTAGGAGGATCCTGTTTCTTGGGTTTCTCCGGTGCAGTAAACATGGCGGAGATATCTGTGCCCTTGCTCACCTTCGTTTGCCTCGACATGCTGCTCGTATCAGGCGGTCTTGATTGAGAGAGTAGCAGCAGGGCCTAGGGCGGTGGGAGACTGCGCTCGGGGTGTATTTCGCACTCGACCTCCGCTCTGGGCTAGATCTGGGCGAGTGGGCAGGGGCGCCCCAGGAAGCGTTGGTGTGGGGGAGAATCTCCATCGGGGATGGTGAAGGATGGCTGATTGTTGCACGAGGGGGGGGTATGTCGCTACGATGAGGCCCACAGGTTCAAGGCCTCTCTGGGTGAAAGCACGTCTTCCGTTGCTTCCCCGCCCCTCCTCCGGTCTCCATCGGTGGTCTCTCGCTGGTGGGGGTTCCAGGTCCCTCTGTGAGCTTCTCGTGTGCGGTTTTGTGATGGTATAGGCTGTCGTTGAGCGGGGGTCCCGACTCGTTCTGCGTAGCGTGGGGAGGGGTGGAAGCCCACTCTCCCGGTCCCTCGGAGTGTGCGCCGGGAACTCAGGCCCTAGTCGCCGAGGCTGCACACCGGTGTGTTCTGGGTCGCCTTGGTATGAATCGGATGATTCTGTGCTAGAGTCCGCTCCCCCTCTCCAGCTCTCCAGCTCCCCAGTGTTCTAGGGCCCCGCTACCGCCGGGTGCGGAGTGTGCTGCTGGGTTCCGGCTTGGCGGCCATCTTGGTTTCTTCGGTTGGAGACGGGGGAGAAGTTCGGCCGCTGAATTCTGGTAGAACGCCTCCTCGGTCGAAGGCTATGTTTGGCCAGGTTGTGCCATGTCGGTTCCGGTCGCCTTAGATGGCATTGGCGACGCGGAAACCCGCTTAGAACTGCCGGGATTCGACGGCGGCGGCGGCGGGCATCCCACGGGCGGCCTCAGAGGAGCGACCACATCGATGGCGCTCCAAGCCACGCCCCCCTTAATAGCCACTCTTACCTTACTGCACAGTGCTCCTCTGGAATACTCTTAATAAGCCACTCTTACCTAACTACACAGTGCTTCTCTGGGAATACTCTTAATATGCCACTCTTACCTAACTGCACAGTGCTTCTCTGGGAATACTCTTAATAAGCCACTCTTACCTAACTGCACAGTGCTCCTCTGGGAATACTCTTAATAAGCCACTCTTACCTAACTACACAGTGCTCCTCTGGGAATACTCTTAATAAGCCACTCTTACCTTACTGCACAGTGCTCATCTGGAAATACACTTAATAAGCCACTCTTACCTAACTGCCCTGTGCTCCTCTGGGAATACTCTTAATAGCCACTCTTACCTTACTGCACAGTGCTCCTCTGGAATACTCTTAATAAGCCACTATTACCTAACTACACAGTGCTTCTCTGGGAATACTCTTAATAAGCCACTCTTACCTAACTGCACAGTGCTCCTCTGGGAATACTCTTAATAAGCCACTCTTATCTTACTGCATAGTGCTCCTCTGGGAATACTCTTAATAAGCCACTCATACCTTACTGCACAGTGCTCATCTGGAAATACACTTAATAAGCAACTCTTACCTAACTGCCCTGTGCTCCTCTGGGAATACTCTTAATAAGCCACTCTTACCTAACTGCCCTGTGCTTCTCTGGAAATACTCTTAATAAGCCACTATTACCTAACTGCCCTGTGCTCCTCTGGAAATACTCTTAATAAGCCACTCTTACCTAACTGCCCTGTGCTCCTCTGGGAATACTCTTAATAAGCCACTCTTATCTTACTGCATAGTGCTCCTCTGGGAATACTCTTAATAAGCCACTCATACCTTACTGCACAGTGCTCCTCTGGAAATACTCTTAATAAGCCACTCTTACCTACCTGCCCTGTGCTCCTCTGGGAATACTCTTAATAAGCCACTCTTACCTAACTGCCCTGTGCTTATATCGTTCTGATGAAATAATGTAGCCAGGAGAAATCCCTGCCTAAGTAACTCAACAACTGTGCCTAACCTCAGGGTGGTATGGTGTTATAGACTTACCGATTGGTCTTTTTGAGAGAAAGGAGGTGCCACTTTCCCAGTATGTCAAATGTATATTTGAGGCGACGAGGAACATTCTTTGGTTCTTTTTGTACGCACGAGCCATGAATGACGCGAGGAAGTCCGGATGCGCAGGGATCACCTGTTGCAATGACGAAGCACAATATCAAATGCTGCCAACCTTCAGTGTACAGCTTCCAGTCTAGGGTTTTTTGTGGCTTTGGGCATTTTGTGTAGAATAATTTCAAAACTAGAACGTTATTATGTTTGTACATTTTAGCACCTGCGGTCCAGCGCTGATGGCCTATTTCTAAACTTAAAAAGAGGACAACAGTCACCTTTCTCTTTTAAAAGTAAAGACATTGGTCTAGATACGTTTTGGTTCCAGAATTTTCTTTGCTGGCCAGTTGTGAAACTGCTCCAAATTACCCAAAAAGTTTGCAGTGAAAAAAAAACATTATTCCCAAGAAAAGCAACTGTATGCAAAAATACACTTCAAAAAGGAAGCCATTTGCAATTTGCTACTTCAAATTGGCAGGAAAGCAGTGACCAATTCACTTTGTGTTGAAATAGTGAAGATTTCAGATTGTCAGTCTGTTACACTAATTAAGAAAATGTAAGAAAAAAACCCGACCACCCTTCAGGGGAGTCCAACGCCTCCCCTGCGTTGAAGTACTCAGCGGCATCCTTCTCTATGCACAAGTGCACGCCATGTTGGCTCTTAGACCGGTGTGTTGGACGGGTTTTATTGCCCACGGTGGTCTCTGAAGCTGCTGACCGTGCAGCGGCGTAAGTCATCGTAATGTGCGTGATTACTCTGAATTCAGAGCGGGAAAGTAATGGCCTTGCATAAATGGCCTTGTAGTGTTCTCGAACGTTAATTCCTAGAAATGATCGGTGCAAGTGCCTCCTCCCCGCCAGCATGGCCGGAGCCTATCAATCGCAGCCGCTGTTTTATTATCCTTTCCTTCCTGATCGATTAATCCCATAGACCGGGGACGGTCCAGACTTGCCTGCCCTTATGCACAGTGTAATGCAGCTCAAGAGCCCTCAAAGTGCTGGTTTAGAGAGTAGCCGGCAACCCTGGGGTGCTATTCAGACCCTTTTGTGGTTGGCCTCTAGACACAGTTCCTGCCAATGCCAATGAACTTGCCCGTGCATCTCTTAAGAAGTTTACGGCCATCATCATGTCCAGAGCGGGGGCAAGAGCGCAGGCAATGAAGTCACTTCTGGCAATCTAGTCACCAGCAGCAACAGGCAGATAGATAGAACATGTGGTCAGAGGCCCATGACAGCTTACATAGGCATGTGTGTATTTTATGGCCTCACATTTTCCCGCCACCTAATAAAACAACATATTTTAGGCAACTCAATCAATGTCTTACTATTTTTTTAGGACTTTTGTATTTTCATCAAGGACATACAAGAGTAACAATGTTTTAATGGGATTAACAGGATCAGAGTGGAGAACTATAACTGGGACAATTGTCTACAGGAGAGCTGTTGTGATTACCGTGTTGTTAATGCACTTCACTTGTTCAGACTTCGGGATGCTCCTGCAGCCACTAACCCCAGCTAGGCCTACCTGGTGGTGCCTCCAGCACATTCTCCCGTGGCATCCCCTGGGCTGCAGTGGTGGTGTGAGCTTAAGGAAGCATCCTTAAATTGGGCTGCAGGTTTTGACTACCGAGTAGTCTCTGTAGTGCCTCTGGCACCCTCCCCCTGCAGAGAAGTGATTCCTCCCCAGGTCAGGGAGCTCTACACACTTGCCCTACAACGCCACCAGCTGCATAAGAATCGAAATTGACATGCTGTCAATTACACACCCTTTCTTAGAGACAAAGTAATTGACGCTCTCAATGTAAGTAGATCTCTGTTATTCATTTGGCCTGATGAGGAACTTGTTGAGAGAATACGCCGCATTCATGGTGCTGTGATTCATGCAAGTGTGGCGGGAACTTGATGTTAATAATAGTTCATGTTCACATGTATGTACTAGGATGTATGCCATGCTCTGCTCCCATTTGCATGTTCTCCGGGCGATCTATATGGCACACTTTGAAATCTGGACAGGCAAAGTTAAATGCTAGTAACATACCTGAATCATTATTAAAAGACTTTAGTGAACAGTGATATTTCAGTGCTCGATGAAAAGTTGTTAATCCAGGAACGTGACTGCATAATGTGCCAAGTGTTCCACAGATGGGGTGCAGCAGTAGACACCACCCGTTCTCTTATTGAGAGAAATGCGAAGAAAGATACTCATCTTAGCTTTGGTCTCTTGGTGGAACATGTGCGTTTGGTCTGATTTGTGGGTACACAGTGCATTGCACCGAGAGAACTCAGTACTAAAATATCACCTTGTATATTTTGGCATTGGGCAGAGTGTAGTGAGGGGAGAAATAGGTGCATGTGTTCTCTGCACTGGGGAGCAGAATCTGTGGGAGTCTGGTCCATTCCAGTCTCTGCACTCGAGTGGAAGACATATAGACTGTGGCAATGGGCAAGTCTACATCAGAACTCGAATTTTTCCAGTCTGGTCTTGACGCCTGGGCTTCAAGGCGGACGATGTTGAGTAAAGGATCGGTGCTGGCAGACCCACACGCCCTAGTCAGCTATAACTAGTAGTGAACCAGGAACAGTAGGCAGCCAGTTTACAGCAGGACCAGGAGGGCCAAAAGACTGCCTCAGAACCACTTGCCGGAAGATGGATGCAGGTCACTCACCTGGAAGTGTAGAGGAACAAACGTGAACAAACTCCTCTCACTGCAGGAACGTTGCCGGATGAGGCTTTAAACCAACCAGTAACTGAACAGAAACCTGCCAGCAGCAATAGCCCGCACAAACAAGAAGTTACTGGAGCAAAACAAAACTCTGGGAGCAGAACGCATGTGCGATTCTGCAGCAAAGCATTGCTGTGACCGCAATAGGCCCTCTTCCCGATGCTGCAAGGGACTTCAGGATAGTGTCTATCTGCTTACGTTGCATCCACCACCCCATCCAATAGGAAGCTTCCTCATTTCTTTTGGCAGCTACCACCTGACTGCCATGCCCAGTCTGGCGCCATCATTGTTGGAGTCGGTAGCCTCCCGTTTGTCCTTGTGGGGTAAACACGAAATGGCTCTACATCCTCAAGGAGCCTTGCCAAACCGAACTGGCTTGGCTGCCTCCCAAACCGGGTCCGGTCTGGGTGAATGGGTGAATGGGGACTTACCGGGTCATTCCGACCCTGGAGGACCCGGTAAGTTCCCATTCAACCAACCATTCCCCATTCCCATTTGAGCCCCCATAGAGCTCAATGGGAATGGGGAAGGCGCTAATAACAGGGCCGCGAATAGTGGCCCGTTATTAGCGCCCTGGTTCCTTAGCGGTCAGACCACACGTCCTTTACGGTTCCCGCTAAGGGACCTTGGAATTGGGTGGTAAGGGATTACCGGCACCGGTCTCCTTACCGGTGCCCGGCATCCCTTACCGCCCAACTCGTAATGACCCCCAAAGACTCTTCACAGGAGGACACCAGAGGAAGCCAATGCAAGAGGATGAACAACTGGGAGAGAGATGACAAGATCTGAGCAGGTGAATAGCCTTCCCCCCACCCCCCAAGCCTTCAAAAACATCTTAGTGCTAAATGTGCTGAAATCCAACAAGTTATTAAGGATTCGGCAAAACTAACTTTGCTTAAATCTGAAACCAGACTTAATGAATGTGGAATCACAGGGCCAAATGGTATTAGACCTACGGCAACCTGAGGTGTAATCATTTAAAGATTTGGCTCTGAGACCCAAGGGCACACACTCCGTATCTTTGTTTTGCCTTAGTGTGAATGAGCGTGCTCAAGTGGGAATGTGCACCCTCCCGTAAGTGGGCACGGCTTGGAGTCACTAGTTTGTACCTTTGTGTTGGGGCATCTTGATCACAGGGATACCTCATCTTTAAAGCTTCCACAGTGCCCACTTGGAAGCTCCAACTACTGCCGAATGCTGCAGATTAAAACATTGAAACAGAGCTCCCGTGTTATCTCTACGCCGATTGCGCCCGCGCATCTTGCGCGGTCAGCCCTGGTTATTAGTACCTTCGTCAGCAGGGTCCTGACCCAGAATACCTGGAAGAAGGTCGCCAATTAAGATCACCGGCCGCTCAAAGACCCCCTTAACTTTGGCCAATGGCAGGCTCCGTTATGTAGCTTGTTGATGGGTCGATTGGTGCTCTAGTAGACCCTCCCTCACCTAGATCTCTTGAATTCAACCCGAAATTCTCATACATTGGGTTTCTTGTGGGAAAATTATTTGATATACATTGGGGTTTCTAAAGAAGTCCGAGTATACTTAACTGCCAACCACACAGACATAGAACACTTATATCTACATTTATTTATCTTTTAAGGGTTCTTGCAAAACACATATCGGTGGAGACATTGATCGGTAGAGACATTGACACCCTCCTTGTTAGGACCGGGCTCCTGTAATCCTCCTAGAGAGAGAAGAGCAGATTATCAAAACCATCCCATATGGACCCTTTTTTCCTAGTTAAGGACTTTATTCAACATGTTGATATCCCCATTTACTAATAAGAACAAAGATGATCCATGCCAGAAAATTGACCTAAAAAAGAAATGGCCAAAACCACTGTCAGCTGCTCCGCACAATTATTACATCTAGTTAAGGTACTATTCTAACATCAGACTAGAATATTTGACATCAAGAAATTGACGGTGGACTTAGTCAATTCTTTTCCATTTGATGAAATCGTATACAGTTATTAAGAACAAGATGGAATTATTGCCAGGAAGCGTTTTGTACCAGGAATATGGGTGGGTGTCGACAGTGCAGGTTTTCCACTATGAGGTAGTGGAGGTAGGCTGAAGAATGCCAATATGTGTTCATCGTACAAGGTGGAAGTGTGACGTGCGGAAAAGGGTTTGGGAGAGGGTCATGATGATAGATACACGAACATTCCCAAACTTGAATACACACAGAACAATATCAGTATTTCTCAGCCAAAAAGTAATCCGGCAACTAGGGTTCGAAACAGACACAAGTGATTTTATAACTTGTATTTCCAGTAAGGATAGGGACAAGACAGAGCAAATTCCCATAAAAAGGGATGGACTCAAAAAGTTAATTGAAGGAGTGTATTTATGAATATAGGATTTTAGGCTGTCACAAGGCACTGTAAGGGAAGAGGAGAGCGGGAAGGAGAGGGAAATAGCGGTGAGTTTGGAAGCGAAATCTAGGGGATGACAGTAGAAAGGCCCACAGTCTGATAGTCAAAACCTACCAAGTGACCACAACGCAGGTTGTTGTTTTCATTTTGATAAAAACGCAGGATCTTTTTTAGAAATTATATGTTTATTAAGTTAACTATTATTTTTGTGGGTGCAATAGTTCTAAGAAATCAAGGGTTGTGATTGGGTAAATGCAGGTTGTGTGTGTGTCTGTATCAAAAGTTGGAAGGAAAATGGGCAGACTGGACGGGTCTGCCGGAACTCATCTGATGTCAATGATGAATTTGTTGATGGCGCATGGACTTTGTTAGTTTTGTTCCGTTGTTCCGATGTTCAGAGTTCTGCAGTCAAAGTGACACATGTTTCAAAGGCTGTTTCTGAACAAGTAGTTCTCCGGTGGAATAACCCTCAGCACCGCCCTCCCACAACCCCACGAGGTGCAATTTGCTATGCGACGGCCAATGAATCATGCAAGACAATTCCGTCTGTTGAAACTAATTGTGCGTGGAAGAGCTCATTAATTACTTGCCAGTCTGTGCTTCAATGCCCTGCGAGGCCCAGTGAGTAACTCTGTCCTCTTTCTCTCTCTCTCTCTCTCTTCCTCTCTCTCTCTCTCTCTCTCTTTCTCTGTTGTTGCTTTGCAGATCGCGGCCCTAGAGCGGCAGATCTTCGACTTCCTGGGGTACCAGTGGGCACCCATCCTAGCCAACTTCCTACACATCATGGCCGTCATCCTTGGTATCTTTGGGACCGTCCAGTACAGGTCGAGATATCTCATAATGGTAAGTGAGGCAATGCCTCTAGCTGTCTTCCTGTAGAAACCTGGATGTGACCTTTGAGGTGTTAGGTCAGGTCTCCCTGAACACGCCAAGGTCTGTTGACCTGTCTGTCTCCTGACCTGTTTGATAGCAGCTTGTTTGTCTCCTCCCCCCTCCCACTCTCTCCCTCTCTTGTTTCTCCTCCCTCTCCCCCTCCAGCATTATCTGAAATGTTGTCAGGCCCAGTATGATAGTTGCTTATTTTGTTCTTCTCCTTCTCCCTTACTCCAACCCTCCCTCCCCCACCCACCCACCTATTGTTAAATTCCGGCACTACCTCAATTGTCACCAGGCACAGTAATGTAGCCGCTTGTCTGTCTCATTCTCCTCCCTACCTCCCCTCCCTCCTTATGTCCAAAAGCTCTTGCACTATCTGAAATGTCGCCAGGCTGATTATGATAGTTATTTTTCACATTCTGTATTTATCAAGGACTGTAGGAATGTCACTGTATTCTTCCATGTTACCTCACTGCCTTGAAGCGCTTTGAAACACATTGTGTATAGGCACTATATAAATAAACAATCAATCAGTGTTTGCGATGTGCGACTCATCGGAATCTCCTAGGGGTATATACAGACCCTACTTCCCCTTTGTCTTCTGCACTGAAATTAGATACACGCTACTCGGTAAGGATTCCCCCTGCTTCCTGACGAGCCCTGGCCTCCACTTCTGGTAAGTTAGTCCCCTTCCAGATAAGCAAAGAAACCCCCCATGAAACATACAGAGATAGAGAGAATAAACTCCAGTAGCACACTGGACATATTCCGCGACACATCTATGAGACCAAGAAACCAGCCAGAACATTTGGGTGCGTATCACACTCCATGATTATGGAAGTCAGTCAAAGGGAAGGCCGCCCACCCGTACACATCTGCTGTCGTGCACCATTTTAAGACACATCACAAAACACATCTTCTATTAGAATGCAGCTATCACCCACAACAGAATTGGACTTACATTTTTACTCCCTAAAAATCATTTTACTCCCAACTTTAAAAAATCGGGAGTACAATGCTCCCACTTCCAAATCTTATCTGGAGCATTGGCTGACAAAGAGCCTCATGTGGTCCTGAAAGCTAGCAGACAAAAATATGAGTCTGCCTAGTAAAAATATCATTTCTGCAAGACCCGTTGTTATTTTTTGCTTTTTTAATTTTAGGTAAACAACAACCTGCACTGGTCTTGTTAACTAAGCTCTAACCCACTGTCCGCTTTCCACTGTATCTTCCTCACTGCTTGGTTTGTCCTCCAAATTCACCACCTATTGTACTCGGTCCTTCCCTTTTTTCTCTTCTCCAACAGTGCTTCCAGGCGACCTGAATCCTACCGCGTACACACACTAGTACAGTGGTTTGCAACTTGCAGCTCTCCTATCTAATTTGGACTATAACTCCCATGGTCCCTCGCCATCAGCAATACTAGCTGGGGCTGAAGGGAGTTGTAGTTTAAAACTTCTAGCAAGCCAAAGGCTGCAGGCCCCTGCAGCTGGCCAGTACAGTGAAAATCAGCAATACCCCTGCACTTCAACAAACACGTTTTACTGTTTTTTTCCAGTAGACAATATGAGACAAATAACAGTAATTCATATTGTTCAAAATTACTATGATGGATTTCATGGATAACGTTTCCAACAACTGAATCTGCTGGAGTGACCGGGTAAAAGAATAAGCTTGCAGGAATTTCATGATAGCCATGTTACTTGAAAGGTCTTCCTTTGACCATGTTAAATATATAATGTGTGCCAACATTCTGCATTTCGACCCTTTCAGTCATCGTGGAGTACCACCAATATTACACTGTTAACTCTGAAACGCACAAAAGAGCAAAGAGGGCAAACTCTGCACTCTTACTGCAGAGCCCTGACTTGTGCATTTCATCTAGTGTGGCCTCTCTCTCACTGAATTTGGGCAGCTTAGGCCGCTGGGGCAGCAACAATCTGGTAAAGTCAAAACGCCAATAAGTATAAACTAATAACATAGTGAGTAGTTTCATAAGCAGACAAAAGGTAATTTCAGTTACCACCCATATACAAACTAGGATCTCACATAAATAGGTGATGCCATCTGATGCCAGTTATATACGCTAATGGCAGGTCTAATCATCATGGCCCTGTGTCTTGGTTAGGGGTCTCCAACTCCAGTCCTCCAGAGTTACACCAGGTTTTTAGGATAACCTCTGAGTGAATTTCTCTTATTCAGATTCACTGCATGCAAGTTTATTTTGTGCTGATGTGGAGTAGATTTGATCCCCAAAAAACAGCCCTCAAGACACCCTGGTTATTAGAAGACCCTGCTCCACTATTCTAACCCGAGAAAGTGGCTCAAAAGCGTAGCAACATGAAACTATGGTTTATCTTAATTTAACACTATATAGAAAGCATGATGGGTAAATTATACGTAAAATACAAGTGTTACCAGTCTCAAAATGTAAGCAGATTTATCTTGGCTCAGTCTCTAGGACCTGCACGTGGAGGCTGAGTGGTTTCCTAGTCATGGCAATCGAACCATCACACTGGACTTGGAAAAGCAGAACCCACACTTGAGAGGAACATCACATTGTTTCTCATTATGGCAAACAAGGGACAGCATATCCTAAGCATTACATTGTGTTTTCACTGAAGACATCATGAGTACACACCCACGTCAACAACACGCAAATCCTCAAACAAGGAATTCTATTGGAACATTACAAATTAAAATTGGAACATTACAAATTGAACTGGAAAATTGACTAATTTAGCTCCTGAAGAACCACTCATGAACCCGAGTGGAGAAAACACGTGTTGTGGTTCATAATTAAGCTTCCAAATCAACAAGGAGATTTGGAATCAACTCAAATGAATTAAACTACAAGGACTTCAAGTGACATTATTTGAGAACTCAAACAAGTAACCCAAGAGGTTTGAAAATAAGTAGTAACTATAAGGATGAAGAATGGATTTTGAGATTGGACTTATACTTTCATGTTGAGTCATATTTTGTGTAATATATCTCTTGACAGATAGTGAATTTCAACTATGCTGTCTGAAACTGCTCATTCCCTTATGCACAAAAATGTTTTTCTTTTTGAACATTAAACCAAACCTTTTTTTGAGATTTCAAACTTGGATTGACTTCTTTATTTAGAGAAAGAGCGCAACTCTGGGATAAAAATATTTTGATTTCATGTTAACATAGCCCAGGCCAGCCTCTGGGGAGACCCTAGGTTGCAGCATTTTCTATTGTTGGTTTCTGGGACAGATGAAAGGAAAGTGGAACCAAGATGGCACTTGTGCGGAGCTCTGGGTGATGGCAGTGGCCCTGCAATCCCTTCCTGGAACATCCCTCCCCATTGTGAACCTGTCCCACCTGGCAAAGAGGATGTGCCTTTGCTTACAGTGTGTTAGTGAGTTGGTGGGTAAATTAGGGAGTGTGGCGTGTGAGTAAGCGAGTGGGCAAGCAGGACAGTGAGTGATGTCACTTGTAGATGGCACAAAGTCTTTGGAACAGTTCAGAGTTCAACAATTGCTACTGTGATATGTGTTTCATTGCAGATACCTGCTTCAAATCACAGCAGAGCCGATTCCCAGGTCCAAATAGCATTTTATTTACTCGTATTTAGATAAGTTTGTAAAGTGAAGTAGAGCAATTTCAGTGGATTGACCTGGGTGGAAACAAGATTGATGGTGTCTAAGAGAATTGGAGTTAAGGTAGCTCGAGAAGTTTAGGAAGAATGGCGAAGAGCAAAATAGGACGGTTGCTGGCAGGAAGGAACGAGGATAGAGAAGATTTTTTATAAGAGTGGTAGGACACTAGGGTGTCCAGTCAAATGTTCGAATCAAAAAGATCGAATGACCTTTTGATCGACAGTAAAAGGACTGAAAAAAAGGATGGATTTTTTTTTTTTTTAAATTGAGTTATTTATATATTTTTTTAGTCTAGCATGTATAAAAAGCTTTTCTATAAAAGGAAAACGGGGGGCTGGGAGGTACCCCCCCAAAAAAAATCGATCCTTTTTTTCTGTCCTTTTACTGTCGAAAAAAAGGCATTTGAGCCTTTTGTTTTCGAAAATTTGACCTATAACCGGACAGTAGCATGCTTAAAAGAATTGAAAAATATGTGGTAGGACAGTAGCTTGCTTACAAGAATTGAAAAATATGCCAATGCAGAGAGAAGAGTTATAGAAAAGAGAGGTAAGGTTGTGGGCATGGAAATATTAGGGAATGGGGTGGAAATGCTGGGTGATCTGGGCGGAAGTAGGATTTGGTGCATTGCAGCTCTAAACTGGGCTCCGTTAGGAGGAAAAAACTGAGAAAGGAAAGGAGACAGAGGCAGGGGAAGACAGGAACAGGTGTGAAGTGTGACATTTTTGAAGTAAAGTATGAAGAAAAATCAGAGTCAGCGACCAGAGAGCTGAGAGCTGGACCAGTGGCTTGAGAGTAGTGGAAAGGAGACAACAAAGAAGTGTTGAGCATCTGATAGTACAGTTGCCCAGCATGCAATAAGGCAAGGCCATAGAAAAAATGGAGAAAGGGAAAGAAAGAGAGGTCTGAAGGTGAGCGTGGCTTGTTCCTGCATCTTTCAGCATTTGCAGGAAAAGTAGCGAGAGGATATAGCCAACTCCAGGACTCGAGGGCCGGGATCCTGATGCTTTTTCAGGATATCCCTCATTAATGTTCATGAGGAAACATTTGAATAATTGTATGCAAATGTATATCATGAATATTAATGTGGGGTATCATGAAAACCTGATATGGATCCGGCCTCAAGCCTGGTGTTGGACAACCCTGTGAGTCCAGAGAAGAAGATATGGCGGGGAAAAAAGAAAAGCAGAGGAGTAAGAGAAGATCCAGTGGAATGAGAAGGTGGAGAATTCAGTTGAGTCAGATGGAAGCAGTTAGTAACGAGGAGAATGGGACAGGCTGAGTGAGGAGTTGGAGAAAGAAAGGGAAATCAAGGGGTGGTTGGAGAAAGGAAGGGAAATCAAGAGTAAAAAGAAGGAGACAGGGATCCGAATCTTCACAGAAAGAGGCAAGAGGACCAGGAGGGTGGCAAAGTATTTGCAAAGCAAGGGAATCGCGATTTCTAAGATAAATGAAATTATATTTAAAGGTGGTAAACACAGGCGGTAGGATTTTATAGACTCCATGGGGAGTGCTACAGATTCTTGTGCCACCACCTGTGCCTGCTAAAGTGAGGGGAGTGGGACAGAGTAGTTTGACAGGTTGAAAAAGTAACAGGAGGGGTTCTATTGGGAAGAGTGGTCCAAGATTCAGTGAGGCAGAACAAATTTAGGTTTAGCCGAAAGAAAACAGCAAGGGTCGAAGAGGGTTTGCTAGAAATGGGATGCGTGTTCCATAGAACAATAGGAACGGTAGGGAAAAGACATGGGGGGGTGGGTTAGGGTGAGTCAATAAGGTGCTATGGTTGCTAGACTTTGATGTGATGAAGTGAGCACACAACCAGGAGATAAACATATGTTTGTGAAGGCCCATTAATCTATAATGTGGCATTCTGATCATCGACATACCTTTAACAAGCACTCAACACCAATTCCGGGAGGTGGATTTTCGCAATGGTGGCTGGTATGCTCAAGGTTTTTGTGAGTGTGCAGATTGCAGACTTCAGCCTTCACCAATGGATGAGAGAGGCAGATCCACAATGGATCTGTGAACACTATCAGAGTATGAAAACACAATGGCAGGTACTGGATTTGTAGAGCAGAGAATTGGTTCACAGAAAAAGAGGCAGGATTACTGGAGAAGCCAAGAGGCTCACTTGCTGTGGGAAAATTGCCATCCTGTGGCACAAGATAGGCCGAGCCTTTTTGATTATTACATAGATCATCCTTAAAATCCCCAAATCCTAAGGCTGCGGCAGTCGGAACCTGTGGTCGTACCTCTCGGATATTGACCACTGGATGACAATCAACCACCTCATTCTCAACGCTGGGAAAACTGAAATCCTAGTTTGCAGGAAATCAGCCCTCCTCCCCGAACTGATTCCATGGCCCCAACCCCTAGAACAAGCACCGGCAATCTCCAACGTGGTAAAAAACCTTGGATGCACATTGGATTCATATTTGTCCCTCAACCAACACAACACTACCGTATCAAAAACCTGCTTCTGTCAACTACGGATTCTCAGGCAGATCTTCCCTTACCTCACCTACCCCCACCGTTTCTCGGCCATCAACTCCATCATGTGCCTACAATATTATGATAACTGCCTCTACGTAGGCGCACCAGCATCGCAACTAAGGAAACTCTGGCACCAGCATCGCAACTAAGGAAACTCTGAAAAATCCAAAATTTGGCTGTATGCCTGCTCATTAGCCTACCTGCCAGAGAACACATCAGCTCTACACAAAAAGTCATCCATTGGCACCATATAGGATGACGCACTACCTTAAAAGCCATGTGCATCACCCACCACGCCATCCACAGCACTGGACCAGAATTCCTCCGAGACAAAATCGCTCCCTGCCAGCCCTCAAGGAATCTCAGATCTCGCACAGCATTTCCCCTAGTGGTCCCACCTCACAACTCCTCCAGACTGGGTGGAACCTCTTTCTCCGTCCAAGCGACAATCACCTGAACTCCCTAGCCCTACACATTCACAACACTGAAAACCACCTGAAATTTAGAAAGGCTCTAAGATCCTGGATCTTCCCATAATATCCCCCCGAATCATCCCCTCCTTGAAACTACACTGCCAGACCCAATTCCGCTTGCACCAATTACAACACAGTGGCCTGCAGCATTCGCAGCAGCTCACCTGACATACTGTCGCCCCATGCACAACAACATTCCTAATAAAAAGACTAGGAAAGCCAGCAGTTTTCGCTCTGGCGCACTACAATAAACTCTCCTGCCCTCACCGCCCTGACCATCGCTCCAGACCATTGGACGACCAATGAGACCACGCTGTCCACACTGGTCAAAGATGTCTCCAGCCGAACAACTTTGAAGCATATGGTACATATACCTCACACCACGTATGTGGACACAGGCCGCAGGCACGGCCAAACATCCATGCACCGTAGAATGCAGCTATGGCTATGCTCCTCCGGTCTAGCAGAGCATACAGCCGTCCACACAGAAACACCTGATGTACCTCAATACCTCTGCCACTAGCATACAGAGACTACCAATGAAAATACATTTGGTATAGCTGGTGACACATCAACTCTCTCAACAATAGCAATCTATCACTAACCACCAACAGCACCCACCCACGTGCCTGACCGCTTTGGGCTGCTTGGTCAAGCCTAGCCAACCACCTAAGTTCTAGACCGGCGAAAATGCACACATGCATCTCCTAATCTAAAACTCTTAGAACTCCCAGCACATTGACTATGGTCACCAAGGACGTTCCAACCACGAACCACATTGAGGCCATACAAATGGGGAAAGAGTGCTATATGAATAACCAAATACAATACAATACTTAAAATGATGCAGGTAATTCTGTTGCTGAAAGGAAGGGCTGCTAAACAGATCTCATTTCATATATGCCCCATGCCAAAATTATACTGCATACATGTGCCTTTGCTGAGACAGCCTACAGGTCCCCTCAGCCTGAGATTCTAGTGGCATGGAGCAGGTTGAAATGTCACATGTGTATCCCAGATAGCTGCTGGGACACAGAGTTTGTGCAGGAGAGATGTAGTTTTTTAATCTTCTTCTCCTCTAATCGAAATTATAATAATTGTATGCCTTGGTCAGCCTGGTAGCACTTAAATTTCAGCCAGGCCTTATGATGTGATAAGAGCACAGAGGTTTTCGGCACAGCAATTTGATAAAAAACACCAGTGTCAGCTCTGTGAGCAGGGCCAGCTATGGCAGGACAGGTGTGAATTGGTGTCTGGTCTGACTGTCGCCACTACAGCCATGCGGAACAATAGCCAGAATGCTGCCTCTTTGATTCTCCTGCAGGATGGGTAACACCTTCCCTCAGGGTCTCCGGGAAACCATGCTTCAAAGGCAGGCACTGGCATAACAAAGGTCACCCTCACACTAGTGTGCTGACTGGGAGACCCATTAAAGTCAGCAAGCATAGGAAAGTGGTAAGAGTAGCCAGAAGCTTCTGTTAGGGCTCTCTTCCTTTTCCTGTGTCCTCTGTTTCCTGAAGGCAAGATACTCTGCGGGTGATGTCATAAGGCAGAGGACACTTTTTACATCCACCTGAAGTGTACCCCTTAGAGCATGCATGCTTTGGACCACTTCTGTGTGACCGTTTGCCTTTTCAAGGGCGGGACCCTCCCTCTTTCTTTGATTCATCTTAAGACCACCAAGAGAAGAAGGATTCACTCTTGGCCCTCAGTTGGGAATGCAGTCCATTCCAAAGTCCTTTGCCATAGAGAGGAAGACAGAAGGCATACACGTCAGGGAAGAGCTCTGTCCACCTAACCATCCAGGGAACATTGAGAGAGAACTACTGCGTGGACCAATGCCTCTCTATTGGTTGCACTGGAACCATGCTCTTCATCATTGGAGGTGAAGTATTTCCTGTAGGTTCCAGACAGCCTCCCTGGATTGGGAGGGCTGGAATCCTGTCTCATTGCCTCAAGGTCCCTTCAAACCTGATCGACTGCAGTCGACGCCATTGAGCGGTCACAGGACTCACAGTGCTGCTTTTGGCAATCTTGGCAAACTTCCATCTTCTGGCTGCCTCTCAAGCCATACAGATGCCGGCTCAGCGCATTGCCACAGACTGCCTTAAGCAACCCGATCGCAGGCTCGACTTTTGTGGGAACACCTGATTCAAGTGCAGACTTGATTGCTGGAAGCCATCCAATTTATCCATACGAACGCATACTCAACCAAGCAGAAGCCATCGTCTTCTCAAAACAACTGCTGCCCAAACCGTTGTATGACATCATCTCACCATCTGAAACGGCAATTCCACCCTTCGGTAGTCTGCACTTTTGAACCGACTTGACAAAATGGGGTTTGAATTGACTTGAAACATATCGACCACAGCTCTACTGCAATTAAACACAATAATACAAGTATTGTGAAGAGGCCCTATGCCCCTGGTCCACTTTTGGGACCATACTGACTTTTAAGTCCTCTGTCTCTACCTTTTTCTTTCATGAACATTGACATTGTTGCCCGATCTGCTTGCCTGAACCCCCCCTGCTCATCTACTCGCAGTGCCCTTTCTCAAAAGTCTGCATTCTCTGTGTTTCCTTTAACAGAGGATGGGGTTTTCTAGTATTTCCTAAATGATTGGTTGCATTTAATTGTTTGATTGAGATTGAAAGTCTGTATTAATTGTACTTTTTTTATTTTGGTATCCTTGTAATTAAGTTGCTTGGGTTGCTTTTGTTATCAGCTCAAACCCCTCCCGAAGATATAGAGGGTCATTATAGATTTGCAGGTATCCTGCCGGTAATACCGACGTGATACCGGCAAACCTACCTACCGTTTCCACCCCCTGATATCCCGGTATTACTGGGATATTACAGGCAGCAAAAGGGGCGGTAAATCCCTATTCTATGAGTCTCATAGGACTCCATGGAGGGGATTTCGGGTTTTACAGGCACTGGTAATACCAGTGCCGGTAATACCTGCATGTTTTTGCCTGTAGGTGCTTGATTTACCTCCAGCTCCTGGCTGGAGGTAAATCAGTGAAGCCCACCAACAAACTTGTGGTTTGGCATAGTGGTTACAGTGCAGGTACCGGATTTATTAGCACTTTTACCTCACCGCCAAACCTATAACGACCCCCATAGTCTGTCCTCACAAGGCAAAGGCGGTATCCCTTTCCGGTTGTTTGTGTTTAACCTTTGAGTGAGATCACTGCTGCTTTAGTTCTAGTGTGCGGCAGTAGATTATGTAATCATCCCTTTGCTCCTGAAGTGCTGTAGTCATTTCGTCACACTTGGTACATAAGGCGCTGAGACGCTGGGAGAAGCACTGGCTGTACGAGGCGATGAGAAACTGAGCAGAGCACTTTCTCCAAGAGAAGCCAAGCAGAGCACTTAGCACATGAGGTGCTGAACAGGCAAAAGATGCTCAAAACACAAGAGTCGCAGAGAAGCAGAGTTGAACACTTGACACTTGAGGGCTTGAGCGGGCAAAAGAAGCACCTGCCCTAAAAGGTGCAGAGAAGCCAACCGTAGCACTTGAAACATAAAGTGCCGAACAGGTGAAAGATGTGCTTGCCAGAAGAGGTGCAGAAAAAATCTGAGCATTCCATACAAAGCACTTGCGAGAAGAGGTCAAAGATGCCAACTGGAGCAGTTGGCACACGAAATGCTTAGAATCCAAGGTGGGCACTTCAAACAAAGCACTTGCCACAGGAGGTGCAAAGAAGCCAACTGGAGCACTTGGCACACGAAATGCTTAGAAGCCAAGCTGGGCACTTCACACAAAGCACTTGCCACAAGAGGTGCAAAGAAGCCAAATGGAGCGCTTGGCACATGAGATGCTGAGCAGATAAAAGGCAGACTACCCACAGGAGATGCAGAGATGCTGAGCAGAACACCTGCTGCATGATGCTTTAAAGAGCACATGGAAGTACTTGCCACATGAGGAGCTGAACAGGTGAAACTGCCCTTTGCCACACGAGGAGCGTAAAAGCAGAGTGGGGCACTTGCTATATAAAGTACTAAAAAGCCTTGCTTATCACATTCCGCTTGAGGTCGTGGGCAAGCAAAACAAGTGCTTGCCACAAGAGGTGCAGAGAAACCAAGCGGAGCAGCGGCCACCTGATGGGCTGTACAGGTGAAGAGAGTGCTTGCCCCAAGAGGTGCAGAGAAACCGAGCGGAGCAGTGGCCACTGATGGGCTGTACAGGTGAAGAGAGTGCTTGCCCCAAGAGGTGCAGAGAAACCGAGCGGAGCAGTGGCCACCTGATGGGCTGTACAGGTGAAGAGAGTGCTTGCCCCAAGAGGTGCAGAGAAACCGAGCCGAGCAGTGGCTACCTGATGGGCTGTACAGGTGAAGAGAGTGCTTGCCACAAGGGGTGCAGAGAAACCGAGCGCAGCAATGGCTACCTGATGGGCTGTACAGGTGAAGAGAGTGCTTGCCCAAGAGGTGCAGAGAAAACGAGCAGAGCAGTGGCCACCTGATGGGCTGTACAGGTGAAGAGAGTGCTTGCCCGAAGAGGTGCAGAGAAACCTAGCGGAGCAGTGGCCACTGATGGGCTGTACAGGTGAAGAGAGTGCTTGCCACAAGGGGTGCAGAGAAACCGAGCGGAGCAGTGGCCACCTGATGGGCTGTACAGGTGAAGAGAGTGCTTGCCCAAGAGGTGCAGAGAAACCGAGCGGAGCAGTGGCCACCTGATGGGCTGTACAGGTGAAGAGAGTGCTTGCCCCAAGAGGTGCAGAGAAACCGAGCCGAGCAGTGGCTACCTGATGGGCTGTACAGGTGAAGAGAGTGCTTGCCACAAGGGGTGCAGAGAAACCGAGCGGAGCAATGGCTACCTGATGGGCTGTACAGGTGAAGAGAGTGCTTGCCCAAGAGGTGCAGAGAAACCGAGCAGAGCAGTGGCCATCTGATGGGCTGTACAGGTGAAGAGAATGCTTGCCCAAGAGGTGCAGAGAAACCGAGCAGAGCAGTGCCCAACTGATGGGCTGTACAGGTGAAGAGAGTGCTTGCCACGAGAGGTGCAGAGAAACCGAGCAGAGCAGTGGCCACCTGATGGCTGTACAGGTGAAGTCAGGGCTTACCACGAGAGGTGCAGAGAAACCGAGCAGAGCAGTGGCCACCTGATGTGCTGTACAGGTGAAGTGAGTGCTTGCCCAAGAGGTGCAGAGAAACCAAGCAGAGCAGCGGCCACCTGATGAGCTGTACAGGTGAAGTGAGTGCTTACCACGAGAGGTGCAGAGAAACCAAGCAGAGCAACGGCCACCTGATGGGCTGTACAGGTGAAGTGAGTGCTTACCACGAGAGGTGCAGAGAAACCGAGCAGAGCAGTGGCCACCTGATGCGCTGTGCAGGTGAAGTGAGTGCTTGCCCAAGTGGTGCAGAGAAACCGAGCCGAGCAGCGGCCACCTGATGGGCTGTACAGGTGAAGAGAGTGCTTGCCACGAGAGGTGCAGAGAAACCGAGCAGAGCAGTGGCCACCTGATGGGCTGTACAGGTGAAGAGAGTGCTTGCCCAAGAGGTGCAGAGAAACCAAGCGGAGCAGTGGCCACCTGATGGGCTGTAGAGGTGAAGTGAGTGCTTGCCACGAGAGGTGCAGAGAAACCGAGCCGAGCAGCAGCCACCTGATCGGCTATACTGGTGAAGAGAGTGCTTGCCACGAGAGGTGCAGAGAAACCGAGCAGAGCAGCGGCCATCTGATGGGCTGTACAGGTGAAGAGAGTACTTGCCCAAAGAGGTGCAGAGAAACCGAGCAGAGCAGTGGCCACCTGATGGGCTGTACAGGTGAAGAGAGTGCTTGCCACGAGAGGTGCAGAGAAAGCGAGCAGAGCAGTGGCCACCCGATGGCTGTACAAGTGAAGTGAGTGCTTGCCCAAGAGGTGCAGAGAAACCGTGCAGAGCAGCGGCCACCTGATGGGCTGTACAGGTGAAGAGAGTGCTTGCCACGAGAGGTGCAGAGAAACCGAGCAGAGCAGCGGCCATCCAATGGGCTGTACAGGTGAAGAGAGTACTTTCCCAAAGAGGTGCAGAGAAACCGAGCCGAGCAGCGGCCACCTGATGGGCTGTACAGATGAAGAGAGTGCTTGCCCCAAGAGGTGCAGAGAAACTGAGCGGAGCAGTGGCCACCTGATGGACTGTACAGGTGAAGAGAGTACTTGCCCAAAGAGGTGCAGAGAAACCGAGCAGAGCAGTGGCCACCTGATGGGCTGTACAGGTGAAGTGAGTGCTTGCCACGAGAGGTGCAGAGAAACCGAGCAGAGCAGTGGCCACCTGATGGCTGTACAGGTGAAGTGAGTGCTTACCACGAGAGGTTCAGAGAAACCGAGCAGAGCAGTGGCCACCTGATGCGCTGTACAGGTGAAGTGAGTGCTTGCCCAAGAGGTGCAGAGAAACCCAGCAGAGCAGCGGCCACCTGATGGGCTGTACAGGTGAAGAGAGTGCTTGCCACGAGAGGTGCAGAGAAACCGAGCTGAGCAGTGGCCATCTGATGGGCTGTACAGGTGAAGAGAGTGCTTGTCACGAGAGGTGCAGAGAAACCGAGCCGAGCAGTGGCCACCTGTTGGGCTGTACAGGTGAAGACAGTGCTTGCCACGAGAGGTGCAGAGAAACTGAGCCGAGCAGCGGCCAGCTGATGGGCTGTACAGGTGAAGAGAGTACTTGCCCAAAGAGGTGCAGAGAAACCGAGCAGAGCAGTGGCCACCTGATGGGCTGTACAGGTGAAGAGAGTGCTTACCACGAGAGGTGCAGAGAAACCGAGCAGAGCAGTGGCCCAGGTGAAGTGAGTGCTTGCCCAAGAGGTGCAGAGAAACCGTGCAGAGCAGCGGCCACTTGATGGGCTGTACAGGTGAAGAGAGTGCTTGCCATGAGAGGTGCAGAGAAACCGAGCAGAGCAGCGGCCATCTGATGGGCTGTACAGGTGAAGAGAGTACTTGCCCAAAGAGGTGCAGAGAAACCGAGCCGAGCAGCGGCCACCTGATGGGCTGTACAGGTGAAGTGAGTGCTTGCCCAAGAGGTGCAGTGAAACCAAGCAGAGCAGCGGCCACCTGGTGGGCTGTACAGGTGAAGAGAGTGCTTGCCACGAGAGGTGCAGAGAAACCGAGCAGAGCAGTGGCCACCTGATGGGCTGTACAGGTGAAGAGAGTGCTTGCCACGAGAGGTGCAGAGAAACCGAGCCGAGCAGCGGCCACCTGATGGGCTGTACAGGTGAAGAGAGTGCTTGCCCCCAGAGGTGCAGAGAAACCGAGCCGAGCAGCGGCCACCTGATGGGCTTTACAGGTGAAGAGAGTGCTTGCCACGAGAGGTGCAGAGAAACCGAGCAGAGCAGCGGCCATCTGATGGGCTGTACAGGTGAAGAGAGTACTTGCCCAAAGAGGTGCAGAGAAACCGAGCAGATCAGTGGCCACCTGATGGGCTGTACAGGTGAAGAGAGTGTTTGCCATGAGAGGTGCAGAGAAACCGAGCAGAGCAGTGGCCACCTCATGGCTGTACAGGTGAAGTGAGTGCTTGCCCAAGAGGTGCAGAGAAACCATGCAGCGCAGCGGTCACCTGATGGGCTGTACAGGTGAAGAGAGTGCTTGCCACGAGAGGTGCAGCGAAACCGAGCAGAGCAGCGGCCATCTGATGGGCTGTACAGGTGAAGAGAGTACTTGCCCAAAGAGGTGCAGAGAAACCGAGCAGAGCAGTGGCCACCTGATGGGCTGTACAGCTGAAGAGAGTGCTTACCCCAAGAGGTGCAGAGAAACGGAGAAGAGATTACTTGCCCCAAGAGTTGCAGAGAAACCGAGCAGAGCAGCCTTGCACGAAGAGGGATGGTGAAGCTAAGAGGGGAACTTTCCAAATGAGGGGCCTGATGAGGCATGAGGAATACTTCTCACATTAGGTTCTGTGAAGCCACGCAAAGGACTTACCATGTGAGTTGCTGAGCAGGCGAAAGGCGCGCCTGTCACAGAAGGTACCGAGAAGCCAAGAGGAGCAGATGTTAAAAGAAGTGTCAAATGGTCTTAAAGGGCACGTGAGGTGCTAAGATTTCAGGACATGCATTGGAAGTTAAGAGGTGTTAAGCAGTCTGAGAGCGCAATCGCTTTTAGAAGAGGTTAGAAGTGTAGGAAAATAAGTAAAGCTTGATGGATGCCCATCCAGGAGGAGGTGCACTACCTTTGGCTAAAAGGTTCTCAAGACCCATCCAAACCTGGAAAATATATGGTAAGGTCACCCAGAAATCTCTCTAAGAAACACTGCCAGCTGCCGAAGTAGCAGAGCACTGTTCCTTTGGAAGGAATTAAGATTCAAATAATCCACAAACACAGGAGTTGGCTCCTCTGGGACAACAGGAATGGTTTGATTCAAGAGTGTGAAGCCAGGAGAGTAGGTGTGCAGCTACAAGGAATGCGACAGAAAGGTCCACGTGGAGTGGGGTTGGGGGGGGGGGGGAGACTTGCAAAGAAAAGCTCCCGAAGAGCTGCGGCAGATCTGAAAGACTTTGCATAGATGCAAATAATTATCTCTAAGAGGGACTTGACATTGATTTGTTGATTAATAAATTACAGATGACTGGAACAATGGTCAATCAGTGTCCTTATGAAACTCTCTGCCTCATGAGAGGTGGGGGTTGGGGGCATGCACAGCTGGGGGAGAGTGGCTGGGGAGCTTCAGGTACTGGTAGGCAGCAGCTGGGGGAGAGTGGCTGGGGAACCTCAGGCGCTGGTAGGCGGAAGCTGGGGAGAGTGGCTGGGGAATTTTTGGCACTGGTAGGCAGCAGCTGGGGGAGAGTGGCTGGGGAACTTCAGGCACTGGTAGGCAGCAGCTGGGGAGAGTGGCTGGGGAACTTCAGGCACTGGTAGGCAGCAGCTGGGGAGAGTGGCTGGGGAACCTCAGGCACTGGTAGGCAGCAGCTGGGGAGAGTGGCTGGGGAACCTCAGGCACTGGTAGGCAGCAGCTGGGGAGAGTGGCTGGGGAACCTCAGGGACTGGTAGGCAGCAGCTGGGGAGAGTGGCTGGGGAACCTCAGGCACTGGTAGGCACCAGCTGGGGAGAGTGGCTGGGGAGCTTCACGCACTGGTAGGCAGCAGCTGGGGAGAGTGGCTGGGGAGCTTCAGGCACTGGTAGGAAGCAGCTGGGGAGAGTGGCTGGGGAGCTTCACGCACTGGTAGGCAGCAGCTGGGGAACCTCAGGCACTGGTAGGCACCAGCTGGGGAGAGTGGCTGGGGAGCTTCACGCACTGGTAGGCAGCAGCTGGGGAGAGTGGCTGGGGAGCTTCAGGCACTGGTAGGAAGCAGCTGGGGAGAGTGGCTGGGGAGCTTCAGGCACTGGTAGGCAGCAGCTGGGGGAGAGTGGCTGGGGAACTTCAGGTACTGGTAGGCAGCAGCTGGGGAGCTTCAGGCACTGGTAGGCAGCAGCTGGGGGAGAGTGGCAGGTGAACTTCAGGTACTGGTAGACAGCAGCTGGTGAGAGCGGCTGGGGAGCTTCAGGCACTGGTAGGCAGCAGCTGGGGAACTTCAGGTACTGGTAGGCACCAGCTGGGAATAGAGTGGTGACATGGAGCAGGCAGGCGATGACCGCAGGCCTTTCTGCACTGAATTCTAGGTTCATAAGTGGCTATCCACAGGGGATTTGAGTACCATTGGGTACTAAGCAATCTAGTAATAGTACCACCTGTTTCTTATGGCTCCACTGCATAACTACACCTGCATTATTCATTACCTGACTAGACTGTCCCTAGGCTCTGAGCAAAGTTGTTGAGAGGGCCTACCATGTCCTCAGCGGTTAAGCCATCTCCCACTGGGCCTCCAAATCTCTCCCAGATGGGGCAAGCTATGCCAGGAGAGGGTTCGGCTATTCTCTGTTGGATGCATAGACTCTAAAACTTGGGGTAGGATGTAGGCTGGCCACCATTACAGGAGATGCAACTTCCGCATCTCTTCAGTCCCATTCATACTCCAGGGAACTCTTTCTGTCTTCTAAACGTTTATACCTCCAGGAACCCCTGGCCCTCAGGGCAAAGAGTGAAGTTCTCATTCATCACCCCTGTTTCCTAACGTGGTGGGGGCGAGCAGGGAAAAGAGAGCCTCCATGAAGGAGAAGGAGAAGGAGAGGGAAGGAGTGACGGAGACAGAATACGATACGTCTGTATATGTCAGTGGGGCAAGTGAGGGGTGGGCCGAGGAGGGTGACCGGCAGCACTTGATAGAGTGTTGGGTATCGGCAGAAGAAGAGTGAAAAGCAGCCTTTTCAGTAGTTGCCCCGAGCATCTCTTTGATTTATCCTATGCACCCTATATAACTATACCCCCTCACAGTCCTTGGAATGGTTCTACCACTGCCACACCTGAGGCTTTATAATAGGTCTTCTGCAAACCACGACCTACCAACATTGACACCCGCAGGTCACAGAATGCCCTGAAGCCTGGGCCCCCTCCAACTCTGCCGCCCACCTCCGCCTAAAGACCCAGAGACTGCTCTCACCCACCACAATGATGATCAATCTCACACCACCACTGGCCCCCCTGGGACGCGGACGGCCACCGTCAGCCTTGCTCACCCTCCACTCTAGGGTGCTTCTCTGAGGGTATTCTGGTCCCCCACTGAGACAGCTGTCACCTCAAGACACCATGACAATAACGAGCATTGAGTTGGAAAATTGCTGCCTAGCTGAACACAACTCACTGCACTTCATTCATATTCCTGGGAGTCATAGGAGGCTCGTCGGGGGGCATGGATTGTAGTAGCTGCTTAGCATGGCCTCCTTCGTGCTACCCCTGCAAGTGTCTCTGCTACCCCTGGTCAAAAAGGCCCTGTGAGCGGCCTTCAGACTTGTGTTGCTCTGGGGTGTGGGGTCATAGGGGGTATGCCATGAGGTAACATCTGGATTCCATTAGACAGGCAAGCGATTGTTTTGGTTTTTTTGGGGGGGAAATGGAAGGCAGCCAGTTCATGGCGGTGGTAAGCAGCAACATGTACGGTTTCAAGTGTGTCATTTCATTTCTGTGAAGCTCCTGTTCCTCCAACCTCTGGAGAACGCAGCGGACTGTGTCAATGTATCACCCGGAGTTTGGTGATGGGGGCACTTGTATCCTCATATGTTAACTTAACAATTAAAGAACATCACAATTAATGCGCCCGCTCTTGGATTTTGGAAAAAAATGCTTCAGACTGTATCGACAAAGGAGTCGCCTGTTGTGGCAGGCTTGTTTTATTCTTTGCATGTTCACACCGAAACATTGCATTTGTAATATAGAAAATGAAATTGCATTTACCATTCCAGAAGGCCAAGAAATAAATCAAAGATTGGATAAACTATTCACACCTGCCATGGGACAACTGGAGGTGTCAGGATCTTTTTTCCAGTTATATATTGGTTTAGTGTGTGCGCGTGTTCTAGATGTGAAAGTTATTTTTAATCTGCTAGAATAACAAATAGTCAATGAAAATTCATAAACTTAAAATAACTGGGATACGCGTAAACCACATAAAAGCACGCTTTGGGGAAGCAGTTCAGCTTTTCACAGCAGATGGATGGATAGATAGCTCGTTGAGTTAAGCCTTTACCTCAGAGACATGTGTGCAACCTGCAGTCACATGATGTCACCACAGCCCTTCATCCTTCTGAGCTTGATGCATCGAATTGTTAATGTGGGTACTAACATCAGCCCGTCTTAAAGCTCTTTAAAGTGCCATTGTGCACCAGCCTCCTCGACCCCCAGACGTCAAGGCACAACCTTTTCAGGTAAGAGGGGCTTTAGGTGCAGATCAGGCTGTACCTGTGCAAAGGAAGCGCTCTTGGCAGCACCTGGGCATAGGAGGCTGTTCCTTGCAGATGATGCTTGCATCTGCCATTAGAGTATGTCACTGGCATAACAGTGCATCACCTATCCACGTAAGACTCTGGTACATCGATGCTAAATGAAGAAACATTATGCCTGCTTATGAAACTATGTGTTATTTTATTAGTTTTCACTTCTTGTACGTTTTGTTTACCGAAGTGATGCTACCAAACTCAAGAGTGCTGTCTTGCCACTTCCTCTGATGTCATCGGTGGAGTGTTGTCACATCCGCCACCCCTGGAATGTTGTTGAAATTATGTGTATGTCCATACGCTGCAGCCCCCCCTCCCAGCCCTGGAGGCTGCCGGGGAGGAATAGATGGAGACTCTGCTCACTAGAAATGTAAGGAAGTAAGGCACGGACGTTTGTTCAAAATGTAAAAGGTAGAACATTGAATAAATACAAGTACTGCATTTCACGGCCCGTAGTAGCCTTTTATTTAAATAAATAAATAAAGAATAAATCCCAGCATTGCAATGATGTATTCTGGGGGGGTTCATGTATACTCTGACCCTCACACAGCTGTCCCTCTGCTGCAGTCTTCCTGAATGGCCACCCTGACTTTGGCCAGCTCTTGCCAAAATACACATTCTCCCTTGTATACAACAGTGAAGGTTTCTCGCCTATGTGAAAGGAATGACCAAAATGCCTTGCAATGGAAATTCCTTTTGGGATTAAAACTTTGGCATGAATTCTTAGACCCTGGATTTTGTAGGATCCTGTCTTTGCTTTGTCTGTCTAGAGGCTGTGATGTTTCCCCCAGGGGTGTCTCCTTGACCCTGGTGTGTTGGTCTCCCTACTCCTCCCCCGACCCCTCCTGGGAAGTGTACTCCTTTCTATCCTCCTGATGGGATTGCACATATAACACTTTCAACGTCTCCATGTCGCCCATCCCATGCTCTTTTCTTCCACTGCTTACTGGGGAGTTCCTCTCTTTTACGCCTTCCTGAAGAGTCTCGTGGTGTTCTATCCTTTCCAATGATGTCCTTCAATTCCTTCCCATCCTTGGATGTTCTCGACCTCAATCGTTTACTAGAATGTCCTCATTCTATCGGTGACTCCTCATCTCCCAACTCCACTTGGGGACCTTGTCTCCATCTCCACCTGATGTGCACACTCTCTCCAGGGGAGTCCTCTTCCTAGAATGGCCTCTTCTCCTGCCTTTTTTGGATTGCCTTTGTTAACCCTCTCCTCATCATGTGTCCTGTTCTACCACCTCTTGTTAGAGACTCCTTGTCTCTCACCTCATAATGTGGTGTCATTGACTTCCCCCATCCTGGCTTTTGCATGTCTTCAATCTCTGCCAGGGCTTTCCTCATCTCCTACCTCTTACTTGGTGTGGAGAATCCTGCAGATCCCCCACTAAATCCCTATCTAGAGTTTCATCCCAGGTGGCAAGGAGAAGGCCAATCCTGGGGGTGGTGCACTGGGTAAGGATCACCTGGATGGAGACCAGGGCCACAGAAGTGGGGAAATTGCACAATGGAGACAACGCATTTCTCGTTAAAGAGGGATACTGTTAACCCAAATTTAAAAGTGGACTTGGCTTATTGCCATTTTGGTACATCTCGATCCTCTATTAAGGATAAAAAGGTAAAACCTGACAGAGTGACCACACTTTGTGTTAAACCCAAGAAACCAAGCTTGTATACATATCTGTTCTCATATCCTCCACAAGATCAAAAGTATTCCAACAGGAGCAATGAACATGTAACCTTTTCTGTCCCTTCTGTCTCTGAAAGGGTTAAACCTTATAATTCTTCCCTTATTAAAATCTCGGGAAGAAAAAACGTTTTCAGATCCTTTGAAAAAGTAGAGAAATGAAATGTTTCTAAATCAAACAAGTCCCATAATCCCTCAGGGACTGTGAAGATGAAGAGGACAAAAGAGGCAGGTAGGAGTCCAGGTCAGGCAGACAAGTCTAATGGCTCTAAACAAGGTCAGGCAATTAAGCATAAGGGCCTGCACCTGAACCTAATCAACCCGTCTGAGGGGCATAAAAGGCTGCCAGTGAGAGAAGCAGCAGAAAGAGGCTGCAACAGAACCTGGAAGGGTGGAAATCATAGAAGCAGAACAGGCAGAGCACTTAGCCAGCTGACCACAAGGAAGTGTGACCACAACAGGGACACCGAAGTAGACAGGCAAATTCGAATTGAAAACTCCAATTTGGTCCTGTGCTCATGAACCCTGAATAGCTGTTGCAGCACTGGAGAGAAAAGAAAGCAGCAGGCTGTCTTTCCTGTTGTGCCTCATTGCGGTGTATGCAGAGCTGAAGTTGCAATTGTTCCTAAGGCCCGTGTGCAGAGTGAAGTCGAGGGAAACTGGAGAGTGGGAAGCTCTCCCTTAATGAGGTCGGATTGGAGACACCTGAGCAGAAGAGGGGTGTGGATCCCAAAAGTGCCCGCAGTAGTAACAGGAGAAGCAGCAGTCGGGAAGCCACCGTAGCCCGCAATCTTTATAATTGGGAGTCGGAAAAGAAAGCTCTGCACTCCTGAGAAGCGGAAGTTCTTTGCCGGTCACTGTAGCCAGCTTTTGATTGTATTTGCTTCGAGTTATGAGCGAGTAGAAATCAACCGTAGAAGTGGGGAGTCTTTTTACTAGTGGGAAAGTAACACACGATTACCTGAAATGCTCGCGTGTGATGAAAAGCCTTTCTTTCCCTAAGAGCAGAAATACTTTGTTGCCGAGTGGGCGTGTGGCTCCGGTTAACGCAGAGAACTCTGCCTGTAGCCACATTGAAGAGAAACTGACTTTCCTGAAGATTTGCAAGTATTGTTAAAGGGACTGCAAGCATGAGACAATGTTTCCAGATGTCTTGGAGGCTTATTGCTGACTGAAAGGTGGGACATCGTCTCTCTTTGAAGTAGAAGTTCAATACAATGCAATTTTGTGTGCTTAATTTGGTTTTTTGGGTTTCCATTAGAAATACGCATCCTGCAACACATCAAAGGCTGAAGCAGCAGAATAAAGAAGCAGTAGAAGCCAAAGCTAGAATAAGCACTACCCAAGTCCATAGAGGGATCTCTATGAAAGCCAAGTCCCTTAATATAAGAACTATACACTGGTGTTTTGAAGTTGATGAAGGCATGGTTACCCAGTAGTTTTCATCCAAAGCTGGGAGAGTGGCACAACCACTTTGGGTAACTACTGAAGACAAGGTGTATATAAAGCTGGGAAAGGGAGCTGGTTACTTGTTCACCAAAATTGTTTTACATCTTCAGGGCAAAGACTGGAGAATTAGAGGGAGTCTAGAAGCCCAAAGCAGAATCTATGATAGCTGCAAGACAGGCAGCAAGGCTGGCCTTCCTTAGGAGATAGAAGGAAGAGTGTCTTGCAAACCTGCAGAGGTAGAAAATGTCTTGTAGCAGTGCCCAATTTTGAAGTTGCGGTTGTAGCAGCACATTGCAGAGCAGTAGAAGTTGTAATAGCAGTATCACGATTGTGGTTGTCAGTACGGTTGAAGCTAACTGTGGGGCCAAAGAACCTGTTCTCACAGTTAGCAAGACCATCCTGACAATTGTACTTAAGACACTGCAGAATCTACAAGTGAAGAAGTTGTTGTCAAAGTGGGAGAAGATACTTTTGTCAACTTCATCTATTCTTTCTTGGAAGGAAGACATCCAAGAAACTCCATTGGTGCTGTTAGTTCTTTGTGGATCTGTAAGGAAGTATTTCTTTCACCAAACAAAGAAGATACCTTGACCAGTGGGTTTGATTTGTGTGAACCTTTTGGCTCTTTGGAAATTTTCAAGACTTTGGTTGAGACTTTTTGTTACTTGGAGAAAACTGACTCTCCAACATTCTTGTGGCGGCAAGATCCTACCAGGACCACGAGACATCGTCCAAGACACTAGGTGTTCATTAACCTTTTATTTATATTACATTTATGTTGTTTGAATATTTATATTGTTTACGGTGAGGGGTAGTTTTGTGAATGCTAGGAGGTTTTCCCATAGATCTTAGAATAAGCAGGGAATCCCCTGGTAGAGGAGGTTTAGTTAGGATTCCTGTTATTATTTTGTGTGTAATAAAATGGAAAATCCTGAGAAAACTCAATACAGTTGTGAGTCTCACATTGCTGACCCCTCACATTGGGGAGTCCCTGTCCCCCGTTTCTTAATTGAAGGTCATCACATCCCACCTCCTGATGGGGTCTCGTGATTGTAGGTCCTTGTCGCTCAACTATACCTGTGGTCACCTTCTTCCCCACACTGAAATGTTTGGTCCACTGTTTATATTCTTCATCCATTTGGATGATTGGTCCTTTCTCGATTGCTACTGTGGAAGTCCATTGTTTTATCTCCTTCTAGGAAAGTCCTTTGTTCTCCTACCCTCTGGCATGTTAATGGTTCTACTTCTTTCTATGGGGATTGTGCTGCTCATTTCTGGTTGGGGTTTCCCCCTCTCTCCCTCCATCTTGGGATATATCCACACTTCCTCCTGATCAAATAAATCTGCTCTCCTGCCCCTCTCTGGGCAATGACAAAATGTACTCTCATTCTGAAGGAGTGATCGAATCTCTCTCTCCTTTTGCGTACACCTCCTAATCCAATTTTTCATCGGGGAGCCTCTGTTTGGAGGTGTGTATGTCTATACCTACATTTTACAATGTCTTCACCTCTTGAATAGCTCATATGTTGCCCTTTTTTCCTTGGATTGAGAAATTCCAGGATTGCTTATCATACGCTCTTGTCGGGCCTCATTGTCTCTTGGAATTTTCTTGCCATTCCTCACATCTTTGCCTTGTTCTCAGAATTACTGACCTCTTCCCATTATCTCAATATCTCTCACCTTTTGCCCTTTTCACAATATCCCTCATCTTTTGCTATTGTCACAGTCCTCATCTAATGCCCCTTTCTCTGTGTTTTTCATCTCGTGGCCTTCTTTAAGAAACTTGGTCCCTTGCGTTTTATCCAGAATTCCTTATTCTTGCCTTTGTATACCCGATTCCTCATTTCTGGACCATTTCTCATCACTCATCTTTGCTTTGCATTCAACATTTAGTGTCTTTTGCCTTTTTCCTACGGTTGACTATTTTTGCCCATTTCTGGCATTCCTCATCTATTGACCCTTTTCTCAGGATTCTTCCTTTCTTCCTTGTTTCTCAGGACTCATTTACTGTTGCATTTTTAGCAAGGTTCCTAATGTGTTGCTGTTTTCATAGGGTAGCTCAGCATTTGCCCATTTATGACCGATTCAACTTCTCCTGCCTGTCTATCAGGATTCATGTTCTCTTTTCCTTAATATCTGACTTCTGAGATGTTTCTCCTCTCTTCACAAGGTGCCATATTTCATGTCCATTTTCTCAGGAAGCTGTATCTCTTGTTTGTTTCCCAGTATCATTTTGCCTGGTTTCTTTCTTAGGATTCCCTATATCTTACCCTTTCCTCAGGATCACACATTGCTTCTTCTCTTTGCAGAATTTCTCAATTCTTGAACTTTTTCTGAGACTCATTAGCCCATGTCTTTTTCTCATGAGACAGCACCTCTTATCTGTTTTGTAAGGAGTCTTCATCTTCTGCCCATTCCTTATAATTTCTCATACCTTATATTATCAGTTTTTCTTACCTCTTGCCATTTTCTAATTTCTCGCTTTTTTGTGAAGAATTGCCATCTGGCAAGGGCGGGAAAGCCGTGGCTTTTTTTTTTAATCGATAATACAACGGTGTGGGTAATCCATCTCAGAAAAGTTGGTCTGCTAATCAGACACCCCTTTCATTAAACTCCATGGCAAAAGCCTAGCATACTACTTCGTCCTGCTGCATCAGTCTCCCGATCTGCAGCTCCTGCTCTCAAGTGGCACAAAGCAGGTTCAGATCTCAAAGGTGCCCTATTTCACAGTTGCAACTGAGAGCAAAGCCGCCACTGCAGACCGAGGGTGCATTTAAATATGCACCTCTGACCCAAACCATAATAATTATGATCAGCTACTGCCTGGTGGCAGGATCATTTTGAAATATAAGCCATACCTTGGTTGTGGTATGGTGATTGGAAGTTCAGATAATTATGGATGTCACATCTGATTTGTAGCATGTGCATGTCAACACTGTGAGTCAGAACATCTGCAGACTGCTGTCCCTGCTCACTCAGCAGGACAATGAGTTGCAAGACTCTGCCTATCATTGATTCTTTGTAAGGTCTTATAACAACTATCTCCATCCCAGGAACCGCCAAGCAGGGGATTCCTGTGAACTTGGACTCAAAGGGTACACCCTCAAAAATATACCAACCTCGCACCAAAGATCATTTCAAGTTGCAGGCTTGTGAAGGGGGTACGTTTAGACAGTCAAGGCAGTGCAGAACAGAAGGGAGGATGGATTCCCTCATCTTGGTTTTCTGCGGGCTTCTCTTTCCTTTCTTTCTCGTTCACT
Organism: Ambystoma mexicanum; assembly: GCF_040938575.1. Classification (NCBI taxonomy): domain Eukaryota; kingdom Metazoa; phylum Chordata; class Amphibia; order Caudata; family Ambystomatidae; genus Ambystoma; species Ambystoma mexicanum. The sequence goes on along the minus strand of NC_090934.1, from coordinate 308,283,504 downwards.
TCTTGCACAGCAAATCACTTTGGCAATGTTGTCTGAAGGCAACAATCACTTGTTGCCTTAACATGGAATGCACCCCTTAAATCAAGCTTGCCTTAATCCAATCCAAGGTGGCCTTTTCCTTTATTTTGAAGGGGTCTCCCACTCCTTCGTTTATTTAATTTTAGACCTTGAAGGACATCAGGAAGAATCAATCTGGACCCTGGTGGGAGAACAGTCCTCTCTATAGCTCTCCGACAGATATGAAGACACGTGTCCCAAGGCAGAGTCAAGCTCTGCTCCCTACTCATCCCCATGGCACATTGGGGTTGAACTGCTGTTAGAGCAAGACCTGCCTCTCTACCAACTGAACTGGTACAGAGGCCCTTCACTGAAGGTGTAGGACTCCTCAAGCTAGCTACCCTGCCCTGGGTTGGGATTTAAGAGAACAAGGATCAATTTTATCCCTGGATTGGAACTCTCACCACCAAAAGCAGCAAAGCAGCTGTTTTCCTGCAATCTACAGCATCAAACCTGCATTGAACCATTGTCAACTGTGCTCAAACACATTCAAACCACCAGAACCTGCACTGCTGATTTTAGCACTTTCTTCGAAGCATCTTTGCCACATTTGTCGAACCACTGCATCACACTAGCTGAGCACTTCACCTGCTTCGGCTCAAACAAGAAGCTTGCTGCTGTGCAAGCCTTCGAACTGCCTCATCTCATACAGCACCTCAAACCACCAGCATCTCCAACGTGACTCATCACTGACTCCCCATCTGGATCAGCACAACTCACCACTGTCACGGTATATTGCACGGCACAAGCCAGCTAGGCAACTCTTTCCCCTACAGTGAATGTGGCGCACAATAAAAAGCTTTTTATTTTTGATCTACTACAGATTCTTTTTGAGTAGGCCTCAAACCGGTCTCGCACACAACCTCCACAAACGCCCCTTGTCACAATGGACTAGGAACCAGGCCGGTGTGTATCAATAAGATATTTATTAATGTATTATTTAATGAAAAAGCAAAATAATCAAAATGCAGCAAAATGGCAACACAAAATGCAATAATCTCTACAAAACAACCAGGTTAAGGTAAACTATTACAGTTAATTCAGGTCTTTAATGGCAAAACAGAAAAATAACAATTTACCACAAAGTGATAGCACCTATAGTTAAACACTCCCCCCTGCAACACTCACCCCCCAAACATCAATTTGGACTTAATTCCTTTGAATGAAAGGCAGTGGCAAGGAGTAGCAATATATGGGGGGCAACCGGATTTGGGGTAAAGCCTAACCTACACAAGACGGGAAGCCAGCAAAGAAAGGGAAACCCTATTTTTGGAGCAAAAGGGAAGAATGGGGTTTTGGTTATTTCTCATAACTGCAAGGGGACATAATAGAAGGAAATTTGTATTGCTTACACTTACGGGATAGGCAAAGTTTTAGAGCACATTAATCAGCACACACGGGCAAAATAGAAATGAAGTGGGAAAATAGGTTTTGGAGAAAGCAAATGCAAAGGGAAAATGCAGTGTCAAATGGAAATTTGTTTACACTGAGGCTTACAATGACAGCCAGCTCAGGGAAGGGGTTTAGCTTACAATAGAAAAATTGGTTTTCAGTGACAAGGACAGAGGCACATAACAGGTAGATTTCTAGGCAAAAGGGATAGCTCACACTAATGAAACCAGTTGGGGTTTAAACTGACAGATGCAAATAGGAATTTGTTTGGTTAACGCACACAATGCACGGACACATTCGGTTTTCAGCTCATAATGGGAATAATTGTTTTTTGGGCAACACTTTAATGACTATAACAATTAAATAAAAACACTACGAACAAGATTGTTGATTTCGAATTGCAACGATCTTGATCCGTGAATTTCAATGGGGGAATTAATTGATTTACTTACAAAAATACTAAGGATTTACACAGACATTTTTTTTTTAATGGAGATATGCTAACGAGATTCTTCTATAGGCAGATGACTGGACTACCTGGGAAATTGGGTTTTTCATTTGGAAATATTGGATGTACTACTACAAAAATGAAGGGTTTAGGCAATTTAGGGCTGGGGTTATATGCTACTTACATAGCAAGCCTTGGTTTAGGATTCAGGAAAGCCAGCTGGATCTCAGGACAATATGGACAGATGGGGCAAGTGGTCTGGTCACTGCACTCTCAAAGATGGTAAGGTTCAGCAGCCTTCTCTCCGTCCTCCTCCTGTCTCCCCAGTTTTTGTGTGCCTTGAGTCCTAGTACAGTCCCCCTTATATAGCAGAAATGACATCACTAATTTTACAATCTAGGGGGAGTACCCTGTAATTATCCCTGCCACTTAGATTGGACAGTTACCATCCCTCTCTCCGCCCCCTGTCAGGATTGGTTCAGGGGAGGAGAGCACCATCTGTCTATTTCCATTTATTATCCTTTTTGTGTTCCCCTTACAACTTTTTGGCAACAACTAGTTATGTATCATAACTTCATAATTGTACTAGCCACTGCCATATGAAACATATATTCGTTTTTTTTTTAACCATGGGGAATTAGATAAACCGATCACCAAATCCGTACAATGTAGCATGACCATGTGGCACATTTTTGTCATTTTTATAAAATGTATAATTGTTATGAACATGCAATTCATCACGCATACCCCCAATTTTCAATTTCCACCTTTTCATCAAATCTCATCATTGTCACATGTTCAGATCAGCCAGAAACCTAATTTAACTGGCTGTTACAGTTCCCGGAGTCCCAGGTAAATGCAATTTATATCCTTAAAACCACCTGGAAATCACATACAAAATGGCATAAAATGCAAAAAATCCTTAGTCTGATCGCTGTGCAAAATGCCTAAAACGAAAACAATCTTTTAATATTAGTTGGGAGTGTCTTGTTCAACATATGGGAGGGCCGCTTCATCCCCCAAAGCCATCTGCTCCCCTGGGTCAGCCTGTGATCAGAGGGTTTTTTATGAGTCCCTTTGAAATCGGCAGTTTGCTCTTTGAAGTGGGTGCTACAATGACTCACACCTTTTTGTCATGCTTTAGCCAAGGATTGCCTTCTTTGAAATCCCTGCATACCTGCCATCATGTCTGCAGAGCAGAGAATTATGACGCCTCCTGCAGCATCACATTTTATTGCAGGGTTGTTAGAGGACAGGTGTGATATCCAACTGGATGCAGGGCTTGTCATTGTGAAGTTCCTGCCTCAGCCAGAACCGGTTTTTCCTGAAGTAGTGTCTCTTCACAGGTTACAGGAGTTTTGTGGTTGAAACCTAATATACATTTGCTTTGGTCACACCCCACATCATGTTTCCCTGACATTTTCTGTGTGAGCAGTGATATCATTTTCCATTGTGGCTTTTTAAAGCCGTTTTCCTTTGCAACACATGTGCAGGCCGTTTTTGCTTTTAATGTTTTTTAGATGATGATGGGTAGGCTATTTTCCACATGGTTATTTAATTTTATGTAAGCACAAAAGAAAAACCCAGGCCGTTTTTGGTTGCAGTGTTTAAATTCTTGCCATTCATGTGACAGGGAAAGCAAAGCAGGGCCATTTTTGGTTGCAGTGTTTAAATGCTTGCCACTCATGTGACAGGGAAAGCAAAGCAGGGCCATTTTTGGTTGCAGGGTTTAAATGCTGCTGTTCAGGTGAAAGGGATTTCTGTTTGGGGCCTTTAAATGCACACCACACCAAATCCAAACCTGGTTCGACACAATTGCACAAGATTAAGAAGCCTGGTTCCACACCATACAACCGCAATGAACTGATAACGGTACAATTGCAGGCCCCAGACACCTTTGTCCACTTTTGGGACCCTAGAGACTGACAAGCCATCCATGTGAGCATTTTCCCAACCCACATATATCCTTTTGGTAACATTGTTGTGATTTATTTACCTTTCACCCCTGCTACATTACCTTATTGCTTGCATCATCTTCATACTGCATGTTCTGTGTCCTTTCCGCACAATTGGGTTTTTGTAGTATTTTTATAGTACAGTTTATTTCATGTGGTGTTTATGGGCCCCATTATGACTTTGGAGGTAGCCATGGCGCCATGGCTGCCTCCAAAATCGTGTCCGGGTTCCCTGAATGGGGAATTACCGGGCCATTCCGAGTTCGGAGGGCCCAGTAATTCCTTTTTCAGGGAACCGGGCCCGGTCCTTCCCCATTCCCATTCGAGCCCCCATAGGGCTCAATGGGAATGGGAATGGGGAGGGAGCTAACAACGGGCCCGTCAGTTACGGGCCCGTTGTTAGTTCACTGGTTCCCTTGAGGAACCCGCTATGGACATCTGGAAAAACCAGACATCCAGAGCGGGTCCCGCGTGGGGACCTCTTAATAGTGCGGAGTGGATTTAACAGCGCTGGCACCATTACCGGTGCCGTTAAACCCATTCCACACTACTCGTAATGAGGCCCTATGTGTATTTATATAATCTTGATGGCCAAATTTTTGGACTGTTGTACTATTGCTTTTTGGGTGGCTACTGTTATCGGATTTGCACCCCTCTTAAGAGTATAGCCTACCCTTGGCCCACATTGTCAGAAAAGGCAATGGAGATATATCTCCTGACTGTTCCTGTTTCACCTTTATTTTTGGGATCACTGTTGGTTTGTAGTAGTGTGAATGCTAAGTAGGTGGTTTCATCACACGTATTAATCTGTTTATTCTTTTTTTCTCTCTGACTTATCTTTCGTTATTTTCGCAGCGTTTCTAATCTTATGCCCTCCTGGCAGGATTCACCATCTGCTGGTCTTTTCTTGGCATCTTGACATCATGCACGTCTTTCCCATTTCACAGGATTCCAATGCGTTTTCCTTCTCTCTGGATTTATTCAGAATAGCTAGAGGCTTAACGGGTTAAATAGCTTAGTGAGTTAAGGGCTTGTCACAGAGAGCCCTGCTTGCAACCTGGATTTCCAGGTTCAAGTACCAGCATGTCAGACTCAGCCATTGATTATTCTGAGTGTTCATCCTCACTATCAAAATGAGATATGTGTGATTTTTAAAGGGCACCAGGGAGCTTAGGAGAAGAAGAACAGCAACCCATCTTGCAGTCCTTTCTAGGATGTACCCCTTGATCTTTGGAACTTGTCATTTTTTTCACTTTTTCTTCTCACTTTGACTTTCGGGTCTCATCTCTTGTCCCTTTTTGTTCAGCACTTCACTCAGTTTGGGGTCTTCCGTTTCTTGCATCACTGAAAGTGAATCTGCTCCAGTTTTGGAGGATTCGATATCTCACCCTTCTTTGGCACACAACCCCCTCTCTTTGACAACCCCAAATGTATTGCTATCGTCTGTGATGGCCAACTCTCCATTTGTACATCTCTCTCTGGCAGGCGCACGCTCCTCTAACTTTGGGAGTTCTCACCACCCACCCTTGGCTATTCAGATCTTGCCTCCATTTCCCTTTTAGGTGATCCTTAATCTATCCCCCCTGTTTGGGACACATTCTTCCCCATTGCAGGTTCTCTGGTCTATCCCCCCTCTCTCTAGTTCACACTCTTTTCCTTTGGGGTCGCTTGTCCACCGGGGATGCATTCCTCTCCATTATGGGGTCCTTCATCTGCTATCCTTATCTGGAATATGTTTCTATACTTTATTTGGTCCCCCTTCCTTCACCTCTCTAGGATGCAATCCTCTCCCTTTGCTTGTGCCTCAAGCATGTCTCGACTGTAGGATTCAGTATCTTCCCTTTGTGGTGTCTCATCTATCTGGGATGTACTCCTGTCTGCGTTGGGGAGGAGGATTCTGCCTTTCTATGATATGCACTCCTCTCAGTTTGTGGTTCCTCGTCATTCACCCCTCTCTAGGGTTCAGTTCTCTTCATTTGGGGGTCCTGTCATTGTCTGGGGTCCTTGCATCTCCATTGTGGCGGAGGGAGTCTTGCATTTCCCTGAGACACACTCCTCTTTTTTGACGTTCCTTATCTTTCACGCTGTAATTATATTTGCTTGTTACTCATCTCTCTCCCCTCTCTCGTATGTACTCTTCTCCCACTGGGATAACCTTAAAATCCCTGGTACACACTCCTGTCCCTTTCGGTGTCCCTCATCTCTCGCCACTCTCTAGCATGTTCTCTGATCCCATTGTGGAACCCTCAAATCCCTGGTATACACTCCTGTCCTTTTGGGCATCTCTTATCTCCCTCTCTATGTCTCTCTCCTCTCTAGCATGTACGGATCTCCCATTGGTAATCCCTCATCTCCCTGTTGCACACTTCAATCTCTTTGAGTGTCCCTCATCTCTCTCCCCCTCTAAAATATAAACTTCTCCCACTGAAGAACCCTCATATCCCTGGTACACACCCCTGTCCCTCTCGGTGTCCCGCATCCCTCTCTCTCTCCTCTCTATTTTATGTCCCTCTTCCATTGGGGAACCCTCATATCCCTGGTACACACATCTGTACCTCTTGCTGTCCCGCATCTCTCTCTCCTCTCTAGCATATGCCCCTCTTCCATTGGGGACCCTCATATCCCTGGTACACGCTCCTGTCCCTCTCGGTGTCCCGCATCTCTCTCTCCTCTCTAGTTTATGAACCTCTTCCATTGGGGAACCCTCATATCCCTGGTACACACTTCTGTACCTCTTGCTGTCCCGCATCTCTCTCTCCTCTCTAGCATATGCCCCTCTTCCATTGGGGACCCTCATATCCCTTGTACACGCTCCTGTCCCTTTGGGTGTCCCTCATCTCGCTCCCCCTCTAAAATATAAACTTCTCCCACTGAAGAACCCTCATATCCCTGATACCCACCCCTGTCACTCTCGGTGTACCACATCTCTCTCTCCTCTCTAGTTTATGTCCCTCTTCCATTGGGGAACCCTCATATCCCTGGTACACACATCTGTACCTCTTGCTGTCCCGCATCTCTCTCTCCTCTCTAGCATATGCCCCTCTTACATTGGGGAACCTCATATCCCTGGTACACGCTCCTGTCCCTTTGGGTGTCCCTTATCTCGCTCCATTCTCTAGCATGTACTCCGGTCCTATTGGGGAACTCTCCTATCACTGGTACACACTCCTGTCTCTTTGAGGGTCCCTCTTCTCTCTCCTCTCTCTAATGTGTACCCTTATCCCACTGGAGTACCCGCATACCCCTGGTACACACTTGTGTCCCTCTGGGTGTCCCTCATGCCTCTCTCCTCTCTAGCATATACCCCTCTCCCATTCGAGAACCCTCCTATGCCTGTTGCACATTCCTGTTCCATTTGGAGGTCCCTCATCTCCCGCCACTCTCTGGCACGTGCTCCTTTCTCTAATGCTTCATTTGCCTCTTGTCCTTCTTTGGAATCGTGTAGCCCTCTGGTTTGGGGTTCCCTTACCGCTCACCCCTCACTGAGACGCACTCCTCCACCTTCTCCTCCTCCAGATAGCCTTGGCTTTGCTCCACTTGCAGGAGTGCCATTCGCAGCTCTTAGCCCCCAGGTGCTCATCTCTCAACGGTGCAAAGCTTTCCCAGTGATAGAAGCATAAGCGCTCCTCAGAGCCCTGGACTGGATGGATTCCAGCCTCTGCAAAGTGCAGTACTTTAAAGCTAATAAAATGGGGGCACTTGTAATCCATAACGCGGAATCTCATTAAAGCCAAATCAATTTCCCACAGCCATCTTTATATGCTGTCATCTTATTAAAGTGCGACCTTCTTATTCCGACAAAATGAAAAACTACTGTGCAATGTCTCTTATCCGAGACCGATGTATTATCTTATTGTTCGCAAGGCCTCCAATAACAATAGTCCCCATCACTTCTGCTCGGGCTCAATTCTTCACCATATTCGCGACAGCATTCACTTTAATTGAGTAGTCCTGGCTCCCCCCAACTCTTGCCTCATTGGCTTTCATGGAGCCTCCTCAGCTTCCTGTATGTCGGGGGCATCTCATGCGTACCCCGGATCAGGAAAAGAGTGGGTGTCACCATGGGAGCCAAGATCTCAAATATATCGGTGGAGCCAGGACCATCTTCCTTGTTGGTGGGCCCAGACCAAATGGGTATTTGTGAAAATAATGCTATAACGGAGAAGGAAGCCTTGGGACACAACTGGCACTTGTTTGCACTTTTCTCCATGTTTAGTCAAGACAAGCAAGCTGTTAGATTAATCACATGTTACCCAATGATGTGTTTAGCATGCCATCTAATGCAATCCTATGGAATTTAAGACTGCTACACAGATATCTGATTCATCCTTTCACCCTCTCCAGCCCCAACAATGTGGCCTCCATCACATTATGACTGAATGGTGCACACAACAGTTGCAAGTAATGTAATGTAATGTAAGCGGTCTTGTATAGCACTCTTGGTGGCCTCGCTATGGGCCGGATTCCTAGAGCGCTTTCCAAGGGGAGTGCGCCATTATAAAATGCTTCTGTGAATCAGGACCTATGTGTGGCTTTGTAAGAAAAGCTGGGGGTTCATTAGTGGGAGGACAGTGTGAGAGGTAGATGATGGGCACACAACTGATGTCTGCAAACATGTCAAGTGACGGAAATCCTTAAGTCAAGTTGGTGCTACCGCTTTCACGTTCTAAGGACCTGACCTGTGAGCCCCTCAAGAAGGAAGACACACATTATAAGTGGTGTACGAGTCGCTGAGGCAAGTTGGCAGTGGCATCTATGGGTGTCGCCCATTACCCACAGCACTGACTAGCAGTCACTCAGTCTTCGTTGTATCACAGGCCTAATTCATGTCCATAGGATCTCGCTTTTTCTCCCGGGCTTAGAACCCAAGGATCGAGCATCACTCATCCCTCACCTCATGCGTTCTGGGGGTGGGAGGGAGTCATCTTTCTGAAAATGTGGAGATTTAATGACTGGGTCTTGCCTCTTCACCAGAGCAGGATCAGTACATGTATTGCTCCACGCCTGCAAGCCTAGGCAAGGGGCCGGTCTGTCCCAAATCCTCCCCCTTTCTTTTTACAGCCGCCCCCATCACTTTGATAGATATTATGCCCCTGTCCAAAGTGTGCATATGTATGACGTGGCTAATACACACAGTGCTATGCTATCTAAATCTCGCAAGTACATCTATATGGTGAATAGCATGCTAGCGGGATGCAGGTAGGTGATGTGCCAGAAAAGCCACAGGTGTAGAACATGCAAGAGGTATGTGGCGTGGCAGGAGCGGCACAGGTATAGAACATGCAGGAGGTATGTAAAGTGGCAGGAGTGGTAAAAAGGTGCAGAACATGTAAGAGGTATGTAAAGTGGCAGGAGGAGCGCAGGTGTAGAGCATGTAAGAGGTATGCATAGTGGCATGCAGGTGTAGAACATGTCAGAGGAATGCAGATAGATGACATGTCAGGAAAGGCACAGGTGTAGAAGCTGCTCAAGGGAGACAGGCAGATTACATGCCAGGGGAACAATAGGCAGCGAATGTGTCCACGGGATGGTGGCCCTCATGCCAAGAGAGGTGTTGGTATAGGACTTGTGATTTGGATGGGTGTATATTAAGTTGCATGATGGGCCCATCTGTTGCAGCGCATTGCCGAAAGATATGGTAGGTGATGTACCAGAAGAGACACATTTGCAGAAGGTTTCTGAGGGATGCATATTACGTGCCAGATGGGGCAAAGGTCAAGAACGTACCCTGGAATGTAGGTAGATGACATGCTAGGAGAGGCACAGGTGTAGAACTTGTAGGTGGGGTATATTACGTTTTAGGAAGGGCACAGCTGCAGAACATGTCTTGAGACATGATGGTAGATCACACACTAGGAGAGGCACTGTTGCTGGTGATGTGCAAGAAGAAGTGCAGTTGTAGACAGTTTCTGAGGGATGCAGTTCGATTATGTGCCGGATGGGCAGGGCAGAGTTGAAGAACATACCCAGGAATGTGGGTAGCTGCCATGCTAGAAGAGGCACAGGTGTAGAACTTGGGATGTGGGGAGGGGGGTGTATTAAGTTTTAAGAAGGGCAAAGCTGTAGAACGTGCCTTGAGATAGGTGCTAGATCTCATGGTAGGAGAGGCACTGTTGCAGTGCATTGCCAAGAGATACAGCTCGGTGATGTGCCAGAAGAGACACGGTTGTAGAAGGTTTCTGAGGGAAGCAGTTTGATTATGTGACAGATGGGGCAGATGGGAAGACCGTTCCCTGGAATGTGGGTAGAGGCATAGATGTAGAGCATGTAAGCAGGATGCGGTTAGATGAGGAGGCGGGCGGCATGCCCTTGTGTTAGTCGTGCTGTGGTACATGCTTTGCTGGACCTTCACCTCTTGGCCTTTTCATGCCTCCATCTGTTGTGTTCCCCACAGTATGCTGTGTGGTTGGTGCTGTGGGTCATGCTTTGCTGGACCTTTACCGCTTTGACTTCTCATGCCTCTATCTGTTGTGTTCCCTACAGTATGCCGTGTGGTTGGTGCTGTGGGTCGGGTGGAACGCGCTCATCATCTGTTTCTACCTTGAAGTTGGGCATCTCTCACAGGTAAGTCATCACACGTTACACTTCAACGGCTTTGTAGGCCACGAGCCAACATTATGAATCAAGTGCACCATGTATGAAATGTGTGCATCCATTCCCATACAATACATACTTCCACCATCTCTATTCTCACCAAAGTCATCAACTTCCCACGGCAGCAATGGGAACATAGGTGGCAGGAAAGATCACAACTGCACCTGAAAAAGAAATGTAATTCCACGCATCACAAATGCTCTCTGATCAAAGCAACTATCACATTCCCTGAAATATTGCAACAATGCAACAAGAGGACAGTATTAGTATCCCAGCACACCGCACACGTGTAATGCTCAAAGAAACTAAGACAACACTCTTCTAAGCTGTGGATCCAAAGGGCTTATGGTCTTTGCATCGAATGCATTCCATCGAAAATGGAATGCATCGAAACGTATTCAACGACAACTGTTCCATCGAATTACCATACATACAATGGAAAGTATGCATCGAAACCCTTTCATCGAGAAAAGTTTCATTGTATAAACACTTTACATTTTTTGCATGAAATTCGATGTAGCGTGCTTCACGTTAAAATGTTACATGGATCTGTCCAGCGCTGAAATATTTAAAGTATTTCGGCATTGGCCAGCTTCATGTAACGTTTTAGTGTTTATTGTTTATTGGGGGAGGGTTTCCCCCAACTCCCAAGGGCACCCCTCTAACCCAACCCTAACCCAACCCTAACCATAACTCTAACCCTAACCATAGTGTTAAAAACCAAAATCCATCGAAATCCAACAAAATGTATTCAATGAAAATGCATTTCGATGGAAAGGGTTTTCATTGGATAAAATGTGTTGGATAGTAATTCGAGGAATCTAATTTCGATGGATAGACTAGATACCGATCCAACGATGGACAAATGTGTTAGCAAAGCTATGAATTGTGGCACCTTAGAAATAAAATATAGCAACAGTTCTGAGAGTTATGTTTTTTGAACGAATGAAGATTTTGCACGACATATTTTATACATTGCATTTATCTTGCAGAAAGTCCTTGCCCTGATTATATTTAATTTGGACACTTATGGAGCGCACATGCACTCTCGTGTCTCTTGACAATTAGTACTACTGAAAAAAACCGATGGGGGCTTTGGTAGAAGTAAAGAAAATCCACATTTTCAAGACTTGCCTAAAAGGAGATGATTAGCCTGGCAACAAATTGAAAGAGATAGAGAGGGCCATCAAATGTCTATTAAACCCAGGGACCTTAAAGAGCAAGGCTGAGGTTGAGCAAAAAGGGCATCGGGCCACATATTTCCAGGAGGACTGGAGGACCAGGCCGGAGTGAACACTTCATTGATTTGGGCGATCAGTAAAAGTGTAATCTCAGGTTTGACCCTTAGGCCTTCACCCAGAGATAAGGACAAGGAGAGGGCCTTATTTATGAGGACTAGAAGGAGTTGTTCCCTGCAATTGTCAGGACCCCACCAACAATACCTACATTTTATCAGGGATTAGCCTGAGCCAATGCCTACTCATCCACCTGTCTTTGGCAATCAGGTACTTCATAAAGGACGTAAGCGACAATTCCCCATTTCATTCCATCTGGAGAAGGATTTGAGGGTCATCTGCAAAGAGTACAATCTGAAGCCAATTGAGTGGATAAGATGAGTCAACAGCTGGACGCACATGTTAAGTAACACAGGGTAGAGGGACAAAACCTCAGGACCACCACAAGCCACAGTATGAATGTTGGAGAAGAAAGGATCCCTCGTGCCCACTTAAGAGTGAGAGGTCATAAAGGAATGGATCTAATCAACAGTTGACCCATGGATGTCCTTTGGAGTTCACCACTGGTACCTCATGCGTCTCTTTTACCACTTGTAGAGCTGCTTTTGCAATCTGTGCGTTGAAGCTTGCATAGCCAACTGCTGACAGCAACTGGAACCTTCTCTTCTTTCTTTACTAAACTCAAAACTAGTATAACATGATGGTCTGACTCTACAAATGAGGATCTCTAAAGAGCTATGTGAGCCTCATTGAATCCGTCCTCTTTCTACCCTCCATTTTCTTTTTCTTTTTTAGTTGAGATCGCTCTCTTCGGTAACAGCCAGTTGCGATTCACCTGATGCCTGTAATGGTCTGAAATGGACTAGTCTATGCCATACAAGATCGAGAATATGTTATGTTATTTGGCATTTGTATAGCACTTTTTACCATTCGTATAATTTCAAAGTGCTGTGGATTGAAGGCCTTCGGGGACCTCAGTCCAGGTCAGTGGAGAGAGTAGTGTAGTAGAACATGCATGGACGCACTCGGTATGTGTGCAGCTAGTGTGCAGTGGTTGATGTGTAGCTGCATACTAGTGTTAGCTGTTGTGCGGTGGCTGTGTAAGGGCAGAAGACTGTGTGCAGGAAAACCAATGGAAATGGTATCTGCATTCAGGCGGCGCTGGTGCTTGAGGATGACATTATGTGTGCAGCCAGGCCGAATTATTAGAGGGGTGTAGCTATGTTCTAATTGTTTGTTGGTGCAGAGGCAAGAGTTAGCATAGTGGTGTGTTTGAGTGTCTGTATGTTTTCCAGGGGGGGCTTGTTTCTGTTCTGCTTGCAGTCCCTGGCAAGGTCATGGAATCTTCCTGTAACTTGGTGAGTCACATTGTTTAGTGAAGATTGGCGGGTGATAAAAGAGAGGTCAGTCCCAAACACTCATATTATTATTGAATATCTGCTAGCACTGTCCTCGGTGTCATTTGTTCCCTGGTATGTATTTCTGCTTAGATATACCCGGATATTTGGGATTAGCAACAAGTACGTGCTGGGGCATTTCTTGCTATAGTTCTTCATAAGAATTAGCAAGTGAGGCAATTCCTAGTTTCATAGCATAGTGCGCATTTACAGGTCAGTGATTAAATGCATAAGTGCTGATTAGCACATGGGTTTCTAGTTCTGCTAGAAAGAATTACCAGTTGGTAGTTCTGTTATATACATGCAATGATAGGAGTGATTAGCAGCTTAAGTGTTGGCCGGCCCCCCAATATCTAGTTCTGCTCTGGGATTCCAGGGGTGAAGCGTTAGCAGGTAGGTGCCTTCTATGGCTGATTGCGTGTTGCATAATTGCATGGCCTTGATCCAGCTCGAGAGTGGTGGTGCTTGGGTTGCGAGTCTGGCACAATTGCCCATGATTAATGGCGATAGCTGGCTTTAGGCCTTAGCAAGTGCTGAGTTCCTGCAGATGAGGTGATGAATACATTTTGCCAGGATGTGGAGTGCTGTCAGGGTGCCACTACGATTTGAAATAATTCACATCTGGACAGAGGCCGTAGGTGGTGTGGTTGGAGAATATCAGGCCTGACGGTCTATGCTAGGGTCCCTATTCAGTGGGGTACCACGCCAGGTGTCCGTCTAGGGGATAGGTCGAGTGGTTAGGCAAAGAGCCAGGTTTTGAGTGCCTTCCAGAACACCATGTAGTCTTTGCTGTGTCTCATGCAGGGAGGCAGTGAATTCCACAAGGTTCGTGCCAGGGTTGAGTAGGCTGACCCTTCAATCCTGCTCGAATTGGAGGTGGGGACCACTAGGAGGAGGACAGTGCTTGACCGAAGGGTGTGGGTCAGGAGGTAGGACGTGATCTTGTCTTGTAGGATTGTGGGGCCTAGTAATACAAAGGAATTTGAAGGTGGCCCTGCATCCAATTGGTAGCCAGTCTAGGGTACAGAGGGCCGGTCAGATGTGGTCCCTTTGTCCCAATGCGAGAAGTAGTCTTGCAGCCGAGTTCTATACTCTTTGGAGCTTGTTCAACTGATAGGAATGTGTTCCCAGGTAGAGGGAGTTCGCATAGTCAAGTCTGGACATGACAATGGACATAATTGCAGCAAGTCTGTGCGCGTAGGTAAGGTAGGGAAATACACGCTTCAAGAGGCTGAGGTGGAAATGGCAGGCTTTGGATGCATTGTTGATGTGGTGAGATAGTTAGGGCCGTGTCCATTGTGCAGCCAATGTTTTTTACAGTTTTACAGTGGTGGTGGTCATTGCCGGAAGTCCAAGTGAGAGTGGCCAGGCATTCATAAGGGGGAAAGGTCAAAATTTCTGCATATCATAAACTCCATTTTCCCTGGGTTCAGAAGGAGGTGATTAGTCGGCATCCAGCGGTCAATGTCTGAGAGACATGCTACTAGATCACGGCTGAGGTAGGAGGTCGATTTCAGAATTCTCATGATGATTTGTGTGTCATTCGCATAGTTGTAGCAAGTGAGGTTGTGTGAACGGATGATCTTGGGAAGGGGGGTCAGGTAGAGGTTGAAGAGGAGGGTAGAGAGGCAGACACCTTGGGGTACTTCGGTGTTTACTGGGCATGCAGCGGAGAGGAAGGAGGGAGGAGGGTGATTTGCTGTCTGTTAGAGAGGAATTAGGTGATCCAGGAGCGAGCTGAATCACGTATTCCTACAGAGTGCAGTTTGTTGAGGAGGATTCTGTGGTTGATGGTGTCAAACGCTGCAGAGAGATCGAGAAGAATAAGAGCTGTGCATCCTTCTCTGTCTGCTGTCATTTTGAGGTCATCCCAGATATAGATCAGCATGGTTTCTGTTCTGTGGCATGGACGGAAGACTGATTTTGCACGTTCTAGGAGGTTGTTAGATTCCATGAAGGTATTGATCTGTGGGTAAGCACTGCAATCAAAGAGAATATGATGAGCATACCTAGGTTATGAGGCTTCATCTGCCATGAGGTAGTCATACTTGGGCATTTGAGGCTGCATCAGGCATGTGAAATATTACTTGTCTTTTATTCTGTGCATATCACCACTGTAGTGCTCTTAAAATGCAATGTGTAGAGGTGAATTGTAACCCTGCCCAGGGTGGCGTCCAGACCACGCTCTGTGGGGGTGGAAAGGAAAATATAATGGTAAAACCTCGGGAGATAATATAAACACTTGGCAAATAGGGCTAAACTCTGCATAATCTAGCAGTATTTGGGTATTTGAGGCGAGCTTGCATATGATGACCACACCTGGAATCTGAAGCTATGATAGCATAATAAAGCAGTGTCTGGGTATGTGTGGGTGCATATTGTAACATCATTGGGCATTAGAATAATGCCAAATGATTATGCAATATGCAAAGTGTTTAAAAACTGCATGTAGTATATGATTGTTATACCTTACATGAAGTGTTAAATGACAGAAGATGGCAGTTACTGACCATAAGGACTTAACTGTCATATGAAGGGAGTTCCCCTTGCCAATAATGGCTCTGCTGGGCACACCCAGTGCTCATCATGCCTGTACCACATACATTGCATTGTATGTAACCCATGTGCTAAATTTCTCATGTGATCCAAATGCATAACTAGCTGGTATTTTAAAAGCAGAAGGTATTTAAAATACCACGTGTTATTACTATTAGGACCAAATGCAAAATGAGGTTCTTACTGCAGTCCTTTCAACACTGATGTGAGATCCTCTAATGGCATGGAGCCAAAGGTCAAGTGGCATCTCTTCCTATGACATAATCGATCGAGATCAAAAGTTGATGAGATGTCACTTCTGCTACCCCTGGCCTTCTGGTGAATTGGCATCCCTGGAGATATTGTGTACTGCAAAAATGACTATGCACTGACTTTGCCCTGCAAAAATACACTTTGCACAGTTCCATGAATCAGGGTTTGTGTCAGCAGTGCAAAGTCAGTTTGGACTGGGCAAGGAATTCCATGAATCAGGCCCAAGAAGTCATCTGGAAGAATGGACCTTGATGATCTTAACTGTACTGCAAGGGTCAAGTTTGGATCAGGGAGGGAACATGTTCTCGAGCGAATGGAGACAGGCACCCAGTAGAGTGGAGAGAAGAGCTTCTCGCTCCAAAACAGGATCCGGTGGGGTCCAGTGTTGATCGTTCTGACTCAGAGTGGATCTTCTCAAACCTTTTTTTGCAGCATTCAGCAGTCTGATTGCGTGACACTAAAGCAAGAGGACTAGTAGAAAGAAGCAGGAGCTGCTGGCGATGACAAAAGAGGGGTTCCTCATTGCGACTGAAGACCCCTTTCTGGGTACAGACTCCCTCTGAAGATGCATGGATTCACCTTAAGTTGGGTGGGGGGGCAGAAGAGTGGGGCCCCCAACTGTGCAAGTATTTGAATAAGGACTAGAAAATGTCGTAAGAATCAGAAACCTGCGACTTGGCGTTTAGATATACGGGAGGGGGATGCCCAGACTTTCCCAGGGCGTGGCTAAAACCAATATTTCTAAGCCGCTCCAGAGATCCTGCTCAAAGACAACGTTGGCTTGAGGAGACCTGCTATGCGTCACTCTCTCCTTAATGTCTTACCTGAACGTTGTGTCTGTTGCAGGTTTACACCACTGTCTAGTCCGGGGAGCTGCAACCTTTGGGGTTCCATATCGGAAGGCTCACTGCGCAACCCCTGCACTCACATATAACACAAACACTAATGCACAACGCCTCTGACATAAGAATGAAGCTACTTTTAACAACAATTTGAACTATAGCATCCCACGTAACTCTCTATCTCTTTAAACACAACCCCGCCCCCTTTAGTTCATGGTATACCTCTGTTGTGCACATGCACACTCCATGTAGACATGGGTGACTAGCAGGGTCTTTGCCACCCTCTCATAACTTTAACGGCTGTAATGCACACACACCTAATAGGACCTCCCAATTCTCCCAACGTTCAACCAACAGCGCGTTGGGACCATAATTATGGTGGAAGGCGCTATACATATGACCAAATTAATGAATGAATCGATGAATATTCATTCAGCTGATTGTGGGTCCCATCAGCCCTGCCAGCAGAGTCATTGGTGAATAGTCATGGAACTTGGAAGTCAGAAATCAAAACATCTGGAGAGCCCAAGATTGGAGACCTCTGTTCTAGTCCTTAATAAAACACTGAGACAAGTTAAGGCCACAGACATTGTATGTTTACTGCTCTTTTGCGTTCTGTCCCCAAAGTGGGGTTAGGTTCCTTTTTGTGCCCTCGTTCTGCAGAACCCGTCCCCCCTCCTAACCCCCACCTGTGACGCCTCAAGATGAATGGCACAGCCTCCTGAGGGGAGAGGGGTGTCGGTGAGAAACCCAGCAGAGGGAGAGTCAGGGCAGCAGATTGCTGCAATGTATCAAACGCAAAAGGCTAGAAAGGCACAATTGGCGAGACTGATTAACTGGGGACTCAAGCACGCCCAGTAATTAGGCGGGCCTCGCTTTACTCTGCCACAGGTGATGAATTCTGCCAGCTCTCGGCTGCCACTTAGTCACACAGAGAGATCTGTCTTTGGGCGCCCACAGTACTATAGCACACATTATTTCTTTTTCTTTTCTGCCCACATTTGTTTGTGTTTTGTAATATTTTATTTTACAGCATCTTAGAAAATATTGTTAAATTGAGTCGCTTATTCACCTTGTAAAGCACACATGTGCCAAGAGGTGGTTTATCCCATAATGGGCGCTATCCAGATGATCCCAATGATTTGCTCGCCTGCCAACGATGAGGCCTCGGGGCTCTCAAAGCCAGAAGCCCAATGGGCTTATTCTACTTAGGTATTTTGTCCAGCTCTGCACATCACAGTTTTCAAGAGGTGATGGAATGCAAGAGGCTGTGAATTGTGATAATTGCTGTTCCTCAGTCGCTATCCTCATTAATGCCATTTAGAGGGAAAAGCTAATCGGCAGCTGCGTTTCCAAACGTTTGGCGCGCACGTGTGGTTGCAGGGCTGGATTAGACTTCCAGGGGGACTGCTGGGCAATCAGTCTGGGAGCCCACGTGATTGAGAGCATAGCACATGCATTAGCTAGCTGAGCTTTCTTGCTAGGATTGAAAGCTGTGATATGCAAATTTCACACCGGTCTCTGCTGTAGGCACTTTAACACGCTGAGCTATGTTACTGAGCTTGGAATCTGTAGTTGCTGAGCTATCTCACCAGCTTACCCTTGGTAGACAGTGCTACATGTTTTGTTAAGGCATGAGGGCTACTTTCTACTGGAATTGTATGCATCGATTTATAGAGGCACTGGGTAGTCAGAATTAGTAGAATTTGCGAATTACATTTGAACTGGTCTCGCGTGAGCCTGTTGCTAACAGGTGCACTAGCCTGTATAATCGCACTTATTTTACCACCCGGTAACATCTTGCAATTGTGATACCAAAACAGTTGGAGAGAAGTGGTGCATCTGGTGTTACAGCTGGCAGGTGACTTTCGAGTCCGCCTTTGCAGCACTCCTGTGATGGCAATGCATTCTATCTCCTCCAGTGCCGCCTCTGTGGAACTCACTCCCACTCAGTAGCCCAGGCTGCATGAGGCACACGCCCGCTAACGCATTACCATGAGCACTGCCGGCGATAGCAACTCTTCATGTGGGAGCCTGGCCACGCCGCAGCGTTAAGGAAGCGCTGCAAAAACCCAGCAAGCGGTTTCAGAATCTAATAATCTCACAAGAAAGCGTTGTTGCTTGTATCCGACAACTACTCATAAATAAAGTCAGATTGAACAACCGTGCCTGTACAGTTGGTTAGTGTGTGTTCATAGCTGCCTGCCTCTGTGCACGCTCGCAGGGTCCTTTCTTGGGGTGGAACAAGAGGGGGGCTAAAGCTGCTGGTTCAGGTAAAATTCAGAGACCAATTGACAAGCACTGTTCCTGTTTGTCGGGTTTATTTGTGCTTCGCATTTCAAGTCCAAAGGAAAAAAATGAATGTCTCGTAGTCTCTCAATAATGCTTCAAAGAGGTCTCTGTTGTCAGCAGAGCATTTAAAATAGGTAGCAGTTATGAGGACTCCGGACACAGCTGTGAGAGGGAAATTGGAAGTCGCTATTGTTAGTGCGATGTCCCTTAAGAAGTAAAAATATTGTTTGAAATGGGCGATGTGCATAAAACGCTACATGCTGTCTAAACCAATGACTACAGGTTGGTGAGCTTTATATGCAATTTTCTTTTACTTGTGGCTTTTAGTCTCTATAGTTTAGCTGTGAGATCCTGAGAAGGTTTGTTTAGGCTCCCTTTAACATATATGCATACCAGCTAGAGCTGGGAAGATATGTGGTCTAGTGCCTAAATTGCAAACTGGGCTCAAATCCTAGCTTCACCACTTAAACTGTTTGATCCTGGGCCCATCATTTGGTCTCACTGTGCCCTAGCTAGCCAAATTGGTAGGCCCTAGCAGTGATTCCGTTCATAGTGTGTGCTATTCAAAAAAGCCTCGTCCTGGTTTACTAGACTATAGTTATTGGCAAAGCCAACAATTATGGGATGTAGGTAGTGAATATGCCTTCACTATTGCATCGTCTTCATCTTGCAAAGATACAGTTGTTGCTTGCATATGTCTGGGTTACCCTGAGAATCTCGGTTAGAGGCGCTGTTGCTGATTGTTGAGGTGTTTCAGTAAAGTAAATCTGATGAAAACATATGTATGACCTTTAATGGCTAAAGGGGAGCTATTGGCTCTAGTTATACATTCAATTGAGAGCAAAATCATTGCAAAAATAGATTGAGCAACAGCAATAAACACCCTTTTAACTCTGGCAATGTAATAAGTTGTTTACAACTGTATGCACTTAAAACATTTTTTTAAACATTTACAAAATAAGCACTAGAAGCTTGTGCTTCAGATAATGAGTGTCCATGTGATAATGAAAGTTAGTTCTTGTTGCAATATTGCTGCCTTCTTTGCTGTGCCTACTTATGCTTTCCCTGTGGGACCCCACATGTTAAATTTGTGTACGATTCAAGTTGCCCTATGGTCACACAGCCACCTAGAAGAGGCATAACCTAGCCCCAGGTACAGGCATCTGATAGAGGAGACGGGGATGATTGCTAGAGCTTTGATTACCATGGATTACAGTGAGTGGGTCGGAAGAAAAAGTGCAGTTGAATACGATGAAGAGGATGATAGGGCCAAGATAGGGATTTTAGGATAATACAGGAAGTCTTGAATCTGTTCTTTTTTTTAAAAAAAATTGCAACAAATGCCTTATTTCCTTTCGCTGGAATTCTCTTCCTCCTGGTTCACGTATGGTTTCTGACTATCTAAACGTTAGGAAAGCTTTGAAGGCTTGGCTATGGAATGCTGCTTTTTAGTCATATTTTATTTCCGACGTTTTATTCTTTAATAATTCACCCTTGCATTGGTTTGTATATTTTACTGGGCACTGTGTATGTTTACTGTACAGCGCTCTGATGCATTTGTACCTGGTTTTGTGTAACCAACAGATATAATCAATAAACCTGAAAGGTCGAACACTGATACTCCTTCTGATCTTCTCTCGCAAGGGAGCCATCTGTTGCATTTTGAACACTTACGTGGGATTGGGTGGTAATGAGATGATTGGAGATACCCAAGTACCGTCTGATCTGGTGATCCAATCTGGGATACAAAAACAGCTGTCACTGATTTAACTCTATCTTATTGGGGGAAAAACAATGTGAGGAAAATCTGTCATAAGACTGTGTTGACTGTGTTGAGCAAACCTCCACCAGACACAAAGTAAACTCATGAAATGTGGTCCTGGTTGTGCACACCAAGAAGCCAGGTTCACCCACCAAAACTACACATCAGGGAATGAACAAACCAAAAAGGTTGAGAGACCGCCATCCAGTGAGGCGGCTGGTTGCCATAGAGGACTACCCCATTCTTGGCTGACATCAGTTTCAAGCAGCAGCTGCTCATCTAACAGCTTTAATATGTATTGATGTGATTGGGCAATTGGAGTCATGTGATCATGCAGCAAACCCGTTCACTTATTTCTCCCACCATGAGGTTGTACCAGATGGCAAGGGAGTTAGATTGCACTACTAGGGGGAAAGTGGCTTTGATTCCATACGGAATAAAATTTAGGGAGGGAAGTGTGGCTAATGACATACCGTGTGGGGTGCATTCAAAGGCCCCAAACTGAAGTCCCTTTCACATGAAATGTAGGTTTCTTCCTTACAGACACAAAAACAGCTTTGCTTGTGGCTGCAAGTGAAAATTGAAAGCCCCTTTCACATGAAAATCAGGATTTTTCAACACTGACACAAAAACCGCTTTGCAGTTTAAATGTGAAAATGTACCACGGCTAACAGAAAAATGTCAGGGAAAAGACATGATGCGTGTTGACAAAAAGTAATGTATATTATGTTTTGCATACACAATACCAGTGACATTTTAAGAGCCACTTCGTGTTCATGAAAAGGTGTCTCTCAGCCGAAGCAAACCATTTTCTGGCTGTGGGACACTTCACAAATAAGTCCCTCACTACCAGTCTGCATTTTACATCCCCGAGGTAATTACAAACTGCAATAAAGTGTCCTACTTAAGAGTGGAAAACCCAGTGTTCCCCAGACTTGCTGGCTCTGAAGACAGTTATTGTAGGACAAGTTCCTCTTGGCTGGAGCCTGACTAAAATGTGTGAAGATTGGGGGATACAACTTCAAATGGGCAACCAACTTCAAAGAGTAAGCTGCAAATAAAAGGAGATTAATAAAAACTCTGGTTACAGGCAGACACAGTGAGACCATATGGCCTGAAGGTAGGAGGATTGCTATTTGTCCCACATGAAGATAAACTATTAATGTGAAAGGACTATTAACATTTTGGCCTTTTTCACAGCAACCATAAGGCAGATTTTCTTCATTTATGTACCATTGTTTAGGTAATTTCCAGGCGATTTTGGAGATATAAAATTCATGCACATACGAGGTAGGAAACTGTAATGACCAGTTAAACTAGCTTTATAGCTGATCTGAAAATGTTCCAAATGGGAGAAATGATGAACAGGTGGAGGATACAATTAGTAGTGTGGGTAATAAATTACATATTCATAACTGTTATGCTTTTTACAGAAATGGCAAAATGGTGCATACCTGCCAGTCATTTCATTAATTCCCGATGATTAGCTGAATCAGAAAATAAGTATATTATGGCAGTTATTAGCAAAATTATAAAATTGGGACATTTTGCCACATAACTAGTGTAAAGACCGGTAGGGGGTGTCTGTACTTCTGCTCTCTATATGGTAGAGGAGAGGCACAGAAGACCCCAGCCAAGATTCTCTATTACGGTAGCAATGGACGAGCTATCAAGGCCTAGCTTCTCAGGAGGTGATGCAGGCTGGTTCTTAAGTACAGTGTAGTCCCCGAACCCCCACAAAGGAATGTCCACACACTGTATTACTGAAAACACAGTCTTTATATAATTAATATTCAAGTGTATGTACACGATCACAATAACGTACTTTGTACTCGGAAGTCAATAATGATAAATATATACAATTCTAAAGTGGTACCACTAATGCTATCAAATCTCATTAAAGTGCATCAACTGTATGGTTAAAATGTCACACAGATTAATAACGAGGAAACCAGCAATAGAGATAGGCAGGAACGTAAGATGGTTTAAACAATAGGCAGAATACTGACCCCTACCACTAGGCACAGTTCTGTGTGGAGATCCCCCCACCTGAGCAACCTGTAAATAAAGATACATAGCACAAGCACAGTCCATATAATGTTCGATAGTCTTACTTCTTCCTATTAAGGTGTTACCCCCACAATGTACCTGGCGGAGTAGGGTTCTCCGACGATGCGCCGACCGATCCTTCTTGAGTGCCTCCCTTTCAGGCGGGAGCCACGGATCGTCAAGAGGTGTCGAGGAACTTGGCGTTCGGTGTCGGGGAATCGACAGCCCTTCTTGAGTGCCCTCCCTTTAAGGCGGGAGTCACAGGTCGTCTAACGTCTGACGGTGAACAGGGTGAACTACGGCAGGGAAGTGACAGCTTCGCTCCTAACGGTGCTCGTCGATGACAGAGCGTTGGTGTCCTGCAAGGAGGAGGCGTGTGGGGCACCTCAGTGACGATAGTTCTGGACCGCAAAGAGATGATGAAGAACTGTGGCCCAGCAAGGGCGTCGAGTCGTCGGCGTCTGGTGGCGGGAAACCCAACGGTGGATGCTCCTTGGCGCATCGACGGTCAGGCCTTCTCCAGCGAGAGACAAGCGGGTGACGATGCAGACGAGAGCGTCCGATGATCAATGGAAGTTCTTAGGCAAACGGGAGCACGGCGGCTCCGGTCGGCGACGGCGGTCATCGACAGTGGCGGACAACAGTTCGAGGGCTTCTCCTTGGAGTTCCGCTGCAGTGCCCGTATCGGGTCGGCAGCCTGTCGAAGGTCTGTCTACCAGGGAACGTTGGCAAAGATCAGCTGTGCACGATGGTCCCTCGTAGCTCAGGAAGAGGTTGCCTTACCAGGTCCTCTCTGGGTCAGTCCTTGGAGGCACAGCAGCTATCAGATTGTGAAGAAGAGCAACAGCAATTCTTCTCGTCCAGCAGGGCTTCAAGGTCAAGCGTCAGTTACTCCAGTTACCCGTCGTAGTGGACTTCAGCTTCTGAACACGATTCCTAGCAGTGAGAGGTCCCCAGATATACTGTTGATCTCCCATTCATTCCGCTGAGTCACACTCAAGCATCCAATCACGACTACGGGCATTCATGCAGGCAGGCAGCCAATAAGGCACACAAGGTATTCAGGCTATTCACTTCTCTCCAGACACTCACAACAAGTTATGTGTATTGGGACAAGTACCGAGCCATTCAACACTCCAAGCTGCATTCATACCGGTTTCGGGCAGGGTTGTCTCAGTCATTGTGTCAACCACCAGATACTAGACACCCACAACACAGAATGTATATTCGTCACACACTCTATTCACCCAGGTCCCACCCACAGGAGGTACCCACAAAATACATCACCGGGAAGGCTCCAGCTAGTCTGGCCGGGTCTTCACAACAACATCCATATATGGCATTCCCACCCAACAGCCAGTCAGGGGGAGGGACAGAGTCAGGGCTTCCCAGGACTTTGGGAAAACAAGGTAATGGGTAATAGAAAGCAAGAGGCCACAGGGGCCATCTTGTTTCCCATCAGGAATCGACTGATCCCAATGGCAAGGCCGGGGTATCCCAAAATCGAGGATACTCTGCGCATCTGTCAAGTTCAGCATGGAGCTGCCACCAGCCCAT
Organism: Ambystoma mexicanum; assembly: GCF_040938575.1. Classification (NCBI taxonomy): domain Eukaryota; kingdom Metazoa; phylum Chordata; class Amphibia; order Caudata; family Ambystomatidae; genus Ambystoma; species Ambystoma mexicanum. Next base: position 308,259,116 of record NC_090934.1, on the reverse strand, counting down.
ACCCTGCTCTGCGGGCCACCCACAGGTGCCCAAAAACATACACTAGGGGCACAGGGTTGTACCCCCACCCATGGGTGCCATAAGGGTATCCCATGGGTCCGTTCACCAAACCAAAAAGAGAGAGCTGCACCGCCAGGAGTCCCATCTGAACTCCTGTGCGGAAAACATGACAGAACACATGATAAAAAGAGGTAAAGGACAAGGTTACGGAGGCCCTGTCCCTCCGATGCATTTCCAGCATCACAACTAGTTTTTGCCAAAACCTTGACATGAGAACAAATGGGGCTTGTAAATTAAACTGCCATATATCTGCTCTAGACTCTTAAACAAATCTTTAGCAAGGGGCTGGAGTGGGCAGGGGAGAGAAGGGTAACTGTCCAATCCTATTTGCATGATCTCTTGCAGGGTACTCCCCTAAGATTGTAAAATTGGAGGTATCATTGCTGCTATATAAGGGGGACTGTACTAGGAGGAAGGGACAAAGCTGCTGAAAATGACCATCGAAGAGAGCTGATGAAACATAACATCTGACATTTGCAAGGAAACACCAGAGGAGATTGCTTAGAGCTCATCTGAGTGGAGCTGCCTATTTCTTGGAAAGCCTAAGAGCTGACTGGGTCACATGGTGAAAAGCAGGAGGCCATTCATGAGAATGGAGTTACCAGACCCATGCCCTATCTTTCCAGAGGGTCCTGGCATGCAGCTGGCTGTCCTGAAATTCAAACAGAGGCCTTCTTTGTAGGTAGGATTGAGTCCTGGGAAACCAAATGGTGGGGAGTCTGCTTGCCTTAAATCCTTTTCCCTTTATAGTGGGTGGGGGCAAAATGTAGCAGATTCTTAGCCTACTTAAATAAAAAGATGAATTTAATTAATTCCCCATTTGGTGGCATACGACGAAGGGATTTTGAAATCCTAAATTCTCAAATCATCCCAATTTTTACCATCCAGCTTCACCAACACAGGCATTTCAGTGGAGGGAGGTCTGAAATCCCAAATTCCCCAATTTCATTCCCGTTTTTCTGTTTGAATTCCCTGAAACAGACCAGTGGGGTCTGAAATTCCAAATTCCCCAAAACATTCCAGTTTTTCTGTCTGACTTCCCCGAAACAGACAAACTGATAAATCACCTGGTGTTTATTTTAAACCAAAAATGTGGGTGAAATCCTAATTGCCATATGTATTTGTACCATTCTTGAAAACATACTGCTAGCCTTTTAAGCCCGCAGGAAAATCAAAGAGCACTATATTTATAAGTGTTTTGGTTATTGATCAGTTTAATTATTTCTTGAAGTGAAATTTGTAGAAAGTAAAGAATTGTGAATTGTGTTTTTTTAACTAATTTGTGCAATTGATTTGAATAACAAGAAGTTAATGGTGAGCCACAAAGAAGGTGGCGTGTGTAGTTCAGTGTTATTTCTATTCCTTTTCATTTAAATAAATGCAAATATATTTCCTGTACACCGGCCTGGTTCTTGGCTCATTGGTAGCTCAGGAGGATGGATCCAAGGGGCATGGTATGCGTCTAAAGTAGAGCTAAAGAAAAGAATCTGTTAAACAGTTTGTTTTGCGTAACACCTTGAGTGGGCCGGGAAGGAACTCCCTGTGTTGAGGGTGGCTTCTCAATAAACCGTTACAAATGGGCATTGACATGAGATGCCATCTCCCTCCTAATAGCATGATAGAAATCAGAGCCTACCCTCTGCACAATTATGATTCCCTTTCTGGAATTAGGCTCTCTGGTGGCAATGCAGTCCCACTGGTGAAAAGGACATTGGTCAACCCACCTGGCCCAACCATTTACCAAGGATGCATGATGTTGCAACTAGGGTTCGTCCCTAGAATAGGTTTGAGTGTGTTGGTCTGGGTAGATCATGGTAAGCAGTAAATACCGTGCAATTCCAGTTAGTACTAAACAAAAGATCTGCTCATCTATGTACAGTCCACAAACCTATACCTTGTGCCTCACTTGAAGAGACCTTAATTGGAAATTGGTCCTGGTGGATAATAGATGGGTCCCAGGGCAACAGGAATTGGACTAACAGGCATGTGTTGGAATGTAAATCTACTTGTCTAATTGTTGTTCTGTTTGTGTCGTGATGTACTTTTATGGCCCTAGGCTGAAATAAAGTTATTGATGATGATGATAGGGAGCTTGCTGTAGACGCACCTTATACCCCTCTCCCTTTTCCCTCGCACTTCTCTTTCTCGCACTTACACGATCTGAATGACACAAAGCCTAGTAAGATCGTATGTGTTGTCCTCCCTCTGTCTTCCCTCACTTGTCTTGAGCTTGTGTACAGGCGGGTTATAAATGACTTATCATAGCATATCACAGAGTGTAGTTTGAGAAGCTGAACACTGTGCTGAAATACTTATATAAGCTTTAGAAATTACATAAACAATACAGTGTAATTATTCAGGTCATACATCGAAACTGTATTATTAATGTTTAAGCAAGAGTAGCCATCACAAGAATATTCGTTTAAATATGGTCTCATGAGGTTGAACGTTCGCAACCAGGATGTCACGTATTGTGTCATCCTTGGAAATGCACAGAAAGAACTTTAAATTCAACTCACAGCAGCTGCACCCTGAGCCAAGTTCACCCCAGCATTCGTATCAGGAAGTTGGGTACAGAATGAGCACTTGATAGGCAGAGATGGTCTGACCCACAGGGAAAAAAGGCAAATTACCAAATATGTTAGTGCCTCTGGAAGGCCTTTAGGACATGCCATTCACATATCAAGCACAGCACAGATTATGGGCGACTCAGAAGCAGTGCATGCTGGACTGTGTCCACCATGATCCCGAGTAGCCCATCCCAGATCAGGGTCAATGAGTTCTCAGCTCCATATGCTTAGTGGGAACCAAAGTGGAGACTGCTCCGGAACTGTGACGTGTGGATATTGACACATAACCCGATGAACTTGGAGAATAAGGGCATGTTTGAGGGGAGCGTCTAGTTCAAAAGAAGTTGGGTCTTGGGTGGAGTTATTCAGGTTATGGGATGTCCCTCCTCTATGAGGCAGTAACCAAGGTGATGTTTAATATGGTGAGTGTATCCGTATTCTTCCTCAGCTATTGGGGAAATTAGTTTCAAGAGTACTCTGATTCCTCTGAACTAGATCCTCCAAAAGATGACCAGCTGACCAGAGGGAATCAGGGAGGATTGAGGCTCTGAGGGCAGAGTGGGGGTGTACATGGTGCAATGGAAGCCCGGCAATCATGTGATGTCTCAGCTGCATCCCTGCAAAGGGGAGGCTGATCACTTGCAGAAGGATTGTGAGGCAGGACCCCACCGTACAACAGTTTCAAACATTCTGGGATTATGAGTCTGGGCCCCTCAATAGAGCTGTCCAACCATTTTGCTATTATGAGGCTGTACGCTTCAGTGGAGCTTTGCAAACACTGGGATTGTAAGACAACTCCTGAATGGAGATCTCCAAACCAAAACCACTGGGATTGTGAGGCTGTTCCCTGCAGTGGTTCTGTTTCAAGCACTCTAGGTTTGTGGCTAAGTATCCTGCAGTGGAGCTGTTCAAACACTGGAATAGTGAGGCTGAGCTTCAGAATGGAGCTGCCCAAACACTCTCGAAGTGTGAGACTGCACCCTGTAGTGGAGCTTTCTAGAGTCTGTGGGATCTTGGAGTCTGGACCATGAAGTGGGGCTGTTCAAACACTGGTATTATGAGCCTGTGACCTGCAGGTGAGCTTTTCCAAAGACATTTGGACTGTGGGTCTGAACCGTGGAGTAGAGCTGTTCAAACCCTGTTTTTGTGAGACTGAAATCCCGAATGAAGCTGTCCAAACACTCTGGGATTGTCAGGCTGTACTGTAGTCTAGCTGTCCTAAGACTGTCGCGGTGGCTCTGGAACATGCACTGGATCTGTTTAAACACTATGAGTGTGAGGCTGGACAGAATGCAGCTGTTGAAACACTCCAGGAGTGACAGCCTGTATCTTGTAGTGGGGCAGACCAAAGATCCTGGGATTATGGGTCTGGGCCAAGCAATGGAGCTGTTTCAACCAACCATACATTGTGAGTCTGTACCCAGCAGTGGAGCAGTCCAAATACTCTAGGGCTGTATGTCTGATTGTGCAGTGGAGCTATCCAAACACTGGCATTATGAGGCTGTATCCTGCATATGGGAATGCATGGAAAGAACTTTTAATTCAACTCACAACAGCTGCTTCCTGAACCAAGTTCACCCCAGCATTCGTCTCAGGAAGTGGAGTGGAGCTGTAAAAAGACTCTAGCAATTTGTGCCTGGGCCATGCAGTAGAGCTGTTTAGACACATTTATTGTGAGGCTACACCCGGCAATGCAGCTGTCCAAAGACTGTGTGTCTGGACCATACAGTTGAGCTGTTCAAATAATAGGATTATTTGTCTGAGCCGTGCAGTGAAACTGTTGAAGCCAACTATGGATTGTGAGGGCGTACCCAGCAGTGGAGCTGTCCAAAGACTCAGGAGTGTGTGTCTGGACCATGCAGTGGAGATTTTCAAACACCTGGATTGTGAGGCTGGATCATGGAGTGGAGTTGTGACTCTTGCATTGTGAGACAGGACTATGCGGTGGAGCTGTCCGCACAATCTGGCAATGCGAGGCAGGCCTCTGGAGTGGAGCTGTTTGAACACTCTAGCATTGGGAGGCTAGGCTCTGGTTTGCAGCTGTGCATATAATCTGGGATTGTGAGGCTGGAATCTGAAGTGGAACTGCACCGACACTCGGTTTGCGAGGCTGGAGCCAGCAGTGGAACTATTTCAAACACTGTGGGATGGTGAGGCTGGAATCTGGAGTGGAACTCTGAAAACACTCTGGGGTTGTGAGTCTGAGCCCTGCAGTGTAGCTGTTTGAAGAATGCAGGAATGGGAGGCTGGACACTGGGGTGGAACTGGGTTACACTCTGGGATTACAAGGCTGATCCATGGAGTATGGCTGTTCAAACAATCTGGGAATGTGATGCTGGTCTCCAGTATGGAGCTGTGCAAACACTATGGGACTGTGTGAGTCGAATCTGGAGTGGAGCTGTCCAAACACCTCGGGGTTATGTGGATGGACTCTGCAATAGAGCTGCATAAGCACTCTGATGGAATGAGACTGAACGTTGGAGTGGAGCGGTGGAAACCTTTGGTGGTTATGAGGCTGACCCCTATACTGTATCTGTGGAAACACTATGGGGTTATGAGGCAGAACCCTGGAGTGGAATTATCCAAACACATTGGGGTTCAGGCTAAACCCTGGAGTGGAGCTGTGAAAACACACTGGGTCTATGAGGCTATAGCCTGCAATGGGCTGTGGAAACACTCTGTGGTTATGAGGCTGAACCCTGGGCTGTAGCTGTGGAAACACTCTGAGGTTATAAGGCTGCACCCTGGACTGTAGCCGTGGAAACACTTTGTGGTTATGAGGCTGAACCCTGGAATGTAGCTGTGGAAACACCATGGGGTTATGAGGCTGAGACCTGGTGTGGAATTATCCAAACACATTGGGGTTGAGACTGAACCCTGGAGTGGAGCTGTGAAAACACACTGGGTCTATGAGGCTGTAGCCTGGAATGGGCTGTGGAAACACTCTGTGGTTATGAGGCTGAACCCTGGACTGCAGCTGTGGAAACACTCTGTGGTTATGAGGCTGAACCCTGGACTGCAGCTGTGGAAACACTCTGGGATAACGAGGCTGAACACTGGACTGTAGATGTGGAAACACTCTGTGGTTATGAGGCTGAACCCTTGACTGTAGCTGTGGAAATACTCTGGGGTTATGAGGCTGAACCCTGGACTGCAGCTGTGGAAACACTCTGGGACAACGAGGCTGAACACTGGACTGTAGATGTGAAAACACTCTGTGGTTATGAGGCTGAACCCTTGACTGTAGCTGTGGAAATACTCTGGGGTTATGAGGCTGAGCCCTTGTGTGGAATTATACCAAAACATTGGGGTTGAAGCTGAACCATGGAGTGGAGCTGTGAAAACACACTGGGTCTATGAGGCTGTAGTCTGGAGTGGGCCTTGGGAACACTCTGGGGTGCGAGGTTGAGCCCTTCAGTGGGGCTATTGAACACTATGGGTTATGAGGCTGAACTTTGCAGGGGAGCTGTGCAAACACTTTGGGGTTATGGGACTGAACCCTGGATGGTAGTTGTGTAAACACTCTGAGTTTATGAGGACGTACCCTGGAGTGGAGCTGTGGAAACACTCTGGGGGGATGAGGGTGAACCCTGGAGTGTAGCTGTGGAAACACTCAGGGGTTATGAGGCAGAACTCTGGAGTGGAGCTTTGGAAACAGTCTGGGGTTATGAGGCAGAACCCTGGAGTGGAGCTATGCAAACGCTTTGGGATGGAGGCTCTACCTTCAGCGGCTTTGTTTGAACACTCGGGGGCTAGAAACCTGGACTCTGGAGTGTAGCTGTGTAAACACTCGGGGTTATGAGGCTGAACCCTGGAGAGGAGCAGTGGAAACACTCTGGGGTTATGAGGCTGAACCCTGGAGTGTAGCTGTGTAAACACTCTGGGGTTATGAGACTGAATCCTGGAGTGGAGCTATGCACACACCTTGGGATTTGAGGCTCTCCCTTCAGTGGCGCCTTTTGAAGGATCGGGACTTAGCAGGCTGAACCCTGGAGTGGAGCTGTAGAAACACTCTGGGGTTATGAGACTGAACCCTAGAGTGTAGCTGTGGAAACACTCAGGTGTTAGGAGCATGAACCCTGGATTTTGAGGCTTAACTCTGGAGTGGAGTTGCTCAGACAATCGAGGGTCCTGAGGCTGAGCTCTGATAAACGCTCTCTGGTTATGAGCCTGGGTTCTGGAGCAGACTAATTGAAACATTGTGAACAAAGAGACCTTTAACCAATCTGAATGTCTCTGCAAATTTGCATTTGGACAAACAGCCCTCTGTGAATGCAAAGAAAATGATGTAAGCTGCTAGAATCTAGTTCCCGGCAGAAGAAAATACACTTTTATGCAGTACAGAAAACCATTAAACTTTTATGACATTCATTATTAAACTAGAAAAGATTGCATAAGAGGCACAGTCACCACTGTGCATCATCCATACTGAATAATACAGGGAACTGGCGTTCCACAGGCTCCTCAGGGAGTCCACTGAAGCAGGCCTGGGTTATGATATATTTGGTAACACCAGAAGAAGCCCCAGTTCATATTTCTGCATGCACCCACAAGGTATCCCCCCCCCCGCACGTGAGAATGCGTCCTGAATGTAAATAATAAGATTGAAAAAAATAATAAACATGTTTTCCATTTTCCTAATAAACCAGCTTTAATCCAGAGGTCATAGGCTTTCAAACCCTGGGTAGGAATGAACAGAACACTCATATAAGAAAGAGCAGCTTCCCGCGTTTAACCTCCAGCGTTTCAGGGTTGGTCCAGGTACCCAGCGGCCATCTTGGATCGGTTTCCTCACATGAGAAGTCATTTGTATCTTCACGGATTTTGTTTTACAGACAACATCATTCTTCTCTCCCATTGTGACCCTAAATCACCAAGGAATGATACTTTCTCAATGTCACCTTTACTATTCTGTTTCAGTCGCTTTTTACTAACCATGCACACACCCAATTTAATCAAGGATTCATATAGCAGATACCCCTTCAACCTGCAGTTGGTACCCTAAATGCAATCATATCATGCACTTTTAATTGTGAGACGTTAATCTGAATCTCGGATCCGCCTGCTGTGCCATCCAGAATGGAATGTTGGTAATGCGCATTCCTTTAATGTTGCATTCTTCTTGACAGACTGGACTGGTATTGCAGGTTTCAGCCAATCTGATTGGCCAACACTGTCTGTGTTTTGGCTTATATCATTGGCCGAAACCCATTGACCAATCTAATTGGCCACAAAACGTAGGTCAATCTGACTGCTTGAAACATTGATTTTTTTCGGGCAACCCTATTGCCAGAATGCTAAACCAATCACAGTATGGAATATTCAGTCATTGGTGGTTGTGTTGCGTGCATTTCCTCCACATGGAAGAGGGCGAAGTCGGAACGTATGCCCATTGCTTTGAAACCTGGCCCTACATGGTGCTGCCTCTTCCCCAGCCCTGATGGCATTCCAGGGGAAGCAGAATATTGGAAAATGTCTTGACTTCCCCACTACAAACCCTTTCATGAAAGAAAAGCCACCTTAATGTAATGCATTTTTTGTGCCACTTGTCGGTTCCCCAGTCTTCAACAAGCTCAAAAATAAAAAGCAGTGTGATGAGCTGTCATTTACTGTTTCGTGCATAATTCAACCTGTTGTTTCCTAGTTTCTGTTTCTGTCCTAGTTGTTACAGATTGCTGGTGTGCCCCTCTGGCCCTTTGAGCCCCCCACCAGATAGAGCACACGGGACACAATGCTTTCTGTCCGGGCTCCATGGTCACACTGGCGATCCGTGGCACGCCCCGTTTATTATTTGCACACGCAGTGGAGTTTCATCACTCTGCCGCGTGTGTGCCCTTAAAAGGGCAGGCACCACTCTCCTTCTTTTTCATAACAAACACAACAAAAGAAGGCACATATAGACACTTTAAACCATTTCACTGCACACAGAATAACCATAGCTCTCAACTCACACGCTTTTGGCGGGTGTCACCAACCTTGTAAAGGGCTGTATCACCCGCCAAGCCTCCTGCACGCCCATTCATTCCAATGGGCGTCTCACCCGCCAAAAACAAAATCGGGTGATTTCACCCGCCTTTGCAGCACAAATGGTTGAGAGCTATGGAATAACACCCATTTATTTGCTTCCCACCAAGTCCCACAAGTCTTCGCTAAACCCGTGGGCTGGGCCCACCAGTTCAGGTGTCCAACACATAGTCACTGTGATGGGCAGGTTTCCCCCTCCTTACCCACTGGGGATACCTCCTCACCTAGGGGACTCAGTGGATGGGCGAGGCCAATGCCCTCATCCGGTACCTCGACACAGTCTCTTCTGAGGATCGCCTCCGGCCTGGTCTCACCCACCTTCTTCAAAACATGGGCTTTTCGGGTAACAGTGGCAGTCCCGTCGGAAGCAGTCACCACCGAGCCGCGCACCACCATCAAGTCCGTGGGAACAGGCTCATAAGTTAGTGAGAGCTTGCCTTGTGGATGCCGGTTCTTCACTAGCGCTTCATCACTGGGAGTCACCTGCTGGGACCGGAGCCCTCTCCTGACGTTCTCTCCCTCTGTCCTGAGTCTCCTTTCAAGCTCCACCGGAACATCATCAGTCACGGCCGGTTCTCGCTCCCTCACTTCAGGGATTAAAACCCTCGGACACCACTGAAACATTGCTTCCGCTGATGCCACTCCAGTTGACGCAGGAGGGGCAGCTCTATACTCCCTCAGGAACTGGTACAGTTCCCATTGCAGGCAGTGGCCCTGGCCATGAGCAACGTGGAACTCCTTGTTCAGAGTCCTCATGAACCTCTCAGCTTCGTCATTGTTATGGGGCAAGACTGGTGTAATTTTCCAGTGTTGAATGCCGTACTCTCCCATCAACTGGGCGAAACTGTCCCCTTGGAATGGCGGCCCATTGTCAGAGCACAGCGTCTGAGTCAGCCCGTGAGTGGCAAAGATCTTTTTTAGGGCAACGGCCAACTTGTCAAATGACACAGATTCGATGAATTCGACCTCTGGGTATCGTGACCACTCGTCCACCATCACCAAGAAGTGAGTGTCCCGGCTCGTGGACCCAAAGTCAGCATGCACGTTCTCCCAGGGCCTTGTTCACCGGGGCATCATCTCAATGAGGGGCTCTTTCTGTGCTGGGGCAGCCAGCTGGCACCACACACAGGCTGACACAAACTCTTCCACCCGTCTCTCGAGGTGAGGGAACCATACTTTCTTGCATAACCTTGCTTTCATCTTGGCAATTCATTGATGGCCAGCTCAATGACTTGGGGGATTTGGGGGATTTTGCACATCGGTATCACTATGTGTTCTCCCCTGAGCAATAGCCCTGACTCAACAAATGGCAGCTCTTCCATTGCTCTCCACAGCTGTTGCAGCGCCAACTGTGCCTTTTAGGTCTTTTGCACCACTGTGTCCACCAGCGAATTCCACGACCCTTGCTGAAGGGCCGCCTTCAGTATTAGGAAGCACTCATCCTCGGCCGCCGCCCTTTCGAGCTCTTGGAGAGGCACTGAGTTTGGGGTTGCCGACTCGACAATTAACTGCACATGCTTGTCAGCCTCCTCACCACTGATGTCTTAACGTCCTTCCGCCCGCCTCTGAGATGCCTAGACAGATAGTCGGCTGCGTTGTTGCTGCATTGTTACTGCCTGGCTGATACACCAACAAGACCCCATATTCCAGGAGCGCCGGCATCCACCTTTCAATCCGGGCTGGAGGTTTGGATGACGAGCCATCCCTGATCGGCAGCAGGGGCTTGTGGTCATTCACCATTGTCACCGGCCATCCCAGCATGTATAGACGAAAATGCTGACACCCCCACAAGACTGCCAAGGCCTCCCTCTCAATCTGTGAGTAGCGCTGCTCTGTTTCTAACAGGGCCTTGTTCGCAAAAGCGATCGGTCTGACCTCCCCATGTGCGTCCGTTTGAGTGAGGACCGCACCCAGACCAAACGGGTTGGCGTCCACCACGATCTCTGATGTTGAGGATGGATCGAAAAATGACCTGGTGTCTTCTGCCATCAGAGCTCCCTTCACATCTTCGAACGCGGCCTGTTCCAGCGGACCCCACTGCCACGTTGCATCTTTCTTGGTGAAACTTCTCAGGGGCTCAGACCTGGAGGCTAGGTTCCAGATGAATCGGCCACAGTAGATGACTGTCCCCAGGAAACGTCGGACTTCAGATACGTTCTCGGGGACCTTGCCTCCACAATGTCCTTGACCTTTCGAGGGTCGAGTGACACGCCTCCCTCCTTGAGTACAAACCCAAAAATTCAATGTTTCTTCAAATTTTTCCATGTGCAAGGTCAGCACCAATGCCTACAACCGTTCCAGAGTCCTCACCAGCCGTTCCATGTGTTCCACCTCCGTCTTTGCAAACACCAGGATGTCATCGCTGATGTTGAGGACACCCTCTAGATCCACCAGTGCCCTATGGATGATGTTTTGGAACACCTGCGCTGCTGATAACACCCCAAAGCTCAGGCGCTTGTATCTGTTCAGGCCTCGTTCCATGGTAAAGGTGGTAATGTATCTTGAGTCCGGGTGCAACACCACCTGATTATCGCCCGCCTGCAGGTCAAGCTTCGAAAAGAAATGCGCCCCTTGCAGTTCAGAAATGATGTCGTTGATCGTGGGCATGAGGTGCCTTTCCCACTTGATGGCCTTATTCGGGAGCCTCATGTCCACACAGATCCTCACCGAATCTGGTTGCTTTGGCTTCCATGCAATGACTATTGGCGACACCCACAGGGTAGGTCCATCCACCTTCTCGATGATGTTCAGCCACACCAAATTGTCCAGTTCTTTGCCTACCAGGTCCCGCAGATGGAATGGGACTCTGCGGTGCTTGAGCGCAATGGCTGTATGGACTCATCAATAGGCAACCTCACAGGTTCGCCGGCCATGCGGCCTATTCCTTCAAAGAGCTGGATGTACTTTGCGAGAAGTCCTTGTACATCCTTGTACATCTTCAAGATACACTGCTTAGGCGAAGCTCGCGATGCCCAATGCTTCTGCTGCCTCACAGCTCAGGAGAGTGTTGCTGCTTACGCTTGTCACATAGAATAGAATCGAGCTTTGATGGACCACCCTCTATGTTCAACCTTTGCCACAAACGCTCCGTCCAATGGAATGGGCTGCTCGCCACCAAAAGTGAATATCCACGCCCTGGGCTTCTGCAATGTGGGCTGTGCCACCATGGCATCATAGTGCACCCTGGCCATTATGTTGACGTCCGCCCCTGTGTCCACCAGCACGGGTACCGTCGACTCATTGACCTTCACGAGGCCCCATGGCTGCAATCTGGTGGTTGCACGTAGCGCACTGACGCTGGATATGAAGAAGATGTTCTCCTCCTCATCCTCCTCTTCCTTTTTGTGAGTCATACCATCTTCCCCTTGATCTACTTGGGAGACATTGGGTGGGCGCAGTGGCCTAAAGAAGCCTACCCTTACCAGCACCCTCTGCACCACAACCGTCAATGGTGTCCTGCACATACGGGCATAATGGTTGAGTGCCCCACAGCATCCACAGGCCTTCCCCTGCGCAGGGTATTCTGCGGGGTGCGGAAGATCATACCCACACTTGATGCAGGACTCAAGGGGTATGGCTCCTCTGTCACTCTGGCCACCACTTGGATGTTGGGCCCCTCTTCCTCCTTGACCTCGACCCATGGTACACACTTCCTCTATTTTCCCCGGCCAAATTGATGCATCAAGTTTTGACGCCCGCATCTCAGACACTTCTTGGAACCGGCCTAGCTCTAATATGCGGGGCAGCGTGAGTCCCGGTTCCTGCAGCACCTACCTCCTCAGTTTTCCAGATGAACAGCCCTGTATGAGCTGGTTCCTGACCATGGTCTGTGGGTTTTCTCAGGCACACGACAGTGACATCCGGTGCAAATGTCCATAGAACGTGTCCAGAGACTCGTCGTCTTTTTGCCTGGCATTACACATGAGGAAGCGTTCATAGTCCGCATTGGCCAAGGGCATGAAATGCTCAAGCAGCGCATTCTTGGCCGCCATGTACGATGCATCCACTGGTTGCAGGGAATGAGAAACTTTGTGCACTGCTGGTCCTGCCAAGTATAGAAGTGTTGCCACTTTGCTATCCTCATCTGCCTCACCCGTAGCCCGGAAGTACATGTCCAGCCAATCTATCCAGAGCCTCCACCTTGGTCCAAGTCTTGATGGGGTCCGAGAACTATCAAACTCAGGCATTGGTGTGAGCGTCCCTTGCTGTCTCGGTGCACGTGCACCCACTGGTCCAGCTGTTCCTGCCTGCGCCACCGGGGCTCCTGCACTGTCTTCCTGGTCACCCATGGTGGTGAACGCACAAGCACCCCACATGAGCACTGGGGCCGCAACTCACAATGGCCCTCCTGCGGGTAGAATGCACTAAAATATTGAGCTTGCCGATGAAAGCCAACACTCCCTCCCCCCCCCCCCCTCGGGCTAGTTATGGTGATTGCCCCTCCACCAATGTCCAAACAGCCAGAAATAAGGAGTAGCCTCCATAGCCCATAGGCCAGAAGTTCCAAAAATTGAGTGGGGTGGGACACAGGGAAAGAAGAAAAGAAAAAAACATTCTAGGCCTCCCCTTCTCCTCACCTCACATTCAATGATTCGAAAATGTCCAAAACACTCCCAAACGATTTTCCAGCAACACAATGCTACCCACTGCGTGAGGGGGTTCCAAAAATACATGTGAGAGGCGCACAAGCACTCCTGATAGGAGCTGCAAACCTCTCCACCACGTAGAAAAAATGGGGGCCGACTGCATCAACCTCGCCAACTCCACGGCATGAAAATTCAGAGAAAAATGCCCCCAATATCTCACTGCCTTAGCCCTGCGCGTCCACGTCGGAACGACCACATGACCTCATTGCCACTGTTACAGGTTGCCGGTGTGCCCCTCCAGCCCTGTGAACCCCCCCCAGCATACAGAGCACACGGGACACAAGGCTTTCTGTCCGGGCTCCACGGTCGCACTGGTGATCCGTGGCACGCCCCGTTTATTACGTGCACACGTGGCAGAGTTGCATCACTGCACCTCGTGTGTGCTCTTAAAGGTGCAAGCACCACACTAGTCCACCTCTCCCCCACTAACACGCTCTCCTCTTTTCTAACATTCTCTCCGACCACACCCACTGAACTGGCACCCATTGTCTCGTTGTCAACCCCTTCCTGTTCACCCCCCTGACCTTTTGCCACCAATCACCAGGAAGGAACTGTAACCACTTGCCTACTTTCAAATGTAACCAGATAAAAAAGCCATAGACATAGAAGTACAGTAAACACAAACAGGAGTCTGATAAAACTATAGTGCTACGTCTATGTCTCTGGCCTGTTGCAGGGGTGTGCTTACAAAGAATTCACGCCCCCATTCACACGCAGGAAGAGTCGTGCCAGGCCCGATTTGGGGATTTTGGAATCGCTTTCTGGCTAAAACCAGGACCGTAGACTTGCACCCATCCAATCCCGGGATGGGGTTTATAAAATAAACAACTCATGGGACCCCGGGACGTAGGGCGATTTCCCAGGACTGTACAGGGAAAACTGTGATGTCTGGTCACCCTACTACTTTCCTCAATGCTTGTAGTTGTAAATTGGAGGTGGACATTAACCATCTTGACCATGCCTGCCGTAGAGGGAGGAGACAATTCACATCCCACAATCTTCCTGCGCAGAGCCATCCAATGAATGTGCACTCCATGGTGATGGTGTTTTTTAAGTGCATGAGGCAGCAGGTTGCACTGACAGAAGCTGCCAAGCTGTTGTGGCCAGCTCATGGGTAGATGTAAGCATGCGCTGTGTGCTACATAATGTGAGCCTCATTTATGTTCTCTCATTTTTCAGAAGGCAATCTCCATCTGGATCCTTTCGAGGGACAAAATGGGAGCAAGAATGTGATCGTCTGTGGTGTCTGTCAGTGATGCCGACGGGTGTCCCTTTGACCTGTAGTCTCATTGTGCACTATTGATAGGATATGGCATTTATAACGCACCTATACACAAGTGTTTCAAGGAAAGGACAGATGTAGCTTAAAGTCTCTGGCGAGCAGAGCCACCCGCTGGTCATGGGAACTAGACAAGAGGCTCTTCTCACCACCTACCACCTTCAGCCTTCCAGGTGTGTCCCGGGGACATCAGCGTGAGGGGAGATTGAGCATGGCACACCACCCTTCCCCGCACCTCACCGAGCTATATGTCCTGCCCAGTCTGCTAACCCCTGACCTTGGGCATTGAGACTGCAGGTCTGAAGGTAGTTGAGTGGCTTAGATCTTTTTCTTGATGTTCCTGGGTGTGTTCTCCTTTAAGGGATATTTATGCAAACTGAGCCAGGATATTTACTGCAAACTCTTGTATTTGTGCTTCTCGTCTCTGTGTCCCATGTCTAATCTTGGCTCAGCTCTCAGATCTGGGCTCACAAAGCCTGGCTCCTCGCCTACGGCCTTGCTCCTGGCTGTCAGCGGTCGCAGGGATAAAGACGCGGGCCTAATCCGGCACCCCGTGCCTGCAGCAGCCTGATAGCGGGCTGGAGAGATGCTAAGCTTCTGTTCAATAGCTGCGGGATGGCCGCAAGCCGCTGGCCAGACTGTGCCAGGCCCAGAATCGACAAAGTGACTTTGTCATGTTCGGAGGTGAGAATTAAGCCGGGCATTGAGGCACTGCTTTAGCATGTCTGAACCTGGAGTGTGATGTCATTGACGAGCCGGAAACTTGATGTGTTGTTAAGTTCAGTTACATTATTTATTACTGGTTAAACATACAACATCCACCCAAAAGTATCATGAGGCCATCGAGGAACAGATCTGTTGATCAGATATTAGTCAATTTGGTCACAAACTGATAAAAAAGGGGGAAGAAATAGTTGGTGAAAAGGTGTCAAGAACAATAGGTGGCACTAAGTTACGCATCCCCCTGCTGTAGCTGTAGAATGCAGTAGAATGTTCCCAAGCTATCAGTGGCCGAGCAGTGCATAAGGGTTCTCGGCCGGACATCGTGTCCTTTGCCCCGGGTGCTGTGCCTGTCCTGCATGCATGAAGGATGCATGCACTGCTGCGGCCAATGCTGTCCCTTCTTCTCATTACATGGAAATGCTTGAGCTTCTGCTGCCAATGGTGCACCTGTTCTCTATGGGGGAGGAAGATGGCGCTTCCTTTGAGGCAACTGGGCTAGGAGTAGTGTGTGTGTAGCACTAACCTGCTGCTGCCCATGTTGGAGAGGTTCTTTGTGTGTGGGTGGAAGTTGGGGGTTGGAGGTTAGGGGGCAGGAGGTGCATGCATTTGTGGTCTACACCACTCCCTCGGAAGATTTGGAATGGGCGATGGTGCATTTTGCCTGCCAATTGAGGCAGCACGTGGCGGGAGACCAGTCTCCAGCCTGCCGACTCAGCAGTCTCATGGACGCAGAAGGATCTCCACTACTGCCATCGTCATCATATACTATGCCCAGAAAATGGACCAAAGAAGAAAAAGTGAGTGAGTAGTCTGGATGCGGGAAACGTCCGAATAACAGTGTGAGTAGGAGGTCTGGGCTTGAGCAGAGAAAACGTGAACACCAAGCAGAAGAACCTCTGGTGCCATGCACCAAGAACATGGCGTCTGGTAGGGTATGTAGTGATTATAGCGAATTGAAAATAACGAATTTAATTTTTAACGAACCGAAAACATCTATTAAAAAAATGACAAATTTGTTAAAACTATGTAGCTGGGAATGGGAATAGTAGTTTTGGGGGTTGGGGAAAGTATGAATAAAAAAACGGGGTTTGGGGGAACCCCCCCAAAAACAAAGAAACAATATCAGTAAATTATTTTTAGCGGGTTTTGGTTCGTTTCAAATTCATTCGTTGTTTTGTGATTCGTTAAAATCACGTGTAACCGTCGGGTAGGACAATGGAAGTAAACCCGGGGGAAGGTCCAAGCAAAAAGAAGGGAGGCAGCATTAGCAACAATCCTGCCACACATAAGAGACTGGGCTTGGAATGGCCTATATCACAGTCTATGGGATCCACAAAGGGCTTGAGACTCAATGAGAGTTAAGCAAAATATTTTTGCTTAGTCCACAACACTAGGTAAGTGGGTGGATAAGGGTAACTAAATTCAGATAATGCTCTTTCAAAGAGGGTTAGGGTTCACGATAAACGAAAGCAGGTGTGAGGAATGTTCACATGGTACAGTGTGAAGCTTCTGATAGGACCATAGTCCAAAGTCCAACATGCCTTGAACTATCTCAGGTCATGGCCAGAGTAACCCTCTGTAAGGGGTGTTATATGAACTGTTGGGTTCCACAATGTTGTGAACTTGTATACAAACTCCGGGCAACTCTGAATCTCTGCACCTACCTATTACTGTACCTATGTACAGAACAGTTGTAAATATGTTACTAAATACCAAGAGGCGTTGAAAAAACAGTGAGGTTTTCTCATTACTTCCCAAGGCTGTCAATTATACCTGCACTGCACCGCTTGGCTTTCTATGAGTCACACACCTAAGTTACCCGTGAGCATTCTATGTATCCATGCTGTGGGTTGGGTCATCTGGCGCTCTTCTCACCACAACTCTTGGTTTAATTTCCTGGCTACAGGATCGAGACTTCATCATGACCTTCAACACTTCACTGCACCGCTCGTGGTGGATGGAGAACGGACCCGGCTGCCTGGTAACCCCAGTGGTGAACTCTGACCTAGCCCCCGAGGACCACCATGTCATTACAGTGACCGGCTGCTTGCTGGACTACCAGTACATTGAGGTGGTCAGCAGCGCCCTACAGATCTTCCTCGCTGTAAGTTGAGCAGCGCACCTGGAGTGGGGAGGGGGATCTTTTGTTTGTTTTTTACATTCTCTTTCATTATTTTAAATATCATTTTGTGCTAGGACACTGTTTTTGGATTGAGTGATCATACAGAACAACGCTCCTGGGACTAGAGTCCTCAGAAAGAGTGCTCAGAGAAACAAAGAGTGTTAAGAGTGCCAGTGGTCTTAATAAAGAGTGTTCCTAGAAATAGACTTTCTACTAAAGATTGCTTATTAGAAGGGGAGGGACAAATAAAGAGCGGTCCTAGAAATAGGCATCTGATAAAAGAAAGGTATTCCTTAGAAGGAGGGGTGCTAATTAGGAGATTAAAATATGGCTGTAGCAACGAGTATTACTCAGAAGGGGAGCCCTAATAAAGAGTGCTCTTTGACATAGGCTAATTGAGAGCGTTCCTTAGAGCGCTGAGTCCAAGTAACGAGGGTTCCTAGAAATAGGGTCGAAGTAATGATTATTTCTTAGTAGTGGCCAATAAATAGCGCGCCTTGAAACCGACACCTTAATAGCAAGAGCTCCTAATAAAGAGCGTTCCTAAACATATGAATGTACCTATTAGTTATAGGGTGCCCACAGGTAACATAATCACTTTGTGGCACCAGAACTAGACAAAGGGAGGAAGTAACATTGTGGTGAGGTAAGTGCCAGCAGGAAGGGGAGGAGTAAAGTGCAGGAGGGTACCAAAGGTACCCATTAAGCGACATATCGAAGCTGATGCCAAAGACAATGGCAGAACCTAAGTCAGTGCATAGAAAGGGCACTCAGACACAGCATGTTATCAGAGTAAAAGGTCCTAAAGACAAGAGCAAGGCACGTATCCCCAATGTACCAGGTTACCCCAGAAAACAGTCCATCATGGCTGGGGTCCAATGACTGCAATGGGCTAAGCAGCTCTTTGCACTAGGGCATAGGACTGGGCATCATTAAGAGCGAAGCCCATAACACCAGGCGGTGAAGAGACAAGGTTACCATAAGAGGCAGGGTAACAAAGGCCCAGATCCCCATAATCCCCCAACAGGGCAGTCTTGAGGTCTTTCCTGAACTGAAAGTGGCTTATTTCTTCCCGAGGTGAGAAGGGTGGGAGTTCCATAAACCAATCACAGCGATGAATTCAGGGCAGGGGTGATGTGGTCTCTGAGGCGAAGGCCCAGAATGAGCCTGGCTGTCTTATTATCTATCCCCTGCAGATGGAGCAGTGTAGACTTGGGGAGGCCCAGGCAGAGGCTATTACAAGAGCCCACCCTCAAAGGCACATGAGACCAGAGCAAATAAAAGATGGTTCCTTAGAAGGAAGGGCCCTAATAAAGAGAGCTCATTAAAATGTACATTCTAATAAAGAGAGTTTCTTAGAACTATAGTGCCTAATAAAAAGTGTTTCTAGAAATAGGGCATCCTAATGATTATTTCTCAGAATGAGGGGGTCCAATAAAGAGTGCTCCATGAAATAGGGCTGTAATATAGAGTGTTCCTTAGAACGAGGGGTATTAATAAAGCAGTGGTCTGCAACGTTTGGCTCACCAGATGCTTTGGACTACAACTACCATTAGCACTAGCAAGGTTAGTCGATGGTGAGGGATCATGGGAGTCATAGTCCAAAGCATCTGGATAACCGCAAGTTTCAGATCCCTGTAATAAACAGTGCTCTTTGAGGTAGACATTCTAATAGAGTGTCTCTAAGGTCTTTTATTAGAACTGGATTCTAATTAAGATGGCTTCTTTGAACTAGATTATATGAAATTGTGGGAGCCCTTCTATTGAGAACCAACACTGTTAAAATAACCTGTTCTGTGGGAGATTTCCCACACAGGAAGGTCAACAGCCACGTTTTAGCTGACTGCACCTTTCACAGAGGAGAAATATAAATGTCCATACAAGCCTGGTCCCTCCCACCAGGGCAGTCCAGCACTGAAACGAAAGGCAATTCGCCTCTGAACAAGAGTACTATCAGCAAACTCAGACATGTGTTTCAGCCTAGTCGGGCCTCATCAGTGAGGTGAAGCTGTGCCTCTCTAAGCACAGTGAGCAAGGGGTCCACGTCTGGATTACCCTGGGTAATGTAGGGTTAAACCCCATGCATTACAAAATTATATTAAAAATGGTGGCGGCCCCTCTACTGAGAAAGAAGGCGGTTAAAATACCCTGTTCAATGGGAGGTTTCCCACTTGGGAAAGGCCTACAACCACATTTTAGCTCACTGTACCTTTGAACTAGAGGTTGGTATCCTGATGAAACATGCTGTTAGAACTAGGGGTCCTACTGAAGGTTCTCATAACGTGCTCATTGGAATACAGGTCCTAATGACATGCCTCTTGAACTAGAGCTCTGATTGAAGTGCTCCGTAAACTGTGGGTTTAAAGGAAGTGCATGTAGAACTAGGATTTCTACTGAGGTTCCTATTCACATAGATGTTCTGCTTCCAAATTAAGTGTGTTCCTAGAGCTAGAGGCCTTAAAGAGGTATGCCCCCTTAGCATGGAATTATAAAGTGTGCTTCTAGAACTGGGTGTAATTACAAATAGTGCAACTTAGAACAAGGTGTGCTTCTGGAAGTAGGGGCCAGCTGATCAGTGCTCCTGTTGCTGGAGTTGCTATTGAAGTGCTTCTAGCTGCCATAGATGTGGCAAAGAGTGTTTCTACAGCTGAAGCTGCCATAGAAGTGGTTCTAGAACTAGACATGCAGGCAAAGAGTGTTCTTGCAGCTGGAGCTGCCATAGACGTGCCTCTAGAACTAGAGGTGCGGGCAAACCGTGTTACTGCAGCTGGAGCTGCCATAGAAGGGCTTCTAGAACCTAGAGGTTCAGGCAAAGAGTGTTCCTACAGCACGAGATGCCATAGAAGTGTTTCTAGAACTAGAGATGCAGGGAAAGAGTGTTCCTGCAGCTGTGGCTGCCATAAAAGCGCCTCTAGTACTAGAGGTGCAGGCAAAGAGTGTTCCTACAGCACGAGATGCCATAGAAGTGTTTCTAGAACTAGAGATGCAGGGAAAGAGTGTTCCTACAGCTGGGGCTGCCATAGAAGTGCCTCTAGAACTAGAGGTGCAGGCAAAGAGTGTTCCTACAGCTGGAGCTGCCATATACGTGCCTCTAGAACTAGAAGTGCAGGCAAAGAGTGTTACTACAGCTGAAGCTGCAATAAAAGGGCTTCTAGAACTAGAGGTGCAGGCAAAGAGTGTTACTGCAGCTGGAGCTGCCATAGAAGGGCTTCTAGGACCTAGAGGTGCAGGCAAAGAGTGTTCCTACAGCTCGAGCTTCCATAGAAGTGTTTCTAGAACTAGAGTTGCAGGGAAAGAGTGTTCCTACAGCTAGAGCTGCCATAGAAGTGTTTATAAAACTAGAGATGCAGGGAAAGAGTGTTCCTACAGCTCGAGCTGCCATAGAAGTGTTTCTAGAACTAGAGATGCAGGGAAAGAGTGTTCCTACAGCACGAGATGCCATAGAAGTGCCCCTAGAACTAGAGGTGCAGGCAAAGAATGTTCCTACAGCTGGAGCTGCCATAGAAGTGTTTCTAGAACTAGAGGTGCAGGGAAAGAGTGTCCCTACAGCTGGGGCTGCCATAGAAGTGCCCCTAGAACCAGAGGTGCAGGCAAAGAGTGTTCCTACAGCGGAAGCTGCCATACAAGTGCTTCTAGAATGGAACTAGGAGTCACATAGAGAGTGCTTCCGAAGCTGGACCTGCTACAGAAGTGCTTCTTGAACTAGGGTCCAAGTAAATAACGCTCCTAGAGCAATGGTTTCCATAAACGTGCCTCTAGAACTCAGCTTCCTTGTTAAGAGTGAGTTGTACTACAGAATTCTCCTAACATAAACGTGTGATGCAAAGCGTATAATGTACATAACTCAGTAGAGTTGGAAAAGTGTGTGGAGAGTGGAAGATAGCTGCAAGATTGTGTGCAGGCATTTGGATAATCCATCATTGGAAATAGTTTATCATGGACACCTAACTTCTCGCTTTAGCAGTGCCTGTTGCTAGCCTCGTGTAACTCTTCTCTCTCTCTCTCTCTCTCTTTCTCTCCAAAGCTCTTTGGGTTCGTCTACGCCTGTTACGTCAGCAAAGTCTTCATGGAGGAAGAAGACAGCTGTAAGTGCCTCAGTCGCTCTTCGTGACGCTCGCAATCAGCAGCATTGTGAGATAATTAGGGGAAAATAGGTTGTGCCATTGATTGCAGTTGCGCCTCTTCCACTATCTGATGCCAAGAAGGGAGGAGGAAAAGGTGAGCAGGTGAACTGTGCCATTTTCTCACCGCCTCGAGGATAGAAAAGGCAGGGAGTGCGGGGGCCCAGGCCTGAATTAGTCAAAGCAGGGTATTGTCCCCACAGTGTCCTCCTCCAACGCTCTAAATATGTCAGAGGAGTATTTACTGCCATCAATGGGTTCTCTAAAGGAGAGAGCAGTGTCCCCCTAGCCTCTGTTTATTCCAGAGCCCCTGACAGTCGTCCTAATCTGTTTATTCCAGACCTTTATCAGTCCCCCTTGTATCTGTTTATTCCAGACCTTTGTCAGTCCCCCTAATCTCTATTTATTCCAAACCTTCGTCAGTCTCCCTTATCTCTGTTTATTCCAGACCTTTGTCAGTCCCTGTAATATTGGTTTATTCTAGAGCCCTAACAGCCCCCTAATCTGTTTATTCCAGACCTTTATCAGTCCCCCTTGTATCTCTTTTTTCCAGACCTTTGTCAGTCCCTCTAATATCTGATTATTCCAGAGCCCGACAGTCCCCTAATCTCTGTTTATTCCAGACCTTCGTCAGTCTCCCTTATCTCTGTTTATTCCAGACCTTTGTCAGTGCCTGTAATATTGGTTTATTCTAGAGCCCTGACAGCCCCCTAATCTGTTTATTCCAGACCTTTGTCAGTCCCCCTAATCTCAGTTTACCCCATAACCCCAAACAGACCCTCTAATCTCAGTTTATTCCAGAGCCCTTGACAGTCCCTTTAAACTCTGTGTATTCCAGAGCCTTGCCAGTCCCTCTATTGTCTGTTTATTCCAGAGCCCCAACAGTCCCCCTAATCTGTTTATTCCAGAGCCTTTACAGTCCCCCTAATCTCAGATTTTTCTAGAGCCCTTGATAGCCCCCCTAATATCTCCTTAATCCTGAGCCCTTGACAGTCCCCCTAATCTCTGCGTTTTCCAGAGCCCTTGTTGGTTCCCCTAATCTCTGTTTATTCTAGAGCCCTTCACAGTCCTATTAATCTCTATATATTTGAGAGCCCTTGACAATCCCTCTAATCTCTGCGTTTTTCAGAGCCCTTGACAGTCCCCCAATCTCTGTATATTTGAGAGTCATTGACAGTCCCCCTAATATCTGTATATTTGAGAGCTTTTGGCAGTCCCCCTAATCCCTGCTTTTTCCAGAACTCTTTACAGTCACACTAATATGTTTATTCCAGAGCCCTTGTCGGTTCCCCTAATCCCTGTTTATTCCAAAGCCCTTGACAATCCCCCTTATCTCTGTATATTTGAGAGCCCTTGACAGTCCACCTAATTTCTTCTTATTCCAGAGCCCTTGACAGTCCCCCTCATCTCTGTTTATTTCAGTGCCGTTGACAGTCCCCCAATTTCTGTTTATTCCAGAGCCCTTGAAAGCCCTGCTAATCTCTACTTATTCCAGTGCCGTTGACAGTCCCCCCAATTTCTGTTTATTCAAGAGCCCTTGAAAGCCGCGGTAATCTCTGCTTTTTCAAGAGCCCTTGGCAGTCCTTATAATCTGTTTTCTCCAGAGTTTTTGACAGTCCCCTTAATCTCTGCTTTTTCAGGAGCCCTTGATAGCCCCCTAAACTCTGATTTTTCCAGAGCTGTTGACAGTCCCCATAATGTCTGCCTATTCCAGAGCCCTTGCCAGTCCCCCTAGCGTCTGTTTTTTCCAGAGTCCATGACAGTCACCCTAATCTCTGCGGTTCTATGTCCTTTCATCGGAAGTATTTCGACACCTGCATGTATATAATGCCAAAAAAGGTTGACATTGTTTTGGGGGGAAACCCCTACCCCACCTATTTTTAACTATATGTGACCCCCCAACCCCTTACCTGCACTTCCCCCCCAAAACAATTTGCTGAACTTTCCCATTTTTAAATATACATTTAAAATGGAGGCGTAGTAATGCCTGGCGATGAAAGGATGTTGTACCATCTCTGCTTATTCCAGGGCCATTGACAGTCCAAAGCAAAGCCTTCCCCCAACACTCAGGTAATTTCAGAGCCCCCCACAGGCCAAAACATGGTAATTCAGACACACACAGAGCTATTGCCATGACCCCTAATAGGCCAAACCCTGGTATCTTTCACACTCTGCTTATTCCCAAGCCCCCAACAGTACAAAACCGTATAATCCACCCACACTCTGCTTATTCCCAAACCCCCAACAGAACAAAACCGTATAATCCACCCACACTCTGCTTATTCCCAAACCCCCTACAGAACAAAACCAAGCCCCCGACAGAACAAAACCGTATAATCTACCCACACTGCTTATTCCCAAACCCCCCAACAGAACAAAACTGTATAATCCACCCACACTCTGCTTATTCCCAAACCCCCAACAGAACAAAACCGTATAATCTACCCACACTCTGCTTATTCCCAAACCCCCAACAGAACAAAACTGTATAATCCACCCACACTCTGCTTATTCCCAAACCCCAACAGAACAAAACTGTATAATCCACCCACACTCTGCTTATTCCCAAGCCCCCAACAGGACAAAACCGTATAATACACCCACACTCTGCTTATTCCCAAACCCCCAAAAAAACAAAACCGTATAATCCACCCATACTCTGCTTATTCACAAACCCCCAACAGAACAAAACCGTATAATCCACCCACACTATGCTTATTCCCAAGCCCCAACAGAACAAAACCGTATAATCCACCCACACTCTGCTTATTCCCAAGCCCCCAACAGAACGAAACGGTATAATCCACCCACACTCTGATTATTCCCTAGCCCCCAACAGAACAAATCGGTATAATCCACCCACACTCTGCTTATTCCCTAGCCCCCAACAGTACAAACCGTATAACCCACCCACACTCTGCTTATTCCCAAACCCCCAACAGAACAAAACCGTATAATCCACCCACACTCTGCTTATTCCCAAGCCCCCAACAGAACAAAACCGTATAATCCACCCACACTCTGCTTATTCCCAAGCCCCCAAGAGAACAAAACCATATAATCCACCCACATTCTGCTTATTCCCAAACCCCCAACAGAACAAAACCAAGCCCCAAACAGAACAAAACCGTATAATCTACCCACACTCTGCTTATTCCCAAGCCCCAAACAGAACAAAACCGTATAATCCACACACACTCTGCTTATTCCCAAGCCCCCAACAGAACAAAACCGTATAATCCACCCACACTCTGCTTATTCCCAAATCCCCAACAGAATAAAACCGTATAATCCACCCACACTCTGCTTATTCCCGAGCCCCCAACAGAACAAAACCGTATAATCCACCCACACTCTTCTTATTCCCTAGCCCCCAACAGAACAAAACCGTATAATCCACCCACACTCTGCTTATTCCTGAGCCCCCAACAGAACAAAACCGTATAATCCACACACACTCTGCTTATTCCAGAGCCCCCAACAGAACAAAACCGTATAATCCACCCACACTCTGAACGCCCAACAGAACAAAACCGTATAATCCACCCACACTCTGCTTATTCCCAAGCCCCCAACAGAACAAAACCGTATAATCCACCCACACTCTGCTTATTCCCGAGCCCCCAACAGAACAAAACCGTATAATCCACCCACACTCTGCTTATTCCCGAGCCCCCAACAGAACAAAACCGTATAATCCACCCACACTCTGCTTATTCCCAAACCCCCAACAGAACAAAACCATATAATCCACCCACACTCTGCTTATTCCCAAGACCCCAACAGAACAAAACCTTATAATCCACCCACACTCTGCTTATTCCAAGCCCCCAACAGAACAAATCCGTATAATCCACCCACACTCTGCTTATTCCCAAACCCCCAATAGAACAAAACTGTATAATCCACCCACACTCTGCTTATTCCCAAAACCCCAACAGAACAAAACCGTATAATCCACCCACACTCTGCTTATTCCCAAACCCCCAACAGAAGAAAACCGTATAATCCACCCACACTCTGCTTATTCCCAAGCCCACAACAGAACAAAAACGTATAATCCACCCACACTCTGCTTATTCCCAAACCCCCAGCAGAACAAAACCGTATAATCCACCCACACTCTGCTTATTCCCAAGTGCCCAACAGAACAAAACCGTATAATCCACCCACACTCTGCTTATTCCCAAACCCCCAACAGAACAAAACCGTATAATCCACCCACACTCTGCTTATTCCCAAGCCCCCAACAGAACAAAACCGTATAATCCACCCACACTCTGCTTATTCCCAAACCCCCAACAGAACAAAACCGTATAATCCACCCACACTCTGCTTATTCCCGAGCCCCCAACAGAAAAAAACCGTATAATCCACCCACACTCTGCTTATTCCCGAGCCCCCAACAGAACAAAACCGTATAATCCACCCACACTCTGCTTATTCCCAAGCCCCCAACAGAAGAAAACCGTATAATCCACCCACACTCTGCTTATTCCCAAGCCCCCAACAGAACAAAACCGTATAATCCACCCACACTCTGCTTATTCCCAAACCCCCAGCAGAACAAAACCGTATAATCCACCCATACTCTGCTTATTCCCAAGTGCCCAACAGAACAAAACCGTATAATCCACCCACACTCTGCTTATTCCCAAACCCCCAAAAGAACAAAATCGTATAATCCACCCACACTCTTCTTATTCCCTAGCCCCCAACAGAACAAAACCGTATAATCCACCCACACTCTGCTTATTCCCAAACCCCCAACAGAAGAAAACCGTATAATCCACCCACACTCTGCTTATTCCCAAGCCCCCAACAGAACAAAACCGTATAATCCACCCACACTCTGCTTATTCCCAAACCCCCAGCAGAACAAAACCGTATAATCCACCCACACTCTGCTTATTCCCAAGTGCCCAACAGAACAAAACCGTATAATCCACCCACACTCTGCTTATTCCCAAACCCCCAACAGAACAAAATCGTATAATCCACCCACACTCTTCTTATTCCCTAGCCCCCAACAGAACAAAACCGTATAATCCACCCACACTCTGCTTATTCCCGAGCCCCCAACAGAACAAAACCGTATAATCCACACACACTCTGCTTATTCCAGAGCCCCCAACAGAACAAAAGCGTATAATCCACCCACACTCTGAACGCCCAACAGAACAAAACGGTATAATCCACCCACACTCTGCTTATTCCCAAGCCCCCAACAGAACAAAACCATATAATCCACCCACACTCTGCTTATTCCCGAGCCCCCAACAGAACAAAACCGTATAATCCACCCACACTCTGCTTATTCCAGAGCCCCCAACAGAACAAAACCGTATAATCCACCCACTCTGCTTATTCCCAAACCCCCAACAGAACAAAACCGTATAATCCACCCACACTCTGCTTATTCCCAAGCCCCCAACAGAACAAAACCGTATAATCCACCCACACTCTGCTTATTCCCGAGCCCCCAACAGAACAAAACCGTATAATCCACCCACACTCTGCTTATTCCCAAACCCCCAACAGAACAAAACCATATAATCCACCCACACTCTGCTTATTCCCAAGACCCCAACAGAACAAAACCTTATAATCCACCCACACTCTGCTTATTCCCAAGCCCCCAACAGAACAAATCCGTATAATCCACCCACACTCTGCTTATTCCTAGCCCCCAACAGTACAAAACCGTATAATCCACCCACACTCTGCTTATTCCCAAACCCCCAACAGAACAAAACTGTATAATCCACCCACACTCTGCTTATTCCCAAAACCCCAACAGAACAAAACCGTATAATCCACCCACACTCTGCTTATTCCCAAACCCCCAACAGAAGAAAACCGTATAATCCACCCACACTCTGCTTATTCCCAAGCCCACAACAGAACAAAAACGTATAATCCACCCACACTCTGCTTATTCCCAAACCCCCAGCAGAACAAAACCGTATAATCCACCCACACTCTGCTTATTCCCAAATGCCCAACAGAACAAAACCGTATAATCCACCCACACTCTGCTTATTCCCAAACCCCCAACAGAACAAAACCGTATAATCCACCCACACTCTGCTTATTCCCAAACCCCCAACAGAACAAAACCGTATAATCCACCCACACTCTGCTTATTCCCGAGCCCCCAACAGAAAAAAAACGTATAATCCACCCACACTCTGCTTATTCCCGAGCCCCCAACAGAACAAAACCGTATAATCCACCCACACTCTGCTTATTCCCAAGCCCCCAACAGAAGAAAACCGTATAATCCACCCACACTCTGCTTATTCCCAAGCCCCCAACAGAACAAAACCGTATAATCCACCCACACTCTGCTTATTCCCAAACCCCCAGCAGAACAAAACCGTATAATCCACCCATACTCTGCTTATTCCCAAGTGCCCAACAGAACAAAACCGTATAATCCACCCACACTCTGCTTATTCCCAAACCCCCAACAGAACAAAATCGTATAATCCACCCACACTCTTCTTATTCCCTAGCCCCCAACAGAACAAAACCGTATAATCCACCCACACTCTGCTTATTCCCAAACCCCCAACAGAAGAAAACCGTATAATCCACCCACACTCTGCTTATTCCCAAGCCCCCAACAGAACAAAACCGTATAATCCACCCACACTCTGCTTATTCCCAAACCCCCAGCAGAACAAAACCGTATAATCCACCCACACTCTGCTTATTCCCAAGTGCCCAACAGAACAAAACCGTATAATCCACCCACACTCTGCTTATTCCCAAACCCCCAACAGAAAAAAATCGTATAATCCACCCACACTCTTCTTATTCCCTAGCCCCCAACAGAACAAAACCGTATAATCCACCCACACTCTGCTTATTCCCGAGCCCCCAACAGAACAAAACCGTATAATCCACACACACTCTGCTTATTCCAGAGCCCCCAACAGAACAAAAGCGTATAATCCACCCACACTCTGAACGCCCAACAGAACAAAACCGTATAATCCACCCACACTCTGCTTATTCCCAAGCCCCCAACAGAACAAAACCATATAATCCACCCACACTCTGCTTATTCCCGAGCCCCCAACAGAACAAAACCGTATAATCCACCCACACTCTGCTTATTCCCGAGCCCCCAACAGAACAAAACCGTATAATCCACCCACTCTGCTTATTCCCAAACCCCCAACAGAACAAAACCGTATAATCCACCCACACTCTGCTTATTCCCAAGCCCCCAACAGAACAAAACCTTATAATCCACCCACACTCTGCTTATTCCCAAACCCCCAACAGAACAAAACCGTATAATCCACCCACACTCTGCTTATTCCCAAGCCCCCAACAGAACAAAACCGTATAATCCACCCACACTCTGCTTATTCCCAAACCCCCAACAGAAGAAAACCGTATAATCCACCCACACTCTGCTTATTCCCAAGCCCCCAACAGAACAAAACCGTATAATCCACCCACACTCTGCTTATTCCCTAGCACCCAACAGAACAAAACCGTATAATCCACCCACACTCTGCTTATTCCGGAGCCCTTGACAGTGTAAAGCACGGCTTTCAAAATCATGTTTTCCAGTTTTACGTCATCATTTAAAATTAGATTTGCGTCAATGTTGCTGTGACGCCACAGACACGAGGTAATGTAACCGCGACATTGGAGTTGCAGCACACAAACCTAAGCAGAGGATACGTAAACATTGAATTGCACTGCCTTTATGGAAATCAACAGGATATGGGACGTTGGAAACGCCTGTGAAGCTTATTTTAATTGATAAAGGCAGACAAGGAGAACGCACATTGAAAGGACAGACATAATCGCAGTCGTGCATAGAGAATGGAACACGAGCAATGTATTTGAAGAAAATCACATTGGGACTATATTGTGTAATATATATCTTTAGTCTTCCCTAACAAAAGATTGTCAATGTATTATAAAAGCATGATATGTGCCATGTAGTGAGTCTCTGAAGAGGTAGTTGAGTGAAGCACGTGTAAGCATTTCATACACAAAAATTTTGTATGATTCAAGAATCGATATCATTAAATTGGATGACTTGCGTTTTAGGCAACTGTGTTCCTGTGTGCTCTTCTTGATATATATATATATATATTTGGGTTTATAGTGATTATTTTTCGAATTACATAATTTCAAATGCAAAAATGTCGAAAAAATGTTACCAAAAAAAAAAAAAAATTCAAATGTCTTTTTTGTTATTTTTTGTTTCAAATGGGGGGTTCCCCCCAACCCCCCTTTTTTAATTTATTTTTTCAACCCTTTTTTTGTTTACTCGTGAAACAAAAAAAACATGTAAATGAAAACATAATACATTTGAAAAAAAAAATTCAGTAACATTTTTCGACTTTTTGTCATTAGAATTTTTTTTTAGAAATATTAACTGGATACCTAATATTTGCTATCAAAACACCCGCACATGGGGTTAGCTTGGACCTGTTGGGTGGCAAGTAAAAGGGCCTTTTAATTGGGATTGGTGGGGCACCCAGCCTATAAACTAACAGGTGCATCGGCTTACACTTTCTTAGAATTCTGATTGGTTAGTGTATAGCGGCAGGCACAAGCCACTTGATCTATATAGTTTCCATAATTAATATTACCCCACTTGTAACAAAATACCCCTAGAATAAATGGAAGCCATTATCATTAGGTTCCTGCGGCTCTGACACTAGAGCTGGCCACTTGTTAGTCTAATTGTTGGGCTCTCAAGGAGCACCTAATGACAGGAAGCAACGCTAATTGGAGATGGCTGCAGCCCACAGAGGGCAGGTGCCTTTAGGAAGTGCAAGTCGATATGCGCGGCTCCTCTGCTGAGGATTGCGTGTCGCAACGGACATGTCGCGTTTTCATTGACGTGTGTCTGCGGCGTCACAGACACGAGGTCACGTTGGGTTCCACCGTACACGGCGAGATGAACTGTTCAACGAACGAAGATGTCCCTTCTGGAGGTCTACAACGTTCTTCTGAGTGTAGGCACCTATCGCGTGCATCGAAAGCAGAATGCCATTACCACTGTGGTATTAGATAGAATAATGTACGCCCGTCAAGCATCTTGATTGTGTAAGTCACTGTGGAGGAGGTTAAATGCATTTGATAGAATCAGTGCTGGTCATTGGGCCGGCTCTCGCCGGATCCGAGATCCAGCACCAGATGTGTAGCCGGTTCTTGGGACCCGGCCAGAGTCGGCCACCACAAACCCCAAACCCATGCTCTGTGTTGGGTTACATGGAAAATAAATTTGAAAAAAAAAAGCGCCCCCGACGGCAGAACGCTCATGGCAACAAGGAGTTGCTGAGCTGCTCCACCCCCCTACAGGACTTTGATCCAGGTCACAACTGCAGGACAAGCAAACTGTAACTTCCTCTGGTGACCCCGTGTGAGGGGTCACCAGTAAAAGTTAGTCCTTGGCCACAACCTGGTTTATTTATTTATGTAATGTTTGGCGGATCCATGGAACCAGATTATTTATTTATGTAAGGTTTGCCGGATGCTTGTATCCGACAAACCTTGCATAAATAAATAAATATACAGGTATCCACAAACATTGCATGAATACATAAATAGCCCTACTAACATTGTAACAATGACACACAATGAAGCCACCCAACTGCTCTCAGAGGGGAGCTGCAGGAGCTGTGCGGATGCGGTTCAAGTAAAATAAAACGTTGCTTCTGGCGAACAGAAATCACCCCGTTTGAATAGTTTTAAATAATATTTACTCAGCAACACTGGTCAAAACTATTATCCCCGCAGTGAAGTAACTCATCACCAGTGCCATGGAAGTGGTTTAAAGTGGAATTCATATATAGAGAAATTGCGCTGTGTTAAACTATTATTTTGAACATTTCCTTTGATTGGAGGTCAACTGCCAGCTCCGCCCCCCAACCCCGCCTCCTCAGGCACCGCCCCTGACCCCCCAAACTCCACCCCCCACCCGGACCTTGAGGGATCCCCCACCACATTTTTTCCATTTCCACCACTGGATAGAATGGCACATCACATAATTCCTCAGTGACGTATACTTTAATATCCTCACAGTCTACTTTTGGTGCTGCGTTATGACGAGGATTAGTAATGATGTTCATATTATTAAAATTAGAATGTTTGATTTGTATGATTGTATTTCTTTGTGATTCTTTGGCACGTAAATCAAAATGTCTAATGCC
Source organism: Ambystoma mexicanum (assembly GCF_040938575.1). Classification (NCBI taxonomy): domain Eukaryota; kingdom Metazoa; phylum Chordata; class Amphibia; order Caudata; family Ambystomatidae; genus Ambystoma; species Ambystoma mexicanum. The sequence continues at coordinate 308,227,378 of NC_090934.1, read as the reverse complement.
AGAAAGTGATGTGCCACGAGCGTATTGATCTCTCCAGCATACAAGTCCTTGCCCTGGGCTGCACGGAGTGCAAATCATAGGCGTAGTTCCAGCATAGAAGCCCTTTCCCTGGGATGCACCGGGTGCAAATCATAGGCGTGGTTCCAGCATTGCAGTCCTTGCCCGGGGATGCACCGGGTGCAAATCATATGCGTGGTTCCAGCATAGAAGCCCTTGCCCTGAGCTGCACCGGATGAAATCATAGGCGTGGTTCCAGCATAGAAGCCCTTTCCCTGGGATGCACCGGGTGCAAATCATAGGCGTGGTTCCAGCATTGCAGTCCTTGCCCGGGGATGCACCGGGTGCAAATCATAGGCGTGGTTCCAGCATAGAAGCCCTTGCCCTGAGCTGCACCGGATGAAATCATAGGCGTGGTTCCAGCATAGAAGCCCTTTCCCTGGGATGCACCGGGTGCAAATCATAGGCGTGGTTCCAGCATTGCAGTCCTTGCCCGGGGATGCACCGGGTGCAAATCATAGGCGTGGTTCCAGCATAGAAGCCCTTGCCCTGAGCTGCACCGGATGAAATCATAGGCGTGGTTCCAGCATAGCAGTCCTTGCCCTGGGCTGAACTGGGTCCAAATCATAGGCGTGGTTCCATCATAGCAGTCCTTTCCCTGGGCTGCACCGGGTGCAAATCATAGGCGTGGTTCCAGCATAGAAGCCCTTTCCCTGGGCTGCACCGGGTGCAAATCATAGGTGTGGTTTCAGCATAGAAGCCCTTTCCCTGGGCTGCACCGGGTGCAAATCATAGGTGTGGTTTCAGCATAGAAGCCCTTGCCCTGGGCTGAACTGGGTGCAAATCATAGGCGTGGTTCCATCATGGCAGTCCTTGCCCTGGGCTGCACCGGGTGCAAATCATAGGCGTGGTTCCAGCATAGAAGCCCTTTCCCTGGGCTGCACCGGGTGCAAATCATAGGTGTGGTTTCAGCATAGAAGCCCTTTCCCTGGGATGCACCGGGTGCAAATCATAGGTGTGGTTTCAGCATAGAAGCCCTTGCCCTGGGCTGAACCGGATGAAATCATATGTGTGGTTTCAGCATAGAAGCCCGGCGTGGTTCCAGCATAGAAGTCCTTCGCCTGGGCTGCACCGGATGCAAATGATAGGCGTGGTTCCAGCATAGAAGTCCTTCCCCTGAGCTGAACCGGATGCAAATCATAGGCGTGGTTCCAGCATAGAAGTCCTTCCCCTGAGCTGAACCGGATGCAAATCATAGGCTTGGTTCCAGCATAGAAGTCCTTCCCCTGAGCTGAACCGGATGCAAATCATAGGCTTGGTTCCAGCATAGAAGTCCTTCCCCTGAGCTGAACCGGATGCAAATCATAGGCGTGGTTCCAGCATAGAAGTCCTTCCCCTGAGCTGAACCGGATGCAAATCATAGGCGTGGTTCCAGCATAGAAGTCCTTCCCCTGAGCTGAACCGGATGCAAATGATAGGCGTGGTTCCAGCATAGAAGTCCTTCCCCTGAGCTGAACCGGATGATCCAGCATAGAAGTCCTTCCCCTGAGCTGAACCGGATGCAAATCATAGGCTTGGTTCCAGCATAGAAGTCCTTCCCCTGAGCTGAACCGGATGCAAATCATAGGCGTGGCTCCAGCATAGAAGTCCTTCCCCTGGGCTGAACCGGATGAAATCATAGGCGTGGAAGCGAAACAATAAGGAGTTCTAGTAAATCTCCCCTACATTGTATACTTTAACCATTGCATTAACACTCTACCTACCTCACAATGTTGGGTGGGGGGGATGGGGGGTTTGTAATCGTTCTCACTGTTGTATATGTTTATGTAGTTAATATGTGTTACCTGATGACTCGCGAGCATCCGCTACATTAAGGTTGCTTCAACAGTTGGCAGTGTTATGTTTTCTGTCTTACCCTTTCGTTACTGCTTGCACAATGCACATGATTACAAAATGGCAATAAACAGATGGTACAAACAAACAAAAATAAAAAAATAAACATTGTTGTAAAACATTCACATTTTCCTTATGCAACCACTTTGAAAACATTGATCATACAGCAGCCCACCCACCACTTCACTCAAAAATAAAGAAAAGGCCTCGTGGGCTGTGCTAAACAAATACCAGGGCCATCTTTTCAAGGCAGTGGTTGTTTTTTTTCCTTCTTTTTTACCTATTCCTGCATGCTTTTCTAATTTGCCATTTGCGCCCTTCTGAGGGAATATAAGAAGCCGCCGTGATGGGGCCGTCCACCTTAATCTTGCCACATCGCAATATTTGTGCCCAAGCAATATACGAGCACAATTTACAAAATATCAATGAAAAAGACTCGAAGGGGGACAATGATAGCTGCCAAAAGTGACTTCTTCTCATCTCATATCCCTTGTGCGTTATACTGGCTAAGGACTCCAGGGTGTTTTATAATATCGTAAAATGCGCTCGATGGGTCCATTATTCTGTATAATACCAACATGAAAGCGGGCACCCTCCTCTTAAGGTAGACAATCGGCACCTTGAAGTTGTGAAAATGCTGCAGCGTTTAAAAGAGCTCCCTCATTGCTTGTGGAAAGTTCCGTTGTCTGAAAGGTTATCCAGCCGGGACTTTTTTCTCTAGTGTAATGCCCGTGGACGCCAAGGGCTGCAACTGTATTTCATGAGCTATAAAGCTGAGCTTTAAGTGGGCTGGTGCCAGCTGGGGCCGAGCCCCGGCAGGCTAAAAAATATGGGTCTGAGCCGGGGTCCGGCCGGGGGACCCCTAACGTCCCCCAGCAGCACCGACCACTAGAGGACAAGGTTTTTCTCCTACAGCCTGAAGCTCTCGTTCATTTGCGAGAGCTTAAGACTTAAAAAAAAAGCCTTTTCTCTGTAATGATGGCACTGGCACCTGTGAGGCATTCCTTTAATCAAGAGATGCCCGTGGGCCAGTGCCACCATTATAGATGAAAAGGTGAGGCCGCTGGAAGACAAGGGCCTTTTTTTGAAGCTTGAAGCTCCCGTTCGTTCGCGGGAGCTTCAGGCTTTAGGTAAAAAGGGCTAAACTTCCAGCGGCCTCCCCTTTTCAGCCTTAACAGTGCTGCTGTCCCTCATCAAATGCCAGGCGAGCTGCAGCGCCACCATTAAGGTTGAAAACATGTGGCTGCTGTCCCCCGCCAGGCATCCTGTCAGGTAATGGATGCAGAGATCAGCGTGGGCACAGGGTTCTGATCTCTACAAAGGGCTCCTTGGCGGGAGTGCCTGTTGGCCCTTAAGCCAGCTCATCAAGGGGGCATGCCTAATGAGCCGGCAGGCGATCCCCTCATCATTAGGCCACACCCCATTGATGAGCCCCGGATCGTTTTGCCATGCCATTTAAGGCACTGCACAAAGCTTATGATCTGCTATAGATATGCATTAAATAAGTAAATGACTAGTTCTGTTCGCCATTTTGCCAAAAACAACACCCTTATTGGTCAGCAGGAAGATTGCCCGCATGTCAAGCACTGCTGGCAGCTCTTTTGACTTTCAGTAGCACTGAATGAGAAGTGTATGTGTTTCCCTATAAGTATTTCAATCTACAAAGCAAAGCTTCCTTGAACTGCCGAGGTCTAGACACAGCCTCGCCCGGCAGGTGTATCAAGGGCTCATTGCGTGCACCTTGCAGGCAAGTGTATGCATATTCAATAATATCGTGTTTTTATGTAGTGCTTCAAACTGTACTGCTCTAGCTTCTAAGCGCTGTAAAAACAGGCCTTAATAATAATAACCCTTATTGTGTTTTAGCACAAATTGAACTTTACAAAAATAAGTCATATAATCAAATAGAACATCAGAAACATCATTAGAAAAACATGTCATGATTACATACATAATATATAAAAAATGCATAAAATACATACACTACTTAAAATAGACAAATAATCCTAATTCCTAGAGAGAATTCATTTTTCATGACAATACATAGGTTGTGCAAACAACATGGGCATGCCAAAGCTTAAGCCTAACCGTGAGCATTACTTATAAGCCCTAAGGCCAGCTAAAGGTTCAAATATTGATTACCAGCAGCTGGGAAAGTGAACTTCCTTTCGGGAGCACTGTTCATATTAGCCCAAATCGTTTTTAAAGTTTAGCCATATACGAGACAAGACTATCTGGGAAGAAATAGAGTTAGCGTGGAGGCAACAGTCCCAGAAGGCTTTTGTTTTAATTGGCTCATAGTTGTGAGCTAGGCCACCCAGGTTACACATGATTAAAAACGTGTCCCCCTGTTTGTCTTCTGAGGAATTTTACAAACACATCAGTAACGTTTTGAAAATACATGACTGGCATGACGCGCTTCGGCCATTAATCTTAAGAGATCCCAATGAATGTTTATATGTCGTATGAAGAGCCCAGATGCAGCTGGTGTACATATATTGCTGTGCCTTTATTAGAAACGGATGTCAGCCGACACGTGTTTCGACAAAAGTCGTTCTCAAGGCTGGCAAAATCATCCAATTGTAAAAGAAATAACATTAATGAAAAAGAAAAATGATATAACATAAATTACAAACGAACCGAAGCCTTTATGACAAATGGTCCTGACGTTTGTGTGCCTTATTCACAATAGGTTGTTGTCAAATATGATTGGAATAACAAAATGTTTACGTACCCCACGTGTGTTTCAATCGTATATGAGGCATTTGAGGATGGCAGGAAGAACAAAACAAAAGGAAGGAAATAGCCTAATAAGTTAAAGTCACTTGATATCAAACGTATGAACAAGGTGGATTATTGTGCCGTGAAAGCGCAATCTGATCGCCCAGAAAATGTGGCCCGTCTCATCCCAATGATTAGAATCCTAATCACCGCATAGTGAGGTGTACTTATATAATCAAATTCAAGTTGATACCGCGTCCCAAACCGTGCCAATAAATGATACATGTGTCCTGCCGGTCATCTAATAACAAGCATGCGTGAGGGTTGTGCCGCATGAGGGTAATGAGGGAAAGATGCAATATGCGGGTGCTAGCTCACCAATCATCCAATGCTGTCTATTTAGTATTGGTTTTGTATGCCCGCCACAATAAAGTCGTATCTGACATTATTCCGGTATCAAGAGCATTCTGTAAGCGAATAATATAGACAAGGTGCGCAATTCCCGTGATGGACTGTTAAACTACGTCATGGAATGAGTACAAAGGAATTAGATCCAAGCACTCCCCAGTCCTCTTCATAAAACGCCCCTGAATGTAATTGTGGGGCTGAAGTCTTTGGTTTAATCCCAATCAACAGATAGAATATGGTTCTATATAAACCTGCTGGCCAGAAACACATGAGAGCTGTGTAAGGAAGAATAATGTTTTGTTGTATCCATAGCAACCTCAAAGTCTTCATTCTTACCCGGTGGTTGCAGAAGTTTGCGAGGGTTAAATCCCTGCGTTTGCGTGAGAATCAGAAACGCGAATGATTGGTGTCCTAATGTTCAGGGCCGGTCTTACACCACATTGCACCCCAGGCAGGAAGCATCGTTGGCGCCCTCCTGCACCCCAACACCTAAAAATGACAACCAAAAACATGTGTTACAAATGTAACCAGCTTGCCGGGGTCTGAGGGCCCACTGACCACTGGCCCTGTGTTGCAGATGTTCTGTTTCGTACCACCTCACATGCATTTCACATGGGGCAATACTAGAGTAACGATATGAATAATTTTCTGATAGTAAGTTATCATTCCAAGATGGACAGTCTGGTATACTCTTATTGTACTCTTTCAAAATACCTCTCTGAGAGTGGGAAAGGGGACACATAGCAACAATGAGGATTCCAGTATGCTTTGCTTTAAATCACAGAGCATTTCAGGACTAGAACAGTGATCAGAGATCTCTACGTTTGATAAACAAGTATGTGATAAAAGGATTGTATGTGTGAATCTCTAAATGCATAACCGATGCATGGCTTGGTGCTCACATCACGGTTCACAATACTCACCCTAACATTAAAATGTTTGTAACCATGGACCATACATGCTTATTTGAACAGCTTAAATTGTTGGATGCGAGTATTAAATGGCTGCAACATTAGCCACTCAAATGGGGGTACAAGGGCTCTTTTGCTTCTTTCTGAAGAATTTTAGATGAGGAAGGGCTGGGTCACACTGTGGTCATACCCAACCCAATAAAGAAACATCTTTTGGGAATTATATCTACAGACAGGACAAGATACCGCACAAGAGAGACCAAATAAACAATGCACAGAAAGGCTACACAGAAAGGATTGTACCGCTTACAAGCTTTAGCCCGACCAGCAATAAGCTGATGAAGCGTTTTAAACAAAACTGGCTTCTAATGCATGGTAAAGGGTCCACAGTTCCTCAGTTACTACCTCCTCACTGTTACGCAGGCCTCAGGAGTTATTTTGGCAAATGAGATCAGGCCCATGATCTAACAGACCTGTTATTAGCATCTCTTATTAGTGCCGGATATGCAGCAACTGCAAATCATAGCGTGGCAGTGTAGAAAGGGCCTTGGGCCTAGTGGATGTATAATTTGAGGCAACTTCTTTGATTGCTTTATGTGTTTAAGTGTGGGCAGCACAGTATGGCTATCTTGTCAGTCACATACACATAACGTTCCAGTGTGCTATAGTGTGGACATTGGGCACATCGGACAACAACAGGTATATGTGCTGTTACGTACGGGAGCGCCACATAGATGCCACTAACCAACAGGGTGGTAACTTGGGCAGTGCACAAATCATTGCTGCACACATATCACTGCACTGATTTGCCACAGACTATGGTCTGCACAGTGACACAATAAACACTGCTTTCCTAATCAAGGTCACATTGAGTTGCCATCTGGTGTGCCTGCTAGGCAGTGGCTGGCTCTGGGTTGTTTTGAAAATTAAAACACCTTTGATGCTAAGCTGATGCATTTAGTCGAAAGCAGACACTAGAATATTTAAGCAAGAAAATGTCAGTTAACCTTCTCAGGGATGCACCATATGTAAATAAAAAGTAATATAAGAAAAAAATAAGTTTTGGTATGTCAAATAAAGAGACATGAAAATAAAGAAAATAGTTTTTAGCTTTTCTGTGTGGCACGTTAATTCTCTTTGCAGAATGCATAGGTTTGGTCAGCTAACTGATACTTGTGCTGGCCTGGTGAATAAAAATGTCCCATGTTCAGTTCTGAAGACTGGAATGTGTAGCACCTGGTGTATACAAACAATGGCTTGTTAAATGAACCATAACTTATACATTTACCCACCTGAAAGGCTGTTACTTTAGCACAGAGAATGAGGGGTAAGGGGTGTGTGACTCCAGAGCATCTCACACGCTGCGTTTGGAATATGCATCACCTTGTTTGTATATTCCAGCGCATCTTAGTCCGCAGAGATCAGCAGCCGCACTTGGCAGTGAGGAGCACTCACCGGCACAGCAGGTTATGTGGTAGCAGGTCAGTTTACCTTTCAGTAAACTGTTTTCTAATCTTCTTATAGGTTATCTGACACAATCATAATTTCTTTATGGACTAACAACATGGACATCATGACTCTTATGCAGAGTAACTAATACACATTTGTTCCACTCTTTGTGAATAAACATGAACTTGTGTGGTGCCCAGTTGTGAATCTTGCAGAGGCTCCCTTTCATAGTGATGCGCCAGCGCCATGAAGTGTGCCTGATCTGCATGAAATGACAATTTACAGTGACTTGTCAGGAATGCATTTTTACATCAGACAGCAACCCAGCTGGAAGGGGGTGTACCCAGTCCGCCAACCCATGTGCTCTGTGTATAGATGAAGCACTTGCTGCAGGCAGGCGGTAGGGACTTTTCCTGAAATAGCACCATATGACCATAATCGTCAGGGCCGTGGACCTTGGACACTGCCAGCCGACAGCCGTTCAGTGTGTGAGAGTAGTATGGCAGCCAGAGGCTCTACTTTTGCGCATCTGTCAACGGGACCTCTGTGTATCTGCAAAAAGCCAGTCAATGACGTAATGCAGTTTGGAAAACAGTTCGAGATCTAGTCACGTCTTCCCTTTAACCCTGTGCACCTGCACCCAGAGGCGTTGAGATCTCTCGGTATCCGGAATTAGTGGTGAAGCAGTACCTCTCAACTGTGAGACCCGTGTATTCACCATCTGGAATGGGTGGTCAGACAAACAGTGCCCTTGCCCTTGAGACCCTATGTACTGGGTTTCCAGACTGGGTGAAGTAGTAGCACTCCACGAGCACCCTAATTTGAATAAAGGAGATGCTAGAAACACTCTGCCAGTGCCAGCCAGGCCTTCACTTTCCAATGGTACCTCCCATGCCCAGAGCCGTACCTCGTAGCTGAAAGTACCTCTCTGTCATCTGATACACAAACTGCCAGAAGCACTCGGCACCCGAGGGCTGCACGGACCGGTGCACCAAGATGGAAACAGGCTCTGGTTCACACTGGGTCTGGCTGCAGCTGGGCCTTGATCCGATCCTGATCCCGTTTCAAGAAAGGGAAGGCTACCCAGCCCCAATCAATCAACTCCCCACTCAGTGCACTGGGCAGCGCATGAGCTGGAGGAGGGCACGCACGTGCGCCCAGCCATGGGCCATGGTTGCCTGGCGCCAGCACCACCAGGGAAGTAAATGTAGCAAAACATTTTGCTATGCTAATTGCTACCCTGCGCTGAGGCTGCATTGCTAATAAATTATAATTTCTAGGATTTCAGTTCAATATTACTTTTTCTTTAGAAATGCCAGTTAACTGAAAATTAAAAGAAGTGTATGCATTTTCGTTTTTCTCTCCTTCAGTCAGGGTTCTTTAATGACCTGGGAGTTGACACCTCAGTGTGAAATTACATAATCTGAACCCCACTAAATGGGCCCTATATGACTGGTGGTGCCACGTGGCTGAGCCAGTGTGTGTCAGTTAATAAAAAGGTATGGTAAACAGTGAAACATTTTTTTTTAATGAAATGCTGACTAGCAGACTGCTGGTGTGGCGCCCCCTAGAGGCCGACAGACATCAGGCAGCCGCCTGAGCTGCCTGACACAAATACCAGCCCTGCTAATGTTTAATGTTGATGAGGTGCGTGTGACGTGGGACGCAGCAGTTCGTGTTGCCTGACACATCTCACGCAGCACGCGCATGCCGAAGACCAACCTCATGTCTCTGCATGCACCGATACTCCCCGACGTGTTGTTGATCAACACACTGAAAGTGAAAGTGACTATCGGCAGTAGCCATCTGCATTCATCAGTTTCGTGAATGCGTTATCAAATCATACAATTGTTGCATATTCAAACCTCTGCCATATATTGGATGGCTCAGAACTGTAATTATGTATATAAACATATACAGTATATGTATGTGTATATATACGTGTACATTATTCCATAATTGTTTTAAAATTTTGCGTAATTAAATTTAGGACACTGTAGTGTATTTGTACTAAAAAGAAGTCAACACACAATATTGGCGTGTGGATTGCAATTGGGGATTGACAAGTAAAATTTGACTGACACTATATATTCTGAGCACAATGGAGTGCCTTATGAATGCTAGTTTTACGGAAGCGTAACCATAGTAACTATAAGATTGTATTGCTCATTCTGAGTGCTTCCGCCTAGCCAGCTTAAATCAATATTGAGCCATATACTTTAATGTGAATTCTAGTGTATTAAGGGATTAAGTAATTGTTTAAAACTTGAAAAGCTAACCATTACGACCCGCCAGTTTGCAAACCGTAACACTAGCATTCATAAGGCACTCCATTGAGCTCACAATATATAGTGTCAGTCAAGTCAACAACACGTCGGGGAGTATCGGCGCATGCAGAGACATGAAGTTGATCTTCGGCATGCGCGTGCTGCGTGAGATGTGTCAGGCAACACGAACCGCTCCGTGTCACGTCACACGCACCTCCTCACCATTACACATTAGGACTCCAAATCATTTGCGTTTCTGATTCTCACGCGAACGCAGGGATTTAGCCCTAGCAAACTTCTACAACCACCGGGTAAGAATGAAGACTTTGAGGTTGCTATGAGTACAACGAAACATTAGTCTTCCCTACACAGCTTTCATGTGTTTCTGGCCAGCAGGCTTATATAGAACCATATTCTATCTGTTGATTGGGATTATACCAAGAAGACGATTTCACAGACTTCAGCCCCACAATTACATTCAGGGGCGTTTTATGAAGAGGATTGGGGAGTGCTTGGGTCTAATTCCTTTGTACTCATTCCATGACGTAGTTTAACAGTCCATCACAGGAATTGTGCATCTTGTCTATATTATTCGCTTACAGAATGCTCTTGATACCGGAATAATGTCAGATACGACTTTATTGTGGCGAGCATACAAAACCAATACTAAATAGACAACATTGGATGATTGGTGAGCTAGCATCCGCATATTACATTTTTCCCTCATTACCCTCATGTGGCACATCCCTCACGCATGCTCATTATTATATGACCAGCAGGACAAATGTATTATTTATTGGCACGGTTTTTGGACGCGGTATCAACTTGAATTTGATTATATAAGTACACCTCACTATGTCGTTGTGAAGACCGGAGGGGGGTCTGTACTTCATCATCAGGCCTAGCTTCTCGGGAGGTGATGGGAGCTGGTTATTAAGTACAGTGTAGTCCCCAAGCCAAGCACCCACAAGGAAAGGTCCACACACTGTATCGGTTACAACACAGTCTTTATATAATTAATGTTCAAAGGTCTATACAATATCACGATAACTCAATTTGTACTCCGAAAATCAACAATGGTAAATATATACAGTCCTAAAGTGGTACCACTAATGTTATTAGATCTCATTAAAGTGCATACGGTCAGAATGACACACATCAGAATAAAGAGGAAACCAGCAGCAGAGAGAGGAAGGAAAGCAAGATGGTTGAGCAATTGTCAGAATACTGGCCCCGTTTACCTAGACACAGTTCTGTGTGGAGATCCCCCCACCTGGGCAACCTGTAAAGCAAAGATGTATCACAAGCCCAGTCCATATATTGTTCACACTAGACTTTCCAAAAGTTCTGCAACCCCAAAGTACCTTGGCGTTGTAGCGTTCCGCATCAGGGAATCGATGGCCCTTCTTGAGTGTCCTCCCTTTCAGGCAGGAGTCACGGGTCATCGAACGTCCAACGGAGAACAGGTCGCGCTACGACGGTGAAGTGGCCGCGTCGTTCCTAGCGGTGCTCGTTGACGGGGAAGCGTAAACGTCCTGCCAGGAAGAGGCGTGCGGGGCACCTCGGTGTCGATAGTTCTGGACCGCAAAAAGTTGAAGCACTGTGGCCCAGCAAGGGCATTGAGTCGTCTGCGTTTTTGTGGTCTTTGGGTGGCGGGAAACCCACCGGTGGATGCTCTTCAGCGCGTCGACGGTCAGGCCTTCTCCGGCAGGATACAGCAGCGACGATGCGGACGAGAGCGTCCTTGGATCAATGAAGTTCTTAGGCAAATGGGAGCGCGGCTGCTCCAGTCGGCAACGGCGGTCATCGACAGTGGCGAACAACAGTCCGGGCGCTTCTCCTTGGAGTTCCGCAGCAATCCCTGTATCGGGTCGGCAGCCTGTCGAAGGTCTGTCTACCAGGGAGCTTAGGCAAAGATCAGCTGTGCACGATGGTCCCTCGTAGCTCGGGAAGAGGGCGGCTTACCAGGTCCTCTCTGGGTCACTTCTTGAAGCACAGCAGCTTTCAGATTGCAAAGGAGAGCAACAGCAATTCTTCTCGTCCAGCAGGGCTTCAGGATCAAGCTTCAGTTACTCCAGTTACTCGCCGTAGTGGACTTCAGCTTCTGAACACGGTTCCTAGCAGTGAGAGGTCCCCAGATATACTGTTGAACTCCCATTCATTCCGCTGGGTCACACTCGAGCATCCAATCACAACTACGGTCATTCATACAGGCAGGCAGCCAATCAAGCACACGGTGCATTAAGGCCATTCACTTCTCTCCAGACACTCACAACAAGTTATGTGTATTGGGACAAGTACTGAGCCATTCAACACTCCAAGCTGCATTCATACCGGTTTCGGGCAGGGCTGTCTCAACCATTGTGTCAACCGCCAGATACTAGACAGCCACAACATAGAATGTATATTCGTCACACACTCCATTCACATACGGTCATTGAGAAGGCTCCAGCCAGTCTGGTCGGCACTTCCCCACACTACCATATACAGAACTTTCACCCAACAGCCAGTCAGGAGGAAGGGACAGAGGCAGGGTAACAGGTGATGGAAGGCAAGAGGCTATGGGGGCCATTTTGTCTCCATCCGGAATCTACCAATTCCAATGACAGGGCATCCCAAAATGGAGGACGCTCAGGGCACCAGTCATTTCAGCATGGAGCTGCCACCAGCCCGTACCCTGCTCTGTGGGTCACACACAGGTGCCCAAAAACATACACTAGGGGCACAGGGTTGCACCCCTAGCCATGGGTGCCATAAGGGTATCCCATGAGTCTGTTCACCAAACCAAAAGAGAGAGAGCTGCACCACCAGGAGTCCCACATGAACTCCTGCACGGAAAACACGACAGAACACATGATAAAAAGCAGTAAAGGACAAGGATACGGAGGCCCTGTCCCTCCGATGCATTTCCAGCATCACAGTCGTGATTAGGATTCTAATAATTGGGATGAGACGGGCCACATTTTCTGGGCTTGCAGATTGCGCTTTCACTGCACAATAATCTACCTTGTTCATATGTTTATCAAGTGACTTTAACTTATTAGGCTATTTCCTTCCTTTTGTTTTGTTCGTCCTGTCATCCTCAAATGCCTCATATATGATTGAAACACACGTGGGGTATGTACACATTTTGTTATTGCAATTATATTTGACAACCTATTGTGAATAATGCACACAAATGTCGGGACTATTTGCCATAATGGCTTCGGTTCGTTTGTAATTTATACTATACCATTTTTCTTTTTCATTAATGTTATTTCTTTAAAATTGGATGATTTTGCCAGCCTTCAGAACGACTTTTGTTGAAACACGTGTCGGCTGACATCCGTTTCTAATAAAGGCACAGCAATATATGTACTTCAGCTGCATCTGAACTCTTCATACAACATATAAACATTAATTTTGATCTCTTAAGATTAATGGGTGAAGCGTGTCATGCCAGTCATGTATTTTCAAAATGTTACTATTTGTTGGTGCTGATGGGTGCACCCACCTTGCGATTTTGGTGACGCAGCTAGCCACATCCTAAGGATTTAGTGGCCCTAGCGCGCACCCTAGGGTCCATACCCATACATACATCAGTAACGTGCCTCGGGTGCAAGATGTAACTGTGGACCTCGTACAGCTAGTAAGGGTAGAGGATTGGTTCGGAGCAAAAGTATCAAGCGTATAACTGCCGGCTCAGGACAGAACGACAAGTAGGGCTGAGTTTTCCTATAGTGATGTTTTTAGTTTCGACAGGTGAGAATAGTTACTATACCAGTCCCGCCCGTTAAATCTCTTTTCAAAAGCCACTTTCAGGACGGTATAAGGTTTCTCAATATTGAAATGTGGGTACCAGTCTATCTTTGCAAAGACTTTGTTGTTGAAGGCTGAGTAGTTGCTACCCCTTAGTTGACTTCCTGATCACAATTTTCTCTGAGGCTTGTCAGTAACCGACATGTAGGGCTTGTTCTGGATTTTACGTACAGCAGGCCTCTTGCCCAAAGGGCCACTCCCCGAAGGGAAGTCAGACCTAACTCGAATCGTATGAATTCAACAGGGCAATTAGTATTACCCCATTTTTAATGTTAGTTCATTTATCGACCTTGGAAGCAGGAAAGGCTAAGTTGCCCTCCTGCAGGATTTGCACTTGTGAAATGCAGGCTCCCCTTCCTTTTGTTAGCAGCGACTGATGCTTTGCTTGTGTGGGTTTCCACCCTAGGCAGTTGCGTGCTCTGCCGCTCGGACTTGTCCTGACACCTCTCTTTATTCTCCACAGTTGACTTTATTGGAGGATTTGATTCCTACGGTTACCAGGCTCCTCAGAAGACTTCACACTTACAGCTACAGCCTTTGTACACGTGAGTATGAGACCTCATGCTACTCACTTCTATCTGTGGCCTCTACCTGCTTTCATTCACCCCCTTGTGTGACCAGGAACTGCTTGCACTCACTGCTCTATGTGACCTAGAACTGCTTCCACTCACTGCTCTGACACCTGCAACTGCTTCCACTCACTGCTCTGAGACCTGGAACTGCTTCCACTCACTGCTCTCTGTGACCTGGAACTGCTTCCACTCACTGCTCCATGAGATCTGGAACTGCTTCCACTCACTGCTCTATGTGACCTGGAACTGCTTCCACTCACTGCTCTATGTGACCTGGAACTGCTTTCACTCACTGCTCTATGTGACCTGCAACTGCTTCCACTCACTGATCTATGTGACCTGCAACTGCTTCCACTCACTGCTCTATGAGACCTAGAACTGCTTCCACTCACTGCTCTGTGTGACCTGGAACTGCTTCCACTCACTGCTCCATGAGACCTGGAACTGCTTCCACTCACTGCTCTATGAGACCTGCAACTGCTTCCACTCACTGCTCTGAGACCCGGAACTGCTTCCACTCACTGCTCTATGAGATATGGAACTGCTTCCACGCACTGCTCTATGAGATCTGGAACTGCTTCCACTCACTGCTCTATATGACCTGGAAATGCTACCACTCACTGCTCTATGAGATCTGGAACTGCTTCTACTCACTGCTCTATGAGATCTGGAACTGATTCCACTCAATGCTCTATGATACTTGATCTGCGTCCACTTACTGCTCGATGATGCCCGAACGGCTTCCACTCACTGCTCTATGTGACCTGGAACTGCTTCTACTCACTGCTCTATGAGATCTGGAACTACTTCCACTCACTGCTCTGAGACCGGGAACTGCTTCCACTCACTGCTCTATGAGATATGGAACTGCTTCCACGCACTGCTCTGAGATCTGGAACTGCTTCCACTCACTGCTCTATATGACCTGGAAATGCTACCACTCACTGGTCTATGAGATCTGGAACTGCTTCTACTCACTGCTCTATGAGATCTGGAACTGATTCCACTCACTGCTCTATGATACTTGATCTGCGTCCACTTACTGCTCAATGATGCCTGAACGGCTTCCACTCACTGCTCTGAGACGTGAACTGCTCCACTTCCATCTATCTCTGACTGGCAACTGTTTCCAGTCATGGCTCTCTATACCAGGCTACTGATTCCATCCACTTGCTCCTTTGACATGAAACTGCTTTCACTCACTGCTCTCTGCGACCTGGAGCGTCTTCCACTCACTGTGCACTGTGCTAAGGTACTGCATCCCCGCACTGGTGTCTGTGATGTGGAACTATGTCACTCACTACTCTTACTGACCTGGAAGCGCATCCATTATGCTCGAGTGCTGCATATACCCCTTTCATTCTGTGACATGGTGCTGCATACACTGACTGCTGGCTGTGCCAAGGTACTGCATCCACTCACTGCTTTCTATGCCAGGTAACTACATCCAACCACTGCTGTCTGTGGCAGGATACTGCACCCACTTATTTCTCTTTATTCCAGGTTACTACATCCACCCACTGCTGCCTGTGGCAGGATACTGCACCCACTTCTTTCTCTCTATGCCAGGTTACTATATCCACCCACTGCTGTCTTGGGCAGGATACTGCACCCACTTTTTTTCTCTCTGTGCCA
The DNA here is from genome assembly GCF_040938575.1 of Ambystoma mexicanum. Lineage (NCBI taxonomy): Eukaryota > Metazoa > Chordata > Amphibia > Caudata > Ambystomatidae > Ambystoma > Ambystoma mexicanum. The sequence goes on along the minus strand of NC_090934.1, from coordinate 308,211,727 downwards.
GGTTACTACATCCACCCACTGCTGTCTGTGGCAGGATACTGCACCAACTTCTTTCTCTCTGTGCCAGGTTACTACACCCACTGCTGCCTGTGGCAGGATACTGCACCCACTTCTTTCTCTCTGTGCCAGGTTACTACATCCACCCACTGCTGTCTGTGTCAGGATACTGCACCCACTTCTTTCTCCTCTGTGTGCCAGGTTACTACACCCACTTACTGCTGTCTGTGTCAGGATACTGCACCAACTTCTTTCTCTCTGTGCTAGGTTACTGCATCCACCCACTGCTATCTGTGTCAGGATACTGCACCCCCCTTCTTTCTCTCTGTGCCAGGTTATTGCATCCACCCACTGATGTCTGTCTCAGGATACTGCACCCACTTCTTTCACACTGTGCCAGGTTACTACATCCACCCACTGATGTCTGTGGCTGGATACTGCACCCACGTTTTTCTCTCTGTGCCGGGTTACTACAGCCACCCACTGCTGTCTGTGGCAGGATACTGCACCCACTTATTTCTCTCTGTGTCAGGTTACTATATCCACCCACTGCTGTCTGTGGCAGGATACTGCACCCACTTCTTTCTCTCTGTGGCAGGTTACTACATCCACCCACTGCTGTCTGCGGCAGGATACTCTACCCACTTATTTCTCTCCGTGTCAGGTTACTACATCCACTTACCGCTGTCTGTGTCAGGATACTGCACCCACCTCTTTCTCTATGTGCCAGGTTACTACATCCACCCACTGCTGTCTGTGGCAGGATACTGCACCCACTTCTTTTTCTTTATGCCAGGTTACTACATCCACCCACTGCTGTCTGTGTCAGGATACTGCACCCACTTTTTCTCTGTGTGCCAGGTTACTACATCCACCCACTGCTGTCTGTGGCAGGATACTGCACCAACTTCTTTCTCTCTGTGCCAGGTTACTACATCCACCCACTGCTGTCTGTGGCAGGATACTGCACCCACTTCTTTCTCTCTGTGCCAGGTTACTACATCCACCCACTGCTGTCTGTGTCAGGATACTGCACCCACTTCTTTCTCTGTGTGCCAGGTTACTACACCCACTTACTGCTGTCTGTGTCAGGATACAGCACCCACTTCTTTCTCTCCGTGCCAGGTTACCACATCCACTTACTGCTGTCTGTGTCAGGATACTGCACCCATTTCATTCTGTGCCAGGTTACTACATCCACTTACTGCTGTCTGTGTCAGGATACTGTACCCATTTCTTTCTGTGCCAGGTTACTACATCCACTTACTGCTGTCTGTGGCAGGATACTGCACCCACATTTTTCTCTCGGTGCCAGGTTACTACATCCACCCACTTCTGTCTGTGGCAGGATACTGCACCCACTTCTTACTCTCTGTGCCAGGTTACTACATCCACCCACTGCTGTCTGTGGCAGATTACTGCACCCACTTTATTCTCTCGGTGCCAGGTTACTAAATCCACCCACTGCTGTCTGTGCCAGGTTACTACATCCACTCACTGCTGTCTGTGTCAGGATACTGCACCCACTTATTTCTCTCTATTCCAGGTTACTACATCCACCCACTGCTGTCTGTGGTAGGATACTGGACCCACTTCTTTCACTATGTGCCAGGTTACTTACTACATCCACTTACTGCTGTCTGTGGCAGGATACTGCACCCACTTCTTTCTCTCCGTGCCAGGTTACTACATCCAACCACTGCTGTCTGTGTCAGGATACTGCACCCACTTCTTTCTCTCTAGCCAGGTTACTACATCCACCCACTCCTGTCTGTGGAAGGATACTGCACCCACTTCTTTTCTCTCTGTGCCAGGTTACTACATCCACCTACTGCTGTCTGTGTCAGGATACTGAACCCACTTCTTTCTTTCTATGCCAGGTTAGTACATCAACCCACTGCTGTCTGTGTCAGGATACTGCACCCACTTCTTTCTCCTCTGTGTGCCAGGTTACTACACCCACTTACTGCTGTCTGTGTCAGGATACTGCACCAACTTCTTTCTCTCTGTGCTAGGTTACTGCATCCACCCACTGCTATCTGTGTCAGGATACTGCACCCACCTCTTTCTCTATGTGCCAGGTTACTACATCCACCCACTGCTGTCTGTGGCAGGATACTGCACCCACTTCTTTTTCTTTATGCCAGGTTACTACATCCACCCACTGCTGTCTGTGTCAGGATACTGCACCCACTTGTTCTCTGTGTGCCAGGTTACTACATCCACCCACTGCTGTCTGTGGCAGGATACTGCACCAACTTCTTTCTCTCTGTGTCAGGTTACTACATCCACCCACTGCTGTCTGTGGCAGGATACTGCACCCACTTCTTTCTCTCTGTGCCAGGTTACTACATCCACCCACTGCTGTCTGTGTCAGGATACTGCACCCACTTCTTTCTCTGTGTGCCAGGTTACTACACCCACTTACTGCTGTCTGTGTCAGGATACAGCACCCACTTCTTTCTCTCCGTGCCAGGTTACCACATCCACTTACTGCTGTCTGTGTCAGGATACTGCACCCATTTCATTCTGTGCCAGGTTACTACATCCACTTACTGCTGTCTGTGTCAGGATACTGTACCCATTTCTTTCTGTGCCAGGTTACCACATCCACCCACTGCTGTCTGTGTCAGGATACTGCACCCACTTTTTCTCTGTGTGCCAGGTTACTACATCCACCCACTGCTGTCTGTGGCAGGATACTGCACCAACTTCTTTCTCTCTGTGCCAGGTTACTACATCCACCCACTGCTGTCTGTGGCAGGATACTGCACCCACTTCTTTCTCTGTGTGCCAGGTTACTACACCCACTTACTGCTGTCTGTGTCAGGATACAGCACCCACTTCTTTCTCTCCGTGCCAGGTTACCACATCCACTTACTGCTGTCTGTGTCAGGATACTGCACCCATTTCATTCTGTGCCAGGTTACTACATCCACTTACTGCTGTCTGTGTCAGGATACTGTACCCATTTCTTTCTGTGCCAGGTTACTACACCCACTTACTGCTGTCTGTGTCAGGATACTGCACCAACTTCTTTCTCTCTGTGCTAGGTTACTGCATCCACCCACTGCTATCTGTGTCAGGATACTGCACCCACCTCTTTCTCTATGTGCCAGGTTACTACATCCACCCACTGCTGTCTGTGGCAGGATACTGCACCCACTTCTTTTTCTTTATGCCAGGTTACTACATCCACCCACTGCTGTCTGTGTCAGGATACTGCACCCACTTTTTCTCTGTGTGCCAGGTTACTACATCCACCCACTGCTGTCTGTGGCAGAATACTGCACCAACTTCTTTCTCTCTGTGCCAGGTTACTACATCCACCCACTGCTGTCTGTGGCAGGATACTGCACCCACTTCTTTCTCTCTGTGCCAGGTTACTACATCCACCCACTGCTGTCTGTGTCAGGATACTGCACCCACTTCTTTCTCTGTGTGCCAGGTTACTACACCCACTTACTGCTGTCTGTGTCAGGATACAGCGCCCACTTCTTTCTCTCTGTGCCAGGTTACCACATCCACTTACTGCTGTCTGTGTCAGGATACTGCACCCATTTCATTCTGTGCCAGGTTACTACATCCACTTACTGCTGTCTGTGTCAGGATACTGTACCCATTTCTTTCTGTGCCAGGTTACTACATCCACTTACTGCTGTCTGTGGCAGGATACTGCACCCACATTTTTCTCTCGGTGCCAGGTTACTACATCCACCCACTTCTGTCTGTGGCAGGATACTGCACCCACTTCTTACTCTCTGTGCCAGGTTACTACATCCACCCACTGCTGTCTGTGGCAGATTACTGCACCCACTTTATTCTCTCGGTGCCAGGTTACTAAATCCACCCACTGCTGTCTGTGCCAGGTTACTACATCCACCCACTGCTGTCTGTGTCAGGATACTGCACCCACTTATTTCTCTCTATTCCAGGTTACTACATCCACCCACTGCTGTCTGTGGTAGGATACTGGACCCACTTCTTTCACTATGTGCCAGGTTACTTACTACATCCACTTACTGCTGTCTGTGGCAGGATACTGCACCCACTTCTTTCTCTCCGTGCCAGGTTACTACATCCAACCACTGCTGTCTGTGTCAGGATACTGCACCCACTTCTTTCTATCTATGCCAGGTTACTACATCCACCCACTCCTGTCTGTGGTAGGATACTGCACCAACTTCTTTTCTCTCTGTGCCAGGTTACTACATCCACCCACTGCTGTCTGTGTCAGGATACTGAACCCACTTCTTTCTTTCTATGCCAGGTTACTACATCAACCCACTGCTGTCTGTGTCAGGATACTGCAACCACTTCTTTCTCTCCGTGCCAGGTTACCACATCCACCCGCTGAGGCCTGTGTCAGGATACTGCACCCAATTCTTTCTCTCCGTGCCAGGTTACCACATCCACCCACTGCTGTCTGTGGCAAGATACTACACGCACTTCTTTCTCTCTGTGCCAGATTACTGCATACACTTACTGCTTTCTGTCCCAGTGTGCTGCATTCACTCACCATTCACTGTGACAGGCATACACCTTTATTTCCCAAACATCTGGTCCAATATTAAATATGCAGAAGAGCACTTGCATACCGAGGGTATACATGATACGGGACACAGACTGCTGTCTGTGTCAGGATACTGCACCAACTTCTTTCTCTCTGTGCTAGGTTACTGCATCCACCCACTGCTATCTGTGTCAGGATACTGCACCCCCTTCTTTCTCTCTGTGCCAGGTTATAGCATCCACCCACTGATGTCTGTGGCTGGATACTGCACCCACGTTTTTCTCTCTGTGCCGGGTTACTACATCCACCCACTGCTGTCTGTGGCAGGATACTGCACCCACTTATTTCTCTCTGTGTCAGGTTACTATATCCACCCACTGCTGTCTGTGGCAGGATACTGCACCCACTTCTTTCTCTCTGTGTCAGGTTACTATATCCACCCATTGCTGTCTGCGGCAGGATACTCTACCCACTTATTTCTCTCCGTGCCAGGTTACTACATCCACCTACCGCTGTCTGTGTCAGGATACTGCACCCACTTCTTTCTCTATGTGCCAGGTTACTACATCCACCCACTGCTGTCTGTGGCAGGATACTTCACCCACTTATTTTTCTTTATGCCAGGTTACTACATCCACCCACTGCTGTCTGTGTCAGGATACTGCACCCATTTTTTCTCTGTGTGCCAGGTTACTACATCCACCCACGGCTGTCTGTGGCAGGATACTGCACCCACTTCTTTCTCTCTATGCCAGGTTACTATATCCACCCACTGCTGTCTTGGGCAGGATACTGCACTCACTTTTTTCTCTCTATGCCAGGTTACTACATCCACCCACTGCTGTCTGTGGCAGGATACTGCCCCCACTTCTTTGCATCCACCCACTGCTGTCTGTGTCAGTATACTGCCCCCACTTCTTTCTCTCTGTGCCAGGTTACTACATCCACCCACTGCTGTCTGTGGCTGGAAACTGCACCCACTTATTTCTCTCTGTGTCAGGTTACTATATCCACCCACTGCTGTCTGTGGCAGGATACTGCACCCACTTTTTTCTCTTTGTGCCAGGTTACTACATCCACCCAATGCTGTCTGCGGCAGGATACTCAACCTGCTTCTTTCTCTCCGTGCCAGGTTACTACATCCACTTACCGCTGTCTGTGTCAGGATACTGCACCCACTTCTTTCTCTATGTGCCAGGTTACTACATCCACCCACTGCTGTCTGTGGCAGGATACTGCACCCACTTTTTTCTCTCTGTGGCAGGTTACTATATCAACCCACTGCTGTCTGTGTCAGGATACTGCACCCACTTTTTTCTCTCGGTGCCAGGTTACTACATCCACCCACTGCTGTCTGTGGCAGGATACTGCACCCACTTCTTTCTCTCCGTGCCAGGTTACTACATCCACTTACTGCTTTCTGTGCCAGTGTGCTGCATTCACTCACCATTCACTGTGACAGGCATACACCTTTATTTCCCAAACATCTGGTCCAATATTCAATATGCAGAAGAGCACTTGCATACCGAGGGTATACATGATACGGGACACAGACTGCCTTACAAAGTAAACCAGCTGCTGAATCCGACAGTTCTGTTATCCGCGCCCGCACCTGCATGTGGAATATATAAAAAGACCATAAAGAAAACCTGCACTTTTTTTTTTTAATTCGATCATTAAGGAACACCAACCCAGTAAACATGAACACTGAAATCACACTATGAGTTAGGTATTGTATTGTTTATTTATTTAGCGCCTAAACACAGGTAAGTGTTTCAAACCACTCAAGGAGTGTGGGTAAACGGGGAAAAAAACAACAGTCGCTCAGAGCCCTTGAAACTCTGAGACGATAATAGTCTGCACAGGCAGAGTAAGTGCATAAAATACATTTATCAATATGATATATAGCAAATAGGCCTGATTGCGATTCTGCATGTTTTTAACAGTACAATTGGGGTGGAGACAGGGGAGAGGCAGACTACAAGACGATCTTCAGGCGTGGTGCGTATGGATCGAGAAGTGCACAGAGGGTCACAGGGAGGGGAGGGTCAAGTGCACCCGGTCAATTGAGACTGGGGTAAGTGCAGAGAGAGAGAGCCACTCTCTTGGGTACATTTCTCAGCGCGTTGAGCAAGGATGGGGTTTAGAGCCTTGAGGCAAGTGCAAGAGGACTGGCAGGGGTGCCGGGGACCAGAGAGACTCTGAGGTACACCAGTAGGTCAGTCAGCCTGCAGTAAAGGAATAGGAGTGAGAGAGGGAAAGTAGAGAGAGCTAGGTTAGCAGGGTAGAGTGAGAGAGAAGGAAGAGGAGAAGAGGAAGGTCTTGAGGAGTTTCCAGAATTTCAGGAGTTTCGGCTCAAGACATAAGGCGGCTGGGAGGCTTTTCCAGAGGGAGGCACCTGCTGAGGATAAGGATCTCCTGCCAAATCTCTGCTTGGAGAACTGGCCAACTCGCAGAAGGCTGGAGGTAGATGAGCGGAGGGCTACTGAGGGACAGTATTTAGGTAGGCAATGTTGCAGGTAGGTAGGTCCCAGGCCCCAGAGAGCCTTATGGACAATGCAAAGGGTATTGAATTTTATCCTTGCAGCCACGGGGAGCCAGTGGAGAGATTTCAGAGCCAGAGAGATGCAGTCCCTGGGCTTGAGGCCAAGAATAAGTCTTGCGGTTCTGTTTTTTATGAGTTGTAGAGGGTGCAGGGCAGAAGAAGGGAGGTTGAGGAAGAGCTTATTGCAATAGTCCAGCCTAAAGAGAAACCAGGGCTCTGGAGACAGTGAGCCTATGGGGGAAAGTGAGAAAGGGTAGAATAACTCTGAGGAGGTGTAGTTGATAGATTTTTTAGAGTTGTCTGAAATGTGGGAAGAGAAGGAGAGAGTGGAATCAAAGATGACTGCAAGGTTTTTTGCTTCGCAGGTAGGTGCAGGGCCAAGGGATGCCAGTCAGACTGAAAGGGGGAAAGCGGGAGCAGGGATCTCAATACGCAAAATTTCAGTCTTAGTGGCGTTGAGGCAGAGGTAAGGAGGAGGCGGCTGAGGGTAGCCTGAAAAATAGTTGTGTGTCATCCGCATATCACTGGAAGTTAGAGGTGATGGTGACAATCACCCGTGCCAGGGCAGCCAAATAGACGCTGAAGAACCAGGGGTATATGTTAGATCCCGGGGAAACGCCACAGGTTGAGCGAGTGATAGTCGGGTGAAAGGCTCCCTGTTCCACCTGGGATGGGCGGTCAGAAAGGAAGGAGGTTAACCACGCCAGAGCCTGACCTGTGATTCCCAAGGTGTCGTGGAGACGTGCGATCAGGATGTTGTGGTTAACTGTGTCTAAGGCAGAGGAGAGGTCAAGTAGAAGGAGGATGGATGGGGTGTAAGTGTCAAGATTTGAGAGCAGGTCTTCACAGGTGTTCAGAGGAACAGTTTCCGTGCCTCTGGATGTTCTAAAGCCAGATTGGTCAGCTGAGAGATGTCCAGTTTCTCCAGGAGTTTGCCCAAGAAGGGAGTGATGGCGACAGGGCAGTAGTTTGCTGGGATGGAGGGGTCGGCAGAGGGTTTTCAGAGCAGAGGGTGCACAAGGGAGTGCTTCAGTGCAGTTGGGAAAACTCCAGTGGAGAACGAGAGATTGCAGAGATAAGCCAAGGCTGAGGCGAGGGAGTCGATATTGTCTTTAATGGTTTTTGAGGGGCAGAGGTCCACCTCTTTGGATGAAGCCTTCATAGATCCGGACCTGTCTGGTAACCTCATCCGGTGTGAGGGGTGAGAGAGAAGAGGGGGTAAGTGGAAGGGTGGCCAAGGGAGGCTCCACTGTTGGTGTATGCTGTGGTATGGACGAGATGGGGTAAAGGATGTCTAGGGGTTTTGTAGTGAAGTGTGCAGCTAGGGCGGAGCAAAGGTCCTGGTAGGGTGTGATAGATGAAGATGCAGCTGCAGGATTGACCAGCTCCTTGCAGACTTTGAAGAGTTTTGCCGTGTTGTTTGCTGCCGCGGCGATGCATCCTTGAATAAAGACTCTTTTCTTCGTGCGGATGCAGAGTCGATAATGCCTTTCAAGGAGATGGCTGGCCAGTTTGTCAGATGGTTCGCCTGACTCATTCCATTTCCGCTCAGCTGCCCTACACTTGCGTTTAAGGGAAGCCAGGTTGGAGTCTTACCAAGGTGTTCAGTGTACTTTTTACTATTCTGAATCCATCATATTAATATACCCCACTGCGGCCCTCAACATTGTATAAACAGTGACCATCACAACTGGCCGATTTCTCCTGCATTGCTTTGTTTGATTTGCTAAATTGCTAAATGTAAAGTACATGGCCTCTTCTGAAGCCCACCAACTTAAATTCAGAAATGGAGGTATGCCCATTGCCCATCTAAGGGAACAATTACATTCCAAGGCTTGTTTTTTTTCGGGCATTGTCCTCTACCAAGTGTAGCTGTTTATACTATGAAATGGAACCTACCCACTCTGTGTGAGGCATCTCCTCCCACCTACTATTCTTCTTTACGCTGAACTCCTCGCACTAAACCCTCTGCGGGACACTGAACCCACTCTGTGCTCTCTGTGGCAGTCATCCTCCTACTTGAGGGGTGTGCAATCGTTGATTCCCAACATGTTTTGGACTATAACTACCATCAGCCCTAGCAACTCTAGTCAGTGGTGAGGGATTATGGAAGTCGGAACCCAAAACCTCTGGAGCAGTTTGCAGAGCCCCGTCCTACTTAATGCTCTATGTGAAACCGAACTCCATGCACTCGCAGACAATTGTGACTCTGAACGTCTCCCGCGCACACTCACAACTCTATATTGTCAAACACCCCATACTTTCTCTGACACCAAACCCCAGTCCGCAAATTCACTGTTATAGCAAACAGCTTGCTTGCTAAACCCTCACGCCCCCAACCCTCACCAGTTCTTTAAGTGGAATATGAAATTAAGGGGTTCCTCTGGAAAGGGGGAGTTCCCAATTTGTGTTAGGCGTGGCCTAAAGGAGGGGCAGCTAATTTAGGCAAGGGAAACCTGCCCCAGGCAAACAATACATCATGAGGCTTTGCAAACATGTACTTTGGACCACCCAGCGTGGTTTTGTTTGCATCCAGTCTATATACTGCAAATAAAACTCTCTCTGGTTCATTTTCCAAATAAACAGCTGGCTGCAAATAAATCCCTTTCTGCCAGGGATATAAGCAATTCCATCAGCGTGTAAATGCCCCTCCATTCTGTGAATAAATGGCCTGGGTTCAGTGTGCTTAATAGCTCTTAAATGCTCATTTAGGGTAACTCTCTGTCCTGTGAACATCTTTAGCCATTAATCCCCTGCAGTGAAGGGCTAACAGTATACACATATACCCTATCAAGGAACAAGCGTATTCACACTAAAGGCTATGTCACTTCTTTATATGTGTGTTTGCTGGCCAAAAACAGACCTATTCCTGACATCTTCAGCCTGCCCTGAAGTCACCCAGGAGAGCACCTGTGAGAAAGGGGAGTGTCTTGATCTCTTGGGTGTTCTTCGGGTCAGACTTTAGAGATCACTGCCAGGTGTGGCATGCTGTAAGCCAGGAGAAGGCTGACACTCTGCGGTCTCCAATCTAAGGGAGTACCCAGGGTTCCACCCCCTCCCTAGTCCAGGGCAAAAGGAGGAAGATATGAGGTCCAAGAAAGGAATCACCCTCTTTTTCTGTAAGATAGACAGAAAGGTTGTCGTATCTTGTGAGTCAATGGGATATTACCATGAACTAGATAACCCCCAGTATACTTACCAGCAATCGTGTGGAACAGGACATTTAACTTAATGTGAAGGCGGAATTTCATTGGACTTAATTTCCACAACGTAACAGAAAGGGGTGGATCAGGGTAATTCGACAAGGAACAAAACTATAACCATAAACCAGAAGGAAAGGAAACAGTAAGGAAACTCTCTACGAGACCTGCGTCTCCTGTTGTCCCTCACTACGTAATACTCACTTTTGTGCAACTCATGGACGTGGAATTCACAGAAGCGAACAGAAAACGGGTCTAAAGCATTGGAGCAAAGAGTCGCATCTGTTGCTCAGACGCAGAACCAGTCCTGGTGTACGCTCTTGTCAGCTCGAACCAGAAGCAACTCTAGTCACTTCGTGCTACTTGTCAGGAACCCTTTGCCTGGCGCTGTCCAATTAGGCGCCATCTTGGGTACAGGTGCCACGCAAGGGGAGGTTCGGAACACCCTGGATGTGTCTGGAATCTGGCGTCTCGTCGGGGTGTATCCTTAACAGGGAAGAGGACAAATAGCACCAATCTAAAGTACTTAGTGCTTTGCAAAAAAAGCGTTTTGGGAACATAAGAATGGACATCAATGTTTATATATGACGTATATGTGACAGTGATTCAAGCCTGCAATCCTTCTGAGCACACAACGCACTGAGCCCTTTTTGCTTATTTCATTTATGATAACCCCCTACCAGTAAAGTGGTAACAAGCTATGGGTCACAAACACACATTTGGAGAGAGCTATCCTTTTGGGAGTCAGGTGCTGACTGTCCTCTATTAGTAGGCAGACGGTTTCCCTGAATGCATCTTTTCCCACAGCAGTTCCTAACACTCACAGGAGAGAATCGATAAAAATGTGATGAAAATCGCAGGGATTCTGCCCTGCCTAGCCCCAGCCCACTTAAAAGCCCTGCACCCCACTGACTCCTGCCCTGTGACAGAAAAATGCAGCCGCTATCTGCTGTCGCTTCCTGAGTTCCTCCTCCCACATGGTTCCAAATGCAAGCGCTACCTGCTGTCGCTCCCCGAGTTCCCCCTCCAACATGGTTCCAAATGCAAGCGCTACCTGCTGTCGCTTCCTGAGTTCCCTCTCCCACATGGTTCCAAATGCAAGCGCTACCTGCTGTCGCTTCCTGAGTCCCCCCTCCCACATGGTTCCAAATGCAAGCGCTACCTGCTGTCGCTACCTGAATCCCCCCTCCCACATGGTTCCAAATGCAAGCGCTACCTGCTGTCGCTTCCTGAGTTCCCCCTCCCACATCGTTCCAAATGCAAGCGCTACCTGCTGTCGCTTCCTGAGTCGCCCCTCCCACATGGTTCCAAATGCAAGCGCTACCTGCTGTCGCTACCTGAATCTCCCCTCCCACATGGTTCCAAATGCAAGCGCTACCTGCTGTCGCTTCCTGAGTTCCCCCTCCCACATCGTTCCAAATGCAAGCGCTACCTGCTGTCGCTTCCTGAGTTCCCCCCCACATGGTTCCAAATGCAAGCGCTGCCTACTGTCGCTTCCTGAGTTCCCCCTCCCACATGGTTCCAAATGCAAGCGCCACCTGCTGTCGCTCCCTGAGTTCCCCCTCCCACATGGTTCCAAATGCAAGCGCTACCTGCTGTCGCTCCCTGAGTTCCCCCTCCCACATCGTTCCAAATGCAAGCGCTACCTGCTGTCGCTCCCTGAGTTCCCCCTCCCACATCGTTCCAAATGCAAGCGCTACCTGCTATGCAAGCGCTACCTGCTGTCGCTCCCTGAGTTCCCCCTCCCACATGGTTCCAAATGCAAGCGCTACCTGCTGTCGCTCCCCGAGTTCCCCCTCCCACATGGTTCCAAATGCAAGCGCCACCTGCTGTCGCTTCCTGAGTCCCCCCTCCCACATGGTTCCAAATGCAAGCGCTACCTGCTGTCGCTTCCTGAGTTATACCCTCCCACATGGTTCCAAATGCAAGCGCTACCTGCTGTTGCTCCCTGAGTTCCCCCTCCCACATGGTTCCAAATGCAAGCGCTACCTGCTGTCGCTTCCTGAGTTATACCCTCCCACATGGTTCCAAATGCAAGCGCTACCTGCTGTCGCTTCCTGAGTTCCCCCTCCCACATGGTTCCAAATGCAAGCGCTACCTGCTGTCGCTTCCTGAGTCCCCCCTCCCACATGGTTCCAAATGCAAGCGCTACCTGCTGTCGCTCCCTGAGTCGCCCCTCCCACATGGTTCCAAATGCAACTGCTACCTGCTGTTGCTCCCAGAGTTCCTCCTCCCACATGGTTCCAAATGCAAGCGCTACCTGCTGTCGCTTCCTGAGTTCCCTCTCCTACATGGTTCCAAATGCAAGCGCTACCTGCTGTCGCTTCCTGTGTCCCCCCTCCCACATGGTTCCAAATGCAAGCGCTACCTGCTGTCGCTTCCTGAGTTATACCCTCCCACATGGTTCCAAATGCAAGCGCTACCTGCTGTTGCTCCCTGAGTTCCCCCTCCCACATGGTTCCAAATGCAAGCGCTACCTGCTGTCGCTTCCTGAGTTATACCCTCCCACATGGTTCCAAATGCAAGCGCTACCTGCTGTCGCTTCCTGAGTTCCCCCTCCCACATGGTTCCAAATGCAAGCGCTACCTGCTGTCGCTTCCTGAGTCCCCCCATCCCACATGGTTCCAAATGCAAGCGCTACCTGCTGTCGCTCCCTGAGTCGCCCCTCCCACATGGTTCCAAATGCAACTGCTACCTGCTGTTGCTCCCAGAGTTCCTCCTCCCACATGGTTCCAAATGCAAGCGCTACCTGCTGTCGCTTCCTGAGTTCCCTCTCCCACATGGTTCCAAATGCAAGCGCTACCTGCTGTCGCTTCCTGAGTTCCCCCTCCCACATGGTTCCAAATGCAAGCGCTACCTGCTGTCGCTTCCTGAGTCCCCCCCCCACATGGTTCCAAATGCAAGCGCTACCTGCTGTCGCTTCCTGAGTTCCCCCTCCCACATGGTTCCAAATGCAAGCGCTGCCTACTGTCGCTTCCTGAGTTCGCCCTCCCACATGGTTCCAAATGCAAGCGCTACCTGCTGTCGCTTCCTGAGTCCCCCCTCCCACATGGTTCCAGATGCAAGCGCTACCTGCTGTCGCTCCCTGAGTTCCCCCCCCACATGGTTCCAAATGCAAGCGCTACCTGCTGTCGCTCCCTGAGTTCCCCCTCCCACATGGTTCCAAATGCAAGCGCTACCTGCTGTCGCTCCCCGAGTTCCCCCTCCCACATGGTTCCAAATGCAAGCGCTACCTGCTGTCGCTTCCTGAGTTCCCCCCCCCCACATGGTTCCAAATGCAAGCGCTACCTGCTGTCGCTCCCCGAGTTCCCCCTCCCACATGGTCCAAATGCAAGCGCTACCTGCTGTCGCTTCCTGAGTCCCCCCTCCCACATGGTTCCAAATGCAAGCGCTACCTGCTGTCGCTTCCTGAGTTATACCCTCCCACATGGTTCCAAATGCAAGCGCTACCTGCTGTTGCTCCCTGAGTTCCCTCTCCCACATGGTTCCAAATGGAAGCGCTACCTGCTGTCGCTTCCTGAGTTATACCCTCCCACATGGTTCCAAATGCAAGCGCTACCTGCTGTCGCTTCCTGAGTTCCCCCTCCCACATGGTTCCAAATGCAAGCGCTACCTGCTGTCGCTTTCTGAGTCCCCCCTCCCACATGGTTCCAAATGCAAGCGCTACCTGCTGTCGCTCCCTGAGTCGCCCCTCCCACATGGTTCCAAATGCAACTGCTACCTGCTGTTGCTCCCAGAGTTCCTCCTCCCACATGGTTCCAAATGCAAGCGCTACCTGCTGTCGCTTCCTGAGTTCCCTCTCCCACATGGTTCCAAATGCAAGCGCTACCTGCTGTCGCTTCCTGAGTCCCCCCTCCCACATGGTTCCAAATGCAAGCGCTACCTGCTGTCGCTTCCTGAGTAATACCCTCCCACATGGTTCCAAATGCAAGCGCTACCTGCTGTTGCTCCCTGAGTTCCCCCTCCCACATGGTTCCAAATGCAAGCGCTACCTGCTGTCGCTTCCTGAGTTATACCCTCCCACATGGTTCCAAATGCAAGCGCTACCTGCTGTCGCTTCCTGAGTTCCCCCTCCCACATGGTTCCAAATGCAAGCGCTACCTGCTGTCGCTTCCTGAGTCCCCCCTCCCACATGGTTCCAAATGCAAGCGCTACCTGCTGTCGCTCCCTGAGTTCCCCCTCCCACATGGTTCCAAATGCAAGCGCTACCTGCTGTCGCTTCCTGAGTCCCCCCTCCCACATGGTTCCAAATGCAAGCGCTACCTGCTGTCGCTCCCTGAGACGCCCCTCCCACATGGTTCCAAATGCAACTGCTACCTGCTGTTGCTCCCAGAGTTCCTCCTCCCACATGGTTCCAAATGCAAGCGCTACCTGCTGTCGCTTCCTGAGTTCCCTCTCCCACATGGTTCCAAATGCAAGCGCTACCTGCTGTCGCTTCCTGAGTCCCCCCTCCCACATGGTTCCAAATGCAAGCGCTACCTGCTGTCGCTTCCTGAGTTATACCCTCCCACATGGTTCCAAATGCAAGCGCTACCTGCTGTTGCTCCCTGAGTTCCCCCTCCCACATGGTTCCAAATGCAAGCGCTACCTGCTGTCGCTTCCTGAGTTATACCCTCCCACATGGTTCCAAATGCAAGCGCTACCTGCTGTCGCTTCCTGAGTTCCCCCTCCCACATGGTTCCAAATGCAAGCGCTACCTGCTGTCGCTTCCTGAGACCCCCTCCCACATGGTTCCAAATGCAAGCGCTACCTGCTGTCGCTCCCTGAGTCGCCCCTCCCACATGGTTCCAAATGCAACTGCTACCTGCTGTTGCTCCCAGAGTTCCTCCTCCCACATGGTTCCAAATGCAAGCGCTACCTGCTGTCGCTTCCTGAGTTCCCTCTCCCACATGGTTCCAAATGCAAGCGCTACCTGCTGTCGCTTCCTGAGTTCCCCCTCCCACATGGTTCCAAATGCAAGCGCTACCTGCTGTCGCTTCCTGAGTCCCCCCCCCACATGGTTCCAAATGCAAGCGCTACCTGCTGTCGCTTCCTGAGTTCCCCCTCCCACATGGTTCCAAATGCAAGCGCTGCCTACTGTCGCTTCCTGAGTTCGCCCTCCCACATGGTTCCAAATGCAAGCGCTACCTGCTGTCGCTTCCTGAGTCCCCCCTACCACATGGTTCCAAATGCAAGCGCTACCTGCTGTCGCTCCCTGAGTTCCCCCTCCCACATGGTTCCAAATGCAAGCGCTACCTGCTGTCGCTCCCTGAGTTCCCCCTCCCACATGGTTCCAAATGTAAGCGCTACCTGCTATGCAAGCGCTACCTGCTGTCGCTCCCTGAGTTCCCCCTCCCACATGGTTCCAAATGCAAGCGCTACCTGCTGTCGCTCCCCGAGTTCCCCCTCCCACATGGTTCCAAATGCAAGCGCTACCTGCTGTCGCTTCCCGAGTTCCCCCTCCCACATGGTTCCAAATGCAAGCGCTACCTGCTGTCGCTCCCCGAGTTCCCCCTCCCACATGGTTCCAAATGCAAGCGCTACCTGCTGTCGCTCCCCGAGTTCCCCCTCCCACATGGTTCCAAATGCAAGCGCTACCTGCTGTCGCTCCCCGAGTTCCCCCTCCCACATGGTTCCAAATGCAAGCGCTACCTGCTGTCGCTCCCCGAGTTCCCCCTCCCACATGGTTCCAAATGCAAGCGCTACCTGCTGTCGCTCCCCGAGTTCCCCCTCCCACATGGTTCCAAATGCAAGCGCTACCTGCTGTCGCTCCCCGAGTTTCCCCTCCCACATGGTTCCAAATGCAAGCGCTACCTGCTGTCGCTCCCCGAGTTCCCCCTCCCACATGGTTCCAAATGCAAGCGCTACCTGCTGTCGCTCCCCGAGTTCCCCCTCCCACATGGTTCCAAATGCAAGCGCTACCTGCTGTCGCTCCCCGAGTTCCCCCTCCCACATGGTTCCAAATGCAAGCGCTACCTGCTGTCGCTTCCTGAGTTCCCCCTCCCACATGGTTCCAAATGCAAGCGCTGCCTGCTGTCGCTTCCTGAGTTCGCCCTCCCACATGGTTCCAAATGCAAGCGCTACCTGCTGTCGCTTCCTGAGTCCCCCCTCCCACATGGTTCCAAATGCAAGCGCTACCTGCTGTCGCTCCCTGAGTTCCCCCTCCCACATGGTTCCAAATGCAAGCGCTACCTGCTGTCGCTCCCTGAGTTCCCCCTCCCACATGGTTCCAAATGTAAGCGCTACCTGCTATGCAAGCGCTACCTGCTGTCGCTCCATGAGTTCCCCCTCCCACATGGTTCCAAATGCAAGCGCTACCTGCTGTCGCTCCCCGAGTTCCCCCTCCCACATGGTTCCAAATGCAAGCGCTACCTGCTGTCGCTCCCCGAGTTCCCCCTCCCACATGGTTCCAAATGCAAGCGCTACCTGCTGTCGCTCCCCGAGTTCCCCCTCCCAGTCGCTCCCTGAGTTCCCCCTCCCACATGGTTCCAAATGTAAGCGCTACCTGCTATGCAAGCGCTACCTGCTGTCGCTCCACGAGTTCCCCCTCCCACATGGTTCCAAATGCAAGCGCTACCTGCTGTCGCTCCCCGAGTTCCCCCTCCCACATGGTTCCAAATGCAAGCGCTACCTGCTGTCGCTCCCCGAGTTCCCCCTCCCACATGGTTCCAAATGCAAGCGCTACCTGCTGTCGCTCCCCGAGTTCCCCCTCCCACATGGTTCCAAATGCAAGCGCTACCTGCTGTCGCTCCCCGACTTCCCCCTCCCACATGGTTCCAAATGCAAGCGCTACCTGCTGTCGCTCCCCGAGTTCCCCCTCCCACATGGTTCCAAATGCAAGCGCTACCTGCTGTCGCTCCCCGAGTTCCCCCTCCCACATGGTTCCAAATGCAAGCGCTACCTGCTGTCGCTCCCCGAGTTCCCCCTCCCACATGGTTCCAAATGCAAGCGCTACCTGCTGTCGCTTCCTGAGTCCCCCCCCCCACATGGTTCCAAATGCAAGCGCTACCTGCTGTCGCTTCCTGAGTTCCCCCCCACATGGTTCCAAATGCAAGCGCTACCTGCTGTCGCTCCCCGAGTTCCCCCTCCCACATGGTTCCAAATGCAAGCGCTACCTGCTGTCGCTCCCTGAGTTCCCCCTCCCACATGGTTCCAAATGCAAGCGCTACCTGCTGTCGCTTCCTGAGTCCCCCCTCCCACATGGTTCCAAATGCAAGCGCCACTTGCTGTCACTCCCTGAGTTCCCCCTCCCACATGGTTCCACATGTAAGCACTACCTGCTGTTGCTCCCCGAGTTCCTTTTCCCTCACGGTTCCCCTGACTTTCTGAGGAACACTTTGGCAGTGGCCTTTTGACGAAATGCTTTAACACCTGTAAATAAATAGGGTTAACCAAAAGTCAACACACGAGGGACAAAAGGAAAAGGCGAAAAATCTAAGACAAGGGATTTAAAGCAGAGACAGGGAAAGGCCGAGGTGAAGAATAAGGGTGGCTTTAGAGGGGAACCCCCATTTAAAAGAAAAGATAAAGAAAGTGATTAATCCAAAAAGGCACATCTTGGCTAATTCATCCTAATGAGAAAATCGTCATTCTGACATAGGACTGTCTGTGCCGCTGAATGCATTCCACTCACTGGAACTGTCTGTGCCACTGAGCACCACGCACTGCTCTTTGTGGTGATGAACTAATCGCGCCCACTATTCCTTGTAACAAGAGTCTCTAGTGTCTCTGATGCACTCGTACTGTCTGAATCCGCAAGTTTAATCCAAAGTACCCTGCATGCATTAGGACATCAGGACAGGAGTGGAGCCAGCGAAGGCACGCCCACAAATGCTCACGCCACAAAAAATACAACCCAGAACAAATACAACCTTCTGGGGAAAAAAAGCCAAGAGATTCTTGCAAGGATAACAAGTTTTAATCACACCAAAAATATGTATGCCAGCAAAGAACTCTGCTGCTCAAGAACGTTCTGCGAAAAATGATACACGCAGAATGTTATAAGGAAAAACATCGTCATCAATGACACACACATATACAGTAAAAAATCTGTGTGGCTGGTTGGTGACACCTTATACATGGGTGGCCTACTCCATAGGGGATACCAGGCTGCTATTGGTCCCAGCCCTATCCGTCCATCTTCTATCACGTGGGGTCTGTTGGGCTCATCTCCAGGGAACCAAGGTCAAGTTTGCAATTTGTTACTATGCAAGACAATGCTACTCTGTCATTATGGCGTGCACCTGCGAGGCTCGGGTACTGGCACAAGGGGGGGGGGTGCTTAAGATTGCACTGACCTACACATTCTACACTCATTCAGCTATCGCATTCTCTGTAACCAAGGCAACCACCCTCGCTTTGGTCTATAATGTATTCCACCCCGTAACCCGCATTGCAAATCTTGTCATTATGAAATAAGGTTGAATGGTCATGTTCTTTTAGATCTTTTATGACCATTGGGTTTATAGTTGGTGGTCTGAGGTCACCTACTATCGCGGAATTCAGGGGTCTTGGACTGGGACAGTTGTGGGTGCCAGAACTCATGGTGGGATTGGTGGGCGTTGGAGGTCTGATTTTGGCCTAGCTGCCATAAACCTGCACTGTGAGGCGTGTGACACTGTTTTACGGCCTTGCAGGTTACATTCCTTCTTGGGATAACACGTATTAGCAACAGTTATGGAACACAGGAAAGTTTCTATGGGAGCTAGCAGCGTGGGTCTCTCTATCATCAGCGCCTGGACCTGTTCAAGTTTCTTCGTTGGGTCTAGGTTTACCGCGCAGCCATGCAGGGCCGAATGTTTCTACCATGGCCACAAAAATGGTGCTTGCTTATATGTGCGCATTAAGTCTAAGCATCTATATTTCATGTAATATTGGGTTTGTGCAGGGTGTCTTGGCATCACCCGCTCTGCTGTTGGTACATCGCAAGTTTAGTAATGGGATTTGCCTTACTCTAAAGCATCTAGGGGGGTGGTTCATTTAATTCACAACACCAGGCAGCAAAGGCCCTCAAATACACCAAACCTTTATATTTCACCATGCATGCTTATTTAGGCGCTGAATGACCAGGCACCTTTACTTAGCCCGGCCTAGGACCTGTGCTCTATACACAGCAGCTGCTTTGCCATTCTGTGTTGGGATGACACTGCACGTAGACCTTGAACAATGTCAACTACAGTAAGAATGGTTCTACATCTGATAGTGTGTGTAGCATTAGACGCATTGCACACATCTAACGTTAACCTATCCAAGGCTTCTTCATTTCAGTCAAAAGGTATTCTATAATGGCTTGCTTATACATCTTATCTCCAAAAATAAGGTGGGTCAAATACTTGTTCAACTATTGGTCTTAATTTGACACTCCAATATTTTTACATTCAACCCGCTCCCCATCGCCATTTAATATTACCAAAAACATGAATATGAAGTTTCAGGCCACACTCCTTTCATATTCTGCCATTAACCAAGATGTTAATTTGAAGATACCATACACTTTGCATTCCTCAGAGACCTTTATCCATGGCTGGAACATGAGAGCGGCTAATGCCAACCCAAAAGATATTTGCTTAAGGTGGAAAGCCCTCTGCAACATAATAGTCAATGTCGAGTGCGAACAATCAGGGAGCAGTGCTCATAGACTAATGCCACTGAATAGAGCCGAGAACAGTTTCCGAAAAGTATGCAATAGATAGCTGCGCAGTACTTCTTTGGCGGCTGTGTAGATCAATGCATCTGTACATACCAGAGTCCTGTTTATGTATTATAACTATTAGCGACAGCCATATTGAGGCTTCAGTTGGTTCTAATACTTTGTGTTCACACAACCGGTCTAATTCCAAGCCATACCCCAACCATGATTGGACCTTCCTAACTTTGTAAACAAAAGGTGTTTCTCCTCCTTTGTTCATACTCTTAGAAGTAAGGTCACATTTTATATAGTGCTCCATGCCACATCTTCCCGCTTTTAAGCATTGCAATAATCAATGGTGTTATTATTACCAAATGTTATCATTCACAATGTATTGACCTCAGAAAGGTCTGAGACTAACTCCTTAACATAGTCTGCAACAGTAATGTATGGTCTTTTATCCTGAAAGTGCTGATCCCTGACCTTTGAATTATAAAAAAACATTTCCTTAGCAAAGCGTGTAGCCAAACTACAATGTCAATTAATCTAAGCCAAGCAAAGTTAATGCATTTGGAGTCCGCGTTAGTGAGCTTTGAATTTGTGAACTGCAGGACGGCTCTATGTCTAAGATGAGTGCTCAAGCACTTAACTTGCTGAGTTATCTTCTCAAGTTGACTGAATCGTCAACGAACACTATCGTCAGTGACCCCTCATACACATGCAATATTGAGTCTTTCTTTAGTCCTTGCTGTTCACATCCCATAATAGTTTGCCCCCTAACTCTTAGGCACCTTTACCTTAACTCCATTAGAATTTACCCATCAACAAGAAATAAAACGCTGTGTAGCTAGGGACACTTCATTTTGCTCCAGGGCTAATGTTTGCATTTCATAATTTTTGGGAGTCTGCATGAAAACAAGCCAATAATGTGCTTATTTTTCATGTGAGGCATGTTCTATGCCTACTTAGTGTTCATGGCAGCCTGCACCTTGCACGCCTTTTTCAAGAACCTGGTTTGACTTTAATAAGAGGGATCTGTGGCCTCTAATGCAAAACTTTGACTGAACTGTCATAATATATCTTCTGTGGCATTCCTCAAAATAAGAGAAGATGGCCCCTTAGAAAAAACTGAACAAGATTGTAAATCAACCGTGGAGAATGTTACTTACTGTAGACCCGTTCTTTGGATTTCAACAAGATTTGAGAATCCTGTCCTGAAGAAGGCAGCATATTTATTCATGCCGAAACACAGCTACTCTGCGTCGACCCTGGACTATTCGCACATTTTTGCAGATTTTTATTTATCTTGTCTTTACCACCTCTGGTACTATGTCTATTCAGTATCAGTTGGAATGTATCTTGTTTTAGCACTCTCTGCTGTCATATGTCTATGTGCACATTGTTTTTTAACTCTTTCCAAAAAGATGTGAAATTATGTATTATAGTGATTGAGACTTATGCTCAAATTAACAAAAATTATTGTTTGATTAAATGAAGACGCTAGTACTATACATAATAATTTCACTTCCTGTATGAGTTGCCAGTATTTGTTGAATTATGTTCATATAAACAATTGCTGAATAGGTGTTGAATTTATCTCTTGTAGGAACACCCTTTCTGTTTATCATGTTCAATGTCTGTGTCAGGCTGACAGAGCCCTTCGTTGTCCTGGGGTTTATTTATTGAGTACCACCAGTATGTAATAATGCTGACACCAATTATTACTGCACTTAGAAGTTAAAGATCTACCTCCCACGTGTAAAATGGCATTCCTTTTTTCCACTTATTTGCCAAGCTTTCAGGTGGGGCAGCCTCATACGCATGGGCCTGATGCCAGACACTGTATATCAACTTGGCACGTGCCATGGGTTTCCACAACAGGAACAGAGTCATGCCACTACGACATCATAACTTGACTTGTTTGCTGCCTCTTTCACTGATCGGTAATGCCATCCACCATATTCACCCCCCTTCTCAAACTCTTCACTCACCAACTGCATATCACCTTCACCCTCGCCAACTTTCTGTGTCAGCATGCTCACGCATTTGGTGCCCAACTCCATACTATGGGTAATAGCGACTGCATCTTCCATTGCAGGACAGCATGACCGTTCTCACTGACCTGCACTTTCACGTCACTGACCTTCATCACACACTTACAAGGGTATTTTTTGTTGTTAAAAAAAGCACTTTGCGTGCAGGAGAAAAGCAACATTTGCACTTATGTGCAATGTTTAACTTTTGCAAGACAAACTGCAAAAGTAATTGCTGCCTGCAAAATACGCTTTGCACGCAGTTTTTGCTAATGGATCCCTATGGAATCCGCCTGCTCATTAGCAGGTGTTAATGCCAGGAGGATTACATAGGATTCCATTCGTTTTACGCCTGCATGAAAACATCATGAAAGCGTAAAAGGAAGCGGATAGTAACAGTAAAGAGAAAAGGCGAGTCTGCCTTGATTTACTCTTTACTTTTGTACTGTTCTTTGCAAAAGTTAAAAAAAAAGTCATGCATGGAACCCCACAGCTCGTGAGTGCAAACATTGGGGGTCCGCTGCATGCAATTTTCACTTTTTTTAAAAGACTGTGAAGGCGGACTACGAAAGCTTCACAGAGATGTTCTCTCCCCTCCGCGTTCCTCGTCCGCCTTGTGCCAGCAGGATAATGGGGTTTTGGAGTGTACAATGAAGGCAGGGAGCATTACACTTTGGGCCTGATACATGGAATTATTAGCACGGTGCAAAGTGACTTTGGACAGGTGCAAAGTGACTTTGCACTGCCCACAAATACTCTTGATTCACAGATCAGGGCAAAGTGTAAAGTCGCTTTGCACCACTGCAAAGTCACTTTGCACTGCAAGAATACACGTTGCACCGCTCTGTGAATCAGGGTGTTTGTTGGCAATGCAAGGTCACTTTGCACCAGTGCACAGTCACTTTGCACCGCTCTAAAAGTTCCATGAATCGGGCCCTTTGTGTTTACACTTTCATCTTATGCTCCAAAATGACCCCACTCAATTGCCATGACTAGTATAGAGCAAAACAATGACTTTATACTATTTAATTATTTCTGCCTGAGTCCTAGAACATATGTTGCCGCATTCTAGGAGTGTATTTAATTTTAGGACCACAATATTTGTGAAGTTTAAGCACAGCCTTAACATAAAAGCTTCCCTATGGACCTTCAAACTTTACAACCACTAAGTCCAATTGTAGAACGTACGCCACCTTCTGGCCACAGTGAAAAGAGCAGCTTAACCTGCTAGCACTGCTAGGAATCTTTCACCACAAGAAGCTAAACCTAAGGCCTTCCATAGGCTCTTCCATTGTAATCAAGCAGGACCTATGGGTTGGGAATGGGGTGCTGCTCTGCTTTGCATACTTCAATGCCTGTTATTGTTTTATAGGATGCACAGTTCTGCCGGCGGCAAGTCCCGCGATGTTCAGTAACAAGCGTTCAGTTGTGCAAGCATCCGTGCTGCTCGACAGGCCGCCCCCCCTGACACTGCTGGGAGCTCTGCAGCCACCGTTTCTGCTCCTATAGTTTCTTTCTTCTTTCTGATTGTGCAGTTTTCCTTCCCACCTTGCTCTTATGCAATACACATATTGCCTATGGATTTCCTTATAAGGATGTTATCATAAGCGTATAACACCCTACCAAAACCGTATTTAAAACTTGAAAGACTTTATAAGAATTCAATAATAGGTGTCATGTATGTTAGCTTAAAGTTCTTAGTAGTGGTCCCAAAATCCCACTCGCCCCTCGTAAGTTCTAATAAGCCGCTTATGGATTTTCTAGGTGGGCAGGACTTCTTGTGTGCACCCTTCTGGGATACCATTGTGCAACACGCAGTGGTATTAGTCGGGCGTCCATGTGTCCAGCACACACAGGTCGAGGTTTCCCCGGCTGCGCATGCGCCTTTCCGTGTGAATGACAGGCACACGTTCCTATTGCCCTTGGCGAGAATGGACTGTGTTAGTTTTCGTTTCTCTTTTTTGAGAATCATTTCTTGTCTCCATGCCTCCCTGCCCACGCCTTCGATGCCCCTTCGCCTCCTCCTCTTGTACCCCTCTCCCCTTTCTTTCCATCTTTTCTGGTCTCTTTTTTTATCCCCTTATGCACCTACATTCTCGTTGCCGCCATTTTCTAATTGGTGGATGTATATTAATGCACAATACACAATGAATCACAATGGTGTAACTAGGCGACGTGGCTATTCCCTGCTTGGCACATGCTTGACTGGCTTTTGCAGCAGTGGCGGCATCCCTGTGCCTGGGGCTATCATCAGGCATGCCACACACAATGGCATTGGGTTACTTTGTGGTTTGGAGCCCCCGTTCTGCACTCCTCCGATCTCCCCAATGCAGAGCACTTGCATCACAGTCCTATGTAAAGAGCCGGGATGCAGCGTGGGCCCATTGGGTGAGATACAGTCACTCTTTGCCTAGAAACACGCTCAAAACATACAACACTAGTCGCTTACTAAACAATTTGCGGGCCCGTTATTAGCGCCTTCCTCATTCCCATTGAGGCCTATGGGGGCTCGATTGGGAATGGGGAATGGTATTTGGCATGGGGACTTACCGGGTCCGCATAGGTCGGAATGTCCCGGTAAGTCGCCATTCCGCCTACCCGGACCCGAGTTTGGAGCAGCCATGGAATGATCCCCTATGTGTTCCTTAGAGAGGGGCCACTTGATCCTGCTGAACAATAACAGGTAGTTGTAAGTCAAGCAACTTGGTATGCTCCGTCCGCCTCTAGGATGTTACTGACATTCAGGAATATCTTGAAACATCCAGCCACATTACACCAACTTTACATAGGTGATAATGCCTAGGTAAGGGCGCCGTCCATGCCAGTAATGGCCTGCCTCCTGAGCTGAGGCCCCAAGCTAAGCCAGGGTGCTTAGCAAAGGCTTTGTGGTGCCGTTACTGGCCAAGACAATGAGGGTACTTGCTGGTGATAGTAGATAAGGGCAATTTGTGGATGTGTGTTGCGGCTCGCCATCAGTACACCGTGATCTTTGGCAAGTCACTAGATCGTAGTCATTGGGAGATAGTATCACACTTTGGCCGGGGACCCACTATAACCTAGGATTGTTGCGCCCATATATTTTAATACAATTCGGGTACTCGCTGGTGTTATTAGATAAACGCAATTTGTGGATGTGTGTTCCGGCTCACCATCAGTACTCTGTGAACTTTGGAAAGCCACTGAATCTTACTCATTGCCAGTGAGTATCACACTTTCACCCCGGACCCACTCTTGCCCAGCATCGTTGCACCCATATACTTTAATGAACGAGGGTACTCGCTGATGATATCAGATAAAGGCAGTTTGTGGATGTGTGTCCCGGCTCACCATCAGCACTCTGTGATACTTGGTAAGTCACTGGATCGTAGTCATTGGGAGTTAGTATCACACTTTGGCCGGGGACACACTATAACCTGGCATCATTGTGCCCATATAGTTCAATGCAATGAGGGTACTCGCTGGTGATATTATTTCTAATGAGTCCTACTCGTTTTCACCTGCGTCCTTTCAGTATGTCAAATCCAGGGTGTAAATCATACCCACCCCATTGAGCCAGACTTGCAGTTTAGTATAAATAAATAAGTAGCTTTGTCGAAGACTATGCTGCCCAGGAGGCGAGTAGGGGGTTACCGTAAGGAGTCTGCTACTGCTATGCTTAGTTTGTGCTGGAGCTGCCAGGTGCTCAGCCCCGGGACTTATGTAGAAAAGCGGACTGAGCGCCAGCACTTCTGGAGGTGTTGTTTGGCATGATTGTTGAGCTGCATGCCAACATAGTTAGCAAAACATGTTTTAAAATGCAGCTTTTGGGTCATTTTCAGCAAAAGTCTGGAAGATCGCTTGCTCTGCTCACTCACATAGTGGCTTCCCTCAGTGTCCTGGACACCTGATAAAAGTATTGACACAATCATTCCTTGGCTGCAAGCTGGGACAATGAATCATTAGAGGGAACTTTCCATGATGCCTTTTCCATGGTAGCACAGACTCCTTTCATTTTATTGGGCACTGACTTACCTCTTACCTCCAGTCCTTAATGTTTAGTTTGTTGCATTCACTAGGCCAGAGATTGGTTTAAATGTCCCATTTTGTTTCACATGTTCGCATGGTTAGCATGATATACATAGGTGTAATATGTTTTGAAATAGTCTCACGATCCTAAACATAGAAAACTCTCGAGACCTCTCGTCAGGAAAATAGTAGACAACACATGCGGGTGAGATGGAGAGCCCTGCCAACTTTTGGGGTTATCACTTCTCTGACCCGTAACTCGGTGTGAGGCAATAGCATCCCTGCCTACCTCTCTGCCTCCCCATCACCTTCCACTGCTCCTTCACTCTCCTGTCCCACCTGTCATTGAGTTCTGGCTGTCACAATAAACTCATTCATTGAGAATTCCGAGTGATTTATTTTTTAATTGTATGATTTTATTTTATGATTCTTGCGTTAATTATCCGTATTCCTGTTTACATAGTTAATTGCTATATCACAAAAGAAATCTATACCATTATAAGAACAGAGAGACACGATGGCAGAGCAATTGGAAGCCAGTATGGAAGACCCTTCAATATAGGGGGCGATGTGTGCCCAATTCTGGCATTTTCATGCTTTGGGACTAGACTGAATTGGAGATCGAGAAAACCCATGGCGGATCCATCTGCCAACTCTCCACCCTCCCCCAAAGCTGATTTGAGTCACAAGCAAGCATTTCTGCTACTCAGAGGCTGAAAGGCTTCACACACTCTGATTGGCCAGAAGGCCAGGTATTTAGCCAATCAGAACACCCAGAACATTATTTCCTGCCAATTGCACGCTGGAACTGTCACCTTCTTCTCTGAGAAGATAGATGTCTGCCCGCCCCCAAATACTGCATTACCGAACTGGATAGCGAATTGTCAGCCCATCAAACCATTTGCTTCTATTCCAGTACGGGCAGCATTTTCGCCCTTCTCTAGACAGGATGCCTCTCCATCTTGCTGACAAGCTGCCAACAGCCCCTTCAGCTGGCCCAGGGACACGTTCTGATCTCAAGAATCCAATTTTCCTAGAGCTGCTCCCACTTTTGAACCTGTAATCCATGAAGAGACAGACTGTTGTATAAAGGGACTTTTTTTCCTTTTCTTGTCGCCGGAGCTAAACGCGCTTAAAATTTACCGAAGCAATAGAAAAGGTCTTAAAAATATAAAACAGCCTGTTTAACATGAATTGTTGGCGCTAAGCCTTCCTGGAATAGTTTTTTCATTTAAAATGTCAACAGCCTGCTTTATAGTTCAATTACAGGAGCCATTGGTACTTGCTGCCCCCATTCTTCCCAAGGACAGACCCAATTTAATTAAAAATATTGTTTTACGACGCGAGTGGCTCGGGTTCTGTTTATAGGAAGTCTGGCCAGCCTTTTGTCTCTTCACCTGGGGAAAGAGTACCTTTGAGTTAAAAAAAGAGCCTTTAGGCTGCAAATCGATCTGATAAAGGCAATTTGTGGATGTGTGTTCCGGCTCGCCATCAGTACTCTCTGATCTTTGGCAAGTCACTGGGTCTTACTCATTGGCAGTGAGTATCACACTTTCGCAGGGGACCCACTCTTGCCCAGCATCGTTGCGCCCATATACTTTAATGCAATGAGGGTACTCGCTGATGATATTAGATTAAGTCAATTTGTGGATGTGTGTCCCAGCTCACCAGCAGTACTCTGTGATCTTTGGCAAGTCACTGAGTCCTTACTCATTGGCAGTGAGTATCACACTTTCGCCCGGGACCCACTCTTGCCTAGCATCATTGCGCCCATATACTTTAATGGGTACTCGCTGATGATATTAGATGAAGGCAATTTGTGGATGTGTGTCCCGGCTCACAAACAGTACTCTGTGATCTTTGGTAAGTCACTGGTTCGTAGTCATTGGGAGTTAGTATCACACTTTGGCCCCGGGACACACTATAACCTGGCAACATTGCGCCCATATATTTCATGTTCAAAATGTTTTATTTTCATAATAACAAATAAGAACAAAACATGGCATTGATCTATTAATCAAGCACATAGTCAACGAAAGTTAAAACATATTAAACAGTTCATCATAAACTGGTTCCAAATATCATATATAAGAGAAAGAATAGAGGTGCATGAAAGGGAGAAAAGAAGAAGAAAAGGAAAAAGAAAGAAAACATTGAAGCCAAAGACTGAAAATGACACATGCAATAAACAATGCAACAGATATAAGAATATTACAAAACCATTGCATAAAATGATCAGCAAGTAATCATAATAGTAATATTCCCAGCCAGGGCTGCATCGCTCCTGAATTAAAGTTCAAATTCATCCATAGACATCAAGAAAACTGCTCCAAATGTCCCAAAATTTGTCAATTTCATCTGTGTTTTTGTAAATATATTTCAATGCAATGAGGGTACTCGATGGTGATATTCTTTCTAATGAGTCCTACTCCTTTTCACCGGTGTCCTTTCAGAATGTCACTACAGGGTGTAAATTATACCCACCCCCCTTGAGCCAGACTTGCAGTTTATTATAAATCAATAAGTAGCGTCGTAGAAGACTATGCTGCCCAGGAGGCGAGGAGGGGGTTAGCATAAGCTATGTTGCATAGTAACATAGGAGTCTGTAGGTTGACAGTTAGTGGTAAATACCTCTTAACTTCCTCCCCAGTGCCCTTGCCATAGAGGCAAAAATGCTAGAACTTTGCTCGTTCTTCAACCCACTCCAGAATAAAACACGGCAATGACATAGTCAATAGATGTAGCTTTTGTGTAGTCCTTCGATAGGCGTTTCCAGGTACAGTCCTGCTGCACCACCGGCGGTAGGGCGTTGTGGTGCTGGGACAGGACTGCAAGTCGCGGTGAATGGGAAAGCCGCAAGATTAATGGAGAAGCCATGTGTTCACCATTTTGCAGACAGTGATGTAGAAATCTGGCCAGCAGAAGAAAGTGGGTATGATAGTCCAAGAGCAGCCCAGAAGAAGAGCAGCCCGCAAGACAAGGCACCTGAAAGAAGGAAGACTTTGGCGGTGCAGGGAGGGGGGGCGCAGTTGGCCAACAGGATAGTAGAGGGAAATCTTGTTCCAAAGGAAAGCAGAACCATCGTGGCATGGTAGACCATGGAAAGGACTTAAAGGATTGGTATAAGCCAAAGGCGTAAGAGAGTTTCAGAATGAAAATAAAATACACTCCAAGATTAAACAGTGACAGGCAACCTCCCACCAGGGGCATACAATGAGATTACAGTAAATAATCTTGGAGGTTTCCTATGACAGCATGCAAGAGAGCGGAAGCACAGAGACACTGTGCCGCTCTCCTGCTGCGCTCTCTGGGAGATGGTCGTGGCACCCATGATTTCCCACTGCATGACCTGCACACTCTCCTCCACCTCATTGGAGTATGATCTCTCAACATTCCATGATGCATGTATCCTATTGCATTACACTAATTGCATTAAAGTATCTGGGCACATCAGTGTGGAAGGATACACCTAAAATGGGACATTTGGGATACAGTACTTAGTCCAGTCCAGTCCATCGCCTCAGCCAGCTGCAATATGCATTAAAACAGTTGGCAAACTGGTCCCTCTGCCACCTCTCAGCCACGTCTAACAAGGCATAAACCGCATCCTTTGGTACCTGAGTGCTTAGGCAGCCAAAACTAAAAAGGTTGCAGTAGCTGATCCTGGAACCAATTGAAACTCCTCAGAGAATCGACCCTCCAACTTCCATTGGTAGTGTTGAATGAAAGGACACATAGTCGTCGGTGTAGCCTTGTTGGACATGTCCCCTACAGAGTAGACCAGTATCCTGGTCAAAGGTTCTGCCAATCAGCTCATGGAATGACTTTGCCTGCAAAGAAGCAAATCCAACCCAGACTGCGCACGTGCCGTCACAACAGCCACTCACCCCGAGGAAGGAGGAGAATCTTGCAAATACTGCTGCTTGTGTACGAAGGCATCTTCAACAGAGGGTTGCCAGACATAGGATACCCAAAGACCACAACGATAATGAAGGGGTAGAGGCGCCATATTTTCTATCGAGAAATGGAGTTTCTCCGGCCGACGCGCGCCCTCCAACCTGAGATCCAGTATCGGTCCCACCGAATCAAATCTAAACTTGGAGACAGTCACACATCTGGAGAGAAAACAGAGTATGAGTCATGGAGCTCCATTTGAATCATTTGTCGTTAGTTTTGAGAGCGCTGCGCATCATCTCGCTGACAACTTCAGGGTGCCTATGTGATCCAACAGTTCCAGGCAAATTTCAGGAAAGTTAGAATCCAACTATATGTGAGGGATGGTCCCCGAACCAGTATTCCTCAGTCGCTCCTCTGTGGCAGTACTCCTCAGTCGCTGTCCTGTGGCAATATTCCACAGTCGCTGTCCTGTGGCTGTACTCCTCAGTCGCTGTCCTGTGGCAGCATTTCTCAGTCGCTGTCCTGTGGCAGTATTCCTCAGTCGCTGTCCTGTGGCAGTACTCCTCAGTCGCTGTCCTGTGGCAGTACTCCTCAGTCGCTGTCCTGTGGCAGTACTCCTCAGTCGCTGTCCTGTGGCAGTACTCCTCAGTCGCTGTCCTGTGGCAGTATTCCTCAGTCGCTGTCCTGTGGCAGTACTCCTCAGTCGCTGTCCTGTGGCAGTATTCCTCAGTCGCTGTCCTGTGGCAGTACTCCTCAGTCGCTGTCCTGTGGCAGTACTCCTCAGTCGCTGTCCTGTAGCAGTACTCCTCAGTCGCTGTCCTGTGGCAGCATTCCTCAGTCACTGTCCTGTGGCAGTATTCCTCAGTCGCTGTCCTGTGGCAGTATTCCTCAGTCGCTGTCCTGTGGCAGTACTCCTCAGTCGCTGCCCAGTGCTAGTACTCCTCAGTCGCTGTCCTGTGGTGGCAGGCCTTAGTGGAAGGCCAATGTAAGAAGCTCTGTTCTCAAGAGCTTTCTGAAATGCACAGTGCTGGCTCTGACTTCATAATGTGGTCCCTGGTATTTCCAAGGGGCGGCCACCATGCTTGTGTCGCTTGATTGGACATTTATTGATCGATGGGCCGCTTGTCAAGCTCAGGGTCCTGGATTGTGTGTAGTAAGCCTCGAGCATGGTGCAAAGTGCTTTGAATTTGATTCTTGAGAGCACTGGGGCCAATCGAGCACCCTCAGGGCAATTCCATTTCTTGGAGGTTTGGGCGTAGTTTCGCAGCCAACATGTTGCAATCTACGGTCCCCGGCGGTGGGGTTTGGGAGCTATGTGTAGAGAACGTTACAGTAGTTTGTCTATTCGTGCTAACACCAGGGCTGTCTTCAGGTCGACACAGTGGTTAGTTCACGTCCCTAACTACTGTTTTGACTTGAGGGCCAAAGCATCATTCTGCATCAGTTGTTACTCTCTCATGTTGTGTACTTCAGAAGAGACGGGTAGGGGATTCCCAGCCTAGGTGGACATGCAGACAGTATTTAGTCATATTCTATTACATCTAGTGCCAAAATCTCTGTTTTGTAGCCATTGAAGGAGAGGAAGATACCCCTAATTCAGTGGTGAATGTGGTCAAAGAATTGTCTGTGCCCCGCAGATCATGTTTCAGGAGAATGTGTATTTGGGTATCATTGGTGTACCCCAAATGGGCCCAGTCAGGTATGAGGCGGGTACCTATAGCCATAGATATTAGGGTGTGAGCTGCATAACGGAAGTAGGTGCGTATATCTATGTATATTTATTTATTTATTCGTTTTTGTTAAGCTGCATCAGCCCGGAGCCATCGTGGTGCTGGCTACAGACAGCTTACTTAGTTACAGAAGCGAGGAAAAACAATTGCATTCATATATACAAACATGTAAAGAGCGTACAGAAGGTCAGATGAAGAAGAAGAAGGTCTTGAGTTTTTTGCGGAAGGTGAGTAGGGAGTTTTCTGATCTGATGTCGGTGGGTAGTGTGTTCCAGAGCTCTGAGGCTATCTGAGGGAAGCCTAATCCTCCCGCTTTGGCTCCGTTGATGTGGGGAGTGTGTAGGAGATTGGCATAGTGTGTCCTAATGGGTTTGGGGTGGGCGGATTTGGATAAGGTTTGTACAAGATATGAGGGTGCTGATAAGGAGAGGCATTTGTGAGTGAGGGTGAGGATTTTGAAGCTGATGCGTTCTTTAACAGGGAGCCAGTGGGCTGCCTGTCTGGCCTGGGGGATGTGTTCTCTTTTGGGAAGGCTAAGTGCTGCATTATTTTGAGCGATTTGAAGTCTATTTAGATTTTTTTGAGGTGCCTGCTAGGAGTGCGTTACAGTTATGCAGTTTTGCGCCAATAGTGGCTCTGGCAATTGCGAGACAGTTGGGTTTGGATAGGTATGGTTTTACTGCATTAATGAGTTTGGTAGTGTGTGCTGAGGTGGAAGTAATGGCGCTAACCTGTCTGGTCATGGACAGGGTGGAGTCTAAGTAGAGGCCAAGGGTCTTTACCGAGGTGGAGACGGGGATGACGCTGTTGTCTATTATGAAGTTAGAGTAAAGGTTATCTAGCTTGGCTAGAGTTGTTTTTAGGCCTAAAATGATTATTTCGGTCTTTTCACCTTTGAGGGAGAGGCCATTGGCTGCCATCCAAGCCTGGATGGTGGAGTATATTGAGGGAAGTGCTTGGGTATCTCTAGTGTAGGAGCCTGTGAGTGGTAGGAGTACTTGAGTATCAGCATAGTTTGTATACGCAATACCTAGGGCTTCAAGCTTGTCGAAGAGAGGCTATGTGAACAAGTTGTATAGAGTGGGTGCAGTGCACAATCACTCCGGGACTCCACAGTGGATGGTGGTGGGGCAGCATGGGCTATGTCTCAGAATACTTTCATTGCCCGCCCCTCTAAGAAGCAGGTGATCCATTGCGCGGCTTCTATGGAGAAGTTGGCTGAGTGGGTAAGGTGTGATGTGAGTGTCTTGTGATCTACAAGATCGAAAGCTGCTGAGAGGTCTAAGAGTAATAGGAGGGCTGGCTTACCTATATCCATGATTTGGGTGATCTGTTTTTTAGGTCTACCAGCGCTGTTTCCGTGCCATGACCTTTGCGAAACCCAGATTGTCTAGATCCAAGAATTGAGTGAGTTTCAATGAAGTGTTGGATTTGGTAGTGTGCAGCTTTATCCAAGATCTTAAGGAGGAATGACACAGTGGTTATGGGTCTGTAATTGTTAGGCTGTGTGTGGTTGAGGGTGTTTTTTTAAGAAGGGGGCGTACCCACGCTTCTTTGAGGCTGGCAGCGATGATTCCAGTTCTGAAAGAGACATTGATGAATGCTGTTATAAGTGGGACTAGGAGGTCTGCGCAGTCCTTGATGAGTTTGGCGGGGACAGATGTCTCCTTTACACGTAGAAGGTTTGAGGTTTTTGAGGATGTTAGTTACTTCCAATTCAGAGATATCTTTAAAAGTGAAGAGTGGTTTGGGTTTAGTTGAAGGGGGAGAGGGTTCAGATTGTGTTGGCCCGGGCGTGTGGGCAAGGGCTTTGTGGTGACCCTTAATTTTGTTTTGGACGAGGTCAATTTTATTTAGCATGGTGGCTTGAATAGTAGAGAACCAAGCTTCGTCTTTTGAGATCTCGTCTGGTGTGTTGGGGGGGAGATCAGTTCATTGAAGATGGCAAAGATTTCTTTGGATTGCGATTTAGCATTAGTGATACAGAGATTGAAGGAGTTAGCTTTCGCGTTGGTGGTGGCATCTTTGTATTGTCGGGAGATTTGGTTGAAATAGATTTTAGTCTCCTTGCTCGGGTGCACCAGCTAGTTTTTTTTAGCTTCCCTTTTACGGGAGCGTAGGGCCTGCAATTCATCCGTGAACCAGGAGTTAGTGTGTAGATTTTTTTTAGCCTTTTTTGCATTCGAGTGGAACTATAGCGTTAATGGCTCTAGATAGAGTATCTTTGTAGATGTCAGCTAGGGTGGTAGGGTCTTTAGAGAAGGGGGGCTAGTGCTGGGGTGCTAAGGTGTGGGTGAAGGCTGTATTCTTTGAGTTTTTTGGAGCTTCTCACTAGTGTAGGGGTTGCATGGGTCATGATTTTGGGGTTAGAGGCGGTAGGTATGGTGAACTCGATGCAATTGTGATCTGTCCAGGGTAGCGCTGAGTTGGTGAGGATGGAAGTGTGGCAATTGTGGTCAGCGACCCAATCGAGAGTGCAGCCTTTGGTGTGTGTGGGTCCGGAGACTTTTTTGTGTGAATCCTAGTTCTTTAAATTCATTGGTGAGAGAGGTGGCAGCCTTGTCTTAAGGGTCATTAAAACCGAGGTTAAGGTCACAGAGAAGTAGGGTCTTAGTGGATCCTTTGATGTTTTTACTTAGTAGATGTAGGAGGTGGCCCTGGAAGTCTGATGGAAGGCCGGGGGGCCAATAAAGTATGTGCATGTTGATGGTGCTGGGACAGAGCGAGCTTGGCAGATAACATGTCTGGGTTGCTGTCCCAGGGGTGAGTGACGAGTCTAAGGGAGCGTGCTTCTTTGGAGATGAGAGCAACGCCGCCTCCTAGGCATGCTCGTCTATCTTGTCTGATGATAGTATAACCTGGTGGGAGTGCCAGAGCGATGGAGGGACCTGAAGCTTCATTAAGCCAGGTTTCAGTAATGGCTAGTAGGTCAAGGTTAAGGCTGTTTAGGAGATCATGGATTTCAAGGGTGTGTGCTGGGAGTGAACAGACATTTAAGAGGGCGTATTTAAGGAGATGTGTGGGTATAGTGTTGGACTTGGATCTGGTGGGTGGGCTGGGTGCTTCTGTGGTGGTTGTTGGTGTAGGTCCATGCAGCGGTGGTAGTGATGGTGTGCAGTTGGATGCCGGTGTACAAACATTGTGTATGATGCTAATGTGGGTGGAGCGTGATCCTAGGTGTTGATTACGGAGTGCAGTAGCTGTGGGGTGGCAGCTGATGTCGAGTGGTTGGGTGCATGTTCTGAGCCTGGTGCGTCTGTGGTTGAGTGAGCATGGGGAAGCAGTGGGAGAGTGTTGGAGAGTCAGCGTGGGAGTGCGAGTGGACACAATGGCGAGAAGAGGGAGAGCTGGTGTGCTGTGATGTGGTAGTGAGGGCATGCTGGTGACGTTGGTGTGTTTGTTGATGGGATAGAGAGTGGAAAGGGTGAGTGCAAGGGCGGCTAATGTGGTGATGGTGTTTGGGAGGGGGCTAGAGATCTTGTGCAAGATCCTGTAGCTGCCTTTGGGCAGCATGGTGAGAGTGGGGGTTGGCAGGGGGCTGGTAGATGAGACAGTAGGCTAGTTCAGTAGGCAAATGGCAGTCAAAAAATCACAGTAGGCTATTTTAGACTTGGAGGCAACATTCTCAAGCTCTTTGCAGCATTTAATTCTATTAAATGATGAACTTTTGATGCCTTCAGTGTTTTTCCATTTCACTGCAAACAGAAGTTTGTTTCTTTCTCTCGTTCATGTAACTACTTGATGGACAGCCAGGCTCACGGTGGCCTCGACTTCTTGGTGCTGGGCCAGCCAAGCCTTTCTTGAATTTCTCCTTCGCCCTCCATTATTTTCCAACTAGGCCACACTGAAAACTCTTTCCAATCACAGGGTTTCAAGCCTTGCTTAAAGTTCACTGTGAAATATCCAGGTTCTATACATTCCTATGTATTATACATTGGTGCATCGCTGCAACTATTCACTACGTAGCCAGCCTTAAGATCACTTTGTCTACTTGCGTTACTGCGTCTCTACAAGTGTAAACTGATGTAGAATTTTCTTCCGCGTTTCTATAGCATGAGCATCTTCATCTCGAGCCCGAAATGTTGCTCACCTTTACCACCTCATCTTCAGATCTTATAGAACGTCTGTTCTTTTGCCTCGTGCATCTTTTCTACGTACGTAAACTCTACTCTGCATGACGTCACCGGTCTTCTCTTTCACTCCTTTTCACATGTCTTCCGGAACTTCTTTGTGAATGCATATAGGGTTTTCTCAATGGATACCTTGTTCACGGGATTTTCTGCGATACAAGCATCCTCACTGGTACTGCACGTGTCTCAATTTCTGGCTCCCAACGTATAGGGAACATGGGGGTGCAGCTTTTAGTGGGGGTACTTGACTACACCTCTACAACATCATACAGAGGAGATCTACAGGGGAGTCGGGTGGTCTCAAATGTTGAATTTGCCAGCACAGAGAGGTTCGCGGGTTACGTTGCACCAACAAGTCGGTTTGCTAGGAAGTGGATGTAAACTCTTCCTTGCTCATTCTATGCTGTGGACAATTTATTCAGATGCTTTCATTATGTCACTGTGGGTGAAAAGAAAATGTTTATAGTGTGGTTTCAATGAAAATTGAAGTTGTCTCATGTACCGAATGTGTGCCCTTGCCCCTCGAATCTCAGATCATCCTGACTTATAGGTAGCTTGTACAAGTGTCAAACCATTTGTCAGGGTGGAACGCAAAGAATAGGTGATTGGTTTTAGTGGCACCTACTATTAAGCTTGGGTATGTGTCGGCAATGAGAGTCTCTGGCTGGTTGTTCATGACTGTATTTTTTAGCATCTTTATCAAGTTCTAGAATGTTATGTACTGTGGGTATTTTACAGTAAACTTTGCTGATCCCATTTTTTCCAGGTCAGTTCACAGATCTCGTGTAGATTGGCCTGTCGGAATTTAGGTGGGGGTGACCAGAATAAGTAGCATTAGAAATTGGGCCATCTAAATTATTTGAGGATTCATTTAATAGGGCATGTTAGGACTGAGGACCGAGGCAGTGGGCGGGCGTTAGAGGGTATCTCAGGGAAGTTGGGCAACTGTCGTGGAGGCAAGGGAAAAACCTGCAATGGGTGGAGAGCAACAGGTCTATGATTGACAAGTCAAATTTGTTTCATTGGAATTGGAGTGATAGGGCGCTGGAAGCATTAGTAAAGTTTAGGATTTCAGTGCTTTTGAAAATAACACATGGTCAATATATTAGTTAAGTAAGATAGGAGAGAGAGTCATGTAATTGCCCCTGCATCTGCGCTCAACCCTGCAAGGCACAGGCTATGATCCCAGCAAGGCTGACAGTGTCCTCCAGTGCTCTGGGGTCAGCAGGGGAGAGCCATGAAACATATGGCGACAACAACAACCCTCACCATAGCTCCCAGGAGCAGGGGGTGCCTGGCCTGGGGTACCACATTACAATGTGATATTATTGTTAATATTTATTCAGGTGTCATATGACTACCCACGCCCTATGGTGGTAGACGTAGGACTAGTGGGTCTAAACCGTACCTATGCTGACTAAGTCATGGTCTGTATGGGATAAACTGCATGGTAGCAATGGGTGGCGTAGTTTGGGCAATCCCGCTAACCTTGGTAATGTTGATGGTGGCTGAACGAGAGAAACTAATCTTTGCAATTTTGGGCGGATAGCAACAAAGGAATCGTTAGCTGGCACACTAATTGAGGTTTAATGGGCCTCAACAGTTGCAATCCTCCTATACTAGGTGGTCTTTCTGAATTCCCCATACCTTGAATGCAGCTGAGTAAGATGGCAGTCCTTTCTTTGTGTTTGCGATTTCTTGAGAGCGAGGCACCAGTTCCATTTTTGCCTAGTTGCCTGTTTTGAAAGAGGAACAGTGGTAGGCACAAAGTGGGCCATACACATCTAGTATGCTTTCTATTTCTATTTCCATGTGTTCAAGATTTTAACTATTTGATCCAAGGCTCAGGTGCTCACCTGTGTACGGTAAGCCTAGGACATTGGGGGAGTCATGCAGCAGGCATGTGGCCCCCATCTTTTCTGCAACCCCACTATGCAGCGCTCCGTGTCTCTGCCTCACTCGGTTCCCAGGATCGAGGGAGGCTGTATCATCCACTACCAGACCTTCTGCGAAAGACAGTCCAAATGATTCTGGTACCGACAGAGATGTAGAGAAAAGTGAGTGCAATCTTAAAAGAAAATAGAGAACTAGCCACAGAAACTGAAATACCTGAAAATGCAGTTACACAGAAAAAGATGATGGCCCTCGGCGTCCCAGTTGGGATTGAGGGAGCAAGTCCCACAGTTGTCCTTGTTTATTGGGTGTGACTGGGGTGTTGGGTCTGGATACAGTGGAAGACACCCTTTTGAGAAAGATGCAACACAGTTAAGGCAATCAGTGGAGACAGGAACCATAAAAATAGAGGATATTTATTTATTTATTGTTTGCTTGGTAGGCACTTATACAATAAGAAAATACTGTTTCAAAGCGCCCACAGGGTAGGGAGGGAACAAGGGTACGAGAATACATTAAAAAAAAACAATATTTAAGAGCAGTGGGGGGAAAAGGTAGAAGGGATGAACCTACTGCCTTGTGAGTATTCAGAATGTGCAAGTGCAGCAAAGAAGAGGGAAGAGGGGGTAAGTGGCAAGGAGTACGAGCTCATTGGTGAGCCACAGATGAAGTGCTAGGAATGTTGAGTGCTAAAAGGACTGGTCAATGCGAACTATAAGTGCAAAACTCCATGGCTGAGGGAGTGCAGATGCAAGTGCTGTGGATAGACAGGAGCTGGGCAGAATTGGTGTGGGAGGTCAGGGCCGAGGTTGCATAAGGGCCCAAGACACCGATTTAGCAACTGTGGAATTAGCAGAGGAGAGAAGAAGGGATGGAGGAGGGAAAGAGGAAGGTTTTATGGAGTTTCCGGAATTTGAGAAGATCCTGCTCAAGGAGCTCAAGGAGCAGGGCGAGGGGGAGGAAGAGCCCGCTGAGGAAAGTGAACAACCCCCCGCCTTCTGTTTAGAAAAATGCTTTACACAGAAAGAGTTGGTGGCAGAGGAATGTATTGGTCTAGAGGGAGAGTATTTAGTAAGCTAAAGTTGAAGATAGTGTAGTCCCCGGGCCCAGACAGCCTTATGGATGATGCATAGGAATTTGATTTGAATCCATGCAGCAACCAGGAGCCAGTGAAGACTTTTTAGTGCAGGAAAGATGCAGCCCTGGTATTAAGGCCAAGGATAAGCCTCACTGTCCTATTCTGGATTAGCTACTGGGGAGTCGCAGAGGGGAAGATGGTACATTCAGCAGGAGGCTATTGTAGCAGTCAAGCCTAGAGAAAACCAGGGCTTGGGTCACATTGAGCCTCTGAGGGAAAGTGAGAAAAAGTAAAATTCCTTTGAGAAGGAAGAGCTGAAAGTGGGACTTCTTGGCAATGTCCTTAGTGTGAGGGAGGGAGGAGAGAGAAGAGTCGAAGATGACTCCAAGGTTTCTGGCTTCATTTGATGACGCCAGAGGAGAGCCCATGGGGGAAGGCCAGTGTGGTGAAGGTGAGAGCAGGGGTCCTGATGGGAATGATCTCCATTTTGCTGGCCTTGAGGCATAAATCATTGGAAGTGCACCAGGACTGGATGGCAGATAGGCAGTCATGGATGATGGAGGGTGCATGTGGGTCAGCAGGGAGTTTGAAAAAGAGCTGTGTGTCATCTGCGTAACACTGGAAGTTGGAAGAGAAAGGGGAGATGAGGCATGCAAGGAGAGCAAGGTAGATGTTAAAGAGTCAGGGGGAAGAGTATAGAGCCTTGGGGGACACCACAGGTGGAGAAGGAAGTAGGAGAGGAGAAGGTGCCCAGTATGAGTTGGGAAGAACGGTTGGTGAGGAAAGAGGTCAGCCAGTCCAGTGCCCATTCCGAGATACCAAGGGTATTGTGGAGCCTTTGTATGAGGATGTAATAGTTCACTGTATCAAAGGTAGAGGAGAGATTTGGAGGGATAAGGACAGCTGGGGAGTTGGAGTCCAGAGAAACAAGGAGCATTTCTTCACACCGTTCAGAAGAGCAGTTTCTGTGCCTTTTGATGCTCGGAATCCATTTTAATGGTCGTGGAGAACCACCAACAAGTTCAGTGTATTAGTTGAGTTGGGGCAAGGCCAGCTTCTCAAGCCACTTTTCCAGGAAGGGGGGAATGGAAATAGGGTGGTAGCTGCCAAGGCAAGTAGGATTAGAGGATGTTTTTTTCAGGAGTGGACGCACAAGGGAGTGCTTAAGGGGGAGGTGAAAGATCCAGTGCAAAAGAGTGATAGCAGAAATCAGTGAAAGCAGGGGCAAGTGAGCCGATGTTATCCTTGATGGTCATGGATGAGCAAGGGTAGACTTGATTAGAAGAGACCTTCATGGAGCAAACAACTCTGGTAACTTCTTCAGGTGTGAAAGGGAAGAAGGAGGATGTTCACATATGAGGAGACAGAGAGAGGATCCAGTCACCAACTAGACAAGTGGTGGAGGGATTGTTTAATTGTTATATACAGATTTTAATCTGTTTTGATAAAATAAGGCATTAGTGACTCGACCTATTGATAAATATATAGGAATACATCAAACAGATAGCAAGGCAGACATGACGCAAGCAGCACAGAAACAAGACGAAAAGGGGGAGGCTAAAGGAATTAAGACAATAACATAAATACAGTCATGGTGGTTTAGGTACACTAGAGTTAGGGTTGAATTGTTGGATCTCAGTAATAGGAGGATTATAGTTCAGAAATTCAATAAAAAGAGCCATTTTAATTCACACGTATATAGTGGGTGAGAGCGAGTTGCAAGACCAAATTCAATTCTTTGCGTAGAGCACACAAAATTCACCTGTTCCTTGATGTTAAGATTTGTTTTTCCTAGTGCTACCACCATGGAAATGTGCACCTGAATTGGTGCAAAGTTTCTGTAAAGTGGCCCCACAGGTTGCAAGTCGGCATGCCGCTGGGATGGGAATGTGGGCATTTGAAGACAGCACACCTTGCACATAAATAGCAAGTATGTTGTGTTATGTAGTTCTACTTTAAATCCAATCAATGGGGACTTTTGAAAGACAGAAAATGAATATAGGTCTGACGGCAAGTAGTGCTTGACACTTATTGTATTGTGGCATCAAAAGAACGTGAAACGCCATGTATCCTGCTGCTGTGATGCTGGGCAAGTGAAATCAATAAAGTAAATAAAGCAGCTGTTAAAATCCATCACCATAGAGTTTTCTATACCTTAGAAAAATGGCAAAACTACTCACAACAGGAGACTCGAACACCAACATGGAGAAGATCTTTCTACATATCTATCTAGCTATATACATAAAATGTTTAGGTATGCTTCCGTAATCAGCTGATGCAATTGATCAGTGTTAGGTTGCCCTCTGCTGTCCAAATGGCAAAGTGCACCACTGTGTGCCTGTCCATTGCAACAACAGCTATAATTCTAACAAACAGAATGAGCATGGTTTTACGCGGTCACCTTCACATTCCACTATCGCAAACATTCAGAATAATTTCAAGTTACTTCTTTCCATCCCCACTGCTCTTCACACAGGGCACGGCGGTTCCAGTGTCCATGAAGAGTTAATAACCGGCTCAATGTTTCAGTCTCTAAAGATCGAAATACTGTAGGATGAATGCCTCCTCACAAGCTAAAACTGAAAATGGGTGCTGTAATTATGCTACTACACAATCTTATGCCATCACAGGGACTCTGCAATGAACAAGGTTGACAATTATGCATCTACAAAGACACATCATAGAGGCCCGTGTAATCCTTATACCATGAATACCTCTCATTCCATCTGATACAAGCATGCCTTTAAAATTCAAAAGAAGACAGTTCCTATATGTTTAGCCTTTTCAATAGCCATTAATAAGTCACAGGGACCTAAGCCCCCTTCCTGGAAGCTATCAGTGGTAATTACGATATTTAAGAAGGGTGACAGAAGTGACCTGATGAAATACCGACCGATATTGACCTTTAAGAGATGCTAGAACTGCGTATATCCCGCCGTGAACAGCTAGTATATTATAATACTGGTAGTACATTTAAATTATGCAGCATAATTTCTGGAGGAAAACTATTGTGCAGACCACGGTAGTATAATATCTTCATCTTAATGTTTGTTTTTACATTTGTTTTATTACACTGTAGATTGTGCTGTCCCATATTCACTATTCTAACAGCATGTATCCGGGGCTACCTTAAGCCTTGGTGCAGAAATTGCAAGTAATTCAAAATAAGGCTGTTCTGCAGCAGAAACTCAGACATATACCACCTGCACTTGGGTCCATGTATTGGCCCCTGGAAGATGGAGGTGCTATAAATCGAGCTTTACTGGCATAGCGCGGGAGCCACACCATATCTGGGGGAGGAGGCCAGCCCAGTCCTCACCCATCAGGGTGAAGGCTGGGCTGGGGCTTGCAGAGTGAGAAGGAGGTGCTCAGTAGGGGTTGAGCTGATGTGGCACGTGTTGCATGCCATGTTCAGCTCCAACCCCTTCTCTGACTTCCTCGCAGCGCATATACAGGAACCAGGAACCTCTCCCAGCTTCCTGGTTCCTGTTTGTGAGCAGCACGAGGAGTCGAGGGTGGCCTGGAGTGAAGCTGGAAAGACAGGTACAAAGTTTTTCTTTTAAAATGTGATGTGTGTTTTGCATGTCAGATGTATGTGTGTGTGTGCTTTGGGTCAGTGAGCTGTGGGTGAATGAGAAGTATTATAGTGTGTGTGTGTTTGTATGTTCTGGGTGGGTGGGGGGTCGTGTGCTTGTGTTGAGAATGCAGTGAGAGTGAATGCAAGAGAAGGTGTTTGAGTGAGTGACTAGTGGATGAATGAGTATGAACGTAATAGTGTGTTCCTGAATGTTCTGGGTGTGTGGGGGAATGCTTGTGTGCCTGTGTGAAGAATGCAGTGAGAGTGGATGTAAGAGAAGGTTTATGAGCGTGTGACTGGTGGGTGAATGAGTATGAATGTGATAGTATGTGTTTGAATGTTCTGTGTGTGTGTGTGTGTGCCTGTGTGGAGAATGCAGTGAGAGTGGACGCAAGAGAAGGTGTATGAGTGAGTGACTATTGGGTGAATGAGTAGGTGTGTGTGTGTGTTCGTTCTTCTAAGAAGTACCTGTACATTGACTGAACATACTGTTCACCCAAAAGAAAACAACAAATTGGAGAAGTTAAAGCCCAGAAGGGAATGGAGCAAATTTCAAAGGCTATCATGAGCGAAGAGTAATGGTGACAGCAAATATTGTGCTTAGAAACTGAAAGACTCTAGTATGGTTTGAAGCACTATATGAAACATCAAATGATCATTATTACCCCGGAAACATTTTGCTGTGCACCATATGAGGATGAGTTGACGCATTGAATTCCTCTCCATGAGGGCCTGTAACTTTCCTTCATGAGAATAGTCTGCCTTTAATTCAGAACAGGGCAACAGAAACCATCCCTTTTCATTCAGTCAGTCTGAGAGTTTCCTCAGGTTACTGACATTGA
Source organism: Ambystoma mexicanum (assembly GCF_040938575.1). Lineage (NCBI taxonomy): Eukaryota > Metazoa > Chordata > Amphibia > Caudata > Ambystomatidae > Ambystoma > Ambystoma mexicanum. The sequence continues at coordinate 308,168,680 of NC_090934.1, read as the reverse complement.
TCTCTTCTGTACCTTTGTCACCTAAAAATATGTCAGAAAGGAATGATTTCAACTACTTATCATACAGCACATTATGCCAGATGTTTCATGAAGAGGTTTATGTAAAATTACTCCCGCCTCTAAGCACTGTAATACCATCTGTTATTATTACCCAATCCACTGGTACTCAGTTTATCAACCTAAGCAGGATGAAGATCTGAGCCAGTGGCACTGGGTCTTGAACTGGTGAAATACAGGTGTGCCCCGTTTCAGAGGTGATCACTTAACCAGTGAGCTATTCATCTATACAGCAAGGCGTCTTACCCCACATTCCAGTACCCATGTGCCTTATTGTTTTGTTCCAAAAGAGGTTTGCTGACAATCCATACCCGACACGCCTGGGTCATATCCTGGGAGAGCCAGGAGCACACAGGAGAATACCAGTACCTCAAATCGAAATATAATCCCATTCAAAGTGCTTACATGCAGGACATCCAACACTCCTTTCCACATGTAGATCACAGAACCAGAAATCTGGCATGCTCCGACCCACACCAATCTGGGTTGAATTCCAAAATGGAAGACTGTTTATTTTAAAGTTTTGCCCACCACTGTATGATTTGCTAAACACACCTGAGGCAATCGTAGTCAACCAAGCGGAACCCCTCAGTAATTAACTCACACAGGTGCATCCACTCACGCGAAGCCCAACCCAGAGGGGGGAGTGAGAGCGCTGTAAAAACCCAGAGTCGTCAGTTAAGTGGTGTGGGTTTTTGGAGTGTGTGGTTGCGAGAGGCAGTAGAGGAGTGTTGGAAGGCGATGCCAGGCGCATTAAGGAGGATTTATTGACAGGATGGGGAGAGGAAGTTGTGCAAAGGAGGAGTTGATAACAACGGGAGGAGTTGGTGACCATCATTGTTGAGAGCCGGCAGCACTAGCGCCCCCTCCCCACCCCCCCAATGTTTTATCCCACTTAGACCCATACCTGCCTAACCTCTGGGTTTGGCCCACAGGCTCAGGGTTTTTATGCTCTTCTCCGGGTCTCTGGGTTAGAGCATGGAGTCTCCGACACCACTATATAAATGAGACATAAATGAGGCGTAAACATTCCTGCATTAGGCAAACTACTGCCTGAGCGTGAACACCATGCAATCGGGCTCATGGTATTTTGCACTGAATGTTACACGATTGACCCTGAAAACCCAGTGGTCTCGTTGTCAAGTTATATAGAATGTATATAAACAATGCCCCTCTGCATAGGGTGACCAGATACAAAAAAAACATGTGACAGGCCATAGAACTAGAAGTAGGACTGAAGTAAACACAAATAAAACTGTAGTCCCACTTCTATGTCGCTGGCCTGTTGCGGGGCAAGTGCGCACAGGCACACTCCTCTCATTGGAGGAGAGCGCCGGGGTGGAGGAAGGGAAGGAAATGGGGCCGTGAAAGGCATTCACGCCCCCATTAATGCACAGGTAGAGTCGCTCCCGGCCCGATTTCGGGGATTTTTCGAAATCAGGTCCCTGCAAAAACCGGGACCGTAGCCACCCACCCTTCCAATCCCAGAACGGGTTTGGAAAATTAAAAAAACTCTCGGACCCCGGGATGGAGGGGGATTTCCCGGGACTGTCCCTGGAAAACCTGAACGTCTGATCGCCCTACGTCTGCAAGGATGCCTGGACATGTCGGCCGAGTGCGGAAAAATGTGCATAACGGTGCATTCCCTTTTTAAAGGGAAAGAAATGCATTGAGAAGTCTAGCGAGGAAGAAAACAAAAGTTGACCCATTTGCCAGGGTTTCCTGTTTCTATTGCAATTGTTAGCTTGGGGAAAAACGGCCTTGTTTTCTTACACTTTTTTCTTGGAAGATGTGCTCTAAAAAAAAAATGTGAGCGTGGCCAGGGCGGAGCTTAGCTGAATCGTGGGCGTGTCTGGGGTGTGGGTTTTGGTTTCTCTAATGTAGGTAGGTATTGTATTGTTTGTTGTATGGTATTGTTTATTCATTTATGGAGCGCACCGAGCCTGTAGGCATTGGCCGCATGACAGGTTTCATAGTTACAGATGATATGGACATAAACTGCTTAAACTACTGCCTGCTCTCCCTCTCACTGTTTCAACCGCATTCCGCATTACTCTAAAGCAAAACCTCTGATAAATACATGGATACGTGTATATTTGCTTGTGTTGCTACCAACGCTCTCTATTGTGTTTATTAATTTGTCGCAATTTGGGGTTGTAAATTCAGTATTTTTTTGTTGCTCTATTTTAAGGTCCGGATAAGAAGACCCTGGTTGCCTGAACTCAGCCGTCCTGCTGGAGCTTTTCGGGGACAGAAGAACACAAGCTTATTCCAGCTGCAGCGCGGGAAACTGTCAACGAAAAAACACAAGCAAAGAACACAAACCACTGAAACAAGTCTGCCAAGGGGAGCAAACCAGCTTGTGTCAGGAAAACACCACTCCTCGCTTTTTCTTAACATTTTTATTATTTATTCAGTGAGTTTTGGAGGCGGTGATGAGATTTCGGGCCCGGCTAGAGAACACAACAACATGGGCGCAGGAAACTCCCCGAGGCCTGGTTCAGGTTTAAAGAACAACACTGCCACCTAGTGGCCATCGTGAGTGCAGCAGCGACCTCTGCTGTTTTGACACTTAGAAGTATTTTCCAATTTCCTCATCTCTTTCGGTGCGAAGAACTCTATTGAGCCCGGCCGAGGAGGAACGTGGCTGGACTATTTCAATATATCATTTTGTATTTGAGTTTGTAAACCGATCTGTCTGTTGTTCCCGCCAGCAGTGCCTCCTGGCTGGATGGGGAGAGATGAAGAATATGTAACACTTTTTTTGTGAATTTATTTAGGCGTCAACCACCATTATTGGAATTGTGCAGGTCAGGGGTGTATACATGACGTGCCGTTTATGTTCATTTGTGCACCTCTTTTCCCACTACAGTGTTGCGTATCACTGCCTTATATTTAACAGGAGACACACAAGGGGTAGAATCTTAGCTGGGCGTTTCTTTAGGCCGTCAGCATGAGTTCATGTCCTGTAAGGGCCAGTTGGCCTTGTTTTGGTTTAGGCTTTCCTTGCCATTCACCTTCACACTGTTGCTGCGTGGCTGCATGAAAACTGCACCAAAAACCTGTACAGAGTACCATGCGGCCAACACAGAAACAAAACCCAGGCGTGTCTCCGCCTACCCCTTTATTTCATGACCATTCGGAAAAGCTCAGGCGCAAAACGCTGCGAAGGGCGTCCAGATTAGAAGCGGCAGAAGGCGCAACTCCTAAGAGGTGAAACAGAAATACTTAAGAGCCAGGGCGGGGCAAGAGTCACAGCGGGTAGTTTAACATGAATGTTCGGGTGGGCGCATAAGTTGTTTGCGGAGAGCACGCTTGGCCAGTGAATGGCACTTGAAGGTGGCTATTCTGTGCACAGGGCGTCTTGCCCCTCTGGTTCCCAGTCTGGGCGCTTACACGGATGGTTTAGGCCGCAATGCGGATTTAAGGGAAAGAACAGTGTGGAATAGCTGGGGTACTGCCGCACAGTCGAGAACGCAGCGGCTCAATAGCATACTGCATGAATAAATAAATAAATAAATAAATACCCAATCATATCATTTCATACTGCGAAAAATGGGAAGTCTTCAACAGTGGACACACAAATTAAGAAGGCGAGCAAAAAAACGTCATCACTTGAAATACCGGTTGGATCAAGCCAGAATAATGGTGGTCTCATAACTCCACCGGAATAGTGTCCCTCCCCCCTCCTGTCAATAGAGAAGTGTCATGTTCTATTGTGCAACGAGAGTTGGCACTTATGGCTTGAGTATGTTTTTTTGGGGGGGTTGGAAGGTACTAGTTTGCTGGTGCTTTGCCGGCTTACTTTGCGACACAAACGTGCCACAATTCATTATTTGAAATGACCTGATCTCAGCTTCTTCATCTAGTTTTGAGGATGAGTAGAAAGGCCCGCCCTCCACTTCCACCGGTGCTATCTTCGGCCTGCACCCAAACGCGGCCTATCCTCCAGATCAACGTTTCCTCTATTTCGACATGTTCCGGTTCAACCTGCCCTCCATGTCAGCCCTAATATGTCGATCAGTGTATGTTCCATTTGCTCTTATGCTACACATCCATGTTGACCTGATCACATGTTGGCCTGTGCTCAGCTTGCACTCTGTTGCTCAGCTTGCACTCTATTGCTCAGCTTGCACTCTAATTTGCTCCATTCTTTCGATCTCTTCTTAATGGAGGTCCATGCTCCTCATCCCAAGTGTCTCTCTTGATTGGTCGGCCATTTTGTCAGAAAAGTTCTTCTGACTAAATCTGGCCAGCCCCACCATCATAGTGACTCTGACATAGTTTGGGAACGGGAATCGATTTCAGTTTTTCGGCCTCACATTTTGTCATAAGATTTCATCCAAACTGGTTCTTCTCTTTTGTTTTATCCTGAAGAAATCACGCCTGTCTTAGTAATTTCTTTGTGGCGTGCTTCACTTCTGAATAGCCTCTAGATTTCAAAGACTCCTAGTCACTTACCAATCATAGGCTACTGGGGAAAAAGAGACAGACTGCTTGCATGCAGGCTTGCTGAGGGCGTAGTGGCGGGCAGCTCGGCTGAATTTGGAGAAAGCGGTGGCCAGTATTTCACATCGTGACTAGTAAATCTCCCTCGAAGATCTACTTTGAATATCATTGGCCTGATTTACAAAATCGTTTTTGAATGGGAAATGCCCATTGGAAAAACGCTTTGTACATGAAACTGATGTCATTTATATAGCGCTTACGCCTAAGCGCTGTACATAGAACATATTTACATACGTTAACCATCCCAAGCAAAGTTGGTACTCATTTATCGACCTCGGAAGGATGAAACTTTGAGTTGGCCTTGCTGGGTTTGGAACCTGCGACCTGCGTATCACACACAGATTGCAGAAGCAAACGCTCAACCTGCTGAGCTATCTTACCACCTCTGACAGGCCCCTGCATGTTTCTGCGGTTCTATATCTTTACATATGTGTTACATGTCTTTATTTGCATCAGGGTGTTTGCATAAGTGCACCATTTCTTTATTTTAAAAAAGGGGGGCTTCCCCCAACAACCCCCCCACCCCCCGCCTTTATCCTTTTTGTTACAGCTGGTGAAAACCGAGCAAAACTGATGTAAAGGCACAGATGCAAATGTACCGATGCAAATGCAGAACGATTTCAATGCTGCATCAAGACGTGTTACTGTTTCTGTAAGAGACAAATCCCATTTTTCTATATCTAGGGGTATTGTATATACATAATAAACTAGCCCCTCACAACCGCCCATTAACTAAAATGTGTGCCAAGGTGCATTCCAAGGAGACAGAAGAAAGTAGCCACTGGCCCCATCTCCATGAGAATCCAACGGGTGCAAAGTCTGGTGAACTATCCTCACAGGGTTTGCCTCCATCAGCTTGCCTTTCCGGAGGAGGGGGATCAGGGGGAGGGTTCAGGAGGGATAATAATTTATGAAGAAATCTTAACAACAATTCTACCCAAAAGTGACCGGTTAATTTTTTTTTAAAAAAGAGCCAACTAAGTGATACTGTAGATGAATTATGACCATTTGCATGTTCTAGTGAGGTGCTTGGTACATTTTTAGAAGCATTTGCTGACTGTAGTTTGTAGCCAAGGTGTTTTTGTTAGCCCTCTGTCAGGTAAGGTCACCCCCTTGCACAGGCAGTTTGTAAGGAAAGAAGAGGTTTTGTTTGCCAAAGGAAGACCCAGGCCCAGCCGCAACTGATCGCCGTTGAGGCAAGAAATGCTAATTGGTGCCTGGTAAATGGAGGTCTGCCATTTGGCGGGTGAGATCACATGACGGCACAGTATGCTGCGATTCAGCAGAGGGCTGTCTCAGAAGATTGGTGCCTGGTAAATGGAGGTCTACCATTTGGCGGGTGAGATCACATGACGGCACAGTAGGCTGCGATTCAGCAGAGGGCTGTCTCAGAAGATTGGTGCCTGGTAAATGGAGGTCTGCCATTTGGCGGGTGATATCACATGACGGCACAGTAGGCTGCGATTCAGCAGAGGGCAGTCTCAGAAGATTGGTGCCTGGTAAATGGAGGTCTGCCATTTGGCGGGTGAGATCACATGACGGCACAGTATGCTGCGATTCAGCAGAGGGCAGTCTCAGAAGATTGGTGCCTGGTAAATGGAGGTCTGCCATTTGGCGGGTGATATCACATGATGGCACAGTAGGCTGCGATTCAGCAGAGGGCAGTCTCAGAAGATTTGTGCCTGGTAAATGGAGGTCTGCCGTTTGGTGGGTGAGATCACATGACGGCACACTAGACTGTTCAGCAGAGGGCAGTCTCAGAAGATTGGTGCCTGGTAAATGAAGGTCTGCTATTTGCCAAGTAAGATAACATGATGGAACAGTAGGCTGCGATTGAGCAGTGCGCAGTCTCAGAGTCCCTCCCCGATTCTGTGTTCAGAGCTAGTGCCAAAGGCTGCACCTGAAAGCAATTGTGATGTTTCTAAAAGAGGAGTCATTTCAGGATACTTTCTCCACAATCCTTAGAGGAGAGGATTGAGTGTGTGCACCTCCTGAGTACATCAAGTATCAGTTGCTGTTTTTTGCCACTTGTGTTGCCAATAAATGGATTTTGTGCAGTTGCCACCACTGTTCTGCTGTTAAATGAGTGAGTTACTGTTGGCTGTAATCTTACTGCTTCCCAACAGAGCGCTCAAGATTCCCATGGGCATGCGTGGGAAGGTACTCCAATCTGGTTTCTTCCCTTGTATTTGTTCTTTCCCTTTAAACATTCTGAAGAACGACAAGCCCCAGAATTCCAAGCAAAGACAGCACCGGATGGCCTCCTCACACGTGCCACAGGAAACATGGGAGCTCTGCTCAGCAGACGCGTAGACACCCACTACCACACTGCCCAACTAAGACCTTCAAACCACCATCACTTCTTCACGCAGAAATATCCATCTTGGGATACTGAGGGTGCCCCTTTGTCCTAAAGTCTATCCATCTGTTATGTGATGTCAGCGCAATTAGTAAAACCCCCTGAGATGATGAAGAACTTGGGCAATCCGATAATGTCTTCCGGGTTGCTATCTGTCTCTATAGTCCACATGCGCAAGTAACTCAATGTTTACACTTCAGAAACCACTGCATCAGCCTTTTTGAGCTTGAAGGGAACGTGCCACGAGGTTGTGTAAATGGCTGAGGTGCAATTTACAAACCCCACACAACATAACTATGTTGCGTGCTTGCTAATACCACGTGATACCTGGAAAAAGCTCTGCACTCCATACCCAAGCCTGCAGCACACAGCTTATCAGAGCATTCCACTTCCTGTTTCACAGTCTTTTCTCTATCTCCATCTCTGCTTGTCACACTTGAATAGAATGTGGTCAAGCCCCAATAAAATGTTCCCATCCACCACTAGAATCTTAACAACCGGCAGCAGAATGTTGACATCCTGCACAAGAATACTGGCAATTGCCAGAAAAAGGTTGGCGGCTGTGAGTAGGATGTTGGAATCTGCCACCAGATTGTTGGAAGCACCGAGCAGCTGCGCGCTAGAATGTTCAACTGGAATGTTTGCAGGTACCATGCATATGCTGGCAGATGCCCACAGGCTATTGGGAGCTTTGGCTAGATGTTTGGCAGTTGCCAGTAGAGGTTTCGCATGTGCCAGGAGAATTGAGCCTGGCACCAGTAAAATGTTGACACTCACCAATACAGTAGTGCCAGCTGTGAAACGAATGTGGGCATGTGTCAGTAGAGTGGTGGTAGGGGCCAGTAGAATGGTTCTTAATTGTTAACAGAATGCGTGCAACTACCACTAACTGTTGGCAGGTGGCATTGGTGCATTTGTGCGCTGCCACTAGTAGAACGTTGGCAGCCAAACGCGGTGGTGAATGGCAGCTACTTTTCTACAGTGCCTTACAAGGCAGGCGTGGGTTCATGTTGGGTGGGTAATGCAGGTGGCTGCAGGAAGACAAGCCTGTTGCCAAGTAAACACATTTTTCTATGTTAGTGGGGTGGGCGATGACTGATTGACACTTGATAGACCCTACCTGTTGTACAGTGAACCCTTCCTGCATGGTCACACTGCCTTATTTGTTCAGTCGACCCCTTTCTCTATGTGCCAATTGTGAGGCGGCATCCCTTTTGCCGTCTTATGGTCTGTTTTGTACAGAGGTGATCCTAAACATATGATTTTAGGGTGAAACAGCCAGGCCATGGGTTTCCAGAGTATAGCCCACAAACTCTTGTGTGTCAGCGAAACTCCTCCAATGTTTAATTAAACTGTTTTTGACATAAACCACTTTGTGTGGCTTGTTCATTTGTGGCATGTGGTTAAATGTGGTTTTGTCTTGTTATCCTGTTTGAACTCAGCACTAATGTATATTGCGGAACATTTACCAAAAAGGAGAGTACATTCATTATCTAAAAAAACAAACTTTCCGATGACCTTTGGCACAGACTGCCACAGTGTAGCAAGAGACTCTAATGGAAAACGTCTCTGCATTGGGTCATGCGTGACTGGAAACATGGCAATACCACAGCAGGATTTCGGCAAACAATCAGACTGATCTACGTTTTTGGCAGGAATATTTTGTATGCTGCACTGTTATTAATCACCATCAATAGTACAAAGGATCCATCTCTGCCTTTGATAGCAGGTACAGATTGCTCTATGGAGAAATTGTTGATATTGTCCAACAGGTCAGTGTTTCTGAAACACTGGAGGGGTGCTGGCACCCTCTTATATCAGGAGATGGGTGCAACATAGTGGTCTAGAAGGAGGGGAACTCTAATGCCACATATTGATAAGCAGTGGCTGGCTGACGTGTAAATGTACAGGGATATATTAATACAATTCAGTTTTGCACTCAAAGATTCACCCCCCTGCCCTCCCTTCTCTCTCTCTATTTTCATTGGTCAGGGAGCGGGACTCGTAGGTGAGGTCCATTCAAAGAGGAGGGCTGTTGGATCTCCGCCCCCTGCTAATGGCCATCAGTGCCTTCATGAAGTGGCAGGGGCAGCTATATATCAGAGCATAGGCGCTGCATACAATGTTGTAAGGCCCCGTTAGCTTGACAAGAGGACCATGGAAATAGAAAAAGGAATTAAAAGGCGAGGATGCTTTTGGGTCTCTACAGGTGATCGTTGAGATTAAGTACTAAACGTGGCATAATGGGAGGGTGTGAACCATTGAAGACCCATACGTCTGATCCCAGCGACCTCAGTCAAGCATTTAAGGAGCACCTTGTGGTCAATCGGGTCAAAGGCAAAATGGAGGTCCAATGGGAGAGGGCGGCATGCGTGTGCTTCACCTCAAAACATGAGTAGCTCCTCATGCATGTGGAACTCCAACAACACCTGGATGTCGGGTGACGGAAACGGTAAGCCGAGATTGCCAGTAAGCCGTGGTACTATCGGTGGCTTACGGGCAACCTTGCTATGGCTCCCATTGTTTGGTATATTTGATTGGTGTAAAGGAGTAGAAGTGAGGTTTACACATGTAGCAATGATGGTGGTAGAATTGCTAAATGTTCAAATCTGAGAAAGTCTGGGATTCACCATAGGGAATAATATACAGTACAACAATGTATCATACTGTTTATGCATTATAATGTTAGGCATCGATATGTGAGGAGGTCTGGGGTCCCCTCAAAAGCTATTGGAGTGGACACTTGTACAGAATCAGTGAATGGCCGAGGGATGTGTCACTTAAAGAAATATGTGGTAGGTTGGAGGATCATGTATGCATCCTTGATTAGCAATGACCGAGAAACTGCGCAATAACTTTGCAATATGATTTTCATCTTAATTATGGAATAGGATTGTTGAGAACACAAATGCACTGGAACTAAACACGTTGCTTTTCCCTCCAAGAATAGCCCCCATTCTCTTTCTCTGCAGATCTCTAGTTGTCTTTTCTCGTGGTCATGGTCATTGTCTTTGGATCACGTCTACGGACAACTTAGTTCTGCATGTTCTCAAAAGAAGCAGCTAAACTCGCTATACATACATCACAGAGGGTCAGACAGCCCCCAACAGACCGTTAAATAATACCCAACCAACCCTCACATATTCCATAATAGAACTTGCAGAGTCCACCATAAACCTTCACACATCCCCTAACACACATTAACATCAGTCAACTTCATTTTCTTGAAAAGCTGGACCAAACTTCCAAAGATGGAATGTAAAAGATCATTTATACTGCGCACTATCAGCACTGGTCTGGTCCCATGGCGCTCCGGCGGCTCTGAAAGGCAAGCTGGCTGGGTTGGTTAGAAGGGCAAAGTGGGAGAAGGCTCAGCGAGAGCTGTGATGTGCTGTTGACATCTTCAGTAGGGTAAACAGTGTTCGCTGAGCATGGGTGCGGATTCTCAGTCGGTAGACTGTCATGTTCTGTTGTGGGAGTCTATGTGTGGCTTGTTTTGTTGTTGCAATGTAGTAAAGTACGTGTGGTTTGCTGTGCAGTAGATGTGGTTGTGTTTTGTGTAGAGTTTGAGAGGTGAATGCAGAGAGGTGATATTTAAAAAAAAAAAAAAGGTTTTGCAATAGGGTTAGTGAGTTGCATCAGCATACCTCCTTGTTTCGGGCATCTTTGTTGTGCATGGATCGGTTGGAGTGCATGGATAGGTTGGAGTGCATGGAATGGCTGGAGTGCATGGAATGCAAGGAGCATGAAGGCGCTCGATCTCAAGCACCTACTGAAAACTACCATATCACATCACCACGCTTACTCTCTTCTATACACCACCATTCAACTAGAACACAGCGATACTATGACACATCCAGTATAGCTGTTCTCATACCAACACCTGCCACATACTCCCCATCATCCTAATTAAACACAGCTTGCTGCACACCCGCCAGCCTACGCGTTCTCCTCAGGCCTAACGCAGCCAGAATCGATCTGGGTAACATCATGCCAGAACGAACACATACTCCTGATCTCCCATCCACCACATCTACCGCTAAGAAGCAGCTATCATATGAGTGACACACCTGCTGCACACATATCCGGTGCACACACGCACCTTTTGTCTCTCTCTATCTCTCTACTGACTTGAACTACGGTTCCCGAGGGCGTTCAACCTACCAGTCCCTTGAGATCATACTAATGGTACATAAGACGCTACATAAATGCAAAGTAACATAACACACTGCCTGGGCCTTGTATTTAGTTGGGGGGCGGGGAGGTCACTCTCAAATTCTGTACGGTTTGTACTTGTCTGCAGGGCTGTATGTCGATCTGTGTGACTAAATAGTGGACATGCCTCCTCCACCCATTGGGTGCATAGTGGTAGAAATCTACAGCGGTAGGCTCAGTGATTTTGAGGGCAACCTAGATCACCTCTCGAGCCTACTTGGGTGGGATTCCTTCCCTCTGATAAAGAGGAGCTCCCTGGGTGCAGGGGTAGAGTCTTTCAATCTGTTTGATCCTTTGACTTTTTAAAAGAGTTATCACTGAAGGCCATTCATTGTAAGTGCCACTGGTTCCAACTGGAGAGCAGGTCCTTATTGAAGACTTTGGGCCTGATTACAAGTTGGGCACTGCTTTAAATTACGGCGGTAATACAGTTTACCACTGCATTACCGCACCGTCCAACTAGGAGTTTGGGGGTACGGTGGAGGAAAAATCTACAGCAAAAAGCTGTAGGTATTTCCACCACCTTACCACCCAAAGTTGGCCAATTCTTTGCCACCGGCAGTACTACCGCCGGAATACCACATGGAGGCCTATGGACGCCAATTTGTGGGGGACTAACACTGCCTACCTCTGCTTGTAATCCGGCAGTAATGCAGCCAGACAAAGTGGCAGTAGCAGCCAGACAGTTAACTCGTAATGAGGCCGTGTTTGGTTGCGACATTAAACATTTGCACAGTAACCATGACCATCACCTTTTATTCGAGTAAGAAAGTAACAGATCGGTAGACTGTCACCTCTGAGATATCCCCAGGTTTTAAATGGCAGCGAAAGGAAGACATTGTCTCTTGTAAATAGGAGGACTGAAACACTGGAACAAACTCCCAGCAAATGCGCACACTGCGAAATACCATTGGATATTGAAAAGCCTTGCTGAAAACCATCCTGTTCCCAACATTTTAAAGAGTGTCAAGATTGGAGTGAATGTTTAGGTCTGACCAGTGACTGATTGATTACTGCATTCACAAACATAATCAATTGGTTCACTGAGCTACAACTGATAGGCGGGAGCCAGTTCAATGACCCACAAGTGCACAATTGGATCCTTAGCAATCTTAAAGCAAAAAAAACATTTTGCACAAGGAACATTTGTACCGTAGGTGATAGTTAACATAACAGTGAGAAAATGTGGAGTATATTGGGCCTGAATGATATAGCTAATTGTCTGAAGACTATAAGGAATGGACAGAGCATGAACATTTGTGTTATGTTCTGTCTTCTTGAAAGTATTGTGGACACGAAGATTAACTCCTATGTTGTCATTTCTGTGTCTATGGATGTAGTGATACTCAAAAAGATTTTTATAGTGTTGAATTTTATATTTTCCGATCAACTCCACTATATAGGTAGACCATTTACTAATTAATATCTTCTATTTGAAGAGACATTCCCAGTTTGCTAGACCTCTTTTTAGTCTTATCAACAGTATCGTCAAGATCCATTTCATATGAAGCTATGTAGTGTGAAGAAATATGGACTGCGTTGCAGTCTTTCTATAAATTCTCAATTACCAGGGAGAGGGAGGATTGCAGGTAGCTAAACTGAGTCCAAGCAGGTATTTAAAGAATCCAGAATGTGGAATTGTGAATTATTTTTAGACAGACTCAAGAATGTCATGGTGCTATTTATAAACAATTGATCAAACTATTGCAAAGTGGGAAAACTTCCCACGCTTTAGTATGGGAGCCCTTGAATATTTCAGGGAATATTATGTAATACTCCTTTTAGATGATGGCCTATGCAAAGCATGTGATTCTAAGCAGACACAAGCCACAGAAAGACAACTACTGGGTAAATAATATTTGTCTTATCCCACAGTGAACATGGATTTGTGAATTTTAAAAAATCCACATGCTCGTGCAATATCATGCCACACGATGCACACATACCATAATGTCTTCAATTTCATTTTTGGAAGAAAGTATGATTTTTTTTAAAATCCATACAACAACTACTGTGTTCTCAAAAGACAAATCAAACATTCAATATCAGAATACATGCAAGTAGCTAGATACATTATTCTTTGCCTAGCAATGTAACTTAAAGTCGGGGAGAGCTCAATCACTTCTTATCAATGTGACTTTAAGGACAAACCCAGGGTGATTATTGTTTTAGAGGTAGAATAATATCTAGTCTCCTTGTGAAATGGTGTTTAGCTACTTCTTTTATAGATTAGATATGACATTTGTATAAAGCTCCAATCGCCTGAATTTAATGGACAGGATCTGCTCATATAAGTTTGTTATTAGATGTGATACCCAACTGTTTCTCATTTTTGCCCTTTGCATGGAGCCTCTGATCAAGCGTCTTTGGCCAGCCACGAATATTTTTCTTCTTCCATCTTTATGTACAAGACCCACTTAACAATGGTTTTCACAGTCGATGTGGCAGTTTATTCCACCAATTCAGCTACGTGGTAGATACAAAACACTGCCAATACATTGCTCCTAATTTGTAGGTAAAAGTTCAATCCAGAAATCCAGAAAAACAAACAAGGAATCAATTTTGGTGAAGAGGCAGGTTCGATATTTGTGTGTGACTTTTACAGGAATGGTACAACGTACTATCAGTAGGAATTTTGAACTTAAATACTGAAGAATTGGAGTCAGATATCGAAGAAGTCGAATCATCTGACAGTGTCACCTATTGATCAGTGCAACATCATTGCTTTGTACATTTTTAGATCAGATCCACACTTGTACATTTGTACACCTGATGAAGTTAAATAAATTAATATTGTAAAAATAACTCTGGGGAGTTTAGAGACTGTAAAAAACAATACAATCCCCAAGGTCAAGTCTTAAAAAAAAAGAAGTGGGGGGACTCATTAACATACCAATTGAATGTGGTGTCACTAAAAATTAGCATATCAACGTGCCCTTTTAAAAAAGTGGAGGGCCTCTGTCCATCCGCGTTTACCCACGGCTTGAGCCCTGACAATCCCTTAGACGAGTCAGCTGTCATTACTCATGTGACAAGTAATCAACATAAAATAATCACTATCAGTTGGAGCACATGGGATACATTACAGTGAGGAACAGAGCCGTAAAGTGGCATAATAACAAGAAGCAGTACTGTTATACACACTGCTCTATGTGAGAGCGAAACTGGGCAAATAGTACAATGAGTAGGGACAGTGTGGGACAAAGCACTGTGAGGAACAGGCCCCTAAAATCCCATCTTCGTGCAAAGCAGTACTGTAGCACACACTATTCTGTGTGAGATAGAAACCAGTGAAATGGCACAGTGAATAAGAACCGGGTGGGACGAAGCACTGTGTAGAACAGACCCCTAAAATGGCATAATCATGAAAGGTGGCACAGTGGGACACACTACTCTCTGTGTAGACTAGACTAGCTTGTGCCCAGCATGGGGTCTCCCGTATCTTCCTCTCAAAATGTTCAATTTTTAAATCAATGTTTTACTGTGCACCTTGTGAAATACCCCTCCCTTCGAATGTATTGTGTCCTCCAACGTATTCCACATCTTTGACATGTAATGTCCACAGCTGTGTACTTCGGAAACTTTTGCGGCAGAGGGCGTCCTGCATCGATGGCATCGGATCGATGAACCCTCGAAGGCCTCAGTCGAGGGCAACGTCACCAGATGTTATAAATAGGACACACAGCGCCCATAGCCTCAGTTCCATTTTTTCCGCAAACATGTTTGCTTCGCAGACTCTGCCCACCTTGTGTATTCCTCGTGAATATGTCTTCTTCTTCAACCCCTCCAACTCCGTGGTGTGGATTCAAGACTTACAGGGACTGCAAGTCAAAAATGTCGATTACCGGCCTGCATCACATTTGTTTGTGGTGCTCGGGTAAGAGTCACGACACCGACGACTATTCCAAATGCCGGTCGCTGACTGCTAAGGCCTTGCGGGAGCGTAAGGGAAAGCTTCAGGTAGGTAGGGGTTCGAGACCCAGCAAGTCCCGTAAATCCGTTCAAGGGTATGTCCACTGACGATTCGAGGGGTGACTCTCCGTGTCAGAAGGAGTCCCGGGGGTCTCAGTCCCAGAGTAGTTCCCGCCATTCGTCATCCTCATCTTGGCATTCTAGGAAGCGCTGTCACCGGTTGCCTTCCCCGTCCTCCTCGGAGGATGGTGCCGCAAGGAAAGTGGCTTGTCCAACTAAGTCCTCGAATCCGGAGGAATGGGCTTCCTTTAGGGAACAGATGTTGGCAATTTTCCAATCGCAGGGCACAGTTCCGTCTGCGCCTTCTAACGAAGCCAGCAATGAACGGTCTCAATCTGTGGCTCGCAAGCCTTCAGGCTCAGGTCCTCGGCGCGATCCTCATCGGGAACCTTTGAGGTCTTGTTTGGACAGGTCTCTGGATGGTCGCAAGAGACGTGCTTCCAGGTCTCGATGCTCATCCCCAGCGAGACCACAGAAACCTGCTAAGGGCTCGAGGTCGGCGTCGACTCTGTGAGCGCCGTGTCCGTCAGACACAGACGTCAAAGCTTTGCCTTCGTATCAGCCCTCGGCACCGTTTGTGCCCTTGATGTCGACGCCCTTGACACCGAAGCCATAGGCGCCCTCGATGCCTTTTGGCCATATTTTACTGTTGGATATCCCTGGTGCTGTGGATCCTCCAAGGAAGGCTACTTCCAAGTCTGTAAGGCCTGTTATGGACTCCAGACCCTCGGCTGCTCCGAGACAGGACTTTTACCTCCCTCTGGATGACATCTATGAGGAGGAGGAGAGGTCGGATTTAGATCTTGACTCTGTTGAACATGATGTGGCTCCTGTCTTTTCATGGGATAGCCAATCCCTTCATGACGCTAGTGGCCTGGACACTTTGCCTGAGGTGGAATTTGGCAGCCCTGTGCCTGGGGCTCATGCTGATTCATCGTACAGGAGACTTATGGCTAGAGTAACTGAATACCTTGGTTGGTCCAGTCCTCCTGAAGCTTTTATTCAGGATGCCTTAATGGACATTTTGGATCAAGGTCCGTCCTCTGACTCGGTGTTGCCATTTCATTTGACCTTGCAGAAAAGGGTGCCGGTTGCTTGGCAGGCCCCGGAATCTCTTCCAGCAGTTAACAAATCATTAACTAAAAAATACCGCCCTTCCGGTAGTGACCCCAGCTACCTTTCATCTCACCCCACTCCCGAGAGTTTGGTGGTTCAGGCGGCTACGGCCAACTCGAGGCAGGCGGCGTATCCTACCATCCCTCCTGATAGGGACGACAAACGCTTCAACGGTTGGGCACGTAAGGTGTTTTCTGAGGGGAGTATGGCGCTAAAATCAGCCAACTCCATTGGTGCCTTGGCAAGATTTTCACACACTCTGTGGAACTGTGTTTCTCTTGTGGCTGAGCATATTCCAGAGGGGGAAGAAAGGTATGGATTCCTTGCTCTCATGCAAAATGGCAAGGATGCTATGTGTGAATCCCTTCAGTCGGGTTTGGACACGGCCGTCAGTGTTAGCCAGTCCGTGGCTGCAAGCACTGTTATATGCAGATTTTCTTAGTTTCGGAAGTGGGGTTTTGCTCCGGATGTGCAAGCCCGTCTTTTGAACATGCCTTTTGATGGCGCGCATTTGTTTGGTAGCAAAGCTGACGAGAGCTTGGAGATGTTGCAGACCTCAAAAGCTGCAGCAAAATCTTCAAGTGCAGCTGTGTGTCACCTTCCGCCTTTTCGTCCTAGGGGACAGTAGTGGAGGAGAGGCTCTTTTCGTTACTACTCCTCTTTTGGTAGAACAAGAGGAGCCACCAGTCAAAGGGGTCAGCGTAAAAGTACCCGTGGTTGTCGAGGAAATAGAGGTGCCAAAGCTGCTCAGGCAGCTGTCTCTTTGCCTTAAGGCGCTGCCGCAGCTGCTCCAAAACAGTCATGAGGCCATGTCCCATGGTTCGCCAGTTGGGGGCAGACTGTCTCAGCATCTCGAAGAGTGGCGAGCCATCACTTTGGATGCGTGGGTTCTGGATACAATCGCCCACGGCTACTTCCTTCCCTTCCTAAAGCAGCCTCACAACAATCCACGGGGGAATCTCTCTTTGAAGCTTCTGGATCCGCTCCTTGTGCAGGAAATCTTGACTCTGCTAGAGAAAGATGCTATACAACTGGTGCCTGTAGCGGAGAGGAACAAGGGATAGTATTCCCCTTATTTTTTGATCCCAAAGAAAGATGGGGGATTGGGACCCATCCTGGGCTTGTGTTGGTTGAACAAACTTCTCAGGAAGGACCAGTTCAAGATGGTCACTCTTTCTCAAGTCCTGCAGGCCCTTCAACTTCAGGATTGGTTGGTGTCTCTGGACCTACAGGATGCTTACTTTCATGTGCCGATTCATCCAAAGCACAAAGTACCTGAGGTTTGCGGCTGGCGACTCGCACTTTCAGTTTTGGGTCTGCCATTCGAATTGACCTCCGCCCGACGGTCTTCACCAAGCTAATGGTGGTGGTGGCAGCGTATCTCAGACGAGGGGGGATTCACATCTACCCCTACCTGGACGACTGGCTGATCCATGTGCTTTCTCCCAAGCAAGCATTGGATCACCTCAGTCTCTCCTGCCGCTCCCTCCACAGGCTGGGCTTCTCCCTCAATTTCAAGAAGTCACATCTGACACCTTTCCAAAAACTCCAGTACATCAGGGCTGTGTTGAACACGTCCTTGGGGAAGTGCTCACCTCCTAAGGTGAGGGCTCATCACATTGTACAGATGGTGGACAAGTTTCAACATGCCCAGAGTCTCCTGGCTTTCGAATTCTTAAGGTTGCTCGGCCTCATGACATCCTGCATTTTCCTGGTGCCAGAGGCCAGTCCGAGGATGAGATTCCTGCAATGGGTTCTCAAGATGCAGTGGTTGCAGTTCTCAGGAAAGATGTCTGATCCCGTTCAGATTCCGCTCTCGGTCTCCCAGGATCTTTTGTGGTGGACCAACGAGGGGAACTTGATGAAGGGGGAGCCGTTTTGGCAAACGTGGAAGGAGGTGACTGTAGGGACGGACGCTTCCCTCACAGGATGGGGAGCTCATACAGCAGACTTGACCTCCAGCGGTCATTGGTCTCTGTCGGAATCCAAACTCCACATCACCCTGTTAGAGCTGAGGGCCATCAGACTGGCTCTGAAGGCTTTTATGCTATCTGTGCGGGGGAAGGGTGCCCTGATCATAACGGACAGCACAGTGGCCATGCATTACCTCAACAAAAAAGGGGAGGTAGGGTCACCCCCGTTGTACAGAGAGGCAATGCAGCTCTAGTTCTGGGCAATCCAGCAGGAAATTTCGCTCTCGGCGGTTCATCTGGCCGGAGAGAAAAAATGCGGCGGCGGACGCACTGAGCAGGCAGAGCACAGTCTCTCACGAGTGGGAGTTGGCTCAGGAAGTCCTTCTGGAGATCTTCACTCTTTGGGAAACCCACAAGTGGACCTCTTCGCCACCAGTGCCAACCGGAAGTGCAAGAGATTCTGCTCAAGGGAATTTCCTCTGAGAGGAGCCTTAAGAGCACATTCGTAGTGGATTTTTCATTCCTGCTGCTGTACGCGTTTCCTCCAGTCCCTGACATTCCTCAAGTGTTAAGGAGGTTCGGACCCCACATGATCCTCATTGCTCCAGATTGGGCCAGGAGAGCGTGGTACCTGGACCTTCTAGAAATTTCCATCTGCCCTCCATGCCATCTTCCCTACCGAGAGGATCAGTTCTCGCGCAAGGTGGGTCAGGTTCTCCATCCAGAGGTGAAGACTCTCAACCTTCACGCTTGGTATCTGAAAGGTTGAGGTATAAGGATTGGGACCTCCCGGATGATGTGATGGAGGTGTTGCTTTTGGCCAGGAGGCCAGCAACAAAATCCCTGTACCATTGCCTTTGGCGTAAGTTTTGCGACTGGTGCAGAGGAGGGATGTACGTGATTTTTCCGGCATGGAAAAGTCAGTGATGGAAAAGTTTGCATGGGAAATGTATGCACCACCAAAGGTTCGTACATTTCCCATGCGAAGAAACATTGCAAATCACACATACCCACACTCCCACCCACACCCACGACACACCCCCAACACACCACCGCCACACCCCCACTCCTTTACTTATCTGCCATTTTTCCTGTCCCTGCAACGCCAGTTCCCTTTCACTTCTATGATTGGGATCCAGCGCCGCAGGGTCCTTTTCTTTTTTTTTTTACGGGCAGCTGCAGGGGTTTTCCCCGCAACACCCCACTCACTATACTATAAAGTATAGTGAGCGAGGTGTTGTGGGTGACACCCCTGCAGTCCCCATTTTCTTTTTTTCTCGATGTCGGGTGTGCAGCGGGTGTGTCGCCTCCAACTCCCGCTCATTATACTGTATAGTATGTGGAGCGGGGTGTTGCGGGGGACACCGCTGCAGCCCCCACAGTCTTTTTTTTATTTACCTACAATGCATACCACCAAAGGTTTGAACTTTTGGTGTTCGAACCTTTGGTGGTATGCATTTTTTGGACTTTTTGTGCAGTCTGACCTTTTTTCGGTCAGTTCGTACAATTCCCAGAGGACAAAATGATGATCCTTTTCAGTCTTCCATTCCTGTGCTTTTGTCTTTCTTAATTTCTTTGGCCCACAGGGGCCTTCAAGTGGGTACCATTAAAGGTTACCTGGCGGCACTGTCTATTTTTAAGCGCTCGTCTGAAGATTGTTCTTACTGTAAGATTCCTTTGATTTCCCAATTTCTTAAAGGGCTCACTAATGTGTTCCCACCATCACCTTTCCAGGTGCCGGTTTGGGATCTGAATTTGGCTTTGAAATTCCTGATGGGTGCTCCCATTGAAACTTTGCACTCTTGCCCTTTGAGATTATTGTCTTTCAAGACGGTGTTCTTGGTGGCGGTTACTTCCGCTCGCGGAGTGAGTGAATTGCAGGCACTTTCCTCTAACCCACCCTTTACTATGTTTCACAAGGATAGGGTTGTACTGAGGGTACGTCCTTCCTTTCTACCTAAGGTAGTGTCTGAATTTCATTTAAGACATAAAGTGGTTCTTCCGTCTTTCTATCCTCCTCCTCATCCTGGTAAGGGAGAGGAGCGACTACATAGGTTGGATCCTAGGAGAGCTCTGAGCTTTTATATTTCTAGGATGTCCAGGGTCAGAGTGGATGATCAACTCTTTGTGGGATATACTGGACACTGATTGGGCCATACTGTTACCAAACAGACCTTGTCCAGGTGGATCATCCTCACCATTACTGAATACTACCGATTGGTGGATAAGGACCCTACTGAAGGGTTGCAAGATCATTCCACTAGGGGCGTGGCTACTTCCACAGCCCTACAACGGGGAGTTCCTATTAGGAATAATTGTGGTGCAGCCACATGGGCTTCTAGCCCTATTACTACCCAGTACTGCTGTTTAACAGCAGCTCTAGATATTGTATTTGCCTATGAACCTGATAAGATTTATGGACTCTAAAGGCCAATATAAATCTGCCCTTAACAAGGTTCAAGCAAATCAGAGTTCAGGATTCCAATTGCCCATACCAATCAATCTGCTCCACTCACCAAAGACCCATCAGGATAGAAAATAATTGTATTATTTTGATAGGAGCCAATTTTAAGAAGTGCGCAACGCATCTGGAGCTTGAATCATTTGGAGAAGTGCAAAGATCCTAGGGAGGGGGTTCAACCTCATCCAATCTACATCTCTGGATATGGCTGTTCTTGATACATCTCAGAAGGTGCTGTTTTGAAGACTGTAGCTAGAATGAGACCGCAATGTTGCAGTGCTCTGCATCAGGTTGCAAAAAGACGCAGCTCAAGCCACAGTCAGGCCAAATTCAGTTGGTGCCTGGATTTAAGAAATCCCATCATGCACCCATAGTGAACCATTCCCCCAAACATGTGCACTGCTGTAAGCCTGGCGAGGAATCAAAAAATCATCATCAGGTTTTGTATGCATCACAACCTGGCAATCGGGGGACGGGTGCCAATACCCAACTTGCGCAATCAGGACTCAGGCACTAATTCATTTATGCAGCACAAGGGCTCTTTGTTTTCCCTCCCCCCCCCTTGCCATCTCTTTTCTAACAGCTTGAGTTTGAAATGTGGCCTCTGAGCTCGCTGTGAATATCTCCCAGCATTCATAACCCCTCTCCATTTCCTGTCCTTCTCTCTTCCCTGCCCTCTGGTTCACCAGTCTCTTAAATATGGCATCTAAGCTTAACTCTGATGGTGTCCCGTATTTGCACCCACACTCCCCCTTACTCAATGCTCTAAGTGTCTCTCCTTGGGTTCAGGTCACAGCTCTGGGATAACCCTACAACCACACATGTTACATGAGTAACTACGTTTATGACCATGTAAGGCTTCAGAATGTAGGCATGCTCTGTGAGGTCATAGCTCTGGGATAACCTTGCAACCACACATGTTAGATGACTATGTGTATAACTGTATCAGGCTACAGAACATAGATGTGCTCTGTGAGATCACAGCTCTGGTATAGGGGGTCTTTACATGATCCCAAGAGTGTGGCAGCCTTAAAAAGATTTTGTTACTTGATTTCCAGGCAGTAGTTGGAAATTTGTAATGTCAGACGAAAGAAATTGGTGCAGAAGAACTACTGAACGTTTGACCTGAGATGGGGGTGATGGGGGTGATGGGGAAGCAGTGCCCCAACAGCATCAGAAGCTGGACTTTGATTCGCTGATTCATACATGCAACGTCATTACAGATCTTCAACAAAAGTAGATGCCCTTTTCTCACACGTGTCCCCAGTGTGGGAGATTGCACTACCAGTGGTCAAAGGAGGTGGGAAAGCTCTTCGAGATGTTATGTCTGAGCAGAAAGGAGTTGTTTGATTGTGTGAATGTAGCTATCCTTGCTTGATGCCTAAACCAACAACTTAAAGGTTGTGTATTGTGCTTGGAAGAGTTCAAAATCTCCAAGATCATATTTTATGCATATGTTCTGCTTTAAAGAACTGGTTAATCAAGGGTTAGTGTATTTGTAATCCCTGAAGAGGAATTCTGATTATCACTGTAACCATTATTAATAGAGGTGCATTTTAAAGATTGCAAGCATACACTGCATGGAAGTTCAGTAATCTTGATAGTACGGCTTCTGTTAGTCAGGAAGCTGTATGTGAGTTGCATAAACCAAGAAATGCCAGCATGGCGTCCAGAACCATGGATACAGTGGGTTAACCTTGATATTCCAGCTTTACTGTATATGATGTCAAAAGTGTGGCCTATGTTGTAGGTGGATCCATTCACCGACTGTGCCCAGTAAATGCTTAGCAGTGAAGCCACACAAGTCTGAGTGAATACTAACAGGGCTTCCTGCCCCTATCTTGGTTTCATTCCCGTCCAAAGTAAGGTGAAAACCCACGGTATCTATTTGGAGGCCTCGTTAAACTCTGATGCCCACGTCAATCAATTTGCGAAAAACTGTAACTACTCCCTCAACCTTCTTAAAAACATTTGCCCATACATCACCAGAGACAACAGTGCAATCATTGCGCGAGCAACCGTCCTATCTAGGTTGGATTACTGTAATTTGTTATGGATTGGAGCCTCATCTACCAAGCTAAGGAATTGCTACAAAACAATGCCTTGCGCATTGTTAATAAACTCCCCAGGCGGGTGGCCACTGCAGCCGACATAAAGAATCTACATTGGCTACCAATCCAGGAATGCATAAACCTTAAAGCAGTATCAATCGTTCACAACTGTGTGTATGGAGCAGCCCCCGTCTACCTGTGATACCTCGTACCACAGTACTGTCCAACCAGAGCATTACGGTACGCTAATAAAAAAATAGATGATTTGTCCGAAGTACAAGCGTGAAAATTGCTTGGGAAGATCCTTCCCAGTAAAAGCGGCAACATTCTGGAACTCCCTCCCCTCTTCAGTGACAGGGGAACGCAATTCAAGAACTTTCAGGGAAGCCCTAAAAACACTATTTAGGTCATCCCTCCCCTCCCGCAAATTCCTTGTTTTAGTCCCGTATATTCATGTTCTGTTCTTATGTGTATGTGTTGCGCCCCGATGCTTGTGGGCTTTCGGAGCACTAGAAGTAAATAAATAATAAGTAAATAAATAAATATGTAAAGTCTCTCAGGATTATGAAAATGCAGCAGCAGCCTGATAGTTCTGCGTGATAGACGGATCAGGCCTCGACGCAGCGTGCACAGTGGAAGAAGGTCTGTAGATCAGAAGAACATGGCAAGCGCTGAGGCGCCCACCGCACGCGGCATCAGGAGGCACTGAGGTGGGAAGCGGTATTCATCATAAGAGGTTTACGGTGCACAGCAGAGCCCTGAGCCACCACCTTTTTTTAGCGAGGTGATTGGCTATGAAAGTTTTGCAGTTCTCTGGTACTGTGAATTTAATTGAGAAGGAAAATCACATCCGTTGTAAGCAAAGCTCCAGATGCAAAAGGACAGACAGGCTATTGCTGGACTGTTTTATATTATTTCATTGTGTAAAGCATCGAACTGCAGAGGACACTAATAGGGGGAACATCCTGAAAAGTTCAGACGGTACAAGGCATTCATGGCAAACGATCACAGCACAGTATATTACAGTCCCAGTTTGCCAAATAAGCACCCCAGGGCGACCACAGCATGGGGGTGGGGGGGCGGGGACACGGGGGCCGAGGGGGTTGGGTTAAAGGAAACGACTGAGACGATTTACAGCAAGGAGGGCACGCTCCATAATCTCCGTAGTTCCCGAAACCAACGTTTAAGTTGCAACATTATGTTTAGTGTTTAACTGCTGAATCGCTTTATTTCTGACAGCCGCATGGGCATCAATAAGCATGCCATTCACACAGTTTTCTGGGGTGGTGCTTTTGTATTTGGTAAGGTACCCCCTAGATCTTTGGACCCTTTTGGCCTCCGCCAGGGCTTGAGCCACTTGCCGCCATCTTTTAGGCTCACACTCGCACACCTCAACGGAAATGTTTATTTGCTAAGGAGCCCAGGGGGTACCTTCTCAGCAACAAACGCGGACACTAAAGGTCTATCCTGGCAGATCCTACGTAGAGCAACACACTTTAGTGAGCCCTCACTGTAGAGAAAAAATCAGCGTGCCCGTTCAGGATCAGCAAAAAGATCAGGGGGCTCGCACTGAAGCCCAAGAGCACCCCACAATTTGATTTAGTTAGTCTCACACAACGATCTTTGGTGGATGCGAGTGTATTCTACATCAATAAGGCAGGTATGTGTGGCATTTGTTTCCTATACAGTATCGGCCCCATTCCTCTATTAGAAAACCCACAGATGACAATTGCACCTCAGCATTATGTGTTTTAATATACCCTCAGCTGGCAGCCTCGCTGTGCCACTTAGGACATTCAACCTACTTCGGATTTCTTACCAGCATTCCACCTCTACAAAGGGCGACATATAGGTTGTTTGCCCCAGCTAGATTAGCCAGCAAGCATTACTTCGGAATGTCAAGGTTTTATTATTGTTTTCTTTACCGGACTTAAAAAGAACACCTGTGCAGTGGGAAAATGCGGCAAGTGTACGTTTGATAGCAGTCTCGAGTGTTATGCTCGAATGTTCTCCAACGTTTGCTCTTTTGCCTGGGGCGTATGCAGGGACGTCATTTCACCAAATGCCATGGGTAGCGGAAGTGACATCGCACGACCCTTGACCCCCCCATGACAGACCCCACCCAAAGTGATATCGCGGGAAGCGATGGAACACGACCTTTCACCCGTTGACAAAACAGGAAGTGGCATCACATAGCATCGTACACCACAAAGTATATGGTTACGATATCACTATAATGTGATGTACATTTCATACAAGAATGGATCACCATATGTATTGTTAAGATCAGTGTGTATCGGCCCATATTACCAAATTACTGAGAATGCAAGCAGACGTCTATGACCAAATGATAATGATGTGTTATTATATAGCACTTACTCTTAAGCGC
Organism: Ambystoma mexicanum; assembly: GCF_040938575.1. Classification (NCBI taxonomy): domain Eukaryota; kingdom Metazoa; phylum Chordata; class Amphibia; order Caudata; family Ambystomatidae; genus Ambystoma; species Ambystoma mexicanum. The sequence goes on along the minus strand of NC_090934.1, from coordinate 308,143,638 downwards.
TTTATATAGAAAAAATATACACCCAATATCACCCAACCTGTGTTGGTTCTCATTTATCGACCTCAGAAGGATGAAAGGCTGAGTTGAGGCATTTAAGAATAGACTAAATCAGTGACTCACCCCCTGAAGTGTGCCTGAAATAAACCTTTAATGAGTCTAGCAATTATTGTATAGAATTCCAGAAAGACACATTTGGGGTTATTCATGGAATAAATGTGCACCGAAAAGGGGAGCGCAAGCGTGAAAATCGCAGCGCACGCGTGCCAAAGCCACGCACGCAGCCGTTGATCGATTCATGGAATGCGCTGCGCTGGTAGAAGCTGGGACATGCACCAAATCCGTGGGTGGCGCACGCGGGCGCACACATCCCTAAACGGCGTGCGCTACGCGCAGTGGGAAAGCGCACATAGCGTAGCACACACAAGAAAAGTGGGCAGAACACGGGGCGTAACACGCAGAATGGGGAACAACGCGTGAAAATGTGGGTGTTACGGGGCAAGTACAGGAGGTAAATGCCCGTAACACCCACACGCGTGCTAACAACACATATTCAATGGAATCGAACAGCGGAAAGGCGTGTGCCAAAAAAGACATGCTAATCCGGAAACACGTATGCCAGCAGGAAGCAGGCGTAAGCGGCCCCGCGCAGCATAAAAGTGCACGCAAACAACAAACAAGCTCAGACGCTACGATGAATATACCGTTCCTCGCAGCAGTGGTCGTGGGACACCGTAGGAGGAGGAGGATAACCAAGCCTTTTTGGGATGCCTGAGGACCAGGTCTATGTGAGGTACAGGTTTCCACCACACATAATCCTAGGCTACTGGTTCATTTCAATGGACCAGTGCCATAGTGGGGGGTGTGTCACAGGCCACGCAGTCATGCTGCTTACACCAGGTGTTGGTCATCATGACTTTGTGTGTGATGCCAAGGGAATCATCAACTCAGTATATGCCAACTATACAGGGTCCAGCCATGATAGTTTCATATTCAGAATGTCACCCCTAAACCGGGACCTGGAAACTGGCCGGCATGGCGACACATGGCTAATTGGTGAGTATAAATGCCTCTGCACATGCATGCATGTCACAAACTGAGAAATGGGAAAACCCCTCTAATGACAACCGTTATCACCTCCCCAGGGGAAAGTGCCTACCCTCTCAGCACCTACATGATGACGCCAATTCGGGACCCCAACACACCACCCGAGGTAAGATACAACACAGCCCATTTTGCAACCCGGGGCATAGTGGAGCGCACATTCGGAGTGCTCAAGTCACGCTTTCGCTCCCTTGACCGCTCTGGTGGGCAGCTGCTATATGCGCCCCCAGTAGTGTGCAGGATCATAGTGGCAGCATGTCTCCTGCACAACGATGCAACCCGGCGGGGGGTGCCGGTGGACATGGTGGTGCCCTCACATCCCCAACTACATGCACGCCCGCTGCGCATGGGAGGTGAAAGGGCACGTGGTGAGGCAGCCGGGACCCAGCTTGTGGCAAATTATTTCACCTAAAATACCACCCCTGCTGAGTGCACACAGGCCTGACACATACCAGCTCGCAATCAATGATAATGACAAAAGGGACAGTCAACTGTCACAACCATACCAGCCTGAGATTGTTCACCTGGAAGTGCTACATTGTGTGCATCCCTAGCTTCTCAAAGACACCCAATGTTGTGTCACAAAAAGACACAAATTCATGCAGCATGAAGGACTACCCGTTGCAAAATACCACATCAAAATAGTGCCATTTCACCCAACACCTCCCCAACACACCATGGAATGGCATGCAATGTGAAAGCAACCAAATGAATGCACAACACATGACACAAGTGTCACAAAGTGCACTGTTCTAAATGGAAACAGGCCACAGAATATTTGCTCTCAATAATGAATACAAAAACAACACACATGAACAAATACTTACCAGCAAGAGAAAGCATCAGTACATGGTCAAACAGTGGCAATATATTACGATAAAAAATAAAAGTAGTGCAAGTGTCACAACCTGACTAAGGCAGCATATCAACCCCTTCCAACTGCAGATTGTTGCTGGAAGGCAAATGTATCAGTGAACTGCATACAACATGAACTGCATCTGCAAAGTAGATGGCCTTGTTAAGACATGAAGATGGTTCATGCTTATAAGGAAAAAGTCAGGGATGTAGAACCATACATAAATCCACCATGTAGTGGAGATTTCCACAACAATACCCACTAGGGATGTATACACAGATTTGACCACAGACTGTCCACACAATTTATGGGAGTCCAATGTCACTATGTAAGTTACTGTCACTTGGTCACACCCTTTGCAAGCCCATGGAAAGGGGAAGCAGGAGGGGTGTGTGTGTCAGGAACCCAAGCATCTAACCCAAAGACAGGACAAGCCTGCATGTGCCCAGCTGGAATACACAGTGGATGCATACGGGAGCCACACAAAGCACAACACTGTAAAAATAAAATGGCCATGTGTGGACCGGGGGCAGGGGGAGGCCACCCAGGAGGGACGAGGTACAGGGTGCACCCCAACACCCACATGCGTGGATGTTGAGAAAAAACAAACATATCTCCATGGGCTCATGGAGCCCCCTTGGTAATCTGCATGGCTACGTTACAGTGGGAGAACTGCCGTCGCTGTCACCACCCTCTGGTGGTACATCAGAAGGTGGCTGTGATATGGGAGACAGTCCACGCAAAGCCCGGGCATGCTACTCCATGACAGCAAGCATGCAGGTGTGAAAGGTTTGGTTCTGAAGGAGGATGGTACGGAGATCCCCATGCAGCACCTCACAGGTAGCACACATTTCTGCCTGCATGGCCTCGCGTGATGCTGGATCTCCTGACGGGTTGCTTGGAGCTCAGCTGAGAGTGTGTGTGTCAGCTGCTCCAGCTGCTGTCTGCCCTTGTACTCCGGGACACCTCAAGTTCACCCAGAGTATCTCTGAGGGACCTGTGTTCTAACCTGAGGGCTTCCCTGTGGGCCTTTGACTCTACAGATATGGCTGTGCGCAGAGTTTCAAGTCCAGCCCGTCGGTCCCTGTCGGACGCCAACATGTCCTCCCTGTGTGAGTGGCAAATGGAGTCTGTCGCCTGCTGCTGGAGCTCAATCTGCCTTTCAGGGGGGAGAATGGAAGTGGCCACCCTACCCATTGCCTGAGCCATCATTTCACACAATGCCCCCTGTTGTGCTGCTATCGTGTAGATGGAGTTTTCCCACACAGTATTGCCACCGCGTTGGCGGGCACCACACCTGAAGAGATGAAAAAAACACTTGTCTCTATGAAACCCACCTCATGCGTGGAAAACATCCTACCCGCCAAAATAATCTTAGAAAACCGAGACATCTTCGCCCCTACACTTGCTAAAATCATCAACACTTCCTTTAAGGACCAACTAGTCCCCCAGGCCCTAAAAAAAGTCACAGTTACCCCACTAATAAAAAAACCTGGCTTGGATCCAAGAGACCCAAGCAACCTTAGGCCAATAACCAACTGTAACTTTATCATGGACAAATTAGCCACCGCACAATTACAGGCACACATTGAGGCCTCTGATGCACTTCACCCACAACAATCTGGGTTCAGACCATCTCATAGCACAGAATCAGCTATGTTGGACTTACAGACAAAGATGCTCAGCATCTTAGACAAGGGAAAAACGGGACTTCTCATCCTGTTTGACCTCAGTGCCGCCTTTGATCTATTGGATCATAACCTACTCGAAGTAGCCCTAGGCAAAACGGCAAACGGCTCACAAGCAGCAAAAACATGGATAATGTCTTTCTAAATAACAGGACATCTCGAGTCCATTGGGGAGACAAATTCTCCATGGAAAGGGAGATCCTCTGCGGGGTTCTTCAGGGAGCCAGCATGTCCCCACTGCTGTTCAACCTCTACATTAGATACTTATGCTACATTTTAGATCATGCAGATATATTCTTTACCAACTATGCAGATGATACGCAGCTGGTACTGGAACTTAGCAGGGACCATAAAACTGACAATGACAATCTAATCAGAATGTATAACGTCATAGAACAATGGATGGACTCCAATTGGATGTGTTTGACCGGCAGCAAAACCGAGTTGATGGTTTTCGGATCCACCCAAGCCAGAAACTCACTGTCCCATGACTATGCAAACTTTAAGATCAAAGACGTCAACATCAAAGTACTCAAGAAGGTAAAATCCCTGGGCATGATGATGGAAGCATCCCTAGGAGCAGAAGCCCAGACTCAGTACATAAAAAAACATGCAAGTATTACTTGAGACTCCTCAGAGCCATTAGACCGTACCTTTCAGAGAACAACTGCGCCACAGTGGCCAGAGCAACCATCCTCTCTCGTTTAGACTACGGACACGCACTTATGCTAGGAGCCAACAAAAAAAGCATACATGCGTTCCAGATTATCCAAAATAACGCAGTTAAGATAATCAAAGGCAAATCTAAATCAGACCACATCAGTAAATCCAGGAAGGTATTACACTGGCTCAAAGTGGAGAGTAGAACCCACTTCAAGGGGCTTACAATAGCCCACAGATGCATCCACGGGAAGGCACCAGGCTATCTAAAAGCTAAAATACGTCCTTATGTCCCAAGCCGTGCCTTAAGATCCTCGGATCAAAACAGGATCGCAGTGATGCCACACAAACGTAGGTCTGGACTGGGAAAATCCTTCCCAGTCATTACAGCAGGTATCTGGAACAATCTGCCAGTCCACATAAGGAAAGAACCCAACTACTTATGCTTTCGTAATTTAGTGAAAACGTATCTCTTTAATTGACCTCGCCTTCTTTGACCCACTAAATCTTTAATTTCATTAGGAACTGTCTCGTCCCTTTTTTGTTTGTCTTCGTGTCCATGTTTCTGCGCCCCGAAACTCGCGAGTTACCGGCGCATTACAAATAAAAATACAAATACAAATACAAATACCTGTTTGGGGCAAGCCTGGTGCTGCCTGAGGCTGCAGGACTGCATTCCTCCTTTGATCTGCTGGCCAGTAACAGGAGCAAATATTGTGGAGTGTGACCCTGCATCTGTAACCACCACAGGCGGACTTTCCAACACTTAAATCCCCATAGAGGGGTCTACCCCCGGTTCAGGTGGGTTGGACAGAACAGCATCCCTGCCAGAAACACTCACCTGCGACTGCGCATATGTCTCAATGTCCGATTCAGCACCTGATTAATAGAGGTCTCCAGAGGTGTACCCAGAGACACCCGTGGACAGCACGGTCTGTAGGAGAAATGGGTTTTCTCCCACCACCACCCCACATCCTCCACTGGTGACCGGTTGTGGCTGTGAGTCCTCCTGGGTCTGCACCATCTCCTCCTCCTCAACAGCATCAAGTGCCTCATCATCTAAAAAAACATGAAAGATAATAAATGGAAACAGGCATGAGCACCATAGCACACAGACATAGGCCTGACGAGGCAGAGATCCAGTACATAAATGACACATGTCCCACATGATAATAACTCTGGCATGCATGCACTGTCAATGATTTTGAAGGGGAGTCAAAAAGCGCTCACTGATGACTGCAAGATGGAAAACCAACACATGTGCTGCATGCTGGATTACACTGGCATCAAACATTAGCCTGTGAGTGGTATGGACAATCCACATACATGACACATGCCAGCACACAGACGGCACATACCATAGCCATGGCTGATTTGACAAGGACACCCAGATGGTAGCAAATCAGTACTGTCACCCATCCATGTGAGATGGACATCATGAAATAAGACATGTAAATAAGAGTGAGAAAACATGCGTGTGCCACACGCTGCAACAAAGCCAGTGTTCACTGATGCAGTGATGGCAGGCACATGGATACATCAATGGTTGGGCACCTCGACATGAGAGGATATAATTCTCATGTTCAACAATCAAACAGGGCCCCAAAATGATAGTGTGCAGGCCATGTGTAGGTGCACATTACTCAATCAGCCTGATTGTAGAAATGTTTCCCCAAATAAGTCCAGAAATGTGGGCCATTGTGTGGTGTAATCTATGACAGAAGTATGTCACATTTGAGACAGTAGGCCACAAAAATGTCTGCTAAATATGCTAATCATTTCATCAGTCAGGCTGAATGAAGAGGAAAAGAGTATGAACAATGTTGTGGCAAGAGGACAGCTGAAGGCCAAATGGATTGATCATGTGCAAAAAGTGAACTATGTTCAGAAGGGATACTGTGAAAGGGAAACACAAGGCTGGGGAATGTGTTTGAGGGACCACATGGGTGACCCATAGCAGTCATGACTAGACAGCCTCACCTGGCACTCAATTGGAACACATCACCCAAGCAACACACACATGGATTGCACACACATGCATGGTCACTCACCGGACATTGCTTCAAGATCTGGTAGGTTTCCCATGCCTTGGATCTGATCCTCTGTGATGAAGCCTCCAGCGACAGGCTCATGCTCAGTGAGTTCTTCCTCCACTGGTGGAGACCCACCGCCAGTCACCAGAGTAGAGGCATGATTTGAAGCCAGCTTGTTCTTTGCTCTGCGTTTCAGGTCATTCCAGCGCTTAGAGCAATCATCAGCTGTGCGCTTCACAAATCCAAGGGAACTAATGCGGTCCGCGATGGTCTGCCAGTGGGCCCTACGTTGAGCAGTTGTAGTCTTGCACCCTGCAGTCACCACCATTCCGCGGCTATGGGCCGACACATAGCCCACAAGTGCATCTACTTTGGCGTCATTGAAACTAAGTTTCCTTGACGTGCCAGAGTGTGTAGCTGTGTCTGGGGTCCCAGCCTGTACTGCAAGAGCACCCTTCTTCTTCTTGGAAGGTGGTGCGGACCCTGATTGGCTTACGCCACTCTGGTTGGTAGGGGCAGAAGCGCAGGTGGACTGGGCACTGGATCTTTCCAAAGGCACGATGACCAAAGGTCTGACTGCAGGCCTTGGCTGCAGGGTGATGTTGGCAGGACCAACCTCGGTGTGTTGGACTTGGACCGACACTGTCCCGGCTGGGAGACTCAGAGCTGGGGTGGATTGAGGTGCAGCTGCCCCTGCAGCCTCCTCATCCTGGCCACTTGGGGCAGCAGATGACATTGCTGCCCCAGATCCACGTGGCTTGGTGACAGCAACTTTCACCGCCACACGTGGCTTAGACTTGGTGACACGGAAGTCAGCCTGAGAGTCATCCTGTGCCAGTTCTGTTGACAATATGGGCCGGTTTAACAAGGGCTGAGCTGGGATGGTGTCAGCTACATTTCCCCGAACCATTTGGTGGGGCGGGCATATGTGTCCCAGATTGGTCCTCCACACACTGGCCTCTTGGGCCACCCTGCACATCCTGCCCATGTCCCCTACCACGCCCACCTCTTTGACCTCGGCCACCTTTGCCTCCCTTACTGCTTGGTCGCCTCCCAACCATGGCACTGATGTCGCTGTGCGTATGGGAGATCCAGTAAACCATTGTCCTGGGCAATTGGGGTAAAAGTGGTAGGTACTAGATGGAATTTGTACCCTAGTACTCTAGCAAGGCTTTCTGTGACCCCTGGGGGAAGATGACGGGTCACGCAACGCACATGCAACCAGAAAACAATATTTAACGTGTACACAACCCCTGGTAGACCACGTGCATGGAAAAATGACCCCGCAGTATGCTGTGGCACTCAGAAGCACAAAAATAAGCGTACACCTGATACACGCAGCCTACAATGACCTCTGAAGGGGTACGCGAAACACGGGGGCACCCACAGTTGGAATATACGTGCATGACTCACCGTCTGCCTGGAAAAAGAATGTGAAAAAGACGCGCGTGTGCGTGTTGGCAACACCCCCGCCAAAAGAAGAATTGAACGCTGTCTGAGTAAACAGGGAGTACGAACTGGAACCGTTGTGAAGTAATCGCGTGTGAATTGACAAGAAGTACAAGAATCACCCGCTCGCCCTCCACAAAAAGCATGTACAAGAAAATGGCGTCCTACGCGTACCTTTTGAGCCAGCCCACATGTGCAACGTCACTTACGCGTGTGCGCGCTAAGGCCCTTTCCTCCAATTGCATGCAGTGACACCCGGACGTGCAGTTTTTGCACGTGTACAATCAACATGCACCCGTGTTGAGGGAAACGCCCTTGTGCATCACGTCACAGACGCGCTTACGCGCTAAGGGCCTTTCCTCGAATTACACGCTGACGTGCAGATTTTTCACGTGCCAAATCACTCTGTATCAAGCTGGCCATGCGACAACACACGGAAGACCACGCTCCTGCCCAAAAGGCCATTTACCTGCTCCCCAGAGCCCCAAGCACGCTCCCACATGCCATCTGCTGCTGCCTGCCTGCCTGCTGCCCTGCTATTTGGTGCCTGCATGTCAGCCGTCTGCAGGGGTCCAGTTGCCGTGCCCACCCCTGCTGGAACAGAAGACTCCCGACTGGGATAACATCGCTCCACAGCCCAGCCCCAGCACCCAGTTGCCCATCCACACCTGCCTCGGGGATCGTCATGTCGGGGCAAACACCATCCGAGACCACTGGCGACCCCCAGCCAGAGAGGCAGAGGGCTACCAGCTTCACCGATAAGGAAGTTGGTATCCTGGTGGAGCAGGTTCTGGGGCATTATGATGCCCTCTTCACACCATTGCGTGCCAACAAGGAAGGACGGGAGAGGATCTGGGAGGACGTAGTGGTTGCCATCAACGAGGAGGGGGTGGCAACTCACGACATCAAGCACATCCGGAAGCGCTGGGAGGACTTCAGGTCCAGGACCCTCAACAAGGCCCAGTGCCTCTTGAAGGCAGAGGATGCAGAGGGGTCCCAGGTCATCCTGAGCAACATCTAGATGAGGGTCCTGGAGCGCATAAGCCCAGCGCTCCACGTCCAGATCCTTGAGAGGCAGACCCGTCTGGAGTTGAGCGGTAAGTGGCCATGTATTGCTGTGTGAAACAGGGCATGTTGCAGTGTGCTGGTAGTCAGCTACTTGCCTTTATGTGTGACATAGGCCATGTGTGGATGTGTGTGTGCAGGGACATCATGGTAATGCATGTGAGACCAGTCATACGTGAACCACATGGATGATGCATGTGTTCCAATGCAACATGGGGAGCAGCATGCGGAATGCACACATGAATGCATGCCTGTCTCTGTTCTTGGACATGGATGGGGTGTGAGAGATGGGTGCTGCTCTCATGTACATGTATGGTGTACATGTCTGTGTGTCTGAGTAGCCTGTGTGTGACTTTGAAACGCCATGGATGCATGACACATGTCCGTGACGATGTGTTGATTCACTTATGCAGTCTAGTCATCCTTGTATCCACTGTGTCTGTGGTGTACGAGCCCTGATGCATGACCCTCCGGTGATGTGTGTGCATGGGATCAGTATGAGCCATGATGCATGTGAGTTTGAAGCCAACATTTATACATGGATGTACATGGATTCTTATGTTGATTGCATGCACCGTGCCTGTTTCTGCATGTGTGTTGCCTGCATTGACCCATGTGTTGTGGAGGGACAGGATGGAAGTGACGTTTGACAGTGCCACTCATGTGTTATTGCTTCCTGTCTAGGGGACTATTGTACAGTACCCTGATGCTTGTGTTCTATGTCTCCCTCTATGCAGCGTCGAGTGAAGAAGAGGGGGGAGACGGCGCGGTTGAGCAAAGCGGCGGGGATGCCTCCACCAGGCAGCGACGCAAGGCCCAGCCACCCTCCCAGGAATTGCCATCATCCGGTAGCGAGGGGACAGGTGCCGCGTCTGCCACTACGGCTGTAGCGGAAGGGCCGGGTGAGCCCCCACAGGGGCTTGCAATGGCGGAAGATGGTGCGGAGCCATCCAGGTTGGTGGTCTCCACAGAGGAGGAGGAGGAGGAGGCCGCTACTGAGCCGCACATGGGGCCTGGTGGGGGTAGTACCACTGGTGCAAGTGGTGCAGTCCAGGGCCAGGGGCAGGAGGCAGCACAGGTCGCTGCAGAGGGGCCTGTACATGTCACTGTCCCTGACCCTGTGACTGCACCATCATGCACCAGCAGGGATGCCCCGTCCCAGGCCCGTCTGCAGGTAGGGGAGAGGCCCATGTCATCTGTCACTCCACTACCTGCGGACGAGGAGACCCATGACCGTATGGGGTCCGTCCTGATTGGTGTCGCGTTGCGCACGCGTGTCATTCGTGATGACGTGCGTGCTTCCTTGGGGGACCACGCACGCCATCACGAAGAGCTGCATGGCAACGTGGCACAGTTGGGAGGGGCCCTGGTCGGAGGGTTCCTACATGTGTCGAGTACTCTGGCGGCCCTCTCGTCCTCTGTGGAGACTATGCGCCAGCCGTTCTCCCTGCCGTCTTCCGGCCCAGATTCCACCAGGGCCCCCTGTGGACCTGGCCCGACCAACACAGCCAGCTTGGTGGAGATCACATCCCTGCCACAGTCGGGAGTCGGAGGTCCAGCAAGGGTGGACACCCCACAACTGGAGACCAGCAGATGGAGGATGTGCCCGCATCATCGGGCAGAGCACATGGACAGCAGCAGCAGGCTCAAGGTGGGAGCGATGATGGCTCGGGCCATCAACATCAGAGGGGCAGGCATCGGCCGGAGGGCAGGAGGACCCTGGAATGGGAGTGTCTTCCGTGTGGCAGCGGTTGGGCCAGCGGATAGATGCGGAGCGGCGGCGGGCGAAAGAGGCACGGCTCACATGGTCAGGGCGGAGTTCTCCATGTGCAGGGCGTTGAGGCGGGCTGAGTACCTCGAGGCAACTCGCAGGGATTTGGAACAGGCCATGAGTGCATCCCTGCGAGACCTCGGGGCCAGGGCAGAGGCCCGCCTCCGGGACATTGACATGGAGTTCGATGATGCCCTGGCCCGGGACATCACAGAGTGAGCCGTAGGACTTGCCCACCACCATTGTATATACTTAGTTAGTGTTAGGTTTCCTTTCTGTTTTTATTTCTGTTGGGGCGCTTGGACAATGCCCCACCTTTTTGTATATAGTTCTTCATTAGGTAGTGTTTTTTGTAGGTTTCATTTCAATGGTTGGGCTCATGGACCCTGGATTTGTACTTTGTAAATAGTTCTTCACTGCATTTCACTTCTTATTTTGGATTTTTCCATGGAGCAATGGTTTTATCTTCTTTTTTCACTTTGGATTTGTTTTGCCGGACTGACACTTTGGACACGTGCTTTTGGATTGATTTGGATTCTGCTTTCCTACATTTTTATTTTATATTTTGGACATGCAGCTTTTTAATCTTTATTTGCATTCTTGTGTGTTTCATTTCATTCCGTTGCTTTTGTGTTTAATACATTTTTATGTCCTACTTCAATGTGTGGTATTCTCTCTTTGGTTTCATGCATGTCACGATGTGTGTTTTCTCAATCACATGCACCCATTGTGTGGGTGTGACGGAAATATGTTGATGTGCATACTTGCCATTTGGGATGTATCATGTGATGGAGATTTCATTGTGGGGTGGATGTAATACCTGGTTGTGTGTTTGGACTGGGGTGGCGTGGGGTGTGATTTTGGTGGCCATAAGGCCCATGATTGTGGATCGTCATGAGGTGTTGGGGGGGACATGAGTCAGGGCCTGCTGGCAGGTGCCCGTCACTGCTGGGTGGATGAGTGGGTGGGGGGACATGAGTCGGGGCCTGCTGGCATGTGCTTGTCACTGCTGGGTGGGTGAGTGGGTTGGGGGGACATGAATCGGGGCCTGCTAGCAGGTGCCTGTCACTGCTGGGTGGGTGAGTGGGTGGGGGGACATGAATCGGGGCCTGCTGGCAGGTGCCCGTCACTGCTGGGTGGGTGAGTGGGTGGGGGGACATGAGTCGGGGCCTGCTGGCAGGTGCCTGTCACTGCTGGGTGGGTGGAGGTGCAGGGGAACATGTGTCGGTGCTCACTTGTGCATGGCAACATGTGGGCTGGCTGGAGGGCATGGCCAGGGTGGATGTGCTGCCTGTGGGGCATGGCCAGGGGCGCAGGGTAGTCCCCTGTGTTGTGGGCTGCCTGCAGGGCCTGGGGAGGGGGGAGAGGGCACACTTGGGAGGACACGCACTGCCAATTCGCGCTGGGGCACACCAGGAATACACGTACCCCTCCCGAAATACACGTACCCCGCTCGCACAAGGCCTATCGCATGTGATTCTCCCCGTACACCCCCGAAATACACATACCCCGCTCTCACAAGGCCTATTGTGTGTGATTCTCCCCACGCACCCCCGAAATAAACGTACCCCGCTAGCACAAGGCCTATCACGTGTGATTCTCCCTGCGCACCCCCGAAATACATGTACCCCGCTAGCACAAGGCCTATCGCGTGTGATACTTCATGCGCACCCCCGAAATACACGTACTCCACTCGCACAAGGCCTATCGCGTGTGATACTTCACGCGCACCCCCGAAATACACGTACCCCGCTCGCACAAGGCTTATCACATGTGATACTTCACGCGCACCGCCGAAATACACATACCCCGCTCGCACAAGGCCTATTGCATGTGATTCTCCCCGCACACCCCTCGGAATACACGTACCCCGCTTGCACAATGCCTATCACGTGTGTAACTTCCCGCGCACCCCCCAAATGCACTGTCCCGGCCCTGTGAACTGGTGCAGGGTTAGCGCGGCCCTTTGCACTGCATTGGGGATTTCAATGCCTTATGCTTGCGAAAGGGGCGTTCTTGGGGGCGTAACTGGCGCTGCGGGATGTTCTCTGCGCCAGCGCTCGAAATGGCTTTGATATTCCATGAATACACGGTGCTCCAGAATGCTGTTTAGCGCACACGGTTGGCGCACGCTGGCGCACGCTAGCTCTCTGAGCTGCTCGCATGCGCTGCCTTTGTGCTTAAATCTATGAATTACCCTGTAAATGTGGTATTCCTATTCTTTCTTATTTAGGGTCAGTGCTGCAAGTGTTAGACTTGTGGCACTCCTGTTCTTATTTTCTTTTTTTAAGGGGCCTGAACAAGAAAGCCAGCCACTCCAGAAGTAAATAGCCACATGGTTCTGGCCACAGCCCAGGAACTTGCATTATAAAAAAGAAAATTCAAAATAAATGTTATTTTAAAATATATTTTTTAGAGGTCGCATGGGAGACCACAGAGGTCGCAAGGGAGACCTCAGAGGTTGCAGTTGTGACCTCTGCCGACCCCTAAATGACATCCCTGGCCGTATGTAACATGTTACATATAGCACTCTCACGTCACCATAAAGCCAATTCAGAGCACTGCATAGTTTTCTAATCAACCCTCATATATTTTTATGACATTTTAAGCATTCCAAGTTGGTGGAGACATGCTCCTGCCATAGGAGCAACCCCTTTAATGCTGCAATACGGCCCTGCAACTGCATTTGAAGCCAACAGCTCCCCTTCTCTGGTGGCCACATAAGACTATGTATGCCAGCGCCCCTTCATCTACTCCCGTGTCTCATGCTCTGTGGGCGCCCCATTCAAGCAATAAGGCAAAGGTGAAAAGGTGACCCTCAGTCGACGAGGCATCTCTTTTCCCACATCCCAGAGCATTCCTTTACAAAGCAAGTAAGCCCAATTTGCTTAATTGAAGTTCACCAGAACTGTCATTGCCGTAAGTAAGGTTAACAGATGACTCCATCTCACTGGGTGACCATATTCCAGTCCTCTGCCTTTCTTTTACGTCACTCATCTTTTCTATTATTGTGTTACGGCATTGTCAGAGTACAGGTACAGTGCAAGCAGTTTACAATAGAAAAATTGGCATCACAATATACATTACAATGCACAAAATTCATCAACACCCAAGTCCATTGATGCCTAAAAAAAGACAAAAATAACAAAGACAGAAAAAAAGTTTATTTAAGCTTATGCAAAATTTCTTTCAAAGAGTTGTAAAGTGCTAAAACAAGGGAGATATTCTCCCCTACAAGAGCTGAGCTGAGCCCAGAAAAGGTCTGCCACAAGTTCCACCCCCAAATGCCCCTTGAATTTAAATGTTCTAAGTTCTGACTGGCACGGGCAAAAGAGTATGAGATGTGTGATTCCACGGAGGCAGCCTACAGAGGCGGCACGTCAAAGAACCCATAAAGTCACTGTTCCATCTGCTGCTGCAATAAAATGTCGAAAGCATGTTTAAATTGAACCTTAAGTATAAAGTCTAACCACAGGTGATAGAAACAGACAGAGGTATTTAGACAGGTCATCACCCCCTCGGGAAGTTTACGTATTCCCTGCAGGAAGAGTAGGTACAGATCTTGTCAATAGTTTGAAACCGATCAAACATGAACAATGTATGCTTGGTCTTATGTGACCTGTTGACCAATTCCTCCGTTGTCGAATTAATAGCGGAGAGAGCGCTCATAATATGTTTTTGAAAGGAAGCCCAAGAAGGGACCAATTGCTGCTGGCCCATAGACCCCAGGTCTCCATACAATCATTGTGGCACAGGATCTAACTATTTGGGCGTAGGAGCTCAATTGTCTGCCCAGATGTTTAGACCTCAGTGAGGTCAGATCCAATTTGTGCCTTGTTTTTGAATTAGGAGTACCCTGAGGTCAGTTTAAAGTCTTTCCAAACCATACCCTGCATGGAGTCCAGAGTAGGTCCCATGTCCAGCAACAAAAGTTCTAGACCGTAGGTTCAACCTTCGCCCAATAGAATTCAACGGTCACTTTTTACTTTAGCCTGCATCATTCAATTGAAGTGACCCAATGACTACAATATCCGGAGTGCAAATGATGGAGAAATGAAAGCCCAGCAATGGGGCCCGAGGTGACACAGAGCCACCTAGTTAACTTACCCAGAAGAAATTACATGGTTGAGCATTAGGAACTATTTCCCTTGGGGGGGTTGCAGTAGCCGCCTGCTGTGACATCAGGGAATTCATAATCCACTGCCATGACATCGTCGCAGGCAGATGTGGTATTTTCTCTGGCAGGTGTATTTTTTCATTTATTCATTGCTGTTGCTTGAGGAGAGGAGGAACCTTGCTTTTTCTCACAATGTATGTAGTTCACCCATGCCGCCCCTCTCTGCCGTCTGCAATGCTGCTGGTCAATGAGAACAGTGGAGGGCACAGAAAAGGGGCGAATGGGGTTCACACACAAATTAAAATGAGGATGTGTAGCTTGCAACTATGTGTGTATTCCACCTCAGGTTCAGACCCTGGCTTCGCTCTTGTGGTCCACCAGATGTCACACAGAACCCCTCGGTAGAACGTACGCCTACAGAGGACAGCCACCAACCTGGAATTATAGATGTTAAAACCAAAGCTTGGCACTGGAAAAGGGGCACCCACGATGGCATGGAGTCCACACTTACCCTAAACATGGCACTTCTTGGATGGTTTAGCATTAAATTAGAAAAACCTTGTAGAATTTCTGGGGCTCCTTATATTGATTTAAAATGACTGTTCCAGCAGGGCCTCCCATTGGGCAGGCGTGCATACTGATGTTGGGGCATAGACCACAACAGGATCCCTAAATATGTCACAACACCAATTCATTTCCCTGTCTTGGCTTGTTCTTTTTCTTTCAGTTCTCCATAAGGACAGGTCCTAATCACAAAAGTTGCACTTTACCCATAAGCTTTTAAAATTGGGATTTTGCATGTTTAAAGAAAGTACACCAGATCTATCGATGCATTTCAATAAGTCGGTGTAAAGATTGGAGGGGGGGTCTGTACTTGTACTCTCTATATGTTAGAGGAGAGGCACAGTGGACCCCAGCCAAGATTCTCTTTCTCTATTAAGGTAGCAATGGGCGCGCAATCAAGGCCTAGTATCTCAGGAGTTGATGCAGGCTGGTTCTTGAGTACATTGTAGTCCCCAAGCACCCACAAAGGAATGTCCACACACTGTCTTAGTTAAAACACAGTCTTTATATAATTAATGTTCACAGTTATGTACACTATCACGATAACTCACTTTGTACTCGGATATCTACAATGGCAAATCAAATTACTATTCAATCTCTTTAAAGTGCATGAACTATATGGTTAAATGTCACACAAATCAGGTTGTAAAGGAAACCAACAATAGATATAAGAGGAAAGCAGTTGGTTAGAACAATTGGCAGAATATTGGCCCCTACCACTAGACAAAGTTCTGTGTGGAGACCTCCCCCTCCTGGGCAACCTGTAGAATAAAGATATATCACAAGCCCAGTCCATATATCCTTCACAAGAGGCTTTCCAATAGTTCAGCAACCCCAAAGTTCCTGGTGTTGTAGAGTTCCTTGTCAGGAAATCGACAGCCCTTCTTGAGTGCACTCCCTTTAAGGCAGGAGCCATGGGTCGTCGAATGTCCGGCGATGAACAGGGTGAGCTATGGCGGTGAAGTGGCAGCTTCGTTCCTAGCTGTGCTCGTCGATGATGGAGCGTAGATGTCCTGCAAGGAAGAGGCATGTGGGGCACCTTCATGTCGCTAGTTCAGGACCGCAAAGAGTTTGAAGAACTGTGGCTCGTCGGCGGCGCCTTTGTGGTCTTTAGGTGGTGGGAAACCCACCGGCGGATGCTCCTCGGTGAGTCGACGGCCTGGCCTTCTCTGGTGGGATAAGGCGGTCGGCGGTGCGGACGAGCACGGACGAGCGTGCCTGTGAATCTAATGTTTCCTAGGCAATGGGAGCGCTGTGGCTCCGGTCGGTGACGGTGGTCATCGACAGTGATGGACAACATTCCGGGCGCTTCTACTGGTGATTCTGCGGCTGTCCCTGTCTCCGGTCGGCAGCCTTTCGTAGGTCTGTCTACCAGGGAGCTTTGGCAAAGATCAGCTGGTGCACGATGGTCCCTCGTAGCTCGGAAAGAGGTCTCCTTAACAGGTCCTCTCTGGGTCCGTCCTTGGAGACACGGCAGCTTTCAGATCGATGATGTAGAGCAACAGCACTACTTCTCTTCCAGCAGGGCTTCAAGATCAAGCTTCAGTTTCAACTCCAGTTTCTCTTCAGCTTCTGAACGGTGTCATTTAAGATTCTTAGTTTCAACTTCAGCTTTTGAACGATTTCGAGCAATGAGAGGCCCCCAGATATACTAGTTGATCTCCCTTTCATTCTGCTGGGTCACACTCAGTCAACCAATCACTCAGAAGGGCATTCAGCAGTCAGTCAGCCTATCAGGCGCACGGGGCATTTAGGCCACTCTTCTCCATCCAGACACTCACAACACAGAATGTGGATTCGGACAAATACCACGCCATTCAACACAAAACACTCCATTCATACCAGTTTCGGGCAGGGCTGTCTCAGTCATTGTGTCAAACACCAGATACCAGACATCCACAACAAGAAGTGTATATTCGTCACACTCTCCATTCACCCAGGTCCCACCCACAGGTGTACCCACAACATACGGTTGTTGGGAAGGCTCCAGCCAGTCTGGTCGGCTCTTCCCCATACTACCATATATGGAACTTCCACCCAACAGCCAGTCAGGGGGAAGGGACAGAGTCAGGGCTTCCCGGGACTTCGGGAAAACCAAGGTAACAGGCGATGGAAGGCAAGAGGTCATGGGGGACACCTTGTTTCCATCAGGAATCCACTGATTCCAATGACAGGGCCTGGGCATCCCAAAATGGATGACGCTCAGGGCACCAGTCAATTCAGCACAGATCTGCCACCAGCCCATATCCTACTCTGTGGGCCACACACAGGTACCCAAAAACATACACTAGGGGCACAGGGTTGCACCCCAACCCATGGGTGCCATAAGGGTATCCCATGGGTCTGTACACCAAAACCAAAAGAGAGAGCTGCACTGCCAGGAGTCCCACATGAACTCCTGCGTGGAAAACACGACAGAACACACGATAAAAAGCAGTAAAGGACAAGGATGCAAAGGCCCTGTCCCTCCGATGCATTTCCAGCATCACAGTCAGTAAAACGGCAATGTTTTGATTTGCAGTAGAATGTTTAAAAGCCTCTTCTCGCTAATTGCCAAAGTACTCTCAGCATTAGCAAGAGGAGCCCGTCCATTTGGGAACGCAAGCTACCCTCAAAGTGCGTTTATGCTGCCCTGCCAGGCATTGATCTCGCTCAAGCAACAGACTTTTGAGTGAATTCAAACAATTCCGAGCGCAGAAAAAAAAATGA
Organism: Ambystoma mexicanum; assembly: GCF_040938575.1. NCBI lineage: Eukaryota > Metazoa > Chordata > Amphibia > Caudata > Ambystomatidae > Ambystoma > Ambystoma mexicanum. Next base: position 308,125,625 of record NC_090934.1, on the reverse strand, counting down.
GTAAAAAAAGAATACCTACCGGTGTTTTAGAGCCAAAACACTGCGCGCTCAGGCTTTGCAGCTCCACCGCCACCACACAGTTGCGCCGATTAGAGCTTACTCAAGCAGCGCCGACTGCTTTCCCTCCATGCAGCGTGTTGCCTTCAGGGAAGGGCTACTTTCTTCACCCTGCTGCGTTAGATCCCAGCAATCATCGCCGAGGATCGAGCCACCTCTCTTTCAAAAATACCAACCTGCACACAGCCCCAGCTGTCCACACCCAGCCCAGCTGGGAAGAAAAGAAAAATATGCAGCGCCTGCCTCGGTTTCTGTTGGCAGCCGGCATTTCAGGCAGCCAATTCCCGGCAAACCACCCAGGCAGATGCGGCGTTCACGCAATGTGTATCCTTCCGCTCCAAAGAGGCCCTATGGCCAGAGGCCCACCATGCGATGTCCTCGTGTCCAGGTGGGGCAGTCCAGCCCTGACGAACAGACAAGTGCAATAGTAGACATGCTTATGCTACCCACACTAAGTGCTTGTCTTGTCCTTTCGTCCAATTATTCCTGTGCTTGTAAGAGGCAGGCTGACTCTCGGCTGTGATCATACGATCTTTGATTCGTGAGTGCACTACTCACCTTTAATATACTTAAAAGAGTTTAACTCCGGGCTTGTGCCTGCCTGCCTGCCTGCAACCAACCACTAACAACTCAGGTGTGAACTGGTGCATGAAGCATAGCTCCCCCTCTTCCTTCTTCTGGGGAAGGAAATGCTCTCTACAATTACCGTCCCTCATGGAAACATTACCTACCAATAAGGATTCTATAGCGCCCAACACAGACGCTATACATGTACATTTAAATCAACTGAAATAACAAAACATATTCGTACGAAAGCAATTATGTGATCAGAAAAGTTTGTAAAGGTGTTTATAGTAAAGACAAATTCGAGCCGGTGAGATGCACAAAGAAGCTGACACACTGGTTCCTTTTTGAACAGCAGAATGTTTTATTCCAGTAAAGGCAACAACAGCAAGTGAATAGCTAGGAATTTCTTCAGTCAAAAATATAAAAGAAAGTCTCTCACAGCAGTTCCAGCAAGGGTCCACCCACCCGTGCACAAGCGTGTAGAGGAAGAGCCAAATATCCCTACCAGGAGCTCCTCCCCCATGTTGCCCATATGTTGGGAACTGGAAATTGCGACACGCGCAGTACCAGTGAAAATGCTTATACCGCAAAGAATTCTTGAGACAAGGTATCCATTGAGAAAACCCTACATGCATTCACGAAGAAATAATGGTCTTCTGGAGAAAGTCCCAGAAGAAGTATGAAAATGAATGAGAGAAAGGACTGGTGATGTCACATAGAGCAGAACTGACACACCTAGAAAAGACACAAATGAACAAGGAACATAAACATTCTATAAGATCCGAAGAGGAGGTGTCGAAGTTAGCACCATTTCAGGATCAAAAAGAAGATGCTTGTGCAAAGAAATACAAATGCAAAGTAATTGTACTCTTGTACAGATGCTGTAACGCAAGTAGATGAAGTAATCCTGAGGCTTGCTATGTAGTGAATAGATTGCAGCAATGCATCAACGTTTATACATAGGAATATATAGAATCTGGATGTTCCACAATGTACTTTAAAACACAAGCAAAAAGGGTGTGCACGGGCTGTGGTACCCTCGTGTCCCCTGCACACTCAGATTATTGTCCAAAGACAAACAATAAGTAAATACATTTCACTGGTAATTTTCAAAAGCAAATTAAGCTTAAATAATTATCATATTGTATATTATTGAGTGAGAGCAATTGTTAGTGTTTCATAAGAAGGCTTAGTTTTTCCAAACGAGTATGTTTGGTAAATATTTCACAAAAGTATTCCAAAATTAGCTTATACACAAATTTCCAAAGTAGTATACAATTTATTAATACATGCCACTTTGTATTCGAATCAACTAATGTTTCATTGTTAGTATTTATATACAATGATGCAGATCTATTTTCGCAATATTCCATTCATATTGTAGTATACAGATGTCATTCTCTGTAGGCAATGATGTACAGTGTAAACCAACACAAGCTCAACGCGTTTCGGGAATCAAGTTCCCTTCTTCAGGAGCGGATACATATGTTTAGGCTGTGTTCACAAGTTCTAATATTCTTAATTCTTCAAGGAGATCTGTTTAACACAAAGACAGTAAAATGATAATCATGTTTTAGTGATGTTGTTATTAGAGCCTCAATTAGATCTAGTTCTACAAGTTCCATCTCGTTATATAGGCTGACCCTACCTCTCCTAGGTGCCCCATGGTCATCTCTGGTTGAAAGAATTTAAATGGGGAAATACCGGGAATGTCGGAGAATGTCGGAGAATGGGGTCACTCTCCTGTAGACACCTAAAATGATGATTAAATAGGTTTGTGGGTTGAGTACATTATTGGTGGGCCCTATAATCATATGGGTTCACTGACTACCTGATCTTAGAGACCCAATCACAACCCCTGTCAGTATGGAACATATACTTAGATGTTCCATTTAAGCCTATCACATCCCCAAGTAGGTTTTCTTCGTTTGCCGCGTAGTGTGACGTCAATGATGGCAAACGTTTGCTATAAAAGTGTGTTTTTTCATGTAACACGTTGAGAGAAATCGTGTGCCTGTACCTTTGGGCTGCAGATTTGCATGGTTCCCGAACCCTCATCGATTGAGTATGCAATTACACATGTGACCATGATGGTCAGGGTTTAATTGAAATTGTAAACACTGCCTGCCATGCAAGAATCGCAGGCAGCATTTATAATGGTTCCCCATGGGCAACCCTGTTTTATGCTGGTGCATAAAGCCAGCAGACCCTGTAAGGATATCCAGCATGCCAGTGCAAATGCTGAAGCATTTGTATGGTGGAGAGAAAGAACGGTGGTGGAATCACAAGTTACCTTTCATTCCCCCTCTCCGCCATACAAATTAATGAAAATGGGGGAAACGTTAATGGAATACATAAAAGCGGCTTTACTCCTTCCATTAAGGTTACACCCCCATACAAAATGAGGTCCAATGGGTTCAAACTAAACCCTTTGAGTAATTGATGTGCCCCCAAGGTAGGCGATCCACTAACCTATGAAAAGTGGCCTGAGCCATGTGCAACCCAAACCACGAGGACAACAAAGTGGTGCAAACCTAACAGAGTCAAAAAATCTCTTTTTTTTCTTGATCCTCTAGGAACCCAGATATTTTTCAATATATATTTTTTAATTGTATATACATAAAATCAAATATAAATGACTTTGTATACATCCCTATAAAATTAAATATAAAAAGCACAGTGCACAAAACATCTCAGGATCACAATACAAAACACTATTAAAAGTTAAGAAATAGTTAATCTAGTACCGTTAATACTTGATCGCAAAATTTCACCATATAATAGATTAACGCCATGACCCTCCATAAGTCGCTCCCACATGTCCTTAGCCAGGCCAGGGGCAGCTAAAGAATTGCAAGACCTAAGACATTTCAGACGAAGCAGGAGTGAACTGTCGCACTCGGTCAACAAATGACATGTAGCTTTCATGACATGCTCTCCACAAAGTCTACAGTATCTCTCATTGCGCGTAGTGTATCTTTCATGACATGCTCTCGACAAAGTTTACAGTATCTCTCATTGCGCGTGATGTAGCTTTCATGACATGCTCTCCACAAAGTCTACAGTATCTCATTGCACTGAGTGTAGCTTTCATAACATGCTCTCCACCAACTCTACAGTATCTCTCATTGCGCGGGGTGTAGCTTTCATGACATGCTCTCCACAAAGTCTACAGTATCTTTCATTGCGCATGGTGTAGCTTTCATGACATGCTCTCCACAAAGTCTACAGTATTTCATTGCGCTGAGTATAGTTTTCATAACATGCTCTCCATCAAGTCTACAGTATCTCTCATTGCGTGAGGTGTAGCTTTCATGACATGCTCTCCACAAAGTCTACAGTATCTCTCATTGCGCGGGGTGTAGCTTTCATGACATGCTCTCCACAAAGTCTACAGTATCTCTCATTGCGTGGAGTGTAGCTTTCATGACATGCTCTCCACAAAATCTACAGTATCTCTCATTGTGCGGGTTGTAGCTTTCATGACATGCTCTCCACAAAGTCTACAGTATCTCTCATTGTGCGGGGGGTAGCTTTCATGACATGCTCTCCACAAAGTCTACAGTATCTCTCATTGCGCGTGGTGTAGCTTTCATTACATGCTCTCCACAAAGTCTACAGTATCTCTCATTGCGCGTGGTGTAGCTTTCATTACATGCTCTCCACAAAGTCTACAGTATCTTTCATTGCGCAGGATGCCCATTCTTGCTCCAATTATTTCCAAGGAGCCAACTGAGTTAAATGTAATGTTTAAATAACATCAAGCAGTATAACTGGATGGATAGGCACTTGTGTACCCTGGGGCAACCCATCTTCCTTGAATGTACTCCATGACATTACTACTGTGTACCTTGCTGCCAATACTGACGAATTGTCCAAGTCAAAATTGTGCAGCACCCTTTTTACACATGTTTGAATACAAGTAAGGATGACTGCGCTGGACGCACACCAATTAACGAAGCTCAACATTGAGGCGTCAAAAAATTGTGAATTTAAACAAGAGTTTTGTACTATCTCTTGCATAGCCATATGGATCTGTACTAACCTAAAGAGCCTGGCTACAAGCCGAACCCTCCCACCCCCCAAAAATTGCCTTTCATGAATGACCATGATGGCGATCGTTTGCAAATGTAGTTCTAACCGTAAATATACCATGGGAAGGATGTGGCATTCCTAGAGATCCCTAAATGAGCTTTCAGTACTTTACCTTATAGCTTTTCCAAGGCCTCTCCATATTCCCAAACCCAGATTACAGCTCTGTACACCATACAAGATAGAATGTTAGCTCTGTACAGTGTTACTAGCGGTTGAGTGGAGCGCCCTCACTTCCTGCCCACACACCTATTTAGAGCCCCTCATTGCTTGATGGTTGAACAATAAACAGACTGCCAATGTGCAGTCCAATTCAATGTATCATCAGCCAACACCCCCAAGTATTTATATTGGATACTTGGTTCATCGTCCAGATATACTTCTTCAGTTTTAGACGTGGGGGGGGGAGGCAAAGACCATGATTTTAGACTTGTCTAAATTTATCTTGAGCCCATTCAAGGAAGCATATTCTCCCAAGGCCCGCAGTCGGATCAACAAACCCTGCGGAGTCTAGTCCAAAAGAAGCGGTCATCCGCATACCTGAGCCATGCCAAGGTGGTTGCACCATATTTCACCGGGGATGTATTTGGAGGATTCAGGGCTTCATTAAGATATGCCAAGTACTAATTAAATAGGGCTGGGCCAGAATAACTCCTTTCTTCACATCTCTGTATATTTCAATATCCATTTCTATGCCGAGGAGTGACTATGACCGCTGTTTGTGCTGCACGGGTATTGCTGCCCTCTGCCGTCCCTACCCGCCATCCGCTTTGTCTCACCCTTCTACATTCGGATGGATAGTACCACGCACAGCCAGTGGCATTGGAGAAGATGTCTTCACCAGCCAGCTCAGTAGCCCTAGCCTCTTCTGGGAGACCATGGCTGTGAGTGGTTTGAGAGCGATGGTGGCAGAGGAAATCAGAACTGCCCGTTAGATATTATCGCTGTGTCTAAGTAGCCAGAGACTTGGGTATCTCCGTCTGACAGCACAGGCTCTTGGATCACCTGGAATAATATGAACACTCGACCATTTCCCCACCATGCCAAAGCTCTCTCTTCAAACTCTTGCCTCCACCCACATCTGAGTTGGTAAACAGGCAGACACGTGACATCCAAGCACCAAACAATTACTCTTCATCAAATAAACCACTGTACAGTCCTTTTTAGGATTTAAACACTTTGGACCTCATTACGAGTTGGATGGTAATTCTGCAGTAAATCCACCGAATTCCCGGCGAAATCACATACTGTTATAGCCACTTTGTCCCGTGAGTTTACCATGGGATTACAAGTGGTGGCAGGGCGGTGTTAATCCTTATTGAAAGAAGACCATAGGATTTCATGGGGATTTCAGCAGAATTACCACAAGCAGTAATTCCTCTGCCGTTATTCCGACCATATGTGGCTTTAAAGTGGCAGATTTACCTCCAGTATCGTACTGGGAAAAATCCTCCACTTGAAGGTCTAAGTCGCAGTTCAGTGGTGGCGCTAATTCTGTTACTACCAGAAAAAGTGGCAGTAATGGAATTACCATCAGTTTTTTCCCGCACTTGTAATGATGCCCTTTGTGCTGTGTTACCATCTTTTTTCCAACATAAACATTTGGTATCTGGTACCAATACTTACACTTGTAGCAGTTCAAGACTGTTGAGTCTCCTTTTGGGTATTTAGTTAACATGAGAACTATCAAGATCGTTTTCTTCCAATCATGCCCCACCACTTGGGGCAATGTAGGGAGTAGCCAGGGGTTAGGGTAGACGTGGGGGTACGATGGACTGAGTAAGCAAGCCTACCACCCATATCAGTAAGGGCATCCACTGAATCCTTACCTTGCTCTCCAGCATCAGCCCAATTATTTGGTTCAACTCCTGCCTACCAAATAGGGTGACCCAAAATCCATACCCTTTTGTTCATTATTGCCTAAAGTAAAAACTGGCAAAAGCATCCTGGATAATCATTTGTCATTCGGAATATACGGCACTTGGTTCTCAAATAATGGTACACACATCAGCATTCAGCTGTGTTCTCAATGCCCCTTATAGAAAGAGTGGCTAGAGGACTGCAGCTGTTGCTGCTGAATCCAGCATTACCATGTGCAAGTATAACATGTCTTCCACGCGTTAGAAAAGCAAATTCAAGCACCCTTCTCCCAAACAGCGGCAAGGTGCTGTGGAGTCCCTGGAGATACAGCCCTTTCCGCTGAGTGCCTCATCTTGCCCTCCACTTCTTGCTGAGTTCAAAATGGTGGATGGGCCATACTATTGTATGGCTGCTCTCACACCAACATCAATTACATGCAATTACCAACAAGGACACAATACTTGGCAATGGTTGACAAAATACATTAGAAGTGAGAAAATACATGTGATGGGACAAATGAGTAACCAATCTCATTTTGGGAACATAAAGAAACGGGAGAATAACCAACCAAAACCTTTATTAAGAAATGCTTCTAATCAATAGGACTATTCAAGAGCTCAAAGCGCTGGAAAAAGGTTTCATACAGGCTCAAGGTCCGGAGAGGAAAGGAGTGTGTCAACAGCAGTAGAGAAAAGGATGAACAATACAAGGGGGATGTGGCTGGGAACAGCCAGACCCAACCCTAGCCCCACTGAAATGAGATTTGATTAAAACCTGGACGCATACTAAGAGGAAATATACCATCCGGCCCACGAGGCTGTACAGTGTGATCATCACAGCCTGGAAAAAGCCGAAACAAGGACGAAGAAACACTTGCTGGTGGGAGTGCTTGTTCAAAGATATTAACGCTAGCCCTGGTGAGTGACATTGCAGCAAGAGGGAGAGCATGTTTAGGCCTGGCAATTACCCTCAGAAGGGAGAGGGGATAGAAGCACTTGCTAATAGAAGTGGCAGAGAGTGAGGAGGGTGCTATATTAATAGGACTGAGTGGGAAAGATGGCTTCGATTCCGACATGCCGCAATACTGTTGCTGCCAATGTAGTCGGTGGAATTGCTGCCATATTACAATCCCGGCAGTTGGATTATGGCCAGTTGGGTTTGAAAGAATTACCAAACCGTAACTCTGCCAAAAATTGCCTCATACTGAAAACTGGAAGCTAAAGGGTGGCTATTTTGAAAAACTTGACTCCATTGGAAATCAGCTTCTAGCAGCCATCCAAAACCAAACGAAATGCCTAAACATGTCGGGGGACAAATCCAAAGGCAAAGTCCCAGAAAAGAGGCTATGGAAGCCCAAATTCACGAAAGCAGGATGCACCGTACGGACAGAAGAGGTTGAGACACATGCAGACCGGGGCCAGAAGTCGCAAACCAACGCTACAGAGAAAGTCTGCCATCTGGGCAGAGGTTTACGACAAGCTGTTGGCAGTGGGGATAGTACCCAGGGACACTGATGCAGGGAAAAGGGTCTGGAAGGTCCTGAAGGCCAGGGTGCACAGTCTCCTGGCACACCACCTCAGGGAGCTAGCTGCCACAGGAGATGGCAGTGTGGAGCCACTGGCCTTGAGCACCTTGGAGCAGATGGTCACCACCATCCTCCACCTGGTAGGGCTGCAGGGTGTTGGATCCGATGAGTGCAGAGCGTGCAGCCAAACTGAACCTGGCAAGTACATAATAGTGCATTGTGTAACATTGTGTAACATGAGAACCACTACAGAATTGCAAGGCCTCTACTGCTCGTCAACCTGCTGACTATGGGTCTGGGAAAATACCTGCACAATAGTGTAAAACAATGAGTAGGGGACTGGCAGGTCACACCATGGAACACCTAACGTGCAGTGAGAGGACACTCTATAAAGTGCATTAGTGTGAGATGAAAGGTGCCCCATTACTTCTGAATGGACCACCTACTCAGCAGTCATTGTGGCACTGATCACCATTGTGCAAAAAGGGTGCCTTTTTGCATCCCAGGACACCATCCCACACACTCCTGTCATTACAGGGGGTGAGCCTCATCGGCTGGACTCTCCTCCACGTCCCTGCCTCTTCCCTCTCACCACCATGTCATCGCCCCTATCCACTGGTCAGTCTCTGCAGTGGCATCATGATCAGGATAGTAATTCCACTCCTGATGATGATGACTCTGCAGATGGCGGTCCTTGTGAATCCGGGCCAGAGGGAAATGCCCCATGACCCACCATCACCAGTTCAACAACACACACTGGACATGATCTGGCAGAGACTCAGCCAGTTGGAGCAGAGACAGGAGCACATTTAGGCCATGTCAAGGTAGCAACTGGGGCAATCTCAGGCCATTCTTGTCTCGAGCCGGATCTCCTTAAGTTTCGGAAACTCCTCAAGACTTTCCTCTTCGCCTCCTCCTTCTCTCTCCCTCTTCCCTGCTAACCACCTCTTTCGGCTCTCTCTCTCCCTCTACTCTACTTCTGCTCAGTTTCTCTGACTGGCTGCTTAGTGTACCTTCAGAGCCTCTCAGGTCCCAAGCTTTTCTCGCCAGTCTCCTGCACTTGCCTCCGGGCCTTGCACTTACTGCAGCACTACTGACTATGGTTACGACCCATGAGAGTGGTATCTCTCTGCACTTAACCCATGGTCTGACGGGACTGGGCATACTTGGTTCCTATTCCCCTCGTCCCCTCACACTTCCTGTTCTGTGTACCTGCACGATCTGAATCTACCACGCCTGGTAAGATCATTTGTCTTTTCTTCCGTATGTTTTCCCCACTCATGCATGGCTGTGCTTTGAAACACTTGTGTATAAGCACATAATAAATAACCAATCAATCAATCAATGTATGAGGCCATTCCGAGGGCATCGAGAAGGGTGGTCTCTGCTGTTGAGAGGCAGAGCAGGAGAGTGGGAGATGCCACTGCGACAGCCACAGGAGGTGTCCAAAGGGTGTGTTATCAGAGTCCATATCCTCCAGCAATTAGACTGTGTTGAGGCCCCTCACACTATTATTATCATTATTAGAGTGTTTATTGAGCGCTGACCTAGCTTCGGGAAGCAACGGAGCACTTTGCAATCATAGGGGGAAGAATTAGCTTAGGTACAATAGAAACAAGAGCATGAGGATCTAACAATCGGGGAGGGAGGGCAATAGTCAGCAAGTTATTTACAAGTAACCAGGGGAGGAAACAGTGGGGATCAGATCACCCAGTCTGAGGTAAGGTGGGGAGTGGATGGATGGTGTATAGAGGTGTGTGTTAGGGACGAGCAATTCCTTGAAGAGGAGGGTCTTAAGCTCCTTCCTGAACAGTAGAGGCTAGGGGGCGAATCGGATGTTGATGGGGAGGTGATTCCAGAGTTCATACTCACTCTGCAGCACACTCGGGGGGTGACAAGGCCAGCTCCATCTTGGCAATGCCCACAGACGGATCTCTGCCCAGTACCCCATTAAAGTGCTCCCGACTGAACCAGTCCCCCTGACCACTGGCTATGCATGGATGTGGGAAGAGCCAAAGGAAGTATAGGGGACCATGCCACAGGCACCAATGTACAGGATGGGCATGATTGTTGGGGTTGTTTTAGTGAAGTTATGTTACAGTGAAATGTGCATTTATATGTATCTTGAAATGTTCGGAATTAGATAATGACAGATGATGCATCCTTCTCTTGTATCCTCGCCGGCACCTCAAGGAGGCAGCTGATTAGCCACATCATCTGAGTCTGTCTGAGGGTGGCTACTCTCATCCTCTGGAGGCATAGGGACAGTCTGCTGAATGCACATGTTGTGCAGCATTGAGCAGACCCCTATTATCTTCCCCACCTTCTCATGGCTGTGCATGAGTGCCCCACCGGTCCGTTGGAGGCACCTGAATCTTCCCTTGAGCAGTCCAAATGTGCGCTCTAAGCACAGCCTGGCCCATGCATGCACCCTCTTGTATGCCACCTCCTGTGGTGTTGCAGGGCTTCTGAATGGTGTCATCAGTCATGGCAGCAGTGGATAGCCTGAGTCACCTGTAATGTAAGAGAATTGTTTAATGATGGAAGTGTCTGCTGTGTACACTGGCCTCATTCAACAGTGCAGCATGGCTTTTTTTTATTTGAACATCATCAGGTATGCATGGAGGCCCGTTTCATGACATTAGGGGTGTCAGGGCTGTAAAATGGCTGATGGCGAAGGAGTACTGTTAATGCAGCTGCATGGTGAATGCCTCTGCCACCCTTTTCTTCACCTTGTCACAAGTCTTACTCTATTCAACATTACTGGTGTGCTGCTACTTTTGAATGGTACTTGTACTGGGCATTGTTGAGCAGCCCTGTCATTTGTATGACTTTCTGTTAGGTGGTGTGAGGTGGTTATTGTCAGGGATTGTGGGACGTACCTCAGTGCATTCTCTGTACCCAACTATCATGGGCCCTCATGTCACACTGTGCATGAGGGAATGTGTGATGTGGACAATGGGCTGCTCACTCTGGAGTGTAGAGCTCTGTGCCCGATGTAGGCATGCATTCTTTCACGCACGCGCATCATGTTTTGAAAGTCGTTTGGCCATGTTTAACATGCGCATGCCGGTACTCCTGTCCCCCCTGCACCCCTATGATTTACCCCTACACATTCGTTGGTCCACGTGTGCATTGCTGTCTCATTGTTGCTACTTACCCGACATCCTTGTATGATGGTCCTTGTAGGAGTCCATGTACACTTGTGGGGCGCTGTTCCTCGGGACTATGGCATCAAGGGTAGTACCTGGGGAATGGGCACAGCAGTGGCTTAATGTCAGATCAGCATTGCACGTCATTTGGACGTTCATGGAATGGCACTACTTCCTGTTGCTGTAGATTTGCTCCTGCGCCTGAGGTGATACCAAGGCCACATGTGTACTGTCCAGCACGCCAATCATGTTAGGAAAGTGGGCTGTGGCAGAGAAACGTACCTTGATGTCATGCACCCGCTTTGGGTTATTGGGCATTGTGATGTGATTAAATGCATGTTGCATTAGTGCGTCAAGCACCTGTACCAACATTTTTGAAAAAGTAAGCTGCGACAGGCCCTTTAGCATCCTAACTGTGTGCTGAAATGTGCACGTAGCTAGAAAGTGCAGGGCAGCCACCAGCTTCAGCAGGGGTGAGATGGCAGTCCTGATGCTGTTTCCACTCTGGAGGTCTATCTGAATGAGGGTGAGCAGCTCGGCTGGAGTGTCACTGTTCAGCCAGTAGAGGGTGGCTGGCTATCTGCTCATCCGTCATTGCCCAGGGTGAGGGTCTGACCTGGGGTACAGGGTCCCCCTCATGCCACTTTTCCTCTGCCTTTACGGAGCCAGTTTCCTTGGCAGCTGCTGTGCTGCATGTCTCTGCAGCTCAATAAACAACAGCAACATGTAGAGCCCATAATCCATGTCCAGTAGTTGCTACATGTTGCTTAAAAGTGGGTTTGGTGAAAGGTGTTGGCCGTATATACTCTTTTGGATGCAAGTGGATGTAGCTGTGGCTTATTTTCATCACATGCATGCCTTTACTACCACCTCTTAGGTGGAGTTAACTTCACTGCTATTTTCGAGGCATTACCACCAGTTCTTTTGGTATTTTGATGGGATTTCACCCTGTAATACAGTGGAGTTACCCTTATGTTTTTTGGTGCTAATTCCGCTGGTGGAATCAGCACTGGGGGAATTACAACTGGTTTTTGTGGTGGTAATTCCCCCAGCACTAATTCGGTCAGCCGAATGACCACCGATTTGTTGATCTAGTAATTTGGTGGTGTGGTAAAAGTGCTGGTAACGGAACTAGTGCCAATGTTGTTACCACACCACCAAACTTGTAACAAGGCTCATTGTGTTTACCCATCCTTATCCCTTTGCCATAATGAGCTTTATCATTTCTAGTTTAATGCCTTTGTAACTTCAAAGTGATTAAACCAAACCTTCCTGTGTGCAGGCTGGCGCAAAAAAACACACCAAGTGCTATTTCCCAGAGAACTGTACAATTCTTGAGGAAGACCACTATCTCTATTAAGTTAGGAATCCTGACACTTTCCCGTTGACCCTATATTGACAGAGTTTGCTTATAGTCTTCTGTGAGGAGAACAACCTGCTTTGTTGTGGAAAGACCCCTTTTCCTCATAGGAGTTTATCCCCATCCCACCCTGCCAGCACTTTAAGTGGGCCGGGGCCTGCCGGGGCCGGGCCCTGGCAGTCTCCAGTAAGTGGTGCTGGACCTGGGCTCTGCTGGGGCCCCGGTCCCACACAACATTGGCAGGACACATTATCCCGCCGCAGCTGCAACGGGAGATGCGCCCACCATTATGTCGGGCAAGCTGACAGAAGTGCCAGCCAGCCACAGTGACGCTGAGGCTGGCGGCACTTCTGTCAGTCAGTGTAACTTCCTCTGATGACCCCTCATCAGGGTCATCAGAGGAAGTTACTGTCCCCTTGTTTGCCCTCCCCAGGTCACTGACCCTCAGTGAACCCACGGGCTCCATGATCTAATATGCAGATTAAATCACGGAGCCCGCAGGTTCGCAGAGGGTGAAAGATGCCTCAGGCTGGGTGATCTATCTGCTCTGAGCAGAGATCAATGAGCCAGATGCGCCTTTCTCCGTTGAAAAAGCTTTATAAAAGATGCCTTGAACTGTGTACGTTTCAAGCCGTCTTTTATAAATGTAGAAATATTTCTATGTTTATAAAAGACGGCTTGAAACGTACAATTTTCAAGGCATCTTTTATAAAGCTTTGTCGACGGACAAAGCCACCTTGCATTTTGTCCATCATCAACGCTTTATAAAAGATGCCTTGAATTGTTTACGTGTCAAGCCATCCTTTAGAAACATAGAAATATGTTACAAATGTCTATGTTAATAAAAGGAGGCTTGAAAAGTACACAAGAAAAATGTAGGAGCGGTGGGCACCACAATCTTTTTTATCAGTTGTACTGAATATTCAAAAACTCTAAATTGAGCTTTTAAAGTTTTAGCCTGGAGCTACCAGTCAAAACTGGTCCTATAGCACAAGGCCCTCTAATAACCACAAAACAAAAATAAGGCGACGTTGCCTTATTATTACTGGCGCTTCTCAGTTGGCCCCCAATCCTAGGGGCTGCAGTGTTCCTAAAATGTGTAGTTCCCTAAAATTCATCTTTCCATTTATAAAGTAAATTAAATCATCAGTTGAATCTGTGTTGTTATAACCAGGAATGTTTATTCACATTCCCGTTTTTGCATCTAGTGAAATGGCGCTTATATTTAGTATGCACGTTGAGCGATCATCTTATGCCGTCAATATACATTTTGCCAATGCATTTCGGTGAAAACCTTCATCAGGGCTGTATAAGCGCCTCAGTATAAGTCCACTCTGAGGTGACCGGTTTCAGGGTACACCACAACTTCTAATATTTAAGATTACGTGAACTTCCAGACATCTTGGTTTCAGCCTTCAAAATGTCTAACAAGCTGGCAGCTGCGTTGAGCAGCAGATAAGATTTTAGAATAGGAAAGGAAGCCCTGGTTCTAGCTTGCGTTATCATTGAGCTGCATCCATAGGTATTCCGTTGGGTTCCTTTGGCCCGACCTAGAGGATGACGTCATAGTTGTTCCTCTAGCCTCTTTAACCAGCTCGTGTAATCTAAAACTCGCAGTCCGCGAATAGAGCTGCGTTATTTGACTATGAATTACGGATTTCCGTCAGATTCGCACAAAGTAGCCACCGGATTATTTGTCAAAGCTTTTTCCGTTTCTACTGCTTTTATGATAAATAGCAGCTTTGTTAAGTTTTAGCAAAGTTTACGATAGGGAGTTGTTGCCCGCTAGTGGCCAAGATCCATTTTTCACTAAAAAGCCCCACATGTATCGTTAGAAAAACTCATGTGAACAATTCGATGTAAATAACGTGAGTGAATTATGTCCAAAATAGGGAGCTGCTCCATAAAGTCTGACGCAGTGATCAGCTAAGCAACACATGGGTAATAGTAAAAACCGTGCGATGGTATGCTTTTCCAGGCAAACATGTATATTTAAAAAGCTAATTATTGTCATAGGCATGTGATTAAAGTTACGTAAAGAATGTTTATTTTCATGTTATTATTTGGGCCACTGTGTTTCGCCTTCCTCCTGTTGATCTGTTTTTTTGTGTGTGGCTACATATTAAGGAGGCCATTATGGAATGTACACCAATCGCTGAGCTGAAGCAAACTGCTATGTGGAGGAGACGGTTCCTATGCGGAGTGTGCAGCCAGTTGCTGCTCGCTCCCTCCCTGCCTGGTGCTACCTAGGCGTGCTCCTGCACCTCTGCCCAGACAACTTAATACAGCCATCGTTACTTCACCCGGTGTCGTAATGTGTTACTCTAGTGTACCTAGCATGATGGCGCTGCTCATCGCCGACAATGGCGACCAGTTAAATCCAAAGAGATGCCTACGGATACATGTAACCCACCGTCTGGCAAAATTAGAGCCTGGCTAATACGGGGTTCGGTTACATACATATGTTGTACCTGTAAGAGAAAAATAGGAGTAAAGAAAACACACACATCAATGCTGTTAAAAAGTGGTGGTAGCAGAATTACAGCCACTTTTGCTGCACCACCAACTTAAAAGCAATACAAAAGCGGAAACTTCAAGACCTTGCTCCCTCCCGCCTTGAAGCGCTTTAAAGCACTCCACCTGTGCATAAGTGCTCCATAAATGAAGAATTATAATTACAATCGGTGGTAATTCCTCCAGTGCTAATTCTACCTGAGAAAATAGCACCAGAGGAATTACCGCACAGTGAAGCTCCTTCCGAGTTTGGTGGTGTGGAAAAAAATGAGGTAATTCTCTTACTACACTTTTTGGCAGTAACAGAATTACCTCACTTTTTACCTCCGTCACAATTAACAAGTGCTAATTCCAGCGATATTTGGAGGAAAAGAGGGAAAACTCCAGTTTAATGCTGGAGGTAAATCCTCCACTTTTCCTCCAAAACTCAGCAGATTTACCACTCAGTAATTCCACCAGCAGTAATTTTCTGCTAAAAATTCCCAATGGAGTCCTATTCTATGGTCTCTATAAACAGGGAAGAACACTGCCTTATCACCACTTGTAATCCCGCGGGACCAAGTGGCAGCAACAGTAACCAATTTTGGCTGTATTTCAGCATATTTACTGCCGAAATACCAGCAAACGCTGAATGAGGCCCAAAAACCAGTAGTAATTTCTCTGGCACTATTTCCTCTGGAAGAATTAGCTCCAGAGGAATAACAGCACAAAAACCAGTGACAATTCCTCCAGTGCTACTTCCTTCGGTGTAAATAGCGCCAAAAAACAAATTACTCTACCATATTGCAATGTGAAATACTGCTAAAATGCAGCCAAAAACAGGCGGTAATTCCTCCAAAAAAGCAGTGCAGTTACCTCCACCTGAAAGGTTGGGCAAACACTTGCAGGTGATGAAAAGGAAGCCACAGATGCATTCAAAAGAGTTTCTAAGGACAACACCTTTTACCAAACACACCTCCAAGCAATACACAGCCCCTGGCACTGCCTTCACAATGCGCTGGTGTGCACCAAGCTGCAGAAAATGACAGTGCAGCAGCTGCCAAGGAGACCAGTCGAGCAAAGGCAGAGGTGGCATGTCACGAGGAGGCCACCCATACCTCCTGTCAGACACCCAGCCCCCCGACAATGACCGATGAACAGATAGCCACACTCTAATGGCTGGACGGGGACAGCATAGCAGAGTTGCACGCCCTCATGCAGGTAGACCTCCAGAGTGGGATCAGCATCAGGGCTGCCATCCCGCCCCTGCTGAAGCTGCTGGCTGTCCTGCACTTCTTAGCACTGGGCACATTTCAGCAAACTGTTGGAATGCCACATGACATGCCCCAGCCAACATTCTCAGTGCTGGTGCAGGGGCTTGATGCACTAATGCCACATGCGACAAATCACATTATAGTGGCCACAACCCTGAATCAGGTGTATTTCACTAGGGCACGTTTCTATGCAGTGGGACACCTCCATAATGTGTTTGCTGCACTGGACTGTCCGCATGTGGCATTGGTCCAATCCCAGGCCCAGAAGCAAATATGTTGCAACAGGAAGCAGTACCATTCGAGAAACATACAAATCACGTGTGATGCCAATCTGCCGGTAAGACACTACTGTGGCTGTTTCCATGACGCCATGGTACTGTGGAACAGCACCCTCCCCGATACATGGACTCTCACAGGGAACATTGTGCACGGATATTGGGCTAGTACCAAGACTGGCAATGTAATACTGCACATGCTGACCATAGAATGAAAAGTGGATGAGCCGAGAGGAGCACTGGAGTACTTCCAAACACATGTCATGCATGGTCAAACCGTTGTTAGTACATGATGCATGTGAAATAACGAATGCAAGCCCACAGCGCGCTCTAAACCCCAGAGTGAATAGTCCATGCCCAATATCACCTCCCCGCCCCCAGGCACAGTGTGACATGAGTGGGTATAACAGTAGGGGTCACAGGATGCACTGAGGTACCTACCACTATCCCTAACAATAACTACATCACTGTGACAACCAGAAAGGAATACAAATGACAGGACCAAACAACAATGCACAGCACAAGTGACATTGAATTGCAGCAACAGGCCAAACATTTTGAATTGACTAAGGGTGATGTTGCAACTGCGATAGGCAGGTGAGAATTGTGGGCAACTCATTCACCAGAATGGTACTGCTGTGCCTTTACCCATTTTAAAAGCCGGACACCCTGCTAATGCTGTGGCGTGAGAGCCTCCACCTATACCTGATTATGCACCCAATGAAAAGGACCGCCCTGAAGCATGGTAGGATGATGTCTACTTACACAACAAACACTACAGTCATGAAATACATCTCTCACCTGTGGCAGGCTCTTGCTATTCGGCGCTACCATGGCTGATGGCACCCACCAGAAACCGTGCAACACCACGAGGTGCGAACACTGAGGCACACATATGGGCTAGGAAGTGCACAGAGTGCCCATTTGGACTGCTCATAGCAAGATTCCGATGCCCCACTGGCCTGGTGTGGCACTCATGTACAAGTGGTGAGCAAGATTCGGGAAGATTGTCATGGTCTGTGCAATTAGGGGGAATGTCCCCACGCCTCCAGAGGATTGAGAATCTCGCCTTGAGTCAGACTCAGATGATGTAGGTAACTGTAAATTAGTCGTATTTCTGTTAGTCCACCTTTGTCTTCCCATTATATCTTCCAATGTGATACCATGGTTCACAGTAATGTGATATCACCTACTTTTTTGATGTGATATTCATTACATCAAATTAGATTGTGATTCAAGAGGGTTATCTTCTCCGGAACCTGATTGAACAGGAAAGGAAGCTACTGTTAGAGTTTTTATTTTTTATCTTTGCTCCCTGTCCTTTACACATTTTTACATTTCTTTGCACCACTCTGTTTTTCATTGTGTCTTGTAGTTTTGTAATATATTGGTTTATGTATTTCATTTGTTGTTTTAACTTGTATGTGTCAAAGCCAGCACCATGCCGCTACATTAAATTATTAAACATGATATAAATTGATAATTTTGTTTGATTTCATTTGACCCTCATTTCCTCTTTCTGTTGTATTGATATAATTTCTTGAACATGTTTCTTTTGTATAACATTGTTTCCCATGCTATTTGTATTTAGAGGTAAGGATTGGCAATAGGTTTATTAGTATTGGCCCTTTTGTTTTGACAAGGCACCACTAGGACTGAGTTATTATTATTTGATGGCCATAGCTTGCTCCCATCTTTAGATTTAGGATTAGATAGGTGTTTTTCAAACCCAACTAAACTTCAATAAACACATTTGAACTGTGGTCACTTGTGTCTGTCTTACTGTTAATACCATGTCTCCTTAGAGATGCCACTGCAAAGTCTGGCCATTGGATAGGGGCAATGACACAATGGTGAGATGGGATAGGGAGGGAATTGGAGGAGAGTCCAGCTGAGGAGGGGCCCCCTTGCAAAAAACAGGAGTGAGTGGAATGGAGTCTTGTGACTCCACAGGTGGTAGTTGCCACTTTGGTGGCCGGAGCGTCTGATACACATCAGGCTGTGGTGATGGTTAAAATTGTGGTTGCAGTGGTGGCACACAGGGCAGGGATGGTAGTGTTGGTGGCCAGATCCCTTAGGTGGAAATGGCACAGGTTCTTTGTGTGCTGACAGGCACAGTTGATGGTCCGGACAGAGCCTCTGGCAAGGTGGTAGACTTCTTTGAAAAGAAAACTTTGACTATTTAGTCTTCAATAACTGAGGATTACAAAAGAACCACATTCTTAATGACCATCATTGTTATTTAAAATTTCAAAAATCCAATAAGACCAGAGACAACACGTGTTTCGACCTGTACATAGGTCTTTTTCAAGGCTGATGAATTGTACAATGAAAACAATCTCAATTGTAAGTAATATAAAAACAACAATAACACTAGGCAAATTACCTTTTTTCTTTTTCACTGGTTCTTTGACTTTATTTTGTGAACACCTGGAATGGTTTCGGTCCTTTTTGTCTGATAGAACCCAGTCCTTGTCTTTGCCTCCTTCTTCTTCTGCTCCTGTTTCCCATACCTGCAGTGTTTGGTGATCACATCTCTTCTGTTTAATATCTATATGCCCCCCCTGGGTAAACTCATTCATGCCCATGGCTGAAGGTTCTTCGCCTATGCCGATGAGACGCAAATCATCTTGCGTGTTAATCAGGATCAGGCGACTGCAGTGGCTCACCTGAAACATTGCTGGTCTGGGAGTGGAACCTGGACGCAAAGAAATAGTATTAAGCTAAATGCAGACAAGACAGGAGTAATGGTGTTGGCTGCGGATTCCTTGGTGGGTTCCTCTTTCCTCTTAGTCAACGGCCTTCTGGCCTCCTGCCTTAGGCCCGCTTCCCACACCAGTGACTACTGTAAAAAATGTGGCCATTACATTTGCTGCTTCTCTTTCTGGAGCGCCTCAGATTATGGCAAGATGTAGTGCTTCCCATTTTAAACTCAAGCTTCTTAGGCAGGTTATTCCCTTTGGGCCCTCTGAACTTCGTGGCTTGGTGGTCTCCGCCTTCGTCATGGGGAACCTGGACTATTGTAATGCTACCCTCTTCGCTCAGCCAAAAACTCTTCTTCCTCGTTTGCAGGTTGTGCAGAATGCGGCCCCCGTCTGGCTATGGGATTGCCTAAATGTGCTCGAACCTCTAAGCTGCGTCAGAAGATTACCAGTCAGATTAAATTTAAAATCCTTTGTCTGGTACATCAGGCTTTTCATGGAGCTGGTCTTCTTTGCCAGAAAGTCAAGCGATATTGTCCATCTCAGAATCTCTGGTCCGCAAGACAATTCCCGCAGTTTCATAAATCGCTATTGGAAGTAGAGCTTTCTCAGTGGCTGCTACTGCGCTATGGAACTCACTTTCCATGTCTCTTCAAAATATTTAGGACCATCTGCACTTGTCCTTGAAAATGTGCCTGTTTAATCAGTAATCTTTGGGCCCTGCTTGGTTTCTTTCTTCCACCGGTTGGCAGGCAGCTTCCTCTTTCTAAGTGGCCCTCTGCTTAGCGTCAGGATGCCTTCGGGCCACGTTTGCACTTTACAAGTAGTTATAACATAACATAACATAACATAGCATAGATGGTTTCACACCCCTCACAAGAGGGGTGTGAAAAAATAAATACCCCTAACAGTATGCCAAATGTAACAGTGATTATGGAGCAGGTGGTATATAGGCACTACACACAAAAGGGTATTTGATATTATAATGTCCGATATAAAAGTGGTGGAGTGAATTAGAAAAACATCCACTCTCAGGAAAAGCCACCTATCCTTCTTCTTTTTCAGCCCAATGCAAGTGAAGGAAGTATTTCACCAAGCCATGTAAACATCTGATGGCAGGGTGCAGGATCACAAAAGAGTTGTACAATGTGACAAATGACCTTGGGTGTGCAATGTCTCAGTGGTGGTTAGGGCTGCAACAGGACAAAGGGGAACAGTGAGAGGCTAAGAAAGATATGTGCCCATCTTCAGGACTTTGAGTAGGGTGAAATACTAGAAGCATGTACATGGCTATATGCAAAGTGCAAGCATCACTGAGATGATGCAAAGAGCTCAAGCAGGACTAGAAAGTGGAGATGAATATTTGTATGAGAAGTGTTGGGACAGTTATGGTTCTCTCCATTCCTGCCTTGTTGTGACTGTTCCACTTCACTGATGAGGCCCAACAAGGCTGAAACATGTGTCTGGGGATCTGTTGGTACTCTTGTTCAAAGCCGGTTTGCCTTGCATTTCGGTGCTGGACTGCCCTTGTGGGCGGTACAAAGACTGATATGCAAATGGCTATTTCTCCTTTGTGAAAGGTACAGTGAGCTAATAGCGATGGCTGCAGACTCTCAAATGGGGAAAAAACACAGAACAGGTATCATGACATGTTCTTTCTAGAGAGGGGTGCCTGCTACCTTTTTGTACAACATTCTATATTCCAACATCATTAGCCAATTGAACTATGATGCGTTTTAAGATTCTGAATATCGTGCACATTTTGGCTCTCCACCTTTAATTGCCTGGTGTGAGGAACTCCAAAGGTATTTTATAAATAAAATATCTGTGACACGGACTACGATATCCACAGTTACGGAATCTTCAGAGGCCCCAGTGCTATATAAGACTTTGATATCTGAAGAGGCAGAGTTCTTCGCACGTAGTTTTTCTTTTCAGCTAATTGCAACAGAAGAAATTGTGAACTCGCTTCCACCAACTTCTGGTGCTGGCTATCCATGCCAAGCCACGGTAATAAAATGTCACATCAATACTCTTGCACAAACTTTCGCAAATATTGCAAACTCCTCTTTTAACAAGGGTGCAATCCCTGATGCTCTAAAATTAATATGGAGCCCTCCAGTCTTAAAGAAGTCACTTGATCCTCATCTGTGGTACAATTACTGATCGATCTCTAACTATCCATTTTCTCAAAAGAATTGTCAATAAGGCTGCCTATATTCAATTAGTTGACTTTATTGTGGAGAGAGAACAAGAGAGAGAGAGAGAAAGAGAGAGTGTGAAAGCTGGGAAAATACCAACCTGGGTTTAGACCAGTCAACATCAAAGAAACTACTCCTTTGCATGTGAATGAAGAATAACCTCCCTACACTCCTTGAGACTGAAGAAGGTGTTTTTTCGAAGTTAATAGATCTGTTGCAGGTTTTTATATAATATTGATCATCATATTTTGATAGAAAGACTTATATTAGAATTAGGTCTCAATCGGATGCTTGATATTGGTTTTGGTAATTTCTTCCTAACAGACCTACAAATGTTAGAATGAATCCCTACAAATCCTTTTCATCTATGCTTTCCTGTGGTGTACTGCAAGGTTCCTGCTCATCGCCAATATTGTTTAACATGTATGTTAAGCCTCTTCATGATCTCCTGGCCAAGACTAGAGTGACGTTCCACATCCATGCAGAGGACCCCGATTTTGTTTAAAGTTATAGGATTATTAAAATTTTTGGGACATCGATGAGACAGACTTGTCTCAGCTTGAGCCAATCTGACTGGGAATTTCTGCTTGCTTACACAGACCAGCGTACATTTAAAATCCAGTCAGCTGACTTGCAGTTTTTGTTTAAAGCAAGACCTTGTGGAAACATCAGAAAAAGGGAAATCTCTGGCCGTGTTATTCAATGCTGCAATGTCCATGCTTCTACACGTGAATTAAGTGTTTAGCTCATCCTCTTACTATCTGATGATGCTCCAACATATTTGCCCATTCCCGTCATCAGAAAGGTTGATTACTATTGCTCGTGCCTTTATTGGTGATAACTGGATTATTGTAATCTCCTTTTTCTTGGGGCAAAGAAGAAGTCCATTCAGAGGCTTGAAATGCTTCTTAACTCTGCAGCTTGCATTGTTGCAAAGAGCTCTCAGCAGGCTCACATCACTCCTATCCTTAGGGAATTATCCTGGTTACCAGTAACTGCCAGAGTACACTTCAAGGCAATAACCCTGGTACACAACAGTTTATTTGGCAAAGTTCCTAATGGTGCGATTTAATCTCAAAATACACCCCAGCTAGGATTCTGAGGGCCAAATATACGTTCTTAATTTCCATTCCCTTTTTCAAACATACAAGTGGTCTGGGATGTTCTTTTCAAGTCGGGTCTTCTTCTTGTGGAATACCTTCCCTCTTGAAATCTGCAGCACTAGTTATGTTACTGCTTTTAGGAAAGAGTTTAAGACTTTTCTGTTGTGATCTGCCTCACTGCTATGTTCTTTATACCTGTTTAGTCTGGTTACCTTAGTGTTTAGATACCCCATGGGTGGTTAGTGCAGATACAAATCCCTTCAAATTAATTTCAGTACAATTCTAATACATTGGTACTTCACCCATTGTTGTACTTTGTTAAAACCACTCATCTTCTCTTTTGTGTCTTCTTTTTTCTACTGTTTCCAACCAACTGATGTAATAGACTTGAGTGTTTCTTTCATCAACCAGTTGGTCAATGCCATAAAGTAGGTTGCATGTTTCTTCTTGAACAGTTTGTGGCCCATAACATTTTGCTAATACTTTGCTGTCAGTATGGGCCGTAAAACCAGAATTTTGTCCCTAAATTGAGATGACCTAGTCTGTCATTTTCATCATACATTTTGCTTTGTCATTACTGTGTTTGTCCAAGTTGCCTTTCCACAAATTGTCTTACTATTGTAGAAGCCCAAATCCATCACCAGATGTTCCAATAAGCAACCTCAGTCAGCCAGGTAAAAGGCAAGACTTATTTCCAAACAGCTGTGCAGAAATGGACTGGGAAACTGGCATAGTATCCCTTCCCATAAATGTGGCCCTCAACACAGAAATCCCAGGGTTTTGTAGGGTTTTACACAGAAGAGTCTTTATGATAGATTTAGTCTGTTACATTAACAATGAACCTACTTATGGAGCATCCTCCACCCTTGCAGGGCTTGGCTTTCACAGCACCTTTTGCGACCTTTACAATTCTGCTGAGCTGATCCACATGATACAGACCACCCCCTTTAGCAGACCTTTCCATTACATGTAAGAAGACCTGATAATGCACGTAGTGCCCACGTGACCCGTATTCCGGTTCTCAGGCAGCTAAGCGCGCCTTCATGTCATGATGTGGGGCATATCACTGGGTGTACCTGCGCCTCAAACAGAGGCTAACATTATCCCTAAATGGCCTATGGGCTCTTATGTGCGTGCCAACCAATCAAATCTCTCACTGCGCTACCACCCTAAATCTCACTGGACCAAAACTGGAAAACCGGGCACTGATGGGAAGTGGAATGCCAGACACTAGGCATACCCTTAGTTTCTAGGGTGTTCCCTTACCGAGAGGTGTGTGCACGAAGGGGCACGGGGACATGAAAAGTGTCTGGTGAGTTGGCACATTAGACCAGAAAGGTTCGCAGACATCAGCCCCCCCCATAGGAGGACCAAAGAAATAGCTGGTGGAAGGGCATGAGGTGTTAGAGCCCGAACACAGGTAGCAGAACACGCTGGCGAGAAGTTCAAGAGGGAGGAGCCTGGGGAGCAGCCCAGCAGGGTGTCGGGGAGAAGCTGGATCCCCCCCCCAGGGCAGTGGGGGGCCAGCAGCCATACCCTCACCAGCTATGGGAGGCCCCAACACCTCCCATATGGCCCCCAGAAATGCAACAGAGTCCCAAGCAGGCAGCAGCATGTTTCAAACTGCTTTATTTCTAGGCAAAGAAAAAAGAAAAAAAAAACAAAGAAAAGCACAGAGCTTCGTGCATCGCGAGTTCAGGCGCCGTCTTTCCCGGGGCTGTCTTGCAAGTAAGTTTTATAATCACACTGCAGGCTGACCTCACAGAATTGGATCAGCTCCCAGAAACCTATCTCCTCCTGTTATTGGCTGCAAAGTGGTGGGTTACATATGTAGCCCTTATAGAGAGCCTGATAATTGGATATTAACCTCCTGCGTCAGTGGGTTGATTTAGCTGTGCCAGCCCCCATTACCTAATTCTAATCTTGTTGCAATGTGACTTTGTTCCCATAACTTTTAGCTGAACAAGCAGTTCGCACCTGGGCTCTGGCTTGTTACAAGTTATGTTTCAATGTTGTGCGTGTCCTTGAGAAAATGTCTTTCTTTCCCAGAAAGAAAAAAAGCACACTGGGTTGCCGTGATTTATTCGCATTTGTGGATAATTAAAAAATGTCTGTCTGCAGAAAGCAATTTTATCTTGAATTTGCGGCCTTGGCAGTTCGAATGTTTTGCGAGGAGTGTTGATAAGGCTCCCGCAGCCAGTGTTCAGTGAGTGAAATGAACTTAGCTGTAATTTTCCTGAAACATAGCTTTACACTGTGCATTTAGACCATGTTAATTCATATAGGCATTTGCAAGCCTTTAAACAGGGATTTTTGTATTTGTAGATTCTGATATTGCAGCATTGATTCTAATGTAGCATAGAAGTTGCACTGTTGGTGAAGTGGGTGTGTTTCAGCATATTTGTCACCCATGGGTGCGCTGGGGCCTGGTTCAAATGATAAGTGTGCTCCTTGTTCTTCCTGGTGTTCTTCTATGTATGCGCTTGGGGTGCGGGGGCATGGATTCGGTCTCGATTTTCCCTCTTCAGTCCCCCCTCTGGTCGACTTTGTCGACCACACCACCAAGCAACATTCACCTCCTTCCGGTCTGCATATCCTTGCCAATTCCTTGAAGTGTCCATAATTTTCTGCATGGTTGTTGATCAACAGTACATATGGTAGTGTTCTCCTTCTGTGTTCCACCACACTCACTTCCCTTCGTACTTCCTCTGATCACAGGGAGTGGCCACCTTTATTACTGCTGGAACCATGTTGCGCACCGCTATCTTAGTCCGGCTCTTCCTTTCACCATGTCTCTTATTTGAATTCCGATGTCTTCTTCTGTTGTTCTCTTGCAATGTATCTCTATCTTGCACAATGGTGCTGTGCTCGGTACTCGTCCTTCCGTTATCACCTTCAAGCAACCAGGCAGTCATGATGTCATCCATCACCATGCAATCACTAGCTAGTTCTTTGCTTTCTCTTTTCAGATGCATTTTTTGCTGATCATTCTTTGGTATGCTGGTACTTCACCCACTCATCCTTCTCTCTCGCTCGAGAAGTAATTCCCCCCTCTTTTTACTTCTCTGTCTGTTTCTCTTCTTCCGTTGTTTTCCATCTTTGTTAATGTGTCACTCTTCACATCTTCCTTGGTCATCACCAACAAGGGCATGCTGATGCGCACCAATCAACACTCTCCTCCCCAATTCAGTGGTAGTTTCTCTTGATCTTTGGATGCATGTGCTCAATAGTAGTCCATAAGCAGTGATGTTCCTGCTCTCATCTCGCAACTTCTCTCAACCTTCTCTCATCCAGCATGATTGTCCACTTCTTGTCACTGTTGTGCTGGTAACGTAACGTTGGTACCTTAACAGTATACGTCCTTCTTCAGTGACCATCTTTGCTCTTTTCTCCTACTCTGTTAGGCACTTATCATATATTTTTGTCTTTTTTCTTTTATTTTTTTTCTTCTCTCTTTTTGTTTTTCTTTCTTCTTTTATTATTTATTTATATATTTATTTATTTATTTATTTATTTTTTCAATCTCAATGTTGCTGTCTTCCCTTGCAATCTTCTTCGCACCTTGTCATACATGGGCGTCGTGCTCTGCTGTAGTAATTTCTGTTGTAATCAATTCTCTTCCGGCATATGTTAAAGAACAGTCAGGACAGCTCTCTCCAGTGGTGTCCCTACCAATTTTGTACATGTGTGCATGTTGTTGGTCACTTCTGATATGTGTGTTATGCGTATGTTTTATTCCCCTTGTGTCTGCCCTTAACTCTCTTTACTTTAGCAGCAGCTTTTCCTTACCCACTGACGCCGTAACTCTTCCTGCTTAGGTAAGGGAATGTTAGCAGGGGATACAGCGGTAATGCTCATTATTACAACTAATTTTCAAATTACCACCCCCATTATTTCGTTCATCATTAATAGTCCCATCGTGAAGGTAAAAGTCCTTATTTGCGTGCCCATAACCACTTACGCTGCTGGGTCCTTGCAGCTGATGAGATGATAAAGTTGCCCGCCTGAAAATCGCAAGAAAAGCGTTAATACGTTAGTACATGTTAGTAACCTCAAGCTCCGCGAACTAAACAATCACTAAGGGCAAAATCAAACCTCCCCCTGGACATTTCGTGTTTTCAAAATTTCTCAATATGGGTAGGGAAAATCTTGGGCTGTTTATTCAATGGAAGCAAGGAAATATACTTCAGGGAAACATGCTCTAAGGGGTCTGAGGTTCTTGATAGGGTGGGCAATTGAGTGGGGAATGCTACACAATGTTTTAATCAGTAGGCCTCACAGTTTCTAATGGAAGATAACATTAAGGAAATTTCCTACACATTTCTAACAGCATACATACGCAACAACCTGCATGTGCGGGGAAAAGAGAAGAAACAAAACAGTGTTACAGCTGTAGGTGCACAAAATGTAATATGAAACTCAATTAAACTTTGGAAATGCGTGTGTCAGTCCCTATTCTAGTTGCTAGTGTGCGTTGGACCATGGGATGGCCATGTTTCCCTAACTCAGGAGAGTTCGTGCTATTTTGCAGTTCATGAAAATCTCTTGCGTTGGCCCTGTTGATCGTTGCTCCCTCGTTGCCAGGGTGGCCACCGCTTTGTAGGGCTTGACGCCTTACACTTCTGACAAAGTCTGTCAGGAGGGGAAAATGTCCCACTGTAGTCCATAGCCATTGGGTGTTGGTTGTCCGTTGTCTTCAGGCCTGCCCTGGGTCCTTTGGATCTGGCGAGAAATGAAATGGAAGCGCTTGAGACCTGAGAATTTACATATTCTTCAAGTTCTTGACCTAACCTCTCTGCACTACTCTCACACTATTCAGTGTCCTAGTGGGAGGAGCCAATGGTACACCTATGCACCATCCTGTCACCACCTGGTGGCGTTCAATGGCGGTCTGACTGTAAATTATTACACAATTCGGAATGTACCCAGAAAATTGGTAGGCACTTAATTTATGTGAAGATACTCATTACACACTTGGATCATATATATGCAATTTGGGTGCTAGTGTACAAATGGGCCTTTGGATCTTTGTATTTACTGTGCTTTTGTTGTAAGTTATTTATAGTGCGTGCCTTTGTCCCGTGGGGCATCAGGTACTGACAAGCTAAATAGGGAAACATCAGGGTGGTAAATTTGTCATATAGGGTGGCTGTGTTTCTAAATTAAGTGCACCATGTTACTTAGTTAAGATAATCGCAGGGTTTTTAAAACTTTTTTTTTTTTTTTCTATCGCTCCTCTCTCACTTCTCAGGGCGTGCCTCGCAGTGAACTGCAGGCACTTTAAGCTGGTACTAATGAAATCCGCTACCAATTTACTCCCATTCTCTCTATCCCACCCCATTTCCACTTTTTAAAGCCTACCTACTCTGTTAATTACTCATTTAGTCTAGTATTTTATTACTCCACTACTGTAATTACTGTTACATTTAAACAATATATATTTCTAATTACTCTTACATTTAAACAATATATATTTCTCCCCCCAATATCTGCTCTCAAATTTTAATACAACCATTATGCTCCAGTTCGTGCAGCAATGACCTCTTTCCCTATGTGTGTTGGTTAATGCATTTGTGCCAGTGTTATTTTCAAAAACGCTAGTGGCAGTACCACTTGCACTGTTATTTTGTCGCCAAATTAATTCTGTTGGGAACATGGATCATCCACCCTTTACCCCTATTTCTCTCCTCCTGTGGTGAACTGTCAATGAAATGTAGCCCTCCCCCCTCAAGTGCACCTTCTTCCACCTTGTGTGTCTCATTTAATTGTTCTGTGTTAATCGTGTATTCATGAGCCCAGACTCCTCACTGAAAGATGTGTGCACAAAATGTAGCTAAATGTACTCTCTTGTGATGCGCTATCATTATGCACCCCCCTCTGTACCGTGCACCCCCCTTATTCTTAAACAATCTTCCTTACTTTCAACATGTGTATGCCTGGTGTTTAACAAGTTATGGATTTCTCTGTTAATAAGGTGGTCATATCCACATTGCTCATGATGTCACAAATGTCTCTTCCCTAATGCATGGCCTAGTCGCCCCACTGTCACCCAGAAAAGAAAATGTTTTGATACCTATCACCACCCCTATGCAATTGTCCTCTGCATTATTGAGTGTGCGTGAGTGTATGTGTGTCGGCGCGCGTCTCGCCAGCTCTGTCGGGGAGGTGGAGCATTAGTGTGTGTGGCAGAGTGAGTCAAATCAAGTTTGTCTTGGGCTGTCCTATTAGCGGTATAATGTCAATCTATGTCCTTTGAAAGATTTGTTCCCCATCAGGAAGACCCCACCCAGTCATGTAACCGGTACCATTGCTATTGTGTCAGTGTTCTGTATGGGTGCTGGCTGCTGTGTGCAGTGCCCCTGTGTTGTCATTCTAGTCAGTCCTGGGGTAGTGGTGCTGTCATTTGTTGTGTCTGTACATGTAGTGGTGACAGTACCTGCATTGGTGCTTGTGGTGTCTGCTGAAATGATCCCATCCTACCCCATGTATCCTCCCCACATGGGCGGTGCATATTGTGGTGATTGTTGACACTGCTATTGTGATTCTTGTGCGTGTGTGTTGAAGCTGTTTTTAACTGCCCCTCCCATCGCATGCTTGAATCATTTATTTTGTGCCTACTTGTCCTCATCTGCCTTTCTCTGCCCCTGTGTCATCAAATATTACACTCCCGGAGGTTCAGAAGGGTGAGTCCCCTCTTCCCTATGCTCGCGCTGGTTCAGCATCAGCTGACCCCTCGCATTTTCCCTTTCCTTCGTGCACACAGTTCAACTGTAGCCATGTGCTTTTAAAGCTATTCCCGTGTAAGTGCTGTGTATGTGTGTCCTTAGCGATTGCTGCACGCTTCTGGAGAAGCCGCCTATGAGCAGCCATGGTCTTTTTAATTTACCTTCAGTACTTTTTAATCTTTGCACACTATGTTTTACTGACTTATTTCAGCATGGAAGCTGTGTGCTACACAACAAGTGAAGGGGAGTCATTTCTGTATTGTGTGATACATTTTACCTCTATTCAATTCGAAAATTTCGATAGTCCGCTGTTCAGGGAGCAAAAGTTAGAAGATAATTGAACATTTTTTCAATTTCTGTGAGCCTTCTTTGCTCCACACCTTAGCCAGTGCACTCCACGTGCAATCCATCTTCACCAAACCATTGCCTTCTCCGGCACACCCCCACAATCTTGCGCATGTGTCTTCCACACAACGCCTCTGGGTCACCTATTCTCCAAATCCAAAACCACACCACTATCTCCTCACCATCAAAACTTTGTGTCCTTATGCATCAATCTGAAGGTGACGTCACCAAACTAAAAACACAATGCAAATGAAAAGACAAATGTGCATACACAGAACAATAACCCATTTCTCCCAACCCCACAAAAATCCCAAAATAAAACCCCACAATCCCCACAGCTGTCTTCCTGTCTCAACTGGAACAAGGTAAACCACAATAAACTCTTATAATTGGGCTGCACACACTGCGTCGCCTAGTGTGTGATACGCTCCTCACCAGGGGACCTTAACCAGCCAACTATCTTCCACTCACTGAACTAAACGCTCAATTAGCAGGGAACCTCATCTACTCATTGATCTATAACGTCAATTCATAGGAAATCCAGACCCCGTACATGAAATCACCATCCAGACCAATCAGAGCGGCACTCCTGTTCTAGACCAATCAGCGCGGCACTCCTGTTCTATGTGTAGGGAGTCACTACCCCACCCAATATGCTCAAAAACACAAGAAGGGACCACTGCCACCACCCCAGTCCCAACTACAATGCACGTGCCGATCACTACCAATGCGCTGAATTTTGTGACAATGTACAATCACCCACCACCCAATTTACAATCCCTCCCTCAGTTTCTACCCCAAAAAAAAAAACCACTTTAACATTTCTACTTTAAACATTTCCCCCCCTCAGAGCCCATGTTGCTGGTTTACTTACATTTTCCTATGCTGCACTGGCAGTTGCACCACTGCTGGACACTCCCTCAATGCGCTTCACCGGACCCCTTCTCCTGCAGGGCTCTCACCCGCCCTCAAGCGGGGTATTTCCAAGTGGCCCCCGAAGCCTTTAGCCGGTTACGCGTTTTCCGGTGGTCTTCAGTTGCAGGCGAGGGTCCCACAGCTTCCTTGAGTCGGCGGCAGGGAGCTCAGTCCATCGCAGGGCCTGCACAGGCAGAGCTCATCCACCCATGTTACAATGAGCAATGAGCCTCACAGAGGGCACCAACTTGTCGGGGAGAAGCTGGATCCCTCCCCCCCAGGGCAGTGGGGGGCCAGCAGCCATACCCTCACCAGCTATGGGAGGCCCCAACACCTCCCATATGGCCCCCAGAAATGCAACAGAGTCCCAAGCAGGCAGCAGCATGTTTCAAACTGCTTTATTTCTAGGCAAAGAAAAAAGAAAAAAAAACCAAAGAAAAGCACAGAGCTTCGTGCATCGCGAGTTCAGGCGCCGTCTTTCCCGGGGCTGTCTTGCAAGTAAGTTTTATAATCACACTGCAGGCTGACCTCACAGAATTGGATCAGCTCCCAGAAACCTATCTCCTCCTGTTATTGGCTGCAAAGTGGTGGGTTACATATGTAGCCCTTATAGAGAGCCTGATAATTGGATATTAACCTCCTGCGTCAGTGGGTTGATTTAGCTGTGCCAGCCCCCATTACCTAATTCTAATCTTGTTGCAATGTGACTTTGTTCCCATAACTTTTAGCTGAACAAGCAGTTCGCACCTGGGCTCTGGCTTGTTACAAGTTATGTTTCAATGTTGTGCGTGTCCTTGAGAAAATGTCTTTCTTTCCCAGAAAGAAAAAAAGCACACTGGGTTGCCGTGATTTATTCGCATTTGTGGATAATTAAAAAATGTCTGTCTGCAGAAAGCAATTTTATCTTGAATTTGCGGCCTTGGCAGTTCGAATGTTTTGCGAGGAGTGTTGATAAGGCTCCCGCAGCCAGTGTTCAGTGAGTGAAATGAACTTAGCTGTAATTTTCCTGAAACATAGCTTTACACTGTGCATTTAGACCATGTTAATTCATATAGGCATTTGCAAGCCTTTAAACAGGGATTTTTGTGTTTGTAGATTCTGATATTGCAGCATTGATTCTAATGTAGCATAGAAGTTGCACTGTTGGTGAAGTGGGTGTGTTTCAGCATATTTGTCACCCATGGGTGCGCTGGGGCCTGGTTCAAATGATAAGTGTGCTCCTTGTTCTTCCTGGTGTTCTTCTATGTATGCGCTTGGGGTGCGGGGGCATGGATTCGGTCTCGATTTTCCCTCTTCAGTCCCCCCTCTGGTCGACTTTGTCGACCACACCACCAAGCAACATGACAGCCCCTAATCCTGCACCAGGAGTGTCTGTTTGCAAAATGAATGGTGTTTTAAAGTTGAGCATAGCAAGACGTGGGGAGTTACATAACAACTCTTTAAGAAGATAGGTCTTCTCGGTCTTTGCCCCCAGACTCTGGAACCACCTCCTCATCAACACAAGATTTGCACCCTCACTCCTACATTTCAAAGAGGAGCTCAATGCTCTCCTCGTCAAGGAATGGCTCCCTAACACCTAGGTCCACACACTCTCCACTCCCCACCTGCCACCTGGTCATCTCCTCGATCCTGCTTCCTCCCCTGCTTGCTTGTAGTTCCTTTTCTGCCAATTTGCCAGCCCTCTCCCTCCTCTGATGTTCGCTCCCCCTTTCCCTTGTGTCTCTGATTCCCTCACAGTGTTCTCCCCCATATGACTTGTAAAGCTCTCTGTTGCTTCCCAAAGCTAGGTCCATGCTCAGTAAAACCATAATAATAATAATAATAATAATGTTAATAAAAGGTGTACACATGCCTTCAAAGCATTGTCTGTCCACCTAAGGGGATTAGTGTGCTTGGTGGAAAGCATGCCTGTGAGGGAGAACTAGCTCAGCATGAAACGTTTGATCTTTCTTTTGGTCACTGGGATCATCTGTATGGCATGAACACTAGAGACTTGGGGTCTTATTCAGCCTCATTGTATAATACATGTTAATTGCATGCAGGGGACCACGCACATTAGCACTTAGGTACTGTGGGGAATCCTGCACGCAATGTTAAGCGTTGAGGAGGCAGAGGGGAAAAGACAAGGGAAAAGTCAGACGCACTAATACTCTTTCATTTTCCTCTCTGTCTTGTGAACAACACTGCCTGCAAATTAAGTTTAGCAGGTGGTGTTTACTAATAGATTCCTCGGGAAACCGCCTGCTCCTAAGCAGGAGCTAATGTGAGGCGAACACCACAGGAATGCATTCATTTTAAGCCTGCATGAATTTGTCATGCAGATGGAAAACAAAATGAAACGAAATGACAAGATGGCGGAGGAATGCACGCTGGAGATGGGATCCCGCTTCTGTCCCTCCTCCGTCTTCATACTGCTTGAACATGAGACGGAGATGTGAATCAAGGCATGAAAGCATTACGCCTTGCGTGTACGCCCTGGTTTCCACTGTGCCCCATTTCAAATGAGGGTGATTGTATCATTACCCACAAGGTACCCAAGATGCTTTGCTGAAGATATGGTCAAGTTGACTTTTTGCCTCCTATTCTCAGGGTGTTTCCGAGTAACCATAGAGGTTTCCACGTTGAGTTTGGCAGGTGTGGGCCGTGGACCATGATGCCATCTAAGTATGCATCTGGATACGGCCAGTGCCAGTAATTCTAAAACACCTGCTCAGGTATTTTTTGTGGCTGGACTGCCATGCAGCTCATAGGGTAAGAGTACAATATGGACCATGCCACTGGCTGTAGCATAAGCTGCTTTCTCTTTGTCATAGGCCTGTGGGGAAACCACCCAATAGCCTTTGCCACTAGATCTTTATGGGGAGGACTTGTTTCACCCAGTAATTGAAATGGCCCAAGCCTATGTGATGACATTTGCCCATGGTACTGTGCCAAGAGCTTGCTTTCAGTACTGTGCAAAACAGCCAACACTTGTTCCCCTACTTTAATAGCCCTTGACCTGGCAGACCTGTTAGAGGTCTTTGATTCCAAGTTTCACTATTCAGCACTGCTCAGTTTACTCCCTCAGCCTAGATACTCAACTGACTCCTTCCTACTCCCACTGATGTCACCTTCCGGGTTTTGTCCATGACTCTTCGATCCCATCCAAAACCTATATAATGATGTAATGATGTGTTATTTATATAGCGCCTTTATCCAAAGCACTTTACAGAACACATATTTACATACAATATCACCGAACCGAAATTGGTACTCATTTATCGACCTTGGAAGGATGAAAGGCTAAGTTGGCCTTGCCAGAATTCGAACCTGCAACCTGCAGATGACGCTCAGATCGGACCAGCGAGCGCTCAACCGACTGAGCTATTCTAACCTCCTTCTCTCGAGCAGTTGACATCTTCAACCCTTTCTCCACTAGATCTGCTGGCCGGACTCCCTCGCCGTCTCCCCTTCTGGCTATTTCATGGATGTCTCAGTAAGCAGTCTGCCACGTGGCTCTGTCGTCCCAGAGTCTGGCGTCCCATATCCACTCCCCACGTTTGGTATCTCTCAGTGGCGCCCCGTTCTACAGACATCTTTTTCTTGCGTGGATCTCGTCTTTGCTGCTGCCTACTGGCTACGTGCCTGCAGCCTCACGTTACACTTCCTCAGTGCTTCTGGAAGGCCATGGAGCAGCAGTGCGTATCACCTGAGCATGGAAAGGGATAAGGGACTAATATACCTCAATGGTTTTCTCAGTCGTCACCTCATCACAATTCACAAACAGATCACTTAGATGTTGTAGGGTCTCTGCACCGCAGTAAGTGATGTGTAGGGCAGGACCCTTCGTTTCCATAAAATCCCAGCACCCAAGAGGGTGCTGGTGGCACATTTTACCCCATTGAGCAAGGGCATGTCAAGGTAAACTTCTTGCTGACAGATTTTATCCATCAGCTGTGATTTTTGGATACCGATGCTTGAGCCTCATTACTCCATCTCCTAGGGTTGAGTATGTAGTCATGAGTTAGGATTTTTCTTGGTCTGTGTGGACTTGTCACAGTAGGGCGTAACCTGTGGCGTGCCCGTGCAAGCTTCATATGTGCATTCCAGTACGTGTGAAGGTGGACAGTGAAAATGGAGATGTAGGCGGGCGTTGGACTTGCTGGGCGGGTCTCATTTTCATTGAAAGGTGCAGTGTGGGAATTGTAGTCCTAGTTCTTTTAATTGCAGCAATATGACTAACAGCACACCTTATTAAGCATTGAGTTGTAAAGGAGAAATGCGAGACTGAAATGGGGGGCCCCTATAACTCTGAGCCACATGGTGAGCCTATTCCTGCAGAACCTGTCCTCGTTCTTCCCTCATCCATCTCCCCCCCCTCGCTCTCTCATCCTCCATCTATCGTTTTCTCACTAAACTAAAAATATAGTTTCTAAAAATCTAAACCTTACAAATGGGAAACCTCACTGCATACTTTTTCTCATTGAAGAAATGATCTCCTTTTTCCCACTCTTTATTTTATTTTATTGTTTAAAGCACAGACCAGGCTCGAGAGCAGAGAGGTGGTTACTTGCGCAAAGGTAATGCAAGATTAGGGAACCCTTTCCATGGCTGCCAAGTTGCCCATTTCCATGCGTGACACCTCGAGTCAGTTTAGTTTTTTCCCCGCTACATACTGGGACATGCAGGATCTTCAGATGGCTTTGTTTTTTTAATTTAGATTTTTTTTGCTTGAATCCTTTGGGTATTATTAACTTGTGTGTCTGAGGGCCACAATCTAATCTAAAACTCTAACAATATAATAAAGTTTGTCCTGTGTTTCTCCGATGCAGTAGCCTTGCCTGTTGTCACCACTAAAGGGAGCTGTTGCCTTAGGATATACAGAGACAATGCCAATTTGCATAGCTGCGCCTGTTGTCACAGCTAGAGGGAGCTCTGGGCTTAGGATATATAGTGGTCCTACTGTGTCAATGAAAACCTGCACTTTGGCCCGTGTACACATGCCTGTACGCTAGTTTTTAATAAAGAAAGAATGGAGAAGCAACAGACTCAATGGGTCACGCATGGAACTGGGAAACTTGGCAGCTATGTCTTTCCTATTGTTCGATGTTTGTTGTTAGTTGCTTTTTAAGGAGAAGTATAGGCCCTGGCATCTCTTTTCTTCTGTGATAGAGTCTAAAAATATTTTTCAGGGTGAACATTTTGTGTAAACAGCCAGGCATTCATTATTCTCAGTTTGGTGTTGCCCTTTTTTTCCTCTTTTACTTTTATCACTGAATTAAAAGGGACAGATCAGCTGCAAATGGGGAATTGCTGCCACATTCGGGGCATGTTCTCTGTGCCCAAACCAATACTGCCACTGCCTCTTGTTTAATGCAGGTTTGCATCAGCTCGTTAGGTTCTATTAGAGGAACTGCTACTGCAGTCTGTCAAACTCCACATCCAAGTTGGGCCAGATACTCCCTTGGTCCTCTTTGATAGTGACCTCAAGCATCCAAACCTCATCACTCGACTGTCATGGCAACCAGTATGAACCTCCTTAACATCCTGAAAATCCATCCACACTTTATTCTTCGTGCCACTAAGACCTTGAAGACTAAGACCTTGAATCCTACCCTTGTTCTCCGTCATCTATACTACTGTTCTAGCAAACTCCTGTCCTTCCGGTCTACTCCTGTTTTCGTCTCAACAAAATATTTAACGGTTTACTCACACCCTGTGCAGATCCTCTCCATCCTCCTCACTTCACCTCAGTGCTGGATGGCATAAACTACAGATCTGTCTGTACACCATAGGCCTGTCTGTAAATTCCTCCTCTTGATCTTTCAATCTTTCAACATATTGTACCCGCCTCAGATAACTACTGTTCCTGCTGCTCACCCTTTCTCACTCTTTGCTCCCAAACACTACTCGATATTCTCGCTCCCCTCCTGGAGCTTCTCTACCTCCCATTTCCACTCCTTTAAACCACTTCGCCCACATATGAAAAGCACTGCAACTGTTCAGGAATTTAAATCTGCCCTAAGGGGATTTGTGGAGAGGAAATCAATACACTGGTAAACTCACAAGTACTTTGTTAGGGGCCCACACGCAGGCCAACCATTAACGCCACCTCACAATCTCATCTCCCAACTGTTATCCACCAACAGTCACGCAGGATGTGTCCCCGCACCAACATTCTATCCATGTTCCATGGCGCGCGACCCTTGAGCGTCTCGCGCCATGGAACACCAGATCATAACATATCTCCCCTTCAACAATGAATGAAGAACAACAGGTACAGGAAAAAGTAAAGGTTAATCATAAAACACATAGTCCTCGAATTTGTCAGGACACCCAGCATTTTGCCTAAAATGATCTATAGAACCCACAGTTGGACCGCAAGAGTCATCAGTAGCAACTGTAACATTGCATTGACCATAGGTACTCACATTCATATGATCATTGGTTTCTACTTCATTAGTTTCCAGAACATTCCTTTCCATACAGACGGGCACACTCACAGGAGCACTCCCTACACTCCTTTCATCATCAGCAACATTATCATGGTCGAGCTCTCTGCCCAACATCCCACTCCTCCTGTTCACCTTTATCATCCTCTCCACATTCTACCATCCTCTTTTACCCAGTTGGACAGCACTACGACTTGTTCTGGTGAAAATTTCTGACCCAAAATATTGTCATTCACCATTGATTACTTTAAATGGTTTTTTGACCTGAACCACATCGCCCGCCTGTATGTCGTTTTGCTTAACATACTTACGGTTGTCAAAACTTCCCTGGCCTTATGTTGATATACTAAAACCCTTTGATGAACTTTGTTGACATCCACTGCATGCAAGTCATCACTTAATAACCGACTAACCCAAGGTGGCACTAACTTGGATGCCGCTTTTCTACCTCCCAATAATTCAAAAGGAGATACATCAGTTACAATGTTGGGTGTGGGTCTGTTCGCCCACAACATATCACATATTGCTGACTGCAGCGGGACTTGGTTGGCTTTGGCCCACTGAATGCAACCTTTCACTGTCCTGTTCATTATTTCCACCAATCTGCTACCTTGGGGGTGGTAGAGTTCAGAATGCCAACGCCTGATCCCCAACACACCTAAAAACATCTGCATTTCATTTGAGGTAAATTGCACCCTGTTATCTGTTACAAGCGTGTCCAGGGTTCCTTCTCTCCTGAATAGCTCTCGTACATTTTCGATAACACTCGCTCTGTTTGGTACAGGCATGAACTTCACCTCACACCACCTAGAATGGTAGTCCACTAATACCAGTGCATAGTGCTCCTCTAAAGACAACGAATTCATAGGTCCAACCAAAAGCCTTCACCGAAGCCTTTTTGGCCAATCTACAATTTGAAAAGGGACATTACGGCATTGGATACCCTTATCCACTGTGCAACAAACTCCTCATCTACTGACCAACCAATCAACTTCCTTGTCCATACCGAGCCACCAATAACACTCGCGAAGCCGCCTCTTGGTATGTGTGGCACCCACATGTCCCCCCGGAGGCTAGTTCAATAACCTGCCACATACACCAGCCAGGAGTACCATCCTATGATCCTGCATCAAAATTCCCTGGCCTACAAACAATTCCTCCTTGACTTTGTCATAGACTTGCCTCTCTTTATCAAGCACTCGCTCCCTTGGCCATCCCATGCACCACTCTTGTCAACACCTCATCGTTATCTAATGTACTCTTCCACTCATCACTTGCAATTGTCGCAATGACCTTTGCTGACCACTGTCACCATTTCCATATCTTCATCAGTTTCCTCACTGTTCACTGCATCTCCTAGAGGCATTCGGGATAAGAAATCCGCTCTAACATTTCTGTTCCCAGGCACAAATTTGATAGTGTACATAAATTCATGCAGGTTAGAAGCTAACCATGCCAAACTCGGTGTAGACTTCCCTGACCCTCAAGCATGCAGCCCACTCAACAGGGGTTTGTGATCATTCCTTAAAATAAAAAAAAACTGTTCGTCAAACATATGACTTAAAATGTTGTACTGCCCATACACACACCAGAGCCTCATGCTCTATTACTGAATACTGCCTCTCACCTTTTCTTAACATGCGCAAAGCAAATGCCACATTAAATTCTCTTCCTGCATTAGTCTGACACAACACTGCACCCAATCTGCAAGAACTTGCATCCACAGTAATAGCACAAGGTTTACCCTCATGGAACACACTCAAGATTGGTGCTTCCCCATGTACTCTTTGTTGAAAAACACTTTTGTCTCTCTCACGACCATTCAAATTCAACATCTTCCGCAACAGTTCTCGCATTGGTTCTACAATCGTGGCATACCCCAGAACAAATCGTGCATAGTATTCACATAACCCCAAAATGGATAACAAACTCTCTTTATTAAATGGTCTCTGTGCCATTTTAATTGCATCACCCAGACCTTCTCTCAGTTTCACTCCCTCTGCAGAAATGACATGACTCAAGTACTCCACTGAACCTTTCAAAAACACGCACTTGCTCTTTTGTAAGGTTATTCCTCTGTCACGCAACCTCTTTAACACCTCAGCCAAAATCCTGTTCTGTTCATTCTTGCTTTTCCCAAAAACCAGCATGTCATCCTGGAATGCTACTCCCCCATCCAACCCTCTAAACATACTATGCATAATACACTGGAAAACCGAACAGGCGGATGCCAGCGGATGCCCGCCCAAATGGCATCCATTTAAACTGGCATGCGCCCTCTGGCGTCACAAACGCAGTCAAATGTCTTGACTCAGGATGGAGTTGAATCTGATGGTAGGCTGCCTTTAAATCCAAGGTCGTAAAATACTTAGCATCAGAAACCTTCAGATCCATCAACTTGGGTAAGGGATGGCAATCCTCCCAGATCGCAGTATTGAGTTCTCGCAAGTATATGCATAGACAAATTCCCCATTTCCATTCCTTGCCACCACCACAAGTGACAACCACAGTGAAGATTCAGTTGGCTCTATTATTCATTTCATCCTTAACCATTTTCTCCAGATGGTTTGCCAGTTCTTTCCGTATGCTAAAAGGGATAGCTCTGACTCCTTGTCACATGAGTCTGTCATTACTTTTCAACTTAGACTGCCCAATCTGTACTCAAAAACTTCATTGTTTTCCTTCAGGATTCACTCCAAAATACCTCTTTTGGGTAAAGACAAAACGTTTTCCTCACTGCACGGGTCCAACACAATCTTTACTTGTGCCTGTGTCTCCCAGCTAAGCATATGTATGCCATTTTTCGCCACATAAACGTTGTCCTCTGCAAAGTGTCCCTTAAACTCTAGAGCTCTGCATGGAAAAATCTCAGCACAATTACGCATGTCCAAAATACTCCTTATACATGTCCTGGGTAATAATGCTCACTGTGACTCCCCAGTCTGCTACCAAATTCACAGACTTGCCATTAATCTTCTCTTTACAACGTGGGAATTTACTGCCTTCAGCAATATCCTTTTACCTGCCAACCATCACCTTTATGTTATCAAAGCTGTTTTCCTCTTCCGTATCACTCCCTCCTGCAAAGTTCACTCAACCTCCTCTTCCCCATCGGCATGTTCTTACAAAATGCATTCTCTGCTTGCCACTGGACACAGTCTGCTGGACGCAATGTGACCGATGTAACCACAGCGATAACACGCTACCTCTTCCATTCCACCTGCCCTTGCCGGCATTCTCATTCCCCTTTCATTATTGTGGGAACATGTTGCGATCTCCTCCCCTTGATAATCCAACGCTCTGATTCCACTCAAATCAGCAGCCCATTTCACAAGATAATGCCACCACTTGGATTAGATCCTTCTTGGACAATTGATCTATGAGGGTCTTCTCCCCCTCTGCATCTGCCGACCCATCCCCAGTACTGCGTAGGGTCCCACTGGGATCTTGCGTCTCACCCACACTCTACAACGTGTTTACAAAACCGTTTTTTTGATATTCTTGACTCTCTGGGTGTCATCTACACGAATTATGCCGATGACACCCAGATACCCATCCCCATCACCGGTGACCACATAGTCGACACCAAAGCCCTCAATGATGTTTACCAGGTCATTCAGGCTTGGACGGCACAACATGAGCTTTGTATGAATGATGATAAAACGGAGCTTCTCATCCTGGGCTCACACCACCGACTCAGCAGATTAGATCCTATCTTCATTTCGTTTATCATCGATGGCAACACCATTAAGGTCTCTAATGATACCAAAACCATAGGCATTTATCTCGACTCAAACTTATTACTCTCCAGACAAGCTAATGCTGTCATCTCAGCTTCCGCCTACACGTGCAAACTTATCACAGCATCCATTCCTAACCTCTGCTAACTGCAATATCCTCGCCAGAACCCTTATCATGTCCAAACTGGATATTGCAATGCACTTTATCTAGGAACTAGTCAACGAAACCTAAACAAGCTCCAGGTTATTCAAAACAACACCATTAGGGCTGCATTAAATATTCCCAGGAACCAAAACATATCAGACACCAGACGCAGCCTACACTGGCTCTCCGTAGTCCAAAGAGTTTCCCTTAAGAGTCTTGCTCTTATGCACAAATGCCTTGCCAATCAGGCTCCCAATTACCTGACGAGCCGCTTCACCCCTCACACTTCCAGCCGTCCTCAGAGAGCAGCCCAAGCTTATTGTCTCTCTCTCCATAGATTCAAGCTGCAGACAGCCGGGGGGTGCCAGCTTCCCGGTTCTCCTTATTGGTCAAGATACATACAACCACCACACAGCGTTTTAGGCCATAACTCACCCATGCTGACCAAGTACTACCTTCATAATCTACTTGTATCCTGAATGTAAATACATTGTAAAGTTCTTGTTCTTGTAAGTATATTGCTATGTACAGTTCATATATTATATTTTGCAAATAGTGTATACACATGTTCTTTATCTCTTGTCCTACTTGTGCTCCACTGATCTTGCAATTTGATTATGTCACTGTAACCTAAGATATGCACCCAGAAGCCTTTGGGCCAGGCGCGCTATGCAAATAAAATACAAATACAAATACTTGCTGACACCTCCATGCTTTTCGCAATGTCCACTGCATGGTCCAAAGTGAGGTCACGGCAACTTACCAGTTTTTTATTGGACCTTTTTATTGCTGCAATGCGCCACTATCTGATCTCTTAAATGTTGTTCACTAAGATGACCAAAATCGCAATCAGCTGCTAGAATCCGCAGCGCAGCTAGATATTCAGCAACAGACTCATCTGATCCTTGCTGGCCAGTATAGAAGCAGTGTCTCTCCTAGATCACATTAGTCTGGAGCTCATAATGCTTCGTCATTCGCATCATAGCCTCGGTTTATTCAACACATTCTTCTCCCATTACATGTATTACCGGTAAATGTTGAAAAACTGTCTCCCTTTCTAATCCAAGAGCATTAACCAATAATGCAGCCTTTTTTCAGCTTTGTACTTCTCACCATCCCTGGCTGACAAATATGTTTCAAACGCCCTTAGCCACACTGTCCATTTTACCGGTGGTTTGCCTGTTCACTGCTGGCAATTATGCTTTCACAGTTATATAATCACAGATTTCCTTGGGCAAATTCCCTATGTTCGATCCACTTCACCGTGGTTAAATGTCCGCTTTGAATTTGCTTATTGTATACAATCAATCAATTGACGCCCTCTTGTGGCCGCTTGTGTTATAATCATTAATGAGAAATAAAACATGTTTTCGTGGAGCCAGCAATTTACGCTGCAAGCTGGTGACGTTACACTTCCGCACAGCTTACTTTCACTCTGCTGGAAGTTCGGGGTCACCTGGCCTCATCCATCTCCTGCTCGTCACCACAGCACACCAGCCTTCACTTCAGTGAGGGCCCCACACGCTCCGGTTATCCTCGGCGTGTGGGGCCACCATAGCTCTGAACTCACACGCTTTTGGCGGGTGTCACCCACCTTGTAAAGGGCTGACTCACCCTCCAAGCCTCCTGCGCGCCCATTCATTCCAATGGGCGTCTCACCCGCCAAAAACAAAATCGGGTGATTTGAAAATGGTTGAGAGCTATGGGCCACAAGTGGCGACGAAATCAAGACACCAGTAAACTCACAAGTACTTTAATAGGGGCCCAAACGCAGGCCAACCATTAACGCCACCATCACAATCTCATCTCCCAACTGTCACCCACCAACAGTCACCCAGGACGTGCCCCCGCACCAACATTCTATCTGTGTTCAACGGCGCACCACCCCGGAGCGGCGTCTTGCGCCATGGATCACGAGATCATAACAGGCTTCTCCAGAAGATGGTCTGCTTTGTCCAATTTCTATCTAGCAATCTACTTCTCCTTCAACTGCTCATAGCAACTGTTACCCCAACTAACGTCATGTACCCTTCTATGGAATGGCTCTGTGCTCTACAGCTTCCATTGTGAAGTATTCCTGGTAGAATCACTGTTCCCTTAAATATGGCTCCGTTACACAGCGAGATTGCTAGCCATGAAAGAGCACTGTTCTGAGTGGAGACACATGTTGCTTGGA
Source organism: Ambystoma mexicanum (assembly GCF_040938575.1). Taxonomy (NCBI): domain Eukaryota; kingdom Metazoa; phylum Chordata; class Amphibia; order Caudata; family Ambystomatidae; genus Ambystoma; species Ambystoma mexicanum. The sequence continues at coordinate 308,082,487 of NC_090934.1, read as the reverse complement.
GCTGATTTTCCTTTAGAGATTCCTAACGATCAGCGTAACCTGCAGGTGCAGCATCAGGTGTACTGTAGACCTGGTTGCCATGCATGGCGAGCTAACGTTCCGTCCCATTATGCCCTTTCTCTTTCTTATTTGACTGAAGATAATAGTTTTAAGGCAGATACTGAATCAAGGTGATTATACAATAACTCTTTTCACTCAGTTAAAATATGCCTTGTTGATATCTAAAGATGGAATATCACCACGTTCTTTCATCTTTTAAGAAATGTGCATATATGCATGGGGTATTTTGGGGGGATATTTTTTTTTGGGCAATCTGTGCTTTTTGTTCCTACAGGTTAACTTTAAAGGAAGGTGTTGGAAACATGCCAAGATAAGACAATAGGCGGCCATCGTGGTTTCCAAGGCAACATTGAAGTTGCCATAGCATTAATCTTGTTTGTTGTGGTGAATATACCTCTGCATATTACCATGCATCCACTATTCTCTCAGAGTAAATCATCACTTCAGTCACCAGCTTGAATACGAAGACTGCTGGAGGCTACCCCTCAACCATGTCATACTATGATTTATTGGGCGATGCCCTTTTCTGCGGCTTGTACCACAAAACATGTTACTGTGGGTACATTTTTAAAGATGGCAGTTTTACATCTTCTAAGTGTTTGCAAAGGCTCTGGAGATGACAATAAGTCATACTATGATTTATTGGGCGATGCCCTTTTCTGCGGCTTGTACCACAAAACATGTTACTGTGGGTACATTTTTAAAGATGGCAGTTTTACATCTTCTAAGTGTTTGCAAAGGCTCTGGAGATGACTCTGATTTTTTAAAATTTACATTTTGGACCTGCATCTTTTGGGTATTACTTGTTGCTCTGAGGGACACAATTTGTTATAAAGAACTGGGGAGCGTTGTGTATGGCTTGAGCAATATTAGGGACTCTGGGCCTCATTACGAGGTATGCGGTAGCCATGGTGCTATAAGCATCATGGCTACCCCCTTACCGCATTCCGGGTCCGGGTAGGCGGAATAGGGACTTACCGGGTTATTCCAACCTTGGAGGACCTGGTAAGTCCCCATTCCCCATTCCCATTCGAGCCCCCATAGGGCTCAATGGGAATGAGGATGGAGCTAATAACGGGCCCGCTAGTAGCAGGCCCGTTATTAGCTCCCTGGTCCCTTAGCGGCTCCCGCTAAGGGCACCTGCTAAAACCATGCGCCCATTGCGGGACCCGCTAAGGGACCTCGGAATATGGAGATAAGGGATTACCGACACTGGCACCCTTACCGGTGTCGGTAATCCCTTACCTCCAACCTCGTAATGAGGCCCTCTGTCTTCCGATTATCTCCCAGAAACTAGTGGGTAGACTGACATGCTTAATCGGAGCCCTGTTATCTACAGTGTTTTTTAATGCTAGACAATGTAAGTGGATGATGCCGTTGCCCACAGAGCACGTGTCCTGTAACTATGTGCTTTCCTCCTGAAGGAACCATTTCAGGGACAGGGCCTTGCAGCATGGAAATGCTCCTGCAGATGACCTGGCCATCCTCGATGCTGAAGTCCTACTATACTCCCGCTCTTACTGTGCCCGTGTGAAGGGCAGCTGTACGAGAACTGAAGTATGGCAAGATTCTAACTGCATCTTTGTTACTCTGCGGCAGCTTTGGGTCTGTATTTGACTAATAACTTTACATCTTCAAGAAGATTAACTATCCAGGGAGGTGTCTTGAGCACAAGGTACATTTGTGACTCCACTATCATTACTCCGGTAGTTTCCCATGATTTGTGTTTTATTGTTTGAGACAGTTGTGTGCTTTTGTCTTGCACGACAAAATATTGTACTGTAAATATTGTGATCAGATTTGTAACTTATGTTGAAATGTACCAATTTCTGTATTTCTGTCTGTACATTAAAAAAGAATGCATTTTCTTGCCGCCCCCAGATACCCTCGGGTGAGGAGCGCTATATAAATAAAACAAACAAACAAACAAACAAACAAAGATCCTTGTGTAGATATTGGTAGTTTGCTTCTACAGGCACTGATGTTATTTTGATGAGTGTTCACCATTAGCTTGTCTCAAAACCTTGACAAACAGAAGAATGTATCTACCAACGAGCATCACAAATACACAAACCTCACAAGACTAAAAACAGCGAGGAAAGAAAATGAGGATGATATACGATTGAGCCTTTGCTGAGAGATTTTGAATACCATCATACTGCATGCATTAATTGAACAAACATGATGATCCATACCACCACCTCCATGTTTACCAAGGAACCCCTGAGATGCATTAGCAAAATAATATGATGGCAGTGCCTTCTGTGGTCAAGGACCAGCAGGTGAAATGACTCAGTCTTGATGACCTATGCTGTAGATAGATATAAAACCCCAGTACGAGTCACACACAAATTACGCTGGGAGGAGCATGTAATTCAGAAAGAATTGGAGTGATGGGGCACCACTCCTGTGCAAATTTGCAGTGCATGTCCACTCAACAACAAGGCAGTGCAATTCAGTCATGGAACCTGCGTGTGGCAACTAACACAATGTACTAATTGCAATTCTACAAATGTGGTGTATATCATTGTGTACCCATGTGACCTAATATAAATCTGATACCCATTAGCTCCCCCCACACGGATAAAAGGAACATTGAGACACTCTCTGAGCAAGATGAGACACGGGAAGTAGCAGATCATCCGGTGGGAAGGTGTACCCACTGGAGCAGGATGACCGATCAATAAACCTTCAAGATCCCTGCAGGAGGTTGTTGCCTCCGGGAAATCGTGAAGGATATGCAGAGAAAGCCAATTCCCAGATAAGAAGAAGCCTGCATTGTGTTTCTAGGATGCCAGCTGTTCACGAGGAGAGGAATTCGCTGACGGGCCCATTGGTCAGCACTCACCCTCTAGAACTTGTAAGACAAGATAGCTGCACCATGTGAGGACAGGGGGTGCAGGATTCACTTACTTCGACACAGCTCAATAACGAGGACTCAGTAGTTTGGCAAAGGGAAGTCTGTTTAATGATACATACATCAAACAGGGAAACAAATGGGAATCAGCTGTAGTGCGATCACCGGTCTCGCTCTGACTTCCTCGAACTTCAATTGAACAGAGATTCTTATAGGCAATGTTCGTCATCATTGACGTCTAACTTTACAAAACTCAACATGCAATATAATTGGTTAGGAAAGGTAACTTAAGTATAGGTGTTATATCTGTATATGATAATAGGGCATACAGATTGGATAACTCTTATCGGGTGGGCGTCTACGCCCATCCCTCTACATCACGCGTGATAGACGTCACTACAACTACGACGTCCTATTGGTTACAATATCTATAGGACTTAAGATAACTTGGTCCATTGTGATTGGGCAGGTTACACCCATAGACATACATTTCCACTTTTAATTAGCAGCATGCAGAATGGACACCCTCGTGCCTGGTGTCCCAAGTTTCACCCTGCCTCCCTTCCCTCAATCAGTGTTTTAGGGTGATGTGTCAATTAGTTGGCTAAGGATGGCCTCGAAACTGTAGTCTCTTATCGGGAAAAGTTATGGCATCCTCGGGTCCTGGATGACATCAGGCGATGGTACTTCTTCGCGCCTAGCAGGTCACGTGTTAGTTCACCATGAATCTGCTTCAGTTTCCAGCTTTTAGTGCATTTAATTCTGTGTCAGCCTAGCCACCTGCATGGGCCCCCCTTATCTTGACCTTCATGAGGCAGCCTGGTATGCTCTGAAGTTGGAGTCTTGTGAGCTGACACTCTCCTCCCCTTCTCCGTTGACCTTGATTTCCTCGGCATGAGCCACTCTTTGCTGAGTTTCGATTTGGCTCCTTCTCTTGCCTTTGGCTGGGTTTCGAAACTTGGCCTGGCAGGCCTCTGGCCGCCTGGGTACCTTTCTGCTTTTACAAAATGGATTTGCACTTGTATAATGTGCCTTTTTGAGGTAGATATACGGTTGGCGCTTTCCGCTCTATCTTCTACGGAGCATTGCAAGCAATATTGATTTGTTAGCATCTTGCGTTTCAAGCCTATTTACACACGTTTAACAGGACGGTTGCTTCCATCTTGTCTCGTAACACTGTTTCCAGGCATTGTAACATTGTCTACTCTCTGTGCCTATTCCATTCAATTTCGTAGTTACTCGCACTGGTGTGTTATCTTTGATAGCTGCTCTTGTTCATTCTCAAATCTGTTCAGGCCCTTGTGTCATTTCCACTGGCCTTCCATTAAGGCTTTTGGGGTCTCTTCGTGGACCGTGTGTAGGTACTCCTCATTTCGTATCAGCGGCTGCTATGGCTGTCTGATAGGGTACCGTGCTGCCCAGAGTTGTCTGGTTATGGGAGCTTCAACCGGTATGGATCTTCTGATGTATACCGGGCCAAGTCCCACTGCAGCTCTTTGTAGGTTCATTTGCTCTTCATATGTCACATACCTTGGCGAGCGCATTCCTGGTACCTCGAAATGAGGGGAAGGGGTGCAGGCCATGCCTGGGACCTCCTTTACACAGCGACCCTCCCGGGTAAATGGCAGAGTTGAGGCCAGGACAGGCCTGTGGTATCAACCTTGACTCGTGAATCAAAGCTGCAGAGAAACGAAAGGAATGCACAGAACCAGTAGGTTAGTCAAAGACATGAAAGGCGGGTTTGTATCAAGGAAAGATTGAAGCCACAACAGTGTATCTCACAATTGAAGGTTGCGCGTGTACTGATGAGACACCAAAGAAAGCAAACCAGTAGTGAACTTTAAACTTACTGATAACTGTGAAGCCAGTGATGCAGATTAGCAGAGTGGTCCGGCAAAAGTAAATAGCCGACTCAAAAGACTCTATGAATTGTTTGATATCTTGTTATAAAGTGACAAAGTGAACAAACTCTGAAATATGCAATGGTCAAGAATAATCCCGACGAAACGGGAAGGTAAAAGGTGAATGTTTAAAGAGAAATATTCCTTTTAACTTTTCTGATTGTGTAATGGAACTACCAAGACCAAGAGACACTGGGGCGAATAACATAAGGGAGAGCTGAAGTGAAAGTTTGTGATGGTCTTGCGGAGGTCTTTGAAAAAACCTTGCACACTTGAAAGTCTTCAACATCAGTGAAAGGTCCAAACCCGACTGAGAGAGACCTGGAATGTGAAATAAGTTAGGGGAAGGGAGGTCTGAGCCTGACTGAGGGAGACCTATGTAAACTGTTGATACCTTGAGAGGTCCAAGTCCGAGTGAGGGAGACATATGTGAACTCTTGTTGAACTGTGAAAGCACATTTGGTGAACTGGAAACAAATGTCTTAAACGCGGAAGGCCAAGCGGGCCTTGACCCATGTTTTGAACTGCCTTTTTGATAACATGAGCCAGAGTGTGTAATCCTGTCTACGTGAGCCGCCTTACCTGTGCTGTCCAACATGGGGAGGAGAGCTGACTCAGCCACATTGATCCTTTATGTTATAACTCTGACTTTCCTTTGCGTACACCTTCCCCTTTACACAGCTTTTGTATAAGAGATAGGGCAGGCATTAGTTCTTTTTCAGTATAGGCCATTTTGATTTGACATAGCCTGACTAGGACAGTGTTTTCTTTATTATTTGATGCTAGAGACTACTCCCACATAGCTATAGGGCAAAGTAGGGGGTTTATTAGCCCCAAGAATTTAATAAATGTTTTAGAACTTGGAGCTCTTGTTTCAATGTCATACTTGTGATACCATGCCTCCCTTACAAGCATCTATAAACAATGGATTGCATACCCAGAGGGCTTTTTGCCAGATGTGAGAGACAGACACGTATTTACATCACATTCAACATGTGATTCCATTCTATGATTCAGCATATTGGGCAATGAGGGCGGGTGTTGTTCAATAGCATTTAGCAGTATACAGCAGTTTCCCTCTTTGGAATGCACTCTGCAATGTTAGATTTCCTTTTACAGGCCACTTTGCCCTAGAACAAGCATTTTAGAGGGGTGGACTGCGAGGGGTCAGAAATGCAAGGCAGACAAGAAGATAAAGGTTTTTCACAAGTAGCCATTTTATTCAATAATAAGGGTATGCCAAACGGCTTGCTTTCCTTAAACTAACTAGGATTTCCTTGCCTATCAAGCTAAGACTAAAGGTAAACACTCTAATAAAAAATAATCTGTCCCTCACACTTATACATTGAACAAACTCATATAGGTATTATATGGCCATTAAAGTTAAACAAAATAACAATTATATTCAAACATAAACTTTGCAACCATGTATCCTTGTAACCAGGGTCGGATCCCCCTCCCCAGGTTTAAAGCTGGATTTTCCAAATTACATTTCCAAATAAGAAAGATCACTAGTAGCGGATGGGCTGTTATTGCCCATTCTTCATTGGGTCCATAGGACCCAATGGGGCAGGGGGTGCTATTAGAGCTGGTGGTAATTGTGCTGGTGGTAATGGTACTGAAACAGCCACAAATGGGTGGTAAGTGGAAATCTTTACCTCCAGCCTTTTGCTGGTGGTAAAACTCCAACTTATCGTCTGACTCGAGATTGGGCCAGCTCTTAAATGTGGCACTAATAGCCTTACTGCTGCTTTTAAGGGTTACCACCCAACTCATGATGAGGCCCTTTGTCTTCATACCTTTAGTCACTATTTCAATATAACTTATTTTCTTTGAAAAACAAATACTTCCACAATTCTTCTTCATCAACAACAATGTTTTGTCAAGATGGTTTTACCACAGTTCATCTTAACACAGTAGTGGCCTTGCCACTTTCTTCCCATCACAATGCAGTACTTCAATGTATTCTTCCTGGTCATTAATCTGCCAGGACTACCACTAATAATCCCTTTCCTGGTATATTCGTCTGTGAGGACAAAAACTCCTAACACTACTACAAGTATTCTGTGTGAGGCTTGCTTCAAACTTTACAAAAGTCTTTGGCCCTCATTACGACCTTGGCGGAGAACCATGGTGCTATTAGCACCATGGTCCATGGCGCTAAGCTGCCAACTCCGCCATGGTGGTTGGCGGACTTACCGCCCCATTCCGACCTTGGCGGAGCGGTAAGTCCCCAATCCCCATTTACCCTTCCCCATTCTCATTTTTGCCCCATAGGGCATAATGGGAGTGGGGAAGGCGTTAATTACGCCACCGTAAAGTACGGTGGCATAATTAACAACGAGGTCCCCTAGCGCCATGGATTTTAACACCTGCTAAAAGCAGGTGTTAAATCCGCCATGGCGCTAAGGGAACTCGTACTCAGGCGGTAAGGGTCGGCGAAGTTTACGCCGGCGTAAACCCCTTACCGCCTGGGTCGTAATGAGGGCCTTTGACTTTAAGCAACATTGAAATTCACAACTTTTTCTATGAGGATGCAACACACATTGGTGCTATTTGGTCCACTGATTTTCTTGCCACATGCAATGCAGGTTATGTTCCTCTCCTCCTTGATACTTTCTATAAGGTGGGCCTGTTTCCTGCCACCTTTGAGTTCCTATTCTAACACCATTTAAGTGCTAGTGATGTATCTTTGTTATAATTGCCATTCTTTGGCTTAGGCATTGCTGGTTGTTATCTTGTCAAATTGTGCATCCTCTTTACTTTGACAATGATGGTTACAGTCCTTCTGCAATATTGTCCTCTCTTTACTTTGGCAACGATGGTTACAGTCTTTCTTAAATATTGCCCTATTTTTACCTTGGCAGGGATGGTTTCTATCTTGGTTCAATATTGCCCTCCCTTTGCTTTGATAATGACAGTTGTAACCTTTCTTCTCTCGCTTTCTTTCAAAATGAGTATAATGACAACCTTACTGGCTTTCATTAGTTTGGTATTCAAGTAGCTTGCGAGCATCCAGCAGTCGATTAATGAGCGCTCCTTGGTGACCTAATGTCGGGGCATTTAATAAAGGTCCCACGGGTAAAGAGAAGTTTCAATTAAGCGTACCATATTGGGGACTGGTGTGACGGCGATGTTGCAAATTGGCACAAATATAGTGTAGTTAATGTTAATGGGATAAATGTTAATTTTAGGGTTATTTGTGTAAGATACATTTTTAGATTCGCTTGCACGCAGCAATATAATGACAACTTTCTTGATATGATCTAGATACAAAGAAATGCATTAAGTGTCACTCAGCCTTAATGAGAAGCAAAGGGTTAAACATGCGCATGCAAGATATAAGGTTGTGAATGGAGATTGTGATGCGGGGAAACAGTAGTCTATAACACACACATGTATAAACATGAATCTATGTGATCACTGCGCCGCCTGTAACTGCACCGATGAAAATGTTGATGCCAATTACAGTGCGGCACAGTGATCAGATAGATCACTGTGCCTGCACCCCGCCGCCCACATTTCGCCCCCCCCGACACCCCCACCCCACTTACCTTTATGGCGGCTCACTTCTGTGTGTGCCGCCTACATCCTGCTATCCTTGCGGCTTCGGCCCCTCCCACTAACGTGGGTTAGAGCTGACGCCGCAGGGTGCTTTTCCCTTTTTTTTCTTCTTTTTTTCTTTCTTGTCCCCACCTGCTTACCCCCACAACCCACACTCTAATTGAGCGCAGTAAATGTCACCCTCATTTTGTGTGCCCCCAAAGTGGCAGTGACTACAGGGGTGCATAAATGAGGGCGACCTAACGGTACGATTCCCATAAACATACATACACAGGAAGCATTTTGGAATAGTTGGGAGATATGGGGATATTATTAATACATTATTCTGTGCGCTGTGTGCCCCCTTATTGTAGTGAGTATTTGTGAATCACTGAATGTTGGATCTGCTGCGACGTGACACGTTGAATGGATGGGAAACTGGTTTTACAAGAGTGAAGGCTGAGAGGGAGAGCCATGGTCAGTTTCAACCAAGCCTGTTTTATGGCCTGCTGCTATTGTGCAAGAGAGATGTAATCTCTGGAATTACATGGGAGCCTGTTATTGAATAACAGAGGGATTTCGGACACCTGGTAGGGCTGGGTTTAAGGACTGGAAATTAACCTGATGCAGGAGTTGATTGCAGGAAAGGTGCACCAATAGATCATGGATTTTCAATTGTGTTGTCAGGGTGTGGGTTGGGACCATGTGGACTGGAATGGCAAGTCACATAATGTAGAATTAAATCTGGACACCAACAAGTTTGGGCAATAAAAACAGCAATAGTACATCAAAAGGACGTTTGTTTGTTGCCCTCCTCTTCACATCAATGGAATTCCTCTAGAATGGCTGTTTGCATCACAAGTAGGGGTAAAGGCTTTGAACCAGATGTAACCTGTAATCATTGAAACTGTTTGTAAGTTGTGTAAACTGTGTAACTAGAAGATGGGGCTGTGACCAAATATGGAAGGACCGGAGCTGGGGTGTAGTGTAAATATGAAACATGCAATTATAAGTTTAAAGAGGATGGTGCTTAAATGAATGTATCCAATGAGGTGGGAACTGAATGAATATGGTTACATTATATATGTTTAACCAATCATGTGTGGGGGGTTGACTTTGTAACAAAACCTGTGGGAGTGTTTTAACTGTTGCCAATTGTATAAAATGTGTGTTCTTTGTGTGGTTCAGGGAGACAGGTTAGTTTGACTCTTTGATGCCATCTAGCCCTCCCAGCTATTTGTACAATAAACTTGCTTTACGGACAAATGCACATTTACTCTTTTAGTGGTGGACCTACTTTGTGTTACATTCTTTAGGGGAGAGGATGGATTGTTCTGTGTCGTAAGTTCTTTTTTTATCTAGTTTGTTATTTTAGAGGTGTGGTCTCCTGCACGTCCATTGTAAGATAGCCTTGATACTGTTCAGTTTGCTTGTCTGTTTGGCAGGAGCCTTCACCTTAGGGTGAGGTGGCATTTTATGGTAAGTCCGCCTGTAGTTGCCTTTCTGCAGTATATCCTTGGTAACACCTTACTTTGTATTGATTGTGCAGACGGAGCCCACGCCTCGATTTTTCTTTGTAAGTCGAAGTAGTGAAGGGTATCTTCCTGTAGTCGAGAAAAAACAGCACTGTTGTCAAGACTGTTATACTAGTATTGAACTAGTAAATAAGAGAAAGATACAGTGGTGTTGTAGTGGAAAACATTGTGCTTCTTTTATGATTGAAGGAGAAATCTCAGAGAAGTAAAGAGGATTTTGGCCGGCATGTGTTTTGATAATATACTGTCTTTTGTGTATCCCTGAGGAGTGTATAAGTACTGAGGCGTTTGTGGTGAAAGCGAGTAAGGAGAGTGAGTGAGGGAAATTCCTTTTTTCGGAAAAGGGGAAGGAAAAGGGAATTTTAGGTAGTGATTCTTTGTGCTACAGGTTTGGTTCTTGGGTTTATATCGTGAATTTCGAGAATTTGTTTGAGTTAGATTGGTTTCGAGTATGGAGACTCCATTGAATCATTTATGTCAGGGCTCCCGGGACAGAAGGTAACGTTTTTAAAATACTATCGGGACTGGTTGAGAGAAACAAATGGCAAAATGCTCAATTATTGGCCTAACGAAGGGTCTTATGATCGGGGTATGTTGGAGTGCATACTTTCCTAGTAACTAAATATAAAGGATCAAAATTGGAGAATCGATTGAACATCTTGGAGCTATAGAGGTTGTATGAGAAGGGAGAGAAGGCCCATAAAACTATGACCGTTGAGGAAGGGATGAAAAAGGAGGGTATAGGAATTGTTTCCACCCCCCCATATGTTGGTGCTATCCTTTGTCGCACATAGTAGGATATACAAACCCTCAGTTTGATCCTCCATACTCTCCGATAACCACTCCAGTGGCAACAAGACGGACAGAGGTGACACCTCCATTGGCTCCAATTTTCGAAAGATGGGATCATGAAGAGAGCAGAACAATAACACCTTCTTTAGTAAAAGTTGTTTATGGATATCGAATGGAAGGTGGAATGAGAAGTCTATTTGACGGTTAGACCCGTACTGAAATTGGAGCTGGAGGAACAAGAGCGAGGGATAACCGCAAGCTGAAGTAGCGATGAAGAGCTCAGAAGGGAGGAGGTGCCCCCATCACTAGAATAGAAGATAGATTGCAGATGGCAGTAGAGAAGCAAGAGTCTCCCTAAAAATGCCCATATATCTGACCTTAGGAGATCCGTCAATTGGCTTTCCACAAAAGATTGAATCCTCCTTAAAACTGCATCTTTGACACATAAATGCCTTAACCACGCAGCCCCACAATTCCTCACAGCCAGATTCACTAGACAAACAGCTTCTCGCCCCCTAAGAAAAGCTAACTCTAACCTCCTATTAGTACCTAGATTTAAGCTCACTAAATCCAGTGGGAGTAGCTTCCCTGTTAAAGCAGCACTATATTGGAATTCCCTCCCCCCTGCCTTAAGGGAAGATCTACCCTACCTACAATTCAGATCTAGTCTCATTCACTGGCTAAAGGAACATGACATCTGACCCTACCTCACCTGCATCCTTCCTATTATCTATTGTATATACGCGACCTCACTGCTTTTATTATATTTATGTGCCTCACACTTACTCCTGTTACTTACTGTATATACCTATTTGCCTTGCCTGTTGTTTCATGCATACAGCATTGTAACCTTAGCTGTACTTATTCCTGTCCACTATGTAACTTAAGCTTAACAACCTTCTTTATGCTTTCACGCCCAAATACCTCTGGGTCTGGTGCGCAATATAAATAATAAAACAAACAAACAAAACAAAAGAGCAACGGCAATGGGATGAAGCAGTAAGGTTACACTCCAAACCAGGATTCGTTCTACTGGCCGGGGATGCAGCGCACAATTACAACCCTTTTATTTTATTTATTATGATTTCAGATTGAGAAGGCACCCAACCCATCTCACACCCCCTTTTACAAATACCACGGGTTGCAATGGACCATGAACCAGGCTGTTGTGTAATAATACAATATTTATTTTTAAATTCCAATGAAAACTACACAAATGTAGTATAGGTCAGTAATCACCAGTGTGGTAATAATTACACTGTAAATTGATAGAATACACTTAGTTTGACCTTGTCACATAAGAGATACAATGCACAATTGAATAAAAACAAGATTACTTTTCGGGTGGTATTTCTGATAGCACCACAGTTAATGTTTCCCCCTGCAACACCCCCTCAAAGCCCTGTTAACTGCATTTTGTGTAGGTAGAAAGGAGTAGCAAGGAGTCAGGTATACTATGCAACAAACAGAATGAAAATCCGACCTTGCACCTCTGAATGGGAGGCAAAATCGGATTGAAAACCTTTGCAATTGAGCAAAATAGCACTCAGAATTACTAAATAATTGTTTTACATGTGCGGTTGGATGAATAAGGCAAAAATGGGTATAGCAGTATGAAAGATGTCAGAAAACTACCAGACTACAAGGCAATGTACTAGCAACAGGCATACAGTTCAGAAACTCAACGTTGTAAGGAAAAACACAGTGCAGCAAAATCACACGTGGAGAACTTGCAATTGATTTATTTCACGGGTTTAAAATAGCAAAGCGGTTCGGAAATTGGGCTAAAGAGGCAAAATCGGAATTCGGTTTTGATACTAAAGTACAAGGACACCTCAAAGGTAGGATATGTAAGTGAAAGGGTAATTCTGATTGATTGACATTATGGAATTCTTAAAGGGGAAGGAAAAATCGGTTTTGAAAATCCAAGCAATGGCACAGGGAAAATCGGTTTGAAAAGGAAATGACAAGTTTTACTGAGAGAATATTTTAGTGGCTAGAAAAGAGGAATGCCGCCCGCAAAACAGGTTACTTTGCAACTGCAACCCCTTCATGCCGTGTGTCTCTCTAGATGGGAATTAAATTTATTTATTCCAAATAGTTCTAAGGACATATACAACAGACTGAAATGATTGGGAAGGAACAGCGCTAACACATGGAGATCACTACAGATTTTTGCTAACAACAGGGTACACAGAGGATTCTGACAATTTTAAGGATTTAGCTAGGGCAGTTATAGGATCTCTATGGGATTGGACCTAATACAAGGTAACAAAGCAAGGGATGCAGTTTGTGGTTACTGGGGAAGGGAAATACTCGCAACAAGCACTTGAATGGGGTAGCTTGGACAGCGAGTCAAGATCTGGTATCTGTACAGCGGCGGGCTCTCCTAGAAGGGGACAGCTGGACCTAGTCTGTTCACTGGAAACAGGGAGGTGCATCAGCTGGGCAAGCAGGTAGAGGGGAAAAAGCCGGTCTGGTCACAGGATACTCCCCAAAAGGGTAGCACAGACTTTCCCCCTTTCTCCCTGAATTATTGGGATTTTAGTAGGGTTTTAATTCTGGATCAGAGGTTCAGCCTGGGTAAGATCAGCTACCTCTGGCCTTGCTTCTGGAATCTGGAATCTTGCAGGCTGAATAGGAAATATCTGGATCTCTGGATGTTGAGTTATGAATGCTGGATTTTCTTGAGTGTCTGCCTGTCAGATTTTCTGGAAGGTCTCTCCTGAACTTTGAAAGTCTCTACCTTTGTAGGCCGGATGACATCAGAGTATCTTTACTATGTGGGCAGAACTAAGCTAGACATACCTCTAAATCGGATAGGTCAGCTGTGGAGGTCACCGCATCCCTGTCAGCCGGTTGGACTCAGGGACATGACATCAGTTTTATGGTGTGTGGTTTATGATGTGCACGGCCATCACACAGTTACTTTTGCCAAAATCAGTTATGACACAATAATGCACATTTTTACAATTGTTACGCTTTTGAAAATTACATAAGCAGATTCCATATTTTACACAGAACATGCCATTCCAACTCCCAAAATGGTGTGATTCTGTTTAGTCATTCTGGCAATCTTTCACCATTTCCAGGGAAAACATTTCACCTAAAATTCCACAATTGTATATATGTATACATATTATCACAGGGCATGTTTTCATTAATTTTCAAAGCTGTACCATGTATGCTTTCCCCAGAAATGGCCTTTTCCTGACATTTCCATCCCCAACACGTTAGAAAAACCTACAACTTCTTATTTTAATGGCGCAAACATGACATTTAAACGGTCATAATTTCACATTAATATGTCTTTTGATTACTGAAATAAATGACATGATCTGAACAGTCTATGGCTGGCTTGGTTTTTCCAAATATGGGCATTCCTTCCAACCCCCAGCCAAATGTCAGGCTCTGGTCAGTTTAGCCCAGTATTGCCATGGATTCGCCTTTGAAGTCCTTCAGTTTGAGTTGAGGGGAGGTGTCACCAGGAATTCACACCTGTGTGCCATCGCAGTCCATTGTCTCATGCTGTAGCACAGCCACTTCATCTGACGAGGGTGCTAGATTCTCCACCTTGACCCCTTTCAGGTTCCCAAGGGGGCTGGTCCACTTGGGAAAGGTGATTCTGTTCCCAGGGGAGGCAGTGCCCTTTGAAGCCAGAGCCTGCCAAACCTGTTCTGCTGGCCTCACAGTAATTTTCTTTCTTTCTTTATTTTTCTTTCTTTAAACAGAAAGCAAGTCTTTTGGGAATAATATTACAGATATATTTAAAGCAAATCCCCATCACATTTCTATGCAAGCACAGGGCCTTAGTTTAACATTTAACTTTTAAAAAGGCATGTTCTTGTTTGGCAAAAGCACCCTTTTACACGTGGGTTAATTCTTCTTGGATGTCACTTTACAAATGCAGTTCTTTCTCGCATCTATATTCTGAACATTATTTAAAGGCCTAACCAATTTCTAATACACAGAAATCTGTCCAACACAAGGGTTCTCTGAAACTGACATCAAGCAAAAGGAGAGAGCTTTTTAGAATAATTTCATGTGTATTACTTTGTTTTCAAAGCAAAATGTTAGCCGTGCAAACAAAAAATTATTTCCTGCTTTTCACAGACTTGATCAGATGGAAACAATGCTGTTCTACAGGTTTTATCTGATTTCATGGCATTTAGATGCAAGACACAGACAGGGCTACGTTGCCTAAAACAAATTCTGTGCTGTTTTAAAATGAAAAAGTCACCAGGGCGAAGTCATCCGGCATGCATGTCATTTTTCAAAGCAGCACATAACTTTTTGTCATTCAGGGGGGCTGCGGCCATGCATGCCTGTTTTTGTTGGCAGTGTTGAAAGTGCCTGCCCCAGAAGTGCCAGGGTAGGTTTCCATGAAGGGCACAGCTTTGGGATGTTTTAAAATGAAAGGAGGACAATTGCAGTGCAGAGCCATTCTTCATTTACTTTGTTTTCTTTGAATGAAGAAACAAGGTGCAGTCATTATTTCGGTAGCTGCTAAATGCAATTTTGTGGTGCCAGGGAATAGGTGCTCAGCTAACACAGCGCTGCCATGGTTTCTTGGTAACTGCTAAATGCAGTTTTATTGTAGAGGGGTCTGCCTTAGGCCTTAAAATACCCCACAACCCCCCTGCTTGCCAGCTCTCTTCTTCCCTCTTCCCTTCTCCCTTATCCTTTCTATCCCCCTTCACATATTTCACTACAGGAGGTGTCTCGGTTTTCTATTGTCTCACCATCATCGACCTGTTGCCAGCACTTTGATTTGACCTTATGGACACATTGACTTGGTGTTTCACCTTCTCAACTCTCATGCTGGACCTCCCCGGGATCTCGCACTCAAGGTGGCTATGAATCATGCTGTGCCCTTCTTGATTCCTTGCCTTCATTCTCTGTTCCCTGCAACATTATGTGTTTTGTATTTTTCCCTTTTTCCCTCCCTTGCCATGAAGCGCTTTGAAACACATTGTGTATTTGCGACGATCATATCATATCATAGTGTTGGGATGTTCTGTTTTGAGAATGAGAACATTAATTCTCAGAGTGTGAATAATTTTACTGCAGGTGGCATTTATTTAACAAACATTGGAAATGCCATTTTGCTTTATAATGTAATGAATGCTCTGAAGAGGTTAATGTAAACCTGTAAGGAAAAAAACAAGAGAAAAGACAAAAAAAAACAAAAAAAAACAAAGGTGTTTGTTTACAAGCCCCTTTAAAAATAAAGGCTCTTTTCAGAGCCACCACTACAGAGAAAATACCCTAGCCTGGGTTAAATTTCTCTCCCCACGCCCTTGAATTGGACGATCTGTCTGTGGACACCGCAGTAGTCCACGGGCAACACGTGCCACATCCGGGGCTTTTGAGGATTGCAAGCATGGAAATGGGACTGTGGAGTCCAGGGGATTGGCCAATAACGTTTCCTGGGTGTTGTATGCAAGGAGAGAGTGTGGTAGAAGGTTTGTTTGCTGAGAGGAGTGCTCATGGCTATGGCTATGGCTATATCTTTCAGGAGGCAGAGTGTGTGGATTTTGGGGGATTTGTGGATCCACTGGTTGCAGGTGAACGCAGAGCATTGTGGAGTGACTGCACATCTTGGATTTGATCATGTTTATGTGAAGTGGTATGGAGTGCGCGGCATGAAGTGGGTAGATTTGTTCCTACTTTGTGCCACTTTGGTTATGGTCCAACATCGAGCTATTATTATTGTTAATTGTGGAGGGAACAGTTTAGGGCATGTAAGTGGAACACCACTGCAGTTTGCAATGAAGGAGACTTTGGGAAAATGATGGACATGTTCCCAAACTCCTGAGTAATTCTTTCTTGCATTGCCCAGAGACAGATGTGGCTCCAGTTAATTTGGTCCGCAACTGGAGAAAGCGAGGCGCAATGTCAACATAGCTGTTTGTGCATTTTTGAGAGATATTGGCATGATGTATTTACATAATGAAAACATTACATATCACAGCACAATTACTTCTTGGCAGAGATGGAGTACATCTTACTGATGCTGGTAATCCGTTTTTTTTTTGTGCAAAATATCCTAAATACTTTGCAGCCCTTTTTGCAAATATAGCAAGCATTTTGCAGTAGGTGTTGCCTTCTTTACTTTAAAACCTGAAAAAAACCTTCCAAAAACTCAAAAAAACAGAGCCACCACATTCTCACGCAAAACAATGCAATGGTTTAGATGCTGCCACCACCCACATTTTTTCAAATGTCCACAGACTACCGCAATGTCCACATACTTCACAGGCTGTGCAGGGGCCTGCACCATTTTTTGGTACTTCTGTTTTTGAACTGTGAAAGGTGGCTCTGAAAAGAACAGTTTTTTTTTTTTTTTTTTTAAATTTAAAAATTGTTTATAGTTTACATCAATTTTATAAACTTTTACAATTATTTCATCAACTTTAAAACACTACATTTCTTAGAAGCATCGCATAAAATCATTTTCTTTCTCTATACGCATTAAGATATATTTAGCATAAATCATTTCTATTTTACGATTTTCACGTTTTCATACTTAGTAACATTAGAAATTATATAGTTTCTTTACATGAGTATATATTTTTGCAATAGGCCTTTTCTTAATACATGACAACAAAAAACCCAAATCAATCTTGTATATAGTATATTAAAAAAAAACATTGCTTTAAGTAACATAATGATGCAATTAATCAAGTAAAGTATATAATACATCAGTTATATCCTGAATTCATCAATTTCGTTTAATTTACTGTAATTCTTTAACAAGAAGCATGTTTAAGCCCAGATTTTTAGTTTTCAAATCCTCGTCAATTTTGAATAGGAGCCTTGATAAAGTCAAAATAAAGCGCATACTATCCCCTTGCATACTGCATTCCCAAAACGCGGCCCGTGCAATATATGTTGGGCCTGGATTAAATTCGCCTAATAACAAGCATCTCTTTTCCTCAAAATATGGGCAATATACCACAAGGTGCTTTATAGATTCAGTTTGACAAATCGAAGCACAAAACCGACAATTTGGGTGCACGATCAATTTGCTACCAAAATTCCATTTAAAGATACGTTCCAAAGTAGAGAATTGATTTAATCTGAATCTTAGGTAGATATTACGTACTCTACGATCGGGACATTTCATAAGATATAGTGGAAGAGTACCCCTCGTCCTAAGTCTATTCGCACACTCTGTGTATAAAACATATTTATGGTTTTTTTCAATTATCATCCTCCAGTCCCATTCGTACATTTTGCGTTTATTTCTAGCTAAACCAAGTTCTAAGTCCTCAATTGTTACTTCAATGGTGTCCAAAAGGATATTCATTTGTTTTTTAAACATATCCAACGATTTAACATCACCATTATGTAATAAACTGTGAAGATCTTCATACAATGAATTTCTGGGGGGCAACAGCATTTTCATATAGCTCATTAATTGTCGCCATCTCCATTTTGACGCTAATGTAGATAGACCCAGTTCATGGCAAATTATCGAATTTGGTATTGCTGATGACAAGCACAAGGTTTTTTTCCAAAGAGACCCTTGAATCCTATTAAGGATCTGTTCAATGTTCATTAGACAAATATCTAAACTATAAAGAATAATGGGTTCAACCTTTAACAAGTAGAAGTCCAATAAAGGCTCAACCGAGAACATACAGTACTTAGCATAAATCACCTTCATCATTGATAGGAGAGAACAAGATTTTGAAGTTAAGAACTCCTTCCATGATTTCAGTGAATAGCTGTTATTCAAAGGATAACCTAAATATCTAATCGAATTTGCCATTTCAAGCCTGCTACCCGCAATTGTCCAATAGTACGATCTTATTTTTTTCCTATTATGACAAATGATGATTTGAGATTTTTTAGAATTTGCCGTGAGATTGTGTTCTGCAGCATAATCATAAAAAATGTTTAATTTATGCTGTAGTCCCGAAGGGGTCCTATCAAACAGAATAATGTCATCTGCAAAACAAAGCCAATCAAGTTTAAGACTACCAAGTTTGATCGGAAATATACCATTGCCTGTCCACAATCGATCCATATCTGAAAGGTACAAGTTAAATAGGATTGCTGCTAGGTTGCAACCCTGTTTTACCCCAATCTCGGTAACAATGGGAGAGGTAAGAGCACCTTCCCTATTTATTCTGATTTGGAAAGATGTATTAGTATGTAACATTGCAAGAAGTTGCACAAGTCGTTGAGGAAAACCTAAATTCAATAGTTTTTCCCACAGCACTTCTCGAATTACACAGTCGAATGCACTAGTTAGATCAAGCGATGCAAAGTATATTGGTCCAGACTCAGGCAGTTTAGATTTATAAATGAAGTGTGCAAGAATTATAGCATTAAGAGATGTTCCGATATTCTTTCTAAATCCGGATTGAAACTTTGAGTAAATATCATTGTTATCAATATAATTTTGTAGTCTTTTTAATAAACAAATGGCAAAGACCTTGGCAGAAGCATCCATAAGGGCAATCGGACGAAAGTTTGCAGGGTCAGTAGGATCACCCTTTTTATAGATAGGAATAATTATCGCATTCTGCCAAGATTTGGGAATGCAATTTGAATCCAAAATGTTTGAGAATTTGGTGTAGAGAATTGTAGCCCAGAAAATCGGATCATCCTTTAAAACACATGCAGGCAACCCATCAGGACCAGCAGCTTTTGAAGGTTTAAGTAGATTAATGGCATCCAAGATCTCATCCATAGTAAGTGCTAGTTTGTCCCTGCACTTTTCAGTTAAAATGTTTGAGTCAATTTTATGAAATTTTGATGGTAACTTGAATTTCTCAATCATGAATGATTTCCAAGATTCAGATGAGACCGAAGAACTTAAATCATGCTGCTCTCGTCCATTAGTATCATTAATGATAGACCAGAGCCTGCGGGTGTCATTTCGAATAATGGCTTTCATGATTTGCTGGTTCTCCATTAGCTTAATTCTGTATTTAATACGTTTGTTCTTATTAGTGTATTTTAAACAGATTTTCTTTTTGCATAGTAAATAAAGTTCAGTAGTCAAATTCAGTTTTCGCAATTTTCTCAAACGCAGATTTTTTTCACATTTCAAAGAGGCAATTTCAGCATTAAACGTGTAAGGATGACAAACATTTTGCGTCCCTACATCGTTTATGAATGATTGAAGGTGTTTTTTTATAATCAGATTGTTCCATGCCTCACGTAAAATTACATTCTGTTTGGAGTCATCTCCTTTGGGGACTCTCCATAGGTCCCTGTTGACCAAGAAGTTCAAACTTCTACATAAGGAGGGATGCCATCTCACTGAGTGTTGAACTCTCTTGATGTTAATCAATTTAAGAATAGAACTAGTTTCAAGAGTTGTAAAAACTAATTTAATAGTCATATTTATGGGCGTGTGATCACTATAAGGTGTATCCATCATAATGATCCTACTCACGCGCCCCATAAGATTTACTGAGACAAAGAAGTAGTCAAGATAAGATTCGACTCCACCCCTCCTCCAGGTACCATTTAGTAACCCAGCTTCAAAGTCCACAGGGACAACGTTCCAGGCTTTGAAGTAATGCAGCAAATTATCGCCTCTATTAATTAAATTGGTTTTATATTTAGAGATATAAGTTTGTCTGTCAATTAATCCCAAGTCAGTGCAAATAGCATTAAAGTCCCCACCAATCAGTATCAAGTAATTCGGGTTTCGTTCCATAGCAGCCAAAAAAATCCCATCTATTAATTCCAGAAATTTTTCTAAAAGGCACTTAGCAGGATTATAATACACACAGACTAAAAGATAAATATGCTCAGGGTGATCACACACGGAGAATTCAATTGCCATAAGATTGTCTGTAGCATATAAGGTTTTCACGTTATGATCAATAGAATTATCAATCAAGATTGCCACACCACCGGAAGGACGACCAGCTAATCCTTGGCAAGCAGGTACACTAATAGTGTTAAAGCCATCAATAAAGAAGGCATCTAAGCACATCGTCTCCTGTAGGAATATGACCGTGGGCGATTGTATACACACAGACTCTTTAAGCCAATCGCCCAGGTTTTTCATCCCACAGCAGTTCCAAGAAATGAATCTCAGTTCAGCCTGATTAGGATTGTTTTTTATTTGCCGCCATATCGATGATATATGTCATTAGGGGCCCTAGCCAGGTTATATTGGATGCTACACCTACTAATGTAGTAATCTGGGTGATAAGGTCTGCTGCCTGTTCTTGACTACCAGCTCGACTCTTCTCACCAGATTTGCTCTCATCCGGAGCAGTCTGTGCCTCCAAAAAAACCTCCACTTCTTCAATAGATCGCAATAGAGATAATTCCAAGCCACGCATCTCAAAGTCCTGCCTGTGTTCCCATAACAATCTCGTAATAATCTGTGACTGAGGAGCACAGATCATACGCAAGTTGTTATGGTTTGCAAGCCTAATCCATTCAATATCATTAGAGTGTAAAGTTCTTAGTTGCGGACTCCCTTTGAATATATTAAATAAGAATGATCTATTTATTCTTTGCTGACCATTCATCTGGGGATCGCTCTGCCAACCCAATATGTAGCGTGTGTCCCTTGAAAAGGAACACTGTTCCATAGCTACCACTGAATTTGTGTGTGCCCGCTGGCTCTGATTTTCCAGCTCACTTTCTTCTTGAATGTTATTTCTGGATATGTTACTCAATTTTTGGTTCGTTTGTTCTTGATGAGAGGCAGCGTTTTCAATGCTTTCAAGAATATTTTTAGTTATCGCGTTGACCATTTCAGATCTTTCATCGCTTTCCTTACTTTCATTATCCGCAACGTTTTTTTGTATATTAATCCGAGTATCCTCTCTAGTTTTCTGCAGCTCCTTAACAATCAGTTCACTCACAGTCGCACATGAGGTTTCTTTGTGTTGTGTATCTGTATTTGTGTCATGAGTGGAATCTGTTCTGCTCGTCTTGATTTTAATAACGGGGTAGAATGCGGAAAGACGCCCTTGCTTCTGAACATTCGATTCATCAGAGGCCATAGCCGTCTGGCTGTGTGTGTCTTTTTCTGTACTCTTCCTGCCCATACCTTTTAGTTTCTGTTCATGTGGAAGAGCCAAATTTAGCAGTGCTTTTGATTCCTCGTTCAACTGTGATAAATTAATCACTATCTCATTAACTTGCTCATTCTCAGTCACCGCATGTATGTCATCTTGGTCATCAATAGGGTTACTCTGTTGTCCTTGAATTTTTTCTCTTTTTTTTTATATTTTTTTTTGTACTTTAGAAGATTCTTGAGTACTCCGAGCAAGAGTTTTTTTAATTTTTTGATTTACTTTTTTTAAGGCTTTTGCTTGGGCGCGTTTCATCTTTCGAGATAGAAAGGTTGTTGGATTTTCTTTGCTAGATACAATTTCGCTTTCGAGATTAATTAAATCTTTTTCTCGGGCTACAATTTCGTCACTGTTTATTTTTCATTTTTTGTGTTTAATGATGTATTTGGCTTTTTTAAAAAGGACACACAAGGGAGGGAAGGGAAGGGAGGGGAGGGAAGGCGCACCAACCACAGGGACGAAGGGGCAGGTGGAGAGAGGAAGATCTGGCTGGGCCTTACTTAGGTAGGGGGCACTGTTTCTCGTGCTCCCGGACTGCAGCCTCGAAAAGTACTTTGAAACTGCTCCCCCCCTGCAGATTGCTGCATTGCAGTACATACAGAGTACAGTGACCCTCAAAAGGTAAGGGCCAAGAGCATCATGTTTGGCCTGCGAGGCATCCTCAGGGGTCTTCTGCCCCATAGGAGTGTCTCTTGTTATGGCAGTAGCAGATGTTGAGGATGTGACAGTGGGTGTCAACCTGCTACCATCAACCTGCTACCATCTTCGAAAGGGACGACCCTCTGAACTGCTGCCTTGTGGTTAGACCTTAGGTGTCTGCGCATGGAGGTGGTTCCGTAGCTGTACATCCCAGGCTTTCCGTGACTGAGTACAACATTGCACTCAGTGCATCGAACCTTGGCTGCACACACCTTGGGTACCCCCCCAACAGTGGTAAAAAGCCTCCACACCCAGGACCCACGCTGGCAGCTGGAAACAGGGATTTCCACTACCTCATCCTTTTTAAAAAAAAATGTCTTTCTTGGTTTTTAACAAAATAAACAACCCACTGTCATTTATCAATGCAATATGCATAATCACAAATCTGATCCCTTTCCCTCCCCACCTTTCCCTCCCTCCCCCAAGACCACGCTCGATTCCTCAGTTCTCATCAAGCGGATTTCGGGCCAGGGCAATCCGTACCATCTGAGGCACCATCTGGTGCCATAGGGTGGAGCAGTGGCACAGCTATCGCTACCCAACAATGTAGTTCCTCGCTGGTGTCTAGCCTCTGTTCATGAATAGCGGTTTCCCATGCAGCAGTTTCAGCAGCTATCCACCTCCTAAGGTCGCTCCACCATTGAGCCTCGCTCAAGCCTCTGGGGCTTTTCCATCCCATGGCTATGCGTCTTTTCGCCGTTATGTATATTAGCTCTCTGAGTCTGTTTAGAGGCTTATTTTTCCTGCTTCGCTTGTATCTGCCCAGAATACAGGCCACTGGCTCATGCACTTCCACTTCGATGTCCGCTTTTGCCACTCTTTCCTTCACTTGTGCCCAGAAACCTCGTATCACTGGCCAGCCCCAGAACATATGAGTCATTCCCACCCTAGGCTCATTGCATTTGGGGCATATCTGGATTACAGCACCCCTGAACTTCGATATGGCTTCCAGTGTGAGGTAAGCCCTGTTGGTAATGTACAGTTGGATAAGTTGTAAACGGGCATTTCTAGAATTTTGTTTGTGATAGTGGGTTATCTCCTCCCAGACTTTGTCTTCAAATTCGAGGCCCAGTTCATTTTCCCACTTCTCCCTGCATTTGAGTTCGTCTCTGGTCGTGCCCTGCATCAAGGCTTCGTAGAGTCTAGAAGTTTCATGGACTCCCTCAGCAGCGTCTAGCATTGTTTCTATGATCTCGTTCTCCGAAGCCTGGTCGGCAGCCCCCGGCCATCTGTTCCTCAAGGCCTGTACACTGTTCTGTGGAGCAACAACTGACCTATAGGTAGGCCTGTGGCTTCACTGAGTTCGGTGAATGTCAAGAACTCTTGATCCTGAGTGAGGTCTCCCAGTACAGCCACACCGTAGGGTTCCCACTGGGTGCGCGCTTCCAATTGTCCCCATGAGTGTTTTGCCATGATTGCCGCAATGGGGATTTGTGGGGAGTACGGATCCGCAGACCCCACTGATCTGCAGGCTCGTTTCCAGAGCTGGGTCCCGAGTTTAGCCAGGTATGGACAGTGTCGCAGAGCACCCTCCTTGACCCAAAGTAAGTCTCTGAGTAACAATCGGGGCAGTGCTGGTTGGAGGAGTTGGGTGTCTATTGTGGTCTCATCGGCCATCCATCGCATCACGTGTCTCAGTTGACTTGCAAGGTAGTATAGCTCGAAGTTGGGAACTTTCATTCCTCCCCTCTCGTAGGGTCTTTGGAGTGTTTCCAACGCCACCCTGTGCCTGCCCACTGCCAGAGGAATCTCCTACAGAGTTTATTTATGTCTCAAAAGAATGAGGGGGAATGTTGAAGGGGACATTGGTGAAGTTGTGTAGTAAGCGGGGGTGCCACCATTTTGAGGAGACCCACCCTCCAGGCCACCGAGAGTGGGAGCTTACCCCAAAATTCCATAGATTTCTCAAGGGTGTCTTTGGCCCTAACCGTATTGAGGATGTGTTCAGTGTTTGGATTTCGGTGTATAGTGATTCCCAGGTATCTTAAAGAAGTCTCCTGCCATTTAAGATCTAAGTGAGGCAGGGATCTAAATTTGTCATTATATAGTGCAGCGAGAGGGTAGAGGCAAGACTTGTCTTTGTTGATCTGGATCCCCGTATGTCTGGGGAAACCATCTAGATTCTCTAGGATAGGGCAAGAGATGCTCGGGATTGTGTAGGTACAGTAGTGTATCGTCGGCATACATGGAGACGAGGTGGGTCACCCCGTCTATCTCAATGCCCCTGTCTCCGTATTCCTGTCGGAGATATTCAGCTACAGGTTCAGCGGCGATAATATATAACATGGGGGACAGTGGGCATCCCAGACGGGTGTCCCTATGGACAGACCACTTGTCGGAATATGTCTTGTTTGTGCGCACCCTAGCGGTTGGGTTGGTGTAAATCAGTTGGGTCCATTTTAAAAAGGACGGTCCGATCCCCATTTTAACCATGGTGGCATATAACCATTCCCACCTCACCGAATCGAAGGCTTTGGTGGCGTCTATTGACGCGACTGCATATTTCTGAGGCCTTCGCTCCGTGCTATTTATGACATGATGTAACCTGCGCAGATTCTCGGTGATGGAACGCCCCGGCACGTAGCCCGTTTGGTCCTGGTGGATCAACAGGGGGATTACTCTGCGTAATCTATTTGCGAGTAGGGCAGTTAGGATCTTGCTATCTACGTTTAACATAGAGAGAGGCCTGTATGAACCGCAGTCCATTCCGCCCTTTCCATGCTTAAGAAGGGGGATAATTACGGCTTCTCTCATGGAGTCCAGAAGGGACCCGCGATCATAGGCTTTGTTAAATACCTGGGCTAACAGTGGGGCCAGGGTTTCCTCATATGACTTATAAAACTCCCCTGGAAGGCCGTCTGTGCCCAGAGATTTACCGGATGGTAGTGATCTAATTATTACCATTACTTCGTTGGGGGTGATAGGCTCGTCTAGGGCTTCTGCCATCTGTGAATCTAATTTGGGCAGTTCAATGACGTCCAGGACATCCTCAATCTCGGTGTCAGTAGGGTGCGGGGTCTTGGAATAGAGGTTGCGGTAGAACTCAGAGAAGACTGAGTTGATTTCTCCTTGGGTATTTGCAGTGGTGCCGTCTGGTTTGAGTATGTGACAAATAGGTATCCTGGGAGTTTCTCTCTTATAGAGCCAAGCTAAAAGTTTCCCGGGTTTGTCTCCCAGGGCATGGGTTCTTTCGGTGTGCTTAGCATAACTCAATTTCCCCAGGGATTCCCAGTGCGTTAAACAGGTTTGCCGTAGTTTGGTATTTTTTGTAGGTGTTCTGGGGTTGAGTCCGCCCTGCCCTCCAGTTCTCCTAGCTCTTTTTCAGAGCATTGTAACGAAGCGATGATGGATTTTTTGGCCCCGCCCACAGCTGAAATCATCTCACCCCTCATAACCACCTTGTACGCCTCCCACACTGTGCTTATATGTTTTACGCTATTCAAGTTACTTCGCCAATATTCTACGGTACTATCCCTTATGTGTTCATGGAAAGCCGTGTCAAGCAGGGCCTCTGCCCTAAGCCTCCACGTGGCCACCGGGGGTCTAGGCGGGAACACTTCCCAGGTGACCAACAAGGGGGAGTGGTCAGACAGCACTCTAGATAAGAAGTGTGCGTCGCCAAACATGGCTTGCTGCTCCTGACTTGCAAAAATATAGTCCAGCCTAGTGTGGACGGCGTGTGGTGGGGAGAAAAAGGAGTATTCACGTTTAACAGGGTGTTGTTCCCTCCACAAATCCCGGAGTGCCAGCTGATGTGTCAGTTTAGATAATATTTTGGCAGGGGGTGATGGGCAAGTGTGTCTGGTGTCCGATCTATCCTTTAGGGGGTCAAGGGTGCTGTTGTGGTCGCCTGTCATGATGCCCACTCCCGGGGAGCCGGTTCAAGCCCTGCGTCCCCGAAAGCGGACATCCAGTCCCCAAGGAAAGACCCAGCAACCCCATATAGGGGCCCTTTGGTCAGTGTCCTGGCGCCTGTGGATCGTGAATTGGTCTCTAGGATTAACCTCCCTCTCCGTCCTAAAACCAGCAAAGATGTCATCACCACAGTCGATGGAACTGAAATTGCCTCTGGACCGGTAACACATTCCACTACTGAGGTGACTCTTATTGGTCCCGACTGCCATCGGGAGGGTGTTGTGTTTGATGTAATCAAGGCTCCACAGTTTCAGGTTATTCTTGGAATCCCTTGGTTAGAGACACATAATCCTCGAATTGATTGGCGAGCTAAGAGAATAACCTTCCCGGATTGTACACAAACCTGCTACCCAGAAAACCTGAAGATTAATCTAGCATCTGTAACCTCTGCCTCCATGCAACTACCTCAGGAATACCAAGACTTTCAGGGCGTCTTCCAAAAGGAACAGGCCAACACGTTACCTCCTCACAGAGGATTGCCAAATCGATCTGGTGCCCGGTGCACAACCCCCTTGTAGCAGGATTTATGCCCTTACCGAACCTGAGAACCTGCATTTGAGACAATATTTGGATCAATACCTAGCTAAAGGTTTTATTCGCCTGTCAAAGTCCCCAGCATCCTCAGCTTTGTTCTTCGTGCCCAAAAAAGAAGGCGACCTTAGAACTTGTATCGATTACCGCGCATTGAACCAGATAATGGTTAAAAACCGTTATCCTCTGCCTCTGATCCCTGAACTCCTTGACCAGGTGAAGGACCCTTGCATATACACCAAGTTAGATCTCCGGGGGGCTTATCATCTGGTACGAGTTAAAGAAGGCGACGAATGGAAAACTGCCTTCCGTACTAAATACGGATTATTCGAGTACCAGGTGATGCCTTTCGGATTGTGTAACGCGCCGGCTGCCTTCCAATACTTCATGAATGATGTCCTTCGGGAACTCATCGATGTTTGTGTTGTCGTATATATCAATGACATTCTGGTGTACGCCTCTTCGGAATCTGATCACAGAAAACACGCCAGGGCAGTACTTGAAAAACTGCGCCAACACAAACTATTTGCTAAATTGGAGAAATGTGTTTTCCATACCACAGAAGTCGAGTTTCTAGGTTTCATCCTGACACCCAAAGGAGTCCGAATGGACTCAAGAAAAGTGGATGCCATCCTCAAATGGCCATCACCTAGCTCTGTAAAAGGGGTTCAAAGTATGCTCGGCTTTGCCAATTTCTATCGCAGGTTTATCCCGGAATTGTCACGCGTGGTACAACCCATTACTGCACTCTTGAGGAAAAATAAACGTTTTGAATGGTCTGAAGAAGCCGAGCAGGCCTTTCAAGATTTAAAAGCTAAGTTTACCTCCGCACCTATATTGAAACACCCGCATCCAGATCTCCCTTACGTCGTCGAGACTGACGCATCCAGCCTAGCCATGGGAGCTGTCCTGTCCCAAAGAGATCCCGAAACCAACCAACTGGATCCCGTAGCATTTTGGTCCAGAAAATTCTCGGCACCCCAGGTTAATTATGCAATCACTGACAAAGAACTGTTAGCCATTAAGTCCGCTTTTAAAGTCTGGCGGCATTATCTGCTTGGCGCTCAACATACCATCACAGTGATCACTGATCACCGGAATTTACAGTATTTGAAAACCGCCAAGGCTCAGTCATCACGGCAGCTCCGATGGGCTTTGTTTTTCGCTGAATTTGATTTCGTGATTACCTATCGACCTGGCTGCACGAATGGCAAAGCAGACGCCTTATCCCGAATTGGAATGGGAGAATCTGATACAAATTCAGAACCAGTACCAATAATTCCCGAACAGAGGATTCTAGGCATGACTTAGTGTCAAGACTCGCTCCCTTCGCTCCCGTTCCCGCCACTTGGGGGCATGTTTTGGGGCTTATTCCTTGCTGGACATTTCCTCCGAACCTAATGCCACAGTGCTGTAATGAATTGGGAGCGCTAAATCCCTATTTTCCAAACTACTTCCCTTCCGGATCCATTCCAGGTTTTTGGCAGCCAGCATGCTTCTTTAACCAAATGACTGTGCTTCCCAGAATGCCTGGCCCACTGCTCCACCTCCACCCTTGCAGGACAAGGTTGGGTGGAGGATAGGCAACACCTGTGGCTGCAGGTGCAGCAGTCAGCACACCTGAGGCGTGTGCTCGTTAAACAGCTTTAAAAGCCTCAGTCTCACTTCAGTCCAGCGCTGGTCATCGTTTGCAGTGTTCCTGTTTTTGACTAGTCCCTGGTTCCTGGTTCCTTGCCTTTGTACCTACTTCCTTGTTCCTGTTTTCTTGTTTCCTCCGCCCTGAATTTCGGATTCATGCGCTAATTGATTTCTGCTCCCTTGATTTCCCTTTTTGTCTTCCCCTGTTTGCAGGCAGCAATTCTCAGTGCTTTCCCCTTTTAGATGCAGCCCAGTTTGTCTGTGTTCTATATTTCTTTGACTCTGTCCTTTGCTGCTGTTACCCATTTGCCTTAGCCTTCCTCTTAGTTTAGTTTCCTGTCTTTTCCTTGGAGGGGTAGGGAGAGTTTGCATAGGTAATTTCGTTTTTCCCTGCTCCTGATCCTTACTTTCTAGAGGATCCATTCCATGTTTTCCATTGCACTTCTGCATCCATTTCCCATTTGATCATTAGGTGTGGTGTGTGGTGGTAGCTAGCTCCTGTGTGAATGCTTATGTTTTCCCCACTAGTTTGTTATCCCTATTCCAACTTAGGTATTTAGTTTCTGCAGCGGATCACGCTCCGCTGCCTTCCAGTCTCCGCCCTTGTCCTGCCGGGCTCTCCACATTGCAGCGGATCTCGCTCTGCTGCCTTCCAGCCTCCGCCCTTGTCCTGCGGGCTCTCCACATAGCAGCGGATCTCGCTCTGCTGATTCCCAGCCTCAGCCCTTGTCCTCTGGGCTCCCTGCCCGGCAGCCTGCCTCATTCCGGCTGCCTTCAGCCCTTGTCCTCTGGACCTCCCTACTTCTCCCATTGCTGTTATAGCCTTTCTGGGTCCCAGATTCATCAACAGGATTCGTGGGCTAGCTGACATTCAAGAGGTGTATCTCGTCCTCGTGAGTACAGTTCCTAAGTTCCCTTATGTAATACCATCAAGAGTGTTAGTACACAGATCCTGTCATTGCTGGCCCTCCACGTGGGTTTAGCGCTGTCAGTACCTGTAACAGCAATTGGGGGTAAGGTGCTTGCCGACTTTCCTCGCGGTCAGGTGCTTACCCCACATCCCTTTTCATATATTGGTTTTGATGTCACACTCTATTTTGCACTCCTGGGTTCTAGCATACCTGAGTCGTTGTTCCTGGGTGCACATTTCCCTTGCCATATTCGCTGCCTTAGTACTCGCCTGACTAATCCTGACAGTATGACCAGCCCAAAATTCCCATTGAATATGGCAAGTTTAAGAAAGAAAGGCAGCAAGGCCTCTAACAAGTTAGTACAGAAAGCTTCCCCTACATTTACCTGTGACAATCAAATCACTAGTCTTGGCTTAAATGAACTCCTTGTCACGAATGGGCATTTACGAGCAAAGTATTTTTCCCATAGGATGGCACATCCTACATTGCCTGATCCTAGTTCGATCTTTTGTTCTGATCCCGATTCTATGTCAGCGCAAGCCTTAGCCGCAGAAAACAACACACTGTTAGACTTATTATACAAGAGTACCTCTGTTGTTGAACCCCATGATTCCAGTTGTGCTTCACCTCAGATAGAACAGTTTCATGGTACAAACATAACGAATGGAGGGGTTCCTTGCATAACTTCAGTTTTCTACCCTCAGTCCAAATACTTCTTTGCACAAGTACATACGGTAGTCCCTAATGTCAAGAGGTCTAAGGTCAATAGATTGCTTAAGGGTAACACAGACCAAGTTAGTATGAGAAAGTATAAATCTCAGAACCTGAAAGCAGTTGAGGACAATGCACAATCGGTGCACATCCAGATTGCTAGTGCAGGATCCAGCCCTGATGCCACTATGCCTCCCCCTGTGCCTACTGATAGTGATGTACAGTTAATGCAGGGCATGCTAAGAGCTAAGCTTGAGGAGTTAACACAAGAATTCATTTCTTTACAAGAGGAGAATAAGATCTTGCACGCATTCCTGAATACACCTCAGACTTTATCCATTGATGTTGATGAAGTGAACACAGTTCAGCCCCTGAGTGCAGAGACTTTGGTAAACCATGATAATTGCCAATATGTTAGATCTATTGGAAGTGAAAGTCTTTCTTCTAGCACAGCGCTCAATCTGGGCACAGTTTCTAACAATTGTTCTGCTGATTGTCAGGGATTGCAGTTAGCTGAAGATTTACAAGCCACTCCTTTACCTAAAGTTTCCTGTGTAGCAGTCTGTCATAATTCGGAGCTAGCACACATACAAGCTTCTGATCTCCAAACACAATACACAAAGGTGGCATACACAGATTCAGTCACTACAGTAGGCTTAGGTCCTGCTCTTGATACAGCTGCTGAGACTGAAGTAGATGTTAAAGCTGATGTGGAAGACGATCTTACCTCTGGGTTCACTCTTCCTTCTGCCAATTCTGATCAATACGAACAGTCAGAGACAGTACAGATTTCATGTTCTGATGAACTCATTCCACAGTATACAGAACCAAAAGACCAGCAGGCGATTCCTGAACTGTTGATTGTTAATCTGCCTCTTTCAGAAGCTAAGACAGAGGAATGGACAATTGACGAAATCCTGATTAACAGAGACTTTACTATGGTGATTCCACTGGTTGATTTTGACTTCCACAAAGAAAGAGACTCTGTGTCACCCACTAAAGAAAAGGACTGCAAGGGTACAGTTCAGTCCTTGGTTACTGGAGCCAAGGAGTCTAATGCCCTAAAGGTGCCCTCCATTCCTGAGCCACTAATGTGTCTATCAACTTCTGAGACTTCTGTGTGTCCTCCTACAACCATTGACTCTTCTATGATCCAATCCACAGCCCTGCAGTCATCTTTGGTACACGTGTCTTCAATCAATGAACCGCTGCCATGTCTGCCATTTAATCAAGAGCCTCCACCATGCACGGGGTTAGTCCCAAAGACCCTGACATGTTTGGATTCAGCTACCGAGATGGCTCCAACTCGCATGCCTTCAGCTTCAAAGTTTCCTCTGGCCTGCCTGTCTTCAGCTACAGTGACTCATCCAGAAGATCATCCTTCAGCCAGAGAGCCTCCGGTAGTCCATCATATGTGCATGTCTTCAGTTCCAGAGTTTATTGCTTGTTTGCCTTCAGTTCATGATACACCGGTATCCTGCTTAGCTTCGCTTCCAACATCAGAGGTATACCTGTCTACACCATCAGATCCTGCTATATTTTCTACTGCTCCAGACAGTCCTCCTGAATCCCAAACATTTACTGTCGATGAACGTTTAGATTGCCTTTCTTTTGCTTCAGGAGGAGCACCAGAATGCCTGCCTTTTCCACAAGACGATTCTCCCAACTGCTTCACTTTAGCATCAGAGCCTCCTAAAAATGCAGCATCAGAGTTTGAGACTTTTGCCAGCTCCCGCTTCAGAGTCATCAAGCTGGACCAAGTGGTGAGTCAGAACCACTCACCTGGGTGTGCACAGGGGGTGGTGCAGACCGGCGTATTACCTACAGAACTTGTGCAACAGAATTCCGCCAAGAAGCACCAGTTGGGTGCTAGTAGCCAAAGGAAGGGAACGACTGCTGCAGTTCAAGATGTGTCTGTTATTGCTCCTTCTGCGAGTGTGCCTGAAATACCAAGTACTGTGTCTATCACTCCTATCAGTATGCCAAACGTCCCTGCTGTTGTATCCAACGTGCAACAAGGTGGCTACACGACTGTCACCAGGAGTACCAGCCTCGTACAACCCATGGGACTTCCAGGCATCCAAGGCGTAGAATATGTGCAGTCAAACCTTAATCATTTTCAACCACAAGCCTTTTCCCAGATGGATGACAGAAAAAGATCTGAACCTCTACCTCAGCCGCCACCTTCTCTAATGGCGGAACATGAACATTTCCTGAAGCCAGCAACTTCCTCACCTCCCGCATGTCCGCTCTCGGCAGAAAGGCTAACAGAACTTCTACCATCGTCTAAGGCAAGTTGCACCAGCCTGCCTCCCTCCTCAAAGACTTACAAGGGTCCACTCCCAGTGACTGAGCTTCCTGGACCTTCCAACTCTGCTCCAGGTCCTGCAAGTTCATGCCTTTCTTCGAACCATGAGTCTCTTCCTCACCAGAAGTCACCGTTTCCATCAGTATCACCTCCAAAGACAACACACTCCTATCATGGAAGCCCATCTGCCTTTGCCCACAAGCCACCATTTCCATCAGTGCCACCTCCA
Organism: Ambystoma mexicanum; assembly: GCF_040938575.1. Taxonomy (NCBI): domain Eukaryota; kingdom Metazoa; phylum Chordata; class Amphibia; order Caudata; family Ambystomatidae; genus Ambystoma; species Ambystoma mexicanum. Next base: position 308,049,794 of record NC_090934.1, on the reverse strand, counting down.
AAGAAAAAGCACTCCCATCATGGAAAGAAGAAGTCTCGTACGGGTGGCGGGCACCCGAAGAGGGCCGTAGGAGGGGGTATACTGTCAAGACTCGCTCCCTTCGCTCCCGTTCCCGCCACTTGGGGGCATGTTTTGGGGCTTATTCCTTGCTGGACATTTCCTCCGAACCTAATGCCACAGTGCTGTAATGAATTGGGAGCGCTAAATCCCTATTTTCCAAACTACTTCCCTTCCGGATCCATTCCAGGTTTTTGGCAGCCAGCATGCTTCTTTAACCAAATGACTGTGCTTCCCAGAATGCCTGGCCCACTGCTCCACCTCCACCCTTGCAGGACAAGGTTGGGTGGAGGATAGGCAACACCTGTGGCTGCAGGTGCAGCAGTCAGCACACCTGAGGCGTGTGCTCGTTAAACAGCTTTAAAAGCCTCAGTCTCACTTCAGTCCAGCGCTGGTCATCGTTTGCAGTGTTCCTGTTTTTGACTAGTCCCTGGTTCCTGGTTCCTTGCCTTTGTACCTACTTCCTTGTTCCTGTTTTCTTGTTTCCTCCGCCCTGAATTTCGGATTCATGCGCTAATTGATTTCTGCTCCCTTGATTTCCCTTTTTGTCTTCCCCTGTTTGCAGGCAGCAATTCTCAGTGCTTTCCCCTTTTAGATGCAGCCCAGTTTGTCTGTGTTCTATATTTCTTTGACTCTGTCCTTTGCTGCTGTTACCCATTTGCCTTAGCCTTCCTCTTAGTTTAGTTTCCTGTCTTTTCCTTGGAGGGGTAGGGAGAGTTTGCATAGGTAATTTCGTTTTTCCCTGCTCCTGATCCTTACTTTCTAGAGGATCCATTCCATGTTTTCCATTGCACTTCTGCATCCATTTCCCATTTGATCATTAGGTGTGGTGTGTGGTGGTAGCTAGCTCCTGTGTGAATGCTTATGTTTTCCCCACTAGTTTGTTATCCCTATTCCAACTTAGGTATTTAGTTTCTGCAGCGGATCACGCTCCGCTGCCTTCCAGTCTCCGCCCTTGTCCTGCCGGGCTCTCCACATTGCAGCGGATCTCGCTCTGCTGCCTTCCAGCCTCCGCCCTTGTCCTGCGGGCTCTCCACATAGCAGCGGATCTCGCTCTGCTGATTCCCAGCCTCAGCCCTTGTCCTCTGGGCTCCCTGCCCGGCAGCCTGCCTCATTCCGGCTGCCTTCAGCCCTTGTCCTCTGGACCTCCCTACTTCTCCCATTGCTGTTATAGCCTTTCTGGGTCCCAGATTCATCAACAGGATTCGTGGGCTAGCTGACATTCAAGAGGTGTATCTCGTCCTCGTGAGTACAGTTCCTAAGTTCCCTTATGTAATACCATCAAGAGTGTTAGTACACAGATCCTGTCATTGCTGGCCCTCCACGTGGGTTTAGCGCTGTCAGTACCTGTAACAGCAATTGGGGGTAAGGTGCTTGCCGACTTTCCTCGCGGTCAGGTGCTTACCCCACATCCCTTTTCATATATTGGTTTTGATGTCACACTCTATTTTGCACTCCTGGGTTCTAGCATACCTGAGTCGTTGTTCCTGGGTGCACATTTCCCTTGCCATATTCGCTGCCTTAGTACTCGCCTGACTAATCCTGACACTTAGTTACAGACGCTAGAAGACATTCAAGCCAGAGTGAAACAACTCCTGGACCCTACAACCTTACAGAATTAGATACAAAAGGGATCAGACTTTACCATAGATAATGGTTTACCTTATTTCCGAGGACGCTTATTCCTGCCACATAAGGAATTACATGAACTAGTTATTTCCGGTTATCATGATACATTAATAGAGGGACACCCCGGTATTGCCAAGACAGAGGAAAAGGTGAAACGACATTTTTGGTGGCCCTCTTGGCAAAAAGATGTTAAATCTTTTGTGATGTCCTGTGGTGTTTGCGCCCAAAATAAAAGTCAAAAGAAAAGACCAGCCGGTCTCCTTCAACCTCTAGACATACCGCCAGCACCCTGGCACACCCTATCAATGGATTTTATTACGGACCTGCCTCCTTGTTCGGGGTACAATACTATTCTGGTAATTGTGGATTTGTTTTCCAAAATGGCCCACTTTATTCCTTTGAAAGGTTTACCTTCAGCTTCTGTCCTAGCCAAAGAATTCCTCGAAAATATTGTTCGGCTACATGGATTCCCATCTATACTAATCTCTGACCGGGGAAGCCAATTCATTTCCCACTTCTGGCGCAAATGTTGTCAAATGGCGCAGATCGATGTAAGATTATCGACCAGTCACCACCCTCAGACCGATGGTCAGACCGAGAGGACAAATCAGACCCTTGAGCAGTACTTACGGTGTATGTTACAGCAATCTGAAAGCAACTGGAAAGACATTCTTTGGATAGCCGAATACGCATATAATATTTCGGTACACTCTGGAACTGGCCACAGTCCTTTTTATACTTTGTTTGGGCATCACCCTCGAACCTCCAGCCTTGACTCACCTCAGAACCTCGGAATGCCTGCAGTAGAACATCTGCATTCTACAATTACCCAAGCCTTCAAAGAGGCAACTACGCATTTACAACAAGCCAAGAGAAAATACAAGGAGAATGCTGATCTACATTGGAGTGAAGCACCTCAGTATCAGATTGGGGATCAAGTGTGGCTAGCTACCAGACATTTACCACTCAAAGGTCCTCGAACTTTTAACCCAAAATATCTGGGACCTTATTCTATTATGGCAATAATTAACCCAGTGGCTGTTAAACTTGATTTACCAGCTAGTATGCGCATTCACCCTGTTTTTCGTGTGTCACTTCTGAAACCAGTGGTACCCGGAACCCGACTACTCAAACCTCCAGAACCTATTCTAATAGATGGGGAGCCCGAATTCGAAGTGAAGAACATTTTAGACTCAAAAATGTTTAGGTCAAAACTGTTCTACCTAATTGATTGGAAGGGGTACGGACCTCAGGAGAGGTCGTGGGAACCCAGCGACCATGTGCATGCACCTCGATTAGTCAGGAAATTCCACCGACTCTTCCCAGACAAACCAAAACCCCCGGAGTGAACAACCTTGGGAGGGGCCTTGTGGGGGAGTGCTGTCATGATGCCCGCTCCCGGGGAGCCGGTTCAAGCCCTGCGTCCCCGAAAGCGGACATCCAGTCCCCAAGGAAATACCCAGCAACCCCATATAGGGGCCCTTTGGACAGTGTCCTGGCGCCTATGGCGCCAGGCTCATAAAAAACATCAGTCCTGGTGCCATGGGCGCCAGGCTCATTATGGGAGTGCTTGGGTGCACTTACCTGATGCAGACCATGCTGCAGGATCCCGGCCTCCTTGAGGCCTGAAAGGAACTACTTTACCTGTGGGACTAATTTACCATCCTGGCGTGGTCGGGGAAGGATACATACCTGATTGGAGGAAGGATACATACCTGGAACTTCTTCCAAGGCTATTTAAACCCCACCCGAACAGCCACACGTGCTTCACGTTGTTCTGCATCTAGCAGCTGGACGCTCACTGTGTCTGCTCCTGCATCCTGACTTCTGCCACGCCTGCCAGCATCCTGGATCACCTGCAAAGGAAGAGAAGAAGAGAACAGAAGAAGGAAAAGTCCTTACCTGCTAAATCCGCATCCCGGAGACATCTCGCCGACAATCCTGAAAAGGAAGACTTTTATTTAAAAGCTCATCGCGTCCATCGCTGCAGCGCCGCATTCCACTCACCTTTACAGGGCGCCTCCATGATCAGCAGCGATCATCCGGATTCGCAGCCACGCCCCAGCGCCTAGGGAGAAAAAGCCAAGAACAAAAGGTGAGAGAGAGAAGGGAATAAGGAAAGCTAATACTCCATGTTAAGACTTACCTGTTGATTCATTCCCTCTTCATTTCGGGTCCGCGCCGCATCCTGGCATTTCCGGACCCCGGCCCCTAAGGGGAAAAAAGGACATCAGCGTTAATGAGCGAATGAAAAGACATTACCAAAAAACGCTCATTAAAGACTTACCTGATTTCTACAAGGATTTCACCTCTCATCTCGGGTCGGTGCCTGTTCCCCGGCATTCCGTACCCCGGCCCCTATGGGGAAAAAGACACTAGCATTAGTACATTAATGCATGGACACAAGGGGAACCTCTTATAAAAAAAAATGTACCTGGAAGCCAAGCAAGTTTGGTTCTCACCAATCCGAAAATCCAGTGAAGTAACTGGATACCAACGCGCCCCTGCATCAGAAGCAGGTTGGAGAGCTCGTCCTTCCAGACCCTAAGGTGAGACGCTACGGGGAATCACAGAAGGGTTTCGAGGAGGGTGAGAGGGGAAAGTGGGAGGCCGATTGCATTACCCCACAGACAGTTAATCCCCTATTTTCGCCTACAGAAGGATACTTCTGCGAGCCAGACAAGCCAGATTTGGGGGCCCGGTCCAGTCCGTCTTCCGAACCCTGCCCATCACCTTAGAAGAGGTCACAGCAGCGCGAACCAGGCCAGCGCCTCCGTGGGAGTCAGGTGACCGTTACATCGCCCCCCCAAATCATAAAGCTATCTCTATAAGGGCTGAGTCATGAATATAGGGAGTGGAAGAAAACTGTTGCATCATGGTAAGGTGCGTAGGTACTAATTAGACATAACTCTCTACCCTCGATGGTACCGTACACAAGTGCCACCCTCCCCTCATCATCCGTTTTTGGTGCTTACTAGCCTGAAGGGGATAGTCGGATCAATCCAAATCAAGACCCCTGGCATATGAGGAGTAGGAGGATCCTATCAGGGTCCCCCGCCAAGTCTTGGCTAACGCTTCCAGTGTTTTCGCAGTTAAGTGCGTCTCTTGGAGCATGGCAATCCCAACCCTGAATCTTTTCAGGTATGCGTGTATTCGGGGTTGCTTAACAAAGCTATTCATGCCTCTGACGTTCCACGTCATAACCTTTATCCTATCAGCCATGGGTATCATGTGGTCCATCGGTCGTTTCTGTCCTCGCCTGAGGTCCCGCTTATGATGCACCATTTGTGGAATTTCCCTGTGGTCTTGGTGTCTCTAGGTTTAGGTTCCCAACTATGGTGCTAACGCCCCATTTCCCTCCCCTCTTTAACTGTAACCTCCCCAAACACAGAACAGGTCCAGCGAGGTTCCCCTCGTTATGACAGTCCCGTTTTTGCTCCGTTTGACCACACATTGGTCTTCAGGTGCCCTGCGGGCGGGTATATATACCCTGAAAGAAACTGCTGGGGGTGGAGTGACCTTTGGCTCCGGTGCCTCGCTGTAGTGGATCATATCAGCTGTATTTAGGCTCGGTCCCCCTACTGATAGCCTATCGACATTGGAATGACTCTCCTGTGTTTCGTGGGAAAGGGCTCAGTGTGGTTGCCACTTCTTATCTTTGATGTCGGGGAGCTGCTGCCCGTCCATCCAGTCCCGGGCCTGTGCCGGTGTGTCAAAAAGGTGGGCTCTGTTGTTGTGTATTACTTTCAATCTTGAAGGGTACAGAAGCATGCAGCGCAATCCTGCTGCTTTCAGTCTGGCTTTTTTGTGTATGAACTGCCCCCTGACCTGGAAGGTATAATCTGGATAGATGGCAATTTGTGCTGAGTTTCTTTGGATCTGACCACCTGATCACGAAAAGGCAAGTATGACCTCTCGATCCCTGTAATTGAGTACCTTCGCTATCATTGGCCCGGGTGGAGCACCCGGCGGTGGTTTCTTTGCAAGGGACCTATGGCCTCTCTCAATAGTGAAGCCTTGCGAAAGCTTCTGTGCACCAACTTCCTGCAGCAGGAGGTTCTCGACGTAATTAGTGGGGTCAGAGCCCTCAATACCCTCCGGCAGACAGAGGAGGCGGATATTGTTCCAGCGAGCTCGCCCTTCTGCCTCCTCAGCTCTGTCTTCTAAATTCTTGTCTTTTGTTGAAGCACATCCACGTCTTGCAGGAGTTGGGTTTTGGCTTCTTTATTTTCTCTGACCTGGGTTTCTAGTGCTCCGGTTCTGCTGGCTAAGGAGCGGACGTCTTGGCGCAGGAGGCCCAGGTCTGTGGCCATGGCATCAATTTTGTTTTCCATTGTTGCTTGGAACAACTTGATGACCTCAAGGATCTGGGTATTGCTGGGTTCAGCTGCTGCATTGGTGGGGTCAGGTCGTGCTTCTGTGGTTACCACACTCGGGCAATCGGGGCCTGTAAGCCCGCTGGCTGCGACGGTGTCTATGGTGGTTTGGCGCTGCTTGGACCTTGCTCCCTTCCCCGACATCTTGTCAGGTGGTGGCATCCCTCCGACCCAGGCGCAGGCGGTGTGGTTTGGAGGCTGCAGACGTGGGGACTGGCACAGTGGCACGTGCCCGCTGCCACAGGTCTGGTTGTAGTTTCCCTGCGTCGAGATGAGAAGGTGTTCCTGACTCGGCCAAACTCTGCAGGGTGCTGGTATTGGAGATACAGGGAACTCTGTAACCCTACAGTCAATTGCCTGCTCAGGCCCTGGGTAGCTGGGCGGGTAGTGTATGGTAGCTTTGTGTTCGAGTGCTATCAGTAAGATCTGGAGAGCGTGCTCTTTCCGCTCACAGTTTCGTATGACAGTTGTGTCGCATGGGAAGAGGATGTTGTGTGGGTCGAGATGCAATTTGTATGCTGTTAGCAATTGGTGTCTCCTTACATCAGTGTCCTCCAATGCGGTGAGGCAGGGAAGAGTGCAAGTCTATTTTCCAGTCATCAGGTTTAGGGCGTGAGGGAGGTTTTTGTCTGTGACCCATACACAAGTGTAGGAAAGCTTAGGTTCACTGTGTTAAGTCCGGTGGGCTCTCTCTACTCCAGGCTGCCAGCTATCTGCACCTTTCGGTGTCAACCTATCTCCTCCCTTCGCACATCAGGCCAATGGGGGGATCTGGGGACCCTCTCGGAGGAGCAGCCCGGAGCCCGCCGGTGCCTGTTTGCGTCTAGGCGCCACAAGCCGGTACTCGTGACTCCCCGTGCCTGCCTCCTCTCCAAGGGCCGCGAGGATAGCCAAAGCGTGGGTTGCCGCTCTCTCTCCTGCGTATGCTGGGTGATCCTCTTCCCTCGGCGGTGGCGACGGAAGTTGGCGGGGGTTGGCGGGGCTTCACCCGGCCTTGGGTCGCCTGTGTCCGGCCTAGTGTGCCGGTGTCTAATCTGGTCCCCTCCTCTCCCTGATCACTTCCGCGGCACTGGTTCGCCTCAGGTCCTCATTGCGATCTTTTCAGCATCTCCTGGCGGGAGCCGGTTCTCGCCGTCCCGCAGCCTCCAGGCGCGCGTGTGCCCAGGCAGCTCCACGCACCAGGCAGGTCGCGACTCGGCTGCAGCTCCTCCACACATCAGCGCACCCGGCCCGGCGGGACCTCCTCGATGCGGGATCCCGGGACACGCCATTTCAGTCTCCAAACGAGGGAGGCCTGTTCGAACACTCTGGTGCCAATGCAGGTTCGCCAATCCTCGGTCAGCACTGCAGACGGCGAGCAAAAGCCCCAGCGACGTCTATGGGCTCCAGCACCTCTGGGGGATCAGCGCGGGAGCCGCTATTTTGGCCTCTGGTCCGCCAGTTCTCGGCGTGCAGCGATAAAGTGCTTGCAGGCTCTCCCAAACGTGGGAAAAAAATCGTAGGGCCTCTAGATGGGGTCCGCAGCAGGTGATGTGGCTCGCAGGGTCCAGAGGTTCCTCAGAGCCTTAAATAAACAGCTTATAGTTGGCACATCAAGCAGAGCTCACCAGAGACACGTCTTCTGTACATGGCAGTTATCCACGCCCCCACCACTACCTCATCCTTGTCGTCTTCTTGATCCCCATCTGCATCACCACGCTTGTTCCCCTCCATAGGCCCTCCAGGTGGTGGTGGTGGTGGAGGTGGTGATGAGGCAGCTGCAACAGCCATGGATGCCATTGCATAGCAAAAGCAGGAATCCAGAAACACCAATCTCCAGCATGTGCTCAGTCCTGGTCAGCCAGAAACACAATGAGGAGCAGCAGTGGGGTGTGGCCTTTTATAGGGGTGTGCTCTGCGGACAGTCGTGTGCTGGGTGGATATTTTGAGCCCCAGGTTGTGCCCCAGGTTGTGCTCAGGACATGGTCTAGGACTTCTGCAAGGGTGAGGTTTTGGCTTAAAAACCCTGGATTGGGCAAAAATGCACTTTTAGGCTGTATCAGGGTAAGGACAGTGTTTGTGGATACTCCTGATGCTCAGCGCGGGTGAGGTCACATGGTGACGTCCCCGGATGTCCGCAGATAAGAGTGCTTTCCGTAGGACACCTATTGCACGGGATGCAGTGTGCGCATGTGCCTAGGTGTTCGCAGGCCCGGGCTGGGTCCCAAACTAATTAAAAACGTGACACGTGCAGTGGACAGTTCCAGACAGGCACGGTTTTAGGAGGGCACATGGGGTCAGATGCGCATATGCCCAGGTGTCCGTAGGAAAGGGGTGCGACCCCCGAATTAATAAAAAGTGTGTCACACCTTTACGGACATCTGCAGACAGAAGCGGTGTTCAGAGGGCACGGGGGATCGAACGCACATGCACCAGGTGTCCTCAGGACAGGGTCGGGCCCTGAAGCATATAAAGGTGTGTCCTAACTTTGCAGACGTGTCTGGACAGGCGCGTTGTTCGGGGGCACCTCCATTTTGGTTACGGACAACCCAGACAGTTGCGCTGTCTGCGGACTTCAAACAGGGCTTTTTAAAAAAAAGACCCACGCACACCTCAACATTAAACACATATATATTCATTTACACACAGAAATACACTCAATTAGGGAAGGGGTAGCAGAATGAGAAACATATATGGGGGAATTGGGGTTTTCTCCAGATTGTTCATGAGGAGAGGAAGGGATTGAGGTTTCATAATAGCATAGTTGATTGAAGGAATTTGGTGGGGATGATTGGCTGGGAAGGGTGAAGGGGCACAGGTACAAGTGGGGCACTGGTAGCGAATATTTTCTGTAATATGCCTTTGCACAAATGTCATTAACTGTGCAAAATTAGACATTTGTGATGTCATCTTTGATGTCCTGGGTGTTAGTTTTAGCAGTGCACAGTGGTGCCGTGAGTTATGGTTGCTTAGCTTTCCGTAACTGGCAAATTTCAGAGGTTCAGTTTTACTTGTAACCATAATGTCCCTTTAACAAAATTTTTCACTGAATTTCATAGATCATCATTAGTGCAACTTAACCATAGCGTCCCTTTAACAAAGTTTTTTCAGTGAATTTCATGGGTTTTTACCAGTGCATGCTATTTTTCTACAACTTACTAATATCATACTTAGCCTAATATAGCAACATATGTGTCCAATTTACAAAGTTTAACCTAAAACTCTGCCATTTCTCACCATGTAACATCATTTTTGACACTTCTAAGCAATTGTTGCAACTTTTTCCCCTGTTTTTGCATCCGCCGACGTCCGCCAATGTCTGATGTCATCGCAGACCTTCTGGACAGTGCCACGTGACCATGCGCTTGCGCGTGGCATGATGATGTGTCCGCGAACGCGTCCTTACTTCGCGAACGGGTCCGTGCTTCGAGGACAGTTCAGAGCTTCATTTTCTACTGATCTAGGGACTTTCAAGATTAACATTCACCCTTGAACAGTTCCTACACCTATTCTTACTCATTATCAATTAACAATCTAGTACAATGCACATACTTGAAAGAATATTAGCAAAACTGCTATTTATCATAAAAATGGCATCAGCTATTGCCTTCCCTCCTCCCCAAGAGCCACCGGCACAACCAGCTGGAGGACCTACACAACAAAAAAAGCACAGTGCTTCTAAAGACAATGAAGAGGATCAAGAAGATGAGGTAGAGGAAGTACCTACCTCTAGCACCCAGAGAGAATCATGGGTGGGGCAGTTCTTTAACACAGCTAACGCTACCATAGTGAAATGCACTGAGTGAAACTTTATAATCAGCCGCGGACCACGTGGACATTACTCCTACGGGACCACCGCCATGCTCCGCCACACCAATTCCAACCATGCAGTTCTCTCAGAAAGGTTGTTCCTTTCTTAGCAAGTAGTAGGTTGTCTTCCTCCACCTCGTCGTCCTCAACCAATACTGTAACCACACAGCCTATTTCTGTGGTACACAAAATCTCACCAGCTATCTTGCGAGCAATAAAACAGGCTGTTGATCCATATCTCTAAAAAAACAGTCCCCTGCATATACTGCAACACACCACTCTGCAGGGGGAAGCAATTCCAAAGTGCTTTTGAATCTGTAATCAAGGAGCATGAGAAACACTGGCCCCTACCTTAGAAGTAACACAAGTGCAACATCTTCCCCTGTCCACCTGCCCCTCCATATTAGTGCTTGGGGCCTCATCCCTCATTTCCCTTCCCACCTTACGTTCTAACCTCTCCTTGTGACAAAATCCCACCAAACTTGACAAATACGTGTATATCTAGATCTAAAATCATTTTGCAAACCTGTGTGTGGATTTGTCAAATGGTACCACATTTATTCGGCCTTTACAATATTTTGGGACCCCCCCTCTAATTTTGCCCCCTCTTGACAGAATACCACCAAATGTTGCAAAAACATTTACATCTAGATTTAAAATCGTTATGCAAACTTCTGTGCAGATTGGTCAACTGGCATCACAATTATAAGCCTTTGCAATATTTTGGGACCCCCCCTCTAATTCTGTTCACTCTTGACATAGCAGCTCCACGCTTTCCAATCAGTATCAGGTCTAGAATAAAATTAAAAAATGTCATGCAGATTCATTGAGTGGCGCCAAAGTTACAAGCCATCCAAACACAGTTTTTCACCAACCCAGCAATGCAGAAATAGGCATAGATGTCCCTGAACATCTGAAGTGTTAGCGAACATCACAGGACTGTACCCGACCATCCAGACCATTTGCGGACTTCGGGGATGGAAGTGCCTGTTTTTTGGCTTCTTACGGCCATATCCCATCCCATGCTCATCACCCCCCGCCTCCCTCGAGTTTGTTTGATGAGTTTGACAAGTGCAATGTTGTGTTTTTTAATAGGTTTTTACCATGATGTCCGTGGACACCCGCGAATGTCCGCGAATCCAACATGGCGGGCGTTTCCAAACTTCTGAAGCATTTCACGCTTTCACCATCCAATCAGCGGGCGTGCCTGATGTCCGCGGACCTCACGTCGACTTCAGAACCAATCAGACTCCTGTCCGCGGAGCGAACAGGGCAGTGAGCCTGTGGACCGAACCCAGTTATCACAATTTTTATTCCTGCTTTTGGCCCATTTTACAAAAAACTACTGGACAGATTTACAACAAATTTACAAAAGCACGCTTTCGGACCAAGCAAATCTCCAAAACATAAGCAACAAGAAAGCCCAATGGAGTCAAAGTCATTTATCCACACACCCGGATCCTCAGGCTGTCGGTATGAGTATACATTTTTCATAGCAGCAAAGACTTCAATGTTAGGGTGAGTGTTTTGAAAAATTAAATAAGCACCAATCTGGGTGTGCATTATGTACTTAGTGAATCAAGCATACCCCCTTTTATCACAGACATATTTGTCAAATATAATGTTCTGCAGTCATTCTTAAGTTCCCAAAATGCTCCCTGATGTATGCAAAACAGCCAGAAACCTGCATTAGGGCTATTTATCCCCTTCGCCTTTCTCATAAGGGTATTTTGAAAAAGTACACTAGAATGGTACCAAAACATTGCGCTTTATACGGTTTGTGTCTGTCAGTCCCTAAGTGCCCCCTGCAAAGCCAATCCACTTCCCCCTCACAGACTCTTCTATGATGTGTGATGTTTCACTCTTGCAAGGCTCACAGTGACATTAAATGTCTCCAAACGCCATGCCAGTCCCTACCTCGATGGATGACTCTGTTTCTGCTGCTTTCCTTCTACTTTTCACAATGAAAAATATTGCACATCTCCCACTCAGGATATCTGTGTTTTTTCTTTGGTTATACTGCTGTCAGCAAAGGCTCAGGTGGGTCTAGCAACCGTGCACCTGACAACCCAACTCTCACTCAGATGCCCACAGAGAGCGAGAAACAGAGATAAAGTGAGACAGGGAAGAGTGAGGGAGAGAAGTAAAGGGAGAGAACAGAAGCACAGAGAGATGGAGAGAGAGCTAGATTGAAGTGTGAGAGCAAGGGAGAGCTAGTTCTACTATATTTCAAGCATAATGGTGCTCATTATAAGTTCCCCGCTATGCAAAAAATGCTGACAATTCCGTCACCAGCATTTTTTTCCAGACCGGGGAAAGAGAGGTTTGCCGGTGTGGGTAGTGAACTACCGGCAGGCCTGACCTGCCAGGAGTTGAGGCACCAACCAGTAAAAATATACCATGAATCACCAGCACCTATACTACCGGTACCGGTAATTCTGGCAATTCCATCCATCGAACTCCATGCAATAGGAATTTACCATCATCGGCACCAACCCGTAATATCCCAGTAATACCAGGATATCTGGTGACAGAAATGGTAAGGCAGTTTTGCCGGGATCCCGCCAGAATTACCAACAGGGTACCGGCAAAACTTTAATGCGGACCAACGTCTTGGCCAGTACTGCCACCTTACACAAACATACGACAATTCTTCATAGCAGTACAGCAGAAGCACAGGCTGTAACAACACCTTAATCCCAGGGATCATGAAGACTTTCCACAGATCAAATATGTCTGCCTCGAACATAAATAAAGGGATCCTTGTCACCTTCCCGCGCTGAGCAATACCGATGTAGGTCTAAGCCCAATAACTCATCATGATGTTGCGCTGCTTTACGGAGCATGAGAACACAGCTTAAGATCTCTTTAGAGGGCAGCACAAATGCCCCAGGCACAAAAACTGGTTAATAAACATTCACTAAAGGTGCCCTGAGAGCGTGTGCTGTGGCTGGCGTTGGGCTTGAGCGGCTGACGGGTTTAATAACGCTATTTGGGGACAGCATGGCAGTGATAAATCCTGTCAACTATCGTAAAGCAAGACGCCCGTGTCAAGGCCTTCCACACAAACATCCATCTTAAAGGATATCATGGCCTTTTTTTATTGGTATGGAACTATTTTCTCCACCTGCTCACTGTGTCAGTTTGTGATTTGTGGTCACGTGATGTCTGGCTTACCTCCCATCATGCAGCAAGGTAGAGAATATAGTGACTGGCCAGCGCAGAGGCAGGCTGCTGTCTCGCCGTACTGCCACAGCGATCCACGCTGTTCCCCAACCTCCAGCAATCCATGCCAAGCCGTGTTCTGATGTTCTTGATTCTAATTTGGCTTTTATGATCGTATATGTCGGATTGCCATGTTTGCTCTGTTATTCATCAGTTTTTCTGTTGCACTTGTCATGTCATGGGGCCTCATTACGACCCAGGCGGTAAGGGGTTTACGGCAGCGTTAACAGCGCCGACCCTTACCGCCTGAGTACGAGGTCCCTTAGCGCCATGGCGCTTTTAACACCTGCTTTTAGCAGGTGTTAAAATCCATGGCGCTAAGGGACCATGGAGTTAATTACGCCACCGTAATTTACGGTGGCGTAATTAACGCCTTCCCCACTCCCATTATGCCCTATGGGGCAAAAATGGGAATGGGGAAGGGTAAATGGGGATTGGGGACTTACCGCCCCGCCAAGGTCGGAATGGGGCGGTAAGTCCGCCAACCACCATGGCGTAAACATAGTTTACGCCATGGTGGTAAAGTCACGGCCCAGGCGGTAACTTACCGCCTGGGTCGTAATGAGGCCCCATTTTTGAATTAATTTAGGGAGATCAGCATAGGGAGATCAGCGTGGTGGTTTTACAATGCTATTTACTGATGCAAACATTCCTGCATGTGTGTTCATTTCATAGTTAGAACCATAGTGGTGATCTTCGACTTTTTGGCATCTGTCTTTTTTTTTTTAATTCTTTATTTATTCATTTAATAGAACATTAGAAAAAACAGTAAACAATCAGCAAACAGAACATACCACAAAATATAAAGGGCAATAAAAATACATGCAGAGAAAAAGTTAAAGGATAGTTCCGGGACTTTTTTTTATTGTCCCTACGGTTCGGCCATGTGTTTTTAAGCATAAATCGGTAGATCGTAGAAAACTTTCCTATGGACCTTACCCGACTTTTCGCCCATTAACGCACTCGAAATCAGCCGCCATTTTCTGATAATCCTATCATTTCCCCCCATCGCCCTGGCTCACCTGCTTTTGCGGCACTAAATCAAAATCCCCCGCCCCTGAGCCTGACATCAGCAGACGCGTACCGCCCATTTCCCAACGCCAAAGCACGTTTCGTGTCAACAATCGCTGCGCCTCAGCTAATGAAGTGTCGCCATGGAAATGGCAGGACGCCTCTTTCCTCTATAAGTATAAACACACCGTTTCACAACACACAGCAGCAGATTTTCGATTCCATTACTCTCTCTGTGTTACTTTGAGTATTCTGTGACTCGTTTCTGTGCTCTGGTCAGCTACCTTCGCCGCTTCTAGGCCTTGTGAACACCTGTACCATCTCTGTAAATTATTTTACTTTCTTTACCACACAATGGCTACAATAATGCCGTATATGTACGAGCCCGAGTACACCGAGGAAGAACTACTGGAAAGGCAAGCACGCGAAAACGATGGGGATTCGGACGGCAGTTGGGAGGACCAGTCAACGGATGAAGAGCCTGGACCATGTCGCATGGACGGCGTCTCCACCTGGTGCACGTGCAATCGGTGCGAGCTAATGCCAACTGAGGAGGAGAACTGCTGCTGCCGTGAAAATTCCGGGTGCTTGGCCTACATTTCGGAAGGCGAGCCAAGTCCGCAATGCATCACCGAGCTGCCAGAGTTCAGGGAAGCCTGCCTCTCACGGACCGTGTTGAGGATGATGATGGTGCTTATGCACGAACTTCGCGGCACTGTTTGTCCGCGTAATCCCAGTAACGAGTAAGTATACTCTGGTTGTGATGTCAGTGATGCCACTACTATTTCATGGTCGTCTCCCACATATAAAATTACATCTACATATCATTCGAATGCATGTAAATTGGTTCCATATTGTGCATTTTCTAGATAGAATTTTTTTCAAAGCAGAATGACATTTTTTACCTGAATCGACAGTGATAAGAAAGTTTTGTCATTTTAATACAGTTTGCATCTTTCATTTTCACAGGTGGTACAGGCTGGTGGCCTATCGTTGCTTCACTTGGTGGCTTCACGGGAGGCTCGGACAACGCGTTCGGAGAGTAATACCTGCCTGTGCGGTACTTGCCATTAGACAAAATTTCCCCAGCGACAGTGGACAATACCGCAGATTTTCCCTGGATGTGCTGCAACCGGAACTTTACAATGTGTAATGTTTATTATTTATGTTCAATTGAAATTAAGATCTAAAATAAAACCCAACATATATTTTAACAATGGTTGTTTTGATTTTTTAAATGAATCTAGTGTGTCTCCATTGAATAGTCTTCCTGTGCCTTGTCTTGTCACACCACATGTCTCCGGCCAGCATCCTCCCTCACGCTGGCCGCCCACCTTCAATCCACATAACCGTTGAACCCATATGCAGCAGACATACATATGTTATTTTGCGGGTTGGCATCAAGCATCCCGGCCTTGCCTCCTCCCCCAAAAATACTTACCACACCACTTTGTTCAAGCGTTGGCAATAAAAGGAAGGCCGTTGGATTTTATTGATACAAAACATGGTTATAGGTAAATAATCCATATGGTTGATCATAATAAATCATCCTTTTGGGCACCGGGTACAGAGATGACCCCCTCTGGCCCGTGCCGCCTTGCCACCACAGGCCAGCCTGCTGCTGACTAACTGCCTAGGCATCCAGGGTCTCCAGGGTGAACTGCACCCATATATTCTCCTGGGAGGGTGAGGTATTTATAAACTCACCCCCCTGCCTTCCATGTACTAGATCCTGCAGCCTGCCTCTTACATGCAGTTAGATGGCCTCTCCTTGGTGAGGCCCTGCGGCAAACGAGTCTTGTCTGCACGACCACCGCCCCAATCCACCCCCCGCCCTATCAAAGGCAGTTCGCACCGGGGTACTTGTGCTGGCAAGTGGAGCTGTCAGGGAGCGATAAAGGCCAAGAGGTGCCAAAGACCATGTACACTTCAAAGTGGTCTATAGAGCATGGGTTGTTGTTCCCATGTCTACCTCCAGACCCCGTGTCTCCTGCCAAGCATCCCCCCTCACGCTGGACGGCCCCCTGCAATCCACATAAGTGTGTCTCCATTCACGAGTCTTCCTGTGTCTTGTCTGCACGACCACCGCCCCAATCCACCCCCCCCCCGCCCTATCAAAGGCAGTTCGCACCGGGGTACTTGTGCTGGCAAGTGGAGCTGTCAGGGAGCGATAAAGGCCAAGAGGTGCCAAAGACCATGTACACTTCAAAGTGGTCTATAGAGCACGGGTTGTTGTTCCCATGTCTACCTCCAGACCCCGTGTCTCCTGCCAAGCATCCCCCCTCACGCTGGACGGTCCCCTGCAAACCGCATAATGCCACGACATATACACGTCATTCATTCACAAACACACCCCTGTTTCGAATTCTTTATAACCCACTTCATATTCTAATGAGAACTTCTTTGCGCTTTGCTAGTCAACCCGCGAAGGTGCTGGTTATCTGCTCTTCGTCTCTGTGAACTTCCGTGACCACTTTGAGGAAACTCGTCAGTTTGCAACCTGTGAACTGCTCCCTGTTCTACGACAAGAAACTACTCTGATCCCTGCATCTAACTGTTTGTTCGTCAAGGTAAGGCCATGTACCATAATCATTTTGCGTCCAATTTCTTTTCGTTCAAGACAGTACATGCAAGGAACTAGTCACATGTTCTGAGTTTAGTCAAATTATCTTTCTATTTTTTTAAAGTTATTCAAATACTTATCCGCATGTGAATAACGTGTATAGTTCCAAGAACCAAAACGAACCTTGCATTGAACCTTTTATGTGTCATTTAATTTTTTAACACATTGGTATTCATAGAGAATTGTTGATCTTTACTTTTCAGAACTTTCCACAATGCCTGCCTGTTCCATTGGCGGTTGCCCTTCGAAGACCCATAATAAATCTGAAGGTACTATAATGCATGTTTTCCCTAAGAATCAGAGAATCAGATAAGAGAATGGGTCCGATATTCCGGATATCCACCGTCTGAGCTTGAAAGTAGAGTCCTAGAAGTCTTTGCGGACAAGAGGGGTGATCGATACCGCATCTGCAGCAGGCACTTTAGCTCAGACATGTACTCCACATCATTGCTAATAAAGAAGAACACACCGCGAGCGAGGCGAAAATTGCTCTCAACCGCTATTCCCACTCTATTCGTCCACATCCCTCCACTGGTGAGTCAAGTTTACGTATTTATCTCTCGGCCTTGCGGTAGTGTGTAGCATTAGCTAACAATAATTTCCCCATTTATGTATCCACTCAATATGAAGGCGGAAGATTCTCCATCCGTGTCGTTATTGCAGTCATCAGCCACTTCAAGCGCCTATCGGGTAATCTTACTTAGCTATTCTGCCACTGACTTGTTTTAGGCATATAAATCAATAGTTTTAATTTATCGTGTGATTATTTTACCTAATGGTACACCCTTGTACTCGTCCTCTAGTCTTTGTTTTCAGTTATAATTATTGTTATCCAAAATAATGCAAGTACTGTCTTTCAGGGAGATGCTGAGGAGTCCAAAGTATTGACGACAACCGTTGATGTCACTCAGATGCTCGAGGTACGTTTCCGGACAGTTCCATCGATGGAGATCATCAGATCTTGCATTCTTGTAGCGTGATTGTTACACACAATGTTTCTTTCGTTTTTAGCCATTGATATGTCCTTCTGTCGTCGCCCTCCTATGTGTCTTCTTTTTTCAATATTGTGTTCATTACTAATGAAAGTCCTATGTTTCAGGGAGTCGATGGAGCATTAGTCCAAGAAGAAGGGGGAGCATGCAGTTACGGGTCGGCGCAACAGCTTGCAGAAGTGTGCACCGCAGTTACATCGTCCCTTGATGTTCTTATGCATTTCGAGGTATGGATACTGACAGTTCGATCAAGCGAAATCATATGACGTGATTACATCCGCTATACTTCCTTCTTTATTAACGCAAGTACTATGTTTCAGGGAGATGACGGAGCTTCTTCTACAAGAACATCACCCCTAGTAGTTGATGCAGATATCTGGGTGGTGACACTTCCAACGATCGAGCAAATCGAATCATATTTAGATATCCATTATTTATTTTAGACAACTGATCATTTGTGCAGGTCTATTTAGATGAGCCGTTGACGGCTGCACAAAGTGTATGTTCTTTTTAACAAAATAGAAAACCATACTAATGCAATTACTGTGTTTCAGGGAGTTACTGAAGCATCATCTTCAATAATATCATCAATGGAAGTCTATGAGGAGCCCGAGGTATGGATCTTGACAGTTCCATCTAACTAGATCAACAATGCGTGAATAATTGTCGTTTGAATTTTCTACACAAAGTGTTCATTCGTGTTTTGCTATTGAGATGTACGTGGGTATTGGTCCCCAAGTACATTTTGTGTTTTCAATATTATTATACATACTAATGAAAGTTCTATGTTTCAGGGAGTCGATGGAGCGTCAGTGCGTGATGGATGTGCTTATCATGAAAATATAGTCGTTGCAGCGCAAGAGGAAGTGGAGACATGCACACACGAGTCGGAGCAACAGCGTCCCGATGTTGAAGTTCGAGGCAAGAAAGTTTCAAAGAAAAGAAAGCAAAAGAAGGTTAGTGTCCTGGTCACTATATTATGTTGTTTTTCACTGTTAATAGTTCAATACTGTAAGTTGTGTTTAAACTGAACATCCCTTTTCCAATCTGTCCTCTAGTTGCGAGTGGGTGTACGAACTAGATCTACACAGACAGTGAAGCGAACAAGAGATGTTGCTTGTCAAACCTTTTGGCAGGGACTTGAGACTGGAGATGCATCGTGCCAATGGGAAGAATATGAAGTGATTGACAACGGAGCTATACCACATCCAGCCATTGATAGTGAATGTCCTCCTGGTAGTTCGGATGCAGTCGGAGATCAATTCACAGAATCCACACCCGCAAAAACTAAGACCGCGAGAAAGTTGAAGAAATTGTTTTATTCACCCATCGCCGGAGAAGGAACAGATGTTGCAATGGAAGAGAATGAAGTGGACGACAATGAAACACCATCAATATCACTGAACATAGCGGAAGACGATATCAGAGATTCTACCTTTCATGTGAGTGACATGTCCTCAACGTTACAGGCCGAACCAGCTGGGATGCAGAGTGACAGTATAAGGAAAGAGGCCAAATTCATTGTATTCGATAGTTGTTTGATTGATATTATTATTCGGATGAAATGTGGGCATTCGGTTGGTGGGGAAGTATGTGGGGAGCCATTGATTAATGTGACTCGTGCAATTCGAGGCACTAACCTTAAAATACATGCCACCTGTACAAAATATGATCCTTTCTCATGGTCTGCACAACCCATGCTGGGGCAACTGCCAGCAGGCAATCTACTTTGTGCAGCGGCTGCACTTTTTAGTGGTTCAAGTTTTAAAAAGTTAGAGTCTTTCTTTCAGTTTGTGGGAATCCATTTCATTGCGAAAACTCAGTTCTACAAATACCAAACCGATTATCTATTTCCAGCCATTAGTGAAGCTTGGAGAATGGAAAGAATGTCTATTGATAGTACATTCGCGGGCAAACGGTTCAGGCTAGCCGGTGATGGACAGTGCGACAGCCCAGGATTTTCAGCCAAGTACTGCACCTACCACTTTCAGGACATGGAAAGTAAGAAAATTGTGAGTTCGGTGGTCGTGCAGGTGTCACAAAGTACATCCTCAGTGGCCATGGAGAAAGTTGGCTTTGTAGCATCATTGCAAGAACTACAATCGCGGGGAATGGTGATCGACCTGATAGCCACGGACAGACACGTTTCAATTGCCAAGACAATGAGAGAAGAGTACAAAAATATAAATCACCAATTTGACGTTTGGCATCTTGCAAAAACAATCAATAAAAAAATGTCGGCTGCGGGTAAAAAAAAAGATATGCAAGGTATTTCACAGTGGTCCAAGTCAATCAGCAACCATCTTTGGTGGAGCTCAAAAACATGTGGAGGTTCGATGGAAATTCTACTGGAAAAATGGCGGTCAGTAATGTTACACTGTAGCAACGTTCACCGCTGGACCACAAACCAACATTTCCACAATTGTGAACATGGCCATTTGTCCACAGAGGAGGCACGGAAGAAGAAGTGGTTGATTCCTTCATCACCCACTCACAAAGCCATTGAAAAGATTGTATTTGATAAAACTATAACAAGAGATTTGAGGGGACTCACGGAATTCTGCCACACAGGAGATTTGGAGGTGTTCCACAATATGTGCCTAAAGTACAGGCCAAAACGATTGCATTTTGGCATGGAGGGCATGATAAATCGGACTCTTCTAGCGGTCTTGGCCGTCAACAAAGTAGGACGACCGGAACTTTAGGTACGCTTCGCTACAATAAGGCCTTCACAAAAAGAAGTAAACAATGGGTTATCAAACCAGTGTTTGAGGATATGCAATATGACTTTATTGAGAGACTTATTGTTGATGTCCTAGATAGGCACATCCATGGAGTTGTGAACGAACCTGTGCAGGGGACAACTGCATTGCCACCCAACATTGCCTCTGTTCCATGTCCACCTAAAGCAGAGCTCATTGAGAAATACACATCGCGGTTTAAATGATTGTAATTTGATTGTCTGTTCTCTCGAGTCTCCTCATGTTGCAGGCCCATTGAATATGTGTATCTATGTAATGTGTAAATAAAAGTGATTGCTCAGTGTACATGCAATGTGTCTCTCCACCGTTGCCCCTCCCTTCACCGTGCAGTAGTGCGAACCACCCGGGTGTCACCTGTGACTTTGCTCTCGAGTCTCCTCATGTCGCAGGCCCATTGAATATGTGTAGCTATGTATTGTGTAAATAAAAGTGATTGCTCAGTGTACATGCAATGTGTCTCTCCAACCTTGTTCATTTGCGCATTGAATTAAACCAAACAGTAATATAAATCATTTTTCAAAATATATAGAATGTCTCCGTATTTATGGTTCTCTGGGGCTGCAAATACACGCACACAAAATGCAAAGATGGAGTGTAAATTTCAAGTCCTGTGAGATGGCCTTACACTGAATGTAGCTAACTAGGAATGTGTGCTCGTTCAAAGTGAAGGTCAGCTGCTTTGATTTTTTGCTCGGGTGCCGGAATGGCCGGGACCATCCCGAAAGACTTCTTTTTGGGGGTGTGGTGCAATAACGTAAACGATAATGAATATAATTTCAGAAACGAAAGCCATTTAATGTTCGTTCATTAGAAGAAATAACGTCGGCATAGAAGGAGTGGTATTTCGGGGCTGCCCTACGCACAGACACAATGGAAAATGCAAATATAATGTAAGTAACTCTTTAGATGAGTTTATACCGCAATTTAATTACTATACAGTAGCTTTAAAGACGGGTTAAGTTGTACTTGTTCGTTCTATGTGGCATATTGTTTTGTACCGCGCACTATCTTGAGGAGAACCATCTCCTTTTACGGAAGCACCTCAAAACCTTCCTCTTTGCTTCTGCTTTCTCTCTCCCTCTCCCCTGCTACAACTGATCCACTGTCTGCGACCTCGGTCCTGGGCCCTTCCACTCTCCACCTGCACTGCCTCCCTGTCAACCCCTGCACTGGGGGACTGTCTCAGTATCCTACAGCCCCCCCTTGACGTATAATACCCAGTTGCACTGTCCTAGCTATGAAATAATTTCCCGACCTAATATATAAAATGAATAATTTTAATAAAGATCTGATGGTGAGACTAATTTCATTTTTTATGTTTTTAAAACAGGTACATCCTTCATTATTGTATGTGTCACGAGTACCAGACACCGGCGGATGGCTTTTTTAACCGCCATTTGCTTCTCCGCGTGAACAACGTTAGCACCCTGACCATTTTATGGGACGATCGCCAAGTACAAGTATGCCCTTACGCGGTACTAACGGCTAGATGCAACATACAGACCGTTGTGGTGGCCTAGTGCCTCGTTGTTGGAGCAGCCATGCGATTATCAGTGTGACCAAAGAGCTTATTTTATCGTAAACCAACACCCTGTGTACTGCACACGAACATCGCTTGCCTCAAGACAAACTATTTTGGATCGAGAGCAAAGAAAAATGCAAATCGCAGAATATTCTCTAAACATTTGATGTCCAATAAATGTACTTTGCCAAATGGACAATCTTGCCGTTTGCTTTTAAACCACAGTTTCATATTCCGAATTGTGGCGCTGTATTGTGAGATGATCTAAGACCCTGTGTACAGCAAAGGAACATTGCGTGCCTCAAAACGAACTTTTTGGAACGTGAGCAAATAAAAATGCAAATCGCTGAATATTCTCTAAACATTTGATGTCAAATAAATGTACTTTACCAAATTTACAATCTTGCGGTTTGATTTATAAGTACAGTTTCATATTCCCAATTGTGGCGCGCTGTGTTGTGAGCTGATCTGTGTTGGTTTCCGGGTTCTGTGTGTAGTCGCGTAGAAGACGCCTGGGCGCGTTTGCCTACGCAGCACAGTCACGTCACGGATAGAGCCGGGGAATATGAATGTTTTGATAAAGTCTGTTTCAGGGGAGGGGGATTTGATTTAGTGCCGCAAAAGCAGGTGAGCCAGGGCGATGGGGGGAAATGATAGGATTATCAGAAAATGGCGGCTGATTTCGAGTGCGTTAATGGACGAAAAGTCGGGTAAGGTCCATAGGAACGTTTTCTACGATCTACCGATTTATGCTTAAAAACACATGGCCGAACCGTAGGGACAATAAAAAAAAATCCCGGAACTATCCTTTAACAGATTTACAAATCAATGAACTAGTACATATCCAAAAAATCATACCAGATTTTTCATGGAAGTGTAGTTTTCCCTGTCTCTTGTAAATCACCTTTTCCATATTTGCAAGGCAATTCATTTCCTCAATCCATTCAGCAGATTGTGGAGCACTTTGAGACTTCCGGCCTCTTAAAATATTGCAGGTCGAAGCCCCCTCTAAACAGAAACTTTTTTTGAGATAAGGAAAGGACCTCGAGTAAATCATCAAACCATAAAACCATTGTTTTAAAATCCATAAAATCCAAATCAATATCCAAGTGTAGAACTCACAAACATATTGTACAAACATCATGCCAAAATCCACGAACTCATATACAATCCCAAAGCATATGTTGTAAACTGCCTATCTCACTCCCACAGCTCCAGCAATTGTCAGAGTCTAGCATACCTCGCTTCATCAGCCTTTCCGGGCTCCAATACACTCTATTGAGGATCTTTATTTGTCTTGACCGTTCACTCAAGCTGATAGAACAATGTTTTATATTTGCACACATCTCATGCATGCCACATCTCAGACGAGATCTCACACCCCAACCTTCTACTCCAATCGTTTATTAGGTCTGAATTCTCTTTATACTTTCTCACAATTTGATTGTACACTTTATTTGCATCTGTCTTTTCTTCTGCTATTGTTTCCATTCTGCCTTCCCTCCCTTCGGTTTTCTCTCTTTCTGGTGATTCTGCTTGTTTTTATTCTCTCTGTAGGCTGACGGATTCCCTTGGCATTCTCCACCCCTCTTTTGTGTTTCGTAGCCCCTCTCGGAGCGGTGCTGGCGTAAGTCTGGAACTACGGCAGACCTGATTCTTGGTCTACTGAAGTTCACTCTACGTATGACTCCTTGCTTCTCTCTGCTAAACAGCATTATTTCCATTCCACTTTCATCGCCCTCTCATCCTCATTGTCTCTACCAGAACCTAACCCTCATTCTCTCCCCTCCTCCCCCTGCGTCTTGTCCCCCACTGCCTGCATTCGACTTCGCTAACTGCTTCACATCTAAAATGTCTTTACTTCGTTCATCTATTTCTCCATCATCCTCTTCCTTATCTAACGCTTCGCTCCATCTACCCCAGCAACACCACCATTTGACTTACTTACTCACTTTGACATTTCTTCCACTCTCGCTAGGGCACATCCTACCTCCTTCCATACATGACTGCCTTTTTGAACCCTTCTCTTTCTTCACCTATTGTCCCTCTTTCCTTTAAGCACACTTCAATATTTCCCATTCTGTAAAAAAAAACCTTGCTCTGTCCCTCTTTGACCTCTAGTTTCCTCCATGTTTCTCGTCTTCCCTTCCTCTCCAAACATCTGCAGCGTATTCTGCACTCCCAGGTACCTTCCTTGGATAATTCACAGTCTGTTTTGCCTCCATTGCAGTCTGGCTTTAGACACATCATTCTACTGAAACTGCTCTTTTCCTGTCCACCACCAATACACTCCTCACTTCATGCTACTCCAAACGCCCCTCTCTTCTTGTCCTCTTTGATCTGTCCTCTGCATTCGGGACAGTGGATCATGACATTCGTCTTTCATCTCTTGCTAATGACTCCAGCCTTAACTGGTTTCGTTCTTACTTTTCCAGTCGCACTTTCTCTGTCACAGATAGTCAGGGATTCTGACTCTTTTAGACAGGCAGTGGTTATACTTTCTTTATACAAATCCCATCTGAAGAAAGCAGTTTACATTTTTGATGTACTGCCTTTCCTCAAACACCAGGAGAGTTGTATACTCTTCAGTAAAACCTAGTCCAATCCCTTAACTCTTGATTTGCAAAACTATGTCTAACGTGACCAACAACGCCAAAGTCACCTCGGCACAGTTGAGTGAGTGCTCTATTTATTGATTGACTGCTCCAGTCAGCTGCCTTCCATACCTTACACCTCCCAACAATGAAAGCTTTAGCCCCCACTGAATGTAATTGTAATTGGTTATTTATCACACGCTTAATACCCAGAGGTTTTTAGATCGAACCTGTGTTGCTCCGCGTCGTCTTGCTTCCAAGACGAGTGCATTGCCCCTGAGATTCTGTGTGCCACCCCAGTTTTTAGCCTGATCCTCCCCCCAACCACCCATCAAAGTCCAACCTGCCTCAAATGCTGTAAGCAGAGTAATGCACTGATGATTGCGCTCTTAAAGGCATGGTCTAGTAAAATGTTTTATTGTCCTTACGGGTCGGCCATGTTTTTTTAATCCTAAGTGGCTCGATTTTAGAAAACTTTCCTATGGACCTTACCCGAGTTTTCGTCCATTAAACGCACGCGAAAACAAGCACCAGGGAGCCGCCATTTTCTGATAATCCTATCTTTTCCCCGATCGCCCTGGCTGACCTGCTTTTGCGGCACTAAATCAATTCCCCCGCCCCTGAGCCTGACATTATCAAAACATTCATATTCCCCGCCCCTCTCCGTGACGTTAGTGTGCTGCGTAGGCAAACGCGCCCAGTCGTCTTCTGCGCGACTCCACACAGAACCCGGAAACCAACACAGATCAACTCACAACACAGCGCGCCACAATTCGGAATATGAAACTGTACTTTAAAATGAAACAGCAACACGGTACATTTGGTAAAGTACATTTATTTGACATTAAATGTTTAGAGAATATTCAGCAATTGCCATATGAACTCCGAAAGCCATTTATTTTCTTTTATCTGTATCCGCAATAACTGTTCCGTTTCATCTTGAGTCATGCGCTGTTCCTTTATGGTACACAGGGTGTTCATTTTCGTAAAAAGAATCACTTTGGGAGCACGGTGAACCGCAAGGCTGTTCCATCAACTAGGCACTAGTCCAGCGTAAAGGTTGATATGTTGCTTCTAGCCACTAGTACAGCGAAAGGGCATGTGGGCCCTTGGCGATCGTCCCATAATATGGTGATCGTGCTCCAGTTGTTGACAGGAAGCTGCATGTGTCTGCTGAAGAATCCATCCGCCGGTGTCTCAAACAGATGGCAGTGGCAGAATGGGATCAAATACCTGTTATGAAAACAAAAAAATTATAATTAGTCTCGCTAGCCGAACTTCATTAATATTACTCATTTCATTTATTACGGCCGATCAGAAACTATTTGCTTGCAAGGATAGTTCAATGGAGTATGTTCGTCTCTAAAATCAATGCGAAAAGTAGCGAGATAAATCGAGGCCAACACACAATGATAAACGACAGTTAGTCTACATGCGTGAGGAATGATATGATATATGATATGGCATTTGTAACGCGCCTATACTCAAGTGTTTCTAGGCGTGACGAGGCAGGTGGGGAACAAGGGCAGACAGACAACGATCCTACTAGGCCAGGTGTCTTTCTGATTGCGCATGGGGAAGGGCTGTACATGGTTAGTTGAATACAAATTAAATAATAGGGCCAGCTGGTGGCAAGTGCAAGGTAAATGCCGGGAGAAGGGGCTGAAGGATACAGAGACAGTCCCGTAGTGCAGGTAGGCAGTGCAGGTAAAAGTGGCTGGGCCAAGGACCGAGATCGGTGAGACCAGTGGACCTGCATGCCCATGTGCCCACTACGAACACGTTTTACTTGCTTTTCCTAGCTCTTCATTCATTCATTTATTCATGCATCCATTCATTAAATCTTCATTCCGGTATAAAAGCGTGTAAAGATTTACTTACATTATATTTGAAATTTCCATTGTGTCTCTTCGTAATGCAGTCTGTAAAACGGACCGTGCTCTTGACAACGCTTTTTCGTATACTGAACTAAAATGAAACTCGGTCTAGTTTCTGAATTTTCTGCCTTATCGTCTCTTACGTTATTGCGCACTCCCTTCAAATGTAGTTCTTTCGGCATGGTCCCTGTCTCAAGGTAAAAAAACAATAAACCCTTAAACTTCCAGTGCGACTTGTGGGCCTCATCTGGGCGCTGTCCTTCGCATTCTTTATTTGCAACATCACGTAGTATAGGCATCTGTGAGAACTTGAAGTTTAGAATCCGTCTATGTAGTGCGCCTCAATGTGCAAATGCGAACTGGCTTCTCTCCCAAATGCCATGGCCCGCTTGGCTGGCGCATTCTAAGTGCCCCAATTTTGTCCCCGTTGTCTGCGAGCTTTGCAGCCCAAATTGAGACATTTAATTTTTTGCGGAAGGTCAGGGAAAGTATAAAGTACCACAGGAGTTGAGTTAAAAGTGAGTTTTATTGTTTGTTTGTTTGTTTTATTATTTGCAATACGCAAGCCTCCCCTCCGTTAACAGTGCCCAGCATTTACATTTACATGAGATGAGACATTAGAAAAATATATACATACACATATGTGAGGTGAATAGAGAGAATTCAAAGATGACACCCAGCTTGTTCGCCACCCATGATGGTGAAGGTAGGGGTTAGGTTCACAGGTACACTGTACAATAACATTTATTTACAAAAAGACAATCGTATTGCAATTATTTAAACCGGGATTTGTACTTCACAATCAGCTGTGCTTCGGGTGGGCATGGCACAATCGCAATGTTCGGTGGCAATGGATCACTGCTCTGCACAGAAACGTCCAAAATTCCATATCTGTGCTTCTCTAACACAGCAACAATAAGGCCTTTCACAAAGTCGAACTGCATTTCATCATAGACTGGTTTGATCACCCATTGCTTACTTCGTTTTGAAAACATCTTAGTGTAGTGAGGCATCCTTACTTTACCCCTAGTCCTAGATTGTTCACGTCCGACATTGCTGTTATGGGCCAAGAACCCTAGTAGAGTGCGATGTTTCATCCCCCGAAAGCTAAAATGCAAGCGCTTTGGCCTGTACTTTAGGCACATATTGTGGAACACCTCCAAATCTCCTGTGTGACAGAATTCTGTCAGTCCTCTCAAATCTCTTGATAGAGTTTTGTCGAAAACAATCTCAATGGCTTTGTGTGTCGGTGAAGATGGAATCAACCACTTCTTCTTCCGTGCCTCCTCTGGGGACAAAGGGCCATGTTCACATTGGTGGAAATGTTCATTTGCTGTCCAGCGGTGAACGTTGGTACAGTGGTGCATCAGTGACCGCCATTTTTTAAGTAGTATTTTCACTGACCCCTCACAAGTTTTTGAGCTCCACCAAAGATGGTTGGTGATAGAATGTGACCACTGCAAAATACTTTCAAAACCTTTTTTTTCCCTGCAGCCGAGATTTTCTTATTGATTGATTTAGCAAGATGCCATACGTCAAATTGATGTTTAATATGTGGGAACTGCTCTCTCATTGTCTTGGCAATTGAAATGTGTCTATCCGTGGCTATGAGGTCGATGTGCATTCCCCTTGATTGTAGATATTCCACTGATTTTATAAATCCTAGTTTCTCCATGGCCACTGACGATGTACATTGTGTTACCTGCACGACCACCGAACTCACAATTTTCTTACTATCCATGTCCTGAAAGTGGTAGGTGCAGTACTTGGCAGAAAATCCAGGGCTGTCGCACTGTCCATCGCCGGCTAGCCTGAATCGTTTGCCTTCGAATGTACTTGCTAGAGACAACTGTTCAATTTTCCAAGCATCACTAATGGCCGGAAACAGATAATCACGTTGGTATATGTAGTACAGCGCTTTAGAAATGAAATGGAGTCCCACAAACTGAAAGAAAGCCTCTAACTTTCTAAAACTGGAGCCACTAAAAAGTGATGCAGCTGCACACAGTAGATTGCCTGGTGGCAGTTTCTCCAGCATCGGCTGTCCAGACCATGAGAACCTATGATTTAATCGACAGGCGGCATTTATTTGACGTTACTGCCTTTTATTTGACGAGTCACATTAATCAATGGCTTCCCACATACTTTCCCTCTAATGGAATGCACACATTTCAGCATACTTATAATTTCTATCAAACAACTGTCGAATACAATGTATTTTCTCTCTTTCATTAGACTGTCATCCTGCGTCAACGTTGTTTCAGCCTGTGATGTTGTGGAGATTTCAACACATTGGAAAGTAATATCGCTGATATCAAGTTCTGATGCGTCTATGGATGCTGCGGCTGGTTCATTCTCTGTCATTTCGACATCTATTACTTCAACATTGATGGGAGAACACAACAATGTTGACAGGTTTTTTGGTGGCAAATTTTTGGCGGGTGTAGATTGTGTAAATTGATCTGCAACTACTTCAGAGCTATCTTCAATACATTCAATAACATCTTCTTGTGGTGGTGCGGTCGCACTGTGGCTATGGTCCAATGCAACTTTGCTGTAGTCTCCAAACACAGTTAATTCATGTTCTGGCCATTGGACATGAGCATCTCGAGCCTGAACACGCCTCGCCTCAATTAATAGTTCCTCCATAGTGTACACGGTCTGGCAAGCCACATCTCTCATTCGCTTCACCGTCTGTGTGTGTATAGTTCTGACACCCACGGGTAACTGGAGGAGAGATTGGAAAAGGGATGTTCAGTTTAAACACAAGATGGAGTGTAGTAGAATTGACTGGAAAAAAACATAAAATAGTCCCCAGCACAAACATTTTTTTAAAGTTATGAACTGTTTGTAACTAACCTTTTTTTGTTTTTTTTTCTTTGCAACTTTTTTGACTCGATCTTCAACATCTGCACGCTGTAGCTCTGATTCGTTTCCGCATGTCCTCCCTTCCTCTTGCGCTGCAACGACTATATTTTCTGTATCCGCATAGACAGCACGGAATGAGGCTCCATCGTCTCCCTGAAACATAGTACTTTCATTACTATGTATCAAGATATTGTTAGCATAAAACACACGTGAGGACGAACACACAGGTACATCTCAATAGCCAAACACGATTTAAACATTGTGTGCAACAATCAAACCACAAGTATTCGACCAGTGATGATCTATTTCGATGGAACTGTCAGTATCCATACCTCTGGCTCTGCATGGACTGCCATGAATGGTTGTATTGGAGAGGAGGCATCCGCATCTCCCTGAAACACAGTACTTGCATTAGTATTCTTTTCAATATTGGAAACACAACACACACTTGGGGTCGACGGCACAGGTACATATAAAGAGATAACCACAAATTATGTATTGTCCAAAAGAATCAAGGAAAATCCAAATATGATCACATTTCATCGACTTATTTCAACGATTCCTTTACATCTGCATCATCTAAATGAGATGTTGTGATTGTGGTGGAAGCTCTGTCGTCTCCCTGAAACACAGTACTTGGATTAGTATGGTTTTCAATATTGGAAACATAACACACACTTGGGGTCGAACGCACAGGTCATATAAAGAGATAACCGCAAATGATGCATTGTCCAAAAGAATCAAGGAAAATCTAAATATGATCACATTTCATCGACTTATTTCTCCGATTTATTTACATCTGCATCATCTAAATTGGATGTTGTGATTGTAGTGGAAGCTTCGTCGTCTCCCTGAAACACAGCACTTGCGTTAATAGGGAAGAAAGTATAGCAAATGGAATCACGTTATATGATCACGCATGATGGAGCTGTCAATATCCATACCTCGTGCTGCTGAAGAATATCTATGGATGTTGCAAATGTAGTGCGCACTTCCGAAAGCTGTTGCGCCAATTCGTATACGCATGGTCCCGCTTCCACTTCCCCTGGAATTACTTGAATGTCAGGCTCTGCATCAAGTGCAGGGGTTGACGCTCCATCAACTGCCTGAAACATAGTACTTGCATTAGTGAGGATTACAATAGTGAAAACATAACACACACCTGGGGTCGACAGCACAGGTACATATCAACGGCTAACCACGAATGAAACATTGTGTAGAACAATCAAACAACAAGAATTCCAGCTCTGATGATGACGCTCGATGGAGCTGTCAGCATCCATATCTCCTGCTGTTGAAGAACATCTAGAAATGTTGTAGATGTGACGGACGCTTCAGCATCTCCCTGAAAGACAGTACTTGCATTAGTATGAATAACACTAATTATAACTGAAAACAAACACCAGTGGACGATAACTAAGGTGTATATCAATTGGAAAGCACTAACCAAACATTTGGTAAAATGATTACACGATAAAATAAAAATATTACTTGACATGCATAAAACAGGTCTGTAGCGGATTAGCCTAGTAAGATTACCTGATACGCGCTAGAAGGGGTTGATAACTGCGACCACGTCAAGGATGTAGAATGTTCTTGCTTCAGATTCAAGGGATAGCCAAGAAGTTTTAAAGGTAAATTAATGATTGATAATGAAATGCCAATATTAAAAATAGCCATGTAAGGCGACAGAATACTTGTAAAATGCTCAATACAGCACAGTTCCCTGTTCCCATATATATACATTGCGTTTGTGGGTTATGAAATCGAAAAAGAATATATTGGTAAATGTCATTATTCAAAAAACTATACACTCATGTCAATATCGAAATTATTGCAAGGGATAGAACACCTACAATATCAATTAATCCGTTCGGATACCTACACACTACCGCAAGGCCTAAAGCTAAATCCGGACACTTGACTCACCGGTGGCGGAATGTGGACGAATAGAGTGGGAATAGCGTTTTCGAGCAATTTCCGTGTCGTTCGCCGTTTATTCTTCTTTGTTACCCTAGATGTTGTCTACATGTCCAAGGAAAAGTGCCAGCTGCAGATGCGGTATCGATCACCCCTCTTGTCCTGTAAGACTTGTTGGACTCTACTTTCCAGCTCATCCAGTGGATATCCGCAATGTCTGACCCATTCTCTTATTCGATCAACAGTTTTCGGGAATACATGCATTGTAGTGGCTTCAGATTTAGCATGGGTCTTCGAAGGGCAACCGCTAATCGAACAGGGAGGCATTGTTGATAAATCTGAAAAGTAAATATCGACATTATTATACAATCTTCAAGAATAAAGATTTGATACAAAAGTAAATGAATCATACAATGATCAATGCAAGGTTTGTTTTGGTCGCAGGAACTATACCAGTTCATTATGTGCGGCTTAGTATTTGCATGTTGCAGAAATGTATAAATGATGTGACTAAAAACTGAACATGTGACTCATCCCTTGGATGTTCTGTATTGTACGAGAAGGAAACAGCTTACATTATAGACTGGACCCCCGAAGGGTGCAATTCGATGACAATAGACACAGATGAAAATAAATAGATCTATTGATAGCATAGCAATGGAAACTCAAGTCAATAGCAATGAGACCAATGAACCTAGCACTATTGTGTACTCAACTCGCAAATAGATAGAAATTTAAAAATCTGCGAAATATGACTAGTATACATGGCCTTACCTTGACCAACAAACAGTTGGATTCAGCAAGCAGAGCAGTATGTTGCAGGAGAATAGGTGGGTGGCCACAGGTAGCACACTGATGGGTTTGCTCTAAGCGGTCACAGAAGTTCACGGATAGCACTACGAGGAGCAGATTAGCGTAGATCTCAGTGGTTGCCAGGTAACACGTTCAGGAGTTGACTTGCAAAGCAAAAAGATGTTCTCATGAGACATATCAAGTGGTTTATAAAGGCGGCCTGCTTCAAGGGGAGGCCTGGCTGGAGACACGGGGTCTGAGGAGGCCATGTGACCGATGGCCCCTTGGCGTGGGACACCTTTTGAAGTGTACATGTAGTTTGGCACATTGGCCTTTCGCGCTCCTGACAGCCCCCCATGCCAGCGCGCATCCACTGGCGCGAACCGCCTTTGATACAGGCGGGTGGGATGGATGGGCCTGGGGCGTGCAGATAAGGCACAGGAAGACTGCTGAATGGAGACACACTTATGTGGATTGCAGGGGGGCGGCCTGCTTCAAGGGGAGGCCTGGCTGGAGACACGGGGTCTGAGGAGGCCATGTGACCGATGGCCCCTTGGCGTGGGACACCTTTTGAAGTGCACATGTAGTTTGGCACCTTGGCCTATCGCGCCCCTGACAGCCCCCCATGCCAGCGCGCATCCACCGGCGTGAACCGCCTTTGATACAGGCGGGTGGGATGGATGGGCCTGAGGCGTGCAGATAAGGCACAGGAAGACTGCTGAATGGAGACACCTTTATGTGGATTGCAGGGGGGCGGCCTGCTTCAAGGGGAGGCCTGGCTGGAGACACGGGGTCTGAGGAGGCCATGTGACCGATGGCCCCTTGGCGTGGGACACCTTTTGAAGTGTACATGTAGTTTGGCACCTTGGCCTTTTGCGCCCCTGACAGCCCCCCATGCCAGCGCGCATCCACCGGCGCGAACCGCCTTTAATACAGGCGGGTGGGATGGATGGGCCTGGGGCATGCAGATAAGGCACAGGAAGACTGCTGAATGGAGACACACTTATGTGGATTGCAGGGGGGCGGCCTGCTTCAAGGGGAGGCCTGGCTGGATGTTAGGTGGAAACCTGTGCAGTTCCCTCTGGGACCACTGCAAAAGATTTAGGACTACAGGTGTTTGGCAGTAAACCCACTTGGTAGCAGTCTGTACCACACAGATTCACTTGGTAGCTGTGGCTGAGCAGTCAGACTTCCCTCAAGAAGAGTTAGGCAGTATGTGGAGTATACAACATAGGGCAATTCTACACCGTAAGACAAGCAAACACGCAACAAGGCTTCAGTGTAAAGATATAAAGGTATTTATTTATAACGACACATCTATAGAAAACACTCTGGCACTATTACGGCAAACGCTTCAATTACAATTACTCTACGAAGAAAAAAAGATCAATCCCCCTAACAATAGTTCGACAAGTCTAGGTTTTACCAGCATCACTTATTTGCAGACAGAGGTGTATGCTTCAACCTAGATGGCACTCTAGTATTTGTTAGGACGGGAGAGAAAAATAAGCAGGTTACGAAATCAACACGGTTCCAATACTTTACAGACAAATGCAAGGCAAGAAGGCAAGAACCACGGTAGATCATAAAGTTCAGAGGCCAGGCCTACTCGGAGAGAGGCGAGGCAATATGTCCCAAAAAGTATCTTAGTGGAAATGCGTTCGAGTCTTTGAAGCAAATTGTTATCGGCAGATTGGACCAGTTCAGAACAACACGCTAGAGAAAGCTTAGAGACGACCCTATGGAGAGGTGAGGATTAAGACACCTCACTCTATCCGGCAACAAGGGAAGCCAGGCGGACATAGCACCTTGATTGTGGAGAGACAGCTCCGGCGGGGGCAGTTTTTCCTGGTGGTGGATGCACGTCCGGTCTTTGCCAAGAGAAGAGATGATCTCGTCGTCGAAGGAAAGTTGAAGATCGTTGCACCACCAGGGAAGAGACCAGCCGCGGAGTGCTCCGTCATAAGGCACCACCTACAGGGGTAGTGGCTATCCGGTTGCCGAGGTGCTCTGCACGGGCAATTCGACCACTGCGTCCTGAGGCGAAGAAAAAGCAAAGGGGACTGGTTGTTCCCACCAGTCAGGGGAAGAGACTCTCCGGCAGGGAGATCTCCTCTGTCGTCGGGAAGTGGTGAGTCGGTTCAGCAGGGCTCCACCGGAGGTGTCGTCGTTGCAGGTCGGCTCAGCTTTACCCTCGTCGGATTCTTAGGTCCTGTGGCGACTTCTGAAGATCCAGTCCCAAAAGCCCTGCTTTTATGCAGAAAACCCCCATTCATTCAGCCTAGTTGTCACTCAAAACACGCTAAGTGGTGAGCGGGGAGGCTCACCACTTGGGCCAATCACACCAGAGTGCGACCGGAGTTGGCAAGGCAACTCGGTCCAGGGTGCCTAAACCCCCTCCCACACCCCTATGGTAACCCAGACAGAATGGCACCACTTTGGAGGGTCTCTGTACAGAAGCCCGCCAAAAGTGGAACAAAGGGCTCAACCTTTGGTTTAGGAGTCACAGAGACGAACACAAACGCCATTTTAAAAAGCCGAGTTCTGGCAGAAAATACCATCCGATAGACTTATTTAAGATAAGTAGACCGGAGGTATGTTAGAGATTAACGAGAAACAGTATCAATCTCCAACAATGGGAAGAATCCCATAGGGTTATATTCGGGGTCGAATATAACAAGTAGTTTCCACTGCCACCAGCCAAAACTCGACGAGGGGGGACGGGACAGTGCCCCCTCGAATAA
This sequence comes from Ambystoma mexicanum, assembly GCF_040938575.1. Classification (NCBI taxonomy): domain Eukaryota; kingdom Metazoa; phylum Chordata; class Amphibia; order Caudata; family Ambystomatidae; genus Ambystoma; species Ambystoma mexicanum. The sequence continues at coordinate 308,015,013 of NC_090934.1, read as the reverse complement.
CAGACCTAGGAGTAATCGAATTACCCCTACTAGTATGTCCACAATAGGATGGTTTGTACTAGTTCTGTTAGTAAATTTAGGTCTAGTAAAGCCAATGGTGACTTTACATGCCCGGGGAGACAGTAGTCAGTCCCCGGGTATGGAGTCTATGATGGAGGTCCGCTAGGACGCCCTGGTGTTACGGCACGTAGGGTGCGGTGTAACACACATAGAAAAACATATGAGACCCTATGGAGTAAAAGACCCCATAGCCCATAGAACACATGGACATTCAAAGGAATTACACACATTCATGTCCAAGAGTGGGAGAAAAAGAGTCTCACTCTTGGCAGGATGGAAAAAAAACACTCCAGAAATCCAGCAAAGCTGCTGTGGGACTCACTAGGTTAGGAAATTCAGCCTAAACAGAGAATTCTCCCTAACACTCGCCCCCCCCCCCCCAGACTAAGGGACAGGAGGATTTAATCCACTCCTGGATGAATCTCATACCTCTAGTCGATGACATACATCCTAGAGAGACCATCAGCATTTTGGTGGTGACACCCTGACCTGTGCTCAATGGTGAGATCAAACCCTTGCAGGCAGATCGACCATCTCAATAGTTTCGGGTTTTCCCCTTTCATTTGCATTAACCATCTCAAGGGTTGGTGGTCAGTCTGAATGACAAAAGTAGAACCATACAAGTATGGCCTAAACTTCTTCAGAGCCCACACAATAGCAAAGCACTCTCTTTCGATTGTTTCCCACCTTGTTTCAGGATCCTTCAGCTTGCAGCTGATGAAGCAAACGGGGTGCTCCCTACCTTTCCCATCCAGTTGACTGAGTACGGCACCTATTCCTACATTTGAAGCATCTGTCTGCACAATGAAGTGTTGGCGGTAATCAGGAGCTCTGAGTACTGGGGCTTGGCAAAGAGCCTTTTTCAGGTTTTCAAAAGCCTGATTGCACTCCTCGTTCCATCTAACCTTTTTAGGGAATTTGGGCGAGGAGATGACATTCAGTGGAGAAGCTATGGTCCCATATGAAATTCCTGTTTTCATATGGGAGGCTCTCACTTGGGTTTGAGTAGTAGGTGTTGTCCAATTCTGCACAGCTTCAATCTTACTGAGCAAAGGCCTTATTTCTCCACCTCCTACCTCATGTCCAAGATAGACTACCTTACTCTGTCCAATTTGGCATTTACTTGCCTTTATGGTCAGATTGGCTCGTCCAAGAGCCTGCAAAACATCTCTCAGGTGGGTTACATGTTCTTCCCAGGAATTGCTGAACACTGTGATGTCATCCAAGTATGCCATGCAGAAGTCCTCCATCCCCTTCAGAACCTGGTTTACCATCCGTTGAAACGTAGCAGGTGCATTCTTCAATCCGAAAGGCATTACCTTAAACTGGTATAAGCCAACAGGGGTAGAAAATGCAGTTTTCTCCTTGGCATGGTCTGTCAGGGCTATTTGCCAATAGCCTGACGTCAAGTCAAATGTGCTGAGGAACTTGGCGGCGCCAAGTTTATCCACCAACTCATCTGTTCTTGGCAAAGGGTGGGCATCAGTCTTGGTGACTGCATTAAGAGCTCTATAATCCAAAAAGAATCTAAGCTCTTTTGATCCGGCCTTTGGTACTAACAAAACTGGGCTAGACCATGGACTAGTAGAGGGCTCTATTACCCCAAGATCGAGCATCTTGCTGACCTCACCTTTGATGTGGGTTCGTACGTTCTCTGACATTCGGTATCCTCTGCTTTTGACCGGCAGACAGTCACCAGTGAGTATGTCATGCTGGCCCCAAGGGTTCAAGCCTGGTGAAAGCGAGAACAGAGAGGCAAACTGATTCAACATAGATTTGCACTCTTCTTGTTGCTCGGGTGTCAGATTTGAAGAGAGATTTACTCCTTCAATTTTTTCGTCCAAAGGTAAGCCTCTGAGGAGATCCAGAAGAGCTTCACTCTCTTCTTCTTCCTCGGATGATGCTAGAAGCAATGCTCCTACATCGGGTCTTGAGACATACGCTTTGAGTCGGTTGGAGTGAAAGACTGTCGGAGCCTCCTTGGGATTGCCTAAGTCCACCAGATAGTTGACCTCTCCGAGTTTACCCACAACTCTGAAGGGTCCCATCCATTTGTCTTGCAAGGCCCTCTGCCTTGTTGGGATCATAACGAGAACAAGCTGGTCTTGAGCGAACTCAACCATGTTAGCCTTTTGATCGTGCCAGTGCTTGACCAATGCTTGTCCAGCTTTCAAGTTATCGCTTGCTTCCGTCATCATGTGCGACATTCTCCTCCGGAGACCTATCACGTAGTCAGTCACTCTGACTGGCTTGGGGGAAGGAGCACTCTCCAACCCCTCCTTAATCAGGGCCAATGGACCTCTGACGGGATGACCATAGAGAAGCTCGAAGGGAGAGTAACCTACTCCCTCCTGAGGGACTTCTCTATAAGCAAATAGAAGGCATGGCAGTAGAAGGTCCCACTTACGCTTAAGGGGTTCTTCTAAAGCACCTATCATGCTCTTCATGGTTCGGTTGAACCGTTCTACCAACCCATTGGTTTGTGGGTGGTAAGCTGTTGAGAACTTGTAAGTAACTCCACAGGTTTTCCACATGGCTTGCATGTAGTGGGACATAAAGTTTAACCCCCTGTCAGAGATTACTTCCTTAGGAAACCCGACCCTAGTAAAAATACCAAGGAGGGCCTTAGCCACAGCCAGAGCTGTAACAGTCCTCATAGGAATTGCCTCAGGATACCTAGTAGCATGGTCTACTACAACAAGTATAAACCTGTTGCCTGAGGAGGTTGGAGGATCAAGGGGACCAACAATGTCAATCCCTACTCTCTCAAACAGGACTGCCACAACTGGGAGAGGCACTAAAGGTGCCACATTCTTGGAGCCAACCTTACCAGAGGTCTGGCAGGTGTGGCAGCTCCTGCAGTGTTTTTCTACTTCGGCCCCCATCTTTGGCCAATAGAAGTAGAGAGAGAGCCTTTCCTTAGTCTTCTTGAAACTCAAGTGACCAGCCAAAGGAATCTCGTGGGCTAACTGCAAGAACTGTGGTCTGTTCTCTTGGGGTACTACAAGTTGTTTGTAGTCTCCAGGTGCAGACTCGGTCGGTTCACTGTAGAAGAGGCCATCTTCCCAGTGCAACCTGTATTTCCCAGGCTCTTGCCCTTCAGCCTGAGCTTCTGCCTGGTGGCGAAGACCTTCCAGAGTTGGACATTCTCTCTGTCCCTTACTGAAGTCTGCCCTGCTGGGTCCACCTTCTGCCAGTAAAGACTGCAGCTCAGGATGGTCAACAGGATCCAGATCTCCAATGAGTTCCTGGCATTCCATTAGCTCTTCCTCAGAGTCTAACTCTACCACACAGGGTTGTACCTCCCTCTCAGCCTCGACTGGAGGTGGAGTTACGGGTGTAACTTTGGACAACCGCGGGGAAGTCCGTGTTGGCTGCAATGGAATGCTGGCTGCTGGTTTTGGGGTAGAAGTCTTAGGTTTCCCTTTCGCTTCTGTTTTCTTCGAGACAGCGGCCGACAATTCCAGTGGAGCAGGAGTGATTTCTTTCTTCATCATCTCCTGGAGAGTACCGTGCATGGTCCTCTCTCTTGCGGGTCTGGTTAGCTCCTGTAACCGTTTACTAGGAGGTCTGGGAGTATGCGATACAACTCTGAGAGTTTTCAAATCGTTACCCAACAGTACGCATCCTGGTACCTCACTCTGTATGCTGGCAGGTATCTTCACAGTCATGTCGTTACACTGGATGAGAACTGGTAATTGGGGAAGCATCTGCACAGGCCCTCCAGCTAACTTGGTGAGGCGTTTGGGTGCCTTAACCACATCCTCAGCCTGAAAAAATGATTTATCCACCACAGTTATGCTGGCCCCAGTGTCCCTAATGGCAGGAGTCTCCTGACCATTCACCTGGACACTGTCCTTATAATACTCTTTAGTATTATCGTGGATAGAATTATAGACATCTAAATTCTGTTGTTCCCACAACCCCAGAGATACTAAAGAAACGCTGGCTGAGACTCCAATGGGTTCGTCGGCCAGCAGTAGAAAGTTTCCACTTGCCATTTGGACTTCCTCCTCTGGAGCGAAGGCTAAGGAGACAAGCTGGACCCCTGAAGGTTTACCCTTACATCTGGGATCTCCTTTCACGTGGTCAGTCGAGCCACAAACAAAGCATTTACCGAATGCTTTCTGGAATGGTGGCTTGTTCTGGCCTCCTTCCGGTTTGGCACCAGAAGACACACTATTCTGCTGTGGTTTTCCCAGTAGCTTACCCTTCTGGTTTTGTTTGGGGCCCTCTTTGGAATTTGAGTTATTCGAATTCTCTTTTGAGTCTTTTTTAGGCTGTTTTCCCTCATCCTTTTTCTGAGTTGCCCCAGAATCCTTATGAGTAGCCCTGTTGGCAACCCACAAGTCAGCAGCCTTAGCTAGCTTCCGGGAATCTAATTCCTTCGAATCAGCCAAGTGCTGTCTGAGCTCAGGAGAACAGGCATCATAAATAGACTCCAACATAAAAAGATTCTTCATATCCTCATAAGTGTTCACTTTGTAACCCTTAATCCATCCCTCTAAGTTTTTCAACCCTTCACTCACCCAGGTAGCCCAAGGGGTACCATCATGCTTTTTGAGGGTTCTAAACCTCTTAAGATACTGGGAAGGGGTCTTCCCGAACCTAGCTATCAAAGCTAGTTTCACACTTTCATAATCCGTCTTATCCGCCTCCCCCAACTCCATTACCACATCAGTCGCAACAGGAGGGAGCCTAGAGAACAACCAGGGAAGTAAATCATTCCCGGTGATGTCCTGGAGCCCATGATTGTACTCAAACAGTTTTAACTAATCCAACACATCCAATCTCGGTTCATACATACCCACTAATTCCTTCGGCATCCGGGGTCTTTTGGGACTGGAGCTCCTAGAGGAACCAGAGGAGAGAGAAGCATTTTCCATAGACAACTTTTTCATCTCTAACTCGTGATTAAGTTATATTTCCCTGAGTCTTAACTCAGCTTGCTTCTGCTCAGCCTGGGCATTCATCCGTCTGAATTCGAGCTCTTGGTTTCGTTCAGATTGAGCCAAGAACCGTTTGTATTCTAATTCGAGCTTCATTTTTTCAAGTTCAAAATAAGCAGGGTTACATGTGGGACCTGGTATGGGCCCCATAGGTACAGCTGGTAAGGCAGGTAGAGGAGCAGGGGAGACAGTTTCGTTAGCCTCTTTCCTTCCTCTTCAGCCTCTTCATCGCTATCATCAGAATTATGATTTAGATCAACACCATCACTGTTATCTACATTTGCTGGAGAGATTGGTTCCTCTGAACCAGTACCCAGACTTTGGTTCGCCAGCAATCTCTCTATTAGTTCTAACTTCTTGCCCCTTACAGAAAGATTCTCTTGTCTACAGAGAGCTCGCAAACTCTCACTATTTTCTCCTAACAGGGATTCCTGACTGTAAGCTTCCATAGTAGACATGTTTTTGAAAGTTGCTTTTTAGTGCTAAGTTTTGTGGTTAGTTATCCTAAAGTGTCGAAAAGCACTCTAAACAGTATACTCGATACAAATCCCACCGCCGTACACCAGTGTTAGGCGGAAACCTGTGCAGTTCCCTCTGGGACCACTGCAAAAGATTTAGGACTACAGGTGTTTGGCAGTAAACCCACTTGGTAGCAGTCTGTACCACACAGATTCACTTGGTAGCTGTGGCTGAGCAGTCAGACTTCCCTCAAGAAGAGTTAGCCAGTATGTGGAGTATACAACATAGGGCAATTCTACACAGTAAGACAAGCAAACACGCAACAAGGCTTTAGTGTAAAGATATAAAGGTATTTATTTATAACGACACATCTATAGAAAACACTCTGGCACTATTACGGCAAACGCTTCAATTACAATTACTCTACGAAGAAAAAAAGATCAATCCCCCTAACAATAGTTCGACAAGTCTAGGTTTTACCAGCATCACTTATTTGCAGACAGAGGTGTATGCTTCAACCTAGATGGCACTCTAGTATTTGTTAGGACGGGAGAGAAAAATAAGCAGGTTACGAAATTAACACGGTTCCAATACTTTACGGACAAATGCAAGGCAAGAAGGCAAGAACCACGGTAGATCATAAAGTTCAGAGGCCAGGCCCACTCGGAGAGAGGCGAAGCGATATGTCCCAAAAAGTATCTTAGTGGAAATGCATTCGAGTCTTTGAAGCAAATTGTTATCGGCAGATTGGACCAGTTCAGAACAACACGCTAGAGAAAGCTTGGAGACGACCCTATGGAGAGGCGAGGATTAAGACACCTCACTCTATCCGGCAACAAGGGAAGCCAGGCGGACACAGTACCTTGATTGTGGAGAGACAGCTCCGGCGGGGGCAGTTTTTCCTGGTGGTGGATGCACGTCCGGTCTTTGCCAAGAGAAGAGATGATCTCGTCGTCGAAGGAAAGTTGAAGATCGTTGCACCACCAGGGAAGAGACCAGCCGCGGAGTGCTCCGTCATAAGGCACCACCTTTTGGTCGCGGTACAGGGGTAGTGGCTATCCAGTTGCTGAGGTGCTCTGCACGGGCAATTCGACCACTGCGTCCTGAGGCGAAGAAAAAGCAAAGGGGACTGGTTGTTCCCACCAGTCAGGGGAAGAGACTCTCCGGCAGGGAGATCTCCTCTGTCGTCAGGAAGTGGTGAGTCGGTTCAGCAGGGCTCCACCGGAGGTGTCGTCGTTGCAGGTCGGCTCAGCTTTACCCTCGTCGGATTCTTAGGTCCTGTGGCGACTTCTGAAGATCCAGTCCCAAAAGCCCTGCTTTTATGCAGAAAACCCCCATTCATTCAGCCTAGCTGTCACTCAAAACACGCTAAGTGGTGAGCGGGGAGGCTCACCACTTGGGCCAATCACACCAGAGTGCGACCGGAGTTGGCAAGGCAACTCGGTCCAGGGTGCCTAAACCCCTCCCACACCCCTGTGGTAACCCAGACAGAATGGCACCACTTTGGAGGGTTTCTGTACAGAAGCCCGCCAAAAGTGGAACAAAGGGCTCAACCTTTGGTTTAGGAGTCACAGAGACGAACACAAACGCCATTTTAAAAAGCCGAGTTCTGGCAGAAAATACCATCCGATAGACTTATTTAAGATAAGTAGACCGGAGGTATGTTAGAGATAAACGAGAAACAGTATCAATCTCCAACAATGGGAAGAATCCCATAGGGTTATATTCGGGGTCGAATATAACAAGTAGTTTCCACTGCCACCAGCCAAAACTCGACGAGGGGGGACGGGACAGTGCCCCCTCGAATAACAGACCTAGGAGTAATCGAATTACCCCTACTAGTACGTCCACAATAGGATGGTTTGTACTAGTTCTGTTAGTAAATTTAGGTCTAGAAAGCCAATGGTGATTTTACATGCCCGGGGAGACAGTAGTCAGTCCCCGGGTATGGAGTCTATGATGGAGGTCCGCTAGGACGCCCCAGTGTTACGGCACGTAGGGTGCAGTGTAACACACATAGAAAAACATATGAGACCCTATGGAGTAAAAGACCCCATAGCCCATAGAACACATGGACATTCAAAGGAATTACACACATTCATGTCCAAGAGTGGAAGAAGAAAAAGAGTCTCACTCTTGGCAGGATGGAAAAAAACACTCCAGAAATCCAGCAAAGCTGCTGGGGGTCTCACTAGGTTAGGAAATTCAGCCTAAACAGAGAATTCTCCCTAACACTGGAGACACGGGGTCTGAGGAGGCCATGTGACCGATGGCCCCTTGGCGTGGGACACCTTTTGAAGTGTACATGTAGTTTGGCACCTTGGCCTTTCGCGCCCCTGTCAGCCCCCCATGCCAGCGCGCATCCATCGGCGCAAACCGCATTTGATAAAGGCGGGTGGGATGGATGGGCCTGGGGCGTGCAGATAAGGCACAGGAAGACTGCTGAATGGAGACACACTTATGTGGATTGCAGGGGGGCGGCCTGCTTCAAGAGGAGGCCTGGCTGGAGACACGGGGTCTGAGGAGGCCATGTGACCGACAGCCCCTTGGCGTGGGATACCTTTTGAAGTGTACATGTAGTTTGGCAACTTGGCCTTTCGCGCCCCTGACAGCCCTCCATGCCAGCGTGCATCCACCGGCACAAACCGCCTTTATATCAGTATATAGTATATCGTCTTTAAATCAATGATAGTATATCGTTGCTTATCAATAACAAATGCCACATACCGGAGATTCTTGTGAGCACAGACCCACACTTCAACCGGTGTATTATAGTGGTCAAGACCCAAGGCCTGTATAATCCAATGGTAATTGTTAGTATAGACATATGTGTGACGTTTATAGAGACATAACCCACTGAAAGACTTTGAACAAGTGTTATTTAGTGCATGCATTATCGAGAATATGTTATGTTAGCTTAGATAGATAGTGACCACCCTGCTTCACAGCGACCAGACCTTCACCCATTCGGAGCACAGATGTCTGACGTCCATCCGTGAATGGAGACACACTTGATTCATTTAAAAAATCGAAACAACCGTTGTTAAAATATATGTGGTGTTTTATTTTGTATCTTATTTTGATGACACAAAAATACAAGACTTTAAACATTGTACAGTTCAGGTTGCAGCACAGCGAGAGACAATCCCCTGTACTGACCGCTGTCACTCGGGAACGTTTCTCTAACGGCACGAACGGCACAGGCGGGTATCACTCTTCGAACGCGGTGCCCAAGCCTCCCATGGAGCCACCATGTAAAGGAACGATAGGCCACCAGCCTGTACCACCTGTGAAAAGGAATGAAACAAACTGTTTTTAAATGACCAAGATAAGTTTAATAAACGTTTGTTGTCAATGACAATTCTTGTAACTAATGGCATTCTGCACGGACAAATGCTATATAGACAATGCACACTATTGAACGACTTACATGCGTTACAATGATATGTAGATGTAATTTTGGATATAGTAGAAGAACATGAAATAGGAGTGGCATGACAAGCAAAGTATACTTACTCGTTACTCGGATTACGAGGACGAACAGTTGCGCGAAGTTCGTGCATAAGCACCATCATTATTCTCGACACGGCCCGTGTGAGGCAGGCTGCCCTGAAGTCTGGCAGCTCGGTGATGCATTGCGGTCGTGGCTCGCCTTCCGAAATGTAGGCCAGGCATCCCGAGTTTTCTCGGCAGCAGCAGTTCTCCTCCTCGGTCGGCATTAGCTCGCACCGATTGCATGTGCACCAGGTGGAGACGCCGTCCATTCGACTAGGCCCAGGCTCTTCATCTGTTGATTTGTCCTGCCAACTGCCGTCCGAATCCCCATCGTTTTCGCGTGCTTCCCTTTCCAGTAGTTCCTCCTCGGTATACTCGGGCTCATACATGTAGGGCATTATTGTAGCCATTGTGTGTTAAACAAACTAAAATAATTTATAGCGGTGGTACTGGTATCTGTTCACACGGGCTACAAGCGACGAAGGTAGCTGACCAGAGCACTGAAACGAGTCACAGAATACTCAAAGTAACACAGAGAGAGGAATGGAATCGAAAATCTGCTGCTGTGTGTTGTGAAACGGTTTGTTTATACTTAGTGAGGAAAGAGGCGTCCTGCCATTTCCATGGCGACACGTCATTAGCTGAAGCGCAGCGAATGTTGACACGAGACGTGCTTTGGCGTTGGGAAATGGGCGGTACGAGTCTGCTGATGACAGGCTCAGGGGCGGGGGAATTGATTTAGTGCCGCAAAAGCAGGTCAGCCAGGGAAATCAGTGCTTGTTTTCGCGTGCGTTTAATAGACGAAAACTCGGGTAAGGTCCATAGGAAAGGTTTCTAAAATCGAGCCACTTAGGCTTAAAAAAACATGGCCGACCCGTAGGGACAATAACATTTTTTACTAGACCATGCCTTCAACATTGTGAGCTGTCACATCTTCATTCACACACATGCCATGCGTGATCAGCTGGGTTGAGCCTGAGCAGGCCTGCATATACTAAATGTAACACCATTAATCTAAAATATGTAACCCATCACACAGGGATGAAGTTTACCAGCAGGAGGTTTCCAAGACCGGTCATAATGTTTGGGCCGGGGAGAGTAAGAAATGAGCCAAGTGTTGCGAATACTAAACTACAGGTGGAAGGACGTTAAAAAGCAAGTGCCCATTGGCGCTAACTAGCTTACAAAACAGTGAAGATCATAGAAGTCTTAGTCCAAAGCAGCTGGTTGCAACCCCCAATCCCCACACTAAGGAACGTTAGCTTGCTCAAAGGGAGTCTGCCTAGAAGACTAGCAGAAATTGCTGCCCAACCTACACGTTAAGTCCAAGCCCTTGGGGTGTGCAAGCATCTTATTCATCTTTCCAATAAAGGTAGTGTTACACAGTAATACAGCTATACATCTATACACGACTATGGAAAAAGCGCACAAGTGTTCCAGTGGACTATTACTGTGTTCCCTAAACACCTGGACAAATCTAGTTTGGTTTTACTAGCTTTCCTTGAGTTTTAAGTGAATTCATCATATACTTCCATACTTGCCAGAGAAGATAGTCAGCATTCAACTTGTTTGCACTTTAGAAATCAACTATTTAAGTTCCACTGCACAGTAAGCCTCTCCCTCCCCTACCTCATCTCCTGTTTTATTTATTTATGTATTTCTCCTTCTGTTCCGGCCACCTGCACGGTAAGCCGCTCCCTCCCCTGCATATTTCCCATTCTATTTATTTATTTCTCCTTCTGTTTTCCCTCTGCCTCTGAATGTTATTTCAGGAAGATTTAATTTTTCAATTGTTTCTTTTAAAACTTGTATTTCTTCTAATGCCTTCTCATGTGTTACTGCAGAATGATTTATAATTCTGATCATCATATCTTTTGAAGTTTTTGTAAGTAGTGCCTCCAAATCCTGCAAATCTATATCTCCATCCTCAAAGGATGGAAAAATACATATCCTTAACCCTCGTGGGATTCTTCCCATGTCCATGTACATTCTTAAAGTTTTCATCTCCCACCACTTAGCTGATTCTTTTTTGGAAATTGCTTCCAATCTTTCAAATGGATTCCTCAATGACGTTGAGGTCTGAGATGCTCGTGCATCTCGAGGTGTCCGTCTATGTCGCAAGAACAATTCTTCTGCTTCTACTTCTTTGCTTAATGAAGCTATTAGGGAGGGGAGGATGGTGGGACGTATAGAGGAAAGGGCAGTGCCTTAAGTGGCATTACAAAATGAGCCAGGGCTCATCAAGGGGGCATGGCCTAATGGTGGGGGTCCTGCTGGCTGATTAGGCCACGCTCCCCTGACAAGCCTCGGCTCAATGGGCTCCTGGCACCCCTGCCAGGCAGCCTTTTGTAGAGATCAGCACCCTCTCCCCTTAGGGGAGAGGGTGCTGATCTCTGCATTTATTTTCTGTAGGCTTGCCTGGCAGGGGGCAGTGCCTCGCCTATTCAGCCTTAAAGGTGGAGCTGCCCCTCACCAGCTGGGGAGGGACAGCGTCACCATTGAGGCTGAAAGGGTGAGGCCGCTGGAAGCAGAGGCCTTTTTCCTAAAGACACTCCCGCAAATCCGCAGGAGTTTCAGTATTTAAAAAGCAAGGCCTCTGCTTCAAGCGGTCTCATGTTTTCTCCATAATGGTGGCGCCGGCCGCGGTCATCTCTTGCTTAAAGGGATGCCTCGTAGGTGCAGCGCCACCATTATGACTGAAAGGCATTTATTTCTGAAGCCTGAAGCACTCGCACACGAGCGAGAGCTTCAGATTGTAGAAAAAATAAGCCTTTTCGTGTAGTGGCCGGGGCTTCCAGGGGAGATTAGTGGGCCCCTGGCCGGGCCCCGCCTCAAAACGAAATTTCGGAGCCTGCCGGGGCCCAGCCCTGACCCACTTAAAGACCTGAGAAAGGGGACTAAGGATGGACCAAGTTACTTACCTGTAACCGTTGTTCTTCAGCATGGGTCTGGCATGGATTCACATGCTCATGAATATTCCCCGTCAGCCCTTTTCCCAGACCCTACTCCCCCCCTCCTCCCAACCCACCCATCAAGCTCTCTAATTGGGTCTGTGCTGCTGCATGTGACCGGAACTGTCAGTAACGTTCAATAACTCCCCCAGGCTATCATACTAAAGTCTTGGAGATATTTATATGGCAACAATCAATGCAGGGAATTCTTTCCCTCCCAAATCAAAAGCTCCACACCAACATTCCTTTTACGTGCAATCTAGTCCTGCCTGTGATTCATATAGAACCACATAGGTCCCTCACCCTTTAGCAATAGGTAGGCCAAAAACCAGACAGTTGTATAGAAAGAATATATTTATTAATGAATAGGAAAATTGATATTTGTACAAAATCACAAATCAAGAACGCCAATGAGGGGTTAACATGCATATATTCTGTATGTAGACATATTCCCCTAATCCAATCCGACGCTTCGATATGTTTTTGCAACTTACCACGATACATCTAGCATTATATAAATTAAATATGGTCAAAATGACATTGTGATCCTGCATGAATCGATTTGATGAGTGTTTATTCACCCTTCTTCACTTCGTTGAGATTAAAGCAGTATTTTACCATCTACTTTGAGTTTGTCCAGTTATTTGGTCTGAGATATTTTATTGGTGATACCATCTAAGACACAGATGCTTCAAGGTGCTAGAGCACAAATCGCTCTGTATTTTTAATCTCCCTACGCACAAGGCAATGCTAGCAGTGTTGGAGCACAACAGACTTTTAAAAACAAAACACTTTTTCTATATATATTTTTTATTTTTTTATTTATTTAGTTGATTTTTATCAACTTTTAATCTTATTACATATAAAACATAAGTTAATTATCTTTTGCAATTTATAATTGCGATCCTTAAAACATTTCTATGACAAAACATTTCTATGACAATCCCGAAGAATTTCTATGACAATATGGTTGACATAACATTCATATAATGATGAATAATTACCTTTCAGTATCTATTAGATAGATGGTATGTATGACTGATATTGATTATGCTATGTTGTCTTCAGTTGTCACTTTGTATATATATATATAGAACCTTTCTTCCTTCACCAGAATGCAACGAAGAATCTCTCTTCTGCCAGGAGTCACTTTCCCACTCTCAGTAGAGCACATACTTTTCAATCAGGGAATTCACTTTCTTTAAGTTGGGCAAGACACTTTTCTGCCCCAGCACAAAAACCCAGCACATATTCAGTTTACATTCAGCACCCCTTTGCTTTAAGGCAGGGGCTGAGAAATGGTGAACAGTTAGGAATTTTGGTTTTCCCTTTAGGGAATTTTGGGTTGGCAATGAGAAATAGGAGTACCCAATGACTTTAACAGACTATGGGCCTCATTACAAGTTTTCTGGTGCAGGAAAGGTGCTGGTAAAAGTGGCAGTAATTCCGTGACCGGCACATTTCCTGCACCACAAAACTACAAGTTTGCCGGTGGGGGTTCACCAGATTTCTCTCCACCCAGGAGTTGGAGGTAAATCAGGACCCCAATGGCAAAAAACAGCCAGTATTTATGGGACAGGTTTTACCGGTGCTGGAAATACCAGCAATCCCCTCCCATGCAATGGGGATTTACTGCCCTTTCCAGCATCTGTAATATCCTTCAAATCCCGGGATATCAGGGGCCAGTAACGGTAGGTTAGTTTGCTGGTATCCCGTCGTTATTACCGGTGGGATACCAGCAAACTTAGAATGAGGCCCTATATTTTTATCCACACTGGAAGCAATGTTGTTGATTTTAAATTTCAACAAAATCGCCCCGTTTTAGTTGGTTATAGGGGAGTTAATAAAATTATTATTTAGTAAAAAATACTAGGGATGTACTTTGTCTGCCCACCTAATCAATAATGGGAAAAGTATTAAACCAAACAGATACCAACAAGACTTGGTTGTTCCATATGATAATGTCTCTGTGAAAAAGTCGCCAGGTAGGTAACTTTAATACTGCTGGGATACCGCCAGTGCAAATAGTGTTATCTCTACTCGGTCTGGTGCTATTAGCGCTGGATCACGAGTAGCAGTACAGCGGTAAGTTTCCATTCCCCCCAATGGGGGGGGGGGCGGGTTTATTGATTGCAACTAGGATTTCTGGACCCAATGGGGTTGGGGTCGCTATTACCGCCGGTGGTAATTTTGCTAGCGGTAATAGCACCACAAATGGCCAGTAAGGGGACATTTTTATCTCCAGCAAAAACCTGGAGATAAAACTCCCATTTACCCCCCAGCTCGCGAATGGGCCAGCCCTTAAATGCAGCAGTACTAGCATTACCACCGCATTTAAGGGCTACCGCCCAACTCGTGATGAGGCCCTGTGTCACAAAATTTTGCATACAATTAAAATATTCAGTAAGCTACTATCTCCCCAAATCTCTGCTTTGTGACATTTCATGGGAAGTCATAATCACGTTTCAGGTTGCAACTCTTGTTCCCAAGGTCGAATTATTAGGAAAGTTCTCACTACAGATAAGTCTGTTCATACACTTTTTAATATTTGTCCCCTTCTTGTAAGTGTCACAGTTCCAAAGATAATGGACAAAGTATGATCCTCTATGTAAACCTATGACTATTTCTAGGCATGTATGCATATTTTGACTGCAATTGCACATTACATTTCGTTTCCCCACTTAACATGTAGTCGGGCCATCTGCTTCTTTGCTTATGCTGCATCCACTTAATCCATTAACATTCTTTCTCCCAGGGCTAATGCCCATTTGGGTCCCTATTTAGGAGAGCAGAGAGGCAATCTCCACCTCCATGCTCATGGGAAATCCCTCGGGGACAGGTTTGCTATCATTATCTCTGAGCAGAGACCACAAATTTGGATTTTATTTTCAAGAATTATTCAGAGTTCAGCCCATTAAGGGTTGCCTTTATTTACACAGTTGTCTAGCACTTAAACCCCATACATTCCCTCCTGGTCATTGCTGTGGCTACATGGAAATGTCCAAATAGCGGGAAGGTCACTGTTTGAGTATTCTGAACAGGCTGAAGCCAATTCCTCTGAAAAGAAACTGGTGATTTTAAAGGCATGTTCATTTCCAATACATGGTGCCTTTCAATCTGTTGCATTTTCTTTACATCTGAGAAGCCTGCTTGCAAATGATTGCATTACGTCATAAATGTTCATCTTTACATCTTGAGATATATTCACATTACTCTGGCAATGGAGATTCTTTTTCCATGTGTTCATTGTTCTAAGCTGCAAAATGCACATCATTCCACGGTAACTGTTTCTGTCTTTGTAAAGTTGCACTTTAGGCATCAGTCACATTTAATGAAAAGGAGGCCTCTGGCTTTGGGCCTAATCATAACAGCACAGGACGCATTTAATTTTGTTTTGTCTTCTTCTGACAACACTGTTGAGGTATGTGGTAGTGTTGAAATGTACAACAGTGAGTGTTCAATATTCTGCACTTTTAGGCCTCAGCCAAATGCAGTTTCCTTTTGTCTTGGGGGTAAAACCACTCCACAAAGGGCCACAAGGCAAAGGGCAACTCCCTGTGGCAACTCCCATTTCCGTTTGCTCATGTTCGCCCATGGAAGCCAGACAAAGCACCCTCCAGCTACTACAAAGGTAATGTGGTAAGAACAGTGAACACAGGCATTACTGTACTCAATTAAAACCCTGCTACATCTCCATCAATTCCACCATCAAATTATAACACTGTGTAGATGACCTATGCACCCCCAATGTAGCCAGTTAGATGTATTGAAGTAAACTGTCTGTCACACTTGGATATATTTTGGGGGCATGAAATGCATTGCACTTAGATGGATTTTGTGGGCAGGATATGTGTCACACTTAGATGTATTTTGGGGCAGGAAATGTGTCACACTTAGATGTATTTTGGGGCAGGTAATGTGTTGCACTTAGATGTATTTTGGGGTTGGAAATGTAATGCACTTGGATGTATTTTGGGAGAGGAAATGTTTCACACTTAGATGTATTTTGGAGGTAGGAAATGTGTTGCACTTAGATGTATTTTGGGGAAAGTAAATGTGTTGCACTTTAAAGTGCTTTGGGGTGGGATTTTGCACTTAGATGGATTTTTGGGGACAGGAAAATGTGCGCACTTAGATGCATTTTGGGGGTAGGAAATGTGTTGCACTTGGATGTATTTTGGGTATAGGAAATGGGTGCACCGAGTGGTATTTTGGGGGCAGGAAATTTGTTGCACTTGGATGTATTTTGAGGTAAGAAATGTGTCAAACTTGGATGTATTTTGGGGACAGGAAATGCGTCGCAATTGCATGTATTTTGGGGGTAGGAAATCTGTTGCACTTAGATGTATTTTGGGGAAAGTAAATGTGTTGCACTTAGAAGTGCTTTGGGGAGGGAAATGGTCTCACTTAGATGTATTTTGGGGGAAGGAAATGTGTTGCACTTAGATTGATTTTGGGGGCAGGAAAATGTGTTGAACTTAGATGTATTTATGGGTTAGGTAGGAAATATGTTGCACTCAGGTGTATTTTGGTGGCAAGAAATAGGTGCACCGATAAGTATTTTGGGGGCAGGAAATGTGTTGCACTTGGATGTATTTTGGGGTATGAAATGTGTCACACTTAGATTTATTTCAGGGGCAGGAAATGTGTCACACTTGGATGTATTTTGGTGGTAGGAAATGTGGTGCATTTAGATGTATTTTGGGAATAGGAAATGTGTTGCACTTAGAAGTGCTTTGAGGCGGGAAATGTGTTACACTTAGATGGATTTGGGGGGCAGGAAAATGTGTCGCACTTAGATGTATTTTGGACCAGGAAATGGGTTGCACCTAGGTGTGTTTTGGGGCAGGAAATGTGTTGCACTTAGATGGATTGGATTTGGATGGTGGATAATCTTTGGCACTCAAACATTAGCCTGTCCATTATGCACAGAATATTTATGATGAAAGATTATAGGCAGGACCGGTCCAATTGCGCTTTGAAGTTATATGAGGACAGACTGTTTATATCACCTAGAGGTTGTATTCGGACAGTGGTTCTTCCGTTCAAAAGAGAACTAGGACAGCTCTCTTTATTGCGCTTAACAGTTTTATCAGGTGTCAGGAAAAACCCTTCCTCCTCCTGGTCCCTACGGTCCCTGTGGCAGAGGTGGAAGAAACATCATGTGTATAATACTAATATATCATAATAATATTCTAAACCTTCCAGCCATCATCTCTTTTGTTTTGCTAATACTTTGTCAGCTCCAAGATGGGGCCCAGCTGCTCTACGATCTCAATCTGCCAGTGACAGACTAGTATTTCCACAAGATGGCACTCCTGCAGGAATACGAAAACACTAATGCCAGAAGGCAGCTTTAACATATAAGGAGCAGTAGCACTGTAAGCAGATGCATCGCCTCTTTCTTGTGAGCACTGATGCTGTTCTAATATCTGTTTTTCACTTTCCTCTCCCATCTCTAGCATCCTGAGCGCCTGTTCTTCTTCTCGATCCTGGTTCCCTATTCCTCTGAATCCTGCTACGCATGTTCTTCTCCACGCAGCTCTACAGGTGGTTTGGGTTGCTTCGTCCTTCGGAGCTTCCTTTTATAGTTGTTTCACACTGCTTGCTGGCATCGCTTTATACTCTTTCCACTCTGCAGTCCACTGTACCTCCACACGGCTTTGGGTAATTCATTACCTTGCTTCTTTGTCACCGCCTCGCTGTACATCTGCAGCTAATTTCCTAATCAATCTGTGCTGCTTACCTGCATCGCTCTGACCTCTGCAAGCTGCCTGACTGCTCCACTCTGCTGCTTCTCTCAGTATCTAGTCAATTAAGCTAAGCCCATTCCATCTAATACCATTCCATCGAAATGTTTCCATCTAAAAAATGTCCATTTAATGCATGTTTTTGGGGGGTAAAGGGTTAATTTTTGTACAGGTGTATTTTAAAGGGTAAAAAATTGAGGTTTGCGGGGACCCCCGACCCAAAAAATTAAAGAAAAAAATGCATTAGATGGAGGACATTTTTTAGATGGAAACATTTCCATATGAAATGACCATAAACCCTTCTCTTCATACTGTGGAACTCCATTGAACGTGGTATTGCATATACTTGCTGTAAATATCTCTGCACTACATGTTCAATCGACTATACAAAGGATACTGCAATCACCATCTGCAGGGGTTTGTTATTCCCCACAAGGGTTTTTCCCTTACCTGCATCCCGGATTACCCTAGAGGTACTGTACACCTCAGTACCTCAAGTGTTTTCTGGGCTGTAGGTACATTCTAGTGGACTAGAAATGAAGACCAGGTCAGTGCACGCTTTATTCTGATATCAGGATAGCTCGCTGATCGCACTTAGCTTTGGTATTGGACCACAACGTTTCTTGATGTTAATCCGTATTTTGTGCTAAAATTCATGAGGATAGCCACAATGATATGCGGTAGCCTGATATGGCACCTAGAAGATTAGCACATGTAGGCTTACTACATGTGTTGCACTTAGAAGAAATTGAGTAGCCCCTGTATCACACTCGGAGAACTGTGAAGGTTAACCCACAAATTGCAGTCAGAAGATATTGGGTTAGTTAACACATGTGTTGCGCTTAGAAGAAATTGTGTAGGTTAGCAGATGTATTGCATGTGTAGAAATGTGAAGGCTAGCACATGCATTGCTCTTAGAAAGAATTGGGTAGGTTAATAAATGTATTGCACTTAGAAGACATTGTGAAGTTTAGTTGCTAGCACATGTATTGCACATGAAGAAGGCTTCACATGTCTAGAAGAAAAGGCAAAGGTTAGCACATGTATTTCACTGAGAAGATCTGTGAAGGATAGGCGGATTTGAGGGTCGGCAGTGTGCTGCACTTAGATGGATCTGGGAGTGGGCAGTTGGTATTTCACCGTCTAAAAATGTAATTACCAGCATTCAGACGTTCCTACGTGTCTTCAGTATGAACTTCATGTCTTATTACAAAGAAATATCCCAGGTATTTTTTCCTGATACTTGATAAGGCTGGACATTCTACTACAATGTGTTTAAGAGTTTGTGCAACAGCCACATTTGCCATGACTTAAATCGTGGTTTTTAGAACAAACAAATACAATTTCCGAAGTTGGTAAGAGGTTTAATCAAAATACTGAAAAACTGTTTATATTGTTCCAGATCTTTAGGCAAAATTCCCACTGCTTTATCTGTTCATTAAAACATTGAATGCAAACTATAATTTCTTGTTTTTTTCACAGTGTCAATCCAGTTCATTTCTTTAAGAAATGTTTTCACCCAGAGTATTTTCCATGAGATCGCTCTTCAATCTTCCACAGTGAGCTAAAATACATTCTGCATATAATTCTATTCTAAGCAAGAGATTGGATGACTTACTATACGTAGCTGTTTGCAGATCTTCGTACAGGGAGGAGCTTGCAGGCAGGAATACTTTGCCAAAATGTGAGACCAAACGTCATTGAAACCAGGCCTGAAGACACAAGAAACCTAGTTCATAGCGCAATGACGCCATAGGACCCAAAAGCGGAAGGTTTAGCATTTTTTCCAAACTCTACCTTCCGATCTCTCCCACGGTAATCCATAAGACATCCCTTTTATTTCAGACCCGTACAGAATTGCTGGAACTACTTTACCAATTTAAAATTTGAGCAAGGGTTTAAGTGAGAACTTACAGTCTTTACGATTTTCTTCATCTGATAAACCAGCTGATCCATTTTATTATCTAACCTCTTTACAATAGTTTCTTCCTTTGGGCGCTGTAATCATGACGCCTAGGTACATAGTTTCTCTCATTGAGGCTATTTGGACCTTATCAATAAACCACTTAAGATTTCCAATTTTTTTGTGGTGTTTTCACAAAATGGATAACTTTAGACTTCTTTTGGTTTATAATTAGGTCATTATTTCTAGCATATTCTCCCACGGCTGTGTGTAGCCACTGCAGTCCTATAGGTGTTACATCTAGGAGGGCAATGTCATCTGCATACGCCATCCAGCTAATTTGCTGCCCTCTTAGCTTAGGGCTAGCGAAGGCCACCTTGCTTAATGCTTCATTGACATTGGCTAAGTACACATTTAAAAGGTAGGGTGCCAATATGCATCCCTGCCTAAGATCTCTTGTTATGCCAATAGAATCGTTTATCTAGTTTGACTCGAACACAAGTATCATCATGTATGCATTCAAGAATTGCGAGAAGGGAAGATGGAATTCCCCATGGCCTTAGCTTTTGCCATATAATTTGCCAATTCACAGTATAAAAGGCTTTAGAGGAATCCACCATCACCACATACAGAGAGATACCACTATTTAGCTATGCATTATCCCTCAATACTGTAAGTATCAAACCATTTAAATTTGTTGCCATGCCTTACCTGAACTCAAATTTGGCCTTTCGATAATATTCTCCTATCCATGTCGCAAGTTTCCAACTTCTCATGAATCAGAGCAGCAAAAATCGGACTGTCTGAGTCTAACAACGCGATCGGTCTGCAATTTACAGGTTCAGATCGTCTTTCTTAAATATAGGGACTATTATGGAGTCTTTCCACAAATCCAGCTTTGTTCTATGGGTCAAATATCTCTTAAAAGCATGTCCAACAAAGCTTCCCACAGCTCTTTGTTCAACTTTAGTATCGCATTTGTTAAACCATTTGGCCCAGCAGCATTAGAAATAGATGCCTTTGATATTAGGTGTTATAGGTCTTCAATCTCCAAATCTAGAATCCAATATGTGCACTCACTCAATCTTTTAGTGTTACTTGAAACTCCAATCATTTTTACCAAATATGAGCACCAACTTGCTTCACTGACTGTGTTACTTTGTATGCCACCTTGTTTATTCCTAGTGTCATTAATTAAAGACCAGAAATTATGTGAATTCTTTTGGATGAGGGAATTAAGCATTAGCTCCCCATCCGTTTACACCATCAAAGAACTTTGGGTTTGATATCAGCATTTATACGCCCTCACCAACTCACTTTTCCTGTTTTATAGTTCTCACTAGTGGCAAGAAACACTTATCCTCAATTGGCTGAGCTATTGTCGATACATTTTCTTCCTAGCCTAAACTGCTTTATCAAATATACGAGTATGGACAATTTTACTTGGCCTCACACAGTTTGGCTCCTCTCTATCCCAAAGAAAATCCTTAAATGCTTGGCTGGTACAAGCGGATTTTAATGTACCCTCAGTAACATTACATACGTAGTTCTCCAATTCTTTCACAAGTGGGCTACACCCTTTTTACATTTCCTGATCCGATTACCTCCACAAGTGACACTCAAGTTCATATGCCATTTGGACGTATTGATTTTTTATCCTTACTCCAACTTGACTGTCAACATATTATGATGGCTTAAGTGAGTGTCCTTTACAATAAAAAAGTTGCATGCATCAAATATTGTATTGGATAACATCATGTAATCAATCATAGTTGATTCAACTCCACTTTTCCATGTTCTATTTTTCATAAGATCCCCTCTCACATTGTCATTAGCTACGACCAAGATCCAGTCTTCAAACATGGCTCTCCATTTTTTACCATTAAAGCTACTACAATCGATATTAGGATTATTACTCATGTAGCAATGCGAATTTAGATCTCCAGCCAATATTCCATTGGATTCATTGGTGGTCAGCCAGGTTCCTACAATTTCCGATGTCATTTCCAGAAAGAAATCCATCTAAGCAACAGCAGGATTCCAGTACAAATTCACTATAGGTATGCATGAATTTTCCCCATAGATATTAACATTAATTGCTATGGCCAAAATGCACTGAATACTCTCTGTGATGACATCTATACATAATTAATTTAAGAAATCCTAGTTGCAATCAATAAACCCCCCAATGGTCTTCCTCCATTCTGATTAGTTGCTACTTGTTGTATAATTGTGAAGCCATCTAACCATATATTCAACGACAGCCATGTTTCTTGGAATAGAACTATGGGCTCTATCAGAGCCGTGGCAGTATCCCGGCGGTAATATCACTGGTATACCGCCAATGCAAATGACATTGCTGCTACTTGGTCCGGCACTATTAGTACCAGATCACAAATAGTGGTGCAGCAGTAAGTTCCCATTCCCCCATTCGGTCCATTGAACCCAATGGGGTTGGGAGGCGCTATTACCACTGGCAGTAATAGTCCAAAAATTAGCTAAAATGGGCAGAAA
The DNA here is from genome assembly GCF_040938575.1 of Ambystoma mexicanum. Lineage (NCBI taxonomy): Eukaryota > Metazoa > Chordata > Amphibia > Caudata > Ambystomatidae > Ambystoma > Ambystoma mexicanum. The sequence goes on along the minus strand of NC_090934.1, from coordinate 307,992,932 downwards.
GCTGGACTTTTACCTCCAGCAAAAAGCTGGAGGTAAAACTCCAAACTTAACGCCCAACTCATGATTGGGCAGACCATTAAATGCAGTGGTAATAGCATTACCGCCGCATTTAAGGGCTAACGCCCAATTCGTGATGAAGCCCTATATCATACTTCATTGAAAATGTGGCTTTGTTCCTCATTTTTTAAGAAACTATTAAGGCCTCTAGTATTCCACATTAAGATGTGGGTTTCATCTGATATTAGTGATCATTAGCAGGTTTGTCTTTTTTTGTAAATTCTCATTTCAAAATGCTGAGCAACCAAGCCCAGCCCTCTTGATCCTCATCACCCTTCACATTATTAAACCATTCCACAAATTTTACTATCATTTGTATTGTTTTACACGTCTTTCATGTCATCTTTAGCTCTATTACACTCCCCTCCCCACAATGAACAGCTGCTCTCTCGTGTTAGCGACTTTTTCACGCAACTGCTTCAAGATATTTGTACGATTTAAAACAACTTCCAAATTCAAATGTGGCTGAAGTTCAAAATACAATCTTCTTTCTTCAACCATCTCTTTTGCTCTCAAACTACCACCTATCTAAGATCTACCTGATACAGAAGGTATGGATTTTGTACAAGGCTCAGATTCATGTATTCATTCTCTATATGAGGTTTTTCCTCCAACCCAAATATTGTAATGCAGCATTTCCTATCCCCTGCATCCTGCTGTAGCATTAAGGGGCACTCAAGTGACGAGTCTGCATACTTTAAAATATCAGTTTGTGTTTGGGCCTCTGACACATTGGGTTTAGTGTTCAGTCTCACAGACCGATTCCCAATTTGGTACTGATTTCCCACCAAATTAGATTTGGGATTAGATCTCTTGGGCGTATTGAAAATGGGCTCCCAGCACTCCTTTCCAAGTGACTTTGGGGGTATACCAACATTCACGGTGAGGTTTTGCTCTATGACACCCCCATACCTCCTTGTGTCATAGATTTCCTTTGATATAGAACACAAGCTCTGTTGGTCATCCATCCCTTTTGATGATGATCCACTACTAATATCGGATCCTCACGGTCATCCCTCAGCTGCATAGTTTGTCTTATTTGAAATTTTGGCAGATTAGAGAAAATCAATGTTCTCATATTCAGGTTCTACCAACATGTTTGTGGACCAAGTTTTCAATTGATCTTGGCTATCTGGGAGGTTGTCCATTAAATCAATACTCTGCGCACCCCATTTCTGTTTGGATAGCTCTATCTGTATATAACAGCAGGATTTGATTAACTAAGGCACCAATAACCTCTTCCGGGCCCACAGTTATATGATTAGAACTATCAGCCTCTTCCTCAGTAAAATAAAGATTCCTTAGGAACTTTCTAGAGTTATTCCTCAGCTGATTTTTACTCCCATGTTTAGATTATACAGTGCCTTTTTAGACTTTTTTCCAACCTGTACTTCCTCTTCTCTTCTACCTTCTGTCATTACCTGATCCTTGCCTTTTCCAACACTATTCTCCACGCAGGATTCATTTCCACCCACCCATACCTGCGTAACTAGCATTACTACTGTGGCAGACTTTGCTGTATAAACCCAATTACTTAAAATATAAATTTTTAGATTGAGCACACTTTGGATTATGGTATGGGCGTTCACCGCATCTTGGATATTGTCATAAATTTCTTCTGAAGCACTTAATATAGAATTCCACACTGAGATGGAAGGTGATAGCCTAATTGGGTCATCGCCTTCCTTTAATGTATGATGCATTGCTTTGAGCAAACAAGCATCTGGTCCTTGCACAAGGTTACTGCTGGAGAATAGCTCGATTATCTGCGAGGGTGACCTTGGGGTAGACTCAAAGTTAATCACAGATAGGAAGCCATCGGGTGCTTGAATATTCCCACTCTGGTAAACTGACCCACCCAATGTGTAGATCTTTCCAATGTTCACTGGCTCAAACTCAGATGCAAGACAACCAATATTAACAACCCCTTCTAATTAGATCCATTCCCTCGATCTCACAATTTTAACAAAAGCTTGAAGACCCTTCTTTTTGACAAAGGAACTTACTAAATGCACCACAGCTATTTCTATTGTAGGGTTACATGTGTTTTTGTCGTATGTCTTGTGAGTGCCCTGAGGCCTTCAGGCGTGTTGGTGCTATAGAAAAATTCCATAGAATAGAATAGAATAGAATGCTATAGTCATTCAGAATCCCCATACCCTCCCTCCATGAGACATGCCCTTAAGTGTTCCAAGTATTTTATCTCAGTACTTGAGCCCGCTCGCGGGAATAAATCTGTAATCTTCTGACCAGCAACTGTGGTTGCGCAAAACTTGGCTGTTCATGTAGCTTCAGACCTGTGATTGTTTCCTGAGCCTGCCGCTATAGCCGCATTTGCTATTATTCCAGCTGGTGCTAGTGTAGTAGCCTGATGTTTCACCTGTACTCCAAGGAAAGTGCATATAACCTGCACCAGCTCCTCCTCTGAGTGTACTTGCACATGAGTCAGAGTGAAGGCTTTAGGTCTTTGGTCGAACGTCACCACGTCCTTGTCAGTTTCCATTGCTATAAATGTCTGCTTCTGTGTTGTTGCCTTTGTAGCTAAATACTAGTCAATGTATTAGTTGTTGATAGCTGCATATTTCTGTTAAGTGATTGTGACATACTCACAGAGCTAGAGTGGCTATGCAGTTTTTGTGTATAGTTTGTTCTCAGCATGTGTGTGGTAGTTGTGGTAAATGAAATATTCAAATGCAGAAATACTTCACAGACGGCAGCGGATCAGAGAGTCAATTGCTTACCTCACTAACAAGATGACTAAAGGCATCCCCAATACCTCCAGAGCATCGCTGGTGAAACAAAGTTCTCCATGTCCCGCATCGAGATCTATTGTTCTATGTCTCGGTCTCCTCGGCCCACCGAAGACCACTGCAGACGACTCTTTGCATTGCTTTCCGTGCCATGCTCCGCACATTAAATGCAGTTATAAAGGCTTCTTCCAAGTAGTCAGATCGTACGGCTCCTCCTCAAAACAATGGTACTGGACAAAAGACTCCAGCAAACTAACACCACTGCAGACCACTCTCTGCTTCACTCTCCGTGCCGTGATCCGCGCATAAAATGCAATTATAAAGGCTTCTTCCAGGCACCCAGGTTGCACGTCTCCTCCTCTCAACAATGGTACTAGCCAAAAGACTTCAGTAAACCAACATCATTGTAGATCACCCTTCTATTGCGCTTAGAAGATATATAAGTTAGCCATTGTAATACAAAAATATACACACAGGTATCATTGATATTGCACTTAGAAGAGGCCTGATGCCAGCCTATTATGGAACTTAGAAGATATATAGTAAGGCTACAAGGGTAGCCTGTCTATCATGTTAAAGAATCCTATGATCCCAAGATCTTAAAATAGTCTGCCTGTCATGCCTAGAAGATGTACTAAGATAGCCTGTCCATTTGCACTAAGACAAATTTGAGGGTAAACTGTCTAGAGTGCCTAGAAGAGCCTATGAGGGTAGCTTGTCTTTTCAAGCAGACGATCAGATCACACAGCGAGATCCAAGATAAGCTCCATCTGAGCTTAAGGTGTGTATAAACGCACCACTTCGGTGGACATCGGCCGCACGCACGGCTATCTACCCACATATGTTAGAATGGAGCAAGGACTACAACAAATTTGGTGTAGCTGGACACGTAACACCTTGGCTTCCTTATGCCCGACTTGTCTCAACACCTATGATATTAGAATACAGCGACAACCTACAACAAAATTCAGTCTCGCTGGACACATAACCAGTCTCTTGTACTAGCACACTCTTGTGACCTCGCTCAGCACCCATCCACATGCCTGACCTCTTGGGTACTGCTGGTGGAATTACCACCAGTGAGAATTCTGCCGAGATCGCTATGGACTCCATAAATGGGAACTAACACCTCAGACACGGTGGACTGTGCGGACTGTGCAGGATTAAAGCAGTGGCTTGGAACAGATGTAAATTGGTCATCCAAGAGCAGGAGCATGTGATGCAGTGACCCCAAAACCACTGTACTAGAGATCAAGAAGAGCAGCAAGACTACATCAACTTGGAGGAGAATGAGACACTAGCATTCAATGAGGATTTCCAGAGGGATGTGGGATGATTCCATCTCGCAGATGGGATGATCGCAGCTCCCAGATGAAGTGCTTTGGAGGGAGCATCCCTTGCTATCCAGGGACCAGAGGCCTCACCCTCCAGACAGATGCGGCGTTATGACTAGTGACGACCAAGAGAAGTAGGGGGCGGTAGGGTCACTCCCCCTGAAGACTCACTGGGACCTCTTGTACAGACCAAGAAATTAAGAATCCTCCACTGTCCTTCGGAGTACGGCATAAGATACGAAGGGGTGGGGCGAGGTGGGATAAAGCAGTATAGGAACAAGGACAGGGGCTACTTTAGTTTTTTGTTTTTATTTTTACACAGAGATAGGGTTGCATTTTATTTCATTGATTCTGTGCCTCCACACCGCTGGCACGCACCCACTTTGCAGACGACTTTTCCCAATTTTTAAATAGTATGACAGTTTTCCTTTTCTCCATGAAGCAGGTTTAATCCCTTGTTTTTTGTTTCATCATTTTTATTAGAATAACAACAGCATAAATAAAAGAAGACATCACAATTGATCAATAATGAACAATCTTAGATAGGAGGTTAAATTATTGTTAACACAAAAGTCGTGAGAAAGCTCAACAGTAATTGTCTCAAATCTACTATATAAGAACAAGAAATGTATCAAGAGTTTAATAAGGGGGAGACAAAGACACAGGAGACAAACGACAGAAGAATGGGTGAGTGGAGTATTATACCAATAAAAGTCTAGTTTACAAAATCATACGTATAGATATGAATATAGCTATGAACATGAAGAGGATGATGTGCGGAGTAAACATCAATACATTCATGTACCATGTGTAGAGGCAGTGAAACTATTTCAATATTGAATACATAATGACCATTTAGCATTGTACTTGGGAATCTAGGTGTCGATTCATGGAATTAATGTGCGCCGAAAATTCTTGCGCAGAGGTGCCAAAACATGCGATTCGCAGTAAAAGTGCGAAAATCGCAGTGCAAGTGCGAAAATCGCAGGGAAACCAGCGCACATCGATTCATGGAAAGCCGTGAGCGAGAAAAATATCGGATGTGTGCTGAAAAAGTGTGCAGCGCACGCCGGCGCACAGGATATCTAACGGCGTGTGCCACGGCCACAGCGAAATCGCACATAGCGCGGCGCACACAACAAAAGTAGGCGGAACATGGGGCGTAACACTCGGAATGGGGAACAACTCGTCAAAATGTGGGCGTCACGGGGGAAGTACAGGAGGCAAGTGCGCGGAACGCCCACATGCTCGCCTACAACACTTATTCATGGAATCCAATAGGGCAAACCAGCGCACGGTCAAACCAGCGCACAGGCCCAAACACGTCCGCCACAAGAAAGCAGGCGGTAGTGTCCCTGCCCCTGAAATAAATGTGCGCCAAAATGTGCGCCAACAAAAAGCACTTATATACAGCCATGATGAATGTCACGTATTGTGGCCCTCTAGGACAAATGACGTGCAAAGGGGTACGCGACAAACACGGACACCCGCTGTGTGAAAAATAGCGTGTGCGTGCATTTTGTGCTGCGTGGAAAGTCCCACACGCGAATTGCCTGGGTCCGTGTATTCCGGGGTGCGCGGGAAGTCCCACGCGCGCAATGGCTGGGTCCGTGTATTCCGGGGTGTGCGGGAACTCCCACACGCGATTGGCCTGGGTACGTGTATTCCGGGGTGCGCGGGAAGTTGCACACGCTAATTCTGCAGGGTACGTGGATTCCAGGTTGCGTGTGAAGTTCCACATGCTAATTCTGCAGGGTACGTGTATTCCGGGGTGCGTGGGAAGTTCCACACGCTAATTCTGCAGGGTACGTGGATTCTGGGGTGCGCGGGAAGTTCCACACGCGATTTCAGCAGGGTACGTGTATTTCGGGGGTGCCGGGTAGTACTACACGTGAATTGACCATGTGGGTCCTCTCAGGTGTTCCCTCTACACCCTCCACGGCCCCTGCAGGCAGCCCACACCACAGGGGACTACCCTGTACCCCTGCACATGTCCCGCAGGCAGCCCATCCACCATGGCCATACCCCCCAGCCAACCCACATGTCACCTTGCACTACTGATCACCAACGCATGTCCCCCTGCACCCCCACCCCCCAGCAGCCAGGGGCACCCTCCACCAGGCCCCCACACATGTCTCCCACCACCCCCACCCCCTAGCAGTCAGGGGCACCCTCCACCAGGCCCCCACTCATGTCCACCTCATGTCCCCCTGTACCCCCAGCAGTCAGGGGCACCCTCCACCAGGTCCCCACACATGTCTCCCCCCACCCCCACCCCCCAGCAGTCAGGGGCTCCCTCCACCAGGCCCCCACTCATGTCCAACTCATGTCCCCCTGCACCCCCACCCCCCAGCAGTCAGGGGCACCCTCCACCAGGCCCCCACACATGTCTCCCACCCCCCAGCATCCAGGGGCACCCTCCACCAGGCCCCCACTCATGTCCAACTCATGTCCACCACCACCCCCACCCCCCAGCAGTCAGGGGCACCCTCCACCAGGCCCCCACACATGTCTCCCATCACCCCCACCCCCCAGCAGTCAGGGGCACCCTCCACCAGGCCCTCACACATGTCTCCCACCACCCCCACCCCCCAGCAGTCAGGGGCACCCTCCACCAGGCCCCTACACATGTCTCCCACCCCCCACCCCCCAGCATCCAGGGGCACCCTCCACCAGGCCCCCACTCATGTCCAAATCATATCCCCCACTACCAACACCCCACAGCAGTCAGGGCCACCCTCCACCAGGCCCCCACACATCTCTCCCACCACCCCCAACCCCCAGCAGTCAGGGGCACCCTCCACCAGGCCCCCACTCATGTCCAACACATGTCCCCTTGCACCCCCACCCCCCAGCAGTCAGGGGCACCCTCCACCAGGCCCCCACTCATGTCCAACTCATGTCCCCCACCACCCCCACCCCCCAGCATCCAGGGGCACCCTCCACCAGGCCCCCACACATGCCTCCCACCTCCTCCACCCCCCAGCAGTCAGGGGCATCCTCCACCAGGCCCCCACACATGTCTCCCACCACCCAAACCCCACAGCAGTCAGGGGCACTCTCCACCAGGCCCCCACTCATGTCCAACTCATGTCTCTCACCACCCCCACCCCCCAGCAGTCAGGGGCACCCTCCACCAGGCCCCCGCACATGCCTCCCACCACCCCCACTCCCCAGCATCCAGGGGCACCCTCCACCAGGCTCCACTCATGTCCAACTCATGTCCCCCACCACCCTCACCCCCCAGCAGTCACGGGCACCCTCCACCAGGCCCCCACACATGTCTCCCACCACCCCCACCCCCCAGCAGTCAGGGGCACCGTCCACCAGGCCCCCACACATGTCTCCCACCACCCCCACCCCCCAGCAGTCAGGGGCACCCTCCACCAGGCCCCCACACATGTCTCCCACCACCCCACCCCCCAGCAGTCAGGGGCACCCTCCACCAGGCCCCCACACATGTCCCCCACCACCCCCACCCCCCAGCAGTCAGGGGCACCCTCCACCAGGCACCCACTCATGTCCGACTCATGTCCCCCTGCACTCCCACCCCCCAGCAGTCAGGGGCACCCTCCACCAGGCCCCCACTCATGTTCAACTCATGTCTCCCACCACCCCCACCCCCCAGCAGTCAGGGGCACCCTCCACCAGGCCCCCACACATGTCTCCCACCACCCCCACCCCCCAGCAGTCAGGGGCACCCTCCACCAGGCCCCCACTCATGTCCAACTCATGTCCCCCTGCACCCCCACCCCCCAGCAGTCAGGGGCACCCTCCACCAGGCCCCCACACATGTCTCCCATAACCCCCACCCCCAGCAGTCAGGGGCACCCTCCAACAGGCCCCCACACATGTCTCCCACCACCCCCACCCCCCAGCATCCAGGGGAACCCTCCACCAGGCCCCCACTCATGTCCAACTCATGCCCCCACCACCCCCACCCTCCAGCAGTCAGGGGCACCCTCCACCAGGCCCCCACACATGTCTCCCACCACCCCACCCCCCAGCAGTCAGGGGCACCCTCCACCAGGCCCCCACTCATGTCCAACTCATGTCTCCCACCACCCCCACCCTCCAGCTGTCAGGAGCACCCTCCACCAGGCCCCCACACATGTCCCCCACTACCCCCACCCCCCAGCAGTCAGGGGCACCCTCCACCAGGCCCCCACACATGTCTCCCACCACCCCCACCCCCCAGCATCCAGGGGCACCCTCCACCAGGCCCCCACTCATGTCCAACTCATGTCCCCCACCACCCCCACCCCCCAGCAGTCAGGGGCACCCTCCACCAGGCCCTCACACATGTCTCTCACCACCCCCACCCCCCAGCAGTCAGGGGCACCCTCCACCAGGCCCCCACTCATGTCCAACTCATGTCCCCCTGCACCCCCACCCCCCCAGCAGTCAGGGGCACCCTCCACCAGGCCCCCACTCATGTCCAACTCATGTCCCCCACAACCCCCACCCCCCAGCAGTCAGGGGCACCCTCCACCAGGCCCCCGCACATGTCTCCCACCACCCCCACCCCCCAGCATCCAGGGGCACCCTCCACAGGCCCCCACTCATGTCCAACTCATGTCCCCTACCACCCCACCCCCCAGCAGTCAGGGGCACCCTCCACCAGGCCCCCAAACATGTCTCCCACCACCCCCACCCCCCAGCAGTCAGGGGCACCCTCCACCAGGCCCCACACATGTCTCCCACCGCCCCCAGCCCCCAGCAGTCAGGGGCACCCTCCACCAGGCCCCCACTCATGTCCAAATCATGTCTCCCACCACCCCCACCCCCCAGCAGTCAGGGAAACCCTCCACCAGGCCCCCACACATGTCTCCCACCACCCCCACCCCCCAGCAGTCAGGGGCACCCTCCACCAGGCCCCCACACATGTCTCCCACCACCCCCACCCCCAAGCAGTCAGGGGCACCCTCCACCAGGCCCCCCACATGTCTCCCACCACCCCCACCCCCCAGCATCCAGGGGCACCCTCCACCAGGCCCCCACTCATGTCCAGCTCATGTCCCCCACCACCCCCACCCCCCAGCAGTCAGGGGCACCCTCCACCAGGCCCCCACTCATGTCCAGCTCATGTCCCCCACTACCCCCATCCCCCAGCAGTCAGGGGCACCCTCCACCAGGCCTCCACACATGTCTCCCACCACCCCCAACCCCCAGCAGTCAGGGGCACCCTCCACCAGGCCCCCACACATGTCTCCCACCACCCCCAGCCCCCAGCAGTCAGGGGCACCCTCCACCAGGCCCCCACTCATGTCCAACTCATGTCCCCCACCACCCCACCTCCCAGCAGTCAGGGGCACCCTCCACCATGCCCCCACTCATGTCCAACTCATGTCCCCCTGCACCTCCACCCCCCAGCAGTCAGGGGCACCCTCCACCATGCCCCCACTCATGTCCAACTCATGTATCCCACCACCCCCACCCCCCAGCAGTGCGGGGCACCTGCCAGCAGGCCCCCACACATGTCCCCCAGCCAACACGTCATCACAATCCAGATCCCAGGCTCCTATGCCCACCCAAATCCCACCCCACGCCACCCCAGTCCAAACACCCAACCAAGCTTCACATCCATTAAAAATGGAAATACCCATTACATGACAGATAACAAATAAGCAGTATGCGCATGAGTACAAGTCCGTCAGACCCACACAATGGCAACACATGACTGTGAAAACCCACATTCTGACAGGCATGAAACCAATGAGAGAAGTCCACACATTGAAGTAAGAAAAAAAATGTATTACAGTGTAAATGAAGTGAATGAAATATAAAAAAACAATAATGGCAACAAAAATCAAAAAGCAGCATGTCCACAAAAATAATAAATAACAAAAATGGGACTCCAAAATAAAGGCAAAGAAATTGTGTCCAAAGTCACTGTCCAACAAAGCAAATCCAAAGGGAAAGTAAAGTGAAAATCCATTGCTCCATGGTGAAAAAAATAATAAAAGATGAAGGCCACAAATCCACTGTCAAACTATGTACAAAGAGCAAATCCAGGGTCCATGATCCCAACGATGTAAATGAAACCTACAATAAAAACTACCTAACTAATAACTATATAGAAAAAAGTGGGGCATAGTCCAAGCGCCCCAAATTAAAAAAAAAGAAATAAAACCTAACACTAATTAACTATGTACAAAGGCAGTGAGCTAGTCCAGCGGCACACTCCGTGGTGTCCCGGGCCAGGGCATCATCGAACTCCTGTTCGATGTCCCGGAGACGGTCCTGTTCCATGGCCACGAGGGTCCGCAGGGACACCGACATGTCCTCCTCCAACTCCCTGCGGATTCCCTCGAGGCACTCGGCCCGCCTCAGGGCCCTCCGCATGGAGTTCTCCGCCCTGACCATCGTGAGCTGCTCCTCTTCCGCCCGCCGCCGCTCCGCACCTATCTGCTGGCCCAACCGCTGCCACACGGAAGACACTTCCCGTCCTGGGTCCTCCTGCCCTCCGGCCGATGCCTGCCCCTCTGATGTAGATTGCCCCGAGCCATGATGCCTCCCACGTTGACTCCGCTGCTGCCTCTGATGCAACTGCCTCTGCCAGCACGACGGCATCCAGGCTGATGGAATCCACCAACGCCGTCGTGCACGTGCCCTGCCCAATGATGCCGGCACATCCTCCATCTGCTGGGGTCCAGTTGCTGTGGTGTCCACCCCTGCTGGACCTCCGATTCCCGACTGTGGCAGGGATGGGATCCCCACCAAGCCGGCAGCACTGGTCAGGGCAGGTTCAGAGGGGGCCCTGGTGGCATCTGGGCCGGAAGACGGCATGGGGAACGACTGTCGTATAGTCTCCACAGAGGAGGAGAGGGCCGCCAGATTGGTCGACACATGTATGAAACCCCCGACCACGGGCGATCCCAACTGGGCCACGTTGGCACGGTGCTCTTCGTGATGACGTGCAAGCTCCTCCCGGGAAGCATGCACGTCATCACGAATGACACCAGTGCGCAACGCGACACCAATCAGGACCTTCTCCATACGGCCACGGGTCCCCTCGTCCGCAGATGAAGAGGAGTCAGATGACATGGACATCCCCCCTACCTGCGGACGGGCCTGGGATGGGGCATCCCTGCTGGTGCATGGTGGTGCAGTCACAGTGTCAGGGACAGTGACATGCACAGGCCCCTCCAGGGCGACCTGTGCTGCCTCCTGCCCCTGCCCCTGGACTGCACCACTTGCACCAGCAGGGATGCCCCCACCAGGCCCCATGTGCGCCTCAGTAGCGGCCTCCTCCTCCTCTGTGGAAACCACCAACCTGGATGGCTCCACACCGTCTTCCACCATTGCAAGCCCCTTTGGGGGCTCACCCACCCCTTCCGCTGCAGCCGTGGGGACATCCCCGCCGCTTTGCTCCACAGCGCCGTCTCCGCCCTCTTCTTCACTTGCCGCTGTGTAGAGGGAGAAATAGAACACAAGCATCAGGGTACTGTACAATGGTCCCCTAGACAGGAAGCAATAGCAGATGAGTGGCACTGTCAAAGATCACTTCCATCATGTCCCTCCACAACACATGGGTCAGTGCAGGCAAAACACACTCAGTAACAGGCATGGCACATGCTATGGACATTTGCATACATGTCCAAGGGACTCTCCAAACATACAATGTTGTTATGGAACTCACATGCATCATGGGTCATGCCTATCACATGCACACACATCAACGTAATTTCATCCATCTGGCCTTGTACACCCCAGACACAGTGGATACAAGGATAACTAGGCAGCATCTGTGAATCTGTACATTGTCACAGACAAGTGTCATGCATCCATGGCATTCACAAGTCACAGACACGCAGGTCAGACACACAGACATGGATAACATACATGTACATGGCATCAGCAACCATCCCTCACCCCCACCCATGTCCAGGAACAGAGACTGGCATGCTCACATGTGTCCAGTCCGCATAGGGCTCCCCATGATGCATTCAAACACATGCACCAACCGTGTGGTTCACACATTACTGGTCTCACATGCATGACCATGATGTCCCTGCACACATGCATGCGTACATGGCCTATGTCACACATACAGGCAAGCATCAGATAACCAGCACACTGCAACATGCCCTGTCTCACACAGCAATGCTTGCCCACTTACCGCTCAACTCCAGATGGGTCTGCCTCGCAAGGATCTGGGCGTGGAGCGCTGGGTCTACACGTTCCAGGACCCTCACCTGGATGGTACTCATGCGGCCCCAGCCCCCCTCCACGAGGCGCCGGGCCTTCAAGAGGGTCCTGGACCTCAAGTGCTCCCAGCGCTTCTTGACTTTCTGGATGTTGCAGGTTGCCACCCCCTCCGCGTTGATGGCAACCACCAAGTCGTCCCAGATCCTGTTCCGTCCTTCCTTGTTGGCACCTGACGATCCGAAGAGGGCATCATACTGCCCCAGGACTTGCTCCACCAGGACACCAACTTCAGTGGCAGTGAAGCTGGTGCCCCTCTGCCTCTCTGGCCGGGGGTTGCCACTGGTGCCAGATGTTGCAGTGCCCGACATGGCAACCCCAGAGGCAGGAGTGGGTGGGCAACTGGGTCCTGGGGCTGGGCTGTGGAGTGATGGTATAGCAGTCGGGAGTCTTATGTTCCAGCAGGGGTGGACACAGCAACTGGACCCCTGCAGATGGCAGATGTGCAGGCACAAAATGGCAGGGCACGGTGGCAGCAGGCAGGCAGACAGCAGCAGATGGCTCGTGGGAGGCTGCTCGGGGATCTGGGGGGCAGTAATTCGGCCTTCTGGGCAGGAGCGTGGTCTTCCGTGTGCTTACGTGTGGCCAGCTTGATACGGAGTGAATTGGCACGTGAAAATCCTGCACATCAGCGTGAAATTCGAGGAAAGGGCCTTAGCGTGTAAGCGCGTCAGCACGCATACGCGATTCCATTGGACCAAAGGCCCTCAGCGCGTAAGCGCATCTGTGACGTGACGCGCGCGGGTGTTTCCTTCATAGCATGTGATGGCAGAGCACACGTGGAAACACTGCACGTCAGAGTATCATTGCGTGTAATTGGATGAAAGTGCGCATACACGCAATTGGCCTTGGTACATGTATTACAGGGGTGTGCGGGAATTCTCACACGTGATTTGCTTGGGTACGTGTATTACAGGGTTGTGCGGGAATTCTCACACGCGATTTGCTTAGGTACGTGTATTACAGGGGTGTGCGGGAATTCTCACACGCGATTTGCATGGGTACGTGTATTACAGGGGTGTGCGGGAATTCTCACACGCGATTTGCTTGGGTACGTGTATTACAGGGGTGCGCGGAAATTCTCACACGCGATTTGCTTGGGTACGTGTATTACAGGGGTGCGCGGGAATTCTCACACGCGATTTGCTTGGGTACGTGTATTACAGGGGTGCGCGGGAATTCTCACACGTGATTTGCTTGGGTACGTGTATTAAAGGGGTGCGCGGGAATTCTCACATGCGATTTGCTTGGGTACGTGTATTACAGGGGTGCGCGGGAAGTTTTACACGCTCGCCAACAACACGTATCCATGGAATTGAACGGGGCTAAGGCATGCGCACAAAAAAACGTGCTAATCCAGAAACACGTACGCCAGCAGGAAGCAGGCGTACGTCGACCCGTGCAGCATAAAAATGCGCGCAAACAACAAACAAGCTCAGACGCCAGGATGAATATACCGTTCCTAGCAGCAGTGGCCGTGGGTTACCAAAGGAGGAGGATAGTGAGGGCCCGAATTTTCACACCCAGAACCAGCCTTTTTGGGATGCCTGATGACCAGGTGTATGGGAGGTACAGGTTTCCACTTCACATAATACTGGACCTGGTGAGTGAGTGGGAGGATGACCTCACATCACCCACCCTGTGCTCCCAAGCACTCAGCTCCCTGGAGAAGGTCCTTAATGTACTGCACTTCTTGGCCACTGGATCATTTTAGCGGGCAAGTGCCATAGTGGGTGGGGTGTCACAGGCCACGCAGTCACGCTGCCTACACCAGGTCTTGAACATCATCACTGCACGCCCATCAGTCCGCAGGCACATATACCTTCCCAGGACACCTGCAGAAAGGCAGGCTGCCGCCCTGGATTTCTACGGTGTGGCACAATTCCCCAAAGTGCTAGGTGCCATTGACTGCACCCATGTGGCACTACGTCCCCCCAGGGCATCTGAGCACATCTATAGGAACCGCAAGCACTGGCATTCCATCAACGTGCAGGTAGTATGTAATGCCAAGGGAATCATCACCTCATTATATGCCAACTATCCAGGGTCCACCCACGACAGCTTCATTTACCGAATGTCTACCCTAAGCCGGGACCTAGAAGCTGGGCGGCATGGCGATACATGGCTGCTTGGTGAGTATGAATGCCACTGCCCATGCATGCATGTCAGATGCAGAGTCATGTCACTACCCCACTAATGATACCCATCACCTCCTCACCAGGGGACAGTGCCTACCCTCTGAGCACCCACATGATGACGCCAATTCGGAACCCCATCACGCCTCCCGAGGTAAGATACAACACAGCCCATATTGCAACCCGGGGCATAGTGGAGCGCACATTCGGAGTGCTCAAGTCACGCTTTCGCTCCCTTGACCGTTCTGGCGGGCAGCTGTTATATGCGCCCCCAGTAGTGTGCAGGATCATAGTGGCAGCATGTGTCCTGCACAATGTTGCAACACGCCGGGGCCTGGCTGTGGACATGGTGGTGCCCCCACATCCCCAACCACACGCACGCCCGCTGCGCATGGGAGGGGAAAGGGCACAGGGTGAGGCAGCACGTATGCAGCTGGTGGCTAATTACTTCACATAGAAATCACACCCCTGTGGAGTGCACACAGCCCTGGCACATACCATCTGATAATCAATGATGACTCGACCTGACAATTATGACGAACAAAGGGACAGTCAACTGTCAGAACCATAGCAGCCTGAGATTGTTCATGTGGAAGTGTCACAATGTGTGCATCCTACCTACACAAACACCACCAATGCACTGTCATCAAAAGACACACTTCCATGCAGCAGAAATGAATACCCACTTGCAAAATACTACATGAGAACAGTGCCATGTCACCCAACCCCTCCCCTCCCCGGCACGGCCACACAACACACCATGGCATGTCATGCAATGTGAGAGCAAACAAATTAATACCCCACAACATGCCCCAAGTGTCACCAGCTACAGTGTCCCTAATGGAAACTGGCCACACATGAAATGTTCACAGCAATGCAGGACCTACAACACACATTACCAAATACTTACCAAGATTACCAATCACCTACACAACCTCCAACCTACCTTAAACATGACAGTACAGACTTATAAAATTGGTCGCCTCACTACCTGATGATGCCAGCACTTCGAACACTTCCAAGTATACAGTGTTAGCGCCACGCAAAAGTGTAGGTGCACTGCTTACAACATGGTCTCCAGTTCCAAAGTAGACTGCCTTGTGAAGACATGAGAAATGGACCTGCAAATTAGGAGGATGAGATGTATGCAGAGTCACATATCAATACAGCATGCAGTGTACAATACAACAACAATATGCACTAGGAATGTATACACAGTATTGACTACAGACTGCCCACACATCAAATGGAAGTCCAACGCCACTGTGTATGTCAATGTCACTTGGGCACACCCTTTGCAATCCCATGGAAACGGGAAGCAGGAGGGGTGTGTTTCACACAAACCCAAGCATCTGACCCAAATTCATGACAAGCCTGCATGTGCCCAGCCACAATACAGCGTATGCCCACGGGAGCCACACAAGGCAACACACTGTCCAAAAAATCAAAAGTAAAAAATAAATTTAAAAAAATGGCCATTAATGGGCCCAGGAGGTCCGAGGACAGGGTGCACACCAAAACCCACCTGTGTGGATCTTGCGAAAAAAAAACACCTCCATGGGCTCATGGCCTGCACGGCTACCCTATTGTGGGAGAATCGCTGCTGTCGCTCTCCTCACCCTCTGCAGCTTCCTCAGGAGGTGGTGGCACTATGGGAGGCAGCCCACGCAAAGCCCTAGTCTGGTCCTCCATGGCAGCAAGCATGCGGGTGAGGAAGGTCTCGTTCTGGAGGTTAATTGCGCGTAGGTCCCCATGCAACAACTCACGGGATGCCCGGACCTCCGCCCTAGTTGCCTGCATCTCAGCTGAGAGCGTACTTGTGAGACGCTCCAGCTGCTGTTCTGTCCTTGTGTTTGTTGAAGCCTCAAGCTCAACAAGAGTCGTCCTGAGGTGATGGAGTTCCACCCTCAGGGCTTCCCTGTGGCCCTGGGACTCTATGGAAATGGCTTCCCGCAGAGTCGCCAGTGCCGCCCACCTGTCCCTGTCGGACGCCAACATGTCCTCCCTGTGTGACTGGCAGATGGAGTCTGTTGCCTGCTGTAGTCGCTCCATCAGCCTTTCGGGGGGGACAATGGAAGTGGCCACCCTATCCATGGCCTGAGCCATCATCTCTGATGATGCAGCCTGTTGGGTTGCCATACCGTATATGGATTGCTCCCATTCGGTATTGCCAGGTGGCGTACGGCCACCACGTCGGCGGGCACCACACCTGTCTGGGGCAAGGCGAACTGTGCCTTGCTGTGCCGGCACTGCCTGAGGCTGCAGGACTGCATTCCCCCTCTGATCTGCTGGCCCAGGAACAGGATCAGATGTTGCGGAGTGTGACCCTGCATCCATAACCACCAAAGGCGTACCTGCCAAACACTGACATCCCCATTGAGGGTTCTAACCCTGGTGCAGGTGGGTGGGACAGAACAGAATCCCTCCCAGGAACACTCACCTGCGACGGCACATAGGTCTCATCATCCGAATCGACACCTGAATACAGCTCAGGGGAGGTGCAGCCAGAGACACCCCTTGAGAGCACGACCTGCAGCAGTTGTGGGTTCTCACTCACCACCACACCACGTCCCTCACTGGTGGTCGGTCGGCACTGAGACCCCTCCTGGGTCTGCACCATCTCCACAACCCCAGTAGTATCAAGTGCGTCATCCCCTGCAAAGACATAAAAGAAAAGAAATGGCATTAGCACTATGGCACACAATTAGGGCTGAGAAGCTACAGAAACAGTACTTGATTGACACATGTCCCACATGACTAAAACCCTCCCATGCATGCACCGTCACTGCGTGTGAAGGGGAGGCAGATGGCACACATTGATGACACCAAGATGGAAGATGAACACATTTGCTGCATGCTGCCTAGCAGTGGCATCACACATTGGCCTGTGATTGGCAGGTCAAATACACATGCCATCACACAGATGGCATGTACCCTAGCCATAAAGTGAAGAGGGATAGGAGGGCACCAATTGTTCATTCAGTCTAGTTTGCTCATGAAATTGATTTTTTCATTGAAATGGTTCAAATGTTTAACCTGGAGCTGCCAGTCCAAAATGGTCCTATAGCACAGGAACATGTCTAAACAAATCATATCCAGGAAACAAAGTCAGTCCACTGTACCATAGCCATGTCAGACATGTGACAATAGGACTGAGAAATGCCTAGTAAAAGTGGTGGTATGCAAACAATCTGCCTGAATAAACAGAGAAAAATAAGCAACAATGTTGTGGCAAGATGACACTTCAAAGGCAACTGGCGTGGTGTTGGGCTAGATGTCTAATGTTGGCAGAAGGGATACTGCCATACCCAAATGCTGGTGCACAGAATGTATTGGATGAGGCACATGACCCAAACCACTCAGGCACACACACCCTCACCTGGCACCCAAACAGAAGCGCTCACACACACACCATGCACATGGATGACACACACGTACAAGGAAATGGCGTTCTACACGTACCTTTTATACACACGTCACAGACGCGCATACGCGATGAGGCCATTTCCACCAATTACACGCTTTGACACTCGGACGTGTATATTTTTTTTTACACGCGCCATTCTCTACGGCCATGCGCGTGACGTCATAGATGTGCATGGGGACCTTTGGGCCAATGAATTAACGTACATGTGCTGACGCGCTTACGCGCTAAGGGCCTTTCCTCGAATTACACGCAGACGTGCTGGATTTTCATGTGCCAAATCACTCCATATCAAGCTGGCCACGCGTAAGCACACGGAAGACCACGCTCCTGCCCAGAAGGCCGAATTACTGCCCCCCAGAGCCCCAAGCACGCTCCCACCTGCCATCTGCTGCTGCCTGACTGCCTGCTGCTCACATGTCCTGTCATTTGCTGCCTGCACATTAGCCAGGGGTGCTGTTGCTGTGACCACCCCTGCTGGAACCGAAGACTCCCAACTGGGATACCATCCCTCCACAGCCCAGCCCCAGGACCCAGTTGCCCACCCACTCCTGCCTCTTGGGTTGCCATGTCGGGCACTGCAACATCTGGCACCAGTGGCAACCCCCGGCCAGAGAGGCAGAGGGGCACCAGCTTCACTGCCACCGAAGTTGGTGTCCTGGTGGAGCATGTCCTGGGGCAGTATGATGCCCTCTTTGGAAGGTTGCGCGCTGACAAGGAAGGACGGACTCGGATCTGGACGGACATCGTGACTGCCATCAACGCGGAGGGGGTGGCAGTCCGACTATTCCATCATGTGAAGAAGCGCTGGGAGGACTTCAGGTCCAGGACCCTCAAGAAGGCCCGGCGCCTCCTGAAAGCAGCGGATGCTAAGGGGCGCCGGGGCCACTTGTCGGAAGATCAGATGAGGGTCCTGGAACGCATATCCCCAGCGCTCCACGTCCAGGTCCTTGAGAGGCAGACCCGTCTGGAGTCGAGCGGTAAGTGTACATGCATACTGATTGTAAGCTGTGCGTGTGGTGGTGTGGCAGGAGTGTGCAGGTTGCACATGTGGTTTTATGTGGCCAAGTATGGGGGGGGGGGTACAGGGCCGTGAGGCTGACACATGCGAGGGCTCTCATGTGTGACACATGGATGGTGCTTGTGTGTCTAGGCTTGCATGGCAAAGGATGTGGAAGAATGATTGGCAGGTGTGACATGGATGCTGATCTGAACACTTCGACAGTTGGCAGAGGTGTACACATGCATGCAAGTGTGGTGGTGTGTGTGCATGTGTAGTGCACTCCCTGTGTCACATGTGATGTCTGGCTCACCTTTGCCTGCTCATGCTGTTGTATCTGTATGGATGGTGCTGGCTGTTGCAATATGGCTGTGGTATAGCTCATGTGTGCAAGTTGAAATGACATGTGTGTTGGGGATTGTGATGTCATGTCTGAGGTTTGCCAATGCCACTCATGTACAACTGTCATGTGTTTATCAGTCCATTATACAGTGCCCTGATGCCTGTGTTTTATTTCTCCCTGTCTGCAGCGTCAACTGATGAAGAGGGCGGAGAAGCTGCTGTGGAGCACAGCAGCAGGGGTCGCACCACCAGCCGGAGAAGCAAGGCCTGGCTCCCCTCCCAGGTTGTGATCTCGTCGGGGAGTGAGGAGTCCGGTGCCACGTCCGAGGCCGCAGCTGCCGAGGGGAGGTCCAGGAGGCAGAGGTTGGAGTTGGACTCCTCAGCAGCAGAAGGGGCAGCTGGGACCCCACAGAGCCCAACGGAGGAAGATGGCACGGAGTCATCCAGGTTGGTGGGGGGTTTGGTGGAGGAGGAGGCCGTGCAAGCAACAGAGGTGGGGTCTGGAGGTGGGGATTCCACTGGTGCTAGTGGTGCAGTGCAGGACCAGGGACAGGTGGCAGCACAGGCCACCGCGGAGGTGCCTGTGTGCAATCCTGTCTCTGCTCCTGTCACTGCATCATCTTGCACCAGCAGGGATGCCTACCTCCAGACCCGTTCTCAGGGAGGGGATTGGCTTACACCAACTGGCCTTCCTCTCCCTGCGGATGTGTCTATCCTGCAACAGGTTGAGCCTGTCCAGGGTGGGGTGGTGTTGTGTCAATGGGCCATGCGAGCTGGCCTTCAGTCTTTCCATGATGAGACTGCACGTCTTCTCACATGGCTCGTTGAACGCGTTGACCCACTGGGACAGCTCACCATGGCCGGATTCCTCCGTTTCCTGGACCTTGTTCTGACCCCCTCCTCAACGGAACCCCCTATGCCCCAGTCGTCCTCCATGCCATCTTCCCACCCATGTATCACATGGGTGCCCTGTGGAGCTGCCTCTGACCGTGCAGCCAGGCTGGTGGACAACGGATCCCTGCCACAGTCGGGAGTCGGACGTCCAGCAGGGGTGGCCACATCAACAACTGCACCCCAGCTGGAGGAGGATGTGCAGGCACCATCGGACAGGGCACATGGACAGCAGCAGCTGCAGCAGCAGCAGCAGCAGGAGGCTGTAGGTGGGAGCCACGATGGCTCGGGGCCTTCGACATCGGAGGGGCAGGCATCGGCCGGAGGGCAGGAGGACCCAGGACGGGAAGTGTCTTCCATGTGGCAGCGGTTGGGCCATGCCATAGATGTGGAGCGCCAGCGGGCAGAAGAGGCACGGCTCACGATGGTCAGGGTGGAGAACTCCATGCGGAGGGCCCTGAGGCGGTCCGAGTGCCTCGAGGCAATCCGCAGGGAGTTGGAGGAGAACATGTCGTCGTCCCTGCGGACCTTCGGGCCATGGAACAGGACCGCCTCCGGGACATTGAGCAGGAGTTCGATGATGCCCTGGCCTGCAACATCCAGAAGTGAGCCGTTGGACTAGCCCGCTGCCATTGTACATAGTTAATTAGTGTTATGTTTTATTTTTATTTTTTTAATTTGGGGCACTTGGACTATGCCCCACTTTTTTGTATATAGTTATTAGTTAGGTGGGTTTTATTGTAGGTTTCATTTACATAGTTGGGGTCATGGACCCTGGATTTGCTCTTTGTACATAGTTTGACAGTGGATTTGTGGCCTTCATCTTTTATTATTTTTTCACCATGGAGCAATGGATTTTCACTTTACTTTCCCTTTGGACTTGCTTTGTTGGACGGTGACTTTGGGCACAATTTCATTACGGTTATTTTGGATTACCTTTTTCATTATTGATTATTTTGGTGGACATGCAGCATTTTGATTTTTGTTCCCATTATTGTTTCTTTTGATTTCATTCACTTCATTTACACTGTAATACATTTTTGTTTCTTACTTCAATGTGTGGACTTCTCTCATTGGTTTCATGCCTGCCACAATGTGTGTTTTCACAGTCATGTGTTGCCATTGTGTGGGTCTGACGGACTTGTGCTCATGCGCATACTGCTTATTTGTTATCTATCATGTAATGGTTATTTCCATTTGGATGCTGGGGGTGGGGGTGGTGGGAGACATGTGTGGGGGCCTGGTGGAGGGTGCCCCTGACTGCTGGGGGGTGGGGGTGGTGGGAGACATGTGTGGGTGCCTGGTGGAGGGTGCCCCTGACTGCTGGGGGTGGGGTGCAGGGGGACATGAGTTCGACATGAGTGGGGGCCTGGTGGAGGGTGCCCCTGACTGCTGGAGGGTGGGGGTGATGGGAGACATGAGTGGGGGCCTGGTGGAGGGTGCCCTGCACTGCTGGGGGGTGGGGGTGCTGGGAGACATGAGTGGGGGCCTGGTGGAGGGTACACTGCACTGCTAGGGGGTGGGGGTGGTGGGAGACATGAGTTGGACATGAGTGGGGGCCTGGTGGAGGGTGCCCATGGATGCTGGGGGTTGGGGGTGATGGGAGACATGAGTGGGGGCCTGGTGGAGGGTGCTCTGCACTGCTGGGGGGTGGGGGTGATGGGAGACATGAGTTGGACATGAGTGAGGGCCTGGTGGAGGGTGCCCTGCACTGCTGGGGGGTGGGGGTGCAGGGAGACATGAGTTGGACATGAGTGGAGGCCTGGTGGGGGGTGCCCTGCACTGCTGGGGGGTGGGGGTGATGGGAGACATGAGTCGGAGATGAGTGGGGGCCTGGTGGAGGGTGCCCTGCACTGCTGGGGGGTGGGGTGCTGGGAGACATGTGTTGGACATGAGTGGGGGCCTGGTGGAGGGTGCCCCTGGAAGCTGGGGGGTGGGGGTGATGGGAGACATGAGTTGGACATGAGTGGGGGCCTGGTGGAGGCTGCCCCTGGATGCTGGGGGGTGGGGGTGCTGGGAGACATGAGTGGGGGCCTGGTGGAGGGTGCCCTGCACTGCTGGGGGGTGGGGGTGGTGGGAGACATGTGTGGGGGCCTGGTGGAGGTTGCCCCTGACTGCTGAGGGGTGGGGGTGGTGGGGGACATGAGTTGCACATGAGTGGGGGCCTGGTGGAGGGTGTCCCTGGATGCTGGGGGATGGGGGTGCAGGGAGCCATGTGTGGGGGCCTGGTGGAGGGTGCCCCTGACTGCTGGGTGGTTGGGGTGCAGGGGGACATGAGTTGGACATGAGTGGGGCCCTGGTGGAGGGTGCCCCCGGATGCTGGGGGGTGGGGGTGATGGGAGACATGAGTTGGACATGAGTGGGGGCCTGGTGGAGGGTGCCCCTGGATGCTGGGGGGTGGGGGTGATGGGAGACATGAGCGGGGGCCTGGTGGAGGGTGCCCTGCACTGCTGGGGGGTGGGGGTGATGGGAGACATGAATTGGATATGAGTGGGGGTCTGGTGGAGGGTGCCCTGTACTGCTGGGGGTGGGGGTGCTGGGAGAGATGAGTTGGACATGAGAGGGGGCCTGGTGGAGGGTGCCCCTGGATGCTGGGGGGTGGGGGTGATGGGAGACATGAGTGGGGGCCTGGTGGAGGGTGCCCTGCACTGCTGGGGGGTGGGGGTGCTGGGAGACATGAGTGGGGGCCTGATGGAGGGTGCCCCTGGATGCTGGGTGGTGGGGGTGATGGGAGACATGAGTGGGGGCCTGGTGGAGGGTGCTCTGCACTGCTGGGGGGTGGGGGTGATGGGAGACATGAGTGAGGGCCTGGTGGAGGGTGCCCTGCACTGCTGGGGGGTGGGGGTGCTGGGAGACATGAGTTGGACATGAGTGGGGGCCTGGTGGAGGGTGCCCTGCACTGCTGGGGGGTGGGGGTGCTGGGAGACATGAGGTGGACATGAGTGGGGGCCTGGTGGAGGGTGCCCCTGGATGCTGGGGGGTGGGGGTGATGGGAGACATGAGTGGGGGCCTGGAGGAGGGTGCCCCTGGATGCTGGGTGGTGGGGGTGATGTGAGACATGAGTTGGACATGAGTGGGGGCCTGGTGGAGGCTGCCCCTGGATGCTGGGGGGTGGGGGTGCTGGGAGACATGAGTGGGGGCCTGGTGGAGGGTGCCCTGCACTGCTGGGGGGTGGGGGTGGTGGGAGACATATGTGGGGGCCTGGTGGAGGGTGCCCCTGACTGCTGAGGGGTGGGGGTGGTGGGGGACATGAGTTGGACATGAGTGGGGGCCTGGTGGAGGGTGCCCCTGGATGCTGGGGGGTGGGGGTGCAGGGAGCCATGTGTGGGGGCCTGGTGGAGGGTGCCCCTGACTGCTGGGGGGTGGGGGCGGTGGGAGACATGTGTGGGGGCATGGTGGAGGGTGCCCCTGACTGCTGGGGGTGGGGGTGGTGGGGGACATGAGTTGGACATGAGTGGGGGCCTGGTGGAGGGTGCCCCTGGATGCTGGGGGGTGGGGGTGCTGGGAGACATGAGTGGGGGCCTGGTGGAGGGTGCCCTGCACTGCTGGGGGGTGGGGGTGCTGGGAGACATGAGTTGGACATGAGTGGGGGCCTGGTGGAGGGTGCCCCTGGATGCTGGGGGGTGGGGGTGATGGGAGACATGAGTTGGACATGAGTGGGGGCCTCGTGGAGGGTGCCCCTGGATGCTGGGGTTGGGGGTGATGGGAGACATGAGTGGGGGCCTGGTGGAGGGTGCCCTGCACTGCTGGGGGTGGGGGTGATGGGAGACATGAGTTAGACATGAGTGAGGGCCTGGTGGAGGGTGCCCTGCACTGCTGGGGGGTGGGGTTGCTGGGAGAGATGAGTTGGACATGAGTGGGGGCTTGGTGGAGGATGCCCCTGGATCTGGGGGGTGGGGGTGAAGGGAGACATGAATGGCGGCCTGGTGGAGGGTGCCCTGCACTGCTGGGGGGTGGGGGTGCTGGGAGACATGAGTGGGGGCCTGGTGGAGGGTGCCCTGCACTGCTGGGGAGTGGGGGTGCTGGGAGACATGAGTGGGGGCCTGGTGGAGGGTGCCCTGCACTGCTGGGGTGTGGGGGTGCTGGGACATGAGTTGGACATGAGTGGGGGCCTGGAGGAGGGTGCCCTGTACTGCTGGGGGTGGGGGTGCTGGGAGACATGAGTTGGACATGAGTGGGGGCCTGGTGGAGGGTGCCCTGCACTGCTGGGGGTGGGGGTGCTTGTAGACATGCGTGGGGGCCTGGTGGAGGGTGCCCTGTACTGCTGGGGGGTGGGGGTGCTGGGAGACATGAGTTGGACATGAGTGGGGGCCTGGTGGAGGGTGCCCCTGGATGCTGGGGGGTGGGGGTGATGGGAGACATGAGTGGGGGCCTGGTGGAGGGTGCCCTGCACTGCTGGGGGGTGGGGTGCTGGGAGACATGAGTTGGACATGAGTGGGGGTCTGGTGGAGGCTGCCCCTGGATGCTGGGGGGTGGGGGTGCCGGGAGACATGTGCGGGGGCCTGGTGGAGGGTGCCCCTGGATGCTGTGGGGTGGGGGTGGTGGGAGACATATGTGGGGGCCTGGTGGAGGGTGCCCCTGACTGCTGGGGGGTGGGGGTGGTGGGGGACATGAGTTGGACATGAGGGGGGCCTGGTGGAGGGTGCCCCTGGATGCTAGGGGGTGGGGTGCTGGGTGACATGAGTGGGGGCCTGGTGGAGGGTGCCATGCACTGCTGGGGGGTGGGGGTGCTGGGAGACATGAGTTGGACATGAGTGGGGGCCTGGTGGAGGGTGACCTGCACTGCTGGTGGGGTGGGGGTGCTGTGAGACATGAGTTGGACATGAGTGGGGGCCTGGTGGAGGGTGCCCCTGAATGCTGGGGGTGGGGGTAGTGGGAGACATGTGCGGGGGCCTGGTGGAGGGTGCCCCTGACTGCTGGGGGGTGGGGGTGGTGGGAGACATGTGTGGGTGCCTGGTGGAGGGTGCCCCTGACTGCTGGGGGGTGGGGATGCTGGGAGACATGAGGTTGACATGAGTGGGGGCCTGGTGGAGGGTGCCCCTGGATGCTGGGGGGGTGGGGGTGGTGGGAGACATGTGTGGGGGCCTGGTGGAGGGTGCCCCTGACTGCTGGGGGATGGGGGTGGTGGGAGACATGTGTGGGTGCCTGGTGGCGGGTGCCCTGCACTGCTGGTGGGTGGGGGTGATGGGTGACATGAGTTGGACATGAGTGTGGGCCTGGTGGAGGGTGCCCTGCACTGCTGGGGGGTGGGGGTGATGGGAGACATGAGTTGGACATGAGTGGGGGCCTGGTGGAGGGTGCCCTGCACTGCTGGGGGGTGGGGTGCTGGGAGACATGAGTTGGACATGAGTGGGGGCCTGGTGGAGGGTGCCCCTGGATTCTGGGGGGTGGGGGTGATGGGAGACATGAGTGGGGGCCTGGTGGAGGGTGCCCCTGGATGCTGGGGGGTGGGGGTGATGGGAGACATGAGTTGGACATGAGTGGGGGCCTGGTGGAGGCTGCCCCTGGATGCTGGAGGGTGGGGGTGCTGGGAGACATGAGTGGGGGCCTGGTGGAGGGTGCCCTGCACTGCTGAGGGGTGGGGGTGGTGGGAGACCTGTGTGGGGGCCTGGTGGAGGTTGCCCCTGACTGCTGAGGTGTGAGGGTGGTGGGGGACATGAGTTGCACATGAGTGGGGGCCTGGTGGAGGGTGCCCCTGGATGCTGGGGGGTGGGGTGCAGGGAGCCATGTGTGGGGGCCTGGTGGAGGGTGCCCCTGACTGCTGGGGGGTTGGGGTGCAGGGGGACATGAGTTGGATATGAGTGGGGGCCTGGTGGAGGGTGCCCCTGACTGCTGGGGGGTGGAGGTGGTGGGAGACATGTGTGGGGGCCTGCTGGAGGGTGCCCCTGACTGCTGGGGGGTGGGGTGGTGGGGGACATGAGTTGGACATGAGTGGGGGCCTGGTGGAGGGTGCCCCTGGATGCTGGGGGTTGGGGGTGCTGGGAGATATGAGTGGGGGGCTGGTGGAGGGTGCCCTGCACTGCTGGGGGGTGGGGGTGCTGGGAGACATGAGTTGGACATGAGGTGGGGCCTGGTGGAGGGTGCCCCTGGATGCTGGGGGGTGGGGGTGATGGGAGACATGAGTTGGACATGAGTGGGGGCCTGGTGGAGGGTGCCCCTGGATGCTGGGGTGTGGGGGTGATGGGAGACATGAGTGGGGGCCTGGTGGAGGGTGCCCTGCACTGCTGGGGGGTGGGGGTGATGGGAGACATGAGTTGGACATTAGTGGGGGTCTGGTGGAGGGTGCCCTGTACTGCTGGGGGGTGGGGGTGCTGGGAGAGATGAGTTGGACATGAGTGGGGGCCTGGTGGAGGGTGCCCCTGGATGCTGGGGGGTGGGGGTTATGGGAGACATGAGTGGGGGCCTGGTGGAGGGTGCCCCTGGATGTTGGGGGGTGGGGGTGCTGGGAGACATGAGTGGGGGCCTGATGGAGGGTGCCCTTGGATGCTGGGTGGTGGGGGTGATGGGAGACATGAGTGGGGGCCTGGTGGAGGGTGCTCTGCACTGCTGGGGGGTGGGGGTGATGGGAGACATGAGTTGGACATGAGTGAGGGCCTGGTGGAGGGTGCCCTGCACTGCTGGGGGGTGGGGGTGCTGGGAGACATGAGTTGGACATGAGTGGGCGCCTGGTGGAGGGTGCCCTGCACTGCTGGGGGGTGGGGGTGCTGGGAGACATGAGTGGAGGCCTGGTGGAGGGTGCCCTGGACTGCTGGGGGGTGGGGGTGATGTGAGACTTGAGTTGGACATGAGTGGGGGCCTGGTCGAGGCTGCCCCTGGATGCTGGGGGTGGGGGTGCTGGGAGACATGACTGGGGGCCTGGTGGAGGGTGCCCTGCACTGCTGGGCGGTGGGGGTGCTGGGAGACATGAGTGGGGTCCTGGTGGAGGGTGCCCAGCACTGCTGGGGAGTGGGGATGCTGGGAGACATGAGTGGGGGCCTGGTGGAGGGTGCCCTGGACTGCTGGGGGGTGGGGGTGATGTGAGACTTGAGTTGGACATGAGTGGGGGCCTGGTCGAGGCTGCCCCTGGATGCTGGGGGTGGGGGTGCTGGGAGACATGACTGGGGGCCTGGTGGAGGGTGCCCTGCACTGCTGGGGGGTGGGGGTGATGGGAGACATGAGTGGGGGCCTGGTGGAGGGTGCCCCTGGATGCTGGGAGGTGGGGGTGATGTGAGACTTGAGTTGGACATGAGTGGGGGCCTGGTGGAGGCTGCCCCTGGATGCTGGGGGTGGGGGTGCTGGGAGACATGAGTGGGGGCCTGGTGGAGGGTGCCCTGCACTGCTGGGGGGTGGGGGTGGTGGGAGACATATGTGGGAGCCTGGTGGAGGGTGCCCCTGACTGCTGAGGGGTGGGGGTGGTGGGGGACATGAGTTGGACATGAGTGGGGGCCTGGTGGAGGGTGCCCTTGGATGCTGGGGGGTGGGGGTGCAGGGGGCCATGTGTGGGGGCCTGGTGGAGGGTGCCCCTGACTGCTGGGGGGTGGGGGTGCAGGGGGACATGAGTTGGACATGGGTGGGGGCCTGGTGGAGGGTGCCCCTGACTGCTGGGGGGTGGGGGTGGTGGGAGACATGTGTGGGGGCCTGGTGGAGGGTGCCCCTGACTGCTGGGGGGTGGGGGTGGTGGGGGACATGAGTTGGACATGAGTGGGGGCCTGGTGGAGGGTGCCCCTGGATGCTGGGGGGTGGGGGTGCTGGAAGACATGAGAGGGGGCCTGGTGGAGGGTGCCGTGCACTGCTGGGGGGTGGGGGTGCTGGGAGACATGAGTTGGACATGAGTGGGGGCCTGGTGGAGGGTGCCCCTGGATGCTGGGGGGTGGGGGCGATGGGAGACATGAGTTGGACATGAGTGGGGGCCTGGTGGAGGGTGCCCCTGGATGCTGGGGGTGGGGGTGATGGGAGACATGAGTGGGGGCCTGGTGGAGGGTGCCCTGCACTGCTGGGGGGTGGGGGTGATGGGAGACATGAGTTGGACATGAGTGGGGCCTGGTGGAGGGTGCCCTGTACTGCTGGGGGGAGGGGTTGCTGGGAGAGATGAGTTGGACATGAGTGGGGGCTTGGTGGAGGATGCCCCTGGATCTGGGGGGTGGGGGTGAAGGGAGACATGAATGGGGGCCTGGTGGAGGGTGCCCTGCACTGCTGGGCGGTGGGGGTGCTGGGAGACATGAGTGGGGTCCTGGTGGAGGGTGCCCTGCACTGCTGGGGAGTGGGGATGCTGGGAGACATGAGTGGGGGCCTGGTGGAGGGTGCCCTGGACTGCTGGGGTGTGGGGGTGCTGGGAGACATGAGTTGGACATGAGTGGGGGCCTGGAGGAGGGTGCCCTGTACTGCTGGGGGTGGGGGTGCTGGGAGACATGAGTTGGACATGAGTGGGGGCCTGGTGGAGGGTGCCCTGCACTGCTGGGGGGTGGGGGTGCTGGGAGACATGAGTGGGGGCCTGGTGGAGGGTGCCCTGCACTGCTGGGGTGTGGGGGTGCTGGGAGACATGAGTTGGACATGAGTGGGGGCCTGGTGGAGGGTGCCCTGTACTGCTGGGGGTGGGGGTGCTGGGAGACATGAGTTGGACATGGGTGGGGGCCTGGTGGAGGGTGCCCCTGGATGCTGGGGGGTGGGGGTGATGGGAGACATGAGTGGGGGCCTGGTGGAGGGTGCCCTGCACTGCTGGGGGGTGGGGGTGCTGGGAGACATGAGTGGGGGCCTGGTGGAGGCTGCCCCTGGATGCCGGGGGGTGGGGGTGCCGGGAGACATGTGTGGGGGCCTGGTGGAGGGTGCCCCTGGATGCTGGGGGGTGGGGGTGGTGGGAGACATATGTGGCGGCCTGGTGGAGGGTGCCCCTGACTGCTGGGGGGTCGGGGGGGGGGGGTGGGGGCATGAGTTGGACATGAGTGGGGGCCTGGTGGAGGGTGCCCCTGGATGCTGGGGGGTGGGGGTGCTGGGAGACATGAGTGGGGGCCTGGTGGAGGGTGCCCTGCACTGCTGGGGGGTGGGGTGCTGGGAGACATGAGTTGGACATGAGTGGGGGCCTGGTGGTGGGTGCCCTGCACTGATGGGGGGGTGGGGGTGCTGTGAGACATGAGTTGGACATGGTTGGGGGCCTGGTGGAGGGTGCCCCTGAATGCTGGGGGTGGGGGTGGTGGGAGACATGTGTAGGGGCCTGGTGGAGGGTGCCCCTGACTGCTGGGGGGTGGGGGTGGTGGGAGACATGTGTGGGTGCCTGGTGGAGGGTGCCCCTGACTGCTGGGGGGTGGGGGTGCTGGGAGACATGAGGTTGACATGAGTGGGGGCCTGGTGGAGGGTTCCCCTGGATGCTGGGGGGTGGGGGTGGTGGGAGACATGTGTGGGGGCCTGGTGGAGGGTGCCCCTGACTGCTGGGGGGTGGGGGTGGTGGGAGACATGTGTGGGTGCCTGGTGGAGGGTGCCCCTGACTGCTGGGGGGTGGGGGTGCAGGGGGACATGAGTTGGACATGAGTGGGGGCCTGGTGGAGGGTGCCCCTGACTGCTGGGGGGTGGGGGTGATGGGAGACATGAGTGGGGCCTGGTGGAGGGTGCCCTGCACTGCTGGGGGGTGTGGGTGATGAGAGACATGAGTTGGACATGAGTGGGGGCCTGGTGGAGGGTGCCCTGAACTGCTGGGGGGTAGGGGTGCTGGGAGACATGAGTTGGACATGAGTGGGGGCCTGGTGGAGGGTGCCACTGGATGCTGGGGGGTGGGGGTGATGGGAGACATGAGTGGGGGCCTGGTGGAGGGTGCCCTGCACTGCTGGGGGGTGGGGGTGCTGGGAGACATGAGTGGGGGCCTGGTGGAGGGTGCCCTGCACTGCTGGGGGGTGCGGGTGCTGGGAGACATGAGTTGGACATGAGTGGGGGCCTGGTGGAGGGTGCCCTGCACTGCTGGGGGATGGGGGTGCTGGGAGTCATGACTTGGACATGAGTGGGGGCCTGGTGGCGGGTGCCCCTGGATGCTGGGGGGTGGGGGTGATGGGAGACATGAGTGGGGGCCTGGTGGAGGGTACCCCTGGATGCTTGGGGTGGGGGTGCTGGGAGACATGAGTGGGGGCCTGGTGGAGGGTGCCCTGCACTGCTGGGGGGTGGGGGTGCTGGGAGACATGAGTTGGACATGGGTGGGGGCCTGGTGGAGGGTGCCCTGCACTGCTGGGGAGTGGGGGTGCTGGGAGACATGAGTTGGACATGAGTGGGGGCCTGGTGGAGGGTGCTCCTGGATGCTGGGGGTAGGGGTGGTGGGAGACATGAGTGGGGGACTGGTGGAGGGTGCCCCTGACTGCTGGGGGGTGGGGGTGATGGGAGACATGAGTGGGGGCCTGGTGGAGGGTGCCCTGCACTGCTGGGGGGTGGGGGTGATGGGAGACATGAGTGGGGGTCTGGTGGAGTGTGCCCCTGGATGCTGGGGGGTGGGGGTGCAGGGGGACATGAGTGGGGGCCTGGTGGAGGGTTCCCTGCACTGCTGGGGGGTGGGGGTGCTGGGAGACATGAGTTGGACATGAGTGGGGCCTGGTGGAGGATGCCCCTGGATGCTGGGGGGTGGGAGTGATGGGAGACATGAGTTGGACATGAGTGGGGGCCTGGTGGAGGGTGCCCCTGGATGCTGGGGGGTGGGGGTGATGGGAGACATGAGTGGGGGCCTGGTGGAGGGTGCCCTGCACTGCTGGGGGGTGGGGGTGATGGGAGACATGTGTTGGACATGAGTGGGGGCCTGGTGAAGGGTGCCCTGCACTGCTGGGGGGTGGGGGTGCTGGGAGACATGAGTTGGAAATGAGTGGGGGACTGGAGGAGGGTGCCCTGCACTGCTGGGGGATGGGGGTGCTGGGAGGCATGAGTGGGGGCCTGGTGGAGGGTGCCCTGCACTGCTAGGGGGTGGAGATACTGGGAGACATGAGTTGGACATGAGTGGGCGCCTGGTGGAGGGTGCCCTGCACTGCTGGGGGGTGGGGGTGCTGGGAGACATGAGTTGGACATGAGTGGGAGCCTGGTGGAGGGTGCCCCTGGATGCTGGGGGGTGGGGGTGATGGGAGACATGAGTGGGGGCCTGTTGGAGGGTGCCCCTGGATGCTGGGGGGTGGGGGTGATGTGAGACATGAGTTGGACATGAGTGGGGGCCTGGTGGAGGCTGCCCCTGGATGCTGGGGGTGGGGGTGCTGGGAGACATGAGTGGGGGCCTGGTGGAGGGTGCCCTGCACTGCTGGGGGGTGGGGGTGGTGGGAGACATATGTGGGAGCCTGGTGGAGGGTGCCCCTGACTGCTGAGGGGTGGGGGTGGTGGGGGACATGAGTTGGACATGAGTGGGGGCCTGGTGGAGGGTGCCCTTGGATGATGGGGGGTGGGGGTGCAGGGGGCCATGTGTGGGGGCCTGGTGGAGGGTGCCCCTGACTGCTGGGGGGTGGGGGTGCAGGGGGACATGAGTTGGACATGGGTGGGAGCCTGGTGGAGGGTGCCCCTGACTGCTGGGGGGTGGGGGTGGTGGGAGACATGTGTGGGGGCCTGGTGGAGGGTGCCCATGACTGCTGGGGGGTGGGGGTGGTGGGGGACATGAGTTGGACATGAGTGGGGGCCTGGTGGAGGGTGCCCCTGGATGCTGGGGGGTGGGGGTGCTGGAAGACATGAGAGGGGGCCTGGTGGAGGGTGCCGTGCACTGCTGGGGGGTGGGGGTGCTGGGAGACATGAGTTGGACATGAGTGGGGGCCTGGTGGAGGGTGCCCCTGGATGCTGGGGGGTGGGGGCGATGGGAGACATGAGTTGGACATGAGTGGGGGCCTGGTGGAGGGTGCCCCTGGATGCTGGGGGTGGGGGTGATGGGAGACATGAGTGGGGGCCTGGTGGAGGGTGCCCTGCACTGCTGGGGGGTGGGGGTGATGGGAGACATGAGTTGGACATGAGTGGGGCCTGGTGGAGGGTGCCCTGTACTGCTGGGGGGAGGGGTTGCTGGGAGAGATGAGTTGGACATGAGTGGGGGCTTGGTGGAGGATGCCCCTGGATCTGGGGGGTGGGGGTGAAGGGAGACATGAATGGGGGCCTGGTGGAGGGTGCCCTGCACTGCTGGGCGGTGGGGGTGCTGGGAGACATGAGTGGGGTCCTGGTGGAGGGTGCCCTGCACTGCTGGGGAGTGGGGATGCTGGGAGACATGAGTGGGGGCCTGGTGGAGGGTGCCCTGGACTGCTGGGGTGTGGGGGTGCTGGGAGACATGAGTTGGACATGAGTGGGGGCCTGGAGTAGGGTGCCCTGTACTGCTGGGGGTGGGGGTGCTGGGAGACATGAGTTGGACATGAGTGGGGGCCTGGTGGAGGGTGCCCTGCACTGCTGGGGGGTGGGGGTGCTGGGAGACATGAGTGGGGGCCTGGTGGAGGGTGCCCTGCACTGCTGGGGTGTGGGGGTGCTGGGAGACATGAGTTGGACATGAGTGGGGGCCTGGTGGAGGGTGCCCTGTACTGCTGGGGGTGGGGGTGCTGGGAGACATGAGTTGGACATGGGTGGGGGCCTGGTGGAGGGTGCCCCTGGATGCTGGGGGTGGGGGTGATGGGAGACATGAGTGGGGGCCTGGTGGAGGGTGCCCTGCACTGCTGGGGGGTGGGGGTGCTGGGAGACATGAGTGGGGGCCTGGTGGAGGCTGCCCCTGGATGCCGGGGGTGGGGGTGCCGGGAGACATGTGTGGGGGCCTGGTGGAGGGTGCCCCTGGATGCTGGGGGGTGGGGGTGGTGGGAGACATATGTGGGGGCCTGGTGGAGGGTGCCCCTGACTGCTGGGGGGTGGGGGCATGAGTTGGACATGAGTGGGGGCCTGGTGGAGGGTGCCCCTGGATGCTGGGGGGTGGGGGTGCTGGGAGACATGAGTGGGGGCCTAGGGGAGGGTGCCCTGCACTGCTGGGGGGTGGGGTGCTGGGAGACATGAGTTGGACATGAGTGGGGGTCTGGTGGAGGGTGCCCTGCAGTGATGGGGGGGTGGGGGTGCTGTGAGACATGAGTTGGACATGGTTGGGGGCCTGGTGGAGGGTGCCCCTGAATGCTGGGGGTGGGGGTGGTGGGAGACATGTGTAGGGGCCTGGTGGAGGGTGCCCCTGACTGCTGGGGGGTGGGGGTGGTGGGAGACATGTGTGGGTGCCTGGTGGAGGGTGCCCCTGACTGCTGGGGGGTGGGGGTGCTGGGAGACATGAGGTTGACATGAGTGGGGGCCTGGTGGAGGGTTCCCCTGGATGCTGGGGGGTGGGGGTGGTGGGAGACATGTGTGGGGGCCTGGTGGAGGGTGCCCCTGACTGCTGGGGGGTGAGGGTGGTGGGAGACATGTGTGGGTGCCTGGTGGAGGGTGCCCCTGACTGCTGGGGGGTGGGGGTGCAGGGGGACATGAGTTGGACATGAGTGGGGGCCTGGTGGAGGGTGCCCCTGACTGCTGGGGGGTGGGGGTGATGGGAGACATGAGTGGGGGCCTGGTGGAGGGTGTCCTGCACGCTGGGGGGTGTGGGTGATGGGAGACATGAGTTGGACATGAGTGGGGGCCTGGTGGAGGGTGCCCTGAACTGCTGGGGGGTAGGGGTGCTGGGAGACATGAGTTGGACATGAGTGGGGGCCTGGTGGAGGGTGCCACTGGATGCTGGGGGTTGGGGGTGATGGGAGACATGAGTGGGGGCCTGGTGGAGGGTGCCCTGCACTGCTGGGGGGTGGGGGTGCTGGGAGACATGAGTGGGGGCCTGGTGGAGGGTGCCCTGCACTGCTGGGGGGTGGGTGTGCTGGGAGACATGAGTTGGACATGAGTGGGGGCCTGGTGGGGGGTGCCCTGCACTGCTGGGGGATGGGGGTGCTGGGAGTCATGAGTTGGACATGAGTGGGGGCCTGGTGGCGGGTGCCCCTGGATGCTGGGGGGTGGGGGTGATGGGAGACATGAGTGGGGGCCTGGTGGAGGGTACCCCTGGATGCTTGGGGTGGGGGTGCTGGGAGACATGAGTGGGGGCCTGGTGGAGGGTGCCCTGCACTGCTGGGGGGTGGGGGTGCTGGGAGACATGAGTTGGACATGAGTGGGGGCCTGGTGGAGGGTGCCGTGCACTGCTGGGGAGTGGGGGTGCTGGGAGACATGAGTTGGACATGAGTGGGGGCCTGGTGGAGGGTGCCCCTGGATGCTGGGGGTAGGTGTGGTGGGAGACATGAGTGGGGGACTGGTGGAGGGTGCCCCTGACTGCTGGGGGGTGGGGGTGATGGGAGACATGAGTGGGGGCCTGGTGGAGGGTGCCCTGCACTGCTGGGGGGTGGGGGTGATGGGAGACATGAGTGGGGGTCTGGTGGAGTGTGCCCCTGGATGCTGGGGGGTGGGGGTGCAGGGGGACATGCGTGGGGGCCTGGTGGAGGGTTCCCTGCACTGCTGGGGGGTGAGGGGGCTGGGAGACATGAGTTGGACATGAGTGGGGCCTGGTGGAGGATGCCCCTGGATGCTGGGGGGTGGGAGTGATGGGAGACATGAGTTGGACATGAGTGGGGGCCTGGTGGAGGGTGCCCCTGGATGCTGGGGGGTGGGGGTGATGGGAGACATGAGTGGGGGCCTGGTGGAGGGTGCCCTGCACTGCTGGGGGGTGGGGGTGATGGGAGACATGTGTTGGACATGAGTGGGGGCCTGGTGAAGGGTGCCCTGCACTGCTGGGGGGTGGGGGTGCTGGGAGACATGAGTTGGAAATGAGTGGGGGCCTGGAGGAGGGTGCCCTGCACTGCTGGGGGATGGGGGTGCTGGGAGGCATGAGTGGGGGCCTGGTGGAGGGTGCCCTGCACTGCTAGGGGGTGGGGATACTGGGAGACATGCGTTGGACATTAGTGGGGGCCTGGTGGAGGGTGCCCTGCACTGCTGGGGGGTGGCGGTGATGGGAGACATGAGTGGGGGCCTGGTGGAGGGTGCCCCTGGATGCTCGGGTGTGGGGGTGCTGGGAGACATGAGTGGGGCCTGGTGGAGGGTGCCCTGCACTGCTGGGGGGTGGGGGTGCTGGGAGACATGAGTTGGACATGAGTGGGGGCCTGGTGGAGGGTGCCCCTGGATGCTGGGGGGTGGGGGTGATGGGAGACATGAGTTGGACATGAGTGGGGGCCTGGTGGAGGGTGCCCCTGGATGCTGGGGGGTGGGGGTGATGGGAGACATGAGTGGGGGCCTGGTGGAGGGTGCCCTGCACTGCTCGGGGGTGGGGGTGCTGGGAGAGATGAGTTGGACATGAGTGGGGGCTTGGTGGAGGGTGCCCCTGGATCTGAGGGGTGGGGGTGAAGGGAGACATGAGTGGGGGCCTGGTGGAGGGTGCCCTGCACTGCTGGGGGCTGGTGGTGCTGGGAGACATGAGTGGGGGCCTGGTGGAGGGTGCCCTGCACTGCTGGGGGGTGGGGGTGCTGGGAGACATGAGTGGGGGCCTGGTGGAGGGTGCCCTGCACTGCTGGGGTGTGGGGTGCTGGGAGACATGAGTTGGACATGAGTGGGGGCCTGGTGGAGGGTGCCCTGTACTGCTGGGGGGTGGGGGTGCAGGGAGACATGAGTTGGACATGAGTGGGGGCCTGGTGGAGGGTGCCCTGCACTGCTGAGGGGTGGGGGTGCTGGGAGACATGAGTGGCGGCCTGGTGGAGGGTGCCCTGCACTGCTGGGGGGTGGGGGTGCTGGGAGACATGAGTTGGACATGAGTGGGGCCTGGTGGAGGGTGCCCCTGGATGCTGGGGGGTGGGGGTGATGGGAGACATGAGTGGGGGCCTGGTGGAGGGTGCCCTGCACTGCTGGGGGGTGGGGGTGCTGGGAGACATGAGTGGGGGCCTGGTGGAGGGTGCCCTGCACTGCTGGGGGGTGGGGGTGCTGGGAGACATGAGTTGGACATGAGTGGGGGCCTGGTGGAGGCTACCCCTGGATGCGGGGGGGGGGGTGGGGGTGCTGGGAGACATGTGTGGGGGCCTGGTGGAGGGTGCCCCTGGATGCTGGGGGGTGGGGGTGGTGGGAGACATATGTGGGGGCCTGGTGGAGGGTGCCCCTGACTGCTGGGGGGTGGGGGTGGTGGGGGACATGAGTTGGACATGAGTGGGGGCCTGGTGGAGGGTGCCCCTGGATGCTGGGGGTGCTGGGAGACATGAGTGGGGGCCTGGTGGAGGGTGCCCTGCACTGCTGGGGGTGGGGGTGCTGGGAGGCATGAGTTGGACATGAGTGGGGGCCTGGTGGAGGGTGCCCTGCACTGCTGGGGGGGTGGAGGTGCTGTGAGACATGAGTTGGACATGAGTGGGGGCCTGGTGGAGGGTGCCCCTGAATGCTGGGGGTGGGGGTGGTGGGAGACATGTGTGGGGGCCTGGTGGAGGGTGCCCCTGACGGCTGGGGAGTGGGGGTGGTGGGAGACATGTGTGGGTGCCTGGTGGAGGGTGCCCCTGACTGCTGGGGGGTGGGGGTGCAGGGGGACATGGGTTGGACATGACTGGGGGCCTGGTGGAGGATGCCCCTGACTGCTGGGGGCTGGGGGTAATGGGAGACATGAGTGGGGGCCTGGTGGAGGGTGCCCTGCACTGCTGGGGGGTGGGGAGATGGGAGACATGAGTGGGGGCCTGGTGGAGGGTGCCCCTGGATGCTAGGGGGTGGGGTGATGGGAGACATGAGTTGGACATGAGTGGGGGCCTGGTGGAGGGTGCCCTGCACTGCTGGGGGGTGGGGTGATGGGAGACATGAGTGGGGGCCTGGTGGAGGGTGCCCTGCACTGCTGGGGGGTGGGGAGATGGGAGACATGAGTGGGGGCCTGGTGGAGGGTGCCCTGCACTGCTGGGGGGTGGGGTGATGGGAGACATGAGTTGGACATGAGTGGGGGCCTGGTGGAGGGTGCCCTGCACTGCTGGGGGGTGGGGTGATGGGAGACATGAGTTGGACATGAGTGGGGGCCTGGTGGAGGGTGCCCTGCACTGCTGGGGGGTGGGGGTGGTGGGGGACATGAGTTGGACATACGTGGGGGCCTGGTGGAGGGTGCCCCTGGATGCTGGGGGTGGGGGTGCAGGGAGACATGTGTGGGGGCCTGGTGGAGGGTGCCCCTGACTGCTGGGGGTGGGGGTGCTGGGAGACATCAGTTTGACATGAGTGGGGGCCTGGTGGAGGGTGCCCCTGGATGCTGGGGGGTGGGGGTGGTGGGAGACATGTGTGGGGGCCTGGTAGATGGTGCCCCTGACTGCTGGGGGTGGGGGTGGTGAGAGACATGTGTGAGGGCCTGGTGGAGGGTGCCCCTGACTGCTGGGGGGTGGGGGTGCAGGGGGACATGAGTTGGACATGAGTGGGGGCCTGGTGGAGGGTGCCCCTGGATGCTGGGGGGTGGGGGTGATGGGAGACATGAGTGGGGGCCTGGTGGAGGGTGCCCTTCACTGCTGGGGGGTATTGGTGCTGGGAGACATGAGTTGGACATGAGTGGGGGCCTGGTGGAGGGTGCCCCTGGATGCTGGGGGGTGGGGGTGATGGGAGACATGAGTGGGGGCCTGGTGGAGGGGGCCCTGCACTGCTGGGGGGTGGGGGTGCTGGGAGACATGAGTTGGACATGAGTGGGGGCCTGGTGGAGGGTGCCCTGCACTGCTGGGGGGTGGGGTTGCTGGGAGACATGAGTTGGACATGAGTGGGGGCCTGGTGGAGGGTGCCCCTGGATGCTGGGGGGTGGGGGTGATGGGATACATGGGTGGGGGCCTGGTGGAGGGTGCCCTGCACTGCTGGGGGGTGGGGGTGCTGGGAGACATGAGTTGGACATGCGTGAGGGCCTGGTGGAGGGTGCCCTGCACTGCTGGGGGGTGGGGGTGCTGGGAGACATGAGTTGGACATGAGTGGGGGCCTGGTGGAGGGTGCCCTGCACTGCTGGGGAGTGGGGGTGCTGGGAGACATGAGTTGGACATGAGTGGGAGCCTGGTGGAGGGTGCCCCTGGATGCTGGGGGGTGGGGGTGATGGGAGACATGAGTGGGGGCCTGGTGGAGGGTGCCCTGCACTGCTGGGGGGTGGGGGTGCTGGGAGACATGAGTTGGACATGAGTGGGGGCCTGGTGGAGGGTGCCCTGCACTGCTGGGGGGTGGGGGTGCTGGGAGACATGAGTTGGACATGAGTGGGGGCCTGGTGGAGGGTGCCCATGGATGCTGGGGGTAGGGGGTGGTGGGAGACATGAGTGGGGGCCTGGTGGAGGGTGCCCCTGACTGCTGGGGGTTGGGGGTGATGGGAGACATGAGTGGGGGTCTGGTGGAGGGTGCCCTGCACTGCTGGGGGGTGGGGGTGATGGGAGACATGAGTGGGGGCCTGGTGGAGGGTGCCCCTGGATGCTGGGGGTGGGGGCGCAGGGGGACATGAGTGGGGGCCTGGTGGAGGGTGCCCTGCACTGCTGGGGGGTGGGGGTGCTGGGGGACATGAGTTGGACATAAGTGGG
The DNA here is from genome assembly GCF_040938575.1 of Ambystoma mexicanum. Lineage (NCBI taxonomy): Eukaryota > Metazoa > Chordata > Amphibia > Caudata > Ambystomatidae > Ambystoma > Ambystoma mexicanum. Next base: position 307,954,384 of record NC_090934.1, on the reverse strand, counting down.
GGCCTGGTGGAGGATGCCCCTGGATGCTGGGGGGTGGGGGTGATGGGAGACATGAGTTGGACATGAGTGGGGGCCTGGTGGAGGGTGCCCCTGGATGCTGGGGGGTGGGGGTGCTGTGAGACATGAGTTGGACATGAGTGGGGGCCTGGTGGAGGGTGCCCCTGACTGCTGGGGGGTGGGGGTGATGGGAGACATGTGTGGGGGCCTGGTGTGGGGTTCCCTGCACTGCTGGGGGGTGGGGGTGATGGGAGACATGATTTGGACATGAGTGGGGGCCTGGTGGAGGGTGCCCTGCACTGCTGGGGGTGGGGTGCTGGGAGACATGAGTTGGACATGAGTGGGGGCCTTGTGGAGGGTACCCCTGACTGCTGGGGGGTGGGGGTGATGGGAGACATGAGTGGGGGCCTGGTGGAGGGTGCCCTGCACTGCTGGGGGGTGTGGGTGATGGGAGACATGAGTTGGACATGCGTGGGGGGCCTGGTGGAGGGTGCCCTGCACTTCTGGGGGGTAGGGGTGCTGGGAGACATGAGTTGGACATGAGTGGGGGCCTGGTGGAGGGTGCCCCTGGATGCTGGGGGGTGGGGGTAATGGGGGACATGAGTGGGGGCCTGGTGGAGGGTGCCCTGCACTGCTGGGGGGTGGGGGTGCTGGGAGACATGAGTTGGACATGAGTGGGGGCCTGGTGGAGGGTGCCCTGCACTGCTGGGGAGTGGGGGTGCTGGGAGACATGAGTTGGACATGAGTGGGGGCCTGGTGGAGGGTGCCCCTGGATGCTGGGGGGTGGGGGTGATGGGAGACATGAGTGGGGGCCTGGTGGAGGGTACCCCTGGATGCTGGGGGGTGGGGGTGCTGGGAGACATGAGTGGGGGCCTGGTGGAGGGTGCCCTGCACTGCTGGGGGGTGGGGGTGCTGGGAGACATGAGTTGGACATGAGTGGGGGCCTGGTGGAGGGTGCCCTGCACTGCTGGGGGGTGGGGGTGCTGGGAGACATGGGTTGGACATGAGTGGGGGCCTGGTGGAGGGTGCCCCTGGATACTGGAGGTAGGGGGTGGTGGGAGACATGAGTGGGGGCCTGCTGGAGGTTGCCCCTGACTGCTGGGGGGGTGGGGGTGATGGGAGACATGAGTGGGGGCCTGGTGGAGGGTGCCCTGCACTGCTGGGGGGTGGGGGTGCTGGGAGACATGAGTTGGACATGAGTGGGGGCCTGGTGGAGGGTGCCCCTGGATCCTGGGGGGTGGCGGTGATGGGAGACATGAGTGGGGGCCTGGTGGAGGGTGCCCCTGGATGCTGGGGGGTGGGGGTGCTGGGAGACATGAGTGGGGGCCTGGTGGAGGGTGCCCTGCACTGCTGGGGTGTGGGGGTGCTGGGAGACATGAATTGGACATGAGTGGGGGCCTGGTGGAGGGTGCCAGTACTGCTGGGGGGTGGGGGTGCTGGGAGACATGAGCTGGACATGAGTGGGGGCCTGGTGGAGGGTGCCCCTGGATGCTGGGGGGTCGGGGTGATGGGAGACATGAGTGGGGGCCTGGTGGAGGGTGCCCCTGGATGCTGGGGGGTGGGGGTGCTGGGAGACATGAGTGGGGGCCTGGTGGAGGGTGCCCTGCACTGCTGGGGGATGGGGGTGCTGGGAGATATGAGTTGGACATGAGTGGGGGCCTGGTGGAGGGTGCCCCTGGATGCTGGGGGTGCAGGGGGACATGCGTTGGTGGGCAGTAGTGCAAGGTGACATGTGGGTTGGCTGGGGGGCATGGGCATGGTGAATGGGCTGCCTGCGGGCCATGTGCAGGGTAGTCCCCTGTGGTGTGGGCCGCCTGCAGGGGCCGTGGAGGGTGTAGCGGGAACAACTGGAAGGACCCACACGTGCAATTCAGGTGTGGTGCTCCCCGCGCACCCCTGGAGTACACGTACCCTGATGGAATCACGAGTGATACTTCCTGCGCACCCCTGAAATACACGTACCCTGCTGCTTTTGCGTGTGATACTTCCCGCGCACCCCTGGAATACACATACCCTGCTGCTTTTGCGTGTGATACTTCCCGCGCACCTCTGGAATACACGTACCCTGATGGAATCACATGTGATACTTCCCGCGCACCCCTGAAATGCACGTACCCTGCTGTTTTTGCGTGTGATACTTCCTGCGTACCCCTGGAATACACGTGCCCTGATGGAATCGCGTGTGTTATTTCCCACGCACCCCTGATGTACACGCACCCTGCTGCTTTTGCGTGTGATACTTCCCGCGCACCCCTGAAATGCACGTACCCTGCTGTTTTTGCATGTGATACTTCCCGCGCACCCCTGGAATACACGTGCCCTGATGGAATTGCGTGTGTTACTTCCCACACACCCCTGATGTACACGTACCCAGGACTATCACGTTTGAAACTTCCCGAGAACCACTGAAATACACGTTCCACGCTTGGCGTTTGCTGTTTGGCAGCCCTGTGAACTGGTCCAGGGTTAGCGCAGCCCTTTGCGATGATTTTGGAATTTTGAAGGCTTTTCCTTGCACGAGGGCGTTCTTGGGGGCGTAACTGGTGCTGCTGCAGGATCGCTACGGCACTCTGCACCACGGCTGGTTTCGGAGGCTAAAATCCATGAATACGCTGTGCAATGAAAAGGATTTTTTCGCACGCGGCTGGCGCAGTGTATCGCACGGGGACACTGTGCGCCAGCCGCGTGCGCCACTTTTGTGCGAATTTCTATGAATTACCCTCATAGTCTTGTACTTTAGCCATGCAATGTTCCATTCTTTGAATATGACAGATATTGTTCCACCATCCTCTACAACTTAAGGAGCGAGAGTTATTCCAATTAGTAGGTATACGTTTTAACGCAATACATATTAAAAGATCATATAGTTTTCATTTTGAAGTTAGTATGTCATAATAATTAACAGGAAGATTAGAACAATATTCATAAAGGAAAGAGGAACATCAATCCTAAAAATAAGTTTAACATATTTCCAGACATCTTGCCAAAATGAAAAGACAAAAGGACAACTAAAAAACATATGCTCATACGAGGCCGGGGTATGACCACAGGTCCAGCAATTGTCCCTTACACCCTTGTTAGATTTGGCGAGTTTCACAGGAGTAAGGAAAGCCCCATGTATGAAAAACAGGAAGTGTTGAGTAATGTTAGCAGAGACAGAGGTGTTTCTAACTTTGGAGAAGATTAAGGACCATTAGTGTTCATCAAGAGCTGATCCAAAGTCCCTTTTCCCATAGCAGGCATACAGACTGTGGTGCATGATTGGTGTTAAGTGCTGAGTAAATGTTAGCAGCTCGAATGTTAGGTGATGTGGTTAGGTGCATCATTCTAAGGCCATCTGGTGAAAGAATGTTGTTTGAGAAGCGTTGAAGAGTGTCAAGAGAAGCGTTGACCAATTAGTTGTGAAAGTGAAAATCAAAGTTAGGAATAGAAAATAAATGTTGCAGTTGTAGGAAGGGTAAGGTAGTGGGGCCATTGATAATTTGTTGAATGAATCTAACACCATTTTTATGCCAAGATTTACGATTCAAAGTCCTGTTATTAATGAAAATATTTTTGCAATGCCAAATCAAGGGAGATAGGTCTTTATTTTGGGTTTTGTTATGGGGAAACAGAAATGCTTTGAGAGCAGCAGCAGTGGCTTTAATAGGATCGGATATAGCCAAGGAGGAATAGTTGAACCGGTATATAAGATCAGCTGGATCATGCGGATAAACCATATTCTCTTCTAATCTGGACCAAGACGGGGTATCGACCTTGAGGGAAGAGTTGAACCAGTGTTGAGATTGTTTCATGAGGAAGACCAAGTGGTAGAGTTTGAAGTCCGGGAACCTCGCTCCGGCTTTGTCATAAAAGGATCTTAATTTGGCTATTGCAATCCTCTTAGATTTGCCAGGGCACCATAAGAAATCTAGTAAAACAGAGTAAACAGGTTTAAAGAAAGACAATGGGAGAGAGACCGGCAGGAGTTAAAGGTAATATAGGATGATAGGGGAGAGCATCATTTTTACTGTGTCCAACCTACCCCACCAGGATAGATAGAGGGGGGACAATTTTGACGTAAGATCTTTGAGTTTGTTAAGCAGAATTTGCATATTAAGTCTAATAGTGCCAGATATCGTAGGAGCAAAATGTACCCTAGGAATTTAATAGAATCCTTACACAATTTTAAGCCAAAGGAGTCTAGCTCACGTTTGAGACAATATGAGTTAAGGGGAAGAATTTCTGATTTTTCCTTGTTCAGTTTATGTCCAGATACTAGGGTAAATTGATGTAGTATATCAAGTAAATGGGACAGATTGTGTTTGGGCTTTTTAACAAAAATAAGAACATCATCAGCATAAGTGGCAGTTTTACAATGTCCCCTAGCTATTCCCGGTAAATCTTTACGAGATCGTATGAGTTCAAGTAAGGGTTCCAGTGTAAGGATATACAGGATTGGGGAGAAGGGACAGCCTTGCCACGTTTTTCTGAGAAGAGGGAAGAAGGAGGAGGATTGGTCATTCATACAGATAGATGATTTGGGGCAAGAATAAAGCAATTTGACTAAAGAAATAAATCTATCACCACAGCCATGCCAGAGGAGAGATTGAAACATAAAGTCCCGACTGACACGGTCAAATGCTTTTGAGCATCAAGAGCAATGGCAGCATACCCCTGTCTGTCTTTTACATCAATGGAGACAATATGGATGACAGCTAAGAAGAGTCTAGCATTGGAAGCAATATAACAACCTTTAACACATACAACTTGATCAGATTTGATCAAAACGGGGAGGGATGATTCTATTCTATTGGCAAGAATTTTAGCATACATTTTGCATTCCACATTGATGAGGAATATAGGACGTTAATTGCTAGGACATGAGGGATCTTTATCTGGTTTAGGGAAAAGTATAAGCAAAGCTTCAGTGAAAGAGCCAGAAGATGATTTGTGTTCAGCAAAGTAAGAGAATAGGGAGATTAGGAGATTAGGAGCTAGAGAATGAGCAAGAAAATTAAAGAATTCGGACGAGAAGCCAACTGGGCCAGGGGCTTTATTTCTACTTAAACCTCTAATTGCTTGTGTAATATCAGGAAGTGTGATATCTTTATCTAAATGGGAGCGATCGATCTGAGGATAATATGATATATTGATTTTATAGAGGAAGGATTTCATATTTTCAGTGGGTATTGGGGAATCAGGAGCAATGATGTTCATAAATTTTTTTAAAGCAGTTTAAAATGTCCTTGGGATGACTATATGTATTACCGGAGGAATCTTTTATTTGAGAAACAAACAACCTTTCCTTCTTAGCTTTCAGTTATGATGCTAGTGATTTCCCCGCCTGGTTAGAGGTTTGATAAATGTTTGTTTTATATTTAAGAATGGTCCCTGCTGCTAGATCAGTTAATGTCTTATTTATCTGCCAGCGAAGTGAGATTACAGGATGAAGATTGGCGGTATTAGGGTTTTGATAATATTTACGTTCTAGAGAAGTAAGCTGAGAATAGAGGTCAGTTAGGTGTTTTTTCCTCATCTTTTTTCCTTCCCCGAATATGCCATAATATGACACCTCAGCGCAGCTTTGAATGCATCCCAATTGTTTGCCACATTAGTCTCTACATCAACATTATCTTCATAGTATTGTTGTAAGAAGGATTGGACTGAGGAAATAAATTGTTTGTCCTGTAATAAGTAATTATTAAGTTTCCATTGTGGGGATGGTTGACTAAGATCATCAAACATAAAGGATGTACTAACCGGGGCATGATCGGATATGAGAATGTTTGAAATAGTAGTGTCAACAATAGTGCCTGTAAGAGTTTTGGAAGTAAAGGTGTAATCAAGGCGGGATAACGTATTGTTAGGTAGAGAGTGGAAAGTAAAATTGAGTTGCATGGGATGTGAAAGTCTCCATGAGTCAATTAGGCCTGATTCAGAAATACACCCCAGAAAAGATTTGTTTGTTTTGGACGTTTTAAATATACAGCTGGATTTACTGTCCAGAAGCGGGTCCAAGACTTGATTCACATCTCCACACATAATTAAATTGACAAAATTGTTAGCAAAAATCATCTTTTTGATAGATGTCCAAAACATGGTGTCTGGTTGAGTAGGGCCATATATGTTCAAGATTGAGATTTAAACAGAGCTGACCATGAGCTTGACCCATGCCCAACGACAATTCACACCTACATCTTAATCTAAGATTTTAAATGATAATTTCTTCCTAAGCAGGGCTTGGTATAACCTCCTTAACCCATAATGTTTTAAATTACATTGTTTCTATAGAGGATAGATGTGTTTCTTGCAGGCATACTACTGATGGTTTGGACTTGTTTAAATGGGCTACAACTTTACATCTCTTAATGGGGTTATTATATCGCTTGATGTTCCAAGTGATACATTTAAATGTCATATGAACAGATAATTATCAGTTCAGAAGGCATTTCATAGAACCAAAACTTAACATCTAGGTAATAGACAAAGTCAGATGTCCAACACTTAAGGGAGGGACACATAAGGGAAACATAAAAGGAAAAAGAGAAAGGGAGCAGAGGCCAGATATGCGGTGATCCAAACTGAAGCGACTAGTATGGAAAGAGTATATAGATCCAAAATCTTAGGAACCTCAGCCTTAAGTTCCAAAGTTAATCGGCCAGGGAACTAGGGAAAAAGAGGGGGAGAAAAGTAGCAGAAGCTGGGGGCGCCTACCGACTGTCCTAAAAAAAAAAGAGGCAGCGCACGGAGAAAGAGGGGCACCATATCAGCAACCGTCTCATTCAAGTTAAATGGGAATATTTATCAACGGCATTTAATGATGAACAATATAGAAACAAAAGGTGAGCTGAGAGTAAATTGTTGGTAGAAGAGCTCATAAACCACCAGAGGTTGAAGGATTGTCTGGAGAGGACGTGTCCATATTTTCAGTCTTGATGGAACGTATGAATGCTCTGAGGTCGACTGTATCATCAGACATTGCTGAGCGACCGTTGTGTGAGACCTTACATGAGCAAGGGTGATAGGATCAGATGTATTGAGCGGTGATGGCAAATTGCTTTTGGGCCTTTTAAGATTTGTGGACGGAGGCATGGATTATTTTGTGGTAGGTGTGGTTTTTTGGTTGGTTTTATTGGAAGCCATCTCACCAGTATGCTGAGACAATTATGGTGACAAGGAGCATAGAAAATGCCAAGGTTCCAACTGGTAGATTTAATAACAGCAAGGTACAGATAATGAACAATGAAGATCTTACTGAAAATTGTGGTACCCAGGAAGTTTAGAGTAGATGCGACACACTTTTAGTAGCCACCATTAATTTGTGACCTAAGCACAATATATTCTTTACAGTAGAAGATATTTAATGCCAATAATATAGATATGAACCAGGTACTCCAGAGCAAAGATCACTTTAGGTGTGAGGTATAAAATTGTACTGGGGTGGAGTCAAGGTTGACTGAAATAAATCCATTAACACAGTCCAGATGTATTAAAATGGGCAAAAGTAGAGCGCCAATTTCTATAGTAGAGGGAGCTGGAGCCTGCTGTAGATGGTGAAAATAGTGTGGGTAAAACAGCTCACCTGATAACCTTCCTCCATATCATTTAAATTCTGTTTTCTTTTTTTCCTTTTAATTTCGCTGTTATACACAATATAAAGTGTCCTGCACCTTGGCGGTGTATGTGAAACACAGAATTAAATCTTAGTACTCTCCGTAGCCGTGTGAGGGCAGTGTACTATTGAAGGAGGAGCTGCGCGTAGCCACACAGTCCACGCATCACAGCCGGGAGGGACGCCGATGTTCTACTCATGCCCGGCGGGTAACCAGAGAGCCAACAGACACTCAACCAGCTTCACACATCGCCTTGGGCATCAATCATAGGAAATGCAGCTAGAGCCTCGGAATCCACAACGGAGGTTGGCGCGGAGCTGCGAGCACTAAGGGTAGTGAAAGAGAGTTCATGAAAAGTGTAGATAATGCCTTATTTAGTAAAGAAAAAGACAGAACCGATGAGTCAGGCGGCCATCTTCCTTGGCACCAGACATTGCCCCTGGGGTTTAATCCCTTGTGCCAACATGGCCGAGCCCCTGTTTTGCTTTGTTTGGGGGTAGCGGTAGGTGGATGGAAATTGGTTACAAATCACAAATAATTTAAGAAAGTTGAGCACGTTTTCTTGCGGGTGTTCTCGACCCATAGCCCAAGGATAGGGGAGGGTGGGACAGGAATGGGCAACCATGTTCCTTTGCATCATGTAACTTGTATCTAGATATTTAGATAAAGTTTAATATAAAAAGAAAAGGCATGTTCTCGGTTGAAACAATAAAAGTTATGTGAACAGATGTTAGAGAGCCATTTCTTTTGGGCCACATGCTGGTGTATATATCCTTGTCGATTTATATGTGGCCCGTCCACCAAAACTAAAGTCTAAACAAAAGTATTGCTATCATCAGCAAATACCTCTCTTCAAAACGTGGCAGCCTTTGTTTCAGTGATTGGCACTGTGGACCACACCCTTTTTAGTTTCCATTTACAGAAGTCTTCCTTTGTCTGGGCTTCAGGTTGCGCAGTGAAAGGTATTTTCTTAGACTTCATTAACAGTTGGTTTAAGCTCAGTGAGCACTGTGACAGTTTTCTTGCAAAAACTACTTAAGGTTGTCCGGTTTAAATAAGTCGCATACTTAAATCCTCTAAAAACGTAGACACATTGTTGAAAATAGTTAATTTTGAAACAAAAACAAAACGTACAGATATTCCATGATCTTATTCTAATTTTGCATGTTTGACATAAACAATTGGGAAAAGTCACTGAAACGTTAAGAAAACCCTAAACTGCTAGCCATGTCCTGGGTAGCATCCTTCCTGGCTAGCAGGTCAATCAGAGTTTTCTCTGAAGTTGCCTGTGCCTTTCCTTCAGCCATCTCATCTGGATTGCCCCAAAGGTCCTCTGTGTGCCCCACCCTATACAACATATTCACCAAACCCCTTTTTGATCTTCTGGACTCCATCGGTATTTCTTACATAAACTATGCTGATAACACAAATTCTTCTATCCCCTCACCAGCAACTTCCTTGAAGACTCTCATGCCCTAAACACAATCTACCTGTCTATCCAAGCATAGATGGCAGCAAACTGCCTCTGTGTTACGCTCACCTGGACCCCACAGGGGTGTCGATCGGACCCGGACAGCTGCGGTCTCCGTCAATGTGATGTGTAGTGCAGAGATGACTGTCTGGACTGGCCCGCCTAGTCTTGTCTGCTGGACCCGAAGAAGTATTTTCCTGCAAGTGGAGACAGGGTTTAGCCACCTGTGGGTTTTAGTGATGGCCTTCCAACTGTTCTCGCTCTCCCCCACTAATCACCTCCAATATCCCCTTAGTAACCTCACCTTATGTTTGTAAAAGATGAGTTCTCCATCCTGCGTGTCTTGCAGGGGCGCGTAGATACCAGTTACTTCACTGGTTTGAAGGCGTTGGGAGAGTTCCGGTAAGCATTGACTCTGAAGTCCCAGGCGGGTTTGGTAAGTATCAAGTTCAAAGAGTTCAATGTGCCCGATGTTCACTCTTGTCCCCTTCCTTCCTTAAGTTGCAACTGAGTTCGTGAGAAGAAGGTCTCGTAGCTGCTGCTGGCGTTCAGGTAAGAGTCTGTGTTACCCAACGCTGTCCGGTAGCTATTACATGCGTTAACGTGTTGTTTTTCTCCCTCTGTACAGATGCGGCATATGAAGATATGGAGAATAATACCGCCGGTGGTAAATCAGGTAAGTCTATGGTGGTAAGAGGTATTTGTTGATTCCCTTGGCTCACCTTGTTATTCTTGTGCCCCTAGGTGCCGGAGTACGGCGAAAAAATGATGGAGACAGTGCCGGATCGAAAGATGCTGTGAGAACTGGTGAGTATGGCGCCGTGCTGGAACTGGCGAAGCGACGCGTGCAGGACTGATGTACTTCCAGGTCGGGAGATGAAATGGATCCGGAATCAGGTGAGGAATTTGAAAGAAGTTCATTTTCTTACCTTGTCCTTTTCTTCCTCTTTATTCTAGGAGCTCCGGATTCGAGGCGGGCGTGGCAGAAGACTGAATGCTGGCTGCAGGCACGGTGAGAGTCACGCTCCTGGATGCAGAATAACACGAAGCATGTGCTGCTGTTCGGGCGTGGTTTAAATAGCCTCCAAAGTAGTCCCAGGAAAGAAGTTCCCCAGGACCACACCCGAGTAAAAAATAGTCCCTGTAATAAAATAGTCCCATCCAGGCCTCACGTTGGCTTGGATTTATTTGCAGCATGGTCTGCATGAGGTAAGTAATGTCTTTGAGCCTGGCGCCTATGGCGCCAGGACTGATTTTTATTATGAGCCTGGTGCCTACGGCGCCAGGACTGAACCCAGACAGCCCCTAGCTGGGGCTGCTGGGGTTTTTGTAAATGTCTGGATGCCTGCTCCTGGGGCTGATGGGCTTGATCCGGATGCCCGGGGGTAGGCATCATGACACTCTGTCTAAATGACAAAATGACAGAGATCCTGATGGTAGGGCCTCCATCTGTAATCAAGAATCTCAGCCCCCAATATGGCAACATCAGTATTGACAGGCTTCAGATCTCTGCCTCCGCATCTTTGAAGACCCTAGTTCTCTACCTCGATACCACCCTCTCCTTGACATGCCAGGTCAACGCCATTGAAACTTCAGCTGCTTACACCACTTAGTTAATGAATGCCAACAGTCTATTCCTAGCCCCAAAAAACTGTCTCACCATTGCAAGAGCCATCATTGGGGCTAGGTTAGACTATGGCAACGCTCTCTTCACCGGTACATTGGCGCACAATACCTGCAAGCTCCAAGTAATCCAGAACAATGCGACATGAGCAGCACTCAACATTCCTAAAAGAGAGCACATATCAGAGGCAAGAAGAAATGCCCACTGGCTGCCGGTCAAGGAAAGGATTAGCTTTAAAACTTCATCACACACAGATACATGTCCAATTCTGCTCCGCACTACCTATCTCAAGGGTTCACGAAGACCTACACCCAAGACGTGTCCGACCTAAATCCAAACAGGCAAAAAGTGGGGGTGCGAGTTTCCCTTCTGTGACAGCCAACCAATGGACCTCTCTCCCACCACACCTAAGAGCGGACCAATCCTACTGAACCTTCAGAGAGGCACTGAAAACCTGGCTGTTCACCTAAGCCATCTGACTTTTGTATATTTATGCTTCGTCGATAACATAACGTGAGTGCAACTGGTTGTAACAGGACCTCGATGCCCAAGGGTTTTGTTAAATGTAACGATAAATAAATAACTACCATCACTTGTAATCCAGTGGTAATTCCACCGAACCAAGTGGCTATAACGATAAACAAATTTAGCAGTAATTCAGTGGATTTACCACCAAACTCCTGATGATGCCCACTGTGCTAGCCATTAATGCCAGTGGGTATGGACTGAGAGCAGCTCCCCCACAAAGGAGGCATGGTCAAATGAATCCAGTCGCCTTCTAAAGCACCAATAAAAACAGGAAAACACTACTGTATCATTGAACAAGAGATGTTTTGAGTAGGAAGTTGAGGCTGTGGGCAGACCACAAGCCTCTCATGAACATATTAGGCCCGAGAAGCACAGACACACAAACTCCACGCTTAGGAAGACAAGCTCAAAGAGTACAGGTATTCAATGAAACACATCAGAGGATGTCAGAACCTGCAGGAAGACTGTCTCGCCTGCTGATGAACTCCAGCACAGAAAAGACGTTCCTCAGCGTCAAATTTTCACATCCCTCACAGATCCCAAATATTACAAGGGAATGGCGATCGTGCAAAAGGAATGGCAAGACAAAGAATTACATGACGAAACCCTAAACAGAATTAGGACCGGCACAGTGAACGGGGACCAGAGACCTTTGTTCTGATCACCAATGTTACAGAAAAGTGGCCACAGAAATACACTTGCAGGGAACAATCAACATGTGAAACACAATCAGTGCTTAATTTGTAAGAACATATTTGGGGTAGCTCCCCGTCTACTGTTGACAACACCCACTGTTGATACATACAGTGTCACTCGGCTGCTCCATAAGGTGTCAACACATTTGGAGTTAGGTCTCCAACTCCCACTGGTTCATTGAGGGTGAAATCAACATAACATATCAGTTGTGTCTTAAAATAAAATAAATGTTTAAGTGTTTCTTTAAAACACATCATCGTTCATATTTTGCTCTAATTGTATTGGTGTGAAGTGGAGCATGTTAACCATCTAACCACAGAAAAAAGAGTAAAAAAATGCTTTCCTCCAATGGCAAATTGTTGGACTAATGTAGGCAAAATCATGACTGAACTGATGAGTTGCCTGACTAACACTGCAGCAAGATCGTCTTGCTTAGGTTGGCACTCATGACTGGCTCCCCTCTTCGATATGGGTCTTTTCACTGAATTAGCCCTGTGTTAGGGCTTTTGGGGCTGTTGGCTGATGACTGTCCTGTTGTTGTCGACCCACCCTGCTGATTATTACACTAGAGAATTTGCAGAAATGTCATGGAGGCTTAGTGGAGTGGTGTGTGGACATGGCCAGCATCAATGCCCAGGACTGTCACCTTGCATCTCACTGTATTTCATGAAAATGGATAACAGTCCTGCTATGCCAACTTGGGTCATCAGGTTTGTGAATAACAACGTGCCGGCCCAGGATGTAGAGACCCTGCCCAGCGCACACTGTTGTTGATTGTTATGTTACTATGACTGGCTGACAGTTAAAATAATAAAGTTGCTAAAACACCACAACATTATCAAGCTAGGCACGAGGTTCACCTTGGTATGACACTAACCAAGCAATGCACAAGAGAGAAGTAGTTGTGGCCAGGCCTCGACTCAGCTATGGAGGGAAGAATAAAAGGGCCACGAGATGTAAGAAAACCAACAAAAGGCTCAAGAAGAGGGCAGTAACTTTACATTCTCTAGAATGGCCTCAGTGCCGACGTCAACTTTATAGGCCCCATGTGGTAGATGCTACTCAGCGAAAGGTAAACCATTGTAATCGCCCAAATGGATGGAATTAACATTTTTGGAAGATATCACCACACCAACATCTTTGCTTTCTTCAAAGAAGTCTTCGGAAAGGAGGGGAGCGCCACTGCAGTAGTAGGTGGTAACAGCGTACAGTTCATGTCAACAGGGATGCAAGATTAACTGCAGCAAACTGACAACGAGCAGCACAATTCTACCACACACAAGACGACTGCCAAGTAAAAAGAGCAACTCACTATATAAAGGGCATCCTATAGGCATCAGTAGCAGGAGGGCTGGCCTGCAGTAGAGGTGTCTAAAGCCCCTGCAGTGCACTGGGTCACTCCCAACAGCGTCACATGAATCTCCCTGTTGTCTTTACTGTGCAACGTTGTCCCTGAGATGGGTGAACAAACAGAACAGGAATGCCAACATGGAACTAGAAAAGATGCAGAAGCAATAAAAAAAGGAGCAAGACAAGAAGAAGGTCTTGCAAGATGCCAAAAGATTGACAATGGCCTACAACGTAAAAACCCAATGACTGGGGGTAAGAATAAGATTTCCACATATGGACAGACTCTCCCAGTTAAAATACATCAACCTTGTACACGTTTGCAAGGCTATAGAGACATGCATCAAGGTTGACCAATGGAAAGATTTGGAACATGGAGCAGATAGCACTATACAAAAGATGACGTGCTGAGGTGAAGGAAAGAGAAATGAAAGTCAAAGAATGGCAAAAGGTAAAGAACAGTGCTTTGACTCTACGCCAACTAAGAAGAGGCCCAGTAGCGTTGTCTTCCCAGAAATCTGAAAGGACTGCAGCCCAAATGAGACTCGACTCACAATCGCTTCAGGTGAGGATCCCCTTCACATGATAGGGACCCTCAAGGACAAATCCAGGGACCCAGAGGAGAAAGAAAGCTTCAATATAGGCTCAAATACACTGTCATGAACTGATGTCGACTTCTTAAGGAAAAGGGATAATGTGGTGTGTCCTTTAACTCCATCCTCACTCATTCCTACCAACATCCTTCATCCATGAGACACTCATAAAAGACATAGGTGAAGCAAGAAGAGCGTGGCAAGGCAATTTAGGCTTGGTAGTTACTTACCAAATCTCACTTCCCTCATTTAATGAAGCATTGCACGCTCACTGTATTTTCACTTAAATAAGCTCAGTATTAATGATGCTTATTACAAGTTGGGCGGTGCGGGTAAAGTGCGCCATTATTACTGTATACTGTAAGTTTGGCAGAAAGTTGGAGGGTTGTTATGTTATGGTGCTTGTTTGGTGTAATCAAGCTGGGACTCAAGACACAGATCTGCTGTGGGGTCATTGGGTTTGATCCAGATAGCTTTATTTACGTAAGTACAAATGTACATGATCCAGTTTCTCTTGAGGGTATTTATAGTGCCACAGTAGACAGGACATAATTACAGAGAAGACCCACCGGCCATCCTTCACACACCAGCTCAGGCTCCCAACTGACTCTCTCAGAACATTCACTCACAGATCCACACAACATTCTCCTGAGCTGCATTCATGCATCAGCATTCTGACAGCAAGCACTCCAGGCCAGTGACATAACAAGCCAAGACTACATTACAACAAGGGTTCACCTCCAGCTTCGAGCTGGAGGTAAATCCATTCACTATCCACCCAATTTTGACAGAATTACGGCTGCAGTAATTCTGCCAACATTCGCCATTGAGTCCTATGGACTCAAAATAAATGAGGATTTACACCTCCTACCGCCACTTGTAATCCAGCGGTAATACCACTAGACCAAATTGCAGTAACGGTAATACAGCTTGGTGGTATCTCTGCAGATTTACTTCATAGATACCACCAAAATGATAATGAGCCTCATGGCAGGACCTTTATTTGATCAGTAAACCCACTATCCCACACACAGACACACACATTGATATAGAAACAAGGTGTGCAAAAGGTAAAGTCTCTGCTGTGTCTTGCCTTTCCTGTATGTCTGACTCTGTGATGTCACGGTGAGAATGTTGAGGAGAGATAAGAATATTTGGTTGTCAAAGGGGTTCCACATCCTCGCAGTTGAAGATGTAAGCCTTGGTGGTGCGAGCCAGTGGGCTCCTGTCCTGTACCAACTAACCCTTATATGTACCTGTAATCTTGCTGACCTGATGTGTCCTGTAACTTAATAAAGGAAATAACATACCTGCTGCCTCCAGAGTGTCACTCCATTACAGTCTCCCTTAAACAGTCCCCATAGAATAATTATGCTAATTCAGATGGAGAAACATTATCATCTAAATCCTTCAATTTTTGTATCTGAAATCTGGCAATAAATAGTAAAACTCACTAAAGCATGTGATATTTTCTGACTGCGGAACTATGAATGAATGCAATGCACAAAAATACTAACAGATTAGTAGGAGTCATGTTTGTTTGTTTGTTTTATTCAGTTATAATGCGCACCAGACCCAAAGGTAGCCGAGCGCAGCAGTACAGAAAATGCGAAGCTTAGGTTACAAGCTACTATCTGTAGTACAGATAGTAGATTGAAATCCCAGCATGGTCGATAGAAGTCTCTAGTAGTTCAAAACATGAAACAGAGGCTCTCTGCTACAATGAAAACATATTATGTGAAGGGCTTTAAATCTTTTTTATTTTTTTATTTAAAGCGTTGGTTTATTTGAAAACTTTGCCACATACAGGAACGAAAAAGATGATACATTACATTAAAACAAACAATCAACTATCTTTTCATTAAAATCATGGTGAGTATAAAAGAACAAAGCACAAAACACGAGCAAAAAGACCCAAGTATAAAGCACAATAGGTAGCATGGTACTGCTTATTAAAAAACTAAAATCACATATAATAGAAGGAAAAGGGAGTCCTTGAATCCTAGGCTATACTTAACCTAGGCCGTTTCCAATCTATTAAGTATTTCCTCTACACATTTTATTAATGCAAATGTCAATTTAAGGTCAGTCCCCCGTCCCAAAGCGGACCACCATTCCTCTGCGCTCCTAGCTGGAAACGCACGTACAAAATCTCCTAGGAAGGATGTTCTAATTTCTCTCAACTTTGGGCAAAAAAAGACTAAATGCTGTAATGTTCCTACAGGATCCCTACATAATCTACAAGATGTATCTCCATCATTTGCCTGATTGTATTTGAGTAGGACCTCTCTGGTATGGAGCAAGTTAAATCTAAATCTTATGAATGCCATTCGATGGCGCATACTAGGAAATCTAACCAAATATTTAGGTACATTGTTTGAAGCCTAATCTCAGCCATAGCAAGGCAGGTATAGGAAGATTTTGATTTTTCAATTGTTGTTGTAATCCAATCGTCGAGCCAGATTTTCCTTTTGACCGCATCAGGATTGGATAACAGCAGATCTTCCGTAGCATTTATTTCTACCAATATTCCAATATAATGCTCGACCCAGGACTCCACAGCCCAATCCAATCTCAAAGCCTTCTTTTTATTCAGGATGTTAAATTGAGGAGGCAAGCTCTCTAGTATGAGTTTGCAGTAGAGGAGGAAGGCTTTGCATATGACCACTGCATATAAGGACACCGGCCCTAGCATGTGTTTTATCAATGCTATAGGAGTACAACGTGGCAACTGGAGGATCCTAATCCAGAAAAGGCCCTGCAGTTTGGGCCAGATGTCTCATGTTAGGCTTAGCGAAATGTCCCCACCATACGTCAAAATAGGGGGTACCTTTTGCTTATAAAATATAAGCGCTGGCGTCAGGGAGAACTTTCAGAATTTCCTAAGGATTAAACATGCCTGTGTAACCAGATTCTTGGTCTTTGAACCATTACTCATGTTCTTTTGGAAGAATTATTCTTTATTGTCACTGACACTAGGATTGATGTCGATTCCCAGGTATTTCACAGTGTTCACAACAGTTATTGGTTAATTCTCCAGGTGCCAGACATATTTTTCTCTTTTACAAGATTGCAGATTTAGACACTTTGACTTTAAGACCATTGGCCTGAACATATTTTTGTAACGTGTTTAGTTTGTGTTGAAGGCCAATCTGTGCCCGACCCAAAATAATTAAATCATCTGCATAAAGCAGCCATCCAACCTGTTCGCCATTGAGCCATGGTGGTAAAGTGCCCCCCCCACCTCCTAGAGCCTCCTTAAGATCTGAAATAAATAAATTAAATAGTTCCAGGGCCACCGGACAGCCTTGTTTTAGCCCTCTTGAGGTCACAATTTTTTATAGAGAGGAGTCCATCTAGGGTGAGCTTCACCTGCATCGAAGTGAAGGTGTAGAGGGAGATGATGGCCGAACTGTTGTCTCTAGGACAGCCCCATGACTCTAAATGTGACCAAAGCAGCTCTCGGTTGACACTGTCGAAAGCTTGTGCAAAATCGACAAGGGCAATATAAATTTTCTTTCCCTGTCATAAGGCTCTAATTTTAAGACTATTTAAGAGGAGAAGGTTCTAACTGCATCCTACCTCTTTTACAATGCCAGATTGTCTTAAATCAAAGTGGCCTGACTCCTTTACCCATTTCTTCAGCCTTGTTAACAAGAGAGAAGCGAAATCTTTCCCTAAGACACCCAGGAGCGCAATAGGGCTGTCAGTTTTCAGGTCAAGCTGATTACCTTTCTTAAAAATAGGAATCACCACAGCTTGTCTTCAAGAGTTCGGAAGCTCGCTGCTAGATGCTATTTTAGAAAAAAGGGTCATACAGAAATCAGCCCATTCTTCAGGAGCTTTTTTGAGCATTAAATTGGACAGACCGCCTGGGCCTGGTGCCCTAGAATTGCTAGCCTTCGTTATTAGATTTATAATCTCTTCTCTCAAGAGTGATAAGGACCATCCGCCGTTTTGGTTAATCCCATCACTCCTAGCGACTGCTCTCAAACCACCCTGTATTTGGTAGAGAGCTTCAAAAATCCTTACCCTTTCTTGATCTTTAACTCAGTTTGACATTAAGGCCCTCTGCGAGCCCCCACTTCATTTAGCAGCAGCCACAGGCTTCTCGAGTCCCTAGAGGATAATGTTTTGAGCATTAGCTCATAGTCCAGCTGTAATGTAAGGACTTTATGTGATAAAAGCCAATTTTTATAGTGCTGTTTCCTTTTAATTGTTTCGCCTCGGTCTGGATCCCTGGTGTGGAGTCGGATCCTGATGTTGCTTCTAAGTTTGCGCCTTTTGGCTACCACCTCGTAGTCGAACTGATGTTTTGGCTTAAATAGTGACCTTCGTCCCTCTCCCTTGATCTCCCAGTAATTGTTCAAGAGGGACACATAGTCATTTTTCTGGTTATTAGTGGCTAAATCAGCCATCAAGCGACTATTGAGAGATGCTGCCTCATCAGGGTTTAGCAGAGGCGGTTTCTGCCTAGCACCACTTGGACATTGACATCCCATTTATCACCCTTATCAATCGGTCGGGACCATGTCAGCTGGACTAAATCATGGTCACTGTGTGTCATTGAGATAACTTTGAGCGTATTCACAAAGAGGGCAATTCCTGGCGAGACAAAAAAGTAGTCTAAGGTAGAGTTCTGATCTCCTCGGCTCCACATCGCAGCCCCTGGAATGTCCCCAGGCATTTGGTCATTCAACATATAAAAACCCTGCTCTGCCATTTCCTGCATTAAGATCGTTGTCCTGGATCTTTTCTTTTTTTCTGCCATAATTGTGGAGCTAGATTTAAGTCTCTTCTCCCCAATACTCAAACAATTCATGTTCAAATCCCCAGAGATTATTATACTCTGGGTTCCAAATCATCAATCACCTTCATTAATAAATTCAAAAGCCCCAGATACTCCCCTTTAGTGGGTTCCAATAAATATTGATTAACATCAGATGGAAAGATGAACCCGCACATCTCCCCTCCTATTCCATTACTATGGTTTGCATACAGGGGCTTTGGCAAGTGGATTTAACAGATTTAATGGCAAGATTTATTTTAATTAAAGTGGGGAGGCATGTGCTTGATCTTTCTCTTCCCTTCTAGATAGCAGGATTTAGAAAAAGATGAAATCCATCTGCTATGTGTGCCGCCGATAACCAAGTCTCTAGTAGGCATAAAATATGAAAAACATCAAAGCCCCAAGCCGAATCATTAAACAGATGGGTGAAACCCTCAGTGTTCCATGAGGCCACCACTAGCTGATCGCAATCAGCAGCAGCCCGGCGTTAACAGGTCCTATTGGCATTGAGGGTACTAGCTGCGCATCCCCAGCTTTCGTCCTCGAGGCCACTGTCTGGAGCTGCTGATTTCACCACTATTGACCTTTTTGACCTTGGCAGTTGGTCAAAAGTGACTTTAATCGGACTCAGTGCCATTGGTATCATTGCTTTGATGTAAGTTCCTGTAAGCTCCTGAGGCGTGTCCACCTCCTGCTCACTTCGACTGCCCAAGATCCAGGAACCATCTTCTTTAC
Organism: Ambystoma mexicanum; assembly: GCF_040938575.1. Taxonomy (NCBI): domain Eukaryota; kingdom Metazoa; phylum Chordata; class Amphibia; order Caudata; family Ambystomatidae; genus Ambystoma; species Ambystoma mexicanum. The sequence goes on along the minus strand of NC_090934.1, from coordinate 307,935,009 downwards.
CCGGGACTGCCAGGTGCCTTTCTCCACCCCATTTATTGTATTTAGAGACCAGATTAATCTTCTTACTGCTTAGGTCAAATCCCAGCAGCCAAAATTGTTCACGACCCCCATAAGCAGGTTGCAGAGAATTTTTGACTTTAAGTGTAAGCACGCATAATCACATTTTTGGGTGATGGGAAACTCGACTGCAGCAATGTCTCCCGAGGCTAAAGCCTCTAGCGCTGGTATATGATGTAGAAGTTTTAAAATGTTTGTATGATTCATCCGTAACCCATCATTTGTTGGCTGCAATCTGTCCAAATATAATTTAGGTGTTTCAGTCATATTGTCTCTCAACTTTGAAGCCATTTAACCACTAAAAGTGGGATGCTCATTACACGTCTGGGGGAGTAGCTCCTTTTTAGGTGGCATGCTTCGAGCCAAGCTATTTAAAAGTAGGTTGCTCACTTGTGCAGCATTTCTCTCAGGTGGGGTTAGCGGTCGGACCTCAGAGCCCACGTTTGTTGCCACCTTTTTTGCGACTCTCTTCCAAAGTCAAAAACCAGACTTTTAAGGGCTCGGACGGTTGGAGACCGATGGGAGGTGATATTTCAATGTTAGTTGGTGGAAGTTGGGCGTCCGCACCTCTCAGCTGTTGCCCTCAGATAAACGGGCCATCGGCTCGTGATCGACCTCATCCATCTCATACACTGATAAATCCAGAAGCTCCTGGTTGATTGAGTTCACAGACGTAATTACCACGGCATTATCCTCAGCAAGGGAACCATTTGGCTCTTTCCTCTTTTCCATCGGAGTAACACTCCGTGGTCTCCCCGTCAACGACTCTGTATCAGGGAGGTGAGACTTAAGATTTCGAATAAAGCCTGTAGAACCGTTCGACTTTTAGGAGGTTTATTCTTGGATTTCTTTTTGATTGTTTCGAGCAAGCTGGAGGGTTGATTTTACCCATCTTCTTTTTCTTCCTTCTTGTATAGAAGATTTCATAGGTGTTACACTCCACTTCCTCCACCTCAGCCATTGAGCCCACAAATGGCTCCTCTTCCTCCACATTGGAGTCCAAGAGCCCCTCAACAGATCATGACTCTGGAGGAAGGCTCAGAGGTGTTGTACTCATAGGATTCTCAAGCGGACCAAAGATAACCCGAGTAGGCCCGTGAGTCTCTTCTATCATTTCTGAGATTACAGAGATGGATTGAGTTTGCTCTGGAATTGTCGTTAGATTCACTGTTGGCTCTTCATAAAGGCTGCTAGCAGCTACAATCTGTTCCAGCGGGCTTGTTTGAGTCTCTCTAGTCACATTTGTGGATGGAGTGTCTCTGGCACTTGGGTCACTCCTCTTCTTTTGTGTTTGTCTAGGGGCTGTATAAGAGCCTGGGCGGTGTGACTGATCTGTAAAAGAAGAGAAGTCTGACTCCGACTCTGACTAATGTCTGGTAAGACTGAGGTTTAATGCAAGTTTCCCACCACAGAAGTTGCCAGCAGAGTTAGCGTGCTCTCCGGAATTGTTACCTGAAGGCCGCTGGGTCTGAGCATCTTTTGGGTACAAGACAAAACCCGGCCACAGTCTCGCCTGGGATTTCCGTGTGTTTTCCATTAGAAGCGATAGTGAGGCTATATCGTTAATTAATCTGGCGTTTGTTGCACTAGTGCCCGCTGCTTCTAGTTTCTCAATCTCTTTGACAGAACACGGTGCAGCTGTACCGGAACCCCCATGGGCAGTTTCACAATATCCCGAATATCCGCTACACAGCGTCTTTTCCACACCCAAATGGAGTTAGGACCAGGGGTTGGGCTTCCCATGGGCGGAATCGGTAGCCCAATCTAATGAGATGGTATCACAGGGCTGACAGGTGAAGATGAGGAAGCCCTCTCTCTTAAAAGGTTCTCTGTCTGTTCAGAGCAAAGTTCTAATAAGTGCTAGATTGCTGACAGGGCCTTATCTGAAAGTTCATTTAGAGAGGTTCCATGTAAGGGGTTAACTTTACCCTGCATCTCGAGATTCAGTGGCAGGCTTCTTCGAGGAACAATCGGTCCATTTTCCTTAAAGAAATAACGCAGTGATTCTGGTTGTGGGGCGGTAATCCATTTTATCCCCCACCCAGGAGACCACAGGGGTTCACTTGGGTAAGCAAGTCTTGCATTAATCTTGGGGTCCAATGCAGACAGGGGCATTGAAGGAGGTGGAGGGGGGCGGGGGGTTGAAGAGAGGAAACGTCCGAATTACAATCCTTGTGGATCACCTCCATAGTTCCAATGAATTTAGTGGGAGCTGCCGGTTCCACCAGAGCTTGGGCGTCCATCTCCCTCTGAGGGGCTGACAGAAGAGAGTCCGGGTGGAAGCCAGTAAGCAATGGCGCAACAAGCTCTGCTCCATGGTATCCATCCCCTCCGAATCCTGGGGAATAGATTCAGACCGGAGGTGCTAGATGGCAAGGAGGACACGCCCTCAAGTGGCAGTTCTCCCACCTTGATAGTGATCGGGAGCCCAGCACACGCAGTATCAGGGGACGTCACCACGTCATGGCCTGCAGATATCCTCTGTAGTCCCTCCCCCTCCCCCCGTACAATCTCACCTTGTTATTCGGCGGAGTTAACGCCTTTGCAAGCCGCATTTGGCTTCTCGTTTTTTGGGTCGATGATTCAACCGCAATGCAGAGTTTACCTCGATCAGGCAGCCCAGACAGCCACTCGCTCACCACATCAGAAAAAAAAAACGTGCTCAGGTAATTTACCAGATGGCATATTGCACAAATAAGCACAGTGATAAAAAAAATGTTAACCAATGTACAAAATTGCGAAAAATGTGGACGTACACACTGGGAGGGTTGAAACACCTTTAGAATAATCCGTTAACAGCATGGAGGACATTTCTTTTTATTAAAGTTCCATTATACGTACTTTAAGACAATAAAGAAATCTCTTCTTGCTGCCTCAAGTACATTTTCAAAAACCACGTGCATCAGGCACCAGCACTTCATCAGGTAACCAGTCAAGGCAGACCCCATGCAGGTAAGAGTCAATCATAAAGGAACCACACAAAATGAATTCCAGATTTGTAGGCGGCATGTATTCCCGATAGTAGAATGATGTGACGGCACACAATCAGCAAAGTGACATGACATCGGCTGATTAGGTAGGCTACGTTTCATTACTACGCATGTTTGTTTCAATTATTCTGACAGGTGGGTACAGCTCACCTGGCTGATGTATGATGGCACAAGTAGTTCATATAATTTTAATTGGCTGGTAGAAGTGCTTAATAGCTTCAGTTAAAATTGTAATCTGCCCACCTATGTGAGTAAAAATAACAGGTCCATGTTATATTGTATGTTTCACATAAAATTGATGCGGAAATGGTGGAAGACTCTGCAGTGGTGAGAGGAAATTAGAAATATTTTGTGAAGCATGCAACTGAAAGAATGCTACAGAAACCTTTTTTCAGAGATTTTTTTCTGAAGCAAAGGCATTGAGGAAGAGTCAATGGATGGTGAGACGGAAGGCCGCTTCAAGGTAAGGTAGCACAACCTAATTTTGAAACTAAGGGTTCAAGGAAAGACAGCACAAAGTAATACGGATACTCAGGGCTCAATGTAGCAAATCAAAAACGCCACGGATACTAAGGGTTCAATGAAAGACAGCACGAAGTGACTCACCTACTCTGGGTTTAGTGAAAGGAAGCACATACAACTCTGATAAGAAGGGTTCAATTAAAGGAATCCCAAAGTGACTTGGGTGTTAAGGTTTCCTTTGAAAGGAAGCAGGAAGGCACTTGGACACTAAGGGTTCAATGAAAGAAAGCACAAAGTGTCTCGGATAAGTGTTCAATGAAAGGAAACACAAAGTGACTCAGAAAATAATGGTTCACTGAAAGAATCATAAAGTCACTTAGATACTAAGGGATCAATGAAAGGAAGTACAAAGTGGCTTGGATACAAAGGGTTCTAGAAAAGGAACCCAAAGTGGCTCTGATACTAAGGGTTCAATGAAAATAAGCACAAAATGACTTGCATACTAAGGGTTCCATGACTGGTGACAAACGTGGCTTGGATAATAAGGGTGTTACACAAGGAAGCAGTAAGCCACTTGCATACTAATTATCCCAGGCAAGGAAGCAGGAAGTCACTGGCTACTAAGGGTTCAATGAAAGGAAGCACAAAGTGACTTGGTTACTAGGGGTTAAATGAAAGCAAGAATAAAGTGTCTCAGATACTAACGGATCAATGACAGGAAGCACAAAGTGACTTGTGTATTTAGGGTTTTATGAAACAAATCAAAAATATCTCAGATACTAAGGGTTTATTGAAAGGAAGCACAAAGTGACTCAGCTACTCAGGGTTCCGTGAAAGGAAGCATGAAGGGAATTGTATACTAAAGGTTTAACGGAAGGAATCATGAAGTGTCTCGGATATTAAGGGTTCATAGAAACAAAGCACAAAATGATTCAAATTATAAGGTTCAATGAAAAGAAGCACAAAGATTAGAATACAACTACAAAGTGACTTTCATACAAAGGGTTTAATGAAGGAGAAAAAGTTACACGGATGCTAAGGGTTCAATGAAAGGAACATGAAGTGACCCAGATCCTAAGGGTTCAAAAAAAGAAACACAAAGTGACTTGGATACTAAGAGTTTCATTAAATGAATAACAAGGTGACTTGGATACTAAGGTTCTTTCAAAGGAAGTAGGTAGTCATTTGTATACAAAGGGTTCAATTAAAGGAAGCACAAAGTGAAGCAGATATTAAGGTTTCAATGAAACAAAGTACAAAGAGACTTGAATTCTTAGAGTAGGAAGCATGAAGTGACTCACAAACTATGGGTAGAATGAAAGGAGCATTAAGTGACCGGGTGTTAAAGGTTCAATGACAGGAAACACACAGTGGCTCAGATAGTAAGTATTCAATGAAAGGAAGCAGAATGTGACTTGGATACTAAGGACCTCATTACGAGAATGGAGGTAGCCATGGAGCGATTAGCTCCATGGCTGCCTCCGTTCCGGGCTCCATTACCGGGTTCCTGCAATGGGGACTTACCGGGTTACTCCGACATAGGAGGACCCGGTAATTCCTCCATGCAGGAACCCATCCCCATTTGAGCCTCCATAGGGCTCAATCGGAATGGGGAGGGAGGTAATATCGGGCAGATTACATCTGGCCCGTTATTGCCTCCCTCTTCCCCTCGCGGGACCCGGAAAGCACGCCTGGTTTTAACAGGCGTGCGATCCGGGCTCCCGCGATGGGAAGCTTGTATTCGGCGCTCCCAGAATGAAGGGGGCTGGTGCTGTACCGGCCCCTTCATTCTGGGAGCGCCAGCCTTATAATGAGGCCCTAAGTGTTTAATAAAAGTAAACACAATTGGGCCTCATTACAACCCTGGCGCTGACGGAATGCAGGCGGCCGGTAAGGGACCGGCCCCCTTCATTCCGTCAGGGCCGATTACGAGGTTCCCTTTGCGGGACCCGGATCAGACGTCTGGTAAAACCAGACGTCTTTTCCGGGTCCCGCAAGGGGAAGAGGGAGGTAACAATGGGACACTTATAATGTGCCCATTGTTACCTCCATCGCCATTCCCATTGAGCCCTATGGGGGATCAAATGGGAATGAGGAATGGTTCCTGCAAGGAGGAATTACCGGGTCCTCCTATGTCGGAATGACCAGTTATTCCTCATTGCAGGAAACCGGTAATGGAGCCCGGTTTGGAGGCAGCCATGGAGTTAACAGCTCCATGGCTGCCTCCAAACTCGTAATGAGGCCCAAAGCCACTTGGATGCTAAGGGTTCCAGGAAAGATAGCATGAAGTGACTGCAATAATAAAGGTTCAATTAAAGAATGGAGAAAGTGACTTAGATACCAAGGCTTCAATGAAAGATCACAAAGTGTATTGATACTAAGGGCCTCATTATAAGGCTGGCGCTTCAGCACCGGCCCCCTTCATTCCGGGAGCTCCGATTACAAGCTTCCCATCGCGGGACCGGGATCGCACGCCTGGTAAAAGCAGGCGTGCTTTCCGGGTCCCGCGAGGGGAAGAGGGAGGCAATAACGGGCCAGATGTAATCTGCCCCTTATTACCTCCCTCCCCATTCCCATTGAGCCCTATGGGGGCTCAAATGGGAATGGGGATGGGTTCCTGCAAGGAGGAATTACCGGGTCCTCCTATGTCGGAGTAACCCAGTAAGTCTCCATTGCAGGAACCCGGTAATGGATCCCGGAACGGAGGCAGCCATGGAGCTGGAGCTCCATGGCTGCCTCTGTTCTCGTAATGAGGCCCTAAGGGTTCAATGGCAGGAAGCACAAATTGACTTGGATACTAAGGATTTACTGAAAGGAGCACAACGTGACGGTTCCATGTCATTACATCGACAGTAATTACTTTGTGATAATTTACTACAAAGTAATTACTGTGAAATTATACATCAAATTTAAACTTTTTGAACCCCCCAGGCCCCTCGCTATGGCCTCCCTTCTCCTTTATTACTGCTCCTACCTAAAACCCTCCTCACCGCCTGTTTACCCCATAATTACCCATATTTTTCAATGTAATTTTGATGTATGAACGGGATAACAACGTGACTTGGAAATTAAGAGTTCAATAAAAGGAGCACAAAGTGACTTGGATACTAAGGTTTGAATGAAAGAAGCTTGAAGTGAATCAGTGTCAGGAGTTGCACAGGGCACCATGTGAAGGTTTTGGAACTGCTAATGTAAATGGACAGGCATGCTTATGCAGCTGGAGGGTGAAAAAAGAGGAAGAACAGTTTAGGCAAATAAGAACAATGTATCAGGAAGAAAGGGCAGACCTCAATAGTTAAAAGGTAGGGATGGGAACTATATACTGGACAAGCAATGTGGAATCCAACTAGGGGTGTTCAAAGGTTGGGTTTGAACTGCACACATACATATGGGAAGCTCTATGCCTCTGTACAAGTTACTCTAACAGATAGTCACCCCGCAAGTCCATGGGAAAGGGGCTGCAAGAGAGGCTGCCCATTGTCTGGACCCTAAGGTACAAACAATGGGCCCCATTACGACCCTGGCGCTAATGGGTTAACGGCGCCGTAAAAGGCTACGGCGCCGTTAACCCATTAGCGCCTAACTACGAGGTCCCTTTGCGGGACTCGACCTGAATGGCTGGTCTAGACCAGCAGTTAAAGCAGGGACCCGCAAAGGGACCTTGGTGCTAAGTACTGTATCGCAATTTGTAGTACCGTACTTAGCGCCTTCCCCATTCCCATAGAGCCCTATGGGGCGAAAATGGGAATGGGGAAGGGCCATGGTTCAATGGGGAATTACTGCCCCGCCAACCTTGGAATGGGGGGGTAATTCCCCATTGAACCATGGCGGACCCGTTACAACACCGGCACCAACCATGGTGCTAATAGCGCCATGGTTTTGCGCCGGTGTTGTAATGAGGGCCATTGGGCCTCATTACGACCCTGGCGCTAAGGGATTACCGGTACCGGTAAGGGTACCCGTACCGGTAATCCCTTAGCGTCTGATTACGAGGTCCCTTTGCGGGTTGGAGACTTTAACGCCTGCTTTTTGCAGGCGTTAAAAACCAACCCGCAAAGGGACCTTGGTGCTAAGTACGGTGCCGCAATTTGCGGCACCGTACTTAGCGCCTTCCCCATTCCCATTGAGCCCTATGGGGCAAAAATGGGAATGGGGAAGGGCCATGGCGGCATGGGGAATTACCGCCCCGCCAACCTCGGAATGGGGCGGTAATTCCCCATTCCGCCATGGCGGAGTCAGTAAGTTACCGGCATGGCCCATGGTGCTATTAGCACCATGGTCCAACGCCAGGGTCGTAATGAGGCCCATTGAGTGTACTTACACAAGACAAGCCTATGTGGGTACAGCCAGAAACATTCAGTGGATGTCTTCTGTGGAAACAGCAATCACCCACTGTCAGATGAAATACACTATAGGATAGAGGCAAAACAAGACAAAGAAAGGATCACAGATTTCCTCCTTTATATAGGAGGCAATCTCTGTACAAAGGAATACACAGAAGCACAGATGAGGACACTGTAGAACACTCACTAGACACGTGAGAGTCCAAAAGGCGAAACAAGAATTCAGAGCAGGGGCTGGGAATACAGGAACCTGTAGCACTGTTCTACAACAAGGTAACTGTAGCTTGAGACTAAAAGAAGGTGAATTATAGTAAATAACTTCAATAATGTAACTCTAGCAAGGGCCCAGTACAGGTAACTAAAGCAAGCTATTAAACTCGACAGGAAACACACGAGCTATTGAAAGCAGGGGCTTGGAACTCAAGACTAGAACTAAGCAGCAATGTACAAGCATAAGCAAGAGAAAACAGTCTGACTAAACAGGGAAAAGCTTCAGATTATGAAGACTTGAGAAAGCAGGAGAATGGCAGTGCTGGGAAGGAAACTGAAGGGAAGCAGTGCAAGTAACAGTGATTGGAAGCTGCAGGGACATAGTACAATAAGCAAGGGCTGGGGGCTGTAGGAAATCAGCAAAAATGAAAAGGGGAAGCACACTGGAAGCAGACAGAGGGAAAGGGCTGTGCTAGCAAGGGCTATGCAACCTGAAGCAAAGCAACACAGGAGCAGGGATGATTAACAGGCAAAGCACAAGAAGAAAAATCAGCCGAGCAGAGCGATTTCAAATGGGTTCCAGCTGCATGGGGTTCAGAGCACAATGCATGAACATGAATCCTCAGGGTGTAGCAGATTAAAAGCAGTACATGCAGGGTGAAAAGCCAGGGTGTAGCTGTATGATTGGGCTTCAAACAAGCAATCAAAACTGTAGTTAATGGAAATCCCTGGCACAGACTTTGGCAGAGGAGCCGGTGTTGACACACTGTGGGTGTTTTTGTATAGAAACAAAAGCACAGTATTTGTAGTCCATGTTTTCAGGGAACACAGATTTGTGCCAGGAGATGTTGAATGATGATTTGCGGTCATGTCTGCTAGTGGTTGACCAGGCCCAGCGGGTCTGCAGACAGTGCCATCCAGAGGTAGAGCTTCAGAGTTGTGACACTCGGATACTATGGATTTAATGAAAGAAAGTGTGAAGTGACTCAGATACTAAGGGTTCTCTGAAAGGAGCATGAGCGTACTGAAATAAATAGCTGGAGATTGAATCTCTAAATTGTACAGTAAGGGACAAAGGGAATTCTCTAGTGATGATTCCATCTAAGAAACAAATGGAACTATGTACTCTTAAGACTTCCTTTACTGTCAAAATAAAGGTACAGCACATTGCATATATACTTTTAAGATATTTATTTGCCCTGGCTACTTGCAAGGTGCTTGGGTATTTGCCCAATTGATTTACTTTATTTATTTTTAAATTTCTTTATTGGCATTTGTTATAAATGCAACAGCAGTGTGGTCAAGTGGCCAACCGCAGCATGATTTATCTTGGATAACGTAGAACAAGGTAAAAATAATTGCCCAATTGATTTAATTTACTATCAAGAAACGGGCATAGGCACATTCAGCATGAAAGATATATCACTTTTACCAGGTGCCATACATGTCTTCTAGCATGGTGTTTCCTAGAACATTATAACATACAAACATTTGGCTTCTGTCACATATGGCCGCAAGAACCAACCAACCCTCAAAGATAGTTAAGGGTTTTTATGTTTAGAATAGTCAAAGGGCTCACTAAAGGCTGCCCGTCCCTTTCTTTCTCTCTCTATTTCTCTCTCACGCTCCCTCTATGTTAGTGTGGGGGGCGTTCCCTCAACCCCAGGATTATCACATGAGATCAGTAACCGATACTATCTAAGAAGCTGCCTGACTGGTTTTGATGACTTAAAGGCAAACACCTCCTCTCTCTAAACTCCTTCTAGGAACAATCTAAGCAGTCCCGGACATACTTACCACAATGCAATATAACATAACGGTTGGTTCCTCCCAAACACCTGGGCCTCACTTTGGGCCTCATTACACGGTAGGCTGTAACCATGGCGCTATTAGCGCCATGGTTGCCGCCGGTATTTTACTGTGTCCGCCTTGGTGGATGGCGGAATTACCACCCTACTCCAAGGTGAGCGGGGGCGGTAATTCCCCATTCACCAAGGCACTTCCCCATTCCCATTTGTGCCCCCATAGGGCTCAATGGGAATGGGGAAGGCACTAATTACGGTACCGCAAATTGCGGTACCGTAATTAGCACCAAGGTCCCTTAGCGGGCCCGTTCCTTAACAGCTGGTAAAACCAGCCGTTAAGGTCGGGTCCTGCAAAGGGACCTCGTAGTAAGGCGGCAAGGGTTTACCGGTACCGGTAAACCCTTACCGCCTACCGTGTAATGATCTTTTCCTTCTGCAGTCTGGTTTTCCTCTACCTATGTCTCCCTGTCACCCTCCCTTTCCTCCTCCTACTCTCCTGCCTACCACTCCATCCACTGTCTCTCTTCTCTCTCACATAATTCCTCTTCTATACCTTCAATGTTTCTCCCTATTTTCTACCTATATGAACTCTGATCCTAATCTCCACTGCTCTCTCTCTCCTCCATAACATTCCTACACCCCCACTATAGACTATTACTACCCTCCCTATTCCACACTACTGCACTCTCCTCTCTACACTTCGATTACTCTGCCCTCTCCACACTAATACTGCTCTCCCCTCTGCATGCTACTACTAGTTTCTCCACCCACACTTTCTCCCACAGTCACATCCGCATTCGCTCCCTACACTGTCTCTATTAGTATCACTCACTCATCTTGCACATGCACTCTAACCCAAGTACCCATTTCTCCCACCAACTAATACCTTACCTTGCATACTTCTTCAGCAATTCTCCTACATGCTCCTCTCGACTGTCCTTCCTCCAGCTGGTCTCTTGGTCCTCCTTCATATCCCTTGACCTCACCCTAATCTCCCACATCTTCCTAGTCCTGTGCCCCCTTTTATCCTCCCTCTTCCCCCTCCATTGTCTCTCTCCATCAGCTGGTTCCCCAGGCCAACGGCTGTTTGTCATTTTCTCAGGGGAGGTGTTACTGGCAGACAACATACAAAAAGTATCTTAAGCCCCACCCCTTTCTCATACGAGGTCCGCCGGTTTCAGGCAGTGCTGGCCCGCTGCATTCAATGAATGTCTCCCGGTTCATTTGAGGGCTTTCTTGCTGGTTTGAGATGCCAGGTTGAGGAGGGAACTGCTCCACTGCGCCCCCAAAGGTGAGTACAAATGTCTCTGAGAGTGAGCATGTGAACACTGGTGTAGAGCTCCGTTCAATTTATATCGCTGGAATTGTGCTGGTGTGGTTCTTGTTGCAGCTTGGCTGGATTAAGTAGCTGTGTGGTTTGCTTTGTGTCCCGTCTGCACTTTGCTGGCTCTCTCTGGGTCAGGTTGCCCGATGGCTGTTCCACCACTAAGGCTGCTGCTACTTCAGTTCTATGGGGCATACAGAATGAAACTTGTCAGAATTGGGCAGCGCAGGATTAAAGTGATCCACAGAGGTACTTATTCCAAACATCCAGGCACAAGAAAAAGGAACAGGGACTGGGGGCCTCCCAACACAACACCGACTCCACAACTTAGAAAGCTCCCAGATTCCCAGATCAATGCTATCAGGCTCATAGAACAACACTCAAAGGTATCTGTAGTGTTTCTGTCCTCCTGGCCTGGTTTTAAAGGCCCTAGTGACATTTCAGACACCACTCTTCACCTTCCGAAAAGATATACTCCAAACTTTTGCAGCAAAGACAATTTCCTGATACCGCTGCCTTCATACTCAGACAACCCCTTTCATCCAAAAATCTGTATATTCTGTGTATCCCTTTGCAGTGGTAGATTGTTTGTGTTTTTTGTTTGTATTTTTAGTTTGATTAAAGTCTCCTATTTGTTTCATAGAGCCTTGATTTGACATGTATTTGTATTTTAATATCACAGTACTATTGTTGTTTGGATGCTTCTGTGTTAGCTCCCGTCCTTCTTGAAGAATATAGTCTACCATCAGCCCATGTTACCATAAGAGGCAAAGGAGGTATACCATTCATGCTGTGCCTGTTTCACCTTTATGATTGAGGCCATAGCTGGTCTTGAAGTAGCAGTGTAGTAGTGTGCGGCTAAACAAGTGTTTAGAAATCATTTCTCATCTCTGTACTCCTGCAGAGTAGAGGTCATTTTGTCACACCAGGACCCCAAAAACGCTGTATTCCTCAATATTGATAATTATTACAGGAGAAAGACAGCTGTGCAGACTCTGGAACAAACAAAGGTGAGGGAAAAATGGAAACTGGAGTCCTAGCCTAAATACCACTCTGTTGATCTATCTCTACACTTTGTATGGAACTTTCTTTTGTATTCATTTTTGATAAGTTATTTTAAGTCAGACTTAACAAAATGAAGACTTATGAAAAGGAAGACAGTTAAGCAAAATTTCATTTCGACAAGGGTTTTTTAACAATTGTCCAGTCTGGCACTTGTCTCTTCAGGCTTGAGATGACACGTAACTTCTAAAGGAGCTTTAGGATTTCTGATTCCATATTTAACCATGCACTGTGCTCCTTTTCCTGACTCCATGTTCCAGCATGCACTAAGTTTCTTTAATGGCTGTGTGTTTCTTGAGATGCTTTAGCAGTCCTGACTTCAGGTTCTATCATGCAATATGATCCCTTAATATCTTTTTCATAAGATACTTAGGAGTTCTGAATCCCAACTCTAGCATATCCCTTTCAAGGTGTCTTCTTTGATGTGCCCTACGAACTCACGATGCAAGCTCCAGCATGCCAAATTTCTTCACATCGACAGCCAACTCAATACACTCTAGAAACTCACACTTCAGGTTTCAGCATGTGTGTTCCTTCTCAAGGCGGCTTGTTCAATCTGCTCTAGAAACTAACACTTGAATTTTGAGCATGCAATGTTTCATCTCAATGAAGATTTCACTATGAGCTGTAGGAATTCACACTTCAAGTTCCAGCATGTCTTGTTTCTTCTCAATGCAGCTATCTCAATACACCCCAGAAACTCATACTTCAAGTTCCAGCACCAGCATGCATATTCCTTCTCAAGGTAGCCTTCTCAGTGTGTTCAAGCAACTACCACTTCAATGTCCAGCCTGCAATGTTTCTTCTCAATGAAGCTTTCATTAGGTGCTTTTAGAGCTCGCACTTCAAGTTCCAGCATGCAGCATTTCTTGTCAGTGTGACTTCGTCATTTACCCTAAGAACTCACACTTCCAGTTCCAGCATGCAGTGCTCCTTCTCAATGGAGGTTTCTCAATGTCTGTTACTATCACTGTTTAGCACCGTTCGATTATCCTGTGTCAGAGTCTAAACCTGTATATGCTCTCTCCGCTCCTGTGTTTGTGTCTATCCTCAGTCCTACACTCCTACCCTAGTTATAATTGTTGACTTCTTTTCATTTTCTAACATCTCACCTCTCAATCTCCTCTCTTGTTTATGTCCACATGTCAGCACACCCTTTCGGTGGCTTTTCTCATCCCCTGAGGTTTGCATCTCTTCTTGGCTTCCCTCGCTCATGTTCTTTCTGCGTTGCCCTGGTCTCCTTCTCTCTGGCAGGAATTCACATCTCATCTTCTTTGCTGAGAGGATCCACCTCAGACATCCTCTAGCTCAGCCTCTTCTCTTTGTTTCTTTGTGGTCCTTTCGACTCCCACCAGCAAGACAATCATCCTCCGACTAGCAAACATTTCCCCAAGTGAACACTAGGCTCATCCCTCCTACTTTCAAGGGCTTTTATTTCTGCCCATGGTGTTGTGGTACCAGCCGCTTGACTGTAGTTAAGGAAGACAGACTGTAAACCTGACATTGCACAGCAATTTGTGGATGCCACTTCCTCGGAAGCCTCTCCACATTACTTACTGATCGCCTTTTGCTTGTCTAACGGAGTGGGGAAGAGTTAGAGAACATCCACTTCCGATTTCTCTTCCAAGTTCGATGGAGGACAGAGAAGTAAAAGGGCTGTATCCAGGTGTTCAATATCTATTTTGAGACTGCCACATCAAAAGAGCGTATGGTCCACAACAAGAGTGACATTTTCTTGGGGGAAACAATAACAGAGCGCCTCCACGGCCCACTTGAGAGGCAAAGCCTCTTGTTTGATGGCGTACTCTTTCTATGATGCTCTAGGAGCGATGATTCCTGACTCCAGCAAGCAATATTTTCCTTTCAAGGTATCTTCTGAGATGAGCCCAAGGAATTCACGCTTTAGGTTCCAACATGCAGATTTTCATTTCCATGAAGATTTCTCAATGTATTCTATGAACTTCCATTTTAAGTCCAGGCTTTCAGCATTTCTTCTCAAGGCTGCCTTCTCAATATGCTCTTGGAAATTACACGTCAAGTTCCAGCTCTCAGCATTTCTACTTAATGTGGTTATCTTAATGCGCTCCAGGATCTCACACTGCATGTTCCAGCATGCAGTTGTTCTTCTCAACGCTACTATCTCACTGCACTGTACCATCAAGATCTAGCACTATTTTATTCTCTTGCCCATCAATGAAATCCTTCAGGCTACTCCTTCTGCAGTATAATCCTTCTGGTCTCCATCATTTGTCAACGGCCCTTCACCCCTTGCCCATTAATGGTAGTTGACTAATCCGCATCTCCCAGTCTGCTCTTTGATTTCGGCCCACAAATCAGAAATCAATCCTACGCTTCAGTGGTATCTTCTTGGCCCCCTGATATCACATTTGTGCATGGATAAGCCTAGGAACACTACTTGTGGGATGACAAGCCTGTGACGTAATAAAGATGTATTTATGGTTATCAGATGACTACATGTCACCGGTTACACCCAAATCCAGTGTTGGTGTTTGCTTTCACTTTAGTTTTACTTTTTTCCATAGTTTTGAAATGCAGTAAGTCTGCAACTCCCAAAATACAATTGATGAAGAAAAGACCTGGACTGGGGCATTACCTGCCGTCTGATACTCTGGGATTTACCTGTGGCTGCAAGAACAGTGCTGTGTAGTTACATTCGGTTATGTTCCCAGCTTAACCTGATAGACACAAGGAGGCTATGCTCTGCTGTTATTGAGAACAGACTGCGTCGGAAAGAGTATGGGCCTCATTAAGACGTAGGCGGATATTCTGCGGTAAATATGCAAAATAATTCCCCTAAGGAATTACCATTACCGCCACTTGGTCAGGCGCAATTTCCATCTGATTACAAGTGGTGGTGGCGGTGTAATTCCCCATTTATTTTGGGCCTCATTACAACCCTGGCGCTAATGGGTTAACAGCGCCGTAAAAAGGCTGCGGCGCCGTTAACCCATTAGCACCTGATTACGAGGTCCCTTTGCGGGACCCGACCTTAACGGCTGGTCTACACCAGCCGTTAAAGTAGGGACCCGCAAAGGGACCTTGGTGCTAAGTACGGTACCGCAATTTGCGGTACCGTACTTAGCACCTTCCCCATTCCCATTGAGCCCTATGGGGCAAACATGGGAATGGGGAAAGGCCATGGAGGAAGGGGGAATTACCGCCCCGCCAACCTTGTAATGGGGTGGTAATTCCCCCTTTCTCCATGGCGGAGTCGGTAAGTTACCGGCATGGACCATGGTGCTATTAGCACCATGGTTTTCCGCCTGGGTCGTAATGAGGCCCTTTGAGTTCATTAGACACCAAATGGGGCTTTTTTGGGGAATTATTGCAGCAGAATTACTGATTGTTCGGCGCTGAGTGGGAAGATTTGCCTCCAGGGATTTCCTGGAGTTAAATCCTCCACTCAAAACCCAACCTCATAATTTGGCGTAGTGGTAAAATTGGCAGTAACTCAGTTACCGCCAAGTTTCCCACTTACTGCCTAACTCGTAATGAGGGTGTATGTTCTGGAACAATTGATGATTATATCCCTTCAAAAGGTCAGGCTCTGCAGTAATTGATGGCGATGTATGTAGAGAGGATACGCTCTGCAGCAAGGGACGGAAAGTGTGTTAGTTGTATTTAATAAGAAGTTATGCTACGTGACAGATTCAGCAAAATGAAGATTTAAGCAAAGGAATAAAGTTAAACAAATGTTCATTTTGGCAAGGTTTTTTTTTAAACAATTTCCAATAATAGCACTTGTCTGCTCAGATTCGAGATAACACTTCACATCCTCAAGCAGCATACACTGTGTTCCTTTACAGAGAGCCCAAGCTCTGCAGCCAGTGACAGACGTATAATTATCATTATAATTGTTCTTTTACATAGATACAGAGAGGCCAGTCAACGACTAAGGGGTCAACCCTGATAGTATTTGACCGGGACAGGCTTATAGCAAGGCTATGTAGTCATTGGCAAGCTACTGTCCCAGAGAGGTCAGGCTTTGTAATCATTGCAGCAGGAGATAGATGCTGAGCAGCCATGCTCTGAAGGGAACAGCGTTTTATTTTGGCAGAGTTTTTTGTAAAATATTTGGGGGCTGGGGTGGGTAACGGCATATAAGAGATAGGGGTGTGTGGAATGGGGAATAAATAATAGGGATGGTGGACTTGAGTGGGGATGCCCCCCTCAAAAATGCAATGAGTTTTTTTGGCAAAAATGTGTTGGCAAGAAACTCTTCAAAAGAAATGGGGATGATTGAACATAGAACCACTCTGAAGACATTCACAACAAGTAGACTGAGAGAGGCCAGTCATTGTGAGGGGAACGTCTAGACTCTCAGAGGAACGCTTCTAGAGACATTGGCCCTCTTTACGAGGTTTCCGGTAACCCGCCTCGTATTACCGTTACCGCCGCCTGACATCCCGGTGCTACCGGGATATGACAGACGGCAGCGGTACAGTAAGTTCCCATTCACATGTGGGAATGCGAACCCTGAAGCACCGGCACCGTTACTAACGGTGCCGTTGCTGCAGTGAAAAACCATCCGGTAGGGGCCTGAACTACCAGCAGGTCAGGCCTGCTGGTTGTTCAGTGCCCCTACCGACAGACTTGAAGTGGTCTGGAAAAGGTGCTAGTAACTTGTCACCAGCACCTTTATTTCCAAACCGGCTCACTTCTAATGAGGCCCATTGTCGGAGATGGATACAGAGAGACCATTCCCTGAACACACCGACTGAGAGGTCAGACCTGGTAGTATTTGACAGGGATAACCATAAAGCAAGGTTCTACAGTCATTGGCAGGTTAGTGACCCAGAGATAAGAGGCTTTACATTCACTTATAGGAGCAAGTTAAGAGAAGACAGTCTCTGCAGTGGTTGTGGAAAGGTACTGGCGTGAAGACGCCAGCTCTTAATTACCATATGGTTGACTATGGCCAGCCTCTGAAGCATGGATGTCATTTAGGGGTCGCAACTGCGACCCCTGAGGTCTCCCTTGCTACCCCTAAAAAAATGCAACCAAAAAAGATGTTCTTGATTTATTTTTTTACATTGAGGCTCATGGACTGTGGCCAGCATGTGGCTCTTTGTTTATGGAGTGGCTGCTTTTCTGATGGCTACAGCCGTTAAGATAGCTCGGTGGGTTGAGCGCTGGCTCCTGCAATGTGTGTGTGATCTGCAGGTTGCAGGTTCGACTCCCAGCAAGGTTAAGTCAGCCTTTCATCCTGCTGAGGTTGATAAATGAGTACCAACACCGGTCGGGTGATATTGTATGTATATTTGTTCTATATTAAGTGTGTAGAGGGAGTGCTATATAATAACACATCATTATCGTTTAGCCTTGGACGTCTGCTTGCATTCACAGAGATTTGGTAATATGCGCCTTTAAGCACTGATATTAACTATACATATTCATTACGACCCAGGCGGTAAGTACGCCAACTTTACCACCATGGTGTAAACTACGTTTACACCATGGTGGATGGCGTATTTACCGCCCCATTCCAAGGTGAGTGGGGCGGTAAATCCCCATTTCCCATTTTCCCTTCCCCATTCCCATTTTTGCCCCATAGGGCATAATGGGAGTGGGGTAGGCGCTAATTACGCCACCGTAAATTACGGTGGCGTAATTAGCATCATGGCGGGTTAGCGCCATGGATTTTAACGGCTGCTAAAAGCAGCCGTTAAAATTGGAATCAGGCGTTAAGGGTTAACGACGGCGTTAACCCTTAACGCCTGGGTCGTAATGAGGCCCATGGTGTTCCATTCTTGTATTAAATGTATATCACTTTGCAGGGATATTATAACCATCTTTTTCGTAGTGAACTCAGAAACAATGCTATGTGATGCCACTTCCTCTTTTGTCGTGGGGTGAAAGGTTGTGATCCATTGCTTCCAGTGATGTCACTTCGGTGTGGGGTCAAATGACATCACTTCCTGTGATGTCATCAGAGGTCAAGGGTCGTGTGGTGTCACTTCCGCTACCCCAGGCATTTTGGTGAAATGACATCCCTGCTCTTAAGCCATTGACAACAAATATACTCACAGAGGCTAGTCATTGAAATGGTCAGCCTCCTATCTTGACTCCTTTTTCCATGTTCTATAGTCATGGAAAAACAGATTCAGAGAGGACTATCATTGAGAGGAATGGATAGATTCCTAGACGACAGCATCTAGACTCAGCGAGGCCATTAAAAAGGCTTTTCTCGTAGAGGGGATGTTATGTATTCATTGAGAAACAGATTCAGAGAGGCCAGTCATTAAAAAGGCTTTACTCGTAGAGGGGAGGTTATGTATTCATTGAGAAACAGATTCCGAGAGGCCAGTCATTGAAAGCGAGGTGGAGCGACTCCTAGAGGCCAGGTGTTAAGTCCTTTTATTACCCGGTAGGCGGTGAGCCATGGCGCTACTAGCGCCATGGCTCATGCCGGTAAAATACCGGCACCGCCTTGGCGGAAAGGGGATTTACCGCCCCATTCCAAGGTTGGAGGGGCGGTAAATCCCCTTTCCGCCATTGCCCTTCCCCATTTCTGCCCCATAGGGCTCTATGGGAATAGGGAAGGCGCTAATTACGGCACCGCAATTTTGCGGTGCCGTAATTAGCTCCGAGGTCCCTTAGCGGGTTGGATTTTAACGCCTGCAAAAAGCAGGCGTTAAATCCCCCAACCCGCAAAGGGACCTCGTAGTAAGGCAGGTAAGGATTTACCGGTACCGGTATTTTACCGGTACCGGTAAATCCTTACCGCCATCCGTGTAATGAGGCCCAAAGACTCAGGGAGGCCAATCAATGAGAGACACATCACAGCTGCTAGAGTCCATGCCCTGATTGATAAATAGACCGATAGAGGCCAGTTATTGAGAGCGGACCAGCATCTGCAGTCATTTCTGAAAGGCCAGACATTCAGAGGAGAATTAATAGGTTCAGAGAGTCTAGGTCACGAGTTATTATCGGTGACCTCGTTCCATCCATGATACCCTTCTTTTTCCTTTCTGCCCTCCAGCCCATGTCTACTGATGAGTTCTGGCGTTGCCATGGAGATGGAGCTCTTCTCGTTAGTGCCTCTGAAGGATGTTATAGTGCCATTGTGCGCATGTGCACGTCAGACAAAGAAACCCCGGCAGCTGCCCCGTCCCCACCCCTTTCCCCCTCCGCCCCTACAGGCTTGCATTCTTTCTTTTTGCCGAGCAGCGGACTATAGGAAGCGATGTCAATTCATGAATAGGCAGCCAGTGGGATTCGCACGTTAACGTTTTTCCACTGAGAAAACGATGCCCCAAATGGTCCACGGCTCCACCTTAAACAACTCCAACTATTTAAATAGCAAACGGCCTGGGCACACACCACAGACTGATTTGTGCTGAAGTAATACAAGTGATGATTACAGTCCTCAACAGTACTAGTTTCAGCAACCTACGCATTATGAAGGGCAGAAACAATCCTGCTGTATTTGTAATCTATGGCCCACTGGTAGCCCATAGGTCTCTGCAGCCGGCTCTCAACCCACTGAGGTTTCTTACCACGCTTGTTTGCTCTGTAAGGCTGCTTAGATGTAGACAAAGCAGAGAATATCCAGCAGAGAAACAACAGATGCCAGCCACAATGAGGTATACAATGTTTAACCTCTTATCATGTGAAGAAAAGCGTTTTGGAGTAATTCCAAACGATCTTACTAAATTCGCAAATGCGAGTGTGACGAGTTTCTTTCAGATACTTTCAATAGTTTACCTACACGTGAAATCATGGGGATTCCCAGGGGAGGAAGGATAGCTCAGGGACAACACAGGTCGAATCCCGATCCCGCGCTTGGAAACCACTCGCTGGTATTAAGCGCATTATAAAAGAACAATACAGATGCTACATAAAGGCGTAGATTTTGCCAATTGTCAGATCAGATGGAATCTCTAAAGCATATTATTATTAGTTGTGAGGCTCTGGTGACACACATTATTTGATTTTAGTAAAGGTGTGTGCCAGGTGGATTATCTAACTTCAGATAGTTCATGGTTTAGGATATGCCAGGGGACTCCAAGTCATACGATATTTAACATGCCTGCACATAATAGGGAATACATTTTAGTAGTCTATGTAATAAGATTAATTAACAAATGCAACTTATTTTGTATTGTATCTGGTATTTTAATATGAATTGTCTTGTTACTGCTTGAATATTATGTCATACATTTGCTTTTTAAGCGTGTCTGTATGTGGCATAATGACTTCTGATCTGCTCACCGGGGTGACGAGAGAATAAACCGCCTACTTAGCCTTCACACTTCTACAAACCAATAGTGATCCCAATCACAAAAGGTAAAACAGGCACAGTCAAGAGATATCCCTCCTTCGCCTTTTGTGGTAATGTGGTCCAAGAGAAGGCTCTACTCTTGAGAGGGGTGTGAATGTGATTAATTGTGGCCCAAACAGCAAAGTATCACAGCTCAAAATAAAGGAAATGTCCAATCAAGGTTCTATAAAAAACATATATATGCTTTATTTAAACACACCATCTGCGGTAAAACAAAATAGAAAAACTGTAGAAAAACCCACCCCTGTGAAAAGAACAGAGCAGATGCAGAAAAGAGAAAATGTAGTACTCTGGATGGGAATACAGTGGTGAAAAGGCAATTTCAACGATGAAAATATACTTTGTACAAGTATATGTCTTTGGAAAAGATGCACAGGTGACCAACCAGTCTCTAGGCCCCAAAATGGATCAAATGAACAGTTACAGGTCAATAGTACCTTCTTAGCGGCTAGACTATATCAAACAAGAGTGTTCGGTGCTGTTGTGCAATTCGAGACAGTTTGAGAGCAGTGATTGGGGTGCCCTAGATGGGGATTGGTGTCGAGCAGGTGCCGAACAGAGCTTGTTGTCGTTTGATGGTGATGGGTGGAAATGAATGGATCGTGAGGGCCACTAGATGTGATTCGACATTCAGTTCGAAGAGGCCGGTGACTGGATGCGCTGGTCTGCCAGATAGGGTTGATGACGTGCTCGAGGTACTGCAGACCATGAGGGCCACCAGGGCTGATTTGTCAGGAATAGGTTCCCAACCTGGTCACTTGGGCGCAAATGGCAATACAAGGAACTTTGTGCTGTGATAACCACTCCAAGATTGAACTGGATGTCTCCGTCTGGAAACAGTAGAAGCTGCGGCATAGTCATTATTCGACCGGGAGCAAATGTGGCTTCAATCCTAGGGTTTCCTTCTCTACCTTCCTTCTGACTTGCCCTGGATACTTGGTCCTGCTCCTGGGCCACTTCCCAATGTCTTAGTTTCCCGATCCCTCTAGCCACTTCTCTCCTGGCTCAGCTCTCCTCACAACACCTCCTTGCTACACTGCTACGGGACTCTCATCTCGCTGCGGCTCTCCTGACGTTGCGCTCCTCGCCTTGCCTTCCAGCAACAATGCAGCTAAACAGTAATCTTGCTGCTACTCTCTGGGCTCCACGCTACTCGCCTCGCCTTCCAGCTACTTCTGCAGCAAAACAAGGGTTTTCTTCCCCATTGAGGATTTCCCTAGGCCCGGTACACAACTATCTGTTTTTGTCATCAGGGGCTGGATATTCCAAGGGAAATCTTTGTTCTCATCAGCCAGCAGCACCTCATCACATCAGTGATCGCTTCTCTGACATTTTTTTTTGTCGCTGTGTCGGGTTAGTGCTGTTGTGGATCCTGAAACGGTTTGACAGTTGAGAAGACAGCAAAGACGGTGATGACTGGATACGCAGGTTTGGTTCAATGCAGCGTCTGGTGGTCATGGCTCCAGTATCCACCATGCAGCGAAGCTGCTGGTGGGCCGAGCAGAGTTTTGGTGGTGACAGATGCAACAAAGAGCTTGTTGTCTGAGACAAGGCAATGATGTGCTCAGCTAGCGTGATGCAGTGACAAGCAGCTTCAAACATGCAGTTTTAGTTCGAAGAGCTTAGTGAGTGCCAAATGCAGTTACGGAGGGTCCTGGTGTTTCTGGATACAGTGAACCCGGTTCAACCACAGTTCAACCGGTTCGGAGCAGGAAAACAAAGGGCTCTCGGCTGTCCTGGTTCTCAGGATGTTATGAGTCTCTCAGGGGTATCAGGGACAATTTCAGTCCTGGTTCTCATCCCTGCAAGGGATGCTGGTGCACACCTTCAGGGGTCATTCACCAAGTTGAGGTCCTGGTAGCAGCGTGACTGACAGAGATGGAGGTCTTGTTTCAGCAGCAGGTTCACCACCAAGTGCCCTGGGGATGGGTAGGGAATTGAGCTTGCCTCTGCCTTTGGCACTCAGTCTTCACTTCACTGGCAGAGGGCTCTGGAAAGTAAAGTCTCCCAACAGGGGTCCAAACAAAATTCTTATATGGTTGTCCCAAAGCTAATCTGTGAAGTGGTGAGAGACCCTTCTTTTGAAGGCAAAAGCCCCCAGGTGATTGGATTAAAGCTAGCCTGCATTAGGGGTCCAATCCCTGCTCTTGGAACCAGTGGATTTTGCCTTCTGGCATCACACCCAATGTGGGCTACAGGAAGTGGGGTGGGTGCAGGAAGGAAAGATTGCGGCAGTGAGAAACAAAATGGACCCTCCAACTGTACGGTGCTCCCTCTCCCTACACTAATCCTGCCACCTTCCCTTCTTAATAGAAACAAAGGTCTTTAGATATGCAGTGCCCTGGTGTGAGGCTAATTCTGTTTGTATGAGTGTTCTCTTTTGATTCCTGTTCCCAGGCCAGCTTCCTGTGGCTCCTGGGAAGGGTGTTACCTGCCCTCCCAAAAGGAACAAAGAGAGCAGGGCACAAGTCGAGGGTACACACGGGTGGATGACATCCGCCCATTTTTTCAGAGAGTTGACACTGTCCCCCCTTTATTTTAGAGGCTGTGTGTTTATGCCGACCTCAGGATTTAAACCATGGTCATCACAGTCTCAGGCCAGACACTTCACCACTGCACCATATCACCTGATGGAAAACAGCACACAACTAAAGTTGAAATGTCACACTTCAGGACTGCCTATTCCAGGGAAAACATTGGCATTGATTTTTGGAGTTTAAAACATGCACACCTTTTATTGTTTTCAAAACACTATTAGAAGAAAATATCCTCGCTTGGTTTTTTGTGTGTCTTGATTTTATGAAAGGCAAATGCCATTCGTCCTGTGCAATTTGTATGGTTGTACAAAGGCAATTGATTGAAATGTGCATATTTCACTGTGATCTGCTCATTTCTGGTGACGTCACATCCCATTCCGTATGGTAATCAGACCCCCCTTTTATTTTTAGGACTTGATCCCTGAAAGAGAGGTAATCCCCAAGGGATTAGAGGAAAGGATAATTTGGCGTTGCACTGTGTGCAGCCATTTTGACTACAATTTGATGTATTTTCTCCTTGGGAGCACAGTGATCATTATTGGTCTTCCTCCTCATCCCAGTACTATTTAAATAACTGAAGAATTAAATTACAGAGTAGCGAAAGGAAAGTTGGATGCAAGAATGTTGCTGAATACATACTGAAACATGGAGAGAAACTATATTGAAGTCTACCAGTGATCTGGTTTGTCATCCAAAGGCATAAATATCTTTGGAGAATTTGGATTGTTGGTGATTCATTATGCAGGGAATCACTGTTCCTTCTCCAGAAAGTGTCCTCCCCAATCCTGTTAAACCAGCCATCCAATGGTCTGAATGGAGAGAATATTGGAGAAACTATGCCAAGACAGTAAAGCATGACAATTTGAACACAGAAAAAGGGAGATAATTTCTCCTACATGCTTTGACACCAGAGGTGTGGAGTCGGGCCGCAGGATGGGGGCGGGCCCGACCGTCGTACGCGGGCCTAGGCAGGCCGGCGTAGGCGCGCTGCGCGATGCGGTCGCGGGCAAAGAGAAAACACGACCAGTTAGTTGAGTGCATAAACCCGGACTGGCGTTCTGACGCCAGTTCCGGTGGTACCTTTATTTCCGGTGTGTCACGTGACCCGGAACTACTCGGGCACGTGACACCACATTCCTCCCAAACTTGGAGGTGTTTACATTACTGTCAACGACAAACATTATGAGCTAATACTGACACATTAAGTCTTACTCTGAGTTCATTTGGAGGGGGTCTCCTTTGTGTGCGCTCCATCTACTACGCAGCCTCGGAGACGGGACGATGGTTTGGGCCTCTCTCTCAGGTGAAATCGGGTGTTTCCTCTCTCCGGCGTGTCTGCCCGGGGGATTTCGGGTTCAGCCCTACCTTCTTGCTGGTGTGTTGTTTCAAAGCCCCCTCGTGTGTCGCGACTCCTCGGCAACACTTGTCCTCCGGGTGTGCACGGTGCCACAGTTTCTCCCGGTGGGGACGTTGGGTGCTCTTCCCATAGCTCCGGTGGTACTTTCCTGAAGTGTGACACGTTTCTTGTTACGGTTTCACTCTCTCGAGTGGCGGTAACCATCCTGTGGTTAGTCGCACTGACTGTCCACGGTTGGAGTTCGAAGTTGAGTGACATCTTCTTAGGCGTTGCTCGGTTTCTGACGATGACTGTGTCGCCTGGTGTTAACTCTCTGTGGCTGGCTCTCTTGGCAATGCTCTCTTGTTCGTTTTGCCTTAGTCGCATGGCGTCTATGGGTGGGATGTCTGGCTCCGGGGCTATCCACTGGGGGTGGATGGGGAGTTCTGCCTGTATGGGCACTCCGAGCATGAGCGCGGCAGGGCTGATGCCTCTGGAGGAGTGCAGGGTTTGCCTGTGGGTTCTCAAGAACCGATATACCGCCTTCAGCCATGGGTGCCCTCGTTCTTTGGCAATGCGAATAACTTTGTTGAGCGATCCCATAAATCTTTCAGCGTCGCCGTTCGCTTGGGGCCACCTCGGGGTGATTTGCTGGTGTTTGACGTTTACGTCCTTGAAGTACTCGCGTAGTTCTTGGCTGGTGAATGATGGACCATTGTCGCTCTTTACTTTTCTTGGGATCCCATGTGTTGCAAAGATCTTTTCTAGCGTGAGAATTGTGGTCTCAGCATTGGTAGATGCCACGTGTTCCACTTCAGGATACCTGCTGAACTTGTCGATCACTACGAGTAAGTATCCCTCACCAGCGATTGTGCAGTGATCCATGCTGACCGCATCCCATCGCTTGCTGCTTCTTGGAGCACTGCTGATGGGTTCTGGGTTCTCCGGTCTTCTGGACGCTTGGCAGGCTGCGCAGGATCCTACTAATTCCACTACTCTTTGTTGTATGTTGGGCATCCACATTCGGGACTTCAGGTATGCCGTTGTTTTGACGATGCCCTTGATGTCCGCTGTGGACTAGCCGGAGGGCCCTCTCTTCCAGGGACGCAGGTAGTATGATCCGGTGTCCTTTGAGGAGCACCCCCTCGGGGGCAACGGAGAGTTCATGTCGGATCCCGAAAAGTGCTCGGAGTTTGACTTGAGCCGACATGGTGTGTTGGGCCATGGATGCAAGGTAGTTCTTCCAATTCCCTGACTGAATGGCAGCGGTGGTATGTTGCAGGATGGTGTCTGACTCCGTCTCACGTGCCACTTCATGTAGGGTCAGGGCTCGTGGTCGGGCACAGGCGATTACGTGACAAACATGTTCATCCGTTTCTTTCGCATGGCGTTGATCTCCCTCAGTGGCCGGCCTCGGGTGGCGGGACAGGTAGTCGGCGGGGTTGTCTGTTCCTGGGCGATAGTCAACTTCTATGTTGTAAGGTTGCAGTTGCAGCATCCATTTCTCGATGCGTGCTGGTGGGTGGGGAGCAGACCCTCGGAATATCGGGATCAGGGGCTTGTGGTCCGAGAAGACTTTCACTTGTTTGGCGAGCAGGTACACTTTGAAATAACGGCATCCTCATAGAATAGCGAGGGCTTCTTTTTCTATGTGAGCATAGTTCTGCTCGGGCTTAGTGAGTGCCCGACTGGCGAATGCAATGGGGAACACATTGCAGTCGTTGTCCGTTTGGGTTAGTACTGCCCCTAGGCCAACTGGGCTGGCATCAACGAGGAGCTCAGTCTGTCTTTCTATGTTGAAGAATGCCATGGTGGTGGATGCTGACAACGTGTCCTTGATTTGTTGAAACGCCTGTTGGTGAGTCGGGGTCCATTCCCATTTTTGGTCTTTCTTCGTCAGTTCTCGGAGTGGGCTTGCGATGCTGGCGAGGTCTGGAATGAAACACGCGCATTACATCGCCATCCCCATGAAACTTCTCACCTCCGTGGCCGACTGAGTTCTTTATGTCTTGTACCTTGGAAGGGTCTGGGGATACCCCTTTCGCGCTGAAAATGTATCCAAAGAAGCATAGTTCTTCTTTCTTGAACTCACACTTTTCCGCATTTAGTGTCAGGCCCGCCTCTTCCAGCCTGCTTAGTACTGCTGCTAAGCGTTTGTGATGCTCTTTCTCGTTCGATGCGTACACCAGAATGTCTTCGCTGATGTTTGTGGTGCCCTCTAGGCCAGTGATGACTCGGCGGATTTCGTGTTGGAATACCTCCGCAGCTGACGATATTCCGAAGTTGAGCCTTTTGTACCTCATTAGGCCAAGGTGAGAGGAGAAAGTTGTAATGTATCTCGACTCTCTAGCTAGTCTGAGTTGATGATAGCCGGACCTAAGGTAAAGTTTGCTGAAGATGGCTGCTCCTGTGAGGTCCACAATGAGCTCATCTATTGTTGGGGTCACATGACGTTCTCTTCCAATGGCCGCGTTGGGAAGCCTCATGTCTATACAGATCCTTACTGCGTTAGGCTGCTTGGGTTTTTGGGCCACTACCATGGGCGATACCCACGGGGTTGGGCCTGATGTTTTTTCTATTATACCTGCATCTTCAAGCTTGTCCAGTTCGTTTTCCACTGCTTCTCTCAAATGAAAGGGAATCCGTCGGTGTCGTACGGCTTTCGGCTCGATGGTTGGGTCTATGTGAAGCTTGATGGTTCTGCCTTTTAGACATCCGATGCCTTGGAATAGTGCTTTATGCCGTTCTAGTAGGTCATCAAGTTCGTCATGTTGAAGGTCGAAAGCAAAATGAATCAGTTTCAGCTTTTCCGCTGTCCTGCAGCTTAATAGTGTCTCACAGCCGGCATCCACGACATAGATGCACGCCCGGCAATTGGTGTTCTTGTGGGCGAAATATGACTTAAATGACCCCTGCACGGGTAAGGGCTTCTTGCACCCGTAGGCATATAGCCGGACTTTCTTCTTGTGAAGTGTGGGTTTTGGATGAAGTTTGCTGAATGCCGTCGCTGGCATGACATTTACTGTTGCACCTGTATCGATAACCACCTTTAGCAGTTCTCCGTTGGAGAGGATAGTACACAATGGTCTCCTCCTTTGGCGTGATCGGTGTGGTTCAACGGCTGATATGAGGTGTATTCGGTGTATCCGCCTATGCCCTTTCTTCCTCTTGTCCTTATCTTTTCTCTCGGGGGATACGCTGTCGTCGCTGTCGTCGCTGTCACTCGTGTTAGTGGATCTTTGGGAATGATCGACAGCTCTGGCCTTCCCTTTCCGTTCTTGTTGGTAGGAGGATTCTCTTCAGGCGAACGTCTTCCGGCGGTCTTGTGCCGGTCGCGTGGTAGCTTCCTTGTCATTTCGATTTGGCGGGTTTAAACAGACTGCAGCATAATGATTTAGGCGGTTGCACTTTCTGCACGTAGACCCCCATGCTGGGCAGGATTCGCCTCTATGCCATGGGCCACCGCACCACTTACAGGCTTTGTCTCTCCCTTCTGGTAGGTGTGTTTTCTGGCCTTGTTTTGTTCGAGTGCCCTGATGTTTGGATATGGCCGCGACGTCTTCTGTCGGCTTAGGGCTGTCCAGTGGGAGCCTTTGGATCGCTGCTTCCATCACTGCTACCTGATCTTCCGTCTGCTCGCAAAGGCGCGCTATTTCTAGGATGCGCGACAGGCGAATGTTTCTCTCGGATAGTATGGCTCTCCTTAGCTTTTCCGAGGATATGCCGTTGATTATTTGGAGGCGGATGGTAAACTCTTCGTCAGGGAACTCACAGCCTATTGCCATTTCGCGAAGGCGGGCATGAAATTTGTCCACAGTTTCCTTTTCGCGCTGCCTTGCCATGCAGAAATGAAAACGTTCGTAGTCCGGGTTGAGATCTGGTTTGAACATGTTCGTGAGTATGGCCTTGGCTGCGTCGTAGTTGTTGTTGTCCCCGCGGTTTGGGGTGGCGTTGAATAGGCGTAGGGTGGCAGCACCGACGTTGAGTAGAAGGAAAGTGCGTTTTTTCCTTGCTAAGGTGATGTCCCTGGCATCAAGGTGCATTTCAAATTGTTGCAGCCAGATTTCCCATCTGATGGCTGCTCCTGTGGTGAAAGGGTCGAACGGCGGCAGGAGTGTGGACATCGCTGGGTCAGGGTGGTCAGTAGCAAGGCTCATTCTGTTGGATGAGCTCGTGCTGGCCCTCGCGGGGCTGGTTTCAGAACTGGACATGTTGCTACGGGTTTGATGACGGGAGGACGCTTTCAGTGAGGGTGGTTGTTTGGTACACTCACCGGTGTTATTCCTGCATCCTGCATTGCCGTGGGGGTATCCTGGGTCTTGCCTGTAGTGTGGGAGACCGAGGTCCCAAGCTGCTCCAGTTCACTCTAGAACACGAGAGTTTATTTGGCTTGAAGGTGACTTCTCCTCCTTTTTCAGAGATGGTGGCAGCAAAACATTGTGCGTGTAAATATTCTTTTTTTTTCTCCTGTTGATCCCCGTGACAATGTTAGAGTGTTGAGGGGAGACAGTGCTGTCTTTACGGGTGTGTGTGTCGACACGCTGCTTCCTGGAATGTTCGTGCCGGCATAGTTGCAGCTGACACGCGGCTAGAGATTCTTATTATTTTTTTTTTCCGGTGCGCGTATGATACGCAGTTCTCGTTGCTGATGCAGCCGACACGTGGCTTCACAGAGCACTCTGCTCTGCAGCCGCGTGGAAAGCAGAGTGCGCGTCCGATCGCGCGGCTTTCCAGAGGCAGTCAGCCTCTGCCTTCTGCAGAAAAGGGGTGCGGCCCCACATGGATTCTTCTCCGGCCTCGTCGCCAGTGTGGAGTCGGGCCGCAGGATGGGTGCGGGCCCGACCATCGTACGTGGGCCTAGGCAGGCTGGCGTAGGCGCGCTGCGCAATGCGGTCGCAGGCAAAGAGAAAACACGACCAGTTAGTTGAGTGCATAAACCCGGACTGGCGTTCTGACGCCAGTCCCGGTGGTACCTTTATTTCCGGTGTGTCACGTTACCCAGAACTACTCGGGCACGTGACACCACAAGAGGGGCAACACAAATACAGGGAGTTGCCTGCGCTGACGGATGATGAGGCTGGGGATCTGGATGCACATGAGAGGACCATCAGACAGTTAGATAAGTACTATGCCCCAGAGGCAAATGTCGCAATTAACAGATTTAATTTGTATACTTTGACCCAAAAGGAGGACAAAAATATAGAAGAATATGTAGATTTGGTTGGTTGGTTGGAGTTGAGAGGAAGGCGGTCCCTAGCGCAACCGGCAATAGTTGGTGGATGTGTGTGATAGTACCTGCGTCCTGGCACATAGTTTGTCAGGGAACCAAAACTCCAATGTTCCCTGTGGGTTGTTTGCTAACTGTTGTGACAAACCGTGCTTGGTGATGGCGCTGGCTTTAGGTTGTTAACCAAGGTTGTGGCCTTAGATTGCATGAGTAGTTTGATATTCAAAATAAAGGAGAAAGGGGCGCCTGACCAATTTGCGTCAGTAAGAGTTTAATGTGCAAAAAGACATAATGATCACATGTCTAACAATTTGTGCTGGTTAAGGTGAAACAAAAGCCAACACGTGTTTCGACTGTAGTCTTTATCAAGGCGGAGAGGTGGTTGATCCTGGATAGGAAAGAAGCGCCTGAGGAGCCTCCCCAAATTAAAGGGGGGTGGGCTGGTTAGCCAATCTGAAAATGCGGGCAATTCGATCCATAGCTAACCAGCCCACCGCCCTTTAACTTGGGGAGGCTCCTCATGCGCTCCCTTCCTATCCAGGATCAACCACCTTCTCCGCCTTGATAAAGACTACGGTTGAAACGCACGTTGGCTTTTGTTTCACCTTAACCAGCACAAATTGTTAGACCTGTGATCATTATGTCTTTTTGCACATTAAACCCTTACTGATGCAAATTGGTCAGGAGTCCCTTTCTCCTTTATTTCGAATATCAAACTACTCAAGCAATCTAAGGCCACAACCTTGGTTAACAACCTAATGCCAGCGCCATCACCAAGCAAGGTCTGTCACACCAGCCTAGAAGAATATGTATCCTTTCTAAAGAAGTTAGCTCTGGTGTGCCGGTTTGAGGCTGGCATAATGACTGAAGAACTAATCAGAGACCAAATAATAATTCATACCAAAGACTCCGTCATCCAAGAATGATTGTGAATGCGTGGTCATCCATCTCTACAAGAGGCTAGAGCCATGGCGAAAAGAATTGAACACACACACAGTTGTGTCCAAAAGCAATAAAAGTCAAGAAGAAAGAGTTACAGCAGACACAAACAGAAGGTAGCAAATGGAATGAAGAGGGAGCACAAACACGCATTGGCATAGTTAAAAAGAAGAAAGATGACAGTTTGCAGGTGGAAAAAGAGTATGAAAAAAAAGAAGAGAGGCAACAAACACCCAAAGAACATGAAGGCAAGAAGTTTTCGAAGAAGGGACCTTACAGAAGCGAAGTAAGAAACAAGTAAAAGTGTTACAGAATAGGCCACTATATGAATTCCGGAAGTTGTCCGGTGATAGGGCACATTTGTGCCTCATGCAAAATTAGAGGGCATTTTGAAGTAATTTGCAGGTATGTGAAGAAAGTCTCCATGGTGCAAGAGGATTCAGATTGATAGGACGAGAGAGTTGTGGTGGTTCAAGTAAATATGAAGAACAACAACCAGATGTAAAAGTGCCCGAGTTGCAAAATAATTGTAGAAAATGGAAGTTGAAAGTGATGGTGGATAGCTGTTCACCATACAGGATCATCATAAATAAGACATGGGAGGATCGGAAAAGCAAGGGCCTGAAAGCGAAAGCAAAATTGCGTGACTCAGTAGTATAGAACCCAAAAGGGTTTGAGGAGTCGAAGATCCACATTGTCCGATGGATGAAAAGTGTGGTACAATTTAAGAACAGAATAGCAGAGGTAAAGATTTATATTGCTAAGAAAGGAGTGAACATATTGGGGTGGCAAGGCCAAGTCGTGTTGAAAATAAGGTAAGACCCTTGGGAGGCAGAACCAATTCTTTATGTGGAGGGCACAAAAGGAGACCATGATCTGAGTGGCACATGCAAGAGCAGAGACTTTGCGGATGTGTTCCAGTCAAAATTGGGTCTGCTTAAGGGATATGTACACAAGATCCTATTGAGGCCAGAGGCTGTTACGGTTGTCCATGAGAAAACAAGAACCATACCATTCACAGTAATAGATAAGGGTGAGGATCAATTGGACAGGCTGGAGAGAGAAGAAGTAATTGAGAAGATTGAGTCGTCCCAGTGGGTGAGCCCCATAGTGGTGGCATTGAAGAGGAATGGCAAGTTGAGGATTTGTGGGGTCCTAAGGAATTTAAACAAGAAGATACAGTTGGATGAATTTCCATTGGCCATAATTGCTGAAATGTTGAACTATACACAAGAGACGGATATCTTCACAACGTTGGATGTCAAGTGCGTATCATCAGATAAAGTGGACAGAAGATTGCAGAGATTTGACTACACTTGTAACACCATTTGGGATGTACCGATATCGAAGGATGCCTTTGGACTGGTGTCAGCACCAGCTGTGTTCCAGAGTGCCATGACATAAGTTCTGAAGGGATTGAAGGGGACATTGGTCTATCAGGATGATATTATAGTTTACAGAAAAGGAGAGAATGACCATGATTCTAGGTTGAGGATGGTGTTGAACAGGTTGAAAGAGAAGGGTTTCAAAGTTGAAAAGATCAAATGTAGATTCAGAGAGCATGAAGTGAAGTATTTGGGACATTTGATGAACGCTAAAGGGTACAGACCCAAGTTGGATGTTACGGAGGCCATAAGGGATGCTCCAGATCCCACAGACGAAGTGAGTTCCTTCTTGGGTTTGGCTGAATATCACAGTAATTTTGGGAAGAATTTTGTAAACGTGATGGAACCTATCATGAGGCTATTGAAAAGGAAAATAGGTTTGCCTGGAGTGAAGAGTATCTGAGGGCAAAACAACTCATAAAGGATGGCATTTGCGAGACTGTGGATTTAGGAGGATTTGTGGCTGGGAGGGAGACCAAAATTGCAGTGAATATAAGTGGCATTACATTAAGGGCTTTTTTGTCGGAGGTGATTGATGGACAAGAGAAAGTAGTGTGTCATGCATCAAGAGCAGTGACGGATGTAGAAACTAGGTATTCCGTGATCGAGAGAGAGTTGCTGGGGCGTTAACTATTTCCACAACTATGTGTGGGAGAATAGGTTTATCATCTGCAATCTGCTCCTTTGGTGGAACCTTTAACAGTAAAAGTTATGTGTAAGGCAACCCTGAGGCTTGTTAGGTTGAGCATAAAGTTGCAGGATTACTGTTTTGATGTTAAATACGTTCCAGATGTGAATAATAGGGTGGCAGATTTCCCATCAAGGAAACCATTGAACAAGGATGTGACAGGAGATGAGGGTAATGAAGAGGTAGTGGCTGCTGTCCTGGATGTCACATCAAGAGATGGGTAGCAGGACGAACTTAAAGATGATGAAGTGTTGCAATGTGTCATTAATTACACGGTTCGGGGATGGCCATCGAAGTGTGATTTGGAGGAAAAAGTGTTACCGTTTTGGGAAGTTAGAGGAGAGTTCTCGATCAGTAGGTGATTTGTTGGTCAGGGGCGGGAAATGAATACCGCCTGAGAAGTTGAGGGAAGAATTGATTGTGAAAGCACACCAAGGCCATCCTGGATCCAGAGGTACTAAACAAAATCGCAGAGTGAAGAATTGGTGGCCGGGAATGGACATACGAGTGGAAAGATTTGTGAGAATTTGTTGGCAATGTCAAAATTCTGACAAGAGTTGCAAAGTGGAAAAGTCTGATTTTGTTGTCGTTAAATGACCTGATGCAGCTTGGGAGCAGTTAGGGATAGCTATTGTTGGACCCTATAATAGGGTGAGAGCAGAGAAATGATTTCTCATAGTGATGGCGGATTATTGCTCCAAATGGGTTGAAGCAAAGTTTGTGCATAATGTAGTGTGATGAATCCAGTGGAGTCATCATGGATTCCAAGGCAGGAATCTCCTCCCATGTGGCAAGGGGACAGCAGCCGCTACCTGGTCCTGACCCTGGGGGCAGTTATAGGATCACATGGGAAGAGACAACTACCGGGGAGATGTTATGACTTCACTGGATAAGTCACAGTATTCCCCCTTTCCCATGAGAAAGATCCCCTGACACCCAATACCTTAATGGCCTATTGCCAGTTAACAGTTACCCCCTGTAGAGGAAGTCAAGAAACCTTTTGTCTACATCATTATAGTCAGGCCTCCACCTTTCACCCAAACACCCACAACTCACCCATAACACCTTTTTCCGATGTGCCTTTGTGTGAAATCCCTGCGAAAAACCATCCAGGAGTTAAAAGCCTAAAGAATGTAATGGACTTCAACTCCCATAACCACTCAGATACTGAGACGGGGAGGAGGACACATGGGTTTGTGAAAAGTGTCAGGATCTTGAAGTACAACATGCAGACTAGTTGTTTTTCCAAACCTTCAATGAGAGGGACATTTAGAGATGGCAACCACACTAAGGAGATGGTAGTACAGGAGGAGATGTTGAAATCCACGCTAAGGATCCTGAAGGCGAGGCACACTGATAAAGCTGGCAAACCAGAGAAGGCTTCCTGGGCAGGGAAAGTGGCACCGCGTGTGAGCAAGGAGGGCCGTGGCGATGCCAGGAGCAGTGCAAGAGCTCCTGGAGTTTGGGCCACTCGACGAGATAGCAGTCTTCACACCAGGCCTTGAAGGAAAGCTGGTGTGTGACCACAGAGCCACTCTGGATGCTGGAGGAGCATCTACACACTCCAAACTGGAAAGTGGGTAAAGAAGCCACACCGCTGAAGCACAAACAGCATCAGAGACGCTGGACGACACTGGTGAGTCTGCCCAAAGCAGCTGGGGACCCCGGGGCGTACAGATAAGCATGCCAACAAGTGATTGAATGGTACAAGATTGCTAATGCAGAAAATATACAAAGGCAAAGTTTGTTTGAAAGCAAATCAAGGTGAAGTACAAAGGCAAGGTTTGCTTGAATGCAGTCAAGGAAAAATATAAAGGAAAACCCCTGAAGTACAGATGCATGAGATGCCAGTGTGGTGGAGAAGTTTGAGCAAATACATTTGAGCAAATATTACCATCGATAGATATATCAAGCACCACATGGTATATGCTAATGTGGTGTATCAAATAACTTTGAAATGCATAAGAGTCCTGGCAGGTGAATACCCCAGAGAGATGAAGATGTGTCAAGAAACTGAGTAACACATTATAGGTCCTGGCAGGCGAGTATACCAGGCAGTTGAAATTGTACAAAGATTTCTGGCAGCAGATTACACGAGGTGATCTGAAAACCCTAAAGAGAAGTCCTGGCAGGTGAGTGCATCAGGCAGCTGAAAATTGAATAAACATTTCTGGCAGGGGAGTATACCAGGTAACCTGCAAAGTTACACAAACGTCTACAAAAAGACTGTTACAGGACATTTTGCTTGAACAAGAACTTTGTAAGTCCAGTAAAGACACAAAGAAACTGTTAGCTAAAGAGATATTTTTGCCAACCTGTTTAAGAATTCATCGGAAGAGGGCCACCTTCTGGATCCAAGGGTCTTTACCTTGGAGAACATTTTCGTTGGAGTCATTCTTATACTTTTGGTTTTGAACTTTAAAGACATTTTCTTGCACCTTTGTTGTTTATTTATTAGTGTGAGGGTCAGGATAGGTTGCTTTGGACACAAGGACAGCTTTTCAGTTACTGACATCCTGACACAGACAGACCCTTAGTTTTAAGTTTCTAGGTAGGGAAGTTCCTCTTTAGAATAGGGATAGAGAGGTGCTTTCCCAAAACATTTTTATTTAATAAAAATGTCTTTAACCAAGAATTCAACAATCTTGTGTATGTCTCTCATTTCTGACCCCTAACAGTAGGTACTGGGGATGTCATTATGTTTTGGAGCACGTTTTTAGGAGAGAGGGATACCTCAAGAGGATAATCAGTGACAATGGTGTTCAGTCTAGGAATGAGGAGATAAAGAAATATGTCCGGTGTATAGGCATAGAGTGGAGGTCTTCAGGAAATGATCATCCCAGACCAACGGGCTGGTGGAAAATGTGATGATTCACAGGATCTCGTCATTTCTCCCCAGGGAGGAGCCCTTCCCTGTGAGGCTACTACCCATTAGTCCCTCTAGGGGTGGTGGAAATCGGGACCTCACAGGGAGACACTCCCCTCATGGGGATAAGGACTCCAGTTCTGTGAAGGAACTCCCTAACCCTCCTGCCCTTGTACCTGTAAAAACCCTAAAGTCTGCAGAGAGTGCAAATGAAAGTACTACTGGCTGTAACTACAACATTCCCTCTCTTCCTTCCTTGACAATGGTGCACATCCTTTTATTTATTTATTTTTTTAAAGCCTTTATTTTTGGGTTTTGAACGTGATACAACTACGCACCCGCATTAGGGTGAATTTAGCTGTGCGCCGTATCCCCCTCCCTCCCCACTCCCTTCCCCTCTCCGCTCTCCTCCGCCTCATAGTTCTGTGTTTCCACGAGTGTGTTCTGTAGAAGGGAAGTCTGTTTGGGACAACCCCATGCGAGGTGGACAAAATCGGCATTGGGTGTTCCACATCTTTCGCATTTTGAGGAGGAATCAGGATGGTGTTTGTTTGCTTTCACCGGAGTGTAGTACGTTTGGTGGAGAAAGTTAAACTGGGTCAGTTTAAAGCGTGAGTTGAGAGCTATTTTTTGCGTTTGCCTTAGGATGCAGTTCCATTCTTCCTCTGGGATGGTTATTCGTAGGGCTTTTTCCCATCTAGCTTTTGTGCGGGTGTTGTTAGGGGTTGTGTCAGTGATAATCGCTCTGTAGATTTGCGATACCAGTCTGCCCTCGCCTTGCGCCTGTATAACATTGTGGAGAAGTTGCCAGGTTGGAGGTTGTTGTGGGAAGTCGGGTAGGAGTGCCTGTAGGGTATATCGAGTTCTGAAGTAGATGAATGTGTCGAGGGTGGTGTTGCCGCCTCTTAGTTTTGCCTGTTGTGGGGTCAGAAATCCGTCTTCGGTGAAGAGATCACCCAGGGTATTTATGTGTAGCTTTTCGACCCATTGGTGGAAGACCCTCTGTGATGTTAACGGAACCCCTGGTATAAACTTGACAGGAGAAGAGGTGAGAATCGTGTTTGCACTCGATATTTTTGGGTGATTTTCTTCCAGATCTTGTAGGTCGAAATCATTACATTCATGGTGGTATGGGAGACTGGGGTCTGACTGATGATGACCACAGTCAACAAGTTAGGTGTCGCCACGGCCCATTCTATTTGTACATGTGGTCTAATAGAGGGTGCTAAAGACCCGACCAAGATGGCCGCTCCCATGTGGGCTCCCGCGCGGCCTATTAAAATCCTTATTAATCCTGTTTATTCCGGCAGTATAACTCCCTAAAACAATTACCAACGCTCCAGTCAGTGCACAGGGAAGAAGATCAGCCGTGCAGATGTCGGATCCGAAGACCCTTGCCGCCTAGACCCTGCTTCGCGGCGTTCCCGGGTGACTGAGGTGTCTCGAGGGCCGCGGGAGAGCCTCGGCGGCTGTCGAGCGGCTCAGCCGAGACTGCGGTAAAAGCAAAGGAACAGAGTGATCTGTCGCCCGGGACACCGGTGCTACAGGTGCCCCCCTGGCTCTACCCCCCCAACAACAGCAGCAGCCAAGCCGGCGCGGGTCGGCCGGGCCCCCCCTCCAGCATAGAGGATACTGCCGACCCCTGGAGATCAGGGCGTGCGCCCAGAGGGGCACGAGCGGTCCTGCGCTCCACCGCCAGGGCTTGCGGCGGACCCGCGCCGGGTGCGAGGAAGGCCCCCGCGCCGACGGTGGGCGGACCACGCTCCCACCTGGCCACACCATCCCAGCGGCCGAGAAGCAACATCCCGGCAGAACCTTGCAGCTCCACGGACTCCCTTCGGCTACCCAGGCAGCTACATCCTGACGGCGCGGCGACGGCCGGGAGACGGGGCCGACACGAGGGAGCAGAACATGGCTAGACCCCACCAGGTATGGCGCACACTGGGGGGGAGGCGGCTCGAGCAAGGAGCACTCAAAGTAAAGAGCCACACTGTTGCGGCTCACGACCACCCTGGGGGGAATGACTCTGCCCCTCCGGGCTGCGCCCAACAATCCACTCAGCGCTATCTAGCAAGAGGCCCCACTTTGACAGTGATACTACCACAGCCAGTCTGCAGGGCCAATAGGACTTCGAACTGAATCAACTATCCTGGGACCTGACTGGCTTGGTCGGCCAATAATCCACCGTCCCCGGCACCAACTAGAACGCATATGGCGGGCTGAGCGTCCGGCACAGGCCACCGCTACAGTCGGGCAAAACATCTCGCAAAACCCCCCACAGAGGCACAAGAAACCCCCGCCTCGGCCGCCATACAAATCCTACAATTAGGCAACCAACGACGCTGCCCATCCGTACCCGCAATGGGGAAAACCGACAAACAACAGCGTAAACTGAACTTCGAGGCTGTAACCTCGGCAAAAACCCCGAGACACAGCAACGAACCTGAGTCCCCGCCACGTATGCTAAACCAAGAGAACGACGATCCCCAGTCCTTGACATCAGAGCACTGCTCCTGGAACTGAAATCCGGTATCAGTAACTTAGTAAGCTGGACGGCCTCTCATCCAAAGTCGATCAAGTCCAACATCGGCTAGACACCCACAATGAGCGTCTCGATGAAGCAGAGTAATGGATCTCCAATTTAGACGATGGGGTATCATCTTTAAATACCAAGGTGTCGTCCCTCGAGGCCCAAATGAAAATAATCAATGCAAAAAATGAAGATCTCGAAGGGTGCTCCAGAAGGAACAACATCCGGATAGTAGGAGTAAGAGAGAAACAACCACAAGGCAAAATGGAAGACCACGTTGAAGAAATTTGCAAATCCCTCTTCGGTCCAGAAACTCTCTCGCCCCTATTCGTCATCGAAAGAGCCCACAGAATACCGACGCTAAGACCCGCTCCCGGAGCCCCCTCTCGTCCAATAATTGCAAAATTACTCAATTACAAGGACAGAGATGCGATACTCCTAATGGCCAGAGAGAAAGGTGAGCTGCAGCACGACGGCGATACCGTCCACTTTTATCCGGACTTCTCCCCAGCCATCCAGGCACAAAGGAGGTCTTTCACAAACATTAAACAGAGACTCTGCATGAACCAGATCCCATACTCAATGCTGTTCCCAGCCAGACTGAGAATACAACACCAGGGAAGGACCCAGTTTTTCCAAACACCCGAAGAGGCAAATGTGTACCTGGACCGGGCGGGCTGTCGACCTCCAGAGAATAACCAAGCACGAGCTCAAAGAGAAAGGGCCCAGAGGAATCCACCATAGATGGACTGAAGCAAAAGAACTTGGTGCACTGTGACAATCAGCGCTGCTGGAACACGAAATAGAGGGTAAAACACCCTCAAGGCCGCGCGACTTGGGAAGATCCAAACGCCCCTAGCACAGCAATGTTCAAGATTTCAAGTTACAGGTTAAAAGAAGGAGGATCCACAACGAGCCAGTTGGGGGTTGCTCGCGAGAAATGGGAGGGAAAATCACACAAGTTGGGAGTTAACAAGTTTTACAGCACCCAGTACACCTCATATGCTTCACTCAGGAGAAGAGCACACCACAAACAAAATCAACACGACAAGGCCCACCCCCCCACCCGTTAGTAGCCAAACGCCATGATCCGCACCAACAAAGAATTAAAAAAATGGCGCCTTCACCGTAGCTATATGGAACATTAAAGGTGGGAATCAACCAGCGAAAGTGAGGAAGATGACTCAATACCTATGCCGGCACAAAATCGACATTGCGCTCATCCAAGCAACACATCTACGTCCGACCTCCGAACACCCCTGGGCCAAAGACTGGGGCTGT
Organism: Ambystoma mexicanum; assembly: GCF_040938575.1. Classification (NCBI taxonomy): domain Eukaryota; kingdom Metazoa; phylum Chordata; class Amphibia; order Caudata; family Ambystomatidae; genus Ambystoma; species Ambystoma mexicanum. The sequence goes on along the minus strand of NC_090934.1, from coordinate 307,895,662 downwards.
CACCGTTAGTTCACCTCCTTCTCGTCCTACGCCAGGGGAGTGGCCATACTAATCAACAAGGCAATCAATTTCAAACTAATCGCTCAAAAAAAGGACACAGAAGGCAAGTCGCTCATGATACAAGGAACGATTGACGGAGAAGAAATCACCTTAGTGAATTCATATGGCCGAACAATGACGGTCCCAATAACTTCGACTGGGTAATGACCCAACTGAGCACGGTGAGTCGGTCCACGATCATATGGGGTGGCGACCTCAACACAACCCGGAACCCAGCTAAAGATAAATCGCATAACCTAACAGCGACCCCATCCAAGGTGTCCCTACAAATCACTGAAATCTGCAAAGCCTACGACCTCATTGATATTTGGAGACACCAGAACCCAAACACCAGCGACTTCACCTTCCACTCCTGGGTTCACAGAACTAGTTCGAGAATAGACTATCTCCTTGTGTCCTGCCATCGCCGCCTACAATGGGACGATTGCCGCATCCTACCGAGAACCCTGTCAGACCACTCCATGGTGTCTCTAGTTTGCAACACCACACAAGCAACCAAACCTCGACCTCATTGGAGATTCAAGCCACGAGCGCTGCAAGACACGGTCTTTGCGCAAGAACTCCGAAGTGAACTAGAACATTTCCTCGACTCCAACCTAGGAACAGTGCCCTCAGCCGGGACTCTGTGGGAGACTCTAAAATGTTTTACCAGAGGGGTCTGCATGATGAAAGAATGCGGAATATTAAAACTACTGCAAAGGGAGTTGAACACCAGCGAAACAAAACTCAAGGACCTTGAAGGCGCTCTCCTGACAAACAATACTCCACAATCGCTAGAGCAATTAAGAAAGAATTAGAAGTGTTCCGAGACGCAGCTGAAAGAGAAATAAAATTTTTAGGCATACACCGTAAAATTCGGCAATACGGTGAGGGGCAGCAACCCGGCGCTCTCCTCGCGAGGCTCATAGCTGCCGATAGAAAACCCACAGCGATTGATTCAGTGAGAGACCCAACAGGCAACACCGTCCATTCGACAATCGACATCGTCGAAAACTTTCGCAGATTCTACCAGGACCTGTATGACTCAAACTACTCCGCCGACCAAACAGAGCTGACACGATACCTAGATGAAATAGAGCTATACTGGGTCGACCCAGAGCTCAGAGAACCATTAAACAACCCCATTACCATTGAGGAGATCCTCGAGGTCATCAAGGAACTACTCTACTCTAAAGCACCAGGACCTGTCTGGCGAATTCTATAATATACTTCGCAGACCTCCTTGCCCCGCTACTCCTCCAGGTCTATGACGAAGGCCCTGACCATTGACCAGCTACCACCAACACTATAGAGGGCCAACATAATCCTCTTGCACAAGCTCGGCAAAGATCCAACGGAATCCGGCTCATACAGGCCAATCTCGCTAATAAATTTGGACAACAAAATCTTTGCAAAAGTCCTAAACTGGAGGCTGTTGCCTCTCATGCCCGCCATGGTGCTGGCTGACCAGGCGGGCTTCGTCCCTGGGAGGAACACATCATACGGGATAAGAAGGATGTTCGGAGCAATGGAAGCCTTAGAACCGACTGTCAGGCCGTGGCAGTACTATTAGATGCTGAGAAGGCTTTCGACTCAGTCGAATGGCCCTTTCTGTTCACAGTTCTGGAAAGGATGGGGCAGGGTAAGCGTTTTTTGCAAATGATCTCCCTATTGTACAAAAAAACAATCTCCAACATCATGTTAGGCGGCCACTGCTCTGCCGATATCCACTTGAGAAGAGGAACAAGACAGGGCTGTCCACTCTCGGCACTTCTGTTCACTTTAGTAATGGAGCCCCTAGCTTCCGACATGCGTATGCAACACCTTCACAGAGGCCTCTCTTTTGGACCACACAAGATGGTCATCTAACTTTATGCAGACGACATAGCCCTGTTTCTACAGAACGCAGATGAGAACCTAAACCCAGCAATGAGAGAAGTAATACAGTTTGGTCGCTTCTCAGGGCTGAAAATCAATAACAGCAAATCGGTCATCTTCCCACTCACCGCCGCCACCACTGAATTTGCTGACGACTTTGCCTTCCAGTGGCAACACACACATGTAAGGTATCTCGGCATCTAGATGTCCCATCTGAGAGAGGAGATCATTCATGACAATTACGAAACCACCATAGACATCCTCCAAGCCAAGATCGAGAGGTGGAAGTCCTTACCACTAACCATCTGGGGCAGGGTATCAATTGTAAAGATGATCATCCTACCAAAACTGCTGTACCTCTTCTGAAACATCCCTCTGCTCCTCACACAGGAACTTCTTCAACGCATAAAGAGTATGGTCCTTGACCTCGTCTGGGCCGGCAAGGTAGCGAGGGTCGCCTGCTCCACACTAACCCTATCGACACGGCAAGGTGGACTGGCCCTCCCAGACCTGGAGCGCTACTATTGGGTGGCCTGGGCCCAATACCTCAGCCAATGGTACGCAACGCAGTTCATAAGACCGCATGTCCAGATAGAGAGAGCAGTGGCGACGCCGCACCTCCTCCAATCCATAATCTTTGGGCAATTCCCAGTCACTCAATCCGGAATGAATCCAGTCGCCACCACATATTCGATCTGGAAGAAAATTGCCAAGGAAAACGACATCTCGACCAGATACTCCCCTCTTCTGCCAGTTAAGCACATTCCTGGAATTCCCATCAAAACCGAAAAAGTCTTCCCGCTCTGGACAGAAAAGCTACAGGTGCACTCCATGGACGACCTCTTTCCAGCAGGGACCTTCATGACGGCACAACAAGTCCGAGAAAGAGGAGGCAACAATGCTCTCGACACGTTCATATACTACAGACTACGACATTTGCTTCAGGCAGTAATCCCGAGTTTCCCACAACAACCACCAATCTGGCCACTACTCCACTACGCAATTCAAGCCCAGGGAGAAGTGCGCCTGGTAACTAACATCTACAAAGGCCTATTCGACGAAGCAAACCCACCCGGCGCAAGAGCCAAAAGGAGATGGGAAAAAACACTAGACAGCACGAGAATGGGCCTACATCCTAAAACTCACTCATAGAATAGCGATCAACGCAAGGTTCAAACTGATCCACTTTAACTTTCTCCACCAAACATACCACACACCGGTGAAACTTAATTGCCAAAGGGACTCTATCTCAGCAGAATGCAACCGATGTAGGGCACCCACAGCTGACTTCCTTCACCTGGCATGGTCCTGTCCTCCAGTGGCCACCTTCTGGAGAGCAGTACTTGAAAAGATCTCAGCAATAATCGAAACAGGGCTTGTTCGCGAGCCAAAAACAGTGCTATTAGGCCTGACTCAATCGCTACCGAGTTCAGTTAGAAGGCTAGCAGATTTACTGCTGATCCTGGCGCGATGAAGAATCGCCTACACATGGGGTAGAGGACCCCCTCCAAACTTACAGCACTGGCTGAAAGACGTAACTTTCTGTCAAGATGTAGAAACTGACTTCATCAAGACTATGCCATTACATGCACGCCCTCCAGACATATGGGGCCGTACATCACATACCTGCTTTCAACGACTGACGCTGCTGACTCACAACAACCGGAACCAACGCATGACTCAAATACCAGCCCGACACACAACGCCGAAGCCCCAGTAGCGGTGCCACCTAGATGACAACCATGGGCACAATGACTCTTTTCAATACAATGGGCGGGGGGGGGGAGGAGAGGGTGGGAAGGGTGCAGTTTTCACAGTACGACCAGTGCTCGGTCTCATGGTTTGTTTGTTTTGTTGGAAAAAACCAATAAAGAAAGTTTTTTAAAAAAAAGTACATGTGGTCTAATTGCAAGAGTGGAGTACCAAAAGCTGAGGAATTGAGCCTGCGCCGCCAAGTAGTATTTCTCTAGATCCGGGAGGGGCAGCCCTCCGTGTGATACCGGAAGAGTCAGTGTTGAATGTGCACTCTGGCTGGCTTGCCTACCCATAGGAGATCGAGAACCATGCTTTTCAGTCTGTTCAAAAAGGATTGTGGTAGTAGTATGGGGATGTTAGTGAATAGGTAGAGGAGCTTCGGAAGGATCACCATCTTGACCACAGAGGCCATACCTCATAGGGATAATGGCAGGGTCTTTCATCGTGCTACTTTGTCTTGCAAGGTTTTCACAACTTCGTCGTAGTTATCTCTGAATACGTCTTGGTAGCTCAGTGACATCTGTATCCTTAGATACCGGACTCGGGATGTTTTCCATGTGAACTGGAAGTCGTCGGCAAACGGCTTGGTCGCCGGAGTCAGCGGGAATATGATGGATTTCGTCTGATTGATCTTCAACCCGGAGGCTGCTCCGAATTTAATAACCTCTCTCATGACTGGGTTCAGGTTTTCCGTGGGGTCACGGATGAATAAAACCACATTGTCTGCATATAAGGATATAATTAGCTTGTGTGGGCCTATGTTGAGCCCCCTGAGTTGACGCTGCTCGCGCAAATTGGAGGCCAGTGATTCCATTATCAGAGCAAATATCAACGCTGATAGTGGGCAACCCTGTCTGGTGCCACGCTGTAGTTCTATGGAGGACGACTTTGCTGCCCCTACGATGATGCTGGCTTGTAGTTTGGTATATAGTAGGGATACCAATTTGATGAACCGGGCTCCCAGCCCCATCCTGGTGAGCACCACAAATAGGAATGGCCATTCCATTGAATCTAATGCTTTCTCAGCGTCGAGCAGCACCGCGATTGCCTGCTGGGATGGGTCCAGAGCTTCAATGAGGCCGAAAAGTCTTCTGATTCCAAAGGTCGTGTTGCGGCCGGGTATAAACCCTGCCTGGTCTGCGAGCACCAGAGCGGGCATCAGTGGCATCAGTCTATTAGTGCGTACCTTTGCTAGGATTTTGTTGTCGAGGTTGAGCAGGGAAATGGGCGGTATGATGCGCATTCCTCTGGAGGTTTACCAGGTGTATGGAGGAGAACTATGTTGGCGTTGCGGGTTGACTGGGGAAGGACTCCTTTTTCTGGCGCCTCTTCGTATACCGCCGCCAGGAGGGGGGCCAGGGTGCTTTCGAATGACTTATAGAATTCACCAGTCAGACCATCTGGGCCGGGAGCTTTGGCGTTCGGGAGGGATTTGATAGCTTTGATGATCTCCTCTGGCGTAACAAGCTCGTTGAATGGTTCCCGCAGCTGACTCTCGACCCAGTATAGTTCCTTATTTTTGAGGTACTCCAGTGGGGCATTTGAGTTTGTGTTGTGTTTGGAACTATAAAGCTCCTGGTAGAAGAGTCTGAATTCTTCGCCAATTCCCTCGTCGGTGTGGGTTAACTCGCCTTGCTTGGTGAGTATTCCGTCTATCGGTGACCGCTTGTCAGCTCTTATCAATTTTGCTAAGAGAGCGCCTGGTTTCTAACCTTCTCCGTATTGTCGGATTTGGCTGCTGCAGTTTAGGAATTTTATTTCGCAGTCTGCTGTGTCGCTGAACTTTTGTAATTCCTCTTTTAGGGTGGCCTGTGAGCCCGGGGCGTTCGTGCCTGCGCTTTTGAGCTCGAGGCGTTTAAGTTTCTCTTCGCTAGCTGCCAGTTCTCACCTGATGAGTTTGAGGATGCCGTTCTCCTTGGCAAGGCAGACTCCTCTGGTGAAGCACTTTAGTGTTTCCCAGACCATGCTCGCCGAGGGGACAGAGTCTATGTTGGTGTCAAGGAATGATGTGATCTCTTCTCTTAATTCAGAGGCGAATACCTCGTCTTGCATGGAGCCTGCCTTGAAGCGCCAGCGCAGTAACGGGTGTCTGGGGTTGGATGGGCTGAGGCTAAGGATTACAGGAGAGTGGTCGGAGAGAGTTCTCGGTAAAATGTGGCAAGGGCCGCATATCAGTGGACCATTTGCTGAGGTGAATAGGTAGTCAATCATGGAACTCGTGTTGTGAACTGCCCAGTGGAATGTTCTCCATGCGTCTTTAAGGTCGAATGCCTTGCAGATTTCTCTTATTTGAAGGCTGGCCTTGGAGATGGGTTGTAGTGTGGTCCGCGTTCTGTCTTTCGCTGGGTCAAGCACCGTGTTCATATCGCCTCCCCAGATTATTGTTGTCGGGTCTTGAGTGGAGAAGTGGGTCAATACCCTGACGAAATTGTTGGCGCCGTCCACGTTGGGGCTGTAGGAGTTGACAAGGGTAATTTTTTGGCCTGCCACGATACCACACACTAGAATTGATCTGCCTTCGGAGTCTTTCTCTGTGTGGACCAGGCGGAAGTTGGTCCTTCTGCTGATTAGGATTGCGACTCCTCTGGAGTATGATGAGTATGAGGAGAAGTATCAGTGGCAGCCCCAGCTCCTGGCCCAGAAGGTGATCCTTCCCCGGAAGTAGATGTGTTTCCTGGATCATGGCCACATCGATCTCGTGCCTTTTCAAGTACTGCAGGATTTTCCTGGTTTTAGACGGTACGTTAGCTCCTCTTATGTTCCAAATTGCAACTTTGAATGGAGTGGGTTGAATTGTATGTTTGCTTTGATTTTGCGTGTATCATTCAGAGAGGTTGTAGTTAGCCTTTTGGAGGGTTTTTGGCTGGATGAGGTAGTAGAGGCGGAGGTGGCTTGAGGGATGGAGGTCTGACGGGGGCATTGAACAGGCAGCGCGTTTCCCTCCCTTTCCCATTGGTGTCTTGCGTTCATGGGCAACCCCCAACTCGCCTGTTTGCAAACTGATGCAGGAGGCGGCTTCAGGCGTTGCCAAGCCACCAACTGGTGTCCCTACGGCTAACAACTAACTGTTGAACTTGTTTGAGAACTTTTTCTGTGCAATGGGTGCCAAGGGGCCTCCCAATCTGCACGGCCTTGGAGTGTTTAGCTCCTGTGTATGTTTCGGTTCTGTCTGCGAGGTTCTTGTGTACAAGGTACAAGACATCGATCCCGTAATGTTTAGGGTGGGCTTCTATGTGCTCTCTCCCGTTGCGCGCGGGCTTGGTTGTGGTTTGGCCCGGGACATCCTGCTCGGTCTAGGAAGGTGTTGGCTTCCTCTGGTGTCTAGAAGAAATGTATTTTGCCGTTGTGTTGGATTCGGATTCGCGCCGGGAAGAGCAAGGAATATGTGAGTTGATTGTCTTTAAGACTTTGCCTGACAGAGGTGAAGGATCTCCGTTGTTCCTGGATTTCCGGGGAGAAGTTCGGATAGAAATGTATTTTGTCTCCATCATGGTGTAGCTCTCCCTTTTCTCTGGCTAGACGAAGGATGTTGTCACAATCTTTGTAATTTAGTAGTCTGGCCATTATTGGCCTGGAGGGTGCTCCTGGGATGGCTTGGAAGAGGAAATCCGGTGTTCCCTTTCTACTACAAACATGTGAGAGAGGGATTCGCGGCCAAAGAGGGTAGTGCATAGCTCCTCGATAAAGTTCTCCATTTTTAGCTGCGTCTGTTGTTCCCTCACTCCGATGATCCTAATGTTGTTCCTTCTGGAGCGGGCTTCTAAATCTTCGCACTTGGCGTTGGCTGCTTTCATTTGGGCTTCCAGTCGGTTGACTTTGGCTGCTAGGGTTGTCGTGCCGTCATCTAGATTTGAGACCCGTTGTTCCACCTCATTGAGGCGTTCTGTGTGGGTATCCATTCTGTGTTGTAAAAGATCTACCTTCGAGGAGAGCCCGTCCATTTTTTTATTGAGGCTCCCTATTCCGACCTTAAGGTCCAGTAAAAGGCTCTTGATATCTGTGGAGGATGTATCCTCGTCTGCCTGGGTGGTGCCGCTTAACATAGGTTAAGAGTCCTGTTGGAGCCTAGGGGTTTTAGGGAGTGTGCCGGATTCAAAGGTTAACTTCCTTTCCAATCTGTCGGTTTTCCCCAATGGGCCGGGGGTTGTGGGTTCGCCTTGTAGAAATTGTTGAGGGTGGGTAGTCGCTTCGCTGTCTGCGAGTTTTTAGAGGCGGGATTTAGTTGCACTATATTGTAGTGCCTCGATGGGTAGGTACCTTTGTAGGGACAGGTGTGGCTATCTTGAAGATTTGCTCCGGAGGGGATTGGTTTTTGCTGGTCACTCAAGGATGCCCGACGGGAGAGAAGGGCTGGGCAAGCTCACTGTGGCGGCTGAGTGCAGGGAGCCGCTGTGGGTTTCTGGATAAAAAGTTAGTGTACAGCGTAGGTTTCCGGCAAGGGGGGGAGAAAGTTCCAGCGTGCCGGACACCGCCCGGCAAATGTGTTCTTGTAACCAAGGGTCACTGCGTAAGGTGGCGGGAGGTGACCGGGGGGTGGTGGTCACCGCTGAGGGGGGAGAGTGGACCACTGCTGAGGTTATGAGGGGTTAGAGCCTGACTTCAACGGTGCGCCCTGTGTCTCGAGAATCATTTATGTCCAGCTTGAATTAAAGTTTAATTGGCCCAGTCTGGCCCCCGCCAGTTAGCCGACCGCCCCTCTCCCAAATGGGCTCCGTACCTGGAGAGCACGCTGCTGGGCTCTTTTTCACGGCTCTGTCTCGTCTCTCCTGACTTCCGAGAGGTCCCTGCTCCTCGAGGGGGGGCGCCGTTCTCTGTCCCCAAGTCGCGGCTGCTGGGCTGGTGTGCTGTGGTCTCACACCCTGTGCTGAAATGTGAGGCGTGGGGAGGGGGAGCCCGGAGGTGGCGCAGACCGCTTTCAGGTCAGCGGCTGCCTTGTGCAGGTGGTCCGGTGTTCGCACAGCCTTCTTGCAGCTCCCCGTGGACCCGGGGTGTTCATTCAGACTGGAGACCTGACGGGTGGGTTGATGTCGCGGGGGGCCTCCCCCAAACTGTAGCCGAGGACCTCTGGTGCATGGGATATTCCGGCTGCGGGGTTTGTGCTGTGGTCCCACGCCATGTGTTGGAGTTGTCGGGCGAAGGGAGGGAGAGACTGGGGGCGGCACGGGCCTGCCCCGCAATTGGCGGCTGTCCTGCGTGGGCAGTCCGGTGACCGTACAGCCTACCCGTGGCTTCTTGTGGGTCTCCAGGTGTTCGTTCCGGGCTGCTGGTCTCCCGATGGGAGGGTTGATCTGGCGGGGGGCTCCTCCGAGCCTGCGCCGCTCACACTGGGGGCTCCCTTCTGCCTTGGCTCGATCAGGCTCAGTTGCTGCTCCAGGGTGCGAGTGCCTGAGAGGCTGCGTTTTATGCCTTTGCAGGTCTGATTTTTGTCTAGCTTTCGCCATATGGTCGAGCAGAGTCTGGGTGGCACGGGATGTCGTTCGTCTGGGCGAGGGTGAACCGATTAAAGGATGTTTATGACGGATTTATGGCAGGCCGTGCGGGAGCTCACTAGGAGGTGGGCATCTTGGTTGGCCCTCTAGCGCACTCTCGGTGCATATCCTTTTCTAAGAGTACTGCGAATAGGTTGCCACAGGGAGGTATGAAGAGTATATAACGGAAACAACCAAAAGACTATGACACTGCGTTTAGGTGGGCACAGCTAGAAGAGATATAAATTGAGAAAGGACTGAAGGGAGAGGAGAGAAGCCAGCAGTGCTGGGATGGGCACAGCTAGGAGAGATAAAAACTGAGAAAGGACTGAAGGAAGAGGAGAAGCCAGCAAGGAGCCAGCAATGCCTGGCAAGTTCTAACACAAGAACCTGTCAAATGTACACAGAAGCTGGTCCTCGGAAGAGAGTATGCGGGAGAGTCGAAGCCGCAGAAGAAAACCGCGAGCCAGCAAGGAGCCAACTCACTACAGTGCCGGGGTAGTTGAGGTGGTGGACCTCTCAGTCCAACAACAACGCTGAGACCGCCAGCCAAAGGCCTTTGATGACGCCTGCAGGTGAACCAGAAGGAAGCAAAGCACGAACAGCAAATGGCCCATGAGCATGGGTGTTAAAATCTGTATTTAAGGGACTAACCTGAGGGCAGCAGCACTTCCAAATCATGTTGATAACGAGACAATGCCCCAAATGACATTCTATTGCCACAAGTGATACTGTAGGTTACGAGCATTGAATGGGTAAAGCCCAAAGATGCAGTCTGCTCGTATCCAAGGACTATAGTGGAGGAGTCCAACTGCTATCTTGTAAGTGATTTCAACCCAGCACTCCACCTAAGTCAATGCCTAGCATGTGATGCACAGCTGGAACCCTTAATTATTTATTTATGTCTATAAGTTCTTTTATTTCTGAATGATGTACCCTTATATCACGCCCCTCTCTTTAAATCCCCTCCCGTCACACTGAACCAGGAAGCAGGCTGTTTTGCAAAGTTAAAATATTTATTTTATGGATTTGCACAATATATATAGCACACTAATATTTATACAATGATCACCAATGGGGTGATGACACAATACATCTCTTTAATCACACAGAGTAATGATAGGAAAAATAATGCAGCATAGAATAATACTTGGTGTGGGTTCAATCAAATTGCAATGTGATCACTCTTTCCCCCTGCACACTACTCAATCCCCCCAATATGCAGTATAAAGAGATGGAAGGAGAGAAAACAGGTTTCAGGAATACACACTCAACAAATACAGTATCAATCCCAATTTCCCCCCAGCAAACACAGAGAAAAACAGGAATGATTTCAACTTGTCAAAATGCTTTTGAATGTGGCTTTGAATGAATGGTAAAAACACTGAAAAATGGATTTAATTCACTAAAATGGTTTCAATACTAGAGGGAGCCGCTTTGTATAGTTTCAGATAAACACTAGCAATGATTATTGAGTAATTATCAGGTTGAAAACTTAATTCTGAGGTTGGATGCAATGTACAGCTGTTTCACACGTGATAGATTTGAGCCAAACAAAAAATTTGCGGAAAACCTTTCCGCACGTGGTAAGGGCGATTGCGGAATAACTATAGTTGTGATGCGGTTCTGAATTCGTTGGAAAGCTGACGGTGTTAGCTTCAATTTGACACTTAAATTTCTAGCATACACGGTGAAGAAGTTATGAAGGTTTTTGTGGAGGTCGTTTTTTTCAGAAAGAGTCAAAATTTGTAAAACAAGGTTGCACTTTTTAAAATTAGAAACAAGGTTTCTTATACTAGGGAGACTATGAAGCCACAAACTACACGACAGCACAGCCACCAGCCCAGCGACGCCTCTGGATGGTTTTTGCCCACCAAGACGTTTGCCTTTCTTCAGCAAATATATTAGCGCAAAGATGATTTTAACACTACTATTACCAAAGGACTATAGGGATGAGAGAAAGATTCAGGTAAGACCAAAGATTTTCTACAATGCAGTTCTGGATATAATAGAATGGGTTTGGATAGGATTACTTATGGATAAGATATTTTCTAGCGACAATCCTATGCTATGGATACTCATTACCACTGTTTGGAATGGACCCGTCAGAGATCTGGTCAGGGATACTTTCTGGACAGGAATTCAGCTAGCACACTGGACTGGACTCAAGGCGCTCTGGTTCTGCCCTCAGCACAGCACTCTGGACACTGCATGGTGGAATTGGACTGGATCTGACGGGTTGGTTCTGGTTCACAGCTATCTGGTCACAGCTCTGCTCTACTGGGCGGATCTCTGGATTCTGGCGAGAATTCTTAGTAAGAAAGCAGCACAGCTCAGCCAGGCTGTTATTTTGTTTGTTCCCCTTGGAGGTCTGGGGTAAAATCTCTTTTCAGGATTTATTAAAGGCTAAGCTGAGAAGGGTTCAGCTTTGGAACTGGGCTTTTCTGCTTTCAAAGAGTCTGGAATATGGATTTCTCTTGCAAAGTGCTCCACCAGCAATCGGATGGTGGGTGAATGTGTGTGTCTCTCTAGGTCCTAAGTTGTCTCTATTTATGTATTTTCCAAACAGGTGGGTATGCTGACATCTACTAGGCACACCCCTAGGGATTCTATTGGTTAGGGTATTTCCTCTCCCCTGATTTGAGAAGAAAACAGAGTGTCATGATGATGCTGTATTTTATGATCCAGGGAGCACCTCCCCTTTGTTTCTGCACATGAAATCTATTTTTCATATGAGACATATTTACAATTTTACAAACTTGCTAGCAACAGCATATTTATATCACAGATTTGGTGGAGCAAGTATTCATCCAAGCCCCGTCTCGGTGAGAGCTTGGGTCTAGATTTGGCAATTGTTTGCACTTTTGGTCCGGTACCCAATGTCAGATTTGTCCACATTGTTACACACATGTGCGCATGATATCTGGGCATAATCATGTGAAGTTTCATGTTTCTGGTATCACTACAATTGCTACAAAACCACAAATTATGTAGTCTTGTCCCTGAACATAGCATACAGTTTTCTGAGTAGTTTGAAAACGTGATCAGAATTTTCATATTAACAATACTGTATTTTACACATTTTTACAATTGTGCACAATCCTCTGTCAGTTGTTTTCAAAAATATACTTTCTTGTGCTTTAAGAATACACATAATTGTCTGTCCCCGCCCCCAAAGTTTTGGTGGGTCAAGAGCAATCCCTGCGTCTGTCCTCTGGCGGGAGTTTCTGTTGACAGTTGCATCTGCATATCTTTTCAATCAAGGGAGTCTTTGTCTCTCCCCAGCGCAGCATAGAAAAATCTCCTCCCCTCTTCATTAACACCTGAATTGGAGTTCCTATGGCAGAGAGCCAGGAAGGTGCCTTTTCTTTGGGGCACGCTGTGGAATTTGCTTTGAAGTTCTGTGAATGGCATCAGAGGTTGACTTTAAAAATCCACTTTGTTTAAATTTTTCTCTGATGAAAATAAACTTACATTTTCAAAACAGGCCAGCAAATCTCTAATTCCGGTCTTTTAAACATAGAGATTAAATAGTTGCAACCTATATTGTTTTTGATAGCAAGTCACTTAATTTCAACCATGTGATTTTAACTACACAAGTTAAGCTTCCAATGTAATTAACTGACAGCTGTCACGCAGGCAGCCAGCGGTACTGCGCCCATATTCTGACAGATTTTTACAGACAAGCACACTTTTTAATGTGGATATTCTTGTGTTTTGGAATCTGCTTTTCCTGAAATTGTGTGCTTATGTGGATTCTTTAAATAAAGTGACAGGTAACACCCAGCAAGGATGTTGGATATTTTCTGATGCTTGGAATCATTATTTTGTAATTTCAGCAACCAAGGAAAAACGGATTTCAGAGCACTTCTGGGTTTCCTTGCAATGAAGCACTGCCTTTCGTGTAGTTTCCCTTTGTACTCTGTGGGCAGCCCAATGACAGGTTTTAGCAGTGTGGTCTCCTGTTCCACCACTGACACAGGCAAAGTAGATTGGCAGCCAACTTTCTGGTTTCACTGTGCAATTCTCAGAGGTTTAGCGCGTATAGGGCTTTTTGCGGCCATTTTGTTGGTTCTGGTGCCACCAGCACACAGTGATGTCGCAGGGCAGAGCCTAGTGGGTCAATGCATCCCACAAGATAAAGCCAAGAATTTTGGAGCTCACAGGCAGAACACGACATGTAACAAGAGAGAAAATATCCAGAGCAAGAGATATGCCGAGAAGCCAGGATGCAGAAGGCAGAGACAAGAAACAGAAGCAGCGAGCGGGAGGGCACTGCGTAGCAGAGCTGCGCAGGGAAAATAGCAGGAAAAAACAAACAAGCTAAGACACGCTCAAAAGACAAGATAAGAAAGAGGAAATGAACTACGGAGCATCAGTGATCAAGGATCGAAGTGATGCAGCAAACCTGCCGGTTTCTTCTGTAATATGGATCTGGTCGGTTCAGTTCCTTCCATGCAACGTTGCACTGTGCATGACAGTCTTGAAACACTGAACCGGGTCCAGAGGTTCTGAAAATGACACACACTGAACACCATCTTGTGGGGAGAAAGCGTCCTTCTGGATTCCTGCGTCTCCAGCATTGCAAAGAAACCAGGACGTAGCGGGAGTCCTGACAGTATGCCCCCTCTGAGGGGGTAAAGGCCCTGGTTTCCTTAGGTGGCTCCTGTGATAATGGCATAGGAGAAGTGGCGCATCTACCCCGGAAGCGGTCTCATAGAACGGTCCGAGGGATCATAGCCTTTCCAGTCAATTAAGTATTGTAATCCACCTCTATGATAACGTGAGTTGCAAATCTCTTTGACTTCACATTCAGAACCAGGCGAGCTGGATATCCCCGTTCTCTTCTGTGGAAATGGTCCTGGATGTAGCGTTTGAGCAGCAAAAGGTGAAAGACTGGATGAATCCTATACCAGTAAGGTGGAAGCTGAATCTTGAAGACCACTTTTCCCACAAGTTGTAGAATTCGGAATTGACCAAAGAAGCATGGTGACAACTTGGAAGGCACCAAAATGTGGGGTAAGTAACGAGAAGAGAGCAATACTTCATCTCCTATTTTGAGGTCTGGGCCTGCCAAACATTTGCGTTCTGCATTACGTTTAGTACTGGCTCTGGGTTCAGAGTTAGCACCTTCAATGCAAGAGCCCGAGCTGAGGAAATCTTGTCCAGGTGGTCATCAACGGAAGACATCTTAGAACCAGTAAGAGATGCGGAAGGCATGCACACATGATGAAACCCGTAGGAACAAAAAAAAAGGCTGGTTACAATAGCTGTTTGGAAGTAGTTGTTGTAAGCAAATTCTGCATAGGGAAGTAAATCAGCCCAATTGTCATGAGTTGCACAGGAAAAGCATTGTAGATATTGTTCTAATGACTGGCTCAGTCTCTCGGTCTGTCCGTTTGACTGTGGATGGTGTCCGGAAGAGAGGGCTCTTTGAACATCAAGGGCTTTACACAAATATTTCCAGTAGTTGGAAGTGTACTGTGCTCCCCTATCAGACAGGATAGGTGTGGGCAAGCGATGTAAGCAAAAAATAGTCTGGAGAAAAACGTTTGCCATACGGCGTGCAGAGGGAACCTGGGGTAGAGATATGAAGTGGGCCATTTTAGAAAAGAGTTCACAGTGACCATAATGGTGGTGAAGTTGTTGGATGGTGATATTTCTACAATAAAGTCAGTACTGATATGTTGCCAGGGATCCGTAGGTAAGTCAGGTTGAACCAACTTACCTAAAGGAAGTCTGCAAGGATTCTTACTCTGTTGACAGATCATACATGCTGGCATGTAATCGCATACATCTTGCGGTAAGCTTGGTCACCAAACATTACGGGTTATGGTTTCTGTTATTACCCGAACGCTACGATGTCCTACTGTTTTTACTTCATTGCATATATGCAGTACTTGGTGTTGCAGAGAAACAGCAGATACATACACTTTCTGAACATGAAAGAGCAAGCCATGATCATCTTGAAGGGATTTCTTCCTCACAATTTCTTTAGTTACGGGATCTAGGGGATGAGTTGCTTGTCGTATTTTCTGCATGAATGTGGAGATCACAAATAGAAAGGATGCTTTGGGCAGTAACTTCTCCTTCAAAGCGGCTCTTTCAGTGCCCATGTTTATGCATGACAAGGCATGTGCTATGTGATTTTCCACTCCCGGAAGAAAAGTAAAGAGAAGGTTGTTTGAGGCAAAAAATAGGACCAGCGAGCCTGTCTGCTGTTTTGCCAATCCTGCTGCTGGAGAACTTTAAGATTCCTGTGATTCGTTCTGACTGTTACTTGATGTATAGAGCCTAAAAGCAGATGCCTCCATTCAGTACAGTTTCTTTTGATGGGCAGTAATTCCTTCTCGAGGACTGTATAATTTAGTTCAGAAGGTAGTAGAGTTTTTGACATGCAGGTGATGGGTTTTTCGTTACCATCATCAAACCTTTGTTTTAACACAGCTCCGATGGCAGCATTGGAGGCGTCAGTCTCCAAGATAAACGGTAAGGTTTGATCAAGTAGACGTAGGATGGGAACCCAAATGAAATCACCTTTTAAGTCCTGAAAGGCTCTCTTAGCAGTCTCATTCCATGCAAAGGATTTTTAGTAGGGAGATTAAGGACAGAGTTTTCTTGGAAAAATTTTGAATGAACTTGCAATAGAAATAGGAAAAGCCCACAAACCTTTGGATATCCGTCACTGAGGTTGGTTCGCTCCAATCTACAATGGCTTGGACTTCCCTAGGATCCATAGATGCATCTGCTGCAGAGAGCACAAAACCTAGGTAGCTCAATGAGGATTGATGAAAATGGCACTTTGTCAGTTTTGCACAGAGATAGTTTGGTCAAAGACGGGAGAGGAGCTCTGCAACATGGACTCAGGATTCTTGTAGTGTTCTGGAAAATACTAAGATGTAATCTAAATCGACTACCATCGAATGTAGCAGAAGGTCAGAGAACAAATGATCCATAAAACATTGAAAAACTGCAGGGGCATTCGCCAGACCAAAGGTATTCGTAGTGGCCAAAGGGAGTACAGAATACTGTCTTACATTCATCGCAACTACAAATCCGGAGCACATGCTATGCGCCTCTAGGGTCCAGTTTTGTGAAGATGATTGCCCCACGAACAGCTTCCAGGATATCGGGTATCAAGGGAAGTGGGTATTTGTCTTTGAGAGTGATCTTATTTAGTCCACGCTAATTGATACGAGGGTGTAGCTCTACAGTGTCTTTCTTGGGGATAAAGAACATAGAAGCACCAGCCAATGATTTGGACTCTGTGATCAAACCATTCTGCAAATTATTCTGAAGATACTGTCTTAAGGCTTCCTTTTCGGGATCCGACAAGGAGTACATCCTTCCAAATGGGACAAGCATACTGGGCTGTAAATCAATAGCACAATCGTCAGACCGGGGTAGGCAGTTCTTTGAACTCTTCCTCGAGAATACTTTCTGATCGACATGGTACTCTGGGGGTAAAAACTGTAGCTGGGAGACTACTACCCTCTCCCCGACATTTTGCTCCATGGCCTAAACAATGAGCAAGACAATATTCAGAGCCCAAGAAGAAAGTGGCAGCTGTCCAATTGATGAAGGGACTGTGCTGCCTGAGCCAAGGGAGACCCAGTATCAGTGGATAATGTGCTGCCTTAATCAGGTAAAATCTACTGACCTCTGTATGTGAGGTAAGACTTATTTGGATCTCTGAAGTATGTTCCTTTATAAGTCCAGAGAATAAGTGAGACTCGTCTACCCCTTCCTCAAGAATGAGCACCGGAGTGGGTTCACGAGCTATACCATGTTCAGAGACCCAATGATCATCAAAGAAATTCCCAGCTGCCCGACAATCAATAAGGGCTGGAGCATCTGCAATCACTCTGTTTTTAATATACAAATCCGCCTTCAAGACCATCATCATGTTATCTTGATATGATATGATATGGAATTTATAACGCGCCTGTACACAAGTGTTTCTAAGCATGGGAACAAATGTATTTTCCCCGATTCTTTGTTCCCTTTAGGGTCAAGGTTTGGCGTTTTCTGCCTGTCTAGGCGAAGCAATTGGACATTCTCTTACTAAATGTTTATCTGAAGCGCAGAACATGCATAATCCCATATTTAGCCAACAATTGTGTTCTTCAGGGGTAAGAGGGCCTCTTGCGGTGCCAATTTGTATAGACTCTTTTTCTTGCAGGTGGCAAAGATTGGGCCGTAAGGACTCAAAAGACTTTTAATTCTGCCCTTTTCGCTTTTCAGCAGAATACTCCTGCAGACGGAAATCAATCTGGAGAACCAATGCAATCATTTCCTTAAGATTGGGCGGTCTGGGGACAGTATCCTGTGCTCCTTGGCGAATGTCCAGGAGATGTTCTTGAGAAGTAATGGTTAGCACTTTACGAGTAAACATGGCTTGCAGGCTGTTCACGAATGCCGGATAGGAATCCGGCATCTGGTTGTTAGTATTCACTAAGGGAGTTGCCCACGCCAAGGCACCACCTAACAGGTTAGACACACTTGAAACACTTGTGTTTAGGCGCATTATAAATGCCATATCATATCATATCATAAAACTGACCTTGGATTTGTCAGTCCGGAAATATGATGGTTTCAGAATGAATTGTACAACACTGGATTCTAGGAATTCCTTTAACATTTTTGGATTGGCGTCAAATTTCCCAGAACTAAGTGCCACAGGGGGTAACTCAGAGCCAGCTCTGCCTGCCGCATTTATCTGTGTTAAAATAATATTCTCAATTGTAAAGTGTCCTACCTCTTGAGTGAGATCTTGTAAAGCAGCCATCATTTGCTGCATCTGTTGTTCGATGTAGCTGTCTTCTCCTATTCTTTTCTTCTTAGGCGTTGCTTACTGTTAAGATCTGTATTTAAGGGACTGACCTGACAGCAGCAGCACTTCCAAATCGTATTGATAATGAGACAATGCCCCAAACGATGTTCTATAGCCACAATTGATACTGTAAGCTACGAGCGTTGAATAAGCAAACCCCAAAGAGAAATAAAACCTGTTCTGCCGTATGTAGATTGCTGGATAAGGTTGCATGTTGAAGTGGTCAAAGAGAGATGTAGTCTGCTAGTATCCAAGGACTACAGTGGAGGAGTCCAGTTGCTGGATGAAGCCAAGAATGTTGGAGCTTACTGGCAGAACAGCACATGTAATGAGAGAGGAAATGTCCAGAGCAAGAGGTATGCCGAGAAGCCAGGATACAGAAGGCAGAGGCAAGAAACAGAAGCAGCGAGCGGGCAGCCACCGTGTAGCAGAGCTGGGCAGGGAAAAAGGCAGGAAAAAATGAACAACCAAAGAAATGCTCAAAAGACAGGGTAAGAAGGAGAACACAAACTACGGAGTGCCAGTGATCAAGGATCAGAAGCAACGTAGTGAACCTACCTGTTTCTTCCGTAACATGACGCCGTTCTGTTCAGTTCCTTCCGCGGAACGTTGCACTGCGCTTGACATTCTTGAAACACTGAACCGCACCCAGAGGTTCCGAAAATGGCACATACCGAATGCCATCTTGTGGGGAGAAAGCATCCTTGTGGATGCCTGCGTCTCCAGCATTGCCAAAGAGACCAAGAGGTAGCGGGAGTCTTGACACTGGGAAGAAGCAGACATGAGTTCCCAACACAAACAACGTAATCTCTCTCATCACAGTGATGACCAAACAGAGACAGAGAATGAAAGTTGCATCGGGTGTAATCGCCCTTGTTACAGTCGTGATACCCAGAGAACCAAGAGTGAAGAGGTAAACCAATTAATATTAAAGAGGATCCTAGACAACAAGAGCTATCTGGAGATACTCTTCATAACATCATAAGACAAGGACCAATTGCTGGAACTGTAAAGCAAACTTTCAGAACCCCTTGGGAGGAAGTGAAGAGACTTCTGAGGACTACTGTCAAAGAATATCCCAGGGCAGCCCTCAAGGCTGTGCAAGGTGGGTCAGGAGAAGGGAGTCATTCTCCTGACCATACTCTCTTTATTGAATCGGAAACTAAAGCAAAAGATTGATGGGAAAGAGATAAAGACTGATCCAGTTCACCAGGAGAAGCAAGCTATTCTCCTGGTGCTATTTTCATTTGGATGCTGAACCCTTTTGTAGACTAGTTGTAGGGTTAGAGTAGGTTTTTGAACAGAGGATGGACCTTTTCATTTGGACAAACATCCTGATGACGAGCACCTGAGTTGATATTTGTTTAGGTAGGGATAACCCTTTTGAGATACAGAGAGGTAGGACCTTTGTATTTTATTTTTTAAAATGAAACTTGTTTAAACATGCCACCCCTTTGTTCGACTCCTTACTCCAGCATGCCACAGAAGGTACAATAGGGTTTTGGTTGAGATGTTTGAGCAAGCCATCAGAAATAATGTGGCCATTGATATGATTATAGCAGAAAGGTTATAGAGCATGAGAAATTCAGTCAGGAGAGATATGGAAAAGTCAAAGTTTGTGGTTATGAGAGGGACAGACCCTAACACAGCATTGAATCCGTCATGGGTGAATAACTGGAAAGAGATGAAGTTTGTGGATCCCAAGCTCTGGGAGCGGACTGTTGTGTGTGGTAGGAATGCATGGTTTAGGATAGAAGATTTGGTGAGGATCAACAAGGGAGTGTTGTCTTGTAAGGGTGGTTTCAGGTTTTCGGATCCAATGACGATAAGAGAGGTGTTTGCGAATGCTGTGAGGATTGAGGACGGATCAATCTGAAATATGGATGGAATGAGAAAGTGGAATTGGGATGCAGTGAGTGTAGATAGTGAGGTGAGAGAAAAGGAGAATAGACATTGTGGTTGGCTGGATGACGATGCTAGAGTAGTGAGTTTGGGGGCAGATTCTCCCATGAATGTTGGGCAAGACGACAGGAGTGGTGTTTTACAAAAGGTTGGATGGCGCAAGAGACAGGAATCCCCTGTGTGGTCCAAGGAATATGTGAAGGATTGAAACTGGTGAATGCTTGAAGATTAATTATTATATACGTTTAGATATCTTGTTTTGTTAGTAACTTATTTATTTTTTAGCAAAGTAAATAATAAGGAAGAGCTTTTATTTCTCGCTTAAGTTTTGTTGTTTTGAGTTCTGGTAGGAAGAGGATGTGTAGTGGCTTCTGTGTTTGGAATTTGAGAGTTGGAGCGTTAGCAAGCATGAGAGGATGGTTGGCAGAGAGAGGATAAATGGTGGACGGAGGAAGGAGCATGGAGAAGGCCGCTGGTGAAATATAATGAAGTGCCTTCACGTGCTTACCTCAAATGAGTTGTGGTCCCTCATTTGCAACAACACACATCAGTATGGTCTTGCATCAGTAGCAGGGACAACCTTGTCTGGGGCACATAGTCCCTTCACAGCTGATCTGGGCTCATAGGTCTGACACATTTGTCATATCAAAACTGCTGTGACTCTATTAATTATGAGGATACTGTCCACCATACAATATCTCAGGTATGTCTTATTTTAAGAGATTATTCTGCCACCAGTGCAGTAGCGTCATACTTATGGGTTTTGGTACTGGGATGCTTGTCCTTCATGCAGCCCCTTTTCTGCAGAGGCTTGGCCATCACTGCAGCTGTCAGATGGGCACTTGTGTCCCCCGAACCTGCTCTGTGGCACTGAAAAGCAGGTGCTGCAGATCAGAGTTCTGATACAGCAGGGTACACTATCTTTTTGTAATGGAGCTTATGAATGGGGAGTCTGATTTGCAGATTACCCTTTCAGAGATTAAATTAACCAAATAATTCTTATTAATTAATACAAAACAAAAAAGCCTGGCCTTCTACACCCTTGGCAGATGACAATACCTCAGACTGTAAGGTTTATTGTAAACAGGTGCACACATAAATAAAAAAGAATATCCAGCAGAATGTGGTGTGTCACAGCATAAGACACCCAAACACCCTAAACCATTCAGCCAACCATTTATTCAAAAATATGACTAATCAATCAAATGAGATGCTACACCCTGTGGCAAACAACATTCACCAAATATATGCTTGAACGTATTGTTTTCAGCTTTAGCAATGTTCTTTTTCATCATGTCTATAAGCATTATTGTATTTTCTGGTTATTCAGCCGGTGCTAGTGCAGCAAGGTCACATGACATATGCCCTGCTGTACAGGCAATCACTACTAGTCTTCTTTCACCGTCCTTTTCTTACCTGCATTACTTGTCCTTGCCTTTTTGCTTTAAGGAGAATGAGGGCACATAGCCTCTCCTCTGCTCACCAGCCAATCGCCACTTGTGATTCTGTCTCCTCCTTTTAGCACTTCTTTTACGGGCCCACCCCCTCCATTTCCCTATAAAACTGCCTTCCAGCTTTCTCTTAGCAGCTGTTCAGCCAGTGCAAGCAGAGCAATGTCCTATGGCCCCTCTCTACCCACTAGTCATTCTTGTCTTTGTTTCTCCCTCCTTTTCCTAATCTTTTGCCTGTCCTGTCCCATCTTTTCTCCACTTAGCATGCCTTTGAGCATTTTCATTTTTTACTGTTGTTCAACCAGTGCAACTGGAGCAAGCTCATGTGACTTCTGCCCTGTACGACAACAGTCAGGCATTGCTTGTCCTTGTTTCTCTCTCTCTTTTTGCCTGCACAATACCTCTCTTTCCCTCTTAATTTGCCTTTCAGCCTTTTCTTTTGCTGTTATTTTACTAGTGGAAGTGAAGCAAGGTTGACGTGACCTCTGCCCTCATCCACAGGACGTATTTCTTTCTTCCTCCATTTCCTGCTCATTTTGACTGACCTGTCCCGCATTTAACCTGTCTGACAAACATTTTTCTTTAGCAGGTGTTCAGCCACCAACCAGCTAATCGCTGCTTGCCTTTGTTTGTGCCTCTTCTTCGAGCTATTGTTGCCTGCCCCCACATGCTCCCTTCCCCACTTAGTTCTTAGTTTTCAGGTTGCCTCTCATTTGTATTTGGACTATGAATTAGCCTTTCATCCCACCCCTCAGTTAAGCTCTCTGCCCTGTCTCTCACACCAAAGTCCATCCACGCCATCAACAGAAAGCACAAACACTGCAAGCCACTGATAGTAACATAAACACCACACCAACGTCAGCCATATCATCCTCGAACCAACCACCTACATGAACCTAGACGTTGATACTCATTGTAGGCATCCTCACCAACCACAAAGTGGATGCACTCTTAACCGAAATCTGGCTAACTCCCACCTCTCCCCACATCCAGAGCATTCTCACCCCAATAGCTACAGGGTTCAACTCAGACACATTAGATCATAAAAGTGAAAACATTACACTTTGTAGTGTTCATTGACCTGATAAAGGTGTTTGACATGTTAGTTAGGAGGAAATTGGTCAAACTCTGCCAAACCTAGAACCTCCAGTGGGCTTGCTAAAATGTGTTTTAGCCAAGGCCTTCTATAAAGACAACACAGCTTGTGTCAGAACTGGCATATGTGGCGGCCACCTCACAATGGATTCCCAGTCACTCACAGAGTACTCCAGGGCAGCAGGTTGGACGCCCTCTTATTTGTGTTGTATCTGAATGGCTTAGACAAGAGGTTACAATTAGCAATACCAGATGGTCCCAATGTAAATGGACGGGCCACACTGCTCCTACTTGTGAATGAGGCCACTCTCATGGCTAAAACAGAAGAAGCCCTAGCTAAAAATGTTAAGGTTTTCTTTAGATGTTGGCATGTAGGCTTGCCACATATATTGGACAAATCAAAACTCCTGTTGGTGGGGTAACGCGAGCATCTCACACTTGATTTTGTGGTGAAAGCTAAGCTGCTAGATCTGGTTTCCACATATGATTACCTGGGGTGCGCTTTGTTTCTGACTCATCTTTGACAACCCAGATTACCCTGCACACAGTTTTCTGGTAAGCCAATGAGGACAATTATTGCCCACCATAGTATTTGAGGTACAGTGTCAATGAATGCGGTGCTCAGAGTATGCCATCCAACATCAATTGCCCAAGTCCTATGTGGGGTGGAAGCTTGGGGGTTACGTGACATTATAAGATACTTTAACACTAGTGAAAATAATGTCTTCACAAATGTTTTGAGGTAAATAAATCAGTCCAACATCACAGTACACAATAATTTATTATTTGTATTTTATTAACATTTTTGTTCAGTGCTGGCTGTACCCAGAAGGTGTCGGAGCACCTTACACAGTCCAAATGTGTAGATGAAACAGAAGGTACATCATGTTTTCAGGATAGAATAGGTGGATTAGGATGGATCGTGTGGATCGTTTATACAACACGGCTAGAGCCCTGTAACACTTTCATTCATAGATATATGATTGAGCAAATGCTGATATTCTATTAAACTAGCAGGATAACATGTTTAAAACAGATGGGAGACATTTTGTGGGAAAAACGGACTGGTCTTTCTCTAATCCCAACACTGCACCCCCATATGCAAAACAGATTCTGAAAAATACAGTATTGTTGGATCTGTTGGCTGAGCAGTGAGAATCACATTCATCTGTGTACAAGTACCTCTTATTAACAGCACCAGGCAGGCCGCAGCACCATCTAGAAGCGATTTCAGATCATGCCCACAGCACACTAATTTCTAAATTAAGACAACATTATCTAGATTTATTCAATAACATATCCAGCTGGAAGAGTAAGAAATCAAAATGAGTTGGGTGTTCCTCCATGGGGATGGTAGACAACTTTGGACCCATTTATTTATTTATTTTGTCATTTGTATAGTGCACATAGCCCAGAGGCATCTAGGCGCTTTTTGTTTAAGAATTCGGTTACAGTGGATGCTTGTATGTTACAGTCATTGCACAATTGTGTCGCACGGGTAACAGATTACAGAATAAGTTACAGACAAAACATGAATCAAAAGCATAGTTAGTGAATTTACAGAGCGTACAGACAGGATTGCATGAGTCCCAACTATAAACTGCCTGTGATACCATAAACCTTAAGTTAGTTGAGTTCTTGGGCGAAGAGCCAAGTTTTGATGCCTTTTGCGGAAGGACCATAGGGATGGGTCTGTCCTCAAGGGCAATGGCATGGAGTTCCAAAGTTTGGCCGCAATCACTGGGAAGCTGGAGCCGCCCGTTTTTTTGTTGTCTGAACCTGGGGATGGTGACGTGGCCAGCCTAGGTTGAACGGGAATGTCTGGTGGGCTGGGTTTTCGAGGCTTGACTTAGCAGGTAAGCTGGGGCGCTATTGGAGAGGCATTTGTGCGTGAGAGGGTTTTGAATTTAATCCGATCTCGGACTGGAAGCCAGTGGATGTTGCGTCTGGCTGAGGAGATATGTTCATGTTTGAGGATATTGAGGGATGCTCGGATAGCATTGTTTTGCACTACTTGTAACTTGTTAATGTTACGTGCGTTAGAACCGGCAAAGAGGGAGTTACAGTAATAAATCCTTGATAGAATAAGTGCTCTTGTGAGGGGAATGCAATTGTTAGTGAATAGAAAGGGTCTACTGGCTCTGATCAGTTTGGAAGTGTACGCTGCTGAGGAGGCTATGGTATTGACTTGTCTTGTTAGGCAGAGTGAGGAGTCAATAGAAACACCTAACGTTTTTACCTCCTTCGCTACAGTGATGATATTGCCATCCATATTGAAAGATTTGTATGGTTGGGGTAGATTATTCAGTTTAGATTGGCTACCGATGATAAGTAGTCCAGTTTTTATCATCATTAAGACAAACCTCATGTTGCGCCATCCAAGCTTAAAGGGTGAGGTAGATTTTATTCAAGAGGTTGGAATCAGTGTCATAAATTCCGGTGATTGGTAAGAGTATTTGGATGTCGTCCGCTTAGTTAGTGTACGTGACACCCAGTTTTTCAAGGAGGTAAAAAAGTGGCTTGGTAAACACGCTGTACAAAGTTGGCGAGACACATGAGCCTTGTGGCACTCCGCAGGAGACAGGAGCCGGTATGGCAGCAGCCGAAGTGGAGAAGACTCTCATCATATGGTTAGAGAGGAATGATTCAATCCACTGTATGGCCTTGGTCAAGAAATTAGTATCTAGTGCCAGGTGTTGACATAGTATATTATGGTTAACTAGGTTGAACGCTGCAGATAGGTCGAGTAGAAGGAGAATTGCTTTGTCCCCTTTTTCTTTTATTTGGTCCATTTGGATTTTGAGATCTCGAAGTGCTGTTTCAGTTCCGTGGCCTGGGAGGAAGCTGGATTGCCTGAGGGCCAGGAGATTGTTAAATTCTAGGAGTTGTTGTATCTGTAAGTAGGCTACTCTGTCGAGTATTTTCAGGAGGAATGGAACTGTGGTGATAGGCTTGTAGTTAGTGGGGACGTTAGGGTCCAGTGTCGGTGTTTGAGGAATGGGAGTACCCAGGCTTCTTTCAGGTTATCTGGCACTATACTAGAGGAGAAGGAGTTATTGATCAGAGTTGTGATGAAGGGTGCAAGCTCATTGACACAGTCTTTGATGAGGGTTGCCAGGCAGATGTCACCATGGCATCTTGAGGGCTTCAATCCTTTGATGATTGTTATAATTTCAGCAGTGGACACAGGGGTGAATTCAAATTTGTGGACAGTAGGTGGCGCCACAGTGGGAGAATTGGGTGGTGGGGTGTCTCGGATGAGTTTAGCTTTTTTTGGCTTTGATTCTGTTCTGGAGAAGGGGGATTTTGTTAGAGAGGGTGTTTTGGACATTTGTGCACCAAGGCTGATCCTTAATGCAATGGTCAGGTGTTGGACTCATAGTAAACAAAAGCAGTCTTATGAATTATCGAGAGGTGTTCATAAACATTTGAAAACATTTGAAAATTGGAAGATCAATCAGGGCTATTTAGGCTGGAAAACGCACATGAAAATTGAATGACGATGTAGAAAGAACAATATGGTGGTGGGATTTTTCCAGCATGTTTTCTAGCAGCTAATCAAGTGAATCTATATCAGCCTATTGCACCTCGTAGAGTACAAGCACTTTACACTGGCACTTTCGTTGTTTGACTGAATTAGGTTAATGTAAATCATGGATTTTAGCTGAACAATATTATAATATGCTCTTGTAACATTATATGATTGTAATAGGATTACTTTTTAAAATTCAATGAGGTAATGCATGAAGAGACTTGTTATTAGTTTTAAGGTGATGATTGGAAGTTGTATGGATCTTGTTTTAACCAAACTGAACTGAATTGACCTGACTTGAGTTGAGCTCAGACACAAGCTTCATAGGTCTGGTGGAGGACTCACCATCATCCACAAATAATTCTAGCCCTACACCAGACTGTAAGTAGTCATCATACACTCCTTTGAAGCACAGTCAAGTCACTTGTGCCTTTCTCCCACAGGCACAATCATATTCAACATTATCTCGAGACACCCTAAGTCCAATATATCCCTCATCACTCATGAACCCCTTGATCAATCTGGTCAACAGCACCTCCCTCACACACACCAACATCATCTTTCTCAGAGGCTTCAAGCTCTCTGACAACAGTGCCACCAAAATTAAGGAGACGGCACTGCTCAACCTTCGAGATATGGTGAAAGTCACTGAGCACTGAACTCACAACAAAGGCAACATCCTGAACTTCATCATTACAACCTCACCAACCCTACAATAAAACATGTCCCTATGCCTAGACAAGTCAGATCACCTTGCTGTTCCCTTCCCCATCACCCACGTCACACCAACAAACTACACCCAACCAAAACCTACCAAGCAGATCTCCCAAACCTTCAAATACCTCCCTTTAGAACCATGCAGATAAGGGCTGAGCACCGTTGCCACTGCCCTGTCATTACCCCACAACAAGGACAGCAAAACCATACCAAATCACTCTACAAAACCCTAAGGTCAAACATCAACATACATGTCCCAGAATAACAATGTGCATCATACCTAAACCATCTGCTCCTTGGTACACAGAAGAACTCAACATTAGCAAAATAATTATTCATAAGCAAGAGAAAAGCTAATGAAAGTTAAAAACCCCATCTGACGTAACCTTCTCTAAAAAAACTCAAGACATTGTGCAAACAAAGGATCACCTCAGCAAACGGCTCCTGTTACCAGAATATCGTAGCCAAATTAAACAGTGAAAACAATGCTCCCTACAAGGCAGTCACACATTGTTTCAGAAAACCCCTAACCCTACAACATTTTTTATTGAAAAATCCACTGACATCAATCACTTCTTCATTGACAAGATCACAAAAACCACCAAAACAATTACGCTAATGCCAAAACTGACAACAGCTTTCTCATTGCACCACGCAAAACAACAACATAGATTACCTTCAAATCACTCACCATGGAAGACCGGGCATAGACTGCAACATCCCTCAAAGCAATACCCTACTCAGATATTAACTTCTCAGTTTCCATACTGAAGACACTACTCATAGAAGCCGCCAACATATTCATATTTGAGAAATCATTAACCCATCCTTCAATGACAGCACCTTCCCACTACCACCACCAGAATTGGGCAAATCCGCCCTCCCCCTCGTCCCCCGACAACAATGCTGGACCCTTATAATCTCAGCAACTGCCGCTACATCACACATCTTCTTTTGTCAGGCAAGATCCTTCAAAGAGCTATAGCTACCTAATATCAAGTGCACATAAACCTCCACGGCCTCCAATAGACGCATCAATCAGGAGACCCAGATGCAGCATGGAGACAGCTGCCATCCCAGTGGTAGACAATGCAGTCTGTATCCTCAACAATGGGCCCTTGTCTCCTGTTATTCCTCAAACTTACCACATCATTCAACATAGCAGACTATCAAACCCATTTCAAATTTCAACACAACCACATGGTGAATCAGAGCGAATGACATGCACTATTTAACCTCCTACTGCAAACAGTTTGTCCACCTCTAAACTTCACATGTATAGTCCCACATGGATAAATCATATCACCCATGACCTTCAACTTCTACACAAACTCATTGCGAAGCATTCTCGCCAAGCACAAGATCCACATACACTAATACACTGACAATGTGTAGTATCTGTGCTCTCATGCCTGGGGTGTGAGGAAGGATTCTAGAATGATGGGGAAGGGACCAAGCCCGAAAGCGTGGAGAGACAGTTGAAAGAAAGCTGGGAGAGGAGATGTGATCAGGTGTCTTGGGAACAAAGCGGCTCAGATCAATTCAGCTACCCTTGCTCCCTCCACAGCGCCACATAACATTGGCAACAAGGGGCTTCCTATTTGCTGGAGCCGAAACTGAGCTGTCGAGCAAATCGGACCAGAAGGCTAGCCTGCTGCAATCTATGCACTCATGAGGAGTAAAGGAAATTTAGACAGTAACCTAACAGTGGCGTAAATCCTTGGTGGCTACTTGGAAAGGGAAGGGCGAGTGCCAAAGGCCAGCAAGATGGGGTGGGATACAGTGGGCTTCATTATAAGTCAGGCAGTAAGGGGTTAACAGCGCCGGGAAAGGTGCTGGTGCCATCAACCACATACCGCCTGATTACGAGGCCCCTCGCAGAACCCGCTCTGCACGTCTGGGTCAACCAGACGTGCAGAGCAGGTCCCGCAAGGGGAAGAGGGAGCAAACAACGGGCCGCTGGTAATCGACACGTTGTTTGCTCCCTCTCCCATTCCCATTCAGCCCTGTGGGGGGTAAAATGGGAATGGGGAAGATCTGGGCCCGGGTTCCTGAAGGGAGGAATTACCGGGCCCTCCGAACTCGGAATGGCCCGGTAATTCCCCATTCTGGGAACCCGGACCTGG
The DNA here is from genome assembly GCF_040938575.1 of Ambystoma mexicanum. NCBI lineage: Eukaryota > Metazoa > Chordata > Amphibia > Caudata > Ambystomatidae > Ambystoma > Ambystoma mexicanum. The sequence goes on along the minus strand of NC_090934.1, from coordinate 307,866,866 downwards.
ACCCGATTTTGGCGGCAGCCATGCCGCCAATAGCGGTTTGGCTACCGCCAAAGTCGTAAAGACGGCAAATCTGTATTGCAACAATCTGTATGGCAACTATTGTCCACCACCCCTGCCCCAACCACAGCTGCACTCCCCCAGGCCAACCTCCATAGACCAGGCCGGCACTCAACTACCACAAGTGCAACAGCCACAAATGACACAAACATTAATGCCCCAGCAGAACGCTATGTAAGGGAGTAACATGCCAACAACCGATGCAGTGCCGGACAGCACTGTGGTTTCCTACCAAAGGGTTGAGCATGGTGGGAAACAACCCCATCATGTTTCCCTGTACCAATACATACCCTGACTAGGACAGCCCACAGAGAACTCTTAAATGCTGTAAGGAACTCATGGTGGCAACAGTAAAGACAGATACAAGTGATCACAGTTCAAGGGTGTTTATTAAACTTTATAATGGGTGAGATAAACGCCTAATTTAAATCTAAATCTAAGATTGGGGCAAGCTATGACCTACAAATACTAACAAGGCAGTCCTAGTGGCGTCTTGTCAAATAAAAAGGGCCTATATAAAAAAAACGATTGACAATCCTTACCACTAAGTTATAAAAAAGCGTGTGGGATAATTATCACCAGAAAAGAAAGAAGTGTGCACAAAATGGTAAGTCAGGATGGTATGGCTGGATCTCCCATCCCCACGTTTTATGCACGGGACAAGGTGGGACTTCTGAGCACAGCACACTCCTTGGCCTCTGCAGCACGAAGTTCGCAATTCCATTCAACCAGAACCTTCCGGGGCCAAGTCTCTTTCCTACAAAGTCTTTTGCAATAGAAGGCCTGCTGGATCAAAAACAACAAACAAACAAAAGTTCCTTCGCTTGTCTTGCACCTTGGACGATTGCTCATCGCCCCTTGGATCTCCCTCCGCCGGGCTCAGAGCCTTCTTGTAAATTGGGCCTCCCTCCTTCAGGTTCACTACGGCCTTTGAAATACATCTTGCAATATTTAAGAGCCTTAATGTCTTTTTAAACAACTTCTCACTGTGGACAACCCTCAGCCGCGGCCACACTTGTCGACACAATGTTCACGGGTGCATTACTCTTCACCTCAACTCGCAGGCATCCCTCAGCCGGGTTCCCGCTTGCAAAATACACAGTTTGCTTTGCTTTATCACATGCAAGATTTACTCTTTTAGCTTTTCAATGGCATCCCTTCCGTTGAGTTTACATAGCCATCTTTAACAACAGTTCATGAGTTTCTAACACAGTTCATGATTTGCTTCATCTCATCAGAAAGCGTGGGTTCCCTTCCCATAGCTTTCTCTCAACATCCCTCGGTCGGGTTCACACTTGCCACAGTTCTCAGAACATTCTCTTCAGAAAGCGGGGGTTCCCTTCCCCTAGCTTTCTCTTGGCAATGGGTCAGAGACTTTGGATTGTACAAGGGATTTGACGTGACCCTTGTAAGTCCACTCTAACATCTCACGCCACCCTTTCCTAGGGCCTTCTGGTACTTGCAGTTTCAACACAAAACAAAAGTGGCCAGTGAGAGTCCTTTGAATGAGCACACCTGTGGCACCTGACCACTCTGCAACTGGCCCTTGTCTGGACTTTCCCAAAAGTTGAAACGCACACACAAGTTCTTTCTTCTAAAGTTCCTTGCATTCATATAATGTTGCCACTTGCAAACTTGGGCTCAGCACAGTTCAGTTAGCTTTCAGCTTCCTCCGACTCCCTGGCTGTGTTGAACCTGTTGGCTTGTTTTGCTTTTGGAGTGAAGGACGGTACCATGGTAGCCAGCGTGCCTCCACGCCTGTGCTATCAATGCTGGAGGCCCCCATGCACTGTTCACATCTGTTCCTCCACACACCAGCTGTAACTCCCGGTCTTATGATTTCCCTTTCAGAGTCTTTGCAGGTCTAAGTTGAAAAGGGCAAGGGCAGTTCACCCTTCATCATCTCTCCAGGTCTCGCTGCCTTTCTCCTCTGTTTTGAACAGCTTGTCCGGTGTAACAGGAAACAGGAAAACAGGGATTCTGGGAGATGTGGTTTCCGAATGCTACAGGGTTTGGGCTTCTAGGGGATTTACCAGATGTGGAAGGGCCGTTGGATAGAGGTATGGGAGATTCTTTGGGTGGAAGGGATGTAGGTGTAGGACAACCTACAAAGGCCTCAGGGACTTCATCCTTCTCACCATCGCCTCAGGTATAATACTGCATCTCACCTGGGGTATTCCCCTGAGCATAACCATGGGATCCCCTACCCAGGTGATCCTTCCTCGTTCGTCCTCCTGGATCTGAGAGTGCCAGCCCTTCCCTCACCACCTGAATAAGGTATTCTCAAGGTCTACTTGGGAGAATACCCTCAGGTTTCTCAAAATGCCCAGGCCTGTCCATGACAATCCACCCTGATGAGAAACCCTTGGTGGGGGCTGAGATAGGTAACAAACAATTCATCTTCATGGTTGGCACAGGTACCACTAAATCATGCAGCAGTGAGGGAAACTTTCCACTATCAGGTAAAACTCTAGACAAGCTGGGCTTCTCTGGGGCTGTCGGAATGGTTCCCTATACAAAAGAACTGGACATCAAAATAGGAGGGAAAGTGGTGCATGCACCTTTATTATATTCTGAGAGCTCCGATAAATGTATTGGGGAAAGAGTTGTTGAGTAAAGTGAGCATGACCGTTTCTTTCACAGATGGATGGATAGTGTGCGCCACTTCGGGCACGTATGTTATAAGAACGATGGTCATAAAACATGCAAGGGGAGCTGAGGCTGTGGTTTGTGGTATTCCTGTGGACCCTGATTTGTTTGTGTGTGGCATAACAGTGCTTCTCGAAGCCGTGCCCCATATTGGTAAAGCTTGCTGGTGAGTGCCGTCTGACTTCATTTTCCAACCTGTGGTGTCCCCTTAACTGGTGGCGGGAACAATATAGTTCCTAGATTTGCAGGGTCTGGTGGTGTCAGTTAAATGGATTGTGGTAATTGCAATAGGCTCAAATGGATGTGAGTTGCGCACAGTGCTGTGTATTGACCCTACAATGCCCCTCAAGGAAGTGAAAGATGCAGACTTGTTTGAAGATAGGCCAGATAATGTCAAGATTGTGCTGAAAATTTCTATTCCCTGTGATATTATGGTGCAGTATCGGAAAGTGCAGTGTCCATTGATGGCCCTTGTAGCCCCACCCCCCTTCACTGACACAGACTTGGAACAGGTCCCTCAGAGATTGTGGACGACAAATGCCCACAATGTTGGGCTCTTACAATAGGTAACCCCAATTAGAATAACACTCAAGCCAGGAACGGGGCTGCCTCCGGTAAGACAGTACCCCTTGTCATGGGAGGAGGGGGAAGGGATAAGAGACACTATTGTGGCCATACTAAATCAGGGGATAATTTTATATTCTACTTCCCCATGTAACATGGGTGATCTACCCAATAAAAAAGGCAAAAGGGGGGAGTTGGAGGATGATTCACGATTTGCGCCCTCTTAATGACATTGTACAGGCAGAATTTCCAATGGTCCCCAAACCTGCATCAATACTTTATAATATCACCAAAGAGGTGACCCACTTTACTGTGGTGGATCTTAAAAATGCCTTCTTCTCTGTCCTTCTGTACCTGACTCACAGTACCTCACTACATTTACACATTGGGGAAGAACTTAGAACACACAAGATTGCCTCACGGGTACTGCAAGTCCCCCAGTATTTTCAATAGGATACTACATGCAGATTTAGGCAATATTCATGTGCCCAGTATCAACATTCAGTATGTTGACGACTTGCTAGTCTACAGTGTCAGCGAGCACCAGTGCAGAGAAGACTCCATAACGCTCCTACAACTTTAAGGTTGCAAGGGATACAAGGTTGACAAAGCAAAACTACATTATTGCCTCCAGGAGGTGCTCTACTTGGGTCAGTTAATTTCTGTCAATAGCGAATGAATAATACCTGATCGCGCCGTACTGTGAACACCATCTCGCAGCCCAAAACAGTGAAGGAAATGAAAAAATGATGGGGCTATGCAATTATTGTAGGGCATGGATACATGACCACGCTGCATACACAAGACCACTGTTGGAGGGCCTTAAGGAAGCTCAGAAGGGCAACAGCAAAATAATATGGACAGAAGAGATGTGTACCAATTTCAATGACCTCAAGAAGGTCATTTTGATTGCACCAGTGTTAGCAACCCAAAACTACATGCAAGAGCTCTACCTATTTTCCCATTCTAATGGACTGCTGATGACTGTGGTACTGACACAGAAAAGCTCCATGGGCCACACGCCATTGGCCTATTACAGTGGTATTTTAGATTCAGTGATCCTGGGGCAATTCGCCTGTGACCAAGCACTTTCTGCAGCGGAATCTCTGTAGCATTGTACGTTGAGCACACAGTGTTTGCCATCTTAGAATGCTCTAAATCCACACTGACCATGCAGCGAGCATACGCGTACGGGATCATTCTATCCAGTCCCAACATTCACATTGTATGATGTAAAACTGTCAACCCTGCGACTTTCCTAACGGAAATGTGCTCTGACAAAGACTTGGCCAACCACGACTGTGTCACTTTTGAGCGTAAAAAAGATGATGGGCCTCATTACGAGTATGGTGGTAGGGGGTTAACGGCACCGGTAAGGATGCCGGTGCTGTTAACCCCCTACCACTGCATTCTGAGGTCCCTTAGCGGTTCCCGCTAAGGCCAGCTGGTTTTACCAGCCGCCCTTAGTGGGACCCGCTAAGGGACCAGGGAGCTAATAACGGGCCCGCTATTTGCAGGCCCGTTTATTAGCTCCTTCCCCATTCCCATTGAGCCCTATGGCGGCTCGAATGGGAATGGGGAATGATTTTCAGAATGGGGTCTTACCGGGTCCTCCAAGGTTGGAATGACCCGGTAAGTCCCCATTCCGACTACCCGGACACGGGTTTGGAGGCAGCCATGGCGCTAATAGAAATAGCGCCATGGCTACCTCCAAACTCGTAATGACCCCCGATATCCATAAAGCACATGACAAACCACTTGAAGGGGAGTTCCTCTTCATTGATGGGTCAGCAACAATTGACCAGGACACAGGCTTACGACACACTGCTGCGGCAGTGGTCTACGTAGTAGATGGGAAATACGAGACACTTGTGTAGAATAGGTTACCAATGCATTTCTCAGCACAAGCAGCGCAGCTCGTAGCGCTTATTGAGGCACTACAAGCATACCAAGGGTGTCACGAGACCATTTACTCAGACTCAGCATAAGTAACAACCACAGTACATGCAAGTCTTGCACAGTGGAGGAGAAGGGGATTCAGGAGGGCAGACACATCCTCCCGTGCAACATGCTACATTACTTGACAAACTGATCCATGCACTCTCCCAGTCTTCTGTTCTGGCGGTCTTAAATTACACCGGCCACATTGCTAACACAGACAAGGTCTCGCTCAGTAACACTGCTGCGGATGCAGCAGAGAAATCCGCAGCATACCTCCCAGTGCCACAAGTGGCCGAGTATCCCATGCTGACACCCAACACAGAACAGTTGTCTACCTCATGCAATGTCCTACCAATTGCACAATTGATCGAGCTACAGGGACAGGTGCCACAGGAGGAAAAAGAGCTTTGGGTGAAAAGAGGGTGTAAACAGTCTCCGACAGATCTCTTGTGGAGACCGGAAATATCAGGGAAAGCAGTGATGCCCCATGAGTTATTGCTAGTAGCGGCCGACCAGTTACATCATCCATCCCATGTTTCCAAACAACAAATTGCAGCAGACATTCAGGAAGACTAATTCGTCCCCAACAGACAAGAGAAATTATGAGCATGGCCACACATTGCACTACGTGCCAAAGTTAAAACACAGGTCTCACACTAAGGACTATCAGAGGCACCCTGCCCCTCCCTACTGGGCCATTCCACGAATTCCACATTGATTATGCAGACATGGGTGAAAGGTGTAATGGATCTCATTACCTCATTGTGGGTGTTTGTTCCTTCTCGCAATGTTTGGAGGCGGGGCCTTGTGCACATCCTGACACTAAGTATTTTTAAGTGCGGGAAGTGTTTCCTCAATGGGGTGTGTGCGATGTATTGAGGTCAGATAATGGCACACATTTTTTCAGTGACCTCTTCAAAGCGATTTCGACATTCCTAGGCATCAGGCATCGGATGGGAACCATTTACCACCCACAGGCCAAGAAAGTCTTAAAGAGGATAAATGGCCTGCTTAAAAGAAAGCTGTTCAAATTGTGTACCACCTTAAAAAATGACTTGGTGCATGTCCACCACTCGCATTGTACAGTTTGCACACCCAGCCCTGTAAAGACCACCATTTATCGCCCCACAAAGTGGTCACAAGGTGCTGCATGCACACGCCGCTCTCTCCTGTCAGGCGAGCGTCAGACGCTCATAGAGCAGCATCCATTTTGGGGGAGGTGTTTAATAGCTACCTCTCCTCCCTAACAAAGGCAATACAATGTGTCTCCCAACATATTGCGCCTCCCCGAACAGAAGAAGCAACTGGCGCTGCAGCGGACACACCTGCAACATCACCCGCTCTGCAGCGTTTTCCTGGTGATTTCATTTATGTTAGGAATTTTATTTACTGATGGAATAAGCCCTGGTATAACGGTCCATTTTGGGTCATTTACACCACTCCCCTTGCCGTCAAAGTAAAGGAACTACATTACTGGGTGCACCTCTCTGATGTCGGAAAAGCACCTCTGCCCCAACCAGCACTGACGGACTGAACTGCACCTTGCCGACAATATTGACATTCCACCATCCATGACAGCACAAGCAACCTTTTTTAAGGAATAAAGAAGCATTGTCCAATACCCCCACACAATGCTGCTACGTACTACATTTGCACAGGAATTGCACTCTTGCCATTCCATCTCTCTCTCTCTCTCTCTCTCTCTCTCTCCCTCTCCCTCTTTCCCCAGCTCTTTACCTCTCTCCATCACTGCATCTCATTCTCTATATTTGTTTCTCTATCTTCTCATCTACCTCTTTTAATAAAAAGTTCCTTTTTAGGTCATCATCGCGATGGATCCAGCAAGCTTTATATTAGGAAAAAGTTATGTGTATAGTACCATGTCAATATTCTCTTATTCATATCTATGTGCAATGCATTACATTTCTGGACTATTTGCAACATTTATGGTTGGTTTAGGTGCAAGTTCAGGGTGTACATTTATATGGGTAGGGCATATAAAAGAGGGGGGAATATGCAAGCAAATGAGTATATGCAACCAAATGCTACCGTTAATGGGTCTATTCAAATTGCAAGAATGACTGACAGTGGAATTCAGGATGTAAATATGACCAAATACTTTCACACTGTCATGGTCATCGGGCCAAGAACGCAGACATTAAAGGGCCACATACACAGGGGCCTCGGATGGACACAGTCCTGGCGCCTTTGGTGCCAGGCTCATGAATAACAATAAGCAAGAACATTACTTTGGGACAAGAATGCTTTTATTTTGGACAAACACCTCATTTTGGATGCAAAGTGCATTTAACATGGGAGCTTTCATCACTAAAGCAGCCCCACGTGTACTCTTGGGTGTGGCTGCTGCTGCTATTGGGTTGCCTTGTATGTGCCGACTCTCTAGGAGTGGCAGGGTGAGGCAGGCAAGCCAAGCCTAGTGGGCGTGCCCACGATCGCAGCTATATAGGCTACTGCGATCCCTGAGGCAGACGCTTCGCGTTATTCTGCACTTCCATGCAGCATAATGCTCACCGCCGCCTGGGAATAAACTTATCTTTGGAAATCCTGCTTCCTGCTTTCATACTTACCAACTGGGGAAACTGCTCTCACCTGTGCGCGTCTTCGTTGATCCGGACATTCTTCTCCAAATCTTCCGGGAACGGTGACATCTTCTTCTTGACACCGCAGTTCATCTTCAAGCCTTCCCGAACGCTGACATCTTCATCTTGGCACCGCAACACAACGCGCTTCATCAGCAACAGCAGCACCTGCAAGTAAAAACGAAAGTCAAGGTTAGACACTTAAAAGACATTCAGATTAAGGTTGCACTACCACTGAACCTCGCGCTTTGCATCAAGCTATCACTCAACCATATTTTTCCTGGCTGTGTTCCGTGCCCGAAAAGCTGCTTTTGAGTGCATTTCCATCTATTGGGAAGAAAACAGAAGAGAAAATGTTATTCAGGAATTAACAGCAACATTGAGAGCAATAATACCAAGACAGAAAATGAGAAGAGGCAAAGAGGAAACTGAAAGGGAAAGAGACAAGAGGTGAAGCATAGTCGCAGCTGGACTGGACTATTACTTAACAGGGATCAGTGAAGGAACTAGATCCCATCGACAAGCGCCCCTGCCAGAAGTAGCAGGACAGAGAGCTTACCATCAATAATTAACAGTTGAGCCCTATGGGCCGGTACATGCACACAGAAATCGCACCTTGGGTAGAAGGGTTTGAGAGGCACAATATTCACAGATCAGTGCACTCACATTTTCTCATATTCACGCAGAGCAGTGTCACCAATTGCCACCGTTCACAGCTTATCCGCTGAGGGAAAGATCTGATGGGGGTGATCTAACTCATGGGAGGGCTGCAACCGTGCTCCAACGCCTCAGTAGAGACCAGGTGAGCGTAACAGAACGTGATGCCTCTACGACTCTCTGCCTGGGCATTATGGAAACTTCAGAGACAGACCAATTGGCCCAATTACTATGGGAATTATGGGCTGAAGTACATGCTTCAAGGCAGGAAACCACTTCATTAAGGAGGGATCTTATTGTAACTCGAGAAAGAACCGACGACTTGGAAAGACAGATGTTACAGGCACAAGCAGAGCAGGTTCCCTTGCTGGGGAGAGCCCATTCTTCCACGCCACAGCAATCAACACCAATTCAGGTGGTCCTTCCAGGAGCAGTGCCTTTAGCCCCGCCTGAACGCTTCATCGGCAATCCAAACAAGTTCACCATATTCATGAACCAATGTCGCCTTCATTTCTTATGCAGACCAGGAGCCTTTCCTAACGATCAAGCCAAAGTTGCATTGGTACTCTCATATCTAGGAGGCAACGCGGTGGACTGGTCAATACCATTGGTCACTCAAGATAATCCTTTGCTTCAGAACTTTGGGGATTTTCAGCATGAGATGGAGAAATTGTTTGCCTGACATACTCAAGGACAAGCTCTAGACAATGAGTTGTTGTCACTCAGACAGGGGACTCAAGATTTATTAACCTACATTGAAACCTTCAATCGTCTCATAGCCCAGACCAACCGGCCAGAAGAAAAGAGAACTACGCTCTTTTATTGTGGGTTACGTGGAGAACTTAAGGATGTGTTGGCTCACGTTGTGAACTCACCTGAGGGGTGTGCGAAATACATAGACCTGACAGGGCAACTCGATCATAAGTTGCAGAATAGGAAAATGGATCGAGCCAGAACAGAGGGAAGATCAGTTTATGTGCGACCACGTGAGAACCAGACCAAACTACCCGAACAGTCGGAACCAATGCTGATCAGTGGTTTATGAAGTCCTCTGACCAAGGGGGAAAGAGAGAATGGAAGGCAACAACAGCGCTGCTTATATTGTGGTAAAGCAAGTCACCTCATCCGTGAATGCCCGTAACACCACCCAAGAAAATAGTTGGAGCAACTGACGAAAACGATGAAGAAGAAGTACAGGACTCGGCTAACTCTAATGCCTGGCAAGCGTAGGGATCCACTTGTCGAGCGAGAAAAAGGAATCTGTGCAGACCTCACATCTAGTCTTTCCGGTACTTTTGGTGAATCACAAGCAACCGTCAAAGATACATGCCTTGGAGGCATGCATTGACAGTGGAGCTGTGGGTAACTACATTGACCAAGATCTGGCTATCCAAATAGGCCTTACTCTCCAACAAAAGCAGAAATCGGAAAACGTCACTGCAGTGGATGGTTCTCAGCTATCATCTGGCCCGGTGACACAATACACAGAGAAAGTCAAGCTTCTGTTGCAGCACTGGCATCAAGAGGACATTACCTTCGATCTCATCAGTGCTTCTCAGTTCCAGATGATATTGGGAATGCCTTGGCTGGAGACCCATAATCCTAGGATCGACTGGTGAAAACGAGTTCTGACCTTTCCTCAAGATTGTGCTGACACCTGTTACAACAAAGACGTCGTCAACCTGAAACCAAAGAAAGGAATCGTGCTGGGCCTCACTGGCTCTTTACCACTTGAATACCTGGATTACCAGGATGTCTTCCAAAAAGAGCAAGCCAACGTTTTGCCCCCGCACAGATCCTACGATTGCCAAATAGACCTCGAACCTGGAGCCCAGATTCCCTGCAGTCAGATTTACACTCTAACAGAGCAGGAAAACCAACATCTTAGAATTTACCTGGAACAGTATCTGGCAAACGGTTTTATCCGTCCATCCAAGTCCCCTGCTTCATCGCCCCTCTTCTTCGTGCCTCAATCACATCACAGTAAAAAACCAATAGCCCTTAGCACTTATACCAGAACTCCCGGATCAGGTGAAACACGCTCAGATTTACACAAAGCTGGATTTACGACGGGCCTACCATCTTTGAGAGTCAAAAAAGGAGACGAGTGGAAGACGGCCTTTCGCACAAATATGGCCTCTTCGAATACCAGGTCATGCCCCTCAGGTTATGTAACGCCCCTGCGGCGTTCCAATTCTTTATGAATGATGTGCTCGATGAACTATTGGACGTTTGCGCACTTGTCTACATAGATTACATTCTCATCTACTCAAATTCCATGGCAGTTCTAGAGAAGCTTAAACAACATGAGTTGTATGCCAAGCTGGAAAAATGCTTCTTCCATGTGACCAAGGACGAAGTTCTCGGTTTCATGCTCACACCACAGGGCGTACATATGGACAATCGAGAAAGGTGCACCCAATCCTCCAATAGCCTTCACCAACATCCACGAAAGGATTACAAAGTGTGCTCGGATTCACTAATTTCTATCGTCGATTTATACCTGGGTTCTCACAAATCGTACATCCAATTACTTCCCTGCTGAGAAAGAACAAGAAATTCCATTGGTCCACAGAAGCTGAAGAAGCCTTTCGGAAGCTGAAACTAGCATTTACCACAGCACCAGTTCTTCAACACCCTCGACCAGACCTGCCATACATGGTTGAAACAGATGCTTCAAACGTAGCAATGGGGGCAGTATTGTCTCAACGGGACCGGAAACAGGACAGTTGCATCCCTTTGCATTCCGGTCCCGCAAGTTCTCTGCCACCGAATTGAACTACGCAATCACGGATAAGGAATTACTGGTGATTAAAGCAGCATTCAAGGCATGGAGACATTATCTTCTTGGGGCAAGACACACGGTCACCGACGTCACAGACCACCGTAACTTACAATACTTGAAGACCGCCAAAGCACAATCCTTGCGTCAACTTCGTTGGGCTCTCTTTTTCACTGAATACGACTTTATTATCACCTATAGACCTGGAGTACGGAATGGAAAGGCAGACACACTATCACGCATGAGTGAAGAAAAAGGGGCTTTTACAACATCAGATTCTGTGGCCATCATTCCCGAAGAACGAATTCAAACCAAGATCGCCGCCACCACGTGTGTAGATGACTTAAAAACCAGTTTGCAATCCCAGATGAATCAGTCAACACAACAGGAATGGCTTTTCAATGATACGCCATTGAAAACAATCTACCATATTTTCAAGGACGCTTATATATCCAGGACACGAAACTTCTGGTCGCCAACTTAGAGAAAAGACATTGCCCAATTTATTGTAACCTGTGGTGTCTGCGCACAACACAAGTCTCAGAAACAAAACCCTGCTGGCTTACTACGTCCCTTGATGGTACCACCAGCACCATGACATACTCTGTCAATGGACTTTATCACGGATCTTCCTCGCTGCAATGGTTACAACACCATCTTAGTCATTGTGGATTTATTCTCCAAAATGGCCCATTTCATCCCTCTGAAGGGACTCCCAACTTCATCGACTCTCGCTACTATGTTTTTAGAACAAATTGTCCAATTGCATGGATTTCCATCAATATTAATATATAGGATCGTGGAACTCAATTTGTTTCCGCCTTTTGGAGAAGGTGTTGTACAATGGCCAAAATTGACGTCCGATTATCCACAAGCCATCACCCCCAAACGGATGGGCAAACCGAATGAACTAATCAGACATTAGAGCGGTATTTAAGGTTTATGTTACAGCACTCCGAGGACTCCTGGAAAAACATACTCTGGGTAGCCGAGTATGCATACAACTCTGTTCACACGAGTACTGGGCAAACTTCATTTTATACTGTGCACGGAAGGCATCCGCGGACATCAGTATTTGATCCACTCGATACTTTGAAAATGCCAGCAATAAAAACTTTGGATAAAACCATCACTCAGGTTCGTGAGGAAGTGACAGAACATTTGACTAAGGCCAAAGAAAGACAAAAACGGATTGCTGATCGGCACCGAAAAGAAGCTCCCGATTACCAGATTGGGGATAAAGTCTGGTTAGCATCCAGATACATACCATTGAAAGGACCAAGGGCCTTCCACCCCAGATATTTGGTCCCCTATACTATCAAAGCAATAATCAATCCTGCCGCCATAAAATTAGAGTTACCATCGCACATGAAGATTCACCCAGCATTTCATGTCTCTCTCCTCAAACCAATGAAACCAAATACACTGATTAGCCCTCCACCAGAGCCCAAATTACTTGATAGGGAACCGGAGTATGAAGTAAAATCCATGCTGGACTCCAAGGTGGTTTGGCCCAAATTGTATTACCTTATAGTCTGGAAAGGTTACGGACCCCTAGACCAAATATGGGAACCCAGTGGACACGTCCATGCTCCACGTTTAAACAGGCAGTTCCATCGCAATAATCCCACCAAACCAGAACCGGGAGGAGGACCACCCTTGAGAGGGGCCTTGAGGGGGAGTGCTGTCATGGTCATCGGGCCAAGAACGCAGACATTAAAGGGCCACATACACAGGGGCCCCGAGTGGACACAGTCCTGGCGCTTTGGCGCCAGGCTCATGAATAACAATAAGCAAGAACATTTATTTGGGAGAAGAATGCTTTTATTTTGGACATAACACCTCATTTTGGGTGCAAGGTGCATTTAACATGGGAACTTCCATCACTAAAGCAGCCCCAAGTGTACTCTTGGGTGTGGCTGCTGTGCTATTGGGTTGCTTTGCACGTGCTTACTCTCTAGGAGTGGCAAGGTGTGGCAGGCAAGCCGAGCCTAGTGGGCGTGCCCACAATCACAGCTATATAAGCTGCTCCGATCCCTGAGACAAACGCACTGTTTATCCCAGACCTAAAAAAAAGGCTTCCCTGCAGTAATGGACTACTACTGGGTGTGTGGACAGCAGGCATTCTTGCATCTCCCGCCATCACGGAGGAGCCACTGCTCACTGGCCATGCTGCACTCAACAATCCTTGTGATCCCTGAAGAACACCTTGCAGTGGGATCAAAGAATTTGCCTGTCCCGACTCCAGCTCCAGCCGCAATGGAGCCGACCAGAAACCTGTTACCACGCCCCATCTTTCATGTCTTCCCCGATAAAGAAAAGAACAGCAATTTGCGCAGAAAAAGAAGATCAAACTATCTGTCTCTAGAGTCCTCCGAACTTCGTAAAGAAATACCTAACGAATATAGACTATTTAGCAAAGAAGAAACATTCTTTGCATTCCTACTTCTAGCTGGGGTCCAAACAGCAATGAATGTTAAGTTGCAAAAAATAAGATGGGAGGTTGTGCTGCTGGCGAATGACACAGAACAAGGCCACAATGCAATAATGGTCGAGATGTGCACCATAAGGTTGATGACCCTTCAGAATCGGTATGTGCTCAATCTGCTCACATCGATGCAAGGAGGGGTTTGCCAAAAAATCAGTGATTCCTGCTGCACATTCGTACCTCCAAACAACTGTTAGGCAGAATTATATGCAGTACCCTATGGGACTACCACATACAATTAAGACTACAAGTGACAGTACAAATTCACCTTTGGTACAAGCCTGTACTACACAGTAAAGTGGTAGCGATGGCTGAGCAGCCAGACTTATCTCAAGAGTAAGTGAGCAGTATCAATAGTTACACAAAGGACAGCAATTAGTATGATTCAAACAAACAACGACTCAATGTTTCTGAGTAAAAGAATATACATTTATTTACACATGAGTTGTATAAAATTTCACTAAAGTAAAGCAGTTGAAAAATTACACTCTTAATACACTACACCACACCCAATAGATTCTGGACAAGTTAGGCTCAAAATGAAGTGTGAGCAAAATGGCACTCCAGCAATTTAAAAGGGAGGGAAAGACAAAGTTAGGCAGAAATTGAGTAACACCAACAAGTAAGTAAGCAGGGCAATCTAGAAAAAGGAACTACAGTGAGGAAATCAGATTCAAACAGGGCCTGGCCCAAAGTCAATGGGTCAGAGTCTTTTGCTCAAGATCACACAGTTCAGGGTAGTTCACAGTTAAGTCTTTGCCCAGAGTTCCGGACGAAGTTGGTCGGCAGAAAAGTTAGTTTAAAGAATGGAGAAGGACAAGCCCTCGGATTGGCAAAAGGTTTCACGCACTTTCACCATGGCTGGACGAAACGAACAACCAGATTTGAACAGTACCTTAAAAGGAGAAGAAGGCTGTAGCTGAGGCGGACGTTCCTGGCAGGTCCTGCAGGCTAAAGGCTAATGGTTCCTGAAGCGACTGTCGGACTGACATAAAGTTGGAAGACTGGAGGGTCCTGCACTGCCCAGGGAAGAAACCAGCAGCAGAGCAAAACAATGAATAAAAGATGCACTCCTTAAAACGCAAGCAGGGTCCGTTCCTCCTGGCTATCCAGTTCACTGTAGCTCTGTACAGCAAATTCGACCTGAAAAGGGAGCCTTGCTTGGAGTTTGGGTGAACTGGTTGGTCCCACCAGCTCAAGGGGAGAAGATCTTCGGACCTGCAGCAGGGCTTCACCGGGCAGTTCAGTCTTGGTAGGGGTCCTCTTCTGTCAACTCCTCTTCGGTTCTCTCATTCCAGTGGTGTCTCTGTTTTTCCAGACCCAGAGATCTGCTTTTTATGCAGTTTTCCTCCATTCACACAGCCTGGCTGTCAATTACACAGCAGGGTGTCTGCCCCGCCGGGACATTCACCACAGCCAATCAGATCAGAGGGTGACATGGGTCTCCAAGGAGACCCTGTGCAGTGAGTCCTAAACCCCTCCCTCACATCCTGTTCCCCCAAGACATATAGGTACCTAAGGAGGGCTTCTGTGTAGAAGCCCGTGAAGGGACGGTGAACAAAGGAACCAAACTTGGCATGCAGAGGAAAACACGAGAAAGACTTTTACAAAATATAATGGCGGCTAAACCCAGCCGGATACGCATAAAAATGTATATGGTTTAGCGGGCTTAAGTTCGAGGCTACCAAGATAGCCTAAAACAATACCAGGGCTATTTAAGATAACCGCGGTAGGGAAAAATAGGGTAGTTACCACTGCCACCAGCCAAGTCTTAAAGAAAAGCGAGCGAAACAATGCTCCAAGAGAAACAGACAAAAAGTTCTGGAAAGGGTTAGTATTAACCCTTTCCAGAACTCTATGTAAGATACTTTGTACTGGGTCTGTGTGTTTTAAAAGAGACTAATAAAGTCAATGGCAACTTTGCATGTTCTGAGAGACAGTTGTCAGTCTCAGAAAATGGAGTCGGAGTTGGGACAAAAGACAACCCTGTGTCACTGCACTGAAGGTGCTGTGTAACACACAGTAAAAAGATGATGCCTATGGAGTAGGTGAGGCTCCACAGTCTATGAACACAAGAGAATGTTAAACACACACAGAAAAACACATATAAGAGTGGGAAAAAAGGCTCACACTCTTATCAAGTGAAAATAAACCCCAGAAATCCATCAAAGCTGCTGAGGGACTCAGTAGGTAATGGAAATTAGCCATTCTGGAGAACTCGCCCTAAAAACAACACAGCGAACAGCTCTCTGGTGAAAATAATAGGAGCACTGCATTCCCAGGCACTTTAGAATAAAACAAAGGCAGTCATAGGTAATGTAAGAAACCAGGGGGGAAAGGGGTGATCTTAAAGTCTTATACACAATCATATTATTGCATGTTTTGTAGTTGTAGTACAATGCGGGAATAGCAGCCATCTTAGATATTAGCAACCATTTTGTGACACATAGCTTAAACATAGCATGGCAGTCAATACTCCAGGCCTAGGCTGTGAACATGAGCAAGGGAATAGGTTGTATCCCACACACCAATGAGAAAGGCCTGAGCTGCACAACTCCATAAAACTCTTCATTGTCCTAAAAGGTTGCCAACTTTCACGCCCTGGGAAGAATGTGCCCACGGGAGGAGCACTGATTGTCTGTGAATGGTGCAATCCCATGAGAAGGAAGGCACGGGCCTCCAAAACCCACCAGTCCCAATCCTAAATTATAGCAGCCAAATGCCCTGGATTTAGGACCAATGACCAATGTACTAGATAACCCCAGACCACTGACCATAAACCTGTGGGCCCCAGATTGATCAGAAAGATCAGAAATTAGGGCATTCCTGCCTTCACTCCTAGGTCACGTGATTTGTCGCTTGCAAGTTGCAGGGAGGGATGAAATTATAGCCCAGAAGGTTGTGAGACCTTGGAGAAATGCCAGCCTGTATTGGAGTGAGTGAAGCGTGTGAGTTAGTGTGACCTCGGCTTTCCCCCTGGGAGCCTGTCTGTTCATACCAGGTGCACTGTTACATAGAAATAAATGTGTTTTTACTTAATAATATAATTGTTATTTGGCTGTCCGCTGACTGATGACTACTGCAACATTGCCCACATGGAGGAAGATGGACAGATGGGGCTTGGCTCCAATGGCCCGACATCCCCTATGGAGCAGGTGACCTATGTCTAGGGTCTCACCGACCAGCAGTGCAGGTTTGCACATTATGTAATTTGCATCATTGGTGACGGTGTAT
The DNA here is from genome assembly GCF_040938575.1 of Ambystoma mexicanum. Taxonomy (NCBI): domain Eukaryota; kingdom Metazoa; phylum Chordata; class Amphibia; order Caudata; family Ambystomatidae; genus Ambystoma; species Ambystoma mexicanum. Next base: position 307,849,894 of record NC_090934.1, on the reverse strand, counting down.
GCCGTCATAAAGTATTGTCCATACTGATTTCGCCAGAACATTCTGCGGCACCAGTGTTCTTTGTTGGCGGTTTTCCCTTTGAATGGACATAAAACTTGTTATGCTTGTTATGCTTGCAAGAGGTGTACTGGGCCTTACATGATTGAGTACTGAGAGGAGCAACGTTGCAGCAGACTGTCTTTCGAGAATGCCACTAGAAGAGCAGACCACAGAAGATCAAGTTGATGTGGCAACTATTGATGAACTAGATGCAGATATTGTGCATGTGAGCAAAAAAGAATGGATTCAGGCTGGCATGAGAGACACTATTTTACAAGAAATGAAGACATGTTGGTATCATAAAGCTTTGATGAACAATGTAGAGAAATCAGTGGTCTAGTATCTGTGCTCTCATGCTTGGGAACGTGAGGAAGCATTCTGGCATGATTGGCTTAGGGCCAAGCACCGGAGTCTGGAAAGACAGTTGAAAGACAGCTGGGAGAGGAGGTGTGCTCGGGTGCCTCCGGAATAAAGAGGCTCAGATCAATTCAGCTAACCTAATCTGTCTGTTTCTTGCCCCCTCTATGGGGTCACATAGCACAATGCACAACTCTACTTGAAAATACCACCCTATTGAAGACATCCACGAGCTCGAAATCTACTTCCCCCTGAATCAGACTGAGATGCCCACTGCCAACCTCAAACTGAACACCACCAAGATGGATTTCTTGCGCATCATCAAAATTGAGGAACAGCCTGATTCCAGGCCTGGCTTTCCACCATAAACCTCAGGGGTGTCACCTCTCAGCTGACACCATAGGCTATGTCTCTGGGATTTCACGTAGACAGCTACTTCTCCTTCAAAACACACACAGTGAAGAAAGCTCAGACAGCATGAAACTAACTGCAGAATATACATTCCTCCCTAACAGACACCTGCTTTAAATCCCCCTGCAGGCCTAACCCACCTATATGAAAGGAATATCCTGCTCACTGGCGACCCACCACCTGCCTCATACCTTTCAACATTGGATTCACTCCCATCCTCATGCAAATCATAAAAGACATCCAGACCATCCTATTGGGTGGCACATCCACCCAACTAGTATGCCCTGTGACAAGGTCTCCTGTCTCAGTATGGGGACAATCAAGAAGGTCTACCAGGGGGCTGTATGCCAGCCCAAGACTGTGGATGTTGGGCGTGAGGGCAGTATGGGGAGGATCCCTTAATTGCTTGGCCTCAGTGCCCAGTACATGGCAGGGGACAGTCATATGACCTTCGGAAGGCTCCACTTTTCTAGGCAAGGCAGCATATAACGTTCTCTAGCCAGGCATGCTCAGGTTGAAGGCTGTGCCTTTAAAGGAAGCCCTTTCTGAGGTTATAGCAAACGTAGTGGAGGTCTGGGAACCGTGAATTCCAGAGCTGGCCCTTGCGAAACACCTTGTTTTGGTGTTCACGTCACCGGTACTGAACGTTCCTGTCCCCTGAACATCATCTTTCAACCCGACAGCTCCCGTAACATTAAAAGACTACAGCAGGGAGCCACTCAACATCAAAGTGGTTTCCCTACAAGGGCTGGGCATCATGGGCCAGGGTACCATTGTGTTCATTTTTCCATGCACATAGGCTTTTAAATTAGTCAAAGGTGCAAGAAAAAGAACAAGGAGTGTTTCCAAACCTGATTTCATTTGCTGAAAGCACGGATGGTGGTCCAAGCCAGTGCAGACATATGCTAGGTGGGTCAGAGAAGCCTTCCATCACAGGTACAGCCCTTTAGTAAAAGATCCACCCTCGGAGAGGAGGGAAGAAAGTATAAAGGCCAGGCAACCCAGTCTGGAAGTGTGGGTTATTGGAGCAGGTTGTAGTTATTTGTTCAAGGAGGTTGAAGCACATTACGTGGATTGTGGAGGAGTGGTGGTGACTGGAAGTGAGAGGTAGAGAAGAGTTAGGAGGGTGTGGTAGAAGTTTGGAATGGGCGGTACCAGCACAAGGAAGTGGTAGATGTTCAGAGGATGCGATAGCAGCAGGAAGAGGTTGTAGAGCACTGGAAGAGGTGGTAACAGAAGGAGCAGGTTGTAAAAGACTTGAGGAAGTTCTAACAGATGGAGGAAGCAGTATATAATTGGAGGTGCTGGTAACAGCAGGAGCAGACGGTTGTGGTAACAAGAGGACAATCTGATTTGGGAATCAGTGCATTGTTGTTTGCTAGTGGGGAGACCAGGTAATCCATACTCCACTCACTCCCCAGCGCTCCCTGTCTGAAACTCTGCTTGCTGTTGATTGGTTGTGCTGCCTAGCACAAATGTGGCCTGGAACGTTGTCTATAGACTCGCAGGAACCAGCAACATTCTGCAGAGAGCTATGACTACATACATCATGCAGTGAAGCAGGCGTAGAATGAGTCACCGCCATGCCGGCAATGTGCGTCAAATATTATAGGGCAATTGGGCGGGGGTGGGAGGGCACAAGGAGACCCGCGATAACGAAAAAAGGTTCGGCAAAGGCCACCCTGCTTTCATTAGTGATCGCTATGTTGGTCTAAGGCAGTTAAACACATCTATGTGCCTTTGAAGACCGTCAGTGGCCCTGAAAATTACCTCTATTAGGGATAGGGATGAGAAAGGCAGTGCCAAGGGAACCCAGGGCAATGCCAGGAGTACCAGCTGCTATCCTTGATGCCCAAAACCGACGTCATGCGAATGGAAGTAGGAACCAGAAGCAGTACTTGTCCTGGCACTGCTAAAGTGCTATTTGGACACCCTACATTGCAAAAGGGTCCAGATTGCCGTTTATAGTGACAGTCTAGTGCCTCATGATGGTCCAGCAGATGGCACCCTACACAAATGCATATACACGACTTGCCGTTCCTTCAGGACAGGTAGTGGCCCTTCCATCTACCCCTCGCCTTCAGAAGAATGCTATTCATATGCATGTGCACTCTGGTGTGTATTGCACCCTGGTGCTGTTGCAGTGACCAAGAACATGCCCCAGCCTCACGTTTTACATAGATTGTTTACCTAATCACAATGATCTAGGACAAAGATACTCTCATGTCACTTCCTCTTTTGTGATATGGGGGTGGGTCTTAGGCCGAGTGATGTCACTTCCGCTACTCCTTTATGATTTTGATTAAATTAATCCACTAGTTTGGTATACAGAGGAATAATAATGTTTCCTCTGTATATCAAAGTAGTGGATTCATAACATACGCTAACATGGGCCAGTTTCCAGATTTCTGAAGGATGCCCTAGCGTGGAAAACAAGGACGCACGTGGTCTTGTGGTTTATGTTGATGTAGCACACAGAATCTGATGGTGTCAAAATTGAACAACGGGGATTTAATTATGGACCTATGATTACTTTTGAAACTAGTCCCTGTTTTTTTCAAAACTTCAAGAACTCTTTTTCACGTTCTGTAAAGTTGAAATATTACTTTTTTCAACTAAACGATTGTACCATTATTTATTGTTTGCCACATATTTCTGAAAAGTTGAACCAGTTAAGAAAAATGTACATTACATTTGTTCGCGTCATATGCTTGTCTTAGAATCCATATGTGGAATTTGGGTGGACACTTTATATTTTTTGGAGGCAGATTGACTAATTTACTCAATATATAATTAATCTCCAGCCATCCATTACCAGGCTCCTCTGCAGGACCAGATAACAACTCTCATTTTCCATTGATGTTCAACCTAATTCTATATGAAGCATTTTCCAGCCATATCCAGTGTGATGCAACTATCATGTGAGCATTCACTCACTTGTTAATCAGACCTACATATTGTGGTAGTTGAGGTTATCTATTCAGCACCCTTAGAATAATAGCTGACAGGATCCTATGTATATATATTGCGGTAGAGGCCATGTAGTTATGGTTAAGTTGCTAAACCCATAGGAAGAGCACTTTTTGGGTGGCTTATAACTTCGCTCCCCCTGGACGAATCCTCACCAAACTTTGCAAAAAAAAGTATATGGCCCACTCTGAATTTCTTTGCAAAGTTTGGTGAGGTTAGATTAAGGGGGCAAAGTTATAGGGGGGGTCCCAAAATGTATTTTTTCCCCCACAGACTGAATAGAGAAAACAGGTTGAGCACGCCTATGGCCCAAACCGCTGGACGGATTTTCATCAGATTTGCGACAGGAGCTGCGGCTTGGTCCCGAAAGCGTGCTTTTGTAAATTTGGTGAAAATCCGTCCAGTACTTTTTTTTTTAAATGACGAAAAAGTACATGTCAAAAAATTGTAGTGATACCTATGTCCGCTCCATAGACACACTTCCCTGTTCGCTCCGCGGACAGAACACTGATTGGATAATCGTCTTATGTCGTGTCCGCAGACATATGACATGTTTGCTGATTGGTTGCGGTGAAGCGTCAGGTTCATCACATTCTTACTTAGAATCAGTCTCTTGAACGTGCTTTAGAAATGATTACAATAGTAAGCAGACAGAGCACACTTGGCTTTTTAAGGCGATGTTATTGGATGTTAGGAGATAGGAGAAATAACTGTATGCTTTTCTTGCTATTTATACAGGGTAAATGGCAGGAACTGTCGGGAAAAATATGCAAAGTATGCATTTGTGAAGGTGTGGGAAGTAAAGTAGGAGGATTTGATGGGTTCAGCAGCTTATTATTGTATTTATTGTGTTTATATAGCGCTTTAATCCAAAGCGCTGTACATTATAACAAGGTACATAAAACATTTTTTAACAGTGGAAGCAATTTACCAAACATGAATCAAAACAATAAAACAGCATGTAGAGCAATTAATCTGTGAGGGTAAGAGGGAAGGAGGGGGTGAGGATGGGAAAGGAGGAGGGAAATGAAAGGGCATTAGGGTGAAGAAGCAAGGAGGGTAAGGAAAAAGGGGGGTTAGGGTGAGGTTCTTAGGGGGAGATGTGAGGGAAAGGAGATAGTAAGAGAGAAGGTATCAGGGTGGGGGATGGAGGAGAGATTTCAGGGAAGTACAGAAGGAGGAAAAGGTAGGTATGGAGTGGATAGAGAGGTAGGGAGTTCCAGTGCAAGGGAGCTAGGAGCTGAAAGGAGCGGAAACGGGAGGAGACACATGGAGAATGGGGAAGGGTGAGAAGAAAGAGATCAGCAGAACAAAGGGAATGGGAAGGGGTGTAGAAAGAGAGGAGAGGTAAGGGGGAGCAAGATCATGGAGAGATTTAAAGACAAGGTAGAGAAAATGAAATTTAAGTTCGTAGTGGAAGGGAAGACAACCAAGGTAAGAAAGCAAAGAGGAAATGGAGTCGTGAGGAGCAAGGAGGCAGAGGGTATGGACAGCTGAGTAGTAGAGGGATTTGAGGGGGGCGAGATGAGATGCAGGGAGTCCAAAGAGTATAGAGGAGCAGTAGAAGAGATGAGAGAAGATAAGGGCGGAGATTAAAAGTTTAGTGGCATGGAAGGTGAGAGAGGAGCAGACTTTGCGAATGTTGAAAAGTGGTAGCAACAGGCGCGAGAGGTAAGAGATATATGGTGGGAAAAGGAGAGGGAGGAATCAAAGTGAATGCCTAGATTGTGAGCGTGGGGAGAGATGGGAAGATTAGAGGGGGGAAAGTGGATAAAAGGTGGAGGAGAGGGAGGGTAAGAGTGTTGGAGGGCAAGAATAAGACTTCAGTCTTATCACTATTGAGGGAAAGAAAGCAGGATGACATCCAGTTTTTAATGGCAGCAAGACAGGAAGAGAGTTTAAGGTGGAGTTCAGGAGAAAAGGAAGAGAAGGAAAGAAAGAGTTGGGTGTCATCGGCATAGAAATGGTGAGAAATACCAAAGGAAGAGATGATGGGGGCAAGGAGAGAGGTGTAGAGAGAGAATAGGAAAAGGCCGAGAACCGAACCTTGGGGTACCCTGTAAACCAAAGGGAGGGTGGGTGAGGTACAACCTCCCCAGGAGACAGCAAACAAGCGGAAGGAGAGGTAAGAGAAGAGCCAGTTGAAGACAGAGCCTTTGAAACCAAAGGAAGAAAGAGTGTTGAGAAGTAGGGGCTGATCAACAGTGTTGAAGGCAGCAGAAAAGTCGAGGAGGATGAGGACAGGGATTGTTTAGAGTATCGAGCGGAGAGGAGGGAGTTAAGAATATAAGTGAGGGCAGTTTCAGGGGAGTGTTTAGGTCGGAAGCCACATTGAGAGGGGGGAAGGAGGAAGGGTTAGTAACAAAGGTTGAGAGCTGGGAGTAGGCTACTCGTTCAAGTAGTTTAGAGAGGAATGGGAGAAGAGAGATTGGATGGAACTTAGAGGTAAGAAGGGGATCAGCAGAAGGTTTTTTCAGAATAGGTATAATAGTGGCATGATTGAATGCAGAGAGGAAGGTAGCTGAGGAGAGATAGATGTTGAAGAAGGAGGTTAAGTAAGGAATAAGAAGAGGGTAGATCTTCGGGATGAGGAGGGTGGGGAGAGGGTCAGTAGGGGCCGATGTAGGGTGGACTTTGGACAGGAGGAGGGACACGTCAGAAGGGGAGACAGACGAGAAGTCAGACATATAAACTGAAGGGGAACAGAGGGGAGCGGAAGGGGTGAGTAGGGAGAGCAGTTAATCTTTTGAATAAGAGAAAGAATCTTAGAGGAGAAGAAGTTTGCAAAGTCAGAAGGGGAGGGGGAGGATGAGGCGGAAGGGTCAGGGGTGGGCAGGGAGAGAAGACGAGAGAGGGTTTAAAAGATACGGCGAGGATGAAAGGCTTGTAAGTGGAGAAGGTTAGAAAAGTAGGAACGTTTAGCAGAGCTGAGGCAGGAGTCATAAAGAGAATGGTAGGAGAAATAGAAGGTTTGGTTGGATAGTGAGGGGAATTTGAGCCAGAGTCGCTCTAGGCAACGAAGGAGATGACACATGGATAGAAGATGAGGGGAAAGCCATAGTTGAGAGGGTTTGCGAGTAGGACGGAAGGAGGAGAGGGGGTAAAGTAGATCAAGAGTGGAGGAGATAGAAGAGGAGAGAGTGGCTACAGCAGCATTGGCCGAGAGAGGAGAGAAATCAGGAAGGGGGGATGAGAGGATGAGCAAGTGTCAAAAAAGAGAGATGGATTAAGGTCATGAAGGTCACGTCTAGAGAGGAAGGTAGGGGAGGGTACAGGAGTAGATCAATGGGTAAGGGGAGTAAGGGAGAAGGAGAGTAAAGCATGGTCAAAGAGATAAATGGGTAGTGTAGAGACAGCGGAGGAGGGGTAGGTTGAGTTAAAGATAAGGTCAAGAGTGGAGCCTGAAGAGTGGGTAGGAGAAGAAGGGAGAGGAGAAAGGAGATTGGAGTCAAGGTTTGATATAAGAGGGGAAGATTGAGAGGAAGAAGGGAGATGAAGATTAAAGTCACCAAGTACAGTGAGAGGAGATGGGGAGGGAGAGATAAGTGAGAGGAGGTGGTCGAGGTCATCGTAGAAGGAGGAGAGGGGGCCCGGAGGTCAATAGATAATTAGAAAGGAAATAGGGTAAGGGGAAGTAAAGGATTTGAATAGGTATTTGAAGGAAGAAAAGGTAGGAAGAGGGGGTGAGGAGTTAGAGGAAAGGTATTTAGGATGGAAGAGGAGGCCAATGCCACTGCCGCAAGCAGGATACTACTCAGAATACTACTCAGAATACTACCAGAATACTACCAGAATGCTACCAGAATAATTACTCTTCAGGAAAGTTGTAGGGAAGAAGGTTGAAATAAAGCATGTTTACCTGACTGCAGGTGATTAGCAAACTACTGGGTGATCCTGTGGTGCTTGGAGATGGGAGAGTCTGAAATAAAATAAGGATTGCAATGAAGGGTGTGGTGCTTGCGTTGCAGACTGAAGGGAAGGCGGAGATGTTGTATGTGTTGGTTTACTACATTGTTCGTACATAGTTGTACATGATGTGATAGACATGACTGCACCTGTGTATAGTTGAATGCTGTGGCAAATTCATGCACCAGGGTACCATTGTGTTCATTTTTCCACGCACATAGGCTTTTAAATTAGTCAAAGGTGCAAGAAAAAGAACAAGGAGTGTTTCCAAACCTGATTTCATTTGCTGAAAGCACGGATGGTGGTCCAAGCCAGTGCAGACATATGCTAGGTGGGTCAGAGAAGCCTTCCATCACAGGTACAGCCCTTTAGTAAAAGATCCACCCTCGGAGAGGAGGGAAGAAAGTATAAAGGCCAGGCAACCCAGTCTGGAAGTGTGGGTTATTGGAGCAGGTTGTAGTTGGTTGTTCAAGGAGGTTGAAGCACATTACGTCGATTGTGGAGGAGTGGTGGTGGCTGGAAGTGAGAGGTAGAGAAGAGTTAGGAGGGTGTGGTAGAAGTTTGGAATGGGCGGTACCAGCACAAGGAAGTGGTAGATGTTCAGAGGATGCGATAGCAGCAGGAAGAGGTGGTAGAGCACTGGAAGACGTGGTAACAGAAGGAGCAGGTTGTAAAAGACTTGAGGAAGTTCTAACAGATGGAGGAAGCAGTATATAATTGGAGGTGCTGGTAACAGCAGGAGCAGACGGTTGTGGAAACAAGAGGACAATCTGATTTGGGAATCAGTGCATTGTTGTTTGCTAGTGGGGAGACCAGGTAATCCATACTCCACTCACTCCCCAGCGCTCCCTGTCTGAAACTCTGCTTGCTGTTGATTGGTTGTGCTGCCTAGCACAAATGTGGCCTGGAACGTTGTCTATAGACTCGCAGGAACCAGCAACATTCTGCAGAGAGCTATGACTACATACATCATGCAGTGAAGCAGGCGTAGAATGAGTCACCGCCATGCCAGCAATGTGCGTCAAATAGTATAGGGCAATTGGGCGGGGGTGGGAGGGCACAAGGAGGTCCGCGATAACAAAAAAGGGTTAGGCAAAAGCCACCCTGCTTTCATTAGTGATCGCTATGTTGGTCTAAGGCAGTTAAACACATCTATGTGCCTTTGAAGACCGTCAGTGGCCCTGGAAATTACCTCTATTAGGTATAGGGATGAGAAAGGCAGTGCCAAGGGAACCCAGGGCAATGCCAGGAGTACCAGCTGCTATCCTTGATGCCCAAAACCGACATCATGCAAATGGAAGTAGAAACCAGAAGCAGTACTTGTCCTGGCGCTGCTAAAGTGCTATTTGGACACCCTACATTGCAAAAGGGTCCAGATTGCCGTTTATAGTGACAGTCTAGTGCCTCATGATGGTCCAGCAGATGGCACCCTACACAAATGCATATACACGACTTGCCGTTCCTTCAGGACAGGTAGTGGCCCTTCCATCTACCCCTCGCCTTCAGAAGAATGCTATTCATATGCATGTGCACTCTGGTGTGTATTGCACCCTGGTGCTGTTGCAGTGACCAAGAACATGCCCCAGCCTCACGTTTTACATAGATTGTTTACCTAATCACAATGATCTAGGACAAAGATACTCTCATGTCACTTCCTCTTTTGTGATATGGGGGTGGGTCTTAGGCCGAGTGATGTCACTTCCGCTACTCCTTTATGATTTTGATTAAATTAATCCACTAGTTTGGTATACAGAGGAAAAATAATGTTTCCTCTGTATATCAAAGTAGTGGATTCATAACATACGCTAACATGGGCCAGTTTCCAGATTTCTGAAGCAAGGACGCACGTGGTCTTGTGGTTTATGTTGATGTAGCACACAGAATCTGATGGTGTCAAAATTGAACAACGGGGATTTAATTATGGACCTATGATTACTTTTGAAACTAGTCCCTGTTTTTTTCAAAACCTCAAGAACTCTGTTTCATGTTCTGTTAAGAAGTAATATAATTTTTATCAACTAAACGATTGTACCATTATTTATTGTTTGCCACATATCTCTCAAAAGTTGAAACAGCTAACAAAAATGTACATTACATTTGTTCGCGTCATATGCTTGTCTTAGAATCCATATGTGGAATTTGGGTGGACACTTTATATTTTTTGGAGGCAGATTGACTAATTTACTCAATATATAATTAATCTCCAGCCATCCATTACCAGGCTCCTCTGCAGGACCAGATAACAACTCTCATTTTCCATTGATGTTCAACCTAATTCTATATGAAGCATTTTCCAGCCATATCCAGTGTGATGCAACTATCATGTGAGCATTCACTCACTTGTTAATCAGACCTACATATTGTGGTAGTTGAGGTTATCTATTCAGCACCCATAGAATAATAGCTGACAGGATCCTATGTATATATATTGCGGTAGAGGCCATGTAGTTATGGTTAATTTGCTAAACCCATACGAAGAGCCCTTTTTGGGTGGCTTATAACTTCGCTCCCCTTGGACGAATCCTCACCAAACTTTGCAAAAAAAGTATATGGCCCACTCTGAATTTCATTGCAAAGTTTGGTGAGGTTAGATCAAGGGGGCAAAGTTATAGGGGGGGTCCCAACATGTCTTTTTCCCCCACAGACTGAATAGAGAAAACATGTTGAGCACGCCTACGGCCCAAACCGCTGGACGGATTTTCATCAGATTTGCGACAGGAGCAGCGGCTTGGTCCCGAAAGCGTGCTTTTGTAAATTTGGTGAAAATCCGTCCAGTACTTTTTTTTTTAAATGACGAAAAAGTACATGTCAAAAAATTAGTGATACCTATGTCCGCTCCATAGACACACTTCCCTGTTCTCTGCGCGGACAGGACACTGATTGGATAATTGTCTTGTGTCGTGTCCGCAGACATATAACATGTTTACTGATTGGTTGCGGTGAAGCGTCAGGTGCGTCACATTCTTACTTAGAATCAGTCTGTTGAACGTGCTTTAGAAATGATTACAATAGTAAGCAGACAGAGCACACTTGGCTTTTTAAGGCGTTGGTATTGGATGTTAGGAGATAGGAGAACTAACTGTATGCTTTTCTTGCTATTTATACAGGGTAAATGGCAGGAACTGTCGGGAAAAATATGCAAAGTATGCATTTGTGAAGGTGTGGGAAATAAAGTAGGAGGATTTGATGGGTTCAGCAGCTTATTATTGTATTTATTGTGTTTATATAGGGCTTTAATCCAAAGTGCTGTACATTATAACAACAAGGTACATCAAACATTTTTTAACAGTAGAAGCAATTTACAAAACATGAATCAAACCAATAAAACAGCATTTAGAGCAATTCATCTGTGAGGGTAAGAGGGAAGGAGGGGTGAGGATGAGAAAGGAGTGGGAAAAAGAAAGGGCATTAGGGTGAAGAAGCAAGGAGGGTAAGGGAAAAAGGGGGGTTAGGGTGAGGTGCTTAGGGGGAGATGTGAGGGAAAGGAGATAGTAATGAGAGAAGGGTGGGGGATGGAAGAGAGATTTCAGGGAAGTACAGAAGGAGGAAAAGGTAGGTATGGAGTGGATAGAGAGGTAGGTGTAACGCTCACCTGATTCCCGCAGAGGCGCCGGTCTTGACTGGGTGAATGCCGTATCTTCAAAGGTGATGTGTAACACACGGTTAGCTCTTTGGGCTGGACCTCTGTGCACTGTATGTCTGACTCGAAGAGTAAGATGTCTGCAGATAGAAAATATGGGATTAATGAACTGGGGTTATTGGGTGCCTCTCTCCTCTTCCCTTTCTCTTCTCCTGTAGAACCCCAAAGGTTAACACCCTCACCTTAGGTAAGTGAACGCCGAGCTCTCCATCTGCCTCGGGGCAGGGTGCCGTAACCAGTTTCTTCACTGGATAAGGGTGCAGGCCTCTTGACCTCAGAGGACTGCTGTCCGTCGTTAACTGCACGAACGGTAAGTTCTGGGCACTTCAAATGTCTTAAAAGTCTTTTGTAATGATATCTCTTGTTTTGCAGGGTTCCGGCGATGGCGGATGGTGGGCTGATGAGAGTTGAGGATCGAACCCGCGTGAGGAATAGAAGCGCCTGGAAGCACGTAAGTAAGCGCTTGTAGCCTGCTTCACGATGCGCACTAACTGTCCCTTTTATCTTGCAGGTACAAGTTCGGAGCTTTAGAGAAGCTAAAGGGTGCTGGAATACCCACTGGATTCGGCGTGGGAAGGAGTAATGGCACGTGAGTAATAAAGTTGCCCAATGTCTTTAAACGCACCTTCTTTTGTCTTTCAGATGCGGGATGCAGCGCCGAAGGCCTCCGGAGCGTGCGAAGAGCTGGTAAGCTTTTGTCTTTCAGATGCCGGAATGCAGTGCGAAGACCTCCGGAGCATGCGAAGAGTAGGTAAGCCTTTGTCTTTCAGATGCCGGAATGCAGCGCGAGGCGTTGGTGACAGCCGATGGACCAGGTAAGAGATGCGCTGCCACTGAAGACCGTAGTGCTAACCTGTTCTTTCTTTGTCTTTACAGGTGCTGCTGAAGACTGGATTCCAGGATGGTAAGCCTTTGTTCCCTTAGGCCCAGGATCAGAAGCAGAAGACACGATGAGCGTTCTGCTGCAGAGAATGCAGAATAATGCAAAGCAAGATTCATCCATCGGGTGTGGTTTAAATAGCCTCCTGTAGTGCTTAGGTGTCTCCTTCCACAGCCACGCCTAGGTAAGAAAAGAGTTCCTGCTTTCCAGAAGAGTTCCAGTGTTCTGAACCTAGGGAGTGGCTCCTGCCCCACCCAACAGGAAAAGTAGTCCCAAACAGAAGAGGATCAGGGGTTCAACTGGCAGGTAAGTAAGCAGCATGGTCTGCTGCAGGTAAGTCCACCCAAGCATTATGAGCCCAGCGCTTCCAGCGCTGGGACTGGGCATCTTTATGCGCCTGGTGCCACTGGCGCCAGGACAGGGTCCAAAAGGTCCCAATTGGGACTGGCTGGCACTCGGAACCGGGGTTATGGGTCTGCTTCCAAGGGAGTCGGGCAAGTCCTGATCTTTTGGAAGCAGAGATCATGACAGCAGGGAGTTCCAGTGCAGGAGAGCTAGGAGCAGAAAGGAGCGGAAACGGGAGGAGATACATGGAGAAGGGGGAAGGGTGAGAAGGAAGAGATCAGCAGAACAAAGAGAACGGGAAGGGGTGTAGAAAAAGAGAGGAGAGAGGAGAGGTAAGGGGGAGCAAGATCATGGAGAGATTTAAAGACAAGGCAGAGAAAATGGAATTTAAGTTGGGAGTGGAAGGGAAGACAACCAAGGTAAGAAAGCAAAGAGGAAATGGAGTTGTGAGGAGCAAGGCGGCAGAGGGTACGGACAGCTGAGTAGTAGAGGGATTTGAGAAGGGCGAGATGAGATGCAGGTAGTCCAAAGAGTATAGAGGAGCAGTAGAAGAGGTGAGAGAAGATAAGGGAGGATATTAAAAGTTTAGTGGCATGGAAGGTGAGAGAGGAGCAGACTTTGCGAATGTTGAAAAGTGGTAGCGACAGGCGCGAGAGGTAAGAGAAATATGGTGGGAAAAGTAGAGGGAGGAATCAAAGTGAATGCCTAGATTGCGAGCGTGGGGAGAGATGGGAAGATTAGAGGGGAGAAAGTGGATAAAAGGTGGAGGAGAGGGAGGGTAAGAGTGTTGGAGGGAAAGAATAAGACTTCAGTCTTATCAGTATTGAGGGAAAGAAAGTGGGATGACATCCAGTTTTTAATGGCTGCAACACAGGAAGAGAGTTTAAGGTGGAGGTCAGGAGAAAAGGAAGAGAAGGAAAGGAAGAGTTGGGTGTCATCCGCATAGAAATGGTGAGAAATACCAAAGGAAGAGATGATGGGGGCAAGGAGAGAGGTGTAGGGAGAGAATAGGAAAGGGCTGAGAACCAAACCTTGGGGTACCCCGTAAACCAAGGGGAGGGTGGGTGAGGTACGACCTCCCCAGGAGACAACAAACGAGCGGAAGCAGAGGTAAGAGGAGAGCCAGGTGAGAACAGAGCCTTTGAAACCAAAGGAAGAAAGAGTGTTGAGAAGTAGGGGGTGATCGACAGTGTCGAAGGCAGCAGAAAGGTTGACGAGGATGAGGACAGGGATTGTTTAGAGTATCGAGCGGAGAGGAGGGAGTTAAGAATTTAAATGAGGGCAGTTTCAGGGGAGAGTTTAGGTCAGAAGCCAGATTGAGAGGAGGGAAGGAGGAAAGGTTAGTAACACAGGTTGAGAGCTGGGAGTAGGCTAGTCGTTCAAGTAGTTTAGAGAGGAATAGGAGAAGAGAGATTGGATGGAACTTAGAGGTAAGAAGGGGATCAGCAGAAGGTTTTTTCAGAATAGGTATAATAGTGGCATGCTTGAAAGCGGAGGGGAAGGTAGCTGAGGAGAGTTAGATGTTGAAGAAGGAGGTTAAGTAAGGAATAAGAAGAGGGTAGATCTTCGGGATGAGGAGGGTGGGGAGAGGGTCAGTAGGGGTCGATGTAGGGTGGGCTTTGGACAGGAGGAGGGACACATCAGAAGGGGAGAGAGACGCGAAGTCAGACATGTAAACTGAAGGGGAATAGAGGGGAGCGGAAGGGGTGAGTAGGGAGAGCAGTTAATCTTTTTACTAAAAAAAAGAATCTTAGAGGAGAAGAAGTTTGCAAAGTCAGAAGGGGAGAGGAAGGATGAGGCTGAAGGGTCAGTGGTGGGCAGGGAGAGAAAACGAGAGAGGGTTTAAAAGATACGGCGAGGATGAGAGGCTTGTAAGTGGAGAAGGTTAGAAAAGTAGGAACGTTTAGCAGAGCTGAGGCAGGAGTCATAAAGAGAATGGTAGGAGAAATAGGAGGTTTGTTTGGATAGTGAGGGGAATTTGAGCCAGAGACGCTCGAGGCGACGAAGGAGACGACGCATGGGTAGAAGATGAGGGGAAAGCCATAGTTGAGAGGGTTTGCGAGTAGGACGGAAGGAGGAGAGGGGGTAAAGTAGATCAAGAGTGGAGGAGATAGAGGAGGAGAGAGTGGCTAAAGCAGCATTGGCCGAGAGAGGAGAGAAATCAGGAAGGGGGGGTGAGAGGATGAGCAAGTGTCGAAAAAGAGAGATGGATTCAAGTCACGAAGGTCACGTCTAGAGAAGAAGGTAGGGGAGGGTACAGGAGTAGATCAATGGGTAAGGGGAGTAAGGGAGAAGGAGAGTAAAGCATGGTCAGAGAGAAATGGGTAGTGTAGAGACAGTGGAGGAGGAGTAGGTTGAGTTAACGATAAGGTCAAGAGTGGAGCCTGAAGAGTGGGTAGGAGAAGAAGGGAGAGGAGAAAAGAGATTGGAGTCAAGGTTTGAGAGAAGAGGGGAAGATTGAGAGGAAGAAGGGAGATGAAGATTAAAGTCACCAAGTACAGTGAGAGGAGAGGGGGAGGGAGAGATAAGTGAGAGGAGGTGGTTGAGGTCATCGTAGAAGGAGGAGAGGGGGCCTGGAGGCCGATAGATAATTAGATAGGAAATAAGGTAAGGGGAAGTAAAGGATTTGAATAGGTATTCGAAGGAAGAAAATGTAGGAAGAGGGGGTGAGGAGTTAGAGGAAAGGTATGTAGGATGGAAGACGAGGCCAATGCCCCCGCCGCGACCAGAATACTACTCAGAATACTACCAGAATGCTACCAGAATAATTACTCCTTAGGAAAGTTGTAGGGAAGAAGGTTGAAATAAGAAAACCTGGAAAAGTGGCAATGGGACAAAGCACGTTTCCCTGACTGCAGGTGATTAGCAAACTACTGGGTGATCCTGTGGTGCTTGGTGATGGGAGAGTCTGAAATAAAGTAAGGATTGCAATGAAGGGTGTGGTGCTTGCGTTGCAGACTGAAGGGAAGGGGGGAGATGTTGTATGTGTTGGTTTACTACATTGTTTGTACATAGTTGTACATGATGTGATAGACCTGACTGCACCTGTGTATAATTAAATGCTGTGGCAAATTCATGCGCCAGGGTACCGTTGTGTTCATTTTTCCACGCACCTAGGCTTTTAAATTAGTCAAAGGTGCAAGAAAACTAACAAGGAGTATTTCCAAGCCTGATTTCATTTGCTGAAAGCACGGACGGTGGTCCAAGTCAGTGCAGACATATGCTAGGTGGGTCAGAGAAGCCTTCCATCACAGGTGAAGCCCTTTAGTAAAAGATCCACCCTGGGAGAGGAGGGAAGAAAGTATAAAGGCCAGGCAACCCAGTCTGGAAGTGTGGGTTATTGGAGCAGGTTGTGGTTGGTTGTTCAAGGAGGTTGAAGCACATTATGTGGATTGTGGAGGAGTGGTGGTGGCTGGAAGTAAGAGGTAGAGAAGAGTTAGGAGGAGGTGGTAGAAGTTTGGAATGGGCGGTACCAGCACGAGGAAGTGGTAGATGTTCAGAGGATGCGTTAGCAGCAGGAAGAGGTGGTAGAGCACTGGAAGAGGTGGTAACAGAAGGAGCAGGTTGTAAAAGACTTGAGGAAGTTCTAACAGATGGAGGAAGCAGTATATAATTGGAGGTGCTGGTAAAAGCAGGAGCAGACGGTTGTAGTAACAACAGGACAATCTGATTTGGGAATCAGTGCATTGTTGTTTGCTAGTGGCGAGACCAGGTAATCCATACTCCACTCACTCCCCAGCGCTCCCTGTCTGAAACTCTGCTTGCTGTTGATTGGTTGTGCTGCCTAGCACAAATGTGGCCTGGAACATTGTCTATAGACTAGCAGGAACCAGCAACATTCTGCAGAGAGCTATGACTACATACATCATGCAGTGAAGCAGAAGTAGAATGAGTCACCGCCATGCCGGCAATGTGCGTAAAATATTTTAGGGCAATTGAGCGGGGGTGGGAGGGCACAAGGAGACCCGCGATAACAAAAAAGGGTTAGGCAAAGGCCACCCTGCTTTCATTAGTGATCGCTATGTTGGTCTAAGGCAGTTAAACACATCTATGTGCCTTTGAAGACGGTCAGTGGCCCTGGAAATTACCTCTATTAGGGATAGGGATGAGAAAGGCAGAGCCAAGGCAACCCAGGGCAATGCCAGGAGTACCAGTTGCTATCCATGATGCCCACATCCGACGTCATGCGAATGGAAGTAGGAACCAGAAGCAGTACTTGTCCTGGCACTGCTAAAGTGCTATTTGGACACCCTACATTGCAAAAGGGTCCAGATTGCCGTTTATAGTGACAGTCTAGTGCCTCATGATGGTCCAGCAGATGGCACCCTACACAAATGCATATACACGACTTGCCGTTCCTTCAGGACAGGTAGTGGCCCTTCCATCTACCCCTCGCCTTCAGAAGAATGCTATTCATATGTATGTGCACTCTGGTGTGTATTGCACCCTGGTGCTGTTGCAGTGACCAAGAACATGCCCCAGCCTCACGTTTTACATAGATTGTTTACCTAATCACAATGATCTAGGACAAAGATACTCTCATGTCACTTCCTCTTTTGTGATATGGGGGTGGGTCTTAGGCCGAGTGATGTCACTTCCGCTACTCCTTTATGATTTTGATTAAATTAATCCACTAGTTTGGTATACAGAGGAAAAATAATGTTTCCTCTGTATACCAAACTAGTGGATTCATAACATACGCTAACATGGGCCAGTTTCCAGATTTCTGAAGGATGCCCTAGCGTGGAAAACAAGGACACACGTGGTCTTGTGGTTTATGTTGATGTAGCACACAGAATCTGATGGTGTCAAAATTGAACAACGGGGATTTAATAATGGACCTATGATTACTTTTGAAACTAGTCCCTGTTTTTTTCAAAACTTCAAGAACTCTGTTTCACGTTCTGTTAAGAAGTAATATAATTTTTTATCAACTAAACGATTGTACCATTATTTATTGTTTGCCACATATCTCTCAAAAGTTGAAACAGCTAAGAAAAATGTACATTACATTTGTTCGCGTCATATGCTTGTCTTAGAATCCATATGTGGAATTTGGGTGGACACTTTATATTTTTAGGAGGCATATTGACTAATTTACTCAATATATAATTAATCTCCAGCCATCCATTACCAGGCTCCTCTGCAGGACCAAATAACAACTCTCATTTTCCATTGATGTTCAACCTAATTCTATATGAAGCATTTTCCAGCCATATCTGGTGTGAGGCGACTATCATGTGAGCATTCACTCACTTCTTAATCAGACCTACATATTGTGGTAGTTGAGGTTATCTATTCAGCACCTTTTGAATAATAGCTGACAGGATCCTATGTATATATATTGCAGTAGAGGCCACGTAGTTATGGTTAAGTTGCTGAACCCATAGGAAGAGCACTTTTTGGGTGGCTTATAACTTCGCTCCCCCTGGACGAATCCTCACCAAACTTTGCAAAAACAAGTATATGGCCCACTCTGAATTTCTTTGCACAGTTTGGGAAGGTTTGATTAAGGGGGCAAAGTTATATGGGGGGTCCCAAAATTTCTTTTTTTCCCCACAGACTGAATAGAGAAAAAATGTTGAGCACAACTACGGCCCAAACCGCTGGACGGATTTTCATCAGATTTGCAGGAGGAGCAGCGACTTGGTCCCGAAAGCGTGCTTTTCTAAATTTGGGTAAAATCCGTCCAGTACTTTTTTTTTAAACGACGCAAAAGTACATGTCAAAAAATTAGTGATACCTATGTCCGCTCCATGGACACACTTCCCTGTTCGCTCTGCGGACAGGACACTGATTGGATAATCGTCTCGCGTTGTGTCTGCAGACATATGACATGTTTGCTGATTGGTTGCGGTGAATCGTGAGGTGCGTCACATTCTTACTTAGAATCAGTCTGTTGAACGTGCTTTAGAAATGATTACAATAGTAAGCACACAGAACACGCTTGGCTTTCTAAGGCGGTGTTATTGGATGTTAGGAGATAGGAGAAATAACTGTATGCTTTTCTTGCTATTTATACAGGGTAAATGGCAGGAACTGTCGGGAAAAATATACAAAGTATGCATTTGTGAAGGTGTGGGAAATAAATTAGGAGGATTTGATGGGTTCAGCAGCTTGTTATTGTATTTATTGTGTTTATATAGGGCTTTAATCCAAAGTGCTGTACTTTATATTAACAAGGTACATAAAACATTTTTTAACAGTAGAAGCAATTTGCAAAACATGAATCAAACCAATAAAACAGCATGTAGAGCAATTCATCTGTGAGGGTTAGAGGGAAGGAGGGGGTGAGGATGAGAAAAAGGGGGAAAAAGAAAGGGCATTAGGATGAAGAAGCAAGGAGGGTAAGGGAAAAAGGGGGGTTAGGGTGAGTTGATTAGGGGGAGATGTGAGGGAAAGGAGATAGTAATGAGAGAAGGTATCAGGGTGGGGGATGGAGGAGAGATTTCAGGGAAGTACAGAAGGAGGAAAAGGTAGGTATCGAGTGGATAGAGAGGTAGGGAGTTCCAGTGCAGGGGAGCTAGGAGCTGAAAAGAGCGGAAACGGGAGGAGACACATGGAGAAGGGGGAAGGGTGAGAAGGAAGAGATCAGCAGAATGAAGGCAACGGGAAAGGGTGTAGAATGAGAGGAGAGATGAGAGGTAAGGGGGAGCAAGATCATGGAGAGATTTAAAGACAAGGCAGAGAAAATGAAGTTTAAGTTGGGAGTGGAAGGGAAGACAACCAAGGTAAGAAAGCAAAGAGGAAATTGAGTCGTGAGGAGCAAGGAGGCAGAGGGTACGGACAGCTGAGTAGTAGAGGGATTTGAGGGGGGCGAGATGAGATGCAGGTAGTCCAAAGAGTATAGAGGAGCAGTAGAAGAGGTGAGAGAAGATAAGGGAGGAGATTAAAAGTTTAGTGGCGTGGAAGGTGAGAGAGGAGCAGACTTTGCGAATGATGAAAAGTGGTAGCGACAGGCGCGTGAGGTAAGAGATATATGGTGGGAAAAGGAGAGGGAGGAATCAAAGTGAATGCCTAGATTGCAAGCATGGGGACAGATGGGAAGATTAGAGGGGGGAAAGTGGATAAAAGGTGGAGGAGAGGGAGGGTAAGAGTGTTGGAGGGAAATAATAAGACTTCAGTCTTATCAGTATTGAGGGAAAGAAAGCGGGATGACATCCAGTTTTTAATGGCTGCAAGACAAGAAGAGAGTTTAAGGTGGAGATCAGGAGAAAAGGAAGAGAAGGAAACTTAGAGTTGGGTGTCATTGGCATAGAAATGGTGAGAAATACCAAAGGAAGAGATGATGGGGGCAAGGAGAGAGGTGTAGAGAGAGAATAGGAAAGGGCCGAGAACCGAACCTTGGGGTACTCCGTAAACCAAGGGGAGGGTGGGTGAGGTAGGACCTCCGCAGGAGACAGCAAACGAGCGGAAGGAGAGGTAAGAGGAGAGCCAGTTGAGAACAGAGCCTTTGAAACCAAAGGAAGAAAGAATGTTGAGAAGTAGGGGATGATCGACAGTGTTGAAGGCAGCAGAAAGGTCGAGGAGGATGAGGACAGAGGATTGTTTAGAGTATCGAGCGGAGAGGAGGGAGTTAAGAATATAAGTGAGGGCAGTTTCAGGGGAGTGTTTAGGTCAGAAGCCAGATTGAGAGGGGGGAAGGAGGAAAGGTTGGTAACAAAGGTTGAGAGCTGGGAGTAGGCTAGTCGATCAAGTAGTTTAGAGAGGAATGGGAGAAGAGAGATTGGATGGAAGTTAGAGGTAAGAAGGGGATCAGCAGAAGGTTTTTTCAGAATAGGTATAATAGTGGCATGCTTGAATGCAGAGGGGAAGGTAGCTGAGGAGAGATAGATGTTGAAGAAGGAGGTTAAGTAAGGAATAATAAGAGGGTAGATCTTCCGGATGAGGAGGGTGGGGAGAGGGTCAGTAGGGGCCGATGTAGGGTGGGCTTTGGACAGGAGGAGGGACACGACAGAAGGGGAGACAGATGAGAAGTCAGACATGTAAACTGAAGTGGAATAGAGGGGAGCGGAAGGGGTGAGTAGGGAGAGCAGTTAATCTTTTGACTAAGAGAAAGAATCTTAGAGGAGAAGAAGTTTCCCAAGTCAGAAGGGGAGAGGGAGGATGAGGCTGAAGAGTCAGGGGTGGGCAGGGAGAGAAGACGAGAGAGGGTTTAAAAGATACGGCGAGGATTAGAGGCTTGTAAGTGGAGAAGGTTAGAAAAGTAGGAACGTTTAGCAGAGCTGAGGCAGGAGTCATAAAGAGAATGGTAGGGGAAATAGGAGGTTCGGTTGGATAGTGAGGGGAATTTGAGCCAGAGTCGCTCGAGGCGACGAAGGAGATGACGCATGGATAGAAGATGAGGGGAAAGCCATAGGTGAGAGGGTTTGCGAGTAGGACGGAAGGAGGAGAGGGGGTAAAGTAGATCAAGAGTGGAGGCGATAGAAGAGGAGAGAGTGGCTGCAGCAGCATTGGCCGAGAGAGGAGAGAAATCAGGAAGGTGGATGAGAGGATGAGCAAGTGTCGAAAAAGAGAGATGGATTAAAGTCACGAAGGTCACGTCTAGAGAAGAAGGTAGGGGAGGGTACAGGAGTAGATCAATGGGGAAGGGGAGTAAGAGAGAAGGAGAGTAAAGCATGGTCAGAGAGATAAATGGGTAGTGTAGAGACAGTGGAGGAGGGGTAGGTTGAATTAAAGATAAGGTCAAGAGTGGAGCCTGAAGAGTGGGTAAGAGAACAAGGGAGAGGAGAAAGGAGATTGGAGTCAAGGTTTGAGAGAAGAGGGAAAGATTGAGGGGAAGAAGGGAGATGAAGATTAAAGTCACCCAGTACAGTGAGAGGAGAGGGGGAGGGAGAGATAAGTGAGAGGAGGTGGTCGAGGTCATCGTAGAAGGAGGAGAGGGGGCCCGGAGGCAAATAGATAATTAGAAAGGAAATAGGGTGAGGGGAAGTAAAGGATTTGAATAGGTATTTGAAGGAAGAAAAGGTAGGAAGAGGTGGTGAGGAGTTAGAGGAAAGGTATTTAGGATGGAAGAGGAGGCCAATGCCACCGCCGTGACTAGAATACTACTCAGAATACTACCAGAATACTACCAGAATGCTACCAGAATAATTACTCTTCGGGAAAGTTGTAGGGAAGAAGGTTGAAATAAGAAAACCTGGAAAAGTGGCAATGGGACAAAGCACGTTTACCTGACTGCAGGTGATTAGCAAACTACTGGGTCATCCTCTGGTGCTTGGAGATGGGAGAGTCTGAAATAAAGTAAGGGTTGCAATGAAGGGTGTGGTGCTTGCGTTGCAGACTGAAGGGAAGGGGGAGATGTTGTATGTGTTGGTTTACTACATTGTTCGTACATAGTTGTACATGATGTGATAGACATGACTGCACCTGTGTATAGTTGAAACGGAATGGGCAACCAGCTGGAATGAGAGAGCTGTGAAGATTTGAAGAATAGTTGTAGATGCAGTGGTGTTGTTTCAGCTGGGAGCCTTTCAAATGATATTGGCTATCAATGTGCATGAATAAAGATGCATGTACTCATCCTGGCTGCGTGTTATTTTATAACACACTACGAAGCCTTCTCCCACAATTATACTGTTATTTCACACATCTTTAACATCGAATGCCAGTTTGTTAGATAGGTGTGTGTGTTATATCTGATTACTATCATAATCATTTGTAAAGGAAGTTGAAATAATAGATTGTGTAAAATATCCAGGTTGCATAGAAAGGAAACTGTATGTACATCCGATGCACTATAATGCATTAAATGCTACTATAGTTGAAATGTGGATAAATAGGTGGCAGTGGTTACACAAATGACAGAATGAATGAACAGAATAACAGTTTGCACATTACAGTTAGTAATATAGATAAATAGAAATTTGGAGAGCAGACAACTTTGGAAGCGACACTTGATCATAGCAGATGGAATGACAGTAAGCTTTTTTTACAGGTTATAAATAACTCTCAACTCACCCGTTTTTGGCAGGTGTTACCCGCCTTGCAAGCAGCTGAATCACCCACCAAGTCCCTCATACATCCATTCACTTCTATGGCCTCTCACCCGCTAAAAAGAAAATCGGTTGTTTTCACCCGCCTTGTTGACCCAAAAGGTTGGGAGATATGGGTTACGCAGGGATTAGGGGCAGTTACCCCGTTTATATGCATTTATACAAGAGCTGTACATGTACTGTGCAGAAAATATTCTTACCTGTAGTTTGTGTTCATTCATGTGGGTGTGGATGAATCTGGAAGCAGAAATCTAGGAGATTTTTTGTATGTGCTTTGCAATCAAAGCCCAATTGTACTCAGAGTGATCAACAGTACATCTAAAGTGCTGAACTGGGATGACGGAGTTAGATGTAGAGTTCTTGGATGTGAAGCGGAAAGGGTAGAAGGGTTGCCCCAGTGTTACTCACGTGCTCTTTGGACACCGCATTTGTTCGCGGACACGGCGTGCCACATCAGGGTTTCAGAGTATGAAATGGGAGTATATTTTGGGGATCGGCCAATCAGGTGTGTGTAATGAAGATGGTAGAGGTGGAGAAGGTCAGGGTGTTGGTGCTTGGAGATATGTTTGTGAATGGTTTGGAGCAGTATGCTAAATCTAGGAATGTGGCTAACAATTTTGATGTAAAAGTAGTGGAGGTGGTGTGGAGCACTGTGCCTGGTTTCAATTTGCAGGCAATGCTAGAAGTTTGTCAGGATATGGCTAGGTTTAATAGTCCACGTGTAGTTGTCCTACACTGTGGTGCTTTGCATTTGGGCTATGTCAGTGCCCATACTTAGTTGCAAGATCTGGAAAACTTGGTTCAGGCAGTCATGAAAGTACTTCCAAATGCCAAGGTTATTTTTTCTGCTTTGGTACCTAGAGCAGTATGGGACAATAGTTCTGTTTTTTGTCCTCAGCAAAATGTTGCTATGTGTTTAATTAACCAATGCATGTTCACTTTTATGATTAGAGCTGGCATGTTCTTTTGCAATAATGACAACATTGATTCTGGTAATGTTGTTTATTTTAAAGAAGATGGCATGTCTTTATATTTTATGGGAAATGCTATGCTGTTTTGGAACATAAGGATTGCTTTAGAGAAGCTAATGTGAAGATATTTGGAGGAAAATAAGGAAACAAAAACAAACAAATGTACAAAATGAAAAGTGTTTCTGAAGCATCTTAAAAAAAAGGCTCTTTCAGAGCCAACCTCAAAGGAGAAATGGGGCATACAATTTAAATTTTCGTTCCCCACTCTCAGATTGTACGATTTGTCCGCAGACACTATGTAATACATACAGGGATTTTGAGGCTGAGAGGCATGCATATGAGACTTAGCAGGGCAAGGGATTGGTCAATAAGGTTTACTGGGTGTGATATGTAAGGAGATACTTTGTCAGAAAGTATTTTCCTGAGAGGAGAGCAGATAGCTATGGCTGTGTCTTTCAGAAGGCAGATTGTCTGGATTTTGGGAGACTCATGGATACATTGGTTGGAGGTGCATGCAGATCGCTGTTGAGTGGCTGCATATCTTTGATTCCCTCATGTGGAAGTGTACTGGCATGGAGTACGTTGAATGAAGTGGCTGGAATTGGTACCTCTTTGTGCTAATTTGGTGACACAGCATCATCCATACATTATTATTATTCATTGTGGAGGGAATAGTTTACGACATGTCTCTGGAATCTCTTTGCAATTTGCAATGAAAGAAGGACTTGGGAAAGTCATGGACATGTTCCCAAAGTCCCGAGTAATTTTTTCTCGTATTGCGCAGAGACAAATGTGGCTGCGTTCTTCTTCATTTGCTCCACAAACATAAGAAATGGAGAAAGAGAGGCGTAATGTCAACAAGGCTGTTTGTACCTTTTTGAGAGATGTTGGCATGTCCACTTTTCACAATTAAAATATTATGTTTCGTAGTACACACATTTTCCGCAGAGATGGAGTACTTCTTACTTATGCTGGCAATCAGATTTTGCTGCGAAATATACAAAAATGCATTGCAACCCTTTTTGGATTTATAGTAATCCTTTTTCCAGTAGGGGTTGACCATGTGAAGTTTTGAAACATAAAAAACACCAGCAAAAGGCTCTTTTCAGAGCCACCACTTCCTCCCGGAGAAGAGTGCAATGGTTTTGATAGGGCAGCCCACCAAAAATGTCAATGCCCGCGAACTGTCTGGGGAATTCTAAAAATTCTAAAAAAAATACACAGATCCCTGCAGCATTTCATTGGCACTTCTATTTTTGAACTGTGAAAGGCGGCTCTGAAAATAACCTTTTTTCTTTTTTTCTTCTTTGTTGTTTTGTATTTTTTTTCCAGACATGTCACATAAGGAAAGGAAGGGAATGGAGGGTAAGGAAGGGTCACCAACCACGGGGATACGAGAGGGCAAGTGGAGAGAGGAAGATGTAGGGTGGGCCTTAATCAGATAGTTGGCAGTCCTTCTCATGCTCCTGGACCGCAGCCTCGAAAGCACTTTGAAGGGTCTCCCCCCTGCAGAGTACTGCATTGCAGTACATAGATATTACTGTGACCCTCAAAAGGTAAGGTTCTACAGAATCACGTATGGCCTGCGAGGCAGCTGGAGGGATGCACTTCCCCACAGGAGTGTCTCTTGTGATGGCAGGAGCCGAAACGGAGGATGCTGCAGAGGAAGTCAACCTACTACATTTATCACAAGGTACAACCTTACAAATAGCCACACCGTGGAATGCCTTTAGGTGTCACTTCATTGAGGTAGTACCGTAGCTCTACAAACCTAGCTTGCCACGACTCAGCACCAACTGGCATTGAGTGCAGCGCACCTTGATTGCTCGAGCTTTGGGAACTCCATCAAGAGCTCATCCCACTTCTTTCTCGTGTGATTCTTCACCAGGACCGTGTATCCAGGGAAGATTGATGGTACACATAAACTCTGAATTGAGTTTGCCGTAGTATCTCCTTCTGTGTTCTGTGCACCCTGTTTGTCGTCCCTGCAGCTGTCCTGAAATTACAGTAAGTCAAGATGTCATGCAATTCAAGTGATTTTTGATTTCTCCTTTTGGCTGGGCATCTAATCTAGCTCTTTCTCGGGGTGTCAAAGGAGGGTGCATCCTTCTGCCTGTTGCTATTTCGTAAAATGATGGTCAGAACCAGGCTTGTTTCTGAGTGCGTACAGTGCCAATAGAAGGCAGTATAGCCACCCCTTCTTTAGAGTAAGCTTCAACTTGGCTATCCTTTCCTTTAACAAGCCATTGAGCTTCTCAAATATTCCATTACCTTGCGGGTGATACTCCGACGAGAACTTGTGCTTTATACCAAGCAGCAAGCTGATCTGCTCAAATACTGCATTAACAAAGGGAGGACCATTATCTGACCTCATGACCTCACATACTCCCCACCTGGGAAATACCTCTCTCACCAGAAATGTAGCCACACAGGTAGAGACTGGGTATGTACATGGACCTGCTTCTATCCATCTAGAGAATGGACACACCACAACAATGAAATACCTGTTTCCATTACATACTTGAATCATATCGACATAATCGAAATGCAAGTGCTGAAAAGGTCCATTGGGCCTTGGGATGACTCCTCTAATTACTCTTAGTGTATGCTCAGCCGTGAACTGGTGGCAGATTACACAGTTCACCATAAAAAATGCAATGTGTTCTGCTAGGTTCGGTATAAACCAGTCTTCAGCGATTGTTGCTTCTAGATTCTCTTTTGACATGTGCGCTGGGTAATGCAATTGTTCCAATGCTAATTTTAACAGGGCTATGGGCATTACTGGTTTACCAGTGCTGTCTTGTCACCACAAGCTTTCAGAGGGGTTTAAAGAACACCCTTGCCGCTTCCAGAGGTTCTTTTCCTCCTGTGGTGCTTCCCCTTGAAGTTCCATTAATTGGGTTTGCCCCACGTCACTATAATCCTCAGGCTAACTTCGTGCAACAATACTTTTTTTCATTTACATCAGTTATTTCCAAATTCATTATGGTTTCGCCCTTGGATGCCATATGCTTGGCCTCTGAGTTTGCTGCTTGATTTCCTCGTGAGGTAAAATCTGTCCCCTTCATGTGGGCGGTGCATTTCATGACTGCTATGCCCACTGGGAGCTGTAGTGCGTTAATGAGCCTATCCAATAAGGCTGCGTGCTTCACTGGCGTGCCATCTACTTGGAGGTAGCCCCTCCTTTTCCAGCGCACTAGGCCTGCATGCACTGTAGATGTCACATAGGCGGGGTCACTGTAGACCGTCACTTCCTGGTCTGCGTGATTCTCGATGGCAAGTATCAATGACAATAATTATGCAGTCTGTGCTGAATAATGAGATGATAATCATGCACTGAGTACTCAAAATTCTCCATTTGCTGTCTGCTTCATCACAGCGGTGCCTGTATATCTCTGTCCATCATTTTGACCGATTCTCGAGGAACCATCAATGAAGACAATTTCTCCATCTGCCAATGCGTTCTCTTTCACTCTGGAAATTTCATCATAGAATTCCTCATAATTTGCACAGTCATGGATCGGCTCTCCTTCAATGACTGCCTCTGCTATGAACATAGATGGGTTCACTATTTTGCAATGAACTATCTTAATCGATGGATTTGATATTATCACTTCATAAGCAGAAGCTCTCTGAGATGTCAATGTGCCCTTTGGTTTCTCTAGAATGGCAAATAGTGCGTGCTTGACGAACAACGTCAAGGAGCATCCCGTCACAATGGTTGTAGCTTTCTCTATGGTGAATGCTGCTGTAGTTAAACTTTGTTCGCAAGGGAAATGACCTCTCATCACTGGGTCTAAATTCCCACTGTAGTAGGCCAGGGGCTTGTACCCCAATGTGGTTCTCTGTGTAAGTACTGCCGTCATAACGCTGCAATTTGTGTGTGAAAACAGGTAGAATTCCTCTGCATAGTTGGGAATCCCTAAAACTGGTGCTGTGCAAATGGCTTCTTCCCTTCTTCCATGGTCTCAGACCATTCAATGTTTTCTTTCGTCACCTGTGCCTTCTTTAGGGCCTGTGACAAGGGCTTGGTATATGAGCTGTAGTCAAGGACTTATGCCCTGACATAATTGCAAAGAACTAGAAAACTCTGCATCTGTTTTATCATGTGTGGCTTGGCTGTGTTGAGTATGGCTTCAGCTCTTTCAGGGGTCAGCCTTTTCACCCCATCCGATATCAGCTGGCCTATGCACAGCACTTCTTGCTGACAATATTGTAACTTTTCTTTGTCAACTTTATATCGTTTCTCAGCCAATATACTCAATAGCTGAATAGAATCGTGTCTACATCTTTCCTCTGTCGTGCTGCTCATTAAGATGTCATCCACATATTGCAAGACAACACTCTCTAATGCAACATTGCTTATGTCCATCTGCAGGACTCTGTTGAAAATTGAAGGAGACTCACAGTACCCCCAGGGTAACCTCGTGCTTTTCAGACGCATCTGTCTGAATGTAAATGACGTCAAATCTTGTGAGAAATATTGTGCCTCAACAGGTATATTACATAGAATTGTGGCCGGGTTAAGGACTAGAGTGAACTCGGCCTCTAGAATATCATTTATTGGGCGTAAATCTTGAATCAGTCTCCATGATCCTCCCTTTGATTTTTTAATTGGATAAACCGCGGTGTTGCATGATGACTCTGACAACACTAAGATGCTCTGTTCCATCATAGCAGAAATTGTCTTTAAAATTCCTTCATCTGCTTCCCTAAACATGTGATATTGTCGTGACTTCGGCAAACTTGCTCCTGGTTTCAATTTAATCCTCACTTCTCCGACTCCTTTCAATAAGCCTAAGTCATAGGGGCCTGTGGTCCACACTGAGAAAACCACCTGGGCCATGTCGTCATCAAAATATTCAGGACGGTTCTGTGCCAGCATCATTCTCTGGGGCACTTCTCTTTTGATCATCCTCACCCAAAAAATGAGATTTACCTCAACTGTTGCTTCCTCAACATCTGTTTGTTCGTCAAACAGATCGTCATCAGTGACGTCAGTCAATCTGTACCCTTCCTCTATGGCGATTACTGTGCACCATTGTCTGCCTTCATCACAACCATCGATCAGGGCCATTTTCCCTCGCACTATGGCTGTGTGTATTGCCAAGGGAACTACTTGTTCCTTTTCCTCGTGCATAGGTATTCTTGGCCTGAATAGAAATTCATCTGGGGTTCTCATGTTTTTATCTGCAAGGCCTGGTAGCCCTGCCATTAGTATGCGTATCCCATAAATTAATATTTCTGGTTCCAATGGGACAGCCCTCATAGCTGTTTGTCCCGCGTATGCTCTTATCATCTTGTATACATTCAAATAATGCATTCTTGAGTTGAACATATTATGCCCTTCTCTGTGAACGAGATTGTCATGTTTAACTTCGTCATTGGCTCTCGTCCCAAAATATTTATTGGGGTCTGCCTTGAATATAGCAATGGCACATTCATATCACATTCTCCTATAGAGACTGGAAGTTCATTTGTAAAAGGAACATGACTTGTTGCTCCTGTGAAGCCCTGAGTATTTATGGCATCGCCGGACAAGGAAAACTTGTGTTCACGTATCCCCTATAACGACATCTACCCTTGGTTCCTTGTGAGGGTTAGGTGTCACTGATAGGATAGAACACATCAGGTTTCACAGTGAACTGTCCTAGTCCATATATAACCTTGTCCCATGCTGCGTGAATGGATTTCCTCCATCACCAGTGTTGGCTCTCATACCAGAGCTCAATGCCTGTCCTGCACTTGTTGTTTGTGAAAGTTGCATCAGCGACTGTTGAGACTGTCCTTGTGGACAACTTATCAAGTTCTGAGTTTGCAAGCTTTGTTGTGCTCCTGCCACTTGCTGTTGCACCGTGTGATTCTGTGCAACTCCATTTTCTCCCTGCTGTAAAAACACGGGTGGATTCACCATCCCTACTCTTGTTCCTTGGTCATTTTGAACCATGCCTTGACTTCTGAATGTGAGTGCTAGATGCCCTGTCATCCCACACGTCAAACAGATTGGCGGTGGTCTGATTATTTGCCCATTTGACATATCCTGATTGCCATTTTGAATGTTTTGGAAACCTCCCTGATTGTATTGAAAACCTCCCTGATTACTCTGCCATCTTCTTCCTCGAAAGCCTCTCCCTCTGAGGTAAAACCCATTACTGCCCTGATGAACCTGCAGTTGATTATTGACCTGCTGTATGTTCGATCCGTCTGCGCTAGTTAATCATTGCCCCTTCAATGGCATACTTTGACAATTTTTTCTGCACTCATTTTGCCTCTTCGGCTTTTCGTGCAGCCTCTTTTTTGCGATTTTTCTCCTGCAGCAATATGCAATAGTGAGCTATGGTCAACTGTATTTCAGACCACGGTTTGGCCTCAATTCCTACAAATTTCTTGAGCTGTTTCTATACCTGATCTGGCAGCCTTTGGCATAATATATGGTAAAACACGGGTATGGATTTCCCCCAAGATTCATGCATTTCCAATACCCAAGCTTCTTGGAAATTCTGAATGTAAAGTGAAGGATCTTCTGACTCTTTCATTTTTCGTGTCATTATGGCTCCCATGTCAGATGTAGCAATCGTAATGCTTTCCATACCGCGGCTCTGCTATTGTTAAATGGAGCTCCATCGTGTGCAATGTTAACTGTAGTCACGCCAGGGTAACCTGCACATGTCCACACATAGTCAGCTCTATCACCAAGTATGGCGATTAACAGACCCTTAATATCTCCAATAGCAACGTGTTCTCTCCCGTCATTCTTTCTTGCTCATGTCTCCATTTTCCGGCTCACGATGTTAACATTGGAAGCTTATTTTTCAGGTTTTCTCAATACATGTGTGGCCACGGAATACACTGCGGCCTCGTTCCTCCTTTCTCGAGCAATGGGAATTGTAATACATGGCACTCCTTTTCCTCTCTCATAATTTTTCTATCCACTGCAGGGGTGATAGTCCCGCATCGGTGTCTACCTGGCAATGTCCTTAGTCGGCTCATATAGATAGAGTGGTGGAGACACCCCCCTCTGACCGTAAAATACTCCTTCGTGTCGGTCTGACTGTGTGACTGACTCTGATGCCTTAGGTGCAGACTTGCTAGAATCTGACCATTTTATCCCTTTTCCTCCGGAGAAGCATTTTTTGCGTCTCCTCTCTTCTTCCTTTTCCTTATATTCCTCTCTTTCTGCGTCTGATATTGTATGTGCCCAACTCGTGCAACTCCTCTCATCTTCCTCATTCCGATTTAGTGTCAGCCTATCTAGGGACAGCTCTCTATTTCTACTACTTCGAGAGGCCTCCTCAGTATCGTACAGCTGAGTACTCTCAAGACGCTCGTCCTCTCCTCTCCCTTGGGGTACTTGTTCTAGCCCCCTTATATCATATATTCTATCGATCGTCTCTCCGATGCTTCTGGTGTCGAAGTCATCCTTGATATTTGCCCTAGACGTGCCTGGTACTGAATCGTACTCAGGGAAGAATTCTTCTATGTCTTCCCAATCTACTACTGGATCAGGTTTTTTAACCTCTCTTTCCAGATATTCAAGATCGTGCGCTTTCTGTATTCGATTACGTTCTATGTCGTCATCAAATTCTCTGCACTTCCTAGCTTCCTCTCTGACCCTATCTTCTTCCCATTTCTTTGCATCTCTACGTTCATTTGCCCTTTGTATTTCCTCATCCCTTCGTCTTTTTATTCTCTTTTCCTTATATGTTGTTCTTCTTCTTCTATTCTCCATTGTTCCTGCCTGTTCTGATCATTAGCTGCTCTCTGCTCCTGATCGTGTTTCCTTTCTTGCTCTTTGCGGTACAACCGCTCTCGTCTCTGCCTATTTTTATTCTTTATTTTCTTTATCCTTTCGTCTCCCAATCCTTTTTCCTTTTCCTTCTCTTTTCTTTTTAAATAGTCTGGCTCCCTTTTGTCTCACGTCCTCAATGCCTTTACCATCGAGTTTCAACAGAATCTGACCTCCCATCCATTTGTTCTGCGTGAATACTATCTCATCAGTTCTATCCTCATCTCCTTTCCCTCTTTTTCCCTCTCTACTCGTATCTAGAGATGTACTTGCTTGTGCTTGGTCTCCTTTTTCTTTCTCACGCCTCTCCTTGTCCCTGGGGACTTTGGAGGTGATATCCCTATCTCTGTCTTTGACTGGGTTTTCGTCACTACTTTGCGTAGGTGACTCATATGCCGGGTTGCTATATCCCGTGGCTGCTTTAAGTTCCCTTAGCGGGTATATTCCTTCGTCTTTACTGACTTCACTATTTGTTTCAGAAGGGGTGGGTGGCGCGGAAGGCGTCTCAACCCCCTCTGTGCATACGTTAAGCATCCAATCTAAGGGTGGCTCCTCCTCCTCATCCCCTTGGTACCACTTCCAAAGTTCTAAACTAGCTAGGAGTTTGTCTAACTTTTTGTCATTGTACGTGGCGTGCAAATATGTCGTCATGTGTTGCAGGACCGTTTTAGACAGCGATCCACCCTGGGGCCATGGCATAAACATTTTCTTGGCAGTTCCCTTAACCCATTCTGCACTGTACTTTTTCAGTTTAGGTTCATGTTTTGGCAACTGCTTGCACAAGTGTAGTAACGGTGTAATATCTTCCATACTTAAAATTATTTCTCTTCTCCTCACACAACACTTTGTTACGTTTTACGTTACTTAAACAAAATCCACAATATGAGCGAGCACCAATCGTGGCAAGCTCCAATCCTGTTTTTTCACAAAATGTTTTTTTTCTTTCTCACACAACAACCATCAATTCATGCTATACAATATCTTAATTAAACAATCACGTAATTTTCGTGCTAATTCCTCCAAAAATGTCTTATTTTTTATGACATCAGAGAGAAAAAAGGAAAAGAAAAAAAACATAAAACAGACGTGACAGACTAGACAGACTTCAACCGGCTACACAGATCAGATCTCCTGCCCCTATGATTTACCCTGACATGGAGTGTAAGCCCATTCCTTTCAAAAACATCTTTAACCGTTTTGGTCTCCTATTTCGTCCTATTTTATTCAGGACTTTGAATGCAGGCTTCTTCTAACCGATATATTAAAGCATAGGTATTTGGGCGTATCCTCTCTCTGCTCCGGTATCCTCCTGGTATCCCCCTCTATGCTCGGGTATCCCCGAGTCACTATTTCCTTCCACTTATATATATATATATACATTCTACTCTATCTCTAACTTTATTTTTGTCCCACCTCCCACCGTTATCTTCCCTTACATGTTCTAAGTCATGCAACTTTTTTGCCAAAGCGTTCAGTCTTTTTCACTCACTGTTCGCATGTTTTTCTCTCTGGATCCTCGGGACCACCGCCTTCGTCCCCGCCTCTCCTGCCTTTCGCTCGATCGGCTGCTTGTAGAAGTGGGAAGGGGTTTGTGGGTGAAACACAGGTTCTTTCAGACCTCAACCTGCAGGGTTTAAAATTTAATCTAGCCACTATCTACAGGGAGCTTCTCGGTCTACTTGGCCAGATAGCAAGGGACTTGTGATATTGCCGAGGACCTAGAGTTACTTTATGTCAACGGTCAATGAGTGCCTTATCTAATCGATAATCGATAAATCACCCTATCTCTGCTACCAAGTGTGCACTAGGACTCCAACCGGCCCATAAAGCTGGGGGTTGCCCAATAGCACTTTAAGATGAGAAACAGCACCCGTGAGATGGATGGGGATGCAGATTGATACTCTAGCATCAAATCAAAAATGACAACTCAATGGTTTGGCAAAGGGATTCTTTTTAATGACAAGTACAAAAACGGGGAGTTCATGAACATCAGCTATTGCTTGATCTTCCTTCTCGCTTCAACAACTCCAATGAACTTCATAAAAAACACATCCTTTATACTAAAAAATTGTCATCACTGACGTGTAACGCTTAAAATGTTGCATGCAATTCTATTGGTTATAGAAAGGTAACTTTAATATAGGTACTACATCTGTATATGGTAATGGAGTGAGGGGATTGGATAAACAGTGTCAGGTGGGACATCTAAGCCCCTCCTTCAAAATGGCTACTGTGGACGTCACTAAAAGTATGACGTCTCATTGGTTCTATTAACTATAGGACCCTACATTACTTGGTCCACTATGATTGGGTTGGCACCAACCCCACTCATACCTTTCCGCTAGCTTAGCAGCGTGCAGAATATCCGGCCAGTTGCAGCGTTCTTGTCTGCTCCCCCAGCCTTCCTCCAATTATTGCTACAATCAATCATCACCCCAGTGGTCATGTGTCAATTATTTCTTTGTGGTTGGTCTCGAGACTGCATCTCTGTCTGGAAAAGGTCAGTTATCTGTGCATGGCACAAGGCCATGCGAAGGTGCGAAAGTTTCATCTCTTCTCGCTTGGCTGGTCATGTGATTCAGACACCGTGAAATCGTCTCATTCTCCATGCAATTCATGTATTTGATTTAGTTTTGCCCACCACCTGCCTTCTGCGGCTTATCTTGAACTCTCTGAACAGGATACTCTATTCTTTGCTTCATTAATTGTATCTACTGTTGGTCTATTTCAGCCGATACGACCTTGGCTTCTTGGCACGATTTTCATGTGTCTGAGTTTCTCTCAGTCTTTAGTTTTCAATTTACATGCTGAGGGGCTCCTGTCCTGAGACCTTTAGTAACCTTTGGTTGATTCTGTTCTTGTGCATAGTAAAAGTATAAAGTGCTCCTTTTCAAGGTAGATATGTATAGGTGGCGCTTGACACAATCTATCTTACTTCTAAGCATGGCAAGCCGCACAATTTTCTTAGCTTTCTTGCAGTCCCAAGCATATGTACATGTGTAAACTGGCTGCATATCTTCATCACGCTCACGGCATAAGCTTCTTACATTTGAAATCACTCATTTCACATTAAACTCAGGATGTCACTTATCCATGGTGTTTCGTCTCTTTTCGTCATTCGCAGGTCATCATCTCTTTTATTTGTGAGTCAGTCTGGGTTCTTGTGATGTCACCATTTGTCTTCCTTTAGGACTTTCTTGGCTTCTTCAGGCATTGTTTTTTGACATCGTAAGTTTGTCTCACTTGTCGATATGGTTTCCTCAATGGGTACCTTACTATCCAAGGTTTCTTATGCGCAAGTACTTCAATAGGTGCTGTCAGTCTGATAAGTACTTGGCAGAGCCCCACTGCGGCTCTGTGCTGGTTTATTTGCTCATCATACGTCACATATTTCGGCGTAAAAGTTCCTGGTACTTCAAAATGAACGATTTGAGTGTGGGTCGTGCTTGCGACCTCCTCTACACTTCGAACACTAAAAAAGGGCTCAAAAAGTTCCAAAAAGTATGTAGATCGCATTGTCTGGAACATGTGCAAGGCTGAATTTGTCCAGGAAAATAGTTTGGATTGCTCAAAGAAGCACTTTGTTAATGTCTGGGGGCCCGGACTGTGTTAGCGAACAAGGGCTCACGCTTAGCGTGGGTGCAGTCACATGATGATGTCACGGACACGTTTTGCGAATGGGACAGGTGTCCGTAGGACACCAAATGTGCGGGGTCGGGTGCAGGCATGCATGCGGGTGTTCTATGGATAGTGTTCATGTCCCCGAACTAATTAAAAGTGCGACACACACGCGGCGGACAGTTACAGACAGGCGCGATGTTCATAGGACCCAAGGGTGTAATACGCATGCGTGCGGGTGTTCTACGGACAGAGTTGAGTTCCCTGAGCAAATTGAATGTGTGTCAGAACTTTGCGGACAGGCGGACGAGCTGTGTGTTCTACAGACATATTTATTGTAGTTGCGAACAACGCAAACAGAGGGTATGTTCTAAGGACACTTCATTGTGAATAGTTGCGGATATGCAGACGAATTTTGTGTCCTGCGGACACCTCCATTTTGATTGCGAACAGCTATAGTGTCCTTAGGACATCCCCATTTTGGTTGATTACGGATGGGCGGACATCTTGTGTGTCCAAAGGACACCTCCATTTTCATTGTGAACAGTGCGAACAGGCATAGTGTCCTTAGGATACCCCCATTTTGATTAATTAAGGACATTCCAGACACCCGTGCTGTCCGCGGACATCCAAACTGCCTTTTTAAGAAAATATGAAACAGAGTAATATAGTAACAGCACACATAATATTTTATTATTGTAGAAAAATATAAAAATTATGAAAGAGATGGGGAAGCAGAAAATGATACAAATACAGGGGAATTAGGGATTTGTACATGTTGGATGGCAGGGGAGGAAGGGATTGAAGCTTATTAATATCGTTTTTTTTGCTGGGGAGGTTTTGGGGATGGTTGGCTGGGACATGGAGAAGGGGTACATGTACATGTGGGACAGTGATATTTAATTGTTTCTTTTATATGGTCCTCTACAAAGTTTTTTAAAAGATTTCAATTTGTCATTAATAGATCAATTTTTCCTCTACACCCTGCAGATGATTTTTTAAGGTGTCTGTTTCTGTATTGTTCTTATTGTCTGTATGGACTGTTAAAAAAAAATATATGTTAGGTACACATAAAATGATGGTTATTAATTGATTTATTTACCGAATTGTAGTGTCTAACATTACTATCACTGTTGTCACTCATTTCGTCCTGAGGAAAATTTTCTTCTAGCCATTCCAAAGTACTAGACATTTCTGTGTAAAAAAAAAAGAATTACCTTTAGTGTACTCGAATACAGAAAGTTTACAAATGTATGAAATGAATGTAGTGTTCTTACCAGTTTCTTTTTAAGTTTTGCTGTTACTGCTGCATAGGTGTGCTGTTGATTTTTGCTGTGCATTTTCTGTGAGGTAATTCTGCTGGAGGCATATGTTATTTTCTTTTGGTATATTTCATTATGTTGCATATGCTATGTAATTGGACTGTTGGTTTCTTACATATACAGTTTGCACTTTGTATTTCTTGTTGAATGTAATGTATTTATATACTGGTGCTTGAGCATGTTTAGTGTATTTATTGCATGATACAACAATGTAAGATACCCTCTGAGTTTTTGGATAATGCAGATGTTGGCCGAGTCCATCTGCGGACAGGTGCTTGGTCCACTGACCTCAGAACCACTAGCGTGGGGGAGGGGGTTCCGAATTTTCTATGTTACATGTACATAAACTAAGGGAACTCTAATAAACACCTATCAAATTCATGCTATCTATATCTATATTCAGTGAAAAAAACTTTGTCAAAGGGGTGTTATGGTTCAGTTGAGCTACTAAAAACCTATGAAATTCCGTGAAAAAACGTTGTTAAAGGAACGTTATGGTTAAAAGTAAAACCGAAAAAAACAAGTAGCACCCAGGACTGAGTGTGATTTGTGATGGCGTCTTTGATGTTATGGGTGTTAGTCCTTGCAGTGCACACTGGTGGCGCGAGTCATGGTTGCTTAGCTTACCATAACTTGCGAATTTCAGGTTTTTTCAGTTTTACCTGTAACCATAACGTCCCTGTAACAACGTTTGTCAATTGAATTGCATAGGTTTTTGCTAGTGCAACTTAGCCATAACGTTGCTTTAACAACGTTTTTTGCCAGTGAATTTCATTGGTTTTTAGCAGGATATGCTTAGTTTGTAAAGAAGAACTCTCCAACATAGTGAAACTGCTGGCAGCATGATAACGCAGACAGAAGTTGTACTATGCATCTGGTTCCGCACATTGGGTGGCATGCAACCTGCAGAGTAAGCCACCAGCTTTCTTACATAGTGGTGCCAATCACCAAACGCAAAAAATATATGAAAACAACAGCATGGCAAAACATGGCAAGACAAAATGAAGTAGGTGTAGAAAATGTGTACGTACAAAGCAAACAGGAAAAAGACATTGGGAGGACACCATAAGGGAATGCTCAACAACAGAATTAACGTCTGCCTTCACCAATCATACCGCACTGCTACTGTACATGGGAACAAAGAAGTAAGGGGCAGAGTAACAACTGGCAAGAGTTTACAGCAAAACGTCAGAACAATGTAGTAAAGAAGCAGAACGGTCTCTAATGATTTCACAGGTGTTGCAGTATGCAATATTACATATGTGTGACATGTGTTTTTGAAACGTGGCAATGCCAAGCACCTTCGAGTTGCAGGAAAGAAATGTCCCTCATAACAGAATGACTTTGTACAGTAACCCCATTGGTACGCACTGTAGTGTGAAGTGTTCATTATGTACTATATATTCCTGCATGTACAGCAAACACATTCTGTTTTCCGTAAGAAAATATATTGGAAAGGAAAGCAAAGGAAAGCAAGGAAGTAGAAGCTGCAATCCTTGCACAACACCATTTGCGCATAGCAAAGGAAAGAAACTGTACAAATACCAAAAAGAAGAGGCTAGAAGGCAAAGTAAAAAAAATTGGGAAAAATGTTGCCCTTTTACGAGTTGCGTAACTGAATAGTGAACAGGTCAAATCAACTACCCCTTTCTCAATCCGCTCAATTAGAGGCCAACAGGTATCGTGCTTACTCTATCTCAAACCACTTAAAATAGAAAGCATGACTTCACCAATTTTTTGCATACCACATATTTTATTCATGAAACAATATTTTTCCTTCATAAGTGTAGCACTGTAATTTAATTTAATGTAAGCACTTAGTGCAATCTGTGAGGTTAGTACATGACACATCTTTTGTTCATATACATATAGTAGCTGGTTTAATAAGTTATTATAATATAAAGCCTTAAGATAAGTTGCGTACAAAGAAATGTTTTGGACAAAATTAAATGCCTGGGGCACACCTGCACGTATACTCCTTCCCCATGTCACAGGGCGCCATCCCCTCAAAAATCATGTCATGGGAGACGTGACAGTGACACAGCAATCTCTTCCTTCCCTAACAACCAAGTTCTATAAATCCGCATTTACCCACAGTAAGTATGGAATTGTGCTACCCCTTCCCTTCCCTAATGGGTTGTAGGAATGTGCAAAAGTGAACATTAATAATGATAGTGTTGCTATGTGTTTGAGTGGCATGCTATTTTCCATGAAATTGCGCTCAGACTCAGCAGCACGAAGTCCTCCTTGCAATGCTTGCAATTCAGCAAAAGATAAGTGTCCTACGGAATACCCACAATCACAATGGACGCATCAGTATGACGGCAGCAGGCTCCGCATGGCTGCATGTTATCCACCACCTGGCAATGCGTGTGGGAACGGACGTTTGTGCGTACTGCAATTGCAGTCATGTGTATATGTGCCTCTGTATCCTGGTAACATCAGCACTCTGCAGCATACGCGAAGGAGCGTTAATTTGTCGGGGCGTGCACCCACGTCCTACAGATAGGTATGCAAATAAGCATCCCAGCTGGTGCACCCTATAAGTAGCCAGCATCTTCCCAAAATGGTCGGCGCACGTGTTGCGCACTATTAGTGTGTAGAAAATTGGCAACAGTGTGCATAGTACACCCAGGCACATGCACACAACGCAGTGCGCCCAAAACGCGTCCAGCAGACAGTCATCTAAAATCATACATGCCTACATTCTGTGCCCAGAAATGTGTAGGGATGTTAATTTTCAACAATCGTACCTACTATATTGATGACATAATGGGAAATGATGCCACATCAACTTCACACAATGAAATGACAGTACATAGCCTCACAGGAAATTATTTCACATTAACTATCACCTTATGACATCACGGGAAATGACCTCAGTTGGCATATGGCCTTCAAGAGATCACAGGAGTGGAGTGCCTAGTGGGTTCCATCCCATATCCTCTGACCCATCATGATAAAGAGAAGTACCAAATAAGTGACTTGTACATAGTGTCACCAGTTTCTTCCTTAACAGGACACAATTTCCTCCTGAAACATATCAATGACAACAATGTAATTCACCATTCACTTTGGATTTTTAGAACTCCACGAAACCTAGTGAACAATGTATGAGAGCAAGACACATGTACTACTTCTATACAAATGAAAAACTTTAATAGGTCTTGGTAAAACAAACGACATGTCAGTAAGTAAAGAAGAGCAAGTAAAGAAAGTGATAATCGTGTACTCAGTAGGTAAATGCAGTAACATTTTAAATAGCAAAGAGTACCTTGACATCAAACAGATTTTGTTTTGTAGAGGCCTAACAAAGACTTCACTTTTTAACAAAAAACAAGTGTAGTTGGTGTTACAAACTGTAATGCTACATTGAAATAAGTAGGCATCACAGAAATGGAGCCAAAAAAAACATACAATACAGGGTTCCAAAATCAGGGGAGCTGGCAGCAATGTACATGCTACTTGTAGCAGAGAAGGGCCTGCCTAGCTTAACACTGAACAGTTAGCAGCAGCTACATTTGACTCCCACACCAACTACTGCCAAACAAGCACCACTATGTCAATTTGGTACAATCTGTAATTAAACATTATGACACATCTATATCAAAATCATTCCAGAAAACAGTCTTTAGTAATTCAAGAATAAGTCCTCTACACATATTTCACCACAAAGTGTGGATCTTCAGGAGGTGCAAAGTACTCTTATGTTGATTTATCCTACTTATGATTTCGCAGTTTGTTTTTTAATTTCACCGGACAATTTATCAATGCTTTTCGTACTGGTTGAATGTAATGGGTTTCACAATCTAATGTTTCTTTGATGGAGAGGAAGAATGAGATACTTTCCCTTGGTGGCCGTGAGCAGGAGTTTCATTGTTAGGACAGTTTATGCTTTAAATTTGCTTTTCTTTTGCACATTTATTGTATTCTTGTCTGTTCGGATTGGGTAAGGGATTGGATTGTGTATAAGGTCTTTATAAAATTATATCACGGTAACCAAGAGCCAAGTATCCCTATGTAACTAAGACAAGATCATGTAACTAAGACAATGGCATGCAACAGCGCCTCAATGCCCTTGGGCTGCTAGTGCACTTTGCAAATCCTAATGAACAAAAAAAAACACAATATATCGCTCAGTTTCTTACACATGCAATCTGATCGCACAAGGAACAGATACAGTAGTGGGGGTTTGTCAAAGGTGCATAAAGGCTCAAATAAGACATCACTTACTTTCGTACACAGTCACTCAGACCTCACAAGAAACACATACACTGGTGGGGGTCTGTGCAAAGTGCATTAACACCTTTCATAAGATATCACTCAGTTTTCTATACAATCAGTCATACTGCACATGGTACACAAACACTGTGGTGGGCCTCTAAATATTCTTGAGCAGTATGTCACAAATGCATGTGACAGGCCTGGGTAGGCTGGGGTAAAAGATTGTCTCTTGAAACCATTTCTAGAAGAAATTGGGAGTATTTCACTTTTCGCAATGGTGGAATGACTAAAAGTGGTGTCCTACAGTGCGTCTGCAACTACCACCAATCATTTCACTCTGGCTGGGTACGCACAGTAGTGGAGAAAATTATGAACGTCCCTTCCTGTCACCCACACCCGCAATACCGACAGTCCCCATTGCCCCAATGTCATAGGTAGCTTGCAGAAAAAGAGAGTATACGCACGTGCGTTTACCCAAGGATGGCGACGGCCTTGGCCGGATGAAGCTGAAACATTACTTCTTCCCTTTGCAGACTCTTCTTTGCAGCACAGCGTCATTGCATACTCTTAAAAGGTTGCACATGCTTCCACCAATAACATTCAAGAGCTCTCCATGTCACAGTATTAGTTGTTTACAACAGCCTTCTGCGTACACCACGGCCACAAACGTAGTTTTGCAATCCCTGTGCCTGTACAGTCCCATTTCCATAGCTGCCATCCTCAAAGTCACCGGATGTGCCTTTCAAGCTGCGTAATGACACCATTGCCAATGTGACCAGGCGACCACACAGTTGGTGCGGGTGGGCACTCATTTCCGGGACAGGAGACAGACTCTCTGACAGCAGCAAAGCATAGGGTTGAGCAATGTACACTGTCTTTTTTGGAAAGCAGAGGCTTACAAACACATCGCTATGTCCCATTACACATGCATGCATGTTTCCGAACAATGTACGGCTGCTTTCCGCGTTAAAAATCTCCACAACAATCCGCCCAAAAGGCACACCGTAGATGTGCTGTGTAGTGTATTTGCGCCTTTTCTGAGCAGCGGAGTACTTGCAAGACATAGGTTTGCCTTGCAAGTAATGGTGCAGCCATGTGACTGTGCCTAGGTACACACAGTAGTTGCTAAAATTATGAACAGGCTTTGGTGGTACACACATCCGCAGCAGCGATAGTCCCCATTGTCGCAATGTCATTGGTAAGTTCCAGAAAAGGGTAGTATACGCATGGGCATGTTCCCAAGTATGGCGATATGGCCTTGTCCAAATGAAGCACAAACATTTCTTCTTGCATTTTCAGTTTGTTCATTGCAGCACGCCGTCATTGCGTACTGTTAGAAAATTTGACATGCTTCCACCAATGACATTGAAGAGGTCTGCATGTATCAGTTCTGTACAATAGTCTGCTGCATACACAGCCCGCCT
This sequence comes from Ambystoma mexicanum, assembly GCF_040938575.1. Classification (NCBI taxonomy): domain Eukaryota; kingdom Metazoa; phylum Chordata; class Amphibia; order Caudata; family Ambystomatidae; genus Ambystoma; species Ambystoma mexicanum. The sequence continues at coordinate 307,808,006 of NC_090934.1, read as the reverse complement.
AGATATATTATTGCGCAATCCCTATAGCTCCATAGTCCCATTTCCATCAGCGCCATCCTGAAAATGTCCAGAGGTGGCTTTCGTGCTGCGTGCAAGGGTGGGGGCATAACGTCCACCCAGGGTAGGGGAAGTTTGTTATAAGGGGCGCACTTAAAAGAGCTTAGTTAGTTTTTCTATTTCAAAGGCTTCTAGATGAAGACCTTCTTTTCCATTTTATTTTTATTTTCTGGTTTCTTGTGCGGACATTGTTAAAGTAAACTCTTCACCGCATCTTGTAGACGGGCAAACAAAACAGCATTACCAATGGGCGACAAAGAAATGCCATCTGGTTGGAAAAATTCTGCATTTCCACAACTAATGAGGTCATTGTTGCAGAAGAACATCCCAGCAGCGGACAAAAAACTATACATACTTCTGTCGATGAGACACCTTCCTGCGCCTGGCTCGGAGCAACAACCATGATCAGTAGCACACAATCTTCATGGTGTTATCGATGAGAACAGCACCTTGGCAGCGGGAAAAAGCCTCTTTAGCAACCTCTTTGGTCGATGGAACAAGTCTAAACAAGACATGTAACCCATGTGCATGCCGCCTTAGTGGATGAAGATCATGTAGTCTCTACCGAAACTTGCCAGGTCTTTGCAAAGTGCATCCATGTCAGCGAAACTGTGCTCGTACACACCATTCCACAATGTGACCACTCCTTCCAACCCGAAATTCCCATCAAAGTTTATTTCCAGGGCATACTCATGGAGATGTAGTAGAAAGGCATCACCTAAAGGCAACACAATAGGTTTCGCCATGTCAACCAGCCTCACTATGCAGAGAATAATATACAGCAGTGTGAACGCCCCTTCCAGTGAACCACACCCACAGTACCTGATTGGATAATTCTGAAACTCCCATGTTCATTGGACAACAACGTAAAAAGCACAGATTCTTGCACGTGCAGTTCCCAAAGTACCGCGAGGGCTGCACCCCAGGAAACCAGTACCAGTCCTTCTTCCCTTTCCACTGCCTTTTGTCCAGCACCACCTTAATGGTTACGGGTAAATGCATACACACGATTCCACCAATGCCATCGAAGACGTTACCATCTAACACTGGCTGTGGTGTACAACACTTCAGGTACCGTTAGAAAATCAGCCTGCTACTGTACTGTCACTTGAAAGCACATCCACTACAATATTTGGTAATAGATTGCAAAATGTGTGCATCCACATTCATCCACTTGTGCACCCACTACCACAAATGTAAGGTAACAAAAAAGGTTTCCGCACTATGCGTATTACTGTGTTATAAGTACCTCTGCGCCCGGTATCTGCCACTGAGCGGCCATTACGGTCTTTAGAGGCCTACTGTTTTTTCCCCATCCCCTATCATGAAGTGGCACGTTAGTGATATGTGCTTGCAACGGTCTCATTCACCCATATCATACAGTGTAATATCCACACAGGAATTCCTTGCTTTCCTTCCCACAATGGTACGAAATGTTTTCCCCACTAACCCACCGCCTACATAAAGTGTACAAAAATGGCATCAATAGCAGCATTAATTGTATCGTACCTAGGGAAAGCAACTTTCCAAAAGATCATTGTCTGCACAGCTGTACTTCTGGGTAGGCTGCACTTTTACAGTAGGCTCTTTTTAAATGTGCCCCCTTGCACTCTCGGCCCTCTGCAACGCATCCAGAAAAGGAGTGTGCGACTTGGGATGGTGTCTATCCTGCACTGAAATGTCGCCAATAGCTCCCAGTAGCTGCAAGCAGTAAAGGGAGAAGACTATGCATTATGCAGAAGGCCTTCTGGCCACTGGGACCACAATACCTTCAAATCTAACTCCCTATATATGTGCGTGCGCGAGCTCTTCCCTCATCCGTCTCCAACTCCCTCAGGGTCACACGCTTCTACAAAAAAACAATTGTTGGTAGATGTGCTTTTTCACCTGAGGCCTCCCTCTGCAACATGCTCCCTGCCTCCTTGACACTTGAGGGGAACCATCGCCGGTTCCGGAAGCACCTCAAAGTCTTTCTCTTCACGTCTGCTGTTTCTGCTCATCTCCCCAGCTAACTGTATGGCGTACACTTAATCTGCACTACTTACCTGACGACTCTGTGATGTCGAACCCATGTCACCTCCTGTATGCCTAACAGTGTATCCACCACCTCGTGTGTGCACTTATCCGTACACTTGGCACAATTGGCCAATATTTTTACTTGTTGTCATTTGTTCTTCTTCCCATGTACTGTACCTTCCCCTCCCTCCACCAATGCACTTGGGGGATCTAAGTCACACCTAGCCTGGTAGGTTCATTGTCTCTGTCTACGTTCTGTTTGCCTTCCTTTGCCTCATTGTGGTTTGCTAGACATGTGTGTAGGCGCATTACGAATGCCGTAGCAGACATCATATTATATCATGCACACAATGTATGCACAACAGTGGGATGCTTGCCACTTACTGTGTACACTGCAAAGTTGTTGTTTGGTTTCGGCACTACCCCCCTTACTGCACACTTGTCAAAAAATATTGGGCACACGCAGCACACCTTGTATGTTACTAACTCCAAAGAAATACATAGATTTTATGCAGACACCCAGGCTGCCTGCTCCTTACATTGCTCACTTCCACCTTAGCCTTCTGCACTGCTTTATGCAAAGAAACCTTCTGCTACACTTTTTCAGTACAAACCTGACCCACCAACCTTATAAACAGTGTCTTTCGCTCCACAGTTTCCTTTCCATGGCTCCCATTCAGAAAATGGCTGGATGTGGCATGTGAAAGCGTAACGTTCAGCGTAAACTGCTGACTGTTCGTGGTGGCGAGCGCGGGAGGGAGGTGAGTTGGAGGGGTAAATGTAAAACAGGATAAGGAGTTGGGTCTGTAGTACTGTCTCAGAAAATAATTTTTTTTTTACTTTTTTTGTCCTGTTTTTGTTATGTACATGCTTGCTTACACATTCTTTTGTTTTTTATGTCTTTCGATGCGTTCCTGTTCCCTTCTCCTCACACTTGTACGTACCGAAAGTCAACATTCCTCTTATAGTTCTACAGGATTGTATGCAATGCTGCGGGCAGAGCGGCAAACAAAACAACATTGCCAATGGAGGGCAGAAAAATTCAATTTCCTTGCACCCAGTGCAAATCTTGCTCCTTAATGCTGTCATAATCGGTGCCGAACATCCCAGCACTGCACATAAAGGCACACATGCTTCTGTTTATAAAACACCTTCCGGCCTGTAGCTGTGGGCGAATTGCAGCCTAATGTACAACACGTGCAATTACCTACAGAATGTGCTTTCGAACGCATAGCACCTCACTGTGGTTGTTACACCAAGAATAAAATGCTCTCTGCACCCATTATTCAAATGTCAACATCCTCTGAGACAAACCGAGGCAACTGCACATGGCTGCAGTATGGTATTCTGGCTGTTGTCAAGGGATAGGCTCTTGGGTGCATAACCAACGGCCTAAAGCCCCTGGCCATATACCCAATGCTGGAGGCCTTACCTACACCCAGCACAACATAATGGCTTCATGAAACTGAACATTTCCCACATACCACAATCCAGAAACATAACATATGATGGGTGCTGCAAAAGGTAACTGATATCAACCTCATGCAGCAACATGTGGCTCCCTAATGTGCAAGGTGGTGGCATAATGGGTACCATATGGTGCCGGACGCATATCAGGGCACTTGTGCTGTTCAACCACGTCTACAAGGTCCTGCACAACCATTTTTTCAATGTCGCCACCAGCCGCTTCATGCATACTTAAAAGTGCATGTTGGTGACGTTCTATTCAGCAGGCCTATCCTCTTCGGTCACTAGGCTACGGGCTACAGGCTTTTTGCCATACACCCAACAATGTTGCCCTTGGCCGCACCGAGCTCAACATAACAAACTTATACAGGTGAACAAGTTTCCAGGTACATGCAGGTCACCCTTAGCCACTTCTAAGCCTCCACTACTGCAGCACTTCCCCCACAAATCACACTGGAGGAGTCAGTACTCCATTAGGTCCAGGCATATACTACACAGTGTAAGAATTGCAATCAATCCCCACAACCATAAAAGCAACATGTTATGCAATGATCACAAACCAGGTACCATATGTTACCGGACACATATCAGGACACTTGTGCTGTTCAACCACATATACAAGTTCCCACACAACCATTTTTTCAACGTCGCCACCAGCAGAGATATGCGTACTTAAAAGTGCATGTCAGCGTTATGGTGGCATGCTATTGAGCAAGCCTAGCCTCTTCAGTGACTACCCTATGGGTTATAGGCTTTTTGGCATAAACCCAACAGTGGTGCCCTTGACCACACCCAGCTCAACATAACAGACTTATGCAGGTGAACAAGTGGCCAGGTACATGCGTACTTAAAAGTGCATGTTGGTGTTATGGTGACGTGCTATTCAGCAAGCCTATCCTCTTCGGTCACTAGGCTACGGGCTACAGGCTTTTTGCCATACACCCAACAATGTTGCCCTTGGCCGCACCAAGCTCAACATAACAAACTTATACAGGTGAACAAGTTTCCAGGTACATGCAGGTCACCCTTAGCCACTTCTAAGCATCCACTACTTCAGCTCTTCTCCCACAGGACACACTGGAGGAGTCTGCACTCCATCAGGTCCAAGCATATACTACACTGTGTAGTAATTTCAACCACTCCCCACAACCATAAAAGCAAAATTGCATGCAATGATCACAAAGCGCACATCGAGGACAGCATTGTAAAACCAACTTCACCCCACAGCACTCTTTTGCCAGTGCAAGGTGGCCACCAATGCATGGAAGGGTCTACAGGCTTAGCACACGCAACACACCTTATTGCAGTGTAGGTTCCAAGTTTCATGTGTTCTCCATTGTTCTCCCCTTCTGCCATTGCTCTACCATCACTGACCGCTGGACCTCACCGCACACTGAACACTCTAGTGCAACCTATGTTTTACTTCTCATTTCATGTGTAATGCAGGCCCCATCTGCAAATGGGCCTGCCAAATTTAACCCTGTCCACAGCTGTACATACGTTGCTCAATTACATTGTGTTGCCTGTACATACTGGTATGCGAGGGGCTGTGTACATTTTGCATTTTGCAACTTTCTAATGCTGATGACTTCCTTTCATGGCGCAATGTGGTAATAGGCTTTGTCAGGGAAGGGTTTTATAAGGGCCTACCCATAGCAAATGCAGGTGGTGACATGTGGCTCCTTATTGCGCAACAGGGGCAATCATGTATACCATATGTTAATGTACGCATAGCAGCTCACTTCTGCTGTTTCACCAAGTGCACAATGTCCTGCACAGCCATTTTGTGCTACTCGCCAACTCCAAATGCATGCACAGTAACACCTGCATTGCTGCATCGCATTGTGCAAGCTGTAATGAAGCCATAGCAGCTCACTTCTGCTCTTCCACTAAGTGCACAATGCCCTCCGCAACCATTGTGTGCTACTCACCAACTCCAAAAGCATGCACAGTAACAACTGCATTGCTGTATTATATTGTGGAGTTTGTGATTAAGCCCTAGGCCACACTCAACACAACATAAAAGAGCCATGCAGGCGAACAGTTACGCATGTGCCAAATGTCACAAAGCCAACATACGCATCAGCACTTCCACCCAACCGCCACACCATAAAGGAGAGACACAATGACACGTGTTCCATTTACCGTAATGCACCAACATACCGGTGTGTTCTGCATCGCTACCGACTTCCACTCAGAAACCATTATAAGCATGCCAACCAAACAAGACAATCTTCACAGCTTTCAGCCTGCTCCCACCACTCTAGTATGTGCATAGAACCAATGGTGTATACTATGTTGCAACACTTACTAATCTGCGCAATGGACACTACACAAGCATATACAAGAAGCAATTGCACATGGACCTCTTCCATATGTACACTATTCCGTTAATACATCCAGTGGACACACTGCGTAACTGCTCACTGCACCATCTCTACCCATACACCAACAACTGTAGGTTGGTGTACCAATCACCACACACATGCAATCAACTGCAGCCAAATGTGACACAATAATCAAAAATGTGGCACCTACTGTCAACCAGTGGACTTACCTTTTCAACCAATAAACATAATTTTCTGTGTTAGGGATGCAGGTATGCAGCCAAGGGGCTACAAACATACCTCACACAGCACACCATAGGTCATGCTATGTTTACATCGTCATGTGTCGTGCAATGCACTCCCCTTCAGCAAACGTGCCTGACACTGGATACCGCTGTCACACCACCGTCTTCTTGTATATTGATAGATATCACGTGAAGTTCTTCTCACAACAGCAGCCTTTCAAACCCTTCTTCCCACCACCAGATGCCGTACACTATGATTTCAGATGCTTTTGCCGCCGCATTGGTTTCCGATACAACATGCTGCTGGCATGGAAAACTGTGCACACATCCCGTCACTGCACATTGTAGTGCAATCAAACTTTTGATTACACTGTGAACAGGGAAATAGGACGGCAGAGCTGTTCCAGATATGGCTATTTTGAGTATGCACATTGCTACGTACAAAAGGCCCAGCCATGCACAAAGTAGTGTAGACCCTTTCCAGACACACCGCAACACTGTCCTCCGATACACCATGGCGGCGTTTCCCAAAAACTTTGACGCACAGCACGCTTCCCTCCAGTCAACCACCGGCCGCCTCTACTGTTCGCCGACAGCATGGCGTACCACAGGCCAATTTGACATCGGTCCTTAGAGCGAACAGGGAAATGGGTCCACGCAGCAGACCCAGATATCACAAATTCTTTAGGACGTACATTTCAGTGTTTTGCAAACAAAATCCTGGTCTGATTGCAACCAAACACACAAAAGCACGCTTTCTGGCCCAAGCCCCCGCGCCTGCAGCAAATTTGGTGAAAATCCATCCAGCCGTTCGGGCTGTAGCCGTGCACAAAGTTTTTAGTCAGTCTATGGGGAAAAAAAATGTGGGACCCCCACTATAACTTTCCACCCCGGCCCCGCACAAAACCTTGCCCAACTTGGTGAAAACATTCAGAGCCGGCCACATACTTTTTTTACAAAGTTTGGTGAGTATTCCTCTATGGGGAGCGAAGTTATAAGGCGCCGAAAAAGTGCTCTTCCCATGAGTTTAGCAACTAAATCATAACTACACGCCTGTTACCGCGGGCCGTGTAATGTATATATGACACTAGATGGAGCAACACTCCTCATCCTAGACAGCACTAACACATGAAGACTTTACCTCCTCCATGATCATTAATGAATAATTAAGATGATGTTTTATTGCACTTATACTAATTTACATCGTTTGAAGGCTAGTACCGATTTTGTTAGAAATCTCGAAGCTAAAATAACTTTTTCTTTTTGCTTTGTGTAGACATATGAAGCATGAAGTATGTAGACAAACAGTTATTTAGCTAAGATTTACTGCTCCTGATGAAGGGACTTAGATCCCGAAAGGCATAGAGCTCATTATTTTGTTTAATATCACTGTTTATTACTATTATTCTATGTAGCTCACATTAAATACTGGCATCAACCAGAAAAAACAAAATTCCCTTGACTTTATCATTTTCGAAGATCATTTATAAACTTTTACTGAGTCTTTCTAAGCTTATATGGTGTGCAGGGGACGGGAGTGTCCACCAACTAGGACGCTACTTTACCCCAGTCTGGAATGGTGATACCCTATAAATTATCACAAGTTCAGCTTTTGAGAGTTGTAAGTGACCACATGTGGGCGATTGAGGGTTAGAGGCAGGGTCAGGTGACTAATTATATTGTGAGGTTTTGGGGACAACTGAATTAATATATCCAAAATTATTTTATTATTCAGAGTAAATGTCTCAGTAGTAGAGGTGTACCAAAAAGAGTAGCGGAACTGTAACCTCACTGTGGATGGAATAGACAGGAGCATGGTGTAACACATGTTATTATGTGTCGATGACTTGCAGCCTGGGCAAGTTGACCGTCAAGTGTGTGAAATGGGCAAAATAATGCAGGCTTTCCTTTAAGCTTTTCATTTATTTATTTTTCTACCAGTCAGGTGGAACATGTATACATCTCTATTGAGAAATGAATTCACTCTATTCACTGATCGTAGCTCCGCTGGCTGGCACCCATAAATAACACCAACCTGAACAGATGGCGAATACATTTAGAACTTGTGCTGTCATTAATAGAATTCAGTCATGTATTCCAAAGCCTGAATCCCAAGACTAGGCCTCATTACGAGTATGGTGGAGTGGGAAAAAAGGGGTGGTAACGGAATTACTGACACTTTACCCACTCCACCACACTACGAGTTTGGCCCTGGAGTGGGGAATGTAACAGAGATGAATAGTTTGTGATCCCCCATACACTAAAGATTGCAACCTGGGATATACTATGTGAAGCTATCCATAAGGTAACGAAAACTGCAAATAATGGAGATACCAATACAACAGTTTTGGTTGTATAAAGTTTATGTGAGGTATTGTTCTATACCTCACCATAAACTTTATACAACTATTCAGGCTGATGACCTTGATTTCTTGCCGGACTGGCACTATTGTATATTAGCACTGTTATAGAGCTGTTGTATTGGTATCTCCATTATTTGCCGTTTGGGTTGCGCAACGAGACAGAGGTGGCACCACTTTCTTTGTTCATTGTTCTAATTCTAGTAGTCTTGAGGTAACTACTAGTCCCTCTAGTTTGCAGCAGCCCTCATTCGACTATAATTTCATAGACTTTCTCTTGTGGTTTTCCTTGACCACCATTTTTGTAGCACCAGCCTACACACGGCATACCTCGATCTAGTTCCTATCCTTAAGGTAGGCAGGAGCAGAGGCATGGTCAGGAACCACACCGAGACCATGTAACCTCATGGATCTCCACTCTATAGCCCTGTGGCATCTGATTAATATCCTGTAATTTTCAGTGATTCTACCTGAAAACAATACCAGCACACGAGGGGAAGGTGGTGATTTCTCCCTCTCCATTTTGTGGCTGTGAAGTGCATGATTTTAGTGCCTATTTGTACGAGGCACAGCTTAGGGTGAACCCGAGCTGGATCTCAGCCTGATTGGAGGAGGCGGGGGTTGCAGTCACTCAGTGAGGGGGAAGGTGAGTCACTTTGTACAGAAGGTAGACGCCGCCCACCCTCAAACTGAATGTATAAAAGGTAGACCCCCACACCTCTCAAACTAAATGCAGATAACTTGTCGGGTTGATCGATAACTCCAGTATTGTGCAAATCAGAATTATAGTGGTGAAAAGGTCAAACTAGCACATTGTAGGGTGGCAAATATTTTTGGGGTCATAATGCCTTGCACAGCAGAGGGCCTGATGGGTAGCATATATTTATCATAGATACCAATATTCTAGGCTTGCAATTGAATAGGAACCAAGTTATGGTCAAACATAGTTTGGTCAGTAATTTCATAATTTGGTTGGCCATTTTGTTTGGGACAAAGTCAGGCAAACTCTAAGATGGTTGCTAGGCATACAAAATGGTGGAATTCTGCAAGTCATACTTAAATAATAAAATACTTCCCTCATAGCAGTTCATGGAAAGTTCACTGGAGGCAGCTGTATCTAGAATGTTGTGGTTTTGTTATGACATGGGTACCTGATGATCATGATAATGATAATGATGTGTTATTTATATAGCACCTTAATCCAAAGTGCTTTACAGAGCATATATTTACATACAATATCACCCAACCAAAATTGGTACTCATGATGAGTGTCAGTTAAACCAATTAATCACAGGCATATGTGGGTTTGTCTTTAATTATAAAGACCAATAGAAAGGGTTTTATGTATTAATATTAAATTACACCAGCTTTGAAATAGTATATAAGGGGGCTGAATTCATAGCTCAATTGATTATTGTTGGAGCTCCTAATGTATGGTGTCTGCTGTTTCCTGGTTTGCTGAGATAAGTAAAAAGATTACTTTGAAAATCAGCCTGAGTCTCTGCCTGCTTTCCTGCTTGGTCTTCAGCCCATCTTCCCTGATCCAAAAGCGCCAGAGCCTTAGAGAGGGCACGGGCCAATCTCAACAACTTAATGCGCTGATAAATCTCTCAGATGTGGAGCAGGCTATGGACAATTTGGGGAGGAGTAAAACAGCAGGTGTAGATGAATGGACGGTGAAACTCTATTGGAATTATAAACACCTGTTGGTTCCTAAATTGTTGGACATCTTCAAGGAAGCTTTCACTAGAGGTACATTCCTGAGTCCAATGCTGGAGGCATTGGTGGTCCTGCTACCCAAACCTGGGAAAGATAAGATGGTGTGCGGCTCATCCAGACCGTTGTCCATGATCAACCTTTATCTGAAAATTCTCAATAAGAAATTAGCACACAGAAAGTAATGCCCACGCTGGTCCACATGGATAACGTGGGCTTCATAGCAGGCAGGACCACCACCCAAAACTTGAGGAAACTGTTTTTGATATAGGACAAATGTAGTCATGTACAGGAAAAGCTGGGGATTGCTAGCTTGGACTTGTAAAAGGCGTTCAATACCATTGATTGGGAAAACATGTGGGTATAGCAAAGATGGTGGTTGGGGGATCAGTTTTTAATGTGGATTAAGTTGCTGTACAAAGGACCTACTTATAGAGTGAGGGTTTGTATTTGCATACAAAATACATACAGCTTACAACTTAAAGTTGCCTGCCAAATACAACCAAGTGTTTTGACTTTGGTAGAGAAGATCGTATAGGGACATCAAAAGTGCTGGACTAGGCGTTTCAGAGTGAAAGCCTGAACGTTGATAGAGCATTGTCGGACAAGGCGTCTCAGAGTGAAAGGCTGCAAGTTAATGTCACACCCATGGGTAGGGTAAAGGGGTACTAGGCAGGGATGTCCCTTGTCACCAGTGGTATTCACATTAGTGATTTAGCCACTGGCTAGGGTTATACAGTGTAGGTACAATGACTGGGGAGTCTAGGTGTGGGAGATCTCTCACTGTATTATGTTATATGCATACAATATTTTGTTGTACAATGTAGACTCCACACAGACGCTGGGCCTGATGTTGGGAACAGTTGAAGAATGTGGGTTGGTATCAGGCCTGTGCTGAATAGTTCTAAATACGTGGTATACATTAGGCCGGACTCATTAGGGGCTGACCTACGGAGTTCGCGTATGGACATGGATACTAAGGGGTTCAAAAACCTGTGCATGCAAGTGAGTCAGGATCTACAATGGGTGTTCCAATGTAATGTTGGGAAGTACTGATCATAGTTGATAAATCTCACGATTTCTGGATGAAATTCCTGCTCTCTGTAATGAGATGAGCGGGGTTGGCAAAGACGATCACATTGCTGGGTTATGTACATTTTCCAATATATGCCTATGGTCATACCAACAGAATTTCTGCGGAAGCTCAACACGATACTAGGAAACTCCAAGAATTGCGTTGTTGACATTACAACTGCCAGCTGGGTGGTGGGACATGGTGTTCCTGATTTTAGGGCTTATTATTGGGCGTTGATATTACAAAATTGGTTTCTAGTACCTCGACAAAATTGTGGTAATGAAGTTGGTAGAGGGGTTGTGTCATCCCTTACAGTTGTTCAAAATTATAGGAGCCACTGGGAGGGTATTGAAAACTTTGCCAGTTCCTATGACCACCCTGTTAACTGTTTAGAGACAAGCGACAAGGGCACCCTTTCAGAAATTGGCGTATTTGCCTATGATGCTGTTAAGTAGCAGCTACATGTGACATGCCTCTACTAAGCACATATGGGTGGCTGTCCCCAGCAGCAAGATCAGGGAAAAGGTTGAGTATTTATATCAGGGAGACTGGGTAGCCAAATATTAGGAATTGTAATTGTTAAATTCGATTGCACATAGGATTTTCTTGGAATACGCCAGGTTGATGGCAGTATTTAGGAGGCTCTGTCAGGGGTTTCCGAAGAAACCGGAAATGCACCAGTTGAATCAGACATTGATGGGTTTGGTGGTGGGTGGGTGGAAGGAAGGTGCCTGAGCTCTATAAGAGGATTCCAAGTGAAAAAGATGGGAAACTGCTGATAGTTAGACATGCATGGGAGGCAGGTCCGGGTGCTCTGCTCAACAATGAAGAATGGGCAAGGGTACTATGACACATGAAGGAGGTTTTTAGGAATTTAAAATTTCTTTGGATACAGTATTTATTTATTTGTATTTATTTATTTATTTATTGCATTTGTTTTACACCCAAACCCTGAGGTATCACGGGGTAGTTACAGACATCTTAAATATACTTTGGCGGCATTCAAGGTACATACATATAAAAGAATAACAACAGATTACATATTATAGCCACATTAGTTATAGTTATATAGCTTAAAGTTACTTGGTTACATAGTCGGTGTAGCAGTACTCATTTAATTAGCATCAATCTGAGGTGGAGAGTGCCACCTCATATTAGTTACTCATCAACTGTCTAGAATTTGGTAAAGAGCCACATTTTTGATAATTTTTTGAAACATTGGGAGGAGCCTTCATTTTTTATGTTTACGTGAATGCATAATGAGGGAATATATTTAGGCCACCACAGTGGCAAAGATGTTGGGGGACATTGAACGGAATGTTGGAGATGTGGGTCAAAAGGCGGATCATTTCTACAAATGTGGTGGGATTGCCACAAGGTGATTCTGTTTTGGGAAAAGCTGGTGACGGAAATTTGGAGAACTGGCAGGTATGGATGTTCAATTACCGGTTATATACTGTCTATTGAGAATAACGTCTGTTAGGAAGTAAAAGAGGCAACTGAGCGACCAGGCTAGTAGCATTGGGACCACTGTTAGCTAAGAGGAATATCGCAATTTCTTGGAAATCTACGAATGGGCTGAATTACATGGCATTGCTAGCAGATGTTAAAAAGTGGGTCAGAGCTGGGATGCATATCAGTGATAACAGGCCACGGACAGGGGAAGATGCTGCCAATTACACTGTGCGGCATGAAGTGCATGATGTGTTGAACGAACCTTCAGACTTGTACTCATCTTAAACTCTATCAAAGCCTCACAGAGTAGTGCTGAGTGGGTTCATCAGGCTCTGCAGACAATAGCATGGTGTAATGGACTATACCTGTTTATATGCAGCAGCATGGTACTTACCGAAGTGATAACTCCTGGGCCCGATTCGAGGCAACTGATGCTGCCTCTTCTATAGTCCTTCCAGGCCGGTGGGGCAATTATCTTCATGTTTAAGCCTGGGAGACTGCTCATATGTTTATGGTTGTTGGAAGATTCAGTGTATCTTTGTTCCACTTATGATGTTCTTACAGAAATGCTAATGAACAGATATTGTATAAAAAAAAGGTAGGCAGGAGCAGCATCATGGATGCATTTGAAGGGGATGTGGGGCATTTAAACGCTGAATTGTCTACCCTGCTGGACATCGCAGAAGGTTCCTGGGAGCAACTTGGAAATGATCAGTTTATCTATGTCCAGAAACCACTCCGTTTTGATCCACCCAATGGCTACCAATACGTTTCATTGAAGCACCCGCCAGGAGTGCATTATAATAGTTCAAGTAACTAATCACTAAGGCTCTTACTACAATTGCATCCAGTGGCATGAAGGGAAAAAGATCACATACCAACCTAATATGAAAATAAGCGTACCTTGCAAATGGCTGCAAACATCATCAACTGTAACGTGTAAGCATTTAACCCGAGATAACAACTTGATATGTTTTCTAAAAATCAGGGGGATACGGAGTGGGAGGAGAGATTCCTTCTTAGTGTTAGTACAACTTCCTCCAACTTCCAGACCTCCTCTATCTTCCACTTACTACAATGAGGTCAGCTAGTGTTCATCCAGGCTGAGATGTCACGCCATCTTCGGATATCTATGCATGCCCTTACCCTCCCCAGTTGCTTTGGCTTGTTAGTAACCACCATAGCAGAGACCCATGAGATGGGTCCTGTCACCTTCTCTATTATGTCGGCCTTCTCTAGATCATGTAGTTCTTTGACAACCATGTCCCGCATGTGGAAAGCTGTTCTCCGGTGCCTCAAAACTTTAGGTTGGACGGTCGTGTCAATATCTAGTTTTATTAGTTTTCCACTAATTTGTGGAGTATGTTGGGGTGTTTAGCCATGAGTCCTTGGATTCCATTGTTTATTGCAATGTTGCAGATGAATTTGATCAGTTCAAGGTCTTCTGCCAAGTTCCAGCTTAGTAGGCAATCCATCCCGGTGTCAAAAACATATTTATGATTTTATCTTTGTGTCTCCTCATCCGAGAACCATCCAGAATCTTCCCACCACGAGTAGGGGTTTCTTGCTACCTTATGCATATAGCATTGTGTTGGTGGCTTTTAGCATTGGTTGGGGGTGCATGCACTTGAGTGGTGTTTATGGCATGACATTCACCAAGGCTCCTATGTCAATAGTCAACTTGTATTGTGAATCTTGCCCATCTTGTCCTTGCTTGTTTTCCTCCTCCCTGTTCTAACGAAGAGATTGTGTGGATCTTCCCATTCTTTTCCTCATTCGCTGAGCTTCCATGACTGCTGTTACCTCTTCATCGCCTGAATTGTCTGTAGAGAAGTCTTCCTCTGCTTCCACTTGATGATCCTTGGCCTGTTTCTTTTTTAGGGTAGGCTTTGTTGGCATGGGACGATTTGGCGTTACAGGGGTTGATGATCAACACACTGTAGCATAGTGATCGAGTCGGCCACACATGCTGCAGGTTGTTCCTTGTCCGGGCCAGTTTCTCTTCCCAATGCATTGCCCTCTGCACCTGCCACCGTCCTTGGGCCCTGGTATTCGTGTTCACCATGTAGGGGTGTTTCCTGGTTCTCTCTTGTTTCCCCTCTGCTGGTTGCGGTTGGTGACCAAAGTGATCGTGGAGGCCTGGATATTAGGGGGTTCTCTCGCCACCCATCAGCGTCCGCGCATTACATGAAGACACAGAGCCACCATTCGTATCAACCTTCCCTTTATTCCTCCTAGATCGTAACTGCCTGCTTCCCATTTGTCCCCTCCCCTTCCGACCTCTTCCTGCTTCCCCGTGTGTCTCTGTTCTTAAAGGGGCTGTGCTCCTATTAATCACGTACAACACCTCCCCCGTGCTTAACATGAAAGTCCAGTTACATCTGTTCGATGAGTCTCACTGGTCTCTTTATTGCTCTGAGAGGCCTCCCTGGGGATTCCCTGCTTTCACCAGTCATTTCCGCTGGGGGCTCTATTTCTTCTTCCTCGCTTGGGCCTTCCGCCGCGATTTCCTGTGTCTCCGGCTCTTCAAGATATATAGTCTCTTAAAGAATGAGGAGTTTCGGGTGATGTCTCCTGGTTCTCCAGTCGCCGTGATCATGGGTCCTTTGATGGCTGTGATGACCCGGGCCTCTGGGCTGTAGCGTGTGTCTGTCTTCTTACGTTGAGTTTGTCGGACTAGGACGGTTTGCCCTACTGCTAGTTGGTGTTCCTTCGCTCTCCTCCTTTTGTCGGCCCACTGTTTGGCTTTTCTTTTCTATTCGGCGTCTCGTTCTCTGATGGTCGCGTCTTCTTCTGGCGTGTAATCTTCCCATCGGGGAATGCGTGTTCGGGGTTGGTATCTCACCATGAGTTCGGCCAGTGGCTTTCCCGTTGCGTCATGCTGAGTGTTTCGGTAGCTTCAAGCATACTGCAGATGGCTTGCGTATGGGGAGTCTGCTCTGCTGCCGCTTTCTGTCTGGTCAGTTTGATGGTGGCCATGAACCGTTCCACCATCCCGTTGGCTTGGGGCCAGAGTGGTGTGATCTTCTGGTGGTGGAAACCTAGGTGGTCCGCAAACTTCGCAAATTCTCGTACTTGGAACGGGGATCCGTTATCTGTCTTGACGATGTTTGGGAAACCCCACTCGCTGAATAGTTGATCTACGATGGGTGCTGTTTCCGTGAATGAAGTCGAGGGTATGTGCTTGACGAATGGGAACCTTAAGTATTCGTCTATTATTACTAGCAGCTAGCCCCCTCTTCCAGGGGTCCGTAGAAGTCCATCGCAACTTTTTGCCAGGGCCTTGTTGGAAGTGTGGTTATTTGGAGAGGGTTCGGGGTTGGCCCCTTTGCTGCAAGTGGGCAGGGTCTGCAGTGCATCAGCATATCTTCAGCTATCACGTCCATGTAAGGGAAACAGACGTAGTTTCTGAGAATTTGTTTTGTGTTGTCAATTCCCCTGTGGCCCTCGTGGGCTAGTGTTACCAGGGTCTTCCTTAGGTCCCTCGGGACTACTACTCTGTTCCTGCACAGTAGTATTCCTTGATCTGTGGCTATTAGTTCTTTGTGCACCTTGGCTAGCCGATCAAGCTCCTTCTTGTCTGCTTCCTCCCCTCTGTTGCCTCTTTTCTGGCGCTCTCTCCATTTGTTGGAGCGAGTGAGCGAGACGGCGGCTCTGATCGTTGGGTCAGCTTTGCTCCTTTCCTCAAATGAACGCAGATGAGATTGTTGGTGGCATGTCGTTTGAGGACAGGTAGGAGATGTAGTCAGCAGCCTCATGAGCCAGGGGGTTGTCCTTGTTCATCGTGGGTTGTCTGGATAGGTAGTCCGCCGGGTTGGCGTCTCCCCCGGGTTTGTGGATGATCACGTAGTCATACTCTTGTAGTCTCATTCCCCAGCAGTCTATGCGGGGTGGCATCTTGGTTTTGGGGTTTCCAAATATTGAGAGGAGTGCCTGATGGTCTGTTACAAGGGTGAACTTCCGGCCAATGATAAAGTGGTGATATTTCTCGCAGGCCCATACTGCAGCTAGGCTTTTCCTCTCCGCTTGTGAGTAAGCCCTTTCTGTGTGTGATAGGGCGCGGCTGGCATATGCCACCACTGCATGGTCGGCGTTGTCTGTGGCGTCGGTCTGGGCGAGGATTGACCCGAGTCCTACTGGACTGGCATCAACCGTAATGATGGTGTACCACTCTGGATGAAAGTATGCCAGCTGACGGTTGTTGTAGCACGGTCACGAGCGTCACAGACGCGGTCTTCTTCTCTCCTTCCTGGCGGCTCTACAGTTGCTGGTTCTCCCTTCCAGGGGCACACGGGCCACACGATCGATGTCGGGTGCACAGGCCCGCAAGGTAGTCCACTTCGGGTCGCTGTTCTGTCGTAGGGCACACGGGCCTCTACACAATCGCAGGGCACACGGGCCCCTCCTGAACTGCTGGGCGCACGGGCCCTCCAGCAGGTCACACGGGCCTCTGCTCAATGTCAGGGCACATGGGCCCACCTGAACTGCTGGGCACATGGGCCCTCCGGCAGGGCACACGGGCCTCTGCTCAATATCAGGGCACACGGGCCCACCTGAACTGCTGGGCACACGGGTCCTCCGGCAGGGCATGCAGGCCTCTGCTCGTTCTCAGGGCACACGGGCTTGTCTGAACTGCTGGGCTCACGGCCCTCCGCTGCCACCATCACACGCAGGTTTGTGTCAGCCTCGTCGCCAGTGTTAGGGGGTTCTCTCACCACCCATCAGCGTCCGCGCATTACATGAAGACACGGAGCCACCATTCGTATCAATCTTCCCTTTATTCCTCCTACATCGTAACTGCCTGCTTCCCGTTTGTCCCCTCCCCTTCCGCCCTCTTCCCGCTTCCCTGTGTGTCTCTGTTCTTAAAGGGGCTGTGCTCCTATTAATCACGTACAACACTGGGTGAGTTTTAGCTTCTGCAGTGTGGTGTTCATGTGTGCCACTCTGGCATGAGAGAGTTCCGTCTGGCGTCCGTATTCCAGTGTCTGCAATAGCTGAATCCCATTTTCACTCAGTATGATACACCTCAGTTTCTCCGACTTTATGCCATTTTTGATTTGGCACTGTACTTCCTACTCGTCACCATCAAATTTGCATGATAAGGCTAGATGGTACAGTCACATTTTGTATGCGTCTAGTGTTTCAGTCTCGCTTTGTACTGTTGTGCAGAAAACGAAGATCTCGTTATCTGGGTTCAGTTGCAGCATGAAATTGTTTGTTAGTGCGTTTTTGGCTGAGACGTAGTCATCCGTGCCTCTTGTTGGTGCTGATGAAGATGTGGAGTGCATCATCACCTATGTTGAGCAGGAGGTGGGACTACATCTTTATCAGTGCAGTGATGTCCCAGCAATCCATCAGCATCTCCAATTGCCCATCTAGGCCCCACTAAGGATGAGTTTTTGTAATGGCTGAATGGTGGCATCAGTGTTCCTGATTTGCTATGCTATCGTGTCAAGGTGTGGGGGCTGAGCGTTGGCACAAACATGGCTGGGCTGGTAGGGTCTGGTGTGGACATCCTCCCTTTGTTTTTTTTATGTGCGCTGACCTGTTTTATAGTGGTTGTTTTCTGGTCAGTTCTGTTCAGTTTCCTCTTGTGTAGTGGGCCTTAGTGTGCCTCGTTGTTCTTCTAATTTTAATTTTTTTTTCTTGATCTTCTTGTGATGGTTATTATTTATTTATTGTTCGCACCACCGGAACCTGCGGCGGGCAAGACGGCTGAGTATGCTGCCATTAATTCAATTGTGCGTGGCCCCTCATTGTCAGTGGCGAGTCCTACGGTCCTGGTGCACAGGGCCGTATTGGACGTGATGTCCTTCCGGAGTATACCTAAGCGGGCACGGGGAAGGAGGCACAACAGAGGACACAACAACTTGGAGGCTTTGTGGCACGCTCCGCAGTGAACCGGAAGCCCTTGCGCTGCCTCTTTATTTGGCCACATCACCGCTGGGGGAAAGTGATGTGGTGTGCAACATAACTGTGGGGAGAGTTGTTCATTGTTGCTTTTAAGAGCTTGTTTTTCTTCAATGTTGTTTAGTACATTTATGTGCATTTTCACTTTTGTTCCGAATTACACTGTGTTTGTTATTTTTAGTTTTGAGCATTATTATATTTATTATGAATGTTTATTGATTGCATTGTTTGTGTGGTTAAAAAAAGCGGTCATGAGGGATTGGAAGCATCTTACTACTTAAACTTTTACCATGCTCCTAATCCACAATGGCTGCCAAAAGAACAAGCATTGGCATAGAAAATAGGTCTGGCTTTGCAAATGTATAGGCTAACTGATAAAAGAAAAAGTCTTACCTTCTACTTTAACAAATCCAGAAATATTGGATTTGCCAATGCTTGTTTTCTGCTTGTTTCCTTTTGAAATCCCCTCCACACTGGTCAACACGAATTAATATTAACGCTGTTGCTGCAATAGTGTGAAGCATCTAAAATGAGCTGGTCGGTGGACCCTAATTTCCCACCGAAACGGCATGAAGTTGTTACCAGCACCTCGTCAAGAAATCCTTTGAAATGAAACAGATAATTGACGTCAAAGTGTATCAACTGTGACAAAAAAACATAACTTTGTATGTGGGATTTTCCTGACTCGGGCCTCTAGGAAGAAAGCTAGTCTGTATTATGCTGTCACTGGCTCACTCATAGAAATGTGCATCTTCTGTTTTTAATCTTGTGCCTGATTAATAACAACAATGAGCCCCCTTCTAGACACTTCCAAAGATTATATAGAAGAGAAGCAAGACCCAGAGGCACAGATCTGCCGAGGATCACGCAACTGCATCACATGAAGCCTCTGGGATTAACACCAGTTGCGGTTACCCCGGTCACTTAGAGCACTATGAAACTGTAAGACTGCATTAGCAAATGCTATATGCACATATATTTAATATGTTATCATACTTGCCAACATTCTGTGATCAAAAAGATGTAGGATTTTTCAAGTTTCAAAAAAATTACTTAGCATAACAATGACATCAAATGAAATTACAAAATTTACATTGTTGGCAGAACTGGAGCATTCTAAAATGCACAACCCATCAAACAGCACAACATGGAAAGATGCTCAAATGTTTATTGTGAATGGCAAGTTAACATCAAATTCAATTACCTACCTTCACAGAAGATAATCACAGAGCTGGTAGGCAACGTTTTCCACTGCTCTGTAGCAGCAGCCCGGACAGTACATATGTATTCCTGCAGTGCAGATTGAACACTGAAAAACATGGAGACTGATACCCTCCTCAGTCCAATAGGCAGATGCTGCGTGATGGTGGTACGCTCTGCCACTTGCCTTCACTGGTGGTTCACCTAGTGCCTGCCCCGGCCAGAGGGCAGGGCAGAGTCATGTAGCTGTCAGGTCAGTGGATTGATCTGAGCCCATCACTCAAATGTATCACTTACCCGCCCACTGCACAGACAGATTAATTAATGTGTTGCATGCTTTGTCCTATGGCTGGTCTCAAGCAGCCTGCCTTAGAGTCACATAAATTGCCTGCCACTGTAAAAAGCAGTAGGATCTGTCACCAAAATCTGTAGGCGGTAGGACTGCTTAGAAATCAGTAGCCTACTGCCTAAATCAGTAGGGTTGGCAAGTGTGTGTTATTAGTTTGCTACTTGAAATGCTACCGTGACTTTGTGAATGGTTAAGATGTATTGATTTAATTCAACAGATTTTCAGCCATAGGAATTCTTTAGCCTTATAATATTTTAACTATGTGTATTTTCCAAAGCTTAATACTTGTGTTTAACCCTGTATATTCTATTCTTTAAGTCGAAGGTCTCTGTTCGAGTCTGGTTTGTGGAGTGGTGAGGTGTTGGAATGTAGAATGTATGTGCATGCATGGGACAGAGTGTTTCAGGAGAAGCACTTGGAATATGAATGTTGGAGGTGTAGATAAACTGGTGGATCTCTGCATATATTACTACCATGATGAAACTATATCTACCTTTGGAAAGAAGATGCTTAACTGTGTCTGCTGAAGTGAACAACACACTGATGGAAACTTACCTGGAAGCGTGCAGTATGTTCCTATCAACCGTGTAGTTTGCAGCTTCAATTAGAACTGTGTTCCTGTAGTTGGTAATAAATGTGTTATGTTTATTTTGTGCAATTACTCAGCGGGTTTCTATCCGGTGTAAGGAACTCATGGTGGCAACATTAAAGAAAGACACAGGTGATCACAGTTCAAGGGTGTTTATTAAACTGTAAATGCAGGGTGGAAAAACGCCTAACCTAAACCTAAATCTAAGATGGGAGAAAGCGTCGACCATCAAATGAAAATAAGGCAGTCCTTGCGGCGTTGTGTGAAAATAAAAAGGCCTATACTAAAAAAAACTATTGCCAATTCCTTACAACTAATTACAGAAAGTGTTCACAAATAATAAGTCAGGATGTGTTTGCCAGGGGTCTCCCTTTCTGCCTCGTTTTCAGCATGGGACAAGGTAGGACCTTGGAGCACAGCACACACTTGAGCCTTCTCAGCACGAGCCAACATTTCCATATCAGCTATCAGGTTCTTCGACGGTGAAGTCTGCTTTTAATAAAAGTATCTTGCTTTTGAGGGCCTGCTGCATTCAACAAAAGCAAATTTCTGTTCCACATATACTTTGGGTGACGGCTTCACCCCCGTATCTCCCTCTTCTGGTCACAGACCCCTCATCAGTCATATTCCACAAAACAACTAACCAGTTCCTTTTCTCAATGAACTTTGTGTGGTGACTTTTCATCCCTGGATCTCCCTCAGCCGGCCTCGGACCCAACTGACAAGGGGGAAAATTCACTTCCCCATGTCTTGCATTCACAAATCTTCAATGTTGTTTTAAACAGTTCATCAGGCTTTGCCCTTGGTGGTTGGCTTCCCTCGGCCGAGTTCACTCTCACCAACCTTTGCCAAACAGTTCACTATGGGACTTTAAACTTCGCCCCTTCTCATTAGCATCCCTCCACCGGGTTCACTCTAGCCAATTTTACAAAACACATTTCATTACTGATTTGACCATGCAGGATTAATTTCCCTTCTTCACAATTATCTGCCAGTCAAAGACTTTCAACAGTACAGAGGATTTACAAGACCCTGTGTATGGCCACTTTGACCTCTCTTCGCCACTTCCCAAGGTCTTCTGGTTATGGTAGTCTGTACCTTCGGGTAATCTCCCCGAGTTTTCTGCATGGGCACCCACGTGGTGCCGGAAGCCTCTGTTGAATGCTTTTCCCTCACTTTCTCAGTAGTTCCTTTAAACTTTCCAAAGTTCGAATGAACGGTTTGCTACTTTTCATTCCACCCAGCCCAGTTTCTTATCGACTTACCTGTGGCTCACTGGCTGTGATTAACCTTCTTGGCTTTCTTCTAGTTCGAGTCAAGGTTGGTACCACTGAGACATGCGTCTCTCTGCCGCTTGGTCATCAGCGTAGGAGGAGGGTCTCATGTACCATTGCCATCTGCTGGAACACACGCTGGCCTTTGTTCACTGTCTTATGTTTCGGTCTGCTGAGGATTCACAGGCCTTGATAGGAAAGATAAGGTCACTTCTCTCCTTGCCACCCTACCGGTATTCGCTGTCTTTCGACTCCTTTTGAACTGCTGTGCTGAATTATCTTTCACGTCGTGCGGTCTGCCTCGCTCGTCCTGTGCTCTCGTACTCCACCTTTTATCCCTGTGGGGAAGGGAAATGGCCGCCAGGTGTGAGTGATTCTGGTCAATTGCTTGACTTTGCCTCACCCTTGTATTGGGACATTTCAGGTGAACGGCTCTGGTGTTAGTCCGTTGTCTTTCGTGTTGTGCGAAAGTGTTCATGTCAGAAAGGGGAGGGGGGCAGTGTTTTGGAATATCCTACGTGGTAGGATTGGGAAAAGGTGTTGAAAGAACAGGGATACCGCGTCTCACCTGTCGGTGTCCCACTCCCACTTTCCAAGGACCCCCCAGATCCCCCATCCAGGTGATTCTCTCTCACTAATCCACCCCCAGGAACTGGATCCAATAGTGATGGCCGTGTCCTGGCCATCTGGATGACAGATACCTGGGGACTAGTTAGGGAGACACCTTCAGGTTTCTCACACCTGGCAGTTTGTTAGCTTGTCAGTTTCTTGAGATTTTGAAGTAAACACACACACACATGCACACAAACTGGCATATGATGACAGCACCTGGACATTTGAACCTGTGCCTTACATATGGTGACAATATGAGGAATATGAGGCGTGTGCTGCTTTAGATGGGTGTCCAGTCATAATGTCGAATACAATAATATGGAAAGTCAAAATGTCGAAAAAAAAATGTCGAAAATAAAAATGTCGAATTACAAAAATGTCGAATTTTTTTTGATTTTTTTTCGAATTAATGTTTAAATAAATAATTAATTAATTATATTTTATAAAACATAATTTTTTTAAATGGTTAAAGGTATATCCATGGTGAGTGGGGGGGGGGGTTGGGGTAGGGGTTTGGGATGGTTTTTTTTAATAATTAATTATTTAATTAATGTTTTATTAAATACTTTTTATAAAAATTAAAGGTATATCCATGGGGGGTGGGGGTGATGGGGAGGAGGGGGGGGGGTTGGGGGTAGGGGTTTGGGATGGTTTTTTTTAATAATTAATTAATTATTTAATATTATACTAAAGATTTTTTTAAAATAATTAAAGGTATATCTATGGGGGGTGGGGGGGATGGGGAGGAGGGGGGGGTTGGGGTAGGGGTTTGGGATGGGGGGTTGGGGGGGGACCCCCCCCATAAAAAATGTTAGTATTTGTGTAAAAAAAAAAAAAGTGTTTTGGGGTTTCGACTTTTTTACATTCGACATTTTTTTTTCGACATTTTTGCTATTCGAAATTAAGTTTTCGACTTTTTGACTATAAACCCTTTAGATGGCATTGCTTTTGCATTTAAGATTGCACTTGGCATATGAAGACTTGGTGCGTGAGGCTGTACCTTGCTTATCGTGACTGCACCAGTCACAGAATGCATTAACTGACATACAATGGTAGTACTGGAGCACATGAATCTTGACTTGGCATGTGATGGCAGCGCAGGTGTATGTGAAGCTGTACCTTACATAATGTGATAATGCCTGGAATTTGAGATTATAATTGACATAACATGGCAATACCTGTGTGTAGGGGGCTACACTTGGGAATTTATAGCAACACCTGGAATTGATGGGCTGTATTTAGCATATTCCAACTACACCTGGAATAGCAGGCTACAACTGGCATGAAATGGCAGTACCTCTCCATATACAGCTGTACTGGCATGTGAAAGGAGTCAGGACAGGTCTGTGTTCTGCCGCGTGTATCTCTTGCATATCTTGTCCCCACGTACAGCATATCAGGTTAACGCCTTAGTTACAATATGTTTGTTAACTAAAATAGTCTTTCATATGCATTAGTAGATGTTTGTATTTCATCACTGTAAACATATTTCATTACAGAAAAAAACTGTTCTATGGAATTTCTTCCACTCAGAATGGTCTACAGCCACGATTTAGCTCACTGCACCCTTCACAGAAGAGACATGAGCATTTGCATATGAGTCTGGTGCCACCCAGATGGGCAGTCCATCACCAAAATGCTAGACAATTCTACTCTGAACAGGATTACCACCAACAACCCAAGACACGTTTTATTTTCGACTTCTTGGGTCGCCGTGTGCACAGTGATCAAGGGCCCCACGTCTGGATTACCCTTAGTGACTTAGGGTGGTACCAGACTGATATGTAAATGGTTTTTTCTCCTCTGTGAAGGGTACAGTGAGCTAAAATATGGTTGTAGATCACCCTGAGTGGAAGAAATCTCATACAACAAGCTATTTTAGCCATGTTAGTTCTCAGAAGAGGGGCCCCAACACCCTTTGTCCATTTTGTAAAACTTGGGGTTTTGTCCTGTATTACGATAGGCAATCCAGGCAATGACCCCTTGTTCACTGTGCCTTAGAGAAGCTCAGCTTCATCTCTCTGCCGGAGGACTCAGACCGTTCATCATTGTGTAACACTCAATTTGGAAATCCAAGGGAGATCCAGAAGTAGGGGTATCTAAACTTCCACCGACGCTTGAAACCCGAGGCTGCCCGAGCATCACTACTGTGATGGGCCAGATCACATTGGAAGCCAGTCCGAGTCAACTTGTGGCCTTGCAGACAGCAGCAGAAAAGAAGCATACCAAATCAATGGAGTTACTGGGGCCACCATCTGGTGCAACATGAATCTTACATGCCCCTGGGTGTATTACAATGTATAGGGAATGGTACAATCTCACTGCCATCTTCCTAACTATGAGAGACCAGCTGATAATTTTGAGTGGCCTCCCAAACTACTTAGGACCATTACTATAGGGAGACCTTCAAGCAACTTCTCAGATCCTTAATCAAGAAGGCCATGCAACGTACAATGATGTTAAGCAAGTCTTTCTTGAAATAACTGGGCACATGGAAGAATGTTGTCAGAGATAATTAAGAGAAACACAATTGGGACCTAATGAGTCTAGAGATGTGACTTGAGAGATTGGAACTTATTACTGAAGTGGAAATGGACACTGGATTTTGAGAACACCATCAAGACTGTATACTCCCTCCTTGGAGCAGGCTATCTGTAAGGCTATAGACTACTAGCTAGCTGGTGGTCCAAGAAATGCCACGACAGATGTTCCAGGGAGACAAGGAAATCAGATCTCTCAGAGGAAAAATCTTGAGTGCAGAAGATATCAACCACCATCAAGACGGATGCCCTAATACCCATGCCAAAAGCTGCCACAAGGCCAATGGGAATGTTGACCTACCAGGCCCCTGCAAGCCCCACTCTGGTCTCACCTCATCTACCTGTGAGAAACTTGAAGATGGCTCACCCGCTAGTCCCCAGGGATCTGTCATCAAGGTGGACAGGACACGGCCATCACTTTTGGATCTAGTTCCTGGGGGTGGATCAGTGCGGAAGGATCATCTGGATGAGGGGTCTTCGGGGAGTGGAGTGGGACCCCGGAAGGTGAGACGCGGTATCACCTTTACCATAACACCCTTTCCCCATTCTACCAGGTAGGATACCTAGGAACTCAAACCCCTCATCTCACTTTCCTCACACGAACACTTTCTCATGGACAGTACACCGTGAGCGAAAACTGACTAACACCAGAGCCGTATACCTCACATGTCCCAATACAATGGTCAGGCAACTTCAGGCAATTATTGATCCTTACACACACCTGACTTCCATCACACTTCCCCACACGGATAAAAGGCGAAGCACGAAAGCACACTGTGAGCGAGGCAAAGCACACCAGGAAACAGCGGTTCCAAGATGGCAGTTTAATACAAGGCGAAATACGGCGAGACCAGAGGCCAGAGAAGGTTGCAAGGAGGGACCTCGTCAGACCGTTACTTTTGCAAACCTTGGAAAGCAAGAAACCTAAGACCGGGAACTAAAGCTGAACAAACCTGCATTGTGTGTCAGAGGTACCCGGGGCTCTCCCGCGTCGATAACCAAGGTGGGGAGGAGCGGCTCCTGCCGTGATACTGTCCTTGGCTCCTACAACAAAGCAGTACCAGTAAGGAAAGCATAGCCGGTGAGTCAGAGAGACGGATCACAAACCCTGCATATGTTAGACCCAGGGTTGCAAGCAGCAATTGTGAGACTAATTGTAAGGGAGAAAGGATCTGAGTGTGGCTGAGGGGTATGCAGAGTGAACCGTGAGTCAACCCGAGAACGGGTATTCTCTAAATATTGGATAATGGGGATCTGAGCCCAGAAGAGGGGGATTCACAACACTGACTGTGATATAAAAAGGGATCTGAGCCCGGAACAGGGGATCCACAATACTGACTGTGATATAAAAAGGGATCTGAGCCCGGCTGTGGGGGATCCAGGGGGAGACACCTGAATTGAACACTCAAAAGAGGAGAGGAACTGGGTGTTTATTTTGTTCTTGTACATCCTGCCCTCTGAGTCAAGCGACTTTGGAAAAGCAAAGAGACTGCAGCACAGAAGGCCATGATGCTGGTAATGGAACTGTATCCTCCTGCTGAAGAAGCCAGAGTGTGTGCTTTGCTCGAGTGAACCGCGTTGTCCCGTGCTGAAAACGTGCGGAAGGGAGGCCAACAGCCTGAACATCCTGACATATCATTTTGTGAACACTTTTTTCTTTTTCATTAACACTACCCCTCACTATGCATGTTTAGTGGTAAGGATTGGCAATAGTTTATTTTAGTATAGAGCCTTTTATTTTGACGAGACTCCACTAGGACTGCATTATTTTTATTTGATGGTCATAGCTTGCTCCCATCTGTAGATTTAGGTTTAGATTATTACACCCTTGTTAAAGTTCAATAAACACCCTTGAAATGTGATCCTTGTGTCTATCTTGCTGTTGATACTATGCCTTCCTTACATACCCAAAAAACCTTAGACCAGCCTCCCTAGTGACAGTATGTGTTATTCTTGGGAATCTCTCCAGACAATGGGCCTCATCACGAGTTTGGCGGTAACCCTTAAATGCGGCAGTAACACTATTAATGCTGCATTTAAGGGTCCACCAAATCACAGGCTTGGCGGATTTACTCCCAGCTCTGAGCTGGGGGGCAGATCTGCAGCGAATTTGATGATTTTTGGCGCTATTACCGCCAGCAGTAATAGCGCCAGCGGTAATAGCGCCGAACATTCCCCATTGTGCCCAATGTGGAATGGGAAATTCAGAATGGGCCCAATGGGGAATGACGATTTACCGTTCCGCCAAACCCGTGATCCGGCGCTAATAGCGCCGGGGGGTTTGGCAGTAGGGCTAATAGCCCCAGTGGTAAAACCACCAGGGTTAGTGCCTAACTCGTTATGAGGCCCAATGTCCAGATAATCTGAGAGATGAACCCATGCAGATTGTGTGCTTCAAGCCCCCGACTGAGCACAGTCTTCCACGGAAGACCCACAAGAAAAGGAAGATTGAGGGAAAATTCCATATATGTTGGCCCAAACTAGCTCCCAATTATACCAAGTAGTAACAGCAATAAACAACGGGAGAGAGACCCAGGTCCTACTTGTTTCAGGCAGGTGGCAATCCGAACCAACCTGGTACATCTGGAGAACTTGTGCCTCGGCGAAAACGTCCAGGTCACCTGTGTCCACAGCGACACAACCTCCTGAGAGACAGAAATAACAGATGCTATCATGCTAGGACTTCCCGAAAGTCTAGTCCTAGTTACAGACCTACCCCAATGCCCACACTGATTGAGGCAAAACAAAACTGTGTGCCTCATTGCAAGTCTGGCGGTAACCCTGCCGGTGCTACCGGTGGATTACCGCTAGACTTGCAATATTTACCGGTGCCTGGCTTGCCGGTAACACCAGGGGATTACAACCCCAGCGTTCTGGGAAATTAGGTGCCGGTAAAGTGTAAATCCCCATTCCCATTTGAGTCCCATACGACTCAATGGGAACGGGGACCATGGAAGCACCGGCACGTTTAATAACGGGGCTAGTGCTTCTGTGTAGTTCTGCGGGTGGAAGCCATTCCACCCGCCAGGTCTGACCCTAGTGGGCGAGACGGCACCTGCCCGCATATTCATACTGTGCCGGTACAGTAACAACAGTGCCAGTAGGCTTACCGGCACTGTTATTACCGGACAGGCATAGTGAGAATGAGGCCCTGTATTTCCCAACAAGGTACCTAAGAGGCACCCCTCAACTGATGGGAAGGCGGGTGATACTAGGAGAAGAGAACAACTCCTAGGAAAATCTGGCCACAAAACATTTTTGGGGGCCCCACACCGAGCGAGGTTGGAAAAGACTCAAGATATTCTGAGAGTGGCCTGTCCAATACACATTCAGAAACAGGAAACCACTTCCTGGGATTTTAGTGGAGAAGCAGAGGGATGTCTTTGAACAAAAATGTCTCGCCAAGAACAGTAGATCCTGTACTGTGAAAAGACAGAGAGCGAATGTGGGCAGAGATATGAGAGGACGGATTTGAGAGTGATCACTGCCCAACTTGGAACTCAGCCAATGCAGAGAGGTGTTTCCTTTATGGTCTCATTGCCTACTATTGCTGTGAGAAAACTGGACACTTTGCAAGACGATGCCCCGAAAAGCATAAGATAGTGCTAAAGGTCTATACTCCTGTGATCCCCCTAGGAAGAGACCAAATTTAAGGAAAAGGGTATGAGGCCATCACCATCCTTTATGTGGGTGAGATCAAGTCACATGGGATTGGCCTTTGCCCCGTGTGACCCCAGAAGGTGGAAGGAGTGTGATTCCCTAGGCTATGGTCTTCCCCGAGATGCAATAAACACCTACTTATGCCATCAAACTTGAGGAATAAGGAGAACTACAAATCCCAGCTACCACAAGGCACTTACACTGTGAATCATGGAGCAAGTACTCCTCCACCAAGTTACCATATGAACATGAAACCGTACGAGAATCACAGATCAAGCAGAAAAGCACCAGCAGCTCACTTACCTCATGAGCAGCATTAAAAGCCGAGTCATTCATTCACGTACTTGGCTCGAGCATGGAGACTCCTAGAGCCGCCAAACAGCATCCAAGGAAAACCAAGATTGTGTCTGAGGATGCAAGCCTTTACAATCCTCAGCTAAAGCTAATAAGACAACACCTTCAGGCAACAGTGACCCTTATGCAATTAACCAATGCTGGAGAAAAAATAATTATTCAATAAGTGATACCAATGAAAACCCAGTACTACTAGATCAACCAGACACAAGAAACCTAGGAGGCTGGGGAAAGAGCCAATCATGTGTCAGCTTACAAAATAGCCCAGCGCCACCTTGGTTCAGAAGAGGAAGCAGGCAGTTATTTGGTGTCTTGGACCAAGAGGAGGTAACTACTGCTGCTTCCTACCTGAAAGAGAGACTGCTGCCTGACTCAATGAAGAGCTGGAAGATGCTGGTACTACAACCCGAGAGTGGAGGAAGACCCCACTGGAAAAAGGTAGAATTATTGTTGGAGATTTTGAGATGGGGAATTCCGTATTGGAGGTGCCTGTTGGTATTCTGAGTTCAGTGGGAGCAAACAGAACAATGGTGGCCTGGCGAGAAGGACACTGGAGAAAGCCTGATGCAAGAATCCAAGATGTGTGACTGCAAGACCCTGTGGGTAGGCCACCAGGAGAAACCTGTGACGTGGTATAGAGACCTGGTGAGAGGGTACCTTGGGAAACCTGGGACCTGTGAGAGAAGCCTAGTGAGGAGCTTAGTGAAGACCCCTGAGAAAAAGTCAGTTGACCCCTCATTGTTTTGAGTACTCCTGAGCAAGTGAGGCTGAATGCTGCACCATCTTTCATTATTTTGAAGTTTGAAGTTTGGCTGGCCGTTATAGTAACAGATTGTAGCTGTTTCTGTTGGTTGGAACTTTGTGTTTTGTGTGGCATAGTCTAGGGTTAACCTGAGGGTTGAAAAGTTTGCTTAAGATTAGATTTTGGAACATTTTAGTTGCCCATCTTATTGGAGTTTTCGTCTTGGATAGCTTAGGTTGTCCTTGCAGGGACGAGGGGTGATTAAAGGTAGGTTTGGATTCCTTTACATTTGAGCCCCATGTTCAAGGTTAGGCACATCTTGATCCCCCTCACTTTGTGTTGGACCATCCATGGTCTCAATAGCCGTTCCCCTTTGGTTATCACATTTCCCATAGACCCTATGGGACTTTTGCCAAACCCATCCTAGCTTCAAATAAAGGCTTGGATGCACACTATCTTTGCTTTGCCTCACCTGTATTATTGCTTGGCATCTCCAGAGGGTATTACCCAAATTGTTCATTTACAATTGTTCGAATGAACAATTGACCGAATTTAAAGGGTCACAATTGACCTTTTCACAATTGACCGAATATATATATATATATATATAATATATATATATATATATTTATATATATATATTGGTTTGGTAATATATATATATATATATATATATATATATATATATATATATATATATATATATATATATATATATATATATGGGTGTTGGGGGGGTTTGGCGTTGGGTGGGGGGTTGTGGGGGGTTTCCCCCCACATATATGGTACAATTGACATTCACAATTCAGTAAATTGTGAAAAGGTCAATTGTCATTCGAACAGTTGTAAAACGAACAATTCGTATACAACCCTCCAGAGATGCCATTGGGGTCAAAAGTCCTGTTACATCATTTCTTGTGATATCACTTTGGTAAAGGGTAATGTGATGCCAGTAGGTGTGTGAAGTCACTTCAGTTACCGCAGGCATTTTGATGAACTGACCTTTCTGTGCAAATAATCACCTTTGATTTTGAGCTTTTAAGTTTCCGTTTCTTATCCTTCCAATATGGCATAGTTGCATGAGGTAGGGCTTCTGGAGCAGGGCCATGAATAGAATGTGTTCTGCCCACCTGAACAATTAGAGGGGATTGGAATTTGCAAACCTTCTTTTTGTGTCATATCGCAGACAATGAAATGTTATGTTCTGTAAGTCCTTTGTGGACAGGTTGAAGGGCATAGGAGCCTACAACCTACTTCACTCAACTGTTGGGCTATGTTGAATCACTCCTGTGACCTGGAACACCATGTCCAAACATTATGGTAGTTTTTTTTTTACAGAGATTCTTCAATATATTTAGAATCTGTGCATTCATAGTAATCTTAGTGAACTTTTGCCTAAAACAATGTATGTTTACTGTATCAAAATGTGGATTAAAATCCAAGAATACTTCATACAATGAATCTTTCATTCTCATATCATTCTTCTCAGTGATATACGAAAAAATTAAAATAACTATGGAATGTTTTGCAGAAAAATAAACACCTGATCAACAGTTGGTCCGGAAAGCGTGCTTTTGTAAATTTGGTCACCATCCGTGCAGTATGTTTCTTTATAATTATCAAAAAGTAGGTCTGAAATAATTAGTGATATCTATGTTCACTCTGCGGTCACACTTCCCTGTTCGGTCGACGAACAAGATATCGATTGGCTAAGGGGCTGGCGTCATGACCGTGGACACGGGACGTCTCTGTCCATTGGCTGCTGCGAGACGTGTTCTTCGTCAGATGGTTTGGATGCGCCCGACATCTTGGATCCGCGGAAAGCGGAGTAACAACCAGCGTACACATGCTTTTTTCATGAAACTATTTTGATGTGTCACAGAGCATTGGGAAAGGTTCAGACAGTAAGACATGGGTGATCAATGCATTTGTTCTTCGGTGGTCATGATGTAATTTCTATGGACACCTTGTACGCACTGTAAATGTGGGGTGTAATAACGATAGCACTTCAGTCCATGTAGTGGGCAGGACATTTGTAACACTTCAGTCCATGTAATGGACAGGAAATTTGTAACTGTTGAAAGCACATGCGTATTGGTAGGCAACATTGAAATTGACAACATACCGTGAATGCATTATTTTTTCCAATGGCTATTATATTCATTAGTACGCCGCCATGGGTGGCACATGCTACGGTGGTTGTGGCCAGGGGCTAGAGTCTTAAGATATTGGTGATCAATGCATTTGTTCTGGTCGTCATGATGTAATTTCTATGGACATCTTGTACGCACAGGACACTTATGCCTACTTAATGACGTATGTTCTATGGCCTCCTTGTACGCACAGAAAATGAGGGGTCCAATAAGGCCAGTATTTCAGCCCGTGCAGTGCACGGGGGAGTTGGTACATTTGTAAGGACACGTGTCGTGTTAGGGAACATTGAAATTGACAACATGCCGTGAATGCATTATTTTTTCCAATAGCTATTATTCTTCAACTAGATTTTTATTGACATTTCATACACCAACAATGAAACTGTCAACAGGACAGAACTCCCCCTACCGCCACCTCCCTCCTCCCCCTTACTTGATCCAGGAAATACCACCCCCCCCCAATGATGTCACCGATAAGTTCCAGGCATCCGAACAAGGGCTGAGACCCATAACCCTAAACGATACATCCTTGAACCCAGACCATTCTTGATTCATTTTATATGTCCGATTCCTCTTGCAGGTCTATAATTCCCAACAATGTCATAGATTTCGGGCACCAAGCCCTGCGCGCTCCCTCCTTTAAATAAGCAATTAGTTAATATACTCATTAGTACGCCGCCATGGGTGGCACATGCTATGGCGAAGGCCTTACTTCCAAGACTGTAGGCCCTGACCACAACCACCGCCGCATGTGCCACCCATGCATACACCCGTAGTGTTGCATTTTGATTGGCAAGTTGTGGGGGGTGCATGCAGTGTTGGGTGCATGGCCAAAGGCCAAAGGCCATGCACCCAAGAACAAAGTGGTAAGTATTAGACGTGGAAGACACTGCACACCCATCCCATGTAAGATCCACAGACATACAGATAGGAGTGAAGCCTCTGGGCAGAGGTGCTGAAGGATAACACACCTATAGAATAACCCCCACTACCACACATCACCGAGACGGGTGTGGGGAGACCCTGAAGTCATAAGCAGTGGAGTTACAAGTCAATATGGGTGTGGTGAAATGTGCTAGTTGTGTTGATGCCCTAGTGTCTTAACTTCATGGCTGTAGACAATGGTCCGAAAAGTAAATTTATAAGCAGCTAATTTACAAGGACCATGGTTTCCATATGCAGCGATGGTTGTGGATAGGAACTATACTCCTTGTACCTTGGTTGTAAGGCGTAGGTGGTAGTTTACTCACCAAAGATGGAAGGGCAGACTACAGGTACTGCAGCATATTAGTACCATAGATTAGACGTGCAGATTCCCATATGTAGAAAATGCCTGCCAATATACTTACTCCTTACTTTGTTCCACATACTTTTTTTTTATTGGCTATCGTACTTGGCGGAATTATCACTTTTTCCATTTCTTTGATGAAAAAAAAAGGTGTGTTAGTGTTTGCATTTTATTAAAATGTACTACATTGTATAATAGACAGTTCACTTTTTTGTTTTTGTCCCTCATATTTAGTTTACAAACCAGTGTACTTTGCATTGCGCTCAGTTTCTGTGTTTTCTTCATCTTTCTGATTAATGTTATATCTGTTGCCTTCCTGCAGATACCAGTAGGTGTATTCTAACTGTGCATTTGTTCCTACAGATTTGTGATACTCATTCATTTGTGTCGTTGTCTTATCCTGTTTCCTTTAACTTTCCCATTCATGTTTTCTTTGTTGTCTTCCTGCTGATTTTTAACAACAGTTAGATACCTGTAGGCGTATTCTACCTGTGCATTTGTTTCCAACGATCTGTGATAATCATTTATTTGTGTCATTCTTCCAACCTGTTGGGTAGTTAGATACCTGTGGGCGTATTCTAACTGTTTGTAGTCTTTCACAAACTTTGTTGACAATTTTGAAGTACACATTATTTCGTAAATTTTGGCT
The DNA here is from genome assembly GCF_040938575.1 of Ambystoma mexicanum. NCBI lineage: Eukaryota > Metazoa > Chordata > Amphibia > Caudata > Ambystomatidae > Ambystoma > Ambystoma mexicanum. Next base: position 307,773,968 of record NC_090934.1, on the reverse strand, counting down.
TCAAGAACATTAAATACGCATTTGTTAGGTTAGCTGGCAACCTCTGCTTTAGAGTAATGGTGCTATAATTACAGTCAAACCATCCATAATTCTTTTTAATGTATGCAGTGTAGTGACCTGCATTGGTTGTAGCCCCTGTATGGTAGATTTTTCCTACTGTTGTAAAGGTTTTCTTTCCAAGTGACACTTCACCGTGTGTGAATCCAGTCAGTTTGCAGTTGTATTTGGTGGCATCTGCATTATAAAGTAGAAGCATAAGTATTATGTAGGCACTATGCGATTGTATCAGTAAGGTAGAGCGATTGTCTGAATTGCAAATACTACATAATCTGCCATGATTTGCATTATGTACAAGTTGCTGAAATGGAATGCTCTCACTATTTGGTATGGAAACATACACAAACCGCTAATTTGGGATTTCTTCCTGTATCACTTTGTTACAGAGAGTTCATGTATGTTTTCCACATGTACGAAATTTGGAAGATTTCATTTACAGGTATGCTTTTGTTTTCCAATACTAATAATATGTACATTAGAAATTCTTGTGGATCTTCTTGTGAGTTCATAGTGAATCTCACCATTCCAGCACAGTCGTCCAATTGTTGCCCTACTCCATGAACACTGTATGTGTTGTCAGGATTGCTTGTTGCATTTCTATGCAGCACTAACATTTGCAAACACAATTGGTCTGTGCTGTCAGGTAAATATTGTTAACAATTGGTGGCAATTGAAATAGAATATTCATTGCTACATTTCCACTTTCATTTGTAAATTTGAATGGGCCAGCAAGTTCTGTATCTGAGTGCATTTTTCAGTTTTTCTGTTGCTTCTTTGCCGACGTGCCTGGTTTACATTCCCTAATAGGTTCTTCAATGTTTGCGGCAATTGATGAAACTTTAGCTTCTTTTCTTTTCTTTGTGGAATTTGCTGTTGCATTGTGTTGCATTTCTGTTTCATTTACTTTTCTTTTACCACGTTTCACTTTATCTGGAACAGGGTACTGTTTCAGATGAGGGGTGTACAGTGAACGCAATCTATTGTATTCTAGAATGCAAGGAATATCAGCTTTGACTTTACTTGAATCAAAGTTTATTAGCAATAGACCGTCAAGTGTACGTAAGCGTGATAATGCTACATAGCTCATGCCTTCCTTAAACACTGTCTTTCCTATATCTATCAATGCTTTCTCTAGGGTAAGACCTTGGGATTTATGAATGGTAACTGCATATGCAAGAGTTAGAGAAAATTGCTCTCTACATACATACATGTCTTTGAGAAGGAATCGAGCAATTGAGCGCCCTATCCTTTTTACTTCTGAAACTTTATCAAAGCGAATATTTACAAACTGAATGTTGCTATCACGTGGGTATGATTGAAAGCCAACAACTGTGCCCAGTGCTCCATTAACTAGCCCTTGCTCTACGTCAAGGTTATGTTTAAGCATAACTCTACAATTTAATAACAATTTCAATATTTTTTCCAACCCAGCTGTGTTGGAGATTGAATTTTCTAAACTATTTAGTCTTGTTGTGGCTTGCTCACACATGAGTACTGTCATACCATGTACGTCTAGTTTGTCTATGGCGCTAATTTCTATTATTGCTTGCATTTCTTTCTTTAACATTGTTTCATTGAATTTGAAACAGCTTGCAAGAGTTGGCATTAAGGCCATACAATTGACATTTTTGTGCGCTATTTGTTCCATAACATCAGTTGCACATGCATTATCGCCATAAAATGCATGTATATGCCGGTTTTTCAATACAGCTTGTGCTTCTTGCGATAATACACCAACTCTAATACTTTTTAAGATGTTGGCATAAGTGAGATCTGCAGATTGCTGCATGTTCTCAGTTAATTCTCTGTATTGGAAATGTTGCCAAAGGTTAACATTACCTATGCTACCAACAGTTTTCCGGCACAGTTTGTGGCCTAAGGTTTTAAAAATCGTTCACCTTTCACTGGTGTCAATTGTAGAAGATCTCCGAAAACGATAATGTGTTTCCCTGCAAAGAGTTCTTTGTTATTACTTTTAAGTACTTCTTGCAATCTGAGATGAATCAAAGCCAACATTAGATTGGAGACCATGCTCACTTAATATATTAGTAGCATTTTCATTTGTTTCAATACTCTACGTAATTCCATTGCAGCTTCTGCAGAAAGTTTGTAGTAGTCTAATTTATTTCGATGCTCTACTGGAAGCAGTAGTAATTGGTGTAAAGTCACACCACCTATGTTGTAGGCAGCTAAACCTGTGGGGGGTGTTACAACAGCTGACAGTTTGTTGTTTGTCAATTGTTGAAGGAACTTGCTGATAATTTTGATTAAGAATGTTTTCCCTGATCCAGCTTCACCACTGACGTACAGCAGCATCGGTTTGTAATTTTGGCAGGTACATTTTTTATTTTCGTGTTGTACACCATGTACAATTTGTTTTGTTACGTCTTCAAAAATGGTGCGCTGATCGTTGTAAAGTTTGGTTGTTGTACAGTTAAGTCTTCTGTATCTTCTTGATACTGATACATGGTGTTTTCTACTTCTGCCATAGCTACCTCAGCCTCATTTGCTATTAGTGTTTGTCCTAATGGTTCTTGACTTCCTGTTACAGAAGGTTGACTACTGTCGGAAGAGTCTTTATCTAGTTGGGCCTGAATTTCTTCTTCCTGTTACTGCTCATTGTGTAACATTGTTTTGTACTGCGTAAAGTTCACATCGGTGATAGTGCTTTCATTTGCTTTGAAAGCATATTCATAGCACTCATAATTATCTAGTATGTCTTCCTCTTTTCTCCATGGTTTGAAAAGTTGTAACATAGACATGTAATATAGTTCTTTCTGTTGATGAGTTTTAATGACAATTTCACATGATTAATTAAGCTTTATTTGTTAAGTTTCACTAAGCTCCCTTCACAATTGGTCACTCTATATCTACGTTTGCTTTCATCGGGTTTTACATTTTCTTTGTATGCAAAGTTTTGAGCTATGTGGTATAGACACATGCTTTCCAGAGTGGTACTCCTGTTCGGATAGTATGTGTCCAGTAAATTGTTTTTTAGAATGTCTTGGCTGTTTGGATCATTTCTGGCAATTGTTTCTCTGTCCTCATATGATTTTAGCACTCTTTTTCTAGATTTTGCAGGATCAAGACTGAGCCATACTATTTTGTCTGATTTTCCATACAAAGCAGTGCCGGTTAAACAATCTACTGCTTCATAGGCCCCACATTCTCCATGAGAGAGCATTTCTATGCCCAAGCTGTACAATTTCAGTGATAATGTTTTGTCTTATGCTAGGTCATCCCAGAGGTCTTGAAGCTCTGTTTTTTCTGCTTTTGTTAAGTAGGCTGTAACATATCGTGCAACAGCAGTTGAGTTGTCTGCAATGTACTGCACATCTATGTTTGCATTCCATAATAGGGCAATGATTGCATTGTAATCATTGATATATTTTGATTCTTCCCTTCTTCGTGTTTTTAGGTGATTTATCTTTAACACTATGTCGAACTGAAGACATGAAGTTGTTTACTTCACCTGTTTCTGTAACTGGTCTAGGGAAACCAAAGCAGCATTTGGTGTAGTATTTATCTTTGTTTTTGTATTTACGGCGACAATATTTGCCACATTTGTGTCTTTGAAATTGTAAAATATGCCCATGCAGCTCACTATGTGTCTGTTTTGAAGGGATTTCACATGTGACATATTTCTGGATAAACTGCAAAACAGTGCTATCACTGTCGTGCCCAAATTTTGGTGCACCTTTGATCCACAACAGCATGTGAATATGTGGTGCTCCTCTCGCTTGATATTCTTTTCTCCAAAAGAAGTGTTGCACTTCTCCAAGGGGAGGAACAGTTTTATTGCAAAGAAAGTGTAGCATTGCAATGAAACGATGATGGAAATATCTTGAGATATTAACTGGATCTAGAGAGCAAAGTTCTCCAGGTGTTAATATATCTATGTTGTTTTTGTTGCTGTTTGCTATGCGTATGTCTCTTAGATATTGCAATGCTTGTCTAACTTTGTTTAAGTCCACTAGTTGTTCCCACATTTTTTTGTCCTTTGCTGGTACTCCATTTACCAAGACTATTAAAGAATGCTCTATTGAACGTTCCACTCTTAGAGTGTGTACATTTTCTGTTAGATCTAATGGCAAGTAAACTACTTTGCCACGCATGCCTTTCACCAATTCAGAGGAAGGTAATTTTGCTGTTTTTGGATGAAGGCGTATAATTGCTTGAAATGGGTGAACTGTTTGAATTATTATGCTCTCATAAAAATTGAGCTGTTGCAGGATTTTTGGTAATGGAAACAATTCCAAATTATTTGTAATATCACGTGAAGGAGTGTGGTTGTTGTCTAATTTTGCAGTACAGTAACTGCAACATATTAGGCGTTCAGTTATTTCATATTTGTTTTCAGCTAAAAGTTACAAAGCTAATTCAAACCATTTAGAGTCTTCGTTGTTTTCTATTTTGGATGCTATGTCCTCATTTTTTGTGTTCCTTTTGTTAACGTTCTGTGGCAACACACACACATGGTTTGGTACTTCAGCCAATGACCTTTTACATTTTAATATTTCTTTTCTGTATGTGTGTAGTAGAAGGTTGCTATGTGCAGAATTGGCGCTACTATGTTCTAAAACTGTTGCATTTTCTACGTGACTCTCACTTCCAAAATACTTTTTCTGAAAACAGTCCATTTCTTCTTGTAAGTATTTGGGTGTACCATGTAGAAGAGTGGTATTTAAATTGCCTAATTCTGAAGCTGGACTCTTTGCATAGTATATTTTATACACTAAATTTCTTACATTGGAATGATGTACTGATATTCTTTTGATATCATGGAAGGTACTTTTGCAAATAGGCCCAGAAATGCAGGCTAATGAATGTCCTTTTAGTCCTGTGTCTTTCCGCACTGCACAAATATCCATATTTTGCAGCATTTTCATTTTACTTTTGTCTTTACCTTTTACATATTGATTGAGGAACTGACGTAAAGATTTGAAAGCTTTGTTTGGAATGGCACACATTGATGTGCACGGCCATTTGTATACTGGACGTTGTGGTTCTGCTGAATCGAGAGGTAATTCTGAGTTTTCAGGAGATAGTTTTGTAAGCAGTGTTTCTTGTTCCATGATGGTAGTATTGATTTTCTCATACCCTCGTCCACTGCTATGGATGGCAATTGTGTTTGTTTGATTTTGTTTGTATGCTTCTTCATTAAAATATGGCTCTGTGGTTGTTGTGTGACTCCATTCACCACCACAAACATGCAAGAAATTATTTTTGTTCACACTCCGTTTATTGCTGAGTTTCTTTTGTAGTTTGGTACTTAGTTTTGTTAGTGCTTTCATCCTATTTAACACTAATATGAACAACTTCCTTTTGAGAAGGATTGCACTGTCGACGAGTGCTTGTAGAATTAACTTTCTACGGTACGTTTTAAGGGGTGAGGATGATTTTGGTCCTCTTCTTAGTAGATTCTGAAGGACTGTGACGAAAATCTTTTGCTAAAATACTTTTTATACTATGGGTTCTTCTTACACTATCAGGATTATTAGGAACATTGTTAGCTGTACTGGCAGCCGTTTTGTTTTACAACATTTCTGTGTTTTGTGACACTTTTTGATGGAGGAGGTACAGTTTCGGTAGTTGAGACTTCCTTTATTATGTTACCCAACTGCATTAGCTTGTTTGTACCAAGATTCTCTACACACTCTACAACAGGTGGATGCTCACATTGGGCACCTTTATTTTTCTTTGCTTTAATTCTGCGTTCCTTTCTACGGAGTTGCTTTTGGTAGGCATTCTTTGGTGTCTGTTCAGAAAAAAAAGTATACTTTGGTCTGTTGTCCAATGCATGTGTGCAATGTGCATGTATGCATAAGTCTCACGGGGAAGCTCTTTGTCATGGTGTGTCAACGTACACTGAACTCTAACAATCATTTGGTAAGGCTACTTTACTGTTTGTATACTACTACAATGTGCAAAGTGGCCTACTTGTGACGAGAACCATTATTAATAACCAAAATGCCAAAAACCTGGTACAGCAACTTCCTTTCACAATCTAACCTTCTAAGGATTACCTATGTTATTTCAGTACCAAACACACAGGGATTTTTCAGCCATTCTGCCTGTTATTCTTTGTTCAATAAATGGATATTTGTAAGTAGAATGGTTTACAAATCAATGCTTGCTTTGGTGCCCAAAATAAAAAAATAACCCACGCAGCCTCTCTAACAAGTAGTTACAATATAAAGGTTGTACTGTACTTACTTTTTTGTACAAGATGACCAGGTTTCTTTGGATATGTCATCTGCAGTGTAGATGCTGTTGATTCTCAGGAGAGTAGTCTTCACTTTGAATTAAAAAAACAAAATCAATTACTTTGTGTGTTTGCAGCAGTGATGATACTGCAGACATTACTTGTGCTTCTTTCGTCAGAGGATTGAACTTTCATATTTCAACCCAGTGCACGTGCACATTTAACTTCACTGTGTGAAGTCTTGGCATAGTACTTGCAATATGGTACTTGTAAGTCCTTCAAAATAACTAAATCTTTTAAGGGTATGGAAATGCCTTGTTCTTTACAAAGTGTACTATGCATAGGAGAGAGGTTTGTAAGCGATAGGGCAAAGTACTAGATGGGGAAACATTTTGTGCGTGTTAATGAAAAGCACGATGTGGAAAAATCGGGAGACCTTCAGAAGGAAATGTCAGCACTACAATCGGGAGCGCTTATTATTCTCATACAATCACGTTGCAAGTAGCATTACTGTAGGCCGTACAGAGTACAGAACTCTGACATTTTTACATACAAAATTGAGGTCTGCCCTAAATAGGCATGCTTGCAACATATGTACAGGTTATGCGGAAGACAGTAAGCAGTTGTGCAATATGTGAATGACAAATCGGCAATCTTGCACTTTAAAGGTGGAGCGTTGTTATGTGTTCCCTATGGACATTTAGCAGCATTATTTTGTCTAATTTAAATCATAAGGCTTCCACATGTTCTCTGATTAAAATATACATACCTGTACTCTATACTGATGCATGTGGACATGTATGGAGCTGTACGTAGAAATTCGCAATCCTTGCACAGTAGCTTGTGAAGTAGGTGCTTTGCAATGGTATACGACTTGCATTCAGAATCATCGACAGTAATTTTTAAGTGTGCAATGTTGATGACGAAGTTAAAATTAGTGATGTTCTATGTGATTGGTGGATGATTGTGCGAATCCTGCATGGAAAGGCGACTGTAGGCATCAGCCAATCAGATGTTCACGTTACTCTTTTGTGTGGAAAAACGGTGCGCACACTGAAGATGGCAGAGTTGGAGAAGGTCAGGGTTTTGATGCTTGGAGACATTTTTGTGCAAGGCTTACAACACTATGCCGAGAGTAGGCATGTGGCACACCATTTCGATGTGCGAGTAGTGGAGGTGGTGTGGAGTGCTGACACTGATGCCAATGCTGTGGCAATTCTGCAAGTTTGCAGAGACATGCGTACAATGACCACTCCTTATGTGGTCATTTTGCACTACGGTGCTTGCCATTTGGTATACGTGAGTTCACATACTTTGTTGGCAGATTTGGCACAGTTGATTGAAGCATTCATAACCATCTTCCCAACAACGAAAGTCATTTTTTCTGCTTTACTCCCTAGAGTAAAATGGGACAACAATTCTGTTTTCTGTCCGGATCAAAGCATTGGGAGGTGTGTCATCAATCGCGACATGCGTGCATTCATGCTACGAGCTGTTATGTTTTTCTGCAGCCACGATAACATTGCCCCAAGCAATGCAGATTATTTTGAAGCAGATGGTGTTGCGCTATCTTCTTTGGGAAATGCAATGTTCTTTTGGAACGTAAGCCTTCCTTTAGAGAAGGTTCTGTAATGGTTGTAGGAGCAAAGCAAGAACAAAATAAATTGTTGAAGGTGCATATAGAAAGCTGCAGATTATCTACAAATCTCGGATTTCCACATGCGGAAGTGCACTGGCATGGCGTGCGTGGCATGAGATGGCTGGACTTGGTAACTCTTTGTGTTACTTTACTGACAGAGTGTCCTCCCGATATAATGATCATTCATTGTGGAGGAAACAGTTTAGGCCATGTAACTGGAATTTCTTTGCAATTTGCAATGAAGGAAGGACTCGTGAAGCTCGTGGACATGTTTCCAAATTGTCAAATACTTTTTTCTCGTATTGCCCAAAGACAAATATGGCTGCGTTCTTCTGCGTTTGGTCCACAAATGGAGAAAGCGAGACGTAATGTGAATAAGGCTGTGTGTGCATTTTTAAGAGATGTTGGCATGCCTCTTTCAAAAATGAAAACATTTTGTTTCTCAGCACTTTCATTTTCCGCAGAGATGGAGTCCAACTCACATATGCTGGCAATCAGATTTTTCTTCGCAATGTACAAAATGCATTGCGGCCTCTTTTGCAATTACACTAACCTATCTGACAATCCCTTTTTCCCAATCCACTGTTTTTGACCCACACAACACACCACCGAAAGGCTCTTTTCAGAGCCGCCACTTACTCTAAACGTACACTTTATTGTGTTTGCTCCGCATGCACCCTCCCTTTTTTCCTCTATGACTGTCCGCAAACATTTTAAGAACTCCGCAGGGTTCTACGGCCGTCACTTCAAAGTTCTATTGTTATACTGAGAAAGGCGGCTCTGAAAAGAGCCTTTTCTGTAATTTTTGTTGTTTTTACGTTCATTGCTTAACAGCACACGACACACTAGGAGAAGAGGCGAAAGGAGGGTAAGGAAGGGACACCAGCCACGGGGATAAAAAAGGGCAACTGAACAGAGAAAGATTTAGGGTGAGCTTTATTTAGGTGAGGAGCAGATCTTCTGGTGCTCGCTGACTGCAGCCTCAAAAGCACTTCGAAAACTCTCCCCCCTGCAGAGTACTGCGTTACAATATGTGCACACTACTGTCACCTTTGAAAGGTAAGGTTCAACAGCATTGCGAATGGCTTGTGAGGCAGCTGGAGGAAGGCGCTCCCCCACGGGAGTGTCTCTTGTGGTGGGAGGATTGGATACCGAGGATGCTGTGGAGGAACACAAGCGACTACGCTCTTCACATGGCACCACCTTGCAAATGTCCGCAGTGTGGACATGGCACCACCTCGCACTGGTTACACGTCACCAGGTTCGCACGTGCTTTTGGTACATTCCCATAAACGGAAAACAACCACCACACCCACGACTCTCGCCGAGTGCTCCTAGTGCGGAGTTCCTCCACTTCATTCTCTTTCTCCTCTTCTTCCTCGATCTCTACATCCTCACCTATATATTTCTCTGCAGGCCCTTGGTGAGGTGGTGGTGGGTTTGGGGGTGGTGCAGAGGCTAATGACCCAACAGCAGCCATGGAAGTCATACCGATTAGTTTCCTTTTGGTCACTATAGCAGTAAAGGCAACACACCTCAATCTGTTATAGCTAGAAGGACAATGAAGATGCGCTCGGGGGTGTGGCCTTTTGTAGGGGTGCAGGGGTGTGCCTCGTGACCGTCTTCATCCCTACAAAGCGGTACACAAATTTTACACAGCAAGTCCTGAGGTGGCCTATTGTTTGGGATGTGTGAAATTACATTTTTACACTCTATAATACTTTGCCTTGTGCCCACAAGGTCATTTGTATTGTTGCGGAAGCACACCAACCACGGAAATTAGTCCCCACACTCAGCGTAGGTGCGGTCACATGATGACGTCCTCAACACATCTGCCCCAGTAATGAAAGTCTCCTGGACAGCAAATGCAAAGAATCAAACGTGCGCATGCGCACAAGTGTCCTACGGACAGTGTTCGGGTTCTCAAACTACTTCAAAGTGCGACACAAGTGAGATAGACAATTAGGAACAGGCGCAATGTTCGCAATACTTACGTTTCTACTGTGCATGTGCACGCATGCTATGTTCACTGTACGGACAGTTCCTGTGTCCTTAGGACAACTCCATTTTGTTTGCCTACGAACTTGCCGGTCACCGTGCCTGTTCTACGGACGGCACCATTTTGGCTGCGCCCGATATGGACCGCTACACTGTCCTTCGCACACTCCAATTTTCCTCATTTACACCCATTCCGGACATCTGGTGTGTTCTACGAACATTTATTATCTTGTTTCCAAGCGGTACGCCGAGGTAGTATATCCTTTGGACACCCTTTTCTGTTTATGTACACACAATTTCAACAGATGGTGCAGTCACACATCACATCCGTCTTACTTGACATTACACAGCACCCACATTCCATTCCTTGCGGATAGGTAACAGGCGCACTGTTCGCGAACATTTTACATCTTTTTAAAAAATAATTTTACACACAAACTTTTTTCTCTACAACTACTGTACAAAAACACATTAGTACATTTCAAACACACACACACACACACACACACATCAATCTAAAGAAATAGCAGGGGAAGCGGACACTGAAACAAATATGGGGGAATTAAGATTCAACACGGGTGGTTATGAGGAGAAGATTTGTGAGGGGGAAGAAGGGATGGATATTTCGTCAAAACGTCTATTTTCCTGTTCAAGGTTTGGGGATGGTTCACTAGGGAATGGAGAAGCAGGGCAGGTGCAGGTGGGGCAATGATAACAAACTTTTCCTCTTACACAGACCTCCACAAACTCCTGTAAACTTTGAAAATTGGCGTTCAGTATGTCCATTTTCTCCTCTATCCTCTTTATCTTGTCTTCTTCTGTCACGTTTGTTGCCCTTTCGTCTTTTTTTTCCTGATCTGTTCAAAAAAATAAAATCCATAAATTGAATGCCTCTAAAATACTGGTCACTATTTTGCATATGCAGAGCAATGTGTACCATTATTGTTGCTGTCTTCAGACATTTCCCCATGCGGGAAATACTCCTGCAGCCACTCCAAAGTACTAGCCATTTCTGAGTCAAAACAACAGAAAGAAATTATTATTTATGCACCACATACCAAAAAAAAACCTCACGCATATAAAAAAATGATCTGCACTCACTCTTTTGCTGCAATATCCCTTTGTCCTACTGCATCCGTCCACTGTCGTTCCAGGCTGCCGAGTTTCTGTGAAGTGATTACGCTGGAGGCATTCTTTTTTTTATGGTACCATCCACTTCATTCTACATGCTTACTAAATTTGTTGTTTTCTTTTCCCAGCTTCAGGTTTCCATATTTACTTATTACTACTTATAATATCTTTATGTCCTTCTTCTACGTTGCACACTTTTTGTGTAAGACAATAGTACATTTTCAACTACCCCCCGCCTCTTTCGGTAATGTTGATCCTGTCCAACCCCGTCCGCAAACAGGCGGCTCAGTCCGTACCTTTCCAATATCAATAGAGAGGGGGGTCTGTATGTTCCATGTTAAATGTATGTCAAGTACGTAGATTATGCTACATATCTCTCAAAATCTCATGATTACAGTGTATATTCTGCTCACTAACTTCATTGCCACAATTTCATGCTTACCTTCCACCTTCCAAAAACCTACACAATTCCCTACAAAAAAAACGTTGTTAAGGGGACGTTATGGTTAAGTTGCCCTCCCAAAAACCAGTGAAATTCAATACAAAAGAAACTTTGTTGAGGGGACGTTATGGTTAAGTTGCCCTAGCAAAAACCTGTACACTTCACTGAAAAAAACTTTCCACCTCCCCTTTATGCTTCAAATTCAAAACGGAAAACCCCTGGAATTCGCCAGTTATGGTAAACTAAGCCCCCAACCTTGCCACAACCCCTGTGCACTGCTAACACTAACACCCAGACCATGAAAGATGTCATCTCAAATGTCAATGCTGACATCAATGACGACATCACTTGTTTAGCCCCTTTCTTTTCCTTCCCTGTCATACATATATATGTACAGTCAGTAAAAAGATTTCACTAAAGAAATGTTATACTTCACAGTGCAACCAAACACCACTGCACATTCCCCCATTAAAAGTAAGCTAAGCAACCATAACTCGCACCATCTACGTGCATTGCTAAGACTAACACCCAGGACATCAAAGATGAGATCACAAATATCATTGATGACATCACTGATGACATAGATTGTAAAAATAATATTCCTAAAAAGTCCCTACCTACAAAGGGTTCTTTCTATTATGTTGGTAGCAAGATGTCAGGGGTGATTGTGTAATGTTACACATGTAATAACGAGCTCAACAATATAGACTTAATACACACTTGTGCTACAACAAACAATACATATGACGACCCAATGCATACAAATGAGTGGCACATACAGGGAAACTGAAGTAAGGTAGAAAGAACTAGCAGCATCCGACAGTTTATCTTCCGGTATACAAATTAATTGTGTGTTAGACGCCTGCTATTGCCCCATGCATGTGCATCATGAGCTGACACCAGACCCTAAGGAAAGTACTTTAAGAACACACGAAAAGGGTAATGTTTTGCTATACAGCACCTTTTCAATTTTCATATTGTGCTGGTCAGTGAATAAAACCACCTAGCCTACATTTTTCAATGTACCAAAATAAGTGAGGCACACAAGCAGGGCCAAAAGCTATTCATTACAAACTTCACCAAAAGTATTAGCACAATTCTAGAATAAAGACAAACAACATGCAATTAGTATAGGTCAGTGCCTTCCAATATCAGCACGTGCAAAGTCAATAAAGGGGGGAACAAGGTCTTTCATCCGTACCGCATTAGTGAGGTTTGAAGGAGATCAAGAGCAGAGAGGTTCCGGGCAGCCAAGCAGCACTTCCAAAACACTTCCCTTGTGCACGTGATGTTTAAAAGGAAGTCTGGGAAAAGTAGGCGGGGACAAAAGCTCTTCAGTGCAAACTTCATCAAAAACATTATCACAATTCTAGAAGAAAGACAAACAATATGCAATTAGTATAAGTCGGTGCCTTCCAATGTCAGCACTTGCAAAGTCAATAGAGGGGGCTAACAAGGTCTTTCAGCGGTACTGTGTTAGTGAGGTTTGAAGGAGAGCAATAGCAAGGAGGTACCACGCAGCCAAGCAGCATTTCCGAAGCACTTCCTGTATGCTCGCGTACACAATGTTTAAAAGGAAGTCTGGGAAAAGTAGGCGGGCCAAAAGCTCTTCAGTGCAAACTTTGCCAAAAGTATTAGCACAATTCTATAATAAAGACAAACAATATGCAATTAGTATAAGTTGTTGCCTTCCAATATCAGCACTTGCAAAGGCAATAGAGGGGGCTAACAAGGTCTTACAGCTGTACCGCGTTAGTGAGGTTTGAAGGAGATCAACAGCAGAGAGGTTACGGGCGGCCAAGCAGCACTTCCAAAACACTTCCTGTACGCACATGCGCAGATGCACGTGCTTGATGTTTAAAAGGAAATCTGGGAAAAGTAGGTGGGGCCAAAAGCTCTTCAGTGCAAAATTCACCAAAAGCATAAGCACAATTTGCATTAGTGAGGTTTGAAGGAGATCAACAACACAGAGGTTCCGGGCAGCAAAGAAGCACTTTCGAAGCACATCCCATATGCGCGCATACGCAATGTTTAAAAGGAAGTCTGGGAAAAGTAGACCGGTCCAAAAGCTCTTCAGTGCAAACTTCACCAAAAGTATTAGCACAATTCTAGAATAAAGACAAACAATCTGCAGTGAGTATAAGTCGGTGCCTTCCAATATCAGCACTTGCAAAGTCAATACAGGGGGCTAACAAGGCCTTTCAACCATACTATGTTAGTGAGGTTTGAAGGAGATCAACAGCAGGAAGGTTCCGGGCAGCCAAACAGTACTTTCACACATAGGGGGGGTCCCCCAGATAAACCATTAATCAAATAGTTCAATGACCCAGTCTTTACTGCAACTGGGTCCTATTCCATAGGCTATTTGAATCACCACAAGGAACAGAACACACAGTAGATAGTATTTTTCTTTTTGTACTGAAAATTTCATAATTTATTACATAGGCCGTTGGTCCTATGGTTACAAGCTAAAAAAAAAAATGTGAAAAAATGCATGCATGTATCCATTAACATTTTATGAATAAATCAGTAAAAACTTTGGTGGTTTCGAGGAGATCAATAGCAGGGAGGTTCCGTGCAGCCAAGCAGCACTTCCGAGGCACTTCCCGTATGCGCATCCGCGGATCAGCGTGCGCTTTGTTTAAAGGGAAGTCTGGGAAAAGTAGGCGCGGCCAAATGTTCTTCAGTGCAAACTTCACCAAAAATATTAGCACAATTCGAGAACAAAAACAAACAATATGCAATTACTATAAGTCGGTACCTTCCAATATCAGCACTTGCAAAGTCAATAGAGGGGACTAACAAGGTCTTTCAGCCGTACCGCATTAGTGAGGTTTGAAGGAGATCAAAAGCATGAAGGTTTCGGACAGACAAGCAGCACTTCCGATGCACTTCCCGTATGTGCGCACAAATGCGCATGCGCAATGTTTAAAGGAAATCCGGGAAAAGTAGGTGGGACCAAAAGCTCTCCAGTGCACACCTCACCATAAGTATTAACACAATTCTAGAATAAAGACTAACAATATGCAATTAGTATAAGTCGGTGCCTTCCAATATGAGCACTTGGAAAGTCAAAAGAGGGGGCTAACTTGGAATTTCAGCCGTACCGTGATAGTGAGGTTTGAAGGAGATCAACAGCAGGGAGTTTCCCGGCAGACAAGCAGCACTTCCGAAAGAACTTCCCGTATGTACGTGCATGCAATGTTTAAAAGGGAAGTCTGTGAAAAGTAGGCGGGCCAAAAGTTCTTCAGTGCAAACTTCACCAAAAGTATTAGCACAATTCTAGAACATAGACAAACAATATGCAATTGGTATAAATCGGTGCCTTCCAATATCAGCACTTTCAAAGTCAATAGAGGAGACTAACAAGGTCTTTCAGCCGTAGCGCGTTAGTGAGGTTTGAAGGAGATCAACAGCAGAGACGTTACGTGCGGCCAAGCAGCACTTCCAAACACTTCCTGTACGCACGTGCGCGGATGCACGTGCTTGATGTTTAAAAGGAAGTATGGGAAAAGTAGGTGGGGCCAAAAGCTCTTCAGTGCAAAATTCACCAAAAGTATAAGCACAATTTGCATTAGTGAGGTTTGAAGGAAATCAACAGCAGGGAGGTTCCAGGCAGACAAGCAGCACTTCTGAAGCACTTCCCGTATGTACGTGCATGCAATGTTTAAAAGGAAGTCTGGGAAAAGTAGACGGGGCCAAAAGCTCTTCAGTGCAAACTTCACCAAAAGTATTAGCAAAATTCTAAAATAAAGACAAACAATCTGCAATTATTATGAGTCGGTGCCTTCCAATATCAGCACTTGCAAAGTCAATAGAGGGGGCTAACAAGGCCTTTCAACCATACCATGTTAGTGAGGTTTGAAGGAGATCATTAGCAGGAAGGTTCCAGGCATCCAAACAGCACTTTCACAGCACATCCTGCATGCGGGCGTGCAAATGCATGTGCGCAATGTTTAAAAGGAAGTCTGGGAAAAGTAGGAGGGTCCAAAAGCTCTTCAGTGCAAACTTCACCAAAAGTGTTAGCACAGTTTACGTTAGTGAGGTTTGAAGGAGATCAACAGCAGGGAGGTTGGCAGCCAAGCAGCAGTTCCTAAACACTTCCCGTAAGCATGTACGCAATGTTTAAAAGGACGTCTTGGAAAAGTAGGCAGGGCCAAAAGCTCTTCAGTGCAAACTTCATCAAAAGTATTATCACAATTCCAGAATAAAGACAAACAATGTGCAATTAGTATAAGTCGGTGCCTTCCAATATCAGCACTTGCAAAATCAATAGAGGGGGCTAACAAGGTCTTTCAGCGTTACTGCGTTAGTGAGGTTTGAAGGAGATCAATAGCAAGGAGGTTCCGCGCAGCCAAGCAGCATTTCAGAAGCACTTCCCGTTTGCTCGCGTACGCAATGTTTAAAAGGAAGTCTGGGAAAAGTAGGCGGGCCAAAAGCTCTTAAGTGCAAACTTTGCCAAAAGTATTGGCACAATTCTATAATAAAGACAAACAATATGCAATTAGTATTCGTCGTTGCCTTCCAACATCAGCACTTCCAAAGTCAATAGAGGGGGCTAACGACGTCTTTTAGCCATACCGCGCTAGTGAGGTTTCGAGAAGATCAATAGCAGGGAGGTTCCGGGCAGCCAAGCAGCACTTCCGAGGCACTTCCCGTATGCATGCCCACAGATCTGCGCGTGCTTTGTTTAAAGGGAAGTCTGGGAAAAGTAGGCGGGGCCAAAAGCTCTTCAGTGCAAACTTCACCAAAAGTATTAGCACAATTCCAGAATAAAGACAAACAATGTGCAATTAGTATAAGTCGGTTCCTTCCAATGTCAGCATTTGCAAAGTGAAAAGAGCGGGCTAACAAGGTCTTTCACTGGTACCGCGTTAGTGCGGTTTAAAGGAGATCTACAGCAGGGAGGTTCCGGGCAGCCAAGCAGCACTTCCGAAGCACTTCCCGTATGCTCGCGTACGCAATGTTTAAAAGGAAGTCTGGCAAAAGTAGGCGGGCCAAAAGCTCTTCCATGCAAACTTTGCCAAAAGTATTAGCACAATTCTATAATAAAGACAAACAATATGCAATTAGTATAAGTCGCTGCCTTCCAATATCAGCATTTGCAAAGTGAACAGAGGGGGCTAACGACTGGCCTCATTACACGGTAGGCGGTTACGATGGTGCTATTAGCACCATGGTTGCCGCCGGTATTTTACCGTGTCCGCCTTGGTGGATGGCGGAATTACCGCCCTACTCCAAGGTAAGCGGGGGCGGTAATTCCCCATTCACCAAGGCACTTCCCCATTCCCATTTTTGCCCCCATAGGGCATAATGGGAATGGGGAAGGTGCTAATTACGGTACCGCAAATTGCGGTACCGTAATTAGCTCCAAGGTCCCTTTGCGGCACCCTACTTTAACGGGTGGTAAAACCAGCCGTTAAAGTCAGGTCCCGCAAAGGGAACTCATAGTAAGGCGGTAAGCGTTTACCGGTACCGGTGCCCTTACCGGTACTGGTAAACCCTTACCGCCTAACGTGTAATGAGGCCCTATGTCTTTTAGCTATACCGCGCTAGTGAGGTTTCGAGGAGATCAATACCAGGGAGGTTCCGGGCAGCCAAGCAGCACTTCCGAGGCACTTCCCGTATGCGCGCCCGCGGATCAGCATGCGCTTTGCTTAAAGGGAAGACTGGGAAAAGTAGGCGGGGCCAAAAGCTCTTCAGTGCAAACTTCACCAAAAGTATTAGCACAATTCTAGAATGGAGACAAGCAATACGCAATTAGTATAAGTCGGTGCCTTCCAATATCAGTACTTGCAAAGTGAATAGAATAGAGGGGGCTAACAAGATATTTCAGCTGTACCACATTAGTGAGGTTTGAAGGATATCAACAACAGGGAGGTTCCGGGCAGCCGAGCAGCCCTTCCAAAGCACTTCCCATATGCGCGCCCGCGGATGAGCGTGTGCATTGTTTAAAGGGAAGTCTGTGAAAAGTAGGCGGGCCAAAAGCTCTTCAGTGCAAACTTCCCAAAAAGTATTAGCACAATTCTCGAACATAGACAAACAATATGCAATTAGTATAAATCGGTGCCTTCCAATATCAGTACTTTCAATGTCAATAGAGGAGGCTAACAAGGTCTTTCAGCCGTACCGTGTTAGTGAGGTTTGAAGGAGATCAAAAGCATGGAGCTACCGGATAGACAAGCAGCACTCTCGAAGCACTTCCAGTATGTGTGCACGCGATGTTTAAAGGAAGGCTGGCAAAAGTAGGCGGGGCCAAAAGCTCTTCAGTGCAAACTTCACCAAAAGTATAAGCACAATTCTAGAACAAAGACAAACAATCTGCAATTAGTATAAGTCGGTGCCTTCCAATATCAGCACTTGCAAAGTCAATAAAGGGGGCTAACAAGGCCTTTCAACCGTACCAGGTTAGTGAGGTTTGAAGGAGATCAACAGCAGGGAGGTTCCGGGCATCCAAAAGGCACTTTCAAAGCACTTCCCATATGCACACACTCAGATGCGCGTGCACGATGTTTAAAAGGAAGTTTGGGAAAAGTAGGCGGGGCTAAAAGCTCTTCGGTGCAAGCTTCACCAAAAGCATTAGCACAATTCTAGAATAAAGACAAACAATATGCAATTAGTATAGGTCAGTGCCTTCCAATATCAGCACTTGCAAAGTCAATAGAGGGGGCTTACAAGGTATTTCAGCAGTACCACGTTAGTGAAGTTTGAAGGAGATCAACAACAAGGGAGGTCACAGGCAGCCAAGCAGCACTTCCAAAACACTTCCCGTACGCACGTGCCTGGATACACGCTTGATGTTTAAAATGAAGTTTGGGAAAAGAATGCAGGGCCAAAAGCTCTTCAGTGCAAACTTCACCAAAAGTATTACAACAATTTGTGTTAGTGAGGTTTGAAGGAGATGAACAGCATGGAGGTTGCAGGCAGCCAAGCAGCACTTTCGAAGCACTTCCCACATGCGCGCGCACGCAATGTTTAAAAGGAAGTCTGGGAAAAGTAGGCAGGGCCAAAAGGTCTTCAGTGCAAACTTCACCAAAAGTATTAGCACAATTCTAGAATAAAGAAAAACAACATGCAATTAGTGTAATTCAGTGCCTTCCGATATCAGCAATTGCAAAGTCAATAGAGGGGGCTAAGAAGCTCTTTCAGCCGTACCGCATTAGTGAGGTTTGAAGGAGATCAAAAGCATGGAGGTTTCGGGCAGACAAGCAGCATTTCCGAAGCACATCCCGTATGCGCGCGTGCGGATGCACGTGTGTGATATTTAAAAGGAAGTCTGGGAAAAGTAGGCAGGGCCAAACGCTCTTCAGTTCAAACTTCACCAAAAGTATTGGCACAATTAAAGAATAATGACAAACAACATGCAATTAGTATAAGTCAGTGCCTTCCAATATCAGCACTTGCAAAGTCAATAGAGGGGGCTAACAAGACCTATCAACGTACCACGTTAGTAAGCTTTGAAGGAGATCAACAGCAGGGAGGTTCCGGGCAGCTAAACAGCACTTTCACAGCACATCCCGTATGCGTGGTGCGTATGTACGTGCGTGATGTTTAAAAGGAAGTCTGGGAAAAGTAGGTAGGGCCAAAAGCTCTTCAGTGCAAACTTCACCAAAAGTATTAGCACAATTCACGTTTGTGAGGTTAGAAGGAGATCAACAGCAGGGAGGTTCTGGGCAGCCAAGCAGCACTTCCAAAACACTTCCCATATGCACGTGCGCAGATGCACGTGCGTGATTTAAAAGGAAGTCTGCGAAAAGTAGGCACGGCTAAAAGCTCTTCAGTGCAAACTTGACCAAAAGTAGAAGCACAATTCTAGACCAAAGACAAACAATCTGCAATTAGTATAAGTCGGTGCTTTCCAAAATCAGCACTTGCAAAGTCAATAGAGGGAACTAACAAGGCCTTTCAACCGTACCAGGTTAGTGAGGTTTGAAGGAGATCAACAGCAGGGAGGTTCTGGGCATCCAAATAGCACTTTTACAGCACTTCCCGTATGCACACACTCGGATGCGCGTGCACGATATTTAAAAGGAAGTCTGGGAAAAGTAGGCGGGGCTAAAAGCTCTTCGGTGCAAACTTCACCAAAAGCATTAGCACAATTCTGGAATAAAGACAAACAATGTGGAATTAGTATAGGTCAGTGTCTTCCAATATCAGCACTTGCAAAGTCAAGAGAGGGGGTTTACAAGGTATTTCAGCAGTACAACGTTAGTGAAGTTTGAAGGAGATCAACAACAGGGAGGTCACGGGCAGCCAAGCAGCACTTCCAAAACACTTCCCTTATGCACGTGCCTGGATGCATGCTTGATGTTTAAAATGAAGTTTGGGAAAAGACTGCAGGGCCAAAACCTCTTCAGTGCAAACTTCATCAAAAGTATTAGCACAATTCTAGAATAAAGACAAACAATATGCAATTACTACAAGTCGGTGCCTTCCAATATCAGTACTTGCAAAGTCAATAAAGGGGGCTAAGAAGCTCTTTCAGCCATACCGCATTAGTGAGGTTTGAAGGAGATCAAAAGCATGGAGGTTTCGGGCAGACAAGCAGCACTTCCGAAGCAAATCCTGTATGCGCGCATGCGGATGCACGTGTGTGATATTTAAAAGGAAGTCTGGGAAAAGTAGGCAGGGCCAAAAGCTTTTCAGTTCCAACTTCACCAAAAGTATTGGCACCATTAAAGAATAACGACAAACAACATGCAATTAGCATAAGTCGGTGCCTTCCAATATCAGCACTTGCAAAGTCAATAGAGGGGGCTGACAAGACCTTTCAACCGTACCACGCTAGTAAGCTTTGAAGGAGATCAACAGCAGGGAGGTTCCGGGCAGTCAAACAGCACTTTCACAGCATATCCCGTATGCGTGTGTGCGTATGTACGTGTGTGATGTTTGAAAGGAAGTCTGGGAAAAGTAGGTGGGGCCAAAAGCTCTTCAGTGCAAACTTCACCAAAAGTATTAGCACAATTCACGTTCGTGAGGTTAGAAGGAGATCAACAGCAGGGAGGTTCTGGTCAGCCAAGCAGCACTTCCAAAACACTTCCCATATACACGTGCGCAGATGCACATGCGTGATGTTTAAAAGGAAGTCTGGGAAAAGTAGGCAGGGCAAAAAGCTCCTCAGTGCAAAATTCACCGAAAGTATTAGCACGATTTGCTTTAGTGAGGTTTGAAGGAGATCAACAGCACGGAGGTTCCGGTTAGCCATGCAGCAATTCCAAGCACTTCCCATATGTGTGTGCGCGATGTTTAAAAGGAAGTCTGGGAAAAGTAAGCAGGGCCAAAAGCTCTTCATTGCAAACTTCACCAAAAGTATTAGCACAATTCTAGAATAAAGACAAACAACATGCAATTAGAATAAGTCAGTGCCTTACAATATCAGCACTTGCAAAGTCAATAGAGGGGGCTAAAGAAGTCTTTCAGCGGTACTGCGTTAGTGAGGTTTGAAGGAGATCAATAGCAGGGAGGTTCCGCGCAGCCAAGCAGCACTTCCGAAGCACTGCCCGTATGCATGCGAGTTGATGAGAATGTGTGAGGTTTCAAAGGAAGTCTAGGAAAAGTAGGCACGGCCAAAAGCTATTCAGTGCAAACTTCACCAAAGGTATTAGCACAATTTGCGTTAATGAGATTTGAAGGAAATCAACAGCATGGAGGTTGCAAGCAGCCAAGCAACACTTTCGAAGCACTTCCCACATGCGCGCGCATGCAATGTTTAAATGGAAGTCTGTGAAAAGTAGGCAGGGCCAAAAGCTCTTGAGTGCAAACGTCACCAAAAATATAAGCACAATTCTAGAACAAAGACAAACAATCTGCAATTAGTATAAGTCGGTGCCTTCCAATATCAGTACTTGCAAAGTGAATAGAGGGGGCTAATGATGTATTTCAGCTGTACCACGTTAGTGAGGTTTGAAGGATATCAACAGCAGGGAGGTTCCGGGCAGCCAAATAGCACTTTCACAGCACTTCCCATATGCGCACACTCGAATGAGTGTGCACAATGTTTAAAAGGAAGTCTGGGAAAAGTAGGCGGGGCTAAAAGCTCTTCGGTGCAAACTTCACCAAAAGCATTAGCACAATTCTAGAATAAAGACAAACAATATGCAATTAGTATAGGTCAGTGCCTTCCAATATCAGCACTTGCAAAGTCAATAGAGGGGGCTTACAAGGTATTTCAGCAGTACCACGTTAGTGAAGTTTGAAGGAGATCAACAACAGGGAGGTCACTGGCAGCTAAGCAGCACTTCCAAAACACTTCCCGTATGCACGTGCATGGATGCACGCTTGATGTTTAAAATGAAGTTTGGGAAAAGTAGGCAGGGCCAAAAGCTCTTCAATGCAAACTTCACCAAAAGTATTAGAACAATTTGTGTTAGTGAGGTTTGAAGGAGATCAACAGCACGGAGGGTGCGGGCAGCCAAGCAGCACTTTCGAAGCACTTCCCACATGCGCGCGCACGCAATGTTTAAAAGGAAGTCTGGGAAAAGTAGGCAGGGCCAAAAGTTCTTCAGTGCAAACCTCACCAAAAGTATTAGCACAATTCTAGAATAAAGAAAATCAACATGCAATTAGTATAATTCAGTGCCTTCCAATATCAGCAATTGCAAAGTCAATAGAGGTGGGTTAAAAGGTCTTTCAGCCGTACCGCATTAGTGAGGTTTGAAGGAGATCAAAAACATGGAGGTTTCGGGCAGACAAGCAGCACTTCCAAAGCACATCCCGTATGCGCGCGTGCAGATGCACGTGTATGATATTTAAAAGGAAGTCTGGGAAAATTAGGCAGGGCCAAAACCTCTTCAGTTCAAACGTCACCAAAAGTATTGGCACAATTAAAGAATAACGACAAACAACATGCAATTAGTATAAGTCAGTACCTTCCAATATCAGCACTTGCAAAGTGAATAGAGGGGGGCTAACGAGGTATTTCAGCTGTACCACGTTAGTGAGGTTTGAAGGATATCAACAGCAGGGAGGTTCCGGGCAGCCAAGCAGCACTTTCAAAGCACTTCCCACATGCGCGCGCACGCAATGTTTAAAATCTAGTCTGGGAAAAGTAGGCAGGGCCAAAAGCTCTTCAGTTCAAACTTCACCAAAAGTATTGGCACAATTAAAGAATAATGACAAACAACATGCAATTAGTATAAGTTGGTGCCTTCCAATATCAGCACTTGCAAAGTCAATAGAGGGGGCTAAAAAGACCTTTACACCGTACCACGTTAGTAAGCTTTGAAGGAGATCAACAGCAGGGAGGTTCCGGGCAGCCAAACAGCACTTTCACAGCACATCCCGTGTGCGTGCGTGCTTATGTACGTGCGTGATGTTTAAAAGGAAGTCTGGGAAAAGTAGGTGGGGCCAAAAGCTCTTCAGTGCAAACTTCACCAAAAGTATTAGCACAATTCACGTTAGTGCGGTTAGAAGGAGATCAACAGCAGGGAGGTTCTGGGCAGCCAAGCAGCACTTCCTAAGCACTTCCCGTATGCATGCACGCAATGTTTAAAAGGAAGTCTGGGAAAAGTAGGCGGGGCCAAAAGCTCTTCAATGCAAACTTCACCAAAAGCATTAGCACAATTCTAGAATGAAAACAAACAATATGCAATTAGTATAAGTCAGTGCCTTCTAGTATCAGCACTTGCAAAGTCAATAGAGGGGGCTTACAAGGTATTTCAGCCGTACCACTTTAGTGAGGTTTGAAGGAGATCAACAGCAGGGAAGTTATGGGGACCCAAACACCCCTTCCAAAACACTTCCTGTATGCAAGTGCGCGGATGCACGTGCTTGATGTTTAAAACGAAGTATGGGAAAAGTAAGCAGGGCCAAAAGCTCTTCAGTGCAAACTTCACCAAAAGTATTAGCACGATTCTAGAATAAAGACAAACAACATGCAATTAGTATAAGTCAGTTCCTTCCATTATCAGTTCTTGCAAAGTCAATAGAGGGGACTAACGAGGTCTTTCAGAGGGACTGCGTTAGTGAGGTTTGAAGGAGATCAATAGCAGGGAGTTTCTGCTCAGCCAAGCAGCACTTCCCTAGCACTTCCCGTATGCGCGCGCGTGGATGAGCATGTGTGATGTTTCAAAGGAAGGCTGGGAAAAGTAGGCACGGTCAAAAGCTCTTCAGTGCAAACTTCACCAAAAGTATTAGCACAATTCGTGTTAGTGAGGTTTGAAGGAGATCAACAGCAGCGAGGTTCCTGGCAGCCAAGCTGTACTTCAGTAGCACTTCTTGAATGCATGCGCATGCAACGTTTATAAGGAAGTCTGGGAAAAGTAGACGGGTCCAAAAGCTCTTCAGTGCACACTTCACCAAAAGTATTAGCACAATTCTAGAATAAAGACAAACAATCTGCAATTAGTATATGTTGGTGCCTTCCAACATCAGCACTTGCAAAGTCAATAGAGGGGGCTAACAAGGTATTTCAGCTATACTACATTAGTGAGCTTTGAAGGGTATCAACAGCAGGGACGTTCTGGGCAGCCAAGCAGCACTTCCCGTATGTGTGCGCGTGGATGCGCGATGTTCAAAAGGAAGTCTGGGAAAGGTAGGCACGGCCAAAAGCTCTTCAGTACAAACTTCACCAAAAGTATTAGCACAATTCTAGAATAAAGACAAACAATTTGCAATTAGTATAATTCAGTGCCTTCCAACATCAGCACTTGGAAAGTCAAAAGAGGGGGCTTACTTGGTCTTACAGCTGTACCGCATTAGTGAGGTTTGAAGGAAATCAACAGCAGGGAGGTTCCGGGCAGACAAGCAGCACTTCTGAAGCACTTCCCGTATGTACGTGCATGCAATGTTTAAAAGGAAGTCTGGGAAAAGTAGACGGGGCCAAAAGCTCTTCAGTGCAAACTTCACCAAAAGTATTAGCACAATTCTAGAATAAAGACAAACAATCTGCAATTAGTATAAGTCGGTGCCTTCCAATATCAGCACTTGCAAAGTCAATAGAGGGGGCTAACAAGGCCTTTCAAC
Source organism: Ambystoma mexicanum (assembly GCF_040938575.1). Taxonomy (NCBI): domain Eukaryota; kingdom Metazoa; phylum Chordata; class Amphibia; order Caudata; family Ambystomatidae; genus Ambystoma; species Ambystoma mexicanum. The sequence goes on along the minus strand of NC_090934.1, from coordinate 307,749,533 downwards.
CGTACCACGTTAGTGAGGTTTGAAGGAGATCAACAGCAGGGAGGTTCCGGGCAGCCAAACAGCACTTTCACAGCACATCCCGTATGCGCGTGTGCGGATGCATGTGCACAATGTTTAAAAGGAAGTCTGGGAAAAGTAGGTGGGGCCAAAAGCTCTTCACTGCAAACTTCACCAAAAGCATTATCACAATTCTAGAATCAAGACAAACAATATGGAATTAGTATAGGTCAGTGCCTTATAATATCAGCACTTGCAAAGTCAATAGAGGGGGCTTACACGGTTTCCAGCCGTACCACGTTAGTGAGGTTTGAAGGAGATCAACAGCAGGGAGGAAACGGGGAGCCAAGCAGCACTTCCAAAAAACTTCCCGTATGCACGTGCACGGATGCACGTGCTTGATTTTTAAAAGGAAGTCTGGGAAAAGTAGGGGGGGCCAAAAGTTCTTCAGTGCAAAATTCAACAAAAGTATTAGCCCAATTTGCGTTAGTGAGGTTTGAAGGAGATCAACAGCACGGAGGTTCCGGGCAGCCAAGCAGCACTTTCGTAGCACTTCCATATGCGTGCGCACGCAATGCTTAAAAGGAAGTCTGGGAAAAGTAGGTGGGGCCAAAAGCTCTTCAGTGCAAACTTCATTAAAAGTATTAGCACAATTCTAGAATAAAGACAAACAAAATGCAATTAGTATACGTCGGTGCCTTCCAATATCAGCACTTGCAAAGTCAATAGAGGGGGCTAACAAGGTCTTTCAGCGGTACTGCGTTAATGAGGTTTGAAGGCGATCAATAGCAAGGAGGTTCTGCGCAGCCAAGCAGCACTTCCGAAGCACTTCCCGTATGCACATGCGTGGATGAGCGTATGTGATGTTTCAAAGGTAGTCTGGGAAAAGTAAGCGGGGCCAAAAGCTCTTCAGTGCAAACTTTAGCAAAAGTATTAGCACAATTCGCGTTAGTGAGGTTAGAAGGAGATCAACCGCAGGGAGGTTCTGGGCAGTCAAGCTGCACTTCCTAAGCACTTCCCATAGGCATGCACGCAATGTTTAAAAGGAAGTCTGGGAAAAGTAGGTGGGGCCAAAAGCTCTTCAGTGAAAACTTCACCAAAAGCATTAGCACAATTCTAGAATAAAGACAAACAATATGCAATTAGTATACGTCAGTGCCTTCCAATATCAGCACTTGCAAAGTCAATTCAGGGGGCTAACAAGGTATTTCAGCTGCACCGCCTTATTGAGGTTTGAAGGAGATCAAAAGTAGGGAGGTTCCGGGCAGCCAAGCAGCACTTCCCAAGCACTCCCCGCATGCCTGTGCATGGATGAGTGCACGCAATGTTTAAATGGAAGTCTGGGAAAGATAGCAGGGCCAAAAGCTCTTCAGTGCAAACTTCACCAAAAGTATTAGCACAATTCTAGAATAAAGACACACAATATGCCATTAGTATAAGTCAGTGCTTTCCAATATCAGCACTTGTAAAGTCAATAGAGGGGACTAATGAGGTCTTTCAGAGGGACTGCATTAGTGAGGTTTGATGGAGATCAATAGCAGGGAGGTTCCGCTCAGCCAAGCAGCACTTCCGTAGCACTTCCCGTATGTACGCGCCTGGATGAGCATATGTGATGTTTCAAAGGAAGTCTGGGAAAAGTAGGCGCGGCCAAAAGCTCTTCAGTGCAAACTTCCCCAAAAGTATTGGCACAATTCTAGAATAAAGACAAACAATATGCAATTACTATAAGTCGGTGCCTTCCAATATCAGCACTTGTAAAGTCAATAATGGGGGCTAACTTGGTGTTTCAGCCGTATCGTGTTAGTGAGATTTGAAGGAGATCAACAGCAGGGAGGTTCCGGGCACCCAAGCAGCACTTTCAAAGCACTTCCTGTATGCGCACGTGTGGACGCGCGTGCGCAATGTTTAAAGAGAAGTCTGGTAAAAGTAGGCGGGCCAAAAGCTCTTCAGTGCAAACTTCGCCAAAAGTATTAGCACAACTCTATAATAAAGACTAACAATATGCAATTAGTATAAATCGGCGCCTTCCAATATCAGCACTTGTAAAGTCAATAGAGGGGGCTAACTTGGTCTTTCAGCCATACCACGTTAGTGAGGTTTGAAGGAGATCAACAGCAGGGAGGTTCCGGGACCCACGCAGCACTTTCAAAACACTTCCTGTATGTGCAAGTGTGGACGCGCATGCAAAATGTTTAAAGGGAAGTCTGTGAAAAGTAGGAGGGGCCAAAAGCTCTTCAGTGTAAACTTCACCAAAAGTATTAGCACAATTTGCATTAGTGAGGTTAAGGAGATCAATATCAGGGAGGTTCCAGGCAGCCAATCAGCACTTCCTAAGCACTTCCTGAATGCCGGCACACGCAATGTTTAAAAGGAAGTCTGGGAAAAGTAGGCGGCGCCAAAAGCTCTTCAGTGCAAACTTCATCAAAAATATTAGCACAATTCTAGAATAAAGACAAACCAAATGCATTAGTGTAAGTCAGTGCCTTCCAATATCAGCACTTGCAAATTCAATAGAGGGGGCTAACAAAGTATTTCAGCCGTAACACATTAGTGAGGTTTGAAGGAGATCAACAGCAGGGACGTTACGTTCAGCCAAGCAGCACATCCGAAGCACTTCCCGTATGCGCATACACGGATGCGTGTGCGCAATGTTTAAAAGGAAGTCTTAGAAAAGTAGGCAGGGCCAAAAGCTCTTCAGTGCAAACTTCACCAAATGTATTAGCACAATTGTAGAATAATGACAAACAATATGCATTAGTGTAAGTCAGTGCCTTCCAATATCAGCACTTGCAAAGTCAATAGAGGGGGCTCATGAGGTCTTCCAGCCACACCGCATTAGTGAGGTTTGAAGGTGATCAACAGCAGGGTGGTTCTGGGCAGCCAAGCAGCACTTCCAAAGCACTTCCCATGTGCGCGCGCGGGGATTCATGCGCGCAGTGTTTAAAAGGCAGATTTAGAAGGTTTTCACATTGCGACAGCGCCACAAATATTTTAAAAATATTTGAAAGATTGGAGTCGTTAAAAAAATGGATACATATTGACACCAGGTTGTGAGGTCAACCTCTTAGGTGTTGCACCCTTGATAAATTCTATAGTTTTAGTGTTGCGTCTGTGTAAAAAGATGTTTTCGGAGGAACCACTACCCCTCCTCCGAGGCTTGAAACAGATTTAGAAGGGTTTCACACTGCGACAGCGCCACAAATATTTGAAGAATATTTAAAAGATTGGATTCGTTAAAAAAATGCATATATATTGACACCAGTTGTGTGTAATGTATCTCCTGTGGGAGGCCCTTTTAATTTGACACGTGTTTCGGCTCACTCCGAGCCTTTTTCAAAATAAGGCATATCGTACGATCATTAAATCACTGTTAAGCCACAATATAGATTAATTCATAACATCAGACAGAGATTAGGGAGGGGGTAAGAGGTAGGATTAGTAGGAAACAGAAACCATATAAAAGAAAAAGAAAAAAAGGGGGGAAAGAAATCGAAACCTTACATTAATTAGATGTTCAAACTCACATGCTGGTCACATTACATGTATACCTGTTGATAAATGGATTCTCATATTGTGCATAGCTCTATTTTATAGAAATAAAAGACAAAAGAAATAAGTCAACCTACTTATATCCTCATATGTAATGCATTTGTTCTAGTTATCACTGTTATGTTTCACACATCAAGTTACAGTGACATGTTAGGATCTACGGACAGTACTCTTACCGTCATTGCGATTGTTCAAACAAGTGTTGAATGAATGCGTGCATGTCTTTCAGTTTTAGTCCCTGGGTTCGAATCCCATCTATGAAAATTACATTAATCAGTTCATACAATTATGCTGAAACCATCATTGTTACTAAAATATCAGACTCCTGTTTATAAGGTATCTTAAATATACCGCGTGTAGGCAGGGGTGTAGGCTGGTGTTGTGCGAGACTGGGGCCTGGAGTCCACCATGGGTAATTGCTGGGGCCATGTTTCCAATAATACGTACACCGTTTATAGACTTGTTAGTAAAAAAAGGTCGGGCTTATATAAAACGCTACAGATACTAATAGAGACAAAAAAATCCTAGTAAAAGTAAAAGTAAGGAACGACGTGTGCACCGTGTTCGGGAACTCTGCGCCTGCTCTGCATGAACACATGCTGTTATCAAGAGGCCAACTGTCTTGCAGACCACAAATAAGGTACAAAAAGGAAATCTCCAAAATAAAATTAAACATTCCTCTTTAAATAAACATGGCTGAATATCAATTGAGCAGAGAAGAGGACTCTACCAATTCTTTTCGCCCCTAAGGGAAGCATGGACCATGGCTTCAAAAACATAACTCCTAGAAAGGAGGATCTAAGATCCAAATTCATTATACTAGAAAGAGTATCAAGACGAGAAATAGATAAGTACTGGGAAATCATGTAGCTAAAGAATTACTTGACCAACAAAAAAATTCCCAGTAGGTATAAGGATCCTAATCTTTCCAGATTTCTCAAAAGATGAGGCTCAGGACTTAGCTGAACAATGGGAGCATAATCTAAACAAAAGCTCACGAACTTGCTAGAATTGCTCATTGAGCATGTAACACGGAAACACAAACGTGCAACAGATCAAATTGAAACCATCAAAAATGACATCAAAGAAACTAAAGCACTAGAAGTGACAAAAGAAAATAATTATCTTAAAATGCACAAAATACTAAAGGAATATCAGGATGATATTAAATTAAGAAAATTAAGAAAATTCTTTCGGGACGAACGTGACTACATAGATGATCAAGTATATACTTTTCAGGAAAAATGTAATCTATACACCAAACCGACTAAAACCAGCACTCCAAACACATCATCAGCCAGTTCTGAAGTTGACTCTGACACTGACAAGGAAACTCAAGATGAAGGGAATAAGAATAAGAACAAAGAAAGCTCAGGATTTCTGAACCAAATCAGGCGATATAAAAAAAGGGACCAGATCAATTAATACTAAACAGGTCTGTTTTCAGGCTCTGGTACAACACAACAAGAATCAACACTCATCAGGAGGAGAGGAAGGAAGGGGAGTGGTTGACAGCGGAAACCCAGATGCTCTGGAGGACTACAGATGCCTAATGAGGGCCAGTGCACGGGAAACAGAGAAAAGGAACAAAGCAACAATCTAGTCATGAATTTATCCAACAGACAACTCACACCAGACAAAATTACATTAATGAATAAATGCCTGACATTTGCCCCTACCAATGAATTCAATACCACTGAATTACAAATAGACCTATTTAAATTTGTTCAAAAGTTGAAATTAAAAAAATACTTTGCTACAGCAGCCAGGCAAAAACAGAAACATGGTCAACCACCTGAGAAAAGCTCATTCACCATCTTGGATATTAAAAATATACACTTACAAAAGAACTTGGAAGAAACACAGGCGTTCAAGGAGAAATCCAAATTTGCACCTGAGAATTTGATTGAGGTATTCTTTAAAGTGGCCACAAGAGACATCCAGAACCCTGGAGAAACAAAGAAAAAATACAATAGAAACCCAGACTCTAAATGTAATTTAACACCAAATGAGCGTAAAGCACCCCAAGATCTAAAGGATGACACTACAATAGTAATTAAAGACGCCGACAAGGGGGTAATATCATCATTATGACTAGATGCGATTACATATTGATGGCACAAAATCACTTAATAATACCAGGAGGTTACAAAAAAGTACCAAGTAATCCATAAATCAATATCATGAAATTCATTGAAGAAGCATTCAACAATTGGCATAGTAAGGGCTTAATCACTGATGAGGAAAATATTGTTTTACATGTCAAACATCTGGTTCTCCCAACTATCTATTTCCTTCCCAAAGTGCACAAAACCTTCGATAAAATTCCAGAAGGCAGGCCTATAGTAAGTGGCATAGGATGGCCCACAGAGAAACTTGCAGAGTATATAGACCAAGCATTGAGGCCCAGAGTACTCGAACTTAAAGCATATATCAAGGACACAAACCACATAATCAACATAATTGATCAAGTGCTCTGGAAACCATCCTATCTTTTGGCCACATGGGATGTACAAGCCCTATATACAATTATTGAACACAACACAGCAATACAGACAATGGACTACATATTCAGAAATGATTCTGCCTCACACTATCACTTTGTAGAAATGCTTAAGGAAATGTTGATGCTCACTCTGGAACATAATATATTAATATTTGACAACAAATATTACCAACAATGTAGAGGTGTGGCCATGGTCACCAACTATGCCCCGGCACTCGCTAACCTATTTATGGGTATGTATGAGGATCAAATGGTTTATCAGGACCCCTCATTCACCAAACATGTAGCCCTTTGGGCAAGATATATTGACAACGTTTTTTTAATTTGGAATGGCTCTGCAGAGGAATTGGAAAATTTTCAAAACAGAATGAGCAGAAATACATTGGGAGTGGAATTCACAGGACACAACAGCCAATCTACAATTAATTTCCTGGATCTCACAATTTATGTTAAGGACGGAGAACTGCTAACTCAAACCTACAGAAAAGAAACTGAGGTGAACTCAACACTACATGCAACGAGTTGCCATCAGAGATCTATCAAGTGGAATATACCCACCGCTGAATTTATAAGGGCCAGGAGAAATTGCAAGCACCCTAGAGTTTTGACCCAGGATTGTGATTTTTTGACCAAGAGATTTAAAGAGAGAGGCTATTCCGGCGGTTGCATCCTCGCTGCCTGTAAGAAAGCTCTAAAAATTAGCAGAGAACAGACATTGACACCAAAAGAGAAAATAATTAATTCCTACCAGGATAAAATCAGGTTTATCACAATTTACTGTGCGAATAATCAACATTTCATCTCAATTCTGAAACGAAATTGGCATCTGCTTAAATTGGACCCTCACCTAACCGATTTTATTAAAGAGCAGCCTAGGGTAATTTTCAGAAAAGCAAGAACCCTCAAAATGAACCTCAATCCATCACTACTTCCTGAAATACCAACAAAGACAACTACAACTTGGTTACCCACAGAACCTGCAGGTTTTTTATGAAAATGTGGATCATGTACAATGTGTATTTATGCCCATAAGAACACCAAAGAATTTCAGGACACAAGAGGCACAAAAGAAACAATTCGGGACAATATTAATTGCACATCTAAATTTGTAGTATATGTGCTAATTTGTGTATGCCAACGAATTTACTTTGGAAGCACTATTCAAGAAACCAGGATACGAATCAGAGAACATATTGCAGCAATTGGGAGTCAGGATCCTACTTTGCCTTTAGCCTCACACTGGCAACAAATGCATCAATTAGATATGAAAAGTAATTTGAGATTTCTTGGACTACAGAAGATAAAATTGGGAAGGAGAGGCAGCAATATTGAGACTTGCCTAAGACAAGCGGATGCACTGTCACAATCACACTTTAAAGGAAAGGAAGAGAGCTCGACACTCTGCCCCGAACCACGGAAGCCGAATGAACTCGACCCTCCCACTGTGGCTGGCACAGACGCCTGATATATAAAACAGGTCGCCACGTGGCAGCCAATGGGGGGAAGAGGGGTTAGGGAGAGGTTGTGGATAGGATTGGGAATTTAGGAACACCGGAAAAAGGGTAAGGAACTCCTACTTTGGATGGGACAGGGGACGCACCAGGAAAGAACCCTACTCTGTCCAGCATGTAACACTGTCCACGTAAATAACGTGACTTCCTATCTAGTACACCTTAATACGTGTACTAACCCCTGTTGGTTCACAATAAAACACATAAGCAAGCAACATGATGAAAACAAACATTAGGAAAAATTCCCATCATGATAAACAAGACACATGGCCCTTCGGGTAGCAAAGCAACATATAACATAAATGATTTCCTTCCTACACTACTTTACTGCACCAGTGAAGATTTGGTGAACTTGGTAAACGTAATGTCCATGTATCCTTTTGAGTCTTTTGTCAGTAAATAGTCCGTTACTCATAGAGACCCATTAAAGATGCAGATTCACTATTGCTTGATACACACTAGGTTTGCCCAGCACAACCGTAAATGAGTGAACACCCTGGATGTTCCAACGCAGCAGTACATGAGCGCATACACTGTGTTTTCTCACCACAACATTCCAAAAAACATTCACCGCTACTTATCTTATGTCTGGGAGCCCCTCAGGACTTCCCAGACGAAATGCGACCCGCTGTAAATCACTCCCAACAATGTAAGCAATCACTGTGCATTTCCCCGTACTTATCTTTGGTCTGGGGAGCCCCGCAGGACTTCCCAGACAATGACCGTAAAGCCGTGATCCTTATCAGCACTCTCCTGCTCCTTCCGAAATGCGGCCGTCTGTAGTTCATGCAGTCCTGCTCTCCATCATTCCTCTCCGCACACGGCCGGTATGCCTCCACGCGGAATCAGAATAAGCCACACCTGCACGCTGCCGTTACCAGTTAATATGCTGCCCTTAATCCCAGACAGCTGGACAAGCGCACGCGTGTTGAACTGCACGCAGACCCAGAGAATGCTGGGAATTGTAGTTTCTAGACCTTCCCAACTTAAGAGGCATATCTAAACACTCCTCATCTTTGCCAGCCCTGAGTCTTGACATTACCTCCCCTTCCAGGGCTCCTCCCAGGACCTGGTTTACCCGGATGTCGTACATGAAATTGTTTAACCAACCTGGGAGCATGGACATCTCGTGCTGGTTCCCAAGAACAATCCTCAGGCCCGTAACCTTCCCATTGCACCAAATACCATAATTGTTGATATCTTCTTCTGGAATCCACAATGCGCTTTACTTCATATTCCGTTTGTCCTTCTCTCAATATGGCTGGAGGTTTTTTTGTCGTCGTTCCAGGAGCTGCAGGTTTAAGCAAAGACACATGGAACACCGGGTGTATAGGTAGAGTCTTTGGCAAACGCAATTTCATAGCTGTAGATGACACACATGTAACGATTTCATAAGGTCCAATAAATCTAGGCATAAATTTACGAGATCCTACTATAGATAGATTCTTGGTTGATAACCAAACTCTGTCTCCTGTCTTATAGCGAGGACTCTCCTGTCTGTGTTTGTCAGCGTGTCTTTTATAGGTTTCTTTAGCCTGTTCCAAATGCGTGCGCGCTTTCTGTCTGATCTTAAGAAGCAGCTGTTTGCGTCCTTGGAAAACTGGTACATTCTCTACTTCAGGTAAATGTTCTGGTATCATGTTCTGTCCAAATAAACATTCATTGGGGGACATACCCAATGAAGTGTGCAGCGTGTTTTTATACGTAAACTCTGGCAACCATAATGCCTGCCTGCACCCAAGACTCTCGGCCATCGCCCAAATAGGCCTGTAAGTATTGTTCGAGTGTTTGATTTACTCGTTCTGTCTGCCCATTGGTTTGAGGGTGGTAACTGGTAGATAAGGCACAGTTGATTCCCAACATGCGACAGAAAGCTCGCCAAAACTTTGATGTAAACTGTGGACCTCTGTCCGAGACAATACTCTTGGGCATCCCGTGTAATCTAACTACATGTTGAAGGAACAACTCCGCTAACTTGCCTGCTCCAGGTATTCCTTCACAAGGAATGAAATGAGCTTGCTTGGACAGAAAATCCACCACTACCCAAATGGTCTCTAACTGCTTATCAGGTGGAAGGTCTGTAATAAAATCCATAGATATGTGTGTCCATACTTTCTCAGGTGTGGGTAATGGTTGTAATAACCCTCTCTTTTTTACATGATCTGCTTTATTCCTCATTAAATGTTCACATTGTAATAAATATTTGCCCACATGCTGCCTCAAAGTAGGCCACCAAAAGTATTTTTCCAACATGGTTTGCATTTTCCTTTGCCCAGCGTGTCCCTCTAATGTAGAATTATGACACCAATATAGGGCTTTTGCCTGTATTTCCTTAGTAGGTAAAAACAATCGAGATTGATGGTACGGTAATCCCTGCCTCACCTTCCTTGCCGGATGACTGGCCTGCCACTTATGGATTTGTCGGGGGGGGGAGAGCCTTCTTGACTTCATCAATTACATTTTTTGTAATAGCTCCAATGACTTTTTCTGGAGGAATAATTGCTCTTACTTCACTCACCACACTCTCCAAATTTTGCTGCCTAGACAATGCGTTTGCCTTGCCATTATTCTTTCCTGGTCTGAATGTCACCACAAAATTAAATTCATTAAAGTATTGAGACCAGCGTAATTGCCTGAGACTAAGTTTATGAGCAGTCTTAAAGTATTGCAAGTTCTTGTGATCCGTTACCACCACCACCTGATGCTTAGCCCCCAATAGGTAATGCCTCCATTCTAAAAAGGCTGATCAGATAGCCAGCAATTCCTTGTCCGTGATAGAATAATTCTGTTCACACCCTGATAGTTTTCTAGAATAGAAAGCCACTGGGTGCCATACCCCCTCCTTATCCTTCTGTGACAAAATCGCCCCTATCGCCAGATTACTAGCATCTGTCTCCACTTGAAAAGTTTCATTGGTGTCTCGATGTTTCAACACTGGTGCAGTAGTAAAAGCGATCTTTAATTCCTGAAAAGCCTTTTCTGCTTCAGGACCCCAAATGAATGGTGTTGCTTTCTTGAGAAGTCGAGTAATCGGTGTTACTAATGCTGAGAAATTACTAATAAAACGCAGATTGAAATTGGCAATCCTAAAATTGATTGGATGTCCTTGATGCATTGCGGTGATGGCCAATTTCTCACAGCCTGTACCTTCTTGGCATCCATCACTACACCCTCTGGAGTTAGTATGAACCCCAGAAATTCCACTTGCCTAGTGTGAAAAGCACATTTCTCCAGTTTTACACAAAGCTGATACTCCTGCAGCCTCTGAAGCACTGCCCTCACATGTTGAACATGCTGTTCCTCTGAAACTGAATAAATCAAAATATCATCAATGTACACTATAACAAATACATCAATAAAGTCCCTCAACACTTCTTGCATAAAGAATTGAAATGCCGCAGGAGCATTGCATAATCCAAACGGCATAACCAAGTATTTGAACAATCCAAATTTTGTCCGAAATGCCGTCTTCCACTCATCCCCCTCTTTTACTCTTATCAAGTGGTTTGCTCCTCTTAAATCCAATTTAGTGTAAATGTTTGCCGCCCGCACCTGATCCAGTAACACTGAAATTAGAGGCAATGGAAACCTATTCTTAATGGTTACCTTGTTCAAGGCGCGATAGTCAATACAAGTGCGTAATGTCCCCTCTGTTTTTGGAACAAAAAACAAAGGAGAAGAGACCGGGGACGTGGAATGTCTAATGAACCCCTTTTCTAACATTTCATCCAAATACTCTCTTAAGTGTTTATTTTCTGTCTCTGTAAGGGCACAAATTCTACTGCAGGGTAGCTTCGCCCCCTCCTCCAATTCAATGACACAATCATAAGGTCGATGGGGAGGTAATTGTTCTGCCCCTCTTTTGTCAAATACCTTGGTGAACTCTCGATATTGCAGGGGAAGTTCTGCTTCCACGGCTCCCACCAATTGCGCTCTGCTATCCTGTTTAACTAACCACGCCGTGGGTCCCACTTCTGGTAACATGTGTTCTTTACACCTCTGTTCATCAAACTCTACTGTCTGTTTTTCCCAATCAATCTTTGGATTGTGTTGCACTAACCAAGGCATTCCCAAAATCAAACCAAACTGTGGTGCGGCTATCAAATCAAAAGTAATGTCTTCATTGTGGCCTGATGTAAATGTCATCCGCAACGTTTGTGTTTGTTGTTTTATGGGCCCTGACACTAAAGGAGACCCATCCACCGACTGCACTCCTTCCACTCTTTGTTTGTCTTGTAAAGGAAGGCCCAATTGTTTGGCCAATGTAATGTCCACAAAATTACCTGTGGCCGCTGAGTCTATCATTGCCAGTACTGTCTGCTTGGATATTGCCCAACATAACGTCACTCATATATACAAATGAGATGTCTTACTTCCAACTGTATTTGCCACCAATTTGGGGAACTTTAATTCCTTCAGGCCTGTCACCTGAGTTCCCCCTAAGGTCTGCCCACTTATTTTCCCGCCTCCTTTTTGCTTCGTTCCCCTCCTATACTCCTCTGGGGAGTATTAGGACAAGTGCGTATAAAATGGCCTGCCTGTCCACAGTACAAACACAATTTGTTAAGCTTCCTCTGTTCTTTTTCTGCCTCTGATAATGGTCCTCTCACACTACCAATCTGCATTGGTTCTACCTCACTACTCCTTCCTCCCTTCATCCTATCTAATCTCACAAATGGGACAGTTTCTGGTTTCTTTTCATTTCGTTTTCTCTCATTCATCCGGTGATCCAGCCTAAGGGCCAGATCTATCATGGCCGTACAAGTGCTTGGTTGCGGTTCTACCTGCGCAATTGCATCTTTTAGTTCTTCTCGTAAACCTTGATAAAACAATACGGTCTGTTTAGCCACTGGCCATTCTGTTTCAATCACTAGTCTATTAAACTGTGTCACATATGTTACCAGATCTCGTGACCCCTGTCTTAAACCTAACAACTCTTTGTCTTGTGCTAGTGAGACTTCCTGTCTATCAAACAGTCTGCCAAACACTGATAAGAAATTATCCCAATTATATAACAACGAATCATCTTTCTGTACCAGAGGCATAGCCCATGCTGCAGCATCGCCTGTTAAATATGATATTACAAATGCAGTTCTGGCTTGGATAGTTTCAAATGCCGCAATCTTGCACAAAAAATGAAGTCTACATTGGGTAAGAAAGGTCATATATTTTCTAGGATCCCCTGAAAAACGCTCTGGTGCTGCCAGAGGTACGTTACTAGGAGGTTGCACAATGACAGTGGGATTTCTACTAGTGGAAACGCTCCCAGTATTGGCTGTACTAGGCCCCTCTAAAGGGGTACCTTGGGCCACCAATCCTTGTACTTGTGATTTCAAAGTGGTAGTTTCCTGCCGAGAATGCGCTAATTCCATTTGGATATCTTGTAGTGCCTTTAGCACGTCGGCTAAAGGTGGAGGTGTCGTGTCCATTTGGCTTGGGTTGTTGTGAGTATCCCAATCTGGGGGTGGCTTATTATGTCAAAATCACACTTTAAAGGAAAGGAAGAGAGCTCGACACTCTCCCCCGAACCACGGAAGCCGAATTAACTCGACCCTCCCATCGTGATTGGCACAGACGTCTGATATATAAAACAGGTCGCCACGTGGCAGCCAATGGGGGGAAGAGGGGTTAGGGAGAGGTTGTGGATAGGATGGGGAATTTAGGAACACCGGAAAAAGGGTAAGGAACTCCTACTTTGGATGGGACAGGGGACGCACCAGGAAAGAACCCTACTCTGTCCAGCATGTAACACTGTCCACGTAAATAACCTGACTTCCTATCTAGTACACCTTAATACGTGTACTAACCCCTGTTGGTTCACAATAAAACACATAAGCAAGCAACTTGATGAAAACAAACAGTAGGAAAACTTCCCATCATGATAAACAAGACACATGGCCCTTCGGGCAGCAAAGCAACATATAACATAAATGATTTCCTTCCTACACTAGTTTACTGCACCAGTGAAGATTTGGTGAACTTGGTAAATGTAATGTCCATGTATCCTATTGAGTCTTTTGTCAGTAAATAGTTTGTTACTCATAGAGACCCATTAAAGATGCAGATTCACTATTGCTTGATACACACTAAGTTTGCCCAGCACAACTGTAAATGAGTGAACACCCTGGATGTTCCAACGCAGCAGTACATGAGCGCATACACAATGTTTTCTCAGCACAACATTCCAAAAAACATTCGCCGCTACTTATCTTATGTCTGGGAGCCCCTCAGGACTTCCCAGACGAAATGCGACCCGCTGTAAATCACTCCCAACAATGTAAGCAATCACTGTGCATTTCCCCGTACTTATCATTGGTCTGGGGAGCCCCACGGGGCTTCCCAGACAATGACCGTAAAGCCGTGATCCTTATCAGAACTCTCCTGCTCCTTCCGAAATGCGGCCATCTGTAGTTCATGCAGTCCTGCTCTCCATCGTTCCTCTCCGCACGCGGCCAGTATGCCTCCACGCGGAATCAGAATAAGCCACACCTGCACGCTGCCGTTACCAGTTAATATGCTGCCCTTAATCCCAGGCAGCTGTCGAAGCTCGCGCGTGTTGAACTACACGCAGACCCAGAGAATGCTGGGAATTGTAGTTTCTAGACCTTCCCAGCTTAAGAGGCATATCTAAACACTTCTCGTCTTTGCCAGCCCTGAGTCTTGACATGCACGCCTCATATGTAAATTCAGATCAGTAGAATTTGGCCTCAATCAGGACAATGAACTAGGCCATTTCCTGTGAATGAACACCCCTAGGTTCTTATTGATTATTCTGTGGCTGATTACAGCCTAGCATTAAGTGGCATTTAGCACTATTGTCAATAATTGGAGCTGATTATGCCTAGTATCGCATGCATGTGTTCTTGTATGACGTTTTTACATCAATACAATTTATGGGATGACACTTGAGTTCAACTTGGCAGAGATCCCCAAGCATGTGAGATTAACTGATCACCTCTCCCAAGGTTTTCTTGACCATCCATCATTATTATTCCTTATCCCGCATCAGATTGAGTATGATTTTTTGCCTGATACCATCATCAATTATCTGTTTTAAATGCACAGAGAAAATTCATTCGAGCTATTGATTCATTTGGCCTTTAGTCATTTGAACCTACTTCATTGCTTTGAACACAGCCCAAATGTTCACATACATTTCACCAATCCACTCTTCCTTCACCACATTTTTCACCTTTATCCCGCCCCAACTCACAATCTCATTTTCTCAAACTATGTCAACCTACTTGTGACCGTACGTCTCAATAGATGATGTCATTATGACTTTCTCCATTCTTTGAACTCCGCTATTACACACATTTCATTTATTTTTTGTTTATTTTCTGCAAATATTTTTTACTTTATTTTTTCTATAATCCCTATTTTTTATATTTACACTATCCTGTCAATCTTTTGCAGCCAGCTATCTTTTTTTCCTTACTTACAATCTTTTCATATCATTCAGTAAATATACTTCATTTCATGCATTCTTTGATAACTCCACTTTCTGCAAGTTTGGGAGACCACGTCAGCCACATTATGCTTTGAATTGAATTAGCTCAAAAGATGGCCGCGTAATTGGCTTCTGCCACCAACATCAACACGGGACTTTTTACTTTGCCATGGTAACAGACATAAACCAACACTCCATTGACTCAGCACTTTCCTATGAGTCCAGCCGACGCGCGAGAATAGGGAGCAGCTGCATTGTGCAGGGAAGCATGCATTCTTTCCACACTTGTTTGAACAATCGCAATGACGGTAAGAGTACTGTCCATAGATCCTAACATGCCACTGTAACTTGATGTGTGAAACATAACAGTGATAACTAGAACAACTGCATTACATATACGGATATAAGTAGGTTGACTTATTTCTTTTGTCTTTTTTTCTGTAAAATAGAGTTTATGCACAATATGTGAATCAATTTATCAACAGGTATACATGTAATGTGACCAGCATGTGAGTTTGAACATGCAATTAATGTAAGGTTTCGATTTCTTTTCCCCCTTTTTTTCTTATTCTTTTATATGGTTTCTGTTTCCTACTAATCCTACCCCTTACCCCCTCCCTAATATCTGTCTGATGTTATGAATTAATCTATATTGTGGCTTAACAGTGATTTAATGATCGTACTATATGCCCTATTTTGAGAAAGGCTTGGAGTTAGCCGAAACATGTGTCAAATTAAAAGGGCCTCCCACAGGAGATACATTACACACAACTGGTGTCAATATATATGCATTTTTTTAACGAATCCAATATTTTAAATATTCTTCAAATATTTGTGGCGCTGTCGCAGTGTGAAACCCTTCTAAATCTGTTTCAAGCCTCGGAGGAGGGGTAGTGGTTCCTCCGAAAACATCTTTTTACACAGACGCAACACTAAAACTATAGAATTTATCAAGGGCGCAACACCTAAGAGGTTGACCTCAAATCAAAGTACCCAAAAAACAGTACCGTGTTTAAAAGGCAGTCTGGGAAAAGTAGGCGGGGCCCAAAGTCTTCAGTGCAAACTTCACCAAACGTATTAGCACAATTCGCATTAGTGAGTGTCTGTGTTAGATTCCTGGCCCTTCACAGTACTCTGACATTGTAATATTTTCCCATTGGATAACTTGCCACTCTGATACTCTGCCACTGTTATTTTCCCATTTTGATAACTTGCAACTGGGATATGTTAGGAAAGATTTCATTTTATATGTAATTTTCCCTCCATTTGTACACCCCCAAACTTGTTGCTGATGTTTAAACACCTTAGTTTGACTTTGCCAGGGGAGCACAGCCTTCTGCTGCACTCCTCTGGGCTTTTGCTCACTTTTTATGGGGAAACTGACATGCCCTTAAGACCGTCAGTACTGGGAGACTTTGTTTCCCTTAGTCCTTTTCCAATGTTGCAACTTTTCTGCAACATGAAACAAGTTCACCATGTACCTTACAGTACAGTGCACTTGGGTCTCACAGTCATTTCCACGGCCCTGGATACTCTCGTAGGACTTTTTGGGAGATGTGCAGATGTGTCATGGACAGGGCTGGTGGCAGCTTATCTTTTCATATAGTTTTAACCTTTTCCTGCCATTTAAACCGTGTTAACCGCGTTTGCCACAAATAGGGGGCTTGGCTCAAAAATGGCCATGCCACAAGGTTTTTTGTCCTGTCCTTTGGCCATCTTGCCCCTTTGCCTTCCAACCCGGGTCAGTCCTTATTTGGTCATGCAATTTCCCGCAAAACGCCAAATTTTCGCAGGCTTCTGCATGCCTTGTGTGTGTGCCTCCAGGATGTGGGCTGGGGTGTCTGGCCCCAAAACACATCCTGGGTGGCAGAGAGTCTGGAGTGCTGTGAATGGCTAGGACCACCGTGGTCCATGATTGGTCCACGTATGGAGTAGGTGTTTGTGAGCAGATCTCCCATTGGGTCCTCTTCGTTTTGGCGCAAAGGAGACTCTGGATAGGAGCAGACCCCAAACACCCATACTATGTCGATCTCTGGAGTTCTCACTGAACGAAGGATAGGATCCAAGTATCCTGAAACTAAGAAGCTGAGTCCAGGAACCTCTGGTGAACCGCTGGAAGGTTTGGCACCCTGAGCCCGCTGTCATCCTGTGGGACCCCTCTGCATCTGGTCGTCCTAGAAGGTCTGCGAAGAAGCTTCGACCCATTAGAATAGTGGGAGCAACTATTCTCTGCACCTTCACCAAAACCTGCAAGTAAGCCTTCTCAGAAGTGTCCCTGGACCAACCAGTGGGCTGACCAGCTTACACAGGACCTTTGAATGTCCCCGCCGCCATTTCAAGGAGGCCCTCGAAACTTGGTATACTGCTAGCTCTGTGTCCCCGGCACCCTCACACCAAATTTTGAATACTTGGCATTCCCAGGTCTGAAGTGAGACGAGTGCGCCAGGACCGGAGTAAACGCGGTTACTGTGTTGCCCAGCTTTGGCAACTATGTTTGCAGGTGCGCTGCATTTGTAACCCTCTTGCCGCTGAAGCCCGCTGCAGTGAAACTGGCCTGATCCATCCATCAGAAGCGAAGAAATCGCCACTGTCCCGTTTGGGAATCATCGCTGTATCTTCAGAACTGAAAGCCGCAGAGACGTCCTTTTTGTCACATTTGAACCTTCAACCGCAGTGGACTCGACTGGCGATGGTTGGTCTGGAGTGTTTCTGGGGCCGGTGAGTAACCCTAACCAGTGGCCCCTAGCACCTCCACCCATTTTTACGCACAAATGGCCCCTGGAGGTCCCTCTCCTTTCCACTGCTAGTGCGAACTAGCAAACTATTCCAGAACCTTGGAACTGCCTCTGCCTTCAATTGGAGGTCCTCCCAGAATAGTGGGAATCTATTCTTCATCACCTCACCCACCTTTTTGAGCTGCTAGAGACCCCCGAAGAGACCCAGTTTTGCCCATTGGAACAACCGCGTGCGCTGGCATTGCATGTACTATTGAGCACAAGGCTCCCCTTTTCTTAGGGCTTGGACTGCCTTGTAGTTAGGTGTGTGTTTGATGTTGAAGGGGTCTAAAGACTACCTGCACTGCCTGTTTCCTTCCCTTCTAGGTTGTAGACATATTTAGTGCAGTTAACCCTTTAGAGCCCAATGGTCTTGTATATATCACACCTTGAAACACTTGTGTATAGGCGTGTTATAAATGCCTTATCATATCATATCATCATATCATATATATTGTATTGATAGTGTTGTGTTGGTTTATTAGTATTGCTGTGATTCTTTTACTATGTTTTGAGTTACAAAGGCCTTGTAATAAATGTGTTTATATTTTTTTATATATACACCTGTCTGGGAGTAATTTGTAAGTGTCCTTGCTTTGTGTGCTCATTGAGGTCCTTCAGTCACCCTCACTCCCCTGAGGCCTAGTCTTGACTGCCTGCCATAGCTACCTTGATTGGTCTGGCTTGTCCAGAGGTTACCCTGTTCCAAAACAACAAGGCTGGCCTTCTAAACATCTGCCCACCAGGTCAGAGTTCAGAAATCCATCTTAACAAGATACTTGGCCACTTAGATAATCAACCACTGAGATGTTTCCATTTCGATAATGTGATGAATCTGATAGAGCCATCACTGATTTCCCAGCGGTGACTGATACATCTAGTCCTTCTTCAACGAAGAATAGGGAAATTACCCTCTCCAACTCCACCAATCAATTATCCAGAACTCATTCACCATTTAAAACTACCGGAAATGTTTATTCAGGTTTTCCAAATAATTTCTCAAAATTGAACTTCATCTCCCAGAATTAACAAAATACTTGGATAAGCAAGAGGAATCGAGCAGTACAGACTGAGAAAGACCACAAGCCCATGTAAAGAATTCATGGTGGAAACAGTAAAGGCAGACACAAGTGATCACAGTTCAAGGGTGTTTATCAAACTGTATGCAGGTTGGAAAAAAATGAACTCTAAACCTAAATCTAAGATGGGAGCAAGTGTCGACCATCAAATGAAAAATAAGACAGCCCTAGTGGCGTTGTGTCAATAAAAAAAGGTCCTATACTAAGAAACCTATTGCCAAACCTTACAACTAATACAAAAGGGTGTGGGATAGTTCTCAAGAAAAGAAAGAAGTGTTCACAAATAATATGTCAGGATGCAGTAGCTTGGGTCTCCCTTCCCCACTTTTTGAGCAAGGGCAAGGTGGGATCGAGCTTCCTCAGCACAAGTCGGCAGTTCTGTTCCAGTTTATCAGGAGCCTCAATGGCCAAGTCTTGTTTCCCTTGAAAGTCTCTTGCCTTCAAGGGTTTGATGTATTCAAGTAACAAAACAAAAGTTCCTTCTACAAAATAAAAGTTTGTTTCTTGGTTTCACTTAGGGTGAAAGTTCTTCACCACTGGCTCCCCCTGTTCCGGGTGCAGACCCCTCTTCCTTGTGGTGTTGGGTGATTGTTTTTCACCCCTTGGATCCGCCTCTTCCGGGCTTGAATACTAAAACAGTTCCTTTCAATATCAAGGTCTTCGGTGGTTGTGGTGTCCTAGGCCGAGGGCCTGATAGGTTTACCATTAAAAAAATAAAAATAAATGAACAAACACAAAGTTCTGGTTTACGTATTTCTCTGGTGATGGCTTCACCCCTGGGTCCCCCTCTTCTGGGTGTAGACCCTCTCTCTGCTTTCAGCCTCCCTCCAGCAGGTTCACTATGGCTTTTCTCAGGTGATGGATTCACCCCTGGGTCCCCCTCTTCCGGGCGCAGACCTCTCTTTACTTTCAGCCTCCATCCACCGGGTTCACTATGGCTTTTCCTTCTTTCACAAATCTTCATGTCTTTTTAAACAGTTCCAGTGGACATCCCTTGGCCGGGTTCAATCTTGTCAACACACTGGGCCTCATTACAAGTACTCCGGTCCGGAATTAACACTGCCGGTAAAACCATACCGGCACCGTTTCCATGTCCGCCCAATCATGACCCGCGGCCCCGGTAATAGCACCACCCTCAACCGCCACCGCGGAAATAGGGGCCCCGTTAAGTCTGTCTGCCCGCAAACCCCTCCGTTACCGTCAACACGAAACACCGTGAGCATCACAACTAGCGCGGACATGGAAATACCGGCAAAAAATGGCGTAAATACCGTGATCACGGTTGCGGAACCGCCGCCACCGCGAACATGGCGTTATACACTGCCTGCTGAACTGAATCAGGGCACAGGTGCACCAAATCAGCCCAGCTGGACCTAGCAGGCCACTGGGAGCCTACAAAAGGGCCACACCCAGCCCAACACAACACAGAACCATGCAGGCAGCAGGTCTAGTAGCACTGGGACTGGGCCTACTCAACCAACAGGCAGCACTGCACATGGTGGCAGTAATGGCGCAGAGGAGGAGGCGTAGGCGGAGGGGGCGCAGGCGGCAACCAGCCAACCCTGCAGCTATGGCAAACCCCATTGCCCAGCCAGCCCGACCCCGCCGCCAGCCAGCAATACCACACATCAGGGCCTCACCCTGGAACCTCACCCCAGGACAGATCCACACACTATACCGGCTGGACCGTGCAACAATCCTGCACATCACTGCCATGATTGAGGACAACATCAGCAGCCAAATTGACACCCCCACCGCCATCCCCCCCTCTTGAAGGTTGTCTCAGTACTGCATTTCCTTGCACTGGCACCTATCAACACACGGTTGGTGAGCTGCACGGCATATCACAACCCTGTTTCTCAAAAGTCCTGGTACAGGTACTGGATGCCCTGTTGCGCCATGTGTCGGAACACATAGACCTACCACGCACCCTCCCCGAGGTCATTGCCACCAAGTTGGCCTTCCATGCCATAGCAGGCATGCCAAATTGCATAGGCGCAGTTGACTGCACTCACGTTGAGCTGACAGTACCACGTGCAATTGAGGTGGTGTTCCGCAATAGGAAACAGTATCACTCTTTGAATGTCCAGATGGTTTGTGATGCCATGCAACTGATTACACACTGCTGCGTACGTTTCCCAGGCTCATCACATGATTCAATGGTACTGCGGAATTCCACGTTGCCACGGTACATGGAACGCTATGCCGGACAAAGCACATGGCTATTGGGTGAGTACAGCTGACAATGCTACAAACCTGTCGAAGTGGTGTGTGTGTGTCCAGGCCAATGAGCATTGTGAGTGTGCCGCTGTGACCGCACATGCATCACCCCCCTTCCATCTACCAAATACACAGCGGATGCCAAACATCATGAAGGAAGACATGACAGGGCACCACAATGTGCCCGTGCACACGCTGGCACAGCCAATCCCGTCACTGTCCCATGAACCTTGTGCCACTGCAGACACCCACCCTCAATTGAAACACTGCCTCAAAAGGCACGAGAGGCGTGTAAATGAGACGACATGTATTTACTACTTCCGTACAGTGGAGTCACTCTACCATGTGTGGACAGCACTGCACCGTGACATGCACACAATCAAATGTCACCCGCAGGGCACAGTAAACATGCAAGTTAATGTGTAGGCCCATATCCAGTTAGCGACATACATCGTGATGCCCAAAACATACCTCCATACACTGCATGGTACATATGCATTAATGAATGATGATACAAGATTGCACAGCAGCAGATGAGGACATGATGCCACAAACACGGACATGTTCCCCCATCTACATCCCATGTAGGTGATGCGGGATATGCACTCACGCCATGGATGATGACACCTGTACGGAGACCAAGGAACAGGCATGAAGAGGCATACAATAGGGCACATATCCGCACACGTGGAATGATTGAGAGGACATTTGGACTGCTGAAGGCCCGTTTCCGCTGTCTGAGCAGATCTGGCGGATCACTGCTGTACAGCCCAGTGAAGACGGGTAAACTCACGCTCGTATGTGCCATGCTGCACAATATATGCCTGCGCAGGAACATCCCAATGCCACCAGACACAGATGAGGAAGATGGGGATGGGGATGGGGATGGGGATGGGGATGGGGATGTGGATGGGGATGGGGATGGAGATGGGGATGGGGATGGGGATGGAGATGGGGATGGGATGGCACCGCCTCCCCCTGGGGGTCCACATGATGGCCAGAGAGCACGGGATGCCCTGATTCGCATTTACTTTTGAGTCACAGCACATTCACAGAAATGCACGAACATGGTGACGACAATGAATTAATAGTTGCACTGCAAAATAAATGATCAATGTCCACACATGTATGTCTTGATTCGAAATGGTGATGTATTGATGTAATAACAACAGGGAAGGAGGTGCATTGGTTAGGGAAGCTGTACACCCGGGGCCACCCACCACCCAAACGTGCCCACCCCCACCCAGGCCCCATTGTTCAAACCCCCAAAACTACCTACCCCACCACCCAATCGTGCCCACCCCCACCCAGGCCCCATTGTTCAAAACCCCAAAACTACCTGCCCCACCACCCAAACGTGCCCACCCCTCTCACACCCTTGTAGTCCACATGTGTCCTGCACTGCCCCACACACATGCCATCACTTCCGTGTGCGCTTCTGTGCCTGTGCAACCTTGCCCGAGGGACCCGTTAGCCTACTTGAGCGCCTCCTTGGACTGGCAGTAGTGAAGCTGGATGGGGTGGTTGTGTTTGATTGCGCAGAATCTGGGATTGAGGGCATCCGTGCCAGATTTGCCTGTTGGCCAACCAACATGGCCTCTACAAGCCTGGAGGTGTGGTTGTTGCCCTCCCGCACATGGCGTGCAAGGGTTACTATAGTGCTTGCAAAGCGTCCGATGGACCTCGACAGGCGACGCACTGAGGCGCTGTAGCTCTCCCTCTACAGCCTGGATTCCTCTAGCTGCCTCTCCACCAGCTGGGTGAGGGTAGCCTGCTGCTCCTCCATCCGCTGCATGCGGGCATTGAGTTCAGCCATGGATGGGGTGGACGACCTCATGGGACTCCTCAGTGATGTGGGGCTGAACTCCAGCTCATGGAAGGAGCCCAGGTCTTCCAATGTGGGCATCTCCCCCTGTGGCCCCTTGTGGGGCACTGTAATCACTGCAGGCCGCCCCCTCTGCAGTGCTGCTGCCTTCGGTGTTGTGTTGGGTGGCCATGATAGGTTCCTGTGGCTCCTGTCTAGACTCAGGCAGTGTGGAGACGGTGGGGATGTCGGTGGTGGTGGTGGGCGGCACATCTGTAGTGGCTGGTAATGTGGCCAGAGGTGCAGAACTGCCGGCAGCATCCTCCTGTGTGGTGGCGGTGGCTTGTGTACTTGCCGGTGCAGATTGGCTAGCCTGTTGTGCAGTATCACTGTCACTTGAAACAGCTGTGGGGACACAAAGGGCATGCAATTAGTGTTGTTGTGGTGGCAGATGGGTGCATCACATGCGTCATTAAGATTATACATTGAATAGTGTTAGTCACATGCATCTGATTGCTGGTGTATGCATTCTGTGATATTGGTTGCCATACGGATCATGATGGGTCCTTTGGCCCACTCATGCACTGCCTGGGGGGGGGGGGGTTGTTAATGGGTCCTTTGGCCCACTCATGCACTGCCTGGGGGGGTGTTAATGGGTCCTTTGGCCCACACATGCACTGCCTGGGGGGGGTTGTTAATGGGTCCTTTGGCCCACACATGCACTGCCTGGGGGGTGGGTTGTTAATGGGTCCTTTGGCCCACACATGCACTGCCTGGGGGGGGGGTTGTTAATGGGTCCTTTGGCCCACACATGCACTGCCTGGGGGAGGGGGGGTTGTTAAGTGGTCCTTTGGCCCACACATGCACTGCCTGGGGGTGGGGGGGCGTTGTTAATGGGTCCTTTGGCCCACTCATGCACTGCCTGGGGGGGGTTGTTAATGGGTCCTTTGGCCCACACATGCACTACCTGGGGGTCGGGGGTTGTTAATGGGTCCTTTGGCCCACACATGCACTGCCTGGGGGGGGGGGTTGTTAATGGGTCCTTTGGCCCAGTACTCACAACTGCATATTTTCATGTGGCATTCATGTTTGGGCACTTACCGGCATCTGCAGGTGGGCTCACTCCTGCCTCAGCCTCCCCGATCCCATGGATTGCCTCAAGGTGGAGGACGCTGCTGCAACGCTCCTCCCATGCTTGCAGCCTCAGTGGGGAAGGGGGTCCTCCGCCTGTCCCACTGCTGCGTTGGCGGTGCGTGGAAATGAGGTTGCGTACCCTCAGCCTCAGGTCGTCCCACCGCTTGTGGCAGTCCTTCACGCTCCTCACTGTCACGCCCACAGCGGTGCACTTGCGTGCAGCTTCGACCCACAACTCCTTCCTCCGCTGCTGTGTGGCACGCCGTTGGTCGGCGCTGAACAGCATCTCCGCATTGTCCATAATGTGCTCCACCAAGACGGTTAGCTCCGCCTCGCTGAAGCGCTGTTTGCGCTGCCTCTGAGCAGGAATCCTGGCAGACATGCTGGTGGTCCCTTTTGGCTTCTCAGAGTTAGGATTGTGCTTGTGCTGACTCTGGATGGCAATGGATTGTGCTTTTTATATGATGGCCGCCTCTCTGTTTCCTGTTTTGGCAATCATGGTATTTCCGGTTCCGTGTCCGTGGCGGCGGAGGCGGACACGGGTTTTGCGCCACTTGTGGCTGCGTTATTTCCATTTCCGTGGGGTTTTCTGTGATGGCGGTAACAACGTTTCCGAGTCCGTGTGGTGCGCGCGACCGACAGCGTGTAATCGGACGGTTTTTCCGCAACCTTGCGGACACGGAAACGTTTTTACAGCCGTCACTGATTTTGCACGGTCCCGGACTGGCAGGTTGTAATCAGGCCCACTGTTTCTTTGGACTTTAGACTTGCCCCCCTTTCTCATCAGCATTCTTCTTCTGGGTTCACTCTTGCCAACTTTACATTCATATTTACTTTCAATGTGGGATTCACTTCCCTTGCTTTCTTTATAGTTCTTAGGTCAAAGGCTTTCAACTCGACTGGGATTTTGCTCGATCTGCTGTATGATCACTTTGACCTATCTTGATGCCTCTCCTATGGCCTTCTAGTATCTGTGGTTTCACTCAGACGGGGATTGACCAGGATTTCTCGGACCAGCACCAATGTGGTGTCATGCGCACAGGCTCTTGGCGCATATGGAATAGATGGAGGTTGGGTCGCCATCGATCGTCCCTCCATGTTTTTCTCCGGTTGCAATTTGCTGGTCTACTCTTTTTCCATCATGGCCGCTGCCGCCGGGAGGTTCTTAGCTGTTTCTCTCCCGGCGGTCGCCGCCTTGCAACCACTGCTGCTAGCTCCCTCTTTGCGGTCATACGCTCGTATTCCTTTCCGTTCCTTTGCCGGAACTCTTTCCTTGCTCTCACCCCTCTTGTCCTTGGCTCTCGTGCCTCAACTGGTTTCCCTTTCCCTTCTTTCGGATCTCTCCGTTCACTCTCTCTTTGTGCGGTCCTTCTGCACTGGCCTTGCTTCTAATTTCCTCTGCTCTCTCCCTTTTTCATCAGTTCTCATCCGGTCATTTGCCTCCTACTACCTTGCCGGCTTGCTGCTGTTGGGAAGACCGCCTCCTTACTTAATCTCATCAGCAGAGGTTCTCTACCGTTGCTCTGCCTCTTGTGCCCGTCCTTCTTCCTGCCATCTACTCGTACTCCAGAAAGTGTGTCCATAAAGAAGAACTGCCACATTCCAACAGAGCCGTTATATCTACCTTCGTGGCACAAGGACAGTTTGGAACGCAGCCTCCGACAACAAGGCACTACAACCTCAGAGTTTTTGTGCCCATTGGGCTTTTTCTCCGATCCCGTCCTTCTTCAGGAAGGGAGCCACAGGGCTGCCATTTTACAGGCGGCCACTATGGCTTCCTCTCGAGGTAGGAACCTACTTCAAAAGAAAGAGAAAGACTACACATCTAGACGCTGTTTACCTGCAAGCAGCTCCGAATCCAGTGACACAGGTGAGGAGGAGGGAGAGAGCCTAGGCATAGGAGAGGAGGAGCAAGGAGTTAACAGTTTGCAATGCAAACAACCAACTACTAGCATGGCAACGGCTGAACAATCCAGGAGCTTCTGGGCGCTGTCCATGGCTTATCCCAGGAAATGTAAGCCCTTAAGAATGAGAACGCTGTTTTGAGGCAATTGGTATCCACTCGTGAACCTCAGCACACAGAACTGCCTCCAATGGCTCTGCTCTCTGGGAAATTTTATAGCACACCTAAGAGGGTGAAGGAGTTTCTAGATGCGTGTCATGTACACATCCCGTTCAGACCTGCTACTTTCACTACAGACTACCCACGGGTGGGATTCATGATCTCGAACATGACCGGTAATGCGTTAGCCTGGGCTACACCGCTGGTCACTTGTGCCAATCCCATCCTACACGACTTCAGCGGCTTTACCAC
Source organism: Ambystoma mexicanum (assembly GCF_040938575.1). NCBI lineage: Eukaryota > Metazoa > Chordata > Amphibia > Caudata > Ambystomatidae > Ambystoma > Ambystoma mexicanum. The sequence continues at coordinate 307,723,195 of NC_090934.1, read as the reverse complement.
GCTCTTAAAACAGATGTTTGAACGCCCCGAAATTTTGTTCTCCGCCTGTGAAGAATTGTTGGATGTCCATCAGGGGTCCATGGATATGTTGTCTTACATAACAACCTTTAAAAGACTTGCCTCTGAGGCGGGGTGGCCCGAACAAGCTCAATATGCCATAAATCGTTGTGGCCTCAGATGAGCAAGGATGAGTGCTTGCACCGCTAGGCCACCAACCTTCACGGACCTCCTATCCACCATTCTCCAGATCGAGTTTTGGTTACAGGAAAGACGCAACGAAAGAAGGAGAAACCGGGGAAGCCATACCTACTGTGTTTCCACCTCCTCACCATCGATGTCACAGGAAGAACCTATGCAAATCAGAGTGGCTCACGCACCACTAACCCGGGAGGAAAGAAGAAGGCATAGCTTTGTGGCTCTGATAAACACATACTACGGTGCTGCCCAGAAGTACCACCGTGCCGTATGGGAAACGGACACCCTCGGTCCTAGGAGGGACGGCTTTCCAAGGGTACAGTTCAAGTCCTAGTCCCTATGTTTCCATCTCAGTGTCATCCACCATCATCCAGGAGGACTCTCGCCTTATGGTGATAACTGTTCATCTGTGGGTCAACCAGAAACCTATTGAAACCCATGCGCTCCTGTATTGTGGGCCGCAGGTAACTTCATAGACACCATCTGGACCAAGGAGATAGGCCTCAGGAGGTTGGAGCGCAGGAAGGACAAAAGGTGGAAGGGGAAGATGGGAGTCCCCTCACATCGGGTCCCATAACGCAGACTAGTAAGAGCTTGCAACTTACCATCATGCAACATACGGAATCCATCCAATTTGACATCATTCGGGCTGCGCATTTTATCATTATCTTGGGCATCTCCTGGCTCAGGAAACATAATCCACAAATTGACTGGGCCAAGAAGCAGTTGCGATTGGATTCTCATTTCTGCAAACAACATTGTCTCCCTTCCGCGGCCTATGCGGAAGCACATACCTCAGCTGGCTCCATTGAACATACCGTGGCGGTACATGCTTTACCCCAAGATCTGGCTGAATACCAGTAGTATTTGCTGAACAAGTACCGGTTGCTTTACCATCATATTGTCCAGAGGACTGCGCAATCGGACTGGTACCCCATGCTTTAGTGTCGTTCGGTAGAATGTTCCCTCTGTCACAAACTGAGAAGACGGCTCTACGTCATGACCTGGATGCCAATCTCCAAAACGGCCTCCTCCAACCCTCAAACCTCCCGCAGGGGCATCTCTGTTCTTCATTCCCAAACAGGACTCTGAAGAGCTAAGACCTTGCATAGACTACAGGGGTCTCAATAAGGTTACAGTACGAGACCGCTATCCCATGCCCTTTATATCGGACATCATAGAAGCCGTCCAGGGAGCCAAAATGTTCACAAAATTGGATCTCAGGAGTGCCCATCATCTTCTCTGGATCCGCTCTGGGGATGAGTCGAAAACAGCATTCTGCACTCATTTTGGTCTCTATGAGTACAGGGTGATGCCTTTTGGCCTAGGGAAAGCCCCAGCGATATTCCAACGCTTTATGGACAGGGTTTTCTCAGATTTCATGTTCATAAGTGTGATTGTGTATCTCAACGATATATTGGTATTCTCGGCCTCACCACAAGAACATACCTCCCATCTGAAGGAAGCACTCAAACGCCTACAAGCCAATCACCTTCTTGCCAAACCGGAGAAATGCATTTTCAAGACCTCCTCTATCCATTATTTGGGATACATTCTCTCGGATCAAGGCATTAGGATGGATCCAAAAAAGGTATCGGCCATCCTCAAGTGGCCAGCCCCCTCTTATTTTAAGGAGGTACAGCGATTTTAGGGTTTGGCAAATTTTTAATGCCATTTTATACTGCGGTTTTCTGAGGTAGTACTACCCATTACCTCTCATCTCAAAAAGAGTTCAGGTCAGTTTCAGTGGTCTACATCTGCTGAAGACACCTTCAAACACCTCAAGAACCTCTTCTGTTCTGCTCCCATCTTACGCCAGCCTGATCAAGGACGGCCCTTTATTGTCGAGTCTGATGCCTCTGCAGCTGCCATCGGTGCGGTCCTACTCCATGAAGATCAAGGCATAGAATACCCCATGGCTTACCTGTCCAGAACCCTGTCGGTAAGCCAACGCAATTACTCGGTTTGGAGAAGGAACTTTTAGCGATGAAGTTAGCTTGTGAGGAATGGCGCCATCTCCTACAAACAAGGCAGAGCACATCCCTTCTTAATAGGAACTGACCATAAGAATCTCCAAGTCTTACAATTCATGGAGTGCACCAATTCCCGACAGGCTCGGTGGGCACATTTCTTCTCTCAGTTTGTCTTTCATATAACCTATGTGCCAGGAAGCCAAAACACAGTGGCCGACACTCTCTCCCGTAAGTACTCTTCCGACCGCTCTACCAACCTCCTACTGGATCCTTTCTTCCCCAGGATTAAGGTCATCGCTCATTTGGAAGGTTCCTACAACAAGTCAAGGAGGCTACTGTCCCAACCGCCTTACCCCAGGAGACGATGGACGACCTTAAGGAAAGAAACTGTTTCATGTTTCGAGGCCACTGCCTGTACCTGCCCACGGACTTTCTACGCTGTATGGTCTTGGAGGGATGTCATGACAACAGATCCGCTGGACATGGGGGCCAGTCTGGCACTCTTGACCTCATTCAACACTCCTTCTATTGGCCAAACCTTAGCAATGATGTCAAGAAGTACGCCAGCTCCTGCCAGTCTGTACCAAGAGCAAAAACATCCCAACAGCCATCCAGACGCCAGTCAACTATCCACAGCGCTCCTGGCCTTGCGTTGAAGCAGGTTAGAAACCCCGACCCTAGATAGTGGTATTTGAAGCACAATTAATTTTGAGCATTTCTTTGTTGTAACTACAGCAAGCGAGGAAACCTCACCCCGGAATGGCTGCCTACAACCCCCTTGGAGCAATGATCATCATTGCCTAGCAACGTTGGTGCATTTCTGTGTACGTTTCCGCCGGCAGGCGGAAGGATCCGCTGCAGCCCTTCCGGCTACGGGCTGCGGCTAAGGGCCCTGTTTTGCGCCCAACTCTGCATTCCCCTTCTACACACGGAGAGGGCATGAGCCCTTCTCCCCTCCCCTCCCGCGACGATCCGACGCTGCAGGAGCAGCCCCCAACCTCCCAACAGCCATCCAGACGCCAGTCAAGTATCCACAGCGCTCCTGGCCTTGTGCTGAAGCAGGTTAGAAACCCTGAACCCAGATGCTGGTATCTGAAGCCCGATTCATTTTGTGCATTTCTTTGTTGTAACTACAGCAAGCAAGGAAACTTCACCCCAAAATGACCGCCTACAACCCCCTTAGAGCAACGATCATCGTTGCCTAGCAACATTGCTGCATTTCTGTACAAGTTTCTGCCAGCAGGGGGAAGGAGCCAGCTGCAGCCCTTCTGGCGAAGGGCCGTGGCTAAGGGTCCTGTTTTGTGCCTGTTATGCGCATGAAAGCACAGCGCGGCAACCAACTTTAGTTTCACAGGATGAAAAGTACATCTACCTCCAACCCTTACAAACTCTCACGGAAACTGGATCCACCCTGACCCTCATCCATGCATCCACTGAACTGTTCTCTGACATTGAATTTGCATATGCTTCAGCCAGATGAGCCACCCTACTGCTTAAATATATAATACAAGTATAGCCCTTGTACTATCATCCACTTTACACTATACATGCTGCCACACAATATTTACAGCTGAGCTGCCATTACTGTACCCGCCAGTTATGTTAATGTCAACGATGCTGCGTTATTAGCTCCACTGAAACTGCACACTTTAACCTACTGCAGATGACATTGCTCTTCCCGTGTTCATGGCGACTGTGTTACATTGTCCATACCTCCAGCTGTGTTATCTGATACCGCCCTTATTGGTTTAGCCGCAGTTGCTCACTCTATACCCATTGCAGATGCTTTTGATCCCACACAATCAAGACTAATGTGCTACTTTTGGCCTCGCAAAAAACTGCTGCTCACCCCCTACCTGTGCCCCTTTTTATGCTAGAATTGCATAAGTGAATTCACATGCTCTCCTTTGCCTAATGCCGCTCACAGCGTGGTCGCCTTATCACTCGTTAGCGACTTAAATTGAACGCCTTCTATACATGCATAAACTGCACCTGTGATTTGTTGATATAGTGCACTCATTAACCGTATCATATGCTTTGTAATTGCACTACTGGAAGCTTTATTACCGAATCTAATGCCTCTTTGCTTGTGCTTTACATGGAAATGTTGATATGCTACACCTACAGTTTCATATGGCACCCTGCTGATTTGATTGAGTGCATCTTTTTGAGTTACTAGTATAGGGCTTCTTCAAATGTTCTTTCCTATAGTAAGGCACCACTTTACAGACCCTCTCTGTGTCACGTAGGAAGCAATGACCCACAGTCTTCTACGGACCTCCCTGGTCAACTAGTCTAGCCTAGACCCAACCCATTTCCAGTACCTCATTGTAGCTATATTTCAAAGTGCTAAGTACCCCAACTCCCTCCTCAATCCTAGCCATACTCAACCATGTTAGGTTGGTTAACTATTATCATGTTCCCTTTCTGTATTATCCTGAACAATGTACCCTTTCTGGGAGTCATTACATCAGATACAAAAATTGCCTCTCCGCGGAGTGTGGAGGCAGAGTGTGGAGTCTGCCGGAGTTGGAGTTGCACAGTCTGTTTACTGTGTTCATCAGCAAGGAGGAGTTTTTGGAACATTACATAAACCACTCCTGGCCGCGTAGCGGGCCGTAGAGTGTGGAGGCAGAGTGTGGAGTCTGCCGGAGTCTGCGGGAACTGCGGTCGCGGACCGCGAATGTAAGGAAACGTTTGCTGCGTCTCTGTGCGCAGCTCGGAACAGTAACTTCCCCGTCAAATATCCAAACACGTACCATATGACAGCAATCAATCCCATTAGACGACCACCGATTGACAGAATAACCCTCCTCTAACTGCTTCCCAATCCAACCCTGTGTGCGCATTGCATGGGGAGACTGCAAGACTCTCTCTTTTGACCCCCACGCCGAAGGCATTGATGACCGTTTCCCCCCTGCCCCAACTCTGGCTTACCTTTTTTAGAGAGATTCGACCCTTGGGTCTCCGACGGCGCCTCAGCGCATGAGAAGAGGCGGAGCTATCTTGGACCTTTTGGGGACTGTTTACTGTCGCCTGAGTCCCCAAAGCAGCAGGAAGAGAGAGAGCCCACAGTTGCGTGCTTACCTGAGCACGCGCAAGCCCTACTCTATATTCAATCGGAGTGATGTCCAAACTTGAAGAAAGCCAACAAGTTCTGGTATCAAACAGCCAATCTATGCCTCACACGAGGCTGAGAATGAAAAAAATGTCTGAGAAGCGGTCAACGGCATTAACCATCAACAGCAACGATCTATTGGAGGAAGATAGGCTCTGCGTGATTGACGCTTCTAGCTACCTCCCTCACAAAGGGCCAGCCTCTGACATTGGCTCAGAAGATAGTACAAAGGAAGAATAACAAATATCCGTCCTGCCAGAAATACAGCCGGAGATGACCCCCAAAAGAGTCAGCCGTACACAAAGTAATCAAGATGTTAACCATCTCAGTACCTCACAACTTCCTTTCGATTCAACAGCCTGTACTGACAAAGTCGAATCAGAGGATAATACCATGCCTCATCTTTCCCCAAAAGAGAAACAGAGTATCAAGACCGAATATTCCCAATTTGAAGTTCTGGAAACACGTAAAGAGGCAACAAAAAGAGACATTTCAACTGAACTAACCCACGGATATGACCACGGAGACTCCTCCATGGCATAATTCTCACAAAAGGAGAGAGCCATGAAGGCAAAGGAGCTATGGAAACATGACTACCAAAGAACAACAAAATCACCACTTAACCATAGATGCTTGGAACGCCTATCGCTCGAAGCTCTGAAGGAACGCCAAGAAACAAACAGAAAAAACAAATGACAGGATAATTCATTGGGAACCAAAATGGAGACAAGTGTAATACGGGTACAACCACCATGGGTACCACAACTAAGGATGTTGCAACAATTAACAAAATGCAAACGATGAATGCTGATGTGAATGGCAGGAAAAAAGCATCTACCATTGAATCACTCACCTGCTCTTGTCCATTAAATCTAACGGACCAGCACAAGTCCATAGCCACCACCATGGTTGATCTCCAAAACATGCTGATGGCTGTTAAAACACAAACGATGATCCCGTATATAAAGCTACAGGAAGCGAACGTTGAAACTACCAGGGAACACTCTACGTTACTTGCCTCCATATTTGCCAAACAAAAGAGCCTCAAACAGCTCATATCTAAGATCCAAGAACGCCTCAGTATAGAAGCAGAAAACAGCTACATCTGGCAGCACCGACTAGCCGATATATAGCAAGACAAGATCGAATCGACAAAGCATCACTCACAGAAGCCTTAATTATCATCACAAAGACTTCCTTAATGAACAACCAAACAAGAGATAAAGCCCAAAAAATCACATAACATATACAAGAAGAAAAGAGTTGTCAACCAACGAAACACCCAGCCAAACACTCTCAGTTCAATAACGACAATCTACAAATAGACGGCATAAACCCAGATTCTGATGTACTGTTGATTGATCTGACACCAGACATGCTGCAGAATAATGCAAACAAAAAGAAGCCCATCCAGACGCCGGGCCAGATTGAAGAAAATTCTGACCCCAAAGGAAAACTAAATATAGGGAGCCAGAACTACAGCATTTTTGAACAACAACCCCAGAGTCTATCACATAAAGCAAAAACAGAAGTCTCGAAAAAATAAACTAAAAAACAACAGAGAGGCTCAAGAGCTTTCCTTAGAAATTTGCTACCCAGCACAAACGAAAACAAAAAAACAAAGCACGCAGAACACAAGGCACAAAGTATAGTAAAAACTAAACCGAATAATGCTGATGATAGAACCTGTAAAAACGAAGAACACGCTCCATGTCGAGAGAAGGCCTGACCTAATTCTACAGCACAGTTTACGGGCCCTGCAGCTATAGACCAAGGAAACATTGATTAATTGATGAATCCATCTGACTACTCGATACACGACTCAGATAATGCTGAGAATGAAAGTACCCCGAGAGCTGAGCAGCCAGAACCACAAACAAAAACATCTTCAATGATCATACTCGATTGTTATGAAGAAACCTTCACAGAATCTCATATATCCATCGAATCATCATGTGAAGAGATTTCTGATGATGAACTCAACTCCAGAAATATTACCTTGACCTCAGCGATGCTGGAGACATCAGATCAAGAACAACAATTAGAGGACGACGACCACGCCTGCTCTAACTTAGAACAAACAGATCTGAGCGAGACCAAAGATACTATTGCAGAAAGTCTGACTCTTGAATGCCCCCAATTCGTTGACTCTTATCAAAGGGCGAAACAAATTTGATTGAAATTAGAAGGAAGTACTAACCAGGACACGGAAATCATCATGAATAGAACCAACACACTACGCCTCTTTAAGGCTATACCTAAAATAAGAACTCTGAGTACTAAAGATTTAAAACTAATTTGAGTTCATAGATGACAAAAGACTTGACAAAATCTGTATCCATTGCTATTCTCCGGAAATATTGAGATTAATAGAATCATGTGGCAAAGATATCAAGCAGCAAGGATTCGAATTGACCCCAAACAATATTGATGATACAAGGTACGTTGACACCTCAATCACAACCTGGCATGGTACCAGTAGAATGTGCTCAGATATCAGCAGCTGTGAAAGCCTTACAATCAATACAAGTCCAAAAGAACACAAAAGCAGTGACAAAAAAAGACATAATGACCAACAAAAGCAAACTCACTATCGATATCGGTTCTCCGAAGCACCGTCCAGATGGAATTCGGAACAATCTCCCTTCTGGCGAGACATCAGCCCATTGATAGATCGACATGAATCGCACAATAAAACATCACTGTAACAACGAGTCAGAAGCAATAAACAATCAGTCACACTTTGTTCTTGAAACACCCGAGGACATCTGTATTTATTCCAGACTAAACGGTCAGATCTGAAAAAAGCAAGCATCATATGTCTGCAAGAGACAAGGCTCATTGAACCACCCATCTGTGAAGGTTATTATACATACATGAATCCTGCAATTGCAAAAACGACAGGTAGACCCTCAGCTGGATTACTTACCTTGATCAAACAGGACTTCTCGTTCGTAGTTATTGAATACCAAAATATCAGCAGTTGGGCCCAAAATACTATACTTAAAAACCGAACAACAACGCTGCAACACTCTGGAAAGGTACCTCAGCATCACAAACATTTATTGGAATCTGATAAAATACAACAAGGAGACAGTAATGGATTCTATACTGACCGTAATTGACAAAACCTTGCAGAAGTACGAATGTATAGAATTCATCATATGTGGTGATTTCAACCTCATCTGTTTGACGAAGAAGGAAAAATAATAGAAGAACACTTGCTAGAGCACCGTGCTCGCTGATGGTCAATAGAGGCACATAACAGGAAATTTGGTCGTCTGGACGAATTAAACAAAACAACAGATACACTCTCTCCCACATGGTCACGTGGAAATAGCAAGTCAATAATAGATCATGTTTACACCACTTTAAGAATCACTCAAACCCTGACTAAAGCAGTGAATATATTCAGCAATCATAGTGACCACTATATTTTAAAGCGTTCGTGGGAATTATACATTAGCGAATCACACAGAATAGACATCCCTCTGCTGGCCCTGTCATCCAGAATTAACCGACTTAAGATACCACAAAGTAACCTAAAAACTATCACAGAATCATTTAAGAACTCGAAGCTGGAGGACAATGGCAAAGTCAACTGCGGATGGTTACTCAACCAATTCAAACTGACACCAAACACCTAAACATATTTACAACAAAACAATTGCTGAAAAAAAGCAAGAAAAGAAAACTACTATTAAGAGAGCCAAACACGAATCCCCTCAAACAAGAAGGAGAATGATACACACAGCCAAGCAGAAATTCAAAAATTGGCTAAAAAATGCAAAAATTATGCAGGATCAAGAAAATGCTGAACTTTTGATGAATACCCTCAAAAACAATAATACCAGACGCTTATGGGAGCTACTCAAACCTAATACGATCACGAAGGATGCTATGATAGTAGATGTTCCTGAATCTTCTTGGGTAACGTACTTCACTGAGTTGTATAAAGAAAGACCTACAACCGTGAATAAAGTAACAACACCCACTGGAAAGAAAAGTAATGTGAGCTATGACATTGTGGAACTCACACATTCAATCAGAAAACTCAATCCATCGAGAGCCCCCAGCCCTGACAGGCAGTCAAATGCTACTCTTAAAAAGAATCCTGAAATCTGGGCTAATTTCTGCAGAGAAATCATTGAGCTAATCAATCGTACTAAAAGCATCCCAGACTCATGGCAACTTGCAACACTAATCCCAATATATAAACAAGGGTCAATCAAGGATCCGATGAATTATCGACCGTTGGCACTCTTGGATCCCTTAGGGAAAATATTCGCCAATCACCTACTTCTAAAGCTAAATGCCTGGTCAAAACAGACAAACCACCAGGCAGTCCGCCAAACCGGATTTGTTAGAAATGTAGGCACAAATGTCAATTTGACAATCTTAAATTTGCTGAAACATGAAGTTGACAGGACAAAAGTGGAAACTCATGTTGGGTATGTAGACCTTAGTCTAGCATTCGACAAAATCAACCGGGATGTACTCTGGACGAAACTTGAACAATGGGGCTGCCTCAGCGACATACTCAAGCCCATAAAGCTCCTGTATACCAACACCAAAATACAAGTGAGAATGTATTCCGATAATCAATACATGGCATGGCTTAAAGCAGGGATGCTGTAACGCTCACCTGGTATCCACGGGGGTGCCACCCAGTCCAAACTGTTTCACCCTTGGACCTCTTCTTTTGAACCCTCGTGTGGCTGAAGACCAGGTCTGAAACACAGTAGTTAGATTTTAGCTTGGTATTCTCCTCTGACCCGGGGCCCACCTCCCATATGGACCCAAGGACCCCTTGCTTCTTGATAAGGTGCGCTCTCCGTCCTGCCACTCGGTGCAGGGGTGCATTGGGGTTGGGTTCGTCGCTGCCTAGTTACTTCACTGGAGCAACTCTAAAGAGTCCAGACCTGCTGCGACTCTGTTCTTCAGGTAAATCTGTCTTGATGGTGTGTTCTTTGTTTTGTAATTGTCTCTATTTAACTCTTTCCTTTGTTTATAGGTGTGGACGCTGTCCTTGTGATGTCGCGCAGTTTGTGCACGAGATGGTAAGAAAGCGTGGAGCGCAGCACTATATGCTTTTCTTGAGCTAACCCGTTTATATTGTCTTTCTTGCAGGCTGTGGTACTGATCCGGAATACGCGTGCCGAGAAGATGGAGAGCGGTGAGTAGTGTTGAGCGAACTGCTTACTGGCACTCTGAGTTGGAACCAGCCCTTCCGTTCTTCTGCAGGCATTGGAGGCCATTCTATGCAGGTAAGCGAGTGCTTATTGAATGTGAAGAATAAACGCTTACTGATTTTGTTTTCTCTGTTTCTTTTCCCAGGTAGCCGTTTTCTTGATGGAGTGAGATCCGCCGAGATGTTGACTGCTCGGGATCCTGGAGCGGAGTTCGAGAGCTGATTCCAAAAGGTAAGCGAATACTAATGGTGTCTTATCTTTGTTTATTGCAGGGGATCAGGTCCGGCGTCCGGATGAAGATTCCAGCTGACCGCGGTGAACATCATGCTGCAGCAAGCAGAGCAACGCAAAGCATGTTCTGCAATCCGGGGGTGGTTTATATAGCCTGCAGGTATCCCAGGTGTCCCTGGGCCTGCCACACCCAAAATACTAGACCGCATGACTCACTTATGGAACTGAGCCATGTGGGAGCCTCCATGTTGTTGAAAAAATGCCCTTATGGGCCCAGATTATTGGCTTTTCACATGAGCCTGGCGCCAAAGGCGCCAGGACTGACTCCAAGTGAGTCTGGGGGCAAATGTCAAGGCTCGTAAGGCCCTGATGGAGGTACAGGGTGCAGCCCACATGGTCTGACACCCCAGTCCAAGGGCAGGAGTCGTGACAGCTGCCCACTTGCCGCAGCCCTATTCAGTCTGCTTACGTCTGATTTCGAGGCATTTATCTACACAGCAAGTATAAATCCTCCTAAATTAAACGCCACTGCATTACCCTGCCGAATGTACGCAGATGAGATCATTCTCCTGGCAAAATCCCCTCATGGCCTCCAAACTGCATTCTACAAAACGCAAGAATATATGGACCATAATGAATTGGCAATAAACATCAAAAAGACGGAAATTATGACAGTGACACAAAAACCGCAAAAGAAACAGAAACCCTTTGTATTCTATCTACAAAAGGAAAAACTGGTTCAGGTTACAACCTATAAATATCTAGGAATCTGGATCAATTAGTCTGTAAACGAAATTCCTTGGATACATCATCTGAAATCTAAAGCAAAAGCCCTAGCAAGACAGGGCCTGATGATCCACAGAAAATGTGGCAAATTTTCACTTAAACCGGTGCTAGCCTTATACAAGAAAAAGGTTACTGCAATACTAGCATACAGAGGAGAATCCACGATCAATAGAGATCAATCAATATGGATGAAACTCGAGGCGATCTACTGGCGGAAAATCCTAGCCTTGCCACAATCAACTCCGATGTCCCGATTACACTATGAGCTGGGCCTCCAATCTCTACAGCCAATAGTCGTATGGAAAACTCTTGACCTATACAGAAAGCTGAATTGTAAATAAATCATTCCAGCAATGGACATAATGAGGACCTCCCATTTGAAGGCTAACGACACAGTACTAATAAAATGGAAAGGAGCAGCCACAAGCATTTGCATTGAAAAGGAATTCTCCCTCGAAACACTGACACAAAGGCCACAGAATTTCAAAAAGATGCTAGCAAGGCTGGATTGGATTGAGACCCAAGAAAAGAAAGATCGATACAAGCTCAATTTAAAGTGCGAGGGAAAATCAAGAGCACTCAATCAATTACCACACTATCTCAACCTCTACCTAGATCGTCGAATTTGCGACAAGATCCTGAGATTTAGGCTGAATATTCTTCCCACCCGCGAAATCTTAGGAAAATGGACCCAAAATAAAACTACTAATAAAGACTGTGAATTTTGCAAAATGACTGGGAAAATAGAAATCATACACATGTAATAATGGAATGTGAAGTACTCAACCAGAAGTGACTAACATTTAGTGGCAAATACCTAAGTGCCCGCCACAAATTGGAAATTAAAGAACGATGGAGCCAAATCCTCATGGGCAACAATAGAAAGATGGTTGCCACAATTGGACACTTTTGGGAAGACATTATCTCTGACAACTACGTTCACAACACGGAATAGTAGATGGAAAAGATTAGACTCTTGTAAACATTTTATTGAAGTGCAAATGTAAGAATTAAGATACAAACCAAATGCATTTTATAGATAAAAAATAAAAAAATAAAAATATGGCCTCTCCAAACTGGCTTTCCCCAAGCACCACCCCCATTCCATGCCCTACTCCGTTCCTGCCCTCGCTATCTCCGTTCCCACCCACTACCAACCACTCCCTCGTCACAAGCCCCAATGCCACTACTTACGACACTAAACTTCCCACCACCCTACACACATTGGTGTACTCCCAGATGCACAACATCCCTGAAGAAAACTACGCTCTCCCCATCTTGAGCGAGGCTAGATGCTTTCGCTGAAGGTCACGAACCCTGTATCGTGCCAACTGCGTCACACCTGATCACATATCATCGAAGCAGTCACCGCCCATGGCGCACCCCTACCACCATAAGTCCCAATCTAACACCAAACAAAGTCCGATTTCAAGACCAATGACCCCTATGACGGCAGATACCCCCAGGCAGAAACCTCCTACCATCTTTCAAGGTGCCTTCATAAATGCCCGCTCTCTAGGAGCTCACCCAATTGAATTACATGACCTCATCACAGATTTACAGCTTGACCTCCTAGTAGTCACTGAATCCTGGCATCACCAAGCCTCTGGTCCTTTCTTGACACTCGCAATTCCACCAGACTATACCCTCCTTAGAACTGACAGGACCCACTCGCATGGAGGTGGTGTTGCCATTATTGCCAAGACCAAATTTCAATTAAGACCATGCCCCAATGAAAATATTGCAAGCTACGAAATACTGCTCCCCAAACTTTCCATAAATGAAAAAACAACTATTAACCTAGTAGTGGTCTATAGATCTCCCAACTCCAATAGCCACCCAGAAATAGACATCCCTCTACTATTAGCTCCACTCATTTAACCCTAATACCAAATGCGTCATCCTGGGAGACTTGAACGTAGGATTTAATGACAGCCTAGACCCTAAAGCATAAGCACTACACTCCTCCCTTAATGATATGAGCTTTATCCAACTAGTTAATACCCCCACTCACATTAAAGGAAGAACTCTAGATTGGATCCTCTTGCTCAATACGGCTATAACCATCGACTCTATTTCTCCCTTAGCCTAGATGGACCACCACATCAAGTTCACCATTAGCTCCAATGAACCCCCTCTAATCAAACCCAAAATAACCAATTCCTACGAACCTAGAAATCCTTGCAAGCTTACACCGGAAAAATGTAGTGCCCTTGCTTTCCAAAGCTTTAGATACCACAGCAATTTCCAGTGACAACCCTTGCCTACTAGCAGAAGCTTACTATAACTGCCTCACCTCTACCATAAACGGGATCTGCGGAAAAGTTTGCATGAGAAATGTGCGAACCACAAAAGGTTTGCACATTTCCCATGCGAACACGCATTCAAAACCCCTACATACCCACACCCACACCCACAACATACCCACAACACTCCCCCACCCACACCCTCAACACACCCACACCCCCAACATAAACAAACCCTACTTACCTTATTTAAACGCTGAGTCCCTGCAGCACCAGTTCTCTTTCACTTCCGTCATTGTGAACCGGCGCCGCAGGGTCCTTTTATTTTTTTTTTTCTTATTTTTTTTGGGAGCTGCAGGGGTGTCCCCACCAACCCCCGCTCACTATACTACTCAGTATAGTGAGCGGGGTGTTGCGGGGGACAACCCTGCAGCTCCTGTTTATTTATTTATTTTCGGGTGTGCTGCGGGGGTGTCCCCCGCAACACCCTGCTCACTAATCCACACATTATAGCGAGTGGGTTGTTGCGGGGGACACCCCAGCAGTCCCCCAGTCTTTTTTAAAAATGTATACTTACCTACAATGCTACCACCAAAGCTTCAAACTTTTAGTGTTCAAAGCTTTGGTGGTAGCATTTTTCAGACTTTTTGTACGGTCGGACCTTTTTTCGGTCAGATCGTACAATTCCCATAAACGCCATAGCTCCTCTTACCACCAAAACTAAACGTTCTGACAAACGATCATGTTTTTCGTTCAATGATGATCTAGTTACACTTAGGAGAACTAAACGTGCCCTCGAACATGCCTTTAGAAAACACCCAACCGCAGAGTCTGAAAAAGCCTTCCAGGAGGCAAACAAATCCTATACAACTGCCATCATCAACTACAAAGCTAAAGCGTATAATGCTTGGATCAGTAATGCTGCCTCCGATTCAAAATAACTTTTCTCAATCCTAAAAGAATTGGAAAACCCTGCCCCAGCCAAAAACTCCACTAATTCCAGCAAAGAGTGGTGTACCACCATTCAAGATGCCCTAGCTGCAAATATTGATCTACTACAAAACAAAATTACAACTAAAAAGCATAAATCAAAAATACTCAGACTCAAGACAGCGCCAAATCCACTTTTGAAAAAAGTTTTTAATTCATGTTGACCTTTGTATAACACGTGTTTCGTCTAAAACTGTTAGCCTTTCTCAAATACGGGCTTTAGTATTAAAGTAACAAAAACAAAACCAGAATTGTAGAGTATTGAATATTAGGAAAACAAGAAATGGTAAAATAAAATTGGGATATGGGGTAAATAAATAAGATTTGCAAATAGTTAGCGTATGTAATCAAACAAAAAATACATTTACATTTTGCGCAATAGACAGAACATTCGGTCGAAATCATAAGAGAAGTAGTCACAGAGAGTCAAATGCACCTATGAACTCACTGGAAAGCACTAGGCACTGATTATTAAGTACATAAATTGGCTCAAAGACCTCAAGTGTTTCTCAAAATAATGACCTAGTACTGCAATGAATAGACTCAACCGGCACTACCTTTAAAAATTAACAAATGCTCTCAGTCTTTGGCTATGGCATTAGTGACCATATTTGGTAAAACCGCAATTTTGGAATAAAAAATCTGGCAAATAACGCTCTAGTGCATGACACGCACCATCCCATACACACCGATTATTTTAAAAGAATAGAATTAGGTTTTACCATAGAAATTAATCACTGAACATTGCATGTGTATATTTTCTTCTTCATTAGGGATTGAACCCATTTATTCATGAACCTGAACCAATACTAATTTCTGAAAATACATAGTTATACAGGTAACAACAATTGGATGAACGACTTACTAAAAATTGTGAAATCATATTTCCAGAAAAAAAATTTCGAGACTAGTGAACCATTTTTCTTTATCTCTTTTCCTTTCTATTTAATATAATGTTTGTATATTTGTTCTTTTTGTGCATTTTTACCCCGTGATTCCTCCCTTACACCAACACTTGATTCTCTGTGATTTCTTCTCTTATGATTTCGAGCGAATGTTCTGTCTGTTGTGCAAAATATAAATGTCTTTTTTGTTTGATTAGATACGCTAACTATTTGCAAATCTTATTTATTTACCCCTTATCCCAATTTTTTTTACCATTTCTTGTTTTCCTAATATTCACTACTCTACAATTCTGGTTTTGTTTTTGTTACTTTAATACTAAAGCCGCATTTGAGAAAGGCTAACAGTTTTAGCTGAAACATGTGTCATACAAAGGTCAACATGAATTAAAAACTTTTTTCAATAGTGGATTTGGCGCTGTCTCGAGTCTGAGTATTTTTGATTTATACAATTAACACTAGTGGCTTAAATGAAATGGTTTTTTTGTAACCACAGTTTCTAATACCTTTGCTATAAAATAATTTTTTTGCACAGTTTATCTCTGTCGCCTTGACAGATTGTGCCTACAAAGCCATAATTTGAATGCAACTACAACTAAAAAGCAACTACTAGCTGGCAAATCTGCCCTTGGCAACCACCTCCTGAATTCTAATGAGAATACTAACCCCCTTTTCTACTTCACCCCATTCTCACAAGAATTAGGGTTTGACACCATATCTAAACTCAAAGCCTCAAATTGCAAAGGAGACTCCATCCCAGCGCAAGTAGTTAAATCATGTGCCCATACTCTTACACCTATTATAACCAATTTTGTAAATGCTTTATTTAATGACAAATTGGTTCCAGCCAGTATTAAAGAAGCCTGGGTTACACCCCTTCTAGTAAAACCTGCCCTAGATCCCTCTGTGCCCACTAACTATAGGCCAATAACAACAGTCCAGTTTCTACTCAAAATCCTTGACAAAATAGCCTACAATTAAGTCCAAGCGCATCTAAAACAGAACAGCTCCTTGGCACCAGACAATCCGGCTTCTGACCTAATCACAACACGGAAACGGCCCTCCTGGACCTTAAAATCCAGATGGACTCCATCAGAGACTCAGGAAAACTCTGCATTCTTCTCTTACTGGATCTATCCGCAGCGTTAGATCTTTTGGATCATAATAAACTCTGCTCCACCCTAGCCAAAGATTTCAACTTCTCCACTGACACTACCATGTGGATCAAATCCTTTCTAGTGGAATGAACTCCCAGAGTTTCTATAAGCAAAGAAGCTGCAGACCCATTCCCAGTCCCCATTGGAGTACCTCAAGGCTCTTGCCTCTCACCCACCCTCTATAACGCATACACTAAACTTCTTTTCTCAGCTCTAGACGATATGGGTGTCATCTACACTAACTTTGCAGATGACACCCAGATCCTCATCCCACTCTCAGGGAATTACACCCAAGATACTCTGACTATAAACAAAATCTATGCCATAATTCAAAATTGGATGGCATTAAATAGCCTCTGCCTCAACAATGAGAAGACAGAGATTCTCATTGTGGGCCCCCAGACTAAAATATGTGCACTTCATCCAGACTACTCTTCCATCAACATAGATGGTACCATGATACCTGTACTGAAACATGTAAAATCTCTAGGAGTCTACTTGGATGCTAACCTCACAATGACAAAACACATTAGCACTCTCTCCTCTTCTACCTCCTATACTGCCAAACTAATTGCCCTTATCGCCAGTTCCTTACCCCTACCAATTGCATTACCCTGGTCAGGGCTTTGATTTTATCAAGACTTGACTACTGCAATGTGTTACTACTTGGTACATTCATCTCGAACCTCAATAAATTACAACTAATACAAAATAAAGCCCTACGAGCTGCCCTTGGAATAAGAAAATCTGAGCATATTTCCAAGACCAGAAGAGACCACCACTGGCTGCCCAACAAAGCTAGAGTCATTTTCAAAACACTATGCATCACCTTCAAATGCCTCCACAGAAATGCCCCCATCTATTTGAACCACGCTATAGCTAAAAAAGAAATCACTAGATCCCTAACATCTAATAACCACTCACTTTTAGCATTGCCCCGCTACAGAAATACTAGAGCAGGTGGCAGCAGCTTCCAATATCTAGCCCCAAACATTGGAACTCCCTTCCTCTCATTATCAAAAATGAGGAAACTTTCACAGGCTTCAAAAAATTGCTAAAAACTTGGTTATTTAACTAATACCAATAAAAACAGACACCATACTAACTGGAAATAGTACTGTACCTGTGCTGTACCTCTGATTATTGTAATTATCTTTGTACTTGTACGTGATCTCTGCCTTGTTGTAAATATCTCCGGACTTGTACCACTGACCTGTTGTAAATACCCTTATAACTGCGCCATAATGGCCTATTAACAAATGTTTAACAAACTGTCTGTAACCTCGCCATGATACCTAGGGGTTTGGGCATGTAACAAATGCAATAAAATAAATAAATCCCAGGTAAACCCATAGGTCTCTTAGAGCAAGGACCACTGCCACCTCGCCCATGGAGCCATATTACCACCGATTTCATTGTTGACCTACCTGCTTCTGATTCCTGTACTTGTGTCATAGTAATGGTAGAATCCCTAATCAAGATGGCTCACTTTTCGCCCCTACCTGGAATTCCTACCAGTGCAGTCATGGCAGAGGTATTCGTTTGGGACATATTCAGGATACACAGACTTCCGGATAAGATCCTCTCTAACCGAGGAAGCCAGTACACTTTGAACTTTTGGAAAGTGCTATGTCAGCTGTTTGGTATCAACAGGGCATTGTCATCGGGGTTCCAACCACAGACGAATGGCCAAACGGAGAGACACAATGCTACACTTGAGCAGTATCTCTGTTGCTATATCAATCAGCAGCAGAACGATTGGGTGCCTCTACTTCCCACCGCAGAATTTGCATACAATAATGCCAAACATTCCGCTACTGGTCTCTTGCCACTCTATTGCAACTATGGCCTTCATCCCTGGAGCATTTTTCCTGCACACTCTGGGCCAACCAACGTGCCGGCCATAGAAGCTACATTGACTAAGATTATGGAAGCTCATCGGTCTGCTAAGCTCAGTCTGCAGGCCAGTCAAAAGATCTCCAAGAAACAAGCTGATTAACACTGCAGAACTTGCCCGGACTGGAGGGTTGGTTCAAAGGTCTGGCTCTCTACCAAGTTCCTGCCCCGTTGGTTGCATCCTTCAAAATTATCTCCTCGCTTTTTGGGCCCTTTCACTATTTCTGCTAAAATCAATGCTGTGACTTTCAGACTTGCATTACCCCCGGCTCTAAACCTTATTCATCCTGTCTTTCAATCTTCTCTTCTCAGGCCCTATGTACCTGATGTGGCTAGTAGACAGATGCCAGCAGTCCCCAATGCCCACTATGACTCAGAAGCCGAATTTGAAGCCGCACAGATCTGTGACTCCCGCTATTATCGGGGTCGGCTGGAATATCTAGTCAGCTGAAAGGGGTACCCTCGGTCGGAGGACTTGTGGGAACCTGCTTCCTTTATGCATGCACCTAACTTGGTGGGTAAATTCCATAGGGCCCATCCGGGTAAACCAGGGCACCGGAGGGGGCATACTGTCATGCGCACAGGCTCTTGGCGCACATGGAATAGGTGGAGGTTGGGTCGCCATTGTCCGTCCCTCCACGTTTTTCTCCAGTTGCAATGTGCTGGTCTAGTCTTTTTCCATCATGGCCGCCACCGGGAGGTTCTTACCTGTTTCTCTCCTGGCGGTCGGTGCGTTGCAACCGCTGCTGCTAGCTCTCTCTTTGCGGTCATACGCTCATATTCCTTTCCGTTCCGTTTCCTTGCTCTCACCCCTCTTGTCATTGGCTCTCGTGCCTCAGCTGGTTTCCCTTTCCCCTCTTTCGGATCTTTCCGTTCGCTCTCTCTTCGTGCAGTCCTTCCACACTAGCCTTGCTTCTATTTTCCTCTGCTCTGTCCCTTTTCCGTTTTCGTCAGTTCTCTTCTGGTCCTTTGCTGCTTGGTCTTTCCTTTCCTTTCCTTTTAACTTTTTCACCCACGGAGATCCGTCTCTGTCGCCCTTCACCTCCTGCTACCTTGCCGGCTCGCTCATCTTGGGAAGACCGCCTCCTTACTTACTCTCATTAGCGGAGGTTCTCTGCCGTTGCTCTGCCTCTTGTGCACATTCCTTCTTCCTGCCATTAACTCGTACTCCAGAAAGTACGTCCATAAAGAAGAACTACCACATTCCACCGGAGCCGTAATACCTACCTTTGTGGCACAAGGACAGTTTGGAACGCGCTACAACCTATGGGTTTTTTGTACCCACTGAACTTTTTTTCCGCTCCTGTCCTTCTTCTGGAAGGGAGCCACAGGGCTGCCATTTTACAGGCGGCCACTGTGGCTTCCTCTCGAGGTAGGAACCTACTTCATATGAAAGAGAAGGACTACACATCTAGACGCCGTTTACCTGCAAGCAGCTCTGAATCCAGTGACACAGGTGAGGAGAAGGGTGAGAGCCTAGGCATAGGGGAGGAGGAGCAAGGAGTTAACACGTGGTTCCAATACTCTTTTGCAGCTGGTCTCCCCTTTGCAATGTTACAGTGCTCACTTTTCCACTTTGCGACTTTCATTTACCACAGCTCGGTTCTTGTCGGTTCTCCCCTCGACTCACCGGCTGTGATGAACCACTTGGCGTTGCTCTTTACTGGAGTGAAGGCCAGTACCACAGAAGCAGGAGTCTCCCTCGCTCTGACTTTTCAGCGCTGATACGCTCTGTGTACCCTCGACATCTGCTGCAGCACACTTGGGCTATTGTCCTCGGCCTATGATTCTTTCATCGGAGGGTTCACAGGGTTTTGTCGAACAAGGGCAAGGTTGTGTCTCTCATCAGCCTCTCGATATTTTCCCGCCTTTCTCCTCTTGAATTTCTGGGTCTGGATAGCTGTCTCGTCGTGCGGTCTGCCTTGCTCGTCCTGTGCTCTCTTGCTCCATCTTTTATCCCTGTGGCGAAGGGAAAGGGCTATCGGGTGTGTGTGATTCTCGTCAATTGCCTGACTTTTTCCGACACTTGTATTGGGACATGTCCGGTGAACGGCTCTGGTGTTAGTCTGCCATCTTCCATGGGGTAACAAAGTGTCTGTATCAAAACGAACGGGTTTGTCATGGGAAGTTATGTTCTTTGCCCTAGGGGTGTTGGTAAAGTCAGAAGGGTAGATTTTGAAGGGTTTGTGAAATGAGGAGGAGGGTTTGCAGAGCAAACGGGAATAACCGGAATTGTGAACTAAACAAGGGGATTGTGGGAATGGTAGTTGTCTGTCATAGTAGATTGGATGTTTGGGAAAAAATAACCAGAGGGACAGGACAAAAAACGACTGGGAGTATTCGGGTAGGGCATAGGGAAACAGGGATATCGGGTGCAAGCAGGTTGGAGATCTTAGAGGATTGGCGCTGGACAGAGGGGTCTTTTGATCTGGGTAGGAGAGATTTAACAGGAGGAGGTAAGGTAGAGATGTTTTATCCTTTAAAAGCCTCAGAGATTTCTTCCTCCTCTCCTTTTCCCTAAGTACAATACTGCATCTCCCTTGGGTTAACCCGAGTACAACCTCAGGCTCCCCTATCCTGGTGAGCCTTTCTCGCTCTTTCACCCCTGATCTGCGCGCATCAGCCCTTCATTGGCCACCTGAATATAGGTTTCTCAAGGTTTGTTATGGGAGATACCCTCGGGTATTGCACACCTGGCAAGCGCTCTAGTGGTTGCTCACATTCACCTGTGCCCAGTTTAAAAGGGAATTGAAGCAGGGAATTGAGGTCTACTGCTGGCATGAGAGAGCTGTATCTCTCCTTAAAGGTTAAGAAACCGAAAGGCAATTACTGGCGTGATGGAGCCAGGCGGCTCACCAACGAAGAAGGAAGAGGCTGCACAAGAGAGACACTCTGTGTGAAAGCCAGGAGCCAGTAACCAGGAGCTGTGCTTTCCTTACCAGAGCCCAGAGAGAAGCTGACGTTTGTTTGTTTGTTTGTTTGTTTATTTTATTTATTATAGCCCTCCAGACCCAGGGGTAAATGGGCGCTTAAGGACAGGTTACATAGTTACAGTATAAAAGCAGTTATACAATTGTGGCGGAAATATGCCATACATGGTATGTACAGGCAGGAAGTAGGAAGCATTTCAGAGTATGTACAATGTAAACAGTTAGTACTGAGCTTAGTCTATCTGAGGATTGCCTTCTCCAGAAGCCAACTAATGAGTAGTTTTCTGAACAATTGGAAGTATTTGGTCAGTTTAATATTCAGTGGCAGGGTGTTCCAGAGTTGAGGGGCGAGGACAGTGAAGCTCGAGCCCCCCGCTCTTTTGGCGGTGAATCTGGGCACAATGAGGCAGAGAGTATTGGATGATCTGGTGATTCTTGTGTTTGGCTTAAGAGTGAGTTTGTTGGTGATGTACTGGGGGGCTAAGTGGTTTAAGGCTTTATAGGTGAGGCAGAGGGTTTTTAGGTCGATTTTTTGTTGAATGGATAACCAATTGCAAGATATTCTTATGTGGGAGATGTGCTCTCTCCTGGGAATATTTAATGCTGCTCTCAGCGCATTATTTTAGAGGATCTGAGGTTTCTTGATTATAGCTTGGTTGGCACCAAGGTAGAGGCTGTTACAGTAGTCAAGCTTAAGTGGAAGCTGTGAGAGACAAGGAACCAGGAGGTAACGGTAGCGAGAATGAAGCGGACCAAGATGCTGCTCCTGTTGACTGTGGGAGAAACCAAAGACGCCAAGAAGAGGCGGTGAGTCCACCCAGTTGCAGTGGGGACCCTGGGTTGTGTGCTAGTGATTAAGCCACAAGCAACCGAGAGAGAAAGAATGAATGAACTTAATGTGAAAAGAGGAATAAAGCTGCAAACAAACCCCTTTCAAGCAAATGGACATATGTTATGCATATATGGGGAAGCCCAGACAGGATAACATATCCAGAGGACAGAGTGATAAACTAAATGTACATGCAACTTTGGGGAAGGGCAGAAGCCCTGTGTGAATATAGGAAGCCATAGCAGGAGAGTATTTTACAAGTATGTGAACATCAAAAGTCCTGGCAGGAGAGTATACTAGGCAATTACAAGTGTGTCATTACAAGAAGCCCTTGCAGGAGAGTATACCAGGCAATCAACAGTGTGTGAAAACAAAAAGCCCTGGCAGGAGAGTATACCAGGAAATCACAAGTGTATGAAAGCAAGAAGTCCTGGTAGGAGAGTATACCAGGAATCACAAGTGTGTGAACTGTGAGAAACCTGAAGTATTTCTCCCAGGCAATTCCAGGGGATCCTTTGTTCAGGTGGCCAGTGGAGGGGCATCGCTCTTGGATCCCAGCCCTGGGGGTGGATGAGAGAGGGAGGATCACCTGGGCAGGGGGTCTTTGGGGACTATCAGAGACACGCCCACGGAGCGAGACATAGCATTCCTCCCGTTCCGATACACCGCTACCCGACATCCCCTCAGTTGTCATGGGATATTGTCCCATCATACCCCAGTACCTATCTGTAAGACAAATGAGAAAACAACCAGGGAAAGTAAAACCCAATAGAAAATCCATTCACCCATCATAATATATTTACCCCCTTCAACCTGATGAAAATCTACATGGTTTTTCCATGATCTCCAGGAAAACGTACAACTCCAACAATCCCTTCTTCTATTCTAGAAGTCCAACTAGTGGGATGAGGAAGAAGCAGGTGGGAGTCATGAGGATTACCCATAGGAATCCATGGGCAATGTATTCCTATCGGCAGTCTCCATGTTGTCCCGATAATGAGGTCAGGCAGGGTCATGGAGGGAGGGACTACTCACACCTGACTGCAATCAATTCTAGCTGGGAGTATAAAAGCAGCAGCCAGAAACAGCATTTTGAGTGAGCTGGGGATGCTGAGGGAACCGTGAAGACCAGAAGTAGAAGTCAGCAGCTGAGAGAACTTTGGAAGCCAGAAGGGGGGATGGACTGCAAAGACACTGAAGCCTGTGAGTACAAAGGGGGCTAAAGTGTGGCAGGGGAGCCGTGCCCATGAACCAAAACCCCAGCTACACTTTTCTGGTAGTGTTTAAATCAGTGCTTGCTCCCTGGGAAAGTTCTAGAAACCCAGGTGGATGAGGGGCAGGTGCTAGGACCTCAAGTGAATCCCCATTGAGGACCCGCTAACACCTCATCACTGAGGGATAACCTGTTGTGTCAAGAACTTTGTATAAATCCCAAAAGTGCCTGAAACTGGCGAAGTGAGAACCAAACCTCGAATGTGCATTCTGGGACTTGTAGTCCAAAAGAGCAAATCTGCGAGGCTGTCATGGCCACTAGTCATGGGGCCAGTCCTTCCTCATCCCCAGGGTCCCATTGGACCCAGTCCTGGCGCCTCTGGCCTCTGGTACCAGGCTCATCTTAAAGTGTGCTCTGCACACTCTAGGCCCAGGGCATGTGCAGCTGGGCAGGGCGTGGCCATGGATCAGAACTGGAAGGCATGTGCTACAGGCCCAAAGAAGCGCAAGGTGGGGTTGGTAGGCGGAGCTAATGGGAGGGGCCTGAACCAACCTATATAAGGCCAGCCCATACACGTGCCCTTCTCTACGCGTTATTCTGCTTCCAAGCAGCGTAACGCTCCCGCTGTACTCACCGGTGCCTCTCTGGATGTTCTCAGCCTCATGCTGAAGATTCTTCTGAGAACACTTCTTACGTTCAGTCTTTCGCCCATCTCTGCGAGCGTCTTCACTCCAACTACTCCATTGCTGCAGAACGCTTCTTACCTGCAGTCTTCCGGACTCTTCTTCTTGCCTCCATTCCATCACGATCGGAGCTTAATCGAATGAACTATAATCATACCAAAGCCTTACCTTATACGTGGATTGGTCGCAGCTGGTCTGGATCAACACCCCCACAGACCAGTGAAGTAACTTGGTCCATTCTATGTGCCCCTGCTAAAGAAAGCAGGACGGATAGCTGTTCATCACAAAATTAGAGGGGCAACACCCAGCTGCAGAGCCGCAGGCCCAACCATTCTCAGAAGGGGAAGGTGATTTCGAGGAGCGAGTTCGAGGGAGGGCTCCAACCACGCCCCAACGCCCCCGTGGAAGCCAGGTGAGCGTAACAGAACGCAAAGACTATCCAAACCTCTACCTGGGCATTATGGAAATTTCCGAAACCGACTAGTTAGCCCAGCTATTGGGAGAGTTGCGACAAGAGACTAATTCCCTGAGGAGAGACCTTGTTATAGCCCGAGAACGAACAGATGACCTGGCAAGACAAATGCTTCAGGCACACGCAGGACAAGTCCCGTTACCTGGAATTACACCAACGCCGGTACCTCAACCCTCACATCCAGTACAGGTGGTACTCCCAGGGACGGTTGCACTTGCCCCACCCAAATGCTTTTTTGGCGACCCGAACAAATATGCGGTGTTCATGTACCAGTGCCACCTCCACTTTTTTGTGTCTACCCAGAGCCTTCCCTAATGACAGTGCCAGACTGGCCTTTGTGCTTTCTTATTTGGGAGGCTGCGCAGCTGATTTGTCCATACCATTAGTGGCCCAGGATGATCCAATACTTCAGAATTTAGCAGAATTCCAACGGGAACACACTCAAGGGCAAGCGTTGGATAACGAACTACTGTCGCTGAAACAAGGAAACCATGACTTATTGACTTACATTGCCACCTTCAACCGCCTTGTAGCACAGACCAACTGGCCGGAGGAGAAAAGGACCATGCTGTTTTACCGGGGGCTTCGTGGTGAGTTAAAGGATGTACTAGCTCAAGTTGTTAACCCACCTGAATGCTGTGCAGACTATATTAGCCTAACCATGGAGTTAGACCACCGGCTACAAGACCAAAAAATGGACCGCACAAGGACGGGGGGATGATCAGTGTAAGTAAGGCCTCGGGACACTCAGACTAAGGGTGGTTCATGAAACCCCTGAACCTATGCAAATAGGGGGATTATGGGCTCCAATTTCTAAGGCCGAAATCGAAAAAAGAAGAGAACAGCAGCTTTGTTTATATTGTGGAAATGCCGGACATTTCCTGTGGGACTGCCCCACAAAGCCCCCAAGAAGGCGGTAGGCACTACGGACAATGATAAGCAAGACAAGGATCAGGAGCCGGAAAACTCAGCCACCCGGCAAGTGGAGAGGTCAACTTGTCGAGCGGAGTCAAGAGAGTTGTAACAACCTCACACCTGGTCATTCCAGTACTGATAATTCACCCCCAACAACCATCGAAAGTGCATGCTTTAGAAGCCTACATCGATAGTGGGGCAGTGGGAAATTATATCGATCAGGGGTTGGCGGCACGGATAGGCCTTCCACTTCAGCAAAAACCGCACTCGGAAAATGTCACAGCCGTGGATGGCTCTCAGCTGTCTTCGAGACCTGTGACTCAACATACCGACAAGGTACTGCTGACATGTCAAGATGGTCACCGGGAAAGCATTTCGTTTGACCTCATAGGAGCTCCCCAGTTCCAAATGATTCTAGGAATGCCATGGCTGGAAACCCATAACCCAAGGATCAACTGGCGCACTAGAAGGCTGACCTTTCCTCGAGAATGCACCAAGAGTTGCTATTTTAAGGATGTGAGGAGATTACAACACCAGGGGAAACCCATCTTGGGAATGTCAGGCTCATCGCCTTCAGAATATCAAGACTTTGCAGATGTGTTTCAAAAGGAACAAGCCAACACCCTACCACCACACAGAACATACAATTGCCAAATCTGTCAGATCCTCACTCCTCTTGACAGGCGCAGAGGCAGCACAAACTCCTCCCTCCCCATTGGGTCTTGGCACCTGGGAAATGGAAACCGCAGGCCACCGCAACCCTCTGGGGAAAGAGGGTTAGGGTTCGTTGAGTGGATGGGTAGAGGGAGTTCAGGATAACCGGAAAGAGGTTTAGGGAATCACAATGGATGGGCAAGGGGGTTTTAGGGAAACATGCTCCTCGACTCCAGTGCTCTTCTTGCTGATGGTTGTTGGCAGTGGCTATGCTCACACACACTCTCTCACAACCATCACTCTCTCAGAATTTCTCCTTTGGAGGCCTTTGTATTGGAGCCTCTAACCAACTTACACCTAGATTTGGTATTCTCTAGTGCTGCTTTGGTTTTCAAACTGCCTTCTCAAACATGAACTTCTCCCTCATTTCCTCATGAAGGCAAACCCTCCCAACATCACATCATATCGTGGTAACTCCCCACCAATATGCAGATTACAAGTTCCCCACCTCACCCTGTACAAGAGAAACAAACAATAACATGCACACGAGGTGCTAAAACACTTAGCTCTGTGTTCTGTGGAGTTCTAGGTCCTTCGGCCTTTTCGTGTTGATGGACGTGATATGTCTCACCAATCCGATCAAACAACAAGCTGAAATTAGCAAAACAAAGTCAGTGCACGTGCGTGCGAAATTGCCGTTCCTAAGGAACGTTCCCTAAAGGGTTAAAGATTGTTAAAGGTGCGGTTGCTTCACCGCCAAGCTAACTCCAACTCTGGGTTAGTATTCATGCTCAGCATGCAAAATAGTTTAACTCGTCTTTTCGTGCTTCCGAAAATGTCAACACATTAATTCCACAGCGCGTATCGCGTTTCCCTCCGACGGGATAAGTCAGCTGTTCTAGGAAAAAGACGTGTACTTAGCTTTTCATGTACGCGGGGCCGGGGGTTGAGCTGGCGGGCGGTGCCCCGCATAGGCGTGCCTGCAGGAGCTCGAGATATACACGTCCTCTCTTGCCGATGGTCAGGATTGCGAGCGTTGCTTTCTGGGCACGGCTCGCGCATGCGCAGTAGCGCGCGTGTGGTCCTTTTCCTCCCAGCAGGCCCGTGATGCGCACGGCCTGCTGGGCAATGTAGTCTCTGGGCAGTTCTCCTTCCTTGGGCCTTTGTCCTGCAAAATGGAAGGAGAACACGCCTGGACAAGGTGGTTGGACTCCCCAGGGCCCTCTTAACTGCCTCCAGAACCCCCAAAACACTGCCAATTGCCCCAGCCCTGACAGTACTCCCCCTCCCTCCAGCAGGCCCTGGTTTAGTGGGGTGTAACACATGAAATTGGCGGAGGAGCCGAGGAGCATGAATATTACATGCGGGCTCCCACAAGCGGTCTTCTGGGCCATACCCCTTCCAGTCCACCAAATACCAAAGAGATCCCTGTCTACGGCGTGAGTCTAGGATATTGTGGACTTCATATTCAGGAATGCCATCTCTCAAGACCGGTGGGGGTTTCTTGGATCTTATGGAAGCTGGGGCTGGTTTTAGTAATGAGATGTGAAACACCGGGTGTATTTTCATGGATGGGGGTAAGATTAACTTTACTGCCACAGGGCCGACCAGAGCTTTAATCGGAAATGGGCCAATGAAACGGGGGCTAAATTTGCGGGAGCCCTGTAGATGTAGATTGCGTGTCGAAAGCCACACCCGATCCCCCACCTGGTATTGAGGACTTGGTCTCCTTTTCTTGTCAGCATGGTGTTTGTAAGTTGCTTTAGCGAGATTTAGATTGCGTTGCGCAGCTTGCCAGATGCTCTCCAAATGTTTCTGTCTCTCACTGACTGCAGGAACTTCGGGCACTGGTTCATGTGGCACAGGCTGAAATCGTGGGTGATAGCCGTAGGCACAATAAAATGGGGTGACCTTGGTTGAGGCATGTATGGCGTTGTTGTAAGCCAGTTCGGCCAGCCAAATTACTTCTGCCCATTCGTGTTCTTTTCCTTGAGTCAGACAACGCAAACATTGTTCCAAAGTCTGATTTAGTCTCTCGGTTTGACCATCAGTTTCTGGATGGTAACTGGTGGACAACCGAATTTCAATCCCTGCTGTTTTGCAAAAGGCCTGCCAGAATCGCAAAGTAAATTGAGGTCCTCGATCTGAAACTATCCCATACGGTATACCGTGAAGCCGTACCACATTTTGTAAAAACAAGTTCGCTAGCGTGCTGGCTGTTGGTGTGCCCTTGCATGGTATGAAATGAGCCATCTTAGTTAAGTAGTCCACAACAACCAGTATAGCTGAAAATCCCTGACTTGGTGGTAATTCGACAATTAAGTCCAACGATACTGTGTGCCATGGTGCCGGAGGAGTTGGAAGGAGTTGCAAGGGACCCCCAGGTTTCCTGTGTTCAGTTTTGTTCCTTAAGCAGGTTTCACATCTTGATATATATTGTTTCACATCTTTTTGTAAACTAGGCCACCAGAAATGGCGCATGATTAGCTCCTTGGTTTTCAGTGTTCCAGGATGACCCACGAAAGGGGAGTCGTGGCACCACCTGATGGCTTGTTTTCGAAGCGGTATAGTAAGTAAGTATAGCGCTGATTTGTAAAATGGCAACCCCTCCTTGATCGTTTGCTCTTGACCCCTGCTAGCCCATTGCACCAGATCTTGCGCTGACATGGCCTTTCGGATTTTTTCAAATATGGCGTCTACTACCACACTTCCAATTATTTGTGCCGGGTCCACAATTGGTTTGGGTTCGTCTATGGTCTTTGATAGAAGCGAATTTGCCTCCGGATACCTAGAGAGTATATCTGCCTTTCGATTTTCCACTCCAGGTCGATATGTGACGACAAAGTCGTATTCTGGGAACTGCATGGCCCACCTGAGTTGTCTCGGACTAAGCGCCCTGGCGGATTTCAAGAATTGTAAATTACGATGGTCGGTATAGATGGTGATAGGATGATGGGCTCCCATGAGGTGATGACGCCACTCGTCGAAGGCCACCTTAATAGTCAACAGTTCCTTGTCTGCAATAACATAATTTTGTTCAGCCGGTAGCAAAGTTTGTGAGTAGTAAGCGACTGGATGTAATTGCCCATTGTTATCACGCTGCGACAGAATAGCACCCACCGCATAACTAGATGCATCGGTTTCAACGATGTAAGGCTTAGAAGGGTCTGGATGCTGCAACACTGGTGCTGTCACGAACGCTTCTTTCAAAGTTCGAAAACTAGCTTCAGCCTTTTCGTTCCACTGAAAAGGAACTCCTTTTCGTAGTAGTTGTGTAATGGGTTGGACCTTCTTGGCAAAACCGTCAATAAACCGGCGGTAGAAATTGGCAAATCCCAACACTGTTTGAACATCCTTCACTAAACTCGGAGAGGGCCAGTTGGCAATGGCCTGCACTTTCTTTTGATCCATTGTGATGCCTTGAGGTGACAAGATAAATCCTAAGAACTCAACTGTGGTTTGATGAAATTGACACTTCTCAAGTTTGGCATACAACTTATGTTCCCGCAACCTCTGTAAAACAGCCTTCACATGGCCCTGATGTTCTGCAGCATTGCGAGAATAGATTAAGATGTCATCGATGTATACGATGGCAAAGACATTTAGGTAACCACGTAACACCTCATCTAAAAAGTGATGGAATGCTGCTGGGGCATTACACAGCCCGAAGGGCATGACCTGATATTCGTACAGGCCAAACTTGGTCCGAAAGGCCGTTTTCCATTCGTCGCCCTCTCTGACGCGTACCAGATGATACGCGCCTCGCAGATCTAACTTCGTGTATATGGTGGATCCTCGTACTTGGTCCAACAACACAGGGATTAAGGGCAACGGGTAACGGTTTTTGATGGTAATGCGATTTATCGCTCTATAATCGATACACGTCCTCAGGTCTCCCGTTTTTTTTGGTATGAAAAACAAAGGGGAGGATACCGGGGATGTAGAATGTCGTATGAAGGCGTTTGCCAAATTGGTTTCAATGTATTCCTTCAGGTGTTCATTCTCGGCTTCAGTGAGTGCGTATATTCTGCTACAAGGTAGCACAGCGCCCGCTTCTAAGTCTATGCGACAGTCAAAAGGCCTGTGTTGTGGTAAGGTCTCGGCGGCCACCTTACTGAAGACATCCCGATACTCCTCATACTCTTCAGGTAGAACCACATCTGTACTGCCGCCTATGAAGTGGGGACAACACTTCCCCACACTACAATTAGCCTGGCAATGCATTGACGAGAACTGTAGCGTACCTGCGGCCCAATCCACGGCTGGGTTGTGGAGTCTTAGCCAAGTTAGGCCCAAAATGAATCCAAATTGTGGTGCAGAAATCACATCAAACTCAGTAATTTCTTGATGTCCCTTCCCACACTCTAGTTGCATTGGCTGCGTATGCTGGGTGATCGCGCCTGAAACCAACGGTGATCCATCCACTGACTTCACTTGTTCTGGCTGTTCTTTAGTCACCAACGAAAGTCCTAGTCTTTTCGCTACTTGATCGTCTACGAAGTTACCAGTGGCCCCAGAGTCGACCATAAGTGACACTGGTATGCGCCTTCCTTGTACTTCCAGATGACCAGCCAGCATAATGTGAGCTGACGGAGTGTGATGTACATTTGCTAGCATCTTTGGGGTATCTTCAGATCCGCTCGCCCTCACCCCCCTCATGGACGAGCTGGGGCGTTTCCCAACAGGGTTCCTTTGGTGGGTGGTTTATTGGTGCATTCTCGGACGAAGTAACCCGATTTTCCGCAATAGAGACATAATTTTTCTCTCCTTCTTCTCTCTTTCTCCTCTTTAGTCAAGGGGCCTCGGATGGTTCCAATCTGCATCGGTTCCTCGGTTCCCTTCTCAGATAACTTGGTGTTTTTCTGTTGATCCAGCCGAACCATAGGCTTATTGTCCCATTTAAGATGGTCTTGGCGACGTTCACTTTGTCTCTGATCTAATCGTAGTGCCAGATCAATCATGGTGGAACAGTCTTCTGGTTGGGGGTCTACTTGCGCTACTAAATCTTTCAGCTCCTCCCTTAGACCCTGATAGAATAGGGCCATTCTCTTTTCCTGGGGCCAATCGGTTTCTACTGCCAATCGGTTAAAGGCTGTGACATATGAAACCAAGTCTCTGCTTCCTTGCCTCAGCGTCAACAATTCTCGATCTTTAATCAATGTTGCAGCCCTGCGGTTAAATATTTTACCGAATTCATCCAAGAAAGTATCCCAGTTGTACAATAAGGCATCGTCCTTGCGAACCAGTGGTGTAGCCCAAGAAGCTGCATCCCCCGTGAGATAGGATATTACGAATGCTGTGCGAGCTTGTGCGGTCCTAAAAATTCCTGGCTTGGTCAAGAAATGCAACTGACACTGCATGATAAACTGGTTTAAATTCTGTGGGTCCCCATGGTATCTTTCGGGGGCAGCAAGAGGCAAAGATGGTTCA
Organism: Ambystoma mexicanum; assembly: GCF_040938575.1. Classification (NCBI taxonomy): domain Eukaryota; kingdom Metazoa; phylum Chordata; class Amphibia; order Caudata; family Ambystomatidae; genus Ambystoma; species Ambystoma mexicanum. Next base: position 307,691,383 of record NC_090934.1, on the reverse strand, counting down.
GTGGCTACCTGCACTTGTACTGGCGTTGGCGGGGGTTGTCTGGGCAAGGGCGTTGCTTTGGCCCGAGTCTGGATAGTCAGGGTATGGACTTGACCTGCTAAATTCTGATAATCCTGCCTGGTTGCTGGCAATTCAGCCTTCAGGTCCTGGAGAAGGGCTACAACGTCTGCCATAATTGTGCTGCCTAGGCGCCGAAAGAATACGTGGGCTCGCAATTCTGTCAGATCCTCACTCCTCTTGACAGGCGCAGAGGCAGCACAAACTCCTCCCTCCCCATTGGGTCTTGGCACCTGGGAAATGGAAACTGCAGGCCACCGCAACCCTCTGGGGAAAGAGGGTTAGGGTTTGTTGAGTGGATGGGTAGAGGGAGTTCAGGATAACCGGAAAGAGGTTTAGGGAATCACAATGGATGGGCAAGGGGGTTTTAGGGAAACATGCTCCTCGACTCCAGTGCTCTTCTTGCTGATGGTTGTTGGCAGTGGCTATGCTCACACACACTCTCTCACAACCATCACTCTCTCAGAATTTCTCCTTTGGAGGCCTTTGTATTGGAGCCTCTAACCAACTTACACCTAGATTTGGTATTCTCTAGTGCTGCTTTGGTTTTCAAACTGCCTTCTCAAACATGAACTTCTCCCTCATTTTGTCATGAAGGCAAACCCTCCCAACATCACATCATATCATGGTAACTCCCCACCAATATGCAGATTACAAGTTCCCCACCTCACCCTGTACAAGAGTAACAAACAATAACATGAACACGAGGTGCTAAAACACTTATCTCTGTGTTCTGTGGATTTCTAGGTCCTTCGGCCTTTTCGTGTTGATGGGCGTGATATGTCTCACCAATCCGATCAAACAACAAGCTGAAAATAGCAAAACAAAGTCAGTGCACGTGCGTGCGAAATTGCCGTTCCTAAGGAACGTTCCCTAAAGGGTTAAAGATTGTTAAAGGTGCGGTTGCTTCACCGCCAAGCTAACTCCAACTCTGGGTTAGTATTCATGCTCTGCATGCAAAATAGTTTAACTCGTCTTTTCGTGCTTCCGAAAATGTCAACACATTAATTCCACAGCGCGTAGCGCGTTTCCCTCCGACGGGATAAGTCAGCTGTTCTAGGAAAAAGACGTGTACTTAGCTTTTCATGTACGCGGGGCCGGGGGTTGAGCTGGCGGGCGGTGCCCCGTGTAGGCGTGCCTGCAGGAGCTCGAGATATACACGTCCTCTCTTGCCGATGGTCAGGATTGCAAGCGTTGCTTTCTGGGCGCGGCTCGCGCATGCGCAGTAGCGCGCGTGTGGTCCTTTTCCTCCCAGCAGGCCCGTGATGCGCACGGCCTGCTGGGCAATGTAGTCTCTGGGCGGTCCTCCTTCCTTGGGCCTTTGTCCTGCAAAATGGAAGGAGAACACGCCTGGACAAGGTGGTTGGACTCCCCAGGGCCCTCTTAGCTGCCCCCAGAACCCCCAAAACACTGCCAATTGCCCCAGCCCTGACAAAATCGATCTGGTCCCGGGAGCACAAGTTCCCTGCAGCAGAATCTACGCCCTGACTGAGCAGGAAAATCAGCACCTACGAACATATCTTGAAGTATCTAGCTAATGGATTCATCCGCCCATCCAAGTCTCCGGCCTCCTCAGCTCTCTTCTTCGTACCGAAGAAGGAAGGGGACCTCTGGACCTGCATAGATTATAGGGCATTGAATCAGATTACCGTAAAAAATAGGTATCCGCTGCCACTCATTCCTGAACTACTCGACCAGGTAAAGAATGCCCAAATCTATACGAAACTGGATCTGCGGGGGTCTTACCATCTGGTCAGAGTGAAAAAGGGCGACGAATGGAAGACAGCATTCCAAACCAAATATGGGCTCTTTGAGTATCAGGTTTTGCCCTTTCTTTGTGACCGACGTACTCCACGAACTGCTAGACGTCTGTGTCCTTGTTTACATCAATGATATCCTTATTTACTCAGAATCCAAGGAAGAGCACGTGGGCCATGTGAGAGCCATATTAGAAAAGCTCCGCAAGAACCACTTATTCGTCAAATTGGAAAAATGTTTTTTCCACGTTACAGAAGTCTAGTTCTTGGGCTTCATGCTTACCCCTCAAGGAGTACACATGGATACTCAAAAGGTCGAAGCAGTCCTTCAATGGCCATCTCCGACATCAATCAAAGGGGTGCAGAGTGTACTCGGGTTTGCCAATTTCTATCGGAGGTTCATTCCAGGATTCTCGCGAATCGTCCATCCTATCACCTCTTTGCTAAAAAAAGAATAAAAAAATTTCTTGGACCTCTGACGCTGAAAAGACATTTCAAGAATTAATATCGGCCTTCACTTCGGCCCCTATCCTCCGGCACCCTCGACCCGATCTACCTTATGTGGTTGAGACCGACGCCTCCAATGTGGCCATGGGGGCGGTGTTATCACAGAAAGACCCTGATACCGGACGGACAGTTACATCCTATAGCATTCTGGTCCTGCAAGTTTACAGCACCTGAGAAGAATTATGCCATCACTGACAAGGAGCTATTGGCAATCAAAGGAGCCTTTAAACACTGGAGGCAATACCTCCTGGGAGCTAGGCATACTCTCACCGTTATCACGGACCATCGCAACTTGCAGTACTTAAAGACAGCCAAGGCCAAATCATCTTGTCAGCTTCATTGGGCTCTCTTCTTCGCAGAGTACGATTTTATAATCACGTACCGGCCTGGGGTACGGAACGGAAAAGCTGATTCGCCCATTCGCCCAGGGGTTGTCGCTCATTTGCAATAGGGCGACAACCCCTGTTGCGAATGGGGCGACAACCCAATTCGCAACAGGGGTTGTCGCCCTGTTGCGAATGGGCGACAACCACGATGCATTTATACCATCAGAACCTGTACCCATTATTCCAGAGGAACAAATTCAGAACCAGATTGCAGTAACTGCCTGTTGGGAAGAATTAAAGACCGACCTCCAATCACAAATGGATCAGGCCGCCCAACAAGAATGGTTGATTGAAGGAGATCAGTATTCTGTCATGGACAACTTACCCTATTTTCAGGGAAGACTATACATTAAGGACAAAGAGATCCAAGACAAGATCATCGCCAATTACCACGACTCGCTAGTGGAAGGACACCCCGGGATTACTAAAACACGGGCCAATATCAGAAAAAACTATTGGTGGCCCACCTGGAGAAAAGATGTAGCCCAATTCATTGCAACTTGCGGAGTGTGCGCACAACAAAAATCTCAGAAGACTAAACCTGCAGGATTATTACATCCCTTAAGCATACCACCGGTTCCCTGGCATACTTTGTCCATGGACTTCATTACAGACTTACCCCCTTGTGAGGGCTTTAGTACCATTCTAGTAGTGGGGGACTTATTTTCTAAAATGGCATACTTTATTCCGCTAAAAGGACTCCCTACGGCTGGAATCCTGGCCACTGTGTTCCTGGAGCAAATAGTCAAATTACATGGTTTCCCCTCTGTATTGATCTCTGATCGTGGAACGCAATTTGTCTCAACCTTCTGGAGGAGTTGCTGCAAAATAGCGCAGATTGATCTCTGTCTTTCTACCAGTCACCATCCCCAGACCGATGGTCAAACCGAGAGGATTAACCAGACACTGGACCAGTACCTGAGGTGCATGCTATAACAGACAGAGGGATCCTGGAAAGACGTTTTGTGGCTAACGGAATTTGCTTACAATAACTCTATCCACAGGACAAACCCCATTCTTCATCATGAACGGTCGGCACCCCCGGACATCTTCCTTTGACCCACTTCACGAGCTGGAAATGCCGGCAATTACCTCGCTGCATAAAACTATCACTCAAACCCTCAAGGAAGCAACCAAGAGCTTAACAAAAGCCAAAGAACAATAAAAGAAGTTTGCTTACCGGCATAGAAGAAAAGCTCCACACTACCAAGTCGGAGATAAAGTATGGTTAGCGGCCAGAAACATCCCGTTAAAAGGACCTTGGGTCTTCCACCCCAGGTATCTAGGGCCCTATCTCATCAAGACCATCATCAACCCCGCCGCAGTAAAGCTAGAGCTACCAGACAACCTGCGAATCCATCCTGTATTTCACATTTCTCTTCTAAAACCTGTGAAACCCGAATCAAGGAGTACACAACCACTGGAACCCGAGATTATCGACGGAGAACCTGAATATGAAGTTAAAGACATTTTGGATTCTAAAGTAGTGTGATCAAAACTGTACTACTTGATCGATTGGAAAGGTTATGGGCCCCAAGATCGCACTTGGGAACCTGTGGAATTTATCCATGCACCTCGGCTGATCAGGCGGTTTCATCGCAATAACCCAACCAAGCCTGGGCCAGGGGGAAGATCACCAGTGAGAGGGGCATTGCGAGGGGGGTTTCATGGCCACTAGTCATGGGGCCAGTCCTTCCTCATCCCCGGGGTCCCATTGGACCCAGTCCTGTCGCCTCTGGCACCAGGCTCATCTTAAAGTGTGCTCTGCACACTCTAGGCCCAGGGCATGTGCAGCTGGGCCGGGCGTGGCCATGGATCAGAAATGGGAGGCACGTGCTACAGGCCCAAAGAAGGGCAAGGTGGGGTTGGTAGGCGGAGCTAATGGGAGGGGCCCGAGCCAACCTATATAAGGCCAGCCCATACACGTGCCCTTCGTTTCGCGTTATTCTGCTTCCAAGCAGCGTAGCGCTCCCGCTGTACTCACCGGTGCCTCTCTGGATGTTCTCAGCCTCATCCTGAAGATTCTTCCGAGAACACTTCTTGCCTGCAGTCTTCCGTCCCACTCTCCGAAGGTCTTCATTCCAGCTACTCCATCGCTGCAGTACGCTTCTTACCTGCAGTTTTCCGCCCATCTCTGCGAGCAACTTTCCTCCAGCTACTCCATCGCTGCAGACGCGTCTTACCTGCTGACGGCCACTCCATCTCCGGACACGCATCTTGCCTTTTACCAGCTTCAACATCGCTGAGCACAGCGCACATCTTACCTGTTGCCAGCCGCTACACCGCTGAGCGCTCCAGTCACTACACCGCAGAGCGCGCCTCTCCCCTGCAACTCATCGCGGCCTGTGCCGGACTCTTCTTCTTGCCTCCATTCCATCACGATCGGAGTCGGAGACTTCCTCCTGCAATCTTCATCGAGGAACCGGACACCATTCTTCGTCGGTGGCTGACATCTATGAGGAAACAAGAAAAAACAGGTTAGGACTCATATGCATTCGCATTGCCGCATAATACAAGAGACTAAAACTCCCTTATGAAGACCATCTTACCTGTAACTGTTGGAACTCCATCAGCCTCTAAGTTCTCCATATTCTCTTCGATCCAGATTCTATTCCCGCACCTATGGAAAGGGAATTAGACATTGCAAGAATTACTTTTAAAACGGAATACAAGCACTTTAATTGAACAAACTATAATCATACCAAAGACTTACCTTATACATGGATTGGTCGCAGCCGGTCTGGATCAACACCCCCACGGACCAGTGAAGTAACTTGGTCCATTCTACGCGCCCCTGCTAAAGAAAGCAGGACGGATAGCTGTTCATCACAAAATTACAGGGGCAAAACCCAGCTCCTGAGCCGCAGGCCCAACCATTCTCAGAAGGGGAAGGTGATTTCGAGGAGCCAGTTCGAGGGAGAGCTCCAACCACGCCCCAACACCCCCGCGGAAACCAGGTGAGCGTAACAGAGACAGAGTGGTCCGGCACCCCATGTGTGCCCAATCGAAGGTCTCTGTAAGGTATCCATCTGAGAATTGGCAGAAGTGAAAGTTAAACAGTTGTAAAGAAATGTAAATAGAAGTAGTTCTGCGAGCGGGTCAAGAAAAATCCTGCACACAGTCGAAAGTCTCTAATTCTGGTGTCAAAAGGGATCTGAGCCCAGAAGAGGGGGATCCATGGTTCTAGCCCAGATGAAGGAGACCAAGTTGTGAATTGTGAACATTGTGAGAGAAGGGGTCTGAGCCCAGATGAGGGGGACCCGTGGTCCAAGCCCGAAGGATGGATACCAAGTGTGAACTTATGAATGTGAGAATCCTGACAAAGGAGAGAAACTTTTGTGTTTTGTTTCCTACATCAGACCCTCTGCAGTAAGAGACTTTGAATGGCAAAGAGACTTTTGCACAGAAGGTCCTGATACTGAGATATCGAACTGTACGAGTAGCAAAAGGGACTACAAATACCAGCAGCAACTGGGAAAGAAGGTAAAACTGTGTGTTTTGACAAGTACAGTGAACTTCGGTTTCAAGGCAGAGGAAGCCTGTATTCTGACAAAGGAAGTCTGTGTTTGACAAGCAAAGTGAACTTTGTTTCAAGGCGGAGGAAGCCTGTGTTTTGACAAGAGACTTTTCTTTTGAGAATCCTTTTTGTTTCTTAAAGACTTTGCCAGAGTAGTTTGAGACCAGCTGAACCAATGAACTGCATCCTCGTGCTGAGGAAGCCAGAAGGTGTACGAGGCTCGAGCATGCTACCTTGTCCCGCTCTGAAAGCATGGATAAAGGAGGCCAACTGCTGAGCTGTCCTGACATTTTGTTGCTTGAACACTTTTCCTTTTTTTGCATATACTGCCGACCCACACCACTTTGTATTTAGCAATAAGGATTGGCAATAGGGTTATTAGCATAGGCCCTTTTATTTTGACAGACTGGAATAGGACTCCATTATTATTATTCGATGGTTGTAGCTTACTCCCATCCTTAGATTTAGCCTTAGATAGGCGTTTAACCGCTATCAGGTATCAGGTTTTGCCACTGTGTTGCTTCCCCATTTTGATAACTAGCAACCGAAATATCTTCCCACCTCAGAAATCTACCACTGAAATATTATTGCCACTGTGATACTCTCCCATTTGGATACCTTACAACTGTGATATCTTGCCCATGGGACAGTGTCCCTTCTTGATAATGTACCACTGCAATATCTGGATAGCACAAAAGAAAATCAACAGGCACCCAAAGCCCACCATGACACAGGTAGCCCACCTCCACCATATCTCAACAGTAACCAACCACACAAACCACACTGAAATGCGTCACTCATGGAAAGACCTAAGGATAAGAATTACCCAAAATGGTACAAGCAGAAGCAAAGAAAGCCAAACAATGCAATCAACTATGTCTTGGAATCTCAATACTCTCAGAAACCTCACACAAAGGCTCTTCAAAGAAGGGAGCCCTTTTGCGACACCTCAAGCAAAGATTGCTCTTTGTTTCCCAATACCTATCCACCTACAAACCCTCACAACTAGTCATCCAAAGAATTGTTACCTACACAGAGAAAGAATAAGGAAACACCACTGACAGACTTAATAAGGATCAAAGAACAAGAAAACAACCCACCTGAGCACACAGTTTATCATGGGTGACTGTCGAGACAACAGAATACTATGTTGCAAACCCACAAAGACCCTTGAAACCGACATCAACCCTACATGCAACCTGCACAACCTCCTCAGTAAAGAACTGGAAGCAACAAGGGTCCACCTCTGAACCCCCAAACCAAAGCCAATCACTGGATCAAAAGATAGGATGAACCAATGTGCGATCACCATACCGACATAACACCCAAAGGATAAACAAGGCACAGAAAACAAGATTCACTGCAATCTGTTCAACAACAGATCAATGTCACAGCATAGTACAGAAATACATGAACTCCTCAGCGACGGGGGAATGGACATGCTTGTTCTCACAGAATACAAAACTAATAGGGAGATCCCAAAATCCACTCCTACAGCAGGGTGGATTCCTACCTTGGTTTTGGGAAAGACAAATTCTTAATATAGAGAAAGGTAGGAGGACGGTTTAGTCAACAGTTACTCCCTATAGAAGGAAAGGGAGGACTGAAACATGTTGAGTTCATAGTCTAGAACAAAGACTAGACTATAAATAAGGATCTAGAGATCGTAAATGATCCTAATCAAGACCTAATAGGATTTTCCCCTATGGGCTGATTCACTTATTAATGAGAGATAAACATTTGCTGCTTTTCTAATTTTAAGAAATATTGTATGTTTTTTGTCATTTTCATAATTAATTATATTCTTAGAGTGTTGTGATGAATGTAATGAATATGTACTTTTTGCACCATTTTATGAGACATTTTATATTGAAACTATTAAAATAAATATATTTTTTTGTGAAAAACGTATGTAGTTTCCTTCTATAGGCAGTAACTGTTGAGTAAACCGTCCTCCTACGTTGTTCTCACAGAAACCTGTACAATGGGTGACTTTAAAATAGTTGCACACAAATCCCTCCTGACCAACCTGAAACTCAAGCAGGTCAACGGCAAAGGAAAAAAGAGGCAGAGACTTAGCCGTAGCATACAAAAATTACCTAAGAATCTCAATGGCACCATTGTTAAAGATCCCACATTGTGAATACCTCTTCCTCCACTTAGTTCTAGACCATGGGACCATGCTATCCATCCTACGCATTTACAGACCACCCACATAGAACCCAAACTTCACAGAGAAATGTGTAGACGCCAAAACCAGTGCTGCCACAGAACACAGCCACCTTGTCATACTAGGAGACTTTTACATCTGGTTTGAAGAGGACAATCGCAACTCTGTCAAATCACGGACCTCGTATCTATCCACCATCAGCCTACAACAAATGGTGAAGGGGCAATCCATGCAGCCGTACACACCTTGGGTGCAATCATCTGCAAAACAGCCTGACTACAATTGCACACCAATAAACATTCTCTGGAAGGACCACCTTGTGATACCTTTTGTGATTCACGCTTCGATGTGAATACACATCACCCACATATACCTAACGACAATCAAGAAAATAAACTAGACATCACTCATCCCTATTGTCATGATCCCTTCTTCCAAGGGGTCAGGACTTGCCCCACGACCTTGGAAGCAGGCCCATGACTCTGATCCCAGGAACCAGCCAGTCCCTATAGGGACCCTCTGGACCTTGTCCTGGCGCCAGTGGCGCCAGGCTCATGATGGTGACTGGTCCCGGCACAGGAAGCGCCGGGCTCATATTGGATAAGAGTGCTTGGTGGACCTACCTGTAGCAGACCATGCTGCTTACTTACCAGCTAACTGGTCTCCTGATCCATCTCTGCCTGGAACTACTTTTCCTGTCTGGGTGGAGCAGGAGCCACTCCCTGGAAGCAGAACACAGGAACTCTTTTAGAAATCTGGAACTCTTTTCTTACCTGGGTGGGGCCGTGGAAGGAGACGCCTAAGCACTACAGAAGGCTATTTAAACCACACCCGATTGGTTTCACGTGCTTCGCGTTATTCTGCATCTGCAGCAGGACGCTCACCGTGTCAGCTCCAGGAAACCTCCAGCTCCAGATCCTGTGAACACGAAATAACCTGCTGGAATCCAATCTTCAGTCTTCTTCAGTCTTCTGCAGCTCCTGCAAAACAAAGGCACAGGTTAGGCTAAAGTAAAGGCAATGAATCTACTTACCTAATCCAACGGCAGCATCCAAGGCGCCTTTTTCTGCCTTTCTCTTCCGGCATCCGACATCTGCAAAGAGAGAGAACATCGGTCAGTAATATTCAACTACAAGTTCTGCTTACCTGTGTTACGCCCGTTCCAACTCAGCTTGCGCTGCATTCCGGCACCTGCAAGGCAAGATACATCGGTTAGTAACGCTTAGTTACAAGACTGCTTACCTGTGTTATGCTCGCTTTCAATCTGTTCGCGCTGCACCTCAGCACCTGCAAAGACAAAAGAGACATTACGGAGCATTCTCCAGCGCTGGTGCAGTCTTTCTACTTACGTGCCATTAGAAGGATAATCTTCATCGTCACAGCATCTGAAAAGGGAAAGACATAGACTTTACAGACTTAAGACTTTTGAAAGAGAAGAGAACAAGGCAAAAGGAACTTTAATACTTACAAGGCACGCTCGTGCATTAACGGCGTCTTCGCTCTCAGCAAATCCTCTGCTATCAAGAGGCAGAGCTCGCATCCAGTGAAGCAACTGGATCCAGCGCCCCTGCATAAGACGCAGGATGGAGAGCCCGGCATTTACCTATATAAGGTAAGCGCAATATCAACCCAGTTCCACGGGGAAAGAAAGGGCGAGAGGGGCTAGGAACTTTCCTAACCTTCCAAACACTAATACCTTGGTTTACCCTTGCAGACACCTCACTCTTCAGCTTAAACTGTCGGTGGGAAGGGGGCCCAGTCCGGGAGCAAAACGAACCCTGCGCCTAACACTGAAGACAGTATCCTCGCCAGATCAAGACCTGCGCCTCCGGGGGAACCAGGTGAGCGTTACAGAACGCGAAGCCCTACCACAAAATTCCCGCCCAGGCGCAATGGAAACCTCAGACACAGACCAGTTGGCCCAATTACTCGGGGAGTTGAGGGCGGAAGTACACGCTGCACGTCAGGAAACAAATGCCCTAAGGAGGGAGTTAGTGGTCTCCAAAGAGCGAACAGACGATTTGGCTAGACAATTGCTGCAAGCCCAAGCTGGACAAACTCCTCTACCAACCCCAAGTGGGGGCCACGCTCCTCCAGCTTCCTCGAATCCGGTACAAATCAATCTACCAGGAAATATACCTTTGGCTCCGCCCGAACGCTTTTCAGGTGATTCAAAAAAGTTTGCTGTGTTCTTCAATCAATGTCGCTTGCACTTTTTGTGCAGACCCGCCGCTTTTCCAACGGACCAGGCTAAAGTGGCCTTCGTGCTCTCTTATCTCAGTGGCAGTGCCGCAGATTGGTCTGTTCCTTTAGTGTCTCAAGATGACCCCATTCTCCATAACTTCCAGGACTTCCAAGCCAGTATGGAGAAACTGTTCGCAAGGCACTATCAGGGACAGGCCTTGGACAATGAACTTCTTTCACTACGACAGGGCAATCAAGATCTTCTGACTTATATTGCATCATTTAACAGACTAGTGGTGGAAACCGGATGGCCGGAGGATAAGAGGATCACACTGTTTTACAGAGGTCTGCGTGGGGAATTAAAAGACGTTCTGGCTCAAGTGGTAAATCCTCCACAAGACTGTTCCGAATATATCGATCTGGTAGTGCAATTGGATCATCGACTACAGAATCGGAAAGCCGATCGATCCAGATTTGAAACCCGACTTTTTTCAAGGCCGCAAAGTTCTACGAAAGGAACTGATTCCGTGGAACCCATGCAAATAGGGGGTGTAAAAGGACCTTTAACCCAAAAGGAGAGGGAAAGGAGGAGACAACTGCAATTATGCCTCTATTGCGGAAACTCAGGGCACTTTCTTCGAGATTGTCCAGTGAAGCCCAAGAAGAAGATAGTAGGGGCGTCTGATAAAGGTACCGAGAATTCTGAGCCGGGAAACGACCTCGCCCGGCAAGTGTAGAGGTCCGCTTGCTGAGCGTTAAAACCAGTTCTTTGACCTCGCATTTCATCATGCCCATGGTCCTCGTGAGTCCTGAACAACCTAATCGTATGCATGCCATTAAAGCATACATTGATAGTGGCGCAATCGGGAATTACTTGGACTGTGAGCTGGCCGCCAGGATGAATCTATCTCTTTGTCCAAAGACGGTGAAAGACGTCATTACCACCGTGGATGGGACAGAAATAGCTTCCGGACCCGTAACTCACACCACCATGGAAGTAACGTTAGTAAGCCAAGATGGGCATCAAGAGAAGATCGTGTTTGATGTGATCAAGGCCGCTCAGTTTCAAGTCATCTTGGGAGTTCCTTGGTTGGAGAAACACAATCCTCAAATTGATTGGCGAGCAAAGACAATCCGGTTTCCAGAATGCACTTCTACCTGCTACCCTCAGCTCTCCACCAAACTAGCTGCAACTGTTTCTGAGAGTCCGCAACTGCCTCCTGAATACCAGGGATTCCAAGATGTCTTTCGGAAAGACCAAGCTAATTCTTTGCCTCCCCACAGATCATACGACTGTCAGATAGACCTGATTCCCGGATCCACTCCTCCGTGCAGTCGGATTTATGCCCTTACTGAACCTGAAAATCTCCACCTAAGGCAATATTTGGACCAGTACCTGGCTAACGGATTCATCCATCCTTCGAAGTCCCCGGCCTCCTCAGCTCTGTTCTTCGTGCCAAAAAAGGAGGGAGACTTAAGAACGTGTATAGACTACCGTGCCCTGAACCAGATTACAATTAAGAACAGGTATCCATTGCCATTGATCCCAGAACTACTTGACCAAGTCAAAAACGCCTGCATATATACTAAGTTAGACCTCAGAGGAGCCTACCATTTGGTGCGAATAAAGGAGGGCGATGAATGGAAGACGGCCTTTCGTACCAAGTATGGACTGTTCGAGTATCAAGTGATGCCCTTCGGGTTGTGTAACGCACCGGCCGCATTCCAGTTCTTTATGAATGACGTGCTCCGTGAACTCATTGATGTGTGTGTAGTTGTATACATTGACGACATTCTGGTTTATTCGTCCTCTGAGGCAGAACACCGAAAACATGTAACCGCAGTACTGGAGAGGCTCCGCAAACACAAACTTTTTGCAAAATTAGAGAAGTGCGTCTTTCATGTTACTGAGGTCGAATTTCTGGGATTTATTTTGTCACCTAACGGAGTTCACATGGACTCGAGGAAAGTAGATGCAATAATCAAGTGGCCCTCACCATCATCTGTAAAAGGGGTTCAAAGTATGTTGGGCTTCGCCAACTTCTATCGCAGGTTTATTCCAGACTTTTCTCGGGTAGTCCAACCCATTACAGCTCTCCTCAGAAAAAACAAACGTTTTGAATGGTCTACCGAGGCCGAACAAGCCTTTCAGGAGCTAAAGACTAAATTTACCTCTGCCCCGATTTTAAAACATCCCCGCCCGGAACTACCTTACATCGTCGAGACCGATGCCTCCAGCCTTGCTATGGGAGCAGTGCTTTCACAAAGAGATCCAGAAACCAACCAGTTGCACCCCGTGGCGTTTTGGTCTCGCAAATTATCAGCCCCAGAAATCAATTACACCATTACAGATAAGGAACTGTTGGCTATTAAGTCCGCCTTTAAGGCCTGGCGGCATTATCTCTTAGGAGCCCGACACACAGTCACAGTCATTACTGACCATCGTAATCTACAGTATCTTAAATCAGCCAAAGCTCAATCCTCCAGACAACTTCGCTGGGCATTATTTTTTGACGAATTTGATTTTATAATCACCTACCGACCAGGCAATAAGAATGGTAAAGCGGATGCCCTCTCTCGAATCGGAGTAGAGGAACACATGGTTAACCCCAAGCTCGTACCTATTATTCCTGAACAAAGAATCCTGGGTTTGATCAGCATGCAATCCATTGAAGAAATTGAAACCCAGGTTAAACAACTTGTAACTCCAACGGACATACAAAAATGGCAACTTCAGGGGGAAGACTTCACAGTAAAGAACGACTTATTATACTTCAAGGAACGACTTTATCTACCCTGTACCAGCTTACAAACTCAAGTCATCTCTTGTTATCACGACTCCTTAATGGAAGGACACCCGGGTATGGCCAAGACCTCGGAAAAGGTCAAGCGTCACTTTTGGTGGCCATCTTGGAGAAAAGACATCAGAAACTTTGTCATGTCCTGTGGAGTGTGCGCCCAGAACAAGAGTCCTAAGGAAAAACCAGCAGGCCTCTTACAACCACTTGAAATTCCACCTAATCCCTGGCATACCCTTTCCATGGACTTTATCACCGACTTACCTCCCTGTTCCGGATACAATACAATCCTGGTAATCGTAGACTTATTTTCAAAAATGGCACATTTCATCCCACTAAAGGGGTTACCGTCAGCAGCAATCCTGGCTCGAGAATTTCTTGAAAACATTGTTCGGTTGCACGGCTTTCCTTCAGTTTTAATCTCAGACAGAGGAAGTCAATTCATCTCCCACTTCTGGCGGAGTTGCTGTCGGTTAGCTCAAATTGATGGGAGGCTTTCCACCAGTCACCACCCACAAACCGATGGTCAGACCGAAAGGACCAATCAGACTTTGGAACAGTACCTACGCTGCATGCTGCAACAGACAGGAGGAACTTGGAAGGACATCCTTTGGATAGCCGAGTACGCTTACAATAACTCAGTCCACTCTGGAACCGGAAAGACCCCGTTTTTTCTTTTGTATGGTAATCATCCTCGAACCTCTAACCTGGATCCACCTCAGGATCTTGGAACACCAGCAGTTGACCACCTACATTCAACCATCACCCAAGCCTTCAAGGAAGCTACTATCCACCTTCAAAGGGCCAAGGAACAATACAAGAAAGGAGCAGATCAACATCGAAAGGAAGCCCCTCAATACCAAATAGGAGATAAAGTCTGGTTATCCACCAAATATTTACCCCTAAAGGGACCACGCACCTTTAACCCAAGATACCTGGGACCCTACTCTGTTACTGCCATAATAAATCCAGTAGCGGTCAAGTTGGATTTACCCCCTCGCATGAAAATGCACCCAGTCTTCCATGTTTCACTACTAAAACCTGTTCAACCAGAAACCCGATTGACTAAATCTCCTGAACCTATCCTAGTTGACGGAGAACTTGAGTTTGAAATCAAAAATATCCTGGATTCCAAGATCTCCAAATCAAAACTACACTACCTGATTGACTGGAAAGGCTACGGCCCCCAAGAAAGATCTTGGGAACCTGCAGAACATGTACACGCTCCCCGACTAATCAAGAAATTTCATCGGACATTTCCTAACAAACCAAGACCTCCGGAGAAGTCAACCTTGGGAGGGGCCTTGAGGGGGGTTGCTGTCATGATCCCTTCTTCCAAGGGGTCAGGACTTGCCCCACGACCTTGGAAGCAGGCCCATGACTCTGATCCCAGGAACCAGCCAGTCCCTATAGGGACCCTCTGGACCTTGTCCTGGCGCCACTGGCGCCAGGCTCATGATGGTGACTGGTCCCGGCACAGGAAGCGCCGGGCTCATATTGGATAAGAGTGCTTGGTGGACCTACCTGTAGCAGACCATGCTGCTTACTTACCAGCTAACTGGTCTCCTGATCCTTCTCTGCCTGGAACTACTTTTCCTGTCTGGGTGGAGCAGGAGCCACTCCCTGGAAGCAGAACACAGGAACTCTTTTAGAAATCTGGAACTCTTTTCTTACCTGGGTGGGGCCGTGGAAGGAGACGCCTAAGCACTACAGAAGGCTATTTAAACCACACCCGATTGGTTTCACGTGCTTCGCGTTATTCTGCATCTGCAGCAGGACGCTCACCGTGTCAGCTCCAGGAAACCTCCAGCTCCAGATCCTGTGAACACGAAATAACCTGCTGGAATCCAATCTTCAGTCTTCTTCAGTCTTCTGCAGCTCCTGCAAAACAAAGGCACAGGTTAGGCTAAAGTAAAGGCAGTGAATCTACTTACCTAATCCAACGGCAGCATCCAAGGCGCCTTTTTCTGCCTTTCTCTTCCGGCATCCGACATCTGCAAAGAGAGAGAACATCGGTCAGTAATATTCAACTACAAGTTCTGCTTACCTGTGTTACGCCCGTTCCAACTCAGTTCGCGCTGCATTCCGGCACCTGCAAGGCAAGATACATCGGTTAGTAACGCTTAGTTACAAGACTGCTTACCTGTGTTATGCTCGCTTTCAATCTGTTCGCGCTGCACCTCAGCACCTGCAAAGACAAAAGAGACATTACGGAGCATTCTCCAGCGCTGGTGCAGTCTTTCTACTTACGTGCCATTAGAAGGATAATCTTCATCGTCACAGCATCTGAAAAGGGAAAGACATAGACTTTACAGACTTAAGACTTTTGAAAGAGAAGAGAACAAGGCAAAAGGAACTTTAATACTTACAAGGCACGCTCGTGCATTAACGGCGTCTTCGCTCTCAGCAAATCCTCTGCTATCAAGAGGCAGAGCTCGCATCCAGTGAAGCAACTGGATCCAGCGCCCCTGCATAAGACGCAGGATGGAGAGCCCGGCATTTACCTATATAAGGTAAGCGCAATATCAACCCAGTTCCACGGGGAAAGAAAGGGCGAGAGGGGCTAGGAACTTTCCGAACCTTCCAAACACTAATACCTTGGTTTACCCTTGCAGACACCTCACTCTTCAGCTTAAACTGTCGGTGGGAAGGGGGCCCAGTCCGGGAGCAAAACGAACCCTGCGCCTAACACTGAAGACAGTATCCTCGCCAGATCAAGACCTGCGCCTCCGGGGAAACCAGGTGAGCGTTACACCTATGGCCGTCAATACTAGGTTGGACTCCACAAAAACCACCAGAGTTTCTCCTGGACACACTTCCACCAAAGGAAAGAATTGAGATACTCCAAAAATGGATAACAGAAGTTCTAGATGCAGCAGCATTGAAGAAGTGTGTTCCCCCCTTCCAGAAGAAAATGATTTCCAGGTGTGTTATCCTCTACCTCAGAATCCCCAAACAGAAATCTTGAACAATCTTGGAGGAAGAAAGACCTCCAAGTGGTGTAGGGATGATCAAAAGGTACCTGTTTGCTTCCTCTGGATGTTGTTAGGCCGGGAAAATAGCTCATGGGCAACGGTTTTGTCTTGAACTCAAGATAACGCATAGTAACACAGGTTCAAATCCCGGACTAGAGCTTAGAAACCGGCCCCAGTATTAAACACATTATAAAAGAACAATTATAATAATTATAATTACAACCAACTGGACAAAAATGCATACCAAAAGCAGATCTGGCTCTATTTATTTATTTATTTATTTTTAATGTGATATAGTTTTATAAACAAAAACTTTACACATAATTCAACATAGAAAAAAACTAATTGCACAATTTTTAACATAATTTACACATAAAACATAATTTACATATAAAATTACTTTCTTATTCAGTTTCAAAGTTGCACATTTCTCCAAGTCAGCATCATATACACCGCTGAATAACTTAATTTAATGACTTATTTTCTTGCTATTTCAGGGGTGGATTGTTCTTTAAGTTTTACCTTGACCATATTCCATACTCTATAAAGAGCCAGATGTAAACTTGCATTCGAGGTATTAACACACATATACCAGAAATCTTTTGACTTAATGTGATCTAAATTATGCACATACTTGCTATAATGCTTCATATAGATGGTACTCAGTCTGGGGCATAGCATGAGGACATGTCTTGCCGTTTCGAGGGCAGTTTTATTCTTACATATCCTACAGAAGCGCTCTAATTTGGGAATAGCCCTTTCAGGGCCAAGGACAGTTAGGACTGGAAGATGGTTAATGCGTAGCAATAATAAGAAACGTCTTAAATTATCTGAAGGGCATAAATTCAAATATCCTTGTGCCTTTCTATAGGTATAGAGTATATGGGAAATGAACCCATAGCTGTGTAGGCTTTCAAGATGTTTGAAGTTATTTTGCCAGTCCCAGATTTTTAAGCGCTCTCCCATTTGATATTTCAAATATTCGAAGTTCTCACTCCAATTAGGGGTCCACTCAATCCTCTCAAATAATAATGTCATTTCTCTTACATACTTAATCTGCTTGTTCCCGATTATCTCTTCTTTCATTGTCAGCAGGAGAGGATTGGTAGTGCTCGTATGCATCTTAATATAGAGTTCAGCTCTTTTCTTTAAGACTAGAGCTTTTAAAGAAAGTAACCCCAATTCCAATCTTAATATCGCCATTGGTATTCCCTGTGGAAGACCCAATAGCCTACGCCAAAACCTACCCTCCAATACCTGGAGCCATTCAAGATTAAGATGGGTCAGAGCTTCCAGTCCGTAAGTTACCATTGGCACCAAGCATTGAATGTAAAGTTGGCGAGCCGCCCAAATAGAGTAACCACTCTGCTTGTAGGAGAACTGGGAAATCAGAGCGGTTAATTGTGCCGCCTTTATTTCGCGATTTTGTATACAAGATTGAAAATTTCCTCTGGAGTCAAATTCCACTCCTAGGTATTTATAGGAATGTGTGTATTGGATTTCCAAACCTCTAATGATCATTCTCGGGCGGCTCACCTTACCATGACTGTAAAGAATCAGTTCTGTTTTCATATGATTTATTATAAGTTCATTCTCCTCCGCATATTTCCAGAGCCTCTCAGCCGAGCGCGAAATCCCACTGAACGTGTGGTCAAATATCACCACATCATTCGCATATGCCATGATTAAGCAGTGCTGGGTGCCTATTTTGGGGGGGCAATTATGCACCTCACGTAAGTGTTCCGGAATATCAGAGACAAATAGATTATACAGGGTAGGTGCCGTTACACACCCCTGTTTCACCCCTCTAATTTGCTTTATCACCCTAGTTGTAGCCCCACTTCCATCTAGCCTCAGCTGTACTGAGGTATCTTGATGCAGGAGCTGTAGATAGTAAAGCAATCCTTCGGGGCATGCCATTCCCCTTAACTTCCTCCACAGTTTCTCTCTATTGACAGTGTCAAATGCTGCCTTAAAATCAATATATAAAGCATACAGCGGAGGGTTATTCAGTGAGAGGGCTTTGTCTCTAAGACTATTCATGATCAGTAGATTATGAGTAGTCGAATATCCCATTCTGAATCCGCTTTGAAAGCGGTCCAAGAGTCCTATCTTTTCTGCCCAAGTCTGTAATCTCTGCAGAAGCAAAGAGGCAAATAATTTGCCCGAGCAATCTAACATGGAAAGCAGGCGATAGTTACCTGGGTCCGTTCTGTTACCCCTTTTAAATACCGGTACTAGAATTGCTTTTTGCCAGGTTTCTGGGATTCTCCCCTCTGTTAATACCTTTTCAAAAAGTATTTTTAGGAGATTGGCCCAGAAAACCGGGTTATTCTTCATGAGTATATTAGAGAGGCCATTCGGTCCTGGTGCACGAGAGGCTTTAAGTTTAGAGATCTTGTCTATAAGCTCTTCCAGATGTACCGGGAAGGGCTTAGGAATATGTATGGTTGTACCAGGAACCTCCACCCTACCATCCACTGTCCCATTACGTTTCTCAAGAAAATTGACCCATTCTTCAGCGTCAATCGGATTTATTTGAGGGGTTTCCCTGCTTCCCCTTGCCTCCCCCAATAATGCCCAAATGTTACGGGAGTTTCTTGAGCAAACAGTTCTTACGGTCTTTTGCCAGCATGCCAATTTTTTTGATCTTTTCCAGTGTTTTAACCATGACCTATACTGATTTTTAATCTTTTTAGTCTTAATGTGTAGACTAATAAGGGATTGTGTATTGGCCCTGATTCTGCGTATCTCCTTTCTTAATAAGCGTTTGGCATCTCTTATTACTTTGTCATAGGTCTCAGTCGAGCCCTGTTCTCTAATAACAAGTGATGATTTTTTAGTTACATATTTGCCCGTAAAGTTATAGATCCACTCTTCAAGGTCCTCCATAGACAGATTAGTAAACATGATATGATAGTCATTATCCCAATCACCACAGTCCTGACTTGCTCTAAGTATATTTTTCTCAGACCATATTATTCGTGAGCTAGCATGGTTAACAAGCAGGCTTCCTATCGCTGTAGTTGGGGGAGATTCAATACCACTATTCAGGGTTAGACTGAGACCATTATGATCACTCCAATCATTGTCTACTATTCTGATGTCTTTAACTAAGGATCCTACCTCAGCGCTAGTAAAACAGTAGTCAAGAGTACGACACGTAACACCCGCTCCCCACGTGTAGTGCCCCGGGCAGTCACTAATGGTTCGTCCGTTTAGACATTCCAGATCCCAGCTCCTCATAAAACATAACCACTTCTCCCCTTCTTTATCATTACAGTCATGTTGCATAATGGAATGCGGGTACAGGGACTTGTTATTAGACGTGCCTCCTTCTCCTTTGATAAGGCAATTAAAGTCACCTGCAATAATGATGATATTACTTTTACATTCATTTTTCCACGCACTCAACATATCATGCAACCTATCTTGAATTTGATCACTGGCTGAGGCGTCATAAGGATTGTAAAGATTGGCCAACAATAACTTGGCCCAATTATCCTTAATTGATATGACCACTTCCACTGCTTTGATGTTATCCCCCAATTCAGTGAATATTTCTCTAGATATTATTGATTTCCCTATCCCGATCATCAATCCTCCATATGGTCTTCCCATTTGCCCTTTTTTAGCAAGAGTATGATACAACTTATAGCCATCTATTACAATCGGTACAGTTAGCCAAGTTTCTTGCAACATGAAAAAAGAATGATTTGTGATAAAAGTTAATGACCCATTAGTTGCCGTAAAATGTTTAAAACCCCTGGTGTTCCAAGATAATACTGAACAAGTTCAGGGTTTGTTTAGAGCCAGGGGTAGCGCCTCTGCTAGCCATTTAAGAGTGTTCTGAATGTCACTCATTTGAACTTGTTTCCCAACGATTGGCAGGGGGTTGGTTTCACCATTAATTTTGACAGATTGCATTTTATCATTAATCAATGGATCTATGTCGTGAGGGTTAACATCTACACCCAACCCTACTTGCATCAGATAGTCTTTGTGTTTACGAATCAACTGAGCAGAGGCCAAAACCGTACAGTGTAACGCTGTCACATTCGGGTTAGTAGTGTGTAGAAGCTCCACAAAAGAGAAGTCCTCTGATCTAATGACTCTTAATTGAGGAATCATATGGAGTTTTTCAAGCATAGCCATTCGTGGTAACCATTTACCACTGAATTTCTGATTCAAGTTCTTCACAATACAGATCTTATTTCCTTCGCAATTCTCTTCTCTCACTGGCACCGAGGCTTCCTTCTCCGGGTTCACGCTTTCATAAGTACTATTAACACTATTCCTTTGCGGAGTAGAGAATTGATTATCCATAGTATCTTGGTTATCTATAAGAATGGAGTCTTGACTTGTATTGCTCACCACCAATATATCTTTGGGTTTCTCTGGCAATATCCAACTGGTAAGTGTTCCCGGGCCCTTCATTAATAGTTTCTTCCTTTTCAGGGCCCTTCTTTTTGCTTTTCTTGATTTTTGCTGCGGCTTTGCTGTATTAGGTAAAGATGAAGCCACCTCCACCGGAGCATTCCTTAGTGCAGCTCTCCTCGCAATTCTGCGCTGTTTTTTAGTCAAGTGGGTATTTTCTTCTTTTGTAGGAGACTCAGTCCCCTCAATGTTCGTGGCAATAGCCGATAATTCCGGCTCCTTTATTTCTTTGGGCTGCTCTTCATAGGCAGAATCAGTGCCCCGGCCAGGTAGGTTCAGCTGCAGAACAGTATTAACATGTATTTTTCCACAGAGTTTTAATAGAATTTTTAGCGCAAATTGCAGTGAAGACATTGACGCCTGCAAATCTGCAATAGCTTCAGAGTTCAATTGTGATAATTCACTCAATCGATCTACATTATGCTTCCCGGATTCTTCAAGATCAATCAATAAATTAGGTGATTCGGAGAGTCGGCCCTTACCGGGGGCCTCTGATGAGGCATTTATTGATTTTAACACTTGCGCTTCTACTGTAAAACTTACAGCTCTCTGGGTGTTCTCAGTCTCAGCACTCCCCCCCCTGCCAGTCTGTGGGGGGGCCATTGATTTCTGTATGGAGAGACATAGATCGAGTAATGAATTGTTATCTATATCATCAAAATTTGTCATATCCAGGGGACGACTTCCATTGTGTACTGTCGACAGTGTCTCCTCAGTATGTTCGCTGCTGCGTGCCAGTGGGATTTTTTCAAATAAAGCAGGAATCGTTCCTCTAGTATTAACTGGGGATTTCGGATTGTTCCCCCCGGAAAAATTGGTAACAGGCATATTTAGGTTGTTGGTCTTGCCTTTCCTCAAATTATAAGACGTTTTGGCACCGCGTGTTTTTGGGGGCATATTGTCTCCAGGGGAGTTGATGCGGGGATTTTTAGGTCCAAGTAATAAGAGGATTACAGACCTCTTCACACTGCACTTGCCGGCGAAGTTATTAAGACCGATAGTCGTCCGTGCCAAAACTTGTCAACTACGCCTGTCCGATAAAGGAGATATCACTCCTCACAGACTCCCATAGCTCCCGCACGTATGATGCACAGTGACTGCACGAGCAGACTCGCCCCTTTCCCTACCGCCTCCCTGCCGTCCACAGGAGGTCCAGGCGGTCGCTTTCCCGCACCTCCAGCCGCGCGTCAGCCAGAAGGTCTATGGACAAGGAGCAAACTCTACGGGTTCAGTCCAAGACCGACTAGTACTGCCTATACTGTCGTTTTCACCCGCCTTGCCCCTCACTCTCCTCAGGCCCTGAACCGCAGCCCAGCTCTCTGCGTACAGGCCTGCCCTCCCGCAGCTTCACAGGGGCTCACGGGGGCTCTCGAGGCACTCACCGTAACTCGCTGACACCCGCGGTACGCTCCACCAGGTGAAAGCCGCTCCCGACGGACCACACACGGCCCTGTCGCCTCCGGGCAAGTCTCCGGGGTCTCCACCAGGCAAGTTCCCCTCTTCGCACTCCACACTCCGCACACTCCGCTCCAGGCCGGCCAGCCCCCGAGCAGGCTCGTACACAGCCCAGAATAGCAGAGTTACCAAGACGCAGTAGGAGTCTCTGGGCGGGCTCTCCCGTTAGAGGAGCGCACCTTCTTCCACGTCACTGTCAAGCCGCACTGAAACAGGAAGGCTCTATAAGGCAGAAATCATAAAAGCGAATAAACTGCACTATCCCGAATGCATCACAAAAGCAAGCAATGCACAGAAAAAGATGTTCAACGTCATCATTGAGATAAGAAACCCAACATCATGCACTAAAGTTCCCACTCACTCACAACTCTGTGATGACCTTGCAAACCACTTTGAAAACAAAGTCAAGAACATCCAACAAGTCCTTAACACTAGGACACAAGCAACAATATGACATACGACGCAACCCCAGAAGCCACCACAATACTGAATTACTTCACACCAATCACTACAGAAGATTTCACTAAACTAGTTAAGGAAAGTGGCAAAGCAAGCTCCCCAGCAGACCTTTGCCCACCAAATGTCTACAAGAACATCCTTAGCAAAGGAACACCTGCAGAATATTTCTGCAATATCATAAACCATTTGCTAGAAACAGGGACCGTACCTGGGAATTTTAAGGCTGCTGAGAGGAACCAAGAATGAGACACGGACACAGAGCCTTATGGTTTGCCAATAAACTTTTATTAACAAAAGAAAAGGGTTTGGGAAATGCCTCTCGGTCCCTGCACTAAGAGGTGGTTCCCTAACTCAAACAAAACAAATGGTCTGTTGGATGGCGGAATGTCCAAAGTTAAACATCCTGTGTCCAAAGTACTGTTCAGGCCCTCACATTATAACAATGAACGCTAAAATGAAAAGGGTAATGTCTTCGGCCTTTAGTAGTGTATAAATGTTCAAAAAGGAAAATGCATAACTCCGACACAAAAGTTCCAGAAGGATAGAGTTCCTTGTTCCAGGGGATGGTTCCCTTCCCCAGGATTTCTCTTCACTCTGTCGCATGTTAAAAAATATCAGTTCCTTGAGTTTCTCTTGATCAACAACACAACCGGTACACAAAACAACTTGGCTTTTAGTCTTTATCTTGTTATGATATCTGGTGTAGTCTCCTGCCAGGTATTCACTTCTTGAAAGTCTGTATCTTCATAGGATACCTGGGGTACTTCCTTGCCAGGTTTTCACTCCTCTTCACTGTGGTTTAACACAGCCTTTTTTGGCTTGTACTGGTATACCCTTCTCATGTCCTCTTTAGGTGATGTATTTCATATATACTGTTCAGCTTGTCTTTCCTGGTATGCTTCTCTACCAGGGCCCTCTCCTATTACCACACGTGTAACTGCCTGGTATACTCTCCAGCCAGGGCTTTCTTATATGAACACACTTGCAACTACCTAGTATACTCTCCTGCCTGGGCTTTCATATGTGAACACACTTACAACTGCCTGGTATACGTATACTCTGCTGCCAGGGCTTTCTTATATGAACACACATAAAACTGCCTGGTATACTCCTGCCAGGGCTTTTCTTATATATGTATTTTCCTTGTACCTTTAATTTGCCTGGTGTACTCTGCTGTCAGGGTTTTTCTCTTGTGGGCTCTGGGCACACTTCCAAACTTGATAGTCTCTTATTTTTGCTGTATCTGATATTGAATGGGCTTCTCTTATGTGTGTATTGCATATACTCACAAACTTGAGAGTCTTGTACTTTTGTTCCGTTCTCCCTTTTAAAAAAAATGCTTTCTTGCTCTATCTCTTTCATATGCTTCATTAATAATTTATCGGGTTTGGCATAGCTGCCAATAAGCCCCGGTGTCCCTGCTTCCCTTTGGTGGACTCACCAGCTCTTTCTGGCGTATCCTGTTTCTCCCGTAGCAATCCTGTGGCGGCCGTTCAGCGCTTCCTTCCTTCTCGCTGCACCCGCTTCTCAACTTCTCTCCCTCTTGCTGTCCCTGCTGGACACTTCTGCGTCATTTTGGGCTTTGGTAAGGCAGAGGCTGCCTCCGAACACCTACAAACGCCCAGAAGCCTTCTGAGAGTTTCTGGAATTCCTGCAACATGTTCTCTCTCGTGGTCAGCTTCCCATTTCCTTGTCCTCGAGCCGGTCTGGTCTGGTCCACTCCACGTAACTCTCTCTAGGCCTGCGGTCTCACAGTTCGTATCAAGAGGAGCAGCTTACTTCCGCCAGCAGCGCACCTCATTCAGCTGCTTCACCTGTTTAAATTTCCCAGCTACATGTATGCGTTCTCAACAATTAGAGCACAGCTTGTGCTCTTGTCCTTCTTTGATCTGCATTACTTGGCTCATCTTCATCGCCACAGTATTCTTGTAGTTATG
Source organism: Ambystoma mexicanum (assembly GCF_040938575.1). Lineage (NCBI taxonomy): Eukaryota > Metazoa > Chordata > Amphibia > Caudata > Ambystomatidae > Ambystoma > Ambystoma mexicanum. The sequence goes on along the minus strand of NC_090934.1, from coordinate 307,666,744 downwards.
TGAATGGTTGTGAGACAGGCATGATATCAAGGGGGACACAGACTCAAATGTTATAGTTTCAACACCTGTGTTACCTATAATGCTGGGGTTGTTGTAATAACAAACTGATCCTAACTCTAAAGGGATGGTTCCCTCAATTGAAGTTTCTAAGAGCCGTCAATGTCTGAAAGTCCAAAACCATTATCCGTCTGTGTCTAAACCTTTGCTTGCCCTCACTTTCTGATAAAAAGTAGTAGAAAGTTTCTTTAAAGAAAAAATAGTGATTCATCAAGAAATGTATACCAAGGCTGTTTTCTGGTGGTCTTCCCACCGGGTGTGGCTTGGTCAGTATCATCAAAGTTCAGCACAATCAAAAAGATGTTGTTCATTAGCTCTGCTGCACAAAGTTCTTGCACTCTGTTCAAACAACTCCTAATGTTGTTAGTTCCTGCGGATCCCCTTCCCCAAGCTTCAATCCTTCCAAGTTTCAGACCAAACAAAAATATAACACAGTTTCTTTCAGGCTTCTCAGGGTTCCTTTCCCCAAGCTTTTGCCAACTTCTTTCACCTAATAGGGGTTCACCTTTGTTAGGCCTCTTAGGGTTCCCTTCCCCAAGATCAGGACCCTTCAGTTCCAAACTCAAGTTCATTTTAACAACGCAGTTTCTCTTAGGCCTCTCAGGGTCTCCTTCTCCAAGCTTAGCCCTCTTCAGTTTTAAACACAAAATTCAACTTGTCAAATACGTATTCACCTTGGTTAGGCCTCTAAGGATTCCCTTCCCCAAGCTCAGGCACTTTCAGTTCCAAACACGAGTTCAGTTGCAAACACAAAATTCAACTTGTCAAGATGGTCCCTTCTTTTCTTTACAGTTCCTTTCACACACAACCTTCTCATGGGCTAATATCAGAGACTTTCGAAAATGCTAGGTTCTTGGCTCCTCCTAAGCGCGACCACTCTGATCTTTAGCCCTTCTCTGTATTTCCTGTTCTGGTTTTCTTCTATTCTCTGTTCCTTCAGGTATCTCCCACTTTGCTGTGAACACTTGAACACTTGCACCTTCTTTGTCTTTCTCTTCTCTTGCCTTGCTGTGCCCCTGGCACCTTCCTTTGGGTTCACTTGCCCTTTACTGTGCTTCTTGCACATTCACTTCTTTACTTTTGTGCACCCTTGCACATGTCCTTTTCCTTTCCATGCCTCTTGCATACTTGTTTCACTCTCCGGTGCTCACTTGCACCTTCCCTTCACTTTTGGGTCACTCTCACCCTTCTTATCTACTTTCAAGGCTTTTTCTTCCTTTCCGCTCTCTCAGCACTTATCTCTCACTTTCCATTCACTTTCAGTTATCTTTATTACTTTCTGCTTCGTGATGCTTGCAAACTCTGTCTTTCTCCCTTCCCACTCCAGCTAGCTGCATGCTCCAAAGTTTCTCTCGGGTACCGTTGAGCTGGCGAGCGTCCTCTCTGGGCATATGGGACCGAGGTCAAAGTCCCACCATCTGTCCCTCAGATCCCATTGAGACGGGCACACGTCCAAAGGGAATGAGCACTTCTCCACAAGCCACCAGCAGGACAAGGGCTGCCTCAATCGGGCTCCCTGAAGACAACGCTCACTAGCCATGCTGCAGCCCCTCACAAGCACCGGGCCAGCATCTCGGCACGCTGCTCTTCTCCAGATTCTCCAGCCTTCTCTCCCTCCAACTCCCTGACTTTTCGGTGTGGGAAACTACCCATTCATAATACCCGCTCGTGGACACAAACACCAAGAATGAGATACCGGCACAGATCTAGTATGACAATCAAAGTTTTATTCATGCAGAATGCACTCAAGCTGAGAGCGAAGAAGAGCAAAGGCTTTGTTCGGGCCTCTGTCTTCTTGTACAAAATCTTCATATTTATAAATTTTAACCAGCAGGATTGCATGACACATGATTACCACAAGAGGAGCACAGCAAACATAATACGCACAAGACATATTCTCAGCACAGAATACCAGTCAGCCATCTGGTTTGTCGCTTCATGTTTGACAGTTTGGAATGCACGTCAGCAAGCAAGGTGACCGAATTCGCCCACTGAGTGTATTCCTGTCTTCCAAGTGATACGCTGAACGAACTGCTTGTACATCAACTGGTCGTGCATATGTTTGAGCTAAGTTAACATCGGCCCTTTGAACATCAGTTCTTTCAACACCTATTGGAGCTGAGGAACCCTCAACTATGCACATAAGTGAGTGGTGATACAGTAGAATTGGTAATATCTATGGCAATAATGTCCAAATGGCATTTTCCAGCATAATGAATGCATTTGTGGTTTCAACAAAGGTGGCCATTATTGTCTGGCACATTGCAGGAAGGCAGTTGATACATAGATATAAAAGAAATAGTATTGTTAATTCAACCATGAGAACGGATAGTAACTTCCAGCCAAAAGAGGTGAACAAATACCACAGAGAACCACCAATGTCTAATGTGCCAGTGGGGATATAAGCTTGGTCAGTGATGCTCCGAAGGCTATCTATTGCATGACGTACAGAGGGGGAGGAGTCAGGTGTAAAGGAACAACAGGTGAACCTGATGACCTGGTAAACACCCCCTTTTTCAGTCAAGATCATATCTAGTACAATTCTGTTCTGGAGAGCCACTAACCATATGGCTTGTAATTCTATAGTGATATTATCGAGGGCACTTGTGGTTTCTACTACAGTGGCCTCCAGGTGTTTCGCTAGCTAGAGTATGTCTCTGGAGTTAATGGAAGGGCCATACCAGGGAATTATTGCTTTAAGGATATCCCCCACTACCTGAGGTCCAGTATCATCCTGTATTGCATGACGCTTTTGTCATGATAGAGGAGATCAATGGCTTTCTCTTACCGTGATAGCAGGCAGCACAAACCCCTTGTAACATCGCCCTGCGCATTTAGAAGGTAACCAAGAATATGCATTGGTGGCACAAATAAACTATATTGATTCCTCCACTTAGAGGGGGCCTTTAAATATCTTAGCCAGTAAGTGCAGTCTATAGTTGCAGTTCAAGGTAAAGCCCATATCCTTTGTACCATTGCTGGATATGCACATACTACCTAAGACAGTGCTGGTCCTTATATGGAGAACAGGTGCATGGGAGGGCAGCTGAGAGGCTTGATTGCTGTACAACGTTATGTTCATAAGGAAAGACAATGTCTGATATTCCCTAGGGAACAGGTTAATTAGCAGGAAGGCTCCAGTAGGCATATTGACGCCCTGACAACCTTCCTTTTTAAGAAGATTGTCATAGAAATACTGATAAGGGGTCCTAGGCAGGGTGTGCTTGGTGCTACCTATTCCAGCGTATATGCCAGTGAAAGGAGGGCCTCCCCTGACCAGAGCTATGTGTAGCGCATAACATGAGGTAGGGAATGGTAAAGGGAACTGCTGCAACGGGAGGCCTTCATCAACATAGACTGGGTAATACAAACAGATATAAAAGTTCCTTCTATTGATGATTTTGTGTGTTTTATGTAAAACAGAAACAAAGGCATTCGTCTCTATGAATTTCTCTTTATGATATTGTTGGATAAGAGACAGGGTGTCATTGGAGAAACTGATTACTGCACCAAATAGGGATGGTGCTACATAGTATTGCAGTAATAAACACCCAACCAGCACATGATCTATCCTAGCAATACCGTATATACAAATCCCTTCAAACAATACCATTTTTTTTTCATTGATAGAAGCATAGTGGTGCACTAAAACTCTCTGAGGCAAGGTGACGGTGTACTCACAGTTTAGCATGGCTGGTGTATGTAGAAAAAACAAAACAAAACACAAGGCAGATTTCATGGCAAGTATAGAGCTTAATTCCTCTGTGAAGGGTCTCTTTGTGCTACTGCACACCCAAGTAGTCCATTAAAGTTGGCAATCTTGTCTGCCTGGCAACTGTCCCTCATGGAAAGGGATTCTTTATAATTTCCTTGGTCGTAGATTGTACCGTGTTAGGGAGAATTCTCTGTTTAGGCTGAATTTCCTAACCTAGTGAGTCCCCCAGCAGCTTTGCTGGATTTCTGGAGTTTGTTTTTTCCATCCTGCCAAGAGTGAGACTCTTTTCCTCCCACTCTTGGACATGAATGTGTGTAATTCCTTTGAATAGCAATGTGTTCTATGGGCTATGGGGTCTTTTACTCCATAGGGTCTCATATGTTTTTCTATGTGTGTTACACCGCACCCTATGTGCCGTAACACTGGGGCGTCCTAGCGGACCTCCACCATAGACTCCATACCCAGGGGCTGACTACTGTCTCCCCGGGCATGTAAAGTCACCATTGGCTTTACTAGACCTAAATTTACTAACAGAACTAGTACAAACCATCTTATTGTGGACGCACTAGTAGGGGTAATTCGATTACTCCTGGATCTGTTACTCGAGGGGGCACTGTCCCGTCCCCCCTCGTCGAGTTTTGGCTGGTGGCAGTGGAAACTACTTGTTATGTTCTACCCCGAACATAACCCTATGGGATTCGTCCCATTGTTAGAGATTGATACTTTTTCTCGTTAATTTCTAACGTACCACCGGTCTACTTATCTTAAATAAGTTTATCGGATGGTATTTTCTGCCAGAACTCGGTTTTTAAAAATGGCGTCTGTGTTCGTCTCTGTGACTCCTAAACCAAAGGTTGAGCCCTTTGTTCCACTTTTGGCGTGCTCTGTACAGACACCCTCCAAAGTGGTGCCATTCTGTCTGGGTTACCACAGGGGTGTGGGAGGGGGTTTAGGCACCCTGGACCGAGTTGCCTTGCCAACTCCGGTCGCACTCTGGAGTGATTGGCCCAAGTGGTGAGCCTTCCCGCTCACCACTTAGCATGTGTTGATTGACAGCTAGGCTGAATGAATGGGGGTTTTCTGCATAAAAGCAGGGCTTTTGGGACTGGATCTTCAGAAGTCGGCACAGGACCTAAGAATCCGACGAGGGTAACGCTGAGCCGACCTGCACGACGACACCTCCGGTGGAGCCCTGCGGAACCGACTCACCACTTCCCGACGAAAGAGGAGATCTCCCTGCCAGAGAGTCTCTTCCCCTGACTGGTGGGAACAACCAGTCCCCTTTGCTTTTTCTTCGCCTCAGGACGCAGTGGTCGAATTGCCCGTGCAGAGCACCTCGGCAACCGGATAGCCACTACCCCTGTACTGCGACCAAAAGGTGGTGCCTTGTGACGGAGCACTCCGCGGCTGGTCTCTTCCCTGGTGGTGCACCGGACTTCACTTTTCTTCGACGACGAGAACATCTCTACTCTTGGCAAAGACCGACGTGCATCCACCACCAGGAACAACTGCCCCCGCCGGAGCTGTCTCTCCACAAACAAGGTACCGTGTCCGCCTGGCTTCCCTTTCGATCGGTTCGAGTGAGGTGTCTTAATCCTCTCCTTTCCGTTGGGTCGCCTCCAAGCTTTCTCACGTATTGTTCTGAACTGGTTCAATCTGCCGATAACAATTTGCTACAAAGACTAGAACGCATTTCCCCTAGAGACTTTTTGGGACATATCGCCTTGCCTCTCTCCGAGTGGGCCTGGCCTCTGAACTTTATGATCTATTGTGGTTCTTGCCTTCTTGCCTTGCATTTTTCCTGTGATGTATTGAACTGTGTTGATTTCGCAACCTGCCTATTTTTCTCTCCCGTCCTAACTAATATTAGAGTGCCATCTAGGTTGAGATATACACCTCTGTCTGCAAATAAGTGATGCTGGAAGAACCTAGACTTGTCGAAATATTGTTAGAGGGATTGATCGTCTCTTTTTCGTAGAGTAATTGTGATTGAAGTGTTTGCCGTGATAGTGCCATAGTGTTTTTCATACATGTTCCATTATAAATAAATACCTGAATATCTATACACTGAGTCTCGTTGCGTGTTTGCTTGTCTTGCTGTGAAGAATTGCCCTATATTGTATACTCCACATACTGCTCAACTCTTCTTGAGGGAAGTCTGACTGCTCAGCCACAGCTACCAAGTGAATCTGTGTGGTACAGACTGCTACCAAGTGGGTTCACCGCCAACGCCTGTAGTCCTAAATCTTTTGCAGTGGTCCCAGAGGGGACTGCACAGGTTTTCCGCCTAACATACCGTGACCCCTCTACTGCTCCAGCAATGTCTTTGGGGCTAGCGGAAACAATGTGAGTGTCAAATGTTTCAGCTGAAGGGTGCTCATTTCATGTGACTGGCGTGAATCCAAAGCTTGTGGCCGTCACACTTCACTGAAGTCTGAGTAGCGAACAATACCTGCAATAGCCCGTTCCACATGAGTTGTGGTCCTAATGTTCGCTGGAAGCTCTTTGTAAAAACCCAGTCACCTGGCTGGATGCTGTGTCCTGATCCCTCCAATGGTGTTGGTAGGCAATCAGCAACCTGTTTGCGAAGAATGTACAGGGTTTTAGTTAGCTCTTTAGCGTAGTCAATCAATAAAGGATAAGGTACATCTCTCAATCTCTTTGGATTTGCCATGCTCCATAAATTTCCTGGGCGGCCCATGATTACTTTGTAAGGAGACAGTCCAACAACTGAGTGCATAACGGTTCTCATGGAGAATAATGGGAGTGCGTTTACTCATCCTAGGGCACTGCTAGCGCATATCTTAGACAGTTTGTTCTCCAAAATAGAGCTAATTCTCTCTACCCATCCTGCTGCTTGCGGATGGTAAATCGCATGGAAATGTTGCTGTATGCCTAATGCTTTACACACCAGTTCCATTGTGGTGTTAACAAAATGTACACCATTGTCGCTCCACAAACTGTCACGTAGTCCAAATGGAGGTAAATACTCCTTTACGAGTATTTTAGCAGTACTTAACGCAGTATTGTCCTTTAAGGCAAATGTTTCTACCCATTTGTTAAACATGCATACTATCACTAACACATATTTCTTGCTTGACAGGGAGGCAATTCAATGATGTCCATTTGCAATGCTTCAAAGGGAAATTCAGGTGTCCAAAAATGCCCTTTTAGGGGCTCCCTCACCCTTCCCAATGTTAAAGGAAGCACATACTAGGCAATTCTTACAGAAAGCAACAGTGGCTGGTCTTAGCTTGGTGTTACTCTACACTGTAGTGAGCAACTTGCATATTCCCTCTGTGCTCACGTGAGACAACCATGAGCATAGGACAACATCAAGGGTATATATTTGTTTGGCAATTTGACTTTCCCTCATCTTGTGTGTCTAACCAACAATTATCTATACATTTAACGGTCTGCCTCCATTCTTCTAATCCTTGGACATTGGCCGCAGACTGAATATATTTTATCGTATCTGTGGTGTCAAACATCACAGTGCCTTCCTTTTGTGCGTGGCAGACATACATGAGCGATAAGGAGGACTGAACAGTTGTTTTGCCTTTGCTTATTTATTTTTATTTTATTACATTTATTACTCGCCCAGACCCTGGGGTATCACGGCGAGGTTACAGACAGCTTAGTAATGCATAGATAGAGAGAGCCGGTATGGCCCAATTACATTGGCAAAGGTACATGAAATAAGAACAGTGGCACACAATAGAGTAACACATAATAGGAATATATACAGAAAAGAAATGGCAAGAGTACATATTTATACATGTTCAGCTGGCTTTGTTATTGGTATTGATTAAATAACCAGGTTTTCAGTAGTTTTTTAAAGCCTGCAAGAGTTTCCTGATTTTTGATGATGATTGTAAGAGAGTTCCAATGTTTAGGGGCTAAATGTTGGAAACTAGTGTCCCCTGCTCTCCATTTCTTGAATCTCTGTAAGACCAGTAGTGACTGGTTATTAGATCTTAACGTTCTGGTGATAGTTTTTCTGGAAATTACTTGGTTTAAGTAGATGGGCGCTTTTTCATGGAGGCATTTGAAGGTGGTGCATAGAGTTTTGAAGATCACTCTGGCTTTGATAGGTAACCAGTGGTGCTTTCTTCGTATTTTGGATATATGATCTGATTTTCTTATGCTGAGAGCAGCCCGCAAGGCTTTATTTTGTATCAGCTGCAATTTGTTGAGGTTAGTGGTTGCAGTGCCTAGAAATAGAACATTACAGTAGTCGAGTCGTGAGAGGATCAAGGCCCTGGCTAATGTAATACAGTTTGTAGATGTCAGAAATTGGCGGCTGAGTGAGATAAGTTTAGAGGTGTAGGATGTGGATGATGAGAGCGTGCTTATATGTTTAGTTAAGGTGAGGTTGGAATCCAGATAGACTCCGAGTGTTTTAACATGTTTGAGTACTGGGATGATTGTGCCGTCTGTATTGATGGTGGCGTAATCGGGATGAAGAGCGTTTATTTTAGATTGAGACCCCCCACAATGAGTATCTCTGTCTTGTCATCGTTGAGGCAGAGACTGTTTAGAGCCATCCAGTTTTGGATTATGGAATAGATTTTGTTTATAGCGAGTGTGTCTTGAATGTAGTTTCCCGATAGGGGGATAAGGATCTGGGTGTCATCTGCGAAGTTGGTGTAGATGACACCCATATTATCCAGGGCTGCAAACAGGAGTTTGGTGTAGGCATTGTAGAGTGTGGGTGATAGGCAGGACCCTTGTGGTATGCCTATTGGGACTGGTATGGGATCGGCAGCTTCTTTGCCCATGGACCCTCTGGAGGTACGTTCAGCCAGAAAGGATTTGATCCATGTAGTGGCATTATTGGAAAAATTGAAGACATTGGCTAAAGTGGCACAGAGTTTATTGTGGTCCACCAGATCGAACGCTGCGAATAGGTCTAGTAGAAGTAGGATGCAGAGTTTTCCTGCGTCTCTGATAGTGTCCATTCGGATTTTGAGATCCAGGAGGGCTGTTTCTGTACTATGATTAGGGCAGAAGCCAGATTGTCTAGTGCGAAGAGTTGGTTCTGTTCCAGGTGTGCTTGGACTTGATTATACGCTATTTTATCAAGGATTTTCAATAAGAATGGTACCGTGGTTATGGGTCTGTAATTGGTAGGCACTGTAGGGTCAAGTCTGTTTTTTTTTAACAGCGGTGTCACCCAAGCTTCCTTAATGCTAGCTGGCACCACATCTTTATCGAAGGAAGCATTTATGAATTTTGTTATGATGGGTGTCAGGGCATGTGCGCAGGATTTCACAACTTTGGCCGGGACGGAGTCTCCCTTGCAGTTGGAGGCTTTGAGCTTGGATATGGTATTACGCACTGTTTCTTGTGAGACTGGAGTGAACTGGAAAGTAGGTTTGGTGTTATCATTGCCGGTGGGTAGGTTATTATTCATGTCATATTTGTCCTCTAGAAGTTGTTTTTTTTAGCTAGGATTTTGTTTTGGAGGAGGTGGTTCTTGGCAGCGAGGGCATCTTGGATGGTATTACACCACTCCTTGCTGGAGTTGCTATAGTTAGTGGTTGGTATTGGGTTTTCCAATTCTTTGAGAATTGAGAAATGTTCTTTTGAGTCGGATGGAGCGTTGCTGATCCGGGCATTAAAGGCATTGGCTTTATGAGTAATAATGGCTTTTTTGTACGTTCTGTTTGCTCCTGGCAAGCTATTTCGGATTCTGTATAGGGGTGTTTCCTGTGGCTGTGTTCATGAGCATGTTTGATTATCCTGAGTGTGACAAGTTCCTCACTGAACCAGAAGCAAAAGCGTTTTTCAGAGCATTTCGTTTTTGTAGTGAGTGGGACTAGTGCGTTGATGGTGGCCATAAGACAGTTGCGGTAGGTATCTGCTAGTGTGTTAGGACTGTTATCATTCTTAGGTAGTGTGCTTAACGCCTCGGACAACAGAGGCTCTAGGCTTTCTGGTGTGAGTTTGCGAAGGTTTCTGCTTTCGTAGGAACGGGGGGTTTTGGGGGTGGATGATGGGGGTTCAGAGGTATGTATGGAGAATATGATACAATGATGGTCTGACCATTCAAGTGGGGTTATTGAATCAATGCAGACATTTGTGTTGAGCGAGAGGACCCAGTCAAGAATTCGTCCTTTGATGTCGGTGGGGGAGTTTACTAACTGAGTAAAGCTCATATCCTTTAATGAGGAGTGAAGTGCTTCTGCTTTGTGGTCGAGGTTGTCATTGAATCCTACATTCAGGTCTCCCAATAGGATGCACTTGGTGTTAGGTTTGATGTAAGGAGCTAATAGTAGTGGGATGTCAATTTCTGGCTGAGTTGGGGGCTCTGTAGATGTCTAGTAGGGTAATGGTTGTTTTACCATTTAAAGGGAGTTTAGCTAGCAGTATTTCATATCCTAGTAGGCTTTCAATTTGGCATGATCTTAGTTGGAGTGTGGTCCTTGCAATGATAGCCATGCCACCTCCATGTGTATGAGACCTATCTGTTCTAAGTATGGTGTAGTCATGCGGGATGGCTATGGTGAGGAGAGGGCCGGATGCTTGGTGAAGCCAGGATTCAGTTACAATTAGAATGTCGAGATGGGATTCTGTGATGAGGTCAGGGATTTCGATGGCATGGGCTCTTAGGGACCATGCGTTTATGAGGGGACATTGGAGGGTGGAGGGAGATTTAGGTGTAGACTTATCCACTGTTTTCATGGTCACTGGTCTGGTGTTGGTACTGAGTTCCGGATTGGTTTTGGAAGTGTTTTGGTCAGCCCTTAAGGATAGTTTGGTGTGTGAATCTAGAGACAGGGTGATATGAGAAGTGTGATGATTCACCTGGGGCTGAGTGCGTGCTCTTAGGCGGAGCTGCCTAGCTTTTCCTAGGATGGGAGTTGATTGCTTGTTTTCAGTGATAATATGGTTCCGAGTGAACTTCAGGGGTTGTGTAGCTGGGACATCATAGATAGGGAGCTGTGAGTTGGCCTTAGATTTGGTGGTTGTATTATCCTTGGTGGTTGAGGGGAATGGTGCTGAAGATGGCAAGAATGGCATAGGGCAGGGGATGGGATGGTGTCTTGAGCAGACCGGTTTGGTGAGGCCTAGGCCGTTATTGTGTACAATGTAGTGGCTTCCCGAACAGGGAGAATGGTGAGGGATAAGGCAAAAAGGAAACATGATGAGGCTTAACCAAGCTGGCATGATTGTGGTGAGGATAAGAAGCAAGAAGGATGATTCTACCCAGCAAGGTAGGTCCAGGCATGGCGGTACCGTATTAATTAGTTAATTAATCAAAAGCACCATGCACCACGGCTATAGTTGAATGTGCAAATGGGTAGATCTCTCAGTATTACCTATAGTCTAGTCTGGCATTTGCACTGGCAGTCTGATTCCACTTAGGGCGACTGGACAGGCGTGGTCAGTGTGTCCATTGACCATGTGTACCTGTGTATCATGCACAACTGTTTTGTGTGCACTGCATTTAATGATGGCCAACATATTTGGCAATGTCAGGGCATTCAGTAATTTAAGCATCAATAAACCATGTTGTAATTTCATGCCATATGAAGTCAGGAACCCTCTTTCGGCGCATAGGCGGCCAAAAGTATGTTCTACGCCAAAGGAATACTGGCTTTTTGTGTATATGTTTACCATGATAGCCATCATGACAGTATCCAACCAGGTTAAGACGCTGGGTATGATAATGAACTCCTCTGTCAGCTCAGAATCACAGGCTAATTTCTTACGAAAGAATACGGCCTACTATCTGCGGCTCATGAGGGCCATAAGACCCTTCTTAAGTGATAATAACATGGCCACCATTGCCAGGGCTGTTGTATTATCCAAGTTAGATTACAGCAATGCCCTTTTGATAGGTGGAAGTGCTAAAGACCTACACACTTGCCAAGTCATTCAGAATGAGAAAATCCCTCCACTTGTTTACAGCCGAAGACAGGATTAAGTTCAAATCCCTTTCCCCTGTTGCATAAATGCTTCTTCGGTAAAACTCCAAACTACCTGAAGAAAAACATTGTACTCTATTCACCGAAGAGACAGTTGCGCTCAGCAGGTAAAAACGTACTAGTCAAACATAAATATAAGCTTAAATCAGCCATGGGCAGATCATGTGTAGTGAAGGCAGCTCAGATGTGGAACTCCCTCCCGGTGGCATTGAGAACTCAAGAAAATCATCTTCAATTCAGAAAACTTCTGAAAACCCATCTTTTCAAGTAGTTTTCTTTCTAAACGACAGCGCCTTTAGCGGACCTAGGGAGGTCCAATTAGAAATGTGTGTGTTTCTGTGTTACAGCGCCCTGTTGCCCGCTGGCTTTCAGCGCTATAGAAGTATACATTACATTACATTACATGAGTCCTGCACTGAGTTCACATGCTCGGGTAAGGGCATGAGTGCTGGGGAATCCTACCGGTTTCAACAATTGTTTTGAGGTTGTAATGGCATATACTGCTGTAGAGGTTCCATTCAGTAATTTAAAACAAGACCCATCTACATACAGAGTACCGTCTGGCTATTTGAATGGGACATCCACCAGATCCAACCGTCCCTTCATTTATTCATCAGTGGTTAGTTACCAATCATGCATTTCAATAGAACCATCAGAAAGGAGGGGTCGCAAAGTGGGCAGATTTAAGATATTACATCGCTGAATCGTGATATGAGGTGCCAATAATGTCAATTCATACCTAGTAAGACTGGCATTCGTTAAATGCTGGGTCTTGGTTTTATTCATCAATATGTCTATTGTATGAGGGACTGAAAGGGTGACAGGGTGTCCTAACAATATGGCATCTGCTTGTTTCATGGATAATGCTGCGGCAGCAACACCCCGTAAACAGTTGGGTAGTGCATTTGCCATCAGATCCAAAGTGAAGAAAAAGTATGCACATGGCCTTTTATCACCACCTTGCAGTTGTGTTAGTACAGACAACGCACAGGCTTGACTTTCATGCACAACCAAGGTGAAGAGTTTTGTATAGTTAGGAGTTCCCAAGGCAGGTGAATTGCCAAGTGCTGATTTTAGTGTGTCAAAGCTCTGCTGGTGAGCAACAGTCCATGGCAAATGAACAGGAGCGTTGCTTGAGGTTAGTTCTAGCAATGGTTTAGCCAGGAGGGAAATATTAGGGATACACTACCTACAGCATGAGGTCATCCCTAGGACCCCTCTGACTTCTTGCTGTGTTGTTGGAACAGACATCCTCATAATGGCTTCTAAGCATTGTGGGTGCAAGCGTCTCGCCCTTTTTGACAATAGATGTCCTAAATAAGTGACCTGTGTCTTAAAAAACTGTAACTTGCTGGGGGATACTTTATGCCCAATGGGTGCTCAGAACTGCAACAGTCGCACTGTGCAATCTGTACATTCCTTTTGGGTGTTAACTGCTATCAAATGATCATCAACATATTGTAAAAGTACTCTATGAGTGGTTGGAGTGACCATGTCAACTTGTGTCTTTAAAGCTTGGCAATATATGCTTGAACTTTCAGTGTATCCCTGTGGGGCACTGCATAAAGTATACAATCGCCCGTCAAAATTAAAATCGAATAGGTACTGACTGTCTTTGTGGATTGCAATGCTAAATAAAGTGTTCTTGAGATCAATGACTGTAAAAGATTCTGCCGAGGTTGGAATCATAGTGAAAAGGGAAGTCATGTCGGGAACCACAGGGAGCTGAGGTACCACAATCTTGTTAATGGCGCAGAGATCATTTATAAGTCTCCACTTATTCAAGGCAGCCTGGTTTTCCTTCACTATGCTTCTGTATGAGTAAAATGGGACTGATTCAGGGGCTACCCACTATTTCCTTTAATATGCCCTTCACCAATAGGTCCTGTATGTTAGGGAGAGTTCTCCAGAATGGCTAATTTCCCTTACCTACTGAGTCCCTCAGCAGCTTTGCTGGATTTCTAGGATTTGTTTCACCTGGTAAGAGTGTGCGCCTTTTTTCCCACTCTTACATGTGTTTTGCTGTTTGTGTTTTAACATTCTTGTGTTCATAGACTGTGGAGCCTCACCTACTCCATAGGCATCATCTTTTTATGTGTGTTACACAGCACCTTCAGTGCAGTGACACGGGGTTGTCTTTTAGACTTCCCAACTCAGACTGACTACTGTCTCCCAGAACATGTAAAGTTGCCATTGACTTTATTAGTCTCTTTAAAATCCACAGACCCAGTGCAAACTATCTTACATAGAGTACTGGAAAGGGTTAATACCTATCCCTTTTTGTCTGTTTCTCTTGGAGCCTTGTTTCGCTCCCTTTTCATCAAGACTTGGCCGGTAGCAGTGCTAACTACCCTATTTTTCCTACCACAGTTATCTTAAAAACCATTGGTATTGTTCTAGCACGGGTGCACAACTGATTTTGACAGAGGGCCGAAAATACCTTACATGAGGGCTATAGTGGGCCGAAAGGTAAAAGTGGCCGGGGCGGTAGGCGGGACATGTCAGGAGGCTTTTTCAACACCCAATTTGTATTAAACACATGGAAAAAGAATATGTTTTTGAGGGGTAACGATTTTTATTGCATTTCAAAAGTACATTTTGTACTAAACATTTTCCATTGTTATCATTTATTTCAATTTAGTTATTGTATATCGTCTGTTTAATGAAATTATATATATTTTATTGACCCTTGATTCGACATTCCGTTATTTTGGACTGCTATAGTTTGCTGTTTGGGTTGCCCAAGAGGAGTATGGCCTTCGTTGAGTCAGGTTTCCTCAAAAAAGCAAAGGATGTACATCTCCTAACTGTGCCTGTTTTAGCTTTATTATTGAGTTCACTCTTGGAGTGCAACACTATGCCCCATGGCTCCCACCCCCAACCAAACACTATGCCCCATGGCCCCCTCACCCCAACCAAACACTATGCCCCATTGCCCCCTCGCCCCCAACCAAACACTATGACCCATGGCTCCCACCCCCAACCAAACACTATGCCCCCTGTCCCTCACCCCCCAAGCAAACACTATGCCCCCTGTCCCTCACCCCCAACCAAACACTATGCCCCATGGCCCCCTCACCCCCAATCAAACACTATGCCCAATGGCTCCCACCCCCAACCAAACACTATGCCCCATGGCCCCCACTCCTCAAGCAAACACTATGCCCAATGGCTCCCACCTCCAACCAAACACTATGCCCCATGGCCCCCAGCCTCAAGCAAACACTATGCCCCCTGTCCCTCACCCCCAACCAAACACTATGCCCCTTGGCCCCCTCACCCTCAACCAAACACTATGCCCCATGGCCCCCTCACCCCCAACCAAACACTAGGCCCATGGCTCCCACCCCCAACCAAACACTATGCCCCATGGCCCCCACGCCTCAAGCAAACACTATGCCCACTGTCCCTCACCCCCAACCAAACACTATGCCCCATGGCCCCCTCACGCCCAACCAAACACTATGCCCCATGGCCCCCTAACCCCCAACCAAACACTATGCCCAATGGCTCCCACCCCCAACCAAACACTATGCCCCATGGCCCCCACGCCTCAAGCAAACACTATGCCCCCTGTCCCTCACCCCCAACCAAACACTATGCCCCATGGCCCCCTCACCCCCAATCAAACACTATGCCCCATGGCCCCCTCACCCCCAACCAAACACTATGCCCCATGGCTCCCACCCCCAACTAAACACTATGCTCATGGCCCCCTCACCCAAACCAAACACTATGCCCCATGGCTCCCACCCCCAAGCAAACACTATGCCCCCTGTCCCTCACCCCCAAGCAAACACTATGCCCCCTGTCCCTCACCCCCAACCAAACACTATGCCCCATGGCCCCCTCACCCCCAACCAAACACTATGCCCCCTGTCCCTCACCCCCAAGCAAACACTATGCCCCATGGCCCCCTCACCCCCAACCAAATACTATGCCCTATGGCCCCCTCACCCCCAACCAAACACTATGCCCCATGGCTCCCACCCCCAACTAAACACTATGCCCCATGGCCCCCTCACCCCCAACCAAACACTATGCCCCATGGCTCCCACCCCCAACCAAACACTATGCCCCCTGTCCCTCACCCCCCAAGCAAACACTATGCCCCATGGCCCCCTCACCCCAAACCAAACACTATGCCCCATGGCTCCCACCCCCAACCAAACACTATGCCCCCTGTCCCTCACCCCCAAGCAAACACTATGCCCCATGGCCCCCTCACCCCCAACCAAATACTATGCCCTATGGCCCCCTCACCCCCAACCAAACACTATGCCCCATGGCTCCCACCCCCAACTAAACACTATGCCCCATGGCCCCCTCACCCCCAACCAAACACTATGCCCCATGGCTCCCACCCCCAACCAAACACTATGCCCCCTGTCCCTCACCCCCCAAGCAAACACTATGCCCCATGGCCCCCTCACCCCAAACCAAACACTATGCCCCATGGCTCCCACCCCCAACCAAACACTATGCCCCATGGCCCCCACGCCTCAAGCAAACAATATGCCCACTGTCCCTCACCCCCAACCAAACACTATGCCCCATGGCCCCCTCACCCTCAACCAAATACTATGCCCCATGGCCCCCTCACCCCCAACCAAACACTATGCCCCCTGTCCCTCACCCGCAACCAAACACTATGCCCCATGGCCTCCTCACCCCCAACCAAACACTATGCCCAATGGCTCCCACCCCCAACCAAACACTATGCCCCATGTCCCCCACGCCTCAAGCAAACACTATGCCCCCTGTCCCTCACCCCCAACCAAACACTATGCCCCATGGCCCCCACACCCCCAACCAAACACTATGCCCCATGGCCCCCTCACCCCCAACCAAACATTATGTCCCCTGTCCCTCACCCTCCAAGCAAACACTATGCCCCCTGTCCTTCACCCCCAACTAAACACTATGCCCCATGGCTCCCACCCCCAACCAAACACTATGCCCCCCGTCCCTCGCCCCCCAAGCAAACACTATGCCACATGGCCCCCTCACCCCAAACCAAACACTATGGCCCATGGCTCCCACCCCCAACCAAACACTATGCCCAATGGCCCCCACGCCTCAAGCAAACACTATGCCCACTGTCCCTCACCCCCAAAGCAAACACTATGCCCCATGGCCCCCTCACCCCAAACCAAACACTATGCCCCATGGCTCCCCCCCCAACCAAACACAATGCCCCATGGCCCCCACGCCTCAAGCAAACACTATGCCCACTGTCCCTCACCCCCAACCAAACACTATGCCCCATGGCCCCCTCACCCCCAACCAAACCCTATGCCCCATGGCCCCCTCACCCCAACCAAACACTATGCCCCATGGCTCCCACCCCCAACCAAACACTATGCCCCCTGTCCCTCACCCCCAACCAAATACTATGCCCCATGGCCCCCTCACCCCCAACCAAACACTATGCCCCATGGCTCCCACCCCCAACCAAATACTATACCCCATTGCCCCCTCACCCCCAACTAAACACTATGCCCAAACACACTCTCAAGCATGCACCCATACAGACCCGAACCCCCCCACCCCCCAACTCACCACACACTCTCAAAGATACACCATGCACCCATACAGACCCGAAACCCCCCACCCCCCAACTCACCACACAAATTCTCAAGCATGCACCTATACAGATCCGAACCCCCCCACCCCCAACTCACCACACACATTCTCAAGCATGCACCCATATAGACCCGAACCCCCCACCCCCCAACTCAGCACACACACTCTTAAGCATGCACCCATACAGACCCGAACCCCCCACCACCCAACTCAGCACACACACTCTCAAGCATGCACCCATACAGACCCGAACCCCCCACCCACAAACTCACCACACACATTCTCAAGCATGCACCCATACAGACCCGAACCTCCCGCCCCAACACAGCACACACATTCTCAAGCATGCACCCATACAGACCCGAACCCCCCACCCCCCAACTCAGCACACACACTCTCAAGCATGCACCCATACAGACCCGAACCCCCACCCCCCAAATCAGCACACTCTCAAACATGCACCCATACAGACCCGAACCCCCCACCCCCAATTTAGCACACTCTCAAGCATGCACCCATACAGACCCGAATCCCCCACCCCCCAACTCAGCACACACACTCTCAAGCATGCACCCATACAGACCCGAACCCCCGCCCCAACGCAGCACACACATTCTCAAGCTTGCACCCATACAGACCCGAACCCCCCACCCTCCAACTCAGCATACACACTCTCAAACATGCACCCATACAGACCCAAACCCCCCACCCCCCAACTCAGCACACTCTCAAGCATGCACCCATACAGACCCGAACCCCTAACCCCCAACTCAGCACACACTCTCAAGCATGCACCCATACAGACCCAAACCCCCCGCCCCCCCAACTCACCACACACATTCTCAAGCATGCACCCATACAGACCCGAACCCCCCCACCCCCTAACTCAGCACACACACTCTCAAGCATGCACCCATACAGACCCGAACCCCCCACCCCCTAACTCAGCACACACACTCTCAAGCATGCACCCATACAGACCCAAACCCCCCACCCCCAACTCAGCACACACACTCTCAAGCATGCACCCATACAGACCCGAACCCCCGCCCCCCAATGCAGCACACACATTCTCAAGCATGCACCCATACAGACCCGAACCCCCCACCCCCCAACTCAGCACACACACTCTCAAGTATGCACCCATACAGACCCGAACCCCCCACCCCGCAAATCAGCACACTCTCAAACATGCACCCATACAGACCCGAACCCCCCACCCCCCAATTCAGCACACACACTCTCAAACATGTACCCATACAGACCCAAACCCCCCAACTCAGCACACAAACTCTGAAGCATGCACCCATACATGCATCTCAACATACACAACACAAACATACAAAAACAAACATTCATGCACAACTGAACCCCGCACCCCCCAACTCAGCACACACACTCTCAAGCAAACACCATGCACCCATACAGATCCGAACCCCCCACCCCCCAACTCAGCACACACACTCTCAAACATGCACCCATACAGACCCGATCCCCCCACCCCGAAATCAGAACACTCTCAAACATGCACCCATACAGACCCGAACCCCCCAACCCCCAACTCAGCACACACACTCTCAAACATGCACCCATACAGACCTGAAACCCCCACCCCCCCAACTCAGCACACACTCTCAAGCATACACCTTGCACCCATACAGACCCGAACCCCCCACCCCCAACTCAGCACACACACTCTCAAGCATGCACCCATACAGACCAAAACCCCCCACCCCCCAAATCAGCACTCTCAAACATGCACCCATACAGACCGGAACCCCCACCCCCCAACTCAGCACACACACTCTCAAACATGCACCCATACAGACCCGAACCCCCCACCCCCAAATCAGAACACTCTCAAACATGCACCCATACAGACCCGAACCCCCACCCCCCAACTCAGCACACACACTCTCAAACATGCACCCATACAGACCCGAACCGCCTACCCCCCAACTCAGCACACACTCTCAAGCATACACCATGCACCCATACAGACCCGAACCCCCCACCCCCAACTCAGCACACACACTCTCAAGAATGCACCCATACAGACCCAAACCCCCCAACTCAGCACTCAAACTCTGAAGCATGCACCCATACATGCATCTCAACATACACAACACAAACACTCAAAAACAAACATTCATGCACATCCGACACGCCCCCCCAGCCCCCCATCTCAACATACACAACACAAACACTCAAAAACAAACATTCATTCACATCCGACACGCCCCCCACCCCCATCTCAACATACACAACACAAACACTCAAAAACAAACATTCATACACATCCAACACCCCCCGCCCCCAACTCACCACACCCATTCTCAAGCATGCACCCATACAGACCCGAACCCCCCCACCCCTCAACTCGGCACACACACTCTTAAGCATGCACCCATACAGACCCGAACCCCCCACCCCCCAACTCACCACACACATTCTCAAGCATGCACCCATACAGACCCGAACCCCCCACCCCCAACTCAGCACACACACTCTCAAGCATGCAAACATACAGACCCGAACCCCCCGCCCCCCAACGCAGCACACACATTCTCAAGCATGCACCCATACAGACCCAAACCCCCCACACCCCAGCTCAGCACACACACTCTCAAGCATGCACCCATACAGACCCGAACCCCCCACCCCCCAACTCAGCACACACACTCTCAAACATGCACCCATACAGACCCAAACCTCCCAACTCAGCACACAAACTCTGAAGCATGCACCCATACATGCATCTCAACATACACAACACAAACATACAAAAACAAACATTCATGCACACCCGAACCCCCCACCCCAACTCAGCACACACACTCTCAAGCATACACCATGCACCCATACAGACCCGAACCCCCCACCCCCAACTCAGCACACACACTCTCAAACATGCACCCATACAGACCTGAACCCCCCACTCCCCAAATCAGCACACTCTCAAACATGCACCCATACAGACCCGAACCCCCCACCCCCCAACTCAGCACACACACTCTCAAACATGCACCCATACAGACCCGAACCCCCACCCCCCAACTCAGCACACACTCTCAAGCATACACATTGCACCCATACAGACCCGAACCCCCCACCCCCCAACTCAGCACACACACTCTCAAGCATGCACCCATACAGACCCAAACCCCTCACTCCCCAAATCGGCACTCTCAAACATGCACCCATACAGACCCAAATCCCCACCCCCCAACTCAGCACACACACTCTCAAACATGCACCCATACAGACCCGAGCCCCCCACCCCCCAACTCAGCACACACACTCTCAAGCATGCACCCATACAGACCCAAACCCCCCAACTCAGCACTCAAACTCTGAAGCATGCACCCATACATGCATCACAACATACACAACACAAACACTCAAAAACAAACATTCATGCACATCCGACACGCCCCCCAACCCCCCACCTCAACATACACAACACAAACACTCAAAAACAAACATTCATACACATCCGACACGCCCCCTCACCCCCATCTCAACATACACAACACAAACACTCAAAAACAGACATTCATACACATCCGACACCCCCCCAACACCCATCTCAACATTCACAACACAAACACTCAAAAACAAACATTCATACACATCCCACACCCCCCACCCCCCCATCTCAACATACACAACACAAACACTCAAAAACAAACATTCACACACATCCGACACCCCCCCATCTCAACATACACAACACAAACACTCAAAAACAAACATTCATACACATCCGACACGCCCCCCACCCCCCCATCTCAACATTCACAACTCAAACACTCAAAAACAAACATTCATACACATCCAACACGCCCCCCACCCCCAATCTCAACATTGACAACACAAACACTCAAAAACAAACATTCACACACATCCGACACCCCCCCACCCCCCGTCTCAACATGCACAACACAAACATACAGCAGAACAGACCCGACACACAAAACCAAACACACAGACACAGACCACTTACCGGAGACGTGCTGGAAGACAGGTAAGCTGGAACTCTGGCGAGGTAAGTGGAATCGTACTACGGCTGGCGTGGCAAGCAAGGCTGAAATGCCTTCCGGCATGAAGCCTTACTGGCCACGCCAGCCATAGTGCTGACCCTCCATTGGTGCAGCACACAGGCACTACGTGGCTCATAGAAGCGAGGTGGTGCGTGTGTGCTGAGCCAATGAGGGCCAGTGTTTTGTCCGGCCCGGAAGACAACAAAGACTTTCCTAATGGAGGGTGGCCGATGCTGCTTGCGGGCCGCCCTCCATTAGTTAAGTCTTCGTGCCTCGCGGGCCGGAAAAACAGCATGGCGGGCCGCAACTGGCCCGCGGGCTGTATGTTGTGCACCCATGGTTTAAGGCTATCTTGGTAGCCTCGAACTTAAACCCGCTTGACCATATACGTTTTTATATGGGTCCGTCTGGGATCATTCGTCATTTCTTTTTGAAAATGTCTTTCTCGTGTTTTACTGCGTGCACCAAACCAGGTTTGGTTCCTTTGTTCACCGTCTTTTCGCGGGCTTCTCCACAGAAGCCCTCCTTAGGTGCCTGAAAGTCTGGGTAGGCAGGAAGTGAGGGAGGGGTTTTAAGACCCCTGCCATGGGTTCTCTTGATAACCCAAGTCGCACTCCTGTTTGATTGGCTAGGTGACTGTCCCGCAGGACAGCCACCCTGCTGTGTGATTGACAGCCAGGCTGTATGAATGGGGGAAACTGCATAAAAGGTAGGTCTCCGGGATTGGAAAGGCCGAGTCGCCACTGGAATGAAAGAACCGATGAGGAGCTGACAGAAGAGGACCCCTACAATGACTGAACCGCCCGTTGAAGCCTTGCTGCAGGTCCGAATCTTCAGACTCCAACAACAGAGAAGATCTACCAGGAATCGTCTTCCCCTGAGCTGGTGGGACCAACCAGTCCGCCCAAACTGCAAGCCAGGACTCCCTCCTCTGGTCGAATTTGCTGTACAGAGCTACAGTGAACCGGATAGCCAGGAAGGTCGGACCCTGCATGGGTTTTAAGGAGTGCACCTTTTATTCGTTGCTTTGCTCTGCTGCTGGTATCTTCCCTGGGAAGTGCAGGACCCTCCAGTCTTCCTACTTCATGTCAGTCTGACAGTCGCTTCAGGAACCGTGGGCCTGCAGGACCTGCCAGGAACGTCCGCCTCAACTACAGCTTCTTCTCCATTTAAAGGTACTGTGCAAATCCGGTTGTTCGTTTCGTCCAGCCACGGTGAAGGTGGGTGAAACCTTTCGCCAATCTGAGGGCTTCTCCTTCTCTACTCTTTAAACTAACTTTTCTGCGGACCAAATTCCACCGGAACTCTTGGCAAAGACTTAACCGCGAACTACCCTGAACTGTGTGATCTTAAGCAAAAGATTTTTGTCCTGTTGTCTTTGGCCCTAAGCCTTTTTGATTTGATTCCATCACTGTAGTTCCTCTTTCTAGATTGCCCTGCTTACTTACCTGTTGGTGATGCTCAATTTGGCTCTAACTTTGTCTTTCGCTCCCTTTTTAAATTGTAGCCTGTACTACACTTTACAGTAAAGTGTAGTACAGGCTTGTACCAAAGGTGACTTTATACTGTCACTTTTAGTCTTAATTGTGTGTGGTGGTCCTAAAGGGTACTGCATATAATTCTGCCTAACACTGGTGTACAGCTGTGAGGATCAAGTATAGTAATTACACTTAGAGTGCTACTATTACCTTGGATCAACTAACCACAAGCCTAACATCACTAAAAAGCAATAGTAATCGTGTCTGATATGGAAAGCTACAGTCAGGAGACCCTCCTTAGTTACACTGCATATAATTCTGCCTAACACTGTATTACTGGCTTGATCCCTTCCAACCCTTCCTATGTTATCTGATATATTGGGGCATCCTGGGTAACAACTCCCCCCGGTTTTACTTTGATTTTTAAGGGCTCCACCACCATGTAGCCTACATTATTAGAGTCAGTGGCCCAGAAGACGAGGTCAACTTCCAATGCTTGAGGTTATTCGTTAGTGGCAACAACAAAGCACTTAGAGTAGGACTCTGCACAACACATCAAATATACTCCATCAGGCGAGCAATAAATGTTAGCATGCAAGCACCTAAGTAAATCCATGCCCAACAAGTTCAAAGCACATTTGTCCATAACCACCACCGCGGCCAGACAGGAGATAGGACCAATGGTGACTAACATTGATTAAGATATTGGACTTCAAATAGGTTCATTTGCGAATCCCACTGATGTATTAATATTCCCTGAGAGGGGGGATGGAAGACATAATTCTGTGGGATATTGTTGTGTTGGAGGCATCAGTGTCGAACAGGAATTTAGTCTGCTTGCTGTGTACCACCACTTCAACAAACATTCCCTTTGTATATACAGGGATACACACACATCCCTTTCCCTCTCCTGGGTAGCCCTATTCCACATAGTCCCCTGCACCAAAATCAACCTCAGAATACTCCCTGGGCGAATACTGCTGGCTTTGTCTAGGGTCGAAATAGTTGTGCTGCTGCTCATTGTTATCTTCTGGTGCTCCGTTACTGGTTTGCACGCCATTCCTGTAATTAGTCCTTTCAAATGTCCCTCTAGTCATTCCCCGCCCATATGAGCATCCCAGTCCTCTGCGGGTGCAGCGGATACTCTCTTTTCCAGTACTCTTCCACCTTAAAGTAGTGGCATCAAGTGTCCACTAAACCCCTTCAGTTTACAGGCGGTGCACTACCTCCTCTACTACCTCTATACTTTCCTCTTCACCTTTGCATACGTGCATTACTGCTGCCTCTTTTGGGAAAAGCTTCTTGTATTAATGCCCTTGTTTTCAGGTCCCTCATCTTTTTTTCCTTTTCCCTTTTTATCTTTGGCATGGCACTTTGCATAATACCTTGCAATGGTCAATATCTGAGCGGTATTTTGGGTCAGCCAGGTGTACTCATAGGTCTGAATATTGTTCTTTAGATGGGGCCACAGACCATTTGTGAGAAACCAGAAGGGATGTCACCCACTAGTCCTTGGGGAGCTATCATCCAGGTGGCCAGGACATGGCCATCACTTTGGAATCCAGTTCCTGGGGGAGGAGCAGGGTGGGAGGATCACCTGGGTGAGGGGTCTTCAGGGAGTGGGAGACAGGACAGTGAGACGCGGTATCCCCTTCCTTATAACACCTTTACCCCTACCTACCCAGTAGGATATTTTGGAACTCTATCCCCTCCCCCTTTTCCAAAACAAACACTTTCTCACTGACAGCCAGCTCTAAGGGACAACAGACTAACACCCGAGCCGTCTACCTGACGTGTCATAATACAATGGTCAGGCAAGGTCAGGCAATTACTGATCATCACACACACCTGACTTCCATTAGACTTCCCTACACAAATAAAAGGCAGAGTACAAGAGCACACTCTGAGTGAGGCAAAGCACACGAGGAAACAACAGTACCAAGATGGCATTTTAAGAAGAAGAGAAAGACGGCGAATCAGAAGGGGGTCGCAAGGAGGAAAGTTCCCTTGACCTTTTCGACAAGGAACCATTTCTTTCATGAGACCTCGAGAGAAAGTGTAAGACCAGGAAACCAGGCTGAAGTATTCTGCATTGTGTGTCGGAGGTACCCGGGGCCCTCCTGCGTCAGTAATCAAGGCGGGGAGTATGTCCAGCCACTGTGGTACTGTCCTTGGCTCCAAGAATAAAACTGCTTCAGTGAAAGCAACACAGCTGGTAAATTGGGGAGACCGATACAAGACCGGTCTGTGTTGAAGCCAACATTGTATGGCAAGTGCTGGAATGAACATTGTTAAAACGCGTGTGATAAGAGACGCAAAGTTAAACTGCTGATGAGTGATTGAACTTTAAAGCAAACTACAATACCTTTGACAGAGTAGTCTGGCACCACATGGGTGCTCAATCAAAGGTCTCTGTAAGGTAGCCAGCTAAGAAGTGATAAAAGTAGATAAGGTTGGTCCGAGGCCGGTGGAGGGACATCAATTGAAAGAGAATAAATAAATGTGAATCAAAGCAGTCCTGCAATGGGTCAAGTCAAATCCCGCACACAGTTGAAAGTCTTCATTTTCGATGAAGTAGATACAATTTTGGAAAATTACATGGATTTGCTCTGAGCCCGACAGAGGGAGATCAAGTGAAAGCTTTGTGTTAAAGTGGGTCTGAGCCCGGCAGAGGGGGTCCCGGGGTGAGTTGAGAATCACCCAAACATGAGAATCCTGAGGAGAAAGGAACTTTTGAATGTTTGTTTGTCGCGTCAGGTCCTCTGAAGTAAGAGACTTTGAATGGCATAGAGACTTTGACATAGAAAGCCCTGATATTGAGATCTGAACGGCACCCTCGTGCAAGAGAAGCCAGAGACTGTGCTAAGCTTGAGTGCGCCACCTTGTCCCGTGCTGAAAACATGGGTTAGGGAGGCAAATAGGTTGAATATCCTGACATATAATTTCTTGAACACTTTACTTTTTGCATAACATTGTTTCACACACTATTTGTATTTTGAAGTAAGGATTGGCAATAGGTTTATTAGTATAGGCCTTTTATTTTGACAGACTCAACTAGGACTGCATTCTTATTATTTGATGGCCGTAGTTTGCTCCCATCTTTAGACTTAGGATTAGATAGGCGTTTTTCCAACCCCATTGAAGTTTTATAAACACCCTCGAACTGTGGTCACTTGTGTCTGTCTTACTGATTGATAGTAAGAAAATCTATTGCCAATCCTTAGCACTATGCTACAAAAGAGTGTGGGATAATGTTCACAAGAAAAGAAAGAAGTGTTCACAAAATGATAAGTCAGGATGTTATGGCCGGGGTCTCCCTTCCCCAAGTTTTTAGGACGGGACAAGGTGGGACTCTCAATCACAGCACACTCCTGGGTTTCTCTGGCACAAGCTTACAGTTCCTTTCCTCAATATCAGGGCCTTCTGTGCCCAGGTCTCTTTCATGCAAAGTCTCTTGCTTCAGTGGGCCTGATATTCCAAAACAAAGTTCCTTCTGTTAACCTTTACGTCATGTCATTACTCTTCACCCTTGGAACCCCTTCAGCTTAGCTCCGATCCTTCTGTCAGTCGTCAGCCTCCCTCAGTCGGGCTCAGACCAACCAGAGCACTTGCCAATTCAGACAGAGACTTCCGAAGGGTGATCTCGTCTCGCTGGGTCACTCTGTTAGCCTACGACAAGCACAGGTTTCACACAATCACAGTTCACACAGCATTCCCCTCAGCCGGGCACAAACGTCTGCTTCACAATATCACAACTTCTGCAATGTGTCAAGGACTTTTGATTGTACAAGGGATTTGACTTGACCCTTGCATGACCACCTTAACACCTTATACCGGCCTCCCCTATGGCCTCTTGGTACTTGTAGTTTCTTCACTCACAATGTTCAAGACAGTCTCTTTGCTCAGAAGAGGGGTAGCAGCCAGAGACCTTCGACTGAGCATCTACGTGGCACTGGACCACTCTGACTCTGTTCACAAAAGACCTCTTGTCTAATTATCTTCTTAATGTTGCTACTGCAACCTTGGGCCTAATACAGTCTGATCAACTATCAGGTTCTTCCGACTCACCGGCGGTGCTGAACTCGTTGGCGGTTCCTTTGCCGCTGGAGTCAAAGACTGTACCACAATGGTAACTGCGTCTCCCCACCCTGGCTATCAGTGCGGGAGGGTTCCATGTACCACTGACACCCGTACACCAATTGCCAGCTGCGATTCCCGGTCTTATGTATTTGTATTTTATAGGTCTTTTATAGAGTGCCTTAAGCCACAGCGCTGTACAAAAGATTTAGAACACAGTACAATAAAATTGAATAGACAATTGAAACCAGATTACAATCACGCAAGGATGTAGAATTAAGTGTGTTTTGAGAGAACCACGGAAGACAGAATAGACAGTGATAGAGCGGAGAGAGAGTAGAAGAGCATTCCAGTGGAGAGGAGCAAGAGGTTTGAAAGATTGGAAACGAGACTGAGCGCAGGGAAGAAGAGGAACCAAAAGTCTAAAATGGGCAGAAGACCGCAGAGAGCGAGATGGATTATAGAAAGATATGAGTTCAGTAGGATAGTTGGGAGCAAGACCTTAAAGAGATTTAAAAACAAGACAAAGAAATTTAAACTTGATTTGAGAGTGAAAAGGTAGCCAGTGAAGTGTTGTAAGAGACAAGGAAATAGAATTGCGGTAGGGAAGAAGACACAATAGACAAATTGAAGAATTATAGACTGAGTTTAGAGAGGCCAGTTGAGATCTGGGAAGACCAAACAGAGTGGAAGAACAGTAGAATAGTCGGGAGAAAAT
Source organism: Ambystoma mexicanum (assembly GCF_040938575.1). NCBI lineage: Eukaryota > Metazoa > Chordata > Amphibia > Caudata > Ambystomatidae > Ambystoma > Ambystoma mexicanum. Next base: position 307,639,136 of record NC_090934.1, on the reverse strand, counting down.
CCGAGAGGGGATTAGAAATTTGGATGCTTGAAAAGTGAGGAATTAGCGCGTTTTACGGATGTTGTAAAGGTGGAAATGGCAGGAACACGAAGTAAGAGAGATATGGTGGTAGAAAGAAAGATTTGAGTCAAAGTGAAGACCAAGGTTGCGAGCTGTAGTTGAAATTGAAAGCTTAGAAGGTGGAAAAGATAGAAATGGAGGTGGGGATGAGGGGGGAATGGTGTGAGCAGGAAGGAACAGAACCTCAGTTTTCCCAGCGTTAAGAAGGAGAAAATGAGAAGACATGCAAGATTTAAGAGCCACAAGACAAGCTGAAAGAGTGTGATGGATATCAGTGAAAAAGGAAGAAAAAGAAAGAAATAGTTGAGTGTCGTCTGCGTAGAAATGGTGTGATAGACCGAAAGAAGAGATAATAGCAGTAAGATGGAAGGTGTATAATTAAAAGAGGAAGGGGCCTAGGACTGACCCTTGAAGCACCCAGTGATCAAGTAAAAAGGGTGAAGAGGACTTGCCTGCCCAAGAGACCAAAAAAGTTTGGTTGGACAAGTAGGACTTGAACCAGTATAGGACAGAACCTTGAATACCAAATTATGAAAGTGATGTCAAGAGTAAAGCGTGATCCACTCCGTCGAAAGCAGCAGAGAGATCTAAGAGAATAAGAAAAGAAGAGTGCTTAGAGTAGCGAGCCGAAAGAAAAGAGTTTAGAACAGAGATCAAAGAAGTTTCAGTAGAGTGAAAGGGGTGAAAACCCGGATTGAAATCGAGGGAGCAGAGAAGAATCAGCGACAAAATCAGAAATTTGAGTGTAGACAAGACGCTCTAAGAGTTTAGAAAGATATGTTTCTTTCTTCTGAGGTTTTGCAGGTCTGAGTTGAAAAGGGCAAGGGCAACTCCCTCCTTGACGTCCTTTCAGATCTTGCTGCTTTTCTTCTGTTTGAACTGCTGTCCTGGAATGGCTGCTTCCTTGTGCGTTCGGCCTTGCTCGGAGTGTTGTGCTCTGCCTTTTATCCCTATGGGGAAGGGAAAGGGTAGTCAGGTGTGTGTGGTTGTCGAGAATTGCCTGACTCTGCCTGACCCTTGTGTTGGGACATGTCAGGTAAACGGCTCAGTTATTAGTCTGTTGTTGTTCACGTTGTGAGAAAGTGTTTGTGTTGGAAAAGGGGTGGGGGGTAGAGGTTTAAAATATACTACTGGACAGGATAGGGAAAATGTGTCATAAGGAAGGGGATACCGCATTTCACCCTTCGTTGTCCCACTTCCACTCCCTGAAGAAACCCCATCCAGGTGATCCTCCCGCACTGGTCCATCCCTAGGAACTGGATCCAGTAGCAATGGGCGTGTCCTGGCCACCGGGATGTCAGATCCCCGGTGACTAGTGTGTGAGACACCTTCAGGTTTCTCACAGTCTATATCCAAATATATATCAGGAAGAAGGTGTATCACCTCTTTGTCATTAAGCTCCTCCATATCCTTTTACTGATGTCTAATACTATTGCAAGCACAAGTGTGTCTTGCTCTGGGACACATAAGTATCCACCGTCGTTATCCCCTCTACTCTCTCATTTATCCATGCCGTTACTACTTTCTCTGCGGCCTTTGTGTCCTTAATCGCAATACGACTAGTATGGGGATGTGGAGAGGAATCTGCATCATTATTCCCGTGATAAGGTGGCACAGGGGGTCTTTTGACCAACAGACACTCCAATAGCAGACATGACTCCTCTTCGGGGCGAGAGAGCTCTAGGTCTTGCCACATAAATTCCCTTCATTCTCATTACGTCTTTGTGGCCTACCTCTTCTCAATCCGTCCCAATCCTTTTTCGCCCGTTTATGCTCATATGCAGAGCCTTGTCTTTTTCAGATTGCAGTTTATGTTTTTTAATCTGTGCTTCTATCATAGATTTTTATCTAGCGTAATCTTCCCATATCGTATAGGTTTCCCACTGCAATGGCCTGAAGTCCTTGTCTCCCTTGGAGGCCAGTACTTCTCTCAAATATCCGATTTTGTTCAACTCAAAGGATCCATGTACAGGGAAACTGTAACTCGGAGTTGGTGGTGGTGTATTTATGCCATTCTCGCAAGAACAACACAACCCCCAAGCTTTTTTTTATCATCAATTCCCACCACGGCATACCTTCTGGGGGAGTTGTAACATGCTACTCCAGAACACTGGAACGAGCCTTACAGCATCTCAGCCCTCAATAAATCACTTTAGTGCATGAACTTCCAATGGTCTCAAGTTGTGATCACAAGGTGTATCTCCCTATGGTTCATTTAACACAATTCTCCCACAGATAATACAGTGCTACACACTCATTAAATATTAATCCATAGTACATTACAATGCTTAACATCACATCATACATATACCGCACCCAGATGGTCTCACCCAATTCAGTTGTCTGTGCAGGTTTCCCTCTGTCCAACAAACGGAGACCTTGTCGCAGAGGATTGGCGTGTTGAGTAAATTGGCTGACGGGCGAAAGCCGTGGCTGCAGGAAACCTCAGTCCACCTCATGCAGTGCACTCCCTGTCCTCTGCCATCCACTGCTTGTTCCTCAACCATGGCACACTGTACAACCGGATCCTATTTGAGATGAGGTCCCACCTGGAGCGCCATTTTGTGGGAAACGACTCATTCATAATGCCCACTCATGGAGACAAACATCAATAATGAGATACCGGTACAGAGCCAGTATGACAATCAATGTTTTATTCATACAGAATGCACTCGAGCGGAGAGCGAACAAGAGCAATGGCTATGTTCGGGCCTGTCTCTTCTTGTTAAAAAATCTTCATATTTATACATCTTGACCAGCAGGAATGCATGACACATGATTCCCACAAAAGGAGCCCAGCGAACATAATACGCACAAGACAAATTCTCAATACAGAATGTCAGTCAGCCATCTGGTTTGTCGCTTCATGTTTGACAGTGTGGAATGCACGTCGGCAAGCGAGATAGACCAAATTCGCCCAGTGAGTGTATTCCTGTCTTCCAAGCAACACGCTGAAAGAACTGCTTGTTCGTCCAGTGGTCGTGCATATGTTCAAGCTAAGTTAACATCGGCTTCTTTCTGGATACACAGTTCACTCTTTTGATTGTGCAAAACCACACCTTTTATACTTAAAACAAGAGTCAAGTGGAGGTGTGAGTAGTCAGTGTGAAATGCCTGACCCTGCCTGACCGCATTAATGGGACAACCTAATGGTAGCAGATGGCAGCCTTCCTTTTATTTCTCATGGTGTTTCATGTAGGCAATCCTCAATCGCCTCGGTTTCCTCTTCTTCGTCCCAATATTTGTCAAAAATGGGGTAGGAGAGATGAAATGGGATTGCAAATATTCCATGAAAGCTGAGGAAGGGGTTTCAGAGGGAAAATTGGGAGAGGGAGAATTGAATTGGGATTGATGGTTACTTCTGTTTACCACAATACTGTTAGGAGATCGACAGCAGAGATAGGAACATTCTCTAGACTTGGTGAACTTACCTCTTTTCCTCCTCTTACTTGGACCATGAATAAAGAGCTTTGCATTTGGAGGATTAAGACCTGGATCAGGGCTAAGAGACTCAGAATACCCCATAAAGGCTTCTTGGACTTCTTCCTCCTCTCTTATTGTCCTGTGGGTATGCCACGGTCGCCTGGGGCATCCCCAGGAATATAACCCCAGACTCCCCTACCCAGGTGATCCTGCCTCGCTTGTCCACCCTCAAGGTTGGGATCCAAAAGCGATGGCTCTCCCCAGGCCACCTGGATGGAAGGTTCTCTGGGTTTACATGGGAGAATACCCCTAGTTTTCTCACATACTCTCTACAAGAACACTGGCTACCCGCTGTAGGGCTGGTGTTTAAAGAGAGAGTGATGGAATTTTCATTCATTTAAAGGCCATGTACAGATTTTGAAATCAGGAAGAACAGGCTCTTACTGCCAGTACTGTAATGGAGAAATCTTGGAGTCATTAGATTGAGAAGTCTGCATGAGTGAAATAAATCCAGGGAAATCTCGACCAATGATAACTGATCTGTTTTATTGCCAAAATTCGGTCCTGTGTATGTGCCTCTATAATACCCCTGGGTGGAAATACTCTTATCAGTTGAACTGTATCCCCTCCTGACACCATATGTGAGACAGGCATGGTATCAAGAGAGACACAGACTCAAAACTTCACTTCTGTCCAGATCCCCAGCTCCCATGTGAGTCTGCCCAGGGACTCTGAACATAGAAAACCTTTTTTGTACACAAACACCACTGCGGTGGTCTCCTCCAACCTTAGGAAAACTGATTTCCCCTACTGATTTCCTCTTGAGGAGTGGTGAAAATGCCTCGAGTGCCCTAGACTATGGAAGTTCCCCCCAGTTGAAGGAGCAGGCCACCTCTTGTTCTGATCAAAGCTCCTGGTGGACTTGACCCTGTATCACCGCCTACGGTTTGTCTAGCTGCTAACGGTGGTAATGCTAGTCGATAGCGATTGATACAGCGAGAATCCCTTCACAAGTTTGGGGATTCCCAACCACCACTGCAACTCCTGGTGAAGAGATCATCCCACCTGGACCAAAGAGTTGAGCTATTGAGTCCTCCCTCCAGAATCTGTGGAGGTGAAGCAGGAGGGGCCAGAGGTGTATCCAGGCATATGGAACTAGGAAGATGCTGGAGGTCATGTGCCCCTGGACTTGCAGGAAGTCACTTGCAGTGCCCTGGGAATGAGACAGCAGTCGTTGCAAGGTTGATTGAAGCTTGATCGTGCTGTCTATTAGGAGTAGCACTCTCCCTTTCCCATCCAGAAGCTTACACCAATGAATTGAATGTCCTGTGACGGTTGGAGCTGAGACTTGAATTTGTTGAGGAGAAGCCCCAGGCTCTTGAGGAAGCTGCATGGTGTTTCCACGTGCTGAACCAGAACCTCCCTGGGGTATACTTTGAGGAGGCAGTCGTTGGAGGTACAGAAACACTTGAATCCCTTGGAGATGATGTGCAGCCATTATTGGAACTATGGCATTGGTGAAGACATGTGGCACTGATTTCACCCAGAAGGGGAGTGTTTTGAATTCAAAATGCTCCTTGCCTATTGCAAACATCAGGAATTGTTGGAGTGGTTTACAGATGGGAATATGGGAAAAGGCATCCTGTAGGTCCAGAGAGGCCAGGAAGTCCCTTCCTGCACCAGAGGGATGATCTTCTAGAGGCACACCATACTGTGTCGTGTGAGGAACTCGAGGGTGCCCTCACTAATGTAACCTATGGATCCTCCTCTCGGTGGACAGAGAAGAATCCTGGATCCTGATCCTAGGGGTGAATTTGTGAGGGAGGATCACCTGGGTGGAGGGAACTTGAGAAGTGGGGAGAGGACGTCTTTAGGTGAGACATGGTATACCCCATTCCCTTTTCACAATGAATCCTCTATCCCTCAAGCCTTTGTAGGCTACTATCAGCCCTTTCCATTTTCTTCCCTCCAAACTGTACCCCAGAAACACCACCTCAACACTGCGACGGAGAAGAGACCAACTAGGAAGACACATCCTCATTTGATTGATACAAACACATATCAGAGACAACACAGAGTTATGCATACTTTCTTTATTAAATCAGACATTCCCAAACACCACTCTGGTTCTGAGACGAAGAAGAGGGCTATACAGTATACAGGTGGAACAACCAGGCACGTCCACCTTATGGGTTTTGCCATAGTCAGGCAATTGGACTTAATGACCCACACTGGGGATCACTTCACACTCCTAACTGATATAATGCTTGGCACAGGCAAGCAAGAGGAACGGGCTGGAGAAGGGAGATGGAGACCCAGGTGCCGAGAGCCGTGTCAAGTAGAAGAGAGAGACGCTGAGGCCAAGGTCAGCCGCAAGAGGGTCTGGAGGTCCTGCTATTCTCTGTATTGGGTCCGTGCAGCAGGAGCTGTGGCACTACCACAAACCCAAGCCACCACGGAAAACCAGGAGAGCGAGTGGTGCTCTTTATGGTTGCTGCAAGGGAAAGGTAATGCTTGGGGAAGCCGGAAAGCAGAACTTAGAACATTGAGAGGCCCGTCGCGAAGGACGACAAGCAGAAGGGAGCTGCCGTATGCGACCGGTGAGTGTTAAAGTAGGAAAACACTCATACCTGGGCACTCCGAGAGCTTGTAACAAAGACTTTGTGAATATCGAATGAACTGAAAGTTATCACAAGCACTTTTGAATGCCGAAACAAGTACTTCTTAATATTAAATGAACTGAAAGTTATTTCAGGTACTTTTGAATGCCAAAACAATTACTTTTGAATATCGAACAAACTGAAAGTTACTGTAAGCACCTTTTGAATGCCACACAGAGTAAAAAGCAAGTTGAACACTCGTGAGTGGAGTGAAAGCAAAGTGATGCATGTAGCAGATGCTGCAGAATGTATTATATGAAACAAGTATTAGGAAACTCAAGAGAAAATCAAGAAGGGTATGAAATGAGAAACCAAGTATTGGTCCAAAGATAAAAGAGTTCCAGGAATTGCAGGTTAAGAGGAAGCCTGTGTTGACAAGAACCAGAAGAGCACAGAAAAGTGTAACAAAGTGCATGGTGGCCAACCAAGCCACGGTACAGTGTCAAAAGAGTGTAAAACTGGGGAATCAACTAAACATCACTGTCAAATGGGGAGAAGTGGCTCATTGTTGATAGAAGTCAAGAAGGGGTATCAGTTGAGTGACCTGTAATGGGTGGACGATGTGGTCCGGCAACTGCACCTACACTGAGTGTCCCCTGTATGGAAAAGCCAATGAAGTATACATAAAGAAGCTTGTGTTTTGCAACAACCGTGTATGTGAATTTGAAGTCAAGAAACAGAACTGCTTATGTGAACTGGTGGCAAGTACTGATATCAGAGGAGCTGGAAAGTGTCCCAAGGAAATATGTTGTTTTTGAAAGCTGGAATATTTGAACTCTTGGGGAAAGGAATCCAGCTAAAGTGTAAACTGTTTTGAACTTGGGGAAGGGGAAGCTGATCATAAACCAAGAGCTGGAAGAAGATCTGAACTTCCTTATGAACACTATTCATTTTGATGCTGACATCCCTACACATTGTATATAGTTAGTTGTGAGGGCAAGTGTAGGTTTTGGACACAGACAGATATTTGATTTGGACTTCCTGACACAGACTATCCTTAATTTTCTTTATGTAGGGAAATCCCACCTTAGCATAGGGCAAGTTAGGCCTTACTCCCTCCTGCCTTTTAAGTTAATAAAACGTCAGAGAACCAATTTTAAATCTGTTGTCTGTGTCTACTTCATGATGCTTTCACGCATGGTGTCAGTAGTGGGATAAGGCCCATTGATACAAGTTGGGGAATGCTAAAATTTGATAGGTTAAGTCCCAGAGCATCGGACCCCTCAGTAGTCACAAAGGGGTCTATTGGGTTTGATATATGCAGCCATAGGGAAGGAACCATTCCCCCAGGCGAAAGAAGACTAATATCCACTGATTGAATTCTAATTCCACCCCAGATACATACATCCGACTTGCTCCCAAATCAGGACTGGCATGGAGGTTTGGAATTGATGTACTCGCTGAAGTTATAGATCCAGACTTGAGAGGTGACATCAAACTGTTATTACAGAATCATGTAAAGGATTCCTTCCATATCTATCAGGGGGATACAATTGTGCAAAGGGTGCTCAAGAGAGCAGTGTTCTCTAGGATAAAGGAAGAGGGCAGGAAGGAGGTGACAGATCGAGGTACCTGAGGCTTCGGGGATGCTGATGATATACATGATGCCCCGCAAGACCCCAAACCCAGAAGGGTCATGGAAGAAGAACCAGAAACTATTTCCCGACCTAGCCATTGCCCAAAGGAACAACCCATTGTTGGCTGAAGCCTTTTGCAAATTATACCCAAGCAAGAGGGCCAGGAGAGAGGAGGACCTTTTTTCTTTTTGAGACATGGGCTAATATACTGGAATATGTTCAAATAGGTATAAACAGTCCCTATAATAACATCCTACTCTACTGACAGGGATATCAATATGTATAATACAATAAAGAGTAAGATAACACGTCTTGTTTTACTTACATCCAACCCCCTTTACACAGGAACTCTATAAGGTTTTCCGGCATCACTAGTCCTGAAAAAATGGACCGTCTGCTATGATTGATTAAAAAATGTGTATAACAAATTTTTATTCAAATAATTCGAACTGAATTTAAACATAAAACACTACCCTCACCTAACACAGTGTACTAAACACTAAAAAACAGTTACTAAAACATGAAATACAAAGTTCACTTATTTGCATGACACAAAAGATATCACATAACATAACAGAAAAAAATCTCAATGTGTCTCTAAAACAACAACCATCCCAACATGTTTCTGTTCTTCACTGCCCAGTTCGGGCGAACATTCTTCAGGGGAAATTTTTTTTAAAAAAGCATCCACTAATCTCTTCAACACCGTGCTGAAAGGGTAGATTCAAACCTCTATACAGGCAAAGGAAGGAAAGAACCTCCGAGCCTGTAAGAGTAAAAGGAAAAACTAATGAGTTCCAAAAAGAGGGAAAGGAAGTACTACAAAATGTAGAAAAAGAACATGGCATAGAGGTTATGCCACACTCACACGGGTCCCAACAGGGCACCCACAAATTTACCTTTAAATGGTGAAACTTCAAAGCGCGTCACAGGATGACAAATTCGCTGGTTTCTCGCCAAATGAGAGACCACTACTTCACAAAAGCGTCATAGTCCGCTAAAGTATCGCCACACCTAAATGAGACAGAACCAATACACAGAGACCACATGCTCTGTTATATCCAGAAAGGGGCTTCAAAATGCAATTACACATGAAAACAGGGCTCCAAATATCATAAAATAAATTACCTTCACAGATGTAGGGATCAAGACTGTAACAAGCAAAGCAGCAATCAACGTGTTTGCAAAGGAGAAATCCACACAGTCAAGCCGTAAAGTATCAATCTGGAAAACAATGGATGCATGGCAATGAACACCATATGTCTGGCATCACCCTTCAATATGTACCGATGGGAGTGCTTTTATTTCACCCTCGTGATTAAGACTAAGTGCCCGTACAATATATAAAATGCAGAAAAAACTTCCATGCTGTCCATCCTACACAACGTGGGAAACCCATGGCAAAAGATAACCAAACTACCCCACGCGTACAGGAAGGGAATGTACCGGCAGTGGGAAAATTATCACACACAGAACCACAATGCTACTGACTCACCTGTACACTCAGAGGGATTAAATCACTCTAATGGCAGCTTCCAAACGCACACAGCCAACACTGAATTCAGTGAAACCAAAAACTGCTGCACACTAACAGTACGTCTATGGTCGTGCGGCAACACAAAGAAAGGACTACACTACTCAGTGTAGGAAGGAAAGTCCATCAAAAGGAAGGGCCATGTTGGAACGGACCCGGCAACATAGAAAAAGGACTACACTACTCAGTGTTGGAAAAAAAGTCCATCAAAGGGAAGGGCCATATTGGAACGGACCTGAAGCCTACTGGTGTAGAACAGATTAGTGGACACCACGAGCACTAAACAGGTGTTTTTTAAAACAATGATATGCTGGCACCAACACAATATGGTATATGCATCTCACACTGTCAAAAATCATACTTGGCTGACCAAATGCCAATCAATGCTTTCGTTGAGACCTAGCACATTACTCTGTAATTTAAAAATAATTTTTTGCTCTACATTCAATAATTTTCGATCCGTTTCAATTTTGGTATGTCCATGCACCTTTTTCAAAATCAGCCATGTGAAATCATTAAAACCATGTTTCTTTTCAATAAAGTGTTTGACAAGGGGAGCAGTAATCACCTGGTTTTTGAGACAGCTGCGATGTTCCACCATTCGAACTTTACATTGCCTATTCGTTTTTCCCACATAATGTAGGCCACACGGGCAAGTGATTAAATATACAACATTGGCTGTGTTACAATTTGTCATTTCACTGAAGACCCACTTTACATCAGGTAGAATTTGCAATACTCTAGTTTCTTTTGTTTGTCCACACATGCTGCAATTCCCACATGGAAAATGTCCTTTCACTTCAGGCATACCCCACAGTCTAGTTTGTCTAACCTGTGGAGTTCGCATTTCTGTCACATCATTTCTGATTAGAATATTCCGTAGATTCTGACTTTTTCTAAACGCCACTAAAGGAGGCAACACTTCTTTACCACAATAGACTTTCTTCCAAGTTTTCATCACAATGGTTTTGATTTTATAGGACAAATTCGAAAAAGTGTTAACAAAAACAGTGCCAATCTTTTTAGTAGTCTTGTTACTTTTCTCCAGCAATGCCTCGCGATTGTTATTGTAGGCTCTTTTTGAAGCATTTCTTATTACTCTAGACGGATAACCCTTGGCCAACAGTTTGTTGGTCAATACATCCGCACTTTGAGCAAAATCATCTTTTAGACTACTGTTACGCTTCAGCCTCAAAAATTGTCCGAATGGCAAATTATTCTTTAAATGTTTGGCATGATGGCTGTTGAAGTGTAATAAAGAGTTCCTATCAGTGGTCTTATTGTAGGGCTTCACTTTCAAAAAACCATTGTGATGAAAAATGGTAATGTCCAAAAAATGGGTCTCCAAATCACATATAGACCCAGTAAATTTCAAAAACCGGTTTTGTTGGTTGAGCCATGTCACAAAACTATCAGCCTCTTCTCTTGAGCCATCCCATACAATCAGTATATCATCTATATATCTCAGCCACTTCCTCAAATGATGGATAAAGGGGTTGGTGGCTGGGTATATCACTGCTTTTTCAAAATACTCAACGTAGAGATTAGCTAAATTGGGAGCCATGGCAGCACCCATAGCAGTACCCTCAATCTGTTGAAAAAAAGTACCTTGAAATTGAAAAAAGTTTTGGGTCAAGGCAAACTCCGTACACCAGAAAATAAATGCATTGCTCACAGGATGACCATCCTCTCTATTCATCAACACTTCTTCAACCACCTCTAGTGTGGCTCTTTGGGGTATCACAGTGTACAAAGATTGAATATCCAAGCCTATCAGTAGAGAATGGCCCGGAATAAACTCTATGCTTTCTATTTTGTTAATAGCATCAGTGGTGTCTCTCAAATAACTTTTCATTTTCAAAACAGATGGTCTTAGATAAAAGTCTGCAAATTTGGACAACTTTGCCCAGTTTTGTGCAATCTTCCAAAAGACCAGTACCCATATACTACCACCATTCCCCTTACAGCCACTCCTAATCGTTGAAATTCTATTCGCAAGAATTGGTATTTGTAAAGACTGGAGGACGTGTTTGTACTCCTGCTCTCTATATGGCAGAGGAGAGGCACAGAGGACACCAACCAAGATTCTCTATAGGGTAGATATGGACGAGAAATCAAGGCTTAAGCTCCCAGGAGGTGATGCAGGCTGGTTCTTAAGTACAGTGTAGCCCCCCCCCAAAGCACCCACAAATAAATGTCCAAACACTGTATTAGTGAAAACACAGTCTTTATATAATTAAGGTTCATGGTTATATACACAATCACGAAACTCACTTTGTGCTCAGTTAATCTACAATGGCAAATATATACATATACAGAGTTCTATGTGGTACCACAATTACTATCAGATTTCATTAAAGTGCATCAACTGGATTTAGTTTAAATGTCACACAATTCCGGTAATAAAGAAAACCAACAATAGACATAGGAGGAAAAGCAGTTGGTTAGAACAATAGGCAGAAAACTGGCCCCTACCACTAGGCACAGTTCTGTGTGGGGATCCCCCCACCTGGGCAACCTGTAAATAAAGATATATCGTACAAGCCCAGTTCATATATTGTTCACAAGAGCCTTATGTTCTTCTAAATAGTTCTGCAACCCCAGTGTACCTGGAATAGCAGAGTTTGACGTCGGGTCATCGACGTATCCTTCCTGAGCAGCTCCCTTTAAGGCAGGAGCCTCGGATCGTCGAGATCCCACGAGGAAAAAGGGTGAACACTGTTGTTGCGGCAGCAGTTTCAGTTCTTGCGGTGCCCTTTGACGATCGGTCAAAAACATCCTGCAAGTGGAGGAATGCGGTGCACCTCGGCGACAAGTGTTCATTGCCGCAAAGAGTCAATGAAGAACTTTGGCCCAGCAAGGGCGTCGGGGCGTTGGGGCGTCAGGGCATCGGGGTGTCAGGTCGTCGGCGTCTGGCATCAGCGAACGGGACATGACCATGACTGGCTTCAGTAGCTTCTATCGGCGTCCCTGCGGTCTTTGGGTAGCAGCCTTGACTTTCTCTGGCATGATGAAAACGGTCGACGAAGATGAGCAAGGGAGTCCTTGTATCAAAATGTTCTTAGGCAAAGGGAGCACTGCAGCACTGCGGCTCCAGTTGGCGACGGTGGACGGCTGTCCGGTGCTTCTCTTTGTTCTCCTCGGCGGTCCCCTCGGCAGCCTTTCGTAGGTCTGTCTAGCAGGGAGCTTTGGCAAAGATCAGCTGGTGCACGATGGTCCCTCGGAGCTTAGGAAGAGGTCTCCTAGCCAAGTGCTCTCTTGGATCAGTTCTTGGAAGGCCCAACAGCTTTCAGATTAGCGAAGGACAGCAACAGCAGTTCTTCTTCTTCCAGTGGGCTTCAAAGTTAAGCATCAGTTTCAACTTCAGCTTCTGAGTGATTTCTAGCAGTGAGAGGCCCCCAGATATACTGTTGATCTCCCATTCATTCTGCTGGGTCACACTCAGGCAACCAATCACTCAGAAGGGCAGTCAGGCAGCCAATCAGACACACAGTGCATTCAGGCCATTCTTCTCCATCCAGACACTCACAACACAGAATGTGGATTCGGATAAGCACTCTGCCATTCAGCACTACACACTGCATTCATACCAGTTTCTGGCAGGGCTGTCTCAGTCATTGTGTAAAACACCAGATACTAGACACCCATAACACAGAATGCGTATCCGTCACACACTCCATTCACCCAGGATCCACCCCACGGGCATACCCACAACATACAGTCATTGAGAAGGCTCCAGCCAGTTTGGCCTGGACTTCCCCACAACACCATATATGGAACTTCCACCTAATAGCCAGTCGGGGGGAAGGGACAGAGTCAGGGTTTCCCGGGACTTCTGGAAAAGTAAGGTAACAGGCGATAGAAACCAAGAGGCCACAGGGGTCATCTTGTTTCCTATCAGGAATCCACTGATTCCAATGACAGGGCCTGGGCATCCCAAAATGTAGGACGCTCAGGGTGCCTGTCAATTCAGCATCAAGCTGCCACCAGCCCGTACCCTGCTCTGTGGGCCACACAAAGGTGCCCAAAAACATACACTAGGAGTACAGGGTCGTACTCCAACCCAGGGGTGCCACAGGGGTATCCCAAGGGTCTGTTCACCAAACCAAATACAGGAAGAGCCACATCGCCAGGAGTCCCACATGAACTCCTGTGCGGAAAACAAGTCAGAACAAACATGATAAAGCAATAAGTGACAAGGATTCAGAGGCCCTGTCCCTTTGATGAATTTCCAGCATCACAGTCGCCCCTTCCCCCCAGACTGAGGTTAGGGTACCTAATCTCCCACGAGATAGATACCCTCATCCAGACGGTCAACATACCTTCTGGAAAGGCCATCTGCATTATCATGACTCTTCCCTGGTCTATGCTGTATGGTGAAGCCTAGCCCTTTCAGGCTAATGGACCACCTGAGAAGTTTTGGGTTTCCACCCTTCATCTGCATAAGCCACTTTAAGAGCTTATGGTCTGTGTGGACCTTGAAGGTAGATCCTGTAAGGTAGGGCCTAAAATGCCTAAGGCTCCAAACTGTCAGTCCAGAAATACTAAACACCCCTTGGGCGGAAGGAAATGCATGATTAATTGGTTGGCCTCATTTACCAATCGCCTCATTTACAGTGTTAGGAATATATACTCATTAGTTATTACGTAGCTATTAGGTCAACTAGAGTGAGGCCATTTTAAGATGACCAGAATCGCCATTTTGTTTTCTCTCTGCTCTCTCTAACGTTGCTACTTTGCCTCATGTAAAACTGCTTTGCTGTAGATATTATTTTGCTTCAATGACCCAAGGCTAAGAAACATGTTGAAACATTACACTGGAAAGCCAGACAGAAATGCCCGATTCCCTCCCTCACATATCCTTGAAGGCAGGGAGCAAAGCATTTTAATCAGTAGACGAATGCCAGCGAGTCTCCTGAAAGAATAGCAATGTATGAAACTAGCATTTAAAGAGTTGAATTATGTTCTTCTTACGGCCCCCCTTTCTGAGCACAGTGAGGCCCCGGAGAACAGGCTGACCTCTAGAGCGAGAATCGAAATTAAGAGATAGTGAGGCCTGGTATGTGCCAGTCTCCTACGCGCAGCTTGCCCATGAAAACAGAAACGCTGTGTTCTCGCAAATAAAGAATGGTGTCTGTAAAATTGGAGATTGCAACCCGCTACTAAATATGGTGGTCTAAGGTGTCATATTTGTTACAATGGTCAATCATCGCCTCTAATTCAAAGGGAAATGAATTGGGGGCGGCATCGAATGTGTCATATTGTGTCATTGCTGATTGGAAGGTGCTCCTTTTGTATATATGTAACTGATGTACGTTTCTCACTCTCTTGTGTCCCCCGAGGTCTGTTAGACACACGTCGCGGGGCGTGGGACCATTTGGCCAACTGGGACAAATTTTGTATTGCAATAAACCCTAGATTTTGGGAACAGAACCTCCTGTAAAAACGTATCCATTCGTGTGTGGTGATTGCGCCTTGTTTCCACATCCACATCCTCCACATCCTTGGTCCCTCAGGGGCCCCTTCAAGATGGCGCCCGAATAGGGACCCTCCACCACTTGTTCCATCGTGTACATTGAAAAATAAGGAAGGCGGTAAGAACGGCGAGGACGGGAGCGATCGTGCCGGAATCAAGAGGTGTTCGGGGCGCCCCTGCGAAAGCGATGAGAGACTCCTTTGCAGATCTGCACACAGCTGATCCCGGATCGACGTCCCTGGCCAGCGAATACGGGGGTGAGGGTCCCGAAACGAGGCAGAGCCGAGATACGCAGACACAACGTCATTGGTTGCGTCAGTATTCGGACGAATTGTGTCTTGAAAAGACAAATTGATTAATCAGGTGAGTCGTGCCCCGATTCGTCAGTAATCCTGATATTGGTTGAGAGTTGATTTTGCAAAATCAAACACCCAGAGTAAGTTTGATTAGCCAACGGTAAGGTTAAAACATGCCTGGGGTATTGTCCACCTTAGCGGGATTTTTCCGCTGCGGCGAACAATCTTTAGAAACTGGCCAGGTAGCACCTCTGGGGGGAACGCCGGCTTATGATATGTATATAAAGTATGGTACGGGAGCGATATTGTTTTGTGAAACTTGGCATAAGCAAACCAGAAAGCAGACAGACCTTCAGTGGCCGAAGAATGGGAGTTTTGAGATGGACCGGATAGATAACCTGGAAAAGGTTTTGATAAGAAAGAGAGCACGCCCTGGGGCACTTGATATCCTTAGGGACTGGTGGAGGGAAGCAATGCTCCAATTTAGAAGTAGAGAGAAACATGCGCGCAGGCATAAGTCAAAAACAGAAAGAGAAAGCTGAGGAGAAGGAGGAGGAGTGGAGTAATAGTTTGAGAAAGACAAGGCGGCACGACACTCATTAGACGAATTAATAAACAAAATTTTAACTGAAACAAAACAGGGCCCGAGGAGTGAGACTAAAAAGACTACGTCAGTAGCTGCCGCTCAACCCCCTCCCGTTGCTCAGCCCCTCCCAATCCCAGCACAGCCACAGGCTACATCAGTAACTGCACTGCCCACTAGCCAGCCAGCCCCGAGTGTTTCGCAATTACCACAGCCCCAACAGATATCTCTCACTCTCACTGCCCCCTCCGCCCCTCTCGACCAAGAGGGTGCCACTGTTCCGACCGCCCTTCCCATGAGTGGAATTGAGCAAAATGAATGTATGAGAGTGACTCGCAGCGCGATCAGCTAGGAGAGAAAACGTGAGCTGCAAGAACAGGCGGAAATGTATATAGACGAGAATGATGGGACATCCACGCTAGCGTCACTATATGACTTCAGAAGGAACAATGAAAGACAAGTACTGTTGGAATGCATGGGGGAATATTTGTCGGGACAATGGAAAAAGGTAATTGGGAAGTTAACACCGCAACGATTGTTGGATTTAAATGCATTAGCCCGTTGTAGAGGAAGAGATGAGGAAATAGAAGAACATGTGAATCGACTGTTTGAAATAAAGAATGAACTGGATGAAGAATATTCTGAAGTACTCGCCACACCGGGGAATAGAAGAAAAAATATTGAGAGGGGTAGACAGCAGCGATTCTCGTCACCAGCAGTGCAAATTAGTGCAGAGCTAAAAGTATGTATGCAGGAGGCACTAAAATGGATTTCAGATCCCAGTATTCCCACAATGGAAATACATGGAATATTTGATGAATACACTTTATCAATGAAATGGAGAGCGTTACAGACAATGGTTGAATATTTGATAAACAAAGATATAAGCGAGGAAAAGGTGAGCTCTCCTGAATTGTTGGCGGTATATAAGAGAGCAATGGAACGGGGAACAGGAGAGACGGCTTTATCCCTCAACCTGGGAATATTGTTGCATATGAGGGAAGGGAGAGGCATACTGAGTGTGGCTTTCCCCACGAGAAAAGTGCCCCCTACTTTTGGGCCGAAGGTAGAGACTCCCGTAGTAGGCAATGCGCCACCTGTGGTAATCCCAGCACATTACACAGCCCAATATGTGCATGTTCCCTTCTCTAGACAGGAAGTGAATAATATAAAAAAAACAATCCATGACATACGGAAAAATCCATTGGGTTTTTATAAAGAAGTGGAGTGTTTATTACATTCCTCGGTGTTCGCTATGGGTGACATAGATCTAATATTCCCCGTGATTTTGCCAGCGGACACATCGAAACGAATAAGAAAGGTAGATGATGAGACAGTCTATGGCGCCACGTGGGCAAATTTAATACTGGAGGATAAAAATAAAGAGGTGGGTGCACAGCCAGGGGCGAATATGTTAGCATTACCGGCACGAATAGTACAGAAATGGAAAGAATTGGTCCCAGAGAAAAGAATTCAATGGGACAAGATGACTGCGTGTGTTCAAGGTAAAGACGAGTTGGCCACAGATTATTTCAACAGATTTGAAGAAGTATTTATAGATTTCAGTGGGCAGGATGTGAGTACGGAAGCAGGAAAAAGGTTAATTGTGGATAAATATGTGAGGGGATTAATACTCCCGATTCAAAATTTGATAATGACATCAGAAGGTGCATGGCAAGCAAAAACGCTAGGAGGAGTATTACATATGGCCCAATATTATGAGAACCGGGTAAATACCAAAAAGGAAAGAGAGGCGAAGGACAGAACAAATTTGAAAACACGGGTGTTACTCCAGCAGGTAGCAGGACACAACAATCAGGACACAACAGGGGAAGGGGAAATGCACAAAGCAGGGGAAATTTGAATATGCATGGAGGACCTTTGGGATTAAACCAATGTGCATATTGCAGAGAGGAAGGACACTGGCGGGCACAATGTCCGCATTTCCAAAATAGAGGCGGATATAGTCAGAGAAGGCCTCACAGAGGGCACCCAGGAACAAATGGTCACAACAGAACTCAGATGTCACAACACCAAGATAATCAAGGAAATGGTGCACAGAATCAAGGTCAGGCTCCGAATCAAATTGCTCCTACTCAAAGTCAAAATCAGCAGGGTATACAAACTGGAAATAGAGGAAGAGGGGGGAACATTTTTATACTCAGACAGGTGCATAATATAATAACAGTGATGATTACACTTCAGATGATGTGTTTTTACCCCAATAGGATAGCCCATGACAGGGGTCGTAACCAGTGTCAATTCCCGTGAATCAGAAAGGACCCTACGTAGAGATGAAAATCGGGAATGAAGAGCATAGATTCCTCGTAGACACGGGGGCACAAAAGTGCTCGATAGGTCATCACTTGGTTCCAGACATACCTCTGTCAGGGCGACAGAATATCTCAGTAGGGTTCGCAGGTACCCCAGTAATAAACCCTGAGTCCAAATCAGTAGCAGTGACAATAGGGCCTTTTACTGAACATTGTCCATTTCTTTTAATAGAGCATTGTGGGGAAAATATTTTAGGATTAAATCTATTGAAAAAACTAAGCACAGTTATCCATTGCACATCAGATGGGGTATTTTTGACTATTTCTCCCCAGACTAGGCCGACTTCTGAATTTGTGATGAAACCTTCAACAGGGGAATTGAGTGAGGTACTAACTTGCATTTGGGCCATGAATGACAATGATGTGGGATGCTTGAAAATAGAGCCAATACAAATTGCGTTAAAAGAAGGAGTAGCGCTAGCACGTATTCCGCAGTATAAAATTTCAGCAGAAGGAGAAAAAGGACTGAAAAGTATTGTTTCTGATTTGGTAAAATTGGGAGTGATTGAAGAAATTACAGGTATTGTATGTAACAGCCCCATTCTTCCGGTGTACAAGAAAGGGGGTAATGAGGTACTGTACCGTATCATAATTGATCTCTGTGCACTGAACAAAGTAGTAGATCCCCAATTCCCGTTAGTGCCAGACGTCACTACGATTTTGACAATGATCCCTGCTTCGGCAGAATACTTTAGTGTTATCGACTTGAAGAATACTTTCTTCAGCATTCCAGTACATAAAGAAAACAGGTATTTATTTGCTTTCACTCTAGGAGGACGATCATTCACATTTACAAGCATTCCACAAGGCTATACTGAAAGTCCGAGCATATACAGTAGGGCATTGAAAGAACAGCTAGACATGTTAGAATTACCAGCAGACTGTGTGTTGTTACAATACATCAACGATTTACTAATCGCTACTGACACGGAAGAGATATGTAAAAAAGGTACTGTTCTATTATTGACTCATCTGGCTACACATGGACATAAAGCAAGCCTAAAGAAATTCCAGTACTGTCAGAAGGAAGTAGCTTATTTGGGTTACCTACTTTCAAAGGAAGGGAGAAGATTAACACCAGAGAGGATAGAAAGCATTTCTGGTATGCCTATTCCAACGACACAGAAAGGAGTGAGAGCGATAATAGGTATGGCTTCATATTGCCGTCAATGGATTATAAACTTTGCTTTGATTGTGAAACCAATGGTGGAATTGACAAAAAAGGATGCTGTGATGCCTTTGCAGTGGAATGAAGAATGTCAGAAAGCATTTGATTTGCTAAAAACCATTTTGAGTTCGGCTCCAGTTTTGGGCACACCGAATTATGAAAAGGTTTTTAGACTATTTGTGCATGAGAACGAAGGATGCGCGTTGTCTGTTTTAACACAGTAACAAGGTGGAAGAAATAGGCCGTGCGGTTATTTTTCGTCTGTGCTGGACCCTGTAGCGCGCGCACTACCACAATGTTTGCGAGCTGTTGCAGCAGCTGCTGCGTCAGTGAAACAAACAGAAGGGATGGTATTGGGGCACACTTTAATTTTAATGGTGCCACATGCCATAGATGTTCTACTCAATAGAATGCAAACGCAACACCTCACTTCTGCTAGATTGACTAGATATGTAATTGTATTGTTCACGCCCCACATACAAATAATGAGGTGTAGCGCTTTGAATCCAGCAGAATTAATGTCAACACCAGGGGAAAACATTGGTGGGACTGAATTGCCTCCCCATGATTGCTTAATGGTTGCTGAGGAAGAAACAAAAGGGAGAATTGATTTAAGTGATATACCCCTAAAAGAACCAGAAGGGGAACTGTTTTGTGACAGCTCCTGTTTTAAATTACCAGACGGCACATCAACTGCCGCATACGCTGTTACGACATTAAAAAGTGTTGTGGAGAGTAAAATAATTCCTCATAACTCTGCCCAAGCAGCAGAGATAATTGATTTAGCAAGAGCTTGTGAAATTTCAGAGAACTTGAGCGTGAATATCTATACTGATAGCCAGTACGCTTTTGGCGTAGTTCATAATTTTGGCCGATTATGGGCTGAGAGAGGTTTCTTAACATCCCATGGGGCTAGAATTCAACATGGCCCTCTGATTGTACGATTACTGTCTGCACTTACGTGTCCAAAGCACCTGGCAATAGTGAAATGCGAGGCGCATAAAAAGGTGACATGTAAAGTGGGAGAAGGAAACGCATTTGCAGACAAAATTGCGAAACAGACTGCCACTGATTTGAATACAAAAATGTTGACAGTACAATCGGAGGAAGTGCCCTGCATGATAGAGAATAGAATTGCAACTGTTAAAGAGATGCAGGCGGAAGCTACCGCCGACGAAATACAGGGATGGGCCAAGGGCTCTGCAGAACTGGATTTGGGGGGTTGTTGGGTGGACAAGAAAAGTGGGAATTGGATGCTGCCAAATGCGTATGTAAACGCAATGGTTACAATGGCTCACAGTCCCACACACATCTGTGTGAAGAAAATAGTCCAGCATTTAGCCACAGTCTGGGAAAATCCACTTATAAAAAATAATGCCGAGAGGCTGGTACAAAACTGCATTACATTCCTACAGCACAATGTGGGAAAGGGAACGGTGACTCCAACAGGAAGTTTTGGACCTCCCTCTATGCCATTCAAAGTGATTCACTTTGACTTCATAGGGATGGAGAGATGCAAAAATCTGAAGTATGTTTTGGTGATCATATGTGCATTCAGCAAAAGGGTGGAAGCATATCCATTGAAAGATGCACAGCCATGAGCACGGTGAAAGTAATGCTAAAAGAGTATTTTTCTCGCTTCGGTCTGCCCCGTGTCATATGGTCGGACAATGGTCCGCATTTTGTAGGTGCAGTGATACTGCAGATTTGTGCAGGGTTACAGATCGATAAACGATTCCATTGTTCGAGACATCCAATGTCGGCCGGTCTTATTGAACGCCACAACGGAATCTTGAAGTCCAAAATCAGTAAGGTCTGTGCAGGCAGCAAATTAAGTTGGGTAGATGCATTACCATTGGCGTTACTGTGTATGCGAACATCAGTGAAGGCCAGAACTGGGCTCTCCCCATATGAAATCATAATGGGGAGACCGGCGAATGTGTGGTGCGCACCTCAGCCGAAGAGAATGAGAGAGGTAGAATACCCTGTACTCAGCATTTATTGTAATTTGTTAGTAAAAAAAACTGCGTTTGATTCATCAGCAGGTGCAGGAGGCATTACCGGTGAGGTACACTGGCCCAGGACATGCATTGGAGCCAGGAACCTGGGTGTTGATCAGGAAATACAAAGTGAAAACATTGCTGGCACCCAGGTGGTGTGGGCCATACCAAATACTCCTGACCAGGCAGATAGCGATACGCGTGGGTGGACGGAAGGCCTGGATTCATGCCACACATGCCAAGAAAGTCCCATCGCCATTTGACACGTCAACTGATCGGGACAAAGACCAGAAAGAGACAGCAGCGGTTCCAGAAACGAAAAATGCCATTGCCAATCTCTTGCCACAGAAGCTGCCTGATCCTGAAACAAAGCCTGATGAGATTGCTATAAAAGCAGAAGGGCAAAGAGTGCCTCAACGTTGTCCAGCAGATGCTGCACCCCTGCTGGTGGACATCAAGCGCATACCTCTGTGGCGCCCACTATCTTCTGTTGTGCCACAGCCTGCATTGTCGCCTGGGCACCCATCATCAGCTGCCATTGTGCCCCAGGCTGACTCCAAGCTTAAGACCGGAAGTGCACCCGCACTATTTGTCGATCACACGATACCAGGAGCAAATCGGTACAACCTGCGGAGCAGAAAAAAGGAGTGATCACATTTTCATCTCTTTGTGATTTTCTTGCCTCTGTTTCCTATTTTTGGATGAAGTGGGAACCGGAGGCCTAGAGGAGGGTGGCGTAAGAGTTGTGCAAGTCAGACAGCTCACCAAACGCAACTCCTCGGTGCTAAATCCATGTGTCAGGAACCCGAGCGAACAAGCGGGGCGCACGTGGTATAAAGGCAGCTGCTCTGAACTTCTAGAGCAATGTGCAAAATGCACGGAGGCCTTGCCAAATGTATAAGCAATCCAGGCAGATAGCAAACTTGCATAGAAAGACTGTAGACATTGATTAAACTCTTTCAACATCCTGAGAAGCACATGGACAATTGATACTCACGGCAAAGAACAGCAGAAGAAGGACAAGAGAAGAATGTCGGAACCAGCAAATGCCCAATCCTGCACCAATGCTGATAGCGAGTTAAACAGAGTACATAGTAAGGTGAAAAAAGGACATGGTCGAAAGAATTGTATGTTGGGTCTAACCATAATAATGTGTATAATGAGTATATTAGCCCCAATATTGACCATATCAGTATTATGGTACCTAAAAGAAACGCACCCTCTTGAAGTGCTTTTGCCTATTATGAACATTTCCACAACAGAAAGCCCAGTCCATGTGATTTCCTATACCTTGTCCCCAATGGAAGAGAAACATAGGGAAGGATATGGGAACAACACATTGTTGTTAATAATGAATATAACACACTCAATCCTAAGAAAAAATAATTGTTGGGTTTGTGCCCACCTGCCGCAGAATGGTGGTCAGGGAATAGGATGGTATGTAGAGCCCCTGCCCTTAACTTCTGCATGTTATGCTTCTTTAAGTGCCTTATACTATGGGAAATGGAACGAAAAAGAAACTGGTCAACTAGATAAAACGAACATGAATGAATTTGAGGAAGTGATTATGAAATCGGTGGGTTGCTCCATGTTCCATAAAAGACGATTAATTACACCAGCAATAATGCCACAGGATAGATTGTCTGTACCTTATAAAACTTCTGTGATCACGTTCCACATGAACCCACAGGGGAATAAGGATGCGGAACCCCCTTCATATACAGTGAATTATAACCCTCATTTTGTCCCATTCTGTTTAAAGAAAAAGGGTTCTTTCCAGGTAGGAACATTTACCAGATGCAGGAACATAGCATTCCTTGATAAAGAAGTGGAACCAATATATGTGGGAGATCCTGTGTATTTCATATGTGGAGAAAAAGTATATCCTTGGTTACCTAGGAACTGGGGAGGCACATGTTATTTGGGATTTCTGTTTCCTGGGGTGCTTCTTTTAAAAACATCAGACATAACCAAATTGACCAGGTCACGACCTCGCCGTAATATTGAAGACGTTTTGATTGTAGGGGACATAGCAAAATCATTCATACCATTTTGGGGCCAGACGATAAACTCTTATAACATAAGACGACTGTCTAGGATACTGAAAGAAACAATAAATGGAACCACTGATATATTATATAATATGACTCTTGAAGAGAAAGGAATTAGATTGATGTCACTGCAAAATAGAATGGCCCTTGATATAATCTTAGTTGACCGCGGCAGTGTTTGCAAAATCGTGGGATCAGTGTGTTGCGTATTTGTAAGTGACTCCTCCCCCACGATTTTTGAGGCGATAAGAAAATTGCATGTATTAAGTTCAGATCTCCACCCCCCTGAAGGAGGCTGGGAATTGAACATAAGCTCCTGGTTTTGCGAAGTGTTACGATCCTGGGGATGGAAGCTATTTGCAATTCTAGTAGCAATCCTAGGAATATTCGTGACCTGTTGTTGTTGCATACATTGTCTCCCTATAGTATGTACTGAAATTAGTGAAGAATGTGTACAAATGATGGAACGAAAAAACATTACTAAATCAAGCACTCACAATAGTAATGCATCTAAAACCATTAAAGAATTCATGGCAATCGACATTTATAATAATAAGGAGAAGACAACAAGTGTATACGAGTCAGAATTTGAATCAGATTCCGAATCTGATCCAAATACTTGGTCAGAGAAGGATGCAATATATGGATGAGGCATTTGGCATACGGCCAAGAGGAGGGTTTGTCAGTCCAGAAATACTAAACACCCCTTGGGCGGGAGGAAATGCATGATTAATTGGTTGGCCGAAGACCAATCGCTTCATTTACAGTGTTAGGAATATATACCCATGTAGCTATTAGTTCAACTAGTGTGAGGCCATTTTAAGATGACCAGAATCGTCATTTTGTTTTCTCTTTGCTCTCTCTAACATTGCCACTTTGCCTCATGTAAAACTGCTTTGCTGTAGATATTATTTCGCTTCAATGACCCAAGGCTAAGAAACATGTTGAAACATTACACTGGAAAGCCAGACAGAAATGCCCAATTCCCTCCCTCACATATCCTTGAAGGCAGGGAGCAAGGCATTTTAATCAGTACACAAATGCCAGCGAGTCTCCAGAAAGAATAGCAATGTATGAAACTAGCATTTAAAGAGTTGAATTATGTTCTTCTTACGGCCCCCTTTCTGAGCACAGTGAGGCCCCGGAGAGTGGGCTGACCTCTAGAGCAAGAATCGCAACTAAGAGATAGTGAGGCCTGGTATGTGACGCTGTGTTCTCGCAAATAAAGAATGGTGTCTGTAAAATTGGAGATTTCAACCCGTTACTAAATATGGTGGTCTAAGGTGTCATATTTGTCACAATGGTCAATCATCGCCTCTAATGCAAAGGGAAATGAATTGGGGGCGGCATCGAATGTGTCATACTGTGTCATTGCTGATTGAAAGGTTCTCCTTTTGTATATATGTAACTGATGTACGTCTCTCACTCTCTTGCGTCCCCCGAGGTCTGTTAGACACACGTCACGGGGCGTGGGACCATTTGGCCAACTGGGACTAATTTTGTATTGCAATAAACCCTAGATTTTGGGAACAGAAACTCGTGTCTGGCGTATCCATTAGTGTGTGGTGTTTGTACCTTGTTTCCACATCCGAGGGTCCCTCAGGGGCCCCTTCAAAACTATACTGAAACATTCCTTTTCAACAGTAGCCCACCTAACTTCTCTACCCTTAAGTTGTCTACTGACAAAGATGATCGAATGTTCCCTCCCTTTGTCATCTAACTGGGACAAGACAGCTCCAGTTCCGGTGTCGTAGGCATCCATCTGGACGATAAAGGGCTTGCTGTAATCAAGCGCACACAACACAGGTGCCCTACACAGACTTTCTTTCAAGCCAACAAAGGCCCTCTGACAGTCTTCTGTCCAATTAACCTTCCTTGGTTGTTTGGGCGAGGTCAGAGCTGTCAGAGGGGCAGCTATGGTTCCATAGTCCGCCATGAAGTTGCGATAATACCCAGTGAAGCCCAAAAAGGCTCTCACCTGGTTTTGAGCAGTGGGAGTCTCCCAGTCATGTACATCCTGTACTGTACTGAGGAGAGGTTGGATTTGACCCCTTCCTATCTCATGAACAAGATACATGACTTTCCCCTGAGCTTCCTGGCACTTGGTGGCCTTGATAGTGAGGTTAGCCCTTTTCAAGGCCTGCAACACTTTATCCAAGTGAGTCAAATTCTCCTCCCAAGTGAAACTGTAGATGGCAATGTCATCTAAGTAGGCCACACAAAAGGCCTTCAGCCCACTGAGTGCATGATTGACTAAACGTTGGAAAGTGGCAGGTGCATTTTTCAACCCAAAAGGCATGACTCTAAACTGGTAGAGCCCCTCAGGTGTTGAGAATGCAGTCTTTTCCTTGGCATGGTCTGTCAGAGCTATTTGCTACTAGCCTGAGGTAAGGTTAAAGATGCTCACAAATTTGGCAGCACCTATGGTGTCCACAGGCTCATCAGCATTGGGCAATGGGTGCGCGTCAGTTTTGGTGGTAGCATTGACCCCTCTGTAGTCCACACAGAACCGCCAATCCTTGGTACCTGCCTGGGAACTTGCCTTGGGGACAGGGACCACTGGACTTGGCGACTTCAGCCTGGATGTGGTTCTTAACTGAATCTGAAATACGGTAGCACCTGCTTTTGACAGGCACACTGTCACCAATGTCAATTTCGGGCCTACACCACAATGTAAGGCCTGGTGTCAGTGAGAACAGAGAGGCATACTGCCGGAGCAAAGCCCTGCAGGCCCTCTGCTGCTCTGTCGTCAGATCTGGAGCACTCCCTCCACTGAGCCATCCTGAGGGTTGCTATGTAGCAAATCAGGAAGGGGCTCACTCTCATCCTCTTCTTGCACCTAAGCCAGCAAGATACATGAGGCTTCTCCTCGTCTGTGGAAAGGCTTGATCCTGTTGACATGGAATATCTGAGGGGCTACCCCAGGGGCTCCCAGGTCAACAAGATAATTGACTTCGCCCATCTTGGAGATTATCCTGAAGGGTCCAGTCCACACGATAAGACAAGTGGGAAAAGCTGAACCTTTAAAGAGACAAAAGGAGTTGGAGAATGAAACAACCGAGGTAGCATTGATAAGCACACATGATCCAATGAAGGGGACAAGTACGAGTTCTACAATACAGCCATATACTGGACCAATGGCAGAGTGTATATGGACATTTATAAACAGAAGAAAAAGGATGCCAGAGGAGAAGGATAGAATTGCCAGACTTTTGTCTACTCCACTAGTACAGATGAAGAGGCCTGAACCCTGGATTGAGGTACCTGAGAAACCTTCAGTAAGAAGAAGCCATACGGAGGTGTTCAATTTTGTTTGTGCACTCCCACCTTACAGCACTGGGAAGTCAAAGATCTTTGTAGCTATAGAAATCAATGTCCAGGCAGCACACTGTCTGTCACACATAGCAATGTGCAAGACCAGAGGCCAGTTCATGGGACGTGGTGCCTTACTGAAATGCGCAACTGAAGCAACTGATCCAAATGAAGACGACTATGTCCAGGACATAAAGACAAGGAACAATGGAAAGACAAAGTACATTGTGATCAGACACGAGAAGCCTGGAGTTAAAGGGGTGGAGATCAGAAGAGAGGCAAATCAAAAACTGAACGTCCAAGGAAGAACTCCAGAAGAAACCAGAAAATGGAAGAACAGAGTTCAAATGCAAATTTGGGGTAGCAGTGCTTTCACCAGATGGATGGGAGAAAGGAGTAGTGATTTACAGAGCATGGATGGTCCTGGAGCCTTCAAGGAAGCAATTGAAAATTTGCAGAAGATATGCAGACCATTATGGCCAAAACTCGCAAAACTACTAACATGGGTTGAAGACAGAGGAGGACCCCTACAGATAGTGCCATTGGAAAATGCCAAACTGTGCTTCAGAAACAATGGTACAAGGAACATGGGAGAAAATCAGAACTGTGGATGTATCTTTGATGCCACAGGAATGGCACATGGTACCGCAGTAATCATGGATCATTACTGGGCATATGGACCCAGGGCATATATCAGGCTGCCGAAGAATTGGGGAGGAATATACACAATAGTGAATGTACATGTTCCAGCATTGGTGATTCCAAACAGTGATCAGAATATTGACAGTTTCTCGAAAGCCGATGCTCACTTAAGAAAAAGGAGATCTGTGGAATTGATGAATAGAATGAAGAGAGAGAATTACTTTTCTGCTAAATCAGAAGAAGCTTTCCATGCAATCCTGTATGAACACAGACTGTTCAGTCTGACCTCATCAGTGTTCACGACAATCTTCGGGTCCAAGTTGGAGCAAATACTAAATGGTTGCAGATAACCAGATGGGAGTTACTGCAAACCATCAACACAACCATAAAGGGATTCAGCGTGATCAAGGAAGAGTTAAGGCCAATTCGACTAATGACGCTCCAGAACAGATATGTCCTTGACATGATCACAGCCATTGATGGAAGTGTTTGTGCAAAAATCGGAGAATCATGGGGCACATTTATACCATCTCACGACGAAGAAAATGGAACGTTAGCAGAGGCCATAGGTATGCTGACGAAATTACAGAATCAAATGATTGATGAAACTGACGAAGTGGCCAATGACAGTTGGTTTGGCTCGCTATTCTCATGGGTTCCACAATGGATGGCAGATGCATTCAAATTCCTAGGAGCCCTGCTAGTGATGATATTGCTCGGATTCTGTGTTATTAAAATAATAATCTCCCAGTGCCAAAAAACTGCGAAAAAAGCCATAGGGATGAAGATCATGAGCGGTGTTGAACCCGGATGGAAGCCCAAAGACCTGACTGATGAAGAAATAAGAGACTTCGTGAAAACTAGCATTTATGCACCAAAAGGAACAAAGTTTCGGTATCCAAGGAAACACAGAAATTACGTGGGAAGATGGATCTACTGCAGGCCAAATGGACAATGTCAACTGATGACATGGAACAAAGACAAACACATGAGAGCAGCAGAAAGCTTGAGGGACGTCATACAAATATGGACCCCAAAGAGACATTTCAACAGACTATCATGTGTGAACCCAGAAGATGAAGGAGAAGTGAATGCAGAGGATGCAGAAAAGATGGACACCAAGGAAAACATGAAAGTGGTCGAGGAATCGCCCAGAGGGGAGAGTGTAGAGGAGGTCCCAAGCCCGACCCGCACTCAAATCGGCCATTTTTAAGTGCCAGGAACTTTCACGCCGAAGTATGTGATGTATGATGAGCAAATAAACCAGCAGTGAGCCGCAGTGGGGCTCTGCCCGGTACCTATCAGACTGACAGCACCTATTGGAGTACCTGTACTTGAGAAACCGTGGACAGTAAGGTACCCATTGAGAAAACCATATCGACAAGTAAGACAAACTGACGATTGTCAAAAGACAATGCCCGAAGAAGCCAAAAAGGTCCTAAAGGAAGACAAATGGTGATGTCACAAGAACCCGGACTGACTCACATATAGAAGGTATGATAACCTGCAAATGACGAAAAGAGACGAAACACCATGGATAAGGGACATCATGAATCTAAAGTGAAATAACCATGTCAAAGGTGTGAAGCTTATGTAATAAGTGTGATGTAGATATGCAGCCAGTTTACATGTGTACATATGCTTGGAACCGCAAGAAAGCTGAGAAAATCGTGCGGCTTGCTATGCTTAGTAGTAAAATAGATTGCGGCAAGCGCCAGCTATACATATCTACCTCAAAAAGGAGCATTTTATATAAGTATACTTCCACTGTGCACAAGAGCAGAATCAACCAAACGTTATTAAAAGGCCGCAGGAGAGGAGCCCCTCAATACGAGAATCGAAAGCTAAAAGACAAGAAACGAAACTCAGACTCATGCAACCCGTACCAAGAAGCCAAGGTTGAATCGGCTGACATAGACGAACCATAGCTACGATTTATGAAGCAAAGAGCGGAGTATCCTGTTCAAAGAAGTCAAGATAAGCAGCAGAAGGCAGGTGGTGGGCAGAGAGCTAAATCAAATACACGAATTGCAGGGAAAATTAGATGGTTTCACGGTGTCTGAATCATGTGACCTGCCAACTAAGAAGAATTGGGCCTTTCACACCTACGCGTGGACTTGTGCCATGCACAGATATCTGAACTCTTCCCGATAGAGCTACAGCCTCAAGGCCAAACCAACAAGAAATAATTAACACATGGCCATTGGGGAGTTGATTGATGATGGCAATGGTTGGGGGAAGGCTGGAAGAGCGGGCGAGCACACTGCACCTGGCCGACCATTCTGTACGCTGCTAAGCCAGTGGAAAAGTACAGGGAGGCTTGGTGCCAACCCAATCACAATGGACCAAGTCATCTAGGATCCTATAGTTTGTAGAACCAATGGGACGTCGTACTTTTAGTGACATCACAATAGCTATTCAGAAGGAAGAACTTAGATGCCCCACCTGACACTGATCACCCAATCCTGTCACCCCTTTACCATATACAAATATAGTACCTATAGTAAAGTTACCTTCCTATAACCAATAGAATTGCATGTAACATTTAAGCGATACACGTCAGTGATGACAAGTTTTTAGTATAAAGGGTGTGTTTTCTATGAAGTTCGTTGGAGTTGAAGCGAGAAGGAAGATCAAGCAACAGATGATGTTCATGAACTCCCCATTTTTTATACTTTTCATTAAACAGACTCCCTTTGCCAAACCATTGAGTTGTCATTATTGATTTGATGCTAGAGTACGAATCTACATCCCCATCCATCTCACGGGTACTGCTACCTCATCTTAAAGTGCTATTGGGCAATCCCCAGCTTTATGGGCTGGTTGGGCTCCTAGTGCACACAAGGGTTAAAGACTGCCTTCTGTTCTGCTCCTATCCTCAGGGAGCCAGGTCAACGGCTGCCTTTCATCGTCAAAACCGACGCATCTGCTGGCGCTGTTGGAGCAGTCTTGAAACAAGAACACAATGGCCTGGAACATCATATTGCATATCTCTTCTGCACCTTAACCCCAAGTGTGACACACTATTCAGTTATTGAGAAGGAGCTACTAGCCATCAAGCAAGCTTGTGCCAAATGGCATCACCTTTTACAAGGTCCCATGCACCCTTTTGAGATCCGCACTGATCACAGCAACCTAAAGGTCTTACAACAGATGAAATGCTGGAACGTGCGTCTAGCCAGATGGGCGTATTTTTTTGCACAATATGATTTTTGCATCACCTACCTCCCCGGCAGCAAGAACATCATTGCAGATAGTCTGTTTCAAGATGTGAATTTCATTCAAACAATATCTAAGTTCCTTCAAGAAGTCCAGTCTGCTTCTCTTCCAGCTCTAAGACCCCTCTCGACAGACCTACAGAATCATTTATCTGAGAAGGACAGACTGTGGTTCTTTTAGAACCATTTGTTTATTCCGGAGCCTAAACAACAGCTACTTGTTCTTTCCTGGGCTCATGAGTCCAGAATAGCTGGTCAGAAGGGAGTGGCAGCTACTACTGATCTAATCCACTGAATGTTCTGGTGGCCTTCTATATGGACAGACGTTAAACTATATGTTCTGTCATGTCCAATATGTGCAAGAAGCAAGAACCCTACATCCAAACCTGTTGGTTTGCTGGAACAACCCGCACTCCAGCAGAGCCCTGGACACATATTTCCACCGATTCATGGTTGATCTCCCTCCATCACAAGGTTTCACGGCTATCATGGTCACCATCGACAGTTTTAGCAAGATGGCCAACTTTTCTCCTTTGAAAGGAGTACCTTGAGCCCCAGAGATGGCACAAAGCTTTCTCAGAGATGTGGTAAGACTACACTGTATTCCGGAGACTATACTTTCTGATAGAAGTCCCCAATATAAATGTGTATTCTGGAAGACATAGTGTGATCTTGTGGGCATAAGAAAGGCACGCATGTCGGGTTCCCATCCGCAATCTAACGGGCAGACAGAACGCCTAAATGCCACCGTGGAGCAATACCTCCAATGTTTTGCCAATGCGGAACAAGACAACTGGGCCTTTCTTCTATCCATGGCTGAATGTGCATATAACAATGCCACTCATTCTACCATCAAGATGTTGCCCTTCTTCTGCATGTACGGTACACACCCTTGTACTTTCCCGGCTGACACATTTCTGGCTTCTAATTTACCTATAGTAGACACACTCTTGGAATCCATTTCTTTAGCTCAGAAGACTGCTATCACCAATCTGGAAGAGAGTCGGAAAAGATACAAGCGGCAAGCCAATGTACATCGCAACCAAGTGCCTGAATTGAAGGAAGTAAATCTTGTCTGGCTTTCTACCAAGTACTTACCCAGATGGACACATGCTTCCAAACTTGCACCCAGGTACTTGGGTCCCTTTCCCATTTTGTCCTGCATCAATCCTGTGGCTTTGCAGCTCAAGTTACCCAAGCCACTGCGACGCATTCACCCAGTATTCCACACCTCCTTGCTAAAACCTTTTTTTTCTGACAAGTATCAGCGGAAAACTACCCTCCGGTCACCCATCAGAGATCCATCTCCGGATACCTATGAGGTGGAAAGAATCATCGACTCCCGTCATCATAAGGGGAGATTACAGTACCTTGTGAGATGGAAGGGTTATTCGCCGGCTGAAGACTCAAGGTCGCCAGTAATTAACATCTCTGCTTCCAAATGGGTATGGAAGTTTCACAACGTTCATCCGGGTAAACCCAGGGTGGCGCCCCTACGAAGGAGGCATACTGTCATGAGGAGAGATTCCTGGAAGCTATGGTTTGGATAGAGGATCCGCCATTAACAATCCACCATGTTATCTTGCTACGGTCTAATCATTTTGTCCTGCTTCCCATTTCTGTCTCTTGGCCCCGCTGCCCTGTGCGTTGCAACTCTAGTTTGTACTTTTCTCCATGCCAGTTCACCACGCGTACTAGCTACTTTTTGCTCTGTGTTCTCCTCATCTTTTTTCTTACTCTCCGGTCTCGGTCCGGTTGTGATTCCTGCTTCCCGTTTTCCTTTGCTTGTGTCCGACTTCATTTTCATTTCTGTTGCCTTATTCTTGCGGGCCCATGAGCCCCACCTCACATCCATCTCGGCCAGCACTCAATCTCCCTTTTCCTTCTTACTTCTTTCTGCCAGCCCGCTAGCCCGCCTCGCTACCATCTCGGCCAGCACTCGCTCTCCCCTTTCATTCTTACTTCTTTCTGCTGGCCTGCGAGTCCCGCCTCGCTCCAAGCGCGGATGGTACTCGCTCTCTCTATCGTTCTATTCTTTCCTTACCTTCCGCTTTCACTCTCTTGGTGGAGCCAGGGTCGGGTTGCCTCTCATCCATCCACATACCGGCTTCTGCTCCTTCTTCCATTTGGGCTTAGTTTCTGGTATTCTGTTTCCCTTCCTTTTTTTCTGTGTTGTTTACTTCTGCACTCCTGTTCATACCTGTCCTCTTCATCTTTGGATTTCCTACATGAACAATCTACACTCCTCTGTCTCCATCATCAGTTGGAGTCTTGCCGACCTGCAAGTATACAAGGAATTGGTTGTGACAGAACAGAAGTCCTCCCTTTGTGAACTTGAAAACCTTCCTGAATACCATCATCCTTCTGTGGACTTACCCACTACACTGAATACCTTCATCACTCTGTGTACTTACCAAACTTTCCTGAATAGCGTTAAGGTTTTTTTTGCCTTTGGCTTTTTCCCATCCCTGGGCTGTACAGGGAGGTCGCCATTCTTGTTGGCACTGTTTCTCAGTACAAAGACAGTGGCGAGTGCCCGGAAAACAGACCCTATCTCTTCAAAAAGAAGGGAACTCCTTAAAACACCACTGCAGAACTTTCGGAATTGGAAGTTTCCTCCAGCGACACCGCAATTCAGGTGACACCTTCCACGGTTGACACCCTGGCTGCACTTACTCAGAGCATTGCTGCCCTGTGTTCCCCTCTCCCTTGAACTTCCCCCTTTCCCTTTCCTCTTGCACATCTCGTTCTCGCACTTGCATGATCTGAATGACACATGGCCTAGTAAGATTGTTTGTCTTGTCGCACCTAGAAATACTTGTGTACAGACGCATTATAAATTACTTATCATATCATATATATCATACATATTGCCACTTTAAGAACCTCAGTATATCACCCACCGACAGAGGGCCTTGTAGAAATGTTTAATAAAACCTTGAAAACTATGTTGTGGAAATTAGTGGAACAGGATGGCAAAAACTGGAATAATATGATACCTTGGGCTTTATTTGCTGTTAGGAAGACACACCAGGCTTCTACAGGTTTCTTCCCATTCAAGTTACTCTATGGACCGGAGCCTCGAGATGTTCTGGTTATGTTGAGAGAAACCTGGGAAGAAAGGCAAGAAGCCACAATCCTACTCTCCCAAACTGCCGACCGACTTAAAGAACACATGACGGTAGTTATGTCTTTAGTACAAACCCATATGGCCAAGGCACAGGAACAAAAGAAAGCCTCAAATGATAGAAAAGTTATGTTAAGATCTTTTTCGTGGGCCAAAAGGTATTAGTATTGTTGCCCACTTCGGAGACCAAACTAATTTCTGAAGTAGCATGGACCATATGAGGTGTTAGAACAGACAGGACCTTGTAACACTGTTAAACAAAAGAGGGGAAGTACTGCTACCATAGGGTCCTACCCACAAGGATCATATTCGAACAAATTCAATCGGGGACCCTTGTTGTGTTCCAGATTGAATGAATCAAACATAAAAACCTTTAAAGTTATTCTGAAAAGAAACACACAGAGAGGGGCTGAGCATAAGATTCAATTGATTATATTTGAAAAAGAACTTGGTTTTAGAACAATTTTTTACAGTAAATTATAAATTACCCTGGTTTAACCCTTTGGTTTTTACCAGGAAGTAAGGTCCACTGTTACCTGAGCAATGGTATCTATTAGTTATTTACACAAAAAAGGAAATTCTTTGCCTGATTTGGGTTACATTTTTCACAATACATAAACATTGAAATAAGTGAATATAGAAAGGTTGTGAAGAGCCCAACAAGCAAACCAGGTCTCTAATTCGACTTGTTTGCAAAAAACAACAGTTGGATCCCTCCAACAAAAAGTGATAAATCACCCTGATGCTCTCCTCTGGTATTCACCAGTAAGGTAGGTCCGCTATTTACTGAGCTCTGATATCTGTTAGTTATTTACTCAAAAAAGGACATTCTTTGCCAGTTATTTACTCAAAAAAGGACATTGTAACTACAACATTTCCCAACCTGGACGCCACTTAAAAACACAAGCATATCACATTAACCTATTAAAGGAGTGGAGGGAAAATCCTTCAGAGTCTAATGCCACCATTTCATCCTGTTTGTTACCTGAGGATTCTGATAACAAAGTTCTGATTCCACCCAAACTAAGTAATAACCAGAAGCAAGATTTATATGACCTCATAATCCAATGTACTGATGTATTCAGAGAGGAACCAGAAAGAGTGATGCATATCTATCATCATATCCGCACTCCAGAAGGCAAAGTGGTACATTTAAAACCATACAGATTACCTAGATCCAGAAAAGAAACAATCATCCAGGAAGTCAAGCAGATGCCTGAGGCTAATACTATTGAACCATCTACAAGACCCTGGACTTCCCCCATCAAGCTGGTGGCAAAACCTAATGGGAGCTGGAGATTTTGTATCGAGCTATTTACTACTAGCCTGAGGTAAGGTTAAAGATGCTCACAAATTTGGCAGCACCTGTGGTGTCCACAGGCTCATCAGCATTGGGCAATGGGTGCGCGTCAGTTTTGGTGACAGCATTGACCCCTCTGTAGTCCACACAGAACCGCCAATCCTTGGTACCTGCCTGGGAACTTGCCTTGGGGACAGGGACCACTGGACTTGGCGACTTCAGCCTGGATGTAGTTCTTAACTGAATCTGAAATACGGTAGCACCTGCTTTTGACAGGCACACTGTCACCAATGTCAATTTCGGGCCTACACCACAATGTAAGGCCTGGTGTCAGTGAGAACAGAGAGGCATACTGCCGGAGCAAAGCCCTGCAGGCCCTCTGCTGCTCTGTCGTCAGATCTGGAGCACTCCCTCCACTGAGCCATCCTGAGGGTTGCTATGTAGCAAATCAGGAAGGGGCTCACTCTCATCCTCTTCTTGCCCCTAAGCCAGCAAGATACATGAGACTTCTCCTCGTCTGTGGAAAGGCTTGATCCTGTTGACATGGAATATCTGAGGGGCTACCCCAGGGGCTCCCAGGTCAACAAGATAATTGACTTCGCCCATCTTGGAGATTATCCTGAAGGGTCCAGTCCACAGGATAAGACAAGTGGGAAAAGCTGAACCTTTAAAGAGACAAAAGGAGTTGGAGAATGAAACAACCGAGGTAGCATTGATAAGCACACATGATCCAATGAAGGGGACAAGTACGAGTTCTACAATACAGCCATATACTGGACCAATGGCAGAGTGTATATGGACATTTATAAACAGAAGAAAAAGGATGCCAGAGGAGAAGGATAGAATTGCCAGACGTTTGTCTACTCCACTAGTACAGATGAAGAGGCCTGAACCCTGGATTGAGGTACCTGAGAAACCTTCAGTAAGAAGAAGCCATACGGAGGTGTTCAATTTTGTTTGTGCACTCCCACCTTACAGCACTGG
This sequence comes from Ambystoma mexicanum, assembly GCF_040938575.1. Classification (NCBI taxonomy): domain Eukaryota; kingdom Metazoa; phylum Chordata; class Amphibia; order Caudata; family Ambystomatidae; genus Ambystoma; species Ambystoma mexicanum. Next base: position 307,603,392 of record NC_090934.1, on the reverse strand, counting down.
GAAGTCAAAGATCTTTGTAGCTATAGAAATCAATGTCCAGGCAGCACACTGTCTGTCACACATAGCAATGTGCAAGACCAGAGGCCAGTTCATGGGACGTGGTGCCTTACTGAAATGCGCAACTGAAGCAACTGATCCAAATGAAGACGACTATGTCCAGGACATAAAGACAAGGAACAATGGAAAGACAAAGTACATTGTGATCAGACACGAGAAGCCTGGAGTTAAAGGGGTGGAGATCAGAAGAGAGGCAAATCAAAAACTGAACGTCCAAGGAAGAACTCCAGAAGAAACCAGAAAATGGAAGAACAGAGTTCAAATGCAAATTTGGGGTAGCAGTGCTTTCACCAGATGGATGGGAGAAAGGAGTAGTGATTTACAGAGCATGGATGGTCCTGGAGCCTTCAAGGAAGCAATTGAAAATTTGCAGAAGATATGCAGACCATTATGGCCAAAACTCGCAAAACTACTAACATGGGTTGAAGACAGAGGAGGACCCCTACAGATAGTGCCATTGGAAAATGCCAAACTGTGCTTCAGAAACAATGGTACAAGGAACATGGGAGAAAATCAGAACTGTGGATGTATCTTTGATGCCACAGGAATGGCACATGGTACCGCAGTAATCATGGATCATTACTGGGCATATGGACCCAGGGCATATATCAGGCTGCCGAAGAATTGGGGAGGAATATGCACAATAGTGAATGTACATGTTCCAGCATTGGTGATTCCAAACAGTGATCAGAATATTGACAGTTTCTCGAAAGCCGATGCTCACTTAAGAAAAAGGAGATCTGTGGAATTGATGAATAGAATGAAGAGAGAGAATTACTTTTCTGCTAAATCAGAAGAAGCTTTCCATGCAATCCTGTATGAACACAGACTGTTCAGTCTGACCTCATCAGTGTTCACGACAATCTTCGGGTCCAAGTTGGAGCAAATACTAAATGGTTGCAGATAACCAGATGGGAGTTACTGCAAACCATCAACACAACCATAAAGGGATTCAGCGTGATCAAGGAAGAGTTAAGGCCAATTCGACTAATGACGCTCCAAAACAGATATGTCCTTGACATGATCACAGCCATTGATGGAAGTGTTTGTGCAAAAATCGGAGAATCATGGGGCACATTTATACCATCTCACGAGGAAGAAAATGGAACGTTAGCAGAGGCCATAGGTATGCTGACGAAATTACAGAATCAAATGATTGATGAAACTGACGAAGTGGCCGATGACAGTTGGTTTGGCTCGCTATTCTCATGGGTTCCACAATGGATGGCAGATGCATTCAAATTCCTAGGAGCCCTGCTAGTGATGATATTGCTCGGATTCTGTGTTATTAAAATAATAATCTCCCAGTGCCAAAAAACTGCGAAAAAAGCCATAGGGATGAAGATCATGATCGGTGTTGAACCCGGATGGAAGCCCAAAGACCTGACTGATGAAGAAATAAGAGACTTTGTGAAAACTAGCATTTATGCACCAAAAGGAACAAAGTTTCGGTATCCAAGGAAACACAGAAATTACGTGGGAAGATGGATCTACTGCAGGCCAAATGGACAATGTCAACTGATGACATGGAACAAAGACAAACACGTGAGAGCAGCAGAAAGCTTGAGGGACGTCATACAAATATGGACCCCAAAGAGACATTTCAACAGACTATCATGTGTGAACCCAGAAGATGAAGGAGAAGTGAATGCAGAGGATGCAGAAAAGATGGACACCAAGGAAAACATGAAAGTGGTCGAGGAATCGCCCAGAGGGGAGAGTCTAGAGGAGGTCCCAAGCCCGACCCGCACTCAAATCGGCCATTTTTAAGTGCCAGGAACTTTCACGCCGAAGTATGTGATGTATGATGAGCAAATAAACCAGCAGTGAGCCGCAGTGGGGCTCTGCCCGGTACCTATCAGACTGACAGCACCTATTGGAGTACCTGTACTTGAGAAACCCTGGACAGTAAGGTACCCATTGAGAAAACCATATCGACAAGTAAGACAAACTGACGATTGTCAAAAGACAATGCCCGAAGAAGCCAAAAAGGTCCTAAAGGAAGACAAATGGTGATGTCACAAGAACCCGGACTGACTCACATATAGAAGGTATGATAACCTGCAAATGACGAAAAGAGACGAAACACCATGGATAAGGGACATCATGAATCTAAAGTGAAATAACCATGTCAAAGGTGTGAAGCTTATGTAATAATTGTGATGTAGATATGCAGCCAGTTTACATGTGTACATATGCTTGGAACCGCAAGAAAGCTGAGAAAATCGTGCGGCTTGCTATGCTTAGTAGTAAAATAGATTGCGGCAAGCGCCAGCTATACATATCTACCTCAAAAAGGAGCATTTTATATAAGTATACTTCCACTGTGCACAAGAGCAGAATCAACCAAACGTTATTAAAAGGCCGCAGGAGAGGAGCCCCTCAAGACGAGAATCGAAAGCTAAAAGACAAGAAACGAAACTCAGACTCATGCAACCCGTACCAAGAAGCCAAGGTTGAATCGGCTGACATAGACGAACCATAGCTACGATTTATGAAGCAAAGAGCAGAGTATCCTGTTCAAAGAAGTCAAGATAAGCAGCAGAAGGCAGGTGGTGGGCAGAGAGCTAAATCAAATACACGAATTGCAGGGAAAATGAGATGGTTTCACCGTGTCTGAATCATGTGACCTGCCAACTAAGAAGAATTGGGCCTTTCACACCTACGCGCGGACTTGTGCCATGCACAGATATCTGAACTCTTCCCGATAGAGCTACAGCCTCAAGGCCAAACCAACAAGAAATAATTAACACATGGCCATTGGGGAGTTGATTGATGATGGCAATGGTTGGGGGAAGGCTGGAAGAGCGGGCGAGCACACTGCACCTGGGCGACCATTCTGTACGCTGCTAAGCCAGTGGAAAAGTACAGGGAGGCTTGGTGCCAACCCAATCGCAATGGACCAAGTCATCTAGGATCCTATAGTTTGTAGAACCAATGGGACATCGTACTTTTAGTGACATCACAATAGCTATTCAGAAGGAAGAACTTAGATGCCCCACCTGACACTGATCACCCAATCCTGTCACCCCTTTACCATATACAAATATAGTACCTATAGTAAAGTTACCTTCCTATAACCAATAGAATTGCATGTAACATTTAAGCGATACACGTCAGTGATGACAAGTTTTTAGTATAAAGGGTGTGTTTTCTATGAAGTTCGTTGGAGTTGAAGCGAGAAGGAAGATCAAGCAACAGCTGATGTTCATGAACTCCCCATTTTTTATACTTGTCATTAAACAGACTCCCTTTGCCAAACCATTGAGTTGTCATTATTGATTTGATGCTAGAGTACGAATCTACATCCCCATCCATCTCACGGGTACTGCTACCTCATCTTAAAGTGCTATTGGGCAATCCCCAGCTTTATGGGCTGGTTGGGCTCCTAGTGCACACAAGGGTTAAAGACTGCCTTCTGTTCTGCTCCTATCCTCAGGGAGCCAGGTCAACGGCTGCCTTTCATCGTCAAAACCGACGCATCTGCTGGCGCTGTTGGAGCAGTCTTGAAACAAGAACACAATGGCCTGGAACATCATATTGCATATCTCTTCCGCACCTTAACCCCAAGTGTGACACACTATTCAGTTATTGAGAAGGAGCTACTAGCCATCAAGCAAGCTTGTGCCAAATGGCATCACCTTTTACAAGGTCCCATGCACCCCTCTGAGATCCGCACTTATCACAGCAACCTAAAGGTCTTACAACAGATGAAATGCTGGAACGTGCGTCTAGCCAGATGGGCGTATTTTTTTGCACAATATGATTTTTGCATCACCTACCTCCCCGGCAGCAAGAACATCATTGCAGATAGTCTGTTTCAAGATGTGAATTTCATTCAAACAATATCTAAGTACCTTCAAGAAGTCCAGTCTGCTTCCCTTCCAGCTCTAAGACCCCTCTCGACAGACCTACAGAATCATTTATCTGAGAAGGACAGACTGTGGTTCTTTTAGAACCATTTGTTTATTCCGGAGCCTAAACAAGAGCTACTTGTTCTTTCCTGGGCTCATGAGTCCAGAATAGCCGGTCACAAGGGAGTGGCAGCTACTACTGATCTAATCCACTGAATGTTCTGGTGGCCTTCTATATGGACAGACGTTAAACTATATGTTCTGTCATGTCCAATATGTGCAAGAAGCAAGAACCCTACATCCAAACCTGTTGGTTTGCTGGAACAACCCGCACTCCAGCAGAGCCCTGGACACATATTTCCACCGATTCATGGTTGATCTCCCTCCATCACAAGGTTTCACGGCTATCATGGTCACCATCGACAGTTTTAGCAAGATGGCCAACTTTTCTCCTTTGAAAGGAGTACCTTCAGCCCCAGAGATGGCACACAGCTTTCTCAGAGATGTGGTAAGACTACACTGTATTCCGGAGACTATACTTTCTGATAGAAGTCCCCAATATAAATGTGTATTCTGGAAGACATAGTGTGATCTTGTGGGCATAAAAAAGGCACGCATGTCGGGTTCCCATCCGCAATCTAACGGGCAGACAGAACGCCTAAATGCCACCGTGGAGCAATACCTCCAATGTTTTGCCAATGCGGAACAAGACAACTGGGCCTTTCTTCTATCCATGGCTGAATGTGCATATAACAATGCCACTCATTCTACCATCAAGATGTTGCCCTTCTTCTGCATGTACGGTACACACCCTTGTACTTTCCCGGCTGACACATTTCTGGCTTCTAATTTACCTATAGTAGACACACTCTTGGAATCCATTTCTTTAGCTCAGAAGACTGCTATCACCAATCTGGAAGAGAGTCGGAAAAGATACAAGCGGCAAGCCAATGTACATCGCAACCAAGTGCCCGAATTGAAGGAAGTAAAACTTGTCTGGCTTTCTACCAAGTACTTACCCAGATGGACACATGCTTCCAAACTTGCACCCAGGTACTTGGGTCCCTTTCCCATTTTGTCCAGCATCAATCCTGTGGCTTTGCAGCTCAAGTTACCCAAGCCACTGCGACGCATTCACCCAGTATTCCACACCTCCTTGCTAAAACCTTTTTTTTCTGACAAGTATCAGCGGAAAACTACCCTCCGGTCACCCATCAGAGATCCATCTCCGGATACCTATGAGGTGGAAAGAATCATCGACTCCCGTCATCATAAGGGGAGATTACAGTACCTTGTGAGATGGAAGGGTTATTCGCCGGCTGAAGACTCAAGGTCGCCAGTAATTAACATCTCTGCTTCCAAATGGGTATGGAAGTTTCACAACGTTCATCCGGGTAAACCCAGGGTGGCGCCCCTACGAAGGAGGCATACTGTCATGAGGAGAGATTCCTGGAAGCTATGGTTTGGATAGAGGATCCGCCATTAACAATCCACCATGTTATCTTGCTACGGTCTAATCATTTTGTCCTGCTTCTCATTTCTGCCTCTTGGCCCCGCTGCCCTGTGCGTTGCAACTCTAGTTTGTACTTTTCTCCATGCCAGTTCACCACGCGTACTAGCTACTTTTTGCTCTGTGTTCTCCTCATCTTTTTTCTTACTCTCCGGTCTCGGTCCGGTTGTGATTCCTGCTTCCCGTTTTCCTTTGCTTGTGTCCGACTTCATTTTCATTTCTGTTGCCTTATTCGTGCGGGCCCATGAGCCCCACCTCACATCCATCTCGGCCAGCACTCATTCTCCCTTTTCCTTCTTACTTCTTTCTGCCAGCCCGCTAGCCCGCCTCGCTACCATCTCGGCCAGCACTCGCTCTCCCCTTTCATTCTTACTTCTTTCTGCTGGCCTGCGAGTCCCGCCTCGCTCCAAGCGCGGATGGTACTCGCTCTCTCTATCGTTCTATTCTTTCCTTACCTTCCGCTTTCACTCTCTTGGTGGAGCCAGGGTCGGGTTGCCTCTCATCCATCCACATACCGGCTTCTGCTCCTTCTTCCATTTGGGCTTAGTTTCTGGTATTCTGTTTCCCTTCCTTGTTTTCTGTGTTGTTTACTTCTGCACTCCTGTTCATACCTGTCCTCTTCATCTTTGGATTTCCTACATGAACAATCTACACTCCTCTGTCTCCATCATCAGTTGGAGTCCTGCCGACCTGCAAGTATACAAGGAATTGGTTGTGACAGAACAGAAGTCCTCCCTTTGTGAACTTGAAAACCTTCCTGAATACCATCATCCTTCTGTGGACTTACCCACTACACTGAATACCTTCATCGCTCTGTGTACTTACCAAACTTTCCTGAATAGCATTAAGGTTTTTTTGCCTTTGGCTTTTTCCCATCCCTGGGCTGTACAGGGAGGTCGCCATTCTTGTTGGCACTGTTTCTCAGTACAAAGACAGTGGCGAGTGCCCGGAAAACAGACCCTATCTCTTCAAAAAGAAGGGAACTCCTTAAAACACCACCGCAGAACTTTCGGAATTGGAAGTTTCCTCCAGCGACACCGCAATTCAGGTGACACCTTCCACGGTTGACACCCTGGCTGCACTTACTCAGAGCATTGCTGCCCTGTGTTCCCCTCTCCCTTGAACTTCCCCCTTTCCCTTTCCTCTTGCACATCTCGTTCTCGCACTTGCATGATCTGAATGACACATGGCCTAGTAAGATTGTTTGTCTTGTCGCACCTAGAAATACTTGTGTACAGACGCATTATAAATGACTTATCATATCATATATATCATACATATTGCCACTTTAAGAACCTCAGTATATCACCCACAGACAGAGGGCCTTGTAGAAATGTTTAATAAATCCTTGAAAACTATGTTGTGGAAATTAGTGGAACAGGATGGCAAAAACTGGAATAATATGATACCTTGGGCTTTATTTGCTGTTAGGAAGACACACCAGGCTTCTACAGGTTTCTTCCCATTCAAGTTACTCTATGGACCGGAGCCTCGAGATGTTCTGGTTATGTTGAGAGAAACCTGGGAAGAAAGGCAAGAAGCCACAATCCTACTCTCCCAAACTGCCGACCGACTTAAAGAACACATGACGGTAGTTATGTCTTTAGTACAAACCCATATGGCCAAGGCACAGGAACAACAGAAAGCCTCAAATGATAGAAAAGTTATGTTAAGATCTTTTTCGTGGGCCAAAAGGTATTAGTATTGTTGCCCACTTCGGAGACCAAACTAATTTCTGAAGTGGCATGGACCATATGAGGTGTTAGAACAGACAGGACCTTGTAACACAGTTAAACAAAAGAGGGGAAGTACTGCTACCATAGGGTCCTACCCACAATGATCATATTCGAACAAATTCAATTGGGGACCCTTGTTGTGTTCCAGATTGAATGAATCAAAGAAAAAAACCTTTAAAGTTAGTCTGAAAAGAAACACACAGAGAGGGGCTGAGCATAAGATTCAATTGATTATATTTGAAAAAGAACTTGGTTTCAGAACAATTTTTTACAGTAAATTATAAATTACCCTGGTTTAACCCTTTGGCTTTTACCAGGAAGTAAGGTCCACTGTTACCTGAGCAATGATATCTATTAGTTATTTACACAAAAAAGGAAATTCTTTGCCTGATTTGGGTTACATTTTTCACAATACATAAACATTGAAATAAGTGAATATAGAAAGGTTGTGAAGAGCCCAACAAGCAAACCAGGTCTCTAATTCGACTTGTTTGCAAAAAACAACAGTTGGATCCCTCCAACAAAAAGTGATAAATCACCCTGATGCTCTCCTCTGGTATTCACCAGTAAGGTAGGTCCGCTATTTACTGAGCTCTGATATCTGTTAGTTATTTACTCAAAAAAGGACATTCTTTGCCAGTTATTTACTCAAAAAAGGACATTGTAACTACAACATTTCCCAACCTGGACGCCACTTAAAAACACAAGCATATCACATTAACCTATTAAAGGAGTGGAGGGAAAATCCTTCAGAGTCTAGTGCCACCATTTCATCCTGTTTGTTACCTGAGGATTCTGATAACAAAGTTCTGATTCCACCCAAACTAAGTAATAACCAGAAGCAAGATTTATATGACCTCATAATCCAATGTACTGATGTATTCAGAGAGGACCAGAAAGAGTGATGCATATCTATCATCATATCCGCACTCCAGAAGGCAAAGTGGTACATTTAAAACCATACAGATTACCTAGATCCAGAAAAGAAACAATCATCCAGGAAGTCAAGCAGATGCCTGAGGCTAATACTATTGAACCATCTACAAGACCCTGGACTTCCCCCATCAAGCTAGTGGCAAAACCTAATGGGAGCTGAAGATTTTGTATCGCCTTTACAAGTCATGTGAGTAATGAAAGAGGCAGGTGTAAGAGCTAATCCCAAAAAGTTTTAATTGACTCAATCCGCCGTCAAATATCTGGGAGTTTTTGTGGGTAATGGCACCGTACAGCCCCAGCAGGGAAAGGTTAATGCTGTCCTTGATACCCCCACAGCAAAGACCAAGAAAGACCTAAGAGCCTTCTTAGGATTAATCGGCTACTACCCCCAATTTATGCCAAACTTCACAAGTAAAACTGCAAGACTGACAGATAAAGTGAAAAACACTGAGCCCCAAATGTTCAGGTGGGATGAAGAAGATTATATTGGTTATACCACATTAAAGCAGACCATTTGTCCCAGCTCCATTTTTAAGGTAGCTGACTTCTCTAAAGAAATAATTCTGCAAACAGATGCCTCTTTAATGGGACTGGGAACAGACCTCTCTTATGATCATGATGGACTAGAACACCCCATACTCTACACCAGTAGGAAGTGGTTTCCCAGAGAGATGAATTATTTAGTTATTGAGCTGCGGACCCTGGCAATCAAGTGGGCCATACTCCATCTAAAATATTACCTTCTAGGTCGCAAATTCAGACTTGTTACCAATCATTCTCCTTTAGTGTGCATCAGCCAATGCAAAGAAATCAACCTGAGAATTATAAGATGGTTTCTGGACCTTCAGCCATATTGTTTCACAGTAGAACACTGGCAGGGTCGAGATCAGGCCAACGTTGATTTTCTCTCCTGGTTTCCCCGTAAAACATCTTGGTCCAACCCGCATAGGGCAAGGGTATGTGAGGGACCTGAGGGCGCTGTCACTTCTTTTCCCCCTGGATACTCCTCTCAGGTGTCCAGGGACAGGCCATCGCTTTTGGATCATGAACCTGGGGGTGGATATGGGAGGGAGAATCACTTGAGAGGAGGGAACGTGGGGAGTGGGGAGAGGATGTCCTTAGGTGAGACATGGTATCCCCATTCCCTTATCACAATGAACTCTCTATCCCTCAAGCCTTTGTAAGCTGTCAGCCCTTTCTCTTTCCTTCCTCCAAACTGTCCCCCAGAAATAACACCTCAACACTGGGACGAGGAAGATCCCAACTAAGAAAACACATCTTCATTTGATTGATACAAACACATATCAGAGACAATACAGAGTTATACATACTTTGTTTATTAAATCGGACATTCCCAAGCACCACTCTGGTACTGAGACGAAGAAGAGGGCTATGTAGGTATACAGGTGGAACAACCAGGCACGTCCCCCTAATGGGTTTCGCCATAGTCAGGCAGTGGACTTAATGACCCACACTGGGATCACTTCACACTCCTAACGGATATAATGCTTGCCGCAGGCAAACAGGAGGGACGGGCTGGACAAGGGAGCTGGAGACCCAGGTGTCGGGAGCCGTGTCAAGCAGGAGAGAGAGACGCTGAGGCTGAGGTCGGCCGCAAGAGGGTCTGATGGTCCTGCTATCCTCTGTATTGGGTCCATGCAGCAGGAGATGTGGCACTCCCACAAACCCCAGCCACCACAGGAAACCAGGAGAGCGAGCAGTGATCTCTATGGTTGCCACGAGGGAAAGGCGAAGCTTGGTGAAGGCAGAAAGCTTTCCCAAAGAGGAACGAGGAGTGTTGAGAGGCCCGTTGTGAAGGACAACAAGCAGAAAGGTGCCGCAGAATGTTACCAATGAGTGTAAACCAGGGAAACGCTCATAACAAGGTGCTCCGAGAGCTTGTAACAAAGTCCTTTTGAATACCGAATGAACTGAAAGTTATTGCAAGTACGTATGAATGCGGAAACAAGTACTTTTGGATATCGAACATACTGAAAGTCATTTCAAGTATTTTTGAATGCCGAAACAAACACTTTTGAATATCGAACGAACTGCCGCACAGAGTAAAAAGCAAGTTGAGCCCTCGTGAGTGGAGTGAAAGCAAAGTGGTGCATGTAGCAGATGCCACGGAATGTATTATATGAAACAAGTATTGGCAAACTCAAGAGAATACCAAGAGGGGTATGAAATGAGAAAGCAAGTATTGGCCCAAAGCTAAAAGGGTTCCAGAAATTGCAGTTTAAGAGGAAACCTGTGCTGGCAAGAGCCAGAGGAATACAGAAAAGTGTAACAAAGTGCATGGTGGCCCACCAAGCCATGGCACAGTGTCAAAAGAGTGTGACTATGGATCACTGTCAAATAAAAGCAGTGGCTAATTGTTGATGGAAGCAGTCAAAACTGGGTTGCCTGACCTGTGATGGGTGTACTGTGTGGTCCGACAACTGCGCCCAGGCCGAATGCCCCCTGTATGGAAAAGCCAATTAAAAAATACATATAGAAGCTTGTGTTTTGCAACATCCTGGTATGTGATTTTGATGTCAAGAAACAGAACTGCCTATGTGAACTGGTGAAAAGTACTGATATCAGAGGAGCTGGGAAGATTCCGGAGGAACTATGTCTTTTTTGAAAGCTGGAAGATTTGAACTCTTGAAGAAGGAGACACCAATATCTTGGGAACAGTTTTGAACTTGGGGAAGGGAAAGCTGATCATAAGCTAAGAGCTGGAAGAAGTGCTGCATTTCTTTTAACACTATTCATTTTGATGCCGACATCCATACACAGACAGACATATGATTTGGACTTTCTGACACAGGCTATTCTTAGTTTTCTTTAGGTAGGGAAATCCCACCTTAGCATAGGGCAGGTTAGGCCTTACTGCATCCTGCCTTTTAAGTTAATAAAACATTTGAGAACAAATTTTCAATCTGTTGTCTGTGTCTTCTTAATGATACCTTCACAGTCATCAGATTGTGGTTCAGGTCTTTCATGTTTATAATGAGTCAGTATTTGCCTGATTGTTTGGGCACCAGGAACACAGTGGAGTAAAGCTCCCTTTGCCCGCAGCTCCTGGATCGCCTGTTGCATTGTCGCTCTTTTGGCCTGGCCGCTAGGTAATGAGGTACAAATAGTTCCTGGTGGCCATGGGGTAGATGAGAACTCTATTCGGTACCCCCAATGGACTAGCTGGTTGACTCAGGGGTCTCCAGAAAGCCACCTCCAATGGGTCCAGAAGAATCGAAGGCAAGCTCCTACTGGCCTGGCATCAGGAATTCTACTGTTTTTCTGGAGAAGAGCGTTGGGACTGCCACTTCTGTCCAGTGCTGGGGCGTTGATGGTACCTCTGTCCAGTTCCTTGGGGCTTCATGGTCTGTTTGGCATTGTGGGAGGCCCTAGGGCTTGCTTCCAACTTATTTCTGAGCTTCCATGCATGTGTGTCAGCATTGAAGAACCAATGTACCTTGTCTTCCATGGATTCACCAAAAAGCATCCGTCCCTCAAATGGAATTCTCATCGCTATATTCATCTGATAAGAATACATTCTCCAATATTTGATTTGTAGGTGCCTCCTTCCAGCAACCACAGAACCCATGGACATCGCTGATGCCTTGAAGCAGTCAAAGGCTAGGTCTGACATAAAGACAACCTGGGTTCTGACTGCTTGAAGAATTGTGAGGGGCTATGCACCATATTCAACTTCCTTTGTAGCTGCTTTCAACTCTCCCAGTACAGATTCTGGAGTATACCACAAATAGGTAGCAGCTCTAAGGTCTAGATAGGACCCTATATGCTTTTCTAAGATCTCCAGCCACCTCCCTTTCTGTGTGGTGCTTGATGGCCTCCTCTGGTGCCATGGACGACCTCACCACCAAGCTGGGAAGGATATCCCCAATCTGCACCATCTGTGGCATTGTCTCCTCTTCCCACTTTAGAGGGTATAGCTCTGCCAGGAACCTGGTAACAGAAGCTATATCTGGCTTTGCCGCTCAATGAGGAGTTCATCCTTCCTCTCCATGAGAAGAGGGAGCCCTGCTCACAGGGTGCGTTTAAATTGAGGGTAGTGGGTCTCATGTCACCAGCTGCAGCCATTGAAGGTTCAAAATCCAGAAACCCCACCAAGACCCCTGTTTCGATGGATGTAGGGTATGAATGCGACAGAGCAAGGCAATAGCATGGAGGTGAGACAATGGTTCCCAGGTGTGAACCCTCACAGTATAGCCTTTCCAATGGACCAGGTACTACAAATGCCATCTATGCACCTTGAATTACAAATCCTTTCCACCTCATATTCAGGACCAGAGGAGGCGGAACACGATCTCTGCCAGGAAAAAGTCCAGGATGATGTTGTTTCAAGAGAGACACGTGAAAGACAGGGTGGATTCTGTGCCATTTTACAAGGAAGCTGTACTTTTAGGCCACTGGGTTGATGCGTTGAAACACTGTGAATGGTCCCAAAAACTCAGGGGCAAACTTGGAAGGAGTCAGATGACGTGGTAAGTCCTAGCAGTTAGCCAAACTTTATCCCCCAGCATGAAACTCAGGGTCCAAAGCATGTTTGGCATCAACACATTCTTGTAGGCCAGTTGAGCATTTGAGATGTGGCATGACATGAGGAGATATAATTCTTCATATCGATGTGAATGGTGGGCCACCAGAAATAACGTTGAAGGACCAATTGGTGGATCTGGCTACTCCTCTATGACCAATTGGTAGGCTGCCATGGCATGTGACAGGACTTGCTGCTGATAGTGATAACCAAGTGGGTTTCCTTGAGCAATAATCCACCTAGCATATAAACCTAATCTTTAAAGGAAAAATAATCTATTTCAGACATGGTGTCAGGTGCAAGTTGTCATAACTGTTGTAAAAAGCTGGACACAGAAAACACAAACGTCTTGTTTCACAGGAGTAAATCAGGCAGAGGAGGTTGCGAGGTAGTGGCATTCAGACTTACGAGAAAGACAATCTACTAAAATGGTCTCAGATCCCAGAATTTAAGTGATGAAAAGGGGAGAAATAAGATAAGCCCATCAGGCCTGCCTACTTTTTCGGCTTTGAACCGTCGCAGATGGTGTAGGTTCTTACGGTCAGAATGGATCTCCAAAGGATGTCTAGCTTAGGGAAGGAGATGTCTCCATTCTGTACAGGCTGTCTTCAAAGCCCACAGCTCATGTTCCAAAACAGAATAGTTTGTCTCGCTGTCAGACAGAGTATTGGAAAGGAATGCAAGAGGATGCTCCTCCATGTTTTTACCAACCTGCTCCAGTACATCCCTGATAGACCCAATCGGAAGCATCTGCTTTCACAATGAACGGAAGCATGGTGTTGGGTTGTAAAAGGATAGGAGCTGAATCAAAGGCATTTTTCCACATCAAGAAAAAGAGGAGTCAATTGCAGATGTCCACTGAAACGGGGTACCTTTCTTTAGCAAATTAATCAAGGGCCGGAGAAAAATTAGCAATACATTTCCAGTAAAAATTGGCCAAACCAATACATTATTATAACTCTTTCATATTTCTCGGGGGCAGCCATCGTAAGATGGCTTTGACTTTACGAGGATCCATTTCAACACCCCAAACCTACAGAATGTAGCCCAAATAGGACACCGAAGATTGTTGAAAACCCATTTCTCAGGTTTGACAAGTAGGTTATGTGTCTGTAATCGATGTAATACCTCTTGTACATGAAAGTCATGCTTAGCCAGATCCTATGAGTAAATCAATATATCATTCAAATATGCCACCACTGAATGATACAACAAATCAGCACGTAGGTGGTCTATAAACCTCTGGAACACTGCAGGTGCATTGGTAAATCCAAATGGCATCACCTCTTACTCGAAGTGTCTAAAAAAGGCGTGCAGAAGGCAGTCTTACACTCATCACCCACTTTAATTTGAATCAGGTGGTACACGTCCCTAACGTCCAGTTTGGTGTAGATTTTGGAACCTTGTATTGCCTCCAAGATATCTGATATGTGGGGCCGTGGATATTTTTATTTGGCAGTTACCTGTTTCAATCCATGAAAATATAGACATGGCCTCAATTCAGTGGTGTCTTTCTTTGGAAAGAAAAACAGGGATGCTCCAACCGGAGTTTTGGATTCGGTTATAAGTCCATTCTTTAAATTGATTCTCAGGTAGTCCCTAAGGGCTTTTTAGAGATGGGCCCAGTTTGCCACACTAATAAAAACAAATTTGAGTACTCAGAGTGCACAGTACAACCCAGCTTTATTCAAAGCATTGAAACTCGGCCGAGACAGCATACAATCAGCTCTCAACATTACGATGACTGTGAGCGGCTTTTAAACTAAAAATATTGATTACAAAATGTATAAATATTTTGGATTGGTTAATATCCCAAGCTGCATAATATATAGGTGTTAGTTTCATCATTGGCTAAAACATATCTGATGGCCCCTCCTCGGCCCAACCTATTACAGATACTACTTTCATTAAATCATTACAATCACTTTTTTTTAACTTGTTTATTCAAGTTTCAACAATACAAATAGATATCAGAATACATTTCAGTTAATACATCCCATCTTTAACAAAAACTATATATTTAAGAAAAAACGGCAAGCTTCCCCCTTCCTTTAATAAATATGTTCTGAAACAAAGAAGGTTAAATGAAGGAGTGGGGAGAAGGGGATGGAATAAAAAAACATACAAAACAAAACCCACACTAAGAAGGAAAAATGTATCTACAAATGTTGTCAGATACATATTTCAATCTATAAATATTAGCTCTAGTTCATACAATTATTAAAGATAGACTTATCTTAATATCCAGATTTCATCAGATCGCCAACTCTTCGCTATCTTTGCCAGTTAATCCAATTCCAAACTCAGAAAACCACCCCATAGTTCATCAATACGCCTCTTCTTCTTCTACAAGGACATTACAGTTCTTTCAATATTACATATTGAGTGCATTTCCTCCATCCATGGATTCTGATGTTGGGAATACAGACGATTTCCAATTACGTAGAATGTTCCATTTTCGCAGCCAACAAACCTTTCAAGATCCATGTTACTTGGTGATACTGTAGGTCCTCTACATCAGTATCTTCATCCAGAATCACAGTTTCAAAGTTAAACTCCCTCTCTACACTCAAAACTTTATTTTTCACATCAGTAATCCCTTTCCAAAATGCTCTCACTTTGTTGCAATCTCAAAGTATATGTTCAAGAGAGCCTTGCGAAAGTCCACATCCCCAGCATGCATTTGTTGAGCTCAGACCCTGCTTGTACATACACTCCGGAGTCCAAAATACTTTATTCAGTAATTTCACTTGTCACGCTCTTTCACCGATATTTAAGGACATTCTTGGACATCATTACAATCACACTTTATTTGTATACTCTGTTCATGGTAGGTGGTGTGGCAAGAGGGATTTCTATTGGTTGGCCATTTACTCACCAACCTTGGACACTTTGATGAGGTGTCATGATATGAGAGACACATATGGTGGGGGGGAGAAGTCCATGGTCTGCAATCATTCCAATGACGAACATCTCTTTGTCATCCCCAGGCGATGAGGCCTATCCTTTCCTTTGTGCGTGGCCTTGTGTATCATCTAGTGTGTGTCTGTAACCTAGAGAGTTCAGCAGGTGTCTTATCTGTGATTGGCTCATAATAAATAGCCAGTGTTTTAAGTGTTTTGGTCACGTGCTGTGGGACTTTGTTGGAGAATAAATGCCTTCATATTTATTGAGCTTTTAGCTAATTCTATCGTACATCTTACTCTTCTTTGTGACCACCTGAGATGTCCTTCATCTGTTCTCTATGGAGTCTTCGGCATGCGGATCTCATGCACCTGGGTATCAATGGCTGTTTGTGCTCTTATTGAAGCTTAATTAACTTGGGAGTATACTGCCTTGCGTCCTGTGAATTGTTACCTCATGCCTACGTTCTGCTCATCCACTACTCCCTTCCTCGCATTCCGACCTTAGCGCTTTATTAGGAACTACTTTTTGGGCAGCCTCAAGCTTCTGAAATAAATATGTTTTTATGATTTCAGTACCTTGGATTCTAAGGCTTTGCTAATTCATAGGCCTGCTGAGGTCTGGGTGTTAGAGAAAATGTAGTTCTGCACTCTTGCCTCCATGTTGGCGACCCATATTCATTACTTTTCATGATACTCACATCTTGTACATGGTATGCAGTGTTGATAACAAAACAAAAATAACAACAAACTTTTTCAGATATACCTAAATAACGATTGAATTTGTTAGTAAAACTATATATATGGGGTGTGGTAAGGGATTAAAATGGGTGGGAGTAGTTGGGGTGGTAAAAAGCTGTAGAAATGGGGAGTTTAGGGGCAGGACCCCCTCAAATTAAAAAAGAGAAAAATAATTATTTCGTTATTTAGGTGTCACTGCAAAATGTGTCGTTATTTTTGTTGTTGTTATAAACACATGTAACCCATGTTACATTTACCCATTTGTCGACACAGCAACCTTTTAAGTGTCCGCCCAGCCCTGATGAATGTGGCCTCTACCTTGCCTGTGCCACTGAAACCGGTAGGCTCTTTGTGGCTTCTTTACCAGGAACAAATCCAGACGAGCAGATATATATATTTTTCCTGAAACTCGTCGGACTTCCTTACTTCTGACTCCCTTAAAAAAGATGGGAACCAATAATATCCCTAACTAGACTCCGAAATAATAATGAGAAAGACCAGAACAGAAGAAATAATATGGGAGACTTGAACCTTTAGGAAATTTTGGATCACCTGGATACCATTTCCTAAAGAAAAATGAACACAAGTATCCATAGAAATAGATATACATGTAACCTCTATTTATACCCTGTGGATAGAGAAACTTAATAAAAAAACCTTTCTTTCATCTATGAAGCAGTTTTTAAAGCAATCCCAAGTACCTCACAAGAGGGCGAATCTAAACTCAAAACTAAATCGTTGACCACAATATCCTCCCCAGAACCGATCAACCTGAGACTACCCATGTACATCCAACATACTTTGGCTTCCCTGTCCATGTATTCTGCTTCTTTCCCTACCTATACTTTCCTCTGCCCTATTAGTGTAGTGAGTCCCACTCTGGGTACAAAGGAACCATCCTTCCTGCTATGTTAGTTAGAGCACACTACTTGTGCTTCCTATAACCTAGTGTTAATCCCTACTAGTGTCGCACAGCCTAACTAATTCTTAATGGCAGATGGATGTGCATTGACTATTACAAAGTTTTGTTTTGTGGAATTGTGCTTATGGTTCATCGTCTCTCAACCCTAATCTCATTGGTCAAAATGGCTGCCTCAGCTTGTATCATTTCTCACCCATACAGCAATAGTGAGGAGTAGGGGCAGAAATTGTTACTGATGCATTTATCTGCATCATCACAGCTTTCTTTTCCAATACTGAAAAGAATACATTTTCCCAAAGGAAGCTGTAGCCCCTGGTAACAGTTCAATGGAACAGTCCTCTAGTCAGTGAGGGGGTAGGCTTCTTTCTGTATTGTCCACGAATATGGGCAGGAATTCCTGGTATTTCAGCGGTACATAAGATATGTTTCCCAAAGTGGATATGGTAGGTTCCTGTAGCAGAGAGTTTAGTCAGCTTTGGAACGATTCCTAGACAATGTTGTACACAATGTTGAGATTCCTAAAATAAGGTCTTGGCATCCAAATTATATAAGGATTATGCAGTGATAACCAATTTATGCCAAGTAGTACAGGCATGTGGGCTGCTTTTATGAAATCAAAAACAAGAAACTCTGAATGATCTTCAGATGCAGTGGGATGGACTGTTTGGAAAAGAAAACAGAGCCTGCTGCAAGTGGGCAACCATCAATTCCTTTGACTAGTTGTGAGACTGGCTAGAAGCTGGATCTAAATAGCTCCAAGCTCCACTGAATTTCGGACCCTGTTGGGGTATACCTATGGAGGCTGCCCACTCATTACCCATGAATAGTCCTGCAGCCACGCAATGAACCATGGCTACCGTATGGATGGTTCTGTTGCTACCAAGGCTGATTTGAATCTGTAGGTTTAACAAAGAGGTATCTGAATAGTTGGTATTGGTGGTGGTCTTGAACTTAGGGGCTTCCATGATCTCCCAGTTGTGTCCCTTCTAGGACCGGGAGATGGCATTTCCCAAACACCAAGGGGGAGGTATTGGGCATTCTCGAACTAGGTGAGCCACAATATATGCACTAACCAAGATGACAGATCGTCTTTGTTCCTCTTCAGATAGGGATTTCCTAGCAGTAGCCAACTGCATTGGCTCTGGATCTGAAGGGGAGGGAGTAGGAGAGTTATCCGGTGTAACTAGAGGTTCTCGGCTGAGTGGAGACAGAGGGCCTCATTACGATTCCGGCGGTAACCGAGGCGGTAAAACCGCCTGGTTACCGCCAGACTCGTATTACCATTCCGCCTCCGTGATTCCCGGAATTACTGGGGCATTACAATCCCGGTGACCCGGGAATTCCAGAGGCGGAATGGTGTAAATCCCCATTCCCATTGAGTCCCATAGGACTCAATGGGAACGGGGATCATGGAAACACCGGCACCATCTCGTGATGGTTCCAGTGTTTCCTCGTCCGCCTGCAGGCGGGCGGTGTTAAACCCGCCAGGTCAGACCTGGCGGGATTGACGCCTCCGCCTGCAGGAGTTGTGATCACCCGTTATGGAAACGGTGGCGGCGGGTTTACCGCCACCGTTGTTCCCATACCGGGTGAGTTGTAATGAGGCCCAGAGTCTTCTATCATTTATTCTTTCTTTCTTGTAGGTAGTTGTCTAATTGTAACACCTTCAGAGGTCGAAGTGTATGCAAAGAAGTAGTGGAATTATGTTCCCTACTGGCCTGACCAGCTCTCCACAAACCTCATCACCACGCCCCCTCCCACGCACAATACAAACCACCAAACACATGTGCCTGCTGTTTAAGGGAATGTTCCATGCAGTGCACTGAAAGTGCAAGTTTCAACTTCTTCCTACACTTTTATTTTAAAACGAAACCATTCTGGAATGTTTTATTTTTAGAATAAAAGAATATGAACACTAAAACTTGATTTAAAAAAGTAGAGGAGCACTGCTCCACCCCACCTCAACCACTGGAAACCTTCATAACCCGGTATCCCTGGTGGAGAACGGATCGGGCTGTGTACTCTTCCTAATTCATCTTTCAATTTTTTGTTAAGAACGCACCGAAATAAGGCAAACTGTGCATTTTCCAGGGGGCCATTTGTTTGAATTTAACATCATATGAAAAGACGTCCAAGGAGCCTGCAGAGATCCAGTAGAATAAGAGAGCTTGGGACGTTAGAACATTCCTTTCAGAGCTCAACGGAAATTCTGATACTGATCCAGTAAGGGGCTATTTGTGGTCACTAAAGGGGTTGCCCAAGCAAATAAATTTGGAGATATAAAATCATAAAACCCATCTTGGAGCGGTCTGTGGCATACATCTGGGGTCAGATCAATTTGGGGTGGAGTAAAATAGAGAGTATACACATCCAAAAATGTGTGTTATTTCCGAGGGCTTGAATCAAACCTTTCCAAAGGAGTGTTTGGCAATGAATGATCAAAATACATGGTATCTCTGGTGGTTACCAACTGTCGTAGTGCATAGTTTTCTGTCTTAAAGTCCATACCTCTGCATTCAACGTCTGTACTGTGTAAGGAACTCATGGTGGCAACAGTAAAGACAAACACAAGTGATCACAGTTCAAGGGTGTTTATTAAACTGTAAAAATGGCTGAGAAAAATGCCTAATCTAAACCTAAATCTAAAATGAGAGCAAGCTACGACCATCAAATAATAATAAGGCAGTCCTAGTGGAGTCTTGACAAATACAAAGGGCCTATACTACTGTGAAGAAACACTGGAGGGGGGCGTCTGTACTCCTGCTCTCTATATGGCAGAGTCGAAGCACAGAGCACCCAAGCCAAGATTCTCTATTGTTGGTAGCAATGGACGAGCAATCAAGGCGTAGCTCTCAGGAGGTGATGCAGGCTGGTTCTTAAGTACAGTGTAGTCCCCAAGCACCCACAAAGGAATGTCCACACACTATGTTAGTGAAAACACAGTTCTTTATGTAAATAAGGTTCACATTATATACACAATCACAATAACACACGTTGTGCTCTAACAATTCTAAAATGGTAAATATATACAATTCTAGCTGATACCACTATTCCTCTGATTCCATTAAAATGCATCAACTGTACCCAGTTCAAATAGCATACAAATCAACACAGCAAAACGATATCAACCATAGATTTAGGAGGAAAACAAGTTGGCTAGACAATTGGCGGCATACTGGCCCCGTTACTTAGACGTAGTTCTGTATGAGGATCCCCCCACCTGGGCAACCTGTAAATGAAGATGCACTACAAGCCCAGTCCCTGTATTGTCTATTAGAGTCTTATCTCCTTCTATAAAAATTCTACTGCCCCAAAGTACCTGGTTTCGTAGAGTTCTTCAGTGAGTCGTTGACAGGCCCTTCTTAAGCGCACCCCTTTAAGGCAGGAGCCGCAGGTCATTGAGATTCGTTGAAGAAAGGCAAACGTTGTCGTGGAGGGAGCACCTTCGATCCTCGCGGTGCTCGTTGACGAAACCTTGTGAACGTCCTGTGAAGGCGAGGCAAACGGTGCACCTCGACGACGAGTGTTTGTTGCCGCAAAGAGCAAATGAAGAACTTTGGGCCAGCAAGGGCGTCGGTCATCGACGTCTGGCATCGGCATTTGGGACGGGACCACTGCTGGCTTCAGTAGCTTCGTCAGCATCTCTGAGGTCTTCGGGTGGCGGGAAACCCACCGGCGGATTCTCCTCGGTCGTCGGCAGCCTTGACTTTCTCCGGCAGGGCGAACGTGATCAACGAGGGTGAGCAAGGGATCCTTGGATCAAACTGTCCGGTGCTTCTCTTCGTTCTCCTGTGCGGTCCCCTTCTCTAGTCGGCAGCCTTTCGTAGGTCTGTCTACCAGGGAGCTTTGGCAAAGATCAGCTGGTGCACGATGGTCCCTCATAGCTCAGGAAGAGGTCTCCTAACCTGGTCCTCTCTTGGATCAGTTCTTGAAGGCACAGCAGCTTTCAGATTGCAATGAAGGGAACAGCGGTTCACCTTCTTCTTCTGGCTTGGCTTCGAGAGTAAGCATCAAGTATGAACTTCAGCTTCTGAATGATTTCTAGCAGTGAGAGGCCCCCAGATATACTGTTGATCTCCCATTCAATCGGCTGGGCCACACTCAAGCAACCAATCATCCAGAAGGGTATTCAGGCAGTCAGGCAGCCAATCAGGCGCACGGTCCATTCAGGCCATTCTTCTCCATCCAGACACTCACAACACAGAATGTGGATTCGGACAAGGACTCTGCCGTTCAGCATTACCCACCGCATTCATACCAGTTTTGGGCAGGGCTGTCTCAGTCATTGTGTCAAACACCAGATACTAGACACCCATAACATGAAATGCGTATTCGTCACACACTCCATTCACCTATGTCCCACTACACGGGCGTACCCACAACATACAGTCATTGGGGAGGCTCCAGCCAGTCTGGCCTAGACTTCCCCACAACACCATATATGGAACTTCCACCCAACAGCTAGTTAGGGGGAAGGGACAGAGTCAGGGCTTCCCAGGACTTTGGGAAAAGTAAGGTAACAGGCAATAGAAAGCAAAAGCCTGCAGGGCCACCTTGTTTCCTATCAGGAATCCACTGATTCCAATGACAAGGCCTGGGCATCCCAAAATGGAGGATGCCCAGGGCACCTGTCAATTCAGCACAGAGCTGCCACCAGCCCGTACCCTGCTCTGTGGGCCACACAAAGGTGCCCAAAAACAAACTTAGACTAGGGGCCTCATTACGAGGTATGCCGGTAAGGCAAAAACGATGCCGGTGTGGTAATACCGGCATCATTTACCGTCCCGTTGCATTCCGACCCGCAAACCCGGTATTAGCGGAACACTAAACAACGGTGCCGCTAATAGCGGCATAGGCGCGTACACGTGCCCCTTCAGGGAGCAAATACTGGCATGCCGGTAATAGGGTGTAATTCCAACCCATGCATACATGCAAATGCCAGCATCACGAAGCCGGTAATCACAGGCTGCACGATGCCGGCCATACAGGCAGCGCGGACCACCCGCAAACAGCAAGCAGGATACAAGGCAGCTGCCACAGGTGCACACAATCCCCACAGGTGGAGTCAATGGAGGCTGTGCCAGTATAAACTGAGCACACCCACACACCACAACCCCCCCCCCACAGGTGTAGTCAATGTAAAGTGGCCCAGTACAAAAGGAGCACACCTACACACCACACTCCTTCCTACACCACAATGCTACCACAAGCAGTTGCAATCATGGTGCTGGAGGACATGCCTATACTGCTACAACTACAGCAACAACAGCAACAACTACAGCATCAAGAACAGGCAGCACAGAGGAGACGCAGGAGGAGAAGGAGGGTGAGACAGGCCCAGCAATTGCCACCAGTGCAGCCACCAGTGCCTCGTAGGCAGCCACCAATCCCTCGCACCAGACCCAGCCCATTCAACCTAACCCCTGAGCAGATCCACACCCTGTACCGGTTGGACCGTGACACCATCACCACCATAGTGGACATGATACAGAACGACATTGCCAGCCACATAGAAATACGCACTGCCATCCCCCCACTACTAAAGGTGGTGTCTGTGCTACACTTCCTGGCCACAGGCACCTACCAACACACAGTGGGCCAGCTGCATGGCATTTCACAACCACTATTCTCATGCTGAACCAAGTGCTGGATGCCCTCCTGAAGCACACAAGCACCCATATATCCCTACCACGGACTGTCCAGGAGATAGCCGAAACCAAAGTAGGCTTCCATGCTCTGGCAGGCATGCCCAATTGAGTTGGTGCCGTCGGCTCCACCCATGTGGAATTGGTAGTCCCCCATGCCATAGAGGCGGTGTACCGCAATCGCAAGCAATACCACTCCATCAATGTGCAAATGGTATCTGACTCCAGCAAGATCATCACACATTGCTGCGCCCGATTTCCTGGATCCACACATGATGCCATGGTACTGCGCAACTCCACGCTACCCCGTCACATGGAGCGACATGCTGAACCACGTGCCTGGCTGCTCGGTGAGTTGCACAACAGGGCCATGGCCATGGTGTGGGGTACTGATGTGTGCGGAAGCAGAAGGGGGGGCTACTGCACCCAGGTGGGAAAGGGGGGGGGAATAGTGCACCTGGGTGGCACTAGCCAGTGAGTGGAGAATGCATGCAAAGCTAAACACTCCTCACCTAAACCAGCCAAACGGAGCATAACACATCACTGGGCCACATATCACAAATATTGCATATGGATGACAACAAGTAAGAAGCACAACCAGGGCACCATGGTGATGGCAAGCAATGCATGACTGAATAGGATGGCAACAGTGGCAATGCGGCTAGTGTGACCATGCATAGTAAAGAATACACAGCATGATTTGGAGGCCAAACATTTTTGCACTACCACAGCACATCTGCCAGAGCATGCATGATTAAATCCTGCATCATCTATTGAACCCCATCCAGTGTACTACACCTCATTACAGTATACATTGCATCTAGGTAACTATTTTGCACACGTACAGGGACATGTGCATGCCCACACCAAATAGATGCTGCCATGACTGTTCTCCCTGAAGGTGGCAGTTCAGAGTGACACACACCTATTTGTATCTGCTTGCAGGTGATGGAGGATATCCCTTGAGGCCGTGGCTATTTACCCCTGTGCGGAACCCTCAGAACAGCCATGAAGAGGAGTACAATCGTGTGCACACTCGTACCCGTGTTGTGATTGAGCAGACCTTTGGCCTGTTGAAGGTGCGGTTCCGCTGCCTAAGCAGGTCTGGTGGGGCACTCCTATATAGGCCTGAGAAGGTGGCGAAGATCACCATGGCCTGTGTCATGCTGCACAACATGTGCATCCGAAGGAATGTACCACTGCCACCTGACATTGACATGCATGGGCCGGGTGAGGAATCGGGTGTCAGATAGATTTCTTTGCGGATGATGGTGTGGTATGGGTAAGAGGGCGGAGTTTGTTGATGGTACAGAGTCGGTTGCCAGCTGTGAAATTACACATGGAGGAGTGGTGTGGGAAATGGGGCTTTTCGGTGTCTGTGGAAAAAAGTGTGAGTATGGTGTTATCGAGGAGAAGAGTGGAGCAGGAGTTGAACTTGGTTTTGAAAGGTGAGAGGGTGAAGAGTGTGAAGGAGTTCCGGTACGTGGGGGTGATTCTGGATAGAAAGTTGAATTGGAACGTGCAAGTGGATGGAGTGATGGACAAGTGTAAACGCAGGCTGAATTTGTTGCGGGCGGTGACTGGGAAAGAGTGGGGTGCGCAGCAGAAGTGTTTACGAATGTTATATAAGGGATTGATTTTGAGTGTGTTAGATTTTGGATGTCAGGTGGCAGTGGGTTTCACAATGAGTCAGAAGTTGCAGTTGGATAGGGTGCAGGCGAGAGCATTGAGAGTGTGTTCGGGTGTGATGAGGTCCTCTCCAATGAATGCGGTTCAGGTACTTGTGGGGGAGATGCCATTGGGATTGAGAAGGGATGTGTTGAATATGAGGTGGTGGGTGAAGTGTAGTGCGAAGAGTGTGGCTCATTCGGTACGTGAATGTTTGCGGTATAATTTGAGGTTTGTCTATTATGGGGATCGGTGGAGGAGGAAAGGAGGCACTTTGGGGTTTCACATGTGGGAGAAGGGGGTGCAGTGGGGTGTGGGCGAGTTGATGGTTGTGACGGATATGGATCTGGTGAGGTATCTGATGTGGATGATGGAGTCTCCAAAGGTGTGCTTGGAGTTGACGAGTGTGGTGTCAAAGAAGCGGGGATTGCGGGGTGAGATCAAAGCTTTGGGTCAGGCATATGTGGCAGAGAAAGAAGGGTGCAGGGTGTTCACGGATGGTTCAAAGGATCCGGTATCTGGAAGAGTGGGAATGGCGTATTATTTGGAAAGCACTGGGGAGTATAAAGTGGGGCGTCTGACGGATGATGTGTCAATTTGTACGGCTGAGTTGGTGGCGATTGCAATGGCGATTGAAAGGGTATGCGAGTTGAGGTTTGAGAAAGTAGTGGTATTTTCAGATTCATTGAGTGGGTTGCAGGCGATTGTGGCAGGGGATGGTGATAGGAAGGATGTGATTTTGGATATCAGGAGAAAGATTGATCGGTGTGTGCGTGGGGGGATGGATCTGGAGTTGGCGTGGGTCCCCAGTCATAGCGGCATTCTGGGAAATGAGTTAGTGGATCTGGTGGCGGGTGAGGGTATGAGAAGGGAAGCGGTTGATGTAAGGTTGCCTTTGAATGTGGATGAGATGAAGGCAGTGATGGTGAGGCGGGTCATGGATGAGTGGCAGGAGAAGTGGGTGAGTGGGGTGAAAGGCAGGTGGATGTTTGGTATTCGTGAGAAAGTGTCAGTAAAGGTGGATCCGGGAAGTCTAGAATGGAGGAGGGGGGAGGAGGTGATGCTGAATCGATTGAGAATAGGGCATATGGGGCTGAATGACTGTCTGTTTAGAGTGGGGAAGCGAGAGTCGAGGGACTGTGCGGTGTGTGGAGTGTCTGAGACTGTGGAACATTTTCTGTTTAGGTGTGAGAGACATGCTGTAGAGAGAGAATTGATGAGGGTTCGATTGTCTGCGCAGGGTGTGGCTGAGTTGAGTGGGAAGGCTTTGTTGGGAGGTGACGGGGTGAGTGGCAGGAGGAGGAGGAGTAGTGTGTTGTTGGATTTTGTGAGGCAGACAGGGCGGTGGGAGGAATTGTGAGTTTTACGTGGGTTGAATGCTGAATGGTGGATAGGTGCACATCATCCAATTGGATGGGGAAGCGCCTGCGTGGGTCGGCCCACGCCTACACTAATTTAAAGAAAAGAAAAAAAGGATGAAGGGGATGGAGACGGAGGCGAAGGAGCCCCCCTGCCAGTACGTGATGCACGGGATGGCCATGCTGGACGCCAAGCACTAATTGACAAATACTTTTGAAACGCAGGGACCATGAATGTAATGTGCCTGTGACACACTGTCTGCATGTGGACATGCACACTTGTTTTGTTAGAATTGCCCCACTGTACACCATCACAGATTAAATGTACATGCACAAAAATAAGTATGTCCAGCCAAGGATTTTCTTGCACACAACGGGTGTATTTTCAAGACACGTGATAATGTGAACAAAATCCCCTCTCAACCCCCAGTGAACACCCTCACCCACCCTACAAACCCCAAAAATACCCAAGTAAACACCCTCTCCCACCCTACAAACCCCAAACATACCCAAGTAAACTCCCTCACCCACCCTACAAACCCCAAAAATACCCAAGTAAACTCCCTCACCCACCCTACAAACCCCAAATGTCCCCATACGTCCAACAAACACTGGTCCCTTCACCACCGTACATTTTCAAAATGTCATTGTCTGCCCACTCTATTTCTTAGCAATTTTGGGATCCGGGGGTGCCATGGTCAAGTGCCGTGCACTCCTTCGCGTCAACCGCACGGGGCCCGATTGGGCCGAGGTAGAAGGGGTTGTGGCAGTGGAGGTGTCGATGATCAGTCCCATGCCTGCCCCAGGGTGTGGGCACTGCGTTTGAGGTAGATTTGCAAGCAGGGCCTGTGTAAGTGCCCCCATACACTCCCTCATGGCACATGTCGATGCCTCAACAGCAGCAGTGTTGGCTGCAATGGCTGTGGCAATGGCCCTCATGGAGTCGTTTCCGTTGGATATTTGTTGTCGCATGAGTTTGAGCATCGACTCCTGTCGGGCCTCAACCCTTGACAGGCGAGCCTCGAAGAAGTTGTTGACTGCAGGAGTACTGGTGGGCGGGGTGGTGGTAGGCAGGGTGGTGGTAGGCAGGGTGGTGGATGGCAGGGTGGTGGATGGCAGGGTGGTGGTAGGCAGGGTGGAGGATGGCACCTGCGCGGGGCCCACGTCCAGGGCATAGTCCTCCTCAAAGAGGGTCATGTCTGAGTCTCCAAGGTCTGAGTCGTGGAGGCAGGGATCGTCCATGCTCTCGGCCTCTGTAGGGTGGGGTAGGCTGGTAATGGGGCTTGGGGTGGGTGTGCCGGACATGATGTCACCCTCATTCTTCACTTCTGTATCCACAACGTCCACGGTGGCTGGCGGAGCGGGAATGGAAACGCCTCCCACTGTTGTGGGTGGCTGCTGCTGTACTGTGGCTACAGGTGTCTCCTGCAGGGTTGCTGCCCGGTGTGGCACACTGCCTGTTGCTCTGGGCAGTTTCTTGTGCTGGGGGGTGGCGGTGGCCCTGGTCCCTTGCCATGCAGTGGATGAACTTACACCCCTGTGCTGCATTCCATCTTCCTCATCGGTGCCTAGGGGATAGAAGAGATGCAGGTCATCAGTGATGGTGTCACATGGCAGCTATGATGTATTGCGCTGCGATATGTTCATATATTCATGCATCAAATTATTTCTGGGGTGTGGCATTTGGTGTTCTGAGGGGGCATGTGGGCAATTAATGCATGGCTGGTGGCATGGCATTGGTATGGTGTCTGTGTGGTGAGTTCCATGGGCATGGTTGGGTCATGTTGCACTTGTGTTGGCATTGGGATTGGCACTCAGCATGCGTGTGTTGCAGGGTGTGCCACACATTCTTGATTGGATATGTTGATGTGGGCCTGGGACATGCATTGCCTTGCCTAGTCTCACTTCCACATCACTTGTGCCACATCATGGTTTAGCCTACATGGATGTGATGGGTCACTCACCTTCTTCTGTGGATGAGGCGGCGCCCGCCTCCTGGTCTCCAAATCCCTCGATGGATTCAGGGTCAATGAAGGTACTGGCGGTCTCCTCCCATGCCGTCAACTTCACTGGGGAGTGAGGGCCCCCGCCTGTCGCCATTGCGGCCCTCCTGTTATCCGCCAGGATCTTCCTCATCCTGAGGCGGAGGTCATCCCACCGCTTCCTACAGTCACGCACACTCCTTGGGGTGGTTCCCACTGCCGACACCCTCTGTGCGACCTCCTGCCGGACTTCTTTTTTTTGGTTTGGGCTGCATGCTTCATGTCAGTGCTCCTGATCGTGTCTGCATGCTGGGCTAGGGTGTCAGCAAGCATGCTTAGTTCAGCGTCTGAAAAACGCTGTTTTCTCTTCCTTTGGGTCGCCTTCTTGGTAGCCTTGGACATCCTGCTTCTATCCTGTCACAGAACAACACGAAATAACTGGTGGTTGTGGAGGATGGCAATGGATTGTGTTTTTAAAGATGGCCGCCGGCCCATTTCCCGTTCCTGCGCGATGATGTAATTTCTGTGTCCGTTTTTTGCGTACACGATAATACCGTGCCGGTATTTAGGGGTTGTTATGAGGCGGTAACACTATGGGCGGGCCCCGCAATGCCGGCATAGGGGGGGTCGGTGGCCCTTTACCGGCATGGCGGTATTGCCACTACCGGCATGGGGGAACGCGCGTGCTCGTGCACTCGTAATCACCCACTGTTAGCGGGTTTATACGAGCACGGACCCGCTCATTCCGGCATGCCGGTAATGAAACCGATTTTACCGGGCAACTCGTAATGAGGCCCTAGGAGTACAGGGTTGTACTCCCGCCCATGGGTGCAATAAGGGTATCCCAAGTTTCTGTTCACCAAACCAAAAAGAGGAAGAGCTGCACCGCCAGGAGCCCCACATGAACTCCTGTGTGGAAAACAAGAAAGAACATACATGAAAAGGCAATAAAGGACAAGGATTAGGAGGCCCTGTCTGGTCTTTCCCTAGGTTTTAAAAGCGCAGCAGTACACAAGTTCTTTGTTCAGAACAAGTTGCTGTTTGCAACCTTCGCTCAACACTGTCCGGTTTACTATCGGCTCTCCCTCCGACTCATTGGCTGGGCTGAACACCTTGTTGTTTCTTGTCTCTGGCATCAAGGATGGTACCAGGGTAGCAAGTGCCCTTCCCCGCCTCTGTTATCAGTGCGGGAGGGTCCTGTGCAGTTGACATCTGTTGCACCACACATCAGCTCTAGTTCCCGGTCTTATAATTCCTTTCACGGAGGCTTTGCGGGTTTGGGTCTAAAAGGGCAAGGGCACTTCCCGCCTTGTTTTCCTTTCCGGTCTCGTCGCCTTTCTTCTCCATTTGAACTGCCGACCTGGAATATATGCTTCTTCATGCATTTGTCCCCGCTCAAAGTGTGCTCTCATGCTCCGCCTTTTAGCCCTGTGGGGAAAGGAAAGGGCCGTCACGTGTGTGTAGTTATTGTCAATTGCCTGATTCTGCCGACCCTTGTTTTCGGGCTTGTCAGGTAAACAGCTCTGGTGTTAGTCCATTGCCTTTCACGGTGTAAGAAAGTGTTTGTGTCAGAAAGGGGTGTTCAGATTAGGAAAAGGTGTTAGAATGAAGGGGATACTGCATCTCACCCGTCAGTGTGCCACTTCCACTCCCCTCATCCAGGTGATCCTCTCCCACTGGTCCACCCCCAGGAACTGGCTCAAATAGCGATGGCCATGTCCTGGCCACCTGGATGACAGACCTCCGGGGACTAGTGGGTGAAATACCAACTACTTGTAATAGTCCCTGTACTTGAGCAGAATCCATGCTTGCAATAGGGGCTGGCCGTCACAAGCTGTCAGGTTTCGGCCTTACCTGGCTTCTCTGGGTTCATCGAGAAATGAAGCGGTGAGGCCTCCTTGTCCTCCTGGAGGTGACGGGAAGGTTAGGGGCTATAGGGAAGGGCATCCTCAGGGAAAACCACTCAAATGGGGGAAAAAACCCAGGTAACTTCGAGGAGCACCAACAAATGGCATATCCCAGGGTATAACAGCAGAGAACATCAGGAAACCCAGGACGAGCAGGTACAGTTCAGGAACAAGCTAGGAAGTGTGAGAAATCTAAGGGCGGTCTCACATTTAACCCGCTTAAGACCCCCCCTCAGGTAACCAAGAGAAGGGTAAGACTGACAGATTCTAACCCCAGGAATGAGGCTGGGGTGGGGTGCTACAGGGATTGAGGGTCTTTGAACAACGGAAGTGGGATGTCCGAAGATGAGATCTAACATCCCCTTTTCCCAATTCCGATCTATCCTACTTCCCCTCTACTGTCATAGGATATCATCACGCATGTCCTACCCTACCCCAAGTTCTTCCGTCGAACACTCAGACTCGGAGGAAAGCAAGAGAATGTCTAAGCCCTTTTACTAACTATAACCCAGACTTGTCCTCCCGTCCCTCTAATATCATAAACTGCTGTGGGAACCAATATTTTCCTTCCCTGTTAACCTCATTTACTGAGGGTTTTACAGTGAAAGAACTAATACCAACTTCCTATCCTAAGAACATCCCTGGACCAGAGACATGGTATCCCTCTTCCTTGGCAGTGACCTACCCAACCCCCACTTAGCCTTCATAGAATGTATTAATATACACAATCTTATTTTCCCAAGTATCACTCAAGTATTGTGACAAGAGGAAATTGAGAGGAGTACAGATTTCCTATGACAAACATCACTATGGTACTGGGACAAAGAAGATGCAGATAAAGGCACATCAACATTTTCATAGGTCACGTCCTACTAACAATGCCAGGCAGTGTCAGGCAATTGAAATCAATCATGCCCACCTGCAGCCTATCAAGTCTTCTGGAGAGTTTATAAGGAACACTAGCAATCAGCAAAGAGAGCCAGTTGGGAGGAGAGCTGAGGAGCTGTGTCTGCCCATGACCAGGTGGAAGAAACAGGGACGCTGAGATGCTGAGGGTCTGTGTGAGGAAGCATCCGGGAGAAGTGTGGTTAACGGCCCCTGTTTGCAACAAATTAGAGAAATCCAAAGAAGGGAGCAAGATACAACATTGCAGCCCGAACGCGTAAGACTGGAGATGTGTCGGGTGAAATTGAGGAATGGAATTACAAGGATACATTGTGGCAGAGTGGTCATGTGTATGATTACAAGTTCTCAAATTACTTTGTGTAAGGAAAAGAAGTGTCTGCAAAGAGGGAAGCTGTGCGCGGACATGAAAAAAGTGAGCGAAATAGAGATCCTAAAAAGGGGGGAGCTGTGCAAGAAATGAAGTGGGAGCAAAAACCCTAAAACTGATAGAAAAGTGTTGACAACCAACAAAGTATGTTGGCAAAGCATCGGGGTGGACACAAGATGGGAGATTGATCCATGCTGGCCTCAGAGACCCCAGAATAAGCATTGGAGTGGCCACCAGCTGGGAGATAGATCAAGGCTGGCCGCAGAGACCCCAGAATAAGTAAAGAGTGTAGGAAAAGCATCAGGGCGACCAACAGGTGAGAGATTGATCCAGGTTGGCCGCAGAGAGTCCAGTACAAGGAAAAGGGAACTCTATTAAGGATAAGGCATCTGGTTGCGTGATCTGTAATGGGTGGACCATGCGGTCTGACAATTGCCCCACGACCAGGGGAGCCAAATTGAAAGCAAGGAGCCGCATGCTCTAAAGGGCTTCTGGGTTCACGGAAAGGAGACCCAGAGAAGCCTAGAGAACTTACCAGGAAGGTACAGTGAACTTCTTTTGCTAAATGAACTTTTTGCCAAGTGAACATTGTGCCAAATGAACATTTCTTTGCCAAGTGAAACCTGATGGACTGGTGGAACTTTATAATCCAAAGTGCCTCAAACTTGGGGAAGGGAGCTACAGAAAGGCTCCATTGACACATAAACTTTATTTTGAACACTATTCAGTTGGCCAAATCCCATTCACCCTATTATTCTGTAGAAGTGAGGACAAGCATAGGTTTTGACACAGACAGAATTTTGTTTTAGAATAACAGACTTAGACTTCCTTTCGTTTTCTTTTCATTAGGGAACATTCCCATTTTAGGGTTAGGGAAAGTTAGGCGTTACACCATCCTGACCATTGAGAATAAAGGTTTTCAAACTGTGTTTTCACTTGACTGTGTCTTCTCTTGATACCATGCCTGTCTCACAGAAGGAAGATGAAGGGCCGAAAGGAGAGAAACAGCAGGTCAGGAAAACAGAGAAATGGGAACAAGAAACCAGGAAGGGAAGGAGTGTTTGCAGGAGACTGGCTAAGTTGTGACGTGTAGACGATTGGAGCTCCATGAGAGATGAGGCTTCCAGTAGTTGGGATCGAGCATCTGCATAAGCATGGAACACTAGTCCACTAACGTACACAAAGATGGACATAAAGGCAAAACGCAGGTCTACATACCTGATGTACGCCACCAGCATCCACAAAACCATGGAAACCTGACAGAGGGATCCACATAGGGCACCGGATAGAGTGGGCGTAGTGGTGTGGAGTGGCGGTGCGTGCTTCCGCTGTCATCTCTCCCGGGACCGGTTATGCACCAGTGCCCGGAGTCAGGTAAGGAGGAGGGTATGGGTTGGTGTGTTAACCCTCCTATTAAATAGTTTCTGCTTGGTTCCCGGCATTGCCACCATGTTGGGCGAGGACTCTGGGCCAGGGACGCTAAAGTTACAACAAAAAAAGTAACCAAAAAACAAGATCCTATCTGACCCAGTTCTTCCAGATGGTTGCTATGCACCTTTCCCGGCAGAAAGAGGCTAGTGTTTGTAACATGAGCAAACAAACTGAAAAGAGAAAGCATCTAGAGGAGACTGAGGAATCCTCCTCCAGAAGTACATATGGGAAGAGGAGGAAGGCCCAGGCCAGCATGCACAAGAAGAAGAAGGTCTCCAGGAAGGAGCTTAAGGACTGGTTCGTTGAGTTGTTGGAAGATCAGAAGAGATCTAGAAAGAAAGGGAAGAAGAAGAGAGTCTTATCCCCTTCTTTTTCTTCCTTTTCATCTTCCTCTTCTTCCAGCTCTTCTTCCTCTTCCTCCTCCAGCACTAGGTCTTCCTTAGAAGAAGAGGAGGCTACAGCAAATATATGGACATAGATGACGCCGAGAGGGTCCTTGGATGGTATAACTGCATTGTTTTGCGGACGAAAAATCCAGCAGCCAAAAATGCTGAATTTTCGAACTGCACATTTCAACGCATTTATATGTAGAGGGTGGGTTAGGGTAATAAATATTGTAACAAGAGTATGGGAGGGTACAGGGGGTCCCCTCACATATACATGCATTGAAATGTGCGAGAGAAAAATATGCCCAATTGTCATAAGCCCTGGCAATTTCAGTTGCCCTGTTGGAGGCAGACTTGCCCACTATTCCAAGGTTTGGGACAATTGGGCCTCCGATGTCTAGGTCAAGCACACTGTTCGACAAGAGTACAGTATCAAATTCTCATCCATTCCCCAGTAGTCGGGAACAGCTCCAACACTGGTTCCCTAGGACAGGATGAAGAGAGAGGCGATGGAAGTGGCAATCTGGGATCTCTTGATAAAGAAGGCGATTGCCATGGTCCCAAGAGCTCAGGTGGGACAAGGCTTCTATTCAAGGGTGTTCCTAATTCCAAAGCTCAATCCATTGACAAGCTTTACTTGATCATAGACCTCAAGGTTTTTAACAAGTGCAACAAAACCTGTCCCTTCAAGGTGGAGACCCTTCAGGAGATGATTGCAGCTGTCCAAAAGGGGGACTGGTGGGCTTCCTTTGACCTCCAAGATGCATATTATCATGTGCCCATCTGGAAGCTCTGCCAGAGGTTTCTGAGATTTGCTGTGTGACTGGACTATTTTCAATTTCTGGGCCCTGCCGTTTGCGCTGAAATTAGCCGCTAAGGTCTGTACCAATCTCCTAGTCCCACTGGCTGTAGTCTGTATGCAAGCCTTCCCATAGTTGGATGACTGGATTGTCAAAGCTGTGTCGATGAGACTGCTGGTCTTGCACTCAAGCAGGGTCTGTTTAGCTCTGACAAACTGGGGGTTTCTGATCAACACAGACAAGTCTCATCTGTCTCCCTCCAAAACTCTACAATTCATTGGGCCTCAGTTCTGTATTATGGGGCGGGGGGTTGGTTTCCCCAGGACAGGGAGATTCATCTGCAACATCTGTTAAAGCGGACTTTGGATGCAGACTGGGGGGTCGGCAAGGGAATTACTGAGGCTCCAGAGTCACAAAACCTCTTGCGGTTTTGTGGTTTCTTGGGCATGACTCCATATGAAACCACTTCTGATTCACATTCTCAGATACTGAGATCCGTCCTCTCAATGCTTTCATCTTGCTATCCCGATATTGGCTACTCTGAGGGAGGCCATGAGGTGGTGGAGATCCTTGTTTCACCTCAGAAAGGGCATCAGCTTGACTCAGTCTCCAAAGATTTTCCTAACTAACGACGCCAGTGGCACAGTATGTGGGGCTACTGTTAATCACACAAACACCCATTGTCACCAACAGGTAATCCTGGTGCACTCTGTCCGGGGAATTACCCCTTACTAAGTGTTTAGAAATTATTAAAACAGTCAAGAAAAAACAATCAGAGAAAAGTTGTGAAATATTGATTCTATTGTTGCACAGAGTCAAAATTTTGATTCAAAATCAAGATTCAAAATTCAGTATACATCAAGTTCCAACACAAATAGGAGTTTACAGTTTAGAGTACAACTTTCTATATCACCACCATTTTTCAGTTCTATACACAATTACACATATATAATTTACTTGACCAACGTATGTATAACCACCGCTCTAATTCAAGACAGGGTAATCAACATTCCTTAACACAATTTTGTTGCCTGACGCGTTTCGGACGTCACAGTATAGCCTTCTTCAGAGGCTAAATCCCTGTCCTTTTCAATTTCATAATACTAATCAGTGTCCTACTAGAAAAAATAATTATAACCTTTACGTTTCCCTATTCATAACAATTAAATGAAAACAGTCATTTAAATCACTAGTCTGGACATATCACTAACCTCTAGCTACTGAAAGCATTGCTCTGTTTCCTCTTAACCTAAAAACAAGTAAAAACTGGAATCACTACATCTCATCCCGCTTCATAAACCATACAGAGTACAGCTCTACAGCATGCAGCGTTTCTTACCCGATTATCGTGGCGGTCAGGGAACTGGTCCCTGTTGCGTAGTAATACGCGAGTGCGCGCATGCGTGAGCGATGACGAGGCTCGCGCATGCGCAGTGTAAAATAAAGACGGCCTGCCGGCAGTTCGCGCTGGGGACCCGAGCAGCCACACGTCTCCGGCGTGTCTCCTTGTGCGAATGCGGAGCGCATGAGTGAATGCTAGCGTGGGGCCTGACACCGCCCCCACGCACACAATACTGGTGACGAGGACGGCGCTGGAGCAGTCCTCCGCTCCGATAGCATTCGAGGAGGCGAACGCTGCTCTGTGTCGACACGGACCCACACGTGTGGCCGGCAGCCATTTTGGATCGCACGCGGAGTGCAGTGGTTGCGGCCCGTGAGGGTGCTCGTGCGCCATCTGCAATCTGCACCGCGAAGCGTCAATTTTTGGAACTCCCACAGCCTCTGCAGCTGCAAGGCTGTGGCATACTGCCTGGAGGTGAGAAGAAGTGCAGGAAGAAGGAACCACGCCACAAGTGGGCTAGGCTGACCAGAACCTCAATCACTGGAGAGTTTCGACAACTACCTGTGAGTAGCACGCTCCAGAATGGGGGAAGAAGATGATCAGGAAGGCGCCCTTGCCCCCATCCCACGCAGGATGACCAGTACACTAGCTCCCATGCCCGAATTCGATACCACATGCCCTCCACCCACACTGGGACCTAAATGGCTCCTGTGGGTAAAGAGGTTCGAGATGTTCTTCAGGGCCTCGGGGATTACGGATGATGAAGAAAGGATTGCCACCATGGTGTACTCGGCAGGGGCGGAGGTCCACAAAATGTATGACTCTTTGAACATTGTGGTCGCCACATATGATGCCGTGAAACAAGCACTCAAAGATAACTTTCTTCCCATGGCAAATGTCGACTTTGACAGGTTTGTCATGAGCGTGGAGAAGCAACGTGAGGAGGAGTCGTTGGACCAATTCTGTGCACGGCTCCGAATTTTGGCAAACTCCTGTAGATGGGGGAACGAAGAGGAGATGATTCGGAACCAGTTGTTGCAGGGTTGCACCTGGGGAAAACTGAGGAGACAGGTCCTGAGAGAACCAGACTCTGCAACAGATCTTGGACACGGGGAGAGTGTACGAACTGGCCGATTCCAGGGGAGCGAAGATGGACGCAGCCACACACGGGAGAAAGGAAGATGAAGCGTTTGCAATCGGATGCTCCACCCCAGGAAAGGCAAGATGGGCATCAAGAGGTGGTGTGAGCCCCACGGGGCATGGCAACGCCCCATCGTGTCAATACTGCGGGTATGACCTGCCGCACCAGGGTGATTGTCCAGCCAAATCGAGAATATGTGGCCGGTGTGGCACACCAGGACACTACGCTAGGGTGTGCAGGGCAACGACACCCGTCGCAGCATCTAGAGGGCCCGAGAGGATTGGCAGAGGCAACACTCGTAGAAGAAGGGGAGTGTCGTCCATCGAACAAGGCATGCAAGATCTAAACATCGCCGAGAAGGAGGAGGAGGAGGATGACATCTTCTTCATCTCAAGTATAGCCAAGGGCCCAGGAACAAGACGACAACCCACGTGCACGGTGAACATTGGGGAAACATCCACGCCAGTCTTGATAGACACTGGAGCATCCGTCTGTGTGCTGGCGACTGAACACTACAACGCACTCCCTGGTCCGCCAGGCTTGGCAGAATCCACAGCACGCATATACGCCTTCGGAGGACACACACCTCTTCCCATCCAAGGAGTGTTTGTGGCTCCAGTAACTCATGGGCAGAACAAAATAAGAGCAAGGTTCTTTGTCACAAGCGTGAGCCCACAATCCCTTCTGAGTTGTGCCGCAGCTGAGGCACTAAACATTGTACATTTCACATTTGCTGTTTACCGCGCCGATCTGGAGAATCTACTGCAGCGTTTTGAGACGATTTTCAGAGGCGTAGGGAAACTGAAGGCCGACCCGATACGCCTCCACATCGATGGGTCAGTGAGACCGACAGCACTCAAACACCGCCGCATCCCATTCCATCTGAGGGCACAGGTGGAAAAAGAATTACAATCCCTAATTGACCGGGACATCATTGAAAGGGTGGAAGGCCCCACCCCGTGGGTCTCTCCAATCGTGGTGGCCCCAAAGCCCAAGCAGCCGGGTGCAGTACGCATCTGCGTGGACATTAGGCTGCCCAACATAGCAATTAAAAGAGAACGCCACCTAACGCCCACCTTGGACGACATTATTGGAGAACTCCAGGGAGCAAAAGTATTTTCGAAACTGGACTTGAGATCTGGGTATCACCAGTTAGAGCTCCACCCCGAGTCAAGATACATTACGACCTTTACGACTCACGAGGGGT
This sequence comes from Ambystoma mexicanum, assembly GCF_040938575.1. Lineage (NCBI taxonomy): Eukaryota > Metazoa > Chordata > Amphibia > Caudata > Ambystomatidae > Ambystoma > Ambystoma mexicanum. The sequence continues at coordinate 307,566,050 of NC_090934.1, read as the reverse complement.
TATATCAATATAAAAGACTCAGTTTTGGCATCTCGTCTGCGGCAGAGGTCTTCCAGAATGCCATCAGGGGGGCCCTGTCTGGACTCAAGGGGGTGATCAACATGTCGGACGATATCCTAGTCTTTGCCCGATCGGACGTGGACCACCTAAAGCGCCTAGAGAACACCCTTGAAAGGCTGCGTGACCTCGGTTTAACACTACACAAAGAAAAATGTGAGTTCCTAAAGGATAGGTTGGAGTTTTTCGGATTTGTTTTCCATGCTGGGGGCATCTCCCCGGATCCCGAAAAGGTAAAGAACATCCGAGAAGCGACCCCGCCAACCTCACCAGCGGAAATCAGAAGCTTTCTGGGGATGGTGACTTATTGTGGTCGTTTTATCCGCGATTTAGCCTCCTTGTCGGAACCCCTGAGAGCGCTCACCAGAAATGACGCTGCATGGAACTGGAGCGGTAAGGAACAGAGGGCGTTCAACGACATCAAGAATGCCCTATCGGGACAAGAAACAATGGCCTATTTTAACCCTGACCGTGAGTCAGAAATCGTGGTTGACGCCAGCCCCGTAGGCCTGGGACCATGAGACCCACCGCCTCTGCCAGCAAAGCTCTCACCGAGACAGAGAAGCGGTACTCCCAAATTGAACGGGAGGCCTTGGCCATACTATGGGGGTGCAGGCTCTTCCAGATCTACATTTTGGGAAAACCAGTAGTCGGCGTAACAGACCACAAACCACTCATCCCGATCTTGTCAGGGACCTCGTCCAAACCACCACCTCGCATAGAAAGATGGATGCTTTCGCTAATGGAGTACGGTGTCAAACTACTATATCGGCCGAGTACAGACAACCCAGCAGACTATCTGTCCCGCCATCCAGGCGCTGGGCGACCACGTGACTCAATGGAGGTGGCTGACGGCGTAGAGGCAGTTCACCTAGCAGTTGAGTCGGCGCTACCCGTCGCCCTGGCCCGTCGGGAGATCGCGGATGAATCCAACACGGACGAGACATTCATAAAGATAAAGCTTGTGATGGCAAGTGGGGAATGGCGCGAGGTCCTTCAGGATAACTCCCGGAGGAACGCAGGGGCACAGAAAGACCTGCAAGCCCTCTGGAGGGCACGACACGAGTTGTCCGTGGCTGAGGATGGCCTCCTGCTTAGGGGTCACCAGATTGTGATTCCAAGAACACTGGTTGACAAGGTCCTACACCTCGCCCACAATGGCCACCAGGGGATGGCCAAGATGAAAGCACGTCTGAGACTAAAAGACTGGTCCCCTGACCTGGAAAGCAGAGTGGAGGAGTTTGTGAGAATTTGCATCCCCTGCCAAGCAGCACGCCCTGTGGAGAAGGGTCCACCAATCCAGGCCATGGAGAGGAGCGACCAGCCATGGGGGACGGTTCATGCCGACTTCGGGTCCACAGGCTGAGGGTTATACTTTCTAGCGGTGATGTACCAGTGGTCGCGCTATCCAGAGGTTGAGCTGGTTGAATCCACAGCCAGTGACCACACCATCATGGCCTTGGAAAAAATGTTCGCCACACATGGGTTTCCCCTGGAGATATGTTCGGACAATGGGGCACCATTCAAGGGACAACAATTTGCCCGCTATTGTGAAGAAAGAGGGATACGACACAGGAACGTCACCCCCCTCTTGCCGAGGGCTAATGGAGAGGTGAAGCGATTCATGCGAATGCTCAACAAAGTGTTTTGCATAACGGCGGATGGGGGTGAAGACCTCCGACGCTGACTTCCTTCGAGAATACCGTTCGACCCTGCATCAATCCACTGGGGTCGCCCCAGCAGAGGCACTCTTCAAGCGTATACCAAGAGGGTTGCTCCTGGAAGTTGAAGGTCGTCATCCGGGAGAAATTGATAATGAACACGTGCAAACGGAGAGAGCCGCTCAAAATGAAAGGGAGACAATCAGAAGGAGACTCCCAGAGAAAGAGATTGCCGTGGGCGACACTGTGCTGGTGCGAAACAGGAGAGCAGAAGGGAAGTTGTCACTACCATACGAAACGCAGCCCATGGGAGTGACACATGTCAAAGGATCGATGGTTACCGCCGCCAATGCGCGAGGAACAGTCACCAGGAACGTCTCGTTCTTCAAGCGCATCAGAGCTGCGGAAACGGAGGAGGCTGACACACAAGGACCAGAGCAGAACGCAGGACCGACACTGAGACACGATGAACCGCCAGAGACTCAAGGGACACAAGATGTGCCTCAGGCCGAGGCACGCAGGTACCCGAGCCGGGCGGGACGCAAGCCGCCGCAGAGGTTCCAGGACTTCATTATGGACCCTGCCTCGTAGCCAGTACGTTATGGACAGATAAGCTTTGAAGAGTGCACTGTTAAATATAATGTTTGTTAAAGTTTACTGTTTGGGGGGAAAAGAAGGGATGTTGCATAGTAATACGCGAGTGCGCGCATGCATGAGGGATGACGAGGCTCGCACATGTGCAGTGTAAAATAAAGACGGCCCGCCGGCAGTTCGCGCCGGGGACCCGTGCAACCACACATCTCCGGTGTGTCTCCTTGTGCGAATGCGGAGCGCATGAGTGAATGCTAGCGTGGGGCCTGACACCGCCCCCACGCACACAACAGTCCCTATATTCTTCTGCCCACATTGCCGAACAGCGCACTCACAGCAACCTGTAGAGACATGCAAAGCAGTCAGTGCTGCTCCGACTCCGTGTGGCCAAGAAATAAAGTAAGGAGGCTGCCAACGCTCCGGTATTATTATTCACTACTTTCTTGCTGATCGATCCACACGGACGACAGACAGGGCATCAGACCGGCAAACCAGTCTGGTGCCCCTCAGGGCTCGGGTCGAGGGTACACGCTGAGGGATGGAGTCCATCCACTTTATTCAGAGGGTGGACTCAGTCCCCCACTGCTAATCCTCTTTGAATTTATGAATTAAAGTCGACCTCAGGGATCAAACCCCAGTAGTTAAGTTTGTAGGCCAGGCACTTCACCACTACACACCTGATGACAAATAAGAAACAACTAAAGGTGAAATATCCTATTTTGGTACTGTACGTCCTAGGGAAAACATTTGTATTGGTTCTTGGAGTTCAAAACATGCACACCTTTTAACGTTTTCAAAAAAAACATTACAAGAAAATATCCTGTCTTGCCTTTGTGTGTGTGTTGATTTGATGAAAGGCAAATGCCATGTGTCCTGTTCAATTTGACTGGTTATGCAAAGCCAATTTAATGAAATGTGAATATTTCACCTTGATATGCTAATTTCTGGCGATGTCACATCCCATTGCATTTGTTGTTGCGTCCCCCAACTTTAATTTTTAGGACTTGACCCATTCTTCCCCTGTCCACTATAAGACGCCCCGCTGCCATGGCAAAAGCTTGATGCAAAAGGGGCTGCGGCCCAGCGCACGCGTCCACCATCTTAGCACTATGTTTATCCGGTATCAGGTATTAATATTGCCACATATATGGTCGCCGTAAAAAATATCGCCGGGAAAATGTCGTGGCGATATTATGTGGGTGACCCTATATATGGCGACAGGGGCAAAAAAAAAAACGTTTTAAGAAAAAAAAAATATATACATTTGGGGGTTGCGGGGGTGTCCCCCGCATGTTCCATGCAATAATGTTGCCACAAAAAACGACAATTTTTCAGCAATATTTTGCATGGCGATATTTTTGTGGTGACATTATTACATGGAACCGTTTATCCTCTCTGCATTGGAAATGCCCAGTGATTGTATCTTCAGTGCCTCACTGGGTTTTTTACCTTCCCTTTTTACCTTCCGGAAAGTTACGGGAATCATTATCAAAGCATGAATAACCATCAGATTAATTGTACCAGCATCAAAATTCACGAATACAATAAATACAGTCACAGTCAAAAATTACAAATGATGATAAACACCCCTGATGCTGATAAACAATTTGAACCTGGTCCATCAGGAGAAATGGTCCCCATTGGAATTCTGCAGAATCGCCAATTGGAAGGAACTAGTGATTATAAGGCCCTGAAAGTCTTTAAGGATGTAGCGAGAATCTAGGCAGTGGTGGTATACACAGACAGAGCCACTACCCTTTCCTAAGTCGTAGCTGTGTCTGTTCTGGCAACAGAAATTGTTCTGTGGGCAGAACAATCCTGTTATGCCTGGAGGCAGTCGACATCAGGGTGGTAGACAATATAGTGGCGAACCGGCTCAGCAGGATGTTCAGGAAAGAAAGACTGCTCCTTACGGGATCAGGTCTTCTTAGACATCTGCCGGGATTGTGGGATCCCATGGATAGATCGATCCCTCGTCCCCCGAATGCCAAGGTCATCAGATTTAACCACATGTCCCAGTCTCCTGGGTCATGGGGATGGATGTGATGTTGTAAGACTGGCCCAAGACACTGCTTTATTCCTTCCCTCCCATTCCTCACATTTTGGGCACATTGGTGAAAATCAGGACACAGGTGATTTGATGAGACTGGTGGTACCATTTTGGCCGAAGTGAAGTTGGATTCCTTTCCTGCTGTGCTGTTGGGTGGGCCCCAGTGGCCGATCCCCAAGGGGCCCGCACCTCTACTATGCCCTCAGGATCACATATCCTGCCACTCGATTCAATGGTCAGTGTGGAAATTGAAAGGAGGGGCTTATTGGGATTAGAGTTGTCTGACCAAGGGGCCATCTTAGTTCAACGAGCCAGGAGAACCTCTACTCTGCGGGCCTATAACCGTCACTGGGCAAATGTTGTGGCCTTGTGTAGGAGAAAGGATCTCCTTGCTCTGGGGTGCAGGCTCCCTGATATCCTTTGTTTCTCCAGGAAGGGGCGGGAAAGGGTTTATCGGCCTCCTCCTTAAGTGTCCAATGGTCGGCGATCAAGGCCTTCAGCGAGCATAGGGCTTCCCTGAATGAAGGGGATGTGTTGGTAGTGAGGCTCCTTAGGGGAGTTGCCATCTCTAGGCCCATGAAAACTCAGGCGACCCCCTTGGGACCTTGTCGCATGGTTCTTGAAATGTTGCAGAAAGCCCTGTTTGAGGCCCGGGGGAATTTGGAACGGAGGATGCTGATCCTGAAGGCTACCTTTCTCTTTGCCATCATGTCTGCTAGTCGGTTGTGGAATACTGGGGCCCTCCTGTGCAGGCCCCTCTTTCTAAAGCTATGACAGTATGCGCTCATATATATATTTTGTTATTGTGTTATAGCCATAAAGTAGCTTTTCACACATTTTGTTTCAATTCAAAAGGTATTATTTTCTCACTATTACAGTAAAACACAGTAATTACATTTATACAAGTTAATTCATTTTCCATCTGAAAAAGAAATCTATTATAGTCATGATAGTTTGCGTGTCCAATTTATCATATTTGCTTCTTTAAAAAATAAATTAAGCTTCTTAAGGATTTTCAAAGTTTCAATTGTCAATCCTGATAAATTGCCCGAAGCTAGTCTTTCCCAAAATGATGTTGTAGACATCCACCAATTTTTGTGTACTAATCTTGAGAGTTTCTTTACTCTAAGTTCTTCAGTTGTCACACTGATGTTTTAATGATTGTGCATGTTTTTCAGTACATAGGACACATTTAAAATCTGGATAGGTCTCCACATATCTTATGTGCAGTAATTCCCTAGCTGATAAGACATTGAGACGAAATCTCAAGAATTATGTTCTCCAATGCGAATTTGGGAAGTTTCTCAGATACCTGGGACACCATCCTCTGGGCTTATCATGTGTTGACAATGACTGAAATAGTCATGAACCACGCATCTCGGAGATTGTATTAATCCAATCTGCCCTCTTTGCAGATTCTTTCACTTTCATTGGATTCGATTCTGTAGCAGAATTATTTCTTCTCTCTCACACTTTAACAAGATTTCAGATACATGTATTTTAAGATCTTTCAAATAGCGATTTTTGTCTTCTCCTAAAATATCATTTATGTTCTCATATGAGTTCTTGCGTGGATCTATGATCTTTCGATATAAGCAAAGCACTCTCCATTCAATCTGTGATTTTAGGAATCTAATCCCAGCTCATAATTTAGTGATGTTATCTTTAAGGACTGTGGCAAATTCAGAGATTATATCCATAGTTTGCCTTCAATTGTGGCCCAGTTAATTCCCTTTGTCACAGGGTTTATGTCCAGACCATAGATGAGCGTTGGAATGACTTTTCCTCTATAGAATTGTTTTAACAGGAGTAAAGAAAACTTTCAGTAGGTGTATAGAATTGTTTTCATTTGTGCTCCTAACTGTAGAGTTTTGCGCTCTTATTCTTGTGTCAGTAGACTTATTGTTGGATAACTACGTAGGCCAAAACCGAGGCATATTACTTTGTTTGCAACTGCTACTGCTACTGCCTGCTTATCTGCCATACAAATTGTGGTGCATGTTTCTTTGATTGTTTGAATGTTACAATTTTTGACTTACTCGTATTGATCTGTAAGTCATTCGATTCTGAATAGTCCCCAAGAGCTTTTAGTAAACAGTGGAGTCCTATAGGTGGGTAGTGTTATTTGGTTGCGCTTATTCTGTGATGTGATCTGGTCTTCTTACCTAAGATGGTCTCTATGTTCCACATATTGCAGGGGATTGTGCTTCTTAAACTCAGCCTCACATCGAGTGGCGCTGCCTCGATGTCAAACGAACGGTCCTGGAATATCTGAATCGCGCCGAGACCTTCGAGGAAATCAGATAATCGACTGGTCACTTTTGAGGACCAGGGAACAAAGGATATTTTTCTTTTAAAAAAACGAAATCTCTACAAAGATGAACAGCATTTGAAATATATTTAAATAAACTGCAAATTTACTCTTTACTACAAAACAAGTGACTTTCTTCTTGAATATCAATTCAGTTTGGTAGGATCTCTGCTGTCCATATCTCGCAATTTCTCTAGTCACTTTGACCCTGGCGGGATGGGGAAGTAGACCACCACGGCGACCATTAGCAGGTGGATTAAGGAAGTCATACTGATGGCATACAACTTGAAGGTGTTGGATTCCAAAGGGCTGGTGGACGGTAGATCCACTAAGGGTATGTCTGCTTCATGGGCCAGTCAGTGCGCAGAGGGTGGTTGCCCAGGAGATCTGCTGGGTGGCCACCTGGGCTACTCCTAACACCTTTATCAGACATTATAGACTTGTGCCCTGATTCTGAGGTCTATGCAAACACAGGAAAGTATTCTTCCATGAAGGAAGAACACTTTCCTTAAAAGCACCATATTCTGTTAAAGTGATAATGTGGCAGCCTGGTATCAAAGCCATCACTTTTGCATTTGCCTGATTTACTGCTTGACAACAGTTTTAGCAACCATGAGGAATACAGGGAAGGCACTGTGAGGGGATTCTCCTTTCAAAAGCACTGGTTTTTCAAGTAAAAATGAGGAGATAAACTATGACACCTCTGAGGTGTCGTTATCCTCTAGCATTTCCGAGTCTGCAGCAACATTTTTCTAAATTGCTGGATGCTTTAGGACACCTCACAAATTAGAAAAATGGCAGTCTTTAAAGAAAGGCTTGTACTGCCACTGATGGACAGGATTCACCCACAGCAAGAGAGTTTAGCTGTTTTTGCTGCAGAAAAGTACCCCATCTCCCCTTCAATACTACCACCCACCTCAGAATGGTGGTGCGGGAAACTGGAGGGGAGAATGACAGCTTTCCACACTACTTTTAGCACAATCTCAGAATCATGCCCTCTAAGTGGATGATCTAAAGGGCACTTCCTTTGGTGTTGGGGTACTAAGTTTGGGAATGCGCTGAGGGACTCAGCACTTCATGCTTGCTTGTTCTAATTCATTAAAGCGTGTAAATGGGTGCAATGCAAGCAATCTGTGTTTGAGTGTTTTATCATTGGACTCCTTCCCATGTATGGCTTCTTTGGTATATCTCAAAGGTAAATACTGGGACAAGAAGGAGGGATGTGGAAGTAACGGTCGGGTTACTTACTGGTAATCTGTATTACCCCTAGCCCTATAGTATAAAGGGGGTGTATGGCCCTTTTTTTTGATATGGGGGGGCCTATGTCATGAGGGTACAGAACAAAACTTTTAACACAGGGACATAGGCTACCCCACCTGTCTGGCACTTGCCGGTAGTGTAATGCCACACACAGAGAACGATCATAACACTTGATCTATATTTAAATTAGAGAGCACCAACACTTGTATTCACACATGTAACAGATTCTAGTAAATCATTAAAAAAGCCTATTTAGGCTATTGTGCATGTATAGCCATTTTCAACCCCATGTTATTATGGGAGTTTGTACAAATGCAATCATATTAAGTATTCATATGACTAGCAAGTTGCAATGAACATTTTCTGTGAGGGTGTGTACAGGTTGTGACTTAGAATGTGGTTGTTATAACCAAAACATCTGTCTAGTCGACACTTGCGGTGTTTCTGGCAAGAACTGGGTGGTTTGCTGTTCTAGTGCTGTCTTCAGGACTGTGGAAGTGGACTGAATGGTGCCACTTGTGTACCCCGTGAGTGGAACATCTGAGCCAGTGATTGTAGTGTCACATGTACTGAGAAGAGGTGCAGCGTTCTTCTCCCAAGGTGCCTTCTGTACCCCTTTGTATTTCTTGGTCCTATATCAATAGGGTCTACTGATGAGTATACAGCTGGTTCGGCTGCGGTTGCTTCCTTCGTTGCAGAGCTGTGTCCGCGGTAGTCTTTACTCCTAGGCCTACTGTTCCTCGTCACAATACTCACATCCCTGCTTGCCCTTCGACATTGGAAGGGTCCCATGACTTAGCCAAAGCAACATAAAAGGAGGTTTGCATGTATGTTGGGTGGCTATACCTTCCAGGATAGGACAGAGCCTAAATAAAAGACTTTTGGATAGAGTTCCTGGTAGGAGGACAAGCCTTTAAGGTCAGTACTGTGATGAGGAAGAGTAGGAATACGAGTAATAAAGATTACCAATAAGTAATACGACCATTATTGCAGTGAGTGCTTGGGTGCGTCATTGCCTGAAGAGGATCACCTATGCCAGCAAGTAGGCCTTAACTGTCTGTCGAGTGGGGAAGAGTTTTTCAAAAAGCCAATAAAACTAATTACGCTATCTAAGTCGACTCTTTTGCACTTGTGTTGTGCTAAAAGACACATGCTCTACCGCCTTGGTTTTTGCATGTGTTAGCTTCCATCCAGATGAAAGTAAACGTTAATTTTAATAGGTTTTCTCTGGGTGGACAGGTGCAGGTTTGGGTTGTTAAAACAGTGAAGAACTTTCTTCAATCAATGTTCTCTCTGGAGGTAGTTCACCTCAAACAGGAAGGGCCCCTAGATACTTAGGCAGGGGATCCTTAATGAGAACGTGAATAGCCTATGCGGTTCATACTGTGCACTAGGTTTGGTCGTTCTCTAGCCGACCGGTTTCTGTGGGACAAAATTGGTGGGCCACATTCATCAGGGCTTTGCAAGGCATCTGAGTGTGTGCCTGCTGTGAATCATGTCTGGCAGCACTGTCTGCATATCTTCGAAGCCTCTCCCTGTGAGGGTGACAGGAGGGAGGGGAGAGAGATGGAGCAGTGGTAAATATCCATTGCAAAGCCTAAGAGTTATCTCAGAACACTGCATTACTATATCAAGACAGAGGGGAGAAGGCTTACCCGCTCCATGTGGTCTGGTAACTCTGCACAGGGGGTGAGACGGCCCGGAACCTGGGGGTCAAAAGACAATAATTACTGTCAGTTGTGATGCATGAGTGCATCATATCGGAAAAGCGACAAGCAGCAAAACATTTGCTATATATTTTAACCAAATTGGGTGTTTCTCCTGTATGGAGCTGCACGCACACGGCGTTGCCGCTGGAAGTTTAGCAATTGTACACCAAAGGGCACCCTAAGTCTACACGCTGAGCCGCGTGTCTGCCTCTTGGACACCAGGCTATGGGGGAGTGGCTGTCCCAGGTAAGATGCAAAAGGTGGTCGCTTACCTTGGAGCGGTCGTCTCTGACTGCGTTACGGGCCGCGCGCGACAGGTCTGCTTCTCAGCGGGCCGGGTTTGCGAAATGTTTACATTTCCATGGTGTGCCGCACGGTCACGTGGGCCTGACTCCAACATCGCCGCCCCATATGGAGGAGGCGGCGGCCATCGCGGAGTCAGGCACCGCGCGCCGCGGGTCCCAGGAACATAGGGTGACCACGACGATGAGTCAATGGGTCGGATGGGTACATTGTCAGTACTATGGGTGGGGTGGATGTTAAACTTACCGAAACTGCATGGAATTACATTGCATTAATGCACACTCACAGGCGCTAACTCACAAAAAGCAGGACCCCATAGCAATTTCATACATCAGAGTGCAAACGAATGCAAAGGAATGTAAATAGAAGCACAAATCAATGAAAGGTTGAACACTGGCCAGCTGTCAGTCTAGCTGATAGAGTTGCCAATGTTTGCCAGCTCGTGGCTTCGTTGAGCCCGGACTTGTCTGTTTGAAGACGGAAAATCCAGAGTTGTTCACGTCTAAACAGCAGGTTCTGTATATTCCCCCCTCTGGTGTAGATGGCCAGTTTTTCAATTATTGTCCATGTAAAATCTGCCGGGGTGTGTTTTTGGGCTAGGAAGTGTTCCACCATAGGCGCCGTGATCTTCTTCGTGCGGATGCATGATCTATGTTCTGCAAGGTGTGTTTTGATTGGACGTGTTGTCATGCCTATGTAGCGTTTATTACAGGGGCATGTAATGATGTAGATCACGTTGCTACTATTACAGTTCATAAGGGTTTTTTGAATCCACAGGAAATGCCACCCTATGTCGATGGAGGTGGTTCTCTTGGTACTGGAGCAGGCGTTGCATGTGCCACAAGGAGTGTGGCCAGTTGCTGGGTTCTGTCCCCACAGTGTGTTGGGTTTGGGTTCTTTCTCTTTGTATGAATGTACAAGGGAGTCACGTAGGTTCTTCCTTCTTTTCAATGCAAACCTCTGAGTTTCTATACTGTGTGAGCTGACATTCAGGATTGGCCATAGCTTCAAGATTTCTTTCTTGATCTTGTTAATTAGTGGAGAGAAACTCATTACTCCTGTTATGGTATTGTGGGCTTCATTCGGCTTGGCATGATGTTCCATGGTGACTTCACGTGGGATGTTCCTGGCTCGTTTGCGTGCCTGTTTGATTATACGTTTTGGATAACCCCTATTGAAGTGTTTGGTTGCAAGGCCTGCTTATTGCAGATTGTAGTCTAGCAGTGTGGTACAGTTTCTCCGATATCTGAGGAATTGTCCAAACGGTAGATTCCTTCTCAGGCTTGTGGGATGGAAGCTCTCATAAGTGAGTAGTGAGTTTCTATCTGTAGGTTTGTTGAAAACTGTACTGGTGATTGTTGCATTTCGTATCTCCAGAGTGAGATCTAGAAAATGTACCGACTCAGCGCTGTGGATCTCTGAGAACTTGAGAAAGAGGTTCTGCCCATTGAGCCAAGCCATGAACATTACAAGATCAGATTCAGTGCCTTTGAAGATTAGTAGCACATCGTCGATGTACCTAGACCATAATTCCAATTTGGGTAGCCATGGGTTATCTGGATTGTGGTTGTTATAACCAAAACATCTGTCTAGTCAACACTTGTGTTTCTGGCACGAACTGGGTGGTTTGCTGTTCTAGTGCCGTCTTCAGGACTGTGGAAGTGGACTGAATGGTGTCACTTGTGTACCCCGTGAGTGGAACATCTGTACCAGTGATTGTAGTGTCACAGGTACTGAGAAGAGGTGCAGCGTCGTTCTCCGAAGGTGCCTTCTGTACGCCTTGTATTTCTTGGTCCTATATGAATAGGGTCTACTGATGAGTATACAGCTGGTTCGGCTGTCGTTGCTTCCTTCGTTGCAGAGCTGTGTCCGTGGTAGTGTTTACTCCTAGGCCTACTGTTCCTCGTCACAATACTCACATCCCTGCTTGCCCTTCCACATTGGAAGGGTCCCATGACTTAGCTAAGGCAACAAAAAAGGATAGGACAGAGCCTAAATAAAAGACTTTTGGATAGAGTTCCTGGTAGGAGGACAAGCCTTTAAGGTCAGTACTGTGACGAGGAAGGGTAGGAATACGAGTAATAAAGATTACCAATAAGTAATACGACGATTATTGCAGTGAGTGCTCGGGTGCGTCATTCCCTGAAGAGGATCACCTATGCCTGCAGGTAGGCCTTAACTGTCACCATGAAATAAAAAAAAGAAAATATTTAGTTTAAAGTTAATAAGCATTTAGGATGAACAATAGGGAGGGAAACATACACTTAACGAGAGGTAACAAATATGTGCTTTCTGATTCTGAAAAACATATAATAAATTACAGTAACAGATGTGAGTGGTGATAATCTTGCTGTGTGGGCTTAGTTGGTGCTATTTATTGTCCGTGATACATCAGAGTGAACGAGGAAGCACTACTGCGGAAACGGGACTGGGAAGAATCCGTTTTCTGTGCATACCGTCATAAATCCTTTACTATCACTTTATTGTGATGGTCAGTGGCTATGTTGTGCTGTTTAAGGACAGTGTCCACCCCGCCCCATCTTCTCGCAAGAATCCTCATTCACACTCACTGACGTGGTTGACATGGCAACGCCAACCTGCTCTGGGGGCGCTCTGGTTCGGCCGCCATGACGCTCCCGAGATGCAATGCGTGCGCCGCCGCTGCTCGGCCCCCAGCGCGCCGCCATGTTGTCGGAGTGAAAGGCAGGAAGGCAGACGGGCCGGCGCTAACATCCAGCACCATCATACTGCTGCGCCCGTGAGTATCCTCTCTGGAGGGTGCCCCGGCGTTTCCCCTAACTGTGCTTGCTTCTTCTGCCCTTTGTGTCCTGACGAATGGCCGGTCAGGAAGTAGGAGGTGGCGGAGGCTCTGCACCCCGTCCATGTCCAGGAACACAAGATAGGGCCCTATTGTTGTATATAACAGCAGGGAGGATGAGGTGGAGGAGGGCATTATCAATCCTCTAAACCCCCTCCCCCCTGCCCAAGCTTGCCCCATGTTAAAGTCACAGAACGCTAAATCTGACAGCTCCCGCCACAACGACATTGGCCCTTTATGCTTCAACCCCTCTGCTCTATTGTTTATTTCCTTTACTCCTGCATTAAGCTCCATGTTATTGATACAGACCCCCAGTTGTATGTCCTAAACTTCAACGATATGCGTTTTTGTATTGGCTCGCTAATGTTTTGGATTATTGTGTATCATGGAGCATACGTGTGTGTGTGTGTAATATGTATGTATATATATATCCGCTGTGTGCATTTTGACCACGCTATTTAACCAATCTAATGTTGCTGTTCATGGTGCGCAGGGATTTCTTATTTTCGTGTTCCGCTGATGTGTTCATCTTTAGAAGTGTCAGTCTGTTTTGATGGCACCATATTTCAATTTCATACATTAATTGAGATTTGCCCATCTCATCAGCCTTGGGTAAGTTTATATAGGACTGCCGTTGGGTTTCTCTCAAATGAACTTTCTAACGCTGTGCGTTTCTTGTGCTCTACAGTTTGTAAAAACATGTATTTATAAGCACGGTCTACGCTCACTTCCTGTTGCCTGTCTGCGCGAGGGGCTTTTGTGCTTTTATCTGTTCCGCCTGAGAATGTCACCCTAACCAAAATGTTCTCATTCGGGAGGCGTTTGGTGAGCCGTGGCTTCAACTTTTGTATCTGTTTCAAGCCTGCAGCTAGATTTTAGTTTATTTAAAACTGTTAGTTTTTCATTTTCCGTGAGTGCAGGGTTGAAGATACAAAATCTAATTACGTTACGCATAGCTGGCACGGAATAATGTAAGGTGTGTATGTGTTTCTTGTTGGTTAAGTTGTGGCTAAATACTTGTCAAAGTTCGGAATGCCTACTGATTTGACCCCTTACATTGATAACGGTATCACCTGTACACGTTTTGGCGTGTGTTTGACTGCCTTCTCATTATCATTTAGTAATACGTTATTGGTCTTGGAATGGGCTGGTTTTAGTAGCTATTTTATCTGAAGCGGTGACGCTTTCATGAAATCTGTTAACTTAGAAATTAACTGATTTTTGTCGTAGTTGGTTTATCTTGAAAGTTCTCCGACGAGACTGCAGTTAGACACTGGGTATTCTTAAAACTGCACACATGGCTCAGTAAGTGAAACTAGAACTATCACTTTGGAGAGAAAGATGATTAATAGCAATGCGATTCATCAGTTTGTTACACGGTTCTGATTTAACTGCTTTCATGCAAGTATGTTTTTAGGTTAAGTTACTGGGTTCTCTATACCTGCCTCTTGCACGAGACATCCTACCCTACTTTTGCCGAACTATACAGCGTACGGACGTATGACCTATCAGTGTTTTTTGTTTTTTTATTTATTTTTTGTTACATTTTGATCCACTTTTAATTCTTCCATTCGGAGCTCTTTACTATTTTTTTTCCAAATTTCCTGTGAACTACCCAGTACAACTTGTGAATGTATTATTGCTTCACCGATCCCCCCCAGGAAGCTGCATTTGATTGAACTACAAACGTTTTTGGTAGCTCTGCTTGTGCACATTTCGGCCCTGTCTTAACCTCCTGGCTGTCCTATTTTAGTTTTGTCACGTAAAGAAACGGTTATTTAACGTGATTATAGTCTTGGAGTGGTAGTGTGTAAAGTTAAACTGCTGATTGCCTTTTATTTTTGCCGTATCTGTTGCCCACGCCTGGAAGCGCTGCATGTTCAAAATAGCATTCTTGGCTGTGATTGCTGGCTACACCGTAATGTTTTGAGAATATACCGTGTATGACCAGGCTGGCTGACATGTAAAGGTGCAATACAGGACGGTGCCTAGTCGGATAACAGAATGGTGTATCTCCTGTATGGCGATTGCTGCTAATCCCTCGGGTCTGCCCTCCTCACACGGCAGTACACACAGGCTGCGGTAAGAGGGAGTCATGCCTGTTTTTGTGTGCTTTCTGAATTTCATGAGGTGAAATAGATTGCTATGTCGCTTGTCCGGAGGGGCTGTTCCAAACCATCGCCCGTCCTATAGTTTGGAGCATTAGCAATTGCATCAACCACCCCCCAGTCCATTTATTTCTGGTTCTCTAATTATAAACCAGTCATCAGCATAGCTATTTTAGGAGCTAAAAGCAACTCCTGGGTATTGGGCATGCAGGTTTTACCTCAGAACTAGGCGCTAGTACATAGCACGCAACAAATATAACTTGCTTATGCGATGTAAACGACCTTGACGCACTTCAACTGCTACAAAACAAAGCCCTCCGTGCAGACTTGGGGCTATGAAAAACAGATCACATTTCCTGCTGCTTGACGCAAGGTCCATTGGTTTCCCATCAAAGCCAGCAACCAGTATAAAATACTGACTCTCATTCATAGATGCATCTACTAAGAACCTCACTCCCCCTTATCTCTACAACTATATTGTCCCTAAACACTACATGTCTGCTACACTCCTCTTCCTGCCTCTCTCTACCCCCCGATTCCGCAGCAAAAAAGTGGGAGGTGCAAGCTTCCTTGTATCTCCCCTCTCTCTTTGGAACTCGCTTCCTCCTCACATCAGAAACGAACAGGCCTACCTGCCATTCAGAAAACTTGGCTGTTCAATACATATGACTAAGATACCCCAGCCTTGTTTCGTTGAACTCCCTTTTGACTGCCCGTTCCTGTACTCAATGTTTCTGCTATGTTTATCCAATGTCTTCCTGTACAATTGCTCTTCTGCCTCAGGGTTTGGGCGTAACACAAATTAAATAAATGTCAGTCTGCTTTAAATATCCCTTAGATGTGTCCTTTTTTCCACATTACCAAACATACAGAGTTAATATCGCGTATGATTGTATGGCACCTGTTGTCCTGGCAGTCAGACCTAGCTTCTTGTAACTGACTGTTTCAAGCTAAGCAGGCTCACTTAAGTTGGAATCAGGACCTAAATGTCTCTCAGCAATTTCAAGCCCTGAATGTGTGCCTGCCCAGAGCACCAGTAGGCCTCATAATATAAATATGCAAAACTAGACCTAAATCCAAGGCTCATTTACAGAGTGTGGGCAGCTGAAAAGAGCGGGCGTCACATTCTTCCATTTGTGGTTAAACAATGATATACACCTCTTTTTCTAGAAAATAAAGACGCTACAGCAAGAAAATCCTATTTTATCTGAATAAATATCAGCTGCACACTCCTAGTGGTGAGGTTTTCAAAATTCCTCAGAAACCTATTACACAGATGAAATGGATACACTTCCCATGCAATCTCTGTACAGTGATTAGCACCTTTTTTTTTCTCTTCTGGCCAATATTACTTACTTGTGTGAAGCAATAGCAGTTAACCAAGAAGACATGCTAGTCCCTCCATCATATCTCTTTAATTTCTAATTGTGTTTTTTTTTTTTGGTTCTGTTTTTTGTTGGTCTGGCAGAGATGGAAAGAGCACTCGGTCTAAAAGCATCTAGTTTGTCAATTGACCCTATGTCACCTAGATTTATAAAATGTCGCATCTCATTGCTTGGAGAAGATCTAGACAATATTATAAATACCTCCTTTCATTTTTCCTTCTCAGTTGAAAGAAGCCCATGTCTTGCCTTTACTTAAAGACTTATTGGAATCCTGCTGATGCCTCACAATTTAGATCTGTATCTACTCTCCCTTTCCTGAGGAAAATCATGTATGTAGAGACATCTTTTCAGTTGTCTTAACTATTTCAAGAAGGGTAATGTTGTGGCCACTTGTCAACCTGGTTTTCTCCTTTATCATAGAAACGAGATCTCTGTGGTGTTTATTGGGGGAATAACTATTCTATATCAGGGACAGAGGTTATCCAGTAGCACTTATCCTTTTGGACCCACCAGCCAGTGTTCGACATAATGGAGCACAATGTCCTGATATATCGTCTTAAGTCTCTGATTTGTGTCACTGGGTTGGTGCCAGCCCCACTGAAATCCTATTTAAAAGATAGGAAATGGTGTGTTCAGACAGGACGTTTCTTTTATCCACTTCTTTTTAATGTCTATAATGTAACCTCTGTTGCAGATTATTGAGAACTGGGTGTTTGATTTCCAATCATGTGCAGAAGATAC
The DNA here is from genome assembly GCF_040938575.1 of Ambystoma mexicanum. Taxonomy (NCBI): domain Eukaryota; kingdom Metazoa; phylum Chordata; class Amphibia; order Caudata; family Ambystomatidae; genus Ambystoma; species Ambystoma mexicanum. Next base: position 307,549,056 of record NC_090934.1, on the reverse strand, counting down.
TCGTGTCCTAGTGGATGTCCAAAGAAGACATGACAGAGTTAGAAGTGGGGGATTAGCTAGAGATGATATAGCAATAGATGCAAGATAACTGCCTGAGGTTGAATGGTGGTAAGAGGGAAGTATTACTGCTTAGGAAAGGCTCCTTTTCTTTTCCTTTGGCCTGGCAGTCTTGGTGTGTCACCTCCACACTGAAGAGCTTGCTAGAATCTGTGTTCTTTCCAACAACCAACTCTTTTGTACCACATGTCGAAGCAGCCATGAAAAGTGCACATTTACAGCTTTATAACATCATTCAGTGTAGCCACCTGCTATTCAAGGATCGTCATCATTCTAGTTCAGGCAGAGGTCCTAACTAGAATGCAGTATTCTCTTTTCTTGGGAATTTTCAAGGAAGTATTATCCAACCTCCAAGCAGTTCACAATTGTGTGGTTTGTGGAATTCTTAGGCTGAAAAATGTGAACATATTTCACAGGCTTGGCTCATGCTAGGCTGGTTGCCGATTTGAAGATTTCGTCCAAGCTGGGTCCCTTCAGCAGTTCTGGAAAATAATCACATTGCATATATATATATCTATCTATCTCCACCTTGGCACAGTGATATGCCCCTACTCGGTTGCTTAGTGGATTTGTTGCAGGTGACCAAACACGCGCTACCTCCTTCTGTGGGGTTGGAGGACATCGCACCTTGATGTAGTTTGTGGAACAGCCTCCTAATTTTATATCAGAAATAGCACTACAATGCAGGTCTTTACATTTTGTCCTAAACAGTACTTATCGTCTTATGTGCCGTAGGCTCATGGCTAGTAATGTCTTCATGGGGAATCTTATTGGGGTTCTGTATCATTCGTGCATAAATAATAATTTGTGTTTCTTTGTCTTTAATTATTGGAAATGTAATGTTTGTTAGCGCTTTCAAACTGGTTTCTGGTAATAATTTTACTGCTAGTAAGTCAGAGGAGTGCTTCGCCCACAATCATAAATCATGGTTCGATACTAGCCCAAAAGCTGTTGATATTACTGGGCAAGAATGTGCATACCCTTCAATAATAGTACTGATTTCTCCTGGCCATTGAGAAACGGGCAAGACTTAGAATGCCAAGTTTCGGCAATGAAATTAGAGCGGCTAAACCACAACTCTCAGCCTCTCTAAGTTCGTAATGTAAGAATTCAAAGTACTTGCTGAGAGCAGATTTCAGTCGGTAACCTATTGCTGTATGGCTCTTGGTTTGGTTTATTTGTAATGCGCCGGAATACCCGAGGGTAACAGGGCGCAGCAGATATAAGAATTTGCGAGACTGCGTTAATGACAGTAAAATATATACATGGCATCTAGGCAGTAATAATGTAGGAGAGCACACAGTATATACATATACACAAATTAACAATTGGCAATAGATGGCAAATGTTGCAAAGAGGTTTTCTTTATTGCAAATCTTATTTCAATGTGATATCTTGGGGCTAGTTGCTTTATACCAAAATAAGAAAGGTAGCACTTTTCCAGAATTTTTGTTGTTGCTAAACTCTTGTTTTATTTTTGTTTTTTTTTTTTTTTTTGCCGTTAGTTTGCGTAGGACTATTGCACAGCCACCAGATTTGTTCTTTTAGCTCTTGAATAGTATCTTTTTGTTTCTGATTTTACATTATCAGAGCGTAATCAATCTCAGTGATTTGGAGTTGGCTATGTAAAATAAAAATTGAATCTTCATCTGCCACACTTTTGTGTATCTCATAGCATGGGAGGTACAATAGTATATCTTTTTTAACCTGTTGAGTTCTGTTAGAAACCAGAGACTGGACCAACCATGGTAATATAATTGGGGGAGGCTAAACAAAAATCACTGTGCAAATAGTTGTGAAGCTCTGATAAAAAGGCTCTCTAGCACACCAAGCAAGCACCAGTTCAGAATTTGTACCAAGATAAGTCAGTGATTTAATTGGTTTGCTTACATGGCTAAATCGATGTTCAATCGATATGGGTATTGGTGCATAATTTATAACTGAATACAAGACCGTAGTGGTACAACAGATCTGCTATCCCACTTTGTGTGCTGAAATAGACTAACACCCCCCCATGAAATAATCCTTTCCTCTATAGTTGCGGGGATTAAGGCGTTACATAAATAACACATCATTATCATTATATGTAGTTTTTTTTCCTGTATTTTTTTCCAATTTCTTTCTGTGCTGTGTTTTTGCCTTGGCTGCTATAGTTTTATTTTTTTGTTATTTTCTTTTTTTTTTTCCGCTCATCTTCTGCCCCATGGGCCCATTTGGAAATCTGCATTTAATAAAGCTTTCAACGTTTTTCCTTCTATCTTTTTTTTCAGAGACTTTTCCGAAGGTGTTTTTTCATTTACTACTTGTATGCCACATTCTAATAACATGGTTTGTAGGGCATACCGGTAGCGCTTGAGAATACACACAGGGTGCAGTAGGTTCTAAATTGGTCTAATGGAAGCAACTTTTCACTAGCTTCAATATGTATCAGCTGTACTGTGGTTGGAGGTCGCCTCTCAAGGGCTCAACTCTTGATGTTGAACTTCTTTACATTCTAGATCCTCAGTTTAACTAATCATGTCCAAAACAGCACTGCCATTTCATGTTAATTTTCTAAACCATTTTAAAGTAACTTTTTGCTGTTGCGTTTTAATTGGCTTTTCTTCGTTTTCAGAAAAGAGAAGTGTAAGCATATCAGATGTCACCTAGGATGGTCAAGCATGTCCAGCTTAACTCTGCACTGAATTTTCATCCACACATTTGCCTTAATTAAAAAAATAAGTTAATTTGACTTGACAGGGTAAGGCAAATCTGGGGTGTGAGTGGAAAGAAAACTTGCGCAACTGGACTGCTCAGAAAGGGCTAATCATAACTTTACTGAAAGGCATCCCATGTATTGATGGCCAGTATACAAGTCTGCAATCCAAGTTCTACCCCCCCCGCTGCACCCTACTCTTTGAGGCAATGAAGACCGTTATTTTACCGACCACTTATGTCTTGATCACCCAGTGTCACTCCAGAAACTATTTGATCTGATCTTGATCATTACGTTTATCCTGACAAAGATCTCGATCCAAGAAAATCTCCCTCTTGTACAGTTATAAAACATGAGGTACGTTCTCTGTAGTGGAGCCACATGACCACACCTTATCATCGGTAGCATGGCTATCACGTTGGATGCCTAGCAGGAGCACATCAGGGTTCTCTTGCTAGTTATACGGTAGACCTCGGACTTCCCTAAAACCAACACCCATCCCAGCATTGTATTCCAGTAATCGTACAGCATGTCAGATAAAACTAGTATATATATACAAAAATTCATCCGTGGGTCCCTAATAACACTTTTATATATTTGTAATTGATGTGTACCTTACCTCCAATAAACCTAGAAGCTGATGTTGGGTGGTGTTGCTTATTGCCCCGGAGTTCCCAGAAATACTGCCCCCTCCAATATCACGTTAGTCAGTTTGTCTGTATATTTCAGGTAGTTGATCAGTATAGAACAATTGGCCATGCCTGATAAATTGTGAGATTATCAACCGATCCACACTTTCCAAATAAACATGCTTATCCAAGTTCTCAAGCAATGGTCCCCAGCACTCAGTTTCTTGATGCTTATATCTGGCCCTTTTCTGTGCTTCCCCTCCCATCATCAGGTCTTGGCTAGTTAAAGGTTCTATTAAACCACTTTCTAGTTTATTCAGTTTACGAGGATTGTCTTGTGAATCGGCCACCCAGCATTTAGAGCATACCCACCTTGTTGTAAAGGTCAAGTTCTTGAAAGCCACACCTTCCACTGTATCCTGTTCTTTTCAACGTTTCCAATGCAAATGGGTACTTCCTGTCCAGGCTCCGTGGAAATGCAGCCATGATCTCTGGTATGTAATTTTGCCATGATCTCTGGTATGTAAGTTTTTGTGTCTTGGTTATTTTTGTCTGAATATCTCTAGTAACATGCTTTCCAACCCCTCTTTGAGCCTGATTGATATAATCTATGCAGTGTCCAGGACCCCTTGAGGGAACATTTTTACAGAGTAGGGTGACTAGTCAGGGGTGCCTAACCTCAGCTGTTTAATGTAGCAATTGATACGATTGGTTTTAAGGGTTTGGACGAAAACTGGCATACACCGATGACTGCTTCTCCTCGTCGGACTCCCAGTGACCTCTCTTGTTCGGTCATACGTTAGCTTGAGAATTACAGCAAGATGTTGATGTTTAAGATGAACAGAAGCAAGACGAAGGTTAGCCCCCTTTGAAGCCTGCAGCAGCTTGTTGGCTAGTCTCAAGATAAGGCAGTATGTAAACATGGTAAAATTATTGGGATTGGAAATGCTGACTAATGTGGCAGAGATAATGACACTTGAGGCGTAAAGACCAAAGGGCTGCAGGGCTTTGGGGGGAGGGCGGGCTATATAATGTTCTACTTCTGGGGAAAGTTTAACATAATTAACATGGAGTCCTTCCAAAATTTAGATGTGGATTTATTCCACGAAGGGTTTCTGAAAAAGGATGGAAAACCACTGGCTAGTAATAATTAACTCATGCATAGTAAGAAAGGGTGTTCATGTGGGAATTAAGGAGCAACTGACATATGTCGGTCTTGTATCTTGCAACTTGATTTATTTTTTTTCTTTTAGCCCTGATGAGGTTTAAAACCACAACAAATGCCTGAAGCAATGCCAGGTGATTCAGAACAATGCCATTAGGACAATCGCGGGCAAGTCTAGAATGGAACATATTACAAGCGACGGAAGAGAATTGCACTGGCTGGCCATTGATGAGAGAATTACGTTTAAGTCCCTCACAATGGTCCATCGATGCCTATATGGCAAAGCCCTTGCATACTTAAAAAAAAAAAAGCATTTCAAATGGCACAAACTAATCAGAAATCTAAGATCCTCAAATAAAGGGCTCCTTCAAACTATCCCAGCTAAAAAGCTGAATGGTCTTGGCAAGGCATTCTCGAGCAGAAGTATCCTTAAATGGAACTAGCTACTTGTGACCCTGAAGTTGGAAACAAATTACACACACTTCAGAAAGAAACTAAAGACTTTGCTATTCAAATAAATCCCTGGCCAGATAAACATTAAATCCTAGCACACGGATTAAAATGTCTTTCATGTGTGGTTATACCACTGTCCAGTTTTCTTTCTTTACATGTCCTGTCTTTTTGGAATGCGCTCTGATGCCCGTGGGCTGTAGCGCTATACGAATGAATGAATAAATAAAATAAAATGGTGACATACTTGCATTTTGCGGTTAGCGACATTAGATGACCTCCTTAAACCGAGTTGTCCTGCTTAGAGTATGTGATGGATTGTATGTCTCTAATCCTAAACTCAAACTGTGAAGACTTCATTCTCCTTTCAGTTTTTCAGATTGGATTCATTTTGGCTCTCACCTTGTTTTGAGGGATTCTTGCAACCAAGTCTTCTCTGCTTAATGACTTTGGTTTATTCAAGGCTAGCAACTGTACTCCATAAACTGGCACTTTTTTCCATGGAAGTTTAGATTTCATCTACAAGCTTCAGCCATTTGAAGATTTAATGTTTCATTCCATCTTCTGTTACCTTTGACCTGGAATTGCTTTACATTGGCAGCAGCAATCTGACTATCCCGCTTATAACGATTTTGCAATGGCAACAAAAAAAACTGTCTTCAAATGTGCTTCAACATTTCTCAAGTAAAGGGCACATTAGTATTTTACTCATCTGCCGCTCCATTTAATCAGGCTGAAGGACACCTCCATTTCAGTTATTGACGTGATCCATACTGCACCATTGCTCATAAGCGCCACACATCAATTAACCATCTCGGTTGCCTTGTCAGTATTGCAAACGTGATGAATGGCCAACTCCCAGACCCTAAGCTAAGCTACTGGATATCCTCAAAAAGAACTTCAAAGAAAACAATAGATGCAGGGTTGTAATGGTTTATGGTGCTGCAGGCAGCACCCAGCAGAGGAGGTAGTCTGGTACCTCAGCGAGCACACTATGGAGTGGACTACTTGGAGGTGCTGTAGTTGAACTGAACAAAACGGGAAGAAACCCTGCTTGCTTTCATTCAGGTAGTAAAAAAAAGGATCAACAATGGAATTCCATAATCTCAGAAGCTAGTTGTCGTATTATATTATTAAGATGTTCCAGTACATTTCAAATGCTTATTGAAATGGATTGAATATAAAAAGATAAACATAACATCACACCTTTTTATAGTTGGGGTTAAAGTTGCAAGCTAATCGGGAATGCATATGGAAACAACTTAATGGTTTGTCCACTGTGCACAGTCCATCAAATTATTGTTCATAAATTGCTTCTTTCCTCATTTTTGTTCTATTGCAGTGATTTTCATTTTCCTCCCAACCTGTGTTTCGACCTCCTATTGCACGGGTCTTCATCAGGGCCAGTGAATTGCCTCTTATTCTTGCCAGTTTCGAACTGTTGCTCACTTTAGTGAGAGGTTGCACCAAAATCGCTGTTCTCAATTTATCACTTAACAGCCACAATTTTTTCTTATGGCATGTTCTCAATCTTTTTGTGCCTCTCCCGCGAGGTAGAGCGTGCTATAGGTGAAGGTTGGAATAACCAGAAGAACATGCATTAAGAAAACTTTACATTGTGGATGTGAAGTGATAAATTGAGGAAGATTGATGTTGACGCAAGCTCTCACTAAAGTGAACCTTTTGAATCTGGCAACAACGCTTAGTGAGAATAAGAGGTGATTCACTGGCCCTGATGAAGACCTGTGTAATATGAGGTCGAAACATGTGTTGGCAGGCAAATGAAAATCACTGCACTAGAATACAAAGTTATGAAGAAAGAAGCAATTCTAATTTATGAACAATTATTTGATGGACTGGGTGCGGTGGACAAACCATTAAGTTGTTTCTGTAAACTTTTGATTTAGACTTGTGGGGGTACTTTGAGTTTAGTATGGCAGTCCCTGCAGCTACTATGTCCTACTGTTTCTAAAGAGGTTTAATTAGGCAGAAAATTAATATTAAGTGACATATGCAGTCTAGTATAGGCACCCTTCTCTTCCCCACCTCCCCCCCCTTGGTATGGAGGTGTATACAGTTTGATCGGAAATGTAGTCACTTGCTTCAAGGCTCAGACTGGGTTATAGGGCAATGGGCCCAGGGCCGAGCCAAAAACACACAATGCTGGTGTGGGGCAGTTTATTTGGTCAAAGTGGGCCACTTGTTTGTGCAATTTGGACCAGTTTGAGTTAATTCACTCTGCGGCTAGTAACTTTAACCAGTGATGCTGAATAAATATTCTTTAAAATGCACAATTTGCATCACATTGTATCAAAAAAACTCGCCCATGGTTACTATTCAAACAGTGTTGCAGAAGGAATGAATAGCCATTTGCAACTGTGGGCCTCTTTTTCATTGGTGCCCGAATTTTATGGCCCAGTCTGACCCTGCTTGCTTCCTCGGTTTTCCACATACACACTAAATATCGTTTCTTACTTTCTAAGAGTTTGTTATCCTTGAGCAGTGGCTAGTGAACGTTTTGAGGCATGCTGATTGCACATAAGACACATGCATGATTCAAACCCCAGCGCTGCGTAACATACATCAATAAGCGAACATGATTGTCATAGTTTTATCATCCACTGTATGCTTCACTAATAAAACCCGTTTTGTATTTATTTTATTTATTGTGCCTTTTGTAAGGTGCTTCTACATCAAATTGTTTCAAAACCACCCACAGGGCAAAGGGGAGGGAACATGGGAGCAAATGCTATGGATAAACGGTTGAACGGTAAAGGGGCTGTGAGCATTTGGAACGTTCAATACAATTGGAGTTGCATGGATATCTGGATTCTGTCCACCTCCCCCCCCAGTACATTCTAACACATCACAAGCAGAATCAGTTTCATTAAAATAGTTTAAACCTATAGCTTAAGTCCTTAGGTATAGCTTAATGTCCCTAAAGAGGAAAGGAATCTGTTCCTGGTTTTACCCAGGAGACAGCCAAGGGGGCACTCGCCCTATCCTGGCTCTCTAATTTCCTGCAGTAACTAAAGAGGTGCACCCCCTTGGGAGTCAACCAATTACTTTAATTATGTTGCTAACCCTCGGTGTGACTTATATGTAAAAAATACACAGCACTCGTTGGTCCACAGATCACTGGATCCAATTCCTGCTGCGTGTTAAACACAATGGATAATCTTTGCCAAGCTCATAGATTGCTTCTTTATGAGACGGGTGGATCGGGACATGACCCCGAGTCTATAATTGTCAACCGGTTTCAGCGTGGACAATTGGTTTTGCGCTTTCTTCAGGACTCTAGAGGTATATTTCACACTCTATACATTCACAACTGCACAGAAGTAACAATTTTCTGTCTTTCAATTGCTTTGTCTGGATCCGGCGTGTTCCATTTTTTTTTTAGATGGGACATCTCATCTGCATATCAGCTCCCTGCAAAGGAAATATACACATCAGGGGCCTTGAGGTCTATGACTATTCTATTTTCTGTGATATTCTAAACGGTATGGTTTCTTACCGCTATCTGTCGTCTACTGGGGTGGGTCATCAGTTCGAATTTTTCTGTTCTTCTCAGGAGTTGTGATCTCTGTTGAATAAATAACTCCTGGTCAGATATATTTTTGGGCCGCCTCTCCTACAGGAGTACAGGATCTCATGGGTTACTCAATTGTTGTCTCACTTACTGTCACATGGTTTGTATCAGTGCACGGTATTCACATCGATTCTTGTTTATTCATTCACAGATCTTGTGTGTGGCGGGGCTGTCATTCCTGCAAAGCGTAAGTAAATACTGCTTTTGAAAGTATTTTAGGTGCTCTCCCCCCCCCCCCCCAACAACAATCTCACTCATAATGGACGGCCATATTCGTGTTAGATCTCAATATGGTGAGTGCTCCACTTCCCCAGCTGATAACTAAACTGGAGGTTATGGGTAGTGATGAACTAGATTATTATGGCATCCCTCAGGATTTTGTGCTGCCCGTCTTAATGCGAAACAGGATCTGCATAATTCAGCATTTTCCAATTAGTGTGCCATGCCGCTTGTGTTATGGTATCCATCAGAGATTGGTGCTCTGCCTTGTGTGGTAATAACATTATTGCCTGTCTGTACCGTAGTGCAGGTCTTCATAGGGGACACGATCTATATTCTGCAGCATGTCCCAAATCAAGTGAAATGCTGCTTGTGTGCCCCATTGTTTTTCATATACATCTGCTATTGTAAATTGCTAGATCTCAGTGCAAAAAGCGACGAATCACGAGCGGTTGTAATCTCGCTCTTCCTGTTCTTATAGCTGAACTGTGCTACGTTCGAGGGATGTGTCACGCGGCGTTTCCCCCGAGCTGGGAGAAGTGCTGCGTGTGTTTCTCGTTTTCTATTGCGCGCACTGTTATCACCAAATATGTCTACACCGCATATGTAAAGCCAGTAAGATGTATAATATACACAGCTTCTCTTGATTAAGCATACCGCAAATGCTCTCTTACCTAGGGCTTCATATTTTTGCTCTGGGCCGGTTACGTTTGCTTGTTCCAACAGCGGCCGCCATCTTGAGAGGGATTATTTATACCCTGACCGTGGCTGCTAGTCCTTTCTTTGTTTTTTAATATTGGCTTTCGCAGTCTTTAACATCGTATTCCCTGGTGTTATTTGGCTGTGTCCCTGATTAGCATAAGGATGCCAGATCCGATGCCTATTCTTATTGTGAATGAAATCACTAGTTGATCGCAGAGTTTACAAATATTCTGCCCTATTGCTAGAACAGAGTGCGGGTCATTCAGTTCCATATGGGGAGCTCTACGGATATTTTAAACCTGATGGAATGTCGCAGCAAATGAGTCAGGCAAATGAGGGCCATATGTGCTTCCAGTTTGGGAGGGATTATCTATCACCTGGCCGTGGCTGCTAGTCCTTTCTTTGTTTTTTATTGTTGGCTTACTTAGTTACCGCAGTCTTTAACATCGTGTTCCCTGGTGTGTAATTCAGCTAGGTGTCCCCGATTAGCATAAGGGTGTCTGATCGATCGGGTACCTATTCTTATTGCGGATTAATTCACTAGTTGGTCGCAGTGTTTAATTATTTGCAATAATTATGCCATATTTGCTAAAACAGGGTGCAAGAATTTAGTCCTTTATGGGGAACTATATGGATATTTTGAACATAATGGAAGATGTACTAGTAGAACAATCGCTGGTAGTGAATTTATCTGACACAACACTGAGTCATGATCAACTGTAAGTTTTACAAAAAAGGACTATCATTTGTCCCCACCAGTAACCATGATCCCTTCGAATTGCGCATCGAGGTGACACAATTGATGAGGAAGATACGCCTAAAACAATTATTCATGGACAACATGTCTCCCCCTAACCAGGGAGTCACTAAACTCCATAATAAATCCCAGTACTACCCCCCCACCCCTCCACACTCAATTACGCCAGTCAATCACCTTTGAAAAAGCCATACTGAAAAAGATTGAAGAGATTGAGAAGGAAGAGTCATCCATTCTTCAACCTCAAGAAAAAGGAACATCAAGCTTTGAAACAATTACAGAACAATGATCAGATCATAATTAAGCTGGTGGACAAACGGGGAGCCATTGTCCTGATGGACAAGGACTATGAAGCAATGGTAAAAACTCTAGTTACTGACAGAACAACATACAGGCAGCTGGGAGGTGACCCCACAGAATCATTAAGGAGTATGATTGACCAGATTATTGAAGAGGGCCTAGCAGAAGGGTACATCGGCCAAAAAGAGGCAGGCTTCCTCTTGCCAAAACATCCGAAATGCCCGGCGTTCTACGCTTTACCTAAAATGCATAAAAACACTACACCAATCCTAGGACTTCCAATTGTGTCAGGGATCTGCTCCATATTGGAACCCCTGTCTCAATTTGCGGATTTCTTCCTCAAAGATGAGGTGATACACATGCAATCTTATACGAAAGACACCATGGCTGTCCTCAATTATCTAGAAAATCTGGTACTACCTAACAATATTTATATCGTAGCTATGGACATAGTCTCTATACTCGAGGATACCGCAAGGTGACACTAAGTCATAGAAAAAACACTACACGCCAAGAGACCAGAAATACAGATACCAATTGTCTTTATCATGCAACTGGCAGAGATTGCTTTGACGAAGAACTACTTCTTGCTGGACAACAGATTCTTTGAACAAATATCTGGGACAGCCATTGGGGCCACATTTGCCCGATCCATAGCAAACTTATACGTAGCAGAATTTGAAGAGAAAGTAATTTACCATCAGACTAATCCTTTTTTGAAAAACATCTTGAGCTGGCGACGTTATATCTGAGATCCTTAAAGGAAAATTTACCCTTTGGACATTTTTTACGTTTCTGGCGCAACTGCTCGACAAGAACAGAGTATGACACCCAAGCGGAGAATCTGGCCAAAAAACTACAAAGAAATTATCCCCGCAAGATAAGACATGCTAAGAAAAGGGCACGTAATATTCCAAGAGAAACATTGGAACAGCATCCCAGGAAAGAAGGAGATAACCAGATCACGGCGGTCTTGAACCACTCTCACATTATCAATCGAATAAAGAAAGAAGTAAAAAAACTCGGGCCCTTCCTGAATGTGGGGGAAAGAACCTGGGACCCTCCGACCTTTGTCCTCAAAAGGAGGCGGAACATAAGGGACATCCTAGTACACATACAAGGAAGAAAATGAAAATCAACCAACTGTATGGAATACAACAAAGCCGACAGACACACCATGCAGAACCTGTGCGGCTTGCCCCTTTACAGATCGATCCACAACTGTGGATATCGGCTGGAATACAACATAGCAACAAAGGATGCTGACGAACTGCAATACCTCTAATGTGGTGTACCTTATCAAATGTCCCTGCAATAAGATCTACATCGGGATGACAACCTGCAAAATAAAAACAAGAATAGGGGAACATCGATCAAACATCAGGACAAAAAAAATTAATGCACCACTATTGGAACAAGCATTCGGAGAATGACACACACTGGACTATCCTTGAGAAAGTTAAAACCCCACGGAGGGGTGGAGATCTAGCGGGCATGCTATTAAAACGAGAGCAGCTTTGGATTTTTAGATTAAAAAGCCACATCACCGGCCTTAATGAAGGTATATGTTGGCAAACACTAGCGGTACAGAAATGAGACCTTTAAGAAACGGGTCCGTAAGAATGAGTGAATGAACCACATATGGCCCTTGCTTGCTTGACCAGACACCCTGGAAACTGACAAATCCATTATGTTCAAAATATCCATATAGTTCCCCCATATGGGACTAAATGGCTTGCACCCTATTTTAGCAAATATGGCATAATTATTGCAAATAGTTCTACTTATTGTTCTAATGACCTGCTCATGCTTGTATATATGCTTCACCTACCTCAAATCCTACACTTACTCCCCTCTCCTACTCCCTCCTCTACCCTACCCCCCCTTATAAATAGTTCTACTTATTGTTCTAATTACCTGTTCATGCTTGTATATAGGTTTCTCTCACTTTTGTACCTGTTATACTGTAAAGCGCTTTGGCTTAAAGCGCTATGTAAATTCAATAAACATAAATAATTAAACACTGCGACCAACTAGTGAATGAATCCGCAATAAGAAAAGGCACCCGATCGATCAGACACCCTTATGCTCATCAGGGACACCTAGCTGAATTACATACCAGGGAACACGATGTTAAAGACTGCGGTAACTAAGTAGGCCAACAATAAAAAACAAAGAAAGGACTAGCAGCCACGGCCAGGTGATGGATAATCCCTCCCAAGCTGGAAGCACATATGGCCCTCATTTGCTTGACCAGACAAACTGCGAAAAATTCCATCATGTTTAAAATATCCGTAGAGCTCCCCATATGGAACTGAATGACCCGCATATTTGTAAACTCTGCGATCAACTAGTGAATTAATTTGCAATAAGAATAGGCACCTGATCTGGCATCCTTATGCTAATCAGGGACACATAGCCGAATAACACACCAGGGAATAAGATGTTGAAGACTGCGAAAGCCAATAATATTAAAAAAACAAAGAAAGGACTAGCAGCCATGGTCAGGGTATAAGTAATTCCTCTCAAGATGGTGGCCGCTGTTGGAACAAGCGAACGGAACCGGCCCAGAGCAAAAATATGAAGCCCTAGATAAGAGGGCATTTGCGGTATGCTTAACCAAGAGAAGCCGTGTATATTGTACATCTTACTGGCTTTACATATGCGGTGTAGGCATATTTGGTGATAGCATACGCAATAGCAAACGCGAAACGCACGCAGCGCTTCTCCCAGCTCGGGGAAACGCAGCGTGACACATCGCTCGAACGTAGCACAGTTCAGCTATAAGAACAGGAAGAGCGAGTTTACAACCACTCGTGGTTCGTCGCTTTTTGCACTGAGATCTAGCAATTTACAATAGCAGATGTGTATGAAAAAAAAATGGGGCATACACGTGGCATTTCACTTGATTCGGGACATGCTGCAGTATATAGATCTTGTGCCCCATGAAGACCTGTACTACGGTACAGATGGGCAATAATGTTATAATGTTATTACCACACAAGGCAGAGCACCAATCTCTGAGGGATACCATAACGCATGCGGCATGGCACACTAATTGGAAAATGCTGAATTATGCAGATCCTGTTTCGCATTAAGACGGGCAGCACAAAATCCGGGATGCCATAACAATCTAGTTCATCACTGCCCATAACCTCTAGTTTAGTTAACATCAGCTGGGGAAGTGGAGCACTCACCATATTGAGATCTAATACTAATATGGCCGTCCATTATGACTGAGACTGTTGTTGGGGGGGGGGGACCTAAGATACTTACCGTCAACAGCAGTATTTACTTACGCTTTGCAGGAATGACAGCCCCACCACACACAAGATCTGTGAATGAATAAACAAGAATCGATGTGAATACCGTGCACTGATACAAACAAAGTGACGGTAAGTGAGGCAACAATTGAGTAACCCATGAGAACCTGTACTCGTGTAGGAGAGGCGGGCCAAAAATATATCTGACCAGGAGTTCTTTATTCAATAGAGATCACAACTCCTGAGAGGAACAGAAAAATTCAAACTGATGACCCACCACAGTAGACGACAGATAGCGGTAAGAAACCATACTGTTTAGAATATCACAGAAAATAGAATAGTCATAGACCTCAAGGCCCCTGGTGTGTGTTTCCCTTGCAGGGAGCGGATATGCAGATGAGATGTCCCATCTAAAAAAATGGAACATGCCGGATCCAGACATTGAAATTGAAAGACAGAGAATTGTTACTTCTGTCCAGTTGTAAATTTATAGAGAGTGAAATATAACTCTAGAGTCCTGAAGAAAGCGGCAAACCAATTGTCCCCGCTGAAACCGGTTGACGATTATAGGCTCAAGGTGATGTCCTGATCCACCTGTCTCATAAAGAAGCAATCTATGAGCTCGGCAAAGATTATCCATTGTGTTTTTAACACGCAGCAGTAATTGGATCCAGTGATCTCTGGACCAACGAGCGCTGTGTATTTTTTTTTACATAGAAGTCACACCGAGGGTTAGCAACATAAGTAAAGTAATTTGTTGATTCCCAAGGGCGTGCACCTCTTTTTAGTTACTGCAGGAAAGTAGTGAGCCAGGATAGGGCGAGTGCCTCTTGGCTGTCTCCTGGGTAAAACCAGGAACAGATTCCTTTCTTCTTTAGGGACATTAAGCTAGACCTAAGGACTTAAGCTATAGGTTTAAACTATTTTAAGGAAACAGCATTTGGAACGTGCAAGTGCATGGAGAGAGAGCGAGCGACCTGCAATGGGGTAAGCACTGGAGTTCAATAGATGGACATGCCAAGGAGTACGTTGTGTGCAGGAGTAAGTGCCTGGCAGGGGTTGCTTGGTACAGACTGATCACCTTGTCATTAATAAATGCAGGCCTGTAAGAAAGCAAGCCAGTGGGTGCTTGAAAGCAAGTGTGGGGGTGGTGCTGAAGGCGAGGCTGCAACCCAGAAGGACACAAGATCCCTGGCCACCAATCTTGGCGACTGTGGGGTATTGGCATGGGAGTGAGGGGGAAGGAGGTGACGAGGAAAGTCTTGAGGAGCTTCTGGAATTTAAGGCGATCTGGCTCAAGATGGAAGGGAGGGACGCTGTTCCAGCGCAGGCAGGCAGCCATCTGAGGAGACGGATCTGCCACTAGCTCGCTGCTTAGAAAATCATATGATACTCAGGAAGTTGGATTGTGTGGATCTATTTGGTGAGGACAAGTTGTAGGTAGATTGGTCACGACCCCCAGACAGCCTTATGGATGATGCAGAAGGATTTGAATTTGATCCGTGCAGTGACGCAGCCAGTGGAGGGAGGCATTTTAGGGCTGGAGAGATATGGTCCGTGGGCTTGAGGCCAAGGATAAGTCTTGCAGCCCTGTTGACAAGCTGGAGGGGGCAGATGGAGGAAGAGGGTAGATGTGGCTGTTACAATAGTCAAGCCTAGTGTACCAGTGCTTTAGAGACTTTTAGCTTCTGGGGAAAAGTGAGGCAAGGAGGGAGCGAGATGGATGTTAGAGCCAGGGTGAGAGGTTCTAGCCCTGGGGAACGCCACAGGTGGAGATGGAGGTAGGAGAGCTGAAAGGGCCCAGGATGACCTGGGAGGAGGGACGGTCATTGAGGAAGGAGGTCAGCCAGTCCAAGGGTATCATGGAGCGTTTTTATGAGGATGGAATGGTTGACTGTGCCAAATGCAGATTAGAGATCAAGAAAAATGAGGACAGCGGGAGAGTTTGCATCAAGATATGCAAGCAGTTCTTCACAGGTGTTCAGAAGAGCAGCTTCTGGGCCTCTGGATGCTCAGCATCCAGATTGGTGGCCGTGTAGGCAACCACCAAGCTTGGTATGCTGGGCTAGTTTGGGGGGGAGGGTGGTAGACCAACTTTTCAAGGAGTTCCTCAAGGAAGGGAGTGATGGAGATGGGGTGGTAGTTAGTCGGACTGGAGGGGTCGGCAGAATGTATTTTCAGGAGGGGTCGCACAAGAGTGCTTGAGGCAGGAGGGGAAAGACCAAGAAGCAAGAGTGATTGCAAAAGTCAGCAAGTGGAGGGGCAAGGGAGCCGATACTGTCCTTAATAGTTCTGGAAGAACAGGGGGAGACCTGTTTGGAGGAGACTTTCGTGGAGTGGACAACCCTAGTGACCTTGTCGGATGTGATGGAGAAGGAGGAGAGAGAGGGGCTGAGTCAAGGGGAGGGGGGTTGGTAGGCCAGGTGTGGAAAGGGGATGGGAGAAGGGGAGGAAGAGCACTCCGGAGTGGGTGGCCAGTGCAATGCAGAGGACCCAAGAGAAGAGGTGGAGCCTGCAGAAGGATTGGCTAGTCTCTTAGAGATTTTAAAGAGTTATGCCATGTTGTTGGATGCTCCAGAGATACAGGCTTGGATGTGGGTCCTCTTGTTAGAAGAAATGGTTTGTTTGTTTGTTTGTTTGTTTGTTTATTTGATATAGCGCAAAACCAAACCCGCAGGTATCCGGGCGCAAGCATATACAAGGTGACTTGAGAACTTAGTTACAATGACAAGCAAAAAAATATGCAGTGACACAAAACAATAGGCAGTGCGGTAATTCAGCAGGGTTACAGTCTGAATATACTTATACAGATGATGCCATATATCGAAGGCATGCAATGCTAGGTAACAATAAGCCACAGTTTTGTGGTCTCGGACAGAGCCAGTGAAATTCCTAGATACTGGCAGTGGTGGACGGGTCCCTAAAGGAGGTCAAGTTAACAAAAGGCATAGTCAGGGGGTGACACTCAAGACGAGTGGTTCTAGTAGAGGGGGGTGATCCCGTTAGATGTCATTTGATCGTATCCATGAAAGAACCTTACGCCTAAAACATGGATAAGGTTGGTCCTTTCTAAGTTCTAAGGGGAGTTTGTTCCAGGTTTGGGCAGCTATGACTGGAAAGCTGGCGCCGCCAGCTGTACTCTTTTTGTATCTCGGCACCATCAGGGTATAAGCGTTGGTCATTCTTGTGGGGCGGTTTGAAATTCTCTTGTTAAGCCTGTTTGCTAGGTAGGGGGGAGCTATATTGTTTAGCCCTTTCGACGTGAGCGAGAGAGTTTTGAGGGTGATTCTGTCTTTAATTTTTAGCCAGTGGATATTCCTTCTGGAGGTAGAGACATGGGCTCTGTTAGGAATGTTTAAGGCTACTCTGAGAGCATTGTTTTGGAGTGTTTGGAGTTTAAGGATATACTTGTTGGATCCCGCATATAGAGCATTACAGTAATCCAGTCTGGATATGATAAGTGCATTAGCTAAGGTAATGCAGCTAGCCTCTGTTAGGAATGGTCTGCAAGCTCGGATCAGTTTACAAGTATAGGCGGTGGAGGAGGCTAGGGAGTTAATTTGTTTCTTAAAGGTGAGTGCTGAGTCCAGATAAACTCCTAGGGTTTTGACTGCAGGCATCACTTTAATGAAGTTATTGTCAATGTTAAATGAGGCATAGTTTGGGTCAAGTTTTTTAATCGCTGTCTCTGTGGTGAGTCGATCTTGCCTTTGGAGAATGCTTCAGGCCAGTTTGTCGGAGGATGAGCCTGTGGTCTGCAACTTCCCTTCTGCAGCTCTGCATATGTGCTTCAGAGTCGTCCCAAGTGTTGCGCTTGGTAGTGGTACAGGTGGTTCCTCATGGCTGGGGCAAGAATGTAGAGTGTTCGAGATGGAGATTGCTGAGAGCAGTCTCTGAGGTAGTCTGCAGTGGGAGAAGAGGGTGGGATTAAGATGGATGCAAAGGCAGCAACTGACACTAGTTTAGTCGGTCAGAGGTCCGTGAACCAGGTTGGCAGGGTTGGGGGAGTTGCGGTCAGCGGGCCAAGATGGGTAGAGAGGAGGGAGTGTCTGACTGGGAGAGCTCAGTGGTGTGGTTAGCAAAAGATCTGTGTGAATGAAAGCATCCTGAGAGGGGAGGGAGGGAGGGAGAGGGGGAGGGGGAGGGAGGGGGAGAGAGAGAGAGAGAGAGAGGTGCAGAGGTCACCGAAGAGAGTAGATGCTGTGTATGAGGAGGCAAGGTGGATGCTGAGGTCACTCAGTAGAAGGAGTTTAGAGCAAGATCACAGCGGAGAGGAGGATAAGTCGGCACATTCAGAGAGGAACAGGGTGATGGAGGCAGGTGGCCTCTAGATTGTGGCAGTGGTCGGGGAGGAAGCAGGAGAGATGACCAGCTTGCAGACCAGGCTCTTAAAGGAGGAGTATGGCTGGGTGGGTCTGAGGGAAGAAGGGAGCCACTCTGGGAAGATCCGAGCAACTCCACCACCAGAACGGGTAGAGTGAGTCTTGGAAATGTATGTTGTAGGCATCAGGGAGAAAGGGAGTCAAAAGCAGTGACTGAGCTGGCATTGAACCGCATCTCGGTAAGAGCAAGCATATAGAGGTCAATGTATTCAAGTAGGAGGCAGATGTCAGCAACGTAAGCTCCCAACTCCAAGTTTACGCCGGATAGTTCCATTTCGGAGAGAATCATTAGAGCATCAAGATTTACCTCTGCAAACCAAGAACAGGTATTTATTATCTCCATCATTCAAAATTATCAAATATTTCTGCTTGGGTCGCTGCCTTGTGATTCTAAGCTCTATTTTTAAAAGCACATCTTTTGGCCGAGCTCAACTGTGACGATGTACTGTATTTGTGAACTAAGGCAGTACTTTCACATTTCCATTGTGTGAAAATTAACTTCCTGACAGAAAAAAGAACAGTGCACAAATCTCTCTTGGAATTAGTCCACCTGCAGCAAAGGGATACTGTCCCTAAATAACTGTAATTCTAGAGTGTGAGGAATTGTGCACTTTAGGATCCCAAGTTATTTCCCTAAAGCATGATCTTGCGGTTGTTTTTTCTCCCATGCACCAACGTGAGAGCAAGGATTTTTCGCTCTTGACCACATTGTATCCAACATATAATGGTGACCGAATAAGCAGAAAGAGTGCAGTTAATTGGGGTGCGATGCACTCTCTGAACAATATGCATTTCATTTCTGTTTTTTTGAGGCAAAGGATAAATCTTTCCATTTCAAAATAAGAAAATGTGCCCTGACTGTCAATCTGAATATGCGTTTCCTTTCCCCAGGCTTCAGCATTATTTCTAGCAAAATTAACAGGAATCCGTAGCCTGAATTTAAAGTCTTCCTAGTATCTTCCTTTCAAACAAAAGTTAGTATTTAGCCTCTGCGTGTTTAGAAAGCGATGTAAGACGCTGTATGAAAAGTTAATCTTGAGTCCCAGACATCACAAAAATAAATCAATAACTGAAATTGGTCTCACCAACCATCGTGGTGACGTTCATGCAAGCTTTTACATCTTCAATGGCTAATGGAACATTAGGGGGCAATCAACAATTGGAGTACATTTCCGGATAATCGAGGTGAAGGATGTTCTGTTTTACCTACCCTCTTATTGTGTTCATTGTATGGCAAAGTGTTGCGGCATGCAAGTACAGGCAGTCTGGCAGCACTCCCTGTTAACCGGCTTGCTTGTCTCGCATCAACTAATGTTGCTCTCCTGAAGCAGATGGTGCTCCATTGGTTTTCCTTGCTGGATTGTCACTGTGCTCTACTACTGTAGCTTGAAACTTTATAAAGACTTAAAGCCAGCGGGTCTGCTTGTGTCGGAAGTGTCAGCACAAGCAGTTTGGCAGTTCAGCGGGTTCTTGGTAAATTGGATAGTAAGTAGCACTTTCCCTTCCAAGTGTGCTGGTGTGAGGCCGTCACATCATCCTTGCCGTTGGGCTAACTGAACCATGATGGGTAAGTTGGCATACCTATTACGGAGTCACTCGGTCGCGGCTGTGTTAGACTGTGATCTAGAATTGCAGAAGGCAGCTTTGTCGCTTAAGGAGTGTATGACACTTTCACCAGATGATGTGGGCAGATGTTGGCCTCTCTGAATTTGTTTTGGTTTCAGAAATCATACAAATCCCGTTAGCAGTTGGCAATAAATCTGTTTCTCATATAACAGTGCCAGTGTTATTGTCAGAGGGTTTGGAAACATTGGTTGTGGCCTTCAACAGTGGGGTGTAAGGCCCTCTTGAAAATAAATCGCTTGGAGCCGGTGTCATTGATGCCCATAGCCAGTCAGAAAATAACAGATTCTCCCGCCCCCTCCCCCCCCCCCCTGTCAGCTACAAGTACCAAGCTAAGGTCTATTGGAGCATGTGGTGCTTCAGTTAAATGACCAAATCTTGATGGTCATGGAGGACCGACATACAAATTCTTGTAGCAGTAGGAGTACACGATTCGCCCACACAAAGATCAATTTGTCAATATTGCCTTGTGTCCAAGTACTCGGACTGTCTTCATAGAGCACATGGCTGGTCATAGTCTGGACTCGCCAGAAAGTTTAAAACTACAGACCGCTGCTCGCCTTCTTTGCACGTTACAGGATATGGACGAGAGAATCAGGCGCTGCATCTCTGCATTGGCTCCCAGTGGCTGCAAGGATTAAGTTCAAGACCCTCTACATTGTCCACAAGTCCTTCTGGGGCCTGGGTCCTCGATACCTCCAGCTCTTTTTGTAAATACCTTCCTAGTCGAGCTAATCGCGCCTCCACCTCCAAATGCCTCCGGGTCAGTTGCTTCTCCAAGCAACAAGTTGGTGGTTGGGGCCTCTCTCTGAAACTTGAGACCCATCTCCGGTTCCGGAAGCAGCTCAAGACATTCCTCCCTGCTTCTGCATTCTCTCTTCCTCTCCCCTGCTGATCTGATCCTGCGCTGGTAACCTGGCTACCCTCTGATTTCGGGCCCTGGTCCCTGCCCGCCCAGTTGCACACCCGCACTGCCTTTCGGCAACCCTTGCACTTGGGTCTGTATCTGTAACTATACAGTACCTCCCTACCCCCGCCTCCTGCACATTGGACACCTGCTGTCTGCACTTAGCCTTGTACCTGCCACCCACTGGCCGCATTTCTTGTTACTGTGTTGATCCCATGTACAGCACTGCCCCTCTCGTCCTTTCCCTGGCAATTTTCCCCTTCCTCCTCCCCTACACTTGCACGATCTCAATGTCACTTGGCCTAGTAAAATCGTTGTCTCTGTTCCCCCCTTCCTTGCCTCATCGCCTTGAATCACTTGTGTATAGGCGCATTACAAATGCCAGATCATATCATCCGATCATTATGTCCCTAGCTATAGGTGCACTAATTTATGTTCTTAATGTATTTGTAGAGTTGAATGATCACATAAGGGACGAAGTACAAGCACATAACAATTTCACTTCAATTTCGGATAAAATAGGTAACTTATGGAACTAATGTTGTCCCTCACACTTCTGGCTTTACTCTGCCCCAACTAGTGTCTATTCATTGTGGTCTTGGTGGTGTACCTAATTTGGTTTCCTCTTACATGATGCCGAGTAACCCAAGTAGTTGAAATAGTGTCTGACACAATTCCAGTTAACAGTAGGTTGCCTGTGGTTAACAGGGTAGATGAGGGTGTGGCCGACTCTCGGTCACACTTTTTTTGGGGGTTCCAAGTGGTGCCCCTAATAAACGTTATCAAACTAATTCTCTTACGGGGGTTCATGGGGGAGGGTACATCTAGTTCATGGTCAGTCTCCAACTTGAATTGTGATCTTAAAGTCTCAGTTTTTCTACTTTAGTAAAATAATCTAAGAATGTGAAGACAAAAAAATTAAGAGGTCAATGGAAGGTTTTACCAAACGAACTTCACAATAACGGAAACCTCACACTTGCAGGGTGTATTCAAACTCGGTCAGAATACTGGTACAATCACTCAATCCACCTTCTGATGGACTCTTAACTGCAATTAAATCGGAAACGGATGAGTCTGGGCATTGTGTGGAACTGTTTTTGTATTTTGGCTGTTTAAGTCAGGTTTTGGGATAATGGCTCTGAAATACCTGGTTTTTACTAGTAAATATCTACTGGCACGAAGGACTTCGTCCCCTGGATTCCTTTTTGGATGACTGGTCTGGTTATAAGGCTCTTAGAACTATAATCATGTTGGCGGTTCAGTATTGGTGGCCTGTGATCTCAACTGCTAATATTTTTTGTTTAGTGTTGATGAGGAATTTGGACTTCCTGTCTGCCATGAGAATTGTGTACCCAAGACGGCCAGTTGAGAGAAATTGTTATCGTGCTTGTCCTTGGTTTGAGAATGTTAAACTGTTATCCCTGGTGACGTACTATCTCAAACCAGTTGGCATCGTGGGCACAGCAATTTTGTTTTGGATTATATATTTACTGACCCATTCCTCCACATCCCTAGGTGACCATGATGTGTTGTGCGTTGAGTTTGCAAAAACGCATGAGCTCCTCAGTGTTTGTGTTGCTTCTGTGGATTAACTGTGGCAGATATAGAATCAAGCGGCGAGAGAAGACGAGATATTTTAATTGTGAAATGGTGGTGTTGATGCAAAGGTGCACTTATGAGTGGAAACATTTAACTTCTGTAATTTTGAGGGGTCTCTTGCTGCACTGCTGGGCGACTTTGCTAGAGCTACGAATCAAAACAATAAAAGGCCCTCTGAAGGGAAGCACCAGTCTCATGTGTTTAACCGGGCCTTTGCTGCAGCTAAGGACATGAATTCTAAAATTGGAGAAATTAAAGGGTGTGCAAAGATTAGACAGTATGGTTTCCATGGTTTAGTAAAGTCCAGAAGAGCTATACAAATTGGGCGAAGCATCATTGCTCTGTTTTGCTGCAACATGACGCTGAACATATGCCCACAATTCTTAAAAATAAAAAAATTAGTGAGTTTTGGGGGGTAATTAATGCTATGTAGGCTGGCCATGCCATGGTGATTGTCCTGCCAATGGCCATGCTAATCCCTATGGACTTTCTCACCCAGTTATTTTGAAAGATCCAACCTTTAATCAAGCCTTACCATAAAAATAAAAATAAAATCTGGGAATAAAAATACTCCCAACAAAAAATGGGAAACGCACATGCTTTGGGCCCCTGCTTTCTCTCACAAAGCTCCATTGATATGTTTGGACCAGCAGTGCACATACCACCACAGGAAGAAATTGCTATTACTGCCTGATCAGAAGAAGTAAACATATCTTTTTAATGTGTTTGAATAACTAGGTGTGAAGAAAAAATTTATTTCAAAAACATTTAGGCATGAACAAAGCCATGTGTTATCGTTCGAGCTCAGCTTAAGCGTCTTTATGATTAAAAGAGGACTCAAAAGCCGTTGGAACTCTTCTGTGCTGGTGTCTCATTCTGCTGGTTATGGGCGCAGTTGGGTATTATGAGAAATATTGCCCACAGATTTTTGTAATCAAATCTGTAATTCAGAAGCACAAACACTTGTAAAATATTTACTTATTTCACATGATTTATAGTCAATCTGTTTACCCCACCCCCTTACTACTTACAAAGAAAAGTGGCAAGGATTTAATCTATTAGCTCCTCTATATTCTAATTGCATCTGAATTTCCTTTGTCTGTCAGGTGGGTTGTCTAGGAACCAGTGGGCAAAGGTCAGCAAGATGCGTCAGCTTCCCTCCAGAGCCATGACTCCCTTTTTCTGTATTGTCACCTGTTTGCTATCTCTCACACTGAAGAGGGCCTAGGTCTTTAAATCCAGGTAGGCCTGTTACAGTGCTCTGCTATAACGCACACAATGTGCACTGGCTATTGGCTAGTGATATTTGACTCTTGGCATTGAACAGGTAAATGAAGGGACTCAGAAATGCAAGTAAGACTCCAACGGAATAGGCCTCAGCAGTCCAAATTCCCATCACAAAGGACTTGCCCAGCAGGGGCTAAGCAATCCAATATCCCTTTGCATAGAATAGGAATAGCTTAACAGCAGGGTGAGCACCACCTACATGGAACAGGAACAGTTAATTGCCTCTGCGGTGCAAGCTCCTGATGGATGTTACTAATGTAGCGACTAGTTCAATTACAAAGGCTAACTCTCTGCTTCCGGAATCAGAAAAACACTACAAAATAGAAAGTTAGTAAAACGGAATTGGAAGGAATTCAACTTTAGCACACATTATGTACAAACTACAGCAGCTTTAGTGCTGGTTAACTTCTAAAGCATGTTGCACAAGGGGATGTTTTTATTACAGAAGGGTAAGTCACTGAATATGCCTTTCATTTTCCCCTACAAAGATCTGCACATTTTTCCAAATTGCCGGTTTATTCATGATATTCCTCATTTACTGGAAATTCTACTATTTAATGGTATTCCAGTGTAATGATACGATAGCTCTATAGGCCTCATTGCAGGTAAGGCGGTGCATGAAAATACAGGCGATTATTTCATTATAGCCACTTTTTTCTTGGTGGTAACAGAATTACTACTACATTTACTGCACCACTGAACTGTAGGCTTGACCTTGAAGTGGAGGATTTTCCTCCCAGCATCATGCTGGAGGTAAACCCTGCCACTTCAAGGCCAAATTTCGGTGCAATTACCGTCCTAAAACCACTTTAATTCCTGTGTTCAATGTACAGGACCAAGTGGCGGTCACAGTAAGCAAGTTTTGCGGTTATCTGGTGTATTCTCTGCTGAGTGCACACCAATGCCTGAAGCTGTATATCTGATCTCGTGGTCCAATGTTGGCTGGCCTGAGTCCATCCTTCAGAGGTCGATAAACTATCGACTGAGGTAATGACAGTGCTCAGAAGTTTGAGGAATCCTGCATGAAGCACTACATAAAAATGTGAAATGCCTAACTGGATTGCTGCTGCAGAGACACGTTTTGCAGAGTTTCGAATGCAACTGTTTGTTTTGTAAGAGCGCTTGCACTGGCTAGAGAGTCAGGCTTTGAATATTTTAAGTCTAGTCTTGAAGGTTTGTGATTGGTGTAATGTCAATCCCTCTTCTCCAGCATGGGGTCTGGCATGGATTCACATGCTCATGAATATTCCCAGTCAGGCTGGGAATCCTCGGTAAAGAAAAAATCAGTTTCAGTTTAGTTTCTGAACTGTCTTTCTACTAGTAACCAATCACTGGTCTCTGGGTCATACTGCCCTCTACCTAAGCCCCTCCACTGGCAGCCATCTCCAGATTTTTACCGCACGTTCAAGTGTTGGGAGTCCTCGTGCTATAGTTATATAAGTTTAATCTAATTTTTTTTCAGTCAATCAAGCCTTTTCTACTTCCTATCAACGGGGACCAGTTTGGGAATTTTCTACGCCTGTCAAGGGCGAAATCTTCGTCGAGTACGCTTCTTGGAGGATTCCAGAAGACCTTGAGGCCTACCCCATGGACATGGCCCAGGACAAAGGAAGCTTCACGCCTGGATGCAAGCTGTTCAGGAACTGCCCTGGATGCGGATTGCAGAATGTGTTCGAGGACAAGCATTCTAGATGCCTCTACTGCCTTCACGAAGACAAAACGCACATGGAAAAGGACTGTGCGTTTTGCAAGTTCGGAGCGGACTATGGGGGATCGGCGGATCCGCCTCACCAACTGGCTGGAAGGGGAGAGCCCAGCAATAGGTGAGAAGAAGAGGTCCGAGCGGTCTTCTAAGTCCTTTGAGGGCGGTCCGGCGACTCGGCCCAACAGAAGGCTAAGCACCGCGAGTCTGCGGGCACAGGGAGCCAACGCTCTGGCTCAGGGAAGAGCAAGTCGGAGAACCCGGCTAAGCTTCTGGAGAAGCCCTGGTCGATCCTGACTGAAGCAGCCGAGGGGAGCGAGGCGGTGACCCCTCCCCCTTTCCGCTCTCCCCTCCCACCCCCCCAAGATGAAGGCCTCAAGCGCGCCAAAAGTCATGAAGGCCCTGATTCACTCGGCTATGGCCTCTATCAAGGGAGTCGTGGCGGCCCTGGCGAAGCCTGTGGAGGTGACCTCGGGCCCAGAGTTTCCCTGCCGCCGCAGAGGGAATCTTCTTTTCAGCTCATCGATAAGACCCCTGTGAAGACCCTGGTGGAAAAAGATTTGGGGGGGGGGGGCAGTGGCCGTTACGGACACGGATACAGCCTCTGAGGGGGAGCTGGTTGAAGTCGTGAAGGGCCTCGAGAGGTTTGAAGAGGTCCGGTCCCGCGGGAGGAATCCCGGGGAGGCGGACAAAGAGAGCGATGGTGGCGCCGACGAGGCTCACATGGAGGGGCAACCATCGCGCCCGTCGCAGCTAGTACCCGAGCCTCAGGACAACTCGGTGGCCATTTTGATGGCAATCCTAACCTTATGCACGGAGATCAGAACGAGGTTGACTTTACCCCCAATGGACGACCCAGCAGAACCATGCCCGTCGGGAAGCCCTCCAAACAAGTGGAGGAGAGTTCACCCCCCCCCCGCCCTTCCAGCCCTTGCAGCCCACTCAACATTCATCCCCTTCCCCCTGATCCTAGGTATGACACGGGAACAGATACGGCCACAACAGGGACGGATGACGGTGGTGACGACGGGATGGGCCTTCCACCACCACCCTCTCGGACCTGCCCGCCTGACGAAATTGGCTCCTTCCACGCCATGATTTCCAGGGCATCCAAGCTTTTCCAGCTCTGCCCTGAAGAACAGAAGGAAGGCTTCCTCTATCAACGGCGCAAGGCCAAGAGGAAGACGGTCCTCGCTGTGCCGTTGCTGGACAACATCTGGGATGAGGGACTTGCTCTCGTCCACGATGCCTGCCAAGAGGGATCGGTACGAGAAGTAGTACCGGGTCCCCGATTCCGCTCCTTTGTGCCTTAGGGCACAGCCAACCCCGGATTCGGTTGTCTCTGCAGCAGCCAAGAAGAAGGCGGCGGGAGCGACGGCTTCAACCTCCCCACCTGACGGCGAGGGGAAGAGACTGGACGCCATGGGACGAGTCATCTCGTCTGCAGCAACGACAATTAAGGCGGCCAACGCCCTAGCGATTGTGGCCCGCTACGACAGGGAGTTGTGGTACAAGATTGCTCCCCTGCTGAACTTCCTACCGGACCACAAGAGGGCAGAGGCCCTGGGGATCCTACAGGAAGGTGAGGTGGCGTCGGACCACGCCATAACGATGGCCACGAACATCGTGGACACAGAGTTTCGCCAGTTGGGCAACGGTGTTTGCCTTCGGCGAGGATGGCTCAAGGCAACAGATTTCCGCCAGGACGTGCAAACCAGAGTTCTGGACATGCCCTTCGGGAACAACCTGTTTGGAAAGACAGTAGATGAATCACTTCAGGCCACCAAGACCGACACAGACGGTTCGGGCCTTGGGAGTTTTGCAGCAATGAAGGCTGGCCTTTCGGAACTCCGGAGGCAAGCAAGGTGCCTCCAAAGGATTTGGCGGTGGCTCCGCGATGTACCGTCAGGCAGCCCGTTGCAAGAGGCCTACAGAGGGCACGGCAAGTCGGGAGGATCTCGTCGCCAAGGAGGCCAGGGCGACAAGGCCACCGCCAAGCAGGACTGAACCGGCCGTAGCGTCAGGCGCCACCTAAACACCCCGGCGGCAGGCCGGCTGGCAAAGTTCGTCAGCGTGTGTGGGAGTCCATCTCCACCGACTGTTGGGTGCTGGATGCCCTGTCCCAAGGGCACACTCTCGAATTCCTAAAGAAGTGTTGCTGCATTTCTCCCGTGGCCTGGAAGGAAAATCACGTCCCTCAACTGCTGTTAGAAATAAGGGCCATGCTCAAGAAGGAAGCCATCGAGCTTGTCACGAAGAGGCTCCGGGGCTCTGGAGTGTACTCAAGATACTTCCTCGTCAGAAAGAAGACAGGTGGTTGGCGCGCCATCCTGGACCTGCGCCGGTTAAACAAATGCATCAAGGCCCAGAAGTTCCGGATGATCACCCTCCAGCACGTGCTGGGACAGCTGGAGGAAGGCGACTTCCTATCGTCGCTGGACTTGGAGGATGCGTACTTCCACACCCCCATTCTAAAAGGACACCGAAAGTTTCTCAGATTCGTAGTCAAAGGACGGCACTACCAATTGAAGGCCCTGCCATTCGGATTGAAGTCGGCACCCAGGGTATTTACCAAGTGCCTAGCGCCAGTGGCGGCGCTGTTGCGCCTACAGGAGATCCACGTTTTCCCCTACCTGGACGATTACTCATCCGAGCAAGGACAGGGGAACTCGCCGTCGAGCACACAGCGAAGACCGTCCAACTGCTCACGGATCTGGGATTCTCCATCAACTTCCCCAAATCCCACCTGGTTCCGTCACAGGTCACACTGTTTCTGGGAGCCAAGCTCAATACAGTGGCGCAATTGGCCTCTGTCGGAGGAAAGGACAAAGGCCATCCTGGGCAAGGTGCAGCGCTTGCTGGCCACGGACGTGGCCAGGGTGAGGTCCATCAAGTCCCTTCTCGGCATGATGTCCTCTTGCATCTACCTGGTGTGCCTATGCAGACTGTGGATGCGTCCTCGACGCCCGTTGGATGCAAGCGGCGGGCAGTTTCGAAGACAAGATCCCGCTCAACGAGGCCTTCCGCCAAGCAATTCGGTGGTGGGGCACCCGTGCGCATCTCGCAGCGGGCACAGACTTTCAGACCCCAGCACACCAGGAGACGGTGATGGATGCCTCCCTGGAGGGATGGGGAGCGCACACCGGAGATCTTCATGCGGAGGACAGGTCACTCAACATCCTGGAGCTCCGAGCAGTGTTCTGGGCTCTCGGGTCATTTCTCCCGTCCCTCAAGGGCAAGGTGGTGAGGATCTTCACCAACACCACGATGTTCTACATCCGGAAGCAGGGAGGAACCAGGTCCCCGGCCCTATCCAAGGAGGCCCAGGATCTGGGGCATTGGGCCCTTGCCAAGGGGATATTTCTGGTGCCCTTCCACCTAGCAGGGATAAAGAAAACCATCGCCGACTCACTCAGCAGGGAGCTGCGCTCGTGCCATGAGTGGGAACTGCGTCAGGACCAAGTGGATCAACTTTTCCGACGATGGGGCAGACCCCAGATCGACCTGTTCGCGACGGTGGCGAACTCAGTGCCAGAGGTTCGCCAGCAGGTTTCCCCAACTGAGGAGCCTGGGTGATGCTTTCTCGTTCCCCTGGGGCGGCCTGTTCCTGTATGCGTTATGCGCCCCCCCCCCTGTTGCCATTGCTACTGCGACTCGTCAACCAACTCGAGAGGTTCCGGTGCAGGATGATCCTCGTCGCACCGGCGTGGCCCAGACAGATCTGGTTCCCGGACCTTCAGGACTTGTCAGCGTCATCCTCCCCCCAGGTCAAACTGCCGACAGACGCAGATCTCCTCACCAGAGAAGGAGGCGCCTCCTCCACCACGACCCGGGGTCGCTTAACTTGCAGGCCTGTCTCCTGCAGCACTAGAGTTTGGAGGGTACGATATCCCGGCGGACTGCAAGGAGGTGCTTGCAAGGGCCAGGGCCTCATCGATTCTCAAGTGCTATGGACATAAGTGGAAGAGGCTCTCTGTCTGGTGCCGTGCACAGAAGATTAACCCTCTGCGGATTACGCCCCACCAGGTGCTGCCGTACCTACTGTCACTGGCCAATGCGAGGCTAGCCCACGCCTCCAAGATGCATCTTCTTTCTTTGTTTATTTGTAACATCTAGTTTTTTTTTTTACAAACTTTTATTACAATTCATACCAGTTCATAAATCCCAATTTATCTTTACAATTACATTCTATGCTTTTCAGTTTAGGACCTTATCTAGAAAATTTAACACTGAGCAGGTTAAATGTACCGAGCTTCCACTCAGTATCCGGATCCACAGGTCTTCCATCGAGTCATTTGCAGGCTTGAATTCACTCAAGTGGATGGATCTCGGCCCATTTAAGGCCACACATTCAATTGTTAGGTGTTTTAGTCTCTACGTGGATTTCACAATGCCGACAAGCTTCATCGGTAGCTAGCTTTATTTTTCTCAGCACCAACATTTGGTTTGTTTTCAGTAGGTTCAGTCTAAGTCTGAGAAATCGATCTCTACGATATCGTGAGGGAAATTGGCATAGATATTTCGGCATGTTGTCCACTTTACTCTTTGTCGGACCCAGGTCTAAAGCTGTCGGCATCTTTGCGTACCTATCCAAATTGTCTATCCATAGCCACTCTCAATTTAATTCTCGCAATTTGTGGGTGATTCAACAATGTATCCATTGAGATATTTGCATCTAACATGATGGCTTTCACTTTATCTGACCATCTCAAAAGCAAGCCTGTATGTTGATGTTTTCCCTCTGATCTTAATATTTTAAAGGCTGGTTCACAATGCATTATCTCCATCTTGCGTAGCAATGATAAGGATTTCCAGAGTACTGTTCCATAGAGACTTTCCAGTGCCAGTTCGTGGCGTATGATCGTCATTGAGAGATATTTAGGCAGTCTCAGAAATTGCCGCCGGAATAAGCTTTCCAATTTGGTCCAGATCTTATGATCCAAATTCCAGCCGGCTTCTGCTCCAAAAGTTATTGTAGGCACTACTTTTTGAAGGTAGAACATGCAGAGTGGTATTGCCGAAAACTTTCCATACAAGGTGTGTAGTCTCGCTCCTTGTAGGGAGAGCATTCTGGTCCGATTGAACAGGTCTCGGACCTAGCTCCACTCCCGTATTGAGATGTTGTTCAATATTCCAAGATAGCGAATTTCTCAAACAGTACTATGTCGTCAGCATAGATCACGTAACTTATATGATGTCTGTTGATTTTCGGAGGGAAACAATTCACATTTGCTAGGGCCATGGGAATGTCAGCAATATAAAGCTTAAACAGAGTGGCAGCAAGTGGACAGCCCTGTTTCACCCCTCTGGTAGTAATGATTGATTTAGACAGGTTTCCACTTGCATTTAATCTTACTTTGAAGTGTTGGAATGCAATGCCTTAATTGGTGACAGCAAAGAGTTTGGACAGTTTCTTTTTTCTAACTTCTCCCATAGTTTATTTCGACTTTTTGAATCGAAAGCCTGTTGCAAATCGATAAAGGCCATGAATAACTGGGCCTTATTATTCAGTGCTTCTAGCTTCAATAGGTTCACCAAGGTTAAGTTGTTCTCTATATGCCCACGCCCTTTGTAAATCCTGTTTGTCTGATATCTGGTAGATCTATTTCCTTTGCCCATGAAGTTAACTTTTTTTGCAAAAATGTCGCCAGCACTTTGCCGATAGTATGTAGGAGGGCAATCGGGCGGTAGTTGGCAGGATCGTCCTGACTGCCCTTCTTGTATATTGGTACTATTATTGCTTCAGTCCATGATCTCTGCATCTGCTTTCTGTCTGCTATCGCCACAAATAGCGTTCTGATGAAAGTTGACCACGCATATCTGTGTTCTTTTAACTGTGTAATGCTGATCCCGTCCGGTCCAGCAGCTCTCGATGTCTTTAGTTTGTCTATAGCCATAAGAATATCTTCTTTGGACTCAATTATGTTCCAGGCTATATCAATTGTGCCACTTTCAGCGCGCTGTATCATCTCCATTCTTGTAAAGACATTTTGATAGTGCGTCACCCAGTCGTTTTCCGTCACTCCATTTATCATTAGGGCGTCCTGGTTGGCTGTTCCTTTATTCAGGATTCCCCAGATTTCTCTTGTTGTGTTGTTTTTTTTTTTTTTTTTTAAATCCGTGCCACCATTTCTTCACCACGTTCTTGGTCTCTCAAATAGGAAAAGGATTTCAACCAATTCCGATATTGTTGTTTTCTCTGTTTTAAGACGCTCTTAGCATTCATTCCATACTCTTTTTTTCAGTTTGATCAGGTCTTTCCTTGCTGCTTTTTTTGGTTTTTCACGATGAAACTCCATTTATGCTTGTGCTCATTAAGACTTTGACAATTTCTCTTTGAAAAACCTGGTTTCAAACAAGGGAGCAGCGGTAAATAGTCAAGTGACTCCACATTGTCATGGTATGTTTCCTGGATTTCATTTGATATTTTAATGATTTGACGGTCATTTATACGTAGACGGTTTCTCCCATGATTTACTTCTAGTACTTGACTATTGTTGCCAGATTGCTTTTTGCACATTTGCTTGCAGGACATTACTAATATATAGTGGTCACAGTTTGTGGTTGATGTAATTAGTAAATTATTGATTGTTACAAAGACATTTCTCGATGTCCAGAAATAATCTAAGGTTTTTTTGTAGCCCATGTTTTCCCAGGTGAAATTTGGTGGTATATCGCCGTTCACATGGCCGTTTACCATCATACAATCGCGGGCTTCCAGATTTCCACGCCATTGCAATCTTCTTGCATTACCTTGGCATTCGACAATCGATTTGTCTTCTACAAGCCTCTTGTGTTCATGAAACCATTAGATGTTCAAATCTCCACACAAAATAATTGCAATGTCCAAGCAAGTCCTCTGGTAGTTATCAATTATTTTCATTACAGCAGCTATGAATGCATCAGCAGAGATTTTTAGTGGGTTCCAGTACACGTTCAACAATAAAAGGTGTTTTTTATTATTGTGAGCGTTCGTGGTCTGAAGTAATGTTCCTTGGACATAACTGTTGGGGTTGATTTTTTTTCCATTATTTCCCAGTTAGTGCCTGATTTTATCATGGTGAGTAGACCCGAAAATGGCCGTCCCTTGTTGTTTTTTACAGCTGGATTTAGCAGTGTCTCATAGCCATCTTTAACGGGGGGCTCACGCATCCAGGTTTCTTGGAGACAAATTGCAAAATTGTCGGTTAGCTCGACCGGAAAGTCATTATATAAATGACTAAAGCCCCTCGTATTCCATGAAATCAGTCACAGGCGCATCATTTTCATCTTTTGTGAGCTACGTCTTCGTTGACTTGACTCCAGCGCTCCTGTTCTTTAAGTTTAACAATGGTGCAGTATTAAACTGTCTCCGTAGGTCTTCACGTCGCTGATCCATGGATACTTTTACGCTTTTGGCCTCCGGTGTCTCGAATGTGCTTTGTGTACTTGTTGGATCATAAGACGAGATCTCAAACCCCAAACATAGAAGATCTTGCTTCACGGTTAATAGCATATTACGTACCGCTTGGGAATTAATGTGCAGTAATACAACATCCACTCGATCTTCCGATAAGTATTCAACAATGCGGATGTCATCGGACATTATGGTCCGCAGCACTGGTACTGCATGCAGTAGGCGCATAGTGTTAGCACGATTCAGTTTGAAATCTAGTTCATTTCTAAATATATTTTCAATCATTATTTTTTGAGACGCAACCTTAAGGGCACTGCGAGGGGCTTCATGTGATTTCGAAGGAGAATGTCGACTCTGCGCTGTTGTGTGTTTTGGATTCAATACAGATCGACAGTTATTTGATGGCTTGGAACTAAAATCTGTCTTTTTTCCATTCGAATTGAGTTTTATAGGAGGCTCTTTCTTTCACCCATCACTCTCCATTTTTATCTTTATGGCAACTTGTCTTAATTAAGTGATGTTTCTCTTGTATTCGGCTTAAAGAGTTAGAGCTACTTGTCGACGTATTCCCACCGTCCACCACAGATCCTCCAGAACAATCTTCAGCTTCCCCATCAAAATATGTGGACATGTTACATAACTCTTCCATTAGAACCGCAGAGGAAGATGAACTCATGTCGGATTCAATTCTCCTCCGCTTTTTTGGATTTACAATCACTTTATTTGCAGGTGCTGCATTTTTCTCTTCGTGTCTATCATTGTTATTTGTGTCCGGTTTGCCAAGTATTTTATTTTCATGTAGCTTAGCTTTTACAGGTGTGGTCAGGTTTCTTATAAATTGCTTTATATTACTTCTATGTTTTGTAGAAGTCTGTATCTTCATTTTTTTTTTTTCCAGCTTTTTCTTGGCGTTGCCATTTTTCTGTGAGATTAGTTTTTCTTTACTTGCCGTGATCTCAAGATTTGTAGCCGGACCACTGAATATGCCATATGATGCCTTTGCAGAAGAACACGAAGGAATCTCCAAACGCACCTCCAGTGTCGTATTTGCCTCGCAGGCCTGGTTGCTGGAATCGGCCATCACGTCTTTGGTACCTATTGCAGATAGATGTTTTACGCTGGCCGTGATTTTGTTTTGTTCGTTATTAGTTCCATTTGTTGTTGACGTAGCTGTTGTTCCACTTTTTCCTGTTAGGTCAATAAAAACGTGTAAGTTAGGCTCATTGGCTGCTGTATTTTCGTCATTTGAGTTTCCTGCTACTGCTGTGTCCACTTCTATTTTGCATTGAATCCCTACATCTGTGCCACCGTGGGTGATGTTTGCAATAGAAGCTTGTTTCACCAGTAGTTGAGATTGCATTTGTTTTGTGTTGCCAGATATTCCATCTAGAAGCAGTTTGATTCCTTTATGTTCTAACAACATCTGCTCAAAGTGTCTGCTTGTATGTTCGGCAGATTGAATGTTTTCAGCTTCTTGTCTTATTTGAAAAGCCACAAATTGCGTTTCAATTTTATTGATTTTGTCATCTAGTTGCCTCATTATAGCTCCATTATTTTGTGAAGATTCATTTAAGCTTTCATACAGCTTTATAAATGGTATCAAGGCTAGTGAAGTGGCAGCCAAAACATTTTTGTGAATCTGTATGGCACCAGCAACTGACAAGTTCGATTTTAAGGCAGGGTCTTTACTTTGCGGGCTGCCGCTATTCTCCTTTCTCCGTTGCTGCAAGTGCTTATCTGACACTTGATCGCTCTGACTTTTCGATTTGGAGCTGGGATCATCCTTAGAGCAAAGGTTCTTTCCTTTACTTTTAAAGCACTCCGTTGTTACATTCGCCAGGTTTAAGCCCAGATTAGCAGTGTCGTTTTACAGCTCGATAGATTTTTGGTTCGAGCCTGTCGCTTTACTACTGGTAGAGCGCTCGTGTTCGCCTTCTTTATTATGTCCCATGGCTGTTTCCATAGTAGTGATATCACTTGAGGTGACTAAAGAAAAGCTTGCTGTTAATCTCTCCTTCATTTCCTCAAAGTCGGCTAGGAGTCTCTTGGTCAGACGTGCTTCTCTCGCTGCTAAGTCGATCTCCTTCAAGGGTAAATCATTGCGGGTACCCTGTTGTATTCCATTAATTAAGTTCCCTATTTCAGCTCGTGAAGAAGTCACCACTGTTTAATCCGGTTGAGGCATTGTTTTTACTGCTATTGCTATTACATGCAAGTGTTGACTTAATGTTTTGGTTGATGTTCTTGGGACCAATTGCAATTTTTTTTATAGGGGTGCTTTCCTTACGTAAGTTCACATGCTGTTTAGCAGACACTGGGAAAGTAAATTTCAGCAAGCTTTGATCTAATGCTATATTCGGCACCTCAAGCGCAAGTAATTCATTATCGGTCACATCAAAAGGAGATTGGAATGCTTCCGCATTTATTTCGATCACTTCTGCAGCATCATGCTCAGTCGTTTACCCCATTATTCATCCTAGCACTTGGTAAAATGCTGCTCCATGTATTAATAATATTTGTATTATGCAGGTTCGTGGGATCCATACGATGTTCAACAACAACATTGTTCTTGCTAACCATTCCATTTTGCAAGGCTACAGTACGTGTGCTGACTGCCTGTGCAATTTCGTGGTTCGCTAGGTCACCTAGATATAGTTGTTGTGGTATGGAAAGTACTTCGTCATCAAGGTTCTCCATGGGTTTTACCTCGGTGTCTGCCACCGAAGCCTGAGCAGGCGCTGGGGCCTTTATGTTATCCGAGGTCGTCTCAAACACCGCAGACACCGGCTCGAGCTCTGCTTGAGTCCAAGTTTCTAGAGTGCTCGGTGCTGCTTTTGCTTTTGTTCGACTCTGAGACATCCCCTCTCGCACATCCAATGGACCTTACGAGGAGCGGAAGTAACAGCGGGTGCCAGTCCACTCCCACTTCTTTCTTCGCCCCCTTCATTTGTATCGTCGGGATGACGCGGCCTTAGTACACTCCCATTTTCGTTTCCACTTTCAACATCACTCCCCGCGACACTATCTACATAGAAGTCCATATCTGCAGTGGTACCGGGGAGGGGTACTATTGAATTCTGGGCTTGTTTTAGCTTAAGCCGTGTCAATGGCCCATTGTCACCCATGAGTGCCTCTTACCTCTTGATTTTCAGGCAGGCACCGCTGCCCTCTGCAGACCGGACTCTGCAGACCGGACTCTGCAGACCGGACTCTGCAGACCGGACTCTGCAGACCGGACTCTGCAGACCGGACTCTGCAGACCGGACTCTGCAGACCGGACTCTGCAGACCGGACTCTGCAGACCGGACTCTGCAGACCGGACTCTGCAGACCGGACTCTGCAGACCGGACTCTGCAGACCGGACTCTGCAGACCGGACTCTGCAGACCGGACTCTGCAGACCGGACTCTGCAGACCGGACTCTGCAGACCGGACTCTGCAGACCGGACTCTGCAGACCGGACTCTGCAGACCGGACTCTGCAGACCGGACTCTGCAGACCGGACTCTGCAGACCGGACTCTGCAGACCGGACTCTGCGCTTTGCTGGACTTTTTAAGGTCAGTTGTGCCTTTTTTTCCTTAAAGGCACATAGAATGCTCAAAATCACTGGAAACAAAGTTCGTGCACCGTCGCTGCAGCTCCTCTCTCCTTCTCACACTGCTGCAGACTGGACTCTGCGCACGGACTACCAGTAAGAAGCCACGCGTCCTTCTGCAGTTTCTACAGCTTCGTTTCCAGTTACATCTAGCGGCGATCTCCCTCTACACAAGAACTCCAGGACGATCATCTCTGTGGTCCCATCGTCTGGTGAAGGAGTTTATGAAAGGATTGTTCCGATCATTCCCGCCGGTGAAGGCTCCAGCCCCGGCGTGGGAGCTCAACGTGGTGCTGAGCAGGCTCATGGGGCCGGCATTCGAGCCTCTGCATTCAGCACCGTTGAAGTTCCTCTCGTGGAAGACTGCGTTTCTTGTGGCCATCACCTCCGCACAACGAGTGGGAGAGATCAGGCCTTCTCCTGTAAACCTCCATACCTGACTTTCCACGAGGCGAGGGTGGTGCTGAGGATGCACTCCTCCTTCATGCCCAAGGTGCCGTCAGACTTCCATCTCAACGAGCCCTTGGTGTTACCCGTTTTCTTCGCGACGCCTTCGTCGCCGGCCGAGAGGACTTTGCACTCTCTGGATCTAGCCAGAGCGTTGAAGTTCTACGTGGACCGCACAAAGAGTTTTCGGAAGACATCACAGCTGTTTGTGAACTTTGGACCTGTGAATCAAGGGAAGGTCCTCTCGAAGGCTTCAATTTCCAGATGGCTCTCCAGCTGCATCCTGCACTGTCGCCGGTTGGCAAACTGACCGTTGCCCGGCTGTCTGAGAGCCCATTCGACTAGAGCGATCGCTGCCACCACGGTGTTCCTCCTATCTGGTGTGCCCCTGCTGGACATCTGCAGGGCTGCTACGTGGCGGTCGACGCACACCTTCACGAGATTCTACTGCGTCGACGGCAATTCCAGGGAGGAGTCCAGAGTCGGCCAGGCAGTGCTGCGCAACCTGTTCGCCTGAAGGTGGGCCTGGTGAGAAGGTAAGAGATGCTTAATGTTGAACCTTGCCACCTCCCGTGGTTGTGCATGTGTGTACTGCTATGTATTCTTATATTCATGCACATGTGAATCCATGCCAGACCCCATGCAAGTTACTTACCTGTAACTGTTGTCCTCCAGCATGGGTCTGGCATGGATTTGCATGCGAACCCTCCCTCCTACTCCTCTGCGCCTTTTCACTTGGTCCTACTGCCACTTTACATGCTACCAAATCTGAAGATGGCTGCCAGAGGAGGGGCTTAGATGGAGGGCAGTCATTGGCTGGGGGCAGTATGACCCAGAGACCAGTGATTGGTTACTAGTAGAAAGACAGTTAGTAAAGAAAAAAACAGTTTCGTTTCTGGAGGATTCCCAGCCTGACGGGGAATATTCATGAGCATGTGAATCCATGCCAGACCCACGCTGGAGAACAGTTACAGGTAAGTAACTTGTTGCATCCTTGAGCAACACCCTTGCTGCTGTGATGATTCATAGTAGATTTGCCACATTGACTCCAAGTTCAGGTTTACTGGATGATTAAACTAGACATTACATACGCATCCATGGCCCAGGTAAGATTGTGAGGTGGCAATATTTCAGACTGTTTTAAGAGTGTAAATTAAATTGTAAGAGTAAAATATTTTGCCTCAGCAAGAGTGTAAAGTATAGGACATGCAACAGAACATTACTAAATGTGAAAATGAATAGGACACATAACCACAATAGTTTTGTAGCAAAGCTGTCTGGCTGGCTTCAAACAAATTATTACATTTGTGAAAAACCCTCTCCCACATGTATGAACACACCACATAGATGCATCTTGATGATAAATGCACACTACGTTTGTGCAATGCAAGCATGCATTCATTGTAGGCGCATCATTTTACTGTTAAAAGGATACTTTCCCATCTTACTACTGCTATGATCCTAAAATGCTAGGAAAATAAATTTGCATTGCATTATTCTCCTCATGAGCATTTACAGACACAACACAGAAATTGAACAGAAATAAACCAGTCCTCATTGCACTGTGTGCTGTTTCTGACAATCTCCTCCATTGCCTGGAATTTCATCCATGCAGATAAGAATTCAAAAATGTGCTCTGGTTTCTGTCAAGTCACCTGCCCTTTGCACCGAACACTGCTCTCAACTGGTGTGTGAATCGGGTATGAAGTGAAGTTATTGAATATCTGTTGTCTCAAACGGTAATACTGAAACATTTTTACCGAAATCTTTTTTTGCTGTTTCTTTTTTAAATAGATGGTTTGTGGGGTAAAATGGTTAGAGAGGAGGATGGGGAGGGGTTGGAAACGGAGAAAAAAAACGGGGCTGAAGTGGGGGAGCACCCCATACCAATTTTATTTTCGGTAACCTTTGGTCGGTTCTACCATTTTCGCTAAAAGGAGAGAGTGCCGTATTTACAAGATTTTAATCTTGGAAAAATGCCCGGTATGACACTTATCTGGAGGCCTGGGTGTTTGTATGTATATTGAGGTGGCAAGTGACTTTGTTAAAAGGAAAAAAAATGAATGGCTCACTAATGACCTGCAACAAAGTTTTTGAGCCCTGCTCTGCTAATAATG
The DNA here is from genome assembly GCF_040938575.1 of Ambystoma mexicanum. NCBI lineage: Eukaryota > Metazoa > Chordata > Amphibia > Caudata > Ambystomatidae > Ambystoma > Ambystoma mexicanum. The sequence goes on along the minus strand of NC_090934.1, from coordinate 307,510,172 downwards.
CATGAAATCGGTCCAAAAAGGAAGGCAACCTTTTCAATTATCCTTTCTCTCCTCCCTTTCCATCAATCATTGAGTGTCTCTCCTCAGAATTTATGGTTTTGCATTTTTATGGAGCAGAAACCACACCCCTTAAAGTTGTGTATCATTTCTCTAATCTGATTGGACAGTGTTAATCAAACTGAATCAACCCACCCCTGATCATTAGGCTCATAGATTTTATTTATGCTTCACAGGCATATAAACATTATAATAACTTCATGGCATGGGTGGTACACACAAACCTCTGTTTCCACACTCCTGTGCCTTATGTAGGCCGACTGCAGCCGATGCGACGTGTGTAGGAGTGAGCTGTCTCGGACGGCTTTTACAGTTTTTGCATAGCACTCTTCATGGAGCTCCTAGTGATTGCTTTTGGGCTAGGTACACCCAGAAATCGATCCAAATGTCCTTGAGCTTGGAAGAGTTGAGCAGCTTACCTATAAACGGATCCTCACGGTCCTCAATCCATATCGGATCTGTTACCCAGTCTTTACACAAGGGAGGCAGTGTCTTTCCACTTGGTATACTACACTGGACGATTAAGCATCCTATATTCAGAAACCATTTAAATCGCCTCTTGGGTATGTTCCTCCACCCACTGAAAAGCAGACCCATAGGATCAAGTTGTACAGGGCGGTTCACCACATCAGCTAACCTGTCTAACGCATAACCCCAATATACACATTTTAATACAACTCCAGAGCATAATTAAATGGTCTGCATTATCACTGTGATATCTGTGGCATTTTACTATCTGTGTACTGGTATATTTTATGAATCCTGGTGGGAGTCAGGATCTTGTATTGGATCAGCTTGCACCTAGTATTCAGAGACACTGTTTTGGTTAGCATGCACACCATATCTCATTGTACATCAGTGATGTATATGCCCATGTCTGCTGCCCTTTTCTGTCTGGCCTTGGTGTCATGTTTCCAACCTACTCGTATCTTTTATAAAGTAGCCACCAGGCAGCGGCCACCGTGTGAGTTTGCGATGTACATGAGTTTATTTTCCCGGGGGTTCGATGGGGTAACCCTCCCACCATGCGGATACGGCTGCTTTCAGTGTGTAAAATTGCAGTATCTTTGTGGCTGCGCCCTTGTGGCTTTGATTACATGTCTGCAGCGTAATGAACTTCCCCTGTGGAAATAAGATGCCCAACACACAATGCCCCACCGTTTCCCAATGTAATCGAAAAGAGCTGTCCCAAGTGGGAGGGAGGCCAGGAAATTTTCATAGAAGTAGCCACTTGTAATATGGATGTTCCCCCTTCGTTTTCACTAAAATGGCAAGACAAGCAATGATGGTGATAAGCACTGGGTCAAATGGGCAGCTATCTTTATACGCTGGTCTAAGAGCAGTGTTTTAGTGTCAGTCTTGCCGGCTGCTAGGCTTTCCAGTCTAGCATGTCATTCGGCATATTTAATAAAGTGGGCAGTCTGATGGGAGTAACCTCTGAACTCAGTTTCTCTATCCCATTTGATGAGATTTTTATCTTGGAGATTTCTGCATTAAACATTTGTAACTTTTTAATATCTATACCTGTGATCCTATTGCTAATCGGTTTTTCAGTGCTCAAACTCGGATGAATTAAATGATGCTGAGTCTGATTTCGACACGGTTTATGGTGGATGAGTTATACATTTTTGTGTTTTGCTCTGATACTTTTATACATGGTTTTTCTATCTGCAATAATAGGCACAGAGGCACTAACAGGATACATGAATGTGTTCTATGTCTGTGTAAATCTATCCAATTTGAATAATGAAGGTAACGTTTTAAAACCATCTAATGGTGCTTTTCCAGTTTAAACATGACATCTTGGAGCTTTCGTCGAAAGTTAGAAGCAAAGAGGAGCCAATGGAAATTCAATGGCGCATTTCTTTCTTTTTTTTTCCTCCCTTTACAAATATTTGTATCTCACACTTAAGGATTTAAACACAAGCTTGGGCATATGCAAGTTGTAAATGGATGGCCTTAGTTTTTTTTTTTTTTTTAAATCTAGGCATATATCTGTAAAGCAGGACCCAAGCAGTAATGAGGTTTTTTGTTTTGTGAGCATCTAAGACAAGTGGTCACACTTTTTCTTCTTTGAAAGCAACCCCCATAGCCTCTTGTTGCTGTGGGTTAGAAAACCATTTGGCAATTAAGGCCTAGCTTCATTCAGGTTGGTTTCATTCACACTTAGGTCTTTAAAATTGCCTTCTTTTTCCGCCTTTGCTTTTTTTACCTTTCCACAAAACCTGGCAATTTTATAGATTTCTTTGTAGTACGACTCCTTTCGCAGACATATTTTCAGCATCTGAAGGTTTCAAAATACTGATTCTTAATCCTGTAAAGATAATAAATACAATGCAAGGTCCAAATTTAATATTGGCCTTTCCTGTGACATGCTGTGCTTTTCATCTCGGATTGTAATGTTTTCCATATGAATAAAAGTTGCAGGATATTTGGTAATTGGAAATATGTCTCTTGGGCCTTACTTAAGACGTGCATTCGGATTGTAGATGGGCTGCAAATGTACATTTCCCTCGCACTGGTCATTTTTCAGATTATGTGAGTAGGCCGCAACTCGCATGTTTTTAAACTGGCGCATTTCTTTCTTTGCATAATTTTCTTCGCTTAGATTTTCCTGAATGGTGAACACTGTCAAGGCCAAATGATGCCACTCTCCTGTAATCCAGATTTTGGCTAAGGGTTTGTTGGTTAGTGCAAATGAAAGGAAGACTATGGGTATTCCTGCCTCATACCAAAATATATACTAAATGTAGGAGAAAAGAAGCTATTCATTAAACTCGATGATTGTGTTTTTCCAAAATATCCCACAGTGTGAAATGACACAATCCCAGCTGACTTGATCAAATACTTTATTTGCTTCCACTGAAGGCATAGCTGATAAAGAGTTCTTGGGGCCCACCAACAGATTTAGAATTTGATGGACATTATTGCAAAGAGTTTGATCCTTTTTTTGCTTCAAAACGGGGAGGTCCAACCTATGAGCTAGAGGTTTCATAAGGATCTTCAGATCTGAATTTATCAGTGGAATCTGCTTACATGACACACACATTAAGTGGGCTCCTTTCTTGTCTTTCCAATTGGGACAAGGGTGTCATAAAATGATTCTGGGAGGCAGCCTGTCTCTAGGATACTGGCAAAACTCCTTTCAAATTTAGGTGCTGTGATGTCGACAAGAGGTTGCCCAAGATTCTGCCCTTGCATAATCCTTAATTTACTCTTAGTTTATAGGACATTTAATGACTACTAGGTCCCATTGTGCTAATTTAGGCAATATTTTGGTGTGTAATAAATGGTTTGCTGTGTGCTTGTTTAGAACGGAGTGGCCAAGTGACTTTTTAACTGGCTAGTTGCTTGGCATTTTGCCCCTGCTATCCGCATACGGTATACTGTGGTCTCTCAACTCAACCTCTGATTGTTGCTTCCTACATTTGAGCTAAATTAGTGGCCTAGGTGGCTTGTCCGTGGCATGGGATTAGCCCCTAGAAAGGCTCTGGCTAAGGTCAGGCACAGCTTTGGTCCCCAGATGTCTTCCTCACTGCCTGGAGTACATTTCAGAGGGTGATGTAGGCTCTGATGACGGCTTGGTTCCGGTACCAGATGAGTTTATCTCAGGCCATAGCCAGTTTGATGACCTGAGGCAGTCACTGCATAATGCCAGTGGACTGGACACCTCTCTGGAGGTGGAGTTTTGTAGGCCGGAGCCTGGCACTCATGCCGATTCTTCATATCGGCGCCTTATGTCTCGGGTCACCGAGTACTTGGGCTGGTCGGCTCCCCCAGGGGAGTTCGTTCAGAATGATCTCACGGACAACCTTGATCTTGGTCCCCCCACTGACCTGGTATTGCCGTTTCATATTGCTCTGCAGAGAAGGGTGGCAGTGGCTTGGACTGCTCTGGAGATTCTCCCGGCAGTGGGCAGGTCTTTGTCGCGAAAATACCATCCAGCCAGTAGCGACCTCTGCTACTTGTCCAGGCACCCCACTCCGGAGAGTTTGGTGGTGCAGGTGGTTACGGCCCCGGCAAAGCAGGCGTCGTATCCTACCATCCCTTCGGATAGGGACGACAAACGTTATGACGGCTGGCCGGTGAAAGTGTTTTCTTCAGGGGGTATGGTGCTTTAGGCAGCCAACTCCATATGTGCCTTGTCTCGTTTCACACACACTCTGTGGAACTGTTTCATTAGCGGCTGAACATATTCCCGAAGGGGACGAACGGGATGGTTTCCTTGCTATGGTTCAGGATGGCATGTGTGAGGCCGTTCAGTCGGGTTTGGACATGGCGGCGAGCACCGTAATACGCAGGTTTGCGTGGTTGTGGAAGTCTGGATTCGCGCATGATGTGCAGTCCCGGCTCCTCAACATGCCCTTTGACGGTGAATCTTTTTGGCAGCAAGGTTGACGAGAGCCTTGAGGTTGCAGACCTCCAAAGCTGCAGCGAAGTCGTTGGGCGCTGCAGTTCGACAACCTTCGCCTTTTCGTCCTAGGGGACAGCAATGGAGGGGAGGGTCCTTTTTGCTATTACTCGTCCTTCAGTAAAGCGAGAGGAGCTAGCAGTCAAAGAGGCCACCATAAGAGTGCCAGAGGTGGAAACAAGAGTACTCGAGGTGCTAAGGCCGCTCCGGCAGTTGCCTCTTTGCCCTCAGGCAACGCCGCATCCGCTACCACTCAGTCATGAGGCCAGGTCCCATTGTTCGCCGGTTGGGGGGAAGGCTGGCGCAGCATCTTGCAGAGTGGCGAGCCATTACTTCAGATGTGTGGGTTCGGGAGATCATAACCCATGGCTACTGTCTTCACTTTCGGCAGAGGCCTCACGACAATCCACCTGGGAACCTCTCTTTGAAGAGTCAGGATCCGGTCCTTGTGCAGGAAATTCAAGCCCTGCTGGAGAAAGGCGCCATAGAACTGGTGCCTGTAGCGGAGAGGAACAAGGGATGGTCTTCCCCTTATTTTTTGATTTCGAAGAAAGACGGGGGATTGAGACCCATCATGGACTTGCGCGGTTTGAACAAACTCCTCAGGAAGGACAAGTTCAAGATGGTTCCTCTCAAGTCCTTCAGGCCCTTCAACTTCAGGACTGGTTGGTGTCTCTCGACCTCATGGACGCTTACTTCCATCCCAAGCACAAGAAGTATCTGAGGTTTGTGGTTGGCGACTCGCACTTTCAATTTCGGGTCCTGCCGTTCGGACTGACCTCCGCCCCGAGGGTTTTCACCAAGTTCATGGTGGTGGTGGCAGCGCATCTCAGGAAAGGGGGATTCTCGTGTACCCCTACCTGGATGATCGGTTGATCAGGGGGAGCTCTCCCGGGCATGTCCTGGATCATCTGTCTGTTACCTGCCACTCCCTTCACAAACTGGTCTTATCCCTCAATTTAAAGAAGTCCCATTTGACACCAACGCAGCGGCTCCAGTACATCGGAGCAGTGCTCGACACATCCCTGGGGTGAGGGCTCTTCACGTTCAGCAGATGGTGCACAAGTTTCAACTTTCCCAGAATCTCCCAGCGTCCGAGTTTTTGAGACTGCTCGGCCTCATGGCATCCTGCATTCTTCTGGTGCCAGAGGCTCGTCTGCGGATGAGATCTTTGCAGTGGGCACTCAAGCTCCAATGGTCTCAGTCCTCTGGCAGGCTGTCGCACCTGTTCAGGTGCCGCCCTCGGTCGACCAGGACCTTCTGTGGTGGGCCGTCGAAGGCAATCTGAAGGGGGGGCCCCATTTTGGCTGCCTTGGCCGGAGGTGACAATTGTGACGGACGCATCCCTCACGGGATGGGGAGCTCATGCCAACGAGTTGTCAGCGGTCGTTGGTCTCAGTCGGAGTCCAGACTCCATATCAATCTGTTGGAGCTGAGGGCCGTCAGGTTTGCCCTGAAGGCTTTTCTGCCAACTGTGCGAGGAAAGTGTCCTGATTCTAACAGACAATACGGTGGCCATGCACTACTTCAACAGAAAGGGGGGGGGCAGGGTCACTTCCTCTGTGCAGGGAGGCGATGCAGCTCGGGTTCTGGGCCATCCAGCAGGAAGTTTCGATCTCGGCTGTTCATCTGGCCGGAGACGACAACGAGATGGCGGCGCTCTGAGCAGGCGGAGCACAATCTCTCACGAGTGGGAGCTGGCTCAGGAGATTCTCCTGGAGATCTTCACCCTTTGGGGGACCCCTCAAGTAGATCTCTTCGCCTCCAGTGTCAACCGGAAGTGCGAAAGGTTCTGCCTGCGGGAATTTCCTCCAAAAGGAGCCTTAGACACGCGTTTGTGGTCGAGTGGTCATTCCCACTGCTGTATGCGTTTCCTCCAGTCCCCGTCATCCCGCAAGTACTGCGGAGGTTACGGAGGTTCGGTTCCCGGATGATTCTCATTGCTCCGGCGTGGGCCCAGAGGACATCGTAACCGGACCTTCTCAACTTGTCCATCTGCCCCACCACGTCGTCTTCCCTACCGAGACGTTCTGCTCTCACGGGAGTGGGGTCAGGTTCTCCATCCAGAGGTCAGATCCCTCAACCTTCACGCATGGCTTCTGAAAGGTTGAGGTATAAGGATTGGGACCTCCCTGAAGACGTGATGGAGGTGTTGCTCTCGGCAAGGTGGCCGGCAACAAAGTCTCTGTACCGTTGCCATTGGAGAAAGTTCTGCGACTGGTGCAGAGTTAAGAATGTGGATCCTTTGGAATGTGACATTCCCATGGTTCTGTCTTTTTTGCTTTCCTTGGCCCACAGGGGCTTGCAAGTTGGGATCATTAAAGGTTACCTGGCGGCGCTGTCCATATTTAAGTGCTCGTCTGAAGAATCGTCCTATTTTAAGATTCCTTTAATTTCTCAGTTTTTGAAAGGGCTCACTTATGTGTTCCCTCCGTCACCTTTTCTGGTGCCTGTTTGGGATTTGAACCTTGTTCTGTTTTTTATGGGTGCTCCGTTTGAGCCTTTACATTCCTGCCCTTTGAGACTGTTATCTCTGAAAACTGTTTTTGGTTGCGGTTACTTCCGCTCGCAGAGTGAGTGAGTTACAGGCACTTTCAGTTAAGCCACCCTTCACTGTGTTTCAGTCCGTCCGTCCTTTTCTTCCGAAGGTGGTTTCGTAATTTCATTTGAGCCAGAAGGTGGTTCTTCCGGCGTTCTATCCTCCTCCACATCCTGGTAAGGAAGAGGAGAGGCTCCATAGGCTTGATCCTAGGAGAGCGTTGAGCTTTTATATTTCGCACATGTCCCGGGTCAGAGTGGACGATCAACTTTTCATTGGCTACGCTGGAAAGCGTTTGGGACAAGCTGTGACAAAACAGACCTCGTCTCGTTGGATTATTTTAGCTATCTCCGAGTGTTACCGCTTGGCGGGTAAGGACCCTCTGGCTGGCTTGCGGGCCCATTCTACCAGGGGAGTGGCTGCGTCTACTGCCCTGCAGAGGGGTGTTCCTATTCGTCACATCTGTGATGCAGCCACCTGGGCTTCAGTACATACTTTTGTACGGCACTACGCCCTCGATTCCATCCGAGGGCAGGATCTGGCCTTTGGCAAGGCAGTCCTTTATTCCGCAATTTGATTGGGCATGCTAAATTCGTGTTCTAAATTTTTTTCCCACCGCCTTGCTTGGTACTGCTTTGGGAGTCTGTCATAGATATGGAATACGTCGGAGGACCCAATCCCCTCGAAGAACAAGTTAATTTCTTACCTGGTAACCTTCTTTCGATGGAATGGTCGGACGACGTATTCCATATCTCTCCCTCCCTACCTTCCCCGCTGCAGAATCTTTTGCAATTGCAGCTTGCGTTCCCCAAGGCCTTGTGTGTCTGACTGGCAGAAAACTGGTGGCACACGTTCTGGGGGAAAAAACTACAACTGAGGCTATGGGCGTCGTGCGTCCTACTTAACACATCGGGTGATGTCGGCTGTCAGAGGAAGTCCTCGGGGACGGCGCATGGACGTCATCGACGCAGAACACAGACGCCGAAGATTTTCTGAAGCAGCACAGCTGTGGACATTACCGGTCATAGATATGGAATACGTCGTCGGACCATCCCATCGAAAGAACGTTGCCAGGTAAGAAAGTAACTTGTTCTTTGTGCTGTTTTGGACTTACGTTTGAGACCACATTTCATTTCAGTGACCACTCATAACCAATCTGAATGTCTCCATGCATACCCAAGCCAAATCCACAATTCTCATGCGTTTCCCAGAATTCAACCACTGCATTCTTTAGCGGTTGTACTTTCCCTCAATATTTTCACATGGCTAAATTTAGCTTCCATCAGGGCTAGTATGGTAGAGAAAGGGAAATACAAATAGGAGTGTGAAGCGACAGTTGTGGGCAAAATTGAAGACCACATTATTTGTGAGATTTGCATGCAAGTTTAACCAACAATCCACCCTATACTGTAGCATTCAGGTTTGAATAAAAGGCGAAGTGATGTTGAAATGGATGTGGCAGGGTTTGAAATTGAGATTCGATGAGCAGGAGTAAAAACCAGCTCTTGGGTGTCGGGCATCGCCTTGAAAGCAGGAACAACCGCAGGGGAACCAGGAGCTACCAGAGATGCTCCTTTAACTTTTGTGCATTTAGTATGAATCGCTGTGTTTAAATGTATATTTAATGTGTTCCATTTCTTCTTCATTAACATTCTCAAATACTAAAAGGTTAGTCACATTTAAATTTTTTTGGAAGGCACCAGTTGGCTCTGGGAGCCAAAAGTAGCTACTGGTAGCTGTTGGTTTCAAGCTAGCCAGGCTCTTCTATGCTAGAAGCAGGAGCTAAATGGCCCCCAGCTCCCTTCAATTTCAAACCTTTTGTTCTCCATGTGTTGCCCAGAATAACATCTGCCATTAAGTCTTAAAGGAGTTAAGCTGGCTGGGAATTTTTGCCAGTGGATGATGGACGTTTAGCTAATGAGCAATCAAGTAACATTAAAATCCCTACCAATGATGGTTCAGGGACATTAAGTGTGCAATCTAAGAATTTGTTCATGGGGTGGGGGAAAAGTGCAGGTCTAGTTCATTAGGATTTAGCAGTGTAGCATCAGATTCTCCTACAAGGAATGACTTAAAAAAAAATAGATTAGCAGTGTTTGCTAATTTGACATTTTCTTGATTGGCAAACCTATTTGGTTATCATTGTAGTAATTTTTATTTTGCCAGATGTTTTGTACCCAAGATCTAAAATGAGCAACAATACAGCAATTAGTTGGGTACTGCGGAAGTAAGACATTAGTAAGATGAGTCAGGCCTTGTAAATACTATAAAATTCCACCGGACCTGCAGGTCGAGTAAGGCAACTATTGCTTTCCCAGTAATGGCCCTTCTGTAGCTTGTATCTGCTTGGTGTCATGCTGTGCAGTCCACCATCTAGTGGTTGACTCTGAGAATTGCATCTTTTTTCGAACCCCTACCCTGTTGTGATTTTAATGCAATTTAGTGATATATTTTTGCACTCTCTTCCGTTTCTTACGGAGAGGTAGGGATGGCACATGCAACGAAGGAGATGCAAGCTACAGAATAACTATTACTTGGTAAGTAATATTTGCCTTCTGGAGCTTGCAAGTCTGCTTAGATTTAGAATTATGCATTGATTAGGATTAGCAAGCAGTACCTGAAGGTGAGGGTGAGAAGTTGGAGCAGCAGAAAATGTTTAAAATTGCTTGTCCCACTTGTGCATCTGCTCTAGTTTGTGTCTACACAATAGTGCTGTTGAAACGTATTTGTTGAGCTCCGTGTAGCTGCTCTACACATTTATTATAAAGCTACATTCGCAATGAAGGCTAAGGTTGCTCCTGTGCAGCGTGTGGTGGCTCTTGGTGTAAATGTGAGTAATTATGTGTCGGCGTGTAGCAAAGCTGGATGCATTTTATAATCCATCTGGAGCTGGTGGCCCTAGTAATGGGACGCCCCTCTCGGCCAGTGGCAAAAGAATAAAGAACTGGCTTGCCTTATTTGTTTTCTCCAGATCCGACATTACTGCCCTGCGCACATCGAATCTGTTTGTTAGTGCGCCTTTTCTTTTCACCCATTTATATGCGGGCGGAGGCTTCCCCTGAGCTCCCGTTCTCTTCCCTACATTATATATTACCTCACCCATGATTGCAGCAAAATTGCAACAAAAAAAAACTCCTTTTCGGATTTGGCTTTTTTGGGGTTGCAATATTTTTTTCCTCTACTCTGAGGGATTGGCGGGGGGGGAGCAAGTAAGTTCAATCTATTGGTTTTCGTAGAATTTGGATATACATTTTGTTGAGAATTGTGGATGAGTTCTTGGAACTATTTTGTTTACGGTCCCGAAAGGTTCTGTAACTGACAGTGCTTGGAGCCCACTTACTCTTCTAATATGTTATTGCTATTAGGAATGCCACCTGAACTGGATGGGCTCCAGCTAGCCCTCTGACTGGGGATCTCCAAACAGCCCTTTAAGATGAGTAGCAGTACCCGCGACATAGATGGGGGGGGGGGGGGATGCAGATTCGTACTAATGCATCAAATAACTCAATAGTTTGGCAAAGGGGGCCCGTTTAATGACAAGTACATAAAACGGGGAGTACAATGAACATCAACAACCGCTCGATCTTCTCGATCTTCTCTCTTCCAACTCAACTTAATTTCAGAAGAAACACAATATTTATAGCAAAAAACTCGTCATCACTGACATGCAATCTTGACAACCTAACATGCAACGTGATTGGTTATGGGAAGGTAACTTTATCATAGGTACTATATCTGTATGTGGTAACAGGGAGAAGGGATTGGACAATGTCAGGTGGGGCAACTAAGCCCTTCCTTCAATATTGCCACTTTGAACGTCACTAAAAGTACAATGTCCCATGGACTCTAGTCACTATAGGACCCTAGATTACATGGTCCACTGTGATTGGGTTGGTATCAACCCCATTCATACCTTTCCACTTATGTCTAGCAGCATGACAAGCCAGGTGCAAGGAGTTAGTCGGCACCCCAGCTTCCCTCCAATTATGTTACAATCAATCATCACCTCAGTGGTCTTGTGTCAATTACTGCTTTGTAGTTTGGCCTCGAGTCTGCTTCTTGGTCCAAGATTTTTTTTAAAGGAGAATGGGTAAGGCAGGTTTCCATGCGTAGGTGTGAAAGTCTCCTCCTATCCTGTTTGCCTTGTCGCGACGCTAGGACACCGTGAAATCGGCCTCTTCATGTATTTTTGTGTATTTGATTTAATTCTGCCTGTCTTCTACCATCTGCGGCTTATCTTGACGTTTCTGAACAGGATACTATGTTCTTTTCTCTTTAATTGTATCCCCTGTTGACCTTTTTCAACCAGATAGAACCTTGGCTTCTTAGCATGGTTACCTTCAGCTGGGTTTCGCTCCGTTTTAATTCTTGATTTGTTTGCTGCAACACTCCTCTCGAGACCTTAAGTAACCTTTGTTGAATTCTGCTCATGTGCGTAGTGGATTTACACTCATATATAAAGTACTTTTTTGGTGTGTGTATATATATATTTTCAGTGAAAAAACTTAGTTAAGGGGACGTTATGGTTAAGTTGCGCTACTAAAAACCTATGAAATTCAGTGAAAAAACTTTGTTAAAGGGACGTTATGGTTCAAAGTAAAACCGGAAAACCCCTGAAATACGGCAGTTATGGTAACATAAGCAACCATAACTCACGCCACCGTGCACTGCTAACACTAACACCCAGGACATCAAAGATGACATCACAAATGACATCACTGATGACATCGCATGTGCATTTACTTTTCATAAACACTCTGTACACTGGATTCTTATAATGCTGACCAAAAACTGTCAAGGATCATTGGGATAAATATCATGAGCTAATTAGTGCATTAAGCAATGCATTGATATAAATAGCATTCTATTATGAAGTTCTATCCAGTATACTAAGCTACTCATGCAGAAACATAGGCAGTGTGTGCAGCATACATGATGAAGGTGCCATATTCATAATCTTGCCATGTTGAATACTGAAATGATAACTGCTTTCTTAGAGTTTTGCGTACTGTGAAACATGTAATAAGTAGATAATAAAACCCACTTAATACATAATTATTACAGACAAAACCGACAACAACACATACAAATATGAGTATGTACAGGGACAGTGAAGTAAACAAAAAAGCAGAAATAGTAGCAGAAAGAGTTCATAACCTAACTGATTGTCTTTATGCAGAGAAACTATTGCTCTGTTTCGAATCTGCTACTTACCATATGTATGTGTAGCACATGATGTGACTGCACCCAAAGGAAAGGAGAGTGAGTATAATGTATACAAATATGAGCAAATACAGGGAAGGTAGAGTAATAAAAATAGAACTATGAGAAAGTGCTGATAACCCTAATGATTATCTTCATGCACAGAAAGGGTTGCTCTCTTTCAAGCCTGTGTCTTCCGCTATGTATATGTTTCATATTATGTGACTTGACCCTAAGTCTACAAATATAGTACCTTTTCAATTTTTACTTCCTGACTGTTACTGAAGAAAACTGTGGCTTCGATATGTCAGTAAAGGATAAAAAGGGAGAGCCAGCCATGTGATGTCATCAATGGCATTTGTGATGTCATCTTTGATGTCCTGGGTGTTAGTGTTAGCAGTGCACGGTGGCGCGAGTTATGGTTGCTTATGTTACCATAACTGCCGAATTTCAGGGGTTTTTCGGTTTTACTTTGAACCATAACGTCCCTTTAACAAAGTTTTTCCACTGAATTTCATAGGTTTTTAGCAGCACAACTTAACCATAACGTCCCTGACTTCATATACATGTAACATAGAACATACTAACCCCCTCGTAGTGATTTTCATGGCCGCGGATTACCGCCATGTCCGCGGACATATCGAAAATCTGAGCGTGGTGAATGTAAATTTAAATAGTGTGCCCCATTTCCCCTTTGAAGTTGGCTCTGAAAAGAGAAGTTTTTTTGTTTTTTTACAGATGCTCGACAGGCACCTGTTTTGTATTTTTTCTTGTTTTTTTTCTTACTTTACTCCTAAAATCTTCACATAACCTTCTCCAAAGCAACCCTTACATTCCAAAATAGAAAGGCATTTCCCGTAAAAGATAAAGAAATGCCATCTTCTTTAAAATTAACAGCATTACTGGCATCAATATTCTCACTATTCCAGAAGAACATACCAGCTCTAAGCATGAAGGCACACATGCCTCGGTTGATGACACACCTAGCAATGTTTGTTTTGCTAAGGACAAAAAACTGAACTATTGTCCCATATTTCCCTAGGTAGTAATCCAGAAAAAATTATTTCGCATTTGGAAGGATCTTCATTACGGCTTGAACCAAGCGTTCCAAATCGGCCAACAAAGTAGGGGCACTGACGTTGCCCAAATGGAAAGCACCATAGTGCAAAACTACAACATGCGGACTGTTCATCGTGGCCATATCCTCACAAACTTGTACAATTCCCTGTACATTGCAATCAGGCACAGTGCTCCACACCACCTCCACTCCTTTCACATCAAAGTTCTTTGCAACATGCCTGCATTGAGCATACTGCTGTAAACCATGCACAAACATATCTCCGAGCACCAACACCCTGACTTTCTCCACTTCTGCCATCTTCAGTACACACAGTCTCTTTCAACACAAATCCACAACCTCGACATCTGATTGGCTGATCCGTACAGTCTTCTTTCCATGTTGGATTTCCTGGAAAAACCCGGATGCAGCACGCCCTGTCCACGAACAGCCGCGGTGTCCGCGGACGGCGTCCACTTTACTCTGTGCATACAGCTAAACAATCGCACTATAAGAATAACGTTCTCAGAACACCCCCATTTTGTGAATTTTCGAACATTTCAGGACAATTATTTCATTATTCAACATATTAACATTACAAATATTATACTTTCATCTTGTACTCTGCACACAATGCTATGTTTCTCCATTAGTAGCTCAGTATACTAGATAGAATCCCGTAATACAATGCTATTTATATCAATGCATCGTTCAAAGCACCAATAACGGTATGATATTTATTGCAATACCCTTAACACTTTTTTCGCAACATTATAATAAAAATCCCTACTACACAAATTCCATGAAAAGTACATACACATGTGATGTCATCAGTGATTTCATCAATGACATTTGCAATGTCATCTTTGATGTCCTGGGTGTTAGTCTTAGCAGTGCACAGTGGTGGCGCAAGTTATTTTTCATAGCTCACCATAACTTTGCGATTTTCAGTGGTCTTTCGGCTGTACTTAGAACCATAATGTCCCTTAAACAAACTTTTTTTAATATCATGCAAACAATATACAAACATGGCTTGCAAAAACCAACTTCTCACAGATGGCTTTACACAGAATGTTGCAAAGTAAGAATTTATGCTCGTTCACAGTGAAGGTCAGCTGCTTCCATTTTTTTCTCGGGCCCCTGAGAGGCTCACGAAGCGGACTATAAGGTTGTATTGTGTTTTGACCTTGACAGACAGATTGTGATGAAAGACTTCTCTTGAAGGAGTGTTGCTAAAACGTAAGGGAAGATAAGGGTGAAATTTCTGAAACGAAACCACTTTTATATATTATCACTATGCGAAAGATCGTTGGCACACGCTGAGTCGTATTTTGGGACTGCACTACTTGCAGACAATGGAAATTGAATTGTAATTTACGTAACCCTTTAGATTATTTTATACCAAATATAATTACAATAGCCTAGCATTAAAGACCGCTCAAGTTGAACTTGTTCGTTGAAAGTGGCATAATGTTTTCTACCGCGCACTATCACCGCCAAATTGAACCCCTGTCGTTTAGAGGGCTCTGAAAAAGGCAGACGACACAGGGTGGGTTAATAGAAATAATTTAACCGGTCTATATGCGGTCAATCGCTCTACTCGCTGTGCTACTTCACTGTAGCCTGTCAAGTGGCACAGTGAGTACAACGCTCGCTTTGACATCCGTGCACACCTTGCTAACGCAAGTTCGAATCCCGGCAAGGCCAAATTCAGCCTTTCATCCTTCCGTGGTCGATAAATGAGCACCACACACCGTGGTTAATAATAAGCACCGCTTAGATACCTCACGGTTCTTAGCGCTATATGAATGGGAAAATATTATTATTTTATTATTAACATACTCTGTTGCACTATCTTCGATAGCAAATAGTTTCACGCCCTAATAAATAAAATGATGATTTTTAATGAAGATCGGCTGGTGAGACTAATTTATGTTTTTTAAAACAGGTATGTGGCCCCATTTTGCCAATGTCACGATTTACAGACTCCAGTGGATGGGGTCTTCAACTGCCAGGTGCAGGACCAAATATGCAACTTCATGACCCTCACCATTTTATGGGACAATCGCCAAGGACCAATATGCCCTTACGCAGTACTAGCGGCTACAAACAACATACCAACCAATATGGTGGTCTAATGGCTCGTTGTTGGAGCAACCTTCCGATTATCAGAGTGACCATTTACTGCTTTTATCATATCTACCGCAAAGGAACAACGCGTGGCTCAAAATAAACTTTTGCTGATCGACAGCAGAGACAATAGCAAATCGCTGAATATTCACTAAACATTTCATGTGAAATAAATGTACTTTACCAAATGTACAATCCTGCTGTTTACTTTTAAACCACAGTTTCATATTCCGAATTGTGGCGCGCCTTGTTGTGACATAATGTGTTGTCTTCCGGGATCTGTGTAAAGTCACTTAGGACTGGAGAGGACTGGGCGCGTTTGATGATGCACCCTGTAACGTCACGGAGCGAGGCGGTGAATATGAATGCTTTGATAATATCAGGCTTAGGGGCGGGAGATATGATTTAGTGTCGCAAAAGCAAGTCAGCCAGGTCAATAGCGCCAGTCATAGGATTATCACATAATGTCGGCACACACCAGCCGGATTTATCGTTTCTTTAGTGGACAAAGTCGGTTGATGCCCGTAGGAAATTGTACTATTGGTGGACAAAAGGAGTGGTCTTAAAACACTTTCACCCTTACAACGAACAATACAAACAACGTTCTCAGAACACCCCCATTTTGTGTAATTGCAACCATTCAGGGACACCGCGAGTGTTCTTAGAACACATTCAACTAGACAGATTACAATACGGACAGCGTCCTGAGGACACCCCCAGTTTGTGCATTTACGAACAATTAAGTACACCGCAAGTGTTCATAGCTCATTTTTACCTTCCTTGCGAACAAAAATGACACATACTCCGTCCTCTAAACACCCCACTATTTAGTTTATTTACAAAATGTCAGAACAGCCGTGTTCTCCGTGGACAAATCGAACGCAACAAACGTCTAGCACATAAAATAACAAAACATTGAACCTATCTCGTACTCCTCCACCCTCCCCAAACACTCTTACACACCAACACACAGCACTAAATACAATTTTTTTTTTTTTATCCACGTTTCACCGCGCTGTACGCGATGGATAGCGAATACAAGATGGCGGGCGCCACAGAAAATCTTACGCGCTCCACGCCCCTCGCCGTCCAATCAGCGAACACATCGCATGCCCGCGGACATGACGCAAGGCCATGGTCCAATCGGGGTGCTGGTGTAAATCCGTCCAGCGGTTTGGCTTGTGGCCGTGCGCAAAGTTTTTTCCCATTCAGTCTATGGGAGGAGAAAAAGTTTTGGGACCCCCCCCCTATAACTTTGCCCCCCCTCGGCGAATCCTCACCAAACTTTGCAAAAACATTCAGAGTGACCCATATACTTTCTTTGCAAAGTTTGGTGAGGATCCGTCCAGGAGAAGCGAAGTTATAAGCCGCCCAAAAAGTGCTCTTCCTATGGAAACAGCAACTTAACCATAACTACATGGCCACTACGGTGGCCATGTAATGTATGTATATGTATATGTTGGTGCTTGCCGCAATCTATTCTACTACTAGGCATAAGCAAGCTTAACAATTTCTTTGCTTCTTGCGGTGTCTTGCACCTGTACACGTTTAAACTAGCTGAATATCTTCATGCATATGGCATAAGTTTCTGCATTTTGACATCAACTTCTTCACCTTAGGCTCAAGATGTCACTTATCCATGGTATTTCGTCTGTCCGTATTCTCAGGTCATTATATCCTCTATGTGCGTCAGTCTGAGTCCTTATGTCACAATTCGTCTTCCTTTATTACCTTCTTGGCTTCTTCGGGTATTCCGTTATGACAACCGTCATTCTGTCTTGACTGTAGATATGTTTTTCTCAATGGGTACCTTATGGTCCATGTTTTCTTAGGTGTCAGTGCTTCAATAGGTGCTGTTACTCTAACAGGCACTGGACAGAGCCCAACAACTGCTCTTTGCTGGTTTATTTGTTCATACGTCACATATGTTGACGTGAAAGTACCGGTTACTACGAAGGGGGTGGCTGAAGTGTGATGATACTTGGCACTTCCTCTTCACTCTCCCCTCTGGGCGATTCATCGACCACTCTCACTTCCTTCTTTGTGTCCACTGTAATTTCATCCTCGATCTAGACGTCTGGGTCTGAAGAAATGCTTCTTTGGGGTCCATATCTTTAGGACTCCCTTCAAGCATCCTACTGTTCTCACATGCTAATCTTTGTTCTATGTCATTAGTTGACACGCTCCACTTGGATTGCAGTAGATCCATCTTCCCACATTTTCTATATTTCCTAGGATACAGGAACTTTGTTCCTTCTGGTGCATAAATGCTGGCCTTCACAAAATCTCTTATTTCATCAGTCAGGTCCTTGGCCTTCCATCCTGACTCGACATCAATCATGATTTTCATCCATATGGCCTTTTTTGCAGTTTTCTGGCACTGAGAGATTATTAGCTTGATTATACATAATCCAAGCAAGATCATCGCCAGCAGGGCTTCTCGGAACTTGAATGCATCTGCCATCCATTGTGGCACCCATGACAACAGTGTTCCAAACCAACCGTCATCGCCAACTTTGTCAACTTCATCTATCATCTGATTCTGTAGTCATCATACCTATGTCTTCTGTTAAGGTTTCATTTTCGTCATCGTGTGACTGTAAAAATGTGCAACATGATTCTCCGATTTTTGCACAAACTCCTCCATCCATGGCTGTGATCATGTCTAGGACATATCTGTTCTGGAGCGTCATTAGTCGAATAGCTCTTTGCTCTTCCTTGATTGCATTAAATCCCTTTATGGTCGTGTTGATGGCTTGCAGTAACTCCCATCTGGTTATCTGCAACCATTTAGTATTTGCTCCAACCTGAGTTCTTGGCATTAGAATTGTTCATACGGGATGGCATCAAAGGCTTCTATCAATTTGGCAGGGAAGTAGTTTTCTCTCAATTTGGCATAGCAGTTCCACAGATCTCTTCCTTCTCAGGTGAGCATCTGCTTTCGGGAAACTGTCAATATTCAGATCACTTCTTGGAATCGCCAATGCTGGAACATGGACATTCACCAATGTACATATACCTCCCCAATTCTTTGGCAATCTGATATATGCTTTGGATCCACACGCCCAGTAGTGATCTATGATCACTGCAGTTCCATGCATCATTCATTTAGCATCGAAGATTCATCCACAGTTCTGATTTTTCTTGTACCATTTGTTTCTGAAAGTTTGGCACTAACCAAGGGCACTATCTGCATGGGTCCTCCTCTGCCTTCGACCCATGTCAGCAGTTTTGCCAGCCTCGGCCTTAATGGTTTGCATATCATTTGTGCATTTTCAATGTTTCTTTATAGTAGCCAATGATCATCCATGCTCTGCAGATCACCACTCCTTTCTCCCATCCTTCTGGAGAAAGCACTTTTCCCCAAATGTGAATGTGACTTCTAACCTTCCATCTTCGAGTTCTTCTGTATATATTCCTTTTACGTTCAGCTTTTTGTTTGTTTCCCTTCTGATCTTGGCTCCTTTCACTCCAGGTTTCTCATATCTGATCACATTTGTTTTTCCATGATTTCTCGTCTTTTTATGTCTTGGGCATAATCATCTTCATCATTTGCCTCAGTCGCCCATTTAAGTGAAGCATCACTTCCCATAAACTGGCCTCTGGTTGTGCACATTGCTATATATGATGGGCAGTGTGCTGTTTTGACATATCTCAACAGCTACAAAGATCTTTGACTTCCCATGCTGTATGGTAGGAGCGCACAAACAAAGCATTTTTCATCTGAAGTTCATCTTCCAACTTCCTTCATATGTTGGTACCATATGTTGTTTTTCATGTGTGCTGTCCAGGTAATCGTTCAATACATTAGTCTTGTGGGCTTCTTCTGGCTCTTATTCTTTTGATATGAGCTTTCACAAGCATGTCATGCAGTACGTCCGTGTAGCTTCTTCTTGATGACGGATTCTCAGGCATCTCCATCAATGACCTGGGTGTTTCCACTTGTATTATTCGAGCAGGAGAAAGTGCAATATGCTTCATCCTTTCAACATACCAACTGGGCATGAAAATGTGTCTAGATTTCTGTCCGTATCTTTCTTCCAGGCAATGTCCTGATATCATTTCTTGTTGATCAGGTGTGCTTGCCGGTGTTGTCTCCATTTGCTTGTTCTCTACAGCCTTTTGTCCCTTTAAAAGTTCAGCCTCCTCCATTTTTCTCAACTTCTTTTGGCGTGAAACTTATCAGTGTTTGTCCAAACTTTCCCGATTCTCTAGAATGTGATTCTGATGTCATTGACACTAGACCTGGTGTGTATGTGCCTATTATCTGTGTAGGTGTACCTTTCATCAATACCTTGTCTGGTTTACTTGTCCGACCCTGTCTCTGGCGTTCCAATCCATTTGTTAATACAAGTGTCACATCCATCTCAAGTTCAGTCACTCTATCATTCTTTCTAGGAACTGGAATGACTGTAAGGTCTGGGCACCTTTGTAGGTTTCATGTGTACATTATTAGGTGGGTGCACGGGAATCTGAACGCTTTGTGGACCTATAGAAAACACAGTTCTAATCGTTAATGACAACAGTATGATAATGAACACAATGCATGTATAAATTATACACTTGTAGGTAATCTTGCAGCATTTGTTCCGGGGCCAGTATGAACGTCTCTCCTTATGGGGGAGAATTACTCTGCTGTTCTGGCTTCCCATCTCGATCATGTAAGGAAGCAAAACAAATCTCTTTAATGCATGCTCAACAGTGTCCCTATATATGGACTCTGCTGTCTCTGCTTGTAGATCACAAGTTCTGGACCAATTCTCCTCTTGGTCCGAATAATAGACTGTCTCTTGTCCTTTTTCCGCTAATGAAAGTTCAAATGAGGCAATAAGTGAAGTAAGTCTTAATTTGCATGTTCCATATAGACCAATTCCCAGTCTATGCCTCTATTTTGCTTCACTCGAGACATGTTGCTTTCTTGCCAGTATAAAGACAAGTGAAGTCGTTGCCAACACCTTCACGATCTGTCCCTCGAAGGAAAAAGTTTCTACACTCTTCTGTGATTTCGATGATGACTGGAAAGTTCTACCTGAATCACAATGATCTGCAGGAGCATACTCAGATGTGTAGTGTTTGCTGGATCTCTGATGAAAGTGAGGACGTCGACATTGGCATGTCTCCCCACAAGTTCTGGAAAGTTTTCAATTAAGCGAAAAAACACAGCATTGGCAAGTCTGTTATTCTCTTGTGATAGGGACATTTGTCTTGTCTTCGCTGTACTCCGGAAGTAAAAGAAACTGTTTTGCAATCACCTGGTGCAGCCTCTTTATTGTTTTTTCGTTCTCAGGATCTTGAAGAAACTGTTCGTGAGCCTTCCCACCAGCGACGGGTAGGACCTCGATACTAACTCGAAATAGATCAGAATGTTTTTAATGAGGCTACTATTGCGTGACACCATAAGTGAGTCCAAACAAGGATTCTGTGGCGAAGGACTCTGGATACTGTATTCTCTTCCAGTTTACGTATCCTCGATCAACGTTCGGCATAGCTTTTCTTATCAAGGGTTCAGTGTGCCTGTCCAAAGCCAACAAGCTATTTTGTGGCTTATTCTCTTCCTTCACCCTGCAACTAGGATGCACAGAGCGTTTGTGTTTTGTGTCCTTCTTCCCTTATTATGCTTAAAGGAAATAAGCCACAACTTTGCACAAAAGTTTCTTGCCCTTTGCTTGACTGGTCACGAGTCCTTCCTATTCATGGATCTTGTCTGCACATGCTGTGGTTCTTCCTCGTTGTCTGTAGTCTCTCCGCGGTGGGGTGCAGGCAGAGGGATTTGTCCGATGTATAGCTTGCCATTGCCCAGGAAGGTCCAAGCTCGCCTTCCCTGTAACTTGACGCAGAGGGTGTGACGTCCTCTAAGATGAATGGTCCGTGGAACCATGGCTCGTCCTACCACCGTGCCCACATCTCCTTCTGCATTTTGTACTGCCCTACACCCTTGTCATCACTGCAGCTGTCCTGAAATTACAGAAAAACAGGATGTCATGCAATTCAAGTAGTTTTGCATTTCCAATCCTAACACTTCTCCTGTTGACTGAGCATCACTTCTAGTTCGAGGTGTTAATGGTGTCTGCATCCTTCTGCCAGTTAAAATTTCATGCGGCGTGAGGTGATCAGAACCAGGTTGGTTTCCGAGTGCATACAGTGCCAGTGGAAGACAGTGTAACCATCTCTTCTTCAGAGTAAGCTTCAACTTGGCTATCCTTTCCTTTAACAAGCCCTTGAGCTTCTTGCATATCCTGTTCCCTTGAGAATGATAGGCCGATGAAAACTTGTGCTTTATACCAAGCAACACGCTGATCCGTTCAAATGCTGCATTAACAAAATGAGGAACATTATCTGACCTCATAACTTCACACACTCCCCATCTGGGAAACGCCTCCCTCACCAGAAATTTGGCCGCACATGTAGAGTCTGGGTGGGTACATGGACCTGCTTCTATCCATCTAGAGAATGGACACACCACAACAATTAAATACTTGTACCCGTTACATATTTGAATCATATCGACATACTCGATATGAAAGTGCTGAAAAGGCCCATTAGGCCTTGGGATGACTCCTCTAATCACAGGTAGTGTATGCCCAGCTGTGAACTTCTGACAGATTATGCAGTTTACCATAAAAAATGCAACATGTTCTGCCAAGTTTGGTATAAACCAGTCTTAGGCAATTGTTGCTGCTAGATTCTCTTTTGTTATGTGCGTTGGATAGTGTAACTGTTCTGTCCTGTCGCCACAAGCTCTCGGAGGGGTTTAAAGAACGCCTTTTTTGCTTCCATAGGTTCTTCTCTTCCTGTGCTGCTTCTCCTTGGAGCTCCATTAACTGTCGTTTTGGCATATTGCTATAGCCTTCTGGCTCACTTCGTACAACAATCATTTTCTCATGCACATCAGACATTTCCACATTCATGATTATTTCATCTTCGGTTGCCACATGCTTGGTTTCAGTGTCTGCTGCTTGATTTCCACGTGAGATCAAATCTGTCCCTTCTGTGTGGGTGGCACATTTTGCGACCGATATGCCCACTGGGAGTTGTAGTGCCTTAATGAGCCTGTCCAATAAGGTGGCGTGCTGCACTGGCGTGCCGTCTGCTCAGAGGTAGCCCCTTCTTTTCCAGCATGCTAAGCCTGCGTGCACTGTCGACGTCACATAGGCGGAGTCGCTGTACACCGTTACTTCCTGGTCTGCATGATTCTCAAGCACGAGTATCAATGCCAATAATTCTGCAGCCTGTGCTGAATAATGTGAGGGTAACCGTGCACTAACAAGTACTCGAAACTCCCCATTTGCTGTGTGCTTCATCACAGCGGCACCTGTATATCTTTGTCATTTGGATCGATCCTCGAAGAACCGGCCATAAAGACGAGGTCTTTTTCAGCCAATGCATTTTCTTTCACGCTAGAAATCTCATAACATTCTTCATATTATGCGCAATCATGTATTGGCTCCCCTTCAGTGACTGGCTCTGCTACAAACATAGCTGGGTTCACTATTTTGCATCAAACTATTTTAATCGCTGGATTAGACGAGACCACTTCATAAGCAGAAGCTCTCTGAAATGTCAATGTGCCTTTCGGTTTCTCTAAAATGGCAAATAATGCGTGCTCGACGAAAACCGTCATTGGGCAACCCTTCACAATGGTTGTAGCTTGTTCTATGCCGAACGCTGCAGCAGCCAAACTTTGTTGGCAAGGTAAGTGACCTCTCATTACTGGGTCCAAATTCCTACTGTAGTATGCCAATACCCCAATGTGGCTTTCTGTGTAAGGACTGCTGTTGTAACACTGCCATTCGTTTGTGAAAACAGGTAGAATTCCTCTGCCTAATTGGGATTCCCTAAAACGGGTGCTGTGCAAATGGCCTTTTTTAGTTAATCAAACCCTTCCTCCATGGTCTTAGTCCACACAATTTTTTCCTTTGTTGCCTGTGCTTTCTTTAAGGCTTGTAATAAGGGCTTAGTATATGAACTGTAACTAATGACCCATGCCCTGACATAATTGCATAACCCTAGAAAACTGCATTTGTTTTATCATGTGTGGCTTAGCTGTTTTTTAAATGGCTTCAGCTCTTTCAGGGGTGACCCTTTTTCCTTCATGTGATATCAGCTGGCCTTTGTACAGCACTTCTTGTTGACAATATTGTAACTTCTCTGTCAAATTTATATCCTTTCTCATCATGTATAGAAAATAGCTGAATGGAATCTCGTTTGCACTTTTCCTCTGTTGTGCTGCAAATTAGAATGTCATCCACATATTGCAAGACAACACTTTCTAATGCAATATTGCTTAGGTCCATCTGCAGGACCCTGTTGAAAATTGAAGGAGACTCGATACCCTTGAGGAAGCCTTGTGCTTTTCAGACGAATTTGTCTGAACATAAATGACGTCACATCTTGTGAGTCTTTGCAACGGGATTGAGAAAAATGCATTTTTCAAGTCAATCACTGTGAAATACTGTGCTTCAACCGGTATATTACATAGGATCGTGGACGGGTTCGGGACTAAAGGGAACTCTGCCTTGACTATCTGGTTTATTGGGCGCAGATCTTGTATTAAACGCCAATACCCCTTTCTCTTTTTTTCACAGGATAAATCTAAGTATTGCATGAAGACTCTGACGTCACTAAGATGCTCTGATCCATAATTGCAGAAATTGTCTTCAAAATCCCTTCATCTGCCTCCCTAGACATAGGATACTGTTGTGCTCTCGGTAAAACTGCTCCTGATTACAATTTAATCTTCACTTCTCCGACTCCTTTCAGTAAGCCTACGTCATAAGGGCCTGTAGTGCATACAGAGACAGGCACCTTTGCCATGTCGTCATCAAAATATTCAGAACGTTTTTGTGCCAGCATCATTCTCTGGGGGCACCTTTTTTTTTAAAAAATCATTTTCACCCAATAAATGAGATTTACTTCAAATGTCAACTCATCTTCACCTATTTGCTTTCAAATAGATGGTCATCTCTGATGTCAGTCAATATGTAACCTTCCCCAATTGCGATTACTGCGTACCATTGTCTGCCTTCATCACAACCATCAAGCAAAGCATCTCTCCTCGCACTATGGCTGCTTGTATTATGGGAAACACTTGTCCCTTTTCCTCATGCATAGGTATGCTTGGTCTGAATAGAAATTCATCTGGGGTTCTCATTGTTCGGTCTGCAAGGCCTGGTAGCCATGACATTAATATGTGCACTCCATATGTGAATATCTTTGGTTCCAATGGAATAGCTCTCCTAGCCGTTAGTCCTGCGTATGCTCTAATTATTTCACACACGTTCAAATAATGCATTCCTGGAGTTGAACAATACTATGCCCTTCTCCGTGAGCGAGATTGTCATGTTTAACTTTATCAAATCTCGTCCCAATATATTTACAGGAGACTGCCTTGAATATAGCAGTGGCACTTTCATGTTTCATTCTCCTATGGAAACGAAGTAGTTTTGTAAAAGGAACACAACTTGTTCCTGTAAAGCCCTGAGTATTTAAGGCGTCGCCGGACAAAAAACCTGCCTTCATGTATACATGAGCGTGTCGCACTTGTCAACTAAGAAAGCATATTCCTTATCCCCTATAAAGACATCTACCCTTGGTTCCTCATGAGGGTTCGGTGTTGCTGATAGGATAGAACACATCAGGTCTCCCAGTGAGCTGTCCTAGTCAATAAATAATCCTGTCCCACACTGAGTGAATGGATTTCATCCATCACCAGTGGCATCTCTTATTGCAGAATTCAGTACCTGTCCTTTACATGTTTGTGACACTTGCATCAGAGACTGTTCAGACTATCCCTGTGGAAAATTTGTCACCACCCGCTGTGGTTGCAAGCTTTGCTGTACTCTTGGCGCTTGCTGCTGCACCGTGTGATTCTGCACAAATCTATTTCCACCCTGCTGCGAGAACGCAGATGGATTCACCATCCCTCCTCTTGTGAATTGGTGGTTTTGCACCATTGCTTGACTTCTGCACATGCGTGCTAGATGCCCTGTCATCCCACATGTCCAACATGTTGGTGGTGGTCCGATTACTTGCCCATTCTGCATATCCTGGTTTCCGTTTTGCATATTTTGAAAACCTCCCTGATTACTCTTAAAACCTCCCTGGATTACTCTGCCATCCTCTTCCTCTTCCATTATTTGTTTGATCAAACTGCCTTTGGTTATTGGCCTGCTGCATGTTTGATCCATCTGTATTAGTTATCATTGCCCCTCAATTGCATATTTGGTTGATTTTTTTTTTTTCAGCACTAATTTAGCCTCTTCGCCCTTTCGTGCAGCATCCTTTTTGTGATTTTTCACTAGCAGCAACCTGCAACAGTGTGCGAGGGTCGGCTGTATTTCAGACCATGGTTTAGCCTCCATTCCTACCAATTTCTTGAGCTGCGTCTGTACCTGTTCTGGCAGCCCTTGGCAGCATATGTGGTAAAACACGGGTATAGATTTCCCCAAATATTTCTGCGCTTCCAATACCCACGCGTCTTGGAAATTCTGAATTTAAAACAACGGATCATCTCCCTCCATCTTGCGTGTCATTATAGCACCCATATCAGAAGTGTCTGGGTTTAGCACTCGAAGCGCTTTCCATAC
This sequence comes from Ambystoma mexicanum, assembly GCF_040938575.1. Taxonomy (NCBI): domain Eukaryota; kingdom Metazoa; phylum Chordata; class Amphibia; order Caudata; family Ambystomatidae; genus Ambystoma; species Ambystoma mexicanum. Next base: position 307,484,190 of record NC_090934.1, on the reverse strand, counting down.
CGCGGTTCTGCAATTGTTAAACAGCGCTCTGCGCTGTTTAACTGTTGTCACCCCAGGGTAACCTGCACGTGTCCACACATAGTCAGCTCTATCGCCAAGTATGGCGATTTAAAAGACCCTTTTATATCCCCTATAGCTAAAGTGTTCCCTACTGTCATTTTTTTTCTAACTCGTGTAACCATTTTTCGGCTCCAGATGTCGACATTGGGAGCTTATTTTTCAGGTTGTCTTCTGCGGCCAAGGTATATATTGTTGCCTCGTTGCTCCTTTTTCTAATAATGGGAACTGCGACACATTAAAGTCCTTTTCCTCATTTTCCAGTCTACCGCAGGGGTAATATTCCAGTATTGCTGTCTACCTGCCAATGTCCTTCACCTGCTCACATATGGTGGTGGAGACACCCCCCCCCCCTCTGACCGTGTGACACTCTTCATGCCGATCTGATTGTATGACTAACTACGATGTCTTAGGTGCAGACCCAGTAGAATCCGACCATCTTATTCCTTTTCCCCTAGAGAAGCGCCTTTCGCGACTTCTCTCGTCTTCTTTATTCACATTCTTTCTGCATCCGATATTGTCTGTGCCTAACTCGTACAACTTCTCTCATCCTCCTCATTTCTGTTTAGAGTGCCTATCTAAGGACAGCTCTCTGTCTGCTACTTCGGAGGCGTCCTCAGTATCGTGCAACTGAGTACTCTCAAGACGCTCATCCTCTTTTCCCATGGGGTATTTTTTTCTAGCCCCATCTCATATTATCTATCGATTGTCTCTCCGATGCTTCTGATTTCGAAGTCATCTTCTAGATTTGCTCTAGACGTGCCCGGTACTGAGTCGTAATCAAATAATTCTTCTATATCGTCCCAGTCTGCTACTGGATCAGGTTTTTTAACCTGGATAGAGGACATGCTTAACACGGGGGGACAACAGTAGATTGATTATGAAACCTAGAGTGTAGAATAGGTTTGCTTTGCGTTTTTTTCTAGTCTGAACTGCAGAGTTCGCCTGTTATGAGCCAGTCTGGTAGATGGGGATAGATTGGTATGTTCTCCCTCTAAGTGTGCTGCAACTACTGTGAGACCCTTTGTGCATGCACGTGATGCCTACTCTATTGGTTCCAAGTGATCCGACCACGGCTGAATTTGCCACGGCCGGAACGTTTGCATGAGAAGGTGTGAACTAGCAAAAGTCTGCACCTTTCTCATGCGAACACACATACCCACACATACCCACACACTCCCACCCATACCCTCAGCACACCCCCACCCTTGTCCCCAACATAAACAAACCCCACTTACCTTCACGCTGGGTTCCTGCGACACCAGTTCCCTTTCACTTCCGTGAACATATTGCGGTAAAGCATAATAAAATTACGTGTAGATATTAAAGACATCCACCTATTAGCCCGCGTTGTAACACTTTTTGTGTTTGTTTTTAAAGCACTGTTTTTAGATCGCCTGTTATGATGGTGGTTTGAACGGAGTGAGTAAGATTAGATCCAGCATTGCTTCTACGTGGGATAAAAATGAATAGTCGCTGATGGTTGTGGGATTCCAATATAAATTTAGCAGTGCTGTAGATGGATATAAAGGATGGAATTGGTTTGGCGTAGAGAGCTTGACACGTTGAATGCCACACAAGGGGCAGCCCACGATTGTAGGTGGATATTGAAGGCTATATTGACTGCAACTTATTGACCAGCTGATGGGCGACCTAGATTTTATTAGCCTGGACATAAGCAATTAGAAAGTTGGGCCACACTGGTTGCGCAGTGATCCAAGTTTCCTGGAGAACGTAATGCACGGTTCGGGCCTTGGCTTTAGGGGTGAAGAGGTGCGTGAAGACTCGTTGCAAGTTGACATGATTGGATATGAATCTAGCATTTCTGGAATCTAGAGTTGTTTTTGACTGCTTTAGAAAAGTCAAGTTCACTTAGTTGGGGGGGGGGCAGTGGTTTCGATTTAACAGGGTCTTGATTTTTATTGGGATTATGATTGCAAGTGCATTTGCAATTAGTAGATGCAGAGTGACTGATGCTTGTGGTGTAGGGCTTTTCGGATGGGGAGCTGGATTGTACCTGCATGAAAAATCCACAAGATTGTACTTGTGTCCTCATTTGCCATGTTAAGTTTTTGACAATATTTGATGTTACATCCATGGCTACAATGTCCATGTTGGAAGGATCAATAAAGTGAATGGATGTAATGTCATCTCAACAGATGGCTTCCAACTCTAACTGATTGAAGCAGTGTCAATAGGGTTGTTCGATTTGGGTATGGACCAGCTTGGAGCCTATCAAGCATAGTCAAAATTAAGAGCCGAGTCCGTAAGAGCGATGTTACTAGCAACAGGCTGACCAATTTCTGGTGGTATTTGTTGAGCCAGCAGAGTATTTCCAACAACCTGAGCACTTAATAAAGGTATTTGAGGAGGTTGTAGGTGTGTAGGATTCGGGAGCAATGATTCAAAAGGAGGTTGAGGGTTGATAGTCTTTGAAACTATTGACTCCGTGGAGGCTATTTGGAGTCTTTTCTGTTCTAAGGTTTGAAAGTTTGGATACTCCACGTCGACTCAGATAATTTGCTGATGGTTTTAATTGTGGATAGTGTAAACTCTGGATGATATCAAGCTGTGGAGGAGGGGAGTTTGGCTATACAGACAGGTTCATAAGAACTTTATCAATCTGTTCCACATGGTCATTAACGTGATTTGCAAGGCTAGAATTTTCATTAGGCACATCGGGAGTAGGTACAGTACCTTGTACGGTCTGCAAGGGGCCATGTGCAGGTTCCACCGACCGGAGCGCAGTCCCTTCAGATCCTGCCACTTCAAGTGAGAGCTGCGAGGTGGGATCAATAATAACTTCAGCTGGTGGATTGTTTTTTTGTGGAAGGCTTATTCGATCCAGGAATTTTCTTGCTCTTTGCTTGGAATTTTTCTGATTCGAATTCGGTTGATTCTTAGGGTTTTCTTTGGAGTTGGGGTGGGGGTGGTTGTTTTTTTTTTTTTTTATTTTTTTTATTTTGCACGTATGCTGATGGAATAATTCAAAGATCAGTGTGTGGCCTGAGTTCATTTGTAATATCCAGAGTCGAATTTTCCAAAACTGAAATGTTCTCTACTTGAATAAGAGCTGGGGTCGGAGATGGAATTACAACAGCCAATGCAGTTCCTGGGGTGGTATTGCTCTCCGGATCGGTAGTAGGACAGGGAACCTTGATAAGGAGACAGCAAAGGTCCTTGCATGGCAGATTTTGCTGGCAGCATTATATTTGACAGAGGCATCAGTTCTCCAGTAATCCAGTCCGTTTTTGACAATATGTACAATAAGATTGTGGTTATTGATCTTGGAGTTCATTGTTTCATATAACTTTGCAAGTGACATAATGCTAGATTTGTCTGCTGTCAATTTAGTATCAAGTGTCAATAAAGTTGGATTCGGAAAGCCAAATGATGGACGTGGGTGGGTTTGGCAATGGAAGCAATAGAGAACGTTTTGGAGGTCGGCTGTTCCAGAGTATCTGGGACTTCATTGGTAGGATATAGATTTGGTGAATTACAAAGTCTGGTAGATCTTAGATATGGAGCTTGTTGAGGGCGTTAGTAGGAATAAAGGAAGGCTAGCGGGAAAGGTTTGCAGAATTCTGGGGGGGTTTAGAGAGGAGGAGGTGAGACATGCAGATTAATATTTGGCCTGTAAGATGCCAAGGGGGTTTCAGGTGATATTGGCAGGGCATTAGATTGGACTACTTGTGAATAAAGAAGTGGTAAAGCACTCAAGTCCAGTGTATAGTGGCTATCGTGCCTTGTCGGGTATCCAGTAGGGGAATAGCAGTGGGTGTTTAACACCTTACATTCATGATCATTACGGGCCAAATTTAGACACGCTTGTATGGTTGTCTGAAACTTCTGTGTACTGCTGTGCAGAGTCAGCAGGTAGATTAAGTGGCTGCATAAAAGCGTTTTTACTTGCTGGGATTTGAATGTGGTTTTGTTCCTGGTGATCTAAATCTAGTTAGCAAAAGTATTTGTGCCCATGTTGTGCACTCCTGGTTGTGCGCTGGAGGTTCCAGATTTAAACAGCGAGCACAGGTTGACTGGGTGAAGTCGAGCTGAAGGGAGTGTGCTGAACGTCATTAAATCTCAAAGATCATATTCTAGGTATCCTAAAGTGCTACAAACATCTGCAAAGCATACGCATTTGGTGAAAACCTGTGACAGAAGGGAATACACAACAAATATGAATACCACAAATGGCAGTACAGCCATCAATTTTAGAAGTGTACAGCTAGAATAAAAGGGGAAATGATGCAAGAATTTACTGGCTTTCCCTCCGTATTTCAATTACACTGCCAGATCTGCCTGAGTGATGGGGAGAAGCACTGTATTATGGGTAGATGTTTGAAGGGCGAATCGGACGAGGTGTCTTCTGGCCTATTTCATATGGTTTTATTGCTCCACAAGGACTTGTTTTGGAATTGGCCACCAAACCGAAGGGCCTGACCCCTCTTCAGCACACGTGCAGGGAATGGTTAACTCCTTTAGTCTGAAAAAAATACTCTAGCTCCAAACTCTGCCACCTTTTGCAGTTGATTCCATAGAATACATGAAATATGTTTTTTAGACTTAAGATATTCATTGTAGAGTACGCAGCTGTGGTGTCCCTGCTGTACTGCAACTGGAAGGACCTGCGAGATTGTTAGAAATGTTCCACTACAACACAAGGCATAAATTGGTTTTCGAGAATTGATTAGCAGAACTGGCTGATTAAAATGTGTTTTATTAGCAAACAGACCCATTTGATTAGCAATTTTGTAATGTTAATGGCATCAAAGGTTATATGTACACAAGACATGAAATGAGCAACAATGCAGCGATTTTGCATGCCGCAGAAATAAGACATTAGTGAGAGGAGTCGGGCTTTGCAAATTCTTTAATCTTCAGCTAGACCTGCAGGCCAGGTGACTTAGTTTACCTATTTAAACTAAAAGAAATGCACTCGACCCATAGCAACTGAGGACACATTTTAAATCGGATTTCTGTAAAATTGTACATGTCACAGCACTACAAATCCACTTTGTTTGGCACACTGCTGCTGCCCAGAGGCCAGCAATGCATAGTGTAACTTATTAGACATTTACAGCAAAGTAAATGTTAAATTAACCATTCAAACCTCTCTTGTAACTGCTACTCACCAATCAAACAATCTACTCGCCCAGTGCTCCAGATAGGATTTTGAAGTGGTATTTTACTTGATATTTTTTTGAAGTTGGGAGTGAAATGTTTTTTTAGGGAGTAAAAACGTAAGTCTACTTCCCTATAGGAGTATTTTATAAACTAGTAAATATTTTACTGGATTTTTTTTGTGTAAAAATCAGTTTGCTCCTAGTTATTCATGCACATTAAAAGATGCATGTTTACTACTTCTAATCGGGCAGTAATGTGGTACTACGTGCACTGCTGGTCCAAACAAATCCATGGAGCTATGCGAGTGAAAGCAGTGGCACAAGATCCTAAGTTTTGCTGGTTGTATTTGTACTCCCTATTTTTATTTTGTTGGTAGTATTTAACTATTTCTAGGGAGTAAAAGTGACTGACTGATACACCCCTTATCTGTAGGGCTGTACTCTACTATGCAAGTGGGCGAAAAGAGTTTGCGAGCCATGGATGAGTGTCTGTAAAATGTAAAAGGTTGGCTGCATGAATGGACACAAATACATAGATATGATTACAAAAAGGCTCTGAAAACAAGTTTGGTCAGTTGTCTCCTGTGGGTGGTAATAAATAATAAAATCAAAATCACGAAACTAAGCGAACTCTGGAGGCTAAATAGTGTTTGGTATTGCAGTATATCTGTATATGTACAGATTGGATGGAACTATTGAAGACTACTTTGCATAAGCATCTAGTTTGATTTGTGTATTGATTATGTAAGAGGAAAAAAGACAAAGCATAGTGGATTGTGTAGCAGGCAGAGTACTGGGCAAACTAGGTGAAATATTGTAGTTTGTTATAAACCAACAGGGTGACAATATAGAATGTCAAGGAGTATGGGTTCTCATGGGTTGAGCACCAGTTGTAGGTTACAGAACTAGGTTTGCCATCAAAAGCATTTGATCGTGTACATTTTCAAAAGAGATCACTCGTCAATATGCTGCATCTTCCCCAACAAAATGAAATCTAGTTGACTGACATTTACATACACTAACCTAAACTTTAAGCATGGAGATGATGCCAATGCTGTAATTATGCATTATGTAACCACTTACATTTTAGGAATGGAATTGCATGGCTGTCGTTTAAAAAAAAAAAAATATATATATATATATATATATAAAGTCTTTGCCAGACAGAATATAGAAAGCTTAATAAAAGTATCATCCCGATTACTTCTGGATTTGTAGTTATTTGAAAAAGAAATACATTCTTGCCTAGAACTCCCACTCTGTCATGATTCCTGCCTCATGTCCCCAGCCCTCCAAGATGTCAGGCTGGAGCCAGGCCACGATCACCTACATGGCCCTCAAGGGCCTCTCCATCCCTTCAAAGACCCACTTGGAGTCGGATTTGGCGCTTGTGGCACCAGACTCACTCACTCCCATAGGATAACATTAGGGATTGGACTTGTAGTGCATTGATGGGGACAAGATGGATGCCCCCACATATTTCGGTTCCCAGAACTGCATGTGCAGTTTAGTCTTTTGGGTGTGGTTCAGCCCAGAGACACCTGGGATACCCAGAGACTATTTAAGCCACGTCCAGGCTGAGAAACATGCTTTGTGTTTTCTGCACCTGCAGCGTGACACTCGCCGTGTTCGGATCGGTCTCCAGTAGGCCTGCATCTTTCTTCTGCGCTCAGCTCCTGCAAGAACACCGTTAGGAACTGCCTTACCTTGCGGCGCTTCTGCCCATTATTCATCGCTTCTTCTGTTCTGCGGGCATCTTCGGCGGTGTCATTCCCATCTCGGCACGCCGCTTCCTAAAGGAAAAGAAAAAGGCATTAGTAAGCATTCAGCAAATCTTCGCTTATTTTTAAAGACTGTACGAGCTTCAAACGCTTACCTGAATCCCGGCCGCTCTGGGGGAACTCTGTCTCGAACTTCTCATCCATCTGCAAGAGGGAAAAGACTCCAGGTTAGCGTGGAAAAATCTAGAGGTGCCGCATACCGCACTTACTCACTGCATTTCTTCTTCATAACCAGCATCCACGCTGAAAACGTTGCAGTACCTAAAAGACATAGAAAAAGAACTCCGGTTCAATATAAATACGAAAGGGTCGCATCGCGCACCGCGCACACTCGCCTTCAGCACTACTCATCTCAGCAGCAGTCGCTATCCCCGGACGCTGGCCATCTAAGGAGGGAAAGGAACGAAGTTGGAGAACTGTTCAAGACTCATTATACTTACCTGTCGGACTCTTGCCAGTGAAGTAACTAGGCAGCAACGAGCCTGCATCAATCAACGCGCCCCTGTGCTGAAAGGTGGACGGAGAGCACACTTTCCAAGAAAACAAGGCCCAGTCGACTCCAGGGAAGGGTTCAAGGTCGTAAGAGGTCAGAACAGGCTGAGTGATGTCCTTGTGGATACCAGGTGAGCGTTACACACATGCCTTTGGCACTCGAGTGGAGGAGATGATTTCTGTTGAACTTTCTCCCTATTGGCACTTTAAGTGAACAGAGAAGAGGCAAAAGAGAGCACAGAGGGAAAGATGAATACAGGGCGAGCTGTGCTTTCATTGAAGAGGGGAACTTCAATAGATAACTTTGCTGTACAAGTGTCTTATTTCATTAGCAAACCTACAGAATTGCATAGCAAATTGCTATGCAACACTGCTTAGTTTATGCCTTGCAACAACTTACTGTGCCCTCTTTGGCAACCTATGGAACATGTAATCATTAAAGTTGCGTTTTTGAACTCGTGCAGGTTTTGTTATGCTGTGACTGGGTTTGTCATTTTAAAGTTTTAAGGGGATGGTTCTGAAATTGCAAAGTCAATTTATTTTATTGCCCAATGCTGCATATCCATTGCAGCTTAATTCGTGGACTGTACCGACAATATGTACTTGATAATTCTTCACTGTTTGTTAAAACTTATGTCTTTATCATGTTGTGGGTATTCAGATTATTCATATTGTGCTGTTTTTGGGACTTTTGGTGTGAAGGTCTCACGAGGTTTTATGCCAACTATCTGTTCAAATCTTTAGATTTTCTCTTAGGAATCTGAGGTGGGAAATAAAGTACCAATTGCAAACCGTTTTGACTATGACCAAGCAAAGTCTTGTTAACGTGTTAAAATTGGATTAGCACTCCTCAAAATTGTAAAAGTAATTCGCTTGCACAAGGTCTCAAAGTTTTCTATGGCAGATTTCCCCCTCCACTCATGTACTTTGCTGGCTTTGTTTTGAAGACGCCACCGAAGCGTTTTACTTCAGTACTCCTTTGTCCAATTCCCTTTCCTCCATACTTTCATACTCTGTTCTATGGGATTGCACTGGAGTCTATTAATGCGTTGCTTCGGGCCCCGTCCTTCAATCCGTTAATTGCAGAGGTCAACTTCGCAAAGCATTTTAGGGGGGTGGAGCTTGGGTGTCTACGGTAAGCAACTTTTACTTACTACTTTACCTCCCATCCCTATTCCATACTTCTGGGAGAATCACAAGCATTTATTGTTCGCTTGTTAGGCGCTTATACAGGCAGTAAAATACTGTTTCAAAGCACCCACAGGGCAAAGGGAGAGAACAAGAGGGTGAAACACATTTAAAAGCACAATATTTAAAAGCAGTGGAGGGGGAGAAAAAGGACAACCCTACCATGCCTTGAGTATCCAGAACATGCAAGGACGAGGGCAGAGGGGTGGGTAAGTGCTGGGGTGTCTCAGCTCGTGGGCTAGCCACAAATGAAGTGCGTGATCTGGCGAATGCTACATGGCCAGGAGCCGCCATAGGTGTGAGTGTGAACCTCCAGGCTGGAAGTTGTCAAGTGCTAGGGGGTAGACGGGAGCTGGGGCTATTGGGTGTTGGAGGTCAGGGACCCAGCGGATGCATAAGGCCACAGGCCACCAATCGCAGCAACTGTGGGCTTAGCAGAGGAGAGAAGGGAAGGAGGAGGTAGAGGAAAGTGTTGAGCTTCCGGAATTTAAGAAAGTCCTGCTCAAGACGAAGGGGAGGCTGTTACATAGGAGGGAGCCAGCTGAGGAAAGCGATGGATCATTTACCCTCTGTTTGGCAAAATGTTCTACACACAAGGAGTTGGTGCCAGAGTAACGTAGTGGTCTAAATGGAGAGTATTTAGTAAGATAAAGTTGAAGATAGTGCGGTCCCCGGGCCCAGACAGCCTTGTGGATGATGCAGAGGGATTTGAATTTAATCTGTGCAGCAATTGGGAGCCAGTGGAGACTTTCTAGGGCAGAAGAGATGCAATCCCTGGGATTAAGGCCAAGGAAAGGTCTTGCTGCCCTATTCTGGATTATCTTGAGGGGTCGCACAGTGAAAAAAGGTAGCTTCATGTGGAGGCTATTGCAATAGTCCAGCCTAGAGAGAACCAGGGGTCTAGTAACATTGAGCCTCTGGGGGGAAAGTGAGAACAGGGAGAATTCCTGTGAGGCAGAGATCGTTGGTGATGCACCATGACTGGATGGCAGATAGGCATTCAGGAATGATGGAAGGTGCAAGAGGGTCGGCAGAAAGTTTGAAAAACATAGCACTGAAGTTGGTGGGGGCAAAAGGAGGAGATGAGGCGTGCAAGCTGAGCAAGGTAGATGTTAATGAGCCAGTGGGAGAGGATCTAACCCTGGTGGACACCACATGTGGGAAAGGAAGGAGAGAAGTTGCCCAGGATGGCTTGGGGAAGTTTAGAAAGATGTGGGCTAGTCCTGTGCCCGTTCCAAGATACCAAGGGTATCGTGGAGCCTTTGAGGATGGAATGGTTGACTCTGTGAAAGGCAGAGGAGAGATCGAGAAGGATGAGGACAGCTGTGTAGTTGTAGTACAGAGATGCAAGCAGTCCGTCTACCTGTGGTTCGAAGGTCCTATTTACATCTCCGGTGAAGAGCTGTCTCCGCACTGCTTGTCCAAATTGGCATCCGCCCATGTCCATACAATAGTGCTTGTTAAAGGCAGAGGGAGAGGCACACATGGCAGGCTGTGCAATGGAATCCCAGGGTACACGCCTTTTTGAAAAGCCACTAAAGTAGTCTTGGCCTTCACCAGGTGTGCTAGATGGCCTGTGTGTTGAGGACGCAGTCGCCAGAAAAATTGATTAAAAGGAACTCTGGACTAGGCATACAGTTGCCACTACAGTGCCTAACTTTTCCTGTTAGATTTGATGAAATCCACTTAATTGGTGTACTTTTTTTTCTAAGGACAGTCATTTGGATATAGGGCCAGTTTTTGTATTTCTTTTTATAAATCCTCCCATTTTAACTAGAAGTACCTTCACTTAATGCTTTTTATATTTGCCTAAATGTGGTTTGTAATACATTGGTAGTGTGCTGTAATAGATGTGTACAATTGATGATGCTTTAACAGATAGACTTTCAGTGCATACAAACGTGTGGCATCCTTTATCATAGCACTGCAGGGTTCGACATTGAGGGCAGTTGGTAGCTATTTAGCTCCTGCTTGTAGCCTAGAAACGCCTGGTTAGCTTGACCCCAACATCTACCTGGAGCTACTTTTGGCTCCCCAGGTCAACTGATGCAAAACAAACACAACTATGTGACTCCTTGGGACACATCTATACAACATTTTAAGCATAAGGGGTCATAAATAATGGACACAATGTCACGTTTTCATTTTATGTGGAAGTTAGATTTGCGGCATGCTATGCACTAGCTCCTTGTTCTGTTCCCCAGTGGTAGCTCTTGGTCGCTGGTTAATGCTGGATATACAGGAGCTGCTCTTGGCTCCTGCTTATCCAATCTTAATTTCGATTCCTGCACACTAACGTTGGTATTCTGGCAGAGGCTGCCCTTTGAGAGAAGAGTGCATTCCTACTGTGAGGAGTTTGGAAGCATGGCGGGTTCAGCATTAAGGGACTAAGTGCTTCTGATGGTCGGTTCGCTTTACGGGAGGCAGCTGGAGCACAAATGAATGTGGTAGTCGAGCTGAACAAGTAGTAGCCATCCGTGTAAGATCTAGGAACAGTTACATGTGTATTGGCTAACTGCAGAGCTAAATAAATTGATTGTGCAAGGTTATGGGAGCTGGGTAGGCAGAGACTCCTTAAAAGCAGATAATATGCTAGTGCAAAATTCTTTCACCGCATTGTCTTGGATCCGTTGATGGGATGGCATGCTGGGAGCTTTGTGAGAATGTGGATGGTATGGGAACTCAACAAGGTTGCATCATGAGTGAGCAAGTGCTTGGAAGTCAGTGGTTTTGGGCAAAGACCACTCGAACATAACTAAACGGGTCAATGAGTTTAATCCAACCAGTCCAGGTGTCTACTGGATCTTTTATTCTGGGTACAACACCCAATGCTTTTGAGTCCAGTGCTGACGGTTTAGGAATTCAGAATCACGATTCGCAAAGTGTGCAAGATCTCTTCGACTTGAGTTTTATTTTTTTTATTTTTTGGGTGTATGAGTGGATGAACCTCTGATACTGTCCTCAAATTCGCACAGTCTAACGTTTTAAATCTAAAAATACATCAAAATTAAACTACTCCTTGCTGCACAGTGATGTTACTTCTGCAAGTAAGACTTGGTGTGGCCTTTGCCTTTAGAAAAAGTCTTAATACTAAAGTGGCTCCCTCTTCTGTTTTTTAGGTGTTGGTGGAATGAGCGTTGCATGTGTTTTGAAGAGAAAAGCAGTGCTTTGGCAGGACTCCTTCAGCCCCCACCTGAAACCGCATACCCACGGCACAGCTAGTCCAAACATGCCTGTTGTATTGACATCTGGATCCGGGGCGCAGCCACAGCAACAGCCAGCTCCAAATCAGGCATTAGCAGCGGGGCAACACTCCAGTCCTGTCCCTGGATCAATAGGAGTCGCTGGTCGCTCCCAAGACGACGCCATGGTGGATTACTTCTTTCAGAGGCAGCATGGTGAGCAGCTCGGAGGAGGAAGCGGCGGAGGAGGATACAATAACAGCAAACATCGCTGGCCAACTGGGGACAACATTCATGCAGAACACCAGGTAGGAATGGCCTAACTAGTGCATTATAGCGGGGGCTGTGAAATACCCTGTTCCTTATTGATAAGTATTTGCAATGGTTCTCACTGCTTTGTAGTGATGTTTTAAGTCTTTAGCTGTTGACTTAATTGATTGCAAAAGATCTCCTGATGAAACCTCACTGTAGGCACGTGCACATTATGGTCAGTATGATTACATTTTAAAATTGACTTAATTTCAGTTCACGTTGTGCCAGGGCAGTAACACTTTATCATATTTAAAGCCTTGCACCTCTCGTATGGCTGGTTTAAATAACCTGCTTTGTTGACTCGTTCTAAAAGAATTTGTTTGGATTTAGCTGGCTTCAGGGATGGTTAGGAGGTATCTTCGTAGGCCTCGGAATGAAATGACGAATGCTTTGTATGATAGTTTAATTACCTCTTCTTTTAACGTATTCTCTGCCTTCTTGGGTCCCCACTGCATGAATTCCAAAACAGTTAGTCGGAGCATTTGTATTTTATTTATTTGTATAGTGCACTAGGCCCAAGGGCAACCAGGCGCATATCTTAAGGCACAGGGTACAAAAAATGCCATTGATACAGTTACAGGCAAGGATAAATTCACAAGTGCATATCTTAGGCACAGCGGTACAAAAGTGGCATAGATGCAGGTATAGGCAAAACATTTTAGATTCTCGAGCAAAGGTGCCAGTAGTACGGGAGTGGAACAGGTGGCTTAGGCTGGTAGTAAGTGGGGTGTAGAGGCTAGCCAAAGCTTGGCTTTGTGTTTGAAAAGCGAGGCGGAAGGGAGGGTTCTAATGGACAGTGGCAAGGAGTTCCAGAGCTTGGACGCGAGAACTGGGAAGCTGACGCCTCCGGCAGTCTGCAGGTTGTATTTCGGTTTGGTAAGCGATTGTGCTTGGGCAGATCTTAGAGTCCGTGAGGGAATGTATTGAGAGAAGTGGGAAGTTAAGTAGGTAGGAGCCTGGTTGTTGACACATTTGTGAGTGTCAGGGATTTGAGCGAAATTCTTTGGGCCACAGAGCCAATGTATGCTCTTCCTGGTGTCGGAGATGTGTGCCGACCTAGGAATGGCGAGGGCTGCTCTGATGGCACAGTTTTGGGCGGTCTGTAGTTTTTTGAGGTTGCGTTGGTAAGTGCCTTGATAAAATGCATTGCAGCAATCAAGTTTGGACATAACCAACGTCCTGGCGAGAGTTATGCCGTTCTGGGTATAGAGGAATGGGCGGCAGGCTGTAATCGGCTTACAGGTGTAGGCCAAGGGAGCGGCGACTGCATTTGTTTGTCAGTTGAGGGACAGTGGAATCAAGGTAGATACCTAAAGTTTTGGTCTCTTTAGCCACTTTGATGGAGTTACCATCAATGTTGAAGGTGCTGAAGGACGGGTCAAGCTTGCTGAGTCTTTGTTTGGTGCCGAGGATGAGGAGCTTTGTCTCGTCATCATTGAGACAGAGCTTGTGATGTGCCATCCATGCTTGGACGACTTGGTATACATCGTTCAAAGCTTTGGCGTCTGCGGTGTAGTCACCAGTAATGGGGATGAGTATCTGGGTGTCTTCCGCGTAGTTAATGTAGGTGACACCCAGACAGTCAAGCATATCGAACAACGGTTTGACGAAAACATTATAGAGCGTAGGAGATACGCACGACCCTTGAGGAACTCGAGTGTCTATGCAAGGGGGGGGGATGGGGAGGTTAGTGGGGATAGGATGAGAGGATAGGTTTAGAACCAGGAGTTACTGGCGTCTGTGTTTTGCATGTTGCAGTTTGTACGAGAGGCCTCGTGCATTGTAACCGTATGAGTGAAATTCACTGCCTCGGGTGTGTGGTGTTTTGTGTTGGTGTTTTGTGTTGTGTGGGTTAAGGTAGATTTGGTCATGCGCACTGGTTGGGTTCCATAGGGGATCCAGAGTCACGAGTGGCCGTAGCGTAAGCTAATCCAGTATCTTGGTGTTTAGTTGTCTGATGGTTTTATGGACTATGTGGGTGGTTCACTGTCTGTGTGCTTCAGCATCTAATGATGCTGGGTGTGAACATAGTATTGATTATCTGTGTAGTGTGGCTAGTCTAGGGTCTGGTTTAGTGACGTCAGTTATGTTGGAGGAGCAGAAAGGGGAACATGCGTTAGTAAGTCTGTCAGTGTGTTGGAGCCTCTGGCATGGCTCTTTGGTTGCTGCTTGACGCTATCTAGCCAGGTTATCGTTTATGTATAATCTAATTTTTCCAGTGATTGCCAATGTCCCCCAGCAGCCACCCTCCATTAAGGTGAACAGAGCTGGCGACTATGAAAAGTGTTCCACGGGAAATGATTGGTCAAGATTGTGGAAAGCAGTACTGTGCTTGTAGGTAATCTTGAGCATTAATTAAAGTGCAGGACGCGTTGTTCCCGTTTGCAAAGCTGCATTTGAAATTAGTAAGGGTTTAAGGTAGCTCCAGTGGGTGAGTTTTGGATTATGGCACTGCCCTTTTATACGTCTGGGTATAGTATTCTTGAATATCTGCCGTGTGATTAGAAAATTAATCTGTTTGCAAAAAGATATATTTTTTTAATGAGCATGTTGCTCAAGAAGCTTGGTTTCTTTCTATTCTTAGCCTTTTAGACCAGCCGCTTTTATCTTGCACCATATATTTGATTAGTTTGGTATTGGTCTGAAAAATGCAATACCTTGAATACTGATTTCAAGAATGTTATTTGTATAGCATCTAACAGCTGTTATGACCTTGAAGCGCTTTAGGTTGTCTGAGCACGCATGATCAACTGTGCATTGCAGGAGAAGGATCCTTGCATGATCGTATAAGTTATGGTTGCAACAGCATGGTTTTTGGTAGCGATGACTGCAACTGTTACATTATATTTGAGTACATGTGTTGAATGCCGAATTTGGTACGAGGGACTCCCCACCTAATAGTGGGATGCTGCAGTAGGTGTTGCGAACTGTATTTATATCGCCAGCGCAACTTGCTGCATTTGAGAACAATGTCACACCTTGATGTTTTAATAAAAGTGCTGTCTTTTTTTTTGCTTGGTCAAACTGTTTCCATTGGAGTTTAGACTGATGCGTTTAATTGGAGCCTGCTTTGGTCCTTTCCCAGTCATTAAAACTAATGGGGGTGGAATTGTCATCGTGTTTATTACTTTAGATCTTTGCGCAAAAGTTTTCAGTACAGAGGCCCCATCTCGCAGGAAGACCAGGCCCTTACGCTGGAATGTTCATTATCCCATAAAGTCCCCTTTGAGGTTTTAAGACTATTAGCATATTGTATAACAATATCGCTTTTGGAGTCCTGGTAGTGGGGCATAAAACGTTATTTCAATAGTGGGTAAAGGGATTAAACAAAACATTTGACAATTCAATGTGTTTGTGTATTTTATTGTGAGCTTAGTTGAAAAAACGTGCTTTAGATATGTCCAAGAAAACCGTTCCTCTATAAGAAAGTGAGCCTATGTTTCCATGTTTTAGCATTTTTGCTTTAAAATGGAGGTTGCAGGTCGTGTTGAAGGCTCAGTGAAAAAAGATCCTCCCAGAGTCCTGTTGAAAAATCTTGTTTGGGAATTGCATAGCAGTTTCTTGAATTTAGAGGAATGCGGTGTGCGGTTTCTCGCTCCTTTCTAGAATATTTGGAATACAGTCAATAGTTACTGACTGCATTACAAGTATTCTAATTGGCTGAGAGGAGGTCCGTAATGAGAACCTATGCTAATGGCTAACGACTCGTCCCCAAGTTGAGAAGAGGCAAAACAGACGGTCGTTCTTTATCCCATGCAATAATTACCCCACTACTGTCAGAAAATGGTAATGGCAGTATAGGTAGTGGAGTTGTGGTGGTGAAGAAAAAAACAATTTCAATAGTGGGTAAAGTACATGTACAAAATGTGTTGGTAAATAAAATGCGGTTTTATTTTGTAGTACTTAAATCACAAGGATGTCTTTATAAGGTAAACACTTGTAAATGGGTGAAGTAATGTTGGAGTTCGCTGAGCCAGCTAACCTTAAGATTGATTATACTTATACTTCCTTGAGATTGAAAAATCACTATAGATCTGTTGGTACCTACTGTCTGCAAACAGATGGGGGGGAAAAACTGGAACACCCAAACAGTTTAAACTGAACCAGTTCAGCCAAGCTTTCAATTGGTGTATAGAGCAGTGGTTTCCCTACTACAGTGCACTCAGTAGTTCTGACCATTGAAAAATAGAAACCAAGTCGTCATGCCATGAAAGCATGGTTTATTATAATGTGGACATGCACAAACCAAGCGGAATCCCTGCTCTACACACTTTGATTGTAGGCTTGGTTGAACTGGAACGATTTACCATGAGCCTACATTTGGTGTAACGTAAAAGTGGCTTCTCTGTGAAAGCATTTTCCAGGTTTAATCTTTCACTTACGTGTGTTAAATTAGATGTTAGCTGGCACGTTGAAGTTGCAGTGAAAGATATTCTGATAGGGGGAGTCTTGTTCAAATTAATCTTGCTGTGAAATTGTGTGGTTACTTGAATGCAGAGCAGTGTTTTCTGTCATCTGTCTGCTTTGTTGTCTCGGATTCTGAGATCGTAATTCTCTGGCTGAAGCCAAGCACAAGTTATTGCCATCCTGAATTCGGAGCATTCTTATTGGTTCAGGACAATGACTTGGTGCTAGAAGTTTCACTGTCATTAATGAGCCTAATAACCTCTTTTCCTATGACACGTTGAAAAATATGAAAATGTATCAAAGATGAAGCCAAGAAAAAATATGCTTTTAACTTGTTAACTTGAACATTTAACTTCTGCTTGGTTCAAATAACTGGATATGGAGGATATGCCTTTTTAATGTTTTCTGCCAATTGTTTGTTTGTATAGTAGGCCATTCGGTATGTAGTGCAGGTATTGGATAGCATAATGGCAGAATCTAGCATGACCCTTGCACATATCAATGCATGGTGATACTGCTGGTTTGCAATTCCATCATGTCACACTTTGCGTTTAGTTTGTAAAATTTAAATTTCTTTCTTGTCTGCACTCTTACACAGTCCTATTCTTGACGATAGAATTTGGGTAAACTAGGCACGATTGTACTGCTCCACGATCTGGAAGACAGGTCTAATTAACTCAGTATTGGTTAGTCTGATCTGTAAGCGACATTGTTCTGTCCTCATTCACACCTTTGTGGGCATTCCCTTGCGACTTTTGGTCTTTGATTGAATTGTGAAAATGGCAGTCTCCATATATGGACCCCAGACAACCTTCACTTGTGTTTCACATCACTTGAGTTTACTGGGGGGTTTTCTGTATTTTTCATTTTACCTGTGTATTGTGTGACTTTTCCAAAAGTATTTTTACTTCATGCGGGAATCTGTATTTGGTTACTGTACTTGGTTACGACATTGCCTGCTCACTGCGTTCTGTACTTTTTACTTTGATCTCTGTAGCTGCCTGTCTTCTGGCACACTGGACATTGCCCACCTTTTACCTGTGTCTCTGCACTGTATGGATAGCAGACATTGTCTTCCGTGTGTCACCCTGCTATTATGTTTAGTCTTATGTTCTTCCACTCTTGTGTCCCCTGCACTGTGTATACGTATGTGTTGGGGGACCAGAATGCTCCTGCCCAGACAAAGGAACTCCTTTTCCGCCAATGCCTCGGCAACCCTCTTGAAAAATAAACCTGTTCCCATCCCCGACCAGAGCTGCCAACTTTACGGCCAGTGTAATCTGCAGCCTACGGCTCATCTCTTCCTGAACTTCCAGATGTTCAGTTAGGAACAAACAGTCACCGTGTGCTGGTTTGTTTGTTGGTGAACAGTGTTTGGCGTATGAGTGTTTGTGACGATGTGTGGTTGATTTAATAATTGTTGCGTAGTGTATGAAGTTTTTGGTTTTGTTGCAGTAGTTATGGTTTTGTTTGTTCAGTGATAGTGAGGGAGCAGCATATTGGAAATGTATTGCTAGTGTTAGTGGACTCTTCAAGGACTTCAGCTAAATGCAATACATTGGCTACACACAGATTCTGCCACCCCCATAAGTGCCACAATATTGACTACCCTCAAATTCATCTAAATGCAACACATTGTCTAGCTTTGGAGAGCAGCAAAAATTAGTGGTTATGCTCCAAATGTGCACTGAATTCAATCCGTGGCTGTGGACTGGATGTGAGCCTAGCTTCAATACAGTGGGTATGCTTTAATAAGCACCAAACCTAACTTCAGCTCTGTAGTTAACATTACATAAAGAAACGGATGTCTCTTACCAGAAGGTTGCTGCAGACAGTTTTTGGCTCTTCTGCGGTGCCCCTGGCAGACAGGGCAAACTGGATGGGAGGTGCCCTCTGCTTCTGACCCTGGTTGAGACTAAGGGGAGCACTTCCTACCACGTAGGCAAGTTGCCAGCCATCCCCCAACCACAACGGGTGGATGGAGGAGAGGGAGGCGGGACATGGCAGCTTCCCAGTGCTGGAGTGTCGTTGCACTGAAATCCTGGAGGGGAGACACTATTTACGAAACGCGTCCCAATTTAAATAAGGAGGTTTACCAAGGGGATAAAGCTCCTGTGCTTGGTATCGCTTCCTACCACCCAGGCAAGTAAACTGCCAAGATTACCCCTCCTCCCCGCCCCAAGTATGGCGGAAAGGAGACTATGGACTAGAAGTACGTTAGCCACTAGAATGACTAACATTATTTTGTTTTTGTAACCAATCAGCTGGAAAGTGAAAATCCCAAATTGATTTAATGACTGATTTGCCCACAGTTACATATTCACTCTAAAGGGCTTTTGGCACTCATGGATTGGCCAGCACTGTTAGTGAGACAAGCAGCTAGAGGTGACAAAATAGGAGATGCCTGCCTTTTCAAAGGATGGTAGTGCAGACCTGGTACAAGAATATTCAAAGGAAGGGGCAGCACGTGTAGCACTGCAACTGTTTTTAAAAACCATTTATTACATGATCTGGAATGTCCAGCGCATGGAATTCCTGTGCTAGCGCCACCTCAGAGAATCCCATTAAGCCACAAGCGATGGCACAAATACAAACCATAGTGGACCAATTAATGAGCCATGGGTTGATTATAATTTTAAAGCAAGCACAAGCCCACATAATACTACTCTTTTGCCTATTTCCAAACCAGGTGGTACTTAACATTCTTTTTAGAATGTGCATTTAAAACGCAGTAATTTTAAAACCGGAGGCAGACCAAAATCTGTATAGTCCAGAGCTTTTAGCCACCCTGCACAAATGCAAATACAAAGCCAACCTTTGGATGTTTTGCACAACCTTTAAGTGAGGAAAGCTAGAAATACACAGCATTCCGGTTTGAGGAGTCATTTTGTGTTCACGGAATTATGCAGGGATGAAAGAATTGGCACAGCACTTTCTTAAGCAGTCCTTTAGCAGAAATTCATAACTGCTTGCAATATGTAGATAATTCACTCGTGAGTATTTACTTGGAACACTTGCCGCAAGTGGATTTAATTATTTGTACACTGGCTGCCACAAGGTATTTGCATAACTTCAAGACGTATTTAAAATGGCTCACCTTCCTGGGTTGTACTCGCTCAGATGAAATGCACTAGAATACGCACGCCTAATTGTAGGCCATTCTAGGTCTTATTAAAATGTTTGCAAATGATGAGTGTCAAATTTCGCTCAGCTAGTGAAACCACTGTATGCTTTGATAAAACCAAACTTCAAAGTGGCTCACTGGTTGCCAAAGCACACATGTTTTGACAGTATGTGTACTCATTGATTTGATAAACTGGTCATTTTGCAAGACAAATATATTACTCCTACGTCCCGTCCCCTTTCCTCCATACTTATGGGACATCTCTGTCCTGTGGCACGGGACCGGAGCACTTTGTAAAAAGCATCCAAAAAATGTTTTCGAGGGGATTGGGTCCTCCGATGTATTCCATATCTGACAGTAATCACCACAGCTGTGCTGCTTCGGAAAATCTTTCTGCGTCCTGCGTCGATGACGTCGATGCGCCGCCCTCGAGGACCTCCTCCGACAGCCGACGTCACTGGATGTTTAGAGAGAAGACTAGTGTTAGGAGAGTTGAATTCATGCATAAAATTAACACTGAGCAAGCAGAAATGGTGCAGTGCCTGGTTTCAGCATGAGGGGTTAAGGGTTGCCATTGTGTTATGTGCTTTCAAATAAACGCCAGCGCTTGACTCTGGTTAATCTAAATGTGGATTACATCCGCGTGAGTCAGCTGCAAACATGCTGAGGGAAGGGGGAGAGAGGGAGAGGGAGCATGCTGTCAGGCCCGTGTGGTCAAGATGCAAGAAGTGTTCGCGCTCGGTGGAATCCGCTAGATGAGCTTACCTCTTACTCAGTGTATTCACGGCATGAGGAAACGCTGCTGCCGCATGAGTCAGCTGAAACGATGCAGAGGGAAGAGGGAAGCGCACAGTCATGCCCGTGCAGCCTGGATTGAAGGTGTGCGTGCACGGCTTCCACTGTAACCATGGATACCACGCATGCACAGTAGTCGTGTTTATTTACTTCTGTTGTCGTTGGAATCGCGCGCTTGCCGCTGTGAGCTTTAGGTGAAGTAGGGATCTGAGCGCGGAGCGCGTCAGACACAGCAGTGTCAGTGCTCGCCATTGCCTGCCCTTTTCAGAGAAGTCAATTCAGCGCCTATGTGTCATGGTATGCATAAACTATAGGCAGTTATTTGTTAATGGAAGTACAATTCCCTGCATGTCCAAAGAGCCTATTCAATGTACACGGGTGCCACTCTATCTACGGTGAGAGCACCTTGTGTAAATGAGGCTCAAGGATTGTCAAGAGTAGGTTTATACCAGATGGTGGACCGTAAATGCTAGCGGCCGGGGTACTCGTTGGGTGAAAAAGGGGTGCACGGAGCAGGTGGTAATCATGGGGGATGTATTGACATCAGCTTGGTCTATCACATATTCTGGTTACAATATAAATAGGTCTCAAAGCTCCAGCTAGTAGGTATGCCCTGATGGTGTTTTAGTCAGATGTGTTGGTGGGTGTGGCTTGAAACTTCGAAGCTACACTTAGTGGAAAGAGGGTAACCTACAGGCAGATGAATACATAGTTGAGGACTATGCATCGCCAGGTGAGGAGTATAGGTCCGATGGCGTTACTGGAACGCGAGGCACATATCCGCGATGTTGAGTGCTTCACGGTGATGCCTGATTGTAAGGTTGATGGTTTAAATAACGGGTTGAAAAATCCTGTTCAGGCCATGATAGGTGTCAAGCCTATGAATCCATCTGGATTCTTTTCTGAGAAGGCTATGCTGGTTGTCATGGCTTCCCTTGATTTTCTCAACTACCCACCAAAGGATATGCTCCACTAGAGGCGCTGTTAAATTTTTACATCTGATTTTCGACCTATGTTCCGAAATTCTGATGTTGACTGCTCGAGTGGTTTGGCCAATGTAGCGAAGTCCCCAGGGACATTCAATACAGTAAATTATGTTCTGGTGATATGCCCGCCTGCGCCGACGGTCCCAGTTGTGGTTCCTGTGGCTCCGCCAGCGCCGCCCTTACTGGCTGGGCCTCCCCCAACAATTCCACCCCTGCCTCCGTTGTCCCCAGCGGACAAGGCAATTGTGGTGCCGGATGTGACTCAGCCTGGACCGGACCTGTCGGACGGTGTGCAGGGCGATCGGGACAGCGAAGACCAGCCCCGCTTTGTCAGCCTTTCACGACTGGGTGCTGGACATGTCTGTTGGATGTTCCAGTACCAGAGGCACCCGCTCCGCAGGAGGGCGTGCTTTCGGGGGCGTTCACCTTGTCTCCTTTGGAGCGTACCGGCTTGTTCTTGCAGAAGGACGTTTTGCCCGAGGTCCATAAAGTGTGGGAGAAACCACACTTTGGACTGTTTGGAAGATTGATGCGCGTTACAGGCTCCATTCTTCGGAAGAGGTGGCCTTAGCGTCGTGTCTGCCCCCCTCCTCCACGGTAGTGGCTGCAGCCACTTTGCAATCCAGACCTGCGTCATCCTCTTCTACGACGGCTACACAGGTTCTGGCCAAAGAGGACAAGCTTCTCGACTCCCTTGGGAGGAAGATTTTCACTAACTCAGCCTTGCAGCTGCGTTAAGCGAATGCAGAACTGGTGTTAGCGGGGGCGAATATGAAAATGTGGAAAGGTCTGTCTGAGTTTGAGGAGTTTATTCCCGCTGAAAAGCTGGAAGATTTCAAAGCGGTATTGTTGAACGCCAGGGTCCTGGCACAGGATCTGCTGGAGGTGGCGGCGCATCATGTCGACACCTGGGCCTGGGGCCTTATGCTTGGCATGGATATCCCTTGTCAGGCTTGGCTGTACGCCACCAAGTTCTCAATGGTGCAGGGTAAGGTTTTGGACCTGCCTTTTGATGGCAAGGAACTCCTTCATTCTAAAAAAGACATGGAGCTGACCAAAACTAAGTACAGCACTCAGACCGCCAAGTCTTTGTCTGTCCTGCTAAAACTTCCTTTCAGGACACAGATTGTCAAACCCTCAGCCTTCCTCTGGTTTGAGGGGTTTTTTAGATCGGAAATCCTGCAGGGTTGACACCCCTTTGGGAAATTCCCGCTGAAGGCAGCAATGGAGTCGGGTTTTTTTCCCGCTCCTCAGCCTGCTCTTCAGGTTCAGGTGGTGCTGCCACCGAGAAACAAGCTAAATGAGGGTTTTTGGCACTCGCACGAGACACTGGTTCGCAGGACGCATTGCGTCTTATTGGGAGTCGTGCCAGATCATAATCTAGGACCTGTGGGTCTCGTCAGTCGCGCGGGCTTCCGCTTACCCCTTCCCCATACCCCACCCATCAGTTCTCCCTTCCAGCAGTCAGGGTCGTCTTCCCTCAGAGCCGAAATTCAGAAATTGCTGGATCTCAAAGTGGTGAAACCCGTTCCCCTAGGGGAGCGAGGGGAGGGCTTCTATTCCTGACTGTTTACGATTCCCAAACCCAACCAGGCTGGCCTGCGTACCATCCGAGACCTTTCCCAGTTCAATCGTTTTCTACCCCAAGAGAAATTAAAGATGATCATGCCTCGTCAGATAAAGTCCTCTTTGCAGAAGGGCGATTGGCTCAGCATGGTGTACCTTCAGGATGCGTATATGCATATTCTGGTCTGGAATCCACACCGGAGATACCTACGGTTTTCTGTGCGGAAGGAGCACTTCCAGTTCCGAGTGCTCCCTTTTGGCCTCAGCTCGGCACGCGTGTCTTTATGAAGATGTCGGTTATTGCAGCTTATCTTCGGCTTCAGGGTATCCATGTGTATCCGTATTTGGACGATTGGCTGTTGCTCAGTCCTTGTCCGCTGAAAGCCTCGATCAATCTTCAGTCTCTCCTCCAGCTCCTGTTTCACCTTGGGCTGTCAGTGAACTGGTGGAAATCTTCCATGATGGTCACTCAGGTCTTGACGTTCCTGGGTTTTCGTTGGAACACGATCAACTGCAGAGTCTACCTGACCGGGGACAGAATGGCGGATCTGTTGGCCACGTGTCGGATGTTTGCGCAGGCGGAAAGCATGTCGGCCTGGTGGTTCCAGAGGCTTCTGGGCCTCATGGCCTTGTGTGTTTTGGCTCTTCCTCTTGCTCGGCTCATGATGAGGCGGACGCAGATGGTTCTTCGGAGTTCTTGGCGGCAGGCTGTGGATCCGGACTCGAAGATATCGATTCCGGCTTTCACGAGTGGACCTGGTGTACTGGTCGTCTCTCAGCATCCTCTCGGTGGGTGCAGGTTTTCAAGATCCCACTCCGAGGGTGACTATCACGACGGACTTCTCCCTTCTTGGGTGGGGTGCGACGTTGGATCTTCAGGTCTGACCTCTGGCCGCCCCAAGACACGTTCCTTCATATAAATCATCTGGAGCTTCTGGCGATCTTCCTGGTGCTCAAGGCGTTCAGGCCGGTCATTGCCAACAAAGTGGTTCGGCTTTGTGTCCGCATGGACAATGTGGTGTCCATGGTTTACATCAAGCAGGGGGCACCACATCTCCTCCTCTTGTGGATCTTGCCATTCAGATTTGAGAATGGGCGGTTCAGCATGGTGTCTGGCTGGTGGCTGTACACATCCCGGGCCAGCTGCACATTACAGCAGATGCCCTAAGCCGACAAACAATGGTCAGCTACGATTGGGAATTGAAAGTGGAGGTCCTCTTACAGATATTCCTGTATTGCGGCACTCCGAAAGTGGACCTCTTCGCAACATCGGCAAACAAACTTCCTCTGTGTGCCTCCAGAAATGGGCTGGAAGCCTCCTCCATGGGAGATGCTCTCGAGATTCCATGGCACAACATGAGGGCGTACGCTTTTCCGCCTCTGCCTCCGATTCATCGGGCGATTTGCAAGCTGAGGAACACGGTGAACTGTTCTCTTCTGCTTATAGCTCCATGGTGGCTGGCCAGGTTCTGGTTTTCAGAGCTTCAACATCTGTCGGTGTGTGCACCACAGGCTTCTGCTGGTTCCTGATCTGCTTCACTAGAGAGATTGGCAGCAATGGCACCCCTCCCCACAATCGTTCAGCTTGGCAGCATGATGCCCGAGTTCAGATCTTTAGAACATCTCCACCTGTCTGCTGACTGACATGCGTATTATTCAGGAAGCCCTCCACAAGGTCTCAGTATAGAAGAAAGTGGCTTTGGTACTGTTACTGGTGCTTAGCGAAACAGCTGGACCCCGGGGTGGCTATGATTGACACGGGGCTGTCCTTCGTCTCTCATCTAGCAGAGTCGGGCATTCATGTCCTGTCATGCAGGACTTCTCTTTCGGATGTGGCCGCCTACCTATCCACGGATCAGAGCTCTTTTTCACTGCCAAATCCAGTGATTAAATGGCACTTTGCGGGTCTAATGCGTCTTTACCCTGCTGTTCGCAAACCGCATCCGACGTGGGATCTGAACGTGGTTCTTACAGCCTTGTGCCATAAGCCTTTTTTGAACCAATGGCTACGGTAGATCTTAAGCACCTTTCGAGGAAGGTGTCTTTCTTGGTCGCCGTTACCTCGGCAAGGCGGGTGAGTGAGCTCCAAGCTTTGTCGGTGGAGCAATCCTTCTTGGTTTTCCACAAGGATAGGACAAATCCTTCTTTCTTACCAAAGGTGGTTTCTGATTCCTTCTAAATCAATCTCGTTGCCTGTCTTCTTTCCAAACCCGGCTTCGGAAGCTGAGAGGGTTTTGCATTGCCTGGATGTTAGAAGAGCTCTTAAGTTCTATCTGGACAGAACATCTGAGCTTAGGAGTTCTTCACAACTATTGGTGACCTTTGGTAACCCGCAAGGTAAGCAAGCCTCCAAAGCGACTATCTCCAGATGTATTGCTGCCTGTATTACGGAGTCTTTCGCTATTCAGGGTCTCCAGCCTCCTAAAGGGATTAATGCACTTCTGGTACGGTGCAAGGCAGCTGCTGTTGCCTTTCAAAAGTATGTCCCCTGGGAGACCATTGCGAAAGCGGCTACTTGGGCTTCCCCATCAGCTTTTTGTAAACATTACTGCTTGGACCTGAGCTCCAGATCTGATGCTCAGTTTGGCCAGGCTGTGCTGAAAAACATTTTTCAGTAGGGGTTTCCATTCACGCTTAGTTCCTGTGAGGAGTGCTTGGAAATCTCACATAAGTATGGAGGACAGGGGACGGGGCGTAGGAGTATAACCAGGTCACTCACCGTAGTGACTACCTTACGCCTAGTCCATAGTCCCCTTTCCTCCATACGCCCGCCTGCCATCCCCTCTAATAAGGATCCTCTATTATTGCTTAAAGGTCTCTGACCTGGCGATAGAAAAGGACTGATGGGTGATGTACTGGGCAGAGCTAAGAAAGGCGGGGTTACGACCGCGTGCGGTATCCGCGTAAAACTAGAGGAAGGGCACATTTTTGAAAAATGTGATGCTTTTTACAAAGTGCTCCGATCCCGTTTCACAGGACGGAGGAATGTCCCATAAGTATGGAGGAAAGGGGATTATGGACTAGGAGTAAGGTGGTCACTACTGTGAGTAACCTGGTTAAATTACACACAGTTCCAGACCACTTGGATTAATTCTAACTTAATCTTTTACCCTGAGTGGAAGAAGGAAGATGAGTTCTGGAGTCCAGCATATAAAGTAGAAGGGTAACGCATTGGCACCAAGCATATTGCCTATGCTTCAGGGCAACCTGTGTTGTGAGCTGTTAAAGCAAACAAATGCAATAAACGGGAAAGCAGGGAGCAGTTTGGGCCCATATTGTGGTGTAACGCAACACTTCAATTACTCTATTTGTAGGAAAACTCTGCCAAAGAATGCCTTCACCATGTTCCAATGTCTGAGGCGATGCAATCCCTAGATTCTTTTAAAGAAAATAATTGGACAGCTATCATGAGGCGCACTCAGAGTGACCGTGTCATGTCAGCTACCTGCACCACCTCTGACCCTGGAATACCTTGCAAGGAAGGACAAGTGTCCATAACATGTGAAACGTACACTCGGTCACACAATGATGCAAATCCTGCAGACTGAGGCAGTGCATCAGGGATTCCGTGCATCAGATTCTAATGATCAAGCGCAGGAGCAGGGCTTCTATGGGATAAGGGATGCCATTACAGATGTAGTGGCATTGGTCCAGAATGACTGGTCTATTGTTTGAAGTGACCTAGAAGCAGCCAGTGATTTTTCTAGTGTGACAGACTTTCTGTACACCTAGATTAGAAGAGTTCCAGATTGGAATGTGATTTCAACAGATAGATGCTCTTAATTTGTCCACTGTTGCAATATGCCGGGCAATGTCGGGTACTGCATTCTTCTTGCTCCGCGTGATTCGGTTTTGTGGCATCATCTGCATGGATACCTGATGTGTCCACTTGAATTTTGCATGCAGTTTTGAATAAACCCCTTCAATGGACATCTTCTATGGTTTGTCAAACTACACTCCTGTGGGGAAAAGTGCACTTCATGAAGAACACTTGGGTTAGAGAAGACTATTGTGTGATACACCCATGCATGCAGTGCTCCAGATAAGATTTTGAAGTGGAGTATTTTACTCCTTAGTTTTGGAGCAAAGTACATTTTTTTTTTCTTTTGATGGAGTAAAAACACTAGTCCGGTTCCCAATTGGAGTATTTAATAAACGAGTAAAAATATGTTGAACTGTAAACCTGTTTTTTTTTTTTATTTTTTTTTTTTTGGTTTGGGGGTCGGGGGGGCAGGGGTGAGAAATACTACTTTGCACCAAGATATTCATGCACATTAAAAGATAAATTTGACCTCTTCCATAATTTCCTCCTGTGCTGCTACATGAACTACTGGTTCAAACACATCAATTGATCTGTTTGGGTGAAATCAGCTCTTATGTGTCAGTTTCCCATTTTATTTGGAGTATTTTTATTTTTTGGGAGTATTTGCCTATTTCTAGGGAGTAAAAGGGGCTGATGCTCCCCTTTTCTGTAGGGCTGCATGCGTTTCACTTTCAGGTCCTGAATGAGCACTACTCGTTATGTAATTTGCAAGGGATTACTTTGTGCGCACACAAGCTAAGTGAATTCCTGCGAGAACACTGAATATACATTCTGCAGTCAGGCACACAGGTTATGTGTAGCCGTGTGAGGACTGAGGAGTCTTACCTCGAAACATTCCAAAACTGTTAAGCCACGTGCATCAGTTCTAGCCTCTCAGGATACAATGGAAGGGGCTTTTCAGGCCTCGACTGACATTTGCCAGCTCACAGGCATACACTCAGCTTTTTCTCACGGTTTGCAACCAAACCACTCAAAAAGGGACTGGAAACGTTCAATGCTGTTTTTAAAAAACTTTTTTTACAACCTTGCCATTCATGACCATTTGGTTGCTTATGATACTTGCTATACTGGGAATCGTTGTCCCTGTGCTGTGCTAAACTCTGAATCTTCAGTGACCTGCATCCTGTGCCTTGAAGCTGATTGATTTCCTTTCGGAACTGAATTGTGTAGACTTACTTGGCTTTGCACAGTGTTTTCAATTTGAAGAAACATTTACTTTTTTCCTTGATTAGGAACAAATCTACAGTCAAAACCACGGCCATGAGTGGTGATCCAAGGAGTTCATACTTTCCAGTCACTGGAGGGGGCGGGGAGTTTTGGGTGGGAGCAGGAGGTCCATGTCAAATACCAGATTTGGCATCTTGGCAAGATCAACTCTTTAAAACTGTCCGAACACAGACTTCTGAGTCAAGAGACGTTACCCTCACATATTTTACTGAAATTTGTAGACGTACCTCCAACCACTGTAGCTTTCTATGGGGACGTGTCTGGAGAGAAATTGCCCACAGGACGGAGACAAAGAATGTCTCGATGGCTCCAGCAGCGCAGTTGCAGAACAGTGTGCAATGGATGAGTAATGTTCACAAAGCCTGCTTCAAGCCAAAGACAGGATGACACTTGCATCCTCCCTAACCATTAGTCCTCCGGAGGTGACTGTTTTACCTCATTCCAGGAATATATGGGTTGACCCTCTAACTCTCCCCATTGAACTCGGAAGAGGTGGTCATGGCTGTCCCATTAGCTTGCAGAAATCTGGAGCGCCAAGTCTGCTTGCATCACCACTGTTTGTTGACACACCTCAAACAAAGATTGGCAGCTAATCCGGAGTTCAAAGAGCCTGAGATCACTGAATCTACTTATATTTGAACAATCTGCTTCCACTGAACTAAAATTGTACCACACTTCACACTAACGCACTGGAGGACCTTACCCTACACATCACAGTAGGTGAAAAATAAAATCCTGTATTGTATCTTAAAGAGCACGAGCTTTAACTTTGGACGATCTACGCGTGCGCTCATGAGCCCAATATCACAAAGTTCATGGTTTGTTGGAAACCCAGGAAATCCATGGCCACTTTGTGCTGTATGCTAATTATGAATGCGTTTTCCAAAAATCTGACTTTTATATATTGATGTCATGACCAGTGGTAGTAATCTAAATGCTTCTTATTAAATGCATTTATGAATTTGTTTTTCTTAGCACCTACCTGTATACAGTGCTTGTGGACACACTGCAGAAAATGTACATGTGTATATGTAATACTTATGCTTCCTGTCCCCTTTCCTCCATACTTGTGGGACATTCCATCATCCTGTCCCCTTTCCTCCATACCTGTGGGACTTTCCGTCCTTTGGGACGGGACCGGAGCACTTTTTAAAAGAAAAGCATCAAAATTTTGTTTTTTTGTCCTTTTATTTTTACGCACCTTCCTGAACTCCTCCTCGCTCTTCAGTCCTTTTCTGGATGGTTGGACGCACTTGCATCACAGGGAATATTTTTCTTTTTGTTCCCTTGTCCTTCATTCCTGTTATGGTTCCATGGTCCCCTTTTCTCCGTCTATGCCGGAGCGCCTGGGATATGTGTCCTGTTCATCGTGCAAACGTTGTTTCGTGAGGGTGGATCCCCACTCTTTTCCTGGAGTGCTTAGGCCCGGAACACCATGGGACTCATACTTCTACTGCGACTCCCAATCCGTCCAGGCACTCCAGCGTTGGCTTGTCTGGTGGGAAGCAGCGTTTCAACGTGTTCCTCCACCAAACTTGCAACTCTTCTTTGAAGAAAAAAGGTAACAACCGGTAAGTTAGTTCCTTTTCAGGGCACCCCGGTCAGGGGACTCCTTCCTGGGGTGTTCCAGGTCTGGGAGGGGCTTACGTGGCTCTATTACCAGGGATCTCCCTAAGGTGTCCCGCAAGGGATCAAACAGGCGAACCAGAGTTTCCTCCAAGGACCCCCACAAGGGGGATGCCAAAACCGGATTTTCTTCCGAGGCTAGTTAGGCCCAGTACTACTGGGGCTGTTAATGGGGGTCAGCACCGAGGTTTCCATATCTGGAACTAACTGTACCGAGTCTCGGCTCGAGGTCCCCCTCAAGGTGACTAAACGTACAGGGGTTACTCGTGAGGTTCCCCTTCTTGGGGCTATATCTAACACCAGCAAGATTGAGTGGCCCCGTTTTGAGGGTCCTGGCTTCAGGGGGTGACTCTAAGCCTTCCCATGCTCGAGACGTGTGGTGAAATCAAGCCCGCTGATCGGGCAAAGAAGCCAGTCAAGCACCATAAGACTTCCAGTAACTGATCCAGAGGGTCCCCCACTCGAGACTAATTCTTCAGCAGTCCTTAAGGTGTCTAATAAACACTCCAGATAGTACCAGCCCTGCCGAGGTTCCTTGTTCCCAGGCTAAAATGGCACATAAGACCCCCGACTCCCCTGTGGTGTCTATGGCCTCCCACCAGTGATGCAGTTCGCCTCAGGCGTTGACAATATGGCGGCCCAACCCCCGCAGTCCACGGCAGCCATTTCGACTACCTCCTACACCACCGTTCACCACAGCTGGTGCTGAGGCCTGTTTTTTTTAAGGCAGAGCAGCCTTTTCCACGTTTTGTGGAAGGTAAAAACCTGTTCTGCCCTCAATTGGATTGGCGTGCTCGGACTCCGCTGCCTCATACAGTCTTGCTCCTGTCTGCGCCTTTAGTCTACATGGATCCAAATGGTGGAGGACCACCCTGGCAACCGTCCTCTTGCCGTTCCTGGGGGTATGCCCCTTCCGAGCGGTCTCTGCCCGCTCCAGCACCTAGACCTTCATCCGAGGATGCGTTTTTGGTAAATTTCAGACGCTTATGCATTCTGATCCCATGAAGGTGTACTTTTAGGATTTGTTTAAGGAAATGTATCCTAAGCCGCCTGAACCCACCCCAGCTCTGGCAATCCCCATGCAGGTTGCAATGTTTGCTTCCCTTCAGACTTGGGAATGACTGAAAAGTTCAGAAATGCTATTTATTCTTCTTTGTTTTGGCCGTTGGCAGCTGATCTTGTCATCCGTAGTGCTTCTTTCTTCGCTGTCATCGGTTGATGGAGGGGGTGGAGGGGCGTTCACGCTCCTTTGTGTCAAGCTTTACTTCATTCAGATGCAGCCATGCTCTTGACTTCAACTGCTGTATGTGTAACCTCCTCTACTAGGTATGGTCCTTCAAAGCGGGGCTTATTCCAATTGTGCACAAAGCTTTGTGCTAACACATGGTCCCCTGGTTACAGACTAGGCTGTATTGGGTTGTATAAGTATTTATAAAGCGCAACAAAAACCGGGTGTCATCTAGGCGCTGAAAGGAACCAGAGTGGAGAGCATCCTCCATTTAAAACCGTGTTTTGAGCTGTTTTGCGAAAGCTTGCTAAAACGTGGTTGCTCCTAATATAAAAAGGAAGAGCATTCCACAGTGACTGGGCCAGCACAGAAAAAAATCTGCCTCCAACCAGAGCACGTCGGAAACGGGGGACATATGGCAAATATTGGTTGGATGAGTGGAAAGATCTTAGGTTAGTAAAGAGAGAAGTTGGGGATTCGGCTCCCACAGAGTGAATAGCATGGTGAACTGTCCATAATCTTTTTTTTTTTAACTTATTTTTAGCTTGACGACAAAGAGAGCAATATCACATCTCGTGACAATGGAGTATGCAAGTAATTACATCAGACATTTGATAGCGTATATATACAATTGGCAATCAGGATACAGTGAGGGCTGATCATGGTGCGTGAGCAATACACCAGTTTAGGTAGCAGTATCGGTAGGAGATGAGGGTGTAGAAAAAGTGCCCCGAGTCTACGCGCATTGAGTTCATGTAGGAGCAAAACGGTGACCATACATTCCTGAGTCTAGAATGCAGTGGTTGTTGGTTGGACCAAGTTTCCTCAGTGTCCGATGCTCACGTTATAGATCTAAGCCATTGAGTATGGGAAGGAGCTCTGGGGCGGAGCCAGCATAGCAGAATGCATCGTGTAGCGAGGAGCATGCAGAGACCTGCTAGTTTTTGGACGTCCTGTCCCAACCCGGGAAACTCGTAGAACAGGAATTGTAGTGGAGAAGGGGTAATGGTGTGGTGTAAGACTGCAGACATCGTCGTACAGACCATTTTCCAAAACTGAGCTAGGTGGGGGCAGGACCATATCATGTGTATGTATGTGGCGCTATCGCACCCTCATCTCTGGCATTTGTGGGAGTGTTCCGGGGACATGCGGTGCAACCTAATTGGGGTGTAACGGTATTTGTGTAAAATTTTAAATTGAATTAATTTAAAATGAGAATTAAAGGACACCCCCTGGGTACGTGCGCACATACGATTCCACCCCTAGGTCATCTGCCCATGAACGTTCAACTTATCGAATAAAGGAGTGGATTTATTTTGTAACTATACAATCTGGAGAGCTTTCCTTATGAAGGAGGCAGCGTTGCATAGCTCGGCAAGGATGGGATCGTCTGGGGGGGGGGGGGTATTGTGGGAATCTCTGGGTATCTGAGTTTAAGGAGGCGGCGGAGGCCTGAATATTGGAGCCACACAGCCGGTTTCCGTCATAACATCAGTGGGAGATCCGGCCACTCAAGGAAGTTATCCTGGGCAAACACATCTCGGGCCAACTCATAGCCCGCCTCGGAGCACCATGGGCGAGGGAATATGTGGGACCCGTGGCAGGAAATTCCACAGGGGAAGTTGACCATGGAATGGGTAGGGTGTGCTGGACAGTTTCCAGATCTTGGCGAGGGCCAGCCAAGTACTGGCTACCGGGTCATGGGAATAACGCTCAGGGTGTAGAGGTGTAAGAATTGGGGATTGGACAGCCTGTCCCTTTACCTCCAGCTGTTCTAGTCTAACATATGGAGGGGGATCTGAAGTGTTGAACCAGTGTGAGGCAAATTGGGCCTGGGCAATGACCCAGTATTTAGTAAAATGGGGTACAGCAAGCCCTCCACTGTCAATGGGGGCAGTCAAAGTCCCCAGCTTGAGTCAGACTGATCCAGTGTGCCATAAAAAAGAATCAACAGTACGGGTCAATTCCTAGAAGAAGCCCTCACCAGGCCACAGGGGTATAGTAGTGAACGGATAAAGTAGCTGCGGAAGCACAATCCTCTTTAGGATCCCAATCCTACCTGCCAGGGAAATTGGGAGTCTCGCCCAGCCTGAAGCCTTCCCTGCAAGAGCGGTTAGATATTTTCCCATAGTGATTTTCGTACAAATCATTGAAGTGGGGTGCCACCTCAATGCCCAGGTAGGTGAACGACTGAGCCAGATGAAACCCTCCAGGTCAGGGGGGGTGGCGAACTGTGCCTTCAGTTAAGGTGAATATGGTGTATTTAGAGCAGTTCACCTTAAGGCCAGAGATATGGCCAAAGTCTAGGACATCCGCAAGAACTGGAGCTAGATTGAGGGCATGGATATACAATAAGGTGTCGACATATAGTGAGTTGATATCTGTTAGACCTCTGTGCATGGGATTGGCACATCATATCTGCAAAGGGCTCTATGGCTATGGCAGAAATCGGGGGTGAGGAGGGGTGGAGTGGGAGAGTAAAGGGCAGCCCTGTCTAGTGCCCCTGGCAATTTGGAACAGGGGGGGACCATCTATACTCGGTGAGGACACTGACTACCGGGTCAGAGTAAAGTAGTGCCACCCAAGAGCGGAAACCATGACCAAAGTTATACTTCTCGAGTAGATGATGATACAGAATCAAATGCCTTTTGCATATCAAGTGTGGCGGCTACCGCTTGAATCTTAGGGTTAATTCTACTGATATTAAACAAGCGTCTCAAATTACAGGAAGTTGAGCGCCCAGGAATTAACCCTGCCTGGTCTGGTTGAATGTGTCATGTATGGTGCCAATCGCAGGGCCAGTATTTTGGCGTAAATTTTAACGTCGCAGTTGATGAGATAGGGGCCTATACGATCTGCATGGTGTAGGGGGTTTGCCGGGCTTAAGAAGAACAGTAATTATGGCCTTGTGGAGGGAGGGGGCAGTACCAGTTCCGCAGGATTTCTCCCAGAGCGCCAGAAGGTGGGGCGGGGGGGGGGGGGGGGGTGTTCAGACAGGGTTTGTACTTTTGATAAAATTCGACGGGGAAACCATCTGAGCCCAGCGCTTTACACGGAGATAAGGAATCAATAGCCAGGGAGATCCCCCTCCGCTGTGACTGGTGTGTCCAAAAGGTTGCTGGTGTCAGTAGATCGGACAGAGAGGGGGAGGCTATCTAAGAATGTATCAACCTAGTCTATAGTGGCGCTGTCAGCCTTGGAGTAGAGACTTGTAGAATGAACGGAATTCGGAGTTGACAACTTGTGGTGACATAGCCAGGGTGCCATCGGGCCTTTGGATAGCCAGTATGCCTGGGGAGCCCATCTCCTGGCGGACCAGGCGAGCCAAGACCCGACCCATATGTGCCCCCCCCCCCCCCCCCGACCCACCACCCCCACATACCTACGAGCAGGCCAGGGTTATCAAGAAATGTACGTTCTCGTTCCGCATGTTAACGGAATGTATCAAGTTCAGTGCCTATGTCTGCTAGGGTTGTGGGGGATTGATGTATTGAGTATTGGGCCTCCAGGGTGGATGTTGATTCGCTCCCATGGATATCCCTCCTATTCACTTTAAGGATCCCATTCTCCTTGGAGATAGCATTGCCTCTGATGTAGGCCTTGAACACCTCCCAGAGAGTGGCCAGCGAGGAGACAGATCCTGTGTTTGGAGCAAAGTAATCATCTATGGCCGATTCGATCTCAGTCCTCAATTGCCGAGTTTTGAGGTCTGGCCCCCAGTCTAGAGAAATGGTCACCGGGGAATGTTCGGAAAGCGTCCTGAATAGAACCGATAGGTGTGAAACATTCCTGACCAGTGTGTCCGAGATCAACCACCTTTCAATGCGCGAGAGTCGTGCACCGAGGAGTAAAAGGAGTATGAGCGAGACTCTGGGTTCATCGGTCTCCACACATCCACTATCGATAGCTGGGGGAGCAATTTAATAGTATGGGCTGCTTTGGATAGTTGGCGGAGTTTAGAACCCGATCTGTCAAGGTCTACATCGAGGGTGGCATTAGAATTGCCACGCCAGATGATCGGAACAAGAGGGAAGCCCGCTAAAAGGGAAGCCAAGTGCAAATAAAACTCAGGTTCGTCCACATTGGGGCCATAGATGTTAAGTAATAGAACTTCCTTGTGTTGAAGAGCGCAATAAAGCAGTATGTATCTCCCTTGGGGGAAGGGGGGGGTCGACGGAGGCCTTGCATTGAAAGGGGATACTCCTGTGGATCAGGGTCGTGACTACTCGGTTCTGGGTGGAATAATACACCAGTGGTTGTATTTGTTAAATCGGACAGCTCATCACCTAAAGATTTTGCTAGACTGTGGGCATCAGTTCCTGTATGAGTGGGAGGAGCAAGATGTATTCTCACGCAACGTCCATTCACCAACTCATGGGGAGTTGGGTGGCGATCTGAACCAGGATGGTTTCTCAGTGCAAACAAAGCAAAGGATAGACAATGTAGCCACCCCGACTTAATGTAGCTATTCTTTAAGAAGCCAGTTTAATCTCTTATGGAGACCATTGGCCTGTGGGTGATATGCAGACAAACTTGTTTTATGCCTGATAGAATAACTATCTTTTCAAATAACTGGTTTACAAAATGCGGTCCATTATCAGACCGCAGGACTTTGTGCACACCCCATCTAGGAAATAGCTCCCACATGAGGAACTTGGCATGTGGCATCTGGGTGTGTGCATTGACCTGCCTCGATCCATCTGGAAAAGGGACAAATTACCATTAAAATGTACCGGTACCTGTTGCATTCTTGCAACGTATCCACATAATCTATCTGTAGATGCTGAAAAGGACCATTTAGCATTGGGATTGCTCCTCTCGGTCTCCTTAAGGTGTGCCCTGCTGTGAACTTATGACATACAACAAAGTGCGCAATAAACTGTCCCACATGTTCTAATTGTTCGTGGCAGCAAGACTTGCTCTTGTGTGCGCTGGACAGTGATGCTGCTCAATAATGCTAGAGGCTTAACTGGCTTTCCAGTGCTACCTGGTCTCCATATAGCCTCAGTGGGGGATAAAGAGCACCCCTTTTTTTATTTTATTTAATTTTTTTTAAATTACTGAATCCTGTTCATGTGCAGCTTGACCTTGTAGCTCCATTGACTGTACAATTGATAACCTGTAAACGCTGCCTTGCATCAGCATGCAGCATCCTGACAATAGCTCAACATTCAACTTCCAAAT
Source organism: Ambystoma mexicanum (assembly GCF_040938575.1). NCBI lineage: Eukaryota > Metazoa > Chordata > Amphibia > Caudata > Ambystomatidae > Ambystoma > Ambystoma mexicanum. The sequence goes on along the minus strand of NC_090934.1, from coordinate 307,448,086 downwards.
CAGAAAAGTTTGGAAATTATGCTGCCCATTCAGGCAGCACGTAAGCAATCTACGAGGGCTCAGTACAAAAGTAAATGGCCTAGTTTTTGTCATTGGTGTCTAGCTAAACAGTTTGATCCTCGACCGGCTTCTATTGACTGTCTTGTCCTTTTATTTCAGACCTTGCGGCCTCTGGCATTCACGTCTTATCATGCAGAACATGTAGATCAGCCATTGCAGCTTATCATTAGACAGTTACTCCTTTTCACTTTCAATCCCAGTAATCAAGAGGCACTTCGCAGGTCTGAACATCTTTCTGCGGGTCAGGCCGCCTCACCTGAAATGGGATCTGAACGTGGTCGTCGCTGCTTTGTCTCACAAGCCATTTGAACCGATGTCCACTACCAAGCCCAATTTCCTTTCCTTGAAAGTGGCCTTCTCGACTGCATTAACATCTGTGTGAAGAATAAGTGAGATTCAAGCTCTGTAGAACATCTGTTCCTAATTTATGAGGGGGGGCCGGGCGTATGGAGGAAAGGGTCCTATGGACTAGGAGGAAGGTCGTCACTACGGTGAGTAACTGTATTGTACTCCTACGTCCCCTTTTCTCCATACTTCTGGGAGATTACCAAGCACTCCTTACAGGATAACGGGTGGATGCACTCCTTTACTGAAAGGTTTTTAAGAACAGCTTGCCCGAACTGAGCATCAGCCCTGGAGCTCAGGTCTTAGCAGTAATGCTTCACAAAAGCTGATGGGGAAGCCCACGTGGCTGCCTTAGCAATGGTTTCCAAGGCAACATATTTTCGGAAGGCAATGGCAGCTGAATTGCCCCGCACAAGATGGGCATGAATTCCCTTTGGAGGTCGAAGGCCCTGAATGGCATATGCTTCAGAGATACAGGAAGCAATCCATCGGCAGATGGTTTCCTTCGGTCCCGGCTTTCCTTTTGGGCCCCCGAAGGTCACCAAGAGCTGGGAAGAGCTCAGAAGATTAGATGTTCTGTCCAAATAAAACGAAAGTGTTTGCTTTACATCCAGATTATGCAGAACCCTTTTGGCACCTGAAGCCGGTTCTGGGAAGAAAACTGGTAAGGAAATAGACTGGTTTAGATGAAAATCAGATACCACCTTTGGAAGGAAATGGGGATTGGTCCGGAGGACAACTTTATCCTTATGAAAGGTGAGGAATGGATGTTCTACCGACAAGTCCTGAAGCTTGCTTGCACGCCTTGCTGAAGTTACTGCAGTCAGAAAGGCCATTTTCCATGAAAGGAATTTCATGGCAGGAGCCCCCCACCACCGTCCAGGACCGCAGGACGTCCAGGATCTCAGCGGAGACCTCCCGACTCGACGGAGGCGGCGTGTTCCCCTCACAGGATCCGCCGAAGATTTCTGCCATCTGCTCCCCCTGGGCACCTCAGCACAGAAGCCCCTACCGCCTCCTGCGCCCCTAGAAACACGCGCGCGCCGACATTTTTTTAAAAAAAACAAAATGTCGGGCGCGATGCGGCCCGAAAGCGAGGCTTGGCATTACACGTTGCCTAGCAACGGTGTGTATGCTGCTTTTAAGCCCACACATCCGCCGGCAGGCGGAAGCCGGCGGCCACCCAAGGCCAACATAAGGCCGTCTGCCCTGTTTGCCCCTGTTCGCTCCGGGGAGCTACTGTTACTGATAGACCCCTGATTCCCCACGCAAAGTTCACAGGCAAACTCAGCATTAAGGAAAATCTTTTTTAATGCACTGAACGCGGATGATCGTATATATACTGGACATTAATCCACATGAGTACTGTTACTGTTAAACTGCTATGCTATAACTAGCTACAGTAGTGCTCCCCTGTTACCCCTGTCACGTGCTATGCCCCATGCCCTGGATCAGACACCCATTGTCCTATGTTGTGCTTTTTGATCATTATATGGTTCATGCTATGCCTGGTGTTGTGCCTCACGGTAACCCACAAGTGAATTGTGCCCCATGGTCGCCTACAGACCAGTTTAGAATTGTATTGTGCCCTATGGTCGCCCACAGACCACATTTCAGTTGTGTTGTGCCCCATGGTCGCCTACAGACCAGTTTAGAACTGTATTGTGCCCTATGGTCGCCCACAGACCACACTTCAGTTGTGTTGTGCCCCATGGTCGCCTACAGACCAGTTAAGAATTGTATTGTGCCCTATGGTCGCCCACAGACCACATTTCAGTAGTGTTGTGCCCCTTGGTCAAATTGCTCTTTTGTGATATTGATTGCCCCTAACTGCCCTGATTTACTTTGTGATCTGACCAACAGCGTTTCTGCCCACTTACCTGTACATCTCTTGTTTACCAATGCAGCCCCCTAGCCCACACCGCCTACATACCTCCCTTCCACTTTTTCCATCTTTCTCACATCCCCCTCCTTTCTGGCCACCTGCAACATGCCGCATGCGCACCCAGACCAACATGCCCACCTTTGCCCTACCCCACCATCTGATCTCATACACAACACACCGTCATATGCACTCCATCCCACATTCAACCTCCTTACCGATCCGGTCGGACACCACCCACTCCACCTCAAGCTCTGTAGACTAAGAACTCGCACCAAACACCTCCTTACTCTCCGCAGTACTCCACACTCCTTAGGAACTACAGACTCCGCTCTCGCACCCATACTTCAGCCGCCCAGACTTCCTTCCCTGACCACGCTCACTACCTTAGCTCGCATCACACTGCATGTGCCACGCCCAAGCCTCACACACCCAAATTCACACCGCCCACCCCCAGCACCACCAACACACACACTCTACATCCAAACTTAAGATGCGCTCTCATCAACGCGCGCTCTGTCCATGCCCATGCCATTGAAATCAATGACCTTATCACCACCCACAATCTCGACATACTTGCCATTTCCGAAACCTGGCTCCATGAAGCCTCCAGTCCTTCCATTCACCTCGCTCTCCCTGAAAACTATACCATCCTTAGACAGGACCGTAAAAACTTAAAAATTGGTGGCGGCGTCGCCCTCATCTTTAAGGACACCCTCTCCATAAGAATGTGTAATCAACAATGGGACAATAACGCCGATCTCCTCACTGCCAAACTAGCCCTTTCACCTAATTGCACCATAAACTTCTTTTCTCACCTACAGACCACCAGGATCTCCCCTTGACTACCAAAAGCAACTCCTCCAAAACATAGGCAACAACCTCAAAAGCACCACCAAAAGCATCCTTCTAGGGGACATTAATCTTGGCTTAGCTGACCCGAAGGACAAAGCAGCCGCAAATTTAGCCAAAGAATTATCCAACATGGGGTTCGAACACAAAATTACTGCACCCACTCACAGCAAAGGCAGATCCATTGACTGGCTAGCTGATCACAACTGCTCATCTGCAATTACCTCCATCTCAGCCCTTCCATGGACGGACCATCACCTCATCCAATTCACCATTCCTACCACGCCCACTCATAAAACCTTAACTCATGCCCCACCCGCTAAAGTAAGAAGCTCCAAAAAACTCACTGCTGCCAACCTCGCCCCTCTCCTTGATACCCCGCAACTCAAGCATCCATTCCCCCTTGACCCTACATCTCTAGCCAACATCTACTCCAGCACACTCACTCAAGCCATCGATTTCATTGCCCCGCTAGAAGAAAAAAAAGGGAAAAAATCAATACACTGCAATTCCTGGTTCACTGAACTATCCGTCATACGCACTAAGAAACGCAAAGCCCTATCCAGGTGGCAAGCAGCGCCTAACCAATCCTCGCTTAATGACTTTAAAGAGATCTCTCTGACCTACAAAAAAGCCATATTCCTTGCTAAATCCGAATCCTACAACCAGAGAATCACTAATGCCAGTTCCAAATCAAGAGAAATTTTCTCCATATTCAAAGAACTCACCACACCAGCCTCCAGCCCAGACGAAATCATCAAGGATGAAGCATGGTGTACAGGCATCCAGGCTGCTCTCCTCAACAAAGTTAAATTACTCCAAGACAAAATAGCCTCCCAAGGCAAAGCTCTCAACACCCCCACCTGCCCGCCCATACCTCTCACCTACAACTCTCCTTCACAAACACCCCTTTTTGCCTTCAGAGAAGTCTCAGAGACGGAAGTCAAGGACCTCCTTAAAAAAATCAAACCCTCCACTTGCAAAGGGGATATCTGCCCACCCTCCGTAATCAAAGAGTGCGCAGAATACCTCAGCCCCATCATCACGGCTTTTATCAATGCCTCTTTCGCATCTGGAAGTGTACCACAATGCCTAAAAGAAGCCTGGGTCCGCCCGCTCCTAAAAAAACCCTCTCTCGATCCTTCCTCCCCTAACCACTATCGCCCCATCACCACCGTCCCCTTTCTCCTTAAAATCCTAGACAAAGCCGCACACAATCAAATCCAACACTACCTGGAAACCAACACCATCCTAGGCAAAAGACAGTCAGGTTTCCGCAAAGGCCATGGGACTGAAACTGCTCTTCTAGATTTAAAAAATCAAATTACTAAAATAATGGACACAGGCAAACCTGCCCTCCTCCTCCTACTCGACCTTTCTGCAGCATTCGATCTGGTCGACCACAGCATTCTCACATTACACCTCTCCAATGCTGCACACTTCTCTCGCAAGGCTACCACGTGGATCACATCCTTCCTTGAAGGCAGGGCCATGAAAGTGTACTCTGACCAGGATAGCGCCCCCCCCTACCACTATCAATTGTGGAGTCCCACAAGGGTCCTGCACCGAACCGACCCTCTACAACCTATTCACCAAACCCCTCTTTGACTTACTGGACTCCCTCAACATAGCGTACACCAATTACGCTGATGACACGCAGGTCCTCCTCCCCCTCTCTGGAGACTACGACCTTGACTCAGAAGCCCTCCTCAAAATCTACTCGACTATCCAAACATGGATGGCTATCAATGGTCTCTGCCTAAACGGAGACAAAACCGAAATCATCATCCTAGCCCCTAACGAAACTCTAACCAAACTCAGCCCCGATTATTCGCACATGATCATCGACAGTATTAGCATTCCTATCTCCTCTGCCGTCAAGACCTTAGGAGTCTACATTGACGCGACACTCTCAATGACAAGACAAACCAGCGCCATTGCCTCAGCTTCTGCTCTGACTACCAAACTCATCTACGCCATAAAACCCTACCTCACCACGCCCAACTGCCTCTCCATAGCCAGAGCTACTATAGGAGCCAGATTGGACTACTGTAACGCCCTCCTGGCAGGCACCTCGTCAAAAAACCTAAACGGGCTCCAAATAGTGCAAAACAATGCCCTCCGTGCTGCACCACACATTCCCAAAATTGACCATATCTCACAGGCCAGAAGACGCGTCCACTGGCTCCCAGTCAAGGAAAGAATTAACTTTAAAATCCTCACCCTCACACACAAATGCATCAACCACACAGCACCCCCCTACCTATCTGAAACTATAACCAAGAACTCCTCCATCCGCCCCAGAAGAAGTCATCACGCCAACCAACTCCAAGTACCCACTGTAAAAAGAGCCAAAGCCGGCGGCATTGGCTTCCCTCACATAGCACCTAAGCTCTGGAATGCCCTCCCCAACTCGCTCAGAACAGAACCATCTCTGTATCTCTTTCGCAAATCCCTCCAAACCACGCTATTCAACTAACTCCACCTTCCCTTCACCCACTTCAGCTCGCACACATCTGATACGAAAAGTGTTCAACACGAAATGCTTCCTGTAATGAAAATTGCTTTGTAACCATCTTCCTTCCATTGTAACCAGACTATGTATGTATTCATGTAACAGCGCCACGATGCCCCTGGGCTGACGGGCGCTTTAAATAAATCTAAATAAATAAGTCTGCCATAGCCAGGGGTTTGATGGGTTTATGACAAAGCAGTAAGGACCACATTCAGGTCCCACTTAGGATGCGGGCTGCACACAGGTAGATACAGATTCAACAGACCTGCAAAGTGCCTTTTAATGACGGGGTTTGTCAAAGAAAAAGAGCAAGAGTCTGTGGACAGATAGGCGGCAATAGCCGACAAATAAGTCCTACAAGATAAAACATGCATGCCTGAAGCTGCCAGATGACAAATGAAAGATGGCACTTTTGATAGCAGCTTCTCTGGGGTCCAACTTTTTTGCTAAACACCAGAGACAGAAACTGAGCAATTTGCTCCTATACTGAGACCTGGTGGAAGGTTTTCTAGCCGCTTGGATAATATACATATCTGCGGACAAATTGAAACTCAAGATTTGAACTCAGGCGCCAGGCCGCCAAGCTGAATGATTGTGGGCAGGGGTGCCACAACTTCTGATCGCTCTGGTGAAGCAGGCCGGGAATCGGCAGAAGCCTGACCGGTGAGCAGACTGACTGATGAAGCTCCGAAAACCAGAATCTGGCTGGCCACCACCGGGCTATGAACAGGAGAGTGCAATTTGGCGTGTTCCTGAGCTTGCATAGTGCCCAGTGAATCGGAGGAAGAGGTGGTGAAGGCGTAGGCCCTCATGTTGTGCCACGGAATCTCGAGAGCATACACCAGGGAAGAATCTCCGAGCCCGTTCCTGGAAGCATAAGGTGGAGGTTTCCTGTTCAATGACGTTGCAAAGAGTGCCGCATTGGTGAAGTGCGGAGAGAATCTGTGTTCGGTTCCCACACTTAGCTGACCACCGCTCGCCAGCTAAGAGTCTGCTGTTACATTCACCTGGCCTGGAATGTGTACCGCCAAACACCAAGCTGGATGGCCCATTCCCAAATATGAATGGCTATATCTACAAGGGAAGGTGACCTGGAAGCCCCCCCGCTTGTTGACTTAAACCATGGCTAACTGCATTGTCCACGCGGATGCGGACCACCTTGTTCACAATCCCTGGTCCAGATGATTTGTGAAATTGTCCTGCAAACCTGAAGATAATCCTTTGTCGCGCCCCACACGATAAGGGATGAGTCCGTCGTAATGGTCACCTGGGGGGGGTGGAGGGGGGAAGGGGGCTCCTGAAAAGGCACACCCACCGACAGATTGCTTGAAGAAGACCACCAAAGGCGATCTGACATGTGGAGTGGAACCGGGATTATTTTGGTTTCTGGGTCCACCGCCTGTAGCCAGGAGCTCTGAAGAGCCAACTGCAGAAGTCTCATCTTGAGACGCGCCAGGGGAAGAGCAAGCATGCACAAGGCCCAGAAGCCTCGAACCACCAGGCAGACATGCTCTCTAACTGAATGAAGACTTGACATGTGGTTAACGGATCCGCCATCCTGTCCACCATCAAGTCCATCCTGCAGTCGATCGTGTTCCAACGGAAACCCAGGAATATCCGGTCCTGAGAGATCGTCATGGAGGATTTCTGCCAGTTCACCGACAGCCCAAGACTGAACAGGAGCTGAAGGAGAGGCTGAAGATTGCTAGAGGCTGTCACCGGACGGGGACTTCGCAGAAGCCAGTCGTCCAAATATGGATACACATGAATACCCTGTAGCCTTAAAAAAGCTGCAATGACTGACATCTTTGTGAAGAGACGAGACGCGACGCAGCGCTGAGACCAAAAAGGGAGCACTCTAAACTCTCAGGGAGAACCGCAGATATTTCTGATGCGGGCTCCAGATCAGGATTTGCATATAAGCATCCTGAAGGGCCACAATGCTGAGCCAGTCGCCCTTCTGAAGAGAGGACTTAATTTGGCAGAGCGTAATCATCTTTAATTTCTCTTGGGGAAGAGAAAGGTTGAACTGGGAAAGGTCTAAAATGGTGCGCAGGCCAGCCTCGCTGTGTTTGGCACCGTAAATGGAGAGTAGAAGCCCTCCCCTCATTCCCTTAGCGGAAAGGGTTCTATCGCCTTGAGATCTAGAAGCTTCTGGACCTCGGCTCTGAGGGAGGGCGTCCCCAACTGCAGAAAAGGAGGATTGAAAAGTGGGATAGGAGGGAGGGGCAATCGGAAGCCCGCCCAAGCGATGGACAAAACCCACCGGTCGTCGGTGATGGTTTGCCACGTCTCGTCCTCCCACCGGAGTCTCGTGCAAGCACCAAAAAATATCATTTTGCAGACTTTTCGGTGGAGAGACTACCAGTCCCTGAAATGGAGGGTGAAGACTGAGAAAAACAGACCTTGTTGCTGTCTACGACGGGAGTTACCTCTCGGCGGGTCAGTCCTACGGGACCTGTGGTACTGAAACCCTCTGAAGCCCGAGGAGGGCCGAGACTGGGATCCAGATCTGAGCGTTGTCGGGGCCTTTCACTAGCACCGACAGAGACTTGGCAGTTTGCGTGCTGGGCCTTAGTCTTGGTGAGCTCGTCATCTGTCGAAGAATACCGCTCTTTGCCATCAAAAGGCAGGTCCAGAGAACTTTATCTTGGACCTCCTTCGAAAACTTTGTTGCATAAAGCCAAGCTTGACGAGAGGTGTGCACCCCCAGCATGAGGCCTCGAGCCGAGGTGTCGACATGGTCGCAGAAGCCTCCAGCATACCCTGTGCCAACACCCTGGCGTCTGACAGATCACCCTTGAAGTCTTTCTATCTGTCAGCTGGAATGAAATCTTGGAAGTCGGCCAAATCTCTCTAGTTTCATATTCACCGCTGCTAAAATGACCTCTGTTAGCCTGACGCAATTGCAGCGCAGAGTTGGCAAAAATCTTCTTGCCCAAGGAATCGAGAAATTTGTCCTTGTACAGAACTTGGGCCGCAGCTGCGGAAGTCGCAGAAGCCAGCTTACATTGCAGAGTGGCCGCCGCTACCACCGTCGAGGACGGGAGCGGACATGACGCCAAGGCTATTTCCTTAGAGGTGTGAATCCTATAACTGGCATCAATCCTTTTATTTTATGTGTAGCTCTGTGTGGGGCTTATCCCAGACCTTGTGGTTCTCGGCCACGACATCCCTCTGGAGGAACAGTCCGGTGCGCTCCTGTGGAGACTAGGTTAACGCCCCCCGATGGCACCAGATTTAAATCACGCTTTGCTGAGGACGGTGACGAAGGAGGCAGACGCGGAAGAGCCGGATTAGGGCCGGGAGGCAGAGGAGGAGCTACCGCTGGGGTGACGGGCTGCGACAGGAACTGTCAGGGCAGGTAATGGAGTCTGAGGGCAGATTTCTCTAAAGAGGCCCTTAAAGTACTCCCACATGGGATCAGAGTTCATTAGACTCTGAAATGTCCCAAAAAAGCATTCTCTGCCGAGACTTTAGGCGCTGGAGTGGGCAGAGGCCTCTCATGAGGGCATAACCCCACAAACGCAGTGAAGAGGGCTGCCAAGAAGGCCCGTCATCCGCTGGGTTTACATAGACCAATGTGGCAGATGTAGGAGGAGGCGAGCCCGAATGTGGTAGTGGCATCCGAGCACGCCAGTCACAGGAAGGGGCGGAACTGATTCAATCTATCGCGTGGAAAAGGTTGTCCACCAAAAAGGTTCCTAGCACCCGCCGACGATGGCATGTGTGAGGGAAGAATCCAAAATGGCTGCCGTAGACCACATGGGAACTCCGCCGTTTTGTGAACATCTGAGGCGATCTGTGTCACATGTGATGAGGCAGTTGACACCACAGACTGGTCAGGGGGCTTGCCTGGCACCTCGGCAGAGCCGGTACTATGGGGCTTTGGATGTTTACTAGACATCCTGTCCCTTGAATTAGCCTCCAAAGGAGGGACCTCAGCAAAGCCGTTAACAGGAGTTACGGTCGACCTCGCCCTGTGCCCCCTCGTCAGAACCAGTAACACCGCAAGGGCGGGTAAGTTGAGGAATCCATCTCACAGACAAGACCTTTACAGGCCTCCGTTCTATTGGTACATACCTTAGCCTTGTTAAGAGGACCCTCGAACAGAATCTGTTCTTAATAGCTCCCCCGAGAGGGGCCTCGAACCGTGGTTCAGTACAGAAAGCCTCAATAGAGGCCCCAGGGCGCACCCCGGTGTCTGTGTGGGAAGCTCCTAAGGAGGAGACCTCGGAGCGAACTCCGGTACCCAACGCCTCAGCACGACTATGCTGGCTATTAGCACCTGAACAGAGAACCTCGGACCGTGATCCGGTACAGACACTCCCAGGCACCTCCAGGGATAACCCCGGTAGCAGCGTTTATGAAGCCACTCTTGGACTTGGAGGACCCTGGGAAGGAGTCCCTGGCCGGGGCGCCCTGAAAAGTATAGAACTTACCAGGCGTGTCGTCTTTCGATCAATGAAGAGTTGGAAATGCGATGGAGGAAGCTTCTGGAAGATTTCCTCCCACCTACTAAGACTACGTTGAAGTGCCCAGACGGAAAGGGAGTTGCAGAAGAAACTAGAGTCTCACCGGTGATCCGGTCCCAGACACTCCCAGCAGAGAGAATGGGGATTCGCCCTAGCGAAGCGATGCTCGCAAGAGGAAAATCCCAGACGCTCCGGCATAGACGGAGGACAATGTGACTGCAGAACCGGAGCAAAAGAGGACGAAAATGGGAAGAAAAAGGTCTTCCTGGGGATGCTACGGTGTCCAGCCCTGACCTTGCAGGGAAAAGGACTGAAGGGTGTTGTGCAGGGCGGAGCTAAGTAGGGCGGGGTTACTGCCATGCGCAGACCACGCGTAAAAAGAGAAGGGCACATTTTTCAATTTGATGCTCCGGTCCCGTCCCACAGGACGCATTGTCCCAAAAGTATAGAGGAAAGGGGACGGGACGTAGGAGTATGTATCTTTGAAAATTCGGTCTTGGAGTTTCATGGGGAGTTCTTAGCATTTCACTAATCGGACTAATCTGGAAGCAGTGCGCATGTTAAAGGATTCAAATTGCGTTTGTTTGCAAAAAAGATGGTTAGTAGATATGTTTTTATCGATGGGTTTCAGGTTTTATTTGTCAATCTACTAAACTGAGTTGTGTGTAGGGCTTCAAGATGGTTGGTTATTGCTATCCAATCGGCCTTGGCGGGGTGATGGCTATACCAATTCCGAATCTCCCTTTTGGGGTTATGGCGGTCTCATTTGACCTGGTTGATAAACATTTACTGGCACAAAGGATTGGCAGAGTTGAATGCCTTTATAAGAGGTTGTCATGGAATTGATCCAATGCTGGCAGAAATATTTTCAATGGTAGGGTTATCTTAGCAGGTGACCTTAATGCAAATTCTTGTCTCTGACATAGATGATCTGTGGGATAATATTCCAGACATGGTCTCTTAGAATTTCAAAATCCATGCTGCTAGAAAGTGGAATTTGGGTCCGTCCTTTGACCTCTAACTTGAGTGGCGGAGAGGAAGGGGACAAATTAATTAAATCAACTTGGTACAGAGGGGGACAGTAAATCGATTACATTTTTGTATACAGCCACTTGTTTGATTCTTGGGGTGTCGAAATAGTGAAAAATAGCTTGAGCGACCGTTGCATGCTAATAGCAGATTTTAACATAATGAATACTAGAGTGCAAGGAAGGGTTCTTAATTTGAAAACAAACCGAGGTAGAAAGGCTGTTCGCTGGTCTGCCCATATTGGGTTGCTGAATTCAGACTTTGCTGAAATCTCGCAATCTTGAATGGAAAATCGAAGTGTTCAATGCTCAACATTTTGATTCGTTTAGGAGAAATTTGATGGTTACAGTGCAATGTTAGCTCGCCAAGTTAATGAGTTACTAAAGAGAACCATGTTTACGATGAACAACTTGTAACAGTGAATAGTTTGATGCTTTGCAATATTAGAAGAATTAAATCATCACCTGGAACAAAGTACCAAACGAGTCAAATTAAGAGAGCAAAACAGATACAAAAATGTTTGTCGTGCCAGGCGATACTGCGACAAAACGATGCAGAGTCTGTTGTGTATTTTTACTTAAAAGGGATGTTGGGGCTTTTTGAGCCTTGGTAAATGCTCTAGATACCATTTACAAAGGCTCCACTGAAAGCGGCTTTGGAACCATGATGGTTAAAGTTCATTATGGACTTATATGGTTCTGTGGGGGACTTAATTGTTAACAGAGAATTTGTTTTGACACAGTGGTCCATAAATATTCGGAACCATGTTCAAATTGATTTTAAAAAAGTAAACTCTAGACCGCACAGACCTAACTGTTTAACAAATACTTTAAAAGCAGACCTGACTAATTGGGCAAATGCTTTGGCCACGCTGTTTTAAGGAAGAGGTGGGAGGAGGGTTCCTGGGAGGAGGTGTTCCAGCGCACTCTTCCTTCGCCTTTTCAATCTTTCATCGACGAAAAGAATAAACACCCGGTAAGTACTTTACTTTTCAGAGCACCCCGGCCGGGAGACGCCTTCCCGGGTTCTTCTTGGTCCAGGAGGGGCGTTGACCACTCTATCACCGGGGCTTGCCCTGAGGTGCCTTCTGGGCCCAATAAGTGTACCGGAGATTTCTCAGAGGGTCACCGTAAGGGGCCTGTGGATCCCGGAGCACGCTCCGAGGCCCCTCCTGTGGGAGCTGCTTGTAGACCTAGTTCTACTGAGTCGTGGGGTACCGGAGCTCGCCCTAAGGCCTCTTTATCGGCTTCACTCAAAAGTACCGGGTTGCCCCCAAGGCCTTGGCTGGGCTTGGTGTTACCGAACGCATGTTCAAGGACTGCACTGGAAAGGCTGTGATCGGACTTGGGTCCGAGGTCCCTTGTATAGAGGCTAAGGAAATCAACATTTCTGAAAGGCCTGAGAAGGCCTTGTCGGTGAAAGCAGTTTCTCACTGTTCTCACTGTTCCTGCTGTTGTGGCGACAAGGAGTGGAAGTTCCTCCTTTACCGGAAGTGCCGAGGTCCTTCCTGTGAAGTCTAGTTTGGCTGTTGGTATGTCGCAGAAACATTCCAGGCCACATAGTACCGGCTCAGCCGAGGTCCCTTGTGTAAAGGATAAAATGAAGACCCCTGATCCACCGACCAGGACCCCTGCCTCCCTTCCACACGTGCCGCAGTTCCCTTCAGGTGATGGTAAAATGGCGTCCGTTCCCGCCACGACCACGGCGGCCATTTTGGGCACTTCTCCCACAACTACGCCATCGGCCTCAGGTGTGGGGAGCAGTTCTGTAGGGGAAGGCAAGGTTACTTTTGCGTGCCCGTTCCATCCAGTTTAGGACTGGAATGCTGCGGATGCCTCTTCTGCATAACATCTCGCTGCCTGTGGGTTCGGCACCCTTGATTTATGTGGACACCTTGGGGGATGGGCCGGCTCGGCAACCCTCCCCTCTGTCTCTGGAGGATGTCTTTTGGCAAATTTCAGGTGCTCATGCGTACTGACCCCCATGAGGAGTATTTCAAGTGTCTTTTTAGGGAGATGTGCCCTCCTGCACCTCTGGCTCCACCCACACCTCCGGTGGTTCTGTCGGCGTCGCCGTTACCTTTGGTGCCTCACTTGACCCTTCCGCCCTTGCCTCTGTTTTCCCCAGTGGACAAGGTGGTGCCTGAAGCGGTTCAGCAGGACCCTGACCTGCCGGATGATGCGCAGGGCGATCAGGACAGCAAAGACCAGCCCCGCTCCATCAGAGCTTTTCACGACCGGATACTGGACATGTGCCTATTGGATGTTCCAGTACCTGAGGCACCCGCTCCTTCGGAGCGTACCGGCCTGTTCTTGCAAAAGGACATTTTGGCCGAGGTCCATAGTCTGGGGGAAAAACCACACTCTGGACTTTTCGTCAATTAGAAAATTGACGTGCGATACAGGCTGCATTCTTCGGAAGAGGTGGCCCCAGCATCTTGTCCGCCCCCCTACTCCACGGAGGTGGCTGAGGCCACTTTACAGTCCAGGCCTGCAACATCCTCTTCTATGACGGCTACTCGGGTCCTGGAGAAAGAGGACAAGCTCCTCGACTCCCTTGGGAGGAAGATTTTTGCTAACTCGGCCTTGCAGCTCCGGCAGGCCAATGCGGAACTGGTGTTAAGGGGGGCGAATATGAAGATGTGGAAAGGTCCGTCGGAGTTCGAAGAGGTCATTCCGGTCGAGAAGTTGGAAGACCTTAAGGCGGGATTGTCTGATGCCAGGGTCTTGGCTGAGGATCTGCTGGAGGCCGTGGTTCATCACGTCGACACTTCGGCTCGGTGTCTTATGCTGGGAGTTGATACCTCTCGACAGGCTTGGTTGCAAGCCACCAAGTTGTCAAAGGAGGTGCAGGGCAAGGTATTGGACCTGCCGTTTGACGATAAGGAGCTTTTCCATTCCACAACGGATTTGGAGCTGACCAAAATGAAGGACAGCACCCAGACAGCCAAGTCCTTGTCCGTCCTGGTTAAAACCCCTTTCAGAACACAGACCGTTGTTGCAAGGCCGGCCCTCCTCTGATTTCAGAGGTTTCTTCGATCGGAAATCCTGCAGAGTGGATACTCCTCCGGGAAATTCCCACCAGAGGCAACTCGGTTTTTTTCCCGCTCCTCAGCCTCCTCTTCGGTTTCAGGTGGTAACACCACCGAAAAACCCACCAAATGAGGGTTCTCTGCGCTCGCATGAGACCCCGGTGGGAGGGCGCATTGTCTCATTGGGAGGAGTGGCAGACCATCACCGAGGACCGGTGGGTCTTGTCAGTCGCGCGTGCTTCCGCTTACCCCCTACCCCACCCTTCAACCCTCCTTTCCAGCAGTCGGGGTCGTCCTCCCTAAAAGCCGAGGTTCAGAAACTGCTGGACCTTGGAGCTGTGGAACCCGTTCCCCTAGGGGAGCGAGGGGAGGGCTTCTACTCCCAACTGTTCACGGTGCCGAAACCCAACCAGGCTGACCCGTGCACCATCCTAGACCTTTCCCAGTTCAATGTTTTCCTAGCCCGGCTAGATTGGTCCTCTTTGCAGATGGGCGATTGGCTCAGCGTGGTGGACCTTTAGGATGCGTACATGCATATACTGATATGGAATCCACACAGGAGGTATCTTTGTTTCTCTGTAGGAGAGGAGTGTAAAGATACTGGTGGGGGTGTCTGTACTTCCGTTCTCTCTATGGTAGAGGAGAGGCACAGCGGACCCCAGCCAAGATTCTCTATAGGGTAGCAATGGACGAGCAATCAAGGCCTAGCTTCTCAGGAGGTGATGCAGGCTGGTTCCTAAGTACAGTGTAGTCCCCGAACCCCCACAAAGGAATGCCCACACACTGCATTACTGAAAACCCAGTCTTTATATAATTAATATTCAAAGGTATGTACACGATCACAATAACGCACTTTGTACTCGGAAATCAACAATGATAAATATATACAATTCTAAAGTGGTACCACCAATGTTATTAAATCTCATTAAAGTGCATCAACTGTTAAAATGTCACGGATCAATAACGAAAAAACCAGCAATAGAGATAGGCAGAAAGCAAGATGGTTGAAACAATAGGCAGAATACTGGCCCCTACCGATAGACACAGTTCTGTGTGGAGATCCCCTCTCCCCCCCAACCTGGGCAACCTGTAAAATAAAGATATATAGCACAAGCCCGTCCATATATTGTTCAATAGTCTTATTTCCTCCTATGTTTTACCCGTCCCCAATGTACCTAGTGGAGTAGAGTTGAGTTCCTTCTTGCGTGACTCCCTTTAAAGCAAGGGCCACGGATCGTCGAGAGGCGTCGAAGATGGTGAACTTGGCGTTGATGAGAAGTTAAAGGGTGCCGAGACCACAACTTCGACCCCGGCGGTGCTCGTCGGCGACGTCCTGCGCAGATGAGGTGTGCGGGGCACCCCGGCGATGGATTGTTCAGGACTGTAAAGGGTTTCAGAAGAACTGTGGCCCAACAAGGGCGTCGGGTCGTCAAGTCTTTGTGGCCTTCAGGTGGCGGGAAACCCACTGGCAGATTCTCCTCGGCGCGTTGGTCGTCCTCTTTCTCCGGCGGGACAAAGCGGTCGACGTTGCGGTCAAGGGAGTCCTTCGATTCAAATGTTCTTAGGCAAAGGAGCGGGCGGCTCCGGTTGTCGGCGGCACGGCGTCAAGTGGTCCCCACGGCTGGGCAACACAACTTCAACGGGCCTTCAGCGGGTACACAAATCTGCCAACTCTGGTCGACGGCAATGGACTTCGACAGCGGCGAAGTCGGATGCTTTGCTTCGTTCTCAGCGGTCCCATCTCGGGTCGGCATCCTTTCGAGGGTCTGACTTCCAGGGAGCTTCGGCAAAGGTTAGCAGTGCTCGATGGTCCCTCGGAGCACGGGAAGAGGGCGCCTTACCAGGTCCTCTCTCGGATCAGTCTTCGAATTTGGCAGCTTTCAGATCAGGTCGAAGCAAATGCAACAGCAAGTCGTCGTCTTCCAGCTGGTGGAGAGGATCAGCAGTTCCAGTTACTCTAAAAGTGTAGATACTGCTTCTGAACAATTTCCAGTGGTGAGAGGTCCCCAGATATACTATCCTGTCTCTCATCCACACTGCTGGGTCACACGCAGCAACCAATCATACAGAAGGGCATTCATGCAGTCAGCCAGCCAATCAGGCACACAGTGCATTCAGGCCATCCTCCTACCTCTCAGACACTCACAAGGAATGTGGATTGGGACAAGTACCCAGCCATTGAACACTACACACTGCTTTCAGGCCAGTTTCGGACAGGGATGTCGCAGTCTGTCTCATACCAGAAACCAGACAGCCACAACAAGAAGTGCATATTGGTCACACTCCATTCACCCAGGTCCCACCCACAGGGCGTACCCACAACAGACAGTCACTGGGAAGGCTCCAGTCAGTCTGGACTGGACTTCACAACAACACCATATATGGAACTTCCACCCAACAGCCAGTCAGGGGGAAGGGACAGTCGGGGCTTCCCAGGACTTTGG
Source organism: Ambystoma mexicanum (assembly GCF_040938575.1). Classification (NCBI taxonomy): domain Eukaryota; kingdom Metazoa; phylum Chordata; class Amphibia; order Caudata; family Ambystomatidae; genus Ambystoma; species Ambystoma mexicanum. The sequence continues at coordinate 307,431,453 of NC_090934.1, read as the reverse complement.
GAAAACAAGGTAACGGGCAATAGAAAGAAAGAGGCCACAGGGGCCATCTTGTTTTCCATCAGGAATCGACTGATTCCAATGGCAGGACCTGGGTATCCCAAAATGGAGGATACTCTGAGCACCTGTCAAATTCAGCATGGAGCTGCCACCAGCCCATACCCCGCTCTGCGGGCCACCCACAGGTGCCAAAAACATACACTAGGGGCACAGGTTTGTAACCCTTGGGCATAGAGGCGCTGGCAAGGATATGTATGTATGCAGGCTTGCTAAGATGTCGGTGATTGCGGCCTATCTTCGTCTGCAGGGTATCCATGTGTATCTGTATTTGGACGACTGGCTCTTACGCAGCCCTTGCCCGTTGAAAACCACCTGCAATCTTCAGTCTCTCCTCCAGCTCTTGTTCAACCTCGGGCTGGCGGAAATCTTCCATGGCGGTCTCTCAGGACTTGATTTTCCTGGGATTTCGCTGGAACACGACCGACTGCAGAGTTTACATGACCGGGGACAGAATGGCGGATCTGTTGGCCACGTGTCGGATGTTTGCGCAGTCGGAGAGCATGTCGGCCTGGTGGTTCCAGAGGCTTCTGGGCCTCATGGCCTTGTGTGTTTTGGCTCTTCCTCTCGCTCGTCTCAAGTTGAGGCGGATTCATATGGCTCCGCGGAGTTCTTGGCGTCAAGCCGTGGATCCGGACTCCAAGTTGATATTGATTCTGGTTTCCATGCGAGCGGACCTGGAGTGGTGGTCGTCTCTTAGCAACCTATCAGTGGGAGCGGGGTTTCAGGGCCCAGCCCCAATGGTAAGTCACATCTGACTCCTCCCTTCCTGAGTGGGGTGCGACGTTGGATCTTCTTCAGGTCTCGGACCTTTGGTCGCCTCAGGACAAGCTCCTCCACATAAATCTGGAGCTTCCGGCGATTATCCTAGCGCTCAAGGCGTTCAGACCGATCATTGCCAACAAGGTGGTCCGTATCCGCACGGACAATGTGGTGTCAATGTTTTAAATCAACAAGCAGGGGGGCACCAAGTCTCCCCCTCTCGTGGACCTATCAATCCAGATTTGGTAGTGGGCAGTTCGTCATGGTGTCTGGCTAGTGGCAGTAAACATTCCGGGCCAGCTGAACGTCACGGCACATGCCCTGAGTCGGCAGACGATGGTCAGCTACGAGGGGAAACTGAAGGCAGAGAGCCTCTCGGGGATTTTCCTGCGTTGGGGCCCCCCCAGAGGTGGACCTCTTTGCAACAGCGGCAAACAAAACTTCCTCTGTATGCCTCCAGAAATGGTCTGGGAGCCTCCTCGCTGGGGAATGCGCTCGAGATTGCTTGGCACAACATGAGGGCTTATGCTTTCCCGCCTCTGCCTGTGATTCATCGGACGATTTGCATGCTGAAGAACACAGTGAACTGTTCTCTTCTGCTTATAGCCCTGTGGTGGCCGGCCAGGCTCTGGTTCTCAGAACTTCAACACCTGTCGGTGTGTGCACCGATCAGTCTGCTGGTGTCTCCCGATCTTCACCACGGGGATCAACCGCTGTGGCACCCCTCCCCACAATGCTTCAGCTTGGCGGCATGGTGCCTGAGTTCAGGTCCTTAGAACACCTCAACCTGTCTGCGGATAACATGCACATTATTGAAGCAGCCAGGAAACCCTCAACTAGGTCTCAGTATAGATGCAAATGGCTCAGGTTCTGTCATTGGTTCTTAGACAAACGGCTGGTCCCAAGGGCGGCTAAGATTGACACTGTGCTGTCCTTCGTATCCCACCTAGCAGAGTCGGGCATTCACATTCGGTCATGCAGAACTTGTCTTTCGCCGTTATCCGCCTACCTACCTACGGACCAATGCTCTTACTCCCTGTCCAATCCAGTGATTAAGACATTTCGCAGGTTTGATGCACCTTTATCCCCCGGTTCGTAAACCGCACCCGGCATGGGATCTCAATGTGGTCCTTACAGCGTTGTGCCATAAACCCTTCAAACCAATGGCCACGGTGGACCTTAAACACCTGTCGCAGAAGGTGTCTTTTGGTTGCAGTTACTTCAAGGCGTGTGAGTGCGCTCCAGGCTTTGTCGGTGGAGCATCCCTTCTTGGTTTTTCACAAGGATAAGGTGTCCCTACGGACAAACCCTGTTTTCCTGCCAAGGTGGTCTCTGATTTCCAGCTGAACCAGTCATTCTCCCGGTCTGTCTTTTTTCCAAACCCCGCTTCAGAGGCGGAAAGGGTTCTGCATTGCCTGGTTGTTAGAAGGGCTCTTAAGTTCTACCTGGACAGAACATCTGAATTTAGGAGCTCCCAACTGTTCGTAACCTTTCGTAATCCACAAGGTAAGCAGGGCCTCTAAGGCGACTATCTCCAGGTGAATTGCGGCTTGCATTACGGAATCTTACACCATCCAAGTACTGCAGCCTTCGAAAGGTATTCATGCACACCTGGTGCGGGGCAAGGCAGCCGCAGTTGCCTTTCAGAAATATGTCCCCTGGGAGACCATCGCAAAGGCGGCTACTTGGGCCTCCCCATCAGCTTTTTGTAAACATTGTCTAGACCGGAGCTCCAGATCTGATGCTCAGCTTGGTCGGGTTGTGCTAAAGAACCTTTTTCAGTAAGGGGTTTTTCCATCCACCCATAGTTTCTGTAAGGAGTGCTTGGGGAATCTCCCATAAGTATGGAGGAAAGGGGAGGGGAAGTAGGAGTATAACCAGGTTACTCACCTTAGTGACCACCTTACTCCTAGTCTATAGTCCCCTTTCCTCCATACGCCCGCCCGCCGTCCCCCTCTAATAAGGTTCCTCTGTATTGCTTAAAGGTCTCTGACCTGGCGATAGAAAAGGACTGATGGGCGATGCACGGGGCGGAGCTGAGATGGGCGGGGCTATGGCCGCGTGCCGTGCCCCACGTCGAAAGAGGGACGAACATTTTTGTAATTTTTTTGATGATTTACAAAGTGCTCCAGTCGTGTCCCACAGGACGGAGGAATGTCCCAGAAGTATGGAGGAAAGGGGACTATGGACTAGGAGTAAGGTGGTCACTACGGTGAGTAACCTGGTTATTTTACTAAACAAACCGTCCTTTTCTTAGGCAGAGTATTCCAATTTCATTCTTTACAAAATTCTGACTGTTTTTATTGTTCTTGAAGCACTTACTTTCTGAGGTCTGGAGAAGAAAGGGAAAAGGGACAAAAAGAGTATGTGAGATGCGTTGTACTGTGTTTTACTCTTCTTTCTGACTAAATGTCAAAATAAAACTGGATATTATAAGCAATCTATCCTTTGTTTTGCTAGATAATTTAATGAGCTCTTCTGGCGTTTAATCTTGTGCGAGTGCCATCCCCCTGGGAGGAACTTCATTGTTTCTCCCCCCCCCTTTTTTGCAAATACAGTAAAATGGCAGCCCGGCACATGTGGATTTGTCATATCTGCTTTTTTAACAGTTGTGAAACTTTATCAGAGGTAGACCTCTGTAACAGAGTCGGGTTCCTCTGCAATTTATGTTGGAAGGCTTTCTGAATCAACAGGTGAAATTTTCTTAACTGTTACCAAGCCCTTCTCATTGCAAACTACGGGACCACATTTCGTGTCAATTGGCGGCTTCCTGTTCTTTAGTTTACCAGATAACATTTAGCCATGCATAGTGGCCGCAGTGTTATTAAGAGAAGTAGTGGAACTATGTTCCCTGCTGGCCTGCCCTACTCGACACACACCCCATGGCCACAGCCTTGGACTCCCATGCACTCTGTCTTGAGTGTTTGGGTCCAGACTCCTGCTGAGACTCATGCTCGGCTTGCATCCCTTTTGGTCAAAGGGCATTGAAGAATCTGTCATGGTCGAGGGAGAGCGTCCACTCTTCTGCACCCCACCTTAAGGAGATTGTCTCCAGGACGTCTCGTCAAGACAAGCCCTCTGCTCAGCATGCTCTACAGCGTAGCGACTCCTTCCCTGGTGGTTCCCACAGATCAGGGTTCCTCAGATTCAGTTCTGGCATGCCAGAGCCTTCTATGGCTACCGTTTCCCAATCCGAGGTGACTGGGGGCTCTTTGGGCGTACTGGGGACAGACCTGAGGCTGCACTGGCTCCCAAGATGAGGGGCTCATGGGTCCTACCGGGCTGTCCTCAGAATGACTATCAAGTTCGTCCTCTTTTACCACGGGGGGGTAAGAGATCGTTGAATGCCTCCAACAGTCTGTCCTTGGCACAGTCCAGCACGGCTACTGGCACAAGTGCCGAGGGCGTCCAGCCTACCGGAGCTAACTTTGAGGTCGTGAATCGCTGAGGGCTCAGCACCTACCACAGTGATCTGAGGTTTACGCTTGTGCTTCGGGTGGAAGATGCAAGATGCAAGGTGTATGCTCCTGTGTCCGAGGCCTCTTGTGGCTTTGGGCCTTTGCACCCTCCTGCCCAGGGCATGGAGCAAGGCTTCAAAATGGCAGAGGAACGTGGCAAAGCCTGCCAGTCTGGTTGCCACCTTGGCTCCAACTCGGGCCTGCCCGTTCTTTCGCCCATTGATTGGGCTTTGCAAGATTATCCCAGTCCCCTTCCCTCTGGTAGCAGCAACTGATTGTATGGTACAGGCACTTGTTCTCCTCAGATGCATCTACCTAGCACAGCCTTCCAGCTACACGCAGGAGCCTCAGCGCTTTGACTAGGAGTAGAGGGCCAGCACCTCACAGGGCCAGTCCCCTAGGGACCCGGCTGCTTGCGAGGACCGCTTCTTCACAAGCTTTCTCACGAATTCCCCATCAGATAAAGGGACTAATGAAGGATATTGTGGAAGCCATCCCTCAGGTAGCACCTCTCCGCTCCCCCTCCTCTGGGTAATCCACCTCATGCAGCAGCCCTACATCGTGGGGCCCAGTAGTCCAAATATCACGTGCTACCTTTGTCATGTCTTCCTCAAATATAGTCGATGGCGCTTTAACACTAGCCATAAATGGGTTGTGTACCGCTCTGTATTGGACCATAATATCACATGGTATGCTTATTTCCATTATTTCTCCATCATCCTCGCCATCGGTGAACAATTCCTCATCTGTTATGTCTCGTAGCATTACATTTGGGTCTATGCATAACAGTCCTCCACACACACACCCCTGCGCGTCCAGTCCTATGACCACAATACCTTTACTGGATACTTGAACTGCCTCAATGTCTATGGACATTATCGTGCCTGGTACAATGTGTGTGTGCAATTGGGCGGAATATGAAATCTGATGGTGTCCTCCATTCTTTTCTCGTTATTTCTGGCACCACCCGTGCCAACACCTTGATACCATATATGAACATGCTTATATCAATGGGTACCCCTCGCACCACAACTTCATTCATCACTGTGTTGATCATCAACATTGCTCGTACTGGGCACACTCCCGGTGCTCAGCACACTATTCCTCGTTCTGTAAAAGAGATCGTCATATTCAACTTGCTTAACAAATCTCTACTCAACAGATTTATTGGCGCGTCTTCGTGGTACAGTAAGGGTGTGCGCACGTTTTACCCCCCACCGTTATATCAAGATCTGTAGTGTAAGGAACTTTTAAAATAGCCCCAGAGAACCCCTGTGTCTCTAAATTTCTGCCTGAGAGCAGAAACCGGCCTTCCATAAGGTAGGATTTCTCTGCTCCAGAGTCTACCATGAAGATAAACTGCTTATTTCCTATCTCCGCCCCCACTAGTGGTTCCGCTTCTGCACATAGGGTGGTAGATAGGACTGGACACACAAGTATTCCCTGTGGGCTGTCCTAATCTGAATGTCTTTCTTGCCCTGGCACGGAGAAGACATTATCGCTGATCACTGTTACGCCGCGGTACGGTGCAGGTGCACTGTTTGCAGATGTTGCATAACAATTACTGGTCGCGCTTCCCACTGCATTTTGCCTTACCATTTGTTGTGGTGGTGGTTGCTGTCCCTGAGGTTCGTTATAGCAGTAGTCTTGTTGTCTCCCTCTTCCCATTGGTAGCCTGTAGGGGCTACCTGGGTGCGGACATCCCCAACCTTGTTCGTTCTCCATGGGCTGTTGCCCCGGGAAATACCCTGTAGGCTGCATTCTACAATCTCTAGAGTAGTGTCCCCATCTCCCACAGTTCCAGCATGACCCTTGTGGTCCGCCTCTCATTCCTTGGCCTCCTAATCCCCTATTTCCCCATACCTCCAAACCCCCCTATCTGGCCACGGTACCCACCTCTTCCTCTTGCCGGTCAGTCTTGCCACAGTTGTCCACCGTATTGCTCTTCTCTGTTCCACTGTCCTGTCCCTCCTGTAGCCCGTAGTGCTGCTTTTGTTGCTGGTCTGTTCCCTGCTCCTTCGTCCCCCTCGTTTTCTCGGTCTGTGGTTGCGCTGGCGTTGACGGCGGCGAACTTCACTAATTTGTTCTGTACCAGCTTCGCCTCGTCTGCCAACCTTTTTTGTGCCATCTCCTTTTCTTTCTTTGATCCTCCTGCAGTGGTGCACAATTATACTCTGTATTTCAGGCCAGCCCTTGGCTTCTATCCCAGCTATTTTGTCCAAGGCCTTCTGCACCTCCTTCGGGAGCCCCTTCTTGATGATAAAATAAAGGCAGACTGGTTCCACGCCGTGCCAGTTTCGCTTCTCCATAAATCCTCCCCCTGTAATATGAATTGCGTAGGATCCTCGTTCTCCATTGTACACTGCATCACTAAATGTAAATCCGGAATATCGGGAAACATGCGCCTCAATGCATCCCATACCTGTGCTCGAACATTATTGAACGCTGATCCATCGTGGCGATCACAACTCATCGTTACTCCAGGGAATCCGGCTCTTTCCCACACTGCGTCTGCTTGGTCACCGATTGCTGACGCTAATAAGCTCTTCATATCCCCTATTGCTAGCGGCACTCCCGCTGTGTTTTTCTCAAAGGCGTGTGTCCATTTTCCGGCCCCTCCCGACAGTGGGGGGAGGACCTTTAGCAAGTTGCTTTTGTCCATTTGTGCCCACAGAATGTAATGTGGCCTACCTGCTCCTTTATGTATCAATGGCATTTGCAACTTGTGTTTCTTCCCCATCTTACTTACCGCACCTTTCTTTGTCTTACTATCATATTTCCCTCTCGCTGTCTTAACCTACCTTGCCATAGTGGTGGCGATGGTGTGTCTGGGTACCAGCGGGTTGGCAGCGGGGACCCTGTCTCGGCAGCTGCCTCTTCATACTCGTCTAAGTCACTCCACACTTCTTCTATTTCTGACACCTGTTCATTGTATTTCTGACACCTGTTCATTGTTCCCTTCACATCCTTCTACCCTCTCACTTTCTGGGGTAGGTGGGCGTATAATTCTCACATGCTTGTCATTCAGATGGAATAGGAACTCCCCCGACCGCCACTCCTTCTCTTGCCCTTGTGGTGTGCGTGTTTCTTGTGATACTGACCGTGCTTGCGCCACTTCTCCTGTTGTGCTTAATGTTCGTGTTAGATCCGCTATAGATAATGGTGGCACCTCTCCTCCTCCTGGCAGCATCTGGCTCCTATCGCATAATGCTCGTAACCGCGTTATCTCGATCTGTGCTTGCGCTAGCTGGCGGTCTAATTCTCCAGTGATATGTGCTAAATTCACGGGGGGTGCGCTTGTTGGGCCATATAAACCTCCTTTATCGTAAGGGGGGTGGTGCTGTGGCAACTGCTCCTGTTGTAGGTGTAGGAGTTGGACAGGCTGGTACGTACAGGGGCTCACTATATCCTACTGCTGGTCTGGACATTAGAGGGTATATTTTTGTTGCATCTCCTTCAGCTGTAGTGGTTGTGCACTCGCCCTTTGGTGTTCCTCTTCTTGTGTTTTGTTTCTTTCCCCTTCTCCTTGCTTACCTCTGCTGCAAGTGCAACTTCCTCAAACATTCACCATAGGTCTAGTACTTCTGTTTTGCAGTTGTTTCCCCTTATACCTTGCTAACAAGTGTGTAGATACTAGATCCAGTACTCTCTTGTCCAATGACCCACCCTCTGGCCAGATTGGCGTCACACTGTCCCCTTTTATCTCTCAACCATTGATCATGATATTTTTGTATTTTCTCACTGTATAACGGAAGGTGCTGACAAATATGTGCTAGTGGTGTTATTCTTCCCATGTTAGTGCGTTTCCTTCCTTCCTTCCCTCCCTCTGTCCTTACCTTTTGACTTCCCTTTCCACTCAATCACTTCTTCACCAGTTGAATAATATATCACGAACTTTGTCACTTACTGGTAATTTGTATGTATGTATGTGTATCAAGATATATATATCATTCCCCCTTTCAACGTTAACCCTTTAGTTATTGCATGTTCAAATTCAACAGTTCATTGTTGCATAGTTTGCCACTTTAACCACAAATTAACCACAGTACTTGGATATCCTTGACAAAAAATGGACAGAACACAAAAGCACATGCACTGCCTGCGCGCCTTTTCTTCCCCGTTGCTCCCCTTTTCCCACTCCCTTTCCCGTTTCACCTACTCGTCTCATTCACTCCCCACCTCTTACACCCTCTTACTCTTCAAGAATCTTTTCAAACCCAGAAAAAGAATGTTCTAAACTACTCCGAGTCTACTCGATATGAGACTCCTACTATTTTCTCTGTAACTTCACTTATTTATTCTGCACTGGACGAGACAATGCTACGCGGCGCTGCCTTCTACCCTGTTCGGTCTAGGATACCACTTCTCTTTTTCTCTTCACTTCTTACCCAAACCTAATGGCCATTATAAAGGATAGATCAGAAAAGCCTCATCACTCACATAGGCCCTACTCTTTCCCTGCTACCCGTTACCACCTGTCCCCCCTCTATTTCCCCCTTACCTTTCCTTCATAACCGGCACTCATGTGGTCAGGTGACCCGAGGATCGCCGCTCGCAGTCCGATCCAGTCAGGCTCGCACCCCAACCAAGCCGTGGCCCGCCTCGGCGAGCAGTTTTTCATTCCAGTATTCGTCAACTGGGAACCCTTGACCCTTCTTCGTAGTGCGCACAGGCTGGTTGACCGCGGAGGCGATAGTTTTGCTGGGGGCGTCCCGGATCTCGCCGCTCGGCGCCGGCCTCGAGGCACCTCTCCAATCACGTTGCAGGGGGTCACCAAATGTTAGTGCCCACCCTGTCTAACACGTGTAAAATAAATAAGACGGACACTCCCTGGACGGGGAATAAGGCACAAAAGCGCAGGCTGCGAGAGTTCCAAGGAAGGTTTATGTAGATCTGAGAGCGCTCTGACCACATAAAAGTTGCAACACATTTATATAGTACATCTATATTTTTGACACATGATGCTACGTTGGACCAGGATTGGTCAGCCGTGGTGGTGACTTAGGTGTGGGCATCATCTCTTCCTCCGGGTTGGTTGCTGGGTTGGCAGGAGGATTGACGTCAGACATTGTGCTCCAGATGGGTGAATGTCAGGTCGCTGTGAAACACGGTGGTCACTAAGCTAAGAAAATACATTCTGAATAATGCATGCACTAAATAACAGTTGATCAAAAGACTCTTGGTAGTGTATCATGTCGTTATACAAATCACTCAAGGGCTTACACCAGCCACACATTTGGGTTACACAGGTCACAGGTTTAGAGCCTTGACCACTACAATACTGTAATTGAACTCTAGGGTTAGTCTCATAAGAATCTCAGGTATGTGGCATTTGTTAGTACTAGGCACGATATCCTGCACCGGGGTCTAATGTTAGCTGGGGGGGGGTCTGTTGGGTGGGCTTCATAGCGAGGTTGGCAGTCTGGCCCATGAAAGGGATGTCTTGCAAGGACACAGGGTTAGAATGGTAAGTTTTGATTGGCGAGGGTAAGAGGGCAAGGACACTTTTGTGGAGATGGACGAGCTCTGTGCTTGGCTCATGTCGGTTCACATGCAGGACAGTGATCTCACAAGAAAAGGTATGTTACATTCATTATTTGTTGCAAGCAGCTCCGGCCTCAGCGTGAGAATGGAGTCGCAGAGTTTTCCAGTTGGTGTGGGGACGAGGGTGGGATTTGTGTGCTCCAGGCTGCTGCGGCGGCGGCAAAGGGGAGAGATGCGTTTTGTACTGTCGCAGTGAGGCCTAGTTACCAAGATGGATTCGAAAGGGGGTACAGAAAATGGATGCTCTGTGTCCTGCTCGGTGGTCCCATCTACGCGAATATAACTAAGTTAGTATCGCATAAGGGCAAGGGGTGTACCCACCACTTAGAGGCACTTTGTCCAAGTTCGGTACTGAGAAGTGACGGTAGAGAGGGGCCCATTGGCCCCTCGCTCCCACACAAGTTCCATGCCACAACTGTTCAGAGTAGCTATTGAATTGGAGAGTAGGGATAGCATTGACCTGGATTGCGTGATGGGGTAGGCGGTTATTTTTGGAAGAAGGCTTGTCATTTGGCAGCTGTACATGTTCACCACCTACTCCATCCCCTGTAACTCTATTCTGCAGCCTCCCATTGCAGAAGTGAATATAACTATTCACTTCTCAATTCTGCCTTGGGTGCCCACCTCTGAGCAAATCCCTACCCTGCTGCTCAGTTAAGAATCTTATCAAAATGATTTGCTTTTACTTACAAGATAGTGGTTCTTATACACCAGAAGAGTTGTGGTTTCGTTTTCCCATATTAGTGCATTTAATGAGTGGCACAGTTACTCTTTTTATGGATTTGATAAAATCCCACGCATTCACATTTCGTGCCGCCTGAAAATGTCGAATTACATTACATGGAAAGCGGGAGACAAAGAAAAGGGGGGGGGAGAAAAAGGGACCCTGCATCAGAAGTTCCAACCCATAATTGGGAGATGGAAGTGCTCGTTGGTTTAGGGGTAAAGGAGTGGCAGGTAGAGGAATGCTGTCGACATTTTCAGCAATTCGAACAGTTTAATTTTGTGCTTTTCTGCTGCATTCTTTTATGCCTGTTTTTTTTTTACGCATCTTTCATAGTTACCTCATTGTGCAGCTATTATGTACTCATATTAGCATGTTTTGATGCGTGCTTCTGAACATTCCAGGTTTACCTGCTGAACTGATTGGCTATTTTCCCAACAAGCACCATTTTCCATAAGCCTTACATTTTCTGCCCACTGGAGAGTGCCATGTCGCTCACTGTCTGCTAATCATCCAGCAAGCTCTGCTTTCTCACTTACCAATCTTCTGACAGCGCAGGGTGTAGAATGTTGCCCAGGTAACTATCAGTGGTTAAGTTAATTCAACAACGTCCACCCATCACTTTTGTGGTTATACTTTGTTGGTGTGTGTTTGAGGTTATACCGAGGCATTTGTCCTTTGCAGCATAGGGAACCAGGCTGCACCTAACTGATTAGGCCCAAAATGGCCAAAACAAGTCCCTGTTAGTCCTGCTGCCGAGCGGCGGTTTTCAGGGTTGCAGCTGGGTTGGCCAGAGTAGTGTTTTCACATGCTTTACATCCAGACACTGACGATTTCTTGCAGCCTTTCGAACTGACTGCTGCTCACTGTCGCACGCTCATAGCTCGCTGCTACAGTGGCTACAGAAACTGAGCTGAAAATGCGATAAGTGGGTGCTGTTGAGCAGTTCGCCTTCAGTGCAGACGAAGCAGAGCTGATTATACACATTACCCAGTACATATTGCATATATTCGCACATTTTTGTAGATTGCCTCTAGCAGACAAACGGATTTGTCACCGACAATATAGAGAATACTGACGACATTACTCCTGGTCTTGGCCCCAACTGTAGCCTCCTGGTTGGGGAACTCTCCCCTCCCCCGTAGATTCTCAAGGGCGCCACAGTTGGTATACCAGGAAATTATTGGTTATTGAAAATCCATCAGGAATTTATAACCTCTACCTCACTTGCACTGGTGGTGGTGGTGTTCCTTTGCCTCACGTGCAGTGACAATGGTTGCAAAATCTAGACGAGCGCTAAATGTGGTAAGCAACGCAAGCATCGCTGTAAGACGACGTGTCTCCTCCCCTCAACAATATTCTCGAACTACAAAACTGCGGGCAATCGGGATCCTCACGCTAGAGCATAGGGCGTCTATTAGTATCAGGGCAGTGGGAGGGGAAGATCAAGGAGACTGTGTCCAATTGCCCCACTACAGGCTACTCCAGACCCTCTGAGACCTGTATTAATCTAACTGGCGTTACCCCCTGATGCTGCACCATTACTCCTGGATATGTTCCGCTTAACTAGTCAGAGTTCTGTTTTGTCTGTTTGCTCTAAGAGGATCTGGGATGCCTGAGGTAATTAGCCAGCTGAACCGAGAGAACATTGATTGTTAACAAAAGATTGAATCACCTCTGAACTAAGTGCTGGGGGATGGGGGGGGGGGGGGTACCCTTCACCCCAACAAGCGACAGCCAGAAAGTGAGGGAATGCCATCTGAGAACAGCCATCGGACAAATCTGAGGCTCTTGCGAGGTCAATTGACCATTATTGCACAGAAAATAAAATTTTAAGACACAGGCGTCTGCCGTTAAGACACCAAGACACTTCATGAGGAAAGCAGGGAAATATAGTAACCATGCTGCATTCTGTAATAGACTTTCATTCAGCCTTCGAGTATAGAAAGTATATTTGGGCACTCTAAAAGTAATATCACCCATAGAAGATGTAGTCAACTGAACCTATTGAACTGTAACTCGACAATTCCTGAATTCAGTGGCGGGGTTTTTGATCCAATGGGACCAGTGGGCATTGCACTACCAGTACATTGAGTATCAGATGAGATTATACGAGTTAAAGGGTGGGAGATTCGACTTTGCGAGAAGAGAACACTGTACCATTCCGCACCACCCATTGTGCTACCCTTTGTTTCCATCCTGATTGAGTCCTGTCCCATGGAGAATGAGCAAACGGACTTCTGGTATAGAGAATGTACAGGACGTCGGTATTCTAAGCAATCCCAACCACATCACATGTTATGAATCAATGTACAGTATTACAATTTGACTTCAGCATCCAAGGATGACACCCACCTCTTACTCTTCCGTCTCTTGTGTCCAGTAGATTGTGAGGTTTTACCTAGAAACCTCTCAACGGCACTGCTCTAAAACAGCCTGAACGTAGTGGGGCCTCCAGGGAAAACCCTGAAAGTGAAAAAACCTTGTGGAGTGCTGCTAGAGTGCGTGGGCTCTGGGTTACAGCAGTCCTGATGTGGCAGATTATCCCTTGAGAGGAGAATGTCTGAATTCAGATGTACAAACAGAAGTGTGAAAAGAGTTATATGGAAGAAGAACCTGACTATCAATTTGACAGTAGGCTTACCCCATTATCAGGATGAGATCTGCCCGAAATTCTGATATCGAATGTACAGAACCGGAAGCGAGAAGAGGGTGAGCAAGGCTGAGGAAACTGGAAATACAGGATCAGTGTAAGTCTTCTACATACACAGGCCTAACAGGTAGAATGGGTTCGCCTTTATGTGTTAGGCTGAATATATTTTTACCGCCAGTCATGTGAGACCGCGAGGAGAGAATTCCCTTTCCCCTTTGTCTACTGTTGTCTGCTGCCTTCGTGATGCCTAGTTATTGCCTGTGGGCTAGCCTAAAAAGGATAGTCTTCACTAGTATGGAATGGAAAGTGTAAGAGTGCGGGAAGATGACGCGAGAACAATCGATCTCTACGTACCAGGCTGTGGGACCGCTCAGTGTTTACTAGGAAACCGTGGAAGGCACGATGGAAGACACGATCCGAATGGCTGCATTAACAAAATTAATTTTCTAAACAGTGTATGAAAGCGTTAAGGTACAGAAGGTAGATTCAATAATGAGAAAGCAAGCAAGGATCGATCGTACTCGCGGAGAGCGGCAGTAGTAGCAACGCAAGGAGCTGCTCGCAGAGTTTCCAGATATGCGGTTCAGAGGTACTGGGGCGTGGCTACCAGCCCGTTTCCAGGCCTCAGGAACACTAGACTGCTGATGCTCATTCCTCGTACGGCCATGACAAGGGGAGCCTGGGCGAACCAAACTCTGTGCAGTGGCAGAACCGGAGGGAGAGTTGTCACATCACAACCCAGATGACAAAAGACCTACGTTGTCCCTTTTCCTCTATACTGTATGGGCATCCCTTGCTAGGGACGGAAACTGAACTTTTTTCACCAGAAAAATAGTTTTTCTCCTTTTAAATTTAGTTGTGTGCAGGGGCGTGGCATGAACTTCTCTAGCATGGGGTCTCTGATGGATTCACATGCTCATGAATATTCCCTGTCGTCGGGCTGGGAATCCTCGGTACAGAAAAAAATCAGTATCGGTTTCGTTTCCTAGTAGTAACCAATCACTGGTCTCTGGGTCATACTGCCCACAACCAATGACTGCCCTCTCCCTAAGCCCTGCCTCCGGCAGCCATCCTCAGATTTTTACCGCACGTTCAAGTGTTGGGGGGGGAGTCGTGCTGTAGCTCTGGAGCTTTTGCTGTGTTATCGCACTTTTTCAAAGAGAATTTCTCATTTTTCGGTTAAATTGAGCCTCAAGCTGCACAGTCTTTACATCCGATCAACGGGGACCCGTTTCGGAAGTTGCTACGCCCCTCAAGGGTGAAGATTTCGTCAAATTACGCTTTTGGAGGATTCGAGAAGTTTCTGAGGCCTACCCCGGACATGGCCCAGGAGGAAGGGAGCTCGATGCCTGGGAAGCTGTTCAGGGCCTGCCCTGGATGCCAGCTGCAGCTCGTGTTCAAGGAAGACGAGCATTCCTTATGCCTCTATCTTCGTCTCGCCAACTGGCTGGAGGGAAAGAGCCTGTCAGGTGAGAAGAAATCAGAGCGGTCTTCTAGTCTGTTGCGCCCCCGTCGCCAGGGCACCCTCGCAGAAGGCAAAAGCACCGTGAGTGTGCGGGCACCGGGAGCGCCGAATGGGCTCCTCAGCTGCCAGGCAGGGCGCATCCTCCCCGGCGCCATCGACCATGAGCCAACGCTCTGGCTCGGGTAAGAGGAAATCCGAGAACCCGGCCAAGCTTCTGGAGAGGCCCCGGTCGATCTCGAAGATTTCGGCTGAGGGGGGAGCGAGGCGGGAAGCCCTCCCCCAAGGTGAAGGCCACAAGCACGCAGTCGGTGACTAAGGCCTTGATTCACCCAGCCAAGGCCTCTATCAAGGAGGTCGCGGCAACCCTGGCGCAGCCTGCAGAGGTTACACCTGTGGTAGCAGCCTCGGGGCCCAGAGTCTCCTTGCCACCTCGGAGGGAGGCATCTTTCAAGCCCACCAAAAGATCCCCCACGAAGCCCCAGGCAGAGAAAGAGGGGGGGGCAGTGGCCATCGTGGATTCAGACATAAACTCCGAGGAGGAACTTGTCGAAGCCCCTGAGAGCCACCACGCGGGCGTGGAGGAGGATCAGGGGGGCGACGGAAGCGAAAGCGGCGCAGACGGGACCCCAGACCAACCGTCACGCCCATCGCAGCCAGTGCCGCAGGACAACTCTGCGGCCATTTTGATGGCAATTCAATCCGTATGCTCTGAAATAAGGACTAGATTGCCTTTACCCCGATGGCGGAGCCGGAGCCAGGGCCGTCGGGAAGTCCACCACCCAAGAGGAGAAGAACACATCCTCCTGAACCCTTCCAGCCCTCGAGGCCTATTCAACCCTCCTCCCCGTCCGCGGGGATGGCACGGACATGGCCACGGACACGAACGACGAGGGCTGCGACGGCGGGGTGGACCTCCCGTCGTCCCCCCAGCCTCCCCGGGCTTCCCCGCCCGATGAGATTGGATCCTTCCATGCGATCTCCAGGGCATCCGAGCTTTTCCAGCTCTGCCCCGAAGAAAAGGAGGGGTTCCTCTATCAACATAGAGCGACCAAGAGGAAGACGGTCCTCGCGGTACCTCTACTGGATGACCTATGGGATGAGGGGGCTCTCCCTCAAGAACCCGTCCACGACGCCGGCAAAAAGGGACCGATACCAAAAGTACCGCGTCCCTGACGTGGCCCCTCTATACCTTAGAGCACAGCCGACCCCGGATTCAATCGTCTCGGCGGCGGCCAGGAAGAAGGCAGGGGGGTGCATCAACATCGACTTCACCGCCGGACGGCGAGGGAAAGAAGCTCGATGCGATGGGACGAGTCATCATGTCGGCGGCGACTACGATTAAGGCGGCCAACGCCCTGGCTATCGTTGCCCGTTACGACAGGGAACTTTGGTATAAAATCGCTCTCTTGTTGGACTTCCTGCCGGACGACAAGAGGGCAGAAGCCCTGGAAATCCTGCAAGAAGGCGAGGTGGCGTCGGACCACGCCATAACGGTGGCGACGGACATTCGCTGACACCGGTTTCCGCCAGTTGGGCAACAGGGTTTGCTTCAGACGGCGCGGATGGCTTAAGGTGACGGATTTCCGCCAGGACGTACAAGCCAAAGTGTTGGACATGCCCTTCGACGGGAACAACCTGTTTGTGAAGACAGTCGATGAGTCCTTGCAAGCCATCAAAACGGACAGACAGCCTGGGCCCTGGGAGTTCTCCAGCAACGATGGCCGTGCTTTCGGAACACCGGAGGCAAGCAAGGGGCCTCTAAAGGTTCCGGCAGCGGCTCCTCTACCTACAGTCAAGCGGCCCGTTCCTCGTCGCAGGAGGCCTATGGAGGACAGGGCAAGTCTGGAGGTTCCCGCCGTCGTCGCCAGGGAGGGCAAGGCGGCCTCAAAACAGGACTGAACCAACTGTGGCGTCGGGGCCCCACCGAAGCACCCCGGTGGGAGGCCGGCTGGCAAAGTTTGTCAGCGTGTGGGAGTCCATCTCCACAGATCGTTGGGTGCTGGATACCCTGTCCCAGGTGCACGCCCACGAGTTTCGAAAGAAGTGCCCTTGCATGCCACCCGTGGCCAGGAAGGAAAACCATGTACCCCAGCTGCTGCTGGAGGTAAGGGCAATGCTCAAGGGTGCCATCGAGCTCGTCCCAAAGAGACTTCGGGGCTCCGGGGTCTACTCAAGATACTTTCTGGTAAAGTAGACAGGAGGTTGGCATCCCATCCTGGACCTACGGCGACTGAACAAGTACATCAAGGCTCAGAAGTTCCGGATGGTCACCCTCCAGCACGTGCTGGGACAGCTGGAGGAGGACGATTTCCTGTCGTCGTTGGACTTGGAGGATGCCTACTTCTGCATCCCAATTCTAAAAGGACACCGGAAGTTCCTCAGGTTCGTGGTCCAAGGACGGCACTACCAGTAAAGTCCCTCCCGTTTGGATTAAAGTCGGCACCCAGGGTATTCACCAAGTGCCTAGCACCGGTGGCGGCGTGGCTACGCCTGCAAGGGATCCACGTCTATCCCTACGTGGATGATTGGCTCATCCGAGCAAGGACAAGGGAGCCCGCTGTAGAACACTCAGCGAAGACTGTCCAGCTACTCACCGACCTGGGGTTCTCCAACTTCCCCAAACCCCACCTGGTCCCTTCGCAGGTCGCCCTGTTTCTGGGAGCCAAGCTCGACACAGTAGCACGGCTGGCCTCGCTGTCCGACGAAAGCCATCCTGGGCAAGGTGCAACGCCTGCTAGCCACGGACGTAGCCAGGGTAAGATCAGTCAAATCCCTTCTCGGGGATGATGTCCTCCTGCATCTATCTGGTACGCCTGTGCAGACTTCGAATGCGTCCAGTGCAAGAGTTCCTCGACGCACGCTGGATCCAGGCGACGGGCAGCTTTGAGGACAGGATACCGCTCAACGAGACCTTCCGACGAGCGATCCGGTGGTGGGGCACCCGCACTCATCTGACGGTGGGCGCAGACTTTCAGACCCCAGCTCACCAGGTAACGGTGACGACGGATGCCTCCCTGGAAGGGTGGGGAGCGCATAACGGAAATATCCACGCGAGAGGCCTTTGGCTCCCGGAGGAAAAACAGCTTCATATCAACATTCTGGAGCTCCGCGCAGTGTTTTGGGCCCTCAGGTCCTTTCTTCCGTCCCTCAAGGGCAAGGTGGTGAGGATCTTCACCGACAACACCACCACGATTTTCTACATCAGGAAGCAGGGTGGAACCAGATCCCCAGCCCTGTCCAAGGAATCTCAGGATCTGTGGCACTGGGCCGTCGACCAGGGGATGTTTCTGGTACCTTTTCATCTGGCAGGGATGAAGAACACCATCGCCGACTCACTCAGCAGGGAGCTGCGCTCGTGCCACGAGTGGGAGCTACGCCAGGATCAAGTGGATCGACTCTTTAGGTTGTGGGGCAGACCCCAGGTCGATCTCTTCGCGACGGTGGCGAACTCGAAGTGCCAGAGGTTCGCCAGCAGGTTCCCCCAACCGAGGAGCATGGGCGATGCTTTCTCGTTCCCCTGGGACAACCTGTTCCTTTATGCTTTCCCGCCGTTGCCACTGCTACTCCGGCTCGTCAACCAGCTCAAGAGGTCCTGGTGCAGGATGATCCTCGTTGCACCGGCGTGGCCGAGACAGATCTAGTTCCCAGACCTTCTGGACTTATTGGCATCCCCACCAGTCAAACTGCTCGGGGACACGGATCTTCTCTCCAGAGAAGGAGGCGCCATTCTTCATCACGGCCCGAAGTCGCTGAACTTACATGCCTGGCTCCTGCAGCACTAGACTTTGGGGGATACGATCTACCGGCCGACTGAAGAGAGGTTCTTGCAAAGGCTAGGGCGTCCTCCACTCTCGTGTTACGGACACAAATGGAAGAGGTTCTCTGTCTGGTGCCGGGCACAGAAGATTAACCCTCTACGGATTACGGCCCCTCAAGTACTGCCGTACCTACTGTCATTGGCCAAGGCTGGACTAGCTCACGCCTCCAAGATGCATCTGGCTGCCATCTCCAGATACACCAGGACAACAGGACGGGTGTCCTTGTGGTCTCATCGCCTGGTGAAGGAATTTATGAAGGGACTATTCCGCTCGTTCCCACCGGTGAAGGCCCTGGCGTGGGAGCTCAACGTGGTGCTGACTAGGCTCATGGGGACCCCGTTCGAGCCTATGCATATGGCACCGTTGAAGTTCCTATCGTGGAAACAGCTTTTCTTGTGGCCATCACCTCCGCACGGGGCGTGGGAGAGGTTCAGGCCCTATCTTGCAAGCCTCCATACTTTACTTTTCACGACAAGAGGGTGGTGCTCAGGACGCATCCCTCCTTCATGCCCAAGGTGCCGTCGGACTTCCACCTCAACTAGCCCTTGGTGTTACCAGTTTTCTTTCCGTCGCCGGCGGAGAGGACTTTGCACTCGCTGGATGTAGCTAGAGCGCTGACGCTCTACGTGGACCGCACAAAGTTTTCGGAAGACGTCACAGCTTTTTGTGAACTTTGGACCTGTGAATCAAGGGAAGGCTCTCTCGAAGGCTTCCATTTCCAGATGGCTCTCCGGCTGTATCATGCACTGTCACTGGTTGGCAAACCGACCGCTGCCCAGCCGTTCGAGAGCCCATTCGACCAGAGCGATCACTGCTACCACGGTGTTATTGTCTGGTGTGCCTCTGCTGGACATCTGTAGGGCTGCTACGTGGAGGTCGACGCACACCTTCATGAAATTCTACTGCGTCGATCGGGATTCCAGGGAGGAGTCTAGGGTCGGCCAAGCAGTGCTGTGCAACCTGTTCGCCTGAAGGGCCGGGTGAGGAGGTAAGAATTGCTTAATGTTGAGCCTTTTGCCACCTACAGTGGTTGTGCATGTGTGTACTAGACAGTGTAATCTTATATTCGTGAGCATGTGAATCCATGCCAGACCCCATGCTGGAGAAGGAACAAGTTACTTACCTGTAACTGTTCTCCAGCATGGG
Source organism: Ambystoma mexicanum (assembly GCF_040938575.1). NCBI lineage: Eukaryota > Metazoa > Chordata > Amphibia > Caudata > Ambystomatidae > Ambystoma > Ambystoma mexicanum. The sequence continues at coordinate 307,411,829 of NC_090934.1, read as the reverse complement.
TCTGGCATGGATTCACATGCGAACCCTCCCGCCTATCCCTCTGCGGCTCTTCACTTGGTCATACTGCCACTTTACGTGCTACCAAATCTGAGAATGGCTGCCGGAGGCGGGGCTTAGGGAGAGGGCAGTCATTGGCTGTGGGCAGTATGACCCAGAGATCAGTGATTGGTTACTACTAGGAAAGACAGATCAGAAACGAAACTGATACTGATTTTGTTTCTGTACCAAGGATTCCCAGCCTGACGGGGAATATTCATGAGCATGTCAATCCATGCCAGACCCATGCTCGAGAACAGTTACAGTTAAGTAACTTGTTCCTTCCGTAACTTGTTCCTTCCGTAACTTGTTCCTTCCGTAACTTGTTCCTTCCGTAACTTGTTCCTTCCGTAACTTGTTCCTTCCGTGACTCTGCCCACCGGCGCCACTCCTCAGTCCTCTTCCCGGGCACTAAAGAACCGGCTGGCCAGGTAGAGGGAGCTGTTCTCCAGATCACCACTGCAGCACATTAAGGAGTACGTGCGCAGAAAGACCAACCCGAAGATAAGTATGTTCTCTAAGCACCCTACAAGGGCGACTCCATTCCAGTAAAGCGACAAAGCTGGAGGGGTGTATTTGGCTCTACTACCGGCCAATGGGTCTATAGATCTTCCCGGTTCCTGCGCTCAGGGGCCCGAGGGCTCTTGCACAGGGGAATCTCCTGAGGGGTTCTGCTCTACTACTGGGCGCATGCCTGAGGTGGCGCCTATATGCAGTATGGAAAGCACTACCAGTCTAGTCCGAAGACACACTGCCTCCCAGGTCCACACCTGAGGTGCAGAGCAGGTCCTAGCCTACGCACCCAAGCAATCTGGCGGGGACTAGGCAGTACAACAGTCGACATGCATCAAGCACGTTACGCAGTACAGGACAAAATGGCTGTTCAGCCAGACAAGATGATGGCTCGTCCGGAGGCGAGCCTCGATGGCCAGATTTCACACCAAGGGTGGAATGGTGTCCGATGTTCACACAGTGCACTTCCTACCCGACACCCTAGACCCAAGGGCGCTACATGGCGGCAGGCAATGCGCACGGTGGACCCAGCAGTACCTACAGGCACACAGCCGTACCAATGCAGGAGCACCTGTCACCAGCATATATGGAGCGCATTTTCGACAAGTTCCTTACTCTAATGAAATCCCTCAGATGGGGAATATACTTAAGGGTATCGTCCAAGACTTGATCCCGCCTGTGCTCTCGCAGCAGCCAACTCCTGCCCAGGCACCAGCTCCATCACAACCACCAGCTACGGTAAAGCCCCAAGACTCCAACACCATGTTGGCCTTTACTCAGCTTGCGTAGCCCCCACATCCCCGCACAGCATGTCAGCATGGCGCTCCAGCTCCCCAAGCATGGTTCCAGCAGACTCCAAGACACAGCAAGAAACTTGGTTGACTAGGATCAGGACACCTCCTCCTCGGCAAGGTCTTTCTGTGAAGGGTCGGAAGGAGTGGCAGAGTACCTTGGAATTACATAGCCACAAAAGGAGCAGCCAGAGGCGGGGGTCCTGGCAGAGGTACTTAAAATCTGCTCGACCACTAAATCAGCATACCTATACAAAAGGATTTAGAGGCCCTGGCCAAGAAGGGTTGGGCAAAACCTCAGTCAACTAACAGGCATCTACATGCAAAATACAGATACTTACAGTGATTCCCTCATCCTGTCCGTGCACCCTCAACCACACGCCTCAATCATTGCGGCAGCATCGATGTATGCTAAGCTTCAAACCTCCACTTCGGCCCTGCTTGGCCAGGAGGAAAAGGTTCCAGAGGACTATGGAAAGAAGGTCCATGCTAACGCTACTCTCCACTTAAGGCACGCAAATGCGGAGGGAGATTGCAGACTTCCTTCCGGTTCTCCCAGTCCATAGATTGGCACGGTTCCGGGCTGGTCTATTGGAAGCAAAAATGGTGGCTCAAGACCTAATTGAATAATCGGTGGCACACATCGTCACAGTGGTCAGGGCCTTATGTGTGGCAACAGACATGAGAACTACATGGCCCCTAGATTTAATCCAGATGTAAAAGACCGTATCCTCGACCTACCATTTGAGGGAAGGGACTTGACAAGGGAAGGTACCTGAGGGTTCCGATGGACAATAATCTCGCACTAGAGCCTCAAGTAAAAGCTCTCCTCAAATGCTTCCTCCTGAGAGCGGCAAAGAGAATCTTACCGTTCCTATCGTTCACCAACAAAACGACCACCATCATTGCCCTCGTCATGTCCAAAGTACACTACGCCAATAGCCTGTACTTGCCTGAACGACTCCTAAAAATAAAACTACTACGCATTCAAACGCGGCAGCCAGACTACATCTGAAACTACTCCGAAGAGAACACACTGCACCAGTACTGAAAACACTACATTGGCTACCAATTAAACAACAAACAAAATTCAAAACAATGTGCATTACGCACATAGCAGTACACAACGAAGGTGCAGAGTTCCTAAGAGACAAATTGCGTCTACATCAACCAACAAGAACGCTGAGATCAAGCATGTACATCCGACTGGAACCGAGGCCATACAACAAAAAACTTGGAGGATCCTCCTTCTCTCACCAAGCCCCGAAAACCTGGAACGACCTTCCAAAGTACATGCGTAACGCAAGAAACCACCTATTATTCAGGAAATTACTCAAAACCTTGCTATTCACGTCATAACTAGATAGACTGGCCACAGGGGCACCGACATAACTCAAAACATCAATGAACGTAGAGCGACCGTGATGCACACCGATAATCAATGGGAAAAGCCGAGGTAAATAACCCACGACATACTAAAGAAACAAACGGGAGACGGTCACACTACGACCAAAGACAGTAAACATAGAAAACTAAGACAGAAAGACTAGAACGAATCATCAAGAGGACCATGACCTTAACTATTACCTTTCCCCAACAGCCGTAAGAACAAAACATTGAGAGGGAAAGGATGCAATGCACCACGGGCCCCAATGCAATGGGTGAGAAAGAATGTTTCATCATTACACACTGTCCACCAATACGAAACAGGAAGCTCAATGCCCCACCACACAACTAAACTGTCCCAAGTATGTTCACCCCATGGAAACCAAAGAACCAGTCATGACAGAAGATAAAAACGTCTGAATACACAGGCTCACCAAGTCGGATCCGCCAGGACAACATATAAACACGACCCAAACCATCCAAAGCCTTAACCGACCAGGGTCACAATAGATGACCGAAGAATAGATATCACCCACCCAGTCCCACACCTGAAGATTAGGTTCAGACGCACCCACCAATCCAAACCATACTCAATAGCGTACAGTTGGATCAGCGCAACACTACCAAAGCGAATCGGCCCACGAGGAACCAGCAACATCCCTACCCACAGGTATACAACTCTAATGGAACCATAAGTACCTGAATCAGGATACAGACCCCACTAACCCAACCTTCTGCATACGTAGACCCACACAAAACCACACAACCATCTCTCCCACAGCAATCCGCACGCACTTTACCGCATCAACGACACATAAACTTCACTCGCAGCACTCGAGGCCTTTGCCCGATCCGATACTAGCACCAAAGCCCACTACTCGGTGTATACCAAGTTGATGCTGCCAACAGCACACCACTTCTCCCCTCATCCCGACTAACCCTACCCACCCTTCCTGTTTACAGATCCGCCAGAGCACCTGGGGACCAATTCCGTTGGTGATGGTGCGCTATACAAGTACCGCTAACATAACATAACATTCATCCACTCATGAGTTGGAAAAAAGAATAGCTCCCACACAGCCAAATCCCTGGCCATATTGGCGAAGCCAGCCACCAAATGTCAGCCAGAGCCATGCGAGGTTTGACGGAGGTCATACCTTTGGTTTCAGGGGCTTCCAGGAACGCTGCACCAGGCAACCCGACAGGTCTCTTAGCCAACACCGCCATAAGCAGCAGAAGACCACACACGAGGGCTTTTTCCAATCCCCCCTCCCAGACACTAACCTCAGTGGGGGGAAAAAGCAGTGACTAGGTCATCAGGATCCACAGCTGTCCGGTAGGGGACAGGCTTGCCCTTCATTATCAGTCATGATGGACAAGGTTCTCCTACCCATGGATTCTCTGTGGTTTCCCAGTGCTTCCGCCTTCCTGTACCTTACGTTTTTGCCCCTCCCCCCCGTTCCACATCCCCTACCATATCTCCCGCAGATTGGCACTGCAACTCTCCTGGCGGAGTTCTGCGCTCCTAATAGCGAGCCATGCAGTGGAGGAACTTTGTCTTCCCCACCCCATGCCACCCACCCACCCACCCAACTATGCTTGGGATTTTACTCTTGCATTTTCACCATACAGAAAAAGAAATGGGCATGCCTGCGAGTTGTCCTAGATCCTTTAACCTTTTCATTCCCCTGCAAAAGTTCAAGATGGTTACGCCAGCATTGATAGCAGAGTTCCTGTGTGGTGGAGACTGGATGTGCTCCCTGGATCTAAAGGAGGCATACCTACACTTTACAACTTGGCAAGCCCATCAATCCTTCCTATGATTCTGAGTCATGGATTTCCACGTCCAATACAAAGTTTTTCCCTTCGGTCTCAATTCAGCCCTGAGGGTCTTTACGAGACTAATGAACGTTGTAGCTGCATTGTTCAGATCGGAAGGCCAACACCAATATCCATACTTCGACGATTGGCTGGTAAGAGCGGATTCCCCAGAGGGAGTCCAGAACACATCAGCTAGGCTTGCACGCACACTATACTAACAGGGGTTCTCATCAACCTCAAGAAATCACAACTTCACCCAGCTCAATCCTTGACCACCTTGGGCCTCATTTTGGATATGAAAGTGGAGAAGATATTCCCCTCTGTGGACAAGGTGGCAGCGCTTAAAGCAGCTACTGGTTATTTTGTGAGCAGAGTGGTAATGTCTGCATGGTGGTACCAGTACCTGCTGGGGATTATGGAGGCCTATTTGTTGGTGCCTCACACCAGGATCAAAATGAGGCTGCAGCTACATTTCTCGACCTCTTGGAATCTGGAAACTGGCGCCCAAGCGACATTAGTAGACATATCAACCCACCTCCAAAAGGACCTCCGCTGGTGGACAGACCATTCAGGCAGCCTCAACCAGCATATACTATTACCCCAGACTCCTCCCTCCAGAGGTGGGGAGCCACATTGAACGAGCAGTGTCCACGGCCTCTGGTCGAGTCAGGACAAGGACAGGCACATACATTGGCTAGGAACGATGGCCATATGGCTAGCCTTGAATGCTTTTCTCCTGGTAATCAACAGCCCGGTCTGCATTCAGACGGACAGCTCCACCTGCATGTACTACCTCCACAAACTGGGGGCACCAGTTCTCCGCCTTTGTGCAGGCTGACAATAGACCTATGAGAATGGGCCCTGGCACACAGCATATCGCTCTCTGCCATTCATCTACCGGCAGAGTCTCCAACTTAAAAGCAGACCATCTCAGCAGGCTGGGGATCGACAATTACGAGTGGCAACTGAACGAGAGCATCCGGAGGGAGATATTCCACAAAGGGCGCCATACACAGGTAGACCTATTCGCAATCTTGCTAAGTAGTTGGTGTCACCAGTTGGCATCCTGGATGGGTTGAGGCACAGCTTCACTGGGTAATGCGTTGCACATTCAGTGGGGCGCAATGTGTGCCCGCGCATTCCCACCCCGTTGCTGCACAGGGTCCTCTGCAAGGAGGTCAGGGAGACGGGGCGACTACCTCCCATTCTGATAGCGCCACAGTGGCCTTCCAGACCATGGTTCTCAGAGCTGTTACAACTGTCGAATCAGCCAACAGTTCCCTTCCCTGTGGGGCTGGATCCACTACTATCCCGTCAAGAAGTTCGCCCTAGCAGCCTGGTTCCTGAGCAAATAATCCTGTAACACCTCCATTTGTCACATGATAATGTGGACATCATCCAAGGTGCAAGAAGTGAATCTACAAGGAGCCAGTACAAAAGCAAATGGACCAGGTTCTGCCATTGGGCCAAGGGCATAGACCCCTTAGGAGTGCACTATGCACAATGTGATGTCCTTCTCAGCACTTCTAGCAGGTTAGGGGCTGCAGGTGGACACGTGCTGCCCCTAACCTGGCAGCCATAGGTGTGTATCAGAATTCTGACAGCCTTTTCTCCACCTCCAACTTGGTGGTAAAAAGTCATATTGCTGGACTAACCAGATTATACCCGCCTGTAAAACATCCACACCTGGTCTGGGATTGCGACGTGGTTCTGATGGCTTTAGCCCATAGACCGTGGTAGACATCAGATTGGTGATTATCAAGACTGTGCTCTTGGTGTGCCTCACATCAACCCGCAGGATTAGTGAAATCAGGCACTCATGGCTTCTGAATCGTTTACCATTTTCCATTGGGACAAGTTGGTGCTATGGGCACACCCTATTCTCCCAAAGGTAGTGTCTTTGTTTCACCTTAATAAATAGTCCTCCCTACTTTCTTCCCAAATCCCCCGGATGAGCAGAAAAGTTCCTGCACTGTCGACTCTCAGCGCTCAAGTTTTACCTTAGCAGGACTAAAGACCTCCACAAATCGGATGCATTTGTCACTTTTGGAGGATCTAAACCAGGGAGTCAAGCCTCCAAAGCCCCAATAGCAAGGTGGATGGTTTTGGCTTTCCGGCAAGCATACACGCTCATGCGGTCAGAGCCAAAGCTGCTGCTGTGACATTCCAAGGGCCGTACCATGGTAAACTATCAGCCTTCTGCAAGCACTATTGCTTAGCCGCTAGTGCCAGGTCAGATGTAATATTTGGCCAAGCGGTCCTTAAAAAAAAGTCAGTGGTAATCTCCTACCTATACAGTATCGAGGAAAGGGGACAGGACGTAGCAGTAAAAACATACTTAGTCCATAGTCCCCTTAACTCCATACCTCCCACCATCCTCCCCAGTTTAAAAAATAAACCAGAATGATTGGGAAATTGTCATATAGCTAATGCGTCAAAGGGAACTGCTGAGGTGTGGCGCTGGTGGGTGGAGTCAAGGGAGAGCATGCTGCTGGGGCCGCGTGCAACTAAATTTAAAGGGGCAGACTTTTTTCTGGTAAAGGTTGTTTCCGTCTCTAGTGAGGGACGCCATACAGTATAGAAGGAAGGGGATTAGGAGTAAGTTAGTCGCTACAGTGAGTATCTTCTAATATAACAGTGGTCATCCTCTTTCTACTGAAAGCGGAGGAATACAGAGGTTTTACTGAGGCAAATCATGGGTGTATCTCAGTTTCCCAGGGTACTTGCTGCAGTGAAGATTTTGATCTACCACACATACAGGATATTGTATCATTACAACCACTGATTTATTGGTTACGCCTGTGGTGAAACATATAATGAAGGCATGGCATGAATACTAAGACACAAGTGACCACAGTTCAAGGGTGTTTATTGAACTATAACAAGGGTGTGATAAACGCCTATCTATTCCTAAATCTACAGATGGGAGCAAGCTACGACCTATCAAATAATAATGCAGTCCTAGTGTAGTCTCGTCAAAAGGCCGTTACTAAAAAAAAAATTGCCAATCATTACCGCTTAATACAATAGTGTAGGGTAGTGTTCATGAAAAAAAGTGTTAAAAAAATGTCAGGATGTTCAGACCGTTGGCCTCCCTTCCCCACATTTTCAGCACAGGACAAGGCGGTTCACCAGAGCATAGCACACTCTCCGGCTTCTTCGGCACAAGGACACAGAGTCATTACCGGCATCATGGTCTTCTGTGCCGAAGTCTCTGAAGTCATCAAAGTCTCTTGATGCAGAGGGCCTGCTGTACAAAAACAAAGAAAAGCTCCTTTCCTTTTACAAGCACTCAAGTTATGGGATTTCCTCTTCAATCTGAATCCCCCTCTTCCGGGCTCAGATGTCCCTCAGCTGTACTCTGATCCTTCCTCTTACACAACCAGTCTCCCTCAGCCGGGCTTGGACCAATTGCAGTACGTATTAGCCATCAGACTTTCGAATGTGCATGGGATTTAGCTTGACCCTTTGCAGGACCACTTCGATTTCACGTTTTGCCACCTCTCAGGTAGAACTTCGAATGAGCACCCACGTGGTGCCGGACCACTCTGTATATGGTATCTAGCTTGACGTCCAAAGTTCAATTAGATTTGCGTCCTTCACATACGCTTCACGCTATTTCTTCAGATTGCTTCATACAAAGTTGCTGCTTGAAACCTTGTTTTCTATCACAGACTGGTCTGCTATCAGTCTCCCCGACTGTGCTGACTTTACAGGCACTTCTTTGTTGTGGGAGCCAAGGATCGTACCATGGCAGCAATCGCTTTGGCTATCGACGCAGGAGAGCCCCGGATACCGCCGACACACAATGCACCTCTCTTAAACTGTGATTCCAGGCCATAACTAACTTATTCACGAGGGCTTGTGAAAGCGGTTTTCCCCCTAAAAGGTCAAGGGCAGGTCCCTCCTTGCAACCCTCTCTGGTCTTGTCGTCTTTCTCCTCGTATTAAACTGCCATCTCAGAACTGATGCTTCCTCGTGTTTTGCCTTGCTCAGTGTTTTCATGCTCTGCCCTTTTTTTCCGTGTGGGGGAAGTGTGAAGGAAGTCAGGTGTGTGTAATTATCAGTAATTGCCTGACTGTCTGACCCTTGTGTTGGGACATGTCGGGTATATGGCTTGGGTGTTAGCCTGTTTTCTCTCTCAAACCGTAGTTTGTCACTCACTCAAACCTTGGTAAGAGATTTAATGACTTCTAGTGTCAGTGATTTATTTTTTTTTTTCCCTCTTGGCTAAATTACATCGTCTTCCTTTCACAAACTTGGCTGCACTCCACTCATGACTGAGAAGCTGATGGCAGGCAAGGCTGGGCAGAGGGAACTTGTTAGCAGTTTTACATGTTATCAAGCAAATGCTAGGAGGAAAATTGATTTGAAAAAACTGCAATTTTATTACGAGAACGCTATGCCCATAGCTCCTAGGCCCAGTTATGTTCACTGGTTTAAAAATCAGAGAAAAGGGGGAATTATTCTAAGTTTTAGGAGCGACCTTCCCCACACAATAACTGGTCCACTGAGAAGGAATGTGTATGCTCTTGGTATAATGTACACGGTTTGCAAAATGGTTTAACTCTTCTGCCCTATATTCATGATCCTAAGGAAAAGATTACTGTTTCCATTGTTGGAGTGGGGAGTGAGGCGCGCAAAAGTATCTCTTAAGCTTCTGTCAGTCTCAGCTCTGATCTCACTGCATTTATTCTCATATTGAGAATGCTCTCCTGCCCCGCGCCGAATCATTAGGAATTGAAACCTTTCAAGTGTTAACGCTTTTTATTGCTTGTATTGTTTTTTTATTATTGTATCATTTGATGGAAATGACTTTCCAAATAAAGATTTGATTTAGAAACTTGTACAATGCCATGTCGCTTAGTTTATCAGCAGCAATCAAAGCAGTAGAATTCAAAGAGGCAAGGTTCGAATGCAATGGAGAACAAACCAGTGCAGCTCCAAATTGGCCAAGTTCTGAAGCTGCAGGGATTATATCCGTGCAGCGCCAGAAAAGGCATTTCCCCACAAATGGCTAAGTTCAGAAGCAGCTATTAGACCAATAGTCAGAATTTAGTGCAGAAATTAAGTTGGTGCCCTTTTGGAGTGGCTAAATCTGGGGACTGTAGTGGTTAATTCAATACAGTCCTAAAGTGGTCATGGTCAAAAGCAGCGGAAACCAAAGTCTGTATAGAATTAATGTGGCCAAATGCCAAAGCGGCGTGGGGTGCTCCAGCACAGCTCTATTGTGGCTAAATTCAAAAGTAGCAGGACTGAAACCAGATTTAAGCAGTGACGTTATTGGTGTGGCTAAATCAAATTTTACTTGATACTGTGATGGTGGCAGCTAACATAACTTTCATTGTCATCCAAATCTCAATGGCTCATAACCATGCCCTTATAGACTGGGGCGATTTTTCCACCACCACAACATCTGGATGTAGAACATAAAATGGCATTCATTTATATTGATTCCACAAAGTGTACCTTGATACCATAACTGACCCAAGTTTGTTAATCCTAGTAAGTAAACATGTGTGTACATTGGCGGCTTCGCAGTCACTCTCTGAATACTCAATAAATTGCATCCATATGTTCCTATAACGTAGAGATCTCCTACCAAATATTACAGTAATTATTTCTGCTGCCAGGATGTCTGATTTTCACCTACCACATTGGTAATTGAAGTCCGGTGAGCTCTTTAATTTGAGCCTATACTACTTAACAAAAGTCTCACCTTACTGCATGTCCACAACAGGTTTAAGAGCGATTCCTCCTCGTCCTGTGCCCTCCAACATTTCGGGGAGAAAGATGGATTCATCTTGTGCAGCTCTGTAGGTGGTTACCACCTATCGCACACTTTAGTTACACATTCTGTATCGGTCACACACTGTAAGGATCTATTGTTTGGGACCATATGCGATTCTAGGCTTCCACATCGATTTCCATGTCCAAATCATGCTCCCATTAATAATACAAGGTAAATGTTCCTGGAGGTCGAATCTGCCTAGCAGTATATATAATGTCGATATCTTGGTTTTTGTTATGTCAGTGCAGTAAGCTCCAGAGCATTTAACATCCTCCTACCACTCGCGTTAGTGTTTGACTGGGAGTCCCAGTGTCTTAGCTGCACATAGTGGACATGCACATACTCCTATGTCCCGTCCCCTTTTCTCCATACTTATGGGACATCTCTCTGTCCTGTGGGACGGCCGGAGCACTTTGTAAAAAGCATCCAAAAATGTTGGTAAAATTTGTTCTTCCTCCCTTTCTTGCGTGGGGCCCGGCACGCGGCCGCAACCCTGCCCACCTTGCTCTGCCCCGCGCATCGCTCATCCATTCCTTTTCTCCGCTCGTTCGGGACTGGACGCACTTGCATCCGCGGAAGATTTTCTTCCCTTTTTTACCTTTCTGGCTCTCGCTAGTGATCGTGTACTAGTCTGCTGTCGTTCTAACTAGACTTTCCAGATTGTTCATTGTATCACTGACGCTTTGCGAGGGCTGACCCCCTTCCTCTTTGTCTCGAGTGTTTGGGTCTGGACCACTTTTGGGACTCATGTTTTTACTGTGATTCCCTTTCGGTGCGGGCACTTCAACGTCGGTTGGAGCGCTGGGAGGAGGGGTTTTGACATGCCCCTCCCTTGCATTTTCAAGATTTTATCGACGAAAAGAAGAAATGCCCGGTAAGTTCTTTACTTTTTAGAGCACCCCGGCTGGGAGATACCTTTCTGGGCTATTCCCGAGCCGGTGATGAGCGTTAGTCGCTCTGTCACCGGGGATTGTTCTTGGGGGCCTTCTGGGCCTAAAAATAGTACCAGAGTTTTCTCTGAGGGTCTCCGTAAAGGGCCTGTGGATACCAGAGTACACTCCGAAGCCCCTCCTGTGGGGGCGGCTTGCAGACCCAGTTCTACTGAGTCGTGGGGTACAGGAGCTAGCTCTGAGGCCTCTTTATCGTCTTCCATCAAAAATAAAACCGGGGTGCGCCCTTAGGCCTTGGTTGGGCTTGGTGTTACCGAACGGATGTTCGAGGCCCGCGCTTGTAAGGCTGTTATCGGACCTGGGTCCGAGGTCCCTCGTACAGAGGCTTAAGTTACCAACATTTCTGAGAGGCCTGGCAAGGCCTTATCGGTGAAAGTTGTTTCTCACCGTTCCCGCTCTTGCGGCGTCACCAGATCTGTTGATGGGCCAAAGAAGGAAAATTCTTCTTTTACTGGCAGCGCCGAGCTCCTTCCTGTGGAGGCTAATTTGGCGGTTGGCATGTCACAGAAACATTCCAGGCCTCATAGTACCGGCTCTGCTGAGGTTCCTTACGTAAAGGCTAAAGTTAAGACCCCTGATCCATCGACGGGGACCCATGCCTCACTACCTCACGTACCGCAGTTCCCCTCAGGTGATGGCAAAATGGCGGCCGTTCCTGCCACGACCACGGCGGCCATTTTGGGCACTTCCCTTACAGCTACGCCATCTGTCTCAGGTGTAGGGCTTGGTTCCGTGGGTTGACATAAAATTCCCTGTGCGCATCCTTTTCGCCCAGTTTATGACTGGAACGCTCGGATGCCCCTTCTGCACAATGTTTTGTTGCCTTTGGGTTCGGCACCTTTGATTTTTGTGGACACTTCGGGGGATGGGACTGTTTGGCAACCCTCCCCGTTGCCTCCCTGGAATTATCCTCCTCATGAGAGGTCTCCTCTGGTAGCTCCAAAACAGTCCCCGCTTTTTTTTCAACAAATTTCAGCCGCTCATGCGTACCGACCCCATGAGGGAATATTTCAAAGGGCTTTTTAGGGAGATATGTCCACCCGCGCCTCCGGTTCCACCTGTTCCTCCGGTGGTCCTGCCGGCACCTTCCTTGTCTACGGTGCCTTCTCCTACTCTTCCACCTTTGCCCCCATTGTCCCCCATGGACAAGGCAGCACCCGACACGGCTCAGCAGGATCCTGAACTGTCAGATGGGGCGCAGGGCGATGAGGACAATGAGGATCTGCCCCGCTCTATTAGAGCTTTCCATGACCGGGTACTGGACATGTGCTTCTTGGATGTGCTGGTGCCCGAGGCATCCACTCCGAAGGAGGGAGTGTTTTCTGGGGCGTTCACCCTGTCTCCTTTGGAGCATACCAGCCTGTTCTTGCAGAAGGACGTTCTGGCCCCGAGGTCTGTAGGGTTTGGAAAAAGCCACACTCTGGACTTTTCGTCAATAAGAAAATTGATGCAAGATACAGGCTACATTCTTCGGAAGAGGTGGCTTTGTCGTCTTGTCTGCCCCACCCGCTCCCCCCCACCCCCCCTCTCCCACGGTGGTGGCTGCGGCTACCTTACAGTCTAGGCCTGCAGCATCCTCTTCCACGACGACTACTCAGGTTCTGGGAAAGGAGGACAAGCTTCTGGACTCCCCTGGGAGGAACATTTTCGCTAACTCGGCCTTGCAGCTCCGGCAGGCCAATGCCGAACTAGTGTTAGTGGGGGCTAATATGCGGATGTGGAAAGGTCTTGTCGGAGTTTGAGGAGTTCATTCCGGTGGAAAAGCTGGAGTATTTTAAGGCGGGCTTATCCAATGCCAGGGTCTTGGCCCAGGATCTCCTGGAGGTTGCGGCTCACCACATAGACACCTCGGCTCGGGGCCTTATGCTGGAGGTTGATACCTCACGACAGGCGTGGCTGCATGCCACCAAGTTTTCGAAGGAGGTGCAGGACAAGGTGTTGGACCTTCCGTTTTGACGGTAAGGAGCGGTTTCATTCTACAACAGATGTAGAGCTGACCAAGACGAAGGATGGCACGCAGACAGTTAAGTCTCTGTCGGTCCTGGTAAAACCCATTTTAAAACCTAGAGACCGCTGTCGCAAAGTCGACCCTCCTCTGGTTTCAGGGGCTTCCTTCACTGGAAATCTCCTAGAGTGGATACCCCTTTGGGGAATAACCGCCGGAGGCAACAATGGATTCGGTTTTCCCCACGCTCCTCAGCCTCCTCAGGTTCAGGTGGCAATACCACTGAAAAACCTACAAACTGAGGGTTCTCCGCGCTCGCACGAGACCCTGGTGGGAGGACGCATTGCGTCTCATTGGGAGGCGTGGCAGACCATCACGGAAGACGGATGGGTCTTGTCAGTCGCTTGCGCGGGCTTCCGCTTACCCCTCCCCACCCTTCAAACCCTCCTTTCCAGCTGTCGGGATCGCCCTCCCTGAATGCCGAGGCGCAGATGCTTCTGGACCTCAGAGCGGTGGAACTCGTTCCTCTCGGGGAACGAGGGGAGGGCTTCTACTCCCGGCTGTTTACGGTGACCAAACCCAACAAGGCTGGCCTGCGCACCATCCTAGACCTTTCCCATTTCCATTTTTTCCTACCCCAAGAGAAAATCAAGATGATCACGCCCAGCCAGATAATGGTCTTCCTTGCAGATGGGCGATTGGCTCAGTGTGGTAGATCTTCAGGATGCATACATGCATATTCTGAATTGGAATCCACACAGATCTGTTTCTCTTTGGGAGAGGAGCACTTCCAGTTTCGAGTGCTTCCTTTTGGCCTCAGCTCGGCGCTGCGTGTCTTCACGAAGATGTCGGTGATTGCGGCCTATCTTCTGCAGGGTATCCATGTGTATCCGTATTTGGACGACTGGTTCTTACGCAGTCCTTGCCCGTTGAGAGCCGCAAGCAATCTTCAGTCTCTCCTACAGCTCCTGTTCCATCTTGGGCTGTCGGTGAACTGGCGGAAATCTTCCATGACGGTCTTGCAGGACTTGATTTTCCTGGGTTTTCGCTGGAACACGATTGACTGCAGTGTGTACCGGACTGGGGACAGAATGGCAGATCTTTTAGCCACGTGTCAGAAGTTTGCGCAGTCTGAGCATGTCGGCCTGGTGGTTCCACAGGCTTCTGGGCCTCATGGCCTTGTGCGTGTTGGCTCGGTTCCATGTGATATTGCCACAAAAATATTGCCATACAAAAATTTCGCCATATATTTACGGCGATATTACCCCATGGAACCTGCGGGGACACCCCCGCAACTCCCATATATTTTTAAAGGGAGCGGGGGGGGGACACCCCCGCAACCTCCATCCATCTACCCCATAAATTATCCCCACCAAAAATATCGCCTATGGCCGTTCCCGACGACCATATGTACGGCGATATTTTTAGTGGCGATATTACCTGATAACGTTGGCTCTTCCTCTTGCTCGTCTCAAGATGAGGCGAACTCGGATGGCTCTTCTGAGTTCTTGGCGTCAGGCTGTGGATCCGGACTCCAAGTTGATAATGATTCCGGCTTCCGTGAGAGTGGACCTGGAGTGGTGGTCGTCTCTAAGCAACCTGTCGGTGGATGCAGGGTTTCAGGACCCAGCCCCTACGGTGACGGTCACGACGGACTCCTCCCTTCTGGGGTGGGGTGCGACGTTGGACCTTCTTCAGGTCTCGGATCTTTGGTCGCCTCAGGACAAGCTCCACCACATACATAATCTGGAGCGTCTGGCAATCTTCCTAGCGCTCAGGGAGTTCAGACCGATCATTGCCAACAAGGTGGTCCGTATACGCACGGACAACGTGGTGTCGATGTATTACATCAACAAACAATGGGGAACCAAGTCTCCCCCCCCCCCCCCCCCCCCCCCTCTCGTGGACCTGTCCATCCAGATCTGGGAATGGGCTGTTTTTCATGGTGTTTGGCTGCTTGCAATGCACATCCCGGGCCAGCTGAATGTCACAGTGGATGCCCTCAGCCGGCGGACAATGGTCCGCTACGAGTGGGACTTGAAGGCGGAGGTCCTCTCATGGATTTTCCTGCGTTGGGGCACACCTCTTCGCTACTGCAGTAAACAAGCTTTCTCAGTATGCCTCCAGAGGGGAGCTGGGAGCCTCCCCTCTGGGGGATGCGCTCGAGATTCCATGGCACAACATGAGCACTTGCGCTTTCCCGCCTCTGCCTCTAGATCACCGAGCAGTTTGCAAATTGAAGAACTCGGTGGTGAACTGTTCTCTCCTACTCGTAGCCCCATGGTGGTCGGCCACGTTTTGGTTCTCAGAACTTCAACACCTGTCGGTGTATCCACCGATCAGACTTCCGGTGACCCCCGATCTTCTTCACCAGGGGGAACAGCAGCAGTGGCACCCCTCCCCACAATTGCTCAGCCTGGCGAACATGAATATTATCCAGGCAGCCAGGAAACCCTCGACTAGGTCCTAGTACAGAAGCACATGGCTCAGGTTATTGGTGTTTAAGCAAGCATTTGGACCCAAGGGGGGCTATAATTGACACAGTACTGTCCTTTGTATCCTTCTTAGCGGAGTCGGGTGTCCACGTTCTGTCTTGCAGAACTTACCTCTCAGCGGTTTCCGCTTACCTTTCTACAGACCAATGCTCTTACTCTGTGTAATCCAGTGGTTAAGATGCATTTTGCAGGCTCTATCCTCCAATTCGTAGTCCACACCCGACGTGGGATCTAAATGTGGTCCTGACGGCGTTGTGCCATAAACCTTTCTAACCAATTGCCACGGTGGACCTCAAATACCTATCCTGGAAAGTGTCCTTTTTGGTCACCGTTATGTCAGCAAGGCGGGTGAGTGAGCTCCAGGCCTTGTCGGTGGAGCATCCCTTCTTGGTCTTGCACAAGGATAAGGTGGTCCTACGGACAAATCCTGCTTTCCTGCCGAAGGTGGTATCTGAGTTCCATCTGAATCAGTCGATCTCCCTGCCGATCTTTTTTCCGAACCCTGCCTCAGAGGCAGAAAGGGTTCTGCATTGTCTCGATGTCAGAAGGGCTCCTAAGTTCTATCTGGACAGAACATCCGAGCTTAGGAATTCTTCTCAACTGTTTGTGATCTTTGGTGACCCAAAGGTAAGCAGGCATCTAAGGCGACTATTTCTCAGTGGATCGCCGCCTGCATTACAGAGTCTTTCACCGTCCAAGGGCTGAAGCCTCCTAAAGGAATTCATGCACACCTGGTGCGGGCTAAGGCAGCCGCGGTTGCCTTTCAGAAATGTCCCTGGGAGACCATAGCTAGGGCAGCTACTTGGGCCTCCCCATCTGCTTTTTGTAAGCATTGTCTAGACATGAGCTCAAGAGCTGATGCTCAGTTTGGTCAGGCTGTGCTGAAGAACCTTTTTCAGTAAGGGGTATTTCCATCCACCCATAGTTCCTGTAAGGAGTGCTTGGAATCTCCCATAAGTATGGAGGAAAGGGGACGGGACGTAGGCGACTAACCAGAGTACTCAACATAGTGACCACCTTACTCCTAGTCCATAGTCCCCTTTCCTCCATATGCCCGCCCTCGGTCCCCTCTAATAAGGTTCCTCTGTTATTGCTAATAGGTCTTAGACCTGGCGATAGAAAAGGACTGATGGGCGATGCGCGGGGCGAAGCCAAGGTGGGCGGGGTTGCGGCTGTGTGCCGGGCCCCGCGCAAGAAAGAGGATGGAAACATTTTTGCAAAATTTTTGGATGCTTTTTACAAAGTGCTCCGGTCCCGTCCCACAGAACGGAGAGATGTCCCATAAGTATGGAGCAAAGGGGATTATGGACTTGGGAGTAAGGTGGTCACTATGGTGAGTAACCTGGTTATCCTCATCCACCTGGAACTAATTTCTACATTCAACAAATGTTAATGGCTTTACCCTACTTATATAACTGCTGCAAATGCATGAACCCGCAGTTGATCAGTCCCCTAAATTGTTCCTTAACCCTGCCCGGTTGGAATCCCAGATCCCATACAGGCGTCAGTGGACCCATACCCACTTGTGTTCCCCCATCTGCGGGTCCAGCTCTATTCCAGTAATAAACAGTATTTTTCATCTAGGTCGGTACCGGGAACCCTTCTCTATCCTTAGCTGTTTTCTGAAATTAAATCTGGGAAAGGGGAATCTTGGACATTGCTTGTTATATTATATTAATGTCCATTTGGGCATGAACTCGCTCCTCACGGGTCATGATTTGGGACACCTGCACTGCCAGATTATATCGGTGGACATTGCAAAGCGCCAAATCACCAGACCTCACCCCCTGCCCTGGCCTTTGCCCATAGCAGGACCTTCTTAAGAATGCATTTGTACACCCCCCACGCCCAAATTAATTTGAAAATACTCACCTGAATTGTCTGCAAGCTGGGCTCCGGGATCTTGGCCGGTACCAACAGACAGTGATGGTCAGTGCTCCAGATAAGATTTGGCAGTGGGAGTGTTCTACTCCCTATTTTTTTAAAGTTGGGAGTAAAATGATTTTTTAGGGAGTAAAATCTAAGCCCAAATCCCAATGAGTTAAAATGTTTTCACTGAGAAGCGGAAATGTTTTTGTATTTATTTATTTATTTATTTATTTGCAGCTAGTTATTCATGCATATTAAAAGATACACGTTTACGTCTTCCAATCTGGCAGTTGTCATTTTTTTTCTGTCTTCTGCGGTAGTATGTGTGCTAATGGTCCCAGGGCGCTCTGACGGTGAAAGCAGCGTTGTGAGTTTCTACGTGCCTTTTTACCCATTTCTTTTTGTTGGGAGTATTTTTACTCCCAATTTTAACTCTTCAGGAGTTTTGCCAATATTTGGAGTAAAAGTAACAGATACACCCCTGATCTGTAGGGCTGGATACAGTAATCTGGGAAGTAAGTTGCTTTTCACCACTGCTACCCTACTGAATCTTGAGATTACTGGTTTGTCCCATCTGTCAAGATCCTCGTAGCTCTTGAAATAAATGCAGACAATTACTCTGAATAATCTTTGCCGTAGTACTCTGAATCTGGACTGCCAGGTAGTGTATAGCCACGCGATCCCATTTTATCGGGTATAATTACTTGCAGTGCCACAGTTTGTGCAATGGTATTGACCCACTGAGGCCACAGGACTTGGGGGTAGATAACCGCAGACCCGGAGGCCAACCCAAAATCGCCCAACTTAGCCTGCAATATAGTCGACGATTCTTGTACTTCCTGTATAGTCACCATGACATCCTCGACACACAGGGATGTTTTGTATTCCTCCACCCCACTATAATCCCCCTGATCTTTTTCCCTCCCCTTTCTCGCTAATGGTTCCATAGAAAATGCAAAGATCAGCTTTAGTATAGCTTTCTTCAGTGTGTACGCACCACTAATTGTAATTGTCGACGGTCCCTGATAATTTGTCAAAATCAACCTCCTAAAATTGGGCTCAAACCCAAAGGCCTCCAAAAACTGAAGTCCACCCTATCGAAGGCTTTGTAGGCATTAAGAGCAATAACCCCATTTCTATCCGTCCCTATTTCCAACCTCTACATTTAAAACTTGTTACTGTGGGTATTTCAATCCACTATACAACCTGTTTAATCCTCAAATTCTACCCCGAGTGAGCCCTCAGTCTATGCGCCAAGATTTTGAAATTTATTTTCGCACCATTATTTAAGTAATTGCCCTGTGTGACTCACAACATGCAGGGTCTTTACTCAGCTTTGGTATTAACCTAGTAGATTCCTCCATAGACTGAGTTATCCTTCCTGCAACCAAGAATGAATTGAACAGCTGCATCAAATGGGTGATCAGTTGGACCTTGAACGTCTTATAAAAAGTTGCATGTAAACCATCCGGTCCTGTGGTTTATCTTTCAAGGGCTTTTATGGCCCATTCCACCACAGATTCCTGAATTGGGTAGTCCAGATACTGGGTGAGGTCTATAAATGGGGTAGATGTTTCCCTGAGATATTGCTTTTGACCCATCAACTGAAGGTATTCTTCCCGTCATCAAGGCAGCAAAATATTTCCTGACTGGCTCCATCTTTTCAGCTTTCACTAGGTGCATAATCCGGCGTCATCGCAAATCACCTGTATATTCTGTCTTATACTTTTTAGAAAGTGTACTCTTAACAGCATGTTCACCTTTATTACCATGCACATAGTAGTAATGCTTTAGCCTGTGACAATTTCAGCTTTCGGAACACGGACTAGGTCCCTGACTGTTTGTATGCTACCTCAGCTTCCTGAATTATCGCCTCTAATGGAGTTCGGACCAATGTGCAGGCCCTTGTTTGCACTGCTGTGCAACTTATTAGCCCCCACCTATTCTAGCCACTTTCATTGCGTACCAAATGGTCGCCATCGGGTGATCTGTCGCACTTTTTGATAAAATAATTTGAAATAAGGCCAGATGATTCCAGGCATAGGACTGCATCCTTCAATATAGGATCATATAGATTCCCAAAATAACTAATAGGGAATGGTTGTTGAGCCAATAGTATGCTTGCTAACATAGGTACATGCTCAGTTTCCGGGGAACTATATGAATATCCTGGATGCAAGGGAATCCACCATCCTGGATCCCACCATCAACAAGAGATTGATGCTAGAAAATCCCCATGGATGTTTGAGGGAAATGTTAAATCCCTAACCTCCACATTAGACCACCTCAACCAGCCTCTGTTCCCACATCAGCCTAGCAAAAGAAATAGCATTTTTGTAATGCAATCTAGTAGATTGTGCCTTATTGACGTCTGGGTTTGGGACCACGTTGAATTGATCATTTCCTTCAAACATCCATGGGGATTTTCTAGCATCAATCTCTTGTTGATGGTGGGATCCAGGATGGTGGATTCCCTTGCATCCAGGATATTCATATAGTTCCCCGGAAACTGAGCATGTACCTATGTTAGCAAGCATACTATTGGCTCAATAACCATTCCCTATTAGTTATTTTGGGAATCTATATGAGCATCCAAGGGTTCCCCGCCAGTGTCGGAGGAGGAGCTACCAGAGTAGGTCAAGACCTCTTCTGTCACCTACTCGAATTGCCTGATGACTCAGTCGGGTAATTGGACAGATCACGCTGTACTTGCCCTAGATCCCAACTCCACCAAAGGGAACCACCAGGCGTATTGACCAGGCTGCATCTTTGTTTTTAAAAGAGCAAATTATGAGAGCTGCAAGGCACAAGTCAGACCTATGCTTTAGAAATACTATGGTTATGGTTGAAGTCTTCACTGATTAGCATTTGCCCTTCATCAAAGGCCACTGCTTGGTGGGGTATAAAGGTGTTGATGAACTGGTCTTGACCACTTATGTGCGGAAGTGGTGAGTAAACTGGTGCTCATATAAAATGCCCGATATGATATGGCATTTATAACGTGTCTATACACAAGTGTTTCATGCAAACATATCTCCCCTGAGGATCCCTCAAGGTCTTCACATAAGTGAACGATATGTTCCTGACCACCAGTATCGCAACCCCACGCCTTTTCTCCCTGCTAGATGCAAAGAACGGACATGTATGTCTTATGGACCAGCCTCCGTTATTCTGCTTTTAGCAGGCACGATTCCTGTAGGCACATTATTGCAACAGAAGGGTCCTCCAGCTTCTGAAGGACTGATCTCTTCATGGGAAGAGTTCAGCCCCTGGACATTCCATGCACCTATGTGGATCCTGTATACCCCTCCTAACATCTTTCATATAAATATACCACCCATTAAAAGGGTGGCCCCTCCCTCCTATATTAATATGCCAGCAACCCAGCCATTTTCCACAACCAAACCAACATCTCTTCTCCCCGCAATCAAACCTCAACACATTTTCCCAAACAAAATAACAAACGCATGCAATACCCCCCCGTACATATGTGGGCTTCCAGAATCTGAAGGAGAGGAGGTCCAATTGTTACCCTGCCCTCCTTTTTTTTTTTTTCAGTTACTCGTCAATCAATTCAACAAAGGATAAATAATCGTGTTAGTCCAGAGCCTTCCAAACTGTCACTTGAACCAATCGTTCCCCCTTCTGTCCTGTACAGCAGGGCCCCTTGGTATTCTAGGTTTCTCAACACTGGCCCACTGCGTGAAAGCTGTTCATGGTTGAGGTGGGTGCAGAACCCCCCCCATCACCTGCAGCGGATGCCTCCACTTCGCCTCAACAACTGCCCCACCCTCAATTGATCTGATTGATCACCTGTTCCCATGTATAGTAAAAAGTAGCCCAATGAGGAACCCAATCTGTATGTGACCTTGTTACGCATCCGTTCCATCATCATACGCAACGTTCTCCTCCTTTATTAGGGTTGATGAGGCAAGGTCATGAAACGATAACCATAGCATTTCTAAAGCATAGGTCTGACTTGTGCCTTGCAGCTCTCATAATTTGCTCTTTTAAAAACAAAGATGCAGCCTGGTCAATACGCCTGGTGGTTCCCTTTGGTGGAGTTGGGATCTAGGGCAAGTACAGCGTGATCTGTCCAATTACCCGACTGAGTCATCAGGCAATTCGAGTAGGTGACAGAAGAGGTCTTGACCTACTCTGGTAGCTCCTCCTCCGACACTGGCGGGGAACCCTTGGATGCTTACATTATTCCTTCTCGGGGTTCTGCTTTTTTTGGAAAGTCCTCATTGGGTTTCCAGCACCTCTTATTTATGTGCCCATTCGCTGATTTCATAGGACTGCTCGCAAACAGTTGTCTGTCTCACTGATCCTGCTTTCAAACTCCAAAAATTATTTGCCAAGTGCTGATATAACTCATCCGTGCTGTTAAGCATTTCCCTTTTGATATCGCACAACTCCTGGAGCTCTAACTTTGTTGTCACTTGAGGGGGTAATCCTTGGTAAATGTCCGTTGTATGCACTATTGCTGAGAGACTCAGGCATTTTGGATTTATCCTGGTGCTGGAGCATTGTGCCAATGTCAGCATGCTTGCCTCCCTTTGGTGTTTTGGCTATGGCATAGGACTGAGCTACCAGGTCCAGATTTATAATCCGCTGCAGTAGGGGCTAAATATCCTAGCAGTGCTCCTCCAACCTTATCGTTAGTAGCTAGTGATGAGACCCCTTCACTTCATCCAAAACAAGAGATCAGACAGTGATGTCGGCAAGTTCCTTCCGCTTACCAACTGGTGTATTGAGACAAGTCCTGTCGGCTGAAAAACCCTTCAATGGCTCCAACAGGCTTGGTACAGCGAAGCTCACCACCTGCAAACCTTCAGAACGTTGTGGATCCATGAGGGAGGGGCAGGGCACACACCACCCCCCGCTCCAGCTCATGTGTAGCCTGTACTGGTTGCAACACTGCCCACCTGCACCTCAACTGCTGTATATACGGGCCTCCAAACAGATGTTCCTGGGGCTGCAAGGTTGCGACTCACGCAGGCACATGCCTATCTGAGAACACCTCAGCCCGATCAACGCCGGCTCAGTCCCCCTCTGAAAGCACCACGACTCCGGGCCCTATATCCAGCTGCCATCTTAACCTGCCCAAGACTGCAATGTGGGACTCTGTTATCCTGGCTTCCAGAGTCAATCGGCACACAAGAAATAACTTGCTGCCGCCCTCTTTATTCTGACATCTGCAGCTGCTGTCCACAGTAAGGGGGTTTAAGAGACCCTCAGCCCTTTCATGCCAGGCCACGCCCTCAAACCGTGTGGCTAAATTTGAAGTCGGCAAGAGCCAAATCTGTAATGGTGTAGTGTGGCTAAATTCAAAAGCAGCCAGAACTGAATTGCATTGTTTTGTCCCATATCCTCTTTTCTGTAGTTCTCTGTAATAGGGGAGGGACGACAGAGCAGTCGTGAACACAGGCAAACAGGAATTTCCATTATCCACTGCCCATCAATGACTGCCCGGGCAAGACTTGCTTGGTGGGGAGTGTGTTCCAAACGATTCGGCAGGAAGCAAATGTAGCACAGCCCTCCATTTGCACTCATGACCTGATTGCAAAGTTTTTTTTAAGTTGCAAGATATTAAACATGCATAGTCTCTTGCTCCATAATCCTCCACACCATTTCTTGCTTGTGAAGATTCAGTGATCTCTAGCCAGTGGCTAGTGCATGCTTGCTTAGGACTTGTACATATTGTACGTTCTCAAAGGTGTCATTAGCTGCAACTATAAAGTTCAAACCTCAGACCTACATGAGTGCCTCAATATGTCCTCCCCATCTGGCACTGAACCCCCTCAACCCCGCAACCTAAGGTCTATTGGTGTCCACATATAACTCCAACATGATGTGTAGGTTGAACCAGGTAGCGCCACTATACCACTGGGCATAAAAGGTGGTATACTATACCACTGGGTATAAAAGGTGGTATACTATACCACTGGGTATAAAAGGTGGTATACTATACCACTGGGTATAAAAGGTGGTATACCCCAGATCTCACAACTCGGGGAAAGAAAAGTGACTTGCGGAGTGCAGATGACTGAAACACACCACCAATACCAATAAAGTAACCTCAAAGAAATTGGAACACTCATATAGACTAGCAATACTTGAGACTAAATAGATTTGTGCAACAAGCAAACCACTCCAAAAAGCTCTTTGAAACTTAAACTACTTGAAAAACTTAAAGTGCAAACACTATCCATCTCGGACTGCCAAGACTGTGCGAAGTTCAGCATGCTTTTTCTGATAAAATCTCCATGGCTCAGGATAAAATGAATACACTTGGCTGACAAACCCCATGGTTTGGATACCTTGATTTGGTATCGGGTAATATTATCCCCACCAAAAATATCGCCGTACATATGGTTGTCGGGAACGGCCATAGGCGATATTTTTGATGGGGTAAATGGATGGGGGGTTGCGGGGGTGTCCCCGCTCCCTTTTAAAATATATGGGGGTTGCGGGGGGTGTCCCCCGCAGGTTCCATGGGGTAATATCGCCGCAAAAATATGGCGATATTTTTGCAGCGACATTATCACATGGAACCCTTGATTTTCTACCTGCCAACCATTACAAATATGCCACCACCTAAACATAACCAGTTGAAGTTCAACCATAAACCCATCACAAGTCTGGAAATGGAAAGAACTTTGGCCACAAGGCACCCCGCCTCCTGTCTTTTGGAGACGTTATACCAGCCAAATCCATCTTGGACAATCAATGTATCTTCTCCCCTTTCCTTACCAGATTCATGAATGCGTCCTTTCATCATAACCATACCCCAGACATTTAGGTGGTCACCGCTCTCCCATCCCTTGTGAAGAAAACGGTTCTGGATCCCAAAGATGCTAAGAATTTAGGCCTATCGCCAATTCCAACTTCCTACTGAAGATGTTCGACAAAATGGGAACCTTACAACTTCAAGCCTATCTAGATATCACTCTTAAATTACACATCAGGCAGTCAGGCTTCAGATCGGCGTATAGCACATAGATGCCCCTTCTCAACCTCCACACCCCTATGCTTGATCCTTGACCAGGGGAAAATGGGGTTACTAGTCCTGTTGAACTTATCAGTAGTGTTCGATCTCCTCGACCATGAACGTCTGTTTAACAACCTGGCCGACCTTGGAAACTGCACACAAGAAGTTAATTGGGGTCAGTCTTTCTTGTCTCATCAGAAATCCACAGGAAGCTGGGGTGGCGCTACCTTAGAACCTCCCGCTATACTCTGGTGTGCCCCAGGGAGCTTGTCTATCTCCCACTCTTCAAGTGGGGTTCTTTTTCACAAATTATGCTGATACTCCCCTGATCCTACACAGCCAACCTCCAACATATAATGTACAATACGATCGAACACTGGATGACCACCAATTGGATGTGTCTAAATGGCAGGAGGACAGAGCTTGTCCCGGGAGGATAGCTCAGCGGCAGCGTGCGCGTCTTGGAAGCAAGACGACACGGAGCAACAACAGGTTCGATCCCCGGGTCCGCGCTTAGAAAGCTCTGGGTGTTTAAGCGCGTTATAAATACGTAACTAAGACAAAAAAAAAAACACAATTACGCAACTGAGAAAAACAAACAATTCCTGTAACAGCGCCTCGATGCCTGCGGGCTGTGTGAGCGCTTTATAAATGTAAATAAAAATAAGAGCTGCTGATCTTTGGATCCACTCCGACCTGGGAAAAATTCTAGTTTTAACATTAAGGACTGTAATATTCCCGTACTAGGGAAGGTTAAGACCCTAGGCATCCACCTAGACTTCTGTGTTGAAACACCCATGAACCAGACCACCTCAAATTGCCAGCACTAACTTAGATTTCTAAAAAAAAAAAATTCACCTGTGAGGCAAACTGCATAACTATAGCGAAGGTTATTTTTACTGTCTAGACTATTGCCTCCAATCTGATACTATGCGTATCAAAAAACGGATCTCAGAGATCACATATCCTCCAGTAGACAAGCTATGCACTGCCTCACTGTCGCAGCATGCATTTAGTTTAAAACTGCTACTCTGGTCCAAAGATGCTTATAATAGGAAAGCTCCAACCTACCTGAAAACGTGACTGGTCATATACGAGCCTAAATGAAACTTGGCTCATCTAACCTGCCTCTGGTCGACTACCCAGATTCAAATGGACAAATGTGTTTTTCCTTTTATGGCAGCCCACTTCTGGAACGCCTTGCCAGTGGAACTACGACAGGAAGCAAACTTAAAACCTTTCCGTAAGTGATGTTTCCAGACCTCCCCTGGCTTGACCCCTGCCTCCCTCTTGTCCCGTTTTCTCTGTTGATACTCTTGTGTTCCTGTGCTCCCTGATGCCTGTGGGTTTTCAGTGCTATACAAATAAAATCTTATTTGCGGCTCCAATTATAATATTTGGTTATTTTGGAAGGTCATGATATCCTGAGTACAAATATCAAGGCTTCCTTGGGCTGGTGAGGAGTGCTTTATACATCGAGCTAGATGGAGCTTTAGCAATGCCGGTGTTCTTGAAGGTTCATATCTATTAGTTTGGTCAGCTGCTCTGTGATGCAGGGCAAGGGCATCCTGGTGAAAGCTTGAATTATACCCGCAGCTTTTCTTTATAAGCCAGTGAAAATATGAGCTGGGGTAGAGGTTTATTGTATGTTGATTTTAAAGAGCTGGATTCGTTCCAATGCTGCTTGATCGTGATGCATCTTCACTTTGGTGCTGCCTTACTTTTTTTTTTTTTTTTTTCCATTGTTCATGGTGGCTGTGATTCTACAGCATTAGTATGTATATGGAAAAGAGTTCAGAACAAGTAGGTCTGGATTAGCAAATTTTAGAAGGTAAAAATGTTGTCCTCTAAGTGGTTTATAGAAAAGGCATACCCTGAACATGTATAAAGGCAGACTAATAAGCCTACCCAATGCACCTTAGCTGAACTGGCTTCCAATCGCAGTCATCTTTTAGATACCCTCTGCTTTAGCTAAATGGTGTTAACTGAATTTCTTCATCTTAAAACCTATCTAACTGTGCAAATCTGAAATCTACAAAAAGCACTTGCTTGTGTTTGTATTCCAAGACGAGAGGCGATTTGTTTTGAAAATGCAAAAAACTTCAGATCTGAAATGTGGCAGGACATAGTAAAGACAAGTTTAAGTATGCAGATCACCTTGCTAGCTGGAACACCATTCATTAAGGAGTTAAACCAGTAAGGTGGATCGAACTATGAAGCAATCCACTTTACTCATTTATCTGATGGCAAGATATATTTGTTTAGATACTGAAACGGATTTAATTTGGATCTATTTTTCTGCTGGAGTTCCTTACGACTGTAACCTTTAAATGAAGTAACTGACTTTAATATTTCTGTGCGAGTGAAGTATACAAACAACCCTTGAACACAGGAAATCTCTCAAGGGACATTTGAAAGTGGCCAGGGAGTGGATAGGCTAATCTGAGGTTCATATTGTGCTCCCACGTCCCATCCCCTTTCCTCTGTTCTTTTCAGTGATTGTCCTGCATAGACAACCAGAATTTTTTTTAAATCTGTTGGGCGAAGCTGGGCCCATGTCATGGCCCTGAAGGACTGCCCCAGACGTCACCCTCCAGTCCGTAAGTGATTGCAGCCTAGGTTACGGCACTGCAGCTTTTTCCCATTCATTGTCCTTCAATTTTTCTAGACATCTTGGAGGGACAGACTTCCTCAAAGACCTGCTCTTGAATTGAGTGCAGAAGAACATACTCATTCTTACCAAAGTAGTATTGAAGGGAAGGGAAGGGTGATTCTTCCCCTCAAGCTGATTACCTACAGGTAACCCTAGTGTTGCATAATTTCTACAAGGTTTAAAACTTAAAGGCCATTTTGCTCGAGACAGAAATTGACTTTTGAACGGCTATAAATGGGCTGTCCTGTTTAATCTTTAGAGTGAATGCTTGGATGTTGTTGGATAAAAATAACTTTTTTCCCCGTTTGTTTTGTGTATAGGTTCGTTCTATGGATGAACTGAATCATGATTTTCAAGCACTTGCACTGGAAGGGCGGGCCATGGGAGAAGTAAGTATAAGCTGCTTGTAACCCTATCTTGTAGGAAACCTTTTCCAGAACACAAGTCCTTTATTTGGTAGAGGATTTCTTCTCATGCTGATTATCACTTATCTTGCTACTGTCTTCTGCATAGAGTTCAAGTGGTGGTATATAACAATGTATTGCTGAACAATAGTTAATATTCGCTGTATGTGGCATCCATTTACATAGAAAACACCATTGTAAGGTATGAACTGCAAGAAGTGTTTCTTGTTCAGGCTATCCGTGTCGGCAGGCTGTGCATTTTGTCTAGGAAGGTTTTAGAGCACAACCGGCTGAAGTCCACATCACATAGAGCTGCTGGTATTTGATCTGTCTGACTCGATGGTGAGGTCTTGCAGCGTAGAGCACCTGTGGTTCGAATCAACAGATTGAACAAAACTACTTCTGTGACTTCAGTGTTTGAACTGCAATTAGTTACTGCTCTGAAAATTAATGCCTTTAATTTCTCTTGAAGCTAGTAGCTCCTGTTTAGATAAGCTTGTAATGGTTGCCCTAGATGCTTGGGATCTTTCTGTTGGCACTTGGATTATGAATGACATTTTTTTAAAGCTTTGTAACTGTTGAAGGGCAAGACACTAGTTAATTTATTTTTTCAGCTCTGTGAAGGGGGAATCTTATTTGCCATTTGTGTGCTTTGCCTTAGAAACACCCAAAACAATTTGCTACAGTAACAAGGATAAACAGTATAGGTTTGGTCTAGCGGTTGCCTATTACAAACTTGATCTAAAGATTGGATGGACTACAGGTCTCACAAATATTCAAATAGTGTTTGCAAACTGCCCTATCGGGGAAATTGAGTCAATTTATTGCGGATTAAAAATCTTCCATGAAACTTGTACACATCATACATTTCATTATACACTTTAATTTGATAAAAAGCTAATTTACATTGCCATTATAATAGGAGAAATGTCTGATTATACAGTACTGTTCTGATTCTGATTTTGGTTGACTCTTAAAGATACTGCAAAAAAGCCCATGCAGTACATGGTGAATTGGCCGTAAGAAGATGATGGATTGCATTGTGAAAAATTCACCAGTCTTGAAATCAATAAAATGGTTCTCTAACGTGCAAATAGGTGGGACTAAACATGTAAAGTCTTCTATAGGTTTGTTGCATAATGGACAACTGGTATTCCCAGACTGGCCTAGCCATTTTGCAGTGATCGCTTTTAGTTGTAGACAATTAAAGGGTGCTCTAGTAATGAGGTATCTAACAGACTTTGACTCCTGGTGAGTATCTTGAAGGGTATCTGGAGTAGACTAAACTTCAAATCTGTGTTTAAAATTAGTTAATATCTCAAGTCTCGTGTACCGCTTTAGTGTACGTGGTTGAGTACCTTGTAGTTGAACTTGTGTTTTATCCATCAAACGAGGGCACAGCAAAAGTGCTTGTGCATTAATTCCTATTAAGGATTTTTCCATATGTTGAAACCATGGAATGTTGTGGTACCCTTTCTGTTTATAATTTTATTAATGAAAAACTGTCATGTTGCTCTGTGGTTTGAACAGATCCTAAACCAGTGCGAAGATGGGTCTAGGCATAAATCATCCTCCAGAAAACTGACATTGCTCAGCATAATTTGAGGCTGATCTCTGGAAATGTAAAAATGTCTTGGCAGAGTAATTAATCGTAATTTGAAGAATGGTAGTATTCCAGTAGCCCCATAGTGATGCACCATGTTTGATAGCTTCTTTGGTGTACAATACAATCTAAGGATCATAGTAAGTGGGTGGCATTTACAGATGGCCATAAAACGGGGAACACCCTAGCAGTTTCATTCTTGGGACCTGTTTCTTAATGACCATCTTCCGCTAGATCTGAAGTAAAGCGGACCTCCAGGTAGTCAAATTCTGAGACTTGGTATAATACAACTGTTAACATCTTTGCTCAATCTCTTCCCTCTTTGACAAACCATAACCGCATATTGTTCAGTGTTTACTTTAAGATCCAGACTATTCATAAATCTGGTATAGGCATTGATCAATGCCTGCAAAACGTGTCATCTGCATAGGCTAGGACAGGTAGAGCTCTCGTCCCTAGCCTAATAAAATCAGTGTTTCCACCAAGGCATCCTATAGTCCCATTTATGTATAATGAAAATAATAATGGGGCTAGCACACAACCCTGACTAATTATGGAGAACAGTTGCTCGAGTAATTTTAATACTGGAGCATAGCAAAAAATGGCTCAATTTTGATGGCCGTATATACACGCAGCCACTACTCTCTAGGAACCAACACCACTCTCATTACACCAGAACCATCTGTGTTGGCCGGGACGGAGCTTGGATGCAGTGCCCCTAGTACTTTTGTTTTTTTTTCTTTCTTTTAATAACCTCATATTTTTTAGTTCTGCTAGACTTTTCTCGAGCTGGATTTGTGGCTACTGTGGATCCTCATTCACTCTGCCTGGAGTGCTTGGGGCTGCAACACTGATTAGAACACTGCTGCAATGCTTTCAGTCTGCACACTTGCTCGCTGCCTTCAACACTGAGACTCTGCACCCTGGAGCAATCCTTTACCTACTCGTATCTCTCATCCCCTTTCCTCTGTCCTATTGGGCGTCCCCCACCATGGGGACTGTACCGTAACCTTTGGCAGTGAAAAATATAGCATCCCCTTTAAATTTAGTAGTGTTTTGTGGGGAGGGGGGGGTGTAACTCGGTCCTGATTTTCTGCACACAGTGTCTGATCTGGCAGCCAGCGCACAGACTATCTTTCCACTGACGTCTCGTTTCTGTTTTTTCATTCTTATTTAACTTCCCTTCGGTGCATCTCCTCCCCGGCACATGTCCGCTGCTGGAGGATTCACGAGATGTGCCTCATGCGACCGCTCATTCCCGGCCTTTGATCCTGATGCACTCTGTGTATATGGGGCCCAACCACCGCTGGTATGCATGTTTGGCTTGCAGGGCTCTCGGTCACAGGCCAGAATCGGTTGTCGCAGTGGAGGGAGATCTTTCACACTTCTCCTCCGCCCCACCTTAAGGCGTTTGTGTCCAGGACCTCTCATCAAGACAAGGTAGGCCCTCCGTTCAGCATGGCTCTACAGCGCAGCGACTCCATCCCCCGTATAGGGGTTCCCCAGATTCAGTTTCTGGTAGGCCGAGTCCTCTACGGCTACTAGCTCCCAAGCTGAGGGGCTCAGGGACTCTAATGGGGGACAACCTGAGGCCGTCCAGGCTACCAGCTCCCAAATGGAGGGGCTCAGGGGCCCTATCGGGTTGTCCTTGAAGGGCGAGAAAGTTTGTCCTCTTCAGCCCCAAGGGGCAAGGGATTGTAGAGTACCACCTCCAAGAGTCTGTCCTCTGCTAGATCCAGCTTGACTACCTAGGGCATTCAGCCTACCGCAGCTCGCTCTGAGGTTGTAAGTCAGGTTTTTACTAATACCGGCCAGCTGGCTGAGGGTTCAGTGCCTATCAGTGATCAGAGGTCAATGCTTCTGTTTCGGGTGCAAGACGAGCTGTATCCTCTTGTGTCTGAGGCCTCTTGTGTCTCGGGGCCTTCACAACTTGCCACTTCTGCCTGAGGAAGCCCCCCCAGGAGACGGGAGTGCTAACCAAGGTCTTGGGTAAGTGTACCAAAATCCGGTCCGGCATCCCCCTCCAGAAGGATGACCTGCAGGTGGCGCGGAAGGTCTGGGAGAGTAAGGAAAATAGGGGGGCGGAAGGCCTTGGTTTTTGTTAAGGGGGGGGACTTGACTCAAAGGCGTATATAACATAGATCAGGGAGAGTCATCAGCTACCCCAGTTTAACCGTGTAGCTACGGTAGGTTTGCAAAAGGCAGAGAGCTAGGTTGTAATTGCTAGCTATTAAGGGTCACAACAGAAGAGTGGAATGTAATTAGATTTATTCAAACATAGTAATGTTCAGTTCACAGCAAGAAAAAAACAACGAAATTGAAAGATCACATATAAGCCTTCTTTGGCTTGCAAAAAAGGAGCAAAAAAATATATAAATAAATTGTACAGAACTGCTATTATATCACAGTTTGGTAAGTGAGGGTTAGTAACATATAATGTGGATTTCAAATACTACAGTCAGACTGGTAGTATGTCATTGTGGTGGACACATTTTTAGGTGTTTCTGGTTCGGGATGTATTCAGCCTTCACTGAGTGGAAATGTTCAGATGAAGGGTCCGAACTGTCATCCGGACGTAGTTAAGACAAGTGAACGCCTATTGGAGGGAAAGAGTGGCTCAGAGAAAAGATAAGTGACCACATAGAGAAATCCATGTGAGACGTTCTGCGCTATAGGAAACCTACGATGTTCTGTCAACGGTTGAACAGGACTTGGTTTCAGAGAAGCATCTAAATGATTCTGGCATCCATGGTAGTAGTCTACAAGGGGAGTGGTGGCAGTGAGTATACCTGAATGGTATTATAGATCATACGTAATTGGTAAATAAGTTGGTTTAAGCATACCTTATTTCTGGTATGCGTTCCAGTGGAGGTACTGGAAAAGTATTCACGGGCGATAGTTGCCGTGTTGTTGGAGGCTTTGTCAGGTTTCGAAAAATAGCCAAGCCTGCTGTGTAGGGATGAAAACGAGGATTGCGATTAGTGGATGGTGATATGAAAGTTGGATGATTGCGACAAACAATCTCTTTACGTGAGAAGTGAATCCGGATTGTGACGGGGTGTTGACATTATTGGGCTGAGTGAGGAGTGGAGAGACTTTAGCACGTTTTATTGTTTATGGCAGTGAAATAGGTTGGTGCTTTTGTGACCAGTGAAGCATGAGTTACTGTTAATTTGCACAGCTTTAGTGACTATAGTGCTTTAAAATGGTTTTAAGGACTATTGTCCACAATGGTGGAATACAGCATGATTGGTATCTTGTGAAAGCCATTTTAAATAGTAGGGCGTGATTAGTTATTTTGTTCTACATAGTGTATTGGTCATTTTGTCAGGATGGAGGACTCATGTCTAGCAAACTACTTCATTTTCTAAACATCTTTTTACCAACAATGCCAAGAGGCTCCTGTCCCTCCACAAGACAGTGGGGCACTTTCTGGACAACTCAGCATGGTGGTACCAATATATTATGGGCTTGATGGCCTCCTGCGTGCTCACTGTACTGTACAGCATGCTCGCCTGAAGACCAGGCGCCTCCAGCACCACCTGGCGGCCACTTCCGATCAGGAGATTGTGGGGGGGGGGAGGAGGGTGAGGGGAGACATAGGAGAAGGGGACGGTTGTGGTCTCAGTCGGACAGGATCCCAATACCACTGCTCCTATTGCATGATCTTCGCTGATGAATGGCAATATTTAAGTGGGAGCCCCCTTCACCTGACCGAAGTCTACTCTGGTGGTGACGACTAACTCCTCTTTTGGGCTGGGGGGCTATGTGATTCATGGTCCAGGATAGAAGCCCTCCTACATTTCAATCTGTTTGAGCTCAGGGCAGTGGGCCTGGTCCTCAAGGCATTATTGCCCCTCATCAGGGACAGGTCGGTTCTGGTAATGCAGAAGAGGACCAGCTGAGCTGCTTGGGATTCAACACCTATGAGTTGGAGTTGCACACAGACTCCTTGTTGCCGCTGTTCCAACATTGATGGTTCGTGGATGTGTTTGCATCCCCTCTGAATTCCAAGTGCCCCCAGTTTGCTTTATTGGCAGGATGGGCATCTCTGGGAGATGCCTTCCAGATCTGTTGGCATGGCTGCCTGTGTTGTGTTTCCGCCCACTCCTCTGCTCTCTGACTGTACACAAGTTTTGGGCTTCAGTGATTTGCAGCCTCATGCTTATGCCACCCCCCCTCCCCCAACTGGCCTTCGAGAGCCTAGTTTTCAGTTCTGCTGCAGCTGTGCTCCCAGGGCCCTGTTCACCTTCCGGTCTCCAGCAGGGGATTCCTGAAGCAGCAGGGCTGGGCAGTGCAACATCCGGACTTGGCCAAGCTGGCGCTGGCGGCTTGGTTCCTGACAAGCTGAGGCTTCAACATGCTCAATGTCCGGATGACAACTGGGACATCATTCAGGAGGCCTTCAACGCTTGTCTCAGCATAAGATTAAATGGACTAGGTTCTGCAATTGGGTGCGTGATAAGGGTCTGGGCCCTGTCACCTGTCCTATGGATGACTTACTGGCTTCTTCAGCGCACCTGGCTCGGTCTGGAGTTACGGTGGATACTTGCACTTATTTGGCAGCCGTTGGGGCTTAGACAAATTCCCCATAGCATGTGTTTTTGCGGCCTTACTTAAGGGGCTGTGTAGGCTTTTACTGCTGGTGCACAGGACTCACTCGGTCTGGAACCTGAATGTGGTTCTTGCAGCTTTGCAGTGCAAGCCTTTTGAGCCGATGGCCTCTGTGGACATCCGCTTCGTGACAAGAACGACTGTTTTTTTACTGGTTGCTCACCTCTGCGCACAATGTTGGTGAGCTGCAGTTGTTGTCCTCGTGCAAGCCTTCCACCACGTTTCATGACAAAATAGTCATTTTGCACAATCAACCAATTTCTTGCCCAAGGTGGTCTATCCATTTCATCTGAACCAAGAGATCTGCCTGCCGATGTTCTTCCCAAAACTGCGGTCGGATACAGAGAGGGCCCTGTATTCCTTGGACCTCCATGTCCTCTAGTTTTATCTCTGACAAAATTCTTCTCGACGTCAGAGGCATGTGACTTTTAAGGGCTCCATGCCCTGCTCTCAGGCTTCCATGGATGTTTCAGGCAATTTCGTAGGCATACACTGCCATGGGCAGACCTGTTCCAGAGGCTATTAATGCCCATGCGATCCGAGCCAAGGCCACAGCCATCGCGTTTCAGAGACCTGCTTCTTGGGATGTCATCAGCATGGCGGCTACTTGGGCCACTCCATTGACCTTCTATAATCACTACTCACTGGACAACAGCTCCATGCACAATGCGAAGTTTGGTCAGGCTGTTCTGAAGAAAATGTGTTTGTTTTGTGCTAGATGTTAGGCAGGTTATCACAGCTCCACCCTATGTTCTTGTTTGTTGGAATCACCCACAAGGATGGGGGAAGGGGACGGGGACATTTGATTAATCAATTACTCACCGTAGTAACAGTAATCCTAGTCCATAGTCTCCAATCTAGCATACGTACCACCTGCCTCTCGTGTTGGTATTATGAGGGCTAATATGTAGTTAGCGTAGCCAGGTATGCGTTTGATGTGTTCAAAGGGGAACCTGTCTGAGCCACAGAGGGCAGGGCCTTGGAGGGGGCATGGCCATGCCCCTGTGCGCTATACTAAATTTAAATGGGAAGGTCAATGGTTCGCTGCCAAATGCTGGGTGACACCACCACGAAGATGGGGAACCCTAATTAAGACCTACTTGACTACGTTGCTCTGGTTTTAGAGTAGACACAGGCAACCTAATCAAACATGCCTGCAGAAAACTGTTTTGTTCAGGAAGGCTGTGGTCAAGGCGCTAGAAGCTGCTAAAAATGACCACCAAACCATTCAAAAGTCAAACCGGATCGCCGTCCAACTGCCGTATTTTTTGTGGCCAAGCATACTTGAGGACACAGAGCCAAATTACTCCTCCGAGGCAGGTACAGCTTTGTGGTTCTCTGCCTAAGGACAAGGAGCAGTCTGTCCTCATTCCCCAGACAATTTCACTGGGGGCGAGCTAGAGCCAGAAGCCAAACCACAAGAGGTTCAGCAACATCCTATAAGCAATGACGTACAGTTTCAGGCCCCCTCCCATATAACCCCATTAGGTGCATTTCACAATTTGCCCACATATGGGAGGGGACCACATCATATAAGTGGGTGTTAGACGCAGTTAGACATGTTTATTGCGTGAAATTTCAAGAGAAGCCGCACGCTCATCCACCACGGCACAGAAGAACTTTGTTAGAACACCAGCGGTTTCTAGAAAAAGAAATGGAGGCACTTCTGAAAAAGGGAGTGATGCAACCCTTCACATCACAGGTAAACAAGGGTATTTATTCTGTGGGTTTCCTTGTTCCAAAAAAAAAGACCAGAACGAACGCCCACTGATGAACTTCAGGATCTCAAGCCTCAAGTTCAGGATATTACACAAAGTCCTACCATTGCTCAGAAGAGGGAGCTTCTTGGTAAGTTAAGACTTGAAAGATGCATACTTTCATATTTTATTGTTGCCAGCACATTATAAATATCTAAGGTTCAAAGTACATCAATCACACTAACAGTGAAAAGAACTTGCTTTCGGAATTGTCGGCTCCACGTGATTTCACCAAAGTACTAGCAGTGGTAGTCTCACCTGTGCAGAAACAGCATTCCGGTGTACTCTTATCTGGAAGATTGGCTCATAACAGGAGAAACACAAATATGTCACCAGAATATGTAGAAAACTATACATCTTCACTAACTAGGCTTTTCTATTAATGAAAAAGGGATCCTGTTTTATCCCCAGTCAACCAAAGCAATTCCTTAGGGCTATAATCTATACCAAAGATGTGTTGGTCTTCCCTTCCGAGAGGGTCCAAAATCTACTGAAGCAGATCCCTTGTTATACGGCTGGTCAGCAGATAAGTCAGGGAGGTCATGTCTTCTCTGCTTCATGGCCTCATGCATCTTCATCGTGCCAAACGCAAGACTGTATTTGCTGCCAGTACAGGAATGGCTAGCGGAACAGTGGTCTCAAGCAAAAGGCAATTTGGACGATCTACTGTAGATTTTAAAGGATTCGATTTTCACCCTATGGTGGTGGACACAAGGAAACCCGTTACAGGGAAAATCTTTTGTCAACCCAACACACTTCACAATCACAACCGGGGCATCACTCGCAGGGTGGGGCAGCCCATTCTCTCAACCAAACGGCACAAGGAATGGGTTCATGCACACTATCCAAGAAACACAATGTCCTGGAATTGCTAGCAATCTTCAAAGCACTCAAAGCTTTCCAACATCTGTTGATGAGAAAGTATGTGCTGATTATACCAGACCGCACAAAAGTCATGTTGTACCTCAACAAGCAAGGTGGGACTCATTACTAAACACTTTCCGCACTGACACAAAAGATATGGATTGGCACCACAGATGGGGATCCATTTCGCATCACATGTTCCAGGAGGAACGCAACTGCTTGGCAGACACACTAAGCGGAAACCTAAATCCATCCTTAGACCAGAAATGGGTGTTGGATGCAGACATTGTAAACTCTGTTTGTGCACGCTAGGGTATCCAGCAATTTCTTTTTGCAACAAAAGAAAATGCAAAATGCCATAAGTTACGCCTCCAGATTCCTGCAGTAGGGGGTGAATGCTCTGTGGATCAGTTGGTTGGGGACACTTGCATATGCTTTTCCTCCAACTCCACTCTTGAACAGTCATCCACAGGGTACACCAGAACACTTGACAATAGTCCAAATAGCCCCAATGTGGGCACGTCAAGCGTGTTACTCCCTCAAAATTTCAATTTGCCCACCAATAGAAATAACCTGCACAAACAGCATGTTATCACAAAACCAGGGCCAAATCCTAGATCCTGAACCACAGACTTCCAATTTAGCAGCTTGGCTCCATAAGTCAGAGTTCGGCCACCTTAATTAGCCTGACTGATGTATGCAAATATTAAAGGAGACTGTAAACCAAATGCATACTATTTTAACAAATGGAAAAGGTTGGTGATTTGGTGTAAAAAAATTGAATTTCAACCCAGTTGAATGCACACCTTCGCAAATAATTAATTACATATACTTGTTAGACACCAGTTTAGTCATTCCTTAAAAGTCCATCTAGCAGCATTGTCTGCATATATTGCATTGCAAGTAAGGTTTCATGGTGGATGGTTCAAATTGTCAAGGCTTTATGGAAGGGGTTAAGCGACTTAAACCTTCAATCGCAAAACCACCTTCAGGTTGATTTAAATGTCTTAAGCAAGCTCATGGGGCAACCCTTTTAGCCAATACATTAAGCAAGCCTTCAAGATCTTTTATACAAAACTGATTGCCTTTTTAGCCATTACTTCTATTTGTAGAGTGTGAACTGTAGGCTTTATCTGTGGCAGATCTTTGTCACAATACACAAAAACAAGGTGGTCTTAAGGAACGCATCTGTTTCTCACCAAAGTACATTTCTCAGTTCCATGTTAACCAATCCATTTTAATTACCTGCTTTATTTCAAAACCTACAAAGCTCTGGAGAGAGAGCTTTTCACACACGATGTGCGTAGAGCAGCAGTGTACTACCTCAACCAAACGCAAGCACTCTGGAAAATGGAACAGTTCTTTGTTGCTTGTTGCTGGAAGGGGAAGGTGATCCACTCTCAAAGACTACAATTGCAAGTTGGATTGTGAAAAGCATACAGCAGTAGTATTACATATTAGATCAACCTCTACTATATGCACCAATGGCACATGCCACATTGGACATGCTGGCATTTTTATTGCAAATGTACCACTCAGGGTCATTTGTAAGGCAGCAACCAAGTTCCGCACACACGACTTTGTCTCCACACAAGTCAGAAATGTCTTGGGTGGGACAAGCAACATTGAAGCATCTACTTCTGTGTTCCTCCTTTCAAACCACCTCCAGCGGGTGGTACTCGCTAGATTATGCAAACCATGTGACTCTAAGCAGACCCACAAGCCTCAGAAGATAAACATTACATACCTGTAATAGTCTTTCTGATGCTTGTATCTGTTTAGATTCACATGCACCTCTCTCCCTCGCCTTGTTGGAGTATAAGGAACATCAACAAAAAATCTGTTTTATGTGTTTATCACAATCTTATTCCCAGTAAACTTCATGCTACCTCGGGTCAGGGAAAAAAATCACAATCTGAGTTCCTCGTCAAGTGAAGGATCCTGGGTACAATGCATGTCATGAAAGGGATAGTATTACAAACACCCCACTAAGGTCCCTTTTTGTAATCGTAAACAAATCTTTTAATACTCTGCACCAACCACTACATGCCGGCTTATGCAAAGCAGATGAATCTAAGCAGATACAAGCATCAAAAAGACTATTACAGGTATGTAATGTTTGTCATAAGAGCAACTGTTGGCATCCCCGCTGTGTAACTTCTAGACACACTGCTGTATCGCCCTTAACCCATTTGGTGACCTTGAAACCACATAAGAAATGCCTACAAATTAACTCTTTTCGGCATGCTTCCTCAACACTGGATAAGGCGGTCTGGGTGCTCGCATTCTCAGGGATAAAGCATGAGATCATGCAGGAAGTAGGCTGACCAGGCCATTCAAGGAAACTGCAGAGTCCAGGTGGCAGTGAAGCGTTCCTCTGTGTACATAGAACAGCCGAGAAAGGGGCGCAATGGGTGCTCCTGTCGCACTCCTTTTTTAGCTAAACTGCACCCTACTATGTCGCTGCTGGAGGGTGATGTGATGTGAGGTGTTAATGGTGAACACTAGCCTGATGGCACAAACAAGTTAACACCTACCTTTGATCGTATCCGCACTTTGTTTTCATAGATGCATGTTGCTGGCATTGGTGTGACAATAGGGCCCCTCTGCATGCGAGATGTCTGGGCCAGTTTGTTCACCACCTCGCCCAGAGCCCTGTTGTGACGGCCCTGAAGCCAACTGTAGTGCATGATCTGCAGAAAACCTCAAATGTTTGGGCTTCCAAGGCAGGGTGTGACCACCTGTAGGTCCATCAAATTTGTTGCTGAATCCGAGAGAATGTTTTGAGTTCAAATATAATTGTAATTGCCTAAAATGCTCTCACTGGGAATGTGAATTTCTTTTTTACATTTTAAAAAAAGAATTTCACTCCAACTTCAAAAAATATCTAGCTCCTCGTCAGTCTTATTTGGAGCAATGTATTTGCTAGCCTGTGCCAATATGCTACATAAATCACTTCCACACCTCAAATGCTTTTCAGTTTATGGCAGCAAATCTGGCTTCAAATGGGGCATATGACTTGAAAAACAGTTATGTTTTGGCTTTTGTCGCTGATCTACTTAGTGTTAATGGGAGTATTTTGTTGTCCTTTTGAAGTTTGGTAATGGCTTTCACACACTTCGAATCTTCAGTACACATGCAAACGAAAAGTTGGCAGGTGACCTATTTGTGAATTTTATATATTGCACAATTCCACACCACTTTGACTTCTAAGCGCTAGGACATTGATTTTACTTTTTGCCAACCAGAGAGGAGAGGAAGAGGGGGGAGATGGAAGAGCCTATCACATGCCTGCAGAATTCCAGTTCAGGAGCCACGTCTCAAGACCTTTTCGGAAGGTAAGCGTGCAAACTTAAACCAAGGGCTCCAGGGGTGAAGGCCACATTGTGGGAGCTTACAATAGAGAATGTCTCTCTAGCCACATTTAGTAAATCTTTTCTTTTTTGTGGTGGTTTAGAACTGATGTCTTGGTTCTAATAAGCAACCAATTGAAGAATATTTAATTGAATTCTTATACTTAGTTTTGTATGCATGACCTTGGCCTTTTCGAGTACCTCACACAGTCCTCTGCCCTCCCCCATACATAAGCAGCCTAGCTGCCTTTGGTGTTTGTATCAGTTAGATCTCTTCAGTTCTAAAGTCTTATATTCATACTGGCTTGAAAATTAAACCTAGTTCTTACACTGAAGCACCTACAGGCACATGTCTGCCCTTGCTCATCTGATTGTGCATTTATACTATACTGACACTCGTGGGCATTATTCCAGAGAACAGATTTGGCCTGGTCTGTTCTCAGTAAGAGACACTCCCAATTGTTGGCTGGCGTATGCTATATTTCTAGTAATTGGAACACTCCCTGCCCCTCAGGTTTTACAATGTCATAATCCTACGTCCTGTCCCCTTTTCTGCATACTCTATGGGCGTCCCTTTTTAGGGATGGGGAAACGGAACCCTTTTTACCGGATAAATTGTCTTCCCCTTTACATTTCGATGCACTTGGGGCCGTGGCCTTGGGAGCATGTGCTCCCATGACTCTGCCCACCGGCGCCACTCCTCGGACTTCTTTTCCACAAAGACTGGAGCGGACCTCCTTCACCTTAGGCTGTAGCCTTGGCCTTACTTTTAACCTGTAATGCCATGCTACGAGGAATAATTATTCTCGCTTTCTTCCCATATAGCTAATAATCCTACGTCCCATTCCCTTTCCTCCATACTTTTGGGGACATTCCGTCCACCGGGACAGGACCAGAGCACTTTTTGAAGCATCAAAAATGTTTGTCCTTTTATTTTTACGTGGGGCCACCACATGTGACTTTAGCCCTGCTTTCCTGAGCTCTGCCCCACACATCTTCCCCCAGTCCTTTTGCCATAAAGGGTCAGATGCACTTGCATCGTAGGGACATTTATTTTTTTTGGGTCCTTTGTCCTTCCTGCTCCGGTTCCAGAGTCTTTTCCTCTGTCTAAGCCAGAGCATCTGGGATTTGTTTCCTGTGCTTCGTGTGAATGTTTCGCGAGGGTGGATCCCCTTTCTGTCTGGAATGCTTGGGCCCGGAACACCGGTGGGACTCTTGCTTCTACTGTGACTCCCTCTTTCTGGGCACTCCAGCGTAGGCCTGTCAGGTGGGAGGTGTTCCAACGGCTTCCTCCTCGACATTTACAGTAGTCCATCGACGAAAAAAGGAAATGTCCAGTAGGTTACTTCCTTTTTTAGGGCACCCCGGCCAGGGGACTCCTTCCCGTGGTCGTCTTGTTCCTGGAGGGCCCCAATTGCTCTGGTACCACGGTTCTCCTTGAAGGGCCCCGAAAGGGGTCTAACCTGTATTCTGGAGTTTGCTCCGAGGCCCCTGTCAAGACAGGCTATTCCCCATCTGGGGCTAAGGTTAAGCCCAACTTTTCTGGGGAATTCTTGACTGCGGTTATTCCTGAGGTTTATAATTCTGGAACTAAACTTGGAGCCTAGTCTAGAGGTTTCCTGTACAGTGACTAAAGGTCCCAGGGTTATCCCTGAGGATCCCTGATTAGGGGCTATAATTAAAACCGACAAGATCGAGGGGCCTCCTACGAGTTGTGACCCTAAGCGTTCCCACAAACCATCTTGTGGTCAAACCAATCCTGCTGAGGGGGGAGAAGTAGGGCAAAGGCCTCAAGTCTTCAAGTACCGGCCCTGCTGAGTTTTCCTCACGAGGGGCTAATTCTTCCACAGAATCAAAAGAAACTCACTAGCTCTAGATATGCTAGTACCGGCTCTGCCGAGGTTCCCTGTCACAAGCTACAATTATTAGAAAAGCCCCTGAAATACCTGTGGTGACGATTGGCTCACTGAAACCTGTGACACAGATCACCTCAGCAAGTGACAAAATGGTGCTTCAACCCACATGGTCTGAGGCGGCCATTTTGACGGGCTCTTTCACACCAACGTTCTCAACGGCTGGTGCAGAGGGGCCTATTTTTGGGGCCGAGCAGCATTTCCCACGTAATGTGGACAATAGGAATACTTTCTGCCCTCCAACCTTGCCTTTGTCGATCCCTGCTGCAAAGTCCCTCCTGAGGTCTTGTTTCCTTATCACCACGACAAGCAATCCATTGACCGGGTATTTGGCTGCAGACCATGAAGTTCTCCTGCTGCAGAATCTTCTTCAATGCTGAGGTACTGTGTTTGCTTGGGCATGTACTTACCTTAAGCCTGTTAGTATTTCTGTGTAGCTGTGGGTTGTTTTCTGTGATGGGGAGGCCTCTCATCCAGTGCGGAGTCCCACTGCTAGAATCCTGCTAGGGTGTCTTCTGTGAAGCGCCTGGACCCTCTTCTAACTCTAAAGTGAACTACTCACCTGTTAGCCCAGTTTTCCTATGGAACTCTGACTTTTGCTACTAAAGAACCTATTCTGAAACTACCTGTTGGTCACTGGTCCTAGTGACCACCCTTCTGCCACTGGGAACACTCATGCTCCAAAAATAAGGAAAAGACTTTGAACGGATTGGGCCTTCTGCCTAGAAAAGAAAATAAGTCTGTTAAAGTTACTTACTTGTATAGAGTTGTTTGGTAACTGTAATTCTAAGAGTGAACGGTTACAAAAGTTGTTACTGATCTTGAATGTGTGATGCACTATTCTTAAAAGTATGGTTAACATGTTTTCTTCCTTAGCAACTGTTTTGCCAGTCGCATAGGAAGTAGATGTGAAGGTATTTTACTCCTGTGATTAGGTTGTGCCTATTCCCAAAAGTAAAGTGTTGGTATCAGCAGATTAGTCCTTTGAGGATAATTGTAGGAGTGTCCCCCAACTGGGTCTTGCTTCCTCTGACTTGCTGCTAGCCTGTGCTTAAGTCTGCATTAGGTTGTTGTCTGCCTAGAATAACTATTCAGTAAAGTGTAACATTGGGTTTTACTTTTCCACTTCATTGTGAGGTTAAAAAAGTATGTGGGTTTTACTTTGCATTAGCTGTGTGCCATCCAAAATAAGTTACAAGAGTTACTGCTTACCTCAATCTGGGGTTCCCTGTTTTCAAAAGCATCTGTAATTGTATATTACATCCTTGGGTTTTAATACCTGGTATAACCATGTGTTATGACAATAGTTATAGGTTTTTACTGCATCTAGAATAAATACTATTCACCAAAAGTACATTGTCCAGTTGACTGATTAAGTAATTGTGAAAAGTAACGATTGGTTTTTACTCCCCAAGGATAGGCTTGACCTATACTGAATGTTTATGAAAAGGTTTTGACTCCTCTAGAACTACTGTTGGGTACTTCAAATGAGGTCTATACCTGGATCTGTGTAGTTTAAAGTATAGTGTTTTTTTTATACTGTGATTTCATATGTTTTAGTGCTTACTTACCCCTAGATTTATATGGGCCTACCTGTATTTAAATAAATCCTTTTACTTCTACGTCCCGTCCCCTTTCCTCAATATTTATGGGACATTCCTCCGTCCTGTGGGACGGGACCGTAGCACTTTGTAAAAAGCATGACATTTAAAAAAAAAAAAGTGTCCCTCTCTTTTTTCATGGGGTACCGCACGTGGCCATAATCCCGTCGTCCTTGGCTCCGACCAGCACATCGCCCCTCAGTCCTTTTCTCCCCTCGTTCGGGACTGGACGCACTTGCATCTTCGGAAGATTTTTTTCCTTCCTGTTTCCTCCTCTCTTGCTCCATTTTAGCGGACACGTGGTAGTCCGTCTATGCCGTTTCAGCTAGACTTTCCAAATTGTTCTTGTCAGCGACACTTTGCTAGGGCGGATCCCCATTCTTTGTTTAGAGTGTTTGGGTCCGGACCACCTGTGGGACTCGTGTTTTTATTGCGACTCCCTTTCGATCTGGGTGATTCAACGTCATTTAGAGCGGTGGGAGGTGGTGTTTCACCGTACTCACCACCCACCCCCGGCAAACTTTCAAACTCATCGACGAGAAGAAGAAACGCCCGGTGAGTTCTTTACTTTTTAGAGCACCCCGGCCGGGGGACACCTTCCCGGGGTCTTCCAGGTCTAGGAGGAGCGTCAAAAGCTCTATTACCGGGGCTTGCCCTGGGGTGCCTTCTAGGACTAAAAGGTGTACCAGAGTTATCTCTGAGGGCCTCCATAAGGGGCCTACTGACACCGGATTACAATACGAGGCCCCTCCTGTGGGGGCTACTTGTGGGCCCAGTTCTACTGAGGCGTCGGGTACTGGAGCTTGCTTTGAGGTCTCCTTGACTGGAGCTTCCCGTAAAAACACAGGGGTATGCCCTGAGGCCTCAGTTGAGGCTGTTCATACTGAACGGAAGTTCGAGGCCGTCGTGTAGAAGCTTTTACCGGACTCTGGACCAAGGTCCCTCATTTAGAGGCTAGGGTGACTGAGAGTTCTGAGAGGCCTGTTAAGGTCTTGTCGGTGAGGTGTGCTTCTCTTCGTTCCTGCTCTAGTGGTGACTCCAGATCTGTTGAAGAGTGGTCTTGGACCGTAATCCCTCCGTTACCGGCAGTGCAGAGGTCCTTCCTTTGAAGGCTAGTTTGGCTGATAGCATGTCACAAACATCCTAGGCCACACAGTACCGGATCGGCCTGTGGGGACCCCTGCCTCACTCCCACACATGTCGCAGTTCTCAGGTGCCGACAAAATGGCAGCCGTTCCCGCCAAGACCACGGTGGCCATTTTGGATACCTCCCTTACAACTACGCCGTCTGCCCTATGTGTAGGGAGTGATTTTTCAGGTGAACATCGGTTTCCTTGTG
The DNA here is from genome assembly GCF_040938575.1 of Ambystoma mexicanum. Classification (NCBI taxonomy): domain Eukaryota; kingdom Metazoa; phylum Chordata; class Amphibia; order Caudata; family Ambystomatidae; genus Ambystoma; species Ambystoma mexicanum. The sequence continues at coordinate 307,367,137 of NC_090934.1, read as the reverse complement.
CACATCAGTTTTGTCCAGTTTGACTGGAACGCTCGAATGCCCCTACCGCACAATGTCTCGCTTCCTGCGGCATCGCCACCTTTGATTTATGTGGACACCAGTGGGGAAGGGCCCGCTTGGCAACCCTCTTCCTTGCGTCCCTGGAATTTCTCTGCTCATGAGAGGCCTCCTCCAGTCGCGTCTAAATCGTCGGCAGCGGACGTCTTTTTCGGCAAGTTTCAAAGACTTGTACATTCCGACCCCATGAAGGAGTACTTTCGAGGCTTGTTTAGGGAGATATGCCCGCCTGCGCCGACGGTCCCAGCTGCAGTTCCTGTGGTTCTGCCGGCGCCGCCTTTACTGGCTGGGCCTCCCCCCAAATCTTCCATCCCTGCCTCCGTTGTCCCCAGTGGACAAGCCTATTGTGGTGCCTGATGCGACTCAGCCTGATTCGGACCTGTCGGACGACGCACAGGCCGATCAGGACAGCGAAGACCAGCCCCGCTCTCAGAGCCTTTCACGACCGGGTCCTGGACATGTCTGTTGGATGTTCCAGTAGCCGAGTCACCCGCTCCGCAGGAGGGCATGCTTTCGGGGGCGTTCACTTTGTCTCCTTCGGAGCGTACCGGCTTGTTCTTGCAGAAGGACGTTTTGGCGGAGGTCTGTAAAGTCTGGGAGAAACCACACTCTGGACTGTTTGTCAACAAGAAAATTGACGCGCGCTACAGGCTCCATTTTTCAGAAGAGGTGGCCTTAGCGTTGTCTGCCCCCTCCTCCATGGTAGTGGCTGCGGCCACTTTGCAATCCAGACCTGCGGCATCCTCTTCTACGACGGCTACACAGGTTCTGGCCAAAGAGGACAAGTTTCTTGACTCCCATGGGAGGAAGATTTCCGCGAATTCCGCCCTGCAGCTGCATCAAGCCAATGCAGAACTGATGTTAGTGGGGGCGAATATGAAAATGTGGAAAGGTCCGTCAGAGTTTGAGGAGTTTATTTCTGCTGAAAAGCTAGAAGATTTCAAAGCGGGGATTGTCAGATGCCAGGGTCCTGTCGCAGGATTTGCTTGAGGCAGCCGCGCATCATGTCGACACCTCGCCCCAGGGCCTTATGCTTGGTGTGGATACCTCTCGTCAGGCTTGGCTACACGCCATCAAGTTCTCTAAGGAGGTGCAGGATAAAGTTTTGGACCTGCCTTTTGATGGCAAGGAGCTCTTTCATTCTACAACAGACTTGTAGATGACCAAAACTAAGGACAGCACTCAGACCGCCAAGTCCTTGTCTGTCCTGGTAAAACCACCTTTCAGGACACAGATCATTGTCGCAACCTCAGCCTTCCTCTGGTTTCAGGTTTTTTTTAGATCGAAGATCCTGCAGGGCTGACACCCCTTCGGGAAATTCCTGCCGAAGGCAGCAACGGTGTCTGTTTTCTCCCGCTCCTCAGCCTCCTCCACGGGTTCAGGTGGTGCAGCCACAGAGAAACCAGCTAAATGAGGGTTTACTGTGCTCGCACGAGGCCCCGGTTGGAGGACGCATTGCGTCTCATTGGGAGGATTGGCTGACCATCACAGAGGACCGGTGGGTCTTGTCAGTTGCTCGGGAAGGCTTCTGCTTACCTCTTACCCCTACCCCACCCATCAATCCTCCCTTCCAGCAGTCAAGGTCGTACTCCCTCAAAACTGAAATTCAGAAATTACTGGATCTCGGAGAGGTGGAACCCGTTGCCCTAGGGGAGCGAGGGGTGGGCTTCTACTCCCGGCTGGTTACGGTGCCCATACCCAACCAGGCTGGCCTGCGCCCCATCCTAGACCTTTCCCATATCAATCTTTCTCTACCCCAAGATCAATTCAAGATCACGCCTTGTCAAATAAAGTCCTCTTTGCAGAAGGGCCATTGGCTCAGCTTGGTGGACCTTCAGGATGCGTACATGCATATTCTGATCTGGAATCCACACTGGAGATACCTATGGTTTTCTGTAGGGGTTGTGGAGCACTTCCAGTTCCGAGTGCTCCCCTTTGGCCTCAGCTCGGCACCGCGTGTCTTTACGAAGATGTCTGTTATCGCAGCTAATCTTCGGCTTCCGGGTATCCGTGTGTATCCATATTTGGACGATTGGATGTTGCGCAGTCCTTGCCCGCTGAAAGCCTCGAGCAATCTTCAGTCTCTCCTCCAGCTCCTGTTCCACCTTGGGCTGTTGGTGAACTGGTGGGAATCTTGCATGACGGTCTCTCAGGACTTGACTTTCCTGGGTTTTCGTTGGAACACTATCGACTGCAGAGTTTACCTGACCGGGGACAGAATGGCGGATCTGTTGGCCACGTGTCAGATGTTTGCGCAGTCGGAGAGCATGTCGGCCTGGTGGTTCCAGAGGCTTCTGGGCCTCATGCGTATTGGCTCTTCCTCTTGCTCGGCACAAGACGAGGCGGACGCAGATGGTTCATTGGAGTTCTTGGCGTCAGGCTGTGGATCCAGACTCCAAGATAATATCGATTCCGGCTTTCATGAGAATGGACTTTGTGTGGTGGTCGCGTCTCAGCAACCTGTTGGTGGGCGCAGGTTTTCAAGACCCTGCTCTGATGGTGACAATCACGACGGACTCCTCCCTTCTGGGGTGAGGTGCGATGTTTGATCCTCTGGTCTCCGACCTCTGGTCGCCCCAAGACAAGTTCCTTCATATAAATCTGGATCTTCTGGCGCTAAAGGCGTTCAGGCCGGCCACAATACCTTCAACTCTCTACCTAAATATCTTCCTTCTCGATCTTCGCTCATCTGCCTCCAACTCCCTCATGGTCAGCCGCTTCTCCAAGCAACGAGTTGAGGGTTGATCTCTCTCCGCAGCAGGGGCCTTCCTGCCTCCCTGAAACTTGAGGAGAAACATCTCCGGTTCCGGAAGCACCTCAAAACCTTCCTCTTTGCCTCCACTTTCTCTCCCCCTCTCCCCTGCTAAAATCTTTGAAACTGAATCTGCAACTGGGCCACTCGCCGATCTCGGTCCTTGGCCCAGCCACTCTTCCCTGCACTGCCTCCCTGGCAACCCTTGCACTGCGGGACTGTCTCTGTATCCCTACAGCCCCTCCTCCCAGCACTTGTCTGCACTTACCTTGCACTTGCCACCAGCGGGCCCTTATTATTTATCGTGTATTCTACTAACCCTGTACTGCACTTCCCCTCTCCCTTCCCCCTGCACTTTTCCCTTCCCCTCTACCCTTGCACTTGCGCGATCTGAATGACACCTGGCCTAGTAGGATCATTGTCTGTCCCCCCCCTCCCCCCACCCCCCGCCTCGTCGCGCTTTGAAACACTTGTGTATAGGCGCGATACAAACGTCACATCATATCAAAAATGTCATATCTTTGCCGACAACGTGGTTCGTGTCCGCACGGACAATGTGATGTCCATGTTTTACAACAAGCAGTGGGGCACCAAGTCCCCTCTTGTGGATCTTTTCATTCGGATTTGGGAATGGGCGGTTCAGCATTGCGTCTGGCTGGTAGCAGTACACATCCCGGCCAGCTGAAAGTTATGGCAGATGCCCTCAGCTGACGAACAATGGTCATCTAGGAGTGGGAATTGAAAGCAGAGGTCCTCTTACAGATATTCCTATGTTGGGGCAATGCGGAAGTGGACCTCTTCGCAAAATCTGCAAACCGTCCTCTGTATGCCTCCAGAAATGGGCTGGGAGCCTCCTCTCTGGGAGATGCTCTCGAGATTCCCTGGCACGACATGAGGGCCTATGCTTTTCCACCTCTGCCCCTGATTCATCGGACGATTTGCAAGTGGAGGAACACAGTGAACTGTTCTCTTCTGCTCACAGCTCCGTGGTGGCGGCTAGGTTCTGGTTTTCAGAGCTTCAACATCTGTCAGTGTGTGCACCGATAAGGGTTCCGTTGGTTCCCTATCTGCTTCACCAGAGATGGGCAGCTGTGGCACCCCTCCCCACAATCATTCAGCTTGGCGGCATGGGGCCTGAGTTCAGACCTTTAGAACATCTCGACCTGTCTGCTGACAACATGCACATTATTCAGGCAGCCAGGAAGCCCTCGACGAGGTCTCAGTACAGAAGCAAGTGGCTTCGGTTCTGTCACTGGTGCTTCGACAAACAGCTCGACCCCAGGGTGGCTACAGTTGACAGAATGCTGTCCTTCGTTTCTCATCTAGCGGAGACGGGCATTCATGTCCTGTCAAGCAGGACTTGTCTTTCGGCTGTGGCCGTCTACCTATCCACGGACCAGTGCTCTTTCACAGTGAAATCCAGTGGTTAAAAGGCACTTTGCGGGTCTAATGCATCTTTACCCTTCTGTTGCAAACTGCATCCAACGTGGATTTGAACGTGGTCCTTATGGCGTTGTTCCATAAGCCTTTCGAACCAATGGCTACGGTAGATCTTAAGCACCTTTCGTGGAAGGTGTCTTTCTTGGTCGCCGTTACTTCGGCAAGGCGTGTGAGTGAGCTTGAAGCTTTGTGGGTGGAGCATCCCTTCTTGGTTTTCCACAAGGGTAAGGTTTTCCAAAGGACCACCAAGGGTGGTTTCCGATTTCCATCTAAATCAATCTACCTGCCTGTCTTCTTTCCAAACCCGGCTTCGGAAGCTGAGAGAGTTTTGCATTGCCTGGATGTTAGAAGAGCTCTTAAGTTCTATCTGGACAGAACATCTGAATTTAGTTCTCAACTATTGGTGACCTTTGATAACCCATAAGGTATGCAGGCCTCCATAGCGACAATCTCCAGATGGATTGCTGCCTGTATTAGTCTTACGCTGGTCAGGGTCTCCAGCCTCCTAAAGGGATTCATGCACATCTGATGCGGGGCAAGGCAGCTGCTGTTGCCTTTCAAAGGTATGTCCCCTGTGAGACCATCGCGAAAGCGGCTACTTGGGCCTCCCCTACCTACCATGAAATAGGGTGGTACAGCCTTCTAGTAAGAGTGGAGTCTTGCACTGCCTCAGTTGAATGGTTTTACGAAGCCCTCAGACTTTAAAAAAAAAAAACTGTCTTAAAACCTGGCTCCTGCAGCGCTAAAATTCGGCGGCTATGATCTTCCGGCTGACTGCAAAGAAATTCTCGCCAAGGCCAGAGTGTCGTCTACCCTGAAATGCTACGGACACAAATGGAAGTGCTTTACTAACTGGTGCCGTGCACAGAAGATTGACCCTCTGCGGGTCACGGCTCCTTGGATATTACTGCATCTACTGTCATTGGCTAAATCGGGGCACGCGCACGCCTCCAAAATTCAAATGCAGCTATCCCCTGCCACACCAGATGCCCAGGACTGTCTTCTCTGTGGTCGCACTGCCTGTTCAAAGAATTCAAGGGATTTTTCTTCTCGTTCCCGCCGGTGAAGCTCCTGTCGTGTGAGCTCAATGTGGTACTGACTAGGCTCATAAGGGGGGGGGGGCTCCATTCGAACCTGTGCATTCAGCTCCGCTCCAGTTTCTGTCGTGGAAGACTGCTTTCCTCGTGGCCATCACCTCTGCAAGCCGAGTTGGTGAGATCCAGGCCCTGTCATGCAAGCAGCCTTACTGGACCCAAGGTGCAGTCGGAATTTTAAATCCAAGAGCCTGTGTTACTTTTTTTTTTTCCTTCATCACCGGTTGAAAGAACTTGGCACTTGCTGGATGTGGCTAGAACACTGAATTTTTATCTGGCCTGCACGAAGAGTTTCCGGAAAACTTCTCGGCTTTTTGTGAACTTTGATCCTGTGACTCATGGGAAGGCCCTGTCCAAGGCTTCCATTTCCAGGTGGCTCTCGGGCTGTATCACCCACTGTCACTGGTTGGCAGATTGACCGATGCTGGCCGCCCAAGAGCCCATTCTACCAGAGCGATCCTTACTACGACGTTCCAGTCTGGTGTGCCCCTGCTGGACATCTGCAGGGCTGCTCCGTGGTGGTCGACGCACACCACCTCTAAATTCTACTGCGTTCTAGGGTTGGTTGGGGGAATAAGAGTCCAGAGTCAGCCAAGCTTTGCTGTGCAACCTGTTCGCTTAAAGGTGAGCCTGGTGAGGAGGTCAGAGATTGCTTCTGTTGAGCCTTGCAACTTCCCATTGGTTGTGCATGTGTGTACTGTTGTGAATTCTTTATTCATGAGCATGTGAATCCATGCCAGACGCCACGCTGGAGAAGGAACAAGTTACTTACCTGTAACTGTATGCCAGCATTGGTCTGGCATGGATTCACATGCGAACTCTCCCGCCTGCCCCCCTGCAGCTCTTCTCTTGCTCCCACTACCACTTTATGTTCTACCAAACCTGAAGATGGCTGCCAGAGGAGGGGCTTAGGTAGAGGGCAGTCCATTGGCTGGGCCATTATGACCCAGAGCTCAGTGATTGGTGTATAATTTAAAAACCCAATTGAAACTTTTTTTTTTCCCCTGAGGATTCCCAGCCTGATGTGGAATATTCATGAGCAGCAAGGCCAGACCCATGCTGGAGAACAGGTACAGGTAAGTAACTTGTTCCTTACTCAACATATTTCCCGCGCCCCAATCCTTCTGTGCACTCAACCTCTGTCACATGCCCTCCCTGTACTACCACTTCTGCTCTTTTTGCCTACTCTTCCCACTCCACTTAACGATCAACGCCAATCCAATTGGGCATCTCTTCAAAGCTTAGTTCAAACTTCTCACTTGCTAACGAGGGCACTCTCCTGCCCTCTCTTCCGTCCTCCCTACCTGAACACACCACTCTCTAGTGACCCTTAATTATGTAATTTATATATTTAAATGGTTCTCTTTAGTTTAGTTTGAAGTACTTGCCGTCTTAGATTAATGTTAGCTATTTTCTTATATATGTTTTTCTATCTGTTTTGTCCCTTGTATGTGTCCCACTTTTTAACATCCTCCTTAAACTGGCTCTCCACTTATTCTGATCTTTGTGCTATTACACAGGCACACTTCCTGGGAATGCCTCCCATCTGTAAATGTCAGTAATTTCTGATTGAAATTGATCAATGGCTTTAATGTTATGTGGGTTTCTACCTTTATTTCTGAGACCTGGATACATCCACCTCTACCCACATCGTAGACTTCCTCATCAATGACTACACAATTCTACGAGGCCGCCCAAACAAGGCGAGTGTAGGCCTCCCTACCATTCACAAGGCATCATGGCTATGTACCCAACTGCAGGTTGCTACCATTGGCTTCTTTAAAAACCTTTCCTTTCCTACCACTTTCGTGCTCCCGAACAGTCTTTCCACAATCTACAGACCACGCAAGCCCATTACCTCCATCAGAGACTTCCTGGTCAGCATCATGTCTGAAATGTGGCAACATTTTCCTGTGTCAACTTCCCTGGTATACCAGCAACTAAGTCAATGAAGAAAGCTCTCCACTGCCTACTTGACACTCTGAACCTTACACTGCACACCAGACCCATCTTGCAGGAAAGACAATATCCTTGACCGTGTCACTGACCTGCCCACCCACCATTCCAATTCTGCTTGACTGTTTGGACCAACTCAATTGCCTTTTGACATTAGTCGCACCACCCCAGTCAAGCACATCAGGAACCCACCAAACAAGCCTTAAGACCATTTAAGAACTTCTCAGTGGAGGCTCTCGGAGGACCAAGCCAACCTCAACCCCATATGGGGCGATCTACCTCTGAAGAACCAAGACTGCGACTTGCTTCACCAAGAACTCTGCACAACCCACATCAATCACTATGCTCCATTGAAACAACCCTCCATCAAGCCCAAATCTTCCGCACCCTGGTACACTAAAGAACACAATTTAACAAAAGTGCCACCCGAAAACAAAGACTTGGCACAAATCCTGCAGTGCACCCAAGCCTCTCCCTGCTCTAGGAAGACTAATGATCACCACCGCCATGTCCAACTACTACCAAAACCCCATAGTCAATGATAAGAATGAAATCCGAGACCGTTTCAAAGCCATCAGGCATTGCATTAACCATCTACTCTAACGGAACTCTATCAGAAAAACCCACTACAATTGACTCATTCTTCAACAAGATCTGCCAGCACATAGACACCAAGGCTACAACTGACTGTACGCTAAACAGACCATCTAGCAAAACCACCACTCCCTGAACAATTTTGAAGACACTCACTATGAAAGACCTTACTTTTACCCTTGTATCCCTCAAGGCCACATTGTCCTCCCTGCCTTCTCCAGACCCTTCAGACTGGAGCCCTCCTTAGATGACATTCAAGAGCTCCCTTGCTCAAGGCACCTTCCCCTCAAGACTCTAAACATCCTACTGCTCATGAAACACACTGGACCCTGACTCCTAGGTAATATCCTTGAACGCAAAATCCATGCAACTCAACCTTCAGTACTACAAATCTCGTTTCTGACCCAGATGCAGCACAAACTGTGGTCAGGGCAAGGTGATTGATGCACTTAACATCCTTGATAATGGCCATCATTGCCTCCTGGTTATCCCTGGACCTTCAGCAGCACTCACGGTCTACATTGCTGCATGGCAATCGGCAAGAGCATTCTCGGCTTGTCTAAATCATCACTTGCTTATCTTCCCCTATTCATCCAAAGGTTTTTCCTCAAGATCACCAACTTAACCTTAACTTTGGGAGTCCCGCAAGGATCAATCCTCTCTCCCATGATCATTTTCATGTAACCGCTCTGAACCCTCCTTCCTCCACACAACATCCACATATATGCACATGGCATGCAGCTCTACTTCAAGATATGCTCAATCGAGTAGACCGCTGTTCGGTTAAGGCCTTTCTCACATTGATCCAGAACTGGATGTCCTTTGCTTACCTGAAGCTCAACACCTGAAAAATCTAATGCCTACTGTTGACCAACACCACTGAACACCCTTGTATCCAGATTTGGCTCTCTATGAACCTCAAGGGCTTCACACCCCAGCTGACTACCTGTGACAAACCCCTGAAGTTGAACAGGGGTGTGTTTTTGGTCTTTAGTAATGATTTTTATATTCATGCTAAGCGGCATTGGTACATTTAGAGTGTACTATTAGTTAGATAGGGCTAGAAAGCTAGGACTTCATTGTGCCTTTTCTAAATGGCATAGACCCAAGTGTGCCATTAGTCTGTGTGCGTATTTATTTCACATTGTCACCTACCATTTCGGGAATTTGTTCCTGTGAGTTTTGACACATTGTTTACAAATTTGCAGTGAATATGATTACATTTTATTGTTCTACTTAGTTATACTGGGGGGGGGGGGGGAGATACGTAACAAGTGTATTCATAAATTTCTTAAAGTTTATATTTCTATTGTGTTTTATCTGTAAAATTATAACTGGTTTAATAAGTGTTTTATGGTGAATGTTGTAGGACCCATGGTTATACGTTAGGAATAATTGTATAAACATTTTGGTATGCTGTTTTTGAGGCTAATTAGAAGCCCTTCAAATGTGGCCAGGTCAAAATAAAACCTGGCTTTGGAATCCTCTTTCTTAGTGGTTCATTTGCGGGACTCCCCCTCTGTGTTCAGTTTACTACTCATTTGTCCCCTGGATGCTTTTCGAGTTTTTTCTTTTTGAATAATAAACCCCTGAAGTTTGACATAGACAGACCTCTTTCCTTTGAGCAGCATATTGCGAGGAAGACACAAACTGCTTGGTACCAACTTTCTCTACTGCAGAACAATTGTGCCTTTCACCCCAGAAAACAACTTCAGGTCTGCTGTGCATGCCTGGGTCCTCTCCCACCTGGATATTGGCAATGCTCTTTGGGAATGCCTTAGGCGACGCACGTACACCCCTGGGACTTTATATGCTGTAGCATGACTTATGAAAGGGCTCTAAACATTCACCACATCACTTCAACCCCCATTGAATTGTACTGGTTCTTGCTGCATGCACATATCCTCTTCAAATCCTGCTGCATCAACTACATAGATGTCGCCCTCAAGTCCCCAAATTACCTCATTGAGAAACTCTGCATCTCGGGAAGCCTGCTTTTCCACCTTTCCACCTCAGGTTAACCAAATGAAAGGCTTCCTGTCTACCCAGTAGACTCTGGAAAGTCCTCTGGATCAATACAAAACTTGTCCCCTCCCCTACATTTCAGGAAGGAGTTCAAGACTCTCGTCTACAAGGAATGCTTCTCCCTAACATGCCGGGCCACACATTATCCACTCCTCACCCCCCCCTTGTTGCTTGCAGATAACTTGCTACCAAATTGTGTCCCCCCACCCCCCAAAGCTAGCTCCCTCCTCACTTGTATCTCTGCTTCGCTCACTGTGTCCTTCCACCTATGACTTGTAAACTGTTCCATTGCTTCCCGAAGGTAGGTCCGCACTCGGTATCCTAATACAAGTACAGGTTATCATGTCTGTTCTTGCGAGAGAGGGGCGCCCGGTGTCCAGTCAATTGGTCGACAGCAAACTGGTCGACAGGACATTTGGTCGACACCATTTGGTCGAATGCCAAATGGTCGATTTTTTTTTTTTTTTTATATATGTGTTTTGTGGGTTTTCGTGTGTCGAAAAAAAAAAAAGAAAAAAAAGGGGGTTGGGGGGGGGGGGCCCCCCCCCAAAAAAAAAAAAGTGTTAAAAAAAAAAAAAAATTCGACCATTTGGCATTCGACCAAATGGTGTCGACCAATTGTCCTGTCGACCAAATTTTTTCGACCAATTGACTGGGAACCTGCACGCCCGCTACCTTTGTAAAACTATTTTTTAAGGAACCTGGGATTGGTAACCCTAGGTTTCCTGGGGGCAACCAGACGTGGTCTCCCTCTCACTGTGCTTAGAGAGGCATTAGCTTCACCTCACTGATGATCCCCAACAAGGGTGAAACATATGTATGGGGTTGCTGGTGGTACTCTCGTTCAGATTGAAATTGCCATTGTTTTTCGGTGCTGGACTGCCCCTGGGCAGGACAAAGACTGATATGCAAATGGATATTTCCCATCTGTGAAAGGCACAGTGAGTAAAAGCAGTGGCTGTGAACTCTCAAGTGGTTAATAACCACTGAACAGGTTATCATGTCTGTTCTTGCGAGAGAGGGGCGCCCGCTACCTTTGTAAAACTCCTAATACAAGTAATACATATAATATCACCATGTCGCCCACACCAGTGGTTGACTATTGGTTTAGGATTTTGTTTGCTCAACTTGTGTACAACTACAGATGCAATCTATGCAACGTTGTAAGAATTAAGGATGGAATACTTACTTGCCATGCCAATCATCTGCATCATAATGTATTTTATTCTGCACAATTAGCAATGCCAAACAGCGATGCATACCAAATGAGCCCTACAACCCCCCTCACTCAGGTATGCCATTGAAAGCAAAAATCCATAGCTCACAGCTATACAACCAGGCCATCTCCACGGTACAACTTCCAGTCAGATTCATTCTGAGGGGCTGCAGGACAAGTGGGGATGTTCACCCTGCCCTTCACAAAGTAAGCAGGAGGTGGGTACGGAGAGATGTGGCGCTGTAGTGGACAGGCACCCTGCTATGTCTGCCTCAACTGCAACTCTGAACAAATTGAGCCCCCGTTGGTGAGTTCACACAACCTTCTCAAATTTCTTTTTTTTGTTGCAACCTGCTCTTCCTACCCGAGGCTCGCCATGCTTTCCTTGGTGACCCTCTGCACAAGCCCTTGTTCCCGATAATGCTGATGACTCAAAAGCAAAGTGCGGTTTAGCAAAGAAATGGGTTTCTTTGTTCTGGATAATCTTCAATTGGACAGTGTCAAACCTAGCCAGCTTCACCTGCCTTTCCCTCCTTACTTTTTGGATTGCTACTGTTAGGTTGTGATAAGAACTGATGACTATTCCTAATTACTGTGTCCTTCTCAGTAACTGCTCATTATTTTCAGTGCCTGGAATTTAAGTATGCACCTAATTGTGGACGGCACAAGTGCCCCTTGCCCACATCCTTACTAGGAATCGAGTTCTAAGCGTGGTGAGGCCCCGACATTCCACAATCATCTGGATAGCCTAGTGTTAAGTTGTATTTCTAAATTCTGGCCTGGTGGATAGTTTTGGAGGCCACACTAGTTACAGTGAAATGGGAAAGCTCTGGGAGTTTAGCCAAACCAATCAAGGTAGCATGGAGGGTGGTCAAGGCTTAGTCTCAGGAGAGGGGAGTGGGGTCAGTGGTCCACAATGAGTTAAAGCACCAACAGTCCACAGGAATAGTAACCCTAACTTATGTTAAGGATTTCAAACAGGCGACACACACCGGACCAGGACCCTTGCCCTTAGCCTTAGAAGTAGCGTTCAGTTGAAATGCCCTTCTCTTTATTTTCTATGAATTCAATTTGAGATGGCACACAACCCGTCTCACACCCCCTTTTACAAATGCCCTGGGTCACAATGCACCATGAACCAGGCCGATTGGTGGAAATGCAATATTTATTTTAAAATTAAAAGAAATCTCACAGGTCATTGGGCAGCAATCACCAATGGGGTGATAATAACAATGAAAATCACTGAAATATACTTGGTTAACCTTCTACAAGAACATATCCAAAGCACAAATGAATCGGAACACTTTTTCAATTAGGATAGATGGCAAGAAAGTTGAGGTCCCCCCACCCCCTGCAAAGTTCCCTCAACCCAGGTACTCGAATTCTGAGTGAATAGAAAGAAACAGCAGGTAGTCGGGGATATGAGGCAGCAAACAGAATCCAAACCCTTTGCAATGGCATGAAATGACACTCGGAATTTTACAAATGTATGGTTAAATCAGCTAATCAAATGATTTTTCACAATAACAGGAATGTATAAACACTGGCAATCACAAGGCAAGGTATCATCAAAGGCATACAGTTCAAAAGCAAGTTGGAAGTAAGAACACGATGCGGCCGGAATCACATGTTGGAAAGTTGCATTTTACACCAATGCAGTTTTAAATGGCACAAACTTTTTTTTAAGACAAACGAGTGAAATATTTGAAATCTTAATGCGTTTTTTGGGGTGGAGGATAGATTCACATCACGGGGACAACCTAGAAGTGAAAGGATGGCTATAGCTGAGGAATTGGATGAGATTTGCAAGATTAAAGGAGGTTCGGTTTTGGTAAAGTTCTTTGGTGGTACTCTCGTTCAGATTGAAATTGCCAGTCGGGGATATGAACGTGAAAAAAATCTGTTTGGAAAGAACAGTTTACTTATACTAGTTTATCAAGAAGATGGCTCTGCCAAAAACAGGTTAAGTCGGCCGCATTAACCCGCTCCACACCACGTGTCTCTCTATGTGGAAATTAATTAAATTATTCAAAATATTGCTAAGGAGTTACAAGATGGGGTGAATGAAAGAATGGAGCTAACACTAGGAAATCACAGACAAGATGCACAGAGAATTCCCACAGTTGGCCAAATTACCAAGGCATGGATAGGGTTGCTTAGAGAGTGGAACAAAGACAAAGGGTCAAGATGGGGTAGGCTATATTGCTATGGGATGGGGAAATACTTAGTCCACACTTGAGTTTGGGATTTTAGGACAGTCAGCCGGGCTCTGGTCACCGCACGGCGGGCGCCCCTTACAGCAAACAGCTGGGCAAGTCTGGTCGCTGGATGGTAAAGGTACAGCGGGCATGCAGGTAGTGGACACAAAAAGCCGGTCTGGTCACAGGATGCTACCAAAAAGGGTTACACAGCTTTTACCACTAGTTATTGTGATTTTTAGTGGGATTTCTGGATCAAGGCCTTGCTGGAATAGGGTCCGCTATGCTTTGGCCTTGCAGTGGGATCTGGAATCTGGCATGTAGACTATCAGGATACGCAGGCGCTGGAAATGCAGGAGCGAGCGTCTAGAGTTCTGTCACCCGCCCTTATTTATAAGGCATGGTGACATAATCATTTTATTGTTGGGCAGAACTGAGCTAGGCCTACCCCAAGACCCGGCTAGGTCAGCCAATGTTGGTTGCCTCCTAGGAGGTGACTCAGTTTATGGGGTCTTACTTTATGACGTGCAAAGCCTTCCCCAGTCCTTTTTGCCAAAAATCAATCTGAACATAATTTACACATTTGTACAGTTGACATTTTAAGCAATTACATAGGCAGATTACATATTTTTCGTAGAGCATGGAAGTCCAATTCTCACGTTTGTCGGACTTTGTTTCGCTTGTCTAAAAGTTTTTCGCAATTTTCAGTGATAAATATTCAACCTAAAATTCTATAACTTTATACATCGGTATAGATTATCATAAGACATGTAAGTATTGAATTTCAGAGTGGCATCATGTACACTTTCCTCAAATATCCGCTTCTCTGCCATTTCTTTTCCGGATATGGCCGTGAAGACTACCTCGTCTTGTTTAAAAACCACAAAAATGACATTTAAACTGAACTTTTTGCATTCCTGCGAAGTCTTGTTGCAGAGAAGTCTTACTATTTTATTAATAAGTCTTTTGAAGCAAATGGTCAGCATTGTTCACCATATGCAGGCATAGGCTGCTCTTGAAGCTCCCAGTAGAAGTTGCGGGAACGTGCGATTTCCTATTTCACATGTCCGTGTCCCAGAATCTCTATTGTAAGAGGCCTCAGCCCAGACAAGTCTAATGAGCCTGGGCTGTTTAGTGCTTTCGGTCCATTTAAAGTTTTCAAAGGTGGCAATTGGCATGCATGTGTCCTAGAAGTTTATGGTGGCTCCTTTTGGGGGAAGGCCTCTGTTTAGCCAGCAGAAAAACCTGTTCTAGAACTCCAAAGCAGCCAGCTAATACATTTAATTCTTGATTTTATTTTGTTCTGAATCAGAAGCAAGCCTGTTGAAGCACAAACCCCTTTACATTGTTAGACAAGGGCAGAGCCTTATCCAACCTACACTTTTAAAATGCAACTTTTTCTTATTTGCAGAAGTACATTTAAACATGGTGTGAGGCCTGCTGGCATGCTTCTTTCAAAAGGTTCCATCTCAATTTCCCACATTGTTCTGCAGTCATAGTCAGTTTCTTTTATACAGCAATTTGTTTAAAACACAGATCCACTGAAATTGACATAGGCCCAGAGAGCCAGGCTTTTTGAACTATTGATTTTTGACATTTTGTAGCCCAAAAGTAAAGAGCTTTCCCGCACAGCTGAAACTAAAGCTTCCTTTGACTTCCCAGTTCTGAACAGCCTGTCATTCAGGGATACTGCTCTCTTCTGCTGGAGCACAATGTAAATATGGATGGGCATGGCAAGGTCTCGCTGATAAAAGTAGTGTGATGAACGGATAAAAATAGCTTCAGGGTAGCATGGTTTTTCATGTAAAATATTCCCTTTTCAATGGGAACTTTTTTATTTTAATTTTTTTAAAAATTGTTTAGCAAGCAGCAGAGCAGAGCTGCTTTGATTTGCTTCTTTTGGTGCACACAAGAACACACACTGGCAACTTTTGTCGGTGTGTTCCCTGTTCCAGCTCGCCCAGTAGGTGTTTGGCAAGATGGTGCAGCCATCCTTCTGTCATTGTAAAAATGCAATTTTGATCCAATAGTGCTCCAATGAGCCAGCGCAGCCATTTTGCTGTTGACTGTAGAAGCACAGCTTAGTTATAGATGGGAATTCTGCTGAGTGGGTCAATGTAAAGTCCAACCTGAAGTTGTATGGGGGCCTCGTGTCAAACTTCTAAATTTTCCCAAGATTGTTCCAAAAGGTTGTCCAAGGAGTTTACTAGTGAGTAAAATGCTTTTCTAGCTTTTGGAGGGCCCTTGCAACAAGTGTTGGCAAAGCCAAAGTATGGTAAAATAAATCAGTTCTTCACAAACCTTTAAAGGGTTGAGATGGGGCACTGGTAAGTATCACTACTACTCACTGATTTTTTTTCCTCATATTTGGTAGGTCGAAGATGGGTTGCTAGAGGTAGATTTTCCTGCTGTTGGTTCTGGTCGAAGAAGCTCAGGAGTTGTGGGTGCAAGAAGAGTTCTGGACGGTACAGGTGTTGTGTGCAACCTCTTCTCGTGGAACCATGCAGCGTGCACTGATGCAGCAGTCTTCAGGATCCTTGACTAGATTCAGGAAAGTCTGTTTCAATGATTGCCACTGAAGCATGGCGACGGCAGGTGTCATTTGTTGTGGTGGAAGTGCATCTTATCTCTCTGGGTCCATCTGTGCTGGGACACTGAAATCTTGCAGGAAGTCTATTTACAGGTCTTGCAGTAGATCCCTGAAGTTAGTGTCAAAACGCAGAATGGCGACGCTTCTACCACAATAGCCCATATTGGAGTTGGTCAGTCCACTGGATGGCCCAGGAACCCTTCTGAGACTCCAAACTGCAGGGCCCCGAGAAGACATTGAGAATGGTTGTTCCAGTCCAAAGCACTGACAAGGCTCTTCTAAGATCAGTTGCTAGACTGCTCCACCAGGACTGCAGCAAAAGTTAGTCACCTGGCCTTCTCAGGATCGGTCCATTGGTCTGCCGATGTCTTCAGCTATACAGAATACTTTGCTCCTTCAGATCTCTGGGGAATGCCTGCAGTATTCCTCTTATACTAAAGGCCAGTCACGCACGAACAGCCCAACCAATAGAAGACCTGCCCCTCACACACCTCAGGAGTGTTCCAATCAGGGACCACTGTTTGCGAAACTCATGCATACACTCCAGACATGCTGAAAACAGTTTGTGGAAGGGGGCCAGCCAGTCCCAACCCACTTCCTTGCGTTCAACAAACATGGCCTGCAAGAGCCAGTAAAAAGCACTGCTTTCCCAGGCAAATGCATGCCCAAAAAGAATTTCCTGGCAAGGCAGGAAGAAGGCTAAAGGACAAAATGGGCACAGAACTAATGATAAACCTTGTGGCATGGCCATGTTTGGACACTAGCCCCAATTTGTATCCAAACACGGTAAGCGTGAGAGCAAATTAAAAATACGGTGAAAATGTAACTGCTGCCACCAGCTTGTATTTGGGCACATGTAAAAGTAATCCAAAAATCCTTTTGAGTGTAGTCTAGGGTGATACAAAAGTATCCCCATTGCACTACATTGGAAGATGCTTTGTGCAACATGAAAAAGTTACCCAAAATCGATAACATGTAAAAAGAACCGAGACATAGTTTCCCAAAACTGACATTCTGAAGGACTAGTCTGTCTCCCCCCCCCCCCCCCCCCACCCAATAACAAATGAGTAAAAGGCCAGCCAGCTAAGAAAGCTTAACCTCACTGTAAAGTCAGGACAAGGTGTAAAAACAAATGCAACATGCTTTGGGGGTCCATATAATATGGAGAAAAAGTTGCTCAAAGAGAACCTTTCTTACACCTAGCTTCCGGCAGCACCTCCTTAATCTGTTACTCAAAATCCTCCTTCGAAGGGATTGTGTCCTCCGACGTATTCCTCATCTTAGATATCTCCTTCCAGCTCTGCTGGCCTCGGAAAATTTTTTCTCTAGAGGGCGCTGCGCGTCGACGTCCTCCGAGTCGATGTCCCTCGACAGCCGCCGTGTCGACGTCATCCTGCCTATAAAGGCCGCGCGCAGCGTCCGTTGCTCAGTTCTGTTTTTCCGCGCTTACTCAGTGCCTCGGAATACCGTTGCTCAGTTCTTAGTCAGATAATCCTATTTACCTCGAGTTATTCGATCCGTACTCGATGGCTTCCTCGTCGGAACCGACAATTCCTTGATCCGGCTTCAAAAAATGTCGAGATTGTGGGAAAAAGATGTCGTTGACTGATCCTCACAGAATTTGTCTGTGGTGCTTGGGAGCTGAACACCATTGTTCGAATGCGAGGAATGTATGTCCATGACAGCTAAGGCCCTGAAGGAGCGTAGGGGGAAGCTGGAGAAAGGTAAGACTTTTAAAGCTTCTTCTTCGACGAAGTCGAGACATTCGTCTCCTCGTCACCATTCGCGCTCCAGGTCTCGGAGTGGGTCTCATCACTCCTCGAGATCGAAGCACTCGAAGAGGAGACGTCGAAGATCCCCTTCTCAGTCTTCCTCTGTTTCGCCAAAAAGAATCCCTTGCCCCACGAAACATAGTTCCCGGGCTGAATGGGAGGAATTCCGAAAGAATATGATGAGCGTCTTCCAGAAAGCGGCCACCGACCCCCTCGAAGACTGCCGAGAGCGATGCTCGGGTCTTTCGACCAGAAGGTCAAAAACGCCGCGAGTCGCAGTACCCGGCGAAAGAAACCTCTCGAGCGCGTTTCGAACCCTCGAGCAGGACTATGACCTCCAAACCTTTCTCGAAGGTGCCGTCGACGAAAGTCCCGTCGAGGTCGATGTCTTCGACGCCGTTGTCGAAGGGACCTTCGACACACGGGTCTGTCGACTCGACGCCGGCCTCGACACCGGTGTCGACGCCAAGTAAAGTCACGGTTACCACACATCCAGTGACTATCCCCAGGCCCTCGACGTCGATGGCTTCGATATTGTCGAGTAGAATTCCAATTCTGTCAAGGTCCTCGAGGCCTCCACCTCTGTTTTCGACGCCACGCTCGAAGCCTTCGGCGTCGATGACATCGACGCTTTCGAGGCCAATAATGACAAGTTCGGCACCCTCTGCCTTGGAAATGGGATTCACTCCCTTTATGAGTTCAGAACAATAGAGAACTATATCCTCAATTTTAGAAGAGGGTGATTTGTCTGAACAAGACACATTTGAGTTACAGGGACCTGTAACCCCAGTTAGAGAGGAATTTTCCTCTGAAGAGCGCAGATTAAAGGATCTTCATGATTCTTTACATGAGGCAAGTGGGTTAGACACTTCCCCTGAGGTGGAGTTTGCTAAGCCAGACCCGGGGAGCATGCTGAAACCCCCTACAGAGCCTTAATGGCCAGGATTACAGAGTTCATGGGGTGGTCTGCACCTTCACAATCTTTCCAACAAGATGACCTCACGGATATTCTTGACAAAGGCCCACAAGAGGATCCTGTGGTGCCCTTTCATAAAGCTCTTCAGAGAAAGATCATGACAAACTGGGAAACCCCATATGTAATACCAGCAGTAAATAAAAAAACTGTCTACAAAGTACAGGGTATCTTCCACAGACCCAGAATTTTTGTCTAAACACCCATCCCCAGAAAGTCTGGTGGTACAAGCAGCATCCTCTACCGATGTCAAGACGGCTTATCCTACAGTCCCACAGGACAGGGACGATAAAAAATATGATGCTATGGCAAAGAAAGTCTTTTCAGCATGTAGCATGGCGTTAAAGTCTGTTAATGCTACTTGCACCCTTGCTAGGTTCAGCCATACCCTTTGGGAGTGTGCTTCTACAGCGGCTGACTGCATCCCGGAGGGAGAAGAAAGGGATGCGTTCCTGAATATTATACAGGACGGTAAAGACGCTATGTGCGAATCCCTCCAGACGGGCATTGATTCGGCTGACAGTATCAGCAGAGCAATGGCGGCAAGTACATCAACCAGGAGATTCGCTTGGTTGAGAAAGTCGGGTTTTGCCCCAGATGTGCAAGCCAGGCTCTTGAACATGCCATTCGATGGCTCTTCTTTGTTCGGGAAAAAGGCGGATGACAGTTTAGAGAAACTTCAAAAGCTGCAGCAAAATCCCTAGGAGCTGCAATCCGTCAGACTCCTTTTCGTCCCACAGGAACCTCTGCGAGGGGCAAGTCCTTTCGCTTCTACTCCGCATTCGGAAGAGGTAGAGGACGCCCGGCTCAAAGGGGTCAAAGAAGAACTACCCGAGGTGGACGGGGTAGATATTCTAAAGCCGCAGCAACAGCAGGTGCCTCTTTACCATCGGCATCTGCATCAGCCGCCCCAAAACCACTCTGAGGACTCCCCTCACAGGACACCTGTAGGAGGCAGGTTGACTCAACATCTGGCGGTATGGCAGGCTATCACGTCAGATGCTTGGGCATTGGAAACAGTCGCCCAAGGTTACTGCCTGCCTTTCCTACGTATACCTCAGTCATCCACCGGGGATCAGCTCTCAGAAAGCTCCAGATCCGCTCCTCTTGCAGGAAATTTTGGACCTGCTAGAGAAAGGTGCCATAGAACCGGTACCTGTAGCGGAGAGGAACAAGGGCTGGTACTCCCCTTACTTTCTCATTCCGAAGAAAGACGGAGGACTGAGACCCATCTTGGACTTGCGAGAATTGAACAAATTCCTCAGAAAAGACAAATTCAAGATGGTCACACTTTCTCAGATCCTACAGGCCCTTCAGTTCCAGGACTGGTTGGTATCTCTGGACCTTCAAGACGCTTATTTCCATGTGCCTATCCATCTCAAACACAGGAAATACCTGAGGTTCGCAATTGGCAACTCTCACTATCAATTTCGAGTGCTGCCATTTGGGCTGACCTCCGCCCCGAGGGTCTTCACCAAGTTAATGTCGGTAGTGGCTGCAAGTCTAAGGAGGGAAGAGATTCACGTCTACCCCTACCTGGACGATTGGCTGATCAGGGCTGTTTCTCCGGAACAAGCTCAGATCCAGCTAAATCACGTGTGCCACTTCCTTCACAGACTGGGCTTCTCCCTCAATTTAAAGAAGTCACAAATGATAACATCGCAGAGACTCCAGTTCATAGGAGTGATCCTGGATACTTCCCTGGGAAAAGCCTCGCCACCAGAGGTGAGGGCTCAAGATATTCTACAGATGGTTACCAAGTTCCAGCATGCCCAACGTCTCCCAGCCTTCGACTTTTTGAGGTTGCTAGGCCTCATGGCATCCTGCATTTTCCTTGTGCCAGAGGCTCGCCTGAGAATGAGATTCCTCCAGTGGGCACTGAGGACTAAGTGGTCACAATTCTCAGGGAGAATGACCGATCTTCTTCAGGTTCCCGGCAGGGTGGCTCGAGACCTTCAGTGGTGGGCCTGTCAGGAGAACATTCTGAAAGGAGAACAGTTTTGGCAACCCTGGCCGGAGATAACAGTAGTCACGGATGCCTCACTCACGGGGTGGGGAGCCCACGCCAACGACTTGACCATCAGCGGTCGTTGGTCTCCATCGGAGTCCAGACTAAACATCAACCTGTTAGAGCTGAGAGCCATCAGACTTGCGCTGAAGGCTTTCCTGCCAGCTGTACAAGGGAAGAACGTCCTGATAATGACGGACAACACGGTGGCCATGCATTACCTCAACAAAAGAGGAGGCGTAGGATCACTACCCCCTGTGCAGAGAGGCGATGCAGCTCTGGTTTTGGGCAATCCAAGAAGGAATCTCTCTATCGGCAGTTCACCTAGCCGGAGAGAAGAACTTGACAGCGGACGCTCTGAGCAGGCAGAACAGTCTCCCACGAGTGGGAGCTAGCTCAGGAAGTCCTTCAAGAGATCTTCGCCCTTTGGGGAACCCCTCAGGTAGATCTGTTCGCCACCAGCCTAAACAGGAAATGCGACCTGTTCTGCTCAAGGGAATTTCCTCCGAGAGGAGCTCTGGGAGACGCGTTCATAGTGGACTGGGAGTTTCTGCTTCTGTACGCGTTCCCACCGGTCCCTGTCATTCCTCAAATGATCAGGAGGTTGAGAAGATTCCGGCGAACCATGATCCTAATTGCCCCGGATTAGGCCAGGAGAACGTGGTACCCGGACCTTCTAGACTTGTCCATCTGCCCTCCAATTCGACTTCCACTCAGAGAGAACCTACTCTCACAGAAGGGAGGTCAGGTTCTCCATCCAGACATCAAAACCCTCAACCTTCACGCTTGGCTTCTGAAAGGCTGCGGTACAAGGATTGGGACCTCCCTGACGATGTTATGGAGGTGTTGCTTTCGGCAAGGAGGCCAGCAACAAAGTCTTTATACCGTTGCCGTTGGAACAGATTTTGCAGCTGGTGTAGAGAACAGAATATCGACCCATTTTCATGTGGTACACCAATGGTTTTGTCCTTCCTACTATATTTGGCAAATTCAGGCCTTCAAATTGGCACCATTAAGGGCTATCTCGCAGCGCTATCCATCTTTAAGCGTACTGCAGAAGAACCATCCTATTTCAAATTACCCTTGGTAATACAGTTTCTAAAGGGGTTAACCAATGTTTATCCCCCAAGACCATTCCAAGTTCCCCTATGGGATTTAAACTTAGTACTAACTTTCTTGATGGGTACACCTTTCGAACCTCTCCATTCTTGTTCGTTAAGATTCCTTACCCTTAAAACTGTTTTATTAATAGCACTTACATCTGCTAGAAGGGTGAGCGAATTACAAGCTCCTTCTTGTAAACCCCCTCATACAATCTTTCACAAAGACAAAGTTGTCCTGCAAGTGAAGCCTAATTTCCTCCCAAAGGTGGTTTCTGAATTCCATATCACTCAGAAGATTACCCTACCATCTTTCTATCCTCCTCCTCACCCGGGGAAAGAGGAAGAGAGGTTACACAGGCTAGACCCTAGGAGGGCTTTAAGTTTTTACATTAGTAGATTAGCCAGGATAAGACAGGCAGACCAGCTGTTTGTAGGTTACACAGGTCACAAGCTGGGGTTACCAATAACTAAGCAGACCATTTCCAGATGGATCATTCTAGCCATTCTGGAATGTTATAAACTGGCAGGGAAAGAGCCCCCTCAAAACCTTAGGGCTCATTCGACCAGAGGTATTGCAGCTTCATCGGCCCTCAAAAGAGGCGTGCCGGTTAAAGACATATGTGCGGCCGCTGCATGGTCGTCTGTCCATACCTTTACACGTTTTTACAATCTGGATTCCTCCTCCAGTCAAGAGACTAGGTTTGGAAGGGCTGTACTGCATTCTATTCATCAATAGAAGACAGCGTGAAGTCAGTACTCCCTCCTCCGAATATAGAATACTGCTATGGGAGCCTATCTAAGATGAGGAATACGTCGGTGGACACAATCCCTTCGAAGAACAAGTTACTTCTTACCTTGTAACATTCTTTCGACGGGATGTTCCTCCGACGTATTCCTCATCGACCCTCCCATCCATCCCCGCAGTTCTACTTCCCTTGTTGTTGCAGCTTACGCTCCTTCAGGGTGATTAGTTAGTCCAGAAAGTATTATTGTGGGCTACAAAACGGAACTGAGCAACGGACGCTGCGCGCGGCCTTTATAGGCAGGATGACGTCGACACGGCGGCTGTCGAGGGACATCGACTCGGAGGACGTCGACGTGCAGCGCCCTCTAGAGAAAAAAATTTCCGAGGCCAGCAGAGCTGGAAGGAGATATCTAAGATGAGGAATACGTCGGAGGAACATCCCGTCGAAAGAACGTTACAAGGTAAGAAGTAACTTGTTCATTGGACCCAAACTGTATTGTTCAGGGAACCTACGAATGCCCGTTTGGGTTATAGCACACCCACTTCTCCAGGTATTTGGGGGAATGCTGCCAAGGTGCAGGAGACTTAGGCTTTTCTCAGACTGCTGCCACAATGCCTTCCAGGATCCCTGTATGTGTGCAGCAAGCTCACCAATCTGGATAATCGGCATCTACACTGGTGTGCATTTGATCCAGCTTTACAACCACATGATTGACCTTGGCTGTCTCCTTTCATGACTCTCCTCTCAACCAGAATAGCTGTTGAACAGCACTGATTTTCCAGAGCACGTAGAGTCTGTATCAGACCCTTCTGCCTCCAGTGGGTCTGAAGCTGTAGGCAGTGAATGCATGGGTCTAAAACAGTACAATCTTTAAGATAACCTGCTTATAGTCTGCCTTAGTCGTTTGTTTCGTGGGCACAAAATGTTAGGGCTGCAGGACATTTTTTACTGGTTGAGTGTCCTATGGTCCTTGCAGGAGCCCAAGGAATACTTCCACTCAGCTCAAATGCATCATGGGACTCAGCACACGGATCCAATTTCTTAAGGGTTTATTTTCTTTCCACCAAGAACCTTATGGTGCCTTTGTGGGTCCTTAGTCTGGGTTTTTGTTACTCCATTTGAGACTGCATTCTTGCCTGTTGCTTCGCTATAAGGTGGCTTTCTTCTTGGCAACAACTTTTGCGTAGTGTTTCTGAGTTTCAGGGTTTATAGGTTTTCCTGTCAGTTATTCTCAATGGAAGGTTGATCTGACGGTCAGACACTCTTTGCTACCCAAGGTGTTCTCTGAATTTACCTTCTAATGTAATTTCCACCTGCCAGTGTTTTCTCCTCAAAAATCCTTCCACAGACTATGCTTAGAAATTGTTCCCAGGACAAACTAGTTTTGTCTTGGTGACCAACTTCTCATGGATTTCTTGGGGAGCAGAAAAGGGAGATCGATTTCCAAACCGTCGCTGAATGGATTGAGTTGGCAAAACAAACACCAGAATGCCTTGGGGACCGATTCCACAAAATATTGGCCCGCAATCCCCGCCTTACAGAAAGTGGTTCCAAGCTCTGACATGGGTATCTGGACATAACTTTACGAGACACTATCATGTCAATACTGTAGCTGGCGAGGATGCTTGAATGGGTCACTTGTTTTTTTGGATACCTGTATTTTTCTTCATACTTGTCTCTCAATATGGCCCGGTGAACTTTATCGAACTTAGTGTGTGGGGGAATTTATTAACTTGATCAGGTAATGTTCTTTCTGCTGGATATGGTATTTCTTCGACATGTTCCTTGTCCACTCACCAACCTGCCCTTTTAGATTGCTTGTACGGTTTGCTTATTAGATTTTCTATGTGACGATTTTACCTCCCCTTTGATAGAGCTGGAGTCCGTGATGAGGGCCACTGGATGCAATTTAACAAGGCAGCCATGGCTCTGCAAATATCCCAAGGACATGCACCAAAGGCTACTTGACCAAGCCATCTGTAGAGCTGCTCTGCATCATCTAGTGGCTTTGAGGAATAGATTGGATGATATTCCACAGATTAGGAATCTTGCCAGAAAACAGTATACTCCTACCTCCCATCCCCTTTCCCCAACGGTGGAATATTTGTCCATCGGGATGGGACCGGAGAACCTTGAAAGCATCAACAAATTACCTTTTTTGTTCTTTTATTTTTATGCGGGGCCACCGCATGTGACCGTAGCCCCGCTTACCTGAGCTCTGCTCTGCGCATCGCCATTCAGTCCTTTTCCCGATGGGGTCGGGCGCACTTACATCACAGGGAATACATTTCTTTTTGTTCCCTTGTTCTTCATTCCTGCTCCGGTTCCACGGTCATCTTGTCCTTCCGTCTATGCCGGAGCATCTGGGATTCGTGTCCTGTTCATCGTGTGACTGTTTTGCGAGGGTGGATCCCCACTCTTTGCCCGGAGTGCATAGGCCCTGAACACTGTTGGGACTCATGCTTCTACTGCGACTCCCTCTGCGTTCGGTCCCTCAAGCGTCGGCTTGTTAGGTGGGAGGAGGTGTTTCAGCGCGTTCCTCCACCAGATTTACAGCAATTGATTGAAGAGAAAAGGAAACAGCCGTTAAGTTTGTGCCTTTTCAAGGCACCCTGGCCAGGAGACTCCTTCCCTGGGCCTTCTAGGTCCGGGAGGGGCTCAAGTAGTCCTATTACCAGGGATCTCCCTGAGGTGTCCCGAAAGGGATCTAAAAGGCACACCCGAGCTTCCTCCGAGGCCCCCTACAAAGGGGCTGCCAAAACTGGATGTTCTACAGAGGTTCCCCTTTTAGGGGCTAAAGCTGGGCCCAGTCCTTCTGGGGCTATTGTCACCGGGGTCAGGCCTGAGGTCTCCATATCTGGAATAAAGTGCAGTCTTGGATCGAGGTCCCTCTCAAGGGTTACTCCCGAAGTTCCCCTCCTTGGGGTTATTTCTAAGACCAGTGGAATTGAGTGGCCCCCTTTGGGGGTTCTGGCTTCAGGGGGTGACTAAGCCTTCCCACACTCAGAACTGTGTTGGAACCAATCCTGCGGAGCGGGCAAAGAAGCCATTCAAGCACCCCAAGTCTTCTAGTACCTGCTCCGCTGATGTTCCCTCACTTGGGGATAATCTGTCAGCAGTCCCTAGAGTGTCTCATAAACACTCTAGATCTGCTAGCACTGGCTCTGCCGAGGTTCCTTGTCGCAAGGATAAGATGGAACATAAGACCCCAGACTCCCCTTTGTTGACCTCAGCCTAACAACTGTGACGCAGGCATTGACAAAATGGGAGTTCAACCTCCATGGTCCACGGCGGCCATTTTTGACTACCTCTCACACCAATGTTCCCCACGCCTGATGCTGAGGGGCCTTTTTTGGGGCAGAGCAGCCTTTGTAATGTTTCGTGGATAATAACCTGTTCCACACTCCACTGGATTGCTGTGCTCGGACTACGCTGCTGCATAGTCTTGCTCCCTCCTGCGTCCGCCATTTGATCTACGTAGATCCAGTTGGTGGGAGGCTACCCTGGCAACCATCCTCTTTGCGATCCAGGGGGTATGCACCTTCCGAGCAGCCTCTGCCCACTCAAGCATATGCATTCTGATCCCATGAAGGCATACTTTAAGGATTTATGTAAAGAAATGTATCCTAAGCCGCCTGAACCTGCTCCGTCAATCCCTGTGTTGGTCCCGGTAGTGCCACCTCCCACACCACTCCCGCTGGGGCCTCCTCTCCCACTTCCTCCACTGCATCCACTTTCCCGTGTGGAAAAGACTCTGGTTGCACAGTCAGCCATGCTTTCGGGGCCTGAGGCGCCACGTGTGGCGGATTACACTTCTGCTCCCACCGCACTGGTTGAGGACCAGGTGGACCAGGACGGCGATGGCCCGCTCTTAGAGCGTTTCATGACCGAGCCCCATGCTCCACAGGAGAAGGTCCTTTCGGGATCCTTTACTCTGTCGATGTAGGAGCGTACAGGCCTGTTCCTTTAGGACGTCCTGTCCGAGGCCCGTAAGGTCTGGGGAAAAACCTAATTCCGGGTAGCACCTGAACCAGAAAAATGTATGCTTGCTACAAGCTTCATGTGTCGGAGGACATAGCCTTGTCAGCATGCCGTCCCCCCCCCCCCCCCCCCCCCCCCCCCCCCCCCCCGACGGTGGTGGCAGCAGCTATGCTCCAGTCAAAGCCAGCCTCTACATCCTCCACTGCAGAATCTCCCACAGACAGTCTTTTGGTCGAAGCGATCCTGCTGAAGGGGCAAAGTAGGAGGGCAAAGGCCCCAAGTCTTCAAGTACCAGCCCTGCCGAGGTTACCTCACCGTGGGCTAATTCTTCTGCAGAATCCAAAGGAGCTGAAATGCGCTCTAGATCTGCCAGCACTGGCTCTGCCGAGGTTCCCTGTCATAAGCCTAAAATGGATAAAAAAGCCCCTGAAACCCATTTGGTGGCAATGGCCTCACTGATACCTGTGACACAGTTCACCTCGGGAAGTGAAAAAATCTTGGTTCAACCCACGCGGTCTGAGGCGGCCGTTTTGATATCTCTTCTGCACTAGCGGTCTCAACGGCTGGTGCAGAGGGACCTATATTTTGGGCTCAGCAGCATTTACACAGAATGTGGACAATGAGAATCCTTTCTTCCCTCTAATGGATTGGCGTGGTCGGTTTCCGCTGCCACAGTCTCGCTCCCTTCTGCGTGTTATCCTTGCAGCATCAAATCTCAAGCTGTTGGAGGAGCTCCCGAATTTCAGGAATGTATCCCTCCGGACAGGCTGGAAGATTCTGATGATAGAATTCTGGCTCAAGACCTGCTGGATGCCGTGGCCCATCATGTAAACATTTCTGCTCGGGGCCTTAAGGTTGGAGTAGACCTCTCCCGCCAAGCGTGGTTGCATACTACCAAGTTCTCGAAGGAGGTTCGGGATAAAGTATTTGATCTTCCCTTAGAAGGTAAAGAGCTGTTCCACTCCTCCACCAATGAGTAACTCAATAAAACAAAGGAAAGCACGCTAACAGCTATATCTTTGTTGGTCCTTGCCAATCCCCCTGCTAAAGCGGCCTATATGCAGAGGCCGTGGACTCAGATAATGTCCCTCTCAGGTTTCATAGGGTTGCAGGAGCATCCTTCATGCCGGTAGGAGGCTCCTCTGGTGCACCTCTGCGCAAGCAGCAAAGGAAAGTGGCAGTTTTTCTCTCGGTCATCAGCCTCCACTTCGGCAACATGTGGGCACGCCCCATATAAGTCATCCAAATTGTTTACCATCTGTCACACAAGACTCCGGTGAGAGGACGTATATCGTCTCATCTGAAGGCGTGACAGACAATCACAGAAGATCAAATGGGACCACAAACACCAGATTTTTCTCAGATGTTCCCCATCTGGGGGCTAAAACAAAGCCCAACGGCTCTGGGGCTGCTTCAACCGATGGAGATTCCCGAGGTTTCTCAGTCTGGGACTAAACATACCCAGCCTAGTCTTGGTTTCCTTTCAAGTGACTAAAATTACTGGGGTAAACCCAGAGGATCTCTAATCAGGGGCTCTTTCAAAGACCAATGGGATTGAGGAGCTCCATTTAGGGGCTCTGGCTACCGGGAGTGCCCCCAAGTTTTACCACACAATCTTGTCATACCGGTCCTGCTGAGGGCAGGCAAAGAAAGGGGGCAAATGCCTGAAGTCTTCAGGCACCGGCCCTGCCGAGGTTCCCTCACTGAGGGCTCTGCAAAAACAGAGGGCTGAAAGGTGCTACAGGTCTGCTACTATCTGCTCTGCTGAGGTTCCCTATCAAAGGGCTAAAACCAATCCAAAAGCACCTGCAATCCCTGTAGAGACAATGGCCTCACTAAAACCTGTGACGCAGATCACTCGGGCAGTGACAAAATGGCATTTCAACCCACACGGTCTGAAGCAGCCATTTTGACGAGCTCTTCTGCACCAAGAATGCCGAAAAGGTTTTTACACAATCTAGATGTCAGACGTGCTTTGAAGTTTTACCTCGACACAACACGCAATCTTAAAAGTTCTCCACAAATCTTGGTTACGTTTGATGATCCAAAAGGGAAACCAGCCTCAAAAGCGTCCATCTCTCGTTGGATAGATTCATGCATTTTCTAAGCCTACAAAATCCAAGGCCTTCAGCTCTAAAGGGCATTCATGCGCATCTGGTCTGTGGCAAAGCGGCAGCTGTTGTTTTCCGAAAATATGTCCCTTGGGAGTCCTTAACCAAGTCTGCTACGTGGGCTTCCCCATCAGTTTTTGCAGACGCTGTCTTGACCTGAGCTCCCGTGCTGATATCCTATTTGGCCAGGCAGTTCTTAAGAAGTTGTTCCAGTAAGGGAATTTCCATCCTCCCGTATTTCCTATGGTCAGTTCTTGGGACTTGGCCACAAGTATGGATTAAAGGGGACGGGACGTAGGAGTATGACAGTTACTCACCATAGTGTCTACCTTATTCCTAGTCCCCTTTCCTCCATACGCCCATCCGCCGTCCCCTCTAATAAGTATCCTCTATTGTTGCTAAATGGTACTGGACCTGGCGATGGAAAAGGACTGAAGGGCGATACTATTAAAGAGTGCATCCGGTCGCGTCCCTAAGGACGGAATGTCCCTCTTTGTCATACTCCTAAGTCCCGTCCCCTTTTCTCCATACATTTGGGGACAATCTGTCCTTCGGGATGGTCCGGAGCACATTGAAGCATCAAAAAATGACTTGTGGTCCTATATTTATATTGGGCCACCGCACTCTTTTTTTCACTTTTTTTGACTGATTCATAATTTATTTGCTTCAACCGTTATATTGTTTATGTACTATGTTCCATTGTACAGCGCTTTGGTGAAAGGCGCTTTATAAATCAATAAATACAAATACAATAAAAATACATAGCCGTAACCCTGCCTTCCTGAGCCCTGCATCGCCTTTCAGTCCTTTTCTCCACGCGGTCGGGGTCGGACACACTTGGATTGTGGGGAATTTTTTCTTTGTTTCCAGCTTCCACATCTTCCTGCTCTTGTTCCACAGTCAGTCTTATCGTTCCTTTATGCCGCAGTGTCACGGATTCATTTCCTGTTCTTCGTGCAACGTTGTTTAGCTAGGGCAGAACCCCATTCTCTGTCTGGAGTGTTTGGGCCGATAACATCGGTGGGACTCTACTGCGACTCTCCGTCCAGGCATTCCAGCATAGGCCAGTCAGGTCAGATGAGGTGTTCATACTGCTTCCTCCGCCACATTTACAGCAGTTCCTAGATGAAAAAAGTAAGCGTCTGTTAAGTTACTTACTTTTTAGGGCATCCCAGCGCTTCCTTCCCAGGGTCTTCTCGTTCTGGGAGGGGTCAAAGTGGCTCTTGTAACAGGGTTCTACCTGAGGTGTCCCGTAACCTGGATTCTGGAATTTTCTCCATGACTCCCTATCAAGGCGCTAAAACGGCTGGATTATCCTCTGATAAGCCCAAGCCCAATGTTTCTGGGGCTACTTAAACAGGGGTTATTCCTGAAGTATCCCAGTCTGGGACTAAACGTACCAGGCCTAGTCATGAGGTTTCTTTTAGAGTGACAAAAAATACTGGGTCCCTCCCCAAATAGGGGCTATAATTAAAACCAGCAGAATTGAGGGGTCCCATTTACGGACTCTGGCTACTGGGTGTGACCCTGAGCTTTCTCTGAAACAATTTTGTGGTCATACTGGTCCTGCTGAGGGGGCAAAGGAGGGCAAGGGCGCTAAGTTTTCTAGCACCGGCTCTGCCGAGGTTCCCTCACAAAGGGCTAATACTTCTGCCGAGACCAAAGCGGCTGAAAAGCGTTCCAGGCTTCTAGTACCGGTTTGGCCGATGTTCCCTGTCAAGAGTGCTAAAACTGATTCCAAAACCCCTACAATCCCTGTAGTGACAATGGCCTCACCAAAACCAGTGACGCATCACTTCAGACAGTGACAAAATTGCAGCCCAACCCACGTGGCCTGAGGTTGCCATTTTGACTAGTTCCTCCAAACCAACATTCTCAACGGCTGGTACAGACGGGCATACTTTTGGGGCTGAACATATTTTTCCACAAAACATGGATAATACCCTTTTCGTCCGCCAACTGACTGGCGTACAAGGTTTTCGTTGCCGCACACTGTCTCGCTTCCTCCTACGTCCGCTACTTTAATTTTTGTAGATCCAGGTCGAAGAGGGCATTCTTGGCAACCGGCCTCAATGCAATATTGTGGTATGCCCCTCCAGAGCGGTATCCACCCACTCCTTTGCCTAGACCTTCCTCTGAGGACACGTTTATCAGATTACAGGCTCTCATGCACTCAGACCCCAGTGAAGGCTTACTTTAAGGATTGGTTCAAAGAAATCTATCCTAAGACTTTTGTGCCACAGCTTGCTGTTCCTCCTCAGCAGGCTTTGGTAGTGCCGCCTCTGCTTCCAGTGCGGCTCCCTCTTACACTGCCACCATTGCCTCTACTTTCACCAGTTGTTATGCCAGCTGTGTAAATGGATATGCCCAAGGTGTCTGAGGTACCACGATCAGTTTTCTGTTTCTGCCAAAACAGATGAGCATGTGGACCAGGATAGTGAAGAGCTTCATGACCAAGTTTTCCATATGATGGCGTTGCTGGAAATTCCATTACCCTAACCCCGACTCCACAAGACGTTCTCTAAAGAGTGTCACCTCTTACTGCACAGGCCTTTTTCTTCAAAAAGATGTGCTAGCTGAAGCCTGTAAGGTCTGGGAAAAACCTAATACTCCGTCCCCTTTCCTCCATACTGGTGGAACATTCCAGCCTTCGGGACCGGACCACTTTTATTAAAAAGCATCAAAAATTAAATGTTTGTCCTTTTTATTTTTCCGTAGGGCCACCGCACATGACCGTAACCCTGCCTTCCTGAGCTCCCCGCGCATCGCCTTTCAGTCCTTTTCTCCACGCGGTTGGGGGCAGATGCACTTGCATCACTGGGAAATTTTTCTTTTTGTTCCCTTGTCCTTCATCCTGCTCCGGTTCCACGGTCATCTTATCTCCGTCTATGCCGGAGTGTCTTGGATTTGTGTCCTGTTCATCCTGTGAAAGTCATTTCGCGAGGACAGATCCCCACTCTTTGCCTGGAGTGTTTAGGCCCAGAACACCGTTCGTACTCCCTCGCCGTCCGTGCACTCCAGTGTTGGCTTGTCAGGTGGGAGGGGTTTCAGTCCGTTCCTCCGCCACACTTGCATCTTCAGATTGACGAAAACAGAAAAGAAAACTAAGTTCTTTCCTTTTCAGGGCACCTCGGCAAGGGGACTCCTTCCCGGGGTCTTCCAGGACCGGTAGGGGCTCAAGTAGCTCTATTAACAGGATATCCCTGAGGTTTCCCACAAAGGGGGCTAATGGGCGCAACAGAGCTTCCTCTGAGGACCCCCGCAGCGGGGCTGCCAAAACCGGATGTTCAGAGGTTCCCCGTTTGGGGGCTAAAGTTGGGTCCAGTTCATCTGTGGCTCTTGGTACCAGGGTTCGCCCTGAGGTTTCCACATCTTGAACAAATTGCACCAAGTCTCGGCTCTATGCACCTCACGAGGTGGTTAAACGTAACAGAGTTAAACCCTAGGTTCCCCTTCTTTAGGCTTTATCGAACACCAGCAGGATTGAGGGACCACCATCGAATGTCTTGGCTGTAGGGTACAACTCTCAGCCTTCCCACGCTCAAGGCCGTGTCAACACCAGTTCTACTTAGGAGGCAAAGAAGGCGGTCACGCACCATAGACCTTACAGTACCAGCTCTGCCGAGGGTCCCCGCACGGGGCTAATTCAGCATTCCCTAAGGAGTCGAGTAAACACCCTAGATCTGCCAGTACTGGCTATGCTGAGGTT
This sequence comes from Ambystoma mexicanum, assembly GCF_040938575.1. Taxonomy (NCBI): domain Eukaryota; kingdom Metazoa; phylum Chordata; class Amphibia; order Caudata; family Ambystomatidae; genus Ambystoma; species Ambystoma mexicanum. The sequence goes on along the minus strand of NC_090934.1, from coordinate 307,334,812 downwards.
CCTTGCGCAAGGCTAAAATGGCACAAGGCCCCCAAACCCCTGCACCTTTGATCTCTTCGGATCCAATTTGTGGGTGGGTCCTTCCTGGCAACCATCCTCCTTGCGGTCATGGGGTTATGCCCCTTCCGAGAGGCCTTTGCCCACACCAGAGCCTCGACCTTCGTCCGAGGATGCGTTTTTTGGGAAGTTTCAGAGGCTTATGCATTCTGATCCCATGAAGGCGTACATGTTTTAAAGCAATGTATCTTAGGCCCCATGTACCACCTCCTGCTCCGGCAGGCCTTGGTGCCACCTCCTCCACCTTTCTTCTGGATCTCCACCACTTCCTCCTCTACCTCCGCTTTCCCTGGTAGAGAAGACACCGAGAGCTCAGCCAAACACTTTAGGGCCTGAGGCGCCACGTGCAGCTGATCAGTCCTCTGTTCCTGCTACACTGGATGAGGACCAGGTGGACCAGGACAGCGATGAGCTGCCCGCTCCATTAGAGCCTTTCACGACTGTGTGCTGGACATGATGCCGCTGCTAGACATCCCAGTACCTGATGCCCCAGCTCCACAGTAGGGGGTGCTTTCTAGAGCCTTCACTTTGTCGATGCAGGAGCGCATTGTCTGGGGGGAAAAAAGCTCATTCCAGGCCGCATCACAACAAGAAGATAGACGCTCGATATAAGATTCATGCTTCTGAGGACATATCCTTGTCTGCTCTCCTCGTCGATGGTGGTGGCAGCAGCTACACTCCAGTCCAAGCCTGCCTTTACATCCTCCATTGCAGTGTCCCAGATCCTCCAAGGAGGACAAACCTCTACGCCATTGGGGGGGGGGGGAAGGTATTTTCCAATTCGGCTCTCCAGCTGCGTCAGGTTAACACCAAGCTTATCTTGGTGGCTGCCAATGTCAAACAGTGGAAGGAACTAGCCAAGTTCCAGGAATCTATTCCTGCTGTGAGGCTCAGACTTCAGAGGTGGTTTGTTGGATGCCAGAGTTCTGGCACAGGATTTACTGGAGGCTGCAGCCCATCACGTAGACACTTCCCCTCAAGGCCTCATGGTCTGGGTTGACCTCTCGCGATCTGATGCGCCGACTGGTGGGCCCCGCCGTAAGCAGCAACAGCAAGGTGGCTAGTTTTTCTCTTGGCTAACAGCCTCCACGCTGGGAACAGGCAGTACCCCTACCGTCAAATCTTCCAAATTATGTTTTATATCCATCGCACGAGACTCCAGTGGGAGGACTAATTTCATCTCATCTGGAGGCGTGGCAGACAATCACTGAAAACGGATCGGTTTTGTCAATTGCTCTGGCGGACTTCTGCTTTCCCCTTGCCCCTCCACCATCCTTCAATCCTTCCTTCCAGCAAACTGGGTCATCCTCCTTCAGAGCCGAGGTACTGAAACTTCTAGTCCTCAGAGAAGTGGAACCCGTTCCCCTCGGGAAGCAAGGGGAGGGATACTACTCACGTTTGTTCAGTGCCCAAACCCATCCAGGCTGGCCTGTGCACTATCCTTAACCTTTCCAAGTTCAATCTTTTTTCCCCAAGAGAAATTCAAGATGATTACGCCCTGCCAGATAAAGTGCTCTCTCCGGAAGGGCGATTGGCTCAGCGTGGTAGACCTTCAGGACACATACATGCACATTCTGACTTGGAGCCTGCATCAAAAATATCTGCGGTTCTCTGTGGGAGCAGAACACTTCCAGTATTGTGTACTCCCTTTTAGTCTCAGCTCAGTGCTGCGTGTCTTTACGAAGACGTCGGTCATCGTAGCATTCCTCAGACTGCAGGGGTTTCATGTATATCCATACTTGGACAATTGCCTCCTGCGCAGTCCTTGCCCAGACGGCTACGGCCAATCTTCAGTCACTCCTTCAGCTCCTGTTCCATCTTGGGCTGTCGGTGAACTGGTGGAAATCATCCATGATGGTCTCTCAAGACATGATCTTTCTAGGTTTCCGTTTGGTTACTGTCAGTACCATAGTCTTCCTTAAGAAGGACATGATTGCAGACCTGTCGACCACGTGCCAACTCTTCCTCCAGTTTCGCATGACGATTTGGTGGTTCCAGAGACTTCTGGACCTCATGGCTTCTTGCGTGTTAGCTCTACCTCGTGCACACCTGAAAATGAGGCACCCTCAGCTAGCTACGGATCCGGATTCCAAATGGATTCCAGTTCCATCCTGTATGACGGCGGATCTACAATGGTCGTCCGCCAACATTTTAGCGGGGACCTCCTTCCAGGAGCCCTGCCCACAAACCACGGTTATCAGAGACTACTCCCTTCTGGTGTGGGGACTGACACTGCGTCACCTCTAGGTGTAAGATTTGTGGATGCCTCAAGACGGGCAGTTCGATTTCAATTACCTGGAGCTCGAGGCTTTTCAACCGACTATCACCAACAGTGAGGGTCCGTATTCACACAGACAACTGTGGCGATGTTTTACATCAAACATGGGGGCACCAAGTCTCCTCACCTTGTGGATCTTGGCCTTTCAAATTTGGGATTGGGCCATCCAGCACAATGTCTGGCTCCTGGCTGTACACATCCCGGGTCACATCAATTTGACTGCAGACTCCCTCACCCGTCAATCGGCAGCGAGTTACGATTGGGAGATGAAGAGCAATGTCCTCGCCAACATATTCCATCAATGGGGTACTCCAGAGGTGGACCTTTGTGACCTCTTCAAACGGGAAACTTCCTCTGTATGCATCCAGGGGCGGGCTCAGGGTGTCCTATTTGGGAGATACCCTCGAACCTGTGGGACAAAATTAAAGTTTATGCCTTCCCCCAAATGACAAAGACTTTGGGGAAAATTTAAATGGCCCCAAGATTCATCCCCATAGTTAGGATTGCGACAGCTTCAAAACTAGAGAATCTCATTGCCTCCATGTTGTCGCCCCTTTTGGAATGAACACACCACTCTTTAAACAACCATAACACTTAAAACAAATACACCATAGAATATAACAATCAATTGCAATACTTTATTATATTTAATGTCATACACATTCATATTTTTTAAAAAATAAGTGCAAAGCACTTATCTGCTAAAAACAAGATTTTTGCTTTTTCTTTTTTTAAAGTGCAATTGAGTCTGTAAACCAAGCCTCTACCTTACACAATACAGGTGTACAAACTATAAAGCAAACCAGTACACTCAATTACTAATTATCTAAAAACTACAAATGACCCCGTATGGTGGTAAACACTTCTATTTAGTACAAAAGACGGTCCCTATCCTGTAGGATACTGTCTTACAACATCCAATACCATTGATAGATGAATCCTCATGTGTACAGACATGTGGTTCTCCAACTAATTCATTGACATGTGTTGGCAACTGTACAACACCCATTCTTTGTCAACAATTCTAGATATATAAGAACGTCTTCAGGGGAACAAAAAGTGATTTATCAGAAAAACAGGTATTATGCTTTACCTCCATTATCACTGATTCATCAGTCACTCTGCAAGCTCACAAGTGCGTCAAACTGCACTCTTTTCATGGCTCCTTGGTGGCCAGCCAGGTTCTGGTTTTTGGAACTGCAGCATCTGTTGGTACACCCCCATTCCCCCCTGCTGCTCAGATTGCCACAGATTCCCTACCTTCACCAGAGCAAACAACATCGGTTACCCCGCCCCACAATCGTTCAGCTTGGCAGCCTGGTGCCAGAGTTCCGATCTTTAGCGCAGTTCAATCTGTCTGCGGACAACATGCGCATAATCCAAGCGGCCAGGAAGCCCTCTACAAGGGCCAAGTACAGGAGCAAATGGCTCAGTTTTTGGCATTGGTGTTTAGCCAAACAGCTCGAACCCAGGCATGCTTCTATCGAGACTGTTCTTTCCTTTGTGTCTGACCTGGCAGCCTCTGGCACACATGTCCTGTCATGCAGGACTTCTTTGTCTGCCATTGTGGCCTTGCTGTCTACAAATGGCTGTTCTTTTTCATTGGCTAATCCAGTCATCAAAAGACACTTTGCAGGTCTTCATCTCTTCCACCGGTTCGGACTTCTCATCCCAAATGGGATCTGAATGTAGTCCTCACTGCTTTATACCATAAGCCTTTTGAACCCATGGCCACTACCAATCTTAAGTACCTTTCTTGGAAGGTTGATTTTCTGATCGCAATAACATCGGCAAGGCAAATAAGCGAGCTCCAAGCTTTCTGTGGAACATACGTGCCTCACTTTCCTCAAGGATAAGGTTGTGCTTCGCACTAATCCTTAAGCTGGTTACTGAATTTCATTTGAACCAGTCGATCTCTTTACCAGTCTTCTTCACGAACCCGGCATCTGATGCCAAGAGTTCTACACAACCTGGACGTCAGGCGAGCCCTGAAGTTTTACCTCAATAGAACGAATGAACTCAGAAGCTCCTCACAACTGTTATATTCGGGGTCCCGAAAGGGAAACCAACTTCGATAGCATCCATCTCCCGCTGGATAGTCAAGTGTTTCGGGGGCCTATAAGATTCAAGGCCTTCAACCACCAAAGGGCATCCATGCACATTTGGTCTGTGGCAACGCGGCTGCTGTTGCCTTCAGAAATGTCCTGTGGAAGTCCCTAGCCAAAATTCCTGCATGGGCTTCTCCCGCTGCTTTTTGTAGACACTATTGTCTTGGCCTGAGCTCCTGGGCTGATGCCCATTTAGGCCAGGCAGTTTTTAAAAACTGTTTCTTTGGTCAGTGCTGGGGAATCTCCCAAAAATATGGAGGAAAGATGACATGACGTCAGAGTATAACTGTTACTCACCATAGTGACTACCTTACTCCTAGTCCATAGTCCCTTTTCCTTCATACACCCGCCCACCGCCCCCTCTTTTTCTTATGGTCCTTCAATTTTTGGCGATAGATGAGGACTGAAGGGTGATGCGCAGGAAGGAACGCAGGCAGGATTACGGCCACGTGCACTGGCCGCACGTGAAAATAAAAGGACAGTGTTTTTTTGATGCTTCAAAGTGTTCCGGTCATGTCCCGAAGGTCGGAATGTCCCTAAAAGTATGGAAGAAATCGGACTAGGAATAAGGTAGTCACTAGGATGAGTGACAGAACAGACCGTAAGTAGCTGATCCTTTAAAATGTCTATTTTACCTGATCATTGCACCCACTTTGAGATCAAACGAAAAAGATTTTAAAACTGGGCTTAAAAAGGGAAGCAATGTCATAGTTTTAATATTTTTGATGTGGGTCAAGGTATACTATATTCAGTGTTACTCTTGTAGGCCCTGCCTGGATAAAGGTCAAAAATCCTTAGGTAAACAGATCTGTTCTTTAATCAAATGAATATTTCAATTTAATTTTGAATTTTATTCAAGGTCACAATGTACCAACTTTTCATTTAACAATTGTAAAATAGTAAAGATAAGGTTGTCAATCATAGTATAAATGCTCCAATATTCACTTCCAATTAGTAATGAAGCCGCCCCTGTTGCAAGAGAACTAGAAGAGAGCCCATCTGCCACAGCGTAGTGTTGAAGCTTGCAAGAATTACTCGCTTCACTACACTGGCTGCCTAAATGAAAAACTTCTTTTCTTTGTCCATTTTTATATTTGTTAATCTTTCACTGTAAAGTCGGTGAGTTACATTGTAATTCCTTTTTTTTAATAGGATGGTGAAGATTGCTGCATGGCAGTACATACAGGTACATACATGCCTGTACTGTCTACACTCGCATCAATCTGCAGACAGTTGTGAGATTTGTAAGGGTTTCTCACAGAAGACGCTGAAAGATCGGCATAGGCGTCTGGTGATGTGGCTAAATGAAGGGACCTACCCTTCATCGGAGATGGGATCGGCACACAGTCTGGTATCGAGGCCTAAATCGTCGGTAGTCCATCGCCGATCGGTGTCTGCAGAGCCTCCAGCGAAGAAGCCACGTTCTATGGAGAAGTGTTCCTCATAGAAACACCCGGCGAAAGAATCCTCTTAGAAACATGGACAAGATCACAAGTCTTTTTTCTTCATCTTCGTTGAAAAAAAGGGAAAGATCCCTTAAAGACCTCCTCAGGAGCCCATCACAGGTCTTACTCTAGTAGAGACTCGACGAAACATAGGCCTTGCTCAAAAAAGGCGGGCTCGCCTAAGGAACCTGCGTCACAGCCTCCACCATCGACAAGGGTTCCGTCATTGACTGGATCATTACCACCGGCGCAGGCAATACGTGCAGGGGCTTAGTCGACTCCAGCGGTGACGATTGAAAGGGCTTCCACATTGCCATCATCGACAGTAGATCCCTCAAGGGCTTGGCAACCGGGGGTGTACGATGCGGTTTTGCCAGAGACCCTATTGCAGCAGGAGGCAGCTTTCTTGATATCAGTGGAGGAAGAAAGTTTCTCCAGCACGGGGTCTGGCATGGATTCACATGCTCATGAATATTCCCCGTCAGGCTGGGAATCCTCGGTAAAGAAAAAATCAGTATCAGTTTCGTTTCTGATCTGTCTTTTTTAGTAGTAACCAATCACTGATCTCTGGGCATACTGCCCTCTCCCTAAGCCCCGCCTCTGGCAGCCATCCTCAGATTTTTACAGCACGTTCAAGTGTTGGGAGTCCTCGTGCTTTAGCTCTCGAGTTTTTGCTGCGGTTGGCGCTTTTTCAGGAGATTTTCTCATTTTTTTCGGTTTACTCTAGCCTCAAGCTCCACTGTTTCTACTCCGATAACGGGGACCCGTTTCAGAATTTTTCCACGCCCCTCAAGGGTGAAGTTTTTGTTGAGTTTACGCTTCTTGGAGGATTCCGGAAGATCTGCGGCCTACCTTAACGGACATGGCCCAGGACAAGGGAAGCTTGACGCCCGGATCCAAGCTGTTCAGGTGCTGCCCTGGATGTGGATTACAAAATGTTTTTCAAGGAGGACAAGCATTCGCGATGTCTCTACTGCCTTCATGAGGACAAGACACACTTGGAGAAGGACTGTGCGTTCTGCAAGAACCTTTCGGAATAGACCAAACAAGATTGTCGTTCCCGCCTGGCTGGAGAAGGGCACAGCAGGTGAGAAGGCGAAGAAAGTCTGAGCGGACTTCTAAGTCCTGTGAGGGCGCCCCGGCGACAGGGGGCCCAACAGAAGGCCAAGCACCGCGAGTCTGAGGGCACCGGGAGCGCCGTCAGGTTGGGCTCTTTGGCTGCCAGGAAGGGCGCGACTTCCCCGGCACGTTCAACCACGAGCCAGTGCTCTGGTTTGGGGAAGAGGAAGTCTGAGAACCCGGGTAAGCTGCTGGAGCGGCCCCAGTCGATCTCGAAGGGACCCGAAGGGGAGCGAGGCGCTGACCCTCCCTCCCAAGGCGAAGGCCCAGGATGCACCTAAGGTGGTGAGGGCTTTGATCCAGCCGGCAAAGGCCTCTATCGAAGTGGTCGCTGCGACCCTGGCGAAGCCGGCTGAGACTACGCCAGTGGAAACGGCCTCTGGGCCCAGAGTATCCCTGCCACCACAGAGGGAATCCTCTTTCCAGCCCATCGTTAAGACTCCCGTGAAGTCCCCGGTGGAAAAAGAGGGGGGGGGGGGGGTGCGGTGTCCATTAGACTCGGAATCAGCCTCTTAGGAGGATCTGGTGGAAACCGGGAAGGGCCTCAAGGAGAGGTTCATAGGCCTCAACGAGAAGTTCGATCCCAGGGGACGGTTCCCGCTGATGTGATCGAAGATAGCGACGAAGAGGGCCCAGTGGAGCGGCCATCCTGCCCGTCGCAGCCATTACCTGAGCCGCAGGATAGCTCGGCGGCCATTTTGTTTGCGATCCAATCCTTATGTACTGAGATAAGGACGAGATTACCACGGACCCCGACGGAGGATCCAGAACCAGGCCCGTCGGGAAGCCCTCCGAACAAGCGGAGGAGAGTCCACCCCGCTCCTCCCTTCGTGCCCGTGAGGCCTGTGGACCCCTCGCCGGACTCTAGAGGATACGGCGACTGGGACGGACGACGACTGCGGCGATGACACAACGGACATCCCGTCTGCCTCCTCCGACGAGGATGGCTCAAGGCGATGGACTTTCGCCAGGACGTCCAGACCAGAGTGTTGGATATGCCGTTTGACGGCAACGTTTTTGGGAAGACAGTGGACGAGTCGCTACAGGCCATCAAGATCGACTCGGAGACGGCCCGGGCCCTAGGGGTACTTCAATGACGATGGCCCTTTCGGAGCTCCGGAGGCAGACGGAGTGCCTCCAAAGAATCCAGCGGCGGCTCTTCTACATACCGCCAGGCAGCCTGCTCCTCGTCCCAGGAGGCCTACAGAGGTCGCGGCAAGCAAGGGGGATCCCGCCGTCGTCAAGGAGGCCAAGGCGGCAAGGCCTCCTCCAAGCAAGACTGAACCGGCCGTGGCGTCTGGCCCCCACCGAAGCACTCCGGTGGGAGGCCGGCTGATGAAGTTCGTCAGCGTGTGGGTGTCCATCTCCACTGACCATTGGGTGCTGGACACCCTGGCCAACGGCACTCGCTGGAATTCCAAAAGAAGTGTCCTCGCATTCCTGGCCACGGGAGGAAGGAGAATCGCGTCCCTCAACTGCTGTTGGAGGTGAGGGCGATCTTCAAGAAAGGTGCCACCGAGCTCGTCCCTAGGAGGCTCTGGGGCTCCGGAGTGTACTCGAGGTACTTCCTCGTCAGAAAGAAGACAGGTGTTTGGCGCCCCATACTGGACCTGCGTCTGTTAAACAAATGCATAAAGGCGCAGAAATTCAGGATGGTCACCCTCCAGCACGTGCTGGGACAGCTGGAGGAGGGCGACTTCCTATCGTCGTTGGACCTGGAGGATGCTTACTTCCACATCCCCATTCTAAAAGGACAGAGTTTCTCAGGTTCGTGGTTCAGGGACGCCACTACCAACTCAGAGCCCTGCCGTTCGGATTAAAGTCGGCACCCAGGGTATTCACCAAGTGCCTGGCATCAGTGGCGGCGCGGCTGCGCCTGCAGGGGATCCACGTCTACCCCTACCTGGACGACTGGCTAATCCGGGCAAGGACAAGAGAACTCGCCGTCGAACACACAGCGAAGACCGTCCGGCTGCTCACGGAACTGGGATTTTATCTAGATGGGTAAAGGTCAATCTTTTGTTTTGAGGTTAAATTAAAAAGTGGTATGTGATGTGAACATGAACACTGGGGTTTGGACCCCCTGGTGTGACACAGAATGCTATTTTGGAGGGCTGAAAAAAGTAATTTTGTGCTTTTTAAGATGAAATGATGCTCGTAAATCTGTCTTTGAATGTTAGATCTGCTAATCCGACTTTGCATTCATAATGCTCCATGCTAAAAAGTATAGTGCAAACCCGTAACTCTTCTCCGGACCAGCTGGGGACCACAGACAGTCTTTGAATCCAGGCAGACTGAAGAGAGGGCAGTTTTAGAGTTGACAGGGTAGAGGAGTACCATTCCACAAGTGTCCCACCAAGCTGGAACCTCCCCGTGCCAACACTTCCTGTATCCTCGCAGAGGGTTCGAAAAATTGTGGGGAGCTGGGAGTGATTTAGTGCCTGCTTCTAGCATAGAATGGTTAGCTTATAACCAACAGCTACCAGGTGCTACTTTCGGCTTCTAAGGCCAACTGGTGCCTTCCAAACATATTAATGTGACATTAACTTGGAGTATGAGAAGGTTAAAACAAAGTATTGGAACACTTCTAATGCACATTTAAATACAATGGTTAATACAAAATTCCCAAAATGTTAATGGAGCATCTCTGGTATCTCCTGGTTTCTCTCCGGTTGCTCCTGCCTGCAGCGTGATAACCAACACCCAGGAGCTGGTTTTAGTTCCCGCTCATTGTCTCAATTTCTAACCCTCCCCATGTCTTGGCAGACTAAGCACTCTGGCCAGACTGAACATAATAGCTGATGCTGGACCTCTTACAGAAGGCTACATGGGGACCATTCCAATCTAGTAGATTGCTTTGTTACGCAGGTGATTGCTTTGTTACGCAGGTGAATCCTCATTGGAATACCGAAAGATTACACCTTTAACTTTAATGGGAGTAGACACTGCCCCAAAGTACTCTTCCATAAAGATTAATATAGACTTTCAAGATAGGTGCACGTCCTTGCCCCAACAACCTCAAGGAAGCATGTGGAGTGGCCTGTTGGTTGGACAAAGACCATCTGAAAGTTGAGACCACTGGTACCCTGCAACCTGCTCACTTCAGGTGACCGCTCCAGTAATACATTTTGTTTATTGCGTTTATATAAATGTGTAGTGCTTCAAATGCTCTCTGGCATCCTTATGGGCTTTGATGTGCATAACGAGGGTCTACCTTGCCCTGTAAGACCCAGGGCGCGGCACGCCACCAACCAGAAGTCGAAGCCAGCTCTGGACCCAGTTTCCCTGCTTTAATCTGCTTTGGAGCCGACTTGCAGCGTTTTACGAGCTGTTACTTGAATTATATTAGAACGAAGCAAAATGACCAGCTTTATTTTAACACCCATACTTGTATTCAGCTTGAGTAAGGTACCCAAAACATGGGGGCAACAATGATGCATGATATGATGTGTTATTTATAACACGCTTAATGCCCAATGGATGGTATCAATGAAATGGGATCCTCACAGACAGGGGAACTGTCTATATGAACAGTTTGAATGCCCATTTAAAAAGTATGTGCTGGGTCCTATAATCAGACTGTAAACCCAACATATGATTGAGAGGAACTTTAAGGAACCCCATGACCTGGAAGCTGATTAAGCCAAGATCGGTGTTGTTGCAATGAATACTAGTGGCTTCAACAGTGTGGCAGATCCATAAAGGGCTATACTCGTACATCCCCTTTTCTCCATCCTTCTGGATGTCCCCCAACATGGGAACGGTACCAGAACCTTTGGCAGCGAAAAATGGGCCTTCCCCTTTAAATTCAGTATAGCGTGTGGGGGCATGGCTTTCGGTGTGGAAATACCCCACCATGGCCCTGCTCTCCGCCTCATCTGTCCCTTTTTCCACGCGGATAGTGTTTGATCTGGCAGCCAGTGCAGAGACTTTATTTTAACTTTCTGCTTGCTCCCCATTATTTAATCTTTTTCCCAATCTTATTTAACTTCCCTTCGGTGCCTCACCTCCCCAGCACATATCGGCTGCAGGAGGATTCCTGAGATGTGCCTCATGCGACCGCTCGTTCCCGGCCTGAGACCCCCAGGGTATTTATATAGTGTCTATACACAGGCAAGGGTTTACAAGCGCTCAAGGAGGGTGGGAAACAGGGGTGAAACTGTTGCTCAGAGGCCTTAAAATTCGAAGCGATAATTGTCTGCTTAGAGTACGTGCGTAAAATACATTTAACAGGGGGAATCAAATGGACCCGACGGCGACTCTGCACTTTTGCCATTAAGGGGTGAAGACGAGGGCGAACAGACTATCCTCAGGCATGGTCTGTAAGGATCGTTTAAGTGCACACAGTCGCAGGGAAAGGGTGCGGGGCGAGTCCAAGTGCACCTGGTTGGTGGAGACTGAGGTAAGTAACAGCAGGGAGGTTATTCCAGAGGGAGGCACCTGCTGAGGATAGAGATCTCCCACCAAATCTCTGCTTGGAGAACCAGCTCACGCGCAGAAGGTTGGAGGTCGATGAGTGGAGGGCTCGTGAGGGACGGTATTTAGGTAGGCAGTGTTTCAGGTAGGTAGGTCCTAGGCCCCAGAGAGCCTTGTGGATAATGCAGAGGGTCTTGAAGTTGATCCTTACAACCACGGGGAGCCAGTTAAGGGATTTCCGTGCCAGAGAGATGCAATCCTTGGGCTTGAGTCCAAGGATAAGTCTCACTATTTTGTTCTGGATGATTTGCAGAGGGTGCAGGGCTGAAGAAGGGAGGTTGGGGAAGAGGCTGTTGCAATAATAATGACCCCCAGGTTTCTTGCCACACAGGTTGGTGTGGGCGCAGGGCCAAGGGAGGCCGGCCAGAGTGAAAGCGGGTGCAGGGGTCCCAATGCGAACAATCTGTCTTACTGGCATTAAGGCACAGGTTGTTTGTGGCACACCAGGACTGAATAGCAGAAAGTCGGATATGCGCAAGGAGGCTGCTGAGGGTAGCCTGAAAGAAAGTTGCGTGTCATCCACGTAACGCTCAAAGATAAAGGTGAAAGTTGAAATTACATGTGCCAGGGCAGCCATATAGACGTTGAAGAACCAGGGGGTAGGTTAGATCCCTGGGGAACGCCACAGGTTGAGCGAGCTATAGTTGAGGGAAAGGCTCAGTTCCAGCTGGGCTGGGTGGTCGGAGAGAAAGGAGGTTAACCATGCCAGAGCCTGACCTCTGATTCCCAGGGTGTTGCGGAGATGTGTGATCAGGATGTTGTGGTTAAGTGTCCAAGGCAGAGGAGAGGTCAAGGAGCAGGAGGACAGAGCGCGTGTTGATGTCAAGATTTGAGAGCAAGTCTTCACGGGTGTTCAAAAGAGCAGTTTCCGTGCCTCTGGAGGCTCTACAGCCTGACTGATGGTCATGAAAGCAACCAATACATTCAGTGTGGAGGGTCAGCTGAGAGACAGCCAACCTCGCCTGCAGTTTGCCCAGGAAAGGAGCGATGGAGATAGGGCAGTAGTTTGCTGGAAAAGGAGGGGTCGGCAGAGTTTTTTGAGCAGAGGGTGCACAAGGGAGTGCGTAAGAGCTGTTGGAGAAACTCCAGTGGAAAAGGAGAGATTGCAGAGATCAGCCAAGGCTGGGGCTAGGGAGTCATTCTTGTCTTTAATGGTTTTTGAGGGGCAGTGGTCCACCTGTTTGGATGAAGGCTTTATAGATCGGAGTTGTATTGTGACTTCATCCGGTGTGACGGGTGAGAGATAGGAGAGGGTAAGTGGAGCAGGGGCTAAGGGAGGCTCTGGTGTTAGTGTATGCTGTGGTGTGGAAGAGAGGGTGGAAAGGAGGTCTTGAGTTTTTGCGGTGAAGTGTGCAGCCAGGTCCGAGGAGACCAACTCCTGCGTAAGATGCTGCTGCAGGATTGGCCAGTTCCTTGCAGACTTTGAAAAGTTTGACCATATTGTTTGAAGCGGCAGAGATTCGGGCTTGAATAAAGAAACTTTTTTCTTGGAGTGGATGCAGAGTCGATATTGCCTTTGAAGGAGACGGCAGGCCAGTTTGTCAGAGGGTTCGCCAGGTGCGTTCCATTTCCGCTCAGCTGCCCTACACTTGCTTTTGAGGGCGGCCAGGTCGGAGTTGTACCAAGAGTTGCACTTTTTTGAAGGCCCATGACTGGGGCAAGAGTGTCAAATCTGTTGGAGATAGAGATCAAGGTTAGCGAGGGCTGTGTCAGTTTGGGAGTCAGCCGAAGGAATGGGTGGAGGAGAGTAGGTGTAGGCAAAGGCACCCACTGTCACTATTTTCATTGGTCTGGTGACTCTAAATTCTGGTGGCTGTGCCGTGTGTGTTGGTGCAAGAGGAGAGCTCCAGATGTGCTGAGAAGAGTGGTCAGTCCAAGAGGGAGTTAGTGAAAGGGATATAGAGAGGGATGTCGGAAGAGATGATGGCATCCAAGGTGTGGCCTGCAGTGTGCATGGAGCCAGACTGTCTTGTGTTTGAGGCCCAGCCATCCGCTGGGACGCATGGTCGGCTTGCAGCGGTCTTCGTCATCGGGCATTGAAGAATTGGTTGTCGCGGTGGAGGGAAATCTTCCACACTACTCCTCCGCCCGCTTTAAGGACTTCATCTCAAGGACCTCTTGTTATGAGAAGGTAGGCCCTCTGTTCAGCACGACTCCACAGTGCAGGGACTCCTTACACTGGGTGCCCACAGATCGGGGTTCCTAGTCAAGTTCTGGCAGGGCCGAAGCCTCTTAAGGATCCCGGCTCCCAAGCCGAGGGGTCTGGAGGCTCTTCCGGTGGCAGACCTGAGGCCGTCCAGGCTACCGGCTCCCAAGCTGAGGGCCTCATGGGCCCTACTGGGCTTTCCTCAGAAGGGCGATTAAGTTCGTCCTTCAACCCCAAGGGGAAAGAGGATTGTTGAGGGCCACTTCCAAGAGTCTGTCCTCTGCACTATCCAGCATGGCTACCGGCACAGGTGCTGAGGGCTTCCAGCCTACCAGAGCTTGCTCCGAGGTTGGGAGACAGGGCTTTAGGACTACTGGCCAGCTGGCCGAGAACTTGGCACCTATCAGTGATCTCTGAGGTCGATGTTTCGGGTGCAATCACTTCTTTCTATTTTGTATCATGAAGATGTGCGAGTATGCATGAGCGTGATGCCTTTACAACCCATTAGGCTTTTCAGTTCTGTTGCAAAATTAGAATCTGCATTTTTAGAAAAAAAGCATTTTACCCATTTTTAAACATGTTTTATTGGGCATTTTTGTTTTTAAAAAGCTGTTTGCTTAGTTTAAAAATCTGTTTTTTTTTTCTTGCTTGTGGCTGTCTTATAACTGGAACTTGAACTACAATATCCAGCAGTTCGGTAGTCCTAGGTACTATTAAGTTCGTCATTTTGAATTCGCCAATTCAAGCATGAGGGAACTATTCACCATCCTCAAAGAACTAGAGTCACCCATCCCCATTCCGGATACATGCACCAAAGATAAAACTTGGTGCTCCAACATTCAGCTAGCCCTATCCAATAAAATCTCCCTACTCCAAACGAAAATAACCAAAAAGAAAGCTTCCCTTACTCATCACTCCAAGACTCACAACCTCATCACAGTCACTACCCCAAAGACCCAGGACTCAGCCACACGGTTCATGTTTTCCAAAACATCGATTCTTGAGGTGGAGAAAGTCATCCTCTCCCTTAAGCCGTCTAACTGCCAGGGCGATTCTTGCCCTGCCCAGCTTATAAAAGATGCAGCTAGAGATCTCTCCCCGTTTATTGCCAAACTCGTCAACTCCTCATTCTCGTCCGGCACAGTACCCACCAATTTAAAACAATCCTGGGTACTACCTTTGCTCAAAAAGCAAACATTAGACCCCCTTATACCCACTAACTACCGCCCCATTACAACAGTCCCCTTCCTGCTCAAAATTCTGGATAAGATCGCCTACAATCAAATCCAAAGTTTCCTGGAACAACACAAACTCTTAGGAGAGCGCCAATCAGGATTCCGCCCACAACATGGTACTGAGACTGCCCTTATCGACCTAAAGGCACAAATAGATGAAATAAGAGACAAAGGCAAAATGGCTCTCCTCTTGCTGCTGGACCTCTCGGCGGCATTCGACCTTGTAGACCATGGGGTACTTTGCAGCCATTTAGACTCAGCCGCACATTTCTCCAAGGAGGCCATATCTTGGATTGAATCCTTCCTTAGTGACAGGACCATGAGGGTGTTCTCCCCTTCAGCAGCGGCGGATCCAATCCCCATCCGATGTGGAGTCCCTCAGGGCTCATGCGTCTCCCCGACTCTCTACAACATATTCACTAAGCCCCTTTTTGATGATCTGGACCATCTTGGTATCACCTACACCAACTATGCAGATGATACCCAGATTCTCCTCCCACTTTCCGGGGACTACAACAAGGATTTGGCCTTGGTGAATAGGGTGTACATCATCGTCCAGGCATGGATGGCAACCCACGGACTATGCCTGAACGATGACAAAACAGAGTTGCTCATCCTAGGGACACATTCTAATATGAAGAAACTCAGTCAGGACTATACTTCATTTGAAATTGACGGGAACATTATCAAGGTTTCCAAAGATGTGAAGACACTTGGCTTCTATCTGGATGCCACCCTCTCTTTTGACAAGCAGGTGAAGTCATTGGCATCTGCCACCGCCCACACATGCAAGCTCATTAGAGCAGGCAAGCATTTTTTCTCCGATAACAACTGCCTTATCTTAGCGAGAGCATTAATCCTTTCGAGGCTTGAATATTGTAATGCCCTCTACATCGGAGCAAACAAATCCATCACCCACCGACTCCAAATTCTTCAAAACAATGCCCTACGAGCTGCCCTTGGTGTACCCAAAAGATCACATATCTCAAACATCAGGCGCCAAAACAATTGGTTGTCCTCCCAAAACAAAATCCACCTTAAAGTAGCATCCCTGGTTCAGAAAGCCCTGAACAATGCAGCACCAAGCTATCTCTGCAATAAACTCACTAAAAGAAATCATTTACGCCCTGCCAGAACTGCTAATGCCAACAGCCTCAACATTCCCAGATTCAGGTTATCTAAGGCGGGGGGCAGTAGCTTCTCGGTGCAAGCAGCTCAATTATGGAACTCATTGCCTAATCCTCTACGCGAGGCACAGCCCTTCCCTAAATTCAGAATTAACTACATCAATCTGCTAAGGACTACCAATGAATAGCCTATCGGCGCCCACTTATCCCCCACCCTAGAATATACACTTCATTATGATCCTATGGTCCCACTCACTTTGCCCACCTGACCATTGAGCTTTCGCCCATACAGTACCTGTACATAGACTGTCTTGATCATATTTTGTATTTATTCTGCATGTAAATCGCAACTGCTGCCTTCCTGTGATATTTTGCAGTCTATATTTTGTATTTTGTATTTGTACAGTGTATATATCCCATGACCCCACCCTGCAACTTAAGCTTCGCATTTTCTGTACTGCTGCGCCCGGATACCTGCGGGTCTGGTGCGCATTATAAGTGAATAAAACAAACAAACAAACAAACTAATTTGCACAGCAGGTGAGAGAGCACGTTAAGGTCTGTGCCTGTCCGTGCAGAACCGGAAGGCTGTAAGTGTTGACTCCCTTTACACCGCCTCCACCATGGCAATTGTTGAGGTACTAGCAGCTATTGCAGCAGCTAGGAATATTTTTGCTCGTGATAAACTGACGGCCACCTCCACCCATCCCCCCCCCCACTCCCGGCTTACAGAGTCAGGATATGGGCAGTATTGCAGGTATTACTGCAGGATGTAGTTTATGTAGCTGCATGTTCCTGAAGTTTCTTTCCCTTTTGGGGACATGACGTGTCAAAATTTGATTACGCCCAAGTCCATTGTTGAGGTAATGACTGAACCACCTCCTGCTCTGGAAGTATGCGATACATTAGACAGCCTTTCTATTTTGCAAAGCATTCATGGAGCTGCTGTTGCGGATGAGTGGGACACTCATCAGGAGGATCAGATAATAGTCCCTCGGAATAGTAGCACTTCTTTGAAGGGGTGGGTGGCGCCCCACGCGTGTAGCAGTAGGATTACGCCAGTTCCTGATTTTATTTCTGATAAACACAAGATCACTGGTAAAACATGCAGTGGAGGTAGGCACCTACATTGAAGACACTAAAATTGATGTGCGAGCCATTACAGAAACCTGAGGTCATAGTGCAGTGGGTCCTGCTTTGAATTTACCTATCCCCGAAGGGTACTGCATGCTTCGACAAAATAGGAGGGATGGGAGAGGGGGCAGGGGTCGCATTTATTTTTAGATTGCGCTCCATCTGGGAAATTAACGGCCAATTCATGGACTGGATTCAATCAATTTATATAAAAATGTTATTGAATGCTGAATCGACTGCCCTTTCGATTTATAGGCCCCCTTCCATGACAGAGGATTTTGTCACAGCTCTATTTAACTTCCTTCTCTCCTTCCTGAAACATAACACTAGTTTCTTATTATTGGGAGACTTTAATTTCTGGTTGGGGCACGAGGAAGACCTTATAGCTACTAATCTGCAGGTGGCTTTGTCTAACTTTGGTTTTGATCAGAAGATCCACGTTCCCACTCATTGCTTGGGGCATACTCTAGATTGGGTTTCCCCACTCAAGGTTGCCTCTGGGGACTTTCAAGGGCCCTTGTTCAGACCAATGTTTTGTGCAATTCGTAGTCCAGGCCGGATTCCCCTGAAAAGTCAAAGGTGGAAAGGCTTAAGAGGTGGTGGCTAGAAATTTTAAGAACCTTACGTTGGAGCGGATTGAGCCCTTGCTGAGCCCTCTGGGTGACCTTTCTGAGATGAAATCGTCCGAGCTTTCGAAGTCTGTTAACGTCAATATCACTAATACAGTAGCTCCATTAAAGCCGAGAAGGCACAAGGAAGTGATGGAAAATAAATATTGGTTTTCCCCAAAATTAAAGAAATTAAAATAGTCTACACTTAAAACTTTCTATAAGTGGAAACTTAAACCCACTACGTTAGTATTGGCAGCCTAAGTATACTGGTCGGCGATAGGTGATGCCAAAAAAAAAATCGTGTAACACTAGTACAGAATGCTCAGTCAGATGTAAAGGAGCTTTTTTCGATCCTTAAGGAGCAGGAAACTACGCACTCTCCTGACTCTGCCCTGTTAAGTGGAGGACCAAGCTTGGTGCGCAGCGATTCAGGATGCCATGCATGGCAAGCTGAATGGTATAATGGCAGATAATGGCCAAAAAGAGAGCCAAACTATAGGAGCAGGAGAAGGTCTGGATGGAACTCCTATTAGATGCCTTTCCATACCTCAATTTAGTTTTTCTGCTAGAACAGTCACTGAATTGGTTACTATAGTGGAGCTGTTGAAGGTAACAAAGTGTAGGGGTGATCACTGCTCGGCTGTTAACATTAAAACTTGCTCTCCAATTCTGTTAGAAGCCATCTGTAAATTTGTGAACTCCTCCTTTGTGGAGGTCTCAGTGCCCTATAATTTAAATAAGGAATGGATAACCCCTATCCTCAACCTGGCCGACCCATGGACTTTCCGCTTAACTACAGGCCTATTACCACTACCCTATTCCTGCTGAAAATTCTAGATTGGGAGGCTTATATTAAAATTGCGGACCATCTTAATAAACACCAATCTGGATGTAGGCAGGGTTTGGGACAGTCTGTGCTGCTGTAACTCGAGGCTAGGCTCTTCTAATGGATGGATGAAAAAAGCTTCCATGCTGATGCTGCTGGATCTGTCGGGGGCCTTCGACCTGGTGGACCACTCATCATGGTCACCAGGTTGAGGGAGGTTGCTGATTCTTCACCGGCAGCAGCTCAGTGGATATCATTCCTTATTAATAGTGATAGCAGAGTTTACTTTGAAGAGGCAGTAGCTTCGCCTATAACCTTATAATAGTGTCCCGCAGGGATCATGTATTTCACAATGCTTGCATATCTTTACAGCACCCTTTCTTTGCCCTATTGGTACAAAAGGGGGTGGTTTTTACAAATTATGCCTCCCCGGCCCCTCCCCCAGAATGCTCCTCCAATTCCACCAGCACTGCTGGTCCCTCCCGCAGTTCAGACCCTACCAGTTCAGATCCCACCTCATGTATCACCAACAGCGAACCGCCCCCTCCCCCCCAAACAGCTGTTGGACTTGTCTTTGGAACCAAACTTTGGGGGAGGTGGGAACCTGTTCTCACCTGTCCCAGGTCCTGGACACCACTCGGTCTGTGAATAGGGGGAGCATTATCATGGGGTGACACCCAGGACGATGATCCCTTGGCATCCGTTAAGGCCTTTCATGACTGCCTTCAGGGCTTGGGGTGGTTCTTGGGGTCCCTCTGCCTGAAGAAGGCCCCCCCATGAATCGGAGTGCTAAGAGGTTTTGGGTAAGAGCACCACAATCTGGTCTAGCATCCCTCTCCAGAAGGATGTGGTGCAGGTGGGGAAAGGTCTGGGAGAAGCCCAGGGCCAACACCCAGATGAACAAGAAGTTGGACAGCTGGTTCAGGCTGACAAAGGGGGAGGGGGATTCATCCTGGCCTCGCAGCCGCAGTCTTCAGGGGTGGCTGCAGCCTCATTCTATTCTAAACCATCGGCTTAGTCTTCCTCAACGGGAGCCATCTCCAGTTGTCTTAGAGGACATGGTCCTCGAGTCTTTGGGCAAGTGCTGTTATTCAATCTCAGGACTGCATCTGTGGCAAGCCAACTCCGATGCCTTTTTGACTGCTGTTAACCAGAAGCTGTGGCGGCAGCTTGGTGAAGATCTGCCCGACCTCCCTTTGGACAAGCAAACCTCCTTCAAGGCTGGTCTGGCAATGCGTCTACGTAATCGGGTCCCCGGCTCTTTTAAAGGGGGTGGGGTTCCTTTGGCTGTTGGAGATGCAGGTGATGGAACCAGTTCCTCTTTCAGACAGGGGCTCCAGGTACTATTACAGTATTATTGCGGTACCTAAGAACAACCAGACTGGCCAGAGGGTTGTCCTGGACCTGTCATTTCTGAATTACTGCTAGAACACTTCAAGATGATTAGTCTTGCGCATATAGCCGAGTCTCTTGTGTGCAGGGGACTGGATGTGTTCCCAGTACCTCAAGGATGCATACCTCAATGTACCAATCTACCAACCGCATCCAAGGTTTCTGCAGTTCATGATTGTACCATTTTCAGTACAAGGTGCTGACCTCCAGCATGAACTCAGCCCCTTGTCTTCACGATGTTGATGAACGCAGTAGCTGGCCTTCTCTGCTTGGAGGGCCATCATTTTTACTCTTATTTGGGCAACTGGCTGGTGAAGACGGGGTCACCCAAGAGGGTAGTGCACTCTTGCCAGAGATTGGCAGATATCCTTCATCAGCTTGGGTTCTCCATCAACCAGAAGAAGTTAACGCTCATCTCAGGATCTGGTCTTCTTAGGGGTGCGTTGGAACATGACTGTTCAGCCGGTGTTCCAACGCCCAAGAGGCTCCTGTCCCTCTTCAAGGTGGTGGGGCACTTTCTGACCAACTCAACCACCTCGCCATGGTGGTTCCAGCACCTTTGGAGCCTGATGGCCAAGTTGGACAGGATCCCAATACCACTGCTTACTGCTGACCTTCGCTGGTGGATGGCAATGTTTTAGTGGGAGCCCCTTAACCTGGCTGGAGCCTACCCTGGTGGTCACGACTGACTTCTCTTTCGAGCTGGGGGCTATTCTGGTGGGCTATATGATTCATGGCGCATGGTCCAGGACAGAAGCCCTCCTGCATATCAATTTGCTCGAGCTCTGGGCAGTGGGCCTGGCCCTCATGGCGTTTCTCGCCCTCATCAGGACCAGGTCTGTTCTTGTCAGGACAGGCAACTCTACTATGAGGGACATGCAGGGTGGCACCCATCCCCCCCCACCACATCCCCTTTGTCGGGAGGCGGTATTGATCTTAGAATGGTCCCTGACGGAAGGGATTTGGATTTGTGTGGTCCACCTTCCGGAGGATAGCAATATAGAAGCGGACCTACTGTGTATAGGCCGCACGTGGGCTGGGACCTCAGTGTGGTTCTCGGAGCACAAGCCTTTCAAGCCGATGGCCTCTGTGGACATCCACTTGGTGACACTAAAGAGTTTGACTGGTGGCTCTCATCTCTGCACGCAGGGTTAGTTAGCTGCCGCTTTTGTATTCGTGTAAGCCCTTCACCCCGTTTCCCAACAAGGCCATCTTGCGCACTCACCCAAACTTCTCTCTCCAATTCATCAGAATCAAGAAATCTGCCTGCTGATCTTCCCAAACCCGCAGTCGGAGACAGAGGTCCCTACATTCATTGGACCTCAAGAGGGTCCTCAAGTTTTCTTTGATTAAATCCTTCAGCAAGTCTGAGGCATTTTGTGACACTTGGGAGGGGGGGGGGGGCTCCTCCCCCAGCTCTCATGCTTACAAGGCTTCAATCCCCTGTTGGGTGGTTGAGGTCATTTCGGATGCCTACACGGCCATGGGCACACCAGTTACTGAGTGGATTCATACCAATGCGGTCAGAGCCAAGGCCACGGCTGTCGCGTTTCAGGGACATCGTTCTTCGAATGTAATCCGCAGGGTAGCTACTTGGGCCACTCCAGCCTTCTGTGAGTACCCCCGCATTAAACTGTATGTGGGCCTTATGGGAAGATCATTTTCCCAAATGCACATCCATGCTTTGTTCCGCTCATGCTCACTGGAAGCATGCTTGTTCTTATGGGACACGTATAGAATACCCAAAGTTAAACGGCAATGGCCAACTCCATTGAATCTGCCAAATTCTGCTTCAACTCGGAACAAGAGGCAAACGTATGATCAAGCATGACCAGATTAATCATACCTTCAAAAATAGTTACTCTATGGCCTTCAACCCAACCACATAAGTGTTTCAAAGTAATTCACAAATGTAACCCAAGTATTACCACCTTTCTTTTTGTGGTCTCTAAATCGCTTGGGCAAGAGATTTTCCAAACTTCAAGAGAAGAGCCTGTTTCAATTTTTCTGTCAGCCATTTAAAGCACCATAATGGCACTGCTGCCGCCAGTATGAAGGAAGGTCTGCTGAGCAACCATGCAATCTTATCACACTCCTACGTCTTGCACTTCAACGCCATACTCCAAAGCAGTCAACCAATCGGTTATTTTCTTTGATCGTCCATACTCAGTTGATCATTCTGTTTTAGATTTTTGGTGGACAGACCGCGTCAAACTTGGCTTCAAGCAGTGATGTATGTGGATCAAGCGTGAGTTGAGAAGATTTAAATGTGGTATTTGTGAGGCTTTTGATGCTGCTGGTCGGAGCCCACCAGGATCTCAGAGGAAGAGCTGGGTTTTAACTGCCAGGAAGGGTCGATGAGTGGCTGAAGCGGTTCAAGCCGATGGACTGCTGTTGTCGAAACAGTGATCCTGTGATCTGGTTTGCGGTTTGGCAAAGCAGCAGTTTGAGTGTCTGATCGAGTCATGGTGTAACCCCTGGTCTGAATCGGCAGTCGACTCTCCAGTGTCCCTAGGTGTGCCAGAAAGTAGCAGCAGTGGGGAATCCCTCAACGTCTTTGGTGGAGAGTTCACTTTGATGGACATCTGACTGGTTTTGAGGTGGCGGTTGGGGATCCTTAGCAGATCTGGTTCTCCAGTTGCTGTGACGCCATATTCAGGGGCTCGAGGACTTGGTCCTTTCAAGGTCTGCTTTCCCAATCCTGGGAGATTCTGGTGCAGAATGGCAAGTCCAGGTTTGCGCCAAAGGTCACCCCCAATATTCACTGGGAGTGGGTAGGGGCCGAGCTCTCCTGATTAGTACTGCTCCTTAACCTCAGTGGGTGAGGGCTTTCAAAAGGGTCAGTGAATCCTTTTGAGGTGTTCCAGAATTAAAAAGTGAGGGAGACCTATTCTATTAAAGGCAAACGCCCACAGGTGATTGGACTAAACCTAGCTTTCTTTAGTGCTACAATACCCGTTGGACAAAGTGGAATTTGCCCTTCTGACATCCCACCCAATGTGCTTTGCTCTAGAGTAAGTGAAGGGGACAGGAATGAGGATGGCAGAGAAACAATCTGGTGGAAGCCTCCGCCTGCCCTACATAGCACTCCTGACTACTGTAACCCTAACCCCACCCCACCCCTTCTCAGTAGGCTCATAGGCCTTTAGAAATGCAGCACCCTGGTGTGAAGTTACTCCCTCTGAATGAGTGTGCTCCTTTGATGACTGAGCTCAGGGCAGCTGCCTGGTTGGCGGTTGGCTTTGGCAGAGGGTATCTACCCTCACAAAGAGATTCAAGAGGAAGGAGGCATGGCCATTCAGGTTCTTGTCATTTGTTAAGCTCGTCCTCTCTGGACACAGTACACGTCACCTTTCATAGCTTGAGCTGGATCACAGGAGCCAGTATGCGTTATATCAAATGGAATATGGCTGCAATGATTTAAAATAGTGCCATGCACCATGCCTTGACTCAGGCATAGTTTTATTTTAACCACCATCAGGGGCTACTTATAGTTTTGATACGGGTGGGAGCATACCTTAAATGCAGCCCCTGAGCTGCAGAGACTTGGCTGCCACTGTAGCTGTCAAATGGACAACTGACCTCTGAGCCTGCTCTCTGCCACTGATGGAGTAGGTGCTGAAAATCTGGATACTTATGCAGTGGGACCCAGATGTACCCTATGCTTTTGGCATGGAGTTTATGAAATGGCAATCTGATCTGCAGGTTACCCTTTAAAATATGGGATTACCTTCATGATATTAATTTACACACCCTTGTCCAATGGCAATTGATCACAAGGGTTACGCCAAAATCCATTACCAGCAGGATTGTGATAGACTGCAAGAATGTGCTTGAGGTGCCCCTGCCCAAGTGATGGGTGGTTTGCCTAGGAAGCACTTGTGCTGCTGAGCGTTGCTCTGCAGAAGCTCCCTCTTCGATCATGTAGACCTGTGAATGCTGCCTGGGCTCACATTGCCCCAGGGTGAGTGGTCTGGTGCCCCATTTCATTTTTACTTTGTTTCCATTCTTTTTTTGTCACGTTCGCTCCCAGTGCCTAGTATTCCCCAGCTCCCCACCAACTAAGCCTACCCCCTCACCCCCCCCTTGTGATTGGTCATTTTATCCAGGAAGGCAGCCATCTTAACTGGGAACCCTAGGGCTGCCAAAGTTGGCCAGGGACACCTGTAGCAGACAACCTACAGCAGTTGATAAGGTAAGTGTGGTGTGGGTGGGGAAGTACAGCCATTACTGCAGTCCAGTGAAACCCCCACCTCTTATTCCCCAATTATCATATAACTACTTGCCTAACTGTGTCACTGGTATTTCGTAACACTGCCAAAGTTTGAATTTAAGTGGCATTTCATCACACTGTTGAATCTAAAGGAGTTTTGAATCTAGGTGCATTTTCCCATTACTGTGACTTTTTGTATCTAGGTGCGTTTTACCACTGCTGTATGTTCTAAAAGCACACAGACTGTTTGATTAGATGGATTGTTGGGGTAGAAAAAGTGGTAGTTTCTTTTTTTGGTGGTATGAAATGTGCTGTAATCTGATGGATTCTGAGGATAGATGTGTTGCACTTAAATGTTTTGCTGGGTCATGAAATGCGTTACACTTGGATGTATTGCCAGAGGAATGTTTCCTACTTAGATTGCTTGTGAGGGACTGGAAGTGTTAACCTAGATGGGTTGCAGAGGTAGTAAATGTGTTATTCTGGTCTGAGACCTTGGATTTATTGTTAGAGGAAATGTCACTTGTGGAGAACAGGAGTTTAGCATATGATTTAATTAAAATATACAGTGTAGTTTTAGTAGTATCATTTCTCTTGAGCTTGGGCTGGCACCTGTATGGCCAGTGTGCGCAATTAATTGATCTGTGGATGGTCAGTTGTGCTACACTTGTTAGCCTGCATTTACACCCTTGATCTATGCTGGTAACCAATCCACTATACTTAAAAATTCAGAACCATGCATAGAACCAGGAAGATTTCTAGTAAGACTTTAAAGGTAGATTATCCATCGTGCCTAGAGAATCCCACTAGCCTAAATCTTAGGGCAGCCTCCTAGTAGATATACTGGGTCAGCCCATCTATTTTGTAAAGAAAACTTGAAGATAGCCTCCCTGTCGTCGTCCCCCAACCCCCCGCCCCCATGGTGCCTAGAAGTGTCTACAAGGGTAGCTGGTCTTTTTTCCTCAGACCTTCTGACGACACAGCGACATCAAAGATAGGCTCCATTGATGCTCTTGGTATGTATTAATGCACCACTTCGGTGCACATCTGCTGCAGGCACGGCTATCCATTTGCTCACAATAGAATGCAGCTACGACCTATGACAGTTTCTTGATAGCTGGACACTTGATGTAAGCCTACTTACACCAGACTATGCCTCCAACACCCCTGACATCAATTTGGGCATGCTTGACACATAGCTAGTCTCTAGCACTCGCGTCATCCCCTGACCCATTGGTACCCACACGCCTGATCGTCATGGGTTGCTTTTAGCGGAGCCTGGCCAGCCCTGCTAAGCCTTACTGTGGCCAAATGCACACATGCAGTCTAATCCAACTCCATGATCTCCAACGCTCTGGACTTCGGTCCACCGAGGGTGTTCGCACTACCAACGCTTTTAGACTATAATTATGGTGAAAGAAATGAGAAATAAAATACAAATCATTGTAATAAGTTTTTTTTTCCAAAATGTATTTATTTTTCTTTTGTACATTCCAGCTTTTCAGCACACATCAGATTACAGTTGTGGCGAATAGGAGCTAGGATAACTGATAACAAACAATAACAATGGAACAAGTAATGAGAATCACTAACTGAAATAGTCCATGGGGGGGGAGAGGGGCTGGGGGCAGGGAACATGAAAGACAGCAGTTTCGGTATGCACATTGGGGCAATTGGTAGTCTTGCACGCCTTAAGATGATACACAAGGGGACCTGTGATTGTGACACGGGATGTCCTGTGTGTTTAGTTCCTCTGCCACGTGCAGGTTTCAGGGTTATGCCTTGGGCCCACGACTAGTCTTTTAATCTAGTTTCTCCAACCATTGCAGTGTTGGGGGTTGCCTTGCCAGCCCTGGGTACTGCTGCGTGTAGTCCAGGCAGGGAGCCCAGGTCTGGTAGAACTTGTCCCTATTCCCAAACTGGATGGCTGGGACTTTTTCGGCTGCGATTATGTCCCAACATTTGGACCACCACATTGGGTTTGCTGGGCCTTCCGGGTGTTTCCAGAGTCTGGCTATGGATATCTTGGCGGCCGTCGGGAGGTGTGAGCATAAATCTGCCCTTCGACCAGTCAGAGGGAATTGCCCTTCCCCCGTTGCTCCTAATAAGACTATTCCCGGGTCCCATGGGATTGCAAGACCCGCAATCGCTTTCATTTGTGCCAGGACCGCGTTTGCCAGAATTGGGTGGCCTTGGGGCATGTCCACAGGAGGTGATATAGCATTCCCTTGTCTGAGCACCTTCTACAGCAGTACGGAGCGGATAGATGGGTTGCATTTATTAAGTATATCTGGTGTTCTGTAGCACAGTTTAAATGCCCCCTTTTTGTTGGTTATGCATTTGGAGCTTTTGTGTCCCCTGGCCCAGATTTGGCTCCATTCCTCGGGGTCTGTCTCTGGCTAGGTCTTTTTCTCATTACAACATGTAGGCCTCCTTTTCTTCTTGGGTCTGTCCTGTCGAGTAAATTGTACAGTGTGGATATCTTCCCTTTAGGGGGGGTTTGACATAAGTGTCCTTTCTAGGGCTGTGAGTTCTCTACTTCCGTTTTTCTTTGTCTCGGCTGAGAGCCAGTGCCTGAGCTGAGCTTATCTGAACCTCTGTTTCCGGAACCTGGAATTTGGCTTTACAGGCTTCGAAGTTCAGTGGGTTTCCATCCTCCAAGAAGTCTGCGGCCTGCTGCAGGCCCCCTTCCTTCCACTTGTGGTAATACCTGGAGTAAGTCCTGATTGTCCCAGATAGGAATAAGTTGCCCAGTCGTAGCTCTACACTTCCTTTGGCGGGCTGCTTTATGCCAGTTCATCACTGTGTTTTTGGTCCTCGGAAGCAGCCCTGTATTTGGGGGATCTCCACGTTTTTGTGTGCAGAAGCAAACTCTATTGGGACCCGACATCAGGCTCCCTCCAGATCTAGCTATTTGGGTTTATTGGTGTTGATTTGCCATACAAAGGCCTGCGAGAGCTGAGCCGCTAGATTGTACCTGGACACATCGGGGACCCCCAGACTGCTGACTGTTGAGCCACGAAGCATGATGCTCCTTGGTATTTGCGCTTTCTTGCCCTCCCAAACTAATTTCAGAATCCCTGTCTGCAGCTTCTGTATGGCTTTTTTCTGAACAGTTACTGGGAGGGCTAGGCAGTGGTATAGTAGTCTCGGAACCAGGTTCATTTTTAGAGCTGTGATCCTGCCAAACCATGATTTGTTTCTGCCAGCGGGTCAGATCCTTTTAAAATTCTTTAAACAGTGGGAGGAAGTTCAGTTTGTATATTCTTTCCAATTTGTTTGGGACCTGGACCCCCAGATAACAGTTGTGATTTCGCCTCTGGAATCAGGAGATTGGCTTCTAGTGTGTTCTGGTGCTTCCTCAGCATGTTGATACCCATTGCTGTTGATTTGGAGATTTACCTGGAATCCACACACCCCCCCCCCCCCCCCCCCCTCCCTCGTCTCCCCCCTCCCCGAATACCTCAAGCTCTTGCCACAGAGTCTTCGTCGATGTTTCCGGCCGGGTGAGTGTCAGTAGCACATCGTCGGCGTACAGGGCGGCTTTATACGATTCCCCTCTGATTTCAAGCCTGCGTATTGCCGTGTTGTGATGGATTCTGCTGGCAAACAGCTCCATTGAGAGCGCAAATATATGGGGTATAGACACCCTTGCCTGGTGCCTCTCGTTATCTTGATGCTGTCCGATCTGTCCCATTCAGTCTAAGCCTGGTAGAGGGATGTTGGTAATTGGCTAATATCCATTTTACAAAGTTTGGGTCAAATCCATAGTGCAGTAGCGTTGCTTGTATGTACCCCCACTTAAGCATGTTAAAAGCTTTGTGTGTCTCTAGGGACAGGACCACCATTTCCGATCCCGTCCTATTTGCTGATTCGATTATCTTTCGTCTGATATTGTCCTGAGTGCTGCGGCTTGGGATGAAACCCATTTGGTCTGGGTGTATCCTGTCTGGAATAAGTGGCGCGAAGCTCCTCGCCAGAATTTTTGAGTACACCTTGGCGTCGTTATTTAGCAAGGTGATAGGGTGGTATGACTAGCATTGAGCGGGGTCTTTCCCGGGCTTTAGTATAAGAAGTTAGCGGCGACTCCATGGATGGGCTGGTGGATCCCGTAGAGAGGAATGAGTTGAAAAGCCCCGCTAGCTGGGGCGCAGGGATATGCACATTCTTTTTGTAGAATTGGACTGGAAGTCATATGGTCCTGGGGTAGTTTTTTAGAGAGCGAATGGTATCGCACACCCCTTCAGCCATAATTGGGCCTTCCATGAGCTTCAGCTTTTTTAAATTCTTTATCAGCTAAAAAATGTAAAGCAATCAAAATTAGCCAGATGGGCAAAGTGGTTAAACTCCTCAGTATGCAAACGAGTGAAAAATGTAAATCTGTCTTCATTCGACCTACTTTCACCTTAATCCAAAATAGCGCGAACAGAATGTTTCCTTATTGCACTTTCCATTGTGCAATTTTCACATAAGTAGTAGACTTACAGGCTGGTGGTCCTTGAACATTCAGAAATTCACCTTTACAGCATCCCTCAATTTCAACCAGTTGACGCTTATGATTTGTCTTCTCGAGAAAATGCCACTGGGGCAAAAAAGGCCTTAAAGTCATTTAATTTGGTCATTGTGTTGTATATACTATTCCAGAAGATATTGCCGGATTTGGGTAGTAAAAACGCCCCATTTGTGTTTTCAAAGAAAGGTCAGGAACAGCAGTGAAGACGCATTTCAACTCCCATGTTTGCATTTCTCTGGATCTTCCCATAAAACTAGCAACTTAGTATGTCAGGTGAAGGTATTTTTAATCCTTTTACATGGAGCAGCAAAGCAACTTGTGACTGCAGCGGACATGTGTCCCTTCCAAGATAATGAGATCTTTATAAACGGTGCTTTTGATGGTCAAGAATGAGGTAACGACTGACATTCTGACAGCAAGGAAAGCTGTTTGGAAAGTGAAGATTGTTCCGTGGTGTCCAGCTATAATGTGCAGCCTTTTCAAGTGCAGCATTCTATGATTTTGGAACTCTTCTCTGAACCTTCTCCTGTGATGCTCTTTCCCCAACTCACCCCTTGGACTTTCTCCCTATGCCCCCCCACCACATCCAGTGCAGTAAACTGTACCATGGACACTGATCTGACACTCATACCACATTAACTGTGACTAAATCTTACTATCTACTTCTCAGACGCCTCTTCCCTTATCCTGTCTACCCTCATTCATTGCAATCATGGCCATCATCCTCTCCTGCCTAGACTGACAATTCCCTTTACCTGGGTGCCCCCGCATATGAACTCAAAGCTCCAACGGGTCCAAAACCGCAGCTAGGCTCCTCCTGCCCCTCTGCCCCAGAGAGCACATCACATCTGCCCTCTGTGTCCTCCACTGACTCGTTGTCAGGAAATTTTCAAAGCCATGTGTATCACCCACGGTGCCCTCCACAAGATGGGCACAGAATACCTTCAACAAACTTCTGTTACCAACCCAACAAATCTGCGATCAGACACTGGTCTCCTTGTGATCCCTCCCTTCAAATTGACAAGAGTAGGGGATCCTACTTCAACCAAGCTCCTTCAATCTGGAACAGAATTCCCCTTCGTGTCCGCATAGAGGATCACCTTGCCTTCCAGAGGCCACTCAAAACCCCCAACCCACCTCCCCACCATCCAGAAGATCCCATGCCACACTTTGGTTATTTAACCACCTCTCGTGTAGGCCGGGGCAGCAATGAATCTGCATTGAAATGTACCGAATGACAGGTAATGAACTCCAGCAGACCAGAGGATGGAATCCAAGCCACATCCAAGAAACGAGGCCGAACGCACAGGTATGTATCACACTCAATGCTAATGGAAGTTGAAGGTAAGCCACCCACCTGCACACATCGATCATGCACTATTTTTAAAAACTCATTGCACAGCCCCTCTGCCATAAGAATGCAACTAACCCGCTCGACAAATCGGTCTAGCCATACACATAATTAGTCTCCTGCAGTCATACTCTACAGGCTACCTTTCAGCACCCATCCATATGCCAACTCGATATGGATAGCTAGCAGGGACTTGGCCACCCCTACCCTCCTTATTTTCTAAAATGCACACACGCATTCTAAACTCCTGACGAATTCCTCAGACTTCGATCCCCCAAGGACGTTCACCTACAGCGCTTTGAGGCCATACTAATGGGAAAAGGCACTACACAAATGACAAATTACATTATATCTGCAAAACCAATAGGGAGGTTCAATGACTGGGACAACCCCAATCCCACCCATAGAGACTGGAAAGTGCCTTGACACAACGGAGTTGAGCACATGTTTAGGGTCTACTGGTGCAAACATTGGTGTTGCCATGCAGAAGAGCCCTTTGGGATAATGTAGGAGTTTTCTCAGTCTGCCCTTTAAGGTTACAATGACTAATGAATGATTCGGAGCACTTGAAGTACATGTAATTTAACACAAGTATGATCGAATGTGCCATAATCCATTAGCAAGAGGAAAGGCCTTAGCTGGTGGGTATATTGCATTTTGCGACGCACTGAAAATTAGTCCAGTGACATTACATTATAGTGACATTACATTATGTTTTAATTCTGCCTGCTCCATTGTGCAGACATTGTTACAAGCTGCGCTTGGCATTGCAGAAATGGTTCTTCAGCCTCTGACAGGTCAAGTGCGATTGGTTTATTCAGTAATCCTAGATCATGCATGGTGTCCTGTGGGTGGCAAGAGAACCTGGGACGACTCTATAAGATGATGTAGTTTGGGAAGAAGTGTTATTGCAGACATTTTTCGTTCACTGTGAGGGTATACGTACAACGTGTCAAAGGTTAGCATGCAATTGTGCTACTTTGCCGAGCAGCCTCCAGTTAAGGGGGGTGTGATGTTGGAACATGTTACTCAATATAGTGGCTACTGTACTTAGTCCAAGGTTGTCCTTCCTCCATGCGACCTCCCACCTTTCCGCTTAAACTAAGTTGGACAATGAGTTGGGTATGTCCTAGGTGATGGAAAAGAACTGGCAGGGCAAGGTTGAGGGGTGTTTCCTGGAGTGCAGTGGCTGCATGCGCAGCTAAGCAAGCAAATCAAATTGAGGGATTTTTCATTTTGCTGAAAATTGGCCCAGGTTACCATCCCTCTTGTGTAACTCCCGCAATTATGAGGGGGGAGGGGACTAGGAGTAAAGTAATAACTATGGTGAGTAACTTTTTTTTATTTGGCCCCTTGCTTTTTATTTTCTATCCACAGGGGACCCACCCAATCTTCATATGGGGAGTTTGGACTATCCATAACAAAGGAATTTATTATGATTACAATTAAGGCTGTTTTTCTGGTGTTTAATTTTCAGACAATCTGTCTGTTCCATATTTATCTATTTCTCCAGCATGGGGTTTGGCATGGATTCACATGCTCATGAATATTCCCCGTCAGGCCGGGAATCCTCGGTAAAGAAAAACTCAGTATGTTTTGTTTCTGATCTTTCTCAGTAACCAATCACTGGTCTCTGGGTCATACTGCCCCCAGCCAATGACTGCCCTCTCCCTAAGCCCCGCCTCTGGCAGCCATCCTCAGATTTTTACTGCACGCTCAAGTGTTGAGTCCTCGTGTTTAGCTCTCAAGCTTTTTTGCTGCGTTTTCACGCTTTTTCAAAGAGATTTTCTTATTTTTCGGTCAAATAGAGCCTCGAGCTCCACCGTGTCTACATCCGATCAACGGGGCTCCGTTTCGGATTTTCTACGCCCCTCAAGGGTGAAGTTTTCGAGTTACGCTTCTTGGAGGAATCCAGAAGTTTCTGCGGCCTACCTGGACATGCCCCGGGAGAAGGGAAGCTCGACGCCCGGAAAGCTGTTCAGGGTTTGCCCTGGATGCCAGCTGCAGAATGTGTTCAAGGAGGACGAGCACTCGAAATGTTTCTACTTCCTTCCTGAGGACAAAACGCACGTGGAGAAGGACTGTGCGTTTTGTGGGAACATGTCGAACGGACCGTCAAGGAGTGACACCTTCGTCTCTCCAACTGGCTGGAAGGAAATAGCCCGTCGGGTAAGAAGAAGTCCGAGCGGTCTTCTAAGTCCTGTGAGGGTGCCCCGGCGACGGGGGTGCAACAGAAGGCAAAGCACCATGAGTGTGCGGGCACCGGGAGCGCCAAACGGTCGGGCTCCTCAGCTGCCAGGCAGGGCGCATCCTCTCCAGCGCCATCAACCACGAGCCAATGCTCTGGCTCAGGGAAGAGGAAGGCCGAGAACCCGGCGAAGCTTCTGGAGAGGCCCCGGTTGATCTTGAAGGATCCAGCAGAGGTGGACCGAGGCGGTGACCCTCCCCCCAAGGTGAAGGCCTTGATTCACCCGGCCAAGGCCTCTATCGAAGTCGCAGCGGCCCTGGCGCAGACTGAGGAGGCTACATCAGTGGAGGCGACCTTGTGGCACAGTTTCCCTGCCACCGCGGAGAGATGCCTCTTTCAGGCCCATCGAAGACCCCGGCGGAAAAAGAGGGGGGGAGCTGGTGGCCATTGTGGACACAGCCTCCGAGGAGGAACTGGTTGAAGTCTTGGAGGGCCTCGACAAGGGCGTCGAAGAAGCCCGGTCCCATGGAGGGATCCCGACAAAGGGGACGACGAGAGCGGCGCCAGCGAGGTACCTAGTCAACAGTCACGCCCATTGCTTCCGGAGCCGCAGGACAACTCGGCGGCCATTTTGTTGGCAATACAATCCTTATGTTCAGAGATGAGGACGAGATTGCCCCTACCACCGACGGAGGAGCCGGAGCCAGGCCCGTCGGGGTCCCCCAAACAAGAGAAGACGGACCCATCCAGCCCCGCCTTTTCAGCCCTCGCGGCCTGCTCAGCCTTTGCCCACGTCCCCCGTACCTGGGGATGACACAGGAACGGACACTGCCACGACAGGTACGGATGACCACGGCGGCCACAACGGGATGGAGCTCCCATCGCCTCCAGCCCGGGCCTCACCGCCCGACGAGATTGGGTCTTTCGACGCTATGATCGCCAGGGCATCTGAGCTTTATCAGCTCTTTCCCGAAGAGAAAGGTGGTTTCCTTTACCAACGGCGCGAGGCTAAGAGGAAGACGGTCCTTGCCGTGCCTCTGCTGGATGACATCTGGGACGAGGGTCTCACCCTTCTCAAGAACCCGTCTACGACGCCTGCCAAGAGGGATCGGTACAAGAAGTAACGAGTCCCCTACGCAGCACCTTTGTGCCTTAGGGCGCAACCGACCCCTAACTCGTCCGTCTCAGCGGCAGCCAAGAAGAAAGGGAGGGGGGGGCATCGGCCTCCACGTCAACTTCCCCGCCGGACGGCGAAGGAAAGAAGCTGGATGCAGTCGGACGACGAGTTATCTCGTCGGCGGAAACGATTAAGGCGGCCAACGCCCTTGCGATCGTGGCCCGCTACTACCGGGAGTTATGGTACAAGATCGCCCTCCTGTTGGACTTCCTACCGGATGACAAGAGGGCTGAGACCTTGGAGATCTTGCAGGAAGGTGAGGTGGCGTCGTACCACGCCATAACAGTGGCAACGGACATTGCTGACACCGGTTTCCGCCAGCTAGGCAACGGCGTTTGCCTCAGACGACGGTGGCTCAAGGCAACGGATTTCTGCCAGGACGTACAAGCCAAGGTTTTGGACATGCCTTTTGACGGGAACAACCTGTTTGGGAAAACAGTGGATGAGTCCCTCCAAGCCATCAAGGCAGACGCGGAGACAGCTAAGGCCCTAGGAGTTCTCCAGCAATGAAGGCCGTCCTTTCGGAGTTCCGGAGGCAAGCAAAGGTGCCTGCAAGGGTTTCGGCGGTGGATCCTCTGCATACCGCCAAGCGGCCCACTCTTCGTCGCAGGAAGCCTATAGAGGGCGAGGCCCGTCTGGTGGATCCCACCGTCGCCAGGGAGGCCGATGCAGCAAGGCGTCCTCCAAGCAAGATTGAATCGACCGTGGCGTCGGGCCCCCACCGAAGCACCCCGGTGGGAGGCCGGCTGGCGAAGTTCGGCAGCGTGTGGGAGTCCATCTCCACCGACCGTTGGGTGCTGGACGCCCCCTGGCCCAGGGGCACGCCCTCGAATTTCTAAAAAAGTGCCCCTGCATTGTTCCTGTGGCCAGGAAAGAAAACCACGTCCCTCAACTACTGTTGGAGGTAAGGGTGATGCTCAAGAAAGGTGCCATCGAGCTTGTCCCAAAGGGGCTCCGGAGTATACTCCAGGTACTTCCTCGTGAAAAAGAAGACAGGAGGGTGTCGACCCATCCTAGACCTGCGACGACTGAACAAGTACATCAAGGCACCCTCCAGCATGTGCTGGGACAGCTGGAGGAGGGCGATTTCCTGTCGTTGGGTTTGTAGGATGCATACTTTCACGTTCCCATCCTAAAGGGACACCGGAAGTTCCTCAGGTTTGTGGTCCAAGGGCGGCACTACCAGTTCAACGCCCTCCCGTTCGTATAGAAGTCAGCACCCAGGGTTTTCTCCAAGTGCCTCACTCCAGTGGCTGTGCCTGCAGGGGGATCACGTCTACCCCTACCTGGACGATTGGGTGATCCGCGCAAGAACAAAGGAGCTCCCTGTAGAACACACAGCGAAAACCGTCCAGCTGCTCACGGACCTGGGGTTTTCCATCAACTTCCCCAAGTCCCACCTGGTCCCCTCTCATGTCGCACTGTTTCTGGGAGCCAAGCTCGACACAGTGCTGCATCTGGCGTCGTCGGAGGAAAGGACAAAGGCCATCCTAGGCAAGGTGCAGTGTCTGCTGGCCACAGACGTGGCCAGAGTGAGGTCCATCAAGTCCCTCCTCGGGATGATGTCCTCTTGCATTTATCTCGGGCGCCTGTGCAGGCTTCTGATGTGCCCTCTACAGGAGTTCCTCGACGCCCGCTGGATTCAAGCGACGGGCAGCTTCAAGGACAGGATCCCTCTCAACGAGACCTTCCGACGAGTTATCCGGTGGTGGGGCGCCTGCGCTCATCTAGCGGCAGGGACACACTTTCAGACCCTGGCCCACCAGGCGACAGTGACGGCGGATGCCTCTCTGGAGGGGTGGGTAGCACACACCGGAGATCTTCACGCGAGAGGCCTTTGGCTCCCAGAGGAGAAGCCTCTCCCCATCAACATCCTGGAGCTCCGGGCAGTGTTCTGGGCCCTCGGGTTCTTTCTCCCGTCCCTCAAGGGCAAGGTGGTGAGGATCTTCACCGACAACACCACCACGATGTTCTACATCCGGAAGCTGGGCGGAACCAGACCCCGGCCCTATCCAAGGAAGCCCAGGGCCTGTGGCATTGGGCCTTTGCTCAAGGGATGTTTCTGGTGCCGTTTCATCTGGTAGGGATAAAAAAACACCATCGCCGACTCACTTAGCAGAGAGCTGCGCTCGTGCCATGAGTGGTAACTACGCCAGGATCAAGTGGACCTACTCTTTCAGCGATGGGGCAAACCTCAGATCGACCTGTTCACGACGGCGACAAACTCAAAGTGCCAGGGGTTCGCCAGCAGGTTTCCCCAACCGAGGAGCACGGGCGATGCTTTCTCGTTCCCCTGGGGCGGCCTGTTCCTATATTCGTTTCCTCTGTTGCCGTTGCTGCTCCGACTCATCAACCAGCTCAAGAGGTCCCGGTGCAGAATGATCCTCGTCGCACCAGCGTGGCCGAGACAGATCTGGTTCCCGGACCTTCTGGACTTGTCAGCGTCCCCACCAGTCAAGCTGTCGATGGATGCCGATCTTCTCTCCAGAGAAGGAGGCGCAATTCTTCATCCCGACCCAGAGTCGCTGAACTTGCAGGCCTGGCTCCTGCAGCACTAGAGTTTAAAAGATACGATATCCCGGCCGACTGCAGAGAGGTTCTTGCGAATGCCAGGGCGTCCACAACTCAAGTGCTACAGACATAAGTGGAAGAGGTTCCCTATCTGGTGCTGTGCACAGAAGATTAACCCTCTGCGGATTACGGCCCCTCAAGTATTGCCGTACCTTCTGTCGCTAGCCAAAGCTGGACTATCTCATGCTTCAAGATACACCTGGCAGCGATTTCCTGATACACCAGGACTACAGAGCGGTCATCCCTGTGGTCTCATCGCCTGGTTAAAGAATGTATGAAGGGACTGTTTCGATCATTCCCGCCGGTGAAGGCGCCAGCCCTGGCGTGGGATCTCAACGTGCTGCTGACCAGGCTCATGGGTCCGCCATTCGAGCCATTGCAATCGGCCCGGTTGAAGTTTGTCGTGGAAAACGGCGTACCATGTGGCCATCACCTCCGCACGACGCGTGGGAGAGATCCAGGCACTATCCTGTAAGCCTCCATACCTGACCTTTCACGATATGAGGGTAGTGCTGAGGACGCACCCCTCCTTCATGCCCAAGGTGCGGTCGGACTTCCATCTCAACGAGCCCTTGATGTTACCAGTCTTTTTCCCGTCGCCTTTGTCGCCGGCCGAGAGGACTTTGCACTCGCTGGATGTAGTTAGAGCACTGAAGTTCTACGTGGAACGAACAAAGAGTTTTCGGAGGGCATCACAGCTGTTTGTGAACTTTGGACCTGTGAACCAAGGGAAGGCTCTCTCGAAGGCTTCCATTTCCAGATGGCTCTCTGGCTGCATCATGCACTGTCATTGGTTGGCAAACCGACCGTTGCCCGGCCGTCCGAGAGCCCATTCCACCAGAGCGGTCGCTGCTACCACGGCGTTCTTGTCTGGTGTGCCCCTGCTGGACATCTGCAGGGCTGCTACTTGGAGGTCGCTGCACACCTTCACGAGATTCTACTGCGTCGACCGGGATTACAGGGAGGAGTCCAGGGTCGGCCAAGCAGTGCTGCGCAACCTGTTCGCTTAAGGTGAGCCTGGTGAGGAGGTAAGAAATGCTTAATGTTGAGCCTTGCCACCTCCGGTGGTTGTGCATGTGTGTACTGCTATGTATTCTTTTATTCATGAGCATGTGAATCCATGCCAGCCCCCATGCTGGAGAAGGAACAAGTTACTTACCTGTAACTGTTGTTCTCCAGCATGGTTCTGGCATGGATTCACATGCGAACCCTCCCGCCTACCCCTCTGTGGCTCTTCACTTGGTCATACTGCCACTTTACGTGCTACCAAATCTGAGGATGGCTGCCAGAGGCGGGGCTTACGGAGAGGGCAGTCATTGGCTGCAGGCAGTATGACCCAGAGACCATTGATGATTAGCTACTACTAAGAAAGACAGATCAGAAACAAAGCTGATACTGATTTTTTTCTTAACCGAGGATTCCTGGCCTGACGGGGAATATTCATGAGCATGTGAATCAATGCCAGACCCATGCTGGAGAACAGTTAAAGGTAAGTAACTTGTTCCTTTCTGTAATTGAGACCAATCATTTTTCTGCAATTATTTTTCAAATTTTCAGGACACTAACCTCTAAACAATCTGCACATGAAGATAAACTGTTGCAAATCACTAGCGTGGCATGAAAGTCACCATCTTCTGCCGGTTTACGCATTACACCATTTCGTACTTGCAAAGTGTGCATTATTTCTGTAGTCCCAATTTTGAGATTAAGCAATTCAACCAAAAACTGCTAGCACAAAATGTTGCTCTTTGCTTGTTGGCTAGCCTCTAGTGCCTTCAATTCCAGGCGGGTCCAAACTGGTTACACTACGGGTGCTTTGATTACAACACATAAAGGACGCATGTATAAAAATGCAATGCAATGCAAAAGTGGCATCAATTCAAAACTTAGGTGAAGGCTTTTTTGAAATTGAACCAGGAACCGTAAGTGGAGTTTTCCAGACTCTGCTGATCACATAAACATAACCTGTAAATCTAGAACTCCTCAGCAGCAGAAACACTGTTTGGCTAATAACATGCTTCTTCTGTTCCCAAGAGAATTAAATGCATTTGCTTTTGGTCACTTAGCAGCTTCCCACCCCTTCTTCACCCAACATGTTCCCAGTTCTTGTCTTCGGATGTTTTAATTTACCTATTTGCAATGAGCCCTATTGAACTTTGATTAACTCTACCACAGATACTTAAAATATAAGTCCTGTATTGTTATGCCTTCATTTAATTGAATTGGAACAGTCTTTATTTTTATTTTTTATTTTAAGGCATGTAAATATTTTTCTCATTCACAGCAACTATTACCAGGGAAAAAATTCTGGGAAACGGATGACTCTAATAAAGATGGACCAAAGGGTATATTCTTGGGTGACCAATGGCGGGAAAGTGCTTGTGCATGGGTAACATCAGGTAAGCCAAATGTTACACCCAATATGAATGATAAGGCTACTTTTTGTTCTTGTTTTAGTAGCATTTGTGTTGTCCAGAAATGACGCTGTGCCAGTTAAATTACTATATAACTATATAGCTGTGTTTAGTCTTGCAGTCACTTGTTCAACTGTCTCAAATCTAGCTGTTTAGTACTCCACTTAATTTATCTGTTGGGCGTAGGTCTTTCTCCCACTATAAAGGACTCTCGCATCTGGCTGTATTTAGTACTGCAGTCACTTCAACTGTGTCTCAAATTTAGCTGACGATATCCAACTATTCTATAGTTACCAACTATACCCTTCACACCACATAGTTTGTTACTGCAGTAAACCTCTTCCAGGAATATCCACACTAGGCACAGCCACTGGAATAACCCAATGATCTAACACTAGCAAACCTCTACAATCTTACTCGAGACAGCGACTGAACAAGCGAGCAATATCCGCTTACTAGACCACCAACAGACTGAGCCCAAACTTCTACTGGACATACTCCTACGTCCCGTCCCCTTTCCTCCATACTTCTGGGACATTCCGCCGTCCTGTGGGATGGGACCGGAGCACTTTGTAAAAAGCATCACATTTTTCAAAAATGTGTCCTTCCTCTCTTTTTACGCGGGGTACCGCATGCGGCCGTAACCCCGCCCAGCGCATCGGCCATCAGTCCTTTTCTCCGTTCTCTTGGGACTGGCCGCACTTGCATCTTCGGAAGATTTTTTTCCTTCCAGTTCCTTCTATCTTGCTCTGGCTTAGCGGTCGTGTGATAGTCAGTCTATGCTGTTTCAGCTAGACTTTCCAAATTGTCAGCGACGCTTCGCTAGGGCAGATCCCCATCCTCTGTGCTTAGTGTTTTGGTCCGGACCACAGTTGGGACTCGTGCTTATATTGCGACTCCCATTCGGTCCGGGCGCTTCAACGTCGTTTCGAACGTTGAGAGGTGTTTCAACGTACTCCCCGGCGCATTTTGAAACTCATCGACGAAAAAAAAAGGAACGACTGGTGAGTTCTTTACTTTTTAGGGCACCCCAGCCGGGGGAGGTGGGGGATCCTTCCCGGGGTCTTTCCGGTCCGGAAGGAGCATCAAAAGCTCTATTACCGTGGCTAGCCCTGAGGTGCCTTCCAGGCCTAAACATTCTACCAGTTTTCTCTGAGGGCATCCGCAAGGGGCCTGTTGACACCGGATTATATTCAGAGGCCCCTCTTGTGGGAGCGGTTTGTGGGCCCAGTTCTACTGAGGCATCGGGTACCAGAGCTTGCTTCGAGGTTTCCTTGGTGCAGTTTCCCATGAAATCACCAGGGATCGCCCTGAGACCTCGGTTGAGGTTGTTGACACTTAACCAAAGTTCAAGGCCCCTCGTGAGGAGGCTGTTACCGGACTCGGGTCCGAGGCCTGTCCTCGAGAGTCTAAGGTGACCATCAGTTCTGAGAGGCCTGTTAAGGTCTTGTGGGTGAGGTGTGTTCTCATCGTTCCCAGTCTTGCGGAGACCCCAGTTCTGTTGAGGGGACACGGAGTGAGGTTTTGGACCATAATCCCTCTGTTACCAGCAGTGCTGAGGTCCTTCCTTTGAAGGCTAGTTTGGCTGTTACGATCTCACAGAAACCTTCTAGGCCTAGGTTTCTTGTATCAAGGCTAAAATTAAGACCCCTGACCCATCCGTGGGGACCCCTGCTCAACTTCCACATGTGCCGCAGTTCTCCTCGGGTGCCGACAAAATGGCCGTTGTTCCTGCCAAGACCACGGTGGCCATTTTGGATATGACCCTTACAACTATGCCATCGGCCCTAGGTGTAGGAGGTGCTTTTTCAGAGTGAACTTCGGATTCCTTGTGCACATCAGTTTCGTCCAGTTTATGACTGGACCGCTTGGATGTCTCTACCGCACAATGTCTCGCTTCCTGCGGCATCAGCGCCTTAGATTTATGTAGACAAAAGTGGGGAAGGGCCCTCTTGGCAACCCTCTCCCTTGCGCCCCTGGAATTACTCCACTCATGAGGCCTCCTCCTGTTACACCTAAATCTTCGGCAGAGGACGCCTTTTTCAGCAAGTTTCAAAAACTGCGTTCCGACCCCATGAAGGAGTACTTTCGAGGCTTGTTCAGGGAGATATGCCCGCCTGCGCCAACGGTCCCGGCTGCGGGGCTTGTGCCTCCGCCGGCGCCACCGTTATCTGCTGTGCCTCCCCCAACTCTTCCACCTCTGCCTCCATTGTCCCAGTGGACAAGGCTATTGTGGTGCCGGATGTGACTCAACACGATCGGACCTGTCGGATGATGTACAGGGTGATCAGGACAGCGAAGACCAGCTCTGCTGTCAGAGCGTTTCATGTCGTGCTGGGCATGATGTCTGTTAGATGTCCAGTACCTGAGGCACCCGCTCTGCAGGAGGGCATGCTTTCGGGGGCGTTCACCTTATCTCCATCGGAGCATACCAGCTTGTTCTGGCAGAAGGACGTTTTGGCCAAGGTCCGTAAAGTTTGGGAGAAGCCACACTCTTGACTGTTGTCAACAAGAAGATTAATGCGAGTTACAGGCTCCATTCTTCGCAAGAGGTGTCCTTGGCGTCCTTTCCGCCCCCTTCACCCATGGTAGTAGCGGCAGCTACTTTGCAATCCAGACCTGCGTCATCCGCCTCTTCGACGGCTACACAGGTTCTGGCCAAAGAGGATAAGCTTCTTGACTCCCTTGGGGGTGGGGGGAAGATTTTCGCTAACTCGACTCTACAGCTGCGTCAAGCCAATGCAGAACTGGTGTTAGCGGGGGTGAATATGAAAATGTGGTAAGGTCTGTCGGAGTTTGACGAGTTTATTCCCGCTGAAAAGTTGGGAAGATTTCAAAGCGTGTTTGTCGGACGCCAGGGTCTTGGCAGAGGATCTCCTGTAGGCTGCGGCGCACCACATTGACACCTCGGCCCGGGGCCTTCTGCTTGGTGTGGACACCTCTCGGTAGGTGCAAGGAGGTGCAGGATAAGGTTTTGGACCTGCCTTTCGATGGTAAGGAGCTCTTTCACTCTACAAAAGACGTGGAGCTGACCAAAACTACGCCTTGTCTGGCCTGGTTAAACCTTTTTTTAGGACACAGATTGTTGTCAAACCCTCGGCCTTCCTCTGGTTTCAGCAGTTTTTAGATTGGAAATCCCGCAGGGTTGACACCCCTTTGGGAAATTCCCGCCGAGGTCAGCAACGGAGTCAGTTTGTCTCCCGCTTCTCAGCCTCCTCCTCGGGGTCAGGTGATGCTGCCACGACAAACCAGCAAAATTAGTGTTTTCTGCGCTCGCACGAGACCCCGGTGGGAGGACGCATTGCATCTCATTGGGAGGCGTGGCAGACCATCACCGAGGACCGGTGGGTCTTGTCAGTCGCTCGGGCGCGCTTCCGCTTACCCCTCCAAATCAATCATCCCTTCCAGCAGTCGGGGTCGCCCTCCCTCAGAGCCGAGTTTCAGAAGTTACTGGATCTCAGGGCAGTGGAACCCGTTCCTCTAGGGGAGTGAGGGGAGGGCTTCTATTCCCGGCTGTTTACGGTGCCCAAACCCAACCAGGCTGGCCTGCGCACCATCCTAGCCCTTTCCCAGTTTAATCTCTCTCTACCCCAAGAGAAATTAAAGATGATCACGCCCTGTCAGATAAAGTCTTCTTTACAGTAGGGCGATTGGCTCAGTGTGGTGGACCTCCAGGATGGGTATATGCATATCCTGATCTGGCATCCGCATCAGAGATGCCTTCGTTTTTCTGTGGGGGAGGAGCACTTTCAGTTCTGAGTGCTCCCTTTTGGCCTCAGCTCGGCACCGCGTGTCTTTACGATGTCCGTTATCGCAGCTTATCTGTGGCTTCAGTGTATTCATGTGTATCCGTATTTGGACGATTGGCTGCTGCGCAGTCCTTATCCGCTGAAAGCCACAAGCAATCTTCAGTCTCTTCTCCAGCTCCTGTTTCACCTTGGGTTGTCGGTAAACTGGCGGAAATCTTCCATGATGGTCTCTCAGGACCTGACTTTCCTGGGTTTTAACACGATCGACTACAGAGTTTACCTGACCGGGGACAGAATGGCGGATCTGTTGGCCACGTGTCAGATCTTTGCGCAGTCGGAGAGTATGTCGGCCTGGTGGTTCCAGAAGCTTCTTGGCCTCATGTCCTCAGGTGTATTGGCTCTTCCCCTTGCTCGATTCAAGATGAGGCGGATGCAAATGGCTCTTCAGAGTTTTTGCCGTCAAGCTGTGGATCCGGACTCCAGGATAATATCGATTCCGGCTTTCATGAGTAGACCTGGTGTGGTAGTCGTCTCTCAGCAACCTGTCGGTGGGTGCGGGTTGCCAAGACCCCACTCCCAAGGTGACGATCACGACGGACTCCTCCCTCCTGGGGTGGATCTTCTTCAGGTCTCCGACCTCTGGTCGCCACAAGACCAGTTCCTTCATATAAATCATTTGGTTTGTGTCCGCACGGACAATGTGGTGTCCATGTTTTACATCAACAAGCAGGGGGGCACCAACTCTCCTCTTGTGGATCTGGCCATTCAGATTTGTGAATGGGCGGTTCAGCATGGTTTCTGACTGGTGGCAGTACACATCCCGGGCCAGCTGAACGTCACGGCAGATGCTCTCAGCCGACAAACAATGGTCAGCTACGAGTGGGAATTGAAAGCGGAGGTCCTCTTGTAGATATTCCAGTGTTGGGGCACTCCAGAAGTGGACCACCTCGCGACATTGGTGTAAAGCCACCGCCGGTGGGGTGTCTGTACTTCCGCTTTCTATGTGGTAGAGGAGAGGCACAGAGGACCCAGCCAAGATTCTCTATTTTGGTTGCTGTGGTCGAGCAATTAAGGCCTAGCTTCTCGGGAGGTGATGCAGGCTGGTTCTTAAGTACAGTGTAGTCCCCAAGTACCCACAAAGGAATGTCCACACACTGTATCGGTTACAAAAGTCTTTATATAATTAATATTCAAAGATATATACAATATCACGATAACTCACTTTGTACTCCGAAAATCAACAATGGTAAATATATACAGTTCTAAAGTGGTACCACTAACGTTCTCCAGCATGGGGTCTGGCATGGATTCACATGCTCATGAATATTCCCTGTCAGGCTGGGAATCCTCGGTACAGAAAAAAAATCGGCATCAGTTTCGTTTCTGATTTCTTTCCTAGTAGTAACCAATCACTGATCTCTGGTTCATATTGCCCACAGCCAATGACTGCCCTCTCCCTAAGCCCCGCCTCCGGCAGCCATCCGCAGATTTTTACCGCATGTTGAAGTGTTGGGAGTCCTCGTGTTAGGCAGAAACCTGTGCAGTTCCCTTAGGGACCACTGCAAAAGATTTAAGACTACAGGTGTTTGGCAGTAATCCCACTTGGTAGCAGTCTGTACCGCACAGATTCACTTGGTAGCTGTGGCTGAGCAGTCAGACTTCCCTCAAGAAGAGTTAGGCAGTATGCAGAGTATACACAATAGGTACAGAGACACAGTAGCACAAACAAACACTGACCAGAGCTTTGGTGTAAAAGTATATAATTATTTATTTAAAAACACACTTGTAATTTACACTAGCAAAAACGAGGTAAGTAAATTCAGCACAGTCACTATCATATATACAACCCTATTCACTTATTAGACAAGTCTTAGTGAGAAACACCACTTATTTTCAATAGAGATGAGCGCTTAACATAAGATGACTCTAATAAGTTGTAAAGAAAGGGAGGAAAAAGGCAGAGTTAAGGAAGCCCACAAGTTTCAATACTTTTACACAGAACCACAGTAAGGCAGGATAGGCAGAGTTCTACTGGAGAGTAAGGAAGTCAATTGCAGGGCCCACTCTTGGAGAGAGCACACAGAAGGGGTCCATGTTCACACAGTGGGGTTATGCCCAAAGAGTCTTGTAGATAGTTCGTACAAAAAGGATGAAATTAAAGTCAGACAAAGTTAGCTAGGTTGTCCCAGGCCAGCCCATGTTAGAAAGTCGAGGCTTTACTGTCACCCCGAACGATCTGTCGCAAGGGAAGCCAGGCGAGACACAGTACCTTAAGCGCGAAGGAAGCTCCAGCGGGGGCAGTTGTTCCTGGCAGCAGGTGCAGGTCGGTGTTTCGTCCAGAGGAAGAAGAGGTCTCGCCGTGGAGGAAAGATGGTCGTTGCTCTGCCAGGGAAGAAACCAGCTACAGAGTTCTCTGGTAAAAAGGTACTACCCTTCTCTTCGCGGTAGTGGTAAACCGTGGTATTCCGGTTGCCGGGGTGCTTGGCACGGGCAAGGCGGCCACGAGATGCTCCAGGAAGGTGAAAAGAAGGCAAAACTGGTTATCCCCACCAGTCAAAGGAAGAAGACTCTCCGGACTGGAGATCTCCTCTGTCGTCGGGGAAAGTGGTGAGACGGTTCAGCAGGGCTCCACCGGTGGTGTCGTCGTTGCAGGTCGGCTCAGCTTCTCCCTCCTCGGATTCTTAGGTCCTGTG
This sequence comes from Ambystoma mexicanum, assembly GCF_040938575.1. Taxonomy (NCBI): domain Eukaryota; kingdom Metazoa; phylum Chordata; class Amphibia; order Caudata; family Ambystomatidae; genus Ambystoma; species Ambystoma mexicanum. The sequence goes on along the minus strand of NC_090934.1, from coordinate 307,289,989 downwards.
GCGACTTCTGAAGTTCCAGTCCCCAAAGCCCTGCTTTTATGCAGCACACCCCCATTCACTCAGCCTAGCTGTCAATCAACATGCTAAGTGGCTCACCACTTGGGCCAATCACACAAGAGTACGACTTGAGTTACCAAGGTAACTCAGTCCAGGGTGCCTGAACCCCCTCCGACACCCCCTGTGGTACCCAGACAGAGTGGCACCACTTTTGGAGGCTTCTTTGGAGAAGCCCGCCAAAAAGTGGAACAAAGGGCTCGACTTGGGTTGGAGTCACAGAAGAGAACACAAACACCATTTTAGAATAGAGTTCTGGCACAAAATACCAACCAGTGAATTAATAAATCGGCGGTATGTTCGAGGCTATAAGAATTAAATAATTAAAGTTGGTAGCTTCGAGCCATGGGAAAATCCCATAGAGATATATTTGCGGTCAAATATAAAAAGTAGTATCCACTGCCACCAGCCAAAATTCGATCAGGGGGGGACAGATGTGCCCTCTCGAACAGACCCCGGGGGAATCAAATTGCCCTGACCAGTACGTCCACAATATGATGGTTTATACTCGTTTCTGTTCATAATTTGGGACTAGCAAAGCCAATGGTGACTTTACATGCCCTGGGAGACAGTAGTCAGTCCCAGGGTATGGAGTCGATGTTTGGGGGGGGGGGGTCGCTACGACACCCCTGGGTTACGACACGGAGGGTGCTGTGTAACCCATATCAAAAAAACACGAGACCCTATGGAGTAAAAGACCCCATAGCCCATAAAACACCCCATAGCCCATAAAACACATGGAAAGTTAAAGGAACACCTCAAATCATGTCTAAGAGTGGGAGCAAAAGAATCTCACTCTTAGCAGGAGACAAAAAAAATAAATCCCAAAAATCCAGCAAAGCTGCTGGGGGACTAGGTTTGGGAAATTAGCCTTACAGAGAATTCTCCCTAACACTTCGTGTTGTAGCTCTCGAGCTTTTGCTGCGTTTTCGCGCTTTTTCAAAGAGAATTTCTCATTTTTCGGTTAAATTGAGTCTCAAGCTCCACTGTCTTTACATCCGATCAATGGGGGCCCGTTTTGGAAGTTTCTACGCCCCTCAAGGGTGAAGATTTCGTCGAACGACGCTTTTGGAGGATTCCAGAAGTTTCTGAGGCCTACCCCGGACATGGCCCAGGAGAAAGGGAGCTTGACGCCCGGGAAGCTGTTCAGGGCCTGCCCTGGATGCCAGCTGCAGAACATGTTCAAGGAAGACGAGCATTCCTTATGCCTCTGTCTTCACAATGACAAAACGCATGTGGAGGAGGACTGTGCGTTTTGCAGGAACATGTCGGAGCGGACCATGAGGGACCGCCATCTTCGTCTCGCCAACTGGCTAGAGAGAAAGAGCCCGTCGGGTGAAAAGAAAAAGAAGAAATCCGAGCGGTTTTCGAAGTCCTGTGAGGGCGCCCCGGCGACTGGGGCCCAACAGAAGGCTAAGCACTGCGAGTCCGCGGGCACCAGGAGCCCCCGAACGGTTAGGCTCCTCGGCTGCCAGGCAGGGCGCATCCTCCCCGGCGCCATCGACCACGAGCCAACGCTCTGGCTCGGGTAAGATGAAATCCGAGAACCCGGCCAAGCTTCTGGAGAGGCCCTGGTCGATCTCTAAGATTTCGGCTGAGGGGGAACGAGGTGGGGAGCCCTCCCCCGAGGAGCCAGGCCTGACGGAGGAGCCAGGCCTGACGGAGGAGCCAGGCCTGACGGAGGAGCCAGAGCCAGGGCCAGGGCCGTCGGGAAATCTACCACCCAATAGGAGAACATATCTTCCTGCACCCTTCCAGCCCTCGAGGCCTGCTCAACCCTCTTCCCCGGTCCACGGGAATGACACTGGCACGGCCACGATGGGCACGGAAGACGAGGGTGGCGACGACAGCGGGGTGGACCTCCTGTCGCCCCTCCCCGCCCCTCCCTAGGCTTCCCCGCCCGGTGAGATTGGATCCTTCCATGCAATCTCCCAGGCATCCAAGCTTTTCCAGCTCTGCCCCGAAGAAAAGGAGGGGTTCCTCTATCAACGTCGAGAGACCAAGAGGAAGACGGTCCTCGCGGTACCTCTACTGGATGACATCTGGGACGAGGGGCTCTCACTCCTCAACCAGTCCACGACGCCGGCAAAGTGTGACCGATACGAAAAGTACCAGGTCCCCGACGCGGCCCCTCTATGCCTTAGAGCACAACCGACCCCGGATTCAGTCCTCTCGGCGGCGGCCAGGAAGAAGGCAGGGGTGGCATCGACTTCACCGCCGGACGGCGAGGGAAAGAAGCTTGACGCGATGGGACAACGAGTCATCACGTCGGTGGCGATGACTATTAGGCGGCCAACGCCCTGGCTATCGTTGCCCGTTACGACAGGGAACTTTGTTATAAAATCGCTCCCTTGTTGGACTTCCTGCCAGACGACAGAAGCCCTGGAAATCCTCCAAGAAGGCGAGGTGGCATCGGAACCACGCCTTAACGGTGGCGACGGACATCGCTGACACCGGTTTCCGCCAGTTGGGCAACAGTGTTTGCCTCAGACGGCGCGGATGGCTTAAGGTGATGGATTTCCGCCAGGACGTCCAAGCCAAAGTGTTGGACATGCCCTTCGACGGGAACAACCTGTTTGGGAAGACAGTCGATGAGTCCCTGCAAGCCATCAAAACTGACACAGCCCGGGCCCTGGGAGTTCTCCTGCAACAACGGCCGTCCTTTCGGAACACTGGAGGCAAGCAAGGGGCCTCCAAGGGTTCCGGAAGCGGTTCCTCTACCTACCGTCAAGCGGCCCGTTCCTCGTCGCAGGAGACCTATAGAGGACGGGGCAGGTCTGGAGGTTCCCGCCGTCGTCGCCAGGGAGGTCAAGGCGGCCTCGAAACAGGACTGAACCGACCGTGGTGTCGGGCCCCCACCAAAGCACCCTGGTGGGAGGCTGGCTGGCGAAGTTCGTCAGCGTGTGGGAGTCCATCTCCACTGACCGTTGGCTACTGGATACCCTGGCCCAGCGGCACTCCCTTGAGTTTCTAAAGTGCCCTGGCGTGCCACCCGTAGCCAGGAAGGAAACCCACTTCTCCAGCATTGGATCTTTCATGGATTCACATGTTTAGAATATTCCCCGTCAGACTGGGACCCCTCGGTACACATATATAGCCTTTTCCAATAGGAAAACTTCCGACACTTTTGTGTCCTATCTATGTCCTTTTAGGACCCGCCTACGCATGCTCCGTAGGCCGTCCCAGTATAAGAGGACCGCCCCCGCGGCTCCCCTTCAGATTTCAACCGTCTCCAAAGTAGTGGGATCTCCTCGTGTTGTCTTACTATTTTGTACAAGGTTGCATTACTTTTGCGTAAGAAAAATGTCCTCCGTGTCAAGAAAGGCGCTATTCCGTCCATGCGCGACGTGCAGCTTGAAAAAAGTTTACGAGGGGGACGGACATATGGATTGTATATATTGCCTCCACCCTCATTCGGCGGATAACTGCGACATATGCAAAGGGTTTTCTCAAAAAACCCTCAAAGACCGGAGTCGACGACTGGTGGCATGGCTGAATGATGGAGCGGGGGCATACCCCCCTTCAAAGGTAGGCTCCACACAATCGGCGAAAACATCACGCCGCGCTACCTCGTCGGAACCACCGGCGAAGAAATCTCGACCGACGGAAAGAGAGTCCTCTGGAAGTCACTCAACTAGAGACTCCTCGTCAAAGAAATCATCTTCATCAAAAAAGCATGAAAAGGAAAGGAAATCCTCCTCGGGCGATCATCATAGATCGACCACAAGTCGAGAGTCGAGTAAAAGCAAGCAAAGTGTGGAAAAGGCGGGACCGCCAAAACCACCTGCTAAGTCACCATCGTCGACGGCGGTCCAGTCATCGGCCTCCACCCTGCCGCTTACGCAGGTGGCATCCACCGTCCCACCGACGGCGTTGACGATGTCCTCGTCGACGGGGGTCCTACAGGAGGCCTGGAGGCCTGAAGTTTTTGATCGGATCCCTCCGGATACGTTACTACAAGAACAGGCTGTGTTGCTGTCCTCGGAGAACGAGAGAATAGCTGGCCCAGCAGACCTAGGGCTACGAGTGGCTGACAAGTCGTCGACGAGGGGATCCGTTATACCGGTATCTGCCCCTCTTCTCAATCCTCAATCTGTTTTGTCGTTGGAAATTCTGTCCACGCTTCAGTCTGTTACAGTCGTTGGACCAGAGACTACCTCAGGCAAACCTGCCAGTGTCACCCGTCGACGAGCCGGGCCCGTCCCGTCAGCCGACGCACCTACGCACGCCAATCTCAACACTGGCACAAGAGGAAGGTGAGCTGCCAGATTCGGAGTCTGACAGGGGAGCCATGTCGGATATCTCATCATCCCCTTCCAGGGATCCAACCTGGGAGTCAGAGGTGGAGTTGGAAACCCCTAGAAGCCCAGCTCACCCGTCCCCTCCGGACGACATTGCGTCATTCCATTCTATGATGGAAAAGGCATGCAAAGAATTTGGTTTGTCCCAGGAAGAACAGACTGTTTTTTGTTCGACCACATGGGTAAGAGAAGGTGGTCTGTGTTCTTGATACCAATACTAGACCGTGTGGAAGGAGGGGTTGCAGACAATGCGTCACCCGTTTTCACAGCCGGCAGTGAAAGGACGCCTGGAAAAAAAGTTTAAGGCTCCAGAGTCTACCCCCAAGTGTTTATCCTCCCAACCAACGCCAGACTCGGTGGTGTCGGCGGCAGCGGCGAGGAAGGCGAAGGCCCAGCACAAGTGCATGACTCCGCCTGAAAACGAAGCGAGACGCCAAGATGCCTTTGGCAAAAAAGTGCTATCCGTGGGAGCGACCACAGTAAAGGCCGCAAACTCTCTGGCAATTGTTGCCAGATACGATAGGGAGATGTGGCACAGGCTAGCTCCGTTGCTTGATCATCTTCCGGAAGAACATAGAAAGGCAGCGATGCTACTTGTCGGAGAAGGTGAGGAAGCCTCAAATCACGCAATAAACCTCGCGGTGGACCTCGCTGAGTCAGGCTTCAAGCAAGTCAATAATGGGGTCGTATTACGTCGACAGTCATGGCTCAAGTGTACCTACTTCAGGCCAGAAGTACAATACAAAGTTTTAGATATGCCCTTTGAGGGAGACCTTCTTTTCGGTGAGAAGGTGGACGAAGCCCTAAAGGGAATGAAAGAGGACTTGGACACGGCACGTTCATTGGGTGCCCTCCAGAGTGGCAGAAGCTACAAGTCTTTTCGTCCCTTTAGAGGGGCTTCAGGTAATTCAAGATTCTCTGCGTCTGGAGACCGATCCTTTGGCAGATCGGCTTACCCCTCCCAGGGATACAGACGTGCCTCCCAAACGGCAAACTGTCGCCGGAACTTCCAGACTTCCAGGAAAAGACCATCATATCCGTCGTCGAGAGACAAGCAAAATAAAGATCAGGAGTGACGTACAACACACCGTTCTGGGGGGACGAGTTTCAGCATATGTCGACGAATGGGAACGAATAACGACGGATCAATGGGTGCTGAATACTATAAGAAACGGACACTCTCTGCAATTCAAACACAGCCCTCCGCAAATTCCACCTGCGTTCACCGCTCATTCCCATCTGAAGATACTGCAACAAGATACTGCAACAAGAGGTAACACTCATGTTAGCAAAGGGCGTGATAGAATTAGTTCCAACATCACAGAGGACAAGGAGTCTACTCAAGATATTTCGTCGTAAAAAAGCTGAACGGCAAATGGCGTCCCATTTTAGACTCACGCGATCTCAACAAGTCTTTAAAGAGCCTAAAATTCAAGATGCTCACTCTGCAGGAAGTGATCCGCGCCGTTCAAGAGGGGGATTTTCTAGCATCCCTGGATTTACAGGACGCGTATTTCCATATTCCAATGTGTCGGAAACACAGAAAATTCCTAAGATTTGTAATAGGGCGGACTCACTACCAATTCACGGTTCTTCCTTTTCGGCTCAAGACATCCCCCAGAACGTTCACGAAATGCCTGGCTCCAGTAGCGGCCTGGCTAAGGAAGCAAGGCCACCACGTATACCCATACCTCGACGACTGGCTGGTAAGGGGATCCTCCCCAGCGTCGACCAACACAAGTTTACAAGCCACCATGCAGCTTCTACAACAGCTGGGATTCGCCATAAACTTCGAAAAATCCTAGCTGCGGCCATCAAGAAAGCTGGTATTCCTGGGGGCACAGTTCGAGACCCAGTTAGGACTAGTGAAACCTTCTCTCGACAGAACCTCAAGACTCAATCAACAAGCGTGCCGACTACGGCGAAACACCAAGATCTCAGTGAGAAAATACGTTTCGGTCCTAGGGGCCATGGCATCCTACATCCATCTGGTGGGAAACTGTCGCCTATTCATGAGGCCAGTCCAGGAATTCCTCGCGGACCGATGGACGCAGTCTCAAGGATCGTGGTCAGACAAGATAACCATCGACGACAAGCTGCTTCGGACCCTTCAGTGGTGGCAGAGTTTCCACAATCTGAACAACGGTGTACCCCTACAGGAGCCAGAGTTTCAGCGAACCATAGTCACGGATGCGTCCCTAACCGGATGGGGAGCCCACATGGGTGCTCTCCAAACGCAAGGTCGATGGTCTCCAACGGAGTCACTCCTACACATAAACGTGTTAGAGCTCAGAGCAGTACGATGGGCCCTGAAGGCATTCCTACCACACATCAAGGGTTCGCGAGTACGAATACTGACCGACAATACAACGGCCATGTTTTATCTGAGGAAACAAGGAGGGATGCAATCAAGAACTCTTTCCATAGAACCCCAGAAAACATGGCATTGGGCATTAAAGCACGTCATTTCCATCGTGGCTCATCACCTCCCAGGAGTGAGGAACTCCCTCAGCAGAAGCATGGCCCACATACACGAGTGGGAAATGGACACAGTTCACCTGTTGAAAGTGTTCGAGAAATGGGGTCACCCCCCTCTGGACGCCTTCGCGAACAAAGACAACAAGAAATGCGAGCAATTCGCAAGCAGATGGCCTCAAGAGGGTTCCATGGGGGAGGCATTCTCCTTCCCATGGACGGACATGTTCCTTTATGCTTTTCCCCCGTTCCCCCTCATACGGAGGACAATACAGTGGATACGCAGATACAATTGCTGGGTAATTCTAGTGACACCATACTGGCCAAGGCAACCGTGGTTCTCCTACCTGCTTCACCTGTCGCTGGAACATCCCATAGCGTTTCCGAAAGTCCCGAACCTACTATCCCGGGACAAAGGCACGGTGTGGCATCACGACCCGGACAGTCTCAACCTTACAGCCTGGCTCCTGACTTTTCGGGGTTCGGTGCTTTAGACGTTTCGGAGGATTGTCAAAAAATTCTGCAGGCGGCAAGAGCCCCTTCTACAAACCAATCCTACTCCTATAAGTGGCGGAGGTTCTGTGAATGGTGTAGAGGACAACAGGGCCTACAGCCGTTGTTGGTGACGCCGGAACAAGTTCTCCCTTACCTGCTCTTCTTGGCGGAGAGGGGATTATCCTTCACATCGATAAAAGTGCACCTGGCGGCCATCTCGAGGTTCACAAGGAAGAGGCAGTCGTCTCCTCTATTTAGCGACAGACTTGTAAAACACTTCATGAGGGGTTTATTTCGAGCTTTTCCTCCGGAAAAACGTTTCCCCCGACTTGGAGTCTTAACACAGTGTTGGCAGGCTTAATGAAACCGGCTTTTGAGCCTATGGCCACGTCCGACATAAAATTAATTTCGTGGAAGTTGGCCTTCTTGATTGCTATCACATCAGCTAGAAGAATCTCGGAACTGCAAGCGCTGGTCGTAGACCTGCCATACCTAAGATTCTTTAAGGACAAAGTAGTCCTGGCAACTAATCCTATGTTCGTCCCAAAAGTTCCGACAGTGTATCTCAAACACTCGTCCATTGTTCTCCCTACTTTCTTCGCCACACCATCGGCAGCAGAAAAAGCTCTTCATACCCTGGACATTAAGAGGGCTCTGAAATTTTACCTACATCGTACACAGGAACTCAGGTCTACTCGACAACTGTTCGTCGCATATGGTCCGTCGACGAGAGGAAAACCGATCTCTAAGCAAGGATTGGCTCGATGGGTCTCATCGACGATTGCGTTTTGTCACTCTAAGGCCGGAAGGCCACTGCAGGGACATCCTAGAGCCCATTCTACAAGATCGATGTCCTCCAACAGCTTTATGGGCAGGAATTCCGTTGACGGACATATGCCAAGCTGCGGCATGGTCAGTGCCCCACACGTTTACCCGCCACTACTGCCTTGCCAGGCAGCATGCGGACGAGGTGCAGATGGGAAGAGCTGTCCTGCGCCACCCGTTTCAGTAAGGTAAGCTCCACGCTGTGGAGAATCTGTTGTCTACCTTTTAATGACAGTATATTGTATGTGGGTAAGGTTATGAGTTAACTTATTCCTACTGTACATATGCATTGTGTAGTACGGTGAGGGTATATTACATTACATTCTCACCACCGTCTCAAGTGTTACTGCTATACAATCTATTCTAAGCATGTGAATCCATGAAAGATCCAATGCTGGAGAAGGGAATAGTTTCTTACCTGTAACTCCATTTCTCCAGCATTGGTATCTTTCATGGATTCACATGCGCCCGCCAACCTCCCCGGAATGTAATGTATTTGATAAGTTTAACCCTTCCTACTTTGGAGGGGCCGAAATCTGAAGGGGAGCCGCGGGGGCGGGCCTCTTATACTGGGACGGCCTACAGAGCATGCGTAGGCGGGTCCTAAAAGGACGTAGATAGGACACAAAAGTGTCGGAAGTTTTCCTATTGGAAGAGGCTATATGTGTACCGAGGGGTCCCAGTCTGACGGGCAATATTCTAAGCATGTGAATCCATGAAAGATACCAATGCTGGAGAAATGGAGTTACAGGTAAGAAACTATTCCCTTACCCCAGCTGCTGCTGGAGGTAAGGGCCATGCTCAAAGGTGCCATCAAGCTCGTCCCAAAGAGACTTTGGGGCTCCGGGGTCTACTCAAGATACTTTGTCGTAAAGAAGACAGGAGGTTGGCGTCCCATCCTGGACCTGCGGCGACTGAACAAGTACATCAAGGCTCAGAAGTTCCAGATGGTCACCCTCCAGCACGTGCTGGGACAGCTGGAGGAGGACGATTTCCTGTTGTCGTTGGACTTGGAGGATGCCTACTTCCACATCCCCATTCTAAAAGGACACCGGAAGTTCCTCAGGTTCGTGGTCCAAGGACGGCACTACCAGTTCAAGGCCCTCCCGTTCGGATTAAAGTCGGCACCCAGGCTATTCACCAGGTGCCTAGCACTGGTGGCGGCGTGGCTACGCCTGCAAGGGATCCACGTCTATCCCTACCTGGACGACTGGCTCATCCGAGCAAGGACAAGGGAGCTCGCTGTAGAACACACAGCGAAGACCGTCCAGCTACTCGCGGACCTGGGGTTCTCCCATCAACTTCCCCAAATCCCACCTGGTCCCTTCGCAGGTCACCTGTTTCTGGGAGCCAAGCTCGACACAGTGGCCCGGCTGGCCTCGCCGTCCGATGAAAAGACGAAAGCCATCCTGGGCAAGGTGCAACGCTTGCTAGCCACGGACGTAGCCAGGGTAAGATCAATCAAATCCCTTATCGGGATGATGTCCTGCATCTATCTGGTACGCCTGTGCAGACTTCGAATGCGTCCACTGCATGAGTTCCTCGACGCGCGCTGGATCCAGGCGACGGGCAGCTTCGAGGACAAGAGACCGCTCAACAAGACCTTCCGACGAGTGATCCGGTGGTGGGGCACCCGCACTCATCTGCCGGCGGGCGCAGACTTTCAGACCCCAGCTCACCAGGTAACGGTGACGACGGATGCCTCCCTGGAAGGGTGTGGAGCGCATACCAGAAATCTCCACGCGAGAGGCCTTTGGTTCCCGGAGGAAAAACAGCTTCATATCAACATTCTGGAGCTCCGCGCAGTGTTTTGGGCCCTCAGGTCCTTTCTTCCGTCCCTCAAGGGCAAGGTGGTGAGTATCTTCACCGACAACACCACCACAATGTTCTACATCAGGAAGCAGGGTGGAACCAGATATCCAGCCCTGTCCAAGGAATCCCAGGATCTGTGGCACTGAGCTGTCGACCAGGGGATGTTTTTGGTACCTTTTCATCTGGCAGGGATAAAGAACACAATCGCCGACTCACTCAGCAGGGAGCTGCGCTCGTGCCACGAGTGGGAGCTACGCCGGGATCAAGTGGATCGACTCTTCAGGTTGTGGGGCAGACCCCAGGTCGACCTCATCGCGACTGCGACAAAGTGCCAGAGGTTCGCCAGCAGGTTCCCCCAACCGAGGAGCATGGGCGATGCTTTCTCGTTCCCCTGGGACGGCCTGTTCCTCTGTGCTTTCCCGCCGTTGCCACTGCTACTCCGGCTCGTCAACCAGCTCAAGAGTTCCCGGTGCAGGATGATCCTTGTCACACCGGCGTGGCCGTGACTGATCTGGTTCCCGGACCTTCTGGATGTATCGGTGTCCCCACCAGTAAAACTGCCCTTGGACGCAGATCTTCTCTCCAGAGAAGGAGGTGCCATTCTTCATCATGACCCGAAGTCGCTGAAATTTGCAGGCCTGGCTCCTGCAGCACTAGAGTTTGGGGGATACGATATACCGGCCGACTGCAGAGAGGTTCTTGCATAGGCCAGGGTGTCCTCTCTCAAGTGTTACAGACACAAATGGAAGAGGTTCTCTGTCTGGTGCCGGGCACAGAAGATTAACCCTCTACGGATTACGGTCCCTCAAGTATTGCCATACCTACTGTCGTTGGCCAAGGCTGTACTAGCTCAGGCCTCCATTAAGATGCATCTGGCTGCCATCTCCAGATACACCAGGACAACAGGACGGGTGTCATTGTGGTCTCATCGCCTGGTGAAGGAGTTTATGAAGGGACTATTCCGCTCGTTCCCGCCGGTGAAGGCTCCAGCCCCGGCTTGGAACTCAACGTGGTGCTGACTAGGCTCCTGGACACCCCGTTCAAGTCTATGCATACGGCACCGTTGAAGTTCCTATCGTGGAAAACGGCTTTTCTTGTGGCCATCACCTCCGCACGGCGCGTGGGAGAGATTCAGGCCCTATCTTGCAAGCCTCCATACTTTACTTTTCACGACACGAGGGTGGTGCTCAGGACGCATCCCTCCTTCATGCCCAAGGTGCCGTCGGACTTCCACCTCAACAAGCCCTTGGTGTTACCAGTTTTCTTCCCGTCGCCTTCGTCGCCGGCCGAGAGGACTTTGCACTCGCTGGATGTAGCTAGAGCGCTGAAGTTCTACGTGGACCGCACGAAGAGTTTTCGGAAGACGTCACAGCTTTTTGTGAACTTTGGACCTGTGAATCAAGGGAAGGCTCTCTCGAAGGCTTCCATTTCCAGATGGCTCTCCGGCTGTATCATGCACTGTCACCGGTTGGCAAACCGGCCGCTGCCCGGCCGTCCGAGAGCCCATTTGACCAGAGCGATCGCTGCTATCACGGCGTTCTTGTCTGGGTGTGCCCCTGCTGAACATCTGCAGGGCTGCTACGTGGAGGTTGACGCACACATTTACGAAATTCTACTGCGTCGATCAGGATTCCAGGGAGGAGTCCAGGGTCGGCCAAGCAGTGCTACGCAACCTGTTTGCCTGAAGGGCCTGGTGAGGAGGTAAGAGTTGCTTAATGTTGAGCCTTTTGCCACCTCCCGTGGTTGTGCATGTGTACTGCTATGTAATCTTATATTCATGAGCATGTGAATCCATGCCAGACCCCATGCTGTAGAAGGAACAAGTTACTTACCTGTAACTGTTCTCCGGCATGGGTCTGGCATGGATTCACATGCGAACCCTCCCGCCTACCCCTCTGCGGCTCTTCACTTGGTCATACTGCCACTTTACGTGTTACCAAATCTGAGGATGGCTACCGGAGGTGGGCCTTAGGGAGAGGGCTGTCATTGGCTGTGGGCGGTATGACCCAGAGATCAGTGATTGGTTACTACTAGGAAAGACAGATCAGAAACGAAACTGATAATGATTTTTTTTCTGTACCGAGGATTCCCAGCCTGACTGGGAATATTCATGAGCATGTGAATCCATGCCAGACCCATGCTGGAGAACAACAGTTACAGGTAAGTAACTTGTTCCTTAGTGGAAAGCCCCTGTAATTAAAAGCCTTCATGGAGGGGGGTTAAAATACGTGCCCCCCCCCGCGAATATCGAATCCAAATCCCAATCCAACTTCAAGGTTGTCCTTACTAAGATTATGGGCTCTCCTTTCGTGCCAATGCATAAAGCATGTCTTATTCTTAAGACTACTTTTCTAGTGGCTGTTATTTCTATCAGGAGGGTAAGTGAACTGTAAGCCCTTTTAGTTCAAGATCCTTTTGTTTTCATTCATAAGGACAAATTTGTTTTGCGTGCATATCCACGCTTCTCACCAAAATTAATTTCAAAGTTTCATCTAAGTCAATCCATATAACTTCCAGCTTTTTCAAAATACTCTAAATTCAACTAGGAGATCTCTCCATACACTTGATATTCGGAGAGCATTGATGTATTGCCTCTATGAAAAAACCACTCGGACAGATCAATTTTGTCTCCATTAACACTTGTAGAGAAGGTGATCCTGTCTCCAAATAGTCACTCTAAATGGATTGTTAAATGTATCCAGATATGTCAAGTTCTATCCAAGAGAACATTGCCTTTCACGCCTAGAGCACTCTCTACCCGAGGTGCATGGACTACTCTAGCTTTCACTGCAAATGCACCTCTAGATGGCATTTGCAAAGCAGCTACCTGGAGTCAAGCCATAAATTAGTTTTCAAAAATTGATTAGCAGAGTTTTCTAATTAAACTTTTCTTGATTAGCAAACCCCATTTGATTAGCAATTTTGTACTAATGTTTTTTATGCCACCAGAAGATACTTGTACCGAAGATATAAAATGAGCAAGAATACAGCAGTTTTGTATACCGCTGAAGTAAGACATTAGTGAGAGAAGTCAGGCCTTGCAAATTATTTCTGTAAAATGATGCACGTCACCACAAACCCGCTTTAGTTTGGCACACTGCTGCCACCCAGAGGCCAGCCATGCACAGTGAAACCTTTTATTTGAAATGTACTGCAAAGTAAAGTTTAAATAAGTTTCCAACATCCCCTGCAATAGTACTGGCCCTTCTTAAAATCTACTCGACTATGCGAATGGGCAAAAATGCTTTGTGAGCCCTGGATGAGTGTCTGTAAAAAGGTTAGCTGCAGGAATGGACACAGATATGATGAAAAAGGCTCTGAAAACAGTTTTGCCATCTCGCTCTACTACAGGTGTAAATATTTAATGCAATCATAATCATAGAGCAAAGTGAGCTCTGGAGGCCATCTACAGTGTACAGTTTTGCAGTAGGTCTGTAGATGTACAGAATGGATGAAACTATTGATCGCTAATTTAAGTAAATGTCAAGTTAGCTTTTTGTATTCATTATGTAAAAGACTAAGCAGAGTGGATGGCGTAGCAAGCGGAGAACAGGGCAAACTAGACAGAATATTGTATTTTGCGACCATCTTACTTTCAGGGTAGCGGGTTTAAACCAACATGGTAAATAGAATTTCAAGGAGTATGGGATCAGCTCATGGGTTGAGCACCAGTTGCAAGCTGTATGTAACCAGCAGGCACAGGACGAAGTTTGCCATCTAAGCATTTGACCGCCTGGTCATGTACATTTTCATAAGTGTCCACTAAGCGATATGATGCATCTTTCCCAACAAAATGAAATCTAGATTTACACTTAACTTTAAAGCATGGAGACAATGCAGTGTTTTACAGTAGCAATACTGTAATTATGGTATGTAGCCTATTGCATTTTTAGAAAAAGCATTTTGTAAAAAATAAAAACCAACACATACTGGTCTTTGACAGACAGGTTACAGTTAGCTTAGTAACAGTATTATCCCGATTATTTCTGGTTTGCAATTATTTGAAAAATTAAATGTGCGTAGGACTCCCACACAGGCAATTTGGCATATGAGTGAAGGGGATGATTACTGCTGCACTCTCTCCATTAGCCCCTTTGAACTTGCAGTGAACAGAGAAAAGAGGGTGGAGAGAGCTCTGAAGGCAAGAGAAAAATGCAGGGTGAGCTGTGCTTTGATTAAACAGGGTAACTTAAATAGCTAACTTTGCTACACAAATGCCAATTTAATTAGCAAACCAACAGAATTACATTGCAAATTGCTCCAACACTGCTTAATTTATGCCTTTACACAACACTTTCTTAAATAATCATTCTAAGACTGATTCACTGGTGGGTCAGGCGGTATTAAAACAGCTTTTTGCTGCTCTACTGTCAAACATCCCACCTCCTAGTACTGCTCACTAGTCTATGCGCAGCATGTGATTCTAAGCAGATCAACAAGCTTCAGAAGGCATATATTACCTACTGTAATCTTATTTCTTATTTCTGATGCTTGTCTCTGCTTACATTCACATGTGCCCGCCCTTCCTCCCCTCTTGGAGTTGAAGGTGCATAGACTACTTACATCTTTCCTTTTCTTTTCTATACTCGCTCATGCATTCTCTGTAGGCTCCCTCATGGCAGAAGAAAAACCGGGGAGGTCCTATTCAGGCACTCTGGCAGACGAAGTACAGGGGATGGAAAACTCCTCCCTCAATGCCTGTCTGCCCAGACGCCCTGGAGCCTAGGCGGGGACACCCAAGGGGTCCTGCTGATGCTAAAACACATACAGGCGGTAGAAGGGCTGACCAAGAACAACCACGCTAGAAATGGCAAAAAAGGGAGGGCCACAAGTTGGTACTTGGGTGCCTATATTGTGCACTACTGAGGCTATGGACATAGCCTCGGTATAAAAATGACACAATAGTTGGTATAACATGTCCACTGCCACCACCTTTAACTATGAGACTGTGACTGAAAATCACAGGAGCAGAGAGAAGCGGGAAACTAGGTATCCCTTTGGCACACCACATATGGTGGTGTGTGCCAATCTCGGACTGTAAAGTTTTAGGAGAGATACTATCCTTAAGAACAATAGCTACTTGAGGATATTTAAGAAGAGAAAAAATCTGACATGAGGACCCTAAGGGTCCCCAGCAACACTGCCTGTGTGCTGCAATAGTGAAATACAGATGCTTTTAAGAGTTAGAGTAGACAGACTCCATAGTACAGGTAGAAAACAAAGAATAGAGTTCCAAAAGAGAGAGCCTACAAGAATGAATGAGTGGAAAAAGGCTCCACTTATTCAGTATTTACTGAAAAAGGTCCAGACATCAAGCAGAAAAGTGCTGGGATTCTCACGAGAGGGGATGAAGCATAAAAAGGATAAATCTCCCTAACAGTCCCTGCCTACGATAAGCAGGCAGAAGGTCCTGTGATGGATACCACACTCTGCAACAAAGGCACACACTAAATACATAACCCATGGCTGTAACTCAACTAAATCATATGACACACAGCTCTACGGTGCTAAAAGAAAGTGGTAAATCCCTTTGTAGCTCAAAGCGTCCTTTTGGGCCCTCGCCTACGTGATTGCTGCATGACAAACATCCAAAAATAACGCAAGGTAAAGTAGGTCTCCAGCATGGGGTCTGTTCATGGATTCACATGCTCATGAATATTCCCCGTCAGGCTGGGAGTCCTTGGTAAAAGACTGTCACTTTTACTTACAAACTGTATTACTCCTCTAAACAAATCACTGTCCTCTAGGTCATACTGCCACCATCCAATGACACTCCTCTCCCTAAGCCCCTGCTCTGGCATCCATCTTCAGATTTTTACTGCACGCTTCAGTGTTGGGAGTACTCGAGTTTGCTCTACGTTTTTTGTTTCCCTGGAAAAAAGTTCTATTTTTGTTCTGAGAGAGCCCATGTGCTCTTTCCATCTTCCGACAGCAGGAATCCGTTGTCTGTGAATTTCAGTGCCCTGCATGGGCGAAGATTGTCAAAGGTTTGTTTCTAGAAGGCCATCTGGCCTACTTCGCACCCTCCGACCATGACGGAGGAGAAGGAAGGAAGATCCTTCTTCAAGACCTGCACCAAGTGCGGGCTACGGAAAGTGTTTGTGGAGGACAAGCACCTGCAATACCTCTGTCTTCATCCGGACCACACGGAAGGAGAGTGCGAGATCTGCCTCGGCTTCTCCAAGAAGACAGATGGGCAAAGTAGACCGGTGGTGCGGCTGAATGCCAAGGCCTCTTCCCCATGCTCCGAGCAGTGTCCTGCCTCACCCAGTACTGGCCGTTCGAGGAGCAGGCTTTTAAATCCTTTGAGGGCGCCTCATCCGTAGGGGCCGAAGACGAGGCTAAGCACACCAAGTCCTGTTCCATCGGGGACGCTGTGCAAGCAGGTCCCGCGCAGGACAGGGCACGATTGCCATCACCATCCGCCTCCATCGACAGCCAGCGATCAAGCTCCTTCTCAAAGGAAATCGTCCAACCCAGCTAAGCTGCGGAAGAAGCCGAAGAATCCAGGGACGGAGAATGCATCCATACTGCCCAAGAAAGCCAAATTGGCTCAGTAGTAGTCCTGGTCAACGATGGAGCTGGTGGCGGTGGATCTCACAAAGGCTAAAGGGGCTGAGCTTGTAAAGGTAACCCCCACAGTGCAGAAGGGTCCCTGCCTCTGAGGCGGGAAATCACTGCAGTGACTATGGTGAAGTCTGCTGGCACGCCGGACAAGAGCATGCTGGCTCTGACCCCTCAGGGTGGAATAAGGGGGGGGGGGCGCGGGGCGGCCCCGGACCAGTCCAAGGCTGTCTCTCAGGCCATGGAAGTTTCTTCCACAGACGACGAGGACCTGCAGTCCTTATTCACATCCATGAGGACGGCGCAGGGCCCAGTGTTCCGATCACACCAGCTCAGCCGAGGAATGTATCTCTGGACATCCTGTCCACCCTCCACACTCTGGTGGCTGAGTTCCAGAAGAGGATGCCACAAGGGCCTGTTCCAACGGTCCCTCAGGTGCCTGACCAAATGCCAATGACTAAGAGTAAGCAATATCCAATGCATCCATTTCAACTTCTGCGTCGGCCACCTCTTCCCCCAGCAGGCCCAGACACAGGGACGGATATGGCCACAATGGTGATATTGTCTGAGCGGGCAGCGGATCCCCGCAGCCTAGGGTGTACCCACCGGACGCAGTGGTGTCGTTCCATTCCATGCTCACGAGAGCCTTCGAGCTGTTTCAGCTTGTGCCAGAGGAGACCAGGCCAAAAGCT
Organism: Ambystoma mexicanum; assembly: GCF_040938575.1. Taxonomy (NCBI): domain Eukaryota; kingdom Metazoa; phylum Chordata; class Amphibia; order Caudata; family Ambystomatidae; genus Ambystoma; species Ambystoma mexicanum. The sequence continues at coordinate 307,272,771 of NC_090934.1, read as the reverse complement.
AGACCATTAAGGCGGTGCCTTTCCTGGAGGTGTTGGAGGAAGGCCTGGCCCTTTGAACCCTTGAATGGCTCCAGCCAAGAGGGATAGGCTGGAGAGGTACCGGAATCCGCACGCAAGAGCCAGAGGTCTCAATCCTCACCGGATTTAGTGTGTTCAGCATCCGTGAGGAAACAGTCGTCGAACGCCTCCTCTTCTTCAGTCCCTCCGGACAGCGAGGGTAAGAAGGTGGATGCCATGCGGAAGAAAGTTATTTACACTGCGTCGTCCATCATCAAGGTGGCCAATGCACTGGCGATCCTAGCCAGGTACGACAGGGAACTGTGGTACAAGTTGGTTCTGTTTTTGGTGTTTCACCCGGACAAGAGAATTGAGGCGATCACCCTCTTCTAGGAGAGAGGTTGCGCGGGACCACGCCATCACAGTGGCGCTGGACGTTACCGACAGAGTTCTGGCAGATGGGGGGGAGGGGGGCGACAGTGTCTGCATTCGTCACCAAGGCTGGTTGAAGGCCACGAATTTCCACCAGGTGGTACAAACTAAGGTGCTAGATATGCCTTTCAATGGAGATTACATTTTCGGCCTGTTCTCTGGCCAACCTCACTCAGCACTGCTCTTGCTCCTCCAACACTTTCTCCTCCTAGTACTGTCACCCTTCAAAGTCCACAACCCAGGAAGCCCACAGAAGCAGTTCTCAGGCCTACATTGGAGGAGGGCAGCGTCGCTGTTGCCAGCAGGGCACCGGAACAAGCCTGAACCGACCAAGATGTCTGGCCCCCACCCATGCACCCCGGTGAGAGGCTGACTGACCAGGTTCATCAGCGAGTGGAAAAGATCACCGACAGATGGGTGCTGGACGCTCTCTTCCGAGAACATACCCTGGATTTCAGTGCAGGTGTCCGTGGATCCCTCCGGTGGCCTGTCAGGAGCAGCACATCCCTCAGCTCTTGGAGGAGGTACAGTCCATGCTACAAAAAGGGGTGATAGAGCTGCTTCCCCAGTGACTCTGGGGCCACGGCATATATTCCAGATATTTATTGGTAAAGACGCAGGGCTGGAGGCCATTCTAGAACTGCGACGTCTGAAGTACCACAATCTCTGAAATTCATGATGGTCACGTTGCAGCAGGTGCTTGGCCAACTGGAAAGAGGGGATTTCTTGACATCACTGGACCTGGAGGACGCATAATTCCACGTCCCGATTCCCGAAACACTGGACGATTCTGCGCTTCAATGTGCAGGGACAGCACTACCAGTTCAAGGCCCTACCCTTCCACTTGACGTCAGCCCCCAGAGTGTTCACAAAGTGCTTGGTACCATTGGAGGCCCATCTGTGACTAAGGGGTAATCGCAAACACCTGTACCTTGACAACTGGCTCACCCGCGCCCGGACGCAAGATTTGGCCGTCGGACACACGAATCCGGCTGTCAAGCTGCTGATTGATCTGGGATTCTCCATCAATTATTCAAAGTCCTGCTTCACGCCATTGCAGCACTCGCTGTTCTTGGGGGCCAGGCTTAATGGTTTACTCCCTAGCATCACCCTCTAAGGATAGGTTAGCGGCCATTCAGGGAAAGTTGCAGCAGCTGTTGCTGAAGACGACTACTGTGTGAACCATCAAGTCGTTGCTCGGCATGATGCCGTCCTGCATCTACCTCATTCGGCTCTGCAGGTTACAGACGTGACCTCTTCAGGAGTTTTTGGATGCCTGTTGGGTACAAGTGTCCAGAAACTTCGTGGACAAGATCACTGTGGACGATGAAGTCTGTCAGGCGATGAGGTGGTGGGGCATCCGTTCCAACATCACCCGGGGCATGAAGTTTTGGAACCCTCCATTCCAGGAAACGGTCGCCACGGATGTTTCTCTGGAAGGCTGGGGATCCCACACCAGATGTCTGCATGCCAGAGGCCTCTGGCTGCACAAGAAGGATCTCCATATAAACGTGGAGCTACAGGTGTTTTCTGGGCCCACAAGTCAGTCCTGTCTCTGAAGGGCAAGGTGGTGAGGATCTTCATGGACAACACCACCACAATGTTCTACATTGGGAAACCAGGAGGGGCACTCCTCTGCATTCTCCAGGGAAGCGCATGACTTATGGTGCTGGGCCGTCAGACAAGTAATGTTACTCGTCCCTCCTCACCTACGGGAGTCAAGAACACCATCGCAGATTCCCTCAGCAGGGAATTGTGCTCCTGCCATGAGTGGAAACTGTGGCAGGACCAGGAGGACCACATCTTTGCCAAGTGGGTCAGTGCCAGATCCATCTGTTTGCGACGGTGATCTCCAAATGCCAGAGGTTTGCCAGCAGATTCCACCAACCGAGGAGCCTGGGGGACGTGTACTCCTTCCCTTGGAAAGGGATGCTCCTGTATGCTTTTCCTCCGTTGCCTCTCCGGTTAAGTCATCAATACATCCAGTGTCAGTGCAGGATGATACTCATCGCACCAGCGTGGCTGAGGCACATTTGGTATCTGGATCTTCTCAACGTGTCAGCGTTGCCTATCGGTCGAAGTCGCCTCTGGTCAAGCTACCAGTGGTCCTGGATCTTCTCGACAGAGGAGGCGGCGCAATCCTGCATCATGACCCAGGATCGCTCGACCGGAGCTCTTAGCTCCTGCAGCCATAGGGTTTGAAGGATGAGTGTCCTGCGGACTGCAGGGAAGTGCTTGCCTGGGCGTTGTCTACTTTAAAGTGTTAGGGTCACAAGTGGAAGCGGTTTGCTACGTGGTGCTGGTTGCAGAAGATTACCCCCTCTGAGGGTCACGGCCCTGCAGGTTCTTCCATATTTGCCATCCTTGCCCAAGGCCGGACTGGCGCTCTCCTCAATCAAGGTACATCTAGTGGCTATCACCTTCTACACCAAGTCTCCCGGAAGGTCGTCTCTCTGGTCCTATCGAACAATTCCTCAAAGGACTCTTTCGCTTCTTCACACTGGTGAAGGCTCCTGCCCTGCCGTGGGAATTCGGGGCCTCCCTTCGAGCCTATGCATCAGGCCTCAGTCCTCTCGTGGAAAACTGCTTTCCTGGTGGCAATCGCCTCCGCCAGGAGGGTCGGTGAGATCCAGGCCCTATCCTGCCAGCAGCCATATCTGACTTTCCATGAAACGAGGGTGGTGCTGCGGGCGCCCACTCTTTCATGCCAAAGGTTCTGTTGGAATTCCACCTCAACAAACGACCATTTTCAATACAAGGTCCTCCCTTTTTGGCCTCAACTCGGCCCCCAGGGTCTTACCAGGCTAATAAATACGGTGGTTACCCTACTGAGTGCGCAGGGCCTCCACCTCTACCCATACCTCGACGACTGGCTTGTCAGGGCTACATCTCTGGAAGCAGTTCACCACTCCTCCCATGCCCTTATGATCACACTGAACGTTCTGGGCTTCTCGCTCAATCTCAAGAAGTCGCAGCTGCAGCCCATGCAGACTGACTTTCCAGGGCCTCATCTGGGATACGTGCTCCGAGAAGCTATTTCCTTTGGAGGACAAGATCTCGGCCATCAAGAGGGCCACCTCCCACTTCCTCGGCAGAGAGGTGACCTCGGGTTGGTGGTACCAGCATCTTCTGGGTCTCTTGGCATCCGTCCTACACACGAGATTGATGAGGATTCAGCTGCACTTTGCAGCATCATGGAACCAGGTGCAGGGCTCCCAATCCGAGTTGATCAAAGTTCCGCCATCTCTCCACCCGGACCTAACATGGTGGTCCATGGACTGAAACCTACAGATGGGCAAACCCTTTTGGGTGCCCTTCCCGCAGGCCACAATCACCAGACCCCCTCACTTGAGGGCTGGGGAGCCACCCCTGGACGATCTCTCCGTCCACGGCACCTGGACTCGCCAGGAGCATGAATACCACATCAATTGGTTAGAGCTGAACGCCATCTGGCTAGCGCTCTGAACATTCCTACCACTTCTCAGGGGCAGGGTTTTCCTCATCCAGACAGACGACTCGACCAGCATGTACTAAGTCAACAAGCAGGGAGGCACCAGATCCCCTCTGTGCAGACTGGCAATCGGCATATGGGAGTGGGCTCTGGAAAACTACATATAACTCACAGCAGTCTACCTCCTGGGGGAAGCCAACCTGGAGGCAGACTGGCTCAGCAGGTTGAGAGCGTACAATTACGAGTGGCAGCTAAACAACCTAGTCATTCAGGAGATCTTCAGCAGGTGGGGTCATCCCCAGGCGGAGCGCTTTGCCTCCTGGCACCACAAGAAGTGCCCTTAGCTCGCCTCTTGGCAGGGACAGAGCCCCGGCTCCCTGGGAGACGCATTTTGGCTTCAGTGGAACGGCATGGCACTTACGCCTTCACACCCACCCCACTGATTCAGAGTGATTTGCAAGATCAGGGAGTCTCGCCAACTCCTGACGGGCCCAGCACATCTTCTGGCTCAACAGGGCGGCAGGGTCATCCACCCCGCCCCATAGAAACTAGCCATCATAGTGTGGTACCTGAGCAGGTAACGCTGCTTCACCTCAGCCTCTCGCATGCTAATCTGGAAATCATACAGGGTGCAAGGAGCAAGGCTACCAGGTCCCAGTATAAGAGTAAATGTAACAGATTCTGCCACTGGGTAGACTACAAGGAAATCAACCCCCTCGCATGTTCTTTGGATAATTGCTCTCCTTCTCGGTGCACCTCACCCACTCTGGGGTGCAGGTGGACACCTGCCGTAGATACCTCGCAGCCATTGGGGCTTGCAGGAACTCTGAGGGGGATCTTCTCCTCCAATCCCATCGTCAAACATCTGACGGGGCTTGCAAGGGTCTACCCGCCCGTTAAGAGGCCACACCCTGTGTGGGACCTCAACATAGTCTTGGGCACTCTGGCACACAAGCCGTTTAAGCCACTGGCGCCCGTGGACATCAGGTTGGTCACCATCAAGACGGCCTTGCTAGTTGGCCTCACTTCGGCTCGTAGAGTCGGCGAAATACAGACGTTGGTCGCCTCAGAGCCATATACCACATTTCTCAGGGACAAAGTGGTCCTGCGGGGACACCCGGCATTTCTGCCCAAGGTGCTGTCTGCTTTCCACTTGAAAGAGGAAATAGTCCTTCCTACGTTCTTTCCCGATCCCAAGTATGAAGCACAGAGGGTACTGCACTGCCTGGATGTCTGACGTGCCCTGAAATTTTAGTTGGATAGGACCAAAGGCTTCCGCAAATCGGCCACTCTGTCACGTTCGGAGGCTCAAGACCAGGCTATCAGGCCTCCATATCCCGCTGGATGGTCTCGGCCCTCAAAGAAGCATACGAGGGCCAGCACAAGCCGCTCCCGGCCAACATGCATGCCCACGCAGTTGGGGCCAAAGCAACTGTCATCGCATTCCAGCACCATGTTCCCTGGCAAGTCATAAGCAGGGCGCCCACTTGGGCCACTTCAGCTTTCTGCAAGCATTACTGTTTGGACGCCGGCTCTAGATCTGATGCGGCGTTCGGACTGGCGGTTCTCAGGAACTTAATTGCTTAAGGAGGGTCTTCTCTCCACCCTGGGGCTACATTCAGTTGTAATAGCCCCTGCAGTATGGAGGAAAGGGGATGGCACGTAAGAGTAATTATAAGTACTCAACGAAGCGAATAACGTACTTAGTCCCCTTTCCTCCATACGTCCACCAATCTCCCCCTTAATACTGGTGTCATTAGACAATGTTAAATCTATTGTCGTGTCAATGGGGACTGAGGTGTGGCGCCGGATGGCGGAGTCAGGGCAGTGCATGCTCCCTGTGCCGCACTCCTGCTGCGCACCTCTAAATTTAAAGGGGAAGGTTTTTTTCAGGTGAAAAAGGTTGTCTCCCGTTCCTTGGAAGGGACACCCATGCAGTATGGAGGAAAGGGGACTAGGAGTACGTTGGTCACTACGGTGAGTGACTTATAATTTTTTCCCCGAAACCTTAATCACCGGCTGAAAGGGCCTTGCACCCGCTGGACATTTTTCGGGCCCTGAGACCACTCCACCAGAGTGATAGCTGTGACAATGGCGTTACTGGCTGGTGTGCCCCTGCTGGACATCTCCAGGGCTGCTACGTGGAGGTCCACTCACACCTTCACGAGGTTCTATAGCGTCGACGGGGATTCCAGAGTCGGCCAAGCAGTGCTACGCAACCTGTCGCTTCAAGCAAACCTATTTTCAGAGGTAAGAGTTGGTTGCTTCTGTTGAGCCTTGCCACCTCTCGTGGTTTTTATGTTGTACTGCTGGGTATTGGTTATTCATGAGCTTGTGAATCCATGCCAGACCCCATGCTGGAGAAGGAACAAGTAACTTACCTGTAACTATTGTTCTCCCATATAGGTCTGGCATGGATTCACCCTCCCTCCATCCCCTCTGCGCTCTTCTTAGTCCTACTGCCACTTTACATGCTTACCAAATCTGAAGATGGCTGCCAGAGGAGGGCATAGCGAGAGGACAATCATTGGATGTGGGCAGTATGACCTAGAGGACAGTGATTTGTTTAGAGGAGAAATAGTTTGTAAGTGAAATTTCTTTTTAGAGGATTCCCAGTCTGACGAGGCATATTCATGAGCATGTGGGTCAATGCCAGAGCCGTACTGAAGAAAAATAGTTACAAGTAACTTGTTCCTTACCGCCGCCATGCTTCAAAAAATCATACCTTTTGCGTGCTGAGAAACTAGCGGCAAAGCTTAAACTCTTGACTCATGTCCACGGTATGTCAAAAATTAGGCACACAAGTTCCAAAGAATTTTGAAACATATTTTAGTCTAATCTTTTGACACTTGTGGACGCTACATGAAAACACAATTTCCACGTCCTCTATCAGAAGCTTTATCCCATGAATCCTTTTCAATTTCAGAATGTTCCTAGCTCTAGCCAGTGCACTGGGGGAAATTTGAGCAAAGCATGAAAAAGATTTCATGCTTTTTTAGATTTTAAAGAAGGGCACCCTGACCAATTTTCAGATCCACAAACATGGGTAGGTCCTCCTGTCAAAACAGATGTTACTCACTACAGCCCCCACCCACTCCCCCCTGAGACGACTTCTATTCAATCTGCCCCTCCTGATGAACAAGGGGTTACGATGATCTATACGCCATTGGTGACCATCAACCAACGGGTGATCAAGGTTCATAAGATCAATTTTTCTCAGGATATTATGATTATTGTTCAGACATTTACGCCTTCCCTTCACTCGAAGACCAAGATCAGTCTATTGCCGTTTCTCCCATACATGATCAACTGCAATATAATGACTTACTCATTTTAGCAGCACAGAATTTTAAAATTGATGCACCATAATACCTGCAAGACAGACTTTGTGGATGGCATGTTTGGCTATCAGAAGTCTATAGTTAGTACAATCAGTACAAAGACTCATACAACCCTCTTTACTAACCCCCTCTTTGATTAGGGCAGAAAACCCAAGAATTGAAACAATATTTAAACCTTTGCCTACATATCCACTCTATATTAGAACGTCAACCGGATTCCTTAGTGGTTACAACCACGAGTAAAAGAGCAGGTACACCACTAGCATCTGCAGAGGTACCCTCAGAAAAAGAAAGCAAAACACGTCAGCAGCGTATGAAACACGCATTGCAAACAATACTACCTTATTAGCGAACTATAACGGCAACCTATGGAATACAGTCCTTCAACATCTCGATACAGTTCCTGAGCCGTTAAAATACCAGATCCAAGAATGTGTGATTGTAAGCAAGTTGCCAACTGCATCCTTAAAAACAAAGATGCAGCAGGTAATGCTGGTCACATTATTGCAGAAGGAACGCTTTTAAAACTCCATTCTTGACTATGCCAATCAGGCTTCAAATTAGAGAGACAGGCTACTTTATTGAACGTGCCAATTGGAACAAATGTTCTTTGGCAAGGCAGTAGAGGATGCACTGAAGTGCAAATGAAGAGACCCTGAAGACTCTAGGTAAAATAGCAAATAAACCCTAAATATAACAGGGGTATTTAATACAGTCTGCTCCTTTCGTGGGCTGGGGATCCCAGGCTCGCCTCAAACAGGATAGTTGGGGACAGTACTCTTCTTGGTTTACATCTCAAGGCCAATCCTCTCTTTGAGTCAATTTTTCGTAGGGGCTATGAAAGAACTCTCGGTAGGGGTAGAGCTGCCACTGCTAGAGGCAGCTCCGCCTCGAAGCAATGCAAGCCCCATCAAGTTTCCCTCGCATATCTCCCCATTAGGAGGCCACATTTTTCAATTCGACCACAAATGGGAGGTAATTGCATTGGATCAGTGGGTGTTTACAAGTGTCAAAGGTTTACTCGATATTGTTTCTAGAGAAACTCCAACATCATCCACCAAGACAAAGGAAAATGTCTCCACAGCATCAGCAAATTCTGCAAGAAGACATCAAATCTCTCCTTCAAAAATAGTTCCAACTCACAAAGTAAACAAGGGAATCTATTCAGTGTATTTCCTAGTAACAAAAAAGGTATTAAGTATGCGCCCTGTGTTGGACCTGGACCAGCCAACACATGTCGAACAGCAGATGTTTCGTATGTCAACACTCCAATAAGTAATTCCCTTCTTAAAACATGGATTACATGGCAACATTGGTCATGAAAGATGGCATACTTTCATATTTCAATGCTACAAACGCATCGAAAGTACCTGTTGTTCCAGCTTGGGAATACTAACTCAGTTCAAGGTCCTTCCTTTCGGCATGTCATCAGCGCCAAGGGTGATTACGCAAGTTCTAGCAGTGGTGGCAGCACACTTGCAAAGCCAATCCATCTCAGTGTACCCTTATTTAGACAAGTCTGTCTCATAACAGGAGAAACGCAACAAATGTGTCAAAACACCACCCAGGAAACCATATATTCCAATTGGGGTTCTCGATCAACGAGAAAGTCGGAGTCCCATCCCCAGTCAAAACACTTTATGGGACCATTAAAAAACTCGAGGCTTGTTCTTTTCCTCAAAAGAAAGATTAAACCATGCTGTTCTAAATCCCTCATGACGTGTTTTTGAATAACCATACGCAAGGCAATGCGCCTGCTCGGGATGATGGCTTCATGCGTGCCTCTGCGCATGCCTCCTGTACAAGAATGGCTAGCGAAACATTGGTCTCGGGCAAGCTGACAGTAGGGACGATCAAGTGGTCATTTCGCAGCTGTTCATACAGGCTCTACTCCGGTGGACCAAAGAATGTTAAAGGGGAAACCCTTTTGCAATCCACTAGTGCAGGCCACTCGCAACAGACGGCTCACTCCCAGGGTGGGGAGTACATTACCGTCATCACACTGAACACAGCGTGTGGACACAGTCGAAGGAAAAATCTGATCAATCTACTGGATTTATCAGTACTCAAAGCGCTACAAGTGTTTAAACATTACTTAGCAGGGCAAACCGTTCTAGTCCTCGCAGACGGTACCACTGCTAGGTTTTATCTCCACAAACAAGTCTGTGGAAATGGGCGCTCAAACGCAAGATCTATGTATTGTCTCAACACATTCCAGGGGAACACAATTCACTAGCAGACTCTTTATTTGTATTTATTTTATTTGTAGCGCGCGCCAGGCCCAAAGGCATCCGGGCCCGAAAACTTAATAGGCAAAGTTACAGAACTGAACAACATATACAAGTGAATATACTTTAAGCGAGAGACCTGCACCTTCCCGCAGAACAGGAGTGGCAAATTTACAATATTTTACACAATGTCGTTGCCCAGTGGGGGCAACCAGATATAGATCTGTTTGCAACAGAACATACAATGCCCAGACTTCACATACAGAGATCAAGGAATGCACTGTGGGTGAGCTGGTGAGGGAAATGTTCTTACTTTTCCACCAACACCACTCCTCAGAGTAGTCCACAGAAAGCACCAGAACAAGTCACTTTTCTACTAATGGCTCCAATGTGTGCGTGACAACCATGGTTGCCACACTTCCTTCCCGTCTATCAGACTCGCCCCCACTCTCCTATAATTCAGAAAAGTACTCCAGACCCACCTCTTCAAGGAGTCTGCCCCTCTCATCCCTACCGCCTGATACAGCTGTACCCCTCTGTCCCCAGCTGTACTCTACCCTCCCTACTGTATATCTATTCTCTTATGAGTGAAAAGCACTCTGTTATCCCTCTGTATTGGTGTATTCTATTGTAAAGCGCTCTGTTGCTTCTCAAAGCTAGGTCTGCGCTCAAATGCCGTAATACTGAAACTGTTGGTATGCAAGCCAATCAAACTTCCATGCCCATATAACCTGCTGTCTCAATACAGAAGTCCTACAGTGTGTACATTTAACCTTCCACAAAGGTGTATGGACAGCCTAAAAGAGGCACGGAAACGCAATACAAGACACCACTATTTTAACAAATAAAAATGATTTGTCATATGGTGCAAATCATGAATCAATCCAATTAAGTTCCCCTTCACACATAGTACACTTTCTGCTTAATCTTTTAGTCTCATGGTTAGTCTTTGATTCCCTTAAAGTTCATTTGGCAGCACTCTCTGCATATACGACGTCATAGAGCAAAGTGTCATGGTGGAAGGTCACTGTAATCGAGGCCTACAAGGAAGGAGTAAAAAATTAGACCCTCCAATTCCAAATTCACCTCCTGGGTGAGACCTTATGATGTGCTCACAAAACTCATTGGTTCACCTCTTGAACCTATGCACAAAGCTAGTCTTATACACTTAACTTATAAGACTGCACTTCTTGTAGCAGTCGCGTCAAGTAGTCAGTGAGCTACACACCCTCTCAGTTTAAGATCTATTCATTACTATTCACAAAGACAGTTGTTCTCCAAACCCATCTTCCATTTTCACCTAAATGTATCTAAGTTCCATGTTAACCAATCCTTTGAACTTCCAGCTCCCCCCTTAAAACCCAAATAATTCAGCAGAAAGAAGTCTCTGTATTCTAGATGTAAGGCGAAGCAGCCATGTACTACCAAAACAAAACTAAACCACTACAGAAAACTGATCCGCTCTTGTTTTCCATAGCAACTGATAGAAGGTGAGTTCATGCATCCAACTTTGCTACTCGCAATCTAGCAAATCCTTACCTTTCACACCGAGTCCACTCTACTTGAGGCACAGGGGCTGTTCAAGCTTTCATTACAAATGTCCATTTAGATGCAATTTGCAAAGAGGCTAGTTTGAGTTGCACCCACACATGTATGCAACATTACTGCTTACACGTTCAACAGCAGATTCACAAGTGAGTCAAGTATTTTTAAAACCTCTATTTGCTCCTGTACCTTCAAACAACCCACCTCCTTCTGCAGGTACTGCCTTTTACAATTTTTCTTTATAACGTGCTAAATACCAGAGACTGGCTTCGAAGCATGGGATTGGGGTTCAAACCTGTGGCACTACGTTGTCTTGCTTCCAAGACGCACGCATTGCCACTGAACTATCCTTCATCCGCTTCTTGCTGCATAGCATTTGATTCTAAGCAAATCCACCAGCCTCAGAGGGCATACATTACTTACCGTAATCTTATTTCTTGTGCTTGTATTGGCTTAGAGGCACATGCGCCCACTCTTTCTCTCCTCTTGCAGTTGAATGTGCAGCCATGTCTTTCTTTCTCATCTATTCGACTTTCACTGGTATTCGCGCAAACACTTAATGTTCCCTCACGTAAGAAACAAAACCATATGAGGACCTTTATGTGTGAAGGTTTGTGGGTACGGTGCACATAACACAAGGGATAGTGTTACAAAAACGCCCAGTCGACATCCCTTTTTCGAAAACAAGTCATGAATACTCCACGACTACCAATAGATGTCGACCTATTCACAGCATGTGAATCTAAGCAGATACAAGCATCAGAAAAACAATTGTAAGTAATGTATGTGTATATATGTATATATATTTCGAGGGGATTGGGTCCTCCGACGTATTACAAATCTGACAGTAATCACCACAGCTGTGCTGCTTTGGTAAATCTTTCTGCGTCCTGCGTCGATGACGTCGATACGCCGCCCTCGAGGACCTCCTCCGACAGCCAGCGTCACTGGATGTTATAAGTAGGGCGCACGACGCCCGTAGCCTCAGTTCTGTCTTTTCTGCGAACGTGTTCGCTTCGGGAATCTCGGCACGCCTCAACTCTTTGGAGTTTGTTTCTCGGTTCTTCGAACCTGTTTGTTTTGTGAAGTTTCTTATTCGTGAAGGATGTCTACCTCATCTTCCACCCCGCGTCTGGGATTTAGTGCGGGGACTGTGGGGCCAAGATGTCTGTTACGGACTCGCATGACGCCTGCCTCGGGGAGGCCCATGACACGGATGACTGTCGACTGCCAGTCGCTCACGTCTAAAGGCTTGCGGGAACGCAAGAAGTAGTTATCGGTAGGTAAGGTGTCTAAGCCACGGAAGTCGAGGTCTGCGGGGCTTTCGACGGACGATTCGAGAGGCGACTCTCCGCCTCGTTGTCGCAAGTCCAGTGGGTCTCGGTCCCGGAGTCGGTCCCGCCACTCCTCTGCCTCTTGAAGGCACTCCCGGAAGCGCCGTCATTAGTCACCTTCCCCGTCCTCTTCCGAGGACTCCGCCCGTCGGCGGGTCGCTTACCCTACCAAGCAGGGCACCGGTCTGTCCGCGCCTCTGAGTGGGGTCAGTCGTGATCGGTCGAGAGACACCGCTCGCACGCCTTCGGGCTCGGGTGGTCGGCACAATTCATGGGAGGTCCCGCTCGGACAAGGGGAATCGTTCTTGTCATGCCCGGTCCAGGTCCCAGTCCTCGACGGACTCGAGACCGTGTGAACCTGTGACGTCTTCGAGGAACACGTCGACGCTGGTGGTGCCGAGGTCGTCTATGGACTCTTTCACGGCCCCGCCTCCGAAGAAGTCGTCGGCGCCCAGGCTGTCGAAGGACACGCTCGGGGCTCCGGCCTCGAGGCCTTTGTCGACGCCATCAATGCTGTCGGCGCCGCGTTCGGCGTCGACCCGGAATCACTCGATGCCCTCGACGCCTTTCGAGGCTGTCGACGGGGGTACCCAGAGGCTCGGTGGAACCCCCTAGAAAGGCTCTGGCCAAGGTAAAGCATGGCTTTGGTTCACATTCTGTGCCTTCGTACCGCCATCTTGAGTTTATTTCAGAGGTGGTTGAGGGCTCTGATGATGGCATGGTTCCTAATACGGTGCCAGACGAGATTCTCTCGGGCCATGGCCAATTTGAGGACCTGAGGCAAGTCCCTGCATGATGCTAGTGGGCTGGACACCTCTCTGGAGGTGGAGTTTTGTAGGCCTGAGCCTGGCACTCATGCCGACTCCTCGTACTGGCGCCTTATGTTGAGGGTCACAGAGTACTTGGGATGGTCTGCTCCCCCAGGGGAGTTTCCTCAGGATGACCTTACGGATATCCTCGACCTTGGTCCACCAACTGACCCGGTACTGCCGTTTTACATGGCTCTACAGAGGAGGGTGGGGGCGGCTTGGACTGCTCCGGATAGTCTCCCGGCAGTGGGCAAGTCTTTGCCGCGAAAATACCGCCCAGCCAGTAGTGACCCCTGCTACTTGTCCAAGCACCCCACTCCAGAGAGTTTGGTGGTGCAGGCGGCTATGGCCCCGGCAAAGCAGGCATCGTATCCTACCATCCCTCCTGATGGGACGACAAGCGTTTTGACGGCTGGGCGAAGAAAGTGTTTTCTTCAGGGGGTATGGCACTTAAGGCGGCCAACTCCGTATGTGCCTTGTCACGTTTCACGCACACTCTGTGGAACTGTTTCCTTAGCGGCTGAACGTATTCCCGAAGGGGAGGAATGGGATGGTTTCCTTGCCATGGTTCAGGATGGCAAGGATGCCATGTGTGAGGCCGTTCAGTTTGGTTTGGACATGGCAGATTGCGTCAGCCGGTCCATGGCGGCGAGCACAGTGATACGCAGGTTTGTGTGGATGCGGCAGTCGGGGTTTGCTCCTGATGTGCAGGCCCGGCTCCTCAACATGCCCTTTGACGGGGGAACATCTTTTTGGCAGCAAGGCTGACGAGAGCCTTGAGAGGTTGCAGACCTCAAAAGCTGCAGCAAAGTCGTTGGGCGCTGCAGTTCGACAACCTCTGCCTTTTCGTCCTAGGGGACAGCAATGGAGGGGAGGTTCCTTTCGTTATTACTCATCCTTTGGTAAAGCGAAAGGAGCTGCCAGTCAAAGGGGCCACCGTAGGAGTGCCAGAGGTGGAAAACGAGGTACTCGAGGTGCCAAGGCTGCTTGGACTGTTGCCTCTTTGCCCTCAGGCAACGCCGCAGCCGCTTTAGCTCAGTCATGAGGCCATATCCCATGGTTCGCCGGTTGGGGGAAGGCTGGCGCAGCATCTTGCAGAGTGTAGCGCCATTACTTGAGATGTGTCGGTTCTGGAGATAACCCACGGCTACTGTCTTCCTTTCCGGCAGAGGCCTCAAGACAATCCACCGGGGAATCTCTTTGAAGAGTCCGGATCTGCTCCTTGCGCAGGAAATTCAATCCCTGCTGGAGAAAGTCGCCATAGAACTGGTGCCTGTAGCGGAGAGGAACAAGGGATGTTATTCCCCTTATTTGTTGATTTCCAAGAAAGACTGGGTATTGAGACCCATCATGGACTTGCGCGGTTTGAACAAACTCCTCAGGAAGGACAAGTTCAAGATGGTTACTCTCGTTCTCAAGACCCTTCAACTTCAGGACTGGTTGGTGTCTCTTGACCTCAAGGACGCTTATTTTCATGTGCCGATACATCCAAAGCACAAGTACCTGAGGTTCGCGGTTGGCGACTCGCACTTTCAGTTTCGGGTCCTGCTGTTCGGATTGACCTCCGCCCGAGGGTTTTCACCAAGCTCATGGTAGTGGTGGCAGCGCACCTCATGTTGGGGTAGACGTGAATCCCCTTTCCTGGACGATTGGTTGATCAGGGTGTGCTCTCCCGAGCAAGTCCTGGATCATCTGTCAGTCACCTGCCACTCCCTCCACAAGCTGGGCTTCTCCCTCAACTTGAAGTCCCATTTGACACCTACTCGGAGGCTCCAGTACATCGGAGCTGTGCTCGACACGTCCCTGGGGCAGTGTTTTCCTCCCCAGGTGAGGGCTCATCACATTCAGCAGATGGTGCACAAGTTTCAGCTTGCCCAGAGTCTCCCAGCAATCGAGTTCTTGAGATTGTTCGGCCTCATGGCATCCTGCATTCTTCTGGTGCCGGAGGCCAGGTTGCGGATGAGTTCTTTGCAATGGGCACTCAAGCTCCAGTGGCCTGTCCTCCAGCAGGATGTCAGACCTTGTTCAGGTGCTGTCCTCGGTCGCCCAGGACCTTCTGTGGTGGGCCGTCGAAGAGTCTGATGAAGGGGGGCTCCATTTTGGCTACCCTGGCCGGAGGTGATGATCGTGACGGACGCATCCCTCACGGGATGGGGAGCTCATGCCAAGGAGTTGAGTCAGCGGTCGTTGGTCTCCGTCGGAGTCCAGACTCCATATCAATCTGTTGGAGCTGAGGGCCGTCGGACTAGCCCTGAAGGCTTTTCTGCCGACTGCGAGGGAAGAATGTCCTGATCCTGACAGACAACACGGTGGCCATGCACCACCTCAACAAAAAGGGGGGGGGGGCAGGGTCACTTCCTCTGTGCAGCGAGGCGATGCAGCTCTGGTTCTGGGCAATCCAGCAGGAAGTTTTGATATCGGCAGTTCATCTGGCCGGAGACGAAAACGAGACTGCCGACGCTCTGAGCAGGCAGAGCGTGATATCTCACGAGTGGGAGTTGGCTCAGATTCTCCTGGAGATCTTTGCCCTTTGGGGGACCCCTCAAGTGGATCTCTTCGCCTCCAGTGTCAACCGAAAGTGCGAGAGCTTCTGCTCGCGGGAAATTCCTCCGAAAGGAGCCTTGGGAGACGCGTTCGTGGTGGAGTGGTCATTCCCACTGCTGTACGCGTTTTCTCCAGTCCCCGTTGTTCCGCAAGTGCTGCAGAGGTTATGGAAGTTCGGTTCCCGGATGATCCTCATTGCTCCGGCGTGGGCCCGAAGGACGTGGTACCCGGACCTTCTCGACTTCATCTGCCCTCCACATCGTCTTCCCTACCGAGACGATCTGCTCTCACGGGAGGGGGGGGGGGGTCAGGTTCTCCATCCAGAGGTCATATCCCTCAACCTTCACGCTTGATTTCTGAAAGGTTGAGGTATAAGGATTGGGTCCGCCCTGAAGGCGTTATGGAGGTGTTGCTCTCAGCCAGACTGCCAGCAACAAAGCCCCTGTACTGTTGCCGTAAGTTCTGTGACTAGTGCAGGGTTAAGAATGTGGATCCTTTTGCATCTGACATTCCCATGGTTCTGTCTTTTTTGCTTTCTTTGGCCCACAGGGGCTTTCAAGTGGGTACCATTAAAGGTTACCTGGCGGCGCTGTCCATATTTAAGCGCACGTCTGAAGAGTGTTCTATTTTAAAATTCCTTTAAGTTTTCAGTTTCTGAAAGGGCTCACTAATGTGTTCCCTCTGTCACCTTTCCAGGTGCCCGGTTGGGATTTGAACCTTGTTCTCGAGTTTCTGATGGGTACTCCGTTTGAGCCTTTGCATTCTTGCCCTTTGAGACTGTTAACTCTGAAAACTGTGTTTTTGGTTGCGGTCCCTTCTGCTCGCAGAGTGAGTGAGTTACAGGCACTTTCAGTTAAGCCACCCTTCACTGTTTCGTAAGGACAGGGTTGTCCTTGGAGTTCGTACTTCCGTTCTTCCGCCGTTTTATCCTCCTCCACATCTTGGTAAGGAAGAGGAGGGGCTCCATAGGCTTGATCCTAGGAGAGCGTTAAGCTTTTATATTTCACGCATGTCCCGGGTCAGAGTGGACGATCAACTCTTCATTGGTTACGCTGGAAAGCGTTTGGGACAAGCTGTGACAAAACAGACTTTGTCTCGCTGGATTATTTTGGCTATCTCAGAGTGTTACTGCTTGGCGGGTAAGGACCCACCGGTTGGCTTACGGGCCCATTCTACCAGGGGTATGGCTGCCTCTACTGCCCTACAGAGGGGTGTTCCTATTCGTAACATCTGTGATGCAGCCACCTGGGCTTCGGTACATACTTTTGTACATCACTACTCCCTCGATTCCATCCGGGAGGAGGATCAGGCCTTTGGCAAGGCGGTCCTTTAATCAAAATTTGATTGGGCATTCTAAATTTGTTTTCTAAATTCTTTTCGCACCTCCTTGCATTGGTACTGCTTTGCGAGTCTGTCATGGATATGGAATACGTCGGAGAACCCTATCCCCTCGAAGTTATTGTTACCTGTTAACGTTCTTTCGATGGGATGGTCCGACGACGTATTCCATATCGCTACCTCCCTGCCTTCCCCGCTACAGAATTTCTTATGCGATTGCAGCTTACGTCTCCGCAAGGCTTTGTGTGGTCAGACGGGCAGAAGACTGGTGCCACATGTTCTGGGAAAAAACTACAACTGAGGCTACGGGCGTTGTGCTTCCTACTTATAACATCCATTGACGTCGGCCGTCTGAGGTCCTCGAGGGCGGCGTATCGACGCAGACGCCGAAAGATTTTCCGGGGGGTACGCACTGTGACTTTCCTTATCTGGGGTTGGTGACCTACCAGGGCATATGTCTGAGCCAATCCTACCCTAGAGGTGAGGGAGTTACTGGTACCTACTTCCCTCCTCTGAGAGCGACTTGGTGGTTCATCTAGGTATTGCTGCCAGTTTCCCAATGCCTACCAGCCTTTCTTCTGGCCAGAATTCTTTCCTCTTATAGGACCGCAAGACCCAGAATTCACTGCAGCTAGACTAAAAGGACACGGGAAAAGGAGACGCATGCTAAGAAGCTCCTATTCGCAGTAACTTCCGACTTATGCACAAATTGTAGCATTCCAACTTAGAAGGAAAGCAAAATTATATGGGACTGCCAACTCGACCTAACTGCTGAGACTGTTCGAACGAATGAACGGCTGACAAACGGTATTTCATCACCTCAAGATCTATAGACTTTATTCTGCTAATTTCATTTAGCCCTAGTTTTAATATCACGTTCTTATTTTATAGTGTTACGTGATTGCTAGCCATGTCTGACTCAGGCCAATATCAACGCGCACCAGCGTGCGCGCACTGAGGAAGCGCCGCTTCGCTGCGGCGCACAATGCTCGGTGCTTCCCTCTAGTTATTGCGTTTTTTTTCTTTTTTTTTTTTCTTTCGTGGAAATCCACTCTTTACTTAAACATACAGGCAGCCTACTGCTTTATGCATGTCACAAAAAAGAGCTAGAATATACTCACTATGCTCTGACATGCCGTCACCTAGTCGATTGCGTGACACATCAGTCTATGGACAAAAATGAAGGTCTTGCTAAAACCCCCCAACAAGCCTTGTCACGCGGCCAAAAGGAAAATTGTCCTATAAAAAAAAGAAAATTCTCCAACACTCCCGCTGGTGATATCCGGGACTTTGGCTTTGGCAATGTTTGCCCCTCAAAAGCCAAGCCGATAGGAATATGTCGGACTTCACCAATCCTGACTCCGAAAGACTTGTTGAAGCCTCGTTAGTGTCCTCCAAGGCTGCTACTGTTATATTGCCTCCCCCATTTAATGAGCTCTCCATCTGTTCCTAATATTGATAACCAAGGTTTGGACAATATGCCTTGTAATATTTCTCTATCGGTTGGTATGGTGCTGCAAAATGCTCTTACAGTTAATGTTAATTCAATTTAGCCAGCCAAAAAAAAATCACTTTCACCACTGGATCTTTCCCCTTTCTCCTCAAGCACTCCTTGTGAACCCCCACCTTAAGCCTTCTGCCGATCTTACCTATCCAGCAAACTATCGCCCGATCTCTTCACTACTTTACAGCACAAACTCCTGGAAAAGCTGGGTATCTCCCAGCTTGCACTCTACACTGAATCTGGTGGTTCTCTCCATGATCATCCGTCTGGCTTCAGAGCGGACAGAGGCATGGAAACTGCTCTCATGAATACCCAGGGAGATCGGCTCTCTAATCTTGACTCCAGCCTTCCTTCGGTCCTCATTCTCCTTGACCTTTCATTTGCATTTGACATGGTCATTCACACCATCCTGATCATTCGACTGAGAGAACCTGGGCATCACGGATCAGGCCATGGAGTGGTTGACCTCAGATCCCCCACCCCCCAGGTCATAGTTTCTCTCCACCACCTCTAGCTACGTGTGGTATTCCCCAGTGCTCTATCCTCACGCTGGCTGCCCCCTTTCACTGTTATGTGGATGACTGGGTGCTCTCTTTAAGCTCTCCTTAGCCTCATCTCCTCACTCGTTGATTTGTGACTGTCTTTCCGCGATTCATGATTGATGTGCCTCCAACGATCTCCACTTTAATGCCAGTAAGACTGAGATTCTTCTCATTGGGATCCCTGCTCCTGCTTTTCCTGTGAGGCGAAAAAAACCTTGGTGTCATTTTCGACTCCTTTCCTTCTCTCCTCCCTCTCCTTCTCTCCTCACATCACTGACCTTGCCAATGCCAAGAAGGCACACTACCAGCTGTGCCTCCTCAGTGGTATACTCCTAAGTCCCGTCCCCTTTCCTTCTTACTTAGGGGACATTCCGCCGTCCTGTGGGACGGGACCGGAGCACTTTGTAAAAAGCATCACATTTTTCAAAAATGTGTCCTTCCTCCATTTTCCCCGGCGTACCACACGCGGCCGTAACCCGCCCTCCTTAGCTCAGCCTAGCGCATTGCCCATCAGTCCTTTTCTCAACTCGTTCGGGACTGGATGCACTTGCATCTTTGGAAGATTTTTTCTTTCCAGTGTCCTCTCCTGCTCCGGCTTCGTGGTCGCGAGTCCGTGTATGCCATTTCAGTTAGATTTTCATACTACTTGTTCTCGTCAGCGACGCTTCGGTAGGGTGGATCCCCATCCTCTTTGTTTAGAGTGCTTGGGTCAGGACCACCGGTGGTAATCATGCTTTTACTGCAACTCCCTTTTAGTCCGGGCGCTTCAACGTCGTTTGGAGCGGTGGGAGGTGGTGTTCCAGCATGCTCCCCCATTGCATTTTTATACCTTCATCGAAGAAAAGAAACGCCCGGTGAGTTCTTTAATTTTTAGAGCACACCGGCCGGGGACTCCTTCCCAGTCAGGAAGGAGCATAAAAAGCTCCATTCACGGGGCTTGTCTTGAGGTGCCTTCTAGGCCTTAAAAGTGTACAGAGTTTCTCAGATGGCCTCCTTAAGGTGCCTATTGACACCAGATTACTATCCGAGGCCCCTCCTGTGGGGCCTATTTGTGAGCCCAGTTCTGCTGTGGCGGCGGGTACCAGAGCTTGCTTTGAGATCTCCTAAGCTGGAGCTTCCTGTAAATAACACTGGGGTACGCCCTGAGGCCTCAGTTGAGGCTGTTGGTACCGAACGAAAGTTCAAGGCCCGTGGTCAAAGGTCTTTAGATACCGGGCTCGGGTCCGAGGCCCCTTGTTTGGAGGCTAGGGTGACTGACAGTTCTGAGAGGCCTGTTAAGGTCTTGTCGGTGAGGTGTGTTCCTCATCGCTCCCGTTCAAGCGGTGACACCAGACCTTTTGAGGGGGCACGGAGTGATGTCTTGGACCGGAATTGCTCCATTACCTGCGGTGCCGAGGTACTTCCACTGAAGGCCTTTCTGGCTGATGGCATGTCTCAAAAACATTCTAGGCCACGCAGTACCGGCTCGGCTGAGTTTCCTTGTATTAAGGCTAAGATGAAGACCTCTGACCCACCTGTGGAGACCCCTGCCTCACTTCCACACGTGTCGCAGTTCTCCTCAGGTGCCGACAAAATGGTGGCCGCTCCAGCCATGAGTTTGGCAGCCATTTTGGATACCTCCCTTACAACTACGCTATCGGCCCTAGGTGTGGGGAGTGGGTTTTCAGGTGAACATAGATTTCCTTGTGCACCTCCTTTTCGTCCAGTTTGACTGGAACGCTCGGATGCTCCTACTGCACAATGTCTCGCTTCCTGTGGCATCGGCGCCCTTCATTTATGTGGACACCAGTGGGAAAGGGCCCTCTTGGCAACCCTCTCCCTTGCGTCCCTGGAATTACTCTGCTCATGAGGCCTCCTCCAGTTGCGCCAAAATCATCGGCGGAGGACGTCTTTTTCGGCAAGTTTCAAAGACTTATGCATTCCGACCCCATGAAGGAGTATTTTCGAGGCTTGTTTAGGGAGATATGCCTGCGCCTACGGTCCCAGCTGCGGCACCTGTGGTACCGCCGGTGCCTCCTTTACCGGCTGGACCTCCCCCTGACTCTTCCTCCCTTGCCTCTGCTGTCTCAAGTGGACAAGTCTGTAGTGGTGCCTGAAGCAACTCAGCCTGAGCCGGATCTGTTGGACACACTAGAGGATCAGGACAGCGATGACCAGCCCCTCTCCTGTCGGAGCCTTTCACGACCGGGTGCTGGACAGGTCTATTGGATGTTTCAGTACCCGAGGCACCCGCTCCGCCAGAGGGCATGCTTTCGGGGGCGTTCACCTTGTCTCTTTCGGAGTGTAACGGCTTGTTCTTGCTGAAGGACGTTTTGGCCAAGGTCTATAAAGTTTGGGGAAAAACCAGACTCTGGACTGTTTGTCGGTAAGATTGACACGCGTTAGAGGCTCCATTCTTCGGAAGAGGTGGCTTTGGCGTTGTTTGCGCCCACCTCCTCCACGGTAGTGGCTGCTGCCACTTTACAATCCAGACCTGCCACAGAACTAGTGTTAGCGGGACGAATATGAAAATGTGGAAAGATCTGTCGGAATTTGAGCAATTTATTCCCGCTGAAAAGCTAGAGGATTTCAGAGCGGGATTGTCAGATGCTAGGGTCCTGGCGCAGGATATGCTGGAGGCTGCGGCGCATCATGTCGTCACCTCGGCCTGGGGCCTCATGCTTGGCGTGAACACCTCTCGTCAGGCTTGGCTGCACGCCACCAAGTTCTCCAATGAGGTGCAGGATAAGGTTTTTGACCTGTCCTTTGATGGCAAGGAGTTTTTTTCATTCCACAATGGACGTTGAACTATCCAAAATTTAGGATAGCACTCAGACCGCCAAGTCCTTGTCTGTCCTGGTGAAACCGCCTTTCAGGGCACAGAGAACGTCCTTGCAGCCTCAGCCTTCCTCAGCCTTCCTCTGGTTTCATGGGTTTTCTGGAACGAAGGTCCCGCAGGGTTGATACCCCATCGGGAAATTCCTGCTGATGGCAGCAACAGAGCCGGTTTTTTTCTCCCGTTCCTCAGCCTCCTCTTCAGGTGGCACCGCTACCAAAAACCAGCTAAATGAAGTTTCTCTGTGCTCGCACAAGACCCCGTGGGAGGACGCATTGCGTCTCATTGGGAGTCGTGGCAGACCATCATAAAGGACCAGTGCATCTTGTCAGTCGCTCGTGCGGGCTTCCGCTTACCCCTTGCCCCTACCCCATCCATGAATCCTCCCTTCCAGTAGTCGGGGTGGCCCTTACTCAGAGCCGAGATTCAGAAGTTACTGGATCCCAGGGCGGTGGAACCCGTTCCGCTAGGGGAGCGAGGGGAGGGCTTCAATTCCCGGCTGTTTGCGGTGCCCAAACCCAATCAGGCTGGCCTGCACACCATCCTAGATTCCCAGTTCAATCTCTCTATCTCAAGAGAAATTCAAGATGATCACGCCCTGTCCAATAAAGTCCTCTTTACAGAAGGGCGATTGGCTGAGTGTGGTGGACCTCCAGGATGCATAGATGCATATCCTGATCTGGAATCCGCATCAGAGATGCCTATGGTTTTCCGTGGGGGAGGAGCACTTCCAGTTCAGAGTGCTCCCTTTTGGCCACAGCCCGGCACCGCTTGTCTTTACGAAGATGTCTGTTATCGCAGTTTATCTTCGGCTTCAGGGTATCCACGTGTATCCGTATTTGGACGATTGGCTACTGCGCAGTCCTTGTCCGCTGAAAGCCTCGAGCAACCTTGTCTCTCCTCCAGCTCCTGTTCCACCTTGGGCTGTCAGTGAACTGGCAGAAATCCTCCATGATGGTCTCTCAAGACCTGATTTTCCTCGGTTGTCGTTGGAACACTTTCGACTGCAGAGTGTACCTCACCGGGGACAGAATGGCGGATCTGGTGGCCACGTGTCAGGTCTTTGTGCAGTCGGAGAGCATGTCGGGCTAGTGGTTCCAGAGGCTTCTGGGCCTTGGTGTGTATTGGCTCTTCCTCTTGTTTAGCTCAAGATGAGGCGGACGCAGATGGCTCTTCGCAGTTCTTGGCGTTAAGCTGTGGATCTGGACTCCAAAGTGATATCGATTCCAGCTTTCATGAGAGCAGACCTTTTGTGGTGGTAGTCTCTCGGCAATCGCTGCAGCTTTTCAGGACCCCGCTCGGCTGCTGACAATCACGACACATCCCTTCTGGGGTGGGGTGCAAAGTTGGAGCTTCAAGTTTCCGATCTCTGGTCGCCCCAAGATGAGCCCCTCCATATAAATCACCTGGAGCTCCTGGCGATCTTCATGGCGCTAAAGGCGTTCAGGCCGGTCATTGTCAACCAAGTGGTCTGTGTCCACACGGCCAATGTGGTGTCCATGTTTTAAATCAACAAGCAGGGGGGTATCAACTCCCCTCCTCTTGTGGATCTTGCAAATCGGATTTGGGAATGGGTAGTTCAGCATAGCATCTGTCTGGTGGCAGTACACATCCCGGGCCAGCTGAATGGTACTGCAGATGCCCTCAGCCGACAACTGATGGTCAGTTATGAGTGGGAATTGAAAGTGGAGGTCCTCTTACAGATCTTCCAGTGTTGGGGCACTCCAGAAGTGGACCTCTTCCCAATGTCGGCCAACAGGAAACTTCCTCTGGTTGCCTCCAGAAACGGGCTGGGAGCCTCCTCTCTGGGAGATGCTCTCGAGATTCCCTGGCACAACATTAGGGCCAATGCTTTTCCACCTCTGCCTCTGATTCATCAGCAGATTTGCAAACTGAGGAACACCATGAACTGTTATCTTCTGCTCATAGCTCAGTGGTGGCCGGCTAGGTTCTGGTTTTCAGAGCTTCAACATCTGTTGGTGTGTGCACCGATCAAGCTTCTGTTGGTTCCTGACCTGCTTCAACTGTGGCACCCCTGCCCACAATCGTTCAGCTTGGTGGCATGGTGCCGGAGTTGAGATCTTTAGAACATCTCGACCTGTCTGCTGATAACCTGCACATTATTCAGGCAGCCAGGAAGCCCTCGACGAGATCTCAATACAGGAGCAAATGGCTTTGTTTCTGCAACTGGTGCTTAGCCGAACAACTGGACCCCAGGGTGGCTATGATCGACATGGTGCCTTCATCTCTTAACTAGCCGGGCATTCATGTCCTCTCATGCAGGACTTCTTTTGGCTGTTGCCGCCTACTTGTCCATGGACCAGTGCTCTTTTTCACTATCAAATCCAGTGGTTAAAAGGCACTTTGCGGGTCTAAAGCGTCTTTACCCTCCTGTTCGCAAACCGCATCCGATGTGGGATCTGAACGTGGTCCTTGGGGCCTTGTGCCATAAGCCTTTTGAGCCAATGGCTACAGTAGATCTTAAGCACCTTTCGTGGAGTGTCCTCCTTGGTCCCTGTGACTTCGGCAAGACGTGTGAGTGAGCTCCAGGCTTTGTCGGTGGAGCACCCCTTCTTGGTTTTCCACAAGGATAAAGTTGTCCTGAAGATGAATCCTTCTTTCCTGCCAAAAGGGGGCTCTGATTTTCATCTAAATCAGTCAATCTCCTTGCCCGTCTTCTTCCCAAACCCGGCTTCAGAAGCCGAGAGGGTTTTGCATTGCCTGGATGTTAGAAGAGCTCTTAAGTTCTATCTGGACAAAACATCTGAATTTGGGAGAAGTTGTCAACTATTGGTGACCTTTGGTAACCCGCAGGGTAAACGGTCCTCCATAGCGACTATCTCCAGATGGATTGCTGCCTGTATTATGGAGTCTTACACTGTTAACGGTCTCCAACCTCCTAAAGGGATTCACGTACACCTGGTACTGGGCAAGGCAGCTGCTATTGCATTTCAAAAGTATGTCGCCTGGGAGACCATCGCGAAAGCGGCTACCTGGGCCTCCATCGGCCTGAGCTCCAGATCTGATGCTCAATTTGGCCAGGCTGTGCTAAAAAACCTTTTTCAGTAGTGGGTTTCCATCCACCCACCCATAGTTCCTGTGAGGAGTGCTTGGGAATTTCCCATATTTCCAGAGGAAATGGGACGGCACATAGGAGTTTAATAAGGTTACTCCCCATAATGACCACCTTACTCCTAGTCCATAGTCCCCTTTCCTTCATACGCCCGCCCGCTGTCCCCTCTAAGGTTCTTCTATTATTGCTTAAAGGTCTCTGACCTGGCGATAGAAAAGGACTGATGGGCGATGCGCTGGGCGGAGGTAAGGTGGGTGGGGTAATGGCTGCGTGTGCTACCCCGCATACAGAGAGGAAGGACACATTTTTGAAAAAATGTGATCCTTTTTACAAAGTGCTTCGGTCCCGTCCCACAGGACAGCGGATTGCCCCATAAGTATGGAGGAAAGGGGACTATTGGCTAGGAGTAAGGTGGTCACTACGGTGAGTAACCTTATTCTTCCTTTTCTCATGTCCCCCAGAAGATCACTGTCTCCAGAGCCCTGGTTCTATCTAGGCTGGACCACTGCAACAGCCTTTCTCAATCTGCCTTCCTCTATTCTCTTTTTTCTTCAACTAATACAGAACAGGACTGCTAGACCTATCCTTGGCCTCAAGCCCGGGGGGTTCCATGTAGTAATGTCGCCACAAAAATCTCGCCATGCAAAAATATCGCCGACAAATGGCCTTTTTTTGTGGCGACATTATTGCATGGAACATGCGGGGGACACCCCCGCAACCCCCAAACTTTTTTTGAAATTTTTTTTTTGCCCCTGCCCCCATATATATGGTCACCCAAATAATACGGCGACCATATATATGGGGATATTATTATCTGATACCGCCCAGGGACCATATCTCTCCAGCCCTGAACTCTCTCCACTGGCTCCAAGTGGCTGCAAGGATCAAGTTCAAGACCCTTTGCACCGTCCACAAGGCTTTCTAGTGCCTGGGCCCTCACTTCATCCAACTCTTCCAAAATACCTTCCTTCTCGAGCCTTTTGCTTAGCCACCTCCAACTCTGAGGGTCAGACGCTTCTCCAGGCAGAGTGGGGTTTAGCTCTCTCCTGTGTAGTTGTCTCCCTCTGGGATGGCCTCCATGTCAAACTTGAGCTGGACTGCCTGAAGTTCTGAAAGCCGCTCAAGACCTTCCTTTTCTCCTCCGCTTTCACCTTCCCTTGCTGACCTATCATCTGCTGCGCTGACCAGTTGCTTGGCTTCCTTCAGTCTCACTGGATACCAGGCTTCTCCGTGATTACCCCCCCCCCCCCCCCCTGCACTGCCTCTGGGCCTACTGCGCACTTAAAGGATGTAACTGTAACCCCTACAGTCCCCTGCCACCTTGCACTTACCCAGAACTGCGCATTCTGTCCTGATTGCCCTTCCCTCTACCTGGCACTTCCCCTCTGCCTTCCCCCTGCACTATTGCATTGGCACACTTGCACGATCTGACTTACACAAGGCCTAGTTAGATTGTCCTGTCTTCCCTCCCTTGTCTTGTCGCTCTTAAACACTTGTGTACAGGTTTGTTATAAATGACATAACATGTATATCATACAATGTTTAGGCCCGCTCCATTAGGATGGGCTGCATTAGACTGTAGGTGGTACTGATCACTAGTTGCAAGACGTCGCTGGGAGGAATACGTAAGCCTGGCCTTGGTTTAAGTGAAACCACAGGAGGTTGAGGGACTAGTTGGTGATCTCCCTTAGTCGAAATACCCTGCAGTCTAATAAAAAATAAAACCTTTTATCACTCTGGCCCCCTCCGCTTGGTTGATGAGTTGATTAATGCTATCCGTGAAATTGTATTAACTAGGTCCATTGTTTGCATGGCATCCAATCGAAATAATTGATGAATAACTCCTTCTGTTCAATACTTAATTCTTACCTCCTTTCTGCCACACTAATAACCTTGACCCTTCTCCTGTATGCTTTCCTAGTTCAGGGTAAGTTCAGAGCTGGATCTAATAGCAGAAACCAAGGTACAGTTCATTTTAAGGCCACTACTATAGTTTGCCCGATTATTTCTACAAAAGCCCTAAATGCCAACACTGCAATAACAGAAAGCAAGTCGACATCGCAGGGTTTGAGAGATGCGTCCAAAGTGACCGCTGAGGAAGCAGGCTGTTGTAATTGCACAATATGCAGGTGCCACAACCAAAATGCTTGGCAACCCAGATGAAGGGCGTTGTCTGGCCTGGAAACTGGACTGGAAACTGATGACCTGAGTGGTGTGAAGTTCTGATAAAAGGAAAGGCAGACTTATGCAAAATCCTCACCTAAAAGTAGTAACCTGTGCTAACTGCTGTAAAAATGTGAAAAGTGAGACAGCATGTGTTAACTTTAAAATCCTTTGTTCAATTAATTGGGAGGGAGGCATCAGCACCAATGGAAAAGAGCCAGAATGGAGCAGGCCTGGGTCACCCAATACCAGGTCATCGGTATTGTTGGAGTTCAACCACACACAGTGCTGGCTCGTGCAGTTTTAGACAGAGAGGAAGTATCGCTTGGAACATGCTAAAGAATCATTGCCTTGCTGCAGGAGCAGACTCCTAGGAAAAAAGAAACCCCCAAGGATAGGATGAGACCCAGAGGCTAAACATACATAATATATTAGCAGGAAAAGGGATGAGCCCTTTGGTACTAATGTCACAGCATGGGGTCTGACTGTGAGGAGACTGATATTGTGTCGGCTCAGTCAGAAAAGACACTGAAATTGCCGTACCACAAACGCCTACCCTTCCAAGTCCTCCCAATATTTGCTGACAAATACAATAGGATGCCGAGCTGCAAGCAGTCTTCCACTATCAGCAAGCTGCCATCTAGTACAGAGACTAGAATATATTCTTTCCCTCTGGCAGAGTGGAACCCTCCTTGGGCAAGAAAAGCGATAGCCTTCATTAAGTTATCTAGCTGGCTCGTCATAGCTTTTACTGTGAATTTAGCCAAGTGAGTGTTGAAGTGTAAGCTGGAGGTTTTCTGTGTTAGTGATCTAGGGTATATTATTTCAAAAGTGGGATGGTTCTGGCCATCTTGAAACAGAAGTTACTATAAATCACTATAACATGGGTTGATGTTAAATTGACCAGGAAAGTGAACCCTGCGAGAAAGGAAGTCATGTGGCCCTCCACAGAGACCCTAAACACCAAGGGACCAAACTGTCCAGAGCAGGAATTATACCTTTTTAGAAATTAGGGTAGCATTCATTGGGAGTAGGGTCCAGTGGTAGATGGTACCACAATCGTAAATGCTTAATGGGGGGTTCCTTCCTAAATGGTAATACTGTAGTTCTGCCAAACATCCTGATTGAATTAAAATTGTATTGTTGATCAGTTTCTATTTGAGTAAAATTGACTGGCTGTATAACAATGTGCTGTTTATGCTCCTTTATGCAGATCATTCTGTTTCCCAGCCAATCATGGTTCAACGACGACCTGGTCATCAGGGTTTCCATGTCAACAGTGAAGTCAGTTCTGTGCTATCGCCTCGATCGGAGAGTGGAGGACTCGGCGTCAGCATGGTGGAATATGTGTTGAGTTCATCACCCGGTGACTCTTGTCACAGAAAAGGACGTTTTGTAAGTACACTTCCGGATTTAACTCAACCTGACTCTTGAGTGTGGTTTATCTAGCATATTCCCTACCCATTTGTTTGTCCAGTTTAGTGACTTCTCTTGCCCTCCTGATGTTTTCATGAATGCTTCTCCCTTCAATAAATCCTGTTTGGTTGGGGTTTTAATGAAGTGCGAAGGACTTGAGCCAGCCTATTGGGAAGGATTTGTGGTATCTATGTTTCAAGGGGCTATTTCTCAGATGCTTTATCCAATTTTTTTGTTGGGATTAAGGGATTAAGCAAGAGAATCCTACCTGTTTGGACATTGACCTATGTGCAGCCCAAGCAAGAGATACAATACAGTCAAGGGGGATACCAGCAATTGGAGTAATTTATTTTAATGAACTTGATTAACCCCTCTGGCCTTTTAGCTATATCAGCATTTTCTAGCCTTCTCTATCGTGGTCTTCTGTTCGAGCATGGTTTACAATGTGAGCAATGCGAAACTTGAAACACAGAGCATGTAGTTCAATACTTTTATTAGCAAAGCTAACTGGGTACAGGATTCGCCTCTAGGTTAAGTGTGTCAAACTAGAACGCCTGAAGGACTGCTAACATGTTTGGATGGAGATATTAATAGGAGTTGGGGTCCACAATAAGCCAATGTAGGGACAGTTTAATGACATCCCTTGGGCCTGCATTGCAGTGGCAACAGTGAAGGCCAAAGGTCACATGTGCACTCCGCAAACCTGCTGCAATTCTAGCTGTAATAACTGGGTTCTGGGGATGATGGCAGGTTAATTATAGATAAGTCATGTCTGGATTACCATGGTGTCTCTTAAGTCAACAGCTAGACGGCCACAACCCTTTCACATCATTTGTCTGCACGGTGGACAGGGACCCTCGTAGGCTAGGTGTGCATTTAGTTTGTCTGAGTTGAGTTACAACCAAACACCATCTGGATGTTGGCCCGAAGCCCTCCCCTTTGCTGCTCCGGCGGGGGTTGGGGGGGGGGGGGTTCCATTTCATCTCCAGAGCAGGAAGTGTCTCGGGGGTAATTTGGACCTGGAGCTTCAAAACCAGCCTCCCATACAGTGGCTAGGTGAGTTAAGAGTACCCCACAAGAAGTTGAAACCACAGAGGATGTTTTGCCATCTCGTTTTTTGCATGGCTTCCTAAACATCCTGCTACCTTTCCCACGTCTTGCTGCCAAGGCTTTCTGGGAATGACATCAGGCAAATGACAAGTGTTAAATCAGCCATGATTGGACCCCCAAGGCTTGCTGTGGAC
This sequence comes from Ambystoma mexicanum, assembly GCF_040938575.1. NCBI lineage: Eukaryota > Metazoa > Chordata > Amphibia > Caudata > Ambystomatidae > Ambystoma > Ambystoma mexicanum. Next base: position 307,242,995 of record NC_090934.1, on the reverse strand, counting down.
CAATCCGCTGTAGCATTTTTCCTGTTAAACGGGAATCCCCCGCCCTTAGTTGATTTATTCTTTGGAATTTAAGATTAGAAGGATTCATCTAGGAACTCTGTTGGGGGTTAGTCTAATACAAAGTCCTCAGCCATATAGGTGAAGACAGAAAGCCTCCAGGGAAGTGGAAAGCTCTCATCCCTACCCACTTTAAGGGCACATTTGGGGTGAGACAGTGTGGACCTAGCCTACTGCAACAGAGGCACTCGTACACATCACCCTGCCACTGGAAGTGACGGAACCCCTGAAAGTGCCCTCTACAAAGGTTTCTGTTTGGGAAAGGAAATTGCTATTCCCTGTATTTCCAAACTGCGCCCACACTGGTTTGGGCAGTAGACTGCACGAGTAGACTTTGACCTCTACTCTCAGCCGTTTCCAACGATCGGTTTTGCTGCATACCCAAAGCTCCACGTCTCCCATCTGTGACCAGAGTCTTCTAGCGTGCTCAACGCAACAGTGCCTGACTGGTTAGCAGCTTCTTCCAACTCCAAGCCGTTTTCAGTGCAGTACCCAGACGCTGTTGGGCTAGCCGTGCTCGCTCGTCACTGAAGGCCAGTATCTTCATCTCTACACTAGTCTTCCAGCATCACAGACCTGACATTGCGTGCTACCTCCAGCGTCTTGTTTTTACATACTGTTGACAAACAGCACTGTTTCGTTGGAACCCATTGCTTCTCGACTTGACTGTAAACTCTGGCTTGATGCGGTTAAACCCCAAAGACTACAATATAAAGTATTTGAAGATGCCCCGTTCCTATGGTTCTGGTTAAGAGCCAAGTGGCGTTTAACCCCCTTTCTCTTCCTTTTTAAAGACCTTTGCACAAACTTGACATTTTAGAATTAAACCTTTTGAGCACCCCTGTCTATGAACCCAAAGTGTCCCCTTGATTAAAGTCTTTCTCTGTATTCCCTTATTAGTTGTGTGCATTTTTTGTTAGTTTAAACGTTTTTTTTTTTTTTTTCTCAAGTCCCAAAAAATCAGGATGGTCACGTTGCAGCATGTGCTCGGCCAACTGGAGGAAGGAGACCTCTTGATGTAGTTGGGATCTGGAGGACGCATACTTCCACGTCCCAATCCACAGGAAGCATTGGATGTTTCTACGATTTGTGGTGAAAGGAAGTCATTACCAATTCAAGGCCCTCCCCTGCGGCCTGGAGTCGGCACCCGGGGTGTTTACGAAGTGCATGGCACCAGTGGCTGACCATCTACGTCTACAGGGCATACATGTGTACCTGTACCTCGACTGGCTCATCCAGGCTAAGTCAAGGGAAGTGGCTGTCGGACACACGAAAAGGACCATTCAGCTGCTGGCGGATCTTGGATTCTCTGAATTATCCAAAGTCCTGCTTCATTCCATCGCAGCACACAGTTCTTGGGAGCCATGGGCACAGGGTTTCAAAACCCCCATACCAGGAGACTGTCCCGAAGGACGCTTCCCTGGAGGGCTGGAGAGCACCAACGGATGTATGCATGCCAGAGGCCTTTGGCTCCCGGAAGAGAAGGATCTCCACATCAATATCCTGGAGCTGCGGGCAGTGTTCTGGGCCCTCGAGTCATAACTTCCATCCCTGAAGGGCAAGGTGGTGAGGATCTTCACGGACAACGCCACCACAATGTTCTACATCAGGAAGCAAGGCCCCCCCCTCCCCCCGAATCCCCAGTGCTTTTCAGAGGGGCGCAGGAGACCAAGAGATGTTCCTCATCCCCTTTTTACCTGGCGGGAGTCGAGAACACCATTGCCGACTCCCTCAGCAGGGAGTTGCACTCCTGCCACAAGTGGGAATTCCAGTAGGATCAGGTGGACGGCCTCTTCCTCAAGTGGGGCAGACCCCAAATGGATCAATTTGCGACAGCGGTGAACTCCAAATGCCAGAAATTCGCCAGCAGGTTCCGCCAGCCGAGGAGCATGGGGCACACGCTCTCCTTCCCGTATGAAGGCCATTTCTAGATGTGTTCCCTCTGCTGATGCTCCCGCTGAGTCCTCCATCTCAAATCTGCCGAGGCAGATTTGGTGCCCGAACCGTCTGTCAGCATCGCCAAACCAGAGGGCTTGGCTCCTGTAGCCCTAGAGTTCAGAGGATAAGAGTTGGCGGTGCACTGCAGGGAGGTCCTTGCCATGGCCTGAGGGTCATCGATTCTAGTGCTATGGGCCCAAGTTGAAGTATTTCTCTACACGGTGCTAGTGGCAGAAAATCAACCCTCTGAGGATCACAGCCCTGCAGGTTTTCATATTTGTCCTTAGCCAAGGCGGGGCTAGTGCACACCTCGACCAAGGTGCATCTGGCAGCAATCTCCCGCGTCTCAAGGAATATCTTCCCTATGGTCCCATCGTCTCGACAAGTTCGATATTTCCTGCCGGTGATTGCTCTGGCTCCAGTGTGGGAACTCAACGTGGTGGTGACGAGGCTCATGAGCACCCCTTCAAGCCTATGCACTTTGCACTCGCTGGAGGTTGCTCATGCTCTGAAGTTCTATGTGGCACGTACAGAGTTTTCGCAAGACGTCTCAACTGTTTGTGTACTTTGGTCCTATGAATCATGGGGATGTCTTTTTCCCAGGCTTCCATCTCCAGGTGGCTCTCCTGCTGCATCACACACTACATCGGTTGGCAAACAGACCGCTGCCCAACAGCCCATTCCACCTTGGTGATCGCTGCAACGACTGCGTTCCTGTCTGATGTGACCCTGCTGGACATGTGCAAGGCTGCTATGTGGAGTTCTATGCACCTTCACGAGATTCTACTGCATCGACAGGGATGCCAGAGTCGGCCAAACAGTGCTATGCGACCTCTTCGCTTGAAGGTGAGCCTGTTCCGGAGGTAAGAGTATTTGCTTCTGTTGAGCCATGCCACCTCCCGTGGTTATGTATTGCTATGTATTCTTGTTTCATGAGCATGTGAATCCATGCCAGACCCCTTGCTGGAGAAGGAACAAGTTATTTACCTGTAACTATTCTCTAGCATGGGTCTGGCATGGATTCACGTATGAACCCTCCCGCTGACCCCTCTGCGGCTCTTCTTTGTCATACTGCCACTTTACGTGCTACCTGATCTGAAGATGTCTGCCAAAGGAAGGCCTTGGTAGAGGGCTGTCATTGGATGGGGGCAGTATGACTTAGAGTGCAGTGATTGGTTTAGAGGAGAAAGCCAGATTATAAGTGAAAGTGAAACTGCTTTTTCTTGGGAGGATTCCCAGCCTGACACCGGGGAATATTCATGAGCATGTGAATCCATGCCAGACCCATGCTGGAGAACAATAGTTGCTGGTAAGTAACTTGTTCCTTCTTACGGCAGAAGTGTTGGCTGCGCATTTGGTTAACTGCAAAGCGCGGAGTGCGAGAGGAAAAAGGCATTGATTATCATGTGAAAGCATAGAAATGGTACATTTGGTAAATCCTGAAACATTTGGGTTGATAGGTGGGTGCATGCACCCACCATAATTGAAGTGGCTACATTCACTTTTAAAAGCATGCACTGGACACTAGTCAACATTCCAAAATTAGAGTTAATATTTCTAACAACAAAAAATTAGATGTGAATTTTTCCCATTATACTTAGTTGTAACTTAGGGCCTGGTTCAAAATGTTAGTAACTAGAATCAGAGTTCGGCAGCATGCAAAGTATGTGCACAAAACGGAACAAATCCAAAAACATAAAATGGAGAGGCTCATTATACAGGAAAAAAGTCATACAGAAATATATTTAACAAAATAGTTTTTTTACGAAGTGTAATGTCTTTTCCAACCACGCCACGACCAAGTTTCAGCATGCATTATTTTTATTTATTGTGACCTGGTTTAAAATAAACCTTACATAAGTTAACACAAAAATATGTACAATAGTAAGTAAGCAAGCAGACGAAAAAACATTAATTCATTTCAGATAATACATCAATTGCCTGCAAAAAATGACTGAGCAATAATTAACGCATTTTTCTCTTTCCCACATAACCCTTGATCCCAAAACATTTTGAAAAATCAATGCCTAAGCAATCAAAAAAATTGCTGAAGATCCTTTGCCTTATAAATATCAGACCAGGACAATCCATAACTGTGCCGTGTAGTCTCCAGCAAGTCCTTCAACCTGCAGAAGCAACACGTCACTATTATGGAGGTATCAGTTGAGTTCCAGTGCATAGTCCTTTCCCTTGTACGCAATTGATCAAGTCTAAATCGCAAGGATACTCTGCGCAATTTACTACCAGGGAAACTGACCAGGTAAGTTGAAAGTTGGTCTTTTGTGATCATTTCACATATTGTAGATAAAATCAAATAGGCAGTGCTTAAAAGAGTTGTCATCCAATCATATCTGAATAACTTCAGTTTTAGTTTTACCGTACCTGCACAAAATATAAGTCCCTTTCAGATGAACCCATACAAATCAATAGATACTGCATCTTGTGTTTAAAACAAACTAGAGAACGTACAGATGAGTCATTTGTTGTAGGTCAGTGTAAAGGTAGTTATCTGGAGGCTGCAGCATTTCGTTACAATTCAGCAGCGGTCTCAACTGCCTCTCCGTCCCTAATTACAAACGCTCTACCATAGGAGGTAACAGCTTCCCAGTGAAAGCGGCGAAACTGTGGAACTCCCTACCACCCACTCTTAGAATGGACTTACCTTACCAAAACCTCTGCTCCAAGATGATATCCTGGCTGAAGACAGCCGCTATCTAAACATACTGAGCCAGGACGCCTTTCCTTCCTTATCCAGACACACAATTGTTAACTGTATATATGTTTCTGAGGCTTGTGGAATCTGCTTAGATCACATGCTGTGCATAGGCCGACATCTAGTGGAAGCTGCGGAGTATTAGTTTGTTTTTCGAAATTCGAAAATGGGCGTCGACACAGGCGTGCCAGTAATACTCTCCCTAGTGTGACGTCCACTGTACCCAAGATCCCTCACGCGTCTAGGATCCTCAGATTGTTTTTTTCCGCCATACTGGTCGGAAGCATCTTGTGGAGTACCCTGGCCTTAGCCATACTTTGCTAATAATTGAAATTTATAATTCTTTATTGACATCCTTCCCCACCCCAACGTCGACACGACGACGGCTGGAGAAGACATCGACCGTTGGCTGCTGCACGACGGATCTGGCCTTCGGCCCGGGCCTGGTAGGCCGCTGGCCTCGGCCCTGCAAGTAGGGAGAGTGGGGGGTGGTACATACTCTTCACTCTTGGTATATAGGTACACCTTATATATTTCCTACACTTACCAGCCCGCTGCCTTTAGGTGCGTATGGAGGGTACCCCTTTCCAATTCTGCCCCAAGTGCAACCGCAAATACCCTTGGGTCGACAGGCACGCCTCGTGCAATCTCTGCTTGCCGAGGGACCACCCCGAAGCGAACTGCAGAGCGTGTAGCAGGTTTAAACCTAAGACACTTAAGGACCGTTCGACTAAGTGTTGGGCCCACCACGCCAGGCAGGCGGCCATGGCAGCGGAGGGCGCCTTCAGCGATGGCAGCGACGCCGTACTTTCGGACGGCGAGGGCATTACGGCGTCGAAAGACAGCCGAGCGCAGGTCCCTGACCTCGGAAGGTCGTCCGGCAGGGCGGCTATGGGAAAGACCCCCGGCGACGCAAGCGCTACACACCCTACACACACTAAGCACACTAAGTCCAACCGAACCTCGACGACGTCGACTTCTCGGAAAGAGGCACAGATAGAACGGTCCGACTCGGTGTCCTCTGGGCGCTCTCGATCGAGATCGCCTCATGACGCAAGGCAATCATCCACTCTTGCCAAGAGTGCCTCGCTCCCTAGTCTAACGGAAGTTCGATCGTCGGAGGACGAAGACGACTTCCACCCCCAGGCCGCGCTCCAAGAGACGGAGCCCGCACTTAACACCAGCGAGGCCCCACGCTCGAAAAATACACCCGATCCTCGACGCCAGGTGTTGAAAGTCTCCGGGGCCTCAAAGGGACAGGGAAAACATTTTTCCACGCACGGAGAGGGGGGGAAACAGCGGAAAGCACATTCTTCCACTCCTGTACGACCATCCTTCCCCCCCCCCCCTTAAGCAGACAGACAAATACAAGTCTACTGAGAGATCAACGACAAGAATCCAGAGCATTTCCTCTCGTATGACCCTCAGGGGGCCACACCCTCAGGTTCCACTAATCCTATCCACCTAAGTAAAAAGGCCCGGTTCGAAAGACCTGAACCCTTCGAGGTGCAGCCTTACTCTACTCCATACTCTACTCCACACCCCAGGTACCAAGGAGAGCCTTTCCCTGAGGGGGACCAGGAGTTTGAAATTATGGAGGAACAAACCGGGACGGAATACTATGCGGATGATGAGGATCAGGAGGAGGGAGAAGATGGGCATGAAATTTACAGAGTAGATTCCCCGGTAGAGAACGAAGCACCAGTTACCGACTCGCCAGTCGATAACCAGCCCCTCCTTAATGAGGTTCTCGCTCGCGCGGCAGAACATTTTCACATCGACACCCACGGTGTACAGGAGGAACGGGACTTCGCAGAAGAGTTGGTGGGAGAGAGGAGGCCGGTCGCTCAGACCATCCCTATCCTTAAATCCATCCAACGAAGAATAGATCCGTCCCTGGTCAACCCAACCCTCACCAGAGCAGTCAACCCCAGGGTCGAAAAACGTTTCCGGCCAGCCCAGTCTGACCCTCTCTATATAAGAGGACATCTTAAACCAGACTCCCTAGTGGTTACCAACACTCGGAAGAGGACTGGAACACCCTTATCTTCATCAGAAGCTCCTCCCGACAAGGAGAGCAAGAAACTTTACGGGTTTGGCAGGAAGGTAGCCTCAACGTCCACCTACCAAGCAAGGATTGCTAACTCCACCACCCTGTTGGCCAGCTACAACTGCCATCAATGGGAAGAGGTCGCGGCGCTCATAGCCTCTGCTCCTGAACCGTTAAAGGGCCAATTGGCTCGGATCTCGGCAGAAGGGAGAGCCGTGTCTGGTTGCATATTAAAAGCAACTTTCGACGCCGCGGACAACGCAGGAAGACTGATAGCAGAAAGTACTGTTATCAAAAGACATGCGTGGTTACGGCAGTCGGGGTTCAAAACAGAAACTCAGGCTTCATTAATAGACAAGCCGTTTGGGAAAGCGGTCGAAGACGCACTGAAAAACGCCAAGGACGAATACGAGACACTGAAATCCCTTGGCCAACTAACCAACAAACCCCCTAACCAGAGGGGGAATAGTAATTTTCGTCGCCCACGTGGCCAAAATTCACAAAGGGGCAACTATGCCTAGGGACAGGGTACACAGTGGAACAACAGCCAGCAGTCTACCCAAAGTTACTGCAGGGGTAACAAAAGAGGGCGTGGAAGAGGCAGAGGCAGCCCCAACAAGGGAACTGGCACGCCTCCACCAAAGTAGTGACGCTCAGTTCAGGGTCCCGTCTCACGCAACTCCAGTAGGGGGACGCATTTTCAACTTCACCCAGGCTTGGGAAGGGATCACCTCAGACAGATGGGTACTGTCAACAGTGTCCACAGGATATTGTATAGAATTACTGCAGCGTCCCCGGAACCATCCTCCACGACAAAGAGTACACTCCTTAGAACATCAGAAGATCCTTCTCGAGGAGATTGCCATTCTGCTAGAAAAGGACGCGATAGAACTCATCCCAGGACACCAGGTAAACAAGGGTATCTATTCAACTTACTTCCTTGTGCCAAAGAAAGATTTGACAATGCGCCCAGTACTGGACTTACGGCCTGCCAACAAGTATGTCAGGCCCCAAAAATTCTGTATGACCACGCTACAAGAGGTAATCCCCCTCCTAAAAAAGGGGGATTACATGGCAACCTTGGATATGAAGGATGCTTATTTTCATATTTCCATGCTCCCGGCGCACAGAAAGTACTTGCGCTTCAAGGTGGACAGTTGCCACTACCAATTCAAGGTACTGCCCTTCGGGATAGCTTCAGCACCAAGGGTATTCACCAAGGTACTGGCGGTGGCAGCTGCACACCTACGCAGGGAGGCAATCCCAGTGTACCCTTATCTGGACGAATGGCTCATAACGGGGGAAACCCCAGGAATTTGCAGGACAAACATTCAAAGGACTATCGACCTCCTCCACGAATTAGGCTTCTCAATCAACGAGAAGAAGTCAAGCCTAGTGCCAAGCACCTCAAAACAGTTCCTAGGAGCAATCCTAGATACTCAGAAAAGGTTGACCTTCCCTTCGGAAGAGAGAATTCGGAATATACTACTGCAAATTCCACATTATCAGTCCGGTCAACAAATAACGGTACGCAAAGCAATGCGATTACTGGGCTTGACGGCGTCATGCATTTACCTGGTCCCCCACGCGCGACTGCGCATGCGTCCTATGCAGGAATGGTTGGGGAAACAGTGGTCTCAGGCAAGTGGTCAGTGGGACGATCTAGTGGTCGTTTCGCCAACACTTGTACAGAGCCTACACTGGTGGACGAGAGAATCTCGCAAGGGGAAAACCCTTTTACGATCCCGAAGTACAGGCAGTGGTGACTACAGATGCATGCCTGACTGGGTGGGGAGCTCACCATCTCCACCACACAGCTCAGGGTCTCTGGTCTCACTCAGTAGCCAAGAACCACATCAACCTGCTAGAGCTTCTGGCAGTATTCAGAGCGCTTGGGGCGTTCGAGCCCCATCTAGTAAACTTGTCGGTGCAGATCCGGACGGACAGCACGACATCCATGTTCTATCTGAACAAGCAAGGAGGGACTCGTTCGCCAAATCTGTCCAAGCTTGCCCAGAAAATCTGGATATGGGCACTCAGACGGAACATCTTCCTGTCATCGCAACATGTTCCAGGGGAGCTCAATTCCCTAGCGGATGCTCTAAGCAGAGACTCCCTCCCAGAAGAACACGAATGGGTCCTTCAGAGAGATCGTAGAAGATCTCTTCTCTCAGTGGGGTTTCCCCACTATAGACATATTCGCCACAAGCGAAAACAAACAATGCCCAGAATTTGCATCCAGGTTCCCCCAGCCAGACTCCCAAGGGAACTCCCTGTGGATGAACTGGTCAGGGATGTTTGCGTACGCTTTTCCACCAACTCCTCATCAGGAAGGTGGTGTACAAGATGAACAAGGAATCGATGACGCTCATCCTAGTTGCTCCCATGTGGGCGAGACAACCATGGTTTCCACACCTACGCAGGATGGCGGTGTGCGAGCCCATCAAACTTCCAGCCTGGTACAACCTATTGTCCCAGCAACAAGGTCAAACAGTGCACCAGCAACCCAACTCAATGAACCTGGCAGCATGGCTCCTGAGGTCATAGAGTTTGGACATCTCAATTTACCACAGAGGTGTATGGACATCCTAAAAGAATCCAGGAAACCCAACACAAGGCACTGTTACTTTGACAAGTGGAAGAGATTCGTTATTTGGTGCCAGAATAAACAAATCAACCCGGTTGATTGCACTCCTTCCAACATTGTGACATACATGCACCACCTGCTGGATGCAGGATTGGTTTTTAACTCTCTGAAAGTACACCTGGCTGCCCTCTCGGCTTACACCACATCCCATAACAAGGTGTCGTGGTGGAAAGTACCAGTAGTTAAAGCCTTCATGGAAGGAGTAAAGAGACTTCACCCTCCTATTTCTAACCCACCGCCAGGATGGGACCTTAATGTGGTGCTAGCTAAGCTCATGGGCCCCCCTTTCGAACCCATGCATAAAAGTAGTCTCAAACACCTGAGTTATAAAACGGCCTTCTTAGTAGCCATTACCTCTATAAGAAGGGTCAGTGAAATTCAGGCTCTGTCAGTGCAGGATCCTTTCTTTACTATCCACAAAGACAAACTGGTTTTACGCACACACCCTAGGTTCTCACCTAAATTTATATCTAAATTCCATGTAAACCAGTCCATCGAGCTTCCGGCTTTCTTCCAGAACCCGCAAAGCTCGGCTGAGGTGAAACTACACACCCTAGATGTGCGTAGGGCGGTCCTCTACTATGTAAATAAAACCAGACCGCTAAGGAAAACAGATCAACTGTTTGTCTCCGTAGCTACAGGCAGAGAAGGAGATCGCGTCTCTAAAGGCGCTATCTCGAAGTGGATTATCAACTGTATACAGCTGTTACTCTCTTTCTGAAAAAACTCTGCCTTTTACGCCAAGAGCCCACTCTACTAGAGGCATTGGGGCCACTCTGGCTTTCATTGCAAATGTTCCCCTCGACACCATTTGCAAAGCAGCTACTTGGAGCTCTATTCACACTTTTACTCAGCATTACTGCATTGACACTCATTCCAAGACAGATACACAAGTGGGACAAGCGGTTCTAAGACACCTGTTTGCTCATGACCCTTCTCACATCCCACCTCCTTCTTCTGGTACTGCTCGCTAATCTATGCACAGCATGTGATCTAAGCAGATTCCACAAGCCTCAGAAGGGATACATTACTCACCGTAATCGTATTTCTGATGCTTGTATCTGCTTAGATTCACATGCGACCCACCCTTCCTCCCCTCCGAGAGAAGGCGCATGATTGCTTGTAGTCTTACCTTTCTGTCTATCTGCTTGGATTATCTGTACTCTCGCTACTCCTCATGCTTCCTCATGTCAGGAAAAATACAATCTGAGGATCCTAGACGCGTGAGGGATCTTGGGTACAGTGGACGTCACACTAGGGATAGTATTACTGGCACGCCTGTGTCGACGCCCATTTTCGAATTTCGAAAAACAAACTAATACTCCGCAGCTTCCACTAGATGTCGGCCTATGCACAGCATGTGAATCTAAGCAGATACAAGCATCAGAAATACGATTACGGTGAGTAATGTATCTCATATATTGTTTGCTCTCCTACATTACTACTGTGTATATGCCATGTATATATTTTTCGAGGGGATTGGGTCCTCCGACGTATTCCATGACATGTAATCACCACAGCTGTGCTGCTTCGGAAACTTTTTTCGGCGTCTGCGTCCTGCGTCGATGACGTTCGATGCGCCGTCGTCGAGGGCCTCCTCCGACGTCATCCGATGTGATAAGTAGGACGCACAACGCCCGTAGCCTCAGTTCCGTTTTTTCCGCGAACGTGTTACTTCGTGATTCTCGGTTCACGCCTCGACTCTTTTGAGTTCTGTTCTTCTCGGTTCTTCGAACCTGTTCGTTTTGTGAAAATCCTTCGTGTGAAGATGTCTTCTACTTCGTCTTCGACCCCGCGTCCAGGTTTCAAGAAGTGCGGGGAGTGTGGGTCCAAGATGTCGGTGACGGACTCGCACGACGCCTGCCTCTGGTGCCTCGGGGAGGTCCACGACACGGATGGCTGTATCGACTGCCAGTCGCTCACGTCCAAAGCCTTACGCGAACGTAAGAAGAAGTTGTCGGTAGGTCGTGTGTCCAAGCCCAGGAAGTCGAAGTCTGCGGGGCTTTCGACGGATGATTCGAGGGTGACTCTCCGCGTCATCGTCGGAAGTCTCGTGGGTCTCCTTCTAGGAGTCGGTCTCGCCACTCCTCAGTCTCTTCGAGGCATTCTCGGAAGCGCCGACACCGGTCGTCTTCCAGGTCCTCTTCGGAGGACTCCTCCCGGCACGTCGCTTACCCCACCAGCCGTGCGACGCCGGAGGAATGGGCTTCCTTCGGGAAGAAAATGCTGGCGATTCTTGAGTCGCAGGGTACTAAGCCGTCCGCGCCCCCGAGTGGGGTCGGTCGTGAGAGGTCGAGAGACACCGCTCGCAAGAGTGGTCGGCACGAGTCACGGGAGAGGTCCCGTTCGGACAAGGGGACTCGTTCTCGACGTACTCGTTCCAGGTCCCGGTCCTCGACGCGTTCGAGACCGTGTGCACCTGTGCGGTCTTCGCGGAAGACATCGACGTCTGAGGCGTCGAGGGCGTCGACAGGCTTTCTCAAGGCTCCGGCTCCGAGGAAGTCGTCGAAGCCGTCGACGCTCATGTCGTCGAGGGACACGCTCGGGGCTCCGGCCTAGAGGGCTGTGTCGACGCCGCCGATGCTGGAGGCGCTGCATCTGATGTCGAAGCCGATTTCCTCGACGCCGATCCTCTCGGCGCCGATGCCGGTTCTCTCGCCGCCGGCGCCGATTCGCTCGACGCCTTTCGTGTCGGAGGTACCCCGTGGCACGGGTGGACCCCCTAGGAAGGCTCTGGTTAAGAGCAAGCACTCTCGGGTGCCTTCTTTTCACCACCTGGACTATATTTCAGAGGCGAATGAGGATTCTGATGGCCTGGTTCCTAGTCGGGTTCCAGATGAAATTGTCTCGGGCCATAGTCAGTTTGACGATTTGAGGCAGTCAATGCATGATGCCAGTGGAATGGACACCTCTCCGGAGGTGGAGTTTTGTAGGCCTGAGCCTGGCTCTCATGCTGATTCCTCGTACCAGCGCCTTATGGCTAGGGTCTCCGAGTACTTGGGATGGTCTGCTCCCCCAGGGGAGTTTGTGCAGGATGATCTCACGGACATCCTTGATGTTGATGTCCCAACTGACCCGGTACTGCCATTTCATATGGCTCTACAGAGAAGGGTGGCGGCGGTCTACAGAGAAGGGTGGCGGCGGCTTGGACTGCTCCGGAGAGTCTCCCGGCAGTGGGCAGGTCCTTGTCGCGAAAATACCATCCAGCCAGTAGTGACTCCTGCTACTTGACCAGGCACCCCACTCCGGAGAGTTTGGTGGTGCAGGCGGCCACGGCCCCGGCAAAGCAGGCGTCGTACCCTACCATCCCTCCTGATGGGGACGACAAACGTTTTGATGGCTGGGCGAAGAAAGTGTTTTCTTCGGGTGGTATGGCGCTTCAGGCGGCCAACTCCATATGTGCCTTGTCTCGTTTAACACACACTCTGTGGAACTGTGTTGCGTTAGCGGCTGAACATATTCCCGAAGGGGACGAATGGGATGGTTTCCTTGCTATGGTTCCGGGATGGTAAGGATGCCATGTGTGAGTCCGTTCAGTCGGGTTTGGACATGGCTGAATGCGTCAGCAGGTCCATGGTGGCGAGCACCGTGATACGCAGGTTTGCGTGGTTGCGGAAGTTGGGGTTTGCTCCTGATGTGCAGTCCCGGCTCCTCAACATGCCCTTTGACGGTGAATACCTTTTTGGCAGCAAGGCTGACGAGAGCCTTGAGAGGTTGCAGACCTCCAAAGCTGCAGCGAAGTCGTTGGGCGCTGCAGTTCGCCAACCTCCACCTTTTCGTCCTAGGGGACAGCAATGGAGGGGTGGTTCCTTTCGCTATTACTCATCCTTCAGTAAAGCGAGAGGAGCTAGCAGTCAAAGAGGCCAACGCAGGGGTACCAGAGGTGGACGACAGAGTACCCATGGTGCCAAGGCCGCTCGGGCAGTTGCCTCTTTGCCCTCAGGTAACGCCGCAACCACTCAGTCATGAGGCCATGTCCCATTGTTCGCCGGTTGGGGGAAGGCTGGCTTAGCATCTTGTAGAGTGGCGTGCCATTACTTCAGATGTGTGGGTTCTGGAGATCATAACCCATGGCTACTGTCTTCCCTTTCGGCAGAGGCCTCACGACAATCCACCAGGGAACCTCTCTTTGAAGAGTCCGGATCCGCTCCTTGCGCAGGAAATTCAAGCCCTGCTGGAGAAAGGCGCCATAGAACTGGTGCCTGTAGCGGAGAGGAACAAGGGATGGTATTCCCCTTATTTTTTGATTTCGAAGAAAGACTGGGTATTGAGACCCATCATGGACTTGCGCGGTTTGAACAAACTCCTCACGAAGGACAAGTTCAAGATGGTTACTCTGAAGTCCTCCAGGCCCTTCAGCTTCAGGACTGGTTGGGGTCTTTCGACCTCAAGGATGCTTACTTCCATGTGCCGATCCATCCCAAGCACAAGGAGTACCTGAGGTTCATGGTTGGCGACTCGCACTTTCAGTTTCGGATCCTGCCGTTTGGATTGACCTCCGCCCCAAGGGTTTTCACCAAGCTCATGGTGGTGGCAGCGCATCGCAGGCAAGGTGGGGATTCACGTCTACCCCTACCTGGACGATTGGTTGATCAGGGGGAGCTCTCCCGAGCAAGTCCTGGATCATCTGTCCGTCACCTGCCACTCCCTTCACAGGCTGGGCTTCTCCCTCAATTTAAAGAAGTCCCATTTGACGCCAACACAGCAGCTCCAGTACATCAGAGCACTGCTCGACACTTCCCTGGGGCAGTGTTGCCCTCCCCAGGTGAGGGCTCTTCACATTCAGCAGATGGTACACAAGTTTCAGCATGCCCAGACGCTCCCAGCGTTCGAGTTCTTGAGGTTGCTCGGCCTCATGGCATCCTGAATTCTTCTGGTGCCAGAGGCTCGCCTGCGGATGAGATCTTTGCAGTGGGCACTCAAGATGCAATGGTCGCAGTCCTTCGGCAGGATATCGGACCCAGTTCAGGTGCTGCCCTCGGTCGCCCAGGACCTTCTGTGGTGGGCCGTCGAAGGCAACTTGATGAAGGGGGCTCCGTTTTGGCTTCCCTGTCCAGAGGTGACGATCGTGACGGATGCATCCCTCATGGGATGGGGAGCTCATGCCAACGAGTTGACAGCGGTCGTTTGTCTCCGGAGTCCAGACTCCATATCAATCTGTTGGAGCTGAGGGCCATCAGGCTAGCCCTGAAGGCTTTTCTGCCGACTGTGTGAGGAAAGAATGTCCTGATCCTGACAGACAACAGTGTGACCATGCACAACCTCAACAAAAAGGGGGGGGGGGCAGGGTCACTTCCTCTATGCAGGGAGGCGATGCAGCTCGAGTTCTGGGCCATCCAGCAGGAAGTTTCGATCTCGGCAGTTCATCTGGCCGGAGACGAAAACGTGACGGCGGACGCTCTGAGCAGGCAGAGCACGATCTCTCACGAGTGGGAGTTGGCTCAGGAGATTCTCCTGGAGATCTTCCCCTTTGGGGGACCCCTCAAGTGGATCTCTTCGCCTCCAGTGTCAACCGGAAGTTCGAGAGGTCCTGCTCGCGGGAATTTCCTCCAAAAGGAGCCTTAGGAGATGCGTTTGTGGTGGAGTGGTCATTCCCACTGCTGTACGCGTTTCCTCCAGTCCCCGTCATCCCACAAGTGCTGCGGAGGTTACGAAAGTTCGGTTCCCGGATGATCCTCATTGCTCCGGCGTGGGCTCGGAGGACGTGGTACCCGGACCTTCTCGACTTGTCCATCTGTCCTCCATGTCGTCTTCCCTACCGAGACGATCTGCTCTCACGGGAGGGGTGTCAGGTTCTCCATCCAGAGGTCAGATCCCTCAACCTTCACGCGTGGCTTCTGAAAGGTTGCGGTATAAGGATTGGGATTCCTTGAAGACGTGATGGAGGTGTTGCTCTCGGCCCGACAGCCAGCAACAAAGTCTCTGTGCCGTTGGCGTAAATTCTGCGACTGGTGCAGAGTTCAGAATGTGGATCCTTTTGCATGCGACATCCCCATGGTTCTGTACTTTTAAATTTCTTTGGCCCACAGGGGCTTGCAAGTGGGTACCATTAAAGGTTACCTGGCAGCGCTGTACATCTTTAAGCGCTCGTCTGAAGAGTGTTCCTACTTTAAAATCCCTTTAATTTCAGTTTCTGAAAGGGCTCACTAATGTGTTCCCTCCGTCACCTTTCCTGGTGCCCGGTTGGGATTTAAACCTTGTTCTTAAGTTTCTTATGGGTGCTCCGTTTGAGCCTTTACATTCTTGCCCTTTGAGGCTGTTAACTCTGAAAACTGTTTTTAGTTGCGGTTACTTCCGCTCGCAGAGTGAGTGAGTTACAGGCACTTTCAGTTAAGCCACCCTTCACTGTATTTCACAAGGACAGGGTTGTCCTTAGAGTTCCTTCTTTTCTTCTGAAGGTGGTTTCGGAATTTCATTTGAGCCAGAAGGTTGTTCTTCCGGCGTTCTATCCTCCTCCACTTCCTGGTAAGGAAGAGGAGAGGCTCCATAGGCTTGATCCTAGGAGAGCTTTAAGCTTTTATGTTTCACGCATGTCCCGCGTCAGAGTGGACTATCAACTCTTTATTGGTTATGCTGGAAAGCGTTTGGGACAAGCTGTGACGAAACAGACTTTGTCTTGCTGGATTAATTTGGCCATCTGAGTGTTACCGCTTGGCGGGTAAAGACCCACCGGCTGGCTTGCGGGCCCATTCTACCAGGGGTATGGCTGCATCTACTGCCCTGCAGAGGGGTGTTACTATTCGCAACATCTATGATGCAGCCACCTGGTCTTCAGTACATACATTTGTACGTCACTATTCCCTCGATTCCATCCGAGGACAGGATCTGGCCTTTGGCAAGGCGGTCCTTTGCTCTGCTATTTGATTGGCAATTCTAAATTTTGATTCTAAATTCTTTCCCTCCTCCTTGCTCTGGTACTGCTTTGGGAGTCTGTCATACGTATGGAATATGTCGGAGGACCCAAGCCCCTCGAACAAGTTACTTTCTTACCTAGTAACGTTCTTTCGATGGGATGGTCAGACGACTTATTCCATATCGCTCCCTCCCTACCTTCCCCGCTGCAGAATTTCTTTTGCGATTGCAGTTTACGTTCCGCAAGGCTTTGTGTCTGACTGGCAGTAGACTAATGTCACACGTTCTGGGGGAAATAACTACAACTGAGGCTACAGGTGTCGTGCGTCCTACTTATCACATCGGATGACGTCGGACGAGGTCCTCGACGACGGCGCATCGACGTCATCGACGCAGACGCCGAAAAAAGTTTCCGAAGCAGCACAGCTGTGGTGATTACCTGTCATAGATATGGAATACGTCGTCGGACCATCCCATCGAAAACGTTACCAGGTACGAAAGTAACTTGTTCTTCTCCAGCATAGGGTCTGGCATGGATTCACATGCTCATGAATATTCCCTGTTGTCAGGCTGGGAATCCTCAGTTAAAAAGAGGATTCAAGTTCACTTACAAACTGTATTTCTCCTTTAAACCAATCACTGTCCACTGGGTCATACTGACCCATCCAGTTAGTCCTCTTCCCCCAAGTCCCTCCTCTGGCAGCCATCTTCAGATTTTTAACGCACGCTTCAGTGTTGGGAGTCCTCGAATTTGCTCTGCGAGCTACTTCTAGGTTTCTTTTGTGTTTTAGACGAAAATAAGGTTCTATTTTTGTTTCTGGAGAGGCTGCGTGCTCTTTTCTCCATCTGCTGACAGCAGGGATCCGTTATTGGTGAATTTGGCGCCCCTCAAGGGTCGAAGATTCCAGAAGGCCCTTGGGCCTACTTAGGAAGGAAAATCCCTCTTCCAAGTCCTGCACCAAGTGCAGGCTATAGAATGTGTGTTTGAGGACAAGCACCTGCAAAGCATCTGGACCACAAGGATGTGGAGTGCGATATATGCCTTCGGTTCTCCAAGAAGACGTTGAAGGATTGGCACAGTAGACTGGCGGCGTGGCTGAACGACGAGGCCTCTGCCCCATGCTCCAAGCAGAGTAATGCCTCATCCAGGACCGGCCGGTCTGAGAAGTGGTCTTCCAAGTCCTTTGAGGGCGCCTCATCCGTGGGGGCTGAAGACAAGGCCAAGAACTGCAAGTCTGAGTCCACCAGGTTCGCTGCAGAAGCGGGTCCTAAGGTGGACAGGGCGCAATAGACATCACCCTCTGCCTCCATTGCCAGCCAGCAGTCGTCGAGCTCCTCCTCGAAGAGGAAATCATCTAACCCAGCTAAACTGCGGGAGAAGCTGCGGACGAAGGAGAAGGTCGAACTGCCCAAGAAGGCCCAATCGCACAGGATAACTTGGTCGACGTTTGAGTCGGTGGCGGCTGCTCTGACAAATGCTAAGGGGGCTGACCCTGTGAAGGTAGCCCCTGCAGCGCAGAAGGTATCCCTACCCCTGAGGCGTAAAGCCGCCGTAGTGACTTTGGCAAAGTCTACTGGTACGCAGAAAAAAGAACACCGTTGCAGACCCCCAAACAGCCCTCCCAGGCCGTGGCCCAAGCTATGAAGGTTTCAGCCAAAATGACAATCCAAATGACCTAACCAACCAAGTCTGAAAGAAGGTACCACCAAATGTTCAACCGTCTAAAAGGTAGACTTTTGGTTGGGTAGGTCATTTGGTTTTGGTTTAGGGCTGCGGGGTCTGCCAGGGTGTCACCCCCAACTGCTTCTTACTGTACTGTGACCGGGGGTTATGGTGGTGTCCCCCTGCAGTCCTAAAATAGACAAGGATGTGGGGGTGTCTTCCGCAACACCCCACTCACTATATTGTACAGTATAGTGAGCAGGGTTTGTTGGGGACACCCCGCAGCTGATCCGAAGGAAAAAAGGAAAGGAACCTGCGGCGCAGGTTCCCGATCACGCAAGTGAAAGGGAACTGGCGTTGTAGGGACCAGCAAGACGGAATTGAAGGTAAGTGGTGGGGTGTGAGTGGGGAGTGGGAGGGGTTTGTTCACATCATGAATGTTCAGGGGAGAAACGCCTGAAGATTTTTTCGAACAAATCTTCGGTCGTTTCTCCTTTGAACATTTAATCTGCGGTAAAACCCCCAAATCGCCAGGGAGGTCTTGTTCACAGACAACGAGGACCTAGAGTCCTTGCACACTGTCCACAAAGACATGGAAGAGGACGACTGCGATGGCCTAGTTTTCCGATCCCGCCAGCTCAGCCGAGGGCTGTTTGTAGACATCCTGTCGACCCGCCACATCTTGGTGTCGGAGATCCAGAAGAGTATGCCACAGGGCCCAGTTCCAATGGTCCTCCAGGTCCCAATCAGCTGCCGATGAAGAAATGGAAGAGTCCTCCTACGCCCCATTTCAGCCTCTACACCCGCATCGGGCCTAGTCTGCCCCTGAGGAACCAAATTCTGCGACGGATACAACAACAAGGATATTGTTGCGGTGGGTCTCCGCAACCTAGGACGTCCCAACTGGATGAGGTGGGGTCATTCCATTCCATGATCGCCAGAGCCTCCAAGCTATTCCAGCTATTCCAGCTTGCGCCCGAAGAAACCAGGAAGGAAGGTTTCTTGTACCAGAGGTGCGAGGACAAGAGGAATACAATTATGGCAGTGCCCCTTCTGGACGACGTGTGGGAGGAGGGCCTGACCCTCACAAAGAATCCTTGCACGGCTCCGGCCAACCGGGATTGGCTGAATAAGGAATCTGAACCAAAGGGCCTGAGGTCGCAACCATTGCCCGTTAGGCAGAATCGAGGGCAGTTCCCTTAGGGAGCACTACCCCAG
The DNA here is from genome assembly GCF_040938575.1 of Ambystoma mexicanum. Taxonomy (NCBI): domain Eukaryota; kingdom Metazoa; phylum Chordata; class Amphibia; order Caudata; family Ambystomatidae; genus Ambystoma; species Ambystoma mexicanum. The sequence continues at coordinate 307,223,857 of NC_090934.1, read as the reverse complement.
ATTAGGACTACAGGTGAGAGCAATAAATCCCCATTGGTATCAATCTGTACCACAAAGATTTATTTGGTAGCTGTGGCTGAGCAGTCAGACTTATCTCAAGAGGGAGATGAGCAGTATTCAGGGTTGACACAATAGGTAGTACAGTACTATGGAGCAAGGAAACACTGACCAAAGTTTTGTATTAAAAGAGAATATATATTTTATACACTTCTAAGTCAACGCATAAATCACAGTTAATAAAAGTAAATTAAGTGTAGTCAAAAGAAAAGCATATACAACTCCCTATTCAATTGTAGACAAGTTTGCGGTATAGTGAAAACTGAGCAAAACGGCACCCTGAAAACCTACTACAAATGGCACTCTACCAATTCAACGAAAGGGAGGGAAAGTACAAGTTAAATCGAAATATCTTCAGACACCACCTAGCAACACTTCCCTGATGCTTTGTGAGCAAGTAATGCACAGTAACACTTTAACCAAAAGACAAGTGAATGAAAACTGAGCAAAATGGCACTTCACAAGTTAAAACAGTAGGAAGGAAGAGGGGTCTAGAAGATTTAGGTGCATCCACACATTTCTCATTGAAAACTAATCTAGTGAGAGCAGATCTAACAAATCAGCCAGAGTCAATAGGCCTGAGCCAGTCTGTGGTACAGGACCAAGAGCTTAGGAGCAAAAATGTTCTTGTAGCTGCAGTGAAGTCTTTAGTTGAAAACTTTTGAAGAGGTAGATGCAAGGCGAAAGACAATGTTGAGAGAGGGCGGCTGACCCCACAAGTAGTTGAAGGATTTAAAACACCTTTAGGGCTACCACGGACAAAGGGCGGCCTGGCGGAACAATGTACCTTAAATGTGGAGAAGTGGCTCCTGCGGTGGAGGTTGTTCCTGGTAGTTCCTGCAGGTCGAGGGGTCCAACAGAGGAAGAGAGGCTCTCATCGTGGAGGAAGGTTTGAGTCGCTGCACTACCCAGGGATGAAACCAGCCGCGGTGCTGCCAAATGAAGTTTAAAAGGCACGCTCCTTTTAATCGCGGTCCGGGTCAATAGCTGCCTGGCTATCCAGTCTTCAAGTGCGGGGCACTGTCGAGTCGACCAAGGCAGGTCCGAGGATGTGATGGGTGAGCTGGTTGACCCCACCAGCTCAAGGGAAGGAGGCTTCTCCGCTGAAGATCTCCTCTCGTCGTGTGGAAGAAAAGTGGTGAGATGATCCGGCAGGGCTTCACCGGTGGTGTAGATTCTGAAGATGTCTCTGGCTTCTCTTCCCTTCGGTTCCGTAGTTTCAGTGGCAACGTCATGCTCTTCCAGTCCTCAGGACCCTGCTTTTATGCAGAAAGAGACCCATTCATACAGCCTAGCTGTCACTCGCACAGTGAAGTGGTCTTCTTGGCGGGAGACCCTCCAGCCTATCGGGTTAGAGTGCGACCTGAGTTGCTGCGACAACTCTGTCTGGGGGGTTCTACTCCCCCTCCCAAACAGACCCACCCCAGACTCAGTGGCGCCGAAAGGAGGGCTCTTGGCAGAAGCCCGCCAAAAGGATCAACAAAGGATCCCCGACCTGGGTTAGGAAAATGGATTTAGACTCGAGAAAGAAGTTTGGCAAATAAAACCTACCAGAGTAAAGTTAATAATAAAATAAACCAGCGTTATGTTAGAGGCTGTCAGTAAAAGTGGTAGCCTCGAACAATGGGAAAATCCCATAGAGAAATATTTGCGGTCGAATATAAAAGGTAGTAACCACTGTCACCAGCCAGAAACTTTATAGAAAATGAACATAGGGGGAAAAACTATTAACCCCTTCCAGTACTTCCATGTTAAGATGGGGGTGTATTGGTTAAGTTCATAAAAATCGACTAGTAAAGTCAATGGGGACTTTACATGCCCTGGGAGACAGTAGTCGGTCCCAGGGTATGGCGTCTGTTAGGGGGTTACTACGACACCCCTGCGTCGCGGCAAGGAAGGTGCTGTGTGACACATGTATAAAGATGGTTCCTATGGGTGAGAGAAAAGATCCCATCCCATAGGCATTAAACACAAAAATAGCCTAGAACACACATAGCACAAATGCCTAAGAGTGGGAAAAAGAGTCTCACTCTTAGCCGGTAAAAAGAAATAAACCCTTCAACTCCAGAAAAGCTGCTGGGGGACTCTATAGGTAAGGGAAATTAGCCATAAAATGAGAATTCTCCCTAGCATTGCCGGATTCGGTGGCATCGCAATTCTCCCCAACATCGGCGGACACGAGGAAATGGTCAGCTAAACCGTCCTTGGTCCCTCCAGACAGCGAGGGGGGGAAAATGGACACCATGGGAAGGAAGGTGATTTACACCGCAGCATCCATCAAGGCAGCCAACACCGGCGATCCTAGCTGTGGTACAAACTGGGTCCGATTTTGGAGTTCCTACCTGACGATAAAATGGAGGTTATCTTGCTCTTCCAGGTAGGGGAGTTAGCGTCTGATCCCACGCCATCACAGTGGCATTGGACTTTGCATACTGGGAACAGTGTCAGCCTTTGTTGCCAAGACTGGATGAAGATCACGAATTTCTGCAAAGTCTTAGGGTCCCTACAGGCCATCAAGGCGGAAACAGACGGCCCGTTCCCTGGGCACCCTCCAGCTACACTGATCTTCCTTTTGATCCTCCAGAGGAAAGTCGAGCAGGTCTTCCAAAGGTTTCTCCTCTTCATACCATCAGCTTTACAAATCCATGACTCGGGAAGGCTGTTCCAGGCATGGAGTGGCGCAAGACGGCATCGCTGTTGCTCAGGACGCCGGTGCTCAAGCAAACCTGAACCGACCAGGAGGTCGGGACCACACCCATGCACCCTGGTGGGAGGCCAGCTGACTAAGTTCGTCAGCGAGTGGAAAAAGATCACCACCAACAGATAAATGCTGCACTCTTCCCCCAAGGACATACCCTACAGTTTCAGCGCAGGTGTCTACGTATCCCTCCGATGGCCAGTCAGGAGCAGCACACCACTCATCTCCTGGAGGAGGTATGGGGCCATGTAGCGAAAAGGGACGATGGAGCTAGTTCCCCAGCGACTTGGAGGCTTGTCTATTCCGGATACCTTTTGGTCAGAAAGACGACAAGGGGGCTGGAGGCCTATTCTAGACCTAGGACATCTGAACAAATACCTCATGTCCCAAAAATTCAGGATGGTCTTGTTGCAACAAGTGCTCTGCCAGCTGGAAAAAGGAGACTTCTTGTCGCTGTACCTGGAGGATGCCTACATCCACGTCCTTATTCACAGGAAACACCAAAGGTTTTTACGCTTTGTAGTACAGGGACAGCACTACTAGTTGAAGGCCCTACCTTTTGGCTTGAAGTCGGCCCCCAGTGTTCACAAAGTGCCTGGTACCAGTGGCGGGCCATCTACGTCTTCAGGGCATAAATCTATACCCATACCTGGACAACTGGCTTCGCGCCCGCTCGCAGGAGCTGGCCCAAGGAGACACGTAGACGACCATCCGATTACTAATGAATCTAGGATGCTCTCAACTATCCAAAGTCCTGCTTGACGCCATTGTAGAATGCGCTGTTTGTAGGCGCCATGCTGAATGCGGTGTCTTGCCCGACGTCCCCCTCGTAGGAGAGGTTAGCAGCCATTCTGGGAAGGTGCAGCGACTGTACTAGGACGGCCACGGTGCGAGCAATCAAGTCATTGCTGGGCATGATATCGTTCTGCTTCTACCTCTGCAGGCTGCAGATGTGGCCCCTCCAGTAATTCCTGGACACCCGCTCGATACAGGTGTCTGGAAGCTTCTCAGACGAGCTTTCGCTGAATGATTAGTTCCGGTGGGCGCTAGTATGGTGGGGCTTTCGCTCCAACATCGCTAAATGCACAGGATTCCAGAACCTGCCATACCAGGAGACAGTCACCACAGACTCATCCCTAGAGGGATGGGGAGCACACACCGGACGCCTGCATGCCAGATGCCTGTGGTTGCCAGAGAAGGATCTTCATATCGACATACAGAAGCTACGAGCAGTATTCTGGGCCCTCAAGTCGTTTGTTCTATCCCTGAAGGGCAAGTTGGTAAGGATCTTCCTGGACACCACCACCACCACCACTGTTTCACATCAGGAAAAAACCCCCAGTGCTCTCCAAGAAGGCCCAGGACTTGTGGCGCTGGACCGTCGAACAGGGGGGGTATTCCTCGTCGCTCTTCACCTGGAGGGAGTAAAGTACACCACCGCAGACTCCCTCAGCAGGGAACTGTGCTCCTGGGAGCTTCGTCTGGATCAGGTTTGCTGAGTGGGGCAGGCCCCAGCCCCGATAGATCGGTTTTCTACAGCAACAAACTGATAGTGCAAGAAGTTCGCCAGCAGGTTCCACCAGCGGAGGGGGGACACGGTCTCCTTTCCGTGGGAAGGACTGTTCCTGTACTCGCCACCCCGGGCTACGAGTCATCAGCACACTCGGACTGTGTCCGTGCAAGATGATACTAATCGCCCTGACGTGGCCGAGGCAGATTTGGTTTCCGGACCTTCTCAGTCAATCAGTGTCGCCCCCGGTCAAGCTGCCACTTATTTCCTCACCAGGGAAAGGGGTGCAATCCAGCATCACGACCCAGGATCGTTGAACCTAAGGACTTTGCTCCTGCAGCCCTAGTGTTTGGTGGATACGACTTGTCTGCGGACTGCAGAGAGGTCTTTGCCAGGGCGTTGTCGACTTTGAAGTGCCACGGTCGCAAGTGGAAGCGTTTCGCTATTTGGTGTCGGTCGCAGAGCCCTGCTGAGGGTCACGGCCCTGCAAATTCTTCCATATCTGTTCCTCTTGGCCATCTATCAAGGTGCATCTGGCGGCTATCTCCCGCTACACCAGGTCTCAAGGAAAATCTTTACTGTGGTCTTGTTGACTCAAGTAGTTCCTCAAGGGACTTTTTCAATCTTTCCCACCGGTGAAGGCGCCTCCCCGGCGTGGGAACTCAATGTGGTTCTGATGAGGCTCATGAGGGTTGGGGTGGGGGGCCTTTGAGTCTATGTATCGGGGCCCCTCAAGTTCTTCTCCTGGAAAACTGCTTTCCTTGTGGCTATCACCTCTGCCAGGAGGGTGGGTGTGATCATGCCCTACCCGGCAAGCAACCTTACCTAACTACACGAATAGAGGGTGGTGCTCTGGACGCATCCCTCTTTCATGGCGAAGGTTCTGTCGGAATTCCACCTCAACAAGCCTTTGGCGTTACTGTTTTTCCCGAAACCTTAGTCACCGGCTGAAAGGGCCATGCACTCGGTGGACGTTACTCGTGCCTTAAAGTTGTGTGACTGGCACACAGACTTTTCGTAAGACTTCACAACTGTCCTGTGAACCATGGGAAGGCCTTGTCCAAGGCTTCCATCTTGAGGTGGTTTTGGGGAGAATTCTCAGAAATGTGCGAATTCCCTCCACCTTGGAGACCCGCAGCAACTTTGCTGGATTTTGAAGACTTTATTTTTTTTAACCTGGAGACAGTGACCCTTTTTTTCCGCTCTCATATGTATTTTAATGTGATTTTTGAACTTTGCGTCTCTTTGCTATGGAGCCTGACAAACTCCATAGGCATCATCTTGTACATTGTCATACTGCACCTTCACTGCAGTGGCACAGGGAAGTCTTCCGTATTCCCCAAAGGTTTAAATACCTTCTCTGGGATAAACTACTGTTTCCCAGAGCAGTAAATTGAAATTGACTTTCCTTACATTTGTAACATACTCTTACGTCCCGTCCCCTTTCCTCTATACTGCATGGGCGTCCCTCGCGAGGGACGGGAGACTGAACCTTTTTCACCAGAAAAATCTTCTTTCACTCTAAATTAAGGTCTGTGGAGGCGCAGCCCTAGGAGCATACGCTTCCCTGACTCTGCCCTCCGGTGCCACACCTCAGTCCCCTTTTCTGCGCAGACGGGAACGGGCTGAATTCACCAGCGCTCCTGGGTTTGGCTTTGGCCATGTAATACCATGCGCGGATGCTTCCTCGTCTCTTTTGTCATTTTTGAATAGGTACTTGGTCCTCGGACGCCACAGCTCCTCCCCGGCGCATTTCGACTTCGACAGGGTTCAGCAGGTGCCCATCCTGCAACAGCCCTTTTGCAACTTCAGACCCCCAATGCCCTCTGCCTACGTTGCCTTGGCCCAGACCACAGTTGGCAAGCCTGTCGGCGTGCGGTCCTCGAAAGCGCTGAAGAACAGACTAGCCAGATGGAGGGAGCTCTTTCAGCTGTCTCCTGAGGACCTCAAGAGTTTCGGGAGACGTTCCAGGCCAGAGGTTGGGCCTATATTTTTATCTGCACCTCACAAGGGAGACTCCTTCCCAGGAACTCCCCTCCGCAGGAGGGACCGGTCAGGTTCCTTTTCCAACTCGCGCATCGAGGATGTTACAGCTAACGGCCTTCGGGCTGAGGGTTCCTCTGATCCTCCTGGTGCCAGGGTTGAGGGGCCGCTAGGCTCGATTACCAGGCTTGTGCCCGAGGGGCTCCGCCATTGTACTGGAATCATGGCCGAGGGGCTATGCCCTGTTACCAGCAGCACATTCGAGGGGGCGCCTGAACGCAGCTCTAACGACCCCCGGGTCGAGTGGTTACACCTACTGGGCAAGGGCCTGAGGAGCGGGGCAAGTCGCACGCCGCTCACATAAGAGACTTGGCAGAGGCGCACATCAACAAGCTGAGCAACATTTCGCAGCCACGTGGTAGGCAGCTCAACAAAATGCCCGAACGGCCAGAAAAGGACACCCATTCGCCTCTGCAAGACTTTTGGTGTAGAACGAGTATTGAGGTGGGACTGGCATCAACCAAGTACGTGGCCTACGGCCTACCCTTCTGCGCAAGGCTGTTTTCCCTTGCCTCCGTATGTACAGGGTCGGCAGTGGCCTCCGTTGCCTCTAGTAACCCCTTCAGTGCCCTCCTCCTGCTCTTCGGCCAGCGAGGACCGGATCTTTGAGAGTTTCCTCAGCCTCATGAAGTCTCCAGATATGGGGGCTATCATCAAGGACACAGTTGGGGAAGTACTTCCTGCTATGCTAGCGGCACCACAGACTCCTCCGCCTCTGGCCCCGGTGCAGCTGCCGCCTCCGGCTCTGCAGCCTACTCCACAGGCGGTTCCATACCAGCATTCGCCTCTTCTCAGCCTCCGGTGGTGGTCCCTGTGCCCCTGCCTCCGGCTCTGGATACTCCTCCGGATACTGATGAGGGGGAGGATTCTGACGCGCCATCATCGGCCAGGGCCTTCCACTAACATATCTCGGGCCTGGCGGAATACCTGGGCCTCCCACAGCCCCAGCTTGAACAGCCAGCAGAGGGTGTCCTCACGAGGCGGCCTTCTGCCAGAACGTGAATTCCACTGCAAACCCAATGTAGTTTCCCCCGCCAAGAAGGGTTGGCTCAAACCACTGTCCAGCCGGTCAACCACCGCCTGGATACCCAGTACACGCAGATGGAGGGGTATACACTCTTGCTCTCCTCCCTTCCTCAGCCACACTCCTCGGTGATCGCTGCGGTATCACTACACTCGAAGCCTGTCGTCCTTGCCTTCATCAATAGCGCTGTTAAGCAAGGAGAAAACCTTGGAGGCATACAGTAAGAAGCTGTATTCCAACGCTTCCTTGCACCTGCGACAGGCCAACGCAGATGCCATGCTGGCAGCTGCTAACGAAAGATTATGGCGGGAAATTGCTGACTTCCTCCCGAAACTCCACACCAACAGCCAATCACGTTTAAGGCGTATTCTAGACCTGCCCTTCGAGGGCAGTGACCTCTTCCACTCAAGCACAAAGAGCTGGACAAGAAGAATAGTTCTCAGACGTCTAAGTCTTTATCCATTCAGAATACTCCCTTTCTCAGCAACGCTCGCTTAAGGGTCGCTCATCTGTACCCCTACCTAGATGACTCGTCCGGGTTACATCTCAGGAAACAATTCACCACCGTGCCCATGCGCTGATGAACATGCTACACGACCTGAGCTTTTCGCTCAATCTCAAGAAGTCACAACTGCAACCCACACAGTCGTTGACCTTCCTGGGCTTATTCTGGGACACGCCCTCCGAGAGGGTTTTCCCCCCTCAGAGGACGAGATCGCGGCCATCAGTACCACGGTACCGTTGGCCGTCCCCCCACTCTGTCCACGGCACGTGGACCCATCAAGAACAAGAGTCCCACATTAATTGGCTGGAACTGAATGGCATCTGGTTAGCGCTCCGAGCCTTCCTCCCACGTATTGAGGGAAGAGTGGCCCTCATCTAGACGGACAACTCGACCAGAATGTACTACAACAAGCAAGGGGAGGACCAGGTCCCCTTCCCTGTGCAGACTGGCGATCAGCATGTGTGAATGGGCCTTGGAGAATGACATCTACCTCACAGCAGTGCACCTTCCCGGGGAATCCAACCTGGAAGCGGACAGGCTCAGCAGGTTGAGAGCGGACAACTATGAGTGGCAGCTAAACGATCTCTTTGCCACCAGGCACAATAAGAAGTGCCCCAGTTCGCCTCCTGGCAGGGGCAGTGCCTATGCTCCCTGGGCGACGCCTTGTGGATCCAGTGGAACGGCATGTCGGCATATGCCTTCCAGCCCACTCCACTGATTCACAGAGTACTTTACAAGTTCAAGGAGTCTCGCCAGCTCAACCTCATTGGGCACCCTCGTGCACAAACCTTTTGAGCCTATGGCGACTGCAGACATCAGGCTGGTCACCATCAAGACGGCCCTGTTAGTCGGCCTCACATCGGCGCGCAGGGTCAGCGAGATCCTGGCCCTAGCCGCCTCAGAGCCATACACCACCTTTCACAAGTACAAGGTGGTCCTGCTGACCCATCAGGCATTTTTACCTAAGGTGCCATTAGCCTTTCACTTAAATGAGGAGGTTGTACTTCCTACATTCTTTGCAAACCCGAAGGACGAGCCTCAGAGTTCTGCACTGCCTGGATATCGGGCATGCCCTGAAATTCTACCTGGACAGGACTAAGGGCTTCTGCAAGTCAGATGCCCCATTCATCACCTTTGGAGGCGCCAGGCTGGGCTAACAGGCCTCCAAAACCTCCATCTCCCGCTGGATGGTCTCTGCCATCAAGGAAGCGTATGAGGGCCAGCATAGAACCCTTCCAGCGAACATGTATGCCCACGCAGTCGGGGCCAAGGCAATGGCCATCGCCTTTCAGTGCCATGTCCCCTGGCAGGTCATTAGCAGGGCGGCCACATGGGCTACTCCCTCGGCTTTCTGCAAGCATTACTGTTTGGATGCCGCCTCCAGATCAGATGCGGCTTACGGACAGGCGGTTCTCCAGGAACCTGTTTGCTTAAGGAGGGTCTCCTCTACACCCTGGGGCTACATTCACTTGTAATCGTGCATGCAGTATGGAGGAAAGGGGACGGGACGTAAAAGGAATTATAATTTACTCACCGTAGTGACTAACATGCTCTTAGCCCATAGTCCCCTTTCCTCCATACGTCCCACCATCCTCCTCCCTAATAATTTGGTGTCATTAGGCAATGGTAATTCTTACTCCTACGTCCCGTCCCCATTCCTCCATACTGATGGGACATTCCTCCGCCCTGTGGGACGGTACCGGAGCACTTAGTAAAAAGCATCACATTTTTCAGAAATGTTTCCTTCCTCTTTTTACACGGGGTACCACATGTGGCTGTAGCTCCGCCCTCCTTAGCTCCGCCCAGCGTATCGCCCACCAGTCCTTTTCTTCGCTCGTTCGGGACTGGATGCACTTGCATCTTTGGAAGATTTCTTTTTTTTGCAATCAGAGGCCCCTCCTGTGGGGGTTGTTTGTGGGCCCAGTTCTACTGTGGCGGCTGGTACCAGAGCTTGCTTCGAGGTCTCCTTGGGTGGAGCTTCCCGTAAAAACAGAGGTACCCCCTGAGGCCTCTGTCGAGGCTGTTGGTACCAAACAGAAGTTCAAGGCCCGTCGTGAAGGGGCTTTAAATATCGGGCTCGGGTTCGAGGTCCCTCGTTTGGAGGCGAACGTGACCAACAGTTCTGAGAGACCTGTTAAGGTCTTGTCGGTGAGGTGTTCCTCATCGCTCCCGCTCAAGCAGTGAAACCAGATTTGTTGAGGTGGCAGGGAGTGAGGTCTTGGCCAGAATCCCTCCGTTACCAGCAGTGCTGAGGTCCTTCCGTTGAAAGCTATTCTGGCTGATAGCATATCTCAAAAACATCCTAGGCCACACAGTACTGGTTCGGCCGAGGTTCCTTGGATCAAGGCTAAGATGAAGACCCCTGACTCACCTGTGGAGACCCCTGTCTCACTTCCACACGTGTCAGTTCTCCTCAGGTGCTGACAAAATGGCGGATGCTCCCACCAAGACGGCTGCCATTTTGGATACTTCCCTTACAACTACGCCATCGGCTCTGGGTGTGGGGGTGGGTTTTCAGGTGAACATAGTTTTCCTTGTGCACATCCTTTTCGTTCACTGTATGACGAACGATCGGAGGCCCCTACCGCACAATGTCTTGCTCCCTGCGACATCTGCGCTCTTGATCTATGTGGATACCAGCGGTGAAGGGCGTTCTAGGCAACCAGCTCCTTTACGCCACTGGAGTTACTCCGCTCAGGAGAGGCCTCCTCCAGTCGTGCCTAAATCGTCGGCGGAGGACGCTTTGTTCAGGAAATTTCAAAAGCTAATGCACTCCGACCCCATGAAGGAGTATTTTCGAGGTTTCTTTAGGGAGATATGCCCTCCTGCGCCATCGGTCCCAGTTGTGGCACTGGTGATTCTGCCAGCGCCGCCTTTACCGGCCGGGCCTCCACCGGCTTGCCCTCACTTGCCTCCATTGTCTCCAGTGGATAAATCTTCAGCAGGGCCAGATGTGACGCAGCTTGATCCGGATGTGTCGGACGACGCTCAGGGGGATCAAGACAGCGAGGACCAGCCCGCTGTGTTAAAGCCTTTCACGACCGGGTGTTGGACATGTCTTATGGATGTCCCAGTACCTGAGGCACCCGCTCCACAGTAAGGAGTGCTTTCAGGGGGGGTTCACTTTGTCTCCTTTGGAGCGTACTGGCTTGTTCTTGCAGAAGGACGTTTTGGCTGAGGTCAGTAAATTTTGGGGAAAACGACACACTGGACTGTTTGTCAACAAGATTGACGTGCGTTATAGTCTCCATTCTTCGGAAGAAGTGGCCTTAGCGTCGTGTCTGCCCCCCCACCTCCACGGTTGTGGCTGCTGCCACTTTACAATCCAGACCTCCTGCATCTTCTAAAATCGCTGCACAGGTTCTGACCAAAGAGGACAAGCTTCTTGACTCCTTGGGGAGGAAGATATTTGCTAATTCAGCCCTGCAGTTAAGTCAAGCGAACGCAGAACTGGTGTTAGCGGGGGCGAATATGAAAATGTGGAAAGGTCTGTTGGAATTTGGTGAATTTCTTCCCTCTGAAAAGCTGGGTGATTTCAAAGCGGGATTGTCAGATGCTAGGGTACTGGCGCAGGGTATGCTGGAGGCAGCGGCGCATCATGTCGACACCTCGGACCGGGGCTTCCTGCTTGGCGTGGACACCTTGTCAGGCTTGGCTGCACGCCACCAAGTTCTCTAAGGAGGTACAGGATAAAGTTTTGGACCTGTCATTTGATGGCAAGGAGCTTTTTCATTCCACAACAGACGTGGAACTGACCAAAACTAAGGTTCTCCAGCATGGGGTCTGGCATGGATTAACATGCTCATGAATATTCCCCGTCAGGCTGGGAATCCTCAGTAAAGAAAGAAATCAGTATCCGTTTTGTATCTGATCTCTTTCTTAGTAGCCAATCACTGGTCTCTGGGGCATACTGCCCCCAGCCAATGACTGCCCTCTCCCTAAGCCCCTCCCCTGGCAGCCATCCTCAGATTTTTACTGCACGTTCAAGTGTTGGGAGTCCTCGTGCTATAGCTCGTGAGCTTTTACTGCGTTTTGAGATTTTTCAAAGAGTTTGATATAATTTTTTTCGGTCAATCGAGCCTCAAGCTCCACCGTTTCTACTTCCGATCAACAGGGTCCCGTTTCAGAATTTTCTACGCCCCTCAAGGGTGAAGTTTTCGTCAAGTAAGCTTCTTGGAGGATTCCAGAAGACCTGGAGGCCTACCCCGTGGACATGGCCCGGGACAAAGGAAGCTCGACGCCCGGATCGAAGCTGTTCATGAACTGCCCTGGATGCGGATTGCAGAATGTGGTCAAGGAGGACGAGCATTTTAGATGCCTCTACTGCCTTCACGAAGACAAAATGCACGTGGAGAAGGACTGTGTTTTGCAAGAACATGTCGGAGCGGACCATGAGGGATCGGCGGATCCGCCTCACCAACTGGCTGGAAGGGAAGAGCCCAGCGGAAGGTGAAAAGAGGAGGTCCGAGCGGTCTTCAAAGTCCTTTGAGGGCGTTCCGGCGACAAGGGCCCAACAGAAGGCTAAGCACTGCGAGTCCGCGGACACCAGGAGCGCCGAATGGTCGGGCTCCTCGGCTGCCAGGCAGGGCGCACTTTCACCAATGGCATCAACCACAAGCTAATGCTCTGGCTCGGGGAAGAGAAAGTCGGAGAACCCGATAAGCTTCTGGAGAAGCCCCGGTCGATCCCGACGGCAGCAGCCAAGGGGGAGTGAGGCGGTGACCCTCCCCCCAAGGTGAAGGCCTCAAGCGTGCCAAAAGTCGTGAAGGACCTGATTAACCCAGCCATGGCCTCTATTGAGGGTGTCGTGGCGGCCCTGGCGAAGCCTGTGCAGGCTACCCCAGTGGAGGCGACCTCGGGGCCCAGAGTTTCCCTGCCACTGCTGAGGGAATCCTCTTTTCAGCCCATCGATAAGACCCCCGTGAAGATCTCAGTGGAAAAAGAGGGGCGGGGGGGGGCGCGTTGGCCGTTATGGACACGGATACAGCCTCTGAGGAGGAGCTGGTTGAAGTCGTGACGGCGCCTCAACAAGAGGTTTGCGGAGGCTCGGTCCCACAGGAGGAATCACGACGAGGCAGACGAAGAGAGCGACGGTGGTGCCGACGAGGCTCCCGTGGAGGAGCAACCACCGTGCCCGTCGCAGCCAGTGCCCGAGCCTCAAGACAACTCGGTGGCCATTTTGATGCCAATCCAAACCTTATGCACAGAGGTAAGGACGAGGTTGCCTCTACCCCCAATGGACGACCCAGCAGAACCGGGTCTGCCGGGAAGCCCTCCAAACAAGCGGAGGAGAGTTCACCCCGCCCTTCCAGCCCGCTCAGCCTCCTGATCCTAGGGATGACACGGGAACAGATACGGCCACGACAGGGACGGATGATGACGGTGGTGACGTCGGGATGGGCCTTCCATCACCACCCCCTCAGGCCTACCTCCCACGCCATGATTTCCAGGGCATCCGAGCTTTTCCAGCTCTGCCCCGAAGAACAGAAGGAAGGCTTCCTCTACCAAAGGCGCGAGGCCAAGAGGAAGACGGTCCTCGCGGTGCCGTTGCTTGATGACATCTGGGACGAGGGATTTTCTCTCCTGAAGAACCCGTCCACGACGCCTGCCAAGAGGGATCGGTACGAGTAGTACTGGGTCCCCGATTCTGCCCCTTTGTGCCTTAGGGCACAGCTGACCCCGCATACGGTCATTGCGGCGGCCAAGAAGAAAGCCGCGGGGGCGACGACTTCAACCTCCTCACCTGATGGCAAGGGAAAGAGACTGGATGCCATGGGACGACGAGTCATCTCATCTGCGGCGACGACAATTAAGGCGGCCAATGCCCTAGCGATTGTGGCCCGCTACGACAGGGGGTTGTGGTACAAGATCCCTCCCCTGCTCGACTTCCTACCGGATGACAAGAGGGCAGAGGCCCTGGGGATCCTACAGGTAGGTGTGGTGGAGTCGGACCACGCCATAACCGTGGCCGCGGACACCGGGTTCCACCAGTTGGGCAACAGTGTTTGCCTTCGATGACGGGGATGGCTCAAGGCAACAGATTTCCACCAGGACGTGCAAACCAGAGTTCTGGACATGCCCTTCGACGGGAACAACCTGTTTGGAAAGACAGTAGATGAGTCACTCCAGGCCATCAAGACCAACATGGAGACGGCTCGGGCCTTAGGAGTTTTGCAGCAACGACTGCCGCCCTTTCGGCACTCTGGAGGCAAGCAAGGTGCCGCCAAAGGATTCGGCGGTGGCTCCTCTATGTACCGCCAGGCAGCATGTTCCTTGTCGCAAGAGGCCTACAGAGGGCGCGGCAAAGTGAGGAGGGTCTTGTCACCGTCACAAAGGAGGCCAGGGTGGCAAGGCCGCCACCAAGCAGGACTGAACCGGCCTTAGCGTCGGGCCCCCAGTGGGAGGCCGGCTGGCAAAGTTCGTCAGCGTGTGGGAGTCCATCTCCACCGACTGTTGGGTGCTGGCTGCCCTGACCCACGGGCACACTCGAATTCCTAAAGAAGTTCCCCTGCATTCCTCCCGTGGCCAGGAAGGAAAATCACGTCCTTCAACTGCTGTTAGAAGTACAGTCCCGAAGAGGCTCCGGAGTATACTCGAGATACTTCCTCGTCAGAAAGAAGACAGGGGGTTGGCACCCCATCCTGGACCTGTCGGTTAAACAAATACATCAAGGCCCAGAAGTTCCGGATGGTCGCCCTCCAGCACCTGCTGGGACAGCTGGAGGAAGGCGACTTCCTATCGTCGCTGGACTTGGAGGAGGCTTACTTCCACATCCCCATTCTTAAAGGACACCGAAGGTTTCTCAGATTCATGGTCCAAGGACGGCACTACCAATTCAAGGCGCTGCCATTCGGATTGAAGTCGACGCCCAGGGTATTTACCAAGTGCCTAGCACCAGTGGCTCCGCCTGCAAGGGATCCACATTTACTCCTACCTGGACGATTGGCTCATCCGAGCAAGGACAAGGAACTCTCCGTCGAGCACAGCGAAGACCGTCCAACTGATCACGGATCTGGGATTCTCCATAAACTTCCCCAAATCCCACCTGGCTCCGTCACAGGTCGCACTGTTTCTGGGAGCCAAGCTTGATACAGTGGCGTGATTGGCCTCCATCGGAGGGAGGGACAAAGGCCATCCTGGGCAAGGTGCAGCACCTGCTGGCCACTGACGTGGCCAGGGTGAGGTCCATAAAGTCCCTTCTCCGCATGATGTCCTCTTGCATCTACCTGGTGCGCCTATGCAGACTGCAGATGCGTCCTTTATAGGAATTCCTCGATGCCCGTTGGATGCAAGCATTGGGCAGTTTCGAAGACAAGATCCCGCTCAACTAGGCCTTCCGCCAAGCAATTCGGTGGTGGGGCACCCACGCAGATCTCGCGGCGGACAGACTTTCAGACACCAGCACACTAGGAGACTGATGCCTCCCTGGAGGGATGCGGAGCGCACACCGGAGATCTTCACGCGAGAGGCCTTTGGCTCCCGGAGGAGAGGTCACTCCACATCAACATCCTGGAGCTCCGAGCAGTGTTCTGGGCTCTCAGGTCGTTTCTCCCATCCCTCAAGGGCAAGGTGGTGAGGATCTTCTCCGACAACACCACCACGATGTTCTACATCCGGAATCAAGGAGGAACCAGGTCCCCGGCCCTATCCAAGGAGGCCCAGCATCTGTGGCATTGGGCTGTTGCCCAGGGGATGTTTCTAGTGCCCTTCCATCTAGCAGGGATAAAGAACACCATCGCCGACTCGCTCAGCAGGGAACTGCGCTCGTGCCACGAGTGGGTGCTGTGTCAGGACCAAGTGAATGGACTTTTCCGACGATGGGGCAAAACCCAGATCGACCTGTTCGCCACGGCGGTGAACTCCAAGTGCCAGAGGCTCACCAGCAGGTTTCCCCAGCGAGGAGCATGGGCGATGCTTTCTCGTTCCCCCGGGACGGCCTGTTACTGTATATTTTCCCCCCGTTGCTGTTGCTACTGCGACTCGTCAACCAACTCAAGAGGTCACGGTGCAGGGTGATCCTCGTTGCACCGGCGTGGCCGAGACAGATCTGGTTCCCGGACCTTCTGGACTTGTCAGTGTCGTCCGCCCCCCCCCCCCCCAGTCAAACTGCCAGCGGACGCATATCTCCTCACTAGAGAAGGAGCCATCTTCCACCACGACCCCCGGGTCGCTGAACTTGCAGGCCTGGCTCCTGCAGCACTAGAGTTTGGAGGGTACAATATACCGGCGGACTGCAAGGAGGTGCTTGCAAAGGCGAGGGCGTCCTCAACTCTCAAGTGCTATGGACATAAGTGGAAGAGGTTCTCTGTCTGGTGCCGTGCACAGATTAGCCCTCTTCGGATTATGCCCCCCAGGTGCTGCCATACCTACTGTCGGTGGCCAAGGCGGGGCTAGCACACGCCTCCATCAAGATAAATCTAGCAGCGATCTCCCGCTACACCAGAACTCCATGGCGACCATTTCTGTGGTCCCATTGTCTGGTGAAGGAGTTTATGAAAGGATTGTTCCGATCATTCCCGCCGGTGAAAGCTCCAGCCCCGGCGTGGGAGCTCAACATGGTGCTGAGCAGGCTCATGGGGCTCCATTCGAGCCGCTGCATTCGGCACCGTTTAAGTTCCTCTCGTGGAAGACTGCGTTTCTTGTGGCCATCACCTCCGCACGAGTGGGAGAGATCCAGGCCCTCTCCTGTAAACCTCATACCTGACTTTCCACGAGAGGAGGGTGGTGCTGAGGACGCACCCCTCCATGCCCGAGGTGCCGTCAGACTTCCATCTTAACGAGCCCTTGGTGTTACCTGTTTTCTTCCCGTCGCCTTTGTCGCCGGCCGAGAGGACTTTGCACTTGCTGGATGTAGCCAGAGCGCTGAAGTTCTACGTGGACCACACAGTTTTCGGAAGACATCACAGCTGTTTGTAAACTTTGGACCTGTGAACCAAGGGAAGGCTCTCTCGAAGGCTTCCATTTCCAGATGGCTCTCCGGCTGCATCATGCACTGTCACCGGTTGGCAAACCGACCGTTGCCCGGCCGTCCGAGAGCCCATTTGACCAGAGTGCTCGCTGCCACCATGGCATTCCTATCTGGTGTGCCCCTGCTGGACATCTGCAGGGCTGCTATGTGGAGGTCGACGCACACCTTCACGAGATTCTACTGTGTCGACGGGGATTCCAGGGAGGAGTCCAGAGTCGGCTAGGCAGTGCTGCGCAACCTGTTCGCCTGAAGCTGTGCCTGGTGAGGAGGTAAGAGATGCTTAATGTTGAGCCTTGCTACCTCCCGTAGTTGTGCATGTTTGTACTGCTATGTTTTCTTATATTCTTGAGCATGTGAATCCATGCCAGACCCCATGCTAGAGAAGGAACAAGTTACTTACCTGTAACTGTTGTTCTCCAGCATGGGTTCACATGCGAACCCTCCCGCCTACCCCTCTGTGGCTCTTCACTTGGTCCTACTGCCACTTTACGTGCTACCAAATCTGAAGATGGCTGCCAGAGGAGGGGCTTAGGTAGAGGGCAGTCATTGGCTGGGGGCAGTATGACCCAAAGACCAGTGATTGGCTAGCCCTGAAGGCTTTTCTGCCGTCTGTGCGGGCGGGAAAATGTCCCGATTATGACTCACAATACAGTGGCCTTGCACTACCTCAACAAAGGGGGGGGGGCAGGGTCGCTCCCGTTGTTTAGGGAGGCGATGCAGCTCTGGTTCTGGGCCATTCTGCAGGATATTTTGATCTCGGCAGTTGATCTGGCCAGAGATGAAAACGCAGCGGCAGACGCTCTGAGCAGGCACAGCACGGTCTCTCACGAGTGGGAGCTGGCTCAGGAAGTTGTGTTGGAGGTCTTCGGCCGTTGGGGAACCGCGCGAGTGGATCTCTTCGCCACCTGTGTCAACTAGAAGTGCGATTCTGCATGCAGGAATTTCATCCAAGCGGAGCCTTGGGGGACGTGTTTGTAGTGGCGTGGTCCTTGCCCTTGATGTACGCGTTCCCTCCAGTCACCGTCATTCTGCAGGTGTTGCAGAGGTTACGGAGGTTCGGTTCCTGGATGATCCTCATTGCTCCGGCATGGGCCAGGAGAGCGTGGTACCCGTACCTTCTAGACATGTCCATCTGCCCTCCACGTCGTCTTCCCTACTGAGATGATCTGCTCTCGCGGGAGGGGTGTTCGGGTTCTCCAACCAGAGTTCAAGTCCCTCAGCCTTCACGCTTGGTATCTGAAAGGTTGAGGTATAAGGATTGGGACCTCCCTTAAGACGTGATGGAGGTGTTGCTTTCGGCCAGAAGGCCTGCAACGAAAACTCTGTGCTGTTGGAGAAAGTTCTGCGACTGGTGCAGGGTACAGAATGTGGATCCTTTCCAATGTTCCATTCCTTTGTTTTTGTCTTTTTTGCTTTCTTTAGCCCACAAGGGCTTGCAAGTAGGTACCATTAAGGGTTACCTGGTGGCGCTGTCCATATTTAAGCGCTCGTCTGAGGAATGTTCTTATTTTAAGATCCCGTTGATCTCAGTTTCTAAAAGGGCTAACTAATGTGTTTCAGTCGTCGCCTTTCCAGGTGCTGGGATGGAGATTTGAATTTGGTTTTAAAGTTCCTAATAGGAGCTCGTTTGAGCCCTTACATTCTTGTCCGTTGCGTATTTTTAGTTGCGGTTACTGCCGCACGCAGAGTGAGTTAGTTGCAGGCACTTTCCGCCAAACCACCCTTCACTGTGTTCCATAAGGACAGGGTTGTCCTTGGGGTGCGGCCTACTTTTCTTCCGAAGGTTGTGTTGGAATTCCACTTGAGCCAGAAGGTAATTCTTCCAACGTTTTATCCTCCACATCCTGACAAGGAAGGGGAAATGTTCCATAGGTTGGATCCTAGGAGAGCTTTGAGTTTCTATCTCTCACGGATGTCCTGGGTCAGAGTGGACGATCAGCTCTTTGTTGGTTATGCTGGAAGACGTTTAGTTCAGGCTGTTTCCAAGCAGACCTTGTCCAGATGGATAATTTTGACGATCTGAGTGTTACCGTTTGGCAGGAAAGGACCCTCCAATAGGCTTATGGGCTCACTCGAGTGTGGCTGCATCCATTGCCATACAGAAGCAGCCACATGGGCCTCTGTCCATTCCTTTGTGAGACATTATTCCTTGGACTCCATCCATGGGCAGGATTTGGCCTTTAGTAAGGCAGTCCTGTATTCAGCAATTTGATTGGGCATTCTAAAATTCTAAATTTGTAAATTCTTTTCCCATCTCCGTATGTTGGTACTGCTTTGGAGTCTGTCATAGATGTGGATTACGTCGGAGCACACAACCCCCTCGAAGTAGTAGTTACTTAGCTGGTAACGTTCTTTCGATGGGATGTTCCTCCGATGTATTCCACATCGAACCCTCCCAGCCTGCCCCTCTAGAAGAATTTGTGACTGCAGCTTACGTTTCCGCAAGGCTTTCTGCAGTCCTACTGGCAGGAGATTGGTGCCACACGTTCTGGGGAAAAAACTACAACTGAGGCTACGGGTGTTGTGCGTCCTAGATATAACATCGGGTGACGAAGGTCCTCGAGTGACACCGTGTCGATGTATTCGATGCAGGATGCCTAGGCCAAAAAAGTTTTCTGAAGCAGCATAGCTTGGTCATTACTGTCATAGATGTGGAATACGTCGGAGGAACATCCCATCGAAAGAACGTTACCAGATAAGATTAGTAGCTTGTTCTTCTGCGCCAATTTCCTTTAACCTTATAGACCCCCAGCTCTTTTGCTGGACTTGGGGCTTTTTAATTTTTACTCCCGAGTGGGACTTTTTTCTCACTCCGTTTTTTCTGACTAGGATGTTTGTGTTTTACTGTTTAATGGAGTTTGTTAAACTCCATAGGCATCTGCGTCTTGCATTGTGACACACAGCACCTTTTGTGCAGTGCCACTTAGAAGTCCCTTGCACTTCTCTTAATGTTTAACTACATTTTCTAGGGTGAATTACTGTTTCCAAGAATAGTAGATGACCTGTCTTACTTACATTTTCCTTTGTGGGTCCAGCACACACCACCCTATGTGGAGTGCTGGGGTGGGTGTTACTATGTAACACCTTTATCCCACACCTCATGTAACATTCTGTTAAACCAACTCACTTGAATGGCTGGTGGCAGTGGTTTCTTTTCTACCTTGTGCCATGTATCTGCAGGCTGAATCCTCAGCTGCAGTACAGCACCCAAGGGTGACCATTTTCTCAAAATGGCCCCTGTCTTCTTTTTTCGCCATTTCTTGTCAGTTTCTTCTGGGATATTACTCTGTTTGAATCGGGTTTGAGTCCTTTGTGTGTTTTGCCTTTGGCAGGCTTCAGTCCTAAAGCCCACCCAGGCTCCAGTGTGTCTGGAAAGGCGAGTGAGGTATGGTCCCAAAACTTCCCTGCCCTTCGTCTCTAGGTGTGCCTGAGTGAAACCAATTCTGACCGACTGGCTGTCCTGCAGGACACTTACATCAAACACAATTGAGCAAGGATATGTAAACCCCAGAACCAAGAGACATTGCTTCCTGACAGTCAGTGCACACAAAATGCAAAAATCTGACAGCTACTTTTAATTCAGATTCAACATATATAAGTAGCCAATAAGACTTGCAATTAAGAGGTCAGCATGGAATACTCAAAAATACAAGGACACGTAGACTTATACAAAAACATAAATCGTTCAGTTTATAGTTCAACAATTACATTTCATGTTTATCATTACAGAGAGTGACACAGCAGAATAAGATAATTGCGGTATATAATGTCCAAACAAATAACAAAAGATGGATATATGAATTATTATGTCAACACAACTGTTTCGGCCTCAGGCTATCTTGAGTAGCTGTAATTGGATCGGTCTTCATCAGGACAGGGACAACAGGTAGACGTGGGAGATCCTATGCTTTTTGTCAAAGGAAATGGACAGAACATAGTGTCAGGAGTTTGAGGGGTTGAAACTATAGTTGCAGAAGTACTAATGGCTATTAATGCATTATTTATTAAAGGTCTCTTTCGAGAGTCTTATTTTCTAATGTTCACGGCACTTACCGTAGTCAAAGTGCACAAGGGCACTAGATCTGAGAATCCTCGTCTTCAGATGCAACTGGGGAGAAAATACTCCGGGGAAAATTCGGTCTGTGAAAAATCACCAGACATGGACATTCGAGGAAAGTGTGGCTCACTATAGGTCATGGTTTACCAATGAAAAGGGTAAAGGAAGGACGAAATATCTTACCAAACTCATGCCAGAGTGATGTATGATTGATTCAGTCATCACGCGTATATTAGCCAAAACACTTACAATCGGAGCTCAGGGATCCTCAGTACATGTGCAGCAGTGATTCAGCCACCTGCTGGGTGATTGACAGCATAGGGCTGTGAATGAATGGCAACTTGCTTAACAGATGACATTACTGGGACTTTAGGCAGTCGACCACTGGAGGACAACATCCAACGAAGATGTGAAGATTCCCTCAGCACCCTCCTGGACCGCAAAGTGGCCAATGAAGCCCTGCAGCTATGCTGAGCCAGTTTTCGTTTCAACTTGGAAGACCTGTATGGAACGACGTCCTCCCTTAGGCTGGTAGGACCAACTAGCCTCAAGACAAACCATTTTGGCGCAACCCCGACTTACTTGCTGTGACTTTCCAAGGCTGCAGAATCCCGATACCCATGGACCCCTCACCACCATAAGAGTACATTGTCCTCCGAAGTGCGTTTCTGGCCAAAACTTTGTGGGCATCCAGAGGATCCAACAGAAGTAGGAAATCTTCATCCAGAGTCCCCTCACCAGAGTCCAGCACCGAGGGATCAAGTAACTTCTAAACAGAGCTGTTCGATCTTCTTTGGTGCTGAGAAAATGGCACCAAAACCATAGCCGCGGAATCGAGGAGAATCCATTGCTGCCGAGTCCCTCTCTCGAGTGCTGCTGCAGGAGCCCGCCAGATGGCCTCCCTTGTCACCACGACCAGGGACCAGGAATACAGGTGTGCTGCACTGCAACCAGAAGGCATCCAGCTGGAACAAATTCTCCAGTTCACTGTTACTGTGGTGCTTGGGGTACATAAACCCTTTGCCATTTGGGGTGCTTCCTACCTTGGGGTGCCATTTTACACTATTCGGAGTTGACCGCAACTCGCTTGCACTGGCTTTTCAGCTTGTGCTTCAAGGCGACTCCTTTTTGAGTTGCTGTGATTTTCTATTTGAACTACTGATTATTTAAAGACATTTTCTAAGAGGGTATCAGCACTATTAACTGGCCCATTGACCTTTGCTGTCCTAGCTCCCTAAAGGACCCCTTCTGAACCTATTGGCTTTGGCAGTGCGTGTTCCCTTACAGGTCTTAATTGTTGAACAGTATTATTGCTGGGATGAAAGACTTACTCCATCCCTCTGGGAGAATCTAACTGTTTTTGTAGAATACCATTATGTTCTGATCTAACCATAACCTTTGCCTCCCTTAACTCAATACTGCAAATCTGATACAAAATACGTGTTATTCTGTCCGCAAATAGTCACCCATGGTGCTGGAAAATGTATAACATATGAAAGAAGTACTTGCATGCTTTTTTCACTTTTGGAATTGAATCCGAACTTGGGATTAATGTTAGTTGCTGCTTTTTAAAGAATGCTTTAAACCTTTGTGTATATATAAATATTATATAACTGTTTACTTGGGTACCTGTATTTACTGATTTCATTGTACAGCTCTACAGCTCACATTACCCCTCTTAGGATAAGCCTGACTGCTCAGTCACACTACCAACATGTGTAGTACAGGCCTATATTAAAAGGTGGGTTACCTAATACCGAGAGAAGTCTTTTGTAGTCGCATACCAGTTGGACTGCACCAATTCTTAACTTCCAAGTAACTAAAAAATCCTAGGTTTGTAAAGCTTGGTTGATGCACATTATCCCTCTTGAACTGCATTGTTTGATGCTGTGTGCAATATAAAAAATACAAGCTTTCAAAAGATTAACAATGTTTCCCAGTACTGATAGTTTGAAGGACTCATTAGTTTGCCATAACATGTGAGCAAAAGGCAATGGAAGTGCAGCTGAAGGCTTTTCTTCCATTCAAAAAGCCAGCCCAGTATCAACAACAGAGCAAAAGGAATGGTGTCCATAGGAAACTAACAATTAACTGAGAACTAACCTGAACTCAACTCTGCCTGTAGCTGAGTCTGCCATTAGCCGACAAATTTACAGGGAAGCTGCCTGGTTACCACCCTTGCTTTTTGAAACCTGAAGCAGTTAACCATAACCTACCTTTTACTGCCCCTTCAAAATGTGCTTATTCTTGGAAATCTGTGACCTATATAGGAATTTGATCATGTGTATTTTTGCTGACTTGCCATTGAAAGTCACTACTTTCACTAATACCTAATCAGTATATTTTCCTTTTTTTCAACTTGAGGTTCATCTGTAACTGACAGATACGGGTGAGGTTTGTTTGTAGGAGTGCATACAAGTTGAGAGGGCTATTGGCCAATTTTCTTAGAATTTCAATGCCGGCTTAAGGCTATCTTACTGAGGGGGCCTGTCTGACCCACGGAGTAGATGACGTACCATGAGCTTCTGTGATTAACTTGCGACAAACTTCATCCATTTTGCTAGAATCCAATAACCAATACATTGATTTTAAATACTAGGTGAGGATGCACATGTGGTCCTTTTTAAGAACACAGGATTCACATAACGTGATTGAACAGTTTCCTTTTCCACAGGGTCCAAGAGATACTGAGAGTGATGAAAATGACAAGCTAGATAAAAAAAACAAGGGAACCTACGATGGAGATAAATTGGGGGACTTGAAGGAGGAAGGAGATACAATGGATAAGCCCAACGGTTTGCCTGTTCAGAACGGCATTGATGCGGATGTCAAAGACTTCAGGCAAGTACTTTGCACTTGTTTAATATTGAACTTGTATTCATGCATCTAATTAACGGTATTCCCCACCTTCTTTCAACTTGTGCATCTTTGTCCCTTGGCAATGATTTTCCGAATATACGGTTGCAGATTTGCCAACTGGTGTCATAACTCTGTGTAATACATAGCAGCCTGCAATACCTGTGTAAAAAGCTTGTATGTAACGTTTTTATTACATGCTAGTTATATCACCACAACTGACCTGCTCTGTAATCCATTACGCCTCAGTTGGGACTTTCCAATGCCTGCTGCTGTAGCCAGCACAGAGCTGAATTCCACCTGACATTGCAGCACTTAATTAAAGCTGTGACATGTTTTTCAAATTAATTACTTGTAAAATTTCTATGCGACATTTTACAGCCATTAACTGATTAACCTTTTATGCTAGTATGTGTTTGCGCACTGCAGAAGTTTATCATCTGAGGGCAAGAATCTGCATGTCATTGCCAAAACGAAGATCTTTCTTGCCTGCAATTTTGTTCTGCAAAACATTGGAAGCTGCACATTCGTTTTTTGATTATTCCAAACTGATTATATGGCATTGATTATAAACATTGATTATATGAATCAGCAACTGGAAGATCTCTTGCATTAAAGGGGATGACCGTATACAACAATGTACAATTCCCCTACTGTTGAGGAAATAGTGCGAGCCATGAATCATGGGTCTTGAAGGCGCATGCTTTAAATTTAAAAAGCATGCAAATAATACTGTCTAATAAAGTCTGGATTAAGCGGAGCATGACGACTTGGGAGACCAGCAGGCAATTCTGCAAATGACAGTTTGAGCAGTCATATCTTTTTTGATACAGCTTTAGAACCTTTAAACATAAACAAACCCTTCTGATGTGAACTAAATACTACTAGTGTTGATACAAGCTGTTATAAAAAGAAAAATGCTCCTGATTAATCTATTCATGCATTCAGACTGTTGAATTTCCTCAAAGCTCGACTTGGTGCCAGTTAACGAAAACAAATTCTAAGCCGAACTTTGGGATTAGCTCAATTTCTTCATACTCGCTTCTTGTGAATCCTTCACTGCAGATTTGTGTTCGTTTAGTATTAGTGGATTGATTACTGTATCTTGCATTTCTAGTGGATTCCTTCCCCTCACTGATTCCTAATGTATCTTCTGAAGCTTTTTCACCACTAAGGGTGCAGCACACCTCACTCCAACGATATGCGCTGGACTTGACATTGGGACCAGTATATATTGAGACGTTCGGCCTCCTGACCTTAGTTCCTTTTTTCTGCGCACAGTTTGCTTAAAAAACCCACTTCATTCTTTTCGACCTACCCAACCTGGCAAAGGCGTCTAGCTTTATGCTCCCTGGATTGCGGCCAACCAATGTATTTCGCTGACCCCCTTAGGATCTGTTTAATACTGCCTTGGGGAGATCATCCAAAGGCCTTTTTTGGAGGGGGTAGCAAAACCATTTTTGACCTTTTTATCCACAAGGGAACAGGGTGAATCGGTGATCTCAGCCGATGTCAGCAGTCATAGAGCATCTGTGGCAGATAGATCCTGAGCCTGCATGAAGCACCTGCATAAGATGTCCTGCTCCTCAAACAGTTCCTCTTGCCACCTCTAATGGTCCTCTACTTCGAGTCACTGATCCAAGGACTCCCTGGAGATGTCTCAAAGTTGTTTCAGATCCAATCTTCCACCCCACAGGAATTAGGAGGCCTTTATGCTGAAGATGCTCTTTTACAACACACCAGCACCACTAGCCTAAAAAGGCTGGCAGGGACCCCACTGGAGATCACCACAGCTCGATATGGGCACAACTCGGTCTCCTGTGAGCAAAGACCCTTCCTAGTGCTGATAGGCTCCACTTTCGTCAATGCTGATATCCTCTACTAGGAAGTACAAGCCATCAACTATTGACCCAGATTTCCTTTCAAGGCACCCTGGCCCTGAAAGTTTGGTGGTGCAAGCAGCTACTTTGACATCTAAAGCAGCTTCCTACCAAACAATCCCACCTGATAGGGATTATAGAAAAATGACTTACTGGGGAATAGGGTGTTTTCTGCAGGCAGCATGGCACTTAATGGCATTAATGCATCTTGCCCCTTGCCCAAATCTCCCAAGAGGCAGAGAATATTCCTGATGGGTGAATGTGAGATGGCTTCCTCACATTATTGAAGATGGAATGGATTTTGCATGCCAATCTCTTCAATCAGGACTGGATGCGTCTGACTGTTGGTCACTCTATGGCTACAAGCATAGATGATTTGCATGGCTGTTTAAATTGGGTTTTGCTCCCGATGTCCAATCCAGACTTTTGTACATGTCCTTCGAAGGGTTGCATCTCTGAGACAAAGGCTGGCGAAAGCCTAGCGAAGCTGCAAGCGTCTAATGCGGCTGCAAAATCTTTAGTTCCAACCATATGCCAGCCCCATCAACATCTTCCCAGAGCTGAAGGACAACGTTACTTTCCTTTCTACTTCCATGGATCGAGTAGACTGCACAGAGAAACCAAAGGTTTCCACGTGGCTCAAGAGGCTTTGGAGGAAGATCAGTCCAAACGGTTACTTCATTAACCTCTGCCACAACCGCAGCTCGAAAACCACTTTGATTAATTTACTCAAGTCTCTGGTGAGAGGAAGGCTAACCCAGCATCTCCAAGAATGGCCAAATATTACTTTGGTTGCTTGGGCCCTGCAGACAGTAGCTCAAGGGTACAGTCTCCCATTTTTGAAAGAGCCCCCAGAATGTCCCAGAGCTAGCAATCTCTTTTGGGAACCAGACCTGTTAATTCTGCAGGAAATTATTTCCCTGCTGGAGAAATTTGCCATCGAAAGGGTACCAGTAGCAGAGCAATAATGAGGTTTGTACTCCACTTATTTTCTGGTTCCCGAGAAAGACTAAGGGCTGCAACGCATCTTGGGCCTGAGACACTTGAACTAGTTCCTCAGGGAGGACAAATTCAAGTTGGTCATGCTTTTGCAGATCCTCAAGGCCCTTCTACTCCAAAATTAAATGGTGTCACTCAATCTTCAGGATGCTTATTTTCATCCATCCCAAGTAACTGAGATTTGCCATTGGTAGTTCTCACTTTCAGGTACTTCCTTTCCAGCTGACTTACACCTGAGGGTCTTCACCAAGTTGATGGCAGCGGTGGCAGCAAATCTGACGGGAGGCATCCACAACTTGCCCTACCTAGATGACTAGCTGGAACATCTCAGCAGCACCTGCCGCTCTCTCCACAAACTGATCTTCTACTACACCTTCCCAACAGCTGCAATTCATTGGAGCAGTACTTGATTTTTCCTTGGGGAAAGACTTTGCCTCCCGAGCGGAAGGCTCAACATATCTTGCACATTGTGGAAACATTTCAAAATGCCCAACAGCTAGCTGGTGCTAGAAGCCTGCCTAAGGATGAGACCGCAGTGCGACACCCACCTCCCCCCCTGTAACCCCCCAGTGGACCCTCAGATCTCAATGGGCACAATTATCAGGCAGGATGAGTTTCGGGGCGCGAGCAAGGTCGCACAATCTCCTGTGATGGGCCTGCAAAAAGGATGTGATAGGGGAACCCTTCTGGCAACCCTGGCAGGAGATGACGGTAGACAGATCCTTCACTCACGGGATTGGGAGCCCACATGAACAACCTTAAGACCTTACGATCAGCTGGCTTTGGTCCACCATCAGAATCCAGATTACACAACCTTTTAGAGCGCTGGGCAATCAGTCTAGCGCTGATTTGCTTTTTGCTGTCCCTACAGGGGAAAAAATATCCTGACTAAGTACAACACAGTGGCCATGAATTACCTCAATAAAAGAGGTGCATGGTGCTTACCATTGCGCAGGGAGGCAATGCAGCTCTGGGTTTGGGCACTTCAAAAAGGAATCTGGTGGCTGTTAACCATTCAGATAAGTTAAAACAAACACGACTGCAGACGCTTTGAGCAGGCAGAGCACCATCTCCCGCGAGATGGAGTTAGCTCAGGAAATCCTCCTAGAGATCTTCGCCCTTTGGGGAAGCCCTCAAGTAGATCTGCTTGTGTCCGGTATCAACAGGAAATGCGACCCCTCTGCTCGATGGAATTTCTGCAGAGAGGATCTCTGGGGGACATGTTTGTGTTGGACTGGGATTTTCCACTCCTGTATATGTTCCCACCAGTTCCCGTCATTCCCCATATCAGGATGTTGAAGTTTGGGAAGTAGATGTATTTATTTTTATTGTATTCATAGAGCATTTGCAAGGTGCTATATACAACAGAATTGTTTCAAAGTGCCACAAGGCTAAATTGGAAGGGAACATGGCAAATAACCGTGGCAAAAACAGTAATAAACAGTCCTGGTCCTACTAGGCTTTGTGGCATTCGGCTGTGCAATACATTGGGGAACGGTAAAGGGGAAGGCTGGACAAGTGCTGGAGGAGGGCCAGGTAGGGAAGTGCTAAGGGGAGCCAAGGAGGAGAATCTCCGCTAAAGTGCTAATACAGGTGACTCTCGAGGGTGGTATGTGGAGCCACCAAGCAGGGGTCCACAGGGAAGTGGGTGCTGTTATTTAGAGGAAGGGCCTGGAATCCTGTGAGATTCATGAGGATGAGGCCACTGATCACAACGGCAGTGGGGTTATGAGCCGGGAAGGGAAAGAGGTAGCGAAGAGCAGAGTTTTGAGCAGTTTCCTGAACTTGATGAGGCCTGTCTCCAGTCTGAGAGGGGCAGGGAGGCTGTTCCAAAGAGGTACCAGCCGAGGAGAGACGTGTCCCCCCGCCCCCCCCACTCTCTGCTTGGAGAAGCATTTGACTCAGAGTTGGAATTAGGAGATCGAAGGGCTCTAGCAAGGGAGTAGTATTTAGCGTGGGGAAAATTGGAGATGGCGTGGTCCCAGGCCCCAGAAGGCCCTGTGGATGATGCAGAGGGTCTTGAATGTTATTCTTGCAGCCATCGGGAGACGGAGAAATTCTGGGGCTGGAGATATACGGTCCCTGGGTTTGAGGCCAAGGATCAGCCTTGCAGTCCTATTCTGGATTAGCTGGAGGGGGCAAAGGGAGGAAGGAGGTAGATTGAGAAAGACTGTTGCAGTAGTCCAGCCTGGAGAGGACCACGGTTCCTGAGACATTGAGCTTCTGGGGGGGGGGGAAGGTGAGAAGAGAGAATCTGAGGAGGTGGAACTGGAAGTGGACCTTTTTGGTAAGGTTGATGATGTGAGGGGTGAAGGAGAGAGCAGAGTTGAAGATGACCCTGAGGTTTTCTGGCCTCAAAAGATGGTGGGGTGGTGGGCCCAAAGAGGGTGGCCCAGAGGCTAGGGGAAAGAGGGGCTGAGGTGTCCCGATGAGGAGGAGCTCAATCTTTCTGGCATTGAGACAGATCATTCGCTGCACACAATGCCTGAATGGTGGACAGGCAGTCCGGGATGAGAGAGGAGGAAGATGAGGGGTGGGCAGAGGGTAGAGTAGAGGGAAGTTTGTAGGAAAGCAAGATCCTGATTGCTGTGGATTGGGCTAGTAGGACGTGGTACCCATAACTTCTGGACATGTCAATCTGCCCTCTACGTTTTCCCCTGAAAGCAGACCTGCTCTCCCAAGAGGGAGGCCATCATCTTCACCCAGAATTCTGGGCTAAAAAGCTTTTTTTAAAGAACATGTTTCTATTAACTGATTCACATCGTTATCCAATCACATTGGTACAGTCGCCTGGTATTCAGACATATGCAGAACTCCAGAACATATACCTAATCATATAGGAACACAAGGGAGCAGTTATTAGCCCAGTACAGTTCACTTGTATTCATACCAGAAGCCCCACAGATGCAGGTGATCATGTGTTCCCTCCCCCATTGAGTCCACTTCAGGTTGGAGCCGTATTCATGGTCGACAAATAATCCGTGAGGGGCCCCCATATATCCCTGGGTTTACTCTGTGCCCCACATAGGGCTGCATAGTCTCTGTCCATGTTACTCAGCCAGATTAAGTCTGCCTGCCACCTGAAGGCCCCAGGCGGGTTTGCATTAGTGCAGGTTAAGTTAGGTTAAGATACGGAGACTGGGACCTTGCAGTAGACTTTATGGAGATGTGGTCGGCCAGAAGACAAGCAACAAAAGCACTATACTGCTGCTGTTGTAATACATTCTTTCAGCTGATGTAGAGCTAAAGCTATTGATCCTTTTTGCTTGTGATACTCAGTGCTTGCTTTTCTGCTACACATGGCCAATCGGGGGCTGCAGGTGTCTACTGCCAAAGGCTACCTGGCGGCGTTATCAATCTTCAAGCGCATGCTGTAGGAAGGCCCTTATTTGAAGATGCCCACTGTTATACAGTTTCTTCATGGTCTAACAAATATCTTTCCAGCCATCCCTTTTATAGTCCTGGTTTGGGATCTGAACTTGGAATTGACATTTATAATTGGAGCTCCATTTGAGCCTCTGCTCCTGCCCACTCAGATTGGCGTTGGACGATCCTGGTAGCCATCGCTTTCACGCACACAGTAAGCAAGCTACAGGTGCTTTGATGTAAACCTCAAATTCTTCATGGTGGAGGGTGTCTTGATCGTTTGCCCCTCTTTCCTTCCCAAGGTGGTCCCAGGTCCCTGCCTGTCCAGCTGCTTGTTTCCCGATTCCTTGTCCTGTACTTGTTCCCTCCCCAGAACCCCCCACCCCCGGCACTTCTCCCATCCCCACTCCTTTGCTCTTGCATGATGTGAATGTCACTAGGCCTAGTAAGCTTGTTGTTTTTGTCCTCCCTCGGTTTCTCCTCCCCTACCTTGTTGCGCCTTGTAACACTTGTGTTATAAATGCCATATCATATCACCTGACACAAATTACTTTGCCAACAATCTACTCACCTCTTCAATTAAGAGGGGTTATGTAGACATAATAATATAATAATTACGCATTTATATAGCGCTACGAACCCTCGGGTATCTGTGCGCTGCTTATTATTACCCACGGTGTGTGGTGCTCATTTATCGACCTCGGAAGGATGGAAGGCTGAGTTTGGCCCTGCCGGGATTCGAACCTGCGTTAGCAGCTACGCACGGATGTCAAAGCGAGCGCTCTACTCGCTGTGCCACTTGACCGACTAGAATGGATCCAAAAAGGGCTTCAAGCTTTAGGTTGTCAAATGTCAGGTAAGAAAACTCCTGGTTGGTTACACTGGACACACGGAGTCAAGCTGTGACTTAACAGACCTTATCACGCTGGATCATTCTGTGCATTACAGAATGTTATTCCTTGGCTTGGAAAGATTTCCCTTAAAATGTATGTGCACATTCTACCAGAGATGTGGTAACCACTTCCCACCTGCAATTACAATAACTATGGCTTTCTATCAAAGGGGGAATCTGTGGGAGGACACTGTCCATTAAACCAACAAATTTCCCCTGGTATTCTTTCTGCTGGATGGCTTCTCCCACGGATTCCTCAATGTCCTCTCAGCCTACCTGTATGAGGGTGAATTTTGCTAATGTATCTTCCCTCAACGCCCATACATCCTCAACTGTGTGCGAAAGGGGGGGAAAAACTATAATTGAGGCAACAGGCCCAATGCGTGCTATTTATACCAATGTTGTCACCCTGTCCATGCTGCGGGAGTGGAAGCTGCCAAGGGACAGCAACTCGACGACGCATGGCTCCGCCTGCAGTTCAAAATATTTCCAAAGCTTCAAACAGAATATCTATTTATCAAAGATGAGTAATCTGTGAGAGGAACATCCAGTAGAAAGAACATTACATGGGGCAAGCCATTTTATAATCTCTTCCACCCACTTTCGTTTATTGGTTTAGTCACTTGTTGTTGCTCAGATCGACTTTGGTAACTGTTTTAATTGGGCTTCCTACCTCGGTTTTGGCCCCGTTGAAAACCGTTTTTCAGGCAGCAGCATGGTAAGTTTCTGGAGCTCGAACATTTGACCACATGACCCTCATTTTAATGGCCCTTCATTGCCTGCCTCTGAATGGTAGAATTGTTTTAATTTGCTTTGTATTTATTGTGCATAAAACATTGTAATTTAAATCCGCATCCTTCAATGTATACGTCCAATAGATCTCCGAGGGATTGAGAGGCCTCCACAGTCGATATTCTCTCAGCCTAGAGGTATAGTTTTAGGTAGCCCTCCACCCTGGGAGGAAAGATGGTGCAGGGGCAACGCATTTGTCTGGAAGCAAGACAACGAGGCGCAACATGGGTTTAAATCCAGATCCTGTGCTTAAAAACCACTTGCTGGTATTAAGTGAGTTATAAATAAACAATAAAAGAAAAGATCCTTTTTTGGATGTGTTATGAAGAATTCTCAAAAATGTGCTAATTCCCTTCACCTTAGAGACCCCCAGCAAATTTGCTGGATTTTGAGGACTTGATTTTTTTAACGTTGAGAGAGTGAGACCCTTTCCCCTACTCTCGTATTTTAATGTGAATTTTACCCGTTTCTTTTGGTTGTGGAGTCTGACAAACTCCATAGGCATCATCTTTTACATTTTGTCACATAGAATCTTCAGTGCAGTGACACAGGGAACTCTTCCAGATTTCCCAAAGGTTTAAATACCTTGTCTGGGATGAACTACAGTTTCCCTGAACAGTAAAGTGAAATTGACTTTACTTACCATTGTAACTTGCTAGACCCAGCACACACTATCTTACAACAGAGTGCTGGAGGGGTTACTTAGTATTCCCTTTGTCTAGCTTCTCATGTAACATTGTTATCTTTTTCTCAATGAATGGCTGGTGGCAGTGGTTTCGTTTAAACTACCATGGTTTGTATTTACCACAGGCTATTTTCACAGCTGCTGTAAAGCAACCGTGGGAGCCATCTTTGTCAAAATGGCACCCGGTCTTATTTTTTCGCCATTTCTTTGTGGAAAGGTCCTTCTTGAGATTTTGTCTGCGCGCCAAACCAGGTTTGGTCTTTGTTCATTTTGTTTGGTAGGCTTCAGGAGTGAAACACCTCTGGCTTGAGTGTGGGGTAGGCAGGAAATGAGGGAGGTGCCCCTGTACTTGGTCTACTAGGAGACCCAAATGCACTCTGTAGCTGACTGTCCGGCAAGGACAGCCACCCTGCTGGGTGATTGACAGCTAGACTCAAATGAATGGGAGAGAACTGAATAATAATAATAATTTCGCATTGAAGGTAGTCACACCACTGGACGAAGGAACTGAAGAGGACGCCTGCTGCAACTCCTGGACCGTTGGTTTGCCCGGTGAAACTCTGGTGCAGTGCCAAAACGCCAAGTTCGCTCTCAATAGAGAAGCCCCTACAAGGACGACTTCTCCCCTTGAGTTGGTGGGTCCAATCAACTCCAAAGTAAGCCACCTGGACATCATCTCTGAGCTGGTTGAATTTCTAGAGTTGCTGCTGGAAACGATATAGCCAGGTAGAGGAGCACCAGATTGTGTGCGTTGCTTTTAAGCTGGCCTAGAGCTTTTGGAATATCCTCCGGACTCCAAAGAAGTAGGACTGACAAAACCTGAGACTCCTCAACAGAGTGCGGGACCCCAGCAAGGAAAGACCATCTCAACAGCCAGGAACTGCGGTGTTGCTATTTACGGTAGATATGAGAAGCTGAAACACTGACCAGCCACTGGAAGTGAAGTTTGCCGGTTGCAAGTTTTGACAGTCCCAGTGCATTGCAGGAGTACCTTGACGTCCTCCCTCTTGTCCCCACGACTGAGGCCCAGGAACAGTGAGATCTGCAGAGCTGCACAGGCACAGAAGTCATCAGCTGCATCTTATTCTTCATTTCCAAGGTACTGTACAACAAGCTAAAGAGAACTTGACTCTTACTGTAGAGTTGCTTTGAAACTTCTACAACTCGGAAGCCTATTCAGCTTGTGGCCCTACATTTGATTCTTCTTTTCATCAAAGACTCCTAAGAACTTGCGCAAAGACTTTTCCATTTACTCATCAGAAGTGCATCATCCTATACAAGACTTTTGCCCATTGACTTTGGCTTAGCCTATTGAATTGTATGACTCTTCTTGGGGGATCGAAACAAGTATTTGTCTGCTTAAGACGATTTGTGATCTCTTGTTCTAATAATCTTTGCTTTTTACCAATTTCTAAAAGTATTCTGAATGCCAATAGTAAGATTAATGTCCCCAGCACCTTTGTTACTGAAGTCACCTGTGGGTCTAGGTTGTGTCTGTGGGCCATCCCAAAAGGGTTTTAACTGGTTCAGAAACTTTAAGTGTACAGTATTGAAGTATATTTGTGTTTCTAGTATATCGCTGCCTTCTAAAGAAGGCTTTATAACTGACCAATTAATAAGTGTTTATTTGAATACCTGTAACTGTGAATCTTTGTGTACCTTCACTACAGCTCACATTTACCCCTCTTGAGATCAGCCTGGCTGCTCAACACGCTACCAAAACTGTTTAGTACAAGCTTATACCAAAGGTTGGGTTGCCTATACCTGTAGTAGTGTTTGTAGTGTTCCCAGAGGGTAGTGCATACAAACTTTGCTTAATAGGGTGCAATAGCTTCTCATTGGAACTCCCTACCAATTTAATATTAAACATTTCTGTGTACCTGAGGTTTAGAAAAACTCTTAACATGGCTTTTAAATACTGTTTTCTGATTTGATTTTTGAGCTTTCTTTTTTTTTCCTGGTCTTTTATATCTTTCAATGCTGACATGTTAACTTATTATTATTGTATTGTACTTGTTATGAATGTACAACATTCATCTGTAGCTGTTTTTGGTTACTTCTCTCCGAAAAAAGATTACTTCCTCATATAAAAGCGAGCTGAAAAAAATTCAATTTGAAAGACGCTTGAAGGATAACCAAGCAATGATTGCTCATTTATGCAATAATAATAATACCAGGGATTTCTGGGCAATTTTGAGGATACCACTCGGGCATCAAGTGTCCTCTTTCAAATCCGCAGTTTCGGGGGATACCTGGACACATTTTTGCAAGGTTAAATATCAACTAAAACGGGGATTTATCCCATTCGATGTTCGTACTTTAGCTAACTCAATTCCTTCCAAATGCCCATGGGAAGTTGAAGACGTCCAATGGGCGATCAAAAAACTCCAATTCTCCAAAGCTGCTTGCCCAGACGGGCTTCCGCCTTGTGTTTTGAAGGGCGATCCTCACTTCTGGGCTATAATCTTGAAGTGCCGTTTTGATAACACCTTTCAAACCAAGGTTATTCCACCTTCAAGGCTGACATCCATTATCATTCCCCTGCACACAAAAAGGCGCAATCGAAGTCCCGTCTAATTTTCGTCCAATCGCATTGATTGACGTCCCAGCCAAGTTATTTGCCATACTGATTCTCACTGATCTAGACAGTTTTATTTCAACCCGTCACATATTGTCACGATTTCAGGTTGTCTTAAGAAACTTAATGGGCACACCACTTAATGCCACCATCTTAGCCCCTCTTTTAGCTTCCTCTCAGCAGTCTACAAATGGTCCAATCTACATGGCATCACTTGACCCGTCATCTGCTTTTGACAGTGTCAGAGGTACCCTATGGCAAATATGGCATCTCAACGCACATAATCGCTATCATTGCTATACTACATGACCAAACTAATTATAGAATATGTATCAACCAAACGGGTCTTCTTACTAACAGAATTCCTAGAGAGATCGGAGTTAAGCAAGGATGCAATCTTGCATCACTAATTTTCAATTTGTATCTTGCTGACATCGACTCACTATGGTACACATCTGACAGTTTTCCGCTAAAATTAGGAGAGTTGCGTCTTAATTGGCTTGTATTTGCCGACGAC
Source organism: Ambystoma mexicanum (assembly GCF_040938575.1). Taxonomy (NCBI): domain Eukaryota; kingdom Metazoa; phylum Chordata; class Amphibia; order Caudata; family Ambystomatidae; genus Ambystoma; species Ambystoma mexicanum. The sequence continues at coordinate 307,188,430 of NC_090934.1, read as the reverse complement.
GTCGTACTCTTTGACCGCACACCTTTTGGTCTGCAGAAAAAAACTTGACTGCTTCTCTTGATTGTGGTGTTTACACAATCTGGCCACTAAGTCAACCAAATCTAAAATTTTCTTCTCCAACAAGAAGAAAATCTACGCACATTTCAATGGAACATTGAAAACAATCCAATTCAGTGTACTATGTGAATGACGTATTTGGGCGACAATCTTTCAAATACCAGCTGTTTTTAAAGATGTGGCAAAGCTCTTTAACCATCAAAATTGCTCCACTGTTAGCTGAAATGAAACTTCTCCATTACAGGTATTGCAAATTTTCACTCGTGCCACTGATAGACTTCTATCTCATGAAAGTAAACGTGACCATTTTGTATGCTCTGGCTCTGTTTGCTAGATATTGGATCAATTCTTAATAAGATACAAGGCAGTATCTGGAAATTCGTTCTTGGCCTTCGAAAAGGACTGCCTAATGTCATTCTCATTCACAAACTTGGTTTGATCTCCTTGGCTTCCAAGCTTCAGTGGAGAAGGATCAATAATTATGGCAAAATGTTACATTCCCCGCCTAATTGTCTTTATGAGGATCTTGCAGCAATGCTGATCAAGCTCTCACCAGCTTCGATTGCGCATTTTAATAAACAAACGCAGTCTTTGCTTATGATCACTATGGAGCCTGAAGGCAATTGGCACGCTCCGCGCTTGTGAAGAAAAATCTCTCCACGATTGGGCTCACACATTGGACCGTATTGCGACATACCAATCCTGTTGAATACGCCAAATTTAGGCATAATCATCCCTATATGTCCTATCTTACATGCTTTCCGTGCAATAAATCTAGAAATCTCTAAATGAGATTCAGATTAAATTTATTTCACACTAATGCACGTTTAAAGCACTGGAAATATAACAAGGGGGCAATAGGCAGTGTATTTTGTCATTTGTCACAACAGTGCTGAACCAGAAACATTAAAGCATTTGATTATATTTTGCACCTTTTTGAAAATCAAAGATAGTTAATGTTGAGAAAAAAAACTTGCTTCATTCATTGCCATTTTCACGCGAGCTATTGTCGTTGTGTTGTATGTGTGGACGTAGTAATACTTTTTCTGATGTTTGTTAATCTGCTTAGAATCACATGCTGTGCATAGGTCCGACATCCAGTGGTCACTGCGGAGTATTGCATTTTGTTTTTCGTAGTCGAAAAGGGGACGTCGACAAGGCGTGTCTGTAACACTATCCCTATAGTGACGTGCGTTGTACCCACAATCCCTCACGCGTCGAGGTCCCTCAGATTGTTTTTTTCCGCCCATCTTATGGTCGCCTTACGCGGAGCTCCTAGAGAGACATTGCAAAACAATTACTACGGACCTCGGTCCTTAATATATACTTATTGTAAGATCCCTCCCCTCGACGTTAGCTGTGAAGCTGTTTCTCCGCCGTGCAAGTTTTCGACGGAGAGGAAGAGACGGAGGAGATCCCTCGGCGCTGCCGAACACGTGGCCAGGCCTCGCCGGCCAACATACAGTAGGGAGAGTGGGGGTTCGAACTTTTATCTTCTCGTCGAGAATGTCTTTCTTTCTCCCCTCCCCTATCTTTCCCTTGGGGTTGTTATCACCAGTTTTTATTGCCTCCGCTATGGAGAGGACACCTTTTTAATTTTTGCCCACGCTGTAGGGGCAAATACACTTGGAAGGACAAACACAAGCTCTGTAATCGTTGCTTGCCCCTCGATCATAAAGAGGACAGCTGCGCGGCCTGTAAGCTCTTGAAACCAAGAACACTTAAAGAACGGAAAGTTAAGAGGTGGGCGGACTACGCTATGTCGAAGTCAGTTTCCTCTGCCGCTGTTACAGAAAGTGACGAGGAGGGTGATAACTCGACGTCCGTTACGGAAGTCATTAACCCCCAGAAGGAGCGCTCGCGCTCCTCGACGTCCGTCCCCGGCCCCGACGGGCTCGGCTCACGCCCTGCTTATGGGGATGAACACCCCGGCGACAAGGACGCACACAGACCCCATAGGCCTAAGCACACAACCCACGGCTCTTCTTCGTCGAGGACGAAGGATCCACCAGCGCCGAAGGGGACGCAGGGCACTCCGGCGTCGACCTCGGACCGCAAGGGTCTCAACCCCCACCCGCAAACGCAGCCGCGACCAGCGATTGGGCTTTCATCTAACACGGGCGCTACCTCAAAAACATCCGACGTAACGCTCCATAGAGCGGCCGTCGAAAAACAACGCGCAGTGCAGGCAACGCCGACTCCAGAACCCTCGACTGACGAACTCGTCGAGAGTCTGGCGAGAATTGTTTCCGAGGATAAACGTAAGCGGACGACGAAACAGACGTCGAATACCGCACCCAAGGAAATAGAAACGCCGAAAAAGCACAAGAGTAGCCAGGAACTGCCCCATTCATCTAAAGGCACTTCTGAACTACCGGAGGGCTTTTCTGAGGGCGACGGAAACCTTTCGTCGACGTTGTGGGAGCGTTCGAAGCGTTTTGAAGGTGATAACACTGATTTCCCCCCTCTAGACTATTCAGGGGTTCCCCATGAGACCATGGAAAGACTCCATTCTTGTATGGAAAAGATGGAGAGGTTTTTGGGTAGCCAAAACCCACCCACACCCAAAAGACCAAGACAATGGACCCAGGATGACCCTAGGGTCAAGATTCCTAGGCTGTTTCCCCCTTCTACAGATGCATATGACCTCACTGAAGAGGAGCAATACCTCCAGGAAGATGAGGAGTGTTTAGGTGGAGAGGAAGAACATGAGGAGGAGAGGTTTGAGGAAGACCCTTACACTAGCGCAGGAGCTTTTGAGGAAGATACAGCTACCTCACAGCCCTGGCACTCCCCATCAGTGCAGCCTTGGCAATCCCCATCAGTGCACTCAGACCCTGATGTCTTTCACCCTTCTCCTCCCAAGGACTCACCTAATTGAGAACACCTCCTCCATAGATGACCAGCCTTCACTTAATGCACTATTGCGCAAGGCAGCAGCGCATTTTGAAATAGACACAGGGGAGACTCTTCCGGACATGGACTTTGTAGAAAAAGTTATTAAAGAAAAAGCCCCAGTCAGTCCATTCCGCTCCTGGCTTCTATAAGGAGAAGAATAACTCCTTCCCTTTCCAATCCGGCCTTAGTCAGAGGGGTCAACCCTCGGATAGAAAAGCTCTTCAGCCCTTCGTCTTCTGACCCTTTGTACATCAGGGGACATTCTATTCCGGACTCTCTGGTAGTAACGCAAGAAAGAGAGCGGGGGTACCACTATCTACTAGTGAGGCACCACCTGACAAAGAGGGCAAGAAGCTCTATGCACTTGGGAAGAGAATCACGACCTCCGCCGCCTTCTCAACTAGGATTGCGAATAACAATTCCCTATTAGCTAGCTACGCAGATGCACAGTGGAGCAAGCTGCGCAGCGACGCAGAGGACGCACCAGAACCCCTGCGTTCACGCCTGTTGGCTACTATATCAGAGGGAATTCTTGTAAACCAGGGCATCGTAAAGAACTCCTTGGATGCCGCAGAGACAGCTGGACGTTCCCTGGTTCAGGGAATACTTCTCAAACGCCATGTCTGGCTGCGCAATTCGGGATTTAAGCCAGAAACCAGGCTTCCCTAATAAATAAGCCCATAGAGCAAACACATCTGTTTGGAAAATGACCCAAAGATTCAGGTCCCCTCCCATGCATCACCGGTCGGGGGCCGGCTAACATCGCTCCTTTCAGCATGGGAGGGAATAATGTCAGACCGCTGGGTATTATCCACCATAGCCCACGGATACTGCATCGAATTCAACGGTTCCCCAAAATACAGACCCCCACGGAACCGGCGCATGACACCGGAACACCTCACTATTCTTCTTCAAGAAGTAGAAGAGCTACTAAAAAAAAAAGCTATAGAGGCTGTCCCCCTATCGCAGGTAACAGAAGGTATTTATTCAGTGTTACTTCCTTGTACCCAAAAAGGATTTAACCATGCGCCCTGTATTAGATCTGCGTCCAGCGAACAATTTTGTCAAACCCCAAAAATTTCGTATGGTAACCTTGCAGGATGTAAACCCACTGTTATCACAGGGGGATTACATGACAACACTAGATATGAAAGATGCATACTTTCATATTTTAATGTTGCCAGCGCACAGAAAATACCTCAGGTTCAAGATAGAGAACAAACACTACCAGTTCAGAGTACTACCCTTCGGGATAGCATCTGCACCAAGGGTATTTACGAAAGTACTGGCAGTGGCCCACCTGCGCAGATTATCCATCCCGGTTTACCCGTACCTCGACGACTGGCTCATAACAGGGGATTCTTACGAAACATGCTTCTCCAATACCCAAAGGACCGTAGACCTTCTGTCCCAACTGGGCTTCTCCATCGAAAAGAAGTCCAGCTTAGACCCCAGCCAAATCAAACAATTCCTAGGGGCTCTAATTCGAACAAAGGACGGCCTCGTCTTCCCCTCCAACGAGAGGGTCCAAAACATGCTGTTTCAGATCCCCCCATTATGTGGCAGGTCGAGAGGTTACGGTACGCAAAGCAATGCGTTTGCTAGGGATGATGGCGTCATGTATTTATTTGGTACCTCACGCGCGCCTGCGCCCAATGCAAGAGTGGCTCTACAGCCAGTGGTGTCAGGCCAGCGGACAATGGGACGATCTAGTGGTGGTCTCGCAGGCCTTGGTTCTCTCGCTACGGTGGTGGACAAAGTAAAACCTGTTATTAGGGAAAACTTTTGCCACACCCGCAGTGGAAGCCACTCTAACCACAGACGTATCCCTTACAGGATGGGGGGCTCACCTATCCCATCAGACTGCTCACGGAGTGTGGACTCCGAGCTTAGCATCCAAACATATAAACCTGCTGGAACTATTAGCAGTGTTCAAAGCACTGAAAACCTTTCAGGAACACTTACAAGGAAAGATAGTGATGGTCCTCACAGACAGCACCACAGCCATGTACTATCTCAACAAGCAAGGGGGCACTCACTCTCCAGGACTGTCCAAGCTGTCCCAGAATATATGGAAGTGGGCACTCAAACACATGTTCCTACTATCACAACATGTACCAGGGGAACTCAATCTGCTAGCAGACAAACTCAGCAGAGACTTCCCCCTACCCAAAGAGTACGAATGGCAATTGCAAGAAGACATCGTCTTAAACGTCTTCACGCAATGGGGTTTCCCGGAAATAGACCTGTTCGCAACCCTGGAGAACTCACAATGCCAAAGTTATACCTCCAGGTACCCCCAGAACCAGTCCAAGGGGAACGGTCTGTTGATTCAATGGTCAGGGAAATTTGTTTACGCCTTCCCCCGACTCCCCTCCTCAACAAGGTGGTGCACAAGATGCACCAAGAGCAGGTGACCATGATACTAGTGGCCCCAATGTGGGCCCGGCAGCCATGGTTCGCTCACTTGATGGAGATGTCCCTATCTTCCCCAATGAAACTTCCTTGCCCGTACAACATGCTGTCACAAGACAAGGGCAGGACACTGCATCCATGCCCTCAGACCATGAACTTAGCAGCCTGGCTCCTGAGATCATAGAATTTGGACATTTACATCTCCCTCAGAGATGTATGGACATCCTCAGGGAAGCCAGAAAACCTAATACTCGCCACTGCTATTCTAGCAAGTGGAAAAGATTTGTCATCTGGTGTAGAAGTAAGAACATCAACCCGGTTGACTGCTCTGCCACTAACATTATTCTGTACTTGACCCATTTACTGGATTCAGGTCTAGTGTTTAATTCCATTAAAGTCCACCTAGCAGCACTTTCTACATACACCACTTCCCAACTTAAAGTGTCGTGGTGGAAGATACCAGTTATAAAGGCCTTCATGGAAGGGGTAAAGAGAATACACCCCCCAATAGCTAGCCCAGCTCCCGGATGGGACTTAAAAACGTGGTACTTTCTAGACTCATGGGCACTCCTTTCGAACCCATGCACAAGGCAACTCTTAAATACCTCACTCTTAAGACTGCTTTCCTAATAGCTATCACCTCCATTAGGAGAGTAAGTGAACTACAGGCTCTTTCTGTATTAGACCCCTTCGTATCAGTTCACAAGGATAAGGTGGTTCTTCGCACACACCCAAGGTTTGCACCAAAATTCATCTCTAAATTTCATGTAAACCAATCTATAGAACTACCAACGTTCTTTCAAAACCCTTCCAACTTGGGAGAAAAAAGTCTGCATACACTAGATGTACGCAGAGCTGTCATGTTCTACATGGAAAGAACCAGATCACTGAGAAAGACTAATCGGTTCTTTGTCTCGGTGGCAGCAGGAAGAGAAGGAGATGCAGTCTCTAAGTCCACTATATCTAGATGGATTGTACAATGCATCACTCTCTGTTACACTCTTGCTAAGAGAGAACTACCCTTCAAGCCAAGAGCACATTCCACTCGAGGCACTGGGGCATCCATAGCATTCATTGCAAATGTTCCCCTTGAGTCCATCTGCAAAGCGGCTACCTGGAGTTCTGTGCACACCTTTACAAAACACTACTGTCTAGATGCACACAAGATCTGACTCCCAGGTGGGACAGGCAGTATTAAGACATCTTTTCTCTACTGTTCCTTCTCATAACCCACCGCCAACTCCGGGTACTGCTCGCTAGTCTATGCACAGCATGTGATTCTAAGCAGATTAACAAACATCAGAAGACAATGCATTACTTACCGTAAAAGCATTTCTGATGGTTGTATCTGCTTAGATTCACATGCGCCCACCCTTCCTCCCCGCTCGGATGGAAGGAACATAGACTTCCTTTTATATCTCTTTTCTGTACTCACGTCTAGAAGGCTCCCTCAGGGCAGAAAAATACAAACAGAGGGACCTCGACGCGTGAGGGGTTGTGGGTACAACGCACGTCACTATAGGGATAGTGTTACAGACACGCCTTGTCGACGTCCCCTTTTCGACTACGAAAAACAAAATGCAATACTCCGCAGTGACCACTGGATGTCGGACCTATGCACAGCATGTGAATCTAAGCAGATACAACCATCAGAAATGCTTTTACGGTAAGTAATGCATTGTCATCACCTTGGCACGCTTCCTTAGCTCGGCTAGGCTCAAACTGAATGAGGTTGAGGAATGAATTACGTTAATTGTCCCCATCTCAACAGGAATTGTGGAACATTTCAATATTTAGTACTAATAGCTCTATTTTGTTGCATGCAGATATGTGAAGTACTCGTTTTTGTGCAAGCCCATCACCTTATCTTGTCTGAAGATATTGGCTCTTCTCCCAACTCTATATATTTTTTCTTCTCATTTTAATTCATTGTTTAAATCAATGCTTCTGAATTATGGCTCTAAAAATCATTATCTAGTTGTAGTTCTATGATTATTCCATTACTAATTCGTTATATAGATGTGATATTGTGCATCGTTGTCTTGTTTGACATATTTTAATAAGCTTTTCCAATTTTAGTCTTTAGCCACTAAGGCATTTTCGACTCATTCACTTTTACTTGTTACTCTCAAATTGTATGTTTCAAAGTAGTTTTAATTTGTATATTATTGAACATTTGTGTTATTTCCTTATGACTTATGTTGCATACATATTTGTAAAGTTGTATGTGCATCAAATACAAAAGAAATGGAAAAAACAGTGAGTAACTGTCATTTCACTCCCTTCCGTGCCATCTGGCTCAAAGACCTCCCCCCTTGTTTTGAACTATAATTTATCCACACAGCATCTCTTAAGAATCACATGATTGTTTTTCAAACACGTGCGATGCCCGTACTCTTTGAACATTCTGGACTTGTTACTTTTAGGGTTGGTGGCCAGAGAGCACTTGGTGCCATGGAATTCAGGGTCTCAGGACTTGGTCAGTTATACGGGCTATAACTCGTGATCGCTTGTGGATGGCCGAGTACATGCACACCAAGCGCTAGTCTCAGATCGTGTCCTTATAGGGCACATTCCTCTTGAGTAAAAAATATCTTTGCAACACTGTTAGAATAACGAATAGGCGTTGTGACGGTTGGGGGGGTATGGGCTGTCCTCATGGGAGCTCCGGCATGGCTGGAGATTTCCCTCGTCTCGCAATTTGGGCTTAATGCATGCAATGACGCATTTGCCACACAGTTCTTGTCTCTTCTACGATTACTAACATCTATGCAAAAATAACAATGTTGCTCGTGCCTTGTGCTACACTATGCGGGTTGATAATATGTATTATATTGAGATGGGGTCCTTTATATTGGGGCTGGTCTTTTCACCGTCCCCCCTTCCCCATCATAGTGCTTCAAATGAATCTCACCTCACTCTAAAGCCCTTAGGGGGGTGGGATTGGGCTGCCCTCCTTCCCAACAAAATGCAGAACCAGGATTCTCCTCCCCTTTAGTCACCTACCATTTTTTGGTAATGTTAAACCAAGCTCTTGTATCTTGTCATGACATTTGTATTGCATGCCCATTTGGTATTACTGTACACATTGTAAATGCAGTGCTGCATGTGCCTGGATGCAATTTGAAACGAACCTCCAAGCCAGAACTATTTCATTTCACACATGGCCTCGCATTTTGACATCTCTGCAAACTACCCCACGTACAGCTGTTTTTCTTTCATACTCTCAACCAACGTCTGCATGATAGTCGTCAAATTGTAGTCTTTGGCACATGCAAGCATTGTGATACTATGCATAATTTCATATTTACACATGTCATGCATATTAAAGATGGTAAATCCCTTCCAACAGATGACTGGCCAGAACATACTACTTGGTTCAGAGCTGTGTATTTCAGATATTGATGGGCTTTATTTGTATGTTGGCTTTAGCAACATGGTCTTTCTGCAGAGGCTCCCAGTACTTTATGATTGAGGACTCCAGGTAGGGAAGAGTTTTTAATATGGATGGGACTTCTTTGCAAGCTTGCCCATTGTAGCATCAGCATCCAACAGTCAGAGAAGGGAAATACTTGCTTTGAGGTTTTTACTCCTATGCCCAGGCTCCAATTATGGAGTAAACTGAACTATAGACTTGGTGCAGTTGGGGCTCTGGCGTATTTCTCACTAGTCTCTCCTGTTCCCTGTGGGTTAATCTGATCTTTTTAAGGCTGGGTCATGGAAGCATGTTTTGGGGCCTGGGCACAGACAAACATGGTGTGCCCGAATCAAAGGTTCTCGTCGCCCGCCACCAGTCCTTAATCACACAGTTTGATATTTTGTCTTGGCAGTGATTTAAAAAAAGAATTGCCTTTCCACTGGATTACATCCTGGAATTAAGAATAAGAAAGTGAGCACGATGGAAGTATTTGTGTTCTAGCAGATGTTCAAGAAACATTTTAACATTAACAGCCAAAAGAAAGGTATACATGATGTAGTATAGATGCAGGACACTGATCAGTAGCCGTATGGAAAAGTTATACATACTCAATCATAGGTAGACCATTCACAATAGCATCATACAAGATTGTACAGCTGCTGAAGCATGGATGAAGGAGAAAGATTGGTCGTAACGAGTAATGTGCACCTACCACAGCATAGAGGGAATGTAGATCAGAAGTTCAAAATATTTGAGTATTGCCTGAGAAGAGGCCATGTCTTAAGTGGTGTTGCCATGAGCATTTCAAGAAACTTGTGATGTGCACTTTACCAATGATCGCTATATTTGAAGCAGCAATATAGCCATTTAACCCGTGCGTGGATTATTTTAAGAGTGTATCCTGAGAACTAAACTACTTCTACAAGCTGTTAACTTGGAACTATTTGGACCTGATTTAATGCAATAGAGTTTGAATTCAACCTTTACACATGTTTAAACACATACATTCATATATCAATAATTCAATTAATTCAGTATATATAACATACTACAGCATTCAAATACATTTAAGAGATTTGTACAAAACTAATAAAGCATCCCTAAAAAGACAATTTCTGCTTAAAACACCTTTTACCGTACCAGTCTAACATGCCACTGATAATGCTATTCCTACATGTTTTTTTAATGTGTAACCAAACATGATAAAGTAAAATGTGCATAGCTACTGAGTTTGTATTAAGGCAGTAGTTCCAAAAGTCTTGTGATTTAATAGACTCAAGATCGTTTACAAGCTTACCCAGAGTTACCATATACAGCGGACCCAGTCTGGGGGACTCGGTGAACATGTGTTTCACTGTCTGTTTACCGGTAGCTGGCATATTCTACAATACCTGAAGTTTCTGGGCAGTTTCAGTGTGGCCCCATGTGAGACACACAGAGGCAGTTGGTTTGTGAACATTAAGCGTCACATTCTGCTCACCTTTGGGTCCGGGCACTTCACTATATACTGCTCGGGCTACTTGAAGGCATGAGTCACCGTGGCATATTCATGTAGTGTGGCCAGATGGTCATAATTAGTACCCCAGTCCCATCTTTCCACTCTTCTCGAACGTGCACCCTTGAGCACCTCAAAAGACTTTCCCTGCTCAAGATCAGGACACCAATATAGGGTCTCAAAAACATCATTCACTTGCGTGAAGGGGCCTCTTTCCAATCAGTTATTTACTGTAGGATCTCCCCATCTGGGCTAACTGGGGACTTTTCGGGGCCAACCCAGATTTAATTAACAGTTCACCTCTCCTTCTCAGTGCCATACTTTTTAGTGAGATGATTCCCAGTTCTAATCGCAGATACTCCATAGGAGTGGATTGGAGGCAGCACCATAATGTTATGCCAATATAATCCCTCCATTTTATGAAGCCAGCTTGGGTCCCTGAATGCGAGTGCCTCCAGTCTGTCTAGAATCGCGGGACAAAACCATGGTCTGTGTAGCACGAGTATCTCAGCCAGTGAGTAACCCACATATTGCCCCGCAAATCTACAGACCAATGAGTTTATCTGCTTCGCTTTCCTGATCTTGGCGTCTGATCTCGTATTGGGAGCAATTGGTTAAATTGAGCCCCAGATACAAACAGGTATCTTCTATCACCCCAACACTGTTTTCATTACAGGTTTATTGACCCTTCTTTTTTGAGGAGACTAGCATAACCTTAGTCTTTCCCAGGTTAATTGACAGTTAATAGTCTCTGCATACATGCTCAGTTCGTTCAACTGGGCCTTCATGCTCAAAGTTTTGTCGAACAAAACCAGATCATCCACATACATTGTGGTTACAGGTGTAGTTCCTACTTTTGGGGGACACACAGCTTTAATTGCTAACTGGTTTAGCATATGCCGAACTAACAAGTTGAAAAGCAAGGGGGCCAGTTGTACACCCCTGCTGAACACCTTTGTTTATTTTGATCTGGCCAGATAGCAGCCCATTAGAGCCCAGTCTTATTCTCGCAGAGATCTGAGTGTGTAATTCCATCAACTTTTGGAGCAGCCACCCCATTCCTTTCAACAAATGTGATTTACAGCACCAGATTTCCCGTGCACTTGGCACAGCCAATCAAAGAATCTAGCATTCTAATGTTATGAGTGGTGTGAGACCCAGGGCGGAATCCTGTCTGAAATGGGTGCAACATACAATGCTTATCAACCCATTCTTAGAGCAAGTCCAGAACACAGGATGCAAACACCTTACCGGAAACATCCAGGAGTGATAGTACTCTGTAGTTTTCTGGTGTGAACGGGTACCCTGCTTTATAGACCGGGATCAGTATTGCTGACTCCCAAGACTCTGGTATCTTCCGAGCTGCACAGATCGTAGTAAATGGCATTCTCAGGGCCATAGCCCATCCATCTGAATATCCCTTCAGCACTGCAGCAGACAACCCGTTGGGTCCCGGGGCTCGAGTTTTTAAATTTTTTAATTCTTGTCCGCTGACCATTCACACAACTAAATGGGCCACACCTGAAACTCATTTAGTACTATTGCTGGTATATTGGGAGTTTAAAGATTTTTTTTTTTTGCAATGTCCTTATAAGTACTGTTCATTAAGTTAATATTCCAGAGTCTTGAAAATGCTTGATGTGTGTTTTCTCAGGCTTGTGCAAAACATCCAACGCGTGTTTCGACAGCATGTCTTTCATGGCTGTGCGTCCATGTTTTACACGCGAGTTGGATAGTAATAAAAACATTAACGTTAGGTTCACATTAAATGTGTTGGGTATAGTTCACATGTTTTTATTAAAGTGAGAACTGAGGTTACACTTCTATAAGTCTCATACATTGTGATTCACCTCTTGCAGTGCTGTTATAAACTTAACCATACTACATGTGCAAGTGGTGTCACTATTGCTCCCAAGGTGAGCTGTGCTTCCACCAGAAATATTTTAACTATTCATAGCGGTTTATATCATCCCATTCTGGGATTGCAACTGTAATGGTGATTGAGTGAATTGGGTGTAACGGATCTAAACCAGTTGAGCACTCGCCCAATACCTGTAACCCAAATGGGCAAAAGTAGTTTATATAGCATTATGCTGAAGCATACTGATTGCATATAGCCAGATTTCTTGTGGTAACAAGGTTAAATCACAAGATTGTCAATGTATAACAAAGTGAAAAAGTATATCATACCTATGTGTGTTGCCCTTATTTAATCGTAGTTGCAGATGCTGATTCAAGTCTTCCTCGTTGGAAACTATTGCGAAAGATGCCTTGCGTTAGAAAGTTCCCTTAGTTTAGGAAGGGTCTTAGACTGGTTATAGTTCGAGGCTAGACCACTCTGTCTACCTCACAATGCTCCCCATGTGTCAGTTGTAATTTATGTATGGGCTGTCCCGCGTTGGCGTGATGTCATCTGGAGCGTGGTTTCCTGGGAAATGTGATCCCAAATGCAAACCCCTACTCAGTGTTACTGTCCACTCCTATGTGCTTGTATGATAAGTGGTTGTCATTCACCCATAAATGGTATAAAACAAATATATTAAAACCAAATCCAACCGGTTTATAATCATTGATTTTAAAACAATTGGGTGCAGATTTAGGTTTTAGCACAACTCAAGCCATTGAGCATTCATGTATTGGTAAATACCCTCCAAGGGTCAATGGGGTAATGCGATTCAAGTGCTAAAGGGTCCAGCATTACTTAAAACTAGATAGCTGTGTATAGGCGAGTTACATGTTTAAACATATTCCACCAGGCCTCATTCTGAGAAGGTGCTAAGATTAGTGTTATAGCTTCCTTTAGGTGGGACTATTTGGTGCTCAAGTTATGTTATGTTACTTTGCATTTATATAGCGCCTTATGTACCATTGGTATGGTCTGAAGGCGCTGGTAGGTTGAACGCCCTTGGGAACCGAAGTTCAAGTCAGTAGAGAGTCAAAGGTGCGTGTGAGCACCGGATGTGTGCAGCTGGTGTGGCATTCTTCTTAGCGGTAGGTGTGGTGGTTGAGAGATCAAGAGTATGTGTTTGTTCTGGCAGGATTTATCCAGACCGATTGTGGCTGCGTTAGGCCGGAGAATGCCTGGCTGGGGGGGTGCGGGGGGGCGTAACCACTAGTGTTTAGTTAGTGATGGAGTATGAGGCAGATGTTGGTATGAGAACAGCTATACCGAATGGTGTCATAGTATCTGTGTTCTTGTTGAATGGTGGTGTAAAGAGAGTAAGCGTGGTGATGTGATCTGATGGGTTACATGCATTCCAAACCATTCCATGTAAGTCGTGGAATTCTATGCAGTCCGCTCCGCGTACTCCAGTCCGCTCTGCGTACTTCTAAGTTTTATGCGTTCCATCCACATACTTCGCAGGCACTCGTCCGCCCTGCGCACTCGTCCATTCCATTCACTTCGTTCCTTCATCGTGCGTTATCGATTTCAGGCCATGTCACTTGTCATACGCGCTTGATCCGTTTCGTGCTCTGTTTCATGCACTACACTCGTTTCATGTACTTGAATAGTCTATTCTATACTTTCCATTTATGCCATGCACTCATACAGTCTGTCATCTGTCAGTGTACTCATTAGTCTTGTATTCTTCTTTCCATCCTCTTCTCTTTATGCATTTCGCCCATTTTGTTCATTTTGTCCATTTCACTCATTACATCCATTTCATTAATTTAAACCTCATTACTGTTTTCGTACGATTTATTCTTTTTATCCACTTCACTGCTTTTGATCTACTTTACTCGTTCTATTGTTTGTCCTTTTAGTTTACATTAGCGGTTATTAGTTGTCAATTTTGTCAATTCCTCGCATGGATCTTGATGTAGTATTTGTACTATTGTCATTCAAGATCTAGTAGTTTGTTGGGTTGGTGTCATTGAGATGCTGTTATTTAGTTTGAGTATGGGTTGGTTTTAGGGGAAGAGCCACGTTTTCAGTAGTTTGTGGAAAGACATTAGATCTTCAGTTAGGCGGATGTGGGGTGGGAGTGCGGTCCACAGCATGGGTGCCAAGGCTGAGAATGATGATCCGCCTAACCTGACTGAGTTTGTTTTAGGTATGACTAGGAGGCCGGCTGAGCTTGTATCTTAGAGTATGTGGAGGGTAATAGGGTTTTAGCTTGTCTTGAAGAAACTGCGGTCCGGTTTTATGCAATGCTCGATGAGACATGCATAAGGTTTTGAAAGTCATCCTTCGGGCCACTGGAAGCCAGTGCAGAGTTTTAAGGGCTGGGGATATGTGGTCTGTCGGGCTGAGCGCTAGTAGCAGTTTGGCTGCAGCGTTTTGTGCTCTTTGAAGTTTATTCAGTTGGTAAGCGTGGACTCCGAGGTAGAGGAGGTTAGTGTAGTCCAGTCTTGATATAACTATTGGTTGGACCACAGAGAGTCTGTTGGGAAAGGAGAGATATGGAAAGCTGCACCCAAGTGTTTTAAGGTGGTAGTGGCAGGACTTTGAGACGTTGTTGACTTGGCACGAGAGTGTTAGGTCGGAGTCAAGGGTGCATCCAAGGTTTTTTACAGAGTTAGTCGGTGAGTTGCCCATGGCAGATGGCCAGGGTAGTGGGTGTGGAACATTTTGGAGTTGCCACATACCATGATTTCAGTTTTGGAGGGGTTTAACAAGAGGTGGCTTTGGGTCATCCAGAGCTCTGCCGAGGAGGCAAGGTCAGGTCGGCGGTTGGGTTTTGAGTTCAAGAGTTTTAGAATTAGTAGAGTGTCATTAGCATAGTTGTAACACAGGATGTTTTGTGAACTAATTATTGGTGGGATGGTGATAAAGTAGAGATTGAACAGGAGGGTAGATAGGCATGCTCCTTGTGGAACTCCCGTGTCGACTGGTCGGGCTTGGGAGGAATAGGCGGAGAGTAGCGTTATTTGGTAACTATCTTTGAGGAATGAAGCTATCCATTTGAGAGCGGTTCCACAAATTCCTAGGGAGTGGAGGCGGTCAAGGAGGATTGAGTGATTGTGTCGAAGGCGGCGGATAGATCAAGAAGGATTAATGTGGCGCATCCCGCGGAGTCTGCCGTGATTTTAAGGTCATCCCAGATTGAGGTTAGTGGTATCAGTTTCGTGTCGGGCTCTGAAACCTGATTGTGCAGGGTCTAGGAGATTGTTGGTTTCTCCCAGGTTTCTCCCATTATTTCCAGCCTAGCTGCCAATCACACAGCAGAGGGGCGGTCCTTGACGGAGAGCCAGCCGGGCAATCACCTTTGGGTGCATTCCTGTAACCAAGGATTAAGCACGGAGTTTCGGGCACCTCCCTCACTTCCTGCCCCTGCCAGACATACTAGTGCAAAAAGCGGGCTTCACTCGTGTAGCCCGTCAAAGACCAAATGAACAAAGGGACCAAACCTGGTTTGGCACGCAGAGTAAATCTCAAGAAGGACCTTCATGACAAGAAAAGGCAAAAAAAGATGACGTTGCAATTTTGAAAAAATGAACACCCACGGGTGCCTTACCGTGGCTGCAAACGCAGCCCGCAGTAAAAAACACACTATGGTAGTAAAAAGTAAACCATTGACACCAGCCATTAACTGTAGGGAGAGTAACAAAAATGTTAAATGAGTAAGTAGGAAAAGGGGGCTACTTAGTAACCCCCCTCCCAACCGCTCCAGTACTTCCACATAAAATGCGGTGTACTGGACCTACATAGGAAAAACAGGTAAGTAAATTCAATTTCACTTAACTACTCTTAGGGAAAGTATTTTACCCAAAAGAAGGTATTTAAACCGAATGAGAAATCCAAAGGACTTTTCTGTTACAATGCACTGAAGGTGCTGTGCGTCACAATGGAAAAGGTGATGCCTATGGAGTTTGACTCCAAACACTAAAACAGAGTTTAAATCCAATAAAAATGCATGAGAGTGGGGGAAAAGGTTTCGCTCTCCCCAGGATAGAAATGAAAAGTCCTAAAGTCCAGCAAAAAAACCTGGGGGTCTCTAAGGGTAGAAGGAAATTAGCACATTTCTGAGAATTCTCCCGTCAGGTACCCACCTTTTCGCTGCGTAGCTTGCTTGTTCTCACTGGAGACTTGCAGAGTTGCTTGCAGCCTCGCCCCCCACAAGACTAACAGCCCGTGGCCCCACAGTGATTCCCTCTCCACAAACTCCCAGAACCGTGCAAGACATCTGTGCCATCTGAAGTGTCTTGGCTCCCCAGACAGTGCTCAATTGACACCAGCCGTCCCGGCTCCCCGAAGACTCCACCGACCCATCGACATTGGCTTCAAATGCCCCTCATAGGTGGTGCATAATTTTAACTTGTATTGCTGGGAAAGGTCCAACCCAGACCTCCATTTCAAAGTATTTACCGGCTCCGAGAACCCGTCCACCCTTTTCCTTCCCAACCCCCTCCACAACCTCAGCATTGCAACAAGTGGACAGTGATATCAATCCTAGTAATTGAAAAAAGTAAGTCCTAGTAATTGAAGTCACCTCAGGTGACAAGTAAGATATTAAAACACCTTGCTAATGGGGTTTTTATCAAGTGCCACATGCAAATGGGAAGGTATAGGTAAATCGGTATACAGTTTGTAAACCACAAGGCATATGCATGGAAAGCCTGTGTTACATATCGTGCCATATGTTCCAGTTTACAAATTACACAATGTTCTTATCTTACAAAAAACATACATCTCGTGTTCCTTGTTGAGCCCTTCTATTGTACATCTAAAGAGCCAAATACATTTAGATTCCATCTGACGTAATTTCATTGTCAAGTAACCTCCCCGTTTGTTGCATTTAGCTCTCATCAATCCAATGAACCTAATATCTTAGCTGTTACCCATTTGGTGCTTGTCTGGCCAATGTAGTGCTAGTGGCAACTCCGGGTCTGGGCTCCCAAGGTTGTCCAAATGCTCCCGTATAACTGTACAGAGTTGTCTAATGGTACTACCTATGTATACCTTGTTGCATACACAAATGGCATACACCACATGAGTTTTCTTGTAATTTATGAAGTCCTTAATGTGAATTTCAGTTCCGTCTTTGTACATAAAGCTGTAACAATCAGTATGCGCAAACCTACACATACTGCAAGTATCACATTTGTGGAAACCATTGATTTCTGTCAGTCTGTGCCAGTCGCTACTTGATTTGTGTCTAAGAAAGAGGGCCATCTTTTATTCCTCAGTGTTGGTGCTAGAGTGTATACAAATTGTGGTGCCTTATCAATATATGGTTAGATGTCTTTGTCCATGTGCAGTAAATTCCAGTGTTTTTGCATAATTCTATACAGTGTCTGACCGTCCGGAGTATTGTGTAATTATGTTGATGCGACTGCTGCAGTCTTGAGATTTGGTGCCACAGGCCTTCGGTGCACATGCTATAATCTTTCATCTGTCAATCCCTCTAATTTTGTCTTTGGCATCTTTAATACTTTTTGCAGAGTACCCCCTCTTCAACAATCTTTGTCAGGGGCTCACACACTGTCATATTCATGATCACGGCTGCAGTTCCTGCGCACTATAGAATTCACCCTTATGGATTTTAGTGATTGTAGATGTCCTGTGACAACTGCTGGCATACAGTGTCGAGTTAACGTCTGTGCTTTTCCGGAATGTAGTTTATTTGATTTCCTCTGATGTAGATATGCAAGTCCAAAAAGTTAATGTGTTCCAGCTCAGTGCCCAGTGAAACTCAAGAAAACAAATGTACTCAGAAAAACTGTCCTTTGTACCCTTCCTCACAATAACATCGATGTAGATCTCCCACATAACAATGTACTTAACATATTGATTTACATTCAAAGCATGTCGATCTTCAAAGTGTGCTGTACATAGATTGGCTAATGATGGGGCAAATTTGGCCCCCATGGCTATGCCCATAGTTTGAAAATAGTACATTTCATTGAACAAAAAAAACATTCTGACAGTGTACATCTAAGAAATGCCTTAATCATTGCCACATGTTCCATGTATGAGGGTGAGTGTTTTCTAAATGTGTATTCAATCGCCTGAAGGGATAGTTCATGATCTATAGCTGCATAGTGCTGTCACATCACGTGTGGCTAGTAGGTACCCATTTTCCCATTTGAGGTCTTGAAGGATGCACAGCACATGGGTGCGGTCTCTAATGTATGATGGTATACCCAGAACATATTCTCTGATTCCATGTTCGATATTTGGAGTGGCCTTCTGTGGCCCCACCTATTGCACTCCTGATGGGATGAACTTCAGGTAGGCCCTAGATTTCTTTTGCGAATCTTTGGTAGGAGGTTTATTGTTGGCATCACTGTTTTTAGTGCTCATATAGGACTTTTCCTCGTCGGATAGAGAACCTCGTTCATGCCACATTTGTACCATTGTATACAATTCTTGAGTAATGTTTTCCATCGGGTCTGAAGGCAGTTGCTGTAACAACCAGGTGTTACTAAGTGAACAGTCCCCATTTTAATGTAGTCTACTTGATTGAGAATGACCACATTGCCCCCCTTGTCTGCCTCTTTAATCACTATATTCTTATTAGCTAGCGCCAAAAGGGCCAGACGCTCACCGGAGCTTAAGTTCTGAGTGTTTATGGCTACTCCTAGATGTTTTCATGTCCAAATTATGATGGATGTCTCTTGTAACTTCTCTATGGAACGTGTCATAGAGGTACAGAACCTGCAGTCGTTTCAGCCCACAACTGGTCTCAACCGAGACCTCCATCACCAGAATATTTCCAGATGTGCTGATCGTGGTAACGAAAGTGGAACTAAGGCCGTGCCTATCTCAGATGGACACCATACCAGAGTGGCAACTTAAGGGCCCTTTTTTTTTTGCTTGTTGCTGGTAGATCACAAACCCATCCAGGTGGAAGCGAGACACCAACCAGGTTTCCTGAAGCATGAATATGTGGTGGTCAAGTAACAAGTTTAGTGAATTGCCCTTTTCTTCAAAGTGGGAGTGGCCTCTGGTATTCCACTAGGCCACTTTATAGGATCAGCTCTCAAGTGACTCCACACCAGGTATTGGGCTCTTCCACCAGTTCCACCCCTTAACATTATCATACCCGTTAACTGCCTTATTTCCCTTTATTCGTGTGGATGGGACTATGGCTGCCTCACTTGACGGCCCAGTACTGTGTCAATATTCAGCTGAGTTCCGCTTCCCTTTCCAAATCATATCCCAAGTGTGGGAACGATTCCTCTTGAGCACGTATCAAGGCTGCTGTTGCTCGAAGGAAGCAATGAATCCTAGTCAGGTTATTGTGCTCCTTTGTTTTTTCTTTTTTTGGTAACACATTTTTATTGATTTTGTACAAACAAAACAGTAACCACTCCAACACGAGTCAAAACATGATCAGAAAAAAAATCATTAATTAGTCACATCGGGTTCTAGGGTTTCTCACAAAGCAAGCATCTTAACCAGTTCTGTGTCAATGGCATCTTTACCATCGTGCACCGTTTGTCTCTGTCCTTATCTTAAGTTCACAGTGTCTTCCCATATTTGCCAGATTTTATCGGCCTTCTCTGGGTGACCTTGTGCCCTATAGATTCTTTGTTCCATAGTTAAGCATATCTGGTCATCTGTTACCCATTGTTCGACTTTAGGCAGCACGGGGGAGCCCCATAATCTAGCAATGTTTCTCTTGATCACCGCTGTGACATTTCAACATCACCCTCCACCCCCAAAAATATGATTCTGGGATCCCGGGGGTGTATTAGTTCAGGACTTTCGACAGTATATCGCAGCACTGCTGCCAGAAGTGGTGTAAGTGTGGGCAGCTCGACAGTATGTGAAAAAAAGTAGCTTCCTTGCTGCTGCATTGCAGGCAATTTGGTTCTGTGATCTTGCCCCAGCGATAGAGAACGACTCTGGGGTAATGCATTCTGTGTAGGATTTTCAATTGAACCAGACGCAGCCTGGCCGATATCTTCAAAGGGAATTATGCTACCATCCATAACCACATCACCCATTCTTCCTATGCCATTTGCTACCATGATCGGCCATTTTGGTAATTTATCAACCTCTGGGAGGTGTCTGTTTTCCCATAATGGTTGCAGTGGTGTTACTTTATTGTCCCAGATACGGGGGGTGGGGGGTCTGTGACAACATCCTCAGGGGAGAGGAGGGGTGGGGGGCTGAGATGCTGATTTCTTCTGGTACAAGCCCATGGCCATTGATGCTCTCACGTGGCAACAACGCATCTGCATGGAGTATGTCATTAACCACAGACATCTGACTCGCCCAGTTGTATGTTTGTAGCCTAGGTACCACCTTCCCAGATAGATCTCTGGAGTGTTTTGAAGCTCTATCCTCAGTTGCCCACTACCCCATAGAAGTTTCCTAAGTGTGCTGTCTATTATCTTGAACGCTCGGGTCTGGATATGGATCTGGGCGTTCTGTAGGATGTACAGGAAGTATGGGAAGTGTTAACATTTTGAACAATGCACCCCGTCCCAGAAGGGTCAAGGGTAGGGACATCCAGTGCTGGACATCTCTTGTGAATCTGTCCATGATCGCTTGGAGGTTGTCGGATGTGTAGTCTGCAAGGTATCTTGAGACTGATACCTAGATATCGGAAGTGAATTTGCTCCACTCTGTACGGGCAATCCTCTGGGATGCTTTCCATCAGTTTGTTGAGTGGAAAAAGGATTGATTTGGCCCACTTTACTCTGAGGCCGCTAAAGGCCTCATACTGTTTCAGGAGTTGTCACCGCAGGGCATGCAACAGCAGGGTTTTTGAGGTATAGGAGTAGATCGTCTGCGTAAAGAGATACCCGGTCTTCCCATCCTGATGGACCGGGGAAACTGCTCCAAGTCCGCATGTCCCGCAGCAGAACTGCCGAGGGCTTTATTGCCAATGGGAAGATTAGTGCAGATACAGGGCAGCCCTGCTGTGTCCCTCTTCCTAGCTTGAAAGACCTTGATGCCCAACCGTTCACTCTGATTCTAGCCATGGGGGAGCTATGTAGAAGTTGTACCCAACCCAGGAACTGTTCACCAAATCCCATCCTGCGCATGATCTCCCACACTGCTTCCCAGTAAACCGAGTCGAATGCCTTTTCGAAATCTATTGCTAATAGTGCCAATGGGTATCAAGATGATTGCGTGCGTTAGATTGCCAGATGTAATCTACGTATGTTCATTCTCGTGGATCTTTCAGGCATAAAGCCACATTGGTCAGGGTGTATTAGGGTAGTTCTAACATATTGCAGGCGCAAGGCCAGCACCGTGGCAAGGATTTTTGCCTCCCCGTTGATCAGGGAGATCGGCCTATACGAGCTGCATTTGTCCGGTGGTTTGCCCTCCTTGGTTATAAATATTATAGTGGCCGTCTTGAGGTCTTCCGACAGGCTGCCCAGTTCCCTTGCCTGCCGATACATATTTAAGAGATGCAGGGCTAGTTCAGCGCCTCACACCTTTTTTCCAGGTTTCAACTGGGAAAACATTTGGAAGCTTGTATGGCACTCAAGGAGGGGAGTGTGATGGTGTCCTGAATTGAGCTATCTGGAGGAGCTTCTGGGGTTCTCCAGCATGGGGTCTGGCATGGATTCACATGCTCATGAATATTCCCCGTCGTCAGGCTGGGAATCCTCGGTAAAGAAAAATCAGTATCAGTTTCGTTTCTTATCTGTCTTTCGTAGTAGTAACCAATCGCTGATCTCTGCGTCATACTGACCACAGCCAATGACTGCCATCTCCCTAAGCCCCGCCTCTGGCAGCCATCTTCAGATTTTTACCGCACGTTCAAGTGTTGGGATCCTCGTGCTATTGCTCTCGAGCTTTAGTGCTTTTTTTCGTGCTTTTTTCTGAAGAACATTTTCTCTTTTTCGGTCAAAAGAGCCTCAAGCTCCACCGTTCTTCATCCGATCAACGGGGACCCGTGTCGGATTCTTCTACGCCCCTCAAGGGTGAAGATTTCGTCGAGCCACGCTTTTGGAGGACTCCAGAAGTTGCTCAGGCCCATCTCGATCATGGCCCAGGAGAAGGGACGCTCGACGCCCGGAAAGCTGTTCAGGGTCTGCCCTGGATGCCAGCTTCAGAATGTCTTTAAGGAGGACGAACACTCCCTTTGCCTCTACTGCCTGCATGAGGACAAGACGCACGTGGAGAAGGACTGTGCGTTTTGCGGCAATATGTCGGAGCGGACCATGAAGGACCGCCATCTGCGTCTCGCCAACTGGCTCGAGGGGAAGAGCCCGTCAGGCGAGAAGTCCGAGCGGTTTTCTAAGACCTTTGAGGGCGCCCCGGCAACGGGGGTCCAACAGAAGACCAAGCAAAACGAGTCAGCTGGCACTGGGAGCGCCGAACGGTCGGGCGCTACGGGCGCCAGGCAGGGCGCATCCTCTCCGGCGCCATCAACGACGAGCCAACGCTCTGGCTCGGGTAAGAGGAAGGCCGAGCACCCGGCAAAGCTCCTGGAGAGACCCCGGTCGAGCTCGAAGGCCCCATCGGAGGGGGAGCGCGGCGGTGACCCTCCCCCCAAGGAGAAGGCGGTGAGCGCACCTAAGGTGGTGAAAGCCTTAATCCACCCGGCCAAGGCCTCTATCGAGACAGTCGCGGCGGCCCTGACTCAGCCTGTGGAGGCTACACCAGTGGTGGTGACCTCGGGGCCCAGAGTCTCCCTGCCACCGCGGAGGGAGTCCTCTTTCATGCCCATCGACAGGACCCCCGTGAAACCTCCGACAGAGAAGAAAGGTGGGGGGCAGGAGGTCGTCATGGATTCGGCCTCAACCTCTGAGGAGCTGATCGAAGTCTTAAGCCACCCCGTTGGCGTGGAAGACCAGCCCGTCGGGAGGGACGTAGGAGACGACGAACGCCGACGGGGCTCCTGACCGCCTGTTGGACTCCCCTCAACCAGTGCCGCAAGACAACTCGGCGGCCATTTTGTTGGCTATACAGTCCTTATGCTCGGAGATAAGGACGAGATTGCCGTTACCACCAACGGAGGAACCTCTCCCAACGGGGGACCCGGATCCAGGCCCTTCTGGGAGCCCTCCTCCTAAGAAGGATTCATCCTCCACCTCCTTTTCAACCATCGCGCCCTGCTCAGCCCTCCTCCCCGTCCACGACCCGTGGGGATGATGCGGGGACTGACACGGCCGCGACGAGGATCTCCCGTCGTCACCTCCTCCCCGGGCTTCCCCGCCCGACGAGATTGGATCGTTTCATGCCATGATCGCCAGGGCATCCGAGCTTTTCCAGCTCTGCCCGGAAGAGAAGATGGAAGGTTTCCTTTATCAACGGCGCGAGACCAAGAGGAAGACGGACCTCGCTGTACCTCTACTGGACGATATCTGGGATGAGGGTCTTGCTCTCCTGAGGAACCCATCCACGACGCCTACGAGGAGGGATCGGTACGAGAAGTAGTACCGGGTGCCAGACGCGGCACCCTTGTGCCTTCGGGCACAGCCGACCACGGACTTGGTCTTATCTGCGGCGGCCAGGAAGAAAGCGGGGGGGGGGGGGGGGGGGGGGCGGCCTCGGCCTCTACGTCAACCTCCCCGCCGGACGGCGAGGGAAAGAAATTGGACAGGATGGGACGCAGTGTCATCTCATCTGCAGCGACGACGATTAAGGCTGCCAACGCCTTGGCTATCGTAGCCCGCTACGACCGAGTTGTGGTACAAAATCGCTCCCCTGCTGGACTTCTTACCAGACGACAAAAGGTCGGAGGCCCTAGAGATCTTGCAGGAAGGAGAAGTGGCGTCGGACCACGCCATTACGATAGCGACTGACATCGCTGACACTGGATTTCGCCAGTTAGGCAACGGCGTGTGCCTTAGACGGCGTGGATGGCTCAAGGCAACTGACTTCCATCAGGACGTGCAGACCAGAGTCTTGGACATGCCGTTCGACGGGAGCAACCTGTTTGGGAAAACAGTGGACGATTCCCTACAAGCCATCAAGACGGAGACGGCCCGGGCTCTTGGTGTTCTCCAGCAACGACGGCCGCCCTTTCGGAGCGGCGGAGGCAAGCAGGGTGCCTCCAAAGGTTCCGGCGGCGGATTTTCCACCTATCGTCAAGCGGCCCGTTCGTCGTCACAGGAAGCCTACAGGGGACGAGGCAAGTTGGGCGGACCCCGCCGTCGTCGCCAAGGAGGACAAGGCGGCAAAACCTCATCAAAGTAGGACTGAACCGGCCGTGGGGTCGGGCCCCCACCGAAGCACCCCGGTGGGAGGCCGGCTGGCGAGCTTCGTCAGCGTGTGGGAGTCCATCTCCACCGACTGTTGGGTGCTGGACGCCCTGGCCCAGGGTCACGCGCTCGAGTTTCTAAAGAAGTGCCCGTGCGTCCCCCCCCGTGGCCAGGAAGGAAGATCACGTCCCTCAACTTCTCTTGGAGGTAAAGGCGATGCTCAAAGGCGCCATCGAGCTCGTCCCAAAGAGGCTTCGGGGCTCTGGAGTTTACTCAAGATACTTCCTCGTGAAGAAGACTGGAGGATGGCGTCCCATCCTGGACCTACGACGACTGAACAAATTCATCAAGGCACAGAAGTTCCGGATGGTCACCCTCCAGCACGTCCTGGGTCAACTGGAGGAGGGTGATTTCCTGTCGTCGTTGGATTTGGAGGATGCCTACTTCCATATCCCCATCCTAAAGGGACACCGAAAGTTTCTCAGATTCGTGGTCCAAGGGCGTCCCTACCAATTCAGAGCCCTTACCTTCGGATTGAGGTCGGCACCCAGGGTGTTACCAAGTGCCTCGCACCGGTGGCGGCGCGGCTTCCCCTGGAGGGGATCCACGTCTACCCCTACCTGGACGACTGGCTCATCCGAGCAAAGACAAAGGAGCTCGCCACGGAGCACACGGCGAGAACCATCAAACTACTCACGGACCTGGGATTCTCCATAAACTACGCCAAGTCCCACCTGGTGCCCGCGCAAGACGCACTGTTTCTGGGAGCGAAGCTCGACACAGTGGCGCTTCTGGCCTCTCCGTCGGAGGAAAGGACGAGGGCCATCTTGGGCAAGGTGCAGCGGATGCTGGTTGTGGACGCGGCCAGCGTGAGGTTCATCAAGTCCCTCCTCGGAATGATGTCTTGCGTTTATCTCATCCGCCTGTGCAGGCTTCCGATGCGCCCGTTACAGGAGTTCCTGGACGCTCGCTGGATCCAGACGACGGGCAGCTTCGAGGACAGGATCACACTCGACGAGAGCTTCCGACGAGCGATCCGGTGGTGGGGCACCCGCGTGCATCTGACGGCGGGCATGGACTTCCAGACCCCAGGCCACCAGAAGACAGTGACCACGGATGCCTCCCTGGAAGGGTGGGGAGCGCACACCGAAAATCTGCACGCGAGGGGCCTTTGGCTGCCGACGGAGAAGTCCCTCCATATCAGCGTCCTGGAACTCCGTGCAGTGTTTTGGGCCCTCAGGTCCTTTCTTCCGTCCCTCAAGGGCAAGGTGGTGTCGATCTTCACCGACAACACCACCACCACCACCATGTTCTACATCAGGAAGCAGGGCGGTACCAGATCCCCAGCCCTGTCCAAGGAGGCGCAGGATCTGTGGCATTGGGCCGTCGCCCAAGGGATGTTTCTGGTGCCGTTTCATCTGGCAGGAATAAAAAACACCATCGCCGACTCGCTCAGCAGAGAGCTGTGCTCGTGCCTCGAGTGGGAACTACGACTGGATCTAGTGGACCGCCTCTTCCGACGGTGGGGCACACCCCAGATCGACAGCGACAAACTCAAAGTGCCGGAGGTTCGCCAGCAGGTTTCCCCAGCCGAGGAGCATGGGCGATGCTTTCTCGTTCCTCTGGGAGGGCCTGTTTCTATATGCGTTTCCCCCCCCCCCTCCCTTGCCGCTGCTGATCCGGCTCATCAACCAGCTCAAGAGGTCACGGTGCAGGATGGTCCTCGTCGCACCTGCGTGGCAGAGGCAGATATGGTTCCCGGACCTTCTGGACTTGTCAGGGTCCCCGTCAATCAAGCTGCCGGTGGACGCGAATCTTCTCTCCAGGGAAGGAGGCGCCATCCTCCATCATGACCCGAAGTCGCTGAACTTGCAGGCCTGGCTCCTGCAGCGTTAGAGTTTGGAGGCTACGACATACCGGCCGACTGCAGAGAGGTTCTTGCAAAGGCCAGGGCGTCCTCAACTCTTAAATGCTACGGACACAAATGGAAGAGGTTCTCTGTCTGGTGTCACGCACAGAAAATGAACCCTCTACGGATTACGGCTCCAAGTACTGCCGTACCTGCTGACGCTGGCCAAGGCTGGACTGGCGCACGCTTCCATCAAGATTCATCTTGCTGCGATCTCCCGATACACCAGAACCACGGGACGGACGTCTTTGTGGTCTCATCGTCTGGTGAAAGAATTCATGAAGGGACTGTTCAGATCGTTCCCGCCGGTGAAGGCCCCGGCCCCGGCGTGGGAGCTCAACGTGGTGCTGACCAAGCTCATGGGACCTCCGTTCGAGCCTCTGCACTCAGCTCTGTTGAAGTTCTTGTCGTGGAAAACAGCGTTTCTTGTGGCCATCACCTCCGCACGTCGGGTGGGAGAGATCCAGGCCCTTTCCTGCAAGCACCCGTACTTGACTTTTCACGACACGAGGGTAGTGCTCAGGACGCACCCCTCCTTCATGCCCAAGGTGCCGTCAGACTTCCACCTCAACGAACCCTTGGTGTGTTGCCTGTTTTCTTCCCGTCGCCTTCGTCGCCGGCTGAAAGGACTTTGCACTCGCTGGATGTGGCTAGAGCGCTGAAGTTCTACGTGGACCGCACGAAGAGTTTTCGGAAGACGTCACAACTTTTTGTGAACTTTGGACCTGTCAATCAGGGGAAGGCTCTCTCGAAGGCTTCCATTTCCAGATGGCTCTCCGGCTGTATCATGTACTGTCATCGGTTGGCAAACCGACCGCTGCCTGGCCGTCCGAGAGCCCATTCCACCAGAGCGATTGCAGCTACCACAGCGTTCCTATCTGGTGTGCCCTTGCTAGACATTTGCAGGGCTGCTACGTGGAGGTCGACGCACACCTTCACGAAATTCTACTGCGTCGATCGGGATTCCAGGGTCGGCCAAGCAGTGCTGCGCAACCTGTTCGCCTAAGGTGAGCCTGGTGAGGAGGTAAGAATTGCTTAATGTTGAGTTTTGGATGTAATGCTTAATGTTGAGCCTTTGCCACCTCCCGTGGTTGTGCATGTGTGTGCTGCTGTGTATTCTTTTATTCATGAGCATGTGAATCCATGCCAGACCCCATGCTGGAGAAGGAACAAGTTACTTACCTGTAACTGTTATTCTCAAGCATGGGTCTGGCATGGATTCACATGCGAACCCTCCCGCCTAACCCCTCTGCGGCTCTTCATTTGGTCATACTGCCACTTCACGTGCTACCAAATCTGAAGATGGCTGCCAGAGGCTGGGCTTAGGGAGATGGCAGTCATTGGCTGTGGTCAGTATGACGCAGAGATCAGTGATTGGTTACTACTACGAAAGACAGATCAGAAACAAAACTGATACTGATTTTTTTTTACTGAGGATTCCCAGCCTGACAGGGAATATTCATGAGCATGTGACTCCATGCCAGACCCATGCTGGAGAACAACAGTTACAGGTAAGTAACTTGTTCCTTCTGTACAGGTCAGCATATAACTTTGCGAATTTCTCCGCGTCCGTGAGGAGCGGGCTGGTATCGTCGGGTGTGATCGCTCTCACCTGACTATAGTCTTCATCCATCTGCTCTATCCATGCTAGCATTTTCCCCGCTTTATCACCAGATTTGTAAATTCTGCCTCTCATGGTGTTGTGAGCCTGTCTCACATAATCCAATGCAACATTTTGTAGTGGTTTCTGGGCCAGGACCAGAGCTATGTGTATGTGGCTGCCCATCTGTAAGGTGTGCTTCCTCTGCCTGTCTAACCTTGTCCTCCGCTTCCTCTACTGATTTCAAGTGGGCTTTCTTCTGGGCGTTGGTCCAAGAGATAATTTCTCCCTGGAGCACCGGTTTGTATGCTTCCCACAGTGTTGCATTATCCACAGACCCTGTATTCAATGCAAAGTATGATGCAGTAGAAGACTGCATACATTCAATTAGTTCTGGGAAACCCAGATGATGGCTGTTGAGCCGCCAGGTTGGTGTCGGGGGAGGCGTTTCAGTCTCTATCTCTATGAGCAGGGGGGAGATACCCCTTGGGGGAAAGTCTGCCCGAGTTGCCATGTGTTTTAGTTCACGGGGAGAAAAATAATCTAACCATGACAGAGGCGTGTACGCCTGAGTGGTATGATTTTTCTCTTTTACCAGGGTTTAAGTCTCGCCATACATCCTGAAGTTCCAATGCATCAGTAAAGGTGGCGAGTTTGGTGCATGCGTTTTGGTTCCGCCCACCTAGGTGTTTGCAGTCTAGGGTGACGTCTATGACCTCATTAAAGTCCTCCTATAATCTGGATGTCTGCTATGTCGTCCACCAGTATTGGTGTGACATCTTGTATCGGTGATGCAAGCAGGGTAGGGGGGGAAATAAACTGCCATCCGGGAGATTTGTTCCATACTGAACTTGTGACATATGTGAATCTGCTGCTAGTATCCTGCAGTTCTTTCACGAGGGTGAAGGGAAGCTTTTTATGTATTAGGATCAGCAGCCCCCGTGAGCCCATAGTGAAACCGACCTCTATGGCAGTGCGGTAGTGCGTTTGATGAAACTACAGGTTGTGCCTACCGAGTGTTTCAGTTAGGAAGACTATATCCTTGGTGTGTCTAGTCATGGACTGTAGAACCAGTCTCCTCTTTAGGCTATTGCCCAGACCGTTAACATTCCAGGTTAGGAGTTTCAGGACTCGGGAGGTTTTGTTATGTGAGGCCATCGGTTAATTGTGGATATAGGCCAGTGTTGCTAGCTGTGGCGCTGGCGCGGTATCGACCAGTTACATAGCATTGCGGAGCCATGTCATAAAGGTACCGGACAGGTGTTAGCTGTTTCTGTGGATGCCCCATTAGAACCCTAATACCCTCCACTTTCCAGCAAACCTATTACGTTTTGAACTGCAACAAACTTCCCATTCCCCACCCCATACTTCAACCCAACTCGAAGCATCTGTCGCCCGAACGATAGTCTGGCAACAACTGCCACTTGCATCCGACTATATCAAAAACTATAGAAGTCAAACAACAAACTCCCCAGTAGGCGGTTTCTTCCTTGGCTGCCTATCTTTCCCCACAGCTTATTTTTCTCTATGAACAGCACTCAGCACAGAGAGTTTCCAATATCGCATACTTTCGGAGGGAGGCTCACGGGGGGGTGGGGCCCAGAACCTGAACGGGTTCCACATTTATTCTCCCCCTTCTCCTGGTGGATCCGCGACCGGTGGATGCTGTGGTATAGGTCTGCGGTCAGGGCGGGTGCATTGGGATCCACCCCTATTATTGCGGATGGTCTACCAGTCCCAGTCAATGTGAACTTCTGACCACTTCCACGCCTCTTTGGGGTCAGTAAAGTGGACTG
The DNA here is from genome assembly GCF_040938575.1 of Ambystoma mexicanum. Lineage (NCBI taxonomy): Eukaryota > Metazoa > Chordata > Amphibia > Caudata > Ambystomatidae > Ambystoma > Ambystoma mexicanum. Next base: position 307,158,781 of record NC_090934.1, on the reverse strand, counting down.
TTGTGCCTTTGTGGTATATCTTCAATTGAGCTGGGAACATCAGTCCGTACTTCACGTTGAGCAAGTACAGTTGCCGCTTGAGTTGGTAGAAGGATTGCCTGGCCTTTTGTACTTCCCTTGTATAATCAGTGAAGAAAGCTATTTTGGAGCCTTTGTAAGTCAGAATGCCTTTAGCAGGAGTGTATCTCGGTCCCTGTAATTTAAGAAGTTTTGCTATTACTGTACGTGGTGGGGCGCCAGGGATTGGGTTGCCTGTTGGAATTCGGTGTGCTCACTCTATGGAAAAGAATTTCGAGAAGGAGTCCGGTTCAAACGTGTCTGTAATCCATTGCTCTTAGAAGAGCTCCATACTCGGTCCTTCCGTGTTTTCCGGTAGCCCTAGGATCCTGACATTGTTGCACCTTGAGCGCCCTTATCCCTCATCCACTCTGTCTTCCATCGTTTTGCGCCTCGACTTGACACTTTCTCCAGTTGTTGTCGTAATCCCTGTATTCCGTCTTCTGCATTTGAGATGCGCTGCTCCACCTCTCCTGTCTGGGACGTCCGTTTTTGCAGATCGTGTCGCAGGAGTGAAATGTCCATACTTATAACATCCATCTTCTGTTCCATGGAAGCCTGCAAATCTGCTATGGCTGCCATGAAGTCTTTCAAGGATAGGACGTTCTCGACATTACTGACAGTGTTGTAGTCCGCTCCTCGCGCTTCTGCGTAGGTTGCATCATGAATTGGTCTGTTCTGCTCTGCATGGAGTGCTTCTTTAATTTGTCCTTGCCCATGATAAATGCTGGCTTTGTATGATGTGCTCGCTCCGTCCTTTGCCAGAGGTGTGATGCCTGTGTCTGATTATCTGTGATAGTGCCGGGGAGTATCGCATCAGTTCCCCGGCCTGGGCTGCAGCTTGTTCTTGGATTTCTGTAGGCAGTTGTCGTTCCCTATGGTGAGGGCGCCCCGTGTATTGGCCGCCACGGGGACCGGCCCTCCTGCGTGTAGCTGGTCTCTATTGGGAAGGCAGTCGGGCGCACGCTGTCTGCCTGTACTTGCACCGTGGGAGGGTCGTTGGTGACTCGCTTTGCGCTGGTCCAGTGCCAGTGTTTGCGTTCGCTTTTGTTGTCACAGGGTGCTCCGCTGTTACCCCTCACGTGATGACAACTGCTGTTGTGGCTTTGGTGATGTCTCTACCCCCGGACTTGTGGAGTTGTCAGAGGGGTCCTGGTAGCTGTGTGCAGTCGGCGCAAGGTGCACAGCACCCGTTGTACCCGGGCTAGGTGAGCGGTCCCCTGTGGGAGTTAGATATGCCACTCGATCGCCACAGAGTGTCACTGCATCACTTTGGCCAACCCCACGCTGCGTTCCGAGGGGCACTGTGGAGCTGGGCGATGGTGTCTTGCGGGCTGTGACAGCCCGGGGTGTTAATGGCAACTGTGCTTCTAGTCGCGCTACACACCGATTTCATTATTTTGTGTGCTCCCAGAGCCCCGGAGGTCACAGACGAGTGACCGGTGGATGCGTGAGAAGAGGCAGTGTCTTTACCTGGCGGTCCTCAGGAAGTGTTGTGTGCAGCGCCTCTGGTCTGCTCAACTGTGTCGGCAGACTGTTTGTGCCAGTTGTTCTCCCTCCTCTCCCCCGAAGCAGGAATGCTACTCAAATGGCGTACCTCTTATGGTGGTAGGTCGCACGCAGTTTGCTTGGTGGTTGTCCATATCCTGTCAACTTCGTTGGTTGCCACCCACCTGTGGGGCCCAGTGGCTGTCCGGTCGCCCCCACCTGCAAGGTGCGCAACCTCTTTCAGAACGACACATCCTGGGTTCTGTCACAGGTCCTAGGATCTGGTGTGTTGGTGGCAGTCACTCATTGGTTGCTCTGCGAATGCAGCAGTCAGCTTGCTCCGCCGAGGCAGAGTCTGCGGGCTGGGGAGGGGGAGGGGGGGAAGCTCCAGAGCCAGGGCACCGTCAATTAGCTGCTCCCAGGCACCAGAAAACAATGCAGGTCTGCCGCTCACTCAGAACCCACATGTCGGGCTATCGTTCTCCGGTCTATCAACCGCACCATTTCGTGTAATGGCGTGGGGTGGTGGTGTCCAGCGGATCCCCACCTTCTGGACTTCGGAGGGGTATGGAGGATGTCCCCACGGTCCACAAGCATCTGCGTTGCTGTGTTGCTCCTTGTTCTGCTGGGTCGCTCGTCCACAGGTCCTGGTAGCGGTGCCCCCTCCCTCCCGTCTGCTCCGCAGCTGTGTCCCACCCTGCAGCAGCAGCACAGCACTAGAGGCTCACAGGGTGTACACAGGATGTGCGTGGGACACTCAGTCAGATTTTAGGGCTATGGTAGGCTGGCTTCTCTCAGCGTTCTGGACTGCCGCATGATCCTCTCTTCCTGAGAGCCATGGACTTCGGGTGCCAGTCACACGGTGGCCATTTTGTGTGGGCTTCGTCTCACTACGCCTTCAAGCTCAATCTGCCGTAGGTCAGCCCTGTGGGCTCCCCGAGCAGCGCAACCACACAGGATTGCGCCGCAGCTCTACTCCTCCAAGCAGGGCTGTTTGGATGTCGGTTATGTTGTGGAATACAGGCTGGATTTCTCAGGATATTTCAGGCGGCCAGCGGAGCCAAGCAGACTCAGGTCTTCATGGCTTCGCTGTTGGCCACGCCCATTGTGCTCTTTGACCAAACGTTCAACAAAGTCAGAGTTCAGGATCCGAAGTGCAGGGATTTTGGTGAATAATTTTAGCAATGACCAGCGATTTAGGACCTTCCCTGTGCTGTCTTTGGATATCGCACCTATCGTGAAAGTATCTAGAGGCACCTTCCGCTTGATCCCATTAGGCATAGCCTTCTCGTCAGTCAAGGCTTTTGGGTCACCCCTTGATTTTACGTGCTTATGGATGTCCTTATTAATCGGCGACACAGCATCTTCACTCCTGCACTCCTGAGATTTTAATAATGGCCTCTGATTTCCCATGGATTGCATTCTTGGGGGCGGTCTCCCTCTGTAACCAGCTTGTGAGTGTTCCAGTTGACAGCTGCAGTTTTGTTTCTGCTGTGATTCTTTCTTCCTACCCACTCTTTGATTTTTGAATTATGGGTACCTCAATTATGTTTGTGGAGTTCAGGGGCTGGTCCATCAATATCGACTCCCTTGGTGCAGCCTTCTTAGGAACCCCACCATTATTCACAAGTTTGCAGTTGCGCTAGCAACAGTATTTTCTGTGTGGGGTAATTTAAAGGAGGTGGTAAAGAGGCCACCAAAGGCTCTGCCTGGTGAGAGACTTCCTGAGATTCAATAATCACAATATCCGGGCTGACAGCCTGCACCCTTTCATTGGTATCCGGAATAGAGGAGGTGCTTCGTGTGGGTAGGGCCACCGGATCTTATCCCTGCACAAGGTACTTAACAGACCCAGCACTACTCCGTTTAGTAATATATCCTCATGGATGTGGCTGCAAAGTTTTAGCAACATTTTTATTGCAATATGGAGGACTCCATCCCAGTTCCAGCCGTTGTTGGGGCAATTGCTGTTAAGGTTTCCATCACCCGTTAACGGGTCAGGGACAGAACAACTCTAAAGTCACTGGCGAAGAGGGGAGGGGGACTCCGAGCCAAGGTAATAGCCTCTGCTCAAACCCGCTTTGTTTGTAAGGTGAGACATTCATTTCCGGGGCTTGGGGGGGGGGGGGGGGGGCTCTACTCATTTAGTTCATTTGCCCCCCTGCTACAGTCCCCCGTTACCTAAAGAGTAACACAAATCTAGGAGAGAATTATTATCAATGTCTCACCAGTGATGACTGATGCTTTTGGTATAGAGGATAGGCAGTTTGTGTCCACTCTATAGCAACACTCACGGGTTGCTCGGTAGCTGCCTAGCTCTGTGCAGGCTTTATGCCTACTTTAAAGTAGGTGTTGATTGTACCCTTGTCCACTGTGCCCAAAGAGGGAGAGCAAATTACAGAATTCTGTTAGAGGGCACCCCCCCCCCCCCTTGGAGTTGAGCTGCTCCATCTGCTGGTGAGCACACCGTTTATAGCGGTTTGCTTTCCCATAGTGTTTGGGCTTTCTCAGATTATAATTACAGAGCTTACTTTGAGCCTTGCCCGGCATCGTACTTTAGCTCTGTCCCCCCCACCCCTGCTCACTTGCCGCTGAGGTAAAAAAATGTTAGTTCGGCGTAGTACCAGGCAGGCTTACCTTGATATTACTGGATCAGGAAAGGAGCAGCCAAGCCACCAGACACACTCTGTCTCCACTTCGCTCTCCATGCATCGCTTCACCCTGAAGTCGTTTTTTTTGTTTTTGCACCTCAAGGTAGCTCCTCCAACAATGCCCAGAGTGGAAAGACCGACACCACTACGGACCACTCTGTCTCTACTCTATGCGATTGAATGAGTTGCCCACGGTCTCCTGCTCAGAGCACATCCTGAAATGCTGGCATTGTTGCCCAATTATCATACTTCAAGGTACAGTTATTTGTACATGTGTTACTTTCATGAACTAAATCTACTATTGCACAAAAAATGCATTACAGAATTAATTGATAATTTCAGGTCTTGGTTATTAACTTTAACCAGACATCCTGCTCAGTGACTCAGCAGTGCACCACACAACATCATAGACTTGATTTTCTTTTTATACAAAATGTGCCCAGACAACTCCGCATCAATCATGGCTTATAGATTCCTTGCCTGAAAGTGTGGTATATGATTTGTGTAATCGTTCACTGACCTTGAGTTTATGGCCTGTTGTAAAAACATTTCCAGGCACCCTTTTCGTACAGTGTCCAACACTAACAAAACACATGTTAAAGTCAACTAACCCAAGTATATTGAAGCTGTTACTACATGGTTTGTATTATATCTTGTCATTTGCTCCCAATACAGAGCATGAACCCATGTTAATTTAGTTTTTGAACGAAGGGAAGAAAAGCAAGTATGGCAGTGGAAAACAGTTGCACTTGCTTGGTGAAGGCAAATCTACAATGCATTTGGGAAGTACTGTGGGAAGAAAATGCAATGCGGTAGAACAAAATGTTGAGTTTCAAAATGCAGCAGTAGAGCAATGGGGTAGTCTCCTACCTGTTTGCAGCTGCAGACTGTGAGGACAAGACCTTGCAGTGCTGGTGCTCACAGGGCAAACAAGGATGGGAGCTGTCAAAGGATAGTGCCTTTTGCCTGATCTCTTATCCATCTTCCCGGGCAGGGCTGTCCCATGTGATTGACTGCAGAGGGCTGTAGACCTAGGCATCCCTACAGATAAGCGGTGTATTGGCTACTTTTACTCACGAAAAAAAAGGCAAATACTCCCCAAAAATAAAAATGGGGAGTACAAATACTCCCAACAAAAAGGAAACTGACGAGTAGAATCTTGTGCCCCTTCTTTCACCCGAACAGCCCCATGGATATGTTTCGAAACAGTAGTACAACAGGAAGAATCTACTATTATTGACTAATCGAAGAAGTAAACCTTTATCTTTTAATGTGTATGAATAACTAGACGCAAAGGAATAATTATTATGAAAATATTGCTTTTTTACAGTTGAAACATTTTTACTCTTATAAAGGACTCTGATTGGGAATTGGACTTACATATTTACTCACTAAAAAATAGTTTTAATCCCACTTTAAAATCTTACCTGGAGCACTGGACCTAGGTAGGTCAATCTGTGTCCAGGGTGATGGGCTGAGGAAGTGAGAGAGGGGAGTGCCTTGGGGAGAGAAGGATAGGGAAGATTGTGTCTAGTGTGGAAAACTGACCTAAGGCCTAGTGCTGGGGGAAATTTTAAAGAGGCCGCTTCTAGTTCCTGTTTATTAATATCTGCGTGTGCTTCGACTGCTGGCGGGGATGCATACGGGGGAGGTAGGGCTGTTGCTTGTGTCGACACATAGGTGGGGTTGTGTGTACCCTACTGCGGGGTGTGCTGCTAAGGGATATATTTCCTTATGTTCCATTGATGTTTTCCAATCCTCACTTAGTTCAGCATCCTTGGTGTCACTGCGCACTCGTCCCACCTCGCACTCCTCTGTATCCTCAAACATTTTCCAGAGGTTCAATATTTCCCTCCTGTTCTGTAGTTGCTTCCCCATATCTTGCTGTCAAATATATGGACATGTGTTTCAAGATACTTCTACCATAGGAGCCCTGCTCTGGCCAGGAGCGGTGCAGCCCCTGTCCCTCTTGATATTTTTCAATTCTGTCATGGTACAATGGCAATGCGTACACACATATGGATGTTTCCCCTCCCATGGTGAAAGTGTGATTTGTTTTTTTCTGTAATTTTTATTCTCTCAAATTTGTTGTGAATTTATCACTGTGTATACCCTTATTGCGCCTTATCTTGTGCGACACGCACGCTGCCACAATTCATAAACAGAAATCGAATTTCCCTCCTCCCCCTTTCTCACATACCCATTCACACACTCCACACACTCTTAAAACAATCCCCTTCTTGGGCCTTTGCCTTATGATATGGCATTTATAACGCGTCTATACACAAGTGTATAATAAATAGAAAACACGACAATAGAAAACACGACTAAAATAAATTAAAATAAGCTAAAACAACCACCACCACTACTATTTCCAAGCCTCCTAATTACACAAGGCTTCTACTTTTTTCTCATCGTGGGCACCCCAACCAAAATCAATTCTCTCCACACTAACTACAGCTCTATCAATATTGACGGTACTCCCATACCTGTCCTGAAACAGGTTAAAACTCTAGGGGTCTATTTAGACCCCAACTTAACCATGACAAAACATACTAATGAATTAGCTTCAACTTCCTACACCGCTAAATTTATAGCTCTAAGCTGCCAGTTCCTCACACCATATAATTGCACCACGCTAGCAAGGGCTTTAATATTATCCACATTGGATTATTGTAATGTTCTCCTATAAAGCACCGCCAAGGCTAATACAGCAAAATTACAACTCATCCAAAACCAATCCCTACATGCAGTCCTAGGATTAAAATAGTCAGATCACATCTTTCAGATCAGAAGAGAGGTCCATTGGCTGCCCATCAAGGCCAGAATCCCATATAAAACATTATGCCTTACCCATAAATGTTTTACTAATAAGCACCCAGTTACATCACTAAATCCGTCACTAAAAAAATCGAACAGACCGCTTAGCTCGAACTCACTTATGGCGATCCTGCGCTACAAAAGTATTTGAGCGGGAGGTAGCAGCTTCCCAGTCCTGGCACCTGCACACTGGAACACCCTCCCACTTAACATGAAAAATGAAGACTCCTTCCAATGCTTCAAGAAGCTACAAAAAACGTGGCTATTTAATAAAGTCTAACTCGATGGCCATTCAACCATGGAGGAATACACCTCCTACCCCAACCATCACTGAATCCCACTTGTCCTATATGTACCAATTTATTTCTGTTGCAACTGTTTCTGTAAGTGGTAAATACTATTTTGGACTGCCTAAAATGTCCTTTATATGCAACTTTGTGGCGCCACTTTCTCCCCCTCACTTGAGGAGGTCACCTATTCAGTTTTCCTTTCCTTAATCTCATTAAGGAATATTCCTCAATAATAAAAATATTAAATAAGCCAAATCTACAGTACTCCAACAAGCTTAACTTCCATGTTTCGGCTCGTGCACACCTTCCCATATACCTGCTCCCCACTTGTTCTCACTTGCAGGAGTATACTAACATGCCTCAGTCACAGGGTTTCAAGGATACTAGCCTGCACTCTCCTTGAAGCTGTGCCCAGCTCCAATGAGCAGACAGGCCTTTTGAAAAGGCTGCTCCTGTAGGGCCATTCCATATTACGGGACTGGTTGCTGTAGGTGGGCGTGGCCCTTCCAAAGAAGCAGCTTTAGGCCTCCGCAGGTACGGGGGGCGCAGGGGTCACTGGGTCACCAATTGAAGGTACGCCCCTAATTGTTCACACCATTGAAAATCCAACCCGCTAGGGAAAAAGGCCCAAGAAACTCTTGCAAGTATAGCTAGCTTTTATTCCGGAACAAAATAGGTATCGGCTGCAAAAAGGACTCTGCTGCTACGGAACGTTCTGGTTTCTCAGATCCCCGACAGTGGTATACACATTCAATTGGACAAACAGCATCATGTTCAAAAGAATATACAATCATGTCATCATGAAAACATTACAAAATGTCATAAAAAAAAGAAATATATCAAAATGTGTCCAATTGCAGTTGGGAATAAGTCAGTTGCCAATTTCACCATGTGTTGTGTTGAAAAATACCAGTATTTGCAATATGATATGATGTAAACGCACAATCACATTTCAAACCCGTGGAAGTCAAAAATTAGGCGAAACGTAAATAAATATAACCAGAAGGCTGGGCTCCCCTGGTAAAGTCAGACTATGGTGTTAAACAGCAGCAAAAAAAGTTGGGTGGGGTACACAACTGGAGGGAAAATTACACATAAATGTAAATCTTTCCTAACATCCTATTGCAGCTAAATGTAAGGACCCCCTTTGAGGATCTCATTCAATTAATTAAATGAATATACAATAGGTTATGTTAATATCTGATAAACAAGTCAGCAACTGATCAAAACCTTTTTTTTTCACAATGGATTCAGATGGGAACACTTCATTTGATTCTTCTTCCTGGACTGATGGACTCAGTACTCCCATTGCTAGGAGTATCATGTAACAGTCTCAGCTGTAGAGCTAATGGAGCATGATCACTTTCAGCTCGCTCGACCACCCTTCTCTCAATTATTCTCCACTAATCACAAAATCTAATAAAAAAGAATCTATGGGTGCTATTGGGTTCTACAAAAAGTACCTTTAGCTGGTCTGTCTGATCTGCCGTTAATGCAACATAAGTTGTGTGCAGTGCACATCTTCAGTGATTTGCTTGTTTTGAAATTCAGTGTTGCTAGCTATTTTTGTGATGTTCGATTCCTGTTCATACTCCATCCCCTTTCCTCCATACTATGTGGGTGTCCCCCGCTAGGGACAGGTGACAACCTTTATCACCAGAAAAATCTTCCCCTTTAATTTTGTGTGTGGGGGCACGGCTTTTGGGAGCATGCGCTCCCCTGACTCCACCCACCAGTGCAACTCCCCAGTCCTCTTTTCCGCGTCGACTGGAACGGACTGGTTTCATCAGCGCTCCAGGGTTAGTCCACCAGCCTTGTAATTCCACGCGCTCTTCCCCAGAGAGGTATTCTTTTCCTATTTTTATTATTTTCCAGTATTAGGTACTGCTCTGTCCTCGGCGCATGTTGATGAAGGGTTCTGCAGGTGTCCATCCTTTGAGGGTCCCTTCCCAACATCCGTCTGACCGACCCCCACGCCTTCTGCCTCCGTTTCCTTGGCCCAGACCATGGTGGGAGGGCTGCACTGCGTGCAATGCCCTGACTCTGGTTGCACTCAATAGTCGACAAGCTACGTGGCAGGAGCTCTTCGGAAGATCGCTTCCAGAGGACCTCAGAGTTCATGAAGCAGAAGACCAGGCCCAAGGCAGGTGCCCTGTTCTCCTCTGCAACCCGCAAAGGTGACTCCTTCCCAAGGAAGCGCCCAAGTGGGAGAGACCTCCCGGGTCCTAACGCCAGCAAGAACACAGGCTGCTCCAGCTACCGGCCACTGGGCCAAGGGGTTGCAAGATCCTACAGGTGCTACTGCTGAGGAGCTGCAAGGCTCTATTACTGGGTCCCAACCCGAGGGGCTATGCCCAAACACTGTAATGTCTGAGGGGGCGCCTGCACGCGGCACTACTGGCAACACAACTGAGGGCACGCCGCCTACCAGGACTCGACCTGAGATTCAGGGAAGGCCACAACCAACACCACTCGGCGTACTGGTGGAAGCCAGTGTCACGCTCACCTGATTCCCACGGAGGCGCAGGTCTGGCTTCGAGTGCTGATGCTTCTTTAATGGTGAAGCGCAGGACTCTGAAGATGGACTCTCTGGCTCGCAGGAATATTCCCCTGTGCGTAAAAAGGGAGTATTACCTACTGACAGAATAATGCTCAAGCCTCCCACTCCCTTCCAACCCTCCACGATCCCCTTCCTCGATTCCCCGTGAAGTCTCACCTTAGGGTCAGGAAGGATGAGTTCTCCATCCTGCTTCTGATGCAGGGGCGCGTTGAAACCCAGTTACTTCACTGGATTGAGGTTTGATGGGAGTTCAAATAAGCTTGACTATTCAGGTAAGGCGCTGTAAGAGTTCTGTAGCAAGTTCAAAAGTTCAAGCTTAATAATATTCATTGTCTTATTGCAGCAAGCGCTAACGCTTCTGTCTTTTTCCCCATAGGGGCCGGGGTCCGGAATGCCAGGAAGCGGCTGGACCCGAAATGAAATGGGAATGACCCAACAGGTAAGTCTTAGAAGGAAACTGAGCTTTTCCTATTCCCTTCCTTCTCTCACCTTGTGTTCTTGTCTTTTTCTCTCTAGGGTCTGGGAAGTGGCTGCGGATCCGGATGATCGCTGCTGAAGATGGAGGTGCCCAGGAAAGGTGAGTGAAATGCAGCGCTGCAGCGATCGAAGCGAAATGCTTTTAAAATGTCTTCCCTTTCAGGATTGTCGGTGTGATGTCTCCGTGATGCAGCTTTAGCAGGTAAGGTCTTCTTTCTCTCCAATTCCCTCTTAGCAGGTGACCCAGGATGCTGACAGGCGTGGCTGAAGTCCAGATGCAGGAGCTGACACGGTGAGCGTCCAGCTGCGAGGAGCAGAACACCACGAAGCGTGAGTTGCTGATCGGGCGTGGTTTAAATAGCTTTGGAAGAAGTTCCAGGTATGTATCCTTCCACCGATCAGGTATGTATCCTTCCCCGACCACACCCAGGGGAAAGTAGTCCCACAGGTAAAGTAGTTCCATTCAGGCCTCAAGAGGGCCTGGATGTAGCAGCATGGTCTGCATCAGGTAAGTGCACATTAAAACACTTGAACACATGTCTAGCTTTATGAGCCTGGCGCCTAAGGCGCCAGGACAGGGGTCCAACATGAGCCTGGCGCCTAAGGCGCCAGGACTGTGTCCAAAGGGCCCCAGCTTGGGCCCGCTGGCACTTCCCGGGGGGGGGGGAGAATAGGGGAGAGGAGAAATGATGCCTGCCTCTGGGGTTGCTGGGTCGGACCTGGCTCCTTGGAGGTAGGCATCCTGACAGCCAGTCCCAGAAAGGCAAGTTCCACGATGCAGGCACATGGCACGGAGCAATACTAAATGGCTGCTGGGGCCAGACAAAATGGCGGCTCACCAATGCCTTTGGTGAGAAGGCAAGGGAACGAGCTTCCAGGTGGGATTGGTCCACGCTTGTTACTTGGTCCAGATCCTATCCATCCACATTATAGGGCAGACCCACTTCGTCCTACACACCGAGACGGGGCACACCCTGGACACACCAGCCTCAGGGACAGACGCCTAGGTCTATACCATGAGGCACCCCTGCGGCCTGTGAAGACGCATTCTTCGAGTAGTTCCTCGCACTCATGAGATCACCAGAGATGGGTACCATCCTCGGACGTGATCAGGGACATGCTCCCTCCTGTACAGCCGCAAACACCACAGCCACTCTGCCCCAGCCCTGCTCAGCCCCCGGCTCATACCTGTACCAGTCTCGCCAGCCCTAGCTCCCATGCTGCTACCAGTCACAGCAGCCCCGGCTCTCCCTCGGCAGTCTCCGGCACTGATACTCCACACGCCACAGCTGACTGCGCCCAGCACTCCTCTGGCTCCCCTGGCCCCGCAGGACACAACAGTGGACACGGATGAGGAGGACCTGGACACCTTGCCAGCCAAATCCTTTCACGAGCGGCTGGCGGGACTGGCGGAGTACCTAGGAATTCCGCAGCCGGCACATCCGGAGGTGGGTGCACTGGCTAAAATTGTCAAATTACGGCCTACTTCTAGCGCTGGCCAAAAAGGCTAGCCACACTCTAGCCAACCTACCAATGGGCGTCTCAATGCGAAGTACAGGCAAACGGAAGGGGATCCCCTCCTATTGTCGGCACATCCCAACTGCATTCCTCAGTGTTAGCGGCAGTTTCACTATACTCCAAGCCACAATCCTGCTTGGTGGCTTCGACCGCTGCACTCCTGGGCAACGAGGAAAAGCTTTTGGAGGCGCTCGGGAAGAAAATGTATTCTAACGGCACTCTACACCTGCGCCAGGCCGACACCATGCTGTCGGCTGTCAACCAGAAGCTCTGGAGGGAAATTAACGATTTCCTCCGAGATCCTCGGACACAGCCAGGCTCGCTTCAAGGCTGGGCTGCCGGAGGCCAAGATTGTGGCATAGGACATAATGGAGTCCACGGTGGCCCACATTGACGCGTCAGGACAAGCTATTTGTATTGCCATGCACATAAGATGGTTGGCTTGGCTCAGGGCGACAAAATTCAATCCAGATGTGCAAGGATGCATTCCAGACCTTTGTTTCAAGGGTGGTGACCTGTTTCATTCAACAACGGATGTTAGGGAGAATTCTCAGAAATGTGCTGATTCCTCTCTACCTTAGAGACACCCAGCTCTTTTGCTGGACTGTAGGACTTTAGAATTTCTAATCTGGGGAGAGTGAGACCTTTTTCCCACTATTGTATTTTTCTGTGATTTGAACTGTTTCTTTTGACTTGGGAGTCTGACAAACTCCATAGGCATCATTTTGCATTGTGAAACACAGCACCTTCAGTACTGTTTCCAAGAGCAGCGAAGTGAATCTGACTTTACTTACCTTTTGTAACTTTATAGACCCAGCACATACTATCTTACCATAGGGTTCTGTAGGGGTTACTTATCTTGCCTAACAACGGATGAGGAACTTGATGATAAGAAAAAGAATATTTCAGACAGTGAAATCTTTATCCTCACTAAGTCCGCAACCAAGACCTTCAGCCAGACGCACCAGGGCTCTGACAAAGGTTGGTCTTTGGGAGGCTTCAGAGGCGCCCAGGAGAGAATGTTCATACAACCAGACAGATCCCATAGCCAGCACAGGCGCAAGTATCACAAGGTGGCTAACGAGGGTTTCTTTCATACCCCCTCCTCAGCCTCAGAAGGGAAAAAGTTGTGACCGGTCCATCCGGATCCACGAGTCTCCGGTGGGGTGCAGGCTAGCCCTTCATGTATATCGCTGTCGGACAAGGTTCACGGAGCCCTGGATCCTCTGTTGTAGCCATGGGCCTCAGGCTCCCCATTCCTTCCTTCTCTGCTCCCGCAGATTGGTATAGCAGCTCTGTTGGCGGAAATCCGCTCGCTAATAGCGAGCCAGACAGTGGAGTAAGTTCCAGTCTTGTAGCGGGGCCTGGGCTTCTATTCACAAATTTTCGCAATACACAAAAAGAACCACGCTGGCCTGACAGTGGTTAGATTTTTCTACCTTGAACCTTTGATATGATAGGTTATTTATAATGTGCTTAATAACCAGGTTTCTAAGCGTTGCCCCTGAACTCTCCTTCCCTCCAAATGTTGAAGATGGTTACCCCAGCCTTCATAGCGGAGATGCTGTGCGTGGGAGACCGGATGTGCTCCCTGAAGCTGAAGGAGGCTTACCTACATGTCCCGATCTGGGATCCCCTTCGGTCCTTCCTGAGGTTCAGGATCATGGGTTTTCACTTTCAATACAGGGTTCTACCCTTTGGAATCAATTCGGCCCCCCAGGGTCTTTACAAGGCTAATGAGTGGAATGACAACCCTACTCGGGGCACAGGGCCATCACATTTATCCATATCTGGGCTGGCTAGTCTGGGTGAGATCTCTGGAGGCGGTCCAGCATATGGCCTCCGCCCTCATGGATACACTCACTACAACCTGTTATTTTCCATCAATCTCAAAAAGTCACAATTATTGCCCATGCAGAGCCTGACCTTCCTGGGCCTTCTCTGGGACATAAGCTCCGAGAGGATCTTCCCCTCAGCGGACAAGTTCGCAGCGATAAAGAGGACCACTGGGCAGTTTCTCAGCAGAGCAGTGACTTCGTCTTGGTGGTACCAGCACTTGCTGGGAGTCATGGCTGCATGTCTCCTCGCAGTACCTTATACGAGGTTCAAAATGAGGAGGCTGCAACTACTTTTCAGCCTCCTAGAACCAAGAGAATGGATCTCGGGCAGCGCAGGTCAGCATACCTCAGCACCTCCACAAGGATCTAGTCTGGCGGGGTACAGACTACAACCTACGGATAGGCAGGACCTTCTGGCAACCAGTCCCTCAGGTCACCATTACCCCAGACTCCTCCCTGGAGGGATGGGGTGAGGAGGGGGGCTACCCTGGACAGCCACAGTGCCCATGGAGTATGGTCCCATCCAGAGCAGCTGGTGCACATCAACTGGCTCGAGCTGTCTCGCTCTCAAAACCTTCCTACCCAGGACCACCGGCAAGGCGATTTTCATTCAAACAGACAGCTCCACCTGCATGTATTACTTCAACAAGCAGTGTCACCACGTCTCTGCCCCAATGCAGACTGGCAATTGACATTTGGGAGTGGGCTCTGGTGAACAACATGCACCTGTCAGCAGTCCACCTCCTGGGGGGTGGGCGGGGGAGGTCCAACCTAGAGACGGACAGGCTCAGCAGGCTGGGTGCAGCCAACTGCGAATTACAGTTGAGCGAGGAGGTTCAGGAGATCTTCACCCGGTGGGGTCAGCCGCAGGTGGACCTTGTTAGGAAGGATTCTCAATGTGCTAATTCCCTCCACCGTACAGACCCCCAGCAACTTTGCTGGGTTTTGGAGGACTTTATTCTTTTAACCTGGAGAGAGAGAGACCCTTTTTTCCCACTCTGTGATGTATTTTAATGTGATTTCTGAGCTTTGTTTCTTTTGGTTATGCAACCTGTCACACTCCATAGGCATCATCTTTTACATTGTCACACAGCACCTTCAGTGCAGTGGCACAGGGAAGTCTGCCACATTTCCCATGGTTTAAATACCTTCTCTGGGATAATCTGTTTGTCGGAGCAGTAAAGTGAAATTTACTGTACTTACATTTATAACTTTCTAGACCCAGCACACACTATCTTACAATAGGGTGCTGGAGGGGTTACATAGTATTCCCTTTGTCTAGCTTCTCATGTAACATTTTTGTTACCCTTTTCTCACTGAATGGCTGGTGGCAGTGGTTTCGCTTTAACTACCATGGTGTGCATTTACCACGGGCTGTGTTTGCAGCTGCAGTGAAGCACCCAAGATGCCATTTTTCTCAAAATGGCACTCTTCTTTTTTCGCTATGGCTTGTGGAAAGGTCCTTCTTGAGAATTACTTTGCCCGCAAAACCAGGTTTGGTCCCATTGTTAGCTTTGCGTTTGGCGGGATTCACAAGTGAAGCCCGTCTCTGGCTCCAGGGTTTCTGGGGTAGGCAGGAAGTGAGGGAGTTGCCCAAAACTCCCTGTGCTGTCTCCTTGGAAACCCAAATGCACTCTATAGTGACTGGCCGGCTGACTGTCCGGCAAGGACAGCCACCCTGCTGGATAAAAGGTGAATCTTTTGGCTTGGAAGGCAGTCGACCACTGGACGAAGGAACCGAAGAACATTGAAGAGGACGCCTGCTGAAACTCCTGGACTGCTGGTTTGCCCAGAGAAGCCCTGCTGCTGTGCTGAAACGCCACATTCATATCGACAGAGAAGCCCCTGCAAGGACGACATTTCCCTTTTAGTTGGTGGGACCAATCCACTCCAAAGTAAGCCACCTGAACATCCATCTTGGAGCTGGTTGAATTTCCACAGAGCTGGAAAACCACGTAGCCAGGTAGAGGAACACCAGATTGTGTGCATTGCTTTTAAGCTTGCCTAGAGCTCGGGAAAATCCTCCAGACTCCCAGCAGCAGGACTGACCGAGTCTGAGTCCCCTCAACAGAGCATGGGACCCCAGAAGCAAGGAAGTCCATCTCGACAGTCCCATGACTGAGGCCCAGGAACACTCAGATCTGGAGAGCTGCACAAGAACAGAAGTCATCTGCTGCACCTTTTCTTCAGTTCAAAGGTACTGTAACAAAGTCTGAGAGAACTTACCTCTTGCTGTAGAGTTGCTTGCATCGTCTACTACTCACAAGTCCAACTGCTTGTGGCCCTACATTTGTCTTCTTTTCTTCAAAGACTTCTAAAACATTGTGCAAAGACTTTTCTACTTACCTATCAGAAGTGCTTCATCCTATTTAAGACTTTTGCCTGTTGACTTTGGGCTAGCCTGTTATACTAGGCGGCTTATTCTGACTGATACATTAATAATTGTTTATTCAAGAAACCTTGAGTGTAAGAGTTTATTTGAATACTTGTCAATGTGAATCTCTGTGTAACTCCCCTACAGCTCACATTGACTCCTCTTGAGATAAGCCTGGCTGCTCAACATGCTACCAAAACGGTGGTACAAGCTTATACCAAAGGTTGTGTTTCTTATACATGTAGTCAATTGTTTGTAGTGTTCCCAGAGGGTACTGCATACAAACTTTGCCTTACAGACCTCTTCGCCACCAGTACCAACAGGAGGTGCCCTCAGTTCACCTCCTGGATGACAAAATTCAGGCAAAGAGGCTACAACAAAAAACACTTAGAGAAATCGTATGATAAAACAAAATCAAGAGGAGAATTGTTGAAAGACAAACAGATCCAAAAAGCAGTAAAGGAACAAAAAGTCAGATTCATCACACAATATAGCGCTAATAGTAAACAAATTCAGAATATTCTAAAGAAAAACTGGCATCTTTTACAAATGGATCAGGACATACTAAAGTATATTGAAGATGTGCATATAACATTCAAAACAGCGAAAAGTTTAAAAGACATATTAAGTCATTCACACTTTATAGAAAAGCAAAAAGGACTACCCCAACTTTGGTCAGACAAAACACTAGTGGGAAACTACAAATGCGGAACCTGCATTAGCTGCAAATACTCAATGGGAAGAAAAGAGTAACTTTGCCAAATGGAAGAGGTTACAAAATTAAAAATGTTATCAATTGCAACACAAAAACAGTAATATATGCAATTACATGTTTATGCCAAAAAATGTATGTGGTAAGTACAATGAGAAAACTTAAGATCAGAATACAGGAACATATGAGAGCAATAAATAACAAAGACATGAGATACCCATTGGGCTATCATTACCTTACAGAACACCCAAACAAACCCATCAATGAGAATGTTTTTTGGAATTGAAAAAATCACTAAACCACAGAGGAGGAAATTTGGAAAAAATGCTGAGGATAAGAGAAGCATTTTGGATCTGCAATTTGGACAGTTGCCATACAGGACTCAATTCGGACAATGAATTAATACACCTGCTATGATTATGTATTGTTCAGCCTTTAATCTGTATATGTAAATTGTAAATATGAATTGTAAATGTGGGTTGTAAACACTTAATATATAATTCGTAAAAATCGTCTGAATTACAGGTAAGTAAAAGATGGAAGTAGCATAACACTACTAAAAATGTCCTTACTAGTAAAAGGAAAATGTCATTAGCGACAATATTTTCTTATGTAGCAGTCATGGCTAGGAACGAAAATGGCTAGTACAATAGAACACCTTTCCCAAACCAAAATGGCGCCCAAACGTGATCACGCAACGCAGCATATCACGTGAATTGAAATTAGCTATAGGATCCATTATGGTCACGCGTTTGCTAGCGTGAGTGAAAATGAAACAAAGTTAGAAAGTGCCGCATGAATTAATCTCATTCTCAAAAAAGGAGCGGTCAGGTGATTGAAGCTATCACATGACCGCTACACCGACCATATATAAGAACGGCAGGAAAACCAACAGATACATCAGGTTATCAGGCCATAAGAAGAACGCTGAAGAGCATAGTTTGAAAATATCTACCAAAAATTAAGGTAAGCTCAGGATCTGATTAGATATTAGGCATTGATTAGGGGCAAGCCGCACAACATTAGCTAATTGAAGTGTCCATCTTTTCCTAGCCCAGAGTGTGCAATTTTCAAATTGGAACTACCGCATAGAAATTAAGATGTTCAAATCAAGTTAACAAGATTGAGAGAAAATTGTGAGTGAGTATATAAGCTTTATATTGGTGTCTGCAACTCATACAAAAGGACATTATGCTGAAAATGTGTTTTTCTTTATTTTTTAGATCCAATTTTGAGAAACAATTGTATAACGAACAAATATGGAATTCATTTTAGTTATTCCCTCCTGAAGATCTGTCTGAAACCTAAGACAGTGAAACACGTGTAGAGGGCACAACAATTGTAACTTTAAGTGAAAAATAAACTGAGCTGAGGGCGCAAGCTATTTGGTTTCCGTCTTTTTTTTATTTAAAGACATTACTACACCTCCTGGATGGGGCAAGGCAGGGGTTCGCTAGGTGTCGCAATGCAGCTACCGTGGAACATGAACGCCCCCCCCCACTCCTCTGGTACACAAGGTCATGGAGTCGCAGGACCTTCGGATCATCCTGGTGACTCCGTGGTGGCCAGCAAGACCCTGGTTCTCTGAACTTTTCAGCCTGTTGGACCAGGCCCTGATGCACCTCCCACTGGGCCCAGCAGACATACACTCTGAGCAGGGGGACAGTGATTCATCGCTCCGAGCAGAAGTTATTCCTTGCAGCGTGGTTCCTGAACAGTTCACCCTGAAACATTTGCACTTGTCACAGTCTAACCTGGCAATCCTACAAGTGGCTTGGGGAGACACTACCAGGAGCCAGTATAGGAGCAAGTGGGCCAGGTGCTGTCACTCGGCAGAATCAATTAATCCATTAACTTGCACGTTGGACTAAGTTCTATCCTTTTCTGCTCACCTTGCACACTCAGGGAGTGTAGATAGACACATGCTGCACTTATCTGGCGGCCGTGGGAGCATACAAGAACTCGTAAGAGGAAGTATTTTCATCCTTGAATCCAGTGTTCAAAAGGCTCTTGGCGGGACTGACTAGAATCTACCCTCCGATCAACAACCCAGTGCGTTGGACCTCCACGTGGTCCTGGTGTATAAACCATTCGAGCCTATGGCGTCCCCGGACATCAGGCTAGTTACCATTAAGACAGCCCTGCTAGTGAGCCTTACCTCTGCACGCCCAATCAGTGATAACCAGGCGCTGGTGGCGTCAGAGCCATATACTACATTTCACAAGGAAAAGGTGGTGCTCAGAACGCACTCTGCATTTTTACCTAAGGTTGTCTTCTCCTTTCACCTAAATGAGATTGTTATACCAACATTCTTGGCGTACCCCAAGGATAACGTTCGGAGGGTATTGCAGAGTCTGGACATCAGACAGGTGCTAAGATTCTACCTGGGCAGAAACGGGAGCTTATGTAAATTGGAAGCCCTGTATCACCTTTGGGTGTCAGTCGAGCTGTCAGGCCTCCAAGGCTTCCATAGCAATGATTATGGCCATCAAGGAGGTGTATGAGGGGCAACACAAACCCTTGCCAGCAAACATGCATGCCCACGCCATCAGAGCTAAGGGCACGGCAGTAGCTTTCCAAAGACCTGTTCCGTGGCAGGTTATCAGCAAAGCGGCTACGCAAGCTACTCCCTCGGCCTTCTGCTAGTACTACTGCTTGGATGCCAGCGCAAGGTCAGATGCTGCACTTGGTCAGGCAGTGTTAAGGAACTTGTTTTCTTAAGAGGGGCAACTCTCCACCCTGGTGGTACATTCAGTTGGAATCGCCAATACAGTATGGAGGCAAGGGGATGGGACGTAGGAGTAATTATGTTGCTTACCATAGTGACTAACGTACTCCTAGTCCATAGTCTCCTTTTTTCCATATGTCCCACCATTCTCCGCCCTAATAAAACTGGTGTCATTAGGCAATGTTAATATTGTCGACGCGCCAAAGGGGACTGAGGAGTGGTGACGGTGGGCGGAGTTGGGAGCGAATGCTCCCAGAGCCAAGCCCCCACGCGCATCTAAATTTAAAGGGGAAGATTTTTCTGGTGAAAAAGGGTTGTTTCCCGTCCCTAGCGAGGGACGCCCATACAGTATGGAGGAAAGGGGAGTATGGACTAGGAGTACGTTAGTCACTTCAGTGAGTAACTTATAATTTATCATGTCATCCCTCACACCTGTCCTAACTCTAGCGCTCATCACCCAGGCCCCTATAGTAGTATGAAAATTCATCTCTGCTAGCATAGCAGAATTACCCATTAATAAGCTATGGAGGGCATCCAAGTTGAAAGTACAGGCATTGTTATCAGTAAGTTGTTAGGCATGTTAAAGATTTAGACATATGTCCCCTGAATTGGTTCAAATGTCAAAGCTTGGAAACTGCTTGTAGACCCCTTGATTAAACTAAAATACACTGCAATATCCACTTTGATAAATGCTACCATTCTTTCCTCCCTCTCCTTTCCTCCAACCCTCCGTTAGCCTGTCCATTGACAGCACGAAGTGCAGGGATAAAAAATGTTTCATGACCTAATAATCATGGACATACCAGTGCCCAGGTTTCTTGCAGTAACCTGTCCTATTGGGATATAAGAGCACACCAGTCAAGGTCCTTCAGGTTTGGTCCCAACCCTGCAATATTCCATGGAAGGATCACACATTTATTAGCATTGGCACTAAGTGTGTGCCACCATTACAGACGTCACTTCTGTTGGGTTTTGAAACAGCTGCCATGTTAGTTACAAAAGCAGCCTCTATTAGCCCCCTCTTCCCGCAACATTGTTACCATTTGATTGGGACCCTTCTAAAGAATCTGCCATTGGACCAAAAACTATACTGAAGTTAGTATATCCCTTCAACCTCACTTGAATTTCTTTCTTTAAAAAAATACTCCTTTAATTTACTCCAGGCATTTGACAAGGTATCCTCAGGCAATACCAAATCTATCACTATTGGCCAAATGCATTTTAAAACTGTGCATACTAAAGAGACTGCTCACTATATCAAAGGAAATCAGATTCTTCTCGACTAAACAAAGCATTATGTAGATCATTCACCTTGGCAGGATTAGTTCTCTTGGGGTAGACACAACTATTAGGTGACCAGGCCTGGAATTAAATTTTCAAAAGGCCCTCTGCTAACTCTGCATCCGATAGTGATCTTAATACAATCCTTACTCTTACGTCCCGTCACCTTTCCTCCATACTGCATGGGCGTGCCTCGCTAGGGATGGGATACAGAACCTTTTTTCACCAGAATAAATTGTCTTGCCCTTTATAAAAAATGTAGATGCTCCCCTGACTCTGCCCACCGGCACCACTTCACATTCCTCTTTTCCACGTTCACAGTAACGAACCGCTTTCAACAGCGCTCCAGGGTTTGGCTTTGGCATTGTAATTACTCGCGCTCTTTCCCGGATGCTGTCTTTTTTGTCTTTCTTATAATCTTTAATGAGGTACTCAGTCCTCTGGTGCCACACTCCTCCCCGGCGCATGTCGACATCCTTGGGCTTCATCAGGTGTCCAGCCTGCGAGTGGCTCTTCCCACGTCCAACCCCCGCGCTCTGTGCCTCAGCTGCCTTGGCCCCGACCATGACTGGGAAGGGTGCATTGCATGCGTCGAGCTTGCACCACAAGCTCTGAAAGGCGGGTTAGCAAGGTGGAGGGAGCTCTTCGAGAAGTCGCCTCCCGAGCACTTGAAGAACTTCGTCAAGCAAGTCAAGGCCCAAGGCAGGGCCTCTTTTCCATTGCACCCCGCAAAGGCGATTCCTTCCCTAGGAAATGTCAGAGCGGGAGGGACTGTGCTTATTTTCACACCAGTGCCGGTACCGATGCTCAGCCAGTTACTGGCTCCCAGGCCAAGGTGTCGCTAGATCCTACCTGAGACAGTACTGAGGGACAGCAAGGTTCTTTTACTACGCCCTAGTACCGACAAATGTCTGAGGGGGCACTTGTACGCAGCACTACCGGCGATTTTGCTGAGGGCTCGATGCCTGCCAGGTCTTGTCCTGAGGTGCAGGGTAGACCTCAAGCTCCACTGCCAAGAGTCCTGGAGGAGGCTGGCTCTAGTGAGCCAGGCACGATGATGCAGGTGGCATACAGCTCGACAAGATGGCTGCTCGTCCAACACTGACCCTGTTTGGTGATTAGGTAAGAGATAGTGTCCAGGTGGGACTGGTCTTCACCAGGTATGTGGCTTACAGCTTATCCTTCTATGTCGCATGGCAGATACCCCCTGCAACCCGCTAGGCAGAGTATGCACAAGCCCCAGCAGCCAGCTGCGACTCTTCAATACCACCTGCCACCCCTCCACCCTATGAGGACAGGTTTTTGTAAAGTTCCTCATGTTGATGAGGTGCCCTCAAATGGGCTCCATCCTTCGTGATGTGATTAGGAACATGCGGCCTCCAGTCCCTCCGCCAGCACCCATAGTCATTCCTTCTATGGCTCTGGTACTTCAGGCCCCTGTGCAGCCCCAGTGGCCCATGCCGGGTCTTTCCATTCCGGTTCCCCTGCCTCCTACAGCTCGAGCGGTTCCACAGCAGCCTCTGGCTCCAGTCGCCACACCTCGGCCAACGGATCCCAGCACTCCTCTACCGGTGCCAGACCAGTCGTACACCCTGGTGGACAATGATGAGGAGGACCACCCCGACACACCATCAGCCAAGGCCTTCCATGACCAGCTTGAAGGTTTGGCTGAATACTTGGTGCATCCACAACCTGAGGTTGAACAACCTCAGGCGGTGGTCCTGGTCGAAGTCCTCACTCTACACCCCACAGCTAGAACAGGTATTCCGATGCAGAATAACATTGTTGCCTTGGCTAAAAAGGGATGGCTGAAACACCACTCGGCACAGCCAACCAAGAGGCGCCTCGATGCCAAGAACAGGCAGTTGGAGCGGGATGCACTCTTGTCGGCACTCTCTACCACACTCCTGCGATTGCCGCGGCTTCCGTATACTCCAAGTCTCACTCTTCATCAGCCACCTCGTCCTCTGTTCTGATAGACAAGGAGATGATCTTGGAGGCGTATGGAAAGGTCTACTCCCAACGCCTTGCTGCACCCAAGTCTAATGCGGATGCCATGCTTGCAGCCGCTAACCAGAGGCTTTGGCGGTAAATAGCCGACTTCCTTCTGGTGCAGTTGGGCACATTTCAAGGCGGGGCTGGCAGAGGCGAAGATGGTGGCTCAAGAAATCATGTAGTCCACAGTGGCGCATATCGACACCTGAGGCCTTGCCATCTGCATCGCCATGGACATGAGGACGACTGATTGCCTCCGGGCTACCAAGTTCAACCCAGATGTCCAGGAATGTATATTGGACCTTCCTTTCGAGGGTAGCGACCCCTTTTGATTCCACCACTGATGAGGAACTTAATCAGAAGAACAGTTCCCAGACTGCAAAATCCTTATCCATCCTCGCAAAGTCCGCACCCAAGACTATAGTCAAATGCGCCAGCATTCCAACAAGGGTCGGGCGGATTCCTGGGCTTCCAAGAAAGACTGTTCAGACAGCCTGACCGATCTCCGAGCCAACACCGCCGCAAACAGCACAAGGTGGAGAATAAGGGCTTCTTTCTGGCCCCCTCAGTCTCGGAGAGAAAAAGGCTCGACACTCCCCTCTGGATCCACGTGTCTCTAGTGGGAGGGTCCCCTCCCTCCTCTTTCTCCTCCCCTCCCACAGATTGTGACATCAACTCTAATGGTGGGAATTCGATCACTCGTAGAGAGCTAGACAATGGAAGAAGTCTCAGCCTCCCAGTGGGATAAGGGCTTCTGCTCCAGGATTTTTGCCATCCACAAGAACCACCAGGCTGTCCTGAGAGGAATTGGAGCGTTCCACCCTGAACCTTTGCCTCCCACTTCAAAAGGTCAAGCTGGTTACCCCCAGCACATTGCGTATAAACTGTGCAAGGGAGACTGGATGTTCTCCCTGGTTCTGAAGGACGCTTCCTTGCACGTCCCGATTTGGCAGCCCCATCGATCCTTCCTGCGGTTCAGGATCATGGGCTTCCATTTCCAATACAAGGTTCCTCCCTTTGGCCTCAATTCAGCCCATAGGGTCTTTACCAGGCTTATGAATGCAGTGGCAGCCCTTCCCAGGCCCAAAGACCTGGTCTTCCCATACCTAGACAACTGGCTCGTCAGGGCGAGATCCCCCGAGGCGTTCCAGCATACCTCCTCCGCCCTCATGAACGTGCTACATGATTTGGGATTTTCCATCAATCTCAGCTGGAGACAACACAGAGCAATGTTCCCGGGCCTCATCTGAGATCTGAGTGTTTTTCCCCTCGTAGGACAAGATTGCAGCCATCAAAACGGCCCTGAGTCATTTTCTCAGCAGAGAGGTGACCCCAGCATGGTGGTACCAGCACCTCCTGGGTCATCTGGCAGTGCCTTACACAAGAGTCAAGATGAGATTACAGCTGCACTTTTCAGCCTCATGTAATCAGGAACGGGGTCCTCAGGCAGAACCTATCAGCATTCCTCCCCTCCTACACCAGGATCTAGTTTGGTGGAGCACAGACTGCAATCTGAGGATAGGCAGGCCGTTCTGACAACCAGCACTGCTG
Source organism: Ambystoma mexicanum (assembly GCF_040938575.1). Classification (NCBI taxonomy): domain Eukaryota; kingdom Metazoa; phylum Chordata; class Amphibia; order Caudata; family Ambystomatidae; genus Ambystoma; species Ambystoma mexicanum. The sequence continues at coordinate 307,134,441 of NC_090934.1, read as the reverse complement.
GTTACCATCACCAAAGATTCGTCCCTGGAGGGTTGGGGAGCTACCCTGGACAACCAGTGCCCATGGAGTTTGGTCCCCTCAAGAACAGTCGGCCCATATCAATTGGCTGTTGCTGAATGACATCTGGCTGGCTCTCAAGGCCTTATTACCGCTCATCAGTGGCAAAGTGATCCTCATTCAGACAGACCACTCCACCAGCATGTATTCTCGCATCAAGCAGGGTGGCACCAGGTCCCCTCTATGCACCCTGGCGGTCAGCATCTGGGATTGGGCCCTGGCAAACATTCACCTGACAGCGATCCACCTCACGGACAATTGCGGATAGCAGTTGAATGACCAGGTCCTTCAGGTGATCTTCAATAGATTGGGGGGTGGGGAGGTCATACACAGGGGGACCTCTTCGTTACCTGGTTCAACAGGAAGTGCCTTCAGTTTGCATCCTGGCAAGGACAGTGTCTAGGCTCTCTGGGCGATGTGTTCAAGATTCAGTAGAACAGCATGAATGGCTGCGTCTTCCCTCCCACTCCACTGGGTGATCTGCAAGATAAGTCCCGGCACCTCAGCATCCATCTGATAGTTCCATGGTGGCCGGCGAGGCCATGGTTCTCAGTTACTCGACCATCATCTTATGTACCTTCCACTGGGACCAGCCCATCTATTGTCGCAGCTGGCAAGGGGGAGGAGGGGGCAGGGAGGGCATGGTCATACACCCTGCCATTTGGAAGTTAGCCCTTGCAGTGTGGTTCCTGAACACGTTACATAGAAGCATCTGCGCCTCTCGTAGGCTAACCTAGCCATCATTCAGGGTGCTAGGAGCGAGGCTACTAGGAGCCAGTACAAAAGCAAGTGGATTAGGTTTTGCCACTGGGCCGAGACTGAGGTTGATCCTCTCACTTGCGCACTGGACGATGTGCTATCCTTCTCTGCACAACTGGCACACTCAGGGGTGCAGATACACATGCTGCACCGATTTGGTGGCCATCAGAACCTACCGGAACTCTGAGGAGGGAGCTTTCTCTTCCGCCAATCCGGTGGTTAAGACATTTGATGGGCCTCACTAGGCTCTACCCGCCCATAAATAAGCCACACCCCGTGTGGGACCTCAGTATAGTGTTGGGCACCTTGGCGCATAAACCTTCTCAGCCAATGGCGTCTGCGGACATTAGGCTAGTCACCATAAAGATGGCCCTTTCGGTGGAGTCTTAAGTCTGCACGGCGAGATCCAAGCTCTGGTGGCCCATGAGCCATACACTATCTTTCACAGGGACAAGATGGTCCTCAGAATGCATCCCTCGTTCTTAGCTGAAGCAGTCTCAGCGTTCCACCCAAATGAGGAGATGGTACTCCCAACTTTCTTTGCAGACCCCAAGGAAGATGCTCAGAGGGTTCTGCAGGGTCTAGATGTTAGGCCAGTGCTAAAGTTCTATCTGGACAGAACCAAGAGCTTCTGCAAATCTGAGGCTCCATTTATCACCTTCGGTGGGTCAAAGCCAGGATATCGGGCGTCCAAGGCCTCCATAGCAAGATGGATGGTGGCAGCCATTAAGGAGGCCTATGAGGGGCCGCACAAGCCACTTCTGGCAAACAATCTACATTAACTACATTCATAGCTTGCCTCAGGTCCATATTTGATCAATCTGTAAACTCGATTTAGTGACGCAATCTCATTTTGAACACCATCCAGTGTGACATGATGAACAGCAGAAGTTGGTGTTTGGAGTGTGATTCCCAGAACCGGGCACACTATATGGGTTTCATTCCCAAGTCTGCCTCTTTAGCTCCTAGCTGATCATCCAACCTTAACTTGGGTATATCCAGATCCTGCATGTCTAATTGGGTTGATAAGGGAGCAAATCAGTTAGAAATCTTGATTACTTGCCACTTCTCACTCGAAACCTGTTGACCCCATATTACCATTCTTTGGGGGAATCTCTGTTGGAATAATGAAGTTTCTTCACCTTTCTTGATGTGAGGTTCTTGGAATCTCATTCTGCCAAATGGTCTTTCTCGCCCTCTTCACATGGAGCGTTAACTATAGCATCCATCTCCTCCTGTTTGAGATCTGCTTGGAACCTCCAGTTAGCCTAATCGTTTGGCAGTTTAGAAGCCAACCTTGATTCCTGGTCAAGGTTAATCAGCCGCGATGGTCTTTCGCCAATGGGTGTTTGTTCTTGTTTTTGAAAATGGATCTTTAGGCATATGGTTTTTTGGTTGTTTGAGTTAGGTTGTTGCCTTTTGCGATGTTTCAATCTATATCCCTTTATATGGAAATGCTGGATGGCTTACGGGGCACCCTTAGTCCGAATCCCTGCCCTGATGAATAAAGTGCCTGAATATGAAATGGCCTTCCTGATAAAATAAATGGCATACAAAAGAACAGTATGGCCATTAAAAAAACATGTAAACAAATATTAAAAAGCCATCTTGCCAAGTCTTATAAAATGGCCCGGAGGCCATGATTAAAAACAAGGTATGATAAAAGTAATTAAAAAATGTCAATAAAAAAACTGGTCTTTCACAGGGACCATACAGCACATTCCTTCTTCCTCCTGTGTTCTAAGCGACTTCTAAACAGTTGGAGTGGTCACTCGCAACCCCCACCACCGCCGAAAAAGCAAACAGTGGGGCTTATCCAGAAAGTAAGTTTGCTAGGTTGCCTGTTCAGTGATCCGGTTTGCAGCCTTTCTTGGGGAAACCTGTTGGAATATGTGCAAACTTTCCATACCTCCTATTCCCAATATGGCCACCAGAAATGTCCATGCTGGTGCAGTGGTTTTAGCAATTGGCGGGTCTAGTATCCTGTTATTCGGTTTTCTGATTTCCCATTTTGTTCTTTAATATTTCTTATTACTCCTACGTCCCGTCCCCTTTCTTCCATACTTGACATTTCGTCCAGTGGGACGGGACCAGGGCACTTTTGTAAAAAAAAGCATCAAATTGAAAAATGTCCTTCTCTTTTTACGCGCGGTACTGCACATGGCCGTAACTCCACCCTCCTGAGCACCGCCACCCTGCGCATCGCCCTTCAGTCCTTTTCTCCGTGTGGTCGGTGCTGGACGTACTTGCATCACTGGGAAGACATTTTCCTTTCCCGTTGTCCTCTCCTGCTCCGGTTCTGTGGTTGTGTAGTCCTCAGTGTATGCCAGATCGTTTGGGATTTGTCTATTCCTCTTGCAAACCTCGCTTCGCTAGGGTGGATCCCCATTCTTTCTGTTTGTAGTGTCTGGGACCGGATCACCGTTGGGACTCGTGTTTCTACTGAGACTCCCTTTCGCTCCGGGCACTTCAGCGTCGTCTTCGTGGGTCGGAGTAGGTCTTTCAGTGAGTTCCTCCATCACATTTTCAACTCTTCATCGACGAAAAGAAGACGCCCAGTAAGTTCCTTCCCGGGGTCCTCCAGGTCCGTGAGGGGCTTCAAGAGCTCTGCTACCAGGGTTTCCTCTGAGGTGCCTCGCAGACCTAATGGGCTTACAAGGGGTTCCTTTGCGGGGCCTGCCGACACCCGATTATGATCCACGGTTCACCAATCGGGTGCTAATAGCCATCCCAGTCGTGCTGAGGCTTTGGGTACCGGAGTTCGTTCCGAGGTCCCTCTGTTTGGAGCTTCCCATACAGACACCGGGGTGCGCCCTGAGGTCTCCGTTGAGGCTTTCTGTACCGAACCACGGTTCGAGGCCCCTCTTGGGGGAGCTATACAGACCAGACTCCATTCTGAGGTTCCTCCCTTTAAGGCTGAGGTGTACACCGACAGAACTGAGAGACCTGTTAAGGTCTTGTCTAGGAGGTGGATTCCTCAACATTTGCGCGCTCGCGTAGATACTAGTTCTGTTGAGGAGGCAAAGAGAGAGGTCGCTGTCCGTAACTCCTCTGTTAGCGGCTTTGACTAGGCTCCTCTCTTGGAGACTAATTCAAGGGGTCACATCAGGATGTCCAGTAAACATCTGAGGCCCAATAATACCGGCTCTGCCAAGGATCCTTGTCGAGAATAAAGTTTCAATCAAGTCCCCTGACCAGTCTGTGGAGTTGCCTGCCTCAGCCACACGTGACTCAGTTCTCCTCAGATATTAACAAAATTGCGGACCTTCCCGCGTGGTCTACGTGGCCATTTTGGATTTTTCTCACACCCACACTTTTGACAGCGGGTGCTGGGAACCTTCTTTTTGGTGGACAACCTTTTCCACGGGACAGTGTGAATCCGTTCCGCCCCTATTATGACTGGCGCGCTCGGGTGCCACTACTGCATAGGTCTTGCTTCCTCCTACTTCTACCCCATTGGTATATTTAGACCTGGTTGGTGGTGGTCCCTCTTGGCAACCTTCCTCATTACGTTCGTGGGGGTATGCCCCTCATGAGCGACTTGCCCACTCCAGTGCCTAAAGTTTCAGCAGAGTATGCTTTTTTGGGAAGTTTTAGAGTCTTATGAACTCTGATCCCATGAGGGAGTACTTTAAAGGTCTTTTGACGGAGAGTTGCCCTCTGGTGCCGCATCCTGTCCCAACAGTTCCACCAACTGCACCTGTCGCCCCGGCAGTGGTACTGCCTCTACCTCTGGCCCGCCTCCAACTCTTCTTCCTCCGGTTGACAAGACTCCAGCAGAGCGAGACGTCAATTTGATGCTGGGTGCATCGCAACCAGCGGATCCTGACATACTGGATGACCCTCAGGCAGATCAGAATACAGAGGACGAGCCCCGCACTGTCCGAGGATTCCATGACCGATTCCTGGACATGTCTCTTCTTGACATTCCAGTACCTGGGGCACCTGCTCTGCAGGAAGGGGTGCTTTCAAGGGCGCTCACCTTGTCCCTGCAGGAGCGCACCAGCCTGTTCCTTCAGAGAGACGTTCTGGCCCGCAAGGTCTGGGATAAACCCCACACTGGGCTGCACTTCAATAATAGAATTGACGGCCGTTAGTCTTCACACCTCCAAGGAAGTAGCCTTGGCGTCCTGTCCGCTCCCTTCCTCAACTGTGGTAGCGGCCGCAATCCAAGCCAACCTCTGCAGCTGCGGCTCAAGTTCTGGCCAAGGAAGACAAGTTGCTCGATTCCTTGTGCAAGAAGGTTTTTGCCAACTCGGCGCTGCAATTGCATCAGACTAACGCAGAGCTCATTTTGGCGGCGGCGAATATGAAACTGTGGAGGGATTTGGCGGATTTCCAGGAGTACATTCCTGGGGAGTGGCTGAAGGACTTTAAAAGCAGTTTGTCAGACGCCAGGGTATTGGCGCAGGATATGCTGGAGGCTGCTGCGCATCATGTTGATACGTCAACTTGTGGCCTCATATTTGGGTGGACTCCTCGCGTCAAGCTTGGCTTCATGTATCAAAGTTTTCGAAGCAGGTCCAAGATAAATTTCTGGACCTGCCTTTTGACGGCAAAGAGTTGTTTGATTCCTCAACGGATGGCGAGCTTACAAAGACTAAGGCGAGCATGCAAACTGCCAGGTCTGTCGGTGCTAGTGAAGCCCCCAGTCAAAGCCCATAGATCTGGATCTCAGTCTTGGTCCTCCTCAGGCTTCAGAGGGTTCCAGGACTGCAGGTGGTCACGCATAGTTGATCCTCCGTCAGGCAGCTCCGTCTGAAGCAGCAATGGGGTCGATTTTTCTCTCGGTCTTCAGCCTCCTCTTCAGGGACAGGTAGTCTCTTCCCTGAAAAGTCTGCAAAATTATATTTTTTGGTGCTCGCACTAGACTCCGGTGGGAGGATGACTGGTCTCATCTGGAGACACGGCAAACCATCACTGAAGACCGGTGGGTTTTGTCCATCGCTTGGGCGGGCTTCCGCTTGCCCATTCCCCCCCCACCACCCTACTCCACCCTTGAATCCAGCAGTCGGGGATGCCCTCCCTCAGAGGCAAGGTCCAGAAGCTTCTAGACTTCAAGGCGGTGAAACCTGTTCCCCTAGTGGAACGAGGGAGGGTCTCTAATCTCGTCTGTTCACGGTGCCCAAACCAGGCCAGCTTGTGCACCATCCTCTACCTTTCCCAGTTCAAGCTTTCTCTTCTCCAAGAGAAATTCAAGATGATCACGCCCTGCCAAATAAAGTCCTCTCTTTGGAAGGGAGACTGGCTCAGCGTTGTGGACCTTCAGGACACACACATGCACATCCTGATTTGGAGCCTTTATCAGAAATATCGGTGGCTCTCCCTGGGAGAGGAGCATTTCCAATTCACTTTTGGTCTCAGCTTAGCGCTGTGTCTTCACGAAGATGTCTGTCATCACAGCTTTTCTTCGGCTACGGGGTATTCATGTGTATCCATACTTGGACGACTGGCTTATGTGCAGTCATTGTCCAGTGAAGGGCTCGAGCAGCCTTCATTCTTTCCTCCAGCTCCTGTTCTGCCTTGGGCTGTCGGTGAACTGGTGGAAATCCTCCATGACGATCTCTCAGGACCCGATATTCCTGGTTTTCCATTGGAAAACGATCGACTGCAGCGTGTACCTGTCTCTGGACAGGATGGCGGATCTGTTGGGCAAGTGTCAGGTTTTCATTCAGTCAGAGAGCATGTCGGCCTGGCGGTTCCAGAGGCTTCTATCCTTGTGGGTGCTTTCTCTTCCCCTTGCGCGTCTCAAGATGAGATGCATGCAGATGGCTCTTCGGAGCTCCTGGCTTCAGGCAGTGGACCCGGTCACCAAAATGAGTCCGGTTCCACCCTGCATGACAGATCTCCTATGATGGTCATCTTCCATCAATCTGTTGGTGGGTGCTCCTTTTCTGGAGCTCTGCACTCAAACAACCATTACAACTGACTCCTCCCTATTGGGGTGGGGTGCGACGTTGGATCATCTTCAGGTTTTCGACCTATGGTCGCCACAGGACAGACATTTTCACATAATTTATCTGGAGCTTCAGGTGATTTTCCTGTCGCTGCAAAGCTTTGAAGCCAGTTATTGTGAACAAAGTGATCTGCATCAACAATGCGGTATCCATGTTTTACATCAACAAGCAGGGGGTTACCAGGTCACCTCCCCTTGTAGATCTAGCCATTCAGATTTGGGAATGGGCTATTCAGCATGGTGTTTGGCTGCTGGCAGTAAACATTCCGGGCCAACTGAATGTGACTGCAGACTCTCTCAGCTGGAGAGTGGTGGTCGGCTACGAGTGGGAACTGAACACAGAGATCCTGACGTTTTTCGCCATTGGGGCACTCCAGAAGTGGACCTCTTTGCGATGTCATCAAACTGGAAACTTCCTCTTTATGCTTCCAGGAACTGACTTGGAGCTTCTTCCCTGGGAGATGCTCTTGAGATTCCGTGGCACAACATAAGGGCCTTACGCCTTCCCGCCTCTTCCTCTGATTCACCGGGTGCTATGCGAGCTCAGGAACACGAATTGCGCACTCCTGTTCATAGCCCCTTGGTGGCCAGCCAGATTCTGGTTTTCTGTGCTTCAGCATCTGTCAGTGTGCTCACCGAACAGGCTCCTGCTGATTCCCGACCTGCTTCACCAGAGCTATCAGCAGATGTGGCACCCCTCCCCACAATCATTCAGCATGGCGTCCAGGTGCCGGAGTTGAAATTCTTAGAAAATTTCAACTTCTCAGCGGATAATATACGTTCTATCCAGGCGGCTAGAAAACCTTCAGCAAGGTCTCAGTATAGGAGCAAGTGGGTCCGGTTATGTCACTGGTGTTTAGCTAAGCTGCTGGACCCCATAGATGCTACCATTGACAGTCCTGTCTTTCGTTGCTCATCTGGCAACTAAAGGCATTCATGTCTTGTAGGACGTATTTGTCGGCTATCGCCGCTTACCTGTCCAGACACCTGCTCCTTTTCATTGACAAACCCTGTCATTAAAAGCCATTTTGTAGGTCCTTTGCATCTTCATCCACCTGTGTGCAACCCACATCCAAAGTGGGAGCTGAATGTGGTCCTCACTGCCTTATGCCATAAGCCTTTTGAGCCCATGGCTACGGTCAACTTGAAGTTTGTTTCGTGGAACATGGCTTTTCTGATTGCGGTGACTTCGGCAAGGCGTGCGAGTGAGCTTCAGGCTTGTCTGTAGAATATCCATTCCTCACCTCCCATAAGGATAAGGTTGTCCTCCGGACTAATCCTTCTTTCCTTCCATAGGTGGTATCTGATTTTAATTTGAATCAGTAGATTTCATTACCCGACTTCTTTCCTGACCCGGCCTCAGATGCCGCAAGGGTATTGCACAATTTGGATGTCAGACAAGCTCTTAAGTTTTATTTCGACAGAACCTCTAAGCTTAGGAACTCTTCCCAGCTTTTTGTGACCTTCGGGGATCTGAAAAGGAAGCTGGCCTCGAAAGCAACTATCTCCCGATGGATTGCTTCCTGAATATCGGAGGCATATACCGTTCAGGGCCTTCAGCCTCCAGAAGGAATTCATGCCCATGCTGTGCGGGGCAAGGCGGCTGCCGTTGCCTTCCAGAAATGTTCACTGGGAAACCATTGCCAGAGCAGCTACGTGGGCTTCCCCATCAGTTTTATTGGAAGCATTACTGCTTAGACCTGAGCTCTAGAGCCAATGCTCAATTTAGTCAGGCTGTTAAGAACCTTTTTCAGTAAGAGAATTCCATCCACCTGTTTCCCTGTGAAGAGTGCATCTCCCAAAAGTATGGAGTAAAGGGGACGGGACGTAGGAGTATAACAAAGTTACTCACTGTAGTGACTATCTTACTCCTAGTCCCTCCATACGCCTGCCTGCCGTCCCCTCTAAGAAGTTTCCTCTATTATTGCTTAAAGGTCTCAGACCTGGCGATAGAAAAGGACCGAAGGGCATTGCGCTGGGCGGAGCTCAGGGGGTGGGGTTACGGCCACGTGCGGTACCCCGCGTAAAGAGGACAGCACATTTTTCAATTTGATGCTTTATTTACAAGTGTTCTGGTCCCGTCCCACTGGATGGAATGTCCCGAATGTATGGAGGAAAGGGAACTATGGACTCGGAGTAAGATGGTCACTACGGTGAGTAACTTTATTTTGTTTTACCAGTTTAGCTCGACCAGTTGATCTTGCTTTTGTGGTGCCACTCCCCCACTTCACTCTGCCATTTTGCTCTTCTATGCGTGCCACTCTCTGCTATCCTCACTGTGCCTCTGTCCATGCTGCAGCACTGGTTCTCCACTCATGCTAACTGGAACTAGGTAGACCAACTGCGTTTCCCAGCTTTGCTGTTCCTAGTAGAGGGGCACAGCAGGGATCAAGGCATGTATTTACATCCAGTGCTGTTGAGTATTTTACTTTTTCTCCTGGTTTCTTCCTGTCCCTCGTGGTTCCAGTGTAAGCACAAGCTCTGCTGGTATTGCTTTTCCACCACCACCACCACGAGGAACAGGTCGGCACACTCACTCTGTATCTCTGCATCAGTTTAGGCTCCTCTGGGCAGCTCCTTCAGTTCTCCCCTGGCACCTGAAGGCTAGTAGCATATAGCTCCCATTAGAGGCTTTTTACTATGAAGGGTCCCTTGTGTGATTTCTTTCTTATTTTCGTCATGTGGATGTTTACTGCCCTTTGGATTGAAACCCATCTTCAGCTGATTTGCTGGGCAGACCCTTCAAAGAGGAGGTAACATGAAGGATCAGTCCTTTCTCCCACAGTGGTCTTAAATTTAAATTGTCAAATTCAGTTGTTTTAAGGCTCTTTTGTACCATTCATAAGTTTTGCTTTAAGTTTAATACCAATGTCCTTTAGTTTGATTGCTTAGCACTGTTCCCTCCTAAGGACTTCTAGAAAGTCTGTTTTGTTTGCAAACACCAAAGGGGTAGAGATGTTCTTTTTTAAAATTCTTAGTTGTCCTGTTAAGACCAGACTAGTCGAGAGAGATGTTAATGATTCAGTATTGAAATGAGTCAAAAGCCTCAAGTGTAATTGGAATGTCAACTATCTGTTACTTGCAGGCTGATATTGCAACTTTTGCGTTAATACTTGAAAGTCCTGAGTTTCATTGTTGATGGGGAAATTCTAAATATTTGTAATCTGTGACTCTTGAATGAGAAACCACTTTACCTATAGAGCATTTAGAGGTCCTTAGTTGATAACCAACTGTTCTTGTAATCTTTTTTTAGATCCATACTGTTTAACTGACTAGATTAAAGCTACGTTCAAATATTTAATGGCATATTTTCAAGTGTTCTCATTGTTATATATTCCTCACTTTGGTTATGTATTTCAATTTTCATGGTCCAAAAATGTTCTCGCACAGTAAGTAGACAGCGAATTTGATATGGTGTCTCACAGTATGGCTGGCCATTGCTAAATGTCGGACCTTTTTCACCCAATTAACAATCTGACTGGTGGTGACCTATTTCTTTTGATTTTCTTATCAGTCGTACTCCTGGTAATTGTCAGAACCCCAACGAAGTAGATCTTCTGGGTCCGAATCAGAATGGGTCAGAAGGTCTTTCCCAGATGAATAGCAATAATGGTGTCAAGTCTGTGGAGGATTTCTCCGGCATGGAGTCCCAGAATGTCCCTATGGACCACATGGAACATGTTGGCATGGAGCCACTGCAGTTTGATTACTCTGGTAATCAGGTATCCGTTGATTCATCAGCTGCTACTGTGGGACTTTTCGATTACAATTCCCAACAGGTATTGTTACTCCCAAGAAACCCTAATGTTGCTTGCATTTAAATTATGGGGTGTTTGAAATACACTTTCATATTGTAAATATGCTTCTCTACTTAAAGCAATGAGTTTGGATATATGTTTTAGTGAAACGTATGTTTGATTGTCTTTATTGGTTACTTAATGTCTGAATACTGCAGAACTGTCTTCACCTTCGGAATTGACCATATCTGATATGCTGTGAAGCGAAAAGGGATACTTTTTCAACTTTTGGACAAATTCAGTCTGCATTAGTTTAATATTGAAGTCGCATGTATTTTTCTGCTGTAAGATCGACTCTTGAATATTAGCCTTCATAGCAGTGACCCAGAACCTTTCAGTAAATAACAATTGTATTATGATAATGATTTCCCAGCACAGCTCGTGCTGTGCACTTGTTTGCTTTTCAGCTTGTAAAGGACCTCTGAATTGTGCATTATTCCTTTTATCAATTAAATGTCGGCTCATTGTTATCCTATACTATGCATGATTTCTAATGGTCTGACTGTTAGATTTCTGAACTTCTATTCCAGGTGCACAGGGTGCTGAAAGTGGATTCCTTGGAAGCCATTTAGATTATATTTTGTGAGAAATTGCTTGGTTATTGCCTGCTAATACTGCTTTTGTTTTCAAAGAGCAGAGTTTCATAGGCTCATGTGTCCTAATTGTAATCTGGTAGACTGTTCTTCTCATACCACTATTAATTTTTACTCCAGGGTACAATTTTTGGAACCTGTGCTCCGAATAGCCTGTGGTCAGAGGCAGAGTGCATGAGAATAGTCTGTTTAGTACTACAGGAGTGTTGATAAGCAGTTCTACTGGGACTCCTCTTTCACACTTTAGGTCTTTTGGCTGTCCTTACCTTTATATTGGAAGGTGTGTGCAAATTACACTGAAATTTGTGTTGCCCTACTGAATGTGTGGCCAATGTCCTTGTAGCTAGTGTGTTGTACTAGTAAGATCTTCATGGCCAGGGTAATGACTGCTGGTTTTACCATCATTGGTAAAAATGGATTTGGGGGTGGTATGTGTGGAGAGCGGGGTTGTTTTATAGCTTGTAATGATGCCTGCATTTGTACATCTCCCCTTTTGAAAATGCTATGCTCAGAATGTATGCTATTGGAGTTGAAGCAAGTCACTTGTTATAACATTATTTGAGGAGATGAAAATTGAGCAGCAGGGTTTGCAAGTGAACCTTCATAGTGTGCGCCTGTGGGGATCCACTTACCATGCCACTCTTGGCATTGGGGTAAATGATGTGGCATGGGGGACTTTATTGGCGTCTTAGTACTCTGCTTTTCAAGAAGTTCTGTCCACTTTGCTTCATTGCGCCTCGAAACACATTCTTTATAGGTGCATTATAAATACTTAATAAAATAAATGCCAACGGGATGTCCTATGCAATCGGATTGCTGTTGTCAAGCAGCAGTGATTTATTTTTAAGTGGGTATTACCCTGTATAGGTGCACAACAATGCCCCACTCTGGCTCCCTCTCTCTCCATGCCAAACCATCGGGGCCGTTTTCGACATCAGTTTGTAATGGACCCAAGCCAAGCAGCCAAATGACTTCTCCAACTATGCACAGTGGTTTTAGCTGTTGTGTGTGTTGCCCATGGAGCTTCTTTTCCTCCGACATGCTCAACTTGTGTAGTTTGACCTGGGGCCTTGCATGTATGGGCCCTTTGTAACGAGCATGAGAACTCCTCACAAGTCACTTTGGCGGCTCGCACCCTTCGAGATGTTAGGCAGATTGTTAGGCAGATTGTTAGGCAGATTGGAGCCAAGACCTTCACAATTTTGTAGAAAATAAACAAAAGGTATGAACTTTTCATGTACACCTTGTTCCGGAGATCTGGTAAACCGCACCACCTGGCCTAGCAGGCTCTTCTGTGCCATTTCCTTTCTTCCAGGGTAATCCACCAGGCTAAGGCCAGAGGTCCTTTCGTGGCCTCCGCCAGTTACACTGCACCCTGGACATGATTCACCAGCCGACTACCCCCAGCCTGCAGCACAGGAAGGGTGAACCACATCGCTTTCACCCTAACCAGAGCAGATTTTATTACTGTACCGGACCAGGCTCTGATGCCTTATTTGGGGGCTCAGCACTCTATGCACTTCAAAATAATCATCCAGAGACACCAACCATTTGAGCTTTTTATGGGCAGTTTGTCACTTTTTTGCCATCAAGCATGTGACACCCAAAGGGTTCAACTGAGCAGCCACATTCTGATTACATGAGCAAAGGCAGACCAATCTGAGGGACGGATAGTTGAGGCACATCAATCTCTGTGCACAGGGCCGAGCACTGGACTTGGAAGAGCTGACAGGACTCCATCCGGACAGTCTACCCCAAATTGCATTGCATGCTTGACATTTCCCGACTCTGGACTGTGGCCTACAAAGCATTGGCTGCACTTCTTCTGGCGCAGGTTTTAAATCTTTGGAGCTCCTCATATTCACAACACATGTACAGTAGTGAGCACCCATCAAAGAGCCTTAATTCAGCTCCCTATTTATATCACCACAATTCAGGAAACTAACCATGGTCTGTTCTGGGTGCATCATAGTTTAGTAAACAGCCCCTACCATAAGAGCTAGTTTCCTGAACAGGGGTACACACAAGTTAGGCTTATGTGATTTGTTCGTATCAATTTGCCCGTGGCCGATTTGTCATTTTATTTATTTTGTGTTTTTTGTCAATGTTGAACACAAATGTTATATGCAGATGCACAGTCATACCCCCCACCCCCCCGCAGCCCTCCTCAAAGCTCACTATATTTATGATCCCAAACCCACACCCCACATATATTTGCGGTCAAATTGGCTCCAGCAACTTTGACCAAATCGGTTGTGAGCACATCTGCTCTGGTCAACTTGGGTAATACCCACAAGTTAGGCCCAACAGTCCTCTCCTAGATCTGTTTGCAAACACTCTTGATTCACAATGTGGTCCCAAAATGCATCTCAGAGGGCTGGGGGTGGGGGGGATTGGGGGACTGGTTTGAAATTTCTAGGCGTGGCCTTCCTTCTCCCATGCGGTGGGCATACGCTCTATGCTCTCCCTCCCCTCCACCCCCTTACTACTTTGACAGGTCTTGCACCAATTGAAGTCATCCGTAGGGGCCCACTCCTTCAAATAGCACTTAATTGGCTGAGGAGGCAAGCCTTCCTTGCTGCTTCTGTTTCAGGCACTTCTCTCAAACGGAAGGGATGATGACACCCATCCCATCCACGCAACTACTCGAAGTATCGATAACGTTCTTTCTATTGATTGTGAATCTGCTTAGATTGACATGCTGTGCATATAGTCTGACATCTAGTGGTAATCGTGGAGTATTGCATCTTTTCTTTCGAGGATCGAAAGACGTCGACCTGGGCGTGCTTGTAACACCATTGCTAATGTGGCATGTAGTGTACCCAAGATATCTTGCGCACTGACATCCCTCATATTATTTTTTTCCGCCCTGCTAGCTGGTCGCCTTATGCAGAGCTCGGAAAATTGCTAATACATATATTTGGCCACAACCTCTGGTCATGTAATATTCGTCCCCTTCACCGATGACTACCAATGCTGAAGACCACAGAAGACAACTCCAGACGTCGGCTGGTGCTCCGATCGACGCTGTTGACCGCATGGCCTTGGCCCTCCACCAGGCCTACACAGTAGGGAGAGTGGTGTCAGGTCTCGGTTTATTTTCAAGAATGCATTTCCTTCTTCCCACCCTTTTCCTTCTAGTTTTGCTGTTGCTATAAACCTGAGCTATGGACAGGACACCTTTTTAAAATGTTGCACTTCATGCAAAGGCAAATACCCCTGGAAAGTCGCACGCAGGAGGTGTAATAAGCATCTACTTTGAGATTTCCACGAGGAGTCCTGTTGGTCTTGCAAGCTTTTACATCCTAAAACGATGAGAATGGTGAGTAGAACGGTGGGCAGCATACGCCATGCAGCAGGCCGAGGGTAGACCGACAACTGTGGCACCGACACAGAGGCCATCGACCTATCTACGAAGTAGCCACGTTCCGATAAGTCTGTCCCCGGCAGGCAGGCCACTGTCTCTGCTATGGGGAGTGTACACTCCGGTGACACGGACGCACACACTACACACAAAGGAAAGCACACAACCCTGCGGGCCTCCTCGACGGACTTATCAGGACGGCCAAAGACATCAACGGGTATACCGATATCTTGGACGTAACCCACCAATCCACAGGGTCGGCCACCCTCCCCACCATTGCCAGGTGGCATGCATCTGGGCACTCGAGTGACAAGGGCGTCAGCACCAAATTACATAAGAGCGCTGAGGCGCCTCTTAAGATTTTGGCAATGGTGAAAACTGCGACGCCGCTAGGGCCGTCACAATCCCTCCCAGACATGCCGGAGATCTGCCAGAGTCTAGCAAACAGTCTCGGCTGCAAATGGGTTTAAGAACAAGTCAAAAGATGCGCCCAAACGTGGAAGGACAGAAAATATTCTGAAGGTTCCCAGGCCCTTGCTAAGACTTTCAGACATAACTTGACAGCCTAGAAAAATAGGCCCCCAAGAAGACCCCTCTGGTTCATCTTTATGGACCAAGGACAGGTTTGAGGGGTATATGGATAAACTTCAAAATTTGTGGACTTTTCAGACATGATGATCACCCCTAAAAGGCCTAGAAGGGATGAACTCTATCCTACTACGTCTACATTTCAAAGGACTTCCAGCCACACTCCTCATGAAGGTGTTTGAGCTGACGGAACCAAAGGAGGTTCCTCAAGACGTTTATGATCAGGGGGATGATCCTTTTGAGGAACATATAGATCAATCCCCAGATTGGGATGATGAGCAGCCAGTGGGCGATGCACCAGGGCTGTCACCGTCCACTACCCTGTATCCAGACAATGTGCATGGACCCCCCCCACTTCTCTCCCTATAAGCCAGGCATCGCCCATCGATGACCAGATAGCATTCAATGGTATACTGAAAAAGGCGGCACAACACTTTCAGCTTGCCACACAAGAGGCGATGCAAGACACCAACTTTTTGAGGATATTTTGAAAGGGAAACCACCTTCAAGCCAGGCGATATCGCTGTTAAACTCCATCAAAAGGCAGATCACCCCTTTGTTGACTGCATCGCAAACAAGGGCAGTGAATCCACGAGCCAAAGCTTTTTCCGCCCCTCGCCTACAGACCTACTCTACATTCGGGGACACGCCACTCCAGATTCCCTAGAGCTAATTACTAGGAAAAGAGTAAGGAGTACCCTTGTCCACGGACGAGGCACCGCCGGACAAGGACCGTAAGAAGTTTTATGCCCTGCGGAAGCGCATAACAGCAGCAGTCTATTTCACCAGAATAGCCAACAATACCACTTTGTTGGCTAGTTACGACAACGCCCAGTGGAATCTACTCCAGGAATGCCTATAGGAGGCCCCAGAGCCAACACTGTCACACCTGCTGGTGGTTGTGCCGAAAAAGGGAGGCAGGTGAATCAAAACATTATTAAACACCCTGAATGCTGCAGAGACAGCAGGAAGGACACTGGCCCAAAGTATCTTGTTGAAAAGGCACACATGGTTCAAGAATTCAGGATTCAAACCGGAAACCTAGGCGTCCCTCATTAATAAGCCAGTAGAGGAATCAAACCTGTTTGGAAAGGCGTGGATGAGGCTTCAGAGACTGCAGAAAAGGAACATGAGACCTTGAAGTCACGAAACTAGATAACTCGGACCCCATCAGCAGCGAGGGGGTAGCTCTCTCCATTCCTTTCGCGGACTATTCCCCCCCCCCCCCGCCCCAATCGGTACGGAACAGGAAATGCATGGTCCTCAGGACAGGGGGCAGCTGCCTCAAACCAATATCAGCCAAGAGGACAGCATGGTGCCATAGGAAAGGGTAGAAGCACAACCCCCTGAGGCCCCCAGCCTCAAATCAGAAATTACTTAACGATCCGGGTCCCCTCCCGTGCCTCTCCAGTCGGGGGGACGGATAACCTCATTCTTCCACGCATGGGAGGGAATTAGCATAGACCAGTAGGTGCTCAAGGCAGTCATCCACTGTTACTGTATCGAGTTTAGCCAACCACCTCGATACCAACCACCAAAGTCCAGGCGTTTTGCGCTAGAACATCTGAAGATACTACTGCAAAAGGTTGAGATCCTGCAAGCAAAGGGCGTGATTGAAATCGTCCCGTTCTACAAGTTAAGGAGGATATTTATTCAGTGTACTTCCTGGTACCCAGAAAGGATCTCACAATGCGCCGTGTGCTAGACCTGTGCCCAGCAAACAAATTTGTCAGACCACAAGTTTTGAATGATAACATTGCAAGAGGTAATCACTCTACTGACACAGAGGGATTACATGCCAACATTGGATATGAAAGATGCATACTTTCATATTTCAATGTTGCCAGTGCACAGAAAATACCTAAGGTTCATGATGGAGGACAAACACTCTCAGTTCAAGGTCCTTCACTCTGGCATTGCCCGGGAGGATAGCTCAGCAGCAAGACGATACGGGGCAACACAGGTTAGATCCCTGGGTCCGCGCTTAGAAACCTCTGGGTATTAAGCATGTTATAAATAACCTATCATATCATTTCAGATATCAGCCCCAAGGGTATTTACAAAGGTGCTGGCTGTAGCGCAGCTCTCCTGCGCAGGCAATGCATCCCAGTTTGTCCTTACCTCGACGACTGGATAATAATAGGGGATTCAAATGGAATATGCCTATCAAACACCCAGAGGATGATAGATCTACTCTTCAGACTGGGATGCACAATAGAGAAAGTCCAGCCTAAACCCCAGCCAAGTCAAACAATTTCTGGGGGCTCAAATTCGGACAGATGACGGCTTCGTCTTCCCCACCAATGAGAGGGTTCAAAACATGCTGTTCAACATCCCTCAATATGTAGCCAGTCGGGAGGTGACTGTACGAAAGGCCATGCGACTGTTGGGGATGATGGCCTCCTGCATTTACTTAGTCCCACATGCACGTTTGCGCATGCGGCCCATGCAAGAGTGGCTCAACAGTCATTGGTGTCAGGCCAGTGGACAATGGGCCGATCTAGTGTTCGTCTCCGCAGCCCTCGTTCTCTTGCTGCATTGGTGGTTGAGCGAAAACCTCTTGAAGGGGAAATCTTTCACCACCCCAGCAGTGGAAGCTACTCACTACGGACGCATCTCTCACGAGGTGGGGGACGCTCACCTCCTTCATCAGACGGCGTGGCATTTGGTCCCTAGCGGTAGCATCCAACCACATAAGCCTGTTGGAGTTGTTAGCAGTGTTCTAAGCCCTGAAGGCCTTTCATACAGTTACAGGGCAAGAGTACTAGTCCTCACAGACAGTACCACAGCCATGTATTACCTGAACAAGCAAGGGGACATGCACTCTCCAGGATTATCCAAACTGTTCCAGAACATATGGAAGTGGGCTCTCAAACACAAGATGTTCCTCCTGGCTCAACATGTTCCAGGGAACTCCATCTTCTGGCAGATGTACTCAGCAGAGACTTCCCACTACCCACAGAGTACGAATGGCTACTACACAAAGACATCTTCTCCGTTTTCATACAATGAGGCTTCCTAGAGATCGACTTGTTTGCAACCCTGGAGAACTCACAATGCCTAGATTACGCCTCCAGAAGAGCTCTGAACCGCTCCAAGGGGAACGGTCTCTGGATAACATGGTCAGGGAACCTTGTTTACGCCCCACCCCTACCCCCCCAAACCCCTTGCCACAACTCCCCCTAGTTAGTGAACTACAGGCGCTTTCAGTTCAAGACCCATTTGTCACAATTCAGAGACACGGTGGTTCTGGGCACTCGCCCACGGTTTGCGCCCAAATTCATTTCAAAGTTCCATGTGAACCAATCAATAGAACTACCCACATTCTTCCAGAACCCCACTAACGTGGCAGAAAGAAGCCTACACACACTGGATATGCGCAGGGCAATCCTATATTATCTGGAAAAGACTAAACCACTAAGGAAAACAAACACGTTTTATGTTTCAGTGGTGGCTGGTAGAGAAGGGGACCCTGTCTCTAAATTAGCCATCTCAGTGGATTGTCAATTGCATCACACTCTGCTACACTCTTGCAAAGAGTGATCTTCCTTCAAGCCTAGAACACACACTAGTTGGGGCACTGGGGCTTCCGTAGCATTCATTGCAAATGTCCCTCAAGTCCATTTGCAACGAGGCAACCTGGAGTTCTGTACACAACTTTATAAAACACTACTGGCTAGATACACTCTAGGTCTGATTCTCAGGTCGGACAAGCAGTACTATGACATCTCTTTACTACTGTGCCTTCTCACATCCCTCCACCAACTCTGGGTACTGCTCGCTAGTCTATGCCCAGCATGTGATTCTAAGCAGATTCACAAGCATCAGAAGACATGCATTACTTACCGTAATAGCATTTTTGATGATTGTATCTGCTTGGATTCGTATGCGCCAACCCTTCCTCCCTGCTGAGCGTAGAAGGAACATAGACATCTTATATTTGTCTCTCTCTGTACTCACGATAGTCAAAAGGCTCCCTCACGGCAGAAAAGATGCAATCGGAGGGACCGCAACGCGTGAGGGATTTAGGGTATACTACACGTCAGACAAGATGCAATACTCGCGATTACCACTAGATGTCGCACTAAATGCAGAGCATGTGAATCTTAGCAGATGCAATCATCAAAAATGCTATTACGGTATGTGATACATGTCGCCCTTTGGCACATGTTTGGCCAAATTAGGTGTTCCATAGATATATGAAGAACAAATGTATCTGCAATTGCTACATACTTATATCAGATTAAAATCTGTCACTTTCAAATCATATTGTCAAGACAGGTTTAGGCCTCTCAATGTTGTTTCCACCTAGAAGAAAACCTCACGTCTAGTCCTGTTTGTTTGAATTGAACAAGTCAAGTAATGGCCTATTTAATTTGACTTTTGTGACTTAAAATGTATCTTTTTGGTGGCAACCACATATGACAGAATTTAAATTACAATCACAGTTCTCTGAAGAACCATATTTGATCTATTTTTATGATGACATGGCGACTCTGTAAAGAACACAAACCTTTTGTATAGAATGAACATAAGGTTGGAAAAAAGCAATTTGTGTGGCAGCATCAAACGTGACACTAACTTATTGGATGCGGGCTTGGGCTTGCAGAAGCTACACTACAAGAAATCAGACTCTACTGATGGGCATCCATATATGCCCATCGTTTGACAGCCAAAACAGCCCCCCTTGCTTTTCAAAGACCTATCCCATTAGAGGCCACATGCAAAGCTGCCACCTGGCCCACTCTGCATGCCTTCTGCAAGCATTATGTTTAGCTTACCAGATCAGATACCAGTTTTGGTCGGGCAATACTGCATAATCTTTTGGGGCACCAACCACCCATCTCAGTTTAGAGATGCTTGGCCGTCTCCCATAAGTATGAACGAAAGGGGATTTGACATAAGTTACTCACCATAGTGACTATAGTACTTGATGTTCATAGTTCCCTTTCTTCCATACACTCTCCTGCTTTCCCCGAATAAAGACTGAAAAAAAGTTGTTGTCCCTCTAGATAAGCAGACTGATTTTATGACGGTGTGATCACGTGAGGATAACCCAAGAAGTGCGTTGGCTGTGTAGGAGTCTACATGAATACAAGTTCCATTACAAATAAATCACTGTTGCTTGACAACAGGTTGATGTGATTAATTCAGTGGAGTCATCATGGATTCCCGGCGGTGATCTCCCATGTGGCCAGGGGACAGCAACCGCTACCTGATCCTTACCGTGGGGGTTGTTTCATGAGAGGATCACATGGGAGGAGACCACTACAGGGGGAGATGGGGGACTTCTTGACTCCATTGGCCAAGACACATACGTCCCCTTTCCTCCATACTGCATGGCCGTTCCTCATGAGGGACTGGAGACGGAACCTTTTTCACCAGAAAAATCTGATTTCCCACTAAATTTAGGCGCGTGGAGACGTGGCCCTGGAAGCATGCGCTGCCCTGACTCCGCCCTCCAATGCCACACCTCGGTCTCCTTTTCTGCGCGGACGGGAATGGGCCAAATTCACCAGCGCTCCTGGGTTTGGCTTCGGCCATGTAATTCCACACACAGATTCTTCCTCTTCTTTTGTCTTTTTTTTTTAACAGGTACTCGGTCCTCAGATGCCACAGCTCCTCACCGGCACATGTGGACTTTGATGGGGTTCAGCAAGTGCCCATCCTGCAATGGGCCTTTTCCAACTTCAGACCCCCATGCCCTCTGCCTGCTTTGCCTTGGCACAGACCACAGTTGGCAAGCCTGTTTGGCGTGCAGCTCGCTGTCCTCGAAAGCGCTGAAGAACAGACAAGCCAGTTGGAGGGAGCTCTTTCAGTGGTCCCCTTCTGAGGACCTCAAGAGTTTCAGGCCATAGATGGGGCCTATATTTTCATCCGCACCTCGCAAGGGAGACTCCTTCCCAGGGATTCTCCTGTGTGGGAGGGACTGGTCAGGTCATTTTACCAACTCGTCCACTGAGGCTGTCACAGCTGTCGGGCTGAGGGGTCCTCTGATACCCCCGGTGCCAGGGTTGAGGGGCCGCTAGGCGCTATTCCTGGGTTATTGCCCAAGGGGCTCTGCCCTTGTACCGGCATCCTGGCTGTGGGGCTATGCCCCGTTACCAGCAGCATGTCCGAGGGGGCGCCTGAACGCAGCTATAACGACCCCCGGGTCGAGAAGCGGGGCAAGTCACAAGCTGCTCACAAGACTTGGCAGAGGCTCGCACCAATGAGCCGAGCAACACGTCACAACCACGTGGTAGGCAGCTCAACAAAATGGCTGACCGGCCAGAAAAGGACACCCGTTCGACGCCTCTGCAAGACTTTGGCGAAGAACGAGTATCGAGGTGGGACTGGCATCAGCCAGGTACGTGGCCTACGACCTATCCTTATGCGCAAGGCTGTTTTCCCATGCCTCCATATGTACAGGGTCAGCAGCAGCCTCAGTTGCCTCTAGTAACCAATTCAGTGTCCTGCTCCTCTTCGGCCAGCGAGGACCAGATCTTTGAGAGGTTCCTCGGCCTCATGAAGTCTCCAGATATGGGGGCTATCAAGGACGCAGTCAGGGAAGTCCTCCCCGCTATGCCAGCGGCACCACGGACTCCTCCGCCGATGCCTCTGGCCCCGGCACAGCCCCCTCCTCCGGCTCTGCAGCCTACTCCACAGGCGGTTCCCTATCAGCCTCCAGCTCTTCCTCAGCCTCCGGCGGTGGTCCTCGTGCCCCAGTCTCAGACTCCGGATACTCCTCTTCCTCCACAGGATCCCCCAGACCCTCAGGATACTGTTGAGGAGGATCCTGACATGCCATCCTCGGCCAGGGCCTTCCACGAACGTATCTTGGCGGAATACCTGGGCCTCCCACAGCCCCAGGTTGAGCAGCTGGCAGAGGGCATCCTCGCAGAAGTCATCACAAGGCGCCCTTCTGCGCCAGAACAGGAATTCCACTGCAAATCGATGTAGTCTCCCTTGCCAGGAAGGGTTGGCTCAAACCCCACTCTGTCCAGCCAGTCATCCGTCACCTGGACGCCAAGTACAGGCAGATGGAGGGGTATCCATACACTCTTGCTCTGCTCCCATCCTCAGCCACACTCCTCTGTGATCGCTGCGGCATCACTGTACTCCAAGCCTCAGTCGTCCTAGTCTTCTTCATAGATGGTGCTGTTAGGCAAGGAGGAGAAAACCTTGGAGGCATATGGTAAGAAGCTGTATTCCAACGCTTCCTTGCACCTGCGACAAGCCAACGCAGACGCCATGCTGGAAGCTGATAACCAGAGATTATGGCAGGAAATTGCTGACTTCCTCCCGGTATGCCCCACCCAATGCCAATCACATTTTAAGGCGGGGCTAGAGGTGTCTCAGGATATCAGTCCACGCAGGCACACATCAATACCTCTGACGTGCCATCTGTATTGCCACAGACATGAGAAGGATGGCCTGGCTCTGGGTAACCAAGTTCAACCAGGATGTCCAGGGACGTATTCTAGACCTGACCTCTTCCACTCCAGCACAGACAAAGAGCTGGACAAGAAGAATAATAGTTCTCGGATGGCTAAGTCTTTATCCATTCTGACAGACCATGCCCAAAGCGTACTCCCAGTCTCAGCAACGCTCGGCTAAGGGTCGCTCATCTGGAGGCTTCCGCGGTTTCCAGGAAAGGTCGTCTAGGCAGCCAGAATGCTCGCTGACCCCTGTTAGCTCAAGCATCAAAAGAGGGGGGTGTGGGGGGATGGGACAAGGGCTTTTTCCAGTCCCCCTCCTCCGCCTCCTAGGGTAAGAAGTCATGACAGACCCACTCGGGTCCACGTGTCGCTAGTGGGCGGCAGACTTGCTCTTTATGCACATTTTTGGTGACAGAACTTCACAGACCTCTGGATCCTGTCAGTATCCTCTGGGTACCGTCTACCTATTCCTGCCTCTCCTTCCTCCTCTTCCCCCTCTTCCGCAAGTTGGGACAGCAACTCTTTTGGCAAAGATTTCCTGGATGTCGGGCGTGCCCTGAAATTCTACCTTGACAGGACCAAGTGCTTCCGCAAGTCAGATGCCCTATTCACCTGTGGAGGCGCCAGGCTGGGCTATCAGGCCTCCAAAGCATCCATCTCCTGCTGGATGGTCTCGGCCATCAAAGAAGCGTACAAGGGCCAGCATAGACCCCTTCTGACGAACATGCATGCCCACGCTGTCGGGGCCAAGGCAACGGCCATCGCCTTTCAGCGCCATGTCCCCTGGCAGGTCATTAGCAGGGCGGCCACATGGGCCACTCTCTGCTTTCTACTAGTATTACTGTTTGGATGCCGGCTCCAGATCAGATGCGGCTTTCGGACAGGCAGTTCTCCTTAAGCAACCTGTTTGCTTAAGGAGGGTCTCCTCTCCACCCTGGGGCTACATTCAGTTGTAATCGCCCATGCAGTATGGAGGAAATTGGACTGGCTGTACTAAAGTAGATTTCTTAATTCGGGCTCCTGGTGAGGGCCCTATTCTGCCCAGGAGGGCTACTTATGAAACAAAGATACAATTGAATAGGTCACGAAAGGTTCTCTTTTGCACTCTCCGTCCTAAAGCCAAAAAATTGTACACAACACAATTTTTAGTACCCAGAAGGGGTTACTGCTTGCTTTTTTTTTTTTTATAAACGATTTGCATTGGTCAAACATAACAGATTTTTCCATCATACAGGGTGAAAAGAACACAAAAGCATAAACAATTATTTCAATTGCTTGTGTATCAAAACAGGAAATTAATCCTTCACTGCCATGATCTAGTGGGCAGGGTTCTAGAAGGAACAACTGAACATTTCTAACAAGGAGAACACAACAAATGACAGTTAATTCTGAAAACAGTAACAATACACTGTGGTTTTAAAAAGGTGCGCCTACACCAGGTGTTTCAACCGTCTGTATGGGCTAAGTGAGCCTCGTATCTGATACGGCCTTAATCAGGGCGGGGGGGGGCTCTATGAGAAGGAAGTTCATAGAGTGCTGTGAACAGGGAGAAGGAGAATTTAATCAGGGGAGTGCTCAGTGGAAAATGATCAAATTAATAGATAATAAACTGTGCCATGTGTGAGGTATGGAAGAAACACTACCCTAAGAAATCCATCAAGCAAGCCAAAAAGAGAGCAAGACATACACCCAGAGAAATCTGCCTCGAAAAAACCTAAAAAAGAACTAGGCAGGCTGGTATGTGTCACCACTTTTGGGCCACTGAGCCATTTGATACAAAAGAACATCAAAAAGAATTGGCATCTAGAGGGGCACTGTTGCGCGCATCGAGTATGGCTGCCTAGAGGGAGAGCTCCGGCTCGAAAGCTATCCTGATATAAAAAACATCCTTTCAGAGCTGTCCCAGACACTCTTAAGAAGCTAGAATCCGTTGGCGGAAGGTGAAAGACACAACCCGGTGAAAAAACGGTGCAAAACCGTGACTGCGCCGTCGAGATATTGTCCCCGAAACTCCTGACGGCCGGGAGGCTTCCGTGTGGCCGCCTGGAGGCTTCATGAGCACGTAGGCTGCGGACCGTGCTGGGGGAGGGGCACCCGTTGCCTGCAACACCCTGAGGCTACAGGACGACGCAGAGTGGCCATTCCGCCCTGAGGCGACTGCAGTGGAACCAGCAGACGCACCCTGCAATCCTTGGAAGGCAACGGGAGAAGCTAAAGCGGGGGAGAGGAGCCCAGAGGCCGTGTGCTGCTCCCGCCGAGTGCACGACTTGAGGCGCTGCGACTGCAAAGGCCTGCCTCCGGACCCGCGCTTCCACATGCTGGCCGCAGCTCCGCTGAGAGGAGCGGACCGAAGTTGGAGGCACGCGGGGAGGGCACCCCCCCCCCCACACCAAGTGCGTGCTGCCGGGCTCGGGGGTGCCTTAAGCGCCCGTGAGGTGAAATTTTCCAGCATACGACCCACAGTGGTAACTGCCGAGGGGGGAGGCCGCATCATACGTTGCAGCAGCGGTTCGAGGCAGCTCACCAGGCTGGGCCTCGGCAACTGCTGGTGAAACAAATACAAATCCTCTGGCGCGGAACGAATGCCTGCAACCCTAATAAATACGTTCTAACAATACGGACACATTCAAATAGCCCTCGCAGGCGATCCCTATCGTTACACGCCCCGACAAGGTGTCCATCCAAACAGGCCTGAAGAACAGCCGGGGGGGGGTCTGGCCAATACAGGACTGCCAGGACCACTCCTGGAACGCATGCAGATTACCCTGAGCTAGGAGCAGACGTGCAGGGGAACCCCCCCCCCCCCATCTTACACTGTGCAATGTTGCATTTGGCTACGATACGTGGGCGAACAGTCCACCCTCAACCACAAGTCACAACACATGGGCCGCACTGAGAAGAAGGGTACAGGAGGGAAAAAGACCGGCCCAATGGATACCTTCGCCAGTTTGCAACCACATGGGGTGACGGAGGGGCACCACAGACGCCTGATAGGCAGGAGAATGATCCTATAGATCGTCTGGTGCAAAATGGGTTCATGGCTGTAAATGTAAAGCTGGATGACATAGTGGTGACAATCGGATCCCTGAAGGCACGAGTGGAAAAAGAGCGCACGTATCACTGAGGCGGAAAACAGGATAAGCCTGTGCAAGGACACTATATCGCAACACAATCGCGACATAGCCCACCTCCAAACGGAGCTACACAAAACTCAAAGGAAGTGTGAATATCTCGAATCGAGATCTCGGAGAAACAACATCCGGATTGTTGAGGTTTCGGAGACCTTTGGCAAAGGTTCCATGGAGAAACAAGTGGAGAACCTGTTGAAAGACATCCTAGGAGCCGACTCATTTTCGGAACACTTTCTGATTGAAAGGGCCCCCCGCACCTTAGCACCACCCCCGAAACCAGGCGCTCCCCCTCATACCATAATTGCACGGCTCCTTAACTACAGGGACAGACACCATACTTCGATTATCCAGGGAGAAAGGAACTTTGCATCATGAACAGAACAGAATCCACATATACCCGGATTTTTCAGCTAACATACAAACGCAAAAGCGATCCTATGAAGGGGTAAAAAGACAGCTACGTGTGCGCAACGTGCCCTATGCCCTTATCTTCCCGGCGAAAATGAGAATACAATACGGGGGAAGAGCTCACTTCTTCGAGAACCCCACAGAAGCCATGACATATGTGGAAACTTCCATACCGTTGCCTCCTGGAAATCAGGCGATTGCTCAAAATGCGAGACCACAACCGAGAGATGAGGCGAGACCCCACAGACTGAAAGGAAGAATACTAGCCAGCTACCTACCGCCAACAGAAAGAAAAGTACAGTAGCGTGGACGACCTGAACAAAGACTTAAGATTAACCGAGCCGTGAGCCTCCGTTGGGGTTAGCCAGATGACTGCAACGGGCGGCCCTCAAAGCTCCACCAGTTAAAGGGAATGAAAGTTGAAGGGCAGCATCGTCAAGTTGGGGGAGATGATGTGGGTGGGGGACCAAAGTATTGCAGGATGTTTAGCTCCGTTGAGCAGTGTGGGAATGGGCCGGGGGAGGAGGTTGAGGTTCCGGGACTCAGTTGGAAGAGTCCTACAAGTTAAAAAGTGTGGAACTCTCCTGAGTAACAGTAAAGCAAGAGACCTAGCGAGGATATACAGAAATGGCTCGCCCTAATGTGACGGCTTGAGGGCTGAAGCTAAAACTTCTGACATGGAACGTCCGTGGGCTGAACAACCGCGCCAAGTTGAACAAGTTGGGGATTTATATCACCAGACACCATCCCCAGATAATCATGCTCCAAGAAACTCGTGCACATGAGGGTCAACCCTGAGCTCTTGAAAGGGTGGGGACAGCGTAGATATTACACTGAATACTCTTCACAGGCAAGGAGTACTCATCCTGATCCAACCCTCCGTTGGTTTTCAATTTGGAAAAAGCAAAATAGACCCTCCGGGTCGCTATGTCATAGTGTGGGGCAGCATTGCTGGGGAAGAACTAATATTAGTGAATACGTATGGTCCAAATGTGGACGACCCTGATTTTTACACAAATGAAATGCAAGAGATAGGGTTCTCAGGAAGTGTGTAAATATTGTGGGGAGGAGATTGCAATACTATCTTGGATATTACTTTAGACCGCGCCACCTCTACACGCAGCAATCCCACAAACAGCTGTAATCCTACAACATATCCTAATGCAACTAACGATAGTGGATGCCTGGAGAACGCTACACCCCCAAAAAAGACGGTACTCATTTTACTCCTCAGTGCATGACACCGAATCTCGTATAGATTATTGGCTGGTGTCCGCATCCCTCATGAACCAAATCGATGATGGTGAGATACTTCCTCGTACCCTGTCGGATCACTCCCCCTGTTCTTTTAGATCTGACATTGGGAAATCTAAAACCCCCGGTTAGAAGATGGAGGATGCTATCCGACATCCTTAAGGACCCAACAGTAGCAGAAGCACTACATACGGAGGTAGAATTCTTCCTTGAAACCAACAAGGACTCAGTCAATAGATATGCAACTGTATGGGAGACATTCAAGGTATGGGTGAGGGGGACCCTGATTTCTAAGTCTACAGGGCTGTTGAGGTCTGTCAGGATGGAGCTGGCGGAAATAGAGAAACGGCGGGGAGAGTTGGAAACGCAATATACAGCCGCACAGGAAGACAACACCCTGGCAGACATCAATAGAAACCTGCAAGTGTCCAATAGATTGGAGTTGCCATACACAGTAGTTCCCTGGTGCCAATCAGAGCACGGCGATATGGCGACGGGAATAGGGTGGGTCGCACCGTGGCCAATTTGTTAAAGACCGAGAGACATCATACAATGATCTCTAGCATATTAGCGGGGGACGGCACAGTAACCACAAATGAGGACATAAATGGAGAATTCACCCATTTCTACACAGAACTATACACCAATCATGACCTGTAATCAGCCACTGATATTCGAGAATAGCTAGACAATATCATGCTCCCGACATTGCCAATAGAGCATAGACTCGGTCGACGAGCTAAAGGAAGCGATAAAATCATTAGCTCACAGAAAGGCACCCGGCTCAGACGGACTGGGAGCTGAGTTATACAAGGAGCTCCATGAGGAGCTGGCCCCGGTATTAATGTCGGTATGGGAGGAGGCCATGAAGTTGGGAACACTTCCAGCATCCATGAGAGAGGCCATAATAACGCTGCTCCTAAAGCCCAGGCACCATCCGAATGAGATGTCCTCTTACCGGCCCCAATCCCTAATAAATTGTGATGCCAAAATATTTGCAAAAATCCTGGCCACGAGACTCCTACCCAAAATGTCCATGTTGGTGCATCCAGACCAATGCAGATTTATCCCCACCAGGTCAACGGCACTAAATCTCTGTAGACGGTTCGGTGTTATGGCCCAGATTAAACCCGAAGCCCAGGCAATGGCAGTATCTATGGATGCCGAAAAGGCGTTCGATTCGGTGTCATGGACATACTTGTTCATGGTGCTTGAGAAATTTGGACTAGGCCCATACTTTCTAAAATGCGTAAGGTTATTATACACTGACCTGGGAGCCAGGGTGTTGACCAATCGTACCATTTCTGAATGGTTTGAACTGGGATGGGGTACGAGACAGGGTTGCCCGTTCTCCCCCATACTGTTCGCCCTTACAATGGAAACGGTCGCAGCAGCAATCGGGGAACATCAGGGACAGAGGGGTATAGAGATGGCGGGCCTAACCCAGTCAATATCACTATACGCAGATGACACTCTGCTATACGTCCGAGAGCCAGACCTACACCTGGGGCCAGCAATGAAAACAGTACATGAGTTTGCGGAATACTCAGGATATAGAACCAACCGCTCCAAATCTGAAATCTTCCCCTTGACCCTTGCCACTAGATGCCCGAACACCACACACAGCCTACAATGGTCCCCTATTAAAATTGGATACCTGGGCATTATGGTGTCAGGAGAAAAATCATCCCTATACTCAAACAACCATGACTCATTATTAAATACGATTTCCACTAAACTCTGCTTCTGGGCCAAACTTCCCATTTCACTTATTGGTCGGGTCGCTATACTGAAAATGGTTATTCTACCCAAACTACTTTATATATTTACTAATATCCCGATATGGCCTAGCGGATGGTTCTTTGACACTCTTAGATCCATGGCTGTAGAGTTTGTCTGGTGCAGGGGGGCGGCCAGAATGAAATGGGGGGGGGGGGGGGGAATGGTAGAACCCTATAACAAAGGTGGCATAGCAACCCCAGACTTCGAATTATATTACCTGGTGGCACAGGCCCAGTTTGTCAGACACTGGTACGATGACAAGCTACCTCACCCCACATCTGTTTAGAGAAACACGCAGCACGCCCTACCGATTTAAGGTCAGTCATCTTCAAGGATAAACACAGGGATGAATGCCCATATGATCCAGTCAGTACAACAGTACACAAATGCTTTAAGATTTACCCTAGGCTTGGATTGGAGACAACATATTACTCGAAGGCCCCGTTCTGGAACTTCCCTGGTATAGCGCCCACATACAATCAAGCAGTGCAGAAGACATGGGACCCGGAGGGAGAATTTAAAATCAAAGACATAATCCCAAATGGCAGACTTATAACATTAGAAGAGTTCAAAACGGGGATGGGAAGAGACCAGTTGATATTACAATATCACAGAATGAGAATGGCATTTAAGACTAGATGGCCACTGTTCCAGAAGAGCCTCCACCACACCCATGCCTCGTGGCTCTGTCCACTCAGTCGGGAACCAGTGTCTCAGGGCTTTACGCGACTGTACAGGCCAACACTCCAACGGTAAACCTGATAAAGACCTCCTGGGAAACGGATCTGGGTACTACCATAACAGACAGATCATGGGAGAGATACTGTGAACTGACCAAGAGGGTATCCATGAATGCAGGCCTCTGGCTGATCCAATTTAAGGTGTTGAACAAGCTACACTACACCCCCCCCAAAATTGAGAAATGTATACAAAACTGTCCCGGCAGGTGTCAGAAATGCGGGGCTGCCTTCTGACTCGTTCCACATG
Organism: Ambystoma mexicanum; assembly: GCF_040938575.1. Taxonomy (NCBI): domain Eukaryota; kingdom Metazoa; phylum Chordata; class Amphibia; order Caudata; family Ambystomatidae; genus Ambystoma; species Ambystoma mexicanum. Next base: position 307,104,344 of record NC_090934.1, on the reverse strand, counting down.
TCCTGGAGCTGCCCGCACATATGCTCATTCTGGGGGGAGGTGGCGGAAATCCTGGAAGTCCCGCAGGTACCAGCAGACCTCGCACCACAAAAGTACCTCTTCGAGGATATAGGAAAGCGGTCTGAGGTAACCAGAAGGCTCTTTAACATTGCATGTGCGGTGGCCAAGAAGTGCATTCTGCAAAAGTGGTAGAGTGAACAGGCACCACACGTGAACCATTTCCTTAAGGAGCTAATTTATGTTAATGATTGCGAGGAACACTATGTAATGTGACTCCTGAACATTCCTGAATAAGTGTAAACCTAAAGACATCTGGGCCCTGAGTGTGTGTGTGTATATGTATATATATATATATATATATATATATATATATATATTGGCCTTGGCTAGTGGTAGCCTGACAGGACCCAGTAATACGTCTGCTCTGTAATACCGCACAGTATTTATGAACTCAAACTAAATGTCTCTGTTATGGATATGGAAAGTCGTGTTGCATAATATGTACCACAATCAAAGTTTTTTTTAAAAAAGAATTGGCATCTAGTGAAACAGCCAGGCACTTTGAACCAAACACTGTTTGGCATTCAAGAAGAATAAAAATCTAAAGGATTCCCTAGTACATACATTCATTGAACCGCCACCACGAGTAGACAACACCTTGTGGAATCTACCCCCACTCATTGGACATTACAAATGTGGGAAGCGCGTTGCTTGCCCTCTAACTTTACAAAAGAAATCATTTGAGTAAAAGACAATCAAATGGACAATGAAGGATCATACCAACTGTAACACAAAGGGCGTGATTTACATAATACAGTGCCCCTGTGGATTGCTTTACGTAGGAAAGACCATCCCCCCCAATGAAGATGCGCATTTCGGAGCACCGGTCGCGCATAAGAAATATGGTAGCTGACAAGCGCCTGGTTGAACATTTCAGCAAAGAAAAGTACAAAGACACAGATTTGAGGTGGTTCATTCTACAAAAATGGACACCCGCCAAGCGGGCGTGGAGGGGCTTTGACAGAATTTTGACAACTTTAGCAACAATGGGTGCATAAATTGGACACTATACGAACAGGCTTGAACATTTCCGTTGAATGGAAATCCTTTATGTAAACTCAACGGACATATGGTATAGGGCATAAAATGTATAGAATGAACCAGCGGAAAGGAGGTCACGTCAACCCTATGCGTTTGTGCTCATTAGGCTTAGCCCTATTAACTGTTAGATCTGTATGTCTATGTATACGCAAAACATGTGCAAGTGACTACCATCTGTAACCACATTTGCTTACGTGAAACAAACCCATGCATGTTAGATGTGACACTACTGTTAGATTTATATGTGCAGACATACGCTAACTTGTGTTTTGGCTACCCACCTTGTTTTCAAGCCACCACGTATCCTCCATGTTATTTTCGGCCTCTTTGCTTCTAAGTTAGCTCTGGACATGATGCCATTTTCACCTCATCTGTTTTACTAAGACTAGGCTTACACAACCAGGATGATACCCTTCCCCTTAACTATGCGACGCCGCGCTGACACACGGATGTTAGTTGCTACCATACAGTTTATCGACCTTTAGATTTGAATCATGGTGACCATGGCAGCCGCTGCAACCATTACCATGGCAACCACCACAAACCTTTTGTCTTAATAATGCCACAATTAGTAATGCAACCTGGAGGCCACCCGAAATTGTTTAAATAGCCAGTTCGGGACCCACTCTGTGTTTTAACTTGACTGTAAGACCCGTAACAACCTAATCTGACGTTTCAAGATGGCCACCCATATAAAGAGTCCGGAGACCTGGCAACAGCGTTAGCAACGGCAAGCTTCCTGTCTCCCGAGCCCACTGAGTGACTCAGCATTCCAGCCAGAACTCTGCAGTACCTAGTCTGCCAGACGCGGCCCGCGAGCACCGCTTGAGACAAACATCAACAGGTATGCAATACACGCTGAGGAATTATGCCAGCCACATACTTGTAATTTGTAAATCAGGTGACTTATACTATGCCCTCTTGTAGGACATTCATTACCACGAAGCCGGCATAAAGCACAGACTACAGCCCCATTTTGAGGTAAGCTGTTTTTTTTCTCATGTATTTTCCTAACAATTACGGAACGTGTGTGGAGATTATATTTAGTATGTCCCCCTCGTTTTTTTGACAATGGGAGCAATTTGGGACCGCAACACTAGACGGTTGCCCATACAAGTGCCTTTGGCCAACCACTCCCATAGGTAAGCTGTGTTTCTTCCATGATGCCACACACATGGCACAGTTTATTTATTTCATAATTTATCCACTAAGCACTCCCCTGATTAAATTCTCCTTCTCCCTGTTCACAGCACTCTACGACCTTCCTTCTCATACATCCCCCGTCCTGATGAAGGGCGTATCAGATACGAGGCTCACTTAGCCCATACAGACGGCTGAAACACCTGGTGTAGACGCACCTTTTTAAAACCACAGTGTATCGTCACTGTTTTCTGAATGAACAGTTTGTCATTTGTTGTGTTGTCCATGTTAGAAATGTTCAGTTGTTCCTTCTAGAACCCTGCCCACTAGATCATGGCAGTGAAGGATTCATTTCCTGTTTTGATACACAATCAATTGAAATAATTGTTTATGCTTTTGTGTTCTTTTCACCCTGTATGATGATGGAAAAATCTGTTTTAGGTTTGACCAATGCAAATCGTTGAATTATAAAAAATCAAGCAGTAACCTCTTCTGGGTACTAAACAATGAGTGGTGTGTGTAATTGTTTTGGCTTTAGGACTTAAGGTGAGTGCAAAAGTGAACCTTTCGTGACCTATTCAATTGTATCTTTGTTTTGGAAATTGAACGGGACATAAGAGTAATAAGTTACTCACCGTAGTGACTAACGTACTCTTAGTCCATAGACCCCTTTCCTCCATATGTCCCACCATCCTCCCCCCTAATAATCTGGTGTCATCAGGCAATGGTAATTCTATTGTCGACGCGTCTTTGGGGACTGAGGTGTGGTGCTGGAGGGCGGAGTCAGGGCAGCGCATTCTCCCAGGCCGCGCCTCTAAATTTAGAGGGAAATAAGATTTTTTTGGGTGAAAAAGGTTCAGTCTCCCGTCCCTTGCGAGGGACGCCCATGCAGTATGGAGGAAAGGGGACTATGGACTAAATTTATAAACCTACCCAAGTTCTTAATGGCCCTTTGAGCAAAAGGTGGACGCCTGACTGGAATGACAAACACCCACAAATCACACATCTTTTATCTAATGTGCCTTCATGTGGAATTCATAAGAAAAACCATCCATGAGTTAAGTCCCAAGACCGCTATGGATGCTCCATAACCGCCCAGATACTGAGACTGGGACGACAAGGGAGTTTGTGCTAACTGACAATTGCTCAAACCTTAACAGACTAGTTATTTTTTTCAAACCTGCAATGAGCAGGACATTTTAAAGCAGTCAACCTCACTGTTAAGTTGTGGAGTGCAGGAGGAGACGTTGCCACCCACGCCGAGGTGCACGAACATGAGGAATACCAATGGAGCTGGAGTAACGGTACTTCTGGGAGAAGAGCCACGTGTGAGCAAGAAGGTCTGTGGAGATGCCGGGAGCCACACCAGAGTAGGGGTGTCACGGTATTGGTTTTATGGCGGTATGATCTTCTTGCCAAATGACGGTATATCATGGTTATCGCGGGTTAGTGGAGTTAACTAATCTTAACTAATATTTTCTTAAATGTCATAAATTGTCAGCATTTTGAAACTTGTCTCTGCACATTTTTAACTGATCCTCCAGGAATCTAAGGCGGCTGCAGATTTGGTCTTTCATGGCGCTCATTCGTTGATCGCCTTTAATGAGAGAGTGACTAGTGAAAGTGTTAAAATGCCCATTTTGAGCAATGAGCTTGCTGCTCAGTCACAGGTCATCACTTTGAAAATCGGCCTCGACCTGCATTATTTTGGAACCACATGGCATAGGCATCATCATCCCTCGCTGCGATCAGTCATAAAAGTTTGTTGCAATAACGCTTTATCCCATTCTAGGGAGAAAAGTCACTCATTTGAGGTCTGAAATCCCATGTCATTGTGTTCTTTTCTCAAAATGTCATAGCCAACACACACTCGCCGAAAGGTTGCATATTGATCAAATCACTATAGCTTGTTTACCATCTGCCTGGTGTATTATAAAGGTCTTATGTTGGACCATGTAATCCTAACAGGACGGCGTTCACTGGGCACGGTTGATTCTTGCAATATATGTTCATTTACCGTCTTAAAGATCGTGGCACAAAAAAGTTTTGAAAATGACAGTTAAAATACATATCGGCACAAATATGGCCTAGACCACCACAGCCCCATCATTACCATTTTCCCTAGGTCGGAGCACATTAGGACCCTGGTCACGTGAGTTGAGATGGAGGAATCATTTCATGGGTAGTGTCACAAAACGAGGATAGACCTGAGAAATATCTCGCCCCCCATTGCTCTGGATACTTCAAATTGAATGCAGACTCTGTCCTGCCGGCTTGAGTCCAGTGCCATATGCAGAAGGCAGGTGAAGGATCAAGCGAAGCAACAACTCTAGTGCCAATGTGTAAATCTACATGGAGGACAGTGGGGGAGGGGTGCAGTTTATATACTAGCACAAAGCACTGATAGGCCCAGTGTTCATACAGTCTACAGAGCTAATGTTTTTTGTGGACATGCATCAGAAGGGCATCCAGTTCATTCCCCCCTTTGAATTGTGGGATGTGTATTTCCCCATCTTCCAAATTGGTGGGACAACTACAAATCAGCTGATCTTTAAACAGACTACTGATCAGAGAAAGATCAGTCCCAGCATCAAAGCTGCAAATACTAATGTGGCCTCACTTTCCCTATGCTCTTGTTTGCCAAACGCCACATTCCACAGTGCAAGATATAGAATGCGCAGCACTTGCTTACTGCAGACTTTCCAAATCAGATTGAAAAGCTCACTTCATAGCCGCAGGCCCTAAAATGGTGTACTGGTATAAACAGCGTGACTGTTCTTATAGTTCAGTTAAGCTGTTCACGGTATCTATAAGGTTATACCATTACAACCCTACACCAGAGCTCCTGGAGCTTGGACTGCTCGATGCGACAGCATTCTCGCGCCCAGCAGGAGAGTTTGCGCGTGTCCGCAGAGCCACACAGGACGCAGGGAGAATGTACGCACACTCCGAACTAGAAAGCAGGTGAAGGATAACACTGCTTCAACTCGAGCAGCATCAGTGATGCTGGAATGAACTGGTGAGACTGGACAAAGCAGCTGCAGACCCCGGGGTGGTCTGACAAGTGCACCATCGGGTGTTTGAATGCTACAATGTTGCTGATGCAGAAAATGCACACAGGTTGTTTAACCCTTAAAGTGCCATGGGTATTTCTCCCCAGTGCCAGGGCCTTTTTTGGTGATTTCGGTATGTGGCCATTCAATGGCTTGTAACTTTTTTGTTACATGAGATCTCGGCCAAATTTGGCTCCTTTTTGTACCCCACATGTAGGCGGTCGGAACGCCATCCAGGAATCCTAGGTTGCTGTATGGGGGTGAGAGAAAATAAGCAAAAAGGGCGAACATTTTGGGTTTTTTCAAAAAATGCCAATAAAATGATGTACAAAGAAGCCTGTGTTTTTTTCCTTGTAAGAACTAGGAACAAATGGTTTGCTATGCTGAGTTCCCCAATTTCCTGGCTTTCAAGAACAGGATGAGTGGAAATGGAAAAAAATTGTTTTGATGTGGTTATCAACCGTTTTGTGAGAGGTAGGCGATTTTGGCCATTTTTGCCAATTGGACATGCATGGAAGAAAAGGGTAGGAAAGCCGAATTGGAGGACAGAAAGGCATATATTTCTGAAAAGTACACAAAATTCCAAGTTTAGGAAGGGGTGATTTGCGTAGGTCAGGCAACAACAAGGTAGGGGAAACTGCCATCGATTGGGGGGAAAGCGGGAAAATGACCGAAAAAAAGGTATGTGTTGGACATGGTTGGCTTGGTACGGCAATGGCTTCTATGAATTTTGAGAAAAGCAATGCTCCGCTACATTCCCCCGACTCTTGCAGTTAGGAGAGCACACATTTTTTGTAGTGTTTTACAAAACAAGCAATACCACAAGCCAAACACTGAGCCATGGTACACTGGAGTTTTACGCTCACGGCCTGACCAGACGCACTTAGCATGTGTAAATCGGGGAAACCAATGTGGTGAGGAACGGCAAGCACACATTTTTTTTGAAAGCGCACAGGCAGACCTTTTCAAGGGTAGGTGACTTGTGCAGGTTACAAAAGTGTATGGTGGCTAAAGCAGCGACTAAATGTAGGTCACATTTGGGGAATGAAAGGGTTGAGACAAAGGGCACCAGCAAATGTGTCAAAACGTTATGAAAACCACACAAACAAAACACATGGCCTACCGTCCCGCGTTCCTCCAGGTGTCCCGATGAAAACGGTACCTCACATGTGTGGGTGCACCTACCTGGCTGCCAAGGGGAAAGCCTAAAACACAAGTAACCCCAAGTCTGTTTTCAGAGCGGAATCTCAGACATTCTGCCGACCAGCCCTCAACCCCCCCACCCCAAATGGAAGGCCCCACCTCATGCAACCCGCCCTGAGGGCAGATGGTGGGGTGGGGGGGCACCTCATGCATCCCTCCCTGGGGTCAGATGCCCCTTCCTAGGAGCAGATATCTGCCCCCAGGGAGGGTTACAAGGGGTGCCCCCTTTCTACTTCGGTTGGGGGGGGGCACCCTCTTTCATTCAGTAAAAAATCCATGCCGGCTAGTGGCCCCCCCCACCCCACCCCACCCCACCCCTTCCCCCACCCCCTTTTCCCATCATTTCACTTTTATTTTTTCTTTCCCTTGGGGCAGATGGTCAGCCAATTGCCCCAGGGTTCACATGCATGTGCCCCCATGCTTTGGGGGCCGGGAGGGTGGAGAGGGCTGCTTACTTGAAGCAACCCCCCCCCACCTCAAACGGATCCATGGTCTAGTGGGTTGCTGGTCACGGATTGAGCGCTCTGTGCCGATCCGTGACCAGCAATGCCTTATATATGTGGTGTCCTTGGAAAGGGGAGAATCTCCCCTTTCCAAGGACACCACTTTTTGCCAAATCCCTGGTGGTTTAGTGGGCCCCAGGGCCCCAAAACCCTTCCCTCGATTTTATTTTTCACCCCTGGGGGCAGTGATCATCTGCCCCCAGGGGTCTCTGGTGCTGTGGCCCCATGCCTTGGGGCCACGGGGGGAGGTGGGCCACTTGCCTAGTAAGAAGCTCCCCCTCCCCCTGCATCACAAATGGATCTGTATTGATCCAGTGGCATTGCTGCCCGCGGATCGGGTGCCCTGCGCTCGATCCGTGGGCAGCAATGCCATACAAGAGGTATCATTGTAAAGGGGAGAATCTCCCCTTTCCAACGATACCCGCCTCGAAATACAGCCGGAGATCGAGGCGGAACAAGGTGGTCTCTTACCTTCTCTCTTCCCGCAGCAGCCGAACATGTCTGCTGCGGGGAATTTACTTTCAGTTTCACGCCAACGTGTGTGACCCTCGCCGACGTGAAACTGAAGGTAATCCAGCCCCCTGGCTCTGCTTTGAAGGGATCGCTCAAAACTAGGTGCCGAAAAGGACGAGCTATCTCGTCCTTGGCACTTAAAGGGTTAAATGCAGTCAAGACTAAGTATGAAAGTAAACCCCAATTGATTATGAATGCATGACGGGTGTTAAGGGAGTTTTTCTACAGTCCTGCTTGGAGGGAAGACTTTAGTAAGCTATCCCTGTGGTTTGTAGATTATAACTTAGTTTCAGTCTTGGTATCAGTCAGGACCTTGGTAGGGTGGCAGAGCAGTCAGGCTTTTTTTTTTAGAGGAAGATGTGAGCTGTAGGTAAGTATTCTGAACCCAGTAAGTAATGCACATCAAAGAAACACTTAAACATAAATGTATTTGTAAATATAGATGCATTATATTTACACAAGCCACTGTTAAATATTTAGCACTATAAACAATCACACATAGATCTACTTTTCAATACGTTCAAATTGTCACTTCTGAGTTGGTAGTTGCTGAACGCATACAATTGTTATAGGAGTTTGACTATTATATCGGTAATACTGCGCATCCACAAAACATGGTGATTGAATTTAGTCTGCATACACATGTAAGATATTGATTATTGGGAAGGAAAGCGTTTGGTTAGTGTTACCCTAGCAGAGCTTCAGGTTTTAGAGGCAGTTTCGCAGCACAGCAAGCCTTGTGAAGTCAAAAATGCAACCCTAGCTAAAAGGCAGTTCGTATCGGTTTAAAGTCTTGCAAAGCAGAAGAAATCAAAAGTTCCTATGGATACTTTCTAGTCTCTAGGAAGGAAGATACAAGAAGGTTTAACCTATGTTTGGGACCCTGTTAAAGGACTCGCTAAAGGAACACAAGCAACGGCTTTAGTCAGAGGTAAGAGGGGGTTGCCCTGGACACTTTTACGTCCAATGCTCTGGACAACTTTCTGGAATCGGATAAGCAATTCCCTTTTCCCCACAGTATCTTTGCTTAGAAGAAAATGTTTGTGCTGGATGTTCTGCAATGTTGCAGCTCTGGACCCGACCTCCAGATTCCTTGGTCCGATGACTGAAGGCAGGACAATGGACGGGATCTTTCAGCAGCAGACTCTAGGAAGGACCTGGGGCATGACTTTCAACAACTTCTTGGTTCCCGCTGCAAGTTTGGCATCTTTTCTGCAGCACCAACAAAGGATGCAATTTTCCTGGTCAATTGCGAGATTTGTCCTTGGCCTCAAGCCCAGTTATCGTATCCCTCCAGCTCTGAAATCTCTTCACTGGCTCCCTATCGCTCAAGTTCAAGATCCTCTGCATCGTCCACAAGGCTTTCTTGGGCCAGGGACCTCTCTACCTCAAACCTTCTCTTCCAAAACATCTTTGTTCTCGAGCTCTCTGCTCATCCACCTCTCCAACTCTAAAGGTCAGACGCTTCTCCAAGCAAAGAGTTAGGAGCAGATCTCCTTGGCTGGGGCCTCCCTCTGCAACTGCCTCTGGTCTCCCCAGCACTTGAGGGTCTCTATCTGCAACCCTACAGTCCCTTCACTTTGCACTTATGAGCCAACCACTACCTGCACTTGAGTTACCTGCACTACCCCCTTCCCCTCTCCCTGGCGCTTCTCCCCGTCCCTCTTCTTTGCACTTGCACGATCTGAATGACATAAGGCCTAGTAAGATCGTTATTTTGTCCTCACTTTGTTTGTCCCTCGTCTTGTAGCGCATAGAAACAATTGTGTACAAGCGCATAATAAATGCCACATCATAATATATCCTATTTATAATCTTCTTTGCTTCCTGCAGTCCCGTAGTCTGATAAGGAGGTCTAGGAGAGTTGGATCTAATTTCCGGAGTGTTCTTGTGGGCTCAGTAAAGGTTTGAATGGATTTGGCCTTTCCACAACGATGCACTCATAATGGGCAGCAGGTCTCCTGATATTGGGTTTCCGTAGCTCTGGAAACCTCACAGGACCTTGGGAGATGGCTCAAATCAAAGTTTGTCTTGGGACAGGTTGTTCCCACCAGCTAAAGGGAAGGAGTCCTCATTGGAGCTTCTCTGTAGCACAGAAAATGGGGTGAGTAAAGCAGTGGTCGCTTCACGGTGTTGCAAAGGGTCTACAGGCGTCTTTGGTTGTCTTTTTCTTTTTGGTTATTTCAGCTTCCAGTGGGTGACTTGCTTTTTACTCCAGGACCCTCACATTTTATACAGTTCCAGCACACTCCACTGGAATCTCACTCGGCAATTTACAGAAAGAGGGCATTTGCCTGTCCAATTGGGACAACCAGACCCCCAATGGGAGCTGGTTCTTTTCAGGCACTCTGGCAGACAGAGGGGTGGAAACTACTTGCCCCACTTCCTGCCCGCCCAGACACTCTGGAGCATAGGTGGGCACACCCAAGGGTTCCCGCTAAAGGACACACACACGTGCTAACATAGAACCACGCTAGTAATGTGAAAAAAGTAGGTAGGCCTACACAATAGTTGGTATACCATGTCCACTGCCACCTGCCTGAAGTAGGTTGTCCATGTGACTAAAAAGTCACAGGGGCAGAGATTGGTGGTGGGTACCAATCTCTCAGACTATAAAGTTTTAGGAGAGCTAGTAAGTATCCCTATATCCTGAACTGTAATTGTTTGAGAATGAGAAAAATAATCTCAAAGGAGGACCCTAAGGGTTTCCAGCAACACTGCTCCTTAGCAGCTGTGTGCTGCAGTAGGAAAATACAAATGCATTTAAGAGCTGTGGAGCAGACAGTCCATAGTACCAGTACAATACAAAGAATGGAGTTCCAAAAGACTGAGCCCGCAAGAATGAATGAGAGGAAAAAGGTTCCACTCATCCACTCATTCAGGATTTCAGAAAGTCCAGCAAAAGGTGGTGGGCATCTCATTGGCAGACGGGATGAAGCATAACATTTTTAGTTCTAATGGATTGTCCTCCAACGTATTCCTCATCTTTGACATGTAATGTCCACAGCTTGGCTGCTTTGGAAATGTTTCAGCAGAGGGGGCATTGCGTCGATGGGGTCGATGTCTGTTGAAGGCCTCCGTTGAGGGTGACGTCATCAGATGTTATAAGTAGCACACATGGCGTCCGTAGCCCCAGTTCCATTTTTCTGCAAACGTGTTTGCTTTGTTAAACTCTGCGTGCCTCATGTTTACTGTGAAAAACGATTGTCTTCATCTTCTACTCCGACAACCCTGAAGTCTGGATTTAAGAAGTGTCGGGACTGCGGCTCCATAATGTCGATCACGGATCTGCATCGCATTTGTCTGTGTCTCGGCGAGAGCCACGATATGGATGACTGTTTGAAATGTCAGTCGTTGACTGCCAAAGTCTTGCGGGAACGTAAGGGGAGACTAAAGGTAGGAAAGGTATCCAAGCCTCGCAAATCCCAGCCTGCTGTACTTTCGACCGACAAGTCGAGAGGTGACTCTCCTCAGCAGAAGAAGTCCAATCGGTCACAATATAGGGGTGGTTCCAGGAAACGGCACCATCGGTCGCCTTCCTAGTCCTCTTTGTCAGAGGAAACATTTACCATCCTTATTTGCCTCCACAAGAAGGATGGTATGCCCATCCAAGTTATCGACCCCGGCGGAGTGGGATGCTTTCCGAGTTGCGATGAAGAAAATGTTTGCCAAACATGGCACTGTTCTGCCCGTGCCTTCTGATGAAGCTGGCAAGGAACGTTCTCGACAGGATACTTGCGTGCCTTCAAGCCCGGGTAGATGGAGTGATCAACACCAGAAGCCTTTGCAGCCCGTTCGGACAAGGCATTGAAAGATCACCCGAGACGTGCCAAGTCAAGGTCTTTGTCTCCGGCAAAACCGGCGAAGCCTTCGTCACCTTCAAAGCACTTGAAGGCATCGGCGCCATGCCCGTCGGGTGCACCTGTCGGATCTTCAACCCCGGTCGGGCCGTTGACGCTGTTGTCGACAGAACCATCGATGCCATCTGGGCCAATTTTGCAAGTGAATGTTTTTGTGCTTGTGGAACCTCTGAGCAAGTCTTTAAGGCTGGTTGCTAATAAGAGGTTCACTCCTCTCCTGAGGAAGGATTTTTTTAAGTCCCTTACTATTTGAGGAAGAGGAGCAATCTGATAAGGATGTTGTCCCCTTTGGGCTCCAGTATGGGACTCCTAATGCTCCGGAATGCCTCATTTCTGAGGAAAGTCGGCTGGAGGATCTTTGTCAAACCTTGCACTATGCCAATGACACTTCCCCTGAGGTGGAGTTTGGCAAGCCGGTCCCAGGGGAGCATGCCGAGTCCTCATATCGCAGGCTCATGTCTAGGGTTGTGGAGTATCTGGGCTGGTGCAGGCCTCTTGTGCCCTTTGAGCAAGATGACCTTACGGATATCTTGGTACAATGTCCATCTACTGACCCCGTGTTGTCGTTTCATATAGCTCTGCAGAAAAGGGTGGCTGCAAATTGGAGCACCCCAGAAGCTACTCTGGCGGTGAACAGGTCTCTGACGAAGAAATACCGGCCATCCAGTACCGACCCAGTCTACTTGGCCACTCACCCCACTCCGGAGAGTTTGGTGGTTCAGGCAGCTACAGCTACCTCTAAGCAGGCGACGTACCCTACAGTCTCCCCTGATAGGGATGATAAGCATATGGATGGATGGATGGGCATGCAAGGTGTTTTCGTCTGAGACTATGGCGTTCGAATCGGTCAACTCTATTTGTGCCTTAGCAACATTTTCGCACTCTATGGAATTGCATTTCGTTAGCAGCTCTTAACTTTACTTTAATATACTTGTATAGCGCGGCCATGAACCCGAAGGCGTGAGGGCACTACAAAAACACATATAACAGATAACAGGAAACGGTTTCAGGAGGCAGGGCTGAGCGGGTGAAATCACGGACCAAAGAGTCGTTTAGTGAAACAAATGCATCTTTAGTCTTTTTTTTAAGAGTTCTAAAAATTCGATAGATCTTAGCTCCAGTGGGAGAGCGTTCCAGGCTCTAGGGCCAACAGCAAAGAAGGCAGAGTCGGCTACTCTGACAGTGTTGCACTTAGGTTCAGATAGAAGGAACAGGTCATTCGACCGAAGTGCTCTTGTGTTAGATCTTATGGGTAGTAGTAGTTGTAAGTAACCAGGCATCTTCCCAGATCTACACTTATGACAATCGTTAGGGTGCGAAATAGCGCTCTAACGGCCACAGGCAGCCAGTGTAGCTCACGTCTCGCTGGTGTGACATGATCTTTATGTTTGAGTTTCTTAACGGCTCTAATAGCCCCATTTTGACAGATTTGCAGCCTATTACTTTCGGATTTGTTAATTCCGATCAGGAGGCTCGAACAGTAGTCTATTTTTGAGCCTAAAATTGATCTCGCGATAGTTTCCGCGTTATCCTGAGAAATGAGGGACCTTTGGTGTGTTAAGAGTTTAATGTAGTATGCACAAGACGACACAATACTACTAACATGCTGTTTCATAGACAGGTGTTGGTCAAAGGTTACTCCTAAAGTTTTTACTTTTTTCAGAGGTTGGTTTGATTCTTCACCCAGCTGAAAGTTGTCGTACTGTGAGCCAAGTTTAGTAATGGTATGCGGTGAACCAACTACCAGTAGTTTGGTTTTGGATTTGTTTAGTGCTAACTTGTTATGAACCATCCAGGTTTCAATTATAGTAAACTTTATTAATGGCTATTTCATCCAGTTTGTGAGACCCAAGAAGCGGGGATGACACATTGAGTGTCATCCGCGTAATTGGTAAATATAATATTCTCATGGTCTAACCTTGCAAACAAAGGAGCCGTGAATATCTTGTAAAAGCAAGGTGAAGTGCAGGCACCCTGTGGAACACCACAGGTAGTAAGAATAGGCTCAGATTCGGCGTTGCCTTGGAAGACTCTGCTAACTCGGTTGCTAAGAAATGACAAAACCCATTTGCAAGCTAATGGGGAGAAGTTAGCCACTTCGGACAACCTGGTGGCCATGATGTCATGGTCCACCAGGTCGAAGGCTGCGGAAAGATCTAATAACATAAGCAGAGAGGCCTCCTTGTTATCCATGCGAGCCATCAATTTGGATTTAAGTTCGAGCAGTGCGGTTTCAGTGCCATATCCAACTCGGAAGCCCGACTGATGGTCATTGAGGATGGAGGATGGAGTATGGCTTTAGGTGCTCAGCAATTTGTATATATGCCACCCGGTCCAGAATCTTAAGCAAAAATGCTGTGTTGGTGATAGGGCAGTAATTGTTTGGCATGTCGACTGAGAGTCCAGGTTTCTTGAGAATGGGCATGACCCATGATTTCTTAAGGTCCTGAGGGACCGTGCCGGTGGAGATAGAGGTGTTGACAAATTGGCATATGGAGGTGATAAGAGAGGGGGCACAGGTCTTAATTATCATAGTAGTGTGCATATCATTTTTGCATCTTGTGGACTTAAGTTGGGTGATACTTTCTAAGTCCTTTTCTGTTATGGGGGAAAGATTAAAAATAGGAATCGTTGATGCTCTGTGAAAGGACCATTCTGAGGGAGTAGTCATAGTGCATTTTAAATTGTTACTTTTCTCAAGTATATTCACCTTGATGTTTTCTAGTTTTTTGTGCATAGCTTGTTGCATGACGTTGCACCAAGTAACAACGTCTGAGATGGATCTATCTGGGGTAGTGTTAGTGCTTTCTTGTTCTTTCAGGATGCGAAAAAGCTCTTTAGTATTATGCTCGGCATTTTGTATTTGGTCGTTAAAGAAGCAGGATTTAGCCTTGATAATGACCTTTTTATAAGTCGAAATAGTGGCTTTATATTTGTTGAGAAGCAGTGGTGTGCTATCCTTTTTCCACAAATGATGATTTGGTAGCCAGTGATTTTAGTGACTGAAGCTCAGGCGTAAACCATAAATTGTGTTTAATTCCGGTTTTAATCGTCTTCATCTTTATGGGAGCAAGGATTTGAGCAATGTTTTCTAAATTGGACGAAATCCTGTTTTCTAGGTTTTCCGGAGAGTCAGATGTGGGGTCAGTTCTAATATTGAGGATGGCTTCTACCTTATGCACCTTGATGTTTTTTAAGTTTCGGTGCGGTACTTTAGTTGGATTTTGGCACTTGCGTTTAATAGGAAAGTCTACCAAAATGTCAAAATACACAAAAGTGATCCGACCATGGGCAAGGTGAGAGTACTATGTTACTACCATTAGTTTCATGGCTCGCAACCCAGTCTAAGATATGGCCCAAACTGTGTGTGGCCTCTTGAATCCATTGCATGAAACCAAGTTCCTGTAGTGCTTTTTGCATTTCCAGAGCAATTTTATCATCTTTATGGTTAAACCATAAATTGAAGTCACCCAAAAGCAGATATTTTGTATTGGCTTTAATGTTGGCAAGTAAATAAGATGAGAGATTTTTTTACAAAGTCATTAGTTATGTGGGGAGGTTTGTATAATAGGAGGATATTGAGAGTATTTTCTGCATTCAACATAGTTTTGATGCAGAGGGAATCTACCCCATCCATTGTGAATCCACTACTTTCCCAGATGTTAAAATCTAATCTATGTATAATCGCAACGCCCCCACCCTTCCCATCCTTTCTGTCCCATCTCATACCATAACCAGGGGGGGATCGCAAGATTGAGTGATGGTCCAGCCGCTGAGTGTGCCCATGTCTCGGTGATGGCGCATATATCTATATTCTGCTCCTCAATGTGAGTAGCAATCTGCACTGCGTGTTTGACCAGTGACCTAGTGTTAATAAGTAAGGTTTTAATTTTATTATGATAGCTAAATGGTTTGCCTCGGTCTAAATCCTTAGTTGTGTCTGCCTTAGGAAGAGAGGTAGTATCTATGTCTGGGGAGGTGGTGGGGAGAAGATGGGGGTTAGTGCTAGCTAGAGCTTTAGTGCAAAAGTAGGTTTCCATAATATCAGTGACCGATTCTTGAGTGAATGTGCATTCATCAACAGGAGAGATAACAGGGTTTTCTGGAGAATACAAACTCCTAAAGTCTGATAATACAGCCTCTAAATGCGTAACTTTTGCCCTAATGTGGTCGGTGATGATATGTTTCCGTAGCGTACCTTGAGCTGCCTCAATTGCAGCAAGTGCCTCCAAGATCCCCATGCCTGCGACTGGTTGTGGCACAACGCAACGCAGCTAGACGCAGACTAGCGCAGACTAGGCTTGACCCGTGCGCGCAGGCGCCTTCGCGCCGGGATCGGAAAGAAATGCGCGTCACAGAACTACAAGTGTACTAGGGAAATGTAGTTCAAAGCAAGAAATGTGAGCCGAGCGCGAGTGGAATCCCCAACACGTTTACACCCACAGAATACTTTTCGAAATATGCTGCAGTCACTTTCTAAAATAGGCAGAGTCCTCGAGTCAAGTAGGAGCAGGCCAACAGTTACACTGACTAACAAAAGTTTAAAAGGATATTCAATTTCAAGTACAATTCCTAATCAAGCACAGCCTAAAATAAACACTATAAAATATGAGCTCAGTTACCTAAGATCAACTTCTTTGCCACCATGGTCCCTTTTAAAATCCTGGTGGTCTGATGTTGATTCAAAGATTCCAGCAGGGTGGTTCCCCCAAGATCAAAGTCTCAATCATAGTCTAGACTTTCCTTGAGCACTCTGTTAATTGTTGCGGCGATCTCACTCCAGACATTTCTCACCTCCCATAGCATGTGTTCCATTGTGCCGCAAATGTTGCCACATCCCCAGCAGATGTCCAATGTTAATTTCTGTTCCTTCATCCTGACCAGTGTCCTGTTTATGATCATGACTTGACGGGACCTTTCTCCTACATTCAGAGACTTTCTTTTGATATTCCCACATATATCACTCCACCTATCTGGTGTAATATCCTCCTTCAGGCATTTAGACCAGGCATTCAGGATCTTTTCATTCCCTTTTGTAAATCTGCTCAGCAAATTATAGATCTTGGATGCCGAGTGATCATTGTCACCTATTTTCTTAACAGACAATAGCTCAGATTTTACTAGCGATGGTAAGTTCAATGCACTCCAATTTTCTGTACTCTCCATATGTACTGGCAGATAACTTATAATCCAGTTTCAGTTCTCGAAACGTTTTCCATTTCGCTCCTACAAAGAGGTCCTCAATTATTTTGATAAAGGCAGATTTCCATGCAGGCCAGTATTAGACTGTCTACTTTTCATATCCGGGTTCATCCAAATAGAGGAAGCGTCACTCTTACCAGGGGTTAAATTCGCTGCTATTTCATATGTTCTCCAAGTGGTCCTTAGAAAGTTTAAGTTGTTGTGGTGGTGGTGGAAAGAAGTTCCCAAGTATATAAGGGGCCTGCACCCCTTGCCTCCGCCTTGGCCCAATCATCCACATCAGTCATGAATGGCATGATATGCCATAAAGAATATTCCTGATATTGTTTGAAGTTTGGAATATTCATCCCTCCTCTGTGTAAAGACCGGAGGGGGTGTCTACTCCTACTCTATACGGTAGAGGAGAGGCACAGAGGACCCCAGCCAAGATTTTCTATATTTGTAAGCGTGGCAAGCAATCAAGGCCTAGCGTCTCAGGAGGCGATGCGAGCTGGTACAGTGTCGTCCCCAAGCCCCCACAAAGGAATGTCCACACACTGTTTAAACAGCCTTTATATAAATAAGGATCATGTTTATATACATAATCACAATAACACACTTTGTGTTTCGACAATTCTAAAATGGTAAATATATATAGTTCTCCAGCATTGGATCTTTCATGGATTCACATGCTTAGAATATTCCCCGTCGTCCGACTGGGACCCCTCGGTACACATATATAGCCTTTTCCTATAGGAAAACTTCTGACACTTTTGTGTCCTATCTATGTCCTTTTGGGGGCCGCATACGCATGCCCCGTAGGATGCCGCGGTATAAAAGCCCCGCCCCCGCGGCTCCCTTCAGATTTCAACCGTCTCCAAAGTAGTGGGATCTCCTTGCAGCGTCTTACTATTTTGTACAAGGTTGTGTACTTGAAATTGGAGTTAAGTGAATTTTTCCTTCATGTCGGGAAAGGCGCTGTTCCGTCCGTGCGCGACGTGCGGCTTGAAAAAAGTTTACGAGGGGGATGGACATATGGATTGTATATACTGTCTCCACCCTCATCATTCGGCTGATAACTGACATATGCAAAGGGTTTTCTCAAAAGACCCTCAAAGACCGAAATCGACGGCTGGTGGCATGGTTGAATGATGGAGCGGGGGCATACCCCCCTTCGGAGGTAGGCTCCACACAATCGGCAAAAATATCACACAGCGCTGTATCGTCGGAACCACCGACGAAGAAATCTCGACCAGCGGAGAAAGTCACCTCGGAGTCATTCAGCTAAAGAATCTTCGACAAAATCGTCATCTTCGTCAAAGCATGACGAGGAAAGGCCGAAATCCTCCTCGGCCGATCACCATAGATCGACCACGAGTCGAGAGTCTGGTAAAAGCAGGCCAAGTGCAGAAATGGCGGGACCGCCAAAACCACCTGCTAAGCCACCGTCGTCAACGGCGGTCCAGTCATTGGCCTCCTCCCTACCACTGACGCATGTGGTATCTACCGCCCCACCGACTAAGACTGCGACGGTGGCCTCGTCGCCGGAGGTTCTACAGGAAGCCTGGAGGCCTGAAGTTTTCGATCCCTCCGGATACTTTACTGCAGGAACAGGCAGCGTTGCTGTCCTTGGGAGAGGACGAGAGCGGGGGAATAGCTGGCCCAGCAGACCTCGGGCTACGAGTGGTTGACAAGTCGTCGACGAGGGGATCCGGAATTCCGGTGTCTGCCCCTCTTCTCAATCCTCAATCTGTTTTGTCGTTGGAGATTCTGTCCACGCTTTAATCTTTAGTAAAGTCGTTGGACGAGAGACTACCTCAGGTAAACCTGCCACAGTCACCCGTCGACGAGCCGGGCCCGTCCCGTCCACCGACTCACTTACGCACGCCAGTCTCAGCACCACAGGCACCCCAAGAGGAAGGTGAGCTGCCAGATTTGGAGTCTGACAGAGGAGCCATGTCAGATATCTCCTCATCCCCCTCCAGGGATCCAGCCTGGGAGTCAGAGGTGGCGTTAGAAACCCCAAGGAGCCCGGCTCAGCCGTTTCCCCCCCCCCCCCCCCCCCTCCGGATGATATTGCATCATTCCATTTTATGATGGAGAAGGCGTGTAAGGAATTCGGTTTGTCCCAGGAAGAACAGAAAAAGGACTGTTCTTTTCGAACACATGGGTAAGAGGAGGTGGTCAGTGTTTTCAATACCCATACTAGATCATGTTTGGAAGGAGGGTTTGCAGACAATGCGTCACCCCTTTTCGGAACCGGCGGTAAAAGGTCGCCTTCAGAAAAAATGTAAGTCTCCAGAGTCTACCCCCAAGTGCTTATCCTCCCAACCAACGCCTGAATCGGTGGTGGCAGCGTCGAGGAAAGCGAAGGCCCAGGACACAAGTGCATGACTCCGCCTGAAAACGAGGCAAGATGTCAGGATGCCTTCGGCAAAAAAGTGCGGTCTGTGGGAGCAACTACAGTGAAGGTTGCAAACTCTCTGGCTATTGTAGCCAGATACGACAGAGAAATGTGTCACAGGCTGGCTCCGTTGCTGGATCATCTTCCGGAAGAGCATAGGAAGGTGGCGATGTTACTAGTCCGAGAGGGTGAGGAAGCCTCCAATCACGCAATAAACATTGCGGTGGACCTCGCTGAATCGGGCTTCAAGCAAGTCAATAATGGGGTCGTGTTACGACGATAGTCATGGCTTAATTGTACCTACTTCAGGCCGGAGGTACAATACAAAGTATTAGATATGCTCTTTGAGGGAGACCTATTCGGAGAGAAGGTAGATGAGGCCCTGAAGGGAATGAAAGAGGACACTGAGACGGCACGTTCATTAGGTGCCCTCCAGAGTGGCCGAAGCTACAAGTCTTTTTGTCCCTTTAGAGGGGCTGCAGGCAATTCCAGATTCTCTGCGTCAGGAGACAGATCCTTCGGTAGGTCAGCGCACCCCTCTCGGGGATACAGGCGTGCTTCTCAAACAGCAAACCGACGCCGGAACTTCCAGACCTCCAGGAAGAGATCATCCTATCCGTCGTCGAGAGAAGCAAAATAAAAATCAGCAATGATGAGCAACACACCGTTCTGGGGGGGAAGAGTATCAGCCTATGTCGACGAATGGGAACGAATAACAGATCAATGTGTGCTGGACACAATAAGGAACGGACATTCTCTACAATTCAAGCGCAGCCCTCGGCACATTCCACCTGCGTTCGTCGCTCATTCCCATCTGAGAATACTGCAACAGGAGGTAACGCTCATGTTAGCAAAAGGTGTGATAGAATTAGTTCCAGCATCACAGAAAGGTCAAGGGGTTTACTCGAGATACTTCGTCATGAAAAAGCCAAACGTAAAATGGCGTCCCATTCTAGACTTACGCGATCTCAACAAGTCCTTAAAGAGCCTAAAATTAAAAATGCTCACGCTCTAGGAAGTGATCCGAGCCGTTCAAGAAGGGGATTTTCTGGCGTCCCTGGGTTTGCAGGTCACGTACTTCCATATTCCAATGCGTCGGAAACACAGGAAGTTCCTGAGGTTTGTAATAAGGTGGACTCACTACCAATTCACGGTGCTTCCCTTTGGGCTCAAAACCTCCCCCAGAACGTTCACTAAATGCCTGGCCCCAGTAGCGGCCTGGCTAAGAAGGCAAGGCCACCATGTATACCCATATCTCGACGACTGGCTGGTAAGGGGATCCTCCCCTGCGTCGACCAACACAAGTTTGCAAGCCACCATGCAGCTTCTAAAACAGCTGGGATGTGCCATAAACTTCAAAAACTCCTCGCTGATGCCATCGAGAACGTTGGTGTTCCTGGGGGCACAGTTCGAAACCCAGTCGGGGCTAGTGAAGCCTTCCCTCGACAGAATCTCAAAACTCAATCGACTGGCCGGTCGACTACGACGAAACACCAAGCTTTCAGTGAGAAAATACGTTTCGGTCCTAGGGGCAATGGCATCCTGCATCCATCTGGTGGCCAACTGTCGCCTATTCATGAGGCCAGTTCAGGAGTTCCTTGCGGACCGGTGGACACAGGCCCAAGGATCGTGGTAAGACAAGATAATCATCGACGACAACAAACTGCTCCTGACTCTTCAGTGGTGGCAGAGTTTCCACAACCTGAACGGTGTACCCCTACAGGAGCCGGAGTTCCATCTAACCATAGTCACGGATGCGTCTCTAACCGGCTGGGGAGCTCACATGAGCACTCTTCAAACGCAAGGTCGTTTGTCTCAAACGGAGTCACTCCTACACATCAACGTGTTAGAGCTCAGAGCAGTGCGATGGGCCTTGAAGGCGTTCCTACCACACATCAAGGGATCGAGAGTACGAGTACTGACAGACAATACGACGGCCATGTTTTATTTGAGAAAACAAGGGGGGACGCGATCCAGGACCCTTTCCATGGAGGCCCAGAAAGTGTGGCATTGGGCATTAAAGCACGAGATATCCATTGTGGCTCACCATCTCCCGGGAGTGAGGAACTCGGAAGCGGATTCCCTCAGCAGAAGGATGGCCCAGATACACGAATGGGAGACGGACACAGTTCAGCTGATGAAAGTTTTCGAGAAATGGGGTCACCCCCCACTGGACGTCTTCGCAACGAAGGAAAACAAGAAATGCGAGCAATTCGCAAGCAGATGGCCTCAGGAGGGTTCCCTGGGGGAGGCGTTCTCCTTCCCATGGATGGACAAGTTCCTTTACGCTTTTCCTCCGTTCCCCCTCATACGGAGGACGGTGCAGTGGATACGCAGGTACAGTTGCCGGGTAATTCTAGTGGCACCGTACTGGCCGAGGCAACTGTGGTTTTCCGACCTTCTTCACTTGTCGCTGGAACAACCAATAGCGTTTCAGAGGGTCCCGAACCTACTGTCCCGGGACAAAGGTACGGTGTGGCATCACGACCCGGACAGTCTCAACCTCACAGCCTGGCTCCTGACTTTTTGGAATTTGGTACCTTAGACATTTCGGAGGATTGCTAGAAAATTCTGCAAGTGGCTCGGGCCCCTTCTACCAACAAATCTTACACCTATAAGTGGCGAAGGTTCTGTGAATGGTGTCGAGGACAACAAGGACTACACCCGTTAAACGTGACTCCGGCGCAAGTTCTGCCTTACCTGCTTCACTTGGCAGAGGGGGGTTTATCTTTCACATCGATAAAGGTGCACACCTGGCGGCCATCTCTAGGTTCACGAGGAAGAGAGTGTCGTCTCCTTTATTCAGCGACAGGTTAGTGAAACACTTCACGAGGGGTTTATTTCGATCTTTTCCCCCAGTAAAACGTTTTTCCACCAACATGGAGTCTCAATGTAGTGCTGGCAGGCTTAATGAAACCACCCTTTGAGCCTATGGCCACTTCGGCCACGAAATTCATATCGTGGAAATTGGTGTTCTTAATTGCTATCACGTCAGCTAGGAGAATCTCGGAACTGCAAGCGCTGGTCGTAGACCCTCCATACCTAAGATTCTTTAAAGACAAGGTGGTTCTGGCAACTAATCCTACTTTCGTTCCGAACGTTCCTACAGTGTATCACAAACACTCGTCCATTGTCCTCCCTACTTTCTTCGTGACCCCATCATCGGCAGTGGAAAAAGCTCTTCATACCTTGGACGTTAAGAGGGCCCTAAAATTTTACCTACATCGTACACAAGAACTCAGGTCTACTCGACAACTCTTCATCGCGTATGGTCCGTCGACGAGAGGAAATGCAATTTCTAAGCAAGGACTGGCTCGGTGGGTCTCGTCGACGATTGCGTTTTGCCACTCCAAGGCCGTAAGGGCGCTGCAAGGGCATACTAGAGCCCATTCTACAAGATCAACGTCCTCTTCAGCAGCATTATGGGCAGGAATTCCGCTAACAGACATATGCCAGGCTGTGGCATTGGCGGTGCCCCACACGTTTACCCGCCACTACTGCCTTGCGAGGCAGCATGCGGACGAGGTGCAGATGGGAAGAGCAGTCCTGCGCCATCTGTTTCAATAAGGTAAGCTCTACACTGTGGACAGTTTTTTCTACCTATTGGTGACCATATGCTTTATTGAGATACAGATATGAGTAAACTTATGTCTTGTGTACCTATGCATTGTGTATTTTCTGGTGGGTGTATGTTGCATTGCATTCTCACCGCAGTCTTCCAGTTTACTGCTATACAATCTAGTCTAAGCATGTGAATCCATGAAACATCCAATGCTGGAGAAGGGAATAGTTTCTTACCTGTAACTCCATTTCTCCAGCATTGGTATCTTTCATGGATTCACATGCGCCCGCCAGCCTCCCCAGGATGCAATGTATATGCTTGATAGGTTTAACCCTTCCTACTTTGGATGGGTCGAAATCTGAAGGGGGGCGTGGGGGTGGGGCTTTTATACCACGACGTCCTATGGGGCATGCGTATGCGGCCCCCAAAAGGACGTAGATGGGACACAAAAGTGTCATAAGTTTTCCTATAGGAAAAGGCTATATGTGTACCAAGGGGTCCCAGTCTGACGACGGGGAATATTCTAAGCATGTGAATCCATGAAAGATACCAATGCTGGAGAAATGGAGTTACAGGTAAGAAACTATTCCCTTCTAGGTGGTACCACGATTACTCTGATTCCATTAAAATGCATCAACTGTACTCAGTTCAAATCGCATACAGATCAACACAGCAAAACGATATGAACGATAGATTTAGGAGGAATACAAGTGGGTTAGACTATTGGCATAATACTGAGTCCCTACTCCTAGGCAATGCTCTGTATGAGGATCCCCCCCCACCAGGACAACCTGTAAATGAAGATGCACTGCAAGCCCAGTCCATATATTGTCTATTAAAGTCTTATCTTCTATAGTTCTGCAACCCAAATGTGCCTTGTGTTGGAGAGTTCTTTGTCGGGGAATCGACAGTCCCTTCTTGAGTGCACTCCCTTTCAGGCAGGAGCCACGGGTCGTCAAACTTCTGAGATGAAGGAAAGGTAAACATTGTTGTTGAGGCAGCATTTTCGGTCCTTGCAGTGCTCATTGATTGGTTGAAAACGTCCTGCAACAGGGGAGGCGTGCAGTGCATCTCGATGACTATGGTTCATTGCCTCAGAGTCAGTGAAGAACTTTGGCCCAGCAAGGGCGTCGGGTGGTCGGCGTCTGGCGTCTGCGAACGTGACGTGACCATGGCTGGCTTCAGTAGCTTTGTCGGCATCTCTGAGGTCTTCCGGTGGCGGGAAACCCACCGGCAGATTCTCCTAGGTCGTCGGCGGCCTTGACTTTCTATGGCAGGACGAAAGCAGTCGACGAGATTGAACAAGGGGAGTCCTTGGAACAAATGTTTTTAGGCAAAGGGAGCACTGCGGCTCTGGTCGGGGACTGTGGTCGGCGACAGCTGTCAGGTGCTTCTCTTCGTTCTCCTTGGCGGTCTCCTTCTCCGGTCAGCAGCCTTTCCTAGGTCTGTCTACCAGGAGCTTTTTGCAAAGATCAGCTGGTGCACGATGGTCCCTGTAGCTCGGGAAGAGGTCTCCTAGCCAGGTCCTCGCTTGGATCAGTTCCTTGAAGGCACAGCAGCTTTCAGATTAGTGAAGGACTGCAGCAGCAAAGTGAAGCACCAGTTTCAATGTCGGTTTCTACTTCAGCTTCTGAAAGATTTCGATCAGTGAGAGGCCCCCAGCTATACTGTTGATGTCTCATTCTTTCTGCTGGGCCACTCAGGCAGGCAGGCAATCGGGCGCACAGTGCATTCAGGCCATTCTAATCCATCCAGACACTCGCAGCAGAGAATGTGGATTCGGACAAGCACTCTGCCATTCAGCACTACACACTGCATTCATACCAGTTTTGGGCAGGGCTGTCTCAGTCATTGTCATACACCAGATACTTGACGCCCTTAACACAGAATACGTATTAATCACACACTTCATTCACCCAAGTCCCACCCCACGGGCGTACCCACAATATAGTCATTGGGAAGGCGCCAGCCAGTCTGTCCTGGGCTTCCCCACAACACCATGTATAGAACTTCCACCCAGCAGCCAGTCAGGGGGAAGGGACAGAGTCAGGGCTTCGCGGGACTTTGGGAAAAGTAAGGTAACAGGCAATAGAAAGCAAGAGGCCGCAGGGGCCATATTGTTTCCAATCAGGAATCCACTGATTGCAATGACTGGGCCTGGGCATCCAAAAATGGAGGATGCGCAGGGCACCTGTCAATTTAGCACAGATCTGTGGACAACCAGCTCTTAATGGGGTACATTGGTCACAGATTGGGCCAGGCTGTTTCTAAACAGACCTTGTCTCGGTGGATCATTCTCAGAATTTCTGAGTGCTATAGACTTGCTGGAAAAACCCACCTGAGGGCTAATTCCATCAGGGGCGTTGCTACACCGACAGCCCTACAGAGGGGTGTTCCTGATATGAACATCTGTGATGCTGCAACGTGGTCTTCCATATCCGCTTTTGTTAAGCATTATTGCCTGGATACTTCACATGTTCAGGATCTGGCCATTGGGAAGGCTGTACTGTACTCTGCCATTTAATGGATGTTCCTCCAACTCATTCCTCATCGCCCGCCCAGCCTACCCCTCTGAAGAATTTCCCGTGCTGTTGCAGCTTTCGTTCCAACAAGGCTGACAGTCTACGCTGGCCTACACAATGTCAGGTGGGGAAAAAACCATGAACTGGGGCTTTGTGCGCTGTACTTGCTGACTGAGGCCTCCGAGGGACATCGACCCAACGCCATTGACGCAGGGTGCCCTCTCTCGAAACATTTCCGAAGCAGCTGAGTTGTGGACATTACATGTCAAAGATGAGGAAATACATTGAAGGAACATCCAGTCGAAAAACATTACCAGTTGGTAAGTAACTTGTTCATCTCGTTAACACTATGCCAATGTGAGGCAAAGACTGAATAAAGATTGCCATTGGTCACTATTCCAAGCACCTCGAGGTTTTTGGTGATGTGGTATAATCAAGGAACTGTGATGTCTAATTAATTTTTAAACACATTCGTAAAAGTCCTGGCAGTAGAGTTCACCAGCCAATTGTGAAGATTCCTGGCAGGGGAGTATAGCAGAGCAGGTGGTCCACAAAGTTTCAAATACTACAGAAAGACTGTTGTAGACTTTTTGTTTAAACAAGAATCTTGCAAGTCCGGTGAAGTGCAGGAACAATTTGCTAGAGACATTTTTCCAGTTGATCTATGAATCCAGGGGAAGGGGAACATCCTCTGGATCCATGGGTCTTTACCCTAGAAAACATTTTTGCTGGAGTCATCTTTGTTCTTGGTTTTGAACACTTTTTGGGCCAACCCAGACAATGACATTTCCATGCACCTTTTTTGTTTTTTGTTTTGATTAGTTTAGTGCAAGGGTCTGAATAGGACATTTTGGACACAAGGACAGGTTTCTTTCATAACAGACATCTTGACATACAGACTTAGTTTTTAAGCACAGAAGTCTTTTTAGAATGGGGCTAGAAGTTTTATCCCTACCCCTTTTTATTTCATAAAATGTCTGATTTTGAGGAAAAGTTAAATTTGTGTCTGGCTCTCCTTTCCGACTCCTCACACTGATGTCCTGCCCGTTCGGCAGGACATCCCTTATGTATTGATGGAAAGGGACTTCCGACTAAGACTACAGTGAGTAACTTTTTTCTTTTTGTGGGAGCGATCTGATTTGCATTTTGTGGTTGGCCTGGTAGATGGCAGTTTCCTAGATTAAGTGGGCATCCACGAGAGTGTATAAGTAACTAGATGCAATAATGCATTCTGCTTCTCCCACAATGCTACCTAAAGTATACCCCAGCTTCAATACTTTTTTCCCCACTATCTAGAAAAGAGACTTCCAATACAAATGTTCAAAATCCACTACATTCTACATCTGTTATTTGTGAAAGGCATCTTCAATGTCAATGTGTGCTGAACTTCAGAAACTAAAGACTGCATTATCCCAGAGACGTTCAAATCTATGCCATGTGCGCGAGTGGGACAACTTGTATAGCACACACTGCATAACTGGATCACCTCTTGGTGTTGCTCATCACTGCAGAGAATTTAGCCGATAGATGCAAGCACCATGGCCTTGGTCTGAGAAAAGGAATGTCTTGCGTTTGTAGAAATCATAAGTTTCCTACCAAATATGTGCAGGGAATGTTTCACTTCGTACTGTCCCAAACTTAAACGGCTGACTCTATGGGATGCACAGCAGGCTTTGGGAACACTGAGCTGGTCCGATTGGTCAATCATGGAGAACATGGGGGAGGGGGATTGTAGCAATGTATGGAGGGTAAAAACTATACTTCACCCCCAAACTCACGGATAAAACATTGTCCTAATGATGCTTTTTGACATTGAGCCAGTAGAGAGCAGAGCTCTTGTCAGCAGAGGTGTGATCAGGTATCCTAAGACCTAGCACAAGCTTCACAGCTACGTTCTGAATGCAGCTTGGTGGTCTACGGGAGCCCTGCAACTGGGGCGAAGCAGTAGCCCAGCCAGGAAATGATCATAGCCCCACCACCATTTCTCGATCCTCTATGGGGGAATAAAGAGAACAATGAGGGCTTTAATCGTGGAAGAAGTAGGTTTCCAGAATTCAAGAATATAAGGGATTTCTTAGACACCAAAGGGACATCTATATTTCTGACGAGCTGTTTATATGCTCAGAATATTTTAGTCTAATCTCTCGGAAGAGATGTTCAGTGATCTTGGGGCGGTTGCCTAGAATAAGCTTGTATTCCGGTCAGAAAGGAAGATGGATGTTCAATGGCCCCTTGGGTAAACCACAGTGATAATCTCTTGATCAAGATTCATTTTCCACTATATCGAAGGCGCTGAAACATTAGCACACAGGCCATGGTAGTGTCCCTGATGTACTTCTTCAATAGTAGAATACCAAATGGATAGAAGAGGACTCTGTCCCTCACTGCAGACGAAATCCAGATTAATAATCTTTACGTTTGTTGGTGCGAATGTAATATTTTTTTCATCTACAACCTTCACCTGACTTTGAGTTTATGTACAAAATATTTACTATTTGCCTAGTACTATAGCAGACTAACAATTACTATGCAATAGGTGTCTACAATATGTCACCATCACACTCACTGCTTGTTGGTGACTTAAGACCAAGGAAGGCAGTGATTGGCTGCAAATGATGCCACCTACTCAATGGAGTCAGACAGCCTAGCGTGAGAGTCTGACTTGGACTATAGGGAACATGAGTCCTCAATAGACAATGTCTCAAATCACCCAGAAACATTCTTTGAAGCCCACACACAAGTGCCATCTTCTGTCAAAGCAGAAGGGTTCTCCAAATGAGTCTCTTCCAAAGCCACACATTAGTGCAACACACCCTGAAAGAAAGGATCCTTTAAGTCCAAAACGCACATCAGATGCTTCGATATTGAAGATGGATACACTGGTTTAAGGGGTTTTAATGCCAAGCGTACTCTTGTGTCCTGTCCCCTTTCCGCCATACTGTATGGGGGGGTCCCTCGCTAGGGACGGACGATAGAACCTTTTTCACCAGAAAAAATGGTCTTCCCCTTTAAATTTAGAGGCGTGCGGCAGTGGGGCCCTCAAAACATGCGCTCCCCTGACTCTGCTCACCAGTGCCACTCCTCAGCCCTCTTTTCCAGGTCAATGGGAACGTACCGCTTTCACCAGTGCTCCTGGGTTTGGCTTCTGCCTTGTAATTCCATGCGCTCTTACCTGGATACTGTCTTTGTCTTTTTCTTCTAATCTTTAAACAGGTACTTGGTCCTCTGGCGCCATGCTCCTTGCCGGCGCATATCAACATCCTTGGGCTTCAGCAGGTGTGCTCTTCCCCACGTCCGACCCCCGACGCTTTGCGCGTCTGCTGCCTTGCCCCCTATTACAGCTGGGAAGGCTGTGCTGTGTGCTACACGCTTACACTGCAAGCTCTGAAGAACAGGTTAGCAAGGTGGAGGGAGCTCTTCGAGAAGTCTCCTCCAGAAGACTTGAAGAACTTTGTAAAGGCCCAATGCAGGGCGGCTATTTTCCATTGCACCCAGCAAGGGCGATTCCTTTCCTGGGAAATGTCCGAGCGGGAGGGACAGTTCAGGTCATCACACCAGCACAGGTACCAAGGCTCATTCAGCACTGGTCGCTAGATCCTTCCGGAGATGGCGCTGAGGGACCGCAAGGTTTTTATACCAGCTGTCCACCCGAGGGGCTACGCGCTACTACCGGACAAATGTCTGAGGGAACGCCTGTATGCAGCACTACCGGAGATTCGGCCGAGGGCACTACGCTTACCAGATCTTGTACTGAGGTGCAGGGTAGGCCTCAAGCCCCACCGGCAAGAGTCCAGGAGGAGGCCGGTGCTGAGCCAGGCACCATGATGCAGGCATTTTGCATGCAGCTCGATAAGATTGCTGCCGCGCCAGCCAAGATTGCTGCTCATCCAACTCTGACCCAATTTGGGGACCAGTTAGGAGATGGTGTCCAGGTGGGACTGGTCTTCACCAGGTACGTTGCCTAGAGCTTATCCATCTATGTCACAGGGCAGATACCCCCTGCAACCATCAATGCAGAGTGCGCACAAACCCCAGCTGACGCCCACTACTCCGTCAATACCACCACCTGCCACCCCCAAAGCCTGCGTGGACAGCTTTTTTGAGAAGTTCGTCATGTTGATTAGGTCCCCTCAGATGGGCTCCATTCTTTGGGATGTGATCAGGGACATGCTGCCTCCAGTCCCTCAGACAACACCCATAGTCATTCATCCTATGGCTCAGGTGCCTCAGGCCCCTGTGCATCCCCAGCTGCCCATGCTGGGTACTTTGATTCCGGCTCCGCTACATCCTACAGTTCCAGCGGTTCCACAGCAGCCTCCGGCTCCGGTCCCCACACCTCAGCCTACAGCTCCCAACACTCCTTCGCCTACAGCTCCCAACACTCCTTCGCCTACAGCTCCCAACACTCCTCCACCGGCGCCAGACCAATCAGGAACCCTGGTGGACACCGATGAGGACGACGACTCCGACACACCGTCAGTCAAGTCCTTCCATGATTGACTTGCAGGTTTGGCTGAATACTTGGGGCTTCTACAACCTGAGGCGAGGGCCCTGGCTGAAGTCCTCACTCTACATTCCACAGGGATTCTGATGCAGAAGGATGTTATAGCCTTGACCAAAAACCAAAAAGGGATGGCTGAAACCCCATCTGGTGCTGCCCACCAACAGGTGCCTCTATGCCAAGTATAGGCAGTTGGAGGGGGATACACGCTTGTTGTTGGCTCACCCGCTAACACACTGTGATTGCTGCGGCTTCCATATACTCGAAGCCACAGTCTTCATCGGCCACCTTATCCTCTGCTAGGCAAGGAGGATAAGATCTTGGAGGCTTATGGAAAGTTCTATTCCAACGCCTCACTGCACCTCTGTCAGTCTAATGCGGATGCCATGCTTGCAGCAGTTAACCAAAGGCTTTGGCGGTAAATAGTTGACTTCCTTGCGGAACATCCAGTGTACAGTCCGGCACGCTTTAAGGCGAGGCTGACCGAAGCAAAGATGGTGGCTCATGACATCATGGCGTTAGGTGGCACATATTGACATCTCAGGCCATCTGCGTAGCTACGGACAGGACGCTCCGGGCTACCAAGTTCAAACTGGACGTCCAGGAACGCATATTGGACCTTTAATTCGAAGGTAGCAACCTCTTTCATTCCTCCACCGTTGAGCTCGATAAGAACAGCAGTTCCCGAACTGAGAAATCTTTATCCATCATCACAAAGCCCTCGCCCAAGGCCTACAGTCAAACGCACCAGCGTTCCAATAAGGGTCGGGGCATTTGGCGGGTTCCGGAGCTGCCAAGAACGACGGTCAAGCCAGCCGGACCCATATCGGATTCAACACTGCTGCAAACGGCACAGACGGTGAATAAGGGCTTCTTTCAGTCCCCCTCAGCCTTCGAGGGACAAAAGGCATGACACTCCCCTCCGGGTCCACGTGTCTCCGGTGGGGGGCGGGCTTGCCCTCCACGCGCAGAATTGGCACGCAATGTTCGCGGACCCCTGGATCCTATCATTAGTGTTCTCAGGCTACTACCTACCAGTTCCTCCCTCTCCTCCTACAGATTGGGACAGCAACTCTGTTGGCAGAAATGTGATTGCTCGTAGAGACCCAGGTAGTGGAAGATGTCCCAGCCCCCCAGCGGGGTATAGGCTTCTACTGCAGGATTTTCGCCATACACAATAAGAACCAGGTTGTCTTGAAAGTTGTTGCACCTTTCCACCGTGAACCTCTCTCTCTCCCGCTTCAAAAGTTCAAAATCGTTATCCCAGCGCTTATTGCAGACACACTGCAAGGGAGACTGGATTTACTCCCTGATTCTGAAGGACTCTTACCTACACGTTCAAATTTGGCAGCCTCATCAGTCCTGCCTTACGTTCAGGATCATGGGCTTCCACTTCCAATACAAAGTTCTACCCTATGGCCTCAATTCAGCCGCAAGAGTCTTTACCACGCTTATGAACGCATTGGTAGCCCTTCTCAGGGCCCAAGGTCACCATGTCTATCCATACCTAGATGACTGATTCGGCAGGGCAAGATCCCCGGAGGCGGTTCATCATACCTTCTCCGCGCTGCACGACTTGGGATACTCCATCAATCTCAAATCTCAGCTGGAGCCGATGGAGAGTCTAACGTTCCTGGACCTCATCTGGGATAAGAGTTCAGAGTGAGTGCCTTGGATGACAAGATCACAGCCATCAAGAGGGCCACACGTGTAATTTTCTCAGCAGAGAGGTGACCTCAGCATGGTGGTACCAACACCTCTTGGGTATCATGGTGGCATGTCTTCTGGCAGTGTCTTATGCAAGACTCTATTACAGCTGCACTTCACAGCCTCATGGATTCAGGAGTGGGGTTCACAGGCAGAACTAGTCAGCATTCCTCTCTTCCTACAGCAGGACCTCGTATGGTGGAGCACGGACTGCAATCTGAGGGTAGGCAGGCCCTTCCGACAACCAGCACTGCAGGTTACCATCACCCCAGATTCATCCTTGGAGGGCTGGGGAGCTACCCTGGACGACCACAGCGTCCATGGTGTTTGGTCCCTTCAGGACCAGCAGGCCCATATCAAATGTCTACAGCTGAAGGCCATCTGGCTGGCCCTCAAGGCCTTCCTACCCCTCATCAGTGGCAAAATGATCCTCAGACAAACCACTCCACCAGCATGTATTACGTCAACAAGCAGGGTGGCACCTGGTCCCTTCTGTGCACGCTGGCGGTCACCATCTGGGAATGGGCCCTAATGAGCGACATTCACCTGACAGTGATCCACTTCCCGGGGAAATCGAACATGGAGACGAGCAGGCTGGGGGCAGACTATTACAAAAGGCAATTGAATGATCAGGTCCTTGGGATCACCCTCAGGTGGACCTCTTCACTACCTGGTATAACGGGAAGTGCCCTCAGTTCGCATCCTGGAAAGGACAGTGTCTAGGCTCGCTGGGCGATGCGTTACAGAAACAGTGGAACAGCAGGAACTCCTATGCCTTCCCTCCCACTCCACTGGTTTACAGGGTGATCTGCAAGGTAAGAGCCCCGGCACCTCAGCATCATTCTGAGAGTTGCGTGGTGGCCGGCGAGGCCATGGTTCTCGCAGCTACTCAGCCTGTGCCCTTGCAGCGTGGTCCCTGAACAGGTCACACTGATGCATCTGTGCCTCTTGCAGGCGAACCTGTATGTCATTCAGGGGGCTATGAGGAATGCTACTAGGAGCCAGTACAAAAGCCAAGTGGACTAGGTTTTGCCACTGGGGTGAGTCGAAGGAGGTTGATCCTCTCTTGCTATCCTTTTCAGCACACCTCGCACTCTCAGGGGTGCAAATAGACTCATGCCGAACTTATTTGGCTGCCATCAGAGCTTACTGGAACTCTGAGGAGGACGTTTTCTCATCCGCCTGTCTGATGGTTCAGAGTCATCAAGAGGCCACACCCCGTGTCGGACCTTAATATAGTGTTGGGTACCTTGGCGCATAAAACTTTTCAGCCAGTGGCGTCCACGGACTTCATGCTGGTCACCATTAAGACAGCATTTTGGTAGGTCTTACTTCTGCCTGTCGGGTCAGCGAAATCCAAGCTCTGGTGGCTTCTGAGCCAGGAGTTATTGAATTGGGTGCTCCCCTATTTTTGTTAACAAGGGGGTGGCGGGGGGGTCAAACTGTATATTGGGGAGAATTTATAGTTGGTGAACTAGTAAAACAGATTGACTACTCCTCTCTATGCGGTCTCATCTGCACACAAGATCTGGATCTACTTTCACATTACGTAGATCAACTTCCTAGAGCAATTTAGGCATTTCCATGTATCACACAGCTTTGGTAACATACTTATTTTCTTCATCATAAAACCAATCTAAAAAAATAACATAAATCTATTAATAATCATACACCACTTACATACAACCATAAGTTTATATTAATGGGGTAACTGAATTAAATTGTCTTCAAACATAACCATTGGTGAGTTATGTGCAAGAGATCGTAAAAAAAACATTGATTCCTGTTTACAGTCGACATGTTTCGGCCCTTACAACATGTACTAGACCCTCTCCTGGGTTGTCACATCAATTTAATAATTGGGCCATCTTCAGGACATATATAATTTATTCAAGAAGGCGAATTTCGTTCCTCAGCGGTAGAAACAGTAATCTAAAAAAATACATAAAACATTTTTAATGAAAAGAGATGCTATACTGAACTAGATTTGAAGGTGATGACTCGTAATATTTTAGAATCGACCACATCACTAACACTGCTGTCCAAATAATATGACTTGGGACTTCTGAGCATATATATTGGCTGGATTAGTAGCGTCCAGTAACCTAAAAATAAAGGTATGGGATTTTTTTATATTGTCCTTTTTTTTACTTTATTGTTAATATTACTTCTAGCACATGAAACTTTGATGACAGGGAGATGTATCTGTAACTTGCGTGTCAAGTAGTTTGGTTGCTCGCATATCATTTGAGCTTGTAATATCTCTATGCACCAGACGGTGTCATCAGTTGGGGCAGTGACCCCTGAGCATACTGGTTTTCAACAGTCAATGTCTGTTAAAGGAAGGATTAATTAAGATTCTGGTTTAAAAAATACTGCTATATAGCAATCGGTGGTTCAAAGAAAGGCGATATTTAAATTTTTGCCTTTTTATGGTTCATATCTAGATTTGCAAAGAATAGACAGAGCTTTTCCAGTCTGGAATTGTGAGCCTGCTTCTCATAATGGCGGGCTAGCGGTGTTGTGAAATTTATCTAAAATGACAACTAATGCTGTTTAAAATTCCTCTTTCATGGATGCTGAGCACCAAAGTCATACGAGTTTTCACACTGTTGGAATTGTTGTATTCCAAGAAGAAAGAAGAAAACACATTGCATTAGAACAGTTAATCAGTTTCATGCCGTGTTTACTCCCGACAGCCATTCTGTGATGTTAGAAAAGTTTGCGTACTGAACTTGAGCTATTTAACTCTCTTCCCGTCACATGACAGGGAAGAAAAAGAGCGTGACCTGCTATATGCTGATGTGTTGTATCAAGGAAAGCACAAAAACATTTTATATGTATGTCAGTATGGCGCTTTAAAAACATTTTGTCTATAATTCATTTGAGCTCGATCCTGAGCTAAAGGGGTATTTATAGAACAAGCATCTCGTAGCTGCTTACCGTATATACTGTTATATGTGATTAGTCCAGTATCATTGTGAGAGCTCTGGCTTTTTTGGAAGCAATTATCGGCTCTCAACTGAGTTTACTGCAAAAACCTAGTGTCCTATCTTTTTCAACCTGTATGTCCTGTATTTTTTTAGAGGATTATAATCAGTGTAATTAGCCACGTAGTCCATCTGCAGTCTATATGTAGGCAGTGTGTAAGATAACCAATTAGCCTGTATCCTTAACATGGTCCATCTATAATGTGTCGTTTTTATGTGGGCAGTGTGTATGGTACCCAATTTAACAGATGAAACCACTTAAGATAGGTGGTCCTAAAGAGACTATCATTAGATACATTCTGGAGTGCTATTAAGGTTGCAATCACTAATGTTGTGGGTGACTCTTAATGACTGATTTCATCGGTATTAGGATCCGAATGGAAGCCTAAATAAACACACTCCATTAGACGGTAATGTTGAGGCCACGTTTCACAGTATCTAGATTATAGATCCACCGCTGTTCACATTTGGTGAGGGTAAGATCTCTGTTCCCCCTTCTTGGGGACTGGTTGATCACTTGGATAACGCACCAGAGCATTTCTGTGCATTTATGTTTGGCTGAAAAATGGTGTGTGCTGGGTCTACAGAGAGAAAAATGGAAGTAAAGTCATATTCACTTTACTACTCTTGGGAACAGTTTATCCAAGAGAAGGTATAAATCCTAAAGTCAAGCTGGGGGAGGGGGTCTCTAAGGTTGAAGGGAATTAGCAAAGTAATGAGAATTCTCCCTAACACAGCACATGCCCGTGTTACTCACATCTCTGCTGATCTCTCTAGTTTTGCCAGTGTGTTTTAGATATATGCCCCCCTACCCCACCATGGAGTGGATAGAGAGGTCCCATTGGTTCTGGATTTAGAATAAGACTGCATCAGATATGTCGGAAACCAAGCCATCCAACTTAAAAGGGCCCTGCATACAGGTACCCTACTCAATTTCCATATACCCACCGGCTGCCTGGGACTTTGCAGTGAGGGGAGGTGAAGGGGCACAAAGGCAAAACATGCATTTTCCATGGTGGCCCACCTCGAGTCTGTGCTTAAGCTGACAGATGAGGCCGAGTGGTCCCTGCCTTTTCCATCTAGCTGGGAGAGGACCCGCTCCTATTCCAATATCTGAGGTGTCAGTTTGCACTATATATGGTCTGGGATGGTCAGGTTCCTTGAACAGGGGAGTGCCACAATGAACCCGTTAAGCCCTGAAGTGCTTTCTCTCGCTCCTCAGACCAAGAATCTTTTTTAGGTAAAGGTTAAGCAGTCAAACGGGTCGCTATGTGCCATTGTTTGCCATAGAATTCCTGTAATACTGAGTGGCACAAAGTCCCACCTAGGGTTTGATTGAAATGTGTACTTTGCTGTCTAGAGGCTGAATCTTACCCCACCAACCTTATGCCAATGGTGGTGTTCGGACTGATTATTCACATCCCAGGCTATCACTTTTGGAGAGGCATTTAAGAGGACGCACACAGAAATAAATGAATGCCCTTCTGTCTTTTCAAAATTATCCTCTATGCCGCAAACACAATTTAAGGCAAACCTATACTAGAACAAGCAAAGAATGTGTACATATTTTATAGAATGCTCCTTATTCTTTGTTCATTAACCATGTCTAGACACAGCCTCAAGGTTTAAGATTAATCATTCCTTGCGTGCAATATATTACCTAGTGGAACGTTTGCATAGCCTTGGCTTGTTGACGGAGACACACCTCCCCACCTTATCTCTTCCTTGACAAAAAAACCCCTTGCCATCGCTCACAGGCGACCTTGCATGCTTACTTCCCACATGTTTGTGATGTGCAATATGAAACTTCATTCCCAGCACAAACACTTTTCCCAGCGCGAGTGTATGCCTCCCTCTTTAACAATAAGCCAAAATGGCTGAGCTTCTGCGCGAACATTGAAGACAAAATGGCATCTTACAGTAGGTCACTGATCCTTGTCAAATTTGGCATTTGGTTGCCTTTATGGTCAAGTGGACCGGCAATGCAGTCTGTAGCTAAGTGTGACAAAAAACTACAATATCAAGATATGCCATGCAAAATTCATTAAGCCACCTCAGGACATGATTGACCAAACTCGGAAATTTAGCAGGTACAGTCTTTAACTTTAAGGACAATACTGTGAACTGGTAAAGACGCTCAGGTGTGGGGAATGCAGTCTTCTCCTTGGCACATAGATATATTTGCCAATTCACTAAAGTAAGATCAAAGGTGCTTAGGTACTTGGCAAAACAAAGCTTGTCCGCCAGTGCATCAGTTTGTGGACAAGTAAGGCCCTAGCAACAGACCTGGCAGTCACGGTCCATGGTGCGATGGCTTCAGGATACCTGGTTGCATAGTGTCTTGGCAGTAGCATTTAGAGCTTTGTACTCTGCAAGTATTTGTACTCTGTGCAAGTCAGCATCAGTATACACACAAGTCATTGTGGTGTGAGGTAAATAGTTTTATTTTGGTGCAACACCCTGCTCTAAACAGATCGCTCTAGTCCCTTTACCCAAAGACAGAAAAGAGTCCAAAAAGGTGTATGTCAGGATGTCGTATAAAAAGTAAAGCTGCTCTTTTTCTAGAAACCTCTCTAGCCTGAGCCTAATCCAATAATTACAAAGTAACAAAACTATAAATAAAATGGTTGAGGGCTTCCTGCCCGGTTGGGTGGCATCTGACCCACACTGAATTCTCAACTTACTGTGTAGCGTTTCTGAGGCTTTTAGCCGCATCGTAATATTCCCAAGGGCTTCTGCCAGTGACATGACATAAAAAAAATGTCTCTAGTACTTGGACCTGTGTTTCAGTTTCTTAGTCATTCGGTGACTAGGGGTTCCCAGTTTGGTGCAGGGTCTCCGGTTTTGTCCCCTTGTGGGGTCCTCTTTCTCGTGCTCAGCACTTCTCTGGCTCTCGGATACTTTCACGGTTTCTAATTCCTCTGCCCTTCGTGTGATGGTCATATTCTCACCCCCTCTGCAGCTTGGCTTTGCTGGCAGGTGAGTGGCATTTGTGCATGCTCTCTTCGTCTTCATGTCAGGGTTTTGACTTTTATCAGAATCTGAAAAGAGATGAATCACACCATTGGTTTTTGTTAAGGTAACAGCACTGTCGGAAAGCATGCCAGGTGAACCATTCTCAGTGATTTGGTGAAATCCCTAAATAACTACTGTAGACCTTGGCTTCCTGGGATAGTGGAGGATGACCAGTTTTCCTGCTAAGGGATGGCATTCCCTCTAAGGCGTGGCCACACCCATTGGTATACTGCCTGCCCCCTATTGGTGTGTATTGATTAACCAGCCCACCTCCCTAGTCCAATTAGGGGGTTGCTATAGTTTTGGCATCTTTTTGCTGCTGAAGGGACAATTTGACAACATCCTCAAAGAAGCCATCTGAAGGTCTGCTTTGTAACAGGTCATGAAGAGGCCAAATTCTCTGTCTGATCCCAAACAAGGGTTCCCATCGCCACGCTAGGGCTGAAAACATTCAGCTATGGAATTCTTTTGGAGCCTCTCTGGGGCGCCCCAGTCCACTAAATAGTTGACCCCACCTATTCGGTCTAAAACTGCAAGTTCCTGATCACTTATCCTGTAAGGCTTTAGGACTTGTGCCACTTCATGGCCAGGGGAAAAACAAACCAGTCAAGTCTTATGGTCCTATCAGTTCTTTACTACTGCTTGACCAGCCTGTAACTTGTCATTCACCTCAGCCATCATGAGAGCAATCCTCTTTTTCTGACCCAACATATAGTTCACCACATTTAAGGTAGGTGAAGTAAAGGGATTTTCCATGCTTCCTTAATGGGGGGGGGGGAGAGGCTAGAGTCCTCTGTGCGTGTACGAAAAGACGGCCAAGGGGCTAAACTCAACTCCTTTTTGTGCCGTAACTCTAGTCTAAAAGATATGGTAAAAGGTCCCACTTCGCCAGTGCTCTAAAAGTCCAGGCTTTTCAATGTCTCTACCAGTTAATTGGTTTGTCAAACTAGAAAAACCCACATTCCTTCCACATGGTGATAGTTGCTTGTTTTGTTCCTCCCCTCCCTTTCTGCAACCCTCTCCCTAACCTTTTTGTTTTTCTTCGGCTCTACCAGAAATGTCGTCAGGCCTTGTACGGTAGTTGCCTATCTGAAATGTCGTCATGCCGAGTACGATAGTTAATTTCACATCCTTACTGTTAATGGCCTGTAAGAATGTCGTATTTTCCCTTGTTCCCGCCCGAGCCTTGAAGCGCTTTGAAACGCATGGTGTATAGGCGCTGTATAAGTAAACTATCATTATCATATAGCTGGATGTAGTTTGTGCCTTTGACACAACATATTTAGAAATGTCAAATCTAGTAAAGCTTCCCTAGCAGCAGACTTAACAGTTAATGTTCTTAGTGGGCTGGCTTCAGGATAGCTGGTGGCATAACCCACCAGAATAAGCCTGCTGCCAGAGCATGTATGAGAGTCAAGGGGTCAATCATGTCAATCCCTACCCTCTTAAATGACATACCTACTACAGGTAGCAGTTCCAAAGGAGTTTGGCCATTTGCTCAATTTTTGCCTGACAAGTGGGGCAATACCTGCAGTAGTTTCCTATCTGGCCCCCCATCTTAGGCCTGTAGAAAAACCTGCTCAACCTCTCCATAGGCTTCTTTGTTCCAAGATGACCTACATGGTGGCCTTCATGTGCCAAGTGTAAGTTGCGCAGACAGGGAAACAACCACCTGTTTGGTCTCCAGCGGGGAACTATGGGCTCAAGGTACATCAGCCCATCTACCCAAAAATAATCCTCGGTTTCCTAAACATCTCATCCTCTGAGCGGGAACAGGCTGTTTCCTGAGGCCTTCAAATGATTGACGCACTGCTCATTTACTGAGTCCTTCCCTGGATGAAAGGGAACTTTGCAATTCAGACTAATCACTAGGGCTTCAGGCAACATATCTTCCTAGTCCCATTCAGTTGCTGGGCCTTGTACCTAGATCGTAGTTGCAGAAGCAGACTTTTTCTGTCTGGGACCTAGTACAGCCTCTTTCGAATGAATTGTCCCTCAACGTATACCACATCTGTCATGTAATGTCCACAGCTGTGTACATTACATGCCAAAGATTTGGAATACGTTGGAGGAACATCCAGTCGAATGAACGTTACCAGTTGGTAAATAACTTGTTCTTCTGCTGTATCATCCACAAGACTTAACTCTTCAGTATCATTTTCGAGCCAAACCCTACCATGAACCTGCATCTGAATACTCGCATGAATCCTAACCACTCTGTTTATTGCTACTGTGACAGGCATTACTGGGGGAATTTGAGGGTGGGCGGGGGGCATCAGCCAACTTGGTGGGCCTTAGATGAACTCTGGCAAGCTCTTCCGGATTTACCAATGAGAAATCTGCCACAGTTCGTTTGATATTCGGTAATAGAAAGAACAAAAACATTTTTTTAGAAAGACTGTTCTGTGTCCAAACAGAGCGGTCTCACTAAATCGAACTGTCATCTTCCCCCCCCCCCCCCCTGCCGAACATGATTGTGCACAGGGGCTGACGGGCACGGGAGTGTATGGTGAGTGAATGTGGGGGTCTGTGTGTGTCTGTGTGCTGCAAATGGGGTGGTGGGCAGGCAAAAGAGGGATTTGGGCGGGGTTAATCCCCCCCCTCCCCCCATTAGCAAAACTAGGGGGAGCGGGTGGGGCGGAGAAGGGGATCTCCTTGCCTGGGTGGGGGGAGGCCAGGGGGAATGTCATATTTTGGCATTTCTTAGGATTTAAATACAAATCAGCGCAATTTGTGTTTGTTCTGTGTAAGAAGATGCACAAATTTGCTCAAGCATGACCAGATTAATCATGCCGGCAATAGTGATTACTTTGTGGCCTTCAACCCACCCACATACATTTTTGAGGGAGTTACTCATACGTGAGCCAAGTGACATTCCCCTTGTTGTGGCCTATAAACATCTTTATGTATTGGCTAGGAGTCTTCCCAAACTTTAGGAGCAGTTATGGTTTAAGCTTAACATCTTTGAATCCGCTTTCAGGAACTCCATAATGGTACTGTACCCACTCTGTGGAAACCTGGCAAGGATCCAAGCAACATTTTCAGTATCTACAACCTTGTGCACCTCGCAAGCAAATTATAATTCAGTCAACCATCTGTTGCTATTATTTGTCATCATATATAGCCAACAAATCCTTAAACCTTTATGATGGGAGGACTCAGAATAATTCACATACCTTCTAGAGGAGCTAAACCCCCCAGTAAGCCTTATTACTAGCATTCCTTCTCCTTTAATCCATTTTAGCTATCTTTACTTCAATATCGTTGATATTTGTGTCTACCCAGTAAAGCTTCAGCATCTGCAGTATTGACAGTATTAACATTAGAAGTGTTCTGCGTTATCAGTTTCATTCATATCCACTTCATCACTTGTATCATCTGCAGGAGACACATGCACAGGCCTGGTACCACTAGGCCCTGCACCAACTTTTGTTTCTACGGATAAAGGTAAAGCAAATTTCCAAACACCCAGTGAACCATTAATCTCTGCAGAGGTAGGTAAACCCTTTTCTGGCGCATTTTTTGCACCATCTTCTTTTTGCATGGACAGGTTTTCATTAGTGCGTGTTTTCTGATTGATCAGTTATATCAATGTTAACAAGCTTAAGACTGTCAAAGCTTGGACATCTGTGTACCTATCACGATCAGATAACTCCATTGACCCTTCACAGTACCAATCACCTTATCCCACTGCTGAGCACCTACGAAAATGGTTTTTCAGAATTATGCCTATGGACAGCTTCAGAGGCCACCCTATTCTGGTGAACTGGAAAAGACATTAAGGTCTATCTAGCTAGCTAAACTTTAAATATAGTGCGACTGAGTAGTAAAGGTTGAACTTGAGTGTGTGGGGCGCAGGCTTCAGTTAAGCACAAACTGAGAACTCTTAGCAATTCAAGTTAATGTATAGAAAGTCATTTTATTAGGCCTTGAACAAACACTTATCAATTAAAATCACAGGTAAGTAAGCTACTAAACATATATTATCAACATGTGCACATTCACCTTGGGCTGCTCTGACTGCAGAGCACCAACACTTTACGTTTCAAACTGACCAGTTTGCTATAACACTAACATATTAAAGCAAATGAAGGCAAAGGGAAGTATAAAAACAAGTATTTGCAATGCCAACAGTTTTGGCTTTAGTGTAGGCATAGGATAGGCATTTGCTAGGCACTGCTCTAATAGTACTAACTGACCATTAGAGGTAGCAGCTGCAAAATAATGCAAGTAACTGTGTAAATAAAGTGCCTTGCAAATGCCCATCTAAGAACAATCACGAGCCAAACTTTTGGTCTTTTTGTTTGTTTGTTTATTTGGTATAGCGCAGAACCAAACCCAAAGGGTAGCTGGGCGCAGACAATACAAGGATACTTGTACAAGGATACTTGAGAACTTGGTTACAGGAAATAGTTATACAGTACAAATAAGAGACAAGGTGCAAGTGCGAAGAAACAGTTAAAGCTAGTTGACCAGAAAACAAGTTAATCTCGTTACAATCATCGGGGGTCTCTAGAGCAAGTGGCAGTGGGGAGGTCGAGCTAAGTGTCATTGGAACGTATCCAGGTGAGGACTTTCCGCCTGAAGCTAGGGTAGGGTTGGTCCATCCTGAGATCAAGAGGGAGTCTGTTCCAAGTTTGAGCAGCTATAACCGGAAAACTGGAGCCACCAGCTGTACTCTTTTTGCATCTGGGCACCACTAAGGTGTAGGCATTGGTCATTCTAGTGGGACAATTTGAGATTCTCTTGTTGACTGTTTGCCAGGTAGGGGGGAGCTATGTTGTTAAGACATTTAGAGGTGAGGGAGAGGGCTTTGAGGGCAATCCTGTCTGATTTTTAGCCAATGGATATTTTTTCTGGAGGTGGAGATATGAGCTCTATTAGGAATATTTAAAGCTGCTCTAATCGCGTTATTTTGGAGAGTTTGGAGTTTATCAAGGATATACTTGTTAGATCCTGCATATAGAGCATTACAGTAATCCAGCTTGGATATGATGAGTGCATTAGCCTAGTGTAATGCAGCTGGTCTCAGTTAGAAATGGTCTACATGCTCGGATCAATTTACAAGTTTATACAGTGGAAGATGCTAATGAGTTTGTTTCTTGAAGGTGAGCGCTGAGTCGAGATAGACCCCGAGGGTTTTGACTGCAGGCATCACTTTGATGACATTGTCGATGTTGAATGAGGCATAGTTCGGGTCAAGTTTTTTGATGGCCAACTCTGAGCCGAGGATCAGTAACTCAGTTTTGTCGTCATTCAGGCAGAGGCCATTAGATGCCATCCATACCTGAATGAGGAGATATATCTTATTTACTAAGGCCGTGTCTTCCAAGAAGTTGCCCGAAAGGGGTATAAGGATCTGAGTGTCATCTGTGTAATTAGTGTAGATGACACCCAGTCCGTCCAACTTGTCAAACAAAGGTTTAGTAAAGATGTTATACATCGTTGGAGATACACATGATCCTTGAGGGACACTGCATTAAACTTGTGTGGGATCAGCGGCTGCTACGGGGGAGAAGACTCATTGTCCGATTTGCAAGGAAGGATTGTACCCAGGTTATGGCATCACTTGAAAAATGAGCAGCGGAACTGAGGTGATTGCATAAGACTGCGTGATCTACCAAGGCGAAGGCCACAGATAGGTCAAGGAGGTGTAGCATAGCTGATCTGCCATTGTCCTTCAACTCGTCAATTTGGGTCTTAAGGTCAATCAGGGCTGTTTCAGTACCATGAAGGGAATGGAAGCCAGATTGACGTGAGCCTAGTAAATTGTTGGTTTCTAAGTAGTCCTGAATTTGCAGGTAAGCTACTCTGTCAATGATTTTAAGCAGAAATGGGACGGTGGTGATGGGTCTGTAATTTGTCGGCATTGCGGGGTCAAGTGTTTGTTTTTTTAGCAAGGGGAGCACCCAAGATTGTTTTAGGTTATTAGGCGCTAGGTTAGACTTAAAGGATGCATTGATGAGTTTAGAGATGAAGGGGGCTAGGTCTCTAGCTGCATCTTTTATAATGTGGCAGGGCAATTATCTCCTTTGCAGTTCGATGGCTTTAAAGATAGTATGATTTTTTCTGTCTCTAATATAGTTATTTGTCTGAAGCTAAATGTGTGAGGTATGTTAGGCTGGTTTAGAGGAAACTGTGACTGAGGTGTGGGCTCCGTTGGCAGGAGCAGGGAGGCTTTTTTATTGGCATTTTTGGTTTGGAGCAAGCTAATTTTGCCCGCCAGGGCATTTTGTATATTGGTGCACCAGAGTTTATTTTTAGGAATGTTATCAGTCAGTCAACAGACCTCCAGTGAAGGAAGGCTTATCTTTGAGATCTCAAACGTTGATCGAACAGCATCGTATTCTAACCCTCTAGGTCAGCTGCCATTCTACACCCTCAAAGCGCTCCCCGCCATATATTTGAAGTGTCATACGTCGGCGTATTTGTTCCCAGCTTCCCAAGTCAAAGGCCCCCCCCTTTTTGTATTCTTGCAGTAGTCCGTTGTTTATATTCATACCTGTCTGGCGTCACGTGATGGAGCACTTGCGGTTCAGCTTTGCATTCGTGTTGACTTATGTTCCAACCCTCCTGAGGGGCGTCTGTCCTCTCCCCATGACATGCTTTTTGCTTTACCAAAAGTCCCATTGTCTTAGCTAGATAAAACTGGTA
Source organism: Ambystoma mexicanum (assembly GCF_040938575.1). Classification (NCBI taxonomy): domain Eukaryota; kingdom Metazoa; phylum Chordata; class Amphibia; order Caudata; family Ambystomatidae; genus Ambystoma; species Ambystoma mexicanum. The sequence goes on along the minus strand of NC_090934.1, from coordinate 307,060,435 downwards.
TGTCCCAAACACGGCGGCTGGATAGCCTTCACCTAGTAACCTAAAGCACCCCAGAATGGCTGAGCTCGGCACATCCCTATTTCTCAGTCATTTTCAAGTTTTGTCACCCAGCAATAGTTTGTGGGGTATCCCTCAGTCAGTCTGCTATAAATAATAATAAACTTTGGTCAGTAACGTATAGGCGTAGCTAAGGCATTCAAAGGAGAAAGTGCAGTCTAGAACTTGCAAACCCTCACATGTGTACATTTGCATGCCCTCCCCACACCCAGCTTGACCACCATCGGGAAATTTAATTTTTTATCAAACCCTTAAGAGGCTGTCGAGTCCTCCCACCCATATGCTTTCGGCAGAACCAACACCATTTAACAAGAACACTAAGCATTCCCATAATTTTCCTGTTTCTTTTACACAGGGAATTTCCAAAAGCCCAGAAAGACACACATTCAGATATTCTACATTTTCTTTTGCTGTTTTTCTCAAACTTTCATGTTTGCAAATAATGACCTACATTACTATGCACTCATCACGCTTGAGTGTCTGTAAAGGCCTACATCTCTGTGGTCCAAAATAGAGTAGGAAAAAGCAAAAATAGTGTTGGTCGCATTGAAGGAAATTGCAGAATCCACACAAATTGAATTCCTCCCAAACAGTCTGATGCCATTACCAGTTTGGTTCTACACTTGAATTCGGTGCAGTTCTTTCATGGGCTAGTTCATTTAAGTCTATTGCCATAGTAGTCAATGTGCTCGAAAAGGACAGGTTATGCTTGTGGTGTTAGGCCATTGGGGCAATATTTTCCTCTGGGGCAATATGAATGTCATTGATTTGCACTGCCTTGAAAGCCATTACTTTCTAGTTTTGCAGGGATGATCAATCTAACCTCTTTGGAATTGATGGTCACTAATGAAAACTACTGTTTGATCTAGCTATGAGTCACCTGAGCTCTCCAGTTTCCCGATTGCATGTTTGAGAGCCATCGATGCCTGATTTTATTTCTTAAAATTATGGACTTGAGTTTTAATTCCTCCATCTTAAGGTAAGAACTACATGTCCCAGAATTTCAAGAAAAAAAAATTAGACTGTGCATTTCACTTGAGGACTTTGGAAACTTGAATTCTGCTGCAGCTAATATAATATCCACTGAAGGGATATAGCCTTTGGCTGGAAAAGGTTTACTAAAGTGAAGACCTACTTCCATGCACACATACTGCTGGATATATTGAGTCCTGGTGCTCTAAATGCAATCTAGTTGCTAAGCGGAAAGAGTGCTAGTTGACTTATACAAATCCCATGCTGTAAACCCAAATGAGACTGACCTGGTTCACATAGTTACTGCTTCTCCCTTTAGTGTTCTCAGTAATAACCTACAGTCGCGGAGAAACTTCAACTGAGCCTCCACTGACGGAGTAATCTTTGATATATTTTATTTGTATCGCTCTCGTACACAAGTGTTTCAGAGCGCGGCAAGGGAATGGGACAGGGGAGAACAAAACGATCTTACTTGGCCCAGTGACATTGAGATCGTGCAAGTGCATGGGAAACGGAAAGGGGAAAAGTGTATGGAAGGGGGAAGAGTGGAAATGCAGAGCAAAGGATAAATAATAATAAATACAAATAAAATACATAATGGAGCAATAAACCGTGGTAGTGCAGCCAGCAAGTGGCAAGTGCTGCCTTTACGGCAAGAGAACTGGATAAGTCTAATAAGTGCATTAAAAGATGGGTGACTGTATGGGTACAGATACAGTCCCCAGTGCAAGGGGTGGCCGGGAGGCAATGCAGAAGGGTGGCAGGTAAGCTGGTAACTGGGCTAAGGGGATGGAGGGTGGCCAGATGCACAGTGCCAAGAGAGCAGATCAGCAAGGGAGAGGGGGGGGGCAAAGGCAGATGCAAAGAGGAAGGTCTTGAGGTGCTTCCGGAACCGGAGATGGTTTTCCTCCTTTGCTTGTCAATCTTAGGTTTTCTGCAAACATTCTACCTTGCATGCATATCCTTCTCTCTAGTGTACGAGGGTGGGAGACATGGTAAATATCTGTCTTTTCTATGAAGTATTTATGCTTTTCAAATTAATATCCCTAGAGCCTGTTACTTTTAGTTTTTTTTAAATAACCTTATGTACAACCTGCTTTTGTGGGGTGGCTACGTCCCAAATATTGGTGCAGTTGACTGACAGAGGAATTGGGTAGTGGTTATTTTTTAATGAGTTGGATATTGTGAATGTTAAAGCAATTTTTTTTCTCAACAGCTGTTCCAAAGACCAAATGCCCTCGCTGTACAACAGCTTACGGCAGCCCAGCAGCAACAGTATGCATTAGCAGCAGCCCACCAGCCTCATATAGGTGAGTACTTGCATTCCATCCCTTCCTTTCAGTGAGTGGACTCATGGTAGCATGCTATGAGCCAGATTGTTTAATGAATCTATTAACCTTAACTTACCACACTTACATATACTACTTTAGAATACAGCTTGACTCTGAACTCCAGGTTCTCTTTTTGGTAAGCAGCACAGACCAATGCTTTACGCTTTTCTTGGCCAGTGCTTTTGGGATGTCCTTACCTGATTCATAAAGCAACACACCTGGCTTTCTTATTCGAAGCTGCGCTTCCACAGTTCATTGCTGTACTTGCTCAACCATCAGCTGGCTGATCTCCGGAAGGAACTCCCACCCAGTAGACCTGACCAGAGCCCTGGATTACAGCCAAGCAGTACCATTAATAGATACACAATCCCACCCCCATAGAAATAAAAAAAACTTCAGAATATTGATGCAGCCAACTGCATCAATGTTAGCATTCTGCATATTGTTCTCCTGATGTAATTTCAGATATTGCAAAAAAGTTAAGACTCAGACGGCATATTTGTTCCATCAGCATTCCGATAAACTGCATGCCCAACCTCTGTTCTCCCCTTTGCATATTCAAAATGTGATAATGGGGGGATTAGTGGCTCAACACATTTTGACCAGTTTAGTCCCAGTTAGGACACCAGAATAAATCAATTTCACTATTTTACAAGTAATGCCATGCTTGGCTGATTTAGTTGTCCTCGTAGTTAACATTTCTTGCCAGTAGTCCATGCCACCAGACTCACTGGACACCGTCCAACTCTCTCCTCCCCCCACCACCATGTACAGCTGTACCCCTTCTCTGTGCCCCTCTGGATCCTAGCCCCTGCTGTACATCTGTTCTGTTGCCTCTGAAAAGAGCTCTGGTATGCATCTGCACTGTTGTGTATTTGCATTGTTGTAACCTTCTGTCAAGCAGTAAGTTGCTTCTTGAAGCTAGCTCCACGCTCAAATAATGCCAGAATGCATCATTATGATTGCCTGCTCAATGTCTTCTAGTCAGTTCAGTTGGCATGGACCTGCCTGATTTTTTTTCTTTTTATTTTAGTGGACATTTGTATGGCACTTGTACACACACATTTCCAGGCACCACAAGACAAATGTGGAATTAGGAAAAGAAAATTACAAAAACGACAAGTTATATTGGCCTTTTGACAATCCTACTGTGCAAGTGCAAGACAAGGTAGTAAGTGCAGGGGTGCGGGAGAGGAAGACTTTTGTGGGAGGTGGTGCCCAAGAGGGGGGTGTGGTGGGTGAGCAAGTGCTTGGGGTTTCAAGTAGGCAAGTGCTGGAGAAAATAGATGGGCAAGGGAGGAAAAGTGCAATGAACCGGGTAGTGGACCAAGTAGGGCTAGTTGGGTGAAGGGTGCCTGAGGGCCAGTGATCCTGGGAGCACTGGTAGGGGGTGGTTTGGCCCCTGTATGACTCGAAAGGCATACAAGGGAAACTTTGGAAAGAGATATTGGGCTTATCCTTGGCAGTGGCCAATGTGGTTATACGCCATGAGCTCTTTCTAATATCTCTTAAAGCAAGTTATGTGTGGAAACAGCTCAGGAGTGGTTATGTGTGCTGATTCTGTTCCATCTGTGAAAAGGTTCTGTTCTTAAATGAAGTCGGTGTTGCTTTCCCTGGGACTAACTGCAGAAGATCTCACCCAACGTCCGGGAATGGTGAAGAAGGCACTCTTTAGGGCTGATTGGGTCGAGACTGTTGAATGTTTAACTTCCTGCTCCACGTACAGTGAATATGCTAAATTTGTGCATGCGAGAGAATGTATTCTGCTGTATCGTTTCCCTGGTCCAAGGGAAGAACGGGCTATATGCGCTTTAGGCTCAACCAGATGCCGACCTTTGAAAGGTCTAAACATTGTAACGATCACCCCAAGTTAGAGCCTGGGCTTACCGAGAGACCATGTAGATTCTGTGGGGCTAAAGATTCTTTGGAGACATTTAGTTCTTACTTTTCCTTACTTAGAGGCTATGCGTCTCGAGCGTTTTAAGGATAAGTTGATAAAAACGTAGACTCTAGTTAATCTCCTTTGGAGTAGATTTATGCAGGGGACCAATATCTCCCTGGTTCTAGCCCTTAATGAATTTCTGCAAGGGGTAACAGAATTGGAAATAAAGAACTTTGCAATTTAAGGTTTTTTCTTTTTTTATTGGATGCTATGAATTTGACTGTATGCCGATTGACCTGTGATACCGATGTAGAAGACCAAATGTATCTCACTTTGTATGTGGTTTAAGACATTTAGATGGTACTGGGCTAGGTGGAATTGGATATATTGGTTGTATTTTTAAAGAATTGATGAATTTTTGTCATTGAAAACACTTTTCTAAAAATAGTTTTGTATGTTTAAGGTTTTCTGTAAACTATAAACGCAACAATAAAGTCAAAGGCACTAGGTCTCAGTTGCAGAGGGATGTTCGCAAGGGAGGGGGAGAGCGAAGGAAGAGGAGAAAAGGAAGGTCTTGAGACATTTCCGGAACTTAAGATCATTGCCTCAATTGTGAGGGGGGCAGAGAGGCTGTTCCAAGGAAGGAATCTGCTGAGGAAAGGGATCTACCTCCCACTCGCTGCTTGGATAAACATTTGACCAGCAGAGAGTTTGAGCCAAAGGACTTAAGAACTCTAGCCGGGAGGTATTTAGAGATGGAAAGCTGGATGTAGAAAGGTCCCTGGCCCCAGACAGCCTTGTAGATGATGCAAAGGGTCTTGGATGTGATCCTTGAAGTCACCGGGAGTCTGTGGAGAGACTTTAGGGCTTGAGAGATGCGGTCCCGGGGCCAAGGATAAGTCTTGAAGTCCTATTCTGGACTATTTGAAGAGGGCGAAGGGTGGAAGAGACTGATTAAGGGAGATGCTGTTGCAGTAGTCCAGGCTAGAGAGAACCAGGGCTCTGGGGAAGTTGCGCTTCTGGAGGAAGGTGAGAAAAGATAGAATGACTGAAGAGGTGGAGCTGAACGTTGGACTTTCTTGGCAAGGTCTGTGATGTGTGGAGAGCAAGAGAAGTCAGATGACCCCCAAGGTTTTTTGCTTCACAGGAGGGTGAGGGGAGAGGCCCCAAGGAGGATGGCCGTAGTTGGGGGGGGGGGGGGGGGGTAGGGTGGTTGATGGACCAAGGGGCAGGAGTCCCGATGAGAAGGATCGGTCTTACTGGCATTAAGGCAGTGATCATTGTCAGAGCACCAGGCCAAAATATCAGTCCAGTATAAGCGAGGAAGGAGAGCTTAATGGAGAGCTGTATGTAGTCTGCAGAGCACTGGAAATGAGGGGAGAAGGTGGAGATCAGGTGGGCCAGAGGGGCCAGATAGTTGTTGAAGAGCCATGGCGATAAAATAGAATATGCTAAGGGACTCCACAGGTAGAGAGTGAGGTGGAGAAGAGAAAAGGACCGATTTGCAATTGGGATGGTCTGTTTGAAAGGAAGGTGGTCAGCCACGCCAGTACTCTGTGCGTGATGCCTAAGGTGGTATGGAGACGGTTTGAGGATGGAGTGGTTGACGGTGTCAAAGGAAGCCGAAAGATCAAGGAGGATCAGAACGGAGGGAGTGTTTGGGTCCAGGTTAGAGAGCAGGTCTTCACAGGTGTTAAGCAGAGCAGTTTCTGTGTCTTTGCATGCCCTGAAACTGGACTGGTGGTCATGGAGGCAGCCAGACATTTCGTTGTGGAGGGTCAGTTGGGGGATGACAAGCTTCTCCATGCGTTTTCCCAGGAAAGAAGTGATAGTGATGGGGCTGTAGTTGGCAGGGTAAGAAGGGTTAGCAGACTGCTTTTTTAGGAAGGGGTGCACAAGAGTGCTTAAGGGGTTGTGGGAAGGAGCCAGTGGCAAGAATGGTTGCAGAGTCAAGAGTGGTTGCAGAGGTCATCAGCCAAGGTTGGGGTGAAATGGGCAATATTGTCCTTGATGGTTTTGGAGGAGCGGGGGGGGGGGGGGGGGTACCCGGTTAGAGGAAACTTTCATAGAGCAGACAACTTGAGATCTCAACTGGTACAATGGGAGGGCAGAGGGGGACCAAGGGAGGAAAGTGGAGGTGGAGCGGGAGCAGAAGACAGAGGATAGGATGTCCAGAGTTTTGGAGAAGTGGGTGGGAGGAGAAGAGGATGAGACTGCAGAAGGATTGTCAAGTTCCTTGAATATTTTTAAGTCCCTGTGCCGTGTTATTGGTGGCTTCAGAGATGCAGGCTTCGACAGGAGCCCTCTTGGAGCTGATGGTGAGACGGTATTGCCTTTGGAGTAAGCAGCTGGCCAGTTTGTCAGAGGATGAGCTGGATGCCTGCCACTTTTACTCGCCACTTGTGTTTCAGGGCTGCCAGGTCGGAATCGCACCAAGAGTTGCATTTGGAGACACTCTTCATGCAGATCCTCATGACTGGGGCAAGGATGTCCAGAGTGTTGGAGATAGAGAGATGGAACAATTGCCTGTAATCATTCATCCTGTCCCCTTTCCTCCATCCTTGGGGGCGTCCCCCAACATCCGGACAAGGCAGGACCTAGTCAGCGCAGCTCCATGACGAATGAGACTCCTTCCCCAGGGTTGCATGGATTGGGGTCCCTCGCATTCAGTTTCCGGCTGGCCCGAGGCCTTCCAGGCTACCGGCTCCCAAGCTGAAGGGTCCAGGGACCCTACCAGGCTGTCCTGGGAAGGGCGATCAGGGTAATACTGTCTCTAGCACTGTATCTTTCATAGATTCACATGCTGTGAATATTTCCCGTCAGGCTGGGAAACCTTGGTAACTTTAATATAACAATTGTCCTAAGGAAAACTTTGACACTGCATCCTATCAACGTCTTTATTGGTGCTTTGGGCTGCACCAATGGGACGTCCAGTATAAATAGACCACACCTTTGGCTTCCCTTCAGATTTCAACTGTCTCCAAACTGTTGGGATCAACTCGTGTTCTCTCGAGATTTGTTTGTTCGTCCAATTTTCTACGGGTTCATTGCTACAGTGTGTTCCAGGCCCATCATGTTATCTGTGGGTCTGAAGAAATTGTTCCAGCCATGCAAGACCTGTGGCTTCAAGAACGCAGCCTGTCCCTACCGTTGCAGCCAGCATCAGTCCACGTAAGAGTCAGAGTGGAGCAGGAGCTCCATCCCACTGCAGGAGCAGTGCCACCTACCCTGCTGCAGGCCCTTGCTGCTCGGGTAAACCAATGGGCCATACACCGGCATGAATCTGCCCCAGCAATCCTTTGCTCGATTCTTATAGTGGACTGCACCACCATCAGTTATTTGTGCTTTGAATCTCCTAGATGCCTATTTTATCAGCCATGTACTACTTACATCCAGATTGCGCGCGAAGGCGCTCTGGCCACCATTGATGCCCACGAGGTGAGACCCAGTCCATGATGGCCGCCACCTCATTTTGAATCAACTCCCAGCAGCTCTACCTCTGTTTCTACTGCAATTACCCTCCTGCCACAAGCAGATTGGCAATTGGTGCTACTTCACAGCCAATCAAAGGCCGGAAAGGCGTAAGCCGAACCGTCGCACGAAGGACATCACACTAAGGACCGCAGCCTGTGCTGTGCCTGTCAAGGGACGCACAGGGTACAGGCCAATTCCCCTGGTCACCTCAACCTGTATAGCGCCCCACAAGGCACACACAACCAACCACAAGACTAAGCTTACTCTTGGGCCCATCACGACCATTGCGTTAAGAGCCTAAAAAGTACTGCCTAATCCAATTGCTCGAGCCACATTGCTCGTTGGGCTAATCACACTATGTACACGTGAACTGCCTTGACATGCCTGCACCACACGCTAATCTTAACGACTACTGTAACATGCAAATTGTGCAACATGGTAATTCTGCTAACAAACCCTATGCCTTAGTCGATGCGAACAGACTCATCATCATAGCCTCGGTTAATCTAATTAGTTTTACCAACTGTATTGCGTGCTAACTGACCCAACTATCCTGTTGCGCCCGCACAAATTGAACTAGCCTGCTTGCTATAGTAACCATAATAGCTTGAACACTTGCTACTATAGTCAATTGAATCAGCCAATTTTACTCTACCGTCTGTAACTAGGACCAGTCTATTTTGCAACAACTAGTATTGAATTAGTTGATTCTGCTATACCCACCTGTGTTACCTTATTTGCTTTTATCAGTAACTGGAACCAGCCTGTTGTGCTGCCCCAGTATTGAATTGCCTATTCTGTTATACTTGCTTTTATGTGCCTTTATTTGATCTTATTTGAACAAACCCACCTGTCTCCTTAGACAATTCAATTGGCCTATTTTACTGCACTGTCCATAACTTGAACTAGCTCACCTTGCTTCCTATAGTATCGAATAAGCCTATTCTGCTTCACATAATTGATTCAGCCCTTTATGCTCTTTACGCCTATCTCGATGAATAGTTAGCAAATCGAATTAGCCCATTCTACTGCATCTTTGCAATTTCAATCAGTCCGGCCGCCTTAGAATACCTCTGGCTGCCTTGAACGGGTTCTTATAAGACTCTCCACAAATATCCTAGACCACGGTATATTACCTTAAGCTTACATCTAACACTGCATCACCAACAGGATGCGTGCTCCAGATCTTCTTATTCTTAATTACAATACTCCTAGCCAACAAATACAGGACACCTTTAGCTCGTTACTATCTCTATGGCCTGAACGGCATAATGACCAGGATTACCCCGACACACACACACCCAACCGCCAATCAACCTTAATGACTTTGCAAGATTACAGCACCCTCCCATACACGACAGCCAATCATGCAATATTATTGCTAGAAACTAAAGAATCCGTTCTAGATTAGCCAAATTATATGAACCACCAACTAGAACTCTTCCTTCCACTAACCGTAGAAAGACCACCCTGCAAATTGAAACGCCTGATATCATCTGCGCTAAAAGTCCACATAACCCGCAGAAGGTCTATGCGCCACATACCCACTCTAATACCCCACCGTCAAGGAATCCATAATAGACCCAACATCTACCAATCCTCTCGCCAAGGATGCTTTAATAAACACCAGATCCCTGATAACCCATGCTACCGAGCTAGCCAACCTCATCCAAATTGAAAACCTTGATTTCCTGGCTATTACTGAATCCTGGCTTCATGCAGCTGCAGGCTCTGCCCTTATGCTAGCGATTCCTAACGGATACACTATATTAAGATCTGACAGAAGTGAAACACGGGGAGGAGGCATAGCCCTTATTGTCAAATCTAATCTCTATCAGATTAGCTCCAGCCCCCGACATCAAAACTTGTGAAAGTCTCATAGCCAAACTCTCCGTCAATGACTCTGACTCTCACTAGCCATCTGATCTATAGACCTCCGGCCCTATGGGCACTTTTGAGGAGGATATATCTACTATCCTGTCCAAGTACTTAACACTCCCCCCAAGTCGTTTTACTAGGGGACTTCAACTTGGGTTTCAACGACCCTAAAGACTCGCATGCATCCAGCATTGCCAATATTCTAACGGAGTTGGGCCTCACTCAGTGTTCCACCCTACACACAATAAAGGAAGAATATTAGACTGGGTAGTAGATTACAACTGTAACCTTGCTATCTCGTCAATCTCCCCCCCCCAATATTTGGACAGACCATCACCTAGTGACCTTCTCTCTTGCAACTAAAAGACTGACCTCCATTCCTACCCAGAGGACCCCATCCATCCCTACAAGGAACAAAAAATATTACCCTGGACAATCTTCTCCCCCTAATTCTCCCCACACAACGATCTGCCAGAGTTGAGGCCTTGGTGAATGAGTACAACAAAACTATGTCCACAATGTGAGGTATCTTGTAGACTATTACCCTCCGATGAAAATAAAATTAACCTTAGTAAGATAACTGCTCTCTATAAAAGCGAAATACTGTTGGCGAAACGTAAAAAACCAGAATATCTCAAGCCAACTCAATCACAAAGGAGTTCTTTGTTATCCTGAGTGTATTGGAAGCTCCTATCCCAGTGCCAGACAACTGTAAAAGACAAATCTTGGTGCTCCAACATACAGCAAGCTCTTGCCAACAAAGTCACCACTTTACAAGCCAAAATTGCCATGAAAAAAGCATCACTTACTATAACTCCCCCTCATAAAAGCTCCTCCACGTCTCCCAGAAATACTGTATGCCCCCCCGCTTTAGTTCTCTAAAGTCTCCATCGAGACTGAAAAAGCTTTCCTATCGCTTAAACATCTGTCAGAGACAAATGCCCTGCCCAATCGATAAAAGATGCAGCCAGACTTCTCGACTTAATGCCTTATTTTCGACAGGATCTATACCAAGTAACCTCAAAGAATCTTGGGTGCTTCCTTTACTTGAACAGTCACTAGATTCGACCATACCCACCAGACCATACCCACCAATTACCGACCAATCACAACGGTACCTTTTCTTCTGAAAATTATAGACAAGACGCATATTCTCAAATCCAGAAACACTTGGACTCTTAACATTTGCTAGGAGCGCGCCAGTCTGGTTTTAGGCCTCAGCACGGAACTGAAACTGCATTAATAGACCTAAAGTCCCAGATCGACGAGCTCAGGGACAAAGTGAAACCAGTCCTCCTACTCTTCTTGGACTTTTCAGCGGCTTTCGACCTTGTGGACCACAAGGTCCTCTGTAGCCACCTCAATTAGGCTGCTCATTTCTCTGAGGAAGCTATAGTATGGATACAATCCTTTCTCAATAACAGGACTGAGGGTCTTATCCCCTACTGCAGCCGCAGACCCCATCCCGATCACTTGCGGAGAGCCCCAGGGTTCATGTGTTTCTCAAATGCTATATAACATTTCCACGAAGCCCCTTTTCGATCTGGATCATCTTGGTATCACCTACACTAATTATGCAGATGATACTCCGATCCTTCTTCCACTTACTGGGATTATGACAAGGAGTTGGCCTTGGTGGATAGTGTTCCTCATCATCCAGGCATGGATGGCCACCCATGGACTATACCTGAATGATGATGAAACAGATGATCATCCTGGGCACCACCTCTACTCTCCAAAAACTGGGACCCAGCTATTCCACCTTCAATATTGACAATCTCATTACGGCCGCCAGTGAGGTGAAAACCCTGGGTGTCTATCTGGACTCCACCCTTATATATAATAAGCAAATCAATGTGATGGCCTCTGCTACCGCATATACTTGTAAACTGATCCAAGCAGGGAAACCCTTCCTCTCCAACAGCTGCATTACCTTGGCTAGAACACCCATTCTGTCAAAGCTGGATTATTGTAATGCTTTATACATCAGTGCCAATAAGGCAACCATCAATAGAATCCAGATTCTCCAGAATAACGCTCTTAGAGCAGCACTCGGAATCGCAAGGAGAGGGCACATCTCCGAAACTAGAAAATGTAACAATTGGCTTTCTACCTATGAAAAAATGCAATTAAAATTTGCGTCACTAACATATAAATGTCTAAACAATGCTGCACCCTGATATCTCTCTGAGAGACTCTCTAAAATTCCCACAAGACTCACCAGATCCTCTAGCACAAACTGCCTTTCAGTCCCAAGATTCAAACTCGCTAGAGTCTGGGGTCGCAGCTTCCACGTCAAAGCAGCCGAACTCTGGAATTCATTACCTCTCCCTCTGCGAGAGGATGAATCCTGCCATAAATTCTGCCAGAACTTTATAAGTTGGCTGAAAGAGTGATTAGTAACGCCCTGCCCCTGACCTTTCCACGATATGTCCTATACAACCTGTATGTATATAAATTCCAAGATTTGCCCTGAACTACATGTATGTATATAACCTGTATGTATATAATTGCCCTTGGTGTGTAACTTAACTGTATTTTTTATGTGATTATTATAACGTGCAACTAAGCTATGAGTGATCTTATGCAATGTGCCCTGATACCTAGGGGTCTGGAGCGCAATACAAGTAATAAAACAAACAAACCAGGGTATGGTCATGCGGACTGTCTGTATTGCCTGTACCCCAATCACTCCTTGGAGAACTGCGGTATTTGCCAGGGGTTCTCCCAGAAGACGTTCAAAGACCGTACCCGGTGGCTCATTTGCTGGTTAAACGAAGGGTCCTATCTGGGATAGGAGGTTGGTTCAGCCCGCAAGGGCAAGTCTTCTGCGTCTTTGGCGATGAGGTCCCTTACGTGCTAGAGGGCAAAATTGGCAGAGGCGGTGTCGAAGAAACCACGCCCTGGGGGCTGGCCCTGCTTCGGTTTCAGGAAAGGGTGGTCAGTCTACGGTGACAAGGCGGTGCAGACAGGTGAGGGGTCCGGAGGCCTCGCTCCAGGATTGCAGGCTCCACGGCCAGAGAAGTCTAAGGTTTCCACTGGCTGGCCGGAGAAGCATGGGGATCCATTGTGCAGGCCCTCGTCTTCAGACAAGAAGTCGCATTTGCTGTCCTTGTCAACAAAGAAGTAGTCGTCGAAGGACTGGCGTCATTCGCCAGCGAGTAAAGTTTTTCAGACGCCATTCCAGCTCTGCATCTAAGCGGCCATCTTCGCCGGCGAAGCCCAGGCAGGCGAGTGGGGCCTCGATTACATGGACGACAAGCTCGTCAACAAAAGTGCCCCTGCCGACGACCGATGTGGTGCCACTGATGCCTTTGTCCACCTTGCCGACTACTACCTCGGCTCTGGCCTGGCTTACTACCACATTAACGACTGCCTCAATGACGGCAGTTTCAGCGGGTGTGGGACATCAGAGTTCTGGAAGTCTGCTGGGTCTGATGGAGATCCATTGCCTTCTGAGGAAGTGCCGTGGCAGTCTGGGATCGGCTTTGCGCCGTTGCTCCGATGGACATTCTGAAGCAAGATCCATCCACCTATGATTTGACCTCTTGTCCGGAGTCGTCGTCTCATCCGTTACTGCACCCTTCTGCGTTGGGCCTACAGCCTTCGGTTCCATCTATATCAGCCAGGCTGGGGGCTGTTCCGCCTCAGTATCCGTTGGTGAACCTGCACTCCCTGATCTCCCTGCAGGTACTTACTATGCTGCAGTTGCTCCTGGGACAGTTGGATGCCGGGCTCCCGGTACCCCAATCCCCGGTGGAGCCCTTGGCCAGCCATTCCCTGACAGAAGGATGTTGTGTGTATCCCCTCACCAGGGTTCGCCAAGGAAGTCTCCCCAGGTTCGGCCTCCGGTTCCATCTCCTAGGATCAGGAAGAAGGGGAACTGGTGGAGAGTGACCCTGATGTCGTCCCGCAAGGCACATTCTCGACTGTCATCCTCTCCCACGCGGGCCGGCACCTGGGATATGGACCCAGAGGTGGATTCCCCCAAGCAGTCCGGCGCAGCTCTCGCCCCCTGATGTCAGCGCTTTTCATGCCATGATGGCCAAGGCATGGCACGAGTTTGGCCATACTCCGGAGGAGAGAAAAGACTGCATTTTATTCGACCATATGGGGAAAAGGCAGATGGCAGTCTTCTATATCCCCACCCTGGACCACGTGTGGCATGAAGGGCTTTGCACGATCCGCCATCTTTTCAGAGTCTGCAGTCAAGGGCAGCTTGGAGAAAAAGTTTAAGGTGCCGGAGTCCACGCCAAAGTGCCTCATGTCACAGCCCATATCTGCGACTGTGGTGTTGGCGGCTGCCAGTAGGAAGGCGCATAGACAGCAGAAGTGTGCGACTCCCCCAGACAATGAGGGCCATAAACTGGATGCCTTCGGCAAGAACGTACTGACCGTGGGGCGATGACTGTTAAGCCGGCCAACTCGTTGGCCATTGTGGCGCTCTACGATAGGGAAATGTGGCGCAGGTTGGCGCTGCTGCTGGACCATCTGCCTGAGCAGCAGCATAAGGTGGCAATGCTTCTGGTTCGTGAGGGGGAGGAAGCCTCCTATCATAGCATTAATGTTGTAGTAGACTTGGCCGAGTCAGGGTTTAAAAAGATAAATAATGGGGTTGTCCTCCGGCGGCAAGCATGGTTGCGCTGTACCAATTTCCACCCTGAAGTGCAGCATAAAGTGGTGGACATGCCCTGCGAGGGGGAGCAGCTGTTTGGGGAGAAGATAGACTAGGCTCTAAAGAATATGAAGGAGGATTCATATATGGCCAGGTCTCTGGCAACGCTACAGGGTAGGCATTAGTTTTGTCCCTTTTTGCTCATTTCGGGAAGCCTCAGGGAATGCCAGGTTTGCAGCATCGCGCGACAAAGGCTACAGTCGCTCCGGCTATTCCTCTCGGGAGTTTTGTCGATTTTACCAGTCAGCTTAGCGAGCCAAGTACTTTCAAAGTCAGCGGAAGAGGGGTTCTGCCTTCTCTAGTAGAGGCCGCCAGTCCAAGCCTCAACAATGACTGCCACAAGGGCAGTCGATTTAGAGGGAGATTAGCACAACAGGTCGACGAGTGGCGTTTGATTACGAAGCACCGATGGGTGCCGGATGCAGTGCAGTACGGCCACTCGTTAGAATTCCAGCTTCCACTGCTCACTATTCCACCAGTGAAGGTCTTGCAGCCGCATCTGCAGGTCTTGCAGCAGGAGGTGCACCTGATGCTGGAGAAAGGGGCTATAGAAAAGGTCCCGAAGTCGGAAAGGGGACAAGGCACCTACTCCCGGTTTTTCCTCATAAAAAAAACAGAACAAGAAGTGGCGCCCCATTCTGGACCTAAGGCCGCTAAACAAAAATGTGAAACGCCAAATGTTCAGGAAGTTAACGTTACAGGACGTTATTAGTTGCGCAGCCTGTGGAGTGCCTGGCGTCCTTGAATCTAGAATATGCTTATTTCCACATCCCAATACACCTCAAACATCACAAATGTCGACAGTTTGTGGTCGACGATGAGCATTACCAGTTTGGGGTTCTCCCCTTTGGCCTCAAGTCTGCTCCCAGGACATACACCAAGTGCCTGGCTCTCCAAGCGGCGATATTCCTGTTGCAACGTCTGGGCTTTGCGGTTAACTTCGCCAAATTTTGTCTGTCGCCCTCCAGGGACTTGGTTTTTCTGGGTGCTCATTTTTATACGCATCTCAATCAGGTGAAGCTATCTGTGGAAAGGATAGAGAAGCTATCATCCATGGTGGGTTCCTGGGTGGCGGGGACGTCTATCACGGTCTGCGGCTACATGGCGTCTCTTCTAGACTACATGGCATCCTGCATCCCGCTCTTTCCGAATTGTCTGCTGTTCATGCGGCCAGTACAGGAGTTTCTTACTTAATATGGTCACAGGTTCTAGGTTCCTAGTCCGACGGGATTCTCATCTCCCGGGCGCTTGCTGAAGCCCTGCAATGGTGGATTTGCTCCGGCAACACAGTATAGGGTATGCCCCTGGTGGAGACGGACTTTTAGCATACGATCATAACTGACGCCTCCAAGGTGGGTTGGAGAGCTCACCTCAACAAGTGTCGGGTCCAAGGCCTATGGTCCCGGAAGGAGGCTGCTTTGCACATCAACTTTCTTATCTCTGCAAACAGGGGGGCACGCATTCACAGCGACTGTCCAAGGAGGCTCAGGCGGTATGGCACTGGGCCATAGAGCACAAGATTCAACTTGTGGCTTACTATTTGCTGGGGGTTCAGAACGAGCAGGCGGATGCTGTCAGCAGAGACTAAGTTCAGATGCACTAATGGTGACTGAAGGACAGCCAAGTGGTACGGATATTGAGGAAATGGGGGAACCCCCCCCCCCCCCCCCCCCTGGACTTATTCGCCAACCCAGAAAACAGGCAGTGCACTCTCTTCGCCAGCAGGGTGGCTCATCCGGACTCTAGGGGGGACAAATTCTCCTTCCTGTGGACGGGCCTGTTTGCATACGCATTCCCTCTGTTTCCTTTGATCCGGAAAACGGTCCAGATGGTGTGCAAGGTTCTGTGCAATGTGATCCTGGTACCCTTGTTCTGGCCTAGACAGACCTGGTTCTTGGACCTGCTTCACCTTGCAGTGGACGGCCCTCTTCATCTGGGGTCAGAGCCGGATGTTCTGTCGCAGTACGAAGCAAAGGTGTGGCATTGTGACCCCGGCTCCCTCAGCCTTGCAGTGTGGCTCCTGACCATGCCGAATTTGGACACCTATGCATTCCAAGGGACTGTCGTTGCATCTTGGCCACAAGGGTGCTGCCTACCAATGTATCTTACAGCCGAAAGTGAAAAAGGTTCTGTGTCGGTTGCGCGCGGCAGCTGAACGTGCAGCCATTGCAGGTTTCGCCTCGACAACTCCTGCCTTATCTTCTGCTGTTGGCGAAGAGAAGTCTGGCGTGGTCCTCGATCAAGGACCATTTGGCTGCCATCTCCAGGTTCATGAGGCAGCGCAACGCTACTCTGCTGTTCAGTGACAAGCTGGTTAAACATTTCTTCAAAGGCCTTTTCAGGATGTTTCCCCCCAAAGAAGTTCAACTTGGTAATCTCGGCCCTCATGAAACCACCGTTTGAACCCATGTCCACGGCAGTGCTGAAGTTTCTCACATGAAAGGTGGCTTTTCTGGTGACCATCATGTCTGCCAGGAGGGTTTCCAAATTTCAGGCTCTGGTAATCGACCCACCAGATCTGCCTTTCATGAGGGACAAGGTTTTCCTGTCTATGAATCCTCAATTTATTCCGAAGATTCCCTCAGTTTCATAAAAACGCTATGTTGACTTTGCCCACCTTTTTTCCAAAGGCGTCCACTCAGGCGTAGACAGCGCTACATTCCCTGGATGTCAGGAGGACATTGAAGTTTTACCTGAACAGAACTCAATCCTTCAGAATAGCCAGACAGCTATTTGTGGCTCTAGGCTCCTCCAATAAGGGGGAGCCGATTTCGAAGCAGGGCCTTTCCCGTTGGGTGTAGTCTACGGTTTCCTTTTGCCATAACAAGGCCGGCAAGCCATTGCAATTGACTTCCAGGGCCCATTCTACGAGGTCTGTCGGCGGCGGCGTTGTGGGCCAGCATACCTCTCAAGGACATTTGCTAAGCAGCAGCAAGGGCGGTGCGGCATACCTTCAACAGATACTGTCTGGGTCGTCAGCATGCAGAGGATGTGCAGGTTGGGCGTGCGGTCCTCCAATGCCTGTTCCAATAAGGTAAGCACTGGTGCTTCCGGGGGTTGGTTTTTGCCAATTCTTTCGGTCTTGATGATGGAAAATGTATGCTTGTCTATTCTGGATTGCCTGGGGCATGGGTTTTGTTTGCCTGTTATGCACCTCGAGGTTGTATTACTGCTATGTAGTCTATTCATCGCATGTGAATGCATGAAAGATTGAATGCTGGTGAATGGAGTAGTTTCTTACCCGTAACTCCATTTCAAATGGATTGTGTCCTCCAACGTATTCCTTATCTTAGATAATCACATCCAGCTTCGGCTGCTTCAGGAAATGTTTGCCCTCAGCAGGGAGCGCTGTGCGTCAGTAGAGTCGATGTCCCTCGAAGGCCTCCGTCGAGGTTGACTTCATCGGGTATACAAGTAGCACGTGCTGCGCCCTTTGGCCTCAGTTCAGTTTTCCAGCAGACGTGTCTCACTGATATTTGTTAATTACAGTTTCTTGAGAAAAATCAAAATACGACAACATGTCTGTCATCGACCCCCGACTACACCTCACCCGGGTTTCAAAAAATACGATTAAAACATGTCCTTCACGGATCTGCATTGCTCTTGTCTGTGGTGTTTGGGGGAAGACCACAACATGGATTCCTGCTCGAAGTGCCAGGCATTTGCGGGAAAGGCCCTGCGAGAATGGAAGGCGAAGTTGCAGGTAGACCGTAATAGTAAAACCAATCGGTCCTCTACTGTCGAGTCTGGAGATTGAGAGGGTGATGGAGATCGAGATCCTGTAGTGGCTCCTGCCACTCGTCGTCCTCGAAACGATCGAAGAGACGGCACCATCGGTCACCAGTCGTCGGACAAATCCCAGAGAAAATGTAAGTGTCCCTCCAAATATTCATCTGCACAGTGGGAGGCATTTTGTTTGAAAATGCTTGATCTGTTCGAAAAGGGCAAACTTCAGTCCGCGCCTTCTTCGTAAGCCGGCTGAGAGCGTTCCCGTTCTGACACTTGTGTGCCCTCGAGCCCTGGTGGTCGAAAGAAGTCCTGTTGAACCTTCGAGGTCTCTGAAAAAAGACACCCGAGTAGTGACGAGCGCTCAAGATCCTCGACGCCGACAACTTCAAAACCCTCGAAGGCCAAATCTTCGAGGGAGGCGTCGCATCCTCCACGCATTCGGTGCCATTGCTATCAATGCCTTCGACGCTGTTCTCGACGTCGCCACCAAAACCATAGACGATGATTCCGGTGGTACCAGCACAGCCTTCTGAACATACTGAAACTGATAAGGGTGTCAAACCAAACCCTCCTTTGAAACCTTCTACACCTTTGTTACTGAAAACTTTTACCCCTTTGCCGAGAAAGGAGTATTTCATATTCCTTTGTTCAATTTATGAAGGGGAAAAAAGTTCGGAAGAATTCCCCTATGGCCTTGAATTTGGAACTCTAAATGTTCTAGAGTGTCTAATTTCGGAACAGAGTAAGACGAGACCTTGTGGACACACTGCAATAATGCCAGCAGTGTTGATACATTGCCTGAAACAGACTTCAGTACGCCAGAGCCAGGGGAACATGCCGACTCTTTGTATCGGCACCTCATGTCAAAAGTAGTACAATATCTAGGCTGTGCTAGACCTTCAGTTCGTCCAAGATCTTACAGATATTCTAGACCAAGTTCCACCTACAGACCCAATCGTATCCTTTCATGTGCCCTTACAAAATAGGGTGGCCAAAAATTGGGAGTTCCCGGATTATATCCCTGCAGTGGATGAATCCTTCATGAGAAAATACCACCGTTCCTGTAGCGACCCCGACTATCTGTCCAAGCACCCCACTCCCGAGAGTCTGGTGGTCCAGACAGCCACAGCAACATCTAATAAAGCAGAGTATCTTACCATCCCTCCGGACAGGGATGACCAGTGTGTGGGCGGATGGGCGCGGAAGGTATTTTCATCTGGGAGTATGGCCTTAGCCAAATTTTCGTACACTCTGTGGGAGAGCATAGCAATGGCGGCGGAGCACATTCCAGAAGGGGAGGAAAGGGAGGGATTCCTAGCTATAGTTAAAGATGGTAATGAAGCCAATGCGTGAATTCCTTCAATCTCGATTGGACACTGCGGATAGCATTAGCAGGTCCATGGCTATGAGCACGGTGATGCGCAGATTTGCTTGATTACGGAAGTCTGGTTTTGCACTGGACGTGCAATCTCCTCTCCACATGCTTTTTGACCGGTCTCATCTTTTTGGCAACACGGCTGATTGGTGCCTTGAGAGGTTGCAGACCTCAAAGGCGGTTGCCAAATCTTTAGGGGCCGCTGTTGGGCAACCTCAGCCTTTTCGTTAGTCAGGACAGCCATGGAGGGCACGATCCTATCGTTACTACTCTTCATTTGGAAAGGCGAAACAGCTCCAGTATATCTGTATTAGACACATCCTTGGGAAAGAGCTTGCCGCCCAAGACGAGGGCTCAAGACATTCTTCAGATGGTTACCAAATTTCAAACTGCCCAAAATCTTCTGAGCTTAGATTTCTTGAGGTTGCTTGGCCTCATGGCATCCTGCATTTTTCTGGTGCCAGAAGCCCACCTGAGAATGGGATCCCTTCAATGGGCTCGAACTCAATGGTTCCAGTTATCAGGAAAGTTGATGGACCTACTTCCGGCTCCAAGCAGGGTCGCACAGGATCTTCTGTGGTGGGCCTTCAAGGACAATATTCTGAATGGAGAACATTTTTGGCAGCCATGGCCGGAGATTGCAATAGTGACAGGCGCCTCACTCAGGGGGTGGGCAAGCGCATGGCAACGATCTGCCAATCAGCGGCCGTTGGTCTCCATTGGAGTCCAAACTACATATCCACCTTTTGGAGTGGAGGATAATCGGACTAGTGCTGAAGGCCTTCCTGCCCTCAGTCAGGGGAAAGAATGTCCTAATAATGACACAATACAGTGGCCATGCATTATCTCAACAAGAGAGGTGGTTTAGGGTCACTACCACTGTGCAGACAGGCAATGCAGCTCTGGTTCTGGGCAATTCGAGAAGCAATTTCCTTATCAGTGGTTCACCTAGCCGGGGAGGAGAACACGACTGCGGATGCTCTGAGCAGGCAGAGCACAGTATCCCACGAGTGGGAACTAGCTCAGGAAGTCCTTCAAGAGATCTTTGCCCTATGGGGAACCCCTCAAGTAGAGCTGTTTGCCACCGCAATCAACCGGAAGTGCGAAAGGTACTGCTCAAGAGAATTTCCTCGGAGAGGAGCTCTAGGAGACTCGTTTGTGGTGGATTTGGAATTCCCACTGCTATATGCGTTTCCACTAATCCCGGTCATGCCTCAAGTAATCAGGAGGTTGAGACGGTTCGAAACTGCATGATGTTAATTGCCCCGGTTTGGGCCATGAGAACGTGGTACCCAGACCTTCTGAATATGTCCCATCTCGCAGAGAGGGGGTCAAGTTCTCCATCCAGAGGTCAAGACTCTCAACCTTCATTCTTGGTGTCTGAAAGGTTGAGAATCAAGGATTGGGACCTCCTGGATGATGTGCTGGAGGTGTTTCTTTCGGCAAGAAGGCCAGCAAAAAAGTCTCTATACCGTTGACGACATAAGTACTGCGACTGGTACAGGGAGAAGAATATTGATCCTTTATGTTCAACTCCGGAGCGGTTATCTTTTCTCCTATCATTATCACACAAAGGTGTGATCATGTTGGGGATCATTAAAGTCTACCTAGCAGCGCTTTCTATTTTCAAGCACTCTTCTGAAGAATGCTCCTACTTTAAAATTCACTTGGTGATTTCAGTTTCTAAAAGGGCTCACAAACGTGTTCCCACCTTCTTTTCCACAGATTGAACCCTAGAAGAGCTTTACGTTTCTATATCTCTAGGTTCTCCAAACTTAGTGGATGACCAACTCTTTATTCGATACACTGGAAGGAAATTGGGTCAAGCTTTTTCGAAACAGACTTTGTCAAGGTGGATTATACTTGGCATCTCAGAATGTTAGATTGGCAGGCAAGGACCTGCCAGAGGGCTTGAGAGCTCATTCTACCAGAGGTATACCCTCTTTGGCAGCCGTTCAAAGTGGCGTACCAATTAAATCTATTTGTGATGGCGCAACATGGTCATCGTTGCGTACATTCACAAAATATTACTGTCTAGATGCTTCCCACTCGATGTTGCTTTTGGTAAGGCGGTCCTGTATTCGGCTTTGTAAAATGCAGACAATTTCAAATTCTACTCCCTCCTCCCATTCTGCATATTGCTGTGGGAGTCTATCAAAGATGAGGAATATGTTGTACCACCACCGCCTCCCCCCTCAACTGTCATTGGACTTGGTGGGGGTGAGGGGCGGGGGACCCTGCCGGCACCTGTGTCCCAGGGCCTGGACTCTCCTTGGCCTACAAAAAAGGGGCAGGGGTGTGATTACTATACAGACGCCCAGGTCGACGAGCCTTTGGCATCCATCAAGGCCTTTCATGACCGCCTCCAGGGTCTGCCGAGTTCTTGGAGGTCCCTCTTTCTGTCGGGCGGTGCTCGCAGAGGTCTTGTGGAAGCGCACCACGACCTGGTCTGGCATCCCACTCCAGCTGGACGTGCTGCAAGTGGCAGTCTGGGAGAAGTGCAGGGGCAATGCCCAGATGAACTGGAACCTGGACAGCAGGTTCAGGCTGACGGATGGGGAGCTAATCCTCCTTGCCTCCCACCCGCAGCTCCATTCCTCACTGGTGGCCGCTGCATCTTTATATTCGAAACCATCCTCTTCGTCTTCTTACACGGGAGCCACCTCCACTTGCCTCTCCAAGGAGGGCAAAGTCCTTGAATCTCTGAAGTGCTGCTACTCCATTTCAGGACTAAATCTGTGGCAGGCCAACGCACACCATCTTGGCCGCGGCTAGCCACAAGCTGTGCCCAAACTCCCTTCGGACAAGCAAGCGCCCTTCAAGGCCTGGCTCGCAGATGCGTGGGCCATTGCGCAGGACCTCATAGTCTTCGGTCCCCACACCGAAAGTCAGCAGAGGGCTGTGTCTTGGTCGAGATGAGGACGGTGGCCTGAATGCACGCCACAAAGTTTTCATCTGACGTGCTGGAGCGGATTATTGACCTGCCCTTCGAGGGCGTGGGTCTTTTCCATTCATCCACGGATGATAAATTAACGATGAGTAAAAAACATCCACTCACCTGCCAAATCTTTGGCCTACTTGACAAAGCCAGGTCAGAAGTCCTTGCCTCAGTCTCAGGGTATGTCCTAGTGCAAACCCGAACCATCTCCAGTTTCAGGGACTGTGGTACGCAGCGGCCCGACAGGTCGCCCAGCAACAGCAGAAGGATGCGGCCGAGAACGTTGCATGGGTTTTTTCACTCCCCTCCTCTGCCTCTGATGTCAAGAAGTACTTTGGGGTTGGGGACATAACTCTCCTGTTGAGTGCCATTAGGCTCTGTTCCAGGTTACCTGAATGCGTCTTCATCATATCCGTAGTCTACACAGCCTTCAGGCTTCCTCCTTAGTTAGATTGGATCCCTGGCTCTTTTATGGGAGTTCCTTTCGCTCTTGGAGATGCAGGTATAAGAACCGGTTCCTCTTGTAGACCGTGACTTTGCTTACTATTCCGTGATTTTTACAGTGCCCAAGAACGGTATCCGGTCAATTCATCGAACACTATAGCCTCGAATTATGAGCAACGAAATGCCATTCCATCAAATGACCATTTCGTTGCATATAATTTGATTTTAGTGTCAAAATGGTTAGGAGCTAGGGTTTTGGGGGGGTAGAGTTTTGGCGGGGGGGTAGGGTTTTCGGTTTTGGATTAGGGTTGGGGGGGGGTAGGTGTGCAGGGGGGAACCCCAATATACAAAATGAAATTAAAATGTAACAAGGAGCTGACCAGTGCCAAAATTTCAGCACTGGACAGTTCCATGTAACGTTTTAAAGTTACAGAAAATAGCATTGAAATGCTATCTTTTACATGTAAAAGTGCATTTCTATTGAGACCAGTCGATTTTATATTTTTGATGGACTGGTTTAGATGGAAAGGCACTTTTACATGTAAAAGATAGCCTGTCGATGCTTTGGCATTGGATGTTTTTTTTTATGGTTTGGTTTGACGATCTTTTTCTCTCTCTATGTAATCACTATAAACTCCCAAGAACAGCTATGCCTGCCTGAGGGTAGTCCTGAACCTGTTTTTTCTAAATATTTATTTTCCACTCGAACACTTAATTATTCCAAGATGATTACTCCTGCACACATAGCCGAAGTGTCTATGTGCGGGGGACGGGATGTGTTCCCTGGACCCATACCTACATGTACCCATATATCAACCGCATCTGAAGTGTCTGCGGTTCACGATTGTCTTACCACTTTTGGTAAAAGGTGCTGCACTTCTGCCTGAATTCACAAAATTGATGAATGCAGTGGCGGACCTCCTCCAATTGGAGGGCCATCATCTATAACCTTACTTGGATGACTGGTTGGGGAGGGTGGGCTCGCCCAAAGCAGTGGTGCACTCTTTCCAGGGATGTATGAACATAACAAGAATGTAAGATTGAGCATGAGTAGTATGAGGATACCTGATGTGAGTTCTATTTGAAAGACTGAAATCCAATTTTTGCACAGCACTTGACACTTTATACACGAGTGTTAAGGAAAATAATTGTTGTATAAACTGTACTGCATTGTTGTGTGCACTGCACAAATTAAATCTCTTAATATTTTGTATAACAATAAAACAATATATTTTGAAATTTCAAAAAGGTGTGGGCCCTACTAGTTGTTAAGTGCACTAGTTGAGCCACCCCTAACAATTTCCAAAAGGGGATTCTGACTTGGGGACCGGTATACCCCCTTCAAACGTTACTTTACCCACAAGCATTGATGTTGTGATTTAAAGGTTTAGAAACCTAATTGAGGGATTGCTTGGAGAGGTAGGTAGATTAGCCTCCCTCACGCCTGTTTTTTGTAGCACTCTTGCCAGAGGCTGGTAGATACCTTTTAATCAGCTAGGGATTTCCCTCAACCAGTATAAATCACAGCTATGCCTGTCTCGAACCAAACTGTTTTTCCTAGGGGTGTGGCCAACTCGACCACCTCGTCATGGTGGTTCCAGCACATTCTGGGCCTTATGGCCTCCTGTGTGCTCTTTTCAGCATGCTCGACTCAAGATGAGGCGCATCCAGCTCCACCTGGCAGCCAATTGGGATCAGTAGACTGGTATTCAGTCAAGCAGAATCCATATAGTGCTTTTCCTTCTGCCCAACCCTGTTGGTGGCTGATGGCAATGTTTGTGGGAGACCCTTCTCCTGTGCTGAGCCTACCCTGGTGCTGACAACTGACTCCTCTTTCGTGCTGAGGGGCCACTCTGGAGGGCTATGCGATACATTGAGCATGGTCCACGGCTCTCCTACTTATCAACCTTCTGCGGGCAGTGGGCAAGGCTCTCAGCATTTTTGCCCCTAATCGGGTACTAGTCAGGGACAGACAACTCTACTGCAATGTTTTACCAGAACAAGCAGGGTGACTCCTGTTTACCCCCTACACTCCCCCTATGCATGGACGTGGTTTTGATCTGGGAATCGGCCTTGACATAAGGGCTCTGGATTTCTGCAGTCTACCTCCCAGGGGACAGCAACGCAGAAGCGGATCATTTAAGCCGCTTGGGTTAACACCTACGAGTGGGATTTGCACAGCGACTTCTTGTTGCCCCTGTTCCAGCGTTTGGGGTTTGCAGACCTGGATTTGATTGCGTCCTATTGGAATGCATAGTGCCCCTACTTTGCCACCTGGGCATGTTAGGTGTCAGTGGGAGATGCCTTCCAGATCTGTTGGCATGGCCGCAGGTGCTATATGTTCCCACCAACCCCTCTAGTCCAACGGGGCCTCCCCAACTTCTGGGCCTTCGTGGTTTGCAGCCTCATCCTGGTTACCCTCTCCACTGGCCTTCGAGATCCTGGTTTTCGGATCTCCTGCAGTTGTGCTCCCAGGGTACCGTCCATCTTCTGATTCCCCAGCAAGGGGCTCCCTGACGCAGCAGGGTTGGGCAATGGAACATGCAGGCCTGGCCAAACTGGCGGCTTGGTTCCTGATCAGCTGACGCTTCAGCACACTCAATATTCGGATGAATACTGGAACATCATTCTGCAGGCCAGGAGGCCCTCAACCCGGTCCCAGTACAAGAGGAAGTGGAGTAGGTTCTGCCTTTGGGCTCACACGGGGCTGTCCCCTGTCGCCTTCAATTGCTGTCTAGATTACATACTGGCCTTTTCTGCACACCTGGCTCGTTCTGAGTTCAGATAGATACTTGCTGCACATATTTGCCAGCCGTTGGGGCTTACAAGAATTCCCCTGAGCGGGTTTTCAGCAGCCAACCTGGTGGTTAAGGCCCACCTTAAGGGGTTGTCTAGGCTTTTTCCTCCTGTGCCTAGGTTGCTTCTGGTCTGGGACCGCAATGTGTTTCTGGCAGCCTTGCTCTGCAAGCTTTTGAGCCGATGGCCTCTGTGGACATCAGTCTGGTGGCACAGAAGATTATAATTGGTGGCTATCACCTCTGCGTGCAGGGTCAGCGAGCTACAGGCATTTTCATCATGGGAGCCCTTAATTACTTTTCATAGCGACAGGGTCATCTTGTGCACTCATCTAAATATTTTGCGCAAGGTGGTCTCTCCATTCCATTTGAATCAGATCTACCTACCAGCGTTCTTCCAGAACATGGCGTCTGAGGCAGTAAGGGCTCCACATTCCTTCGACCACAAGAGTCCTCAAGTTCCCTCTTTCGCTGACATCCTTCAGGAAGTCTGAGGCTTTAATTCTTTTCAGGGGCTTGTCTCCCAGTACCCAGGCTTCCAAAGCTTATATCGCCCGTTGGATGGTCCAGGCCATCTGAGGCGTATAGGGCCATGGAGGATTCAATCCCATGCGGTCAGGGCTAATGCCACGGCTGCTGTGTTTCAGAGGCATGCTTCTTGGGATATCAGCAAGGCGGCTACTTGGGCCACTGTCGGATTCTGTAAGCACTATTCCTTTGATACCAGTTCCAAGCGCAGAGCAGAGTTTGGTCCGGCTGTTCTGAAGAATCTTTCTGCTTTGTCCTAGATATGAGGCAGCTTGTCACAGCTCCACGCTATGATCTTGTTCAATGGAATCAACCACAAGGATGGAGGAAAGGGGACGGGGCGTATGAGTAACTAAAGTTCTCCAGCATGGGGTCTGCCATGGATTCCCATGCTCAGGAATATTCCCCGTCGGGCTGGGAATCCTCAGTAAAAGCAAAAAGTTTCACTTTCACTTACAAACTGTCTTTCTCCTGCAGATTTTTACTGCACGTTCAAGTGTTGGCAGTCCTCGTGCTTTGCTCTCAAAGCTTTGTGTTTTTTCACTTTTCGGTAGAAAAATCTTATTTTTCTTCAACTCTAGCCAGTGTCAATCGTCTACTCTTCTGATTAAGGGGGACTCGTTTTTCAGCTTCTTTCGTCACCCCTCTAGGGCAATTTCTTTGTGTTTCTTCTTGGAGGTTTCCAGAAGACCATCAGGCCTACACTGCGCCGGTCAACGTCGGAGGATAAGGACGGAGCTTCCGTCTTCAAACTCTGCTCCAGCTGCGGTCTGCAGAATGTGTTCAAGGACGACCAGCATTCCCAGTGCATGTATTGCCTGCACCGTATGCATAAGGAGGAAGATTGTGGTATCTGACGTGGCTTCACTAAGAGCATGATGACAGATCGACATGTCCAGCTCGTGGTTTGCAGGGGGTTAGGCAGAGATTGCATGCAGTACCCTCTGGAACCACTACACACAACTATACCTTTTGGTATAAGTCTGTACCATATTTTTTGGTAGCGAGCTGAGCAGCCAGGCTCATGTCAAGAGGGAATGTGAGCTTGTAAGGGAGTTACACAAAGGTCTACAATGGCAAGTATTCAGATAGACACTTGGACTCGAGGTTTCTTGGTAAAAACCCTTCTTAATTTATTACACAAGCATTTATAAAGCATTCACTAAATGAGGCAACCAATATCACACAAGTTATACTACAATACTGAATACTAAGCAGTTGAGCTCCCTTGAAGTAGGAGCAAAATAGCATTGAAATGGGAGCAAAAAGCCATAAGTTAATAAAACGAATATTAGTTACTTTAAAACAGTGAAAATAGTTTGAGTTCACAAGAGGAGTTAATTCAATGCAATAGGTAAGCCAAAGGTCAATGGACTAATGTCTTGTATAGGTAAAAACGGTTCTGGTATTTAAAACGAAAAAGTCTTTGCCACGGTTCTTAGTAGTTCACGGACGAAAGGTTTGTATGTCTGCCAAAAGTAGTGCGCACTTTCGCAGTAAGGGGTAAGTTCTCTCGGTCAGGTTTTCACACTATCTTATAATGAAGAAAAAGATGCACCTGTCGACTTTTGTTCCTGGCAGTTTCTGTAGATCTCGCTATTTCTGAGCCTCAGTCGTGCGTGAGGATAAGAGGGGGGTTGACGGGGGACTCCTGATCTGCATGGTGACTGGTCACAAAGCTGGCAAATTGGCAATTCTCCGATTCCGGTTTCTTCAAGCAAACAAGCTGGTGTCCTTCCCCCTGGTTAATCCTAACCAGCTCCGAGAATGGTATCCAGGTGGCTTGCGAGTTGATTGTTCCCACCAACTCAAAGGAAGAAGTCTTCCTTGAAGGGGCTTCTCTATCGAGATGAACTGGGCGATTTGGACCTGCAGCAGGGCTCCACCGGGCAAACCAACAGTCCACTAGTTGCAGCAGCCGTCCTCTTCCACCTTGTATTTGGTTCTTTCGTTACAGTGGTCGACTCTGCCTTCCAAGCCAAGAGACTCGCCTTTTAAACAGTTTTTTTTCTCCGATTCATTCCAGCTTAGCTGCCACTCACCTTGCCGGACAGCCAGCCAATCACGGCAGAGTGCATTTGGGTCTTCCAGGAGACTAAGCACAGGGAGTTTCGGGCACCTCCCTCACTTCCTGCCCATCCCAGACACTCAGACGCCAGAGGTGGTCTTCAGTCCTGAAGCCCGCCAAAGGTGTAGAAACAAAGGGACCAAACCTGGTTTGGCGTGCAGAGACAAACTAGAAGGACCTTTCCAAAAAAACGAGGGAAAAAAGTTGTTGACCGGTTTAAACAAAGGGGATCTAGGCACCATCTTGAAAAACATGGCTCAAGCGCTTTCTAGCTACCGGTTTTTGCGATCGGGAATAATCATGGTAGTTTGTTGTAAAACCACTGCCACCAGCCATTTCAATAGAAAAGGGTAGCATTTGACGGCTACATGAGTTTCTAGACATGGGGGATACTAACTAACCCCTCCAGCACTCTACAATTGACTTTTTAAATTCCTAGACTAGTCAATTTAACCCTGCATTCTCTGGGAAACAGTAGTTGATCCCAGAGAAGGTATTGGGACAGCCTAAAAAGCTTCACTGTTACTGCACTGAGGGTGCTGTGTAACACACATGAAAAGATGATGCCTATGGAGTTATCTAAAACTCCATAATCAAAGAACACAAGAGTAAAACATACATCAAAATACATTAGTGGGGGGAAAAAAGGCTCACACTCCAGGTAAAATAATTCAAGTCCTCAAAATCCAGCAAAGTTGCTGGGGGTCTCTAAGGAGAAGGGAATTATCACATTTATGAGAATTCTCCCTAACACAGGGGCAGGCCGCATCCTGATCCAGCCAGATAGGGCTTCTAAGACCTTTGAGGGAGCTCCATCCGTGGGGGCCCAACGCAAGGCCAAGCACGGGGAGTCCACTTCCGTCTGGGTCGCCGCTCAAGCGGGGCCCACAATTGATAGGGCGCATTCATTGTCTCCATCTGCCTCGGTCGCCAGTCACCGCTCCAGCTCCTTGTCCAAGAGTCAGCTACCCCAGGTAAGCTGCGGGAGAGACCTGAGAACTCTGTGGCATGGACATTTCTTCGTCTGAGGAGGATGAGTAGATAACCTCCATCCATGAGGAGGGTGGAGACGACGAGGAGAACGTTGGGGGAGATGGCACGAGCGCTGACCCAATTTAGCCTGGTCCCAGCCAACCTGCCCCCTTGATGCCACAGAGCGACTTCTCCCAGGACCTTCCACACGCTGGTGTCCGATTCAAAAGAGGATGTCGTCGGCACTGCCTGCAACGACCCACGTTGACACCAGGGCCACCACCGCCGTAGAAAAGGAGACACCCTACCCCTCCTTTCCAACCCCCCTAGCATCCCCCTAGGGGGACTGGCGCAGACACGACTGAAACCGACGGCAGCGGAATGTCCCTGGTACCACGGGCATCTCCGCCGGACGAGGTGGGATCTTTTCATTCTATGATCTCCCGTTCGTCAGAGCTCTTCCTTCTCTTCCGGGGTGAGCTGGAAGGGTTTCTCTACCAACGATGGGATGTGAAGAGGAAGACCATCCTGTCTGTTCCTCTCCTCGACAACGTCTGGGGTGAAGGGCTGGCTCTGTTGAAGAACCATGTCTCTGCCAGAGGGACCTCCTTGAGAAGATTTATCGGGTGGCGGAGTCCGCACCCAAGTGTCTGCAGTCCCAATTATCGCTGGACTGTGTGGTCTTGGCAGCCGCCAGAAAGAAGTTGGCAGGTTCATAGTCATCTTCTACACCCCTGGACAGCGAGGGGAAGAGATTGGATGCAATGGGTAGAAAAGTTATCTACTTTACGGCAACAACGGTCAAGGCGGCCAACGCCTTAATGAATGTGGCCAGGTACGACTGGGAACTTTGGTTCAAGATGGCCCCGCTCCTTGACTTCCTCCCTGATGACCATCTGGTTGAGGCATTGGAGATCCTCCAGGAAGGCGAGGTGGCGTCAGACCACACCATCACCGTGGCGTCGCCTGGACATTGCAGACACGGGTTTCCGCCAGATGGGAAACGGGGTCTGTCAGTGTGGCTGGCTCAAAGCCACCACCTTCAGGCAGGAGGTCCAGACGAGGGTCCTAGGCATGCTGTTCGATGGAGAAAACCTGTTCAGGAAGGCTGTTGATGAATCCCTCCAACCCATCAAAGCGGACACAGACGGCCCGTGCCCTGGGCACGCTGCAACAGCACCGTCTGTCTTTTCAATCATGAGGGAAGTTAAACCGATCCTAGAGTGGTTTCGGCGGGGGCTCATCCTCTTACAGCCAACCCTCCTGCTCCATGACCCAGGAAACCAATGGGCGTTTCTCCAAGGCCTTCGGAGGTGGTCGCCGTCAAGGCTCCCAGGGCGGCGCGTCCACTTCCAAGCAAGACGGAACCAGCCAGGGCATCAGGCCTGCACCCCAGTGGGCGACCGGCTGGTGAACTTGGTCAGCGTGTGGGAGACCGTCTCCACCGATCGATGGGTGCTGGATGCTCTCGCCCACGGACACACCTTGGAGTTTCAATGAAAGTGTCCATAGATGCCACCGGTGGCTCAACAGGAACACATCCCTCAGCTGCTGTTGGAGGTTCGGGCCATGTTAAGAAAAGGGGCTATAGATCTGGTCCAAAGCGACTGCGGGGTTCTGGGGTCTACTCAAGATACTTTTTTGTAAGAAAATAAGACTGGGAGCTGGATGCCCATCCTCGATCTACGACTTAAGTACATAAAGTCCCAGAAGTTCAGGATGGTCGCGCTGCAGCACATGCTCAGCCAGCTTGAAGGAGGAGACTTTCTGTCGTCGTTGGATCTGGAGAATGCATACTTCTACGTCCTCATCCACGAGAAGCACCGCAAGTTCCTACGTTTTGTTGTTAAAGGGAAGCATTACCAGTTCAAGGCTCTTCACCTCAGACTGAAATCTGCACCCAGAGTCTTCACTAAGTGCCTGGCTCTGGTGGCGGCCCATCTGTGACTCCAGGGGATTAATGTGCATCTTTACCTCGATGACAGGCTCGTCTGGGACAGGTCAAAAGACATCGCTGTTGATCACACGGTGAGGACTGTCTGACTGCTGACAGACCTGGGGTTCTCAGTGAATTATGTAAAGTCCTGCTTGACTATTGCAGGATGCTCTGTTCCTGGGATCCAGGCTCAATACAGTGTCATGCCTGGTGGCACTGTCGGAGGAGAGGATAGCGTCCATCTTGGACAAGGTGCAAAGGCTGTTAGCACTGAAGATCGCCACAGTGAGGACCATCAACTCGCTGCTTGGCATGATGTTATCTTGTGTATACCTGATCTGCAGATTGCTGATGCGTCCGCTCCAGGAATTCCTGGACGCTTGTTGGATCCAGGTGTCCGGAGGCTTCCAGGACAGGATTGCGCCTGACGAGAGTTCTGTTGAGCAATAAGGTGGTGGGGCGTGCACTACGACATCACCGGAGGCACAGACTTCCAGAGCCCCCCGTACCAGGAGACTGTCACGACGGACGCTTCTCTGGAAGGATGGGGAGCCACAATGGATGTCTTCACGCCAGAGGCAAAGACGCTGCACATCAACGTACTGGAACTACAAGCAGTGTTTTAGGCCCGGAAGTAGTATCTTCACACCCCCCATTCCCCAAATCCCTCGAGGGCAAAGTGGTGAGTGTCTTGACGGACAATACCACCAGTGTTTTACATCCTGAAGCAGGGGGCACCGTATCCCCAGTGCTCTCAAAAGTGGCGCATGACTTGTGGCACTGGGCCGTTGCCCGGGGGATGTTCCTCATTCCATTTTACCTGGCAGGAGTAAAGAACACAGTAACACTCTCTCAGCAGGGAGCTGCGCTCTTGCCACGAATGGGAACTTCGGCAGGATCAAGTGGACACACTTTTCCACAAGTGGGGTTGTCCCTGGATCGATCCGTTTGCGTCGGCCAGCCGGTGACCATTGGGGAGGGGGGCACATATTCTCCTTTCCTTGGGAAGGCCTGTTATTACCCCACCCCAACTCCCCCCTGTTACCTGTACTGCTACGAGTCCTCGGTCAACAGACTGTACAGGTGCAGGATGATCCTCGTTGCACTGGTGTGGCAGAGGCAAACCACCCTTCCCTCCTAGGTTCTCTATGTAGTATATTAAGAATTGAAGACCCGGACCATGTCAGCGTCCCCTCTAGTCAAGCTACCAGTGGCCGCAGATCCCCTCGCCAGGGGAGGGGGTGCAATTCTGCCCACGACCCATGGTCGCTGAACCTGAAAGCTTGGCTCCTGCAGTGTTAGAGTTCGGTGGTTATGAGCTGCCGGCGGACTGCAGGGAGGTCCTTCCTAGGGCCAGGGCCTTGTCGACTTTGAAGTGCTACGGACATAAATGGAAGTGTTTTGCAACTTGGTGCCGGTCGCAGAAGATTAACCCTCTGAGGGTCACAGCCCCCCAATTCCTTCCCTACTTGTTGGCTATGTCAGGGCTGGGCCATGCCTCCATCAAGGTGCACCATCTCCCGCTGCTCCTGTTCTCCAGGACGTTCTTCCCTTTGGTTGCACTGTCTCGTCAAAGAGTTCATCAAGCGACTGTTCGGCTTGTTCCTGCCAGTCAAGGCGCTGGCCCCGGCGTGGGAACTCAACGTGGTGCTGACCAGGCTCATGGTGCGCCCATTTGAGCCTCTGCATCAACCTCCGCTCAAGTTTCTGCCTTGGAAGACAGCTTTCCTCGTGGCAATCGCCTCTGCCAGAAGAGTAGGTTAGATCCAGGGCCTCTCCTGCAAGCGGCCTTACTTGACTTTCCACAAGAAGAGGGTGGTGCTGCGGATGCACCCCTCCTTCATGCCAAGGTTCAGTCGGAATATTGTCAACGAGCCCTTGGTGTTGTGTTTTTCCAACGCCTTTGTTGCTGTCTGAAAGGACTTTGCACTCTGGATGTGGCTCGAGCACTGAAGTTTTATGTGGCTCGCAAAACTTCTCAGCTGTTTGTGAACTTTTGTCCTGTGAACCATGAGAAGGCCCTTTCCAAGGCTTCCATTTCCAGATGGCTCTCAGGCTGCATCAGTCATTTTCACTAGTTGGCAAACCGACCGCTGCCTGGCCATCCAAGAGTCCACTCTACCAGAGCGATCGCTGCAACAACGGCATTCCTGTCTGGTGTGCCCCTGCTGGACATTTGCAGGGCTGCTACATAGAGGTCGACGCACACCTTCACAAAATTCTACTGCATCAATGGGCATTCCAGGGAGGAGGCCAGAGTCAGCCAAGCAGTGCTGTGCATCCTGTTCTTTTGAAGGTGAGCCTGTTGAGTTGAGTGCTTCTGTTGAGGCTTGCCAGCTTCAATAGTTGTGTACTTATATACTGCTGTTGTTCTCCAGCATGGGTCTGGCATGAATTCACATGCAAACCCTCCTGCCTGCCCCTCTGCGGCTCTTCTCTTGGTCCTACTGCCACTTTACGTGCTACTAAATCTGAAGGTGGCTGCCAGAGGAGGGGCTAAGGTAGAGGACAGTCATTGGCTGGGGGCAGTATGACCCAGAGCTCAGTGATTTGTTTATAGGAGAAAGACAGTTTAGAAACTAAGCTGAAACACTTTTTTTCCTTTTATCGAGGATTCCCAGCCTGACGGGGAATATTCATGAGCATGTGAATCCATGTCAGACCCATGCTGGGGAACAGTCCCAGGTAAGTAACTTGTTCCTTTCCTGCACGTCCTGATTTGGGAACTCCATTGTTCCTTCCTACAGTTCACGATCATGGGTTTTCACTTTAATACTGAGTTCTACCCTTTGGATTCAACTCAGCCCGAGGTTCTTTACGAGGCTAATGAATGCGGTGGCATATCTGCTCCGGACGGAAGGCCACCACATTTATCCATACCTCGACGACTGGTTGGTCAGAGCGGGGCCCCCAGAGGCAGTGCATCACACGGCCGCTGCTCTCATGCTCATCCTATACGATCTGGGATGCTCTATCAATCTTAAGTCACAGCTGCTTGCCACTCAGACTGACATTTCTGAGTCTTAAATGGGATATGAGGACAGAGAATCTTCCCCTCCGGACAAGATCACTGCAATCAAGAGGGTCATGAGGCATTTCCTCAGCAGAGCAGCAACCTCAGCATCGTGGTACCAGCACCTGATGGGAATAATGGCTGTTTATATCCTCGCTGGGCCACATACAAAGCTCAAGGTGAGGCTGCAGCTGCATTTCTCAGCTTCTTGGAATCAGGAGAAGGGCCCTCGGGTAGAGCCAGACAGCATACCACAGCATCTACACCAGGACCTGGTCTGGTGGGGTGCAGAAACCAATTTGTTGGCAGGCAGGCTGTTCCGGCAACAGTTGCCAAAGGTCACCATTACCACACTCATCCCTAGAGTTTTGGGGGCTACCCTGGACAGCCAGTGTCCATGGAGTATGGTCTCATCAGGAGCAGCTGGAACACATCAACTGGCTAGAGATGGCCATCTGGCCTGCTTTCAAAGCTTTTCTGCCCATGATCGTCAGCAAGTCGGTCTGCGTCCAGACAGCTCCACCTGCATGTATTACCTCAACAAGCAGGGCGGTCCCAGGGTCACCGCCTCTCTGCTGGATTTCCATTGACATCTGGGAGTGGGCTCTGTCTGACAGCATTAATTTGTCAGCAGCCCACCTTCCAGGGGAATCCAACCTGGAGGCGGACAAGGTCAGTAGGCTAGGGATGAACAACTACGAGGGGCAGTTGAACGAAGAAGTCCTCCAGGGGATCTTCAGTAGGTGGGCCACCCGCCGGTGGACCGCTTGGCCACCAGGGCCTACAGGAGATGCCCTCAGTTTGCTGGCTGGGGCAGGGCAGGGCAGGGGTTCCTCACTGACGCATTGCAGATCCTGTGGAACAACATGAATGTGTTACACCCCCCCAACTCCCCTGGTTCGCAGAGTCAGGGTGTCCGAGCCTTCGACTCCTCTTGATAGTGACAAGGTGGCCGGCAAGTCCGTTGTTCTCAGAGCTTCTCGTCTGTTAGATCAGGCCCCGGTACACCTCCCGGTGGGCCCAGCAAACCTAATCTCCCAGCAAGGTGGCAGTGATTCACCCAGCTCCGCAGAAGTTGGCCCTTGCAGCTTGGTTCCTGAGCAGTATACCGTGAAGCATCTACACCTGTCACTGGGCAACCTGGCTATTATACAAGGGGCTAGAAGCGACTCCACCAGGAGTCAGTACAGGAGAGGGTGGACCAGGTTAGGTCACTGGGCTGAAACAAAGGCGATTGATCCGCTGATATGCTCGGTGGGCAATGTTTTCTTTCTCTGCGCATCTGGCTCATTCAGGTGTGCAGGTAGACACCTGCCCTTATGTATCTGGCGGCCATATGGGCCTAGGAGAACTCTGGCAACATCTTTCCATCCTCCAATCCAGTGGTTAAGAGACACCTGCCTGGCATTACCAGATTATATCCGCTGGTCAAACGTCCACATCCGGTCTGGGACCTTAATGTGGTACTGGGGCGCACTGACATGCAAACCCTTCAAGCCCATGGCATCAGCAGGCATGAAGCTCGTTACCATTAAGACAGCCCTACTGGTTGTCCTTAAATCAGCATGCCACATCAGTGAAATTCAGGCCCTTGTGGCTTCATAGCCCTATACAACATTTCACCAGGACAAGGTGGTGCTTTGAACGCACACTGCCTTTCTTCCGAAGGTGGTTTCCTCCTTTCTCCTTAACAGAGATGGTAATCCCAACATACTTTGCAGATCCAAATGATGAGGCTCAGAAAGGTATTGCACTGTCTAGATGTCTGGCATGCTCTCAGATTTTATCTGGACAGGATGAAGAGCTTCTGTAAATTGGATGCCTTGTTCACTTTTGGCGGGTCAAAACCAGGCTCCAAATCTTCCATACCAAGGTGGATGATGGCCAGCAAGGAGGTATAAGGGGCAGCACAGGCCATTGCCAACAAATGTGCATGTCCACTCCATCATAGCCAAGGACACAGCTGTGGCTTTCGAAAGACATGTCCCATGGCAAACGATCAGCAAAGTGGCTACTTGGACTACCGCTTTGGCCTTTTGCAAACACTACTGCTTTGATGCCAGCGCCAGGTTGGAAGCAGCATTCGGCCAGGCAGTTTTGAAGAACTGGTTTTCTTAGAGGGTCAACTCTCCTTCCCAGGGCTGCATTCAGTTGTAAGCACCCATACAGTATGAAGAAAAAGTAGTATTGAGTAACGTAGTCCATAGTCCCTTTCCTTCATATGCTCCACCTCCTCCCCCGTAATAAACCTATAATTGGGCAATTGTAATATTGTCAGCACGTCAAAGGGGACTGAGGAGTGGTGCCTGTGGGTGGAGACAGGGGAACACACATCCCATGGCCGAGCCCCTGTGCGCATCTAAATTTAAAGGGGAAGACAATATTTTCTTTTGAAAAAGGTTTTTTCCGTCCCAAGCAAGAGATGCCCATGCAGGAAAGGGGACTATGGAGTAGGTGTAAATTTAAAAAAAAAAGAGAAAATTTCATACAGTTCATTACAAACTTTTTAAAAAAAGAGAAAGAATTAACACGAGATAACAAGTCGGAACATTATCACACAGCAGTTAATCAGTAAAGAAGTCAGTTTGCTCGAGTTCAAGATTACTTTGAATTTATACTTAATTTCATTTGAGATTCAGCCTGCTATCAGCCAATTTCTCAGTCATGTTAGCCATACAGGACAAATCTATCCGATACTTCCGAGGCTGCTTTCCTGGTCAGTAGTTGTGTTAATGTTTATCATTGGTGCCGGTAGCAAGTCCTTCTGTCTGAAGATGAGTCATTGTTTTTTGCAGAAAGAGAATTAAAGGAATGGTTCGCCCAAATTTTTTTATTTCAAAAATAGATAGCCAATATTAAAAAAAAAAAAATAATAATTGGCATTTTTTTTTTTCGAAGTCCCTATGTAAACTTTTGAGCAATTCAAGCTAAAAGATAACACATGGGGGCATAACGTATTTGTTTGCGGAGGCTCCTCCAGCCCGGAAAAAAAAAATGCAGCTAGTGTTGCTATTTTATTAAAAAAATAGCACTTACCGAGATGCAGCTGCAGCTTTTCTGCCTGTAGTCTCCGGTCCCCGTCCTCCGCGTACAGCACCAATGAAGGAAAAGCCACCCAGTGGTAGCTTTTGTTTACTACAGCTGGCTGGCTTTTCCTTAATTAGTGCCGCAAAAGCCAAAGCGAGCACAGCGGCGGGCATCCATTTCACAAAATGGATGCCCCCATGTGCTATCTTTGAGCTTCAATTGCTCAATTTTACATTGGCATTTTTTTTTTCGAAGTCCCTATCGTTTTTTTTAAATATTGGCTATCTATTTTTGAAATAAAAAATTTTGGGCGAACCATTCCTTTAAGGGAAACGTTAATTTGTTTGAGCCTTCAGATATGGCAGACAAGCATGGTTCACTACACCAAGTAGATTGTTTCTCAATTTCTTTGCCCAATAGTGATGTCCGTAAGTCCCGTAAAGCGGGGCAAGTAGAATCAGATGTTTCAGGTTTTCGTCTGCCGAATAGCAGAGTCTGCAATTGGTGTCATTCCCCATAGTTTTGTTTCTTAGGTTTCAAATTTCTTTTGTTTCCAATTGGTTGTCTAAATCTCAGACTTCACGTGAACTTTTATTTGGAAATTTAGTCAGGAAATTGGCAAGGGAATTATATGCTTTGCCTTCAATAGGAACCAACTACATACATTTGTGTTGACCTCTTTGCTGTATTGTTTCCAACCAGTCCCATTGCCATAACTTTTTCTTTAGTTTGTTTGGGTTGGCCCATAGGGCTTCCTTTGTTGTATTTAGCGTTTGTATAGTTTCCATACAGTTCTTCTCCCATGTGCCTTGGATTGATTCATCGTCTTTATTATGCAGTCTTTTCAAGATCCTGAACTGCGGTATGTTATCTATACCATACACTTGTCTTTATAAGGAAAGTGAGTTCCATATAATTTTGGCTGATATTGATGTCAATCCAAGCTCTAATCTAATGCACACCATTGGGGTTCCATTTGGCAAATGTACGACATTTTCTGAAAACGTATATTCGCATACTTCCCAGACCTTGTAAGAGCATCCAAACATGACCTCAGCTCCATGGATCTATGCAGGGACGACCTTAATCTTGTAAAAAATGGTGACTGGTTTTAGACTAAATTTCCCATATTTGTTTATCATTGCGCCCTGCAAGGTAAGATGTTTACTTTTAGATATTACTCCAGCCATTGGTGCGTCATTAATACTTGCGCTCATCATTACACCAAGGTACCTTGTCTGGTTCACTCGCTTCGGTCTCTCCACCGATTTTCAGTTGGATTTTTTTTTTCCCAATTTTCTTTTTTGGCCACATAAGTTCTTCATGACTAGGATCTCGGTTTTTAAGATGTTCATTTCAAGACCGCTTTTGTCGATTTCTCCAGCATGGGGTCTGGCATGGATTCACATGCTCATGAATATTCCCCGTCAGGCCGGGAATCCTCGGTATAGAAAAAATCAGTATCAGTTTCGTTTCTGATCTGTCTTTCTTAGTAGTAACCATTCACTGGTCTCTGGATCATACTGCCCCCAGCCAATGACTGCCCTCTCACTAAACCCCGCCTCTGGCAGCCATCCTCAGATTTTTACCGCACGTTCAAGTGTTGGGAGTCCTCGTGCTGTAGCTCTCGAGCTTTGCTGCATTTTCCCGCTTTTTTCAGGAGATTTTTCGGTTAAAAAGAGCCTCCAGCTCCACCGTTTCTACATCCGATCAACGGGGACCCGTTTCGGAGTTTTCTATGCCCCTCAAGGGTGAAGATTTCATCGAGTTACGCTTTTGGAGGATTCCAGAAGTTCCGAGGCCTACCCCGGACATGGCCCAGGAGAAAGGAAGCTCGACGCCCGGGAAGTTGTTCAGGACCTGCCCTGGATGCCAGCTTCAGAATGTGTTCAGGGAGGACGAGCATTCGTTATGCCTCTACTGTCTCCATGAGGACAAGACGCACGTGGAGAAGGACTGCATTTTGTGGGAACATGACGGAGTGGACCATGAAGGATCGCCACCTCCGTCTCGCCAACTGGCTGGAAGGTAAGAGCCCGTCAGGCGAGAAGTAGTCTGAGCGGTCTTCTAAGTCCTGTGAGGAACAATTACTGCGGTTTTCCGGGAAGTCAGTATTTTCTTTTCAGTGAGTACGACGTTAAACGGGGCTTCACAGAATGCTGCCCGCTCGTCGGGGTTCCATTTCAATATATAATTTGTCAGCCCATCCGGGCTAGGGGCCCTCGAAGAGTTTGGTCGTTTGATGTTATCAGCAATGTCTTGAGGCGATATGTTGATGTTCCAGGTGTCAACACTGACCATGTTTTGTTTAGCGAGTGCACCCTATTTTTTTAAAAGGGGTACATTTATCACTATGGTGAGATAATTTCCATGACATCAATGTCTTCCATGAATTTTGTTGATAAATGCCTGCAGTGGAGTTACATCTAGGTCCAACAATACAGGTCTAAATATTCCAGAGAATTTTGATGACCAATCTGGGTCAGATTGCAAAATACCATGTCGTCCACATCGTTTACGTATTGGATCTGAGTCTTACCAAAATTTGGGGGATTAGCCTTCACTTGACACTGGTCCATATCACAAATGTAAGCTCTTAATAGAAAGGGGGGCCAGGACACACCCTTGATGCAGTTCACATTTGCCATTAATCCTCTCAGTACATCCTCTGTCTGTTCAGTCTGTAATTCGTGCATCCTTGTGAAGAGTGGCCCAAAACCAAAACCAACCAAGGCAGGCAGGTAGCATTTTCGAGCCAACGTTCGGACCCATTCACGCGATCAAAAGCATTTGAGATATCCAAGAAGGCTACATAAATAGATCTAGCATGCAATCGCGATTGCTTATCCAACAGTGTCAATAAAAATTAGTATAGGGATGTCCCAACCCATTTCTTAAAGCCAGACTGGGACAAATCTAAGGAAACAGAATTACTTGCCCACAATTGCAATTCCACTAAGATTATATTGGCAAAAATATTGTTAGAAATCATACGTTTTTGGCTGGCTGGCATCTGTCCACTACTTTTAAAAACCATCACTGCACTTTTCCATGAGCAAGGAATGATTTCGGTTTAGTAAAATATTTTCAGATCAAATTAGCAGATTTTTATTTTTTTATTTTTTTTTACCACAGGCTGACATCAGATTTTAGGGTCCAATCCGAGAGCCTGTCTGGGAATTTTATCTTGTGATCTCTGGGGGGCATTTGATCTCTTATCTTATTAAAACAGACTTGATCTGCATCAATCTGAATTGCCTCAGCCCAGTTTGTTCAATTTTGAACCTCAAACTCCTCAGCCTCTGCCGTTTGCATATAAATGAGTA
This sequence comes from Ambystoma mexicanum, assembly GCF_040938575.1. NCBI lineage: Eukaryota > Metazoa > Chordata > Amphibia > Caudata > Ambystomatidae > Ambystoma > Ambystoma mexicanum. The sequence continues at coordinate 307,020,015 of NC_090934.1, read as the reverse complement.
AAGTGCTTGATACATACACCTTCACGCAACGGTTGCACTTGAAGGTGGCTTAATCCGTTGCCAAAAGGCACATCTTTTCCACATCTCTCAGGGTCATCAAGAATCTATTTCCCTTTAGCCAGTTTCTGTAACCAGTTTTCAATTTGAGCATAAGTTTTGCTGGCTGTGCATTGACCCTGTGTCCGCCTGATGTTTCTAGTCAATTCCCTTTTTCTTTCCTTCAATAAACAGATCAAGCGAATGAACATGAGAGCGCCTAATGTTATTTATTTAAACTTCTTAGTCTATCTCGTGCCTTGTCTGATTCTACCATCATGGTTCTCGTGGCATACCATGCAGGGGCAATGCATTCAGAATTCAAGTCACCTGTGGTGATGATAATACTAGACCCCTCTTTGGGGTTTTCTGCAAGCAATAAGTCTGAAATATTTGCCAATGACTCATTTAAACCAGCATTCACTGGATTGTATTACACATGAAACACTAAACATGTATGCACCTTGGCAGTATTTACATTTATTCACTCTAATCTTACCAGATGTCCCTTCTATCCGTATTGGTCTGAGTAATGGAGAGTCCCAGGCCCCACTTTACGGCACATAATCCACCAAAATGTCTGCCCTTCTCTCTCCGATTTTCTTTAACATAGCACACATCTAAAGCTTCAATTATTGAGGGCTCAAGCATCCAGGTTACTTGCCTGAATATTGATTCATTAAGTGGTTATAGCCCCGGGTTTTCCAGGACACACAAACAGACCAAGATCCTCGTTCAAACAACCCTTCCCTCCTAGGTTCTCTATGTAGTATATTAAGAATTGAAGACCAGTCATAATTAACAGTCCTAGTATAATGCTTGGTAGTGTGATGGTTACTCCCGTCTAAGCTGCTTCGCCTTGTATTAAACTTTACTGTTGGCAGTAGATATTTTGACTCCATAATCTGGAAGTTCACCCTAGAATGGGGATCACGGTCTACAAAAACCATCTGGGTCTATAATTTCAAATATTGCATAACCCACTGTTAAAATAGTGTGACTCTACGAAAATGGCGTTTCTCATCATCTTTGAGTGGAAATTAATTTATTTTAACAACATCCACACAATTGTCAACAATAAATTCAACTTGTGCCAGGTCTTGGGATGTAATTAACGTAGGGTAGGGATCTCAAAAAGTAACAACCTAATGTGTTGCCGATTCAAGAGGTCTCTTCTCAAAAATAAAAGGTGGGGGTTCGGTTGAGGGAAGACTTTTAACTGGTTTTCTCCTTCTATAGGGAGCAAAGACCGCCTGCATTCAACAAAAAACGTATGCCCTTTTATCAGGTGTCTGTCAGGACCATCTTTATTATTGTTGGCTACTTTCAACGGCAACCGCTCCTTGCGCGGCCTCTTTCTCCTCTAGTATACGGACAATGGGAAATATTTGGCTAAGTGTCTTATGCAACATTTCTTTAGTGCAATAGGCTGGGGACAATGGATGTAAAACAGAGCTCCCCACCCATCTGAAAGGCATTTACCTAGTCTGCATCTTATCAGCAGATAGTAAAATAACATCTAGACCCTCTATTAATAAATTTCGCTTCTCTTTGTCGGTTGCGAGTCCATACATTCGGAGTATGTTGTATTATTACTCAAGTGAAGTCACCCCCCCCCCCCCCCCCCCGCACCGGCTTTAGGAAATGGTTAATTGAACTCCTTCCCTGAGCTGGAAGCTTTTTGAGGTTTTGATTGAACTGATTTCGTGGATACTGCGTCACAGGCTTTACTAGTCTCACCAAGCCTCTTCTTGGCAGTCATTGAAGCCACCCGTTTTTCTTTTGTATTTAAGAGCTCCATTTTCAGTTTTCGGAGAAATTTACGGGAGCCTTTATTATGGTGATTTGAGGCTGCTTTATAGTTAGTTTTCATTGAAGTATTTCCTTTATCTTTAGTGTTAATGCCCTCCGAGCCACCTTCATCAACAATCCTACTATTTAGAAAGTTTGTCAGCCCACTCCTTTAGGTTGCCCAGTCTAGAGACCGTCAACAGTGACCCAATTTCCAATTCATTATCGGCCTTGCTAAGAGACTAAGCATGGGGAGGCGCTTCCTCGGGTAAGGGGGCTGAATCCCAGTCAGTATGACTAGGAACCAAATTGGCAGCAACACGCACAGATTGAGACATCTTCACTGGTGTATGGGTATCTGCACAAACTACCTCTGTGGGCTTAACCTGGCCCTTATGTTTCTCTCTTACAGTAGTATTGAAGCCTTCAAGAAAGTTCATTTTAGCACATTGATCCTTTAACACCACACAAACGTCCCTCATTTCTAAAATAAAGAAAATCCCAACCCCCCCATCCTTCATATTTAACAGCCGTGTGATAGGATAGGACAGGACATTACATTGCATCAACCACTTGCTGCAACAGCATATTGCATGCCTGATTCATACAATTGGCCGTTCTTTTCCATAGTCTGGGGCAAGCATGCTTTTTCTCCAGGTGAAAGCACAGGGGAGCAAGGAAGAGTTGTGATATCTACAGACCTTAGACCTGCCAGGATAGGTTGATTTACCATCTCCTTACCTTCCGGAATGATAGTCAGAGGTAGGTTTCAGTTGGCATGAGGAGTGAGGGTCGATGCAGCACCACTTCAGTTATGTCATCTGACCCTTGCAAATTACTTGGTTAAAAATCAAAAGATTGCACCTTTTTCACTAATTCATGCAGGATTACAGGTGCTAAATTTGGAGACTAAATCAGTCTGACCTTCGAAATCCGTCTTCTCTGGCGCCCAACTCCACGGAAACCGTGGTTCCCGGTATGGTTGAAACAGGAGCGTAACTACTAGGTTCCTCTGCCTTAAATAGTTATCCCAGCAACAGGAGGTTAACACTGTAGCATAAGGCCATTGGCCCGATTTATTGTCCTTTGTGGAGTATTTTTGCATGTTATCCCCCACCCCCTGTTCATTACAAGTAGATACAAGCACACACTTGTGGTTGTGAAGAGTAATAGCGTCCGACATCTTGATGCCCTTGGTGTTTAGTTTACTCTTTGGTGCACAAATCATATGCACGACCAGGGAAGCGGATTGAAAGAAGAAAGTCAAAGATGCTGCAGTCCTAACGTATTGGAGCGGTCTGCAGCCGCTAACCACTGCAGACCAATGTACGGTAATGGCCAATATATGCAGTGCCCGCTGGTAACTAGGTTAAGGGGGTGTTGCCTCCGACGATAGACACAGGAGTTAGCAGGGTTTCACTGTAGCACAGTAGCAGTCACGGCAGACCACTTGTCCTCCACTTGCGACTGCATGGACCATTTGTCAGAGGTATGTCTGTCGAGTTAGGTTTGTTTTCAAGTCTGGTGTGGCAGGCTCTCATGTTGAGGATGAGCAGTATTGTAAGGGGACCGGACTGTCCAGACCCACTTCCTGGCTTTCAACACACATGGCCTGCACTAGCCTGCGAAAAGCAATGCTTCCCTGGGCTATTTAATGCCCATAAAAGGAATTTCCTGACCTAGCAAGGCAGGAAGACGAGCAAAGAACAAAACTCCCATGTTGGGAAACTAGCCGCTAGTCTCCAAATGTGAGAGAGCCAACTACAAATATGGTAAAAATGTAACTGCTGCCACTGGGCACATTTTAAAAGTAATGAAAAATCCTTTGTCGGTCTAGGGTAATGCAATTGGAATATGTATTGTGCAACATGAAAAAGTTACACAAAACAGATAACGGGCACAAATAAAAAGGGAGACCTAGTTTCCCAGTATTGACAGTCTGCAGGACTGGTTGGTTTTCCCATTACAAATGAGCAGTCCAGTGGAGTGAAGGTGAAGGCTTCACTTGACTGTAAAAATTCGGCACCTGGTGTAAAAACAAAAGCAAAAATTCCGGGGTCTATAGAATTTGGAGGAAAGATTTCTCCAAGAGAACTTTCGTAACACTGCAAGGTCGCTGCCTGTCCTATGTGTGGGAGTCATCAAAGTGGTCTACTTTCAACTGCAGCCAAGTCCAGTCTGGTGATAATCTATTTCCAAAAGGTCACATACTGAGATCTGATAAGTTGTATCGCTAGACCTAAAGGTTTATACTTGTCATCTGAAGTCAATTCTGTTCCTGTGACCACTGGACTGTCCATGTCCAAAGTTATCTCCAATGTCACTGGCTTACCTGGGGTTATATTAGCCTTGATCTTTGTTTGCGGGCCTGGGTTGCTTACCTGTTTTGAAACACCCTGGTCCTTATTCATATTAAGTTAAGTTATTATCTCTAGCTGTCTGGATGTGGCTTTTGGTGGTGGAAACTAAGCCCGGAGTACTCCTGGGATAGTCGCTGCCCCTTCCCCAAAAGGAAAACTTGAATTGGTCATTGTACGAAAACATTGCCGCTAGTTGGTACCATCTACTTCAAGCCCCATTGCTTCCTTTGGCGTTCCTATGAATAAATTAACAGTACTTTGCGAAAACCTGGCTACTTATCTTGGACTCTGTTTTTAGGAAAGGGCTTGGTTCTGTGAAAATTAGTATTGGGTGCGTGTTGCCTTATAACAGAACACCTATGAGATGATATTGATCAACTTTTCCTTTGCTTTAGGCTTTTATTAGTGTTTTTAAAACAGTGGACTCTTAAGTGTGATGCGTGTCCCATTTTTGGACACTGAACTATGATTTGCATATGTATGTATTTTTTTAAACTTATTTTTAGTAGCTTTGACTTCCTGTATTGCAAAATGCTAGTTTTATACTTGTGTGGACCAATCTATTGTGTGACAAGCTATTAGTTACTTGTACTCTAGGCCAAACCCCTTCTCTCCTTACTCTCAGCCTTATGTCTTTTTGTAGTTAACAAAAGCTTGATTCTGAAAGATTTGCAGGTCCACAAAGGTTTCCCAAAACCTCCTGCCTCTCCACACACACGCAATTTTCAAAAACCTCTCTACAATTAATAGATGAATTGGATATCTGCACCATACCTTTGGAAAACTCTGGGATTTAACCTAACCATCTGAAAGGAGTCTACACCCCAAAGCTTTTCCTTCACTCTTCCTTCCAGCTACCAATTGAGCTCTGCTCTTGAGCATTCTGAAATCCACACACTGAGTACTGCTGGGACCTGTGTGGGTGCCAGACCTCACTTCAGGACCAATGGGAACCACACCAGTGCTCCCATTCCTTTACTTGGTGTGCAAAGCCAGGTGACTTCACAACTCATCCAAATTAGAAATTGTAGCCACTGATTGAATATAACGTGTCTGAGACATTGATGCTCCTGTAGTGCACCAGTGACTATTGCAGCATTGTCATCTTAGCTCTGGAACAGCTGGCTCTGCTTCTTTGTTCTCCTGAGGCTCCATCTGTCAGAAGGTCCTGGACTACGCTCCAGCTTCCTGGCCGAGTACTTGCTAAAGTAAGAGCTCTTACCAAGGGTCCTTGCGCTACCGTCCTTCAAATGGGATCTCCTCCTGTATACGCTTCAGCTGAACCATCATCTTTCACCAGGAATGTAGGTTCGCTGGCTCACTGTCTGCTAGGCCTACAATGAACCCATAGGAAAGATTTCAGTGTTGCAGGCTGTGATCAAACATGACTTCTGCCGACTCAATCTACAGTTTGACATCTCCTTTTACCTACTGTAAAATCACATGCTTTCTTTTTTATTTTATTCTGTTTACATTGCTCAATACCAACATCACGAACTTAACACCTACAAAGCTGACCCCTTTTTAATGTTTTGAATTTCCATTGCTGGAGAAGTCCCTCGCCCTAAAGTCTGTTACCATGCTCTCCCCACTTGAGGCTGCACCCTTGAATGCTCTGCTATGCTTTCCCCTTCACCCACGCTAGTAGAGTTGGGTATTCTACACAGGGTACCTGCAACCAAGGTGTGGATTGGCTCCCTTAAACCTGGGGGCTAGGAGAATCCTTAAGATTAGTCCATGCCCCTACTGTCTGTTGCCTTACCTTAGTCAACTTTCGTGTCCTTGGCATGGCAATGGTGTTTACCTGGTGCCTCATCAGTGGGTTGCTTGTTGTTGGATAATCATGGACCTGGGCTTGTTAATTACCGTATTGTGAAACTACAGCAGGAATACTATCCAGGATAGTCCAGATGTGAGCATTCAGTGGCGTTCTATGCACATCTCAGTAGTGGAATTCAGAGTGACCAGACACTTCCTTCAAGAAGTGGTTACCTCTTGCTCCGAGGAGGCTAACTATCTCTACTCAAGCAGTAGAGTTGATTGTTCAGGGCAGACCATGAGACCACTGTGGTTGATGACTTGTTCCAGATGGTGGTCATGAAGACCGTATGAACTTTTAAAAAAAAAGTTATTCTTCATTTTAAGTGAACATTAAAAATCAACAAACATAACATTGCACAATCAATTTTGTAATACAGTAAAATTTGTCAAGAACAATTAAACAGTGTATTAACTATTTACAGAGAGAACAAAAAAGAAAAAAAACATCCCCAAAATTACAATGGAACTAGTACAGATTCAAGAATTGTTCCCATGTTTTCGCGTAAGTGTTAAATTTTCCCTGTCTACGGTAAAATACATTTCTTTTTTTAATCAAAAATTTTATTGACATTTTTCAAAACACGATGCACATTACAATGAATACCGTAAAAGAGGGGTCTCGGACGCTAGGGCCGTCAAGCACTAGTTGAGGGTTTAGACTCTCCAGATTGTTCGTGCCCAGTCCACCTTGGGGGAGGAGGGGTCCCCGCTTGGTCTGCGGGAGGTGTGGCGCATGTGATGCCGCTTCGTACCCTCAGCAGGCATCCTCCCATTTTTGAGTGCTTTTTGTGGGCATCCCCTTGCAGCATATACTCTGTGATCCATCGCTGCACAAATGTCCACGTCTGTGATCCATTGGTCGTAGCTGGGTGTTGTCTCCGACCCCCATAGTTGTGCAATGTTCCTTCTGAGCACTGCCGTGGCGGTCGACCAGAGTAGTTTCTCGTACTGCAACAGATCGCTTTCGTCGGAACCACCCAGCAGTAGCTGTTTGGGTCCTCTTTGTATTGTCTTGCCCAAGACTCTTGACAGTTTATCGCAACATTTCCTTCAGAACTGTTGTATATTATCGCATTCCCATAGGGTATGAAAGAAGGTCCCTACTTCTCTTTTGCAAGGCAGGCATCGTGGATCCGACGCTCTGCCCCCCCCCCCCAAACAGCCACTCTCGGGTAGTATGTGCGATGTAGGATTTTGAGCTGGACCAATCTAAACCTGGATGAGATGGTTACCTCCCAGGGGTACATCAGCTCTTCCACCCAGTCTTCTGGTTGTAAGGGTCCCACATCCTGTTCCCATTTGGTCTTTAGGCTGGACAGTTCTGGTGTGGCAAAGGACATAATCGTGTTATACATGGTTGAGGTGACTTTTCGAATAATTTGTTCCTGGACTATGTTACACTCTATCGGGGTATAATCTGGCATGTCCCTCATGTTTTGTAAGCTAGCTTGTAGTGCTCGTTTCAATTGGGTATAGTGATACCTCTCCATGGGTGGGAGGGAGGAGTCAGATTGTAGTGTCTCAAATGGAATCACCCTGCCTTCCTGCACCACATCACCAATTCTTGTGATCCCATGTTGGACCCAAGCGGGCCATTTGGGGAGCTTTTTTTTTACTTCCGGGAGAAGTTTATTATTCCTTAACGGTTGTATCGGTGTCAATTTCGTGTCCCACCCTATGTATTGATGTCGATGCCCATGTTCGGGTGATGTGAGCTGGCATAGTGGGGGGCGATGTTCTACCCGTACTGCCGTAATAGGAGTTCTAAGGGTGATGTTGTGCTGTTGGCATCAATTCCTCTGGTATGTGGCAGGTTCCCTTCCCCATGGAGCATGTGGTTTACCACTGCCATCTGACAGGCCCAGTAGTATGTTTGTAACCTTAGTAGTCCTATCCCACCCTCCCAAACGGATCTCTGAAGGGTGGGGAGGGCTATCCGGGAGATGTCCCCCGCTCCACAGCAGTTTCCGGAGGATCCAATCTATTTTGGAAAATTTGTGTGTTGGGAAATGAAGTGGTGCTTTTTCCATGATGTACAGAAACCTAGGGAGGGCAATCATTTTGAATAGGGCCGCTCTGTGGCCGGGAGGTCCAGTGGTGGGTATCCTCTGAAAATCTTGTCACAATTGGGTGTAAGTTCAAGGCTATGTAGTCTGTGAGATTCTTAATTTGCACTCCCAGCTACCTGAACTGGTCTGTTGCAACACGAAAGGGGCAGTTTGCCGGTATCGTAGCAGTAGCATCGCCTATGGGGAATAGTGTGGATTTGGCCCAGTTTTCACAGAGACCACTAAATGCCTCATCTCTTCAGCATGTGCGTGACTCTGGCAGGATTTGGCTGGGTCTTTTATATAGATTAACAGGTAATCGGCGTATAGTGAGACCTCATCCTCCCATGTGTCTGACCATCGGAAGCCCTCCCAGAGTGTGGTGTTACGCAGGAGTATGGCTAGGGGTTCGATGGCGATTGCGAAGATCATAGCCGATAGAGGACAGCCCTGCCTTGTGCCCCTGCCTTGTTCAAAGGGGTCCGATAGCCAGGCGTTGACTTTAGTTCTAGCCCTTCGGTGGTTGTATAGCAGTAGCACCCAGCTCATAAAATTCTCGCCGAAGACCATGTGTCATTATTTCCCATATGGCCTCCCATCTCGCTGAATCAAAGGCTTTTTCAAAATCGATTGCTAATAGCACTAAAGGGCTCTGAAGGCTGTCTGCTCTTTCCAGGGCTGAGTTTAACCTGTAAAAGTTCATCCGGGACGATCTTTGGGGCATGAAACCGCATTGATCCGGGTGGATAAGTGAGGGAATTGACTTGCTGCAATCGGTCTGCTAGTATTTTGGCTAATATTTTGGATTCACTGTTGATGAGTGAAATGGGCCTGTATGAACTACAGAGTTCCGGGGGCCTATCTGTTTTGGGTAACACTATTGTTGTGGCTTCTCTTAGGTCTGGGGACAGGGAGTCCTGGTCTTTTGCGTGTTGGTACATACACAATAGGTGGGGGGGGCGATCACGTTTGTTCCTGCTTTCTGCCATATCTCGACCGGGAAACCGTTGGGGCCCGGGGTCTTACCGGATTAGAAGCCTAACATGGCACTCGCCACCACCTCCTCTGTGATATCCCTCTCCAGTACGTCCTGTTGTGCCACACTTGGGGTAGGGAAGGTGATTTCCTCTATTAACAAGGTGTCCACAGGAGCGGTGGGCGGCCCATAATGCTCAGCATAGTAGGCTTCAAATCCCCCCGCTATATCTTGGTCTGATACCAGTGGGGTCATGCCTCCTGTCACTAGTTGTCTGACATGGTTGCGACCTTGTTCCCTGCGCTCTAGCCATGCCAACATCTTGCTGGCCTTGTCCCCGGATTCGTATATCCTCGCCCGCATCGCTCTGTGAGCTTACCTGGTATTGTCTAGGGCCACGGTCTGAAATTGTTTGTGCTGGTAATAAAGACCTGTTCGTCTCAGGCGTATCTTGGGTTAGGTGTATTTCCTCTGCCCGTTTTACCTGCTGTTCGGCTTCGTATGTCCCAAATGGGTGGTTTTTTTTTTTTTTTTTTTAAGCGGTAGTCCATGAGATGATTTCAGCCTTGTAGGTTTCCCATAGCATCCCAGGATTCGATGCAGACTCAGAATTTATTTCGAAATATGATTTAGTTGTTTAGTTGTTTATTGGATTTTGTCTACTAGGTCTGGGATACCCAAGTATTAGTTATTGAGGCGCCAGCTGGGAGGTGGGGTTGGCCTGGACATAGTGAGTTCTAGAATCAGTGGGGAATGATCAGAGATGCCCCTGGAGAGTAGGTATGCCTCCCCCGCCTTGTGCATGTCAGTTGACGGGAGAAGGTAGTCAAGCCTAGAGAGCGAGGCATGTACCCCGGAATGGTAAGAGTGTTCCCTGGCCTTAGGGTGGAGATCTCTCCATGCGTCACACAGGCCCATGGCATTTGCAAATGTGGCGAGTCTAGTGGCTGTTGGGGTTTCTAGTACACAGGTGTGAACGGTCTGCACCGGTGTCCATGACTTCGTTAAAGTCACCACTTATGATCAGAGTATTGGACGTATCCTCGGCGATCAAGGGGGAAATGTCGCTAAGTAATGACGGCAATAGGGTGAGTGGTGCATAAACGGCTAGCAGTGCGATAGATTGTTCCCAGAGTGTACCTGTCACGTATATGTATCTGCCGCTGGTGTCCTGAGTGACTGTGCTTAGGTGCAATGGGAGTTTTTTGTGTACTAGTATCATGACTCCTCGTGAGCCCATGGTAAAGCCTGCATGTAGTGCGAGTTTGGAGTTTGTACGATTGAATAAGTTGCAGCTTGTTCCGCTAGGTGGGTCTCGGTCAAAAATAATATGTCTGGGGTGTGTCTGTTTAGGAATTGACGTACTATTCTGCATTTAACTACATTGCCCAGACCATTGACATTCCATTTCATAAATTTAAGGGTACTGGGGATGCTGGTGGTGTTGCTACTTGTTGCCATCTTTACCCACTTTGGAGAAAATGTATGCCGGGAGAGACGGCTCGGTGGGCCGGACTAGGTTGTGTTTAAGTGATGTTCCTCTCATCTGACTTCGGTATACTTTATGCTTGACTGACCCTTTTTGTACTCCAACTAATCAAACCCCTACCCCCCCCACCCTATACTCCTCCCAACTAGAAGCATCGGTCGCCCGAACATTCAAACTCTAAGTTGTCAACCGGACAACTTGCATGCACTGAATTGAATTATAACTCAGGTGGTCACCCCTTGTGGTGTCCGCTTGGTGAGGTGCCACCTTGTACACTGGTGGTTGGCAACAGTGATTAACGGTGAGAAAGGGAAAGAAAACAAAGTGGTGGGGGGTGCCCTTGACGCGAGGGTGGTTGACCACTGCGCTGCCGCATCGTGAGTATATGGAACGCCTTGTGCGGGCTAATGGGCCTCACCGCGGGACAACTAGTAATTCAGATTTCTACTCACTGGTAGGTTCTGGGCTTCTAATAGGGGACTGACCCTTGCCCTGATCCTTATGTCCTCCAGCTGATCTGGTATTGGAAGTTGCTCTGGGACCAGCCGTTGGACCGCTGGTAGTCTGGGGTTTCTGCCCCTGTTACCACGAGGTGTTGACCAGTCTCCTATGTGTTGCTCTGCCCAGTGCCATGCCTCCTTAGGGTTGTTTAAGTGGACTGTTGTACCTTTGTGGTAGATTTTGAGCTGGGCAGGGAAGAGCAGGCCGTATTTAACTCCCAGTGTTTGAAGTTGTCTTTTGAGCTTTTCAAAGGATTCTCGCTTTCTGTACTTCACTCGTGTAATCGGGGAAGAAAGCTATCTTGGCTCCGTTGAAGGAGATTGTGCCCACTGCAAGAGTGCATCTCGGTCTCTAGAATTTAGGAGCTTCGCCTGGATCTCCCTTCTCCTTCCTCGATTCTGGTCTTGAGCTTGGCTGTGACTCCTTGGAGTTGTTGCTGCACGTTTTGTACCCAGTCCTCTGTGTTGGAGATGCGCTTTTCTGCCTCTCCAGTACGTGCTGATAGTTTTTGTAAGTCATGTCTGAGGAGGGATACATCCAGACTTATGCTGTCCATCTTCTGTTCCATTGATGAGGGGGAATCTGCTATGGCAGCCATGACGTCTTTTAAAGAGCATGTGTTCAGGCTCCATGTCCACAGTGGACAGCGGCTGGATCTCGGGAGCCTGCGACGGGGGTATGGTGTATTCTATTTTGTATGGGGGTTTTCTTGGTTTTTTCCTTCCCCATGCTTGCCGGCCAGTCCTGCAGGCGTAGCTCTGTTTTGGGATTCCCTGATGTGATGTGTGGGAAGCGTGCTGTGTTCAGCTAAATCTGTGCTTTGTATCGGTTTATCCCACAAGTAGAATTCCAGTATCACATGGGGGTGGGTATGGTACTGTGCCGCGTGTTAACAGCCCCAGCTCAGTGACGGTTTGCAACGCTGTGTTTGTTCTTGTTGCTGTGGTGCCTGGCTCACTCTCTGCTGCTCCTGGTGATTGGGAGCATTAGGTTGTGCCTCAGGGGTTTAGGGCCACATCTGGGGGCTGAGTGCCGTGTTGTGCAGTTTTTTGGGGGACCCGTTCTACCGGCCAGCGGGGTCACCTATGGCCTGGGCTGCGGTCCCTGTGCTGCAGCCCAGAACTTGGGGCTGCAGCCGCCGCTTTGATTTTCACAATGCGGTTTGCGGGGGAATGTCTGCCCCCTCTGTTGGAGTTGTGGGCTCTGCAGGCCCCCCCGCCCTTCACTGTGCGCTGCGAGCGCACTGCCCCTGCCAGGCAGTTACAGCGTTTATTTAGCTTAATTAGATTAAGTTGGGGGTCGGGGGGGGGGTCCCCGTGTTCGGTGAGCCTCTGGGCCCCTTGATCTGCACGGTTCGCGTCTGGGCAGCAAAACACAAGGCAACACAGTGCTCTCCTCAAACTGCCCGTAGTAGACCACGGCGACGGACTGTGCGTCCTTAGAAGGCCGCCCCGGGCCTCGACCCAGACAGTAGGGAGAGAGGGGGGAGGCCATTTTAGAATGCATATTCTTCCCTTCCTACACTTTGTTGGCCCAGCGGCCATTTCCATAACTCATAATTATGGAAAATATACCTTTTTATAAATTTTGCCCCAAGTGTAATCATAAATTCCCCTGGGTCGACAAACACTCTGCAATTTGTCTCCCGAGAGACCACGTCGAAACGTCTTGTCGAGCGTGCAGGCTCTTCAAGCCTAAGACTTTAAAGGACCACTCCATGAAACGCTGGGCCCACTATGCCAGGCAGCTCGAGGCTATGGAGGTAGAGGGAGCCTTTTTAGTGATGGCAGTGACGCCGCACTTTCGGACGGCGAGGGCACCGGAGTAGCTTCAGCTACTCAATCGCAGACCCTGTAGCACAGGCCTGCGGCCAAGTTGTGGGGACTACACCCGGTGGCGGCAGGGCTACAAAAGCACACACCACCAAGCACATGAGTCGAATACTCTAACGTCCGACACCCCGTGAAAGGTCCACCGAGTCCTGGTCCTCTGGGCAATCTTCATCAAGATCGCCACATAAGGTTCAACCGTCAAAAGACGGCAATGGCGTCGCACGAAAAACTCCTTCCGAAGGCCGATCGTCCGTGGACGAAGCCTTGGCTCCCACACCCGAAGTTCGCCATTCTTCGTCTGATAAAACCGCAGGCCCCAAGAAGTCTGTTGAACACTCCACTGGGCCTCAGAGTGGGGAAAACATCATAAAAAGTCCACTAAGACCCCTCATAGGGACAAGAGCCCTCCTAGGGAGAAGACATCACAAAAGGGATTATTATCCAAGCCCATAGAGAAACCTAAGGACTCTAGACCAAAGGTTATACCTCCCACTGATGAGGATCTGGGTATTTCACCTCAACCTATTGTGATCCCAAGTTCAAAGGAATGGTCTTCGCAAGATATTGATGGGGTTATGTGAAGAATGACCTTCATGGCTAATTTTTATGAAAAGAACCCAGATTACTTTAAAAGCTTCCACTCAACTCCTCCTATCTCAGCCCCTTCAGGCTCTCAAGCCTCTGTCTTACCCTCTCAACCCCCTTCTAAGAGGTCTCGCTCTAATGTCCCCTTACAAGGCACAGTCCTAGATCTGTATGACCCTGAAATAGAACCGGAAGACCAGGAGGATCTATCTTTTGTAGAAACATCTGACCCTCAACTTAACTAAGAGGATTTAGATGAACTTTATTATGGGGATGATGAAGACCCAGACGCAGACCAGGAGGCTAACATGTACTCCATAGATTCTCCTCTTAAGACACTCCAGTGGTAGACTCCCCTGTCGATAATCAACCCCATCTCATTGAAGTTGTAGCCACTGCGGCAGAACACTTCCAAATTGTCACACAGGAGGTACAGGAGGATAATGACTTCTCGGAACAAATACTGGGGGACAAAGACAGTAGGTCAGTTTATCCCACTACTAAAATTGCTCCAATGCAGAATACAGCCTTCCTTAGAAGCATCCAATCTCACACGGGCCGTTAACCCGCATGTGGAAAAACTATTCAGGCTTGCACCATCAGACCCCTTATATATGAGGCCAATTGAAACCAGACTCATTGGTTGTTACGACGACAAAGAGAGCAGGCACCGCTGGATACGGAAAGCAAAAAGATATATGCATGGGCAGAAGGGTTGCTTCCTCTGCGGCCTATCGAACTAGAATAGCCAACAATGCTGCACTTTTTGCAATTTATAACTGCCATAAGTGGGAGGAGGTTTCTGCGTTACTTTCATTTGCCCCGGAGCCTCTTAAATCACAACTAGCTCAGGTGGCAGCAGATGGAAGGGCCGTATCTACATGTCTCCTCAAATCAAATTTCGATGCAACTGACCATGCCGGGAGAGTCATTGCAGAGGACTATTATAAAGAGGCATGCATGGCTTCGCTAGTCAGGCTTTAGGCCAGAGACACGACACTCGTGATAAATATGCCAGTGGAACCTAATGTGCTCTTCGGCAAGGCTGTGGAAGACGGACTTAAGACAGCAAAGAATGTGTATGACACTCTAAAATCTTTAGGTCAGCTCACAAACAAGCCTACTGGTCAAAGGGGTAACATAATTTTCCCTGTTTTCGGGCCAGAATTCAGAGGATCTGGCTACAATCAAGGCCAAGGTTCCTATGGGAATAATCAAGGGCAAGCCTTCCAAGGCTATCCCCGAGGACAACACAGAGGCCTTGTTAGTCTGGGCAGAGACCCAGCTCGAGGTGGCACCCCAACTCCGAGCAAGTGACATTCTGCTCCAGGTACCCTCACATGCATCTCCAGTAGGACGACGCATTTCCAACTTCATCCACATATGGGAGGGTTCCAGATGGGTGAAGTCCACGGTAGCGGGGGGGGGCTACGGCATAGAACTACTTCAACGTCCTCACGACCACCCCCACGACAGAAAATCCACTCAGAAGACATCAGCGGATCCTTCTAGAAGAACGAACAGCGCTTCTATTAAACAACGCCATAGAAGTGATCCCAACCAACCAGGTAAACAAGGGTATTTATTCAACTTACTTCCTTGTGCCAAAGAAAGATCTCTAACAATGCGCCCTGTATTAGATTTACGCCCTGCAAACAAGTATGTCAAGCCACAAAAGTTCTGCATGACTACGCTACAAGAGGTAATCCCGCTACTAAAAAAGGGATTACATGGCAACATTGGATATGAAAGATGCCTATTTTCATATTTTAATGTTCCCAACGCACAGCAGACTCTTGTGTTTCAACATAGCGAACAAGCACTACCAATTCAAAGTGTTGCCCTTTGGAATAGCCTCGGCTCCAAGGGTATTCAAAAAGGTACTGGTGGTAGTGGCAGCACACCTGTGCAGGGGAGCAATCGCAGTGTACCCTTACCTGGACGACTGGCTCATAACGGGGAAATCACCTATGATTTGCAGAAAAAACGTGCAAACAATCGACCCTTTCAATTGGGCTTCTCAATCAACGAGAACAAAATCAAGCCAAGTGCCAAGCACTTCCAAACAGTTCCTAGGAGCTATACTAAACACTGAGGAAGGATTGGTATTTCCTTCAGAGGAAAGAGTAAACAATTTGTTACTGCAAATGCCACATTCTCCAGCATGGGGTCTGGCATGGATTCACATGCTCATGAATATTCCCCGTCGTCAGGCTGGGAATCCTCGGTAAAGAAACAATCAGTATCTGTTTCGTTTCTGATCTGTATTTCCTAGTAGTAACCAATCTCTGATCTCTGCGTCATACTGACCACAGCCAATGACTGCCCTCTACCTAAGCCCCGCCTCTGGCAGCCATCTTCAGATTTTTACCGCACGTTCAAGTGTTGGGAGTCCTCGTGCTTAGCTCTCGAGCTTTTACTGCGCGTTTCGCGCTTTTTCAGGTGAATTTTCAAATTTTTTCGGTTAATCGAGCCTCAAGCTCCACCGTTTCTACTCCCGTTAACTGCTACCCGTTGCAGGATTTTCCTATGCCCCTCCAGGGTGAAGATTTCGTCGAATCAACTTCTTGGAGGATTCCAGAAGATTTGCGGCCTACTTTGAGATGGCCCAGGATGCGAGTTCGTCGCCCGGACCCAAGCTGTTTTGCAGCTGCCCTGGATGCGGGCTGCAGAATGTGTTTAAGGAAGACGAACATTTGCGATGCCTCTACTGTCTTCATGGGGACAAGACTCATGTAGAGAAGGACTGCCAGTTCTGCAAGAATTGTCGGAGCGGACCATGAGGGACCGTCAATCCCGTCTCGCAAGCTGGTTGGAGAAGGGCTTGACGGGTGAGAAGAAGAAGAAAGGGTCCAAGCAGGCTTCTAAGTCCTGTGCGGGTGCCCCGGTGACGGGGGCCCAACACCAGGCCAAGCGCTGCGAGTCCGCTGGCTCCGGGAGCGCCGAAAGGTCGGGCTCTTCGGTCGCCAGGCAGGGCGCACCTTCCCCGGCACCGTCAACCACGAGCCAACGCTCCGGTTCGGGGAAGAGAAAGTCCGAGACCCCGGGTAAGCTTCGGGAGAAACCCCGTCCGATCTCGGAAGAGGGGGAGCGTGGCGTCGCCACTCCCCCGAAGGAGAAGGCCCGGGACGCACCTAAGGTGGTGAAGGCCCCTACCCAGCAGGCGAAGGCCTCTATCGAGGCTATTGCAGCGACTCTTGCCAAGCCGGCAGAGACACCGCCAGCGGAGACTGCCTCCGGGACTAGTTTCCCTGCCGCCAAGGAGGGAATCCTCTTTTCAGCCCATCGTCGTGGCCGCCATGATGGAAGAAGCGAGGGGGGGCACGGTGCCCTCCTCTAGCTCGGAGTCAGCCTCGGAGGAGGAACTGACCGAGGCCGTGAGGAACCTCGAAGTCCAACGGGCGGCTTTCGAGAAAGTTCGATCCCGTCAGGAAGATCCTCGGGAGTTAACCGAGGAAGATGACGATGATGAGGAAGAGCGGCCTTCCCTTCTGGCGCAGCCGGATCCTAGGCCTCAGGATGGCTCGGCGCCCATTTTGTCTGCCATCCAGTCCTTATGCTCTGAAATAAGGACGAGATTCCCGCGGCCCAGGCCGGAGGACCTGCAACCTGGCCCGTCGGGAAGTCCTCAGAACAATTGACGGAGGAGCCAACCCTCTCCTCCGCTCGCCCCCGTAAGGCCTACAGTTCCCTCCTCATCCTCCCACGAGTCGGGAGATGACGGTGCGTTGGGCTCGACGATGGGTTCTGAGGGCGACGACGACGGAACGGGTCTCCCGTCGCACGGGCCTCGCCGCCCGACGAGATTGGCTCATTCCACGCCATGATTGCCAGGGTGTCCGAATTGTTCCAGCTCTGCCCGGAGGAGCAGAAAAAGGAAGGTTTCCTCTATCAGCGCCGGGAGGCCAAGAGGAAGACGGTCATCGCGGTGCCCCTAATCGATGACATCTGGGAGGAGGGCCTGTCGGTTCTCAAAAAGCCTCCATGGCACCAGCCAAACGGGACCGGTACGAGAAGAAGTACCGGGTCCCTGAAACCACTCCCCTGTGCCTCAGGGCCCAGCCAACGCCAGACTCGGTCGTCTCGGCGGCAAAGAAGAAAGCGGCGGGGTCAGGAGCCTCGACGTCGAATGCCCGCCATACGGTGAGGGAAAGAAGTTGGACGCCATTGGGCGGTGGGTCATTTCGTCGACGACGATCAAAGCGGCCAACGCCCTGGCGATCGTGGCCCGTTACGACAGAGCGCTGGTTTAAGCTGGCCCCCATATTGGACTTCCTGCCGGACGACGACAGGTCCGAGACCCTGGAGATACTGCAAGAGGGCGAGGTGGCGTCGGACCACGCCATAACGGTGGCAACCGATATTGCCGATACCGGGTTTCCCCAGCTAGGCAACAGTGTTTACGTACGACGACGGGGTTGGCTCCGGGCGACCGACTTCCGTCAGGACGTCCAGACCAGGGTGTTGGACATGCCGTTCGACGGCAGCAACTTGTTCGGGAAGGCGGTGGACGAGTCCCTCCAAGCCATAAAAACGGACACGGAGACGGCCCGCGCCCTAGGAGCCCTTCAGCAACGACGGCCCTTTCGGAGCTCCGGAGGCAGATAGGGTGCCTCCAAGGGATCCAGCGGTGGCTCGTCCTACCGCCAGGCGGCACGCTCCTCGTGTCAGGAGGCCTACAGGGATCGCGGCAAGCAGGGAGTCCCTCGCCGCCGTCGGCAAGGTGGCCAGGGCGGCAAGGCCACCACCTCCAAGCAGGACTGAACCGGCCGTGGTCTCGGGCCCCCACCGAAGCACCCCGGTGGGAGATCGGGCTGACTAATTTCATCGGCGTGTGGAAGTCCATCTCCACCGAACGTTGGGTGCTGGATACCCTGGCAAGAGGACACTCTATCGAATTCCTGAAGAAGTGCCCTCACGTTTCACCCGTGGCCAGGAAGGAAAATCCCGTCCTGCAACTGCTGTTGGAAGTACGGGCGATGCTCAGGAAAGGCGCCATCGAGCTCGTCCCGAAGAGGCTCCGGGGTGTACTCAAGATACTTCCTCGTCAGGAAGAAGACGGGCGGCTGGCACCCCATCCTGGACCTTCGTCGTTTGAACAAATACATCAGATCACAAAAGTTCAGGATGGTCACCCTCCAGCACGTACTGGGACAGCTGGAGGAAGGCGACTTTCTATCGTCGTTGGACCTGGAGGATGCTTACTTCCACGTTCCCATCCTCAAAAGTCACCGAAAGTTCCTCAGGTTCGTCGTCCAGGGACGCCACTACCAATTCAGAGCACTGCCGTTCGGATTGAAGTCGGCCCCCGGGGTCTTTACCAAGTGCCTAGCACCAGTGGCGCCGCGGCTGCGCCTACGGGGGATTCACGTCTACCCCTACCTGGACGACTGGCTCATCCGCTCAAGGACGAGGGAACTCGCCGTCGAACACACTGCGAGGACCGTCCAGCTACTCACAAACCTGGGATTCGCCATAAACTACCCGAAGTCCCACCTGGTGCCGTCGCAGGTGGCCCTGTTTCTGGGAGCGAAGCTCGATACAGTGAGGCGCCTGGCGGCCCCGTCGGAAGAACGGACGAAGACCATTCTGGGCAAAGTGCAGCGCCTGCTAGCCACGGACGTGGCCAGGGTGAGGTCCATCAAGTCCCTCCTGGGGATGATGTCCTCTTGCATCTACCTGGTGCGCCTCTGCAGACTACGGATGCGCCCCCTTCAAGAATTTCTCGACGCCCGTTGGATACAGGCGACGGGCACC
Source organism: Ambystoma mexicanum (assembly GCF_040938575.1). Classification (NCBI taxonomy): domain Eukaryota; kingdom Metazoa; phylum Chordata; class Amphibia; order Caudata; family Ambystomatidae; genus Ambystoma; species Ambystoma mexicanum. Next base: position 307,000,819 of record NC_090934.1, on the reverse strand, counting down.
TTCGAAGACAGGGTCCCCCTCAACGATGTGTTCCGGCGGGCGATTCAGTGGTGGGGCATTCCAGCGCACCTCACGGCGGACAAGGACTTTCAGACGCCGGCGTACAAGGAGACGGTGACGACGGCCGCCTCCCTGGAAGGTTGGGGCGCCCACACCGGAGAGCTCCACGCAAGAGGCCTCTGGCTCCCGGAAAAGAGGCTCATGCACATCAACGTCCTGGAACTCCGAGCCGTGTTCTGGGCTCTCAAATCTTTCCTCCCGTCGGTAAAAAAGGGCAAGGTGGTGCGGATCTTCACGGACAACACCACGACAATGTTTTACATACGGAAGCAGGGAGGCACCAGATCCCCAGCCCTATCCAAGCAGGCACAGGATATGTGGCACTGGGCGGTCGCCCAGGGGATGTTCCTGGTTCCCTTCCACCTGGCAGGAGAAAGCAACACCATCGCCGTCTCGCTCAGCAGGGAGCTGCGCGCGTGTCACGAGTGGGAACTGCGCCAGGATCAGGTGGATCAACTCTTCCGACGTTGGGGCAAACCCCAAATCGACCTGTTCGCAACAGCGACGAACTCGAAGTGCAAGAGGTTCGCCAGCAGGTTCCCCAGCCGAGAAGCATGGGCGATGCGTTCTCGTTCCCCTGGGACGGCCTATACCTGTATGCGTTCCCTTCGTTGCCGTTGCTGCTTCGACTCATCAGCCAGCTCAAGAGGTCCCGGTGCAGGATGATCCTCATCGCACTGGCGTGGCCGAGGCAGATCTGGTTCCCGGACCTTCTGGACTTGTCAACGCCCCCTCCCATCAAGCTGTCGGCGGACGCGGACCTTCTCTCCAGAGAAGGAGGCGCCATCTTCCACCACGACCCGGCGTCGCTGAACCTGCAGGCTTGGCTCCTGCAGCGCTAGAGTTTGGAGGCAATGATATACCGGCCGATTGCAGAGAGGTTCTTGCAAAGGCCAGAGCGTCCTCGACTCTCAAATGCTACGGTCATAAGTGGAAGAGGTTCTCTATCTGGTGCCGGGCACAGAAGATCAACCCCCTACGGATTACGGCCCCTCAAGTTCTGCTGTACCTGCTATCGCTGGCAAAGGCTGGGCTAGCCCATGCCTCCATTAAGATTCATCTGGCGGCGATCTCCAGATATACCAGAACCACAGGACGGACGTCCCTGTGGTCCCATCGACTGGTAAAAGAGTTTATGAAAGGACTGTTCCGGTCGTTCCCGCCGGTGAAGGCCCCGGCCTGGCGTGGGAATTTAACGTGGTGCTGACCAGGCTCATGGGGCCCCCATTCGAGCCGATGCACTCCGCACCTTTGAAGTTTGTGTTGTGGAAGACGGCGTTCCTGGTGGCCATTACCTCCGCACGACGAGTGGGAGAGATCCAGGCCCTATCCTGCAAAGCACCGTACTTGACTTTCCATGCCTCGAGGGTAGTGCTTAGGACGCACCCCTCCTTTATGCCCAAGGTGCCGTCGGACTTCCATCTTAACGAGCCCTTGGTGTTACCTGTTTTCTTCCCGTCTTCTTCGTCGCCGGCCGAGAGGACTTTGCACTCGCTGGATGTGGCTAGAGCGCTGAAGTTCTACGTGGACCGCACGAACAGTTTCCGGAGGACATCACAGCTGTTCGTGAACTTTGGACCTGTGAATCAAGGGAAGGCTCTCTCGAAGTCTTCTATTTCCAGATGGCTCTCCGGCTGCATCATGCACTGTCACCGGTTGGCTAACCGACCGCTGCCAGGCCGTCCGAGAGCCCATTCGACCAGAGCGATCGCTGCTACTACGGCGTTCTTATCTGGTGTGCCCCTGCTGGACATCTGCAGGGCTGCTACGTGGAGGTCGACGCACACCTTCACGAGATTCTACTGCGTAGATCGGGATTCCAGGGAGGAGTCCAGGGTCGGCCAAGTAGTGCTGCGCAACCTGTTCGCTTAAGGTGAGCCTGGTGAGGAGGTAAGAGATGCTTAATGTTGAGTTTTGTATTGCTTAATGTTGAGCCTTTTACCACCCCCCCGTGGTTGTGCATGTGTGTACTGCTATTTAATCTTATATTCATGAGCATGTGAATCCATGCCAGACCCCATGCTGGAGAAGGAACAAGTTACTTACCTGTAACTGTTGTTCTCCAGCATGGGTCTGGCATGAATTCACATGTGAACCCTCCCGCCTACCCCTCTGCGGCTCTTCACTTGGTCATACTGCCACTTCACGTGCTACCAAATCTGAAGATGGCTGCCAGAGGCGGGGCTTAGGTAGAGGGCAGTCATTGGCTGTGGTCAGTATGACGCAGAGATCAGTGATTGGTTACTACTAGGAAAGACAGATCAGAAACGAAACTTGAACTGATTTTTTCTTTACCGAGGATTCCCAGCCTGACGGGGAATATTCATGAGCATGTGAATCCATGCCAGACCCATGCTGGAGAACAACAGTTACAGGTAAGTAACTTGTTCCTTATCAGGCCGGCCGCCAGATAAGGGTGCGCAAAGCAATGCGTTTAATAGGCATGATGGCATCCTGCATATACCTGCTTCTTCACGCGCGCCTGTGCATTCTTCCCATACAGGAATGGTTGGCGAAACAGTGGTTTCAGGCAAGCAGTCAGTGGGATGATCTAGTAGTCATTTCACCAACACTTAAACAAAATCTTCGCTGGTGGACGAAGGAGAACCTAACGAGAGGGAAACCCTTCTACGATCCACACATACAAGCAGTGGTCACATTGGACGCCTCACTGGCAGGGTGGGGGGGCTCACTACCTTCACCACACAGCTCAGGGTCTGTGGTCTCACATTGCAGCTCAGAACCACATCAATGTGCTGGTGCGTCTGGCAGTATTCAAAGCCCTCCAGGCATTCGAACCCCATTTAGCAAACCTGTCAGTGCAGATCCTAACAGACAGCACCACAGCAATGTTTTATATCGACAAACGGGGGCGTGGTACACGTTCTCCAAATCTATACAGACTTGCACAGAAAATCTGGAAACGGGCACTCAGACGGAAAATGTTCCTGTCATCACATGTTCCAGGGGAACTCAACTCTCTAGCAGACTCATTGAGCAGAGATCCCCTACCAGAGGAACACTGGTGGTATCTACACAAAGGTCGTAGAACACCTCTTTTTCTCAATGGGGTTTCCCAACTATAGACTTATTCGCCACAAGCGAAAATCGTCAATGCCCAGTCTTTGCATCCAGGTTCCCCCAGCCAGGTTCCAAGGGGAACACCCTAAGGATGAACTGGTTTGCTTACGCCTCTGAACCACCGCCCCCAACCCCCCCCCCCCCAACTCCTCATGAGGAAGGTGGTGAACAAGTTACACAAGGAACTGATGCTGATCCTTGTTGCTCCTATGTGGGCAAGGCAACCGTGGTATCCACATCTGCGCAAACTGGCGATGTGCGATTTCCCATCAAGCTTCCATGCAAGTACAACTTACTCACCGTGCGCCAGCAACCACACTCAATGAACTTGGCAGCATGGCTCCTGAAGTCAGAGTACGGACATCTCATTCTACCACAAAGATGCATGGATATCTTGAAAGAATCAAGAAAACCGAATGCTAGGCACTGTTGCTATGATAAATGGAAACGATTTGTAATTTGGTGCCAGAATAAACATTGACTACGTTGATTGTACTCCTTCAAATATTCTAACCTATATGCTCCACTTACTGGATGCAGGGTTGGTGTTTAACTCGCTAAAAGTACACCTGGCGGCTTTGTCAGCCTACACTACTTCCCATAAAAAGGTCTCATGGTGGAAGGTACCAGTCCTCAAAGCATTTATGGAAGGGGTAAAGAGACTCCACCCGCCAATTTCTAACCCACCGCCAGGTTGGGCCCTTAATGTGGTACTTGCTAAGCTCATGGGACCACCCTTTGAGCCTATGCACAAGTCTAGTCTCAGACACCTGACTTATAAGACTGCCTTTTTAGTAGCCATTACTTCCATAAGAAGGGTCAGTGAAATCCAAGCTCTGTCAGTGCAGGATCCTTTATTTACTATACATAAGGACAAACTGGTTTTACTCACTCACCCTAGGTTCTCACCTAAATTAATTTCCAAATTCCATGTAAACCAGTCTATTGAGCTACCAGCTTTTTTCCAGGAACACAAAAGCTCTGCTGATGTAAAACTCCACACTAGATGTGAGGAGGGCGGTTCTCTACTATGTAGAAAAGACCAGACCGCTAAGAAAAACAGGTCAGCTGTTTGTCTCCATAGCGCCAGGTAGGCAAGGAGATCGCATCTCTAAAAATGCCATCTCTAGGTGGATAGTCAGATGTATCCAACTGTGCTATTCCCTTTCAAATAAAACACTGCCTTTTACGCCAGGGGCCCACCCCGCAAAAGGTACTGAAGGTACTCTGGCTTTCATTGCAAAGGTCCCCCTAGCAGCTACATGGAGCTCTACACATACTTTAATTCAGCACTACTGCAGTGACACTCATTCCAATACAGATACACAAGTGGGACAAGCGTTTCTAAGACATTTTCGCTCATGAACATTCTCACATCTCACCTCCTTCTTCCACTTCTCGCTAATCTATGCACATCATGTGATCTAAGCAGATTCCACAAGCCTCAGAAGGGGATACATTACTCACCGTAATTGTATTTCTGATGCTTGTATCTGCTTAGATTCACATGCGACCCACCCTTCCTCCCCTCGGAGAGAAGGCGCATGAATGCTTATGAGCTTGTCTGATACGTATCTGCTTGGATACAACTGTACTCCCGCTACACCTCATGTCCGAAAAATAACAATCTGAAGGACCTCGTCTCATGAGGGATCATGGGTACAGTGGACGTCACACTAGATAGTATTACTGGCACGCCCTGTCGACGTCCCTTTTTCGAGTTTAGAAAACTGTAAATGTATATTCTGAGGCTTGTGGATCTGCATAGAATCCCATGCTTTGCATAGGCCGACATCTAGTAGAAGCTGCAGAGTAGTGCACATGACCAGTTCGAAAAGGGATGTCGACGGGTTCTCTATACTATCCCTAGTCTGACATACCCTGATCCCATGATCCCTCATGCGCCGGGGTCCCTATGATTAGTTTTTTACACCCTTTTTGATAGTTATATTATTGCGGAGTCCCTTAGCTATGCTTTGGGAAGTTAATAACTCTTAAATTAACTTGTAGGTTACCGATTGATGCACCTTCTCTACGGCTGACCTTTGCAACCATCTCAACACCTGATCTTTGGAGACCGACACAGACGTTTGTTCCAACGGGCTTCGGCCTACATATGTCTTCGGCCTATCGGTAGGGAGACCGAGGGGTCTAGAGAATGCCCCCCCCATTCTTAGTCTCTACTGCCTTTGTCTTACTGCCTCTTCATCCATATTTTACTATGGAATGTACTTTGGTTCAATTTTGACCTAAGTGCAATCGGAAGTTCCCATGGAAGGACCCACACTGTGTAATCACTGCCGTCCCCGTGATCACTTACAATCCCGCTGGACATCTTTCAAGCTCTTTAGGCCGAAAACTCTCAAGGAGCACCAAACAAAGTGGTGGGTCGACACATGCCATGATGGAGGTGTCTCCGTCTGCTACGAGAATCTTCGAATCAGATTTCCAAGGCAGAGGCAGCCGAGACTGATTCGGAGCTCAAAGACATTACTGAGGGACCCTCCAGTTCCTGCTTGCCTGTCCCCAGCATGGAAAGGCAGTTGCAGTGCACTGAGGGAGGCCTCTGGCGACGAGGGCGCACACAATACACCAAATCACATACCCCAGGGCCGTTCCTTGACAGGGCAGTCAAAGGAAGGCTGCTGACGGCAGGCACCTCTCGACCTACCGCTCATTAAGCCTGCTGTGGTTTCTGAACCGCGCTTAGCACAAGATGTTCAGGAATGTAATCAGTCAATGTGCGTGCATAAACCCATTTCGACGGACAAGGCGGAAATGCCAAAATGGCCACTGAAAAATATCAAAAATGAATCTGTCCTCCGAAAAACGCAAAAAAAATCTTCATAAAAAAGCCCAGGTGCCTCGGCACACTATGAAGAAGCTGGTGTTCCTTTCTTCATCCCTACAGAAAAACAACCTCAGGAGAGCCCCATAGAAACCCCTACGGTTGCTCCAGACACAGTAGTATTCCCATTGGCTGAAACTACAAGAACTGGGTTGTGGACCCAAGAACGATTTGAGGAAACCATGGATAAGGTAGTCATTTGTAGACTTGATGCAGATGTTCACTTTCAGACAAAAGACAATGGAACCATTCTGAGCCCAGGGGCCATACTCTGCCCCAGTGCCCGTCGGCAGCCACCCCTACAATCGCGTCGATTCAGGCCTCAATACCCTCAAAAGGGTGACCAGTCTCGACAGGGAGATAGACAACCCAATGTCCTGATTTGCCCGATTGGATATCAGGATGATCCCAATTATACTTAACTACAGGATCAGTGTTACCCGGATCTCATTTTTACAGATCCAACTGACTCGGGAGCAATCGTAAGTGGTTAAACTTCAACCATTTCGGACCAACTGTAATATGACTTGCTGAAAAACGCAGCCCACCGTTTAGGCATTCAAACAGAAGAAACTGCCCCTGAAGGCACTGATTTTGTCAGACATCCTCAATGAGAAAGCCCATTAGCCAGGCTATTCCTCTTCTTGAATCTATAAGGAAAAGGGTCTCTGTCACTGTTAACTCCCTCTCACGAGGGCAGTAAACCACAGGGTGGAGAAAATATTTGAGCAATCGCCATTCGATCCACTTTATATCGGGGACACACACACACACGTAATGCCAGATTCTCTGGCAGTCACTACCACCGACAAGAGAGCTGGTATTCCACACTCCACCTCTAAGGCACCCCCAAATAAGGAATGTAAACCTCTCTTCACACTGGGCAAGCGTATTACTACCTCTGGTGCATTTGACAAGATTAGCCAACACTACGCTGCTCGCCAGCTATAACGGCACCTAGTGGGATGAGGTCTCCAAGCACCTAGTCTGTACCCGAACCTGTGTGCTCACACTTGCTGAAGGTTGCCACAGATGGGAAGCCAGTGTCACAAAATATTCTTAAGAATCTCCTAGACTCTGCGGACATCGCGGCAAGAGTTCACACACAGGGAACACTCCTCAAAACGACACTCTTGGCTCAGATTCAGGCTTCTAGCCAGAAACACAGGCAGCACTCATTAATATGCCTATTGATGAGGTGGTCCTTTTTGGTAAACCTTAGGTGACCAGCTGGAGACTAGCAAAAAAACATGAAATCATTTAGACACTGTGCCAAATTTCCAACAAGCTCTTGGTACAAAGTGGAGTTTTTAATATGTGCTGCAATTTTAGAGTGCAGGGATTCAACAGATCAAGCCAGTCTGGTTCAGGCACATCTGGTTGCTCTTTCTACAGCCCCCTGGGCCAGTCATCCTCCTACCAATACCAGCAGAGAGGGTTTCGCTGTGTAAAAGCACGGTCCATGGTTGCAGCTTCTAGAGGCTCACCAAAGCCCTGCAGCCAAATGACAGGCCATTTCACATTGCCCTTCCCATGCATCCCTGTTTGGGGGGGGGGCACAACACTTTGGCCAGCAGTGGGAGGGAATAACCTCAGACCGTTGGGTACTCAAGACAGTCGCCATGGTATACTCTATAGAGTTCCTGGAAACACCCCGCCAACATCCACCTTGAGTGAGAAAAATGTCCTCCGAGCGCTTCAACATTCTACAAGAAGAAATAGAATTACTGCTTCAAAAAGGAGCAATAGAACTGGTGCTTTCTAGAGGAGAATCAAGTTATTTATTCAATGTACTTCATGGTCCCAAAAAAGATCCAACAATGCGCCCAGTGTTGGACATGCGCCTTGCAGACATGTATGTCAAGCCACAAAAATTCAGGATGACAAAGTTGCAGCAAGTCATCCCACTACTGAAACTATGGGACTACATGGCAACATTGGACATGAAAAATGCACACTTTCACATTTCAATGGTGCCAGCCCACAAAAAACGAAGTTTCAAATTGGGAGTCTAGCACTATTAATTCAAAGTGCTTCCATTCGGCATAGCATCAGTACCCAGGGTATTCACCAAGGTCTTGGCAGTGGTACCCTTACATAGACAACTGGCTGATTACCCGGGATCCACCCCAGAGGTGCCTAGCCAACACACAATCTGTTCCAATTGGGCTTCTTGATAAATGAAAATAAGTCCAGTCTAGTGCCCATCCAAATAAAACCGTTTCTGGGGGCACTGATAAAAGCAAATATGGAATTCGGTTTTCCCCTCCAATGAGGGGGTCCAAAACATGTTTCGAACCCCTCAGTAAGTAGCCGGTCAACAGTTGACGGTACGAAAGGCAATGCGCCTGCTAGGAAAGATGGCTTCCTGCATCTACCTAATGCTAAACGCCAGACTGCGCATGCGTCCAATGCAAAGTGGTTGGCGATACAATGGTTCCAAGCAAGTGGTTTGTGGGATGATCTAATGGTGGTTTCACAACCTCTGGTTCAATCGCTACAGGGGTGGACCAAAACCAATCTCTTAAAAGGAAATCCTTTTAACTCACCAGCGATCAAGGGCTCTTACAACAAACGTGTCAATGGCACAGCAGGGAGTTCACTTCCTCCACCACACTGCTCTGGGGTGTGGACACAGGCACTGACCAGGAAACATTAACCTTCTGTAACTGCTAGCAATCCTGAAAGCACTTCAAGCCTTCAAAACTCTACACACAAAACAGTGATGGTCATAACAACCATGTTTTTACATAAACAAACCAGGGGTGCGAGGGGGGGCACACTCTCCAGGGCTGTCTAAACTAGCCCAGAACATCTGGCTGTGGGCACTACATCACATGTTTCTAGTGGCACAACATGTTCCAGGGGAACTCCAATCACTTGAAGATGTGCTTTACAGAAGTACAATGCTACCCTCCAAGCATGAGTGCCAATTAAGCAAAGACGTGTTAAATGTCTTCTAAAACTGGGGGTTCCCAGAAATCGATCCCTTCGCAACTGTGGAGAATGCACAATGCCCAGATTACGCATCCAGGTTTCCCTAGAAAGGCTCCAAGGGGCATGCACTACTGTCATGATTCCTGCCCCTCATGTTCCCAGCCCTCCAAGATGTCAGGCTGGAGCCAGGCCATGATCACCTACATGGGCCTCTCCATCCCTCCAAAGACCCACTTGAAGTCAGACTTGGCGCTTGTGGCACCAGACTCACTCACTCCTATAGGATAACATTGGGGATTGGACTTGTAGTGCATTGATGGGGACAAGATGGATGCCCCACATATTTTGGTTCCCAGAACTGCATGGGCAGTCTAGTTATTTGGGTGTGGTTCAGCCCAGAGAAACCTGGGATACCCAGAGACTATTTAAGCCACGCCCAGGCTGAGAAACATGCTTTGTGTGTTCTGCACCTGTAGCGTGACACTCGCCGTGTTCGGATCGGTCTCCAGTAGGCCTGCATCTTTCTTCTGCCCTCAGCTCCTGCAAGATCAAGAACACGTTAGGAACAGCCTTACCTTGCGGCGCTTCTGTCCATCATTCATCGCTTCTTCTGTTCTGCGGGCATCTTCGGCAGTGTCGTTCCCTTCCCGGCACACCGCTTCCTAAGGGAAAAGAACAGAAAAAAGGCAATAGTAAGCATTCTGAATCCCAGCCGCTCTGAGGGAACTCGGTCTCTGGAACTTCTCATCCATCTGCAAGAGAGAAAAGACACTCCAGGTTAGCGTGGAAACATCTAGAGGCGCCGCACACCGTGCTTACTCACCACATTTCTTCATAACCGGCATCCACACTGAAAACGTCGCGGCACCTAAAAGACACTGAAAAATAGCTCAGTTCAATACAAATACAAAAGGGTTGCCTCGCGCTCTCACTCACCTTCAGCGCTACTCATCTCAGCAGCACGTCGCCATCCCCGGATGCCGGCCATCTAAGGAAGGAAAGGAATGAAGTTAGAGAACTGTTCAAAAGACTCATTATATTTACCTGTCGGACTCTTGCCAGTGAAGTAACTAGGCAGCAACGAGCCCGCATCAATCAACGCGCCCCTGCGCTGAAAGCAGGACGGAGAGCACACTTTCCAAGAAAACAAGGTGAGCTGTGGATCAAAGGGAAGGGTTGGACCCCAGGGAAGAAGGGGTTCAAGCACACAGAGACAATGGGGAGTTAAACTCTACCAATACTGTTTCATGCCCAGTCTCCAGTCGAGTAGACTCCAGGGAAGGGTTTGAGGTCGTAAGAGGTCAGAACAGGCTGAGTGATGTCCCCGTGGATACCAGGTGAGCGTTACAACTACTGATTAATTGGTTTGGTAAATTTGCATTCGCTTTTCTCCCCACACCTCTTCTCAACACAATAGTCCACAAGTTAAGCCGGGAACAAGTAACACTAATCCTAATAACTCCCATGTGGGCACTGCAGACCTGGTTTTCCGTCATTTTCCGTCCCCAGCCTGCTGAGCCTGTCCGCTTCCAGGTGCGACTCAACCCCCCCGCCCACCCAGGGAGCCAATGTAGATTGGTTCTAAATTCTGATATATGTTGGTTTCTGGGAATGTTTAGTGCCGCTCTGATGGCATTATTCTGAGTGATTTGCAGTTCATTCAAGTTCGCCTGGCTGGTCCCTAAATAAAGGGCACTACTATAGTCGATTTTAGACATGAGCCCATACCCTGCTGGAAGGCTGGGACTTCCACTGCCTGGCGCTCTTCGAGCGATAGAATTTCCGCCAACAAGAGTTGTCCCAATCTGTGGGAGTGGAGGGGAGGAGAGGGAGAAGCCCGGTAGGCGATGACCCTTGGACCCTACTGACAGGATACAGGGATCCGCGAACCTCGCGCGCCCACCAATTCTGTGCGCGGAGGGCAAGCCTGCCCCCACCGGAGACACGTGGACTCGGAGGGGGGAGTGTCCTGCTTTCTTTCGCTCTGTGGCTGAGGGGGGAATTCAAGAAGCCCTTATTCCGCCTCTATGTGCCACTGTGGACTCCATGATGTCTTAAGCCACCATCTTTGCTCCTGCCAGCCCCGCCTTGAAATGTGCCTGACTGTGTACCGGTACCAGAAGGGAGTTGGCTATTTACCGCCAAAGCCTCTGGTTAACGGCTGCGAGCATGCCATCCACATTACTGACCAAGCTGCAGCGAGGCGTTGGAATAGACCTTCTTTTCATATGCCTCAAAGATCTTCTCCTCTTTGCATAGCAGAGCTGAGGACGAGGTGGCAGAGGAAGACTGCGTCTTGGAGTAGATAGAGGCCATGGCAATCGCAGAGGAGTGTGGTAGAGAGTGTGCCGGCAACAAGAGTGTATCCTCCTCCAAATGCCTGTATTGGCATCAAAGCGTCTGTTGGTGCGCTGCGCCGATTGCGTTTTCATCCATCCCTTTTTGGTCAAGGCGATGACTTCCTTCTTCATCGGAATCTGTTTTAGCCGAGTTGCGTAGTGAGGACCTTGGCCAGGACCCCCACCTCCGGTTGTGAAAGCCCCAAGTATTCGCCAAACCTTCAAGTCGTTCATGGAAGCCCTTGGCTGAAGATGGTGTGTCGGAGTCCTCATCGGTGTCCACCAGTGTGTCAGACTGGTCTGGCGCTGAGGTAGGAGTGCTTGGATACGAAAGCTGAGGTATGGGGACTGGAGGCTGCTGTGGGGGAGCCGGAATCAAAGGACCCGGCATGGGCAACTGGATCTGCACAGAGCCTGAGGCACTGGAGCCACAGGAGGAATGATTTTGGATGCTGGCGGAGGGACTGGCGGCAGCATGTCCCTGATCACATCCCAAAGGATGGAGCCCATCTGAGGGGATCTCCATCAGTGTGAGGAATTTCTCCATAAACCTGACCTCACAGGCTGGTGGGGTGGTAGGGTGGTATTGACGGAGTAGCGGGCCGCTGCTGGAACCTGTGCATACTCTGCCTTGCTGGTTGCGGGGGAGATTTGCCCTGCGATTCTGATGGATAAGCTGTAGGCCACATACCTGGTGAAGACCAGTCCCAGTTGGGACACTCTATCGCCTACCTGCTCCCTGAACGGGGATGGTGTCGGGCGAGCGGCCATCTGGTCTGGCGCGCAGCCATTTTGTCGAGGTGCATGCCACGTGCCTGCGTCGTGGTGCCTGGCTCGCTGGGACTGGCCTCCTCCTGAACTCTTGGCGGTGGAGATGGATGCCTACCCTGCACCACAGGCCGAGGCCTGGTAGGTGTGGTGCCCTTGGCTGGGTCACTGGTAGTGCTGTGTACAGGCGCCCCCTCAGACATTTGTCCGGTAGTAGGGCATCGTCCCTTGGGTGGGCACCCGGTAGAAGAACCTTGTGGTCCCTCAGCATTTTTTCTCTGGAGGGATCTAGCGACCCCCTCCGCCTGGTGGCCGGTAGCTGAATGACCCTTGGTGCCTGTGCTGATGTGAGAACCTGAACGGTCCCTCCCACTCGGACGTTTCCTAGGATAGGAAAGGAGTCACCCTTGCGGGGTGCGATTGGAAAAAGGCGGCCCTTCCTTGGACCTTGAATTGTGCCTGACGCAGTTAAAGTCCTCTGGAGGAGACTTCTCGAAGAGCTCCCTCCACCGAACTAATCTGTACTTCTGATCTCTCGGTGTAAGCACGTTGCACGCGGTACAGCCTTCCCAGCCATGGTCGGGGCCAAGACAGCGGAGGCACAGAGCGTGGTGTTTGGACGTGGTGAAGCTGGACACCAGCTGAAGCCCAAGGACTTCAACATATGCCGGCGAGGAGCTTGGCGCCAGAGGACCGAGAACCTGGTTAAAGATTAGAAGACAAAAAAGATAGTATCCAGGGAAGAGTGCGCAGAATTACCAGGCAAAAGCAAAACCCAGGAGCGCTGGTGAAAGCGGTCCGTTCTTGTCGATGCGGAAAAGAGGAGTGGCAGTGGTGGGCGGAGTCGGGGAGCACATGCTCCCAGGGCTGCGCCTCTAAATTTAAAGGGCAAGATTTTTTTGTCTTGTGAAAAAGGTGATCTCCCATCCCTAGCGAGGGACACCCATACAGTATGGAGGAAAGGGACATAGGAGTACTTTTTTGGACTGTACTGCTAAGATCTTTGCGAGGTACCCTTCACTCAGTCTTGAGCAATGGGCACAAGAAGAGAATATATTGCCTCCATATCGAGAAGGTTTTAGAAGGGGGTTTTATGGCAATTGATGATGCTTTTGTTCTTTCTACCATTACAGATACATGTGAAATTAAAAAGTGGAAAAGTCTGTTTTTTTTAGACTTAACTAAAGCTTTTGATTCCCTTGATCATTGTCTCCTGTGGAATAACTTCACACAATGGGTGTTCCTTCCTGTTAAAATTATTTGTTTGTACTCTGATATGATTTGTTTTCTACCAAAAATACAGATTTTGGCATTTACTCAATGACTGGCATCTGTGGCGACACTGTTCCCTCTGCCGGTATTCTCCGGCAAAGCTTTGCCTGTGCAGTTGGGCCTACCTCATGGCGGCTGAATCCACGAGGAAGAGACTGTTCAAGGCCTGTCCCTGCTCTGGACTGAAGAATGTCTATGTAGAGGATCACGACGACTGGACTTACTGCTTTCGCCCACACCATGTTATCCAGGACTGTGAAATCTGCCAGTCCTGCAAGACGTTGAGGGATTATCAACATTCTCATTGCGTGGCTCGATGACTCCCGGCGGGGACTCTGCTTCAGTACGAAGTCATGCCTCGTTATGGTGGGACGGCCAAGTGAACCACCTCTAAAAAGAAGTTTAGGTCGCACAAAGTCCAAGCCACCAGCAGGATGAAGCATAAACAAACCTCTGGCGACAAACCCATATCATCACACAGACCAGTCTTTACCTAAAGGTCAGTTCCAAAGGGCGGTCTCCAGCGGGGGAAAGCCAAGGCTTTTTCTGTCACCCCAGGGAGGCGTCGTTTTCGAAGTCTGGTGGCCACTCTTTGCCTTAAAGGTCGAAAACAAGCTTTGGCGATCGGCTATGAACCTGTCATAGATGATCAGGTCTCACTTCAGGTAGTCCTGTGTTGGATGTTGTCTATGGTTTCGGAGCTCTGTCGGCTCCCTCATCGGCGAAGCCTCCAACTGCTGTGACTATCTTGTCATCAGCAAGAACATTGACATATCCGTCCATGACTCAGACCCTTGTCGATAACATTGTTGGGCAAAGTGATGCCTACCATGAAATTGTTACCTCGGCCATTGTTGCTGGCATCTGAAACCCACACCAGCAGAGTGTCTGCTGTAGCTGCTTGTCCACTGGTAACATTCCCTAAACTTGGGGTGGCCTTGCTACCAGGTGGTATTGTGGTACCAGAGCCAACTCTGTCGTAATCTGACGTGGATGAAGCAGAGGAGGCGTCCATTATGGCGTTGACTTCTTCTCCTACCAGGGCATCGCTTCCAGGACGTTCACCATAGGGTGAAGAAAGTCTGATCAATCTACCACCCTTATCCCCTCTGCATTCAGCACAAGCCATCAAAACGGAGCCATTACTGCCCCACAAAGACACATGTCACTGGACATGTTAGCTACTCTGACCACTCTGGTGGCAATCTTAAACAGCTGCCTTTACCAGCCCCGATTACTGAACCCATCAGGAGACCTTGCACAGATGTCCCTGAACCTTCCAGGGAGATGGATGAAATCTCTTGCCCCACCAGGAAGGAAAAATACCATTCAGTACCAGAGAGTCTAGCATATACTGGAACAGACAGAGATCCCAACGACGGAACCTCCACACACACAACCCACACTGATGAGTTTGACGATTTCCTCACTGCTGACAGGGAACCAGATGACATTCCGATCAGGGACTCAACCAATGATGAAGTAGGGGCCTTCCACGTGCTCATGTCCAGGGTTGCCACAGTGTTCGGCCTAGCGCCGGATGAGCAGCGAAAAGTGTCCTGCATCTATACAGGGAGCAACGTAGGAAATGTGTCATGTCTATACCATTGCTAAGAAGTCTGGGAAGATGGTTTAATCACCTTGGTGCATCCCGTAACTGCCTCGGCTAAAAAAAAGTCTGGTTCGACAAAGTACATGGCCCCAGAGAGCGCTGCCTCTGAACCCAAACTACCCCAGGTTCCATTGTCTCGGTGGCTGCCAGCAAAAAAAGGTCGGCTAACCCATCTTCGTTCAGTTCCCCCAGACAGAGTGCAAATGTCTCGACTCCTTTGGTAAGAGGATTTACTACCACTGCCACGACTATCAAAGCGGCTAATGCAATGGCCATACTCACGTTACAACTGCTAGTGTGGTATAAGTTGGGTCCCTTGCTTGAGTACCTGCCGGATGACGCGAAGCGTGAAGCCTCGGCTCTTCCATGAAGGAGAGTTGGCATCAGATCATGCCATTACTGTCTTGTTGACATCGCCGACACTGGTTTTCCCCAACTTGGCAATGGAGCGGTCTTGCGTAGGCAGGGTTGGCTCAAGGCCACAGATTTTTGGCCCAATGTCCAGTCCAGCCTCGTGGACATGCCTTTCAACGGCTCCTGCCTGTTGGGGAAGGTGGATGAGGCGTTAGTCCATAAATGCAGAAACCGCTCGCTCCTTGGGCACACTACAGTAGAGGTGCCAGTCCTTTTGTTCAGGAAAAGGCTGCTATGGTAGGACTTTGTGGAATAACAGTGCTGCATACCAATCTTTCTGCTCCTACAAGCCCCCCTATTCATCAGGGGGCCGGTACAGTAAAAGTTCCCAGTCCGACAGGGGTTCGCAGTGGCTCCTCCCAATCTAAGGGCCAGTCCGGCAAACGAGCATGACAAGCCTAGTTCCAGGTCCTCCCACTTCAGCACCCCAGTGGGAGGAAAACTGTGAGGGTTTGTCGTAAAATGGTCACACATCATCGCCAACGGATGGGTGTTATCCCTCCTCCTGCAGGGCCACTCGCTGGAGTTCATAGACTATCCACCGTACATTCCTTCTGTAAACAAACCAGAGAGACCTCTGAATTCAGAAAGTGTGAGCACGCTGCAGAAGGGCGCAGTGGAGAAGGAACCCATGGACGAACTGGGCACGGGAGTATAATCCCGCTACTTCTTGCTAAGGAGAAAATCACTGCACAACAAGTCAGGGTGTTGTAGACCCATATTAGATCGGAGGGTACTCAAGTTCCTAAAGGCACAAACGTTCTGTATGGTCGCGCTACAGCAAGTGTTGTTCCAGGTACAGCAAGGAGACTTCCTAGCGTCCCTTGACTTTGAGGATGCATATTTTCACATCCCCATTCGTCTCACACCGGCGCTACCTATGCATCATGGAGGCAGGGGTGCTTCATCATTTTGAGGCCCTTTCATTCGGCTTGATGTCTGCTCCATAGGTATTCACAAAATACCTTGCGTCTGTGATGGCTCACCTGCAGCGGAGCGACATTCATGTCTACCTGTATCTAGACAACTGGTTGATAGGAGCCCCCTCCTATCCTCTAGCAGAAACCAGTGCAACCACCACCAGCCAGTGTCTACTGCAACGCTGGTTCTCCTACTTCCCAAGTCGTGCATGGTTCCATCTCAACAGGCACTCTTCCTCGGAGGCAGGATGGACGCTGAGACCTGCACTGCCAGACCCTCAGACGTGAGGATAGCGGCCCTTCTGTACAAGGTGCGCTCTCTCAATGGCAATCAGACAACTGTTTGCAACTGCAAATTTCTGTTGGGGATGTTATCATCCATCCCATTTGTCACCAACTGCTGGTTATACATGAGACTGGTGCAGGAATTCATGGATGCTCACTGGTTCCAAGCCTGGCAGATGCCCGGGCCAGTGCGCAGGACCTCATGGAGTCTTCGGTCTTCCACATCGACATAGCCAGCAGAGGGCTGTGTCTTGGGGCAGAGATGAGAAGGAAGGCGTGGATGCACACCACTACGTTTTCATCTGCCGTCCAGGAGTGGATCCTGGATGTGCCCTTTGAGGGCGTTGGACTTTATTTGTCAACAAGATGACTAGGTGACAAAGAAGAAATCCTCCAATTCCTTAGCCATCGTGGCAAAACCTGGTCAGAAATCCTTCCCTCTGTCCTAGGGCAGGACTGAGTTCAAGTCCTGTGTTCTACAGCTTCAAGGGGTTCCGGTACCGCGGTACATGGAGGACTGACAGGTCGCCCAGCGACAACAGGAGGAACCAGCAGAGAATGTCGCACAGTTTTTTCCGCGCCCCCTCTGCAGTAAGAAGTGACATCCAGGTCGGGGAACACAGATCGCCTGTGGGGGGTCTATTTGGCTCTTCATGACACCTGGAAGAGTATTCACCAAACCGTGTTTCCTATCCTTAGTTTCCACGGACTTCAATCTTCCTTTGCCTCTACCATCCTCATCTCCTCTTCGTTAGATCAGGTACCTGGCTCTTTTACAGGAAGTCCTTTCGCTCTTGGAGATGCAGGTGATGGAACCGGTTCATCTTGAAGACAGGGGCTTGGGTTACTATTACAGGATGTTTGCAGTACCCAAGAATAACCACGGTGACCTGAGATGTACTCCTGGACCGGCCATTTCTAAATCTGTCTTTACCGCTGGAAGGCTTCAAGATGATTACTCCCGCACACATAGCCAAGCCTCTGTGTGCAGGGGACTTGATGTGTTCCCTGGACCTCAAGGATGCGTACCTGCTTGTGCCCCTCTACAAAACACGTATGTTTCTGTGGTTCACGATTGTCGTACCACTTTCAGTACAAGGTGCTGACCTTCGGCTTGATCTTGGCCCGTCGGGTCTTCACAAAGTTGAGTAACGCAGTGGTTGCCTGCCTCTGCTTGGAGGGCCATCATCTACTGTTATTTGGACGACTTGCTGGTGAGGGAGGGGTTCACTTGAAGGGGTGGTAGACTCCTGCCAGAGACTGGTGGGTATCCTTCATCAGCTGGGGTTTTCCCTCAACTGGAGGAAAGCCAGTTATGCCCGTCTCAGGAACTGGTGGTCTTAGGGATGTGTTGGAACACTAACGTTCAGCAGGTGTTCCCTCCGCCTGAGAGGCGTGTATCTCTCCAAGGCAGTGGAGCACTTTCTGACCAACTCGACCACCTCGGCATGGTGGTTCCAGCACATTCTTGGCCTGATTGCCTCCTGTGTGTTCACTGTACTGCATGCTCACCTCAAGATGACACCTCCAGCACCATCTGGTGGCCAATTGGGATCAGGAGACAGGGTTTCAGTCACAGTATCCCAATACCATCGCTCTTGTTGCCCGGTCTTCGCTGGTGGCTGTTGGAGGACAATGTTTCAGTGAGAGCCCCCTTGACCCAACCGGAGCCTACCCTGGTTGTGATGTCTTACTCCCTTTTCGTGCTGGGGGCTACTCTGGAGAGCTATGCGATTCATAGAGCATGGTCCAGGGCGGGGAAGTCCTCGTGCATATCGATCTGCTCGAGCTCAGGGCAGTGAGCCTGGTCCTCAAGGTGTTCTTGCCTCCTCAGGGACAGGTCTGTTCTGATCAGGACGGACATTTCTACTACAATGGTTAACTGAAACAAGACTGGTGGCACACCCTCCCCCTTCCTCTGCATGAAGATGTTAGGCAGAATTGCATGCAGTACCCTCTGGGACCACCACATACAATTAGGACTACAGGTGTAAGCAAAACCAGCGTTTGGTAGAAGTCTGTACTACAGTTTTTAGTAGCGAGCTGAGCAGCCAGGCTTATCTCAAGAGGGAATGTGAGCAGTACAAGGATGTTACACAGAGGTCTTACAATCACAGTGGTTAAAGTAGACACTTGCACTCAAGGTTTTTTGGTAAAACACTTATTAATTTATTAGTCATTTAGAAAACATTCACTAGAAGGAGGTAACTTAATTTCTGATGTTTGTTGATCTGCTTAGAATCACATGCTGTGCATAGGTCCGACATCCAGTGGTCACTGCGGAGTATTGCATTTTGTTTTTCGTAGTCGAAAAGGGGACGTCGACAAGGCGTGTCTGTAACACTATCCCTATAGTGACGTGCGTTGTACCTACAATCCCTCACGCGTCGAGGTCCCTCAGATTGTTTTTTTCCGCCCAGCTTATGGTCGCCTTACGCGGAGCTCCTAGAGAGACATTGCAAAACAATTAATACGGACCTCGGTCCTTAATATATACTTATTGTAAGATCCCTCCCCTCGACGTTAGCTGTGAAGCTGTTTCTCCGCCGTGCAAGTTTTCGACGGAGAGGAAGAGACGGAGGAGATCCCTCGGAGCTGCCGAACACGTGGCCAGGCCTCGCCGGCCAACATACAGTAGGGAGAGTGGGGGTTCGAACTTTTATCTTCTCGTCGAGAATGTCTTTCTTTCTCCCCTATCTTTCCCTTGGGGTTATCACCACTTTTTATTGCCTCAGCTATGGAGAGGACACCTTTTAAGTTTTGCCCACCTTGTAGGGGCAAATACACTTGGAAGGACAAACACAAGCTCTGTAATCGTTGCTTGCCCCTCGATCATAAAGAGGACAGCTGCGCGGCCTGTAAGCTCTTGAAACCAAGAACACTTAAAGAACGGAAAGTTAAGAGGTGGGCGGACTACGCTATGTCGAAGTCAGTTTCGTCACCCGCTGCCGCTGTTACAGAAAGTGACGAGGAGGGTGATAACTCGACGTCCGTTACGGAAGTCATTAACCCCCAGAAGGAGCGCTCGCGCTCCTCTACGTCCGTCCCCGGCCCCGACGGGCTCGGCTCACGCCCTGCTTATGGGGATGAACACCCCGGCGACAAGGACGCACACAGACCCCATAGGCCTAAGCACACAACCCACGGCTCTTCTTCGTCGAGGACGAAGGATCCACCAGCGCCGAAGGGGACGCAGGGCACTCCGGCGTCCACCTCAGACCGCAAGGGTCTCAAGCCCCCCCCGCAAACGCAGCCGCGACCAGCGATTGGGCTTTCATCTAACACGGGCGCTACCTCAAAAACATCCGACGTAACGCTCCATAGAGCGGCCGTCGAAAAACAACGCGCAGCGCAGGCAACGCCGACTCCAGAACCCTCGACTGACGAACTCGTCGTCGAGAGTCTGGCGAGAATTGTTTCCGAGGATAAACGTAAGCGGACGACGAAACAGACGTCGAATACCGCACCCAAGGAAATAGAAACGCCGAAAAAGCACAAGAGTAGCCAGGAACTGCCCCATTCATCTAAAGGCACTTCTGAACTACCGGAGGGCTTTTCTGAGGGCGACGGAAACCTTTCGTCGACGTTGTGGGAGCGTTCGAAGCGTTTTGAAGGTGATAACACTGATTTCCCCCCTCTAGACTATTCAGGGGTTCCCCATGAGACCATGGAAAGACTCCATTCTTGTATGGAAAAGATGGAGAGGTTTTTGGGTAGCCAAAACCCACCCACACCCAAAAGACCAAGAGAATGGACCCAGGATGACCCTAGGGTCAAGATTCCTAGGCTGTTCCCCCCCCCCCCCTTCTACAGATGCATATGACCTCACTGAAGAGGAGCAATACCTCCAGGAAGATGAGGAGTGTTTAGGTGGAGAGGAAGAACATGAGGAGGAGAGGTTTGAGGAAGACCCTTACACTAGCGCAGGAGCTTTTGAGGAAGATACAGCACCTCACAGCCCTGGCACTCCCCATCAGTGCAGCCTTGGCAATCCCCATCAGTGCACTCAGACCCTGATGTCTTTCACCCTTCTCCTCCCAAGGACTCATTGTCATCATACACCAATAGTTCCAAACCAATAAGTTTCTGAGTAAATTAGGCTCCCCTGAAATATGAGCAAAACGGCATTTCAATGACTTTAAATAGAAGGAAAGAAGGCACAAGTTAATAAAATAGATCACAAATACTTTATTAGGCAGTACAAATAGTTTTATTTCACTAGAGGATTCGATTCAGTTCAATAGGCCTAGGCCAAAGTCAATGGGCTAGCGTCTTGGATAGGAAAGAACAGTTCTTGTAGTAAACGGTAAAGTCTTTGCCAAATTTCTCAGAAGTAGTTTGTACGAAAAAGAATCATATGTTGGGTCACAAGCTGATTAGGCCTGCAAGTTGGGAAACTTTCACCGCGAGGGGTAAGTTCTCTCAATCGGGTTGGCACAGTACCTTAATATGAAGAAAAAGATGCAGCTGAAGACGTTGGTTCCTAGCAGTTCCTGCAGATCACACTGTTCCTGGCCTCAGTTGTAGGGGCCAAGAGGGAGTATGTCGGGGGGATGAGGGGGGCACTCCTGCATGGGGATGGGTCAAACAAGCTGGCAAAATGGAAGATCTTTGGTTCGAGTAGCTGTCGTCAAGCACACAAGCTGGTGTCCTCCCCCTAGTTAATCCTAACTAGCTCCAAGAATGGTATCCAGGTAGCTTACGATTTGATTGGTCCCACCAACTCAAAGGAAGAAGTCATCCTAGAAGGGGCTTCTTTGTCGAGATGAACTTGGCGATTCGGACCTGCAGCAGGGCTTCACTGGGCAAACCAACGGTCCAGGAGTTGCAGCAGCCGTCCTCTTCCAGTTAGTCTTCGGTTCTTTCGTTCCAGTGGTCGACTCTGCTTTCCAGTCCAAGAGACTCGCCTTTTAAACAGTTTTCTCCCTTTCATTTCAGTCTAGCTGTCACTCACCCAGCAAGGTGGCTGTCCGTGCGGACAGTCATCCAGCCAATCCCACCAGAGTGCATTTGGGTCTCCTAGGAGACTAAGCCCAGGGAGTTTCGGGCACCTCCCTCACTTCCTGCCCACCCCAGGCACTCGGGCGCCAGAGGCGGTCTTCAGTCCTGAAGCCTGTCAAAGGTTTACGAACAAAGGGACGAAACCTGGTTTTACGCGCCGAGACAAACTCTAGAAGTACCTTTCCAAAAAGAAACGACGAAAAAAGACTGTGACCTGTTTAAACAAAGGGGCTTAAGGCGCCATCTTGAATAACATTGCTCCCGTGATTTTTAGCTACCAGTGTTCACGGTCGGGAAAAATCATCCTAGTTCGTTGTAAAACCACTGCCACCAGCCATTTTGATAGGAAGGGTAGCATTTGACTGCTACGTGAGTTTGTAGACACAGAGGATACTAGGTAACCCCTCCAGCACTCTATAGTAAGATGGTGTGTGCTTGGTCTAGGAATTTAAAAAGACTAGTAAAGTCAATTTAACCTTACATTCTCTGGGAAACAGTAGTTAATCCCAGAGAAGATATTTACACCTTTTAGAAGTCTAAGACATCCCCGTCTCACTGCACTGAGGGTGCTGTGTGACACACACAAGATGATGCTTATGGAGCTGTCTAAAACTCCAAAACCAAAAGAAATAAACACAGAAAACAAAAAATTAAAAATTTCAAAACCCCAAAGTTCAGCAAAAGAGCTGGAGGGCTCAAAGGTAGGGAGAATTCTCATAAATGTGCTAATTCCCTCTAACAGGAGGCATATCAATCTGGGAATTAGCCCTTTCAGACGGGATTTGGATTTCAGCAGTACACCTCCCGGGGGACAGCAATGCAGAAGCAGGCCAGCGGAGTCACTTGTGGTTCAACATCTGAGTGGGAGTTGCACAAAGAGTCCTTGTTGCCCCTGTTCCAACTTTGGGGGTTTGTGGACCTGGACGTGTCCTCATCTCCCCAGAATGCCCATTGCCCCAGTTTGCTTCATCGGCAGGTCTGAGTTGGGGGGTCACTGGGAGACGCCTTCCAGATCTGTTGGCAAGGCCTCAGGTGTTATGCGTTACCGCCCTCTCCTCTGCTCCAGCGGACCCTCAGCAAGTTCGTGGCTTCAGTGCGTTGCAGCCTCATCCTTGTCGCCCCCGCACTGGCCTTCGAGACCCAGGTTTGCCGCTGTAGTTGTGCTCCCGGGGTCCCGTCCATCTTCGGATCCGCAGCCGGGGCTTCCTGATGCTACAGGGCGGGGCAGTGGAATATCCAGATCCGGCCAAGCTGGCGCTGGCGGCCTGGTTCCTAACCAGCGGAGGCTTCAGCATGCTCAATTTAGGGATGACAACTGGGGAATCATTCAGTATGCCAGGAGGCCCTCGACTTGGTCCCAGTATAACAGCAAATGGACTAGGTTCTGCCATTGGGCTCGTGACAAGGGCTGCACCCTGTCATCTGTCTTCTGGATCACGTACTGGCTTTTTCAGCACACCTGGCTTGTTCAGGTGGATACTTGCCTCACTTATTTGGCAGTCATTGGGGCTTACACGAATTCCCAGGAGCATGTGTTTTCGAAAGTCAATTCAGTGGTTAAGGCCCCCTTTAAGGGATTGTGTAGGCTTTTTCATCCAGTGCATATGCCTTATCCAGTCTGGGACCTCGATGTGAGTCTTGCAGCTTTGCACTGTGCAAGCCTTTCGAGTCGATGGCCTCTGTGGATATCCGCTTGGTGACACTAAAGACTGTTTTATTGGTGGCTCTCACCTCGGCGCACAGGATTAGTGAGCTGCAGGCGTTGTCTTCACACAAGCCTTTCAACACATTTCACAGCGACATGGTCATCTTGCGCACTCACCCAACCTTGTCAAAGGTGGTCTCTCCCTTTTCATCTGAATCAAGAGATCTGCCTGCCGGTGTTCTTCTCAAAGCCACAGTCTGAGGCAGAGATGGCCTACATTCTCCTACATCCCGTCCCCTTTCCTCCATACTGCATGGGCGTCCCTTCCAAAGGACAGGAGACGGAACCTTTTTCACCAGAAAAAAACCTTCTTCCCTTTTAAATATCGAGGCGCACAGGGGTGCTGCCTGAGCATGCGCTACCCTGACTTTGCCCTCTGGCGCCACACCCCAGTCCCCTTTTCTGCATCGATGGGAATGGGCCGAATTCACCAGCGCTCCTGGGTTTGACTTTGGCCATGTAATTCCACACGCGAATACTACTTTGTCTTTCATTTTACTTAGGAACTCGGTCCTTAGGCGTCACGCTCCTCCCCGGTGCATGTCGACTTCCACAGGGTTCAGTAGGTGTCCCTCCTGCAACAGGCTCTTCCCAACTTCATACCCCCAAACCCTCTGCCTACGTTGCCTTGGCCCAGACCACGGTTTGTAAGCTTGTAACAGCGTGTGGCTCGCTGTCATCGAAAATGCTGAAGAACAGCCTACCCAGGTGGAGGGATCTCTTCCAGAAGTCCCCTCCAGAGGACCTCAACAACTTTGTAAAACACTGAGCCAGGCCCAAGGCAGGGGCCGCTATTTTCCATCACACCCCGCAAAGCAGACTCCTTCCCAAGGACTCTGACCGTTCAGGTCCTTATACCAGCACTTGCACAGAGGCTGCTGCAGCTACCGGCTTTCGGGCCGAGGGATCCTTGGATCCTCCCGGTGGCAGTGTTGAGGGACCGGACGGTTCTTGTACCGGATTGTCATCCGAGGGGCTCCGCCCTTATACCGGCAATATGGCGAGGGGCTACACCCTAGTACTGGCAATATGTCTGAGGGGGCGCCTAAACGCAGCTCTACCGACCCCTGGGTCGAGGGTGCCACACCTACTGGGTCTAGGCCCGAGGAGCAGGGTATGCCTTGTGATCTGTATGCAAGAGTCTTGGAGGAGGCTGGGCCCAGCAAGCCGAGCAACACGTGGCAGGCAGCTCATCAAAATGGCCGCCGCGCCAGACAGAGGCACCTGTACGACGCCATTCCAGGAGTTCGGCGAAGAACGATTGTCAAGGTGGGGTCTGGCCTCAACCAGGTACGTGGCCTACAGCTTATCCTTCTTATGCGCAGGGCAACTTCCCACTGCGTCCATACGGGCACAGTATGCAGCAGATCCAGCAGCTCCCGGCTACCCAGTCAGTACCACCTCTCCGGCCAGTGAAGATGGGTTCTTAGAGAGGTTCCTCGTTCTCATGAAGTCACTTCGTATGGGGGTTAGCCTCGAGGATGCCATCAGGGAGGTCCTCCCGATGATGCTAGTGGCACCATAAGCTCCTCCGCTGGCGCCCCCAGTCCCTGCGCAGCCTCCGATTCTGGCCCCCCAGCCAATTCCTCAGGCGGTTCCGTACCAGCCTCTGGCCGCTGGCACTGAACTCCGGCTCCAGCTACTCCTCCACCTCCAAGGATCCACCTGATCCACAGGATACAGATGAGGAGGATGATCCGGACACGCCATCCTCGGCCAGGGCCTTCCACAAACATTTTGCAGGGCTGACGGAGTACCTGGGCCTACAGCAATCCGAGGTTGAACAGATGGCAGAGTGGGTTCTGGCTGAAGTTTTCACGCAACGCCCCTCTGCCAAAACGGGGATTCCTCTGCAAACCGATGTAGTCTCCCTGGCCAAGAAGGGTTGGCTCAAGCCCCATTTAGGCCAGCCAGTCAATCGCCGTCTGGACGCCAAGTACAGGCAGATGGAGGGGGATACACTCTTGCTATCAGCTCACCCTCAGCCACAAATCTCGGTGATCGCTGCTGCATCGCTATACTCCAAGCCGCAGTCGTCCTCGGGCTCCTCCTCTGCGACACTGCTAGGCAAGGAGTTGAAGATCTTGGAGGCTTACAGGAAGAAGCTGTAGTCCAACACATCCTTGCATCTTCATCAGGCCAACGCTGATGACCTGCTGGCTGCTGCTAACCAAAGGTTACTGCGGGAAATTGCAGACTTCCTCCCGGAACTCCCTACACAGAGCCAATCCTGTTTTAAGGCTGGACTCGCTGAGGCCAAGCTGGCCATCTGTATAGCCACGGACTTGAGAAGGACAGCATGGCTTCGGGCACCGAAATTCAACCCGGACGTCCAGGGACGCATACTAGATCTGCCGTTCGAGGTGGGGGGGGGGTCCTCTTCCAGTACTCCATGGACTAAGAGCTGGACAAGAAGAAAAACAGCTCACAAATGGCCGAGTCTTTATCCATCTTGACAAAGACCACTCCCAAGTCGTACACCCATCTGCAGCTGCGCTCTGACCGGGGGCGTACGTACAGAGGGTTCCGCGGCTTCCAGGAACGGAGGAGTTCCAGGCAGTCTGATCACTCACCGTCTCAGAACCGGCGCAAGCAACAAAAGTTGGGGTGTTGGAGGGGGGGAGAGAGTAAGGGCTCTTTCCAGACCCCTCCTTCGCGACAGCCTGCAAGGGAAAGTAGGCATGACCTGGCCCTTCGGCTCCACGTGTCTCCAGTGCGGGGGGCAGGCTTGCTCTCCATGCACATTTCTGTCGCCGGAATTTCGCGGACCCCTGGATACTCTGTAGTATCCACGGGGTACTGCCTACCCATCCCAGCTTCTCCTCCCCTCCACTCTCAAGTTGGAACAGCTACTCTTCTGGCGCAGATCTAGTCGCTCGTGGAGAGCCAGGCAGTGGAGGAAGTCCCAGCCTCCCAGTGAGGCTTGGGCTTTTACTCCAGGATTTTCGCCATTCAGAAGAAGAACCAGGCAGTCCTGAATTGTGCTGGACCTTTCCACCCTCAATCTCTCCTTACCCCTGCAGAAATTCAAGATGGTTATGCCAGCTTTTATAGCGGAGACATTGTGCAAGGGAGACTCGATGTGCTCCCTGGATCTGAAGGACACGTATCTACATGTCCTGATTTGGCAGCCCCATCGTTCTTTCCTTCGGTTCAGGATCATGGGCTACCATTTTCAATACAAGGTCCTTCCTTTTGGCCTAATCTCGGCCGCCAGAGTCTTTACCAGGCTCATGAATACAGTGGTTGCCTTCCTCAGAGTGCAGGGCCTCTACATCTACCCATACCTCGATCACCGGCTCGTCAGGGCTACATCTAAGGAAGCGGTTCACTACTCTTTCCCATGCCCTTATGAACACACTGCACGATCTGGGCTTCTCGATCCACCCCAAGAAGCCACAGCTGCAGCCTACACAGACTGATATTCTTGGGCCTCATCTGGGACACGTGCTCCGAGAAGGTGTTTGTCGGAGGATAAGATCTTTGCCATCAAGAGGGCCTCTGCCCATTTCCTTAGCAGAGAGGTCACCCCGATTTAGTGGTACCAGCATCTCCTGGGTTTCTTGGTGGCGGTCCCATTAGCCGTTCCACACACAAGCCTGAGGATTCAGCTGCACTTTACGGCCTCATGGAATCAGGATCGGGGCTCTCAATCCTAGAGGATCAACGTTCCTCCATCTCTCCACCAGGACCTAACCTGGTGGTCCAGGGACTGCAACCTACGGATGGGCAAACCCTTTCGGCCGCCCTCCCCGCAGGCCACCATCACCACAGACTCCTCTGTCGAGGGCTGGGGAGCCACCCTAGATGATCTCTCGGTCCACGGCACCTGGACTCGACATGTGCAGGAACACCACATCAATTGGTTAAAGCTGAACGCCATCTGGCTAGCACTCAGAGCATTCCTACCACTTCTAAGAGGCAAGGAGTCCTCATCCAGACAGACAACTCGACTAACATGTACTGCGTCAACAAGCAGGGAGGCACCAGAGCCCCTCTGTACAGACTGACAATCAGCATGTGGGAATGTGCCCTGGAAAACGACATCTACCTCACGGTAGTCCATCTCCCGTGGTAAGCCAACCTGGTGGCGGACAGGCTCAGCAGGTTGGGAGCGGTCAATTACGAGTGGCAGCTAAACGACCTCATCATTCAGATCTTCAACAGGTGGAGTCATCCCCAGGTAGCTTTTTTGCCACCTGGCACAACAAGAAGTGCCCTCAGTTCGCCTCCTGGCAGGGACAGGGCCCCGGCTCCCTGGGCAACACAGTGGAACGGCATGAGGGCTTACGCCTTCCCGCCCACTCCGCTGATTCAGTGTGATTTGCAAGATCGAGTCTCGCCAACTCCTTCAAATAGCTCCATGGTGGGCAGCCACGCCATGGTTTTCGGAGCTGCTCGGCCTCTCTGAGGCACCTCCGATTCACCTTCCGACGGACTCAGAACATCTTCTGGCTAAACAGGGGTGCAGGGTCATTCACCCCGCTGCAACAGAAACTAGCCCTCACAGCGTGGTACCTGAGCAGGTAACGCTGCAGCACCTCAGCCTCTCGCAGGCTAATCTGGAAATCGTACAAGGAGCAAGGCTACCAGGGCACAGTATAAAAGTAAATGGGCCAGATTCTGCCACTTGACAGACTCTAAGGAAATCGACCCCCTGGCATGTTCTTTAGACGACGTGCTCTCCTTCTCGGTGCACCTCGCCCACTCTGGTGTGCAGGTGGACACCTGCCATACATACCTCGCAGCCATAGGGGCTTACAGGAACTCTGAGGAGGGGATCTTCTTCTACTCCTCCAATCCTATCAAAAATTTGACAGGGCTTGCAAGGCTCTACCTGCCCGCCAAGAGGCCGCACCCAGTCAGGGACCTCAACATAGTCTTGGGCGCCCTGGCGCACCAACCGTTTGAGCCAGTGGCATCTGCAGAGATCAGACTGGTCACCAAGACGGCCTTGCTAGTCTGCCTTGCCTCGGGTCATAGTCAGCAAAATACAGGCACTGGTCGCCTTGGAACCATATACTACCTTTCACAGGGACAAAGTCCTGCGGACATACCCGGCATTTCTGCCCAAGTTGCTGTCTGCTTTCCACTTGAATGAGGAAATGGTCCTTCCCACGTTCTTTCCCAAGGACGAAGCACAGAGGGTGCTGCACTGCCTGGATTTCAGGCATGCCCTTAAATTTTACTTGGACAGGACCAAGGGCTTCTGCAAATTGGACCCCTGTTTGTCACTTTCGGAGGCTCAAGACCAGGCTTTCGGGCCTCTAAGGCCTCCATATCCCGCTGGATGGTCTCTGCCATCAAGGAAGCATACGAGGGCCAGCACAAGCCGCTTCCGGCCAACATGCACGCCCACGCAGACGGGGCCAAAGCAACGGCCATCGCATTCCAGCGCCGTATCCCTTGGCAGGTCATAAGCAGGGCGGCCACATGGGCCACTCGGCTTTCTGCAAGCATTACTGTTTGGATGGCTGCTCTAGATCTGATGCTGCTTTCAGACAGGCAGTTCTCAGGAACCTATTTGCTTAAGGAGGGTCTCCTCTCCACCTTGGGGCTACATTCAGTTGTAATCACTCTTGCAGTATGGGGGAAGTGGGACAGGACATAAGATAATTATAAGTAACTCACCATAGTGACTAATGTAGTCTGTTCTGTTAAGTCTACAAGTAAAAAGGATACTTGAGATGCCAGGAGAGATCTTCCAGTAGGTTTAATCAGATGACATCAGGAGATTAGGAAAGTCAGTTACTGGATACAGGGAAAGCCCACTGTCTCCCACCACCCAGGCTACATCATTCTCAACTGTCCTGGGTGGAATCTCATCCCACAGCATTCCACTCGGCCACACCTCATCCATTTGTGACCTCATACATCAAGCACTCAGCACACATACAGGAACGAAGACAAAACAGATGACTAAACAGCTTAATAGAAAAGGATACCAATCCTAATGTTCTCCTTTCATCCATACGTCCCACCACCCCCTAATAATATTGGCGTCATTAGACGATGTTAAATCTATTGTCGACGCGTCAATGGGGACTGAGGTGTGGCTCATGCATTATGGAGGAAAGGGTACTAAGAGTATGTTAGTCACTACAGTGAGTAACTTCTAATTTCTTGTACATGAAGAGCATCCTCAGGTTTTAGCCCTCTCGGACGAATACTTCAGAAAGTCAGAGGGGCATTGTTAGCGACTTTTGCGGGCTCTTCCCCCAGCTGTCACGCTTCCAAGGCTTCCATCGTCCATGGATGGTGCATGGCATTTCAGAAGCGTACACAGCCGTGGGAAAAACCATTTCCTGAGGGGCTTCATGCCCATGCGGTAAGAGCCAAAACCCTGGCCATTGCGTTTCAGAGACTTGCTTCTTGGGATGCCATCAGCAAGGCAGCTACTTGGGCCACTCTGTCCTTCTGTAAGCACAACTTGCTGGATTCCAGCTCCAGGCGCGATGCAGAGTTTGGTCAGGCGTTTCTGAAGAACCTTTTTGTTTATGCCTAGATATGCGGCATGTTTTCATAGCTCCACCCTATGTTTTTGTTCGGTGGAAACACCCACAAGGATGGAGGAAAGTGGACAGGACGTATGAGGAAGGTTACTCACCATAGTGACTCGAGTACTCGGAGTCAATAGTTCCCTTTATTCCATACATCCCACCCGCCTTTCTCCGCTAGTATGCCAATGGCTAACGGGTAATAAGCGAAGCCAGGTATCGAGGTGTCCGATGTGTTTGAAGGGTCCTGAGGTCTGGCCTCTGGGTGTTCCCACACCTGAGACCGCTCCCCTGCACTCTACTCTAAATTTAAAGTAAAAGCTCAATTTTTTTGCTGCCAAAGGTTCTGGTACCGTCCCCATGTTGGGGGACGCCCAAAAGTGTTTGATAAGATTGTATGTGGTAACCCTATAGGAGACTACACCAGCCTTGTTCTTAGTAATGGGTAACCCACCTATTGGTATAGGTCTGTACTACACAAGTTGGTTGAGTGACTGAGCAGCTAGACTTACTTCAAGAGGGGTAAATGTGAGCTGTAGAGATGTAACCGAGATTCACAAAGTGTTCAAATTACACTTATACTCAAATAAAATGATTTATTAAACGGTTGGTTTTTAAATAAGCCTCCTTTAGAAAGGGCAATATGCAACAATAAAAATACACTTCACAACACTTCCTCAGATTTAAGATAAACAAGGAGAGCCCACATTAACACCCCCCCGTGTAATGCAATACTGAGGTTAACAGTTTCTCGGAGCATGTGAATACTTTCCAATAAAGTCTAGGTTCGATCTTTCCCAGCAATACAAGTTAAACATATGCACTACCTATGAAGGACGGTAAAACCAAAGTCAATGGGCCAGAAGAGTCTGCATGGAGCCAGGACCGCCAAAATCAATTTGCACAATGTCTAGGGAGCTGGGGCACTTCAGATAGCACAAAAGCCTTGCACAGTGTTAAGGGAGTTTGTTGAAAAAGAATCACTGTAGGGTCACAAGCTGTTAGGCATGTGAAGGCAAAGCTGCAAGTAACTCTGCAGAAAAAAGCAGCTACTGTAAGTCTTCAGTGAGAACAAACGAGCTACAAACCAGAAATGTAAGTACCCCTTTAGTAAAGAAAGTACCTTAGGTTGAAAGAAGAGGATCCAGCTGGCTTCTGTTCCTGTTGGTCCTGCAGATCCTGGGTTCCACGGCCTTAGTTGTGGGGACAAGAGGGCAGACGTCTGGGGACTCCTGCACTGTGGTTTGAAGGTCGACGGCAGCAATGGGCTCTTTCCAAATCAGCGGCACTTCGTGGTTTCAGCTACCGGTCAATGGCACCATCGTGGTTCTTGCACACTTGGAGGGCTCCCCTTGCTTCTGGGGTCCAGCACTTTAGGGTGGCTCAGGTTTGGGTTGTCCTGCTTCAGGAGGGTCCTTAGGATTTTCCTGGAGCTCGGATACGGCTTAAAGACGATGCACTCGTTTCTAGCGTTTGACACCCCTGGCCCTCGGTTCCAGCAGCAGCAAGCAAGTACAGCCAGCAGGAAGAGGGGTTCCAGCAAAGTTTGTCTGTGGGGTCAATTGGTCCCACCAACCCAAGGGAAGAGGTTGTGCATTCAGGGCTTCTCTAGTTGATGCAAGTTGGAGCTTCAGCACGGCAGCAGGGCATCACTGGGCACTTCAAGGGTCCAGGAGGGTACACAGCAAGCTTCTCTTTCAGTTTCTTCGGATGTTTCTTTCCAGTGGTCAACTCTACCTTCGGTTTGAGGGGCCTCGCCTTTTATGCAGGTATCTCCCATTCATGCACAGCCTTGCTGTCACTCACACAGCAGGCTGGCTGTATTATTTGGACAGCCCAGCCAATCAGCACTGGGTGCATTCAGGTAACCAAGGAGAATAAGGGCAGGGAGATTTCGGGCACCTCCCTCGCTTCCTGCCCTGCCAGATGCACTAGAGCCAGAGGCAGGCTTCAGCATTGAATTCCGCCAAAGACAAAACTAACAAAAGGGTAAAACCTGGTTTGGCACGCACGGTAAACCCCAAGAAAGACCTCACAAGCAAGAAATGGCGGAAAAATAAGACCAGGGCCATTTTCAGCCTGCGTTAAAAACGCACAATGGTAGGAAAGTTAAACCACTGCCACCAGCCATTTGAGTAAGTAGACAAAGGGGCTACTAAGTAACCCCCCAGCACTCCATATAAGATGCTGTGTGCTGGGTCTACAGAGAGAAGGCAAGTAAGGTCAATTTCACTTTAATATTCTTGGGAACAGTAGCTTATCCAAGAGAAGATATTTAAACCTTATGAGAAATCCGAAGGACATCTATGTGACACTGCACTGAAGGTGCTAAAAGGTGATACCTTTTTGGAGTTAGTCAGGCTCCAAAAATCAGACACACAGTCCAATCTGATTAAAAATACATGAAAGGTCCCACTCACTAAAGGATACAAATAATTCAACGTCCTAAAGTCCAGCAAAAGAGCTGGGGGTCTCTACGTTTAAAGGGAATTGGCACAGAAATGAGAATTGTCCCCGACATCAAGGCCGGAGTGAAGTGGACTATGGACTTGAGTACTCAAGTCACTACACTAAGTAACTTCAATATTTACATCAACAAATAGGGGCTGCACACTATACACTGTTGGTACTACCTTAGAAAATGACTTGGGTGCATTTAAAACAACCTCCCCATACATGCACGGCATTTCCAGGGGAACACAATTGACTGGCAGACAGTTTGAGCAGAGTGATGGTGCCAGAACGTGAGTGGGAGGGAGCGCAACACCAAATTATTCATATCAATCTTTGGGTTAGTCACCAGTAGACCTGTTCACAACAGCAGAAAATGCCTTCACTTTGCATCCAGGCAACCACAACCAGGGTCACTGGGCAATTCATTATGGATGGCCGGTCACATATGTGCTTACTTGTTTCTCAAATCCTCTGCTACACAAAAAAGTCTGAAAATCGGGACACATTCACAATGATCCCCAATTATTCCAATGTGAGCAAAACAGTCATGGTACACGCACCTTCTGAAAGTCAATTTTCCCACCTAATCAAAATCCTAAAGTGCACAATTTAGCCACTCAAAGGAAACGCATATCCCATCCAAACTTACAAGCTACCATGTGGGCATGGCTCTTGAGGTTAGTTTGGTTTGTACAGTTGCCAGCACAGTTTATGGTGTTTATTATGTGTTGGAGTATAACTACAAATACGGGAGTGTAACGCTCACCTGGTATCCACGTGGATGCCACTCAGCCTGTTCGGACCTCCTACAACCTCAAACCCTTCCCTGGAATCTGTTCAACTGGAGACTGGGCCTGAAACACAGGATTACCAGAGTTTAACTATTGTCTCTTGTAGCTTGACCCCCTTCTCCCTTGGGGACCAAACCTTCCCCTATGTGTTCTCCCCGCCTTGTTTTCTTGAGTGTTGTGCTCTCCGTCCTGCCCTTCGGTGCAGGGGTGTGTGAACTGATGTGGGCTCTATGCAGCCTAATTGCTTCATTGGTGCGGGCCCAACGAACTGGGCTTATTTTATCTTCAGCCCGACCGGTAGTTGGATGATTCTTAATGAACTGTCATTTTCTTGTCACTTGTCCCCTTTATAACATGTCGTCTCCCTTAGGTGTTGGAGGGGTCAGAAATGGCGTTGTGCTGATTAAGGAAGCCGACCACTAAGCAGTTAAGAGCGTGATCCACGACGTTGTTCACTCTATCTTGTATTGACCAATGTCTCTCTCTCTGTCCCTTACAGACGCTGCAATGTCCCAGCGTGGCTACCGGCAGAGAAAATAAGGCACCGTGAGTAAGCGTGATGTGCGGCGCCTTCTTATGCTTTCTGTGCTAACCTGTAATGTGTTTTCCCCTTGCAGGTCAGTGGGATGCTCCGGAGCTGAAGTTACTCTGAGTAGCTCGAGTTCAGGTAAGCGATTGACTCTTCTTGCAGTTTTTGCAGTAAGCTGGGATATGAAGAATGCAGGGCAATGCTCATGACTTTTCTTCTGTTCGTTTATCTTCCCCTAGGATGCAGCATGCCGATATGGAGGTGACACCGCCGTAAGCTGCTCACAGGACTGGAGGAGCGATGGCTGGAAGCTGGATGCGGAGGAGAGGCGAAGGCCTTCAGGAGACGGATCCAGCAAGGTGAGTCACGCTGCACGTGCAGAGAAACGCAAGGCGGGTTTCTCTGCCCGGGCGTGGTTTAAATATTTTCCAGGTATCCCTGGGTTGAACCACACCCAAAAAGCTAGACCTCACACTCAGTTCAAGGAACTGGGTTTATGTGGGGGCATCCATCTTGCCCACAATACATTACAAATCCAATGCCAAGTTCTCGGAGTTGTGCGAGCCTGGCGCCACAGGCGCCAGGTCCGACTCCAAATGGGTCTCTGGTAAGATGGAGAGGCCCTTAAGGGCCATGTAGGGGATTGTGGCCTGGCTCCAGCCTGGTGTCTCAGAGGGCTTGGGGGCCAGGGGTCATGACAGTGAGGCACGGAAACTGAACAGAAGGCATTGCTATTATAATAACTGGAAGAGGTTTGTTTGGTGCAACCAGAAACAAATAACCCCATTAATTGTGTTGCTGATATTATTTGTCTGCTGTACCTTCTTGACTCTAGTCTAGTGGGCAACTCATTTAAAGTCCCTTTGCAGCATTAGCTGCTTACACTAAATCTCCATTCAAGATGGTGTTTGTGGAAAGTCCCAGTTGTTAAAGCTTTAATGGAAGTAGCCGCCCCCAGGTTGGGATCTATATACAATGTTACATGAATTTAGGGGGGGGAATCTTCTCGATTGTAACCACTGCACAAGGATCCTTTAGAAGAACTTGCGTAGAAGGTAGTCTTCTGCATTGCTGTTAAAGCTGGTAACTCACTGTCCTTATTGATTTATCTTTTTCAGAACTGTTTCTTTCAATACACAAGAACAAGGTAGTCCTAATAATCCATCCAAAAATTAGCCTGAAATGTATGTGAATTTCATGTTAACTAAACCATTGAATTGACTGTTTTCTTTCAAAACACACCAAGTAAAGATCAACAAGCTTTGCATACATTTGATATAAGACAAGTAGACTACTTAGTCAGAACAAGAAAAATGTGTAAAACGGATCAGTTCCTTGTATCAATAAAAAAGGGGATCCAGTAACTAAAACAACCGCTGCAAGATAGAGCTTGTTAGGTGCATACAGCTTTGTTACGCTTTGGCAAACAAGTATTACCATTTACACCTAAAGTTAATTCATTCAACAGAAGCAGAGGTGAGAACATTAGGTGCTAACGTACCACTTGAAGCAATTTCTAAAACGGTGCTTTCATACTGTACTTTTGTGTAGATCTAAAAGCCAGGAATTATTCTCAAGTAGATCAGGCAACACTTACAAATGTGTTCGCGACTGCTCTTTCTACTTCCCTGCCATGTAAGAGCACTGCTTGCTCGTCTATGCAAAGCTTGTGAATCGAAGCAGATTCAAAAGCACCAGGAAGCAAATATTATCAGTAGTATTCATTCTGAGGCTTGCATCTGCTTAGAATCGCTTGCAACCCACACATCCTCCCACTCTGGAGTGAAAGTAGAAATGTTTAGAAAATAAAAACATAAATTCATGTTTTTTCAGGTACGTCAAGACACAAAATAATCTGAGGACTTTGACAAATGGGTAATGGGTATACATAAGATGAGGCTAAGATAACAGCACACCCCTGTTTGTCCCCTTTTTGATTTCGAAAACAGCAAGTTGTAACACTCTGTACCAACCATTAGATGGCCGTCCATGTAAAGCATGTGATTCTCAGCAGCTACAAGCCTCAAAGACTGTTAGGTAATACAGCCATATTTTGTCAGTATACAGCTACCATTGGAGAGTCTGGACTTTCCTTATGGGGTGACATGCTTTTCTACAATTAGGTTAGATGATTACAAAACCCCCACCAGATAGTTCTGCAAATATCTCCCCAACATTAGTGAAATCGGTTATTCCAAATGACATTTGAGCTAAGCTACATTGAAAAACGTATAGCAGAATTTTTGATAAAGCATAGTTCTAAAAACCCTCATTTTCTTTGAGAAATGTCTGTCTTGGGTTGATTAAGCCATGTTTAAAATAGCACTCCCTTACAAGACAGACAATTTTCTGGAGCAAAAGACTTGCATTTGGGCTAATTTGCATACTCCCATTGCCTTGCTCATGTGTCTCTAAATTGGAGTAGAGCTTCCAGTGATGGCTACTGGGTGGTGCTGTGGCATATGTGACTTAGCTCAAATGGATGATTCTGCTTTCACATTTCAGGTGAAAGTGTTTTTTTCCAAGCCTTTATAAACCCACCATAACTGTAAGGTGTTAGCCTTGTAGTTGGAGCATTGGGGCTTGTGTCACACTATACTTCGAGGGGATTGGGTCCTCTGACGTATTCCATATCAATGACATGTAATCACCACAGCTGTGCTGCTTCGGAAAATCTTCGGCGTCTGCATCCTGCGTCGATGACGTCGATACGCCGCCCTCGAGGACCTCCGACGGCCGACGTCACTGGATGTTATAAGTAGGACGCACGACGGCCGTAGCCTCAGTTCCCTTTTTTCCGCTAACGTGTTCGCTTCGGAGATCTTGGCGCGCTTCGACTCGTTGGAGTTTGTTCTTTCTCGGTTCTTCGAACCTGTTCGTATTGTGAAGGATTTCTTTGTGAAGATGTCTACCTCGTCTTCCACCCTTTAAGAAGTGCGGGGACTGTGGGTCCAAGATGTCGGTGATTGACTCGCATGACTCCTGCCTCTGGTGCCTCGGGGAGGCCCATGACATGGATGACTGTCGACTGCCAGTTGCTCACGTCCAAAGCCTTGCGGGAGTGCAAGAAGTTGTCGGTAGGTAAGTTGTCCCAAGCCACAGAAGTCGAGGTCTGCAGGTCTTTCGACAGACGATTCGAGGGGCGACTCTCTGCATCGTCGTCGGAAGTCCAGTGGGTCTGGGTCTCAGTCCCGGAGTTGGTCCCGCCACTCCTCTGCCTCTTCGAGGCACTCCCGGAAGTACCGTCATCGTTCACCTTCCCTGTCCTCTTCTGAGGACTCCGCCCGTCGGCGGGGTCACTTATCCCACCAAGCATGCGACGCCGTAAGAATGGGCTTCCTTCGGGAACAAAATGTTAGCGATTCTCGAATCGCAGGGGGCTGGTCCGTCCGCGCCGCCGAGTGGGGTCGGTCGTGATCGGTCAAGAGACACCCCTCACGCGCCTTTGGGCTCAGGTGGTCGGCACGATTTGCGGGAGAGGGCCCGCTCGGACAAGGGGAATCATTCTAGTCATGCCCGGTCCAGGTCCCAGTCCCCGACGCGCTCGAGACCGTGTGCACCTGTGGTGTCTTTGAGGAAGACGTCGACGTTGGTGGCGCCGAGGTCGTCGACTGACTCTTTCGAGGCCCCGCCTCCGAAGTAGTCGCGGACGCCATCGGCGCCCAGGCTGTCGAGGGACACGCTCGGGGCTCCAGCCTCGAGGCCTGTGTCGACACCATCGATGCTGTCGGCGCCGCGTTTGGTGTCGACGCCGATTCCCTTGACACCTTGGCTGTTTCGACGGGGGTACCCCGGGGCTCGATGGAAACCCCTAGAAAGGGTCTGGCCAAGGTCAAGCATGGCTTTGTTCCACATTCTGTGCCTTCTTACCGCCATCTTGAGTTTATTTCAGAGGTGGATGAGGGCTCTGATGATGGCATGGTTCCTGATACGGTGCCAGACGAGATTCTCTCGGGCCATAGCCAAATTGAGGACCTGCAGCAGTCACTGCACGATGCCAGTGAGCTGGACACCTCTCCGGAGGTGGAGTTTTGTAGGCCTGAGCCTGGCACTCATGCCGACTCCTCGTACCGGCGCCTTATGTCCAGGGTCACCCAGTACTTGGGGTGGTCTGCTCCCCCAGGGGATTTTCTTCAGGATGACCTTACAGATATCCTCGATCAAGGTCCACCAACTGACCCGGTACTGCCATTCCATATGGCTCTACAGAGGGTGGTGGTGGTGGCGGCTTGGACTGCTCCGGAGAGTGTCCCGGCAGTGGGCAAGTCTTTGCCGCAGAAATACCGCCCTGCCAGTAGTGACCCCTGCTACTTGACCAAGCACCCCACTCCGGAAAGTTTGGTGGTGCAGGCGGCTACAGCCCCGGCAAAGCAGGCGTCGTGTCCTACCATCCCTCCTGATAGGGACGACAAGCGTTTTGACGGCTGGGCGAAGAAAGTGTTTTCTTCAGGGGGTATGGCGCTTCAGGCAGCCAACTCCGTATGTGCCTTGTTGAGTTTCACACACACTCTGTGAAACTGTTTCCTTGGTGGCTGAACATAGTCCCGAAGGGGACAAACGGGATGGTTTCCTTGCCATGGTTCAGGATGGCAAGGATGCCATGTGTGAGGCCGTTCAGTCGGGGTTGGACATGGCAGATTGCGTCAGCCAGTCCATGGCGGCGAGCCCCGTAATACGCAGGTTTGCGTGGTTGCGGAAGTCAGGGTTTGCTCCTGATGTGCAGGCCTGGCTCCTCAACATGCCCTTTGACCGGGAACATCTTTTTGGCAGCAAGGCTAACGAGAGCCTTGACAGGTTGCAGACCTCAAAAGCTGCAGCAAAGTCGTTGGGCGCTGCAGTTCGCCAACCTCTGCCTTTTCATCCTAGGGGTCTGCAATGGAGGGGAGGTTCCATTCATTATTACTCTTTGTTAAAGCAAGAGGAGCTGCCAGTCAAAGGGGCCACCATAGGAGTGCTAGAGGTGGAAAACAAGGTACTCGAGGTGCCAAGGCCGTTCGGGCTGTTGCCTCGTTGCCCTCAGGCAACGCTGCAGCTGCTTCAACTCAGTCATGAGACCATGTCCCATGGTTCACTGGTTGGGGGGAAGGCTGGCGCAGCATCTTGTAGATTGGCGCGCCATTACTTCAGATGTGTGGGTTCTAGAGATCATAACCCACACTACTGTCTTCCTTTCTGGCAGAGGCCTCAAGACAATCCACCGGGGAATCTCTTTGAAGCGTCTGTATCTGCTTTTGCGCAGGAAATTCAATCCCTGCTGTAGAAAGGCGCCATTGAACTGGTGCCTGTAGCGGAGAGGAACAAGGGATGGTATTCCCCTTATTTTTTGATTTCCAAGAAAGACGGGGGATTGAGACCCATCATGGACTGGCACGGTTTGAACAAACTCCTCAGGAAGGACAAGTTCAAGATGTTTACTCTCTCGCAAGTCCTCCAGGCCCTTCAACTTCAGGACTGGTTGGTGTCTCTCAAACTCAAGGACGCTTATTTTCATGTGCCAGTAAATCCAAAGCACAAGTACCTGAGGTTCGCGGTTGGCGACTCGCACTTTAAGTTTCGGGTCCTGCTGTTCGGATTGACCTCCATCCTGAGGGTCTTCACCAAGCTCATGGTAGTGGTGGCAGCGCACCTCGGGAAAGTGGGGATTCACGTCTACACCTACCTGGACGATTGGTTGATCAGGGCGCGCTCTCCCGAGCAAGTCCTGGATCATCTGTCAGTCACCTGCCACTCCCTCCACAAGCTGGGCTTCTCCCTCAACTTAAAGAAGTCCCATTTGACACCAACTCAGAGGCTCCAGTACATCTGAGCAGTGCTCGACACGTCCCTGGGGCAGTGTTACCCTCCCAGGTGAGGGCTCATCACATTCAGCAGATGGTGCACAAGTTTCAGCTTGCCCAGAGTCTCCCAGCGTTCGAGTTCTTGAGATTGCTCGGCCTGATGGCATCCTGCATTCTTCTGGTGCCAGAGGTCAGGTTGCGGATGAGATCTTTGCAATGGGCACTCAAGCTCCAGTTGTCTCGGTCCTCCGGCAGGATGTCGGACCCTGGTCAGGTGCCGTCCTCGGTCGCCCAGGACCTTCTGTGGTGGGCCGTGGAAGACAATCTGATGAAGGGTGCTCCATTTTGGTTACCCTGGCCGGAGGTGACGATCGTGACGGACGCATCCCTCACGGGATGGGGAGCTCATGCCAGCGAGTTGAGTCAGCGGTCGTTGGTCTCAGTCGGAGTCCAGACTCCATATCAATCTATTCGAGCTGAGGGCTGTCAGACTAGCCCTGAAGGCTTTTCTGCCGACTGTGTGAGGGAAGAATGTCCTGATGCTGACGGACAACACGGTGGCCATGCACTACCTCTACAAAAAGGGGGGGGGGGCAAGGTCACTTCCCCTGTTCAGGGAGGCGATGCAGCTCTGGTTCTGGGCAATCCAGCAGGAGGTTTCGATCTCTACAGTTCATCTGGCCAGAGACGAAAACGAGACAGCGGACGCTCTGAGCAGGCAGAGCACGATCTCTCACAAGTGGGAGTTGGCTCAGGAGAATCTCCTGGAGATCTTTGCCCTTTGGGGGACCCTTCAAGTGGAGCTCTTCGCCTCCCGTGTCAACCGGAAGTGCGAGAGGTTCTGCTCGTGGGAATTTCTTCCAAAAGGAGCCTTAGGAGACGCGTTCGTGGTGGAGTGGTCATTCCCACTGCTGTATGCGTTTCCTCCAGTCCCCGTCATCCCGCAAGTGCTGCGGAGGTTACGGAGGTTCGGTTCCCGGATGATCCTCATTGCTCCGGCGTGGGCCCGGAGGACGTGGTACCCGGACCTTCTAGACTTGTCCATCTGCCCTCCACGTCGTCTTCCCTACCGAGACGATCTGCTCTCACGGGAGGGGGGGGTCAGGTTCTCCATCCAGAGGTCAGATCCCTCAATCTTCACGCTTGGCTTCGGAAAGGTTGCGGTATAAGGATTGGGACCTCCCTGAAGACGTGATGAGGTGTTGCTCTCGGCCAGGCGGCCAGCAACTAAGTCTCTGTACCGTTGCCGTTGGAGAAACTTCTGCGACTGGTGCAGAGTTCAGAATGTGGATCTTTTTGAATGTGACATTCCCATGGTTCTGTCTTTTTTGCTTTCTTTGGCCCACAGGGGCTTGCAAGTGGGGACCATTAAAGGTTATCTGGCGGCGCTGTGCCTATTTAAGCGCTCGTCTGAAGAGTGTTCCTATTTTAAAATTCCTTTAATTTCGCAGTTTCTGAAAGGGCTTGCTAATGTGTTACCGCCGTCACCTTTTCTGGTGCCAGGTTGGGATTTGAACCTTGTGCTTAAGTTACTTATGGGCGCTCCGTTTGAGCCTTTACATTCTTGCCCCTTGAGGCTGTTAACTCTGAGAACTGTGTTTTTGGTTGCGGTTACTTCCGCTCGCAGAGTGAGTGAGTTACAGGCACTTTCAGTTAAACCACCCTTCACTGTTTTTCACAAGGACAGGGTTGTCCTTAGAGTTCGTCCTTTTCTTCCGAAGGTGGTTTCGGAATTTCATTTGAGCCAGAAGGTTGTTCTTCCGGCGTTCTCTCCTCCTCCACATCCTGGTAAGGAAGAGGAGAGGCTCCATACGCTTGATCCTCGGAGAGCGTTGAGCTTTTATATTTCGCGCATGTCCCGGGTCAGAGTGGACGATCAACTTTTCATTGGTTACGCTGGAAAGCGTTTGGGACAAGCTGTGACGAAACAGACTGTCTCGTTGGATTGTTTTAGCCATCTCCAAGTGTTACCGCTTGGCGGGTAAGGACCCTCCAGCTGGCTTGCGGGCCCATTCTACCAGGGGAGTGGCTGCGTCTACTGCCCTGCAGAGGGGAGTTCCTATTCGTCACATCTGTGATGCAGCCACCTGGGCTTCAGTACATACTTTTGTACGTCACTACTCCCTCGATTCCATCAGAGGGCAAGATCTGGCCTTCGGCAAGGCAGTTCTCTATTCCGCAATTTGATTGGGCATGCTAAATTTGTATTCTAAATTCTTTCCCACCTCCTTGCTTGGTACTGCTTTGGGAGTCTGTCATAGATATGGAATACGTCGGAGGACCCAATCCCCTCGAAGAACAAGTTACTTTCTTACCTGGTAACGTTCTTTCGATGCGATGGTCCGACGACGTATTCCATATCGCTCCCTCCCTGCCTTCCCCGCTGCAGAATTTCTTTTGCGATCGCAGCTTGCGTTCCGCAAGGCCTTGTGTCTGACTGGCAGGAGACTGGTGGCACACGTTCTGGGGAAAAAACTATAACTGAGGCTATGGGCGTCGTGCGTCCTACTCAT
Organism: Ambystoma mexicanum; assembly: GCF_040938575.1. Taxonomy (NCBI): domain Eukaryota; kingdom Metazoa; phylum Chordata; class Amphibia; order Caudata; family Ambystomatidae; genus Ambystoma; species Ambystoma mexicanum. The sequence goes on along the minus strand of NC_090934.1, from coordinate 306,959,016 downwards.
CACATCGGGTGACGTCGGATGAGGTCCTCGGGGACGGCGCATCGACGCAGGACGCAGACGCCAAATATTTTCCGAAGCAGCACAGCTGTGGACATTACCTGTCATAGATATGGAATACGTCGTCGGACCATCCCATCGAAAGAATGTTACCAGGTAAGAAAGTAACTTGTTTTTTTTTTTGAAAGAGCACAGGCAGACCTTTTCAAGGGTAGGCGACTTGTGCAGGTTACAAAAGTGTATGGTGCCTAAAGCAGCGACTAAATGTAGGGCACATTTGGGAAATGAAAGGGTTGTGTAACAAAGCGCACCAACAAATGGGTCTTAACGTTATGAAAACCACACACACAACAAATGTCATACCTTCCTGCGTTACCACACGTGTCCCGATGAACAAGGTACCTCACGTGTGGGTGCACCTACCTTGGTGCAAAGGGGAGAGCCAAAAACGCAGCTAACCCAGTCTTTTCCGACAGCTGAATTTCACAATATTTTCAGAAGGGTGCACCATACAGATATGGGCCTAGGATGTTTGAGCCACCAAGGAAAACGGGGAACCCCCTGCATTTCCGAAAGAGGAAACGCGTCGGAATCCGCAGAGGTCTGACTTTGGCAAGTCAGCCCAGAACTTATTACCCAGAACCCCTTGCAAAGTCGGAAATGTGGTGAAAAAACCCAATTTCCGCACATTTCACTCGGCTCACCCACCGAAACACGCCGCCAACAAGACATGGCCTACCTTCTCGCCTTCCCACAGGTGTCCTGACAAAAACGGCACCTCACATATGTGGGTGCACCTATTTTTAGGCAAAGGGGGAGAGCCATGTGCTGGAAGCGTATTTCGGTGGGTGAGCAGAAAATGTCTCCCCTCCCGCCCCCATATTTGGATTTTTCCAGGGGTTCTGGGTAATAGATACTGGGCCGATTTGCGCAAGTCAGACCTCCCATGGGTGTCCTCTTTTCAGAAATGAATCGGGTTCCCAATTTTCCTTGGTGGCTTAGACACCCTAGGACAAAATCTGTATGGTGTGCACTTCCATGAAATTCATCAAATTCTGCTGTCCAAAAAGACTTTGGGTTAGCCATGTTTTTGGCTCTCCCCCCGGTAGGTGCACCCACACATGAGGTATTTTTCATCGGACACGTGTGGGGATGCAGGACGGTAGGCCATGTGGTGTTGCCGGCGTATTTTTGGGGGTGAGCAGAGTGAAATGTGCGGAAATAGAAAGTTTTTTTTTTTAAACCCCCAAATTTGGACTTTGCCAGGGGTGGGGTCTGGGTAATGGATTCTGGGCCGATTTGCGCAAGTCAGACCTCTGTGGATTCCCACTGGTGTTCTCTTTTGGCAAATGCATGGGGTTCTCTGTTTTCCTTGCTGGATTCGACAACCTAGGGCCAAATCTGTCGGTTGCCCACATGAACAAAATGCTCTGTGCCGAAAGGCTTGGGGTTACCAGTGGGTTATCCTTTTTATTTTGCGCCCAGGTAGTTGCGCCCACACATGACGTACCGTTTTCGTCAGGACACCTGTGGGAATGTATGAAATTTGTTTCGCCGCGTTTCGGTGAGTGGACAGAGGGAAATCTCTGAAATTGGCTGGAAATTAACAACATTTTTGCGCATCCGAAACAAGCCGCCAACAACACATGGCTTACCTTCTTGCGTCCCCACACGTGTCCCGATGAAAACGGTACCTCACATGTGTGGGTGCACCTACCTGGGCGCAGAGGGGAAAGCCTAAAACAGGGCTAACCCCAAGTCTCTTCCGACAGCTGCATTTCAAGATTTTTTCAGAAGCGCACACCATACAGATATTGGCCTAGGTTGTCCAAGCCACCAAGGAAAACAGGGAACCCCTTATGCATTTCTGAAAAGAAGACACCCGTGGGAATCCAAAGATGTCTGACTTGCGCAAATCTCCCCAGAATGTATTACCCACAAGCCCTGCCAAAGACCTACGTGGGAGAAGGGTGCCCAAGGCCAGGGATATTACCGCCGACTTTGCTGGAGTTCTGGCTGGCCTGTGTTACAGCTTCTCCCCACCAGGTAGTCCAGGCAGTGTACCAATACCTCCCCAAAGGGAAAAAGCTGTAATGCAGCCCTGCCGCAACTCCAGGACGGTTGGAGATGATGTCCCCGGCCTTGGACATCCTTGCATCGATGCACAATGTGGGTGTACCGTCGCCGAAGCACAGTGGCAGCGCCTGTGATCCCCGGCAGGATGACCCCCGCCCTCCCCTCCTCCCGGTGACACTTGTAACGTGCCACAGCTGCAGCCTGGGCTTGCAGACAGACAACCCACATGGGAGGCATCCGCTACCAGGGAAACACCAATGTTCTGCTGGCACGGCGTGCAATTTGTGGCCTGCCCCTGCAATTGTGTCCCAGCCCACCAAAATATATGCCCAGACGGCCCATTCCCACCCACACCACCAACAATCCAGCCCAGTCTCACCCACCCCACTGACAGTGAGCCTTAACCATAGAATAATAAAACAGTACTCGCATAACGTTGCGGCTGCTCGCGTAGAAAAAGCTGTAAACAAAACAAACATGTTACCTACAGTCACACCAGCAAAAAAAAAAATCAACTTTCCAAGCATGCCCCCCTTGCAAGCCATCCCTGGTGTCCTACTGAACCTCCCCCCCACCCCCCAGTGAAAACTAATTTGCCCCTTCCTATGGGCAGATATCTGCCCCCAGGGAGGGCTGCATGAGGTGCCCCCCCAGACTCCATTTGGGGTGGGGGGAGAAGCCCACCCTAAAATGTCGGACAGGCCCTCCAATGGATGAGGAAGTAGGGTTTGGGCACCCTGGGGGCAGATTGGCACACCAATGTGCCCATCTACGCCAAGGGAAGTTTGGTAAACGAGGAAAAACATTTGAAAATGAAAGACTGCACTTTAGGGGGGCTGAGGGGCTCCCTACACCGCCGAGGAATTTTGTAATGTGAAGAGGGGTGCACCTCTCCACCCCCACCCCAATTGGAGGGGTGGGGCATCTCATGTAGTCCTCCCTGGGGGCAGATAAGGGGGGGCTGTCCTACACTCCTCACTGGGGTCAGGTGTCCATTCCTAGGAGTAGATATCTGCCCCCAGTGAGGGCTGCATCACATGGCCCCCACTCCATTGTGGGTGGGGGGAGAGGAGGTCACCACCCCATCCCATTAGAACATTCCCCATCTGTTTCGGGTGCTCCACAGCCCCCATTAAAATGTGGTATACCATTTTCACTTTTTTCCTTTGGTAACCCAACTCCCCTTGGGGCAGATGGGCCAATAGTGTGCCAATCTGGCTCCAGGGTGCCCAAACCTTACTGCACCACCCACTGAGGGGGGGGGGGGGGCCTGTCCCACAATTTTTGGTGGCCCTCTCCGCCTCACCCAAATGGGTGGCGGGGGCACCTCATGCAGGCCTCTCTGGGCCTCCTACAAACGGCTGAGTGAGGTACACCCCCCCCCCCCCTCCATTTGGGGGGGGGGGAGGGCCACCAAAAACTGTGGGACAGGCCCCCCAGTGGGTGGGGCACTAAGGTTTGGGCACCTTGGAGCCCAAAACCTTACTGCCCCACCCACTGGGGCTTGTTGAATCTGCTTGGATCACATGCTGTGCATAGGCCGACAGGTGCAGATTATTAGTTGTTTTCGAAACTCAAAGGAACGTCGACAGGGCGTGCCAGTAATACTATCCCTAGTGTGACGTCCACTGTACCTATGATCCTTCACGCGTGTAGGTCCCTCAGATTGTTTCCGTCAGACTGCCGCGACAGACTCTTGGCCTTGGAAGGCCACGCTGGGCCTCGGCCTAGTCAGTAGGGAGGGTGTGGGGAGGTCATATGCATTATATTCCTCTTTCCCTACATATTATTCACCCCGCTGCCATAATTTGACCATATGGAGAGTACTCCATTTAAGTTCTGCCCCAAATGTAGCAAAGTTCCCTTGGGTAGATAAACATTTAATTTGTAATCTGTGTCTCCCTCGAGACCATATCGAGGCATCTTGTCAGGCCTGCAGGCTCTTCAAGCCTAAAACCCTAAAGGACCGCTCCACGAAGCACTGGGCCCACTGTGCCAGGCAGCTCTCAGCGATGGCAGCAACACTGCCGAATTGGGTGGCGAGGGCAATGGGGCAGCTTTGGCTACCCAGGCGCAGGCCCACGACACTGTAGGACAGGTGCAACACGTACACCCACCAACACACTATCCCCGGCCGGGACTCGACACACGTGTCGAGTGATTGGCAGCGGTTGACACCTAGGGAGCGGTCCAGCGAATCCCTGTCCTCTGGGCGTTCCCGCTCGCCTCACGACAGGGCCAAGCCGTCCTCGGACAGGAAAGGTGTCGCCCATCAAACTACCGTCGAGACCCGGTCGTCTGACGATGATGCTGTGTCCCAACCCTCTTCTGAGACTAGACGCTCTGCATCTAATCCCACATCTGAAATTTGACGCTCCACGTCGGATCCCGCCTCCGAAAGTCAACGCCCTGTGTTGCACCAGGCAGAAGGCCCCTAAAGTCTGGAAAGACCACATCTGACCATGGGGGAGGGGGTAAACACCATAAAAAAATCCTCAAATCCCTAAACGCCTAAGAAACATGGGGATGACAAGGCTGCAAAAAGATCTGAAGAACCTTACCCTACCCTTAAGACCAAGGTTAGACCTCCCACAGATGTGGACATGGGCCTCATACCTCAAACTGTTTCTATACCAAGCTCCAAGGAATGGAGCTCTGCAGATGTAGACAGAGTAATGAAGCAGATGACCTTTATGGCTAACTTTTATGAATAAGATCAAAATTATTTTCAGAGTTAGTGGAACACCCCTCCCACCTCAGCTCCGTCTGGGTCCAAAGCCATACCTGTGTCTCCTCAACCCCCTCCTAAGAGGTCTCGCACTGAGACCCCCTTTCAGGGCTTAGTCATAGACCCCTTTGTGGAGCCTTATGACCACGCTTCTTACCATGAAGACCCTGACCCCCAATTTGGTGAGGACCGGGATGCAGACCCTTATTACGGATATGAGGAACAGGAGGCTGAGGCTTACACCTTAGACTGCGCAATTCCTAAGAACCCTCCCGTAAATTATTCTCCAGTCGCTAACCAACCCCTCCTTAACGAGGTGTTGGCCAAGGCTGCTGAAAACGATACTCGGGAAGTTCAAGGGGACAAGGATTATGCAGAGCAAATCCTGCGGGACAAGAAGGCAGTAACTCAGTCCATCCCGCTACTAAAATCTATTCAGCGCAGGATTCAGCCACCTCTACAAACCCCTAACCTCACATGGGCAGTTAATCTGCATTTCGAGGTTATTTCGTGCCGCTCCCTCTGACCCTTTATTAGGGGACAACTAAGACAAGATTCCCTAGTTCACCACTACAAAGAAGAGAGCGGGCACCCCACTTGCTTTCTCAGAGGCTTCTCCGGATAAAGAAAGCAAGAGGATTTATGGCCTAGGTAGGAAAGGCGCCTCCTCTGCGGCTTATCGGGCTTGGATAACAAACCGTGCCACCCTCTTGGCGAGCTATAATTGCCACAAGTGGGAGGAAGTTTCTGCTTTACTCTCCTCTGCACCAGAACCTTTAAAGACCCAGTTAGCACAAGTGGCAGCCGAGGGGAAGGCAGTGTCTGGCTACCTCTTTAAGACCAACTTTGATGTGGCTGGTAATGCCGATAGAATAATCGCTGAGGGTAGGTACGATCATTAAAAGGCATGGATGGCTGAGACAATCAGGATTTAAGCCTGAAACTCAGGCAACACTAATAGACATGCCGGTCGAGCCTAAAGTATTATTCGGCAAAGCTGTCGAAGATGCCCTCATAACGGCGAAAGAAGAGTATGACACTTTTTAAAATCCTTGGTCAACTCACTAACAAACCCTCTGGACAGAGAGGAAGTAGTAATTTTCGCCGCTTTTGGGGCCACAATTCCCAGAGAGGGTCTAGCTATAGCCAGAATCAGAGCTCATCATGGGGGAATAACCAATCAGTCTTCCCAGGGCTACCCGAGAGGGCAGCACAGGGGTCGTGGGCGGGGACGGGGCAGCCCCACTAGAGGTCCAAACAGTGACGTTGCGCTTTAGGTTCCTTCCCAAGCTTCCACTGTAGGGAGGCGCATTACCAACTTCATCCACGCATGGGAGGGAATCACCTCAGACAGATGGGTGCTGTCCACAGTATCCGGTGGCTACTGCATCAAATTATTCAAGCGCCCCCACGACCACCCTCCACAGCAAAAAGTACACTCTCAGGAACCCCTGCGGATCCTCCTCGCGGAGATTGCCACTTTGCTGTCAAAGGACGCCGTAGAGGTCATCCCGGCCAACCAGGTAAACGGGGGGGGGGGGGGGGGGTATTTATTCAACCTACTTCCTTGTGCCAAAGATCGATCTCAGAATGTGCCCAGTATTAGGTTGCACCCTGCAAACAAGTATGTCAAGCCACAATAATTCTGCATGACTACGCTACAAGAGGTAATCCCCCCCACCCCCCCGGCCCCTACTAAAAAGGGGGTGGGGGATTACATAGCAACACTGGATATGAAAGATGCCTATTTTCATATTTCAATGTTCTCAGTGCACAGAAGATTCTTGCGTTTCAAGGTACTGCCCTTCGGAATAGCCTCGACTCCAAGGGTATTCACCAAGGTACTGGTGGTGGTGGCAGCGCTCCTGCGCAGGGAGGCAACCCCAGTGTACCCTTACCTGGATGACTGGCTCATTACAGGGGAGTCCCCACCCCACCCTAATTTGCAGACAAAACATCCAAAGAACCATCAACCTCCTCTTTCAATTGGGCTTCTCCATCAACAAGTCAAGCCTGGTGCCAAGCACCTCGAAACAGTTCCTAGGAGCTGTCCTAAATACGCAAGAGGGGTTGGCCTTTCCGTCAGAGGAAAGGATTCAAAATGTGTTGCTGCAAATTACTCAATATCGGACCAGTCGCCAAATAAGGGTGTGCAAATCGATGCGTTTGCTAGGCATGATGGCGTCTTGCATTTACCTGGTTCCCCATGTGCGCCTGCGACCCATGCAGGAGTCGCATGCAAATGGCTTACTATCCAACAAAAAATGGACCTAAAAACTTTCTGCCTCGCATACAAAGCTCTCAACCACTTAGCCCCCGCCCCACCAATAAATTCACCTGGAAGCAGTCCAGCAGAATTACCAGATCTTCTAACACCCTATCTCTCATGGTGCCCAGATTTATCTCTAAAAGAGCCGGAGGCTCTAGCTTCACTGTCCTCGTCTCTCAACTTTGGAACTCCCTGCCACTAAACATTAAGTCGGCCAATTCCTTCCAGACCTTCAGGAAACTTGCCATTGAGTGGCTATTGGCACAAAGCCAATTAGTACGTTAGACACAGTTACTATGTGTATATACTGTACATGTGCCAGTTATGTCTTTAATTGGATGTCTTCATTGCCATTGCCTGTACTCTCTGTATATAACCTTTGCTAAAAAGTATTAGTGTTCATTACCATGTATTGTGCTTTGTAACCTGTAACAGTGCCAATTTACTCCCGGGTCCGGAGCGCTATATAAATAAACACTAGATGTGAGGAGAGCGGTCTTCTACTACGTAGACAAAACCAGACCGCTAAGAAAAACAGATCAATTGTTTGTCTCCATAGCGCCAGACAGAGAAGGTGACCGCATCCTAAGAATGCCATCTCTAGGTGGGTAGTCAGATGTATCCAATTGTGCTAGTCCCTATCAGATAAAACACTGCCTTTTATGCCCAGGGCTCACTCCACAAGAGGTACTGGAGCCACACTGGCTTTCATTGCAAATATCCGTTAGACAGTATTTGCAAGGCAGCTACATGGAGCTCTGTACATACTTTCACTCAGCACTGCTGCATTGACGCCCAGATACACAAGCGGGACAAGCAGTTCTAAGACATTTATTCGCTCATGAACCTTCTCACATTCCGCCTCCTTCCACTGCTAGCTAATCTATGCACAGATTCCACAAGCCTCAGAAGGGATACATTACTCGCCGTAATCGTATTTCTGATGTTTGTACCTGCTTAGATTCACATGCCACCCACCCTTCCTCTCCTCCGAGAGAAGGCGCATGGATGCTTATGAGCTTGTCTAATACGTATCTGCTTGGATACAACTGTACTCGCGCTACACCTCCTGCTACCTCATGTCAGAAAAATACAATCTGAGGGACCTACACACGTGAGTTTCATGGGTACAGTGGACATCACACTAGGGATAGTATTACTGGCAAGCCATGCCGACGTCCCTTTTTGAGTTTCGAAAACAACTGTAATACTCCGCAGCTTCCACTAGATGTCGGCCAATGCACAGCTTGTGAATCTAAGCAGGTACAAGCATCAGAAATAAGATTACGGTGAGAAATGTATCCCATATAGAAAATGTAAAGCTATTCACTGCAACCCAACTTATAGAAATGTATACTTGCATGCACTATTATTTCATCCATCAGTGTTGAAATAATCACTGTCGTATTGTCAATTGTACATATTACAAGAAAGTGTTCAACAAATGGAAGACTGTACCGAAAATGACTGAGATGACAGTAAGCTTTTAAGAGGCTATAATTCAATATCAATCACGCCAATGTTTGAAAAGGTGTCAGATCAAATCTAAATAAAGTTTGACACTGAATAAATGGGCAAAACCTTTGGGAAGACTTGTATGTCCAATCACTTTCAATATAACCACACACAGTTTGCAGAACATTTTTAGTGAATGCAAATCGCTCCAAAGAATGTATTTTAAAGCCATCACAAACACAATTATTCAAGCTGAAAAGGGAAAGGCATTTGAGGAACATGCTAATTACAACAGAACTGGTGAAAAGGGAGAAGCAGTTATTTTTCACAACCCCATTATGATGTGCATATCCAGGTTTACACTGTTAAGTAATGATTGTTTAGTGCCTAGTGATAAATGTGACTGAATATTTGAAAATAAATCGGTCCTAAAAACCACCTACAAAATAATTAGTAGCGCGATATTCAAGCAATCAAAATCATTCTATAGCACTGGAAATGCATTCGCACATTTTATTCATAAATCACCTTGTAGTGGGTGCAACTTGCTGAACAACTGAAAAGGGGGGAAACATTTTGGATAAGGGATTTATCTTCTCAAAATCCTAACTGAATGAACAAGGAGGCCGAATGGCATCAATGCCTATAGAATAAAGTGCATTTGTTATGACTTTAGACTACAAGACCCTGAATTTCATGGAGGAACAATGGGGTTGTGTGGGAAAATGGCTACCAAAACAAGCCTCTCAAATAGGGGCGCTGAGCAACAGAATTCACTTATACAGCTCACAATATCTAACAAAATGTATAGTGGATTCATGACATACCATTTCTTTATTCAACATGTCAAATAACATGAGTGACATTTCAAAACACATCTTTACTCTAATTGATCTCAATAAGAGACGAGGGGCGATAGACAAGATGTACAGGTACCAAACAAGACTGCCAGATGGGATTAATTAAGACTTGCCGCAGAATGGGTATTACACAGCTTTCAGCAGAACCTGCATGCCAATATTTTAATTGGGATGATTTGGTGATTGCACTGTCAGTATAAGAAAATGGTTTTGTTGTGAATAGAATGGTGACATTTCTGTGGGTTGTGGTGATTTATTTTTGCCGAGTGCTTCATGAAGGAATGCATGTAGTGGATGTTCCATTGACTCTGATTCGAAAGGTTCTAATTCTAAAAAAAACTTGTTTGGGAAATCATCAAAATAACATTTTTGGGCAAAGTGATCTGTAAGGAGTAAAGAGCAATGTTATATTCCACTTTCCATTTTAAATATTGTTGCAGATGGTTTAGACATGTTTGTTTCTCTCCAAGTGGGAGCTTTATGACGTTCTGGACAATTGATTCGCCTTTTAGGGCACCTCCTTGGCTGGACCCATCCCTGCCTCCAGTATCAACCAAAAGTGAGTACTGCTTCAGTGAATTTAACCCATTGGAGATCCCAAGGGGGCACATGATTGTGGAGTGGAACTTCAATCACTTCTTTACATACCCTAATTAGTCATCTGGCTTATCTTCAAGGGGCATAGGTGGTTTGTATCCACCCTCATATTGATCACTTGAGACCTGGCTCGGTGGATTTGTTACTTGGAACTACTGGACATGACCAACTGACACTGTTCCCAGGATGTGGACCTTGTCTGCCTGCCTAAAGAGGGCGCTGCATCGGAGCCTGAACAGTATCAGCCTTACTGCTTGGCTTCTTGAGGGGCTGAAGTAAAATGGATGGGTCCTGTCAGATAAGATTTTGGATGTGCATGTTTCAGCCACCGACTATGATGTTTGACGCCCATAGGTGACTTAAGTTCTCTAGCTCACACCATGAAAAGGACCCAAGTTTCTTGTCTTATTTAACTTTTCCTGTTCTTGAATGTTCTCCTTGGGCCAAGTGGTACTTCCGTTGCGGCACTGTTAAGTACTACTTGGTTGCTTTGTCTTAAGGGCCTAACGGGGCTCCAAGATTTCTATCTCCACTATTATTCAGTGTTGGGGAACTATTTGTTTGCAGCTTTCCAGCTTTTGACATGAATCGAACTGCCAGCTGTTTTGCTGTGTCTTGAACCCTAACCTAACTTTGTCAGTAAGTAAGGCTTTTTTGCTTCAATTTCTTTGCTCAGATAAGTTATTTTGGGGGCACTGGTCAGCATTAAGGTTACCAGTGCAGGGGGACTCTGTCCCTTTTCGTGATTCCTGTGTTTAGTGTAACTCACATCACATTGTGAAGTACTCCAGAGGTAATATATGTCCCTTTTTCTTTGGTAACATCTTATTTACATTTTAGGTTTGCCTTGTTGAATAGATACATTTCAAGTACCATATGCTCAAAATGACTGCCATGTGGTTTAAGCCACATAGCAATCTTTCTCCACCTTGTTCTTTGGCCGCCTTCTCCCAACTCTAGAAAAGCCATATAAGGTATGCACTTTTTTGCTGGATCTGGTTTGGATTCCTGAACAGAGATTTGTGTATTAACCTGTCGGAAATGGGGGTTGTGACTGCCTAGTTCCAATCAACATTCATGCCAGAGCATATGATGGAGTTTGAGGTTGCCCTTGATTGTACAGTGCTTTCCTGTTGGAAGGAGCAAGGACCCTTGCCATTGGTAGGCTGGGGCAGCCCCCAGTTTGAATTCTGGTTAAGGAAAGTCAGGATTTGCAGCCATTTCTCAGACTGTCCACTGGACCCAATGCCTCGAAGGAGTTGGCACAGAAGACCCGGAAGAATGCTGCTACAGACAACCAGCATTGCGAAAAGCCCACCGTCCTGGTGAAGCCCTGCTGCCCTTGCTGTGATTACAGAAGCCCCTCGCTGGAGCTTCGACTCTTGGACTGGTGGGACCAACCAGTCCTGATCCCTGCATGAGAAGTTGTACCATCAGACCATCTTCTCCAACGGCCTCATCGATTGCTATTTAGAGCTGACCCTTGGGACTCTGCAGGTCGTTGACTTGTGGCAAAGAGCATCCCAACTATTGCTGTTCTCCTGGTTGAAGAGGGGGGCCTTGGTAGAGCTAAATCGTTACAGATGACACAATGTTGTCCTGTAAACCCCTGACCTAGGTTTCATTGCTAATGCCCTTCTACTTTGCCCTGGAGGTATCCAAGTTTCAGGAATTGCAGTGGGTTCAGTTCTTGACGTCACAGCCCCAAGTCTGTTGGGGCTGTCACAGAACCGGAGATGGGGAAACCTGCATTGCCGGGCCCAATCGTCAGCCACTGTAAGCCCTGGATCACCATAGATGGGACCAACAGCAGATGTAAAGTGGCCCCATCAACTGAATATCGCCGGCGGTAGTCACTTCGAAAATCTATGTATGGGGTTGGAGTGTACATCCCTGTTTTTGTGCCCCCTCCTGCCATATGGATTGTTTTGGTGCAGAGTCCACTCCACCACTTTTGCTTGGCTGTGATTGATAGAGGCTAACCAATAATCCCAGCCCCAAGGGGCTAACCTTTAGTGTGGTGGGATTGAGTGTTCCCCCGCCCCCCTCACACGCCCCTTAAACCTTTAGTTTCTGAGGCCCTGATGCCACTTTTGCTGGTGAGTGGCTTCTGTGCTTTACAAATATAGTACATAAATACATAGTGAAGAATCGAGGGATCAGTCACTTCTCCCCAGGAGGGAGCCTTTCCTTGTGAGGTTAGGGAGGTAAGCCTGCTACGCAACATTACCCCCCTAATGGTGGCAGCAAGCAGATCCTAGCAGGGAGAGACTCCCCTCCTGGGGACAAGGACTCCCGTTCCAATGAGGAACTCCCTTTCCATTAAACTCGAACATCCTAAGGCTACATCAACGACCAGAACCAGAAAACCAGAATCCTCCTACAACACCTCTGCAGAGAAGATACAAATTCGCCTGACACTGAGAAAAGTAAAAACCAAGGAGTATGGAAGAATACAGAGTTGCTAGACACTGGGTTGAAGAAACCCAAGGGAGTTATGATGAATGTAATTCCGACACAAGGCACTGCTGCTAAAAATTGGGGAAGCCACAGAGCAGCATCATAATAAGGGGGAGGAGCCAGATGGTCAGTGGCGTTTCTAACCAGCTCGAGGAAAGCTGGTAACCAGGAGAGAACACTGCTCTCAACACGAGGAAGCTGCTGGAACCTAGTAGGGCCTGAGCTGCACTGTGCGAGGGGCAGGTTTGAGGACGCTTGCCAAACAGTCCTTGGAGGGATGTTGCAGAGACGAGCATGGAGGGGAGAAGCCGTGGCTGGCAAGTACCCGAGCCACAAGTAAACGTAGTGAGAGTAATACCTGTTGGTTGCTGGGAAGAAAAACTAACAACAACGCCGTTCCACAGGGAGAGACACTGTAGTGGAACAAAGAGACGAAATTAATGAAACATCCATTCTGACGAAATACGGAGGAACGTCAAAGGCCAGTGCCACCCCATTCACGCAGCCCTATTACACAACTCGGAGACCTGAGGGACAAGACACATATAACAAGAGGCAATAGTCCCAGTGAATGTGAAGCGTGAGATTCACACAAGGCAGCAGTATATTAGTCCCAGTGATTGTATAAATAGGCAGAGTGAGACTTGTACAGGAGCTCTGCCAATTTGCCCCAATTATTGGAAATCCTACAAAGAGAGTGAAATGGGTCACTGGGTTCCTTGCACATATCCATGTGAAGATGGGGCGACCACCAGGGATAACAAGTAGTAACCAAGGAAGTACAAAATTGGATCAGCAAAAGAACAGTTCCCCAACAATAAGAGAAACAGAGTAAATATTCTGATACAAATTTGAGTTCAATCGGAACTAAAGAAACAAACGTGGAGAAATCCTTTGAAAGAACTGAAGGTACTGGTACAGGAAATAGCAAGAAGCTATTTGACAATTCAATAATGAGAAGTACTTGATGACAACGAAACCCCAGGAGAAGGGAGTCATTCTCCTGGCGTTTGGTTATTTAATATAAGTGGTAGGATCCGTAAGGATTCGTTTTTGGATGGAGGACAGACTTGCACAGGAATTTCGACCAGGCGACCAGTACCCTAGTTTAGTTGTTGGGTAGGGGAATCCTTGGAATAGGGAAAGTTGGGCATTTTGTCAATTGTTTCAAAAAACATTCTTTAACATGAAAATATTGGCCTGCTTCTTTCTAACCTACCACAACATGCATACATTAAATCTAAAGGCCATTCAAAATCCATTATTTGCCAACCTGTTGGCTTTGTCAAAGAATGTTATGGGGAAATGTTGATACTTTCTACCAGTCTCTCAGGTGCTTACTTTGAACTTTGACTGAGTCACTTGGCCAACAGTCATCCCCACATCTGGTAAGTAGAAGTTTGGTTTCTGATGCATTTATCCTTCCCCAGTTTCCTCATTGCCCTACCAACATACCCTCATTGCATATTTTGTGTAAACTGTAGCAGGTTTCTTGTACCTCACCTGAGTGCAGGTAAAACTGTTCTCCAGCATGGGGTCTGGCATGGATTCACATGCTCATGAATATTCCTCATCAGGCTGGGTATCCTCTGTAAAGAAAAAATCTGTTTCACTTCTGAACTGTCTTTCTCCTAACAACCAATCACTGGTCTCTAGGTCATACTGCCCCCAGCCAATGACTGCCCTCTACCTAAGCCCCTCCTCTGGCAGCCATCTTCAGCTTTTTACTTCACTTTCAAGTGTTGGGAGTTATTTGGGCTATAGTTTCAAGCTTTTACTGCGTTTTGCAATTTTTCTAAGAGTTTTACTCTATTTTTTCGGTCAATCGAGCCTCAAGCGCCACCGATTTAACCTTCTGATTAACGAAGACCCTTTTTCGAATTCTTCAGCGCCCTTCAAGGGCGATGTTTCATTGTTTCCATAAGCTTCTAAAAGGCCTGCCCCGTGTGGAGATTGCAGAAGAAAAGGAAGACTCGACGCCTCTGTACAGGATTTGTCTAGGATGTGGCCTACGGCGCATCTACTTGGACGATGGGCACACCGTGTGCCTCCACTGCCTGCATTCAGACCAAACGCACGTGGAGGATGACTGCGTTTTGCCAGGAGATAGTCCCCAGCAGCATGAAGGACCGGCGCATGCGCCTAACAGAGTGGCTCCAGGCCAAGGCCCCTGCTACGGGTGAGTCCCGGGAGCATGCTCCCCCCACCCCCCAACCACAAGAAGAAATCTGAGTGGTCTTCTAAAACCTTACAGGGTGTCCCGGCGACAGGGGTCCAACAGAAGGCCAAGCACTGCAAGTCCACCGGCTCCGGGAGTGCTGTTGTGACTGGCTCCCTGGCAGCCCCGGCGAGCGCAGCGTCATCTGGTTCCTTCGGCCACGAGCCAACTCTCTAGTTAGGCTAAGAAGCGGAAGGCGAACCACCCGAGTAAGCTTCTGGAGAAGCTCCGGCCGGACCAGTCAGAGAAGGCCAAGGGGGAGCGGGGCGCTGTGCTGACCCACCCACTCTCCCACCCCCCCCACACCCCAAGTGAAGGCCTCTAGCTCGACCAAGGTCATGCAGGCCCAGATACACCAGGCGAAGCCTTCATTTGAAAGCGTGGTGGCATCCTTAGCGAAGGCAGCGGACGCGGGTTCACAGGGTACAGTCCCCAAGGTGAGTTTCCCTGCCTGCCAGGAGGGAATCATCGTTTCAGCCCATTCAGAATATACCGGAGAAGGTGATGCCCACCATCTCCTCGAAACAGTATCCCCTGATAGAGAGGGGGGGGGGGCACGGTAGTCCTGCAGGGCACAGACACCTCTGAAGAGGAGCGCTCTACTCTCCAGACCATCTTGGAGAAGAAATTAGTCGATGTCATGGCCTACGGGAGGGACCCAGACGAGGGGGACGTCGAGTGGCGATGAGACTGACGAGGAGGGGCAGGCCGTGGAGGAGTTGGAGAACCCTACACCGCTGCCTCCGTCGCTCCCACTTCTGCCACCTCAGCAACCACTGCAACCCCCAGCGGACATTTCGTAGACATCCTCCAGGCACTTGTGTTCAGAGATTCGGACGAGGATGCCCCTTCCGCCGACGGACCAGAAGGAGCGCCCCCTACCAAGAAGAGGAGAGTTCACCCTCCTCCACTACCTTTTCATCAGTCGCCACCCTCCCCTCCACCGAGGGAGGCTATGGACCCAGACACAGCGACGACTGGAACGGGCACGGATGACAGTAGGTTGAGACCTCCCGTCTCCGCCGCCCAGAGCCTCACCACCCGAGATCGACTCGTTCCATGTCATGATCTCTAGGGCCTTGGACATGTTTCAGCTGACCCCAGAGGAAAAAAGGGGTTCCTGTACCAGTGCCGCGAGGCAAAGAGGTAGACTGTGTGCTGTTGTTTCTTCTGTTGGATGACATTTGGAACGAGGGGCTGTCCCTTATGACGAACCAGTCCTCGGCCCCGGAAAGAGGGACCAGTATGAAAAGTACAGGGTGCCGGACTCCCAAGTGTTTGAGGTCCCAGCCTTCCCCGGATTCAGTAGTCTCGGTGGCGGCGAGGAAGAAATCCTCTGGCTCCGCTGCGTCAGCGACTTTCTCCCCCACGGGCCGCAAGGGGAAGAAGTTAGACGCCATGGGACGACAAGTCATCACATCGACGGCAACGTCCATCATGGTGACCAACTCCCTCGCGACGCGCTACGACGGAGAGCTTTGATTTAAGATCGCTCCCCTCCTGGACTTCATTCCCGAAGACAAGAGATCAGAAGCGCTGGAGATCCTGCAGGAGGGTGAGGTGGCATCGGACCATGCCATTACAGTGGCCACGGACATTGCCAACACAGGATTCCGCCAAATGGGCAACAGCGTTTTCCTTTATCAGCGGGGATGGTTGAAGGCCACCAACTTTCGCCAGGAGGTGCATTTGAGGGTATTGGACATGCCCTTCGATGTAGATAATGTTCGGAAAGACCGTAGATGAGTCCCTACAGGCCATCAAGGCGGACACCAAGATGGCAGCGACGGCCGTCTTTTCCGACCTCTGGAGGGAAATCCCAAGTGTCCTTCAAGGGCTTCGGGGGAAGCTCGTCTTACCGTCAACAGTCCGCTCTTTGGCACAGGAGGCCTAGAGGGGACGCAGCAAGTCTGGAGGAGTTCGCCGTCGTCGCCAAGGTACCCCAAGGTGGCGCCTCCATGGCGAAGCAAGATTGAACCGGCTGTGACGTTGGGCTCCCACCTGCGCACCCCGGTGGGAGACCGGCTGGCGAACTTCGTCAACATGTGGAAGTCCATCTCCACTGACCTTTGGGTGCTGGATGCTCTAGCCCGCACACACACCCTGGAATTCCAATGAGTGTCCTTGCATACCACCAGTGGCCAGGCAGGAAAACCACATCACTCAGCTTCTGCTGGAGGTGCAGGCCATGCTGAAGAAAGGCACCATAGAGCTCCTTCCAAAGAGGTTCCGGGGCTCCGGAGTGTACTTTCGGTACTTCCTCGTCAAGAAGACTGGTGGTTGGAGACCCCTTTTTGACCTCCTCCATCTGAACAAGTACATCAGATCCCAAAAGTTTTGGATGGTCACCCTTCAGCACGAGCTGGGACAGCTGGAAGGTGATTTCCTATTGTCACTGGACTTGGAAGATGCCTACTGTCACATCCCCATTCACAAGGGACACCAAGTTGCTGTGCTTCATGCTTCAAGGGCAACATCAGTTGAGGGCCCTTCCCTTTGGGTTAAGGTTGGCGCCAGTGGCGGCACAGCTGCGTCTTTGAGGAACGACTGGCTCATCCGAGCGAAATCGAGGCTCACACGGCGTAAACAGTCCAGCTGCTGACTGAGCTGGGGTTCTCGGTGAACTATGCAAAAGTCTTGCTTGGTGCCATCGCAAGACGTGCAGTTTCTGGGGTTACGACTCAACACGGTGTCATGCCTGGCGTCTGTTGGGGGGAGAGTATACCGACCATCCTGGGCAAGGTACAATGGGTGGTGACCCTGAAGATCGCATGGGTGAGGTCCATCAAGTCCCTTCTCGGCATGATGTCATCGTGCATATACCTCATTCGGTTGTGCAGGCTGCGGATGCGGCCACTGCAAGAGTTCCTTGACGCCTGTTGGATCCAGGGATTGGGAAGCTTCGAGGACAAGGTATCTCTTGACGAGAATACCCATCGAGCGATACGGTGGTGGGGAGACGGCACACATCTTGCGGCGGGTGCGGACTTCCAGACCCCACCTCATCAGGAGACGGTCACGATGAACGCCTCCCTGGAGGGATGGGGTGCGCACACCAGAGGTCTCCATGCAAGAGGCCTGTGGCTACCGGAGAAGAAGTTGGTGCATATCAACGTTCTGGATCTACAGGCAGTGTTTTGGGCCTTCAAGTCTTTCCTTCCGTCCCTCAAGGGTACAGGTGATCCGGGTCTTCACGGACAACACAATCACGATGTTCTACATCTGGAAGCGGGGGGGGGGCACCAGATCCCCAGCGCTCTCCAGAGAGGCGCAGGACCTATGTTCCTCATCCCGTTGCATCTGGCAGGAGTGAAGAACACCATTGCTGACTCCCTCAGCAGGGAGCTGCGCTCTTGCCACGAGTGGGAGCTTCAGCAGGATCAAGTGGATCTTCTGTTCCGTTGATAAGGCAATCCCCAGATCAATCTCCGTTGCTTCTGCAACTAGTCAGGCATCAACTCAGACGGTCCCGGTGCAGAATGATCCTCGTTGCACAGACATGGCTGTGACAGATGTGCTACCCGTACCTTCAGGATTTGTGAGCGTCTCCTCCAGACAAGCTTCCGGCGGCTGCAGATCTTCTCGCCAGAGATGGAGGCGCGATCCTGCACCACGACCCAGGGTTGCTGAACTTGCAGGCCTGGCTCCTGCAGTGCTAGAATTTGGAGGATGATATCTCAGCGGACTGCAAAGAGGTGCTTGCCAAGGCTTTGTCTAAACTGAAATGCTATGGACAAAAGTGGAAGAATATCGCTGCCTGGTGCCGTGCACAGAAAATGGACCCTCTACGTATTACGGCTCCGCAGATGCTGCCTTATTTGCTGTCGCTGGCCAAAGCTGGGCCAGCTCATGCCTCCAAGGTTCATCTGGCGGCTATCGCCCGCTACACCATACTCTGAGACGGTCGTCGTTGTAGTCACACCGCCTAGTCAAGGCGTTCATCAAAGGACTTTTCCTTTCGTTCCCGCCGGTGGAGGCTCCGGCCCCAGCGTGGGAGCTCAATGTGGTGTTGACTAGGCTCATGGGTCCTCAGTCTATGCATTCTGCGCCACTGAAATTTTTGTCGTGGAAACCGTGTTTCTTGTGGCCATCACCTCTGCACGACAAGTGGGAGAGATCCAGGCTCTTTCTTGTAAACCACCTTACTTGATATCCCACAAGGGTGGTGCTACGGACGCACCCCTCTTTCATGCCCAAGGTGCTGTCGGACTTTCATCTCAACAAGCCCTTGGTGTTACCTGTGTTCTTCCTGATGCCTTCGCTGGTGGACAGGACTCTGCACTTGCTGGATGTGGCTAGAGCGTTGAAGTTCTACGTGGACAACACGAACATTTTTCGGAATACATCAACTGTTCATGAACTTTGGCCCTGTGAACCAAGGGAAGACCCTCTCCAAGGCTTCCAGGTGGCTCTCCGGCTGCATCACCCATTGTCACTGGTTGGCAAACCGACCGTTGCCTGGCTGTCCGAGAGCCCATTAGACGAGAGCGATTGCTCCTACTACGGCGTTCCTGTCTGGTGTGCCCCTGCTGGACATCTGCAGGGCTGCTACGTGGAGGTAGACACACACCTTCACGAGATTCTACTGCGTCGACCAGGATTCCAGGTAGGGGTCCAGGATCGGCCAGCCAGTGCTGCGCAACCTGTTTGCTTGAAGGTGAGCCTGGTGAGGAGGTAAGATGCTTAATGTTGAGATGTTGAAATGCTTAATATTGAGCCTTGCCACCTCCTGTGGTTGTGCATGTGTACTGCTATGTATTCGTTATTCATGAGCATGTGAATCCATGCCAGACCCCATGCTGGAGAAGGAACAAGTAACTTGTTCTCCAGCATGGGTCTGGCATGGATTCACATGCAAACTCTCCCGCCTACCCCTCTGTGGCTCTTCTTAGTCCTACTGGCACCTAACGTGCTACCAAATCAGAAGATGGCTGCCGGAGGAGGGACTTGGGTAGAGGGCAGTCATTGGCTGGGGGCAGTATGACCCAGAGACCAATGATTGGTTGTTAGGAGAAAGACAGTTCAGAAGTGAAACTGAACTTTTCTTTACTGAGAATTCCCAGCCTGACGACTGGGAATATTCATGAGCATGTGAATACATGCCAGACCCATGCTGGAGAACAACAGTTACAGGTAAGTAGCTTGTTCCATACTGAGGTCATGGATTTCAGGTGGCTCCATTGATGCCACACATTGTTGAGCTGATATGGAGCTGCACTGTGTGGCATGTTTGGTAAATGTTTTTGAAGTCAGACCTGCAACTGCAGAATATATCCAAGATGAGGAATGTTTTGATTGTAAGGGCTAATCCATCAAACAGAATATTACTATAGTAAGTCATTTGTACTTTAAAGATGTAGATGGGGTACAAATCTGGCAGAACAAAGGCTACTCAACAGTTGGACACTCTACAGGGGTAGAGCTTTGCATTGTAACGGACACTGCGCACAGCCTAGTTTACTGCTCAAGAGGGAGAGCGCCCATCTCAACATTTTTCCTATCCTGCCTGTCCGTATAGACCCATCTCAAACAGGTTGTGAGCAAGGGCAAGCAAACATTAACAAACTGGAATCGCTGTGAAGGGAATCTGTCCATTTCCTTTTATGTTGTAAAGAACTAGATGGACAGAAAGGTGCTGATCAATATGTTTGATGAATTTTGTCATGTGGAATTTCAGCTCAGACATTGCTTTGCAAGACCTTGTCCTTGTGTGGTCTTTGCTTGTACAGTAAGTTTCCATAATGTATGTATTGATTTTTTGGATGAATTTGGAATATGCAGGACCTGACGTTGAAACAGGTGAATGTTATATTTAGCACTGATTGCTGATGAAGCGCAAAGGGATGTGACTCATTGGGTTAAGTATTCATTTATTGATGACTTTTACCATCAGGTCACACTGTTTGATGCATTAACTTTACGTTTCATAATCTATATGCATGCTTAAATCAATGTTTTCTGATTTTTGAAACATTTCCAGCAGGTAAATCCTTAGTTCACAACGAAATTGAGGTCTTCCGTCTCTTGTGTGTTTCATTCTTAGATTATTATAAAATGTGTACAATTGTCTAGTGTAATTTCAGCTTTTCAATCCTCAGAATCCAGCAACGAATATATAGTCAAATAGCTATTTAGAAATGGTCTTTCGTGGTGCAGTATTGCGCACACCTGATGCAAACAAGTTAAAAGCTGTTATCCAAATATAAATCGCAGAAGACAGCATGTCTATACAGTGTGATCTAAATATTTAGCTATTACTCTTAATTTGATACAATCTACGAAGAATGAAGGTCTGCTTTTAATTTGACTTGGTATTTTAACAAACATGCATGAACGCCCTCCTGTGATTTACAAATATTCTCAGTCTGAGATTTAATATCCAATGTGTTAGCTTTCTTTAAATAATGCCTCTCTAAAGCAAACTTGTCATATTTTATGATCATAGGAACACTTCAGTTTGCAACACTTTCTTTAATAATGCTGCCTAATCTCCGTTCCAACCAGGGCCCTGAATGTTTCGTATAATATATTACAATGCAAACAATGATGCACATCTGCACCAAGGTCAAAGCAGTTTGCCTTTTTAGCGTAAAAAGGCAGTTGCCTAATTTAATGAAAAATAAAAATGGGCAAATGTTCAGACCACCCCGCTTCTAAATTGCTCTTATCAACCAAAAATGTATCTGAGGTAGCTTTTGCTTGTGTAGAAGACCCTCAGTATCTATGGTTTAAGGTGTTTATATGCAGTCACGTTTTAAGTAGCAAGCAAATGTAGTGTAGTATGTTCATGCTTTTTCTAGGGCTTCATTTCTATCGAAGTTTATTTTTACTGACAGGTATGTTTTCAGCAGGTTTAGCACCCGCCGCATTTGTTCCCAATCCTTATATCATCAGTGCCGCACCTCCAGGGACGGATCCATATGCAGCAGGACTCGCTGCCGCAGCGACTTTGGGTAAGATGCTGGAGACCGCAATTATTTCCACTTTTGTACCCGTTTACCTGTTTCCATTATTTCAGTGTAGGCTTTGGTTCAGGGGACTGCTGAGATTGTAATTGTAGCTGTTGGACACCATGCCATCTCAAGCTTAGTTGTGTCAATGTTTTTCCCAGTTCTGGGTTCCTGTACATGCAAGCAGAACTGCAGGTGATCGACCAGACTTCCTTGGATAGGCACTGCCATGCATTTTAGATGGTATTAGCCTTTTTGACTGAAACAAAAAATGACCTAGCCACCTATTTGGTCGAATTTGACATGAGTAATTTGACCTTCAGGCCAATTTGACCACATATGTTGCTAAATAGCAACCCTGTAGGGGGGTGTCCCCCGCTATCCAGGGATGGTCGTTAGTAATTTTGGGGAGGCGGGTGTGTCCTCCACTTCCTTAAAATTGGAGGCGGGGGACCAAAAAACACTATAAAATCTGAATATGCATTTAAAATCGTAAGCGTGTGCAATTGTTTTTCGGGCAAATTGAACCAACCGGAGTGTGTCATGGTCAATCGCTTGTAGTCCTGTTACTATGCGCTGCCTTTTGTTAGATTAGCACAATAAAGTTTTTGCAAGCCAATGTTTTTAAGTTCTGCCTTTTTCATGACCTGTACTGAGACTAAAGATGGTGACAATACTTCTCTTATAGGTATGAATTAAAAACATTGCAAAAATGACTTATGGAAATAAGTGTAGAAATATAGTTTACTGAAAATTACGGACCAAATGAAAGAAATAATCGGTCTTCAAATTGTAATAAAACATAACATTAATCTTAAAAAGGAGAAAAATGTCTGTTCAGGAACAGTGGGATCGCAGTGGTTTGAAGCGTGATTTGGTAAGGATAGGGTCCCCTGTATCAGCAGTCAACTTTCACTAATGTAGATTGATGTGTGAAAGTGGTGTGAAGTTGAGCTGAATGGTACATTACTAATTGCAAGTAAAATATTTAGAAGCTTTTGCTTAAACATAATTGAGCTCTATTGTAAAATCTTGCTTTCAAGTTAACATGAACTACAAAGACCTCTATAATTTCTGCGATATTGCAAAAAAACTCTTCAGATCATACATTTTGTGGATGGTCTTATTGAGTCCTACGTGCTGGTGTTATGGTTGTGTACGAAGTTTCCTAGTTTTCTAGTTCTAGAGCTTTCATCTGGAGTTCTTCATGGAAGTTGCTCTAAAGCTAGTGTAAGTGTTTTATAAGAATATTGATAAAGGTGATATTTCATGATTCTCCCATTACAATTTGGCATTGGACACTTACCAAGCAAAATACAATGCATAGCTGACTTTCCATGCTTGTATAAAACAAGCTCATATGGTTCATGAATATACTTTTTTGGATTGGTTGGGATTATAGTTAACATAGCAAGCCACCTAGTTTGACTTTTTTTCTGCTCTCAAACAGTGTTTAGCAATGTTTGGTCAGGCATCAGACTTTATTGCCTCGGCCAGTTTCGTTGTTGGAATGGTTTAGTTGGTTTGCATATTCAATTGCGCTGTATGTCCATTTCTCCTTTTCTTTGCTTTTTGGACATCTGCTTGTAAACATTTAGTTTCTGCAAGTAAAACCAATCTAGTATACAGCTAAGGAATGCAACAGCTACTTTTTGCTAAATACAAACGAAACTATGGCGACAAAAGTCACTGAAATGCGGACAGAAAATAAGTCCTCGTAGCTGCCATGTTACCCTATGGTATTTTCTTTGGCTTTATGCACTTCTGACATCCCAAATAAAATACATTGTGGGAAAATCAGACCATATGTTTTTAAAGTGACATCGTGGGAGGCTAAGGAAACACAGTTCTTCAATATTATTGTTCCATGTCGGCTTGTGCATCCAACCTTTAACTGTGGGAGCAGCATGACTCCATTGTTTAAGAATATAGCGTTTGGCAGTCGGGAAGCCCATTTCATCATTCATCCCAATTCTTTGTGAACTCGCGCTCTTCATTTCTCCTCCTGCTCTCGCCCCCCATTTAATCTGATCAACCCCCTTCAATTTCCCCCACTACCATTGGTCTTTGGAAAACACGTTCCATCTGCAACAAGTCTCATTCCACTCTTAATCGGTTATTCTACCCGCGCTTAAAATGTCTCACTGAGACCTGGCACTTCCACCCCGGCATCATTTTCCTCCCCTTTACTAAGTATCTACACTCACGGCCCACTGGCAGGGACGGTGGCACTGGTATACTTTATCATTACCCTTGGTGTCTCCTCCGCCTAACGTTCCCCTGTTTCCCTTCATTGAACACCACTTTTCTAAACCAGTCTTAATATCTACTTCCCTCTGGGCGCTATTCCCACTTTCTATGGGGATATGCACTCGGTTCTTTTCTTTCAACCTTGTTTTTCTGCTTTTTCTTCTCCAACTCTTCTACCCACTTGTTCTCCCATTTGAATCCTTTGCTCTCTCATCTCACTAGTCCCCCTTGGACTTAATCTTCTCTACACCACCACTTAATACCCCTCTTTCCTTGCTTCACAACTGCCACTCCTCCCACTCACTAACATTCAACGCCGCCCTCTTCCACCACCTTTCTCCCACTTAATTAGCTTTATTTCTCTTCGTTCTTCTCTGCCATACTTTCTCATGATAATGCTGCATCTAACTTTCTTGACTCTTAACGCTTTCTCCTTATCCCTTCCTCCCCTCTCCCCCATCCACCCCGCCACACCCCCCCCAACACCT
The DNA here is from genome assembly GCF_040938575.1 of Ambystoma mexicanum. NCBI lineage: Eukaryota > Metazoa > Chordata > Amphibia > Caudata > Ambystomatidae > Ambystoma > Ambystoma mexicanum. The sequence goes on along the minus strand of NC_090934.1, from coordinate 306,934,668 downwards.
TGGCGGTTTACCTCCCTTTGTTCTTTGATATTCCCTATGAAAAGCTGAATGTCGCTGGAAGTAGAAAACACATAACCATACTGATCTAGTCTAGCTCTCAAAGCTCCACTCTTCCTAGGACTGCTACTGTGTGCTAAAAACTAAATTGTTCGTCTCTTCTCTAGCAGCACCACTGGTTTTTCCAATTGCTTGTAATGGCTTGGCAGGCGAGCAATGACTTGAAGGATTAGCCACAGCAATGCCAGACGTTAAGATTAATTATAAACCTAAGCCATCACCTCATTTGTTTTGCTGTAGCCACCCCGAGTGGGACGGGTATTCCCACACGTGGGTCCCGTGCTGTTGGGCCTAGAGACCCAGACTACTTCTCACTGAGGCCGAATCGTGTCTGGGATGCTTCTGGTCTCGTAGAAGGGATGTGACCAAGCAGTTTGGTCTAGACTCCCCCTTTTGGGGTGGGGTCAATATTGATGTGCATATGGTCTTTGCCTTTTTGTAATTGCTTGGCAGGCGAAGTATGGTCTGGAGGATTATTCTGAGCAATGCCAGAGGTTAAGATTAATTCTAAACCTTCCAGAAATCACCTTTTGTTTTGCTGCAGTATAGTGGAAAGAAATCTGCAAACCTCCTTCCAGAATTCACATAATACCGGGTAGTACCATATCTAAGCTTTTGGGATTTTGGTAAACGATTTCTGTCCAGGAAATAATCCTTTCTAGGGGTTTATCTGAACATGTCCACTCCATGGTAACGCTGACCATGCCACATTTGGATTTCTTTATTAAATTAAAACTAAGGGCAGGGCTGCCATCTAGCGGACATTTTGAGACATGTTCGTGCTGGCATGTGAATCCGATTTAAATGTGCCATACATGTTGGCCTTAGTAACTTTATAATATGGACCAGGTATTTTAAAAAAGTAGCAATTCGGGGTCCTGGAAAAACTTCACTTAGCCACTGGTCAGAGAAAATTAAAATAGACTACTTGATCGCATGGCGTTGTGTGTTCCGTTGATTCTACATAAAATACTAGTCCAGGTTCTGCTGGGAAAATGGACCAATGAAAAGTCACTTATATTCCCATAATACAGGGCTTTCAGAAAAATGTTTTAAACTTTTACAGCCCATTTAACCGTTCACTCAGTGAATGTGCTAACTTATTATAACCTGTGTGGCGAGGAGCTTAGTGCCTGTGTACGTTGCAGATGTATTCATAAATCCAAAGCTTTTAGCTGCTAATTGATCAATAGACTTGTACAAAGCTGTAATGTCAAAAGTTACTGTTTTTCCAGATAATGTATTCTAACTTGTGTAGAACGTGCATAGTGTCTCTAGACTGACTAGTTTGAAGACCTCGGGGTGTAAACACATGTATTTCGAAATATTCTGTTAAACATATTTTACTAACTATTGCTCGCCCTTGTGGCAACTCATTGAATAAGTTGTGGAATTGTTTTTTTAGAAAATATATGGTTGTGATGGGATAATTGGCGGTCACATTTTTCCTTCAGACAATATTGCTATTCTATACCATTTTTGTATTAAGTTGTTTGCTTCTAAAATCTTATTAACTGGGTTTTGTAGTATTTTAACATAGCAGCTTGGAGTATTTCGACGCTCGCCAAGTTCTGTGTAGTCTGCACTTTAATATTCTAACCTTTCCTCCATTGGCTGCCTCTTTTAGATTGATCTTTATTCTTAACCGGTCCTTCCATGACTATCTGTTCCTTGGGCAATTCATTATGGTAGTCCTTTTTTGTATTTTTTGTCAATACTGGTATGTATATCTTGTCCTATGGCCTGGTCAATTTTGTCAATTAGATTGAGAATATAGATGGGATTTGGTTTATTTTTGAGGTCATTAGGGTATCTGAAATAACTAAATCCTTGTAGCAGTTATAAATTGGATAACTAGCTTCCCTTTTCTAATGATGGTAAACCTGTTTTCAATATTCCTCATCACCAATGCACTTGTTGCTATGTCAAGGTTTGTATTGGTACTTTGCAATAAAAGATTTATTTTTCAAATTTCAGTTTGTAAATTAATTGACAAGCATCAATCCGTCTTAGTGTAATCCCTTCCACAAGTCGATGCAAATGGAAAGACCCTTGTTCAAGACATGCATTTCAAATTTGTTTAAAACTTGGTCGCAGACCTTGTAGCATGACCTCGTTCTCAAACCTTGTAGCCTGACCTCGTTCTCAATCTGGTGCTTTTCTGCAACTCCTTGACCTCTGTATCCCCTTCATCTGCTATCCTGTGTTCTTGTCTATTTGTATCTTTTGTGGTGATTCTTGGAATGACATGTTTGCTTATTGCTCTTTTGCTTCTTTTGTATCTTTAGATTTGGTCTAAAAATGTTCCCTTGGGCGTTGTAGCATTGTCTGATATTCTTTTGGTGTCTGATATCATTGCCACTATAAAAGAGCTTATGCCCCAATCTCCAATGCCTGCAGCTCTGTCAGTACCACAGGTGCTGCAGCCGCTTGCAGTGGTACAGCCAGTGCTGCCTCTTGCATATGAGCCAAAAGCTTCAGTTGCCGCAGCCTCCCTGGTGCACACCACAACCTGTACTGCCCCATTGCCAAAAGACCCGGCCCCTCAGGACAGACCAAGAATCGGGGAGTGATACTGAAGAGGGATGGCCCATGCTTTGCAAAAGGGTTCACAACAGGGCAATCACTTTGGCATCCTTTCTAGGTGTGGTTACAACAGAGGATTGTTAACAGGATACTAGTATCCTTTCTGAGGTACTGGCTCTGCGCTCTTCCAGTAGATCCGACCTTCCCCTTTAAAATGACATTTTTCGCTGACGCCAAGAATCTGTGGAAGAAACTCAATGTACACCCTTTTAAACAAGATGCTGGACACCAGATACCGGCCCCTAGCATCTGAAAAGCTTTTCCTGATTTCTCACCCACAACCTCATTTATCGGTTGTAACCTTGACTTCCCTCTACTCTAAACCATCTGGATCAGGACCTGCCACCTCTTCTACAGCTTTCTTTAATAAGGAAACTCCTTGAATCCTGTGGCCACAAAGTGTTTACCAATGCCTCACTTCACTTTTGCCAGGTCAATGCAGATGTGCTCCTAGGAGCTTTAAATCAAAGGCTTTGGAGAGAATTAGGAGAGTTTATTCTCTTTTTGCCTGTGAACAAACAGGCCTCCAAGTAAGGATTGGCAAGAGGATAATATTGTGGCAGAAGATATCCTTAAGGCGTCATATAGACACACACTTGGTGTGGCACTAGTAGCAGAGATGTGCAAGGTGGCATGGATGTATTCCACAAAGTTTACACAAATTCCAAGATCGCACAAAGCTCAATATAAATGCAAGGCATCAACAGTCGTTATAAAATCAGGTCAGCTGGCCTTCTCTTTGGAATCTAGGCAAAAATCCTTTTGGGGTGCAGAGGGGGTTTGTAGCTACTAATAGAAAAGCAAGGGGAAACTGCTTGCTCACAGGCCACACATAGAAGGAAGCAAGCAAGACCTCTTCCAGAAGCTTTCTCTGCTCATTCCCCCTCCACCGGAGAGGCAAGGATGCAATGACCTAAAACGACCTAACCAGACTTATGGGGTCTCCCTTTGAACCTATGCACAAGGCAAGTCTCAAAGCACTCACTTACAAGACCGCCTTCCCAATGGCAGTCACTTCTATAAGGAGTGTCAGTGAACTGCAGGTCCTTTGAATTCTAGACCCCTTTGTCACAATTCAGAGATGGTGGTTCTGCACACTCACCCACGGTTTGCGCCCAAATTCATTTCAAAGTTCCATGTAAACCAATCAATAGAACTGCCCACATTCTTCCAGAACCCCACTTACGTGGCAGAAAGAAGCCTAAACACACTTGCTGTGTGCAGGGCAGTCATGTACTATCTGGAAAGAACTAAACCACGAAGGAAAACAAATAAGTATTTCGTTTCAGTGGTGGCTGGTAGATAAGGGCACCCTGTCTCTAAATCAGCCATCTCAGGGTGGATTTCAGTTGCATCACACTCTGCTACACTCTTGCCAAGCGAGATCTGCCCTTCAAGCCTAGAGCACACACTACTCTGGGCATTGCGGCTTCCATGTCATTCATTGCAAATGTTCCTCTCGAGTCAATTTGCAAAGCGGCAACCTGGAGTTCTGTACACACCTTTACAAAACACTATTGCCTAAACACTAATTCTTGTTCTATTCTCAGATGGGACAAGCAGTACTAAGACACCTTTTTACTACTTTTCTTCTCACATCCCGCCACCAACTCCGGGTACTGTTCGCTAGTCCATGCACAGCATGTGATTCAAAGCAGATTCACAAGCATCAAGACATGCATTACTTACCGTAATAGCATTTCTGAGGATAGTATCTGCTTAGGTTCACATGCACCCACCCTTCCTCCCCGCTCGAATGGAAGGAACCTAGACAAATATCCTACTACTACTTCTCTTTCTGGACTGGCTCAAGATGGTCATAAGGCTCCTTCACGGCAGAAAAAATACAATCGGAGGGTCCTCGACCCGTGAGGGATTTTGGGTAAACTAAACGTCACATTGGGGATAGTGTTGGAGGCACGCTTATGGCGACGTCCCCTTTCAATCCTCGAAACACCAGATGCAATTCTCTGTGGTAACCACTAGATGTCGGACTATATGCAGAGCATGTGAATCTAAGCAGATACAATTGTTAGAAATGTGATTACGGTAAGTAATGCATGTCATTCTTAACACCCTAGATGCTGCAGAGACAGCAGGGAGAACTCTGGCCCAAGGTACCATTTTGAAGAGGCGCGCATGGTTGAAATATGTGCGGTTCAAACCGTAAACTCGGGCGTCCCTCATTAACAATCCGGTGGAGGAAACAAACCTATTTGATAAAGCGATAGATGAGGCGCTAGACACTGCAAAGGAGGAACATGAGACCTTGAAGACTTTGAATCAGTTAACTCAAAGGCCTTTTCAGCAGTGAGGTGGAAGTTCTCCCTGCTCCTTTCGCGGACAATCTTTACCACGTTCCCCATTCAACCAATACGGAAACCATGGTCCTCCAGACGTGGGTCAGCTGCCTCAAACAAATATCGGCCTAGAGGACAGTGCCGTGGCAAAGGTAGGGATAGAAGCACCACCCCTAGAGGCTCCCCAGCCTCCAATCAGAAATGACTCGCAGATCTGGGTTCCCTCCCATGCCTCCCCAGTTGGCGGACGGTTAACATCATTCTTCCACGCATGGGAGTGAATTACCACAGACCTGTGGGTGCTCAAGACCGTCACCTGCAGTTATTGTATAGAGTTCAGCCGACCACCATGATGCCGACCACCAAAATCCAGGTGTTTGTCACCGGAAAATCTGAAGATCCTACTGCAAGAGGTTGAGATCTGCTGGAAAAGGGCGCAATCGAAGTAGTTCCGTTCTATAGGTGTACAAGGGTATTTATTCAGTGTACTTCCTTGTACCCAAAAAGGATCTTACCATGCGCCCTGTGCTAGACCTGCGAAAAAATTTGTCAAACCACAAGTTTCAGATGATAACGCTGCAAGAGGTAATCCCTCTACCTCAGTGGGATTAAATGGCAACATTGGACATGAAAGATGCGTACTTTCATATTTCAATGTTGCCAGCGCACAGAAAATACCTAAGGTTCTTGGTAGAGGACAGACACTATCAGTTCAAGGTCCTTCCCTTCGGCATTCTCTCGGCCCCAAGGGTATTTATGAAGGTTCTGGCAGTAGCAGTGGCTCATCTGCACAGGCAATCTATCCCAGTTTATTCATACCTTGACGACTGGCTCATAACAGGGCATTCGTACGGATCATGCCTCTCAAACCCCCAGAAGACGATCGAGCTACTCTTCAGTCTGAGATTCTCAATAAACGAGAAAGTCCTGCTTAGATCCCAGCCAAGTCAAAGAATTTCTGGGGGCGCTGATTCAGACAGAAGATGGCCTAGTCTTTTCCCTCTAACGAAAGGGTTCAACACATGCTGTTTCAGAGCCCTCAGTATGTAGCCAGTCGAGAGGTGATGGTACTCAAAGCCACGCGACTGTTAAGAATGAGGGCCTACTGCATTTTAGTCCCACTTGCACGTGTGCACATGCGCCCCATGCAAGAGTGGCTCAACCACCAATGGTGTCAGGCTAGCGGACAATGGGACGATCTAGTGGTTGTTGCGGCCTCGTTCTCTCTCTGCAGTGGTGGTCGAGGGAACACCTCTTGAAGGGGAAGACCATCACCACCCTCGCAGTGGAAGCCACTCTCACTATGGGCAAATCTCTCAGGGGGTGGGGAGCTCACCTCCTTCAGCAGACAGCAACCAGCCTTTGGTGCCCAGCAGTAGCATCCAGCCACATAAATCTATTGGAGCTGTTAGCAGTATTCAAAGCCCTTTCAGACCATTACAGGTTAAGATGGTACTAGTCCTCACGGACAGTACCACAGCCATGTATTACCTGAACCAGCAAGAGGGCAAGCACTCCAAGTTTAACCAAACTGTCCTAAAACCTATGGAAGTGGGCTCTCCGACACAACATATTCCTCCTTTTACATGTTCCAGGGGAACTCAATCTTCTGGCGGATCTACTCGGCAGATACTTCTTGCTACCTACAAAGTATGAATGGCAAGTACACAAATTGCCTCCAGCGTTTTCGCAGAATGGGGCTTCCTGGAGATCGGCTTGTTTGCAACTCTGGAGAACTCACACTTCCCAGATTACGCTCCAGGTACCCTCGGAACCGATCCAAGGGGGAACGGTCTCTGGATAACATGGTGAGGCAAATTTGTTTACGCTTTCTCCACCCTCTACCCCCTCAACAAGATAGTGCACAAAAAGCACCAGGAACCAGTCATTATGTTATTGGTGGCCCCGCTGTGGGCCTGCCAACCCTGGTTCTCCCATCTGATGGAGATGTCAGTCTCGGCTCTGAAACTACCATGCCCATACAATGTGCTATCGCAGGACAAGCGGGGAACACTTCATCCATGCCCGCAAACTCAAAGCTTAGCGGCCTAGCTCCTGAGGTCCTATAGTTCGGGCACCTCCAACTTCCTCAGATGCATGGACATACTTGGAGAAGCAAGAAAGCCTAACAGCAGACATTGCTACTCCAATAAGTGGAAATGCTTCGTCATCTGGTGCAATTCCAAGAGCATCAATCCCATGGACTGCTCTCCTACTCGTATTGTACTATACCTGACTCGTCTACTAGACGCAGGCCTGGTTTTTAATTCCCTGAAGGTCCACTTAGCTGAACTTTCAGCTTTTACCACGTCCCAGCGAAAGATGTCATGGTGGAAGATCCCAGTACTATTCAAACAAACTTAAACTCAAGGTTTATTGGTAACACACGTATTAATTTGTCAGTTATAAAACATTCACTAGAAGGAGGCAATCAATATCACACACAAATATACTTCAATACGTTACACTGTTAGGTTCTAAGGTATTTAAACTACTTTGAAGGAGGAGCAAACCTGGCATTCAGAGCATTTGAAATAGGAGTAAAAATGTATAGGTTAATAAAGATTAGTTACTTTAAACAGTGCAAATAGTTTTGAGTTCACCTGAGGAGTCAATTCAATATGTTATGCCAAATTCAATAGGCTGAAGTCTTGTATAGGATGAAGCAGTTCCGTTAGTGAAACGGAAAAGTCTTTGCCTAAGTTCTCAGAAGTAGTTTGTAAAAGAAAGATTCATATGTTGGGTCACAAGCTGACTAGGCCTGCAAGTTGCCAAAGTTTCAAGCACTTTTGCAGTGAGAAGTAAGTTCTTTCGGTCGGGTTTTCACAGTACCTTACAATGAAGAAAAGGATGCAGCTGAAAACTTCTGTTCCTGCAGAACTCGCTGTTCCTGAGCTTCAGTCGTGGGGACAAGAGGGAGGACGTCGGGGGACTCCTGCACTGGGACTGGTCAAAAAGCTGGCAAAGGGTAATTCTTCAATTCCAGTAGCTGTAGTCAAGCACACAAACTCGTGTCCCTCTCCCTGGTTATTCGGGTTCCTGCAGCGCTGTTAAGTGACTTCAATTCAGCAATCCCACTAAGCCAGTGCCTCATCTGGGACGCCCAAAGGAAGCCCTTATTTATATATTTTTATGACTAGTTATAATCTGGATGATAAACCCTTATAGAACGCCCCTCTTTGAATCCCCCTGACCTCACTGAGCCAAGAAGTAGTTTGTTTTGCAATTTAAAAGGTTTATTGAGAAAGTAAAAAATATATATCACCCTTTTATGAATAAATTCATATTTGATAGCACACTTATGAATACAATGTTGATCAACAGTGAATATTACACTAGCATACTTACTTAATTACTTAGGCGTTAGTATAGAGAGGATAAGGTAGCTGAGCATGCTTTTATGATTTCAAGGAAATGCAATGATGAATAAAAATGCAGTACAGAAATAAACTGATCGGGTTTCACAAGAAATAATGTTCACTTTTCCCCTTGTGGCAATTCACTCCCCCTCCCCCTATGCAATATAAGTGTTACGCTCACCTGACTCCCACGGAGGCGCTGGCCTGGTTCGCGCTGCTGTGACCTCTTCTAAGGTGATGCGCAGGGTTCGGAAGACGGACTGGACCGGGCCCCCAAATCTGGTTTGTCTGGCTCGCAGAAGTATTCTTCTGTTGGCAAAAATAGGGGATTAACTGTCTGCGGGGTAATGCAATCGGCCTCCCACTTCCCCTCTCACCCTCCTTGAAACCATTCTGTGATTTCTCGTAGCGTCTCACCTTAGGGTCTGGAAGGACGAGCTCTCCATCCTGCTTCTGATGCAAGGGCACTTTGGTATCCAGTTACTTCACTGGATTTTCGGATTGGTGAGAACCAAACTTGCTTGGCTTCCAGGTAAGTTTTTTGATAAGAGGTTCCCCTTGTGTCCATGCATTAATGTACTAATGCTAGTGTCTTTCTCCCCATAGGGGCTGGGGTACGGAATGCCGGGGAACAGGCACCGACCCGAGATGAGAGGTGAAATCCTTGTAGAAATCAGGTAAGTCTTTAATGAGCGTTTTTTGGTAATGTCTTCATTCGCTCATTAACGCTGTTGTCTTTTTCCCCTTAGGGGCCGGGGTCCGGAAATGCCAGGATGCGGCGCGGACCCGAAATGAAGAGGGGAATGAATCAACAGGTAAGTCTTAACATGGAGATTTAGCTTTCCTTATTCCCTTCTCTCTCACCTTTTGTTCTGGTGTTTTTCCTCCCTAGGCGCTGGGGCGTGACTGCGAATCCGGATGATCGCTGCTGAACATGGAGGCGCCCTGTAAAGGTGAGTGGAATGCGGCGCTGCAGCGATCAACGCGGTGAGCATTTAAATTAAAGTCTTCCTTTTCAGGATTGTCGGCGAGATGTCTCCGGGATGCGGATTTAGCAGTTAAGGACTTCTTCTTCTCTTCCTTTGCAGGTGATCCAGGATGCTGGCAGGCGTGGCAGAGGTCAGGATGCAGGAGCAGACACGGTGAGCGTCCAGCTGCTAGATGCAGAACAACGCGAAGCACGTGTGGCTGTTCGGGTGGGGTTTAAATAGCCTTGGAAGAAGTTCCAGGTATGTATCCTTCCTCCAATCAGGTATGTATCCTTCCCCGACCACGCCCGGATGGTAAATTAGTCCCACAGGTAAAGTAGTTCAGGCCTCAAGGAGGCCGGGATCCTGCAGCATGGTCTGCATCAGGTAAGTGCACCCAAGCATATTCCCATAATGAGCCTGGCGCCTATGGCGCCAGGACTGATGTCTTTTATGAGCCTGGACACTGTCCAAAGGGCCCCCATATGGGGTTGCTGGGTCCTTCCTTAGGGACTGGATGTCCGCTTTCGGGGACGCGGGGCTTGAACCGGCTCCCCGGGAGCAGGCATCATGACAGCGCTACCCCCCCCCAACCCCCCCCAATCCCTCCCCCTCATAAGGCCCCGCCCAAGGTTGTTCCCTCCGGGGGTTTTGGTTTATCTGGGAAGAGTCGGTGGAATTTCCTGACTATTCGCGGTGCATGCACATGGTCGCTGGGTTCCCGCGACCTCTCCTGAGGTCCGTACCCCTTCCAATCAATTAGGTAGAACAGTTTTGACCTAAACATTTTTGAGTCTAAAATGTTCTTCACTTCGAATTCGGGCTCCCCATCTATTAGAATAGGTTCTGGAGGTTTGAGTAGTCGGGTTCCGGGTACCACTGCTTTCAGAAGTGACACATGAAAAACAGGGTGAATTCGCATACTAGCTGGTAAATCAAGTTTAACAGCCACTGGGTTAATTATTGCCGTAATAGAATAAGGTCCCAGATATTTTGGGTTAAAAGTTCGAGGCCCTTTGAGTGGTAAATGTCTGGTAGCTAACCACACTTGATCCCCCAATCTGATACGGAGGTGCTTCACTCCGATATAGATCAGCATTCTCCTTGTATTTTCTCTTGGCTTGTTGTAAATGCGTAGTTGCCTCTTTGAAGGCTTGGGAAATTGTAGAATGCAGATGTTCTACTGTAGGCATTCCGAGGTTCTGAGGTGAGTCAAGGTTTGAGGTTCGAGGGTGATGCCCAAACAAAGTATAAAAAGGACTGTGGCCAGTTCCAGAGTGTACCGAATTATGTGTATTCAGCTATCCAAAGAATGTCTTTCCAGTTGCTTTCAGATTGCTGTAACATACACCGTAAGTACTTTTCAAGGGTCTGATTTGTCCTCTCGGTCTGACCATCGGTCTGAGGGTGGTGACTGGTCAATAATCTTACGTCGATCTGCGCCATTTGACAACATTTGCGCCAGAAGTGGGAAATTAATTGGCTTCCCCGGTCAGAGATTACTATAGATGGGAATCCATGTAGCCGAACAATATTTTCGAGGAATTCTTTGGCTAGGACAGAAGCTGAAGGTAAACCTTTCAAAGGAATACAGTGGGCCATTTTGGAAAACAAATCCACAATTACCAGAATAGTATTGTACCCCGAAGGAGGAGGCAGGTCCGTAATAAAATCCATTGATAGGGTGTGCCAGGGTGCTGGTGGTATGTCTAGAGGTTGAAGGAGACCGGCTGGTCTTTTCTTTTGACTTTTATTTTGGGCGCAAACACCACAGGACATCACAAAAGATTTAACATCTTTTTGCCAAGAGGGCCACCAAAATTATCGTTTCACCTTTTCCTCTGTCTTGGCAATACCGGGGTGGCCCTCTATTAATGTATCATGATAACCGGAAATAACTAGTTCGTGTAATTCCTTATGTGGCAGGAATAAGCGTCCTTGGAAATAAGGTAAACCATTATCTATGGTAAAGTCTGATCCCTTTCGTATCCATTCCTGTAAGGTTGTAGGGTCCAGGAGTTGTTTCACTCTGGCTTGAATGTCTTCAAGCATCTAACAAAGTCATGCCTAGAATCCTCTGTTCGGGAATTATTGGTACTGGTTCTGAGTTTGTATCAGATTCCCCCATTCCAATTCGGGATAAGGCGTCTGCTTTGCCATTCTTGCAGCCAGGTCGATAGGTAATCACGAAATCAAATTCACCGAAAAACAAAGCCCATCGGCGCTGCCGTGATGACTGAACCGTGGCGGTTTTCAAATACTGTAAATTCCGGTGATCACTGTGATGGTATGTTGAGCGCCAAGCAGATAATGTCCCCAGGCTTTAAAAGCAGACTTAATGGCTAACAGTTCTTTTTCCGTGATTGCATAATTAATCTCGGGTGCCGATCATTTTCTGGACCAAAATGCTACGGGATGCAGTTGGTTGGTTTCGGGATCTCTTTGGGACAGGACAGCTCCCATGGCTAGGCTGGATGCGTCAGTCTCGATGACATAAGGGAGATCTGGACGCGGGTGTTTCAATATAGGCGCGGAGGTAAACTTAGCTTTTAAATCCTGCAAGGCCTGCTCGGCTTCTTCAGACCATTCAAAACGTTTATTTTTCCTCAAGAGTGCAGTAATGGGTTGAACCACGCGTGAAAATTCCGGGATAAACCTGCGATAGAAATTGGCAAAGCCGAGCATGCTTTGAACCCCTTTTACAGAGCTAGGTGATGGCCATTTGAGGATGGCATCCACTTTTCTTGAGTCCATTCGGACTCCTTTGGGTGTCAGGATGAAACCTAGAAACTCAACTTCTGTGGTATGGAAAACACATTTCTCCAATTTGGCAAATAGTTTGTGTTGGCGCAGTTTTTCAAGTGCTGCCCTGACGTGTTTTCTGTGATCAGATTCCGAAGAGGAGTGCACCAGAATGTCATCGATATATACGACAACACAAACATCGATGAGTTCCCGAAGGACATCATTCATGAAGTATTGGAAGGCAGCCGGCGCGTTACACAATCCGAAAGGCATCACCTGGTACTCGAATAATCCGTATTTAGTACGGAAGGCAGTTTTCCATTCGTCGCCTTCTTTAACTCGTACCAGATAAGCCCCCCCTCTCCCCCCCCCCGGAGATCTAACTTGGTGTATATGCAAGCGTCCTTCACCTGGTCAAGGAGTTCAGGGACCAGAGGCAGAGGATAACGGTTTTTAACCGTTATCTGGTTCAATGCGCGGTAATCGATAGAAGTTCTAAGGTCGCCTTCTTTTTTGGGCACGAAGAACAAAGCCGAGGATGCCGGGGACTTTGACGGGCAAATTAAAACCATTAGCTAGGTATTGATCCAAATATTGTCTCAAATGCAGATTCTCAGGTTCGGTAAGGGCATAAATCCTGCTTACAAGGGGGTTGTGCACCGGGCACCAGATCGATTTGGCAATCGTACGATCTGTGAGGAGGTAACGTGTTGGCCTGTTCCTTTTGGAAGGCGTCCTGAAAGTCTTGGTATTCCGGAGGTAGTTGCATGGAGGCAGAGGTTACAGATGCTAGATTAATCTTCAGGTTTTCTGGGTAGCAGGTTTGTGTGCAATCCGGGAAGGTTATTCTCTTAGCTCGCCAATCAATTCGAGGATTATGTGTCTTTAACCAAGGGATTCCAAGAATAACCTGAAACTGTGGAGCCTTGATTACATCAAACACAACACCCTCCCGATGGCCGTCGGGACCAATAAGAGTCACCTCAGTAGTGGAATGAGTTACCGGTCCAGAGGCAATTTCAGTTCCATCGACTGTGGTGATGACATCTTTGCTGGTTTTAGGACGGAGAGGGAGGTTAATCCTAGAGACCAATTCACGATCCACATAGTTTCCAATAGCCCCACTATCGATGTATGCCTTTATTGCATGCAACCGCTTAGGCTGTTCTGGATCTATGAGAACCATTGGCACAATGAAATGCGAGGTCTGAGAGTTAGTTTTCAAGCTCGGCAAGCGGACCCCTACACTTGTCGGGCAGAGTCGTTTCCCGAAACAGTCTTCATGGTTTTTATCAGCGGCTCCTACCGCCTTTCGGGGCGGTTTTGCCGGGCAATCTCGTAGAAAGTGTCCAGAATTCCCACAATAAAGACATAATTTTAACTGCCGCCTCCTTTCACGTTCCTTTTGAGTTAAGGGTCCTTTAACCCCTCCAATTTACATAGGCTCAGAGACAACAACTCCCTTGGGATTAGCATGGGTCTTGACCAACACCCGGGTCTCAAACCTGGACCGATCTGCTTTTCTGTTTTGAAGTCTGTGATCCAATTGGACCACTAAGTCTATATACTCTGTGCATTCTTGGGGCGGATTTACAACTTGGGCCAATACATCTTTAAGTTCTCCGTGAAGGCCTCGATAAAACAACGTGACTCTTTTATCCTCTGGCCATCCCGTTTCCACAATTAGTCTATTAAAGGTTGCAATATAGGATAGGAGGTCCTGATTGCCCTGTCGCAGGGATAGAAGTTCGTCATCCAGAGCCTGCCCCTGAGAGTATTGAGCAAATAACCTTTCCATGCTTGCTTGAAACCTTTGAAAATCACGGAGAATCGGGTCATCTTGAGTAACCAGTGGAACTGACCAATCGGCAGCGCAGCCGCTGAGATATGACAATACAAAGGCTACCTTGGTCTGATCATTAGGGAAGGCCCCAGGTCTGCATAGGAAGTGCAAACGACACTGATTCATGAATACGGCGAATCGTTTGGGGTCCCCAGCAAAGCGTTCGGGTGGGGCCAGCGGCATGTTTCCAGGTAGATTAATCTGCACAGGGTTACTGGAAACCACAGGAGCGGGGTTCCCTCCGGAACCGGGTAGAGGAGTTTGCCCAGCTTGACCTTGCAAAAGCTGTCTGGCCAGGTCGTCAGTTCTTTCCTTTGATATTATTAAGTCCCTCCTGAGGGCATTAGTCTCTTGACGAGCGGCATGTACTTCGGCCCGTAATTCCCCCAGTAATTGGGTTAATTGATCAGTCTCAGAACTTTCCATAGCGCCTGGGTGGAAATTTGTAGGAAGGCTTTGCGTTCTGTTACGCTCACCTGACTCCCACGGAGGCGCTGGCCTGGTTCGCGCTGCTGTGACCTCTTCTAAGGTGATGCGCAGGGTTCGAAAGACGGACTGGACCGGGCCCCCAAATCTGGCTTGTCTGGCTCGCAGAAGTATCCTTCTGTAGGCGAAAATAGGGGATTAACTGTCTGCGGGGTAATGCAATCGGCCTCCCACTTTCCCCTCTCGCCCTCCTTGAAACCCTTCTGTGATTTCTCGTAGCGTCTCACCTTAGGGTCTGGAAGGACGAGCTCTCCATCCTGCTTCTGATGCAGGGGCGCGTTGGTATCCAGTTACTTCACTGGATTTTCGGATTGGTGAGAACCAAACTTGCTTGGCTTCCAGGTAAGTTTTTTGATAAGAGGTTCCCCTTGTGTCCCTGCATTAATGTACTAATGCTAGTGTCTTTTTCCCCATAGGGGCCGGGGTACGGAATGCCGGGGAACAGGCACCGACCCGAGATGAGAGGTGAAATCCTTGTAGAAATCAGGTAAGTCTTTAATGAGCGTTTTTTGGTAGTCTCTTTTCATTCGCTCATTAACGCTGATGTCTTTTTCCCCTTAGGGGCCGGGGTCCGGAAATGCCAGGATGCGGCGCGGACCTGAAATGAAGAGGGAATGAATCAACAGGTAAGTCTTAACATGGAGATTTAGCTTTCCTTATTCCCTTCTCTCTCACCTTTTGTTCTGGTCTTTTTCTCCGTAGGCGCGGGGCGTGACTGCGAATCCGGATGATCGCTGCTGAACATGGAGGCGCCCTGTAAAGGTGAGTGGAATGCGGCGCTGCAGCGATCAACGCGATGAGCATTTAAATAAGTCTTCGTTTTCAGGATTGTCGGCGAGATGTCTCCGGGATGCAGATTTAGCAGGTAAGGACTTTTCCTTCTTCTGTTCTCTTCTTCTCTTCCTTTGCAGGTGATCCAGGATGCTGGCAGGCGTGGCAGAAGTCAGGATGCAGGAGCAGACACGGTAAGTGTCCCGCTGCTAGATGCAGAACAACGCGAAGCACGTGTGGCTGTTCAGGTGGTTTAAATAGCCTTGGAAGAAGTGCCAGGTATGTATCCTTCCCCGACCACGCCCGGATGGTAAATTAGTCCCACAGGTAAAGTAGTTCCTTTCAGGCCTCAAGGAGGCTGGCATCCTGCAGCATGGTCTGCATCAGGTAAGTGCACCCAAGCATTCCCATAATGTGCCTGGCGCCATAGGCGCCAGGACACTGTCCAAAGGGCCCCTATATGGGGTTGCTGGGTCCTTCCTTGGGGACTGAATGTACGCTTTCGGGGACGCCGGGCTTGAACCGGCTCCCCGGGAGCGGGCATCATGACAATAAGGATATGGAAGTAAAGCACACAGTTTTCAGGAATACAATCACAATACAGTACGAATTTCAGTTCCCCCACTAGCAAGCTTAGAGAAACTGGGATGGTTTTAAACCCAGGCAAAAGTACTTTTAAATGTGGTATGCAAAGAAGGGAAAAATATGCTAAAAATGATTTTAATTCCCTGTAGGGGGTTCAGGGTAGGTGATAGCTATTTAAGATTAGTTCAAGTCACACTGGCAATGATTCAGGAATGATTATCAGAGGGAAAACGGATTTCAGCAGTTGAGAGCAAAAGACTGCTATTTTTGACAGGAGCTACTTTTTCAATTTGCGGCAATTTAGTCGCGTGTGTCGAGCGCGATTACGGAATAACTAGAAGTCGGCTTGTTAGAAATCTTAGAATCTTAGCTTTCAAATGAAAGTTAAATCTCGTTCCTAGCACACGCGGTTTCAAAGATACGGATGATTTTGTGAAGGTAGTTTTTCAGAAATGGAATAATGATTCAAAATGGCAAAATAACACTTTTACAGGTTTAAAATCGGAGAAGGGACACACGATTCTATGATGCAGTTCTGGACAGGTTAAAATGTTTTGAATCAGATTATTTTAGACTAAGAGATTGGTTCTGGCACATTTCTAGCGGAGTACTCGCACTATAAATTTGAAATATGCCGTCAGGGTCTGGTCAGGTCTGCTCTCTCTGGTACTGGTTCTGCTCACAGCGATCTGGTCTGGGTCTGCTAGTGGCACTTCACAGCGGTCTGGTCTCTGGTTCTGGCAAAAGTTCTTGGCACAGCGGTCTGGTCTCTGGTTCTGGATACAGCTCTGCTTTCTGGCACAGGGTTCTAGGCCAGAATCAAACAGCTTAGCCCGGCTGTTTGAATAATTTGCAAAAGATTTTGAGGCCTGCTGAAAAAGTTCTGAAGTCTGGATTCTAAGTTCTGGAGATGGTCCTTGTGGATATTGTCTGGTCCAGCAAAATGCTTCGCAAGAAAATGGAAAGTGCCCCTTCCCTGTCCAAAGCAGTCTCTTTTTATGCGTTTTGAAAATGGGTGTGTGCGTGGGCATAACTAAGCCTGCTCCTCACAACTTATCATTGGCCAAGTCCTCCTCTCTCCCTTGATTGGGGGAAGGAATGAAGTGTCATCGTGATGAGGTATGTTTTATGAGTCAGAGGATCCCCCCCTTTGCATTTACTTAGAAAAATCAATTTTACCCAAAACAAATATTTCCCAGATACAGTTTGTTGAAATTACATGTACACATTGCAGATGAATTAAGGTACATTCTTGCCCAACTCTGATTTTTCTTAGAGCTTTGGTTAAGATATGACAACATTTTTCTTTTTTGGTAGCTTTAGCAACATTGGTTTTTCATCAAATCTTTACTCAGACCTGTACCCTCTCCCTGAGTATATTAATATAAGTTATCATGTCTCTAGCATAAATACAGTGTCTGCAGCATTAATACATTGTGGGGTTCGGTCCCAGAACACCGTACAAAGTGGAGTTTAGACTCAAACTGTAGGTACATTTTGCATATTAATCTCCAAATTGTACATTCTTGTCAGCTTGAGAGAATATTTTATGAGCGATTTAATCAAACATACATTTGGTGCAGTATGAAATCCACAATTCAGTCTGGGTCCGCCCCCAGGAACTTGGTGAGTCAGATCACATACCTCTCCTTCCCCCAGAGCAGTGTTGACAGTAGACACCCAAAATCTGCATATTCTATTCAGCAGAAAGAGTCTATTGTGTTGACTGAGGTCAGCAGAACAGGGGGCCACTCTGCATCTGGTTAACACGACCATGTGATCTCCTGGGCTGTTGCTGGGAAGGCTAAGTGTGAAGACTTCCCATGAACAGAGGCCTCTTGAACTGTTACTTGAATCAGACGGTCTTCTGGGAACAGCAGGTGTTAAGAATTTTCATTAACCAGCAAGGCTTTGAAGTGCAGGCTGGCTCAGGCTCATTTGTCAGCTACTGAAATACAGTTCTCCTGTCAGAGTTTAGATCGCTAGCGCCGGTACTGTACCTATTTTTGGGAGATGTCTTGAATTAATACATTTCAAAAAGAGGATTTTACTTGATCGTATATGATCCTTGCTTGACATGGCATTGATGTGGATCTGCAGTAGAGTAATTTTGTGCTCATAATTTTAGCCATTTTTGACATCAATTAAAACGGATTTTGAACATAGGGCCTCCTGTATTAACTATCTTGCAATGTTTGAAATAGGCATTTTGAGCTTGAATTCAGAGAAATGAAGGTGATTTCAAAACACTTTTTGAGCTAACAGGCACTGCTATTTTTCCTTTGGCACCACATTATACTCATGGCACTACCGGTCCATCACGCTTGCACTGGTGGGTGGCAGGTTAGGCGACCATTTTGGTGTGTGCAAAAACTGCACGGTTTTCCTGGATTCTGGCGCAATGTGGGCTTTTCGGCCATCTTGGATTTTCTAAGCCCACAGCGCCAAATGTTGCAGCATAATAACTTGAACGTGGGTCAAGAAACCCAACAGCGATCTGAGGAAAATACAACCAGCTCTGACAATGGTATCCAAGTGGCTTATTGTCTAGTCGATTGGTCCCCCCAACTCAAAGGGAGAAGTCGTCCCTGAAGGGCTTCTGTCGAGATGAACTTGGCGATTCGGACCTGCAGCAGGGCTTCACCGGGCAAACCAACGGTCCAGGAGTTGCAGCAGCCGTCCTCTTCCAGCTCATCTTCGGTTCTTTCGTTCCAGTAGTCGACTCTGCCTTCCAAGCCAAGAGACTTGCCTTTTATCCAGTTTCCTCCCATTCATTCCAGCCTAGCTGCCACTCACCCAGCAGGGTAGCTGTCCTTGCCGGACAGCCAATCAGCCAATCACACCAGAGTGCATTTGGGTCTCCTAGGATACTAAGCACAGGGAGTTTCGTGCACTTTCCTCACTTCCTGCCCACCCCAGACACTCGGGTGGTGGAGGCGGTCTTCAGTCCTGAAGCCCAGCAAAGGCATAGGAACAAAGGGACCAAACCTGTTCTGGCACGTAGAGAAACTCTAGAAGGAACTTTCCAAAAAGAAATGGTGAAAAAAGGAGACCAGGACCTGTTTAAACAAAGGGGGCTCAGCCGCCATCTTGAAAAATATGGCTCCCGCTATATAATGCTACTGGTATTCGCGGTCAGGAAAAATCATGGTAGTTTGTTGTAAAACCACTGCCACCAGCCATTTCGATAGGAAAGGGTAGCATTTGACTGCTACATGAGTTTCTAGACACAGGGGATACTAAGTAACCCCTCCAGTACTCTATTGTAAGATGGGGTGTACTGGATCTAGGAATTTGGAAAGTCAATTTCACTTTACTTTCTCTGGGAAACAGTAGTTTATCCCAGAGAAGGTATTTAAACCTTGGGACAGCCTAAAAGGCTTTCCTGTGTCACTGCACTGAGGGTGCTGTGACACAAATGAAAAGATGCATAGGGAGTTGTCTAAAACTCCACAGTCCAAGAACACAAGAGTAAAGCACACATCAAAATACATGAGAGAGTGGGGAAAAAAGGCTCGCTCTCTCGCCAGGTAAAAAAAATCAAGTCCTCAAAATCCAACAAAGTTGCTGTGTGTGTAAGGTGAAGGGAATTGACACATTTATGAGGATTCTCCCTAACGCCCTCAAATCCATTTGCAAAGCAGCAATTTGGAGTTCTGTACACGCCTTTACAAAACACTATTGCCTAGACACTCACTCTAGGTCTGATTCTCAGGTGGGACAAACAGTACTAAGACATCTTTTCACTACTATTCCTTCTCACATCCCACCACCAACTCCGGGTACTGCTCGCTAGTCTATGCACAGCATGGGATTCTAAGCAGCTTCACAAGTATCAGAAGACATGCATTACTTACCGTAATAGCATTTCTGATGATTGTCTCTGCTTAGATCACATGCACCCACCCTCCCTTCCCCGCTCTGATGGAAGGAACATAGACATCGTACTACTTCTCTCTGTACTCCAGATGGTCATAAGGCTCCCTCACGGCAGCAAAAATACAATCGGAGGGACCTTGACGCGTGAGGGATTTTGGGTACACTGTCACCTTAGGGATAGTGTTACAGGCATGCCCATGTCGACGTCCCCTTTCGATCCTCGAAAGATGAGATGCAATATTCTAAGCAGATACAATGCGGTACACCCTCTTTCGGCGCAGCCACTTCGCCACAGCGGCTGATTTGGCACACCCATTTTGGCGTAGGAGCCTTTCTGGCGTGGCCAATTTGGCGCAAGGGAAGTTTGGACGTGGTTAACTTTGCAGCCACGTCTAAACTCCCTCACGAAAGCATTATTCTTTGCAATTGCAGCACGTTGAGGTACTGTGTCTGTTAACGTGTTGCATTTGCAAAGAATGATTGTAATGATTTTATGAAGCATTGTGGAGTGGAACATGGGCTCTGCTTTGCCTCAGTGGAAGGTGTGCACTGCTGCTTTCTGTGACGTACCTATTTGTGAGTGAAGCTTGCACATACGGTGTCCATGCTGTATAGGAGAAGGGAGCTTGTACTCCCACCGCTGTGCTGCATCTATTAGTGTGCACCTTTGCTGTCGATTCTGTACCTCAAGGGAAGTGTGTTTGCACTGCCGCTGTCTGTGATGTACCTGTTTTATGCAACTGAAGTGTGCCCGTCTGCTAGCCATGCTGTACCAGAGTAGTAAGAAGTTTGAACTCCTATCTGTGCTGCACCTGTTAGCTTGCACATCTGCTGTCGATACTGCACCTCAGTAGAAGGAAGCTTGCTCTGGGGTTGTCTAAACAGTCAGTGAAACCGGCTGCACCTCTGTAATGCTGTAGACTAGAGGTAGGGATGTTGCACTCCCGCTGTCTGTGTTGTACCTGCTTAATGTGCACCTGTGCTGTTTGTGCTATACTACAGTAATAGGGAGCTTGCACGGTAACTGTGTGTTGTGCCCGAGTAGAAGAAAGCTTGCACTCACACTGTCTGTGCCTTAACTTGTAGCTTGCACCTCTGCAGTCCTGCAGTACCTCAGGAAAAGTGTGCACTACTACTACTACTACTGCCTGTTCTGTACCTATCCCATGTGAGTGACAGTTGCACCTCTCCTTTCCATGCAGCACCAGCGTAGGAGGAAGCTTGCCCTCCCTTAGCTTGCACCACTGCTCTCCATGCTATACCCAAGTAGAAGAAACCCTTACCGTCTCTGCATTGAACCTAGAAAAGATTTCACTTGATTAAAATGTGCACTGCAATATTTCACATTGTGAGAACATATTTGTAGTTGTACTTCGGTTGGTGCAACGGGACGGGGATGGGAAGAGAATACTTGGGAAAACATTATGGCTCCTTGTTTGCTGCGCATCAACTTTCCCGTCCTTGGCTGTTCTTTCACAATAATTGATGGTGGGTATTTAATCCATGTGTGCTCCCTAGAGGTTAAGACTACAACATCCGGAATGCATTGGGTTTAAAGAGACTAGATAGCTGGTGGCCTGGTTATACACTGGGTTGAATACAAACTAACCCAAATGTTTCTTTGCGGCTGGCTTAAGTAAACTTGAATAAAAGTCACGATGCAAGGAGTGGGATATGTTTGTCTAACCTGTGATATATTTTTCTGCACACAACACGTAATGATGTCAAGTAAATAAGCTTTACCACACAAAATACAGCTGTATATCAGCTGAGCTAAATTGTTTCTTTACATTTAGCAGTGTATTTAACAGTTACATATTTGAGTATGTTTTGGCGTGATACTGTCATAATGAGTCTTCGCGCCAAAACATACTGGCGTCATAATGTCCCTGCGCTGAACTGGCTGCGCCAAACCGGCCTCACCAAACCGGCTATTGCGGCGAAACGTCTGCGTCGAACCTGTCGCGCCAATACTTCCTGCTCCAGATACAATCATCAGAAATGCTATTATGGAAAGTAATGCATGTCATCTCTTCTGTCTAGACGACCCCCGCGAAAGGAGCCAAGACAGAAGAGCAAGCCTGCAATGAACTCTAGAACCTCCACAAATAGTATCCAGAAAATTCTCTGGTGGGGTGTGGATTGGTCTACATCCTGTATCCCCTTCCCCTCATAGGATAATGATGGTGTAAAGTCCTGACCATAGCTTACTCTTACCTGACCTTTGGTGGTGGAATCTGGGTAAATGTGTCCCTAAGCCTAGCCTAGTGTGGTGGAGTGAGTTGAGTACCTACCAGAACTTTGCTTGAACTTTTATCTAACTTGTGGCTCTTAATAGTAACCACTGACACTGCAAAACTGTATATAAATATACCTGAAGTAGTATATTTTCTGGAGCTGGTGCCCTTTGGGCACACGGATCCCAACAATTTTACGGTTGGACTTTATCAACAGTTAGGGGTGATGATCTGTGATTATTCTGAAGAATACTGTTAATTTCTATGTATCATACCACTTACCTGTGTTGCACTGGTCATTGGTTCAAATGCCAATCTGACCCTCCTGCGAGGGAATGGCTATATCTGTTTTTATAAGGGTCTTTGTGTGACCAGGCTTGCCCATGTAGTTTCTTTTACTTAGTGTGCAAACTAAAGGTCTAATAGTATTGCATTTTTATACTTGCGTGTCTAACTGGAATTACTTGTTTTGTCCTGTGTGGACTAATTGTAGCTGTATACCACTCTCACACCATTCATGAGACTAAGCTGTGCTGCTCTGGTACCTCACCCTAATTTGGTTTGGCTCACCGCTGTCTCTTCCCTGTTCACCATAGTAGGGTGTGCTCCCACAATCCCCCCACAAGGGCTGGCCTTTTTTTAATTTTCCTTTCTAACACTGATTAAGCAGGAAACGCAAGGAATGACGAGAGGAGCGGAGGAAAGTAAAAGGAGCTTCTGTTAATGCTGCGTGTCGCTGCTAAACGTGGTGGCACCATCTTGGACTGACAGCATGCTGTTGCACAGCAAGTACATTGGCCGTGTTGGGATGGCATATAGTTTGAGTCCTAAGGAGTACCCCATCCTTGAGTCGGTAAAAACAGTGACGAAGGGTCCTGCATGGACAGAGGCTCCACCTGCTGCAGACGGGCCAAGAAGCAGGGCAGCTGTCCAGAACGGAGGATGCATTAAGGAATTGGAAGTCTAAAGAATTGCTATGGTAGATTAGAAAATCTCCATTCTGTATGATCAACATAGACAGCAAGTATATATTCCGAATGGATTGTCCTCCCACGTATTCCTCATCTTATGGTCGTATCCTGCCAGCTTTGGTGCTTCAGAAAAAATTTCCAGTGCGAGGCGCTGTGCACAAGGTCGTGGCGTTGATGTCCCACGACGGGCTCCGTACCGTGTCAACGTCTCCATCAGTATAAATAGCTCATGCCGCGCCCGTTGGCTTCAGTTCCGTTTTTCCAATTGCTTCGCTCTCGAAACGGCACGCTTTGAAATTTTCTTCTGAAAATTTCGTCTTCGTCCACCCCTTTTACTCCCAAGAGGGGGTTCAAAAAAATGAATTGACTGCGGTGTCTAGGTTCGGACTATCGAACTGGGGACACTGGCTCCTGTCGGCCGATGACGAGAAGGCCCTTCGTGAGAGGAAAGGTAAACTGGCGGTAGGGCGGGAAGCTTCCAAAGCCTCCTCGAAGGCCTCGTCAAAATGACATAGGAAATCGAGCGATTTGAAAGAATCGGATCGTCGTAAACATTCGAAGAGGTCTCGATCACGCAGTAGGTCGAGACGCTCTTGATCTTCCTCTTCAAAAAAGGTTAGGAGACATAGATCTCCCTCTTCTTCCTCGGATACGTCTACCAAATTGGTACGATGCCCGACTAAGTCGGATTCCCCAAGAAAATGGGATGAATTTAGAAGGGAGATGAAGGTCTTTGAGAATGCGGACTCGACCCCTTCAAAGAAGCCACAAAAGAGCCAGACCCTGGTCGCTCCGTCGGACGACACAGGGAAGTCAGGAACTACTGTGGAAAAATCCAGTAGTAAGGGTGAACCTTGAAAGACTTGAGTAGATGTCAAATCGTGGAATATTCCTCGAATAGTTTCCCGACACCGCCAAAAAAAAAACACAAGTCGTTGAAGCCATCGATGACTTTGTCGGCGCCGACAGCTTCGACATCGAAGCCAAGAGCGTTTTCGATGCCTTTGTTGAAGACGTCCTCCGTGACTTTGAAGACTGCATCAATACCATTGAAGGTTCCTTCGATTCCTTCGATCCAAACTCATGTACAGGAAAAGAGATTTACTCCTTTACCTAAGTCAGACTTCTATATTTTAAGAAAGTGGCTCTGAAGAAGTTTCTCCTTTTGGAGTACAATATGGTACTGGAGAGGTCCCAGAAGAATTAATTGATCCAGAATCGAAAATGAGACCTGTGATACCTTTCACTCTGCTAGTGGCATTGATACGTCACCTGAGCTGGAGTTTGCAAAACCTGAACCTGCAGAACATTCAGATTCAGGGTACAGGAGTCTAATGAATAAAGTGGTTGAATACATGGGCTGGGATAGAGCCTCACCCACTTTTGATCAGGATGATATGACTGATATACTTGATCAGGGCCCCCAGAAGGATCCAGTTCTCCCCTTCCATAGGGCTCTTCAAAGAGCAGTAGAAAAAAACTGGGAAATTCCTGATACAACTGCTGCAGTCAACAATAATTTTCCAAAGTATAGAACTTCTAGTTCTGATCCTGATTATTTAAGTAGGCATCCCACTCCACAAAGTCTGGTTATTCAGGCTGCAACTTCCTCAAGACAAACAGCATAGCCATCTATCCCCCCGGATAGAGAGGATAAGACGGTGGATGCTTGGGCCCGTAAGGTCTTTACCTCGGGTAGCATGGCTCTCAAGTCAACTAATGTAACCTATACCCTGGCCAGGTTTACCCATACCTTGTGGGACTGCATTTTGGCGGCAGCTGAACATATTCCGGAAGGCGAGGAAAGGGAAGACTTCCTGAATATTGTCAAAGACCGAAAGGAGGCAATGGGGAATGTTTCCAGTCTGGACTGGATACTGCTGATAGTATAAGCAGATCCATGACTGCAAGCGCAGTGCTACGCAGATTTGCGTGGTTGAGGAAGTCGGGGTTTGCACCAGATGTGCAGGCCAGACTACTCAACATGCCTTTTGATGGCTTGAGGCTGTTTGGTAGTAAAGCTGATGAAAGCTTAGAAAAACTACAGACCTCAAAAGCGGCGGCTAAAGCAGCCTCAGAAACCTTATTCAGGCTCATCTTCCTGGAGAGGTCGTTCTTTTCGGTACTACTCTTTTGGTAGAGGAAGAGGACAGGCTATTCAAAGAGGCAAGAGAAATGTTGCTCGTGGTTTACGGGGCAAAAGTGCAAAACCAGCCTCAGGAACGGCATCTTTGCCCTCTGCCGCCTCCAAATCACTCTGAGGCCTTATCACCCAACACCCCGGTGGGAGGCAGAATCTCAACATCTGAAAGAATGGCGGTGCATTACTTCAGATGCTTGGGCACTGGAGACAGTAGCTTAGCGTTACTGCCTTCCCTTCCTAAAAAGGACCATCCACCGGGAACCAACTCTGTCAAATTCCAAATCCACTCCTGTTGCAGGAAATGTTAACCCTGCTAGAGAAAGGTGCAATAGAACAGGCGTGCTCCTGAAGTGGCTGTTTGGCTGGGAACACTGGCACCACTGCTCCAACTCATCTTGGATAAGCCACGCCCCCTTTGCGAATTGTCATAAAAATGAGCCCCGGCGCGCTCCTGACATGGCTTGGAAGTGGCTGTTCGGCTGCTCGCAGCACACCGCATCAGCCACTTGTATTCACTCCCCACCTCACAACGGCGAAAGTCCTAGCATCTGCTTGCGCGGTTCCCTAACTCTGCACCATCCATACCCCCCTGCTTCAAGTGTTTGTTGCAGGGCAGATATCATTGTTGGTAAGTGAGTTGCCCAATTTGAAATCTACCAACATCTCGACTAATCATGTTTGTATATGGGGCACAACGCACTTCCCGCAGCTAAAGTGGCGACACTGAATCTTTTGCGCTCTTGCTCCTCACTTGCGTGTTTCGCTGACCTCACTGAGAACGCACCTGAAACCAGAAGCATATCTGTATTTGTCGGGTGCTGAGCAGCTTGCGTGTGTGTGACCGTGCAGCTAACATATAGCGTATTGATTTACTTTCATCCTTAACGTTTGATCACATGGTTGTAAACTTCTTTAGCAAGCATTGACAGAATTTTTCTTCCTCACATATTTTTTTCTGTATAAAACTGTTGCCAATCAAAAGGTATAAGGTATACTATGTCAGTGCGGCTGCGCAGTGGTCATATTGAAACCAAACTTGCTCAAAAAAATCGCAGAATTACCACTAAGATGAAGATTGTACAGGCCCCTCAGAGTATGTCTCGCCAAAGAAATTACAACAATAATGCACTCCCCTTAGCTATAACACCTAGGAATGTTTCCTCCCATCGTGCTCAAGAGGTTGATTTAATTTGATTTGTCATGAAGTGGCATTTGCTTACACGAAAGCGCAACACGACTCACTTTCCAACTTGGAAAACAAACTTGGACTGAATGTGGGTGAGCCAGAAAACTCTCAACCACATACTCCAAGAAAAAGCTTTTTGAGTATGCGTGATGTGGAAGACAGAAATCTGGCAGAAATTACCCTAGGTGCTCCTTTTAGGCCTCTTTCTGACATATCAATAATGGCGCTGGCAGTGCTTTTTCAACTAGAAAGAGTGGAACTATCAGTTGGGCCTTCTACTCCGGCCCCTTTGGGTCGCATTGCCCAAGTTCACTTACATTGTATTGACCAACTATCGCCAATCTTTTCTCCACGCAAGCCCATGGAGAAACTTCATACCCAATCTCTTGAAGAACTCCAAATAAAGGGATCTAGGGAGGAGCTACCTCAAAGCACATCTGCGCAGGATTGTTCATCTCCCGATCTACAAAAACGTGAACATCTAAAATCTGTAGAGGGCGATGACGAACCTGATGCGGAACCCAAGCCTACAACTTTAGCTGAAGATCTGCAAATATTTGAAACCTATTACCAAGTGATATCCAGAATTCTTAATCTTCTAGATCGAGGGCACGACTACACACATTATGAACTTCGTGAAATAAAAGCTGCCCTAGCACTCACATTTTCGAAACTAAATAAACTCGAAGGCTTCATCTTTGCAGAACACTATAAACAGGAGGGTCGTATTTCTCCACCGCTCAATTAAAAAAAATTGCGACACACCATAGCCACACAGAGAGCCCATCTGAAATCTTACCATCTAGTAAAGCTTATTTACGGGAACCCCCGATCTTCGCATTTTCGCAGTCTTTTGCACAAATTGATAATGACACAAAATCTAGAGAAACCATCCAAGTCTACACGCATGCTCAACTATGCCAGATGGTGATTGCACATGCTGAAAAAATAGATCAACTACTATTTTTTAATCAGTCCAGCGAAGGGAGTACCGGGGATCAGATAACCCAGGGGGGCCTAGTACAGCATAAGGAGACTGTTGTACATCCTGACAGTCCCTCTGCCCTACTTGTGATTGAGAAGGAGAACATTGGCAAAGACCTTGCCAACAATGATTAGGCATCTGCTGGGGTCTTGGAGGAAATTCCACAACAAAAGCAATTTACCTCAGAGAAAATGTTATATCTGCAGGCAATAAAAAGGCTCAACATGTGTAAAGCTGCCCAAGTTGAGGCTGAAAAAATAAACGTCACACACGAAAAAGTCACACAAAAACTAAAACAAAGATATATCCAACGTGATGGCTGCCTCAGATAGAGACCCCCATTCCGGATATCACCCTTAAACGGGCAAATCCGGAATTGGGCATAAACGTAGAGGAACTGTCACTGGAAAGCAAGCTTGCACTACAGCATACCGTGGTGGGTACCTTGTAACCGTCTGATGGAACCACTGAAACAAGGCATGTATAGAAAACAATCTGTGAGAGATGATGCCAGCGCTACCTTTAACAAACAGGCTGAGTTTGCTTCCTCTCTTACAGTGCCTCAACAAACGTTCTACTTACTACAAACCAATTTATATCAAAAAAGCTATAACCGGAAAAGAAAACTTGGCACCGAATGAAAAACAGGTGTTGGATGGTGACGGCACTGGACCACAGATCCCTTCTAGTAAGATTCTGCCCCATACGGATAAGGAGCCACTGCTCACGGGTGCTGGGCATGGAAGGGTTGCCCCGTTGGCATCCTCCCCAGCGCGGCAAACGTCTGACTATTGCTGCAGTTGGTACCTCTTCCATCCATATGCCATCGGGTGCTTTGATGATTTCCACTGGCAACTGATTTACATACTAATAACCTGAACAGCGTGGAAAAGGAGAAGCACGGGACATTCTCAGATCTCAACCATTGTCTTAGTTGGTTAAGCTCTCTCGAGATTAATGGCGACAAAAGCCTGAATTGCTCACTTACACTACTTTAGCCAAGTCGCCGCCAGAGGACGTGGTGATTGCTCAGTTAGCGGCAATGTCTCAACACCAAAGACTGGTCCTGACTATCTGTCCTGCTCAATCCTTCTAAGAATGTGCAGGACACAAACGCCACATAGAAACAAGAGTTCTCTTAGAGAGATGTCCTGGAACTCGTGCGGTAGCAAAAACCTTTTGCTTTGGGCAGATGCCTCAAATCCACACTAATTCATTGACATCATCCTATGCCAGGAAACTATGTGCACCTTCCCATTTCAAATAAGGTTATATTGCATTCCACATGGAAGCCCCTCTGGTGTTATTGCTATTTTGCTATTTTACTTAGTAATGCTCTTATGGCTAAACATTGCAAGATCTATAAAAACTCGGCTCTACCTGGCAATTGTTATGGAAATGGGAGATAACGGCCAGGACCGTTATTTGCTTGTCTCCGTATACTATAACCCTCTTCAAATGCTATTTGAACTTGCACTTCAAAAACCTACAGCCCTGTTTGATGAAGGCTTCTTTGAATGGCCAAACTGCAAATTAATTCTGGGTGGTGATCTCAACTCATGTTGCATTCTTTATTTACATACTCATTGACCACACATCCAAAACCTCTTTCGCTTAAGACAGGAGACCGATGGTTTTCCTACTTCTTACACTGGGATACCTACTTTAGCCCCTTTCAAAAGGGGGGGCATGTTAACACCCGTCACTGCAATAACATGAAACCATGCATTGACTATCTTGTAGTGACAAGCGATCTACTAGCAGCATCTAATGGAATTGAGCTCATCACATCGGAAAACGGTGATCACAGTATATTAATTGCACTTTTTGATCTTACAACACCCTGCATGGTGAAAGATCCCCTCCAGGTTCCTCTAGTGCCTGATCGTGTGGGTGCTTCACTCGGGTGGAATTCTGTCTGTGACAAAATTAATTTAATGATTGCAAACGAGATAGGAAGCTCTTGTGTAACGTTCTCGACTATGAGTCACCAGCTAAGCACACAAGTAAGCACTGCTATAATTAAGAATGCAATCGTATCATTCACCAGAACGCAAAAACATCCCAGTCCAGATAAAAAACTCACAATTATTCAGTTGTGACCTATTGAGGGAGAAAAAATATTAAAATATGCAGCTTAGACGGCTTAAGACCCTATCATTGGAAGAGTTAGAATTTCATGTACTAAGGAAGCAAATATGCAATAGCTATCGTAATAAATGCAAAAACTATAAAGCTTAACTTCATCACACGATAAACCAGGCTATGATATATATATAATTTCTGATGTTAATCTGTTTAGAATCACATGCTGTGCATAGGTCCGACATCCAGTGGTCACTGCGGAGTATTGCATTTTGTTTTTCGTAGTCGAAAAGGGACGTCGACAAGGCGTGTCTGAAACACTATCCCTATAGTGACGTGCGTTGTACCCACAATCCCTCACGCGTCGAGGTCCCTCAGATTGTTTTTTTCCGCCCAGCTACTGGTCGCCTTTACGCGGAGCTCCTCGAGAGACATTGCAGATTTCATCTCCTCGACCTTTGGTCGTTTTCCTATATTAATATAGAACATATCGATCCCCCCCCTCGACGCTGTTGTGAAGCTGTCTCCGCCGAGCAAGATCTTCGACGGAGGGGACGAGCGGAGGAGATCCTTCGGCGTTGCCGAACACGTGGCCTGGCCTCGCAGGCCATATACAGTAGGGAGAGTGGGGGTCGTGGGACATCTCTGGTTTCTTTTCTGAGAATGCCTTTCCTTTTCCCCTTCCTTTCCCTTGGGGTGGTTATCACGATTTATTGCCTCGGCTATGGAGAGGACACCCTTTAGGTTTTGCCCGCTTTGCAAGGGCAAGTTTACTTGGAAGGACAAGCATTCACGGTGTAACCGCTGCTTGCCCCTCGATCACAAAGAGGAAGGTTGCACGGCTTGTCGGCTTCTTAAGCCTAAGACTCTAAAAGACCGTAGGGTCAAGAGGTGGGCGGCCTACGCTATGTCGAAGGCCGACCCTTCACCCACCGTTGCTACCACCGACAGTGACGAGGAACGTGATACCACGACCTCCGCTACGGAAGTCGAAAACCCCCCTAAAGAGCGCACACGCGCTTCGTCGTCTGTCCCCGGCCCCGACGGACTCGGCTCACGCCCTGCTTATGGGGATGAACACCCCGGCGACATTGACGCACACAAGACCACACATAAGCACACAACCCATGGCTCTTCTTCGTCGAAGGCGAAGAGCGCATCAGCGCCCAAGGAGACGCAGGTTCCACCGGAGGCCTCCTCGGACCGTTCGGGTTCGAAGCCCCTCTCACAACCGCAGCCGCGACCAGCGACTGGGCTTTCGGCAAATAAGGGCGCCGCCCCCAAATCATCGGCCGGCGCGCATCAGCAGAAAGCGCATGCCGCCGTAGAGCGATCGACACCCATAACGTCGAAACCACAGCCCTCTGCTGACAAACGAGTCGCTGAGAGCTTGGCGAGGATCGTGGTAGCCGACGCCCACAAGCGTACGCCGAAAGACACGTCGAGCGCTACGCAGAGGTCGAAAGACACGCCGAAAAAGCCCGAAGAAAGGCAGGGACTATCTCCTTCAGTCGAGGGGATTCCCAACACACCTGAAGGCTTTTCGGAGGGCGACGGGACACTTTCCTCGACGTTGTGGGAGAGGGAGAGCCGTTTTCAGCTACAAGACACTATTTTTCCCCCGCTAGACCGCTCAGGGGTACCCCATGAAACCATGGAAAGGCTCCATCTCTGCATGGAGAGGTTCATGAATACCCAGAACCCTCCCACTCCCAAGAGAATAAGAGAAGGGCCTCAGGAGGACACCAGGGCCAAAATTCCGAGACTAGTCAATCCCCACCAGGACACCGCCTCAGACTTCCATAGTGTGTATGACCTCACTGGGGAAGAACATTACTTTGAGGAAGAGGATGATTTTATGGACGAGGAAGAGGGACGGAACCAGGAGGAAGGTCTGGAAGACAGCCCAGACTTGGTAGGAGAAGGCTTCGGAGAAAATCCAGAAGAAGGACCTTCTCACCCCTGGCAATCCCCATCAATATATTCCGACACTGATGTCCTGAACCTAAATCCTCCTGACAATTCACCTATTAGAAACACGTTGCCCATTGACGATCAGCCCACATTTAATGCCCTGTTGCGCAGAGCAGCAGCACATTTCGAACTGGACACTGGGGAGCTCTCTCCTGAATTAGACTTTGTGGAAAGAGTAATTAAGGAGAAACCCCCGGTCAGTCAGACCATTCCCCTCCTCGCTTCGGTGAAGAGAAGAATCATCCCTTCGCTGTCCACACCCGCACTAATCAGAGGGGTCAATCCTAGAATTGAAAAACTTTTCACTCCTTCACCCTCAGACCCGCTGTACATCAGGGGACATTCCATTCCGGATTCCCTGGTAGTAACCAATACAAGAAAGAGGGCAGGGGTACCACTTTCCACCAGTGAGGCACCACCTGACAAGGAGGGCAAGCGGTTATATGCCCTTGCAAAAAGAGTTACATCCTCGGCTGCTTTTTCGGCAAGAATTGCGAACAACAATTCTTTGCTCGCTAGCTTTGCGGACGCGCAGTGGGCCAAACTGCGCGAAGACGCCGAAGAAGCGCCGGAACCACTACGTACACGCCTGCTTACAACTATTGGCGAAGGAACCCAGGTCAACCAGAGTATTGTAAAGAACTCTCTGGATGCTGCAGAAACAGCGGGACGTTCCCTGGTTCAGGGAATACTCCTAAAACGCCACGTATTGCTGCGCAACTCAGGGTTCAAACCGGAGACACAGGCGTCTTTAATAAATAAACCTGTTGAAGACTCAAACCTCTTCGGGAAAGTGGTGAATGAGGCTCTGGAGATGGCTAAAAAAGAGTTCGATACTATCAAAACTCTTGACCAAATCTCTAAGCCCTCTACCAGGCGCGGCTATGGCAACAAACGCTTTTTTCGTGGCCAACAACAAAACCAGCAGCAACAGTACCCTGCCACCAATTTCCAGACCAAAAGTGGGCAGTACAGCCAAAGAGGCCAGCGCCGGGGCAAAGGAAGAGGCCGGGGGTCCACCCCCAGAGGCTCCCAAGCCCCCAACAACACCAAGTGACGCGAAGATTCGCGTCCCCTCCCATGCAACACCGGTCGGGGGCCGGATAACATCCTTTCTTCCAGCATGGGAGGGTATAACGTCAGACCTCTGGGTACTTTCCACCGTAGCCCACGGATACTGCATCGAATTCAACAGTTCCCCAACATACAAACCCCCGAGGGGACGACGCATGACACCGGAACATCTTGCCATCCTTCTCCAAGAAGTACAACAACTGCTGGAAAAAGGAGCCATAGAGGTCGTGCCTCTATCTCAGGTAACGGAAGGTATTTATTCAGTGTACTTCCTTGTACCCAAAAAGGATCTAACCATGCGCCCTGTATTAGATCTGCGCCCAGCGAACAAGTTTATCAAACCCCTAAAGTTTCGTATGGTGACCTTACAGGAGGTGATCCCACTGCTATCACAGGGAGATTACATGACAACATTAGACATGAAAGATGCATACTTTCATATTTTAATGTTGCCAGCGCACAGAAAATACCTCCGGTTCATGATAGAGGGCAAACACTACCAGTTCAGAGTGCTACCCTTCGGCATAGCATCAGCACCAAGGGTATTCACAAAGGTGCTGGCAGTGGCAGCGGCCCACCTGCGCAGGTTGTCCATCCCAGTTTACCCTTACCTCGACGACTGGCTCATAACAGGGGATTCTTACGAAACATGCTTCTCCAATACCCAAAAGACTGTAGACCTTTTGTTCCAGTTGGGCTTCTCCATCAACGAAAAGAAGTCCAGCCTAGACCCCAGCCAAATCAAACAATTCCTAGGGGCTCTAATTCAAACAAAGGACGGCCTCGTCTTCCCCTCCAAAGAGAGGGTACAAAACATGCTGTTTCAGATCCCTCAATATGTGACCGGTCGAGAGGTGACGGTACGCAAAGCAATGCGCTTGCTAGGCATGATGACGTCGTGTATTTATTTGGTACCTCACGCGCGCCTGCGCATGCGCCCAATGCAAGAGTGGCTCAACAGCCAGTGGTGTCAGGCCAGCGGACTATGGGACGATCTAGTGGTGGTCTCGCAGGCCTTAGTTCTCTCGCTACGGTGGTGGACAAAGGAAAACCTGGGAAAAGGGAAACCCTTTGCCACACCCGCGGCGGAAGCCACTCTAACCACAGACGCATCCCTCACAGGATGGGGGGCTCACCTATCCCATCAGACTGCTCACAGAGTGTGGACTCCGAACGTAGCATCCAAACACATCAATCTTCTGGAGCCACTAGCGGTGTACAAGGCGCTAAAAGCCTTCCAGGAACACCTACAAGGCAGGACAGTGATGGTCCTTACAGACAGCACCACAGCCATGTATTACATCAACAAGCAGGGGGGAACCCACTCTCCAGGACTGTCCAAACTGGCCCAAAATATATGGAAGTGGGCTCTCAAACAAAACATGTTCCTACTGTCACAACATGTACCAGGGGAACTCAATCTGCTGGCAGACAAACTCAGCAGAGATTTCCCCCTGCCCGAAGAGTACGAATGGCGACTGCACGAAAACATCGTCTTCGATGTCTTCACACAATGGGGATTCCCAGAAATAGACCTGTTCGCAACCCTGGAGAACTCACAATGCCTAAGTTACACCTCCAGGTACCCCCAGAACCAATCCAAGGGGAACGGTCTGTCGATACAATGGTCAGGGAAATTTGTTTACGCTTTTCCCCCCGACTCCCCTTCTCAACATGGTGGTGCACTAGATGCACCAGGAACAAGTAACCATGATACTGGTGGCCCCAATGTGGGCCCGACAGCCATGGTTCGCTCACTTGATGGAGATGTCTCTATCTCCCCCTGTGAAACTCCCCTGCCCGTACAACATGCGGTCACAAGACGAGGGCAGGACCCTACACCCATGCCCCCAGAACATGAACTTAGCAGCTTGGCTCCTGAGATCATAGAATTCGGACATCTACAGCTCCCGCAGAGATGCATGGACATCCTCAGGGAAGCCAGAAAACCTAACACTCACCACTGCTATTCTAGCAAATGGAAGAGGTTTGTCATCTGGTGCAGGGATAAGAGCATCAACCCGATTGACTGCTCTCCCACACATATTGTTCTATACCTGACCCACCTAATGGATTCAGGTCTAGTGTTCAATTCCATTAAAGTCCACCTAGCGGCACTTTCTGCATACACCACTTCCCAACTCAAGGTGTCGTGGTGGAAGATCCCTGTTATAAAGGCCTTCATGGAGGGAGTAAAGAGAATACACCCCCCGATAGCTGACCCAGCTCCCGGATGGGACCTTAATGTGGTACTTACCAGACTCATGGGCTCACCATTCGAACCCATGCACAAAGCATCTCTTAAACACCTCACTATTAAGACTGCTTTTTTAATAGCTATCACCTCCATCAGGAGGGTAAGTGAACTTCAGGCTCTTTCTGTTCTAGACCCCTTTGTTACAGTTCACAGAGATAAGGTGGTTCTACGCACTCACCCAAGGTTTGCTCCGAAATTCATCTCAAAATTCCACGTAAACCAGTCTATAGAACTACCAGCGTTCTTTCAAAATCCTTCCAACTTGGGAGAAAGGACTCTGCACACACTAGATGTCCGCAGAGCGGTCATGTTCTACATGGAAAGAACCAGACCACTGAGGAAGACTAATCAGTTCTTCGTCTCGGTGGCAGTAGGAAGAGAAGGGGATGCAGTTTCAAAGTCCACTATTTCTAGATGGATTGTTCAATGCATCACTCTCTGCTATACTCTTGCTAAGAGAGAACTGCCCTTTAGGCCAAGAGCACATTCTACTCGAGGCACGGGGGCGTCCATAGCATTCATTGCAAATGTTCCCCTTGAGTCCATCTGCAAAGCGGCTACCTGGAGTTCTGTGCACACCTTTACAAAACACTACTGTCTAGATGCACACTCTAGATCTGACTCCCAGGTGGGACATGCAGTATTAAGACATCTTTTCTCTACTGTTCCTTCTCATAACCCACCGCCAACTCCGGGTACTGCTCGCTAGTCTATGCACAGCATGGGATTCTAAGCAGATTAACAAACATCAGAAGACAATGCATTACTTACCGTAAAAGCATTTCTGATGGTTGTATCTGCTTAGATTCACATTCGCCCACCCTTCCTCCCCGCTCGGATGGAAGGAACATAGACTTCCTTTTATATCTCTTTTCTGTACTCACTCACGTCTAATAGGCTCCCTCAGGGCAGAAAAATACAAACAGAGGGACCTCGACGCGTGAGGGATTGTGGGTACAACGCACGTCACTATAGGGATAGTGTTTCAGACACGCCTTGTCGACGTCCCTTTTCGACTACGAGAAACAAAATGCAATACTCCGCAGTGACCACTGGATGTCGGACCTATGCACAGCATGTGAATCTAAGCAGATACAACCATCAGAAATGCTTTTACTGTAAGTAATGCATTGTCATATATATTATGGGGGGGTTACAGCAACAAAAACCATGCAAAAACTTCTAACACTTCAGAAGAGGTTTGGACAACCTTCTTTAGGACGAAATTCCAACTCCCCAAGAGATTTCCTAACGGACACTCGAAATGTGTTATCTGTAAGATTGTGCACCCTCTAGGATGGTCTACTGATATCGCGTGGGCTATCGGCAAACTGAACAACTTTAATTTTTTTATTTTTGTTTTTTGGCACATACGTGCCTTTACAAAAACAGAACAAATAGACAAAGATAATTTTACAAGGTAAAAGAAAAGCTACCTTTGTATGTTATCTACAATGGTAAAAATATTTTAAACTCTGATAGATCAAAGAAAAAATATACTAACATATCGTTAAAATATAGCATAACACAATATCTTCACATGTTATCCTAGTCGCGCAGGAGAGAGAAAACGTAGTTCCCCAGCAGTTCAAAGAGATGTCATTGTGCTATATCATATAGATATTACTTTGTTCAAGCTTGCGAATACATACAAGATATTTTGGTTTTTCAGCATTAGATGAGCAGCTTAAATTATCTTCCCATTATTGTACAGTTAAACCTTTTTCAATAATCTGTAAAAATCTAACAGTTGCCAATATTGCATTACTAGACCCCCCCACATGCATCTGACCCATATCGGATTACGTCCCAATGTTGTATTTGCATTGCGAAACTCTTTCAAGGTAAGTAATCGTGGTTGTTCAAAATACGGGCAAAAGCAGAATAGATGTTTTAGCGTTTACTCTGCATCAACATGATCGCAGAAACGACAGGATAGATCGCAAGGGAACAATGCGTTCAAGTACCAGTGTTTAGTGCGCGATTTGGTATGAAATGAATAGTCTAAATCTCATATAATTTGGAGCCTCAGGACAAGGGCATAGATTTAAATCTTGCAATCGAGGACATTGACTATGCCTGAAGTTTGAGTATTCAGAGAAGAGGAATAATTTGGAATTAGGTCAGAGGTAGTAGCCCAATCATTCAAGAAGAAGCGTTTTTTTTTTTTTTTGCAGGAGATGTCTTCCACTGCAATTCTGGGAGAATATTAATCTGCCCTAACAGCATGTGAATTTGCTTCTGAAAAAGTCTAATCGAAATTGGCTTACATTTGGTAAGCATAATTGAAAGGTCTTCATATAAGGAATTTGAAGGTGGAAATAACAATTTCGTGTATGTATTAAGCAGACGCCAATTAAAACGTGAAGCTAGTGAGTTAAGCCCTAGTTCATGTCTAAATAGTGCATTGGGGAGATAATTGGGCAAGCCATTCAGAAACAAGTCCAAATCTGTGAGGCAGAGATCTAACCCATATAGAATGATGGCTTCCACTTTCTTGGTGTAAAATTCCAATAAGGGAAAGAGTGAAAATCTGCAATATTTATGATTAATTTCATTTGTCCAATGAGAGGTGCTACTATTCCCTCCAAAAGGTTCTGCTAGTGTGTAGCCGATTTGTGATTAGAAAGGTTGTAACCCAAGTATGTGAGACTAAATGAATTTCCTTTGAGTCAATCGTCCAGCAATACTTGCAGTTTTTTGCGTGCAGACAAAATTAAAATGTTGGATTTCAAGGAATTCACGGAAACATTATTTTCAGTACAGTAGCGAGCAAAGCATCCAAGCTTGTTTTGTACTCCTGCAGGAGTACGGTCTAGAAGAACGTCGGCATATGCCAAACTAAATTAAATTGCCTATTCTGACAGGAAATTACTTTTGGACATCCCAAATTCGATCAATGTCCGCTAGGTAGAGGTTAAAAAAATACCGCAGCGAGGTTACACCCCTGTTTAACACTGATGGAAGTTGGAATGGGTTCAGTCAAGTGCCCCTCTTGTAATCCACACTTTAAAGTGTGTTATGGTGCAATAGTGCTATTAATGCAACCAAATGCAGAGAAAATTTGAAATTCAAATTGTTTTGCCATTGTGTTCCCCGGATCACACTATGGAAGGCGGATGAAGGATCTAATGAAGCAATGTAAATAGGACCACATACAGAAGAGCGTGACAAAGCCGTCAAATGAGCCAAAATTGTGGCATTCAATTGTGTTCCCATTGATTTGCGAAAGCCTTTTTGTGCCATACTGAATATAGAATGCTTAACAAGAAAAAAACTATCTACCTCAAGGAGGATCAATAGTCCAAAGACTTTGGCTGCTACGTCAATGAGTGCAATTGGGTGAAAATTGAGAGGATTGTTCAAAGGACACTTTTTTATGAAGAGGTATAGTGATGGATGTTAACCAAGAAATAGGAAGTGATTTAGATTTAAAAATAGATTGATAAAGGTTGAGAAAAATATTTACCCAAAATAAAGGATCTTCTTTGATCACACATGGTGGCAGACCATCAGGCCGTGCACATTTGGATGATTTAAGTTTATTAATAGCAAAAACTATATCAACCTTTGACCAAGGACATACATTTGGAATATGATTAAGTACCTTTGAAATTTCAAAGGGATGGTGTATAGGAGGAAGAGAATATTTCTGCTAAAAAAACGAAGACCAGGTAGTACCATCGATGGCCGGGTCCAAAGAGGGAGGTTCCGAGCCATTTGTTGTAAGTAGAATTCTCCAGATATCTCTGTTACGGTTGCATATATGCCAGACTATTTTTTTGATTAGTATCAACAAATGCGGTACAGCAAAGTCTTTTTATTGCATTTTTGAGTTTCTGAATGAGCAACTTCTTCGCACTAATATAAGCCTTGTGTTTAAGGAAGGGAATCCTACTCTTTAGTTTTCTTAGTTCTTGATTCTTCATCATTTTTTGTATTTGCTATAGCAATGGAAAGAGGGGTACAATGAACCACCACTGATGAACTAGATTTCATTGGAGAAGCTAATGAGATAAGATGAGTTCGAATCATATTGGAATTCAATGTAAGAATGCTTTCTGACAAACATGCTTCCTCTTGAGAAGAAGGATCAAAGATCACGGTTAACGAGGAAGGTTAACCGTCTACAAGTAGAAGCATTCCAGTGAATGGACAATGTGCTACGATCAATTTGAACAAGGGCTAAATTAGAAAGTGCCTGAAGTTTTTTGACAGTTAGTGCCAACATTGTTCTAATTGGACAATGATCACTAAACGGACAAGGAAACATGATAACCGACGATGATGGGCCCGATAATTATCTTGAGGCCACTATAAAATCAATCGTAGAGAAGGCAGATCCTCTCTGCCATGTGTGAAATGAAGTGGGGGAGTTAGGAAGGATGGGATATAGGTCCCAGTCTTTTAGGAAACGAGACCATAGAATACCATTTGAAAAAGAGCGCTTGTTATGCGCAGTCACAAGAGATAAATTGTCAGAGCAGAGTGGTGAATAAAGAGAAGCATTAAAGTCACCTCCAATGAGAATTTCTGCATGAGGGCTATTCATCAAAAGTTCGAGAGATATTGAGTACGTTAATCGTCTGTTCTATAGGTAAAGTGCTAGGATTCCAATAGATAAATAAGTATGAGATTCTTGGAAAGAGGAGTGAATAAATTCAAATCAACCAGGAGGAGCCATGAAAAAGAAGAAACACGGTTTGTTGCAAAATGTAAATTATTAAGAAGAATGGCTAAACCTCCAGAAGGTCGCGCAATGCTCTTTTGAATGGCTGGCCTATGAAACTAAGTGTAGCCATCAAACTGAATATCGTTTGGACTCATGGTTTCCTGAATAAAATAAAAAGCAGGAGCTATAGATACAGCAATAAAAGAAAAACATTTTAAGTTTTTGAGCCCACAACAGTTCCAAGACTGAATCTGTAATTCATGCAATTATGAAGAAGTAGGGGCTGATGGTGAAGGAGTGATTGTTTTCAAAATAGGTACTAGTCCTATTGGACCATTAAGTGCAGTTGCCAGAGAAGCGAGTTGTGCAAGAATTTGTGAGTTGTCACTCACTTTAGAAGAGGAATCAATTGTGAAGGGCTTAGTGACTACGATCAGAGGTTGAAATTCAAGAAAATAGGCAATTTCCAAAGAAGTGAAGGCCTGTAATTCAAGCCCTAATAAGGTTAGATCAGATTTAAACTCCCAAAGTCATTTTGCTTTGATTGAACTTAACATAGCATTCGATTGTTATTAATATTGGGAAGGCGGATCCATTCCACATCTTGAGAAGTGAGATTCTGAAGGGATGGAATTTTATAAAGCAGTCATTAAGTATGCACGGTTTATACGTGCAGATCCATTGAGATGAGAGTTGCTAACTCATCTGATAATCGTTTGCATTTCAGGTGGGATTTCATGAAATAAGAGTGTAACCAAAGGAAACGAAGATGGTATTATAGACGCAACGTTCTCAACTATAGGTGTGACAAAAGAACAACTCTAAAGCCCCTGGCCCTGATTGCATTCCTCCCTGTGTTCTAAAAAGGAATCCCACACTATGGGCTGAGATTTTGGGAATTCAGTTTGAAGAAATTAGATCTACTTCCCTTATTACAAAATCTTGGGTAAAATCTATCGTAGTACCAATACACACAGGGCAGCAAAACTGACCCCAAAAATGTTCGACCAATTGCTCTAATTGACGAGGGAGCCAAGGTTTTTGCTATTCGTTTGTTACGTGAGGTTCATCTCCACCTATGCCAACACAAAGTACTTTTGCGATTCCAGATAGGTTTCTGCGCCCAAATGGGCACTGCTCTGAACGCTAAAATTGTGGCTCATCTTCTAACCAAAACTTAAAATACTTGATTCTGGGGCACTATACATGGAGTCGGTGGATCTTTCGGCTTCTTTCGGCTGCGTAATACACATTGTTCTATGGGAAAAATTAGAACGGTAGGGAGTCCCTGCACATCTGATG
Organism: Ambystoma mexicanum; assembly: GCF_040938575.1. NCBI lineage: Eukaryota > Metazoa > Chordata > Amphibia > Caudata > Ambystomatidae > Ambystoma > Ambystoma mexicanum. The sequence goes on along the minus strand of NC_090934.1, from coordinate 306,894,203 downwards.
GCGTTAATTGCCAGACTACATCATGACACTTCTTACTTAGTGAAGACTGATGGTTCAGGTGCTTCTACACAGCCGATAACCACGCAGGTCAGGGTTAAACAGGGATGCAATTTAGCGGCAACTGTTTTAACCTCTACCTCTGTGACATAGGATATTTCGCTTAACCATATTTCGTCTATCAGGCAAGTCTTGGCCACCTCAAATTGCAATGGCTTGCCTTTGCGGATGATATTTTAATATTTGATCAAACGCCTCACAGGCTGCAGAATAAACTTGCCATCTTTGCAGACTACTTATAGAAGCACAACTTGAAATGCAATGTAAATTAATCAAGAATACTCATTTTCAAGAACCTAAAAAAAAGTGCACATCACTGTTTGGAACCTGGATGGAGTGCCAATTTTGGTGGATACATCCCTCAAATATCTTGGCTACGAGGTGAGCGACTCCAATTCCAGGAAAATGTGGAATTGATGCTAAAGCAGATGCACTAGGCACTCGGATGAGGATGGTATACTCGAAATTCTGTAAATTTGCAATGACTCCCTTATTTGAATTCTGTACACTCAAGGTAGAATCAATCTTACTATATGGGTTAGATTTATATTTATTAAACATTGATAACATGCTTGATCAAATACAAGGCAAACTGTGGAAGCACACCTTACGCCTGGCCAATTCGCTTCCTAATTGCATGCTTTGCCAGGAACTTGTCTTAACCGCACTGCTAGATATCATTGGCGTCAACTTACAAATCTAGCTAAAATGCTCTTTCCTCCTGAAGAATCACTCTGAGGAATTTCATATTATGAGCAAAGCAAGAAATCCACTTTCGGTGGCACACTTCTATGATTCAATGTCGAAATTGCTTGACGAGTTAGGTTAGAATCCGTGCGATTTGGAACTTTGTCTTCCCCTAGTAAAAAAACAGCTCTTTGAGTATGATTGGGCCAGGACGCTTAGTGAGATGTACACCAAGAAACTGTACTATGAGGCATCATTGTATGCAGCAAAACGGATGCCCCGTAGACTGTATCTGTTGAAATTTCCATGTAGTGCCTTAAGAGATCTATATCTGAGATTTAAATGTAACTAAATTCACACTGGTGAGAAAATAGCAAAATGGGATAAAGGATGTACAACTGACGAGATCGATGCATGTCACTTTTGCAGTCTAACTGGGCAAAGAGAAACATTGAAACATCTGACAGTTTACTGCATCCACTTTGAAATTAATTGTATAGCTACCTTGGGATGTGTATTGCTGGGCTCTACTCAAAATGCTTGAGAATGGTGTTGGATGAGATTGATGTGTGGCAATTGATGTCAATCTGTATAAGCACTCGCCAACCTTCTCAAGATCATTATTGGGTAACTGTTCAACAAAAATGTTTTTTAGAGAGTAACATAATTTGCCGTTCTTCTTTGTGTGTATCTTTTCTTTTCTCTTTGTAATCAAAAATCTAAATCCTTGTGAATTTTTTTTTTACACATGATGAAACATTGAAGTTTGTACATGTTTTTAAAGTTTTGTACTGCAACCTTGTTTGTTGTAAACGTTAATCAAACTATACACAACGCTTTTTTTTTAATAAAAAAAAGTTTTATAAAAAAAAATAGAACAGGAAGGACAAGTTCAAGATGGTAACCCTTTCTTAGATCCTTCAGGCTCTCCATCTCCAAGACTGGTTGGTATCATTGGACATTCAGGATGCTTACTTTCATGTGCCAATCCATCCCAAGCACAGAAAGTACCTGAGGTTTGCGGTTCTCACTTTCAGTTTCGAGTTCTGCCGTTCGGGCTGACCTCTGCCTGAGGGTTTTCACCAAACTGATGGCAGTTGTGGCAGCGAGTCTCAGGAGAGGGGGGGATTCACGTCTAGCCCGACCTGGATGATTGGTTGATCAGAGCGCATTCTCCCGAACAAGCTCAGGAACATCTGTTGATAACCTGTCACTTCCTTCACAAACTGTGCTTCTCCCTCAATTTCAAGAAGTCTCACATGGTACTATCCCAAGAGCTCCAGTTTATCGGAGCAGTTTTGGATACTTCCTCAGGCAAAGCCTTCCCTCCTGAGGTGAGAGCTCTCCACATTCTGCAGATGGTAACAAAGTTCCAGAATGCCCAGCATCTGCCGGACTTCGATTTTCTGAGGTTGCTAGGCCTCATGGCATCCTGCATTTTCCTGCTGCCACAGGCTCGACTGAGGATGAGATCTCTTCAATGGGCCCTCAGAACTCGGTGGTCCCAATTCTCGGGGAGTATGTCGGATCTTCTGCAAGTCCCGAGCGCAGTTTCTCAGGATCTTCTATGGTGGGCTTGCAAGGACAACATCCTCAAGGGAGAATCTTTTTGGCAACCATAGCAGGAGATAACGGTAGTAACGGATGTCTCACGGGGTCGGGCGCCCACACCAACAATCTGACAATCGGTGGTCGTTGTTCTCCATTGGAGTCCAAACTACACATCAACCTATTGGAGCAGATGGCAATGAGATTAGCGCCGAAGGCCTTCCTGCCCTCTGTACAGGGAAAGAATGTCCTGATAATGACGGACAACACAGTGGCCATGTACTACCTCAACAAGAGAGGAGGCGTAGGATCACCACCACTGTGCAGAGAGGCAATGAAGCTCTGAGCAACACAAGAGGGAAAATCTCTATTGGCAGTTCCTCTAGCCGGAGAGCAGAACACGGTGGCAGATGCTCTGAGCAGGCAGAGCAGTCTACCACGAGTGGGAGCTAGCTCAGGAAGTCCTTCTGGAGATCTTTGCCCTTTGCAGAACCCCTCAAGTGGATCTTTTCGCTGTCAACCGGAAGTGCCAACAGTTCTGTTCAAGGGGAATTCCCCCAAGGGGAGCTCTAGGCAATGCGTTTGTGGTGGATTGGAAGTTCCCACTTCTGTACGCGTTTCCTCCAGCCCCCGTGATTCAAGTAATCAGTAGGTTGAGAAAGTTCAGGAAAACCATGACCCTAATTTGGCCAGGACGTGGTACCCAGACCTTCTGAACATGTCCATTTGTCCTCTAATGCATCTTCTGCAGAGAGAGGATCTTCTCTTGCAAGAGCAAAGTCGGGTTCTCCATCCAGAGGTCAAAACACTCGACCTTCACGCATGATTTCTAAGAGGTTGAGACATAAGGATTGGGATCTTCCGGATGACGTAATGGAGATTTTGCTTTTGGCCAGAAGGCCAGCAACAATCTTTATACCGGTGTCGTTGGAACAAGTTCAGTAACCGGTGCAAAGATAAGGATGTGGACCCTTTTCAATGTGGCACCGCAATGGTGCTCTTTCCTATTGCATCTAGTTTATCTGGGCTCCAGATTGGGACAATTGAAGGATATCTAGCTGCGCTGTCCATTTTCAAGCGCTCCTCGGAAGAGGTTTCTTACTTCAAAATTCCAGTAATTCAATTCTTGAAAGGCTTACTAATGTGTACCGTCCAGTCCCCTTTCATGTCCCAACTTGGGATTTAAATCTAGTACTTAAGTTTCTAACTTGTATACCTTTTGAGCCTCTGCTCTCCTGTCGCTTGAGGCTTCTAACATTAAAGACTGTCCTTCTTGTGGCCTTAACATCAGCCCCCAGGGTTAGTGATCTACAGGCTCTCTTATGTAAACCTCTATATACTACTTTTTACAAGGACAAAGTGGTTCTTAAGGTTAAACCCTCTTTCTTCCCAAAAGTAGTTTCTGACTTCCACTTGTCACAAGAAATACTACCAACATTCTATCCTCCTCCTCATTTGGGCAAAGAGGAGAGACTGCATTGACTGGACCCTAAAAGGGCTCTGTTTTTACATTTCAAGAATGTCAAAATTGCACCAAGATGACCAACTTTTTGTAGGTTATACAGGTCATAAATTGGGATTAGCAGTGACAAAACAGACTATATTCCGCTGGATCATTCCGGCTATAATTGAATGCTACAGATTGGCGGGAAAGGACCCACTGGATGGGCTTCAAGCCCATTCCACTATGTGGGGTGGCTTCTTCTACGGCTCTGAAGAGGGGAGTCCCTGCAGCAGATATTTGTTCAGCTGCAACATGGGCTTCAATGCATACCTTCATCAAGCATTATTGCTTAGATGCCTCTTCTTCCAATGAAGGTTTATTTGCCAACGTGGTACTTCATTCCGTCCACGAGAAGAATAACTAGTGCTCCCACCTCCAAAATTACCACTGCTATGGGAGCCTATCATAAGATGAGGAATACGTGGGAGGACACAATCCAGTCGAAAGAATGTTACAGTTGGTAAGTAACTTGTTCTTCTGAGGCTTGTGGAATCTGCTTAGATCACATGCTATGCATAGGCCGACATCGAGTGGAAGCTGCAGAGTATGTTTTTGAAACTTGGAAAGGGACGTCGACGGGGCGTGCCAGTAATACTATCTCTAGTATGATGTCCACTGTAACCCCTGGTCTTTTCATGCGTCAAGGTCCCTCAGATTGTTTTTTTTCCACCATCGTAGACTGATGCATAATGTCGGAGTTCCTTTTGGCTGACGTCTTTTATTATTGTTAAATTAGTTAGTTACTCTTTCTATCCTTTCTCCACACCGACTTCGACAACATCCTCGACGGCGGTGGAAAGGACGATCGTCTATTGATTCGACTGACCACTTTGGCCTTGGAAGGCTGCACCGTGCCTCGGCCGTAACAGTAAGGAGAGTGGGGGGGTGGACATTGGAGAATGCATTTTCCATTTTGTTTAATTATGGCTAGAACCCGGTTTAAATTCTGCCCTAGTTGGGCAATCTGTCATGCACAGGATCACAACTAGGGCCATTGTCGAGCCTGCAAGCTCTTCAAGCCAAAGACACTCCTAGACCAAAAGACAAAGCGCTGGGCCCATCACGCCATCCAGGCTGAGGCCGCCATGGACGTGGAGGGAACCTACAGTGATGGCAGCATCGCGGTCTCTTTGGACGGAGAAGGCGACAGGGAACCATTAGATTCCCAAGTGCAAGCCCCTGACCCCAATAGACAGGCTGGTGTCTCTGTTACGGGGGCGACACCCGGCGGCGGTAGCACTCGCACTACTCCCAGCACTAAGCACATAGAAAAGAATCAATGCTAACGTCGACCAAACGCCCACACACAGCGTCAAGGAGGAGGTACACCGAATCCCTGTCCTCTGGTCACTCAAGGTCCTGATCGCCGCACGACAGGCCCTGTAAGTCAAAGGACACATCAGACGCTGTGGCCAAACCCTCTGCTGAAGACGAGGCTTCAGTCCGCTCCACTGCCAAAATTTGACGTACCATGTCGAAAGCGGCCAAAGGCACCAAGAGCTCGGGATTGGCCCACTTGGTGGAAACACATGTCACAGAGCCTCTATAAGGCAGAAAATTCAAAAACGCTCCTCCAAGAGTCACTCTAACAAGGAGAAATGTAGCACACCTCACAGGGAGGAACACTGTTTCCCAGGAGGAAGGGACCCTGTCGGAGGCCTTAAGAAACAAGGGCCATCCTACACCTCGGGCCCAGCCTACACGTCAGAGAAAGGTTACACCTCCTTACCCTGGGGCCATACCATGTTTAGCAACATGGACTGCTGAAGCAATTGACAGGGTCATATGACAAGGATGACATTTATGGAATACTTCTTTGAGAAACCCCCAAGCTGTCCAACATTTCAACATCACACCACCAACTACTGAGGCTTCATCCTCCCAGCCCACAGCTGAGAGGCGATGTCCTCACGCCCTTCCTATTTCACCTCAAGGGGACCCAGGCCATAGTGATCAATAGGATCTAAATACAGACACGGAGGACAATTATACTTTACCAGAAACAGACCATTATTATGATGATGATGATTAGGAAGAGGATGTGTACAACTTACCCTCTTCAGTTAACCTAGACGCACCAGTGACTGATTCACCAGTTGACAATCAACCACTACATAACGATATGCTCGTGAAGGCAGCTGAGCACTTTCGAATTCAGACCCAGGAGATTTGGCTGGATAAAGATTTTGTGGAAGATCTATTGGGAGACAGGAAGGCAGCCACCCAATTCATTCCAATCCTTCAGTCCCTCCAAAGGAGGATACAACCTTCTCTGGAGACCCTGAACCAAACGCGGGCAGTCAAACCATGTGTTGAGAAACTATTCCGTCCTGCATCATTGGATCCACTTTACATCAGGGGCCAGCTAAGACCGGACTCGCATGTGGTAACCACAACTCAAGAGGGCCGGAACACCTTTAGCCTCATCGGAAGCGTTCTCGATAAGGAAAGTAAACTCTACACTCTGGGGAGAAAGGTGGCTACTTCAGAAGGCCTTTCAAATGTGGAATGCGAACAACACAACACTTCTGGCAAGCTACAACTGCCACAAGTGGGACGAGGTGACAACACTAATAGCTTCAGCTCCTGGACCCCTCAAATCACAACTGGCCCTAGTAGCAGCAGATGGCAACGCAGTATGCACCTGCATCTTAAAGAACAACTTGGATGCCGCACACAATGCGGGCAGGATCATTGCCGAGGGTACCATCATTAGACGCTATGCATGGCTACGGCAGTCTGGTTTCAAACCTGAAACACAGGCAACACTCCCGAACATGCCGGTGGAACCGAACGCCCTGTTTGGGAAAGCCGGGGAGGATGCCTTGAAATCCGCCACAGAGGAATATGATGCTTTAAAATCTCTAGGCCAGCTAACCAGCCAGCCACCAGGCCAGAGAGGCGAAAGCAATTTTCGTATGTTTCGTGGTCAAAGCTCTAAAAGGGATTCAGGTTATCGTAAAGTCGGGGCTCATCCTGGGGTAAAAACCAGAGACCATCCTTGCACGGGTTCCAGAGGGGCCAGTGCCAATCTCGTGGCCGGGGGAGATCCTCTACATCTAGAGGTGGAGCTACACCTCCTAAACAATGACAAACCGCTTCAGGTCCCCTCCCATGCCTCTCCAGTCGGAGTGCGTATTTCACACTTCATCCACGCATGGAAGGGAATCGCCACAGACATGTGGGTCCTATCGACCGTAGCGGGGGGTGGGGAGATTGCTTGGAACTAATTCAACGACTGTCCAACCATCCCCCACACCAAAACAACCATGAAGGAAGTACAACTCATCATTCTCGAAGGTTGCAGCACTGTTACGCCATAGAAATCGTCCCAGCGAACGAGGTTAACCAGGGTATTTATTCAACTTACTTGCTTATGCCAAAAATGAACTAACTGTGCGCCCAGTATTAGACTTATGCCCTGCAAACTTTTATGTAAAGCCACAAAAATTCTGCATGACAACGCTACAGGTATTCCTCTGCTAAAGCGGGGGGGACTGCCTGACAACACTGGATATGAAAGATGCCTATTTTCATATTTCAATGTTCCCAGCGAACAGGAAACTCTTGCGTTAAAAGATGGGAAACCAGCACTACCAATTCAAAGTGCTGCCCTTCAGCAATAGCGTCTGCTGCAAGCGTATTCACCAACGTACTGGTGGTGGTGGCAGCGCACCTGCGCAGGGAGGCAATCCCAGTGTACCCCTACCTGGACGACTGGCTGATTCCAGGGGAATCACCCCATCTTTGCAAACAAAGCACTCAAAGAACCATAAACCTTCTCTTCCAATTGGGCTTCTCAATAAAGGAAAAAAAATCATGCCTTGTGCCAAGCACAACCAAACAGTACCTAGGAGCCGTCCTAAACACGGAAGCAGGGTTGGTCTTTCCATCAATGGAAAGAGTTCAAAACATTATACGGCAAACACCTCTGTACCAAGCCGGTCGCCAGATGTGTACGCAAAGTAATGCGTTTACTAGGCATGATGGCATTGTGCATTTGGTCCCACACGCACGTTTGCACATGCACCCCATGCAGGAGTGGTTGGAGAGACAATGGTCTCGGGCAAACTGTCAGTGGGACGATCTAGTCGTCGTTTCGCCAACACTAGTAGAAGACTACGCTGGTGGACGAAGGAGATCTGTTAAAAGGAAAATCCTTTCACGTTCCGGCAGTGCAAGCAATCGTTACAACAGACGCAACATTCTCTGGGTGGGCGCCACATCACCTTCAACACACAGCACATCATCTGTGGACTCACAGCACTGAACCACATCAACCTGCTGGAACCTCTGGCAGTATTCAAAGCGCTTCAAGCATTTGAGGTTCAGCTAACGAATCAGTTGGTTGAAATCCTAACTGACGGCACCACTGCTATGTTCTACGTCAACAATCGGGGGGACACATTCTCCAAATTTGTCCAAACTAGCATAGAACGTATGGAACTGGGCACTCAGACAGGGATGTTCCCATCTTCCCAACATGTTCCAGGGGTACTTAATAGTCTAGCAGACATCCCCCCATCAGAAAACATGTGGCGACTAGACTCAAATGTCATAGACCACATCTTTTTGCGGTGGTGTTACCCCACACTAGACTTGTTCGCTACAGGAGATAACAAGCAATGCCCAGACTTCGTGTCCAGGTTTCCCCAGCCAGACTCCAAGGGGAACACCCTATGGATGAGCTGGTTTGGGAAATTTGCTTACGCTCCCCTCCCGCCTCCAACTCCTCTGTGAATCTTGTTCACCATCCTGCTCATTAGAGAACAGAAGACTCTCCTCCTAGTTGCTCCCATGTGGGCAAGACAACCATGGTATCCACATCTGCGCAAACTGGCGATGCGTGATCCCATCAAACACCTGTGTCAGACCAACCTACTGACCCAATACAGGGGAATAACAGTTCTCCAGCATTGGATCTTTCATGGATTCACATGCTTAGAATATTCCCTGCCGTCAGGCTGGGAATCCCCGGTACATTATATAGACCCTTTCCCGTAGGAAAACTTTTCGACGCTTATGCGTCCTATCCACCTCGTTTTGTATCATGCGTGCCCGCGCCGTCAGGACGCCATGATATAAATACAGGACCCGCCCCTGCGCTCCCTCAGATTTCAACCGTCTTTCAAAGTAGTGGGATCCTCGTGGTTACTGCTAGTCGAAATTAGGTTTTATTTGCCGCATGGCTCCTGAGGTCATAGTTTGGACATCTAAATCTGCCACAAAGGTGTATGGATTTCTGATGTTTGTTAATCTGCTTAGAATCACATGCTGTGCATATGGTCCGACATCCAGTGGTAACCGCAGAGTATTGCATCTTGTCTTTCGAGAATCGAAAGGGGATGTTGACATGGGCATGCCTGTAACACTATCCCTACGTAACGTGTAGTGTACCCAAGATCCCTCACACGTTTGGGTCCCTCAGATGTTTTTTTTTTTCTGTCCAGCATATTGGTCGCCTTCTGCGGAGCTCGTCAAAGAAATTGCTTATCGCCCCCTCAACCTTTGTTCGAATAGTTATATAATATAAAAGAATTCAGATCACCCTTCCGTCCCTTATTTCGACGGCTGTTCCAGATCTCCGATGAAGACCTTCAGAACTTTGACGGACGGTGATCCAGTCGACGCTTCCGACCACGTGGCCGGGCCTTCCGCCGGCCTACACAGTAGGGAGAGTGGGGTCGGGGTGGACATTTCTGTACAATCTGAGAATGCCTTTCCCATTCCTTCGTCTTTCTCTTTTAGTCTTCGTCACTCTACCCATCCTCCGCTATGGAGAGGACTCCATTTAGGTTTTGCCCTAATTGTAAGAGCAAATTTCCTTGGAAAGATGAGCACAGACTGTGTTAACCAGTGCTTGCCCCTCGATCACAAGGAAGGATGCGCGACTTGTAAACTCCTCCGTTCTTAGACATTAAAGGAGCGTAGAGTCAAGTGGTGGTTGGCCTATGGTATGTCAAAGGCCGAGTTTTCTCCCGCTGCCGCAGCCACCGAACTTGACTACGGTGAGAGTGACGATCAGACCTCCGAACCAGAGGTTGTTGACCTTTCGACGGAACACTCACGTTCCGCATTCTCTCCCCAGCCCCACTAGGCACGGCTTAGGCACTGCTATAGGGAAGTCACGCCCCGGCGACAAAGACAAACATGTACATAGCACTAAACGCACAACCCCAAGTCAAACTTCGGCCAAGTCGAAGTCTTAAGTGCCAACAGGTACACCGGAAGTTCCGGCGGAACCCGCCAACCGTCACGATCGGCAGCCCTCCCCACAGTCTCATATGCGCCTAGCTATCGGGCCATCAAAGACAAAGGTCGCTAACCCTAATATACCAGGTTCCGTCCGGACGCATCACAAGAAGGCGTCCGGCGACGATAGGGTTCCGGTTCCGCCGAAGACTGCACCACCGGAATAGGCTGCCGCCAAAGACCAGGCCCTGGCTGCGCCGAAAGACTCCCTTGCAATCGCAGGCTGAAGCTACGTGCCTCCCGCCTGCGGAGGATGTCGCCGAAAGCTTAGCTAGGATTGTTTCTGCCGATTCACAAACGGCAGTCCAGGGATGCTCCAAGGCCTACCGAAAAGGCCAAGGATGGCCGAAGGGGAGTACTGGAACCCACCCATAAGTCGAAAGAGATGCACAGGGACAGCACACCTTCATCGGTCTCTCGGAGTTCTCTGAGGGCCAAGGAGGACCATCTTCGACACTGAGACAGATCTCTACGTTTTACGACAGATGAGCGTGTTCAGGACCATTTTCCTCCGCTAGACTATTCTAGGCCTTCGGTTTGGACTAGAGAGAAATTTGAAAACTGCATGGAAAGACTAGACAGGTTTGTTTTCCGTGTAGAACAACCCACACCAAGGAGGCCACGGGATGAGCCCTCTGCACCCCAGAGCAAAATTCCCAAGGCTTTTTGACCCCTCTTTGGAAGAGGATGTATATAACTACGACTTAACTGAAGAGGACATTCCTGCAGACACTTAGGATGAGGAATTAATCAACCCTGAGGACACACATGATCACATGGAGGGCTGGGAGGAGAACCCAGATGTGGGTGACCCTCAACCATGGCAGTCTCCAGATCCACAAAATCCTAATGCCCTGTCTCTGGATTCTCCCCAGTCCACCCCCACTAGACAACCATCGCCAGTGGATGATCAATTAACGTTCAACGTAATGTTGCGTAAAGCAGCTGAACACTTTAAAATTGCAACAGATGAAGCTGTCCCTGAAGCTGACTTCGTGGAGGACATCCTCAAGGAGAAGTTGCCGATCAGCCAGGCAATTCCTCGCCTCAATTCAATTAAGAAATGTCTGGCTCCTTCCTTATCAATGTCTGCTCTCACAAGAAGTATTAACCCAACAATAGAGAAACTCTTAAGTCCTTCTCCCTCGGACCCTCTGTATATCAGCGGTCACACCACCCCAGATTTTCTGGTGGTGACTTCTAGAAGAAAGAGCGCAGGGGTCGCTTTGTGAACCAGCTAGGCACCCCCTGATAAAGAAGGTAAACTACTCCACACCCTTGGGAAAAGGATCACGGTCGCAGCAGCGTTTTCAACACGTATTGTCAACTACACAACCTTGTTGGCCAGCCACGCCGATGCACAGTGGGCCTTACTACAGGAAGGCATACAGGAGGTTCACGAACCTCTATGTACTGGTGGTCTCACCACTGTCACTGAGGGCAGACGAGTGAACCAAAGCATACTTAAAAACACTTTGGATTCTGCTGGTTGATCCCTAGCTCAGGGCACACTCCTGAAGAGACATGCATGGCTACGGAATTCTGGATTCAGGCCAGAGACGCAAGCGTCACTGATGACTAAACCCGTGGAAGAATCCAACCTGATTGGGAAGGCGGTCGATGAGGCCCTCGAGACTGCAAAAAAGGAGCATGACACCCTGAAAATACTGGACCAAATTACACAGAGACCCTCTTCAAGACAAGGATCTGGGTCCAAACAGTTTTTTGGTGGCCAGCGCTTCCGTCAACAATACTCCTCGGGTGAAACAATTGGAACTTCTCACAGGGAAACAGTGGATACACCACCCCGTATCCCCAAAGGGGTCAGCGTCGTGGGAAAGTAAGGGGTTGGGGTCTCTTCCCCTAGAGCCTCTGCGGGCACAGGTTCAAAATGACCTGAAGATCCGGGTCTCCTCCCATGCCTCCCCGGTCGGAGGCTGGCTAACATTCCTTTGGGAGGGAAGAACTACAGAACAGTGGGTGCAAAAGATCATGGCCCACGGGTACTGTATAGAGTTCAACCAGTCCCTGAAATTCAGACCTCCACGAGCAAGACAACTGAAGAACATTTGGAAGTGGGCTCTCAAACGCAACATTTTTCTGCTATCACGTTCCAGGGGAACTCCATCTTCTGGCAGACTTACTCAGCAGAGACTTCCCGTTGCCCATGGAGTACGAATGGTGATTACACAGCCATTTTCGCAGAGATCGATTTGTTTGCAACTCTGGAGAAGGCTCAATGCCAAGATTACGCCTCCAGGTACCCCCAGAACGGACTCTGGATAACATGGTCAAGGAAATTTGTCTACGCTCTGGCAGCCCCCGAAACGCCCCCCCTTCCCCCGACTCCGTTTCTCAACAAGATTGTGCACAAGAAGCGCCAGGAACCCGTCACAATGATACTGGTGGACCCCCATGTGGGTCCCGATCTCCTCAGTCAAACTGCCTAGCCTGTACAACATGTTGCAAGAGAGAGGGGAGACTTCACCCATGCCCGCTGACATTGAACTTAGCGGCCTGGCTCCTGAGGTCATAGAGTTCAGACACCTGCAACTCCCTCAGAGATGCATGGACATACTTAAGGACGCGAGGAAACGTAACACCCGATATTGCTTTTCCAGCAAATGGAAGAGCTTCGTTATCTGGTGCAATTCCAAGGGCATCAATCCCATTGACTGCTCTCCCACGCACATTATATTGTACCTGACTCACTTGACTCGGGGCTGGTTTTTTAATTCCCTTAAGGTTTACTTGGCTGCTCTCTCAGCCTACACCACGTCACAACAGGTGTTGTGGTGGAAGATGCCAGTTAAGACTTTCATGGAAGGGGTCAAGAGGATTCATCCGCTCCTATTTCTAATCCAGCTCTCGGATGGGACTTGAATGTGGTACTAACCAGACTTATGGGGTCTCCATTTCATCCTATGCACAAAGCAAGCCTCAAGAATCTTACCTATATGACGGCCTTTCTAGTGGCTATCACTTCTATTAGAAGGGTTAGTGAACTGCAGGCCCTCTCAGTTCTGTACCCTTTTGTTACAGTTCAGGGAGCAGGTGGTTTTGCGCACTCACCCTAGATTTGCGCCTACATTGATCTCCAAGTTTCATGTGAACCAGTCAATAGAACTGCCTACTTTCTTCCAGAACCCTACTAACATGGCCGAAAGGAGTTTGCACACATTAGATATCCGTAGGGCAGTCGTGTTTTACCTGGACAGAACTAAACCACTTAGAAAGACGCGCCAATTTTCCGTTTCAGTGGCAGCTGGTAGAGAAGGGGATCCCGTCTCTAAATTGGCAATCTCGAGGTGGATTGTCAAATGCATCACACTTTGTTTCTCTCTTGCTAAGCGAGAACTGCCCTTCAAGCCTAGGGCGCCTTCTACTCGAGGCACTGGGGCTTCCATAGCATTCATTGCAAATGTTCACCTAGAGTCCATTTGCAAAGCTGCAACCTGGAGTTCTGCACAAATCTTTACATAACACTATTGCCTAGACACTCATTCCAGGTCTGATTCTCAGGTGGGACAAACCGTACTAAGACATCTTTTCACTACTGTTCCTTCTCACAACCCACCTCCAACTGCTGGTACTTCTCGCTAGTCTATGCACAGCATGTGATTCTAAACAGATTAACAAGCATCAGAAGACGTGCATTAATTACCGTAAAAGCATTTCTGATGATTGTATCTGCTTAGATCCACATGCGCCCACCCTTCCTTCCCACTCGGATGGAAGGAACATGGACGTCTTACTGTCTCTTTTCTGTATTCACTCGCGATAGTCGGAAGGCTCCCTCACGGCAGAAAAAATACAAGGACCTCGATGCATGAGGGATGTTGGGTACACTACACGTCACGTAGGGATGGTGTTACAGGCACGCCCACCTCGACGTCCCCTTTAGATTCTCGAAAGGCTAGATGCAATCCTCTGCATTTACCATTGGATGTCGGACTATATGCAAAGCATGTGCATCTAAGCAGATGCAATCATCAGAAATGCTTTTACGGTTCGTAATGCATGTCTTACTGTATGAAGGCAGTGCCAATTCTAACTTGGAGTTGAGTACTTTTCTGCATTGCCTGAGCATGCTTGGCAAGCTCGCAAAGGACTATTTTGGAAAAGGGTACTAGATTTACCCAGAGGCGCTCCAATACAAGTAAGGATGGACATTGGTTTAATTTCTATGTACACAATGGTAGTATGGAAGAGCCTAGCCTTATATTGCAAATGTATACTGCCAAATCCAACACAAGGCTTCAAAATACAACAAGGAGCTGTTGGCAAAGGTTTTGAATCGATTTTGAGAGAATGGAAGATTATCTGCTGTGCAATTTTATTAAACTTGGAGATGTCAGACGAAATTCTGATAACAATCCACTGTTAAACATAAATTGTGGACCCAAGATTGGATACACACGTAACAGAGGTAGTCATATTAGATGCCCAGGCGCCTCCAGAAGCTCATAGATGCAATACACTAAAATATCTGATAAATTTCCGAACAGAGATGATTGGTCGCAGTTTATGCGTTTTCATTTGAAACGCTACCCCACAAGAGTTACTGGAGCAAGCTCAAGAATTGGTAGGAGTGATCTGACATGTAGACTGTGTGCGAAGATTCAATAGAATCCCTGCAGCGCCTGGTATTGTTTTGCTCTACATTAACGGAACTCAGCTTGAAAATATTGGGCAAATGTATTGATGATAATGTTAAAGGACATTTGTACCGCGCACTATCACCACCGGAGTGGTCCCCGGCACTCTGGCGGCTCTGAAAGAGGAGGGGAGGTTGAGTTAGTGGGATGAAGCAGCAAAAGTGCAAGAGAGCAGTGATGTGCTGTTGGCGGCCTCAGCCTCGTGGGTCTGTTGGCTGGGCCTGGGGTGTTTGCAGCCGGTAGTCGTCGTCGTACTGTTGTGCAAGACTGTTTTTTGTTTTGTTGTTGCAATGTAGTGAGGTTTGTTGTGCTGTAGGTTTTGAGTGTTTGGTTTGGAGTTTGAGGTGTATGTAGAAAGGGAAATTGTTAGTAGGGTTGGTTAGTTTGCGTCTCTATCCTAGTTGAACAAGTTTGAGTATCTGCTCAGCAATGGTGGATTATGCTGATGCACGGGGAACAAGTGTCCTAGATTCTAGCATTGCTCAACTTTTTAAAGGACATTGTTACATTAATGGAGTTTTTTTTTTTCAAAAGGTAAAGAACACTATTTGAATGTGTTTAAGAAAAGTGGCAAAGTGACTTGCTCGTTAAGGTTTAAGACGTTGAATCTTAAAATGATTGTTTAAACATGGAGAGATTTATGTTTGGCTTTTACCATTCTCGATTTTAAAGTTTACAAATACTAAATTAAAAAAATAGTTATTTTTTAATTGCATCTTAAAATTACTTGGAATTGATTCAGGATAGAGCCCGTAACAACTCCACCCCAGGGAGGTCAGGTTTTTTATGGCCGCCAGCCAGGGTATATTGGAGCCTCCCTACTGGATATTTTATTGCAGTCCTATAATTTTTTCAGATTGCAATTGGTCCAAAGGCGAACCCAGAGAAACACTAGCCGTGCTCCACAAATAAAACCAATACTCTTGCAGGTCCACGTCCCAAAAAAACAGGACATTGGGGGCATTTAAAGGCAAGCATGGAATGGTTTTTAAAAATGTGTTCCGCTAACTGTAGCATGCTTGTATTACACATGCCCCAGAGCTCAGCCTATAAAGTGCCGCCTGTCTAGCTTGACTCTTGTAGATCTGCAGTGGCACTCACCGGACCCGCCCCATGATCCTGAATGAATCTAGACACAGCCCCACAATGTCTCGTCAATTGAGTGCCGCCTTTTTTACCTGGTCACTCCATACACTATTGGCCTTCATTCTGACACCTGTGAAAAACCAGAGGTCCTTGGGAATCCTGTACTCGGGTGGCCAGGGAAAGGCTATCGCTTTTGGATCCTGACACTGGGGGTGGACAAGCAAGGGAGGATCACCTGGGTAGGGAGTCCTTGGGGAGTGGGGCGGAAACACCCACTGGTGGGACATGGTATCCCGCCTTTTTCGACAACGCATTTAACCTCTATCCCTCTTTATTTTATGGGAAACCAGCTCCCATAATTCCTCCCCATTTTGTCTTGACAAAAGTACTGCACTGCGGAAGATGAGGAATGAGGTTGGAACGATTACCTCCCCTGACTTGCATTGGCCCTGTCCCTGGAATGAGGCCAAGCAGAGTCGGGCACGTAGCTCTAATGAGGTGCACCGGCCACTTAAGAATCTTTGTGAAAATAAAAGGTAGCACGCACAGGCACACTTTGAGCGAGGCTAGGCACGAAAAGGAATAGCTCTTGTGAGGCTGATGCGAACCAGGCTGTGGGAATTGGAAGGCCAACGGGCTGATCAACAATAAATGGATAGAGAGAAACAAAATGTTCATGCTTTTTGGAAGCCGCGAGTGTTCAAAAGGCAGAGCCGAGCGAGCGGAGGAAGGAAAGCTTCAAGGTGCCAGGAAACACCCCACAACGCTCCTGGGTAAATGGCGAAGTTGGGGAGGAGTCCATGAGGCGTTGGTAATGACTTTGAGCTGCAGGAAAAGATGACATTCATTTAACACATCCAGTGAGTTATCGAGGGCAACAAAAATCTTGTTAAAGGGAAAGTGACTGTGACTTGAAAGGTGAAGGTTGCCCGTGTGCCGATAAAACATGAATGAGAACAATTGTTAAGACAAGGATACAAAGTAGCAGAGTGGTCCTGTGAGAGGAAGTCGCACATTTGAAAATCTCTGAAATGTTATGAACTTTTCAAAGATATTGCAAGCGGAGATCAAAGGAAAGAAAGTTGAATAAGAGGAAAATTAAATGTGAATTGTGAAATATGTTACGAGGGCAAAAGTAGAATGTAAGAACTTTGGAAAAGTCCAAGAAAGCAAGTGAAGAGAATTAGCACTGCAAGTACCAAGCGGCATTTGTGCTGTAAGAGAAATTGTGAATTAAGAGATGCCATCATTAAAAATATAAGAACTACAAATACCAAGAAGCATTGGAGGAAAAGAAATACCAAGAGGTATTGGTGTTAAACGCAAACCTTTCAACAGGCCCGTTAGGCACGATTGTATGCAGTACCTTGTGGGTGGACTACAACAACCATGACCACCTGGCAATAGGAACCCAACCTTTGGTAGGAGTCTGTACTACACAGGTTGGTAGCGTGTTGAGCAGCCAGGCTTATCTCAAGGGGGTTCAATGTGAGCTGTGGTGGAGTTGCACAGGGATTCACAGTGACAAGTATTCAAAGAAACTTACACACACAAGGTATCTTGATTAAACAATTTTTAATTTAAGTCAGTTTTAATAAGCCTTTTTCAGAAGGGAGCAATATAAAACACACAAATACACTTCAAAATACACACTTAGTTTTCTAAATCGGCAAATACCCATTTGGTATGGCCCACACACTACCTACACCCTCAGTTGACTTCAATAGTTAGGGTGCTGGGGACATAAATATATCTGTTGCATTTAGTTTATTATTGAGAGGAGTGGCAAAAGGTTTCAGAATAAGACAAGTGTTCACACAATTATTCTTAATCGGGTAAGTACTTTAACAAAAAAAACAACAATGCAAAGTCAGTTAACTCTTTCCTAAAAGGAAGGCACAAAACACATAAGCAGAGGAGAGAATTCATTCAAGGAGCCAGGCCATCCAAAGTTAAGTTAGCAAAAGTCACGGTGAGCTGAAGCACTTCTTGCAAGTAAGTAAAAGTCTTACACAATGTTTTAGAAATCTATGTAGCATAAGTAGAATCAAATATAGGGCCACACGCTGTTAGGCCTGTGAGTAGCAGAAGATGCAAGCAACTCTACAGGAGCAACCAAGACAAGTCTCAACTGAGAAAAAGCAAGGTGGCACAATAAGAGGTAAGTTGTTTTAGACTATACAGTACCTTTAGGTTTTAGAAAAGTGCAGCAGATGGTTTCTGTTCCTGTGCAGCTCTGCAGATCCTGGTGTTCTGGGCCTCAGTTGTGGGGACAAGAGGGAGGACTTCTGGGGACTCCTGCAATGGGACGGTCACCGACCGCAACCAGCAATCTTCAAACAAGTGGCACTTTGATGTTTCAGCTCCTCGTGACTACTGCAAATAGCAACACAGTGGTTCCTGGCTGTGGAGCTGCGCTTTCCTTGCATCTGGGGTCCAGCACTCTGAGGTGGCTCAGTCCTGCCTCCTGGGAGTTCAGAGGATCGTCCTGGAGCTCTTGACCTGCTTAATAGCAACGCACACAATCTGGTGTTCCTCTCCCTGGCTATTCGGTTCCAGCAGTGGCAATTCAACCAGCTTTGAGAGGATGTCCTGGTGGCTTACTTTGCAGTTGATTGGTCCCACCAACTCAAGGGGAAAAGTAGTCCTTGCAGGACTTCTCTAGTCGAGGCGAATTCGGAGCTTCAGCACAGCAGCAGGGCTTCACCGGGCAAACCAACAGTCCAGGAGTTGCAGCAGGTGTCTCCCAAGTTCTTCTTCAGATTCCTTCGTCCTGCCTTTTATGCAGGTTTCTCCCATTAATTCCAGCCTAGCTGTCAATCACACAGCAGAGTGGCTGTCCTTGCCGGACAGCCAGCCGACCAATCACTTAAGAGTGCATTCCTGTCTCCTAAGAGACTAAGCACAGGGAGATTTGGGTACCTCCCTCACTTCCTGCCCCCGTTAGACACCCTGGACCAGAAGTGGGCTTCACTCGTGAATCCTGCCAAAGACAAAATGAACTAGGGGACCAAACATGGTTTGGCGCGTAGAGTAAATGTCAAGAAGGAACTTTCCACAATGAAATGGCGAAAAAAGACCGGGCTATTTTGACAAAAATGGCACCCTTGGGTGCTTTACCATGGCTGCGAACCCAGCCTGCAGTAAACACAATGGTAGTAAAAAGTAAACAACTGCCACCAGCCATTCGAGGAAAAAATTGTACATGAGAAGCTAGACAAAGGGGATATTAAGTAACCCCTCCAGCACCCTATTGTAAGATAGTGTGTGCTGGATCTAGAAAGTTACAAATTTAAGCAAAGTCAATTTCACTTCACTGCTTTTGGAAACAGTAGTTTATCCAAGAGAAGCATTTAAACCTTTGGGAAATCTGAAAGACTTCCCTGTGCCACTGCACTGAAGGTGCTGTGTGACACAATGTTTGTCAAACTCCACAACCAAAAGAAACTGTTCAAAATCATATTAAAATAGATGAGGGAGTCGGGGGGATGGGGGAGGGTCTTGCTCTCTCCAAGTTAAAAATACAAGTCATCAAAATCTAGCAAAGTTGCTGGGGGTCTCAAAGGTAGAGAGGAATTGGCACATTTCTGAGAGTTCTCCCTAACTAGGCCAAAGGGGCAGACTAAAGAGGGTGAAAGCAAGTACCAAGAAGTATTGGTGTCAGAAGAGGAGTATGAATTGTGAATTGAAGGAATATTAAGAGGTCGAAGTTGTCATGCAGTCTGACAGTGATGAATATACAAGATAAAACATTGTGAAGGGAACCCCCACGAAGTACAAGACAAATCTTTGCACAAATGTGAGAAATCGAAAGCTTATATACTCCTACGTCTCGTCCCCTTTCCTCCATACTAGTGAGACATTCCGTCCTTCGGGACGGGACCGGTGCACTTTTTTCCAAAAGCATCAAAAATTGAAAGTTTCTTTTGCCGTGGGGTACTGCACATGACCATAAAACCGCCCTCCTGAGCTCCGCCCCCGCGCATCGCCCTTCAGTCCTTTTCTCTGCGTGGTCGGGACTGGACGCACTTGCATTTTCGGGAGTTTTTTGTTTCTGTTGTCCTATCCTGCTCGGGTTCTGCGGTCGTGTAGTCCTCCATCTATGCAGGAGCGTCTGGGATTTGTCCTGTTCTTCATGCGAATGCTGCTTTGCTAGGGTGGATCCCCATTCTCTCTGCTTGGAGTGTCTCGGGCCAGACCACCGCTGGATTTCGTGCTTCTACTGCAATTCCCTCTCCGTCCGGGCACTCCAGCGCCGTCGTCTTCGGTGGGAGGATGTTTTCCAGTGCGTTCCTTCACCTCATCTTCAGCTTTTCATCGACGAAAAGAAGAGATGCCTGGTAGGTTCCTTACTTTGCAGGGCGCCCCAGCCGGGGGATTCCTTTCCGGGGTCTTCTCGGTCCAGGAGAGGCTCCAGTAGCTCTACCAGCAGGATTTCTCCTGAGGTGCCTCGCAGGCCTAATGGGCATACCAGTGTTTTCTCAGAGGGTTCCCACGACAGACCTACCAAGACCGGAACACCTTCCGAGGTTCACCTGTCGGGTGCTAAATGTTGGCCCAGTTCGTCTGAGGCTTTGGGCACAGGGGTTCGCTCCGAGACCTGTTTCTGGAGCTTTCCACACAGACACCGGGGTACGCCCTGGGGCCTCCTTTTCTGGCTCTTTCTGTACCAAGCTACGGCTTGAGGCCCCTCACGAGGGAGCAATACATACCGGGAAGATCTGTACCGACAAAACCGAGACATGTTCCTAAGGTCTTGTCGGTAAGGGTGATTCCTCAGGTTTCCTCTGCTCATCGCAGTGATACCAGTTCTGTCGAGGGGGCAGAGAGGGTGGTCGTGCACCGTAACACCTGTTTTTGGCTGTCGAGATTCCTCCCTTTGAAGCTAATGTTGGGACCACCTTCAAGATGTCGACGAGCAAACATCTGAGACCCCCCCCCCCAGTACTGGCTTGTCCGAGGGTCCTTGTGTCAAGGCTAAAATGTTACTGAAGTCCCCTGACCAGCCTGAGGAGACGATTGCCTCAGCTGTAAATGTGACGCAGTTCTTGTAAGGCATCGACAAAATGGCGGCCCACCCCTCCTGGTCTACGTCGGCCATTTTGGATTCTTCCCTTACACCTCCGTTCTCGACGGCGGGTGCTTGGAATCTTAATGTTGGGGCTGAGCAGCCTTTTTCACCTTGGGTGGAATGTAAAAATCTGTTCCGCCCTTCTTATGACTGTCATGCTCGGATGCTGCTGCCGCCACATGTCTCGCTTTCTCCTACTTCTGCTCCGCTGGTCTATGCAGATCCGATCGGTGGAGGGCCTTCCTGGCAACCATCCTCATTGCGTTTGTGGGGGTATGCCCCATATGAGAGGCCTCTGCCTACTCCAGCTCCTAAACCTTGAACAGAGGATGCATTTTTCGGGAAATTGCATTTTTTGACCCTATGAAAGAGTACTTTAAGGGTCTTTTCAAAGAAATCTACCCTGAACCTCCGGCTCCACCTTTCACCCTGGCGGTGCCTGTGGTGGTACCACCTCTTCTACAGTAAGTGAAAAGAAAACGGTTTCACTTACTGTGTTTCTCCTCTAAACGAAACACTGAACTCTGGATCATACCACCCTCTCCTTAACGACTTTCCTCTGGCAGCCATCTTCAGATTTTTACTGCATGTGCTAGTGTTGGGAGTCCTTGTGTTTTACACTGTGAGCTATGCTACGTTTTCGATAAAAAGGGTCTATATTTGTGAAAAAGAGCCCACATGCTCTTTGACTCCCTCGGCTGGTAAGCGGCTATCCGTTTGTTGGTGAATTTCCACGCCCCCTCACTAGCAAGAATCGTTGAAGTTTCATCGAAGATTCCAGAAGGCCATCAGGCCTACTCTGCACTCCGGACCATCCCCAGCGCCCTCAAAAGAGGCTCAGAACCTGTGGCACTGGGCTGTTGCCCAAGAGATGTTACTCATCCCCTTTCACCTGGCAGGAGTCAAGAACACTGTCTGACTCCCTCAGCAGGGAGCTGCGATCCTGCCATGAGTGGGAACTTCGACAGGATCAGGTGGGCTGCCTCTTTCTCTACTGGGGAAGACCCCAGATTGAACTGTTTGCGACGGCGATGAATTCCAAATGCAAGACATTCGCCAGCAGGTACCACCAGTTTAGGAGCATGGGGGGGTGCGTTTTCCTGTTTCTGTACGCATCCTCCCCCATATTGCCTCTCCTGCTGCGAGTCATCAATCAACCAAAACGGTGCCGATGCAGGATGATCCTCGGCGCCCTGGCGTGGCCGAGGCAGATATGGTACCCGTCACCTCTGTCACCTCTGTCACCAGTCAGCCTGTCCACGTCACCTCCGGTCGCTGCCAGTGGTTGTGGATCTATGCACCAGAGTAGGAGGCGCAATACTGCATCACGACCCATGGTCGCTGAACCGGAGGGCTTGGCTCTGGCAGCCTGAGGTTACAAGTTGCCGACGGACTGCAGGGAGGTCCTTGCCAGAGCACTGTCAACTCTTAAGTGCTACGGGCACAAGTGGAAGGGTTTTGCTATGTGGTGCTGAGCGCAGAAGTCCAATCCTCTGCTGGTCTGGGCCCGCAGATTCTTTTGTACGTGTTGTCCTTGGCCAAGGCGGGGCTTAGGCACACCTCTATCAAGGTGAATCTGGCTGCCATCTCCCACTACACCAGGTCTCCAGGATGGTCTTCTCTTTGGTCCCACTGTCTCGTCAAGGAGTATCTAAAAGGGCTGTTTTGATAATTCCCACAGGTGAAGGCGCCTGTCCCGGCGTGGGAACTCGTGTGGTACTGACGAGGCTCATGGGGGGCAGGGAGACCTTTTGAGCCTATGCATCAGGCCCCTCTCGTTCATCTCATAGAAAACGGCTTTTCTTGTGGCCATCAAATCTGCCAGGAGGGTGGGTGAGATCAGGCCCTATACTGCAAACCGCCATATCTGACGCTTCATGACTCAAGGGTGGTGCTGCGGATGCACCCCCTCCTTCATGCCAAAGGTTCAGTCGGAATTCCACCTCAACGAGCCTTTGGTGTTGCCCGTGTTCTTCCGAAACCTTTGTTGCCGGCTGAAAGGACTTTTCACTCACTGGATGTGGCTTGTGCTCTGAGGTTTCTTTGTGGCACGCACAAAGAGTTTCCGGAAGAGGTCTCAACTATTTGTGAAATTTGGTCATGTGAACCATAGGAAGGCCTTGTCCAAGGTTTCCATCTCCAGGTGGCTCTCTGGCTGTATCACACACTGTCATCGGTTGGCAAACTGACCGCTTCCCGGCAATCCGAGCCCATTCCACCAGAGCGATCGCTGCAACCATGGCGTTCATAACTAGTGTGCCCCTGCTGGACATCTGCAGGACTGCTCCTTGGAGGTCTACGCACACCTTCATAAAATTCTACTGTGTTTACAGGGATTCCAGAGAAGAGTCCAGGGTCGACCAAGCTACGCAATTTGATCGCTTTAAACGAGAGCCTGTTCCGGAGGTAAGAGTATTTGCTCTTGAGGCCAAGGATGCGTCTTGCAGTCCTGTTCTGGATTAGTTGAAGAGTGCGGAGAGTAGAAGGCAGATTGCGAAAGAAGCTGTTGCAGTAGTCCAGCCTAGAGAGAACTAGGGCCCTGGAGACCATGATATTCTGGAGGAAAGTGAAAAAAGGAAGAATTCCTCTGAAGTGGGCCTTCTTGGCAAGGTCTATGATTTGAGGAGAGTGGTCGAAGATGACACCAAGGTTTTGTGCCTCAAAGGAAGGCGAAGAAAGAGGGCCCAAATAGAGTGGCCAGAGTGAGAGGAGCATGAGCAGAGTTCCCAATGAGAAGAATCTCAGTCTTACTGGCATTAATAATAATAATAATCTGGCATTTATATAGCGCTACGAACCCTCAGGTATCTGAGCGCTGCTTATTACCCACGGTGTGTGGTTCTCATTTATCGACCTCGGAAGGATGAAAGGCTGAGTTTGGCCCTGCTGGGATTCGAACCTGCGTTGGCAGGCTCTGCACGGATGCCAAAGCGAGCGCTCTACCCGCTGTGCCACTTGACCGGCAGAGATCGTTGGAGGTGCACGAATCCTGAATCGCGGATACAGTCATGAATGAGTGAGAGTGGAGTGGAGATTGAGGTGAGGTGTGCCTGAAAGAGAGCAGAGTGACATCCGCATAACACTGAAGGTTTGAGGTAAACCTAGAGATCAGGTGGCCCAAAGGGGGTTGGGTGGCAGCTAGACATTGCAGAGGCAGGGTGAATGGCTAGAGCCCTGGGGAACACCACATGTGGAAGCGAGGTGGTAGAAAGAAAGGACCCAAGTTAGACCTGGGAGGGTTGGTCCAGGAGGAAGGTCAACCTCTCCAGGGCCTGATCTTTAATGCCCAGCTTCTCAGTCGATTGATCAGGATGAATCGATTGACAGTGGTAAAAGCAGAGGAAAGATCAAGGAGCTTGAGGACTGAAGGAAGGCTGAAGTCAAGATTAGAGAGCAGATCATCAGTGTTCAGGAGAGCAGTTTTTGGGTCTCTGGCTGCTCTGAAGCTAGACTGATGGTCATGCAGACAACTAACAGATTCAGTGTGAAGAGTAAGCTGGGAGATGGCTGACATTTCCAGGAGTTTGCCCAGGAAAGGAGTGATGGAGATCGGACAATAGTTTACTAGACGGGTAGGATCGGCAGAAAGCTATATAAGGGGGGTTGCACAAGGGAGTGCTTGAGGGGAAGATCCAGTGGCGTAGGAGTGATTGCAGAAATCGGCCAGGTCTGGAGAAAGGGTGTCAATGTGGTCCTTGATGGTTCTGGAAGAGCGGTGCAGCACATGTTTGGATGACACTTTCATAGATCGGACTTGTCTAGAAACATTGTTGGGTATTGTCATAGGGAGGAGAGGGACAGGCTGGGAGAGGAGTGAGGACAGGATGTCCTGAGTTTTAGTGGTGAAGTGAGAAGCCAGAGCCGTACAGGGGGCCTGTGAGGAAACATGAGAGGTGGAGACTGCAGATGGATTGCCCAGCTCCTTGCAGTTTTTAGAGTTCGGCTGTGTTCGAGGCCGCAGAGACGCAGGCTTGGTTGTGGACTCTCTTCTTGGACAGAACAGAGAGTCTGTATTGCCGTTGGAGCAGGCGGCAAGCCCGTTTGTCATAGGATGCCCCCCAAAGCCCTCCACTTCCTGTCAGCCACCATGCACTTGTGTTTCAGGGCGGCGAGTTCAAAGTCCTGCCAAGAGAGTCTCTCGGAGGTAGGCTTTAGAGGATCTGTGATTATTGCGACAGCCGAAAATGCCGACTTTGTTTTTAAACCCGCACCCTCCCACCATATTATATTCTATACCCGCCCACATATATATATGTGGTGTAAGGGGGGGTAAAAAAGTCAGCATTTTCAGCTGTCGTAATTGTCAGGGCGACATTTAGGTACAATTTCGGCTTCAGATGGATTTTCATGGCAGGACAAGGATGTCCAGTGTTGGAGATGGAAAGATGCAGTTTGGAGAGGTCTGTGTAGACTGCGAGTCAGTCGCAGGAGTGGGAGGCACAGAGAAAGTCGACGCAAAGGCATCTACTGACGCATACTTCATGGGTTGAATGACTGAGAAGGTAGGTTGCAGGTAGTTTGGCTACCGGACAAAAAAACAAATAGACTTCAAATCCCTCTGCATAGCCCATGGAGCACTAGTGACAAGGAGCTGCATTCCTCCAAGCAGACATTACTTATTAGCAACCCAGAACAACTAGGATCTAGCACAAATGGCCATGCTGGGGTAGGTTTTGCTTAAGGGACATAGTTTCAGGTGAGCGGGAAGTGGTCTGCCCAAGAGAGGATTGGTGAGGGGGTTAGAGAGGGGGATGTCTGAGGAGATGAGAACATCCAAGGTGTCTCTGGTCGAATGTGTCGGACCGGAGGGCAGTATGGAGAGAGAGTGAGTTTCAGAGGTTGGGGAAGAGCCTAGCGGAGGGATTGGAATCAGCCAGGTGGATGTTTCCGAGGAGCAGTTGAGAGGTAGCGGCAAGGAGAAGAGAGGTCAGTCCATTCTGAGAGTAAGAGAGCAACCTGGCCAGGTGGCCTGTAGATCGTGACCACAGTCCGAGAAAGGCCAGATGAGATGGAGAGCCTGCAGAACAGGCATTCAGAGGAGGAGTAGGCCTGTGTAGGAATGAAATAAGCAGGGACCCACTCTGGAAAAATCAGAGCTACTCCACCACTGGGTCGATTGGTTCTGGGCTCGGAGAGTATCTTGTAGCCATCGGGGAGGAGTGTGTCAAAACTTGTGATGCAGCTGGGCGTGAACCATGTCTTGGTGAGAGCAAGGACATCCAGGTGAAGTTCTTCGAGGAGGTTGCAGATGTCAGGAGTGTTTGACAGCAGAGCGAGAGTTTTAAGTAGTGAGGTGGAGCAGGTTGCCACATTTGAAAGACTTCCGGGGTGAGGAACAACCTGCAGAGGTGGTAGAGGGGTCAGAGGGTGGGCATATGTGGTGGCACAAGGTGGCTAGAAGCCAGGGAGGTGGCAGAAGAGCTAGAGGGGTGTTAGTATGAGTAGCGGGAGAAGGAAGGAAGGAAGGAAGTTAAGACGCTGGAGACGCCTTTCGAAAAGGAGATTGGGCTGAGGGCCCTGTACCAAGACAGTGCCAGTCAGATATTAATGATGGTATTGGATGAGTGATAGGAGGCCAAGAGGACCTCCAACAGAGTGCCTCCATTAATGGGCGAGGAAGAGATGGGTGTGCTCAGACCATATAAGGTGTCCATAGGTCTGGCGAGGGACGTTGTTTAGCGTCTATCTGGAGGAAGCACTGATGTGAGAATCCGCAATGAGGGAGGCCAGGGATGGAGATCAGGATATCCATCTTGAACCTTTCCCTACCAGACTTAGTGAGAGGGATGGGATAGGAGAGGGATAGGAGATAGAGTAGCAGTTTGAGAAGATAGGAGAGATTGAGATCACCATAGAGGGTACATAGAGGCAAGAAGGAAGTGGGAGGAAGGAAGCACATCCCAAAGCCAAGCACCACATAACATGCATGGGAGGCTTATTGTTTCCTGATGGGCCGCATCCTGCATTTGTGTTGTCAGGTGTTAGAGGGCTATTGCAAGGTTTGTAAGCTGCTTTGAATGTGATGTGTAGTTTGGAGAGTTTATTGGGGGTAAAGAGGGGGTCACGAGCCATCTGGGCATGTCTAGTAGGTGGGTGTTGAGGGAGTGTGGTTGAGAAAGTTTTGGTTATCTGGTTGTGGGTAGTCTCCGGGTATAGTGCAGCTATTATTTTACTTTCTCTTTATTGAGCACTCCCCTTTGCATTGGCGTGGGGATACATTGTGGTTAGAGTGGTGCTCGTCTGGGTTTGGAAACCAGACTAAAAAGAGGGTTAGTAGTGATTGTGTTCAGTACTGTAATCGGTCTCTGGTGTGAGCATTTATCTAGCCGGGCCAAGGGTAATTTGGTTTCATGGGTCCTCTTGAACTCACTTAAAGTGTGTATTCCTTGGTACATTGGTAGGAGAGGTGTATGCTGTTGTGTTCTCACTGTGTCCTGATTGAATTAACTCAAGTGCTTTGTTTCAATGCCTTTTGGGATGTAGTTTGGGCACCCTATGGCAGTGGTCTTCAAACTTTTTTGGCCTGGGCACCCCCGAGCAAAGTTTGGGCAAGCCGCCCTCCCCCCCACCCCCCCCCCCCAAGTGACAGATGGACAGTATGTAGAAATCACTATGAACTTTTGCATGCCGTCACCGTTAGGGGTGTCACGGTATTAGTTTTATGACGGTACGATAACCCTATTGCCAAATGACGGTATATCATGGTTATCGCGGTATAGCAGGTGGAGGTAACTAATCTTAAATATTTTCTAAAAGGCCATAAATTGACAGATTTATCATCGCAAACAAAACCAGGCACCCAGGCATGTACTCTGTACATTGGAATCGGTTGTAGCCTCAATGACGAAAATGGGGATAGGGCCACAGTACATGAAGTGGGTGCAGTTGCTATGTTCGGAACCAATGTCTAGAGGCCAAACAGGCAACATGTATTCAGACAAGTAGCAACTATACAGGGGCACAAGTCGAGGCTGCCTACTGTCCCTAATGCTGTACATTATAGCGGCAGAACCCATAGCAGCGTATTTGACACCGGAATACAGAGATACGGGCATAGAGAATGGGGGTCGGGGGGGCAGAGGTGAAGCATGTAGTGTATATGTATGTGGATTACATGTTGCTGTATCTGAGCAACCCAGCAGTGAATCTGCCATACATTCTCGATGTTGGACAACTCTAGTGCACTTGCGGAAATTAAGATAAATACAAGTAAGATGTGCTTATTCCCGCTAGCCGCAGTGGCGGAAGTCTGGGAGAGTGAATTGCCAATCCTCCCTCTGCCGTGGAGTAGGACCTCCTACAGATACTTCGGGATCAACATCTATCGACACCTTGCACAGGCACACAAATTTAATACAATAAGGGCCAAAAGTGGGCTACTGAACTCCATGGATTTCTGCAGCAAGCTACCCTTGTCCATGATGGGCAGAGCGGCACTGTTGAAAATGGTGGCGCTGCCGAGACTCGTGCATGGTTTCGGGAATGTCCCATATAACATTCCAAGGCAGTTTTTACGTGATCTGGAAAAGATATGCAGGGGGTTCCTATGGCGGGAGGGGAGGAACAGGGTGGCCCTGGGCACTCTGCAAAGACCGTACGAACAGAGGGGCTTTACTTCCTGGCATTCTAGCTGCAGCACATTGTACAGTGGATGGCAGATGATGCCACTACAGAAACAACACTTTTGCAGCCAGCTGTCAAGGGCAGATACCTAAGAGATCTGTGGATTCCCCCCGGGGTACAACCAGATTATCCTTACCTGATAGAACTGGGCATCCGCATTTGGATGAGGGCTTGCTTAATCATGGTACTGGCAGACCCCCCCTTTCGCCGCAGGCATCGCTCGCAGCAATCCTGGAGGTAGACCAAGAAGCAGGGCTATGGTGAGAACAAGATAGGAGTAGTGCGGGATAGCCACAGTGGGGGGGACCTGCGGAATGAGAAAGGGTTGATTAAGTTTGCGGAGTTGCAGGAGCATAAGGTGTACATGAGGGCCAGTTCCTGCTGCATTGTTGTGTGGGTGCTACAGTATAGATGGCCAAATAGCAATGATGAGACCATAGTGAGCGAGAATATTGAAACTTTGTTAGCGGTGGCAGAAGACGGACATGCTGTCTCTTAAGATCTATGAAGTACTGGTAGACCAGAACTCTTAACGGAATTGAAGTGTCGGGAGAAATGCGAAACGGAATTGGGGAAGGTGTTCAAGGGTGATGAATGGAAGGTGATGAAACTGCCATAAAAAGGTTTCTAGAAATGCCAGATTACAGCTAATACAACTATATATTACACAAAGCGCATACCTCGCGCCAGCTACTATTGCAATTTTTAAGGGGGTGAAGAGACAAGAATGCCCTAGATGCAAGTTGTCAACTGCTGGGCTGGTACACGTTTTGGAGGTGTCCGGCAGTGCAGAGGTTTTGGGAAGAGGTAGCACGCAAACCACACTGGGGTGGCATAGAACTGGATATCCTCACCCAGAGGCGTGCATGCTGGGCAGGTACAAGAGAAATGGGAACCCAACTTTGTAACAACTTGACCCCCCTCCCCCCAAAACTCCCTCCATTCACCCCTCACTATACCCCCCCCCCCCAATCGAAGCATCTTTCGACCCAAAGCCCAGCAACTCGTGCTTGGATGGGCCTGTGCTAGACTTAACATAGGGGATGCACTCCCCCGGTCGTCCCGTCATGGCATTTGGACTCCACAATAATTTTATCGCTGTCCATCCCAAGGGCAATTCACAGCAGTCGTAGGCAACACTGTCCGCACATACCTCTGCTGTGTACTATACACCACCCCTTTGTGCTTATTTTTGTGTTTCTAATGTGTTGCGTGTTCTATCAGCGGGTCTGGATCCGTCGTGTCCCGGTCACCTTCAATTATTTTAGTCCTCCCGATTTGTTTTGCCCATTGGGCCCATGGTCTCGGCCCAGACATCGATAGGGCTCATGATACCCACTCCACAACCAAATCACCCGGAGGGTTGCACAGGAAGATCCTGGAATATTTGACCTTTTGGCCCTCGGCTGCCTTTTTCCAGCTTTGTATGATTGTCTGGCTTTCTGAACAGCCCTATTAAAATCTGGAAAGATCGACACCCTTGCGCCGTCCACTTCCATCACCCCTTTCTTTTGGGCTACTTGTAGAAGTCCTGATCCGTTATTCAAGAGTCTCGCTATCCTTTGCCTGTGGGGGGGGCTTCACGCAGATGGAGCTCTGCCCGGCACTATGTGGGCCCTCTCAATGAAAAAGAACATGTAAAGTCCATTCGGGTCGACCCACTGCTTGATCCAGCGCTCCAGTTACTGTTCCATAGAGGTCCCCTCGACCTTTTCCGGCAGTCGGTTGATACAAATCTTGTTTCTTCTTGTCCTCCCTTCTACGTCTATGCCGTCTTCCACTTGTCTTCCAGGCCAGGACTGTCCCCTCCGCCTGTAGTGGGGGTGTGATGTCCTTCAAGTCGGAGATACTTCTTTCGGCTTCTCGATCACTGGAAAAGACGCTTGAAATTCACCCGACTACAAACGACCCTCAGTGGATCCTCCCACACCCCAACCGGAGGCAAAAGAAGAACGTGGCTGAAGGGGATTCCCCCCCCCGTGCTTTCCTCACCTTCTGCCACATTCTTATTTTTCATCTGCTCGGGGTGGGGGGGGTGGGGGGGTGTGAGGTGGGTCAATCCACCCAACCTCCATGCACCTACCTGCCACGGGAGTCCTGCCATCAGTGTGGTTGAGAGGGACCCTTGGGGCTTGCCACTGCTGCAGCTATTGAGTTGAGTTTTCAAGCTAGCACCCATCTTGGCCCTGCTACCCGCTGCGCTCGTCTCTCCTTCACCTCCGCCCTGCCAATGTCCCCGGGCCTGGCGCAGACCTTCCTTCATCTGATCCCGTCATGCAGCGATCCATGCTGGCCCTGGATGGCCCTTTAGTCACCGCCTCCATCCGAGTCGCAGCAGAGCGCCCAGGACACGCATCCTGCTTACTGTATCGCACATCAGCGCCCCCAGCTTAGTCTATTCTTGATGATGCCAGGGTTCAGTGTGGGAAGTTGAGCTAAGGGCAAATACCTCTTATTAGTCGTAGATGGTTGAAACATTCTTACTGTTGCGTTGACCTGTGATTCCAGTGCGAGACCCCTGGCTGTGAGCATTTCCAGGTTTTTTCACTGTTGTGGATTCTGGTTGATTTCCCATTCTTGGGGCTCAGGTGATAAGAGATGTCTGTTACGTTGTCATTTCTTGGGGATATAAGTTTCTGTTTTGGTTAAGATTGTTCTTTATTATCCAGGTGTTCATTTCAATGAGGCATATATTGAGGACATTGTCTGAGTTGTTGGTAGTTTAGATGAATTTCAGAGTCATGGTGGCCTGATTTTAGGAGGCCACCCTAGTTATAGGGAACAGGATCTTTTGAGAGGTTGGACCAACCCAATCAATGTAAGCGTGGAGAGTGGTCAAGGCTTAGTCTCAGGCAAAAGCGAGTGGGGTCAGGGGGTCCCCAGTGTCGACACAGTGAAGCACACAATTCAATTTAGACTGGGAAGTATCAAAAAACTCTTAAAGGCCCAAAAACACACTAGAAAAATGAATCGAGCAGGTAGTAATAGCACACACTACTCAATTGTCAAACATTTCTGATGCTTGTGAATCTGCTTAGAATCCCATGCTGTGCATATAGTCCGACATCTAGTGGTAATCGCAGAGGATTGCATCTTTTTTTTGGCGATCGAAAAGGGATGTCGACCTGGGCGTGAATGTAACACCATCCCTAATGTGACGTATAGTGCCCCCATGATCCCTCGCGCTTGGAGGTCCCACCTGTTGGGGGAATTTTCTTAGTCTACCAGCTGGTGAGACTATAAAACTATCCCTTGGTGTACAGGCCCCAACCTAGTATACGTCTGTACCACCCAAAGGTTTGTTAGAATGGCAGAGCAGCCAGGCTTATTTTATGAGGAGGATGTGAGCTGTAGGTAAGTACAATGAACTCAGTAAATATATAGGCCCAAAGAAACCCATATACAAAAGGCAGTTATACTCTGGTAAGTAAATACTATTTAGACTAACCAACACAAATGGAACACTTCAGAAATACGTTTTCAGATAAGTAAACAAATAGTGGAATGCACCAGTCATGAACACAGTTTAATGATAATTCAATTCTCTTCTTAAAGTCACTCAATGTTCTGGTTTAAGGAAAGGTTTATTCTGCACTAGCAACAGCAATATACTACTTTGTAATATTGGATTCCAATGCTTAAGCAGTCATTCCCTAACTAGTTCCGATTTCTTCAGTCAGTTGAGGACGGGTGCAAAGTCATGTGCAACAGCAGAAAATGCAAAGTTTTAAATACTTACAAGTAGGATTCTTTAGTGGAATAAAAGTTATCAGGGACCTTGTAAAGGACTCCCTGTCGGTGCACAAGCTTAAGGCCTGGGCAGTTGGTATAGGTGAGCACCCAAACACCTGATACAGCGCGCCAGTAACACAGGAGCAACAATTTGACTTGCGGTAAGTATTACCTTGAGCCCCACAGCACCTTAGGAGTATTGAAGAT
Organism: Ambystoma mexicanum; assembly: GCF_040938575.1. Taxonomy (NCBI): domain Eukaryota; kingdom Metazoa; phylum Chordata; class Amphibia; order Caudata; family Ambystomatidae; genus Ambystoma; species Ambystoma mexicanum. The sequence goes on along the minus strand of NC_090934.1, from coordinate 306,861,778 downwards.
GTAGCTGGATTCTTTCCTATGCAGCAGCTGTGAACCCGGTCTCCTGTTCCTTGGTCATGGTGACAAAAGGAGGGACTCTGGAAGGGATTTCTCAGCAGCAGTTGTGAGCAAGGACCCTCAGCAAGGATTATTTTGTACTCTCACATCAGTCTTCTGTTTGCCTTTTTACAAGCTCCAACACTGAACGGTTACCGCCTGGTCAATTTGGCTCATTTCTGCAGTCCTGCACTTCTGCTCTCTGGAGGTCCAACCGGAGTTCACCAAAGTTCTGGGAGGATTTGTTCACGGTAAAACGATACACTGCAGTTGGGTGAGAGGTCCCCTGGGATTGGCCATTTGCAGACCTCGAAGGTCACTGTACATCGGGGGATGGCGTGTTCGTCGGGTCATCTTACAGCTAGTTAGTGCCACCAGCCAAAGGGAAAGAGTCATCCTCTTCAGAGCCCCTCTGTCTATTTGAAAACTGGGTCAGGACAGCAGTGGTCTCTTTGCATTTACTGGAAGGGTCTGCCGGTGTCTCTGGTAGTCTTCTCCTTTGGATCGTCTGTTCCAGTGTTCGACTTGCTTGTTGTGTGCTTGTGACCAAGTGTAGAACCTACAAAATATAATGGGAGTGGATTCTGCCCTTTAGACATTGCACAGCTGTTTTACAGGCACTTGGGATTTGTAACTGTTTCTCTTTCTGTTTTTCTCCCACCTATGGTGTATCTGATGGTGGATCCAAATTAAAGTATAGAGTTGAAGAGATTCCTCAGACATTTGCGGTTTTCAAATATACACTGTGTATTAATACTATGTAAAAAGTACTTATTTGACACTTTTATTTCTATTGTGTAATGTATATATTTTTCAGTATATCAGTCTGGTGTATGCTTCTATGGATGTGTGTGGACTAGTTGTACGTTTGTCTGCCTGCGGCACCTTCCAGAGACTTGAGCCTTGTCGCTCTGCCTGGCTAATTACATTTGAGAAGTTTGTCTTCCCTTTTGGCTTGGTTGCTTTAGCCCCTCCCTATGGTTGGTGATTGTACAGGCCTCAACCTGGGGTTCTACAAAATCTGCTTTAATAGCACTATTGCTTGCCCTCTTGCCACAGAATGACGCAAAGGCACCACCACAATAGCTTGTTCTTCAACAGTGGTGAATGACCATATGTGTGTGAAGTATCTGCTTAGATTTCCACAGTAAATCTTTGTAAGGATATTGTTAGATTATGTGGGTGAATTGTGACCACCTCTGCATCTTAAAGTAAGGAGAAAACCACCAAAAATTCAGACCTATGCTGTTGTCTATTGACTAGATTGCAGTAAATAATTTAAGCAGTGCCATTTTAAATGGTCTACTAGCATTTACTGTCTTATACAGTTTGTATAATGTAATTGTTAATGCAACAATGGTTCTATGTGATTTTGTCGCAAACAATTTGAGCGGGATCTTTTAACGAACCCTCAATAGCACCAAAACAAATGTTGTTTTTCTATTTGGGGCCCCCCCCATTCACCTATGAGTTTAAGCCCACCCCAACCCCTCTCCACCGGTTTTACCCCCATTACCCCACCCCCATATATAGTTTTATAAACCATCTGATTTTTTTCCGCTGTTTTGGGTTCGTGAATTTTTTTTTATCACTGAATACCGTAACAATTTTATTTGGAATATTAATGTACAAACCTGTTCATTATTCATGCCATCTGTCCATGCAAGAGACCTCTTGACCCTTAATCCCCCTCCCTTGAGACCTCACTGTGAATAGTTTTCCTGTTTTGCCAAAAACTCTAACATATTTCCCAAGGACCTTTGGGCTTTAGTATATTGCCCAACCTAACAGGTTTTCATATAGGGTCATCATTTTGTTTTTCACTATACACATCTTTACTGCTTTGATACACATTGACACAAGCCGTAAAAAAAAAAAAAATCCCATTTATGATCAACAGAGCACCCATTGTGGAAGTGGGCCAGAATTGTGACTGTTGCCCTAATGGATTTGGCAACGCTCTGGGTCAAAGTTCCAACCAACCAGACCAATTTTCGTATAGTTGTAATAAACTGGTTTTGTGACTGGCCACTGTGCTGCTTTCTAAACGTGGGGCAACTTGGTGTTTCATCTATTGAGTACTTGTCTTTCGAGGGGATTGGGTCCACCGATGTATTCCATATCTGACATGTAATCACCACAGCTGTGCTGCTTTGGAAAATCTTGGGCATCTGCGTCGATTATGTCGATACGCCGCCCTCGAGGACCTCCCCTGACGGCCGATGTCACTGGACGTTATAAGTAGGACGCATGACGCCCGCAGCCTCAGTTCCGTTTTTTCCGCGAACGTGTTCGCTTCTCTTGGAGTTTCTGTTCTTTCTCGGTTCTTCGAACCTGTTCGTATTGTGCAGTACTTTCTTCGTGAAGATGTCTACCTCGTCTTTCACACCGCGTCCGGGCTTCAAGAAGTGCGGGGACTGTGGGTCCAAGATGTCGGTTACGGACTCGCACGACGCCTGCCTCTGGTGCCTCGGGGAGGCCCATGACACAGATGACTGTGTCGACTGCCAGTCGCTCACGTCCAAAGCCTTGCGGGAGCGCAAGAAGTTATCGGTAGGTAAGGTGTCCAAGCCACAGAAGTCGAGGTTTGCGGGGAACTTTCGACAGACGATTCGAGGGGTGACTCCACGTCATCGGAAGTCCAGTGGGTCTCGGTCCCGGAGTCAGTCCTGCTACTCCTCTGCCCCTTCGGAAGCGCCGTCATCGGTCGCCTTCCCCGTCCTCATCCGAGGACTCCGCCCGTCGGCGGGTCGCTTACCCCACCAAGCAGGTGACGCCGGAGGAATGGGCTTCCTTCGGGAAGAAAATGTTGGCGATTCTCGAATCGCAGGGCACTGGTCCGTCCGCGCCTCTGAGTGGGGTTGGTCGTGTTCGGTCGAGACACCACTCGCACGCCTTCGGGCTCGGGTGGTCGGCACGATTCGCAGGAGAGGTCCTGCTTGGACAAGGGGAACCGTTCTCGTCATGCCCGTGCCAGGTCCCGGTCCTCAACGCGCTCGAGACCGTGTGCACCTGTGGTGTCTTCGAGGAAGATGTCGACTCCGGTGACGCCGAGGTCGTCGATGGACTCTTTCGAGGCCCCACCTCAGAAGTCATCGGCGCCCAGGCTGTTGAGGGACACGCTCGGGGCTCCGGCCTCGGGGACTGTCGACGCTGATTCATTCGACGCCTTTCGAGGCTGTTTCGATGGGGTTTCCCCGGGGCTCGGTGGAACCACCTAGAAAGGCTCTGGAAAAGGTCAAGCATGGCTTTGTTCCACATTCTGTGCCTTCTTACCGCCAGCTTGAGTTTATTTCAGAGGTGGATGAGGGCTCTGATGATGGCATGGTTCCGGATACGGTGCCGGACGAGATTCTCTCGGGCCATAGCCAAATTGAGGACCTGCGGCAGTCCCTTTATGATGCCAGTGGGCTGGACACCTCTCCAGAGGTGGAGTTTTGTAGGCCTGTGCCTGGCACTCATGCCGACTCCTCGTACCAGCGCCTTATGTCCAGGGTTACCGAGTACTTGGGATGGTCTGCCCCCCCCCAAGGGGATTTTCTTCAGGATGACCTTATGGATATCAACGACCAAGGTCCACCAACTGACCCGGTACTGCCCTTCCGTATGGTTCTACAGAGGAGGGTGGCGGCGGCTTGGACTGCTCCGGAAAGTCTCCGGGTAGTGGGCAAGTCCTTGCCGCGAAAATACCGCCCAGCCAGTAGCGACCCCTGCTACTTGACCAGGCACCCCACTCCGGAGAATTTGGTGGTGCAGGCGGCTGCGGCCCCGGCAAAGCAGTCGTCGTATCCTACCATCCCTCCAGATAGGGACGACAAGCGTTTTGACGGCTGGGTGAAGAAAGTGTTTTCTTTAGGGGGTATGGCGCTTGAGGCGGCCAACTCCGTTTGTGCCTTGTCACGTTTCACGCACACTCTGTCGAACTGTTTCCTTAGCGGCTGAACCTATTCCCGAAGGGGACGAACAGGATGGTTTCCTTCCCATGGTTCAGGATGGCAAGGATGCCATGTGTGAGGCCGTTCAGTCGGGTTTGGACATGGCAGATTGCGTCAGCCAGTCCATGGCGGCGAGCACCGTGATAAGCAGGTTTGCATGGTTGCGGAAGTCGGGATTTGCTCCTGATGTGCAGGCCCGGCTCCTCAACATGCCCTTTGACAGGGAACATCTTTTTGCCAGCAAGGCTGACGAGAGCCTTGAGAGGTTGCAGAACGCCAAAGTTGCAGCAAAGTCGTTGGGCACTGCAGTTCGCCAACCTCCGCCTTTTCGTCCTAGGGGACTCATCCTTTGGTAAAACGAGAAGAGCTGCCAGTCAAAGGGGCCACTGTAGGAGTGCCAGAGGTGGAAAACAAGGTACTAGAGGTGCCAAGGCCGCTCAGGCTGTTGCCTCTTTGCCCTCAGGCAACGCCGCAGCTGCTTCAGCTCAGTCATGAGGCCATGTCCCATGGTTCGCCGGTTGGGGGAAGGCTGGCGCAGCATCTTGCAGAGTGGCGCGCAATTACTTCAGATGTGTGGGTTCTGGCGATCATAACCCACGGCTACGGTCTTCCTTTCCGGCAGAGGCCTCGAGATAATCCGCCGGGGAATCTCTTTGAAGAGTCTGGATCCGCTCCTTGCGCAGGAAATTCAATCCCTGCTGGAGAAAGGCGCCATAGAACTGGTGCCTGTAGCCGAGAGGAACAAGGGATGGTATTCCCCTTATTTTTTGATTTCCAAGAAAGACGTGGGATTGAGACCCATCATGGACTTGCACGGTTTGAACAAACTCCTCAGGAAGGACAAGTTCAAGATGGTTACACTCAAGTCCTCCAGGCCCTTCAACTTCAGGACTGGTTGGTGTCTCTCAACCTCAAGGACGCTTATTTTCATGTGCCGATACATCCAAAGCAGAAGTACATGAGGTTCGCGGTTTCGCGACTCGCACTTTCAGTTTTGGGTCCTGCCGTTCGGAATGACCTCCGCCCGAGGGTCTTCGCCAAGCTCATGGTAGTGGTGGCAGCGCACCTCAGGAAAGGGGGATTCACGTCTACCCCTACCTGGACGATTGGTTGATCAGGGCGCGCTCTCCAGAACAAGTCCTGGATCATCTGTCAGTCACATGCCACTCCTTCCACAAGCTGGGATTCTCCCTCAACTTAAAGAAGTCACATTTGACACCAACTCAGAGGCTCCAGTACATCGGAGCAGTGCTTGGCACGTCCGCGGGGCAGTGTTTTCCTCCCCAGGTGAGGGCTCATCACATTCAGCAGATGGTGCACAAGTTTCAGCTTGCCCAGAGTCTCCCAGCGTTCGAGTTCTTGAGATTGTTCGGCCTCATGGCATCCTGCATTCTTCTGGTGCCGGAGGCCAGGTTGCGGATGAGATCTTTGCAATGGGCACTCAAGCTCCAGTGGTCTCAGTCCTCAGGCAGGATGTTGGACCCTGTTCAGGTGCCGTCCTCGGTCGCCCAGGACCTTCTGTGGTGGGCCGTTGAAGACAATCTGATGAAGGGGGCTCCATTTTGGCTACCCTGTTCGGAGGTGACGATCGTGACGGACGCATCCCTCACAGGATGGGGAGCTCATGCCAACGAGTTGACAGTCAGCGGTCGTTGGTCTCCGTCGGAGTCCAGACTCCATAATCAATCTGTTGGAGCTGAGGGCCGTCAGGCTAGCCCTGAAGGCTTTTCTGCTGACTGTGCGAGGGAAGAATGTCCTGATCCTGACGGACAACACGGTGGCCATGCACTACCTCAAGAAATGGGGGGGGGGGGGCAGGGTCATTTCCTCTGTGCAGGGAGGCGATGCAGCTCTGGTTCTGGGCAATCCAGCAGGAAGTTTCAATCTCGGCAGTTCATCTGGCCGGAGACGAAAACGAGACGGCGGACCCTCTGAGCAGGCAAAGCAAGATCTCTCGAGTGGGAGTTGGCTCAGGAGATTCTCCTGGAGATCTTTGCCCTTTGGGGGACCCCCTCAAATGGATCTCTTCGCCTCCAGTGTCAACCGGAAGTGTGAGAGGTTCTGCTCGCGAGAATTTCCTCCAAAAGGAGCCTTAGGAGATGCGTTTGTGGTGTAGTGGTCATTCCCATTGCTGTACGCGTTTCCTCCAGTCCCCGTCATCCCGCAAGTACTGCGGAGGCTACGGAGGTTCGGTTCCTGGATGATCCTCATTGCTCCGGCGTGGGCCCGGAGGACGTGGTACCCAGACCTTCTCGACTTGTCCATCTGCCCTCCACATCGTCTTCCCTAGTGAGACGATCTGCTCTCACGGGAGGGTGGCCAGGTTCTCCATCCAGAGGTCAGATCCCTCAACCTTCACGCTTGGTTTCTGAAAGGTTGAGGTATAAGGATTGGGACCTCCCTGAAGACGTGATGGAGGTGTTGCTCTCGGCCAGACGGCCCGCAACAAAGTCCCTGTACCGTTGCCGTAAATTCTGTGACTGGTGCAGGGTTAAGAATGTGGATCCTTTTGCATGCGACATTCCCATGGTTCGGTCTTTTTTTGCTTTCTTTGGCCCACAGGAGCTTGCAAGTGGGTAGCGTTAAAGGTTACCTGGCGGCGCTGTCCATATTTAAGCGCTCGTCTGAAGAGTGTTCCTATTTTAAAATTCCTTTAATGTCTCAGTTTCTGAAAGGGCTCACTAATGTGTTCCCTCCGTCACCTTTCCAGGTGCCCGGTTGGGATTTGAACCTTGTTCTCAAGTTTCTGATGGGTGCTCTGTTTGAGCCTTTGCATTCATGCCCTTTGAGACTGTTAACTCTTAAAACTGTATTTTTGGTTGCGGTCACTTCCCCTCGCAGAGCGAGTGAGTTACAGGCACTTTCAGTTAAGCCATCCTTCACTGTATTTCATAAGGACAGGGTTGTCCTTAGAGTTCATCCTTCCTTTCTTCCGAAGGTGGTGTCGGAGTTTCATTTAGGCCAGAAGGTTGTTCTTCCAGCGTTTTATCCTCCTCCACGTCCTGGTAAGGAAGAGGAGAGGCTCCATAGGCTTGATCCTAGGAGAGCGTTAAGCTTTTATATTTCACGCACGTCCCGGGTCACAGTGGACGATCAACTCTTCATTGGTTATGCTGGAAAGCGTTTGGGACAAGCTGTGACAAAACAGACTGTCTCGCTGGATTATTTTGGCTGAGTGTTACCGCTTGGCGGGTAAGGACCCACCGGTCGGTTTACGGGCCGAATCTGCCAGGGGTATGGCTGCCTCTTCTGCCATACAGAGGGGTGTTAATTTTCGTAACATCTGTGATGCAGCCACCTGGGCTTCGGTACATACTTTTGTACGTCACTAGTCCCTCAATTCCATCTGTGGGCAGGATCTGGCCTTTGGCAAGGCAGTCCTTTACTCCGCAATTTGATTGAGCATTCTAAATTTCAGTTTCTAAATTCTTTTCCCACCTCCTTGCATTGGTACTGCTTTGGGAGTCTGTCATAGATATGGAATACGTCGGAGGACCCAATCACCTCGAAGAACATGTTACTCTCTTACCTGGTAACGTTCTTTCGATGGGATGGTCCGACTACGTATTCCATATCGCTCCCTCCCTGCCTTCCCCGCTACAGAATTTCTTATGCGATTGCAGCTGATGTTTCCGAAAGGCTTTGTGTTTCAGACTGGCAGAAGACTGGTGCCACACATTCTGGGAAAAAACTACAACTGAGGCTACGGGCGTCCTACTTATAACATCCAGTGCCGTCAGCCGTCGGAGGAGGTCCTCGAGGGCGGCGTACCGACAACGACGCAGGACGCAGACGGCCAAGATTTTCCAAAGCAACAGCTGTTGTGATTACATGTCATAGATATGGAATACGTTGGACCATCCCATCGAAAGAACGTTACCAGGTAAGAGTAACTTGTTCTTCTAAATTATATGGCATTGTGAAAACGTTTTAATTGGGTTATTTGACAGAAAGAAAAGAATACCTTTTCCGAAATTCAGCTTAAACATTGTTCCATTTTCTTTTTGAACTTCCAAATGGAATGTATTTTTTTGGTACCTAATTTGATTGTGGGACATGCAATTTGTTTTTTTCCATTATATGCCAAGACTAGGAGGAATTTTATTCTTCCGGTCTTGGCAAGTAATGAGCTAATAAAAATGGAAGCCTTGATGTTTTTAAAATGGCAACATCTTTGGATCTTACATTAGCTGTGGCTATTTTAACTGTGCGTGGTACATTAGATCTAAACAACATAACCTTTTGTACCAAGACTAGTGTTGCTATTTTAGATGTTATATAATCTGATGTATTTTATTATTTTAATTTAGAATGTCTGAATATGTATTTTTTGGTCCCTTGCTGAATGTTTTAGTGATGATTTGTCCGATATGTAGTATTGACTTGCCTTGTCAGGAATGTATGATTTCTGAATAAATGAAATGAAAGATTATTTGAGGTATTGGCTAAAGTCAAGAAAACCATTTTTCTTGTCCCTTAAAGATCTTTTTTAAATGTCAAACATTTTGTAACAATATTTTGAGCACAGTAAAAAGTGAACACGCTATAAAATAGCCATATTGATGTTTATATAAAGCTTCATAAGAATAATACAAAATGTTGATCAAAGGAGAGCAGAGAAGTCTATCAACTGAACATATAGCATCTCTCCAGTATCTAACCTTGGATTGAGTTTACTTATTCCCGTAACAAAAGAAAATGCTAAGCTCAATTTGAGGCATGGGGATATCGCACATATCGCCACAAAACTATACATGTAGAAGTCACTCATACCCCAATGATATTGCTGCATATATCTAACCAATGCCTATGTGACAAGCAATGAAGCCCCTAAAAATGGTCAGTGGATCCTAATATTTCTCCTTATCCATACAGTTCATAGAACAGTATCCATATTTCCTAATCTACATCATTTTCTTTATCCTGCTTCTTATACATCACTTTGTTGTGTCCAGATTTTATTTATGTATTAACTGGCTATTTTTTTAATGCGAACTATACAGCAACAATTTTTCTTTCAAGGCGCAGCAAGACAAGTGTTGGGGGAGTGAAGGGATGAGGAAGAAGGTATAAACAAAAGTTCTTAAAAGGTCTTGAAACATTTGGAAAGTGCAAGTGCTATAGCAAGAGAGCAGGGAGGAGGGAAGTGCAGGAAGTGGGTAGAAGGGAAGAAAAGAAACCAGAATTCTGATGGACTGTGAGAGGATTTGGAACGTGCAAATGCTGAGCATGAAAAAGGGGGTACAGGAGGGGGAAGTAAGTGGAAGGTACATTAAATGCAAAAACACCTAGATATTTCCTGGAAAGGGGGTGGGAGGGCTAGGCTTCAACATAGAGCAGAAAAAGCAAAACACTAAGATGCAAGTTATGTGGAAGGGCCCAAGTGCTAGAGAAAGACAACATAAAGTTGTGGGCGACGTACAGTAGACTCGAGCATTGGTAAAAGGAGAAATGAGGAAAGTTGGAAAGTTTTTATAGGAAGCAGTAATGGCTGTTCCACCTCCATGCACCTTCCTTAACTTGTCAGTTGCTGCTGGTTGAAGGCTGCGCTGCATGCTGCACCTGCGATCGCATGCAAACATTCTGGAGGTGCTACTGTAGGGGCTACAGAGGGGCTACAGAGGGGCTGTCCAAGGGAGGGACTGAGAGCGGCCAATGGTGGTAAGGGGGGGTGGGCTATGTGGAGGGAAACTGACCCAGCAAGGAAGCGGGCAGGGGAGGCGGACATAGAGCTCACGTGCACGGAAAAAAGGACACAAAAGCAACAGAAAGACAGATAGGATGAAGATGGACACGGTGAACACAAGGAAAGGTCTCACTCACCTGTGTGATACCCCTTTCCCTGATGTCCCTCTCCCCTGTCTGCTTCTTTGCTGGGTCTGTTTCCCTCCCCCCTGCACCCATTGGCCGCCGACCTCACTACTGCGAGTGTGCTCCATTCTGCAGGCCCCCTTTGCACGCCATTTCCATCTAGAGTGCACATGAGTGCGACCACATTCCTTGTCCCCCTCTTAATCCCACTTGTCTTTCTGTTGCTTTGTCTTATTTTCTCTGCACTCAATGTCCCCCTCCCCTGCCGGCTTCCTTGCTGGGTCCTTTTCCAGTTCTCCAGTATGGATTCTGGCATGGATTTACATGCTCATGAATATTCCCTGTCGGGCTGGGAATCCTTGGTGAAGAAAAAAAATCTCCACAAAAAAAACCTGCCCCCAGCCAATGACTGCCCTCCTCCTGGCAGTCATCTTCAGATTTGTACCGCATGTTCAAGTGGTGGGAGTCCTCCTGTTTAGCTTCTTGAGCTTTTACTGAGTTTTTTGCTTTTTTTGAAGGGTATTTCTGTATTAACCCATGCGATTAACAGGCACTAGTTTTCGGATTCTTCAGCGCCCCTCAAGGGTGAATTTCGTAGAGGCTTCCAGAAGATTCTTTCGGGCCTTTGCGCGTGGGCCATGACGGAGGAGAAGCATTCGACTCCCCTGTTCAAGATCTGCTGCGGCATGCAGAATGTCTTTTCGGACGACAAGCATTCCGAATGCCTTTACTGCCTGTGTCCGAAGGACATGGAGGAAGATTGTGCGTTTTTCCAGGAGATGGTCGCTCGCACGATGGATCGGCACAGGCGGCTGAACGAGTGGCTACAGGCCAAGGCCTCTGCTCTGGGTTGGTCCCTGCTGCATGCTTCCACCAATTCCAAGAAGGCTGAGTAGGCTTCTAAGACCTTTGAGAGTGCCCCTTGTGTGGGTGTCCAACAGAAGGCTAAGCACTGAGTCCACTGTCACTGGGAGCACCGTTGCGACGGGCTCCTGGACGGCCAGTGTGCGTTAGTCTCCAGCCAACGCTCAGGATCTTCGGGCAAGAGGAAGCCGGACCATCTGGGCGCAAACTGAAGGAGAGGCCCAAGTCCGTCCTTCCGGAGAAATCCAAGGTGGAGCTGGGCTCACACCCTCCCTCTAAGGAGAAGGCCAAGCAGGACAAAGCTCCAGCCCTGACCGTGAAGGCCCAGGTTCACCCAGCTAAGGCCCAGTCTTCTATCAAGAGGATGGGGGTTTCTCTGGTGAAAGCTGCTGAGCCGGCCCAGGAGGGAGGCTGCGTTCCGGCCCATAGAGAAGACCCAGAGGAGAGAATGACCGTCATCTGACAGAGACCTTTACCGCTGGAAACAAAGGGGCATGGGTGCGGTGGCCCTCCAGGGTACGGAGAGCTCCTCTGAGGAGGAGCTCACCAGTCTGCAAACCATCCAGGAGGAGGGAAACTTAGGAAGCAGTCCCTATGACGAGCACAGCATCAAAGGTGATGACAGCAAAGGTGATGTCAGTCGAGGAAGAGCAGCAAGGCGACAATGGCATGGGCTCCCAGCCGGTGCCCCAGGGGCTATTCCGCCTGCCCCTCAGCTGCCACCCCGACCTCAGGTACCTCCTAGAGACCTCTCAGTGGACATCCTTTCGGTACTGCATATGCTGGTATTGGAGATCCAGACTATGCCTATTGTGCTGGTGGCACCAGCGATGGCCGACACCCACGGGGGAACACCCAGCCAAGAAGAGGGTACACCCTCCACCTCCTTGCCACCCATCACCCCATCTCTACTCCCCAGGGATGAGACGGATCCAGACACAGCGATCACGGGCACGGACGACGGTGGCGGTTTAGGGGACCTGTCACCGCCGCCCAGATCTTCACTGCCGGACAAGATCGGCTCGTTCAACTCGATTGCCAGAGCATCAGAACTTTGTCAGCTCACTCTGGAGGAAAAGGAGGGTTTCTTATATCAGCACAGAGAGACGAAGACTATCCTCTCGGTCCCACTCCTGGATGACATTTGGGATGAGGTTTTGGCGCTCATGAAGAACCCTTCCACAGCTCCGGCGAAGAGGGCTTGCCTCGAAGTACAGGGTGCCGGACTTCGTGCCCAAGTGCTTACTGACCCAGCCTTCCCTGGATTCTGTAGTGTCTGTGCTGGCCAGGAAGAAGTCCTCTGGTGGTTGGGCCTCGGCGGCTGCCAACACACTGGACAGCGAGGGCAAGAAGTTAGATGGCATTGGACAACGGGTCATCTATTCTGCAGCGACTACCATCAAGTCTGTCGATACCCTCGCCATCGTGGCTCGTTACAACCGGGAGTTTTGGTTCAAGATCGCTCCCATACTGAACTTCCTTCCCGGCGACAAGCGATCTGAAGCGTTGGAAATTCTGCAGGAAGGCGAGGTGGCATCAGACCACGCATCACAGTGGCCACGGACATCGCCGACGCGAGCTTTCGTCAGATGGGCAACGTTTCCCTTCATCGTGGTGGCTGGCTCAAGGCCACCAACTTTCAGCAAGACCTTTCAGTTGAAGGTACTGGACATGCACTTCAACTGGGACAATTTGTTTGGGAAGTCCTGTGGCTGAGTCTCTCCAAGCCATAAAGGTGGACACTGAGACGGTGCGTGCCTTGGGCACTCTTCAGCAACGGAAGCCGTCCTTTCGAACCACCAGGCAGAAAGTCCCAAGGATTCTCCAAGGGGTTTGGCGGTGGTTCCTCTTCTTGCCGCCAACCCTCCCACTCTTCGGCCCAGGAGACCAACACGGGCCGCTTTAAGACCTTCAGAGGAGGACGTCGTCGCCAGGGTCCCCAAGCCAGCCCATTAACGTCCAAGCCGGATTGAACCAGCCGTGGAGTCGGGGCCCCCACCCATGCACCCTAGTGGGAGGCCGGCTGGCGAACTTCGTCAGCGTGTGGAACACCATCTCCATCGACCGTTGGGTGCTGAACCCTCTCGCCCACGGACACACACTGGAATTTCAACTGAAGTGTCCCCGAATACCACTGGTGGCCCGGCAGGAAAACCACATCCCTCAGCTGTTGCTGGAGGTGTCCGCCCATGCTAAGGAAAGGCGCGATAGAGCTTGTACCGAAGAGGCTCTGGAGTGTTCTAAAGGTACTTTCTCGTCAGAAAGAAGACCGGGGGCTGGAGGGCCATTCTCGACCTTTGTCGACAGAACAACTGCATCAAGTCCCAAAAATCCCGAATGGTTACTCTTCAGCACGTGCTCAAGAGGGGGACCTTCAGTCGTTGTTGGATTTGGAGGATGCATACATCCACATTCCCATTCACAAAGGACACTGCAAGTTCTTGCGTTTCGTGGTACAAGGCAAGCACTACCAATTCAAGACCCTTCCCTTCGGATTGAAGTCGGCACCAAGGGTCTTCAAGTGCCTGGCTATAATGGATTCACGTATTCCCTTATCTGGATGACTGGCTCATCACGGCCAGCTCGAAGGAGATCGCCATCGACCACACAGCGTAGACCGTGCGCCTACTGATGTAGTTGGGGTTCTCAGTGAACTATGCAAAGTCACGCTTGAGTCCTTCGCAGAACGCGCAGTTTCTGGGATATTGACTCAACAGCGTCGTCCCTAGGGTCTCCGTTGCAGTAGAGGATAGTGGCCATCTTCAGCAAAGTACGACTGTTGGTCCTGAAGATCGCAAACTATCTAAGAGAACACATCACTCCTTCCCTAAAAACACTACACTGGCTCCCAGTAAAACATTGCATCACCTTCAAAACAGTGTGCATAACGCACAGAGCAATCCGTGGACAAGGAGCAGAATTCCTACAAAAGAAAATCTACAAGCCGACAAGACCGCTCAGGTCAAGTAATGAAATCCACCTGGAACCAAAACCATACCTCAAGAAAAAACTTGGAGGCACCTGCTTCTACCACTTGGCCGCAAAAACCTGGAACAACATCCCGAAAGAAATAAACAGCAACAATTTCCTAAAATTTAGGAAATTACTAAAAACCTGGCTCAACACCACAGACTCCAACTGAAAACCAAAACAGAAAGGAAAGGGATGACTAAACAGATTTGGATACAGACAACTCCCAGAACCGACTGTGGACAACTCGCTATGAGGAGAAGCTTCCACAGCACCTGGACAAAGGACACCGGACCGAGTGCAACACAGGCAAAACCCATGAAGACAGTCAACAACTCAACCTAACACCCGCACTCCAGCCCCCCACCCCCTTCAGTCGCCATCAGTCACCATTGTTCCTGAATTATTCAGGATTTATTGGCATTCACCACACTACCTAAGCTGGGGACACTTGCCAGATGCACTAGCCATATAACTGACGAGTGATAACAGGCAGGGCTACGTGGAAGGCTGGGGGGAGGAGGGAGCAACATTTTTTAAAAAGGGGATCTCGAAGGGCGTTTGAACTCAGTTCAGGAAAAGGATGCAGGGGTACTCCTGAACACCACCTTGGGAAATCACAGAACCCCAACGCCTCAAACTTAGGATAAAGATGCCAACTAACCAATTGCACTAACAATTTCCCCCTCTGCATACACCTCATACACCAAACACAACCACAAACCTACAACACAGCAAACCACACAAACCACACAAACTTCACTACATTGCAACAACAAAACAAAGACACACAGACTTGCACAACAGTACACGACGACTACCGGCCGTAAACACCCCAGGCCCAGCCAACGGAACCACCGGGCTGAGGCTGCCAACAGCACATCACTGCTCTCTTGCACTTTTCCAGCTTGCTCCCACTAACCACCCCACCCCCTCCCTCTTTCAGAGTCGCCAGAGCACCAGGGGACCACTCCGGTGGTGGTAGTGCGCTGTACAAATATCCTTTAACATTAACATATACCTCATTCAGCTGTGCTGGCTACGGGTGTGTCCACTAGATCACAAGATCACACAAGTTTCCGTTGAGCAATACGGAAATATGAATAGTATCGCTAATGTTTGTTTATTACCATGTTTATTCTATCTAACACATCAGCCCAGAAAAGTTTCACCCTTGAGCGGTTCCACAGCATGTGCCACCAAGTTCCTCTCGTTATCACATCCCCAGCTAGAATCAATATCTAGTAGGCCAAGCGTGCACATTGTATTAGGAATCCAGCAAAGGCGTCCTATTGGGTGTATAAAACGCAAGATAAGATCTAGTTTCACACAAAAGGCAGTCCCTGAAATTCTCTCCCACTATTCTAGTGATATATAATGAGCCAATTCTGTTATTTATGTTGTAATTGATCCCGCTGATCAGCAAATTTGTCTTTTATAGGCATGAGTTTTAGAAATGCAGTTATCTCTGCTGCAATATCAAACATTTATACACAGCATTGATCTATCAGCAGGGTGTTAATCCCTTCAAACATCTGCAATAAGTGATCGAAGTTTAGTATGTTATCAATTCAAGTCTTCCCAGTTACAATTTGTTCCTCTTCCATAACATCTCCCATATGTTACACCAACTTCTCGAGTATAACATTTTGTTTAGTTGAAGTGCTGAATTGTATTGCGATTTTGCTCTAAGGATCCATTATTTTGATGATTTTTTGTATACTCTACTTTTTATGCATGTGACCACCAAAACCATATTTTAATCTTGTGCTCTTCATACACTTGAACGTTAATATTCCCAGATTTGATCTATGGAGAGTCAAAATAACACTGATGCACACCTGGGTAGGCTGTGTATCAATTAGATTAAATCAAAGTTAACTTAACTTGGGGTGTACAGAAGAGTAAGACCACCCTAGCACAAGGTGGAACATCAATAACAAAGGAAAAGAAGAGTCCTAACTAAGGACCCTCGTGTCCCCTGCACAACCACTAGACTGTTCCAATCTAAACTTATCAAAATGTAGATCTGAGATTACAAGCAACCATTTAGTCGGAAATCAATTAATAGATTATTAGTTCATTTAATAGTGTAATGAACAAATTTAGAGCTCTAAACGTTTCGTTTATACCCCTCAATCAGGCGCAGAATTAAATGATTCCAGCAGGTTCAATCTTCCATTACTATAAAGTAAACGCAGTACATAAACACTTTATTTTATATCCCACTCAAGTTACAAAGAAATGTAATTGACAATGGTCAAAAACTCCCATGTTTAAGAGTACCTATTCACCTGGATCATGATGGGTGGCAATGTTTGTGGATTAAGTGATCATAGTTATGAAAAGCTATCTTCACATCAATATCCGCATCACAATCTGTCCCATTCTGAAATAAGGGGTAGATATGATGCTGAAATGAATGCTTAATGACCATTGATAGATGGGAGCCAAGTGCTCAACTATGCCAATCAGTCGGGTAAATAGGAACAGTGTCTAAAGATTGTATGCAGAATTTAACACCATTGTCTTCATGTGGTGGAACACGTCTTTAAATTCAATAAGGAAGATCCATACAATAGGGAAACTCAGTGTAACATACTGAGCTAAATACTGGTCTAGTGACCTAGGTATATGCAAAAAAAATTCCTCCTACCTTACAGGTGTGGCGTCAATGACTCAAATGTTCACGGTTAAGTAGAGCCAGGTGTCCGCAAGTACGTACAGTTGTAGTGTGTACTTCTGAAATGAAATATTGAAAAAAGATATATCTGGACTAAAACAGTCCTTTTGAAACTCGGAGAAGGGGAGTAAATGACCATAAAATCAGTTCCATACTCGCCAGCATGGTAAACACTCTACTGCTAGCAGTTCCAAGCAGCATACATGCGGGCACCTCAAGATAGCCACCGTTAAATGCAGCGTAGCGTGGGGATGTCATCCGAATGAGTCTGAAGAAGTTTTTTTGACTGACAACCTCCACAAGAAGAACAATCGAGTACTTGGATGCGACCAAAAAGTAATTTCGATCCACAAATTAATATAGCACTTGATATATTTGTAAATAAAATGATCAAAAACCTTCAATTACACCAAGAATTACAATATACGGAAGCATCAATGTGTCCTGATCAGACCGTTAGCAGATGACACCTCACAAACATTGAAACCTGCAGATAAAGGGGGTGCCATAGTTATTATTGACCCAGTTTTACAATAGACGTTGTAGAGATCTTCTAGACTACACTGATAACTAGATCAAGATTGATGGCCCTGGCAGGACAAATCTGCAGTGTTGCGTAACTCGGGTGTTTGGTGGCAAAGGGGTCTGCGGCGTAGACTGTGAGTGCGGATGACTCACCCTCCTGTCTGCGGCCGCAAGGTAAGAAGTTGTGGGGAGTTTAGCTTGCTCTGCGATTCTTAGCCCTTCTGACTTGTGCCCTTCTCCCTTGACTTGCGTCTTGCTCCCCCCAAGCCCCCTGATGCTCGTCCCTCTGCCCGTGCCCCTTAGGTCGGGTGCACCCCCTTTTCCTGATCGCTTCCGTCCCGCGTTACACTTGCTCCTAACCCGTGTGGTTCCTTCAGTCTTGCATTGCATTGCACTCCCTCGCCCCTTCCCTCCTTGGCTGCGTTTGCGCCTCCACGTGCTCTGTCCGTGTGGTTCACACTAATTCCTCGATTGCGTGTGCCCTGCACCCCCTCCATCCTTGGCAGCACTTGCACGTCCTCTTCCCGCGTCGTTCACTCTCATTCCTTGATGGTGTGTGCTCTGCACACCTTCCATCCTTGGCTGCGCTCGCTTCTACACGTCCTCTTCGTGTCCCTGCTCCCCGTGCAGTCCCCTACCTACCCTCATCCCTGCCCTTATCCCCTTCCCTTACCCCTTTGTTGCTACTCTGTGCTCTGCTGCGATTCTTCAAAGCCCCTATTTGCTCGACTGCTCCGTTCTTGTCTGCCATCTTCGACTGCTGTCTACTTGTACTGCCTACTTCTGGATGTTTCTCACTCTCCTTTAGGTTCCCTCCATCATTGCATTATTGTTCAGTTACTTAGCCCTTGCTCTGCCTGGTCGTTCCCTGTTGTGTTCCTTTTTCTTTCTGGTTCCCTTGGTCGTTTCTTGTTCTTTAATTGGTTTGTTACTCACATTTACATGACTGCTCTTTTTTTTTTTGTCTCAAGCCCGTGAATACAAATTTGTTCTGATCTTGTTTTTGCTTCTCTATTGACTATCCTGCCCTTATTACTAAATGGGGGAGGAAGAAGTTAAAAAGGGATGTCCTGGTCTCCAACCCAGTCCTCCCCATCACTGATACACCAGCGCTTCCTCCAGACACTCTCACCAACATCCCCTTTGTCATTCCTTCGCCAGACCTATGGACTTCACATATGGTCTCTGTGCACTTTTTTTTCCTCCTCTCACATTAACAGTGGTAGCCGGTGGGTGGCCCTACTGGCCCACTTCCACTCCTCTAAAACCATTATTAATATTTACCTAAATGGCACTGTCTTGGTCCAAGGCCCTCAGGCCAATCGCCTCCTTTTTGATACTCTTCCCGTGCCTCATCAATTTCCGTTCTTCTCCTGCTGTCCCTTATTTCCCTTCTCTGGCTCCTCTGCCTCCACCCTCTGCCATCTCTTTGACTCCTCTTCTCTGGCTGCCCTGTTGCCTGCCTCCTCCGCCACCTCTGCCATCTTCATCCTTCTCCTTGGCTACCTTGCCCTTTCCTCCTTCCTCCTCTGCCCACCCTTGGCCTCCTTCTTCAGGGCTTCCCTCTAACCTGTACCCCTCCATGGAATTCTTTCAAGGGTGGTAACCTTCTCGACATTGCCACAGTCAACCCTCAGCTGTCAAACACTCCCGACATCTGCCGTCTCCTGGAAGAACTCAACCTTGATGTTCTCGGTCTGACTGAGAAGTGGTTCACGGCAAGATCTGTCACAAGTTTTGACACACTTCTCCCTGGTGGCTACAAGATGCACTCTGACCCCCAGATCCAATCGTCCCGCTAGGGGTGTAGCCTTGATTTTCCTGGAGTGCATCATTCCTTTGCAGGTCTACTCCTCCTTTTGAATGCCTGGTCTGCAGGTACTCTCTCCTGGCCGCTCTTACTGTGGCTATCTACCGGTAGCCTGGCCAGGTAACCACCTTCCTCTCAGAGTGGGCGGACCTCTCCTCCCCTTCCCTCCTTGCCTCTACCACTCAACGCGGCCTCCTCTGCGACCTAAACATCCACCTGGATGCTTCCTGTCCTTCCTCTGGACTCTTTCTCTCTTCTTTCCTCTGGCCTGACTCATTCTGCCCAGCATACCTTGGAAATTCTGATCTCCTCAGACCGCCCCATCTCTAACTCTCACCATTCCTCTCTCCTGGAGTGACCACTTTTTCCTCTCCTCTCTAGTCCTCAAGCCAAACCAACTACAGCACTGCCACCCACCTTCTTGGTCATCTGGCCCATGAAACGTCTGTCAGTTGATGCATTCACCACCTCTTTTTCTCCCCTTCCTGCACCTCTGGCTGACTCGCATCCTGACACAGCCCTTTCGAACCTCCATTCTTCGATCTCAGACACTCCATGTACTTGCCCCTGTTATTAGGATCCGCTTGAAGCCCAAAGACGAGTGCAACTCTTGGTACAGCTCAGACCTTGTCACCCTTAAACACAAGTTTAGGGTGGCTGAGAGGAAATGGCGGGCATCATGTGCACCCTCTGACAAACTAGCCTGCCATCTGCTCCAAAGGCAGTACCGACTCTGTTCACACTAAGAAGAGAGCTCACATTCAAGTCTGTCTCTGTGGCATCAAACTACTCTGCTGAACTTTATAAAATCTGCAAGGAGCCGGCCATTCCTGCTGCAGTCTCTACCGCGCCTGTTCCCTCCCAGGCCCTCTGCACTGCCTTGGTCTCACATTTCATCTCTAAAACCCAGTACATCCTGTCCTCCCTCTCTTACTCTCCTCCTTTCTCTACTTTTTCCTCTGGCCTTCCTGTGGCCGCCTCTCCTCCTCCCTTCTCTTACTTTCCTTTGTTCACCCTTGACGTGGTTCCTAGACAAGTCTGAGCTATGAAAGTCATCAAACCAGGTTCTTCCCTGTTCATCCAAAACCATCAAGGGCCATGTTGACACCCTCGCTCCAGCCTTGGCTGACTTCTGCAACCACTTTCGCCACAGGAACCTTTCCTTCCCCCCTTAAGCACTCACTTGTGCACCCTCTCCATTACTCCTTTTCTGGGCAAACTCTTGGAAAAGCTGGCCATCTCCCAGCTTAACCTTCACACTGAATCTGTTGGTTGTCTCCATGACGGAACTGCTCTCCTGAATATCTTTGAAGACCTGCTCTCAAACCGTAGAAACTAATTGGCCTAGAACACACCTATTTTGTATATGGTAGAAGTCTTAAGGTAATTAGTGGGGTACGGGGAGAACAACCATGACACTGGGTTGTAACAGACAATGTGAGAACAGCAGATGTCCAGTTTTGTGGATCACTCCCGTCCCCTGCACACCCTATTGTTGTAATAACTAAATACTCATGTATTTGTGTGCGTTAAAAATATGAATTTATGTAGTGGTGACCTAAGCATCAAAAAAAGGGTTATAACAAAAGGTAGTTCAAAACACACAATTTAACATATTAGAACATCATTTTTCAACATTTTTGTGTTACTATGAACAAAAATTATAGATATTACTTCATAGTCTAGTTACATAAAAATCTTTCAGCTTAATTTATTTTATCCCTAGTAAACATTTGCATAATGTAGGTTCAAATATAACCGATAAATGTCCGTGTTACATGATTCTATATGTCTACAGATTGATCTTGAATGCAAAACTCTTTACGCGTTTCGGGGAAATCGTGTCCCCTTCTTCAGAAGATGTCTACCAGTGTTTTCATCTTACAATGTATCTACAAAATATAGTAAATAAGTATCTTAGTACTTTTGACACAGTGATATTACTCTGTCATAGCTGGATGACTTGTAATCTATAATCACTTGAATGTGTCATTCGCTTTTCTCAGCAAATGTCACTTTATTCTTGATTTTAGATCATGTCCCTCCTAAAAATAGAGTACCATTCAATACTGGTCCATTTGTAAAGAATAGCAAATCTGCCTCAAGGGTAAAAAAGGCACCTATAGTTACCTGTATTGGATTTTCTCTACTAGCTATATCAAGGGGATTTGTTCACAGCTCCTATAGTAAAGGTGAGTATTGGGTATTTCCACCAGAGTTCATCTCCCTGTAGTAGTTTTCCTGTAGATACATTTCTGATGCTGGTTAATCTGCTTAGAATCACATGCTGTGCATATGGTTCGACATCCAGTGGTAACCGCAGAGTATTGATTCTTGTCTTTCGGGGACCGAAAGGGGACGTCGGCATAGGCGTGTCCGTAACACTATCTCTATCGAGACGTGTAGTGTAACCAAAATACCTCACGCGCCGAGGTCCCTCGGATTGTTTTTTTTCCCACCTAGACAACTGGTCGCCCTATAGCGGATCTCCGACATGACACATTGTTTATCTCACTGAATTGTCGGTTATTCCCTGTCGAGTCACTTCAACCACAAGAACATCTTCGACGAAGTCTACAGGGGGGGGGATTAGTCTACGGCTGCCTAAGATCCGGCGGCCGGATTTTCCACGTGGTCGGGCCTTCTGGTCGACCTATACAGTAGGGAGAGTGGGGTCTTGGTGGGCATATTGTCGCTATGTCTTTCCTCCTTTCCTCTTTTCCCTTTTTGTTTTGGTCATCCTTGCCTTTAGTTATGGAAAGGACTCCTTTTAGATTCTGCCCTAAGTGTAGGGTTAGAGATCCTTGGAAGGATGAACACAGGACGTGTAACGCCTGTCTCCCCCTAGAGCACGATGAAAATCGGTGTGCGGCCTGCAAACTCATTCAGCCTAAAAACCTTAAGGAGCGCTGTGTAAAGGGGTGGGCCGCGTACGGTATGTCGCGGGTGGAGCCCCCTTCCCCCACACCCACAGAGTGATGGGGGTACTTCGGATGACCAAACATCCGTTGCGGATGTTATAGACGTTGAGACGGATGCTTCTAGGTCCGCCACGCCCGTCCCTAACCCTTTAAGGCCTGACGCTGGCCTCGCTACAGGGACAACACCCGGCAACAGGGGCGTACAATCACATCGCACTAAGCACACAACCCCTATACCGATTTCAACATCTTTGTCGAAAAAGGTGAAAGCGCCTACAGGGCCGCCGAAAACTTCGCCGGTTTCCTCGGATCGTTCTGATCCAAAGGCTTCCCCGCATCCGCAGCAGCGTCTTGCGACTGGGCAGTCCAAATCAACCAAGGGCACTATTCCAAAAACTGCAAATGTTGAAGTGTGGAAGTTCGACTGTCTCAAAGGCCGCGTTAGGCCCGAAAACTACGGCTAGGCCTCTTCCCGAAAATAACGACCGCTAGGCCCTCTAGCGCCGCGGAAGGTAGTTCGGACCCTTTGCCTCACGCTGATTCGGCGACTATCGAAGACAGCGTCGAAAATTACAGCGGCGGTGGGTCTTACCCCGGTTCCGCCCAAAGTTATGGGACAAGCCGCAGAAAAGGTTTTAGATGCAGATTGGGATCCCAATTCTTACGACGCTTACGAAGATAGCCAGGAGCCTCTCTCCGGCTCCCTAAAGGACTCCTTTTGACGCCGTAGGGCAGAAGACCTCGTTTCTCCACCCGCAGGCCCATTTGGGTCCTCTAAATGGACTACAGAGAAGTTTGAAAGGTGTATGGATCGGCTGGGGAGGATTATCTGGTTTTCTGACCATCCTCCGCCAAAAAGGGCTCGAATGGACCCTAATCTCCAGATTGAAGACCAGTCTCATGCCTTCCAGCAGGAAGACGTTGTTCACATGGACACATATTGGGACATTTATAATGAAGAGGAAGCTTCATTTCTTCAAAGTTATGAGGAAGAACAGGATACTAGGGACAACTGGGAGGCAATCCAGCAGGAAGGTCTAGACCCATGGACACAGCAAGATCATGACTGTTTTGTGCCTGGAATCTCCTCCGTCCACCCCGGCTCGCCAGACCTCCTGTGGATGACCAAATGGCATTTAAAAAAAAAAAGCAGCTGAATACTTCAAAATTTCTACTCAGGAGGCAGTGCCTGAGCAGGATTTTGTGGAGGATATCCTTAAGGAGAAACCTCCATCTAGCTAGGCCATACCCCTCCTCAACTCTGTGAAGAGAAGGGTGGCTCCCTCACTGGTATCACCAGCTCAAACCCGGGCAGTGAACCCAAGAGTCATAAAATTATTTCGTCCTTCCCCTTCCGACCCTTTATACATCAGAGGGCACGCCATCCCAGATTCATTGGTAGTGACTACCACTCGGAAAAGGGCAGGGGTACCCCTTGCCACGGGGGAGTTACCACCGGACAAGGAATCTAAGCGACTGTATGCCCTTGGCAAAGGTGTCACATCAGCAGCCGCATACACTACGCGCATTGCTAATAATACTACACTATTGGCAAGCTATGCTGACGCCCAATGGAACTTGCTCCAGGAAAACCTCCAAGAGGTTCCTGAATCCGCAAAATCAAAGCTTCTCTCCATTGTAATGGAGGGAAGACAAGTTAACCAGCATGTAATCAAGAACACTCTTGACACTGCAGAAACTGCAGGCAGGTCTCTGGCCCAACACGCTTGGCTGCGTACACCTGGTTTTAAACCGGAAACTCAAGCCTCCCTCATCAACAAGCCCAGTGAGGACTCGAACCTCTTCGGGAAGGAGGTAGATGAGGCTTTGGAAACAGCCAAAAAGGAGCATGAGACTCTGAAGTCTCTGCAACAGATCACACAGAAGCCTTCCACCCAGAGGGGTACTAACTCTTGGCGGTCCTTTCGAGGGCAATCCTGTGCTGGTCAAAACAACTACGGCACAGGAAACTTCAACTCAGGACAGACTTCTGGAAACACTGCAAGGGGTCAAACGCGGCAGCCTCTGGTCAGAAATGACCACCAAATCCAGGTCCCCTCCCATGTCACCCCGGTGGGGGGGGGGGGCGATTAACATCTTTCCTCATGGCAGGGAATAACTTCAGACCAGTGGGTAATAAAGATGGTTGCCCACGGTTACTGCGTAGAATTCGCCCGACCTCCACAATTCAGACCGCTGCGCTCACGGTGCCTTTCACCGGACCTTCTAGAGATCCTGAACCAAGAGGTGGTAGCGCTGCTGGGAAAGGACGCCATAGAAGCCGTCCCTATTCTTCAGTTAAACAAGGGTATTTATTCAGTGTACTTCCTTGTACCCAAAAAGGATCTACCTGAGGTTCATGATCCAGGACGAGCATTAACAGCTCAAGATAAATTCCTGGCAGTGGCGGCGGCGCACCTGCGCAGACAATCAGTCCCAGTTTACCCGTACCTCGACGACTGGCTCATTACGGGGCACTCATTCGACGTTTGTTTGTTTTTTGAACACCCAAAAAACAGACCTCCTGTTCAGTCTGGTGGTCAAGAGAAAACCTCTTGAAGGGGAAGACCTTCACCACCCCTGCAGTGGAGCCACTCTCACGACAGACATCTCTCACAGGGTGGGGGAGCTCATCTTGTTCCGCAGACAGCGCACGGAGTGTGGTCCCCTCAAGTAGCGTCCAACCATATAAACTTACTGGAACTGTTAGCGGTGTTCAAAGCACTGAAGGCCTTTCAGATGCAACTGCAAGGGAAGACAGTGCTGATCGGACTAACCGACAGCAGTACAGCTATGTATTACCTGAACAAACAGGGGGCACTCACTCTCCAGGGCTATCCAAGCTGTCCCAAAAAATTTGGATCTGGGCTCTCAAATACAAGATGTTTTTGTTGCCCCAACATGTTCCTGGGGAACTCAATCTTCTGGCAGACATACTCAGCAGAGATTTTCCTCTGCCAGAAGAATACGAATGGCGGCTGCACGAAAACATTGTATCCAGCGTCTTCGCTGAATGGGGCTTCCCAGAGATCGACTTGTTCGCAACGCAGGAGAACGCCCAATGCCAAGACTACGCCTCCAGGTACCCCCAGAGCCGATCCAAGGGGAATGGTCTCTGGATAACATGGTTGGGGAAATTTGTCTACGCCCTTTACCCCCCACCCCCCGACTCCCCTTTCCCCCTTCTCAACAAGATGCACCAGGAACTAGTTACCATGATACTGATACTGGTGGCCCCCATGTGGGCCTGCCAACCCTGGTTCGCTCACCTGATGGAAATGTCCCTCTCACCACCAGTAAAAATACCCTGCCCGTACAACATGTCTCAGGACAGGGGGGGAGACCCTACACCCATGCCCACAAACCCTGAATTTGGCAGCTTGGCTCCTGAGATCATAAAGTTTGGACACCTGCAACTCCCTCAGAGGTGCATGGACATACTTAGGGAAGCGAGAAAACCGAATACACGTTATTGCTATGCCAGCAAGTGGAAAAGTTTTGTAATCTGGTGCAATTCCAAGGGCGTCAATCCCATTGATTGCTCAACCACACATATTGTGAGGTATCTAACCCATCTGTTGGACACTGGGTTAGTCTTCAATTCCTTAAAGGTTCGTCTGGCTGCTCTGTCAGCCTACACCACTTTACAACAAAAGGTGTCATGGTGGAAAATACCAGTGATTAAAGCCTTTATGGAAGGGGTTAAGAGGATTTATCCTCCCATTTTTCAGCCAGCCCCTGGATGGGATCAGAATGTGGTGTTGACCAGAGCTCCCTTTGAGCATATGCATAAAGACCTGACTTATAAGACAACCTTCCTAGTGGCTATCACTTCTATCAGAAGGGTTAGTGAACTACATGCTCTTTCTGTTCTAGACCCCTTTGTTACAGTCCACAAAGATAAGGTAGTTCTGCGCACACATCCCAGATTTGCACCTAAATTCATCTCAAAGTTCCATGTGAACCAATCAATCGAACTACCCACTTTCTTCCAGAACCCTACTAACATGGCCGAAAGAAGCCTACACCCACTGGATGTGCGCAGGGCAGTCCTGTTTTACCTGGAAAGAACTAAACCACTGAGGAAGACTAAACAGTTCTTCGTGGCAGTTGGTAGAAAAGGAGATCCTGTCTCTAAATCAGCTATCTCAAGGTGGATTGTCAAATGCATCACACTGTTACACTCTTGCTAAGAGTGAACTGCCCTTCAAGCCTAGAGCACATTCTACTCGAGGCACCGGGGCATCCATAGCATTCATTGCAAATGTTCCTCTCGAGTCCATTTGCAAAGCGGCAACCTGGAGTTCTGTACACACCTTTACAAAACACTATTGCCTAGACACTCATTCTAGGTCTGATTCTCAGGTTGGACGAACAGTATTAAGACATCTTTTCTCTACTGTTCCTTCTCATAACCCACCTCCAACTCCGGGTACTGCTCGCTAGTCTATGCACAGCATGTGATTCTAAGCAGATTAACAAGTATCAGAAGACCTGCATTACTCTCAGTAATAGCATTTCTGATGATTGTATCTGCTTAGATTCACATGCACCTTCCTTGCCTCCACGCTCGGGGTGGAAGGAACAAAGACTCTTACTACCATCTCTTTATGTACTCACTACAGCCATGGGCTCCCTCATGGCAGAAAATATACAATTGGAGGGACCTCGGCGCGTGAGGGATTTTGGGTACACTACATGTCACGATGGGGATAGTGTTAAGGACACGCCTATGCCGACGACCCCTTTCGGTCCCCGAAAGACGAGATGCAATACTCTGCGGTTACCACTGGATGTCAGACCATATGCACTGTATGTGAATCTAAGCAGATACAATCATTAGAAATGCTATTACGGTGAGTAATGCATGTCATAATCATGTAACACGGACATTTATCGGTTATATATGAACCTACATTATGCAAATGTTTACTAGTGACAAAAGAAATGAAGCTGAAAGATTTTTTATGTAACTAGGCTATGAAGTAATGGCTATAATTTTTGTTCATAGTAACACAAATGTTGTTGAAAAATGATCTAATATGTTAAATTGTGTGTTTTGAACTACCTTTTGTTATAACCCTTTTTTTGATGCTTAGGTCATAATTACATTCATATTTTTAACGCACAAGAATACATGAGTATTTGGTTGTTATTACAACAATAAGGTGTGCAGGGGGACGGGAGTGATCCACAAAACTGTGGACATCTGGTCTCACACTGCTCTCAAACCTTGACACTAACCATCCTTCTGTCCTCAATCTCCTCTCTCCTGCTTTTGATGTTGTCAATCATGCCATCCTCCAACTGGCTCCATGATAACCTGGGTATCACCAATCAGGCCCTGGCCTGTCTGACCTCTTTTCTCTCTGACCGACCTTCCCATTTTCAACTTGGGTCCTTCCTCTCCTATATCTCTCTCTACCTGTGGTGTTCCCCGGGGGGGGAGGGGTCTAATCTTTCTCCTTGGCTGTTCAACCAGTGCCTGGCACCTCTCGCCCACTGCATAGCTGCTCTTTGCTCCCACTTTCAGTGCTATGCTGATGAGCCGCCTCTTCTCCCTCTCTTATCCCGGATTGTCTGTCTGCAATCCAGGGATGGTGTGCCACCAATGATCTCTGCCTTAATGCCAGTAAGACGGAGATCCTCCTAATAGGCTCACCAGCGCCTTCCTCACTCGCTGGCCGCCCACTTTAGGCCCTCTTCCTGCTCCCACCTTTGAGGCTAAGAACCCGAGTCAGCTTCGACTCCACACTCCTTCTCCCATATCTCTGACGTCTCTAAGCAGTCAAACAACCAGCTGCACCTCCTCAAAGGTATTCTTTCCTTCCTCCCTGTCACCCAGAAGCTCACTGTCTCCAGAGCTCTTGAGGTCTCTAGGCTGGACTACTGCAACAGCCTTTCTAAATATACCTGCCTCTACTCTCCGTCCTCTACAACAGACTGACTGCAAGACTTATCCTGGGCCTCAAACCCCGTTATCGTATCTCTCTAGCACTGACATCTGTTCATTGGCTCCCAGTGGAGGCAAGGATCAACTTCAAGACCCTCTGCATCGTCCACAAGGCTTTCTGGGGCCTGGGACCGCAATACCTCCAACTCTCTACCGAAATGTCGTCTTACTCTAGCTCCTCCACTCTTGAGTGCCAGTCGCTTCTCCAAGCAACGAGTTGGGGGCAGATCTTTCTTGAACTGGTTCCTCTCTCTGGAACAGCCTACCTGCCCCTCTGAGACTTGAGCAGAGCCATATCCGGTTCCAGAAGCACATCAAGACCTTCCTCTTTGGTTCTACCTTCTCTCCTCCTCTCCCTTGATGATCTCCTGCTTGTTACACACACTGGCCGCCTGGCGACCCACTGAACTCTTCCCAGGTTCCTGCCTGTTCACCTGCGTACCCGCACTGCCTCTTGGCACCCCTGCACTTGTGGTCTGTATCTGTAACCCTACAGTCTCCTTTTCTGCTCTTATTAGACACTTGTCTGCACTCCTAACACTCACACTTGCCACCCGTTGGCTGCACTACTTGTTGTTACCTGTTTCCTTGTTCTGCACTTGTCCATCCTCCTACCCCCCTTTTGCACCCACCACCCCTTCTCCCCTTGCAGCTTCCCTCCACGTTCTGGATGCCACTAAGCCTAGTAAGATCATTGATTTTTGTCCTACCTCTGTTTCCCCTCCCTTGACTTGTTGCACCTTGAAACACTTGTGTATAGGGGCCTTATAATTGCTATATCATATCATCCGACATTGAACATCACAACACTCATTAAAGAGACATTAGACAAAGCACTGAAACAAATGGTTTAACCCCAAGACTTTTCTTACCAAGGAGTGCCCCATTACACTTGATATTTTACGGCCTACTGAAAATTCTTAAAGTGCACTTGGTTAGCATGTCATATTTCATTTATACATCCCTTTATCATTAGTTGGGTGTGGCGACCTCTGAGGCGATTCACATACTTTATGCCGTACCCATTTCATTACTGCATACGAAGCGGGTGCAATCCTTAACGTTAGGCTACATTTAACAGCAGCCATGAGGTGACCGCATGAACGCTTGTTGGAACAGCTAGCAGTAGAGTAGAGCATGCTGGGGAGTATGAAACTGACCTTGGGGTCAATTACACCCCTTCTATCCGTTTCAAAAGGGCTGTTTTAGTCCCGACATATTTTCTCAATATTGGTCATTTTCAGCAGTACACACTAAGTTTGTACCGTACTTGCTGATACCGGTCTTTACTTTACCATGACCGTTAGTCATTGACCCACACCTGTAAGGTAGGGTGGATTTCTTTTTTTATATATACCAAGGGTTGCCTAGGTCACTAGACCTAAACTTAGCTCAGTATCTTACATTGTGTTTCCCTTTTGTATACATCTTCCTTCTTGAATTATATGCTTTCCTCCATGTAAAGACCGTGTTTAACTCTGCATACAATCTTTAGGTAAGGTTCTTATTTACCCGATTGATTGGCATGTGTGTGCACTTAGCTCTCTTCTATCAATGATTAAGCATTGATTTCAGACCACTACTTAGCTACATCTCCCCTCCCTTTTTTCAGAATGGGACGGATTGTGAGGATATTGATGTGACGATGGCTTTTCATCCACAAACCTTGCCCCATCATAATCCAGGTGAATAGGGACTCTAAACATGGGAGTTTTTGACCATTGTCAATTATTTCTTTGTAACTTGAGTGGGATATAAAATAACAAAATGTGTTACTGTATTGTGTGTAATTCATAGTAATGGAAGATTGATCCTGCTGGATTGATTTAATTCTGCTCCCGATGAAGGGGATACCCGAAATTCGTAGAGCTCTAAACTTGTTTTTTATTACACTATTAAATGTACTACGTGATTATCCATGAATTGATTTTCGGCTCTAAATGGTTGCTACTAATCTCATATCTATATTTTTTAAAGTTTTGACACTTAGTCTAGTGATTTGTGCAGGAGGTCGCAAGGGTCCTTAGTTAGCACTCTTTGATCTATGGCATGGAAAGATTTCATGTCGTGTCATAGGCCAATGCTATATTCTCCAACAGTCAATTTTTCCCCTTTATCTAAAAGTAACCTGAGAACACATGGCAGATGCCACTGTTATCAGCCTTCATTTTGACGTGTCCCTTCGATTACTCATTTGTGTGTTCATGAAGTATATTCTTAATATTTGAACAGCTACTTTTAAGTATAGTGGTAAATGAATGAGGTACTTATGAAACGTTAATGGTCTCAGAACCGCTTACTCTTTGTTCTATGCCATTTCAGTTTACATTTGGTGCATACAAGGTACCCGTTATTGAAGAAATATTTAATTGTTTATATTTTCTTCAATGTGCGCATCCCCATTTTACCACTAGAAACCTTTTTGTTTTGAGTTCATTTTGTTGAAGCTAATCCTCTTGCTAGCATTATTTGTGATTGCCTTGCAGGTTAGCTCATTTAAAACTAGGGTTTGCACAATGTGGCGACACCTGATGCAATTCTTTCGTTTGCCCACCAAGGCCCTGCAGTGGTACCTCATCAGTACTATGGAGTTACTCCGTGGGGCGTCTACCCAGCCAATCTCTTTCAACAGCAAGCAGCTGCAGCCGCAAACAACTCTGCAAACCAGCAAAATAATCCACAGAACCAACAAGGACAGCAGCAGGTAATTGAGAAAACTTGGTTGTTCCTTTTGTAGCTGAGATTTTGTGGGCACTTCCTTGATGACCATAGTCGGCAGACATTATGATCATTGTGTTCAAGCCATGCATTACAAAGATTTTCACAGTGATAATCAAATGCACTGTGCTTTCCCTTTGTGCTTAAATTAATTTGTGGTGCAAAGGATCGGTTGGCAAGTGGACATGGTGTAGTTTGCTCTACTCATCCACAGGCTATGGCAGACTGAGCATGCACAGGTTTGCTGGCAGTCCACTGTGTCTAGATGTTTTACGATTTTTGATTCCAAAGTTTACTTCACTCAGTATTTTGGTTATTAAAATCTTACTATTTTAGTGCACTTACGATTGCTCGCTCCCCATGGTTCTTAAATTGTAGCCATGATTTGATCGAGCATTTGAAGCAGTACTATAATTGCAGGGCTTGAAATTAGGATTGGAAAAGGAGCTAAAAGCAGCTCCTTGATATTCAGCAATAACCAGTGACCACAAGCTACCGATGGGCAGCAAGCAGCTAATGGAACTTCCACATAAGATGCAAACATGTCCTTTTGACCATTATTTATTACACCTTATGCTTTAAATAGTGTATCGATGTCTCTTAATGTTTGTTTACATTGTCCCACATGCACACAGTTGAATTCACATAGGTGTTTGTTCGACATCCATTGGCCTCGGGCGCCAAAAGCAGCTTCTTGTAGCTGTTGCTGTCAAGCTAAACCTAAGCATAAACCTTGTTTGAGGGGTGGAATGAAAAGCCAGAAAAGTCACTGGTGCTGCTTGACATGTTTGTTAATTTCCATTACTGTATGATGGTCCCAAAGAATTGTACAGTTACATGACTAAAACTGTACATGGTGCTTAGCAAAAGCAATATTGACTTGGTCTATCCTACATGATCCTTAAAGCTTGATTTGGGTGAAGGTTTAAATTATTGCACCATGCCTTATCAGGGTTCGAAATTGAGATTGTGATCGGGAGCTAAAACCAGCTCCTGCGTGTCAGATACCAGAGATGCTCCTTTAACTTTTTGTATGAACAATTGTGTTTTAATGTATATTAGATGTGTTGTAATTCTTCTTTATTAAAATTATCAAATACTCAAAGTTAATGTCACATTTACCTGTTTGGAATGCACCAGTTGGCTTTGGGAGCCAAATGTAGCTCCTGTAGCTGTTGGTTTCATGCTAACCAGGATCTACTATGCTAGAAGCAGGAGCTAAATAGCTCCCAGCTCCCCTCAATTGTGAACCCTGCTTATTCTTTTACTGAGAAACTTGTTTTTTTTATGATCCAAATATACACAAGCCAAATTAAATTCATATTCTGCAGAGTTTCCTTTGTTGGAAATATGTACTAATTGACCAAGTCAAATACAGTACATTTGTTGATGATGGGGGAATTGTTTTGTATGTAGTATCTTGTATTGATATTAAACTTATGTGGAATCCTTC
Organism: Ambystoma mexicanum; assembly: GCF_040938575.1. Classification (NCBI taxonomy): domain Eukaryota; kingdom Metazoa; phylum Chordata; class Amphibia; order Caudata; family Ambystomatidae; genus Ambystoma; species Ambystoma mexicanum. The sequence continues at coordinate 306,830,099 of NC_090934.1, read as the reverse complement.
ATTTTTTCAGCCTATTAAACTAGCCTCTCTCAGGTGCACCATGGGAGGTCAACCTAGTAGTTAAGCTGCTCACATGTTCAACTTTGAGAAAAGGCTGTAGTCTCTGTATCAAACCACTAGATGGGCGGGGGAGGGGGGGACACGCAAACCCTGTGACTAATACATTGTTAGGACAGTTTTTCTGAAGTCCAGATAAGGGCTTAGTAAAACCATACAACTGAGGCAGTACACGACTCCACTCTTAGTGTAAGGCTGTACCACCTGAGTTCAGGGTAGCGTAGACAGAACAGCCAGAACAGCTTATGTTAGGAGGGAAAGAGGGCTAATCAGTACAAATTAAATTGTAATACAAATGGTCCAAAGAAACACAAACACTGTATTGTAGAAATAAATGGTTTATTTAAATGCAAGTAGGCCCAGATAACTCTTGGGGGGAAATGAGTACTATCAAATTATATGCACAGTCCAAAGCATATAACCTTATTTGGAACACCTGTTAGAGTTCTAGGGAAGTCAAAACCAGTAGTTAGTTACTTTTTGATTGCTTTCAGTAATACCAGGGTAGTAAACCCCATCAGGTGTACCGTGACGTTCTGCAGGAAATCACATTGTAAGATCAACTGGACATACTTTTCTGATTCTAGGGGATTTGGCCTTGTGGTGTAATATTCAATTAGAGTTGCTTTTCAGTTCAGACTAAGGGAAGCAATAACAAACTTATTTAGGATAACAGTTTTACTCAAGCTAAGTAAAACTTATACACGTTTTGCAGGAGCTATAAGCACTTAGAGGCGGGTATAAACCGAAGACTCTTTTTTGTGTCTGTCTAAAACAAACCACGAAAGCAAAACCCAGTGTTAAACTTTATGTATGATTCAAGGTTATGCTAGGTAGGTAAAACCTAATGCAGACTTATTCTGGACAGGCTAACAGCAACTAGGGTCTTCTGTTCAACAGGCAGTGTCGGGATAGGTTCTTAAGTAGCAAAAGTGAGAGTTCCTAAGGAAAACTGTTCAAACAGATGAGTATTTTACTTTGAAGTTAGTTGAAGGTCCAGGGGCTTCACAAAAGACACCCTCGGAGGATTCCAGCAGGGTCCTGGGTGAACTGGATGAGTGGCCTCCCAATCACAGAAAACACCCCAAAACTATACAGAATCACATGAGACTTAAGGCAAGTACCCAAGCCAGCACAGTACCTCCGCACAGAAGATTATTTTGCAGCTGCAGGACTACAGGATCTGCAGCCAAAAACCTGGTAGTTGAATTCCTTCTGTAAGCAGACAGTAGATGGTACACTGGAAGGACTTTTGCAGCAAGGATCACGGGGAAGGCTCTAGGCAAGTTTTTTTCCTCACGGCTGGATGTGGTTTTGTATTTGGCGCCTTTTTCAGGAGCACAGAAGACAGAATATCGCTGGTCGGGTTATCGTTTACAAGGTGCAGCACTGGTGAGGGGACTCTGTGGACTGGAATCATGCCTCTGGAGATCCAGCAGGATGCACATGAAGTTTCTGCAGGATTCTGAAGACTGTGCGCCACACAATGGCTCGAGGTCCCATGCTATTGGGGTATTGCAGCCCCGCAAGGTCGCAGCACGGCATGGGATGGCTTAAAATGCAGGTCTCCATGATTCTAGTCGGTCTCACCAGGCTCTGGGTCGAGGTCATCGTTTTCGGAGTCCCCAGGTAGATTAGAAGGAAGGGCTAAAGGAGGCTCTGGTTACACAGCAGGCTATCTGGTAGCTGGAAGTTGCCTCAGCTGATTTTCCTTCAGCATCCTCATCGGTTTGGTTTCCAGTGTTCTACTACTACTCTGCTTCCAGGTTCAGACTTTCATGCAGGAACCCAGCCAATCAAACAGCCTTTCAACATCGAAACGTGAGGGGTTGGCAATTCTTTCAGGGCAACCTGCCTTCCAGTTTGAAATGGAATCTCGCACTCAGGCTGGAAGACAAAGGGCTACAGAGTTCTCCAGCATGGGGTCTGGCATGGAATCACATGCTCATGAATATTCCCCGTCGTCAGGCTGGGAATCCTCGGTAAAGAAAAAATCAGTATCGGTTTCGTTTCTGATTTGTCTTTCTTAGTAACCAATCACTGATCTCTGGGTCATACTGCCCCCAGCCAATGACTGCCCTCTCCCTAAGCCCCGCCTCTGGCAGCCATCCTCAGATTTTTACCGCACGCTCAACTGTTGGGAGTCCTCGTGCTTTAGCTCTCGAGTTTTTGCTGCGTTTTCTTGCTTTTTCGGGAGATTTTCTCATTTTTTTCGGTTTAATCGAGCCTCAAGCTCCACCGTTTCTACTTCAGAAACGGGTCCCCGTTATCGGAATTCTTCTACGCCCCTCAAGGGTGAGGTTTTCGTCGAGTTTACGTTTCTTGGAGGATTCCGGAAGATCTGCAGCCTACCTCAACGGACATGGCCCAGGACAAGGGAAGCTTGACACCCGGATCCATGCTTTTCAGGTGCTGCCCTGGATGCGGATTACAAAACGTTTTCAAGGAGGACGAGCATTTGCGATGTCTCTACTGCCTTCATGAGGACAAGACGCACGTGGAGAAGGACTGTGCATTCTGCAAGAAACTTTCGGAACAGACCAAACAAGATCGTCATTCCCGCCTCGCCGCCTGGCTGGAGAAGGGCACAGCAGGTGAGAAGGCGAAGGAAAAAGTCTGAGCAGGCTTCTAAGTCCTGTGAGGGCGCCCCGGGAACGGGGGCCCAACAGAAGGCCAAGCACCGCGAGTCCGCGGGCACCAGGAGTGCTGAAAGGTCGGGCTCTTCGGCTGCCAGGCAGGGCGCGACTTTCCCGGCACGTTCAACCACGAGCCAGCGCTCTGGTTCTGGCAAGAGGAAGTCTGAGAACCCGGGTAAGCTGCTGGAGCGGCCCTGGTTGATCTCGAAGGGGGAGCAAGGCGCTGACCCTCCCCCCAAGACGAAGGCCCTGGATGCACCTAAGGTGGTGAGGGCTTTGATCCAGCCGGCAAAGGCCTCTATCGAAGTGGTCGCTGCGACCCTGGCGAAGCCGGCTGAGACTATGCCAGTGGAAACGGCCCCTTGGCCCAGAGTATCTCTGCCACCGTGGAGGGAATCCTCTTTCCAGCCGATCGTTAAGACCCCCGTGAAGTCCCCGGCGGAAAAAGTAAGGGGGGGGCGGTGGCCATTACAGACTCGGAATCAGCCTCGGAGGAGGAGCTGGTGGAAACCGAGAAGGGCCTCAACGAGAGTTTCATAGGCTTCAACGAGAGGTTTGAGAAGGTTCAATCCCAGGGGGCGGTCCCCGCTGACGTGATCGAAGATGGCGACGAAGAGGGTCCAGTGGAGCGGCCATCCCATCCGTCGCAGCCATTACCCGAGCCCCCGGATAGCTCGGCGGCCATTTTGTTGGTGATCCAATCCTTATGTACCGAGATAAGGACGAGATTACCACGGACCCCGACGGAGGATCCAGAACCAGGCCCGTCGGGAAACCCTCCGAACAAGCAGAGGAGAGTCCACCCCTCCCCGCCCTCCGTGCCAGCAAGGCCTGTGGACTCCTCATCCCCCTCGCCGGACCCTAGAGGATACGGCAACGGATACAGCGACTGGAACGGACGATGACACAGCGGTCATCCCATCATCACCCCCCCATTCCCCTCCTCGCGGGCTGCTCCGGTCGACGAAATTGGCTCCTTCCACGCCATGATAACCAGGGCATCCGAGCTCTTCGAGCTCTGCCCTGATGAACAAAAAAAGGAGGGTTTTCTTTACCAGCGACGAGAGGCCAAGAGGAAGACTGTCCTCGCGGTGCCTTTGCTCGACGACATCTGGGACGAGGGGCTTGCCGTCCTCAAGAACCCTTCCACGACGCCCGCCAAGAGGGACAGGTACGAGAAGAAGCACCGAGTCCCCGATGCCGCCTCCTTGTGCCTCAGGGCCCACCCTACGCCGGACTCTGTCGTCTCGGCAGCGGCTAAGAAGAAAGCGGCAGGTGCAGCGGCTTCAACTTCCACTTCCCCGCCGGACAGCAAGGGCAAAAAGTTGGACTCCATGGGACGAGTCATCTCGTCGGCGGCAACGACGAATAATGTAGCCAATGCCTTAGCGATCGTGGCCCGCTACGACAGGGAGCTCTGGTTCAAGATAGCTCCCCTGCTAGACTTCCTGCCTGACGACAAGAGGGTGGATGCTCTAGAAATTCTGCAGGAAGGCGAGGTGGTGTCGGATCATGCCATAACGGTGGCAACGGACATTGGCGATACCGGATTTCGCCAACTGGGCAACGGAGTTTGCCTCCGACGACGAGGATGGCTCAAGGCGACAGACTTTCGCCAGGATGTCCAGACCAGAGTGTTGGACATGCCGTTCGACGGCAACAACCTTTTTGCTAAGGCGGTGGACGAGTCTCTACAGGCCATCAAGACCGACTCGGAGATGGCCCGGGCCCTAGGGGTGCTTCAACAGCGTCCGCCCTTTCGGAGCTCCGGAGGCAGACAGGGTGCCTCCAAAGGATCCAGCGGTGGCTCCTCCACGTACTGCCAGGCAGCCCGCTCCTCTTCCCAGGAGGCCTACAGAGGTCGTGGCCAGCAAGGGGGATCCCGCCGTCGTCGCCAAGGAGGCAAGGCCGCCTCCAAGCAAGACTGACCCGGCTGTGTTGTCGGGCCCCCACCGAAGCACCCTGGTGGGAGGCCGGCTTACGAAGTTCGTCAGCGTGTGGGAGTCCATCTCCACCGACCGTTGGGTTTGGACACCCTGGCCAACGGGCACTGGCTGGAATTCCAAAAGAAGTGCCCTCGCATCCTCCCTTGGCCAGGAAGGAGAATCACGTCCCTCAGCTGCTGTTGGAGGTAAGGGCGATGCTCAAGAAAGATGCCATCGAGCTCGTCCCCAGGAGGCTCCGGGGTTCCGGAGTGTACTCCAGGTACTTCCTCGTCAAAAAGAAGACAGGCGGTTGGCGCCCCATCCTGGACCTGCGCAGAAACTCAGGATGGTCACCCTCCAGCACGTGCTGGGACAGCTGGAGGAAGGTGACTTCCTATCGTCATTGGACATGAAGGATGCTTACTTCCACATCCCCATTCTAAAAGGACACAGGAAGTTTCTCAGGTTCGTGGTTCAGGGACGCCACTACCAATTCAGAGCCCTGCCATTCGGATTAAAGTCGGCACCCAGGGTATTCACCAAGTGCCTGGCACCAGTGGCGGCTCGGCTGCGTCGGCAGGGGATCCACGTTTACCCCTACCTGGACGATTGGCTAATCCGGGCAAGGACAAGAACTCGCCGTCGAACACACGGCGGGGACCATGCGGTTGCTCACGGAGCTGGGGTTCGCCATCAACTACCCCAAATCCCACCTGATTCCATCACAGCACTGTTTCTGGGAGCGAAGCTTGATACAGTGGGGCAATTGGTCTCCCCTTCAGAGGAGAGGACCAAGACCATCCTGGGCAAGGTGCGGCGCCTGCTAGCCACGGACGTGGCCAGGGAGAGGTCCATCAAGTCCCTCCTTAGGATGATGTGCTCATGCATCTACCTTGTACCCCTTTGCAGACTTCGGATGCGTCCACTACAGGAGTTTCTCGACGCCTGCTGGCTCCAAGCGAGGGGCTGTTCGAGGACAGGATCCCTCTCGACGAGGAGTTCTGTCGGGCGATCTTATGGGGGGGCATCCGTGCTCACCTCACGACGGGCACGGAATTTCAAATCCCAGCGTTTCAGGAGACGGTGACAACGGACGCCTCTCTGGAGGGTTGGGGGGGCCCACACCGGAGACCTCCACACAAGAGGCCTTTGGCTCCCGGAGGAGAGGTCTCTCCACATCAGCATTCTGGAGCTCTGAGCAGTGTTCTGAGCTCTCAAGTCGTTCCTTCCGTCCCTCAAGGGCAAAGTGGTGAGGATCTTCACCGACAACACCACCACAATGTTCTATATACGGAAGCAAGGAGGCACCAGATCCCCAGCCCTATCCAAGGAGGCTCAGGATCTGTGGCACTGGGCCGTCGCCCAGGGGATATTTCTGGTTCCCTTCCACCTGGCAGGAATAAAAAACACCATCGTGGACTCACTCAGCAGGGAGCTAAGCTCATGCCACGAGTGGGAACTGCGCCAGGACCAAGTGGATCGACTCTTGCAACGATGGGGCAAGCCCCAGATTGACCTGTTCGCGACAGCGACGAACTCCAAGTGCCAGAGGTTCGCCAGCAGGTTCCCACAGCCGAGGAGCATGGGCGATGCTTTCTCGTTCCCTTGGGACGGCCTGTTTCTATACGCGTTGCCGTTGCTGCTCCGCCTCATCAACCAGCTCAAGAAGTCCAGGTGCAGGATGATCCTCGTTGCACCGGCGTGGCCGAGGCAGATCTGGTTCCCGGACTTTCTGGATTTGTCAACGTCCCCACCAGTCAAGCTGCCAGCGGACGGGGGATCGTCTCTCCAGAGAAGGAGGCGCCATTCTCCATCACGACCCACAGTCGCTGAACTTGCAGGCCTGGCTCCTGCAGCACTAGAGTTTGGAGGGAACGATATCCCGCCTGATTGCAGAGAGGTTCTTGCAAAGGCCAGGGCGTCCTCGACTCTCAAGTGTTAAGGTCATAAGTGGAAGAGGTTCTCTGTCTGGTGCCGTGCACAGAAGATTAACCCTCTGCAGATTACGGCCCCTCAAGTGCTGCCGTACCTACTGTCGCTGGCCAAAGCTGCTGGACTGGCTCACGCCTCCATAAAATGACATCTGGCTGCCATCTCCCGATACACCAGGACTACGGGACAGGCGTCCTTGTGGTCTCATCGCCTGGTAAAGGAATTCATGAAGGGACTATTCCGATCATTCCCGCCGGTGAAGGCCCCTGCCCCGGCGTGGGAGCGTAATGTGGTGCTGACCAGGCTCATGGGAGCCCCATTCGAGCCTATGCATTCGGCGCCTTTGAAGTTCCTGTCATGGAAGACAGCGTTCCTCGTGGCCATCGCCTCTGCACGACGAGTGGGAGAGATTCAGGCCCTATCTTGCAAGCCTCCATACTTGACTTTTCATGACACGAGGGTAGTGCTGAGGATGCACCCCTCCTTCATGCCCAAGGTGCCGTCGGACGTCCACCTCAACGAGCCCTTGGTGTTACCAGTTTTCTTCCCGTCGCCTTTGACGCCGGCCGAGAGGACTTTGCACTCGCTGGATGTAGCTAGAGCGCTGAAGTTCTACGTGGACCGCACAAAGAGTTTTCGGAAGACGTCACAACTGTTTGTGAACTTTGGGTCTGTGAATCCAGGGAAGGCTCTCTCGAAGCCTTCCATTTCCAGATGGCTCTCCGGCTGCATCATGCATTGTCACCGGTTGGCAAACCGACCGCTGCCCAGCCGTCCAAGAGCCCATTCAACCAGAGCGATCGTTGCTACCACGGTGTTCCTGTCTGGTGTGCCCCTGCTGGACATCTGCAGGTCTGCTACGTGGAGGTCGACGCACACCTTCACAAGATTCTACTGCGTCGATCGGGACTCCAGGCAGGAATCCAGGTTCGGCCAAGCAGTGCTGCGCAACCTGTTTGCTTAAGTTGTGCCTGGTGAGGAGGTAAGAGATGCTTAATGTTGAGTTGTTGTATTGCTTAATGTTGAGCCTGTTGCCACCTCCCGTGGTTGTGCATGTGTATACTGCTATGTATTCTTTTATTCATGAGCATGTGAATCCATGCCAGACCCCATGCTGGAGAAGGAACAAGTTACTTACCTGTAACTGTTGTTCTCCAGCATGGGTCTGGCATGGATTCACATGCGAGCCCTCCCACCTACCCCTCTGAGGCTCTTCACTTGGTCATACTGCCGCTTGGCGTGCTACCAAATCTGAGGATGGCTGCCAGAGGCGGGGGCTTGGGAGAGGGCAGTCATTGGCTGGGGGCAGTATGACCCAGAGATCAGTGATTGGTTACTACTAAGACAGATCAGAAACGAAACTGATACTGATTTTCTCTTTACCAAGGATTCCCAGCCTGACGACGGGGAATATTCAGAGCATGTGAATCCATGCCAGACCCATGCTGGAGAACAGTTACAGGTAAGTAACTTGTTCCTTCAGCTGATGCCGCCTTTGCCACCTCTGCCTCCGTTGTCTCCAGTGGACAAGGCCATTGTGGTGCCCGATGCAAATCAGCCTGATCTAGATCTGTCGGACGACGCACAGGGCGATCAGGACAGCGAAGACCAGCCCTGCTCTCTCGGAGCCTTTCACGACCGGGTGTTGGAAATGTCTGTTGGATGTTCCAGTACTAGAGGCACCTGCTCTGCAGGAGGGCGTGCTTTCGGGGGTGTTTACCTTGTCTCCTTCGGAGCGTACCGGCCCAGGCCTGTAAAGTCTGACCAAAACGAAGGACAACACTCAGACCGCCAAGTCCTTGTCTGTCCTGGTAAAACCACCTTTTAGGACAGAGATCGTTGTCGCAGCCTCGACCCTCCTCTGTTTTCAGGGGTTTTCTAGATCGAAAATCCTGCAGGGTTGACACCCCTTCAGGAAATTCCTGCCAAAGGCAGCAACGGAGTCTGTTTTTCTCCCGCTCCTCAGCCTCCTCCTCAGGTTCAGGTGGCACCGCTGCCGAGAAACAAACTAAATGAGGGTTTTCTGCGCTCGCACGAGGCCCCGGTGGGGTGACGCATTGCGTATCATTAGGAGGCATGGCAGACCATCACTGAGGACCGGTGGGTCTTGTCAGTCGCTCGGGCGGGCTTCCCCTTGCCCCACCAATCAATCCTCTCTTCCAGCAGTCTGGGTCGCCCTCCCTCAGAGCCGAGATTCAGAAGTTACTGGATCTCAGCAGTGGAACCTGTTCCCCTTGGGGAGCGAGGGGACGGCTTTTACTCCTGGCTGTTTATGGTGCCCAAATACAACCAGGCTGGCCTGCGCACCATCCCAGTCCTTTCCCAGTTCAATCTTTTCTACCCCAAGAGAAATTCAAGATGATCACGCCTGGTCAGATAAAGTCCTCTTTACAGAAGGGCGATTGGCTCAGCATGGTGGACCTTCAGTACGCGTATATGCATATCCTGATCTGGAATCAACACCGGACATGCCTACGGTTTTCTGTGGAGGAGGAGCACTTCCAGTTTCAAGTGCTTTCTTTTGGCCTCAGCCCGGCACCGCGTGTCTTTACGAAGATGTCTGTTATCGCAGCTTATCTTTGGCTTCAGGGGATCCATGTGTATCCGTATTTGGACGATTGGCTGTTGCTCAGTGCTTGCCTGCTGAAAGCCTCCAACAATCTTCAGTCTCTCCTCCAGCTCCTGTTCCACCTTGGGCTGTCTGTGAACTGGCGGAAATCTTCCATGCCGGTCTCTCAGTACTTGACTTGCCTGGATTTTCGTTGGAACATGATCGACTGCAGAGTATACCTGACCGGGGACAGAATGGCGGATCTGTTGGCCACGTGTCAGATGTTTGGGCAGTCGAAGAGCACGTCAGCCTGGTGGTTCCAGAGGCTTCTGGGTCTCATGGACTCCTGCGTCTTGGCTCTTCCTCTTGCTCAGCTCAAGATGAGGCGAACGCAAATGGTTCTTCGAAATTCATGGCGTCAGGCTGTGGATCCGTACTCCAAGATGATATTTATTCCGGCTTTCATGAGTGGACCTGGCGTGGTGGTCGTCTCTCAGAAACCGGTCGATGGGCGTGGGTTTTCAAGACCCCGCTCCGATGGTGACGATCACGGCGACTCCTCACTTCTGGGTGGGGTGCGACGTTGGATCTTCTTCAGGTCTCTGACCTCTGGTTGCCCCAAGACAAATTCCTTCACATAAACCACCTGGAGCTTCTAGCGATTTTCCTGGAGCTCAAGGGGTTCAGGCCGGTCATTGCCAACAAAGTGGTTTGTGTCTGCAAGGAGAATGTGGTGTCAATGTTTTACATCAACAAGCAGGGGTGCACCAAGTCCCCTCCTCTTGTGGATCTGGCCATTTAGATTTGGGAATGGGCGATTCAGCATGGCGTCTGGCTGGTGGCAGTACACATCACGGGCCAGTTGAATGTCACGGCGAATGCCTTCAGTTGGCGGACAATGGTCAGCTATGAGTGGGAATTGAAGGCGGAGATCCTCTCACAGGTATTCCTGTTTTGGGGCACTCCGGATGTGGACCCCTTCGCAACATCTGCAAACAAACTTAATTTGTATGCCTCCAGAAATGGGCTGGGAGCCTCCTCTCTGGTGGGGATGCGCTCGAGATCCCTTGGCACAACATGAGGGCCTATGCTTTACCGCCTCTGATTCATTGGACGATTTGCAAGCTGAGGAACACTGTGAACTGTTATTTTCTGCTCATAGCTCTGTGGTTGCCGGCCAGGTTCTGGTTTTCAGAGCTTCCGTTGATTCCCGATCTGCTTCACCAGAGGGATCAGCAGCTCTGGCACCCCTCCCCACAATCGTTCAGCTTGGCAACATGGTGCCTGAGTTCAGATCTTTAGAGCATCTCAATCTGTCAGCTGACAACATGCGCATTATCCAGGCAGCCCTCGACAAGGTCTCAGGACAGAAGCAAATGGCTTTGATTCTGTCACTGGTGTTTAGTCAAACAGCTGGATCCCAGGGTGGCTACGATTGACACTGTGCTTCCCTTCGTTTCTCACCTAGCAGAGTCGGGCATTCATGTTCTGTCATGCAGAACTTACCGTTCGGCTGTTGCCGCCTATCTATCCACGGACCAGTGCTCTTATTCGTTGTCAAATCCAGTGATTAAGAGACACTTTGCGGGTATAAGGCGTCTCTACCTTGCGGTTCGCAAGCTGCACCCAACGTGGGATCTTAATGTGGTCCTCATGGCGTTGTGCCATAAACTGTTTGAACCAATGGCCACGGTAGATCTTAAGCACCTTTCAAAGGTCTTTTTTTTTTTTTGTTCGCTGTTACTTCAGCAAGGCGGGTGAGTGAGCTCGAAGCTGTCTGTGGAGCATCCCTTTTTGATTTTCCACAAAGATGAGGTAGTCCTAAGGACGAATCCTGCTTTCGAAGGGATTGTGTCCTCCGACGTATTCCTTATCTTAGATATAAATCCTTCAGCTTTGCTGGCCTCGGAAAATTTTTTTCGCCAGAGGGCGCTGCGCGTCGATGATCGCCGAGTCGATGACCCTCGACGGCCTCCGTGCCGACGTCGACGTCATCCTGCCTATAAAGGCCGCGCGCAGCGTCCGTTGCTCAGTTCCGTTTTTCCGCGCTTCGTTGTGCCTCGGAACACCGTTGCTCAGTTCTCGTCAAGATAACGTATATAATAACTACTATTTACCTCGATATCGATGGCATCCTCCTCCGACCCGACGACCCCTCGGTCCGGTTTCAAAAAGTGCCGAGACTGCGGGAAGAAAATGTCGTTGACGGACCCTCACAGGGTCTGTTTGTGGTGTCTGGGAATCACGCACCAGAGTTCGGAGTGTGAGGAATGCCTTTCCATGACGGCGAAAGCCTTGAAGGAGCGTAGGGGGAAGCTCGAGAGAGGTAGGTCAACTTTAACTTCCTCGAAAGCTTCTTCGGTAGAGTCGAGACGTTCGTCTCCTCACCATAAAAAACACTCTCGATCTAGATCACGAAGTGGCTCCCACCACTCGTCGACATCGAGACACTCGAAGAAGAGACGTAGGAGATCCCCTTCGTCATCTTCGTCGAGTTCTCCTGAGAGAGTTCATTGCCCCACAAAACGCAGCTCGCAAGCTGAGTGGGAGGAATTCAGGAAAAAGATGCTAAGCGTCTTCGAGAAAGCGGCCTCGTCCCCCTCGAAGACAGCTGAGGGTGATACCCCGGGTAAAAAACCCAAAAAATCTAAACGCCGCGAGTCGCAGTACCCGGCGGAAAAGTCAACCCGAAAGCGCCTCGAGCCATCGGGAGATAAAGCATCATCGACGCCATCGTCGAAAACTCCTTCGAAACAGAGGTCGGCGCCATCGACGCCGTTGTCGAAGGATCCATCGGCGCATCAGTCGATCGAGTCGACGCCGACGTCGACGCCGATATCGACGCCGGTGAAGGAAAGAACCACGGCTACTCCACAGCCAACGGTTAGACAAAAGACCTCCGACTCGACGCCGAGAACGTCGACGTCGTTCTCGAGCAGGACTCCGATCCTTTCGAGTTCTTCGAGGCCTAGTACACATTTCTCGACGCTTTTCACGGCGCCTTCGAGTACTTTCACGTCGGTGTCGACGACATCGACGTTTTCAAGGCCTGTGATGATGGCTCCTTCTGCATTGGAAATGGGGTTTATACCATTCCAAAAACCAATGTATCCCCCTTTAACCTTGATTTTTGAGGAAAGGGAGGATTCAGACCAAGATATTGATTTACAGAGGACCACATCACCAGAGCCAGAGACTTTCGCCTCTGAGGAAGGAAGATTAAAAAATCTTCAGGATGCACTTCAGGAAGCTAGTGGCTTGGACACTTCTCCTGAAGCAGAATTTATCAAACCAGACCCAGGAGAACATGCGGAGACTCCATATAGAGCTCTGATGTCTAGAATCATAGAATTTATGGGTTGGTCTGCACCTTCTCCTGCCTTTCAGCAGGATGACCTCACTGACATACTGGACAAGGGCCCACAGGAGGATCCTGTGGTTCCATTTCACTCTGCTCTACAGAGAAGGATTTTGACAAACTGGGAAACGCCAGAAATTATCCCGGCAGTAAATAAAAAACTGTCAACAAAATACAGGGTGGCTAGTTCTGACCCTGAATATTTGTCAAAACACCCTACTCCTGAGAGCTTGGTTGTACAGGCTGCAACCTCATCAGGCAGCACATCTGCATACCCCACTGCTCCGCAGGATAGGGATGACAAAAAGTATGATGCCATGGCTAAGAAGGTTTTTTCTGCCTGTAGCATGGCGTTAAAGTCTATTAACGCGACCTGTACGCTCGCTAGGTTCAGCCACACCCTTTGGGAGTGCGCTTCATCAGCGGCTGACTGCCTCCAAGAAGGAGAGGAAAGGGACGCATTTTTAAACATCATCAGGGATGGTAAAGATGCGATGTGCGAGACCCTACAAACTGGCCTAGATTCTGCTGACAGTATCAGCAGGGCCATGGCGGCAAGTACCACAATCCGCAGGCATGCGTGGTTGAGGAAGTCTGGTTTTGCCTCTGACGTGCAGACCAGGCTTTTGAATATGCCCTTTGACGGTTCTACCCTCTTTGGAAAGAAGGCGGATGACAGTTTGGAGAAACTGCAAACGTCCAAGGCAGCAGCCAAGTCATTGGGAGCTGCTATCCGTCAGAATACCTTTCGTCCTTCGGGATCATCGTGGAGAGGACGGTCCTTTCGTTACTATTCCTCATATGGAAGGGGCAGGGGACGACCGGCTCAAAGAGGCCAAGGAAGATTTACCCGTGGTGGACGGGGTAGGGGAAAGAAAGCCGCACCCGCAGGAGCAGGAGCCACTTTACCTTCGGCAACTGCATCAGCCGCTTCAAAACCACTCTGAGGTCTCCCCTCACAGAACACCAGTAGGGGGCAGGTTAACTCACCATCTGACGGAATGGCAGGCTATTACGTCAGATGCTTGGGCTCTGGAGACAGTGGCCCAAGGTTACTGCCTGCCCTTCCTACATATCCCTCAGAGTCATCCACCGGGGAACAACCCTTTGAAGCTTCCAGATCCGCTCCTCTTGCAGGAGGTTTTAGACCTGCTAGAGAAAGGTGCCATAGAACTGGTACCTGTAGCGGAAAGGAACAAGGGTTGGTACTCCCCCTACTTCATAATACCGAAGAAGGACGGAGGACTGAGACCCATCTTAGACTTACGGGAATTGAACAAATTCCTCCGAAAGGACAAGTTCAAGATGGTGACTCTCTCTCAGATCCTTCAGGCCCTCCAGCTTCAGGACTGGTTGGTATCTCTAGACCTCCAGGACGCTTATTTCCATGTGCCGATCCATCCCAGGCACAGGAGATACCTGAGGTTCGCAATTGGCAGCTCTCATTATCAATTTCGAGTTCTGCCATTTGGGCTAACCTCCGCCCCGAGGGTCTTTACCAAGCTAATGTCGGTTGTGGCTGCAAGTCTAAGGAGGGAAGGGATTCATGTCTACCCTTACCTAGACGATTGGTTGATCAGAGCTGTATCTTCGGAACAGGCTCAGAGACAACTGGATTATGTTTGCCACTTCCTTCACAAGCTGGGCTTCTCCCTCAATTTAAAGAAGTCACAGATGATACCATCACAGAGACTCCAATTCATTGGAGCAGTCCTGGACACTTCCCTGGGAAAAGCCTTGCCACCAGAGGTGAGGGCTCGAGATATTCTGCAGATGGTCATCAGATTTCAGAATGCCCAATATCTCCCAGCCTACGACTTTCTGAGGTTGCTAGGCCTCATGGCATCCTGCATATTCCTCGTGCCGGAGGCTCGCCTGAGAATGAGATCCCTCCAGTGGGCACTGAGAACTCAGTGGTCACAGTTCTCAGGAAGGATGACAGATCTCCTTCGGATCCCGGTCAAAGTAGCCCGAGACCTTCAGTGGTGGGCCTGTCGGGAGAACATCCTGAAAGGAGAAATGTTTTGGCAACCATGGCCGGAGATAACAGTAGTCACGGATGCCTCACTCACGGGGTGGGGAGCTCACGCCAACGACTTGACCATCAGCGGTCGTTGGTCTCCATCGGAGTCCAGACTACATATCAACCTGTTGGAGCTGAGAGCCATCAGACTAGCGCTGAAGGCTTTTCTGCCGTCTGTACGGGGAAGAAACGTCCTAATAATGACGGACAATACAGTGGCCATGCACTACCTCATCAAAAGAGGAGGCGTAGGCTCACTACCACTGTGCAGAGAGGCGATGCAGCTCTGGTTTTGGGCAATTCAGGAAGGAATCTCTCTATCGGCAATTCACCTAGCCGGAGAGAAGAACTTGACAGCGGACGCTCTGAGCAGGCAGAGCACAGTCTCTCACGAGTGGGAGATAGCTCAGGAAGTCCTTCAAGAGATCTTCGCCCTTTGGGGAACCCCTCAAGTGGATCTGTTCGCCACCAGTATCAACAGGAAGTGCGACAGATTTTGCTCAAGGGAATTTCCCCCGAGAGGAGCTCTAGGAGATGCGTTCGTAGTGGACTGGGAGTTCCCACTTCTGTACGCGTTCCCTCCGGTCCCTGTCATTCCTCAAATGATCAGGAGGTTGAGAAGGTTTCGGAAGACCATGATCCTAATTGCCCCGGATTGGGCCAGGAGAACGTGGTACCCGGACCTTCTAGACATGTCCATCTGCCCTCCAATTCGACTGCCATACAGAGAGGATCTTCTCTCGCAGAAGGAAGGTCAGGTTCTCCATCCAGCCATCAAGACCCTCAACCTTCACGCTTGGTGTCTGAAAGGTTGAGGTACAAGGATTGGGACCTTCCGGATGATGTTATGGAGGTGTTGCTTTCGGCCAGAAGGCCGGCAACTAAAACTCTATACCGCTGCCGTTGGAACAAATTTTGCAGCTGGTGCAGAGAAAAGAATATTGAACCCTTTTCTTGTGGTACACCTATGGTGTTGTCATTCTTACTTTACCTGGCTAATTCAGGCCTACAGGTTGGCACAATTAAGGGCTATCTCGCAGCGCTATCAATCTTTAAGCGCACTGCAGAGGAGCCTTCATACTTCAAAATTCCATTGGTAATACAATACCTAAAAGGATTAACTAATGTTTATCCCCCGAAACCTTTTCAAGTTCCCTTATGGGATTTAAACCTAATTTTAAACTTCCTAAAGGGTGCCCCTTTTGAACCACTACACTCTTGTTCATTGAAGCTTCTCACCCTCAAAACTGTTTTGCTAATAGCATTGACATCTGCTAGAAGGGTTAGCGAGTTGCAAGCCTTATCGTGTAAACCTCCACATACAATCTTTTACAAGGACAAAGTTGTTCTTCAGGTGAAGCCTAACTTCCTCCCGAAGGTAGTCTCGGAGTTTCACATCACTCAGAAGATTATATTACCTTCTTTCTACCCTCCTCCTCATCCGGGGAAGGAGGAAGAGAGACTGCACAGGCTGGACCCTAAGCGAGCCTTGAGCTTCTATATCAGCAGATTGGCTAAGATCAGACAAGCAGACCAACTCTTTGTAGGTTATGCAGGACATAAGTTGGGCCTTCCAATAACAAAACAAACCATCTCCAGATGGATTATTTTAGCCATTCTGGAGTGCTACAAATTGGCAGGAAAGGAGCCTCCTCAAAATCTAAGGGCTCATTCTACCAGGGGTATCGCAACATCCTCAGCCCTTCAAAGAGGGGTGCCAATTCGAGATATATGTGCGGCTGCCACATGGTCGTCCGCACATACATTTACCAAATTCTATAGCCTGGATTCCTCCTCTAGTCAAGAAACTAGATTCGGCAAGGCTGTGTTACACTCTGTCCATTCTGGAAGGGTAACATAACTTTTATTACTCCCGCCTCCAGTCACAATACCACTGCTATGGGAGTCTATCTAAGATAAGGAATACGTCGGAGGACACAATCCCTTCGAAGAACTAGTTACTCTTACCTTGTAACGTTCTTTCGATGGGATGTTCCTCCGACGTATTCCTTATCGACCCTCCCATCCATCCCCGCAGTATGACTTCCTGTGGGTTTGCAGCCTATGCTCCTTCAAGGTGATTAGTCTAATCCAAAAACATTACTGGGGACTACAAAACGGAACTGAGCAACGGACGCTGCGCGCGGCCTTTATAGGCAGGATGACGTCGACGTCGGCACGGAGGCCGTCGAGGGTCATCGACTCGGCGATCATCGACGCGCAGCGCCCTCTGGCGAAAAAAATTTTCCGAGGCCAGCAAAGCTGAAGGATTTATATCTAAGATAAGGAATACGTCGGAGGAACATCCCATCGAAAGAACGTTACAAGGTAAGAGTAACTAGTTCTTCTTACCGAAGGTGGTTTCTGATTTCTACCTTAATCAGTCAATCTCCCTGCCCGTCTTCTTTCCAAACCCAGCCTCAGAAGCGGAGAGGGTTTTGCATTATTTGGATGTTAGAAGAGCTCTTAAGTTCTATCTGGACAGAACATCTGAATGTAGGATTCTTTTCGACTATTGGTGACTTTTGGTAATCCACAGGGCTCTAAAGCGACTACCTCCAGATGGATCGCTGCCTGTATTTCGGAGTGCTACATTGTTCAGGGTCTCCAGCCTTCCAAAGGGATTCATGCACACCTGGTGCAGGGAAAGGCAGCTACGGGGGCCTTTCAGAAATATGTCCCCTGGGAGACTATCGTGAAAGCGGCTACTTGGGCCTCCCCATTGGCTTTTTGTAAAGACTACTGTTTGGACCTGAGCTCCAGATCCGATGCTCAGTTTGGCCAGGCTGTGCTAAAGAAACTTTTTCAGTAGGGGGTTTCCATCCACCCGTAGTTCGTTAGGAGTGCTTGGGAATCGCCCATAAGTATGGAGTAAAGGGGACGGGACGTGGGAGTATAACCAGGTTACTCACCGTAGTGACCACCTTACTCCTAGTTTTTAGTCCCCTTTCCTCCATACGCCCGCCGTCCCCTCTAGTAAGTTTCCTCTATTCTTGCTTAATTGTCTGACCTGGCAATAGAAAAGGACTGATGGGCGATGGGCTGGTCGTAGCTAAGGTGGGCGGGGTTATGGCCACGTGCATACCCCGTTTAAAAAGAGAAGGACAAACATTTTGCAAAGTATGGAGGAAAGGGGACTATGGACTAGGAGTAAGGTGGTCATTACGGTGAGTAACCTGGTTAGTCTTTATCGCAAGCTATTTTTTTCAGATTTCTCAGACAATGACCTTGTAATAAGAAGAGGATGAGCCAATTTTAACAGGGAAACAAAAGTAAATTCCTGAATATTTTCTAAAACAGTATTACCCACTCCATTTAAAGGTTTCTTTAGCTGTGTGGACCCCTCCCAGGCACATCGTCCTTGTTTTAGGGCCTCATTACGACCCTGGCGGTAAGGGGTTTACGCCAGCGTTAGCTGCGCCGACCCCTTACCGCCAATTACGAGGTCCCCTAGCGCCATGGCGCTTTTAACACCTGCTTTTAGCAGGTGTTAAAATCCATGGCGCTAAGGGACCATGGAGTTAATTACGCCACCGTAATTTATGGTGGCGTAATTAACGCCTTCCCCACTCCCATTATGCCCTATGGGGCAAAAATGGGAATGGGGAAGGGTAAATGGGGATTGGGGACTTACCGCCCCGCCAAGGTCGGAATGGGGCGGTAAGTCCGCCAACCACCATGGCGTAAACGTAGTTTACGCCATGGTGGTAAAGTCACGGCCCAGGCGGTAACTTACCGCCTGGGTCGTAATGAGGCCCTTAGATTTGTTAATTGACAGGTCATTCACCCTAGCATTGCTAGGCCGTGAAGACCCCTCATATGGAAACTCACCATATGCTAGTGACGCGACGGACACAAGATTTGATTTTCCAAACAAGTCTGGTTTATTTCAAGGTATTCTCAGTGGGACGACTGGGGTCTAACGTCTCGCAACGTGTGAACTCAGACCTCGTTACACGCAATGCTCAAGCAGCAATATTTATACTTGACATGCAATCTTTTTTAAGGCAATTCAAACCGCCCATAATGTATCTTTTAGGCTAGGGTTCAATGATTGACAATCGTGACAATTATGACAAGTCCTTCAGTCTAAATATACTTATTCTAGAAAGAGTGACACAGTTCTTTGTTATGGAGAACATAGAGCTCTTAGAACAGCAACGCTATCATGTTCGTAGGAGAGACATTCTTTAACACGCTATCTGTGCGTTTCTATTCATGTACCAGAGGTCAGACAGTTCTGAGGCAGAAATACCATTTTACTGCGAAGGAGTACCGCTAAAAAGAATGTAATTCATGTTTTAACTGCCTATTGCTACAGAGTTTGCGAGACACCTGGGCCGCTGACTATATGTAGTTTCTGCTTGTCTCCAAGAACGTCGTGAGGGAGGAAAACAATGCATATCTGTACCGTCTAACATTCCTGTCTGTTTTAATTTTTCAGCATTCAGGCTGTGGCCTCGCGCCGGCATGAGTATTGAAGTGCAAAATATATTTTGCGAAGCGGTTTTACAGAGAAAGAAGAAAGCAATTGGTGGATTATTTCACGAAATGGACGCCCTCTGGTTATTCTTCATACATTGACAATTCCGTGCTAGCGATGTATTGTGCATGATGCGATTGGTTTCTGGCCAACATAATATACATACTATACATACTAAAGGGTTGTTTCTGGACTAACAGCATAAGCCGCTAACGCAGTGAGTGATCGTTGTAAACCAATGCTAGTCTGGTTAAAAAGCATGTCATCGGCATATGACAGGCTGACTATCTTAGTACCCTGTATCTGCGGTGGGAAATTTCGGTCATGGTACAAAGTAGGTTCCAGTTCTGCAGTGTAGGCATTATAGAGAATGGGGCCCAAAACACACCCCAGCTTTAATCCCTTATTAGTTTGACAATAATTATTGATATCCATCAGAGCTAAGCCGTATGGAAATAGGTGTTGGAGTATAATCTCTGAATAAAATACAGCAAAGTTGGGTCAATTCCCCATTGTTGCAATTTTGCCCAAAGTTTAGGTCTGGATACAAGGTCAAAAGCCTTAGTGAAGTCCACATAACATCAAAACAAATTGCTGCCCTTTGTGTTGCCGCACTCAGCCAGGAGAAGTGTATTGATGTTAGTAAGCGTGTTAAATTTTTGTCGAAAGCCTGTCTGGAAAATACTAAAACTTTTTTGTCTTCTAGCCAGAAGGTACATTTCGAAGGGATTGTGTCCTCCAACGTATTCCTTAACTTTGATGTTACCAATCCCAGCTTGCTGGCCTAAGAAATTTTTTAAGTAGAGGGTGCTGTGCGGTGACGTCCCTCGACGGCCTCCGTCTCGGCGCCGACATCACTGTGCGTATAAATAGACTTGCGCAGCGTCCGTTCAGTTCCGTTTTTCTGTGCTTCGTGGGCCTCGGAATCGTGTTGCTCAGTTCTTTCTTCAAGAAGATTCAGACTTATTCTTCGAAGATATCATCCTATTTCGATGGCTTCTTCATACGAACCATCAACCCCTCGGTCTGGCTTCAAAAAGTGTTGACTGTGTGAAGAAAATGTCGTTGACGGATCCTCACAGGATCTGTTTGTGGTGCCTGGGATCAGAGCATCACTGTTCGGAATGTGAGGATGTATGTCCAGGACGGCGAAAGCCTTGAAGGAGCATAAGGGGAAGCTAGAAAGAGGTAAGACTCTTAAATCTCTTACTCCCTCGAAAGTTTCTTTGGCAGAGTCGAGACATTTGTCTCCTCATAAACATTCCCGTTCAAGATCTCGAAGCGGTTCCCATCAGTCTTCAAGATTGAGACACTGTAAGAAGAGGCGTCATAGATCTCCCTCTTCGTCTTATTCTGTCTCTCTGGAAAGGGTCACCTATCCCACGAAATACAGCTCTCCAGCTAAGTGGGAGGAATTCCGTAAGAAAATGCTTAGCTTCTTCGAGAAAGCGGCCTCGACCCCCTCTGAGACGTTTAAAGGTGATACCGCGAGTGAAAGACCCGAAAAATCAAAACGCTGCAAGTCGTTGCACCCGGCGAGCGAAACTACCCGAGAGCTTCATGAACCCTCGACTAAAGGCAGTAAGACCGCGTCGTCGACGCTGTCGTCGAAGGTTTCTTGGACTCATAAATCTGCGTCATCGATGCCGTTGTCGAAGGGCCCTTCAACGCATAAATCGGTTGCATCGACGTAGTCTTCGACGCCACTGTCGACTCTGATAAAGGACAGACCTACAACTGCCACTACAGTAGAGGTGTCGAGGACCTTGCCCATGACGTCGAATGCCATCGACTATTTCGACGACCGAGAAGGATTCCGATCCTCAACATCAAGGTCTCTTCAAACTTTTTCGACGCTCTGTGACATCCAGTGACAACAAATTTGGCTCCTTCTGCTCTAGAAATGGGGTTTAAACCACATCCTAGGTCTGACTATTTTAGAGCCTTGTCCTCAATATATGAGGAAGGTGATGATTCTGATCATGAGACCTTTTGGTTTACAAAGGACCACTACACCCATACCGGAGGAATTTATCTCTGAAGAGAACAGGTTGAAGGACCTTCAAGACTCCTTACATGAGGCAAGTGGTATAGATACTTCTCCAGAAGTAGAGTTTGCTAAACCAGACCCTGGGGAATATGCTGAGACCCCTTGTAGGGTTCTGATGGCCAGAATAATCGAATTCATGGGGTCGTCTACACCTACTCCCTCTTTTCAGCAGGATGACCTTACTGATCTTTCAGATAAAGGTCCACAGGAGGATCCTGTTGTCCCCTTTCATTCTGCTCTGCAAAGAAAAAAGTTTCTGCAAATTGGGAAACTCCTGAAATTCTCCCTGCAGTTAACAAGAGACTGTCTGCTAAATACAGGGTATCTGCTAGTGATCCTGAATATTTGAGCAATCATCCAACTCCAGAGTTTGGTTATACAAGCAGCAACTTCATCAAACGGTAGATCTGCATACCCTACTATTCCACAGGATAGGGATGATAAAAGATTTGATGCTATGTCAAAAAAAGTCTTTTCAGCATGTAGCATGGTGCTTAAATCTATTAACGCCACTTGCATGCTTGCAAAATTCAGCCATACACTTTGGGAGTGTGCTTCATCAACGGCTGACTGTCTCCCAGAAGGAGAAGAAAGGGAAGCATTTTTAAACATCAAGGATGGAAAAGATGCAATGTGCGATTCCCTTCAAACAGGCATTGATTCTGCTGACAGTATCAGCAGAGCCATGGCGGCAAGTACCACAATCCGCAGATTTGCATGGTTGCGGAAGTCTGGTTTTGCTCCAGATGTACAAGCTAGACTTTTGAACATGCCCTTTGACGGCAATTCTTTGTTTGGTAAGAAGGCTGATGGCTGATAGCAACCTGGAGAGATTACAAACATCCAAGGCAGCAGCGAAATTTCTAGGGGCTGCAATCCGTCACTCCAAATCTCCCCTCAGGAACATCCTGGAGGGGTAGGTCCTTTCACTTTTACTCCGCATTCGTAAAAGGTAGAGGGGCCAGAAATGATTCACCCGTGGTGGATGGGGAAAAGGTACAAAAACTGCAGCAGCAGGTGCCACTTTACCCTCGGCAGCTGCATCAGCCGCTTCTAAACCCCTCTGAGGTCTTCCCTCACACGACACCAGTAGGGCGCACGTTAACTCAACATCTGGCAGAATGGCAGGATATTGCGTCAGATGCTTGGGCATTGGAGACAGTTGCCCAAGGTTACTGCCTGCCCTTCCTACACACCCCTCAGTCACCCACAGGGAACAACTCTTTGAACTTTACAAATCCGCTCCTTATGCAGGAGATTGTAGACCTGCTAGAGAAAGGTGCCATAGAACCGGTACCTGTAGGGGAGAGGAACAAGGGTTGGTATTCCCCCCTACTTCCTAGTACCAAAGAAGGACGGAGGACTGAGACCCATCTTGGACTTATGAGAATTGAACAAATTCCTCAGGAAGGACAAGTTCAAGATGGTAACTCTTTTCTCAGATTCTTGAGGCCCTCCAGCTTCAGGACTGGTTGGTATCTCTAGACCTTCAGGATGCTTATTTCCATGTCCCAATCCATCTCAAGCACAGGAAATACCTGAGGTTCGCAATTGGCAACTCTCATTATCAGTTTAGAATTCTGCCATTTGGGCTGATCTATGCCCCGAGGGTCTTCACCAAGCTAATGTCTGTTGTGGCTGCAAGTCTAAGGAGGGAAGGGATCCACGTCTACCCCTACCTGGACGATTGGTTGATCAGAGCAGTGTCTTCAGAACAAGCTTGGATCCATCTGGATTATGTCTCCCACTTCCTTCACAAGCTGGGCTTCTCCCTCAATTTAAATAAGTCAGATGATACCATCACATAGACTTCAGTTTATTGGAGCAGTCCTGGACACTTCCCTGGGAAAAGCCTCGCCACCAGAAGTGAGGGCTCAAGATATTGTGCAGATGGTCAACAAGTTTCAAAATGCCCAACGTCTTCCAGCCTTTGACTTTTTGAGGTTGCTAGGCCTCTTGGCATCCTGCATTTTCCTAGTGCCAGAGGCTCGCCTGAGAATGAGATCCCTCCAGTGGGCTCTAAGAACCCAATGGTCGCAATTCTCGGGAAGAATGTCAGATCTCCTTCAAGTCCCGGACAGAGTGGCTCGAGACCTTCAGTGGTGGGCCTGTCACGGGAACGTTTTGAAAGGAGAACCGTTTTGGCAACCATGGCCGGAGATGACTGTAGTCACGGATGCCTCACTCACGGGGTGGGGAGCCCATGCCAACGACTTGACCATCGGCGGTCGTTGGTCTCCATCGGAGTCCAGACTACATATCAACCAGTTGGAGCTGAGAGCAATCAGACTAACACTGAAGGCTTTTCAGTACAGGGGAAGAATGTCTAATAATGACGGACAACACAGTGGCCAAGCACTACCTCAACAAAAGAGGAGGCGTTGGATCACTGCCACTGTGCAGAGAGGCAATGCAGCTCTGATTTTGGACAATTCAGGAAGGAATCTATCGGCAGTTCACCTGGCCGGAGAGAAGAACTTGATGGCGGACGCTCTGAGCAGGCAGAGTACAGTTTCCCACGAGTGGGAGCTAGCACGGGAAGTCCTTCAAGAGATCTTTGCCCTTTGGGGAACCCCTCAAGTGGGTCCGTTCGCCACCAGCATCAACAGGAAGTGCAATCAGTTTTGTTCAAGGGAATTTCCCCCGAGGGGAGCTCTAGGGGACGCGTTCGTAGTGAACTGGGAGTTTCCACACCTGTACGCGTTTCCTCTAGTCCCCGTCATTCCTCAAATGATCAGGAGGTTGAGAAGATTCCGGAAGACCATGATCCTAATTGCCCCAGATTGGGCCAGGAGAACGTGTTACCCGGACCTTCTGGACATGTCCATCTGCCCTCCAATTTGTCTTCTGCAAAGAGAGGATCTTCTCTCGCAGAAGGAAGGTCAGGTTCTCCATCCAGACATCAGAACCCTCAACCTTCACGCTTCGTTTCTGAAAGGTTGAGATACAAGAATTGGGATCTCCTTGATGACGTCATGGAGGTGTTGCTTTCGGCTAGAAGGCCGGCAATAAAGACTTTATACCGCTGCCGTTGGAACAAAGTTTGCAGATGGTGTAGAGAAAAGAATATTGAACCCTTTTCATGCAGTACACCTATGGTGTGATCTTTCTTACTGTATTTAGCAAATTCAGGTCTTCAAGTCGGTACGATCAAGGGCTATCTCGCAGCACTATCAATCTTTCAGTGCAATACAGAGGAGCCTTCATATTTCAAATTTCCTCTGGTAGTCCAATGTCTGAAAGGGTTAACTGTTTATCCCCCAAAGCCTTTCCAAGTTCCATTGTGGGACCTAAATCTAGTCCTAAATTTTCTGATGGGTACTCTTTTTGAACCACTCCATTCTTGTTCATTAAGATTTCTCATTCTTAACAGTCTTTCTAGTGGCTCTAACATCTGCCAGAAGAGTGAGCGAATTACAAGCTTTATCTTGCAAACCTCCTCATACAATCTTTCATAAAGACAAGGTTGTCTTAGAAGTGAAGCCTAATTTTCTCCCAAAGGTGGTTTCTGAATTCCACATTACTCAGAAAATAACTTTACCTTCATTCTACCCTCCTCCCCATCCAGGGAAGGAGGAAGAGGGGTTACATAGGCTGGATCCAAGGCGTGCCGTGAGTTTTTATATCAGCAGACTTGCTAGAATAAGACAAGCAGACCAACTGTTTGTAGGTTATACAGGACACAAATTAGGAATGCCAATCACGAAACGGACCATTTCAAGATGGATTATTTTAACCATTCTAGAATGCTACAAATTGGTAGGGAAAGAGCCCCCTCAACATCTTAGGGCTCATTCAACCAGGGGTATCGCAACCTCTACAGCTCTCCAGAGAGGAGTTCCGCTTCGGGACATATGTGCGGCTGCCACATGGTTGTCCTTACATACTTTTACACAATTTTACAGCATGGATTCCTCCTCTAGCCAGGAGACAAGATTTGGCAAAGCTGTTGCATTCTGTACATTCTTAAAGGGAATATTACATTGTAATACTACCTCCTCTTTCACACCACTGCTATGGGAGTCTATCAAAGATAAGGAATACGTCGGAGGACACCATCCCTTCGAAGAACAAGTTACTTCTTACCTTGTAATGTTCTTGCAATGGGATGTTCCTCCGACGTATTCCTTATCAAAACTCCCATCCATCCCTGCAGTAAAACTTCCCTTGTGGTTGCAGCTTACGCTCCGTCAAGGTCAATAACCAATTCATGCACAGCTAATTTCAAGCTTCAAAACAGAACTGAGCAACAGACGCGGCGCAAGTCTATTTATACGCACGGTGACGTTGGCGCCGAGACAGAGGCCGTTGAGGGACATGAACTCTAACGACATCGACGCACAGCGCCCTCTACTGAAAAAATTTCCAAAGCCAGCAAGCTGGGATGGGTAACATCAAAGATAAGGAATACGGCAAAGGAACATCCCATCGAAAGAACATTACAAGGTAAGAAGTAACTTGTTATTTTCTAGGATTATGTTGGCAAATATTTTTTGACTAGTGTGCATCGCCAAAAGGCAATGGGTTGATGGTTCTAGTCCATTTCCTTTTTTAAAAATGGGAACCAAGATTGACATTTGCCAACTTTCCGCTAGTATGCACAATATGCGGGAAAAGGGCTTTCTATATTTTTGTTCATTACTCTGGATTATCCTTGAAGACTGTTGGGTATTCCACCTGAGCTGAGAAATGCCTCTTCAAAATCTAGAAACACTGTCAGGGTTACATCGATCGATGGAGCTCTGTATCCATCGAACAGATGATCAGGAGTCGATTTGAGCGGGGTGTAAGACATTTCCTGAATGTCTGTAAACTACAACTCCTGAGGTATAGGGTTCAATTTATACAGACTTAAGGCTTTACGAAAGTCATTGTATCGCGACCAAAATGTGCTTGCGTTATGGCTCTTGAGCCAACTAAACAGCCTCTGCCAGTTTGAACCTCTAATGGAAGACTTGTGCTGTTTGAGCGAATTGTTATATTTAGTTGACAAGTTTGTGAACTTTCTGTTTTTCCTCATTAAGGTTAAGATTGGTTCTAACGGCAGCACGTTCCTTTCGAAACAGTGTTTTTTTTAATCATCTATAATGTAATCAAAGGGAGCAATGTTTTTAGTGATTGTTATTTCTGATTTTCCAGGACTTTATTGGCAGTGACTGTGTTCTGGCAATTACCATTTTACCCAAATCCCACTTGGCCAAGCTTAAATCGTCTACCAAGGTAGATTGATTGTGTCTTGAATATTTTTTGAAGACCAATGCAAGCAGTTTCCTTGATAGTTTAAATCCATTTTGGTTAGAAAATGTGAAGGGGCTTGCATGTCACCTCCATACACCAATTATGAAACCTGTGATTGCTCAACCTGTTGTGTGATCACAATAGGGCTGCAACCGGTACTCGGAGTAGAATTTGTTTGTGACATAATCAATATGAGTTTTAGCGATACCGTTTAACCATGTATAAGTCTTTATGTGGACTAGTGGCAAGAAAATGAAGGAACCGTAGGTCAAGGTGTTAAATTAATTTGTGCCATTAGCTAGAGATGAGAGATCCAGTCATGACTGCCAAATGTAGTTCCCTTTTATTGAAATCTCCAGTGATCACTACTGGATCTGAAGGGGAGATTACAAACCACTTAGAGATGGAACTTTCGAAGATCCCTTGAATTACTCTGGTTTGAGAGCCACCCTGGGGTCACATAAATTGATAATTGATGTCCCCTCCGATTCAAGAAAAGAAAAATGTAGAACTCCTATCATAACATATGAGGAGTTTGGCGAGTGTGGAAAAGTGGACACATTTAAATGTGATCTAGTTCCAATAGCTAACCACCACTTGGCCACCCTTTTATTGAAGGATTTGCTTTGTGATCTGATATGTAAACCATCGATGGATATTGGTTTAATGCACCAGGTTTCTTGTAAGATAAAAATTCCACAGCCTCTAATAACTTTTGTCCCTCAGGTTGTACCAAAAAGAGTGATAACCCCTTGTGTTCCAAGAGATTCACTGATGGCACTTAGTAGTAACAGTGGGTCAATTTGCCCCATTTTGAGGGCATTCGAGCAACCAATATTCAACATCGGGCACACACTCTTACTCTAGTGCTTTGAGCTTGAAGGGCTCGAAGCACCTCTTGCTCTGAGTTTTGGGAGACTGAATAACCATTTGAGTGTGGCTTGTGCTCCCTGGAGCCTTTCGAGCTTCTTTTGACCTTTCTACAAGCGATCAATGAAAATCCCAAATGAGTGAATGAGTTTGCATGTGTTTTCACCATAGCAACCATCAAAGGAGAATTAAATTCAACTAAGGGCCAATTTATAGGACTATTCCACCCCGGTATTTCAATTTTCAGAATATCAGCAGATTGCATTACATTGAAGTATGGTAACTGTTGAAAAGAAATAGCAAAAACGAGACCTATTTAGGAATGGGCAAGTGACAGTTGGATGAGTCTCCTCAAGAATAATCCACATGCCCAAATCTTTGAGAGCATTTGGAGTGATAATTGGTATGCCAATGGCGGAAATGCCTGTTGGTGTTCCCAAATGCAATTTGTCTTCTGCGCATTTAAAGATGACCTAAAGTCAGTAAAAGACTTGTATGTCCCTGTACAGGGTTGATTAATGTCTGCTTCCTTAGTTTGTGGGACCAGCCCATGTGGATGGTCATCAGACTGTCTTTTTCCTCCAATCTTGAGCTTTCTACTCGCTTGGTGGTTTTGCCATTACTAAGCAGTGAGTTTGGTAACTGCCACAGTGAATAATTAACTCTGGGCCCTTGGGCTAGTGGGTTAATTGAGAGACAAACCCTCTGTGGCCCTATGATCGGTGGTCTTTGATTTCGGCAGGTCCACTTCTTCCACGCTTTGCCATTAAGTTGCATTGGCGCCTATCCTGCTTTTCTTCCTAGAGCTGCTGGTATAAGGTCTTTGAGAGAATCTCCTATGGCATTTCCTGAGAGAGATGTTCCTGCCTTCTCTGTACCTGTGGGGTAGAGGTAGACTTTTGGTGCACCTGTCACTTAAGGATTAAAGTAAAAATGTGTTCAGATAGAAAGCTCTTAACTGCAACTTTTCCTCCATATTCTATGGGCCACCAAACCGTTTGCTTTTGTTTTGCACCATATCCTGACTTTTTTTTGCAGAGACGTTAAGCATTGTTGCTGCTTTCCTGGTGAAGCCCTGCTGGACTACCTGATCTCAGACACTTGCTGGTGCTTCGACCTTTTGGACTGGTGGGACCAACTGGTCTCGACAACTTCTCACTATCCTGCAGCCTTTGGAAGCATCCCTGGACCACCTGGTGGACTGACCAGCTCTGTTTTGGGCTAACGTACATGAAGCGTTGCTGTTCTGTGGTTTTCCTGGAACTTCGGTAGTCGCCAGCTAGTTCTAAAAGTCGCCTTCCAGCCAAGTTTCAGGGTCCCAGTATCCAAGTATCCTGTTCTGTAGAGCTTCCTTTGTTTGCGACTGGAGAGACTCCTACTGTCGCCCATGTGCGTGGACTGTTGCTGGAACTAGCCATTCCCTGTCTGGTAGAATGTCCTGAAGAGCCCTGCATTGGTGCCTGCTGCAGTTCTTTGCTGGGTTACTCTCTGCTCCTGGACCCGACCTCCAACTTCCTTTCACCCACAGAACCTGGTCATCTTCTACTGGATCCAATGGGTGGAAAACATACCTCCAGCACCTCCCCCCCCCTCTTTCGACCTGCTAATTGCTTTTGTAAAATCGGATAAGGGCGGTAAGTAGTCTCAATACTTACTGGTGTCCCTATCTCCTCCATTATAAAGTTTGTGAAGAAGTTTGATTTATATTGTCTCTCTTTTTAAACATTTATTTTAAAAGCTGCTCTAGAAGCTAGGAAAAGTATTTTACTTAACTGTAAATCTCTTATATAAAAATCTTCACACCCACAGGAACATTTCCTAACTTAGCCCCATTTTCTAAAGGTACTTTGTGAACATTTGGGCACAAGGACCCATTCAACTTAGGGTTGGACTTATAAAGTTAGGGCCTCTATTACTGTGGACTGTTTATACAGTTGCCTGCTTGATTAATTTGTATAGTGTGATTTTTGTGCATATAATAACTAGTTAATTTTTGGCCGCTCAACTCTCCTGAAACTTATCCTTGATCACTCTTTCATCCTCACCTTGATTGTTTGTCTAAACTTCTGGACACCCATGTTCACTATAACTAGGGTGGCCTCCTAAAATCTGTCGACCAGGCCAGATTGTCGAAATTCATCTTGACTGTCATTTTTTAGATTTTTTAATATAAACGTTTTTTCAAAGGAAAGTTTTTAGCATTCTAATTTTTCTGCACTGAACTTTGTTGCCTTCATTGATTAATAACAAACACAAATATGCTCTTTTGCCATAGCAACCATGGGTTTCTCTCTTGCAGCTTTGTCAGCACTTAACTGGCTGAGAATTGGCTCTACAGAATATTATACAATACAGTGGAATACGCTTATAGGTACACAGGAAATGGGTATAACTAATTAAAAAAAATGAATCCAAGTAAATAAATGTGCCCATACCCAGTCCCCTTTCCACCATCCTTGTGGGCGTCCCCCAACATGGGGATGGTACTGCAACCTTTGGCAGTGAAAAACATGAGTTCTCCCTTTAACTTTACCATAGCGCATGGGGGCACGGCCCTGTGTGTGAGAATGCCCCCAACACCCTGCTGCCTCATCTCAGTACCTTTTTCTGCATGGACGGTGTCGGACATTGGAGCTAGGCGCGGGAACGTACTTTGTTTTTTGATTATCTTCACCTCCCTTTGGTGCCTTGCTTCCCCCAGTGCATGTCGGCTACAGGAGGCTTCACAAGATGCGCATCCTGAGACCTTTGTTCCCCGAGTCGGACCCCCATGTGATATGCCTTGTGTGCCTGGGATCCGGCCACAGCTGGGACGCGTGCACAGCTTACAGCTCTCGGTCACCAAGCCCTGAAGAATCCCCTTTCCCGCTGGGGAAGATCTTCCATTCTTGTTCTCTTCCTCTGAACTTGAGGAGTTTGTCGCCAGGGCCCCATCTCAAGACAAGGGAGGCCCTGTGTTTAGCAAGGCCCCTCAGCACTGAGACTCCTTCCCGGGGGTTTCCACTGGGAAGGGTACCTTGGATTCTGGTTCTGGCTGTCCCGAGGCCGGTAAGGCTACTGCTCCCAGGCAGAGGGGTCCGGGGGCTCTTCCGGGTGGTCCACAGAGGGGGGTGATCCAGCTTGTCCTCTTCTGCACCAGGGTGCAAGGGATAGTGTTCTGCTTCCATGAGTTAGTTTCGAAGCATGATCCAAAATGACTACCGGCTCCTTATCCTACTGCGTCCAGTCTACCGGAGCCACCTCCAAGGTCGTCGTGCAGAGCATTCCGACAACCGGCCTGTGGGCTCTGGGCCTAGCAGAGCCATCTGGGGTCTATGCTTCTGCTTCAGGTTCTGGTGCCCACGAGTGTCATTCCATGTCTAAGCCAGCCCGTGGCGCGGGGCCTGTGTGCCCTCCCAGGGTGTGGCGCCAGGCCCAAAGATGGCGGACAACTGAGTGGGCATTGCAAGAAGGTTCCAGTCCCTTTCCTTCGGGAATGGGAGGTGGGGACTAAGGAACAGGCGGTTGGTCTCTGCAGGGTTACATCTACCCCTCTCAGCCTTAAGAGTACACACCCCATGCTCCAAGACGCTTTGAACAGGAAAGGAGGCCCATCTCAGCAGAGGGCCACGCCCCTTGTGATACGGCAGCATGCTAGGATCGCTTCTTTGATCTTTTCCTCCCCCTCATGTGTGCTACCCCCAGATGTCTGGGCTCCTGAAGGAGGCGATTCCAAAAGTCGTGCCTCAGACACCTCTTCCCCTGGGTGGTCCTCTAGTCCCCATGGAGTACCAGTACTGCAGCCCGTTCCTCCTCCGGTCTTGGCCATGTCAGTGCTTCCACGCCCCCCCCCCTTCCACCTGTACCACCAACACCCCTCCTCGCCCGCATTCTCCTATTAATGCTTAGCTGCCTTCGGGTGCTGACCAATGGACAGCTCCTACGACCCATGGCCCGCATTCCCCCTCCATTTGGAAAAAGGGAGGGGGTGATGACCGAGCAGACAGAAGAGCCTTTGTCATTGGTGAAGGAATTTCACTATAGTCATGGGGGCCTTGCAGAGTATTTGGGGGTCCCCCAGCCAGAGCAGGCCCCTCGGGGGTGTTGGCGGAGGTTCTGTTCGGCAGGCCACGAGCCATACAGGCATTTCCCTCCAGAAAGATGTCCTGTCGGTGGCTAGAAATGCCTGGAAAAAGCCCTGTGCCAACACTTACATGAATAAGAAATTTGACATCTGTTTTATGCTTTTGGCCTCCCACCCTCAACCACTCTTCAGTGGCAGCGTATTTCAAGCCATTGTCCTCATCCACAGCAGGTGCCGCCTCCAGTTGTCTTTCCGTGGAAGACACGGCCTTGAGTTTTTCGGCAGGCGTTATCTTAACGCCAATACACTTACGGCAGGCCAACGCTGAGGCCCTCCTACCCACAGCGAACAAGAACCCATTGCGTGAGATCGCGGAGTTTGTGCCTTACCTCCCCTTGGAGAGACGGGCCTCCCTCAAGGCAGTTTTGACAGAGGCCCATGCTGTTTTCCAGGACGTCATGGAGTCTTCGGTCTCGCACATAGAGGGATGTGCTTAAGGGTTGAGATGAGAAGGACGGCGTGGATGCATGCCACATCATTCTCCTTAGATGTGCAGGAGAGGATCCTGGATCTTCCTTGTGAGGGGACAGACCTTTTTCATTCGCCCACAGATGATGGGCTTACCAAAAAGAACACTTCCACGCAGACTTAAGTCCTTGGCCATCCTGGCCAAACCAGGGCAAAAGTCCTTCCCTCAAACCCAGCGCAGGCCCGTCTTCAAACCATGCTCTTTCATTGGCTTCAAGGGATTTAGGGACTGTAGTGCCCGGCGGCCAGCCAGGTCCCCTTGCGACCACAGGAGGAAACGGAGTTCCATGGGTGTTCATTAAGGTACTGGCGGTAGTAGCTGCTCACCTGCACATGCAGTCCATTCCAGTCTATCCTTAGCTCGACGACTGGCTCATAAGAGGGGATTTGTACGGAACATGCGTAAAAAAAAAAAAAGAAAAAAAGAAAATACCCAGAAGACGGTAGATCTCCTCTTCAGCCTAGGATACTCTGTGAGAGAAATCCCAGTCTAGACCCCAGCCAAGTCCAACAATTTCTGGGGGCTCTAATTCGGACCGAATACGGTCTCTTCTTCCCCCTCAAATGAGATGGTTCAAAACATGCTATTCCAATTCTCACTATGTAGCCAGTCACAAGGTGACCGTATGCAAAGCCATTCAACTGTTAGGAATGATGTCCTCCTGCATCTACCTAGTCCCACACACTCACCTGCACGTTCGGCCCATGTAAGAGTGGCTCTCGAGACAATGGTGTCAGTCCAGCGGGCAATAGGACGATCTAGTGGTTGTCGGCAGCCCTCTTACGATCCCTGCGGTGGTGGTCAAGGGAAATCCTTCTGCAGGGAAAGACCTTCACCACCCCCGCATTAGATGCCACTCTCGCCACACATCTCTGACGGGGTGGGTGGGCGGTCTCACCGCCTTCATCAGACAGCGCACCTTGTGTGGTCACCAGCAGTAGCAGCCAATCACATAAACTTGTTGGAATTACTAGCCGTGTTCAATGCACTTCAGGCTTTCCAAACGAACCGCCAGAGGAAGACCGTTCTAGACCTCACAGACAGTACTACGACCATCTGTTCAAACAAACAAGGGGGCACTCGCTCTCTAGGGCTGTCCAAACTGTCACAGAACATATGGAAGTGGGCTCTCGAACACAAAATGTTCCTCCTGTCACAACATGCTCCAGGGGAACTCGATATTCTGGCGGACGTGCTCAGCAGAAACTTCCCTCTACCTGTAGAGCATGAGTGGCGGCTGCACGAGGACATTGTACTCCATGTCTTCGCAGATTGGCACTTCCCAGAGGTCAACTTGTTCTCCACTCTGGAGAATGCACAATGCCCAGATTACGCCTCAAAGTACCCTCAGAACCGCTCTAATCGGAACAGTCTCTGGATAACAGGGTCAGGGAAATGTGTCTACGCTTGCCCCCTGCTCAACAGAATAGTGCACAATATGCACAAAGACACAGGATGATTCCGGTGGCCCCGATGTGGGCCCGCCAACCTTGGTTTTCTCATCTCGTTGCAATGTCAGTCTCCCCTCCCAGGAAGCTGCCATGCCCATACAACATGCTGTCTCAACACCATGGGGAATCACTACAGCCATGCCCTCAAACACTCAACTTAACAGCCTGGCTCCTAAGGTCATAGAGTTCGGGCACCTCCAGCTCCCTCAAAGATGTATGGACATACTCAGAGAAGCACGGAAACCTGACACCAGGCATTGCTACTCCAGCAAATGGAAGCGCTTTGACTCATCTGGTTTAACGGCAAAGCCATCAATCCTATTGAGTGCACACCTAAACATTTCGTCCTGTATCTAACCCATCTGTTGGATTCAGGTCTGGTTTTCAATTCGCTAAAGGTCCACTTGGCTGCGCTTTCGGCATACACCACAAGTCCCAGAGCAAGGTTTTGTGGTGGAAGCTTCCAGTAATGAAAGTATTTCCAACCCAGCTTTCGGGTGGGACCTGAATATTGTTCTTGCCAGACTAATGGGGGGGGGGGTCTCCCTTTGAACCAATGCCCAAGGCTAGCCTTAAATTACTTGCCTACAAGACCGCCTTCCTGGTGGCGATCACCTCTATAAGGAGAGTTGGTGAACTGCAGGCCCTTTCAGTTCAGGACCCATTTGCCAGGTTTAATAAGGATAAGGTGGTTTCGCGCACACACCCAAGCTTTGCGCCTAGATTAATCTGCAAGTTCCATGTAAACCAATCAATGGAATTCCCCACCTTTTTCCAGAACCCTACCAACGTGGCTTAAAGAAGCCTCCACACGCTACATGTGAAGAGAGCGGTTATCTATTATCTGGAAAAGACAAAGCCACGAAGGAAAACAAACCAGTTCTCTATGGAGGAAAGAGGACTAAGCACTATGAGTATTCTAGTCACTACAGTGAGTAAGATATGCATTATTCACCGTAATAGCATTTCTGATGATTGTATCTGCTTAGATTCACATGCACCCACCCTTCCTCACCTCGTGGAGTAGAAGGAACATAGACATCTTACACCTTCTCTCTTCTGTACTTGCTCATGCTGACTCTAAGGCTCCCTCACGGCAGAAAAAACACAACCAGAGGGACCTCGACGCGTGAGGGATTTTGGGTACACTACACGTCACGATAGGTATAGTGTTAGTCACGCCCACGTCGACATCCCCTTTTGATCATCGCAAGAAAGATGCAGTACCCTGCGATTACCACTAGATGTCGGACTTTACACACAGCATGTGAATCTAAGCATCTACAATCAAAAATGCTATTCCAGTGAGTAATGCAAGTCTCACTGTTACTAGAATACTCATAGTCCTTAGTCCTCTTTCCTCCATATAACCCACCCAACCTTCCTCCGCTTGTATGCCAGTGGTTAAAATATTCAGCATAGCCAGGTATTTCTGTTAAAAAAAAGACTGAGGTGAGGCAGCAGGGTCTCTGGAGAGTTCCAAAACAGTAGGCCAAAACAGAGCTGGTCAGTCCACCAGGTGGTCCAGGGACACGTCCGAAGGCTGCAGGATTGTGAGGGGTCGTCAGGATTGGTTGGTCCCACCAGTCCAAGGGTTGAAGCACCGACGAGGGCATTTTCAGATCAGGTAGTTCAGCAGGTCTTCACTAGGCCAGTTGCAGGAAAGGTCGCCAGGCTTCTTCGGAAGTCATCCTGCGGTCTTCAGTTGGCTGCACAGCTACACAGGATACTTGGCTCCTTTCCTGATCTGCTGTAATGGCTGTATGACTCCTCTTATTCTAGATTCTGGCGTGATAAAATTCTGCCCTCGAGTACATGCACACCATCAGTGGTCCAATCAGGGCGTCACTATGGGGTCGACCCATGCATGCACACCAGACTCACTGGCAACAATTTGTGGATTGTGACCAGACAGTCCCAGCCCACTTCCTGGACCATACACAAATGGCATACACTACCTGCGAAAACCACTGCTTCCCAGGCAAATACAAGACCATATTAGGGATTTCCTGACCTGAGAAGGCAGGAAGGCCAAAGGACAAAATGGCCAAAGAACAAGCAAACGTGTCTCAGCCATCTTTGGCCACTTGGCACTGTTAGTAGCCAAATGCAGTAAACTCAAATGTGCATATTAAAAATATAGCAAACATTGTAAAAATGTTTCTGCTGCCAAAAGCTTGTCTTTAAGCACATTTAAAAGTAACCAGAAATCCCACAGTGAAAATGTTAGGGTGATACAAAAGCGGAACCCCATTGCACTGCATTGAAAGATGCTATGTGTAATGTTAAAAAGCTAACCATAAAGATAAAAAGTGAGACGTGAAACAGTTTCCCAGTACTGCAGTCTAAAAGACTAGTCAGTTTTCCCTTGACAAAATGATCAAAAAGGCCAAGGAAGTGAAACAGTCAGGGCAAGATGTATAAGAAAAGCAAAGTTTGGGTGTCCATAGAATATGGATGGCAAGTTGCTTAAAAGAAAAATAGTACCGAACAATTGGTAAACCGAGCAAATCTAGTGATGCTATTGATTCTTAACTCACTGACTGCATTTCCGTTCATAATGTATCAAATTAAGAATGTCATGTTAATGGGGCCCTCAGTATTGTGCCGTAGTGAATAATACTGGAAATACCAAAATCATTGAAGCATGTGCAAAGAGTTTTGTGTTGCTAAAAGATGTTAGAAATTGTTAAAAGGTCCAGCACTGATTTGTATTTAATCCTGAGCAGTTTATCCTGTAAATATGGTGTGGGCAAGTGTTGCAGTCAGAAATTATTATTGCAACAACATTTGGCTCTGTAGTAGTTTTGTTGTGTTGAACCTTATTTTTTATTTTTAAAATGTCTTTATTGGTACACTTGGCAGCACATGACACAATTTACAACGTAATAGGGCATTTAACTAAATGTGACCTCAGAGGTTTCATCGATGAGGTCTGAATGTAAGCATCACAACATAGAGATGTAAAATACACATATAGAGGGGGTTAGTTCATACTTTGCTTGTAGCAGGGGGTGTAGTCTTCGGGGGACAGTTCACATCGGTTGAGGAGACAAGGGTGGTACCAGACCTGCTGTGCGCCAAAGATTCAGTTTAAGTGTGTGCCAAATGTCTTGTGATCGGGACTCAGGTGATTGCATGCAGGCCCACCGGTCTTCCATATTATTGGCCCATATTACAGCCTTTAACCAGTGATCTTTATTAGGAGGATTTGCACTCGTCCAGCACAGCAGGACACAGCGCTTGGCTAACAGGAGGTACAGGCGTACAAATGTACACATTGCCCAGTGGTTGGTCAGGAATATAAATCGGAGTAATGGTAGTAGGATAACAGCATTGTCAGTCATTTCAAAGAGTGTAGTGCATGCATCGCTTCAAAAGGTCGTAAGTTGTGGGCAGTCCCACATCATATGAAAGTATTTGGTATGGGTGAAATTACAGCGTGGGCATGCCCCAGAACTCTCATTGGAACACAAGTCTGTCTGGCGTGTAGTGGTACCGATGCAGCACCGTAAGGTGTATCAGTTGAAATCGGGAATTATATGATACTTTGCATGTCTGTGAACACATGTCGGACGAGTGGTTGTCGGAGACATTTAGTTGGAGATCTTTTGCCCATTTAGCTCGTGCATTGAGGTGTCGCATTAAAGTGTATTTGAATCCGATGATATAATGACGATACTCGCCTATTGCGGTCGCCTGCCGTCAGGACAAAGCCAAACAGGGTATCAACAGGTTTAATCAGGAAACGATTCCATAACTTTTTGCAGGCTATGCGCAGATCGGCTTACTGCATCCACCGTGAGGACGTCGTGCTCAGAAGCCCTGTGACATCAGCAATTTGGATGAAGTCCTCGATGGTGTCCAGTTATAGTTTTGAAAACAAAAGGATCGAATGCAAAAGGTGAGAGTGCATTCGACCGAAAACCAAAGGATCGAAAAAAAATGTAACATTTTTTTTTTTTTGGCTCTAGTTTAGCTTTTAAAGGGTGTTTTTACACCAAAAACGGCGGTTTGGGGGGACATCACCCCCACCCCCCAAAAAAGTGATCCTTTTTTTAGGTCGAATTGACTCAACCCTTTTGTCATTCGATCCTTTTGATTTGGTACTATGACCTATAACCGTTCTCGATGTATAGCGACCCTAGAGTGTGAAACCCTTGTTGCGACCATGGTCTAGAGCAGCCTGCGTCGACTTGCTGTAAGGCTGGATACAGTTCCATAGGGGAAAGTCTTCAGGATATCGGGCGTCTGTATGATATCGGGATATCATACCAGTCTCCTTCCATATTTTACGCCAGGCTAGTGCTATGACACTTGCCGGGTTTAATCTACAGTCATCAGCAAATGCAGTGGATAAAACCAGTGTTTGCAAGTCAGTCTCAGGCAGTGGCTTTCGAGTAGTATGTGGGAGCAAGTGAGTTATCGCTAACAAGGGAGCGGCAAATTGTTCCTGCGCAGCTATCCAGTAAAGTCAGAAGTTGGGGGTTGCAACCCCACCCCTGTCATATGGTAGCATCAAAGTGTTCCATTTTAGTCGTACCGCCCCGGAGTGCCAAACAAATCTACTGATCTCACATTCTATTTCCTGAAAGAATGCTTGCCCGGGCGACAGCGGCACGTTGAGGAAGAGATGCAAGAGTTTAGGGAGAATGGTCATCTTAAGGAGAGCTATCTTGCTGGCTATCGTGATGGGGAGGTGAGTCCAATTTGTGAGATTGGCGCCTAGGAGAGTCGTATACACTTTGTAGTTGCAGTCATATAGCTTAAGGTACTGTCTAGTAACCATCGCACCTAAGTAGCTTATAGATTCTGGAGCCCATTTGAATCCCTGCAGCTCTTCAGGACGGACAGTGACATCTGTGAGTGGGAAGAGTTTGGATTTACTACAATTCACCTGGTTTCCCAATAGTTCTCCAAAGTGTAGAATATCCACCATAATGGGCCTCAGGTGTTCTCGGGGGGGGGGGGGGGGTGGGGGGGTTCGGATGTATATTAATGCATCATCGGCATATAGGGAGATTATCTGCTGTTCGCCCATTATCCTAATTCTGCGGTGTCCATGTTTAAACCTTACCAAATCCGCAAGTGGTTTTATAATGATAGCAAATATTAGGGTTGACAGGGGCAGTTAAATGCCTTTTGAATGTCTAGTGTAGTGGCTACGCTTGGACAGGATCTTCGCAATTTGTTTTACATCAATGTTAATTAAGGACAGAGGTAGATAGGAGCCACATTGATCAGCAGGTTTCTCGGGTTTCAACAAACCTGTAATGAACGACATGCGCATAGTGGGCGGGAGCGACTGGGATTCGAGGGCCTTACGCCAGACATGAAGGAGGTGCGCAGCGAGGGTCTCTTTGTAGCGCTTATCAAATTTGACTGTGAGGTCGTACCAGGGGCCGTTCCAGATGGCAGGTGGACTATTGCTTGAGTTATGTCGGTTAGCGAGGTCTGGAGCTCTAGTAGGGCACTAGTGTTGTGTGTTATCTGACAGAGTGGGAGGGTGTTGAGAAACTCGTTGATCTCTTCTATTATGCTTGTCTTTGTTAGTGTATAGGGCCCTATAGAAATCAGAAAATACCTTGTTCATGGAGTGTGAAGTAGGTTGCTTGAGGTGTTTGTTATAAGTGGAATGCATCGATTGCCGCTTTCCTGTTGCGCCATGCGAGCAAGTAGTCTACCAGGCCTGTCCTCCCTCCCCATATTTTCTAGCGGACATTGGGGTATCAAAGAATTTAACTTTGCGCTCGGCGTTGGTCCTAAACGTGTCGATGGCTTCTTTGATCCGTGCCAATGTGGCCGTATGGAGAGGGGTGTGCGGGGGTTCGTTAGCCATCTCCTGCTATAAATTCTGTAGTATGTCCTCGCATTGCGGTGGGGGTGTAGCATGTGGATGTCGCTAACCCCTCAAAGTAGTGTTTGAGACGAGCTACAGGTCTATACGAGAAAAATAATTGTGGGCCGAGGAATAAAAAAAGGAGCGTTTGCCTGCGTGTAATGTTCTCCAGGCATGCCTTCCTTAATAGTGGAAACAGTCTGAGGGTTCTCCTGGTGTGGGTGAATCTGTCCAATTTCAAATCTAGAATGGTATTGAAATCCCCTCTCCCCAATATAGGTATCAGCAGGTATCGAGCTAATTCACCCAGGATGTCAGTATAAAATTGATGGGCGTCCACATTAGGGCCGTAAACCTTCAGCAGTAGCATCTCCCTTCCAGCAAGGGCCCCATACACCAAGACATATCTACCCGAGGGGTCTACCTTGTGTGTTTGCACTGGAATCGGAGAAATGTGTGTATCGTGGTCGTGACACCCCTAGTTTCTGAGGAATATGTAGTATAGAAACGATTTCCACAACCAGTTCTAGCAAACCCCTCACAGACTGCCGAAACAGTGTGGGTCTCCTGCAGGTATAGAATTTGAACTTTGTCTTTCGAGATACATCTCTATCTTCCGTCACTTAGTCTGCTTCCCCAGGCTGTGCACATTACAGCTAAGACAGGTTATGCCCCCCATTTAAGTATACAGCGACCAGCATTGTCCCTCATAGTATATAGATCCAAACGCTCAAGTGTCTTTTAAGTTTTCTTCTGTGCCCATCATTTTCCTATTCCCCAGGCTGTGCACATTACAGCTAAAACAGGTTATGCCCCCCATTTAAGTATACAGCGACCAGCATTGTCCCTCATAGTATATAGATCCAAACACTCAAGTGTCTTAAGTTTTCTTCTGTGCCCATCATTTTCCTATCAGTAAGTGGTGTGTCCCAAGTGTTTTTAAGAACCCCAACAATCCATCCCCTGCAGCATCTACTCTGAAACTAGGGTGATGGTACCCTCCAAGAAACACCCCAAACTGGTAAAGCAACTTTGCATGGGGAGGCTAGTGCACAGGTCCACCACAGGACTTAGTACGGGATAAGTGTTCACATACTCCTTAAATGGTTGCCCCCAGCAGGAGCCCACTTCCAACTGTGGTTCTCATGATTAAGCAAGTGTCTATCGCAATATCCCAGTGGGTAACATAGTAACAATGATGGGTATAAAACTTTTCATATGACATGAACCACGGAGTGTGAAGGCGTCGAGAAGGGAGGTCCCTCTGTAAAGAAAGCAATTAGGATTTTGGTTCAGGGTTCAAGGTGGTGGTAGTTTCATCCAAACACTTCATAGCTTTGCCGGGTATTGTAAAGAAGGTCTTGCTATTCCACTCCACACGTAATTTAGCAGGGTAAAGCATTGCATATTTCAGATTGTCTTGCCGTTTCTTGACCCTGCTCGGAAGGATTTCCTCTTGCTGAACTGCCACCGAAAAATCTGGATATATTTGTCTGCTGGATCCCAACATCAGATACACCCCCCCCCCCCCACCTGTTCACGAGCCGCTCGGAAGATCGCATCTCAGTCTCGGTAGATAAGGGTGTGAGCAATAATGGGCCGCAGAGGTGCCCCAGGTCTATGTCTGGGTGCCTGGGATCTAATTGCACGTTCAACCGCAAACTGCAGTGATAGATGGGTTCCTCAAGAGTGGAAGTAGCGTTCTCTCTATCCATTGTTCGAGGGATGTTTCGTTGTTGCTTTCCGGAACTCCAGTGACAGATATTATTGCGTCGGAACTTTGATTCCAAGTAGTCCTTCTTTTCCACCTGGAGCACTCGCCTAGAGAGTACAGCAAGTTCACTCCGCATGGTGGACACGTCATCCTCCACCCTGCCCACTAGTGTTTCAGCTTCCACTAAGCGCTAATCGATCCTATCCATACAGGTTGTGATCGAGTCTATGGTGATGGTCATAGCATCAAGTTTGATGTGCACTTTAGCAAATCCCTCCTGCATGCAGGCCAACATACGTTGAGTTTCAGTGACCTCCAATGGCATCTCCTCCGATTCCATGTCTGTAGTTGCTCCACTGAAGGTCGATGGCGTAGGAGTGGATTTGGCGTATTGGCTCATGGAGTGTTGGCCTTTTGCACTCCCTTTTGGCATACTGTGGAA
Organism: Ambystoma mexicanum; assembly: GCF_040938575.1. Taxonomy (NCBI): domain Eukaryota; kingdom Metazoa; phylum Chordata; class Amphibia; order Caudata; family Ambystomatidae; genus Ambystoma; species Ambystoma mexicanum. The sequence goes on along the minus strand of NC_090934.1, from coordinate 306,788,938 downwards.
GGACAGGGAAGATGATCCAGTGGGTGTCAAGCACCCGAGTCTAGCGGCCCACTGTGTGACGGCAGCAACCGTTTAATGTCCACCCACCTGCAGCAAGGGCATTGGTAGAGAGGATAGAAGCGCTCTTACTCGAGCAGTGGGGCAGGTCGATGCAGTCCCACAGGGCCTCGAGGGCCTTCTTGCTAAGCGTGTCAAGTGTAGAGTAATACCATGTGTTGAATACAGACTTGGCAAGCAAAAATATTACACATGAAGCACCCACCCGTACCTGTGGCCACCAGTGGACCGGCCCCAATGGGAGGCAGCTCTGTTATCATCTGAGTAGTCGCTGATGTGTATCCAGGGGGGACAGCGGAGCCCAAGCACTCTACGTTGGGAGGGTGTGTGAGGCTGGTCTTGTAGTCTCTGCCTGTTGGACACTATACAGGATGGAGGGTGCTAGTGTTGTCGAAGCCTGCAGGATGCTCTGTGGAAATACTTTCGTAATTGATATGCAGGGGGGTACCCCCTTTCTCCAGCATGGGGTCTGGCATGGATTCACATGCTCATGAATATTCCCCGTCAGGCTGGGAATCCTCTGTAAAGAAAAAATCAGTTTCGTTTCTGAACTGTCTTTCTCCTAATTACCAATCACTGGCCTCTGGGTCATACTGCCCCCAGCCAATGACTGCCCTCTACCTAAGCCCCTCCTCTGGCAGGCATCTTCAGATTTTTACCGCACGTTCAAGTGTTGGGAGTCCTCGTGCTATACCTCGAGTTTTTACTGCGTTTTGCGTTTTTTTTCAAAGAGTTTAATCATTTTTTCGATCAATCGAGCCTCAAGCTCCACCGTTTCTACTTCCGATCAACGGGGACCCGTTTCGGGATTTTCTACGCCCCTTAAGGGTGAAATTTTCATCACGTTCCGCTTCTTGGAGGATTCCAGAAGATCTTTGAGGCCTACCCCGCTTGGACATGGCTCAGGACAAAGGGAGCACGACGCCCAGATCCAAACTGTTCAGGAGCTTCCCTGGATGCGGATTGCAGAATGTCAAGCGTTCTAGATGCCTCTACTGCCTTCGCGAAGACAAAACGCACGTGGAGAAGGACTGTGCATTTTGCCAGAACATGTCCGAGCGGACTATGAAGGATCGGCGTATCCGCCTCACCAACTGGCTGGAGGGGAAGAGCCCAGCAGCATGTGAGATGAGGTCCGAGCGGTTTTCTAAGACCTTTGATGGCGCTCCGGTGACGGTGGCCCAATAAAAAGCAAAGCACAGCAAGTCCACGGGCACCGGGAGCACTGAACGGTCGGGCTCCTCGGCTGCCAGGCAGGACGCACTTTCACCGACGCCATCAACCACGAGCCAACGCTCTGGCTCTAGGAAAAGGAAGTCTGAGAACCCGGGTAAGCTTCGGGATAAGCCCTGGCCGATCTCGACGGAGACAGTCGATGGGGAGCGAGGTGGTGACCCTCCCCCCAAGGTGAAGGCCTCAAGTGCGTTCAAAGTCGTGAAGGCCTTGATTCACCCGGCTAAGGCCTCTATCGAGTTAAGTCATGGCGGACCTGGCTACCCCAGTGGAGGCTACCCCATACCCAGAGTTTCCCTGCCACCACGGAGGGAATCCTCTTTTCAACCCATCGATAAGACCCCTGTGAGAACCCCAGTGGAAAAAGAGGGGGGGGGACTGTGGCCATCACGGACACACCCTCAGAAGAGGAGCTGGCTGAAGTCGAGATCCTGGACAAGAGGTCTGAGGAAGTCGGGTGCCACGGGAGGGATCCCGACGAGGAAAGTGACGGTGGCGCAGACGAGGTTCCAGTGGAGGCGGAGGATTCCACTCCCCGTCCGTTGCAGCCGGTACCTGGGCCACAGGACAACTCAGGAGCAAGCTTGATGGCGATCCAGGCCTTGTGTACAGAGATGGACAAGGTTGCCCTTACCCCCAACGGATGACTGAGCGGAGCCTGGACCGTCGGGAAGCCCTCCTAGCAAGCGGAGAAGAACTCGTCCCCCACTGCCTTTCCAGCCTGCGCGGCCCTCATGGCCTTCATCGCCTTCCCCGTATCTGAGGGATGACACGGGAACAGAGACGGCCACGACGGGGACGGATGACGGTGGTGACGACGGGATGGGCCTTCCATCACCACTTCCTCGGGCCTCCCCGCCCGACGAAATTGGCTCCTTCCACACCATGATCGCCAGGGCACCCGACCTCTTTCTGCTCTGCCCCGTAGTACAGAAGTAGGGCTTACTCTATCAATGGCGCAAGGCCAAGAGGAAGACAGTCCTCTCGGTCCCATTACTTGATGACATCTGGGACGAGGGGCTGGAGCTCCTGAAGAACCCGTCCACGGCCCCTGCCAAGAGACTGGTACGAGAAGTAGTACCGGGTCCTGGATTCCGCCCCCATGTGCCTTTAGGGCGCAGCCGACCCCGGATTCGGTTGTCTCGGCGGCAGCCAAGAAGAAAGCGGCGGGGGCGACGGCTTCAACTTCGACCTCCCCGCCGGACGGCGAAGGGAAGAAATTGGACGCCATGGGACGACAGTCATCTCGTCTGCGGCGACGATTAAAGCAGCCACCGCCCTCGCGATTGTGGCCAGCTATGACAGGGAGCTGTGGTTCAAGATCACTCCTCTGCTGGACTTCCTCCCGGACGACAAGAGAGCTGAAGCGCTGGAGATCCTGCAGGAAAGCGAGGTGGCGTCGGACCACGCCATAAAAGTGGCCACGGACATTGCAGACACCGGCTTCTGCCAGATGGGCAACAGTGTTGGCCTTCGCCGGCGTGGTTGGCTCAAGGCAACCGATTTCCGCCAGGACGTGCAAACCAGAGTTTTGGACATGCCTTTCGATGGAAACAACCTGTTTGGCAAGACAGTGGACGAGTCACTGCAGGCCATCAAGGCTGACACGGAAACAGCGTGGGCCTTGGGAGTTTTGCAGCGACGACGGCCGCCCTTTCCGAACTCCGAAGGCAAGCAAGGTGCCTCCAAGGGATTCGGCAGCAGCTCCTCGACGTACCGCCAAGCGGCCCGCTCCTTGTCGCAGGAGGCCTACAGAGGACGCAGTTGGCGACCCATCCTGGACCTTCGTCGTTTAAACAAGTACCTCAAGTCCCAGAAGTTCCTGATGGTCACTCTCCAGCACGTGCTGGGGCAAATGGAGGAGGGCGACTTCCTCTTGTCGCCGGACTTGGAGGATGCCTACTTCCACATCCCCATTCTAAAGGGTCACCGAAGGTTTCGCAGATTCATAGTTCAAGGACGGCACTACCAGTTCAAGGTCCTTGTGGCTGGCTTTCGCCAGGACGTCCAGATGATAGTTTGATGCCCTTTGACAGAGACAATCTGTTTGGGAAGGCTGTAGATGAGTCTCTACAGGCCATCAAGGTGGAGACGGCACATGCCCTGGGCATGCTACAGCAGCGACGGCCGCCCTTTTGATCCGCAGGAGGCAAGTATTCCTGTTCTTCAGAGGGTTACAGCAGGATTTCCTCTTGGTACCACCAAGCCTCCCGCTCCTCGGCCCAAGAGACGAATAGGGGCCATTGTAAGGCTTTCGGAGGAAGACGTTGACAGAGACCCCAAGGCGGCCCGCCAACATCCAAGCAGGAATGAACCGGCCGTGAGGTCGGGGGCCCCCCCACCTGTGCACCCCGGTGGGAGGCCGGCTGATTAACTTTGTCAGCGTGTGGAAGACCACCTCCATGGACCGTTGGGTGCTGGACGCTCTCGCCCATGGACACACCCTGAAGTTTCAATTTAAGTGTCCCCATATACCACTGGTGGCCTGTCAGGAAAACCACATTCCACAGCTTCTGCTGGAGGTTCGGGGCCAGGCTAAAGAAGAGGGCGATAGAGCTTGTCCCAAAGCAGCTCCGGGGCTCTGGAGTGTACTAGAGGTACTTACTCTTGAGAAAGTAGACCGGGGGCTGGAGGCTCATTCTCGACCTCCCACGACTAAACAAATGCATAGTCCCAGAAGTTCCGGATGGTCACTCAACACGTGCTCGGACAGCTAGAAGAGGGAGACTTTCTGTCGTTGTTGGACCTGGAGGATGCGTACTTCCACATCCCAATTCACTTCTTGCCAGGGAAGGACATGCATATGGTACTCACCTTTTAATAAAATCAGAAACCCCCAAACAGATCCGATGGACACCAATTAGGCTGTGGATTACCCTAAATTGCCACACGATCATTCCTTCCCTACTAGAAGCCATCAGCCCCTTTGGCTCTCCTGCTGCAACTATGCTACTGACACCCAAATAATATGCAAAATGGAAAGTAATCTAACACCAGGCCAGTCCTAAAGAAGATGGCTTGCACATGTGGATGCCTGGATGATGACGCAAACGAAAGCGCAACCCCTCAGACAAAATCTTTCATCTGCAGTGCAACCCCATCGAACACAATCCTGCTGAACTAAGCCCTCTGGGATCTACTTAATACACACAATCTTCATCCACTGGGAGTGAACCCCTTGCATATAAAGGGCCACTGCCTAGATGTGGTCATAACACAAGGTAGACGTACGATCATGAAGGATATTATATCAGTTCACTGGTCGGATCATTTTGTAAAATTTTTTGTATTGAGTACATCCAACCAGACCAAATCTAACACCAAGACCAGACAGTCATCTTATTCTCGGAAAGCCAGAGACCTAGATAAAATTACTGGCATGGAAATTGCTGGGTCACTTGCTTATTTTGACCCACTAGCTCCATGTGGGGAATTCTACACAATGGCATCCTCAGTTTTGAGCGTTATCTGCAATAAAACAGTCCTGCCAAAACCAAAAGCCAAGAAGGCTTCGCAACCTGGTTCTCAACTAACTTCTAAGATTTACGTAGGCTGGTTAGTAGGACTAACCAGACCTGGTTTAAAAAGTCTACTTTGGAGAATAAAACTCAAGCTAAAAATGCCCCGTTGGAATATAAGCTGGCTATATTTTCAGCCAAGAAAGATTTCCTGGGGGAAAAATTGCAGTCTGCTAGCAATCAACCTAAAGAATTGTTCTGTTATATCCATGTTTTGCAATCCAGACTGCAAAATTGCAGTGCCAGACTTTTCTGACGCACAAGCAAACCTGTTCAATTCTTTCTTTGTAGATGAGATCGAATGAATAAGGGCAGACATTGAACTGGCGGCTTCTATAAACCCACCGGTACATGTAAGGAACCCTTCGGCAATTGAAGTAGACGGTCCTCAAAATCAGACCTCTATCTGTTTTTGACTTTCACCCAATTACCGAAGAAGATACCTATCAACTCATTAGGACTCTTAAACCCACAATTGACTCGCTCTCTCCCCTGCCAGCCGAAGCAGCCAAAAAATTGGCACATGAGCTCACTCCTTTTATTACCACCTTTATTAACAAGTCACTACTGAGTGGGACTGTCCCGGAGAGCTTGAAGCTCTCTATTGTCTCACCTTTATTGTTAAAGCAATCATTAGATGTGGAGATTCTACAAAATTGCCGTCCCATTGCAGGACTGCCATTGCCAGCTGAAATTCTTGGAAAAGTGGTTACCATCCAGCTCCAGGACTTTGTTGAACATGAATTACTATTGGACAAGTACCAGTCTGGATTTTGACCAAAACATGGAACTGAGACTGCCCTCCTAGTAGTACAGGATGAACTACTAAAAGCTGCGGACCAAGGGGAGCTCACAATCCTAGTGAATGTTGGATCTGTCTGCGGCCTTTGACACAGTAAATCATTTAATTCTTTTGGAACGACTACAGAAGGTAGGGAAAGTCTGATTCAGCACTAAATTGGTTTAGGTCTTTTTCGACCAACCGTCAACAGCGAGTGCGACTGGGGGAGTTCCTATTGGATCTCATTTGTCTGAATTGTGGGGTCCGACAGGGATCCTCCTTGTCCCCACTGCTGTTTAATCTATATATTCGACTTCTCCTGGAAATCTTAAGACCCTTTGGGTTGGATTTCTGTCACGATACCTGCCCCCAGACATCGGGAGCAGACCAGTCTGCCCAGAGTATTGGCACCCATGGGGACCTGTAAGGCCCCAAAGGATTGCCTAAGGGCTTCCTGGACTCAATCCTGGCGCCGTTGGCGCCAGGCTCATATTGCCTCTTGCAGGCAAATCAGGTCATCTAGTGGAGAAACCATGTACAGGCCACCTTGAGGCCTTTGTTGAAGGGATTACTTTATTCATGGGACTATTTTCTTGTGTGTGGTACTGGGACTACTTTACCCGGGAACTACTGAGTGGTTATTTAAACCACGCCCGGAGAACAGAACACTCTTCGCGTTATTCTGCACTCCTGCAGCGTAACGCTCACCGTGCCTGCAGCTCCAGTACCAGTCCTCAGCCACGCCCGCCTCGTTCTTCATGATCCGAACCTGCAAAGGAGAAAAGGAAAAGCAGATTAGAACAAAAGCCTTACCATTCGTCATCGCAATCATCCAGGAGTCGCCGCACCTGCAAGAAAAGGAACACCAGTAACTGCTCTATACAGTCGGCATCAGCGCCGCGATGTACTCACCAATGCTCCATTCATTCATGCGATCCAGCGAGGCACTCTGACGAGATCGCCGCTCGGAGCATCTGCAAAAGACAGTTAACAGGTGAGCCGCGCCTCGCTAAAAGACATTCGGCATTGCACCGCATAGGTCTCGCGAGTTACCATCATACGTCCCTCGCTCTAGGGAAGGGCCGCACCTGCAGAATAAAGAGGACCATTGATTAACCACACGAATTAACAATATTGCCTGCTAAGACTTTTTACTTGGTGCAAGTACTGAATCTTACCATGGCGCTTCCTTGTTTCTTTCGGAGAAGACAGTTGTCTTTGGCAATTCTGCAAGCGGAAGAAACATAAAGAAAAGGTACAAGAGTGACCAATAGGACAACATGAACTCTAAAGCATTGCATGCTACCTTGGACTGGCATAAGACTTGCCTTCGAGTCATTGTTGTCTGGAACTCTGCCATAAGACTGCAGGATCAGTGAAGTTAACTGGATCTCCAAGTTTCAACACACCCCTGCATTCTGACGCAGGATGGAGAGCCCATCCTTCTTAACAATAAGGTGAGACAGAATAAGGAGAACACAAGGTGGTTACGGAAGCAGAAGTTAAACCTCCTTCTAGCGGTCGGCTAATTTATCATTTTTTACCACTTTAGGAAAATCCTCCTACGTGCCAGACAGACGAAACTAAGTGGGCAAGTGCAGTCGCTCATCACTACACTGAGTCACATTAGTGGAGACCGTTGCTGTCCAGCTTCGTTTGGCACCCCTGTGGAACCCAGGTGAGCGTAACAATTTACACTCGTATGTTGACAACACCCAGATATTTGTACAAATCATCAATTTTCAGGAAGCATTTAGCAAATTAGGGAAATGCCTGGCAGACATGAGCAGTTGGATGTCGAACTACCTATAGCTTACTGCTGCTAAAACCGAACTTGTATTATTCAGACCCAAACACCTGTTGACAGCTGCCAAGAGGTTGCCTATCCCGACATTGCTGGCAAAAGCCTAAAATTTGTATCACATCTGGGTTGAATATGGCAAGAAGATCTTGGGAGTGAAGCACAGGTGGGAGCTAAAACCAAAGCAGTGCATTTTGTCTTGAGAATGCTACGTCAAGCACTCCCTTATACCTAAAGAGGATCATGCATTTGTGGTAGAAGCACTAACTAGTGCCCACCTTGACTATTGTAATAGACCATTATTAGGCATTCCCACCAAACAGCTGCAGCGGCTCCAGAGAGCACAAAATGCAGCTGTTAGACTAATATTTAAGCTAAATAATTTGCCCGCATAGCCCTATGTCGTCTGAGTTGCATTAGCTCTCAATTGCCGACTGCATCAAATTTAAGACCGCTTGCATCATCTTTAAATGCATAAATGGTATTGCTCCTCTGTACTTAACAGAGCTAATTCAGCCATACCACCCGATGAGACAACTACGCTCTAATGACAGTCATCTTCTGATCATTCCTCACTCAGTTTACACATCTCGAGGTGACAGAAGATTCTCTGTCTTTGGCCCTAGGTTGTGGAATTCTCTACCGCTACTAGTTAGGAAAATGAGCTCTTGCAATTTCGCCGAGCACTGTAAACTTTTCTTTTTAGGTAGATGGCCCTTTGTATTCTGGGGGGATTTGTTTTGAACTATATAATCTGCCTTTGTTGTCTAGCTGCGCTAATATCCGATTAAGTTCGTTTGGTGCGTGCTAAAAAAAACAAACCAATCCATGCCCAGCACACTCAACAATAGGGAATCTCGGAACAATGGCTACTATTGTCGCGCTAGAACCCGATGTTGGAGTGATCATTCAAACCCGTTTCTTCAGACTTCACATGCTGTGATGCGTAATAATATGCCTGTTCTTTGACCAAAGGACTGTAGCCTTCCTATCACTTGTTTTAACAAGACTGCCTTATGCGCAAGACTGCGTTATGATTTTGTCAGTCTCCTGGCCTACCTCTCGTAAATTATAAAGGGCACAAAATGCAGTGACAAGACTGCTCTTTGGGATGAAGTTTCGAACAAATCCCCCCTGCACTTCATGTGCTGTACTAGCTCCCTATCAAAATATTAATTTCAAAACCCTCTGCAATGCCCACCATGCTTATAATGGAAAGGGGCCAGCTAGCTTCACAAGAATGTTTATGCATACACATCCACCAAGACGATCTGATCAAGTAACGCCCCTCTAGTTATTGAACCAGACTTTAAGAGGCAAAGACAAGGAGGTAATGTTAGGCAGAATTATATGCAGTACCCTTTGGGCACACCACACACAATTAAGACAAGTGACCGTACAAATTCACCTTTGGTACAAGGTACTGTTAAAGTGGTAGAAGTAGCAGAGCAGCCAGACTTATCTCAAGAGTAAGTGAGCAATACACTGCACCGCTTCCCTTAAATCCCAGACAAGTTAAGCTCACAAAATGAAGTGGGAGCAAAATGGCACTCCAGCAATTTAAAAGGGAGGGAATGACAAAGTTAACAGAAATTGAACCACACCAACAGGTAAGTACTCGGACAATAGAACAAGAGGAACTACAGTGATAGAATCATGTAGAGAAGGCTAAGGGCCAAAGTCAATAGGACAAAAGTTGTTTGCTCAAGCGCACACGGTTCAGGGTAGTTCGCGGTAAAGTTCGTGCCACGGATTTCAGACGAGGTTGGGTGGTTGAAAAGTTAGTTTAACAAGAAGAGAAGGACAAGCCCTCGGTTTGGAGAAAGATTTCAGACTTTCCCCGCAGCTGAACGAAACGAGCAACCGCGTTTGCACAGTATCTTAAAACGGAGAGGAAGCTGTAGCTGAGGGGGGCTTTTCTGGTAGTTCCTGCAGGCTCACGGTTCCTGAAGGGACTGTCGGACTGACACGAAGTAGGAAGACTGGAGGGTCCTGCACTACCCAGGGAAGAAACCAGTAGCAGAGCAAAGCAACAAATAAAAGGTGCGCTCCTTAAAACCCAAGCAGGGTCCGAACTTGGAAAAGACAGCGAACAAAGGAATCGACCCCGGTTTGGCACGCAGAGAAGAACATGAGAAAGACTTTAACAATAAAGAAATGGCGACTAAACCCAGCTGGAGCCTAGATGAAATGGATTTGGTCAAGCGGGTTTATGTTTGAGGCTAATATAATAGCCTAAAACAATACCATGGTTATATAAGATAACCGCGCTAGAAAAGTTGGGTAGTTACCACTGCCACCAGCCTTAATGTAAAGGGAGCGAAAAACTGCCCCACAAGACACAGACAAAAAGGGATGGGATTTAACCCTTTACAATACTCTGTTAGATGGTGTGTACTGGGTCTGTAGTTTAGAGAGACTACATAAAGTTAATGGCAACTTTACATGTTTCTGGGAGACAGTAGTCAGTCCCAGACTAGGACAGTCAGTCTGAAGATTATGGATTGTGTGGCATATATACTAGATTTAATTGAAAGCAAGAGCATCCTCCGCCCATGGCAATCAGGCTTTAAATCAACCTTGCCAACATGTTGGAGAAAGGTCAGTCAGCCCTACTCATGTTACTAGATCTCTCCACAGCCTTTGACCTGGTTGACCACTCATTATTGGTGGCCAGGTTAGAGGATCAGGCTCACTGTACCAGCATGGCCATACTCTGGATATCATCCTTCCTGGGTCCAGGAATGCCAGGGTGGCAACGGATGGTGCCAATTCCCAACCAGCAGCAGTCGCCTGCGGGGTCCCACAGGGGTTGTGTATTTCCCCTGCATAGTTCATCTTTTGTCGTGCCCCTTCTTGCCCTCTTGGATGACCTGGATGTTGAGTATACCAACTATGCTGATGACATTCGGACCATTCTTGAACTTTCAGGCAGCTACACCCAGGAAGCTGTTGCAATTAATTTAATCAGAGGCATGGATGGCAACCAATTCCCTCGATTTGAACACCAATAAATATCCTTGCCTCGGGACAAAGACTCAAATCTTTACACTGCCGAAGAGCTTTACCATCTCTGGCAGCAAAACTACAGTAGCCGTTAGTGTCAAGACGCTATGCGTGATCTTGGATGCCAAACTCGCGATGAAGCCACAGGTCGCTCGTATTCGGGCCATCCTTGGTTAAATGATGAAACTTTTGAAATACTTTCACCCATACAAATCCCTCGGCAATAGATCCCCGCTTGCTACTGCCTTGGTGAATTCACGCCTGGACTACTGCAGCAGCCTGTTGCTAGGCACAGCTGAAGCTAACATCAAGGCACGTCACACAGAATGCTGCCATCCAGGCTGTACATGGGTTATCCCAGAGAGATCATGTCACCAAGGCTAGGAGGGCGCGTCATTGGTTGCCCATTAAGCACTGTCACGCATAACATTCTTTCCCCGACATTTATCATATCATTCAAGTGTCAGAACAATGAGGCTCCTCAATACCTGGCACACTGCCTCACAGCAATCCAGAATTTACGATTCCAAGATTTGCACAATCTTGTGCAACCCAGGTTCAAGCTCATCCGATTTTGTAGAACAATCTTTGACGTCCAAGCCGCTTAGTCTGGAATAAGCTTTCCCTGGACCAGAGACTTGCAAACTATACGCAGTTCTACTGGCAAATCCGCCGAGGTCGAAACGCCTTCCAGGCCCTGGCCTAGGAACAGGGTAGGCCTCATGATCCACACTCAAGAGTCCTGGACGGGGCTCGGTTCAGTGAGCCAAGCAACACGATGCAGGCACGTGGAAGGCAGCTCGACAAAATAGCCGCCGTGCCAGACAATTTCTTACATCCGCCCAATACCACACCAAGGCAGGGAGCAGGTGGAGGAACGGTGTCAAGGTGGGACTGGTGTAAACTTGTTTTGTGGCCTACAGCCTACCCTTCATTTGTGCAGAGCAGGTTTCTGCTGCGTCCATATGGGCATGGTACGCAACGGCTCCAGAAGCCGCCCGCTACCCTGTCAATATCACCTACCACCCCTCCAGCCTGTGAGGACAGATTTTTTTGAAGGGTTCCTCGGGCTCATGAAATCTCCGATTGGGTTGATCCTCAGGGATGCCATCAGGGGCGTGCTCGCTACAATGGCTCCAGCACCGCAGGCCCCAGTACAGGTGCCCCTGGCCCCTGTTCATCCTCTGCCGCCTGCTCCTGCCCCTCAACCGATTGAGCAGGCGTTTCCCTACGAGCCTCCACTGCAGCCTCTGGCTCCGGTCTCCACGCCCCAGCCCTTGGCTCCCAGCGCCGGACCAACCGGACCCTCGGGTGGACACAGATGAGGACCCCAACACACATCAGCCAAGGCCTTCCATGAACATCTTGCGGGGCTGGCAGAGTACTTGGGCCTTCCTCAACCCGTGGTCGAGCAACCATCAGAGCGGGTCCTCGCCGAAGACCTCATGCTACGTCTCGCAGCAAGAGCGGGGATCCTGATGCAGAAGGTCTTAGTCGCCTTGGCCAAAAACGGCTGGCTTAAGCTGCACTCGGTTCTGCCAGTCAATCGATGCCAAGTACAAGCAGATGGAGGGGGATGCACTCTTGCTTTCCGCCCACCCTCAGCCGCACTCTTCAGTGATTGCCGCGTTCACTATACTCCAAGCCTCCGTCATCCTCGGCCTGCTCCTCAATGTTGTTGCTAGGCAAGGAGAAGATCTTGGAGGCGTACGGGAAGAAGCAGTTTTCCAATGCGTCCCTGCTTCTTCGCCAAGCCAACGCAGATGCCATGTTGACAGCTGTTAACCAGAGACTTTGGCAGGAAATTGACGATTTCCTCCCAGAGCTTCCGGCCAGAGCCAATCACGATTCAAGGCGGGACCGGCAGAGGCCAAGATGGTGGTGCAAGACATCATGGAGTCCACCGTGGCCCACATTGGCACCACTGGCCGTGCCATGCATTGCCATGGACATGAGAACAGCCTGGCTCTGTGCTACTGAATTCAACACATATTAGACCTTCTGTTCGAAGGGGGTGACCTCTTCCACTCCACCATGGACGAGGAGCTGGGCAAAAAGAAAAGCAGCTCACAAACAGCCAATTTTTTATCCATCCTTACAAAGACCACTCCCAAAACCTAAACCCAGTCACAGCAGCGCTCAGACAAGGGGAGTACATACGGAGGGGTCTGCGGCTTACAAGAGCGGAGGACCAGGCAGCCAGACCGTTCGCCCACCCAACATCGGCACAAACAACAAAAGGGGCAGGGGGGTATAAGGGCTTTTTCCAGTCCACCCCACCCCCTCTGCAACAGCCTCAGAGAGAAAGCTGGCATGACACGCCCCTCGGGGTGTCTCCAGTGGGGGGGTGCAGGCTTGCTCTCCATGCACAGTTCTGGCGCCAGAATTTTGCAGACACCTGGATCCTCTCTGTAGTATCCACTGGGTACCTCCTACCCATCACAGCCTCTCGTCCCTCTTCCCCTCCACTCCCACAGGTTGGGAAAGAAACTCTTTGGGGGGAGATCCGGTCGCTCGCAGAGAGCCAGGCATTGGAGGAAGTCCCAGCCTCCCAGTGAGGTTTGGGCTTCTACTCCAGGATTTTCGCCATGCAGAGAAAGAACCAGGGGGGCCTGAGAGTTGTGCTGGACCTTTCCACTTTCCACCTCTCCCTATGTCTACAAAAATTCAAGATGGTTACGCTAACTTTAATAGTGGAGACTTTGTGCAGGGGAGACTGAATGTGCTCCCTGGATCTAAAGGACGCGTACCTACACGTCCCGATTTTGGCAGCCCCATCGTTCTTTACTATGATTCAGCATCATTGGCTACCATTTTCAATACAAGGTCCTCCCTTTTGGCCTCAACTCGGCCCCAGGGTCTTTACCAGGCTAATGAATGACGAGTCTGTGGTGATGGTGGCCTGCTGGGAGGGCAGCCTAAAGGGCTTAACTGTCCGTAGGTTGGAGCCCCTGGAACCCCATGTTAGGTCCAGGTGGAGAGATGGAGGAAAGTTGATCATGTCGGATTGGGAACCCGGCTCCTGGTTCTGTGATGCCGCGAAGTGCAGCTGAATCCTCCTCATCCTCAAGCTCGTGTATGGAACGGCTAAAAAAGGACCGCCACCAAGAGACCCGGGAGATGCTGGTACCACCAAGTCGAGGTCACCTCTCTGCCAGGAAAGTGGGAGGTGGCCGAGGTCTTGTCCTCCAAAGGTAAAACCTTCTTGGAGCACGTCCCAAATGAGGTCCAAGAATGTCAGTCTGCGTGGGCTGCTGCTGTGACTTCTTGAGATTGAGTGAGAAGCCCAGATGTTAATGTTAAAGGACATTTGTACCGCACATTATCACCACCGGAGTGGTCCCCTGGTGCTCTGGCAGCTCTGAAAGAGGGGAAAAGGAGGGTGAGGTAGTGGGAGGAAGCTGGAAAAATGCAAGTGAGCAGTGATGTGCTGTTGGTAGCCTCAGCCCCGGTGGATCCGTTGGCTGGGCATGGGATTGTTTGCGGCCGGTAGTTGTGTACTGTTTTGCGAGCGTTTTTGTTTTGTTGCAATGTAGTGAAGTTTGTGCTTTTGTTTGTGTTGTAGGTTTGGAGTTTGAGAGGTGTATGCAGAGGCGGGAAATTTAGTGGATTGGTTAGTTGGCATTTCTGTCTCAAAGTGAGGCGCTGGGTTTGTGTAATCTCCCTCGATAAGGTGTGGGGGCATTTCTGCGCCTCTGTCCTGATCTAGGCTTGTCCGGTATTCCCACTGTCCCGTTCATATCTGGCCTCCCCTTCAGTCAATGTCCTTCATAAACCTTAACTGCCTTCCTTTTCCACTCAGACGGCCAATGTACCTGCTAAAGTCCACTCTCAGTTCAAGTGTGTTGATTGCTAACATATAGAAAACTCTAGAACAGTGTGGTACCTGGTAGCAATTATGTGGTGAGTGTTCAGTGTGTTCATAAGGGCATGGGGAGGATTGGTGAACCGCTTCCGGAGATGTAGGCCTGACGAGCCAGTCGAGGTATGGGTAGAGGTGGAGGCCCTGCGCTCTCAGGAGGGTCAGCCACCATATTCATTATCCTGGTAAAGACCATGGGGGCCGAGTTGAGGCCAGAAGGCAGGACCTTGTATTGAAAATGGTAGCCAGTGACCCTGAACCATAGGAAAGAACGATGGGGCTGCCAAAATCGGGACGTGTAGTTATGAGTGGCGAGGCTCAAGCGACAACAATGGCTCATACCTGGATGCCATGGACATTTCGGCGGAACCATCTGGTTCCCAGATGCCTGTCCCCAACAGATTGGCCACCGGCACTGTTATGGAAAGTTCTCACGACGGCAACCTGGACACACGACCCACTCACGGCAAAACACACCCCAACGGACACGTCAAAGAAGCGCCAAACGCCAACAGGCCCGCCTGGTGCCCTCCCGGCAACTATCTTTTCGGCATGCGACTGGGCTATCTTCCCATGAAGACATTCCCACAAAAGACATGTTGTCCAGGGGCATGTCAGCACCTTGGGCTTCGGAGTCAGCAACCGTGACGGCCTCGGGCGTGTCGAAAATCATCATTCAGCTGCTAAAAATACACAAGAGTCTTGCAGCAATTATTTCGGCAGTGGAACAGCCCAGTAGCGTCCCCTCTCGTCGAGAGGAGTAGTCTGAAGGCACCCAGTTCCTCTCTAATGCTTTATCAGGTAAATATCCCTCTTCCGAGCAGCCTTTCCCTCCAGACTCCTCTGCTTCATCCCTGTGGACTAGGCAGAGGTTTGAGAATTATATGGATAAGATGTCCCGATTCATAGACTTCTCAGTAAAATACATTACCCCCAAGCGACCAGGGGAGGACTCTCTAAAAGAGAGCTGCAGATCTGACTGTCCAAGACTCTGACTTTGTTGACATTTTCAAAGAAAAACCTCCCGCTAGTCAAGTTATTCTGCTCAACTCCATAAAGTGCCTTGCTCCTTTGTCTCCTTCCTTCGCATGGGTTGTCAACCCTTGGGTTCAGAAACTTTCGTCCATCTCCATCCGACTCTGTATATTCGAGGTTATGCCTCACTGGAATCTCTGGTTGCTACAACCACCAGAAAGAGGGCAGGGGTGCCACTGTCCACGGCAGAGGCTCCCCCGGATAAGGACTCAACAAACTTTATGCTCACTGCAAACGTATTACCAAAGCTGCGGCTTACACAACCAGAATTGCGAATAATATGACTCTTCTTGCTAGTTTCAGCGACGTACAATGGGGCCGGCTCCAAGAGGTTTGTTTTTTCTAGAGCGCGCCACACCCTGGGGTATCCGGGCTCTATACAAGACAACTTAAAGTATATACATACAATAGTACAGTTAGGACAGCAATTATTACAGAGTAGAATATTTACAGGTAATACAGTTGTAGTAAACCACATTTCGCAGAACCCACTCTATCGCGCCTGCTTGTGGTAGTCCCTGAGGGTAGACAGCTGACACATCAAAATTTACAGAACACACTGGACGCTTTTGAAACTGCGGGACGCACTCTGGCGCAGGGAACTCTCCTCAGACACGCCTGACTGAAAAATTCAGGCTTCAAGCTGGAGACTTGGCGTCCCTGATAAATAAACCCATAGAGGAGTCCAACTTATTTGGGAAGGCTGTAGATGATGCTTTGGAGATGACTTAAAAAAGAACATGAGAAATAGCTCAACCAGATTACAGCCAGCCTTTCCAACAGTGGGGAGGTTCAAACTCTTGTTCCTTTCGAGGTCAGTCCTTCTCCCGATCTCCCCACGTACAATATGGTGCTGGGGCCACCCCATGGTCCTCTGGACAAGGTTCATTTGGCAACAACCAGTATCAGAAAAGAGGACAGCATAGAGGCAGGAACACCACTCCAAGAGGCTCCCCGGCCTCAGCATTAAAATGACTCGCCTGTCCGGTCCCCCCCTCCCATACCTCCCCGGTGGGAGGACGGTTGTCATTCATTCACGCATGGGGGGGGGGGGAAATCACATCAGACCAGTTCCAGAGCCACCTCGATACCACCCACCAAAGAGCCGACCACTATCACCAGCCCACCTGCAAATCCTGCTGCAAGAGGTGCAGATCTTTCTGGAAAAGGGCGCCGTAGAATTTGTTCTCATTCACTAGGTAGACCAAGGTATTTATTCATTGTACCCAAAAAAGTATCTCACCATGCGCCCTGTGTTAGACCTGCGCCCAGTGAACAAATGTCAAACCACAAAAATTCAGAATGACAACATTGCATGAAGTAATTGGATATGAAAGGTGCATACTTTCATATTTCAATGTTGCCAGTGCACAGAAAGTACCTAAGGTTCATGATAGAGGACAGGCATTATCCGTTCAAGGTTCTTCCCTTCGGCATTGCGTCAGCTCCACAGGTGTTCACAAAGGTATTGTCAGTGGAAGCTGCTCACTTGCGCAGGCAGTCCATCCCAGTCTACCCTTACCCCGACAACTGGCTAATAGACGGGGATTCGTACGGAACATGCCTACAAATACCCAGTAGACAGTAGATTTCCTCTTCAGTGTAGGGTTCTCGATCTACGAGAAAAGGTCCAGCCTAGACCCCAGCCAAGTCCAACAGTTTTTGGGGGCTCTAATGCAGACCAAAGACGGCCTCATCCTTCCCTCCACGAGGGTTCTAAACATGCGGTTTGCGATCCCTCACTATGTAGCCAGCGACTAGGTCACCGTACGCAAAGCCATGCGAGTGCTGTGGATGATGTGGCTCCTGCATCTACCTAGTTCCACATGCACGTCTGGGCATGCGCCCAATGCAAGAGTGGCTCTCGTGAAAGGGGCCCTTAGGGGTCCCTTACGTCTATGGAAACAAGGCGAGTCTCCACACACGATAGATACGCCAGACACGAGGTTGTATTCCCAAAGCTAGGGTTTATTGCAAAGCAAATAGTCTCAGTTGGCCAACTCGGTCTCACGCCCCACGACGTGTATCTCTAGACCTCGAGGGACGCAAGAAAGTGAATTACGTACATCAGTTACATATATAAAAAATGCATAGCCTACAATCAGCTATGACATGTTTAACACCCCCCTTTATTGGGTTTCTTTGAACTCGGTGTGATGATGGACACTTCCGACAATTATGACACCTTCAAATATCTATTCTAGTAACAATATGCAATTTGCAAGTGCGGAGGCATCTTTCAGTTGTTGAACAGAACACAGTGCTTCTGTTCTTGGAAGCGAGCTACATACAGGGGAAGAGTTGCATTCCAGACCTTGCTATCTATGAGGTGCTATTCGTGTCCTGGGAACCAACACGCTCTAACAGGGCTCAGTAAAGGGGGGGGCTGTAAAAAGAGCATAATTCAAGCCTTTAGCTGCTTTATTCTAAACATATTCTACCATATAACGAGACTGGCTGGCAGCTGCGAAATGATTAAATGCCCTGCAGCTCTGCTTCAAGGCTACATTCGGGAGGGAGCCGGGCATTCTTTCCTGGCGCTGCCTATGTTGTGTTTCAACGAACTCTTGTTATGCTCGCGGCCTTGTCCTTTCACGTGCAGACAACAATGTTTTACAGTCGAGCAGTGTAAGCAGAAAATGTACTGCGACGCAATAAGAACAGAAAGCAATGAGCAATGGTTGGAAAACAAAATGGCGATCCTTGTTGCATCGAAATGGCCGTTCATTGGCAAACTTGGAAACCTATATGTCTGTCATATCGTGCCGTCACATATGAGAGGTATCCATTTTTCTAGACTGACACTTGAGCCAATGGTGTCAGGCCAGCGGGCAATGGGACGATCTAGTGGTTGTCTCGGCAGCCCTCGTTCAGTCTCTGCAGTGGTGGTAAAGGGAAAACCTCCTACTGGGGAAAACCTTCCCCACCCCCACAGTAGAAGCCACTCTCACCACTGACTCATCTGATGGGGTTGGGGGGGCGGAAGGGCTCACCGCCTTCATCAGATGGCGCACGGTGTGTGGTCCCCCATGGTAGCAACCAACCACATAAACCTATTGTAGCTGCTAGCAGTGTTCAAGGCCCTGAAGGCATTCCGAACACACCCCCAGGGGAAGACGGCTCTAGTCCTCACGGACAGTAGTACGGCCATGTATCCTAATACCTCTCTCTTCCTCTCTCTTCCTCTCTCTCTTCCTCTCTCTCCCTCTCTCTCTCACTCTCTCTCTCTCTCACTCTCTCTCTCTCTCTCTCTCCTCTCCCTCTCCCTCCCTCCCTCTCCCTCTCCCCCTCTCTCTCCCCCCTCTCTCTCCCCCCTCTCTCTCCCCCCTCTCTCTCCCCCCTCTCTCTCCCCCCTCTCTCTCCCCCCTCTCTCTCCCCCCCTCTCTCTCCCCCCTCTCTCTCCCCCCTCTCTCTCTCTCCCCCCCCCCTCTCTCTCCCCCCTCTCCCCCAGGAAGCTGCCATGCCCATACAACATGCTGTCACAAGACAAGGGGGAGACACTGCATCTTGCTCTCATAATCTCAACTTAGTAGCCTGGCTCCTGATGCCATAGAGTTTGGGCACCTCCAACTCCCTCAAAGATTTATGGAAAGCGAACACCATACATTGCTACTCCAGCAAATGGAAACGTTTTGTCATCTTATGCAATGGCAAAAGCCTCAATCCTTTAGAATGCACACCAACACATATTGTCCTGTGCCTAACTCGCCTACTAGATTCAGGACGGGTTTTCATTCCCTGAAAGTCCACTTAGCTGTGCTTTCAGCATACACCACGTCCCAGAAATAGGTTTTGTAGTAAATTCCAGTAAAGTGTTTATGAAATGGGTTAAAAGACTTAATCCCCCTATTTCCAACCCAGCTCCTGGGGGGACCTCATTGTTGTACTTGCCAGACTAATGCGGCCTCCCTTTGAACCAATGCACAACACTAGCCTTAAAGCACTCCCCTACAAGAGAAGCTTCTTGGTGGCGATCACATCAATAAGGAGAGTTGGGGAACTGCAAGCTCTTTCAGGTCAAGACCCATTCGTCACGATTCACAATAAGGGGTCCTACGCACTCGCCCACGATTTGCACCTAAATTTATTTCAAAATTCCATATGAATCCATAGAACTGCCCACCTTTTTCCAGAACCCCACTAACATGGCAGAAAAAGCCTCCACACAGTAGCTCTGCTGAGAGTTTTGATCTATTATCTGGAAAAAACAAAACCGTTAAGAACAAACCAGTTTTTCATTTCAGTGGCAGCTGTTGGGGCAGGGCACCCTGTCTCTAAATCAGCTATTTCAATGTGGATTGTAAACTGCATCACAATGGGCTACACTCTTGCCAAGAGAGAGATGCCCTTCACGCCTAGAGCACACTCAACTCTGGGCACAGGGGCTTCCATAGCATTCTTTGCAAATGTTCCTCTTGAGTCCATTTGTAAAGCAGCAACCTGGAGTTCTGTACACACCTTTACACAACACTGCCTAGATACACACTCTAGGTCTGATTCTCAGGTGGGACAAGCGGAGCTAAGACATCTCTTTGCTACTGTTACTTCTCACATCCCACCACCATCCCTGGGTACTGCTTGATCGTCTTTGCACAGCACAAATATGGTTGTTGTACTTTCCTTCCTTGTGTACTACTGACTATGACTCAGTCACCATTTCTGTAATCATTCTTATCTTCGAATATGTATGTAACTATTACCAAGTCTCATTTGCTTAAGATGTCTAACTATGCCGTGATACCTCCAGGTCTGGGCGTGGGTTATAGGTCAAAGTTTCGACTCAAAAGGGTCGAATGACAAAAGGGTTGAGTCAATTGGACCGAAAAAAAGGGTCGAATTTTTATATATTTTTTTGGGGGGGGGCTCCCCCAAACCCCTGTTTTTGGTGTAAAAACACCTTTTTCAACCGATACTAAAGCAAAAAAAATACATTTTAAAAAAAATGCGATGCTTTTGTTTCGAGTCGAATTGACTCGACCCTTTTGAGTCGAAACTTTGACTGGACACCCTGGGTGTGTTAAAAAAAACAAAAAAAAATTCTAAGCAGATTAACAAGTATCAGAAGATATGCATTACTCACCGTAATAACATTTCCGATGATTGTATCTTAGATTCACATGCGCCTACCCTTCCTCCCCTCATGGAGTAGAAGGAACATAGACATCTTACACATGCTTTCTTCTGTACTCACTCATGCCGACGATGAGGCTCCCTCACAGCAGAAAAAAACACAATCGGAGGGGCCTCGAAACGTGAGGGATTTTGGGTGCACTACATGTCACGTTAGGCATGGTGTTAGCACGCCCGTGTCGACGTCCTCTTTCGATCTGCGAAAGAAAAGATGCAATACTCCACGATTACCACTAGATGTCAGACTTTATGCAGAGCATGTGAATTTAAGCAGATGCAATAATCAGAAATGCTATTACAGTGAGTAATGCATGTCGTACATCCACGGCGGGAGGCGTAACAGCCATAAATTACTCGTGGTCTGCAGACCACGAGTCTACAGCATAATTCTAGCACGCTGTAATAAAACAGAATTATCTGTCCCCTTTGTTGCACCCGCATACCTTTACTATTAGAAATCCATCTGACTGGGGGGGGACAAATGAGAACTGATCGGTATTGGCTTGGACTGCGAGTGATGTAGCTTTAATATCCTGTTGCACCTCCTATATGTATTTTGGGTGCAAAGTTGTTTGTAGGTGACCGCTGGCACCACTCATGACAGTGCTCCTGATGAGCTGAGTAGGGCATTATAGAGTATGGATTCCATTCACAAGTGAACAATCCATGGTGAATAAAATACTCATCCAGGCGGCAGTGGGCTGTTATACACAGTGCAGGCATTAAGCTCTGTCCTAGAGCGATTATATACTATGTGTCAGTCAGCGCCAACACAAGTTCTCGCCAGGTAATCGCATCGGTACTTGGTAATGCCTGACCTAATACGCGTTGCAGCGAGATGCAAGTCACGTGCACTAGCTATGCGGCAAGAGTCAAATGACCAATTACCGATCCTACAAGGAAGTGCAGCAATTTTCCCCATTTGGAAATGCTGCTTGGCTCCGTAGCAGTATGGCAACCGTGACAAAAAACCAGGAGAACTATTATCACAAGCAAATGCGCGTGAACAGAGAAGCGGTTGTTATGAGACATGCTAATGGCAACTGTTACTCTAAACAGGAAACTGACTTTACAGACTCGGCAAAGAAACTTGGTCTTTTAGCGTCATCTACTGCCATTTTTAATGTAATATCCCTCGGTTCTTGTCTATTTAGAGAGACTGAATTGGCAGAAGACACTTCCTACTCCCTCAGGTGACTAAAATAACTAGGACACTTTGATCATTGATTTATCATTGTTACATTTGGAGCAATACTGAGTTGCGTGCAAAGAATTAGATATGGGAATAAAACAAAGGTTAACAAATAATTCATAAACAGGTAAGTACGTTTTAACCCTCCAATGCAAAGTAAATTAACCCTTTCCTGGGAGGAAGGCCAAAGCACACAGTCGGAGGTAAGAAGAGTCTCTCGGGGAGCCAGGACAGCCAATGCTAGTTGACCAAAGTCTATGGGAGCTGAAGATCCTCTAGCAGGTAAGTAAAAAAAGTCTTGCACAGTGTTTTTAGAAAGGTTTGTAGAAATGAGATTCACTTGAAGGGCCAGAAGCTGGGAGGCTTGTGAGGGGCAAAGCTGCAAGCAACTCTGCAGTGGCAACCAAGACAAGTCTCAAATGAGAACAAGTAAGGCTACACAACAAGAGGCAAGTCCTCCTAACTTTACAGTACCTTTGGTTAGGAGAAATGGTTTCAGCTGGCTTCTGTTCCTGTGTAGCTCTGCAGATCCAGTTGTTCCTGGGCCTCAGCCGTGAGGACGTCTGGGGACACCTGCACTATGATTTGAAGGTCGGTGGCAGCAAAGGGCAAACTTCAATTCAGCGACACTTTGCGGTTTCAGCTCCTCGCGTCTATACCAAATAGCACTACCGCAGTCTCTCAGATACCACTTTGGACTTTCCTTGCATCTGGGGTCCAGCACTCTGTTGAGGTGGCTCAGGCTTGGTCAGTCCTGCTTCAAGGGAGTCCGGGGGATCTTCCTGAAGCTCAGGTCCAACCTTAAAAGTGATGCACTGTGTGGTGTTCCTCTCCCTGGCACTTCTATTCCTGCAGCAGCAATGAAAGTACAGCCAGCTCCGAGAGGATGTCCAGACGAATTCACTTTGGGGTTGATTGGTCCCACTAAACCAAGGGGAGAAGTCGTCCTTGCAGGGCTTCTCTTGTCGGGGACAAATTCGGAGCTTCGGCACAGCAGCAGGGCTTCACTGGGCAAACCAACAGTCCAGGAGTTGCAGCAGGCGTCTCTTCCAAGTTTTTCTTCGGATTCCTTCGTCCAGTTGTCAAAACTGCCTTCCAAGCAAAAGACCTTGCCTTTTATATAGGTTTCTCCCATTAATTTGCAGGGTGGCTGTCCTCCACGGGCAGCCGGCCAATCACCTTTGGGTGCATTCCTGTAACCAAGAGGGATTAAGCATAGGGAATTTCGGGCACTTCCTGTCCCTGCCTGACACGCTGGTGCTAGAGGTGGGCTTCACCAGTGAATCCTGCCAAAGACAAAACGAACAAGGGGACCAAACCTAGTTTGCCTCGCCAAGTAAATCTCAAGAAGGACCTTTCCAGCAAGACATGGCGAAAAAAGACCTTACTGCAATTGCAGTCCACGGAATAAACACACAATGGTAGAAAACAATAAACCACTGCCACCAGCCATTAATTGTAGAAAGGGTAACATAAAAATGTTACATGCTAAACTAGACAAAAGAGCACCCTATTGTAAGATAGTGTGTACTGGGTCTAGAAAGTTACAAATGCAAGTAGTCAATTTCACTTCACTGCTCTTGGAAACAGTAGTTTATCCAAGAGAAGGTATTTAAACCTTTGTGAAACTGAGCGACTTCCCTGTGTCACTACACTGAATGTGCTGTGTGACAATGCAAAGATGCCGCCTATGGAGTTGATCAGACTCCAAGAATCACAGAAAAATACATGCAAGAGTGGGAAAAAAGTTCTTTCTCTCTTCAGGTTAGAAATTAAAAATTCTAAAGACCAGCAAAAAGAGTTGGGGGGGGGGGGGGGGGTCGGGGGGGATCTCTAAGGTAGAGGGGAATTAGCACATATCTGAGAATTCTCCCTAACAGATACACTACATGGGAAGTTGTGGTGTTTTTCCACATTTTACCCAAATGTACACAAAGTTGGGCAGTCACCGGATGGTGCCTTTTGAAACATGTTGTGTGATTAGGGAATGCAAATTGATGCACATCAACCTTCTCGAATTCATTTAGTGTTGCAACAAAGCTGTGATCCTGCATTTTCTTTCTCTTTTCACAGTTCTGCCTTGAGTCTCTCACTTAAGGCAATAAAGGACGGTGTGGTAATGTATCCAACACTTGTCCATTTTTTGAGCGAGCAGTGTATATATCATTGTTCGTTTTTGGGGACTGACCTGAAGAAAGTGTTATTATAAACACACCACTGAAACCGGTAGACAGCAAGGACTGCAATAGGGATGCTAGCATATACACCAAATCAAGCAGCTCTCACTCTGATCTCCTCATGGACCATAATAAGTCACCTGGATCCTGAGATAGCCCAGAGCTAGTGTCTTCATTATAGCACAATAAGGCTATTGTTAGTGAACACTTTTTTAACCTTAGAGACCCTAGGGAAAATGTTCAGTTCGTCTAAGGCTAATAAATTGATTTGTACCTGTGATAGGCAGCTGAACGAAGTCATAGTTCTCTTTTTAATTATGAATGAGTGGTTTGAAGAGGGTGATTTAACACATACTCACTAGACAGTGAGCCTAGAAGTACTTAGCCAACAATATTCTGTTCTTCCATTCTTTTTCTATCCACTTTTAGATAAGCAGCACACCTGCCCTGTCTAGATTTAGGCATTATAATAGGCAGCAGTAGTTGGAAAATCATGCTATCCATGTGTCTCTACTAGTGGATTTACTTTCAGTCCCTCCTCCTTTATGACCACTGTTTGAATGTGAAGCCTGTTGCTTTGTTACCACTGAACAGATGTTTTGCTTTTGTTTGTTTTAAAACTTGATCATTAGAGCAAAGCCTGTTTACTTGGATATCGGGCTCCCACTCGTGATACTTGTTCCCTTTGATCCCTCTTTTCCCATCAATTATCCACACTTGCTTGTGCCTGTCGTTCTCATTTACATTGGATTCAACCTTTTATGTCATTCCATGCCACAACTTCTCATCTCCTCTTCTCTCCTGCCTTGAGTTCTGTTCTGCTCTTGTAGCTCTTCCCTCTTCGTAGCTCGCTCTTTTTTATGTCTTTAATTCTGCATTTCATATCCTCGATTCTTTGTCCTCAATCTTCTATTACTCTCTTCTCTAACATCTCACTCCTTC
The DNA here is from genome assembly GCF_040938575.1 of Ambystoma mexicanum. Lineage (NCBI taxonomy): Eukaryota > Metazoa > Chordata > Amphibia > Caudata > Ambystomatidae > Ambystoma > Ambystoma mexicanum. The sequence goes on along the minus strand of NC_090934.1, from coordinate 306,764,204 downwards.
CCTTTGTTTCCTCCTTTTACATTTTCTCACTATTTGTTTTTGGGTGCTACCATGACTATTCCCCATTCCTCAACCACCTGTGCTCTCTAGTATCTCCATACCACCCTTAATGTTCTTTGCTCTCAACATTTATTCCTCCATTCTACCCCAAAACCTCCACAATTACCGTACCAGGCTTAAAGCTCATCTTCTCTTCCTCTTTCAGCGATCTAATATTCCATTGTTACTCTGTATCTCCATGTGTTCATTAATTGTATCATCCTTTATATTCTGTGCAGCAGTTTAAGAGTGCTATAAAAATGTCAAATACAAAATAAAACTAGTTCTGCATGGCCGTTTCTCAGAAGTTACTTAATCAAGAATTGGTTGTGTTTAAGGAGAATGCAGGGACACCCAAGAATTAAAGCTGGGACAGGAGATTGATGTGATTTGTATCTGCTAACTGAACTTCTAAGGGATTCCCTCCTCCCATAGATTCCTCATCTAGACTAGTCTTTCTATAGCAGAGCTGCCTTCAGAACTGTTTTTGCCACTAGTGGATGCTAGTATATTCAGTCTTTTATTCTATGTAAGTGTTGGGGAGATATATCGGTGTTATGCTTCATCCCCTCTCCTAGTGAGACCCCCAGCACTTTTTGCTGGATTTCTCGACCGTTTTCTTTCTATTGTGAATGAGGGGTTCCTTTTCTTTCCCCCTGCATTCATTCATTCTTACTTGCTCTGACTTTTCAAACTCTGTTCTGTGTTTTACCTTTAATATGGAGTCTGCTTTACTCCATCTCTTTAAAGGCATCTGTGTTAAACATTTGCAGCACAGATCACCTTGTATGCAGTGTTGCTGGAAAACCTTAACTACTGTTCTTAAGGATGGAGGGATACTTTGTATCCTCCTAAAACTTTATCCTATGAGAGATTAGCGCACACCATTTTATGTGAAGTGCTAAGGGGATACCTAGTATTTCTCTTCTCCAGTGACTTTTTAGTCAGTGACAACCCTGTAGTTATAGCTGGTGGCAGTGGACTTGTTCCAACTATTGTGCTATTTACCACAGACTGTATTCACAGCCTCGGTTGTGCACAATAGGATCACCTATGTTCTAATGCGGTTGTCCTTTGTTAGTCCTTCTACCATTCTGGGATGGTGGTGGTATGTGTTTGTTTCACTTTTCGCAGCAACCCTTGGGTGTCCCTGCCTAGGCTCCATTGTGTCTAGGCACGCATGAAGTGTAGGAGGTGGTGCAGGAGGAGGAGGAGTTATTCACCCCCCCTTTGTCTGCACAGTGGCTGAATGAAACCAGTTCCAGTGTGGGGGGGGGGGGGGTGGCTGTCCTGTTTGGACAGCCACCTGCCCCTTTCGGTAACATGCAGAGTTTGCGGAGGATTGTGTGGGTAAACTGAATAAAAGGGGAGGTTGCTGAGGTGAAAGGCAAGTTGAACACGAACAGAAGTAACCGAAGCTGAAGATGAGCAGAGACGCCTGCAGACCTTTCCAATCACGGTTTTATTTCACATTTATTTCAGTGCACAAAACCCAGGGGCATCTAGGCGCTACAGAAAGTGCATGGTCACATTAGGTAGTTGCAGGTAAAATTCACTTTACTTTAGTTGCTGGCAGTTACAAATCAGGCACAGCACAGGGCTGTGTGGGTCCAATACGGTAGTTGCAGGCAAGTAAGGTGTGATTAGCATTTTGGGGGCTATATGCGTGGTGATGGAATCGGCAGGACTGGAGGAGGGGGCAGGAGGGACTGCACTGCAGGCAATAGCTCTGGAGAATAGAGATTGAGTCATGCTAAGTCCAAGTAGGTGATCTGATGTTTTAGATGTGGTGTAAGCAGCGTTCCAGGGTTTCGCAGAGCTGGACAAGCTGGTCAGTCCATGAGTTGGAGATCGCCTCCCCTGACTGCCCCCTGTGGGAGATGGATCGAATAAGGTGGGTGCATGTGCTGGACGAGACTGGCTGCGGAGCGGAATTATCAGTGGGTCGCATGCTTCTGAACGAGACATGGGGCGTCCCTTGTTAACCAGAGTTCTGCCGGTAGGTGGGCCTAATGCTCGGAGAGGGTCAAGATCATCTGGGAGTGCCTGCGGCGTGCAGGAGGACTGTTCCGTTGGGGCGAGTGAGCAGCCATGACCCTTCTTACCTTGGTTGCTTGGACGGCTGTCCCGATGTAAGTCTTTGTAAGTGATGACCCTCAGTGATGATGATGGGTGCGGAGCAGCATTTCCACTGGCTGTGCCGGCGAGGCCGGCAAGACTGGCCAAAACAGGCACAGTTGCCATTAGATGCAGCCTTTGGATGTGAACTGGCTGCGCCTCCCAGCACAGGGGTTGTATCCCCATATGTATAGCTGACATCCAATCACGTTGCTTGAATCCAGAGGCCTGTTCCAATGCTCTCTGGGTGTAGAGTGGTTCGTTGGAGAAGGCGGCCGCCATTTTAAGGAGGCTTTTCTCCTCATGACAATTCAGTCTTCAATGGTGGTGCAAGGGGCACTGGGGGGCAATCCGGGTGTTGCCGCTCACCTGTGCTGTTCTTCTCATCACAGGGCAAGACCGGCACAGTTGCCCTTAGATGCGGCCCTTCGATGAAGCGACCACTGCTGTCCTGACTCAGTTTACTACTCAACGGAGAGCTCTGAAGAAGGCTCCTTCCCTTTTGGCTGGTGGGGACCAACCATCCCTGAGACAATCTACAAATTGAGCCATCTCCAGAGGTATTGTGCCTCTCCAGAACTGCAGACCGCATATACCAGGAGACCTCCGACCCATTTGCAGTGCAACGTCTTTACGAGGCCAATTCTGTCCAAGTCTTTGCTGAGCTCTAGGTGAGCCTAAAGAGGCACAATCTGACTTATCTAAGTCCCCGCACCAGAGTGCAGGACTCCGGAATCTAAGATCGGCAGGCGAATACCGTCCTTTGTTGGTGCCGGGTAAAAGCTGCCAAAACCAGACCGACCAAGGAGACTGAAGAAATCCGTGCCAAGAGTCCTCTCTCAAGGCTGCTGCTGAGACATTCCATTCAGAGTCCTTCCGTCACCAGACCGAGGAGTCGAGAGACCGGGTCTGTTGCTGATGCACAGAGGAGAATCCAGCTACGAGCATGTCTTCTAACCTAAGGTACTGTGGGTGCAAGGTGTAACTTACCTTGAACTGAGAAGTCGCTCCCGAGTGACTGGAGTGTGTGAAAGAGGTGTCCATGCTGGCCACTTTAGCTCTGACCCAATCTGCAAGGTTGTGTTCCTTTAGGGGGGGACACCTTTCGCAGGGTTGCCCTTGTTGTGTTGTTTTGCCAAGCAATTTATCCCAAAGACTGGAATTATTGAGGAACCTTTGCTGTTCTGCTGCTTCTTCAGATGTTGAATATACTCTTACACTGACTTTTTCGTATAGTGATGGAGTGGACTTTTAAAGTGTTAGTTGTCCAAAAAGTGTCTCTAGAACGGGTGAAGGCATCATGAAGTATGACGCAGACAAGAGAATCAAGTTGAACAAAAGAATATTTATTAACTTAGTCAGGATGGTTGAAGGCCTAACTTGCCCTATGCTAAGGTGGGATTTCCCTACCTGAATGAAAAGATGGAAAGTTTAAAGAGTTTAACTTAAGAATCAGTATGTCCAAAACCAATCCTTGCCCTCACAACTGCAATAAACCCATGTGTAGGGATGTAAAAGGTCAACAGAGAAACAGTGGTCAACACATTTTCTGAGCTTCTTCCAGCTCAAAGCTTTCTTTCAGCTCCCTTCCTAAAGTATAAAACAGTTCTGCAAAAAGTCTCAAAGTTGTCTTTTCCGAAGTTCAAGATTATATAGTTTTGGAATAATTCTCCGGTTCCCTTCCCCAAGTTCCAAACATCTCACAAAGCACAAAAGAAAGTCATGAAGTCTCGGGGTTCCATTCCCCAATACTTGTATTCCCCCACAGTTCAAACACTAAAAAAAAAGGGCCTCGCTGTTTTCTTTATCCCCTTTTTGGCCCATGCAAATTCACTTCCTTTCTTCATGCAAGTTATTTTCAGGATTCCATCGTTTATTTAACCTTGAAAGTTCAGTAATTTCCGAAATTCAGTATGCAGTGATTTTTAATGATTGCACAGTTCTATTCCCAGCTAATTTAACATGCCGTATTTTCTGTTTAATTGTAAAGTTTGTATTCAATTTGGCGTTCTCTGGGCATTGATTGGGCTTACACTTGTTTTAATTCTGCCCGCTATGGAATATTCATGCCTTCCACTTTAAAAGAACATTCCATTACTCTGAGACTTTCTAAACGTTCTGCTTTGAGACGTGACCACTCTGATGCAAAGTATTTCTTGTTCTTTAAAGTTCAAAAATGAAAAGTGCATAGGAGCGGAGACCTTAGAAAACGTGCTCTTCTAATACACGCAACCACTCTGCTACAAAGTATTTTAGCTCAATTGAAATGTTCAATAACCTGGCTTTGCGTGCTGGGTTTCTCATTTCACAGAAACTCACTGGCCTCTTTAGTGGCTGTCATCACAGCGCAGAGTACATGATCTGCAGCTTCTGTTGCTTGTGGTTCAGCCTCTGCCCCTTAGCCACACCTGAGTCGGCTTCTTGGCAGCAGGGAACAAGCACTTTAATTGAAAGGCAAAGGGGCAGCCTTGCCACCATGCTCCCTTATCTGCTGCCAGTCCGTTCCACGGAGCTCTGACTCCCACGCCAGGCTCTCTCGGTTCCTCTCCTGGCAGTCCTCAGCATCTCGGTGTGCTCTTCACCTCAGACCTTGCCATGGCAGTTCCCTCCAGGATAGCCTCTCTTCCAGAAAGGTTCTCTGCTTCTCACACAAGCCTCCCTGCTGCTGCTCTGTGTTGCTTTTTCCTCCTCCTTTTATACACCTGCAACCCTCCAACAGGTTGCAGGTGTGCACTCTCAATCAGTCTTGCCTGACCATGATTAGGAGGACATGCCTGATCTTCACACCACATTGCAACCTTGCAGGTATCTTCTTCGTTCCAGTAACAAGGTGGTGAAAGTGTGTGGTTACTTTGGTGCCTCTTCCTTTTCTTAGTACGATCAAGTTTCCCATATGTGGAATTGAGGAGAGCTGTCTTAAAATAACCCATAAATGTCGACTGGAGGGTTAGGTTGGTCGTCATTATGAAAAGGGTGACACTATGTCTCGGCTGAGGTCATCCCACTCCCACAGGACCCTCCGCCCAGGAGATCCTCCCTCGCTTCTTCATCCCCAGGGTCAGGATCCAAAGGGGTGTCCACATCTATAGCTTTCCCTCTTGACCTTGGGGTGCCCCAAGGGTCATTCCTAGGCCCCTTCCTTTTCTCATTGTACACTTAGCAACTTGTGGCTATTACCACTAAAGTCAGTCTTTAACTATTTGTTTACTTTGTCTTCCCTATCAAGACTCTATTCTTCTCTTGCTACACTTGGTTGGCTTACCTTCCATTCGCAAATAAAATGTCACTTTCTTTGCCTTGTCTTTAAATCCCTCTATGGACTTGTGCCCAATTACCTACGTGCTTTTATCTTTCTATACCCCGACCCGTTATCGTAAGTCTGCCTCTTTAGATTTGAGGTTCCTCGTCCTCCATGTACCCAGTCTCGCTTCCGATCCTTTCACCTTCTTGCTCCGCTCAACTGGACTGCCCTTCCACTCACACTTCGATCTATCACTGTTTACTCTTTCGTGCTTCCTTGAAAACCCACCTTCAACATCCTCGAATGATTGCGGTCTGGATTTTGTTTTACTGTTTAACAGTTTTTTTTATTGTACCGTATTCTGTTTCAAACTGTTCAGCGCTTTGGATTAAGGCGCTTTATACAACACAAATAAGGAGTGGGAACACCCTTGGGTTTCTCCAAACATTAAGCTCTTCTAATGTGTGATTTACTAACCCTTTTCCTTCCTAAAAGACTTTATTTAATGTGGTTTTGCTACGATTGCTGTATATTCTTTTATTTACGCGAGCGTACAGTATTACCGATAATGGGGTAGAACTGTCATTAGTTTCTAACTTTAACAATTGTACCTCACTCAACTACCAATGAAGGAATGTCCTTTGAAAAGTATTAAGAATTCCTGTGTGTTGGTTAAGTGAACTAATTATGTATCTACCTTCCTTATGTAAATATAATACATGTATATTTTAATAAAACATGTTATGTATGTGTTTCTTTGGACTATTGTATTTACTGGGTTCAGTGTACTTGCCTACAGTTCACATCTTCCTATGATAAGCCTGACTGCTCTGCCACTATACAAAGGTTCCTTGAGTAGTACAGTTTTGATTGATATTTTATTTCTATCGCGCTCGTACACAAGTGTTTCAGAGCGCGATTAGGCAAGGGAGTGGAACAGGGGAGAACAAAACAGCGATCTTACTAGGCCCAGTGACATTGAGAACGCGCAAGTGCATGGGAAAAGTGCATGGAAGGGGGGGAGAGGTGGAAAGTGCGAAGCAGAGGAGAAATAGATAAATAACAATAAATAATAAAGGCAACAAACAGTGTTAATGTAGCCAGCAATTTGCAAGTGCTAGGTTTAAGGCAGCAGACAGGGTAGGTCTGATAAGTGCAGGAAGTAAAGGGGGGGGCTGTATGGGTACAGATACAGAACCCAGTGCAAGGGGTGGCCCAGAGGCAGTGCGGGAGGGTGACAGGATGAGCAGGTACCTGGGCCCAAAAGACAGAGGGTGGCCAGGTGGACGGTGCCAAGAGAGAACAGATCAGCAGGAGAGAGGGGGAGCGAAGGCAAAAGAAAAGAGGAAGGTCTTGAGGTGCTTCTGGAACCGGAGATGGTTCTCAAGTTTTAGAGTGGCAGGGAGGCTGTTCCAGAGGGAGGCCCCAGGCGAAGACAGAGATCTACCCCCAGCTCGTTTCTTAGAAAAACGACTGACACTGAGTGAGTTGGAGGTAGAGGAGCGAAGAGCTTGAGAGGGGAGGTATTTGTGGAGGGATAGCTGAAGGTATTTGGACCCAGGCCCCAGAAAGCCTTGTGGACAATGCAGAGGGTTTTGAATTTAATCCTTGCATCCACTGGGAGCCAGTGAAGAGATTTCAGAGCTGGAGAGATATGATCCCAGGGCTTGAGGCCAAGGACAAGTCTCACAGTCCTGTTCTGTATTAGTTGCAGAGGGCGGAGAGTAGAGGCAGGTTAAGTAGTACAGTAGTACTAAAGTAGTTACTTGAGTAGTACAGTTAGGGACTTGTATGCCAAGGAATAGTTTTATGAAGTCTTACATCAAGTGGACTTTAGGAAAACACCCCTAACAGACTGAAGAAAGCAATGTCATTTAAATAGGCAATGCTGAGCTCTTCTAACCCAGGTAGGACCAGATTCATAATCCTCTGAAAGGTGGCAGGGATGTTTTTTTAACTAAAAAGGCTTAACCGTAAACTGGTAGTGCCCCTTTAGTATGGCAAAGATTGAACTCTCCTTTGCTGTGTCAGAGCATCCTGCCAGTACCTGCAGTGACGTCAAAGGTACTCATGTACTTGGCAGTGCCTAACTTGTCAATAAGCTTGTCTGCACGAGATAAAGGGTAAGCATATGATGGCATGAGAAAATTGAGCCCTCACATTTGGATTGTGCTGTTTGAGACAGTCATCCAGCCTAAACCCAAACACTCATTAGTCAAAGGGTGCTTTTTTGTGGTCTGGAGCTATTTCGGCCATTCACCTTCATCCAAACAAACAGCACAAAACAAAATGGCGGCAGTGTAAGATTTTTCCACATGCTTATCCGTTTTCCTCCAATGACGAGAACTTTTACGCAACCTCACTTGTCCTCTCATGGTGTTTACCCACATCTTGCCTAACTTGTGCGTTTGAGACGGACAGTGAGTTTATTTGGTCTATTTGCTTGCTGCCCTCCATAATCGGCGCCTTAAGCTCTGCTCGATATGCCTTTAGTCGCCTCGGCTACCCCTAATCCGTTGTCCATCATGTGGTCATGTTTGTGCAGAGTTTTACAAAAGCTTTGCTCTAGCAGGTAACCTGTCACTGTGTGCGCCTGCCTGGCACCTTTCCTCGACAGCGAAGCTGCAGTCCACTCTTAGTCAATCGCATCTCCGTCACTGGTCGCAGTAGTGGGCACAAGACCTCTTTCCACCCTCCTCACCTTGCTGGGCACTGCACGCACTGCTTTGTCGGTTACTAATAGCAAGCACTGTAGTCATACGGCGATGAGCAGGAGCTCAATCCGTGCATAGCTGCTATTTTGGGAATGGCGAGTGCTCCCAACCATTAGTGTGAAATGTTGTACTGCCACAGCAATCAACATAAAGTGTATCCACTCAGCAGCTTCAACCAAAGTTCCCCTCATTCAATACAATGAAATACACATGTGAGGTCCACAATCCAGGTACAGAGGCTGCTTTTCATTTGTGGATTCTCAGTCCATATGGTGAGAGGCCAGCTACATGGATGTGCGGGGCAGAGCAGGAAAACCATGCAGACAAAAACCTCACTGGCTCCCACGGACCTTCAGCTCATGTAGTGACTGAGAACCTCTAAAATGCTCAGATGTAATGGAAACATATCTCAAGGCCCACTGCTACCTCTTTCCAGCGGCAGACAAGATGGTGCCATGTGAGTATGTTCACGCTTGGCGAAGAATTTGTGTGTCAGCGATGCACCTGACTAACTTCAGTGCACCGCTGTGTTCTCTGCGGAGACCCTGGGGCATGCCAAGTAGTGCCGAATAACACATCCTTGCCATGGGCACCGCACCTCCGAGGGTCCACCGGTCCTACACTGCACCTGGTGGCCCTGGCAGAGCAACAGAGGGGAGCAGACCAGAGGCACCCAGCCGTTTCACTCTGTTCAGCAGCCAACCTCGCTGATTGCCTCACAGATGCCACAGTTCAAAGGCCTCTACCCCAGTCTTCAGAGCAATCCGCTTCCTGCACGCAGCAACTGCATCAAGGGCACCACAAACTCTTCGTGTTAGTCACTTGAGTGGTGCAGGGCTCCGACTTTGGCCAATGCTTAATTTTAGTCACTTAACTATCGGTGGCGTGGCAGAGCTCTGATTAGAAAGCAGCTTGTTTGGCGGCCATCTTGGCTCCTCCAGAAATGTGTTGGATTTTTAATGTTTGTAGTGCTGGGAGTACGAAATTATTTCTTATCCTTATGATGGGCAAATAAATATCAAGTGCATCCTCTTCTCTAGCAGAGGTGCGCGATGGGCAGAAATTATCATGGGTTACAATGCGAAAGCGTGTTTTGAGATGGAGCTCCCTTACATAGCAAGGTTCAACTACATCTAAATACTTTATAAAGCATTGTTGGTTAATGTGGAGCAATTCAGTACGCCCCTTACTGGTAAGGTAAATATCCTTTTTCCTAGCTGACTAACTCCTCTGACTCCACTTTGACTAGTTGGGTCCGATTGTTAGGTTCTTCCCATACATGTCCTAGTTATAATACGTGGGCCGATCTTGATGCTCTGAAACCACAAAAGTGAAAATGCACTTGCCGAATTAAGTATGTCCTATATAGCTCACCAAAGGTACAAACTACACATCTTAATCCAAAATAAAAGGTTAGTAAAGCTGGTTTTGGCAAATACATCTTATTTACAAAAGGGTGTTAGTTGGTAGCGATAAAAGCGGTTTGAAAAACCTATTATCTCTCACTATAAATACGATTTACTACAGTAACACAAATCCCTGCCCCATATTGATGTTGTGGTTGCCTGTGCTTATCACTAAATCTAGTGATGGCACTCTCGCTCCTAATCGCTTGGTGAAACTAAGGGTGGTCTTACATCATCTGGAAAGAGAAGTCCATCTCTTCTCAATCTGTTGATCTGAACTGCATTGTTGGCTAAAACTCAGGCCTACATTAAAAGAAGTGTTAGAATGCAGCCAAAATATTGTGGTCAGATTCCAACAAGTTAAGTGGTGTTTTATTTCAACCACGAACCTTGTCCCCTTTTGAGAATACAGTGCTGATCCAACCTTTTGGAGCTGAAATACTAACAGATCACCCTCTATCTGTTGGGCTTTCTGTTGCTAGTCTATGGCCGACGTTGGCTCTCACATCATAAAAACATTTGAAGTAAAAAACAAGGTTTTCAGGTACATTGACTTCTGCAGTTGTTACAGAGCCCAATTCATCATTGGTAATAAGCCAAAGGTCCTGCTGAACAGTAGTTTTGAATGTCTGCTAGACATTTCTCCATATTATTGACAAAAAGGGGTGCTCGTAATCCACTGACATTGCCGCATGTAGGCAGAGTAAAGTTTGAGTCATTATTGATGCTACGGCTACTAATATCAATTAGCATGCTGAAATCCATATGATTTTAGATGTTGCCTCTTTAAAATTACCCTTCAACATTAAATGCAGAGATATTTCTGGATCATAATGGTTTATATTCTTGATTGTGATGAGTAGTATTTTATGTTGGTTATCCAGGATGGTTTTATTGAAGTATTCTGTGTACATTTTCTTGATTTATTTTCTTTAATGAAATTTTCCGAAATAAAAATATGCAATAGTAGCCTAATTGCCACTGCATTAAGGGCATTTGGTTACCAATGTTGTAAAAAGTCTACACAAAGGTGTAGCCAAAAGTAAATCCTGTAGCTGCCACCACCCTACTCCTGAACACTTTGTGGTCAGAAAAGCAACACAGGAACTACATTAATGACCTAAGCTGCAGCAAAAAGGCTTCTTAGGAAGCACCTATGGCAGCAAAGCGTCTGGAATACATAAAAGCAAACCAAAGAAACGACCGAACACTCGATCTAAACTATTAACACAGGAGCACTGTTTTGTTTTACAAAAGTGACTGTGACAGAGCTTAGGAAAGCCCACCTTGGGTGAACAAGGAATGGTAGCAATGGTTGAGCAGCCAGGCTTAGTGTAAGGCTGGAGGAGGGCTGTGGTCTGTACACAGAAATCGGAGCACGCATTGCTTCAAGAAATCGCAATTACACTGTAGTTATATAAAATATTGATATTTATTATATACACTAAGGTACACTGTTGTACTTCCAAGTTCAGGTTAGTAGAAAAACGTGTATTCTCGGTATAATATATTTTGCAATAATCTTATGTTTATACTGGTAAGTATGTTCAGAAGTGCTTTTAGGATAACTATCACTTTACCAACTTGAAACATATATGCATACTTTTCAAACTCTTAGTAAATGTGTGTAACTTTGACCCAAGCTTGTTTTTTAAGAATCCAACCCTATCTGTTATGAGTCACTACAAGTTCAGAGGGGTCACTGGTCTACCAGTGACAAGGTGTTGGGCAGGAAAAAGGTAGGAAGGTAAAGTACAGTGCTCAGATAGGTAGTATCCAGCAGGCTTCACTACAGTTGCAGGTAAATAAAAATGTTGGTTTAAAAGCAGCTCAGTGAGGTTAGGGTGACCCCTGAAGGGTTGCCCCAATGGACCAGTGTCCTAGGTGCAGGCTGTTAGGCAAGATTGTATGCAGTACCCTTTGGGTGCATTACAACAACTTTGACCTCCTGGCAATAGGAACCCAACCTTTGGTATAAGTCTGTACTACACAGGTTGGTAGCGCGATTGAGCAGGCAGGAGTTACAGAAATTCACAGTGACGAGTATTCAAATAGACTCTTAAACACAAGATTTCTTGAATAAATAGTTTATTTATCCATCAGTTAGACTAAGCCTTCTTCAGTAGGGAGCAATATAACGGTAACACTCAAACATACTTCACAAAATACACACTTAATATTTCTAAATCAGCGAGTGCCCTTTTGAGAAAGCCCACATACACAACCTACAATCTATATGAGCTGAAGCACTTCTTTGCAGGTAAGTAAGAAAAGTATTTGCACAATGTTTTAGAAGTCTTTGAGGAAAAAAGAATCAATGATCAATGTAGGGCCGCAGGCTGTTAGACGTGTGAGTGGTAGAAGATTAAGCAACTCTACAGCAAGAGGTAACTTATCTCAGATTTTTATAGTAGCTTTGTTTTGAAGAAAAAGTGCAACAGAGGACTTCTGTTCCTGAGCAGCTCTGCAGGTCTCACTGTTCCTGGGCCTCAGTCGTGGGGACAAGAGTGAGGACTTCAGGGTACTCCTGCACTTCAATGGGATGGTCTCTGCTCGCAATTGGCAATCTTCAAACAAGTGACTGTTCGGTGTTGCAGCTCCTTGCATCTACCGCAAATAGCAACACTGCGGTTCCTCGCTGTCAAGATGGACTTTCATTACTTCTGGGTCCTGCACTCTGTTGGGGCTCAGGCTCGGTCATTCCTGCTTCCTGGTAGTCCGGAGGATCTTCCTGGAGCTCTTGGCCAGCTTAAAAGCAACACACACAATCTGGTGGTCCTCTCCCCGGCGTTTCGGTTTCCAGCAGCAACTCTGTGGAAAGTCAACCAGCTCAGAGAGAATTTCCAGGTGGTTTACTTTGGAGTTGATTGGTCCCAACAAACTCATGGGGAGAAGTCGTCCTTGCAGGGGCTTCTCTGTCGATGCGAATTTGGAGTTTCAGTACAGCAGCAGGGCTTCACCGGGGAAAACCAATGGTGCAGGGGTTGCAGCAGGCGTCCTCTTCAAGTAGTTCTTCGGTTCCTTCGTCCAGTAGTCGGCTCTGCCTTCCAAGTCAAAAGCCTTGCTTTTTTTATCCAGTTCTGGCCCATTCATTCCAGCCAGCTGTCAGTCACCCAGCAGGGTGGCTGTCCTTGCAGGACAGTCAGCCGGCCAATCACCACAGAGCGCATTTGGGTGTCCTAGGAGACTAAGCACAGGGAGTTTCGGGCACCTCCCTCACTTCCTGCCCACCCCAGACACCTTGGAGCCAGAGGCGGGCTTCACTCGTGAAACCTGCCAAAGTTTGGCGCTCAGAGTAAATCTCAAGAAGGACCTTTCCGCAAAGAAATGGTGAAAAGAGACGACCGGGCCATTTTGACAAAAATAGCACCCTTCGGTGCTTTAATGCAGCTGCGAACGCAGTCCGAGGTAAATTCACACCACGGTAGTTGAAAGTAAACCACTGCCACCAGCCATTCAGTGAGGAAAGGGTAACACAAAATTGTTACATGAGAAGCTAGACAAAGGGAGGATACTAGGTAATCCCTCCAGCACCGTATTGTACGATAGTGTGTGCTGGGCCTAGAAAGTTACATATGTAAAGTCAATTTCACTATACTACTTTGGGAAACAGTAGTTTATCCCAGAGAAGGTATTTAAACCTTTGGGAAATCTGGAAGACTTCCCCGTGCCACTGCACTGAAGGTGCTGTGTGACATAATGTAAAAGATGATGCCTATGGAGTTTATCAGGCTCCATAACCAAAGAAACAAAGTTCAGAAATAACATGAAAATACATGAGACCGTGGGCGAAAAAGGGTCTCTATCTCCAGGAAAAAAAGTCCTCAATCCAGCAAAGTTGCTGGGGCTCTCTCTAAGGAGAAGGGAATTAGAAAATTTCTGTGAATTGTGCCTAACACAGGCGGTTTTACTGCAGGAGCACAATGGGTTGTCCACCCCAATGTAACAACGGGGACACAGGGGACAAGCTATCTGCAGCCCCCAGAGTCACAGAATTAAGCAAGCTGACTCCAGCTAAATTGTACCAAGAGGGAGACTTTATCTTTTAAATGAAGAAGCAATTGCCACAGTATGGTTCCAGAGGTGAGGCGACAGCAGACCTGTTCACAGGTTTCTCAGATTTGGTGACAGGAGAAGGGGAGTTGGCGGAATGAAAGTATGGGAGGGGTCACGCGGGCGGAAGGGGGCTACAGAGGCCAACAGGCGGCAGGGATAGTACACCATGGGAACCATACAACCACCATAATGACATAGCTAAGTAAGCCACTTTGGTTTTCCCTCTGATGGACCCCCATATTTCGCAGCAGACATGGATTTCTCGAACGCACAGCCGCGTTCTAGAGAAACATTGGACATTCTCCCTTCCCAGGACACTGTAGTCACTGAGAAATGAGTAGCTGATACTTCTGCGGTCAACAAGCTTGGCTCCTGGGCACTTATTGGGGAAAGAAAGGTCTCGTATGAATAACTACTGGTAAATAGAAGGAATTTCATGGTGGAGTTTAGCGGTTTTAAATCGCCCCTTCGCAGATGGGCCTCGGAAGAGGGCTGTAGGGTGAGGGAGTGAACCGGGAGGGGACCAATCAGGTGGAGTGATAAATAAATTCCAAAAAGTGGTAAAAAATTATCCAAGCCCCAGAGTAAAACGAAAGGGTGAGGGGTGGGGAAAAGGTTCCCGCACTACCAGAAAAATTATCAAAAAATCCAGTTGTCCAGCAGGACAGTGCTGGAGGATTCGCACAGAGTGGAGATTTCACACAAAGAGCAATTTACTCTTACAAGCACCCTCTAAGGTTTAATATGGATTCCATAAGTGGAACACCAGGATTCAAAAAGTGACGCATTTTTCCACCAGCCTGGTAATCCCGTTGTTGCCTGATGCAAATAGACTTGCAAAGGGGACTGGTTTTATTTAATACCCCTTACTCTGAGTCCAGGAGTCTCCCTTGAGTGCTTCGGCAGTTTTTCAAATGTCCAACTAAGGGCTTCATAAAACCATACATAACCATACATCTAAGGCAGTATAAGGCTGTACCAGAATGTGGTAGCATGGACAGAGCAGCCAGGCTCATCTTTGATGGGGGAGGGGGATGTAGCTTGGTACAAAGAAAATTGTAGCAGATGTATGGTCCAAGGACATAATGAAAAACTATGCATTGTAAAAATAAATGGTTTATTTAAATACAATTAAGCCAATATGAATCTTGGGTAAATAAGTACTGTCACTATCACATATCATATAAACACAATTATAGAAACCAACTCAATACTTAAGGGATACATCCCAAAGTATAACCTTACTAAGAATACAATAAGTAACACGGGTAAGTCAAACCTATTACACATTCAGAATGCAATCGGCTTTTCTTGAGTAAAACCAGGTTATACTTTTTGAATACAGTCGGTATTTCAAGGGTAGTTGTCAGTCATGCTGCTACACACGGTTATGAAATCGCATAACAAACCAACTGTTACAAGTATTCCTTGTAGCCTTACTTTTTAAAAATCGGTTCAGTTAGTACATCAACCCCTATACTTTCTGGAGAGGCCCTAAGCTACTCGCTGACAAATATTAACACACCAACTATTTTAGATTGCACCAAGCAAATCTGACAGTAAAACCCTATTACACTTTTTAAGAAAGCCATCCATATTTCAAGACCCAGTTATGGAACTTGTACAATCATTTCCTAATAGAAATAGTAAAATGAAGCCAACAGCATTACTTTTGGGGAAGAGGAGCAACCAATTCACAGGCAAGTAAATGTAACTCTATATACTTGTAAGAATGGCAAAACCCATTCAAAGGAAAGTAAGAAGTCTTGTAACTGCTCCTAGTTACCAACCAACTCTTTAACAAGGAATTAACTTTTAAACACTTGTTATACTTTTCAAGACAGAATCGTTTTTGTATCCAGTCCTTCCCTAGTCTATTGCATGAGTTCTTTGAGGCAGAAAAGGGACCCTTGTGGTCTAGGTGCCAGCTGTAGGCAGGTTGAAATAGGGTTCAGTTGCAGGAAAAGTCAGAGTTCCTGGGGAAGTAGTTCACTTTAGCATTGGTTAGGGTCCAGGGACTTCACAGAAGGCACCCTAGAAGGATTCCAGCAGCGTGCCTTGGTGAACTGTATGAGAGGACTCCAAATCGCATGAAACATGTTATAGTGCTGTATCTAGGCATAGTGCTGTATTTTGTTTTAAGATGTACATAGTTACAGGCTCCATGCCTTTTCTGATGATTCCAATCCCGTGTAGATCAACTTGTCATTCCGGGTATTATTATTGCAGCTCTACAACAACGGAGCTTGTGATGTTAGGGAATTCTGTGGGGAAGTGTGAGAAGTTATCCTTAAGATGGATATGCGCAAAACCAGAAAGTCTAATCAAAAGAGCCCAATCAACAATGAGTAGTAAGAAGGAGAATTATTGTGAGGTATGCAACAGTAGTGAGGATGTGAAGGGGTAATTTCTCAAAAGCCCCCTATACCAACTATGGGCGTTTTTTCAGCTTTATTAATTTAGAAGCTCGCATTTGTGAATGTTTATGATCTTATCAAAATGTGAAGCTATAAATGCTGGGTAATCTCAGCACTTGATACCACAAGTGGTTGTTTTTGTTTCTTTTCTCAATGTTGACTGTAACTCGACACTTGTAGGAAGCGCGCACTGTGAGGATATTTTGGATAATCTTGCCTAATTCTGTGGGGATTGTTAGAGTTTAAAAAAAGATATTGTTGCAGAGTTGGGCAAGGGTCTGGGACTGCTGATGACATGACCTGGAAATAAAGTAAATGCTTTAAGTCATATCTTGTCCAGCACATCACTGGTCTTAATGCTGGTGACGAAGATGGGATAGGGGTTGCTGGATGCCTGCCTTCCTTTAAAAATGGGCTCTCCCCGCTTGCCTGATGCTGAGATATCCCTCAATTTCTGTCTCCTTCCCGAGACTTTGGGGGGGAGGGGTTTATCGTTGCACTTATTATTATTTTGCATTTGTAAAGCACACTGTAGCCCTCAGGCATTAAGGCGCTATGGGATGGCTTAGGGAGGCTTGATTCAGGGTTACAAGAATGCGGCCTCAGCAGAGACTTGAAAACGGAGAATAGTTACGGTTAACAACGGACATTTTCATGAGTTACATTGTCAAAATCATGTTACAGAATGCATAGCAAAGGTTGTTTTAGACAAACAGTCTAGTTTTGATGGCCTTCCTGAAAGTTGCATGGGAGTCAATTCCCCTGATGGACGGAGAAAGGTAGTTCCACAGCGTGGCTGCCATGTTGGGGAAGCTTGAACCGCCCGCTTTAACTCTGCGGGTGGAAGATACAAGGATTCTGTTGGTATAGGCCACTCTGGTGGGCCCAATAGGAGTGTGCAGGCTGATTCTTTGAGCTAGGTAAGGTGGAGCGCGACCATGCAGGCACTTGTGCGCCAGGGCGAGAGTTTTGAAAGTAATGCTCTCCTTGACGGGGAGCCAGTGGACCTTTCTTCTGGCCTCAGAGATGTGGTCACGTCTAGAGATGCCGGTTGCGGCCCTGAGGGCATTATTCTGCGCTAGTTGTAGTTTGGCCAAGTTTTTTTGGGAGGTGCCTACTAGGAGGGCATTACAGTAGTCCAACCTTGACCCAATTATTGCCCTAGCTATGCTGAGGCAGTTGGGTTGGGAAAGGTAAGGTCTGGTTGCATTGAGGAGTTTAGAGTGGTACGCTGCAGAGGATGCAATTTCGTTGACCTGTGTGTTCATGGATAGGTCAGGTTCAATGTAGACGCCCAATGTCTTGATAACTTTGGACACAGCGATAGGGATGTTATCAACTGTGAAGGACTGGTATTGTTCATCTAGTTTTCTCAAGGTAGAGGGGGCCCCAATCAGCAGGAGTTCAGTTTTCTCGCTGTTGAGGCAAAGCCAGTTTTTGGCCATCCATGATTGGATTGTGGAGTAAATGGCATTGAGGGTTTTGAGGTCAGATATATAGTCACCAGAGAGGGGGATCAGTACCTGGGTGTCATCAGCATAATTTTGTGTATGAGATGCCCAGAGCGTCAATTTTGAATAGTGGTCTTGTGAATAGATTATAGAGTGTGGGTGCTACGCACGATCCCTGTGGGACCCCACACTTGATGAGGCTGGGGTTCGCACATGAGGATTCTGAGAAAACCTTCATGACTGTCCAGCAGGAAGGAGGTTATCCAGGCACAGGCCCTCGGGGAGAAGTTGGCTGCAATGGAGAGGTGGTGGCATAGGGTCTTGTGATCCACCAAATCAAAGGCAGCGGAGAGGTCGAGGAGTAGGAGCAATGCAGGTATGCCCGCTTCTCTAAGGTCATCCATTTGATTTTTTAGGTCGAGCAGAGCTGTTTCCGTGCCATGTTTTGGCCGGAAACCGGACTGCCGAAGACCTAGGAGGTGGTTGTCTTCAATACATTTTTGAACTTGCAGGTAAGCTGCTTTGTGAAGAATTTTGAGCAGGAAAGGCTCTGTGGTGATGGGCCTGTAATTTCCAGGGGTTGAGGGGTCGACTTGCGGGCTTTGCGCTCTCTCCTACCTTACATTTAGTACTCTTGGCTCAGCGTGAAAGCGCCTCATTCAACTCATTCCCTCCTCGATTAGCACTCCTTCGATTCTTCTTCTTTGCCGCAAGTAACAGACTGGGGCTGCTGGCATGTTGCAAAATCATTGTTGCCAGTATTATTACCAGTGATGTGCTGGACACGGGCAGGTAAAGGGTACAGAGGTATTTCCAGTTAACATGATCTAATATGGTATTTATAACGCGTCTATACACAAGTGTTTCAAGGTGTGACGTGGCAAGGAAGGGGAACAGAGGGAAGACGGACACCGATCTTACTAAACAAGGTGACATTGAGATCGCGCGTGCAGGGAGGGGGAGGGGGAAAGTGGGAGGGAACTGCAGTACATGGGATAAACAGTAAATAATGAAAACCATAAATAAGAACGATAAAGTGCAGCCAGCTGGTGGCTGGTGCAAGGGTAAGTGCAGATATCAAGTGCTGGTAGGGGGCTGTAGGGATACAGAAACGGCCTTCGTGCAAGGGTTGCCATGGGGGCAGTGCAGATGTGCAACTGGCGGGGAGGGGTCCCGAGCCCGCGAACAGAGGGTAGCCAGGTGACCAATGCAGTTTCAGTTTCAGCCGGGAGTTAGCAGGGGAGAGGGGGAGAGAAAGCAGAAGCAAGGCAAACATCTTTCCAGAAGTGTTTGCAGAAAAGATGGGGCTTCTTAAGGGATTCTTCCATTTGATCAAGTTGAAGCCTGGGGCTATTCCTATAAGAGCAAGAGCGCGCACCATACCTCTCGCATTACGGGAGGATGTGGAAAATGAGTTTAAAAGGATGATGAATGAGGATATAATTAAGGAGACGGATGTGGCTGAGTGGATAAGTCCAATTGTGGTGGTTCGAAAGCCCAATGGGAGTTTGAGGCTTTGCATTGACCTTGCAGGCCTTAATAAAAGTGTAAAACCAGATAGGTTTCCACTTGTTAGGCAATATTGTATGCAGTAACTCTGGGGGCGGACTACACCAGTTTTGTCTATCCTCTTGGTATTAGATAACCCACCTATTGGTATAGGTCTGTACTACACAAGTTGGTAGTGTGACTGAGCAGTCTGACTTCTCAAGAGGGGTTAATGTGAGCTGTAGAGCTGTAGCATCGAAATCCACACATACAAGTATCCAAATAACACTTACATTCAAGGTTTTCTAGTAAACTAATTATTTAACGGTCGGCTTTAAATAAGCCTTCTTTAAAAAGGACAATGCAACAATAAAAATGTACTTCATAACGCGTTCTCAGAGTCAAGATAAGCAAGTAGATACTCGTTACAAATGCTTCATACACACTGCCTACACCCTGAGGTTACTTCAATTACTAGGACAGTATTGGCATTTATAGATCACTTTTTTGTACTTGGTAGAAGTCTGAGGTCGTGGAAAGGAAAGATTAACATGTTCTCGGAGCATGTGAGCACTTTTAATCTCCCAATGAAGTCTAGATAAAACCTTTCCCAATTAGTTAAAAACCAATTTATCACTTAAGAGGGAAAGTTGGAATCAAAGTCAATGGGTCAGAAGAGTATGCAGGGTGCCAGGACAGCCAAAGTCCATTTGGAACAAAGTCTATGGAGCTGAGACACTACTTAGATAGCAAAAAGTCTTGCACAAAGTTTGTTGTAGAAAATCACTGTTGGGCCACAAGCTGTTACACTTGTGAAAAGTTAGAGCTAGAAGAATTCCAGAAAGGCAGCTACTGCAAATCTCAACTGAGACAAGCAAACTACAACCCTTAGAACAGTACCTTATTGTTAGGCAAGATTGTGTTTAGTACCCTTTGGGAGACTACGGCAAACATGTCCTCCTGGCAATGGGTAACCCAACCTTTGGTATAGGTCTGTACTACACAGTCTGGTAGTGTGGCTGAGCAGGCAGGCTTATCTCAAGAGGGGTCCATGTGAGCAGTAAGGTTTATAGAGATTCAGTGACAATTATTCAAATAAATGTACACTAACGGTTTCTTGATTAAACAATTATTAATTTAACAGTTGGTTATGTAAGCCTTCTTCAGAAGGGAGAAAAACATGTAACACTTATATACTTCAAACACACTGTTTCTCTAAATCAGTTGATGCCCATTAAGATGGCACATACACACTTCCTACTCCCTCAGGTGACTTAAAAAGCTAGGACACGGTGGACATCGATTTATAACTGGTACATTTAGAGTAATACTGAGTTTGGTGCAAATGTTACATTGGGGAATAAAACAAAGGCTAACAAATAATTCATAAACTGTTAAGTACTTATTGAACCTTCCAATACAAAGTAAATTAACCCTTTCCTGGGGCGAAAGGTAAAAGCACAAAGTCGGGGGTAAAAAGAGTCCCTCAGGGAGCCAGGACAGCCAATGTTAGTTGTACAAAGTCCAGGGCAGCTGAAGATCATCTTTGCAGGTAAGTAAGAGTCTTGCACAATGTTTTTAGCAAAGTTTGTAGAAATAAAATCACTTCAGGGGCCACAAGCTAGGAGGCTTGTGAGGGGCAAAGCTGCAAGCAACTCTGCAGTGGCAACCAAGATAAGTCTCAACTGAGAACAAGTAAGGCTACACAACAAGAATTAAGTCCTCTTAATGTTACAGTACTTTTGGTTAGAAGAAATGGTTCCAGCTGGCTTCTGTTCCTCTGTAGTTCTGCAGCTTCTGTTCCTGGGCCCCAAGACAAGAGGGCGGATGCCTAGGGACTCCATTATGATTTGAAGGTCAGCAGCAGCAATGGGCAAACTTCAATTCAGCGGCACTTCAAGGTTTGAGCTCCTTGCGTCTATAGCAAATGGCACCATCAGAGTCTCTCGGATACCACTCTGGACTTTCCTCGCATCTGGGGTCCAGCACTCTGTTGAAGTGGCTCAGGCTTGGTCAGTCCTGCTTTAAGGGAGTCCATAGCATCTTCCTGGAGCTCGGGTCCGAATTGAAAGCGATCCACTCGGTTTGGTGTTCCGAACCCTGGCACTTCGGTTCCTGCAGCAGCAATAGAAGTACAGCCAGCTCCGAGAGGATGTCCAAACGATTTCACTTTGGGGTGGATTGGTCCCACCAACCCAAGGGGCGAAGTTGTCTGTAGCAGGGCTTCTCTAGTCGAGGCAAATCTGGAGTTTCAGCACAGCAGCAGGGCTTCACCAGGCAAACCAATGCTCCAGGAGTTGCAGCAGGCGTCTCCTCCAGGTTCTTCGGATTTCTTCGTCCACTGGTTGACTCTGCCTTCCAAGCCAAAAAGCCTAGCATTTTATGCAGGTTTCTCCCATTCATTCCGGCCTAGCTGTCAATCACACAGCAGGCTGGCTGTCCTCCCGAGTCAGCTTGCCGGCCAATCAGCATTCCTTTAACCAAGGGGATTAAGCACCTGTGAATCCCGCCAAAGACAAAACTAACAAAGGGACCAAACCTGGTTTGGTGCGCAGAGTAAATCTCAAGCAGGACCTTTCCAACAAGAAATGGTGAAAAATGACCGGGGCCATTTTGACAAAATGGGCTCCCACCCATGGGTGTCTGACTGCAGCTGCAATTGCAGCCCTCTGTAAAAACACACAATGCTAGTAAAAAGTAAACCACTGCCACCAGCCACTGATTGAAGAAAGGGTAACATAAAAATGTTACATGAGAAAATAGACAAAGGGGATACTAAGTAACCTCTGCAGCACCCCATGGTAAGATAGTGTGTGCTGGGTCTAGAAAGTTACAAAATGTAAGTAAGGTCAATTTCAATTCACTGCTCTTGGAAACAGTAGTTTCACCAAGAGAAGGTATTTAACCCTTTGGGAAATCTAAGCGTTGTCCCTGTACCACTGCACTGAAGGTGCTGTGTGACACAATGTAAAGATGATGCCTATGTAGTTTGTCAGACTCAAAAGTCAAAAGAAACACGTAATCCAAATCAGAGTGGGAAAAAGGTCTTGCTCTCTCCAGTTTAGAAATTAAAAGTCCTAAAGTCCAGAAAAAAGAGCTGGGGGTCTCTAGGGTAGAGAGAATTAGCACATTTCTAAACTTTCTCCCTAACACTTAGGTTAGAAGAGGAGATCCAGCTGGCTTCTATCCTGGTTGTAGACTTGCAGATCCTGTGTTCCTGGGCCTCAGTCGTGGGGACAAGAGGGAGGTTGTCTGGAGGACTCCTGCATAGCAGTTTGGAGGTCGGCGGCAGCTATGGCTCTTTTCAGGTCAGCAGCAATTTGCAGTTTCAACTACCGGCAAATAGCACCACCGCAGATCTTGTACACTGGATGGGCTTTCTTCACTCCTTAAGTCCAGCACTCTGGCGAGTCTTCCTGCTTAGGGAGGGTCTTCAGGATCTTCCTGGAGCTTCGGTCCGGCTTAAAGACGTTACATTCGACTACAGATTTCTTGAACCCTGGCACTTGGATCCAGCAGCAGCAAAGAAGTACATCCAGTTGGGGAAGGTCGTTCAGCAAAGTTCATCTTGGGGTTGGTTGGTCCCACCAACCCAAGGGAAGAAGTCGTCCTCTCCGGCGTTTCTCTTGTCGATCAGAAAAATAAGTTTCAGCACAGCTGCAGGGCTTCAGTGGGCATTTCAACAGTCCAGGAGGATGCAGCAAGCTTCTCTTTACGATTCCTTAGTCAGAGGTTTCTTCCAGTGGCAGGCTCTGTCCTCAGTTCAAGAAGCCTTGCCTTTTATGCACGTTTGGCCCATTCGTGCACAGTGTAGCTGCCACTCGCACAGCAGGGTGGCTGTCCTTCGGGTGCTTTCAGGTTACCAAGGAGACTAAGGACATGGAGTTTCGGCACCTCCCTCGCTTCCTGCCCTGCTAGAGACACTGGAGTAAGAGGCGGGTTTCAGTACTGAAGCCCGCCAAAGGCAAAGCAAACAAAAAGGTTAAACCTGGTTTGGCGCAGAGTAAAACTCAAAGTCCTTACAAACAAGAAATGGCAAAACGAGGCCGGGGTCATTTCGACATAAGTCACACATGGGTGCTATGCTGCAGCTGAGGATTCAGCCTGCGGTAGCAAAGCATAATGGTAGGAAACTTAAACCACTGCCACCAGACATTTAAAGTTGTGAGGGTAACCTAACATTTTTTACATGAGTAAGAAGGAAAAGGGGCTACCAAGTAACACCCAGGCATTCCACATAAGATGGTGTGTGCTGGACCTACAAAGAGAAAAGGTGTAAGTAAAGCCAATTTCACTTTACTATTCTTGGGAACTGAAGTTCACCCAAGAAACGGTAGTTAAACCTTATGAATGTGCGGTGTCACCATACAAAAAGTAGATGCCTATGGAGTTTATCGGACTCTAAAAACAAAGGAAACACATAATCCAAATCGGAACAAAATACATGAGTGAGAAAAAAGGGCTCACTCCCTCCCGCATTAAAATTCAAAAGTCCTAAAGTCCTGCAAAAGAGATGGGTGTCCAAGGTTGAAGGGAATTAGCACAGAAATGAGAATTCCTGCAAATGCCACTTCCCAAAATGGATGACTTGCTGGTCAGAATTGGTGGGGCTGCAATTTTCTCGACTCTTGACTTAAAGGCAGCATATCAAGTTAAGTTGCAGCCGGACTCAACGGACCTTACAGCATTTATATCTCCTTTTGGCCTGTTCGATGCAAGAGGATGCCATTTTGGATTAATGTCCACATCAAGTGTATTTCAGAGAGTCAAGAACACATTGTTAAAGGGGTTGATGGAAACATGCTGTTATCAGGATGATATATTGGTATGGGGAAAAGAATGAAGAGGAGCATGATATAAGGTTGAAGGAGGTATTGACAACAGCAGATGCAGATTTAACTATTTCCCCAGAGAAATGTAAGTTAAGTGGAATATTAGGGACATGAATTCATCGGCGGATAGGGTGAAACCAAAGCATACAACGTTGGAGGCAATAAGTGAAATGAATGCCCCGAGAGATAAAAAGGAGTGGTCTTCGTACCTAGGGTTGGTTGAATTTTATGGAACATTTGTGAAAGGTCTGGCTGAGCGGACCGAAAACATGACAATCTTGGTGAAGAAAGGTGTGAGTTTCAAATGGTGTGAACGATGCAATGATGAATTTGAGGACAGAAGGAATAACTTAGCGAGTGTGCCCATATTAAAAGGATTGGGAGGTGGAGCTATATGCAGATGCAAGTGAGTGGACTAGGATGTGTACTGATGCAAAGAAACTGGTGTGAGCTACACACGATTGCGTTGCATCACGTGTCCTTCAAAATGTGGACAAGCGATATTCGGTTGTTGAGAAGGAAGCTTTGATTTGTGTGTGGGGAATTGAGAAATTTCTGCAGTTTGTGTGGGGGAGCAAATTTGCAGTGGTAATGGATCACAAGGCTTTGTGGGAGTTTTTAGAAGAAAAGGGTTGGCGTTTCGAGGAGAATCGTTAGGTGAATTTTGTCCCCCCAGGGATTGGACATGGAGGTGAGGCATGTGGAAGGCGAGCTAAATGTCATGCAATCCCATAGAGGAGGACGACGACATTGTGGTTAAGGGGAGGTTTTTGTGACCTCTAGAGTTGCCAAGGAAAACGAGTGGAGAGAAGCCTATTGGAGAGGTGGATGAACAGTTGAGGGGTTACAGGAGAGTGAAGTAATAGTTTGGTGTGGAGAAGGGAGTGTTGGCGAGAGGGGAACGATTAGTGGTCCAGGAGGGCATGAGAGGAGAGTGGTGTTGGAGATCGCTCATGAGGAATATTTTGGTGTCAGTAGGACAAAAGGTTTGCTACGTCTGGATTCTTGGTGGCCAGGGCTGGACATATGCACATTGGGGTCTTTTTGAAGAGTTGAGGCAGAATAATACAATTCTTAGAATCTGTGTTTTGGAGAGGTGGTTTTCCTAGGAGATTTGTCTTGGAAAATGGCCCCCAGTTTGTGGGTAGCGAGATGCAGTAATTTGTAGATGATGGCAGTGAACATTCCACCATGGCCCACTACAATCCTAAAGGTAATGCCACAGTTGAAAGATTCAATAGAACTCTGATGGAAGTGATTAGAATTACGATTGTGTCAGGGGGTGATTGGGAGCAGACAGTTATGGAGACGGTTTTTTGTTTTTATTTTATTTGTAAAGAGCTCCAGACCCAGGGGTATATGGGCGCTCAAGGATATGGTTACAGGACAAAGGTATATACATTGGAAGCAATTGTACCGCTTTAATACAATTTACAAAGTACAAATTGTTGCAGATAGCAGTCAGAAGTTGTGATATGATGCAATACATTTATATAATGAGTACACAGATATGCAGGAGCTAAATAGACTGGTATCAAGAGGCGCAGGGTAAGTGCTGGTATGAATATGAGGTATTTCGAAGGATCTGAGGTGGTGATAGTTATTTATTCAGGAGCCAAGTGATAACCTGGGTTCTGAATGGTTGAAAGTTAGGTGTGGATTTGATGTCTAGTGGAAGTGTATTCCAAAGTTGGGCAGCTTGAACCGGGAAACTGGTACTGCCGGCTCTTTTTAGGGAATATTTGGGCACCACTAGGCATAATGTGTTGGTGGATCTGGTGATTCTGGTAGCAGGTTTCAGGGTGAATTTATTGGTTGGGTACTGCGGGCCAGGTGATTTAAGGCTTTGTGTAGGTAAGGCAGATGGTTTTTAAATTTTTTATTTTTTTTGGATGGAAAGCCATTTATAAGATTTTCTTATAGCAGAGATGTTCTCTCCTAGGAATATTAAGAGCAGCTCGGAGTGCGTTATTTTGTAAGACCTGCAATTTGATGATTACAGATTTGTTTGCCCCTGCATATAAGCCATTGCAATAGTCCGGTATGGACTGTATAAGTGCTCTGGCTAGTATGAGGCAACTTTTCATGGAGAGCAAAGGTCTACAGGCTCTGATCAGTTTACCTGTGTAGGCAGTGGCTGAGGCAGTCATATTGATTTGTTTGGAGAGGTTAGTGTTGGTGTCTAGATAGAAACAGCGGGTGTTTACACTTTTCTCGATAGGAATAGTGTTGCCATCAATGGCAACGGTGGTTCAATATAGAGTAGCACCTCACCAAGTAATGGATTTGTTTGAAGCACTGTGGAAAAGGGTACCGAGCTCTAGATTGCATCCTGAGTGGATGAAGAAGTTTGTGGGAGTATGGGGTGAGGGACAAGCAGAGGTGTTGCAAGAAAGGATGTTAAATGCTTAAGCGATCCAAGGTGAGATATGATCAAAATGAATTGTATAAAAATAAACTGTTTGAAGAGGGGACACTGGTATTCGAAAAGGAAGGTGGGGTAAGTAAAATAAAGGGAACATTTTAGTTGCCGATGAGTGTGGAGAGATTTGGGTAACACGATTTCGAGTAATGGTGAAAGGTGGAGTAAGGAGAGAGTGGCAGTGGTGAAGTGAGTGGACTGTGGTGTTGAGGGCAGGGCTCTCTGTCAACACTAATAGAGGAGAGGTGGTGTGTTATAGTGCTGTATTTAGTTTTAAGATGTACATAGTTATAGGCTCCATGCCTTGTCTGATTCCAATTCCGTGTTGATCAACTTGCCATTCGATGTATTATGGGAGCTCTAGGACAACAGAGCTTGTGATGGTGAATTCTCTGGGGAATGTTAGGGTTTGAAAAAAGAGATCGTTGTGGAGATGGGCAAGGGTTTGGGACCGCTGATGCCATGACCTGGAAATAAAGTAAATGTATTAAGTCGTACCGTGTCCAGCACATCACTGGTCGTAAGAACCCCCCCCCCCCCCCCCCAAAGCTACACAGGAATAGCACAAGACTTGAGGTAAGTAATACCCCAGCCAACACAATACCTCCGCACAGAAGCAGCGTTTTCAGCAGGAGGACTTTAGGTTCTGCAGCCAAATATCTGGTCAATTAATTCCTTGTCTTGAAGACAGGACACTAGATGGCATTTTGCCGCAAGGATCAATGGAAAAGGCTCCAGACAAGAGTTTCTTTGCGACTGAATGTGGCGCTGGTTTTGGCGCCCTTATGAGCCAGGAGAAGACTGAATATTGCTTGTTAGATTCTCATTGCTAATCTGGTACAGCACTCTGGTAGGGGGACTTCAAGGACTCAAATGATGTCTCTGGGGAGCCAGGAGGAGGCCACCAAAGTTTCAGATGGATTAAGACTTCGGAAGACCATGCATCGAACAATGACTCTAGGTCTCAGGGTATTTCACCCCTGCAAGGTGGCTGCACGACATAGGATCGCTCAACATGCAGGTCTTCTGGAGACTTGTGGAGCTTACCAGGCTATAGTGTCATTTTCGGGACCCCCAGGTCGATTGGAAGGAAGGGTAACAGCTGGCTTCTTTTACACTGCAGGCTCTCCGGTTGCTGGAAATCACTACAGCAGTCTTTTCTTCTTCGGTTTCAGCTCCAGTGGTAGACTTGTGAGCAGCTTCCAGGTTCGAAGTGTTTATCTGGATCTACAGCACCACGTCTGCATTCTCTCCCTGCATTTTACAGCAAGGGGTGGTCTGGCTGTCTAATCAGGACAGCCAGCCTCCCCCTGGGAGTTGGTTCCTTTGAGGCAGTGTAAAAGACAGAAAGCTGCAAAGTTTTGGACTCCAATTTCTCTTCCTGCCTTTCCAGACACTCTGGAGCCTGGGTGGGGAATCCAAAGGATTCCCTTTAAAGACAAAACCTCCACTGAGGTTGTTCCCGCCTTGAATGGCAGAGGAAGACCTTTGAAACAGCAAGCACACAAGAAATGGTGAAAAAAACGAACCCACCATTTTAGAAAAACGGTGACCCTTCTGTGTATTACCGAGGCTGAATGAAGAGCCTGCGAGTAATTAAGACCAACACGTCATAAAAGTAGTTACAGTGCCACCAGCCTTTCAAGGAAACTTGCAATTGTAACAATGTTTTCAGGTAAGTAAGAAAGGGGATCCATTGTTTCCCCCCAGCACTCTGCAGAAGGTGGGGATGTACGGCTCACATTTACAAAATGTAAAGGGAATGCAAATCCCTCTTTGCTACTACGGAACAGGAGTTCATCAGAGTATAGGAAAGCAAAATTAACACAGGAGCCCAAAGGGGCAACCCAGCCCCAGCCCAAAAGTTGTTGGAAACTAACTTAAACCATACACTATATGGAGAGACATTAAAAAGATCACCCATAAAAGGAGTAAAAGACTAGATGAAAAGATTCCCCTTCACCTAGGGACAAGGTGAAATAGTTGCCAAGTCCAAGCACAAAGTTCTGGGGTTGACACGGGTCAGGAAGATCTATCACCAATATTCACTGATTTCATTATTTCTTTCAATTTGTTTGTTGATATGGGTTCCTTTGGTTCGTATGACCGAATTTCCCTTCCCCCCAATATCTGCACTCATGTTTCATGGCTGCATTGCAACCCCTGATCCTTTCACTAAACTTTTAAAATGTAACCATTTTTCTCATTTATTGTTGGTATATGCTTTTTACCTGTTGCGAATAAGATGATCTTCAATGGGGGGCTATTTGATGTAGTGTTCTTGTCATTTTTTGCTGCTAATTTAACCTTGACCATGCCGGAGAGTGCAGGTGGATTAGACCAATATTTTTGGCTTTTGTCCATTTTGCTTTTGAGGAAGTTAGGAAATATTAAATACATCTAAGGACATTTTCTGAAAGATTCAGTAATTCCAATGTTACTTTGTGGGTATGTGCTCCCTTTTGCATTAGCACTGCCAGCGGGGAGCTGCAGCATAGATTGGATCTTTCAAATCTATTGTTACCTTGGCTTTATTACAGCTTGTAAGCATTGAGCAATTAAGGGCTTGTTCCAATCACCTAGTCAAAGAAAGGAGCACAGATTATAGTCTTTAAAAAAAATGAAATAAAGATTTAGCCTCGTAGTGTTCGACAATACTGTCAATCTTTTAGGTCAACCTCCTGTTGGAACTGAACCTGACAGAATCCTGTGTACCTGAATCATTGACAGTTTTGCAACTGGTGAAAAGATCTGTTAATTTTGATCTCTGAATTTTGCATTTTAAGCAAATTCTTATGGTTTGTCGCTTGCATATGCATTGATATAGCACTTACATTTTGCAGTAGAAAGCTTCTGAATGTCAATCATTGGTTCTGTTTGAAGCTTAAAAGCTCTGTGTATGTACTCGTTTGGAATTTATATTGCTAGGGTGGATATTTTGATTATCGGTGTACATTCTTTTTGTTGATTCGATAATGCATTTTGCTTCTGTGTGACTTTAGATGTTACTCATTTGTGACTCTCAGGTGCTTCGTGCAGGAGCTAATCAACGCCCTCTCACACCAAATCAAAACCAGCAAGGCCAGCAAACTGATCCACTTGTCGCTGCAGCAGCGGTGAACTCAGCTCTTGCTTTTGGGCAAGGACTGGCTGCAGGGATGCCAGGTATAGGTATACTGTTTACGGCTATTTTCAAACAATGAGAGCTTTTTATATTTTTAGATGAGGACACTGCTGATTATTAGTTGTGTGAAAATTATCTAAACTTTATACAAAATTGTGGTGATCATCGGTTTGCCAATGCTAAGAATTATATTCTCTTATGAGAACTTGACATTGAATTACTCAGTGTTATTCTGCTTGTTTTTTAGTGTAGGGGCTGAACACTATCATAAACATTTTTTGTTGTAATAAGTCACTGAAGATCATACCTGTGTTCCTGTTCCCTCATGGAAGCTCAGTTTTTCATGAAGGCCGCAGAGTCCTCAATTGATAGTCAAACTGTACAATTCTTACATTTTTGTTGAGCAGTTTTATTTGCAGCAGCAGACATTATTTCGAAAGGTCAGGTGTTAATTATTATGGAGTGTTTGTGTTTTGGATGCAACAAGGTTTATTCTTGTGAAAACTGAAAAGCTTTCCCTAATTGTAGGTTACCCCGTTCTGGCTCCTGCCGCTTACTATGACCAAACCGGAGCTCTAGTTGTGAATACTGGAGCAAGAAATGGTCTTGGAGGGCCTGTAAGACTAGTTGCTCCACCGCCTGTCATCATAAGCCCCTCTGCAGCACAAGCAGGCAAGTACTTTTTCCTCAATCCGTTGAGTTTTCTTGTTTTTGGTCTGCTTCTAGAAGATATACACTAAGGAATATATGATTTAATTCTATGGTGGCTCTGTGTACAATTACAGCTGTACTATTGTCTTAAGCTGCTCTAGGAGGGGAAATTACCTGTTACTCTAATCAATCCACAACATCTACACTATGGGCAGGAACCAAGTGAGGGACATGAGAAGTGCAAACCTAAAGAGGGTACATTTTAAATATTTACTTTTCTAAAAATGAAGTGCAAGTTTAACTGGTTTCAATTTGATCTCAGGTGCTATAGTTACTTGCACATTTTGGTCCTTTTTCTTGCAGTTTTATTGAGGGATGAACATGAAAATGAAAATAGGTTACAGTACTAAATCTATTAAGGATATTTTCCAAAGGTGGTTAGTTGTGAGCAACCTCATTGTGGTAGGTTGGGCTTCTTTAAATGTATCCTGACTGTGATAGTCGATCAGAGCAGTCCAGGGTTAACTTTTATTTATTTACATTTTTTGCATAAAGCCAACACACCCGTAGGTCCCAGAACGCTACAACAATACACACAATACAAAATAGTAAAACTAGATAAAATTTAAAAGCAAAGAGGAACATAAACAGACCATCCTAGAAGTCGGCTTAGCCCAAAAACCAGGGAGTGATGCACAAAAGAGAGAACTTTGCGTCGGGCATTAAGGAGAAAGAAACACAAGTTCCCAATTTGGCGTTCATTACTATAATGGGGGCTGACTAAAGATCCACTACCAGAGTTTAATCGGATGAAGTTTTAACAATATAGCTGCAGGTGGATAAGAAGAGTGGTAGGTTACTGCTACCAGACCATATAGGTATACAATGCCTGTTACTCGGAGTGCACCATTCGTCTATTTTTATCCTCTGGATCTGAGATTCTTATGACCTCCGGTCCAGTCTTCTGACAAAGCCAGGCCAGTACCTTAAATTCAAGGCTTCTTTGGGTTCATACCCAGCTGGCGACACAACATGAGTAATAAAATTAGAGGGCGCTAGAGGGCCGATCAAGATGGCCACTCCCCTGTAAGCTCCCGGCTACCTCCCGCATGAATCCTGTTTAATCGCGGCAATCTTGTGGCGAAACCACTAAATCCGCAAGAAATACTCTATCCTAGCGCAGCACCTCATCCCTGCCGAAAATCCTGAGAGAATCGGACTCGCCTTCTGCGAGAAATCCGCTGCGTAGTGCGGCCCGCACAACCACGAACTGCGTGGGGCCTGGAAACTCCGGCCCGTCTGACCAAAATCCTTCGTAGACGGACAGGAGCTGCCCGCGGGACCTGCCGCGGCCACCACCAGTGGAAAGCGACAGGGAGGGAATCGCTCGGAACCGGGGCACCGCCTCGCCGGCCCTGGGGAACGGCTTCACGGCTCACAGCCAGCAGTAGGACAGTGGCAGAGCGAACTCCCCGCTGGTGAGAGGGGCAGGAGGTGCGCGGAGGCTCACAGAGGCTCGCAAAACGAGCGGGACGGCGAGACTACGCTACGCCAACAAATTGGGGTCGCTCTGCGGCGCCCCTGCCATTTTGGCCCATAGCGACTCCCCGCACGGCTGGGTCTCGGCCCCTCGCGCGGCACAAAGCGGCTAAATCTGAACTCACTGCAGGCCCCCATCCGCGCACGCCTCGACTGCGCCTTTGCTACACCCGAAAATTAGATGCTCCGACACCGCTGCCAAGTTCAAGGTGGGGAAGCCGGACAAGTCCCAGAAAAGACTCCATTTTGATGCAGGCCCAGCACCTAAAACGCCCAGGCCGGAGCACCGCCCAGAATCTCCGAATAATCAATCGGAGGTAGAGCTGCAGCAACAAACGGACATTAGGGAAATCCTGATGGAACTAAAAGCTGGGATAGGCGGCCTGGACAGCAAGACTCGCTCTCGTCCAAGGTGGACCTGTTGCAGCACCGGCTCGACAAACACAGCGACAGACGTGACTCCGTCGAACAGAGAGTGTCCGATCTGGACGACGGCACATCAGCACTTACTTCCCGTGTCTCCACGCTTGAGGGCCAAATGAAAACCGTACTCGCCAAAAACGAGGACTTGGAAGGCCGCTCCAGACAAAATAACATTAGGATAGTCTGAGTCAGAGAAAAAGAACTACCAGTCAGAATGGAAGAACCCATCGAAAAACTATGCACAGAGCTATTCGGTCCTGCAGTTCTGTCGCAAATATTCGTATTGGAAAGAGCCCACAGAATCCCTGCAACAAGACCTGCTCCGGGAGCCCCTCCTGCCCGATCATTGCCATGCTCTTAAGCTACAAGGACAGGGACGCAATCCTCAGAATGGCAAGAGAAAAGGGTAAACTACACTTCGACGGGGACGACATCCAGTTTTACCCGGACTTTTCGCCGTCTGTCCAAGCCCAAAGGAGATCGTTCACCCATGTGAAACAGACTGCGCGCCAACCAAATCACGTACTAGATGCTCTTCCCAGCGAGGCTTTGCATTCATCTGGAGGGAAATGACCACTTCAACTCCCCAGATGAAGCCACATTGTACCTCGACCGGAGCCACAAACAGAGAAAGAGCGTGGAGGGTCCCGCCGTGATTAACATCCGCGACACTGTTCCAAAGCAAGAGG
This sequence comes from Ambystoma mexicanum, assembly GCF_040938575.1. Classification (NCBI taxonomy): domain Eukaryota; kingdom Metazoa; phylum Chordata; class Amphibia; order Caudata; family Ambystomatidae; genus Ambystoma; species Ambystoma mexicanum. The sequence continues at coordinate 306,731,594 of NC_090934.1, read as the reverse complement.
GTATCAGCCATCAGGACAATCTTTGCAAACGGGAGGTTGGGGACTAAGCCTCGGAAGGCCACCTGCGCCCGTGCACAGCACGCCTTGTGTTCTAGTTGGTGGGGGGGGTTCCAAACGGAAGAGTTGGGGGTTGTCCGTGTAAGGAAAATTGTTTTATTGTTCGAAACGCGCACCATGCGCCATCGCCTAACTGAGGGCCTTATCCAGAGCCCCGCCGCCACCCCTCACAGGCCCTCTCGCCTGTCACAGCTCCCATACCAAATCCAGTCGACCCAAGTGTCGGGACACCGCCTCCTGTCTTTCCGCAAACGGGTGCCCTATAAAACATCACCGTTGCATTCAAAGTAGCAACCTGGAACATTAGAGAGGGGGCAACATCCCGGCCAAGACACGCAAGTTCCTGCAATTACTCAGACGCCACAAGATCGAGGTGGCAATGATTCAGGAAACCCACCTTTTACCGCAAAACGAGCACCTGTGGGCCTGCAGCTGGGGATGCCATCGCTACTTCTCTTCATATTCATCCTACGCCAGGGGAGTCGCAATTCTTCACACTTCGCTCGGGTTTCGCTTGATCCAAACAGAAAGAGATAACGAGGGAAGGGCTCTTCTCGTTCGGGGCATGTTGGAGGGTGAGGAGGTGGTTTTTGTCAACTCCTACGCCCCCAACACGGACGGTGCAAACAACTTTGACTGGGTGCTGTCCCGCCGCACGCAAGTGCAAAACGCTACTATAATCTGGGGAGTCGACCTGAATACTCCTCTCGACCCACAAAGACAAATCGCAGCTAACAACCACGCACCCGTCCAAAGCCAGCCTACAAGTGCAGGAGATCTGCAAAGCGTTTGACCCATCGGACATATGGAGGATCCAGAATTGGGAAGCCAGAGACTTCACATACCACTCAAGTGTACATAATACGAACTCCCGCATCGATTATCTGCTAGTCTCCGCTCACAGCAACTGGCAATGGGGCACATGGCAAATACTCCCCAAAACCTTCTCAGACCATGCCATGGTAATACTCGAATGCCGCTTGTCAGACGTTAGCTAGGGACCAGCAAAACACACCTTAAGGAATTGGAAAAGCAGCAAGCCGCTCACAACTCGGACCACATCCAGGCGATGTTGAAAGAAGAACTTCTGAACTTTAGAAACCTGGCTGAACAGGAGATAACATTTCTGGGCCACAATCCTAGAATTAGACAATACGGCGAAGGCCTGGAGCCCTTCTTGCTCGTCTTATAGCTGCAGACAGGAGGCCAACAAGGGTGGACAGCATCCGGACACCGCAGGGAAATATGCTGCACAAAGAAGAAGACATAGTCGAAGTATTCAGGGCATTCTACCAAGATCTATACAGCGCCGGGTGCCCGGCAAATTCCGATGCGATCCGGAACTACCTCAACGACACTGAACTGTACTGGGTGGAGAGGGAACTCCGTGAGCCGCTGAATGAGCCCATAACGCTAGAAGAGATCCAAGAAGCCATTAAAAGTCTACCGCCATCCAAAGCCCCGGGGCCCGATGGGTTAACTGGTGATTTTTATAAACACTTCGCCCCTCTCATTGCCCCTCTTCTGCTAAATGTCTTCGAAGAAGCGATCGAATCTGGCATTCCCCCACAGACATTAAGAGAAGCTAACGTTATACTGCTACACAAAAAAGACAAGCCACCCGAAGATTGTAAGTCCTACCGCCCCATATCACTAATCTGGACAACAGAATCCTGGCCAAGATCCTCGCTAATAGACTTCTCCCGCTAATGCCTGCACTGGTACTCGCTGACCAGGCGGGATTTGTACCTGGCCGAAACACCACATTCAGGATACGTAGAATGTTCGGGGTGCTGGCAGCACTCGACCCCGAACAGCAGGCAGTGGCGGTGCTGCTGGATGCCGAAAAGGCGTTCGACTCCGTTGATTGGCCCTTTTTGTTCGCCGTGCTGCAGCAGCTTTGACTTGGGAAACAGTTTATCAAGCTGGTCTCGCTCCTCTATAATCAGCCCCTATCAGCAATCACTCTCGGGTCGATTCGCTCGGCATATATCAACATCCAGCTCGGCACTAGGCAGGGATGCCCACTATCCGCCATGATATTAGCCCTTGTGATGGAGCCCTTAACAGCGGTCCTCAGGGAACGCCAAATCCAGAGAGGGCTTAAAATAGGACCCCACCGTCTAATATCCCGCTATGCCGACGACATAGTCCTGTTCATGCAAAACCCCAGCGAAAACCTTAACCTGATTATGCGAGAAATAATTAAGTTTCGGCTGGTATCAGGGTTGAAAATCAATCTAAATCAATAGTTTTTCCCTTAAACACAAAGACCAAAATAGTTCAAGATGATTTTAACTTCCATTGGGAGAAAGCCCACGTCCGATACCTAGGAATCCGAGTGTCCCTAAACCACCACGACATATTCAAAGACCATTACGAAAGCACACTGAAATCATTAAGAGATGAGATGAACAGATGGAAATCTCTACCACTCACCCTCTGGGGAAGAGCCTCACTGGTAAAAATGGTAATCCTCCCCAAACTCCTGTACCTTATCTCCAACATCCCCATCCTGTTGTCCCGGTGCTTCCTGGGTAATCTGAGAAGCCTAGTTCTGAACCTCATTTGGTCGGTCAAACCCGCAAGGGTGGCATACTCATTCCTCGTACTTCCCATCACTAAGGGTAGCCTAGCTCTACCCGATTTAGAACGGTACTACTGGGCAGCATAAGCCCAGTTTCTCAGTCACTGGTATAAGCCCCAATTCGTAAGACCGCACGTACAGGTTGAACGTGCACTAGCCTCACCCAACCTGCTAAGGGCCGTGATGATCAGCGAACAGGCTGTGCCACACACGACGCTGAACATAGTGCAATCCACTTACACAATACGGCGGAAAATGGCCCAAAAGTACAAGATTCAGCTTAGATACTCTCCTCTTCTACCCGTGAAATTCATTCCCGGGATCCCACTCGCCGCCGGGAAAGTGTATCTGATCTGGGCGGACAAGTGCAAAATAAATACACTTGGTGACCTCTTCATACAAGACACCTTCATTACACCCCAGCAGGCGAAGGAGAGGGGTAGCACCTCCTCTCTTGATATCTTTTTCTACTTCAGAGTGCGGTACCCCCTGCAGGCCCTCATCCCATCGTTCCGACAACAATCTTCCACCTGGCAGCTGCTGCACGGAGCCATTCAAGCAAAAGGGGGAGGGCAAACTGGTCTCATCCATCTACAAAGCCCTGCTCATGGACACTCTTCCCTCGAACCCCAAAACGAAATCAAGATGGGAAACCATGCTTCAAACACCCATTCTAGATGAAGACTGGAACTATATCTTACAACAGACTCAGTGGCACTCAACTCCCGCTTCAAACAAATCCACTTTAACTTTCTGCACCAAACCTATTATACCCCTAAAAAGAGAAACGGACATCACCCCGGGTCAAATGCATCTTGCGACAGATGCGTGTCCCCTGATGCTGACTTCTTGCACTTTGCGTGGAGCTGCCCAACAGTGTCTAAATTCTGGTCAGATGTGCTTGACGAAACTGACGCAATAATTGGCGAAAGGATGGGGCACTCCCCACTAGTGGCACTCCTTTGCCTAACGAGACCGCTGTCCTCACACGTTAGAAAACTGGCAAGCATGCTATTGGTTCTGGCACGTAGAAGAGTGGCCATGGCGTGGGGACGTGGCACACCCCCCCACTCTTGCGAACTGGAGGAGAGACATTACATACTGCCAAGAAACAGAATCAGAATTTATAAAGACACTACCCCACCATGCAAGACCCCCAGATATTTGGCGCCCATACATCTCGCACCTCCTCGCTAGCGCAACACCAACCGAGACATATGATCAGCCACCACAGACTTCATCTGTGTAAATCAAATGCGATAACTGCTTGTTGTGTGATGGGACTGCCGGGGTTTAGGGGGGGCAGCGGAGGCATATTAGTAGTTAACTGTTTGGGCTTGTTGGTACACATGTTTACCAAAATGCAAAAATCAAGTTTAAAAAAAAAACATGAGTAATAAAATGATGTTCCGCTTAAGATGTTATTGATCCGAAGCATATGATTATTGGCAATACACGAACTCCTGGTTGTGCAATATTTAAATTTGAAGCACCCACATCGCGCCTGACAAAGATGCCTGAACGGACTCCGAATCTACAGCATGCAGTGTGGGTACTCTGTCTTCTGTGGACAAAGGTGTTATCATAACTGGGATTAGACGTGACTTCTGGGCACTTTGCAACTTTATCTACTGAGAGTTGGGCCATACTGAATGCTTCCTTGACTCTGGTGGCTACCCTATCCTCGCTGTTATCATTCAATAGTTTATTTTTATCTGTAGCTGCAAAGCTGGCGGTTTTATTCGGCATGGTTTGGCAAATCTGATTCACCATATCAGGGTACTGGTCTGTTTGGCAGGATTTTGCATTGATTAAGCCCACCTATTATTCGTTCCTTGACTAGATGCCACTGCATAGAACTAATTTGTTCAAATGTTGCGATTAATTAGGCAGTCACACTCCACTCAGAGTTACTGTCCCTTCCTCCCCCCCAATGAAAGGTGGCGCGCACCCAAAGCGCTTATACAGATTCAACTTTAGTCAGACCGCCAACCTGTCTTGCACCATCCCAACAAACACCTTATATAGCCCGAACGAGCTAGGAACCTGGCCGGTGTACAGTAAGAATATATATCAAGTGGAGACAGCAAGAACATCAAGTTAAATCCGATCAGGGAGACGACTTGATCCTAATTAATACATATTGGAACCCCCCTGGCTATAACAAACTTGTATTTCATGAAAATGGCTGAGAATATTTTTGAGGATAACTAAATGATATGCTAACCAATATTTACGATACTTGTGGTAACCTGAATGCATCTTGTGTGGAAACAAATGGCACAATGGAAACTTCTAAAAAATAAAAAAAACACCATTAACTAAGACAAGAGGTGTGTTGTGGCTGCCTGAGATTTACACAATCTCCATGTATTAACGGATAAAGACTAACAACAAATTTCAACATAGGAGAGCGTGGGTCAAGTGCCAATATAGACGACATATTTGTATCAAGAGAACTTCTTTCTCGAATTAGTGAGTTCAAAATAATCAGAGCCACCAATAGTGACCACAATCTTCTGAGTGTCACTTTGACCACAAAAAGGGAAGTTAGACAAAAGATGCTGATAGAACTTGAAACTTGTGCTGGGGGTACTCGCCTGAGGCTATCTGCCAAGGCAATTACAGTGTTAACCGTAAATTACAATCCAATCAGTCTCTGGGTTACATAAAATATCAGCAGGTGCCATCGATTATCAACAACTCTTAATGGCCTATCAAATAAAGAAAAAGATTTTGAGTAATAGGACGCTAACATCGCACCATCATGAATACAACACAATGCTGGTAGAAGAAAGGAAAAAGCTGAGAAAGGCCAAACGCTTGGCACAGAAAAAAAACTCCCCAGAACATCATGCATCGGCAACTATAGAAGCCAAACGTTACAAGAACTGGGTGAGGTGCCAACAAGCCATCCTCTATCAGGCAGATGCAGCTGATATGTTGAAAATAGTGTGTGGCAGGAAGTCGAGAGTTCTGGACATTAATAAAATCAACTACAAATGCTGGAAACAATATGATGGAAAGTAATGTAGATGAAAAAGTTTGGATTACCCATTTTGAAACATTCTTTCAAAAACCAGACAAAACGATAACCCTGCACAAAAGAGCGCTTCGACTTGGAGGGTCACCTGCGACATGGAAGAGATTAAGAAAAGAATCTCAAGATTGAGCAATTCTAGGGCTCCGGGCCATGATGAAAATTACTAATGCAGATTTAAAATAACATCCATAAGAATGGGCCCTTCTCATCCGTTAAATCATTAGAAACTGCATGAAAACTAGGTCAATTATATCAAGCTTGATAACGTCAACTGTAGTTCCCATCTACAAGACTGGATTCAGAGAAATACTAACTATCGCCCAATAGCCTTACTGGACGTGTTGGTAAGGTAGTTGGGTCCTTGATGTTGGACAGCTTTCAAGCCTGGGCCAGAGTATCCGGTAACGAAGATCCATTACAATCGGGCTTCGTAAAGGATGGGGGAACTTCACCTAATATCCTCCTCTTAAACACGCTGAAAGGAAGAATCTTGGAGGGTAAACCAAGGATTTTCCGTGCGTTTGTTGACCTGGTCCAAGCATTGGACCAGGTCAACCGAGAAAACTTATGGGGAAAATTATCAGAAAGAAACTGCCCGGAATATATCTTAGAACCTATCAAATCTCTCCACTGCAATACATCATTGAGAGTATGTTTGAACAAGGGTGGATCTTTGTCAAAAGAAATTCAAACTGCAAGAGGGGTTAAACCTAACCTGTTTAACTGTTACTTATGGGACTTTAAAGACTGTGAATCCCATGTTAGATCTCCCCCCCCCCCCACCCCAAACCAATAGAGGGGCGGGTGAAAGTGTCCTGCTTACTTTACGTGGATGATTTAATCTTACTAGACTACACACTGATTGGGCTGCAACGCCAGTTAACTAACTTTGGGAATTACATCGAGAAAAATCTGGAAATAAACAAAAAAGACCAAGATCATGATTGTGGAGAAATCATCCCATAAAAAGGAGACATTCCAATGGCAACTGAAAGGGCAGAAGATGGAACTAGTTAGAGTTCAAATACCAAGGATTGATCCTGAGCAATAGCAAACGTGAAGCTCCAATGCAAGGTAACTTAATTGAAAAGGCTAAGAAGTTAATCTCACAAGCCAAACGGATTTATAATAAATATGGGCAATTTTCATTGATCCTGGTGATCCAATTCCCTGTCTCCAGAATTAAATTGACAGGCCATTTGCCCCCGGATCAAAGAAAGTTGAACGATTTGCGTTCGTACATGGAAAAATGTCCAAGTAAGCTATTAAAAACCTTTCTACGGATAGGGTTGAACAGCCTCATGACTAATGAGATCAGATTCATAAGAGGTGTAGCTGCCTTTCCCCGGCTTACTACGTGTGAGAAAATAAAATAGCCGACACAACCCCTTGTCGGGGAAAGAGGCACTGAGACCCAGCTGCAAGAGTTCAAAGGATGGTTTATTTCTCCAGCTAGGAAATAACACAAAAAACCCTCCAGTCCCTCATTACATTACATTTATATTAATATTAAAGTAACTCTTAACAAAAATGCTAAATGGACCCGATTGGCTAGGCGGTGTGGTGCTGTAGGTGTGGGTGGCATCTCTTCCTCCTGGTTGGCTGAGTGGCTGACGAGATGAAGGACGTCAAACATCTTGTGCTCCATGCAGGTCAGGGTCCGGTCACTGTGGTCACTACCTAAGCTAATATGTTACACACTAAATAACAAATTATTTAAAACATTTTATGCTACTTGTCACATTTCTACATAAGTCACACACAATGATTGTCAGTACAATTGGGTCATTTGTGGCTTTAATTGAAGGCCTCGACCTTATTGTGCATGTAAAAGAATCAGGCTGTGTTTCGTATCTTTTCCTAGGTTTCAAAACTCATTGGTACAAATAAAAACATATAGTAGTAAAAATGCTTAAGGTTAGTAAGGGGTGTATTGGGTGGGTTTCGCAGCACAGGCGAGGGTCTGGCACTGGAAAGAAATACCTTACAGGGGTTGCAGGGTCAAGAAGGCAAATTGTTCTAATGGGGGCGAGTGGCTTGCACGTTTATGAGGACAAATCGAGCAGAAAGTGCTTAGCTCATCCTGGTTCACATACCGGTTCTCAGGCGAACAGTGATCTCAGAGGAAGAAAATTGTAGCATATTGATTGTTGCAACTTTCTCCGACTTCAGCGTAAGAATGGAAGCGCAGAGCCTTCCTTCGCAGAGGGAGTGCAAGGGTGGAGGCCAGCCAGCTGCCTGCGCGCCTTGTGTGTGTGGGTCTCTGTCCTTGGCTGCTCCGGTGGAAGGGGAGCTGAGCATTGCTGTACTATCACAGTGAGGCCTGTTTACCCAAGATGGAGTCGAAAGGGGGCACAAAAGATGGATGCCCCGTGTCCTGCTCAGTAGTCCCATCTATGTAGCAGTCAACCGTGGTTAACTTTACATAAGGGCAAGGGGCAATCCCACTACCGGAGGCACGTGGTCCAAGCCTTGTACTGAGGAGCGTACGACGCGAGGGGGGCCTGAGGACCCCTCGCTCCCATACAGAGGTACGTCGAGTAATGACAAATGTAGATTTTGCACTGGGCACAATTGGGCATCCTCTGCTATCCTGTGTGGGATTAGCCACATTAAGGAATTCCCATACAAGTCATCTGTTCAACGATCTTGGAACCTGGAATGAAGAGGATTGGTGGAGTTGCCTAAATGTACTTTATTACAAATGTCCTGATAATCCCTGGTATTTTTTGCTAAAATTACTTTCACAACCCCTTGTCTGAAAAGTAAATGCACATGCAATGTCATCAGTGATGTCATCAATGACATTTGTGATGTCATCTTTGATGTCCTGTGTGTTAGTGTTAGCAGTGCACAGTGGTGCGGGCAGTTATGGTTGCTCAGCCTACCATAACTGTCGAATTTCAGTGTTTTTTTTATTATAAAACATGACATTATGGTTCAAAGTACAAAGTTTTTCTAGTGAATTTTATGGGTTTTTAGTAGGCCAACTTAACCATAACGTCCCTCTTGCAAAGTTTTTTTGCTAAAGATGATCGCTTTACAGTAATGCCACGTAACCATAATGTAAAGCAATTTCTGACTTATTTAAACACCTTGCGGAGAATACCACTTGACAATATGCTGGTGTACAGCACGGTAACGTGTCCCAGAATCCGTAAACACTTAACAGTAAGATGTTTGTGTCGTGGACAATGTGGAAACAGATTTCATATTGATGTAGGAACGTCCACCTGCAACATTTGCCTTGCAAAGCGCCAACACGTATTGGTAGTTAGCCATTAACAATGTAGTACACATTGCATACTTTCAGCAAAAGTTTATCTGAAAATGACATCAGCTAAGGCCATCCATCCTTCCCAAGAAACAGCACTAATGTAATGAAGGAGCATGACAAACACTGCCCCAACCTTAGAAATGACAAACGTACAATATGTTTGCACCGGCCACCCACTCCCCCATATCACTGTTTGATGTCTTTCCTCATTTCCGTTCACAAATGGCCTTATCTGTCCTACCAAAAAAGAAAGCCATCCGTTAACAAAGTAAATGTTGCATTAAGAACCACCTTTCACAGTAAAGGACATAGACGCAATAAGATATGACAATAATAGTATAGATGTGCAAAGCATTAACGTGCTACGGAAAAATAGGATTTCTGGTTATAATCCACCTGCCGCGGGCCGGATTACAAAACAAAATCCTTTTTCAAGATGGCAACCATCGAAAGGAAAGGCGGTAGTTCCATACATAGCCCCCCTTCACTTTCCATGACAGCAAGGAAAAATCAACAGTATGTACCGTGACGCAGAACTTGTAAAAAAAACATACAGCAAAGTACTTTACATTTCAAAATGATGCACGTCATTTTAAAAGAAAAAAGGTAACATTTTAGAATTTGGAAAGTACTTTTATTTAACAAACAACTGTCAGAGATCAACTGACTAATTCCATTTCCAAATAATTTGTAGCAATGAGTCTAAGGCCGACATTGAAAATGTTCATGGAGGGACACGTGCAGTTAATTTCGCATACACAAAGTATGCGTTTCTGTTAAAACACCCGCTTTGTTTGCACAGGTATTTCCAACACGGCGGCATCACCGTTGCCTTACACCACCATAAATGATGGTATGTCGCTCCTTGTCGCTAGTTCAGCGTAGGGACAGAGTGGCCCCAGCCTGTCATCCCATAACATTGTAATGGACAGGCATCCGGTCACCAGCTGTTGCATCTGGCGTGGAAAGAAGCATTCACTCGGCATCTGGAAACCATGGCACGCAGAGTACGGCAAAATGTAGCTAGGCGGAAAACGTAGGAGTGTCTGTCAATACCCAACCTTTAGGAAAAAATACTAAAACAGACACAAAGATTGTAGAAAGTACTAAACAAATGTAAGTGGCCAAACATGACTTTTACAAAAAATATTAGAGTTGCCCATGGGTACATATAATGACGCCCTACTAAGGCAGATAAACGGCACTCGCCGTAAGGGTTAAAAAAAGGACAACTACAAAGTGAGATGGTAATTCAGTTATGAAGGCAGCATGAATGGACAAGCAAGAAAAAATGACATGTTGTAATGTTACACAAGACCAAAAGAACGTGCAAACTGATACACAAAGCTGTGGGCAAGCATAACATTTGAGAGAAAAAGAAGTAACGGTCACCAACGGTGACTCTAGCCATAGCCTGCAAACGCGAACAATGTACAATCTGTTATTGGAGGAAAATTACAACTGTGAAAAAATATAGTACTTCAGTTACAATGTCACAATTGGTGTACAGTCGTCAAAATTAAATTCACATCTTCACAGCCTCCATTATTTTTGCCAAAATAAGAGCAAACTGTTTGCATAAAAGACTAATCGTGAACTGATATTTCATGTTCCTTACAAGCGTTTTTAAAATATAACCTTATCAAATAGTATTTTTTTTTCCAAGCTTTCATTCCTTGCGTAGCTTTTAAAGTTTCTCTTTCGCTCAAGGTCAAAAAACAATAGCCCCTTATGAACTGACTTGGATGCGTGGGCCTACTGAGCTCGCAACCAAAAAAGCAAATCAACTGACCTTCACTCAGAAGGCAAATACATTCTCACTTTGCAACAACATATGAGCATCCTATCATGTGAACCGCTAATCCCATATGGCGCGTAAACCACTGTTTCCATCAAACACTCCAGGTGGTCGCCTCGGATTTCAAAACATAGGACGCCGGTCCGACTTCAATATTAATCTGAAAACATTGTAGCACAGACGCAGGCATTCGTCGCCGTGCATTGAGCTCCAACTTCCACTTTACCAAATGAATTTGGTGGCAAGAAAAAACCACTTATTCAATTTTCTGCGGCCACAATCCATTCCAACCTAATTAAAGCTCACCTTCGGAAACAGTATTTCATAATTGTAACAAGTGCATTAGTGTCTTGTTTTCTGGGTTACCGGCGATGTCCGTGTACACCAAAACATGGACAAAATATGGCAGAGGCTGCGAAGAAATCCAACGCACTTCACGCTGTTCCACAACCAATCGGTGAAAGTGCCACATGTCCGCGGACATGACGCTACGGATTAGCCAATCAATTTCTTGTCCCCGGAGCGAACAGGGAAGTGTGACCGCGGAGCAGACATGGATATCACACATTTTTCCAGACCTACTTTGTCATCGCTTTAAAGAAAACTACCGGACAGATTTTCACCAAATTTACAAAAGCACGCTTTCGGGACCAAGCCACTGCAAATTTGATGAAAATCCATCCAGCGGTTTGGGCTGTAGGCATGCGCAAAGTTTTTTCCCCATTCAGTCTAGTGTGTTGAGGATTCGTCCAGGGAGAGCGAAGTTATAAGCCGCCCAAAAAGTGCTCTTCCTATGGAAACAGCAACTTAACCATAGCTACACGGCCACTATAATATATGGAACTGTAGCATTTACTCAATTTGTACACAGGACTCGAGGCCCTGCCCACACATACCAGATACATAATCTAATGTATGGGTGTGATGAATGAATGTAATATCCTGCAGTGCTTGTGGGCACGGTCTACACTCTTGGGTGTATGGCCTGCAGCCATGCACCCAAAAGTCTACGTTCTGCTCACAACCACAGCACTATGTAAAGACCCTGTTGGCTTATAACTTTAGAGCTTATAAGTTTGTTCTTGGGTGCATGGCCTCTGGCCATGCACCCAAGACTCTACTCACTCCCCACAACCATCTGATCGATAAGCAACACTACAGGTGTATCCATTGCTGTGACATGCTGCAGTGGTTGTGGCCAGGGCCTACAGTTTCGGAAGTATGGCCTACGGCCATGCATCCAAGACTCTAGGCCCTGGCCACAACCACCGCAGCATGTCACACCCATGGGGGCGTACAAATGAATAGCACACCCATAGAAAAAAATTATTTAATTACGGCATGTACTCAATTTCAATGTTTGCTAACACCATGCGTGTCCTTAGAACAGTTTCAAGTTGCCTGCGCACAGCACGGACTGAAATACTACCATTATGAGACCCCTCATTTTCTGTACTTACATCCCGAACAAGGCGGGCATAGGAATACATCATTAACACCTACCGCCTGCGCAAATAGTTTTTCACCCATCTCTTACTGTCTGAACCTCCCCAAGCACTCTGACACAGCAAAATAGTTTTCGAAATGGCATGTTGCTGCTGGTCGCCGCTGCGCTGTCGGATCCAAGATGCCGGGCGCATCCAAACAATCTGACGGCGAACACGGCTGACTGCAGCCAATCGGCAGAGACATCGCGTGTCCGTGGTCATGATGCCAGCCCCTTAGCCAATCGGTATCTTGTCCGCGGAGCGAACAGGGAAGTGTCTAGAGCGGACATAGATATCACTAATTTTTTTGTCTTACGTTTTGGTAATTAAAAAAAAACTACTGGACGGATTTACACCAAATTAACAAAAGCGCGCTTTCGGGACCAAGCCGCTGCTCCTGCCGCAAATTTGGTGAAAATCCGTCCAGCGGTTTGGGCTGTAGGCGTGAGCAGTTTTTTCCCCATTATGTCTATGGGAAAACAAGTTTTGGGACCCCACCCCCTATAACTTCTCCCCCTGGACCAAACCCCACTAAATTCAGAGTGGGCCATATACTTATTTTGCAAAGTTTGGTGAGGATTCGTCCAGGGGGAGCGAAGTTCTAAGCCGCCCAAAATGGGCTCTTCCTGTGGAAACAGCAACTTAACCAAACTACACGGCCACTACGTTATTAAAACACAGGTAACATTTTGAAACATGCAGTCACAACTTACATCAGATTTAATTGCACATTAACTAATAGAAAACATTCACAATACAACGGAAACATCTTTTGGGCTTGATATGGAAAGGCAATGTTTAAGAAACTGGATGGGAAAATCGTTTTTTTAGGCTTTTATTTGAAAGGCACAGTTAGGACAAGGAACTGAAATGGGGAAATCGTTTTTCAACACACATTCAAATGAGAAGCAATGCTTGGTAATTCTGGTTTGGTATGTGTTCTAATATGTCTCGTGTATATTAGAATGATGCTGGGTAAGGGCTGTGTGATGTAGTTAACAATCCAAATGGAGTGTTTTGTCTTAAAATGATTCCAGTGACAGCTGTTCCTTTTGAGAAAGGAGTGAGGCTATGCTAAGGGGTCTGTGCGTATGCTACTTGAATTAAATGAGCAGAAAAGTGTTTCAGTGTCGACCATCCTATCTTACATTTGGCGACGGAGGAAGGTGAAGAATGACGTCAATAAGTGGAAAGGAAGGATGATCGTGAATGACTAGGCTTTAGATATGCAAGCAGTACACATTTTGCCAGACCTTTGTCATGCCCACAGACAAGGGTTGTGTGTGCTAAATGCAAGCGGTGTGGCCGTTTTACATATTATTGCAAGATTTTTCATTTTAGTCAAAAAGGGTCTTGTATGTCAGTGATGAGATTGGTCATTGATCTGATGAAGAGGAAGGATGTAGTGTAGAGAACATCGGTCAATATGATTCAGAATGCAGATTAGGATGAGTGTGAACACCCTTGTGCAAACGTACAAGTGAATGGAAAGGTAATTGCAATGATGGCTGGTTTAGGTTCATAGATGTTGCCCATGATCGTTTTTGAACAAGATATGGAGGGCGATTTCTGAAATGTACTGGAACCTGACATTAATCCTGGGGCTATAAGCAGGACAATCGCTTTATTAGGTTTTCACGTATGAACTCGTGCGCAGGGAAAAGTATATATTACTAAGAAGGGTATGACTCTTCTTGGGTGCCTCGATCAGAAGAGTTTGAGTGTTAGATTGGATACCAATAAAGAGGATCAAGTATTACATGTCGGTACAACGGTTGGTGATAAATACAGAAATGTGTTTAAAAAGGAAGTGGAAAAGGTAGAAGGAACGCAACCCCAAATCGTTTTAAAAAAGGGGAGCATTCCGGTTGCTGCAAAGCTGTGGCTGGTGCCACTAACGCTGAGAGATGGTGTGAAGAAAGAATTGAATGATTTGTTAGGAATGGGGATCGAGAGTGGTTGAGTGGACATCTGTTGGTAGTGGTAAAGAAGCTGTATGGTGATTTGCGTCTGTGTTGATTTACCCAAATTAAATAGGTGCGTACGACTAGACCGCCATCCTTTGCCTAATATGGGGATAGATGCTTGCTGTAATTAGTCATGGACAAGTGTTTTCGAGGAAAGTTGCAGGAAATTGACAGCATTTGTAACACAGGAATTAGTGTTCTAATTTCATGGGATGCCGTTTGGACTTGTTTCAGCGTCTGTTCCAAAAGATAATGGACAAACTCTTTCATGGAATGAAAGGCATGTTCTGCTTCCAGGATGATATATTGGTGTGTGCGGAAAAACAGATTGAGCATGACGAAGTGTTGGATATAATGCTTAAGATTCTAGGGTCAAAGAATAGAACATTGAGAGAAGAGAAGTGTGTTCCAAGTGAATAAAGTTGAATATTTGGAGCATGAAATATCTGTGCAGGAAATAAACCTAAAGGTGCTGTGTCAGTGCTATAAAGGAGGTGGGAAAACCAAAGTCTAAGGGAGAATTGCGCTCATTTGTGGGAGTGTTAGAATTTTACCAAAAGTTTGTAAATAATTATGCCGATAAGGTTGTTGAGATGACCAGACTGCTAAAGAAAGGAGAAGAGTTTATGTGGAGTGACAAGTGTGATTGGGAGTTTAACTTGAAAAGAGTAGATTGATCTTGAAGGCCCCTTGGTAAATTTGATACCAGGACGAGGAACCTGATTACGGTAGATGCAAGTGATGTGGGCATAGGACCGATGTTGTCCAAGGTAACTGAAGGAGGAGGGGAGGAGATAATTGCTCATGCATCAAGATGTCTGAGGTGCGCAGAGAGAAGATGGTCTCTGTTGGAGAAAGAGGCATTAGGATGTTATTGGGCAGTTGAAAAATTCAGGAATTTTGTTTGGGGGCACTGATTTTATAGCAAAGACAGATCATAAGCCATTAAAAGCCATTTTTTAGTGCAGGGGTCTTGATAAAGTATCGTAGTGGCAGGTTGAGTTGCACGGGTGCAGTGTCACCGGTTTGAAATGCGTGTGATATCTGGAAAAGACAACATATTGGCTAATTGTCGATTAGGTAGAAGTCAGGAGGAAAGCAAGGCCGTCAAACCATCCAAATTGTTTTTTGTGAACTATGAGGGCATCGTAAGCAAGGAAGAGTGGATGGATACCATAGAAAAGGATGAGATTTTATCGAAGATTAAATTATATGTAGAATCAGGAAGGCCCAAGAAGGTGGAGGTATTACAGATGAAAAGACCTTCTCAGAGGTATCTAATGAATTAAGTGTGGTTGATGGGATCATTTACTGGGGAGGAGAACGTGCGGTTGCTCTCGAATCTATTAGGGTAAGGATAATTGACCTAGCGCACAAGGCACACATTGGTGTAAGCAGGACCAAAGATGTTTTAAGGAATGAATATGGTGACCAGGTTTTGATAGGGAGGTCGAGAGGAGACTAGTGGATTCTGTTCAATGTACAAAGGGTTTTAAGGGACTGACGACAAAAGGACAGCCTAAGATTGTGTTCTATGTGCCACAAAGTCTGGGGCGATGTTGCAATGGATATCCTAGGCCCAGTTGTGATGGGATTTGGACAGGGAAAATACAATTTGGTGTTGGTTGATTTGTCGGTGGTGAGAGTTCAAGATAGTTAAAGAAATGTGGTGAAAACATTGATTTTCTGCGGGATATTTTTGCTAGGGAAGGAATTGGCAGCAGTATATTGACTAACAATGGCATGCAATTTACAGGTGGATGTTTCAAGGAATATGTAAAAATATGTGATGTGAAACACAAGTGATCGGCATTGTATTATCCTGAAGGAAATGGCATGGTACAGAGAATGAATAGGTGTATCATGGAAATGATAAAAATAGCTGGTGCGTGTGGGGTGGACAGAAAGATGGCCATTCGGGAAAGAATTTACGCTTTAAATATGTCCCCACATGCCACAACATAAGTGTCACCATTTGAACTTATGAGGGGACGCAAGACTAATTCTGGGGTGAGCCCGCCCTGGTTGGAAAGAGAAAGAGTCAGACTGTGTGGTCGATAAGTTGAGGAAGTTGAAAGAGAAGATAGTGAAGTGTGTAATGAGAGAAAATAGGGAGGGGTAAGGAGGAGCTCAGGGTGGAATGTGATTGGGTGAGAATAAAAAAGGGTTTGGTTAAGAGGAAAGGAGATGTGTTGTATTCAGTTCCTGTACAAGTGATAGCTGTTATGAAAGGTGTGGTGAAAGTAAGTGTTGGTCAAATTTGGAACAAGAACAGGATTGCAATTGTAAATGGGGGTTGTGTTGGGTAAAGGCGAGAGATGTGTTTATAATGGGTCATGTATATATTAGAATGATGCTAGGTAAGGGCTGTGTGATGTAGTTAACCATCGAAATGCAGTGTTTTGTGTTAAAATGATTCCAGTGACAGCCTTTGCTTTATGAGAAAGGAGTGAGGCTGTGATGGGGTTCTGTGCATATGTTACTTGAATTAAATGCGCAGAAACGTTTTCCAGTGTTGACCATCCTTTC
The DNA here is from genome assembly GCF_040938575.1 of Ambystoma mexicanum. Lineage (NCBI taxonomy): Eukaryota > Metazoa > Chordata > Amphibia > Caudata > Ambystomatidae > Ambystoma > Ambystoma mexicanum. The sequence goes on along the minus strand of NC_090934.1, from coordinate 306,714,849 downwards.
TTACAGGATGCAAGGTAATAAATGGGGAATTTCGGTTTACGCCCTTTACTTTCACTTGAATTGCAACGTTGTAGGGTCTTATTTTGGGATTATGGACATCCCCCATCCCCTTTTCGGGACAGGGGTTTCAGAAGGACAATCTCCCAAGTCTTTGTCTATACAGGCTCTAACACACTGGGCATGAACTTTGTTAGTTTCGATTCTAACACTCATTCCATGGTTTTCTATGTGGGAATTAATTGATTTAACTTTGATGCGCTAAGGGTCTACACAGTTGCACCCCTCCTCACAAATTAATGGAAAGGATTAAGATGGGCTGTTCCCAACACAATTCAATTTAAATGTATAAGGTAATTTTCTATAGTGGAATTAATTTGAATTGGATTTAATACAATGTGCCAAGGGCCTTCCCATTACACCCCCCCCCCCCCCCACCTGCTATGCGCGATGGAGATGATGGCGGCAGTTTCCTCCCTCACATGGCATTTAGGATATCTCTACTTACATGGCAAGCTTTGGTCAGGGTTAAACAGCAGGGCTCTTCTGAGGACAGCACAGATCTGGTCAAGGATTTTCAGTCCAGGATTTTCTCCTGCACCTAGACTCCCTCTGGCTCCTCTGATTAGGACACGGATAGCTTCTACATGTCCCCGTCTCCAATGCAACTATTGAGGCCTCTCTGCTAGTTCCTCGCAAGAGTCCGGTAGCAGGCTACCTCTCGTAAAAGAGCGTAAAAGCCCTGTTCTGATGCACTATTGACATCTGATAGGGCTGATGACACTCCTACATTATCATAATTCCCACAGTAAGGATTGGCTAGCACTCTCCCTTCACCTCCCACTGGCTGCCGATAGGACCAGGAGTTGTGGGGTGAGGGGGTGTTTGATGTATGCTGAGGGAGGAGAAAGATTTGTGATCTCAAAATGACATGTGGGATTTACCTTTTTGGTTTATGACAATCTTAACTTGCAGCTATGCTAATTTTTCTGATTACTACATAAATCTATACATTTTTGGATTCTACATTTTATGGAGAGTCAGAAAATACTTTATTTTATTTCGGCACACCCTTCCTGGGCAGAGCCACTTTTTTGTGGTTTGCTGCTGCGCTTACATGTAACATTTTAGCATTATAACTAGGCCTGCTGTTCATAAATGCAATCTTTATTTTCTACTACATTAGAATAGAGGTAGATCACTATTAATGTAGTGCACACAGATAGGCCACAGTTACATAAGAACCAGTGTTCATTTATGCGAGAAAAAAAAATGGGCCTTTCCCTATAAATGTTGTCCTTTTATGTGCTGAAATTAAGTCTCTTTATTCCTCATGAAGGCAATTTGTGATTTGACTATATTTTTCAAATGTAAGGCATCATTCCTCCTTTTTAGCTTCCAAATGCACAGTATTTCAAATATATGTATTTCCTTCCATGTGCACTAATGTGTCACTCGTGCCTTTACATGAAGTCAGCATCTGCAGTGCCACTTGTCCTTGGAATCCATTGGACTCCGTTAACAAAACGTCAGTTCTAAGTCTCACTTTTCTTCGACTGTCTGTACATTCTAACAAAATGGAGGGAGGCCCATTCTCGCTCATTCACTAGGCCTTATGTTAAAATCACTGTTTTGTACTGTCTTTCATATCTTTTATATTTCAATGGAACTCCACACTTAGCCAGCTTCTCTCACAATGAAGCCTAGCATGGCCTCTCCCTCGCCATCTGTCATTCTATTTACCCCACACATCCCCCCCCCTCCTCCGTCCATTTTCCTATCCTGAGGGATAGTGGTGCTCTGGTCTGCACTCCATTCTTTTGGATTTTCTCTTTTTGGAAACTCCAGCCACCCTAGCTGTTAAGGCAAGCAGTTATTGTATCTGCCGAAAGTAAGAGGTAAAGTATTTTATACAGTACTTCTTTCCCCTGTAAATAGGGATGCGACAGTTAATACATTGCAACCAACTGTTAACATTGATTTCACTTGACATACACAATTCGACCGCATTATCTTTCTCTAATTTTGGTACATTCCTTAGAAGTATGGATTGTTTTACTTACTGTAAATGGGTGTTCTCCATCCGGTTTTCCCCTTCTTTGCTTTCATTCTTCAGTTGGGTTCCGTGCTCTACCCTCAGTGGGTTCTTCAATCAGTTGTAAAGTCGGTCTAAAGTCGGTCTGGGGTAACAGCTGTTCAACTGATTGAAATGGGCCCATTTCTTTTTCATATTTTCTCCTTTAGGAATGCAGATCTTATAGACGGGTGAGATTTTATCGACAATTTGAAAGGCACCGCGCCAAGAGGGGAAGAACATCGGCTCCTGGGCTGGGTCGTTTGGAAATTGTACAGGTAGACCCTGTCTCCTACTTCGTACTCCTTCTTGGTAGCTCTTAAGTTGTAGTAGGCTTTCATTCCCTCTGAAACCTTTTCTAAATTGCGCTGAGCGTAAGCTAAAGCGTGCTGAAGGGGTTTCTGTACATTTTCAATGTACTCATGGGTCGTGTATGCAGTGATCAAGGTCTGCTCTTGAGTTCTGTAGAGCAGATGCTCAGAGCACCATTTTCCGTCCCATCATGAGCTGAAATTGCAACATTTCTGTTGCAGAAGTTGGTGTAGAATTTATGGCCATCAAGACAAGCGGTAATCGGCTGTCCCAAGTACGTCCAGAGTCCGACACAAACTTCAAGATGCCCACAATTGTTTTATTGTTCCTGGACTCCCCCGCTCGAGTCTGGGCGGTAGGCAATGCGAAGTTCTCTTTAACCTAGTATCTCCCATATCTTGGTCATCACTGCGCTGGTTAAGTGCCTTCCTCGGTCCGACCCAATCCTTTGGGGAAAGCCGAAACGAGGGAAGATGTGATTGATCATTAGTGTGGCAGCTGTCTCCTCCTTACAGTTCGGGCCGGAAGACATTCTCTCCACTTGGTAAACAAGCATGTTACTGTCAACGCGTACTTGTTTCCTCTAGAGGAGCAAATCACTGGCCATAGGAAATTTACTTGCAGATCAGACCAAGGCAGAGTCATTCCCCTTTTCTGTAGCTCAGCTGTGTGTGAGAGAACATGGCTAAAATTGAGCACACACAAGACAACCCCTTTAAGTAGATGTCGAGGTCCTGGCCCGTGTGTGACCAATATGGGACCTCGCGCAAGATTTCCATGGTTGTATGAAACCACCTGGCTGTGACTTACCACCCACTGGTCCCATCCAGATAGCTCTGTACCAACAAACCGTCTTGGATTCTGAACATTTTGGAAAATGTAATCAACACCCGGAGATCCTCCTTCCTGATATAATCTGATTCAGTCAGAGGAAAATTCACAGGGTCTTCAATATATTGATAACATTGCCCAATAATTGGGTTATTTTTTTGGTGCAGTAATCAAATGCGCATGTGGGGTTGCTTTACTCCACTGGGCAGTTGAGTTCCTTTTTGGCATGGGTTTGGGACCTGCCGACAGCAGCGACCTGGATTTCTCCCAACAGGGATTCGGTTTCTAGGAGATCCCCGTGAATGGCTCTGGTTTTGTCCAACAATTCAGCCAGGTTGTTTCCAGTTTTGTCTGGTCCCTCTATTTTGGAGTGACGTCTGATCTTTTTCCAATTCATGTTCATCTCCTTAGAGGTCACTAGATCATCAATTGATTGGGTTAGTTTCCCGTGCTTAAGTGGTTTGTTATTCGCACACTGCATGGCTTGATTTTTTCAATGAAAAGGGCGTTCCACAAACACATTCCTGACATGATCTGAATCAGTGATTATGACCAGTTATTTCAGTTGGTGTTGCATGGCAGTGAGGATGGCTTGATGTACCGCCATCAACTCTGCCACCAGACTACTTTTGGGACATATTATGTACCCAGCAGATGGTTCTGGGGGCTTCATTCACCCAGGCATTCCCAATGACGGCAACTAGTTTTTTTCTTCGTGATTGTCAACATGGTAGGAGCATTATCCGCATAAACTGTGGGTATCCCCCGACACGTGTCTTCCTAATAGATTATGTGCGGGGAAGTAAGGTACGCCTCCATATTATTGTTGGTCCTTAGACTTTCGCCCTCCAGACAGTTATCTTGAGCACAGTCATGCAAGTCAGCCAATACTTGCACTAGAGGACTCTTCTTGTTTTGGCCATATCTGCATTGCATTGACAGCAGGGCCCCTGCGCCCAAATTGCATTGTCTGATCTCTAAACTACATTGATAGGCCTCTCTCCCGCTATACAGGTATCTCAAATCTAGCTCGATCTCAAATTTAGCTAACTATCAAGTCACCAGTGAATTACGGTAGGGGATCAGTCTAACTAGGGCCTCTCGCATCACAAGGTGAAAGCTCAAACAGCGCCCGTCCAAGCCACCCTCCAACCAACAGATACCCTCCCTAACCCACGCAGCCTGCTCACCACAGTGAACCGCTCCCAGGGAGACGGACAGTAAAGAGACCCACCGATAACACCAGAATTAATAACCTTTACCACTCCCCTCCCTTCCTAGGACAGCGACTGAACGAGTCACCAACTCCGGCCTGAATACCACCTACAGACGGAGCCCAAACTAATAGCGGACACCCCCTCACCCGCCACTACACCACAAGACAACCAGACCAAAAGCAGGACCAACTAGACGTCACCTAGCAAAGACTAAACAACTATCAATCTTATAATGCCGCACAAACGACCCATTCTAAGGAAGAGACGAAAGAACAATCACTCCAGAACAGCATTTTAGAAGAGCCCCCATAGACTGGACCCCCAAAGACAGGAATACAAACAGACAACTCTGAGAGAAGACAAAAATCCATCTACCTAACTCCATACCTCGCAGACAACTGGCCACCACAGCAACCCAACGCAACATTAGAAGCAGAAACTTCAAACAATCTAACACAAGCAAGCAGACGACTGACACAATAACCCCCTGTATCACCAAAACAAGAGGAACTTCCAACCAACAACCACCTCCCGGAAGACTAACACGATAAAAACACAAAAAACCCAAGACAAAACCTACAAGAACTCTTCAAAGACGCTGGCACCTCGAATCCCACAGTCCAACAAGTGACCGACCAGGAAGGAAACCAACACCGAACAGAAGACTACCTCGACAAAGACCAAACCAAGCAACACCTCCAAACTGCACTGCAATCTAATAAACGCAAGATCCATGTCAAAACATTCAACAGAAATCTTTGACCTACTCGACAACGGCATGGACATCCTGTTCATCACAGAAACATGGCTGGACGACAACTACAAAATCGCACTCCAAAGCTGCCTTCCGACCGACGTCAAATGCCTACAAATAAACGGGAAAAACAAAAGAGGAGGAGGCATCGCTATAGCATTCAAAGAACCCCTGAAAATAAAAACTGACGAACCACTCAACATCCCCAACTGCAAAACCATGGTAATACACCTAACAGCGAGCCCAAAAACCGATATCACATTCATCCTGGTATACAGACCACCACATACAATGCAACATTTGTCGATAACTTCATAGAAGCCATCACCAACGTAGCCATCAACCACGAACACCTAATCATCCTGGGGGACTTCAATATCTGGTTTGAAGACAGCCACGCCAACTCCCAAAACTCACTAATTAAACAACTCGGCACCATGAAACTACAACAACTAGTCAAAGGAGCAATGCACTCGGCAGGACACACCCTAGATGCAATTTTTGCCAAAGAAAAACTCATCACCACGACACCGCCGATGCAAATACTGTGGAGCGACCATCTCATCATCCCATTCGTGATCACTCTGCCTACCCAAGCCTACATCCAACATCCAAAACTGACAACCACCACCAAAAGAAACTGGAAACACATCAAAGAAAGCAACCTATTCGAACAACTGGAATTAACGAAACCCTCAACTACAGAATTGGGGCTAACAGACCTAAACCGTTCACCCCATAAAAAAAAGAGCAATGGCAAAATGGTTCACCCCACTATTAAACGACATGAAAAAGGAAAACAAAAAGAGGGAATTGCAATGGAGGAAAGAATACAACCCAAGGAAAAAACACTGTACCAGAAACAAATCCGTGCATATAAGAAGGAATTTCAAAAAGCAAAGGAAAGACACTACAATGACAGAATCAACAATGCCACCAACACACAAAAAGAAATGTTTAGCATCATTGAAGAAATGAGAAACCCACCAGGCTGCGATAACACCCCCAACCCCCTCAGAAAACTCAGCAATGACCTGGCAGATCACTTAAAAAAAAAAAAAAAAGAAATCAATGACATCCGACAAACCATACAAAAGCGACCAACCACAACACATAACCCAACGGACCTAACACGGAACCAAAGCACAAACTCCAAAGCTTCCCTGAAATATCAGCAGAGGCATTTGCAATGCTGGTAAAACGAAGCAAGAAAGCAGGATCACCGATGGACCCCTGTCCCCCAGACATCTACAAATCAATCCTCGCGCAAGGATCGCCAGCAGAACACTACAGAAACCTTCTAAATCTTTCACTGTCAACAGGGACTGTACCGAAGATCTTCAAATCAGCATACATCAAGCCACTCTTAAAAAGCACAAGTGGTGACGTAGATGACCTGTCCAACTACAGGCCGATCTCTAACATCCCCTACCCAGCAAAACTTCTGGAAACCTACGTATATAAACTAACCCATGAACACGTAGAAAAACACCACCTGCTGGACCAAGCTCAAATCGGTTTCAGACCAGCGAGAGGAACAGAAACAGCATTACTATCCATCTGGGACGATCTCAAAACTAACGCAGACTCGAACACTACCTCGGCCCTTACTCTGCTCGACCTCTCTGCAGCCTTTGACACAGTTAACCACAACAACCTGACCAGAAAACTAGAAGACATAGGGATAACAGGCACAGCACTACGCTGGACCAAATCATTCCTAGCAGACAACAGAAACCATATGGATAAAACCTTTCAAATCAACCCCACGAGTTAACGACTGTGGACTTCCACAAGGATCCTCACTATCGCCACTATATTTCAACATCTACCAGACTCCGGTCATCAGAATCTTCAAAAAATACATTACGTGTTACAATTACGCAGATGACACTCGGATCATCTACAAAATCAAAGACACCGATGCCGACCACTCGACCCTAACCGACTGTCTAAAAGAAGCCTTGAACTGGATGGATGCCAACAACCTGAAAATCAACCCAGGAAAGACAAATCATGATCGTATCCAAAGACCAAGAGAACCAAACCACCATCCCATGGCCCACGGAAATGGGAAACGCACCAACACCATCGAAGGTAGTAAAAAATCTGGGAGTCCTAATGGACAACACCCTAACCACAAATAAATGCAACAGTGAAGAGATGCTATTTCCTTCTCCACACGGCAAGAAGAATTCTACCTTTCCTCTCCTACACTCACTATCGTCGCCCTAATCCTGTCAAAAATCTACTACTCAAACAGCCTCTATCTCGGAATACCAGTATACCTCCTGTAGAAACTGCGACGGATCCAAAATGCAGCAGCAAGACTACTCCTCAAACTATCCAGAAGAGACCACATCACTCCAGCACTAAAAACAGTACACTGGCTCCGTGTAAAACATCGCATCACCTTCAAAACAATGTGCATAACGCACAGGGCAATCGGCGGACAAGGAGCAGAATTCCTACAAAAGAAAAGTCTACAAGCCAACGAGACCCCTCAGATCAAGCAACGAAATCTGCCTGGAACTCTAACCATACCTTAAGAAAAACTTGGAGGCACCTCCTTCTACCACTTAGCCGCAAAAACCTGGAACAACATCCCAAAAGAAATCAGAAACACTGAAGATCACCTAAAATTCAGTAAATCGTGAAACCAAAACCAACAAAAAAAAAATCTAAATTAAAAAAGGATGACTAAACCGGAAAGGAGATGGACATCCCCGATACGAGAGGGTAACTCACACGGCACCTGGACGGGTGACCCTGGACAGACGGGAACACAGGCGGTGCGCACGGAGACTGAATCAACTACCCCAGACAATCCCAACTCCTCGCCCGCCCTTAGTTACTGCCAGGTACCACAGTGGTATCGAATTGACCAGACATTGGCAATCACCACACTACCTGAGAGGTTGACACTGGCAGGTGCACTGGCCACAGGAGTATTAAGGGAGGATAAGGGGAGCTCTGAGAGAGCATGTTAGATGTGGGGGCCAGAAGAGTAAGGAACCTTATGCCAGTCGGACCCAGATCTGGACAGAGCCGCATCAGGGGAGACCACGCAAATCGAGCGCCTCAACTCGGGATCGAGACGCAAACTAACCAACTCTACTAACAATTTCCTTTTCTGCATACACCTCTCAAACTCCAAACCTACAGCACAACAAACCGCACAAACTTCACTACACTGCAACAACAAAACAAAAACAGTCTTGCACAACAGTACACGTCTACCGGCCGCAAACACCCCAGGCCCAGCCAACGGACCCACCGGGCTGTGGCCGCCAACAGCACATCACTGCTCTCTTGCATTTTTCCTGCTTCGTCCCACTAACTCATTCTCCCCTCCTTTTCCAAAACCGCCAGAGCGCCAGGGGACCACTCCGGTGGTGTTAGTGCGCGGTACAAATGTCCCTTAACATTAACATGAACATATCTGACCTCCACAGGAAAGTCTTGCATGGACAGAATCCAGGAAGTAATTCTGGAATTACTCACGTTCCCTGTTTGGATTCGGTCACTTTGCAAGTATTGCAAGGGTTGGAGGGGAGTCTCCACTATGATGTGCTCCCCCTGGATGAAGGGTGCTAATTCTTCAATGCCCACACTGTTGCCCGGAGTTCCTTTTTTGCAATTGTTGAATCTTTCCTTCACAGAGGACCAAGCCTTGCTCGTTTACGAGATTACTTGGTTGACCTTGTAGTGCTTTTGGTATAATACCTCTGTTAAACAAGTATCTGAGAACCCCGTCTCATGAAGAACTCATTGTTCTTTATGGGGTAAGCCAAACAAGGGGCTTGGGGAAAGGCTTCTTTTTTACTACCTTGGATTGTTCCGGACCCCACCCTTTAATAAATGGACCAAGTGTCGTGTGACCTCTGCATAGTATTAAATTAATTTTCTACTATAATTAGTGAGTCCAACAAGGCGTCTTACTTCTTGCACAGTAGCAAGGGTCTTTGAATTTCAAAAATGCTTCCACCTTTTTCTCCTGGGGACTGAGACCCTCGTGGGGGTGATGTCTTGCCCCAAGAGGTTCACGCGGGTCTTACACCACTGTGCCTTCTGAAAGTACAGTATTTTGCTCCAGCTTTCTGCAACTGGGTCAGAACTTGGCGTATTTCAGCTATGTGTTCCTCCATAGTTGAGCTCTTGATTAAGAATGTCACTGAAGTAAAAGATAGAGGGGAAATCTCTCACAACCCAACAATTATGTTCTATGCTTTTGTCGCCAATGGACATTTTTTAGCATACACCTGCTAGGCTTTAGATGTTGGGAATTTGGGGTTTCCAGGCCCATTTCCCACATAGCAATCATTATAAATGTGGGAATGGTCTGATGTTTTGGGAGTTTCCTGAATAATGCTTCGCTGTTGACGCTTCTTCCGTTATTCAGGCATACTCTGGCGAGAACAGGCTCCTCCACCCTCATTTTCCAAAATAGGGGAAAAACAGCCATTCATCCTTTATCTGGATGTCAGTTGAGCTGGTTTTACATGATTTTCTGTCATGGAATTAATCCTTTCCTCAGATTGTGGATTGGTATAAAACTTCAGAGTATTTCCCCCCAGCGTGTAATGCCACTTAAAACTGGGAGGGATGTTTGATTTTCAAAAATGGGGAACGGTTCCCATCACAAGTTTCTCCCGCAGTGATTATGGTGATGTCTAGGACTTGATTGTTTCTAAAATGGAATTCTATTTTGTCGAACCGCTTTTCAATCATGTGGCATGTGCCATTCAAACTCACATAATTTGTACTTTGATTTTAATGGCCGGTTAGTCCGCGTAAAGAGGACCTTGTTCACATAGTCAATCAGGGGTGATATCCTTCAAAGGAGGACATTCCCCAATAGAAAAGGTGTGCCCTCTGGACTATTGTTACTGGGTGTTTCACCCTATGTAACCCAATTTTGATCTGCAGTCCCTAAGACCGAAATCATTCCCATCGAAGTTTCGGAGTTGTACAGGAAGAGCTGTGAGGGTAATTTGACTCTCACCCCTTCCTAAATTTAGTTGGTTGAGGGCATTTTTGGACAGGCGGGTGGCTTGGGATGCAGTGTCGACTATTGTTCATAATACACACTTACCTTGTTCCTTGAAGGAAGTATAAAATCTTCCTTCTCTCTTCTCAAGGGGGCAAAGAAAATGTGCATTCTGTGCCAGCTTGGCAATTAACTTTTTTATATTGAACTCCGACACTGTGTGGATCTTGGGCTATTCTGTGTCAGAGTCCAGGATTCTATAAAAAAAAGATTTTGCGCCCAGATAAAGTTAGGATTGGGAGGTGCCCCCCCCTCCAACCCGCATAATCCCCCTCCTGATTCTTTGCTGTCCGGCTTGTCCTGGAGACAGTTACCGGAACCTGTTTGGGGGGACGGATCCCTCCATCTCTGAAAGAGAATATTTTCTTACCTGAATCCTCCAGGGATTCTACTCCTTCGAAAGGGATGAGCCAGACTTCCTCCACAAAGTGGGTTGTCTTTGGCTTTTGATTTCTCCTACTTACCTTCTGTTCTTTAGGTTCTAGCTTTTCGGGGGTATAAGATTTATGTTCAGGCTCTGAGGTTTTACAGGGGTTTTGTTCTGGTGGGATGGGAAGCTTCCTCTAGGGCTTTGCATCTCCCTTCCACCGGGCCCCCTCCTCTGGAACCTGTTGATTGTCAGTTTTCTTCCTGTCATTGCTACGAGGCACCAGACCCGGTTGGTGGTATTCTGGTTAGCAGTTTCCAGTTGAGGTTTCTGCTGAGTCCTCAACATGTGACACAGGTCTTGATTTAGTTAGTTGGACTTGTTGCTCTGGTTGGTAGGGAGGTTTGGGTTCATACCTTTGATGCTCCCGGAATGGTTAGCTGTCCCTTCTCCCAGAGTAGCTCGGTTATTAGGACCTTCCATCCTAGGTCTCCCTTCTTCTCGATTTGGGAATCTATTGTGGGGAGAGAGAGGTGGATTGGTCTGGAAATTGTGGTTTGAAGGGTTTCTGGGAAAGAAACTTAGGTTGAGGGGGTGGAGTATTTCTTCCCTCCTGAGGGAAGTATAGAGGGAGGTTACTTGGGGCAGTACTTACCTGATTGGACCGCTCCCTCCCGCCCCTTGTGCCAGGGTAGTCCATACAGGATGGGCCTGTTAACCTTGTATCTTGGACTGATATAGGTGGTAGGGTCAGATGGAGCGTTTATCTGTTAACCTGCCTGGCTACCACCCAATTGGATCCAAGGGTCTCTTCCGCCTCTCATTCTGCTTGTTGATGGGAGGAGTATTATTAGGCCACCCCCTATCTCCAAGTCCAATATGGGAGTATTTTTCACCTCCACTACACCACCACCTTTGCGGCCATGCTTTTTTTTCTCCTTTTTTTGTGTGGATTATTCTTGCTTTCAGAGGGCTTTTGGACCTCAGAAATCCAGGTGGCCTGTCCAATCCAGGGTTCTACGCTAATGATTTATTTAAATGGCGCCTTAAGCCAAAGCGCTTTACAGAGAATATAGCTACATACATTTATCATCCCAACCGAAGTTGGTACTCATTTATCGACTTTGGAAGGACGAAAGGCTGAGTTGGCCTTGCTGGGATTTGAACCTGCGATCTGCAGATCACACACACATAGTAGCAGCGAGCACTCAACCCGTTGAGCTATCTTTCCTACACTCACGGAAATCCCTTACTAGTTGGGTCGTAATGTATTTCAGGAGTGCATGGAAGTATGTGCTGAGGAGCTCCCAGCTATTGGTGTTCACACGAATAGAGGTCTGAGCAAATGATCGTTTCAGCACAAACTCTCTAGGTGCTTGGTCTTCCCCACACTGCAGGTTGTATGTCGCCTTGTGGGCCTCCTGTGGATTTCTGGGAATGGAGAAGTGTTTTAAAATGGCAGCCTTGTAGGTGGACCATATTTGGTGATCTTGGTGCTCCAGCCCTGCGAAGAAGCTTGAGTATTCAGGGGAAAATGTCCATTTGACAAACTCCATGGAATTATGATCACACTTAATACCAAATGAAGTCTTTATCTGGTCATAAATCTCTAGATGCTCCCATACTGAATATTTGGCGTTCTTATGGTAGGGAGTCCTAAAGCTCTTTATGGCCTTTATCTGCCGAATTGGGTCTTTCACAAGACCTCTTCTGTTTGGGAGGCTTTCTGTTCCGCTGTACCCAAGTCCCCTCACCCTCTGACTCAGAGCTGCTGCTATTGGTGGTCCATTCCCTGTCCTCTAGGTGTCACCTACCTCTGAGACTGGGAAATCCTCCCACAATGACAGGGTCTGGACTCTACTTCCCTTTGGTGCTGTGGGCTATCTGGGGTCATTTCCATTGTACTCCCCTTTTCGCACGGGGGAGTACTCCTCTTCTTTATCCCTCCTTTCCGGGTATGATGGAGAATTCCCCCCCCATCTCCCTGAATGTGTGGAGGCTTTTAAGATGCTCTTTTGAGGCCTAGACTCTGGTGTTTCTTCTGTCTGCAAAGTGGACCAGTTGGTCCCTTTGTAACTTATTTCTTCCTGTCCAACTCCCGGATCTTTTCATCATAAGGGCCCTCCTGGTCAGAAGTACATGCCGGGTTATTTTTAAATCCCAAAGCCCACTGGTCCGGCAACCTTCCCTTCTACTGGGTAGAGATGAATATTTATCAATATCTGTTAAGGACTGGCCTTCTGGCTCAGTTGGACTAGGCCTGGTTGAGTCCAGCTGCCTCGTGTGTGCCTGTTCTTGAAAACTGGCAGGTATGAAGTCTGCTGCACCCGGTACATATGATGTGGTGTGTTGCTTGAGGTCCCTGGTAAGGTCATCACACCATAATCAGAGGGTGCTTTTCCGTACCCTGACTGGTCGGGGTGCCTCAAAGCCTGTTTGTATTTGGCTATTTCACTTTCCAACCTCGCATTTGTTTTTCTCAGTCCCCATCTCTTGGTGATATGAGGAGGCCTGAGTTTTCAATTCTGACACCAGTGCTTGAGTGGCTTCCAGCACTTTACTTTGTGCCATTAATCGGTCTCTTAGTCCCTTGTTTGTAAGTTATTTCAATCCGGCACTCGCCCAAGTCAAACCCTGGCCTGTAATGCACAACTGAAATCCTTATTTATTTTTGTCTAAAAGTTCTTTTATTCTGAACGATGTACCACTCATATCACGCCCCTCTCCTGGAACCTCAGCCAACGTAAACTGAATATTTGAATTATATTTCACTTATATATATTTAAAACAGGTAACATCTCTTCATCCGAACGCGTTCGGCAATTCGAGTTCCATTTCCTTACAGTTGGCCCGCAGGCGATCTTCCTTGCTCTGGGGCCGTAAACATTGAAGTAGGAACGTGGACGTTGGGCCCGTCAGGAACGTCTTTGTGCACAAAGGGGAAGCCCGCGCATGCGCAGTAGGGTCCGCTTGGATAACGTTCCACTCAGATTGAAAAAGAAGCATCTTGCCGCACCGGAGCAGTTTTGAGCATTCTGCGTGGCATAAAAGAACATTCTCCTCACAATTTCGAAGCGTTTTCATGAACATACAGAGACTGAGCCCAAATTGGGGTTTAAAAAAAAGTGTGTGTATGTATATATGTATATTTCTGAGGCTTGTGGAATCTGCTTAGATCACATGCTGTGCATAGGCCGACATCTAGTGGAAGCTGCGGAGTATTACAGTTTGTTTTTCGAAACTCGAAAATGGGCGTCGACACAGGCGTGCCAGTAATACTATCCCTAGTGTGACGTCCACTGTACCCAAGATCCCTCACGCGTCTAGGATCATCAGATTGTTTTTTTCCGCCATACTGGTCGGAAGCATCTTGCGGAGTCCCCTGGCCTTAGCCATACTTTGCTAATAATTGAAATTTATAATTCTTTATTGACATCCTTCCCCACCCCAACGTCGACCCTCGACGGCTGGAGAAGACATCGACCGTCGGCTGCTGCATGACGGATCTGGGCCTCGCCCTCGGCCCGGGCCTGGTAGGCCGCTGGCCTCGGCCCTGCAAGTAGGGAGAGTGGGGGGTGGTACATACTCTTCACTCTTGGTATATAGGTACACCTTATATATTTCCTACACTTACCAGCCCGCTGCCTTTAGGTGCGTATGGAGGGTACCCCTTTCCAATTCTGCCCCAAGTGCAACCGCAAATACCCTTGGGTCGACAGGCACGCCTCGTGCAATCTCTGCTTGCCGAGGGACCACCCCGAAGCGAACTGCAGAGCGTGTAGTAGGTTTAAACCTAAGACACTTAAGGACCGTTCGACTAAGCGTTGGGCCCACCACGCCAGGCAGGCGGCCATGGCAGCGGAGGGCGCCTTCAGCGATGGCAGCGACGCCGTACTTTCGGACGGCGAGGGCATTACGGCGTCGAAAGACAGCCGAGCGCAGGTCCCCGACCTCGGAAGGTCGTCCGGCAGGGCGGCTATGGGGAAGACCCCCGGCAACGCAAGCGCTACACACCCTACACACACTAAGCACACTAAGTCCAACCGAACCTCGACGACGTCGACTTCTCGGAAAGAGGCACAGATAGAACGGTCCGACTCGGTGTCCTCTGGGCGCTCTCGATCGAGATCGCCTCATGACGCAAGGCAATCATCCACTCTTGCCAAGAGTGCCTCGCTCCCTAGACTAACGGAAGTTCGATCGTCGGAGGACGAAGACGACTTCCACCCCCAGGCCGCGCTCCAAGAGACAGAGCCCGCACTTAACACCAGCGAGGCCCCACGCTCGAAAAATACACCCGATCCTTGACGCCAGGCGTCGAAAGTCTCCGGGGCCTCAAAGGGACAGGGAAAACATTTTTCCACGCACGGGGAGGGGGGGGAAACAGCGGAAAGCACATTCTTCCACTCCTGTACGACCATCCTTCCCCCCCTAAGCAGACAGACAAATACAAGTCTACTGAGAGATCAACATCCAGCAAGGCTACCCTTGATAAGTCCCCTAAATTGCCTACTAAAGTCATCCCCTGTTCCAGAATGGTCCAGTGAAGACATAGACAGGGTCATGTCAAGGATGTCTTCCTTGGCTGATTTCTACGACAAGAATCCAGAGCATTTCCTCTCGTATGACCCTCGGGGGGCCACACCCTCAGGTTCCACTGATCCTATCCCCCTAAGTAAAAAGGCCCGGTTCGAAAGACCTGAACCCTTCGAGGTGCAGCCTTACTCTACTCCATACTCTACTCCACACCCCAGGTACCAAGGAGAGCCTTTCCCTGAGGGGGACCAGGAGTTTGAAATTATGGAGGAACAAAGCGGGACGGAATACTATGCGGATGATGAGGATCAGGAGGAGGGAGAAGATGAGCAGGAAATTTACAGAGTAGATTCCCCGGTAGAGAACGGAGCACCAGTTACCGACTCGCCAGTCGATAACCAGCCCCTCCTTAATGAGGTTCTCGCTCGCGCGGCAGAACATTTTCACATCGACACCCACGGTGTACAGGAGGAAAGGGACTTCGCAGAAGAGTTGGTGGGAGAGAGGAGGCCGGTCGCTCAGACCATCCCTATCCTTAAATCCATCCAACGAAGAATAGATCCGTCCCTGGTGAACCCAAACCTCACCAGAGCAGTCAACCCCAGGGTCGAAAAACTTTTCCGGGCAGCCCAGTCTGACCCTCTCTATATAAGAGGACATCTTAAACCAGACTCCCTAGTGGTTACCAACACTCGGAAGAGGGCTGGAACACCCTTATCTTCATCAGAAGCTCCTCCCGACAAGGAGAGCAAGAAACTTTACGGGTTTGGCAGGAAGGTAGCCTCAACGTCCGCCTACCAAGCAAGGATTGCTAACTCCACCACCCTGTTGGCCAGCTACAACTGCCATCGATGGGAAGAGGTCGCGGCGCTCATAGCCTCTGCTCCTGAACCCTTAAAGGGCCAATTGGCTCGGATCTCGGCAGAAGGGAGAGCCGTGTCTGGTTGCATATTAAAAGCAACTTTCGACGCCGCGGACAACGCAGGAAGACTGATAGCAGAAGGTACTGTTATCAAAAGACATGCGTGGTTACGGCAGTCGGGGTTCAAAACAGAAACTCAGGCTTCATTAATAGACAAGCCGGTGGAACCCGATCTATTGTTTGGGAAAGCGGTCGAAGACGCACTGAAAAACGCCAAGGACGAATACGAGACACTGAAATCCGTTGGCCAACTAACCAACAAACCCCCTAACCAGAGGGGGAATAGTAATTTTCGTCGCCCACGCGGCCAAAATTCACAAAGGGGCAACTATGCCCAGGGACAGGGTACACAGTGGAACAACAGCCAGCAGTCTACCCAAAGTTACGGCAGGGGTAACAAAAGAGGGCGTGGAAGAGCCAGAGGCAGCCCCAACAAGGGAACTGGCACGCCTCCACCAAAGCAGTGACGCTCAGTTCAGGGTCCCTTCTCACGCAACCCCAGTACGGGGACGCATTTCCAACTTCACCAAGGCTTGGGAAGGGATCACCTCAGACAGATGGGTACTGTCAACAGTGTCCACAGGATATTGTATAGAATTACTGCAGCGTCCCCGGAACCATCCTCCACGACAAAGAGTACACTCCTTAGAACATCAGAAGATCCTTCTCGAGGAGATTGCCATTCTGCTAGAAAAGGACGCGAGATAACTCGTCCCAGGACACCAGGTGAACAAGGGTATCTATTCAACTTACTTCCTTGTGCCAAAGAAAGATTTGACAATGCGCCCAGTACTGGACTTACGGCCTGCCAACAAGTATGTCAAGCCCCAAAAATTCCGTATGACCACGCTACAAGAGGTAATCCCACTCCTAAAAAAGGGGATTACATGGCAACCTTGGATATGAAGGATGCTTATTTTCATATTTCCATGCTCCCGGCGCACAGAAAGTACTTGCGCTTCAAGGTGGACAGTCGCCACTACCAATTCAAGGTACTGCCCTTTGGGATAGCTTCAGCACCAAGGGTATTCACCAAGGTACTGGCGGTGGCAGCTGCACACCTACGCAGGGAGGCAATCCCAGTGTACCCTTATCTGGACGACTGGCTCATAACGGGGGAAACCCCAGGAATTTGCAGGACAAACATTCAAAGGACTATCGACCTCCTCCACGAATTAGGCTTCTCAGTCAACGAGAAGAAGTCAAGCCTAGTGCCAAGCACCTCAAAACAGTTCCTAGGAGCAATCCTAGATACTCAGAAAGGGTTGACCTTCCCTTCGGAAGAGAGAATTCGGAATATACTACTGCAAATTCCACATTATCAGTCCGGTCAACAAATAACGGTACGCAAAGCAATGCGGTTACTGGGCATGATGGCGTCATGCATTTACCTGGTCCCCCACGCGCGGCTGCGCATGCGTCCTATGCAGGAATGGTTGGCGAAACAGTGGTCTCAGGCAAGTGGTCAGTGGGACGATCTAGTGGTCGTTTCGCCAACACTTGTACAGAGCCTACACTGGTGGACAAGAGAGAATCTCGCAAGGGGAAAACCCTTTTACGATCCCGAAGTACAGGCAGTGGTGACTACAGATGCATGCCTGACTGGGTGGGGAGCTCACCATCTCCACCACACAGCTCAGGGTCTCTGGTCTCACTCAGTAGCCAAGAACCACATCAACCTGCTAGAGCTTCTGGCAGTATTCAGAGCGCTTCGGGCGTTCGAGCCCCATCTACTAAACTTGTCGGTGCAGATCCGGACGGACAGCACGACAGCCATGTTCTATCTGAACAAGCAAGGAGGGACTCGTTCGCCAAATCTGTCCAAGCTTGCCCAGAAAATCTGGATATGGGCACTCAGACGGAACATCTTCCTGTCATCGCAACATGTTCCAGGGGAGCTCAATTCCCTAGCGGATGCTCTAAGCAGAGACTCCCTCCCAGAAGAACACGAATGGGTCCTTCACAGAGAGATCGTAGAAGATCTCTTCTCTTAGTGGGGTTTCCCCACTATAGACTTATTCGCCACAAGCGAAAACAAACAATGCCCAGGATTTGCATCCAGGTTCCCCCAGCCAGACTCCCAAGGGAACGCCCTATGGATGAACTGGTCAGGGATGTTTGCGTACGCTTTTCCACCAACTCCTCATCAGGAAGGTGGTGTACAAGATGAACAAGGAATCTATGACGCTCATCCTAGTTGCTCCCATGTGGGCGAGACAACCATGGTTTCCACACCTACGCAGGATGGCGGTGTGCGAGCCCATCAAACTTCCAGCCTGGTACAACCTATTGTCCCAGCAACAAGGTCAAACAGTGCACCAGCAACCCAACTCAATGAACCTGGCAGCATGGCTCCTGAGGTCATAGAGTTTGGACATCTCAATTTACCACAGAGGTGTATGGACACCCTAAAAGAATCCAGGAAACCCAACACAAGGCACTGTTACTTTGACAAGTGGAAGAGATTCGTTATTTGGTGCCAGAATAAACAAATCAACCCGGTTGATTGCACTCCTTCCAACATTGTGACATACATGCTCCACCTGCTGGATGCAGGATTGGTTTTTAACTCTCTGAAAGTACACCTGGCTGCCCTCTCGGCTTACACCACTTCCCATAGCAAGGTTTCGTGGTGGAAAGTACCAGTAGTTAAAGCCTTCATGGAAGGAGTAAAGAGACTTCACCCTCCTATTTCAAACCCACCACCAGGGTGGGACCTTAATGTGGTGCTAGCCAAGCTCATGGGCCCCCCTTTCGAACCCATGCATAAAAGCAGTCTCAAACACCTGACTTATAAAACGGCCTTCTTAGTAGCCATTACCTCTATAAGAAGGGTCAGTGAAATTCAGGCTATGTCAGTGCAGGATCCCTTCTTTACTGTCCATAAAGACAAACTGGTTTTACGCACACACACCCTAGGTTCTCACCTAAATTTATATCAAAATTCCATGTAAACCAGTCCATCGAGCTTCCGGCTTTCTTCCAGGACCCGCAAAGCTCGGCTGAGGTGAAACTACACACCCTAGATGTGCGTAGGGCGGTCCTCTACTATGTATATAAAACCAGACCGCTAAGGAAAACAGATCAACTGTTTGTCTCCGTAGCTACAGGCAGAGAGGGAGATCGCGTCTCTAAAGGCGCTATCTCGAAGTGGATTATCAACTGTATACAGCTGTGTTACTCTCTTTCTGGAAAAACTCTGCCTTTTACACCAAGAGCCCACTCTACTAGAGGCATTGGGGCCACTCTGGCTTTCATTGCAAATGTACCCCTTGACACCATTTGCAAAGCAGCTACTTGGAGCTCTATTCACACTTTTACTCAGCATTATTGCATTGACACCCATTCCAAGGCAGATACACAAGTGGGACAAGCGGTTCTAAGACACTTATTTGCTCATGACCCTTCTCACATCCCACCTCCTTCAGGTACTGCTCGCTAATCTATGCACAGCATGTGATCTAAGCAGATTCCACAAGCCTCAGAAGGGATACATTAATCACCGTAATCGTATTTCTGATGCTTGTATCTGCTTAGATTCACATGCGACCCACCCTTCCTCCCCTCTGAGAGAAGGCGCATGATTGCTTGTAGTCTTACCTTTCTGTCTATCTGCTTGGATTATCTGTACTCGCGCTACTCCTCATGCTACCTCATGTCAGAAAAAATACAATCTGAGGATCCTAGACGCGTGAGGGATCTTGGGTACAGTGGACGTCACACTAGGGATAGTATCTGTGTCGACGCCCATTTTCGAGTTTCGAAAAACAAACTGTAATACTCCGCAGCTTCCACTAGATGTTGGCCTATGCACAGCATGTGAATCTAAGCAGATACAAACATCAGAAATACGATTACGGTGAGTAATGTATCCCATATCCGAAAAAGCTTGGCCAGAATCTGCGGCACTGACAGGCCAATTTCGCAGAGGCATTAAGCCTGCAGCTGCACTTCCTTATCATACCTCACAGAGATGGCCTCTGACAGACCAGAGGAGTACTGGTACGATTATAGCGACCAGGAACCTGAGTTCCCGGAAGAGGAGGTAGACCTCTCACAAAGCTTTAAGAGAGTTCTGGGAGACACTCTAGTAAGGGCAGTGGCCCAGGGAGTGCAGCCTATTCAGGACAGATTGCAGGTCCTGGAGGAGATATTGGGCACCAGAGCTGGCACGCAAGATGATCCAGGTGAGGGGACTTCCACCACACAGCCTCTATAAAATAACTCAAGGGGGTGTAAGGTTGCCCGGAAGAGGAAACTCTCTTCTATTCCACCCCCCCCCCACCCTCCCTCCCCAGGCTCAAAAATGGGGACGAATGATAGGCCCCAAGAGACTTAGATGCCTTTTTATTAAAGACATCAGCTTTGCCCAGCCTCTTACCCCTTACCCCAGGAGTTGATAATATAGGGGACGCTCTCTTCCTTGGAGGAATACAACCAAGAGGAAGGACAGGGGGGCGCCAACAGCCTCACCAAAGAGGAGAGTAGAGAGCTAGTGAGTAAAGCCAGCTTAGTGGCGAGTACCCCAGATGAGGACACTTCAGACATGTTTGAACCTGAGGCAATTAGACACCCCAGATCCACAGAGTGGACCCCATCTCCGAGAGTGGCTACCTATATGTCAGAGGATCAGAAAACCTCTGGAGAAGGAGACCAGATTTCGCCTTAGAGCGGAATGCCCAAGGCCCAAACTCGCAGGCAAGGTATCCGAGACCCCAGAAATGGATCCAAAGATGCTCACTTTCGTTGCGAAAGCCAATAAGGATACTCGGAGGGGCATGGATAGAGCGTGGAAGTCTTCAAGACAAGATCCTCGTTTTTACGGGACCCATTGCTAAGATTATGGACCTGGCAGAGAGGTCCAAAGACACGGGAGAGTCAGTGAACCCCTCCATTCTCGCAGGATGGGCCCAACGGACCGTATGTTTATTCGGGAACTCAAACAGCTTTATCTTTGCAGAGAGAAGGAGATCGATGCTATTGATAATCGACGATAAGCTGGTGGAGGGGCGCTCAGTCTATTATTTGGTGACCCATTCATCAAAGAGATGAATAAGTTCGTAGGAACTTAAACAGCACTCGAGAAAGCACAGTCCTCCATAAGGAAAGTATTCCCAAGTCGGGTTTTTGCAGGGGCTGGCCATTACAGAGGTTGATCGACCGGCCGATACAATTCCAACAGGAGACCTCGGGGCCCGAGAGCCCAATAATGGGAATCCCGACAACAGGATGCCTTCTTTCCCAATAGAAGCAGAGGATTCAGGGGACGCCGAGGCAGAAGTTACTGCAGGCAGAATAACCCCACAGGTGAGAGAGTGTTATTTACCCCACAGTAGGCGGGAGGACCCTGCTTTTCACACACAATTGGCGCAAGCTTTCATCAGACGCTTGGATGCTACAGACCGCGCAGGGTTTCCACCTAGATTTTATTGCAGAGCCAGAGCAGCTAGCAGCCCCACAGCGCATGCATATCCCTTTAGGAATCTTCTAGATGCAGAGCTCGGTGAGCTAGCGCGCAAGCAGGCCATAGAGAGAGCTCATTCCCACTGTACAGGCTTCCTCAGCAACATGTTTCAAGTTCATCGAAAAGGCAAGGTACGTCCTGTTATCAACCTGAAAGAGCTGAACAGCTGGTTGATATACAGACACTTCACGATGGAAGGACTCTATCAGCTCTCAGACCTCCTCAGGAAAAACGATTGGCTAGCGCGCCTAGATCTAAAGGACGCTTACCTCACAATACCCATAGCAACCCAGTTCCGACCCTATTTGCAGTTCGAGTGGGAGAAAGAGATTTGGCAATTCAAAACCCTTCCTTTTGGCCTCGCCTCAGTACCCTGGGCCTTTACCAAGCTTCTGAGGCCTCTATCGACAGCGGTGAGGAGCCAGGGAATCCGGATGATAATCTACCTAGACGACATCCTTTTCATGGCAGAGGACAAGGAGAGATTGCAGAGTCAAGTTCAATGGGCAGCTTCGCTCATATCGGGACCAGGTTTCCTCATCAGCACGGAGAAATCAGTCCTGATTCCATCCAAAAGGATAGAATTTCTAGGCTTCACTATATACACCAGGAAAGCCACGTTAGAACTCCCGACGGCCAAAATAAGAGCAATAAAGAAAGACCTGAGGATGGCTCTGAGGAAGCTGGTTATATCGCTTCGGAATCTATCCAGGATAGTTGGACTCCTCGCAGCCTCCATACAAGCGATCTTCTCGGGTCCTCTACATTACCAAGCCCTCCAGAGGCTCAAGATCGGGTACTTACAGAAGGGCTGCAGATACCATTGGTTAGTGCCGTTGGACGAGGACAGCAAAACAGAGCTCAGATTGTGGCTGCACAACATGGAAGCTTGGAAAGGTTGCGCCATATTTGGAGACCTTCCAGAGCTCACCATAGAGTCGGACGCCAGCAGATCAGGATGTGGAGCCAGGTGCGGTCAAAGACGGGAGGAAAATGGTCGCAGGAGGAACTACCCCTGTACATCAACTGCCTAGAGCTCCTAGCAGGCTCTTTTGCAGTTGGAGCCTTTACAAAGGACAGAGTGAGATGCTGTATCCTCTTGCGGATGGACAACATATCAGCTGTCGGGTATATCAACAAGCTGGGATGCACGAGATCCAAGATGCTAGCGGAGCTAGCCAAGGACTTTTGGCACTCCTGTCTAGAGAGGGAAATGGAGGTCAAGGCTGAATACCTTCCGGGAGTGATGAATACAGTAGCAGACTGGAACTCCCTATACTTGGTAGATTCCAGCGACTTCGATAAACTACAGCAGAGATGGGGACCTCTACATACAGATCTCTTTGCCTCGTGGCTGAATTCCCAACTCCCCCGATACCTCAGCTGGAGGCTGGACCTAGGAGCGCTAGGCATGGATGCCTTCCTGCACTAAGGGGGGGGGGGTCACACACATTCCGCCTTGCCCTCATTCACGATGCTGGCGAGGGCACTAGCCAAAGTACGCAGGGACAAAGCGGAGATCGTCATAGTGACGCCAGAATGGAGATCGCAAGCTTGGTTTCCAGTTCTGTTGGAATTTTCCACGGATTTCCCCCCAGAGGATTTCTCAGACAGGATGTCCTCTTAGATCCAGCAGGAGCTCCTTACCCTCTGATTCAGGATCAGACCTTGACCCTCTTAGCCTGCAGAGTTTCAGGCGCATATGGTGCTTGCCAGGACTTTTCAGAGGAAGCTACAGAGCTTATCAAGGTGTCATGGGCCCCGTCAACAATACAGAGATATAATTCCGCATGGCAGACCTGGGCTTCATGGTGCAGGGGGAGGAGTGTTTCTCCCATATCAGCCCCTATAGTACAGGTGGTTAACTTTTTAGCATCACTGACCTCCGGAGGGAAAGCCTTCAGAACCATAGGAGTTTACAGGTCAGCCATTTCAGCAGGACACAATTTAGTAGACGGTGTCCCAGTGGGAGAGCACCCAGCAGTCACTAGACTCCTTAAAGGAGTAAAAGTAAGCAAGCCCCCAGGGCCGAGATACTCATCCCTCTGGGATATTAATAATATACTCCATATATTCGAGGAATGGCCGAGAAATGACCTTTTATCAAAGACAGCTTTCAGGAAAGCTAGCTACACTGCTATGCCTAGTTTCTTGGGGTGTCAAATGAAAAAGCTCTTGATCGACAGGACGAATATCTATCCGGAGGGAGTGGCGTTTAATTTAGCGCAGCGTACAAAAACTAACTCCAGGATTATTACCTATCCATACTTTCCTGACAATAACAAGCTCTGCGTAGCGCAATGCATAAAAGCATATGAGGCATCGACAGCAGAGGTAAGACCTAGAAAGGTAACTCGGCTCCTAATAGCGCACAGGAAGCCATATAAGGCAGTGGCCCCAGCTACTATCGCAAGATGGGTGAAAGAAGTAATGGACATGGCAGGCATAGATATTTCTGTATTCGGAGCTCACTCAACCAGAGGAGCCATGGCTTCCGGAGCTTTTGCAGCATTAGTTCTGCATTAGTTCTGCAGGAGTTCATGAAGGCAGCCGACTGGTCCAGTGATTCGGTTTTCAGAACTTTCTAAAGCTTTGAACAAGCATAATGCTCGCCTCTGGTCTTGTCATAGAATGAAGATTGCCAAAGCGCATAGCGCAGGAAGTCTTGATTATATTAAAGACAGAGGCGAGCATTATCCCTCCCAAGAGGAATTCGATCATATGCATTAAGGTACTCAAATGGACAGGAGAGACCTGCACAGGAATGTAGCTGTTTAAGCATTATGTCGGAAATCATTGGTGTTCAATGTATAACTATCATGTGATTGGCAGCAAATTCCCACCCTTTTACACTTGTCATCTCTTTTCATATAGGGGAGTGTGAAGATACTGGTGGGGGGTGCCTGTAGTTCCGCTCTCTATATGGTTGAGGAGAGGCACAGAGGACCCCAGCCAAGATTCTCAAGCGGTAGCAATGGACAAGCAATCAAGGTCTAGCTTCTCAGGAGGTGATGCAGGCTGGTTCTTAAGTACAGTGTAGTCCCCGAACCCCCACAAAGGAATGTCCACGATCACAATAACGCACTTTGTACTCGGACATCAACAATGGTAAATATATACAATTCTAAAGTGGTACCACCAATGTTATCGAATCTCATTAAAGTGCATCAACTGTACGGTTAAAATGACGCGGAAACCAGTAATAGAGATGGGAAGGAAAGCAGGATGGTTGACACGGTACGCAGACTACTAACCCCTACCACTAGGTACAGTTCTGTGTGTAGTTCCATCCCCCCCTCACTCCCCCACCCCCTGCCTCACCCCACCTGGGCAACCTGTAAAATAGAGATATAGCAATGTACCTGGTGGAGTAGGGTTCTTCGAAGACGCGTCGAAGGATCCTTCTTGAGTGACTCCCTTTAAAGCAGGTGCCACGGATCGTCGAGAGGCGTCGAATATGGTGAACTTGTCGGCGGCGAAGAGAAGTTCAAGGGTGCCGAGACCCCGATGTCGATCCAGGCGGTGCTAGTCAGCGACGTCCTGAGAGGATGAGGTGTGCTGGGTACCTCGGCGATGGTTTGTTCAGGACCGCAAAGAGTTTCAGAAGAACTGTGGCCCAGCAAGGGCGTCGAGTCGTCGACGTCTTTGTGGCCTTCAGGTGGCGGGAAACCCACCGGCGGATGCTGCTCGGTCGTCCTCGACTTTCTCCGGCGGGACAAGGGAGTCCTTGGATTCAAATGTTCTTAGGCAAAGGAGCGGGCGGCTCCGGTTGTCGACACCACAGCGTCAAGTGGTCACCACGGCTGGGCAGCACAACTTGGACGTGCCTCCAGCGGTTACACAAACCTGCGAACCCTGGTCAATGGCAATGGACTTCGACAGCGGCGAAGTCCGGGTGCTTTGCTTCGTTGCTTTTGAGGGTCTGACTTCCAGGGAGCTTCGGCAAAGGTTAGCGGTTCTTGGTGGTCCCTCGGAGCATTGGAAGAGGGCGCCTTACCTGGTCCCCTCTCGGATCAATCCTTGACGAATTCAGCAGCTTTCAGATCAGGTCGAAGCAAATGCAACAGCAAGTCTTCGTCTTCCAGCTGGGCGTCGAGGATCAGCAGTTCCAGTTACTCTTCAAGTGTAGACACAGCTTCTGAACGCTTCTGAACAATTTCCAGTGGTGAGAGGTCCCCAGATATACTATTTTGTCTCTCATCCACACTGCTGGGTCACTCTCAGCAGCCAATCATCCAGAAGGGCATTCATGCAGTCAGTCAGCCAATCAGGCACACACTGCATTCAGGCCATCTTCCTCCCTCTCAGACACTCACAACAAGGAATGTGGATTGAGACAAGTACTCAGCCATTCAACACTACACACTGCATTCAGGCCAGTTTCGGGCAGGGCTGTCTCAGTCTGTCTCTCATACCAGAAACCAGACAACCACAACAAGAAGTGCATATTGGTCACACACTCCATTCACCCAGGTCCCACCCACAGGAGGTACCCACAACATAGTCACTGGGAAGGCTCCAGTCAGTCTGGACTGGACTTCACAACAACACCATATATGGAACTTCCACCCAAGCGCCGGTCAGGGGTAAGGGACAGAGTCAGGGCTTCCCAGGACTTTGGGAAAACAAGGTAATCGATAATAGAAAGCAAAAGGCCACAGGGGCCATCTTGTTTTCCATCGGGAATCAACTGATTCCAATGGCAGGGCCTGGGGACCCCCAAAATGGAGGATACTCAGCGCGCCTGTCAGTCAGCATGGAGCTGCCACCAGCCCATACCCTGCTCTGCGGGCCACCCATAGTTGCCAAAAAACATGTACCCCCACCCATGGGTGCCGTAAGGGTATCCCACGGGTCTGTTCACCAAACCAAAAGAGCTGCACCGCCAGGAGTCCCACATGAACTCCTGCGCAGAAAATATGACAGAACACACGATAAAAAGGCAATAAAGGACAAGGATACGGAGGCCCTGTCCCTCCGATGCATTTCCAGTATCACAGGGAGGACCAGAAGAATCCTCGAATAGCCAGCTACCAAATCAATAGGGAGGATCTAAGAATCGTACAGCATAGAGAAGACGGCACGTTCAGTTATGAGACTGTTACTAGACTGTTGAGGTTAAGAGAGTCGAAGACAGGAAAAAGCAGAGGAAGGCACCTAGTCAGAGGGACACTTATACCAGAGGAGGACACCTCATTGGAGTACAGGAGCGAGGCTAGGACTACCAGAGAGCCAGAAACTCAGGGAAAATGTAGTTGATACACTTCTGTTTCGTTTAAGTTTATTTTGTTTATTTTCTGTGCCTGTTGGGCACATTTTGAAGGAAAAAAAAAGGAAACTATAGATCATAAGAAATATGAAGATTTAAAAAGCTGTTAAGCAGAATTAAAGAAGAATAAGCATAATGCTCGCCTCCGGGTCTTTAATAGAATCAAGACTTCCTGCGCTATGCGCTTTGGCAATCTTCATTAAAGCAGTTGATGTAAGCTACAAGCAGACGTTGATATTTTTTCTAGCATAAAAACTGAGGAAGTTATAGATGTTTTAGTGGAGGTCATTTTTTCGAGACGGGCACGAGAATGGGAAACAAGAATGCATTTTTAAAAGACAAATGGGATTTCTTACACTAGATTATGACTATAGACAAAGATGCCACACATGAATCTCCACAGTTCCTGGCCAGGGAACCCTTCAAGTGGTGGATACTGTTTCTTTCTGGGATTCACCTTAGTTACTCACAACACTAATGATTTTAGAATATAAATGAGAAACTCAGCATAAGAAAAGTTTAACAATTCAAAAATACCCCTAACAATATCAGGTTCTGAAGACAAGATAGGATGGGTTTAAGATGGGGATTAACTATGGAACGTACATATACTAGTGACACAGTTCTATCTATAGATACTCACTAGATATGTTTTTACACGGAACCGTCAGGATTCTGGTCCATCAAGATTTCTGGTCAGGGAAGGGAATCTGGTTCTGGGACACAGCTGGGTACATCGGATTGGACTGGGTCTGTTCATAGCACGGCACAGGACTGGATCGGATCTGCAATGGCTCTGGTCACTGGACGGCACAGGACTGGATTGGATGTTTTGGTTCTGATAATTATTTCAGCAGGCAAGCAGTACAGCACAGCCCGGCTGTATTTTTGATTCCCCTTAGGTTTCTGGCCTTGGCTCTGGTTCTGGAAATTTAAGGCCCAGCTGAAAATGGTTCAGCTCTACAATGGGCCTTTCTGCTTTGCCAAGTTTCTGCAGTCTAGAGCAAGGAAGATGTAATTCTGCAGCTGGGTGCTCCGCCAGCATTCGGGTAGTGGGTGAATCGGTCTGTCTTTCTGAGTGCTGAGCGGTCTCTATTTATGCTTATGATAAAGGGGTGTGTGGGCTGGTTTATCCTAAGCTTGCCCCTTTTACAGGGATTAGTCAAGGTCTCCTCTCTGCCTTGATAGGAGGAGAAAAACAGGGTGTCACCTTTATGGTGTGAGTTTATGAGGCTTAGAGTCCACCCCTGGCCTCTTGAACACGATCTACTTTTGGTACAATACATATTTCCACATGTGCAACCTCTATAACAATCATGTATACAAATTACATATTTTGTGTAGCAGTTACTCCTCCAAGCCCTGTCGCTGTGGGATTTTGTCTGCTGTTCACAGAATTTTGCCCTTTTCATCCGGAACACAATGTCCAATTTAGGAGCCAATTTCTACACATGTGAGCGTTGAACATGGGCATACTTGTATAAAGTTTCATACTGCTATCAGAAATACATATTGTGTAGTATCGCATTTCTGCCGTTTCTTCCCAGAACATGCCACAGAGTTCTGGCGCCTTTTCACCCGTGCATCCAGAAATTACATTAACAATGCTGTTCTATATTTTGCACAATTTTACATAGTAAGTTATCAGTCTTTTTAAAAATGTGTCTTTTGCCCTTGTTAAGCAACAAATGGTTGTTTAGCTCCACCACTTTGGTCTCTCCCTGGGACCCAGGAGCGTCCAGGGCAGAGGCCATTTACGACCCTTCACACTTCCTTTAGCTGGAGGATGTCCATTGTCTCCTTCCCCCTGCAGACCAAATTCTTCCCCCACCCTATAATCACTTCGGTGTGATTTCCTGCTGGAGGGAGAGGCCTTGCGCCTTTAAGGAAAGCTGTTATTCCAGTTTGGGTGGCTTTTAGCCAGGCTTAAATTTAAATGCTAATTCTGTTGCATTTTTCCTTGGCTTAAAAACAAACTTGTTGTTTCAAACTAGCAGCTAGAACACTTATTTGGATGTTTACGGGTGTTTTGTACCGACATTCTGCAGTTTCATCCACAAAGAAAAAAGGATTTAAAGCCAGATTTTGGGGTTTCCTTTAGCATAGCACTGCTTTTCCCTCTGTACTCCATTTTCACTTGTTGTGAAGCCCAGTGACATATTTCAGAAGTAAGATCTCTGTTCCACCACTGACAACATGGGCAGCCATCTTTTTGTGCTTTGCAGAGCGGTTTTGGCGTGCACAAGGGTTTTGCGGCCATTTAGATATTTCTGGCACCATCAGAACACAGTGATGCCGCATGGTATTTTCCTTCTGCGATGCTTGTATCATCTGGTCTCCTGAAAAAGAAACCATCTGAATATGAGCAATCTACTTCCCTGGTGCAATTTTGGCCTGTGTTGCCTGCTCTGCTTGCCTCGCATGTTTCATTAATTTTGCATTTTCTAGCCTCATGTCAGTCAGTTCCTGAGACCATAACTCACTTTTCTCTGCATCAGTCCTTAACTGACACACTTCCTGAAACAGGGCATTATTCTCTTGATTTAATTTGAAATGGTCTCCCCTCAACTGCTCTCTGCTGTTTCAAGGTGTTCAGATCTTGGTGCATCTGATCGAATTCATCCTGAGAATTATGCTCCTTAATAATAAACTGGCTTTTTCAGCTTTCAATTGTTTAACATGTGCTTGAAATGTGAAAATGTCCTCTATGCAGGCTCTATAATGAAAAACCTGCACATTTAGTGTTTTGACTTGCGCTCAGATTTTCCAAATTCTTTATACTCCCCTTGCAGTGCTGAAAATTGAGCCTCTCGCTCTGCACTTGCTTGCTGTGGTCGCTAACTCATCTTTTAGCGGTTGAAGAATAATTTCTAATTTTGACTCTCAATTTTGGCTCTGTTGCACTTGCTTCTAATTGTTTCAACTATCTCTAGGCTTGATTCAAAAGCTCAGCCTGGTTTTGCACAGAAGCCACACTATCCTGGTGTCTTTCTTTCATGATCAGCATATGGAAGTACATATATGCTGTGAGATGAGCCATTTTAATTTGCTCATCTTTGCTGGTCTGTCATGTAAAGGTTTGTCAGGGCCTTATGTAATGACACATTATCCTGCCACACCTTGTTTGCATAGGTAGCCTCCTGCATCATTCTAGCTTGCCACATTTAATTTTCTTGTTCTACCCATTCACCTTTAATAATCAATTTGGATAGGAGGTGTTCCCTGGCCATATTGATTGCTAGGGTGCTCATTCTGAAATGTGTTTGCACCTAATAAACTCTCTATGCAAGGGCGAAAATCTCAACCCTGTTCCAGTTTAGTTTCCACTCAGTGACAACTCAAAATCAACAATTGTATCTATATACTGCGCTGGAACTCGGGGTACAAGTCTGAATGGCATCTTTGCAATGCAGCTTGCCACCCACTGTAATGCAAATACACCCAAATGAATAGTCTGCTACTACTGCACGGTCACAAGTGAAGGCTCTCAACCAAAACCTTGCCACAAGCCCCCAGCTTTGCCACAATTAATTAGGCAGTCACACTCAACTCGGGCAGTCGACCGCCCCCTGGAGCAAGGTGGCGCGCACCCAAAGTGCTTATCCAAATTCAACTTCAGTGAGACCTCTAACCCGTCTTCCACCACCCCAACAAACACCTATAGCCCAAATGAGCTATGAACCAGGCCGGTGTACAGTAAGAATATATATTTAAGGTTTGACAAAACGGACTATCAACCACCAATGGTGTGGCAACACCCAATATGCAGATTACATTCGGTTATTAAAACGCAGGTAACATTTTGAAACGTGCAGTCTCAGCGTGCATCAGATTTCATTGCGAATTATCCAATAGGAAACATTCAGAATGCAATGTAAAAATCTTTTGGCTTGATATGGAAAGACCATGTTTGAGAAAGAAGCTGATTGGGAAAATCGTTTTTTAGTCTTATTTGAAAGGCACAGTTGAGAAGAGGAACTCCAATAGGGAAATCGCTTTTCAACTTTTATTAAAAAAGACAAGGTTGGGAAAAACACATTTAAATGAGAAGCAATGCTTGGTAATTCTGGTTTGGGATGCAAGGAAATAAATGGGGAAGTTTGTTTTACATCCTCTACATTCACTTGAATAGCAGCGTTTTAGGGTTACTTACTTTGGGATTATGGACATACCCCATTTCGGGACAGAAGTCGGGGGTTTCAGGAGGACAGTCGGCCAAGCCTTTATCGTCTATACTGGCTTGAACACACTGGGCATGAATGTTAGTTTCTAATTCTAACACTCATCCTGTGATTTTCTACATGCAAATTAATTGATTTAACTTCAATGCGCTAAGTATCTAGACAGCTTGCCCCATCCCCACAATTTAATGGAAAGGATTAAGGCGGGCTGCTCCCAACACAATTCAATTTAAATGTATAGGGTGACTTTCTATAGTGTAATTAATTTGAATTGGATTTAATACAATGTGCCTTCCCAGTACAAGCCACTACCCGCTATGCGAGATTGGAGATTAAGGCTGGCAGTGTCCCCCTCACTCTTTTGATGGCATTTAGGATCTCTCTACTTACATGGGAGGCATTGCTCAGGAAAAAACAGCAGGGCGACACTGAGGACAGCACAGATCTGTCAAGGATTTTCTAGTGCAGACAGACTCACTCTGGCTCCTCTGATTGGATCCCAACTAGCGTATAGATTTCCCTGTCACCGACTCAAAAGGATTGATGCCTCTCTGCTAGTTGTTCCTAGCAAGAGTTCCGGCTGCAGGCTACCTCTCGGAATCAAGTGGCAAAGCCCTGTTCTGATGCAAAATTCACCTCTTATAGGGCTGATGACACTCCTACATTATCATAATTCCCACGGAAAGCATTGGCTAGTACTCTCGCTTCACCACCCACCAAGACATCCACTGACTGCTTGTAGGACCAGGAGTTGGGGTGGTGTGTGTATGATGTAGGCTGAGGGAGGAGAGCTTTGTCATCCCAATAAATAAAGAATAATTCTTCCAAAAGAACATGAGTAATTTGTTGTAGGCTGAGGGAGGAGAGCTTTGTCATCCCAAAACGACATGTGTGATTTACCTTTTTGGGTTCTGACAATCTAACATGGCAGCTATGCTAATTTTTCTGATTACTACATACATCTATATATTTTTGGATTCTACATTTTATGGCGAATCAGAAAATACTAATTTTATTTCGGCACACCCTTCCTGGGTGGAGCCACTGTTTTTCGTGGTTTGCTGTTGCGCCAAAATAGTTACAACTCTGACACTACATACTTCCAACATTAATTTCACAGTCTATTACTCTATCAATATTTCCAATTTATCAGATTTATAAAAATACCAGAATCATAATTTTGATCATAACTTAAGTGAACTGGCTTCTTATCCCCTTTAAAATGAACATGGGTGGGCTCGATCGGACACCCGATGAATATTTTATTCGAAAAAATGTATTCAATGTTTAATCAATGGCACTGCATCATAGGTGCTCCCAGATTCACTCTTACAATGGCACCCACCAATTCGTAGGTTTCTATTTCTCCTTAAGCATGTGACCAGCCATCTGCTCGGGCCAATGTTTAATCTACCCTCTTCTCCTGAGCTTCAAAGGGCTTTGCTCAGGGCTAATGCGCCATTAATAGGGAACCTGACCTCTAAGGTCATTTCTGTTGGTGGTTTTATCTGCAAATACCATAATTTCAATCTACTACTTTGTATATTTTAGCATTTAAATTGACAGCCAGGCCACCTTCTCCTAGTGCTCCTCAGCCAAAAGGTCTTGTTTTCAAATTTTCAAACGCACAGGCCTTTCAGTTTAGTGGTAAAAACACCAGCTGCTCCCATCCTTCTGAAAATATAGCTTTAAATCGGCAAGATGTGCTCACATGTAACATTTTAGCATTCTATCTAGGCCTGCTGTTCATAAATACAATCTTTCTTTTCTACTACATTAGAATAGAGGTAGATTCACTATTAATCTAGTGAACACAGATGGGCCACAGTTATATAAGAACCAATGTTCATGCAAAAACAAAATAGGCCTTTACCTTTTTTAAAGTTGTCATTTTATGTGCTGAAATTAAGTCTCTTTATTCCTCATGAAGGCAATTTGTGATTCGACTTTATTTTTCAAATGTAAGGCATCATTCCTCCTTTTTAGCTTCCAAATGCACAGTATTTCAAATGTATTCATTTCCTTCCATGTGCACTTCTGCAGCCTTTAATATGTTGCGTGCCTTTACACGAAGTCAGCAACTGTAGTGCCACATGTCTTTGGAATCCACGCAGTTAACAATACTCCAGTTCGAAGTCCCACTTCTTCCGCTGAGTGCCTGTACATTCTAACAGAATGGAGGGAGGCCCATTCTTGCTCATTCACTAGGCCTTATGTTAAAATAACTATACCATCTTTTATATTTCAGTGGAACTCCACACTTAGCCAGCTTAACTCTCACAATGGGGTGTAGCATGGCCTCCATCTTTGGTTCTGGGGCTGTTTTTTTACCCCATACAGAGGTTGGATTGCACAATACCCAGCCTGCAGACCCCAACAGAGACTGCTGTGTAGGCTCTGGCATAGCTTTCTCCTTTCCTCCCCTCTACTAGTCGGAGGAAAGGCATGGACAAGGATGAAGATAAACCATCAATCCTCAAACAGGGCTTCCAATAGCCCCACTTCTTGGTGAATGGCTGTGTTCTTTCTGGTTAGCAAGATCCACTAATGTTTACTCTTCGCTTACTGTGGGGATATCCAGTGACAAACCAGGATCGTCCTCATCAACACTGAGTACCAATTCTCAAATCCTGCCGTCGTCTTTGCGCGCTTAGTGCCAGTACTCTATTTATATGGCTCCTATTGTACATGGGAGTAGCACATGAGATACCTGGGATGCCATTCTTTGTCGGAGAAGAAGGCAGCATCCAAGAATTAGGACTTTATTGTGAGAATTCTTTTATTCTTCCCGGACTAAGAGGCTCCCGTTGATAACATGGGGCAGGTAGTTCAGCTAAATGGGAAGATTGCACAGATGGCATTTTAGGTGCTTTGGGTCTGGTGACAGGCATTGAATTTCAATAGGTCCTCAACGACTCGGCAACTAGCACATTCTAATGCTCCACCAGTTCAATGGCTTGTCCTGAGAAACCCTGCTTTAAAGGTAACCAACCACGTGAATGGTGAAAGTATGCCCCTCATTGTGGGACAGAATGAAACAAGGTGACCAAGTTGGGCCGATTTAGGTAGGTTGGATTGGACAATAAAGCAAACCGTACCTTCTGCCCAGTGCTTTTCACACTTCTATCAAACTGGGCACAGGGAGCCAGGGCAGGCATCAAGCAGATGATTCTTCAGACTAACATTCATCATCCGCCAAAGGCGCTGAGGCTACACCAAAACCGCCACCGCAGCCACCACCCCAAACACAGCTGCACTGAGCCTGGGTAGCTTCTTGCCGACTAGGTAATCCAGGAGAATGTCGAAGGTGGCCAGGAAAGGACCGTAAAATTTGAGAAAAGTCAAGCTACATCACTCAAGGTGCTGCACGCGAAGTGCACCCCTGCTTTTAATGGGATGGTAATAGTGTACAGCTGACACTAGCATAAGCACACAATAATGGAGTCACTGTAAATGTACTCTTTAACAAACGTGCATAAAATGAACATGCTGTATTTAAAACCGTGCAAAAAAGCCTTGTGGCAGCTAAGGTAGACGTCTTATTTGTGTTAGACCTGACTGATGGGATTAGTTTGGTTGGGGAGCTGCAAGTGAAGGCAGTCTTGGGGCATTGCTTGATTGACCCCATCATGGAAATTCAGAACAAGATTTGACAGAGGTGGCCCTGGAAAGATGTCCGAGATGGGTCTCCGATTCAGAGGCTTGCTGTCAGTCAAGTGATCAGCCGAAGATCTTCAGTTAGTGCTCCTAGGTCTTTAAGACCAGTACTAGGATATTTTCTATTTGTGCTTAGCTTTTTTTTTTATTTCGATTTGATTAGTTTTATTCCTCTATTTTTATGTATTAGGCTACTGACCTATTTATGTGGACAGAGGGACTTCTACTGAAGTCACCCTGTCATTGCAACTATTCCAGGTTCATTGTGGTACTGGGTTAAGGTGATTACATCAAGCTACATTGGTTTTATGGAGTATGCAAGACATTCTATCACATGTGTAGCCCAATGCAACTTCTTGGCAGCGATAATGACACCAATATATATTTGAGTCCTGCTCATTGCCATTTTGTGTTTGGTGCCTCCTTTGTTCAGGCAATCACGAGGTAGGCTTAAAGTAACCGCTATGCACACATGGGCTGTGTGAGCTCACATGACAGACTCCATATTAGGTTTTTACTGGGTTGTCCAGATCACATCCTAGGAGTATCCAGATGATCTGACCACCTGACCATTTATTCCTAATCCTCCAGTGTGATGGGTGTGCTGACTTTGGCTATCCTCTGTGAGTGGTGGTACTGGCCTGCTGGAAGATTTCCTGCCATTGCTTCGATTTTAAGGCCACATTTGGCACATTTGGCATAGTGGCTGAATCCTGTGTTCTGGTCTCTGGTTTGAATTGTCGGCTTCTGAACATCCATCCCGGGCCTCAGCAGTCATCCTGCTGACACCACTTGTGTGCTGGGTCAGGCCTTCCATGCTGGGACCATCCTTGGTGGTTCTGCAGCCGTGTCCCCGTTATTCCACGAAGGTCATTCCACTTTGGTGCTAAAAGCCGCTGCTGCCTGAAATGGTGTTGACTCTGGCAACCCTGCCTTATCTGCTCCTCTAGGATGTCTGGGTTCCCTCCACGGTCGTCCTCTTAGTGGAACCACCTTCTATGGCCTCCTCTGTGCCCTTTGTGGCACAAGTTCCTGCTTTCCGCGTTCCACTGCCGTGCGAGTCTCCTTGCTTCTGGCTTGAGGGGCTCCCTTGTGCCAATGCCGCATTCTGTTGTGGTTGTTGGCCAAGGATTCCCGGAGACATAAATAGAAGCACTGTACTTACTGGGTTGTTCCACTTCCTCCGAATGGTCTTTCTGGACACAAACTGTGTCCTGGGTTGGTTGGTGGGTGGGTTATTCTTGTTCTCCAGCATGGGGTCTGGCATGGATTCACATGCTCATGAATAGTCCCGTCAGGCAGGGAATAGTCTGTAAAAGAAAAAGTTACAAACTGTCTTTCTCCAATCAATGAGCTCTGGGTCAAACTGCCCCCAGCCAAAAACTGCCCTTTCCCTAAGCCCCTCCTCTGGCAGCCATCTTTAGAATTTTACCCCACGTTCAAGTGTTTGGAGTTCTTGTGTTTTGCTCCATGTGGTTTTCTACGTTTTCGTGCTTTTTTCGATAATAAGGTTCCTATTTTTGTCAAATAGAACCCATGTGCTCTTTCTTCCTTTGCCCAGCAAGTGGGGATCCGTTTGACGGCGTCTAAATGCCCCTCAAGGGCAAGAATCGTTGAGTTTATCGAAGACTACAGAAGGCCATCAGGCCTAACCACACACCAGACCATGTCGGAGGAGGAGGAGGGAGGATCCCTCTTCAAGCCCTGTTCCAGCTGCAGATTAAGGAATGTGTTTGTGGAGGACAAACATGCCCCGTGCCTCTGTCTCCATCTGGACCACTGGGAAGCGGATTGTGAAATCTGCCTTGGGTTTCTTCAAGTGCACTGTCGAGGATCATCACAATAGGTTGGCGGCGTGCCTCAACACCAAGGCCTCTACCCCATGCTGCAAGCAGAGGCAGGCCTCACCCCAGACCAGCTGGTCTGAGGAGCAGGCTTCTAAGTCCTTTGAGGGCGCTCCATCAGTGGGGGCCCAAGACGAGGCCAAGGACTGGGAGTCAGTTTCCGTTGTGGTCGCTGTGCAAGCGAGTCCCACGATGGGCAGGGCGCACTCATCTTCACGGTCTGCCTCCATCTCAAGTGATCGCTCCACCACCTCCTCGACGAGGAAATCAGCTAACCCAGGTAAACTGCGGGAGAAGCCGAAGAAGACCAAGGCGCAGGGAAAGGTGTCCGACCTGCACCTGAATGCCATGGTGGTCCAGGCGTAGTCATCCTTGAGGATTGAGCTGGTGGCGGCCGCCCACTCGAAGGCAAAAGGGGGTGACCCTGTCCAAGTGATCCAGACAGCGCCCAGAGTAGCCCTCCCCACGAGGTGGGAGGCCCCAGCCAAGCCGGTGGAGATAACACTGGAGAAAAGGCTGCCCGAGACCTACCCGTCAGGATGCAAAGTTGGGGGGGGGGGGGGGGGGGGGGGGTTGGAGTGGAGGCTTCAACCGTTCTCGCGGGCATGGATATCTCTTCCTCAGACGAGGAGCTGATGTCCGTTTACACGGTCCCGGAGGACGTGGGGAGCGACAACGGCAGAACCGCCAAGGGGGACGGTGAGAATGCAGTCTACGTGGGTCCTGGGCCCATCAAGCCGATCTCCCCCCCCCCCCCCCCCCGGACAACAAGTCCAAGGGACATAATGCTGGGCATCCTTTGAACTCTCCACACACTTGTTTTGGAGATCTGGAAGAGGATATCGACACCCCCTGCAACGGTGGCACAGGGCCCAGCAGCGGCAAAGAGAAAGCGTCACCCAGAGCTGCCTCATCTATCGGCGCACATACCGCCCCCCCTAGGGTTACGAGGACAGACACGGCAGCGACTGACATGGACGGCAGCAGCGCGCCTCTCTGCTGCTGAGGGCTTCTCCCCCAGACGAAAAAAATCTACATGGCTTTTGTCGATCTGGTCCAGGCATTTGATCAGATCGTCGTCAGAAGCTGTGGTCTAAGCTGGAGGCGAAGAACTGTCCTGTGTCTATCTTGGAGCTGATAAAAGCAATACATCGAGTTACTACAGTAAGAGTCCGACTGGATAAATCCGGCCTTCTATCTGAAGAAATACCTACAGCCAGGGGAGTTGAGCAGGGGTGCCGGTCTAGTCAAGCACATGCCCTGAACCAAAAGTATGGGCGTTTTTCCATCTTACCGATTCTTACTTTTTACAAGTCCAAAGTTGTGCCAACAATAACTTATGGATCGGAAGCAATGCCCAGCACTCCAGAAACGATTTGGCCTCAATTGGAAGGCCTATTTTGGAAAAAGGTCTTAGGTCTCCAGCAATCTACACCAATCCAAATTATACAGCGGGAGCTGGGCCTTTCATCTTTAAAATTAAGTTATCTGGAATAGCCTCACTCTCTTCAGGAAATCTTTTACATTGACATGACCCGAAATTTTGGAGATGTTGTATCAAGAAAACATGGCATCCTAAAATTCAATGTTGCAGAATTGGAGAAGGAAAATGTGCTCCATTATGGAAGAAATCGGGGGCTCAATTAAGGTCATAGTTACTAATCCTATGTGAATTAAGACCAAACAGAGTCAGATTGGATCAAAAACTTCGATTCAGCGGGCAGATACTAGTCAGTCGCCCATACCTTAGGGGAGCCACATAAACTGGACACTACTTGTGACTATTTAAAACAACTCCTGGACAAAAATCTGAGACCAATTTTTGTGGATCCACCTGAATCTCCAGCCCACGAACGAAATCGGAATCATTTGAGGCCTGTTTGAAAGCAAAAAGTGTAGTTTCTGACAAGACACTACAACAATGGAAACATTAAAGCACTGGGTCACCTTGTCCAGCCTGGACGTAGAGGTGTACTAAATACTCAGTCGTTTACTATCCAACCTTCAAAAGCAGGAGACGGACGTATGGTGGTAACTTCTGATTGCAGAGACCCATGTGATTACAATGGTTGCATTTTTGAAGCCTCTGGTTAACACAAGGAATTAGGAACGATAATTCTCCTTTCGTGATTCTTTTTAATTATGGAATAATCAGTAAATGGAATTTTCATTTGGATGTGGAGTACTGTAATATGTGATTCCAGTTTGCTAAAACAATTGTTTCAATTATATGCAAAGAAAAATGAGTACACTTATAAACCTAGAATGATACACTGCACTGATATACTCTGCCTGGCTCTTTGCAGGGGGTATCTGCAAATGAAAAATATATACATGTTACAGAATAAAACGGTCTGATCGAGTAAGTACTTGAGCACTTTCACAGATCGCCTCTAGAGAACTCCAACTCTCAGAAGTGGTTCAAGGGTTTGTATTTTCAATTTAGCAAGGGGCCTAGTGGCTGTCCCTCTTTCCCTAACCTAGGGATGTACAGTCCCACCTTCACCCAGGCTTCCCTCTACCCTGCACTGTTACTATTTAGAGGTAGCCCCTACTATTTGAGAGCTAGCTGGCCATTGTTAGCCTATAGTCGAAAGTATTCTTTATCTTCCTCTGGCAACAATCTAGGTGACACCTTTTTGGATGCCTGGTTAGATAGTGCCTTTTAAACACCGAGTTATTCCTGTAGTCTTCCAACCCTTGTACTCTTTTCCACAGTGTTCTTCTCCTCCCCCTCTTCGCCATGCTGCTCCCTTAACTTCCCCCTCTGCTCCACTCTCCATTATCTGTCCCCCTCCAATGATATTGCTCTCACTCCTAACTACCTACTAATCTCTCATTATTCTCTGCTACTATTCTTCTGTCTCTACACCCAAATTCTCTCTGCTCCACAAGCCTCCCTCCACCCACACACCACTGCTACTTCACACCACTATTTCAGCCACCCTCCTTTCGCTCCTTCAGTCATCCCTCATTCACTCCCTACTCTCCTATTGCCAATGTCACTCATGCTCTTTACAGTCCCTAACACAAGACAGTACCACTTTCTTTAATCAGCCAATACCTCACAGCTCTATAACCTGCCTTTGTTCATCTTTCCGTTCTCTTTTCTCCTTCTGGTCTCTTGGCCTACTGCTGTCATCGCCGCCGCCTCTGATCTCTGTTGAACTACTCACACCTTCCTGTTGTCTTATATCCTCTCCATCCTGCCTCCATTTGTTCTCCCAGCTCAATACTTCCCTGCCCTCTCTCCTCAAGAGGTGTGGCACATCAAAACACAACTTATGTGGTTTCATCTTGACCTTTTTCACTTGTGAAGTGTTGGGTAAGATGTTCATTGTAAAAGTACGTTTTCCTTACCTGTGTCAACCCCAGAACTGTGCTTTTATTGGTTGATTATTTTTCCTTATACCTCTGAGTGGGAACCTTTTTCCACACACTCACAAATGACACCCATAAAAAGTAAAATATTCTAAGAGACTCCATAGTGTTTTTTAAAGTTTTCCTCTGACAACATTTTGGCAATAAGTGCCTATTGTTGCTGGGTTGCCCTAGGGGGTTCACCTTTTTAACTTTCTCTGGCTAACCTTGTGAAAAGTGTAGTTCTCAAGGGTAAAAAGGATCTTTGAATCATTTTTTACATTTTATTTGGTGAGACCAGCACCCCTCCCCTTATATGGAGTTCTGGGGAGATGCTGATCATCCCCTTTCTCATTTTAAATGCAACAGTTATGTTACAAGGACAAACTTGCCTTTAATCGCTGGTGGCAGTTAACCTTTTTATTTGTTGCACCTTTTACCGTGGGGTGTTTGCACAGCCCTGTTTACCAAAATGGCCCTGGTCTTTTTTTTTTTGTGTTCCTTGTTCTTTCTTGTTCCATCCTCTGACATCCAGGGATGGGTGCAAGATTCCATTTCAAACTGGGAGGCTGGCTTTCCGGAAAAGATTGCCAACCCCCCAGGTTTGAATGGTGCAAGGCTGTTTGATTGTCTGGGTTCCTGCATAAAAGTCTGAACCTGGAGTCTGAAGAGGTAGTTGACCACTGGAACCAAAACCGAAGAGGAAGAATTTACGCCTAAGATGATTTCCAACGATTGGAGAGCCTGTTGTGTAACCGGAACATGATGTAGCCCTTCCTTACAATCGACCTGGGGACTCTGAAAACGACGACCCCAACACAGAGCCTGGTGAGACCCACTAAACTCCAGAAGACCTGCATTTTGAGCCATCCCATGCCGTGTTACGACCTTGCGGGGCTGCAATACCCCAATACTCTGGAACCTCGAGCCATTGTGTGGTGCACAGACTTCCGAATCTCGCTGAAACTTTGTGGGCATCCTGCTGGATCTCCAGAGGCACGATTCTAGTCCAAAAACATCCACTCACCAGTGTGCTGAAACATGCAAACTACGAGAATCTGACTGACCATATTCTGTCTTCTGTGCTCCTGAATAGGTGCCAAATCCACAGAATCGCATCCATCCGCAAACCTTTCCTTGAGCCTTTCCCATGATCCTTGCCGCAAAAGTCCTTCCAGTGTCCTGTCTTCTGGGTTCTTGATGCATGAATTAAACAACCAGGTTTCTGGCTGCAGATCCTGAAGTCGTCCTGCTGCAAAATCTTCATCTGTGCTGAGGTACTGTGCTGGCTTGGGTATTTACTTAAGTCTCCTGTGATTCCGGTGTAGTTTTGTGGTATTTTCTGTGATGGTAGTCCTCTTGTCCAGTGCACCCAGGCCCCTGCTGGAATCCTTCTAGGGTCTCTTATTTAAAGCCCCTGGACCTTCAAATAACTCTAAGGTAAAGTACTTGTTTCTATCTGCCTGTTGGGCACTAGACCTTAGTGACCACCTCCCCCCCCCACCCCCCATCTGCCACTGAGAACACTCAGGATACAATTTCTAAGGATTGGGCCTTTTGCCTGGACTAGAGAATAAGTGTTTAAAAGTTTCTTAATTGTAAAAGAAGTTGGTTGCTAACTATAACTCTTGAGTTATTAATTACCTTAGAAATGTTTTGCCATTCTGAAAAGTATATGTAACATCTTTCTTTCCTTAAACTGTTTTGCTATTTGAACATAAAGTAGATGTATGGTTATATTACTCACCTGTGATTTGGTAGTGCCTCTTCCCAGAAGTAATGCTGTTGGTTTCACTTTGCTATTCCTGTTAGGATGGGTCTTGCTTCCCCTGACCTGCTGTTAGCCTGTCCAGACGAAGTCTGTATTAGGTTTTACCTACCTATAATAACCTTGAGTCATTCATAAAGTGAAACACTGGGTTTTGCTTTCCCTGGTCTGTTGTAGACAGACACGAATCAGTCTTAGGTTTATTCCTGCCTTTAAGTTAATAGCTCCTGCAAAAAGTGTATCAGGTTTACTTACCTGGAGTATAGCTGTTATCCTAAAAAGGGTTTGTTATTGTTTCCCTTAGTCTGTGAACTTAAAAGCAACTGTAATTGAATATTACACCCCAAGGCCCAACTCCCCTAGAACAACTATTATCCTGAATCAGAGTTATAGATTTATACTGTTCCAAGAATCTGTGTTTCAGTAGATCAGAAAAGTATATTGTCCAGTTGATATGTCTGTGTCTTGCTGAGCGTCACGGTACAGCTCATAGGGTCTACTCCCCTTATATTACTGAAAGTATTCTAAAAAGTAACTTACTTGGTTTGACTTCCCTAGAACTCCTGTTAGGTGTTCCAAATTAGGTTATATGCTTTTGGTCTCTGTACCTTCAAGCATAGTGTGGTCTTCCATAATGTGTTTATATAATCTGTGATATTACTGATCTCCCCCAGGATTTATCTGGGCCTACTTGTATTTAAATAAGCCATTTATTTTTTTACAATACATGTTTTTCAGAGTTTCTTTGGAACATTTGTATTACAATTTCTTTGTACTGATTCTACAGCCCCCTCTCCCTCCTAAGATGCACCTGGATGCTCGGTCTACGCTACCCTGAACTCAGGTGGTACAGCCTTATACTAAGAGTGGCGTCTTGTGCTGCCTCAGTTAAATGGTTTTACTAAGCCCTTAGTTGGACTTCAGAGAAACTGTCCGAACATGCAGGTCTGCTGCAGATTGCTAGGAACCATTTTCTTTTAGCTGCTTTCTTCCCTGTAAGGGATCAAGCGTGAGACTTGGACACTGTGGCGTGTTAAGTTTTGATTAC
Organism: Ambystoma mexicanum; assembly: GCF_040938575.1. Lineage (NCBI taxonomy): Eukaryota > Metazoa > Chordata > Amphibia > Caudata > Ambystomatidae > Ambystoma > Ambystoma mexicanum. Next base: position 306,672,198 of record NC_090934.1, on the reverse strand, counting down.
ATACTTTCATTGATCACAAAAGAATAAGGGGGTTGGGAGGAATCTTATCTATCCCTAAACCTAAAAGGGGGCTCCCTCCATCAACAAAACCAAGGCATGCCTCTGTGAGGGAAAAGAGCGTCCTGTGTCCAACAATCCTAAATTGACCCTTGCACGCTAAACTCAAAACAATGTATACAAGCATATTTAGTCCTTATAGCTTTTTTCCAGAGTTCAAAACATGAAGTTCTACCGTGCCGAAAGCAAGCAAGACTTAGTTACACCAGTACAGGGATCTTCCTTTCCCCTCAATTTCTTCCATTAGTTTGAATGCCACTTTATCGCAGTTCAAGGAGAAAGACACTTCCCTGGAGTCTCCTTTTAAATACACAGTTCTTTTAAATACTCACTTACTCTTGCGTCCCATCCCCTTTCCTCCAGACTGCATGTCCGTCCCTCGTTAGGGACAGGACACGGAACCTTTTTTACCAGAAAAAATCTTCTTCCCCTTTAAATTTCGAGGCATGTCTGGGTGTGGTCCTGGGAGCATGCGCTCCCCTGACTCCACCCACCAGCGCCACTCCCCAGTCCTTTTTTCCACATCGACGGGAACAGACAGCTTTCACCAGCGCTCCTGGGTTTGGCCTCGGTCTTGTAATTCCCCGCGATCTTCCCCGGATACGTCTCTTGTCTTTTTCTTTTAATCTTTAACCATGTACTCGGTCCTCTGGCGCCACGCTACTTCCCGGTGCATGCCGACGTCTTTGGGCTTCAACAGGTTTCAAGCCTGCGAGGGCCTCTTTCCCACATCTGACACCCACGCTCTGTGCATCCGCTGCCTTGGTCCCGACCACGGCTGAGAAGGCTGTACTGCGTGCAACGTGCTTACACTGCAAGCTATGAAGAACAGGTTAGCAAGGTGAAGGGAGCTCTTTGAGAAGTCTCCTCCAGAGGACTTTAAGAACTTCATCAAGCACTAGTCAAGGCCCAAGGCAAGGCCTCTTTTCGATGGCACCCTGCAAAGGCGATTCCTTCCCTAGGAAACGTCCGAGCCGGAGGGACCGTTCAGGTTCTCACACCAGTGCAGGTGCCGAGGTGTCGCTAGATCATCCCAGAGATGGCACTGAAGGACCGCAATGTTCTTTTACCAGGTGTCCACCCGAAGGGCTATGCCCTAGTACCGGACAAATGTTTGAGGTGCCGCCTGTACGCAGCACTACCGGCGATTCAGCCGAGGGCTCTACGCCTACCAGGTCTCGTCCTGAGATGCAGGGTAGGCCTCAAGCTCCACCGCCAAGAGTCCAGGAGGAGGCTGGTCCCATTGAGCCAGGCACCACAATGCAGGCACGTGGCATGCAGCTCTACAAGTTGCCCACCACGCTCGTCCGACACTGATCCCGTTCGGGGAGCAGGGAGGAGATTGCATGTCCAGGTGGGACTGGTCTTCACCAGGTACGTGGCGTACAGCTTATCGTTCTATGTCGCAGGGCAGATACCCCCTGCAAAGAGCCAGGCTGAGTACCCACAGGCTCCAGCAGCCAGCCGCGACTCCGTCAATACCACCTGCCACCCCTCCAGCCTGTGAGGACAGGTTTTTTTTTAAATTCATCATGTTGATGAGGTCCCGTCAGATGGGCTCCATCCTTCGGGTTCGGATCGGGGACATGCTGCCTCCAGTCTCTGCTTCCTCGTAGGGCTTTGGTACCTCAGGCCCCTGTGCAGCCCCAGCTGGCCATGCCAGGTGCTTCAATTCCTGCTCCCCTGTCTCCTACAGTACAGGCGGTTCGACACCAGCCTGTGCAGCAGCCTCTGGCTCCGGTCACCACACCTCAGCCAACGGCTCCCAGCACTACTCCACCAGCACCAGTCCAGTCGGACACCTTGGTGGACACTGATGAGGAGGACCCTGATGCACCCTAGTCCGCCAAGGCCTTCCATGATCGGCATGCAGGTTTGACTGAATACTTGGGGCTTCCACAACCCAAGGTTGAACAACCTGAGGCGGGGGTCCTGGTTGAAGGCCTCACTGTACGCCCCGCGGCTAGAACAGGGATTCCAAAGCAGAAGGATGTTGCCGCCTTGGCCAAAAAGGATGGTTGAACCCCCACTCAGCGCAGCCCACCAACAGGCGCCTCAACGCCAAGTACAGGCAGTTGGAAGGGGATACTTTCTTGTGGGCACACCCTCTACTACACTCCTTGGTGATTGGTGTGGCTTACATGTACTCGAAGCCTCAATATTGATCGGCCACCTCGTCCTCGGCTCTGCTAGGCAAGGAGAAGATCTTGGAGGTGTATGGAAAGAAGGTGTACTCCAATGCCTCGCTGCACCTTCGTCAGCCTAATGTGGATGCCATGCTTGCAGCCTTTAACCAGAGGTTTTGGTGGGAAATAGCCGACTATCTTCCAGAACATCAGGTGCACAGTCGGGCAAGTTTCAAGGCAGGGCAAGCAGAAGCGAAGATGGTGGCTCAAGACATCATGGAGTCCACAGTGGCGCATATTGACACCTCAGGCCGGGCCATCCTGCATCGCCACAGACCTGAGAAGGACTGCTTCGCTCCAGGCTACCAAGTTCAACCCGGATGTCGAGGAACTCCTATTCGACCTTCCTTTCAATGGTAGCAACCTCTTTCATTCCACCACCGATGAGGAACTTGATAAGAACAGTTCCCAGATTGCAAAATCCTTATCCATCCTCACAAAATCCACGCCCAAGACCTACAGTCAAACGCACCAGCGTTCCGACAAGGGTCGGGCCTTCGGCGGGCTCCGGTGCTTCCAAGAACGACGGTCCAGACAGCATGACCGATCTCCGAGCTACCACCACCGCAAACAGCACAAGGTGGAGAATAAGGGCTTCTTTCAGTCCCCCTCCTCAGTGGGGGAATAAAAGGCATGACACTCCTCTCTGTGGGGCGACAGCAGCAGGGCAGGCTTGCTGTCCACGCACGCAACTGCGGATCGCGGACCCCTGGATCCTATCAGTAGTGTCCACGGTTGTTAGGCAAAGTTTGGATGCAGTACTATCTGGGAACACAAGCAACTATGACTACAGATATAGGCAATTGAACCTTTGATATAAGCTTGTACTACAGTTTTAGTAGCGTGTTGAGCAGCCAGGCTTATTTCAAGGGGGAAATGTGAGCTGTAGTGGGGTTACACAAAGATTCACAGTTACAGGTATACAAATAAACTTTAACACCCAAGGTTTCTTGCAAAAACTATTATTAATGTATCAGTTATAAAGCCTTCTGTAGAAGGGAGCAATATGCTAGTAACACACAAATACACTTCAATACTGTACACTGAGTTTCTGAATCAGACAAGACCCTTTTGGTATGGCCCACAGACACAACCTACACCCACAGGTGACTTCAATAACAAGGGTTCTGGGAACTTTAATATCTTACTGTTGGCATTCAGAACAATGTTAAACGATCTTAAAAGGCAAAGGTTATTAGAACGCAAGAGATCACCAATGTTCTTAAGTAGGGCAAATACTTTCAGATCCTCTTAGAGTCATACAATTCAATAGGCTAAGCCAAAGTCAATAGGCAAAAGTCATTGTATAGGATGCAGCACTTTAGGTAAGTAAATGGAAAAGTCTTTGGGCAAGTTCTTAGGAGTCTTTGATAAAAAGGAATCGAATGGAGGGCCACAAGCCGATTAGACTTGAGTTGCAGAAGTTACAAGCACTTCCACAGTAAGAGGTAAGTTCTTAGACTTGTTCTACAGTACCTTGGTAAAGAGGAAAACATGCAGCTGATGACTTCTGTTCCTGTGCAGCTCTGCAGATCTCACTGTTCCTGGGCCTCAGTCGTGGGGACACAAGGATGGACTTCGGGGAACTCCTGCAATGCACTGGGACTGTCAAAACTTGCAACCGGCAAACTTCACTTTAAGTGGCTGTTTCGCGTTTCAGCTTCTTGTGGCTACCACAAATAGCAACAAACGCGGTTCCTGGCTGTCAAGATGGACTTTCCTTGCTTCTGTGGTCCCGCACTCTGTTGAGGGGGCTCAGGCTTGGTCAGTTCTGCTTCGTAGGAGTCCGGAGGATTTTCCAAAAGTGTTAGGGCAGCTTAAAAGCAATGCACACAATCTGGTGTTCCACGCCCTCTCTATTCACTTTCCTGCAGCAACTCTGAGGAAATTCAACCAGCTCACAGATGGATGTCCAGGTTGCTTACTTTGGAGTTGATTGGTCCCACCAGCTCAAGGGGATAAGTCGTCATTGCAGGGGCTTCTCCGTCGATACTAACTTGGCAAGTTGGCACTGCAGCAGGGCTTCACCGGGCAAACCAACGGTCCAGGAGTTGCAGCAGGTGTCTTCAAGCCCTTTGGTTCCTTCGTCCAGTGGTGGACTCTGCCTTCCAAGCCAAAAGACTCTCCTTTTATTCAGTTCTCTCACATTCTTTCCAGCCTAGCTGTCACTCACCCAGCAGGTTGGCTGTCTTTGCCGGACAGTCAGCCAGCCAATCGCCACAGAGTGCCTTTGGGTATCCGAGGAGACCAAGCACAGGGAGTTTCGGGCACCTCCCTCACTTCCTGCCTACCCCAGACACTCTGGAGCCAGAGGCGGGTTTCACTCAGAAACCCTGCCAAATGGCGAAATGAACAAAAAGACCAAACCTGGTTTGGCGCTACGAGAAACTCTCAAGAAGTCGCGCGTGGAGCAACCCCCCCCCCCCCCCCCCCCCCCTTCCCCCCCCCTTCCCCCCCCCCCCCAGCCGAGAATGACGGGGGGGTGGGGGGTGGGGGGGTTATGACCAAACGTCCAACGCGGATGACCTTGAGGCGGATGATTCTAGAGCCGCCACACCCGTCCCCGACCCTTCCAGGCTCGACTCCGGTCTTGCTCCAGGGACCACACCCGGTGACAGGGGCGTACAATCGCACCACACAACGCACAACCCAAGCGCCCTCCTCGACGACCTCGTCGAAGGAGCAGCAAGCGCCATCGGATCGATTTGATCCGAAGCCTTCCCCACATCCGCAGCAGCGCATGACGACTGGGCTTAATAAACATAACAAAGGCGCTACTCCCCAGACTACACACACCGAAGTTTCTGAACAAGAAACTTCGAGTTTCAAGGTTTGCAAGGCCCGTGCAGGCCCGAAAACTACAAGTAGGCCTCTAACTACAAATAGGCCTCTAACTACCAGTAGGCCTCTACCCGAGAAACCATCATCGGAGGCTTTGTCCCCCGAAGATTCAGTAACCATCAGTAAGAGTATCAATAGGATTGCCACGGCGGTGGGCCTAGTACCGGTTTCACCCACAGTTATGGGCCAATCCGCCGAAAGGTTTTCCACGGTTTTGGAAGACGATCCTGAGGACTCTTACGAAGAGAGCCAGGTACCCCTCTCAAGCACCCTGAGGAGATCCTCTGAACGCCTTAGGGCGGAGGATCCTGTTCCTGCTCAGCTGGATCCATTTGGGTCATCCAAGTGGACTACGGAACAATTTGAGGGGTATATGGATCGGCTGGAGCAGGTTTTCGGGGCTTCTGATCAACCTCCGCCGAACAAAGCTCGGGTAGACCCTAACCCTCACACACGAGTTGCCCAACACCTAGATGCTCAACACTATGTTGATTATCAAGAAGATGTCCAGAAGGACACGTATAGAGACATCTATACAGAAGAAGAGACTTCTTTTCTGGACAATTATGGGTAAGATCAAGGCGCAACGGACCACTGGGAGGACCACCAGCAGGACAATCACAATTCTGATATCGTTTGCCTCGACTCTTTCCCATCCACACCGGTTCGGCAAGCTCCCCCGGTGGATGATCAAATGGCTTTCAACAACACGTTGAAAAAAGCAGCAGAATTCTTTAAAATTGCCACTCTTGAGGCATTGCCTGAACAGGATTTCGCGGAAAACATTAATGACAAGCCTCCGGCAAGCCAGTCTATTCCTCTCTTGAGCTCTGTAAAGAGACGACTGGCCCCTTCTTTACTCACACCCGCTCAGACTAGGGCTGTGAATCCAAGGGTCGAAACTCTTTCGGCCCTCCCCCACCGACCCGCTTTATATCAAAGGACACGCAATCACGGACTCGCTGGTGGTCACCAACACTCGCAACAGAGCAAGGGTTCCCCTTGCCACGGGAGAGTCACCCCCGGACAAGGAGTCCAAAATGTTGTATGCCCTAGGAAAACGGGTCTCGTCGGCGGCTGCTTATACCGTCCGGATTGCCAATAACTCAACGTTACTGGCAAGCTACGTCGACGCCCAATTGAACCTACTCCAGGAAGGCCTCCAGGAGGTTCCGGAACCAACCAGAGCCAAGCTTCTCGCCATTGTCTCAGAGGGCAAACTTGCCAATCAAAATGTTGTAAAGAATACCCTGGATTCCGCAGAGACAGCAGGCAGGTCTCTCGCACAGGGTATTCTCCTAAAGAGACACGCGTGGCTGCGCACGTCGGGTTTCACGCCTGAGACCCAGGCATCCATCAATAAACCCATTGAAGAGGCCAACCTCTTCAAGAAGGCGGTAGACGATGCGTTGGAGCCTGAAACTATTAAATTGCTGCACCAGATTTCCCAAAAACCCTCTTCACAGAGGGGCAGCAATTCTCGGCGGTCCTTTCGAGGACAAGCCCGCGCCGCTCAAAATAATTTCGGCACGGGCAACTTCAACGCAAGTCAACCGGCTGCAAGCCCACTTACTACCCTCAGAGGGGTCAGAAGCACGGAAAGAATAGAGGCAGAGGCTCCAATTCCAGAGGTGCGTCAACTTCGGGTCAGAAATGACCAAGTTCAGGTCCCCTCCCATGTCTCCCCGGTCGGGGGGGGCGATTAACATCTTTCCTCAAGGCATGGGAGGGGATAACTTCAGACCAGTGGGTATTAAAGATGGTCGCCCACGGTTATTGCATGGAATTCGCCCGACCCCCACAGTTCAGACCGCCGAAACATTGACGCCTTTCACCGGAACATCTGCAGATCCTGGTCCAAGAGGTGGAGGCGCTGCTGAGAAAGGACGTCATAGAAGCCGTCCCGATTCTTCAGGTAAACAAGGGTATTTATTCAATATACTTTCTTGTACCCAAAAAGGATCTCACCATGTGTCCTGTTCTAGACCTACGCCCGGCGAAAAAGTTCATAAAGCCCCAGAAGTTTTGCATGGTAACACTTCAAGAGGTAATCCATTGCTAAAACAAGGGGACTTCATGACAACATTGGATATGAAAGATGCATACTTTCATATTTCAATGCTGCCAGCGCACAGAAAATTCCTAAGGTTCGTGATTCAGGACAAACACTACCAGTTCAAGGTACTCTCCTTCGGCATATCCTCGGCGCCACAGGTGTTTACCAAGGTTCTGGCAGTGGCAGCAGCACACCTGCGCAGACTTTCAGTTCCAGTTTACCCTTACCTCGACTATTGGCTCATCACGGGGACTCGTTCGACGTTTGTTTTTCGAACACCCAAAAGACAGTAGACCTACTGTTCAGCCTGGGATTTTCTATCAACGAAAAGAAATCCAGCTTAGTCCCCAGCCAGGTAAAACAGTTCCTGGGGGCTATAATTCGCACGGAAGATGTTCTAGTCTTCCCTTCCAACGAGGGGGTTCAGAACATTCTTTCTGAAGTTCCTCAGTATGTAGCCAGTCGAGAGGTGACGGTACGCAAAGCTATGCGTTTGCTAGGGATGATGGCATCATGCATATACTCAGTCCCCCACGCGCGGCTGCGCATGCGTCCCATGCAATAGTGGCTCAACAGCCAGTGGTGTCTGGCCAGCGTACAATGGGAAGATCTGTTAGTTGTCTCGCCAGCCCTCATTCTCGCTCTGCAGTGGTGGTCGAGGGAGAACCTCTTGAAGGGGAAAACCTTCACCACCCCTGCAGTTGAAGCCACTCTTACGACAGACGATCTCTCACAGGGTGGGGGGGGGGGGGCTCAGCTGCTTCAACAGACAGCGCACGGAGTGTGGGCCCCTCAGGTAGCGTCCAACCTACTGGAGCTACTAGCAGTGTTCAAAGCATCGAAAGCCTTTCAGGAGCAACTGCAAGGGAAAACAGTGCTGGTCCTAACCGACAGCACAACAGCAATGTATTATCTGAACAAGCAGGGGGGCACTCATTCTCCAGGGCTATCCAAGCTGTCCCAAAACATCTGGATATGGGCTCTCAAACACAAGATGTTCCTGATATCCCAACATGTTCCAGGGGAACTCAATCTTCTGGCAGACGTACTCCGATTTTCCTCTGCCAGAAGAATACGAATGGCGTCTGCACGAAGACATTGTATCCAACGTCTTCGCAGAATGGGGGTTTCCAGAGATCGACCTATTCGCTACTCAGGAGAACGCCCAATGCCCAGATTATGCCTCCAGGTACCCCCAGAACCGATCCAAGGGGAACCTTGGTTCGCGCACCTGATGGAATTGTCCCTCTCCCCACCAGTCAAGCTGCCCTGCCCGTACAACATGTTGTCTCAGGACAGGGGGGAGACTCTGCACCCATGCCCACAATCTCTGAAGTTAGCAGCCTGGCTCCTGAAGTCATAGAGTTTGGACATCTGCAACTCCCTCAAAGATGCATGGACATACCGAGGGAGGCAAGAAAGCCTAATACACGTTATTGCTATGCCAGCAAATGGAAACGTTTTGTCATTTGGTGCAGTTCCAAGGGCGTCCATCCCACTGATTGCTCGCCTTCACACATTGTGTTATATCTAACCCATCTGTTGGACTCTGGGTTAGTCTTCGATTCCTTAAAGGTTCACCTAGCGGCGTTGTCGGCCTACACCACGTCACAGCAAAAGGTGTCATGGTGGAAAATACCTGTGATTAAAGCCTTTATGGAAGGTGTTAAAAGAATTTATCCCCCATCACTCACCCAGCCCCTGGGTGGGATCTAAAAGTGGTTTTAACTAGGCTCATGGGACCCCCTTTTTGAGCCTATGCATAAAGCTAGTCTGAAAGACCTGACTTACAAGACAGCCTTTCTAGTAGCTATCACTTCTATCAGAAGAGTTGGCGAAATACAGGCCCTCTCGGTCTTGGACCCCTTTGTTACAGTCCACAAAGATAAAGTAGTTCTGCGCACTCATCCCAGATTTTTGCCGAAATTTATTTCAAAGTTCCAGTGAACCAGTCAATCGAACTACCCACGTGCTTCCAGACACCTACTAACATGGCCGAAAGAAGCCTTCACACACTAGATGTGCGCAGGGCAGTCATGTTCTACATGGATAGAACTAAACCACTGAGGAAAACTAAACAATTCTTTGTTTCAGTGGCAGCTGGTAGAGAAGGGGACCCTGTCTCTAAATCAGCAATATCAAGGTGGATTGTCAAATGCATCACACTATGTTACACTCTTGCAAAGAGAGAACTGCCCTTCAAGCCTAGAGCACATTCTACTCGAGGCACTGGGGCATCATAGCATTCATTGCAAATGTTCCCCTAGAGTCATTTGCAAAGCGGCAACCTGGAGTTCTGTACACACCTTTACAAAACACTATTGCCTAGACACTCATTCTAGGTCTTATTCTCAGGTGGGACAAGCAGTACTGTTCCTTCTCACAACCCACCTCCAACTCCGGGTACTGCTCGCTAGTCTATGCACAGCATGTGTTTCTAAGCAGATTAACAAGCATCAGAAGACATGCATTACTTACCGTAAAAGCATTTCTGATGGTTGTATCTGCTTAGATTCACATGTACCCTCCCTGCCTCCCCGCTCGGGGCGGAAGGAACATAGACTTCTTACTACTTTCTCTCTTCATGTACTCACTCACTATAGCCTTGGGCTCCCTCATGGCATAAAAAAATACAATCGGAGGGACCTCGGCGCGTGAGGTATTTTGGGTACTAAACACGTCACGATAGGGATAGTGTTTCAGACACGCCTATGCCGACGTCCCCTTTCGGTCCCCCGAACGACAAGATGCAATACTCCGCGGTTACCACTGGATGTCGGACCATATGCACAGCATGTGAATCTAAGCAGATACAATCATCAGAAATGCTTTTACGGTAGGTAATGCATGTAATAAGAAGCTAGACAAAGAGGATACTAGGTAACTCCTCCAGCACCCTATTGTAAAATGGTCTTTGCTGGGTCTAGAAAGTTACAATGCTAGGTAAAGTCAATTTCACTTTACTGCTCTGGGAAACAGTTTATCCCAGAGAAGGTATTTAACCCTTTAAGTGCCATGGGTATTCACCCCCCCCCCCCGTGACATGGCCTTTTTTGGTAATTTCAGTATGTGGCCATTCAAAGCCTTGTAACTTTTTTGTTACATGAGATATCTCGGCCCAGGAATCCTAGGTTGCTGTAGGGGGGTGAGCGAAAATAAGCAAAAAGGGCAAAATGTGGGGGGGGGGGGGTTTCAAAAAAGGACAAAAAAATGATGTACAAAGAAGCCTGTGGTTTTTTCCTTGTAAGAACTAGGAACAAATGGTTTGCTGTACTGAATTCCCCAATTTCCTGTCTTTCAAGAACAGGTTGAGTGGAAACGGAAAAAAATTATTTTGATGTGGTTATCAACTGTTTTGTGAAAGGTAGGCGATTTTGCCCATTTTTGCCAATTGGACATGCATGGACGGAATGGGAGAAAAGGGTAGGAAAGCCGAATTGGAGGACACAAAGGCATATATTTCTGAAAAGTAGACGAAATTCCAAGTTTAGGAAAGGGTGATTTGCGTAGGTCAGGCAAACACTAGGTAGGGGAAAATGGCATAGATGGGGGGGGGGGGGGAGGAAAAGCGGGAAAATGACCACAAAAAAAAGGTATGTGTTGGACATGGTTGGCTTGGTACGGCAATGGCTTCTATGAATTTTGAGAAAACCTATGCTCTGCTACATTCCCCCCGACTCTTGCAGTTAGGAAAGCACATTTTTTGTAGTGTTTTACAAAACAGGCAATACCACAAGCCAAACACTGAGCCATGGTACACAGGAGTTTTACGCTTATGGCCTGAACAGATGCACTTTGCATGTGTAAATCGGGAAAACCAATGTGGTGAGGAACGGCAAGCACACATTTTTTGAAAGAGTACAGGCAGACCTTTTCAAGGGTAGGTGCGGCTTGTGCAGGTTTCAAAAGTGTATGGTGCCTAAAGCAGCGACTAAATGTAGGTTACATTTGGGAAATGAAAAGGTTGTGTGACAAAGGGCACCAGCAAATGGGTCAAAACGTTATGAAAACCACACAAACACAAATGTTATACCTTCCCGCATTCCCACAGGTGTGCCGATGAAAACTGTACCTCACATGTGTGGGTGCACCTACCTGGGCGGCAAGGGGAAATCCTAAAACACAAGTATCCCCACTGTCTCCAGACAAGCGCAACATACAGATATGGGCCTCGGGTGTGCACGCCACCAAGGAAAACAGGGAACCCCATGCATTTCCGAAAAGAGGAAACCCGTGGGAATCCGCAGAGGTATGATTTGCACACATCGGCCCAGGATTTATTACACAGAACCCCAGAGAAATTGAACATTGTGTTTTTTCCCCCACCAAATATCACACTTTGTCGGGGATTGTGGCTAATAAAAACTGGGGCAATTTGCGCAAGGCAGACCTATGTGGATTCCCACGGTTGTCCTCTTTTGGGAAATGCATGGGGTTCCCGGTTTTCCTTGCTGGCTTCGACACCCTAGGCCCAAATCTGTAGGTTGCCCACATGAACAAATTGTGCTGTGGCGAAAGGCTTGGGATTACCAGCGGGTTACCCTTTTCCTTTTGCACCCCCGGTTTGTGCACCCGCACATGAGGTACCTTTTTCGTCGGGACACCTGTGGGAACGCTGAAGGTATGACATCTGTTGTTGACGTGTTTCGGTGAGTGGGCACAGGGAAATGTCTCTAAAATTGGCTGTAAATGAAGACCATTCTCAGACATTTCGCTCTGGCTACCCACTGAAACACACAGCCGACAACACATGGCCTACCTTCCCGCTTCCCCACAAAAATGGTGGGACAGGCCCCCCAGTGGGTGGGGTAGTAAGGTTTGGGCACCACGGCGCCAGATTGTCACACCAGTGTGCCCCTCTGCGCCAAGGCAAGTTTCGTAAACAAAGGGAAAAATGAAAAATGGTACACTACACTTTAGGGCGGGCTGAGGGACACCCTAAACCGCCAGGTAATTTTCTAATGTTATGGGGTGACCCCCTACACCAAATGCACGGGGGGGCATCTCATTCAGCCCTCCCTGGGGGAAGATGAGAGGGGGCCATCTCATGCAGCCCTCCCTGGGGTCAGATGCCCCTTCGTAGGAGCAGATATCTGCCCCCAGGGAGGGCTACAAGGGGTGCCCCCATTTCCCCTTGGGGTGAGGGGGAGAGGGCCACCCCCTTTACTGTAAAATATATCCCTGGTGGCTAGTAGGCCCCCCCCCACTCCCACCCAAAATTCCCTTTTTGTTTATTTTGTCCCCTTCCCTGTGGGCAGATCAGCCATCTGCCCCCATGGTTGTACACAGATGTGCCCCATGCGTCGGGGCCGGGGGTGCGAGGGCTGCTTACTGTAAGCAGCCACCGCCCCCCTCCCCCGCATTCAAAGACATCCTTGGCTAGTGTGCATTGCTGCCTGTGCATCGAACGCCCTGCGCCCGATCCGCGGGCAGCAATGCTGTCACACAGATTCTCCCCTTTCCAAAGACACCATTTCCGGAAAAATCCCTGGTGGCTAGGGCCACCAAACCCCCGCCCCATCACGTTTTTTTTTTTCTTTTGTGCCCTTCCCTGGGGGAAGATCAGCTTTTTGTGCCCCCATGCTTTGGGGGCCAGGGGGGGGGGGAGAAGAGGGCTGCTTACTTGAAGCCAGAGAGTTGTTGGACCTTTCCACCCTGAACCTTTCCCTCCCACTTCAAAAGTTCAAGATGGGGTCCCCAGTGCTTATTGCGTAGACACTGTGCAAGGGAGACTGGCTGTGTTATCTGGATCCGCTAGACACTTCCTTGCATGTCCTGATTTGGCAGCCCCATCGGTCTCGGTCCTTCCTGCGGTTCAGGATCATGGGCTTCCATCTCCAATACAAGGTTCTACCCTTTGCCCTCAGTGTAGCCCCGAGAGTCTTTACCAGGCTTATGAATGCAGTGGCAGCCCTTCTCAGGGCCCAAGGTCTCAATGTCTACCCATATCTAGACTGGCTTGCCAGGGCAAGATTCCTGGAGGCAGTCCAGCATACCTCTTTGCCCTCATGAACAGGCTACACGACTTGGGATTCTCCATCAATCTCAAGAAATCTCAGCTGGAGATGACACAAAGTCCCACATTCCGTGCCTCATCTGGAATACCTGATCCGAGAGAGTCTTTCTCCTCTGAGGACAAGTTCTCAGCCATCAAGATGGCCACAGTTTATTTTCTCAGTAGAGCAGTGGCCTCTGCATGGTGGTACCAGCACCTCCCTGGGTATCGTGGCAGCAGGTCTTCTGGCAGTGCAATACACAAGAGTCAAGATGAGATTATAGCTGCACTTTGCAGCATCATGGAATCGGGAACAGGGCTCTCGGGTGGAACTCGTCAGCATTCCTCCCCTCCTACACCCGGACCTCGTCTGGTGGAGCACGGACTGCAATCTGAGGATAGGCAGGCCCTTCCTACAACCATCACCGCAGGTTACCATCACCACAGATTTGTCTCTGGAGGGCTGGGGAACTACCCTGGACAACTGCAGCGTCCCCAGAGTTTGGTCTTGTCAGGGACAGGAGGCCCATATCAATTGGCTGGCTCCCAAGGCCTTCCAACCGATCACCGGTGGCAAAGTGATCCACATTCAGACAGACATCCACATTCAGACAGACATCCACATTCAGACGGACAACTCCACCAGCATGTATTACCTCAACAAGCAGGGTGGCACCAAGTCCCCTCCTCTATGCACCATGGCGGTAAGCATCTGGGAATGGGCCCTGGCGAAAGACATTAAACTGACTGCAATCCACCTCCCGAGGGAGTTGGAGGCGGACAGGCTCAGCAGGCTGGGGCAGACAATTACGTATGGCAGTTGAACGACTAGGTGCTTAAGGAGATATTCAACAGATGGGGTCATTCTCAGGTGTACCTCTTTGACACCTGGTTTAACAGGAAGTGCCCTCATGTCGCATCCTGGCAAGGACAGGGTCTAGGCTCTCTGGTCGGTGTGTTACAGATTCAGTGGAACAGCAACAATGTGTCTGCCTTCCCTCCCACTCCACTGGTTCACAGGGTGATCTGAAAGTTGAGTGAGCCCGGCACCTCCGCATCATTCTGATAGTTCTATGGTGGCCAGCGAGGTCATGGTTCTCAGAGCTACTCAACCTGTTTGACCAACCTCTGATGCACCTTCCACTGGGTACAGATCATCTACTGTCGTAGCAGGGTGGACACAGTCCTACACCCCGCCCCTCAGAATTTAGCCCTTGCAGCGTGATTCCTGAACAGATCACATTGAAGCATCTGCTCCTCTGGCAGGCTAACCTAGACATCATTCAGGGTACCAGGGGCCAGTACAAAAGCAAGTGGACTAGGTTTTGCCACAGTTGATCCTCACTTGCACACTGGACGATGTGCTATCCTTCTCTGCATACCTGGCACACTCAGGGGTGCAGATAAACGCATGCTGCACCTATCTAACGGCCATCATAGCCTACCGGAACTTGGAGGACCTTTTTCTCATCCGCCAATCTGGTGGTTAAGACATTTGATGAGCCTCACTAGGCTCTACCCGCCCATCAAGAAGCCACACGTTGTGTGGGACCTCAGTATAGTTTTTGGCGCCGTGGTGCATAAACCTTTGGAACCACCATTGATTCTTTAGCACCACTCGCAACTAAAACATGAAGCTCAAACAAACGTACAAAGTTTTGGTTTAATGAAGAACTTGTGCTATTCGGGCATGATAAAAAATCCCTGGAACACATCCACAAAAAAAAACTCGCCATCGACTCCGCCAAAGCATATTTAGTAGCAAATGAAACCTACAAAGTAACCATTATAGCACACAGAGTCAATGCCCTGAACACCCGCATTAGCAATGCCTCCTCAAATTCTGAAGAGCTCTTTACAATATTCAGAGAATTGGGAAACCTCTCTGGAGGCACGGACTTCCAGAGCCCCCCGTACCAGGAGACGGTGTAACAACGGTTGCTTCCCTGGAAGGTTGTGGCGCCCACAACAGGCGTTTTCACGCCAGAGGCCTGTGGCTGCCGGAGAAGAACACGCTGCACATGAACGCACTGGAACTACAGGCATTGTTTTGGGCCCTCAAGTCGTTCCTTCCGTCCCTCAAGGCCAAAGTGGTGAGGGTCTTCACGGACAATTGGGAACCTTCTTTTTTCTCCATTACTAGCGTGGTTGTTTTGTCAGCCCTTCTACCATATGGGGAAGAGGGTGGGTGTGTGTGTGTGTGTGTGTGTGTGAATTTTTTTTCCTTTAGTGGGATCCCTTGGGTATCCCTGCCAAGTCTCCAGTGTGGCTGGGCAGGCAGGGAGTTGGGGAGGAGTTTTCCCCCCTCTGTCCTTTGTCTGCCAGAGTGCCTAAATAGGTCCAACTCTCACAGAGGGGATCTTGGCTGTCCTGATCAGACAGCCAAATGCCCCTTTCTGTAAAATGCTAAGATTGCAGAGGACTGTGTGCTGCAACTGTATAAAAGGTGAGGCTTCTGGAGTGAAAAGCAAGTCGACCACTGGAAGCTGAAGTAACCGAAGACCACCAGAGAGGCCGGCAATCCCTTTGCAACACTGAAGGAACCACTGCTGTCCTGCCTAGTTTCTGTGCGATAGAGGAGCTCCAAAGAGGACTCCTTCCCTTTGGCTGATGGGAACAACCAGTCCCAAGATAAACTCCAGAGGTGCGGAACCCCAAAACCAGGAGACCTGCTGCCCATTTCGAGTGCATCGTCGTGAAAAGGCTGAATCCATCCAAATCTTTGCTGAACCCATTGCGACACTCCAGAGATCAGATTCAACGCGACCATAGCCCCTCAGAGCGTGGGACTTCAGGAAGCGAGGAAGATTGACCGGGTGATGTCCTTTGTTTGTGCTGCAGAAAAGGTGCCAAAACCACAGTGTGAACCAAGAAGTTGCTGAAAGTCGCGCTACAGGTCTTCCCTCGTGACTGCTGCAAAGAGATCCCGCCCATTTTCCTGCCTTCAGTCATCAGACCAAGTATCCGGAGGTGGGGTCGAGAGCTGCAACATCGTGGAGCATCCAGCATGAACATTTTCTTCTAACCTAAGGTACGTTGGGGTAAAAGATATTGCTTACCTGATTCCAAGAAGTCGCTCCAGAACATTGGAGTGCATGTAGAGGTGTCCAAGCAACCCCATCTTAGCTCAGACACAAGCCGCTGCTTGTGTCCCTTCCTCGAGTCTGTTTTAAGGTCCACAGGAACTCTTCATAATTCGCTGCTTGTTAAGAATTCAAGCCTCTCCAAACTGCCTTTAGCTAGTGTTGCGTTTGGAACTTAAGACTTACTATGCAAGGAAACCCTCTCTAGAACCAAGCTCATGTTACACTAACCATTTTCCTCCCTTTCCCTTTAAGTGACTTTACTATGCGTTTGCAGAGTAGATGCATTGCTGTATAAACTGCTGAAAACCGCACGAGTGTGCAGTAACCAATAATACAATAACATTATTTTACCTGTCGTTGCTACAAATGTAGCGAACAAACACAAAAGTGAAAGTGCCCTTTGAAGTGTAATATCAAGTATTCCTAAGTTTTATAGCATAAATGTTTAAAGTATTCAGAGTGATTCTGGTATACATATAATAAATAAATACTTTTAAATAACTTAATATAAGCCCTACTTCTCTGCGACTCTACCAAGGCCCTGAGTTAGTACAGACTGATACTAAGAGTTGAGGATCTACAAACCACTGGGATAGCTTACTAAAGTCTTACTGCCAGTAGGACTTTGGGACCCCCCCCCCCCCCTAACAGTACTGGCCCATGTCCACAGCTGTATCATTCCCTTGATTTTTGATTACACAAACATAAATGCAGTGTTATGAGTGGACCTTCCTTTGGATATAAGGAATCCTTTAAGATAGCAAAGTTGCCTAATTTATTTTATTATTTCACAAGTGCAGAATCACCTGAGGATCTCATGGTGCTAGATGGAAAGTACATGATTGTTTAATGACAAATCAGCCAAACAAGTCATGAGTCGGGGGTGGGGGGAAATGACATTGTGGTAAAGAGGATCTGCTAGCAGTCAAGCACCAGAGTGGGCAGTCTCTGGAAAGAACCAAAGTTGAAACAACACCCTAACTTCAAATCCACCACGTAATACCTCATCAGACCGTCATACACAGGTGTGCATGAGTCAGATGAAAGGGAATGGTGGATATGGAATTAACTGCCTAGAGGAGCAGAGGGAAATAGGGGTGTAACAGTATACCGTTATAGATACCGTGAACAACTTAATTGAACTATAATAACGGTAATGTTTATACCGGTATACCGTTTATGGCCTGCAGCTATTAAGAGCTTTTCAATCTGATTTGGAAAGGCTACAGTAAGCAAGCGCTGCGCAGTCTGGGTCTTACACTGTGGGATGTGGCGTCTGCGAAGGTGGCTTTGTTTGGCGGACGAGAGCATAGGGAAAGTGAGGCCGCATTAGTAAACGCAGCCTTGGTGCTGTGGCCGCTCTTTCTCAGTGATCAGTAGAGTCGGGTTAAAGATCAGCCGATTTTGTAGTTTTCCAACCAATTTGAAAGATGGGGAACTACACATCCCAGAATTCAAAGGGGGAATTAACTGAATGCCCTTCTGATGCATGTCCACAAAAAACACATTAGCTCTTTAGACGGAACACTGGGCCCATCAGTGCTTTGTGCTAGTATATAAACTGCCCCCCCCCCCTGTCTTCCGTGTAGATTTGCACATTGGCACTAGAGTTGTTGCTTTGCTTGATCCTTCACCTGCCTTCTGCATATGTCAAAGAGTAATTGCAACCTGAACACAATCTTTGTAGCAAGCTTTTAGTATTGGCTATAGGTAAGAGTATCTGTGGCTGCAAGGCAATAATACCATTGAGGTTGCCCAATGGATGCGAGATATGTAAAGGAAAAGTATTTCTGATGTTTGTTAATCTGCTTAGAATCACATGCTGTGCATAGGTCCGACATCCAGTGGTCACTGCGGAGTATTGCATTTTGTTTTTCGTAGTCGAAAAGGGGACGTCGACAAGGCGTGTCTGTAACACTATCCCTATAGTGACGTGTGTTGTACCCACAATCCCTCACGCGTCGAGGTCCCTCAGATTGTTTTTTTCCGCCCAGATACTGGTCGCCTTTACGCGGAGCTCCTCGAGAGACATTGCAGATTTCATCTCCTCGACCTTTGGTCGTTTTCCTATATTAATATAGAACATATCGATCCCTCCCCTCGACGCTGTTGTGAAGCTTCTCCGCCGAGCAAGATCTTCGACGGAGGGGACGAGCGGAGGAGATCCTTCGGCGTTGCCGAACACGTGGCCTGGCCTCGCAGGCCAAATACAGTAGGGAGAGTGGGGGTCGTGGGACATCTCTAATTCTTTTCTGAGAATGCCTTTCCTTTTCCCCTTCCTTTCCCTTGGGGTGGTTATCACGTTTTATTGCCTCAGCGATGGAGGGGACACCCTTTAGGTTTTGCCCGCTTTGCAAGGGCAAGTTTACTTGGAAGGACAAGCATTCACGGTGTAACCGCTGTTTGCCCCTCGATCACAAGGAGGAAGGTTGCACGGCTTGTCGGCTTCTTAAGCCGAAGACTCTAAAAGACCGTAGGGTCAAAAGGTGGGCGGCCTACGCTATGTCGAAGGCCGACGCTCCACCCACCGTCGCTACCTCCGACAGTGACGAGGAACGTGATACCACGACCTCCGCTACGGAAGTCGTAAACCCCCCTAGAGAGCGCACACGCGCTTCGTCGTCTGTCCCCGGCCCCGACGGGCTCGGCTCACGCCCTGCTTATGGGGATGAACACCCCGGCGACACTGACGCACACAAGACCACACATAAGCACACAACCCATGGCTCTTCTTTGCCGAGGGCAAAGAGCATCAGCGCCCAAGGAGACGCAGGTTTCACCGGCGGCCTCCTCGGACCGTTCGGGTTCGAAGCCCCTCTCGCAACCGCAGCCGCGACCAGCGACTGGGCTTTCGGCAAATAAGGGCGCCGCCCCCAAATCATCGGCCGGAGCGCATCAGCAGAAAGCGCATGCCGTCGTAGAGCGTTCGACACCCATAACGTCGAAACCACAGCTCCCCGCTGACAAACGAGTCGCTGAGAGCTTGGCGAGGATCGTGGTAGCCGACACCCAAAAGCGTACGCCGAAAGACACGTCGAGCGCTACGCAAAGGTCGAAAGACACACCTGAAGGCTTTTCGGAAGGCGACGGGACACTTTCCTCGACGTTATGGGAGAGGTCGAGCCGTGTTCAGCTACAAGACACCAATTTTCCCCCGCTAGACCGCTCAGGGGTACCCCATGAAACCATGGAAAGGCTCCATCTCTGCATGGAAAGGATGGAGAGGTTTATGAATGCCCAAAACCCTCCCACTCCAAAGAGAATAAGAGAAGGGCCTCAGGAGGACCCCAGGGCCAAAATTCCAAGATTAGTCAATCCCCACCAGGACACAGCCTCAGACTTCCACAGTGTGTATGACCTCACTGGGGAAGAACATTATTTTGAGGAAGAGGATGATTTTATGGACGAGGAAGACTGACGGAACCAGGAGGAAGGTCTGGAGGACAGCCCAGACTCGGTAGGAGAAGGCTTCGGAGAAAATCCAGAAGAAGGACCTTCTCACCCCTGGCAATCACCATCAATATATTCCGACACTGATGTCCTGAATCTAAATCCTCCTGACATTTCACCGGTTAGAAACACGTCTCCCATTGACGATCAACCCACATTTAATGCCCTGTTGCGCAGAGCAGCAGCACACTTCGAACTAGACACTGGGGAGCTCTCTCCTGAATTAGACTTTGTAGAAAAGGTAATTAAGGAGAAACCCCCGGTCAGTCAGACAATTCCCCTCCTCGCTTCAGTGAGGAGAAGAATCATCCCTTCGCTGTCCACACCCGCACTAATCAGAGGGGTCAATCCTAGAATTGAAAAACTTTTCACTCCTTCACCCTCAGACCCGCTGTACATCAGGGGACATTCCATTCCGGATTCCCTGGTAGTAACCAACACAAGAAAGAGGGCAGGGGTACCACTTCCCACCAGTGAGGCACCACCTGACAAGGAGTGCAAGCGGTTATATGCCCTTGCTAAAACAATTACATCCTCGGCCGCCTTTTCGGCAAGAATTGCCAACAACAATTCTTAGCTCGCTAGCTATGCGGACGCGCAGTGGGCCAAACTGCGCAAAGACGCAGAAGAAGCGCCGGAACCATTACGTACACGCCTGCTTTCAACTATTGGCGAAGGAACCCAGGTCAACCAGAGTATTGTGAAGAGCTCTCTGGATGCGGCAGAAACTGCGGGACGTTCCCTAGTTCAGTGAATAGTCCTAAAACGACACGTATGGCTGCGCAACTCAGGGTTCAAACCGGAGACACAGGCGTCTTTAATAAATAAACCTGTTGAAGACTCCAACCTCTTCGGGAAGGCGGTGGATGAGGCTCTGGAGATGGCTAAAAAAAGAGTTCGATACAATCAAAACTCTTGACCAAATCTCTGTAACGCTCACCTGATTCTCGCAGAGGCGCCGGTCTTGACTGGGCGACTACCGTATCTTCAAAGGTGATGTGTAGCACCCGGTTGGCTCTTTGGGCTGGACCTCTGTGCACTGTATGCCTGACGTGTAGAGTAAGATGTCTGCAGATAGAAAATATGGGGTTAATGAGCTGGGGTTATTGGGGTGTCCCTATCTCTTTCCTCTTCTCCTCTCCTGTAGACCCCCAAAGGTTAACGCTCTCACCTTAGGTAAGTGAATGCCGAGCTCTCCATCTGCCTCGGGGCAGGGTGCTGTAACCAGTTTCTTCACTGGATAGGTAGCGCAGGCCTCTTGACTTCAGAGGACTGCTGTCCGTCGTTTACTGCACGAACGGTAAGTTTTGAGTCATTCTAATGTCTTTAAAGTCTTTAGTAATGATGTCTCTTGTTTTGCAGGGTTCCGGCGATGGCGGATGACGGGCTGAAGTGAGTTGAAGATGGAGCCCGTGTGATGAATAGAAGCGCCTGGAAGCACGTAAGTAAGCGCTTGTTGCCTGCTTCACGATGCGCTCTAACTGTCTTTTTATTTTGCAGGTACGAGTTCGGAGCGGCTGCAGGGTGCCGAAATACCCACTGGATTAGATGTGTAAAGGAGTAATGGCACGTGAGTATTAAAGTTCCCCAATGTCTTTAAACGCACCTTGTTTTGTCTTTCAGATGCGGGATGCAGCGCCAAAGGCCTCCGGAGCGTGCGAAGAGATGGTAAGCTTTTGTCTTTCAGATGCCGGAATGCAGTGTGAAGACCTCCGGAGCGCACGAAGAGTAGGTAAGCCTTTGCCTTCCTTTGCCTTTCAGATGCCGGAATGCTAACCTGTTCTTTCTTGTCTTTATAGGTGTTGCTGAAGACTGGATTCAGGATGGTAAGCCTTTTTCCTTAGGCCCAGGACCGGATGCAGAAGACACAATGAGCGTTCTGCTGCAGAGGTTGCAGAATAACGCAAAGCAAGATTCATCCACCGGGTGTGGTTTAAATAGCCTCCTGTAGTGCTTAGGTGTCTCCTTCCACAGCCACGCCTAGGTAAGAAAAGAGTTCCTGGTAAGAAAAGAGTTCCTGCCTTCCAGTGTTCTGAATCTAGGGAGTGGCTCCAGCCCCACCCATCAGGAAAAGTAGTTCCAAACAGAAGAGGATCAGAGACTCAACTGGCAGGCAAGTAAGCAGCATGGTCTGCTGCAGGTAAGTCCACCCAAGCATTATGAGCCCGGCGCTTCCAGCGCTGGGACTGGGCATATTTATGAGCCTGGTGCCACTGGCGCCAGGACTGGGTCCAAAAGGTCCCAATTGGGACTGGTTGGCACTCGGAACCAGGGTTATGGATCTGCTTCCAAGGGAGTTGGGAAAACCCTGACCTTTTGGAAGCAGAGATCATGATAATCTCTAAGCCCGCTACCAGGCGCGGATATGGCAATAAACGCTTTTTTCGTGGCCAACGCCAACAACAAAACCAGCAGCAACAGTACCCTGCCACCAATTTCCAGACCAGTAGTGGCCAGTACAGTCAAAGAGGACAGCGTCGGGGCAAAGGAAGAGGGCGAGGGTCCACCCCCAGAGGTTCCCAAGCCCCTAACAACACCAAGTGACGCGAAGATTCGCGTCCCCTCCCATGCAACACCGGTCGGGGGCCGGATAACATCCTTTCTTCCAGCATGGGAGGGTATAACGTCAGACCGCTGGGTACTTTCCACCGTAGCCCACGGATACTGCATCGAATTCAACAGTTCCCCAACATACAAACCCCTGAGGGGACGACGCATGTCACCGGAACATCTTGCCATCCTTCTACAAGAAGTACAGCAACTGCTGGAAAAGGGAGCCATAGAGGTCGTGCCTCTATCTCAGGAAACGGAAGGTATTTATTCAGTGTACTTCCTTGTACCCAAAAAGGATCTAACCATGCGCCCTGTATTAGATCTGCACCCAGCGAACAAGTTTATCAAACCCCAAAAGTTTCGTATGGTGACCCTACAGGAAGTGATCCCACTGCTATCACAGGGAGATTAGATGACAACATTGGACATGAAAGATGCATACTTTCATATTTTAATGTTGCCAGCGCACAGAAAATCCCTCCGGTTCATGATAGAGGGCAAACACTACCAGTTCAGAGTGCTACCCTTCGGCATAGCATCAGCACCGAGGGTATTCACGAAGGTACTGGCAGTGGCAGCGGCCCACCTGCGCAGGTTGTCCATCCCAGTTTACCCTTACCTCGACGACTGGCTCATAACAGGGGATTCTTACGAAACATGCTTCTCCAATACCCAAAAGACTGTAGACCTTTTGTTCCAGTTGGGCTTCTCCATCAACGAAAAGAAGTCCAGCCTAGACCCCAGCCAAATCAAACAATTCCTAGGGGCTCTAATTCAAACAAAGGACGGCCTCGTCTTCCCCTCCAAAGAGAGGGTTCAAAACATGCTGTTTCAGATCCCTCAATATGTGTCCGGTCGAGAGGTGACGGTACGCAAAGCAATGCGCTTGCTAGGCATGATGGCGTTGTGTATTTATTTGGTACCTCACGCGCGCCTGCGCCCTATGCAAGAGTGGCTCAACAGCCAGTGGTGTCAGGCCAGCGGACTATGGGACGATCTAGTAGTGGTCTCGCAGGCCTTAGTTCTCTCGCTACGGTGGTGGACAAAAGAAAACCTAGAAAAAGGGAAACCCTTTGCTACACCCGCGGCGGAAGCCACTCTAACCACAGACGCATCCCTCACAGGATGGGGGGCTCACCTATCCCATCAGACTGCTCACGGAGAGTGGACTCCGAGCGTAGCATCCAAACACATCAATCTTCTGGAGCTACTAGCGGTGTTCAAGGCGCTAAAAGCCTTCCAGGAACACCTACAAGGCAGGACAGTGATGGTCCTTACAGACAGCACCACAGCCATGTATTACATCAACAAGCAGGGGGGAACCCACTCTCCAGGTCTGTCCAAACTGGCCCAAAACATATGGAAGTGGGCTCTCAAACAGAATATGTTCCTCCTGTCACAACATGTACCAGGGGAACTCAATCTGCTGGCAGACAAACTCAGCAGAGATTTCCCCCTGCCCGAAGAGTACGAATGGGGACTGCACGAAGACATCGTCTTCGACGTCTTCACGCAATGGGGATTCCCAGAAATAGACCTGTTCGCAACCCTGGAGAACTCACAATGCCAAAGCTACGCCTCCAGGTACCCCCAAAACCAATCCAAGGGGAACGGTCTGTCGATTCGATGGTCAGGGAAATTTGTTTACGCTTTTCCCCCCGACTCCCCTTCTCAACAAGGTGGTGCACAAGATGCACCAGGAACAAGTAACCATGATACTGGTGGCCCCAATGTGGGCCCGACAGCCATGGTTTGCTCACTTGATGGAGATGTCTCCATCTCCCCCAGTGAAACTCCCCTGCCCGTACAACATGCTGTCACAAGACAGGGGCAGGACGCTGCATCCATGCCCCCAGAACATGAACTTAGCAGCCTGGCTCCTGAGGTCGTAGAATTTGGACACCTACAGCTCCCGCAGAGATGCATGGACATCCTCAGGGAAGCCAGAAAACCTAACACTCGCCACTGCTATTCTAGCAAATGGAAGAGATTTG
Source organism: Ambystoma mexicanum (assembly GCF_040938575.1). Lineage (NCBI taxonomy): Eukaryota > Metazoa > Chordata > Amphibia > Caudata > Ambystomatidae > Ambystoma > Ambystoma mexicanum. The sequence goes on along the minus strand of NC_090934.1, from coordinate 306,647,980 downwards.
TCATCTGGTGCAGAGGAAAGAGCATCAACCCAATTGACTGCTCTCCCACACATATTGTTCTATACCTGACCCATTTATTGGATTCAGGTCTAGTGTTCAATTCCATTAAAGTCCACCTAGCGGCACTTTCTGCATACACCACTTCCCAACTCAAAGTGTCGTGGTGGAAGATCCCTGTTATAAAGGCCTTCATGGAGGGAGTAAAGAGAATACACCCCCCGATAGCTGACCCAGCTCCCGGATGGGACCTTAACGTGGTACTTACAAAACTCATGGGATCACCTTTTGAACCCATGCACAAAGCAACTCTTAAAGACCTCACTCTTAAGACTGCTTTCCTAATAGCTATCACCTCCATCAGGAGAGTAAGTGAACTACAGGCTCTTTCTGTTCTAGACCCCTTTGTTACAGTTCACAAAGATAAAGTGGTTCTACGCACTCACCCAAGGTTTGCTCCAAAATTCATCTCAAAATTCCATGTAAACCAGTCTATAGAACTACCAGCGTTCTTTCAAAATCCTTCCAACTTGGGAGAAAAAACTCTGCACACACTAGATGTGCGCAGAGCGGTCATGTTCTACATGGAAAGAACCAGATCACTGAGGAAGACTAATCAGTTCTTCGTCTCGGTGGCAGCAGGAAGAGAAGGGGATGCAGTTTCAAAGTCCACTATTTCTAGATGGATTGTCCAATGCATCACTCTCTGCTATACTCTTGCTGAGAGAACTGCCCTTTAGGCCAAGAGCACATTCTACTCGAGGCACGGGGGCGTCCATAGCATTCATTGCAAATGTTCCCCTTGAGTCCATCTGCAAAGCGGCTACCTGGAGTTCTGTGCACACCTTTACAAAACACTACTGTCTAGATGCACACTCTAGATCTGACTCCCAGGTGGGACAGGCAGTATTAAGACATCTTTTCTCTACTGTTCCTTCTCATAACCCACCGCCAACTCCGGGTACTGCTCGCTAGTCTATGCACAGCATGTGATTCTAAGCAGATTAACAAACATCAGAAGACAATGCATTACTTACCGTAAAAGCATTTCTGATGGTTGTATCTGCTTAGATTCACATGCGCCCACCCTTCCTCCCCGCTCGGATGGAAGGAACATAGACATCTTTCTATATTTCTCTCTTTTCTGTACTCACTCACGTCTAGAAGGCTCCCTCAGGGCAGAAAAATACAAACAGAGGGACCTCGACGCGTGAGGGATTGTGGGTACAACACACGTCACTATAGGGATAGTGTTACAGACACGCCTTGTCGACGTCCCCTTTTCGACTACGAAAAACAAAATGCAATACTCCGCAGTGACCACTGGATGTCGGACCTATGCACAGCATGTGAATCTAAGCAGATACAACCATCAGAAATGCTTTTACGGTAAGTAATGCATTGTCATATTACCTAATGCGCCATCAGACTCAATCGAAAGGTATATATAACGACCAAAAGCATGAAAGTTCTTTTCAAAAGATATTTTTATTGATAATTGGTAATTCAATCTAAGAAAAATGGAATTTTGTTAGATTAATAGTTTAATCCGTTACCCTAATGTTAAATCACAGAAGGGGGAAAAAGGCCTCGACTTAGAGATAAAAAAGTTTGGTTGCCCTTAGTGTTAATTGCACAGTAAGGGACATGAGCCCTAATGTATGTTCACAGAAGGGGAAAAGTGAGTCTCAAAGTAAAAATGTTAATTTTTTTTAATTCTTTTGAGTTGCCCTTAGTGTTGATTATACAGTAAGAGTATTGCTTGTATCCTTTGGGTCCTTGTGGATTACTTATGATTAGTTTTGTACCACTTGGTTAGAGATATTTTCCATGATTTTCTTATCCCTTGGTGTTATTAGTACAGTAGAGGCTTTGTCGTTCTTTACAGTCCTTATGGTCCTGAATAGATTTCCGTTGTTTCCAAAGTTTGAAATGCTTGGGTATTGTATATTGTTTCAGAGTCCGTAATTTGTATTACTTGGTGAACTATGTGGTATACAAAGTTGACTCATGTACACTTATCCCTCGACACATGTTTCTCCAATATGTTAATATTGGTTCCTCAGGAGGGTTGTCTGTTTGGTTGAACTGTATGGAATTAAGTTGAATTAGTCAGAATAAAGGTTTTGGTGTGTGAAATAGGGAAACAATTTGTGTGAAGGCAAGTCTTACTCAGATTGACAGAAATGGTAGCTGGGGAGAGGCTGATCCATTGTGCGAATAGATTGATGTGCAAAAGATAATACTTATGTGCAGTATTAATATCGCGGTTATGTTTTGTCAAATTGTTAGTTGGGCCAGTTGGTGAACCAAGTGCTAATGTAGCATGCTTAGTAAAAGTTTGGGCATTAGAGTAGTAAAGGTTGTGACTATGGTTGAATTTAAGCTACGGGTTCCATAATGTGCTCGTACAACCTTTAAATGTAAGTTGGCCGTGTTAGGGTCACACTTACCTATGAGCTAACATGAGGATTCATTATTAGTGTATGCTTGAGTTTCTCCTTAATTTTGATCACTTCGTTATTTTCGTGGAAGTAGAAAGGATTCTCCTGCTAATCCAGAGGTATACCGTGTGGCAGGCTATTTGAAAACGAAGAAAGAGAGACACCGTATTTGGGTCGTTTCTGATATAGGTAAGATACCTAGTACAGGTTCATTATGGGTAACACGGCTTAGCTTAGGTTGATTGCGAGTGTTTAAGAGGGTCCAAAATAGTCACGGTGTGATAGCCGAGTATATATTTGTGTCCGGGTTCGTCATGGCATTGCAGTGAAGTGATTAGTTTATAATGCGTGATGACGTGAAGGTGTGCCGTGATCACGTGCAAGCTCGCTTTCACGTACGCCGATGGCATAATAGTAGCCATTTTGGAAAGGGAATGATTATTTGTGTTTATCCGGTTCATTTTAACCATAAAATGATACTGCTCCCGTTAATGAAGTATGGGCGAACTTGGAATTCTGCGCGAAAACAAGTTTGGCTCGGTATAAAATCTAGCATTTATTTGTTTCAGAAAACATCATTCTGTTTGAGTGGAGGATTCGTTAGTAGCACTTGCTAACGTGGAATCGTGATAGTCACGTGCAGACTCATGCACTTTAATTTGAGCTAGGTTAAATCGAACTACAATGGTACGGTATGACGAACTACAGTTCCTATATGGGTAAGTAAGGAAATTAAGACATTTTGTCGGGACATTGACAGCAAGACTGTTATATTGATAGGGTAAAACAATGTTTACTTTGATTTGTAATTGTGGGTGCCTTTGACGGAAAAAGATGAGAATATGATGATATAGTGGGTAAAAGTATGGGTTGAGATTATAGCATAATGTAAAAGGTTGAGTGAGGGGTTGGACATGTAGATTATACTAGTAATGTAGGCTGATACTGTGGGGTACAGTGGTGGGTTTATAGAAAGTGGGCCATCTCGTGGTCAGAGTTGAGGCCTGAGTGGCAGCAGTCCATGAGGCAGATCCATTTTGCCTCTTGTTGCCTCAAATGGCGTTCCCAGTTCCCCCCTCTCGGGTTTATTGATTTTTTTCCGATTCCAAAGAATTTGATGGAGTCAATTGCTTCTTCTGGGTGTGTGCTGAAGAAGTGGTGTGCCAATGGCGAGGTCATGTCCTGATTTTTCAAAGCACGAATATGTTCTGTTATTCTGTTTCAATTTTCTAAAGTGCTTCCAATATACAGCTTCTGGCAGGGACAAGTTATGCCATACACTGTAAATTTAGAGTTGCAGTTGATGAAGTCACGGATGATGTGATTTTTGCCATTTGGTAATTTGATGATTTTCTTGTTATCAGAGGAGAATTGGCATATGTTACAGGTCCCACATTTGAAGTGGTCTTTTATTCCAAAGTTGGGGTAGGCCTTGTTCTTGGTGGTTTTGTTGAAAGTGAGAGGGGAAAAGAATGTTCTTTAGATTAGGTGCTCTCCTGAATGTGAGGTTAGGTTTGTCTGTTAAGTGATCTGTTAGGTCTTCATCGGCTTTGAGAATATCCCAGTGTCGTGAGAGGATTTTTCTTATGGAGGCGGCTTCATTACTAAAGGGGGTTATAAATCTTGGCTTGGTGGTTTTAGGTTCCTTCTGCATATGGCATTGGACTCAAGCAGGCAGGACAGATTCTACATTCAATTTGAAGTATGCAGAGCAATGGGGGCGAGATATTTTTCAGGTCTATCCTCGATTTGTGACACCACCCATGAAAGCATTCATCCGACTCAACTCGCATGACAAGGGTCCTAATGCACTCAGACCTGGGGAAAATGGTAATGATGGGCTATGGTGAGGTGGTGGTCCAGACCATATTTGTACCAATATGTATTTTAACTTTGTAATTTTCAAAACGTTTTTGTGCCACTATCTTTTAAGAAGTTAAATGAACATGTATTGCAGGAATCAAGAAAGAAATCAACAGCGCCCTCTGAACGCTGTCCTGTTAGGATTACATGGTCAGTGGTGACACCAACATCAGACCTTTATAATACACCAGGCAGATGGTAAACAAGCTATAGTGATTTGATCAATATGCAACCTTTCGCTGAGTCTGTGTTGGCTGTGACATTTTGACAAAAGAAAAAATGACATGGGCTTTCAGACCTCACATGAGTTACCTTTCTCCCTTTAATGAGAATGCGTTATCAAAACAAACTTTTATGACTGATCGCATCCAGGGGTCATGATGCCCATGCCATGTGGTTGCAAAATAATGCAGGTCGAGGCTAATTTTCAAAGCGATGACCTGTGACTGAGCAGCAAGCTCATTGCTCAAAATTTTCATTTTAACATTTCCACTAGTTACTCTTTCATTCAAGGCGATCAACGAGTGCACACCAGGAAAGACCAAATCTGCGGCCACCTTAGATTCCTGGAGGATCAGCTAAAAATGTGCAGAGACAAGTTTCAAAATGCTGACAATTTATGACCTTTAAGAACATATTTAAGATTAGTTAACTCCACCTGCTGTACCACGATAACCATGATATACCATCATTTGACAAGGTGGTTATCATACCGCCATGAAACCAATACCGTGACACCACTAGAGGGAAAAGGGGCTGTGAAAAGGACCTACAGAGTTTGTCCAGTCATTCTCAACCTAGATAAAGGTCTACAACCCGTTTCCTCCAGAAGCATTGGAGGTCGGGGTGGCAGGATTCAGAGCAGACAACATCCCCAGGAAAGGCTCAATTACATGCATGATTAACGAGGGCATAGTCATAATAATGAGTATTCATGGGAGGGATTCTGAGTGCAAGGTACAGAGGGCCAGAATACCACAGTTTGTATTGGCTCCACTACAGTTGGCCTCCTCGGACAGTTACGTTCTTCAGAAGCAATACAAGTCTGGTTAACCAGCCAGCCATAGAATTCCCAACAGCAAATCCACTAACAATCCCATCCACAAAGGCCTTGATCCCAGGATCCATACCATGCTTAATGCTCTGCTCCAACAATTTTGTTAGAACATATGTATCTTTTAATGGGACCCCCAGCATATCAGAAGACTGTGTGATCTTGGACTGATTTTTGGGAGTGAGGTCTTTTTCAACCTCACACCCTGGCTTAACTCTAAGCTTTGGAGAGACTGGCACTCCTTAATGATACCAGTTCTTGTGGAGGAGGTCAGGGAAGGGGTGTGAGGGGGGGGGTGTTACCTATCCCCATAAATTGCAATTGTAAAGAATTACTACTTCCCATAAGGACAGTAGTACAGTGCAACTTTTTAGCCCTGTATTTTACAACTTTGGATATTTTCGTTAGCACTCCAAGGGGAGCCAAGACTGGTTGGGGCAGTTGTTCCGTTATTCTTTTACCTTTTAAGGGTACAAGGCTCTGCTCTAATAGTATTACCTCATGGCAAATTATATTGGATACTAAAATGGTTGGCAGCGTTCATTCAATCCTTGTCTTTGTGTTCCACAGTGCTTTTGGCAGCCTTCCAACAAGTAGGGTGTGACCATATATAGGCATCTGAGTTTTGTCCAGAGTCTGCAAAGAGGAAGTATATTCCCAGCATAAAACAATATGGAGGCTGCATGTGGGTTCACCGAGCCCATGTGGGCAGAACAGCCATGTAAGGCCTACTTCTTGGATCCCTAGACCAAATTAAATGGAAAATATCATAACACCTCTTATTTCTCTCCCTCAGCTATTGTTATAGCAGCGCTATCGAAACCGATGTTCTAAAGCTTGGTGTGCATACCATTTCAGAGGCCAAACTGAACATGTGTACATATATTGTTTTTGTTTGCCTTTTAGAAACTGACCTATTGCGTATGTGTTGCTAAATCTATTATTTCTCGCACTCTACTGTGTGCATAAGTGAACGGTGGATAGCACAGGGGCAATGTGCTGGTCTTGGAAGCAAGAGCAACAGAGGTTCAAATCCCAGATCGGCGCTTAGAAACTGAACTCTGGTATTAAGCATGTTATAAAAATACAATTATGTAGTCAAACGAATAAGCTTGTGAGTTTAATTATGATTTACAACAAGCCAGTGATTTCCCTAGTCTCAGCCTTCCTGCTTTTCATTTTATAAGGAGGTTTTTCCTTACACCTCTGGTGAAGAGACTCAGCCTGAGTGGAAAAATAGCCTGTCCAAATTATACCAAAACACTAGCTGAGTAATGAAGTACCAAGCCCAGCCACTCTTCGGGGGGCCTGGTGCCAAGATGCAATTAATCCCACAAATGTACACATACATTCCATTGTGCTAGTGTCTGGAGTTTCAGAAAATCTTTTGTGAATAACTTTTGAAGGCTTGTATGAAAAATTCTCAAAAAACCTACATTAAAATTGAAGAATATGCCATTAGATAGAAAAATTCAGATTATTTCATTTTTCCTCTTCATATTTTAAAAATATTTTACTTTGAAAACACCATATTAAAAGTTGTTCAAAACGCAATCAAATTGTTTAGGCCCGAATCTCAGAATTGGCTACTTCAACTTCCAAAATCTTCGGCATGTACTTGGATCTCATCAGGAATTGGTGAAATGAAATCTTTGGGGAAAAAAATCTACTTGACCACTTTTGGGACATTAATTGAAGATTTATATTTAAAGGACACATGCGTATAATGAATGCACATCTGATACTATCTATACACGTAGATTTACCACATACTTGTACGCTACCATATGTATGAAAACTCAGTCATGACTGAGTTTGGTGATCTTTCTTCAGGAGAAGTAAATTATCCCAAGGTGCAAACAAACTCGTACGCATCTTGTATCTACTGAAAAGCCACTTCAGTTGTAGATCACTACAATGTAAGCTTGCTTACGTATAGTAAGCATTTAATAAATGAGCAGAATTAATGTTCACTTTATATACTAACTACATGTACATTTTGTTTATTATACACTAATACGTATGAAAACTCACATGAGTCAGACTCCTGACAATTGACAGTCAGATGTAAATTGGGTACATCAACCGACTAACACTCATACGCCTCTTCTGCATATTATGACATGCACAAAACACCGCCGATCCAGACACTTAACCCCTCATGCTGTTACAAGCGCCCACTGTACAGTTTCTACATAAAAAGTAGATAAAAAATATGAACATTATATTATACGTTACTCACCATAGTGACTAACGTACTCCATAGTCCCCTTTCCTCCATTCTGTAGGAGCGTCCCTCACTAGGCACGGGAGAAGGAACCTTTTTCACCATAAAAAAAATCTTCCTCTTTAAATTTCGATGGGCGTGGGCCGGGGAGGATGCGCTTCTGACTCCGCCCACCAGCGCCACTCCTGGGGCGTATGAAGGAACGGGGACTATGGAATAGGAGTACGTTAGTCACTACGGTGAGCAACTTATAATTACGCTGTCTCGTCCCCTTTTCTCCATACTGCATAAGCGATTACAACTGAATTTAGCCCCAGGGTGGAGAGTTGCCCCTCTAAGAAAACAACTTCCTTAACACTGCCTGACCAAATGCCACGTCCGTGCTGGCGCTGGCATCCAAGCAGTAGTGCTTGCAGAAGGCCGAGGGTGTAGACCACGTAGCCGCTTTGCTGACAACCTGCCACAGAATATGTCTTTGGAAAGCTACTGCTGTGGCCTTAGCTCTAATGGCTTGGGCATGCATGTTTGCCGGAAAGGATTTGTGCTGCCCCTCATACGCCTCCTTGATGGGCATAACCATCCACCTTGCTATGGAAGCCATGGAGGCCTGACGGCCCGTTTTTGACCCCCCAAAAGTAATGAAGAGGGTGTCTGATTTATGGAAGCTCCTGATTCTGTCCAGGTAGAACCTTAAGGCCAGTCTAACATCCAGACAGTGCAAAACCCTATGAGCGTCATCTTTTGGGTCCACTAAGAAGTTTGGTAACACAATCTTCTCATTTAGGTGAAAGGAGACGACTAAAAATGCGGGGTGCGTTCTGAGCACCACATTGTCCTTGTGAAATGTAGTATATGGCTGACACCACCAGCTTCTGGATTTCACTGATTCGGCATGGTGAGGTGAGGCCCACTAGCAGAGCCGTCTTAATGATTACTAGCCTGATGTCTGCGGAAGCCATAGGCCCGAATGGTTTATATGCGCCAGGGTGCCCAGGACGACATTGAGGACCCACACGGGGTGTGGTTTGTTCGGAGGGTACAGTCTAGTCAGTCCCAAGTGCCTTTTGACCACCGGATTCGAGGATGAAAATACTTCCTCTTCCAAGACCCCCAGCACTTTTTGCTGGACTTAAGGACTTTTAATTTCTAACCTGGAGAGAGTGAGACCTTTTTCCCCACTCATGTTTTTTTCTTTGATCTGAACACTTCCTTTTGGTTTTGGAGTCTGACAAACTCCAGAGGCATCTTTTTACATTGTCACACAGCACCTTCAGTGCAGTGACACAGGGAAGTCCTTCAGATTTGCCAAAAGGTTTAAATACCTTGTCTTGGATAAACTGTTTCCAAGAACACTGAAGTGAAATTGACTACTTATATTGTAACTTTCTAGACCAGCACACGCTAGCTTACAATAGGGTGCTGGAGGGGTTACTTACTAACCCCTTTATCTAGTTTCTGATGTAACATATGTTACCCTTTCTACAATTAATGGCTAGTGGAAGTGGTTTACTTTTGCTTACCATTGTGTGTTTGTACCGCAGGCTGCAGTAAGACACCGATGGGTGCCCATTTTGTCAAAATGGCCCCGGTCTTATTTTTTCGCCATTTCTTTCTGGAAAGGTCCTTCTTGAGATTTACTCTGGGCGCCAAACCAGGTTAGTGCCCTTTGTTTGTTGGGATTCACTGGTGAAGCATGCCTCTGGCTCCAGTGTGTCTGGCAGGGTCAGGAAGTGAGGGAGGTTTCCGAAACTCCCTGTGCTTAATCCCCTTGGTTACAGGAATGCACCCAAAGGTGATTTGCCGGCTGGCTGTCCTTGGAGGACAGTCACCCTGCTGTGTGAGTGACTGCTATGCTGTGAATGAACGGGAGAAACCTGCATAAAAGGCGAGGCTTTTGGCTTGGATGCCAGTCGACCACTGGAACGAAGGAAACCGACTAACTTGGAAGAGACGACTGCTACAACTTCTGAACCGTTGGATTGCCCGGTGAAGCCTTGCTGCGTTGCTGAAGCACTGAACTTGCCTTGACTAGAGAAGCCCTGCAAGGACGACTTCTTCCCTTGGGTTGGTGGGACCAATCAACCCCAAAGTGAACTTGTCTGGACATCCTCTCAGAGCTTGTTGAACTTCCACTGCTGATTCAGGAACCAATTTGCCAGGGAGAGGAACACCAGATCGAGTGCATCGCTTTTAAGTAGGACCCAAACTCCAGGAAGATCCTCTGGACTTCCAGGAAGCAAAACTAACCAAGCCTCAGCCACCTCAACAGAGTGCTGGACCCCAGATGCAAGGAAAGTCCAGGAAGGTATCTGAGAGACTGCAATGGTGCTATTTGCGAGGGATGAGAGGAGCTGAAACCACAAAGTGCCGCTTATCTGAAGTTTGCCCATCGCTGCCGCTGACCTTCCATTCGTAGTGCAGGAGTCCCCAGACGTCCTCCATCTTGGCCCCACGACTGAGGCCCACACAGGAACAGAAGTGCAGCTGGATACAGTTTTCTTCGAACCAAAGGTACTGTAAATTTAAGAGGACTTGCCTCTTGTTGTGGAGCTGTGCTAATTCTCAGTTGAGACTAGTTTTGGTTGCCAGTTTTTAACTTTTTTTTATATTCCCATATCTAATCTTTTGCACCAAACTGAGTATTGTTCTAAATGTACCAGTGATAAATCAATGTCCACAGTGTCCTAGCTATTTGTCACCCGAGGGTGTTAGGACATGTCTCTGTGGCATCCCCAATGGGTACCATCTGATTTAGAGAAACGGTGTGTTTTGAAGTATATTTTGTTACATGTTTTCCTCCCTTCTGAAGAAGACTTCTATAACCGACTGTTAAATAAATTAAGAATTGTTTCATCAAGAAACCTTGAGTATAAGTGTTTATTTGAATAATTGTCACAGTGAAACTGTGTTGCAACCTTACAGCTCACAATGACCTCTCTTGAGATAAGCCTGGCTGCTCAGTCACTACCAACTTGTGTAGTACATGCTTATACCAAAGGTTGGGTTAACTATTGCCAAGAGGACAAGGCTGGGTGCAGTCTCCCGCAGGGTACTGCATACAATCTTGCCTAACAGAAGCCTTGGAAAGGGCTTTCCTATGGTTCACAGGACCAAAGTTCACAAAAAGTTGAGAGGTTTTCTGGAAACTTGGTGCAGGCCACATAAAACATCAGCCCTCGAGTCACATCCAGTGAGTGCAAAGTCCTTGCAGCCGGCTACAAAGGGGTCAGAAAAATACAGGTAACCCAAACGCTTGTTGTGATGAAATCCCGATGGAATCTTGGGCTGAAAGGAGGGCTGCGTCCACAGCACCACCCTCGTCTTGTGGAAAGTCAAATGAGGCTGCTTGCAGGACAGGGCCTGGATCTCACCTACTTCTCTGGTAGAGGTGAGGACCACAAGGAAAGCCGTCATCCAAGACAAACTTGAGCAGAGCTTGATGCATAGGCTTTAATGGGGGCCCTGTGAGCCTGGTCGGTACCACTCTTGAGTTTCCAGGCTGGGGCCTTCACCGGCGGGAACAAACAGAACAGTCCCTGGATGAATTCTTTGACGAGGCGGTGCGACCAAAGAGAAAATCATCCTGGAGAACAGGTGTAGCGGGAGATTGCTGCCAGGTGCACCTTGATGGAGGCATGAGCCAGCTCCGACTTAGCCAACAAGTACGGAAGGACTTGGGGAGCCGTGACCCTCAGTTACTCTTCTGCGGCAGGCACCAAACTGCAAACCACTTCCATTTATGTCCATTGCACTTAAAAGTCGACAACGCCCTGACAAGGACCTCCCTGCAGTCCGCTGGCAGCTCTTAACCACCAAACCCAGCGCTGCAGGAGCCAGGCCTTCAGGTTCAGCGACCCTGGGTCGTAGTGCAGATTGAGCGTCCCTCCCTGGCCAGGACGTCTGCGACCACTGGCAGCTTGACCGGAGGGGATGCTGAGAAGGTCCGGGTACCAGATCTGCCTAAACCATGGTGCTGCGATGAGGATCATCCTACACTGGTACCGTCTAAGTTGACCGATGACTCGAAGTAGCAACGAGGGGAATGCGTCTCCCATGCTCTGCGGCTGGGGAACCCTGCTGGTGAACTTCGCCACTTGGTGTTCGTTGCCACAGATTGAACTGGGGATATTCCCCACTTGAGGCAAAGGTTGTCCACTTGATCCTGCCGAAGCTCCCGTTCTGCCTGGAGCCTGCTACGTGATTCTTTCTGAAAATTAGATCATGCTATAATAAAAAGATTTAGTAATTTTCTTCTTGAAAATGAATGCTGTGATGGAAAGATTGAGCAATTGTGTGCGTATTTCAGCCGCTTGGTTGCTCGCATTGATTAGTATATTTATCCAATCATCTTAGAAATAACTTTCTGTAATTTGGGCAGAGATCTGTCACACAGCTTCCGATCTTTTGGAGTGCAAAAATATATATTCTGTGGTTTGAGCTCTGAGCTATGCATGAGAATAATTGGACAGTCTACCATTCTATGCAAAGTCTTTGTGCAGAAATTATTTGTTGTGATGGGCCAATACGTTAAATATCTGATTACAAATACATGGAATACTGGTGAATTTTGTTGATTTTAGAGGCCTTTGCCATGATTTATTTTCTAAATGTTTTTTTTTTTCTAATCTTGCATTTTATTTTAGCTGTGGCAGCAGCTGCGGCTTCAGCAAATGGTGGAGGCGGTGGTATGGCGGGTACTACGAACGGACCATTTCGGCAACTCGGAAATCAGCAGCCACAACCCCAGCCTCAACAGCAGCCTAATAACAACTTGTCATCCAGTTCTTTCTATGGCAATAACTCCCTGAATAACAATTCTCAAGGGAACTCACTTTTTTCACAAGGATCTGCACAGCCGGGTAACACCTCCCTAGGTTTTGGAAGCAGCAGCTCGCTGGGAGCCACGCTAGGTTCAGCACTTGGTGGTTTTGGGACTGCAGGTATGAATCAGTGTCATAAGTAATTTTATCAGAAATAAAACCTATAAAATGGCTAAAGTATTTCCTTCATACTTCAAAATGAAAGTTCATATCAATATTACATTTATAGCAACACATTTCTCAGGGCAAAGGTAATATATTGCAAACCTACAGCAAGCAAGACAGTGTACATTAACTATTCATGCAATCCAATCAGTTATTGAATAGGTGTTTTTTCTTAATAATGCAATTGTTAAATATTCCTGGGTGTCCTAATGGCACCTGCATACGATCGGGTCCTAAGTCATGGCATTGGACAACCATAGATACTTTCTATGACCAGGTGTTGCTAATATGTGAAGATGGCACAAAATGTTACTGTCCATATTGATCTTCAACATGGTAGTTATGACGTTTAAGTCTTAATTTCTTTTGACCTGATTCTCCATCATTTGGCGTTTGATATTTTTAAGCAGTGAAAATGTTTGCCCATTTGTGGAATCTCAGCATATTTTAAATGAGAAAACCCATGTCATTTTATAATTTAAAATTGAAGATATGTTTTAGCTGCCTTTCTTTTTACCTTCACTGTACCAAACGTACAGGTTCCCTCCACCCACACTACACCCCAAAACAAGATGTTCCAACATAGCAAGCTTTACAAACAGGAAAAAAACAGCATTATGTTTAAGGAAGAAAAAATGACTTGCTTTAGGGCAGTCTTAAGTTCATGCCTCAATCATGCACTGTACTGACTCTTGGCATGCAGAGTTTCTCTGACCCTCGGAGGAAGATCTGAGAACACTCGTTTAAAACCGTTTTTTACTTGACGTGTCAATGTATTTGCGTGATTTTTCTGATGGGGGTAGGTGTTCTAACTTATTTACCTCTATCGTGCCACCCGTTTTCTTCCATACTTTGGGAATATCCTTAAAAGCAGGCATGGAACTGGAGCCTATTGCCAGACATCGGAGATAGATTTAGTACAGGGAGTCTGCATCCTGATGTTTTTCTGGACTTAAACTCCCATGATTCCTCACCATTGACACTGCTGGCTAGGATTGGGGGGAATTGTAGTATAAAAGATCTGGAGAGCCAAATGTTCCAGACCACTGATTCAATAGAACTTGCTTCACCCTGGCATGCACAACTGTCTGCCCTCGCCCAACCGTCTGTCCCTTTCTCTGCATCGGAGGCGAACAGACCGGTGCTGCTTGTGCCTAACGTTTGAGTTATCCTTTGTGCCTATGCCTATCGGCTTTAAACATCGCTCAGGTTGCCTACAGAGATTTTCCTCCACCAGTTTACTCAAGCTGTTTACTTTCTCGTGCCATCACACGTGTGGCACCTGTGTGACACGTGCGACTGCCGCTTGCATAGATCACTTTAACAGATGATTGTGTGCTGATACGCCGTTTCAGATGACTCCTTTGCAAGAATCCCACACGTAATTAAGGTAAGTGAACCTCTGTGTTCATGAGCATCTAACTCGGCTGTTAGGCAAGATTGTATGCAGTACCCTTTGGGTGCACTACAACAACCCTGACCACCTGGCAATAGGAACCCAACCTATGGTATAAGTCTGTACAACACAGTTTGGTAGCATGTTGAGCAGCCAGGCTTATCTCAGGAGGGGTCAATGTGAGCTGTAGGGTAGTTACATGGAGATTCACAGTGACACGTATTCAAATAAACACTTGCACACAATACTTCTTGAATAAACAATTATTAATTTAACAGTCAGTTTGAGTAAGCCTTCTTCAGAAGGGGCAATATAATAGTAACACACAAATGCACTCCAAAATACACACTGAGTTTCCCTAAATCAGCAAATACCCATTTAGGATGGCACACACACTTCCTACAACCTCAGGTGACTTCAGTAGCTAGGACACTGTGGACATTAATATATCACTGTTGCATTTAGGGTAAAACTTGGGAGCATGTCATAGAAAAACATTTTAATAATAAAACCAGAGATATCACAAATAATCTGAAACAGGTAAGTACCTTTGGTAACCCCCAATGCAAATTTAGTTAACCTCATCCTGGAAGGAGGGCTACACAGACTCAGAGGGAAGAAGAGTTATTCAGAGAGCCAGGCCAGGCCGAAGTCATATGGACAAGTCAAGGTGAGCTGAAGCAATTCTTGCAGGTAAGTAAGTCTTGCACAATGTTTTAGAAGTCTTTGTAGAAAAGAAATCAAAGTAGGGCCACAAGCTGATTAGGCTTGTGAGGTAAAGAAGCTGTTAGAAACTCTAAAGACGCAACCAAGGCAAGTATCCATTGATAACAAGTGAGGTTACACAACAAGAGCTAAGTTCTCTTAGCCTTTACAGTACCTTTTGGTTAGAACAGTTCCAGCTGGCTTCTCTGCAGATCCTGTGTTCCTGGGCCTCAGTCGTGGGGACAAGAGGGAGGATGTTTGGAGGACTCCTGCACTGCAACGGTCGGCGACAGAAAAGGACCAACTTGTATTCAGTGGCACTTAGCAGTTTCAGCTCCTGAAATAGCACCACTGTGGACTCTTGGCTGTTGAGGTGGGCTTTCCTTGCATCTGGGGTCCAGCACTCTGTTGAGGTGGCTTAGGGTTGGTCAGTCCTGCTTCCTGGGAGTCCGGAGGATCTTCCTGGAGTTCTTGGCCAACTTAAAAGCAACGCACACAATCTGGTGTTCCTCTCCCTGGCTCTTCAGTTCCGGCAGCAACTGCAGTGGAAATACAACCAGCTTTGAGAGGATGTTCAGGTGGCTTACTTTGGAGTTGATTGGTCCCACCAACTCAAGGGGAGAAGTCGTCCTTACAGGGCTTCTCTAGTCGAAACAAATTCGGAGCTTCAGCACAGCAGTAAGTCTTCACCGGGCAAAGCAACGGTCCAGGAGTTGCAGCAGGCATCTCTTCCAAGTTCTTCTTCGGTTTCCTTCGTCCAGTGGTGGACTCTGCCTTCCAAGCCAAAAAGACTTGCCTTTTATGCAGGTTTATCCCATTCATTCCAGCCTAGCTGTCAGTCAGCCAGCAGGGTGGCTGTCCTTGCTGGACAGCCAGCCGGCCAATCAACTTAGAGTGCATTTCTGTCTCCTCGGAGACTGAGCATGGAGTTTCGGGCACCTCCCTCGCTTCCTGCCCCCGCCAGGCACCCTGGAGCCAGAGACTGACTTCTTTCGGGAATCCTGCCAAAGACGAAATGAACAAAAAGACCAAACCTGGTTTGACGTGCACAGTAAATCTTAAGAAGGACCTTCCCACAAAGAAATGGTGAATAAAGAAGACTGGGGGTCTCTATCGTAGATAGGAATTAGCACATTTCTGAGAATTCTCCCTAACATCGGCCGATGGTTTAAAAAAAAAAAAAAATAACCTGCCTGAGAGTTTTAAGGCAGACCATATTGCATCCACACAGGGGATAAACCACTGGACACTGCCCTAGGACCCCACCGGAATGCCTACAGTACCATGCCTAGGTGCCTCATCGAGCCACCCGCCTGGGAGAGATGAAAACCCTGACTAAGATGCGCCCATGGAACGTACCTCACGCAAGTGTATGGCTTGAATGAGGTACGTTTTGTCTGTCTCACTCTCCTGAGGAAACTTGATTCAAAATAGAGCACACTTCACTACATGTTTTTACCGAGCCCTACTCGCTTACACCTGGGCACAGAGGGCATACGCCACCTTAAAAGTTTATCTCCCCAACAGGAAAGGACCCACCCAGGTTTTGTGTTCAAGCGTGTAACATCCTGAAGGTATTGCTGAGCATTCACATTTTGGGTCCTGTGCAACATGCGAATCAATGTAAGATCAGGCCTAGTGTTAAGATGGATCTTCAGAAGCAGTCCTGTGAGTAAGTTCTGAGTTGGCCACCCGAGTTAGGAAACTCAGTTATTGACACTTGGGTGTAGCCAAACTCAATCAATGTTGTGTAGCCAAGAAGTGGACAAGACTGGTGTAATGGTACAATGAGCCACACACACAGCAGACAAATGTAAGTTAAATTAGACAGGCGTACACAAAACTCTATTAGGCCATGAAACATTCTAGACAGATAAGCAAACTATCCTTAAACAAATCTATATACATATTTCTGACGTTTGTGAATCTGCATAGATTCTCATGCTTTGCATAGGCCTCCATCTGGAGATTTGTGAGTACATGTGCCAGAGGAAAGGGCTGGGACTGTCTAGTCCAGTCCACATCTCTGGTGCCAGAATGTCTGTTGCTGGGAAAATGTGATGACCAGTGGATATCGGTGATTGGAGAGTCCCTGGCTGTTTGAATGGTGTGCATCCTTAACATTGATGGGCTTGCTCACAGCTTGAATCTTGGATAAAAGGAGGGATATTGCAGTTATTCGGCAGATCATCCTTGGAACAAAGTTTTCTGCAAGTGTCCCGGGAAAAGACCTGCTCCTCTGTTCTGATCTCCAGAAGGCTTTTGTTGGTACTTCGACCCCTGGACTGGTGGGAACAAGCATGATCGACCACTGCACCAAGATCTGTGCCTGTTCTCCAGCATAGGGTCTGGCATGGATTAACATGCTCATGAATATTCCCCGTCAGGCTGGGAATCCTTAGTAAAGAAAAAATCAGTTTCACTTCTGAACTGTCTTTCTCCTAGCAACCAATCACTAGTCTCTGGGTTATACTGCCCCCAAGCAATGACTGCCCTCTACCTAAGACTCTCCTCTGGCAGCTAGCTTCAGTTTTTTTACCACACGTTCAGGTGTTGGGAGTCCTCGTGCATTAGCTCTCAAGCTTTTACTGTGTTTTGTGATTTTTCGACTGTATTTTTCCGGTCAAGCGAACCTTAAGCTTCATCGATCAATCTTCCGATTAACGGGGACCCATTTTCGGATTCTTCAGCCCCCTCGATTCCAGAAGCTGCTTCAAGGCCTACCCCACGTGGAGATGGCAGAGAAGGAAGACTAGATGCCTCTGTTCAGGATTTGTCAATGATGCGGCCTACAGAACATCTATTTGGATGATGGGCATTCCCGAGTGCCTCTACTGCCTGCATTCAGACCAAATGCACGTGGAGGATGACTGTGCGTTTTGCAAGGAGATGGGCCCTCGCACCGCGAAGGACCAGCGCAGGCGCCTCACCGAGTGGCTCCAGGCCAAGGCCCCTGCTACAGGTGAGTCCCGGCAGCATGTTTCCCCCAGCCACAAGAAGAGATCTGAGTGGTCTTCTAAGACCTTTGAGGGCGCCCCGGCCAACATAAGGCCAATCATCGTGAGTCAGAGGGCACTGGGAGCGCCGTTGCGACGGGCTCTCTGGTGCCTTCGACCATGAGCCAACACTCTGGTTCGGCGAAGAGGAAGTCGGACCATCCGGGTAAGCTTCTGGAGAAGCCCCGGACGGGCCAGTCGGAGAAGGCCAAGGGGAAGCGGGGCGCTGCCCCCCCCCCTAAGGTGAAGGCCCCTAGCTCGACCAAGGTTGTGCAGGCCCAATTCACCTGGCGAAGCCTTCCATTGAAGGCATGGTGGCGTCCCTAGCGAAGGCCGCAGGTTTGCAGGGTACAGTCCCTAAGGAGAGTTTCCCTGCGTGCCAGGAGGGAATCGTCGTTTCAGCCCATAGAGAAGACGCCGGTGAAGGCGATGGCCACCATCGACCTGAAATGGTCTCCCCTGGTCGAGAAGAAGGGAGAGGGCACGGTAGTCCTGCAGGGCATGGACATCTCCTCTGACGAGGAGCTCTCTACTCTCCAGACCATTTTGGAGCAGAAATTCATCAAGGCCTACGGGAGGGACCCTGACAAGGGAGACGTTGAGAGGGGCTACGAGACAGCTGAGAATGAACCGGGCGTTGAGGACTTGGAGAACCCTACACCGCTGCCTGCGTCACTTCCACCTCCGCTACCTCAGCAACCACCTCAACCCCCAGTCGACATCTCAGTGGACATCCTCCAGGCACTTCACACCTTGTGCTCGGAGATTCGCACTAGGATGCCTCTCCCGCTGACGGAAGACCCTTCGGCACTGGAGGATCCAGCGGCACCGGGGCCAACAGGCGCGCCCCCTACCAAGAAGAGGAGAGTTCATCCTCCACCACCTTGTCACCCTTCGCCTCCCCTACCCTCCACCGAGGGAGGATACGGACCCGGACACAACGATGACAAGCAACGACAACAGCAGGTTAGGAGACCTCCCGTCTCCACCGCCCAGAGCCTCACCACCCGATGATAGGCTTGTTCCATGCCATGATCTCAAGGGCCTTGGACCTCTTTCAAATGACTCCAGAGGAAAAGAAGAAAGCGGGTCTCCTGTACCAATGCAGAAAGGCGAAGAGGAAGACTGTACTGTAAATCCTTCTGTTGGACGACATCTGGGATGAGGGACTGTCCCTTATGAAGAATCCATCCTCTGCCCCAGCGAAGAGGGACCGGTATGAAAAGAAGTACAGGGTGCCGGACTCTGCACCCAAGTGCTTGAGGTCCCTGCCTTCCCCGGATTCGGTGGTCTCGGCGGCGGCAAGGAAGAAATCTTCTGGCTCTTCTGCATCAGCAACCTCCTCAAACCCCCCCCCCCCCCCCCAAACAGCAAGGGGGAAGAAGCTGGGCGCCATGGGACGGCAGGTCATCACATTGGCAGCGACAACTATCACGGCGGCTGATGCCGTCGCCATATGGTTTAAGATCACTCCCCTCCTGGACTTCCTTCCCGGTGACAAGAGCGGAAGCCTTGGAGATCCTGCAGAAGGGCGAGGTGGCATCAGACCATGCCATTACAGTGACCATGGAGATTGCCGACACAGGCTTCTGCCAAATGGCCCACAGTCTTTGCCTTCGTCGGGGAGGATGGTTGAAGGCCACCAACTATCGCCAGGAGGTGCAGTCGAGTGTATTGGACATGCCCTTTGACGGGGATGATTTATTCGGAAAGACTGTGGCTGAGTGCCTTCAGGCCATCAAGGCGGATACCAAGACGGCTCGTGACTTGGGCACGCTTCAACAGTGAAGTTACGGAGGCAAATCACAAGGTTCCTTCAAGGGGTTCGGCGGAAGCTCATCGTCCAACCGTCCCGCTCTTCGGCCCAAGAAGCCTACAGGGGCCGCAGCAAGTCCGGATGAGGTCACCGTTGTAGCCAAGGTCACCAAGGCGGTGCCTCCGCGGCGAAAGCAGGATTGAACCGGCCGTGATGTCGAGCCCGCGTACACCTATGGGGAGGCCGGCTGGCGAACTTCGTCAGTAAGTGGAAGTCCCTCTCCACCGACCGTTGGGTGCTGGACGCTCTGGCCCACAGACACACCCTGAAATTCCAACTAGTGTCCGCGCATACCACCAGTGGCCTGGCAGAAAATCCACGTCCCTCAGCTTCTGCTGGAAGTGCGGGCCATGCTGAAGAAGGGCGCGATAGAGCTCGTTCCAAAGAGGCTCTCGGGCTCGGAGTGTACTCTCGGTACTTCCTCGTCAAGAAGACCGGCGGTTGGAGGCCCATCCTAGACCTCCACCGTCTGAACAAGTAAATCAGATCCCAGAAGTTTCGGATGGCCACCCTTCAGCACATGCTGGAAGAAGGGAATTTCCTATCGCTGCTGGACTTGGAGGTAGCCTACTTTCACATCCCCTTTCACAAGGGACACTGCATGTTTCTGTGCTTTGTGGTTCAAAGGCAACATTACCAGTTCAAGGCCCTTCCCTTCGGATTGAAGTCGGCGCCAAGGGTTTTCACTAAGTGCCTGGCGCCAGTGGCGGCGCGGCTGCATCTGCGAGCGATCCACGTTTACCCCTACCTGGACGACTGGCTCATCCGAGCGAAATCGAGGGAGATCGTCGTCGCAAACACGGCGAACACCGTCCAGCTGCTGACTGAGCTGGGGTTCTGGTGAATTATGAGAAATCTTGCTTGGTGCCATCTCAAGACGCATTGTTTCTGGGGTCTCAACTCAACAGTGTCATGCCTGGCATCTCCGTTCAGAGGAGAGTACATCGGCCATCCTGGGCAAGGTACAATGTCTGTTGACAAAGAAGATCGCAAGGGTGAGGTCCATCAAGTCCCTTCTCGGCATGATGTCGCCATGCATATACCTCATTCGGCTGTGCAGGCCGCGGATGCGACCACTGCAAGAGTTCCTCGATGCCCATTGGATTCAGGTATCGGGAAGCTTCGTGGACAAGATCTCTCTTGACGAGAGTTTCCATCGAGCAATTTGGTGGTGAGAAGTCTGCTCACATTTGGCGGCAGGCGCAGCCTTCCAGACACCACCTCATCAGGAGACGGTCACGAAAGACGCCTACCTGGAAGGTTGGGGCGCGCACAACGGAAGTCTCCATGCAAGAGGCCTGTGGCTACCGGAGAAGTCATTGCATATCAAAGTTCTGGAGCTGCGGGCAGTGTTTTCTTCTGTCCCTCAAGGGCAAGGTGATACGGGTCTTCATGGACAAGACCACCACGATGTTCTACATCCAGAAGCCAGGGGCACCAGATCCCCAGCACTCTCCAGATCCCCAGCACTCTCCAGAGAGGTGCAGGATCTATGGCACTGGGTTGTTGCCCAAGGGATGTTCCTCGTCCCTTTTCATCTGGCAGGAGTCAAGAACACCGTTGCTGACTCCCTCAGCAGGGGATCTTGCCACGAGTGGGTGCTTCGGCAGGGCCAAGTGGATCTTCTGTTCCGTCGATGGGGCAATCCCCAGATCGATCTGTTCCGCAGGTTTCTCCAGCCAGGGAGCATGGGGGACGCATTCTCATTCACCTGGGACAGCCTGTTTCTGTATGCGTTCCCTCTGTTGCTTCTTCGGCTAGTCAATCGACTCAGACGGTCCCAATGCAGGATGATTTTCGTTGCACTGGTGTGGCCGAGACAGATAAGTTACCCGGACCTTCGGGACTTGTCAGTGTACCCTCCAGTCAATCTTTTGGCAGCCGCAGATCTTCTTGCCAGAGAAGGAGGTGCGATCCTGCACCACGACCCAGGATCGCTGATCTTGCAGGCCTGGCTCCTGCAGCGCTAGAGTTTTGCAGATACTATATCCCGGCAGACTGCTAGGTGCTTGCCAAATCCAGGGCTTAATCTAAACTGAAATGCTATGGACATAAGTGGAATAGGTTTGCCTTCTGGTGCTGTGAACGGAAGATGGACCCTCTACAGATTACAGCCCCGCGGGTGCTGCTGTATTTGCTGTCGCTGGCCAAAGCGGGGCTGGCTCATGTCTCCATCGTTCATCTGGCGGCTATCTCCCGCTACACCACAACTCTGGGACGGTTGTCGGAGCTCAATGTGGTGCTGACTAGGCTCATGGGTCCACCGCTCGAGCCTATGCATTCTGCGTCACTGAAATGTTTGTTGTGGAAAAAAGCGTTTCTTGTGGCCATCACCTCCACACGAAGAGTGGGAGAGATCCAGGCACTCTTGTAGACCATCTTTCGAGTGGATTGTGCCCTCCAACGTATTCATCATCTTAGATGCATTCCATCCAGCTTTGCTGCTCTTCGGAAATTTTTTTCGCCAGCGGGCGCCGTGCGTCGATGTCGTCGAATTGATGGCCCCTCGAAGGCCTCAGTCGAGGGCGATGTCATCGGGTGTATAAGTAGCACGCGCGGCACCCGTTGGCCTCAGTTCCGTTTTTCCGCAGTATACGTTGCTTCGGACATCCGGCGCGCCTAGAGTTCTGTGAAGTATTATATAACAAAGAAGAAATATGTCCTCGTCATCGACGCCGACCACGACCCCGAGATCGGGATTCAAATAGTGCAAATCGTGCGGCTCAAAAATGTCGATCACGGACCCACACCGCAAGTGTTTTTGGTGCCTCGGAGAAGGCCACGACATGGAGTCCTGTTCGAAGTGTCAGGCGATGACGGGGAAGGCCTTGCAAGAAAGGAGAGGGAAGCTACAGGTAGATCGAAAAACCGATCGAAAAACCGATCGAAAAGCCTCTAGCGTCGAGACCCCATGAGGAGAATGGCATCGATCTAGGTCCCGAAGCGATTCTCATCGCTAGTCTTTGTAAAAAAAAAAACGAAGAAACTACGCCACAGCTCTCCGTCCACCTCGTCAGATGAGTCTCCGAAAAGGATGAAATGCCCCATGAAATATTAGTCTTCCGAAGAGTGGGAAGCATTCACGGTCAAAATGATGGAGGTGTTTGAGAAGCCGGCCAGGAGCGTCATCGCTTCTACATTCGCGCGCCCTCAAGCCCGTTCGATTGTAAAAGGAAGGATAGGGAACCTACCAGGATGCCGACCGGAAAACGCTTGAGTCGAGTCGACCATTCGAGGTCACCGACGCCGTCACACCACGAAGGGAAAATCATCGAAGACCGCCTCCACGCCCTCGAAGCAGACCCTGTCGACGACCACCAAAGGCTCCAGCCAAGCCAGGGAAGCCAGAAAAAGAGAAGGTTACAAAACATGTAATTTCCTCAGAGCCTGGTACTACACCTCTTCCTCCTCCTCTCCCAGAGAAGGTTTTCAAGCCTCTCCCTAGGAAGGAGTTTTTCAAATCCCTGGCCTTAATTTTTGAGGAACAGGAGAGATCTGATGAGGAAAATGTACCTTTTGGGTTGGAATATGGCACCCCAAATGTCCCAGAATGCTTGATCTCAGAGGAAAGCAGAATGAGGGATTTGGTGGAGTCTTTACACAATGCAAGTGGCATTGACACATCTCCTGAGAATGACTTTGGTAGACCAGATCCATTAGAGCATGCCAATCCATCATACCGCCAGTTAATGAACAAAGTGGTAGATTACTTGGGATGGGCTAGACCACCAGCCTAATTCGTCCAAGACGATTTAACAGACATATTGGACCATGGTCCCACTGAAGACCCAGTACTACCTTTTCATGTAGCCTTACAAAACAGGGTGGCCAAGAATTGGGAAACTCTGGATTCTATTCCTCCGGTAAATAAGTCCCTCGCATCAAAATACCGCCCGGCCAGTAGCGACCCCGGCTATCTGTCAAAACATCCAACTCCCGAGAGTCTGGTCATACAGGTAGCCACAGCTTCCAACAAACTTGCGTACCCTTCTATCCCTCCAGACAGGGACGATAAGCGTGTGGATGGTTGGGCACGGAAGATATTGTCAGCTGGGAGCATGGCATTAAAATCTGCCAACTCCACATGTGCCTTGGTAAAATTTTCATACTCTGTGGGAGTGCATCGCAATGGCGGCAGAGCACATACCAGAAGGGGAAGAAAGGGAAGGTTTCCTAGCCATCGTTGGAGATGGAAAGGAAGCCATGCAAGAATCCCTTCAATCTGGATTGGACACTGCGGATAGTGTAAGCAGGTCCATGGGCACTAGCACAGTAATGCGCAGATTTGCGTGGTTATGGAAGTCAGGTTTTGCACCGGACGTACAGAACCACCTTCTGATCATGCCTTTTGACGGGTATCACCTTTTTGGCAACAAGGCTGACGAAAGCCTTGAGAGGTTGCAGACCTCGAAAGCAGCTGCCAAACCTTTAAGAGCTGCTATTAGGCAACCTCAGCCTTTTCGTGCGCAAGGACAATCGTGGAGGGGATGATCCTATCGTTACTACACCTCATATGGAAAGGCGAGAAGAATGGCCAGTCAAAGGCCACTCGCGGTGGACGAGGAAAACGTGCAAAGCCAGCTCCAGCTGCAGCCTCTCTGCCATCAGCGGCTGCAACATCCGCCACAAAACCATTTTGAGGACTTGCATCACAAAACACCTGTAGGAGGCAGGCTGTCACAGCATCTGCAAGAATGTCGAGCCATTACTTCAGATGTTTGGGCTCTAGAAATAATAGCCCAAGGCTACTGCCTTCCTTTTCTAATGCAACCTCAAAGCAATCCACCAGGGAGACACCCGTTGAAGTCTTCGAACCCACTCCTACAGCAGGAAGTTCTAACCCTGCTGGAGAAAGGTGCTATAGAACCAGTACCTGCAGCGGAGAGGAACAAGGGATGGTACTCCCCGTATTTTTGATCCCCAAAAAGGACGGAGGACTGAGACCCATCTTGGACTTACGAAACTTGAACAAGTTCAAGATGGTTACCCTTTCTCAGATCCTTCAGGCCCTTCAACTTCAGGACTGGTTGGTGTCATTGGACCTCCAGGATGCTTATTTTCATGTGCCGATTCATCTCAAGCACAGAAAATACCTGAGGTTCGTAGTTGGCAACTCACACTATCAGTTTCGAGTCCTGCCATTCGGATTGACCTCCGCCCCGAGGGTCTTAACCAAGTTAATGGTAGTGGTAGCAGCGGGGGGTGGGGGCATTCATGTCTACCCCTACCCCTACCTGGACGATTGGTTGATCAGGGCACTTTCTGCAGAGCAAGCACTGGATCATCTGAAAGTCACCTACCACTTCTTCCACAGACTGGGCTTCTTCCTCAATTTCAAGAAGTCGCAAATGACACCTTCCCAAAAGCCTCAGTATATAGGAGCTGTACTAGACACATCCTTGGGGAAAGAGCTTGCCTTCTAAGGCGAGGGCTCAAGACATTCTTCAGATGGTTTCAAAATTCCCAAAATCTCCAGGCTTACGACTTTTTAAGGTTGCTCGGCCTCATGGCATCCTGCATCTTCTGGTGCCAGAGGCACGCTTGAGGATTGAGATCCCTTCAATGGACCTCTAAAGACTCAGTGGTCCCAGTTCTCAGGTCAAATGACGGATCTTCTTCAGATTCCGAACAAGATCAGACAAGATCTTCTATGGTGGACCTGTACAGAGAACGTCCTAAAAGGAGAACCTTTTTGGCAACCATGGCCGGAGATCACAGTAGTGACGGACGTCTCACTACTGGGATGGGGAGCTCATGCCAATGATTTGTCCAAACCACACATCAACCTTTTAGAGCTGAGGGCAATCAGACTAGCGCTGAAGGCCTTCCTGCCATCTGTCAGAGGAAAGAATGTCCTGATAATGATGGACAACACTGTGGCCATGCATTACCTAAACAAAAGAGGTGGTGTGGGGTCACTACCTCTGTGCAGAGAGGCAATGCAGCTCTGGTATTGGGCAATTCAGGAGGGAATCTCTTTAACAGCAATTCATCTAGCCGGGGAAGAGACTATGACGGCAGATGCTCGGAGCAGGCAGAGCCCGGTGTCCCACGAATGGGAACTGGCTCAGGAAGTCATTCAAGAGATCTTTCGCCCTTTGGGGAACCCCTCAGGTAGACCTGTTTGCAACCAGTACCAACCGAAAATGTGAAAGGTATTGCTCAAGGGAATTTCCCACGAGAGGAGCCCTGGGGGACGCGTTCGTGGTGGAGTGGAATTTCCCACTATTGTACGCGTTCCCTCCGATTCCCGTCATTCCTCAAGTCATCAGGAGGCTGAGACGCTTCGGAAATTGCCCCGGATTGGGCCAGGAGAACGTGGTACCCTGGACCTTCTAGATATGTCCATCTGTCCTCCAGTACATCTTCCTCAGAGAGAGAACCTTCTCGCTCAAATGGAGGGTCAGGTTCTCCATCCAGAGGTAAAACACTCAACCTTAATGCTTGGTATCTGAAAGGCTGAGATACAGGGATTGGAACCTTCCAGGTGATGATATGGAGGTGTTGCTTTCGGCAAGAAGGCCAGCAACAAAGTCTCTATACCGTTGCCGTTGGAAAAGGTTTTGCAACTGGTGCAGAGAAAATGTCTATCCTTTTCTATGTTCTATTCCAGAAGTACTATCTTTCCTTCTGACCCTAGCACATAGAGGTCTAAATATCGGAACAGTAAAAGGTTACCTTGCAGCGCTTTCCATTTTCAAGCGCTCATCGGAAGAATGCTACTACTTCAAAATTCCTTTGATAAGACAATTCATAAAAGGTCTCACTAATGTGTTTCCTCCTCACCCATTTCAAGTACCGATTTGGGATCTCAATTTAGTCCTTCAATTCTTTGTATTCTCCTTTTGAGCCTTTGCACAAGTGTCCATTAAGATTACTAACGTGGAAAACAGCCTTCTTAGTTGCTCTAACATCAGCAAGAAGAGTGAGCGAATTGCAGGCACTGTCTTCTGGGCCATCCTATACTGTGTTCTATAAGGACAGGGTTGTATTGAAGGTTAAACCATCATTTTTACCAAAAGTAATATCTGATTTTCATTTAAGTCAGAAAATTGTTTTACCCACATTCTATCCTCCACCCCATCCTTCTAAGGAGGAGGAAAGATTACACAGACTGGATCCAAAAAGAGCTTTAAGCTTTTACAGCTCTAGACTTTCTAGGCTTAGTGGACAACCAGTTGTTTATAGGCTACACAGGAAGGAAACTGGGTCAATCGGTGACAAAGCAGACAATTTCACGCTGGATCGTACTTTGCATTTCAGAATGCTACAGACTAGCACAAAAAGACCCACCAGAAGGGTTAAGGGCTCATTCCACCAGAGGCATCCCTCTTCGACAGCCCTTCGAAGAGGTCTCCAGTAAGGTCCATTTGCAAAGCAGCAACTTGGTCTTCACTACACACCTTCTCAAAATTCTATAGCCTGGATGCTTCCCAGTCTAGGGAGCTGACTTTTGGAAAAGCAGTGCTTTATTCCGCCATCTAAAGGCATTTGAAGAAATCTGACCCCTCCATGCAAAATACTGCTTTTGGAGTCTATCTAAGATGAGGAATACGTTGGAGTACACAATCCACTCGAAGAACAAGTTACTTACCAACTGGTAACGTTCTTTCGATTGGATGTTCCGCCAACGTATTCCTCATCACCCTCCCAACCTACCCCTCTGTAGATTTTTCCGGGTTATTGCCATCTCAAATCTCGCAAGGCTGATACCTGTCTGCCGGCACGATCTACACAGTACAAGATCACAGGCAAAAAAAGGGGGAAAAACAAAACTGAGGCCAACGGGCGCCGCGCGTGCTACTTATACACCCAATGACGTCACCCTCGACGGAGGCCTTCGAGGGACCATCGACTCGACAACATCGGCGCCCTCTGCTGAAAATGATTTCCGAAGAGCAGCAAAGCTGGATGGGATACATCTAAGATGAGGAATACGTTGGAGGAACATCCAATCGAAAGAAAGTTACCAGTTGGTAAGTAACTTGTTCTTTTTGACATTCCACGAGACAAGGGTGGTGCTACGGACACACCCCTCCTTCATGGCCAAGGTGCCGTCAGACTTTCTTCTAAATGAGCCCTTGGTGTTGCCTGTATTCTCGCTGATGCCTTTGTCGCCGGCTAAGAGGAGTTTGCACTTGCTGGATGTGGCTAGAGCCCTGAAGTTCTACGTGGACCGCGCAGAGTTTTCGGAAGACGTTGCAACTTTTTGTGAACTTTGGCCCTGTTAACCATGTGAAGGCCCTCTCCAAGGCTTCCATTTCCAGGTGGCTCTCCGGCTACATCACCCATTGTCACCGGTTGGCAAGCTGACCGTTGCCTGGCCGTCCGAGAGCCCATTCAACCAGAGCGATCGCTGCAACTACAGTATCCCTGTCTGGTGTGCCCCTGCTGGACATCTGCAGGGCTGCTACTTGGAGGTCGACGCGCACCTTCACGAAATTCTACTGCGTCAACAGGGATTCCAGATAGGAGTCCAGGATCAACCAAGCAGTGCTGCGCAACCTGTTTGCTTGAAGGTGAGCCTGGTGAGGAGGTAAGAAATCCTTAATGTTGAGCCTTGCCACCCTCCCATGGTTGTGCATATGTGTACTGCTATGTATTTTTTATTCATGAGCATGTGAATCCGTGGCAGGCCCCATGCTGGAGAAGGAACAAGTTACTTACCTGTAACTGTTCTGTAGCATGGGTATGGCATAGATTCACATGCTAACCCTCCCTCCTACCCTTCTGCGGCTCTTCTCTTGGTCCTACTGGCACTTAACGTGCTACCAAATCTGAGTATTGCTGCCAGAGAAGGGGCTTAGGTAGAGGGCAGTCATTGTCTGGGGGCAGTATGACCCAGAGACCAGTGATTGGTTGCTAGGAGACAGTGCAAAAGTGAAACTGATTTTTTCTTAATCAAGGATTCCCAGCCTGACGACGGGGAATATTCATGAGCATGTGAATCCATGCTGGAGAACAACAGTTACAGGTAAGTAACTTGTTCCTTGACACTTTGGAAGTGTCCCTAGACCAACCGGTGGACTGGCCTGCTCTACTGGGCTACCTTGCTACAGCAGTTGCGGTTTTCGAGCCTTCCAACTTTGCATATCGTCAGCATGTACCACAAGTCACCTGCTCCTACATTTTCTGCCGTCTCAATTCAAGGGAAGCAGTGCTGGATCTGCTTCTTTGTTCACTGCTGCAGGATTGCCTCCTGACTATGGTGATATTCGCTGGAGCTTGTCTGTGTTCCTGAGGTGTCCCATCTCCCACAGAAGTATTCACGGGTCTTCGGTTGTGTCTCCATTTGGGTCTTCAGCTGGAAGATTCCTGGAACTGATTCTGAAGTACGTAGACTGAAATCTGGTACCTGCACAAGTGTTAATCTGAATACTCTGATCGAGGGGGAGGGGAGGTCGCGAAGAATCTGTGTAAGTCTGTTCGGACTGATTTTCTATACTCTGGCATGGTGAACAGTTGTATAGAAGGCCAACCTAGTTTGGCGACAGGGACAATTCTGCGAGATGTAGCCAAACCAGTTCATGGTAGCAAGACGAGTGGTCCAGGCTAAGTCTCAAGAGGGGAGTGAGCCTGTAAGCTGTCCTCAACGAGTACACACTATAAACAATCAATTATAAAAATATGTAATCATGGCCGTATAACACTATGAAAAATGACTACTGTGAGGGAGAATTCTCATTTTTGTGTTAACTCCCTTCAACTTCAGAGACCCCCAGCTCTTTTGCTGGACTTTAGGACTTTTCATTTTTATCCTGGAGTGAGAGACCTTTTTCTCACTCTCCTTTGTATTTTTGATCTGATTTGGACTCGGTTTCTTTTGTTTTTGGAGTCTAACAAACTCCATAGGCATCTATTTTTGTATTGACACACAGCACCCTCAGTGCAGTGCCGCAGAGAAGCCTCTTGGGTTTCTCATAAGGTTTAAACAACTTCTCTTGGATAAACTGCTTCTAAGAGTAGTAATGTGAAAATGACTTTACTTACCTTTTCTCTCTGTAGACCCAGCACACACCATTTTATGTGGAGTGCTGAGGGGTTAGTTAGTAGCCCCTCTGTCTACTTACTCATGTAAAACATTTTTATGATACCTTCACGACTTTTAATGGCTGGTGGCAGTGGTTGAATTTTCCTACCATTGTGCGTTTTTACCGCAGGCTGAATCCTCAGCTGCAGTATTGCACCCATGCGTGCCCATTTTGTCAAAATGGCCCCGGTCATCTTTTGTTCGCCATTTCTGGCTTGTGAAGTCTTTCTTGGGTTTTACTCTGCGCACCAAACCAGGCTTAACTCCTTTGTTCGCTTTGACATGCTTCAGTACTGAAACCCCAATGAAGAAACATCCAATGAAGGAAACTGCAGCTTGCTGTACCCTCCTGCACCCTTAAAGTGCCTGGTGAAGCTGTGCTGCAGTGCTGAAGCTCCAATTTCATATCGACTAGAAAAGCCTGAAACGGACGACTCCCCCCCTTGGGTTAGTGGGTTCAACAAACCCCAAGAGGAACTTTGCTGGAAAACCTTGCCCTGCTGGCTGTTCTTCTTTGCTGCTCTTTTAACCGAGTGCCAGGAAAACCAGAATAGAGTGAATAGTTTTCAAGCCGAACCAGAGCTCCAGGAAGATCCTGAGGACCCTCCTGAAGCTGGACGACCCAAGCCCGAGTCACCTCACCAGAGTGCTGGACTCTAGATTCGAGGAAAGCCCATCAATTGTCCAAGAACCGCAGTGGTGCTATTGACCGGTAGCTGGAACCTCAAAGTGCTGCTGAATTGGAAATAGCTCGTAGCTGCCGCTGACCTTCAAACCGCATTACAGGAGTCCCCAGCCATCCTCCCTCTTGTCCCCACGACTGAGGCCCAGGAACACAGGATCTGCAGGACTGCAACATGAATAGAAGCCTGCTGGACCCTCTGTTTTTTCCAACCTAAGGTACTGTCTTGACAAAAAAGGTACTTGCCTCTTGGGTCTGTAGCTTGCTTGTTCTCACTTGCAGTAGCTGCTTTTTGCAGAGTTGATTTCCAGCTCTGCCCTTCACAACCCTTACAGCTTGTGGCCCAACAGGGATTCTTTTTTCTACAAATTCTCTAAAGCTTTGTGCAAGACTTCAGCGCTATCTAAAGAAGTACCTCGGCTCGATTGACCTTATTCAAATTGACTGACTGTCCTGGCTCCCTGCAGACTTTTCTAACCCATTGACTTTGGTTCTAACTGTCCCTCATAGCTGGTATGTATGTTTAACTTGTATTGCTGGGAACGATCTAATCTAGACTTCACTGGAGATTCAAAAGTATTCACATGTAATGAGAAACTGTTAACCCTTACCTTCCATCACCTTTTCATTTTCCACAATCTCAGTATTACCAAAAGTGATCTACAAATTCGAGCACTGTCCTAGTGCTTGAAGTCCCCTCAGGGTGTAGGAAGTATGTGTGTAAAGCATCCCACACGAATATCTACTTGTGTATCTTGAACCTGACGAATTGTATTGTTGTATATTGCCCTTTTTGAAGGCTTATTTAAAACTGACCTTTAAATAAATATTTTACTAGAAAATCTTGAGTACATGTTATTTGTATAATTGTAATTGCGAATCTGTGTTGCCTCTCTACAGCTCACATTTACCCCTCTTGAGAGAAGTCTGGCTGCTCAGTCACTCTACCAACCTGTGTAATACAGACCTATACCAATAGGTGGGTTACCTATTACCAAGAGGGCAAGGCTGGTGTCTCCCACAGGGTTACTGCATCCAATCTTGCCTAACTACTACCAGCATGTAATACTATCGCACAATACTAAATACATTATACATATATGTTTTGCCCTACTCCAGTGATTGTATAAAACACCCCCTGCAAAGGAAGTTAAGTATTAGAATGGCACACTACAGGTCCACAGAGATGCAGCACTAACTTTAGAATAACATCCCTAACATGTATGGAGCCTTGTGCCCAAAATGTCACCAAAGTTCCACATAGTTTTGTGAGACGAGAAACAATTTGTGGAGGGTGAAGCGTTCCGAGGGGTAGAGGACAAGTTCTAGTGAAGAAGTGTCCCCACTTTTGGAATGTTTGCCTGAACAAACCGGGGCAAAGCCAAACTTTTATAAAAGTTTCTAAAAGTTACCAAACGTTTAATAAGGAGTTGGGGGTTCGGGTGTAAGTACTGTTACAACTCACCCCCCACCCCCCCGTACTCCAATTCTTCTTAGGACTTGGCTGGTCTTCTGAAAAGGGTCCAAGGTTGCTTTTTCCACAGTCAACTATGATCCTTGAAGCCCAGGGTTTGCAGGTTCGAGCAATTCTCCGGTTGCTGACAAATGCTGGTGCAATTGGAGAATGGAGAAGAATTTGATGCAGGGCCCCTTCACAGCACTGGGTGGGTGAAAGCTGTTTTGGACGACAATCACCATGGCACAGCAACACTGGAGGGGGGTTGTGCACTTGTCGCAGTCAGACTTCTCCTTGTATCGCGGCTCTCATTCATGCTGGAACTACAGCATTTGGCAGAGATGAGTCCTAGAGCACAAGCTGTTGATCCCCAAAGTTCTGGTCGTCAACGTGGAACAGTGACATCTGCAGCAGGGTCACCCTAACTCGAAGCTGGACAGCCACTGGGTGATTTAGGGCTCTTCTTCGCAGGACTCAAAGGTGACATCAATAATGTTCCCTCCACTCCAAGGGTTGCTGCTCATTGGCAAGACTGCTGATCTCCTCCAAGACAGGGCTCTTCCAGGCCAGCAGCAGATTTTGGCTGCCAGGCCGCCTTCCAATGGGTCCAGCCTCTTTACACATCTTGCAGCTGGACAAGGATCCTTGGGTCCTGATATCTAATGCTTTCTTCGACAATGACAAAGGTGCCGCCTGCTGTCACTGCATCGGTGATCATCGCAGGAACTGGCCTTCCCGCATCTGGTAGTATCCTGAAGAGTCCTGTCCTGCATAGGTGCCTGCTGCATTATTCCATTGGAAGGTGGGTTGCACACAGCTCCTGAACCCGACGTGAACTTTGCTTGGACCTGCAGCTCCAGGGCATCAGTGATTAAGACCAACAGCGGAGAAACCTAACTCCAGCTACCCTCCCTCGATCTGCCAATGCTTAGCAGTGCCCCTCTCTCTGCCCTTTAAATGCCCTTTAAAAGTTTGTGAAGAACTTGATTTGTATTATAAATTTTGGCTTTGCCAGCACTTGTTGCAAAAGCCCTCAAAGCTAGATAAGAATTTTACTCACCAGTAGACTTCACGTCCTCTGGGACCTTCACCTCTTTTACTTACGTCCCAACCCCTTTCCTCCATATTGTACGGGAGACAGACCTTTTTCACCAGAAAAAAACCTTCTTCCCCTAATAAATTTAGAGGTGCATGGGGCATGGCCCAGGGAGCATGCGCTGCCCTGACTCCGCCCTCCGATGCCACAACTCAGTCCCCTTTTCCGCGTCGAGGGGAACGGGCCGAATTCACCAGCGCTCCGGGGTTTGGCTTTGGCCATGTAATTCCAAGCGCGAATACTTCTCCTTGTCTTTTTGTTTGTCATTTCTGTCATTCAGGTACTCTGGCATCGTGCTCCTCCCCGGCGCATGTCGACTTCTACGGGGTTCAGCAGGTGTCCATCCTGCAACAGGCTCGTCCCAACTTCAGACCCCCACGCTCTCTGCCTACATTACCTTGGCCCAGACCACGGTTGGCAATCATGTTCGGCGTGTGACTCTTTCCTCAAAGGCGCTGAAGAACAGACTAGCCAGGTGGAGGGAGCTTCCAGAAGTCTCCTTCAGAGGATCCCAAGAACTTCGTGAAGCATCATCCAAGGTAGCGCCGATATTTTCCAGCACACCCCGCAAGGGAGACTCCTTCCTAGGGACTCTCCCGCGTGGGAGAGACCGGCCAGGTCCTTCCGCTGGCACGTGCACCGAGGCTGCTACAGCTACCTGCATTCGGGTCGAGGGGTCCTTGGATCCTCCCGGGCGCAGTCGAGGGACCGGAAGGTTCTTGTACTGGGTCTATGCCTTTTTATCGGCGCAATGGCCGAGGGTCTACGCTCTGACACCGGCAATACGTCCGAGAGGCTATGCCCTAATACCGGCAATACGTCCGAGAGGCTATGCCCTAATACAGGCAATACGTCCGAGGGGGTGCACCTAAACGCAGCTCTATCGACCCCTGGGTCGAGGGTGTTACACCTACCGGGCCAAGACCCGAGGAGCAGGGTAGGTCTCGAGATACACAGGCAAGAGTCTTGGTCGAGGCCAGACCCAGCAGGCTGGGCAGCACGTCGCAGGCATGTGGCAGGCAGCTCGACAAAATGCCCACCACGCCAGACAGTAGCACCCATCCAACGCCATTCCACGAATTTGGCGAAGAACGAGTGTCAAGGTGGTACTGGTCGCAACCAGGTACATGGCCTACAGTCTATCCTTCATATGCGCAGGGCAACTTTCCTATGTGTCCTTGGGGACTGGGCAGTCCCCCACTACTCCGTCGGTACCCTCTGCCACCTCTTTGGCAAGTGAGGAGGTGCTCTTCGATAGATTCCTCGGCCTCATGAGGTCTCCTCAGATGGGGTTTATCAAGGATGCAGTCAGGGAAGTCCTCCCCACCATGCTAGCGGCACCGCAGACTCCTCAATCTGGCTCCATGACCCCGGTGCAGCAGCCGCCTCTGGCTCCACTGCCAACTCTGCAGCCTCCGGTCTCTGTACCCCAGCCTCCGGCGCCATCTACCCCTCGTCCACAAGATCCTCCAGATCTGCAGGACACGGATGAGGAGGATCATCTGGACATGCCATCCTCAGCCAGGGTCTTCCATGAACGTCTTGCTGGCCTGGCGGAGTAGCTAGGCCTCCCTCAGCCTGAGGTCGAACAGCCAGCAGAGGAGGTTCTGGATGAAGTCCTCACAAGACGCCCCTCTGCCAACACAGGGATTCCACTGCAAACCGTTGTAATCTCCCTGGCAAGAAGGGTTGGCTCAAGCCCCACTCAGTCCAGCCGGTCAACCGACGCCTGGACGCCAAGTACAGGCAGATGGAGGGTGACACTCTTGCTCTCAACCCACACTCCTCTGATCTCTGCGGCATCACTTTACTCCAAGCCTCAGTTGTCGACAGCCGCCTCCTCTGTGGCGCTTCTAGGCAAGGAGGAGAAGATCTTGGAGGCTTACGGCAAGAAGATCTACTCCAACGCTTCCTTGCACCTGCGTCAGTCCAACGCAGATGCCATGCTGGTGGCCACCAACCAACAGTTATGGCGGGAAATTGCAGACTTCCTCCCGGAACTCCCCTCCCAATGCCAATCATGCTTTAAGGCGGGGCTAGCGGAGGCCAAGCTCGTGGCGCATGACCTCATGGAATCCACAGTGACGCATATCCATACCTCGGGCCGGGTCATCTGCATTGCCACGGACATGAGGCGCACAACCTGGCTCTAGTCGAAGTTCAACCCGGACGTCAAGGAGCGCATTCTAGATCTACCGTTTGGGGGGAGGAGAGGAGAGGAGAGGAGAGGAGAGGAGAGGAGAGGAGAGGAGAGGAGAGGAGAGGAGAGGAGAGGAGAGGAGAGGAGAGGAACTCTTTCACTCCTCCACAGATGAAGAGCTGGACAAAACAAACAGCTCACGAAGTTTGGCAGCCGGTGTCCCGCCCAGTGGTTTACTTTTAACTACCGTGGTGTGCATTTACCACAGGCTGCATTTGCAGCTGCAGTGAAGCACCCAAGGGTGCCATTTTTGTCAGAATGGTCCCAGTATTCTTTTTTCGACATTTCTTTGTGGAAATGCCCTTGAGATTTACTCTGCACGCCAAGCCAGGTTTGGCCACATTGTTAGCTTTGCCTTTGGCGGGATTCACGAGTTAAGCCAGCCTCAGGCTCCAGGGTGTCTGGGCTAGACAGGAAGCGATGGAGGTGCCCGAAACTCCCTGTGCTTGGTCTCCTAGGAGACCCAAACACACTCTATAGTGATTGGCCGGCTGACTGTGGGTGACTGACTAGGCTGTGGCTAGGCTGGAATGAATGGGAGAGAACTGAATAAAAGGCGAGGCTTTTGGCTTGGAAGGCAGTCGACCAGGAAGAAGGCTTTATAACTGACTGATAAATTAATAATTGTTTATGCAAGAAACCTTGAGTGTAAGTTTACCTGTAACACTGTGTGTACCTCCACTACAGCTCACATGTACCCCTCTTGAGATAAGCCCGACTGCTCAGCACGCTACCAATACTGTGTAGTACAAGCTTATACCAAAGGTTGGGTTGACTATACCTGTAGTCAAAGTTGTGTGTAGTGGTCCCGGAGGGTACTGCATAAACTTTTCCTAGCACTTCCCATCCCCCACCGATTTGTTACTGTTCCTGATTCCCCCCCCTTGTGCCCGCCCCCCCGACATGTATTGGAAAAACACCCATCGAAAAATTACTGTTGATGGTTGGACCTCGTAAGAGACCAACATGGTGTAACAGATGTACCGAGGAGCATTGCGATTCCAACAACTTTCAGGGGTGTTTGGTGCCCCACTGAGAATTTTCAGTCTGGGCCGTGTGGAAATAGTTGGAAAATGATGTAGACCGAAAATAGTATCCAACCTTATGTTATGTACATTCTTATTTTGTGTTGGTAAAGAAATAATTGATGTTTGTTAAGTTTATATAGCGCTTTAACCCAAAGCGCTTTACAATATAACAAGATACAATAAAGGAAAAAGCAAGTTAACAAACATGAGACAAACCAGCGAAACAATATGTAGAATAGTTTCCTTGGCTGTTGGAGGTGAGGGAAAGGTGAGAAGGAAGGGAGAGGGGGTAGTAAAGGGAAGAGGTACAAAATTTAAGTATGTGATATAAGGTCACCTGGATGTGAGGAAGGGAAGGTACGGGGGCAGGGGAGGAGAGAAGGTAGGAGGTCAAGGGGGGAGTGAAGGGCTTTCAAGGAGGTGCGGAAGGAGGTGTATGTGTGGATGGAGCCGATAGAGGTAAGGAGTTCCAGTGTAGGGGGCCAAAAGCTGAAAGGAACAGAAAGCGGCACAAGGAGACCGGGGTACAGTGAGTAAAAAGAGATCAGCAGAGCAGAGAGAACGAGAGGGAGTGTAAAAGGAGGAGAGGAGAGATAGAGGGAGCAAGGTCATTGAGAAATTTGAAGACCAAACAGGGGAATGGAAATTTAAGTTGGGAGGGGAAGGGAAGCCAGCCAAATTGAGAGAGTGAGGAGGAAATAGAATTGCGAGGGCCGAGGAGGCAGAGGGTACGGATAGAAGAGTGGTAGATGGATTTGAGGGGGGTCAGATGAGGCAGGGAGTCCAGAGAGCAGAGCAGTAGAAGAGACTGGAGAAGATGAGGAAGGAGATTAAGAGTTTAGAAGCGTGGAAGATGAGGGAGGTTCGGATCTTGCGGAAATTGTAGAGATGGTGCCGGCAGGAATTAGAGGTGAGAGAAATGTGGTGGGTGAAGGAAAGGGAGGCGTCGAAGTGGAGATCAAGATTGCGAGAGTGATGGCGGAGGAGAGGCAAGTGTTAAAGAAAGTGATGCTGATTCATTGGTTGATTAAATGATTTTTAGTTTAAAGCATAGCCTGTCTACGTCCAGTTGCTATTAATCTCAGACTCAAAGTTTGAGCACTGTTTTATAGTATGAATGCAGGATTCTTCCTAAGCTGTATATGATGGAAGCAGAATCAACTTTGAACTTCTAAATCAAGAAGTATGTGCATCTTGCTGATGAGCACTCAAACTAGATTGTCTATTAGTAATATTGAAATATGGATTTATTTTCAGCGTTTTATAATGTACCACTGGCATAAATTGATATGCTTCAGAGTGCTTCACATAGGGCTATGCGATTGACAAAAATTAGATGTTCTTCTCCAGACAACTTGCTTGATGTTTACAAGCATCTCTTGATTATTTATCCTTTCTCCTCCTCTCCCCCCCCCCCCCCAATCACCGATTTTACCTCCCCTGCCTTGTTATAGTTGCAAACTCCACTACAGGCAGCGGCTCTCGTCGGGACTCTCTTACTGGCAGCAGTGAACTTTATAAGAGGACATCAAGCAGTTTAACACCAATTGGACACAGTTTTTATAATGGCCTTGGATTTTCTTCTTCTCCTGGGCCCGTGGGCATGCCTCTACCCAGTCAAGGGCCCAATCATTCTCAAACGCCTCCGCCAACTTTATCATCCCATGGATCATCGTCCAGTTTAAACCTTGGTAAGCGCTGATGACTCAATGTTTAAGCATGTTTTCACAGCTAATAAAATTACACTTGGAGGTATGTCTGCTAAAATAGGAATTATTCATGTGGAATTATTTACGCTATGGACATATACACAGGTATTTGGGGCTACAATTCAGTAGGTGCTGTTTATCTTCTATTTGTAATCTAGAAGTGCCTAGTTAGCTTGGCATTGATTGATATTTTATTTCTATCGCGCTTGTACAAAGTGTTTCAGAGCACGACAAGGCATGGGACATTGAGAACGCGCAAGTGCATGGGAGAGGGGGAAAAGTGCATGGAAGGGGGGAGAGGTGGAAAGTGCGAAGCAGAGGAGAAACCGATAAATAACAATAAATAAATAATAAAGGCAATAAACGGTGGTAATCCAGCCAGCAATTTGCAAGTGCTAGGTTTAAGGCAGCAGACAGGGTAGGTCTGATAAGTGCAGGAAGAAAAAGGGGGGGGCTGTATGGGTACGGATACAGACCCCAGTGCAAGGGGTGGCCCGGAGGCAGTGCAGGAGGGTGGCGGGATGAGCAGGTACCTGGGCCCAAAAGACAGAGGGTGGCCAGGTGCACGGTGCATCAACAGCTACATTCGATTAACCCGTATCAATTGATAACATACAAATAGTCCTATGTCACATTACATTTGTGTGTTTGGGAATGTGTATAAAGATGATTTGGGGACATATATAGAATCCATTGAGAGATAGAGATATTATATAGTGTTTTTTCTTCAATATTACATGTTTTTTATTGCATATTCAGTTATAAATCTTTTACACAAATGAGACATTATCGTTACTTGTATATAGCACAGAAGAAAGCAAATTCATATAAATCACAGGAAGGGAACTCTAATACAGGTAAAACTAATACATCACCGTCTAATCTAAAAGAAAAATTGTTAGCACAGCATAAAGAAAAAAGATAAAGGAGAACATGAAAAGAGTCATAAAAAGATAAAACGGAGCATCTATGAGCAAACAAACTACTGCATTACCACATGAGATTGGCAGTTTAGAGCACGACCAGCAATGTTGCACTATCCGCACATTTCCAGACCTGTGTGGTGGCTATAGTCCAACTCCTACTATATCCCGACAAACATCTCCACCAGAATGATTTGCTTTTTATATAGTTCATAAGTTCAACCTATTTCGCGAAATACCACTCATATGCAGATCTCAGAGGGGCATTTGGTAAGAACATTTCGAGTGGATTGTGTCCTCCAACGTATTCCTCATCTTAGATGTATTCCATCCAGCTTTGCTGCTCTTGAGAAATTTTTTTGGCAGATGGCACCGTGCATCGATTTTGTCGAGCTGATGGTCCCTCGAAGGCCTCCATCGAGGGTGACGTCATCTGGTGCAGAAGTAGCACGCGCAGCGCCCGTTGGCCTCAGTTCCGTTTTTCCGCAGTTACGTTGCTTCGGACATTCGGTGCGCCTCGAGTTCTGTGAAGAATATGTATATATATATAAACAAGAAAGAAATATGTCCTCGTCATCAACCACGACCCCGAGATCGGGTTTCAGGAAATGCAAGTCGTGCGGCTCAAAAATGTCGATCACGGACCCGCACCGCAAGTGTTTGTGGTGCCTCGGAGAAGGCCACGACATGGAGGCCATTTCGAAGTGTCAGGCGATGACGGGGAAGGCCTTGCGAGAAAGGAGAGGAAAGCTACAGGTAGGTCTGAAGGATCGAAAAGCCTCGAGTCGAGACCCCATGAGGAGAAATCTCCTAGACGTGAAAGGCATTGATCTAGATCCCGATGCGATTCTCATCGCTCGTCATCTTTGTCAAAAAAAATCGAAGAAACGACGCCACAGGTCTCCCTTCACATCGTCGTCAGATGAGTCTCTGAAAAAAAATTAAATGCCCCACGAAACATTCGTCGTCCGAAGAGTGGAAAGCATTCAGGGTCAAAATGATGGAGGTGTTTGTGAAGGCAAAGCCTCGGTCCACGCCTTCTTCGGAAGCCGGCCGTGAGCGTCATCGCTCCGACACTCACACGCCCTCGAGCCCGGGTGATCGTAAAAGGAAGGATAGGGAACCTTCCAGGACGGCGAGCGATAAACGCTTGAGTCGACCGCTCCAGGTCACCGACGCCGTCCGAGACCGGTCACACCTCGAAGGGAAAATCGTCGAAGACTGCCTCAACGCCCTCAAAGCAGACCCTGTCGATGACCACTATGTCGTTGACGCCTTTATCGACGACGCCGCCGCAACACTCGGCGCCAAAGGCTCCAACCAAGCCAGGGCAGCCAAAAAGAGGAGGAGAAAGTTACAAAACATGTAATTTCCTCAGAGCCTGGTACTACACCTCTTCCTCCTCCTCTCCCAGAGAAGGCTTTCAAGCCTCTCCTTAGGAAGGAGTTTTTCAAATCCTTGACCTCCATTTTTGAGGAACAGGAGAGATCCGAGGAGGAAAATGTACCTTTTGGATTGGAATATGGCACCCCAAATGTCCCAGAATGCTTGATCTCAGAGGAAAGCAGAATGAGTGATTTGGTGGAGTCTTTACATAATGCAAGTGGCATTGACACTTCTCCTGAGAATGACTTTGGTAGACCAGATCCAGGAGAGCATGCCAGTCCATCTTACCGTCAGTTAATGACCAAGGTGGTAATTACTTGGGATGGGCTAGAACACCAGCCCAATTCGTCCAAGACGATTTAACAGACATATTGGACCATGGTCCCACTGAAGACCCAGTACTACCTTTTCATGTAGCCTTACAAAACAGGGTGGCCAAGAATTGGGAAACTCTGGATTCTATTCCTCCGGTAAATAAGTCCCTTGCATCAAAATACCGCCCAGCCAGTAGCGACCCCGGCTATCTGTCAAAACATCCAACTCACGAGAGTCTGGTCATACAGGCAGCCGCAGCTTCCAACAAACTTGCATACCAGTCTATCCCTCCAGACAGGGACGATAAGCGTGTGGATGGTTGGGCACGGAAGGTATTTTCAGCCGGGAGCATGGCATTAAACTCCACATGTGCTTTGGCAAACTTTTCCTGCACTCTGTGGGAGTGCATCGCAATGGCGCCGGAGCACATACCAGAAGGGGAAGAAAGGGAAGGTTTCGTAGCCATCGTTAGAGATGGAAAGGAGGCCATGCAGGAATCCCTTCAATCTGGATTGGACACTGCGGATAGTGTAAGCAGGTCCATGGGCACTAGCACGGTAATGTGCAGGTTTGCGTGGTTACGGAAGTCTGGTTTTGCACCGTACGTACAGAACCGCCTTCTGAACATGCCTTTTGACGGGTCTCACCTTTTTGCCAACAAGGCTGGCGAGAGCCTTGAGAGGTTACAGACCTCAAAAGCAGCGGCCAAATCTTTAGGAGCTGCTATTGGGCAACCTCAGCCTTTTCATGCGCAAGGGCAATCATGGAGGGGACGATCCTATCGTTATTACACCTCATATGGAAAGACGAGAGGAATGGCCAAAGGGGCCAAAGAAAGAGGCCAAAGAAAGGCCACTCATGGTGGACGAGGAAAATGTCCTAAGCCAGCTCCAGCCACTTTGCCAACAGCGGCTGCAACATCTGCCACAACACCACTTTGAGGACTTGCACCACAAAACACCTGTAGGAGGCAAGCTGTCGCAGCTTCTGCAAGAATGGCGAGCCATTACTTCAGATGTTTGGGCTATAGAAATAATAGCCCAAGGCTACTGCCTTCCTTTTCTAAAGCAACCTCAAAGCAATCCACCAGGGAGACACCGTTGAAGTTTTCAAACCTGCTCCTACAGCAGGAAGTTCTAACCCTGCTGGAGAAAGGTGCTATAGAACCAGTACCTGCAGCGGAGAGGAACAAGGGATGTTACTCCCCGTATTTTTTGATCCCCAAAAAGGACGGAGGACTGAGACCTTATCTTGGATTTAAGAAACTTGGAACAAGTTCCTCGGGTGAGACAAATTCAAGATGGTTACCCTTTCTCAGATCTTTCAGGCCCTTCAACTCCAGGACTGGTTGTTGTCATTGGACCTCCAGGATGCTTATTTTCATGTGCCGATTCATCTCAAACACAGAAAATACCTGAGGTTCGTAGTTGGCGACTCACACTATCAGTTTCTAGTCCAGCCATTCGGGTTGACTTCCGCCCCGAGGGTCTTCACCAAGTTAATGGTAGTGGTGGCAGCGCACCTCAGGAGAGGGGGGATTCATGTCTACCCCTACCTGGACGATTGGTTGATGAGAGCGCTCTCTGCCGAGCAAGCACTGGATCATCTGAAAGTCACCTGCCACTTCCTCCACAAACTGGGCTTCTCCCTCAATTTCAAGAAGTCTCAAATGACACCTTCCCAACAGCTTCAGTACATAGGAGCTGTACTAGACACATCCTTGGGAAAGAGCTCGCCTTCCAAGACGAGGGCTCAAGACATTCTTCAGATGGTTTCCAAATTCCAAAATGCCCAAAATCTCCAGGCTTACGACTTTTTAAGGTTGCTCAGCCTCATGGCATCCTGCATCTTTCTGGTGCCAGAGGCATGCTCGAGGATGAGATCCCTTAAATGGGCCCTAAAGACTCAGTGGTCCAGTTCTCGGGTCAAATGACAGATCTTCAGATTCCGAACAAGGTCAAACAAGACCTTCTATGGTGGACCTGTACAGAGAATATCCTAAAAGGATAACCTTTTTGCCAACCATGGCCGGAGATCATAGTAGTGACGGACGCCTCACTCCTGGGGTGGGGAGCTCATGCCAACGATTTGACAATCTTCGGTCGTTGGTCTCCATCGGAGTCCAAACTACATATCAACCTTTTAGAGCTGAGGGCAATCGTACTAGCGCTGAAGGCCTTCCTGTCAGGGGAAAGAATGTCCTGATAATGACGGACAACACAGTGGCCATGCACTACCTAAACAAGAGGTGGTGTGGGGTCACTACCCCTGTGCAGAGAGGCAGTGCAGCTCTGGTTTTGGGCGATTCAGGAGGGAATCTCTTTAACGGCAATTCATCTAGCCGGGGAAGAGAATATGACGGCAGATTCTCTGAGCAGACAGAGCACGGTGTCCCACGAATGGGAACTGGCTCAGGAAGTCATTCAAGAGATCTTTGCCCTTTGGAGAACCCCTCAGGTAGACCTATTCGCAACCAGTACCAACCGAAAATGCGAAAGGTATTGCTCAAGGGAATTTCCCCCGAGATGAGCCCTGGGGGACGCGTTTGTGGTGGATTGGAAGTTCCCACTATTGTACCCGTTCCCTCCGATTCCCGTCATTCCTCAGGTCATCAGGAGGCTGAGACGCTTCGGGAACCGCATGATCCTAATTGCTCTGGATTGGGCCAGGAGAACGTGGTGTCCGGACCTTCTAGATATGTCCATCTCTCCTCCAGTACGTTTTCCTCAGAGAGAGAACCTTCTCTCTCAAATGGAAGGTCAGGTTCTCCACCCAGAGGTCAGAACACTCAACCTTCATGCTTGGTATCCGAAAGGCTGAGATACAGGGATTGGAACCTTCCAGATGATGGTATGGAGGTGTTGCTTTCGGCAAGAAGGCCAGCAACAAAGTCTCTATGCCGTTGGAAAAAGTTTTGCAACTGGTGCAGGGAAAAGAATGTCGATCCTTTTCTATCTTCTATTCCGGAAGTACTATCTTTCCTTCTGACCCTAGCACATAGAGGTCTGAATATCGGAACAATAAAAAGTTACCTTGCAGCGCTTTCCATTTTCAAGCGATCATCGGAAGAATTCTCCTCCTTCAAAATTCCTTTGATAACACAATTCTTAAAAGGTCTCACTAATGTGTTTCCTCCTCATCCATTTCAAGTACCGATTTGGGATCTAAATTTAGTCCTAAAATTCTTAATGTGTGCCCCTTTTGAGCCTATGCACACGTGTCCATTAAGATTACTAACATGGAAAACGGCCTTTTTAGTTGCTCTAACATCGGCAAGAAGAGTGATCGAATTGCAGGCACTGTCTTTTGGGCCACCCTATACTGTGTTCCATAAGGACAGGGTTGTATTGAGGGTTAAACCATCATTTTTACCAAAAGTAATATCTGATATTCATTTAAGTCAGAAAATTGTTTTACCCTCATTCTATCCTCCACCTCATCCTTCTAAGGAGGAAGAAAGATTACACAGACTGGATCCAAAAAGAGCTTTAAGCTTTTACAGCTCTAGACTTTCTAGGCTTAGAGTGGACAACCAGTTGTTTATAGGCTACACAGGAAGGAAACTGGGTCAATCGGTAACAAAACAGACAATTTCACGCTGGATTGTACTTTGCATTTCAGAATGCTACAGGCTAGCACAAAAAGACCCACCAGAAGGGTTGAAGGCTCATTCCACCAGAGGCATCGCCTCTTCCACGGCCCTTCAAAGAGGTGTCCCAATAAAGTCCATTTGTAAAGCAGCAACTTGGTCTTCACTTCACACCTTCACAAAATTCTATATCCTAGATGCTTCCCAGTCTAGGGAGCTGACTTTTGGAAAAGCAGTGCGTTATTCCGCCATCCAAAGGCATTGATGGATTAAAAAAAAAAAATCTGACCCCTCCTCCAGAGACAGTAACACAATACTGCTTTGGGAGTCTATCTAAGATGAGGAATACGTTGGCGGACACAATCCACTCGAACAAGTTACTTACTAACTGGTAACTTTCTTTCGATTGGATGTTCCTCCAACGTATTCCTCATCGCCCTCCCAACCTACCCCTCTGTAGATTTTTCCGGATTATTGCCATCTCAAATCTCGCAAGGCTGATAACTGTCTGCCGGCACAATCTACACAGTACAAGATCACAGGCAAAAAAGGGGGAAAAAACAGAACTGAGGCCAACGGGCGCCACGTGTGCTACTTATACACCCGATGACATCACCCTCGATGGAGGCCTTTGAGGGACCATCGACTCGACGACATCGACGCATAGCACCCTCTGCCGAAAAAATTTCTGAAGAGAAGCAAAGCTGGATGGAATACATCTAAGATGAGGAATACGTTGGAGGAACATCCAATCGAAAGAACGTTACCAGTTGTT
The DNA here is from genome assembly GCF_040938575.1 of Ambystoma mexicanum. Taxonomy (NCBI): domain Eukaryota; kingdom Metazoa; phylum Chordata; class Amphibia; order Caudata; family Ambystomatidae; genus Ambystoma; species Ambystoma mexicanum. The sequence goes on along the minus strand of NC_090934.1, from coordinate 306,603,308 downwards.
AAGTAACTTGTTCGTCTTGCAGACTCCACTTCGTTTGTATCAAGACAAATTGTACAAAATATTTCATTAAGTGGAATACCAGACCATGCACCTTATTTCCAGCACATTTAGTCAATGTAATCTGATGTTAAAAAATATACGTTGTGTTTTTAATGATGGAAGGAGTTTTGGATATGTTTGAACTAAAGAACATCCTGCAAAAGGTGTGTAGGGATTTCGTGTTGACAACCTTCTCATGGCTTTTTACCCAGTCAAATCTTTCTGCAGTTTTTTTAATGATTTTAACAAGGCACCTTCACCATGCTCCCAGTGAAGAATCCAGCACAATTCATTGTGGAAGTGCTCATTCATTACCTTAAATCTATTCATAACTGAGCATGTATCACTGTCCAAAGCAGATCGTATGACCGACAAGAGGGAATTAGGTCTTGCATACATAATCTTAATGTATAGTTTAGCTCTATTAAGCTGGATTGAGGTAGATTGGGATGTTAGTCCTATCTCCAGTCTGACTGCCTCAATAGGCGTGTAGTTAGTTAGCCCCAATATTCTACGCCAGGTTAGTCCTTCAATTCTATCTGCCCAAGAAGACCAGTCTATGTAGGATGGCACTAGTGCATAGAGGAAAGCCCAGATAATTTCTGTTTATATATAGTATGGATGTCCTCTAAACGATACCCTGCTGTTCCTTTGGAAAAGGACAAAACCGCACCCATGGTGGTCCGAACCTTGGCTCTCCTATTCAGCTGCAATACCTCATAGTACAAACGTTGCCTGAACTGACTTCATATCCCAAGTACTTACATGAAGGCACCCTTTTGATATTACTTATAGGGCAGGGGATAGTAGTCTTCTTGCACTGCTTTTGGCCTATAGTCATTGAGTTTTTGCAAGATTAATTTTCAAATCCTTATCAGCATAGGTACAGATGGCCTTTGCACTGTTACAGATTCAACTATAGGTATTGTCAAATATGACAATATAAGCATAGCCAATCCAGCCCACCTTGTTAATGCTGACCTTGGGAAACGCTTTCAATTTTTCAATTAATATTTCCCCAAGGTCTGCCATATACAGAATGAAGAACATGGGGGCCAGAGCACATTCCTGTCGTACTCCCATCCTTACAGATATCCAATCAGACATAAGACCCAAGTTATTAAGCCTACCCCATGTATTTTCTTCGTACATTAGCTTACAGACCTATAGAAGATGGGCTGTTTTAGGCAAAGTTTGAATACAGTACCCTCTGGGAACACTACAAACTATGACTACAGGTATAGGCAACCCAACCTTTGGTATACGCTTGTACTACACAGTTTTGGTAGCGTGTTCAGCAGCCAGGCTTCTCTCAAGAGGGGAAATGTGAGCTGTAGTGGAGTTGCACAAAGATTCAAATAAACTTGCACTCAAGGTTTCTTGCATAAACAATAATTTATCAGTCCGTTATAAAGCCTTCTTCAGAAGGGAGCAATAGAATATTAACACACAAATATACTTCAATACTGTATAGTTTCTGAATCCGACAAGACCCTTTTGGGATGGCGCACAGACTCAACTTACACTCACAGGTGACTTCCATAACAAGGGTGCTGGGGGCATTAAGATCTTACTGTTGGCATTCAGAATGCTCTTAAAGGTTGGTAAAAGGCAAAGGTTATTAGAACACAAGAAATCATCAATATTCTTAAGCAGGGCAAATACTTTTAGATTGCAATAGAAGAGTCATTCAATTCAATAGGCTAAACCAAAATCAGTGGGCAAAAGTCTTTGTATAGGATGCAGCACTTCAGGTAAGTAAATGGAAAAGTCTTTGCCCAAGTTCTTAGGAGTCTTTGATAAAAAGAAGAATCAAATGTAGGGCGACAATCTGATTAGACTTGTGAGTTTCAGAAGTTACAAGCACTTCCACGGTAAGAGATAAGTTCTCTTAAACTTGTTTTACAGTATCTTGGTAAAGAAGAAAAGATGCAGCTGAAGACTTATGTTCCTGTGCAGCTCTGCAGATCTCATTGTTCCTGGGCCTCAGTCATGGGGACAAGAGGGAGGACATCAGGGGACTCCTGCACTGTCAAAAACTGCCAACTGGCAACTTCACATTTGGTGGCTTTTTTGCTTTTCAGCTTCTTGTGGCTAATGCAAATAGCAACAAGTGCGGTTCTCGGCTGTCAAGGTGGACTTTCCTTGCTTCTGGGGTCCCACTCTCGGCTGAGGGGGGGTCAGGCTCTGTCATTCCTGCTTCGTCAGACTCCGGAGGATCTTCCAAAAGCTTTAGGCCAGCTTAAAAATAACGCACACAATCTGGTGTTCCTCTCCCTGGCAATACGGTTTGCTGCAGCAACTCTGAGGAAATTCAACCAGCTCCGAGATAGGCATCTTGGTGGCTTACTTTGGAGTTGATTGGTCCTACCAACTCAAAGGGAGAAGTCGTCCTTGCAAGGACTTCTCTGTTGATATGAACTTGGCAAGTTGGCACTGCAGCAGTGATTCACCGGGCAAACCAACAGTCCAGGAGTTGCAGCAGGCGTCCTCTTAAAGCTATTCTTTGGTTACTTCGTCCAGTGGTCGACTCTGTCTTCCAAGCCAAAAGACTTGCCTTTTATTCAGTTCCCTCCCATTCATTCCAGTCTAGCTGTCACTCACCCAGCAGGGTGGCTGTCCTTGCCGGACAGTCAGCCAGCCAATCACAGGGTACTACATACAATCTTGTCCAACACCCCCAGGAATTGAAATCTGTGTGGCAACCAAGTGGCCTTACTACAAACACCTTACTGTTTAAACAGCGCTTCTTTGTAATAGAAGATTAGACTTAAATACGAAGTCTAAAGCTGCCACTACAGGAAAAATATCTAAACGCCGGCATCACATCAGAAAAGGTACTGCCCAGTTCATCACACGAGGAGTCGGACCAGTTTGTGTCTATAAACAGAGACTGGGTGGGGCCACAACGTTCGCTTTGCTTGTGAGCCTGCCCCTGTCCTAGATGGGGATTCTGTGAGCACTACGGAATTAAGTAGAAAAGCCGTGGCAAGAGGTGACCCTAAAGGCAACCCAACCCGAGATTGCGCTAACTCCCCAAAACCTCGACTGTCGGGGAATAGCGCAATCTGACTCCCCCACAAAAGGGGAGTTTCTGAGAATGTGGTCAAGTCACGACTGCAAACTAGCCAAATGGGGAGCAGTTGAAAGTTTACAAGATCTCCCGCACTCTGGCCAGAGAATGCATACCAGCACAAGGTTAATTGGAGACACTAACGCATCTAGCTTCTCGGACAAAGTCCCCTTAGTGTGCTCAGATGAGGACCTGCTTTTGGACATGGCTGCCGCATAAGTAGAAGAATGAATGCAGCTTTTGCAAACACAATGTCACCATTCATGAAACTGTATGAATCCATAGACCAGATTAAAGACCAGAGCACAGTCCTGCCCATGCTTGACACTAAGGTCATCTTCATGGAGGTGTTTATAACCGCCCTCCAAATAAACCTGGACAAAAACACAGCCCAAATCACGGACATCCTTCACAGTATTGTCGATCCCATCATCAATGAAAAAAAGAGATCGGAGTTGGACAAACAACGAATGGAAGTGCAGCATGATCGGGATCCCACCAAGATTACTGAATTGGTGAAGTCTACAGTGGGAAGGTCCGATGAGTCCTCGCCCACGGTTTCGGCACCTTTTAAATGTTACTAGAGCCTTGTACAGCCCCGTATTGAGGTCTGTAGAGGGCACTTTGCAGAAGGACCAGGCAGAGGCAAGTAGTGTTGGGATTAACTCGCGCACAAAAGGCCATAGTCTTGGTGTTACATCAACCCAGGGAAATGAATCAAGAATCTCAGAGCCAGCAGATGCAGTGGAACCAAGTATGCCTAGTTGAGATGGTTTCAAAACTCAGTGAAGGAAAACACGCCACTGTGGCCAGCGAGATCTCCCAGCAATTGAGGTCTCCCAGCAATCACAGAGAGAGGCCCTGAGGTCTAAACTTGAGGAAGCCAAGAAACAGGAGCCGGAAACTGCAAAAACATAGATCTTCTACCTCTTTAATTACACCTGCAAAGAGGCGGGTGCCAAGGAACAGATCCCAAGTGAGAAACTTACTAATCTTACTGCCTGCAATCAGGGCAGTGAAGTATGAGTGAAACAGCACAAAGGTCAAGGGATAACATGACCGCCCTGGCGGGTTTTCACGTACGAATAATAAAACAAATGTCAACAAGTTCCTGAGGGCGGTGAGGAAGACGAGACAGTGGACTTAACCTACTTGTCCACATACTCTGTCACAGAAGATGAGGATCAGACCACCAACTGAGGTTTAGACATTTGGTTCAAACTTCTGTCAGATACAGCAAAGTGTATATGCCGAAGAGGCTTACTCAACCACTGTTGAAAACAAGGGAGACGATGAAGACAAAGTATCTCCTGAGGTTCGCCATAAGCTAGATCGAATGCTCCACCCGGGTAGGTCACCCGTCGGGCTGGGCGAAAGTGTAAAAGCGAGATCAAAACCTAAGGCTGCTACTCTGAATACTGCATGGTGTAACTTTTACACAGCCAGGAAGAGAAAAAAAGCGGGAGGCCGCCACCATGGGTCAATTTAAGACCTTAGAAGAGAATCGAAGGGCCATAGCCAGCCACCAGACAAGGAAAGCTATCCCGCAATTTGACGGGTCCAATCCATAAACTCAAGGATGAGGTAACAAGAGGCCAAGACAGGACTCATGCCATAGACCAAGGAATCGACACATTCCGTCTGTTGTTGGAAAGAATAGTCTTCATTGATGACGATTTAATCCTGAACAGAGCCAGCGTATTGAGGCTGATTCACAGTTTACATAGCCTTCGGCAGGTACAGTCAAGACCTCCTCTTAGTTGAATTTACCATGAAAAACTGATTGGATAAAGAAATTATTTGACTTATCGGCAATGTTTTCAAATAATTTACTGGCCGACGCGGCTGACCTACTACCAATGGGCTTCTCGCGAACTACTTAGAAGGCACACAAAGATCCCTCTAAGAAATCGGGCCCCGTAGAAGGTCCGGGGGCTTTGAGGCCATCTGTGACCCATACAGGCTTGCGTAGAACATCAAGGACCGAGGGGGCATTGGAAAAGACAAGTCACTCCTCCAAACTCGACCCACGCGCCTTTAAAAGGCAAAGCAAGGCAGAAGTGAAAAAGTAAGATTTGAGGAAAAGGGCAGGGACTCGACAGATGAAAACTGGTTCTGGCTGGCAAGTGTTCTCGCCAACAAGAACCCCCAAGTCATAATATTTAAAGCCAGAAGCGGAGCCTCAGCACATGGTCCTCTGTAGCTGGAATACCAGAGGCTTCGCTCACTTGTTTGGCCCGAGTGAGCTGCACTTCGACCTATGTGATCTAATCTGTTTGCAGGAAACCTGGCTTTGGGAGCCACCGATCCTGGAGTGATTTTCAGTGTATTGAAACACTGTTGAAAAGGGTCTCAGAAGAAGACCAGTGGCTAGGCTATTAACAGCAATACAAAATGATTGCGGCCTTGAAGTTATAGCGGATATTCACTTGACACTGCTAATTCAGGTTCTAACCTGGAGGACAGGATCGCCTCTGGAACCCTTATCGTCCACGTGTCTAATATTAAACCTTTATTGGAATGCTGCTTCACTGAAATCAATGAACTTTGTCAAGACTCTTTTGGCCGCAATTGATGAGGCTCTGGCAGAGTGGTCAAACTTGGACCTCATGGTTTGCAGTGTTTTGAACATCCATTGCTTGAATGAAAATGCGGAACTAATAAGAAATCTTGCGCCAAATGCTTAGCCACCAGCAGTAAGAGGTTGGCAGTGGAGGAATGAACTGGCTCTACAGAACATCATGATGGTGAATGGAAACGTAAAGGGGGATAATCCAGCAAGACCCACTTGGAAAAGAGGTCTTGAGACAAGGATTGTGGACTGTTTTCATCTCGGAACACATTCACCGAAGCATGTAGCATAAGGAGGTGCAGGTAACAAAAGGAAGTGACTGCAACATCCTATTAACAGGCAAGAGGTGGCCAACGGCTGGACGAGACCGCATCCACTCCAAAGTAACTGCAGATCGCACTATGCTGAAAATTCCCTTGGCAGGAATTTCAGCTTTTACTCAATCTCTTCAAGTCACTTCAAACGCTGAGGGCAATAGTCTGGCGGTTTCAAGCCTAGATTATGCAAAGAGGCTTATGGCCTATGTCGAGGTAAGATCAGCGGGTTTGAGACAGTCATTAATTGACCGTTTTGACATTGATGTGGCCAATAAGAAAAAGGCGCTTAAACTTAAGAGGAGGTGTAAAAAGGTGTAAAAAAAAAGGGGATGTGGGGGGACAGCTGAGGCAATGGAAGAACTAAAGACTCAACAAACAATACAAAAATTGGGTCAAGTCCCACAAGCACAACATGCTCCAGAAAGACGTGGAGAAGATGCTCAATAACATGGCCTCAAAAACACGACTGAGATGTGGTGAATAATTGAGATAGAAGCATAGAAGCCTTAATACTCCTTGATAACTAATTCAGTGCCACCTCAAGTGTGGGTTGCCCACTTCACGTCACTTTTTGCGTCGACTAACAAAGGGATAGCTACCAAAGAACTCCTACTACCTGAGGACAGGACTGTTCAGACGGACAAGGAGGATATCTTAAACATGATTTGAACGGCAAGTGGCTCGAGGGCTTCTGGCCTGGATGGAATAACAAACCCGTTGCTGAAGCAGAACCCGGACCTAAAAAGTACCTGTGTCATGGACAACTTCCATCATCGTGCCAATATTTAAGAAGGGTGACGGGACCGACCCGGCCAATTACATGCCTATAGCACTCATTGATGTAATTGGAAAGAACTTTGGTGCCTGCATATTCAAAGTATTGACTGCCTGGAGTATTCAATTTCATCACTTTTACTGTTGGCAGACTGGTTTTGATATGGGCGTGGGAATTGTTTTTGGAGGTGGAATATTTGACTTACCTGGGCATGTGCTTGAGCAATAGCGGGAACAGTGTGCATAGAGAAAGCTCCTTACGTAGTAAAACGAGGACTCTGGCTGTACAGGCAAGCAAGTTACTTATGAGAACTGCAAATTCACCTGGCTTCCTGTGATCGAATATCGCTTGAAGGCCATGTGCATAATCCCATATGGAGCAGAAACCTCATTTTCACTGCCCTTTAATCTGTGGCCTAAACTGGAAGACATTTTCTGGAGGCGTGTGCTGTCCTGCAGAAGTGCACGCCAATCTAGGCAATTAGATCAGAGTTGGGCCTTACCTCAATGTTGGCTGTAACCACTTGGAAGTCGCTATCATTCTATTGAAAATGCATTATGCTGACTGAAGCAGGTCCCTTTTTCATATTGGAGAAAGCTTTGATAGAAGACTCAGACATCACTGATGGAGTGGAAGATGATCTGCAGCTCAATTTTGAGGTCCACGAATCTGGAGTAGGACTTAGTTGCAAATCCATGCGCTTTTGCCTTAACTTGCTCCCAACGAGGGAATTGTTGGCAGTAAGGTCCCCTCCAAACTTGCATATCTTCTAGTGCAGGCTATGCAACGGTGATCTGAACACCACTTAACATTATTATACCCAGCGCTAAAAGATACGGAACACAGTGATGAGGAGATTCTTTAACGAAGTGTCGACACTGCTTGTAGCAGACTGGTGGGCCTTGTTAACACAAGGAGAAAGGATTACTTTAACAAAGGCGGCGTTGGCATTCCTGAAAGCTGCATTTGCGAGAATTGATGTTTCTGCAAGGCTGGCGGAAACCAGCTGAACCAATGAAGCCTCTAACTTTTACAAGCACTAAACATGCCCTTGGAGCAGAAACTGACAGTTAAAGGCGATCAGTGGGACGAATGATTGGTGCTACTTTTTTTTTACTTCATTTTAGACTCATCAAAGTTTTTTATGGTAACATACAATTTCGTTAGCAGAAAAACACATTTTTGAGAAAAACATCACAAAGAACACACAAGGAGCATTCTGATCAGGACATACGGGTCTCTCGGCCCTCTGGTCATTATGAGGAGGAATCCATCTTAGTGTTCATCCCTCCACAAGAAGCACCCTCGGGAGCCTGAGGACACCCCTAGAGTGGATTGTACTTTGGTTTTATGCTGCCCCATCCAATGACCGTTGTCTCCCCATGCTCCACCCCTGGCGGGCATCTTTAGATTTTTACCTCACAATTCAGTGTTGGGAGTCTTGTCTTGCTCTTCGAGTATTTGGCTATTTTCGAGTAAAATATTTTTTTTTCACTGAATCTTGCCATCGTCAACCGACTACTGGAAGGACTGTTGCAGGGCAAGCTGACGATCCCTGGAGTTCTGAGCCGAAACACTGAACGCCGACTCTTGTACTGCGGTATCCGTCATTGGGTTGGTCAGTCCACTTGTTGGCACAGGAACACTTTGAAGACTCTTGTTGACCGGCACCAAGAACAATTCGAGAATGGTTGTTCCCGCCACTGCTACAGGTCGAAGCACCAACAAAGGCCTTTTAAGATCACTAACCAGGCAGAGCTCCAACCGGACTGCAGCAAAAGTTGGTTGTCGGGCCTTCTCAGGATCGATCCACGGGTCTTCTTGGCTATGCAGGATACTTGGCTCCTTGCAGGATCTGAGGGATCCCTGCAGGATTCCTCTTCTTGTGGAGAAACTCAGGTGCGCACAAGCTCAGCCCAACCAATGGAAGATCTACCCCTCACACACACCCCCCAGCATTGTTCCAATTAGGACCACTTTTGGTGAAACCCATGCATACACTCCAGACATACTGATACCCGTTTGTGTATTGGGGCCAGCCAGTCCCAACCCACTTCCTCGCTTTACCGATCAAATGCATGGCCATAAAATGATTTTCCTGACCCAAGAAAGCAGGAAGAAGGCTAAAGGACAAAATGGAACAAGCATAACACCTTGTGGCACGTCCATGTTGGGACACCAGCCACACTTGATAGTTAAACGTGGTAAAGCTACAATTAACTATGTCAAAATCATGAAAAAGTTAATGCTGCCACCAGCTTGTCTTCAGGCACATTCAAAAGTAACCCAAAAATTCCTCTCCGCGTAGTCTAGGGTCATACAAAAGAAACCCTAGTCTAGGATCCCACAAAAGAAACCCCACTGCACTGCATTGGAAGATGCATTATGCAATGTTCAAAAGTTACACAAACATATAACAAAGTAAAATGAACTGGGAAACCTATTTTCCCAGTGCTGACTGTTAGGCAAAGTTTGTATACAGTACTCTTTGGGACCACTACACACAACTAGGACTACAGATGTAAGCAAAACCAACCTTTGGTACAAGTCTGTACCACACAGTTTATGGTAGCGGGCTGAGCAGCCAGGCTTCTCAAGAGGGAATGTGAGCTTGTAATGGTGTTAGACAGAGGTCTACAATCACAAGTATTCAGATAGACACTCAAGGTTTCTTGGTAAAACACTTCTTAATTTATTACACAGTCATTTAGAAAACATTCACTAAAAGGAGGCAATCAATATCACAAAAAAATATACAACAATACTTCACACTAACCGGTTCTGAAACATTTACACTACTTTGAAGTAGGAGCAAAAAGGCATACATTAATAATACAAATATTACAGTTACTCTTAAACAGTGCAAATAGTTTGATTTCACGAGAGGAGTTGGTTCAATGCAATATATAGGCCAAAGTCAATGGACTAGTGTCTTGCATAGGTAAAAACCGGTTCTGGTAGTTGAACGGAAAAGTCTTCGCCACGGTTCTCAGAAGTAGTTCACAGAAGAAAGGTTTGTATTTTGGGTCACAAGCTGACTAGGCCTGAAAATTGCCAAAGTTTCACGCACTTTCACAATTACTCTAGGTCGGGTTTTCACAATACTTTATTTTGAAGAAAAAGATGCAGCTGGAGACTTCTGTTCCTGGCAGTTCCTGCAGATCTCGCTGTTCCTGAGCCTCCCTTGTGGGGACAAGAGGGGAGGCGTCGGAGGACTCCTGCACGGGGACTGGTCACAAAGCTCGCAAATCTTCAATTCCTGTAGCTGTCTTCAAGCACACAAACTGGTGTCCTTCTCCCTGGTTATTCGGTTTCCTGTAGCACTCTGAGGAAAATACAACAAGCTCTGAGAATGGTGTCCAGGTGCCTTAAGAGTTGATTGGTCCCAACAACTCGAAGGGAGAAGTTGTCCTTGAAGGGCTTCTTTGTTGAGATTAACTTGCCAATTTGATCCTGCAGCAGAGCTTTACCGGACAAACCAACGGTACAGGAGTTGCAGCAGCCGTCCTCTTCCAGCTTGTCTTAGTTTCTTTCGTTCCAGTGGTCGACTCTGCCTTCCATGCCAAGAGACTCGCCTTTTATTCAGTTCTCTCCCATTCATTCCAGCCTAGCTGCCACTCACCCAGCAGGGTGGCTGTCATTGCCAGTCAGCCAGCCAGCCAATCACACCAGAGTGCATTTGGGTCTCCTAGGAGACAAAGCACAGGGAGTTTTGGGCACCTCCCTCAGTTCCTGCCCACCCCAGACACTCGGGCGCCAGAGGCGATCTTCAGTCTTGAAGACTGCCAAAGGCATAGAAACAAAGGGACCAAACCTAGAAGGACCTTGCCAAAAAGAAATGGCGAAAAAAGAAGACCGGGACTTGTTTAAACAAAGGGGGCTTAGGCGCCATCTTGAAAAACATGGCTCCCGCGATTTATAGCCTCCGGTGTTCGCAGTCGGGGAAAATCATGGTACCTCTTTGTAAAACCACTGCCCCAGCCATTCCGAGAGGAAAGGGTAGAAGGGGACTGTTACACGAGTTTCTAGACATAGGGAATATTAGGTAACCCCTCCAGCACTCTATTGTAAGATAGTGTGTACTGGGTGTAGGAATTAAAACTAGTAAAGTCAATGTAACTTTACATTCTCTGGGAAACAGTAGTTTATCCTAGAGAAGGTGTTTAAATCTTGGGACAGCCTTAGAGGCTTCTGAGGGTGCTGTGTGACACAAATGAAAGGACAATGCCTATGTAGTTGTCTAAAACTCCATAATCAAAAGAAACAGAAAACAAATGGAATTAAAAGTACACAGTCCCAAAGGTCAGCAAAAGAGCTGGGGGTCGCCAAGGTAGAGAGGAATTAGCACATTTATGAGAATTCTCCCTAACACGGACTAGTCTGAAGGACTAGTCGCAAAAAGTCAGGACAAAGTGCAAAAACAAAAGCAAAAAGCATAGGGGCCCATAGACTACTGAGAAAGTTTGTGCAAAAGAACTTTCCTAACATCTACTGCAGACTACATTTCTTTCACGCCATTATAATGCTCCTCTCCACCCTTTTTCCTCAGCAGACTTGACTAAAGCTGCAATCTCTCATTAAGGCTCCCTCATGTCTCCTTTATACCCTGCGTACTTAGTTTTACGACTGCCCCCTTTTCAACCTCCCCACCCCTGCATACTGCCAAATGTTTGATTGGTTGGCCATGCATAATCGGTTCCTCAAATATCTCCCTTCCAAAAATATATCCACCGGCTAGCTCCACATGCTTGGCTAACTCCATCTCTGGTTACTCGCCAACTCTCACTCTGATATCTCAATCTGTCCCCCAGATCCTCTGTGCTACCTCTCGCCCCTTCACCCTGATTCCTCCATACCTTTGGAACTTCATCTGCCAATAACATTGAATACATCCCTTCACAGCTTGTCTAGTATTTTTAATATTTCAGATTAATTTGTATTATGTTTGTACGCCTACATTGTTAATACTGGAATGTGTAAGTTTGTAACCGTAGGTCCGTGTTATCCCCTCTTTCTGTCCCAGTGACCCCTTCTAATTCTGGTAAATACCATTCAGTCATCCGTACTAAGGTATAGTTTATTTGCAAATGACTCCCTGTCCCGATAATGCATGCTTGATTGTTTTTAATAAATGCACACACTTATTTATTGAGCTTAAATTATAATGCAGAGTATTGTAGGCTTTTTTTGGAATACATGATGTTTTTTAGATTAATAGTGCATGCTTTTCTGAAGAAATTTGAGAAAATAACCTTCTGTTTAGTCACATTAATGACTGCAAAATGTAACCTGTGCAGTTCAGAAAAGGCTACTAACATTTAATGAGGTGGCCATGAGTAGCCATATCTGAATTGTGTAGTCTGATTTAAGTGTAAGCTTGTTGGTGGGCTGCCTCCGTAGTTGAGGATATCTTTGCTCCACTTCCCTCTTGCATCTTCTGGGTGTGGGGGTTTTAGTTTTAACCAGTCTGTATCCGATTCTGTGGAAGCAGTGCTCCACTCCCCTCAGAGTCTTGGAGCACATTTTGCTAGTTTATGCTTTCCCAGAAATATTTCAGTTTCTGGCTCTAAAGTGTCTACAATTACCTTTAGTTAGATTAGATGCGCCCGTCACCTGTTACAACTGTATTCTCCTTCTGCTATAATGTAAAATATGAATATATTTGAAGAGAAAACGTTTTTATTATGATTTATCTCCCTGATCTGTATTAGTTTAGGCCCCTGCAAATGTTACTTCCCCTTGAACATGCTGTAAATTAAGTGGGCACAATGTAAATTGTGTGTTTCATCTATGTAAATTGTATATCATCTATTTGCCGTAACAATTAATTGTAACTGCTCACTAAACATGCGCCAGAAGCCCTTGGGCAAGGTGCGCACTATAAATAAAACAAATACATTAGCAGTGGTCAAAGTGGTTAGGCGCGGTGCTCCTTTTTTTCTTTTTTTTTTTTAAATTACAAGTGACCATTCCTACACTTCTTTAAAATAACTATTCCGGAATGGTCTTGTTTTAAAATAAGTGTAGAAAGAAGGTGTAACTTGCACTTCAGTGCACTGCACTGAACATTCCCTTAACACAGCAGCCGCATTGGTTTGAGTGTATATATTGTGCATGGTGATGTACACTTCAACCACTGGGCATTAGGCTATTTGAATGTTGCAACCGTTGGATTCTTGCCACCTGAGCTGTTGGTTGCCTCCATGTTTTGCTCCTCCCTAGATGGCTAGCTCAGCCATCAATTACTAAGGGCAGGCCCATTGCCTTTTTTGGTCCATGGTCAGTTGTCTTTGGTGGCCTTCTTTGCATTCTGCTGGGTTTTAGGGCCTTGATTTTGTATCCATCTGTTTGTGGTCCCATTGTGGTCTAGATACATTATGCAGCTTAAATGGATCTGATTATTATTTTTTTTTCTTTTTATTTTCTCTCCACAAACAGGAGGACTGACCAATGGAAGTGGAAGGTATATTTCTGCTGCCCCTGGAGCAGAAGCAAAATACCGTAGTGCAAGCAGCGCCTCCAGCCTTTTCAGCCCGAGCAGCACGCTTTTCCCATCTTCACGGTTGCGCTACGGTATGTCTGATGTCATGCCTTCTGGGCGAAGTAGGCTTCTTGAAGACTTCCGCAACAACCGGTATCCAAACTTACAGTTAAGAGAAATAGCTGGACATATCATGGAGTTTTCCCAAGATCAGCATGGTTCAAGGTTTGTTTTATTCAGTCTTTTTCAATTTGGCGAAACCCTGTACCGTCTTAATCTTTGAATAAGTGTAATTTTCAGGAAGTATTTGGGAATCTATTTTTGTATACCATACTGTTAGGCAAGATTGTAGGTAGTTACCATGTGGGAGACTACCCCAGCCTTGTCTTCTTGGCAATAGGTAACCCATAGGCCTCTACTGCACAAGTTGGTAGAGTGACGGAGCAGCCAGGCTTATCTCAAGAGGGGTCAGTGTGAGCTGGTGGGTTATAACGTAGATATTCACAGTGACAGGTATTCAAATAAAACATATACTCAAGGTTTCTTGATAAAATAATTATTAAGTGAACAGTCAGTTTTAAAATAAGACTTCTTTAGGAGGGTAACACTTAAATATACTTCAAAATACGCACTCAGTTTCAGTAATTAAGTAGATACCCTTTTGGGATGGCACAAAGACGCTTCCTACACCCTGAGGTGACTTCAATTGTTAGGACACTGTGGGCATTAATATCACTTGTTCCCAGCTATACCAGTAAGGTATGTATGATTTTTTGAAGGGACAGTTGAGCACAAAGTCAGAGGATAAGAAGAGTCTTCAGGGAGCCAGGACAGCCAATGTCAATTGAGCAAAGTCTAGGGGAGCTGAGACACTTCTTGGAGATTAGCACAAAAGTCTTGCACAATGTTAGAGATTTGTTGAAAAAGAAATCACTGTTGGGCCACAAGCTGGGAGGCTTGTGCAAGGCAAAGCTGCAAGCAACTCTGCAAAAGGCATCAAATGCAAGTCTCAACTGACAGCAAGAAAACTACACAAAAGAGGGAAGTACCCCTAGTTATAACAGTACCTCAAGACTGAAGAAAAAGGTTCCAGATGGCTTCTGTTCCTGTTTTAGTTCCTGCAGATCCTGTTGTTCTTTGGCCTCAGTCGTGTGGACAAGAGGGGGGGACGTCTGGGTACTCCTGCACTACGGTTTGAAGGTCGCCGGCAGCAATGGGCACACTTCAGAACAGCGACACTTGGCGGTTTCAGCTACTCGCATATAGCAACATTGCGGTTCTCGGACACCTTGTGGGCTTCCTTCACTTCTGGGGTCCAGCACTCTGAGGTGGCTCAAGTTTGGGAAGTCCTACTTCGAGGGAGTCCGGCAGACCTTCCTGGAGGTTCTGTCCCCTGGCACTCGGTTCCAGCATCCGCAAAGAAGTACAGTCAGCAGGGACAGGGTTTCCAGGCAAGTTCGTTATGGGGCTGATTGGTCCCACCAACCAAAGGGGAGAAGTTGTCCTTGCAGGGCTTCTCTTGTTAATCAGAATTCAGAGCTTCAGCAATACAGCAGGGCTTCACCGGACAAACCAACGGTCCAGGAGTTGCAGCAAGCTTCTCTTCCAAGTTGTTCTTCGGATTCCTTTGTCTAGTGGACGACTGCCTTCCTTGCAAAAGACCTTGCCTATTATGCAGGTTTCTCCTATTCATTCACAGTCTGTCACTCGCACAGCAGGGTGGCTGTCCTCCTAGGACAGCCAGCCGGCCAATCACCTTTGGGTGTATTCCTGTAACCAAGGTGACTAAGCAAAGGGAGTTTCGGGAACCCCCCCCCCCCGCCTAACCCCCTCGCTTCCTGCCCTGGCAGACACGCTGGAGCCAGAGGCGGGCTTCAGCAGTGAACCCTGCCAAAGGCAAAGTGAACAAAAGGACCAAACCTGGTTTGGCACGCAGAGTAAATCTCAACAAGGACCTTTACAACATGAAATGCCGAAAAAAGACCAGTGCCAATTTGACAAAATGGGCACCCATGGGTGCAATACTGCAGCTGAGGATTCAACCTGCGGTAAAAATGTACAATGGTAGGAAAAAGTAAACCACTGCCACCAGCCCATTAATTGTAGAAAGGGTAACAACATTTTTTACATGAGAAAGTAGACAAAGGGGATACTAGGTAACCCTTCCAGCACTCCACATAAAATGGTGTGTGTGCTGGGTCTACAAAGTAACAAAAGGTAAGTAAATTTCACTTTACTGCTCTTAGAAACAGTAGTTTATCCAAGAGCAGGTATTTAAACCTTTGAGAAATCCAAAGCACTTCTCTGTGACACTGCACTGAGGGAAAAATATGCCGCATATGGAGTTTGTCAGACTCCAAAACCAAAAGAAGCACACAGGGTTCAAATCAAAGAAAAATACACGAGTGGGGAAAAAGGTCTTGCTCTCTCCAGGATAAAAAATAAACAGTCCTAAAGTCCAGCGAAAGAGCTGGGAGTATCAAAGGTAAAAGGGAATTAACACAGAGCTGAGAATTCTCCCTTACACATACCACTTAAGCTGTTTTGAGAAGGATACATTTGTCCTAAACTGAGTGATATTTCATGAATTCGGCTATTTTATATTAATTCACGTTGCAGCGTTGGCTGAGCCGGACCTAAACTTAACCATGTAAGCATTTCTAAAATGGACATAGCAAATGTGTTTGCGTGCATGAACAAAAATAATTTTGAGTTTTGTTTTTATTCTATAATTTGCATACTTCGTCGTCCTACAGATTGCTGTTGGGACAGTTTTTTTCTTTTCTGATGTCCAGCTAAGGACTTAGTAAAACCATTCAACTGAGGCAATACAAGACTCCACTCTTAGTAGAAGGCTTTACCACCTGAGTACATGGTAGCGCAGACAGAGCTGCCAGGCTTATCTTAGGAGGGAGAGAGGGCTGTAGAATCAGTACAAATGAAATTGTAATACAAATAATCCAAAGAAACACTGAAACACTTTGTATTCTAAAAATAAAGGATTTATTTAAATACAGGTAGGTCCAGATAAATCTAGAAGTAAGTACTAACACATATGAAATCACAATATGAAAACACAACACTATAATTGAAGGCACACAGACCCAAGTATAGACGTTATTTGAAATAACTAGCAGTAGTTCTAGGAAAGTCAAAACCTTTTCATACACATTTAGTATAGGTCACACCTATACTTGGGGTAAAAACCAATGGTTACTTTTCACACAATTACATTCAGTAATGCAAGGGCAGTATTTATTCATTTATTCAGATTTGTAGAGCGCACGTCAGCCCGGGGGCATCGTGGCGCTTGTTACAGACAATATCTTAGTTGCATAGTATACAATATTTACATACAAATACAATATTTACAGTAGACATGTACAAATTAGCAATGCAGTATATTTACGTGGGTTCACAAGAGTTTCCTATTAATTTGCAAGGAATGAGGTTTTCAGTTTCCTGTGAAAAATCGGGAGTGAGTTTTCCGCTGTGAGTGTAGACCTTACCAGTTATACACTGACAAATCACTTAATCAGTAAACTGGACAATATACTTTTTGTGAATAGTGGATGGAACACTTATTCCAGGTGCAGTAAAAACCTATAACTAATTTAGTGATAGCACTGTCATACTAGGTGAATAAAAGATAAGGATGTAAGTCAATTACAGGTGCTTTTGAGATTGGTGAAACGGATGGAGATGAGCAGTAACTTATGTAACTTAATTTTGGATGGCACACAGCTAACACAAGGTAAGTAAAACCCATATAATTGTTTAACCTCACCATGAAAGGGAAAGTAAAACCCAATGTTACACTTTACTGATTGACTCAGTTATTCTAGGTAGGCAACCACCTAATGTTTTGTTTTACTGATTGCAGTCCTTGTCGGCTTTTACTTCCTATTTCGGCGATTTCAAGGTGCCAAAATTAGCTGGTAAGTTTACGTGGATACTGCACCCTTAAGTTGAACTTCTGGTTAAAAACTGTATAAATCACACCAACAAAATTATTCCTTATGTGATATTTATTCTTTGCATTAATATCATGCAACTTCCATTTTCATTCATTGATTCGCATATTGATATTTATATCCTCTCTGTACACATTTTTTCTCTCAACACGTGTTTCCCCACGTTTTGTGCTTGTGGTTCTTCAGGAGAGATACTGGGAAATAGAATATGAAAGAAAGAAGGAAAGAATTACATTTAATGTTATAAGAGTTAGAATCTTAGATAAGTGTTAGATTTTGTGGTGGTGAAATGCGGTGAGCAACTATAGTTATATTGCCTGTTAATTGTACTCACCTAAATTTGGATTCTTTAATAAACAATCTCTCTGATTTCTTATTCCTTTTTCATTTTTATCTCATTTTTATATTCATGGAGATATATTGTTTTATAATATAATTCTGGAAATAATGGGAAAAAGTCTTAAGTTTAGGCCACATTCTTTTACAATTCCCAGGGCCTGGCATGTTATTGTCTTAGGCACCCTAGAAAGAATGCATAGGATAATTAGAAGCTTTGGAATGTATATGGAGAGAATGACAGCTCTAATATAAAAGACCCTATCACTTAAAAGATGGTTAAACATATGGTTTGGGAATTGTAAAAGAATGTGGTTGTTGGTGTGATTTATACAGTTTTTACCAGAAGCGCAACCCATAGGTGTTTTTTAAAAAGAGGCAACAACCTAATGTAGACTTATTCTGGTCAGGCTAGCAGCAAGTCGGGGGAAGCAAGACCCAGTTGGGGTACACTCATACAATTTTCCTAGCAGGACTAATCTGGTGAAACCAGCACTTTACTTTTGGGAAGAGGCACAACCTTATCGCAGGAGTAAAATACCTTCACATCTACTTTCTATTAGACTGGCAAAACAGTTGATAAGGAAGAAAAGATGCTAACCATACTTTTAAGAATAGTGCATCACACATTCAAGATCAGTAAGAACCTTTGTAACTGTTCACTCTTAGAATTGGTTACCAACCAACTCTTTACAAGTAAGTAACTTCTAAACACATTTTCTTTTCTAGGCAGAAGTCCCAATCCCTTGAAAGTCTTTCCCTTATTCTTGGAGCATGAGTGTTCTCTGTGGCAGAAGGGGTGTCACTAGGACTAGTGACCAACAGGCAGTGGCAGAATAGGTTCTTTAGCAGCAAAAGTTTGGGTTCCTTAGGAAAACGGGTGGGTACTTCACTTTAGAGTTAGAAGGGGGTCCAGAGGCTTTGCAGAAGACACCCTAGCAGGATTTTAGCAGTGGGACTGGGTGCACTGGATGAGAGGCCTCCCCATCGCAGAAAACGACCCAGAGCTGCACATAAATCCTAACAGGCTTAAGGTAAGTACGTACCAAATCCGACAGTACCTCAGCATTGAAGATTTTGCAGCAGGAAGACTTCAAGGTTGTTAGGCAGAATCATATGCAGTACCCTTTGGGAACACAACACACAATTAAGACTACAAGTGTAAGTACAATTTCACCTTTCGGACAAGCCTGTACTACACAGTAATGTGGTAGCAGTGGCTGAGCACCCAGACTTATCTCAAGAGTAAAGTGAGCAGTACAATAAGGTTACACAAAGAACTAGCAATCACAGTGGTTCAAACACTTACTCAAGGTTTCTTGGTAAAAGAATGCATTTATTTGGTCATTTGGAAAACATTCAGCTAGTAAGAGCAGCTCAATATCGCAATATAATACACTATAATACACAACCAATCAGTTTCTGAACAAGTTCAGCTCCCCTGAACTGGGAGCAAAATGGCACTTCAGTTAGTTTAAATGGGGGTATTAAGACAAGGTTAAAAGAAAGATAGCACAAATATTTTGCAGAGGAAGGGCAAATTGTTTCAGTTCACCCCAACCAGCAATTCACTTCACTAGGCCTGGCCCAAAATAAATGGTTCAGAGTCTTGTATAGGATAGCATAGTACTGCTAGTAAACGATTAAGTCTTTGCCATGGTTCTTAGAAGAATTTGGTCAGGTGAAAGGTTATATGTTGGTTTAGGGAAGGACAAGCCTTCCAAGTCGGGAATGTTTCACAAACTTTCACTGCGGCCGAACAGAGTTCTGCACCGCACTTGCACAGTACCTTGTAAGTGAAGAAAAGCTGTAGCTGAGACAGTTGTTCAGTTGTTCTTGGCTGGTCCTGCAGATGTCGCTCTTCTTGAGCTTCAGTCATGGGGACAAGAAGGACGACATTGGGAGGTTCCTGCACTGCCCAGGGAAGAGGCCACAAGCCTGGCAAAATGTTTAAGGTGCGAGTGCCTTAATGACCACGAATTGTCATCTTTCCCACTGGCTATCCGGTTTTCAACAGCACTCTGTACAAAATTCGACTAGTATGGGGACGGTGTCCAGGCGGCTTACGAGTTGGTTGTTCCCACCAAACTCAAGGGAAGAAGTTAACCTTGAAGGGCTTTCTCTGTCGATGGCGTTTCAGGCAATTCGGACCTGCAGCAGGGCTTCACCGGTGGACCAGGAGTTGCAGCAGTCGTCTTCCTTCAGCTAGTCTTCGGTTCTTTCGTTCCAGTGGTCAACTGCTTTCCAAGTCCCAGAGACCTGCTTTTAAACAGTTTTCCCCCATTCATTCCAGCCTGGCTGTCACTCTCACAGCAGGGTGTCTGTCCTTGCCGGACAGCCAGGCGGCCAATCACACCAGAGTGCATTTGGGTCTCTTAGGAGACTAAGCACAGGGAGTTTCGGGCACCTCCCTCACATCCTGTCCACCCCAGACACTCAGGCGCCAGAGGAGGGTTTCAGCACTGAAGCCCGAACAAACAAAGGGACCAAACCTGGTTTGGCGTGCAGAGACATATACAAGAAGGACCTTTCAAAAAGAAATGGCGAAAAAATTTGACAGTCTGTTTTTACAGATGGGTCTTGGGCACCATATTGAAAAACATGGCTGCCCTGATTTTAAGCTACCGTGTCGCAGACAGGAAAAATCGTGGTAGTTTGTTCTAAACCACTGCCACCATCCATTTAGAGTGGGAAAGGGTAACATTTGACTGTTAAATGAGTGTTTAGACTCTGGGGATGCTAGGCACCCACTCCAGCACTCTATAGGAAGATAGTGTGTGCTTGGTCTGTGAATTTAAAAAGACCAGTAAAGTCAATTTATCTTTACATGCCCTGGGAGACAGTAGTCAGTCCCAGAGGAAGGTATTTAAACCTTGGCGAGTCTGAAAGACACCTCTGTGCCACTGCACTGAAGGTGCTGTGTGACACAAAGAAAAAGATGATGCCTATGAAGTTGTTTTAAAACTACATTTCTGAGGATGTTAATCTGCTTAGAATCACATGCTGTGCAATGGTCCGACATCCAGTGGTAACCGCGGAGTATTGCATCTTGTCTTTCGGGGACCGAAAGGGGACGTCGGCATAGGCATGTCTGTAACACTATCCCTATCGTGACGTGTGGTGTACCAAAATCCCTCACATCAAAGGTCCCTCAGGTTGTTTTTTTGTCTGGCCAGATAACTGGTCGCCCTATAGCAGAGCTCTTACTAGAGACATTGTTTATCTTTACCGAATTGTCGGTTTATTCCCTGTTAAGTTACTTCGCCCAACAAGAACATCTTTGACGAAGACTACGGGGGATTCGTCTACAGCTGTGGATTTCGGCGCCTAAGATCCGGCGGCTGGATTTTCCATGTGGTCGGGCCCTCTGGCGGACCTATACAGTAGGGAGAGTGGGGTAGGGTTGGCCATATTGCCGTTATGTCTTTCCTCCTTTCCGCCTTTCCCCTCTTTTCCCTGTTGGTCTGTTCATCCTTCCGTTTAGCTAAGGAAAGGACTCCTTTTAGATTCTGCCCTAAGTGTAGGGTCAGATATACTTGGAAGGACGAACACAGGACGTGTAACGCCTGTCTCCCCCTAGAGCATGACGAGAAGCGGTGTGCAGCGTGCAAACTCCTTTGGCCTAAGACCCTTAAGAAGCTCCGTGTAAAGCGGTGGTCCGCGTATGGTAGGTCATGCGTGGAACCTCATTCCCTCACCACCACACCCGCTGAAAGTGACGGGGGTACTTCGGATGACTAAACATCCGTTACGGATGTTATAGACCTTGAGGCGGACACTTCTAGGTCCGCCATGCCCGTCCCCGACCCTTTAAGGCTTGACTCTGGTCTTGCTACAGGGACAACACCCGGTGACAGTGGTGTACAACCGCAGCGCACTAAGCACACAATCCCTACGCCGATTTCAACATCTTCGTCGAAAAAGGCAATAGCGCCAACAGGGCCGCCGAAAACTTTGACGGTTCCCTCGAAGCGTTCAAATCCAAAGCCTTCCATGCATCCGCAGCAGCGTTTTGTGACTGAGCAACCTAAAACAGCGAAGGGTGCTACTCCGAAATCTACACGCGTCGAAGCACGGGAACCTGACGCTTCGATGGTCTCTAAGGCCGCGGTAGGCCCAAAAACTACAGTTAGGCCTATACCCGTAAAACCAACCGCCAGGCCCTCTAGCGCCACGGAAGGTATTACACCTGCCGATAAACCATCAGAGCCTCTGTCTCACGACGATTCGGCGACTATCGAAAGCAGCATCGGAAGAATTACTGCGGCGGTGGGCCTTACCACGGTTCCACTTAAGGTAATGGGACAAGCCGTGGAAAACATTTTGGCGGATTGGGTTCCCGATTCCGACGATGCTTACGAGGATAGTCCAGAGCCTCTTTCCGACGCGCTGAGAGACTACTTTTGACGCCGCAGGGCGGAGAAGTAGTTTCTCCTCACGCAGGCCTGTTTTGGGTCCTCCAAATGTACTACAGAAAAATTCGAAGGGTGTATGGATTGGCTGGAGCAGATTATCAGTTTTTCTGAGCATCCTCCCCCGAAAAAGGCCTGGGTAGACTCTAACCTTCAAATTCAGGAAGATCAGTCTCATGTTTTCCAACAGGAAGACGTGGTCCAGATGGACACACATAGAGACATCTACAATGAAGAAGCTTCTTTTCTGCAAAACTATGGGTAACACCAACTGGATACTATGGACAACTGGGAGGAAACCCAGCAGGGAGGTCAGGACCCATGGACACAGCAAGATCAGGACTGATGTTTTATGCCTAGACTCTCCTCGATCCACCCCGGCTCGCCAGGCCTCTCCTGTAGATGACCAAATGGCATTCAACTCCATGTTGAAAAAAGCAGCTGAATACTTTAAAATTACCACTCAAGAGGCGGTACCTGAGCAGGATTTCGTGGAGGATATCATTAAAGAAAAACCTCCGGCGAGCCCATCCATCTCCCTCCTTAACTCTGTTAAGAGAAGGGTAGCTCCCTCATTGGTGTCACCTGCTCAAACACGGGCAGTGAACCCAAGAGTCGAAAAATGATTTCACCCTTCTCCTTCCGACCCTCTCTACATCAAAGAGCACGTCATCCCAGATTCACTGGTAGTGACTACCACTCGAAAGAGGGCAGGGGGTACCCCTTGCCACGGGGGAATCGCCACCGGACAAGGAATCTAAGCGGCTGTATGCCCTTGGCAAACGTGTCACGTCAGCAGCCGCATAGACTATACAGGTTGCTAATAATACTACTGTTAGCAAGCTATGCTGATGCCCAATGGAACTTGCTCCAGGAAGGCCTCCAAGAGGACCCCGAACCCGCCAAGTCAAAGCTTCTCTCCTTTGTAACGGAGGGAAGACTAGTTAACCAGATCGTGGTGAAGAACACCCTGGACACTGCGGAAACTGCAGGCAGGTCTCGTGCTCAAGGGACCCTACTGAAAAGACACGCTTGGTGCGTACATCAGGATTTAAACCTGAGACTCAGGCCTCCCTCAATAAACCCATTGAGGAGACTAACCTCTTCGGGAAAGCGGTGATTGAGGCTTTAGAAACGGCCAAGAAGGAGCATGAGACTCTAAGGTCTCTGCAACAAATTACACAGAAACCCTCCTCCCAGAGAGGTAATAACTCTCAGCGGTCCTTTCGAGGGCAAGCCCGTGCTGGTCAAAACCACTACGGCATGGGTAACTTCAACACAAATCAAACATCTGGAAGCACCACTTACTACCCCTCAAGGGGTCCGAAACGCGGCAAGGGTAGAGGCAGAGGCCCCAATCCCAGAGGAGCCACTGCCTCTGGTCAGAAATGACCACCAAGCCAGGTCCCCTCCCAAGGGGATAACTTCCGACCAGTGGGTCTTAAAGACTGTCGCCCACGGTTACTGCGTGGAATTCGCCCGAGCTCCACAGTTCAGACTGCTGCGCTCACCGCGCCTTTCACCAGACCATCTGGAGATCCTGATCCAAGAGGTGGAAGAAATGCTGGGAAAGTACGCCATAGAAGCCGTCCCTATTCTTCAGGTAAACAAGGTTCTCCAGCATGGGGTCTGGCATGGATTCACATGCTCATGAATATTCCCCGTCGTCAGGCTGGGAATCCTCGGTAAAGAAAAAATCAGTATCAGTTTCGTTTCTGATCTGTCTTTCGTAGTAGTAACCAATCACTGATCTCTGCGTCATACTGACCACAGCCAATGACTGCCCTCTTCCTAAGCCCCGCCTCTGGCAGCCATCTTCAGATTTTTACCGCACGTTCAAGTTTTGGGATCCTCGTGCTATTGCTCTCGAGCGTTAGTGCTTTTTTTCGCGTTTTTCTCAGAAAAATTTCTCTTTCGGTTAAAAGAGCCTCAAGCTCCACCGTTTCTTCATCCGATCAACGGGGACCCGTGTCGGATTCGTCTACGCCCCTCAAGGGTGAAGATTTCGTCGAGCACGCTTTTGGAGTATTCCAGAAGTTTCCCAGGCCCTTCTCGAGCATGGCCCAGGAGAAGGGAAGCTCGATGCCCGGAAAGCTGTTCAGGGTCTGCCCTGGATGCCAGCTTCAGAATGTCTTTAAGGAGGACAAACACTCCCTTTGCCTTTACTGCCTGCATGAGGACAAGACGCACGTGGAGAAGGACTGTGCGTTTTGCGGCAATATGTCGGAGCGGACCATGAAGGACCGCCATCAACGTCTCGCCAACTGGCTGGAAGGAAAGAGCCCGTCAGGCGAGAAGAAGAAGAAGAAGTCCGAGCGGTCTTCTAAGACCTTTGAGGGCGCCCCGGCGATGGGGGTCCAACAGAAGGCCAAGCACCGCGAGTCCGCTGGCACCTGGAGCGCCGAACGGTCGGGCTCTAAGGGCGCCAGGCCGGGCACATCCTCCCCGGCGCCATCAACCACGAGCCAAGGCTGTGGCTCGGGTAAGAGGAAGGCCGAGCACCCGGCGAAACTCCTGGAGAGACCCCGGTCGTGCCCCAAGGCCCCATCGGAGGGGGAGCGAGGTGGTGACCCTCCCCCCAAGGAGAAGGCGGTGAGCGCACCTAAGGTTGTGAAAGCCTTGATCCATCCGGCTAAGGCCTCTGTCGAGACAGTCGCGGCGGCCCTGGCTCAGCCTGTGGAGGCTACACCAGTGGTGGCGACCCCGGGGCCCAGAATCTCCCTGCCACCGCGGAAGGAGTCCTCTTTCATGCCCATCGACGGGACCCCCGTGAAACCTCCGACGGAAAAGAAAAAGGGGGGGGCAGGAGGTCGTCGTGGACTCGGCCTCAACCTCTGAGGAGGAGCTGATCGAAGTCTTAGGCCACGGCTCTGGCGTGGAAGGCCATCCTGTCGGGTGGGACCCCGACGTGGAAGACGACGAGGGCGTCGAGGGTGCCGACGGAGCTCCTGATCGCCCGTCGGAACTCCCTCAACCAGTGCCGCAAGACAAATCTGCGGCCATTTTGTTGGCTATACAGTCCTTATGCTCGGAGATAAGGACGAGACTGCCGTTACCACCAACGGAGGAACCGCTCCCGACGGGGGACCCGGAACCAGGCCCTTCTGGGAGCCCTCCCCCTAAGAGAAGCAGGATTCATCCTCCACCTCCTTTTCAGCCATCGCGCCCTGCTCAGCCCTCCCCGTCCACGACACGTGGGGATGATACGGGGACTGACACGGCCGCGACAGGTACAGACGACGAGGTTTACGATGAGGATCTCCCGTCGTCACCTCCCACCCGGGCTTCCCCGCCCGACGAGATTGGATCGTTTCACTCCATGATCGCCAGGGCATCCGAGCTTTTCCAGCTCTGCCCGGAAGAGAAGGAAGGTTTCCTTTATCAACGGCGCGAGACCAAGAGGAAGACGGTCCTCGCTGTACCTCTACTAGACGATATTTGGGATGAGGGCATTGCCCTCCTCAAGAACCCATCCACGACGCCGGCTAGAAGGGATCGGTATGAGAAGAAGTACCGGGTCCCGGGCGCGGCCCCCTTGTGCCTTCGGGCACAGCCGACCCCGGACTCGGTCGTCTCCGCGGCGGGGCCAGGAAGAAAGCAGGGGGGGGGCTCGGCCTCTACGTCAACCTCCCCGCCGGACGGCGAGGGAAAGAAATTAGACAGGATGGGACGCAGTCTCATCTCGTAAGGCGGCCAACGCCTTGGCTATCGTAGCCCGCTACGACAGGGAGTTGTGGTACAAACTGGCCCCCCTGCTGGACTTCCTACCAGACAAGAGGGCGGAAGCCCTAGAGATCTTGCAGGAAGGAGAGGTGGCGTCGGACCACGCCATTACGATTGCGATGGACATCGCTGACACTGGATTTCGCCAGTTGGGCAACGGCGTGTGCCTTAGGCGGCGTGGATGGCTCAAGGCTACTGACTTCCGTCAGGACGTGCAGACCAGAGTCTTGGACATGCCGTTCGACGGAAACAACCTGTTAGGGAAAACAGTGGACTATTCCCTTCAAGCCATCAAGGCGGACACAGAGACGGGCCGGGCTCTTGGGGTTCTCCAGCAACGGCGGCCGCCCTTTCGGAGCGGCGGAGGCAAACGGGGTGCCTCCAAAGGTTCCAGCGGCGG
This sequence comes from Ambystoma mexicanum, assembly GCF_040938575.1. NCBI lineage: Eukaryota > Metazoa > Chordata > Amphibia > Caudata > Ambystomatidae > Ambystoma > Ambystoma mexicanum. The sequence goes on along the minus strand of NC_090934.1, from coordinate 306,577,206 downwards.
ATTTTCCACCTACCGTCAAGCGGCCCGTTCGTCGTCCCAGGAAGCTTAAAGGGGACGAGGCAAGTCAGGCGGACCCCGCCGTCGTCGCCAAGGAGGACAAGGCGGCAAAGCCTCGTAGAAGCAGGACTGAACCGGCCGTGGGGTCGGGCCCCCACCGAAGCACCCCGGTGGGAGGCCGGCTGGCGAGCTTCGTCAGCGCGTGGGAGTCCATCTCCACCGAGCGTTGGGTGCTGGACGCCCTGGCTCAGGGTCACGCGCTCGAGTTTCTAAAGAGGTGCCTGCGCGTCCCCCCTGTGGCCAGGAGAGAACATCACGTCCCTCAACTTCTCTTGGAGGTAAAGGCGATGCTCAAGAAGGGCGCCATCGAGCTCGTCCCAAAGAGGCTTCGGGCTCCGGAGTTTACTCAAGATACTTCCTCGTGAAGAAGACGGGAGGATGGCGTCCCATCCTGGACCTACGACGACTGAACAAATTCATCAAGGCACAGAAGTTCCGGATGGTCACCCTCCAACACGTCCTGGGTCAACTGGAGGAGGGCGATTTCCTGTCGTCGTTGGATTTGGAGGATGCCTACTTCCATATTCCCATCCTAAAGGGACACCGAATGTTTCTCAGGTTCGTGGTCCAAGGGCGTCACTACCAGTTCAGAGCCCTTCCCTTCGGATTGAGGTCGGCACCCAGAGTGGTCACCAAGTGCCTCGCACCGGTGGCGGCGCAGCTGCGCCGAGAGGGGATCCACGTCTACCCCTACCTGGACGACTGGCTCATCCGAGCAAAGATGAAGGAGCTCGCCGTGGAGCACATGGCAAGGACCGTCCAACTACTCACGGACCTGGGATTCTCCATAAACTACGCCAAGTCCCACCTGGTGCCCGCGCAAGACGCACTGTTTCTGGGAGCGAAGCTCGACACAGTGGCGCTTCTGGCCTCTCCGTCGGAGGAAAGGATGAGGGCCATCTTGGGCAAGGTGCAGCGGATGCTGGTGGCGGACGCGGCCAGGGTGAGGTCCATCAAGTCCCTCCTCGGAATGATGTCTTCTTGCATTTATCTCATCCGCCTGTGCAGGCTCCGGGTGCGCCCGTTGCAGGAATTCCTGGACGCGCGCTGGATCCAGACGACGGGCAGCTTCGAGGAAAGGATCACTCGACGAGAGTTTCCGACGAGCGATCCGGTGGTGGGGCACCCGCACGCATCTGACGGCGGGCATGGACTTCCAGACCCCCGGCCACCAGGAGACAGTGACCACGGATGCCTCCCTGGAAGGGTGGGGAGCGCACACCGAAAATCTGCACGCGAGAGGCCTTTGGCTTCCGACGGAGAAGTCCCTTCCATCGGAACGTCCTGGAGCTCCGTGCAGTGTTTTGGGCCCTCAGGTCCTTTCTTCCGTCCCTCAAGGGCAAGGTGGTGAGGATCTTCACCGACAACACCACCACCATGTTCTACATCAGGAAGCAGGGCGGTACCAGATCCCCAGCCCTGTCCAAGGAGGCGCAGGATCTGTGGCATTGGGCCGTCGCCCAAGGGATGTTTCTGGTGCCGTTTCATCTGGCAGGGATAAACACCATCGCCGACTCGCTCAGCAGAGAGCTGCGCTCGTGCCACGAGTGGGAACTACGACAGGATCTAGTGGACCGCCTCTTCCGACGGTGTGGCACACCCCAGATCGGTCTGTTCACGACGGCGACAAACTCCAAGTGCCGGAGGTTCGCCAGCAGGTTTCCCCAGCCGAGGAGCATGGGCGATGCTTTCTCGTTCCCCTGGGAGGGCCTGTTTCTATACGCGTTCCCTCCATTGCCGTTGCTGATCCGGCTCATCAACCAGCTCAAGAGGTCACGGTGCAGGATGATCCTCGTCGCACCTGTGTGGCCGAGACAGATATGGTTCCCGGACCTTCTGGACCTGTCAGCGTCCCCGTCAATCAAGCTACCAGTGGACGCGGATCTTCTCTCCAGGGAAGGAGGCGCCATCCTCCATTACGACCCGAAGTCGCTGAACTTGCAGGCTGGCTCCTGCAGCGTTAGAGTTTGGAGGCTACGACATACCGGCCGACTGCAGAGAGGTTCTTGCAAAGGCCAGGGCGTCCTTAACTCTTAAATGCTATGGACACAAATGGAAGAGGTTCTCTGTCTGGTGCCACGCACAGAAGATTAACCCTCTACGGATTACGGCTCCCCAGGTACTGCCGTACCTTCTGACGCTGGCCAAGGCTGGACTGGCGCACGCGTCCATCAAGATTCATCTTGCTGCGATCTCCCGATACACCAGAACCACGGGGCGGACGTCTTTGTGGCCTCATCGTCTGGTGAAAGAATTCATGAAGGGACTGTTCAGATCGTTCCCCCCGGTGAAGGCTCCGGCCCCGGCGTGGGAGCTCAACGTGGTGCTGACCAAGCTCATGGGACCTCCGTTCGAGCCTCTGCACTCGGCTCCGTTGAAGTTCTTGTCGTGGAAAACAGCGTTTCTTGTGGCCATCACCTCCGGATAACGGGTGGGAGAGATCCAGGCCCTTTCCTGCAAGCCCCCGTACTTGACTTTTCACGACACGAGGGTAGTGCTCAGGACGCACCCCTCCTTCATGCCCAAGGTACCGTCGGACTTCCACCTCAACGAACCCTTGGTGTTGCCTGTTTTCTTCCCGTCGCGTTCGTCGCCGGCTGAAAGGACTTTGCACTCGCTGGATGTGGCTAGAGCGCTGAAGTTCTACGTGGACCGCACAAAGTGTTTTCGGAAGACGTCACAACTTTTTGTGAACTTTGGACCTGTCAATCAGGGGAAGGCTCTCTCGAAGGCCTCCATTTCCAGATGGCTCTCCGGCTGTATCATGTACTGTCATCGGTTGGCAAACCGACCGCTGCCTGGCCGTCCGAGAGCCCATTCCACCAGAGCGATCGCAGCTACCACGGGTGTGCCCTTGCTGGACATCTGCAGGGCTGCTACGTGGAGGTCGACGCATACTTTCACGAAATTCTACTGCGTCGATCGGGATTCCAGGGAGGAGTCCAGGGTCGGCCAAGCAGTGCTGCACAACCTGTTCGCCTGAGGTGAGCCTGGTGAGGAGGTAAGATGCTTAATGTTGAGTTTGATGTAATGCTTAATGTTGAGCCTTTGCCACCTCCCGTGGTTGTGCATGTGTGTACTGCTATGTATTCTTTATTCATGAGCATGTGAATCCATGCCAGACCCCATGCTGGAGAAGGAACAAGTTACTTACAGGTAAGTAGCTTGTTCCATATTTATTCAGTGTACTTCCTTGTACCCAAAAAGGATCTCCCCATACGCCCTGTTCTAGACCTGCGCTCAGCGAAAAAGTTTATAAAAACCCCAGAAGTTTTGCATGGTAACACTGCAGGAGGTGATCACTTTGCTGAAACGAGGGGACTTCAATGCAACATTGGACATGAAAGATGCATACTTTCATATTTCAATGTTGCCAGCGCACAGGAAATATCTAAGGTTCATGATCCAGGAAAGGCATTACCAATTCAAGGTACTCCCCTTCGGCATCGCCTCGGTGCCTAGGGTGTTTACCAAAGTCCTGGCAGTGGCAGCAGCACACCTGCGCAGATTGTCACAGTTTACCCTTACCTACCTCGACGACTGGCTCATCACGGGGGACTCGTTAGACGCTTGTTTTTTGAACACCCAAAAAATAGTAGATCTCCTCTTCAGCCTGGGTTTCTCAATCGACGAAAAGAAATCCAGTTTAGTCCCCAGCCAAGTAAATCAATTTCTGGGAGCGCTAATTCGGATGGAAGACTGCCTCGTCTTTCCCTCCAACGAGAGGGTTCAGAACATGCTTTCTCAGATCCCTCAATATGTAGCCAGTCGGGAGGTGACAGTACGCAAAGCCACGTGTTTGCTAGGGATGATGGCGTCATGCATATACTTGGTTCCCCACGCGCGGCTGCGCATGCGTCCAATGCAAGAGTGGCTCAACAGCCAGTGGTGTCAGGCCAGTGGACTATGGGAAGATCTAGTAGTTGTCTCGCCAACCCTCGTTCTCTCTCTGCAGGTGGTGGTCAAGAGAAAACCTCTTGAAGGGGAAGACCTTCACCACCCCTGCAGTGGAAGCCACTCTCACAACAGACTCCTCTCTCACAGGGTGGGGAGCTCATCTGGTTCAGCAGACCGAACAGGGAGTTTGGTCTCCTCAAGTAGCGTTCAACCATATAAACTTACTGGAGCTGTTAGCGGTGTTCAAGGCTTTGAAAGCCTTTCAGGTGCAACTGCAAGGGAAGACCGTGCTGATTCTAACGGACAGCACTACAAATATATATTACCTGAACAAACAGAGGGGCACTCACGTCCCAGAACATTTGGATATGGGCTCTCAGACACAGGATGTTTGTTCCAACATGTTCCAGGGGAGCTCAATTTTCTAGCAGACGTACTCAGCAGAGCTTTCCCTCTGCCCGAAGAATACGAATGGCGGCTGCACGAAGATATTGTGTCCAACGTCTTCGCAGAATGGGGTTTCCCAGAGATCGTGCTGTTCGCTACTCAGGAGAACGCCCAATGCCAAGACTACGCCTCCAGGTACCCCCAGTACCGATCCAAGAGGAACGGTCTCTGGATAACATGGTTGGGGAAATTTGTCTAGGCTTAACCCCACCCCCCCTGTACCCCCTTACCCCCCCCTACCCCTCCCCCCGACCGACGCCCCTTCTCAACAAGATAGTGCACAAGATGCACGAGGAATCAGTTACCATGATACCGGTGGCCCCCCTGGTTTGCTCACCTGATGGAAATGTCCCTCTCCCCACCAGTCAAGCTTCCCCACCCGTACAACATGTTGTCTCAGGACAGGGGGGGAGACCCTACACCCATGCCCACCAACTCTGAACTTAGCAGCCTGGCTACTGAGATCATAGAGTTTGGACACCTGCAACTCCCTCAGAGGTGCATGGTCATACTCGGAGAAGCAAGAAAACCTAATACACATTATTGCTATGCCAGCAAGTGGAAAAGTTTTGTCATCTGGTGCAATTCCAAGGGCGTCAATCCCATCGATTGCTCACCCTCACACATTGTGCTGTATCTAGCCCACCTGTTGGACACTGGGTTAGTCTTCAATTCCCTAAAGGTTCATCTGACTGCTGTCAGCCTACACCACATCACAACAAAAGGTATTGTGGTGGAAAATACCGGTAATTAAAGCCTTTATGGAAGAGATTAAGAGGATTTATCCTCACATCTCTCACCCAGCCCCTGAATGGGATCTGAATGTGGTTTTGACCAGGCTCATGGGAACACCCTTTGAGCCTATGCATAAAGCAAGTCTGAAAGACCGGACTTATAAGACAGCCTTCCTAGTGGCTATCGCTTCTATCAGAAGGGTTAGTGAACTACAGGCTCTTTCTGTTCTAGACCCCTTTGTTACAGTCCACAAAGATAAGGTAGTTCTGCGCACACATCCCAGGTTTGTGCCTAAATTCATCTCAAAGTTCCATGTGAACCAATCAATCGAACTACCCACTTTCTTCTAGAACCCTACTAACATGGCCGAAAGAAGCCTTCACACACTAGACGTGCGCAGGGCAGTCATGTTTTACCTGGAAGAAATAAACCACTAAGGAAGACTAAACCATTCTTCGTTTCAGTGGCAGCTTGTAGAGAATGGGATCCTGTCTCTAAATCAGCTATCTCAAGGTGGCCTGTCAAATGCATCACACTGTTTCTCTCTTGCTAAGAGAGAACTGCCCTTCAAGCCTAGAACACATTCTACTCGAGGCACTGGGGCATCAATAGCATTCATTGCAAATGTTCCACTAGAGTCCATTTGCAACGCGGCAACCTGGAGTTCTGTACACACCTTTACAAAACACTGTTGCCTAGACACTCATTCTAGGTCTGATTCTCAGGTGGGACTAGTACTGAGACATCTTTTCTCTACTGTTCCTTCTCACAACCCACCTCCAACTCAGGTACTGCTCGCTGGTCTATGCACAGCATGTGATTCTAAGCAGATTAACAAGCATCAGAAGGCATGCATTACTTACCGTAATAGCATTTCTGATTGTGTGTGCGTAGATTCACATGCACCTTCCGTACCTCCCCGCTCGGAGTGGAAGGAACATAAACGTCTTAGTACTTTCTCTCTTTATGTACTCACTCACTATAGCCTTGGGCTCCCTCATGGCAGAAAAAAAAAATACAATCGGGTGGACCTCGGCGCGTGAGGGATTTTGGGTACACCACACGTCACAATGGGGATAGTGTTAGACACGCCTATGCCGACGTCGCCTTTCGGTCCCCGAAAGACTAGAAGCAATACTCCGCATTTACCACTGGATGTTGGACCATATGTCAAGGGTATGGCAACAACGCAAGGTCGCAGAAACACATAGAATGGCTCAAAGTGCAGGTTGTCTTGAGTCTAGTGGATGTCACCAGGCTTGGGTTCGGTCGGGCTTGTTGTTTTTGGAGTCCCCAGGTCGTTTGCAGGCTCCGGTTACAGAGCAGGCTCTCCAGTCACTGGAAATCATTTCAGCTGCTTTTCCTTAATCTTCCTCTTCGGTTTTGGTTCCAGTGGTCGACTTCTGCAGCTTCCAGGTTTGCAGTATTTATCAGGAACTACAGCACAACCTCTGTATTCTCTCCTCGCCTTTTACAAGTAGGGGCTGTCTGGTTGTCCAGTTGGTTCCTGCTCTCAGACAGACTGGAGCCTGAGGACTCCTGCCAAAGATAAAATATCACACAAAGGAATTTCCCACCCTGAATGTCGGGGAAGGAACAAGAAACACTAAAATGGTGAAAAAAGAAGACTGGGCCATTTTGGTAAAATTAGCACCCTTTGGTGCCTTTACTGCAACTGTGAACACAGTCCGTGGTAAAGGTGCACCAAACTAATACAAGGTATCACTGCCACCAGCCATTGAAGGTAAGCTTGTCCCTGTAACAGAATTGTTCGTTTTAATGTGAAAGGGGTTATATTGTTTCTCCACAGCACTCCACATAAGGTGCGGTGTGCTGGCTTCACAGAATAAAATGTAAAAGTGATCCAAAGATCCTTTCTACCCTTGGGAACTGTAGTTCACTCAAGGTTAGGACAAGAAAGTAAAAAGGGGAGCCCCTAGGGCAACCCAGCAACAACAGGCACTTAGTGCCAATATGTTGTTCAAGAGGCTTACTTTAAAAAGACACTATGGAGAGTCAAAAAAAATGACACCCATAAAAAGTTAAAGATTCTGTGAGTGTGGAAAAGGGTTCCCACTCACTGAGGCATTAAGGAAAAATATCCCACTAGTAAAGCAAAAAGGTCTGGGGATGACCCAGGTCAGGAAGATTTACCAATTCTATGAACATCGTACCAAACTGGTTTTATGTATTTTGTTCAATATATTCCAATATCATTTTTTTAGAGCCCTTTGTCAGATTGATGGTATCTTCCATCCTGCACCCACACCGAATGGAGACCTTGCCTCTTTAAATAGTGCCTGCCTTTTTACCATGCCCCCAGTAAAGCACATTTTACTTTATTTCTGTGCTCTGTAATGCGCCACTCGTTTGTAGCCCCACAGAAGCGAAAAGCAGCAACATTGTGATACATTTTTGAAAGAATATTCTCCGTTTGATAAATGAGCAAGGTAAAAGGGGGCACAGGTTTGCTGTGCTCCATAAAATCATTCTGGATGGCTATTTCAAGTGAGGCATCATCTATAGAACCAATACATGGTGATCAATGATTGTGCTGTGGCTTGATCACCTGATAATATCTAAAGTTGAAAAGCATTGGCACAGCCAACAGTGTTGATTTTCCTGTAGACATGGTATAGGCACACCTAATAGAGGCCCATGGCGGGCGCGCCTCGAAGTTAAATAAATTACCAGGAACCCATTTGCATCATGCCATCTACCTACCGGAAACAGGCTCACTTGGGCTTGACTACCAAATGGAACTACCATCTGAAATGCTGCCTTATTCACTTGCAGATCTATACTATCACTCCCCGAGGGCACCCAACATTTATTCTCAAATACTCACAGCCCCACCCCGTTTGTGTATTCTCCTCAACAGACTCTCCTCTAACATGTCCTACCTCCTCTCACAAGCGCACAACCTCTGCAGACCTAGCTTATACCACATGAACATTATCAAGCTATTACAAAGCTCCCTTCTTTTCTCCTCTTACAATTCCTATATCAGCGAGTAACATTATGAAAGCAAGTAGTCTCTCATATATTTGCTTCACTTACATATCTCCCAGGATCTCCAGATGCAGCGCACATGATCAGAGTTTCCATCTTCACCCATTGTTGGGAAAGACATTCTCTTTTGCAACTTTACCTCAATTCATTTCAATGGGGCATCCCTCTTCTTGCTTATTTTTCAACCTGTCCTGACTTTTCAGCTGCTCTTCCTCGGCCTTTTGCTCATTGTTATCGGGGAAACTAACCAGACTGTCAGTACTTAGAGACTGCCTCATTTGTAATTGCTATCATTTGTCAATAGCATCGCAGTGCAGTTAGGATACTTTGTATCCTTTATATTTATTTTTTACAGTGGGTTTACAATGTGCCTAAGACAAGCTCGTGGCTGCTGTGATATTTTTACCCTTTTTGTTATTTTATTAATTTCATTTTGCATTTACTGCAAATGGCTACTTACTAGCAAAGTTTTCTCTTATTAGCAACTTTCCCTCCATTTCTATGGACCCCCAAACGTTTTGCTTTTCTTTCTGAACTCCCTCCTGACTTTTTCCAGTTAAGTGATGCCCATTCAGCTTCACACCTCTGCACTCTTTGTCATTGCTATGTCCGTAAGGCTGTCAGTACTGGGAAACTGTTTCCCTTTTCTTGTTACATATCTATTTTTTGGGTAACTTTTTATCATTGCACAATGCATCTTAGAATGGCAGCGTATTGGGGTATCTTTTGTATGACAGACTACATTCAAAGGTTTTTTTTTTTTGGCTTACTTTAGATGTGGCACCAGTTGTATTGTGACTATTTTGGCAATACTCTTCTTCAGCATTACTATGTTTACTGTGTTTGGCTACTAATTGTGGCTAGTGTCCTAACAGGCTGTGCCGCTCGTTGTTTGCTTGTTCTTTTGGTCATCTTGACCCGTGGCCTTACTGTCAGGTCAGGAAAATCCTGCATTGCCTAGGAAACACTTGGTTTTTTGTGGGCTAGTGCAGGTCCAAGTGTGTGCATTCCCAGGAGGAAGGCTGAGACTTGCTGGTCCTAATTCAAAAACTCGTTTCTCTGTCTACAGAGTAGGCATGAGTTGACCATCAGTAATCCTGATTGGGCCACTGCTGGGGTGTGTGTGATGGGCAGCTGAGGTTGTCTCCCTTGTGTTTCTGGAAAAGACTAGTACTCCTGCAGCCATGCCTCAGAGATCCTAGAGGAATCCTGCAATGAGCCAAGTATCCTGCCCAGCTGCGGAGACCGTGGACCTGTCCTAAGAAGGCCTGGGAACCAACTTTTGCTGCAGTCCCAGTGGAGCCCGGTCTGGTGATCTTCAGAAGTTCTTGTGGGGCATCAACCCTTGGAGTGGTGGGATCAACCATTCCTGAGGTCTGCACTGTGTCCTGCGTAGAAAAGCCCTCAGAAGTGCCCCTGGACCACACAGTGGCTGACCAGCTCAAACTTGAAGATACCATGCTGCAGATGTCACCGTTACGCGTTTTGGCCCAGAACTTTGGGTGCCCACAGCTTATCCAAGAGGGGTCACCTCTGCTAGGTTTCGGCATTCCAGGGACTCTATATTCACAGCAGGCTCTGAATGCGACAACTGCATCCCCTCCTGTCGCTGTGCAGTGGTGATAATTGCCAGAAACTGCTGTCATGCGTGTGCTGAGAGGAGGCCGGCACCAGAGTGAGCCGCATTCTTTAACTGGAGCCCTTTGCACCAGCATCTGTGGCTGTTAAGGAGATGCATCATGTTTATGCTTCATCCCCCTCTCCTAGTGGGACCCCAGCACCTTTGGCTGGACTTCTGGACCTTTTTCTTTAACCCTGAATGAGTGGAGCCTTTTTCCACTTTCATTCTTATGGGCCCTGTCTTTTGGAACTCTATTCTTTGTATTCTACCTGTACTATGGAGTCTGTCTGCTCCACAGCTCTTAAACATCAGTATTTTACTATTGCAGCACACAGCTCCTTATGGGCCGTTTTGCAGGGGATCCTTAGTCCTCCTTTGACATTATTTTTCTTATCCTCAGGTAACCACAGTTCTTAAGGATAGAGAGCTACTTGGTACCTCTGGTAAAACGTTATAGTCTGAGAGCGTTGCACACCACCTTATGTTGAGTGCCACCCCCTTCTCTCTGCTCCTGTAACTTTTTAGTCACATAGACAATCTCCTAGTTCTGGTTGGTTGCAGTGGACATGTTCTACCAACTATTGTGTAATTTGTATACCACAGGCTACGCCCATAGCCTCGGTTTTGTACAATAGGAGCACCCAAGTACCAACTTGTTGTCCAACGCCCCCCTGCAATCTTTTCCCCAGACAAATGAGGAATCCATGCAAAATCTGGTAGCAGGGGACAACGGTGTGGATTTGTATCTCTCACACACGCGCATACATTCTGCTTTATACATAAAGATTTATGTAAGTGGTTCTTTCATGTGCTTTACTTACTGTGTTGCGTTTACTTACCTACAGCTCACATCGTCCTCTTAAGATAAGCCTGCCTGCTTTGCCACTCTACCAAGGTCCAGGGTTAGTACAGACTGATACTAAGATTTGGGGGAATTTACAAACCACTGGGATAGCATATTAAAATCTTGCCTCAAAGTAGGACTTTAGGAAAACTCCCCTAACAGTGGCTGACCAGGGATTCACTCGAACCTGCAACTCCTAGGCACCAAAGTTCGGAAGAAATGGCGGGAAACTCAACCTCTGACCCTCTGAAGACATGCATAATCCAAAGGGAAACAGCAATATGGGGGTAAATTACTGTGGTACTTACCTGTAGGCTTAGCTCCCTTTTAAAAATGTTTCCCAACTTTTAATACTTTTACATTAGTTTGGCTTAGCCATTGCTTGTTTGCGCGAGCATTTGGAAAGCTGCGGATAGTTTGTCACTGTAGTAGATCCCTAACTGATGTTTAGTACCTTTCTCCCATCCACAAGACCTTCCAATCTATTTTCTGCCTTACAAAACTTCTTGGAACTTTATGGGCACAAGACCCCAGTCCATTTAGGTTACGGTTGGACTTCTGAAGTTAGGGTTATAATGGTGTGAACTGCTAATTCTAATCGAACTATACCTTTCGTTTCTGTATTGGGGAGCTGTTATTGTGGCTTTAATTCACTGGCTACAGGGACTGTAAATATGTATTTTATTACTAGTTTGTGTGATTTTACTTGTCATTTTTATATTGTTTGCTCGGCCATAAATATGGTTTTTGTAACCTCTTGTCTAATTGTAATCCTTGATTACTTGCCATGTGCACTGATTGTGGACCCTTTACCATGCTCAACCCTTTGAGACTTGGCCTCAATGCTACCTTGATTGGTTTGGCTACAGCTCCCCCGTTCACTAAATAGGTTGGCCTCCTATACATCATTCCACCAGGCCAGAGTGTAGAAATCCAGTCCCAACACTACTAAAGATGGCTAGCACCCTAAGAAGACGGTGCTGCAAGGGTTTTTTTTTTCTTCTTTTTCTTATTTGACCATATTGTTCTTTGGCCTTCTCAAGTCAGTAAATGCCTTGTATGGAAATTCCTTTCCCAAGCAAAGTCAACTTTCATGGGTTAAGGCGGTGTGTGTGTGTCTGTGTGTGCGCGCGCCAGAGAAGGGGGATGGGGCGATGTAGCCCCAATCCACATCTCTGGGACCTGAAAGTCTGTTTTTTGGTGTTAGGAAAGATTTCTCTTTTAGCCACTTTGCCTCCATAGTTCTATGGACCCCTAAATGTTTTGTTTTTGAATATGTGCTGACTTTTTACTGGGAAGTGAAGCCTTCAGCTACACTTCTTTGGCCTTTTGCTCATTTTGTTATGGGGAAACTGTTTGTTTACCCTTTTTCTTTGACACTTTTACCTTTTTGGTAACTTTTTTTAACAGTGCACACAGCATCTTACAATACAGTGCAGTGGGGATACTTTTGTATCACCCTAGTCTTCTGCACTTTGGATTTGTGGTTACTTGTATATGTGCCTAAAGAAAAGCTGGTGGCAGGAATTCTATTTATATAAGTCTTATTTCTAGTTTTTACATTTGTGTTTACTGTGTATGGCTGCTTACTGTGGCTGTGCCGTAAAATTTCCATGCCGCAAGATTTTCACTTGTTCTCTGGCCTACTTCCTGCCTTTCCCATATAAGGTCATGCACTTGCCTATGACATCAAATCGGGAAAAAAAGGCCCAAGCAGCACTAAAAAGTGTCTGCTATGTTTACATGCTGAAGCCTTTTTCGAGTTCCTGACAAAACCACATCATCCTTGTTAGGTTGAATGATCATAAACATGCTCATTCCCTTCTACCTTAGAGACCCCCATCACTTTTGCTCGACTTTAGGACTTTTTAATGTTTTATCCTGGAGAGAGTGAAGACCTTTTTCCCACTCATGCATTTTATTGTGATTTGAACTCTGTTTCTTTTGGTTGTGGAGTCTGACAAACTCAATAGGCATCCTCTTTTTACATTGTGTCACATCTTCAGTGCAGTGGCCCAGGGAAGTCTTTCAGATTTCCCAAAGGTTTGAATGCCTCCTCTTGGATAAACTACTGTTTCCAAGAGCAGTGAAGTGAAATTGACTTGACTTACATGTGTAACTTTCTAGACCCAGCACACAGGTGTTGGAGGGGGTTACTTGGTATCCCCTTTGTCTAGTTTCTCATGTAACATTTTTGTTACCCTTTCTACAATTAATGGCTGGTGGCAGTGGGTTACTTTTTCCTACTATTCTGTGTTTTTAACTGGGGCTGCAATTGCATCCCCAGTAAAGCACCCATGGGTACCCATTTTATCAAAATCTTGTTGGGTAGGTCCTGCTTGAGATTTACTCTGCACGCCAAAACCAGGTTTGGTCCCTTTGTTTGTTTTGTCTTTGGTGGGTTTCACTGCTGAAGCCCGCCTCTGGCTCTAGTGTGTCTGGCAGGGAAGCGAGGGAGATCCCTGTAAACTCCCTGTGCTTAATCTACTAGGTGACCGGAATACACCCAAAAGTGATTGGCTGGCTGGCTGTCCTTGGAGGACAGACACCCTGCTGTGCGAGTGTCAGCTAGGCTGCGAATGAATGGGAGAAACTTTAAAGGCAAGGTCTTTTGCTTGGAAGGCAATCGACCACTGGCGAAGGAATCCGAAGAAGAACTTGGAAGAGACACCTGCTGCAACTCCTGGACCATTGGTTTGCCAGGTGAAGCCCTGCTGCTGTGCTGAAGCGGCAAATTTGCCTCTACTAGAGAAGCCCTGCAAAGACGGTTTTTCCCCCGTGGGTTGGTGGGACCAATCAACCCCAAAGTGAACTTGTCTGGACATCCTCTGAGCTGGCTGTACTTCCATTGCTGCTGCAGGAACCGATTGCCAGGGAGAGGAACACCAGATTCGAGTGTCTCATTTTTATGTCGGACTCAAACTCCAGGAAGATCCTCTGGACTCCCAAAAAACAGGACTGACCAAGCCTGTGCCACCTCAACAGTGCTGGACCCCAAATGCAAGGACAGTCCATAAGGTATCCGATAACCGCGGTGGTGCTATTCGCGAGAAGCTGAAACCGCAAAGTGCCGCTGATGTGATGTTTGACCATTGCTGCCGCCGACCTTCAACCCGTAGTGCAGGAGTCCCCAGACGTCCTCCCTCTTGTTCCCACGACTGAGACCCAGGAACAGGTTCTGCCATACTACAATGGGAACAGAAGCCAGCTGGAACCAATTTCTTCAGACCTAAGGTACTGTAAACTAAGGGGTAATTACCTCTTGTTGTGTAGCCTTGCTAGTTCTCAGTTGTGTCTTGCCTTGGTTGCCTTTTACAGAGTTGCTTGTAGCTTTGCCCCTCACAAGCCTCCCAGCTTGTGGCCCTTCAGTGATTTCATTTTTGCAAAGATTTCGAAAAACATTGTGCAAGACATACTTACCTGCAAGAAGATCTTCAGCTCCCCTAGACTTTGCTCAAGTGACATTGGCTGTCCTGGCTCCCTGATAGACCCTTCTTTCCTCTGACTTTGTGTTTTAATCTGTCCCTCCAAAAAGTCACACATTCCATAACTTGTATTGCTGGGAAAGAGTTAATTTACTTTGCATTTGGAGGATGTGGGGGGTTCAAAAAGTACTTACCCGTTGAAGAATATTTGTTAACCATTGTTTTATTCCCAAACCTTTTCCTTTTGACACCAAACTCAGTGTTGCTCTAAATGTGTAAAATGATATATCAATGTCCACAGTGTTGTAGTTATTTGACACCTCAGGGTGTAGGAAGTGTTTGTGTGCCATCCCAAATGGGTATCTACTGATTTAGTGAACTGAGTGTGTATTTATTGAGTTGTATTTTGGCGTTACATAATTGTTCCCTTCTAAAGAAGGCTTATTCAACTGACTGTTAAATTAATTGTTTAATCAAGAAACCTTGCGTCCAAGTGTTTATTGGAATACTTGTCACTGTAGATCTGCATGTTATAACCTTACAGCTCGCATTGACTGAGCAGCCAGGCATATCTCAAGAGGGCTCACTCTACCAACTTGTGTAGTACATGCTTATACCAAAGGTTGGGTGAAATATTGCCAATAGGACAAGGCTGGTGCAGTCTCCCAATGGGTACTGCATACAATTTTACCTAACAATCCTCCAAAACAACGCAAGATGTGAAAAGAACACCAACAGATTATTCAGAAGAAATCCAAGCCAAAAGGAGCGATAGAACTGGTCCTTCCTCATGAGGTAAACACAGGTATTTATTCAACTTACTTCATTGTTCCCAAAACAAATTTAACTATGCGCCCTGTGCTAGACCTTTGTCCGGCAAACACATGTCAAACCGCAGAGGTTTCGAATGTCTACTCTTCAGGAGGTAATCCTTGTCATGAAACTAGGGGTTTACATGGCAACAATAGATATGAAAGATGCATAGTTTCATATTTCAATACTGTCATCTCAAAGAAAGTATCTCCAGTCCAAGTCAGCACAACTCATTACCAGTTCAAAATGCTTCCTTTCGGCAAATTCAGTGCCAAGTGTATTCACTTAAGTACTCGCAGTGGCAGCTGGCCACCTGCGCTGACAGTCCATTCCAGTGTTCCCTTACCTTGATGACTGGCTAATAACGGGAGAGACACCTCTAAAGTGTCAACAAACACCCAAGAAACAATTGAGCTGCTCTTCAATTTAGGCTTAACAATCAACGACAAAAGAAAGTCTTTTTCAAAGTCATACAGTTTCTTGAAGCCCAAATTCAGACAAAATAAGTTTTAGTCTTCCCCTCCAGCCTCCTAGGGATAATGGCCTCCTCCATTTACATAGTACCTCACCCCAGGCTCATGTGTGTACAATGCAAGAATGCCTACCAAAATAGTGGTCGCAGGCAAGCGGTTAGTGTGACGATCTAGTGGTCATTTTCCAAAAACCTGTTCACTCCCTGCAGTGGTTGACAAAGAGCCTTCTGCAAGGAAATTCATTCAACAACACTGTAGTAGAGGCCACTGTTAGCACAGACAAACTTCTATGACCATACAACATACTGTCCCAACACCAGGGAACAGTTTGTCACCTGTGCTGCCAAACCCTGAACTTGACAGCATGGCTCCTTAAGTCATAGTTTGATATTAGGGCGAATTTTCAGTTTCTGTGCTAATTCCATTTAACCTGATACCCCCAGCAATTTTGCTGGACTCTGGACTTTGTTGATTTTAATCTCCTGAGTGAGTGGAACTTTTTACCATTCATTCCTTTTCTCTGACTGGGATTTTTATTTTGACTGTTATGGAGTCTGGTAAAACAGGCTTCTGAGGCTTAGGTTAGAATCACATGCTGTGCATATAGTCAGATATCCAGTGGTAACTGCGTAGTATTGCATCTCGTCTTTCGAGGATCGAAGGGAGATGTCAACATGGGCGTGCCTGTAACACTATCCCTAACGTGATGTGTGGTGTACCAAAAATACCTCGCGCGTCGAGATCCCTCAGATTGTTTTTTTCCACCTAGCTATCTGGTCACCTTAATGTGGGGCTCTTCATAAAACATTGCATTATTGTTACATTTCTCAACCTTCGGTTGTTCTTATTGTCATTCTTCTCGGCGGTTGATTCCTGTGCCACTGCCGAAGACTGACTACGGAACTTCGACGGCTGTTGGTCCGGTCGCCGCTGCCGACCACGTGGCCAAGCCTTCTGGCTGGCCTGTACATTAGGGAGAGTGGGGTCAGGGTGGTCATTCTTTTCAAGAATGCCCCCCCCCCTCTTTGTTTCCTTGGTTTTTGTCTTCGCTATCACAATCCTGCGCTATGGACAGGACTCCATTTAGATTTTGTCCTTCCTGAAAGGCGACATTTTCATGGAAAGACTAGCACCGTCTGTGCAATAGGTGTCTTCCCTTCAATCACAACGAGCCGTACTCTGCAGCCTCTAAGCTCCTACGTCCCAAAACTGTTAAGGAGCGCCGTTTAAAGCGGTGGGCATCCTATGGTATGTTGCAGGCCGAGAGTAATTTCCCCCACAACCACAGCCGCCGAGTGTGACAAAGAGGTTTAGTCTCCATTTCGGAGGCCATTGACCTTGCAGCGGAGAGTTCTCGCTCCGCAGCATTTGTACCCGGCCTCGATAGGCACGAGAGTCCTGCTATGGGGACTGTACATCCCTGCGACAGGGACGCACCCGATTCCCACACAAAGAAGACAGCCCACGGTACTCTTACATCCCGTCCTTTTTCCTCCATACTGCATGGGCGTCCCACGCGAGGGACGGGAGACGGAACCTTTTTCACCAGAAAAAAACACTTCTTTAAATTTAGAGGCATGCAGGGGTGCTTGCGCTGCTCTGACTCGGCGCCACATCTCAGTCCCCTTTTCCGCATCGACGGGCCGAATTCACCAGCGCTCCTGGGTTTGGCTTCAGCCATGTAATTCCACGCGCTGGTACTGCCTGTCTTTTTATCATTCAGGTACTCGGTCCTCAGGTGTCGCGCTCCTCCCTGGCACATGCCGACTTCTATAGGGTTCAGCTGGTGTCCATCCTGCGATGGGCTCTTTCGACTAAAGACCCTCACGCCCTCTGCCTATGGTACCCTGGCCCCAACCACGGCTGGAAAGCTTGTACTGTGCGCAACACACTTTGCTCGAGTTCTCTGAAGAACAGACTGGCCAGGTGGAGGGAGCTCTTCGCTAGATGCCTCCGGAGGACCTAATGGACTTGGTCTATCATCAATCTAAGCCCAAGGTAGGGCCATTATTTTCTAGTGCACCCTGCATGGGAGACTTCTTACCAAGGACTCGCCCGCGCGGGAGGGACCACCTTGGTCCTGGTACCAGCACAAGTACCGAGGCTGAATCAGCTACCGGCTGCCAGGCTGAGGGGGTGGGGGGGAGGGGTCAGTAGAGCCTCCCAGTGACGGTGCTGAGGGACCGTAAGGTTCTTTTACCAGGCCTTCACCCGAAGGGCTACGCCCTAGTACCGGCATAATGTCCGAGGGGGAGCCTTTACACAGTTCTACCGGCAGATCCGCTCAGAGCAAAACGTGTACCAGGCCTCGACCTGAGGAACAGGGTAGGCCCCATGGTCCACATTGAGTCCTGGATGGGGCGGGCCCAGTAAGTTGAGCAACACGGCACAGGCACGTGGAAGGCAGCTCGACAAAATGGCTGCGGCGCCAGAAAATCCAGACATCCGGCTGACGCCCCTCCAGGGGAAGGCAGATGGAGGACCGTGTGTCGAGGTGGGACTGATGTCAACCAGGTATGTGGCCTACAGTTTACCCTTCCATCGAGCAAGGCAGGTTCCTGCTGCGTCCAAACGGGCAGGGCACGCAACAGCTCCAGCAGCCGCCCGCTACCCCGTCCATACCTTCTACCACAAACCCAGCCTGCGAGGACAGGTTCTTTGAAAAATTCCTCGGGCTCATGAAGTCTCCTCAGATGGGGTCATTCTCGAGGATGCCATCAGGGACTTGCTCCCTCCAATGCCTATGGCGCCGCAGGCCCCAGTACAGGCCACTCCAGTCCCTCTTCAGCCTCTGCAGCCCGCTGCGGCCACCCAACCGATTGGGCAGGCGGTTCCATACCAGCCTATGCTGCTGCCTCTGGCTCCGGTCCGCGCACCTGTGCCTGCAGCTCCTAGCACCCCTAAACCCCTCTGACCCCCACCCCCCGCCTGGCCGTACCCGCAGGTGGACACAGGTGAGGCGGAGGACCCCAATACACCATCTTCAGCCAAGGCCTTCCATGAACGTCTGGCAGAGTTCTTAGTTCTTGGGCCTTCCTCAACCCAAGGTCTAGCAACCAGCAGATGGGGTCCTCGCAGAAGTCCTCACACTACGTCCCGATGCAGAAGGACGTAGTTGCCTTGGCCAAAAAGGGTTTGGTCAAGCCCGCTGGTAAACGCTTGGACGCAAAGTACAGGCAGATGGAGGGGGATACTCTCTTGCTATTGGCCCACCTCAGCCACACTCTTCGATGATCGCTGTGGCATCACTGTACTCCAAGCCTCTGTCGTCTTCACCCGCCTCCTCTGCTGTGCTGCTAGGCAAGGAGGAGATGATCTTGGAGGCGTATGGGTAGAAGCTGTATTCCAACGCATCCTTTCATCTGCATCAAGTCAACGCGGATGCCATGCTGGCAGCAGTTAACCAGAGGCTATGGCTGGAAATTGCGGATTTCCTCCCAGAGCTTCCGGCGCAGAGTCAATCCCGATTCAAGGTCGGATTGGCAGGGGCCAAGATTGCGGAGCAGGAATTCATGGAGTCCTCCGTGGCCCACATTGACACCTGGCAGTGCCATCTGTATTGCCATGGACATGAGAAGAACTGCCTAGCTCTGTGCTACGAAATTCAACCCGGATGTCTAGGAGTGCATGCTAGATCTTCCGTTCGAAAGTGATGACCTCTTTCACTCCAACGTACGAGGAGCTGGATTAAAAAGAAAAACTGCTCTCAAACGGCCAAGTCTTTCTCCATCCTTACAAAGACCATGCCCAACCCATACACCCGGTCACAGCAGCGCTCTGAGAAGGGGGTGTACGTACACAGGGTTCCACGACTTCCAAGAGCAGAGGTCCAGGCAGCCTGACCGTTCGCCGGCCGAGCATCGGCGCAAACAACAAAAGGGGGGAGGGGGGTGAGGGCTTTTTCCAATCCCCATCCTCCTCAACAGCCTCAGAGGAAAAGAAGGCATGACACACCCCTTTGGGTCCACGTGACTCCAGTGGGGGACAGGCTTGCTCTTCACGCACACTTCTGGCACCAGAATTTCGCAGACCCCTGGATCCTCTGTAGTCTCCATAGGGTACCGCCTCCCTATCCCAGCCTTTCCTCCCTCCTCCCCTAAATTCCCACAGGTTGGGACAGCAACTCAGTTGGCGGAGATCCCGTCGCTCGTCGAGAGCCAGGCAGTGGAGGAAGTCCCAGCCTCACAGCGAGGCTTGGGCTTTTACTCCAGGATTTTCGCCATTCAGAAGAAACAGGCGGCCCTGAGTTGGGCTGGACCTTTCCACCTTCAACCTCTCCCTACCGCTACAAAAATTCAAGATGGTTACACCAGCTTTGATAGCGGAGACATTGTGCAAGGGAGACTGGATGTGCTCTCTGGATCTGAAGGACACATACCTACACGTTCCAATCTGGCAGACGCATCGTTCATTTCTATGGTTCAGGAACATAGGCTGTGATTTGCAATATAAGGTGCTTCCGTTCGGCTTCAACTCGGCCGACCAGGCTCTTTAACAGGCGGGTGAACTCTGTGGCGGCCTTTTTCGGGTCGCATGGCCTCGATCTACCCGTATCTCGACGACTGGCTCATCAGGGCTACATCTCCGAAAGCAGTGCATCATACTTCCCACGCTCTTAGGAACACTGCACAAATTTGGTTTTTCACTCAACCTAGAGGTCACAGCTGTAGCCCACACAGATACTGACCTTCTTGGGCCTCATTTGGGACATGTGCTCCAAGAAAGTTTTTCCCTCGGTGGACAAGATCACAGCCATCAAGAGGGCCACGGGCACTTCCTCAGCAGAGAAGTGACCTCGGCCTGGTGGTACCAACACCTACTGAGTCTCATGGCAGCAGTCCTCTTGGCCGTCCCCCACACGAGACTGAGGAGGATACAGCTGCACTTTGCAATATCCTGGAACCAGTAACGGGGCCAACAGTCAGATGATCAACGTTCCTGTCACTTCACCCGGACCTCACATGGTGGTTCAGGGACTGCAACCTGCGGACGGGCAAGCCTTTCTGGCAACCTACACCGCAGGTCACCATCACCACAAACTCCTCTCGAGGGTTGGGGAGCCACCCTGGACGACTACCGTATCCATGGCACCTGGACCCAGCAGGAGTACCACATCAATTGGCTGGAATTGAGGGCCATTTGGCTGGCGCTCAGGGCTTTCCTTCCGTTTGATTAAGGGCAAGGTTGTCCTCATTCAGACGGACAACTCGACAAGCATGTTCTAGGTCAACAAGCAGGGAGGTACCAGATCTCTTCCCCTCTTCACCCCTACTGTGCAGGCTGGCAGTCAGCATGTGGGAAGGGGCTCTGGAAAACATCTACCTTGGGGCGGTCCACCTGCCTGGGGAATCCAACCTGGAGGTAGACCGGCTCAGCAGACTGGGAGCGGAGAACGAGTGGCAGTTGAACGACCTAGTGCTGCAGGAGATTTTTCGAGAATGGGGTCGCCAGCAGATGGACCTCTTTGCCTCCCGGGAAGAAGAGCCAACTGTTGGCCTCCTGACAGGGTCAGGACGGAGGCTCCCTGGGCAATGCCTTTCAGATCAGATGGGACGGAATGACTGCATGCGGCTTTCTGCCCATTCCCCCGGATTCACAGGGCGATGTGCAAGATCAAGGAGTCCCGCCTCCTCAGCATCATCCTAATAGCTCCATGGTGGCTAGCCAGACCATGGTTTTTGGAGCTGCTCAGCCTCTCGGAGAGGCCTCCCATTCACCTGCAGATGGGCCCAGCAAATCTTCTGGCTCAGCATAGGGGGGTAGCTAACGTGGCCTAAAGAAGCCTACAAACATTAGATGTGCGCAGGGCAGTCATGTTTTACTTGGAAAGAACTAAACCACTAAGAAAGACAGACCAGTTTTTAGTTTCAGTGGCTGCTGGTAGAGAAGGGAATCCTGTCTCTAAATCGGCCATCTCAAGGTGGATTGTCAATTGCATCACACTGTTTCTCTCTTGCTAAGAAAGAACTGCCCTTCAAGCCTAGAGCACACTACTCAAGGCACTGGGGCTTCCAAAGCATTCATTGCAAATGTTCCCCTAGAGTCCATTTGCAAAACTGCAACCTGGAATTCTGCACAGACCTTTACATAACACTATTGCCCAGACACTCATTCTAGGTCTGATTCTCAGGTGGGACGAGCAGTACTGAGACATCTTTTCATTACTATTCCTTCTCACAACCCACCTCCAACTCCGGGTACTGCTCGCTAGTCTATGCACAGCATGTGATTCTAAGCAGATTAACAAGCATCAGAAGACATGCATTACTTACCGTAATGGCATCTGCTTATATTCACATGCACCCACCCTTCCTCCCCGCTCGGGTGGAAGGAACATAGACGTCTTACTACTTTATCTCTTATGTACTCACGATAGTCATTAGGCTCCCTCATAGCAGAAAAAAATACAATCTGAGGGACCTCGACGCGTGAGGGATTTCGGGTACACTGCACGTCATGTTGGGGATGGTGTTACAGGCACGCCCATGTCGACATCTCCTTTCGATCCTCGAAAGACAAGATGCAATACTCTGCGGTTACCACTGGATGTCGGACTATATGCACAGCATGTGAATCTAAGCAGATACAATCATCAGAAATGCTATTATGGTAAGTAATGCATGTCATCTGATTTTTGCTTTGCGACTCCCAGCTACCTATATGCAGTGTCACTGAATCGTCCCTTGGACTTCTCTTGATGTTTAAATACATTTTCTTGTGAGAACTACAGTTCCCAAGAATAATAAGATAATTTTTATCTTACTTACCTTTTGTCGGCTCAGCACACAAACCCTATTTGGGGTCCTGGGGGATGACATTGCAACTCCTTCTCCCACTCCTCATATGACCTTTTGTTACAACTGACTTACATGATTGGTGGCAGTGGTTAATTTGTACTACCTTTTGTGCAAGTTACTAGCAGGCTGATTCTCAGCTGCCGTATAGCACCCATGGGGGAGCATTTTCTCAAAATGGCCCCAGTCTTCCTTTTTTTGCACCGTTATCTGTTTGCCTGTTCCTTCTGGTCTTTTACTCTTATCTTTTAGAATAGATTTGAGTCCTTTGTGAGTTTTGCCTTTGGCGGGCACTAGCCCTGAGCCTGCCTAGGCTCCAGTGTCTGGGAAGGCACGAAGTGATGGCGGAGCCTAATATTTCACTGTCCTTTGTCTGTAGGTATGCCTGTCTGAAACCAATTCTAACTGGGAGGCTGGCTGTCCGGAGAGGCGGGGTGGGGAGCCAACCCCCAGGTAATTGACAGCTCTGAGTGTGTGAATGACTGGGATTCCCCATAAAAGGTGAGGATTTCTGGACTACAGTCGACCACTGGAACAAGGAATCGAAAGCCAAAGGCGAGCAAAGGCGTCAGCAGCACGGAAGCACCAGTGAAGCCTTGCAGCTGTGCAGACCCAGTTTTCACATCGACAGGGAAGACCCGCCAATGATGACTTCCTGCCTTGGGCTTGGGATAGTGGGGCCAACTAGCCTCAAGACCTTATTCATATTGGGCCATCCCTGAGTTGCTGTGACTTTTCTGAGCTGCAGAATCCCAATACCCTGGGTACCTGGATCATTTTCGAGTATCATTTTCCGAAGGTCAGTATGTGCTGATACTGACCTTAACAAGTCCAGCACACACAGCAGCGTCAATTAGGTGTTTACTTGGATACCCGTGTCAGCTGATTTCATTGTACTGCTCTACAGCTCACGTAACTCACTCCTACAGTACCTCACAGCCTCTCTACCGACTTGTGTAGTACAGGCCTATATTAAAAGTCGTCCTTAATACCAAGAGATTAAGTCTTATG
This sequence comes from Ambystoma mexicanum, assembly GCF_040938575.1. Taxonomy (NCBI): domain Eukaryota; kingdom Metazoa; phylum Chordata; class Amphibia; order Caudata; family Ambystomatidae; genus Ambystoma; species Ambystoma mexicanum. Next base: position 306,554,077 of record NC_090934.1, on the reverse strand, counting down.
AAGTCCCACACCAGTTGGACGTTAGAAAAACATACCTAACATTTGGTCATCTCAATTTACAACAAAGATGCATGGACATCCTTAAAAAGGCACGGAAACCTGATACCAGGCATTGCTATTACAATAAATGGAAACAATGTTATCTGGTGCAAAGTTTGTATGCAGTACCCTCTGGGACCACTACAAACCACTGTAACAGTATACCCTTTGGTATAATCTTGTACTACACAATTTTGGTAGTGTGTTGAGCAGCCAGGCGTATCTCAAGAGGGGTCAATGTGAGCTGTAGGGGAGTTACACAGAGATTTACAGTTACAAGTATTCAAATAAACTTACACTCAAGGTTTCTTGAATAAACCTCGGCGCATGATGGATTTGGGTACACTACATGTCACGTTAGGGATAGTGTTAAGACACGCCTATGCCGACGAACCCTTTCGATCCTCGAAAGACAGTATGTAATACTCCGCGCTTACCACTGGATGTCGGACCATATGCACAGCATGTGAATCTTGGCAGATACAATCATCAGAAATGCTATTACGGTGAGTAATGCATGTCTTGTCAGTTAGAATAAGCCTTCTTCAGAAAGGAACAATATAACAGTAACACTCAAATACACATCATGAAATTCACACTCTCAAGATCTCTAAATCAGTAGATACAATTTTGGGATGGTCCACCGACACTACCTACACCCTCGGGTGACTTCAATTGCTAGGGTGCTGGGGACATTAATATTTCATTGTTGCATATAGAGTTATAGTAACAAGTCAAAGGAAAGGTTTTTTAGAAAATACAAGAGACCACAAATATTCTTAAGCATCAAATACTTTTTGGATCCCCCAAGAGGCATTCAGTACAATAGGCTATGCCAAAGTCAATGGGCAAAGGTCTTATATAGGATGAAGCACTTCTGATAGGTAGAAAAGTAATGTTTTAGAAGTCTTTGAAGAAAAGAAGAATCCAATCTAGGGCCACAAGCTGATTAGACTTGAGTAGTAGAAGATGCAAGCAATTCTACCGTAAGAGCTAAGTTCTCTCAGACTTTACAGTACCTTTAAAATTAAGAAAAGTGCAGATGATGACTTTTGTTCCTGAGCAGCTCTGCAGAGCTCACTGTTCCTGGGCCTCAGTCGTGGGGACAATAGGGAGGACTTCTGGGGACTCCTGCACTGCAATGGGATGGTCACCGCTCACAACCGTCAATCTTCAATTCAGTGGCTGTTCAGTGTTTCAGCTCCTCGCGTCTACTGCAAATAGCAACACCACGGTTCCTGGCTGTCGAGATGGGCTTTCCTTGCTTCTGAGGTCCCGCACTCTTTTGAGGGGGCTCAAGCTCTGTCATTCCTGCTTCTTGGGAGTCCGGAGGATCTTCCTCGAGCTCTAGGCCAGCTAAAAAGTAACACACACAAACTGGTGTTCCTCTCCCTGGCTATACGATTTCCAGCAGCAACTCTGTGGAAATTCAACCAGCTCCAAGATGGATGTCCAGGTGGCTTACTTGGGAGTCGATTGGTCCCACCAACTCAATTGGAGAAGTTGGCCTTGCAGGGACTTCTCTGTTGATACGAATTTGGAGTTTCAGCACAGCAGCAGGGCTTCACCGGGCAAACCAACGGTCCAGGAGTTGCAGCTATACTGCAGACCCATGGGTGCTATACTGCAGCTGAGGATTCAGCCTGCGGTAGAAAAGCACAATAGGTAGGACATTTAAACCACTGCCACCAGCCATTTAAAGTAGTGAGGGTAACATAAAAAATGTTACATGAGTAAGTAGGAAAAGGGGCTCCTAAGTAACCCCCCAGCACTCGACATAAAATGGGGTGTGCTGGACCTATCAAGAGAAAAGGTATGTAAAGTCAGTTTCACTTTACTATTCTTGGGAACAGTAGTTCTCACAAGAACAGGTATATAAACCCTAGGAGAAATCTAAAGGATTTCTCTGTGACTACTGCACTGAAGGTGCTGTGTGTCACCATAAACCAAGTAGATGCCTATGGAGTTTGTCAGACTCAAATACAAAGGAAACATAAAATCCAAATCAGATCAAAACGCATGAGAGAGTGAGAAAAAGGGCTCACTCACTCCAGGGATAAAATTAAAAAGTCCAGCAAAAGAGCTGGTGGTCTCTAAGTTTTAAGGGAATTGGCACAGAAATGAGAATTCTTCCTAACCACCACTATTGGTAAGGATCTGCACCATTCAAACAACCAGTGGTTTCCCGGCATGAATTGCCACTGGTCACCACATCTCCCCAGCAACAGACTTTCACGCACTAGAGGTATAGATTGGGACTAGACCCGCCCAGCCCCCTTCTCTGGCACAAACACACAATGCCCCTTAGCTCGCGAAAGCCATTGCTTTCACAGGGAAAGTGATTTCCATAATAACACCCCTTACACCGCATATAAATATGGGGGGTTTAGAGTATAATATTAATATGGGAGGGCTGCGGGGGGGGGGGGGTTCCCCCCGCATATATATGTGGTGTAAAGGGTTAAAAAAAAGTAATTTTCAACCTTCGCAATAATCACATGGATCCTATCAAATTGTAAAAATCATGGCTGCCACCAGTTTGTCGTAGGCACTTTTTAAAAGTAAACAAATATATAAAAAGATTTAAGGATAAAAAGAATCCTAATTGTAAGATTTATGCAATTGTGACAATACAAGAAACAAGGGAGATATAGTCTCAGTACTGATGGTATTAGTCAGTTTCCCCATAAGAATGAGCAAAACGGGCAAGTAAAGCAGAAGGATTTACAAACCTCCAAAAAGTCAGGACAGGGTACAGAACAAGAAAATAGCAAGGGTGTGCCATAGAAATCTATGGAGGCAATGTTGCAAAACAAATATTTCCTTAAAGTTGCAGTTTATATTTATTTGAGAGATTTTCTTTTATCTTGATACCTTCAATAGACTTATGGGACATCTTTTTATTTTTGTCTTCCGAATTGTTTTTGCTTTACTTCCCTTGCCTCTTTAGCTCATTATAGAAAAACTCAGTACTGTAAGTGGATGTCTTGTATTTTTACAATTGAAAAATGGTGCAGATCACACTATAGTGAAGTCTGGTTATGATACTTTGTAGCCCCATACATTTTTCTGTAATGGCTTTTTTGTTGCATTTATTATGTGCCGAGGCTGGGAAGGTGATATTTTTGTCTTATTTTATGCTTTGTACTCGTGCACCTTTGTATTTACTACAATGGCCAATAAAGGTGGCTAGCACCCAAACATTGCCATGCAACAAGGTTTTTGCCTGTCCATGTTTTTCTTTGGCTGTCTTCCTGCCTTCTCAGGTGAGGAAAAGATTTATATGGGAATCCTTTTCTCACAGAAAGCTGCTGCCTTTTGTAGACAAAACAACTTTGTGTGTGTGAGCCAGAGAAAGGGGCTTGGGCTGTCCAGTCCCAATCCACATCATCTGGTGCCTGAAAGTCGGTTGCTTGGCAGATGTGATGACCAATGGTTGTCCAGTAGTGGACAAACCCCTGTCTGTTTGAATGCTGTGGGTCCTTATCCATTGATGGGCTTGCTCTCAGCCTGAATCTTGTATAAAAATGTGCCCTTGAAACTGTTAATCAGCAAAGAAGCGCTGGTCCAAGGACGACCTCTGCAGCTGACTAGCCTCAATTTGTGATTGGCCCGGTGAAGCTTACTCTGCCTGATCTCAAGAAGGCCTTTGTTAATGCCACGACTGGTTGCAACAACCAAACAGCCTAAACCCCTGCTCAAAGATCCTTGCCTGCTTTCCTGTACTACCTTGCTGCAGCCGTTGTTCCGAGCAGAGCCTTGGAACTGCAGATCTCCAGCTTGTGCCACACTGTTGGGGAGGAGAATTCTCATTTCTGTTCTAATTCCATTTAATCTTAGAGACCCCGAGCTCTTTTGCTGGAATTAGGACTTTTTAATTTTAACCCTGGAGTGAGAGACCTTTTTCTCGCTTTCCCATGTGCGTTTACCTGATTTGGATTTGGCGTTTTCACTGGTTTTGTAGTCTCACTCGATGGGCATCTGCTTTTTGTATGATGACACACAGCACCTTCAGTGCAGTGTCAATGAAAAATCCTTCAGATTTCTCTTAAGGTTTAAATACCTTTTCTTGGGTAAACTATAGTTACCAAGACTAGTAAAGTGAAATTGACTTACTTTTTCTCTTTGTAGGTTCAGCACACACCATTTTATGTAGAGTGCTGGGGGGGTTACTTACTAGCCCCTTATCCTACATTCTCATGTAACATTTTTATGTTACCCTCACTACTTTAAATGGCTGATGGCTGTGGTTTGCTTTTTCCTACCCTTGTGCTTTTCTACTGCAGGCTGAACCCTCTGCTGCATTACAGCATCCATGAGTGACCCATTTTGTCAGTGGCCCGGGCCTTTTTATCTATTTATTATTTTTTTGCCATTTTCTGTTTGTGAGGTCTTTCTTGGGTTTTACTGAGACAGATTTGAGCCCTTTGTTTGTCTTGCCTTTGGCAGGCTTGGACACTGAAGGCTGCGCCTGGCTCCAGTGTCTGGAAGGACAGGATGTGAGGGAGGGTCCCGAATCTCCCCTGTCCTTTGTCTCTAGGAATGCCTGAATGCAACTAGTCCTGATTGGCTGGCTGGCTGGTTATCCTTTGAATGGAAGAAACCTGCTCAAGAGGCGAGGGTTTTGGGCCTACAGGCAGTCGACCACTGGGCGAGAAACTCGACAAACCGTGAAGAAAGTTTGCTGCAACCTCCTGAACCTTTCAATTTCTTGGTGAAGCCCTGCTGCTGTGCTGAACTCCTTTTTCACCTTAACAGAGAAGCTCAGGACGGCACGACTTCTCCCCTTGAGTAAATGGGCCCAACTAACCCTGAGATGAACTCCACTGGGCCACCATCCCCAACTAGCTGTGCTTCTTCATTGCTGTTAGAGCCCAATGCCAGGGGTCGAGTGTCCGTAGTCGAGTGCAACGTCTGCTATGGAACAAATCTGACATGAAGCTCCAGGAGACGCCTTAGGACCGTCCAGAAGCAAGACTTCCGGAGTCCCCTCACCAGAGTGCCGGACCGAGGGAGCGAAGACACTCCACCCGGTGTCGAGATCTGCATCGGTGCTGTTTGCTAAGTGCTGAAACCGCAAAGTGCGGCTGAACCGAAAAGAGCCGTAGCTGCCGACGATCTCCCAAGTGCCGCCACATGAGCCCTCCAGACGTCCTCCCTCTTTTCCCCACGACTGAGGCTCGGTAACAAGGGTCTGCACCACTCTAGCAAGACAGGATCCAGCTGGACCACTTTTTCAAACCAGAGGTTCTGTTAAGCTTGGGGTACTTACCTCCTTACCTTTATCCGCACTCTTCTCAGTCTGGAATTGCATTGGTTTACCTTTTTGAGTTGATCTCCAGTCTTAGTCAACAGCTTGTGACCCTACAAGTGATTTCTCTAACAAACTCTCTAACTTTGTTCAAGACTTTGATTTAAGAAGTGCCTCAGATCCATAGACTGTGTCCCAAATGACTTTGGCTGTCCTGGCTCCCTGAATACTCTTCCAGTCCATTGACTTTGATACTGTTTGTCCCTCGTAGGTGTTAGCTTGGTGTATACTGTTATTGCTAGGAAAGACTTATATAGATTTCATTGGAAGATTTAGTTGTCCTCGCATATACTGAGAAACTGTGTAACCTTTTTCCTTCCCTAACCTTTCCTTTCTACAACCTCAATCTACAAACTATACTAGTGAGATATATAAATGCTATTACTGTCCTTGTGATTGAAGTCACCTCAGGGTGTAGTAATTGTGTAAGAAGCGTATCCAAAGATTATCCGCTAACTTGTTTTTATTCTGAAAAGTAATTTTAAAGTACATTTACATTGTTATAACAAACTTCCTTTTTAAAGAATGCTTATTTAAGAAAAATGGATGGTTATTAAATAGCTATTTATAACTGAAACCTTGAGTGTAAGTCTTACTTGGCTACTTGTGTTTACGGTTTTCATTTGTACAGCACTACAGCTCACATTTACCCCTCTGGAGGTAGGCCTGGCTGCTCGGTCACGCTACCAACTTGTGTAGTACAGACCTATACCAAAAGGTGGGTTACCTAGTACCAAGCAAATAGTGTTGTGTGATCAAATTGTGTTGACTGCACCAATTCGTACCTAACACACGTCGCCTGCTCCTGCATTTTCAGTCATCTCACTCCAAGGGAAGCTGTGTTGGGGATGCTTCTGTGTTAAATGCTGTACAATTACCTGTTGCTGCCTGATCGTGGTGACTTTTTTTGGATGTTGTGTGTCCCCCTTTGGTGTCCTGAGGCCATCTCTCCCACATAAATCTTACTTTGTTCCGTTTGGGTCTTCAACTGGATGCTGTCCAAATTCCTGTGCACCATGACAAACAAAAATCCCTTGATCCTGCCTGGAACCTACACAGGTGGAATCCAGAACATGCCCAGCCACGGGGTTAAGTGGGTACATACTTGTTGCTTACTGCCCCCGTCTTCTATTGGGCATTTGGGTGTGAATACCTGACCCTAGCTCGCTCTGGACTGACTTTTGGTGGTGGAACCGCGGTTTAGTATACTTCCCTGGTCCTATCCTAGTGTGTTGGATTGAGTTGAGTACTTGGCTCAAATTTACTGAACTTGTTTCAGCGCAGCCCAGTGCATTATTTTCTATATGAGCTTAACTGAAGAAGGTATACTTTGCAAATGGTGGCTTTTGGGCACAAGACCCCAAACCATCTTAGGGTTGGGCTTAAGATTGAGGGATGCTGTTCCTGTTTTGAATCTGAAGAGGTTTGCCTATTTTCCCTTACATCTAACTTCTCGCCTGTACTCCAATGGGAATGAATTTATATGTAATTCTATTCTCCCAGTGGTGAATGTGTACACGTGTTGATTTCTATATGCTTAGTGTGTAACTAAAGGCCCAATAACCGTATTTGTTTATACTTGCTGTCTAATTTGAATTTTGGTGTTGCTCTCTGTAGACTCCTCGTTTCTGTAGACCACTCACACACTTATCCTGAGGCTAAGCCTGCTCAGCTGCCTTATCCTTGATTGGGTTTTGGCTAATCTGTGTCTTCCCCGTTTACCTCGTGCTATTGCTTGTTTGGACCCTTCTGGCATGCCTAAGTTTCCCTTCTACACCTGAATTGAATGTATGCAACTTGGGTGTGGTAGTTAATGGTAACTTCTAATTCACACTAAATGTGAATGTTTGCCAAAATGGAATTTAACCATCCTGGACGCCATGAGCAAATCGCCCTATCCCCTGGCTCCCCTCACCCCCCAAAAAATCTATTTGTAATCCCAACCGCAACTAGTCTACTGCCATGGCCTGCACACAATGCCTCCTGACTCTTACACTAATCTCCAAAAGCAGCACTAAAGTGTCATCACTGATGTCATATAATTTATAATATGCCTGTAAGTGTTTCTAGGTGCAACAAGAGAAGGTAGGGAAGACAGAGGAAGGACAAACTATCACACTAGGCCTTTCCATTCAGATCGTGCAAGTGCAACAATGCAAAGTGCAGGGAGGGGGAAGTTAAATCGGGGTAGCATTGCTCTGAGTAAATGCAGCCAGGGCAGTGCTTCTTTGGGTAAGTGCTGGGAGGCAGGGGACTGTAGAGGTTGCAGTTACAGCCCTTAGGTGCACAGTAGGCCCGGAGGCAGTGCAGAGGAGACTGATCCTGGAGGAGCCTTGTACCCAGTGAGACTGAGGGTACCAAGCAGCCAGTCCGCGCGGCAGACAAGGTCAGCAGGGGAAGGAGAGAGAGAAAGCAGAGGATAAAAGGAAGGTCTTCAGCTGCTTCTGAACTTCAGGTGGTCCGGCTCAAGATTGAGCAGGCCAGGAGGTACCTACAGAGGTGAGTTCCATCAACCCTCCCCCGCCCCCCCACCCACTCTCTGCCTTTAGAAGCGTCTGACCCTCTGGGAGTTGGAGGTAGCTGAGCGAAAGGCTGAAGGGATGTATTTTGGAATAGAGTAGGATCTAGTGCGGGCCCTGGCTGCAGAAAGCCTTGTGGACGATGCAGAGGGTGTTGAACTTGATCCTCGCATCCACTGGGGTCCAGTGGAGACATTTCAGGGATGGAGAGATACGGTCCCTGGGCTTGCGACCAAGGATAAGTCTTGCAGTCCAGTTCTGGATTAGTTGCAGAGGGTGGAGAGAAGAGCAGATTGAGAAAGAGGCTATTGCAGTAGTCCAGTCTAGAGCGAACCAGGGCACTGGAGCCTGAGCTTCTGTTGGGAAAAGTGAAAAAAGGAAGAATACCTCTGAGGCGGTGCAGCTGGTAGTGGGCCTTCATGACCAGGTCCGTGATGTGAGGAGACCAGAAGAGAGTGGAGTCGAAGATGACACCAAGGTTTTTTGCCCCACATGACGGCGAAGGAAGAGGGCCCAAGAAGGGTGGCCAGAGTGAGAGGGAAAGCAGTAGCAGGGGTCCCAATGAGACGGATCTCTGTCTTACTGCCATTAAGGCAGAGACCGTTGGAGGCGCACCAATCCTGAATCGTGGATAGATGGTCATGAATGAGAGGGAGAGAGGAGAGGAGGTTGAGGAGAGCCTTAAAGAGAACTGAGTCATCTGCATAGCACTGGCATTTAGAGGAGAGCGAGAGAGACAGACGGAGACGGAGACCAAGTTGGACTTGGGAGGGTCGGTCCAGGAGGGCCTGATCAGTGATGTCCAAATTCTGTCAATTTGCATCCAATATAGTAAGACAAGTTTAAATGTGTTTTTCCCAGTTGCAAAGCCTGGTCAGACCCCGGGATGACTCCAGGGTGGTCCAGCAAACCAAGAACCTTAACCCAGCAGCTTTCAGCTGTCTATAGAAAATAAATAGGATTGGCTAGAAAATGGGGGGATGGTTTTCTCTCTGGGGTTTACAGCAAGTACATTGATTTGAAACTGACTGCTTTACGAAAAAACTCCAGTTTAGTTTTAGGAAATCTTTCAGAAATTTTGGGATTTACATAGTCTGTGTGTTGGTATTGCAATCTATTCTGTGCATTCCAGTCTATTAAGCTTGTATAAGTGGTCTTAAGGAGTTTGACAAAATGTGGTGAATCAAGAAAATCAGACTGCTGATTCTCGGTGTGAGTAGCTTTTTAAAGTTCTGGTGCTTCCCTGCTGCTTGAGGAGTACAGATATTTACTTCTGTACCCAACAAGTCTAGAACTGTGATATTGTCCCTGAACATTTGAAATTCCATCTATCAGGTGGTCTGCAGAGTATTCGTTGGTATAACCAAATTATTGATCATATTGCTTGGTGTCAAATCATTCAAGAGGAATTCCCCAATAAAATTCTTGCCCATCAAAATACTATCTGGACAAAACTCTGCTCTAGCATTTCATTGCAAAAGGTATCTTTTTCGAACGCCCCCACCTTCAGCTCTTTAACATCTGAGTTTAATTTAAAACTGTGCGCTTGAGCAGAGATTTTTGAGATGGTTAATCTAAAACTTGCATCTTGCAGGGGTGACAAAGAATATCTTGCTTTCTTGATTCCATGGATTACTAGGATGGTTAATCTATCTTTCAGTGGGGGTGTGGTTCCTTCTTCTCTCAAGGAAGTGTGGGTAACCCCTCTTCTGAAAAAGAGCTCTCTTGACCCATCTTCAGCCAAGAACTATCGCCCAATAACCAATATCCTGTTCTTGCTCAAAATCCTGGACAAAGTGGCCTACCATCCATTCCAGGTTTTTCTGGAGAAAAAAGAGCATTTTAGGCACTTACAATATGGATTTAGAGCACAGCACTGGACGGAAACAGAAAGACGCACACATGTGCCTGCACTACTTTGCACCAATGATAGTTGAAAAATTTCTTATTCCAATCAGTTGTTTTTGTCCATTTTTATTCTTATTCTGTTTGAAAGTCAGAAGTTTTAGCCCTATTGGATGACACGTGTTTCGACGTTCATGTTGCGCCTTTTTCAAATCCGGGCTATTTTCAAAAGCAAATACAAAACACCAAAAATAAATTACAGACCACCTGTTCTTTTAAAAGTTCACCTTAACGCATCAAATCCCGTGACTTTTTTGTGCTTAAAATCAACATTTTTGATAGTACAATGCCATTATATGAGACGCAGTTCGCGAACAACCCCCATCTCATTTCATGCACCTTGCGTGCTCCTTTATATCTCTGGATATATATTTTGACTTGTAAGTTGACACGTGAGAGGGGGTGTGTGTGGTGGGGTGAAGGGGGAAGGGTAAATTACGGATGCGGATTGGGGAGGAGAGTATGTTTCCTTATTTAATAAGTAATTACACATTATAAGTCATGGGTACGTCTTACCCTTTTTAAGATTCATTTGTCCTGTAAGGTTTAGCCAAGTCCTGGTTTCAATCCCACCTACATGAAAAAAGGACATATTTGTATTTGTTTTATTTTATCTTTTCATCACTGCCTTGCAGTTTTAAATTAAATCGCATTACGAAAATATAATCCATTCAATTCAGTATTTTCCAACTTGAATATTCAACAGAAAACGTGTGTGCACGAGTCTGTAATGTTTTACCATTTTGCCATTTGCTTTCCTAGCTGAATTCAAAAAAGACTTGCACAGAAAACCTATATGCACGAGTCTGTAGTGTTTTATCAAGTTCCCATTCACTTTTATGCTTAATTCAAAACGGCAAAATCATTAGTTTCTAAAGATGTAAAACTGAGCCCTGATGGCAATTATTTACTTTAAATCCTTTAAGTCCCCCGCATCGCGTGTCACTATCAGAAACCCTGGACCTATCAGCCCTTCTGGACCTTTAAAACCACCCTGTCCAGTATAGTAGAAAAAGGATGTCCTGCGTTGCTGATGCTTTTAGATCTTTCGACGGCCTTCGACCTGGTCGACATGCCATTCTTATCGACAGGTTGAAGGGCCTGGTGGGTTGTTCAAATAAGGCATCGGACTGGATTGCATATTTTCTTGGCTGTCGAGCGTAGGAGTGGAAGACGTTCAATCTTCGCCCGACTATAGCAATGCTGGAGTCCCACAGGGATCCTGTATTTCACCCTCACTCTTTAACATTTACATGTGACCCTTGCTTGACTTATTGGACCATCTGGGGTCCGAGTCACCAACTATGCGGATGACATCCATGCAGTCTTTGATTTGTCTGGCAAGTATATCCAAGACTCGGAAGCTCTCAATAGTGTTTACGCAGCAATACATTCCTGGATGATTTCTAATTCTTTCGTCTCAATGATAACAAGACAGAGCTTCGAATTGTGGCTACTGGACATCGACTTAATAAACTTGATGTGTCCTTCAAAATCTTTAACATTGCAAATAGCCAGATCTCGGTCTCTGCCTGTGTCAAGACACTGGGTGTTCACCTCGACGCGAAATTGAGTATATGAAGACCCATGTATCCCCCACTTGCTCATATTGTGGTTATATGGTTAGGGTTCTCAACCAAATCAGACCATACATTTTGCTCAAGTACAGATCTACTCTTGCTTCGGCGCTGGTGAGCTCGAGGCTCGATTATTGTAATAGCCTCCTGTTAGGGACAACACAGGCTAATTTTCAGTCTTCGCAGACTACCCAGAATAGTTCAGTACGCTTATGTCCCGTCCCCTTTCCTCCATACTGCATAGGCGTCCCTTTCTAGGGATGGGAGACAGAACCTTTTTCACCAGAAAAACCACCTTCCCCGCCCTTTAAATTTAGAGGCGCTGAGGGGTGCAGACTTGGGAGCATGCGATACCCTGACTCCGCCCACCGGTGCCACTCATCTTTCCCCTTATCCTCATTGACAGGAACTGGCCGATTTCACCAGTGCTCCTGGGTTTGGCCTTGCCATGTAATACCCCACGCTCTTCCCCGGATTCTTCTCATCTTTTTGTCTTTATTTTTCATATAGGTACTGGCGTACGCTCCTCCCCTGTGCATGTCGAGCTCAGCAGGTTTCCAGCCTGCGTGGGACTCTTTCCCACGTCTGACCCCCATGCTCTTTGCCACCACAGCTGAGAGGGTTGAACCGTGTGTGACTCGTGACTCCATGCGCACTGAAGAACAGGCTAGCCAGGTGGTGGGAACTCTTCCCAGCGTCGCCGCCAGAGGACTTGAAGTTTGTCCAGCAGAGATCGAGTCCCAAGGGAGGAACGTTATTCTCCAGCATTAGATCTTTCATGGATTCACATGCTTAGAATATGCATGTGGTCAGGCCAGGAACCCTCACTATAATTTTTAAAAGCGTTTTCCATTTGAAAAAACTCGACCCTTTTGTGTCCTACCGACGTCCTTTTGGGACGCTTATGCATGACCCAATAGGACGTAAGGTATAAATAGCCCCGCCCCCACGGCTCCCTTTAGATTTCAACTGTCTCCAAAGTAGTCGGGATCACCGTGTGTTTTCTACACTTTGTTAGGTTGTACTTTCTTTCCCAATGTCGGGGAAAGCGTTGTTCCACACGTGTGGAATGAAGAAATTTTATGACGGGGACGGGCGCATGGACTGCCTTTATTGTCTCTACCCTCATCACTCTGCGGACACCTGTGATATCTGCAAGGGGATCTCGCAAACGACGTTGAAGGACCGTAATCCGCGCCTGATATCGTGGCTGAACGAAGGGGCCTACCCTCCACCTGAGGTAGGATCGGTGCGCAGTCTGGCATCGAACAGACCGAAGTCCCCTGTAGTTCCTCGCCGATCGGTGTCGGCTGAGCCTCTGGCAAAGAAGCCACGGCCTACGGAAAAAAAACGTTCCTCTTGGGGAAACATCCAGCGAAAAGCGCTCCTTCGTCAAAACAGGGTCCTTTGGATCAGGCCAGTAAGCCAGAAAAATCTTCATCTACTTCAAAAAAGGATGGGAAAGACCCTTTAAGGCGCTCCTCCTCAGGAGACCATCATAGGTCTTCCTCGAGTAGAGAATCTTCAAAACGATGGCCTAGAGACTCGAAAAAGGCGGGGTCGCCTTAAAAGTCTGCGCCACAACTGCCAGCGCCGTCAACGGGACCATCGACGGCTTCACTACCGTCCGCACTGTCAATCCCTGCAGTGGTGTCGTCGACCCCAGTGGCGGCGATCGACCAAGGAGAATTAGGAGCTCCCAGGCTTTCGTCGATGGTGGATTCTCCAGAGGCTTGGCCACCTGCGGTGTATGATGCAGTTCTACCGGACCCTTATTACAGCATGAGTCTGCTCTCTCGGTGTCGTTGATGGAGGAGAGGGAACCGATTGTTCATCCAGCAGATCTCGGCTTACAGGGCGTTGGCCCGTCTACTACGTCGGGGATTCAAAATGTTCCACCTAAGGCTTCCCTGCTAAATCCACAGTCGATGTTGTCTTTACAAGTTTTATCTACGCTGCAGTCCCTCTTAAGCCTGTTGGATGCAAGGCTTCCTCCCATGGGTACCCCTCCGGTGACACCCGTCATCGCAGCAGGGCCCGCTCCACATTCACCGTCAACGGCTGAGTTGCCGGTCTCCTGTCCAGTCAGCGAAGAACACCGCAGTTCACACCCGGAAGAGAGTGAGCTACAGGACTCTTGAGTCGGATCAAGGGCACAGAGACTCCACCTCGGACATTTCATCATCACCATCAAGAGATCCTATGTGGGAATCTGATGGAGGAATAGAAACTCCTAGGAGTCCGGCACAACCGTCACCTCCAGATGACATTGGGGCCTTTTATGCGATGATGGCGTAAGGCTGTATTGAGTTTGGTCTGACCCCAGAGGAAGAACGGAAGGAATGCTTCTTATTTGACCATATGGGGAAGAGAAGGAAGTCGGTCTTCTCGGTTCCAATTCTGGACCACGTTTGGCAGGAAGGCTTGCGTACCATGCGCCATCCATTTTCGGAGCCTGCAATCAAGGGCAGGCTAGAGAAAAAATGGAAGGCCCCGGACTCCATCTAAGTGTTTGACCGCACAGCCCTCTCCTGAATCAGTGGTGTCAGCGGCAGCTAGCAGAAAAGCTAGATCACGAGTGCACAACACCTCCTGACAGTGAAGCTAGAAGGCAGGATGCCTTTGGAAAGAAAGTCTTAACAGTGGGATCGACGACGGTCAAGGCGGCTAACTCGTTAGCTATTATGGCACGCTACGACCGTGAAATGTGGCATCGCCTGGCCCCCATCTTGGAACACCTGCCCGAAGAACACCGAAAGACAGCCATGCTACTGGTGCGTGAAGGTGAGGAGGCATCAAATAACAGTATCAACATCGCTGTAGATTTGGCAGTCTGGGTTCAAGCAGATAAATAATGGGTTGGTACTAAGGAGACAGGCCTGGTTAAAGTGTACAGACTTTAGGCCAGAAGTCCATTATAAAATGCTAGACATGCCCTGTTAAGGTGAGCAGACAAGGAGAAGCTGGGATTTTCAGACTTCTGGAAGGAGAGGACAGCCTTCGTCTACCAGGAGTAAGCAATCGAAATCTCAGCAATGAAAATCTTCAAGACGTCCTGGGCGGCAGAGTGGCCCATCGCATCGACGAATGGGAAAGAATTACATCGGACTGTTGGGGATTGGACACGGTGAGACTAGGCCACTCTTTGCAGTTCAAGGTCATGCCATCTCCATTCCTCCTGTGTATTCGGCGCAACCCCATCTTCATATCTTACAGCAGGATGTTGTTCTTATGCTGCAAAAAGGGGCTATACAATTGGCTCCTGTGGCCGAGAGAGGCCTGGGGGTCTACTCGCGTTACTTCTTGGTTAAAAAAAAAACCAACTGCAAGTGGCTACCCATTCTGGACTTTCGAGCTCTCAACAAGACTCTGCAACGCCTGAAGTTAAAGATGCTTACACGTCAGGTGGTCATCCGGTCGATATGACCGGGGGATTTTCTGGCGGCGTCGGACTTGCAAGACACAGATTTCCACAAAACCCTGCGTCGGTGACACAGAAAATTCCTGAGGTTCGTGGTGGGTCAGAGTCATTGCCAATTCAAAGTGCTCCCATTCGGTCTAAAATTGTCTCCCAGGACGTTTACGAAATGTTTGGCTCCGTTGGCAGCATGGCTATGACGAGAAGGTCATCACGTCTACCCTTACCTGGACGACTGGCTAATATGGGGATTGTTGCCGGCAGTAGCGTAGGCAAGCCTCGATGTTACCATGCAGCTGCTACAACGGTTGGGCTTTGCAGTCAACTTCGAGAAATCCTTTCCGTCTCCCTCCAGGAGCTTGGTGTTTTTGGGCGCGGAATTCCAGACTCAGTCGGGACTGGTGAAACCTTCTATCGAGCGTTCAAAAACTCGAGCAGAAAGCAAAGGAGTGGAGAGCTGGAACCAGAGTGTCAATCAGAAGCTACAGGTCACTTCTAGGAGCCATGGCGTCATGTATCCCGTTAGTGAAGAACTGCCGTCTCTTCATGAGGCCAATACAAGAATTTCTGGCGGAACAGTGGTCTCAAAGTCATGGATTGTGGTCCGACAAAGTGATGATCAACAGCGATCTACTAGAAGCGATTCGGTGGTGGCAACTCTCAGACAATCTGACAAGAGGAATGCCTCTGCTAGAGCTGGAATTTCAATCCACAATTGTGACTGATGCCTCTCAAACATGGTGGGGAGCTCATCTGGGGTCCTTACAAGTTCTAGGTCGGTGGTCCCCAGAAGAATCGAGCCTTCACATCAATTTTCTGGGACTAAATGCGGTTCATTGGGCTCTGAAATCGTTTTTGCCGCGCATACGCGGATCAGTCGTGAGAGTGCTAACGGACAATATGACCACAATGTTCTACCTCAGGAAGCATTGTGACGTTTCACCTACCAGGGGTGATGAATGTACAGGCAGACTCTCTCAGCAGGGAGACGAACCAACTCCACGAGTGGCAGCTGAACGATCAGCAAGTGTTGAGCATCTTCAGGAAATTGGGTCGTCCTTCGCTGGATCTCTTCGCAACCCGGGAGAACAAAGTGCAAGCAGTTCGCCAGCAGATGGCCTCAGCCCAATTCGCTGGGGGATGCGTTCTTCCCGTGGACGGGCAGGTTCGCGTACGCGTTCCCTCCGTTTCCGCTCATTCGACGGACCCTCCAGTGGATTCAGAAGTATCCATGCCGTGTGATTCTGATTGCACCTCACTGGGCCAGGCAGCCATGGTTTTCGGACCTGCTCCATCTATCCGTGGCAGAACCAGTGAGATTTCAAGTGACGCTGGACCTTCTGTTTCAAGACAAAGGAGCAGTTTGGCATCCCAACCCGGGCTCCCTCAGCCTAACGGCTTGGCTCCTGACTTCTCAGAGTTTGGTTCGCTGAACATTTCTAGAGATTGTCGCTGCATTTTAGAGGCGGCGAGGGCCCGTCCACGAATGTCTCATATGCATGCAAGTGGAAAAGGTTCTGTGTGGGGGTGTAAGGACCAGCCGTGGGTGGACCCTTTAAACATTTAATCGGAGCAAATTATGCCTTATTTGCTACACTTCCATAAAATTTCATCTGGTGGCCATTTCTAGGTTTACTCGAAAGAGGCACTAGACTCCGTTGTTCAGTGATGGACTAGTCAAACTTTTTCTGAAAGGTTTATTTCCGACTTTTCCTCTGGCCAAGAAGTTCCCTCCTGGTTGGAGTCTCAATCTGGTGCTATCAGGACGAATAATGTCATCGATGCCCCTGAAATCTTTGTAATGGAAAAAGGCCTTTTTGGTGGCCATTACATCAACAAGAAGAATGTCGGAGCTGCAAGCTCTGGTGATTGATCCCCCATACTTACGTTTCTTCAAGGACAAGGTGGCGTTGGCGACTAACCCTCATTTTATTCCAAAAGTACCAACTACGCTCCATAAACACTCTTCTATTGTGCTACCAGCATTCTTCATTGTGGCTTCCTCATTGGCAGAGAAGGCTCGCCATACGTTGGATATCAAAAGAGCATTGAAGTTTTATCTGAGTCGTAGTCAAGAATTCAGGCGTACGAGACAACTGTTTGTTGCTTATGGACCCTCAGTAAAAGGAAGACCAATCTCCACACAAGGACTATCCTGCTGGGTTACGTCAGCTATTGCCTTCTGTCACTCTTAGGCGGGGAAGCCTCTGGAAAGGCGTCCAAAGGCTCACTCGACAAGATCCACTGCGTCATCAGCTGCATTATGGTTGGGGGGGGGTTCCGCTGGTGGACTTCTGTCAGGCGGCCCCCTGGTCGGCGCCACATAAATTTACTCAGCATTGTTGCCTGGAGCAACAGCATGGAGCAGATATGCAGATGGGACGTGCAGTCCTGCAACACTTGTTTCAGTAAGGTAAGCCCCCACAGAGTGGGGTACCGGTTTCAATGTACCATGGTTGCTGCTTTCTTGCTGATTGTATGTGTGCATTCCTATTGTATTGGTTTGCATTACACGCCTCCATGTATAAGGATACTGCTATGTAATCAATTCTAAGCATGTGAATCCATGAAAGATCCAATGCTGGAGAAGGGAGTAGTTTCTTACCTGTAACTCCATTTCTCCATCTTTGGTATCTTTCATGGATTCCCATGCGCCCTCTGGCCTCCCCTGAATGCAAACCTGGTATTGCCTCTACTTTGGAGGTTAACATCTGAAGGGAGCTGCGGGGCGGGCCATTCATACCTTAAGTCCTATTGGGTCATGCGTAAGCATCCCAAAAGGATGTCGGTAGGACACAAGTGTCGGGTTTTCCAATGGAAAACGCTTTAAAAAAAGATACAGAGGGTTCCCGGCCTGACGGGTAATATTCTAAGCATCTGAATCCATGAAAGATACCAACGCTGGAGAAATGGAGTTACGGGTAAGAAACTACTCACTTTTCCATCGCACCCCGCAAGGGCGACTCCTTCCCGAAGATACGCCCCAGCGGGAGGAAACCCTCTGGTTCTGGTAACCGCACACACTGGGTCTAGCCCAGCTACCAGCCTTACAGCCGAGCGGTCATCAGTTCCTTCCGGAATCAGTGTGGAAGGACCGCAAGGTTTGTTTACCTGGAGTACACCCGAGGGGCTACGCACTAGCACCGGCTCAATTTCCGGGTAGGTGCCTGCATGCAGCACTACCGGCGACCACACCGAGGGCAGTACACCATCCAGGTCTAGATCTGAGGTGCGGGTAGGTCTCTTGCTCCACCACCAAGAGTATTGAAGGAGTGCAGGCCCAGGGAACCATGCACCATGAATTTGGCACGTAGCTTGACAAAATGGCCGCTGAGACAGACCACATGGCCGCTCGTCCGATGCCACTCCTAGAAACCAAGCAGGCGGGTGAACGAATTTCGTGGTGGGACTGGTGTCAACCAGGTAAGTGGCCTACAGTTTACCCATCAGCGCACGGCAGGTTCATCCTGCCACCTACGCAGTGTGCTCTGGCCCCCAGCCACTCAGTCAGCCTCTTCAGCCTTCGTAAACAGGTTCTTAGATAGGTTCCTGGTGCTGATGTGAACCCCCAAATGGGGGAGAGGGGCGCATCCTACGGGATGCATTCAGGGACTTTCTCCCTCCGGTCACCCCACTGGTGCCCATAGACATTCCTCCCATGGCCCTAGCTCCACAGGCCCCAGGGCAGCCCGCGCTGCCCCTGCTGGCCCTGGCGATGCCAGCTCCCTTGCCAGTTCAGTTTGTTTCACAACACCGTCTGGCTCCAGTCCCCACACCGCAGCCCACGGCGTCCAGCACTCTGCTACCCGCTCTGGACCAGCCGGACACTCAGATGGGCACAGACGAAATGGGGAACCCTGACACACCATCGCCAGTGAAGGCCTTCTATGACAGGCTTGGCAGAATATTTGGGCCTTCCTCAACCCGAGGTAGAGCAGCCTGAGGAATGTGTCTTGGCAGAAGTCCTCACCCTACGACCCCCTACCATAACGGGTATCCCGATGCAGAAAGCCGTTGTGGCCCTGGCAACAAAGGGCTGGCTCAAGCCACCCTGGGCCCAACCTGTCAATAAGAGCCTTAATGCCAAGTGTAGACAGACTGAGGGGGAATCCACTCTTGCTTTCGGTGCATTCTTCAATGATTGCTGCAGCGCCACTCTACTCTAAGCCTCAGTTATCCTTGGCCACCTCATCCTCTGCGCTCCTAGGCAAGGAGATCTTGGAGGCGTATGGGAAGAAACTGTACTCCGCCTCCTTGCACATGTCAATCCAACATGGATGCCATGCTGGCAGCCGCTAACCAAAGGCTTTGGTGGGAAGTAGCAGACTTCCTTCCAGTGCAGAGCCAGGCATGCTTCAAGGCAGGTCTAGGATAAGCCAAGCTGGTTGTGCAGGACATCATGGAGTCCACATTGGCTCACATCGATACCTCTGGCCGGACCATCTGTATCGCCACGGACATGAGATGGATGGATGGATGGATGGATGGATGGATGGATGGATGGATGGATGGATGGATGGATGGATGGATGGATGGATGGCCTGGCTTCAAGCTACTAAGTTTAACCCTGATGTCCAGGAACGCATATTGGACCTTCCGTTCCAAGAGTAGTGACCTCTTCCACTCTACCACTGACGAGAAATTGGATAAAAACAAAAATAGCTCGCAAATGCAAAGACTTTATCAATCCCGATGAAGGCCACGCCCAAGGCATACACCCAGTTGCATCAACGCTCGGACAAGGGGCAGTCGTTCGGTGGGTTTCCAGGAATGGAACGGAGGTCGAGACAACCGCACTGCTCGCCCAGTCAGCACCGACAAAGACAACAAAAACGGGAAGGGGGGGCAAAGGATTCTTCCAGTGGCCGCCCCTCCTCAGCAGCAGCTTCAGAAGGAAAAAAGGCATGAAACGTCTCTTTGGGTCCACGTGTATACAGTGGGGGGCAGGCTTGCCTTTCACGTGCAATTTTGGCGCCAGAATATCGCAGACCCCTGGATCCTCTCTGTAGTATCCTCGTAGTACCGCCTAACAGTCCCTTCTCCTTCCTCCACTCCCATAGATTGGTACAGCAACTCTGTTGGTAGAGATAGTCACTTGTCGAGAGCCAGGCAGTGGAAGAAGTCCCAGCCTCCCATAGAGGATTGGGCTTTTATTCCAGGATTTTCGCCATGCAAAAGAAGAACCAGGCTGGCCTGTGAGTTGTTGGACCTATCCACCCTCTACCTCTCCCTCTTCAACAATTCAAGATGGTTACGCCAGCGCTCATTGCGGAGACACTAGACAGGGGGGACTGGATGTGCTCCCTGGATCTGAAGGACGCCTATCTACATGTCCCTATCTGGCAGCCGCTTTGCTCCTTCCTACGTTTCAGGATCATGGGCTGCCATTTACCCTTTGGCCTCAACTAAGCCCCCAGGGTATTCACCAGACTCATGAATGCAGTGGCAGCCTTCCTCAGGGTCCAGGGGCACCACGTCTACCCGTACCTAGACGACTGGCTCGTCAGGGCGACATCCCCGAAGGGAAATACCCATGCCTCCTCTGCACTGATGAACACACTCCATGACCTGCGGTTTACTATTAACCTCAAGAAGTCTCAGCTGCTGCCCACGCAGAACCTCACCTTCCTGGGCCTCATCTGGGTTATGAGGTCCAAGAGGGTCTTCTCGGAGGACAAGATTACGGCCATCATAAGGCTACTTCCTTACCAGGGCAGTAACCTCGGCCTGGTAGTACCAGCACCTACTGGGTATCATGGCAGCGGTGCTACTGGCCGTTCCGCACCAGCGACTTAGGATGAGGAGGTTACAGCTGCACTTTGCAGTCTTTTGGAATCGGGAGAAGGGCTCCCAAGGAGAGCTGGTCAGCATACCTCCTTCTCTCCATGCGTACCTCACATGGTGGACCAAGGACTTCACCCTGTGTACAGGCATGCCCTTCCGGCAGCCACCCTGCAGGTCAGTGTTGGGGAGAATTCTCAAATGTGCCAATTCCTCCCGCCTGAAAAGCCCTCCAGTTCTTTTGCTAAACTTTGGGACTTCAAACTTTTTATTTCTGTTTGATTTCTGTTTATTTCTTTGGTTCTGGAGTCTTAACTCCATAGGCATCATCTTTGCATTTGTGTCACACAGCACCCTCGGCGCAGTGACGCAGGGAAGCCTTTTAGGCACTCCCAAGGTTTAAACACCTTCTCTGGAATAAACTACTGTTTCCCAGAGAAAGTAAAGTGAAAATGACTAGAAAAGTCTCTTCAAATTCCTAGACCCAGCACACACTATCTTACAATCGAGTGCTGGAGGGGTTACCCAGTATCCCCCATGTGTAGAAACTCATGTAGCAGTCAATTGTTAGCATTTCCTATCGAAATGGCTGGTGGGGGTGGTTTTACAACTAACTTCCATGATTTTTCCCGACTGCAAACACGGGTAGCAAAAATCGCAAGAGCCATATTTTTCAAGATGGCGCCTAAGCCCCCTTTTGTTTAAAGAAGTCAGGGGCTTCTTTTTTCACCATTTCTTTTTTGGAAAGGTCCTTCTAGAGTTTGTGTCTGCGCGCCAAACTAGGTTTGGTCCCTTTGTTCTTACGCCTTTGGCAGGCTTCAGGACTGAAGACCGCCTCTGGCGCCCCAGTGTCTGGAGTGGGCAGGAAGTGAGGGAGGTGCCCGAAACTCCCTGTGCTTAGTCTCCTAGGAGACCCAAATTCACTCTGGCGTGATTGGCTGGCTGACTGTCCAGCAAAGACAGCCACCCTGCTGGGTGAGTGGCAGCTAGGCTGGAATGAATGGGAGAAAACTGGTTAAAAGGAGGGTCTCTTGGCTTGGAAGGCAGAGTAGGCCACTGGAACGAAAGAACCGGAGATGAGCTGGAAGAGGACCACTGCTGCAACTCCTGGGCCGTTGATTTGCCTGTTGAAGCCCTGCTGCAGGTCCGAATCGCCAAGTTCATCTCGACAGAGAAGCCCTTCAAGGACGTCTCCCTTTGAGTTGGTGGGACCAATCAAATCGTAAGCCACCTGGACACCATTCTTGCAGCTGGTTGTATTTTCCTCAGTGCTGCAGGAAACCGAATAACCAGGGAGAAGGACACCAGTTTGTGTGCTTGAAGACAGCTACCGCAATCGAACTTTTGCCAGTTTGCCAGCTTAGTGACCAGTCCCTGTGCAGTGCAGGAGTCCCCTGACGTCCTCCCTCTTGTCCCCGCGACTAAGGCTCAGGAACGGCGAGATCTGCAGGAACAGAAGGTTCCAGCTGCACCTTTTTCTTCAAAATAAGCTACTGTGAAAACCCGACCGAGAGAACTTACCTCTCACTGCGAAAGGGCGTGAAACTTCGGCAACTTGCACGCCTAATCAGCTTGTGACCCGACACATGATTGATGGATTTTTTATTTCTATCGCGCTCGTACACAAGTGTTTCAGAGCGCGACAAGGCAAGGGAGGGGAACAGGGGAGAACAAAACGGCGATCTTACTAGGCCCAGTGATATTGAGAACGCGCAAGAGCATAGGAGAGGGGGGAGGGGAAAAGTGCATGGAAGGGGGGACAGGCGGAAAGTGCAAAGCAGAGGAGTAACGGATAAATAACAATAAATAAATAATAAAGGCAACAAACAGTGGTAATGCAGCCAGCAATTTGCAAGTGCTAGATTTAATGGTGACCGGATGAGCAGGTACCTGGGCCCAAAAGACAGAGGGTGGCCAGGTGCACGGTGCCAAGAGAGAACAGATCAGCAGGGGAGAGGGGGAGCGAAGGAAGAAGAAAAGAGGAAGGTCTTGAGATGCTTCTGGAACCGGAGATGGTTCTCAAGTTTTAGAGTGGCAGGGAGGCTGTTCCAGAGGCAGGCCCCAGCCGAAGACGGAGATCTACCCATAGCTCGTTTCTTAGAAAAACGACTGACCCTGAGTGAGTTGGAGGTAGAGGAGCGAAGAGCTCGAGAAGAGGTATTTGCGGTGGGATAGCTGAAGGTATTTTGGACCCAGGCCCCAGAAAGCCTTATGGACAATGCAGAGGGTTTTGAATTTAATCCTTGCATCCACTGGGAGCCAGTGAAGAGATTTCAGAGCTGGAGAGATACGATCCCAGGGCTTGAGTTTAAGGACAAGTCTCGCAGTCCTGTTCTGGATTAGTTGTAGAGGGCGGAGAGTAGAGGCAGGTAGATTTAGAAAGAGGCTGTTACAATAGTCCAAGCTAGAGAGAACCAGAGCTTGAGATACCATGAGCTTCTGGGGGAAGGAGAGGAAAGGCAGAGTACCTCTGAGGAGGTGCAGTCGGAAATTTGACTTTGAACCTTTCTTCTGTGAACTACTTCTGAGAACCGTTGCAAAGACTTTTCCGTTTAACTACCAGAACCGTTTTTACCTATACAAGACACTAGTCCATTGACTTTGGCCCATCTATTGCATTGAACCAACTCCTCTCGTGAACTCAAACTATTTGCACTGCTTAAGAGTAACTGCAATATTTGTTTTATTAACGTATGCATTTTTGCTCCTACATCAAATGCGCTGAATGCCATTTTGCTCCTCCAAAGTAGTGTAAATGTTTCAGAACTGATTAGTGTGAAGTATTGTCGTATACTTTCTTTGTGATATTAATTGCCTCATTTTAGTGAATGTTTTCTAACTGACTGTTATAAATTAAGAAGTGTTTTACCAAGAAATCATAAGACTAAGTGTCTATCTGTTTGTAGAGCACTGTGTAACACCATTACAAGCTCACATTCCTCGAGATAAGCGTGGCTGCTCAACTCGCTACCAAAAACTGTGTGGTACAGACTTATTAAAAAAAAGTTGGTTTTGCTTACACCTGTAGTCCTAGTTGTGTAGTGGTCCCAAAGGGTACTGCTACACACTTTGCCTAACAGTCAGCATCACTAGGGACACCTCCCTGGAAGTCTGGGGTGCCACTCTGGACAGCCACAGCGTCCAGAGTCTTGACCCTGCAGGAACAGCAGTCGCATATCAATTGGCTGGAGCGCAGGGCCATCTGGCTAGTCCTCAGAGCCTTCCTTCTGTTCATTGGGGGCAGGAAAGTCCTTATCCAGACCCACAACTCTACCAGCATGTATATGTGAACATGCAGGGTAGTACTAGGTCCCCAGCGGTCAGCGTGTGGGAATGGGCCCTGGAGAACATCTACCTCACGGCCGTCCACCTCCCAGGGGAGGCCAACTTGAAAGCGGACAGACTCAGCAGACTGGGAGTGGACAATTACAAATGGCAATTGAACGACCAGGTGCTGCAGATGGTTAACACATGGGGCCACCCTCAGATGGATTTATCTGCCTCATGGAAGAACAGGAAGTACCATCAGTTTCCGTCTTGGCAGGGCCCTGGCTCCCTGGGCAACGCATTGCAGATGTAATGGGAGGGCATGACCGCCTATGCCTTTCATCCCACACCCCTGATCACCAGGTTAACCCTCCGGATAAAGGAAGCTTGTCACCTCAGCATCATTTTGATGGCTATCTGGTGGCTGGCGAGACCGTGGTTCTCTGAGCTGCTCAGCCTCACGGACAGACCACGCATTCACCTTCCGCTAGGCCTAGCACATCTCCTGTCCCAGCAGGAGGGCAGGGTCCTCCACCCTGCTCCTCAGAAGTTAGCCCTCACAGCGTGGTTCCTGAGCAGATCACCCTCAAGCACCTGAACCTATCTCGGGCCAACCTGGAGATCATTCAGGGCGCCAGGAGCAAGGCTACCAGGAGCCAATACAAGAGTAAATGGAGTTTGTCACAGAGTGAACTCAAAGATGATCGACCCCATTACATGCACGCTGGATGATGTCTTCTCCTGCTCAGCGCACCTTGCACACTCAGGCATGCTGTTAGACGCATGTCGATCCTATCTGGCAGTGTTAGGCAAAGTTTGAATGCAGTACCCTCTGGGAACACTACAAGCAAATATGACTACAGTTATAGGCAACCCAACCTTTGGTATAAGCTTGTACTACACAGTTTTGGTAGTGTATTCAGAAGCCATGCTTATCTCAAGAGGGGAAATGTGAGCTGTAGTGGAGTTACACAAAGATTTACAGGTATTCAAATAAACTTACACTCAAGGTTTCTTGCATAAAAAAATAATAATTTATCAGTTATAAAGCCTTCTTCAGAAGGGAGCAATAGAATAGTAACATACAAATATACTTCAATACTGTACACTGAGTTTCTGAATCAGACAAGACCCTTTTGGGATGGCCCACAGACACAACCTACACCCACAGGTGTCTTCACTAACAAGGGTGCTGGGGACATTAATATCTTACTATTGGCATTCAGAACACTTATTAAAAAGTTTGGTAAAAGGCAAAGGTTATTAGAACACAAAATACAAATCTTCATAAGCAGGGCAAATATTTTGAGTCCACTAGAACAGTCATTCAATTCAATAGGCTAAGCCAAAGTCAATGGGCAAAAGTCTTGGATAGGATAAAGCACTTCTGTTAAGTATTGGAAAAGTCTTTGCACAAGTTCTTAGGAGCCTTTGAAGAAAAGAAGAATCGATTGTAGGGCCACAAGCTGATTAAACTTGTGAGTGGTGGAAGTTACAAGCACGTCTACACTAAGAGGTAAGTTCTTAGACTTGTTTTACAGTACCTTGGTCAAGAAGAAAAGATGTAGCTGAAGACTTCTGTTCCTGTGCAGCTATGCAGGTCTCACTGTTTCTGGGCCTCAGTCGTGGGGACAAGAGGGAAGATGTCTGGGGACTCCTGCACTGTCAAAACTGGCAACCGGCAAACTTTACTTTCAGTGGCTATTTCGCGTTTCAACTCCTTGCGGTACAGAAAATGGCAATAAGCGCGCTTCCTGGCTGTCAAGATGGACTTTCCTCACATCTGAGGTCCTGCACTCCATTCACACCATTGGTGTGAATGGTGATTTATTGTGATCACAGCCGACATGTGTTTCGACCATTCGGTCGTCCTCAAGGCAATAACTGATGGGGATAAATCCCTTGTGGCATGGATTCAGACACTTGGGTCTTAGGCTTGTGCCTAGTCCTTGGTAGTAACCTAAAGTGCACTCAGTAGTGGGAGCCCCAAAGGGTGCAGAAATAAAGTTTCTTGTAATCAAATTAGGTGGGCCAATATAAGGTTTCAATACCTAGACAGCGTATGGGTGGGGTAAATCCCACTTGCAGTAATGATGATTTCCCGAGATTACTGCAACTTTATTTCTCTACCCTTTGGGGCTCTCACTAATTGCCTTTTAGGTTACTAACTAGGACGAGGCACAAGCCTAAAACGCAAGTGTCTGAATCTATGCCACAAGGGATTTATCCCTATCATTTATTGCCTTTAGGACGACCGAATGGTCGAAACACACGTCGGCTGTGATCACAATAAATCACCATTCACACCACTGGATGGCTGTTTTTTGAGTGCTCAAAGACTTTGCAGCAATTCAACTAATGCCAAGATTAGAACATTAGAACAGTGTGTCCTTTGCGCAGTATAACTGCACATCCTATACTCTTGTGCTATACATTTAAACAACCTCTGTTTAAACTGGCTAAGTTCGGAGGAAGTGGTTTCCCAGTCCAGGCCCCCAGAATATGGAATGCACTCCCATTTAACAATGAGAGCTGTCAACTCTGTCAGCCTTTAAGGGGGGCAGTTAAACCGTATCCGTTTAACCAGAAACCTGGTTGGTGTATTGGGGACTCATTTGTTGTCATCCTGACTCTAGCATTGTTTTGTTTGTCGTCTCCCTGTTAATTGTGTGCTCTGACGCCTATGTGCATGTGGTGCATAACAAGAAATAAAATATCTTGCGGTCCTTATTGAACATTTTAAATTTCATCTTTTCTTTGGCCACAGAAGAAGTGTGTGTGTGTTCCATCATTAAATGTTAATTGGAGTTTTTTCTGTGTACTTTTACTTCATTGTAACCCACCATCCCATGGGGTATCTGCAGTATTTTTGCAACATATTCTTCTGCATTTTAGTTGCCTGAGAATAGATGGACTCTCTAAGCATTGTTTTAGATGACAGGCTTGAATACTGATCAAGTAGGCCAGTCATGAAATAAAAAAATAAAGGATCTATGCTTCCAGTTTGAAGTGAAATGCCATATTTAATTTCATTTTGCAAAAAATGTCCATGAATGTTTTCTTCATAATAGGGGCATAAAGATAATGCCTTTGCCATTTAATTGTTTTGTTGCAAATGCTTGTATGCACAATTGTCCTGGCTTATTTCCCATTTGTGGGAGTTTGGATGGGTATGACTTTGTAATTGTGTAAATTGATCGATTATACTTATGCTGAAGAGCTTTTGTTACAGGAGAGCTTCCTGCACCCTCAAATGTATCCATTCACTGTTTCCCTGATCAGAAAATACTGAATATGTTTCTGTTGTCTAGCTTGATTAATGGCCCTACTGTTCACAAATGTAGTTTTGAATGCTAATGTGGTGTCCTATTTAATCTCGGTAATTGCAGAGATCAAATGTTCCCCCTGGTTGATGTGAATGTTTATATTTGGCCTTAGGTTTATCCAGTTAAAACTTGAGCGAGCAACACCAGCAGAGCGTCAACTGGTCTTCAGTGAAATCCTGCAAGCAGCATACCAGCTTATGGTTGATGTTTTTGGCAATTATGTCATCCAAAAATTCTTTGAAGTAAGACCACCATTTTATTCCCTTCAATAAAATACAATGTTCAATGTAAAAGTAAGAGAGCAAATGATATGGCTATTTCTTTGCACACAGGAATAAAACTAATTTGAGATATGACAAATGCTGAACAAACTAAATGAGTCAATTTCCTTAGTAAACTTAAAGAATCCCAAGTCTAGAAAATACCTTCTTCCTGAGTTGATTGAACACAATCATAAAAAAAATACCTACCTCAAACTAGGCACACATCTCCTTCATTCGAGCTCTGAAATGCTTGTGTATGAGCACGATATAAATAATATATATATATATATATATCTCTCTCTCTCTCAGGACAAGGTGTAAAAAAAGAAAAAGTTTGGGAGTCCATGAAATATGGAGGAAAAGTTGCCCCAAGAGAAATTTCTGAAAAACTTCCTTTCAAAAAGTCAGCACAGCGTAAAAAACGGCCAAAAGATTAGATTTCCATAAAGTATGGAGGGAAAGATGCATAAAAAAAATTCTTGCCTAGCACCCAGCAACAGACATTCAGTCTCCATGATGTGTATTGGGACCAGACAGTACCAGCCCCCACATCCGGAGACATAGGCACATCTCCTCCTTCTCCTTCATCACCACACCGTTGGCCGCAATAACAGCAGCTTTTCCTGGAAAAGGACTTTCAATATGTGGCATATCCTGACCTGAAATTGCAGGATGAAGGCCAAAGAACAATGACCAACACAGCCATCTTGGGGTGCTAGCCACCGTTGGTAGCCATTTGCAGGAAACGCAAATGTACATGCGTAAAACGGTAGGAAAATAACTGATGACAGCAGCTCGTCCTAGGCACATTGTAAAAGTAACAAGAAAAGATATAAGGATACAAAGTATCCTAACTGCACTCCACTTTAAGGTGATGTGTGCAATTGTAACAATATAAGACTTTTGCAAAGACAGTCTCTCAGCTCTGATAGTCTTTTGTACTGATCATTTTCACCATAAGAATGGGCAAACGGTCAAGGAAAGGAAAGTGTAAGGCTTTACTTCCTTCCAAAATGTCTGGAAGGAGTTCAAAACAAAGCAAAAGGAAAGGGTGTCCCATAGAAGTCTATGGGAGGAAAGCAGCAAAAAGAAAATATTTCCTAACAGTAGGCAGCAGGCTATTCATTGAAGTAGACAAACTGCTTAGAAAATGCTCTTCAAGATGAGTGAGCAGCAGTTTCAGGAAGACTATGCTTAAGCCACTACCTGGAAACCTGCCAAGTTCCAAGCTGAAACTCAGGACAGGGACCGGTGCATGGTTTATTCCCTAGCTGCAGCTGATTAGTCCAACAGTTGGTTCTGTGTCACTTCTGAAGGCTCTAAGATGCAAGATCGTCTTGCAGGGGTTCGGATTTGTTGTCCCAACAGAACAAGGATCGAAACACCGAGACAGGTCTTCAGTAGATGGACCAGTATAGGTAGATTTCATCGCAGACCAGTGTTAGGTTAGATTTTTAATTTCTATGCTACATCTTCCTCAGCTGTTGGATCCCCAGAACTTATTGCTGGACTTGTGGATTTTTTTATTTTTTTTTGTTCCTGAGTGAGAACATTTTCCCCCACTCACCCTTTATTTTACTCTTTTTATGAGTGTCATTTTGCTGACTCTACTTAGTGTGTTTTTGAAGATATCATTTCCTATGACTTTTTAGTCATCGTTGCAGCACAAAGCACTTTATGTGCAGTGTTGCTGGTTTGCCTTTGGGGCATCCCTTTTTATTTTCCCCTGATTTACCTTGGGTGATATTAGGCAGAATTCGATGCAGTACCCTCTGGGATCACCCATCCAATTAGGACTACAGGTGTAAGCAAAACCAACCTTTGGTAGAAGTCTGTACTACAGTTTTTGGTAGCAAGCTGAGCAGCCAGGCTTATATCAAGCGGGAATATGAGCAGTACAAGGATGTTACACAGGTCTTAAATCAGTGGTTCAAGTAGACACTTTTGCTCAGTTTCTTGGAAAAACACCTATTCATTAGTCATTTAGAAAACATTCACTCGCAGGAGGCAACTTAATATTATACACAAACACACTTCAATAACAAACCATTACATTTCTGAGTAATGTAGGCTCCCCTGACATAGGAGAAAAATGGCATTTGATGCAACCTTCGTCGACAACTTCATAGAAGCCATCACCAACTTAGCCATCAACCACGAACACCTAATCATCCTGGGGGACTTCAACATCTGGTTTGAAGACAATCACACCAACTCCCATAACTCACTGACTGAACAACTCGCTACCATGAAACTACGACCACTAGTCGAAGGGGCAACACACTCGGCAGGACACACCCTCGACGCAATTTTCGCCAATGAAAAACTCATCACCACGGCACCGCCAATACAAATACTGTGGAGCGACCACCTCATCATCCCATTCGTGATCACTATGCCTACCCAAGTGTGCATCCAACCTCCTAAGCTCGCAACCACCACAAAAATAAACTGGAAGCACGTCAAAGAAAGCAACTTATTTAAACTGGAACTAACCAAACCCTCAATTACAGAAGTAGAGCTAGCTGACCTAGACGGGAAAGCGGAACTACTACACAAATGGATTGCACATACAATAGATAAGATCGCCCCAGAAAACCATTCACCCCATCAAAAAAAAGAGCAATGGCAAAATGGTTCACACCACTATTAAACACCATGAAAAAGGAAAACAAAAAGAGGGAACTGGAAACACTGTTCCAAAAACAAATCTGCGCATACAAGAAGGAAATTCAAAAGGCGAAGAGAAGGCATTATGATGACAGAATCACCAATGCCACCAACCCACAAAAATAAATGTTTAACATCATTAAATAGATGGAAAACCCACCAGGCTGCGATAATACCCCAAACCCCTCAGAGAATCTATGCAACGAGTTGGCAGACCACTTCAAGAAAAAAATCAATGACATCCGACAAACCATACAAAAGAGACCAACCAACCACAACATACAACCAAACAAACCTAACACAGAACCACAGCACCAACTAAAAAACGTTCCTGAAATATCATCGGAGGTATTCGCAATGCTGGTAAAATGCAGCAAGAAAGCTGGATCACCCATGGATCCTTGTCCCCCGGACATCTACAAATCAATCCTCGCACAAGGAACGCCAGCAGAATATTACAGAAACCTTCTAAATCTCATTAGTAACAGGGACTGTATGGAGGATCTTCAAATCAGCATATATTGAGCCGCTTCTAAAAAAACACAAGTGGCGACGTAGAATACCTCCAACTACAGCCTATCTCAAACATTCCCTAAACTTGTCCAAGAACACGTACAAAAACACCACCTGCTAGACCAAGCTCAAGGCGGCTTCAGACCAGCAAGAGGAACCGAAACTGCACTACTATCCATCTGGGACGACCTAAAAACTAACGCAGACTCAAACACAACCTAAGCCCTTGTTCTGCTCGACCTCTCCGCAGCCTTTGACACAGTTAGCCATGACACCCTGACCAAAAGACTAGAAGACATAGGCATAACCGACACAGCACTACTCTGGACTAAATCATTCCTAACAGACAGAACAGAAACCGTATGGATTAAACCCTTCAAATCCACTCCAAGAGTTAACGACTGTGGAGTGCCACAAGGATCCTCACTATCACCACTATACTTCAACATCTACCAGACTCTGGTCATCATAATCTTCAAAAAATACAACATTACCTGCTACAACTACGCAGATGACACTCAAATGATCTACAAAATCAAAGACACCGAAGCAGATCATTCAGCTATAATCGACTGTCTGAAAGAAGTCCTCAACTGGATGAATGCCAACAACCTGAAAATCAACCCAGGAAAGACAGAAATCATGATCATATCCAAAGACCAAGACAACGAAACCGCCATCCCGTGGCCAACGGAAATGGGAACCGCACCAACACAACTAAGGTAGTAAAAAATCTGGGAGTCCTGATGGACAACACCCTAATCTTAGATCCACAAATAAATGCAACAGTGAAGAAATGGTTTTTTCTTCTTCGCACGGCAAGAAGAATCCTACCTTTCCTCTCCTTAACGCACAAAACACTCAAAATCGTCGCCCCCATCATGTCAAGAATCGACTACCTCGGAATACCAGAATACCTCCTGACGAAACTTCAATGGATCCAAAATGCAGCAGCCAGAATACTCCTCAAACTATCCAGAAGAGACCATATCACGCCTGCCTTAAAACACTACACTGGCTCCCAATAAAAATGTGCATCACCTTCAAAACCATGTGCATAACGCACAGGGCAATCAATGGACAAGGAGCAGAATTCCTACAAAAGAAAATCTACAAACCAACAAGGCCCCTCTGATCCGGCAATGAAATCCACCTGGAACTAAAACCTTACCTTAAGAAACTTGGAGGCACCTCCTTCTACCACTTAGCTGCAAAAAACTGCAACATTCCAAAAGAAAATAAGAAACACGGAGGATCACCACAAATTCAGGAAATTACTAAACACCTGGCACTTCAGCACCACGGACTCAAACTAAAAACTGAAACCGAGAAAAAGGAGTAGGAAGGGAGGACAGGTGGGGTTGTGCAGGAGGCCTTGGAGCTGGGGGCCAGATGTGAAAGGGACCTTTAATGCTAGGTGGGCCCAGATCAGGACAGAGGCGCATCAAGGGAGACTACGCAAGCACTGCGTCGCAATTCAGGATAGAGATGCCAACTAATCAATTCCACTAACGATTTCCCCCTCTGCACACCTCTCAAACTCTAAACCAAACACAACCACAAACCTACAGCACAACAAACCGCACAAACTTCACTACATTGAAACAACAAAACAAAAACACACACCTACTTGCACAACAGTACACGACTACCAGCCGCAAACACCCCAGGCCCAGCCATCACTGCTCTCTTGCACTTTCCCTGCTTCCAACCACTAACGCACCCTCCTTCCCTCTTTCAGAGCCGCCAGGGGACCACTCCGGTGGTGATAGTGTGCGGTATAAATGTCCTTTAACATTTGAGTTAAGTTGAATGGGAGTAAAAGGCACAAGTTAATAGAATAGATCAGATATTTTCTTAGGCAGTGCAGATAGTTTCAGTTCGCTAGAAGACTCTATTCAGTTCAATAGGCCTAGGCCAAAGTCAATGGGCTAGTGTCTTGGATAGGGAAAAGCAGTTCTTGTAGTAAACAGTGAAGACTTTGCCGATGTTCTCAAAAGTAGTTTGTATGAAAAAGAATCATATGTTGGGTCACAAGCTGATTAGGCCGGCAAGTTGGGAAAGTTCCACGAACATTCACTGCGAGAGGTAAGTTCTCTAAATCGGGTTGGCACAGTACCTTAATATGAAGACAAAGATGCAGCTGAAGACGTTGGTTCCTGGCAGTTCCTGCAGATCTCGCTGGTCCTGAGCCTCAAGTCGTGGGTACAAGAGGGAGGATGTCAGGACTCCTGCACTGTGCAGGGACATGTCAATCAAGCTGGCAAATCGAAGCTCTTCGGTTCGAGTAGCTGTCTTCAAGCACACAAGATAGTGTCCCCCCGCCACCCAGGTTAAACCTAATCAGCTCCGAGTATGGTATCCAGGTAGCTTAAGAGTCGATTGGTCCCACCAACTCAAAGTAAGAAGTCGTCCTTGAAGGGGCTTCTCTGTCGAGATGAATTTGGCAATTCGGGCCTACAGCAGGGCTTCACCGGGCAAACCAACGGTCCAGGAGCTGCAGCCGCTGTCCTCTTCCAGCTCGTCTTCGGTTCTTTTGTGCCAGTGGTTGACTCTGCCTTTCAGTCCACAAGATCCGCCTTTTAAACAGTTTTCTCACTTTGATTCAGCCTAGCTGTCGCTCAGCTGTCAGCAGGGTGGCTGTCCTTGCCGGACCCCACAAATGATAACTAAATTACTTCGGAGAACTTTTGCAACGACTTTACCGTTTGATACCAGAACTGCTCTTTCCTGTCCAGAACACTAGTCCATTGACTTTGGCCTGGCCTATTGACTTGCATTGAACTCTTCCGGTGAACTGAAACTATTTGCACTGCCTAGAAAGTATATGTAATCTATTCTACTTACTTTTGTACTTTGTGCTCACTGGTAAGTAACTGAATTGCGATTTTGCTCCTACTTCAGGGGAGCTCAAAATCTTTAGAGTTTTGTATTGAGGTGTATTGGTAAATAATATTAAGTTCTCTTCTAGTGAAATGTTTTCTAAGTGACTGTGTAATCAGTGTTTTACCAAGAAACTTTGAGTAGAAGTGTCTACTCGAACCACCGTGATTGAAAGTCCTCTGTGTAACTACTTGAACTGATCACTTTCACTCTTGAGATAAGCCTGGCTGCTCAGCTCACTACCAACAAACTGTGTGGTACAGACTTATACCAAAGGTTAGTCTTGCTTACCTGTAGTCCTAATTGAGTCTAGTGGTCCCAGAGGGTACTGCTTGCAATTCTGCCTAACATACCTCCATCTCATGTCAACACTCCAGCTCCTCCTCGAAGAGGAAATCAGTTAACCCAGGAAAGCTACTGGAGAAGACCCAGGTGCAGGGAAAGGTGTCCGACCTTCCCCTGAAGGTCCAGGCAGTCATCTTCGTCCATCGAGCTGGTGGCGGCCACCCTCTTGAAGGAAAAAGGTCCAAGTGGCCCAGACAGCGCCCAGAGTGGCCCTCCCACAGAGGCGAGAGGCCTCAGCCAAGCTATTGGAGAAACCGGCAGAGAAAAGGATGCCATCCTTAAGCCCAAGACCTACCCCTCAGGCTGCTAAAGAGAGGCGGGGGTAGTGTAGGCTTCAACCAAGCTCCAGGGCACGGATATTCCTCCCTCAGATAAGGAGGCTCTGATGTCCGTTCACAATGTCCCGGAGGACATGGTGAACAGAAGAAACACTGAGGAAGACGTGGGGTCTGGGCCCAGCAAGCCAATCCCCACCCCCTCCTCCAAGGGATGTATCACTGGACATCCTTTTAACTCTCCAGGGATACAGGGACAGACACAGCGACAACAGTGATGTCTATCCACCCCCAAGGGCTTTTCCCCAGACGAAGTTAGGTCGTTCCATGTTGTGGTCGCCCGTGTTTCTGAGCTCTTCCAGCTGACGCCAGAAGAGACCAAGAAGAAAGGTTTCCTTTATCAACGTCGGGCGGGCAAGCGGAAGACCATTCTGGCGGTGCCTCTCCTGGACGACGTTTGGGATGAGGGCCTGGTGCTGATGATGCTCGACGAAGAGTGAGAGACTAGACTGGAGAAGTACCGGGTGCAGGAGTCACCACCCAAGTGCTTACAGTCGCAGCCCTCCCCGGACTCACTGGTCTCGGCAGCTCCGAGGAAGAAGTCTTCCAACCCCTCATCTTCAGTCTCCGTTCACCCCGGACAGCGAGGGGAAGATGTTGGACAGCACAGGTAGGAAGGTGATCTACTCGGCGGCGAAAACAGTCAAGACGGGGAATTTGCTTGCAATCCCGGACAGATACGACAGGGAGCTGTGGTATAAGATGGCCCCGCTGCTGGAATTTCTGCCTGACGACAAGCGGGTTGAGGTGCTTGAGATCCTCTAGGAGGGCGAGGTGGCATCAGACCATGCCATCATTGTGGCCCTGTACTTCGCGGACACAGAGTTCCGACAGATGAAGAACTGTCTGCCTCAGTCGTCGTGGCTGGTTGACGACCACCAACTTCCGTCAAGAGGCCCAGGCGAGGATTCTGTACATGCCCTTCGACAGGGCCAAACTCTATGGAAAAGTCTTAAGCAGAATTCTGTGCAGTGCCCTTAGGTACCACTACACACAATTAAGACTACAGGTGGCAATACAAGTTTTACCTTTGGTATAAGCCTGTACTACTATGTGGTAGCAGTAGCGGAGCAGCCAGGCTTATCTCAAGAGTATATGAGCAGTGGCAGAGATGACACGAAGGGACCACAATTACTGTGACTCAAACAAACACTGACTCAAGGTTTCAGGTAAAAAATATAAGTACATTTATTTTTAAACCATCTGTTATAAACAACACTTCTATTAATTCAAAACCACACGTAAAATACACTGCAACCAACCAATTCACTTTGGTACACTCTAACTCAAGGTAAGTACCCTATGTTTTAATGGACCAGTGTTGTGAAACAGACGTTACAGAGAATACACTTGCGATCACTTTTTGACAGTAATGACAGTTCGGTCTTACTAAAGAAACACGTATCCACGGCAAGAAATGTTACCGGGGCAAAAACACACTTAGCACTCGAGTTAACCAGAGAGAGTTGGGGGCAAAAATCATAGGCAATACTTTTGTCAAGGCCGCCAGAATCAGAGAACACTCATAGACAGAAATTCAAGAGTCAATAGGCCGGAGCCAGTGTCAAGTGGAACCAGGTTCCTGTTGTCGAGGATCAGACAGTCGGACAGTTCAAGATTCAATGTTGCCAGGAGTACTTGGATATTGTCAACAGAGGAAGCAAAAGTTATAAGAAGGAGGGAAAACAAGGGCAAGCCTTGGAGGCCAAGAAAAGGGGATACACCCTAATTCTTCAAGCAGAACACAGTACCTTATTCAATGAAGAAGATGGTGCCCCGGCAGTTGTTCCTGGTAGTTTCCTACAGACCCACGGTTCTTGGAGCTTCGATGTGAAGGACGACGTCTGGAGGGGTCTGCACCACACAGGGATGAAGCCGGCAGCAGCGACAGTGAATAAAAGGTGTGCTCCTTAAAAACAGGAGAGGCTCTTCAGATGGCTATCCGGACCACTACAGCTGTGTGCAGCGATTTCAACCAAGAGGATCCTCTGGCTGTGGAAGATGAGCTGATTATCCCCACCAGGTTCAAGGGAAGAAGACTCCATACTGGATCTTCTGTGGTCGTCAAAGGGTAGATAGCTCAGGACTGCAGCAGGGCTTCACCGGGACATGGTAGTTGCAGCAGCCATCGTCTTCTCCGCTTCTCTTCGGTTCCTTGTAGTTCCCGTGGCTACTCTGACTTCTAGCCCAAGAGACCTGCCTTTTATGCGAAAATCCCCTTTTCACGCAGCCTGGCTGTCAATCGCGCAACAGGGGGGGTGTCCAGCCCGGACAACCACATCAGCCAATCATGGCAAAGTGCGACTTGGGTTTCCTAGGATACTCTGTGTAGGGGGTGACTACACCCCTCCCTCACATTCAGCCCACCTAGACACCCAGGCGCCTAGAGGAGGGCTTCTTGGCAGAAGCCCGCCAAAAGTCAGTGAACAAAGGAGGCAAACCTGGTTTGCAGCGCAAAGTAAAACACAAGGACTTAAGCAAAAAGAAATGGCGAATCAACCCGACTGGAACCAAAAGAAAAAGTATTTGATCAAGCAGGTTTAAGTTCGAGGCTAATATAATAGCCTAAAACAATACCACGTTTATATAGTATAATCGCGGTAGAAAAGTTAGGGTAGATACCACTGCCACCAGCCAAGTCTAAATGTTAAAAGAACGAAACAATGCTCTAGGAGGTACAGGTATCAGGAGATGGTCACCAAGGATGCTTTCTTGGAGGGCTGGAGCACCCCACGCTGGACATCTCCATGCCAGACATCTCCATGCCAGAGGCCTCTGGCCGCGGGAGGAGCGGAATCTACACATCAGTGCTGGAGATGTGGGCATTGTTCTGCAGGAAGTTGCTCTTTCCGTCCCTCAAGGGCAAAGTAGGTGAAGGTCTTCACGGACAATACCACCACAATGTTCTACATCAGTTAGCGGGCAACCACATCCCCAGCGCTCTCCAGAGGGGCGCAGGACTTGTGGCACTGGCCCGTCTTCCATGAAATGTTACTCTTTCCTTTCTACCTGGCAAGTCAAGAACACAATCGCCGACTCCCTCAGCAGGGTGCTGCGCTCTTGCCACAAGTGGGAGCTTCGACAGGATCTAGTGGACGACCTCTTTCTTAAATGGGGCTGACCCCAGATCAATATGTTTGCAACGGCAACTGTTGGGAAAGATTGTATGCAGTACCCTTTTGAGTCGAAATTTTGACCGGACACCCCCTCGCGATACTCAGGACACAACATGTTTGCAAAACAGAAGCACTGTGGAGAGGGAGAGCCTCTCTACGCATGTTCAAATTTGTCAGTTATATTTTGTTATGTTACAGAATGTGGAGCACAACCAATGTTGAATGTGATTGTTAAATATAGCGAAGATGTCAGTAATAGTAGTAGTATATATTTGAATCAAACAAATGGTGTCAGCAATTTGGAAAGTGGAAGTCCTCAGTGAGGACAATCAAATTGGTGCCCAATTTGTAAAAAGCCGCCAGGATTCTCTGTGTAATAGGGCATTGGTGACATTAGTTGAATTAGTCACTACATCAACCGCCCACCAGAGCATATGATACGAAGGGCCCTGGTGCCTTTCTGCTTCTGGACCTGTGTTCCTTTATTCTGTTAGGCACTGGTCTGTCCATTGTATTTTTTTCCACAGGGACATTGGATGCACTAGATGGCATTGGGTGTTTTACGGTTGGAAAATGCTTCAGTACCCATGCATTTCATGCAATTTTCGAAATATGTTACTTTCTTAGTAAATCTGCATGTGGTACGTGTGCCTCATTTGTTAGGCAAGATTGTATGCAGTATCCTTTGGGTGCACTACAACAACCCTGACCACCTGGCAATAGAAACCCAGCCTTTCGTATAAGTCTGCACTACACAGGTTGGTAGCGTGTGGAGCAGCCAAGCTTCTCTGAAGGGGGGTCAGTGTGAGCTCTAGGGGAGTTGCACAGAGATTCACAGTGACAAGTATTCAAATAAACTCTTACAATTGTTTCATGATGAAACAATTATTTATCCGTCAGTTAGAATAAGCCGCCTTCAGAAGGGGACAATATAAGAAAACACACAAATATATTTCAAAACGCACACTTAGGTTTCTTAATCAGTAAGTACCCTTTTGGTATGGCCCACAGACACAACCTACACCCTCAGATGACATTAATGGCTAGGGTGCTCGGGACATTAATGTATAACTGTTGCATTTTAGAAGAGCTTAGGAGTAGGTTAAAGGAAAAGGTTATTAGAACATACAAGAGATCACAAATATTCTCAACCAGGGAAATACTTTGGGATTCCCCCAACAAGAGTTATTCAGTGGAAGAGGCTAAGCCAAACTCAATGGGCAAAGGTCTGAGCCGAAGCACTCCTTTGCAGGTAAGTAAGAGAAGTCTCTGCACAATGTTTTTAGAAGTCTTTGAAGAAAAAGAAGAATCCATGTAGGGCTACAAGCTGGTAGACTTGTGAGTAGTAGAAGATGCAAGCAACTCTACAATAAGTGGAAAGTTCTCTGACTTTACAGTACCTTTTGGATTGAAGAAAAAGTCCAGCTGATGACTTCTGTTCCTGTGCAGCTCTGCAGGTCTCACTGTTCCTCAGCCTCAGTCATGGGACAAGA
Source organism: Ambystoma mexicanum (assembly GCF_040938575.1). Taxonomy (NCBI): domain Eukaryota; kingdom Metazoa; phylum Chordata; class Amphibia; order Caudata; family Ambystomatidae; genus Ambystoma; species Ambystoma mexicanum. Next base: position 306,515,316 of record NC_090934.1, on the reverse strand, counting down.
GGGAGGATTTCTGAGGACTCCTGCTCTGCAATGGGACTGTCACCATTGCAACTGGCAAACTTCAAGCAAGTGGCACTTCGGTGTTTCTGCTCCTCGCGACTACCGCAAATGGCAACACCGCGGTTCCTGGCAGTTGAGATGGACTTTCCTTGCTTCTGGGAGTCCCGCACTCTCTTGAGGGGGCTCAGGCTTGGTCAATCCTGCTTCCTGGAAGTCCAGAGGATAGTCCTGGATTTCTTGGCCAGCTTAAAAGCAATGCACACAAACTAGTGTTCCTCTCCCTGGCTATTCGGTTTCCAGCAGAAATTCTGTGGAAATTAAACCAGCTCCGAGAGGATGTCCAGGTGGCTTACTTTGGAGTTGATTGGTCCCACCAACTCAAAGGGAGAAGTTGTCCTTGCTGGAGCTTCTCTGTCGCTTCGAAAATGGAGTTTCAGCACAGCAGCAGGGCTTTTTCGGACAAACCAACGGTCCAGGAGTTGCAGTCGGTGTCTTCAAGTTCTCTTCGGATTCCTTCATCCAGTGGTCGACTCTGCCTTCTAAGCCAAAAAGCCTATTCTTTTATGCAGCTTGCTCCTATTAATTCCAGCCTAGCTGTCCTTTCCGGACAGTCAGCCGGTCAATCGCCACAGAGGGCATTTGGGTCTCCTAGGAGACTAAGCACAGGGAGTTTCGGGCACCTCCCTCACTTCCTGCCCCCGCCAGACACCCTGAGCAGAGGTGGGTTTCACTTGTGAAGCCCGCCAAAGACAAAACAAACAAAAGGACCAAACCTGGTTTGGCGCGCAGAGTAAATCTCAAGAAGGACCTTTTCACAAACTGGGGCCCTTTTGACAAAAATGGCACCCATGGATGATTTACTGTGGCTGCATTTGCAGCCCGCAGTAAAATCCAATAATGGTAGTAAAAAGTAAACCACTGGCACCACCCATTCAGTGAAGAAAGGGTAACATGACAATGTTACATGATCAGCTAGACAAAGGGGATACTAAGTAACCCCTCCAGCGCCCTATTGTAAGCTAGTGTGTGCTGGGTCTAGAAAGTTACAAATGTAAGTAGTTCATTTCACTTTACTGCTCTGGAAAACAGTAGTGTATCCCAGAGAAGTTATTTAAACCTTTGGGAAATCTGAAAGACTCCCCTGTGTCACTGCATTGAAGGTGCTGTGTGACAGACACAATGTAAAAGATGCTTATGGAGTTTGTCGTACTCCACAACCACAAGAAACAGAGTACAAAATCACATTAAAATAATGAGGATGGGGGAAAAAGGGTCTCACTCTCCAGGTTAAATCAAGTCCTCAAAATCCAACAAGGCTGCTAAGTTAGAGGGAATTGGCGCATTTCTGAGAATTCTCCCGAACAGCATTGGTAATGGCAACTTGGCCGATGCAGGTTCCACAAAGTGTATTTAACAGATTTCTTCTGAAACATGTCAGTGTGTCAGGTACTCTATCGGGTTCCTGGACCTTTTTAGAGCCATCCTCGGAAGTGATTCATTGGGGTGTGCTGTTCTGACCAAAGGCCAGAATTTTCTGCTCACAGATGTGTGTTATGTTCTGGCATTACATGTCATTCTTCCCATGCTGATGTAAGGCTGGCCCTAATGATAAGGGTGTCCCTTAATTACGCTCACACCATAGTAAATGCACCCCTCTAAGGAAGTAAGGCAAGAGTCCATCTTGTAAGGATAACAAATGTAATCTTACAGAAATGAGGATGGTAGCAAAGAACTCTGCTCCTTGAATGGTCTTCTTCTTTCCCTCATCTGTTCCTTTCTCCTGCCACAGTGATGCCAGGCAGAGATGTTATACCTCTGGCTTGCTGCAGTTGTTACTGGATACGAGCCATGGCCATGGCTTCATCCCAAAACGTCCTGCTTCCATACAAGGGATGCTCCAAAGTCTTCCTTTCTTCATTGTCCGCGATCTGTCGGCACATGCTGCTCTACATTTTCTAGCCTATGCAAAAATACACTGTAGCTCATGCGTTCCTTCATTTTTCTACCTATGTACATTTATATATAAAAACATGTTCCCATCATTCTCTCCATATTTTACTCATTCTATTTGTTATCTGGTCCTGTAATCTCCTTTAAACCTTATTTTTAGAGTTCTGCAGTTTGTCGCACAGCGCATGCATGGGCCTTTTTGGCAGACAGCAGACAGCTGGTGAGTCACTTTGTGTGCTGCGAACACCACGGAAGCCTGAAGTCATATTTATAGCACAGGCTGCATTCTTTCCGGGAGCTCTCTCCCGTGCTGAGATTTTAGAAATGCATAGGATTTGCCATTACAATTCTGTCCAGCTAACAGTTATTTGTGCTTTATATTTTAAACAAGAACTGCCTTCTTTAGTGTCTGCCCATGTCTGTGTTTGTGATTACGTTTACATGAGAGCTTTCCCAGTGCCCCGTTAGGCACGATTGTCCTCCTGGCAATAGGGAACCCAACCTTTGGTATCAGTCTGCACTACACAGATTGGTAGGGTGGCTGAGCAGCCAGGCTCATCTCAAGAGGGGTCAATGTGAGCTGTAAAGTTGTAACAGAGTTTCACAATGACAATTCTTTAAATAAACATTCCTCAAGGTTTCATGATGAAACAATTATTCATTTATTTCAGTCAGTTATATAAGCCTTCTTCAGAAAGGAGCAAAAACATGTAACACTTAAAATATACTTCAAACACTGTTTCTCTAAATCAGATGATACCCATTGGGGATGGCACACACACCTCCTACACCCTCAAGTGACTCAAATAGCTAGGACACTGTGGACATTGATTTATCACTGGTACACTTATAGCAATACTGAGTTTGATGCAAAGGCTTAGATATGGGAATAAAACAAAGGTTAACAAATAATGCATACACTGGTAAATACTTTTTAACCCTCCAATGCAAAGTAAATTAACCCTTTCCTGGGCAAAAGCACAAAGTCTGAGGTAAGAAGAGCCTCTTGGTGAGCCAGGACAGCCAATGTTAGTTGAGCAAAGTCTAGGGGAGCTGAAGATCTTCTTGCAGGTAAGAAAGTCTTGCACAGTGTTTTTAGAAAGATTTGTAGAAATAAGATTCACTTGAAGGGCCAAAAGCTGGGAGGCCTGTGAGGGGCAGAGCTGCAAGCCACTCTGCAATGGCAACCAAGATAAGCCTCAACTGAGAACAAGTAAGGCTACACAACAAGAGGTAAGTCCTCTTAACTTTACAGTACCTTTGGTTAGAAGAAATAGTTCCAGCTGGCTTCTGTTCCTGTGTAGCTTTGCAGATCCTATTGTTCCTGGGCCTTGGTCATGGGGACAAGAGGGAGGCCGTCTGGGGACTCCTGCACTACAATTTGAAGGTCGGCGGCAGCAATGGGCAAACTTCAATTCAGCTGCACTTTTATTTTTTCATTCATTTGTATATGGTTACGCAAACCTTTACAAATTCGTTGTAACAGCACATCATACAAAGAAGTAATGTGTTTAAAACAAGTATATATAATAAACATAATTTGTTCACATGTGCAAAAGGTCTTAAAAAAGAAACAGTTGCCATTAAATATAAAGTATATATTTTTGTAGTTACTATTCAGTATGTTGGATACATCATCAACAGAGTAAGAAAAAATACTAAGGGACCGTTTTATACAACCAAAAAATCGTCTAACGTCTATTTGGACGAGGGCTGGATGAAACCTCTTACCATTCCTAGCTATGGACTGTTCTCAGGATGTTCCAGTGGTACTCACATTCAAGGAGTCCTCACTATTGTACAATAGTTTTGTTAATGCTATGAGCAGGAAATCTCCCCACATACATCTAACCTAGAAAAACTGTCTCGCAATAGTATTGGGTGCTGGACAATAAATGCCTAGTGAGTTAACTCTATCATGTTCGAAATGGGAGCAGTATAACACCAGAGTTTCCTGCTAAAACAAAATCAGCAATTGCCATCTTTTGCTGCACTAGTTTGTTTGCACCAATAATGAGTACGCTCACTTGCAGCAAATTGATCTAATTTAAACCATAGGTAAATTCTCTGTTCTTTTTGGCATGGAAATCCCCATATGTAGGCTGATCTGGGGGTTCTTTTTCTAAGAAAGGAAGCATATTCCTGTTTCCCGTCCCCGCTCCCCTTCCTAGTGTGTGAGCGCACCCCACCCATGCCCCCCTCTGATTGGCTAACTGACCTGGACATAACTGCCCCTTCCTAGGCAGCCCCAGCAGCTAAGTGCGGCTCCTACAGTGGCGGCTCCAAGATGTGTCTGCCAGTGTCAGCAGGGGAAGCCAGTGAAGCCAGCAGCGAACAGACACCAACAAAACTAAGTGTGGCACGGGTGGGGTGTAGAGCAATTACTCTACTCCTGAAAGCCCCCGCCACTCTACCTTACCTTCCCATAACGTAAACTACCAAAGACTTACACCATGCACACCTAGAGAGATCTGACCACCAACCTATTTCAAGGCTGGACTGTAAATGTTGTCTTGCATAACATACTTGCCAAGTATAACGAGTGCCGCTCCCAGACACAATGATGAAAATTAGCCAGCCGCACATTGAGAGAGGTGTAACAATGTTAGCATGCGCCACACGTACATGGAATTGTGAAGGATAGCATGTGCCTCATCGTGACAGAATTATGAGTGGTAGCATGTCCCTCACCTAGTTAGAATTGTGAATGATAGCATATCCCGCACTGGAATAGGTAGAATGAGTAGAGTTAATAGAATAGGTGGAAAAGATGACATGGATAGAATGGATTGAGTAGACGAAGCAGAATAACTGGTGGAGTAGTCTGAATGGGGAAGAATAGAATGAGTGGAACCTGTTGAAACACACCCCACGCGTTATCACTGTGCACCTGCTCCTGTGTTGCTGTCATATATTTGTATTCCCTATATATGCAATATATCTGTATCCCCTTATATATCTGTATCCCCTTATATATCTGTATCCCCATATGTATATGTATCCCCATATATAGCTGTACTGACCCTGTCCCTATATATCCGTATGTCGCTATGTATGTCCCCACGTCCTGTTCATGTGCCTGGTCTCGGGCGCTTTACAGATAACAACCATATCATACCACTACGCTTACTCTATACTATACACCATAATGCAACCAGAACACAGCTATACCCCTGATAATGCGGCCTAGCTGTCCACATACCAATACAACCCTACAAACACCTCATCACCCTAATAAAACGCAGCTAGCTGAGCACATTCCGACCAGCTGCTCACCTAGGCGTTCCTCAGGCCTAACGCAGCTAGAACCCAGTCGGGCCGTCCACCCACCAGAATGCACACATCCATCTGATATCTTCAGCACCACACCCATCGCTAGGAAGCAGCTATCATCCGACAGCTGCACACATATCCGGTGCACCCACACACCATACAACACTATCTCTCTCTCTCTCCTGACCTGAACTACGGTTCCCGAGGGCGTTCAACCTAGCAGTGCTTTGAGGTCAAACACATGATATATAAGGCCCAATATATGTGCCAAAAACATAACATATGTTTTATAGCTACGGTCAGTCTCGCTAGTAATCCAGTCGGTTTTGAATCGTTTTTTTTTAATGCTAGGTAACCCTAATCCGAGGTCTTCAACAGTAGCGCCGTTGGTTAGTAGAATTTTGTTTCATCTCGAGTTCAAAATTCACAAGAGAGGGGAAATTACCATCTGTTAGTAAACGGTTGAGGTCTTGGTATAGTGAATTGCGAGGAGGAACTAGCATTTTCGCATACCTGGAAAGCTTGCGCCATTTAAACCTAGATGATAGAGATGTGAGCCCTAGTGTGTGGCGTACAATTGAATTGGGAACAGCGAGAGCCAAGCCAAGGGTTTGTTTCCAAATCATCCCTTTGATTCTATTGAGAATAGAATCCAAGTTCAATAGGCAGGTGTCTAAACCAAATAGTAATATGGGTTCTACTTTCATTAGATAAGTCAATAATGGGTATTAAAGAACATTTGTTAACTTTTTTCTGGATGATCCTCATTTGAGAGAGCAATGGCCTGACCTTAGAGTGAAGTGTGGATAACCTGGATTTAACAGTTTGTAAGGGTGTACCCTAGATAGCACAGAGCCCACTCGCTGCAATATAACGGCTGATAGTTTCCAATGGCATGTTCTAATTTTCTTTCTATTGGTGAAGATGATGATTTTTGACTTCACTGGATTGGTTTGCAAGTTCTGTTTAGAGGCATACATAGACATTTTTTTTAATTTATTCTGCAGAACATATGGGGTCCTGGAGAAAAACATGTCAGCAAAGCCCATCCAATGCAGGTGAAAACTACCTAGTCTGACTGCGTACATAGATTCATCATTCCACTGTTCATAAAGGACAAATATGTTTACATTGAACAATGTGGATGCAAGTTACACCCCTGCTTTACTCCTGTGGCAGTTGGTACTGGAGATGTTAGAGCCCCTTCTTGATTGATGAGTAATTGAAATGTTGTATTTGTGTGTAACATAGTAACAAGACGCACCAGAAAATGAGTAACGCCCAACCTGGGCATTTTTTCCCATACGTTTTCGAAATATGCAATTGAACGCTGAGGACATATCGAAACCAGCCATGTAAGTGGGTCCTGAGTATGCAATTATGGATTTAGCCAATGTGTGCGTAATAACGGTGGCATTGAAAGAGGTGCCCATGGCTTTGCAAAAGCCCACGTAATATTTGGAATAAATGTCACGATCAGAAATAAGGATTTCAAGGTGTTGGAAAATTAAAATGGCAAAAACCTTAGCAGCTGCATCCATGAGGGTGATAATTGGCTGGCTCATGGAGATCACCCTTCTTATAAACTGGAATTATAATGGCATTTCGCTATGAGGTTGGAATTTTGTTGGTATAAAGAATGTGATCCTATTTGCTATATAGAATTCCTACCCAAAACTTTGGGTCTGATTTTAGTATACACGATGGTATCCCATTAGGATTAGCTGCCTTAGAAATGTTTAAACGCCCAATCGCCCACAAGATTTCTTCAAAGGAAAATGTAATGCGTTCAGTCATATGGAAGTGGAATACGTCAGACATACAATTTTGATGTTGACTAGGTAGTTGAAATTTGTAGAGAATACATGAATGCCAAACTTCAGCTGGAATGGGTTTGGCAACTGTGTGAGGGTTACGAGACTCCTCTCAAAGCTGCCCAGACACTTTGTATCCCTTTTGCAGAAGAGCACAATCCTTCTCTGATTCTTAATGAGATGGAGCTCATGTCTCAGTAATTTAATTTTGTTTTTCTGACTGACATATTCTGTGTTTCTGTGCCTTGTATTCGGATCCCGACAAATTGAGATTAATGAGATTTCTTATCTTGCCATTTTTAATGCATTTTAGTTGAGCGATTTTCAAATTATATGGGTGAGTATGTGATTTCCGTTGTCAATTAGCACTGTTCATAATTTCATTTAGATGGAATTTAACAGGTGTTATAGCTCTCCATTTGCTCAGAGTTGAGGTCCAAGAATTTTAGATGAGACTCGCGACAAATATATCTGTTTACACGATGTGCAAGTTCCCTACACAACCTGGGGTTCCATTGAAGAAACACAGCGGGTCTGTCAGTTTGGGTCAATACAAGAGTAAAATTAATATGAGGTAACATTATTTTAATATTGACCCATAAGTTAATAGGCATATGGTTACCTTTAGCAGAAGCCGCAATGTTTACAGCATCAACCAACCATAACAGAAAAAATCAATGTAAGGTACAGTACCCCTTTGCCATGCACCTCTGTGGTCCACTCTTAAAGTTGACGAGATGCAAGTTCCAATCATTTAAGTAATCCACCCATAATTTTCCTCTTTGCGGAGCGCGAGATTGTGTGTAAGGAGTGGTCAATGGGCAATAATATTTGATAAAATTGATGCATGCAGAGTTAAAATCACTGCCTAGTATAATATGATAATCTGGATTATGTAAAAAATCATCTTCTTAAACAGAATCCAAACACGTAAAAATAGCATCTAAAGTAATTTTGGCTGGGTTCCAATAGATGCATATAATAAAAATAATCTTGGGCTCACCAAGCAGAAAAAATGCAATTGCCAATATATCATTAGAACACACCATCAGATTTGAGTGTGCTTTAACTTTATTTACAAGAATTGCCAGACCGCCAGATGGTCTGCCGGCCCTTCCATGGGTGGTTAGAGAAGTATATGTGGTGAAGCTGTCAATGCCAAAAGACTTGGTATTCATGGTTTCTTGTATCATGAGAATAGTGGGATAATGTTTACTAGAGGGCAAATTCAGCCAAAGAACTAAATTTGAGAATCCACAACAGTTCCATGATATAATATTTAAGGCTTGCTGGCTACGGCTGGCTATTTGCTCTGTTTAATTCTGAGATACTAGACAACCGAGGTGCAAACCATGTTACATTTTTGGCTGTCTGCTAAGGAGGACAACTGAGCAAGTACATTCACACTTGATTGAGCTCCATCTTGATTAGTGTGTGAGTTGTCATTGTGGATTTTTGGGGTAGAAACCAGTGTGTTCAAATTTGGTTGCCTCATCTAGGGATTGAAATAGATGGGTTAGTCCCCAATGGGCAAAGTCCGCTCTGTTCCCACAAAAGTTTAGTGATGAAATGCAATTGTAGACCACAAATCATTCGATAGTTGTTATCAATGGAAAGTGTGATCCAATCTGTCATCTGACTGTAAGGTTCTAAGTTGTGGACACAATCTAAAATTTTGAAGTAGGTATGATCGATTTAGTCTTCTCTGACCATTGATGATAGTGTCACTTGCCATCCTATTATGTTAGGCGTATCCCTGGTTAATTCAATATCGTGCACAACTCTACCCTCAATGCAGGATGAAGACACTGAGACAGGAATTTTAGGAAGAACATTGAAAATATTAGAAACAGGTGGTTTGTCAATGGTGGATATGGGTAACTGGTTATTTGCCTCAATTTTAGCTGCGGGAAGAAAATCATTTGGTTTTTGCAGACGCTGTTCTTTGGGCGTACAATGGATGACATTTGTAGCCAAAGGTTGTGATTTCGTAGCACCCAAATCCATAAGGATCGAAAGAATGCCATCCTTTATAGGTCCATGCACTGAAGATTGGTTTGGTTCTGTTGGTTGAATTGCAGGAGTTTTTAAGTGCGGCATTGTTAAGTCTGGTTTAGAAGTTCCGAGTTGCTTAATGCAGGTGATTGCATAGAATTGCGAAAATTGACGCTGTTTGAAATTACCGGTTTACAGGAGAAATGGATAAGGTGTTTATTTTTTCTGATTCAGTGGCAAATGCGCATTCATTACCCTAAGCGTTTGAAAGATTCAGCTGGGAATGTGTTTTAGGAGCGGTTATTGAAGCCAAAGGCTGATCTAGATCTTTGCCTTTGTGAGGTCTTTTTTCTAAATTGATAAGTATCTTTTGATTCTTCGGTCAGTGGATTTAGGTCTATTTAGTCATCCTTTGAAAAGTTGCAGAGATTTTTTGTGTAGGAGTTGTGTCCGTACACTTGTTTGTTTTTTTTTCTTTGTAAGTTTTGCTGTTTTTTTGTTGGTTTGATGTTTTAAGGCTCTGGCATGTGCACGCTTCATTTTGCGTGAATATAATTGCGGTGATGCATCTAAAGAAGTGTTACTAGATGCAGGACCCTTGGAATCGGGCACATCAACTTTGGCAAGATAGATCATTTAAATATCGAAGTGGTGAACGACTGTCTGGCTCCTCTACCTTCGTTTCAACAGCCAGGGCAGTATCACTGGACTGTGGACATTTGCCCACAATTGATTGTGCCCTTTTGGGTAATTAGATATCTGAAGATGTCATCTATCTTGATTGAATTAAGGTTGACGGCTTCAAATACAGTAGAGGACAGTGCATGACCAAGTTCCAATTTAGAGGGACCATTTGAGACGACTTCTGCATACGTTCTAGACACCGGTGAGCATGGCATCAAGCCTTGTGAAGTTTGCATAGATTTGACTGCTGACATGTGCTCTATGGGCACTTGAAGTTGTTCTATCAGGGTGTCTACAGTTATTAATTTCAGAGCCTGGTAGTTTTCATGCGTGAACATGAAGCCTTCCAGTCTACTAAGTTTACACATGTCAGAGATGGAGTGCTTGATGTCACTTAGTTTGTGATGTCATCTCGTGTCCCTTGTCAAGAAGATTAAGTATCCTAGATAATACAGGGAAAGTGATATCTTCCTGTTTGTTAACCTGAAATGATTGTTGGAATTTTTAGTTAAGGGCACATCACTTTTGAGGTCATTGTGTGGGGAGGCTGTGCCCATATCCTTGGATGAGCCACGAATGTGATGCGTGTTCAGAGAATAGTTGGGGATTGGTTTGGGTATAGGAAAAGTTTGAAAACTGGTGGAAGGAGGATGAATAGAGGGGTCCTATGGTTGCCCAGGCCACATGTTTTGTGCAGCAGCGTTGTCTCCATAATAATTATGAAGACCTATGTCTTCAACCTCTTAGGGTAGAAGAGTAGCGGGTGATGAAGGGCCAAGTGATACTCTAAAACATTTCCCCCACTCAATTTTTACAGTTGGTGCCAATATCGAAACATCCGATATGTGGTTGTCGAACTGCTCCTCGAGGCCTGATTGAGAGACCAATTTCGCGGAGCAGTGCGCAACCATGGAGGGACCCGCAATTGTCTTAGGGATATCACCCTCAATATTGTAAACTAAGGCTTCACCAGCCAAAGTGGATACAGAAAGCAACCCATGCGTAACTAATCGGATTGAATGCCTCATTGAATCATCACTAGGTTCGACTGCAATGGACTGTTGACTATAGGGTGCAGTGTCAGTCCATTAGTCGTTCATTTAATGATTGTTGAGGCAGATGGATTTCCATATTGTCACTAGACTCTAGAAATTGTTTTATTTAATTGTAAGGGTGAGTGCTTTTTTTGTTGGGCATTTCCCACTGCGCAGTCTCCCCACCATGTCCGTGTTGAGCAACAACGTTAGCTTTGCTTAGTAAGTGTTCAACAGTGGTATTCTGCATACAATGGCAACAACAATAAAGATAGTCATTGTTGCCTAATACATGCTCAACAATGAAAATCTAAGCACAGTAGGATCATTGTTGCTCAACGTGTGCAACAGCATGCATGCATTAACTAGTCGAGTCTCAGACAGAACTGTGAGCGGTTGCACACTATCCCTGATCACGTTTTCCTCACACGTGACAAAAAGAAATATGTCTGAGCAGTTTTCATGGCCAGCTGAGTAGCCTTAGCAATGATTTTACAAAGGAATCAAAGGTGCTCAACAGTGAAGTTCTGAACACAATGCCAGCAATAATAAAGATCAACAATTTCAACATTGCTTAATACTTGCTCAACAATGAAATTCCAAGCACATTAGGATTGTGCTAACTCGACTGCAACAGCACGCAAGCGTCAGCTACTCTAGTCTCAGACAAAACTGTGAACGGTTGCACGCTGTCACCAAACACATTTACCTCGCATGTAACAAAAAACAATGTCCGCGCAGTTTTTGTGGCCAGCCAACTAGTCTTAGCAATGAAAGAAACAAACATAATAGGTTACAGTTTTCGTTCTTACAAGTACATGTACCATAGCAGATTCAAAGATCAATGTGAAGATTAATAATGGAGAGCGAAGCGACATAGCAGCCATTGGAAAGCCTTGCCGTATTTGCTCCAACAATGAGAGATTAGCCATCACCCCCTCTGCCGCACAAGCCTCTCACCTATCAGGCATATCGGCCACTTCCTGGGCATTTCTCATGGGGGCGTGCGCAATGGTTTTTGTTGGACGGTGCGTTCCAAGTGGGTGTGGCTTGATTCACGCCGTAAGTAGCACTCTGAAATTCTCGTAATAGATTAGCTGGAGAGGATTTATTTGAACATTTTATAAAGGATGATCAAGGAGTCCTGTCAGGTGTATTGGGCACTTCCTGAGCATGTCTCAATTCATCTGCACTTCGCGGTTTCAGCTCCTTGTGTCTATAGCAAATGGCACCACTGTGTTCTCTGATACCTTATGGACGTTCCTTGCATCTGGGGACCTGTTGAGGTGGCTCTGGCTTGGTCAGTCCTGCTTCCAGGGAGTCCTGGGGAATTTCCTGAAGCTCGGGTCTGACTTAAAAGCGATGCACTCTGTCTGGCGTTCCTCTCCCTGGCACTTCGGTTCCTGCAGCAGCAATGGAAGTACAGCCAGCTCCGAGAGGATATCCAGACAAGTTCACAAGTTCTTTTTCGGATTCATTCGTTCCACTGTCAACTCTGCCTTTCAAACCAAAAGCCTCACCTTTTATGCAGGTTTCTCCCATTCCCTCGCAGCCTAGCTGTCATTCAAACAGCAGAGTTGCTGACCTCCATGGACAGCCAGCTGTCCAATCACCTTTGGTTGGATTCCTGTAACCAAGGGGATTAAGCACAGGGAGTTTCGGGCATCTCCCTCACTGCCAGACATGCTGGAGCCAGAGGCGGGTTTACCAGTGAATCCCGCCAAAGACGAAACCAACAAAGGGACCAAAAATGGTTTGACGTGCAGATTAGATCTCAAGAAGGACCTTGCCAACAAAAAATGAAGACCGACCAGGGCCATTTTGACAAAACTGCAGCTGCAATTGCCGCCCGCGGTAAAAACACTGTGGTCGGAAAAAGTAAACCACTGCCACCAGCTATTTAACTGTAGAAAGGGGAACATAAAAATGTTACATGAGAAACTAGAAAAAGTGGATACTAAGTAACCCCTTCAGTACCCTATTGTAAGATAGTGTGTGCTGGGTCTAGAAAGTTACAAAATGTATATAGTCAATTTCACTTCACTGCTCTTGGAAACAGTAGTTTATCCTAGAGAAGGTATTTAAACCTTTGGAAAATCTTAGACTTCCCTGTGCTACTGCACTGAAGGTGATGCCTGTTGAATTGGTCAGACTCCAAAGTCAAAGGAAACAGAGCCCAAATCACAGAACAATATATGAGAGAGTGGGAAAAAGGTCTCGCTCTCTCCAGGTTAGAAATTAAGTCCTAAAGTCCAGCAAAAAGAGCTGGCCCTCTCTAACACCCCTCCCCCCACCCCCCGGTCCTTTGTAGTGCCCTAGAAGAAGTCAAAATAAGTCTTGCCTAATTTTAAAGCCCTTTGGGGGGGGGGTTATAGGAAGACCCTAGTTCCTTCCCAACACTGGTATCTTTTGGCTCATGTAACGCTACCTCTTGGCAGATAGCGAGTTCACCAATTGTTCCTCCACATCAGTGTGCTAGGGATAAAGGGTGGAACCGAACTCACGGATCAGTGCCTCAGTATATACGTGCCCCGACATCTCTGGTGCAGTGTGCATAGAAGTGTCGGGTGGAGCTGCACTGCGCCCTCTAATGGCAGAAACGTTTCAGACAAGCAGCTGTGGATGGGATATTATAGATGAGGAATTTGTGGGGAACCGTCCATCAGAAAGCTGAGTTAAGTAATTTCTTTTTTTGTCAAACGTATAAAGCCCTAAGAAGAGCACTACTTTAGCCGGTCATGGGAAAGTGAAATTTGAGGCAGTATCGTCCAGCTTTTTAGGCTTACTCTTGGCAAGAGATGTAGATGTGTCCTGGGCTCTTAATGTGTCCTATATCACAGTATTATGCATGTATACAGGTTACGAAGTTAATCTATTGCTTTAACTATCCTGTTATTTTTATGCTATACAAATAGTTTTTTCTTAAGGAATATTTACCGATAAGCAAGGCTGCAGCATCTCTTAAGTTTGTAGTATAAAATATCTGAATATTAGATTGTTTGTTTATTTGTAATGTGCGCCAGACCCAAGGGTATCATGGCGCGAAGGATAAGAATACTTTAAGCTTGCATGGTTACAAAGTTATACAGTTACAAGATCACATGGTTACAAGGTTAAGCAGTTACAAAAGCATACAGAGTTACAAGAACAATACAACATTACAGAATGTGACGTCAAATTAATGGAACAGTGTCGGTCCATAAGCGTAAAGAAAAAAGTCAGTGTAAGTTGCAAGTCAGATACAATAGATGTAAGGGTAGTACTGAGGCTAAATGTTTTCTTTAAGCCAATTGATAATGTTTAATCTGAAGAATGAGTAGGTTTGGTCTGTCCTTAGGGTGGGGTGGGAGTGAGTTCCAAAGTTGGGCAGCTTTAACCCACCAATTGTTGACATTTTGAAGGATGGAACTGATAAACAGTTAGTGTAGGCCGCTCCGGTGGGTCTGGACGCGAGTCTTCTATTGAACCTCTGTTAGGTAGCGAGGTGTTGCATTGATAAGGCACTTGAAGGTTAGAGAAGCAGTTTTTAGTTTAATTTTGTCAATAGTTGAGAGCCACTTGGATTGTCTTTATTGTTGAGATATGTTCTCTATTGGTCATTCCTGGGGCTGCTCTCAGAGCATTATTTTGGAGCGTTTGAATTTTATTAGTGATATGTTTATTTGATCCTAAGTAGAGGGCGTTGCAGTAGTCCAACTTGGACAGCACACGTGCTCTTGCCAAGGTGATGCAACTATTTGTAGAAAGGAAGGGTTTTGCCGGTCTAATCAACTTACATGTGTAAGCAGTGGAAGATGCCATTGCGTTCACGTGTTTTGCCAGCATAAGGCTGGAGTGAAGGTAAAAACCTTAGGTTTTTACTTTGGCAACCTTAATCGTGTTGCCATCTATGTTGAGCGATGAGTTTGTAAATGTATTTGAGATTTTTAATGGTTTCTCTTAATGTATTTATGTATATTCATGCCATGCTTGTATGGATATTTTGTAATTACCTAAAATAAAGTTCCACTTGTAAAATGGATGTAGTGTTTCTAAATAATTTTATTTGTCTAATTACCCGTTTCATTTCTAGTTTGGCAGCTTAGAACAGAAGCTGGCTTTGGCAGAGCGAATCCGAGGGCATGTGCTGTCATTGGCATTGCAGATGTATGGCTGCAGAGTTATCCAGAAGGCCCTTGAGTTTATCCCACCGGATCAGCAGGTAATTGTAAGTTTCACTTTTAAATTACTACTTAATGTTTGTTGTCGTTTTGAGTGAGTGTTTGTGACAGTGTTTTTTACGTGACTTGTCTTGACAGTTTTGTCAATTTTTTGGATATTGTTCTAGGTTCCATATTTCTGTGTATGCGCGCAAAACTGATTACTTTTAGTTGAAAGAAAGTTTGAAATGTATTGGCGTCTGAAGATTGTGCTTTATATTTCCCCTGGCCTCCAGCTCCTCCCCACTGGCCGCTGCTAGAGTTGTCTGAATAGCAGCTTTTATTATTTGCTTATTTTAATTGGGTCTTTTTTCTCATCTCCTCTTTAACAAAGGACAGCATTTTCATTTGAGTATGAAAGCATTGCACTGTATGTTGTCAATTCTACATTTTTTTGTTTGTCTGACAATGACTGCACGTCAGCCCTCACTGGCAACATTGTTAAATAACTAATGCCACTCTATGTACTCCCGCTCAGCCAGACTTCACTAATTTGTATATTTGTATTTATTTTGTATTGCATGCCTGGCCCAAAGGCATCTGGGTGCATTTCTTGATAAGGTACATAGGTTACAAAAGGAGTACAACAGTTACAAGGTACAGTAGAACATGGTACTAACATAATAGTGTGGCACAAAGTAATTTACATTCTGTGCATGAGGCAGCAAGGTCCAGCTCAACCTGCCAGCGTTTGGCTTTGTTCTTAAAGGAGAAATAAGATGGTTCAGCACTGAGTATAATGGGGTCTGTGTTCCACAATTTGGCTGCAAGAACTGGGAAGCTAGATTCCCCCCTGCCTTATGAAGCTTAAATCTGGGTATAGATAGTGAATGAGCTTGTGCGGATCTCAGTGGTCTGGTATAAGTGTAGGCATTGAAGCGGTTGGCATGATATTCAGGGGCAAGGTTGGCCTGGGACTTATGGGTCAGTGCAAGGGTTTTGAGTGATATTCTGTGAACAGGGAGCCAATGTAAACTCCGTCGAATGTCCGATATATGAAGTTTCCTAGGAATATTGAGGGCTGCCCTGATGGCATTATTCTGGGTTACCTGTAGATTTTTGATGTTTCTTTGACTAGTCCCCAAGTAGAGGGCATTGCAGTCATCGATCTTTAGCCATAATGAGGTTTCTAGCAAGGATAATGCAGTTAGTGACAGTGATAAAAGGTCCACGTGCTGGTATGAGTTTGCATGTATAGGCTGAGGCTGACACCACGGCATTAGTTTCTCATGAGCGGCAAGGTGGAATCAAGAAATACCTAGGGTTTTTGTATCGTTTGATACCTTGATGGTATTCCCGTCTCTAAATGATTTGAAGGCAGGGTCCAATTTATTTAGTCTGAGGTGAGAGCCTAATATAAGTAACTCAGTTTTTTCATCATTCTCCTTCTTTTTGCGAAGTAACAATGTTGTTTTAGTGCATTTTGAAAATGTTAAAGGTATTTGTACCGCGCACCGTCACCAACGGATAACGATAAAGGTGGGATGGGTTAGTAAGGTGAAGAAGGGAGTAGGATAGTGAGAGGAGTGGTGTTCTGTTGGCAGCTTCAACTCCGTATACACCGGGTGCTGAGCTTTGGTGCGGGTATCGGATCGGAGTCAGTCCACGTGTGCTGTTCCGGTTTATGTGGTGTTGCAGTGTTGTGAAGTGTGTGGGGCTTGTTGTGCGAGAGATGGTTGTGTGCGTTTGAGTTAGATAAGTATGCAGAGTTTGAGCTTATATTGGTTAGTGGGTTACCTGACCTTTACCATGCTAACATTTGTAGTTCAGTCTGAGTGTGACGCCTGTTGGCCCTTCATATTGTCATCTAGACGCGGCGCCGGCCAATGATCAGGACTCCATCCAGGAGTGGTCATGCCAACCCTCACACCCCTATCCAGATGCGGCGCAGGCTAGTGTCTAGAGACCCGTCCAGGTGTGTGGGCATGCTAACACTCACAACTCCATCTGAGCGTGGCCACGCAGGCTGGTGTTCACAATTCTAGGTGTGGCACATGTTAGCATTCACGTTTTCTGGGCGTGGGCATGTTGTCCTTCAATCGATCCTATCCAGATGCGACGCAGGCCAACGTCTATCCAGATGCGTCTGCCGGTCTGGATATGTTTGTCCGATACGTACAAGTGGGAGAGTTACTTGGGGCTTTCGTGTGGGTCTAGGTGTGTGGTCAGTCTCTGCAGCCTTCCTTTGTGGCTATTTTCCATGATGTCTTATGCTCTGTCGAGTGGTTGGTTATTTGGTTTGAGTGTTTATCCAATTTGAGAGTGGTCGAGGTTGGAGTTATTTTCGTCATTGTTTTAATGTCTGGGCATTCTGGTGCGTCTCCGCTGTGGTTATGCTTTGAAGAGCCATGATTTGAGGAGTTTCCTGAATGCTAGGTGGTTTGTTGTATTCCGTATATTCTTAGGTAGGTAATTCCAGGTTTTGGGTGCCTGGTGAGAGAAGGACGATCCTCCAAGTTTTTTTCTGTTGTAGGGTTTTGGTTCCAGGCGTATGTCGGTGCTTGATCTTAGTGTTCTTGTCGGTTGGTGTAGGCGTAGTTTGTCACTTAGGAATTCTGCGCCTTGTTTGTGTATTGCTCTGTGTGTGATGCACATGGCCTTGAACTTTATTTGTTGTTTCAGTGGTAGCCAGTGTAGTATTGTTAGCGCGGGTGTGATTTGTTCTCTTCTGGGTAGCTTGAGGAGGAGTCTGGCTGCTGCATTTTGTATGCGTTGCAGTTTTTTTAGAAGTCGTTCGGGCATGCCCAGGTATAGGCTATTGGCGTAGTCTACTCTGGACATGATCAGAGCGATGATGGGGAGTGTTTTGTTGGCGAATGACAGGAACGGTAGGATCCTTTTTGCTGCTCGCAGGAGGAAGAAACATTTCTTGATTACCGAGTTTACTTGTGGCTCCAGAGTGAGGTTGTCATCCATCAGGACCCCTAGGTTTTTTACAGTTGAAGATGGTTCTGGTGTGGTGCCGAGCTCTCTTGGCCAGGGGATGTAGTTGATGTCTCCTCCCTTTTTTGAAACAATCATCTCTGTTTTGCCCAGGTTGATTTTGAGATGGTTGAGGTTCATCCAGTTGAATATGTCACAAAGGCAATTCTCTAGTGTGGTGTTTTCTTCTCTGGTGTCTTGTATGTTGAAGATTATTTGAGTATCGTCGGCGTAGTTGTAGCATGTGAGGCCGTGTTTTTTGATGAGTTTGATTAATAGGTACATGTATATGTTGAATAGAAGCGGGGAGAAGGATGATCCTTGTGGTACTCCGCACGTGGAGACTCTGGGTTTGGATTTATAAGGTTTCATCCATATTGTTTCTGTTCTGTTTGTTAGGAAGGATTTGATCCATACTAGGGCAGTGTCTGTTATCCTTAGTCCTTCTTATCGCTTTATGAGGATGGCGTGGTTGACAGTGTCGAAGGCTGCAGACAGATCAAGGAGATTCAGGGCGGTGCTGTTGTCTGAGTCTGCGTTTGTTTTTAGGTCGTCCCATATTGAGAGGAGAGCCGATTCTGTTCCTCTCATAGGTCTGAAGCCAACTTGTGCCTGGTCTAGTAGGCAATGGTCTTCTATGAATTCTTGGGTTATTTGGTAGATGTATGTTTCTAGTAGTTTGGCTATGTAGAGTATGTTGGAGATGGGTCTGTAGTTCGATAAGTCCTCTACGTCTCCTGTTGTGTCTTTGAGTAGCGGCTTGATGTAAGCCGATTTGAAGGCCTGCGGTACTTTTCCTGTTGAGATTGAGAGGTTGAGGAGGTTTCTGTGGTATTCCATGGGGGTTCCTTGTTTGAGAATTGTTTTGTATATGTCCGGGGGGCAGGGGTCTTCAGGAGAGCCCGAATTGTTGCTTTGGTTTACCAGTTTGACGAAAGCCTCAACTGATATTTCTGGGAAGTTTTGTAGCTTGTTTGCGTGTTCCTCTTCTGTGTTGGTGGGGTTTGAGCTTTGAACGCTTGGTCTGTTTTGTATGGTGTGTTGGATGGAGGTTATTTTGTTTTTGAAGTGGTCTCTGAGGTCCTCGCAAAGTTTCGTCGATGGTATTGGCGTGTTGTTGCAGGCCGGTGGGTTTTTTATTTCGTTTACTATTTTGAATAGTTCTCTTTGAGCGTTTGGTGCTCTGAAGATTCGGTTGTCATAATGTTTCCTCTTCGTTTTTTGTATTTCCTTTTTATATGCGCGGGTCTGTTGTACGAATTTCAATTTGTTTGCGGTGGTGGTGTTGTTCCTCCATTCTGATTCTAGTTTTCGGTTTTTCCTTTTCATGGCTTTGAGTAGTGGGGTGAACCATTTTGCTGTAGTTTTCTTGTGTGATGGGGTGAAGGGCTTTTCTTTGGCAATGTCGTCCAGGGTTGTTGCTATCCAGGTATGAAGTAGGGCAACTTTTTTGTCTGTAAATGTGTAAAGATGTTTGTAATCTTGTAAATTATTTATTTACTTGAGTCAATTTCTGAGCATTTCTTTTCTCCGGGAGAAGGAACTCGTTCTTCATTTTGTTTTAGAAGTGAAAGCTCCATTGTGTAGTGGTTATTGGCTTCTGAAAATTAACTTTGTGTGAAGGCACAAGCACATGAGCCAATTGTTTTCTGCCTTGTCCCTTATGAAGTCTGCTTTCTCTTCTGTAACTTTGTGGCTCTTGAGGACATAGCTAGGCTAGTTGTTTCATACCTGCTAGGGTGAATTTTCCATTTGTGCGATAATTCCTTTCAACCATTGAGACCCCCAGCTTTTTTGCTGGACTTAGGTCTTTTAATTTTCACCCTGGAGTGAGACCTTTTTCCTCACTCATGTGTTTTGACCTGATTTGGATTTTGAGTTTTCACTGTTTTTGGAGTCCGACGAACTCCATGGGCATCATCTTTTTGTATGGTGACACACAGCGCCTTCAGTGCATTATCACAGAGAAATCCCTTTAGATTTCTCAAAAGGTTTAAGTACCTTTTCTTGTGTGATCTACAGTTCTCAAGAATAGTAAAGTTTAAGTTACTTTACTTACCTTTTCTCTTTGTAGGTCCAGGATCCACCATCTTATGTGGAGTGCGGGGATTGGGGGGGTTACCGAGTAGCCCCTTAACCTACATTTTCATGTAACGTGTTTGTTACCCTCACTACTTTAAATGGCTGGTGGCAGTGGTTTAATTTTTCCTACCATTCTACTTTTCTACCGCAGGCTGAACCCTCCGCTGCGGTACAGCCCCAATGGTTGACCATTTTGTCAAAGTGGCCCCTGTATTCTTTCGCCATTTTCTGTTTGTGAGGTCTTTCTTGGGTTTTACTCTCTGCGTTGACAGGTTGGAGTCCTTTGTTTGTCTTTCTTTTGGCGGGCTTGAAGCCCGCCCCTGGCTCCAGTGTGTCTGGAAGAACAGGATGTGAGGGAGGTTCCCCTTTGTCTCTAGGAATGCCTGAATGCAACTTGTCCTGATTGGCAGACACAGCCTAGGCTGTGCATGAATGCAAGAAACCTGCTTAAAAGGTGAGGGTTTGGGGATTTGTTAGGCAAGATTGTATGCAGTGCCCTGTGGGAGACTGCACCAGCCTGGTCCTCTTGGCAATAGTTAACCCAACCTTTAGTATAAGCATGTACTACTCAAGTTGGTAGAGGGCCTGAGTAGCCAGGCTTATCTCAAGAGGGGTCGATGTGAGCTGTAGCTTTGTAACAGTTTCACAGTGACAGTCAAACACTTACACACAAGGTTTCTTGATTAAACAATTATTTAACAGTCAGTTGAATAACCTTCTTTAGAAGGGAGCAAATACATGCAACACAAAAATATACTTCAAAAATCACACTCTGTTTCACTAAATCAGTGCATACCCTTTTGGGATGGCACATACACACTTCCTACACCCTGAGGTGACTTTAGTTACTAGGACACTGTGGACAGTAATATATTGCTGGCACATTTAGACCAATACTGAGTTTGGTGTCAAAAGGGAAAGTTTGGAATAAAACAATGGTTAACAAATATTCTGAAGCAGGTAAGTACTTTTAAGCCTTCAATGCAAAGTAAATTAACCCTTTCTCAGCCCCACAACTTATCTAATGTGTGCCCTTTGTTGAGGGATAGTTAAAGCAGAGTCTGAGGTAAGAAGTCTTTCAGGGAGCCAGTACAGCAAATGTTAGTTGAGCAAAAGTCTAGGTGAGCTGCAAAATATCCATTGTAGAAAATGAAATCACTGTCGGGCCACGAGCTGGGAGGCTTGTGAGGGGCAGAAGCTGCAAGCAACTCTGCAAAGGCAACCAAGACAAGTCTCAACAGAGAGCTAGCAAGGCTACACACCAAGAGGTAAGTGTCCCTTGGTTTTATAGTACCTTTTGTGTTAGGCAACGTTTCCGTGCAGTACGCACTGGGAACACTACAAACAAATCTGACTACAGATATAGGAAACCCAACCTTTGGTATAAGCTTTTACTACACAGTTTTGGTAGCGTGTTGAGCAGCCAGGCTTATCTCAAGAGTGGTCAATGTGAGCTGTAGTGGAGTTGCAAATACATTTTTACACTCAAGGTTTCTTGAATAAACAATTATTCATTTATCAGTCAGTTAGAATAAGCCTTCAGAAGGGAGCAATATAACAGTAACACTCAAATACACTTCAAGAAATATACACTCCTAATATCTCTAAATCAGTAGACACCCTTTTGGGAAGGCCCATAGACACTACCTACACCCTCAGATGACTTCAATTAGATGGGTGCTGGGGACATGAATATATCACTGTTGAATTTAGAATCATGGAGTAAGATTTCAAAGGAAAAGATTATCTAGAACATACAAGCGACCAAATATTCTTAAGCAGGCAAATACTTTTGGATC
Source organism: Ambystoma mexicanum (assembly GCF_040938575.1). Taxonomy (NCBI): domain Eukaryota; kingdom Metazoa; phylum Chordata; class Amphibia; order Caudata; family Ambystomatidae; genus Ambystoma; species Ambystoma mexicanum. The sequence continues at coordinate 306,493,564 of NC_090934.1, read as the reverse complement.
CCCCAGAGAGTCATTCAAAACAATAGGCTAAACCAAAGTCAATTTATTTGAATACTTGTAACTATAAATAAAGTCAATGGGCCAAAATCTTATATGGGATGAAGCACCTCTGGTAGGTAAATGGAAAAGTCTTTGCACAATGTTTGAGAAGTCTTTGGAGAAAAGAAGAATCACATTTAGGGCCACAAGCTGGTTAGACTTTTGAGTAGTAGAAGATGCAAGCAACTCTACAGCAAGAGGCAAGTGCTCTCAGACTTTGTACAATACCTTTTAAAGATGAAGAAAAAGATGCAGCAGATGACTCCTGTTACTGTGCAGCTCTGCAGGTTTCACTGTTCCTGGGCCTCAGTCGTGGGGACAAGAGGGAGGATGTCGTCTGACTTCTACAATGCACTGGGACGGTCAAAACTTGCAACCGGCAAACTTCACTTTCAGTGGCTGTTCAGGGTTTCAGCCTGTCGCGTCTACCGCAAATAGCAACACTGCGGTTCCTGGCTGTCGAGATGGACTATCCTCCTGCTTCTGGGGTCCCGCACTCTGAGGAAGCTCAGCCTCCGTCAGTCCTGCTTCCTAGGAGTCCGGTGGATCTTCCTGGAGCTCTTGGCCAGCTTAAAAGCAACGTACACAATCTGGTGTTCCTCTCCCTGGTTATACGGTTTCCAGCAGCAACTCTGTGGAAATTCAACCAGCTCCGAGATGGATGGTTTACTTTGGAGTAGATTGGTCCCACCAACTCAAGGGGAGAAGTCGTCCTTGCAGGGGCTTCTCAATCTATGCAAACTTGGCGTTTCGGCACTGCAGTAGGGCTTCACTGATCAAACCAGTGGTCCAGGAGTTGCAGCAGGCGTTCTCTTGAAGTTCTTCTTCGGTTCCTTCGTCCAGTGGTTGAGACTGCCTGCCAAGCCAAAAGCCTTGCCTTTTATTCAGTTCTCTCCCATTCATTCCAGCCTAGCTGTCAGTCACCCAGCAGAGTGGCTGTCCTTGCCGGACAGTCAGCCGGCCAATCACCACAGAGTGCATTTGGGTCTCCTAGGAGACTAAGCACAGGAAGTTTCGGACATCTCCCTCACTTCCTGCCTACCCCAGATACCCTGGAGCCAGAGGCGAGCTTCACTCGTGAATCTTGTGAAAGCGAACAATGGGACCAAACCTGGTTTGGCGCACAGCGTAAATCCCAAGAAGGACCTTTCCACAAAGAAATGGCGAAAAAAAGAATTGTTCTCTGCACATGCGCACTGTGCTTCTATAACTACTTGCCAGGCTCCCTGCAGACCGACTTCTTCTCTGCACATGCGCAGTATGAACTCTTACCAGCACTGTATTTGCGGGCCGTCAGATTGAAGACCCAGGGCCATCTTGTTTGCCTCGAGGTCTCTTCTTCGGCTCTGGAGTTTTGTCCGCCTTTGGACCTCGTAGTGACATGAGGTTTCCACATCCTGTGGCACAGGACTGGGAGCAGGATGGCCATTCCGGCCGGAGCACACCAACCCCAAGCAGGAGCAGCTTGTATTGCCTTGTCCGGAAGCTCAAGATGACAAGAACTACAGGCTACCCAAGATCTAAACACAATATTGTGTCATCCTACACTGCACAGCACAAGAAACACAGGCACCAAAAGCTTTGATCATTGGTTTTATTGTGCAGAGTCCAGTCTGCCTCCAGCTTTGTTGTTACCTATTCTGTTCTGAGGAGCTGCAGTATGGGATCAGTCCTCTCTCTAATACTACTGGCTCTGCCTTCAAAAACCTCCCAAGCGCGCGGCACGGAGTCCGGTGCAGAGTCCAGTCTGCCTCCAGTCCGCCTTCGCCGCAGAAGCCGTTGAAGAAACTTAACTGCTAGTAGCTGGTAAGAGTTAATCATGGTAACTGATATTCGTCCACAAACACGGCAAACAACATTGAACGCTCAAAATCGTTTCGAGTTTTCCTTTACAGCCGAGCCTGCGGCGTCAGTAGAAAGTGTTCCCATCAACACTTTCCCACCCCTCCCTGTGTCCGTTCCCTCTCCCCTCTCTCCCTCCTCTGCTCTCCCCTGCCCCCCCCCCCCCCCACCCCTGCTCGCTCATGCACTCCCTCTTTCCCATTCCCGGCTCAATCTGTTGCCGCAAGTCTCCCTGCCGGTTCACCACTGCTGGCGGCGACGGGAATAAAGCAACAAATGTCCCAGTACATATAGCCGCTGTGCTGTCGGCATATATGCAGGTGCAGAAGGTGCTACACCCAACACTGATTACTGAATTGTGCACAAAGCCGGAAAGCGCGGCAGTAAACATGGTGTTAAAGATAAATGAAGGAGCTGACACACTTGCTGCCGTGTCTATTGCTAATCAGACGTTAGCTGATGTATGCTGCGTGGAAGTATGTGAAGAAGGTGAGACGGCTGACTGTTCCACTCAGAACTCCCAAACAAATGAGCTTTCTAAAGCTGGAAACGACATTCCAAAGGTGGCGAAACTGAACTCATTGCTACCACAAACTGATATATACACAGTCATTACTGGGACTATTGGAGCTCAGACATCAGAGTCAAGTGTGATGGTAGAAATTGACACTGTCTTGTTTTATCCCCGTTTGACTTAACAGATACTGAACTTTTGGCTATAAAATTACCAAATGGAACAGGAAATTTGACTAACTTTTCCTTTGTTTCGCCAATAACTATTGTTAAAAAACATGACTCTCCAGTCAGAAGAGATGTTGCTGAAAACATGGTCTTTGAAATTGAGCCAGACATGCAAAGTAGGGACGCAGTACGTCCATTAGAAAGTTCTGTACTTCAGCCCTCTATGCCAACAAATGCCCACAAAAATAGCCTGGGAGTGGATCTGGCAGGACGAGAAGCGCAGCTGACGGAGCGGTTGATAGCTGACTATCAAGCTGTAAAAAATAAATTTATCAATAGCTTTTCAATGGCTCCGCAAAGTACGTTCATCGCCAAAGAAAAGCCTCCCAGCAATAGTGAGAAAGGAGTGTGAAGTCCTTCCACAACTCAAAGAACGATATGTTTAAATCGTGGACTAGTACACCGCACCAAAAAGAGTCAACAAAATATGGGCATTACCTCGACAAGAAATTCAAACTCGAGTTCCACAAAGGAACATACTGAAAACCTGTGATACCATGGCAATTCAAAAGCAGTTCAACAGCCTTCAAGAAATGAATGGCGCTCAAGCAAACAGGATGAACCATCTATCCAAGATTTTCAGTCAAACACCCATAATAAAGAGAACATATCGGTGGCAGCCGGGATACAGATTCATAACAATGTTCTAGCGGCTACATCATTAGCCCTGATACCATTCATCAAGCTTTATGAAACTGTAAAAGATCAAAATGCCCTGCTGCATAACTTAATAAAGTATCGTCACTCGAAGAAAACTATACTCATTGGCTAGAGTTGAACGTGAAGCGGAGATCTCCTTTCAATGGCAAAATCGACTAGGAGACCTTGCAATGAGAGACCATACGGATAAAAATTATCAAATGGAGACGATTCTGGAAATAATGAAGTGGTATCGGCACTCTATACCTATGAGCCTGGCGGACATTGATGGCGCACCAAACGAGAGGTATCGACAATTTCCAGAAAGATCTAATGTAAATATACGGAAAAACGTAATTTCACGCGGAAAAAACACTGCTATGTGTATCACTGCTCCTGACAAGAGAAACGATAAACATCAAACCACTGAAGCAAGTAGTGCGGCCATTGTGACATCTGATCCACAAGTTGTAGCTACTATAGAAGATCATTCTGAAAGTAATCCTCCAAGTGAAGCGCAAATCGTAACAGTCGATCCACTACGAAACATTATTTCACCGATGGTTTTCGTGGCGAAAGATCAAAACAAAAATGAAGCTAGTGTACCCCTTCCCAAAGGAAGTGTCAACACCTTTGGTATTTTTACTGGGGCTGCAAAAATGATTTTCCACGTCTCAACCCAAAGACCACAAAAGTCCCTACTAATAAACAAATACTGAATAAGAGTAAAACAAACACAAGCAAATCTCGAATGAAAACCAAACCGTTTGTGAGGAATCTTTCGACTCCACAAAAGCTTGGTGTCTCTTCGTGCAGTGCGTTGAACGTTCAGCAGGTTGAGTCGGAAATTGTGATATCAAGAAATTCAACGTTGAAAGAAATTCGTAAACCAAATGTTTTGGAAATACCAAATCCAAATAAAAGATGAAGAATTGAATCTGACTCTGGTTCAAACAAGACTGACTTAAGTGTTAATGATTTATGTGATTTATCTACATATTCCTTTGAATCAGATGAACTGAAGCTGCCAGTACAGGATGATGAAAGCTCTCGTCCTGTTATAAAGATTACTCCAGGCCCGAGACAAATTTACCAAGCGCAAAAAGCCAAAGTTGGTGTCTCAAAAAAGCCATCGAGTGTGACCTCTAATCCTTCATGCGAGAAAGCACAAAGCCAGAAACGGATGACGGATGAAGATAGTGCTCAAAAAACAAGATTGATCTCAACAAAGTTGAATCCTAAGATGACGGCGGCTCAATGGAAAAACCAAAAGTTAACAAACCCAAAAGAAGTGTCGCCTCCGAAATCGGTACAGGAACATAAGCTTTGGAGAATCAGACTTGAGAATATTTTCTCGGATGAGAACAAAGTCAATCTAAATCGCAGAAATGTGATGCGTCTGTTACATCATTTTTCCATCTTTAAGAACGATGACCTCTAATGATATAGCCATTGTGGAATAAATCACTGAGGACTCTCTGGATAAGGTCTACTTGCACATAAACTCCCAGGCAGTTGAAAACACATTACTCACAGCAAAAGACAAACTGCTGTCGTTTGGTTTCGATTTGACATTAGAAGCCAAACAAATGAAAGAAGCAAGTGCAAACGTAGTGCCACACGACCGAGAGCTAACTCGTGAGCAGAGACGAGAAGCTCTTAGGAAACAATGTAATATAAAGGAGGGAACAGTTGGTGATCAAAAAGCCCCCCTTAAATTTGTTTCTCAAAATTCTTCACATAGAGCTTAGCTATCGCAAACCATCAAGGACGATGTTAATGTGCTATTATCATGGAACACTAGAGGTTTCTGACATTTGTTTCAAATTTTGAAGTTTCTCTGGAAAACAATTTTGCAGTATGTCTTCGAGACATGGCTGCGGGAGGTGCCCTCTAGGGATGGGTATTCAATGTTTTTGAATCCAGCTGGGAAAAAAGTTTGGTCGACCTTTCTCTGGGCTATTGACTATGATAAACAATGCCTCCGGATGGGAGATTCTGCAATCCTTTTCTCCAAATTTGTTTGTGCAGGGAACACTCTCCAGAACAAAAGCGGACCCAGCGCAACATTTAAACATCTACTTCTGATTAATACTTATTGGAACACAGCGATGATTTCCTCACGTCATTTCATACAATCGATAACAAAATTGATCGACGATAGTATTGAACTATTTTCTGATCTACAAGTGATCGTGTGTGTTGATTTGAATTTCTCGTGGTTTGATGACCGCAGGACTATGATAACATGCAAGTACCAAACAAACATCACCTGTAGAGGCAATCAATTTCAGTCAGCAATGAGTGCCAGAAATTGTCATATGCTGAATAGTCAAACAAAAGGAGATAGTCCTCCGAACTATACATGGCAGCGTGATGGCAGTGAAAAAATCATTGACTACTTTTGGGCCTCAAATAAGATGTTAAATGAGATTGTACATCTGGAGATTCTGAAAGCAACACTTAGTGATCATAACCTGCTTGAACTAACCTTAAAGGTGTTTTCGTCAACAAATGAGGAGTTATTTACTCAACCAGTGGAAGTAAATCAAAGAGGAAACCGCCTTAAAATAAACAATCAAATGAAGAGGTTAAATGAAATGTCTTCAGAGGATGTTGCGCCAATTGATAAATTAAACTATACTGCTCTGCTGGCAGACTTTCAAACAAAGTTCAACCATCCAAACAGCTGCACATATATAAAGAAATATGAATTTAGTGTACTGGTGTCTCCAAAAAAAAACAATTGCAACGTGATCTGATAATTAAAAAAAGGCTCAGACCTAAATAAGCCAACGCAAATGAAACATCTTAAGGCGAAGTACCGCAACTGGTTGAAATGCTTTACAACTATGAGACCAAGAGCGATGAGAGCGAATTCTAAAGCTAATTATTTGTCATCAGACAAAGAAAGGAATTATGGAATATAATAAAAAAGCTATATTCCAGAAAGCAAAGATCCATCATGGTATTTCAAAGGCTAGTTGGGAACAACACTTTGTAAAGGTTTTCAGAATCAATGTAAACCAAAAGAGCGATGAAACGGCTGTAGCTATCCACTCTTGGAACGTAATCGAATCGAGAGAGGACATAACAGCAATTACACATCTAACAATCTAACAAACTCTCGAGCGGCTGGACCACATGGCCTTACCAATGTGATTTTAAAAGCAAATAACGAGCATTGTGCAACTTTCATTTATAATCTGTTTCGAGTGATAGCTACTACAAAGTCGATCCCTGAATCCTGGAACACTGCCATCATAGTTCCTATTTTCAAAAAGGGCAGCCGAGGCAACCCGGCAAACTACTGTCCAATTGCCCTATTGGACATTGTGGGTAAGATATTTGGGTCTTTCTTATAGCAGAAGCTGTCAAAGTGGGCTATTACCTCCGGTCATTTCGCTACACGTCAGACAGGTTTCACCAAGGGTGTCGGACAGAAGTGAACTTGACTATATTGAATTTGCTGAAACTAAAAGCCTTACAACAAGGCAAACATTTGTTTATCGCATTCATAGACATGAAACAAGCATTCGGCTCACTTGACCGATTAAAATATGGGAAAAATTGATGATCTGGTCGTGTCCGCTTGGATTATTGCAGCCAATAATGGCCCTTCATAAAGACACTTCGATCAGAGTGCGAATAAATGAACCTGGTGAGCTCACTGACGAGATCATTACCAATAAGGGAGTTATAGTTTTACAAAGGTAGCGGGCGCCCCTCTCTCGCAAGAACAGACATGATAACCTGTTCTTGCGAGAGAGGGGCGCCCGCTACCTTTGTAAAACTATTTTTTAAGGAACCTGGGATTGGTAACCCTAGGTCTCCTGGGGGCAACCAGACGTGGTCTCCCTCTCACTGTGCTTAGAGAGGCATCAGCTTCACCTCACTGATGATCCCCAACAAGGGTGAAACACGTGTATGGGGTTGCTGGTGGTACTCTCGTTCAGATTGGAGTTGCCATTGTATTTCGGTGCTGGACTGCCCCTGGGCAGGACAAAGACTGATATGCAAATGGATATTTCCCATCTGTGAAAGGCACAGTGAGTAAAAGCAGTGGCTGCGAACTCTCAAGTGGATAATAACCACTGAACAGGTTATCATGTCTGTTCTTGCGAGAGAGGGGCGCCCGCTACCTTTGTAAAACAATAAGGGAGTTAAACAGGGATGCCCCCTGGCTGCCCATCTATTCAAACTATTTATATCGGATGTTTCAGAACCTTTTACTCGGGTACGATGCTTTCCTCCAAAGATCAACAGCCATAGTATCAGCTGGACAATATATGCGGACGATATTGTCTTAATGGATCAACACCAATTGGCCTTTAAAGACTCTTATTGGCTCTAGAAAAGTATCTAGGCGACAATTCTCTTCAAATCAATGTGGAGAAGACAAAGATTGTCTATTGGAAATACTTCAAAAAGATTATTTAAAAATTTCAGATGGAAACTTGCAGATGAGCAGATACAACATGTACCAACTGTTCGATATTTAGGCATCCTATTCAATACCTCAATTAGAGAACATGAATGGATGTCCGATCTTAAACTATGGTGACTTTTTTGCTGCAAGGGGCAAAGCTTCATGCTAAATACGGGAAGTTCACTCTAAAACCTGTATTAACTTTCTATGCTCAAAAAGTGATTCCGTCGATCACATTTGGGGCTGAGGCCGGCTGGAATCTAGATTATCATCTGTGGACAACCCTTGAAGGTCTGTTTTGGAGACGCATCCTCAAGCTTCCAAAAGGCGTCTCAATCATTTCCATAAGGCACGAACTAGGAATGGAATCCATGTATAACATAGTTGTTTGGAAATCGCTGGCTATGCTACGGATGATGTCGTTGGAGGATCAGGCCCCGGCATATCAAATTTTTTCAGCGGCCGGCCAAAATCAATATTGTGGTATTCTGCAAAAATGGTTCATTGGACTAAAAATGATCCTAGAATCTGCAGATATAAAGTGGGGAAACACTCATAGCAATGCCCCAAATCGCTAAACAGAAACTAAGAAAATGGAACTGGATACAAAACTTAGAACAAAGAAACCACCTGACTTCGTCGATTGATTTGGGGCCTTTAGTTAATAGTTTAGATCGACTCCCCAGATATCTTCAAAAATTTCCTTCAAGGAAACATCGCAACCAATTTGAGACTGCGGTTAAATGCATACACAACCAAGGAGATCCAGTGGAGGCGAAGAGTTATTAATATCGATAACCTCTGTAGGTTCTGCGAACAATCCTTTGAATCAGTGAAACATCTGATCAGAGTGTCATAAATTAACGCAGTCAAGAAATCGCTACCTTGGAACCTTTGCTCCTGTAGATGGAGACATGGACAAATGGTGGTATTGGATATTGTCCGGGAACAATGTACCTCACATGTGCAGTATGTGAGTTCTTCGAAAACAATCTGAGAGATGAAATGACTTGATTTGTAAATGTCACCTATATCCATGTTGATGTCAAGAATGTCTGTTTTTGTCTTTTCTTTCTGTGCTATTTTGTGTGAAAGTTGGAATTTCTTTTTATTGTAATTGAAGTTTAGATATAAACTAATTGTTACAATTAAAATAAAAAAATGGGGCCATTTTGACAAAAATGGCATCCTTGTGTGCTTTACTGCAGCTGTGAACGCAGCCCACGGTAAATGCACACTATTGTAGTTAAATCAAAACCACTGCCACCAACCATTCAGTGGGGAAAGGGTAGCACAAAAATGTTACATGAGAAGCTAGACAAAGGGAATACTAGGTAACCCTTCCAGCACCCTGTTGGAAGATAGTGTGTGCTGGGTCTAGAAAGTTACAAATGTAAGTAGTCAATTTCACTTTATTGCTCTGGGAAACAGTAGTTTATCCCAGAGAAGGTATTCAAACCTTTGGGCAATCTGAAAGACTTCCCTGTGTCACTGCACTGAAGGTGCTGTGTGACCCAATGTAAAAGATGATGCCTATGGAGTTTGTCTGACTCCATAACCAAAAGAAACACACTGTACAAAATCACATTAAAAATACGAGTCGGGGAAAAGGGTCACACTCTCTCTATGCAAAAAAATCAAGTCCTCAAAATCCAGCAAAGTAGCTCTGTCTCTAAGGTGGAGGGAATTGGCACATTTCTGAGAATTCGCCCTAACACTTTGGTTTGTAGAAATTGGTTCCAGCTGTCTTCTGTTCCTGGGTAGGTCTGCATATCCTGCTGTTCCTGGGCCTCAGTCGTGGGGACAAAGGTCTCCGGCAGCAATGGGTAAACTTCAGATCAGCAGCACTTCGTGGTTTCAGCTTCTCGCGGCTATCGCAAGTAGCACCACTGCAGTTCTCTGATACCTTAATGGACTTTCCTTGCATCTGGGGGTCCAGCACTCTTTTGAGTTGGCTCAGGCTTGGTCAGTCCTGCTTCATGGGAGTCTGGAGGATTTTCCTGGAGCTTGGGTCTGACTTTAAAAACGATGCACTTCCTGCTTCGGCAATGGAAGTACAGCCAGCTCCGAGAGGATGCCCAGACAAGTTCGCTCTGGGGTTGATTAGTCCCACCAACCGAAGGGGAGAAGTCATCCTTGCAGGGATTCACTAGTCGAGGCAAATTCGGAGCTTCAGCACAGCAGGGCTTCACCGAGCAAACCATCGGTTCAGGAGTTGCAGCAGGCGTCCCTTCCAAGTTATTATTCGGATTGTTTCGTCCAGTGGTTGACTGCCTGCCAACCAAAAGACCTTCTTTTATGCTGGTTTATTCCATTCATTCGCAGCATAGCTGTCCACTCACACATCAGGATAGCTGTCCTTCAAGGACAGCCATCCAGCCAATCACCTTTGGGTGCATTTCTATAACCAAGGGGATTAAGCACATGGAGTTTTGGGCACCTCCATCACTTCTTGCCTCTGCCAGACACGCTGGAGCCGGAGGCGGGCTTCAGCAGTGAGCCCCGCCAAAGACAAAACGCACAAATGAACCAAACCTGGTTTGGTGCGCAGAGTAAATATCAAGGACCTTTCCAGCAAAAAATGGCAGAAAAAAGACCAGTGACATTTTGATAAAATGGGCACCCCTGGGTGCTTTACTGCAGCTGCAATCACAGCCCGCGGTAGAAACACTCCATGGTAGTAAAAAGGAAACCACTGCCACCAGCCATTAACCATGGAAAGGGTAACACAAACATGTTACATGAGAAACTATACACAGGGCATACTAAGTAACCCCTTCTGCACCCTATTGTAAGATGGTGTGTGCTGGGTCTAGAAAGTTACAATGCAAGTAAAGTCAATTTCACTTCAATGTTCCTGGAAACAGTAGCTATACAAGAGCAGGTATTTAAACCTTTTGGGAAATCTGAAAAACTTCCCTGTGCCACTGCACCGAAGGTGCTGTGTGTCACAATGTAAACAGATGATGCCTATGGAGTTTGTCGGACTCCCAAGACCAAAAGAAACATGGAGTTCAAATTACAGAAAACCAAATGAGAGTGTGGGGTGTGGGGTGGGGGGGAAGGTCTCTCTTCAGGATAAAAATGTAAAGTCCTAAAGTCCAGCAAAAGTGCTGGGGGTCTCTAAGGAAGGGAATTAGCACATTTCGGAGAATTCTCCCCAACATGATTACAGGCAGAGTCGACCAATGGGAGAAACACCCGACGAAGAAACCATGAACGAAGCTTGCTGCAACCTCCTGGATCTTTGAATTGCCCGGTGAAGCCTTGCTGCTGTGCTGAACTCCTTTTTCACCTCGAGAGAGAAGCTACGGATGGAACGACTTCTCTCCTTGTGTTAGTGGGACCAACTACCCTTAGACGAACTCCACTGGACCACTATCCCGACTCGCTGTGCTTCTTCGTTGCTGTGAGAGCCTATGTCAGGGGTCGAGTGACCATAGTAGAGTGTAACATCTGCCGCCGAAACAAATCCGGCTAGAAGCTCCAGGAGACTCCTAAGGGCCATCCCGAAGCAGGACCGAGGGAGCAGAGAGAGTCCACCCGGTGTCTGAGATCCGCAACAGTGTTGTTTGCTAAGCGCTGAAATGGAAAATAGCAGCTGAACCGAAAAAAGCCTGTAGCTGCCGATGACCTCCCAAGTACCATCGCATGAGCCCTCCAGACGTCCTCCCTCTTGTCCCCACGACTGAGGCTCAGGAACAAGGGTCTGCACCGCTGTACCAAGACTGAATCCAGCTGGACCACTCTTCTTCAAGCCAGAGGTACTGTATAGGCTTGGGGTACTTGCCTTATTCCCTTTAGCCGCACTCCTCATTTGGAAGTGCATTGGCTTACCTTTTCGAGTTGATTTCAACTCTCTTCTCACAGGCTTAACAGCTTGTGACCCTACAAGTGGTTTTTCTAAAAACTCTGACTTTGTGCAAGATTTTTATCTAGGAAGTACATTAGACCCATAAATTGTGTCCCAAATGACTTTGGCTGTCCTGACTCCCTGAAGATTATTCTAGTCCATTGACTTTGATACTGTTAGTCCCCCATAGGTTTTAGCTTGTCAAAGACTGTTACTGCTGGGAAAGGCTTATCTAGATTTCATTGGATGCTTTAGTTGCCCTAGCATATACTGAGAAACTGTGTAACCTTTTTACTTACCTAATTTTTCTGCAACCTCAGTTTACTAGTGTGATATATAAATGCCATTACTGTCCTTGCAATGGAAGTCAACTCAGGGTGTAGGAATTGTCTAAGAAACATATCCAAAGAATATCCTCCAACTTTTTTGATAATGAAAACTAATTTTAAAGTATATTTACATTGTTACAACGAATTGCCTTTTTAAAGAATGCTTATTTAAAATTTGATGTTAATTGAATAATTATTTATAACAAACTTTGAGTGTAAGTGTTACTTGGCTGCTTATATTTATGGATTTCATTTGTACAGCTCTACAGCTCACATTTACCCCTCTTGAGATAGGCCTGGCTGCTAAGTCACACTACCAACTTGTGTAGTACAGACCTATACCAAAAGGTGGGTTACCTAATACCAAGCAAATTGTGTTGTGTAGTCTCACACAGTGTAACTGCACCAATTCGTACGTAACAATACCCTGCTTGGCGAATCATGCCTATTTTTTTTGTAAATGATGATTCTGGTGGTGCCTTCTGCCTTTGTCTCCAATAGAACGAGATGGTGCGGGAGCTCGATGGTCACGTCTTGAAGTGCGTTAAAGATCAGAATGGCAATCATGTGGTGCAGAAATGCATAGAATGTGTGCAGCCACAGTCGTTGCAGTTCATCATTGATGCTTTCAAGAGCCAGGTGAGTGCTATGGAGTTGGTCGCTTTCTTATTAATACTGCACTAGCTGAGGCACATGTTGGAGAGAAAGGTGTTCTTGCTAATACATAAGCGGAACCAAAATACAGGACATAAATGGCAATGGAGTTCACAGAGCATTACTATATCACACTCGAACTTAGTTCTAAAAGTAGTCACTAATCTGGCACTAAAGACAAGTCTGCCCTCAAAAAAGCTTTAACTCTGAAACCGAGGTGGAAAAAGATTAACTGCCACAAAGCAAAATTGTTTTCTTAGGTTAATGTTTAAGTTCCTTAGAAACAATTTGACCAGCGCTATATATTAGAGGGTTTACTTGTAGATGTGTATACTAGCTCAACAAATCATGTCGTCAGATGAGACCTAGTGTTATGCTGAAGGGTTTCTACTCTGGCTAGGCATATGCCTCTGATTTGCGTTGTAACTTCTTGTTAAGATGGATTTCCAGAATCAGGCCTTTGGGGAGCTACTCTATTATAGTGAGCAAGGTTTGGACACTTACATGTAGTCAAACTCTATCAAGGAAGAGAGCTGAGTAGGTGAGGCTTAGACTTGTGGAATCATTTGGGTGGAGAAGTGTTAAAGGTCCCACACACAGAGAATAATACCAGTTAGTGCCTTTTTGTACACTATTTTATTAGGCCTCGAAATATGCCGGGGGGGTGAGGGGGGGTCAACTAACGATGGACTACCACCTCCAGGAGACTGATGCCCTGAATGAGGTGCACTAACAGACTGGGACACCAGGTTGTACCACCAATGGTGATTCCAAACCTGGGGAATAGACCCTGCAGCCTTCTTTGCAAGCTGTGAGAGGGTAGTGTGAGGAGTCAGGAATGAAACTCGGACACAAGGTAGCCATGTTTCTGGTTAAAGACTTTTATTGAAAACAAAATGGTTGGGAAAAGGCCTCTGGCCCTTCTCTTGGAGGGTTTTCCCTACTAAAAACGAAGGACCTTTCTGTGTCAGGATGTCAAAATCAAACCATTCTTGTGTCCAAAAGTTCTATTCTGACACTTGCACTATAAACTAAACTATAAGGTGAAAAGGGAAATGTCTTTAACCATAGGTGATTGCAAAACAGTTTGAAAAGGAAGAATAAACGGCTCCAACATAAAGGTTCTCCAAAGGTGAAAATCCTTGGCTCCAGCAGCTTGCTCCTTTCCCCTGGAATTCTCAATACAAATAATTTTGTCTGTGTCTCTTCCTTGGCCCACAATAGTACTGTTCTTTATTCCACTTCTTTCAATAAAAAGTTCCTTTGTCTAGTAAACACAATTCTATATTTCTTCTCATCACTCCTTGTAGACTTGTACCTGCCTGGCATACTCTCCTAAAAGTAAACTGGAGGGAAAACCCTAAGTATTGGGAAGGTCAGGTTAAGGGCATCAAAACTGCTGTTATACAAACAAGGAACTGACCATATCCCATCAAAAATATTACTCTTTTTACACACACTGTTTTTTCGTGTGGTGCTCTACAAACAAAGGCTGAAAACTAGTACGCCTATAAAACAATAAATGTTGAACCCAAATGCTCTGGATATCTAATTAATTTGATATCTCAGGCTACCCCGGAGCATCGAGTGTTACTACCTTGGAGCAAAAGAAAATATATAGAGAAAACTGCTGTGATAGCTTAGTGGCTATTTTTAATTATACAGTTATTGTTTAACAAATAAACATGATCTCCCAAAGGAGCATTTACAAAAAAATGGTACTTTCAAAAATCGAAACCATGATCACTAAAATGCACAGTGAATTACATCAAATACTATGGAACATACATTCTGGTATTTGACAAGAAATAAACATTTTCAAACAAAAAACCATCCACACAATGTGTGATTAAATCCAGTCTATATGATGAGTTGAAAAAACAAAATGAGGAAAATAAAACAACAAAAAGCAAAATCCCAACACATCCTGATTTTGTGTGATAGGGCAAAGCAACCAAATGCGACCCCCACCAGAGTCTGATGTATTGGTGGCCTCGGCCAAAGGACCGATTGTCAGGTCCTCGGGTTTGGAGCCCAGGGCATGTGTGGTTCCAAACTAATGCCAGAGGTCAGGTCCTCCTGATGACTTGGAGGGTCAACTGGTGGGAGTTTATCAAGAGACCAATCCTAGGTCAACGTCGGTGGTTATATTCCTGCTGATTTGAAAAATGGGCCGTATAGCAATTACGTGTCCAATAAGACGTTTCGGCGGGCAGTGAAGGCTACCTTCATCTGGACCTGCGGATGTCGCTCTCAAACTCAGTTTAGGCAGCCTCTTGTTTACCTCTGTCCACACTCCAAACGCCAGGGCAGCCACAACATGAAGGGCATACTCTCCTGCCAGGACTGCTTGTTATTCACGCACAATTGTAATTGCCTGGTTTACGCTCCTGTTCTTTGGTATTATATATCTCGTGGATACAGCATTTGATTTGGATCCCCTACATAATTGTATTACATACAATCCTATCTTGTTAGGGGCCTTGCTCGCAGTATACTTTTTGTTTCTCATTTAGTTGCTTTAATTTCTTTTAATGTGGCTTTAATTATTACAGCTTGTATTTTGCGCAGTTGCCAAAATGCCCCGGACTCCCCACTGTTTGTGTTGACTCACCGGTGTTGGGTAAGATGTTAACCTTACTGCTAAAATATACCTCGCTTGTGGGAACCCCAAAACATTTTGCTGGACTGGTAGATTTTCCCTCAGTGAGTGATGACCTTTTTCAACACTCTGAGACCCTTTTACTCTTTATATGGGTGTCCTTTTTAATACTTGCCATAGTGTCCTTTTAATTTTATCCTCTGACAACTTTTGGTACATACCATTTTATTGTTACATGGTTGACCTTTGGCCTTCCCTTTTACTTTTTCTTACTAACCTTGTGAGAACTAGTTCCCAAGGGTAGAAAGGATATTTCTAGCCCTTCTACATTTTGTTAGGTGAAACCAGCACACCCCAGAGCTCCAGGGGAGCACTCCAGTGGTGATAGTGCGCGGTACAAATATCCTTTAACATTAACACTTTATGTGGAGTGCTGGGGAGATGCAATGTATCCCCTTCCTCACTAACACTGGAACAATTCTGTTACAGGGACAAGCTTACCTTAAATGGCTGGTGGCAATGACACTTTCTACAAATTCAGTGTATCTTTACTGCAGGCTGTTTTCACAGCTGCGGTAAAGGCACCCATGGGTGCCCAATTTACCAAAATGGCCCGGTCTTTTTTTTTTTCTTCTATTTTCACGCTTGTGCCTTCTTGGTCCTTCCCCTGGCGTCCAGGGCGAGAACCTTCTTTGTCAATTTTTTGGCAGGAGACCTCAGTCAAGCCCAGCAAGGCTCCAGAGTGTCTGTGAAGGCAGGAAGCGAAGGAGGAGTCTGAAACTCTGCAGCACTTTGTCTTCCAGCCTGCCTGTGAGAATCCAATTCAAACTGGGCGACGGGCTGTCCTGAAAGGCCTGGCAACCCCCAGATTTGTATGTTGCACGTCTGTTTGATGGACCTGAGTCCGAAGAGGAAGATGAAGAAAACACGACTGAGACGATTTCCAACGACCAGAGATCCTGCTGTGGAACCAGAGTCTGCTGTAGCCCTTCGTTCGAAGCAACCTGGGTGTTGGGCACGATTGTATGCAATACCCTTTGGGAACACTACAACAACCCGGACTACAGGTAATAGGAAACCTAACCTTTGTTATAAGCTTGTACTACACAGTTTGGTAGCGTGTTGAGCAGCCAGGCTTATCTCAAGAGGGGTCAATGTGAGCTGTAGGGGAGTTGCAGAGAGATTCACAATGACAAGTATTCAAATAAACTCTTACACACAAGGTTTCTTGAATAAACAATTATTAATTTTTCAGTCCGAGTAAGCCTTCTTTAGAAGGGAGCAATATAACGGTAACACTCAAATATACTGTGCAAAATACACTCTTACTATTTCTAAATCAGTAAGTACCCTTTTGGGATGGCCCACAGACGCAACCTACACCCTCAGGTGACATCAATAGCTAGAGTGCTGGAGACATTAATATATCGCTGTTGCATTTAGAATCATTTAGTAGTAAGTCAAAGGAAAAGGTTATTAGAACATACAAGAAACACAAATATTCTTAAGCCGGCAAATACTTTCAGATCCCCCAATAAGAATCATTCAGTGGAACAGGCTAAGCCAAAGTCAATGGGAAAAAGTCTATATGAGCTGAAGCACTTCTTTGCAGGTAAGTAAGAAAAGTCTTTGCGCAATCCATTAGAAGTCTTGGAAGAAAAACACGAATCAATGTAGGGCCACAAGCCGTTAGACTTGTGAGTAGTAGAAGATGCAAGCAACTCTACAGCAAGAGGTAGGTTCTCTCAGACTTTTACAATACCTTTTGTATTGAAGGAAAAGTGCAACTGATGACTTCTGTTCCTGAGCAGCTCTGCAGATCTCACTGTTCCTGGGCCTCAGTTGTGGGGACAAGAGGGAGTACTTCTAGGGACTCCTGCAATGGGACCGTCACTGCTCGCAACCAGCAATCTTCAAACAAGTGGCTGTTCGGTGTTTCGGCTCCTTGCGTCTACCGCAAATAGCAACACCGCAGTTCCTGGCTGTCGAGATGGACTTTTCCTCGCTTCTGGGGTCCCGCACTCTGTTGAGGGGGCTCAGGCTCGGTCAGTCCTGCTTCCTGGGGTCTTGGAGGATCTTCCTGGAGCTCTTGCCTGACTTAAAGCAACGCACACAAACTGGTGTTCCTGTCCCTGGCTCTACGGTTTCCAGCAGCAACTCTGTGGAAATTCAACCAGCTCTTAGAGAATGTCCAGGTGGCTTACTTTGGGGTTGATTGGTCCCACCAACTCAAGGGGAGAAGTCGTCATTGCAGGGGCTTCTCTGTCGATACAAATTTGGAATTTCAGCACAGCAGCAGGGCTTCACCAAGCAAACCAACAGCCCAGGAGTTGCAGCAGGCGTCCTCTTCAAGTTTTTCGGTTTCTTCGTCCAGTGGTCAACTCTGCCTTCCAAGCCAAAAGACTCAACTTTTATTCAGTTCTATCCCATTAGTTCCAGCCTAGCTGTCAGTCACCCAGCAGGGTGGCTATGCTTGCCGGACAGTCAGCCGGCCAATCACTACAGCGTGCATTTGGGTCTCCCAGGAGACTAAGCACAGGGCGTTTTGGGCACCTCCCTCACTTCCTGCCCACCCCAGACACTCTGGAGCCAGAGTCGGGCTTCACTCGTGAATCCCACCAAAGGCAAAGCGAACAAAGGGACCAAACCTGGTTTGGCGTGCAGAGTTCATCTCAAGCGGGACCAAGGACCTTTACACACACAAATGGTGAAAAAAGACGACCGGGGACATTTTGACAAAAATGGCACCCTTGTGTGCTTTACTGCAGCTTTGAACGCAGCCCTAGGTAAATGCACACCACAGTAGTTAAAAGTAAACCACTGCCACCAGCCATTCAGTGAAGAAAGGGTAACAATAAAAATGTTACATGAGAAGCTAGACAAAGGGGATACTAGGTAACCCCTCCAGCACCCTATGGTAAGATAATGTGCTGGGTCTAGAAAGTTACAAATGTAAGTAAAGTCAATTTCACTTTACTGCTCTGGGAAACAGTAGTTTATACCAGACAAGGTATTTAAACCTTTGGTAAATCTGGAAGACTTCCCTTTGTCACTGCACTGAAGGTGCTGTGTGACACAATATAAAAGATGATGCCTATGGAGTTTGTCAGACTCCACAACCAAACGAAACACTGTTAAAAAAATCACATTAAAATACATGAGATAGTGGGCAATAGGGTCTCTCACTCTCCATGTTAAAAAAAATCAAGTCCTCAAAATCCAGCAAAGTTTCTGGGGGTCTCCAAGGAGGAGGGAATTAGCACATTTCTGAGAATTCTCCCTAACACTGGGGACTCCGAAAACGATGACCCATAGCTTAGTGACATCCACTAGACTCAAGAAGACATGCATTTTGAGCCATCCCACATTGTGCTGCAACCATGTGGGGTTGAAATACCCTGGGACCTTGAGTCATTGTGCGGTGCACCCTCTTCGGAATCGAGCTGAAACTTTGGTAGCATCCTGCTGGACCTCCAGAGACGTGATTGCAGTCCTTGAAGTACCCTCACCAGAGTGCTAGACCAGATTAGCGACCACAGAGCCGCATCCAGGCGTGAAGAAACTCTTTCCTGGAGCCTTCCCCGTTGATCCTTGCTGCAAAATCCCGTTCAAATTACTGTCTTCTGTCTTCATGACAAAGGAATCCATCAACTCGGTTTTTGGCTGCAGGTCCTGAAGTCTTCCCCGCTGCAACTCTTCCGTGCTGAGATACTGTTAGCTGGGGTATTCATTTACCTTAAGTCTGTGATTTCTGTAAAGCTTTGGATTGTTTCTTGTGTTTGGGAGTACTCATCCAGTTCACCCAGGCCCACGGCTGGAATCCTCCTAGGGCGTCTTGTCAGAAGTTTCTGGACCTGTTCAACCTCTCTAAAATGTAATACTTACCTGTTTGAACAGTCTTCCTTAGAAACGCTGACATTTGCTTCTACTGTGCCTATCCTGAACTGCCTGTTGGACCCTGGAGACCTAGTGACCACCCTGTCTGTCATTAAGAGAACTCGTGCTCCAAGAATAAAATAAATACTTTCTAATGATTGGGCCTGTTGCCTAGAAAAAAAAGAACAAGTGTTTAAAAGTGCACTTACTTGTAAATGAGTGGATTGGGAACTATAACTGTGGGAGTAAGCAGTTACAACTGTTCTTAATGAACTTGAATGTGTGTTGTGCTAGTCTTAAAAGTATATGTAAGGTTATTTTATTCACCTGTGAATTGGTTGAGCCTCTTTCCAAAAGTAATGCTGTTGGCTTTACTTAACTATTTCTTTCAGGATGTTAGTGTGCAAGTTCACCAACAGGGTCTTGCTTCCACTGACAAGTTTGAATGCAGTACCCTGTGGGAACACTACAAGAAAATATGACTACAGGTATAGGCAACCCAACCTTTGGTATAAGCTTGTACTGCACATTTTGTGTAGTGTTGAGCAGCCAGGCTTATCCCAAGATGGGAAATTTGAGCAGTAGTGGAGTTAGAGATTTATAGTTCCAAGTATTCAAATAAACTTACACTCCAAGGTTTCTTGCATAAACAATTAATAATGTATCAGTCAGTTATAAAGCCTTCTTCAGAAGGGAGCAATAGAATAGTAACACACAAATACACTTCAATACTGTACACTTTCAATTTTTGGACCAGACCATTTTCGGAGGGCCCACAGACACAACCTACACCCACAGGTGACTTCAGTAACAAGGATGCTGGCGACGTTAATATCTTACTGTTGGCATTCAGAACACTCTTAAAATGTGGGTAAAGGGCAAAGGTTATTGGTACACAAGAAATTACAAATAGTCATAAGCAAGGCAAATACTTTTAAAGCCAAGGTCAATGGGCAAAAGTTTTGGCTAGCATAAAGCACTTCTGGTAAGTAATGGAAGTCTTTGCACAAGTTGGTACGAGTCTTTGAAGAAAAGGAGAATCCATTGTAGGGCCACAAGCTGATTAGCCTTGAGTTGTGGAAGTTACAAGCACTTCTATAGTAAGAGGTAAGTTCTTAGACTTGTTTTACAGTACCTTGGTAAAGAAGAAAAGATGCAGCTGAAGACTTCTGTTCCTGTGCAGCTCTCACTGTTCCTGGGCCTCAGTCGTGGGGACAAGAGGGAGGACATCGGGGGGACTCCTGCACTGTCAAAACTGGCAAACTTTACTTCGAAGGGATTGTGTCCTCCGACGTATTCCTCATCTTAGATATATCCTTCCAGCTCTGCTGGCCTCGGAAAATTTTTTTCTCTCCAGAGGGCGCTGCGCGTCGACGTCCCTCGAGTCGATGTCCTTCGACAGCCGCCGTATCGACGCTCGACGTCATCCTGCCTATAAAGGCCGCGCGCAGCGTCCGTTGCTCAGTTCCGTTTTTCCGCGCTACTCGGTGCCTCGGAATACCGTTGCTCAGTTCTTAGTCAGATAATACCTATTTACCTCGAGTTATTCGATCCGTACTCGATGGCTTCCTCGTCGGAACCGACAACTCCTCGATCCGGCTTCAAAAAATGTCGAGATTGTGGGAAAAAGATGTCGTTGACCGATCCTCGAAGAAATTGTCTGTGGTGCTTGGGAGCCGAACACCATTGTTCGGAGTACGAGGACTGTATGTCCATGACAGCTAAGGCCCTGAAGGAGCGTAGGGGGAAGCTGGAGAAAGGTAAGACTTTTAAAGCTTCTTCTTCGTCGACGAAGTCGAGACATTCGTCTCCTCGTCACCATTCACGCTCCAGGTCTCGGAGCGGGTCTCATCACTCCTCGAGATCGAAGCACTCGAAGAGGAGACGTCGAAGATCCCCTTCTCCGTCTTCCTCTTCCTCTGTTTCGCCAAAAAGAATCCCTTGCCCCACGAAACATAGTTCCCGGGCTGAATGGGAGGAATTCAGAAAAAATATGATGAGCGTCTTCGAGAAAGCGGCCTCGACCCCCTCGAAGACTGCCGAGAGCGATGCTCTGGTCGAAAGACCCGAAGGTCAAAAACGCCGCGAGTCGCAGTACCCGGCGAAAGAAACCTCTCGAGCGCGTCTTGAACCCTCGAGTAGGACTATGACCTCCAAACCTTCCTCGAAGGTTCCGTCGACGTCGATGTAACCTTCCTCGAAGGTTCCGTCGATGTCTTCGACGCCGTTGTCGAAGGGACCTTCGACACACGGGTCTGTCGACTCGACGCTGGCCTCGACACCGGCGTCGACGCCGAGAAAAGTCATGGTGACCACACATCCAGTGACGATCCCCAGGCCCTCGACGTCGATGGCGTCGATATTGTCGAGTAGAATTCCAATTCTGTCGAGGTCCTCGAGGCCTCCACCTCTGTTTTCGACGCCACGCTCGAAGCCTTCGACGTTGGCATCGACGTTCTCAAGGCCAATAATGAAAAGTTCGGCACCCTCTGCCTTGGAAATGGGATTTACTCCCTTCATGAGTTCAGAACAATTGAGAACTATATCCTCAATTTTAGAAGAGGGTGATTTGTCTGAACAAGACACATTTGAGTTACAGGGACCTGTAACCCCAGTTAGAGAGGAATTTTCCTCTGAAGAGCGCAGGTTATAGGATCTTCATGATTCTTTACATGAGGCAAGTGGGTTAGACACTTCCCCTGAGGTGGATTTTGCTAAGCCAGACCCGGGGGAGCATGCTGAAACCCCCTACAGAGCCTTAATGGCCAGGATTACAGAGTTCATGGGGTGGTCTACACCTTCACAATCTTTCCAGCAAGATGACCTCACGGATATTCTTGACAAAGGCCCACAAGAGGATCCAGTGGTGCCCTTTCATAAAGCTCTTCAGAGAAAGATCATGATCAACTGGGAAACCCCAGATGTAATACCAGCAGTAAATAAAAAACTGTCTGCAAAGTACAGGGTATCTTCCACAGACCCAGAGTTCTTGTCTAAACATCCATCCCCAGAAAGTCTGGTGGTACAAGCAGCATCCTCTACCGATGTCAAGACGGCTTATCCTACAGTCCCACAGGACAGGGACGATAAAAAATATGATGCTATGGCAAAGAAAGTCTTTTCAGCATGTAGCATGGCGTTAAAGTATGTTAATGCTACTTGCACCCTTGCTAGGTTCAGCCATACACTTTGGGAGTGTGCTTCTACAGCGGCTGACTGCATCCCGGAGGGAGAAGAAAGGGATGCGTTCCTGAATATTATACAGGACGGTAAAGACGCTATGTGCGAATCCCTCCAGACGGGCATTGATTCGGCTGACCGTATCAGCAGAGCAATGGCGGCAAGTACATCAACCAGGAGGTTCGCTTGGTTGAGAAAGTCGGGTTTTGCCCCAGATGTGCAAGCCAGGCTCTTGAACATGCCATTTGATGGCTCTTCTTTGTTCGGGAAAAAGGCGGATGACAGTTTAGAGAAACTGCAAACTTCAAAAGCAGCAGCAAAATCCCTAGGAGCTGCAATCCGTCAGACTCCTTTTCGTCCCACGGGAACCTCTGCGAGGGGCAAGTCCTTTCGCTTCTACTCCGCATTCGGAAGAGGTAGAGGACGACCGGCTCAAAGGGGTCAAAGAAGAACTACCCGAGGTGGACGGGGTAGATATTCTAAAGCCGCAGCAACAGCAGGTGCCTCTTTACCATCGGCATCTGCATCAGCCGCCCCAAAACCACTCTGAGGACTCCCCTCACAGGACACCTGTAGGAGGCAGGTTGACTCAACATCTGGCGGTATGGCAGGCTATCACGTCAGATGCTTGGGCATTGGAAACAGTCGCCCAAGGTTACTGCCTGCCTTTCCTACGTATACCTCAGAGTCATCCACCGGGGATCAGCTCTCAGAAAGCTCCAGATCCGCTCCTCTTGCAGGAAATTTTGGACCTGCTAGAGAAAGGTGCCATAGAACCGGTACCTGTAGCAGAGAGGAACAAGGGCTGGTATTCCCCTTACTTTCTCATTCCAAAGAAAGACGGAGGACTGAGACCCATTTTGGACTTGCGAGAATTGAACAAATTCCTCAGGAAAGACAAATTCAAGATGGTCACTCTTTCTCAGATCCTCCAGGCCCTTCAGTTTCAGGACTGGTTGGTATCTCTGGACCTTCAGGACGCTTATTTCCATGTGCCTATCCATCTCAAACACAGGAAATACCTGAGGTTCGCAATTGGCAACTCTCACTATCAATTTCGAGTACTGCCATTTGGGCTGACCTCCGCCCCGAGGGTTTTCACCAAGTTAATGTCGGTAGTGGCTGCAAGTCTAAGGAGGGAAGGGATTCACGTCTACCCCTACCTGGACGATTGGCTGATCAGGGCTGTTTCTCCGGAGCAAGCTCAGATCCAGCTAAATCACGTGTGCTACTCCCTTCACAAACTGGGCTTCTCCCTCAATTTAAAGAAGTCTCAAATGATACCATCGCAGAGACTCCAGTTCATAGGAGCGATCCTGGATACTTCCCTGGGAAAAGCCTCGCCACAAGAGGTGAGGGCTCAAGATATTCTACAGATGGTTACCAAGTTCCAACATGCCCAACGTCTCCCAGCCTTCGACTTTTTGAGGTTGCTAGGCCTCATGGCATCCTGCATTTTCCTTGTGCCAGAGGCTCGCCTGAGAATGAGATCCCTCCAGTGGGCACTGAGGACTCAGTGGTCACAATTCTCAGGGAGAATGACAGATCTTCTTCAGGTTCCCGGCAGGGTGGCTCGAGACCTTCAGTGGTGGGCCTGTCAGGAGAACATTCTGAAAGGAGAACAGTTTTGGCAAACCTGGCAGGAGATAACAGTAGTCACGGATGCCTCACTCACGGGGTGGGGAGCCCACGCCAACGACTTGACCATCAGCGGTCGTTGGTCTCCATCGGAGTCCAGGCTACACATCAACCTGTTAGAGCTGAGAGCCATCAGACTTGCGTTGAAGGCTTTCCTACCAGCTGTACAAGGGAAGAACGTCCTGATAATGACAGACAACACGGTGGCCATGCATTACCTCAACAAAAGAGGAGGCGTAGGATCACTACCCCTGTGCAGAGAGGCGATGCAGCTCTGGTTTTGGGCAATCCAAGAAGGAATCTCTATCGGCAGTTCACCTAGCCGGAGAGAAGAACTTGACAGCGGACGCTCTGAGCAGGCAGAACACAGTCTCCCACGAGTGGGAGCTAGCTCAGGAAGTCCTTCAAGAGATCTTCGCCCTTTGGGGAACCCCTCAGGTAGATCTGTTCGCCACCAGCCTAAACAGGAAATGCGACCTGTTCTGCTCAAGGGAATTTCCTCCGAGAGGAGCTCTGGGAGATGCGTTCATAGTGGACTGGGAGTTTCCGCTTCTGTACGCGTTCCCACCGGTCCCTGTCATTCCTCAAATGATCAGGAGGTTGAGAAGATTCCGGCGAACCATGATCCTAATTGCCCCGGATTGGGCCAGGAGAACGTGGTACCCGGACCTTCTAGACTTGTCCATCTGCCCTCCAATTCGACTTCCGCTCAGAGAGAACCTACTCTCACAGAAGGGGGGTCAGGTTCTCCATCCAGACATCAAAACCCTCAACCTTCACGCTTGGCTTCTGAACGGCTGAGGTACAAGGATTGGGACCTCCCTGATGATGTTATGGAGGTGTTGCTTTCGGCAAGGAGGCCAGCAACAAAGTCTTTATACCGCTGCCGTTGGAACAGATTTTGCAGCTGGTGTAGAGAACAGAATATCGACCCATTTTCATGTGGTACACCAATGGTTTTGTCCTTCCTACTATATTTGGCAAATTCAGGCCTTCAAGTTGGCACCATTAAGGGCTATCTTGCAGCGCTATCTATCTTTAAGCGTACTGCGGAGGAACCATCCTATTTCAAATTACCCTTGGTAATACAGTTTCTAAAGGGGTTAACCAATGTTTATCCCCCAAGACCATTCCAAGTTCCCCTATGGGATTTAAACTTAGTACTAACTTTCCTGATGGGTACACCTTTCGAACCTCTCCATTCTTGTTCGTTAAGATTCCTTACCCTTAAGACTGTTTTATTAATAGCACTTACATCTGCTAGAAGGGTGAGCGAATTACAAGCTCTTTCTTGTAAACCCCCTCATACAATCTTTCACAAAGACAAAGTTGTCCTGCAAGTGAAGCCTAATTTCCTCCCAAAGGTAGTTTCTGAATTCCATATCTCTCAGAAGATTACCCTACCATCTTTCTATCCTCCTCACCCGGGGAAAGAGGAAGAGAGGTTACACAGACTAGACCCTAGGAGGGTTTTAAGTTTTTACATTAGTATACTAGCCAGGATAAGACAGGCAGACCAGCTGTTTGTAGGTTACGCAGGTCACAAGCTGGGGTTACCAATAACTAAGCAGACCATTTCCAGATGGATCATTCTAGCCATTCTGGAATGTTATAAACTGGCAGGGAAAGAGCCCCCTCAAAACCTTAGGGCTCATTCCACCAGAGGTATTGCAGCTTCATCGGCCCTCAAAAGAGGCGTGCCGATTAAAGATATATGTGCGGCCGCTACATGGTCGTCTGTCCATACCTTTACACATTTTTACAATCTGGATTCCTCCTCTAGTCAAGAGACTAGGCTTGGAAGAGCTGTACTGCATTCTATTCATCAATAGAAGATAGCGTGAAGTCAGTACTCCCTCCTCCGAATATAGAATACTGCTATGGGAGCCTATCTAAGATGAGGAATACGTCAGAGGACACAATCCCTTCGAAGAACAAGTT
Organism: Ambystoma mexicanum; assembly: GCF_040938575.1. Lineage (NCBI taxonomy): Eukaryota > Metazoa > Chordata > Amphibia > Caudata > Ambystomatidae > Ambystoma > Ambystoma mexicanum. The sequence continues at coordinate 306,467,801 of NC_090934.1, read as the reverse complement.
ACTTCTTACCTTGTAACGTTCTTTCGACGGGATGTTCCTCTGACGTATTCCTCATCGACCCTCCCATCCATCCCCGCAGTTCTACTTCCCTTGTTGTTGCAGCTTACGCTCCTTCAGGGTGATTAGTCTAGTCCAGACAGTAATACTGTGGGCTACAAAACGGAACTGAGCAACGGACGCTGCGCGCGGCCTTTATAGGCAGGATGACGTCGAGCGTCGATACGGCGGCTGTCGAAGGACATTGACTCGAGGGACGTCGACGCGCAGCGCCCTCTGGAGAAAAAAGTTTCCGAGGCCAGCAGAGCTGGAAGGATATATCTAAGATGAGGAATACGTCGGAGGAACATCCCGTCGAAAGAACGTTACAAGGTAAGAAGTAACTTGTTCTTTCAGTGGCTGTTTCGCGTTTCAGCTCCTTGCAGTTCAGCAAATAGCACAGTTCCTTGCTGTCAAGGTGGATTTTCCTCACATCTGAGGTCCCGCACTCGACTGAGGGGGGGGTCAAGCTTGGTCAGTCCTGCTTCATGGGTGTCCAGAGGATCTTCCAAAAGCTTTAGGCCACTTTACAAGCAACGCACACAATCTGGTTTCCCCTCCTCCCTGGCTCTAAGGTTTCCTGCAGCAACTCTGATGAAATTCAACCAGCTCCGAGATGGGTGTCCAGGTGGCTTACTTGGGAGTTGATTTGGCCCACCAACTCAAGGGGAGAAGTCATCCTTGCAGGGTTTCTCTGTCGATGCGAACTTGGCAAGTAGTCACTGCAGCAAGGCTTCACCGGGCAAACCAACGGTCCCGGATTTGCAGCAGGCATCCTATTTAAGCTCTTCTTCGGTTCCTTCGTCCTGTGGTTGACTCTGCCTTCCAAGCCAAAAGACTCTCCTTTTATTCAGTTCTCTCCCATTAATTCCAGCCTAGCTGTTACTCACCCAACAGGGTGGCTGTCCTTGCCAGACAGTCTGCCAGCCAATCACCTCGGAGTGCATTTTGGTCTCCTAGGAGACTGAGCACAGGGAGTTTCGGGCACCTCCCTCACTTCCTGCCTACCCCAGACACTCTGGAGCCAGAGGCGGGTTTCACTCCAGAAACCCGCCAAAGGCCACACTAACAGAGACCAAACCTGGATTGGCGCCCAGAGAAAAACTCGAATGACCTTTCCACAACGAAATGGTGAAAAAAGAAGACCGGGGACCATTTGAACAAAGGAGGCTCAGCGCCATTTTGAAAAACATGGTTCCGGCGATTTAACGTTACCAGAGCTGTGAACAGTTTGCGGTGGGGGTAAATTATGGTAGTTCATTACAAAACCACTGCCACCAGCCATTCTGAGAGGAAAGGGGAACATATGAATGCTACATGAGTAACTAGACAGAGGGGATACTAAGTAACCCCTCCAGCACTCTATTGTAAGATAGGGTGTGCTGGATCTAGCATTTAACAGGACTGAGTGAAGTAAATTTCACTGCACAGCTCTGGGAAACAGTAGTCGATCCCAGAGAAGGTATTTAAACCTTGGGAAATCTGGATGTCTTCCCTGTGGCACTACACTGAAGGTGCTTTGTGACACAATTTGTAAAAGATGATGCCTATGGAGTTGATTAGACTCCACAACCAAAAGGAAATGGTGTATAAAATCACATTAAAATACACTAGAGTGGCAAAAAAGTCCACACTCTCTCCAGGTAAGTCCTCCAAATCCAGCAAAGTCGCTGGGGGGGGCGGGGGGTCTCGAAGGTGGAGGGAATTAACACATTTCTGCGAATTATCCCTAACACTTGTCCCCCCCCAAGACTAAGGGACAGGAGGATTTAATCCACCCCTGGATGAATCTCCTTACTCCAGTCGGTCATTCTTCCTGGAGAGACCATCAGCATTTTTGGTGATTACACCCTGACTTGTGTTCAATGGTAAAATCAAACCCCTGTAGGCTGATCATCTTAACAATTTAGGATTTTCCCCCTTCATCTGTATTAACCATCTCAATGGTTGGTGGTCTGTTTGAATCACAAAAGTAGATCCATACAAGTATGGTCTGAACTTTTTCAAAGACCACACAATGGCAAACCGTTAACGTTCTATGGTTATCAATCTTGTTTCAGGTTCCTTCAGCTTCCTACTGATGAAGCAGATGGGGTGTTCCCTGCCTTTCTTATCCAGCTGACTCAGAAATGAACCTAAACCTGGATTGGCAGCATCTGTCTGTACAATAAAGGATTGGCTGTAGTCAGGAGCTTTTAAGACTGCAGCTTGACAAAGGGCTTGTTTAAATGCCTTAGTGCACTCCTCATTCCACCTGACCTTCTTGGGGAATTTGGGGGATGAGATCACATTTAAGGGAGAAGCTATGGTCCCATAGTTCTCAATGAAGTTCCTATAGTAACCAGTGCGGACTAGAAAGGCTCTCACCTCGGTTTCAGTAGTGGGGTGGCCCAGTCTTGTACAGCCTGTACTTTGCTAGGCAATGGCCTTATTTCACCTCCTCCAACCTGTTCGGCAGAATTGGCGGCAACTTAATATCATACACGAACACAGTTCAATACCAAACCAATAAGGTAAATTAGGCTCCTCTGAAATTGGAGTAAAATGTCATTTGAGTCACTTTAAATAGGAGTACAAAGGCACCAGTTAATAAAATAGATCACAAATGCATTCTTAGGCATTACAAATAGTTTCATTTCACTAGAGGACTTGTTTCAGTTCAATAGACCTAGGTCAAGTCTTTGCCAAAGTTCTCAGAAGTAGTCTGTATGAAAACGAATCATATGTTGGGTCACAAACTGATTAGGCCTTCAAGTTGGGAAAGTTTCACTAACTTTCACCGCGAGAGGTAAGTTCTCTCAATCGGGTTGGCACAGTACCTTAATATAAAGAAAAGATGCAGCTGAAACGTTGTTTCCTGGCAGTTCCTGCAGATCTCGCTGTTCCTGAGCCTCAATCGTGGGGACAAGAGCGAGGATGTCGGGACTCCTGCACTGCACGGGGACTGGTCAAACAAGCTGGCAAAATGGTAGATCTTCGGTTCGGTTATAGGTCAAATGGTCGAAAACAAACGATCGACAGACAAATTGATCGAAACCAAATGGTCGAAAGTCAAATGGTCGACAGCCCATAAAGAAAACGTAAACTGGTGATTTGATCGAAACACAAAGATCGAAAGACAAGTGATCGACAAACACACAAATAATATACAAGGGTCATTTGATCGACAGAAAATGGAAGCGCATTGAAATGACCATGAAAATAAAAAAGGGTCACAGGAGATGACATTAAATAAAGAGTAAAGCACCTTGTATTAGACCAATGATCACAGTTGACGGTTAGAAACGAACTGTCAGTTAGTCAGGAAAGTGACAGAGCAGCTGATCAAAACGCGCGAGTGAATAGCTTGTACGTGACTGAAAAAACGGTGAGTAAAACACACTAAATAAGCGAATCAGAGTGGTTCACAGTTTTATATTAGAAATGGGGGGGTTCCCCCCAAACACCCAATCTCTTTTCTAAATTTCTTTTTATAGAAATGCGAACTATCACAAAAACAAAATTACGATTCAATCGTTTTTTACCATTTAGAAATTCTGTATTATAATTTTAGGGAAAAAAAACCTTAACTGCACACTCATTTACCAAAAATAACAGAGTGGGTGGATTAATTTTTAAAAATTTGATATTTCAGTTACGGATCGATTAAAAAAAAAAAATGGAATTCATAAAATTGCAAAGGGGCGCAGCGCAAATAACGTATGATGGATATATATACAACAAGGAATGCACACGACAAGAAAAGAGCTATTGGAAGTGTAAGGAGTACAAAGAAAATGCCTGCAACGGCAGAGCAATAACGGAAGGAGAAAACATACGTTTAACTTGCGAGCATAACCATATGCCGGACACTACGACAGTTTTGATAAAGAAAGCGCTTAACGAATTGAAAGAAAATGTGGAAATGAAGCATCAACTTCGCTAGTAGCCAAAGCATATGAGAGGTTACCACTGCATATAACAGCGCAAATGCCGAATACAAAAACAATAAAACGGAATATAAATATTCAAAAACAACAATAAGAAAACTTACCCATGGCACCACAAAATTATTTAAACATGATTATACCGGAAGTATTACAAAAAACAGAAAAGGGAGAGCAATTTCTGTGGAAATCATTAGAAATAAAGAGTGAGAAAATGTTAATTTTTACAACTTTTCAAAATATAACACACTTGGGAAATTCAAAAACTTGGCATGGAGACGTAACATTTAAAACCTGTCCAACACCATTTCTACAGTTTTATAACATGCATGGAACAGTGATACCTCTAGTTTTCGTTTTAATGCCAGGAAAGTCGGATGAACTGTACAGCTGTATATACTAATTAATTCACAAATCTTTGCCGGAAAAAATACCACCAACAATAATCATGGACTTTGAACAGGGACAAATAAAAGCATTTTCAAAAATGTATCCAGAAACTCCTATTCAGGGATGTTTTTTTCATTTTGGTCCATATGGAAACGAATTCAAAAATTAGGATTACGGACAATGTACATAGAGGACACCGAATTTCAACACCAGATAAAGAGATTATATGCTTTAGCATTTGTGAAAGAGGACATGGTTATTAAATATTATGACACTTTGATTGCATCTGATTACAACACAAATCATGAAGAACAATTATGTAATTTAATGGACTATATGGAAAACACGTGGATTGGGCAACTTACTAGACATGGGACCAGACGAAAGGGAAAATATGAAGTTGAAACATGGAATTGCTATACATCGGTGAAGAACTGGCCGAGAACAATGTGCAAGAAGGTTGGCACAGCAAAATAAATAAAGAATTCAACTCTTAACAACCCAAAACAATGGCACTTTATCAAAAGTCTCAAAAGTGAACAAAATAAACAAGAAATAAAACTATCCCAAACACTACAACTGGAAAACCGACCAATAACCAAAAAAAAATAGACTATGAAGAAAGAATTGCAAGCATTGTAGACAATTTTGAAAATACAGAACCATTACAATTCCTAGAAACAGTAGCCTACAATTTGAAATGTTGATAACAAAAAAAAAACTCACCAGAAAAAAACACCAGCTCCATGCCAAATCCATCCATGGTGGAGAAAACCCATACCAAAAAACATCGTACTCCAAGCCAAAAAAAGTCCTTGAAAGTAAAATCCATCCAGGAAAAACAGTAATCCTCACTTTAAAAAAAGCCATCCAACCATCCGTAATAGTGAAAAACCCAAATCCATGAACATACAGTCCAAAGAAAAATGATCCAAAACACACCCCGGAGCATCCGCGCAGGCGAAATCCACGATAAAATCCATTAAAAAATCGATGAAGGAAAAATCCATTAAAAAAATCCAAGAAAAAAGGGAGCGCGAGCAAGAGGCATCCGGAACGCGAACACAGAACTTCAAAAATGGCATCTAGGCCAATGTAGAAAACGTAACAAGACATACGTTACAAACTTTTAACAGTTTAACGTTACTATACAGTTTAAAAATGGTGCAATAGCACCATCTAGTGTTGAAAAAGAAATAACATTATAACAAACTTTTTTGCATTGTACAAAAACTAGTTATATTTAATTATTTATTAATTGTTAATATATTTATTTAAAGATATTTATTAATAAATATAAAATGTATTTTACTTGTTAAAATACAAACAAAATACAAGAAATATATGTAAAACAAAAAAAGGACAAATAAAATAAAGTGAATATTTAAATTAACAAAAGTGAATGCTTGTCTCAATTTCGACCAAAAAGAAGGAATTTCGACCCTTTGACCATTCGACCAAATGACAATTTGACCAAATTGGATCGACCATTTGTCTGTTGACCATTTGACTAGACACCCTTCGGTTCGAGTAGCTGTCGTCAAGCACACAAGCTGGTGTTCTTCCCCCTGGTTAATCCTAACCAGCTCAGAGAATGGTATCCAGGTGGCTTATGAGTTGTTTGGACCCCCCAACTCAAAGTAAGAAGTCGTCCTTGAAGAGGCTTCTCTGTTGAGATGAACTTGGCAATTCGGACCCGCAGCATGGCTTGACCAGGCAAACCAAGCAGCCGTCCTCTTCCAGCTCGTCTTCGTTCTTTTGTTCCAGTGGTTGACTCTGTTTACAGTCCACAGTCTCTCCTTTTTAGACAGTTTTCTCCCATTCATTCCAGCCTAGCTGTCACCCACCCAGCAGGGTGGCTGTCCTTGCCGGACAGTCAGCTAACCAATCACGCCAGAGTGCATTTGGGTCTCCTAGTAGACTAAGCACAGGGAGTTTCGGCCACCTCCCTTCCTGCCCACCCCAGACACTCGGGCGCCAGAGACGGTCTTCAGTCCTGAAGCCCGCCAAAGGCATATGAACAAAGGGACCAACCCTGGTTTGGTGCGCTGAGACAAACTCTAGAAGGACCTTTCCAAAAAAACGGTGAAAAAAGAAGACAGGGACCTGTTTAAACAAAGGGGCTTAAGGCGCAATCTTGAAAAACATGGCTCCCGCGATTTTTACCTTTGGGAAAAATCATGGTAGTTCATTGTAAAACCACTGCCACCAGCCATTTTGATAGGAAAGGGTAGCATTTGACTGCTACATGAGTTTCTAGACACAGGGGATACTAGGTAACCCCTACAGAACTCTATAGGAAGATAGTGTGTGCTGGGTCTAGGGATTTAAAGAGTAGCAGTCAATGTAACCTCACATTCTCTGGGAAACAGTATTTTATCCCAGAGAAGGTATTTAAACCTTTTGGGAGTCTAAAAGACCTCATTGTGTCACTGCACTGAAGGTGCTGTGTAACGCACATAAAAAGATGATGCCTATGGAGTTATCTAAAAACTCCATAATCCAAGAACACGAATAAAACGCACATCAAAATACATGAGTGGGGGGAAAAAGGCTCACACTCTTTCCAGGTAAAAACAAAGAAATCAAGTCCTCAAAATCCAGCAAAGTTGCTGGGGGCTCTAAGGTTTATGAGAATTCTCCCTAACACTACCTCATGTCCAAGGTAGACCACTTTACTCTGATCAATTTGACATTTACTTGCCTTTATGGTCATATTGGCCCGCTTAAGAGCCTGCAATACATATCCTAGGTGGTCAACATGTTCTTTCCAAGTAGGGCTGAACACTGCAATGTCATGCAAGTGTGCCATGCAGAAGTCCTCCATCCCATTCAGAACCTGATTCACCAACCTTTGAAATGTAGCAGATGCATTCTTTAATCCATAAGGCATAACCTTAAACTGGTACAGGCCTGCTGAGGTTGAAAATGCAGTTTTCTCCTTGGCATGATCTGTCAGAGCTATTTGCCAATAGTCCGAGGTTAGTTCAAATGTACTGAGGAAGCAAGTTTGTTCACCAGCTCATCTGTCCTAGGTAAAGTATGGGCATCAGTCTTGGTGACTGCATTAAGTGCTCTATAGTCCACACACAATCTCAATTCTTTGGATCCTGCCTTTGGTACTAGCACAACTGGACTAGACCAAGGACTTGTAGAGGGCTTTATTACCCAGAGATCAAGCATTTTGTTGACCTTTTCCTTTAAGTGGGTCCTTACATGGTCTGACATTCTGTAACCTCTGCTTTTAACAGGTAAACAGTCGCCAGTGAGAATATCATGCTGACCCCAAGGGGTCAAGCCTGGTGATAGTGAAAACAGAGGGGCAAATTGATTTAACAGAGCTTTGCACGCCTCCTGTTGTTCCAGTGTCAGATTAGAAGAGATATTAACTCCTATCTTCCCATCTAAAGGTTGTCCCCTGAGATCATCAGGCAGAGGCTCACTCTCCTCCTCCTCCTGATCAGATGCTAGAAGCAAAGCTCCCAGGTCTGGTCTAGAGACATAGGCCTTTAGTCGATTGGTGTGAAAGACCCTGGGGGCCTCTTTAGGATTGCAGAAGTCGACCAAATAATTGACCTCTCCATGTTTCCCCACAACATTGAAGGGTCCAATCAATTTGTCCTGCAAGGCCCTCTGCCTTGTAGGTACCATAAATGGAACTAGCTGGTCTTGAGTGAACTCAACCATGTTGGCCTTCTGGTCATGCCAATGCTTCACCAGAGCCTGAACTGCTTTCAAGTTTTCTGAAGCGTCTGTCATTTGGGTCATTCTCCTTCGGAGACCTAACACATAGTCAGTGACTCTCACTATCTTGTAGGAAGGAGCGCACTCCAACCCCTCCTTGATTAGGGCCAATGGACTTCTAACCGGATGACCATAGAGAAGCTCAAAGGGACTGAATCCAACCCCTTCCTGAGGGATTTCTCTATAAGGAAAGAGAAGGCATGGCAGTAGAACGTCCCACTTTCTTCTCAGGGGTTCATCTTAAACCCCTATCATGCTCTTCATAGTTCTATTAAATCTCTCTACCAACCCATTTGTCTGGGAATGGTAGGCAGTTTAGAACTGTCGGTCACGCCACCGTTTTTCACATGGCCTCATGTAGTCGGACATACATTTTGATCCCCTGTCAGAGATAACCTCCTTTGGAAAACCTACTCTGGGAAAAATACTTAGTAGGGCCTTAGCAACTGCCTGAACAGTAACATTTCTCATAGGTATAGCTTCAGGATACCTGGTAGCGTGGTCTACCACAACCAATATAAATCTGTTGCGAGAAGATTTGGAAGGGTGTAAGGGACCAACAATGTTGATTCCTACCCTCTCAAAAGGAACTCGCACCACTATGAGGTGCACCACAGGTGCCACATTCTTGGCTCCACTCTTGCCTGTCTGACAAGTGCGACGGCTCCGACAGAATTAATCTACATCAGACCCCAATTTAGGCCAGTAGAAGCATAGAGAAATACTTTCCTTGGTCTTCTTAAAACTTAAGTGACCAGCTAAAGGAATCTCATGGGCTAACTGTAGGAACTGAGGTCTCACCACCTGGGGCACTACAAGTCTCTTGTAGTCTCCTGGGGTAGACTCAGTAGGTTCGCTGTAGAGTAGGCCATCCTTGCAGTATAACCTATGCTTCCCTGGCTCTTGCCCTTCCAGCTGGGAAGCTGTCTGTTGGCGAAGTCCTTCAAGAGTAGGACACTCTTTTACCTCTGCTGAAGTCTGCCCTACAGGGGCCAACTTCGGCCAGTAAAGACTGCACCTTAGGATGGTCTGTAGGATCCAGATCTCGAACAGGGGGAAGGTCTTCTTCCAGGTCTGAATCAACAGCATCTGACTCAACCTCTCCTGGTTGGTTCTCACACTCGGCCTCAGCTGGTGGAGTAGTCACAGGTGTGACTTTGGACTGTCCTTTCAGGGAGGTCCTGTTTAGATGCACTGGAGTACTATCTTTCTGGTTTCCTGAGACCTTGGGTTTCCCCTTTGTCTTTCTTCTTGGAAATAGCAGTTGGCTTCTCCTGTGGACTGGGTGCTACAGGTTCTTCTGTAACAACCCACTGAGAGTCATTTAAAGTGAGCTCTCTGGCCTTCCCTGTCTGCATAGCTGTGTTTAGTACAACAACCAATTTGACCTGTTAGGCGTTGGCCTCTCTCCCACTATACGGGACTCTCTAATATTGCTGTGTTTAGTACAGTTATCTTTTGGTCAATTGTGTCTCAAATCCTGCTGTGTTTAGTTTTGTAATCTTTTGGTCACCGTCTCTCTAACATAGCTGTTTAGTGCAACACCCATTTCACCTGTTAGATATAGATCTCTCTCACACTATACTGGACTCTCAAATCCTGCTGTTTAATTTTGTAATTCGTTGGTCACCTGTGTCTCAAACATAACTGTTTAGCACTGCACCCTTTTGATCTGTCAGGCATAATCCTCTCTCCAACTATACGGGACACTCAAATCTGACGGTGCCCTACTGCAAATTGTATTGTTGATTGCGAGCGCCTCTCCCACTCTACAGGATGCTCATATGTGACTGACCAACTCACACCTTAGAGAGCATTACTGTAGAGAGACAAAAATCACTGGCCGATTTACTGTGGAGTGATACTGTGATTAGGGGCTCACGCCTCATAAAATGGCAGTGAATCTTAGTTATGCCCATTAGGAAAACGCTGCAGATAATAGCTATCCTTTGCAATGCCAGGCTCACCTGCGGTGCCGGGAAGCTAGCCACATAGCTAGCTCACCATGGTGAACCTCGTCCAGGGAGACGGATATTAAGGACAGCCACCGATGACACCCAACGATATTACCCTAAATACCGCCCCTACCTCACTCAAGGCAGCGACTGAACAAGTCGACAACACCAGCTAAGAGCTACAGACAGAATCCAAATTTATAGCGGACAATTCTCTACACCCAGTACTACACCACAAGACTGCCAGACCAAAGAAAAAAAATCAACTCATCAATAAAGACCAAAACAACTCTCAAATTAAAAATGCAGCACAAACAACCTATACCAAGGGAAAGAAAAAGAACAAACACACCAGAACAGCAACAAAGACTCGCAACCGCAGAACACACTCCCACAGACGGTAACGAATAACGAACCAACGCTGAGAGAAGAGACACATCCCTCTACTTAACTCCATACCTCGCAAAGAACCGGTTACCAGAACGAACTAACCCAACGCTAGAATCAGCAACAGCAGGCAACCAAACAACCATGCAGAAGGAGGACAGACAACACTAGAAACAACGAACGTAATCGACGCAGTAACACCTTACATCACCAAAACAAGAGGAACCTCCACTCGACACCCACAATTCTTGGAAGAAAACCTGATGAAAACAAAAACCCAAGACAATAGCTAGATGAACTTTTCAAAGGGGCAACCCACTCGGCAGGACACACCCTCGACGCAATCTTCCCCAAGGAAAAACTTATCACCACAGCACCACCGATACAAATACTATGGAGCGACCATCTAATCATCCCATTCGTGATCTGACTACCAACTCAAGTTTGCATCCAACCCCCCCAAACTCACAACCACCACAAAAAGAAACTGTAAAAGCGTCAAAGCAAGCAACCTATTAGAACTGAAGATGACCAAACCCTCATCTATAGAACTAGAGCTGGCTGACCTAGATGGGAAAGCGGAGCTACTACACAAATGGATTGCTGACGCAATTGACAAGATCGCCCCGGAAAAACCATTTACCCATCAAAAAAAAGAGCAATGGCAAAATGGTTGACCCCACTACTAAGCACCATGAAAAAGGACAAGAAGATGGAACAGGAATTGAGGAAAAAATACAACCCAGAAAATAAATACTGTTCCAGAAACAAATCCGTTCATACAACAAGGAAATGCCAAAGGCAAAGAGAAGGCATCATGACAGAATCACCAATGCCACCAACACACAGAAAGAAATGTTCAACATCAAAGAAATGAGAAACCCACCAGGCTGCGACAACACCCCAACCCTCTCAGAGAAACTTTGCAACGACCTAGCAGACCACTTCCAAAACAAAATCAACGACATCCGACAAATCATACAAAACAGGCCAACCAACCACAACATTCAACCAACTGGACCGAACACAGAGCCACAGCACAAACTCCAAAACTTTCCTGAAATATCATCAGAGGCATTGGTCTTGTTGGTAAAACAAATCAAGAAAGCGTGATTACCCATGGATCCCTAACGCCCAACATCTACATATCCTCGCACAAGGAACGCCATCAGAATATTACAGAAACCTCCCAAATCTCACTAGCAACAGGAACTGTACCAAGAGCCTTCAAATCAGAATATATCAAACCGCTTCTAAAAAAAACCCACAAGTGGTGACGTAGAATACTTCCAACTACAGGCCGATTTCAAACGTTCCCTACCCATCAAAACTCCTTGAAACCTACGTATACAAATGAACCCAAGAACATGTAGAAAAACACTACCTGCTAGACCAAGCACAAGTTGGTTTCAGACTGGCAAGAGGAACAGAAACAGCACTACTATCCATCTGGGACGACCTAAAAACGAACGCGGGCTCCAACACAACCTCAGCCCTGATTCTGCTCGACCTCTCCGCAGCCTTCGACACAGTTAGCCATCACACCCTAACCAAAAGACTAGAAGACATAGGCATAACGGGCATGGCACTACTCTAGATTAAATAATTCCTAGCAAACAGAACAGAAACTGTATGGATAAAACCCTTCAAATACACCCCTTGAATTAACGACTGGAGTACCACAAGGGTCCTCACTATCACTACTGTACTTCAACATCTACCAGACTCCAGTAATCAGAATCTTCAAAAATACATTTCATGCTACAACTATGCAGATGACACTCAAATCTACAAAATCGAAGACACTCAAGCTGATCACTCAACCCTAATCGAGTGTCTAAAAGAAGTATTTAACTGGATGAATGCCAACAACTTGAAAATCAACCCAGGAAAGACAAATCATGATTATATCCAAAAACCAAGAGAACACCTATATTCCGTGGCCAACTTTAATGGGAAACACACCAACACCATCTAAGGTAGTAAAACATCTGGGAGTCCTGATGGACAACACCCTAACCTTAGAACCACAAATAAATGCCATAATCAAGAAATGCTGCTTCCTCCTCCACACGGCAAGAAGAATCCTACCTTTCCTCTCCTTCACCCACAAAACACTGAATTGTCGCCCTCATCATGTCAAGAATCGACTAAGCAAACAACCTCTATCTCGGGATACCAGAATACCTCCTGAAGAAATTACAACAGATCCAAAATACAGCAGCCAGACTGCTCCTCAAACTACCCAGAAGAGACCACATCACTCCTGCCCTAAAAACACTGCACTGGCTCCCAGTCAAACATCACATCACCTTGAAAACAATGTGCATAACACACAGGTCAATCAGCGGACAAGGAGCAGAATTCCTACAAAAGAAAATAACAATCTACAAGCCAACAAGACTCCTCAGATCAAGCAACGAAATCCGCCTGGAACAAAAACCATACCAATTTAAGAAAAAACTTGGGGGGGCCCCCCTCCTCCTCCCATTTTGCAGCAAAAACCTGCAACAACATCTCGAAAGAAATAAGAAACACCAAAGACCACCTATAATTCAGAAAATTACTAAAAACCTGGTTCTTCAACACTACAGATACAAACTAAAAAACCGAAACAATGGAACAGAAAACTCAAAGAAAATGGTGACTAAATTTAGGATGACACTGACCACACCTAGAACAGACCAGAGACAGACACTACAACAAGAGAGACGATGTTAAGTCGAATAGGATACAAGCGATGACCATTAGGACAGAAATCGGCACCCCTAGCTAACAACCTCACCCGCCCCATAATTGCTAACAGGTATCATACTTGTATAGAGTTGTGTGAATGTTAGCACTTGCCACACTTGAACTATGTTGTGGACATTGGCATGGGCATTGACCATAAGGAGTTCCAAATGAAGGCAGGTGCTGCCCCTGGGCGCAATTGCAAGCGTTGGCATGTGCCACATTTCGAAGGGCCAACCACTCACCACATATGGATGGAGTAGCCTTGGCTAGTCAATACCACGCACTGACTGGATCGGGAATGCTCTCTTGGCCAGATTTGAAGGGATGCACAAACGCCTGCTACCCCGCATACAGACAGGTGGCACGTAGGTGGCCATGGTCGAACTTGGATATGGTTATGAATGTGAGTGGATGCCACGTGTGAAATGGACTGTGAGTATTGGACGGCCTAGATCAGGACAGAGACGCAGAGATGCTCCCGCACCCCACCTAGAGAGAAAACGGAAATTCAGCGCCTCACTTCCGGAAAGCAATGCCAACTAACCAATCCACTAACAATTTTACCCCTCTGCATACACCTCTCAAACTCTAACCAAACATAACCACAAGCCTACAACACAACAATCCGCACAAACGTCACTACACTGCAACAAAACAACAAACCACACATAGACTCGCACAACAGCACATGACTACCGACTGTAAGCCCAGCCAAAGGACACACTGGGCTGTGGCCGCCAACAGCACATCGCTGCTCTCTTGCATTTTTCCAGCTTATCCCCACAAACTCACCTCCCCATCCCTCTTTTTTTTTTTTTTTTTTTTTTTTTTTTTGTTCAGAGCCGCCGCAGTGCCAGGCGACCACTTCAGTAATTCTGTATCCAGTTTAACATTAACATTTAAAGTGAGCTCTCTGGCCTTCCTTGTCTGCTCCTGCTTCCTTTTACTGGGAGGCCTGGGGGTGCTTGATACAACTCCGAGAGTTTTTAAGTTGTTCCCCAGAATGACTCTACCAGGCACCTCACTTTGTACACTAACAGGTATTCTTACAGTCATGTTGTTGCATTGCGTGAGAGCTGGTAGTATTGGAACCATCTGGATAGGGCCTCCAGCAAGCTTAGCAGGACCTTTTGGTGCCTTAGCAACATCCTTGGGTTTGAAGAAGTGTTCGCCCACCACTGTGATGCTGGCCCCAGTGTCTCTAATGGCAGGGGTCTCCTGAACATTTACAAGTACACTGTCCTTGTAGTATTCTTTTGTGTTATCTAGTATAAAGTTGTACACATTTATATTCTGCTGTTCCCACAGGCCCAGGGACACTAAAACACTTTCAGAGATCCCAATGGGGTCTTCATCCAATAAATGAAAGTTTCCACTTGCCATATGTACTTCTCCCCCAGGGATGAAGGCTAAGGCGGCATTGTGGACCCCTGAAGGTTACCCCTTGCATCTGGGATCCCCTTTCACATGGTCAGTGGACCCACAAGCATAACAGTTACCAAATGTTTTCTGAAATGGGGTTTTCTGCTGATCTCCCTCTGGTTTGGCACCATAGGTTTCACTAGACTGACCTGGTTTCCCATGTGGCTTACCCTCATGTGTGTGGCCCTCTTTTGGATTGGAGGTTTTGGAATGCTCTGTCATCTTTCTTGTGCTGTTTCCCCTCAACCTTTTTGTGAGTGGCCCCAGAATCCTTGTGAGAAGCCCTGTTGGCAACCCACAAGTCAGAAGCTTTTGCCAGCTTCTTGGGATCAATCTCTTTTGAGTGAGCCAAGTGCTCTCTCAGCTCAGGAAAGCAGCCATCAAAAATAGATTAAAACAAAAATAGACTTCTCATACCTTCAAAAGTAGTTACTTTGTAACACTTAACCCAACCATCTAAGTTCTTAAAAAATTCACACACCCAGGTAGGCCAAAAGGTACCATCAGTCTTTCTGAGGGCCCTAACCTCATAAGGTACTGGGAAGGAGTTTTCCCAAATCTAGCTATCAAAGCTAGCTTTACACTGTCATACTCCTTTCTTTCAAGTTCCCCCACCTCCATTACAGCATCAGTTGCAACCTGGGGGAGCCTAGACAGAAGCCAAGGAATCGGCTGATTCCCTGTGTAACTCTGAATCCCATAGTTGTACTCAAAAGCACCCAACCAATCCAAAATATCAGGTTTGGCATCATACATACTCACTGCTTTTTTAGGCATGCATGGTCTCTTTGGACTGGAAGACCTAGAAAACTCTGGGATAAAAAAGCATGCTGCATTTCCAGTTCCCTTAACTTGTTGTCTTGATGTTTGGCCTCAGCTTGGATTTGTAATCTTTTCAACTCTAACTCAAGTCTCATTCTCTCAAGAGATGCAAACTCTGGACTCAGTACTGGACCTGGTAGGGTCCCGGTGGCTGAAGGTTGAGGACAAGAGGGGCTCTCCTCATGAAACTCCTCTTCTGACTCTTCTATGACATTGAAGTTATACTCTGAATTATCATCCTCAATATTATTATCCACATTTCCTATGTTACTAGGTGTAACGGGCCTACTACCCAGACTTTGATGATTAAACAGTCTTGCAATGAGTTCATTTTTCTTTCCTTTAACACGGGAGACTCCTGGCCTTACACATTTCTTTCAGTTGTACTGTCAAAATGACCATGGCTTCCTCACTGAAGTTATCCATATTTGGCATGTTTAAACAATTGCTATTCTAGTGGAGCTTACCCTTGTGAAGGTTTAGTTGAACAAAAGCAAAGCAAATCTTATTGTAACAACTCTACAATCTATCCTCACCGCCTGCCACCAGTGTTGGGCAAGATTGTATGCAGTACCCATAGGGTACACTACAACCCTGACCTCCTGGCAGTAGTAACCCAACCTTTGGTATAAGTCTGTACTACACAGGTTGGTAATGAGGATGAGTAGCCAGGCTTATCTCAAGAGGGGTCAATGTGATCTGTAGGGGAGTTAGAGTTCACAATGACAAGTATCCAAGCAAACACACACAGGGTTTCTTGATATAACAATTATTAATTTATTTACCAGTCTGTTAATGTAAGCCTTCTTCAGAAGGGAGCACTGGTAAACACCACACAAATATACTTCATAATTACACAAGCTCTTAGTTCAGAATCAGTAAATACCCATTTGGGATGGCATACAGCAGAGACCTACACCCTTGGGTGACTTCAATTGCTAGGGTGCTGTAAGACATTAATGTATTACTGTTGGCATTCAGAATTAGTTAAGAGCGAGTCAAAGGGAAAGATTATTGGAGCAAACAAGATAATTCAAATATTTCTTAAGCAGACAAATACTTTCAGATCCCCCAATATTCAGTTAAAACAGGCTAAGCCAAAGTCAATATGCAACAGTCTAGATAGGCTGAAACACTTCTTTCAAGGTAAGTAGAAAAGTCTTTGCACAATGTTTCAGTATTCTTTGAAGAAAAAGATGGATCAATGTAGGGCCACAAGCTGTTAGACTTGTGGGTGGTAGAAGATGCTAGCAACTCTACAGCAAGAGGTAAGTTCTCTTAGATGTTGTACAGTACCTTTTTAAAGTGAAGAAAAGTTGCAGCAGATGACTCCTGTTCCTGTTCAGCTCTTTAGATCTCACTGTTCTTGGGCCTCAGTCGTGGGGCCAAGAGGGAGGACGTTGTGGGGGGACTCCTGCACTGGGATGGTCAAAACTCGCAACCTGCAAACTTCACTTTCAGTGGCTGTTCAGTGTTTTCAGCTGCTCGCGTCTGGATGGACTTTCCTTCTGGGGTCCCGCACTCTGTTGAGGGAGCTCAGGCTCGGTCAGTCCTGCTTCCTGGGGGTCTTGGAGGATCTTCCTGGGGCTCTTGCCCAACTTAAAAGCAACGCACACAAACTGGTGTCCCTCTCCCTGGCTCTACGGTTTCCAGCAGCAACTCTGTGGAAATTCAACCAGCTCCGAGGTGGATTACTTTGGATTTGATTGGTCTCACCTAATTGTGCTGGGTCTAGAAAGTTACAAATGTAAGTAAGGTCAATTTCACTTTACTGCTCTGGGAAACAGTAATTCATCCCAGAGAAGGTAGTTAAACCTTGTGAAATCTAAAGACTTCCATGTGTCACTGTACTAAAGGTGATCTGTGACACAAAGTAAAAGATGATGCCTATGGAGTTTGTCAGACTGCACAACCAAAAACAGTGTACAAAAATCACATTAAAACACATGAGTGGGAAAAAGGGACTTGCGCTCTCCAGATTAGAAAAATCAAGTCCTCAAAATCCAGCAAAGTCTCTAAGGTAGAGGGAATTGGCACATTTCTGAGAATTCTCCCTAACAGTGCCTTTCACTGCGTTGTCCTCTTTGTGCTGTGTTCATTGTGGAGAAAGTTTGTTGGAATGAGAGATCCCCTTTGTCTAATATATGCGATAAATTACCCCCTGCTGTACGTTATTAGGATATTGCAAGTCACCAAGGAGTTTCATCACCAGATAGAGCAACGTGGCCATCCTTATAATACATGGCCACACTGTCATCTCCTTTAATACATGACCTCTTAATACAAGGTCGGAGATCTTCCATTTGCTTATCCTTGTGATAAGTGTAGAATCGGTTTGGGTTTAAAAAGGTAATATGCAGATTCTAATGTTTTGCAGAGAATAGTTTAAGCAATTTAATAAAATGCTTATTAAAATGTTCATGTTGTGGAATAAAATAAGTAATGACATGTAGGAATCTGCATGTGTTAGTCATTGGTGCACAATCTAAACATTCTACCATAAACAGTTCCTTTTCATTTAATGGCTGTAAAGTATCACGGAAAAATGTTTTGCAAGCAAGGAATTTAAAAAGCTTGTCACTGTTTTGAGTGCTGTATCGACAGCTGGAAGTATTCTCTGTGCTAGCTGTTGCATCAGGCATTGTGACATCACAACTGAAGCACAATAACGGATTAGTCATTTTCTTATTACAGGTCAGTTGTAATGTCCCAACTAGCCTGCAATAAGAACATTATTGCCAGATTTTATACATATTTTGCAGGCTGCCATGTATTATAAGAGTATACATTTTAACATTGTCAATGCAATTTAAGGTAATTGTACAATTGTGAAATCTCTAAATGGACATAATTCGAAGTGCTGGATTAATGCGTTTGCATTTTCACAAAGGGAACAAGACGAGCTCTCCTTGCTGGATTTAGCACGGCAGTAAATGTAGCTTTTGTTTGCTGCAACCTACCTAGCCTTTCATAAAATTATGGTCCGCTATAAACTATTCTAGTGTAATAATGGAAGGATTGTACCCTCCTCCAGGTGTTTGCTTTGTCTACGCACCCCTACGGTTGCAGAGTGATTCAACGGATTCTCGAGCACTGTTTGCCGGAGCAGACACTGCCAATCTTGGAAGAGCTTCACCAACACACAGAACAGCTAGTGCAGGTGAGTGATTGTTTGTTTTGTTTATATTGGGGTAATGCTTAGGGGGAAGAAACTAGGTATTCAGTTTTGTTTTGGAATTGCCTATTTTTGACTTGAGATAGATGTGTGTGTGTGTGTGTATGTATATATATATATATATATATATATATATATATATATATATATATATATATATATATATTTATTTATTTTTGAGGCTTGTAGAATCTGCTTAGATCACATGCTGTGCATAGGCCGACATCTAGTGGAAGGTGCAGAGTATTAGTTTGTTTTTCGAAACTCGAAAATGAGCGTCGACACAGGGCGTGCCAGTAATACTATCCCTAGTGTGACGTCTGTACCCATGATCCCTCACGCGTTTAGGACCCTCAGAATGTTTGTTTTCCGCCATACTGGTCGGAAGCATTGCTCAGAGTTCCCTGGCTTTCAGCCATTTAATCAAAAAATCAATATTAATTTCCCGGTTCTTTCACTCCCACGTCGAGACATCGAAGATCGGCGCCGGTCCGAACAACAAACAACTATCGAGAGCTGCACGACAGACTTTGAGCCACGGAAGGCCGCTGGCCTCGGCCCGGGCTTTGGAAGGCCTCTGGCCTCGGCCCCTGCAAGTAGGGAGAGTTGGAGGATGGAAACATAACTACACTCTTATTATTTCCTACACACGCCAGCCCGCTCCCATAGGTGCATATGGAGAGCACTCTATTTAAATTTTGCCCCAAGTGCAACCGCAAGTATCCTTGGGTTGACAAACACGCCACCTGTAACCTCTGCTTGCCGAGGGATCACCCCGAGGCGAACTGCAGAGCGTGTAGCCTCTTCAAGGCGAAAACACTAAAGGACCGCTCGACCAAACGTTGGGCCCACCACGCCAGGCAACTAGAGGCCATGGAAGCGAAGGGTGCCTTCAGTGATGGCAGCGACGCCGTACTTTCGGACGGCGCAGGCACAGGTGTTGAAAGACGCGCAAGTCCCCGACCTCGCAAGATTGACGAACAGGGCAGTTATGGGGAACACACCCGGCGACACGAGCGCTAACCACACCACTACTACACATAAACACTTGTAAGTCCAACCGAGACTCGATACGCGTGTCGAGTTATCGGAAAGAGGCACAAAGAGAGTGGTCCACGAATCCGGTGTGTCCTGGGCGTTGCAGAACGACATCGCCGCATGACACAAGGCAACCATCCACAGTTGCCAAGAGTGCCTCGCTTCCCCAAGTCACGGAGGTACGTTTGTCAGAAGACAAGGCCGACCTGCACCCCCAGGCCGCACACCAGGAGTCGGCTCGGGCAGCCCGTGCGGCGTCTGCCTCCGAGTGCTGACGTGCACACTCGGTAGAGAGAGTAACCCCGAATCTTGCCGCCAGGCGTCGAAAAGCTCAGAAGGTGAAAACATCAGGGAAACACTTCTTCTCAAGGGAATGGGGGTAAAAAGCAGAAAGTCTTCTCAACCTACTTCTGCACCTCAGACACATAGGCAAAACAGAAGTCTTCAGATAAACAAAAATCCAAGACCCCTGTTTCTGCCCCTAGGTCCAAGACCGTTATAGAAGAAAAGACTTCTCAGGAAGTCGTCATTCCCAGCTCCAAAGAATGGAGCAGTGAAGAAATAGACAGGGTTATGAGGAGAATGTCTTCCCTGGCTGATTTCTACTCTAAAAACCCGGAACATTTCCTCAGCTATACCCCAGATAACGCTACTCCTTCAGGATCCAGAGACCCTCAGCCCCTTAGTAAAAAACCTCGGTTTGGGACGCCAACTCAGGGCCTGGGTTCAGACCCTTTCTACATACAACCCTACCAACAGTATGATGAAGATCCTCAACAGTGTGATAAGGATACCGATTTAGTAATGTTGGATGACCAAACGGGGGTTGATTATTATGGAGATGACAAGGGCCAAGATGGGGAGGAGGAAGACGTCGCAGAGGTCTACAGGATAGACTCTCCTGTTAGCAAAGAACCTCAGGTTACCGACTCTCCAGTAGATAACCAGCCCCTCCTAATTGAGGTCTTGTCAAAAGCTGCAGGGCACTTCCGCACAGACACTCAAGGGGCGCAGGAAGAGAGAGACTTTGCAGAAGAACTAGTAGGAGGAAAAAGACCCATTGCTCATGCCATCCCAATTCTCAAGTCCATCCAAAGGAGAATTAATGCTTCCCGTCTCACTCCTAATCTCACCAGGGCCGTAAACCCCAGAATTGAGATTGTTCAGGGCCGCCCAGTCAGACCCACTTTACATGAGGGGTCAACTGAAGCCCGACTCCTTGGTAATGGCAAACACCAGAAAGAGGGCGGGGTCTCTATCACCCTCTGAGGCCCCCCCACCCCCCAGACAAGGAGAGCAAGAGAATTTACGGGTTGGGAAGGAAGGTAGCCTCCACTTCCGCTTACCAAGCAAGGATTACCAACACCACCACTCTGCTGGCAAGTTACAATTGCCACCACTGGGAGCAGGTAGCTGCCCTCATTGTCTCCGCACCGGAACCACTAAAGGGTCAGTTGGCCCAGATCGCGTCGGAGGGAAGAGCGTGTCCGGTTGCATCCTTAAGACAACCTTTGACGCCGCAGACAACGCTGGCCGGCTCATAGCAGACAGCACTGTCATTAAGAGGCATGCGTGGTTAAGACAGTCAGGGTTTAAATCCGAAAGACAGGCACCCCTAATCGACATGCCGGTGGAACCTAATCTTCTGTTTGGCAAGCGGTTGAGGACGCATTAAAGACTGCCAAAGACGAGTATGATACTCTGAATTCCCTGGGACAATTGACAAATAAGCCCCCTCATCAAAGAGGGAATAGTAATTTTCGTCGCCCACGCGGCCAAAATTCCCAAAGGGGCTCCAATTATACACAGGGACAGGGTACATCATGGGGTAACGACCAGCAGACTACCCAGAGTTACAACGGAGAAAACAGAGGGGCCGTGGTAAGGTTAGAGGCAGCCCCAGCAGAGGCAGCACGCCTCCCGCTAAACAGTGACGCCGCGCTCTGGGTCCCTTATCACGCATCCCCAGTAGGGGGACACATTACCAACTTCACCCAAGCTTGGGAAGGGATCGCGTCAGACAGATGGGTGCTGTCCACAGTGTCCGCAGGATACTGCATAGAACTGCTCGAGCGTCCCTGAAACCACCCCCCCACGTCAAAAAGTACATTCCTTGGACCACCAGAATATTCTCCTCGAGGTGATCGTCAATCTTCTAGCAAAGGACGCAATAGAACTCGTCCCGGGCAACCAGGTAAACAAGGGTATTTAGTCAACTTACTTCCTTGTGCCAAAAAAAAAAAGATCTGACAATGCGCCCAGTATTAGACTTGCGCCCTGCAAACAAGTATGTCAAGCCCCAAAAGTTTTGCATGGCTACTCTCAGAGGTAATCCCCCTCCTAAAAAAGGGGGATTACATCGCAACATTGGATATGAAAGATGCCTATTTTCATATTTACATGTTCCCAGCGCACAGAAGATTCTTGCGTTTCAAGTTGGACAGTCAGTACTACCAGTTCAAGGGCAGCGGCACACCTGCGCAGGGAGGCAATACCAGTGTACCCTTACCTGGGCGACTGGCTCATCACAGGGGAGACCCCAGTAATTTGCAGGTCAAACATTCAAAGAACGATCAACCTCCTCTTCGAATTGGGTTTCTCCATAAATGAAAAAAATCAAGTCTGGTGCCAAGCACCTCCAAACAGTTCTTAGGAGCTGTCTTAGACACTCAAGAGGGGTTGCCCTTTCCATCAGAGGAAAGAAGTCCGGTTGCCAGATAAGGGTGCGCAAAGCGATGCGTTTGCTAGGCATGATGGCGTCATGTATTTTCCTGGTCCCCCACGCGCGCCTGCGCATGCGACCTGTGCAAGAATGGTTGGCGAAACAGTGGTCTCAGGCAAATGGTCAGTGGGAAGATCTAGTGGTCGTTTCGCCAACACTTGTTCAAAGTCTTCACTGGTGGACAAGAGAGAACCTATCAAAGGGGAAACCCTTCTACGATCCAGAAGTACAGGCTGTAGTCACTACAGACGCATCCCTGTCAGGGTGAGGAGCACACCACCTCCACCACACAGCTCAGGGTCTCTGGTCTCACACAGTAGCCAAGAATCCTATCAATCTGCTAGAGATTCTGGCAGTATTCAGAGCGCTTCAGGCGTTCGAACCCCACCTGTTGAACCTGTCAGTGCAGATCCTGACACAGCACAACAGCGATGTTTTACCTAAACGAACAGGGAGGGACTAGTTCACCAAATCTGTCCAAGCTTGCCCAGAAAATTCGGAGATGGGCAGTCAGACGGAACATTTAGCTGTCATCTCAACATGTTCCAGAGGATCTCAATTCGCAAGCGGACGCTTTAAGCAGAGATCCCCTCCCAAGAGAACACAAATGGTGTCTACTCGGAGAAGTTGTAGAAGACCACTTCTCACAGTGGGGTTTCCCCACTACAGACCTATTCGCCACAGGTGAAAACAGGCAATGCACAGAATTCGCATCCAGGTTCCCCCAGCCAAACTCCAAGGGGAACGCCCTGTGGATGAACTGGTCTGGAATGTTTGCCTATGCTTTTCCATCAACCCATCTTATGAGGAAAGTGGTCAACAAGATGCACAGGGCATCGATGACGCTCATCCTCGTTGCTCCCATGTGGGCGAGGCAACCGTGGTTCCCACACCTACGCAGACTAGCGGTGTGCGAACCAATCCGACTCCTGTGCTGGTACAACCTACTGTCCCAGCACCAAGGACAAACAGTGCACCCTCAACCCAACTCAATGAACCTGGCAGCATGGCTCCTGATGTCATAGAGTTTGGACATCTCAATTTACCTCAGAGATGTTTGTACATCCTAAAAGAATCTAGGAAGCCAAACACGAGGTATTGCTACTTTGACAAATGGAAAAGATTTGTTATCTGGTGCCAGAATAAGCAGATCAAGCCTGTTGATTGCATTCCTTCCACTATAGTCACCTACATGCTCCACCTGCTGGCCGCAGGGTTGGTATTTAATTCACTGAAGGTACACCTGGCAGCTCTGTCAGCATACACCACCTCGCATAACAAGGTATTGTGGAAAGTACCAGTGGTTAAAGCCTTCATGGAAGGAGTAAAGAGACTTCACCCTCCAATTTCTAACCCACCACCTGGTTGGCACCTTAATGTGGTGCTTGCTAAGCTCATAGGCCCACCATTTGAACCCATGCATAAAAGCAGTCTCAAACACCTGACATATAAAACGGCCTTCTTGGTAGCCATTACGTCTATAAGAAGGGTCAGTGAAATTCAGGCTCTGTCAGTGCAGGATCCTTTTGTTTACTGTCCATAAAGATAAACTGATTTTACGAACACACCTTAGGTTCTCACCTAAATTTATTTGAAAATTCCACGTGAACCAGTCCATCAAGCTTCTGGCTTTCTTCCAAGACCCACAAAGCTCGGCTGAGGTGAAACTACACACCCTAGATGTGCGTAGGGCGGTCCTATACTATGTAAACAAAACCAGACCGCTAAGGAAAACAGACCGTTTGTCTCCGTAGCTACAGGCAAAGAGGGAGATCGTGTCTCTAAAGGTGCCATCTCTAAGTGGATTATAAACTGTATCCAGCTGTGTTACTCCCTTTCTGAAAAAACTCTGCCTTTTACGCCAAGAGCCCACTCTACAAGAGGCATTGGGGCCACTCTGGCTTTCATCGCAAATGTACCCCTTGACACAATTTGCAAAGCAGCTGCCTGGAGCTCTATTCACACATTTACTCAGCACTACTGCATTGACACCCATTCCAAGACAGATGCTCAAGTGGGACAAGCGGTTCTAAGACATTTATTTGCTCATGACCCTTCTCACATCCCACATCCTTCTAACACTGCTCGCTAATCTATGCACAGCATGTGCTCTAAGTAGATTCCACAAGCCTCAGAAGGGATACTTTACTCACTGCAATCGTATTTCTGATGCTTGTATCTGCTTAGATTCACATGCGACCCGCCCTTCCTCCCCTCTGAGAGAAGGCGCATGGATGCTTGTAGTCTTATCTTTCTATCTGCTTGGATAATCTGTACTTGCGCTACTCCTCATGCTACCTCATGACAGAAAAAATACAATCTGATGGTCCTAGATGCGTGAGGGATTATGGGTACAGTGGACGTCGCACTAGGGGTAGTATTACTGGCACTCCCTGTGTCGACGCCCATTTTCGAGTTTCGAAAAAGAAAGTAATACTCTGCAGCTTCCACTAGATGTCGGCCTATGCACAGCATGTGAATCTAAGCAGATACAAGCATCAGAAATACGATTACGGTGAGTAAGGTATCATATATATTATATGATACCTTACTCACCGTAATCGTATTTCTGATGCTTGTATCTGCTTAGATTCACATGCTGCGCATAGGCCGACATCTAGTGGAAGCTGCGGAGTATTAGTTGTTTTCGAAATTCGGAAAGGGACGTCAACGCAGCGTGCCAGTAATATTATACCTACTGTGGTGTCCACTGTACCCATTGTCCTTCACGCGTCGAGGTCCCTCAGATTGTTTTTTTACGCCATCGTAGATGGACGCTATTTCACAGAGTTCTCCTTTCGGGATACCGCCATTGATTTATACAAATTAGAGATTTCTCTTCCTATCCTTTATATTCTACATCACTGACTATCGAACATCCGACAGCAGTGAAGAAACGACCGTCGAAGACTCCCATCGACAGATCCATCCGGCCCACACAGTAGGGAAAGGGGGTACATTCCAGAATTTTGTTGCCCCTATTCGTACATTATTGTTGCCTAGCTGCCGTGTCTTTACATTATGGATAGAACCCCTTTCAAATTTTGGCCGAAGTGCAACAAATGGAACAAAAAATTCCCTTGGGTCGAGAAGCACCTTGTGTGCAACCTTGTCTCCCTCGGGATCACGTCGAAGGTAGCTGTCAAGCCTGTAAGCTCTTTAAGCCCAAGACGTTAAAGGCCTGTTTAACCAAGCGCTGGGCCCACCACTCCATGCAGGTCGAGGCCACCATGGACGTGGAGGGGACTTTCAGCAACTGCAGCAATGCTGCGGTGTGCGATGGGGATACTTCGGTTTCCCAAGCGCAGGCCCCCGGCCCTACAGACAGGCTGACGGCCTGTTACGGGGAAGACACCCGGCAGCAGTGGCGCTCTCACAATCCCTTCCACTAAGCGCACAACCCACGGCCGAGACTTGACACGTTCGTCGAACAAAGGTCCAACACGACATCTAGGGATTGGTCCGTAGAATCACTGTCCTCTGGGCACTTGAGGTCCCAATCGCCACATGACCGGCCCGACTGTCGAAAGACAGAACAGATGTCGTGACTAAATCCATTCCCGAACGTTGCACGTCAGTAGACGAGACTTTGGCTGATTCTGTAGTGAACTTCAACATTCTTTGTCCAAAAGTTTTTAAAAAACCTATACAGGTGTGCCTAGGCCATTTGGTTAAAAAAACACGTCCCAGAAGGCCTAATAAAGGGGAGGGAGACCAAGAAGAAATCTTCTAAGACCCCTCACGGGCAAAGGTCCCATAAGGATAGGTCCCCACACAAGGGTAAGGACTTTCAAACAGGATTCCATGTCTATAGCCTAAAGAAAAAGGGCCAGCATTCACCACAGGTCCCAGTCACTGCTCAGGATCAGGGGTTTCCTTTGGACCCTATGTCCATCCCTAGCTCTGCCCAATGGACGTGAGGGTATTGATAGGCTCATGAGAAGGATGAACTTCATGGCAAACCTTTTTTGAAAAATACCTTAATTACTTCCAGAGTCTTCAGTCCACCCCACCCACAACAGTGTCCTCTAGTTCTCAGGTTCCTGTATCAGCCACTGCTTGTCAACCCCCTTCAAAGAGGTCTCGCCCCCTACCCTAACTATTCCATTGCAGCAAGACCCCGCCCCCCCAGTCATTGACCTGTATGACCCAGGACCTCTATGTAACCCAAGAGGCTGCAGACCCTTACTATGGTGATGATGAAGAGCCAGACATGTATATCAGACTCTGCCATCAACCAGGATCCCCCTGGGGCAGATTCACCTATAGATAACCAGCCACTACTAAACAGCCTTCTCATCAAGGCAGCTGAGCACTTCCAGATAAAAACGCAGGAAACTCAACAAGACAAAGACTTTGTTGACAACATTTTGGGGGATAAGAAGACTGTCACTCAGTTCATTCCCCTCCTGCAGTCTATTCAGCGGAAGATAAAACCCTCGCTGGAAACGCCTAACCAGACGTGGGCAGTTAATCCCTGCATCGAGAATCTCTTCCGACCTGCTCAATCAGACCGTCACTATATCAGGGAACAGCTCAAACTTGACTCGCATGTAGTTGCAACAAGGAAGAGAACGGGAACACCCCTAAGCACCTCCGGACATGGAGAGCAAGAAGCTGTATACGATGGGGAGGAAAGTGGCCTCTTCAGCTACCTTTCAGGCGAGGATAGTTAACACCACTCTGGCGAGTTATAACTGCCATAAATGGGATGAAATATCGGCTTCATCATGAGCCCCTGAACCCCTTAAGACACAATTGGCCTTTGTGGCTGCAGAAGGCAGAGCAGTTTCTATCTGCATGCTAAAAAGTAATCTGGGCGCTGCTGACCATGCGCACAGGATTATTGCAGAGGGAACAATCATTAAGCGTCGTGCTTGGCTACGCCAGTCCGGCTTCAAGCAAGCGACGCAAGCCACGCTGCTTAATGCCTATTGAGCCCAACGTACTCTTTGGGAAGGCTGTTGAAGACTCTTTGAAAACTGCTAAAGAAGAATAAAATGCACTAAAGTCATTGGGCCAGCTGACTAATAAACCCACTGGCCAGAGAGTCAATGGTAATTTTCATCGCTCACATGGACGAAATTAAGAGGGGTACAGGCTACAATCGGAATCATGGAGCATCCTGGGGTAACAATCGAGGGCAGGCCTCACAAGTTTACCAGAGGGGGCAGCGCAGATCCAGTGGCCGGGGCAGGTCCTTATCTAAAGGTGGTACCACACCACCAAAACGGTGACTACCCGCTTCAGGTGCTGTTAGGCAAAGTTTGAATGCAGCACCCTCTGGGAACACTACAAGCAGCTTTGACTACAGGTATTGACAACCCAGCCTTTGGTATAAGCTTGTACTAAACAGTTTTGGTATCGTGTTGAGCAGCCAGGCTTATCTCAATAGGGGAAATGTGAGCAGTAGTGGAGTTACACAAAGATTCAGTTACAGGTATTCAAATAAACTCTTACACTCGAGGTTTCTTGCATAAACAATTATTTGTCAGTTATAAAGCCTTCTTCAGGAGGGAGCAATAGATAGTAACTCACAAATATACTTCAATACTGTACACTCAGTTTTTGAATCAGACGAAACCCTTTTGGGATGACTCAGACACAACCTACACCCACAATTGACTTCAGTAACAAGGGTGCTGGGGACATTAATATCTTCTCAAAAAGTTGTTAAAAGGAAAAGGTTATTGGAACACAAATTGCAAATATTCATAAGCAGGGCAAATCCTTTCAGATAGCTCTAAGAGTCATTCAATTCAATAGGCTAAGCCAAAGTCAATGGGCAAAAGTCTTTGTATAGGATGCAGCACTTCAGGTAAGCAAATGGAAAAGTCTTTGCACAAGTTTTTAGGAGTCTTTGATAAAAAGAAGAATCAAATGTAAGGCCACAAACTGATTAGACTTGTGAGTTGCAGAAGTTACAAGCACTTCCACAGTAAGAGGTAAGTTCTTAGACTTGTTTTACATTACATTGGTAAAGAAGAAAAGATGCAGCTGAAGACTTCTGTTCCTCTGCAGCTTTGCAGAACTCACTGTTCCTGGGCCTCAGTCGTCTGGACAAGAGGGAGGACATCGGGGGACTCCTACACTGACACTGTCAAAACTGGCAACCGGCAAACTTTACTTTCAGTGGCTGTTTCGCGTTTCAGCTCCGTGCGGTGCAGCAAATAGCAATAAGCGCGTTTCCTGGCTGTGAAGGTGGACTTTCCTCACATCTGAGGTCCCGCACTGGACTGGTGGGGGGAGAGGGGCGGGGTGGGTCAGGCTTGGTCAGTCCTGCTACGTGGGCTTTAGGCCATCTTACAAGCAACGCACACAATCTGGTGTCCCTCTTCCTAGCTCTAAGGTTTCCTGCAGCAACTCTGATGAAATTCAACCAGCTCCGAGATGGGTGTCCAGGTGGCTTACTTGGGAGTTGATTGGTCCCACCAACTCAAAGGGAGAAGTCGTCCTTGCAGGGCTTCTGTCGATGTGAACTTGGCAAGTAGTCACTGCAGCAGGGCTTCACTGGGCAAACCAACGGTCCAGGAGTTCCAGCAGGCGTCCTCTTCAAGCTCTTCTTCGGTTCCTTCGTCCAGTGGTCGACTCTGTCTTCCAAGCCAAAAGACTTGCCTTTTATTCAGTTCTCTCCCATTCATTGCAGCCTAGTTGTCACTCACCCAACAGGGTGGCTGTCCTTGCCGGACAGTCAGCCAATAACCACAGAGTGCATTTGGGTCTCCTAGGAGACTAAGCACAGGGAGTTTCAGGCACCTCCCTCACTTCTTGCCTACCACAAACACTCTGGAGCCAGAGGCGGGTTTCTCTCAGAAACCCCGCCAAAGGCGAAATTAACAGAGACCAAACCTGGTTTGGCGCACAGAGAAACTCTCTAGAAGGACCTTTCCACAAAGACCTGGCGAAAAAAGGGCAGGCACCATTTTAGCAAAGATGGCTCGTCACCATTTTGAAAAAGATGCCTCCCGCAGTTACTTTACCAGAGCGGCGAACAGTCATGGTAAATGCAAACCAAGGTAGTTAAAAACGAATCCACTGCCACAAGCCAGTCAATTGAGGAAAAGGTAACATAAAAAATGTTACATGAGCATTTAGACACAGGGGATACTAAGTAACCCCTCCAACACACTATTGTAAGATCGGGTGTGCTGGGTCTAGCAAGTACAATGCTAAGTAAAGTCAATTTCACTTTACTGCTCTGGGACACAGTAGTTGATCCCAGAGAAGGTATTGAAACCTTGGGAAATCTGGAAGACTTCCCTGTGGCACTGCACTGAAGGTTCTTTGTGACACAATTGTAAAAGATGATGCCTACGGAGTTGGTTAGACTCCATAATCAAAAGAAACGAAACACAGAAAAAAAATAGAATTAAAAGTACAAAGTCCAGCAAAAAGAGCTAGGGGTCTCTAAGGTGGGAGGAATTGGCAAATTTTATGGGAATTCTCCCCAACAAGTTCCCTCCCATGTCTCTCCAGTAGGAGGGCACATTTCAAACTTCACCCAAGCATGGGAGGGAATCGCCTCAGAGAAATGGGTGCTATCAACTGTAGCGGACCGTTATTGTGTGGAGCTCGTCCAGTGACCCCAGAACCACCTCCCGCGCCAGAAGACCCACTCGAGGGAAGACCAACGTATCCTTATCGTGGAAATCGCAACGCTGCTCCAAAAGGACGCCATAGAAATTGTCCCGGCCAACCAGGTGTACAAGGGTATTTATTCAACCTGCTTACTTGTGCAAAGGAAATATCTTACAATGCGCCCAGTATTAGACTTGCGCCATGCAAACAAATATGTCAAGCCACAAAAGTTCTGCATGTCTACGCTACGAGAAGTAATCCCACTGCTAAAGCGGGGGGGGGGGGGTTACATGGCAACCGCACCAAGGGTATTCACAAAGGTACTGGCGGTGGTGGCAGCGCTCCTACGCAGGGAGGCAATCCCAATGTACCCTTACTGGAACGACTGGCTTGATTACTGGGGAGACTCCCCAAATTTGCAGGCAAAACATTCAAAGCACTATCAACTTTCTCTTTCAATTGGGCTTCTCAAACGAGAAAAAAATCAAGTATCGTGCCGAGCGCAACCAAAAAGTTCCTAGGAGCTGTAATGAACTCAGAAGAGGGGTTGGTCTTTCCATCAGAGGAAAAAGTCTAAAACGTGTTACTGCAAATTCCTCATTATCAAGCTGGCCGCCAGATAAGCGTTTGCTAGTCATGATGGCATCTTGCATTTAACTGGCACCACACTCGCGCCCGCACATACGACCCATGCAGGCGTGGTTGGAAAAAGTGGTCTCAGGAAAGCGGTCAGTGGGACGATCTAGTGGGTATTTTGCCAACATTAGTACAAAACCTTTGCTGGTGGACAAGAGGAAATCTGTTGAAGGGAAAACACTTCCACGATGCGGAAGTGCAAGCGATTGTCACAATATACGCCTCACTCGCCGGGTGGGCGGCTCATTACCTTCATCACACAGCACAAGGTCTGTGGACTCGTGCTACGGCGCAGAACCACATCAATCTACTGGAACTTCTGACGGTGTTCAAGACCCTTCGTGGGTTTAAGATTCACCTAGCGAACCAGTCCATGCAAGTCCTCACCGACGGCACTACAGCAATGTTTTACATCAACAAACAGGGGGGCACACGTCCTCCAAATCTGTCCAAGCTAGCGCAACACATTTGGAAATGGGCACTCAGATGGAAAATATTCCTATTGTCAAAGCACGATCCAGAGGAACTCGACTCTCTGGCAGACTCACTGAGCAGAGATCTCCTACCAGAAGAATACAAATGGCAACTAGACACTGGGGTCGTAGAGCACCTCTTCTCTCAATGGGGTTTCCCCACAATAGACTTGTTCGCTACAAACGAAAAAGTCCATGCCCAGACTTCGCGTCCAGGTTCCCCAGTCAGGCTCCAATGGGAATGCCCTATGGATGAACTGGTCAGGGAAATTTGCTTACGCTTTTCCCCACCGACTCGTCCCATGAACAAGGTGGTGAACACGATCCACAAGGAACAAGTGAAGCTCATCCTAGTTGCTCCTATGTGGGCAAGACAACCTTGGTATCGGCATCTGCGCAAACTGGTGTTGTGCGACTAGACAGTGTTATTTCAACAAGTCAAGGAGATTTGTAATTTGGTGCCAGTCTAAACAAATTAACCCCATAGAATGTGCCCCATCCCACATTCTAAATTACATGCTCCACTTGCTAGACTCCGGGTTAGTATTCAACTCCACCTGGCGACCTTGTGAGCCTACACCACCTCCCACAATAAAGTACCACCACCTCCCACAATAAAGTATCATGGTGGAAGGTGCTGGTCATCAAGGCATTCATGGAGGGAGTAAAGAGTCCGCCCTCCGATTTCAAACCCGCCGCCAGGATGGGATCTCGATGTAGTACTTGATAAGCTCATGGGAACCCTTTCGAGCCGATGCACAAGTCAAGTCTTAAACACCAGACTTACAAGACTGCCTTCTTAGTGGCTATGACTTCCATAAGAAGAGTTAGTGAATTGCAAGCATTTTCAGTGCAGGATCGTTTCTTTGTCATATACAAAGACAGACGGGTGTTACGTACTCATCCTAGGTTCTCTCCCTAAGTTCATATCAAAATTTCATGTGAACCAGTTCATTGAGCTTCCGGCTTTCTTCCAGAACCCAAAAATCTCAGCTGAGGTAAAACTCCTTACACTAGATGTAAGTAGCGTGGTCCTTTACTATGTAAACGAGACTACTAGACCTCTAAGGAAAACAGACCAACTGTTTGTCTGCGTTGCCCCAGGCAGAGAAGGGCAGCACATTTCCAAGAATGCCATCTCCAGATGGATAGTCAGGTGCATACTACTGTGCTATTCCCTGTCAGACAAGACATCGCCTTCATGCCAAGAGCTCACTCCATAAGGAGCACAAGAGCTACTCTGGCATTTATTGCAAATGCCCTCCTAGACCGCATTTGCAAAGCAGCTACATGGAGCTCAGTAAACTTTCACTCAGCACTACTGCATTGACCCACATTCCAAGACCGATGCACAGGTGGGACAAGCGTTTTTAAGACATCTGCTCGCCCATGAACCTTCTCACAACGCACCACCTTCTCCTAACACTGCTCGCTAATCTATGCACAACATGTGATCTAAGCCGATTCCACAAGCCTCAGAAGGGATACATGTTAGGCAGGGTTTGCATGCAGTATCCTCTGGCACCACTACACACAACTATGACTACAGGTGTAAGCAAAACCAACCTTTGGTATAAGTGTGTACCACACAATTTTTGGTAGCAAGCCGAGCAGCCAGGCTTATCTCAAGAGGGAATGTGAGCTTGTAAGGGTTTTTTTTTTTCCTTTTTTTTTATAAATCATCTTCTGTTAGACAGATGAGCAACTTATCAGACTAAAGGTTGTGTACCTTTTCTCCTTTTGTGTACTAATATTTATGGTTAGCCCCAGACCGTGGAGTTAGGTTTCCGCTGGGTTGTTTACTTACCTTTATGTATAGTGAATAGCTTGTAAGGGTGTTACACAAAGGTCTACAATGGCAAGTATTCAGACACTTAAACGCAAGGTTTCTTGGTAAAAACACTTCGAAGGGATTGTGTCCTCCGACGTATTCCTCATCTTAGATATCTCCTTCCAGCTCTGCTGGCCTCGTAAATTTTTTTCTCTAGAGGGCGCTGCGCGTCGACGTCCTCCGAGTCGATGTCCCTCGGCAGCCGCCGTATCGATGTCGACGTCATCCTGCCTATAAAGGCCGCGTGCAGCGTCCGTTGCTCAGTTCCGTTTTTCCGCGCTTACTCAGTGCCTCGGAATACCGTTGCTCAGTTCTTAGTCAGATTAATCCTATTTACCTCGAGTTATTCGACCCGTACTCGATGGCTTCCTCGTCGGAACCGACAACTCCTCGATCCGGCTTCAAACAATGTCGAGATTGTGGGAAAAAGATGTCGTTGACCGATCCTCACAGAATTTGTCTGTGGTGTTTGGGAGCTGAACACCATTGTTCGGAATACGAGGACTGTATGTCCATGACAGCTAAAGCCCTGAAGGAGCGTAGGGGGAAGCTGGAGAAAGGTAAGACTTTTAAAGCTTCTTCTTCGTCGACGAAGTCGAGACATTCGTCTCCTCGTCACCATTCGCGCTCCAGGTCTCGGAGTGGGTCTCATCACTCCTCGAGATCGAAGCACTCGAAGAGGAGACGTCGAAGATCCCCTTCTCTGTCTTCCTCTTCCTCTGTTTCGCCAAAAAGAATCCCTTGCCCCACGAAACATAGTTCCCGGGCTGAATGGGAGGAATTCCGAAAGAATATGATGAGTCTTCAAGAAAGCGGCCTCGACCCCCTCGAAGACTGCCGAGAGCGATGCTCTGGTCGAAAGACCCGAAGGTCAAAAACGCCGCGAGTCGCAGTACCCGGCGAAAGAAACCTCTCGAGCGCGTCTCGAACCCTCGAGCAGGACTATGACCTCCAAACCTTCCTCGAAGGTTCCGTCGACGCCGTCGACGAAGGTCCCGTCGAGGTCGATGTCTTCGACGCCGTTGTCGAGGGGACCTTCGACACACGGGTCTGTCGACTCGACGCCGACGCCAAGAAAAGTCACGGTTACCACACATCCAGTGACTATCCCCAGGCCCTCGACGTCGATGGCTTCGATATTGTCGAGTAGAATTCCAATTCTGTCGAGGTCCTCGAGGCCTCCACCTCTGTTTTCGACGCCACGCTCGAAGCCTTCGGCGTCGACGACATCGACGTTTTCGAGGCCAATAATGACAAGTTCGGCACCCTCTGCCTTGGAAATGGGATTTACTCCCTTTATGAGTTCAGAACAATTGAGAACTATATCCTCAATTTTAGAAGAGGGTGATTTGTCTGAACAAGACACATTTGAGTTACAGGGACCTGTAACCCCAGTTTGAGAGGAATTTTCCTCTGAAGAGCGCAGATTAAAGGATCTTCATGATTCTTTACATGAGGCAAGTGGGTTAGACACTTCCCCTGAGGTGGAGTTTGCTAAGCCAGACCCGGGGGAGCATGCTGAAACCCCCTACAGAGCCTTAATGGCCAGGATACAGAGTTCATGGGGTGGTCTGCACCTTCACAATCTTTCCAACAAGATGACCTCACGGATATTCTTGACAAAGGCCCACAAGAGGATCCTGTGGTGCCCTTTCATAAAGCTCTTCAGAGAAAGATCATGACAAACTGGGAAACCCCAGATGTAATACCAGCAGTAAATAAAAAACTGTCTACAAAGTACAGGGTATCTTCCACAGACCCAGAGTTCTTGTCTAAACATCCATCCCCAGAAAGTCTGGTGGTACAAGCAGCATCCTCTACCGATGTCAAGACGGCTTATCCTACAGTCCCACAGGACAGGGACGATAAAAAATATGATGCTATGGCAAAGAAAGTCTTTTCAGCATGTAGCATGGCGTTAAAGTCTGTTAATGCTACTTGCACCCTTGCTAGGTTCAGCCATACACTTTGGGAGTGTGCTTCTACAGCGGCTGACTGCATCCCGGAGGGAGAAGAAAGGGATGCGTTCCTGAATATTATACAGGACGGTAAAGACGCTATGTGCGAATCCCTCCAGACGGGCATTGATTCGGCTGACCGTATCAGCAGAGCAATGGCGGCAAGTACATCAACCAGGAGATTTGCTTGGTTGAGAAAGTCGGGTTTTGCCCCAGATGTGCAAGCCAGGCTCTTGAACATGCCATTCGATGGCTCTTCTTTGTTCGGGAAAAAGGCGGATGACAGTTTAGAGAAACTGCAAACTTCAAAAGCAGCAGCAAAATCCCTAGGAGCTGCAATCCGTCAGACTCCTTTTCGTCCCACAGGAACCTCTGCGAGGGGCAAGTCCTTTCGCTTCTACTCCGCATTCGGAAGAGGTAGAGGACGACCGGCTCAAAGGGGTCACAGAAGAACTACCCGAGGTGGACGGGGTAGATATTCAAAAGCCGCAGCAACAGCAGGTGCCTCTTTACCATCGGCATCTGCATCAGCCGCCCCAAGACCACTCTGAGGACTCCCCTCACAGGACACCTGTAGGAGGCAGGTTGACTCAACATCTGGCGGTATGGCAGGCTATCACGTCAGATGCTTGGGCATTGGAAACAGTTGCCCAAGGTTACTGCCTGCCTTTCCTACGTATACCTCAGTCATCCACCGGGGATCAGCTCTCAGAAAGCTCGAGATCCGCTCCTCTTGCAGGAAATTTTGGACCTGCTGGAGAAAGGTGCCATGGAACCGGTACCTGTAGCGGAGAGGAACAAGGGCTGGTACTCCCCTTACTTTCTCATTCCGAAGAAAGACGGAGGACTGAGACCCATCTTGGACTTGCGAGAATTGAACAAATTCCTCAGAAAAGACAAATTCAAGATGGTCACTCTTTCTCAGATCCTCCAGGCCCTTCAGTTCCAGGACTGGTTGGTATCTCTGGACCTTCAGGACGCTTATTTCCATGTGCCTATCCATCTCAAACACAGGAAATACCTGAGGTTCGCAATTGGCAACTCTCATTATCAATTTCGAGTGCTGCCATTTGGGCTGACCTCCGCCCCGAGGGTCTTCACCAAGTTAATGTCGGTAGTGGCTGCAAGTCTAAGGAGGGAAGGGATTCACGTCTACCCCTACCTGGACGATTGGCTGATCAGGGCTGTTTCTCCGGAACAAGCTCAGATCCAGCTAAATCATGTGTGCCACTTCCTTCACAGACTGGGCTTCTCCCTCAATTTAAAGAAGTCACAAATGATACCATCGCAGAGACTCCAGTTCATAGGAGCGATCCTGGATACTTCCCTGGGAAAAGCCTTGCCACCAGAGGTGAGGGCTCAAGATATTCTACAGATGGTTACCAAGTTCCAGCATGCCCAACGTCTCCCAGCCTTCGACTTTTTGAGGTTGCTAGGCCTCATGGCATCCTGCATTTTCCTTGTGCCAGATGCTCACCTGAGAATGAGATCCCTCCAGTGGGCACTGAGGACTCAGTGGTCACAATTCTCAGGGAGAATGACAGATCTTCTTCAGGTTCCCGGCAGGGTGGCTCGAGACCTTCAGTGGTGGGCCTGTCAGGAGAACATTCTGAAAGGAGAACAGTTTTGGCAAACCTGGCAGGAGATAACAGTAGTCACGGATGCCTCACTCACGGGGTGGGGAGCCCACGCCAACGACTTGACCATCAGCGGTCGTTGGTCTCCATCGGAGTCCAGACTACACATCAACCTGTTAGAGCTGAGAGCCATCAGACATGCGCTGAAGGCGTTCCTGCCAGCTGTACAAGGGAAGAACGTCCTGATAATGACGGACAACACGGTGGCCATGCATTACCTCAACAAAAGAGGAGGCGTAGGATCACTACCCCTGTGCAGAGAGGCGATGCAGCTCTGGTTTTTGGGCAATCCAAGAAGGAATCTCTCTATCGGCAGTTCACCTAGCCGGAGAGAAGAACTTGACAGCGGACGCTCTGAGCAGGCAGAACACAGTCTCCCACGAGTGGGAGCTAGCTCAGGAAGTCCTTCAAGAGATCTTCGCCCTTTGGGGAACCCCTCAGGTAGGTCTGTTCGCCACCAGCCTAAACGGGAAATGCGACCTGTTCTGCTCAAGGGAATTTCCCCTGAGAGGAGCTCTGGGAGACGCGTTCATAGTGGACTGGGAGTTTCCGCTTCTGTACGCGTTCCCACCGGTCCCTGTCATTCCTCAAATGATCAGGAGGTTGAGAAGATTCCGGCGAACCATGATCCTATTTGCCCTGGATTGGGCCAAGAGAACGTGGTACCCGGACCTTCTAGACTTGTCCATCTGCCCTCCAATTCGACTTCCACTCAGAGAGAACCGACTCTCACAGAAGGGAGGTCAGGTTCTCCATCCAGACATCAAAACCCTCAACCTTCACGCTTGGCTTCTGAAAGGCTGAGGTACAAGGATTGGGACCTCCCTGATGATGATATGGAGGTGTTGCTTTCGGCAAGGAGGCCAGAAACAAAGTCTTTATACCGCAGCTGGTGTAGAGAACAGAATATCGACCCATTTTCATGTGGTACACCAATGGTTTTGTCCTTCCTACTATATTTGGCAAATTCAGGCCTTCAAATTGGCACCATTAAGGGCTATCTCGCAGCGCTATCCATCTTTAAGCGTACTGCGGAAGAACCATCCTATTTCAGATTACCCTTGGTAATGCAGTTTCTAAAGGGGTTAACCAATGTTTATCCCCCAAGACCATTCCAAGTTCTCCTATGGGATTCAAATTTAGTACTAACTTTCCTGATGGGTACACCTTTCGAACCTCTCCATTCTTGTTCGTTAAGATTCCTTACCCTTAAAACTGTTTTATTAATAGCACTTACATCTGCTAGAAGGGTGAGCGAATTACAAGCTCTTTCTTGTAAACCCCCTCATACAATCTTTCACAAAGACAAAGTTGTCCTGCAAGTGAAGCCTAATTTCCTCCCAAAGGTGGTTTCTGAATTCCATATCACTCAGAAGATTACCCTACCATCTTTCTATCCTCCTCCTCACCCGGGGAAAGAGGAAGAGAGGTTACACAGGCTAGACCCTAGGAGGGCTTTAAGTTTTTACATTAGTAGATTAGCCAGGATAAGACAGGCAGACCAGCTGTTTGTAGGTTACACAGGTCACAAGCTGGGGGTTACCAATAACTAAGCAGACCATTTCCAGATGGATCATTCTAGCCATTCTGGAATGTTATAAACTGGCAGGGAAAGAGCCCCCTCAAAACCTTAGGGCTCATTCGACCAGAGGTATTGCAGCTTCATCGGCCCTCAAAAGAGGCGTGCCGGTTAAAGACATATGTGCGGCCGCTACATGGTCGTCTGTCCATACCTTTACACGTTTTTACAATCTGGATTCCTCCTCCAGTCAAGAGACTAGGTTTGGAAGGGCTGTACTGCATTCTATTCATCAATAGAAGACAGCGTGAAGTCAGTACTGCCTCCTCCGAATATAGAATACTGCTATGGGAGCCTATCTAAGATGAGGAATACGTCGGAGGACACAATCCCTTCGAAGAACAAGTTACTTCTTACCTTGTAACGTTCTTTCGACGGGATGTTCCTCCGACGTATTCCTCATCGACCTTCCCATCCATCCCCGCAGTTCTACTTCCCTTGTTGTTGCAGCTTACGCTCCTTCAGGGTGATTAGTTAGTCCAGAAAGTATTATTGTGGGCTACAAAACGGAACTGAGCAACGGACGCTGCGCGCGGCCTTTATAGGCAGGATGACGTCGATACGGCGGCTGTCGAGGGACATCGACTCGGAGGACGTCGACGCGCAGCGCCCTCTAGAGAGAAAATTTTCCGAGGCCAGCAGAGCTGGAAGGAGATATCTAAGATGAGGAATACGTCGGAGGAACATCCCGTCGAAAGAACGTTACAAGGTAAGAAGTAACTTGTTGTTCTCAATTTATTGCACAATCATGTATGAAGCATTCACTAAATGAGGCAACCAATATCACACACAAGTATTACTACAATACTAATTACTAAGCAGTTGAGCTCCCTTGAAATCGGAGCCAAATAGCATTGAAGTAGGAGCAAAGAGGCATAAGTTAGTAAAACAAATATTAGTTAGGTTAAAACAGTGCAAATAGTTTGAGTTCACCAGAGGAGTTGATTCAGTGTAATAGGTAGGCCAAAGTTAATGGACTAGTGTCTTGTATAAGTAAAAACGGTTCTGGTATTTAAAACGGAAAAGTCTTTGCCACGGTTCTTGGAAGTAGTTCACGGAAGAAAGGTTTGTACGTCCGGTCACAAGCTGACTAGGCCTGCAAGTTGCCAAAGTTATACGCACTTTCGCAGTGAGAGGTAAGTTCTCTCCGTCTGGTTTTCACAGTACCTTATTTTAAAGAAAAAGATGCAGCTGAAGACTTCTGTTCCTGGCAGTTTCTGTAGATCTTGCGGTTCCTGAGCCTCAGTCGTGGGGACAAGAGGGAGAATGTCAGAGAGGGGGGCTGGAGGGGGGTGGGGGGGCGGGAAAGCGAGAGAGACACTCCTGCACTGCACAGGGACTGGCCACAAAGCTGGCAAATTGGCAATTCTTCGATTCCGGTTGCTGTTGTTCAAGCACACAAGCTGGTGTCCTTCCCCCTGGTTAATCCTAATCGGCTCCGAGAATGGTATCCAGGTGGCTTATGAGTTGATTGGTCCCACCAACTCAAAGGAAGAAGTCATCCTTGAAGGGGCTTCTCTGTCGAGGTGAACTTGGCGATTCGGACCTGCAGCAGGGCTCCACCGGGCAAACCAACGGTCCAGTAGTTGGAGCAGCTATCCTCTTCCAGCTCGTCTTCAGTTCTTTCTTTCCAGTGGTCGACTCTGCCTTTCAGTCCAAGAGACTCGCCTTTTAAAATGTTTTCTCCCATTCATTCCAGCCTAGCTGCCACTCACCCAGCAGGGTGGCTGTCCTTGCCAGACAGTCAGCTAGCCAATCACGCCAGATTGCATTTGGGTCTGCTAGGAGACTAAGCACAGGGAATTTCGGGCACCTCCCTCACTTCCTGCCCACCCCAGATACTCCGGCTCCAGAGGCGTTCTTCAATCCTGAAGGCTGCCAAAGGCATCGAAACAAAGGGACCAATCCTAGTGTGGCGCGCAGAGACAAACTCTAGAAGGCCCTTCCAAAAAGAAATGGCGAAAAAAGAAGACAGGGACCCGTTTAAACAAAGGGGCTAAGGCGCCATCTTGAAAAACATGGCTCCTGCGATTTTTAGCTACTACTGTTGTTCGCGGTCAGGAAAAATCATGGTAGTTCATTGTAAAACCACTGCCACCAGCCATTTCGATAGGAAAGGATAGCATTTGACTGCTTCATGGGTTTTTAGACACAGGGGATACTAGGTAACCCCTCCAGCACTCTATAGGAAGATAGTGTGTGTCTGGTCTAGGAATTTAAAAAGACTAGTTTATTTATTTCTAATGCGCACCAAACCCGAAGGTAGCAGGGCGCAACAGGGAGATGCAAAGCTTACAAAGTTACACATATGTCATGGCAATACAATCACAACAAAGTATACAATATAATTACAGGTATGAATACAAAGTAAAATATAGACAATTGTACAAATTATATACAATTCAGGTCCTGGGGAATAATTACAAGGAAAGCTAGGGTCATGTAGATGAAGTAAAATCACTTAGTGGTCAGTGGGTTAATGTAATTCTTTCTAAAGTGAAAGTATGGTTGGTCTGCTCTGATCTCGTGTGGCAGGGATTCCAGAGTTTAGCTGTCTTCACTCGGAAGCTATTACCACCGATCTTGGTCTCTCTGAATCTCGGCACCACGAGACAATTGGCATTACTACTTCTTGACGGTCTAGTGGTTATTCTTCTGTTTAACCTATCTGAGAGCTAGCTTGGGGTAGCATTGTTTAAGGCTTTATGGGTCATGGAAGTAGTTTTTAGCAAGATTTTATTGTGGGTGGATAGCCATTTGTTGCCTTCTGGTAGCGGATATATGTTCTCATTTTTTAATACCGAAGGCAGATCTTAAGGCATTATTTTGAAGTAAAGTCATTATATACTAGTAAAGTCAATTCAACCTTGCATTCTCTGGGAAACAGTAGTTTATCCCAGAAAAGGTATTTAAACCTTGGGACAGCCTGAAAAGCTTCCCTGTGTCACTGCACTAAGGGTGCTGTGTAACGCACATGAAAAGATGATGCCTCTAGAGTTATCTAGAACTCCATAACCAAAGAAATAAACACAGAAAACAGAATAAAAAAGTTGAAAGCCCCAAAGTTTAGCAAAAGAGCTGGAGGGCTCTAAGGTAGAGGGAATTAGCACATTTATGAGCATTCGCACTACCTCTCGTTCTCCTCCTCCCCCCCAGACTAAGGGACAGGAGGATCTAATCCCCACCAGGATGGATCTCCTGTTGCAAGTCAGTTAAATGGCCTGCTGAGTTCACCAGCACCTTTTGTAACCCTTGCTATGACACATTTTAACCAGTGTTTACATTTGCAAGCTATATGACCTACAAACGTTGTTTGGTACATCGTTCTTATTTAAGGTATAGGGGATCTGATCTAACAGTCCCTCAGAAGTTGAGACAGCCTCTGAACCTACCATAGGCTTTTTCAAGGGGTCCTTAGAAAGGAATCCCTTAGGCCTGGCGGGTTCTCCATGGTTCCTCACCACCTCTCACAGGAGCAAGTTGGGTCTCAGGTATCTTGTTTGGGAGGGGCTGTGGTCAAGCAAGGTACATGCTCCCACTTCCTCTGAGATCTGGCCTTACCTGTTTTAAAGTTTCCCTCCTAACACTAGGATGTACACTGGTGTCTTCAGTAGAGGTTCCAACAGTCTTAAAGCTGGTGGAAAACCCCGAAAAATGGGTCTAAGTCTAAAAACCTTGAGAGTTACCAGTTCTCACAGGCCTAGAGAGGTTTTCAATTTGTCTATCCTCCTCTTCCTCAGAAGCAGGGTTGGTCAGAGACATTACAACTGGATGGGCAATGATGGAGCTTGGTTGGGCTCCCATTTACCTACTATACTATTCTAGCCTCAGATTTGCCTTGGTTAGAGGTCCACTTACTAACACAAGGACCTACAGTGGGGGGTCTTTGTAGAGGTTCCCACAGGCTCAGAGTGGTCTCTTAAGGTTGTCTCTCTAGCCAATTTGGTTTGGTTCTGTTTCCTCTCACTGGGAGGCCTAGGGGTACTGGACAGTACTCCTAGAGATTTTAAGTCATTCCCCAACAGGACTCTCTCAGGCACCGCATTCTGAATACTGACAGGAATCCTCACTGTCATATTGTTACACTGAATGAGAGCTGGTAGAATTGGAACCAATTAGACCGGGCCTCCAGCAAATCTAGTGGGACCTTTGGGTGCCTTAGCAACATCCTCTGGCTTCAAAAAGCTTTCATCCACAACTGTTCAGCTGGCCCCAGTGTCTATAAATATAGAACATATAATATCTCTAATGGCAGGGGTGTCCTGGCCATTTACAAGACCCTGTCATTATGATACCCTCTAGAGTTCTCGGGAATGGAGTTATACACATCCATATTCTGTTTATAACCCAGACCCAGGGGCTCTAAGGATACATTGGCTTGAACACCGAAGGGTTCTTCAGCCAATAGGTGAAAGTAGACACTAGACATTTGTACTTCCTCCTCTGGGATGAAGGCTAAGGAGGCAGTGCTGACCCCTGCAGGTTTACCCTGCCATCTGGATCTCCTTTCACATGGTCTACAGACCCACTGAAGTAGCATTTACCAAATGCTCTCTGGAATGGGGGTTTCTGCTGACCTCCCTCTGGTTGGACACCAGAGGATTCACTAGACCTTCCAGGTTTCCCATGGGATCTACCCTTATGTGGTTTGATGGCCTCTTCTGGTTGCTTGGAATTATAATTATTTATTCTCATCCATGTGCTGCTTCCCCTCATCCTTTTTGGGGGTGGCCCCAGAATCCTTACGAGTGGCACTGTTGGTATGAGTCAGCGGCTCTTGCTAACTTTTTTTGGATCCATCTCTTTAGTCAGCCAAGTGCTGTCCCAGCTCAGGAGAGCAGGCATCAAAAATAGTTTCTAAGAAAAACAGATGTCTCATTCCTTCAAAAGTGTTAACTCTGTAACCCTTTACCCAACCATCTAAGTTCTTCAAAAATTCATACACCCAGGTAGCCCAAGGGGCTACCATCATGCTCTTTGGGGGTCCTAAACCTCTTAAGTTACTGGGAAGGAGTTTTCCCAAATCTAGCTTCACATTTTCATACGCCAATCTTTCAAGTTCCCCCACCTCCATTACAGCATCAGTTGCAACCTCTGGAAGCCTAAACAAAAGCCAATGAATCAACCGATTCCCTGTGAAACCCTGAATCCCATAGTTCTATTCAAAAGCAGCCAATCAATCCAAAATATCAAGCTTCACCTCGTACATACTCACAGCTTCCTTAGGCATGCAAGGTCTCTTAGGACTAGAAGACCTAGAAGATAACTATTTTCAAGAGACCATTTCTTCATTTCAAGAGCATGATGCATTTTTCATTTCTCAGAGTTTGATTTCTTGGTTTACTTTCAGTTTGTATTTGGAGCCTTTTGAACTCTAACTCAAGTCTCATTTTTTCAAATGAGACCCATTCTGGACTCCGTACTGGACCTGTTAGGGTCCTTGTGGCTAAAGGATGAGGCACAATAGCAGGTAGAGGGGCAGTGGGGCTGACATCATGAGAATCCTCCGATTCATCTGGCTCCTCTAGAGTTAGACTCCATCATTTTCCTCATCAATATTATCCACATTTTCTGAGAGATTAGGGTTACAGCCCAATTTCTCAGTCTTTGATGTTCCAACAGTCTTTCAACCAACTCATTTTTCTTTCCTTTAACAAGGTGGTTCCTATCTTTACACATTTCCTTCATCTGTACGCCTGTAGTCCTAGTTATGTGTAGTGGTCCCAAAGGGTACTGCATACAAACGTTACCTAATACGGGCTTAGGCCCTTACAGTAGGGAGAGTGGGGGGCGGTCATTATACAATGTATTTTTCCACCCGGCTGCCTTCCCCAAACATGGATAAGACACCCTTTAAATTCTGCCCAAACTGTCATAAAAAGTTTCAGTGGATCGATTAAACAGTTTGTAACCTGTGTCTAAACCGCGACCACGACGAAGGGCACTGCCGAGCTTGTAAGCTCTTTTGACCAAAGACCCTTAAAGACTGCAGAAACGCTGTGCCCATCACGCCATGCAGGCTGAGGC
The DNA here is from genome assembly GCF_040938575.1 of Ambystoma mexicanum. Lineage (NCBI taxonomy): Eukaryota > Metazoa > Chordata > Amphibia > Caudata > Ambystomatidae > Ambystoma > Ambystoma mexicanum. The sequence continues at coordinate 306,423,729 of NC_090934.1, read as the reverse complement.
GGCCATGGACGGGGAGGGAGCCTCCGGTGACGGCAGCAACGCCGCCTTTTCAGATGGCGAGGGTGACTGGGAACAGCCACGTTCCCAAGTGCTAGCCCCGACCCTGGAAGACAGGCCGGTGGCATTGTTGTGGGGACTACACCCGGTGGCAAGGGCACTCCATCCTCCCACACTAAAACCACAACCCGCTGCGATGTGTCGGCTCTGCCGGACAAATGCAGCGATTCGGAGTCTTGGGGCAGATCAGTGGATTTCCTGCCCTCTGGGCACTCCAGGTCTCGGTTGGCCTATGCATAGCATGTGAATCTAAGCAGATACAAGCATCAGAAATAAGATTACGGTGAGTAATGTTTCCCATATATTTCTGAGGCTTGAGGAATCTGCTTAGATCACATGCAATGTATAGGCCCACATCTAGTGGAAGCTGCGGAGTATTAGTTGTTTTAGAAACTCGAAAAGGGACTTCGACAGGGCGTGCCAGTAATAGTATCCCTACTGCGACGTCCACTGTACCCATGGTCCTTCACGCGTCGAGGTCCCTCATTGTTTTTTTTCCGCCATTGTGAGCAGAAGCTTATCACAGAGTTCCATTTCGGCTAACAGCATTTGCTTATGATAAATTAAAAATAGTTTACTCTTTCTGTCCTTTTCCTTCCGACTTCGACAAATTCATTGACGCGGTGGAAAAGACAGCTGTCGGAATTAAAGATTCGACTGACCCTTTCGCCCTTGGAAGGATGACCTAGGCCCTTACAGTAGGGAGAACGTGAGGACGGTCATTGTAAAATGTTTTTTCCACCCACTCCCTTTCTCACCTGGCTGCCTTTCCCAAACATGGATAGAAAACCATTTAAATTCTGCCCCACTTGCATTAAAAAATTCCTGTGGATAGATAAACACTGAGTGTGTAACTTGTGTCTGAACTCCGACCACGACAAGGGTCATTGTCGAGCCTGCAAGCTCTTCAAACCTAAGACTCTTAAAGACTGAAAAACCAAGTGCTGGGCCCAACACACAATGCAGTCCGAGGCCGCCATTGACGTGGAGGGAGCTTCCAGTGATAGCAGCGTCGCCGTCTTTTCGGAAGGCGATGGGGAAATAGCAAAGTTCCCAAGTGCACGCCCCTGACCCCAAGAGACAGGCCGGCGGCTGTGCTACGGGGACAACGTCCGGCAGCAAAAACACTTACACTACCCCCACCGCTAAACACACATCCAGAGCGATGAGTCGAAGTCGACAAGACGCGCAAGTACTGCGTCAAGAGGAAGGTCTCCAGAATCCCTGTCCTCTGGGCACGCGATGGCCCGATCGCCCCATGACAGGCCCCGGAAATCAAAAGATGGCGTCCCTAACACTCCATCGACAGAATGACGAGGCGGAGGTCAGTCCCATTACCGAAAGCCAACTTGAGTTGAAATCGGCTGTAGGGTCAAAAGACTGGTTTATCACACCGAGTCAAAAACATGACCCTGAGAGCCTGCACTTCGGGAGTTCTAATCGTAAAGAATAAGTCTCATAAGAACAAATATAGGTCATCTGTATGACGTCCATACAGACACTGAAGGAGATGACTATCAGCAATCTGATCATTATTATGATGATGCAGAGATGTATACCCTGGCCTCGCTAATTCAACAGGACTCCCCAGTGGCCGTTTCGCCAGTACATAATCAGCCCCTCCATAACATGTTGATCAAAGCAGCTGAGCACTTTAGTATCCAGACACAGGAGACGCAGCTAGACAAAGACTTTGTGGAGGATATTTTGGGAGACCAGGCTGCCACCCAATTCATCCCAATTTTATAGTCTTCTCCATAGGAGGATCCTACCTTCACTATAGACACCTAATAAGACTAGGGCAGTTAACCCGGGAGTGGAGAAACTTTTCCACCCAGTGCCATCTGACCCGCTCTATATCAGGGGCCAGCTTAAGACGAATTCGCTCGTGGTGACAATGACCCGTAAAAGGGCAGGAACACCACTAGCCTCTTCAGGGGCACCCACAGATAAGGACAAGAATCTCTATACTATAGGGAGGAAAGTTGCGACATAGACAGCTTTCCCGACCATAATCCCCAACAATTCAACACTATTGCAAGTTATAATTGCCACAAATAGGATGAAATAACTGCCTTAATAGCTTCTGCTCCCAAACCTTTAAAATCGCAACTAGCCCTGGTGGCGGCTGATGGCAAGCAACTTCCAGCTGCATCCTTTAAAAAAATAAGCTTGATGCCGCAGATGATGCTGGCTTTAAGCTTGAGACCCTGGCTATGTTACTTAAGATGCCAGTGGAACCTTCAGTCTCGGGCCAGTTAACAAAACCACCAGGCCAGAAAGGTGAAACAATTTTTGCTGTTTTCGTGGCCAAAATTCCCAATGAGGCTCTGTTTACAGACAGGATCAAAATTCTTCATGGAACAACCAAGGTCAATCCTCACAAGGCTACCAAAGAGGCCAGCGCGGATCCCGCGGCCGAGGAAGATCCTCCACATTTCGAGGTGGAGGAACACCTCCCAAGCAATGACAGCCTGCTACAGGTCCCCTCTCAGGCCTCCCCAGTAGGGGGACATATTTCACTCTTCACCCACACATGGGAAGGAATAACCACGGATAAGTGGGTGCTATCGACAGTAGCAGGAGGTTATTGTGTGGAGCTCATCCAAAGACCATCAAACCATCCCCCGCGCCAGAGAAAGACAACGAAGGAAGAACAGCTCATCCTTCTCGAAGAGGTCAACGCGCTTCTTCTCAAGGACACCATAGAGATTCTGCGGTCCAACAAGGGTATTTATTCAACCTACTTCCTTGTGCCAAAAAAAATCTATCTATACGCCCAGTGTTAGACTTACGCCCTGCAAACACTTATGTAAAGCCACAAGAATTCTTCATGACAAAGCTACAGGAGGCAATTCCCCTGCTAAAGCGGGGTGGTTGCATGGCAACACTGGATATGAAAGATGCCTATTTTCATATTTCAATGTTCCCAGTGCACAGAAAACTCTTGCGTTTCAAGATGGCAAACCAGCACTACCAATTCCAGGTTCTACCCTTTGGAATAGTGTCTGCTCCAAGGGTATTCACCTAGGTACTAGCGGTGGAGGCAGCGCACCTGCGCAGGGAGGCAATCCCTGGCTGATCACAGTTCAATCACCCCATCTTTGCAAACTAAACACTCAAAGAAACGTAAACCTTCTCTTCCAATTGGCTTTCTCAATAAACAAGAAAAAGTCAAGTCATGTACCAAACACAACAAAACAGTTCCTAGGAGCTGTCTTAGACACAAAAGCAGGCTTGGTCTTTCCATCCATGGAAAGAGTTCAAAACATGCTTTGGCAAATTCCTCAGTATCAAGCCGGTCGCCAGACAAGTGTACGCAAAGCAATGCATTTACTAAGCATGATGGTGTTGTGCATATACCTTGTCCCACACCCATGTCTGTGCATGTGCCCCATGCAGGAGTGGTTGGTGAAACTGTGGTCACAGGCAAGCTGTCAGTGGGACGATCTAGTGGTTTTGCTAAGACTGTCTCAAAACCTATGCTGGTGGACAAAGGAAAATCTGATAAAGGTACAAGAGATATTACAACGGACGCATCACTCTCTGGGTGGGGACCTCATTACCTTCACCACACAGCACATGGGCTGTGGACTCACATCACTGCACAGAACCACATCAACTTTATGGAAATACTGGCAGTATTCAGAGCACTTCAAGCGTTCGAAGCACAGCTGGCGAACCAGAAGGTTAAAATCTTAAGACGGCACCACTGCAATGTTCTATGTAAACAAACAAGGGGCGCACACACTCCCAAGTCTGTCCAAGCTGGCACAGAAAATATGGAGGTGGGCACTCTGGGGTTGTTCCTATCATCCCAACATGTTCCATGGGTACTGCACATCCTAGCAGAGATCCCCTACCAGAAGAAAGCTAGTTGCAACTAGACTCAAGTGTAGTAGACTGTTAGTCAAGATTGTATGCAGTACCATTTGGGTGCACTACCAACAACCCTGACCTCCTGGCAATAGGAACCCAGTCTGTACTACGTAGGTTGGTAGTGTGGTCGAATATCCAGGCCTATCTCATGAGGGGTCAATGTGAGCTGTAGAGGAGTTACACAGAGATTCATAGTGACAAGTGTCCAAAAACTCTTACACGGTTTCTTGATTAAACAATTATTAATTTATCAGTCAGTTATAGCAAGCCTTCTTCAGAAGGGCGCAATATGAAGCAACACACATATACTTCAGATATACACACTCTTTGTTTTCTTAGTAGAGTGTCAAAGAAAAGAGGGATCAGAATAAAACCGGTATTGACACACTGATTCTAAAGCAAGTAAGTACTTTAAATAACCCCAAATGCAAAGTCAGTTAACCCTTTCCTTTAAGGAAGGCAAACACACTTAAACTGAGAAGATTCATTCAGGGAGCCAGGCCAGCCAATGTTTAAGTTCGCAAAAGTCAAGGTGAACTGAAGCACTTCTTGCAGGTAAGTAGAAAGTATTTCACAAGGTTTCATAAGTCTTGGTAGAATAGAATAAATCCAAGTAGGGTCTCAAGCTGATTAGGCTTGTGAGGTAAAGAAGCTGCTAGCAACTCTACAAATGCAACCAAGCAAGTCTCCAACGAGGACAAGTGGCTGCACAAGAAGAGGTAAGTTCTCTTAGACTTTACAGTACCTTTAGGTTGACGAAAAAGTGCAGCAGATGACTTCTGTTGCTTTTCAGATATCACTATTCCTGGGCCTCAGTTGTGGGGACAAGAGGAAGGATGTCTGGGGACTCCTGCACTGCAATGGGACGGTCACTGCTTGCAACCGCCAATCTTCAAACAAGTGACACTTCGGTGTTTCAACTCCTCGCATCTACCGCAAAAAGCACCACTGCGGTTCCTGGCTGTGGAGATGGGCTTTCCTCTGGTGTCGTCTCAAAGTTCTTCTTCGGATTCCTTCGTCCAGTGGTCAACTCTGCCTTCCCAGATAAGCCTAGTCTTTTATGCAGCTTGTGCCCATTCCACCTAAAAGTGCATTCCTGTCTCCTAGGAGACTAAGCACAGGGCGTTTCGGGCACCTCCCTTGCTTCCTGCGTCCGCCAGACACCATGGAGCCAGAGGCGGGCTTCACTCGTGAATCCAGCCATATGCAAAATGAACAAAGGGACCTTTCCACAAAGAAATGGGGAAAAAAGAAGACCGGGACCATTTTGACAAAAATAGCACAAAACGAACGCAGCCTGCGGTAAAATCCCATAATGGTAGTAAAAAGTAAAGCACTGCCAGTAGCCATTCATCGATGAAGGGTAACTTAAAAATGTTACATGAGAAGCTAGTCAAAGGGGTTTCTAAGTAACCCCTCTAGTACCCTATTGTAAGATAGTGTGCGCTGGGGTCTAGAAAGCTACAAAGTCAATTTCACTTTACTGCTCTGGGAAACAGTAGTTTATACCAGAGAAGGTATTTAAACCTTTGGGAAATCTGAAAGACTTCCCTGTGTCACTGCACTGAAGGAGCTGTGTGACACAATGTAAAAGATGATGCCTATGGAGTTGTTTGTCAGACTCCATAACCAAAAGAAACATTGTTCAAAATTAAATTAAAATACACGAGAGAGTGGGAAAAAGGTTCTCGCTCTCTCCAGGCTAAATAAAATCAAGTCCTCAAAATCCAGCAAAGTTGCTGGGGTTCTCTAAGGTAGAGGGATTTAGCACATTTCTGAGAATTCTCCCGAACACTGACCACATCTTCTCCCAATGGGGTTACCCTGTTAGGCAGAATTGCATTCAGTACCCTCTGGGACCACCACATACAATTAGGACTAGGACTACAGGAGTAAGCAAAACCAACCTTTGGTATAAGACTGTACTACAGTTTTTGGTAGCCAGCTGAGCAGCCAGGCTTATCTCAAGAGGGAATGTGAGCAGTACAAGGATGTTACACAGGGGTCTTAAAATCACAGTGGACACTTATACTCAAGGTTTCTTGGTACAACACTTATTAATTTATCAGTCATTTAGAAAAACATTTAGAAAACATTCAAACTGTACTTCAACATCTACCAAACTCCGGTTATCCGAATCTTCAAAAAGTACATCACATGCTACAACTACGCAGATGATAGCCAAATCATCTACAAAATCAATGACGCACAAGCTGATCATTCAACCCTAATCAAGTGCCTAGAAGAAGTCTTCAACTGGATGGCTGCCAACAACCTGAAAATCAATCCAGGAAAGACAGAAATCATGTTCATATCCAAAGACCAAGAGAACAAAATCGCCATCCCATGGCCAACGGAAATGGGAACCGCACCATCACCATCTAAGGTAGTAAAAAATCTGGGAGTCCTGATGGACAACACCCTAACCTTAGAACCACAAGTAAACACAACAGTCAAGAAATGTTTCTTCCTCCTCCACACGGCAAGAAGAATCCTACCTTTCTTCTCCTTCACGCACAAAACACTAGTCACCCTCATCATGTCAAGTATCGACTATGCAAACAGCCTCTACCTCGGAATTCCAGAATACCTCCTGAAGAAACTACAACGGATCCAAAATGCATCAGCCAGACTACTCCTCAAACTATTAAGAGAACACATCACCCCTGCCCTAAAAACACTACACTGGCTCCCAGTAAAACATTGCATCACCTTCAAAACAATGTGCATAACGCACAGGGCAATCAGTGGACAGGGCGCAGAATTCCTACAAAAGAAAATAACAATCTACAAACCAACAAGACCCCTCGGGTCAAGCAACGAAATCCACCTGGAACCTAAACCATACCTCAAGAAGAAACTAGGAGGCACCTCATTCTACCACTTAGCCGCAAAAACCTGGAACAACATCCCAAAAGACATAAACACCAAAAATCACCTAAAATGTAGGAAATTACTAAAAACCTGGCTCTTCAACACCACAGTCTCAAACTGAAAACCGAATCGGAAAGGAATGAATTAACTGGACTCTGACAACCCCCAGTACAGACAGTGGACAACTCCAGATATGAAGAAGCTCCCACAGCACCTGGACAAAGAACGCTGGTTAGAGGGGAACACAGGCGACACCCAAACTGAGACAGAATCAACTTCACACCCATCAACTGCACTCGTCCGTAAGTTGCCACCGGGTACCACAGTATATTGGAATTATCAGGATATTAGCAATCGCCACAATATGAGCTGTGGACATGGGCAGGTGCGCTAGTCGTATGAGTGGGAAGGGAAGACTGGGGGAGGAAGGGGCCAGATTTGAAAGGGACCTCGAAGGCCAGACAGACCAAGATCTAGACAGAGGCAGAGAGGTGCTCCCGAACCCCACCTGGGGAAATTACATAAGCGCCTCAATTCAGGATAAAGATGCCAACTAACAAAATTGCACTATCAATTTCCCCCTCTGCATACACCTCTCAAACTCCAAACCAAACACAATTGCAAACCTACAGCACAACAAACCGCAAAAACTTCACTACATTGCAACAACAAAACAAACACACATAGACTCGCACAACAGTACATGACGACTACTGGCTGCAAAACACCCCAGGCCCAGCCAACGGACCCACCGGGCTTAGGCCGTCAACAGCACATCACTGCTCTCTTGCACTTTTCCAGCTACTTCCCACTAACCACGCTTCCCTTCCTCTTTCAGAGCCGCCAGGGGGCCACTCCAGTGGTGATAGTGCGCGGTACAAATGTCCTTTAACATTAACTAGGAGGCAACTTAATATTATACACAAACACACTCCAATACCAAACCAATGCGTTTCGGGGTAAATTAGGCTCAGTTACTTTGAATGGGAGTAAAAAGGCCCAAGTTAATAGAATAGATCACAAATCATTTCCTAGGCAGTGCAAATAGTTTCAGTTCACTAGAGGACTCGGTTCAGTTCAATAGGCCTAGGCCAAAGTCAATGGGCTAGTGTCTTGGATTGGAAAGAGCAGTTCTTGAAGCAAACGGTTAAGTCTTTGCCAATGTTGACAGAAGTAGTTTGTATGAAAAAGAATCAGATGTTGGGTCTCAAGCTGATTAGGCCTGTAAGTTGGGAAAGTTTCACAAACTTTTACCGCAAGAGGTAAGTTATCTCAATCAGGTTGGCACAGTACATTAGTATGACGAAAAAGATGCATCTGAAGACGTTGCTTCCTGGCAGTTCCTGCAGATCTCACTGAGGCAAGAGGGAGGACGTTGGGGTACTCCTGCAATGCACGGTGACGGGTCAAACAAGCTGGTAAAGTGGAAAATCTTCGGTTAGAGTAGCTGTCATCAAGCACACAAGCTGGTGTCCTTCCCCCTGATTAAACCTAACCAGCTCCGAGAATGGTATCCAGGTGGCTTATGAGTTGATTGAGTTGGTGGGACCAAAGGAAGAAGTCGTCCTTGAAGGGGCTTCTCTGTCGAGATGAATTTGTCGATTCAGACCTGCAGCACGGCTTCACTGGGCAAACCAACGGTCCTCTTCCAGCTTGTCTTCGGTTCTTTCGTTCCAGTGGTCGACTCTGCTGTCCAGTACAAAAGACTCTCCTTTTATTCATTTCTCTCCCATTCATTCCAGCCTTACTGCCGCTCACCCAGCAGGGTGGCTGTGATTGCCGATCAGTCAGCCAATCACGCGGGAATGCATTTGGGTTTCCTAGGAGACTAAGCACATGGAGTTTCAGGCACCCCCTCACTTCCTGCCCACCTCAGACATTCAGGCGCCAAAGGCGGTCTTCAGTCCTGAAGCCTGCCAAAGGCGTACGAACAAGGGGACCAAACCTAGTCTGGCACGCAGAGACAAACTCTAGAAGGACCTTTCCAAAAAGAAACGGCGAAAAAAGACAGTGACTGGTTTAAACAAAAGGGCTTAAGGTGCCATCTTGAAAAACATGGCTCCTGTGATTTTTAGCGAACGGTGTTCCCGGGCGGGAAAAATCATGGTAGTTTGTTGTAAAACCACTGCCACCAGCCATTTCGATAGGAAAGGGTAGCATTTGACTGCTACATGAGTTTCTAGACACGGGATACTAGGTAACCCCTTCAGAACTCTATAAAAAGATAGTGCGTGCTGGGTCCACGAATTTAAAAGGACTAGTCATTTCAACCTTACATTCTCTGGGAAACAGTAGTTTATCCCAGAGAAGGTATTTAAACCTTGTGGAAGTCTAAAAGACATCCCTGTGTTAGCACTGAGGGTGCTGTGTTGCACACATGAAAAGATGCCTAGGGAGTTCTCTTAAAACTCCCTAATCCAAGAACACAAGAGTAAAACGCACATCAAAATACATGAGTGGGGGGAAAAAAAGGCTCTCACTCTTTCCAGGTTAAAAAAATCAAGTCCTCAAAATCCAGCAAAGTTGCTGGGGGTCTCTAAGGTGAAGGGAATTGGCACATTTAGACTTTTTCGCTACAGGAGAAAACAAGCAATGCCCAGACATTGCATCCAGGTTCCCCCAATTAGGCTCCAAGGGGAATGCCATATGGAGGAGCTGGTCAGGGAAATTTGCTTACGCCTTTCCCCCCAGGCACCCTTATTGAGCAAGGTAGTGAACAAGATTCACAGGAAACAAATGACGCTCATCCTAGTTGATCCATGTGGGCAAGACAGCCATGGTATCAACATCTGCTCAAACTGGCGATGTGCGATCCCATCAAACTCCCGTGTCTTAAAAACCTATTGACCCAACATGGGGGGATAACAGTATACGCTCAACCGCACTCAATTAACCTGGAAGCTTGGCTCCTGAGGTCATATAGTTCGGACACCTTAATCTGCCACAACGGTATATGGATATCTGCAAGGAGGCTTGTAAACCAAACACCAGACGCTGTTATTTCGACAAGTGGAGAAGATTTGTGATCTGGTGCCCGTCTAGATGAACACTGTAGAATGTACTCCATCCCACATTCTAAACTATATGCTCCACTAATTAGACTCAGAATTAGTATTCAACTCCATAAAGGTCCACCTGGTGGCTTTATCAGCGTACACCACCTCTGAGTAAAATATCATGGTGGAAAATTCCAGTCATTAATGCATTCATGGAAGGGGTAAAAAGACTCCTCTGCGATTTCTATCCAACTGCTAGGCTGGGATCTTAATGTTGTACTTGCTAAGCTCACGGACCCCATATGAGCCTATGAACAAGTCAAGTCTTAAACACCGGACATAAAAGGCTGCCTTCTTAGTGGCCATTACTTCCATAAGAAGAGTTAATGAATTGCAAGCATTTTCGGTGCAGGACCCTTTCTTTAACATTCATATAGACAATTTGGTTTTATGTACTCATCCAAGGTTGTCTCCTAAATTAATTTCCAAATTCCACGTAAAAAACAATCCATTGAGCTACTGGCCTACTTTCAGAATCCAACTAGCTCAGCTGAGGAAAAACTCCACACGCTGGATGTGAGGAGGCGGTCCTTTACTACATAAACAAGACCAGAATGCTAAGGAAAACAGACCAGCTGTTTTTCTCCGTAGCACCATGCAGAGATCTCATTTCCAAGAATGCCATTTCCCGATGGATAGTCAGATGCATACAACTGTGCTATTCATTATCAAACAAAACACTGCCTTTCACACCAAGAGCTAGCTCTACTAGAAGCACAGAAGCTACTTTGGCCTTTCTCCAGCATGGGGTCTGGCATGGATTCACATGCTCATGAATATTCCCCGTCAGGCTGGGAATCCTCGGTAAAGAAAAAAATCAGCATCAGTTTCGTTTCTGATCTGTCTTTCTTAGTAGTAACCAATCACTGGGGTCATACTGCCCCCAGCCAATTACTGCCCTCTCCCTAAATCCCGCCCCTGGCAGCCATCCTCAGATTTTTACCGCACGTTCAAGTGTTGGGAGTCCTCGTACTATAGCTCTCGAGCTTTTACTGCGTTTTGCTTTTTTTTTTAAGGAGTTTAATCTCATTTTTTTCAGTCAATCGAGCCTCAAGCTCCACCGTTCTACTTACGATCAACGGGGACCCGTTTCGGAATTTTCTATGCCCCTCAAGGGCGAAGTTCTCATCGAGTTGCGCTTCTTGGAGGATTCCAGAAGATCTGAGGCCTACCTCGTGGACATGGCCCAGGACAAGGGAAGCTCGACACTCGGATCCAAGCTGTTCAGGAACTGCCCTGGATGCGGATTACAGAATGTTTTCAAGGAGGATGAGCATTCAAGATGTCTGTACTGCCTTCACGAAGACAAGACGCACGTGGAAAAGGACTGTGTGTTTTGCAAGAACCTGTCGGAACGGACTATGAGAGATCGTCGGACTCGCCAGCTGGCTGGAGAAGGGCCCAGCAGGTGAGAAGAAGTCCGAGCCGTCTTCTAAGTCCTGTGAGGGCGCACCGGTGACGGGGGCCCAACAGAAGGCAAAGCACCACGAGTCCGCGGGCACCGGGAGCATCGAAGGGTCGGCTCCTTGGCTGCCAGGCAGGGCGCACTTTCACCGAAACCATCAACCACGAGCCAACGCTCTGGCTCGGGGAAGAGAAAATCCGAGAACCCGGCTAAGCTTCTGGAGAGGCCCCGGTCGATCTTGAAGGGGATCAGCCGAGGGGGAGCGAGGCGGTGACCCCTCCCCCAAGGTGAAGGCCCCAAGCGTGCCCAAGGTGGTGAAGGCCTCGAGTCACCCGGTGAAGGCCTCTATTGAGGGAGTCGTGGCGGCCCTGGCGAGGCCTGTGGAGGCTAACCCAGTGGAGGCTACCTTGGGGCCCAGAGTTTCCCTGCCGCCACGGAGGGAATCCTCTTTTCAACCCATCTATAAGACCCCTGTGAAGACCCCGGTGGAAAAAGAGGGCGGGGGGGCGGTGGCCATCACAGATACAGCCTCTGAGGAGCTGGTTGAAGTCGTGAAGGGCCTCAACAAGAGGTTCGAGGAGGTCCGGTCCCACGGGGGGAACCCCGAGGAGGCGGACGAAGAGAGGGACGGTGGCGCCGACGAGACTCCCATGGAGGAGGAGCAACCGTCGTAGCCAGTGCCCGAGGCTCAGGACAACTCGGTGGCCATTTTGATGGCAATCCAAACCTTATGCACAGAGAAGGACGGGATTGCCCCTCACCCCAACGACAACCCAGCAGAACTGAGCCCATCGGAAGCCCTCCAAACATCCCCCCCGCCCGTCCACAATGCCTGCAAAGAGGGATCGGTACGAGAAGAAGTACTGGGTCCCCGATTCCGCCCCTTTGTTCCTTTGGGCACAGCGGACCCCGGATTCGGTCGTCTCAGCGGCCGCCAAGAAGAAGGCGGCGGGGTGTCATCCTCAACTTTGACCTCCCCAACTTCGACTTTCCCACCTGACGGCGAGGGAAAGAAGCTGGACGCCATGGGACAATGAGTCCTCTCGTCTGCGGCGACGACAATTAAGGCGGCCAACGCCCTAGCGATTATGGCCCGCTACGACAGGGAGCTGTGGTACAAGATCGCTCCCCTGCTGGACTTCCTACCGGACGACGAGGTCGGAGGCCCTGGAGATCTTGCAGGAAGGTGAAGTGGCGTCGGACCACGCCATAACGGTGGCCACGGATATCGCTGACACCGGATTCCGCCAGTTGGGCAACAGTTTTTGCCTTCGATGGCGGGGATGGCTCAAGGCAACTGATTTCCACCAGGACGTGCAAATCAGAGTTTTGGACATGCCCTTCGATGGGAACAACCTGTTTGGAAAAACAGTGGATAAGTCACTTCAGGCTATCAAGACAGACACAGAGACGGCTCGGGCCTTGGGGGTGTTGCAGCAACGATGGCCACCCTTTCGGAACACCGGAAGCAGACAGGGTGCCTCCAAGGGATCCGGCGCCGGCTCCTCGATGTACCGCCAGGTGGCCCGCTCCTCGTCGCAGGAGGCCTACTGTGGACGCGGCAAGTCAGGAGGATCTCGTCGGCGGCAAGGCCGCCTCCAAGCAGGACTGAACCGGCCGTAGCGTTGGTCCCCCACCGGAGCACCTCGGTGGGAGGCCGGCTGACAAAGTTCGTCAGCGTATGGGAGTCCATCTCCACTGACCGTTGGGTGCTGGATACCCTGCCCCACGGGCACACTCTCGAATTTCAAAGGAAGTGCCCCCGCATTCCTCCAGTGGCCAGGATGGAAAATCACATCCCTCAACTACTGTTAGAAATAAGGGCGTTGCTCAAGAAGGGCGCCATCGAGCTTGTCCCGAAGGTGCTCCGGAGTATACTCAAGCTACTTCCTCGTCAGAAAAAAGACAGGCGGATGGCGTCCCATCCAGGACCTTTGGCGGTTAAACTAATACATCAAGGCACAAAATTTCAGGATCGTCACACTTCAGCATGTGCTGGAACAGCTAGAGGAGGGCGACTTCCTATCGTCGCTGGACTTGGAGGATGTTTACTTCCACATCCCCATTCTAAAAGGATATCGAAAGTTTCTCAGATTCATAGTCCAAGGGCGGAACTGCCAATTCAAGGCCCTGCCATTCGGGCTGAAGTCGGCACCCAGGGTGTTTACCAAGTGCCTCGCACCAGTGGCGGCGCAGCTGCGCCTGCAGGGATCCACGTCTACCCCTACCTGGACGATTGGCTGATCCATGCAAGGACAAGAGAACTCGCCGTCAAACACACAGCGGAGACCGTCCAACTTCTCACGGATCTGGGATTCTCCATCAACTACTCGAAAATTCCACCTGGTCCCGTCGCACTATTTCTGGGAGCCAAGCTCGATACAGTGGCGCGATTCCTCTCGCCGGCGGAGGAGAGGACGAAGGCATTCTTGGGCAAGGTGCAGCGCCTGCTGGCCACGGGCATGGACAGGGTGAGATCCATCAAGTCCCTGCTCGGAATGATATCCTCATGCATCTACCTGGTGCACCTGTGCAGGCTACGGATGTGTCCTCTACAAGAGTTCCTCGACGCCCGTTGGATGCAAGCGACGAGCAGCTTCAAAGACAGGATCCCGCTCAACGAGGTTTTCCGCCAAGCGATTCAATGGTGGGGCACCCGCGGGCAAGGACTTTCAGACCCCGGTACATCAGGAGACAGTGACGACGGACGCCTCCCTGGAGGGATGGGGAGCGCACACCGGAGATCTGCACGCGAGAGGCCTTTGGTTCCCGGAGGAGACGTCACTCCACATCAACATCCTGGAACTCCGAGCAGTGTTCTGGGCCCTCAGGTCGTTTCTCACGTCCCTCAAGGGCAAGGTGGTGAGGATATTCACAGACAATACCACCACAATGTTCTACTTACGTAAGTAGGGAGGCACCAGATCCCGAGCCCTGTCCAAGGAGGCCCAGGATCTGTGCCACTGGGCCATCGCCCAGGGGATGTTTCTGGTGACCTTCCATCTAGCAGGAACAAAGACCGTCATCGCTGACTCACTCAGCAGGGAGCTGCGCTCATGCCACGAATGGGAGCTGCGTCAGGATCAAGTGGAACGACAACGAATGGGCAAACCCCAGATCGACCTGTTTGCGACGGCGACAAACTCCAAGTGCCAGAGGTTTGCCAGCAGGTTTTCCCAGCCGAGGAGCATGGGCGATGCTTTCTCATTCTCCTGGGACGGCCTGTCCCTGTATGCGTTCCCTCCGTTGCCGCGGCTGCTCCGACTCATCAACCAACTCAAAAGGTCCCCGTGCAGGAGATGCAGGATGATCCTCGTCGCACTGGCGTGGCCTAGACGGATCTGGTTCCCGGACCTTCTGGACTTGTCAGTGTCTTTTCCCCCCCCCCCCTCCAGTCAGGCTGTCGACAGACGCAGATCTTCTCTCCAGAGAAGGAGGCGCCATCCTCCATCACGACCCTGAGTCTCTGAACTTGCAGGCCTGTCTCCTGCAGCACTAGTGTTTGGAGGGTACGATATCCCGGCGGACTGCAAGGAGGTGCTTGCAAAGGCCAGGGCGTCCTCAACTCTAAAGTGCTACAGACACAAGTGGAAGAGGTTCTCTGTCTGGTGCTGTGCACAGATGATTAAACCTCTGCGAATTAAAGCCCCTCAAGTGCTGCTGTACCTGCTGTCACTGGCCAAGGCAGGGCTAGCTCGCGCTTCCATTAAGATCCATCTTGCAGCAATTTCCCTCGTGAAGGAATTTATGAAGGGGCTGTTCCGATCGTTCCCGCGGGTGAAGGCTCCAGCCCCGGCGTGGGACCTCAACGTGGTGCTGACCAGGCTCATGGGGCCGCCATTCGAGCCTCTGCACTCGGCACGGTTGAAATTTCTGTCGTGGAAAACGGCGTTCCTTGTGGCCATCGCCTCCGCACGACGAGTGGGAGAGATCCAGGCCCTATCCTACAAGCCCCCATACTTGACTTTCCACGAGACAACGGTGGTGCTGAGGACGAGAGGACTTTGCACTCAATGGATGTAGCTAGAGCGCTGAAGTTCTACGTGGACCGCACAAAGCGTTTTCGGAAGACATCACAGCCTTTTGTGAACTTTGGACCTGTGAATCAAGGGAAGGCCCTCTCGAAGGCTTCCATTTCCAGATGGCTCTCCGGCTGCATCATGCACTGCCATCGGTTGGCAAACCGACCGTTGCCCTGCCGTCCGAGAGCCCATTCGACCAGAGCGATCGCTGCTACTATGGTGTTCTTGTCTGGTGTGCCCTTGCTGGACATCTGCAGGGCTGCTACGTGGAGGTCGACGCACACCTTCACGAAATTCTACTGCGTCGACCGGGATTCCAGGGAGAAGTCCAGAGTCGGCCAAGCAGTGCTGCGCAACCTGTTCGCCTGAAGGTGGGCCGGGTGAGGAGGTAAGAGTTGCTTAATGTTGAGCCTTGCCACCTCTCGTGGTTGTGCATGTGTGTACTGCTATGTATTCTTATATTCATGAGCATGTGAATCCATGCCAGACCCCATGCTGGAGAAAGAACAAGTTACTTACCTGTAACTGTTGCTCTCCAGCATGGGTCTGGCATGGATTCACATGCAAACCCTCCCTCCTACCCCTCTGTGGTTCTTCACTTGGTCATACTGCCACTTTACATGCTACTAAATCTGAGGATGGCTGCCAGGGGCGGGGCTTAGGGAGAGGGCAGTCATTGGCTGGGGGCAGTATGACCCAGAGACCAGTGATTGGTTACTACAAAGAAAGGCAGATCAGAAATGAAACTGATACCGGTTTTTTTCTTTACCGAGGATTCCCAGCCTGGCGACGGGGAATAGTCATGAGCATGTGAATCCATGCCAGACCCATGCTGGAGAACAGCAGTTACAGGTAAGTAACTTGTTCCCTTTCGCAAATGTCCCCTTAGACAGCATTTGCAAAGCAGCTACATGGAGCTCAGTACATACTTTCTTTCTACTACATTGACACCCATTCCAAAGCAGATACACAGGTGGGATAAGTGGTTCTAAAACATCTTGTCTGCTGCTGCTTCTCATAACCCACCACCGTCTAACACTGCTCACTAATCTATGTATAGCATGTGATCTAAGCAGATTCCGCAAGCCTCAGAAGGAATACATTGCTCACCGTAATCGTATATCTGATGCTTGTATATGCTTAGATTCACGTCCGTCTGCCCACCCTTCCTCCCCTTAGAGAAGGTGCATAGATGTTTTGAGCTTTTCTGATATTTATCTGCTTGGATTTATCTGCACATAAATCATTTGGAGCTTATGGCGATCTTTCTGGTGCTCAAGGCGTTCAGACCGCTCATTGTCAACAAGGTGGTCCGCATAAGAACGGACAATGTGGTATCAATGTATTACATAAACAAGCAAGGGGGAACAAAGTCTCCCCCTCTCGTGGACCTGTCCATCCAGATTTGGGAGTGGGCCGTGCTTCATGGGGTCTGGCTGCTTGCAGTGCACATCCCGAGCCAGCTGAATGTCACAGCGGATGCCCTCAGCCGGCGGACAGTGGTCAGCTACGAGTGGGAGTTGAAGGCAGAGGTCCTCTCATGGATTTTCTCGCGTTGGGGCACACCAGAGGTGGACCTCTTCGCCACGGCGGTAAACCAGAAGCTTCCTCAGTACGCCTCCAGAGGGGGGTTGGGAGCCTCCTCTCTGGGGGGGATGCTCTCGAGATTCCATGGCACAACATGAGAGCTTGCGCCTTCCCGCCTCTGCCCCTAGTTCATCGAGCAATTTGGAAGTTGAAGAACTCTGTGAACTGTTCTCTTCTACTGATAGCCCCGTGGTGGCCGGCCAGGTTTTGGTTCTCAGAACTTCAACACCTGTCGGTGTGTCTGCCGATCAGGTTACCAGTAACTCCCGATCTTCTTCACCAAGGGGAACAGATGTGGCACCCCACCCACAATCGCTCAGCTTGGCGGCATGGTGCCTGAGTTCAAGTCTTTAGAGCATTTGGAAAGGTTCTTCTTGAGATTCACTATGCGCGCCAAACCAAGTTTGGTCCCATTGTTCGCTTTGCCTTTGGCGGGATTCTCGAGTGAAGCCCGCCTCTGGCTCCAGGGTGTCTGGGGTAGGCAGGAAGTGAGGGAGGTGCCCAAAACTCCCTGTGCTTAGTCTCCTAGGAGACCCAAATGCACTCTGGTGATTGGCTGGCTTACTGTCCGGCAAGGTCAGCCAAGCTTCTAGGTGGCAGGAGTAGTGAGGGAAGAATGAAAGTGGTAGTCTTAGTACAAGGGTAAGCAGGGCACCATATGCCTGAATTCTGTAGTAGCAAAAAGGGTGTACAGGGCATCCCTGAGAGTTCCTGAGGATCGAACAGGGGTTAGTAGAGGGTGAGCGAGATACTATATCCCCGGGTTCTGTAACGGTGAGAGCGGTGTGCAAGGCACCATATCCCGAGTGTCTTGGAGCAGTAAAGGTAGTGGTAATCTGGAATTATGAACAGTAGTAGAGCGACAGTAAGTGGGAGAGTAGGAGGTTCTATTGGCATTAAGTGAGAGAAATTATGAGGGGACTAGTAAGAGGTGGGGGAAGTAGTGTGAGGAAGGAGGGAAAATTAACCAAGATAGAGGGATAGTTGGAAGTACAAGCAGCAGTAAAGAATAGGAGTGGGAAAGGAAGTAAGATCAAAGGGTGCAGGTAGAAAGGCAGAGTGAGAGATTGGAGGGGCAGTAACGTGGTGGGAGAATAGATTAAGGGGGTAGGGAAAGGATCAGGAGCGAGAGGGTTTGAGAGAAGCGACGCTCAGTAAGGTAAGGCACCATTCCCTATTCCCGGAGTTCTAACCAATGTTAGGAGAAGGAAAGCTAAGAGTTCCATAGGAAGTCAGGTAGCCAACGTTGTAGGGTAAACACCAATGATATCTAAAGAAGTGAAAGACAGATAGAGGTTTCCAATCGATAGTGACTAACAGCCAGGTATTGACGTCTGAGGGAGGCCTAAGCGTTGGGGAAGTTGAGGAGGAAGGGATGGCCCTAGCGCCAATTGTCCCCAGATCCCAAAGAATCAAGAACAGAAGCTGACATTAAGTTTTCAAATAAACACCCTTTTCATAAGGGTCAGCGTGGTTATTTGTGGCCGGCCGCCCCGTCACAACAGTTATAAACATACTTATTTATGGCCCTATAATACTATGAAAAATGACTTATAGCATGTAATATTATCACACAAGACTAAGATGCATGTATACCGTCGCTGGAGTAGGGAAAAATACATAAGCCCCTGCAAAGGAAGGTGAGTATTAGTATGCAGCACTACAGGTCCACATAGATGTACAACACCAGCTCTAAAAATCCATCCCTAAGATGTATGGGGCGTGGTGCCCAAAAGTTCACCAAAGTTCCACAGTTTTGTGAAAAGTGAAAAAGTTAGTTGAGGGCTTCTGGGGTCCAATTAATAGTTCCAAAGGGTAGAGGACAAGTTATTCTAGCTAATAAGTGTCCCCCACTGAAGCTTGTGCAAGCAAGCAGTGGCAAAGCCAAACTCTTATAAAGGTGTATAAAAGTTAGGGGGTTTGGGTAAGTACTGTTATAACTATCCCCCCCCCTACCCTCCACCCCCGGTACTACGATTCTTCTTGGGACTTGGCAGGTTTTATGAAGAGGCTCCAAGGTCGCTTTTTTCCTGCTGTCTGTTGCAGTCGTTGATGTCCAGGGGTTGCAAGTTCGACCACTTACCTGTCTGGTGTCAAATGCTGGTGCGAGGTCTTCGGGATGAAAAATGCAGAAAAATCCAATGCAGGGTCCCTCCCGGCACCATACTAGATGCAGGAAAGCTGTTTTGGATGACAGCCACCGATGCACAGCGACCCAAGCTCCTGCTCACTGATGATGCCCAATGAGGCTGAAACATGTCATGGGATGCTTGTTGTCTCATGCAGAAGGGATGTGACCTAGCAGTTCAGGCTGGACGGTCTCTTTTGGGGTGGAACGAAGCCTGATTTGCATGTGGTCTTTTCACTTCTTTAATGGCTTGGCAGGCTGAAGAACAATGGTCTGGATGGTTGCCCAGAGCAATGCCAGAGGTTAGGATTAATTGCAAACCTTCCCAGCCATCACCTCTTGTTTTGCACTGGGCCTCAATGTGGAATGGTGACGTGTGCAGCATGGTTGCCCAAACTCTGAGCTGGGCAGCCACTGGATCCGGAGGCACTTCTGAGGGCTCTTCAAAGGAATTCCGAGTTGATGTCGAGAATGGAGGTTCTCTCCACTCCAAAGGCCGCAGCTCCTTTGTAGGAATGCTGAAGGTCACCTACAAGACAGGGCTCTTCTAGGACAGCAACAAAAGTTGGTCGCCAGACCTTCTTACCACAGGTCCAGTCTCCTTACACGTCTTGCAGCTGGACAATGGGTGCAGGGGTCTTTTTCTTCAAAAAACAGGTAAGAGACGAAACCGCCACTAGCCAATCAAAGATCTGGCCCACCCACACACACCCCCACCCCTCCAAGCAGCGGACCACTCTGGACCACTGGTGGCACAGTTCATGCATATCATTCAGACACACTGAAACCAGTTTGTGGATTGGGACCAGTCGGTCTCAACCCACTTCCTGGCAGGAAACGCACATGGCCCTGCATTAGAACGTGAGAAGCCTCAGCGTTCTCGGGCACTGGAAGTCCATATTAGGATTTTCCTATCCTCAGGTCAGGAAAAAGGGTTGGTAACAAGATGGCCAAGGGACAAATGAAAAACTTTGTGGCACGGCCATGTTTGGACACTAGCCACAGTAGGTACAGTAATCTAAAAATACACAAATAGCAAAAAGTAACTGCTGCCACCAGCCTGTCCTTTAGGCACATCTAAACTAACCAAAATTCCTCTTAGTGTTAATCTAGGACAAAAGTGTACCCCATTGTACAATCATTTGTTTATTATAATGGTAGCATTATTCGAGAAGCTACTTTGCGCTTTAGAGGTACACAACAGTACAGATGTGTAACTGAGCATTTTTCAGAGGTAACGGAACACATATACAGCATGTGGTAGGATACAGAGGGACACAGGAGGGGTACAGCTGTACTGGGTGGCTGGGAGCAGAGGTGCGGGCTGCGTCTAGCGAGTCGGGTGGCGTGAAGGGCGATGTGATGGCCTAGTTGTTGAGGAGGAGAGAGACTCCTTGAAGAGGTGTATCTTGCGTTTTATGAACTGTAGGGATGAGTCTGATGCTGACAGGCAGGAGGTTCCATAGTCTTGGAGCGGGGGTAGGCAGAGAAGGCTTGTTGTCTGGTCCTTTCCTTTTTGCAGCAGCGGATTGCAAGTCTGCACGTGGCCTGTCTTCTGGTGGTACGCTGTCTGCCGGAAAAGCTGAGTTTTTCCACGAGGTAGCTGGGTGACTGGAGGGCAACTGCCTGATAGATGATGCAGAAAGACTTGAAGATGATTTGAGCATGCACTAGGAGACAGTGATGTGGTCGTATCTACGTAGAACCTTGATGAGGTGTGCAGCTGCGTTGTAGTACACCTCTCAGGGGATCATGACAGGTGGCCTTCGAGGAGTGCACTGCCCCCATCCAGGTGGGATGAGGACCAGTGCTTGAACGATGGATCTAAAGCTGTCCGGAGGGAGGAAGGGCTTGACTTTCTGCCTTTCCTCATGAGGGAGTGCTGATACCAAGCTGAGCTGTGTCTTGTAGGAGAGTTGTTTGTCGATGTGCAACCCGAGGGACTTGGTGCAGGAGGTGAGCTTGTGTGTGCAGCCCTCAGAGTTCATGGTTGATAGCCAGGTCTGTATGTCTGGGTGTGTGTTGGGGTTGGTGAATCCCATGTGCCTGACCCCAGCACCACTAAGCATGCCGTTGGCAGTGCAATGGGGAAATCACACCCTGGCGACAAGGGCACACATTCTCTTTCAAAGGCCAAACGCATAACCCCTCGGCCTCCTTAGACGCATTTGCCGAAAAAGCCATTGCCGCCCGTAGGCCCGTCAAATGTTTCGGCGGGGCCTACTGAACCTATGGGTTTAGAGCACACGGTTATGGCTGGCAGAGGGTCCCAAGGATTTAGTCTCACAAGGCGATTTCCCTAAAGTTTCGACACATGTTTCTGGGGTGCCAAGACATGCCAAAATGTGCATCCCTAGTGAAAACACACCCCAAACTCCGGGAAAAGCATTACCATGCCCCTCCTCGTGGTTCTGGGTCCCAAAAGTTCACCCCTTTGCCTTTATTGTATTCCCCCAGCCTCCTCTCCTTTGTTACAGGCCCTACAGAAGGACTCTGTTCCTTCGGACTCGGCTTTCCCTCTTCCAGAAGATTCCTGTTCCTCTGCCTGGGCTAGAGAAAGATTTGAAGACTGTATGAACAAAATGTCATACTTTGATTTTGCAGGTAAGTTTGACATCCTTAAGAGGTCAGGTCCGCTTGATATATGTCCTAGGCCCTTAGTCTCCTAGGCTTCACTCTACCGAGGCATGTTCTACTCCTAGACAACGATTTCATGATTCGCCCCATGGAAATATTTTTCAATATGATCAGGACAATGTCTACTATGACCCGGATCAGTACGATGGCTTCCCAGGACCTGGTTTCTCAAGATCCAGATTCTTGGACCTTCACGGATGACCAGGGGAATTGGCCCACTACCCCATTTTATGAAGCCAAGCCAGATAATATATTTCTGGATGCTCCTCCTGTATCTCAACCCAGGGAGGCTTCCCTGATAGATGATCAAATGCTGTTTAACACTATCCTTAAGAAAGCAGTGTACCATTTTAAGATTGTCACGCAGGAGATGGTGCCTGATTCAGACTTCGTTGAAGATCTCCTCAAAGAAAAAGTTCCTCCAAGCCATCCTTCTTAACTCTATTAAAAAGTGCATTGCCCCCTCCTTGCTCACGCCCTTCCTTACTCGGGCGGTCAATCCAAAGGTCGAGGATGTTTTTCCCCACGCCTTCAGGTCCATTCCACCTTCGGGGACATTCTATCCCAGACTCCCAAGTCGTTACCACTGCTAGAAAACCTGTGAAGGTGTCACTGTCTTCATAATTATCTTCCCCTGATAAAGACTGCAAAAAACGTTACATCCTGGGCAAGCACATCACTTCTTCTGCAGTCTACAGTACCGGCATAGCTAACAATACAACTCTCCTTCATAGCTATAGTGATGTCCAGTGGAGACTAATGTGAATATACGTTAAAATAATGTGGGACAAAAAGATCGCATTACAAAATGATGAGGCCGCCTTTGCCACATTTAGCAATTCGATCTTGCTGTTTTTTTATTTTGTTTAAACGTCGTCCTCATTCACTTACGTGTATGCAAGGGACACCCCTGCAGCCCTCTAAATCCCCCCACAACGCCTGAAATAGAAAATACTGAAGTAGGAGTGCGGGGGACACCCATGCACACTACCTGTATTTTGGGATTTGGGATTTTATATGTATATGGATAATGTGGGAAAATCATGTGTGCAGTGTTCTGGGTACAACCTTTTGGATCGCTACCGACTAATGCAGGGTCTGCAGAATGTACCAGAGCCTACTAGGTCTGGCAGCGGTGCGTGAGGGACATCAAGTGACCAAGAACATATTGAAAAACACCCTTTACTCTGCTGAGACAGTGGGTAGGGTGTTGGCTGAAGGCACGCTTTTGAAACCCCATGCATGGTTTAATTCCGGGTTTAAACTCGAGACACAGGCCTCACTCATTGATAAACCCATCGAGGGATCAGCCCTCTTCTATAAGGCAGCGGACAACGCCCTTGAAACTGCAAAGGAGGAGCACGAGACTTTGTACATATGGCTTGTCTGAGATCTGATTAATGGACTTCAACCATTGGTCTTCAAAACCTGCTGCTCCTTTTGAGGACACCCTTTTGTCCGCTCAGCTGAAGGTGTGTTTGGGACTGGTGGAGCTCCCTGGTATTCCGGCCAATGAGCCCCGGCAACGTTCAGACCCAGTTAACAATGAGGATTTTGGCGTGGCAAAGGTAGGGGGGGGAGATGCAGCTGCCAGAGGCTCCCCTTCCAGCAAATGACTCAATGATTCAGGTCCCCTCCCTTGCTTTCCCAGTAGGGGACGATTAACATGCATCACCCATGCATGGGAGTGAATAACCTCAGACCAGTGGACGCTCTCTACAGGTTAAAAATTAAGTCCTAGAGTCCAGCAAAAGTGCTGGGGGTCTGTAAGGTAGAGAGAAATTGGCACATTTCTGAGACTTCTCCCCCCTAACACCCCCCCCCCCCCCCCCGACTAAGGGACAGGAGGATTTAATCCACCCCTGGATGAATCTCCTTACTCCAGTCAGTCATACGTTTTGGAGAGACCGTCAGCATTTTAGTGATTACACCCTGACCTGTGTCTATGATAAAATGAAACCCCTGAAGGCGGATAGACCATATTAACAATTTAGGATGTTCCCCGTTCATCTGCATAAACCATCTCAAGGGTTGGTGGTCTGTTTGAATTACCAAAGTAAATCCATACAAGTATGGTCTAAACATCTTCAAAGACCAAACAGTGGCAAAACAGTCACGTTCTATGGTTGCCAACCCTGTTTCTGGGCCCTTCAGTTTTCTACCGATGAAGCAGATTGGTTGTTCCCTGCCTTTCTCTTCCAGCTGACTCACAATACAATAAAGGATTGGTTGTAGTCGGGAGCTCTCAAGACTGGAGCTTGACAAAGGGTTTAGTGCACTCCTCATTCCACCTCACCTTATTGGGGAATTTGGGTGAGGAGATCACATTTAAGGGAGAAGCTATGATCCCATAGTTCTCAATGAAGTACCTATAGTAACCTGTGAGAGCTAGAAAGGCTCTCACTTGGGTTTGAGTAGTAGGCGTGGCCCAGTCTTGTACAGCTTGTACATTGCTAGGCAATGGCCTTATTTCACCTTCTCCTACTTCATGTCCAAGGTAGACTGCTGGGGAGAATTCTAAAAAATGTGTTAATTCCCCCCACCTTAGAGACCCCCAGTAACTTTGCTGTATTTTGAGGACTTAATTTTTTTGCCTGGCGAGAGTGAGACCCTTTTTCCCACACATGTATTTTAATGTGATTGTATACACTGTTTCTTTTTGGTTGTGGAGTCGAACCAACTCCATAGGCATTGTCTTTTACAATTGTGAAACAAACCACCTTAAGTGCAGTGCCACAGAGAAGTCTTCCAGATTTCCCAAGGTTTAAATACAGTCTCTGGGATCAACCACTGTTTCCCAGAGCAGTGGAGTGAAATTGACTTCACTTAGTCCTGTAAAATTCTAGACCCAGCACACTCTATCTTACTAAGCAACCCCTCCAGCACTCTATTGTATCTATCCCCAGTGTCTAGTTATTCTTGTAGCATTTGTTACCCTTTCTTCTCAGAATGGCTTGTGGCAGTGGTTTTTGTATGAACTCCCATGATTTACCCCGACCACGAACTGTTCGCAGCACCGGTAACTTTAAATTGCGGGAGCCATGTTTTTCAAAATGGCGCTGAGCCTCCTTTGTTAAAATGGTCCCTGGTCTTCTTTTGTCGCCATTTCTTTGTGGAAACATCCTTCTCGAGTTTTTCTCTGTACGCCAAACCAGGTTTGGTCTTTATTCATTCGCCTTTGGCGGGCTTCAGGAGTGAAACCCGCCTCTGGCTCCAGAGCATCTGGGGTAGGCAGGAAGTGAGGGAGGTGCCTGAAACTCCCTGTGCTTAGTCTCCTAGGAGACCCAAATGCACTCTGTGGTGATTGGCTGGCTGACTGTCCGGCAATGACGGCCACCCTGCTGTGTGAGTGACCGCTAGGCTGGAATGAATGGGAGAGAACTGAATAAAAGGCGAGTCTTTTGGCTTGGAAGGCAGTCGACCACTGGACGAAGGAACCGAAGAGCTTGAGGACGCTTGCTGCAACTCCTAGACCGTTAGTTTGCCTGGTGAAGACCTGCTACAATGACTACTTGCCAAGTTCGCATCGACGGAGAAGCCCTGCAAGGACAACTTTTCCCTTTTTGAGTTGGTGGGACCAATCAACTCCCAAGTCAGCCACCTGGACACCCATATCGGAGCTGGTTGAATTTTCTCAGAGTTGCTGCAGGAAACTGTAGAGCCAGGGAGAGGAACAGATTTTGTGTGTTGCTTGGAAGCTGGCCTAAAGCGTTTGGAAGATCCTCCGGACTCCCTCGAAGCAGGACTGACCAAGCCTGACACCCCTCAGTCGAGTGCGGGACCAAAGATGTGAGGAAAGTCCTTCTTGACAGCCAGGAACCACACTTATTGCTATTTGCTGTACTGCAGGTTTGCCGGTTTCCAGTTTTGACCGTGCCAATGCAGGAGTCCCCGACATCCTCCCTCGTGTCCCCACGACTGAGGATCAGGAACAGTGAGACCTGCAGAGCTGCACAGGAACAGAAGTCTTCAGCTGCATCTTTTCTCCTTTACCAAGGTAATGTAAAACAAGGCTAAGAGAACTTGCATCTTACTGTCAAAGTGCTTGTAACTTCCACAACTCGCAAGGCTAATCAGCTTGTGACCCTACAATTGATTCTTCTTTTCTTCAAAGACTCCTAAGAACTTGTGCAGAGACTTTTCCATTACTTACCAGAAGTGCTTTATCCTATCCAAGACTTTTGCCCATTGACTTTGGCTTAGCCTATTGAATTGAATGACTCTTCTATTGGACTCTAAAATTATTTGCCATGCTTATGACTATTTGTAATTTCGTGTGTGCTAATAACCTTTGCCTTTTACCAAACCTTTTAAAAAGTGTTCTGAATGCCAACAGTAAGATATTAATGTCGCCAGCACCGTTGTTACTGACGTCACCTGTGGGTGTACGTTGTCTCTGTGGGCCATCCCAAAAGGGTTTTGTCTGATTCAGAAACTCAGTGTACAGTATTGAAGTATATTTGTGTTACTATTTTATTGCTCCCTTCTGAAGAAGACTTTATAACTGATAAATTAATTGTTTATGCAAGAAACCTTGAGTGTAAGTTTATTTAAATACCTGTAACTGTAAATCTTTGTAACTCCACTACAGCTCACATTTCCCGTCTTGATGTAAGCCTTGCTGCTGAACATGCTACCAAACATGCTATGGCATCGTCCAAGTATGCCATGCAGAATGTAGCAGGTGCATTCTTTAGTCCAAAAGGCATAACCTTAAACTGGTAGAGGCATCCTGGGGTTGAAATTGCAGTTTTCTCCTTGGCATGGTCAGTCAGAGGTATTTGCCAATAGCCTGAGGTTAGGTCAAATGTACTGAGGTACTTGGCTGAACCAAGTTTGTCCACTAGCTCATCTGTTCTAGGTAAAGGATGGGCATCATTCTTTTTGACTGCATTAAGAGCTCTATAGTTCACACAATATCAACTCCTTGGATCCTGCCTTTGGCTCTAGTACAACTAGACTAGCCCATGGACTTGTAGATGGCTCTATTACCCCGAGATCAAGCATCTTCTTGACCTCTTCCTTTATGTGGGTTCTTACATGGTCTGACATTCTGTAACCCCTGCTCTTAACAGGGAGACAGTCACCAGTGAGTATATCATGCAGTATCCGAGGGGTCAAGCCTGGTGTCAGTGAAAATAGGGAGGCAAACTGATTCAACCGAACTTTGCACTCCTCCTGTTATTGTAGAGTCAGATCAGAAGAGAGATTAATTCCTTCTATCTTTCCATCTAAAGGTTGTCCCCTGAGGAGGTCAGGTATAACCTTACTCTCCTCCTCCTCCTCTTGATCAGAGGCTAGAAGCAAAGCTCCCAGTTCTGGTCTAGAGACACATGCATTTAGGCGGTTGGGGTGAAAGACCCTTGGGGCCTCCTTGGGATTGGCCAAGTCCACCAAATAATTGACCTCTCCAAGTTTGCCCACAACTTTGAAGGGTCCAATACATTTGTCCTGTATGGCCCTCTGCCTTGTAGGTACCATAATTAGAACTAGCTGGTATTGAGTAAACTCAACCATGTTGGCCTTCTGGTCATGCATGGCAGTAGAAGGTCCCACTTTCTTCTAAGGGGTTCTTCCAAAGCACCTACCATTCTCTTTATAGTTCTATTAAACCTCTCCACCAACCCATTGGTTTGGGGATGGTAGAATGTTGAAAACGTGTAGGCCACTCCACAGTTTTTCCACATGCCCTGCATGTAATGGGACATTCAATTGGGTCCGCCTGTCTGAGATAACCACCTTAGGAAAACCTTCCCAGGTAAAAATATCAAGTAGTGCCTTAGCCACTGCTTGAGCAGTAAGTCCTGGTAGGTATGGCTTCAGGATACCTGGTAGCATGGTCTGCCGCAACCTATTTTTTAAAATGTTTTTAGTTTGATAACAAACCTTTACAACTTGATTGGGCATAACACCACTAGTTCTTCTTTCTTCAGATACATTATTACCATAAAATAACATAAAATCCTATTACAATCATTCCTTCTTCCAATTGCATACATCGGATAAAATCTCATTACAATTTGTATTCTCTAAAAACCTATACATAAGCATAAAACCCTAGAAACACACCAAGACCAAATACAACTATACATGTGCAAATTATGTCAATCATTGCTTTAAAACACACAAGGAATCCATACAACTATACATCTCTAAATTATGTCGATCATTACATTAGAGCAATATTGCTAGTATTAAAATGTTAGGTATTTAGTTACAGTAGTGGCTTACGTAGTCATCGTGTATACTAAGAAGATTTTGTTTATTAGGTTTGAAGTAGGGAATTAAGTACTGGTATTCAAAATTATGTTAATTACAGCACTCGCCCCCTCATGTTAGTAAGCAGATGCCGAAGTCGTTATTTACACTACAAACACTTTGTATTAAACTCGTAGTGAATACTCTTTAATAACGAATTAAGGATATAACTGATGTAGTTGTGCCCCACATGCAATGCATCCAAATCCATTCTTTTGATAATTCAGTTGGGTCACTAATATCGTTGCAAAAGTGCTCATTTTGGTGCATATTGAAATGTTCACAATAGATTACCAGATGTTTCAATGTTTCACTATATGCTTAATCCTTACAGAATCGACAAGTTGCGTAAAGACTTCCCTGTGATTCACCGGCCCAATTTTTTTGTATGTTAGAGCGTATGATATTGATTTAATTTAAAACGAATATAGAGCTCTCGTACTTTATTGCATTGAAAACGCACAATATACGGGTGACAAGTCTTTTAGTCGTAAATAGAGCTATTGCTTCATATTGTTTGTATTTTCCAATGGAATCTATTGTTTTGCTCCAATCTAATTAATGTCTTTTTCACAAAATCTGGTCAAATGCAAAGATCATTAGAGATTGCATCTATCTGAATAAGAAGCTGATTCATAATGTTGTAAAATGCTTGTATTGAGTGTTATCTTCACTGCTGTTAATGGCTATAGTCTCATAGAGTTTCTCAGAGGGACTAACATTTTAGCGAAATTATTTTATTGCCTCCACTTAAATCTTGCTGACAAAGAGAGTAATCGGAATTCATGTAACGGCAATGGATTAGGGAGGGAAGTTGCCAACCTAAGGGTACGTTTCCAAATTTTTGCTTGGACTTGATCTGAGATCTTAACAATATTTGCTAGACACATGTTCAAGCCGAATAGTAGGGTTGCCTCAACTTTTAAAGAGTAGAATTCTGAGTGGGATCATTGTGAATTTTTATTTTTTTTATTTTATATATATGACCTTCATTTGTGAGAGAGCTGAATTTGCTTTAAGCAACAAAGACTTCTTCCACATCGTAACTGAAGAGCTGTCCCCCAAGTCATACCCTAGATATCTTACAGATGGTACACAATCAATGCATGTACCATCGAAGGTCCATCTGTATGACATTTTCCTTTTTAAGTTGTTGAATACAATAATCCTTTATTTACACGGATTTGACACTATATCTTTTTTTTCGCATATTGTGCGAATAATACCAGTTTTTTTTTGTAAGCCGTAAGGAGTTCTGTCGAACAGGAGGATGTCGTCTGTGAATGCTAGCCAATGTATCAGCAGACTACCTAGTTTCACTGGGAAGGTCCCCGATTGCAACCATATCTTGTCAATATCGGAGAGATAAAGGTTAAATAAAACTGCTCCTAGGTTACATCCTTGCTTGACCCCAATCCTAGTAGGTATAGGCGGTGTAACCACACCTTGTTGATTTTTCCCCTTATCGAATAGGTGGTATTTTCATGCAGTTGGACTAATAGATATAACAGTTGAGGAGAAAAGCCTGCTTGTATCATCTTGTTCCACAAAAGGTTCCTGATCACACAATAAAATGCTGATAAGTTAAGCGCAGCCATGTATGCAGGTACTGTTACACGCTTTGCTTTTGGCGAGGATGTGAGTCAAGAAGGTAGCGTTAAGCGGTGTCCCCATCTGCCTTCTGAAGCCAATCTGTAATCGTGACCGGTATTATGCAACTTCATATGTTGGTCTCTTTCCTTTAAAAATAGGATTGAAAATACTTTTACCAAGGCATCTATGAGTGCAATAGCTCTGTAGTTGCTCTGCTCTGTCGGGACTATTGTAGATGTTCGCCATGATTTTGGAATCCTCTTAGTTCCATAGATGTTGGCGAATTTAGTCTTGAGCAGAGAGGCCCAGAAGGCAGGGGCGTGCTTTATCACACAGGCAGGTATGCCATCCGGCCCTGCAGCTCTAGATGGTTTGGGACACGAAATTTC
The DNA here is from genome assembly GCF_040938575.1 of Ambystoma mexicanum. Taxonomy (NCBI): domain Eukaryota; kingdom Metazoa; phylum Chordata; class Amphibia; order Caudata; family Ambystomatidae; genus Ambystoma; species Ambystoma mexicanum. Next base: position 306,393,844 of record NC_090934.1, on the reverse strand, counting down.
CCATTCTATCTCCATTAGTCCAAGGGCATGCACTGTTCTTTAAATGCAAACGGATACTAACCTTTAGATCTTTAAATTTGGTGGGCAATTTGTATTTATCCAAAATAAAGCCCTTCCACCTTTCGGCAGATATTGATGTAGCTTGAGAGATCTCTTTCAAGGAGTTTACTTTCCTGAGCAAGGCCCAAATCGTTCTTCTGTCGTTGTGGCAAAGGCTCAACACAATTTTTTGATTTTCCCTAATTAAATAATTCTTTAGTGCAGTTCGACATTGATTCCTGTAGCGATTACATATCTGTTTTTTACTTTGAAGGTAATTAGCTAATAAATTACGTGACTTAAGCTCACGCAACATTTTATTTTTTCGCTCTTTTAAATGTCTCGCGTCTGGGTCATAATGGTGAGTCCGTAAGATACTATTTTTAGCTTCAGTTTCTGTCAATTTCCTCAACGTTATCTTTATTATTTGGTTATGTGTTTCCACCTATTTAGAATTTGAGCTTAAGTGGGGGTTACAGTTGTGCAAGATAAGCTCTTTTGAAATCATATTAATTAATCGGTTACACATGTCTGTAGACCCCCTAATTAATATGTTGGATCTATGCATGGATGCAAGTTGCAAACTGGCCTCAGTCTGTAATAATCCAGCGGGTTGATCCAACAATGTGGAAATAATTATAAGATCGCTGATACCTGGGTCATACGTTTTTACTGGGTTACAATAAGGAAGTAGGTTGAGGGATACTGTGAGGAAATCGATACATATTTTTTGCCTCTATGCCACGTGTAATGTAGGGCTGCGGGATCAAAGGCCAAAAGGGTGTATATCCCAAAGTGCTAGATATTGGACCCATTTAATTAATTACTCTCTTGTGGGTTGTAGTATCGCCAACCGAAGTTATCTTGGAAGCGAGCAAGATGGTTACAGCTTGCATTAAAGTCCCCTCCTATCAGTATTGTATATTCTGGTTTTTGTACTATGGCTTTTTCAAGGATCTGATCTAATTGCAGAAACGTGTTCGATGGATTTCCTCATCGGATTCCAGTATAGACTTATAATTAGGTATATATCCTGTGGACTCCCCGTCATAGTCACTTCTATGACTAGGATGTCTTCTAAGGCTAATACCACTTTTGACCCTACATCCATTGCGTTATTAACAAGTATGGGAAGCCTCCCATAAGGTCTCCCAGTCTATCCACATTTAGCATTTGTCGAAAATGAGGTATATCCATTGGTATTAAGGTCCTGCAACATCATTGTTTCCTGGCATAAAATAATCGCAGGTTGATTATTATGAAAAGTTGATTTGAGCCAAGCATTCAAATTGGAAAATCCACACGGTTCCAGGACATTACTGTTAGGTTAGTGCAGCTACGATGGTGTAGGATACCGGAGATTGTTTTTAAGCTGTTAGCCAAGGTGGAAAGCTACATCCAATCTTTAATAATTGAAGATACGGATACGAGTTGCTCTGGGGCTCACACATTATCAGCACTTGTAAGTTGGTTCACAGTGGCTGAAGTGGGTTTATTTTCGGCTTTCTCTCTAAATTCAAGTAATTCAATAGCCAATTCTTTAGATGAAAATGTATGAGGAGTCGGGCCCAGTTTGATCAAATATGCCCTATATATCCATATCAATTTTGTTATGGGTGTATGGAACAGATCATCCTTGAGTTATTATACTGGGTCAGAGTTACCTAATCAATATCTTTGGTAGTTAATGTTCTCCGAGCCGATATTTCCTTAATTTGGAGCATGTATGATGTATTCATTTTCTGTCTACCACCTATTAGGCCCTCGCTCAACCAACCAACAACAGTGTTGTCAATCATCGCGGCCTCAGCTGCACTGCTGTCTATGTCAGCAATATTCACTTTACTGTCCCTCGACTGGTCGCCTGGAGTGGCATTTTCCACTGCGATTTTAATGGCAGGGATTAAGACTAACTTATCGCTCGCTGCCAATGTCAACCTGTGGGGTGCCCCAAGGCTCTTGTCTGTCTCCTACTCTCTACAATGTATTTACCAAACCACTCTTTGATGAGCTTGACTATCTTGGTGTCGCCTACACCAGCTACGCGGACGACACTCGTCCCCATTACTGGTGATTACACTGGATAGTGGGACACTCAACAACAGCTACCTCCTCATTCAAGCCTGGATGGCGAAGCATGAGGTCTGTCTTAACGATAACAGAGCTGCTCCTCCTGGGCTCACCTGCCAAGTTGAACAAATTGGATGTACTATTCTCCTCTTTCAACATTGACGGCAACATAATCAAAGTCGCCAATTTGGTGAAAACATTAGGAATTTACTTGGACTCCGCATTAACACGAACTAGACAAACTAACGCCATGGCCTCTTCATTCGCCTATACATGTAAGCTCATCACAGCCTGCCGACCCTACCTAGCCTCAGCCAACTGTATTACATTAGCTAGAGCCTTAGTCCTCCCTAAGCTTGATTATTGTAATGCATTGTACCTCGGCACTTCTCAACAAAACCTTAATAAAATGAAAGTTCTGCAAAACGCCATTCGAGCAGCTCTAAATATCCCAAGGAATCACCACATCTCTGAAACTAGACACTTGCTAAAATGGCTCAACATCAACCAAAGAATAACTTACAAAATCTTGTCCCTTACTCACAAGTGCCTCTCCAACCAAGCCCCTATCTACTTTAACATGATCTCCCGCCAAACATCTACACGCCCTATTAGATCACCCTTGAGGCAGTGTTAATATTCCTCGCTTTAGGCAACAACAAGCAGGTGAGCTAGCTTCCCTGTCCTTGCGGACAAAAAATGTAATGCCCTCCCTCTCTCCTTGAGAGAAACAGTCCTACCACCTATCCCGAAAAAAGACCAAAGCATGGCTACATGAGCAAGAATCCAGACCGATCGCTTAACCATGTACTGACAGTCACTTCCCTGCAAATATAATGTACACTGTAAATCTGATCTAAATTTTATGTACGGATGGAGTGGATGGAACGGACGGATTGGATGATAAGGATGGAACAGATAGAAAAGGTGGATGGAGTGGTTAGAAAGGATTGAGTGAATGGAAAGGACAGTGGATGGATTGGATATATCTCTGGATCTCCTATTCATGCAATGTTTATGCTATGAACCTGTAGCCCCATGTTATCTGTATCATATGTTTCATATCCATCCTGTCACTTTATATACGTATGCCGCTATGTACGCCCCCTGTCCTGCTCTCGTGCTTGTTCACAAGCGCTTTTCTCATAACCACCATATCGCACTACTACGCTTACTCTCTCCTATACACCATCACTCCACTAGAACACAGCTATACTATGACGCATACGTCCTAGCTGTTCTCATACTAACATGACCCCATGAACACCTCATCATCCTAATAAAACACAGCTAGCTGAGCACATACCAATTGGCTTAGGTGTCTCCTCAGGCCTAACGCAGCCAGAACTCAGTCTGGGTGTCCACCCTCCAGACTGAACACATCCAACTGATTTCCTCAGCACAACACCTATAGCTAAGAAGCAGCTATCATGCAACATCCACACCAGCTGCACACATATCCGGTGCAACCACGCACCACACAACACTATCTCTCTCGCCATTGACTTGAACTGCGGTTCACGAGGGCGTTCAACCTACCAGCGCCTTGAGGTCATACCAATGATACATAAGGTGCAATATAAATGGCAAGTAACATAACATGTAGACTTTATTCTCGTGCCACATGTTCTCATTATGCATATCAAAATTGTGTACATTTTTTTTCATTGCTGTACATCGCTTATAAATTGTCTGTATTTTCGTAAAACATGCAAGTTTAGCACCCAGTTGCCCAAGGGCTCGGATTGCTATATAAATAAACAAAACTAAACAGTGGCACTGGGAGAAGAATCGGGTTGCTTCTATTATCAGCATCGTTTTGCGAGGGAGTAAGCGACTTCACACTGGCCGCATTTGTGTGTGGAGTGGGCTTTTCTCCCTTGAGGATGGTTGTGCCAACTGTGGGCTTCATATTTTTGGTAGGAGGGTAAAACATTTTTAGTCCTGTGATTGCAGTCTGTCGAAGGTAGGGAAGGGGAGTCCAAGGCATCCTCACAAACTGGTACTGAGAGCCCCTTTTGGTCATTGTTCTTATAGTTGGGTTTATTCGTTTTTTTCCTTTTTTTTCTTTATTAGTCGAGTTAGGGAGGATTTTTTTTAATTCAAGGGCTTCTTTACTTCCGTCGTCCAATTGATTCAAATCAAGGACCCCGTCTTCGTGAAATAGGTTACGGATGTCCTTGTTGTGAGTTGTGATTCATTATGATCGGTTGAGGGAGATTTTTCTTTTTTTTTTTACCACCCTGTTGACTTTGGAGATGTCTCATGGTTCTCCTCTTAAGGGCTTTGTAAACATCCTCTTCTATCTGCGTGAAGAGGAATGTCGTGATGAGGATCCTTCAGCTATGATTGCTTCCTCCTCCTGTTCATTAACTGAGTCAGTCAATCCTCTTGAATCTTGTTCTATTATATCGGTAGGAGCCGAAGGACTATCAAGAATACAGATAACCTCAGTAACGAAGTCTGAAGGAGGATGCTCCTGCTTTAGTTCTCGTCTTTTAGTCTTTAAGTGGCATGGTCATTGGGCCGAGAACGCAAACATTAAAGGGACACCTTTGGCGCCAGGCTCATGAATAACAGTAAGCAAGATCATTTATTATGAACATAGCACCTCATTTTGGGTGCAAATTGCATTTAACATGGGAACTTCCATTTACTAAAGCAGCCCCACGTGTACTCTTGGGTGTGGCTGATGCTATTGGGTTGCCTTGCACGTGTCGACTCTCTAGAAGTAGCAGGGTGTGGCAGGCCTAGTGCGCATGCCAACGATTCGGCTATATAAGCTGCTCCGATCCCCCCAGGCAGACGCTTCGCGTTATTCTGCACTTCCATGCAGCATAATGCTCACCGACGCCTGGGATCAGACTTACCTTTGGAAATCCTGCTTCCTGCCATCATACTTACCACCTGGGGAAATCTGCTCTTACCTGTTTGCGTCTTCGTTGATCCTGGCATTCATCTTCAAATCTTCCGGAACGCTGAAATCATCATCTTGGCACCGCAGCACGACGCGCACCGTCCGCGACAGCAGCACCTGCAAGGAACAATGAAAGACAAGGTTAGACACTTAAAAGACATTCAGTTTAAGGTGATGCTACCACCGAACCTCACGCTTTTCCTTAAACCATAACTTACCTGCTGTCCAAACGATCAATCCAAAGTCACTTTCGTACTCTCAAGATGATACTTTGCTTCGGAACTTTGGGGATTTTCAGCATGAGATGGAGAAATTGTTTGCCCGACCTACTCAAGGACAAGCTCTGGACAACGAATTGTCACTCAGACAGGGGAATCGAGATCTATTAACCTACATTGCAACCTTCATTCGTCTCATAGCCCAGACCAACTGGCCAGAAGAAAAGAGAACTACGCTCTTTTATCAAGGGTTACGTGGAGAATTTAAGGATGTGTTGGCTCAAGTTGTGAACCCACCTGAGGGGTGTGCGGACTACATAGACCTGACCGTGCAACTCGATCATAGGTTGCACAATAGGAAAATGGATCGAGCCAGAACAGAGGACCGGTCAGTTTATGTGCGACCCCGGTGAGAACCAGACCAAACCACATGAACAGTCAGAAACCTATGCAAATCGGTGGATTATGGAGTCCCCTTACCAGGGCGGAAAGAGAGAAAAGTAGACAGCAACACACGCTCCGTCCGCGACAGCAGCCTCTGCAAGGAAAAACGAAAGACAAGATTAGCTACCACCGAACCTCGCGCTTTTCCTTAAACCATCACTTACCTGCTGTCGGACATTGCGGATTCATCCATCTTCCACCCGCCCGCGTCCCATGCCCCACATCTGTTTTTGGGCCGCATTTCCACCTATTGGGAAGAAAACAGAAGAGAAACATTCAGGAATTGATATCAATATTGGGAGCAATAATACAAAGGCATTAAAACGAGAAGAAACGAAGGGAAAACAAAGGGGAAGAGATATTGAGACCCTTACTTCCAACCAGGAGGAGCATAGTCTGAGCTGGACTAATACTTACCCGGGATCAGTGAAGGAATTAGGGCCCATCGACAAGCACCCCTGCCAGAAGTAGCAGGACGGAGGGCTTATCAATAATTAACTGGAGCGGTGTCACCAATTGCCGCCACTCACAGCTTATGTTATCGGCCTGACGGGGGTGATCTAATTCCTGGGAGGGCTGCAACTGTGCCCAAACGCCTCCGCAGAGACCAGGTGAGCATAACATTAAGCTGGTGTTAATTTGAAGTTGTAGCTGATCAAATGAGAAACAGTTAGCCTTAATACTGTAAAAATCGAATGGCTTCATCGTAGTTCTCATCTATTATAGGAGGAGATGAATTATTTTCCGCTTGGGCATGTGATTTTTCTCCAGGTTTTTGTAGATTTTTCACATTAGGCTTTTGTGAATACCTCTCGCATGTGGGGTTATAGGCAGTTTGGGATCTGTGTTTTCAGGGTAACTTGAGAAGGTTTGCCAATGTTTGCGGCATTGTACACCATGAATGTTTCTTGCGTACATACAAACCCTTCTAGTTCAGTTTTGCTAAAACGACCGCAAGACTGTTTTTACTTCCTTCATCTCGTAGTGAGTTCTGTTTTGGCCCTTCTCTAAAAAGTTTAAAATACGGGTCTGGACAGGGAACGAAAATTTGATGTCCTGTGCATCCTGTGGAGGATGTACATTTGATGTGGAAGCTATCTGGGATGCTTAATGAGCATAATGAGGAAGATAAAGGGGTTATACAGGACTCGAGAGGATCTGTGGATCATTGGTCCTTGTAGGGCTTGTGATAGGGTCTTTTTCCATGCACAACAAGTAGGCAGAGCCCTGTGTTTCAAGAGTTTGTGGTACCGCCTGCGAGTTAACCACGGAGGAAAGCCCAGCATCAGTTTGTACTTATGAAAGTGAACATTGTCTATGCCACCCTCTCTCACCCCTATTTGTGTAGACGGGCCAAGAGACTGTCGTACCCTTTTATCCAATTTGGCTATTACAGCCGGTGCCATCATAGAGGTATCTGAGTGATGGGAACAATCAACTCCAAAGTAAGCCACCTGGACATCCTCTCGAAGCTGGTTGAATTTCCACTGCAATTGCTGCTGGAACCGAAGAGCCAGGGAGAGGAACACCAGATTGTGCGCGTTGCTTTTCAGTTGGCCAAGAGTTCCAGGAAGATCCTCCGGACTCCCAGGAAGCAGGACTGACCAAGCCCGAGCCACCTCAACAGAGAGCTGGACCGCAGTTGCAAGGAATCAAGTCCTCAAAATCCAGCAAAGTTGCTGGGGGTCTCTAAGGTAGAGAGGAATTAGCACATTTCTGAGCATTCTCCCTAACAAAGGGGGATACTAATTAACCCAGCCAGCTCTCCACATAAGATGTGGTGTGCAGGGTTTACAAAGAGTAAAAGGTAAGTAAAGTCAATTTCACTTTACCATTCTTGGAAACAGTAGTTTATCCAAGAGAAGAAATCCAAAGGATTTCTCTGTGACACTGCACTGAAGATGCTGTGTGTCACAATACAAAAGGTGATGCCTATGGAGTTTGACAGACTCCAAAATCATAGAAACAGAGTTCAAATCATGTCAAGAATACATGAGAGAGGAGGAAGTTGTCACTCACTCCAGGATAAACATTAAAAGTCCTTGCGTCCAGCAAAAGAGCTGCGGGTCTCTAAGGTAGCATGGAGTTGGCACAGAAATTAGAATTCTCCCTACCATAACTGCATCCTCAAAAACAATCTTGATGCAGGAGCCAATGCAGGCTGCATCATCGCCATAGCTTAGACAGCTCAGTTTTAAATTGGAGAGACAGGCCACCCTCCTTAACATGCTGGTGGAACCTAATGTCCTCTTCGGCAAGGCTGTATAAGATGCCCTCGAGCACAACAGAAGAGTATGATACCCTATAGGCAAGATTATATGTAGTACCCCAGTGGGAGACTACACCAGCCTTGTCCTCTTGGCAATAGGGAACCCAACCTTTGGTATAGGCCTGTATTATACAGATTGGTAGAGTAACTGAGCAGCCAGGCTTATCTCAAGAGGGGTCAATGTGAGCTGTAGGGATGAAACCTAGTATTCACAGTGACAATCAAATAAACATACTCAAGGTTTCTTTATTAAACAGTTATTTATTCATTTAACATACAGTTGAATAAGCCTTCTTTAGAAGGGAGCAAAACATGCAACACTTAAATATACTTCAAAATAGACATTATGTTTCAGTAAATCAGTAGCTGCCCTTTTGCGATGGCACACACACACACTTCCTACACCCTCAGGTGACTTAAATAGTTAGGACACTGTGGACATTATTATATCACTGTTACATTTTAGAGCAATACTGAGTTTGGTGTCAAATGGAAAGGTTGGAGGGAGAAAACAATGGTTCTGCAGCATGGGGTCTGGCATGGATTCACATGCTCATGAATATTCGCCGTCAGGCTGTGAATCCTCTGTAAAAGAAAAGTCAGTGTGTTTCATTTCTGAACTGTCTTTCTCCTAACATCCAATCGCTGAGCTCTGTTATACTGCCCCGCAGCCAATGACAGCCCTCTACCTAAGCCCCTCCTCAGGCAGCCATCTTCATATTTTTACCACACGTTGAAGTGTTGGGAGTCCTTGTGCTCTGCTCTTCGAGCTTGTGCTGCATTTTTCTCTTTTTGAGAGTTAAACGCTTATTTTCCGGTCAATTGTGCCCATGTGCTCCATTTATCATGCTTCCGACTAACGGGGACCCATTTTTCAGATTTTTCAACACCCCTTAAGGGCTGTTTTCGTCAAGTGTTCATCTTGGAGGCTTCCAGAAGATTCTTCAGGCCTACACCGCGGGGATCATGTCGGATGAAAAGAACAACCCTTCCCTCTTCAAGCTGTGCTCCGACTGCGGTTTGCGGAACGTATACATGGACGACAAGCATTTCCAGTGCCTGTATTTCCTGCACCCGACGCAAGGAGGAAGATTGTGCATTTTGCCATTGCTTCTCGAAGTGCACATTGAGGAACCGACATGAACGGTTGGAAGCGTGGCTGCTGGCCAAGGCCTCTGCACCGGGTGGTACCGAGGGGCATGCCTCTCCCAGATCCTGGAAAGCTAAGACGGCTTTTAAGTCCTTTGAGGGCGCCCCACCCGTGGGGGCCCAATACAAGGCCAAACACTCAAGTCAGCCTCTGTCAGGGTCGCTGCTGCTGCAGGATGGTCAGGGCGCGCCCATCATCTCCATCTACGTCAATCTCCAGTCAACTCTCTGGTTCCTCATCCAAGAGAAAGTGTGATAACCTGGGTAAGCTACGGGAGAACCTGGAGAAGGCCAGGCAGGAGAAGGCCAAGCCAGGGTACGGTGTCTGGCCTACTCGTGTCAGAGAAGGCCAATGGAGACAAAGGGTCCGATCCGGCCCTGAAGGAGAAGGTCAAACGGGGAACGCCTCAGAATCGTCCGTGAAGGACAAGGCCATGCAAGACCAGGGGCCCGGCCTCATTGTGAAGGCCCAGGTGCACCCGGCAAAATCGTCACCCTTCCTAGAGGTGGTGGTGGTGGCGGCGCTTTCAAAACCCATAGGGGCTTACCTGCATGGGTGCACCAGCGATGGCAAGGGTGACCCTTCCTCCCAGGAGGGAGGCTTTGAACATGCCCTGTGATAAGACTCCAGAGAAGTGGATGCCGGACTTCAGCCCGAGACCGGCCCCTCTGTACCTGATGAAGGGGTGGGGGGGGGGGAGGGGGGTGGAAGGTCTGCAGGGAACGGACATTTCTTCGGCTGACGATGAGGACATTTCCGTCCATACTGTCCAGGACGGCGATGATGATGACGACAGAGGCGCTGGGGACTTGACCCATGCCGACGGGGATACAGTCTATGAAGGCGATGACGGGTCCCCGGGACGAAGGGGGGGGGCTCAGGCCCGTCCCCTAAACCCCAGAGGCCGCCTAAAGACTTTGCACTGGTTATCATCTCAGTCCTGAACTCGGTGTCTGAATTACAGAGGATACCGGCGATCCCTCTGTCTTCCCCTCCCGCAGCACCAGTGCCGGTCGCCCCGTTGTCACCGGGGGAACCACTGACCAAGTAGAGGTGGAGACACCTGATGCCTCCATGCTGCCCTTCTCCACTGCCCCGCTCTTCCCCCCCCCCCTCCCCCCCCCAAGGGAGACTGAATCGGGCACGGATGACGGCGGGATGGGGGACCTCCAGTCACCTCTACCCAGAGCCTCTCCTCCGGACGAGATAGGATTGTTCCTCGCGATGATCTCCCGAGCATCAGAGCTTTTCCAGCTCGCGTCCGAGGAAAGGAGGGTTTCTTGTATCAGTGCCGAGAGGCGACTAGGAAGACCATCCTCTTGGTCCCTCTACTGGGCGATGTTTGGGACGAAGGGCTGGCTCTGATGAAGAACCCCTCCACAGCACCAGCGAAAAGAGACCGGCTGGAGAAGTAGTACAGGGTGCCGGACTCTGCACTCAAGTGCCTGCAGTCTCACCCGTTGCCAGACTTGGCGTTCTCAGCAGCCGCCAAGAAGAAATAGTCGGGCTCGACATCTTCTGCTTCTTCCACCCCTGCGAACAGTGAGCGGAAGAAATTGAACTCGATGGCTACTCTGCAACAGCCACGATCAAGGCTACCAACGCCCGCCATCAAAGTCGGATACGTCTGGGAGCTGTGGCTTAAGCTAGATCCTCTCCTGAACTTCCTCCACGACGACAAGCAGGTTGAGGCCTTGGAACTCCTTCAAGAAGGCGAGGTGGCATTGGATCATGACATCACAGTGGCCATGGACGTTGCAGATGCGGGGTTCTGCCAGATGGGAAACGGCATCTGCCTTCGTCGTGGCTGGCTCAAGGCCACCAACTTTAGGCAGGAAGTGCAGACAAGGATTTTGGACATGCCCTTCTGAACAGGTTGTCCCTTTCAAAAAGTGTTGGATAATTCCCTCCAGGCCATCAAAGTGGACACCGAGATGACATGTGCCCTAGGCACTCTACGACGACGCCGGCAGTCCTTTTGTTCCTCAGGAGTGAAGTCTAGCCAATCTTCGAGGGGTTTCAGCGATGGCTCCATCTCTTAACGCCAGCCCCCCCCCCCCGCTCCTCGACCCAGGAAGCCAACAGGGGCCGCTCCAAGGCCTTTGGGGGCAATCGTTGTCTGGGACCACAGGGCGGCCCGTCGACCTCCAAACAGGATTGAACCGATCAGGACGTCTGGCCCCCACCAGTGCACCCCGGTGGGAGGCCGGCTGCCGAACTTAGTCAGTGTGTGGGTGACCATCTCCACTGACAGTTGGGTGCTGGACGCTCTCGCCCACGGACACAAACTAGAATTACAATTAATGTGTCCCCGAATAACACCTGTGGCCCGGCAGGGAAACCACATCCCGCAGCTGCTGCTGGAGGTGCGAGCCATGTTAAGGAAAGGGGCGATGGAGCCAATTCCAAAGTGGTTCCAGACTTTACTCAAGGTACTTCCTCGTACGAAAGAAGACTGGAGGCCCATCCTCGACCTAAGACGACTGAACAAATACATAAAGTCCCAGAAGTTCAGAAGGGCCCCCCTTCAACACGTGCTCGGACAACTGGAAAAGGGAGACTTTCTGTCGTCGTTGGACCTGGAGGATGCGTACTGCCCCCCCCCCCCCGCCCCGGCGCCATCCACAAAGTACACTGCAAGTTTCCACGCTTCGTCGTTCAGGGGAAGCATTACTAATTCAGTTTCACTAAATCAGTTGATACCCATTGGGAATGGCACACAGACGTCCTACACCTTGAGGTGACTTAAATATCTAGGACACTGTGAACATTGATTTATCACTGGCACATTTAGAGCAATACTGAGATTAGTGTCAAGAGGAAAAGATGAGGGAATACAACAATGGTTAACTAATATTCTTAAGCAGGTAAGTACTTTTTGAACCCTCCAATGCAAAGTTAATGAACCCTTTCCCAGGGGAAAGGCAAAAGCACAAAGTCAGAGGGTACGAAGAGTCTTCAGTTAGCCAGGACAGCCAATGTCAATTGAGAAAAGTCTAGGGGAACGGAGGCACTTCTTGAAGATGGCACAACAGTCTTGCACAATGTTTGAGTTTGTTGTAAAAAGAAATTACTGTTGGGCCACAAGCTGGGAGGCTTTTGAAGGGCAAAGCTGCAAGCAACTCTGCAAAAGGCAGCAAATGCAAGCCTCCACTGAGAACAAGCAAGCTACACACAAGAGCTAAGTACCCCTAGTTGCACAGTACCTTGTGTCTGAAGAAAGGTTCCAGCTGGCTTCTGTTCCTGTTGTAGTTACTGCAGATCCTGTTGTTCCTGGGCCTCAGTCGAGGTGAGAAGAGGGAGGATGGCTGCAATGGTCGGCGGCAGCAATGGGCACACTTCAGATCAGCGGCACTTTGCAGTTTCAGCTACATGCAAATAGCACCACTGTGGTTTTTGGACACCTTGTGGACTTCCCATGCTTCTGGGGTCCAGCACTCTGTTGAGGTGGCTCAGGCTTGGTTAGTCCTGCTTTGAGGGAGTCCGGGGGATCGTTTTGGAGGTCGGGTCCAGTTTAAAGGCAATGCACTTGATTCTGGTGTTCCTGTCCCCTGGAACTCTGTTCCCGCCACAGCGAAGAAGTACAGCCAGCAGAGAAGGGTTCTAGTCAAGTTAGTGTTGGGGCTGATTGGTCCCACCAACCTGAGGGGAGAAGTCCTTTCCGATTAGAAATTCATTGCTTCAGCAATGCAGCAGGGCTTCACCGGGCAAACCAGCGGTCCAGGAGGGTGCGGCAAGCTTCTCCTGGTTTCTTCTACGGTTCCTTCATCCAGTGGTCGACTCTGCCTTCCTTGCAAAAGACCTTGCCTTTTATCCAAGTTTCTCACATTCATTCGCAGCCTATCTGTCACTCACAGCAGGTGGCTGTCCTGGAAGGCCAGCCAGCCCATCACCTTTTGGGTGAATGCCTATAACCAAGGAGACTAAGCACAGGGAGTTTCGGGAACTTGCCCTGCCAGACACGCTGGAGCCAGAGGCGGGTTTCAGCAGTGAACCCTGCCAAAAACAAAATGAACAAAGGGACCAAACCTGGTTTGGCGTGCAGAGTAAATCTCAAGAAGGACCTTTCCAACAAGAAATGGCGAAAAAAAAGACAGGCCCATTTCGACAAAATGGGCACCCATGGGTGCAATACTGCAGCTGAGGAATCAGCCTGCGGTCAAAACGTACAATGGTAGGAAAAAGTAAATCACTGCCAGCAGCCATTAATTGAAGAAAGGGTAACATAAGAATGTTGCATGAGAAAGTAGACCAACGGGATACTAAGTAACCCTTCCAGCACAGCACATAAGATGGTTTGTGCGGGGTCTACAAAGTAACAAAAGGTAAGCAAAGTCAATTTCACTTTACTGCTCTTGGAAAGAGTAGTCTATCAAGAGAAGGTTTTAAAACCTTTGAGAAATCCAAAGGACTTCTATGTGACACTGCACTAAGGGTGCTGTGTGTCAGTGTAAAAAGGTGATGCCTATGGAGTGTGTCAGACTACAAAACCAAAAGAAACACAGGGTTCAAATCAAATAAAAATATATTAGAGAGTGGGAAAAAAGGTCTTGCTCTCTACAGGATAAAAATTAAAAGTCCAGCAAAAGAGCTGGGGGTCTGTAAGGTTAAAGGGAATTAACACATAAATGAGAAGTCTCCCTAACATACTCTTAAATCCCTCATCTAGCTAACCAACAAGCCCTACGTCCAACAGGGTTCCTCAAACACCAGATGGTTTTGAGGTGGGGGTCCACAGCGCTCTTCAGGAGACAATCGGGGCGGACAGTTTTCAACTTTGGGCCCTTCACAAGGATAATCTTCCTCTTCTGGTTTTCAAAGAGGAAATAAAACATCCAGAGGAAGAGGCAGAACCTCAACTGGGAGAGGCTTCACCCCTCCCAAGCAATGACTCACAGCTACAGGTCCCCTCCCATGCTACTCCAGTAGGTCGAATCTCACTCCACCCACGCATGGGAGGGAATAATATCAGACAAGTGGGTGTTATCCACCGTAGCAGTGGGGTATCGCATCAAACGTTAGCAAAAACCATCCAACCGCCTGCCAAGACATGCAAAGATGACGCCAGAACAGCAGCGCATACTATTTTAAGAAGGAAAGACCCTGCTGGAAAAGGACGCCATAGAGATTGTCACAGCAAGTGCGGTAAACAGGTATTTATTCAACTGACTTCTTTGTGCCATAGAGACACCTGTCCATGGGCCTAGAACTAGATCTGCGCCCTGTGAACAAATATGTCAAACCTCAAAAGTTTTGCAAGACTACACTTCAAGAGGTAATCCTCCCTCTTAAAAGGGGATTTCATGGCATCATTGGATATGAAAGATACATACTTTCATATTTCAATGCTCCCTGCGCACAGGAAATATTGAGTTTCTCCATCGAGAAAAAATAGTCTAGTGCCCAGTCAAATAAAACTGTTTTTGGGAGCCATTTTAAAGACAAAAGAAGAACTGGCTTTCCCGTCAAACGAGAGAGTACCTCATTACAAGGCCAGTCTCCAGATAGCAAGCGCATTGCTTTGCGTACTGTTACGAATGATGGCCTGTTAGGGAGAATTCTCATAAATGTGCTAATTCCCTCTACCTTAGAGCCCTCCAGCTCTTTTGCTAAACTTTAGGACTTTGAACTTATGGATTTTAAACAACTCCATAGGCATCATCTTTTAGGCTGTCCCAGGGTTTAAATACCTTCTCTGGGATATACTACTGTTTCCCAGAGAAAGTAAAGGGAAATTGACTTTACTTGTCTTTCCAAATTCCTAGACCAGCACAGACCATCTATCTTACTATCTTACAATAGAGTGCTGCAGGGGATACTTAGTATCCCCCATGTCTAGAAACACATGTAGTAGTCAAATGCTACCCTTTCCTCTCGAAATGGCTGGTGGCAGTGGTTTTACAACGAACTACCGTGATTTTTCCCGACCACGAATACCGGTAGCGTTAAATCGCAGAAGCCATGTTTTTCAAGATGGCAACTGAGCCCCCTTTGTTTAAACAGGTCCCCGTCTTTTGCCATTTCTTTTTGGAAAGGTCCTTCTAGAGTTTGTCTATGCGCGCCAAACCAGGTTTGGTCCCTTTGGTGGGCTTCAGGACTGAAGACCGCCTCTTGCGCCCGAGTGTCTGGGGTGGGCAGGAAGCGAGGGAGGTGCCCGAAACACCCTGTGCTTTGTCTCCTAGGAGACCCAAATATACTCTAGCATGATTTGGCTGGCTGACTGTCCGGCAAGTTACAGCCACCTTGCTGGGTGAGTGGCAGCTGGGCTGGAATGAATGGGAGGAAACTGGATAAAAGGCGAGTCTCTTGGCTTGGAAGGCAGTCTCGACCACTGGTACAAAAGAACCAAAGACGAGCTGGAAGAGGACGGCTGCTGCAACTCCTGGACCGTTGGTTTGCCCGGTGAAGCCCTGCTGCAGGTCCGAATCGCCAAATTCATCTCTACAGAGAAGCCCTTCAAGGACGACTTCTCCCTTTTGAGTTGATCAACTCGTAAGCAACGTGGATACCATTCTCGGAGCTGGTTGTACTTTCCTAAGAGTACTGCAGGAAACCGAATAGCCAGGGAGAAGGACACCAGTTTGTGTGCTTGACTGCAGCTACCGGAATTTAAGATTTGCCTTTGCCAGCTTTTTGACCAGTCCCAGTGCAGTGCAGCAGTCCCCCGACGTCCTCCATCTTGTCCCCACGACTGAGGCTCGGGAACAGCAAGATCTGCAAGAACTGCCAGGAACAGAAGTCTTCAGCTGCATCTTTTTCTTCATTGTACGGTACTGTGAAAACCCGACCGAGAGAACTCTTCTCACTGCGGAAGTGCTTCAAACTTTGGCAACTTGCAGGCCTAGTCAGCTTGTGGCCCAACATATGACTTTCTTTTACGAACTACTTCTGAGAACTTTCCGCTTAACTTCCAAAACTTGTTTATCCTACACAAGACTTTAGCCCATTGACTTGAGCCTAATCTGTTGCATTGAATCAACTCCTCTGGTAAACTCAAACTATTTGCACTGTTTAAGAGTAACTGTAATATTTGTTTTTATTAATTTATGCCATTTTGCTCCTCCTTCAAAGTGGTTTAAATGCCTCAGAACCTGACATTGTGAAGTACTGAAGCATATTTTTGTGATATAGTTTGCCTCCTTCTAGTGAATGTTTTATAAAGGACTGTGAAATAAATTAATAACTAGTGACCAAGAAGAAACAATAGATTGGGTAAAAACCTCAGGCTAGTAGTCTGCACATTGCCTCATGGAACACCCGAGGCTTTGCACACCTATTTTCATGCGAGGATAATTTCTTGGGCTCCTATGAGATAGTTTGTCTCTGAGAAACTTGGGTTCGAGAAAAGCCATTATGTGATGGTTACGAGGTAATAATCAATCCCGCAAGAAAATGTGAAAAGGGGCACCCCTATGCAGGCCTACTAGTGCCGATTAAACTAACAAGTGAACTACAAGTAATTGGGCACTTACCACCTAATCCCTTTGTACCATTTTTGTCAATGAAATTGGGATCGGGGACAAATGGAACCACACTACTTCTAATTAGTTCATATTGGAGCGAAAATAAAAATCTCAACCAAGATTTTATCGAGGTTATTATGAGAAAAATTGATAAATCGATGATGGAAGATCCAAATCACCTCATCCTCTGTGGCGACCTAAACATTACATTAATGAATAAAGAGGGTAAGAATAAGGAGGTTCATCAAGTGGGGACTAAAGTACGAAGCTGGACTTCGGCCATGGAAATTCGCTCTATGCGAATGTTAAATGGTTCACTTTCAGGAGACCTTATGACTGCAGACACTTGGTTCTGCGGCAGTAAGAGTGCCTGTTCAGACTATTTTGTTGCAGACAATACATAGGACTACATGAAATAATTTGCAATAAAAAAGCAAGCTAACCGCACCCATTATCTCCTGGATATTGAGCTGATGTGCAACTGGGAGAAACTTCATCAACTTAAAATCACTCTGACAGAAATATGTTGGGGTCGAACAAAACTTAGAATAAAGCAGGAAAGGATTGCTAAATTACCTGAAAAATACCAGTTCAACGTGTTAAACAATCCCAATGATGTTAACTATGAATGGATGCTGATGAACTTTAGAAGTAAACCCAATCTGTCAATATCAACCAAATAGAAAGCATGCCTTCGACAAGGTCTTGGTTGCAAAAAGGAGAGAATTTCGATCTCCCTTATATAAATTGTCTAAAACAGGGTTGCCAGAAACAAAGGAAGCAATCAGGAAGTGTAAACAAGTATATAAAAACTGGTTGAATTCAACAAGAGGTCACAGAATCCAACAAGATGCAGAAAGAATGTTGGCCGCTATACGTGTCTGTAATCCTAAACATCTGTGGGCTATTACCAACAATAGAAATGACTTTCAAGCAGCAGTGGCAACAAATCAGGTCTCTGAAGACAGATGGAGATGGATCAGCCACTACACTTCTTTATTTGCCCTTAAAGATGGAACCGGCAAACAAGAAACATCAAATTCTTGTCAACCATGGTCAATTGACTTTGATCGACTAGAAATACTTGGAATGATGGGTAAACTCGTCTGCGGACCCTATCCCAATCACATGTGGAGTGCCACAAGGCTGCTGCATTTCTCCCACACTTTACAACATCTTCACGAAGCTCCTATTTGACCGTCTTGACGATCTGGGTGTCAGCTACACTAATTATGCTGACGACACCCAGGTCCTCATCACGCTCACTGGTAGCTATGAGGAAGAAGTTGCAAAGCTTAATGATATCAACTTAGCAATCCAAGCCTGGATGGCCACACACAGTCTTTGCCTTAATGACGATAAGACCGAATTGCTTATCGTAGGCTCCCAGGCGCGCCTCAACAAACTGGACCAAAGGTACCATTCCTTTACTATTGATGGCAACATCATAAAAGTCTCCAAAAAGGTTAAAACACTAGGTGTATACCTCGATTCTACCCTATCACTAAAGAAACAAATAAACTACCATCGCAGCTACCTCATACACCAATAAATTGATCAATGCCTGCAGGCCTTTTTTCTCCACCTCTAGCTGCCTCACCCTATCTAGAGCGCTGATATTGTCTAAATTAGACTATTGCAACACACTCTACTTAGGCACTACCACTAAAAACGTGAATAGACTCCAGATCCTGCAAAATAATGCACTAAGATGTGCCCTCAACCTCCCGCGCAAGGCGCACATATCTACGGCTAGAAAAGAAGTCCACTGGCTCCCGATCCGTGACAGAATTAAGCTATGAACACTGGTCATCACCCACAAGTGCCTATCACACACTGCCCCACGGTACCTTTCTGACAAATTTTCTAGACACTGCCCCATTAGACCCACCAGAACACCTTACCTACACCAACTAAAGATCCCGAATTATAACCTAAAAACAGCAGGGGCTCCAGTTTTCCAGTGCTCGCAGCACAATGTTGGAACACCCTCCCCACTACAATTAGATCGGAAACCGCATTCTGGCCATTCAGAGCCATGGTAAAATCATGGCTACTAGCCTAAACACCCAGATTCTCACGGTCATGACCTGCTAGCCGCCGCTCTCCACCTGTAGTAATGTTTACTCTACCTACAGCATAGTCAGGACCAACCTGTAACCCGGTCCGCATTAGCCACTGTAACTTTTATTCCTCATTCCATATTCTCTGTACATACTTTTCTTTTCTTGGTATATTCTACTCTTGAATGTAAGCACTCAGAGCTTTGACTAATGTATGCTCTGTCTGTTGTAATATGATGTTCGTGCAACGATATGTAACCCTGCTGTACACATGATTATGCGCCCAGTTACCTGAGGGTTCGGATGCGCTTTATAAATAAATAAACAAACTAAACTAAACTCGTCAAGGGCAGCCGGCCCCGACGGTGTCTAACCAAATGCTTAAAACGAGTAAAGATGAATGGGCTGATCTGATGTACCTTTGTTCAAACAAGCCATGATGACTAAACCCCTACCAACATCATGGAAAGAAGCTATGGTTGTGCCGATTGTTTTTTTTTTAAAAGGGGGATCGGAGTGACCCGTGAAATTATAGGCCCATAGCCTTATCAGACTCTATAGGCAAACTATTTGCATCGATATTGCTGCGTTACCTGAAGGCCTGGGGCAAAAGAGTTTGCATCCTTGATGAGCGACAATCTGCCTTTGTAAGTGGAGTGGGCACATTCCTAAATTTGTTCATCTTGAACCTGCTGAAATGAAGTATGCTTGAGACCAAGAGGAAAGTATGCCTTGGATTTATTGACCTCGAACAAGCTTTCGATGTCATTAGCTCGGAACTGCTCTGGGCCAAACTAAAGAACTGGGGTTGTCCGGTAGATCTTTTAGAGGCAATTCAAGCCCTATATTCCAATACATCTATTCAAATTCAGCTCTATAAAGATGGTACCCTAAGAAAATAAATACTTTTCGAGGGATTAAACAGGGTTGTGCCTTGGCTCCCTTTTTATTTGTATTATATCTGGTGGATTTGAAAGATTCTCAAAAATCAATCGGGGCCTTTCCTCCGAAAATCGAGGAGGGGGAAATTCTGTGGATCATATACGCGGATGATTTCGTTTTTGTGGACCAAACTGCTATTGGACTGCAACAGCACCTTAATGCATTCAAAATGTATTTAGACAACCATAATATGAGGATTAACGTAGGAAAATCTAAGATAATACTCATGCAATCTACCCATGGTGGTCGTAAGAACATGTCAAACCTTTTGTTGGGAGATTTAAAATAGTCCATTGGAAATTTTTGACTCTAACATACCTTGGGATATATATTAATAAAACATCAATGAGCTGGACCAGTACACGCTAATTAGAGAAAAGCTCTTGAAATTGACAAATCAAGGAAGAGCCTCGTATCGCTGCTGCAGTACTTTCTCGCTGAGTCCCATTCTTTAAGCAAAAAATGTCACCTGTCCTAACATATGGTACAGAGGCCATATTGAATTTATCATGAAAGACTTGGGAGTTATGTGAAGGTCTTTTTTGGCGTAAAGTCTTGAGACTGCCAAATGCAGTATCAGTAGCTGTAATAAGATAGAGGTTTAGACTACAGTCACTAACATAGATTGTTCTATGGGAATCCCTCTCCCTTTATTGTAAGTGTATCATAGGTTCTCCTTTTGTCGATGGAAAGCGCGCTGTTTTGAGCAATTAGCTAGCTTAAATATAGATCTTGACACTTTGAAATACAACCTGAATAAGGCAAAAAAGTTTGTATTGGAGAGAGATTGGATTAAAACTATAGAACTAAAACATCAGAGTAAGCGGTGTATAAACATCTGGGAACGGTGTAAAATCAATGAATTACCAGCCTACTTGATGAAATATCCATCTCCTTAATATAGAGACCTACTCCAACGAGCAAGATTAAACATTTTGCCATCTAAAGAACTGCTTTTGGCAAGGAAAGAAATAACAGAACAAGAAGCGACTTGCAGATTCTGCAAGGATATTGATATGATCGAAACAACTAGACATATGCTACTAACTTGCCCCTCACTAAATGAGCAGAGAATCAAAGCCAAAATATCTGTTTTGAATGACAGTTTCGGGGAAGACCAGCTCTGGAAGAGGCTCCTGGTGGCAACAAAAATTGGCATAACAATAGATGTGTTGAAATGTATAGACAAATTGCTGAAACTGAGCGAACTATACAGATCCTAACGGATCTTAGAGACTAAGCAATTATCTTGTGAAATATCATTTGGAAAAATATCTAAAGATACTGATTTGGAATAGATCACTTGACTTTTTTTCTGTGCAAAGACTTTATCTCCTTATCTTCTAGAAATACTATCTATTTGTATGTTAAAGGTTGAAAGATAAACAACCAATAACATTTTTTTTTTACTTTGTTTTACCAAGAAACCTTGAGCATAAGAGTCTATTTGAATACTTATAATTATAGATCTCTGTGTAACATCCTTACATCTCACATTCCCTCTTGAGATCAGCCTGGCTGCTCGGCAGCGCTACCACAAAACATTGTAGTACAGACTTATACCAAAGGTTGGTTTTGCTTACACCTGTAGTCCTAGTTGTGTGTAGTGGTCCCAAAGAGTACTGCATACAAACTTTGCCTAACATGGCCTCATACATTCCCTTAGTGCCACGCGCATGCGCCCGATGCAGGAGTGGTTAGCTTAACAATGGTCTCAGGAAACGGGTCAGTAGAGGACGATCTAGTGGTTGTTTTGATAACCCTTGTAGCTCTTTCCTGGTGGTCCAGGGACAACCTGTTAAATGAAAAACTCTTACACGTTCCACAAACAGTACCAACTACAGACCCCTCACTTGCCGGATTGGGGGGGGTGCTCATTTCCTCTACACCACGGCCAGTGTACATGTGCTACAGCCCAATAACGCATCCACTTCCTAGAACTTCTAGCAGTTCTCAAGGCTCTTCAAGCCTTTCAGCAACATCTTTCAGATCACAGTGCATGTCCTCACAGTCAGCACCACTGCCATGTTCCACATAAACGAGCAGGGTGGCACACACTCTCCAAGTCTGTCCAGACTATCCCAAAAAATATGGAAATGGGCACTCAAGCGGAACATGTTCCTAACCTCTCAACACATTCCAGGTTAACTCAATGCTCTGGCAGACAATCTAAGCAAATAGTCTCTACCAGACAAGAACGAGTGACCACTCAACAGAGATATCCTAGATGGAATCTTCTCCCAATGGTTTGCCACAAGCCTAAACGCGCAATGCACATTCTTCGCGTCCAGGTTTCCCCAACCAGGGTCCAAGGGGTATGCCCTGTGGATGACCTGGTCCGGGATATTTGCTTATGCTTTTCCTCAGAAACCACTCCTGAGGATAGTGCACAAGATGCACCACGAACAAGCTACTTTAATGCTGGTTGCTCCTATGTGGGCAAGACAACTTTGGTTAACACATCTGCTGAAACTGGCTTTGTGCAAGCCGATCAAGCTCCCATGCCCTTATAACATGCTAACACAACACAAGGGAGCATCTCTACACCCTTGTCCTCAATTTATGAACTTGGCAGCCTGGTTCCTGAAGTTGGCCAATCTTCCTCAACAGTGTATGAATGTCCGAAAAGAGCCATGGAAACCAACACCAGACACTGCTATTTCAACAAGTGGAATAGATTTGTAATATGGTGCAGGTGACAAACCATAAACCCAATCGAATGTTCCCCAGCTAATATTCTACATACTCTTGCGTCCCGTCTCCTTTCCTCCATACTGTATGGGGCGTCCCTTCCAAGGGACGGGAGACGGAACCTTTTTCACCAGAAAAAGCCTTCTTCCCCTTTAAATTTAGAGACGCGGCCCATGGAGCCTGCACTGCCCTGACTCTGCCCTCCGGCGCCACACCTCAGTCCCCTTTTCCGCATCGACTGGAACGTGCCGAATTCACCAGTGCTCCTGGGTTTGGCTTCGGCCATGTAATTCCACACGCGGATACTTTGTCTTTTTTGTCTTATCTATCATTCAGGTACTCGGTCCTTAGGCGTCACACTCCTCCCCCGGCGCATGTCGACTTCTACAAGGTTCAGCAGGTGTCCATCATGCAACAGGCTCTTCCCAACTTCAGACCTCCACGCCCTCTGCCTACGTTGCCTTTGCTCAGACCACGGTTGGCAATCATGTTCGGCGTGTGACTCGCTGTCCTCGAAGGCGCTGAAGAACAGACTAGCCAGGTGGAGGGAGCTCTTCCAGAGGTCCCCTCCAGAGGATCTCAAGAACTTCATGAAGCATCGAACCAGGCCCAAGGTAGGGCCGATATTTTCCAGCGCACCCCGCAAGGGAGACTTCTTCCCAGGGACTCCCCCGTGGGGGAGGGACTGGCCAGGTCCTTCTACCGGCACGTGCACTGAGGCTGCTACAGCTATTGGCTTCGGGTCGAGGGATCCTCAGATCCTCCCGAGCGCATTGTTGAGAGACCGGAAGGTTCTTTTACCGGGTCTACACCCGAGGGGCTCTGCCCTAATACCGGCAATGCATCTGAGAGGCTACGCCCTAATACTGGAAATGAGTCAGAGGGGGCACCTAAACGCAGCTCTACTGATCCTCTGGTCGAGGGTGTCGCACCTACCGGGCCGAGGAGCAGGGTAGGCCTCGTGATCCACACGCTAGAGTCTTGGACGAGGCCGGACCCAGCGGGCCAAGCACCACGTCTCAGGCACGTGGCAGGCAGCTCGATAAAATGGCTGCTGCGCCAGAAAGAGGCACCCGTCCGACGCCATTCCAGGAATTCGGTGAAGAACGAGTGTCCAGGTGGGACTGGCCTCAACCAGGTAGGTGGCCTAAAGTCTACCCCTCATTTGCGCAGGGCAGCTTTCCTTTGCGTCCATATGGACAGGGTATGCAGCGGCTCCAGCAGCCCCCCGCTACCCTGTCGGCACCCCCTACCACTTCTTTGGCCAGTGAGGAGGTGCTCTTTGAGAAGTTCCTCGGCCTCATGAGGTCGCCTCAGATGGGGGTTATCAAAGACTCCATCGGGGAAGTCATCCCCGCCATGCTAGCGGCACCACAGACGCCTCAATCAGGCCCCGGTACAGCCGTCTCCTCTGGCTCCACAGCCAACTCCGCAACCTCTGCCACCACCTCAGCCTCCGGCTGCGGTCCCTGTACTGCAGCCTCTGGCGCCATCTACTCCTCCTCCACAGGATCCTCCAGAACTGCAGGATACAGACGAGGCGGAGGATTCGGACACGCCATCCTCAGCCAGGGCCTTCCACAAATGACTTGCTGGTCTGGCGGAGTACCTGTGTCTCCCCCAACCCGAGGTTGAACATTCGGCAGAGGGGGTTCTGGCTGAAGTCCTCACACAACACCCCTCTGCCAACATGGGGATGCCACTGCAAACCGATGTAGTCTCCCTGGCCAAGAAGGGTGTGTTCAAGCCCCACTCAGTTCAGCTGGTCAATCGATGCCTGGATGCCAAGTACACGCAGATGGAGAGGGATACACTCTCGACCCATCCTCAGCCACACTCCTCGGTGATCACTGCGGCATCACTATACTCCAAACCTCAGTCGTCCTCAACCGCCTCCTCTGCGGTGCTGCTAGATGAGATGATCTTGGAGGCATACGGCAAGAAAATCTACTCCAACTCATCCTTGCACCTTCGTCAGGCCAACGTAGATGCCATGCTGGCTGCCGCCAACCAAATGTTATAGCGGGAAATTGCGGACTTCCTCCCGGAACTCCCCACCTAGTGCCAATCGCACTTTAAGGCGGGGCTAGCTGAAGCCAAGCTGGTGGCGCATGACCTCATGGAATCCACAGTGGCTCATATTGATACCTCAGGCCGTGCCATCTGTATTGCCATGGACATGAGGAGAACAGCCTGGATCCGTGCAACGAAATTCAACCCGGATGTCCAGGAGCGCCTTCTAGATGTACCATTCGAGAGGGGTGACCTCTTCCACGCCTGTATGGGCGAAGAGCTGGACAAAAAGAAAACCAGCTCACAAACGGCAAAGTGTCTATCCATTCTTACAAAGGCCACGCCCAAATCGTACACCCAATCTCAGCCGCGCTCAGAAAAGGGTCATACATATCGAGGGCTCCGTGCTTCCAGATTCAGGCTGCCAGACCGCTCGCCATCTCAGAACCGGCGCAAACAACGAAGGGGGGGGCTTTCCCCCCCCCCTCCACAGCGCCAGCCTCCAAGGGAAAGAAGGAATGACACGCCCCTTCGGGTCCACGTGTCTCCGGTGGGGGCAGGCTTGCTCTCAATGCACATTTCTGGTGCCAGAATTTCACGGACCCCTGCATCCTCTCCTTAGTATCCACAGGGTACTGCCTTCCTATTCCAGCCTCTCCTTCACTCCCACAGGTTGGGACAGCAACTCTTTTGGCGGAGATCTAGTCGCTCGTAGAGAGACGGGTAGTGGAGGAAGTTCCAGCCTCCCAGCAAGGCTTTGGCTTTTACTCAAGGATTTTCGCCACTCAGAAAAAGAACTAGGCGGGCCTAAGAGTTGTGCTGGACCTTTCCACCCTCAACCTCTCCCTACCCCTGCAAAAATTCAAGAAGGTTACGCCAGCTTTTATAGCTGAGACATTGGACAAGGGAGACTGCATGTGCTCCCTGGACATGGACGTGTACCTACACGTCCCGATTTGGCAGCCTCCTTGTTCATTCCTTCGGTTCAGGATAATGGGCTACCATTTTCAATACAAAGTCCTTCCATTTGGCCTCAACTCGCCCCCCAGGGTCTTTACCAGACTCTGTGGCAGCCCTCCTCAGAGCGCAGGGCCTCCACATCTACCCATACCTCGACGACTGGCTCGTCAGGGCTACATCCTTTCCGGAAGCAGTTTGCCACTCTTCCCATGCCCTTATGAACTGTCTGCACGATCTGGGCTTCTCGCTCAACCTCAAGAAGTCACTGCTGCAGCCTACGCAGACTGACATTCCTGGAACTCATTTGGGACACGTGCTCAAAGAAGGTCTTCCAGTCGGAGGACAAAATCTCGCCCATCAAGAGAGCCACCGCCCACTTCCTCAGCAGAGAGGTGACCTCTGCATGGTGGTTACCAACATCTCCTGGGTCTACTGGCAGCGGTCCTATTAGCCGTGCCACACGCCATACTGAGGAGGAGAAGGATTCTGCTGCACTTCTCGGCCTCATGGAATCAGGAGCGGGGCTCGCAATCCGAGATCCACGTTCCTCCATCTCTCCACCCGGACCGAACATGGTGGTCCATGGACTGCAACCTATGGACAGGAAAGCCCTTTCGGCCGCCCTCTCTGTAGGCCACCATCACCACAGACTCCTCGCTCGAGGGCTGGGGAGCCACCCTGGACAAGCTCTCGGTCCACATCACCTTGACTCGACACGAACAGGAATACCACATCAATAAATTGGAGCTGAACGCCATCTGGCTAGCGCTCAGGGCACTCTTGCCACTTCTCAGGGGCAAGGTTGTCCTCGTCCAGACAGACAACGCGATCAGCATGTACTACGTCAACAAGCAGGGAGGCCCTGGAAAACGACATTTTACCTCTCTGCAGTTCACCTCCCAGGGGAATCCAACCTGTAAGCTGACAGGCTCAGCAGGCTGGGAGCGGACTATTACGAGTGGCAACTAAACAACCTTGTTATTCAGGAGATCAACAGGTGGGGTCTCCCCCACGTAGATCTCTTTGCCACCTGGCACAAGAAGTGTCCCCAATGCATCCTGGCAAGGTCAGTGCCCCGGCTCTCTGAGACACATTTCACCTTCAGTGGACCGGCATGAAATCTTACACCTTTCCACCCACTCCTCTGATCTACAGGGTAATTCGCAAGATCAAGAAGTCTCGCCGACTCCTCGTTCTGATAGCTCCATGGGGGGCCGGCCAGGCCATGGTTTTCGGAGCTACTCAGACTCTCAAAGGTGCCCCCAATACACCTTCCGATGGGCCCAGAACACCTTCTGGTGCAGCAGGGGGGCAGAATCCTCCTCCCTGCGCCAGGGAAATTAGCCCTCACAGCATGGTACCTGAGCAGTTAACGCTTCGGCACCTTAGCCTCTCACAGGCCAATCTGCAGATCACGCCAGGAGCAAAGCCACTAGGGCCCAGTACAAAAGCAAATGGACTAGATTCTGCCACTGGGCAGACTCCAAGGGAATTGACCCCTTGGCTTGCACTTTGGACGACATGCTCTGGCGCACCTCGCTCATTCAGGCTTACAGCTGTATACCTGCCGCACATACCTTGCAGTCATTGGGGCTTACAAGAAGTGAGGAGGGCATTTTTCTTCCTCCAACCCTATCGTCAAAAAACATCTGACGGGTCTCGCTAGGCTCAACCCGCCCGTCAAGAGACCGCACCCGGTGTGGGACCTCAACATAGTTTGGGCGCACCGGCACACAAACCAAAACCATTTGAGCCAATGGCGTCCGTGGACATCAGGTTGGTCACGATCAAGACGGCCTTACTAGTCGGCCGTACCTCGGCTCGTAGAGTCGGTAAGATCCAGGAGCTGGTCATCTGAGCCATATACCACCTTTCACAAGGACAAGGTAGTCATGCGGACACACCCGGCATTTCTGCCCAAGGTTCCGTCTGCTTTCCACCTTAACGAGGAAATGATCCATCCTACGTTTTTTTCCCGATCCTAAGGATGAAGCACAGAGTGCTGCACTGCCTGGACGTCAGGCGTGCTCTGAAATTCTGCTTGGTCAGGACCAAGGGCTTCCGCAGGTCGGAAGCCCCGTTTGTCACTTTTGGGGGCTCAAGACCAGGCTATCGGGCCTCTAGGGCCTCCATATCCCGCTGGATGGTCTCTGCCATCAAAGAAACGTACGAGGGCCAGCGCAAGCCACTTCAGCAAACATGCATGCCCACGCAGTCGGGGCCAAGGCAACATGCATCGCATTCCAATGCCATGTCCCTCGGCAAGTCATAAGCAGGGCGGCCACTTGGGCTTCTCCCTCTCCCTCTGCTTTCTGCAAGCATTACTGTTTAGACTCCGGCGCTAGATCTGATGTGGTTTTCGGACAGGAGGTTCTCTGGAACCTATTTGCTTAAGGAGGGTCACTCTCCACCCTGGGTCTACAATCAGTTGTAAATCACCTATACAGTATGGAGGAGAAGGGGACTGGACGTAAGAGTAATTAAAGTTACTCACCGTAGTGACTAACATACTCTTAGTCCATAGTCCCCTTTCCTCCATACGTCCCACCAACCTCCTCCCTAATAATACTGGTGTCATTAGACAATGTTAAATCTATTGTCGCGTCCATGGGTACTGAGGTGTGGTGCCAGAGGGTAGAGTCAGGGCAGCGTATGCTCCCTGGGCCGCACCCCTGTCCGCCTCTAAATTTAAAGGGGAAGACTATTTTTTTCTGGTGAAAAAGGTTCCGTCTCCCGTCCCTTGGAAGGGACGCCCCATACAATATGGAGGAAAGGGGACTATGGTCTAAGAGTACTTTAGTCACTACGGTGAGTAACTTATAATTTACATGTTTTACCTACTAGACTCCGGCCTAGTATTCAGTTCCATCAAAGTACACCTAGCGGCTCTGTCAGCTTTAACCACTTCACAAAACAGTGTCCTGGTGGAGAATTCCTGTCATTACAGCATTCATTGAAAGAGTAAAGAGGCATTCTCTAACCCTCCTCCGGTTTGGGATCTTAATACCGAGCGGTCTTGTACTTTGTGAACAAAGATAAACCCCTAAGGAAAACAGACCAACTCTGTTTCTATAGCTTCTGGGAGAAAGGGCGATAACGTATGAAAAACGTCATCTCCAAATGGATAGTCTGGTGCATACAGCTATGCTATTCCCTGTCCAAAAGAGTTTTACCCTTCACTCACAGGGCTCACTCTACCAGAGGTACCGGAGCTACCTTAGCCTTCATTCCAAAAGTCCCTCTAGATGCCATTTGCAAGACTGCTACATGGAGTTCATTCATACCTTCACACAGCATTATTGCATTGAAAGCAGATTCACAGGTGGGACAATCAGTTCTAAAACATCTATTTACCGCTGTACCTTCTCACATCCCAACTCCTTCTCCAGATACTGCTTGCTAATCCATGGAGAGCATGTGATCTAAGCAGATCCACAAGCCTCGGAAGGAATACATTACTCACCGTAATCGTATTTCTGATGCATGTATTTGTTTAGATTCACATGCTCCCACCCTACCTCCCCTTCTGGAGTCTAAGGCGCATAGATGTTTTCTGGTCTGTGACTGTTTCTGCTTTCACATCCGTACTCATGCTACACTTCATGCAACCTCATGTCGGAAACAATCTGAGAGACCTTGATGCGTGAAGGGCCATGGGTACAGTAGACGTCACACTAGGGATCGTATTACTGGCACGTGTTGTTGACGTCCCTTTTCGGGGTTTCGAATGCAAAAGATGTAATACTCCGCAGCTACAACTAGATGTCGGCCTATGCATAGACCTAGACATGCCCTCTGGAGAAGGCCAACAGGGAGTGGGGTTCAGACCCTGCCCCTAAGGTGAAGGCTGCAAACTCGACCAAGGCCGTGAAGGCCCAGGTACATCTTGAAGGCCCAGGTACATCTTGAAGGCCCAACCTTGCATTGAAGGAGTGGTGGCTTACCCCGCGAAGACCGGCGTGGCGGATCTGCAGGGCACGGCCACAAAGGCAAGAGGATCCTTGCCTGCCAGGAGGGAGTCCTCTTTTTAGCCCATCGAAAAGATGCCGGAGAAGATGCCTATCATTTCACTGATGCAGTCTCCCTTGGTCGCAGAGAAAGGGGGGGGCACGGTAGTCCTCCAGGGCATGGATATCTCAGAGGAGCAGCTTACCAACCTCCAGACCTTCCAGGAGCAACGATGTGTCGAGAGCAGGCACTATGGGAAGGATCCAGAGGAGACGGACGACGAGGAGACAGACGACGAGGAGACAGACGACGAGGAGCAGGGCATTGAGGGCTTGGAGGATCAGCCTAAGCCGCAAACGCCCTCACCTCCATCGTCACAGCCACCTCAGTAACCACCTGGAGATATCTCGGTGAACATTCTTGCTGCTCTGCATACCCTATGCACGGAGACCCAGACGAGGGCGCCGGAACCACCGGGGGAACCACCGTCCAAGAAGAGGAGAGTTCACCCTCCGCCTCCTTGCCACCCTTCGCCTTTCCCTCCCCCTGAGGGATGAGATTGGATCCTGACACGGCAACGACAGGCACTGGCACGGACGACTGCGTGTTAGATCTCCTGTCTCCGCCTCCCAGATCTTTGCCGCCCAACGAGATAGGCTTGTTCCACGCCATGATCTCCATGGCATCTGAGCTGTTCCAGCTTGTCCCTGAAGAGAAGAGGGTGTCCTATACCAGCGCCGCGAGGCGAAGAGGAAGACTGTGCTTTCGATCCCGCTCTTGCATGACATTTGGGACGAGGGGCTGTCCCTCATGAAGAACCCTTCCTCTGCTCCGGCGAAGAAGAAATTCCTCTGTCAACTGAACAAGTACATCAGGTCACAAAAGTTCCAGATGGTGACTCTTCAGCACGTTCTAGGACAGCTAGAAGGGGGAGGAGGGGGTTCCTGTTGTCGCTGGACCTGGAGGATGCTTACTTTCACATCCCCATCCACAAGGGGCACCGCAAGTTTCTTTGCTTCGTGGTTCTAGGCCAACATTACCAGTTCAAGGCCCTTCCCTTCGATTGAAGTCAGCGCCAAGGGTTTTCACCAGGTGCCTGGCGCGGGTGGCGGCACAGCTGCATCTACGAGGGATCCACATATACCCTTATCTGGATGACTGTCTCGTCCGGCAATTTCAAAGGACATCGCCATCAACCACACGACAAGGAGCTTCCGGCTCCTGATGGATCTGGTGTTCTCGATAACTATGCAAAGTCCTGCTTGACTCCATCACAGGACACGCTGTTTCTGGCAGCCCGACTCAACAGTGTTGTGTCTGGCGTCTGTCGGAGGAGAGATAGCGGCCATCTTGGGCAAGGTACAACGGCTGTTGGCCCTGAAAATTGCAAGGGTGATGTCCATAAAGTCCCTGCTCGGCATGATGTCAGCATGCATATACCTCATTTGATTGTGCAGGCTGCGGCTGTGTCCACTACAGGAGTTCCTCGACGCCAGTTGTATTCAAGTGTAGGGAAGCTTCGAGGACAAGATCACACTCTGAGGGTTTCTGTCGCGCGATACAGTGGTGGAGAGTTCGCGCACATCTGTCCGGCATTGTGGATTTCTAGACCCCACCTTACCAGGAGACGGTTATGACGGACTCCTCCCTGGAAGGATGGGAGCTCACACCGGAAGCCTTCACGCAAGATGCCTGTGGCTGCCAGAGGAGAAGGCGTTGCACATCAAGGTATTGGAGCTGTGGGCAGTGTTTTGAGCCCTTAAGTCTTTCTTTCCTTCCGTCCCTCAAGAGAAAGGTGGTGCGGGTCTTTACGGACAACACCGCCACCATGTTCTACATCAGGAAGCATGGGGGCACCAGGTCCCCGGCGCTCACCAAAGAGGCGCAGGAACTGTGGCACTGGGCCGTGGCCCAGGGGATGTTCCTCATCCCGTTTCATCTGGCAGGAATGAAGAACACTGTCGCCGATTTCCATCCGCAGGGAGCTGCGCTCTTGCCACGAGTGGGAGCTTCGGCAGGACCAAGTGAATCACCTGTTCCGTAGATGGGGAAATCTCCAGATCTATTTGCGACAGCGACGAACACCAAGTGCCGGAGATTCGCCAGCAGATTTCCCCAGCCAGGGAGCATGGGGGACGCATTCTCATTCCCCTGGAACGGCCTGTTTATGTATGCGTTCACTCTGTTGCTTCTATGACTAGTCCAACTCAGACGGTCCCAATGCAGGATGATCCTTGTCGCACCGGCTTGGCCGAGACAGTTATGGTACCTGGACCTTCTCAACAGGTCAGCGGCCCCCCCAGTCAAACTTCCAGTGGTTGCAGATCTTCTCGCCAGGGAAGGAGGCGCAATTCTCCACCATGACCTGGGATCGCTGAACCTGCAGGCCTGAATCCTGCAGCGTTAGAATTTGGGGGCCGTGATCTCCCAGCGGACTGCATGGAAGTGCTTACCAAGGCCAGAGCATTGTCTACCCCATGCTTCCATCAAAGTTCATCTGGCGGCTATCTCCCGCTACACCAGATCTCCTGGACTATCATCTCTGTGGTCGCATCGATTGGTCAAGGAGTTTGTCAAAGGACTATTTTGCTTGTTCCCACTGGTGAAGGCTCCGGCCCCGGCGTGGGAGCTTAATGTGGTTCTTACTAGGCTCATGGGTCCTCAGTTGGAGCCTATGCATTCGGCGCCTCTGAAATTTTTGTCGTGGAAAACAGCTTTTCTTGTGGCCATCGCCTCTGCACGACGAGTGGAAGAGATCCAGGACCTCCCTTGTAAACCACCTTATTTGACGTTCCACGAGACGAGGGTAGTCCTGCGCGCGCACCCCTCCTTCATGCCCAAGGTGCCATCTGACTTTCATCTAAACAAGCCCTTGATGTTACCTGTATTCTTCCCGACACCTTCGTCGCCGGCTGAGAGGACTTTGCACTTGCTGGATGTAGCTAGAGCGCTGAAGTTCAATGTGGACCGCACAAAGTTTCCGGACGACGTTGCAACTCTTTGTGGACTTTGGCCCTGTGAACCATGGGAAGGCCTTCTCCAAGGCTTCCATTTCCAGGTGGCTGCATCACCCATTGTCACCGGTTTGCAAACCGGCCGTTGCCTGGCCGTCCGCGAGCCCATTCATCCCAAGCCATTGCTGCAATTACGGCGTTCATGTCTGGTGTGCCCCTGCTTGACATCTGCAGGGTTGCTAAATGGAGGTCGACGCACATCTTCACGAAGTTCTACTATGTCAACAGGGATTCCAGGGAAGTCTAGAGTTGGCCAGGCAGTGCTGCGCAACCTGTTTGCTTGAAGGTGAGCCTGGTGAGGAGGTAAGAGATGCTTCATGTTGAGATGATTAATGTTGAGCCTTGCCACCTCCCGTGGTCGTGCATGTGTGTACTGCTATATATGCTTTATTCATGAGCATGTGAATCCATGCCAGACCCCATGCTGGAGAAGGAACAAGTTACTTACCTGTAACGGTTGTTCACCAGCATGGGTCTGGCATGGATTCACATGCAAACCCTCCTGCCTACCCCTCTGCGGCTCTTCTCTTGGTCCTACTGCCACTTTAAGTGCTACCAAATCTGAAGATGGCTGCCAGAGGAGGGTCTTAAGTAGAGGACAGTAATTGGCTGGGGGCAGTATGACCCAGAGACCAGTGATTGGTTGTTAGGAGAAAGTCAGTTCAGAAATGAAAATGATTTTTTCTTTACCAAGGATTCCCAGCCTGACGGGGAATATTCATGAGCATGTTGCAGGTAAGTAACTTGTTCCTTACTTGCATTGTAATTTTCTAGACCCTACAATAGAGTGCTGGAAGGGTTACTTAGTATCCCCTTTGTCTAGCTTCTCATGTAACATTTTTGTTACCCTTTCTTCGATGAATGGCTGGTGGCAGTGGTGTGCTTTTACTGCGGGCTGCGTTCGCAGCTGCAGTAAAGCACCCAAGGGTGCAATTTTTGTCAAAATGGCCCGGTCTTCTTTTTTCACCATTTCTTTGTGGAAAGGTCCTTCTTGAGATTTACTCTGCGCGCCAAACCACGTTTGGTCCCTTTTTTTCATTCTGTCCTTGGCGGGATTCACGAGTGAAGCCTGCCTCGGGCTCCAGCGTGTCTGGCGGGGGCAGGCAGCAAGGGAGGTGCCAGAAACTCCCCGTGCTTAGTCTCCTAGGAGATAGGAATACATTCTTAGGTGATTGGCCGGCTGGCTGTCAGGCAGGCTGGAATTAATGGGGGAAACCTGCATAAAAGGTGAGGCTTTTTGGCTTGGAAGGCAGTGTCGACCACTGGACAAAGGAATCCGAAGAATAACTTGGAAGAGACGCCTGCTGCAACTCCTGGACCATTGGTTTGCCCGGTGAAGCCCTGCTGCTGTGCTGAAGCTTTGAATTTGTTTCGAGTAGAGAAGCCCTGTAAGGACAACTTCTCCCCTTGAGTTGATGGGAACAATCAACTCCAAAGTAAGCCACCTGGACATCCTCTCGAAGTTGGTTGAATTTCCACTGCAGTCGCTGCTGGAACCGACTAGCCAGGGAGAGGAACACCAGATTGTGTGCGTTGCTTTTAAGCTGGCCAAGAGCTCCAGGAAGATTCTCTGGATTCCCAGGAAGCAGGACTGACCAAGCCTGAGCCCCTTTAACAGAGTGCGTGACCCCAGATGCAAGGAAAGCCCATCTCGACTGCCAGGAACCGCAGTGTTACTATTTGTGGTAGACGCGAGTAGCTGAAATACTGGAGTACCCCTGGTTTGAAGATTGTGGGTTGCGGTCAGTGACCGTCCCATTGCAGTGCAGAAGTCCTCCCTCTTGTCCCCACGACTGAAGCCCAGGAACATCAGGATCTGCAGAGCTGCACAGGAACAGAAGTCGTCTACTGCACTTTTCTTCAACCTAAAGGTACTGTATAGTGTGAGAGAACTTACCTCTTGTTGTGCCACCTTGCTTGTCCTTGTTGGAGACTGGTCTCGGTTGCTTTTGTAGAGTTGCTTGCTGCATCTTTACCTCACAAGCCTATTCATCTTGTGGCCCTACTTTGATTTCTTCTATTCTACAAAGACGTTTTAAACATTGTGAAAGACTTTCTACTTACCTGCAAGAAGTCTTCAGCTCACCTTGACTTTTGCTAACTTAACATTGGATTGCCTGGCTCCTTAAATGACTATTCTCTCATCTGCTTATGTGTTTAGCCTTCCTTCCAGGAAAGGGTTAACTGGCTTTGCATTGGGTGGTTATTGAAAGTACTTACCTGGTTAAGAATAATTGTGTGAATACTTGTTTTATTCTGAAACCTCTTTTCTTTGACACTCGTTTCAAGAATAGTCTAAATGCAACAGTGATCTATTGATGTCAACAGCACCCTAACTATTGACGTCACCTGAGGGTGTAGGACGTGTCTGTATGCCATCCCAAATGGGTATTTGCTGATTTAGAAAACTAAGTGTGTGTATTTTGGAAGTATATTTGTGTGGTGCTTTATATTCCCTTCTGAAGAAGGTTTACCCTAACTGACTGTTAAATTAATAATTGTTTAATCAAGAAACCTTGTGTGTAAGAGTTTAGTTTGGTACTTGTCACTGTGAATTTCTCTAACTCCCTTACAGCTCACATTGACCCCTCTTGAGCCGAGCCTGGCTACTCGACCACTCTACCAACCTGTGTAGTACAGACTTGTACCAAAGGTTGGGTTCCTATTTCCAGGAGGTCAGGGTTGTTGTAGTGCACCTAAAGGGTACTGCATACAATCTTGCCTAACAGCACCTGCGCAGGGAAGCAATCCCAGTGTACCCTTACCCGGACGACTGATTACAGGGGAGACTCCCCGAATGTGCAGGCAAAACATTCAAAGAACTATTGATCTTCTCTTTCAATTTGGCTTCTCAATAAACGAGAAAAAATCGAGCTATGCATTTTGCTAGACATGATGGCAACTTGCGTTTACCTAGTAGTGCATGCATGCCTGCGCATGCGACTCATGCAGGAATGGTTGGCGAAACAGTGGTCTCAGTCAAGCAGTCAGTGGGACGATCTAGTGGCCATTTCGCCAACACTGGTACAAAGCCTGGACAAGAGAAAATCTGTTGAAGCGGAAACCCTTCCACGATCCGGAAGTGCAGGCGATAGTTACAACAGACGCATCTCTCGCCGGGTGAGGGGCTCATCACCTTCATCACACAGCACAAGGTCTGTGGACTCATGCCACGACGCAGAACCACATCATTCTGCTTGAGCTACTGGCGGTATTCAAGGCCCTTCAGGCATTCGAGATACTCCTAGCAAACCAGTCTTCAAGTCCTCACCGACAGCACTACGGCGATGTTTTACATCAACAAACAGGGCGGCACACTTGTTCCCCAAATCTGTCCAAACTCGCACAACAAATTTGGAAATGGGCACTCAAGCGGAAAATATTCCTATCCTCAACACCTTCCAGGGAAACTCAACTCTAGCCGACTCATTAAGCAGAAATCCCCTACTAGAGGAACCCGAGTGGCAATTAGACACAGCAGTCGTAGACACCTCTTCTCTCAGTGGGGTTTCCCCACGCTAGACTTGTTTGCTGCCAGCGAAAACAAGCAATGCCCAGACTTCGCATCCAGGTTCCCCCAACCAGGCTCCCTGACCAGTTCATCCATAGGGTGATTTGCTTACGCTTCCCACCCCCTCAACACCCACTCCTCTCATGTACAAAGTGGTGAACAAGATCCACAAGGAACAAGTTGCTCATCCTAGTTGCTCCTATGTGGACAAGACAACCATGTTGCCCACATCTGCGCAAACTGGCGGTGTGCAATACCATCAAACTCCCGTGCCAGACCAACTTACTCACTCAACATGGGGGATTAACAGTGCACCTGCAACCTCACTCGATGAACTTGGCAGCGTGGCTCCTGAAGTCCTAGAGTTCGGACATATTAACCTACCACAGAGGTGTATGGATAGCCTCAAGGAGGCACGAAAGCCAAAAATTAGACAGTTACTTCGACAAGTGGAGGAGATTTGTAATTTGGTGCCAGTGTAAACAAGCCTCATAGAATGCACCCCATCCCACATTCTAAACTATATGATCCACCTGCTAGACTCAGGGTTAGTATTCAACTCTATGAAGGTCCACCTGCAGCCTTATCGGCCTACACCACCTACCACAATAAAGTATCATGTTGGAAGGTGCTGGTCATCAAAACATTCATGGAGGGAGTAAAGAGACTCCACCCTCCAATTTCAAACCCACCGCCAGGATGGGATCTCAATGTAGTACTCTAAGCTCATGGGACCCCCTTTCGAGCCGATGCACAAGTCAAGTCTTAAACATCCTGACTTACAAGACTGCCTTCTTGGTGGCTGTTACTTCCATAAGAAGAGTTTGTGAATTGCAAGCATTGTCCGTGCAGGGTCCTTTCATTGTCATACACCAGGACAAACTGGCTTTACGTACTCATCCTAGGTTCTCTTAAGTTCATCACAAAAGTTCATGTGAACCAGTCAATTGAGCTCCCAGCTTTCTTCCAGAACCCAAAAAGCTCAGCTGAGATAAAACTCCACATACTAGATGTAAGGATGGCAGTACTTTACTATGTAAACAAGACCACACTGCTAAGAAAGAAACCAACTGTCTCTGTAGCCCCAGGCAGAGAAGGAGACCGCATTTCCAAGAATGCCATCTCCAAGTGAATAGTTAGATGCATTCAACTGTAATATTCTCTGTCAGACAAGATACTGGCTCTCACTCCAACGATCTCACTCCACAAGGAGCACTGGAGCTACGCTGACATTTATTGCAAATGTCCCCTTAGACAGCATTTGAAAAACAGCTACATGGAGCTCAGTGCACACTTTCACTCAGCACTACTGCATTGACACCTATTCAAAGACAGATGCACAGGTGGGACAAGCGGTTCTAAAACATTTGTTTGCCCGTGTAACCTTCTCACAACCCACCACCTTCTCCTAACACTGCTCCCTTTTACTATGCATAGCATTTGATCTAAGCAGATTCCACAGGCCTCGGAGGGATACATTACTCACCGTAATCGTATTTCTGATTCTTGTAACTGCTTAGATTTGCATGCCCCCACCATTCCTCCCCTTGGAGAGAAGGTGCATGGATGCTCGAGCTTGTCTGATACATATCTGCTTGGATACACATGTTCTCACACTACACTTCATGCTACCTCATGTCAGAAACAAAACCATCTGAGCAACCTCGACACATGAATGTCCATGGGTGCAGTGGACGTCCCACTAGCGATACTATTACTGACACTTTTTTTTTTCTTTGAATTTTGAAAACCACTGTAATACTCTGCAGCTTCCCCTAGATGTTGGCCTATGCACCGCATGTGAATATAAGCAGATACAAGTATCAGAAATATGATTACGGTGAGTAACATATGCCATATATTATAGGGTGGCGAGAGGGGTTCCTATGTGTCAGAGACACATAGGAAACCCTCACAATTCTATTGTTAGTAACTTTTGATTCGAGTAACGGATTTGGCCAACATTCCGATAGTCATTAAAGGTCTGCAGGCCCCCCCAGACTGCAAACTTTGGTAACGATTAGTTAAAAAAATCAAAAAGTTATTAAGCGTAAAAATAAAATGTGTTTTTCCCAAAAGTGCGGCGTACTTCCCATTCATTTTCCCATAGAAAAAAAGGTTAATTTTTGCCAAAGCGCACAGCCCAAACCGCATCTCCCATGGTGCATTGCAGGATCATGGTTTTCAGAAATGAAATAACCGCCATCTTATTTTTCACTCGATGCAAGAGCTATTCCAGGCTATAGCGGAGGTTATGGGAAAATTAAATGCACTCAAATGCTATTTTCAAGTAATAAAACGCCATCAGGGTTCAGGTGGGGGGATAGCTATGAAGCACTGAGTGACATTTGTGAGTTTGAGGGAGGGGTGGCAGGGACCGAGTTTGCAACACAAAGCTTTCTGTAGCCTCGGAATACCCGCGAATAGCTGACATCTGAAAGCAAACTGTCACAGAAGCAGTGTGTGGTCTGGGGTGAAAGGGAGAGGGCAGGGGAGGTGAGGAGCCTGTCTGGGGAGTAGGGGGAGCTGGCACGCATGAGGGGGGCACTTGGTGATGGCCTGGGGGGGGGCAGGGAAGCATTTCTTTTCCCGACTGTTTTGCCGATTTTCGTGCCAATATCCGAGATTACAAAGGACTACAGATGGTCCTCCCTTGTTCCCCCTACTTGTCTTGTTGCACCTAGAAACACTTGTGTACAGGTGCTTTATAAATGCCAGGTCATATTATAGCCTCTGGTATGTGTAGTTCGGTACTCATGGTTACATTTTTTTATTATTTTGTTTTGAAAGCTAATTTCATAACAATAGTGACGTCGGGGTGAAAAATGACTGGCCATGGCCAGTGATTCAATTGCCATCCAGGTCTCCCATTCATGCAGTAACCAGGAAAGACTCTGTTTAGCTTCAAAGTGAGCAAGGGGCCAGCCTCCTCAGGCCATGTTTCCTTGCAAGACAACTTGGAGGAATGGGCCAGCCCTTTTCTTGCTTTGAAGCTAAGCAGGGGCAGTCCCGGTGGTTACATGGATGGGTGACTGAATGGGCTTCTGACTTCTGTCAGTCTTTAAAGGTTTTTCTCAGACAATTTGTTTCTTTTGCTGATTTGCCTTCTTGTATTTGTAGTCTTAGTTAATAATATAAAAATAGCAGAGTTTATTTTTTTAGCAACAGTGGTTTTCCCATCCCTGCAGTAACTGGGACGAACCATGCTTAGCTTCAAAGTGGGGGGGGAAGGGGTCAGCCCACTAAGGCCATGTTGCCTAATATATGCACTCCCCTCCCCCTTAAAAGAACACTTAGAGAAACATGGCCTAAGGGGGCTGGATCCTTCCTCACTTTGAAACTAAGCAGGGTCGGTCCCGGTTACTGCATGGATGGCAGACAGTCAACGGTCCTGAATGCTGTGTTTTCTTAGTTTAAATATCTCGTAACGCACGGCATCTGCATTTTTATAAAACAGAAAAATGAAAGAAAATCACATTTATGCTGAACACTGCTATCGGAGAACCCTGACCTTAAAGAGTTCGAGACGAGGCACTTAACCATTATGCTACAATTATGTTATTGTTTTGATTTTCAAATGTTTCATACCTAGCCTTTTATCATTGAACATATTAAATTATAGGCCAAGTAAGAAAGGTATGCCCCATGAAGCACCAAGCCATTGTGGCCTGGTTAAATGCTGGGCCTCGAACTCTGGCAGACCCGGGTTCAAGGCTGTATGTTTTTTTTTTTAATTTAGCTAATTTAATCAAAAAGAAAAGCAACGAAAGTGGGAGGTGGGGAGGTTTATTGCCGTGCAGTCATGTGATCTTATTTAGCATGAGGGGATTTAGACGTGACTGCAATGTCAGCCACATCCAAACATCCCTCACGCCAAATTGGCTTTCTTGCCGAAAAGGGCCCCAGAAAAGGGCGTTGTGGGGGGAATGCCCAAGCCAAAATGGTGGTGCCGAAAAGGGGTGTACTGCTTGGAGAACGCTGTTTAACCAAAGTGTATGCTCCACGGCAAAAGTAATCTTGCTGTGCATTGCATAGAAAAATTCTGAGTTCAAAAAAGTTTTAAATATCTCATAACACAACGCATCAGCATTATTTATTTTTAACCGTGATACTGTCAGTCCTTGAAAGTTTTGCCCTCAGAGACCATTTGTTTGCCTTTTGCTGAATTGCATTCTGGTATTTTTTAATTATTTTTATTTATTGTGTATGGTTTACAAAAAGAAACTTCTACAAAATCAGTAGAAAAAGACATACATTACTATTACATCACTGTTACATTGATTTCAGTTCATTACAAATAAGTTGAAAGAAAAGCACGTATAGATCCACATGTCCTTTTTCTGTCAATTTTGTGAGCATAAAATGTTTTTTTTCAGCGCAATTTTTAGTAATTAAGAGAATTGTCCCTTTACATATAAACAGATTTTTATGAGTATCAATTAAATATTCCAGAATTTGTATGCATACATAAAAGGATCAATAGTATAGAAAGATAGAGTTCATCATACAGATTGGTCAAATAGAAGGGGGATACAGGTTAAGAGATTTGATATAACCCGCCACAGCAAGCCCAGCTTTAATTTTA
Organism: Ambystoma mexicanum; assembly: GCF_040938575.1. Taxonomy (NCBI): domain Eukaryota; kingdom Metazoa; phylum Chordata; class Amphibia; order Caudata; family Ambystomatidae; genus Ambystoma; species Ambystoma mexicanum. The sequence continues at coordinate 306,353,547 of NC_090934.1, read as the reverse complement.
GAAATAGAAAGACACTGGGACCAAATAACATTTTCTGCCCCTAATAGTCCCAGGGTGTTCTACCTAAATCTCGAAGACCTTTCAGAGCAACACACTCTAAGAAAAGATGGCGTATAGATTCAATTACCCCGGACATGTGGCAGAATCGACACGAGAGGTCCGAGTTGCTGATCTCCTTCCTTCTATAAAGAACCTCTTTAGTTGGTAGGAGATTCCATCTAAGTTTAAGAAGAAGTGAGCGGTAGTAGCGGATAGGGAATTGAGTGTAAATAAGACAAGCATCCTCTTTTCTTATGTTCGAATTGCAAATCACCAAGAGATGGATAAGCATGCAGTTTTTCCAGCGTGTTACTCAATCACAAGAGAAAGGACATTCTTTGACTTTATTTGGGTTAGTTAGCAGGGTATCCCTATCAGTGGCAAGATCTGCTAGTCTTATTGCAGAGGTCACTAAATCGCCAGAGGTGAACATTTTTGTCTAGTGATCCCCGCGAGGAGAACATCTTACCCAGATAAACATCCTGTTTAGGAGAAAGCAGGGCAGAAAAAAGTGTAAGGACTCTCCATAAAATTCTAGCTTGCAAAGAGACTAAGCCCAGTTTGTTTCTAATGGCCACTATTGGAACACAATTGGGCAGTTTCTTAACTTTTCTACAGTAGATACCCTCAAAGGTATCCCAGACGGTCAATAGAACTAGATAATGCAGTTCCATTCCATATATTAGTTTTGGAATCGCCTTTCCCTTGAAAAAATCCACTACAGGTTTGAAGGAAAACATGCCATATTTGTTGTCCAACTTAATGGATTGGGAGATAAGCGGGAATATTTTATGTCCAAGGGAACGTCTTAATTCAATGGCCGATGGCTGAGCCAGGATAAGAAATCCCAAATAGACAATTTTGTGTGCTCTATTTTCACCACCAATTTTCCACTGTTTTTTGTTACCTTTTCTCCCCCTAGAGAGGACCATTGTTCGGGTTTTACTCAGGTTATTTTTTAACCCGTTAAGAGATGCATATTCTTCAAATTTGCAGATAAGCCTCTGTAAACTGACTTTAGTGTGATCGAAGAGAAGAAAATCGGCATAAGCCAACCACGAGAGCCTGAGATCCCCCAAATTTGCATTTACCATGTCAGTATTTCCAAGAAATTCCCCTACATCTGCGAAGTAGAGGATAGAAAGGCATGGAGCTAACGAGCAACCTTGCCTGACCCCAATACGAGTCTTTATCCTTCTAGAAAGGGTTCCTTTAAGATCAATCCTAATATGAACCCCCGAGTTCTCATACATAGCCATGATTAGAGAGAGAAGACCTCCCGGAATTCCCCACTTAATTAATTTTTCCCAGAGTCTCAACCTAATTACTAGATCAAATGCATTAGATAGGTCGATTGAAGCAACATGGAGAGAACCGCCATATTTTCCCCATGTTGAACTTTGTAGGGCAGTTAGTTAGGATAAGTCAGTTGAGATTGGGTGAGTGGCCGACCCTGAAGCATGTTTGTTGCTTTGGGAGAATATGATTTTCCTTAATCCAAACATTAAGGTGGGAGAGAAGCATGGCGGCAAAGAGCTTACAGTCCGCATCGATGAGAGAGATTGGTATGTAATTCTTGACCAAAGTTTGTTGACCTCTCTTAAAGATGGGGACAATGTGGGCGGTCTGCCAACTAGTTGGAACCTTACCAGCGTTAACTACATCCTGGAATAGCAGACAGAGAAGTTTAGCCCAAATTGCAGGTTCTGCTTTAAATGTATTATTTGTTAAGCCAGATTTGACAATAAGACCAAATATTGTCTCATAGTCAACATTAGGCTTCCAAGTATCATTAAGAATATAATCCCTCTTTGTACAGACTTGTAGCCCTTCTGTCCCCATATCAAAAAGTTCGGTGTAGTGCTCAACCCATTGCGCCTCAGGAATAGCATTCAACTGGTCGACCTTGGCCATGTCAACCTGGCCTGAAAAAATATCCCAAAGTGCCCTGAGATCTCTTTTGACTAGGACTCTAAGCATATGCTCTGCGTCATTTTGTAGCAAACTAGTGTTTTCGTGATTTGCAATAATTTTTATACTTTTGACGAATGGCTCTAATCTTTGTTTTTTTGTTATCACAGTCAATATCGAGGACACAGATCTCTCTAATAAGTTTCCGAATGTGGGCCTTTTCGGTGGCCAGCTCCTGGTCAAACCTATGGGCACGAGATTTTCTAGAATACCCTTCCTTAGTAACTTAGTAAACCAGAGATACTACTATGAAGAGCATTAAGAAAGCTATCAAAGTAAAGGGTATTAAATACTACTTGTTTCCAAGAGAAAAGTATTATTAAACGAGGAAATCAGTTTACAATTGAGAAGATTAATATTATCAGGTGACCAACGTACTCCTGTCCCTTGTCCCACGGTATTAAGGTTGCGAGGCCCCCCTACGGGGAGAGACTTCATGGGAAAAGGAGAAAACAACGTAACCAGCAGTGAGCCATGGTCACTCCATGGGTTAAAGGAGACCTTAACCTTAGACGAGAGAGGAAAGAGAGAATGGTTTACATAGACATAGTCTATAGTAGACGTTGATAGACCTCTATGCCATCTAGGACAAAGAGAGAGAGTAGCATCATAAGACCCATTAAGACATATTAAGCCAACCGAGTCCAAGGCAAGATTCCAAAGTCTGCCCCATACATATTTCTGGCGATGCCGATTGTCGGCCTCCAGAGCCAAACCCATATCATCACAATTGGCCTCGGACGAGATAGAACAATCAGTTAAAATCACCAGCGAGGATCAATTTCCCCCTGGGATATAAGGATCTCCATGTAAGTACCATATCCGTTAACCGTTCCAAAAAAGGCTCAAGGGCAATCGTGCCTTTGTGCCAATATACATTAATCAGGAGGAGATTAACCAATTTATCAAGGGAGGTGGCCTCCATAGCCAAAATACCAAATGGCGTGTCCGCAAGGACCTTATTCCTAAAGCCAAGAGAAGCTCTAAATCCGATAAGAAGACCCCCTGAGGCTCTCCCTCCTGAGCTAGATTTAGCATTTTGGGAATGGATATCAAATCCATCAACAGGAGGTGAGAGTAACCAGGTTTCCTGTAAAAAAAAAAAAAAAGAAAAATCTGAGGCAGTCATCATAAGAACTGTATCAGTATTCGTGAAAAGATGGGAATTGCCCCTGGAATTCCAGGAGAGAAAAGTGAATTTATTCAGGACCTTAACATTAGTAAGAGTACCGGAGCACTTGAAGAAGGGCTCATTTCCACAAACCTGAAGTGACCTCCGTCGGTGTTGTACAGCTCTTTCCGGGTGATAAACCATGGTAAGGTTTCCCCTATAGTCTTCACACTCATAATTTTTCCGGGATGTTGATTGGATTGTATCAAATTTACTTTAAACCCAAGCTGCATTAGACCTTCCTTTTGACCCATAATTTGTTCTAGTACCACTCTAGATTTTAAAATAATGTTGCTCCTCATATCTACCCGTCCTTGGGTAGGAAAAAAAAAATCCTTTCCTTATAACTAGAAATAAGTGAGAGTGAGGGAAGTTGTTGAAACATTTTTAAAATATTTCCACGATTGAGACAGATAGGCATGTCTTGGCCCCATAGACTAGTAAACTGTAGAATTTCCATAGGATCTTTTAGCCTCAGCAGGTTGAGGTAGTGAGTCAGTAATGCTTTTTGTAAACTGACTTGGAGAATCAACTTCCAAATCAGTACCCCGTGCGCCCCTTAATATAGTCCAATTTTGGGTTACATGAGGTCCCAGAGGAAATCTCTCATATAGATTGAGAGAGTTCCTATTTTGGGATGGTTCAGGCCCAATGGGAACACCTGCAAGGCCATTAATAGAACCTCCACTTGGTGGCTTTGAGTGAGCAGAATTAAGAAAGTTGGGAACATATAGACCTTCCAATGGTCTAAGTCCCACACCACGCTCCCCCATTATAAAATCTGTATTGGTCAAATGACCATCAGAATGGCATAATGAGTGACTATTTACAGAGGAAAGAGTTGTTATAGAGGCCCTATCCTGAGATGCGCCTAAAGTTGAGTTAACATCAACCCCAGTAAGTGAGTTTGTGCTAACAAGATCCTGAAATAGTTGTTTAATCATGTCAAGATTAACAAGATTGGCCGTTGTCAGGATGGTATTAGGCTCCGGGTGGATAGAATTTAAACCAGTTGTAGAGTTGCACATAGTAGTTGAGGGATCTACGTCAGAATCCAGTGACAACTAGTTACATACGGTTTGAGTATTCAAAGTGGCTGGAGCAGAGTTATATAAAGGCTCTGGTTGATTTAAAATTGTTTTTGGGTGGCATATAGGGTGGATTTCCTCCAACCGCATTATATTGTCCACCACCTCCGAGGGAATATTGTCCTTTGGCATGGAACTCACTGCCATAGCTTCGGATTGATTAGAGACGGCTAAAATAGTAGGTAAAGCAGATGATCCGACGGAAGCAGCGGGTACATTAGAAGTAGCGATAAGTTACCACTGTTTCCACCAGAATCTCAGCCCCCTTCAGAGGGGTAGGAGTTATAGCACACACAGGGGCACATGCCAAGAACAAGTTTTTAAAAAATGTGTTTGTTAATTTTTTTCTGAATCTTCTGGTTTTTAGTTTTCTTTGTTGATTATAACCTATATGCGCAAAGCCCTTTAGGGATACCGTTACTTTTGTGAGATCAATAGGATCAAACGGTTTCTCCAGCATGGGGTCTGGCATGGATTCACATGCTCATGAATATTCCCCGTCGTCAGGCTGGGAATCCTCTGTAAAGAAAAATCAGTATCAGTTTCGTTTCTGATCTCTTTCGTAGTAGTAACCAATCACTGATCTCTGCGTCATACTGACCACAGCCAATGACTGCCATCTCCCTAAGCCCCGCCTCTGGCAGCCATCTTCAGATTTTTACCGCACGTTCATGTGTTGGGATCCTCGTGCTATTGCTCTCGAGCTGTAGTGCGTTTTCGCGCTTTCATAGGAAAATTCTCTTTTTCGGTCAAAAGAGCCTCAAGCTCCACCGTTTCTTTATCCGATCAACGGGGACCCGTGTCGGATTCCTCTACGCCCCTCAAGGGTGAAGATTTCGTCGAGCCACGCTTTTGGAGGACTCAGAAGTTTCTCAGGCCCATCTCGATCATGACCCAGGAGAATGGAAGCTCGACGCCCGGAAAGCTGTTCAGGGTCTGCCCTGGATGCCAGCTTCAGAATGTCTTTAAGGAGGACGAACACTCCCTTTGCCTCTACTGCCTGCATGAGGACAAGACGCACGTGGAGAAGGACTGTGCGTTTTGCGGCAATATGTCGGAGCGGACCATGAAGGACCGCCATCTGCGTCTCGGCAACTGGCTGGAAGGTAAAAGCCCGTCAGGCGAGAAGAAGTCCTAGCGGTCTTCTAAGACCTTTGAGGGCGCCCCGGCGACGGGGGTCCAACAGAAGGCCAAGCACTGCGAGTCCGCTGGCACTGGGAGCGCCGAACGGTCGGGCTCTACGGCTGCCAGGCAGGGCGCATCCTCCCCGGCGCCATCAACCACGAGCCAACGCTCTGGCTCGGGTAAGAGGAAGGCCGAGCACCCGGCGAAGCTCTTGGAGAGACCCCGGTCGAGCTCGAAGGACCCATCGGAGGGGGAGCGAGGCGGTGACCCTCCCCCCAAGGAGAAGGCGGTGAGCGCACCTAAGGTGGTGAAAGCCTTTATCCACCCTGCCAAGGCCTCTATCGAGACAGTCGCGGCGGCCCTGGCTCAGCCTGTGGAGGCTACACCAGTGGAGGCGACTTCGGGGCTCAGAGTCTCCCTGCCACCGCAGAGGGAGTCCTCTTTCAAGCTCATCGACAGGACCCCCATGAAACCTCCGGAGAAGAAAAAGGGGGGGCAGGAGGTCATCGTGGATTCGGCCTCAACCTCTGAAGAGGAGCTGATCGAAGTCTTAAGCCACTACATTGGCGTGGAAGAAGACCAGCCCGTCGGGAGGGATCCCGACGTAGGAGACGACGAGAACGTCGAGGGTGCCGACGATCCTCCTGACTGCCCGTCGGAATCCCCTCAACCAGTGCCGCAAAACAACTCGGCAGCCATTTTGTTGGCTATACAGTCCTTATGCTCGGAGATAAGGACGAGATTGCAGTTACCACCACCGGAGGAACCGCTCCCAACGGGGGACCCGGAGCCAGGCCCTTCTGGGAGCCCTCCTCCTAAGAGAAGGATTCATCCTCCACCTCCTTTTCAACCATCGCGCCCTGCTCAGCCCTCCTCCCCCTCCACGACCCGTGGGGATGATATGGGGACGGACACGGCTGCGACGGGTACAGACGACGAGGTTTACGACGAGGATCTTCCGTCGTCACCTCCTCCCCGGGCCTCCCCGCCCGACAAGATTAGATCGTTTCATGCCATGATCGACAGGCCATCCAAGCTTTTCCAGCTCTGCCTGGAAGAGAAGGAAGGTTTCCTTTATCAACGGCGCGAGACCAAGAGGAAGACGGTCCTCGCTGTACCTCTACTGGACGATATCTGGGATGAGGGCCTCGCCCTCCTCAAGAACTCATCCACTACGCCTGTGAGAAGGGATCGGTACGAGAAGAAGTACCGGGTCCCGGACGCGGCCTCCTTGTGCCTTCGGGCACAGCCGACCCCGGACTCGGTCGTCTCCGCGGCGGCCAGGAAGAAAGCGGGGGGGCTTCGGCCTCTACGTCGACCTCCCCACTGGACGCGAGGGAAAGAAATTGGACACGATGGGACGCAGAGTCATCTCATCGGCAGCAACGACGATTAAGGATGCAAATGCCTTAGCCATTGTAGCCCGCTACGACAGGGAGTTGTGGTACAAGATCGCCCCCCCCCTGCTGGACTTCCTACCGGATGACAAGAGGGCTGAGGCCCTAGAGATCTTGCAGGAAGGAGAAGTGGCGTCAGACCACGCCATTACTATAGCGACGGACATCGCTGACACTGGTTTTCGCCAGTTGGGCAACGGCGTGGATGGCTCAAGGCAACGGACTTCCGGCAGGACGTGCAGACCAGAGTTTTGGACATGCCATTCGACGGGAGCAACCTGTTTGGGAAAACAGTGGACGATTCCCTACAAGCTATCAAGACGGACACAGAGACGGCCCGGGCTCTTGGTGTGCTCCAGCAACGGCGTCCGCCCTTTCGGAGCGCCAGAGGCAAGCAAGGGTGCCTCCAAAGGTTCCGGCGGCGGATATTCCACCTACCGTCAAGCAGCCCGTTTGTCGTCACAGGAAGCCTACAGGGGACGAGGCAAGTCGAGCGGACCCTGCCGTCGTCGCCAGGGAGGACAAGGCGGCAAAGCCTCGTCGAAGCAGGACTGAACCGGCCGTGGGGTCGGGCCCCCACCGAAGCATCCCGGTGGGAGGCCGGCTGGCGAACTTCGTCAGCGTGTGGGAGTCCATCTCCACCGACCGTTGGGTGCTGGACGCCCTGGGCCAGGGCTACGCGCTCGAGTTTCTAAATAAGTGCCTGCGCGTTCCCCCCGTGGCCAGGAAGGAACATCACGTCCCTCAACTTCTCTTGGAGGTAAAGGTGATGCTCAAAGGCGCCATCGAGCTCGTCCCAAAGAGGCTTCGGGGCTCCGGAGTTTACTCAAGATACTTCCTCGTGAAGAAGACAGGAGGATGGCGTCCCATCCTAGACCTACGACGACTGAACAAATTCATCAAGGCACAGAAGTTCCGGATGGTCACCCTCCAGCACGTCCTGGGTCAACTGGAGGAGGGCGATTTCCTGTCGTCTTTGGATTTGGAGGATGCCTTCTTCCATATCCCCATCCTAAAGGGACACTGAAAGTTTCTCAGATTCGTGGTCCAAGGGCGTCACTACCAGTTCAGAGCCCTTCCCTTCGGATTGAGGTCGGCACCCAGGGTGTTCACCAAGTGCCTCGCACCGGTGGCGGCGCGGCTGCGCCTGGAGGGGATCCACGTCTACCCCTACCTGTACGACTGGCTTATCCGAGCAAAGACAAAGGAGCTCGGCGCGGAGCACATGGCGAGGACCGTCCAACTACTCACGGACCTGGGATTCTCCATAAACTACGCCAAGTCCCACCTGGTGCCTGCGCAAGAAGCACTGTTTCTGGGAGCGAAGCTCGACACAGTGGCGCTTCTGGCCTCTCTGTCGGAGGAAAGGACGAGGGCCATCTTGGGCAAGGTGCAGCGGATGCTGGTTGCGGACGCGGCCAGGGTGAGGTCCATCAAGTCCCTCATCGGAATGATGTCGTCTTGCATTTATCTCATCTGCCTGTGCAGGCTTCGGATGCGCCCGTTACAGGAGTTCCTGGACGCGCGCTTGATCCAGACGACGGGCAGCTTTGAGGACAGGATCACACTCGACGAGAGCTTCCGACGAGCGATCCGGTGGTGGGGCACCCTCGCTCATCTGACGGCGGGCATGGACTTCCAGGCCCCGGGCCACCAGAAGACAGTGACCACGGATGCCTCCCTGGAAGGGTGGGGAGCGCACACCGAAAATCTGCATGCGAGGGGCCTTTGGCTGCCGACGGAGAAGTCCCTCCATATCAACGTCCTGGAACTCAGTGCAGTGTTTTGGGCCCTCGGGTCCTTTTTTCCGTCCCTCAAGGTCAAGGTGGTGAGGATCTTCACCGACAACACCACCACCATGTTCTACATCAGGAAGCAGGGAGGTACCAGATCCCCAGCCCTGTTCTGGTGCCGTTTCATCTGGCAGGAATAAAAAACACCATTGCCGACTCGCTCAGCAGAGAGCTGCGCTCGTGCCACGAGTGGGAACTACGACAGGATCTAGTGGACCGCCTCTTCCGACGGTGGGGCACACCCCAGATCGATCTGTTCGCGACGGTGACAAACTCCAAGTGCCGGAGGTTTGCCAGCAGGTTTCCCCAGCCGAGGAGCATGGGCGATGCTTTCTCGTTCCTCTGGGAGGGCCTGTTCCTATATGCGTTCCCTCCATTGCCGCTGCTGATCCGGCTCATCAACCAGCTCAAGAGGTCACGGTGCAGGATGATCCTCGTCGCACCTGCGTGGCCGAGGCAGATATGGTTCCCGGACCTTCTGGACTGGTCAGCGTCCCCGTCAATCAAGCTGCCAGTGGACGCGGATCTTCTCTCCAGGGAAGGAGGCGCCATCCTCCATCACGACCCGAAGTCGCTGAACTTGCAGGCCTGGCTCCTGCAGCGTTAGAGTTTGGAGGTTACGACATACCGGCCGACTGCAGAGAGGTTCTTGCAAAGGCCAGGGTGTCCTCAACTCTTAAATGCTACGGACACAAATGGAAGAGGTTCTCGGTCTGGTGCCACGCACAGAAGATTAACCCTCTACGGATTACGGCTCCTCAAGTACTGCGGTACCTGCTGACGCTGGCCAAAGCTGGACTGGCACTCGCTTCCATCAAGATTCATCTTGCTGCGATCTCCCGATACACCAGAACCACGGGACGGACGTCTTTGTGGTCTCGTCTGGTGAAAGAATTCATGAAGGGACTGTTCAGATCGTTCCCGCCAGTGAAGGCCCCGGCCCCGGTGTGGGAGCTCAAATGGTGCTGACCATGCTCATGGGACCTCCGTTCGAGCCTCTGCACTCAGCTCTGTTGAAGTTCTTGTCGTGGAAAACAGCGTTTGTTGTGGCCATCACCTCCGCACGACGGCTGGGAGAGATCCAGGCCCTTTCCTGCAAGCCCCCGTACTTGACTTTCCACGACACGAGGGTAGTGCTCAGGACGCACCCCTCCTTCATGCCCAAGGTGCCGTCGGACTTCCACCTCCACGAACCCTTGGTGTTGCCTGTTTTCTTCCCGTCGCCTTCGTCGCCGGCTGAAAGGACTTTGCACTCGCTGGATGTGGCTAGAGCGCTGAAGTTCTACGTGGACCGCACAAAGAGTTTTCGGAAGACGTCACAACTTTTTGTGAACTTTGGACCTGTCAATCAGGGGAAGGCTCTCTTGAAGGCTTCCATTTCCAGATGGCTCTCCGACTGTATCATGTACTGTCATCGGTTGGCAAACCGACCGCTGCCTGGCCGTCCGAGAGCCCATTCCACCAGAGCGATCGCAGCTTCCACGGCGTTCCTATCTGGTGTGCCCTTGCTGGACATCTGCAGGGCTGCTACGTGGAGGTCGACGCACACCTTCACGAAATTCTACTGCGTCGATCGGGATTCCAGCGTCGGCCAAGCAGTGCTACGCAACCTGTTCGCCTAAGATGAGCCTGGTGAGGAGGTAAGAATTGCTTAATGTTGAGTTTTGGATGTAATGCTTAATGTTGAGCCTTGCCACCTCCCGTGGTTGTGCATGTGTGTACTGCTATGTATTCTTTTATTCATGAGCATGTGAATCCATGCCAGACCCATGATGGAGAACAACAGTTACAGGTAAGTAACTTGTTCCTTCTCCAGTAGGAGATCAGATGGAGAAACAGAAGAGGGGGCAACAATGTTACTTTTATGTGATTCAACCATTTCTAATGTGAGAGATTCACAAGACAGTCCCTGAGAAGTGGAACCAGGGAACTCAAGAGTCGGCCCCTCTTGGACTTTTTCCTCTAAAGTGTTTGTAATCACTTTTATGGGGGAGGCAGAGAGTTTTGCATCCGGGGCAGGGTCCACTGAAAAGCCCTCAGCATTCATGGGGGGAAACTGAGAAGAATGTACACCAGTACCCCTGTCCGGATAGGGAATAACCGTAATCACTGGGACCATATCAAGAACGTCCCCCAGGGTACCATCCGTTTCCACATTAAGAGCTTTTGAACCAGGGGCACTTCCATACTAGGGTGGCTAGGAGGAAGAGAGTCTGGGCTCTGTTTTATTATAGAGGGATTATCTTCCTTAATAATTTTAACCAACTCTTCAAATCTGTCTAGTCCTTCTAGCCTAGAATAGATTTCAGCGAGTAGGAGAGAATGAGATCTAACCTCTGACCAAATGTTATCATACAGAGTCACAAAGGAGCTAAGAACCATATTCAGTGCCGAGAGTGAGGGTTGAGTTAATTTTATTCTATCATCCGCCTCTTTAAAGAATATGGTGCATAAACGACTCACTTGCACGATCCTTTTGCATATTTGGGAGTAAGCCCCTTTCTTTAAGCCAATTTTGCTTCTGTGTACTTGTCGATAAAATTGGTGAGTTCAGGTGGGGAGCCCATGTAGGAAGCATCACAGGTTTGCTGGGTTACATCATTTATATTAGTGGGATTAGGTTCCAACTCACTCTCAGCTATTGCCTTATCTGCACATGCTATAATGCTAATATAGATATCATTATCTGCAAGATCTTCAGTCTCCAATTTCTTTGCTACATTCGCCAGATGGGTATGATCCAAGGTAGCCACTGTTAAAACTGAGTGCAGAGGTTTAATGAGGGTACTAGTGGCAGTCCTTTTTCCAAAGAAATTGGAGATTTTTTTCCCTTGAATAGGTTTACCGTGGGTACTCATACTAGAATTAGTTTTGGGTGTATGAAATAAAGATTTTGATTTTGTGAGTGGGGTTTTGAAAACAATGGGTTTCTCTGTCAGAGTAAGAGCAGTAGCTACAGAGATGGTAGAAAGATTAACATGAATAGAGGAAGTATGGTTAGCCTCCCCACCTGAGGAGGATACCTCCGGTATTGGATTGACAGAACAAACACCATTGTTCCTACAGCCCTCTTGGGCGGGAGGTTGTGAATCAGTGGCCTCCTTAGACAATAGAAAAGGTTCTATAGAATTCCCATAAGGGGCATCCAACATTGGAGGAGGCAGCCTAGGATGTAATTGGACGGGGGCTGGGTGTGTAGTGTTCACCGTGCTATATTATTCGGGTGATCAATACCCACCCTTGCCCTGGATCGAGTACCAACTTCCTCCAAATTCAGAGCTATAGTAGCTGCCAGTCGTTCTTCCTGTGCATTTATGGAAATTTCTTGATTTCCAATGAAGATGCAACTATTATTGATTGGGGTACGTGGGATAATACCATCGAATGAAATACCGCAGACCTATCTTGCGAGTGGGTTTGGGCTTGGGCCACACTTTTTTGAAGAGGAGAGTACAAGACGCTCTCGGCTAGTGTTCGTGGTTTACCCAAAGGAGTAGGGATAGAATTCGTAGGAGGGATAGTGTCTATCAAAGTAGGGGAGAGAAGCACCGCCACAGGGAGGGTAGAATCAAAAGAAGCCTCCCTAGTGGTCTGGCTCCTGAGTCCCTTGCGTGTCTTCAAAACAGAGAGCCTGAAGAAATGAAAGGCAGATAACTAGAGGGGAGACAAAAAAATAGCTCAGTAATTGGTTAAATACACACTTATAGACCTAATATTAAAATTGGCATCGGAAAGGTTGAGAATCACAGGTATTAAAACCTATGAAACAACAAGCAGTAATTATTAGAATGCACTGAATAAAAAAGATAGCTAAAAAACATCAAAAACTACCCCAAGTACAATTTATAATATAACAGTGAATAGTATGGATCCTTTACTAAAATCAGGGGAATAAATGGCAAATGTATCAAAAGGTATGTCCTTTAAAAATTACGTTAAAAGTCAAAGACTGGGTAAAAGTCACAGAAATAAACGAACAACTGTAGAAGCACCCAGTCTTAGGGTAAGGAACGCCCGAAAGCTTAAGGAGCTGCCAGAGTCCAACTCTCCCCCCCTTACCCCAAGTACAGGTTAAATTTGAAGTAAGTGTAGAGCCAGCATACTACCTCAGTCTAGGTTACTCACAAGGCCGTTGCACAAGCACAGGTCACAGCCAAACAGCAAAACGGAAAAAGCTCCAGCCCTTACTACCTCCAGGGCTTAACGCCGCAAGGGTGGCTGGAGTGGCTGTATATGCCTTCAAAAGGTCACGTGATCCGTCACGTGGCCAAGCCCTGCCTCCTTCAGAAAGCTAGTTCAGCTCAGCAAGAGCCACACGGAGCTCGCAGTGCTGAGCTGCAAAATGCTGGCAAGTAAGCATTCCTTTTGGCAAACGTTCCTCTCCAATTTCACAAATGCATTCTGGTATTTATGGTCTCAGTCAAGATGGAGGGAATAATGCCACAATTGTATACTTTTTGTCTAACCTAGTTCCATAAGAATGTATATATTTGAGTGACACTATGGTATGTGTACTTTTCAAGTTAGCTTTATAACGCAGAGGATTGTTGAAAGCCAGACAAGGGAGTGATATGGGGAAATGAGGGCAAGTAACTCATGAGTATTTGCCTACGATGTGGCAAGAGATTTTGCAATCCCGGTGCAGTTATTTTCCCCTGATTGTGGCTGCTTTTCAGGGCAAAAGTAAAGGACATGTGCGGGACCAGCGGGACTTTTTCAGAGGGCGCACACAACCCCTTGGTGGTTTTCTTTATGTTGGCAAGCTTGCTGAAGTATTTGACTGAAACAACAAACTAAAGAGCCTATATGGCTGGACTCCTGAACCTCCCTGACGCCCCAATTAAATGTGAAAACACTGAAGAGAGGAACTCTACCTGAATGGAATGGAGCATACAAATTGCCATCTGTATCTGCAAAGTCTCTAACTTTCCTTGCATGTGTAGGTGTGCTATCCCTAGTCCGCACCGGTGAGCCGTTTATCTAGGTGAAGGACAGGAACACATCTTCCCTATCTAGTTAGTTCTAAAAACACTATTTGATCACAACTGGTCACTTCTAATGTTTTATTCTGTAACGTTGTAATTTTTTTTGCTTCTTGTGTTCATGAAAGAAGGAAAGGGAGAATAAATTAATAAAATAACAAAATAAATTGTTGACAACAGAAAAGAGATGTAGGTGGGAAGAGAAAAACTCCACTCATAGGTCTTTTTCCAATGATTTTAACTGGTGCGTGTTAGTTTACACGGATCCTTAAAGTCTACTGGTTTCAGTGGGTTTATATTGCTTATACCATCTTCGTCAGGACGCTAGGTTCAGAAAGGAACTCTTGAACCTTCTTGATTTAAGTGCTCGACCTGCCATGCTGTAACCCCCAGACGACAAAGGCGATGGTGAACTGATTTATTCCCTCGTGCAAGCCCCCGGCCCCAATAGACAGGCCGGCGGCGGTGTTACGGGGACTACACCTGGCAGCAGTGGTACACACACTACAGCCCACACTAAACACATACCCAAAGGCCGAGATTTGATGACGTCGTCTAATCACCCGCACACATCGTGTTGAGTTGGACGTCCACCAGTTCCCTGTCCTCTGGGCACTCAAGGTCCCGATCGCCACACGACAGGCCCCCAAAGTCACGAGACGACACAGACGCTGTGTCCAAATCATCAGCCGAATGTCGAAAGACACAGCTTCGGCCCTCACTACCGCCGAAGTTCAACGCTCCAAACAAATGTTGAAAATGACAAAAAGCACCAGAACCTCAAAAATTGCCCATCTGGTACAAAAGCATGTCCCTGAAAGCCTCCTTAAGGGGAAAAAATCAAAAAAACTCTTCAAATAGGCAAGGAGAAGACTAGTACACCTCACAGGGAAAAAGACTCGCGAGGATAGCTCGGGGGCAACATGCTTGCCTTGGAAGCAAGACAACACAGAGCACCACAGGTTCGATCCCCAGGTCCACGCTTAGAAACCTGAGGTTATTTAGAATGCGCTTAATACCCAATCATATCATTATCGCAGCAGCCTTAATGAATAACGGTCAGTCTACACCTCAAACTCCTTTGTCCATACCAAGTTCCTCTCGGTGAACCTCTGATGACATTGATAGGGTTATGAGACAAATGATATTCATGGCAGACTTTTTTGAGAAAATCCCCAGGCTGTTCAAAATTTCCAAATCACGCCACCAACTAGTGGCGCTACGTCTTCTCAACCCTCAACAAAGACACCCTTCTAATTTCACCTCAGCAAGACCCAGTCCATATTGATCTATATGATCCAAATACAGAAACTGAGGACATCGATACAATACAGGAGGCAGACCAATACTACAATGAAGAGGATGTGTATAACTTACCTCTCCCGTTAACCTAGACCCACCAGTGGCAGATTCACCTTTGGACATTCAACCGCTGTATAATGATATGCTCATAAAGGCAGCTGAGCATTTTCAGATTTAGACTCAGGAGACACAGCTAGATAAAGATTTTGTGGAAGACATTTTAGGGGACAGAAAAGCTTCCACTCAGTTTATACCTATTCTTCAGTACATTTAAAGAAGAATATAACCTTCTCTCGAGACCCCAAACCAAACATGGGCGGTCAACCCACGTATTTTTCCGCCCTGCACCCACAGACACGCTGTACATCAGAGGGACAGTTAAGACCAGATTCACTTCTGTTAACCACATCTCTGAAGAGAACACCTGTAGCCTCATCGGAAGCACCCCCGATAAGGAAAGTAAATAACTGTACACTCTAGGGAGGAAAGTGGCCACATCAGCGGCCTTTCAAACAAGGATTGCAAACACCAGCACTTTCTTGGCAAGCTACAACTGCCACAAGTGGGATGCAATTGCAACCTTAATGGCTTAAGCTCCAGAACCCCTCAAATCTCAGTTGTCCATCGCAGTAGCGGAAGGCAAGGCGGTGTCCAGCTGCATCTTAAAAAATGTAGATGCCATAGTTAACGCAGGCGGGATCATTGCAGAAGGGGCAATCATGAAACGCCATGCATGGCTTTGCCAATCTGGTTTTAAACGTGAAATAAAAGCAACACTCAACATGCCAATAGAACCCAATGTCCTGTTTCGGGAAAGCTGTTGAGGATGCGTTAAAAATCTGCCAAAGAAGAGTGTGATGCTCTGAAATCACTAGGCCAGCTAACTAATAAGCTACCAGGCCAAAGAGGCGGCATCGATTTTCGTCGATTTTATGGACAAAACTCACAAAGGGGTTCAGGTTATGGCCAAAATCAAGGTTCATCCTGGAGAAAACAATCTGGGCCAAGTCTCGCAAGGTTCCTAGAGGGGCCAATGTCCATTTCGTGGCCGGGGGAGTTAATTCACTTCCAGAGGCGGAGCAACACCTAAACAATGACCAGCCGCTTCAGGTCCCCTCCCATGCCTCAAGTAGGAGGGCGGATAACACACTTCACCCACACATGGGAGGGAATCGCCTTGGACAAGTAGGTGCTATATACCGTAGCAGGCAGTTACTGCATGGTGCTACTTCAACGACCCTCAAACCACCCCTGTGTCAAAAATCAACCAAGAAGGAAGAACACATCCTTCTAGAAGACTTCACAACACTGCTACTCAACAACGCCATTGAAATCGTCCCAGCGAACCGGGTAAACAAGGGCATATATTCAACCTACTTCCTTGTGCCAAAAAAAATCGAACAATTTGCCCAGTTTTAGACCTACGCCCTGCAAACGCCCATGTCAAGCAACAAAAGTTCTGCATGACAACATTAAAAAGTAATCCCACTGCTAAAGCGGGGGGACTACATGGCAACATTAGATATGAAAGATGCCTTTTTTCATATTTTAATGTTCCCAGCGTACAAAAGATACTTGCGTTTCAAGATAGCAAACCAGCACTACCAATTCAAAGTGCTACCCTTCGGAATAGCATCGATCCAAGGGTATTCACCAAGGTACTGGCGGTGGTGGCAGCGCACCTGTACAGGGAAGCAATCCCAGTGTACCCCTACCTGGATGACTGGCATACAGGGGAGTCTCTCCAAATTGTGCAGGCAAAACACTCGAACTATAAACCTTCTCTTCCAATTGTGCTTCTCTATAAACTAGAAAAAAAGCAAGCATTGAACAAAGCACAACCAAACAGTTCCTAGGAGCTGTCATAAATACAGAAAAATGGTTAGTCTTTCCATCAAAGGAAAGAGTCCAAAACATGCTACTGAAAATACCCCAGTAACAAGCCGGTCACCAGATAAGCGCACGCAAAGCGATGCGTTTGCTAGGCATGATGGCATCTTGCATTTACCTGGTGCCTCACGCACATTTGCGCATGCGTCCCATGCAGGAGTGGTTGGCGAAACCGTGGTCTCGGGCAAGCGGTCAGTGTGGCGACCTAGTGGTTGTTTCGTCAACACTGGTACAAGACCTTACCTGGTGGACAAAGGAGAATCTGTTGAAGGGAAAACGATCTGGCGGTGCAAGCAGTAGTTCAAACAGACACGTCACTCTCCTCGGCACATCGCCTTCATCTCACAGCACATGGTCTGCGGAGTTCCATCACAGCACAGAACCACATCAACCTGCTGGAACTTCTGGCGGTATTCAAAGTGCTTCAAGCATTCGAAGCACAGCTGACAAATCAGTCGGTACAGACCCTCACCGACCGCACCACTGCAATGTTCTAAATTAACAAGCAGGGGGGCACACATAATCCAAATCTGTCCAAGCTAGCACAAAAAATATGGAAATGGGCACTCAGACGGGCGATGTTCCTATCTACCCAACACGTTCCAGTGGAACTCAACACTCTAGCAGACTCGCTGAGCAGATATCCCCTACCAGAGGAACACAAGTGGCGACTAGACACAAATGTCGTAGACCACATCTTCTCACAGTGGGGTTACCCCACCCTAGACTTGTTCGCTACAAAAGAAAACCAGCAATACCCAGACTTTGTTTCCAGGTTTCCCCAACCAAGGGGTACGCCCTATGGATGAGCTGGTCAGGGAAATTCGCTTACGCTTTTCCCTCCAACTCCTCTAATGAACAGGGTGGTGAACAAGATTCACAGAGAACAGATGACGCTCATCCTAGTTGCTCCTATGTAAACAAGACAACCATGCAAACTGGCGATGTGCGATCCCATCAAAATCACGTGCCAGACCAACTTACTGACCTAACGAGGGGGAATATCCGTACACCCTATATCCGTACAATATCCGCATGGCTCTTGAGGTCAAAGAGTTTGGACATCTCAACCTACCACGGAGGTGTATGGATATCCTCAAGGAGGCTTGTAAACCAAACAGCAGACAATGTTATTTCAACAAGTGGAGGAAATGTGTAATTTGGTGCCACTCTAAACAAACCCTGTAGATTGTATCCCATCCTGCATTCATCATTATATGCTCCACTTGTTTTAGGGAGAATTCTCAGAAATGTGATAATTCCCTTCTACCTTAGAGACCCCTCAGCTGTTTTTGCTGTACTTTAGGACTTTTAATCTCTAACCTGGAGAGTGAGACCTTTTCCCCACTCATGTATTTTATTGTGATTTGGACTCTGTTTCTTGTGACTTTGGAGTCTGACAAACTCCATAGGCATCATCTTTTTACATTGCGTCACACAACACATTTGTTGCAGTGGCACAGGGCAATCTTTCAGATTTCTAAGGTTTTAATACCTTCTTTTGGATTAACTACTGTTTCAAAGAGCAGTGAAGTGAAATTGACTTTAGTTTAATTGTAACTTTCTAGATCCAGGACACACGATCTTACAATAGGGTGCTGGAGGGGTTACATATTATCCCCTTGGTCTTGTTTCTCATGTAGCATTTTTGTTACCCTTTCTACAATTAATGGCTAGTGGCAGTGGTGTACTTTTTCCTACCATTGTGTGTTTTTATAGCGGGCTGCAATTGCAACTACAGTAAGACACCCATGGGTGCCCAGTTTGTCAAATTGGGCAGCTCTTTTTTCACCATTTGTTGGAAAGGTCCTTCTTGAGATTTACTCTGCGCGCCAAACCAGGTTTGGCTCCTCTGTTTGTTTTGTCTCCTCTGTTTGTTTTGTCTTTGGCGTGGTTCACTGCTGAAGCCCACCTCTCGCTCCAGCGTGTCTGGCAGGGCAGAAAACGAGGGAGGTTCCCGAACCTCCCTGTTCTTGATCTCATAGGTGACAGGAATGCACCCCAAGGTTATTGGCTGACTGTGCTTGGAGGATAGTCACCCTGCTGTGTGCGTGACAGCTAGGCTGCCAATGAATGGGAGAAACCTGCATAAAAGGTGAGGTCTTTTGCTTGGAAGGCAGAGTCGACCACTGGACGAAGGAATCCCGAAGAAGAACTTGGAAGAGACGCCTGCTGCAACTCCTGGACCGCTGGTTTGCCCGGTGAAGCCCTGCTGCATCGCTGAAGCTCAGAGTTCGCCTTGACTGAAGAAGCCCTGCAACTGACTACTTCTCCCATTGGGTTGGTGGGACCAATCAACCCCAAAGCAAACTTGTCTGGACATCCTCTTGGAGCTGGCTGTACCTCCATTACTGCTGCAGGACCAAATTGCCAGGGAGAGGAACACCAGATTGAGTGCATCATTTTTAAGTCCGACCCGAACTCCAGGAAGATCCTCCGGACTCCCAGGAAGCAGGGCTGACCAAGCTTGAGCCACCTCAACAGTGCTGGACCCCCAGTCCAAGAAGGTATCCGAGAAGATATTCGTAATGCAGGAGTCCCCACACGTCCTCCCTCTTGTCCCCACAACTGAGGCCCAGGAACAGGAACTGCAGACCTACACAGGAACAGAAGCCAGCTGCAACCGGTTTCTTCAAACCAAAGGTACTGTAAAACCAAGCGATACTTACCTCTAGTTGTGTAGCCTTGCTAGCTCTAAGTTGAGAATTGTCTTGGTTACTTTCGCAGAGTTGCATGCAACTTTGCCCCTAACAAGCCTCCCAGCTTGTGGCCCTACAGTGATTTCATTTTCTATAAAGACTTATAAAACTTTGCAAGACTTTTTATCTACCTACAAAAAGTGCTTCAGCTCACCTAGACTTTTGCTCAACTACCATTGGCTGTCCTGGCTCCCTGAAAGACTCTTCTTACCTCTGACTTGTACTTCAACTATCCCTCAACAAAAGTCGCACATTAGATAACTTGTGGGGCTGGTAAGTGTTAATCTACTTTGCATTGGGTGTTCAAAAGTACTTACCTGCTTAAGAATATTTGTTAACCATTGTTTACAAACATTTTCTTTTTGACACCAAATGTAGTGCTCTAAATGTACCAATGATATATTAATGTCCACAGCGTTCTAGTTACTAAAGTCACCACAGGGTGTAGGCAGTGTCTGTGTGCCATCCCAAAAGAGGATCTACTGATTTAAAGAAACTAAGTGTATTTTGAAGTATATTTTTGTTACATATATTTGCTCTGTTGTAAAGAAGGCTTACTCAACTGACTGTTAAATACATTAATAATGGTTTAACCCTTTAAGTGCCATGGGATCCCCCCCCTTGAATCCCCGATCCCCCCCCTTGAATCCCCGATACTTACCTCTAGTTGTGTAGCCTTGCTAGCTCTAAGTTGAGAATTGTCTTGGTTACTTTCGCAGAGTTGCATGCAACTTTGCCCCTAACAAGCCTCCCAGCTTGTGGCCCTTTTTTGGAAATGTCAGTATGCACCATTCAATGCCTTGTTTTTGTTACATGAGATAACTCAGCCAAATTTGGTCCCTTTTTTTTTTTTACCACATGTAGGCTGTCGTAACGTCTCCCTGGAATCCTAGGTTGCTGTAGGGGGTGAGAGAAAATAACCAAAACGGGGGAACATTTTGGGCTTTTTCAAACAAATGGCAATAAAATTATTTACAAAGAAGCCTGTGTTTTTTTTCCTTGTAAGAGGTACGAACAAATGGTTTACTGTGCTGAATTCCCCAATTTCCTGGCTTTCAAGAACAGGTTGAGTGGAAACGAAAAAAAATTATTTGGTGTGGTTATCAACCGTTTTGTGAGAGGTAGGCAATTTTGGCCGGTTTTGCCAATGGACATGCGTGGACGGAATGGAAGAAAAGGGTAGGAAAGCCGAATTGGAGGACAGAAAGGCATTCATTTCTGAAAAGTAGACAAAATTCCAAGTTTAGGAAGGGGTGATTTGCGCAGGTCAGGCAACTAGGTAGGGGAAAAATTCCATAGTTTGCGGGCAAATGACAGAGAAACAAAATGGTATGTGGTGGACATGGTTGGCTTGGTACGGCAATGGCTTCTATGAATTTTGAGAAAAACAATGCTCAGCTACATTCCCCCGACTATTGCAGTTAGGAAATCGCACGTTCTTTGTAGTGTTTTACAAAACAAGCAATACCACAAGCCAAAAACTGAGCCATGGTACACAGGAGTTTTATGCTTACGGCCTGAAGTGTCATACCTTCCCGCGTTCCCACAGGTGTCCCGACAAAAACGGTACCTCAGATGTGTGGGTGCACCTACCTGGGTGCCAAGGAGAAAGCCTAAAACACGGCTAACCCCAAGTCTTTTCTGACAGCTAAATTTCAGGACTTTTTCGGAAGCACACACCATACAGATGGCTCAGATGGGCTCAATAGTGTGCCATTCTACACCCAGGGTGCCCATAACCTACTGCCCCACCCATTGAGGGGCCTGTCCAACATTTTGTGGTGGTCCTCTCCCCTTCACCCCAAATGCGTGGTGGGGGGGCCCTCATGCAAGCCGACCTGGGCCTCCTACAGTATGCTGCGTGAGGTACACCCCCCTCCATTTGGGGCAAGGGGGTGGGGCAGTAATGTTTGGGCTCCCTGGGGGCAGATTGGCACACCTTTAGGGAGGGCCTGCCGACACTTTTCTGGTGCCCCCCCTCCAATTGGATGGGGGGGCACCTAATGTACTCCTGCCTGGGGGCACAAGTCTGCCCCCAGGGAGGGCTACAGTTTGGTTCCCCTTTTATTTTTTATTTTCTTCATTTGTCCCCTTCCCTGGGGGCAGATGATCACTCATCTGCCCCAGGGGGTCTTCATACCTGTGGCCCCATGCTTTGGGGCCTCTGGGGGGAGGGGGCCGCTTACCTAGTAAGCATCCCCCCTTGCCCCGCATTGATAAGACATCCCTGGTGCCTAGTGGCATTGCTAGCAACGGATTGAGCGCTCTGCGCCCGATCCGTGACCAGCAATGCTGTCACACAAGGTGTCGTTGGGAAGGGGAGAATCTCTCCTTTCCAACAACACCTGGCTCGATCTCCGGCTTGAAATACAGCCGGAGATAGAGGCAGAGCAAGGTGGAGACTCGCCTTGTGTTTTCACCGCGGCACGTGAAAATGGCTGCTGCAGTGAAAATCCTTTGTTTGATGTCGGGGTGCATTACACACGCCGACTTGAAACTGAAGGTAATCCAACCCCCGGGCAGTGATAACCCAGGGGTTGGATTACAGTTGTGTGATCCCTTCTTTGCAGGGATCACACAAAACAATGTGGCTAAAAGGACACGCTATCTCGTCCTTGGCAACCTGGAGGTGATGTCAAGGATGAGATACTTCGTTCTTGGCACTCAAGGTGTTAATCACAAAATCATGTGTGCAAGTGTTTATTTGGAGAACTGTCACTGTGAATCTGTGTTACAACCCTACAGCTCACATTGGTCCCACTTGAGATAAGCCTGGCTGCTCAGTCACTATACCAACCTGTGTAGTACATGCTTCTACCAAAGGTTGGGTTAACTATTGCCAAGAGGACAAGGCTGTTGCAGTCTCCCACAGGTTACTGCATACTATCTTGCCTAACAACTTGTTAGACTCGGGGTTAGTATTGAACTCTATCAGCTTACACCACCTCTCAGAGTAAAGTATTGTGGTGGAAAGTCCCCGTCATCAAAACATTCATGGAGGGAGTAAAAAGACTCCACCCTCCAATTTGAAACCCATCACCCGGCTGGCTTCTTAATGTAGTTCTTGCATAGCTCATGGGGACCCACCTTTGAGCCCATGCATAAAGCAAGTCCTAAGCACCTTACTTATAAAAAATGCCTTCTTAGTGGCTAGCACATCCATAAGAAGAGTTGGTGAACTGCAAGCAGTGCAGGACCCGTTCTCCAGCATGGGGTCTGGCATGGATTCACATGCTCATGAATATTCCCCGTCGTCAGGCTGGGAATCCTCGGTAAAGAAAAAACCAGTATCAGTTTCGTTTCTGATCTGTCTTTCGTAGTAATAACCAATCACTGGTCTCTGCGTCATACTGACCACAGCCAATGACTGCCCTCTACCTAAGCACCGCCTCTGGCAGCCATCTTCAGATTTTTACCGCACGTTTATGTGTTGGGATCCTCGTGCTATTGCTCTCGAGCGTTAGTGCTATTTTTTCACGTTTTTTCTCAAAAACTTCGTTTTTTCGGTCAAAAGAGCCTCAAGCTCCACCGACTCTCCATCCGATCAACGGGGACCCGTTTCGGATTCGTCTGCGCCCCTCAAGGGTGAAGATTTCGTCGAGCTACGCTTTTGGAGGACTCCAGAAGTTTCTCAGGCCCGGTCATGGCCCAGGAGAAGGGAAGCTCGACGCCCGGAAAGCTGTTCAGGGTCTGCCCTGGATGCCAGCTGCAGAACGTCTTCAAGGAGGACGAACACTCTTTTTGTCTTTACTGCCTACATGAGGACAAGACGCACGTGGAGAAGGACTGTGCGTTTTGCGGCAACATGTCGGAGCGGACCATGAAGGACCGCCATCAACGTCTCGCCAACTGGCTAGAAGGGAAGAGCCCGTCCGGCGAGAAGAAGAGGAAGAAATCCGAGCGGTCTTCTAAGACCTTTGAGGACGCCCCGGCGACGGGGGTCCAACATAAGGCCAAGCACCGCGAGTCCGCTGGCACCGGGAGCGCCGAACGGTCGGGCTCTACGGGCGCCAGGCACGGCGCACCCTCCCCGGCACCATCAACCACGAGCCGACGCTCTGGGTCGGGTAAGAGGAAGGCCGAGCACCCGGCGAAGCTCCTGGAGAGGCCCCGGTCGAGCTCGAAGGCGGAGGGGGAGCGAGGCAGTGTCCCCCCCCCTCAAGGATAAGGCGGTGAGCGCACCTAAGGTGGTGGAAGGCCTTAATCCATCCGGCCAAGCCCTCTATCGAAACTGTCGCGGCGGCCCTGGCTCAGCCTGTGGAGGCTACACCAGTGGTGGCGACCTCGGGGCTCAGAGTCTCCCTGCCACCTCGGAGGGAGTCCTCTTTTGTGCCCATCGATAGGACTCCCGTGAAATCCCCCGTGGGGAAGAAAAAGGGGGGGCAGGGCGTCGTCGTAGATTCGGCCTCAACCTCGGAGGAGGAGCTGGTCGAGGTCTTAAGCCACGGCCTCGGCGTGGAAGAAGACCGGCCCGTCGGGATGGATCCCGACGCAGGTGACGACATGGTCGAGGGTACCGACGGGGCCCCTGATCGCCCGTCGGATTCCCCTCTGCCAGCGCCGCGAGACAACTCGGCGGCCATTTTGTTGGCTATACAGTCCTTATGCTCAGAGATAAGGACGAGACTACCGTTGCAGACGGAACCTCTCCCGTCGGGGGACCTAGAACCGGGACCTTCTGGTGTTCCCCCTACCAAGAAAAGAAAGATCCACCCTCCACCTCCTTTTCAACCGTCGCGCCCCTTCCAGCCCTCCTCCCCGTCCACCCGAGGCGATGATACGGGGACTGACACGGCAGCGACGGGTACGGACGACGAGGTATACGACGAGGATGTACTGTCGTCGCCTCCCACCAGGGCTTCTCCGCCCGACGAGATTGGATCGTTCCACTCAATGATCGCCAGGGCATCCGAGCTTTTCCAACTCTGCCCTGAGGAGAAGAAGAAGGAAGGTTTCCTTTATCAGCGGCGCGAGGCCAAGAGGAATACGGTCCTCGCGCTGCCTCTATTGGACGACATTTGGGATGAGGGCCTCACCCTCCTCAAGAACCCTTCCATGACGCCAGCTAGAAGAGACCGGTACGAGAAAAAGTACCGGGTCCCGGACACGGCCCCCCTGTGCCTCCGGGCGCAGCCTACCCCGGACTCCGTCGTCTCCGCGGCGGCCAGGAAAAAAGCGGGGGGGGTGCGGCCTCCACATCGACTTCCCCACCGGACGGGGAGGGAAAGAAATTGGACGCTATGTGACGCAGAGTCATCTCGTCTGCAGCGACGACGATTAAAGCTGCCAACGCCTTGGCTATCGTGGCCCGATACGACAGGGAGCTCTGGTACAAACTGGCTCCCCTGCTGGACTTCTTGCCGGACGACAAGAGGGCAGAGGCCCTGGAGATCCTGCAGGAAGGTGAGGTGGCTTCGGACCACGCCATTACCGTTGCGACGGACATCGCCGACACTGGGTTCCGCCAGTTGGGCAACAGCGTTTGCCTTAGGCGGCGTGGATGGCTCAAGGCTACGGACTTCCGTCAAGACGTTCAGACCAGATTCCTGGACATGCCCTTCGATGGGAACAACCTGTTTGGGAAAACAGTGGACGATTCCCTTCAGGCCATTAAAGCGGACACCGAGACGGCCCGGGCCCTTGGAGTTCTGCAACAACGACGGACGCCCTTTCGGAGCAGCGGAGGCAAGGGCGCCTCCAAAGGTTCCGGCGGCGGTTTCTCCTCCTACCGTCAAGCGGCCCGCTCGTCGTCTCAGGAGGCCTACAGAGGACGAGGCAAGTCTGGCGGACCCCGCCGTCGTCGCCAAGGACAAGGCGGTAAAGCCTCGTCGAAGCAGGATTGAACCGGCCGGGGGGTCGGGCCCCCACCGAAGCACCCCGGTGGGAGGCCGGCTGGCGAGCTTCGTCAGCGTGTGGGAGTCCATCTCCACCGACCGTTGGGTGCTGGACTCCTTGGCCCGGGGCCACGCGCTCGAGTTTCAAAGAAAGTGTCCGCGCGTCGTCCCCCCCCCCGTGGCCAGGCAAGAACTTCACGTCCCTCAACTTCTCCTGGAGGTGAAGGCGATGCTCAAGAAGGGTGCCATCGAACTCGTCCCAAAGAGGCTTCGGGGCTCCGGAGTCTACTCGAGATACTTGCTCGTGAAGAAGACGACGGGGGGATGGCGCCCCATCCTGGACCTGCGACGTCTGAACAAGTTCATCAAGGCGCAAAAGTTCCGGATGGTCACCCTCCAGCACGTCCTGGGTCAGCTGGAGGAAGGAGACTTCCTGTCGTCGTTGGATTTGGAGGATGCCTACTTCCATATTCCCATCCTGAAGGGGCACCGAAAATTCCTCAGGTTTGTGGTCCAAGGGCGTCATTACCAGTTCAAAGCCCTCCCCTTCGGACTATGGTCGGCACCCAGGGTGTTCACCAAGTGCCTCGCACCGGTGGCGGCTCAGCTGCGCCGCGAAGGGATCCACGTCTACCCCTACCTGGACGACTGGCTCATCCGAGCCAAGACAAGGGAGCTTGCCGTGGTTCACACGGCAAGGACCGTCCAACTTCTCACGGACCTGGGATTCTCCGTGAACTACGCCAAATCCCACCTGGTACCTGCGCAAGACGCTCTGTTTCTGGGAGCGAGGCTCAACACAGTGTCCCTTCTGGCCTCCCCGTCGGAGGAGAGGACCAGGACCATCCTGGGCAAGGTGCAGCGGATGTTGGTGGCCGACGCGGCCAAGGTGAGGTCCATTAAGTCCCTCCTCGGAATGATGTCTTCCTGCATCTACCTCATTCCCATGTGCAGGCTCCGGATGCGCCCGTTGCAGGAGTTCCTGGACGCGCGCTGGATCCAAACGACGGGCAGCTTCGAGGAAAGGATCACACTCGACGAGGGTTTCCGACGAGCGATCCGGTGGTGGGGCACCCGCGCGCATCTGACGGCGGGCATGGACTTCCAGACCCCAGCCCACCAGGAGACAGTGACCACGGATGCCTCCCTGGAAGGGTGGGGAGCGCACACCAAAAATCTGCATGCAAGAGGCCTTTGGCTCCCGACGGAGAAATCCTTACATATCAACGTCCTGGAGCTCCGTGCAGTGTTTTGGGCCCTCAGGTCCTTCCTTCCGTCCCTCAAGGGCAAGGTGGTGAGGATCTTCACTGACAACACCACCACCATGTTTTACATCAGAAAACAGGGCGGAACCAGGTCCCCAGCACTGTCCAAGGAGGCGCAGGACCTGTGGCATTGGGCAGTCGCCCAAGGGATGTTTCTGGTGCCGTTTCATCTGGCAGGGATAAAAAACACCATCGCCGACTCACTCAGCAGGGAGCTGCACTCGTGCCACGAGTGGGAACTACGGCAGGATCTAGTGGATCGCCTCTTCCGACGGTGGGGCACACCCCAGATCGACCTGTTCACTACGAACTCCAAGTGCCGGAGGTTCGACAGCAGGTTTCCCCAGGCGAGGAGCATGGGCGATGCTTTCTCGTTCCCCTGGGAGGGGCTGTTCCTCTACGCGTTCCCTCCTTTGCCACTGCTAATCCGGCTCGTCAACCAGCTCAAGAGGTCACGGTGCAGGATGATCCTCGTCGCACCTGCGTGGCCGAGGCAGATATGGTTCCCGGACCTTCTGGACTTGTCAGCGTCCCTGCCAATCAAGCTGCCAGTGGACGCGGATCTGCTCTCCAGGGAAGGAGGCGCCATCCTCCACCACGACCCGAAATCGCTGAACTTGCAGGCCTGGCTCCTGCAGCGCTAGAGTTTGGAGGATACGACATACCGGCCGACTGCAGAGAGGTTCTTGCAAAGGCCAGGGCGTCCTCGACTCTTAAATGCTATGGACACAAATGGAAGAGGTTCTCTGTCTGGTGCCACGCACAGAAGATTAACCCTCTACGGATTACGGCTCCCCAAGTACTGCCGTACCTGCTGACGCTGGCCAAAGCTGGACTGGCACACGCGTCCATCAAGATTCATCTTGCTGCGATCTCCCGATACACCAGAACCACGGGGCGGACGTCCTTGTGCTCTCATCGTCTGGTGAAAGAGTTCATGAAGGGACTGTTCAGATCGTTCCCGCCGGTGAAGGCTCCGGCCCCGGCTTGGGAGCTCAACGTGGTGCTGACCAAGCTCATGGGACCTCCGTTCGAGCCTCTGCACTCGGCCCCGTTGAAGTTTCTGTCGTGGAAAACAGCGTTTCTTGTGGCCATCACCTCCGCACGACAGGTGGGAGAGATCCAGGCCCTTTCCTGCAAGGCCCCGTACTTGACTTTTCACGACACGAGGGTAGTGCTCAGGACGCACCCCTCCTTCATGACCAAGGTACCGTCGGACTTCCACCTCAACGAACCCTTGGTGTTGCCTGTATTCTTCCCGTCGCCTTCGTCGCCGGCTGAGAGAACTTTGCACTCGCTGGATGTGGCTTAGAGCGCTGAAGTTCTACGTGGACCGCACGAAGTGTTTTCGGAAGACGTCACAACTCTTTGTGAACTTTGGACCTGTCAATCGGGGGAAGGCTCTCTCGAAGGCTTCCATTTCCAGATGGCTCTCCGGCTGTATCATGTACTGTCATCGGTTGGCAAACCAACCGCTGCCTGGCCGTCCGAGATCCCATTCCACCAGAGCGATCGCAGCTACCACGGCGTTCCTTTCTGGTGTGCCCCTGCTGGACATATGCAGGGCTGCTACGTGGAGGTCGACGCACACCTTCACGAAGTTCTACTGCGTCGATCGGGATTCCAAGGAGGAGTCCAGGGTCGGCGAAGCAGTGCTACGCAACCTGTTCGCCTGAGGTGAGCCGGGTGTGGAGGTAAGATGCTTAATGTTGAGTTTGATGCAATGCTTAATGTTGAGCCTTTGCCACCTCCCGTGGTTGTGCATGTGTGTACTGCTATGTATTCTTTATTCATGAGCATGTGAATCCATGCCAGACCCCATGCTGGAGAAGGAACAAGTTACTTACCTGTAACTGTTGTTCTCCAGCATGGGTCTGGCATGGATTCACATGCGAACCCTCCCGCCTACCCCTCTGCGGCTCTTCACTTGGTCATACTGCCACTTCACGTGCTTCCAAATCTGAAGATGGCTGCCAGAGGCGGTGCTTAGGTAGAGGGCAGTCATTGGCTGTGGTCAGTATGACGCAGAGACCAGTGATTGGGTATTACTACGAAAGACAGATCAGAAACAAAACTGGTACTGGTTTTTTCTTTACCGAGGATTCCCAGCCTGACGACGGGGAATATTCATGAGCATGTGAATCCATGCCAGACCCATGCTGGAGAACAACAGTTACAGGTAAGTAACTTGTTCCTTCTTTGTCATCCACAAAGACAAATTGGTTTTAAGAACACACCCTAGGTTTTCACCTAAATTTATCTCCAAATTTCATGTAAACCAATCCATTGAGCTACTGTCCTGCTTTCAGAATCCATCCAGCTCGGCTGAGAAAAAAACTCCATACACTAGCTGTAAGGAGGGCAGTCCAACCAGACCGCTCAGAAAAAGACTGTTTCCGTAGCACCAGGCAGAGAAGGAGACCACAATTCCAAGAATGCCATTTCCAGGTGGATAGTCGGATGTATACACTTGTGCTGTTCCCCATCAAGCACGACACTGCCTTTCATGCCCAGAGTTCACTCCACAACGAGCACAGGAGCCACTCTGGCTTTCATGGCAAATGTCCCTCTAGACACCATTTGTAAAGCAGCTACATGGAGCTCAGTACACACTTTCACGCAGCATTACTGCATTGACACTCATTCCAAGACAGATATACAGGTGGGACAAGCGGTTCTAAGACACCTCTTCGTACATGAACCTTCGAATGGATTGTGGCCTCCAACGTAGTCCACGTTTTTGACATGTAATGTCCTTCTCGAGGGGATTGGGTCCTCCAACGTATTCCATATCTATGACAGGTAATGGCCACAGCTGTGCTGCTTCGGAAAATGTTCGGCTCCTGCGTCGATGCGCCGTCCCCGAGGACGACGGCCGACGTCACCCGATGTGATAAGTAGGACGCACAACGCCCATAGCCTCAGTTCCGTTTTTTCCGCGAACGTGTTTGCTTCGTGAATCTCAGTACGCCTCGACTCTTTGGAGTTTGCTGTTTTCTTCTCGGTTCGTTGAACCTTTTCGGTGTTTTGTGAAGACCTGTTCGTGGCGATGTCTACTTCGTCTTCAACCCCGCGTCCGGGCTTCAAGAAATGCGGGCACTGTGAGTCCAAGATGTCGGTCACGGACTCGCACGAAGCCTGCCTATGGTGCCTCGGGGAGGTCCACGATATGGACGACTGTCGACTGCCAGTCGCTCACAGCCAAGGCCTTGTGGGAACGCAAGAAGAAGCTGTCGGTAGGTCGGGTGTCTAAGCCCCGAACGTCGAGGTCTACGGGGCTTTCGACGGATGACTCGAGAGGCGACTCTCTGCGTCATCGTCCAAGTCCAGTGGGTCTTTTTCCAGGAGTCGGTCTCGCCACTCCTCCGCCTCTTCGAGGCATTCCCGGAAGCGCCGGCATCAGTCGCCTTCCCCGTCCTCTTCTGAGGACTTCACCCGTCGGCAGGTCGCTTATCCCACCATGCAAGCAACACCGGAGGAATGGGCTTCCTTTGGGAAGCAGATGCTAGCGATTCTTGAATCGCAGGGCATCGGTCCATCGGCGCCTTCGAGTGGGGTCGGTCGGCACCGGTCGAGATACACCGCTCGTACGCCTTCGGGCTCGGGTGGTCGGCACGGCTCGTGGGAGAGGCCCGCTCGGACAAGGGTAGCCGTTCTAGCCATGCCCGTTCCAGGTCCCGGTCCTCGACGCGCTTGAGACCGTGTGATCCTGTGACGTCTTCGAATAAGACGTCGATGCCTGTGGCGCAGAGACACGCTCGGAGCTCCGGCTTCGAGGCCTGTGTTGACGCCGTCGCTGCTGGCGGGCTGCAGCTGACGTCGATGCCGATTCTCTCGGCGCCGACTTGTTCGGCTCCCTCGACGCCTTTCGAGGCGGTGGTGTAGGGGCCCCGTGGAACGAGGTTCGCCCCTAGAAAGGCTCTGGCTAAGGTCAGGCACAGCGTTGGTCCCCAAATGTCTTCCCCTCACCGCCTGGAGTACATTTCAGAGGGTGATGAAGGCTCTGATGAAGGCTTGGTTCCGGTTACGGTACCAGTAGATCTTATCTCGGGCCATAGCCAGTTTGACCTGAGGCAGTCACTGCATGATGCCAGTGGACTGGACACCTCTCCGAAGGTGGAGTTTTGTAGGCCGGAGCCTGGCCCTCATGCCGATTCTTCAAATCGGCGCCTTATGTCTCGCGTCACGGAGTACTTGGGTTGGTCGGCTCCCACAGGGGAGTTCGTTCAGGATGATCTCACGGACATCCTTGATCTTGGTCCCCCCACTGACCCGGTATTGCCGTTTCCTATGGCTCTGCAGAGAAAGGTGGCAGCAGCTTGGACTGCTCCGGAGAGTCTCCCGGCAGTGGGCAAGTCTTTGTCGCGAAAATACCATCCAGCCAGTAGCGACCCCTGCTACTTGTCCAGGCACCCCACTCCGGAGAGTTTGGTGGTGCAGGCGGCTACGGCCCCGGCAAAGCAGGCGTCGTATCCTACCACCCCTCCGGATAGGGACGACCAACGTTTTGACGGCTGGGCGAAGAAAGTGTTTTCTTCAGGGGGTATGGTGCTTCAGGCGGCCAACTCCATATGTGCCTTGTCTCGTTTCACACACTCTGTGGAACTGTGTTGCATTAGCGGCTGAACATATTCCTGAAGGGGACGAACGGGATGGTTTCCTTGCTATGGTTCAGGATAGCAAGGATGCCATGTGTGAGGCCGTTCAGTCGGGTTTGGACATGGCCGACAGTGTTAGCCGGTCCATGGCTGCGACCACCGTTATACGCAGATTTGCGTGGTTTGCGGAAGTCGGGTTTTGCTCCGGATGTGCAAGCCAGTCTTTTGAACATGTCCTTGCACGCATTTGTTTGACAGCAAGGCTGACGAGAGCCTTGAGAAGTTGCAGACCTCAAAAGCTGCAGTGAAAGCGCAGCCGTGCGTCAACCTCTGCCTTTTCGTCCTAGGGGACAGCTGTGGAGGGGAGTTTCTTTTCATTACTACTCCTCCGTTGGTACGAACGAGAGGAGCCGCCAGTCAAAGGGGTCAGCGTAACAGTACCTGTTGTGGTCGGGGAAAATGGAGGTGCCAAAGCTGCTTAGGCAGCTGCCTCTTTGCCTTCAGGCGCTCCAAAACAGTAATGAGGCCATGTCCCATGGTTTGCCAGTTGGGGGCCGACTGTCTCAGCATCTCGAAGATTGGCGAGCCATTACTTCAGATGCGTGGGTTCTACATGCAATTGCCCACGGATACTGCCTTCCTTTCCTAAAGCGGCCTCACAACAATCCACCAGGAATCTCTTTGAAGCTTCGGGATCCGCACCTTCTGCAGGAGATCTTGTCCTGGGTAGAGAAAGGTGCTATAGAACTGGTGCCTGTAGCGCAGAGGTACAAGGGATGGTATTCCCCTTATTTTTTGATCCCATAGAAAGGCTGGGTATTGAGACCCATCCTGGACTTGCCTTGGTTAAACAAACGTCTCAGGAAAGACAAGTTCAAGATGGTCACTCTTTCTCAAATCCTACAGGCCCTTCAACTTCAGGATTGGTTGCTGTCTCTGGACCTACAAGATGCTTACTTTCATGTGCCGATTCATCCCAAGCACAGAAGGTACCTCAGGTTTGCGGCTGGCGACTCGCTCTTTCAGTTTTGGGTCCTGGCATTCAGATTGACCTCTGCCCGAGGGTCTTCAAGCTAATGGGTGTGGTGGTGGCAGCGTATCTCGGACGAAGGGGGATTCACATCTAACCCTACGTGGACAACTGACTGATCCGTGCGCGCTCTCCCGAGCAAACATTGGATCACCTCGGTTTCACCTGCCGCTCCCTCCATAAGCTGGGCTTCTCCCTCGATTTCAAGAAGTGGCATCTGACACCTTCCCAACAGCTCCAGTAAATCGGGGCTGTGTTGGACACGTCCTTGGAAGTGCTTGCCTCCGAAAGGTAAGGGCTCATCACATTGTGCAAATGGTGGACAAGTTTCAACATGGCCAGCGTCTCCCAGCTTTCGAATTCTTAAGGTTGCTCGGCCTCATGGCATCCTGCATTATTCTGGTGCCAGAGGCCTGGCTGAGGATGAGATCCTTGCAAGGGGTCCTCAGGATGCAGTGGTCGCAGTTCTTGGGCAAGATGACGGATCCCGTTCAGATTCCACTCTGTCTCCAAGGATATTCTGTGGTGGGCCAACGAAGGGAACTTGATGAAGGGGGAGCCGTTTTGGCAACCATGGCCGGAGGTGACTGTAGTGACGGATGCTTCCCTCACAGGATGGGGCACACATGCCGACGACTTGACCGCCAGCTGTCGTTGGTCTCCGTCTGAGTCCAAACTCCACATCGACCTGTTAGAGCTGAGGGCCATCAGGCTAGCCCTGAAGGCATTTCTGCTGTCTGTGCGGGGGAACAGTGTTCTGATCATGACGGAAAACACAGTGGCCATGCATTACCTCAACAAAAAAGGGGGGGGGTAGGCTCACTCCCGTTGTGCCGAGAGGTAATGCAGCTCTGGTTCTGGGCCATCAAGCAGGGAATTTCGCTCTCGGCAGTTCATCTGGCCGGAGACGAAAATGCGGCGGATGCTCTGAGTGGCCTGGCCTCGCTGGCCAAATACAGTAGGGAGAGTGGGGTCGTGGGACCTTTTTGTTTCTCTTTGAGAATGCCTTTCCCCTCCCTTTCCTTCAGGGTTGTCACATGCGATCGGTTCCTCAGCTATGGAGAGGACACCCTTTAGGTTTTGCCCGCATTGCAAGGGCAAGTTTACCTGGAAAGACGAGCATAAACGGTGTAACCGTTGCTTGCCCCTCGACCACAAAGAAGACGGCTGTGCGGCCTGGGTCAAAAGGTGGGCAGCCTACGCCATGTCTGGGTCTGGTTCATCACCCATCGCCGAAAGTGACGAGGAATGTGATAACCCGACGTCCGTTTCGCAAGTCGTAGACCTCTAAGGAGCGTTCACGCTCCTCCTCATCTGTCCCCGACCCCGACAAGCTCGGCTCACGCCCTGCTTATGGGGATGAACACCCCGGCGACACTGACGCACACAAAAAACGCTCCCATAAACACACGACCCACGGCTCTTCCTCGTCGAAGAGAAGAGCGCATTAGCGCCAACGGAGACGCAGGTCCTACCGGCGGCCTCCTCAGACCGTAAGAGTCTTAAGCCCCCCTCGCAAACGCGACTAGTGACTGGGCTACCCCCAGATAAGGGCGCTATCACTAAACCGCCAGATGACGCGCACCGTCGGAGAGCGCCCATTGGCGTAGAGCAAGCAACGCCTGTAACGTCGACGCCGGAGGTACCCTCAACAGACAGTTTAGTTGTTGAGAGCCTGGCGCGGATTATTTACACCGATAGCCAGAGACGGACGGCAAGAGAAACGGCAGTCACCGCACACAAGGCCCGGGAGATGCCGAAAAGGTCAGAAGGAAGGCAGGAACTGCCCTCTCCGTCGAGAGGGACTCCTAGCCTACCAGAAGGCTTTTCAGAAGACATGGGGAACCTTTGTTCGACGTTATGGGATAGGTCGAAGCGTTTTCAAACTGAAGGCCCTCCCTTTGCCCTCCTGACTGCTCTCGGGTACCTCATGAAACCCTAGAGAGACTCCAGTTTTGTATGGACAAAATGGAGAGGTTTAGAGGTTTATGGAGACTCAGAACCTTCCAACACTCAAGAGAGGGACCTCAGGAGAATCCCAGGGCCAAGTACCCTAGGCTTTTTGTTTTCCCTCCTCCCCCCCCCCCCACCCGAGGATATAGATTTATGAATTTATGACCTCACTGGAGGGGACCCCCACTTTCAGGAGGATGACGAATTCTTAGGCAATGAAGGGGAACAAAACCTAGAGGAGGAAGGTTTTGAAGATAACCCGGTTATGGGTGATTGGAGCGTTTTCAGACCCTGACGCCCTTAGACGATTAACCTACCTACAATGCACTACTACGCAAGGCAGCAGCGCATTCCAAAATCGAGACTGGGGAAATATCTCCTGACATAGACTTTGTAGAAAAGATCATCAAGGAGAAACCCCCTGTCAGCCAAACCATTCCCCTTCTCGCCTCAGTAAAGAGACAACTTATTCCTTCACTATCTACACCCGCGTTGATCAGAGGATAGAAACACTACTTAGTCCTTCCCCATCGGACCCGTTCTACATCAGGAGCCACTCTGTACCAGACTCCTTAGTGGTGACAAATACAAGGAAAAGAGCAGGGGTCACGCTGTCAACTAGCGAGGCACCACCAGATAAAGAGGGTAAAAAATTGTATGCCCTAGGAAAAAGGATTACAGCCTCGGCTGCCTTTTCCGCAAGAATTGCCAACAACAGCTCTTTGCTGGCAAGTTACGCAGACGCACAATGGAGCAAACTACGTAAGGACATCGAGGAGGTACTGGAACCCCTACGTGTACTCGGCTTTTAGCCACGGTTACTGAAGGGACCTTGGTCAACCAAAGCATCAAAAAATACTCTGGATGCTGCAGATACAGCTGGCCGTTCCCTAGTCCAAGGAATCCTCCTCAAATGCAATGTATGGCTACATAATTCAGGCTTTAAACATGAAACACAAGCATCTCTAATTAACAAACCTATAGAAGATGCCAACCTCTTTGGTAAGGTGGTGGATGAGGCACTAGAGACCGCAAAGAAGGAATTTGGCACCATCAAAACCCTAGACCAAATTTCAAGGCCTCCCAACAAACGTGGTTATGTCAACAAACGCTTTTTTTGAAGCCAGCAGCAGCAGCAATACTCTGCAGGTAACTGGTCCTCTAACCATGGCACCAGTGGACAATCCAACCAAAGAGGACAACGTTGTGGCAAGGGAAGAGGTTGGGGTCCCACCCCTAGAGGTTCCCAAGCCACCAACACCAAATGACTCAAAGATTCGGGTCCCCTCCCATGCATCGCTGGTCGGGGGCCGGTTAACATCCTTTCTTCCAGCATGGGAGGGTATAACATCAGACCGCTGGGTACTATCAACCATAGCCCGCGGTTACTGTATAGAATTCAACAGTTCCCCTACATACAGACCCCCAAGGGGACGACTCATGTCACCAGAACACCTCGCCATCCTTCTTCAAGAGGTGGACCAACTACTAGAAAAAGGAGCTATAGAGGTCGTGCCTCTATCTCAGGTAACGGAAGGTATTTATTCAGTGTACGTACTTGTACCCAAAAAGGACTTAACCATGCGCCCTGTACTAGATCTGCGCCCAGCGAACAAATTTGTCAAACCTCAAAAGTTTCGTATGGTGACTCTACAGGAGGTAATCCCCCTGCTTTCACAGGGAGATTACATGACAACACTGGACATGAAAGATGCATACTTTCATATTTTAATGTTGCCAGCGCACAGGAAATACCTCAGGTTCATGATAGAGGGCAAACACTACCAGTTCAGAGTGCTACCCTTCGGCATAGCATCAGCGCCGAGAGTATTCACGAAGGTACTGGCAGTGGCAGCGGCCCACCTGCGCAGGTTGTCCATCCCAGTATACCCTTACCTCGACGATTGGCTCATAACAGGGCATTCTTACGAAACATGCTTCTCAAATACCCAAAAGACTGGAGACCTTTTTGTTTCAACTGGGCTTCTCCATCAACGAGAAGAAGTCCAGTTTAGACCCCAGCCAGATCAAACAATTCCTAGGGGCTCTAATTCAAACAAAGGACGGCCTCGTCTTCCCCTCCAATGAGAGGGTCCAAAACATGCTGTTTCAGATCCCTCAATATGTGGCCGGTCGAGAGGTGACGGTACGCAAAGCAATGCGCTTACTAGAATGATGGTGTCATGTATTTATTTGGTACCTCATGCGCGCCAGCGCATGCGCCCAATGCAAGAGTGGCTCAACAGCCAGTGGTGTCAGGCCAGCGGACAATGGGACGATCTAGTGGTGGTCTTGCAGGCCTTGGTTCTCTCGCTATGGTGATGGTCGAAGGAAAACCTGGTAATGGGGAAACCATTCGCCACCCCCGCAGTGGAAGCCACTCTAACCACAGACACATCCCTCACAGGATGGGGGGGGGGGTTCACCTGTCCCATCAGACTGCTTACGGAGTTTGGACTCCGAGCATAGCATACAAGCACATAAACTTACTGGAGCAACTAGCTGTGTTCAAGGCACTGAAAGTCTTCCAGGCACACCTGCAAGGGAAGACAGTGATGGTCCTCACGGTCAGCACCACAGCCATGTACTACCTCAATAAGCAAGGGGGCACTCACTCTCCAGGACTGTCCAAGCTGTCCCAGAACATCTGGAAGTGGGCTCTCAAACACATGTTCATACTGTCACAACATGTACCAGGGGAACTCAATCTGCTAGCAGACAAACTCAGCAGAGACTTCCCTCTGCCCTCGGAATACGAATGGCGGTTACACAAAGACATCGTCTTCACACAATGGGGATTCCCAGAAAGAGTTCACAACTCTGGAGAACTCCCAATGCCAAGATTACGCCTCCAGGTACACCCAGAACCAATTAAAGGGGGTGCGGTCTATCGATACCATGGTCAGGGAAATTTGTTTACGCTGCCCCACGACTCCCACCCCCCCCCCCCCCCCGACACCCCATCTCAACAAGATAATGCATAAGATGCACCAGGAACAAGATACCATGATACTGGTGGCCCCTATGTGGGCCAGACAGCCATGGTTCGCTCACTTGGGGCGTGGCTAACTGGCCATGGAATAGGACGTGCCGCGTGAGGAGCTCCTGATGATCCGACTCTATTTTTGCCAAATTTACCTACTAAAACTGCAACGAGCGCCTAGAACTTTGAGGGTCAGGTGTCGGAAGCTGCAAGATACGTGAAGCTCGCTGGAAAGGCTCATAGCCCCCGAGAATCGTGAGATATACGTGGTTTTGTCGGTGCGATTGTGGGGCTGCTGCGACACCAAGATGGCGGCTAACAAAGGAAAGGCCTCCGAGGGGAAACAATATTGATTCCCTGGACCTGCGGGACACGGCTGCGGTAAATGCCTGGAGAAACAACACAATTGGGTGATATGGCAGAGTGGTCGAACCCACGAAAGCGCCCGGCCTGATATACGCGAATGGAGCCTCGGCGATATGACCGTAAGAGGGGATGACATTGGATGCTTGGGTGACGAGGCCTGTGGAAGTTGTATGGGGAGTGCAAAGCCATAGCCCATCCACAAGACAATCCGATGTGCCATCTCTAATGTGCATTTGGCGACCTGAAAGCCTGACCATTGCCGGACCGAGGACGGTGCGACAGTAGCACTAAAGCAAAGGCGCACAGGAGCAGCGAGAAAGCGCCATGTCGGCAAAAGGGTTGAGAGCTAAAACCAAGCAACCCACGATGGAGACTTTCACGAGAACGCAATGGACCCCCTCAACATCTGTGCAGAGCGCGATCGAGACCCCCGCAGAGGATGCCCCCGAAGGGGACAAGCACCAGATCCTTGAAGCTATAACGGGGCTAAGCGCCAAATGGGACTTGGCAATGGCGGAGCTACGCACAGCTCTGGAGAATAAGATCGATGCCGTAGGCACAGAACTCACCCTGCTTCGCCAAGATGTTAGGGCACTTGCAGTAAGGACCAGCGGTTTGGAAAGTGGGGTGAAGATTAACACAGATGTTAGCACGAGCAATGCAAAGGAGATCCATGTCTTAAAACAGGTCGCTAACTTGGAAAATCGGGGGGGAAGAGGCGGAAGGAAGAGCGAGAAGAAACAACATTCGCGTGGTTGGCCTTCCGGAGGGAGAAGGCGGCCAAGATCCCACAAACTATGTCGAAAACATGATCCTGGACTTGTAGGGCTGCCCGGAACAAGAAGCAGATCGGGATCGGCAGGATCACACCAAATGAAAATCCAGTAAGGAAAAGGACCCTGATTGTATGGAGAAGCTGTGCCTAACTGAACTTTTTACATGATCCGAGCCTGGTGCTCGATCGAGACTGGAATATAGTGAGTGTAACTGTAATCGGTAACGGTTTGGCAATCGATTGTGTAATGTTTTTTTGGGAGGAGCAACAGAACGCGGACGACCTACCCCAATAGACTATTAGTTTCAGCGGCCATTAGGGCGGCTATATCCTACTGAGCCCTGAGCAGAGGCTAGCACTCGGCAGGGCTAGATGTGGGGATGCCTGAGATCCAGGAATGGAGCTGGGCAACTGTTGGGGAGGTTACTGTTGGGGGAGGGGCGGGAGGGCAGAAAGTCGGGGGATGGGGAGTTGAGTGTGTGTGTGTGGTTATGGGGAGCATATGTTTTGAGTTGAGCCGATTTGGGAGAACCAGCTTGCGGCACACGCGGTGCATGAAGGGACATAATCGATGGAGAATTGGGTGGGTGCTTATTAACGACCTATGGGGGACCTCAGGATAATAACGTGGAACGTCAGGGGCCTTAACAGCTACCTGAAAAGGAACAAGAACATGATGTATCTGAGCAGGCAGAAAATAGACATTGCATTACTACAAGAAACGTATTTGACGCGGGAGAAGCTAGACCTAGTTAAGAGAAAGTGGAAAGGGACCGTAGTGGGCTCGCCATACTCTGCATATGCCCGGGGGGTGCTAATCTGGGTGGCATCGCATGTCCCGTTCAAACTGACACAGGAGGTGGTGGAAACGGATGGAAGTATGGCTATATTGCGAGGGCTGGTAGAGGGCAGGGAGGTATGCATAGTAAACACGTATGCCCCCAACCAAAACACAGCAGCATATTTCAGAGCCCTGAGTACCAATCTTAGTGTGTGTATGGGAAGCGCGGTGATCTGGGGAGGGGACTTCAATTGTGTGTTGGATCCGGCAGTGGACAGGTCAGATGACAGGGTAAATAAGCCTAGCCCAGCGGCGAGAGCGTTGCGGACGCTGCTAACAGATTTTGGTCTTACAGATGCGTGGAGGATGAAACACCCCACTGAGAGGCAATACTCACACTATTCGTCCCCGCACCAACTGCACACTAGGCTCGATTATGTCTTTGTTACAGCAGATGTGATGGCCGAGATTACCCAAACCGAATACAAGGCCATGGTCCTCTCGGATCATTCGCCCCTGACCCTCGGATGGCAATATTGCCCCCCCCCTTCCCCCCCCCCCCCCCCCCCCCCCCGAGGGCGAAAATCCCTACATGGCGCCTTCGGGCGGAGGCGCTCAAAGACCCAATCTTTAGAGAAGATATAAGGGAGGAGATTGCCAACTTTTTTGTAGAAAATACTGGGAGTGTTGACTCTGCGGGCACACTATGGGAAGCTTTTAAGGTGGTGATGCGGGGGGGCGGCCATTGCTAAGTCAAGAGGGTTACAGGGTGGGGTTTTGGCTGACCTACAGAGGGCGGAAACTGAGCTGGAAACAACGCTGAAGAGCGAAGAGGTAGACACGGAGCAGGTACTCCCAACTACAGCAACAATACGCAGGGCACTGGGAAAGACTGCAATCTTAATTATAAAAAATATGTCGAGAGGCAGCATGCAGGGGGAGACAAGACGGGCCGCCTTTTGGCCTGGCTATACAAAAGCGAGACCCCTAAGTCCCCGATCAGGACCATTATTAGGGAGGACGGAGAGGAGGTGGCCACGCAAGAGGGTGTTAACAAAGAATTTGTGGAATATTACAAAGTGCTGTATGGAGATGAGATAGGTGACCAGTGCATGATAAACGAAACGTTAGAAGACATAGGGCTGCCCAAGATAAGCGACGAAGAAAGGGAGGAGTTAGATGAGCCAATCATGTTGGAAGTATTAGAAGAGGTAGTAAAGCAGCTGCCCACTTGTAAGGCCCCAGGGGCAGATGGGTTCCCCAGCGAATTTTATAAAGTATACAAGGAGGAAATCCTCCCCTCCATGCTGGATATGTTGAATGAAGCGTTTGAGATAGGACGGTTGCCTGAGTCACTTAGAGAGGCGATTATAATACCGCTGCCCAAGCCCAATAGACCGGAGTACAGAGTTGGTTCCTACAGGCCCCTGTCGATGCTCAATCAAGACAGCAAGATTCTCACAGCTGTTCTTGCGAACCGTTTGCGGAAAGTGATTGGTAGACTCATACATCCTGATCAGACGGGTTATGTCCCGAATAGGAATATTACACACAACCACAGGCGACTTCATCGGATAGTCGAGTGGGGTGTCAAAAACGAGGGTGAGATGGCAATAGTGTCTCTAGATGCGGTCAAGGCTTTTGACTCGGTCAAGTGGGCATGGCTATTGGCTGCTTTGGAAGGGTATGGAATGGGGCCGTGCTATGTCAGGTGGGCCAAGATGTTGTATAGTGAGCCGCTCGCCAGGGTCCGAACTGGAGCGGTGATATCCGAAAGATGGCAACTTGGCAGAGGCACCAGACAAGGGTGCCCCTGGTCCCTGATGCTGTACATCTTGGCCCTGGAGCCTTTGGCAATATACCTGAGGGCACAATACGAGACGATTGGCATTGAGGTGGGAGGGGAACAACACCTCATATCCTTGTACGCGGACGATCTGTTGCTATATTTAGAACACCCAGAAGAAAACCTCTTATACATACTCGAAGTGATGGAAAGGTATGCAGGGTTGTCGGGCATCTCGATAAACCCCCAAAAGTCTGTTATGTTCCCATTGGGTAGCTATAGTGGGATCCCTGCAGGAGGTCTGCCGGTGCTACAGGTACCGTGGGCAACGCGCTCTTTTCGCTATTTGGTCATAGATATATACCACACGGCGCAGGATGAACACAGACACAATACGGAAGTAGCCGTTGAGAAAATCAGAAACGGCATGCAGTTCTGGGCAAGATTGCCCATAGCGATGATGGGGCAAAGGCTATGCTCAAGATGGTAGTTCTGCCCAGGCTATTGCATTACTTTAGCAATATCCCACACATAATACCCAAGAAGTTTTTCAGTAAATTGACAGCATGTGTAGGGACTTCTTGTGGCACGGTACCCGAAATAGGGTGACGTTCTGGAAACTTCAGAACTTTTACGAAAAAGGAGGTATCAGACTGCCCCATTTTGAGGTTTACTATTTGGCAGGACAATTGCAATATGTGGCTAAGTGGCTCTCCGATGAAGTGACCCCTGAGCACAGGGTACTTGGGCAGGACTGTGCCCCGTTCTATTTGAAAGAAATGATCTGGCTGTCCGAAACTGACATGAGGGGGCGCCCTGCGATGTTGAAGCTGGGGCGGAAAATTTGGCGTAGGGCTTGTCGCCTAATGGAGGTCCCATACCCGTGCCTCCCGCAGGTACCGTTGGTTGCTTTAACAGGGGGGGGATGACCAGCTAAGGGTGATTGTTAGGAACTACTGGGAATCGGTGGGGCTGGCGACGTTAGGCGATGTCTGGCAGGAGGGATCCATTAAGGAGTTTATAGAACTCAACGAAGAGGTGGGGCTACACACGGGGCAATACGTCACATACATTAGATTGGTGCGAATGATTAAGGGCACCTGGCCAGAAACAGTTCTGATAGAAGAACCAGATGCAGTTTTGGAAACAATGTACGATATGTCTGAAGGAGGTCATGAGATCTCAAGACTGTACGAGATGGTGATGGCTAAGGTGGGGAAAGATTTGACGCATCTGAGATTGGACTGGGAGATGGAAGTGGGGGCCCCGATGGAGGACGGGATGTGGGAGCGTGCCCTGGGCTACCACAAAAAAGTATCTAGAAATGCCAGATTAAAACAAATTCAGCTGTATGTAACGCATAGAGCATATATGACCCCCTTGAGGATATCTAAGTTCCAAAACGCTGGCATACAAGTGTCCTAAATGTAACCTAGAAAACGCTGACATGACACATGTTTTGGTCGTGCCCGATTATTAGATGCTACTGGAGTGATGTGGCGCAGAAACTAGCTGATAAAGAGGTTACTCTGGTTATAGACACGGCTTGGGCCTGCTTACTGGCTGGGTTCCCTAGGCCGCGGAAACTCAAACATATTGAGAAACTAAGAAATCTGGCGTATGTGCTGGCGAAACGTAGGATCGCCATGGGGTGGAAGAAATGCCACAAACCCAAGGTGGATGTATGGTGGAAGGATCTACAGAAATGGGCGGAGGCTGAAACGGTGGCATGGCAAGAGGCGAGCAGCCGGGCTGATGAGGGGGAGGTGGGCACCCTATTGGCCTGGAAGGCGCCAATAACAGAATTGTTTGAAGTAACATCAAACCCAAATGACTCCAGAGAAGACGAAACTCAGCCGCATGTGCCAAACACTGTAAGAGATGGCTCACAGGGGGAGGGTGGGATAATGGGAGCAGTGACTACGATCACTTGATGTGCAATTGAACCATTATGATCATGCTGCTTGTTTGGTTTTCGTTGTTTTTGTTTGTATAAAATCAATAAAAGAAATTTTTTAAAAAAATGGTTCGCTCACTTGATGGAGATGTCCCCATCTCCTCCAGTGAAACTTCCCTGCCCGTACAACATGCTGTCACAGGACAAGGGCAGGACACTACATCCATACATCCATGCCCTCAGACCATGAATTAACAGCCTGGCTCCTGAGATCATAGAATTTGGAAATTTACAACTCCCGCAGAGATGCATGGACATTCTCAGGGAGGCTAG
Organism: Ambystoma mexicanum; assembly: GCF_040938575.1. Taxonomy (NCBI): domain Eukaryota; kingdom Metazoa; phylum Chordata; class Amphibia; order Caudata; family Ambystomatidae; genus Ambystoma; species Ambystoma mexicanum. Next base: position 306,310,489 of record NC_090934.1, on the reverse strand, counting down.
AAAGCCTAACACTCGTCACTGTTATTCTAGCAAATGGAAAAGATGTGTCATCTGGTGTAGGGGAAGGAGCATCAACCCAGTTGACTGCTCTCCCACACAAATTGTTCTGTACCCGACTGACCTACTAGACTCAGGCTTGGTGTTTAACTCTATTAAAGTCCATTTAGCTGCACTTTCCGCATACACCACTACCCAACTTAGTGTCATGGTGGAAAGTCCCAGTTATTAAATCCTTCATGGAAGGAGTGAAGAGGATCCACCCTCCCATAGCTAACCCCGCTTCCGGGTGGGACCTAAATGTGGTACTAACCAGGCTCATGGGGTCACCCTTTGAACCCATGCACAAAGCAACACTTAAATACCTCACTCTTAAGACTGCTTTTCTAATAGCCATCACCTCCATTAGGAGAGTAAGTGAACTACAAGCGCTCTCTGTACTAGACCCCTTTGTAACAGTTCACAAGGATAAGGTGGTTCTACGCACACATCCTAGGTTTGCACCAAAATAGATCTCTAAATTCCATGTCAACCAGTCAATAGAACTACCAGCGTTCTTTCAAAGTCCTTGAAACTTAGGTGAGAAGAGCCTGCATACACTGGATGTTCGCAGGGCCGTGATGTTTTATATGGAAAGAACTAGACCATTGAGAGAGACTAATCAGTGCTTTGTCTCAGTGGCAGCAGGAAGAGAAGGAGATGCAGTTTCAAAATCCACTATTTCTAGATGGATTGTACAATGCATCACTCTGTTTCTCTCTTGCTAAGAGAGAACTACCCTTCAAGCCAAGAGCACACTCCACTCGAGGCATCGGGGCTTCCATAGCTTTCATTGCAAATGTCCCACTTGAGTCCATTTGCAAAGCGGCAACCTGGAGTTCTGTTCACACCTTTACAAAACATTACTGTCTAGATGCCCACTCTAGATCTGATTCCCAGGTGGGACAAGCAGTATTAAGACATCTTTTTTCTACTGTTCCTTCTTACAACCCACCTCCAACTCCGGGTACTGCTCGCTGGTCTATGCACAGCATGTGATTCTAAGCAGATTAATAAACATCAGAAGACAATGCATTACTTACCGTAAAAGCATTTCTGATGGTTGTATCTGCTTAGATTCACATGCGCCCACCCTTTCTCCCCGCTCGGATGGAAGGAACATAGACTTTCTTCTATATCTCTTTTCTGTACTCACTCACGTCTAATAGGCTCCCTCAGGGCAGAAAAAATACAAACAGAGGGACCTCGACGTGTGAGGGATTATGGGTACACTGCACGTCACTATAGGGATAGTGTTAGACACGCCTTGTCGACTACGAAAAACAAAATGCAATACTCTGCAGTGACCACTGGATGTCGGACTATGCACAGCATGTGAATCTAAGCAGATGCAACCATCAGAAATGCTTTTACGGTAAGTAATGCATTGTCTTCTGATGCTTTTATCTGCTTAGATTTGCATGCGCCCACCCTTCCTCCCCTCAGAGAGAAGGCGCATGGATGCTTATGAGCTTGTCTAATATGGATCTGCTTGGATACGACTGTACTTGCGCTACACTTCATGCTACCTCATGTCAGAAAAATAACAATCTGAGGGACCTTGACGCGTAAAGGACCATGGGTACAGAGGACGTCACACTAGGGATAGGATTACTGGCACACCCTGTCAACCTCCCTTTTCGAGTTTCGAAAACAACTGAAATACTCTGCTGCTTGGCAGATTCAAGCCTCAGAAGTATGATTACTGTGAGTAATGTATTATATATCAATTTGGTTAAGCATTACTCAGTTTATAGTAAACTCTTAGATATACGGGTAAGCAGTTGGAGTAGCATTTAAGTTTAGCAAATTTCTATTAACCAACATTTAAAGTAAGTAACACAGACACTGGTATGTACATAAAGGCAACCTATACTTTAGAAAGTCCAGCCCTCTCTGGAAATTGAGTCTCAGTCATTTGGGACACTGGGTGAACCAGGCCCATGGGTGGAAGAACAAAGAAAGACAGACGCAGTCAAAGTTGTCAAAATAGCAGGTTTCTTCTGTGTCGCAGGTAGATCAAAATGTTTCATTAAAAAGGTAGTTCCGCGAGGTCAGGCAGACCGCCTGTAGTATTGTACACCATGGACCAGTGTCCTTAGGCCTGGGAGAACACAGTTGGGTTGTCCTCCCTGTGTGTCTCGGACTGCTCAGGAGGAGTCTGTTTCAACACAGCAAGCACCCATGTGAGTACCTAGAAGTGGAATAGTTCCTTTTCATGAACAAAGAAGGTGAGGCGACAGCAGCTCCTGTTTGGATTCTTGGCCTGGGGGCTGAAGAAGGAACTTTTGGCAGGAACTGTTCTTCAGCAGGGGGTCTGGCATGGATTCACATGCTCATGAATATTCCCCGTCAGGCTTGGAATCCTCTGTAAAAGAAAAAACTGTTTCACTTACAAAGTGTATTTCTCCTCTAAACCAATCACACTCCTCAGTAATTGGTTTAGAGCTCAGAGGCTTTGGCGACCATGGTGGGGACTTCCTCGGCTGCGGAGATCCGCCGCCCGGTGTGGCGATAGTCTTCGTCAGTCGTTGCTGTGCCTGTATCGGTTCAAGTGTCTGCCCCCCCAAACCTCATTCTCCCTCCGGGAGGACGGTTACCGGCACAGATGGCGAGGCTGAAACGGGTGCGTCGGATTGCAGTTCCTCTTCTTTGTCAGACTGATTGGGAGACTTTTGGGGGTGGGGGGGGCGCCCTAGGTACCGGGCACTCCGGCATCCTCTTCTGTATCTCCGACAAAGTGTGGATGGTTGGCCACCAGCTATATAGTCAACAAAGACTTCTCCTGAGCTGCCTGGGCCTTCTTGGGCAGGTCGGCGGTCTCCTCCTCCGGCCTGGTTTCTCGGGCTTCTCCTGCAGCTTAGCCGGGTGGGACGGTTTTCTTTTCGAGAAGGAGCTTGATCGCTGGCTGGCGATGGAGGCGGATGGTGATGTCGATCCTGCCCTGCCCATCGCAGGACCCGCTTGCCCTACGACCCTAATGGAACCAGACTTGTGGTGCTTGGCCTTGTCTTGGGCGCCCTCGGATGAGGCGCCCTTAAAGGACTTGGAAGCCTGCTCCTCGGACCAGTCGGTCCTGGGTGAGGCAGGACCCGCTCGGAGCTACAGTAGACTGAAGCCGAGTCAGATCTTGCACTCTCCTTCCTTGTGGTCCGGATGAAGACAGTAGAGGCATTGGTCTGTTTTTGTCCTCCACAAACACGTTCAAGCCCTGCATCAAGTGCGTCTACGGAGGAGGGACTTCCTTCTCTGTCATGGCAGCAGGGCGCAATGTATGCCTGATGGCCTTCTGGAAACTTCGAAGATGATTAGACTATGTACAGAAGGAGCCAAGTACCCCCCACCTCAAGCATCTCGCCGATACTGCCTATATGTTGGGAACCAGAGTGTGAAGCACGTGCAGTACCAGTAAAAATACCAATACCAAGGAGAATCCTGGAAGCAAGGGTCCTATTAAGAAAGCCATACCTACATACAAAACAGTATGATGGCCATTTGAATGAAATCCCAGAAGAATAGTCAGAAATTAGCAGGTTGGTGAAGCAAGACTGACACACCCAGAAGAGATGCAGAGACAAGAGAACATGGACATTCTATAGGCATCAATCAAGAAAGTGTTAAAGATAAGTAACCTCTTGGGCTCGGGATGAAGAGGCTTATTCTGCAGAAATTATGAAGATATCAAGTTATTTTACATGTGTACAGATGCAAAGAAATGCAAGCAGACGAAGTATTCTTGAGGCTAGCAGTTGAGAAAGCAATTGAATTACCGGAGTGAATCTCAGAAGGGTGAGGCTGGACCAGCCCCAAGAAGCCAGGACCGTGTCAAGCTGGGAGAAACGGACATTAGTTACGATCGTGCGAAAGAACAAAACTCCTGTTCAGAAAACATGCATGAAAACAAGGAAGACTTCAGAGGTTCATTAAATAATAGTATTTTAAATGTACCAAATTTGTGGCCTTCAGTCATGTGGAGGGGTGAAAATTGACAATCATGATGAACGCACCTACGCAAGGAGATGCAGCATGCCTTCACTCCCTCCTATTCTCTAGCGCAAAGAACATTTCCAAGCCCAAGTTCAAAGCCTTAATTGATGTGCAGACCACTGAGGTAATGATGGATGATATGCTAATTGGTGGGAAGCTATGGTTATGACCAGCACCTGGAGACCAGACTGCGTGCTGCTAAAGTAGGTGGAAAAGTACTGACTGATGTAAGAGTCCCAACCAATTATATGGTGCTGCATAGTTAAGAGCCCTATAGTTATATAACCAATGGGACGTTGCGCATTTAGTGACGTTCATAGTGGCATGTTTGAGGGTAGGGCTTAGTTGCCCCACCTGATGCTAGAGACCCTATCACTTTTCTAGACTAGTATCGAATGTATACCTCGGTGTGCCCTCTAAGCCACTAGGTTTTTGTGGTTTGCCACGTAGGATGACGTCAGCAATGACAGGTTTTTTTGTATAACTCATGTGTTTTATTAACTTCGTTCTTCATGCTTAGACGTCGTTTATGTCCGTTGTACTCCCTGTTTTAGATAATTGATATTAAAACAATCAACTTTGCCAATTTAGAGTCGTTTTTATTATTGTTTGAGTATCTTCTGCATCCCCATTCATCTCAAAGTATTGCTACCTCGTCTTAAAGGGTTGGGTCGGCTGTCCTGGTTCATGTGGTAGCAGAGAGATGATGGTTAAAGAACCATCAACATAGTAAGCTTTGGGGTCCCTGCAGTATCTGATGTCCTCTGCCATTCGGCTGAAAGGACGTGAAGCTCCCTGTAGATAGCAGAAACTAGCTTAAAAAAAAGCTTGCAAGCCTAGGTGAGATGGGTCCCTTGTTTTCAAGCAGAATCCCCTCCCGAGATCTACAGGAAGCTGAACGGATGCAAGGTTGGAAAGGCTGCATGAAGAGGCGACGATCCCAAGAGTTGGAAGTCAGAAAAGTGGATCTTGAGTAGAACTGAGTGAGGTGGCAAACTGTGAATGGAGAGAGTGATAAGGGGAAATGAGTAACAGAGGGAGGCTGGGGTAAAACTTGAGACAATGAGCGTCAGCATTAAGTAATTGACTTGAGACGAGGATCGCCAAGCAATTGAGAAACTGTGAGACGAAGAACGTCAGAGTAGAGTAAGCCCAGTACCCTGCGTCATAGCACGTATCGGGAGGAGGCATATCCAGAGTCCCAATAGCAGATGATGTAGGCCACGGACACGTTTAAAGACTGTTTAAAGGGAATGACTCAAACTCTGTAGGAGTGTTTTTAGGGGCAAGGATTCACGAAGAACGTGAATAAAGGAATGGTCTCGAGCAGCGTAGACTGATGTACCTGGGCCGGTCAAGTCTGTCAGTTTGTCCATTCGTGTTAAGTGTTGAATAGGTGGTAAAGAAATAGTGAATCATTTAAGAGACGTAAAAAGTAAAGCATGCCGATTTGAAATTTGTTTAATTGAACTGATGCTTAGTGAATAAGTAGACTAAAACAGACTGTGATATAAAAGGCTTGGAGCTGCGATGATTGGTGCATGCTGATATTGTTATTTTTCTGAAACGTATTTGTAAAGTGTAAAGGTGAGTATTGACAGTCAAGTGTGATGATTCAAAATGGAGGATATTACTCTGCTTATACATTTATGCAAGCAGTTGCCAAAACACGCACCCAAGCTGAAGCAGTACAGTGCGGAATTGGTTATGGGAACGGCAGATAAGATTTTCATGCCGTGGCCACAATGGGATCACTATAAAGGGCAGTTTTGCAACATATGATGACATACTTGCACGCAGCATACACAGGGGAAAAAAGTTAGACAAAAGATTAGCTAACTTGGAGCTCTGAAAAATGTGCCAGGAGGAAAGGTAAGAGCAGTCTCCTGAAGAAGGGATACTTAACATGCAAAGAGGGGGGTGAGGAGCCTTCTGCTCCCCCCGCCGCACCTTATGTAAATGGTAATAGTACAAAGGTTGACGGAAGTGTACCTATTAAGAGAACTTATGGCAGCAATGGGGTACAGCAATCCGGCAAATGAGTCGCCTGCGCATAGCAGCGGCGAGAGTCCAGAGAAGACTCCAGAAAGGGATGTGATCTCTAAAGTCTCATGGGATAAGGAGAGAAGTGATCAACCAAGTACATCCTTAGATATAGGACAAGAAATAAAGAAATGGAAAGCGGAAAAAGATTAAGCTGATGAGGTAGCGCTGATACAGAACGAATGGATGGGCGGTCAGATTTTGCTCAAACTTGATGGAAAAAGCATTGAGGCAGTCAGTCAAAGGGAAGATCAAGATGAACCAGATAAAAAGGTTAGAGAATGATTGATAGGAGATGAGGCTAGAAGGAAGGATAGACAGACGAGAACAGCTGTATCAAAATGAACAGCTGAAAAAGCAAGAAAGGGCAGAGGAGCAAAAAAAGTATAACAGGCCAAATTAGAAGACAAAATTAGAAAGAGGAAGAACAGAAATTAAGGGATAAAAGAATACAAAGAAATACGTAGGGCAAATGAGAAAAAGATGAAGACAGGGAGAGGAAAGGGTAAGAGAAGAAGCAAGAAAGCGAAGAGAGCTTGACGATGAAAGAGAACGCAAGAAGGCAGAGAGCACGCGTCATTGATGGCGTAGAAAAATAATTCGTAGAACCTAATCCAGTAGTAGCATGGGAGGACATAGAATTCTTCCCGACACATGAACCAATGCCAGGTCCACATAGAGTACATCTAGAGGATGAGTTTGACTCTAGAAGCATTGGGGACGCGATCAATAAGGTCTATTATGATATGAGGGCTTAGAAAGAACCGAAAGGAAAGGGTAAAAACTATTGACTCGAAAGTACGCAGTTTTACAACAGAGGAAGGCTCGTATAATTTAGAGCATAAGGAGTTGTCTTTAGACAGGCTAACTCTGAAGAGAGACGAAAAAGAGGGAAGCCATACAAGTTGGGGACAGGGTATGTCAGATGAGGACAGAGCAACCTTCCGTGGGGAGGAGGGAGGTGACGCCTGTGGTCCTGAAGGATGTTCTCTGAGGGACAGAGAAGTAAGATGGTCAGATCTAGATCTACCCAAATCACAGGCATCAGAATCCCTTCAGTGACTAGATCGACCCAAAGGGCGATCCTGTAGTGCGAGGAGGAACTCGCAACCTTATTTGGGGAGGTTAAGGTCACTGCCAGGAAGAAGGCGGTGTGGAACCATTGTCCCTGCTATGATCAGACAGACGATGGGGGGGATGAATGTGAGTTTGGAATCTCGCAGTTTCCTTTGCTAGAGAAAGGAGGAGCCCTTATCCATTTGTGGCCAAACCACAGCAAATACTTGGCCACAAATGGATAAGGGCAATTTAAGGTGTAAATGACAGGAGGAAAAACATTAGCTGTAGGAGACATTAAATGTTTTCTAGCCGCTATTCTTGGGGAAAGTACAGATGACATCCGGACAAGATCAGGATACTAGTGTCACTGCGCAGAATACCGCTCATGACTGAGCACCAACGGAATGCCTTATTTAAACGTGAGTGAATTTATCATGGCATTTACAGGACAAATGGCTATACAAGGATTACCATTACAACCAGAGGTATTTCACTGTGGGCTAGGCATTTTGTTAAAATGGCTACCAGGTTTAGTGGGTAAGACTGTGAGAATACCTGATAGTTCTTATTTAGGCCAAGGATACCAATGGATGAAGAGGGTGGACGTGTCTTTCCCTTAGAGTTACAAGAAGCTGCAGTGCAAGGAGAGTTAGCTATGCTTGATGGTTGATTATGAAGGCAGACGATGGTGCACAGTGATTGCCATTGGAGAGGTTTAAAGATTGACTGAAGTCACTGACGAGGATATGTTTAGAGACCATCCGTCAGATGACGAAGTAGTATTTGAAATGAGTCATTTATTGGGTGAGAGCAATAAGACGTGAGTTTCCACAGAAAATTATGTTGCCACGGAAGCGTCCCGAATTTGTCGAAGACATGGCGAAAGTGCCAGTTTCATTATGGACAACAAGCCCTTATGACGTAGGCTTATTAAAGGGGGTTGGAGAAGTTAAGATTAAACTGAAACCAGGAGCAATTTTGCCTCGAGCATGACGGTCTCCCATGTCTCGAGAGGCCGACAGAGGTATTTTTAAAACCATATTCGCCATGATGAAGAAGGTATCTTAATGACAGTCGCCATGTAATACCGCAGTGTACCCAGTGAAAAAATCAAATGGGGGCATTGTGCCGTTTAGTGCAAGACAGGGTACACTTAATCAGAATGTAGAGGCTGGGTTTCCTCTAGTTCCTAATCCAGCGACTATCTTATCTAGCATCCCTGTTGAAGCGCGATATTTCACTGTGATTGACTTGAAAAATGTGTTTTTCTCAATCCCATTGCATAAAGATTCTCAAGATCTGGCCTCTTTTACGTTCAAACAGATGAAGTTTAAAAAGTACGAGATTACCCCAGTGGTACTGTGAGTGTCCATTGATTTTCAATATTCTTGCAGATGGACTTGAGCAATCTTGATTTGCAGAGTGTTGTGCTACAATACGTAGATGACATATTAGTCTGTAGCACCTCAGAGGAAGAGTGCAGACGCGACTCAGTTCAGCTAATAATTATTCTCGCAGAGAAAGGATATAAAGTCAACAAGGAGAAATTGCCGTATTGCCAAGAGGCGTTGTACATGGGTCAGTTAATCTCTCATGAGGGAAAGAAAGTTACTCCTGAAAGGGCTGAGGCTATTTTGAAAACAGCAAAGCCACACATGATAAAGCACATGCAAAGGTTTTTGAAGCTATGCAATTGTGTGAGCATGGGTCTTCTATTATCGTTCACATATAAGGCCCTTGGTGCAGGCTCTGAAAAAGGCACAGGCAACTCGGAGAAAAAAATTGTCTGGACTGAGGAAATGGAGCAAAGGTTTGAGTTGAAAAACCCGATTTGCACAGCTCCAGTTCCAGGAATTCCCAATTATGCTGAGGAATTATTATTTTCGCACATGAATGGCACAGTTATGACCGCAGTACTCGCGCAGGGAACTATGTTGGGGTACAAGCCGCTAGCATATTACTGTGGGATTCTGTACCCAGTAATGAGTGGTCATTTTCCTTGTGAACAATCTTTGGCAGCAGCTGCGTTTACCATTGAGCCAGCTGCCAGCGTAGTAATGGGATGTTCCATGACGTTATGTTGAACATGCTTTGTTTGCCATTTTGGAAAAACCTAAGGGCAATTTGACTTCTCAAAGGGCTTCTGCCTACAAAGTGGTCATATTTAATCCAGCGATTTAAACTACTCAGATGCAGAATAGTGATTCCTTCCATGTTTGTTGCTGAACCACTGCAGAAGATGAGCACGTACCCGATTGCTCAAATTATGAGGACTTCTATGATGAGATCCCGAGGGTGAAAGAAAATGCTTTGGCAACTGGGGAAATTCTCTTTATTGACGTTTAGTCTAGAATCGATCAGAATGATGGACAAAGTTATACAGGTTCCGCAGTGGTAAAGCAATAGAGCTGTTGGGGAGTTTGAAGTATTGATAAATGCACAACTACTGTCTCGCTTTTCACCTTAGGCTGCAGAGCTAGTGTCGCTGATTGTCGCGCTCGAGAAAAACACACACCAGGAAGTAACCATGTACAGTGACTCTGCCTATGTGACGTCGACGGTACATGCAGGGCTAGCACGTTGGAAAAGGAGGGGCTACCTCAGACCGGTCAGCACTCCAGTGCAACATGCCGCCTTATTGGACAGACTTATTAGAGCACTACAACTCCCATTAGCCATTGCAGTCGTTCAATGTGCAGTTCATACTAAGCGAGCAAACTGTATCTCGCATGGAAATCAAGCAGCAGACTAGGAAGGGAAACAAGTTGCGTGTTCTGATAATGAGTTTGGATACACCTGATGTAAATGAAAGCATGGTGGTGAAGAGTGTGCCTGATAGTTTTAACTGATTGTCTAAGACTCAGCTAATGGAAATTCAAGGGGAAGCGCTGCAAGATGAGACCTGTGGACGCCCATGGGGTGTTCTTTACCCCCTTCCGAAGCATTGTGGTGACAGGAAAGCACTGGTAAACCAGTGATGCCTTTAGCCTTATTAAGGGTGGCTTTGGACAGCTGCATTACCCTGCGCATGTCACTAGGGAAAGCCCTGCAGCAGCTATTGCGGAGGACTGGTTTGTTACGAATCTGCTAGAACACGTTGCATTTTATGTAGTAAACTGCATTGTATGTCAAGTTTACTGTTGGGTACACTGCGTACAGTTAGAGGACTCATCCCGAGACCTAATGCTCCGTTTCAGCATTTACATCTAGACTAGGTCGCTATGCTACAGGTCTGTAATGGATACAGATATGATGGTGGTAGTATGTACCTTTTCTAGATGGCTTGAAGCTGTTCCATGTACACATCCGGATTCCACCTGCACAGCAACATTTTTAGTATGAGAAGTTTCCTAGATGGGGGAATATGTGAAGTATTAAGATCTGATAATGACCCTCATTTAGTCAATGAAGTCTTTGAGCAAATAAGCTTGTTGCTTGGTATAAAGCACATGTTTTCATCGGCAAGCGAATGGGGTCTGTGAGAGCTTCAACTGCCTACTTAAAGAAAATATAGCCAAATTGAAGCTTACCTTGAAGAAAGGATGGTTACATTGCCTACCACTTGCATTATGAGTTGAGAAATCAACCAGGCTCTGACCATCTTGCACCCCATGAAATAGTGACCATCTAGAAGTGATGCCCAGACAACAGCAGAATTGTTAGGAAAGGAGTTACATGCTTACTTAATATGTATGATTTAAAGTATCTCATTTCAGATCAGCTCAAGCAGAAGGTGTGGGGGAATCAGAACACAGATGGAGACCATACAACAACCGGATTTGAAGAATTGCGTCTTCCCAAGCTTTTACCCTGAAGACCGGATCCTAATCAGGAACTTTACGAGAAAATGGTACGAGCCACTATTTAACGGTCCGTTTATCGTGGAGGACATAACGCTGTCAGCCGTGAAGGTGCTAGGAAGATGCGCGTGGATATTTCTCAGAGACATAAAAATCTATGCCGGAGAATCCCCTTCACCCCCGCCCTAGTCAGAAGCAAGCATCGGGGAAGAACCTCAGCATGTTCAGACTAGATCCATAATGAGGAAGGAGGACGCAGAGACTGTCAAAGAGACACAGTACGTTGGACTGTGGTTCTTTCGAGACGCACTTTTTAACTGCTAAAAAAGGAGTGAATGAAGGTTATTTGTTCTTGAGCCACAGGTGCTTGTTAACATTGGACTGAGACGCATTTAAGTCTTGATCAAGAAGGAAAGATGCCAGATCTCGAGTTCCTTTTCGACGACTGGAAGAGGGAACAGTTCCCAGATTCCTTTCTCAGAGTTTTTTTGGAGGATCCCATGGTAGTGTGGAATGGCCACATTTGCCGGATCGTTCTTACTGTTATTCTCTGCATTCTTCGTGCATACCCTGCGCTTGTGGGGAGAACTACTAGCGTTCATCTGTTCCTGCAAGATCCTAAAAATGGTCCAATCATGAGATTGCTCGCAGCCATAATAGAGCAAGTACTCCAGCTTCCGAGTACAGTTTGGAAAACACAAATGCCCCTGATGGCAACACTCATAGACTGGTTGGGATGGTCTTTTACTATCTGATTGAGTAATGCCCACATCTTGTTGGATGACAAACTGATGTTCGTACTTTCCTGAGATCCAGGGAACACCGTGGCACTTAACGAATTTCTACGTGACCCCATCAAACAAGTTACTTTATATTCTGAGAGAACATTAAGAACGTCCTGAATGAGTGAAGAGATCCGGAATGTGCTGTCCATAATCTTTAACTTCTTGTTGGAGATGCACCCGCACTTTGTCTGGCGAAAGGAGGGCTATTTTGTGTAGATCAGAAATCCTGTGAATCGTTTTGCAATCAGCCAACTACTTGAAGAACTTGAGGAACAGATCCAGATGCTGCCAGACTGTTTCATGATGTTACCCGAATAAAATGTACTTTTTCCTTCCTTAAAAAAGATTAAGAATTGGTAACATCTATAGCAATAATAATGTTGCTAACGAGAGGCCACCACGACTAGCAAGGAGCTACTGCTGCATCAAATGGGCCGATCTATGTTATGTATGCATGCATCTTGTTTGTGATCCTTCTCTCACAGTATGTACTGCCTACTATTTGGATAAAGTAAAGGTCCTTGTGTATCTTCCTATGCAGAAGGAGGGTACAGATGTGGCAACTACAAGGCAGCCAAGAGCTTGTGATTGTCCCTGCTCTAGAGATGCATTCAAAGGCACCTAGTCCTATGATGGATAAATCTAGGCTTCCTTTTGGGGGGAGAGCACATGTGGAAGTTATACGGGACTCTCTGATACCTTCTTATTATGTCAATATGATGAGGCTTCTGGAGCTTTCTCCTGCACAGGTAGCACATGTAAAAACACCAGTTTCACTGACCAATGTGCCTATGATTGGCCCAGTAAGGAGGAATTAGGCTGACATACTTCATGAGATGATTATAGAAGCTCATGCGAAAAGAATAAGACCTAAGAGAAGTACTAGGGAGAATGATCATTAGTTGAATGATTACCTGGATAGTACAGCGCATTTGGGAAATAACATATGGTATCTGCATATGAAATAAGTGGGAACGAGGATTTCAAAGGAGGAATGCTTTGTATGTGCACTCCTGCCTTCTAGTATGGGAAAATATAAGATCTTCATAGCTTTTGAAATAGATGTCCAGACAGCACATGGTCTATCTCGCATAGCGCTCTGCCGTACAAGGGGTCAGTTCATGGGCCGAACAGCCTATCTCAAATGGGCAACTGAATGGACAGATCCAGATGATTATGTCCAAGATGCAAAGATAAGGCTAAGAGCTCATACCAAGAATCATGTGATCAGATACGAAAAGCCTGGAGTAAAAGGAGCTGAAATCAGATGGGAAGTAAACAGAAGACTTGAAAGTACAGGAAAATCTGCAGAAGAAATTCGTAGATGGAAGAACAGAGGCCAGATGCAGATTTGGTCATCAGTGCTTTCACCAGATGGATGGGAAGGAGTAGTCCCCTGCAGAGCCTGGGTAGTCATTGGTTTCTATCAGCCAACCATTGGCACTGTACAGAATGGATGCAAACCTTTATGGCAAAGACTTGCTAAACTACTGACATGGGTGGTAGATAAAGGAGGAGCTTTGCAGATGGTGCCTTTGGAAAGTGCAAAGTTGTGCTTCAGAAATAATTGCACAAGAAAAGTTGGAGAGAACCAGAATTGTGGTAGAATCTTTGATGTACCAGGAATGAACATTGGGACAGCAGTGATAATGGATAACTACTGGGCTTGTGGATCCAGAGCTTACATGAAGCTGCCCAAGGAATGGGGAGGAGCATGGTCCATAGTAAATCTTCATGTTCCAGCGTTGGTGATTCCTAAAAGTGATTTGAACATTGGAAGCTTTCCAAAAGCAGATGCTCAGTTGAGGAAGAAGAGATCTGTTTAGCTGATAAATCGAAGGAAGAGAGAATGATTTCTCAGCTAGGTGAATAGAAGCTTTTGACTCCATCCCTTATGAGCACAGATTGTTCAGTCAGACTTCATCGATATTTACGATAATCTTCATGCCCAGGATCCAGATAGCGGAAAATACCAAGTGGTTACAGATAACCAGATGGGAGTTGTTGCAGACAATCAGCACTACCATAAATGGATTCAATGCTATTGGGGAAGAGCTGAGAGCCATACAACTGATGACTCTTCAGAATAGATATGTCCTAGACATGATCACAACTATCGATGAAGGTGTTTGGGCCAATATTGGAGAATCATGTTACAAGTTTATACCTTCTCATGACGACAAGAATGGCACCTTGACAGAGGCCATAGAGATGCTGATGAAGCTACATGTCCAAATGGTGGACGAAGTGGAAGACATTGCTGATGACGGTTTGGATCACTCTTTCCATGGGTTCCACAATGGATGGCAGATCTGTTCAAATTCTTTGGAGCCCTGTTGATCATGATCCTGCTTGGATTCTGTGTAATCAAATTGCCCATCACACAATGCAAAAAGACTGCAAAGACAGCCATGGGGATGAAGATCATGCTTGGTGTTGAATCAGGATGGAAAACCAAAAAATGAACAGTTGAAGAAATCGGATTTCGTGAAAGCCAGTATCCATGCACCTGAAGGCACAAGTTCCTGTATCCAAAGAACCATAAGTTTGTGGGAAAATGGATCTATTGTAGTCCAAGTGGACAGTGCATGCTCATGACTTGGAATAAGGATGAGCATGTGAAATCAGCTGGATGTCTCAATAGAGTAATCAAGATATGGGTCCTGAAAAAGCATTTCTTCAGAAAATGTCTAGATGTGAAGGATGATGGGAGAGTGGTCGATGAATCGCCCGGCGGGGTGGGGGGGGGGGTGTGTAGAGAAGGAGCAAAGTACCCGCACCTCCAACATATTGCCTATATGTTGGGAACCAGAGTGTGAAGCATGTGCAGTACCAGTGAAAATACCAATACCATCCTGGAAGCAAGGTTCCCACTAACAAAGCCATGCCTTCATACACGACAGTATGATGGCCATTTGAATGAAATCCCAGAAGAAGAGTAAAAAATGAGCAAAAGAGCAGATTGGTGACGTCACACGAAGCAAGACTGATGCACACAGAAGAGATGCAGAGACAAGAGAACGTAGACATTCTATAGACATCAAGAAAGTGTTAAAGATAAGTAACCTCTTGGGCTCGAGATGAAGAGGCTTATGCTGCAGAAATGAAGATAGCAAGTTATTTTACACGTGTACAGATGCAAAGAAATGCAAGCAGACTAAGTATTCTTAAGGATAGCTATGTAGTGAATAGATTGCAGCAAGCGCCAACGGGGTTGGGGGTGTGTGTATTTAATCAATATCATGTGCCAATATGGCGGAGATACAGTCACACTCTGGTGGGGTTCTTGTAAGAATGTCAAACTAAAGGAGGGACATAACCGAGAAATGAAGGAAAGCCTGTTTCTATGTTACCTGACGCAGCACATATGAATTGTGTACAATGGCTTTTGCAAAAATATGTGACCAAGCTATGAGAGGTAGCGGAATGCGTAATTTTTTGCTTTGTCTGCCATAATTTCCTGCTGGGAGCAAGAGAGCAATTATTTTAACTGAAATTTGGAATAATAAAAAGGTGTTTTTAAATCAGACTCTCTGGACTTTTTGTGTTATCCAGACAGACTCTACAACTATTTCATTTTTCTTTCATCACTATCTGTGAGTGAGACTTCTTTTTGCCAATGGTCAGCATTGGTGAACTACTCAAATATATATATCTATATGAGTGAGTGAAGAGTGAACTATGGACGATTCCACTACGCATTATAGCAGAGCTGGCCGTGTCAGGATGGGCTGAACAGACATTAGTTACAATCGTGCGAAAGAACAAAACTCCTGTTCAGAAGACATGCATGAAAACAAGGAAGACATCAGAGGTTCATTAAATAATAATATTTTAAATGCACCAGAGCTCAAATGTGTGGTCTTCAGTCATGTGGAGCGGTGAAAATGGACAATCATGACAAACCACAGCTATGCAAGGAGAGAGACGGTGCCTCCACTCCCTCATATTCTCCAGACAAAGAACATTTCCAAGGCCAAGTTCAAAGCCTTAATTGATGCGCAGACCACTGAGGTGATGATAGATATGCTAAATGGTGGGAAGCTATGGTTATGACCAGCACCTGGAGACCAGCCTGAGTGCTGCTAGCGTAGGTGGAAAAGTACTGACGGATGCAAGAGTACCAACCAAATATAGGGGGCCGCGTAGTTAGGAGCCCTATAGATTATATAACCAATGGAACGTCATGTATTTAGTGACGTTCATAGTGACCTGTTTGAAGAGAGGGCTTAGTTGCCCCACCTGATGCTAGAGACCCTATCACTTTTCTAGACTAGTATGGAACGTATACCTAGATGTTCCCTCAAAGCCTATCGCATTTGCCACTAGATTTTTGTAGTTTGCCACGTAGGATGACGTTAGCAATTACGTAGGTTGACGCAGGTAATGACTAGGTGTTGCTATATAACTCATGTTTTTTATGAACATTGAGATCATGCTCTGAGACGTCCGTTGATGTCCGCAGTACTCTGATTTACACTAAAACAGTCAACTTTGCCAACTTTGATTCGTTTTCATTATTGATGTTGTGTACCTTCTGCATCCCCATTCATCTCAAAGTATTGCTACCTCGTCTTAAAGGTCTGGGTCGGCAGTCCCTGTTCAACGATCTTTGCTGTTGAGGGGCGCTGAAATTCTCAGACAACAGATCCCTGCTGCCGGCAGTTGGAGAGAACACAACTCTCTTCAGAACAAAAATTGAATTTTTATTTCATCACAGAACAAAACTCGAGGACTCCCAACACTGAAGCGTGCAGTAAAAATATGAAGATGGCTGCTAGAGGAGGGACTTAGGGAGAGGACTGTCATTGGATGGGGCAGTATGACCCAGAGGACAGTAATTGGTTTACAGGAGAAATACAGTTTGGAGGTGAAAGTGAAACTTTTTTCTTTTACTGAGGATTCCCGGCCTGACGGAATATTCATGAGCAAGTGAATCCATGCCAGACCCATGCTAGAGAACAATAGTTACAGGTAGGTAACTTGTTCCATGGTCTGCTTTTTGCGAGGGGACGCCTAGCAGACCATTTTAACGATGCTGGCTCATTGGGAGTTGACACAGGCTTCGGTTAAGTGATGATGGTCACAGAGCAGTCTTCTGTTTCTCGGTCCCCGACTTGGAAGGGGCGGCGTCTTTGAATGGGAAAGTGTCTCACTGTAGGCTCAATAGTATGCACACGAAGTTCCAGACTAAGCACAGCAGGATTGATCCAGGTGCCAGGGTATTGAAGAATTGCAGTCCAAGACAGGCACAGGTCTTCGAGGGATGGCTCAAAATACAGGTTGGTTCGAGACTGGTTAGGCCTACCAGTCCAGCGGTAGGAAGTAGTCTTGTCAGGATTGTCCCGGTCAATCAGAAGAGAATGTTGGATCAGCAGCGGTTACTCAGCAGTCACTGGCGGTTGCTGGAGGCGGCTGCAGATGATGTTGCTCAGATTGTTCGTTCCATGGCTCGACACTCTCATTCTGGTCCAGGACCCTTCCCTTACGCACAAACCCAGCCAATCAGCAGTCATGCCACTTTCAAACGTTGGGTGGTGGCTGTCCCAAGAGAACAGCCAGTCTCCCTGTCAGAACTGAATTCAAGCAGACACACTGGGGGACAAAGACCTGCAGAATTTCAGTGTAGTCCCAGCTTCCTATTCTCCCAAACCGGCTGGCCTAATGGGAGCCCGGCAATGACGAGAGTGAGCAGGAGATCCCTCCCCTGCCCCCCAGGATGGCAGAAGGTTTAAGAAGGGACAAGTCATCAAGAGTTGCCGACCCCAACCTGCATGTAAAAATCACAAAAAATGTTGGTAGAAGATATCCACTGCCACCAGCCACTCAGATGAATTTATCACTTTAACTAGAAAGATACAGTAGAAGTGGAAAAGGAATCCATTGTATCCCCTCAGCATGCCACAAAATAGGTTAGGTAGGATAGAAAGTATCCCCCTATCTTTGGAAACAGTAGTTACCACAAAGAAAATAATAAAAAGGGCAGCTCAAAGAGCTCCCAGCAACACTGCACAAAGTGTTGTGGGCTACAATGATAAATTGCATGTGCCTTAAAAGGCGGATGAAAGCATTACTCCAAAAGGATACAGTTAAAAAAAGGTTCCCAGATGTGGAGTAAAATATAGTGTGTGGAAAAAGGTTCCCACTCAGGCGAAGTGATCAAAAAAATCCAAGAGTCCAGCAAAAAGTGCCAGGGGACTCACAAGTGGGAGAATATTGCACAAAAAATTAAATTCTGTCAAACGCCCACACCGCCAGAACCAGCAGAGCAGCTTAGGAACCTCCACATTATCCTTGACATAAACCGAACTGTTTCACCCCATATAAATGACATTCCATGCAATGTCTTAAAGTGTCCTTAAATTCCTAAAACCCTGCTCACCTTACACTTTCTATTTTTTAATGTTAATTATCTTTGTTTCAAACAAGAATGCACCTATTTGCTCTGTTCTCCCTTGTGCCCGTTTATGCTTTGAAGCACTATGCATTGTAATTGGGTGCATTATAAACCCCCAATAAAAATAAATTTCTGCAAAAGAAAGCTACTGGCACCATGGGGGTGTGGTGTTGTGATCAGAGTCCTTCTCTTATTTGAGATATTTCTGCCAGTTTCTCTTCTGTAATGTTTCTGTTCTGACTTAGTTTTGATAGCCATAGCTTTATTCTGATCCTTCTTTCCCTCTCAATTAGGATCAGTATGGCAATTACGTGATCCAGCACGTTCTGGAGCATGGGCGTCCTGAGGATAAAAGCAAGATTGTAGCAGAAATCCGGGGCAATGTGCTTGTACTAAGCCAACACAAGTTTGCAAGGTAGGAAACCTTTACTATTTTCATGGAACCTTGGATTAAAGTGCTCTATACACTTAATAAATACAAATGCAATAAGGTGACTTGCTCTGCTGAAGTGGGTACTTTTGTAGGTGTCTTGTGCAACCAGCGAACAATTTAAGATGACCCAGTTTTACCACTGACATTTTTAAGAGCTGCTTGCTTTTTCTTTCTAGTGATTATGACCTTAACCTTTGCCGTACCTTCTGTTACATTTGATGGGCCTGACCATTTTAGATTGTTCACCTGTTGAATGGTTAATAGTGACGATTGGTTGGTTATGTTGTAGGTCAATCCCAATTTGCTTTCTTTCTATTTGTATGCCCTTCTGTGACTCTAAATGACTTGGCTGTTCTGCAGACCTTGGCGAGAATGGGTGTCCTCTAAATAGTTTGTACCAGCCATTTAAATCTAGGTACTTTATCCATTTATACATGTGCATACTCCTTAAGCTGCATAGTGTCTGGTGCTAGTGCTGAGGTTTTTTATTTTCATTTGCTACCATTTCTGTTGCGTGAAGCATAACATGCATTTTATTTATATTGTGTTCATATACAACACACGGGTGTATATGAACACTTTCCTATACACCAAAGTAAGCAGCTTCAACATCATGCAATGTTGAAGCTTCTCGCTTTGGTGTATAGGAACGTGTTCATCTGTGTTCTCGGCAGCATTTTTGTAAAATAACGAATATCGTTATTGGCGCAGTGAAACTGCGAGTTGAGAATAGGGACCTGAATGTCAGGAATTAACCTGGCTAGAGCCAGATATTGTGTAACTAACCTAGAGGACGTCATTGTTCGGCGAAACAAGAGGCAAGTGCACCAAGAGTTTATTGTGGGCTGTTTCTTGACTGATTATGATTGCACAAGTACACATCTGATAATTATGATGTAACCTTCTCATAGCAAGTTACTTGATTAAATGAGCACTTCTAGTAAAAACTAACAAGGAACAGAATCAAATCATTTTTTGAATGACTGCTCACATGCATTGAGTGCTCATTTCTTGTAAACATTTTCAGACCGACAGGTGTTAAGGTCTTCCCCCTCACCTGATGCTGACGGTGCCTAGTTTTTGGAAGAAAAATGATTACTAAGATGGGCAAATAGATTGGCGCAGGGACACTTGGTTACCAACACCACCCATTTCTTTAGATCTTCCCGAGGAAAGCTGTGGCTTTCACAGGTAAGTGCTTGAGCCAGAGGAGGGACTGACGGTCTGATACCTGTCGACATTCTCTGGCACCCGAAAGTCAAAGTACTTTGTGAACTTTTGGGCACAAGGCCCCCCATTCAACTTGGGGTTGGACTTACAAAGCTAATGCTTCTATTCCTGTGGACTGTTAATACAATTGCCTAACTACTTACTTTTCCTTTCAGGTATATGGGTAACTCTATGCATTGCATTAACTAACTGACTGTATATATGGTTTATATTTAGAGTATTGTGTGATTACATTACCTGCTTGATTCATCTTTATAGTATGTTTTAGGCCTACAATAAAGAGTATTTCTTTTACTCTCCTGTTTCAGTGGAATCGTTGTATTTCACTGTGTGGACTCATTGTGAACCCCTGACCCCACTCGCCGTTCCCGAGACTTGACCTTGACCACTCTCCACATTTACCATGATTGGTTTTGGCTGCAGTGCACGAGTCCCCTGTTCACTATAACTAGAGTTGGCCTCCTCAAATCTGTCCACCAGGCCAGCATTTAGAAATGCATCTTAAAACAGTGTAAAACAAGGTCATTTTGTAATGTGTGACATTGTCTCCCTGCACTGATCGCCAAATTGACTGATTAGTGCCCCCAAAACAAATAAGTTAATCAAGATTTACTACCTTCAAAAGTCAAGACAGGTTCAAAACAGCAAAAGTTTTGGGGGCTCCATATAAGTGAATGAAGGGAAAGCTGCAAAAAACACACTTGAACATATACCCTGTTAAAGCACCCGATTCCTAATATTGCATCTCTGAAACCAAGCCAACCTCAATTTCATTTAAATCCCAAAGTGCAGTGCAGGAAGGTGAGACAATGTGTACAGTGTCTCCTGTTTGAGCTAAACTTAATTAAACTTGAGTCTACCCTGTAACTTTTTACTAATAGAAATCCATGCATCTTTATTATGCTCACAAGCTCTCATGCATCTTGTTAACTTGCTTTGAAGCAGAAAAGGCATATGAATAAGAAATGAATACATGAGGCCTTGTTTGAGATGCAGTGACATGCTTCAGGTGCATTGGTTTAGGAAATAAATCTCGGAAGTCGGGCTCCTCCAGTACTATTAACCACAGTCCATTGCATCAGCCATCATCCTGCATTGTTACTGGTATAGTGTCTGAAAAAGGGAGCATTTGAACTGGTCAATGTCTACCTGTAATTGAAGAACTTTGATAAGTTTTCCCTGAGGTTCAGCTCAATTGTGATGTTTTGCTTCCTTGTCCGGCTGCAGCAATGTTGTGGAGAAATGTGTGACACATGCCTCTCGCACTGAGCGTGCCATGTTGATCGATGAGGTGTGTACGATGAACGATGGGCCTCACAGTGCACTGTACACCATGATGAAGGACCAATATGCCAACTACGTGGTACAGAAAATGATAGATGTAGCCGAACCTGCGCAGCGTAAAATTGTGATGCATAAGGTAAGATAGCGGTTCGCATACATGAAATTTGCTGTGTATAATTTGCCTGAATATAGGTTTGCCACTTATTGCCTTTGGATTTAGCATAAGAACGTCAAATAAGTATTGAATTGTTACTCTTCCCACAGTCCCACTTTCCTTTCGCAAACAGCCTTAATAGTTTTAATTTAATGATGCCTCATAAGTGTCTAGAAAGAATCTAATCTGTTATATTTTAATTGCTGTACTTGTGTACATAATTCAATTTATAAAGGTTACATTCTTCCCACAGATCCCTCTTCATTACAATTTGCCTCCAATGTGCGATCTGGATTGGGGAGCTTTTGGAACGGCCACCAGGTGATGCCTATGGCTCAGCAATAGACTCAATAATGGCACATTGGTGCCATTTTGTACGAGAAGAATGTGACATTTTTTTTCCAGCACTTCCTAAGTTTGGCTTTAAACCCTGCAGGAAATGCAGCTGCTCCTTCAGTCCCAAAACCCCACTTAATGTATTTGTGGTGCCTCGGATAGGACCATGGAACTGAAGTGGGTTGTCATACCACTCATTGCACACTAAGGAGTGAAGGGGCCATGTGCTTAAGCTTTTTCTGTCCTCAGAAGAGGTGAAGGAGAATCTGTTCTGTAGGCCTCTCAGACCTTAAGCTCTGAAACAGAGACACAAGCTCTGAACGCTCCTCACTGTCTGAAGAATGGGCAAATATGAAATGCCATTTCCATTCCCGGTGTGAGCCGTCTTCTTCAATGGCCCATGCGTTTAAGAAGTCATCGGAGGCCCTGGCAGCTGTCAGTCTGTGACTCTGTGCTTTAGCATGTGCAGGACCATCTTAGGTCCCTATGTCTATCTCTAACCTTGAGAAACTGGATACTTTTTGTTCAACTATGCAATGTTGGCCCATGCTTTTAAGAAGTCATTGGAGGCCCTGGGCGCTGTCAGTCTGTGACTCTGTGCTTTAGCATGTGCAGGACCATCTTAGGTCCCTATGTCTATCTCTAACCTTGAGAAACTGGATGCTTTTTGTTCAACTATGCAATGTGTTTGAGCAGGTCACCCTCAGTCACTGCCCTTGATGGTCGCTGCAGCTTCCTGTGAGAAAACAGAAGGTGTCTCACCCACTAGTCCCCGGGTATCTGTCATCCAGGTGGCCAGGACACGGCCATCGCTTTTGGAGCCAGTTCCTGGGCATGGACCAGTGTGGGAGGATCATCTGGGTGAGGGGTCTTCGGGGAGTGGGACACCGGATGGTGAGATGCGGTATCCCTTTCTGTTAGGTAGGATTTTCATAGAACTGGTAAATCATTCTGGCCTGGGTCAACCCCAGAATATTTTGCTTTATTAGTGGGATATTTTTCCTTAATACCTCAGTGAGTGGGAACCTTTTTCCACACTCAAATAATATTTAACTCTTTTTATGAGTGTCATTTTTAAGACTCTAGGGAGAGTCTTTTTAAAGTTATCCTATTAAACAACTTATTGGCAATAAGTGCCTGTTGTTGCTGGGCTGTCCCAGGGGCTCCCCTTTTAACTTTCTTTTGCTAACCTTGAGAGAACTACAGTTCCCAAGGGTAGAAAAGATCTTTGGATCCCTTTTACATTTTATTCTGTGAAGCCAGCACACCCCACCTTGTGAGGAGTGCTGGGGAGATACAATGTATCCCCTTTCACACCGAAACTGTAACAATTCTGTTACAGGGACAAACTTACCTTCATTAGCTGGTGGCAGTGATACCTTGTATTAATTTGGTGCACCTTTACCGTGTGCTGTGTTCACAGCTGCAGTAAAGGCACCGAAAGGTGCTCATTTTAACAAAATGGCGCCGGTCTTCTTTTTTCACCATTTTGTTTATTGTCGTTTCTTGTTCCTTCCCCTAACATCCAGAGCGAGAAATTCCTTGGTGTGATTTGTATCTTCAGTGGGAGTCCCCTGGACTCCCCGCCCAGGCTCCAGTCTGTCTGTGAGAGCAAGAAGTAAGGGAGGAGTCCACAACTCCCCAGCCCTTTGTCTTGCGCCTTGAATGAATGGGGACAAATCCCAGTGGGGGGGCTTGCTGTCCTGATTGGACAACCAGACCACCCATTTCTTGTAAAATGTGGGGAGAGAATGCAGAGGTTGTTGTAATTCCTGATAAATACTGCGGACCTGGAAGCTGAATAAAAGTAGACCACTGGAACCGAAGTGGAAGATGAAGAAGAGCAGCTGAAACGATTTCCAGCGACCGGAGAGCCTGCTGTCTAACCGGAGCCTGCTGTAGCCCTTCCTTCCAATCGACCTGGGGACTCCGAAAACAACGACCCCGACCCAGACTCTGGTGAGACCCAAAGGGCTCAAGAGGATATGCATTTTGAGCCATTCCACATGTTGCTGCGACCTTGCGTTGTTGAAATACCCCAATACCCTTGGACCTTGAGGCATCGTGCGGTGCACAGTCTTCTGAATTCCCAATTCCGCTAAAACTTTGTGGGCATCCTGGTGGATCTCCAGAGATACAAATCGAGTCCGAAAAGTCCCCTCCGCAGAGTGTTGGACTTTTGTAACAATGAGAATTCAACCACGATTTTCTGTCTGCTTCTGTGCTCCTTGAAAAGGTGTCAAATCCACAGAACCTCATTCAGCCACGAGGGAAACCTTGTCTAGAGAGCCTTCATCGATCCCTGCTGCAAAGTTCCTTCTGAGGTCTTGTTTTCAGTCACCACGACAAGGAATCCACTGACCGGGTATTTGGCTGCAGACCCTGAAATTTTCCTGCTGCAATATCTTCAATGCTGAGGTACTGTGTTGGTTTGGGTATATACTTACCTTAAGCCTGTTAGGATTTCTGTGTAGCTGTGGGTTGTTTTCTGTGATTAGGAGGCCTCTCATCCATTGCACCCAGTCCCACTGCTATAATCCTGCTAGGGTGTCTTCTGTGAAGCCCCTGGGCCCTCTTCTAGCTCACCTGTTTGCCCAGCTTTCTTAAGGAACGCTGACTTTTGCTACTAAACAACCTATTCTGACACTGCCTGTTGGTCACCAGTCCTGGTGACCCCTCCTTCTGCCACTGAGAACACTCATGCTCCAAGAATAAGGGAAAGACTTTCAAGGGATCAGGAGATCATTACGTTGGATATCATACGAGCCGCTCATTATCCCATTATATTGGGATTACCATGGCTTCGGAAGCATAATCCCTTCATAAACTGGACGGCTGGTTCATTCTTTTTGGGTTCAGAATTCTGTTTAACTCATTGTATCGGTCACACGGAGATGGGGTCTTTAGAAGTCTATCCTCAAGATTAAGCCCATAGGCGGAGTACCTGTAAACCGGTAACGTCGCTTAATTTTGTAGCAGGTCTTGCAACAGAATATCAACAATTTTCTGAAGTTTTCTCCCCGGTGGAATATAGACAACTACCACCTCACTGGAGAGATGATTGTGCCATTGATCTCATCCCGGAACAACCACTACCGTTTGGCAGGATGTTTATTTTGTCGACTTTGGAGAAGGAGGTTTTGAGAGACTATTTAGACACAAATCTAAAGAATGGATTAATAACTGAATCCACCTCACCGGCAAAAGCGTCCCTTTTCTTTGTTCCCAAGAAAAATTCTACAGAGCTTAGGCCGTGTATAGATTTCAGAGGGTTAAATAAGATCACCATTCCAGATAGGTATCCCATGCCTTTGATCCCGGATATCTTGGAAGCCGTCAAAGGAGCAAACATTTTCACTAAATTGGATCTTAAGGGCGCATATCATCTCATCAGAATAAGAAAGGGTGACGAGTGGAAGGCTGCCTTCCGGACCCCTTTTGGACATTTTCAATATGTAGTCATGCCATTCGCGTTATCCAAAGCCCCGGCGATTTTCCAGTGATTTATGGACCATCTATTCTCAGATCTATTGCTTCATTATGTCATAGTTTACCTTGATGACATTTTGGTATTCTCTAAGAATAATTTTGAACACCAAATTCATGGTAAAGAAGTTTTACAAAGGCTACTTAATCATCTATATTGTAATTTTGAAAAGTGTTCATTTCACCAACCTAAGGTAACATACTTGGGTTATATTTTGTCTGCTCAAGGCATTGCTATGGACCCTGAAAAGGTTACCGCTGTTCAGGATTGGCCGATTCGCAACTCATGCAAAGACATTCAAAGATTTGTGGGATTTTCACATTTTTATCGTCGATTCATACCAAACTTCTCTGCTCTGACTCAGCCCCTTACAAACCTTCTGAAGAAAGGTGTTCCTTTTCTCTGGACCGAATTGACACAAAGGGCCTTTGACACTTTAAAAAGAAGATTCTCCACAGCACAATATATTAAAAACTCCGGATCAATCCCAGGGTTTTATCATCGAAACAGATGCATCTCAGTATGCTTTGGGAGCGGTTGTTTTACAAAAGGATGAACAGGATGTAGAACGACCCATTGCATATCTTTCCAAAACTTTCACGGGCAGAACTGAATTACACTGTTATTGAAAAAGAATTGCTGGCGATTAAAAGATCTTTCGAATAATGGAGGCATCTATTGTTGGGAGCCCAACATCCAACAGAAGTAAGAACAGACCATCAGAATTTACGGATTCTTCAATATGCTCAAACCTGTAACAGCCGACAGGCAGGTGGGCTCATTTTTTTTCCCCCTTTCAGAATTGTATTTACTTTTATTCCTGGGAGGAATAATTTACAGGCAGATGCCTTGTCTCGTAAGGATGGTTATCTCAATCTGTCAACTAGACCTGAACGTATCTTTTCCTTGTTTAGCTAGGAATTTGGTCAAATTCCCAAATTTCGTACAACGTCTGGAACAACATTCTGGCCCTTCCACCTTAAAGTCACTCACAAAGAATGAACAAGGCACCCTTAGTAAAAAGGAAGGATGTTATTTCAGGGTTGATCAAGCATATGTACCGACAAAATCATTACAAAGAAGTTCTGGGCATGTGCCATGATTCTAAAACGGCAGGCCATTGTGGTTATGCTACCACTTATGAACTAATTTCTCGATACTTTTGGTGGCCATCTCTCAAGGAGGACATTTGTAGTTATGTGGAATCTTGCCCCCATTGTTTACAGTCCAAGAGTTCTAGACATTCTCCTTTTGGGACTTTGGTAAAGATGCCAATACCTGTGCGACCTTGGCAAATAATCTCTACCGATTTTTATAGTCTAACTACCACCCTCAGGAGGATGTTCATCCATCATGGTAGTAGTTGACTCTTTAACTAAAATGGCTCATTTTCTACCACTGGCGGCATTACCATCGGCAGCTTTGATTGCACATACTTTAATTTCTCGAGTATTCTCCCTACATGGTTTACCTGAAACTATAATCTCGGATCGAGTATCCCAGTATACATCCAGATACTGGAAACCTATCTGCCATAGATTGGGGATTACTCGAGTGCTAAGTTCAGGTTATCACCTGCAAACCAACGGCCAAACTGAGAGACTTAACCAGACATTGGAAGGTTACCTAAGGAATTACATTTCCGCTGCTCAAGACAATTGGAAGGATTTGTTACCAATTGCTGAGTATGCATACAATAACTCTTATCAATCTGCAATAAAGACATCTCTGTTCTATTGTACCTATGGGTTTCATCCAGCTTCATTTTCAGTGAAGAGACCAGAGGATAATAAAATTCCGGACGTTGACTCTTTATTAAAACAGATTCATCATGGCCAAGATATTGCTAAAGAAACTCTGAAGAATACCCAGAACAGAGTGAAGCGGTGTGCTGACAGACATCGAAACCCTGGGCCAGGATTGAAACCAGGGGGATTGGGTTTGGCTTTCTTCCAGGTTTCTTCCCCGACATCTAAGACCTTCTAAGCTTTCACCTAAATTTATGGGTCCCTTCCGGGTGGTGGCTCCCATGGGAACTGCGGCATGTAAACTGAAACTTCCTAAAACATGTGCACGCATACATCCGGTTTTTCATGTTTCTCAATTAAAACCAGACTGACGGAGTACATTTCATTCCCTTTTCTCCACTCGGCCTGCACCAGTTATCACATCCACAGGACCGGAGTATGAAGTCTCAGACATTTGCGACTCCCGCCTACATCGTGGGAGACTCCAATACTTGACTGGAAAGGTTACACCGCATCTGATCGGACCTGGGAACCGAAATCAGCGGTTCATGCATCACAATTGATAAGACGTTTTCATCAGACACACCCTGGAAAACCAGGGGAGATTAGATCTAAGAGGGGGCATACTTTTACACCTAATTTGGTTATCGGTTCTGAATACCAATTCTCTTGTGCTGCGCGAGCTGTTCCGGGTGGTTGCGGAACAAGCAGCAACCTGTAGCGTTTTTGCCGGATCTCAACAGATTGAGACCCCTCCGTCACATCCTGCCTACCCAGACTTTCAGGCGCCTTAAGGGGGGCTTCTGTGCAGAAGCCTGAGAAAAGACGGCAAACAAAGGGACCAAACCTGGTTTGGCGCGCAGAATAAAACACAAGAAAGCCTTTAACAAAAAGAAATGGCAAAACCAGCCGGAGCCGCAATAAAATATATTTGGTCAAGCGGGTTTATGTTGGAGGCAAATAAAATAGCCTAAAACAATACCATGGTTATATAAGATAACCATGATATGAAAAATAGGGTAGTTACCACTGCCACCAGCCAAGTCTTGATGAAAAGGGAGCGAAACAGTGCTCCAAGAGAAACAGACAAAAAGGGATAAGAATTAACCCTTTCCAATACTCCATGTAAGATGGGTTGTACTGGGTCTGTGATTTAAAGAGACTACATAAAGTTAATGGCAACTTTACATGTTTCTGGGAGACATTAGTCAGTCCCAGAAAAATTGAGTCAGTGGGAAGTCTAAAAGACAACACTGTGTCACTGCACTTCAGGTGCTGTGTAACGCACATAAAAAATGAGGGGACATGGCCAGGACCGCCAACGATGTGGCGGCTTCCCTGATGGCCTCCGTCCGAGACCCGCGGCATTTGGCAATAAGCTAAACTATCGTCGATCAGATTGCAGTAAATGTCCGATCCTTGAAAATCGTAAACTCCGAGGCACAAGATGTTGCCCAGTGGGGCTCCACTGATCCCGTATTTGGCTGAGAAAATCACCTCAAAGCTCAGACGAGCCCAAGCACCACCCGGCGCTTCCAAGATGGCGGACGGGACTCCTGGGTGAGGAGCGCAGTGATGCACGTCCCCGCCTGAGCTGAGATGCGGAGATTGACCCCGAATCTGAGTATTGGAAGGGATCAGGGAGCAACCCCCCCCTGCCTCCGCCACCTCCCTGGTCCGCTTACCTGAAGCGCGGACTCTGGCCTTGTGCGGTGAAATCAGGGAGGGAGAGAGCCCGTTCCGGTGCGGGGACGGTCCCATGGAAGAAGCAGTATGATCCGGGTGCTCCCGTCCTGAAGCACTGCGTTAGGATTGACGAGGGAGCAAACGGAGACCAGCGACGAGCAGCATCAACCGGGCTCCCCCGGGTCCCTCCTTCCGATGCTCGCATTCAGGATTCTCCAGACACCATAAAGGTGAGAGCGCGAGGCCCGCCCGGAAGATCGCACAACACAACCACCATACAGACGGTGCACCCCGTGGGCCCCTCCCTGGCTCCCCCAACATCCTGGGGCGCCCCAGCCCACCCTCCCCATTGAAATTACAACGGGAGCTGCCCTCTGGCGGCGGCACCCTCTGAAGCCTTCCCCTGGATCTGGCGATGGCCCTCCGGCTGCCATCACCCGTCCGCCCTCCACCGAGGTCCCACCGGGCATCACCCCAACACAACGCTGAGGGGGCCGGGGTCTAGGGCCCCCACTGCACCCCAACGCCTGGCTGCTCCTGGGCCACCTGCTGAAGTCCTACTAGAAGCCTACCCTCCGGCCATCACCATCTGGCCGCACCCCATTGACGTACCTCGTGGGCCTCACTCCTACTGTCACATCTCAAACGCCGCAGGAGCCTGGAGTTGAGGTCCCCATTGCCCTCTGCGACTTGGCCATTTCCTGGGGCGCCCCTGCCCACTGCACATCACCATCTCTGGGGTCCCGGACCCCCATCCTTGGGGCGGAGGAGGTCCCCGCCACCATCAGACTCACTCTGCTGCTATCAAGGGTGCCCATCGCCCCACCGCGCTTGAATCCCATGGAACAACGCTCCGGACCTTCCGTGGGGCTGTGGTTTCCTCTCACCTAACATCCTGGGATTCTCGGAGTTGAGCTTTAACTCCCCTCGCGCAGACGGGCTCCCCCCCTCCTTTCCCACTCTTCCATATAGAGGGATCCCTGGAGTCTGGCGGCCCTTCTCTTAAGCACTAGCAGTCGCAGGAAGCCAGGAGTCAGTCTCCGCAGGATGTTGAAGCAATCGAAAGCAGCTAAATTTGCGGACATCTCCACCATGCTGCTAGCAGCGGACAAGACGAGGAAACCGGACCCCTTCCCCTCCCCTTCCAAGCTGACCCTGCAGAAAGCCCCCGAGGAGCAGGGAAAACTAGCTATTAAGGAAGATATCCAAGCCTTCATGCGAGATATTAAAACAGAGTTTCGCTCCTGCATGACGGAGCTCTCCACACGGATGGATCAGACAGATCAACGGCTAGCTGAAGCGGAACAAAGGGTGGGTGAGGTGGAGGACCTAACCCAGAGCCACGACGCCACTATGTTAGACTTGAGACGCGAGATTCTGGCACTCCAGAATAGGAGCGAGATGCTGGAATACAAGCAGGAGGATCTAGAAAATAGGGCGCGACGAAACAACTTGCGCATTCGAGGGGTCCCGACAGCGATTCAAGACAAAGATCTCCCAGAATACATGGGCAACTTCTTCCAAGCGCTCCTGCCCAACATGGACAAAGCCCAACTCATCCTGGACCGTACACATAGACTTCGCCCAAGACGAGGTGTAGATTCTGACCCTCTTCCGGACGTAATTACCAGGGTCCACTTCTATGCCACTAAAGAGGCGATCATAGCAATAAGCTGCTCCAAGGATGAGCTCTCGTTCATGGGCACCCAGCTCCAGATATTCCAGGACCTTTTCTTGATGACCCTACAGAAAAGAAGAGCCCTCAAACCCTTAACCCTATTCCTACAGACCCATCAGATACGATACCGATGGCTCTTCCCCTCCACTCTCCAATTCACATTCCAGGGAACCCAGCGTGAAATTAGCCATCTAGAAGACGCAGGGTCCATCTTGCACCCAAATTCTCCGGAGCCCTCGCCCGCTCAGAGCCCACTCCGTCAGACAGAAGACACAGTGCAGCTGCCCCAGAGTTGGCAACAGCAGTCTCGGTCCAAAGCACAGAGACGCCGGAAGATGAAATAATCTTGCTACGACAGAGGACCATGAAATGACCGATCCAGTAACTAAAAGTAGAAATCAATGATGCTGCGGGTCCCGAGCGGCCCATACCCCACTCCAAGGAGTATGTCACCAACCCACCCTTGGAGACGAACCCAACCAAGTGGTTTGATCCTAGCCCCGTTGGCTGGGAGGACAGTTATGGCCCAGTTGGCCTTGGGAAGGGTAGCACCGAAAAGTCTGGCCCCCCACTCCGATAGAAGTTCACCCTCCCGTTGGAGGAAAGTTAAAACCCAGCCACAGGAAGAGGACACCGAATCTAAACCCCTAGATGATGGCTGAGAATCTCCGTCCTCCCCGCCCCACACCCCAGATCAGCTCCCCTATCGGAAGAAGCCCAAGAGGCGCTCCCTCCACATCAGAAACTGAAATTCTTAACGATGAACGTCAGAGGTCTCAATGCCCCGCAGAAGAGAAAGGTGATACTCTGACGTTTGCAGAATGACGAGGCCTCATAGCCTTTCTCCAGGAGATGCATCTAGTTCCGGCTGATTTCTCTCGGCTTCGTGACCGGCAATTCCCGCTACAATTCCTGGCGTTGAATGGCACAAAGAAGGGGGGCATGGCAATCCTATTTGCCAGGGGCCTGAGACCGCAGATCCTAGACTCCTTTCTCTGCCCCGATGGCCGTTTCGTAGCTATAAAATGCCGAATATTCGGCCAGCTCTACACACTAATCTCGGTTTAGACTTCTGCCTGGCGACAGCATTACTCAAACTATTGAGAACCATGGAGGTAGTAGACACCTGGAGAGTCCTCAATCCTGAGATCCGTGACTACTCTTTTTATTCATATGTACATAGAACATACTCGCGCATCGACTTCCTCCTGGCTTCCCCGCAAGTCCTAGCATTTACAGATGAAGTTCTCATGAAGTTCTCATTGGTCCCAGAATCCTCTCGGACCATGCTCCAATAATCCTAACCCTCAGAGCCCACAACCCTGACTCGAGCCCACGACGCAGATGGACCCTGTATGACCCGATCTTGGGGGGAGATAGGTCAGTGAGAGACGTGGTGGCTAAAGCTATAAAGGAATTTTTTTGAAGTAAATAGGAATGAGGACACCTCCCCGGCAAATACATGGGTTGCTATGAAGGAGGTGGTGAGAGGGGTGTTAATCGCTCAACGAGCGGCCTTCCACAAACGAAAACACACGCGCCAAAACCTAGAGGACAAGGTGCAGGAGGCCGAGACGGTGTGTAAGGCCAGGAATTGGACCCCTAGAACTTACCGAGCGTTACAAGTAGCCCAGAAGAAGCTGGAGGCCCACTATGCTGAGGATACGGTGCAGCTCCTAGCCAAGACAAAACAAAGCTACTACGCCAGAGGTAATAAAGCAAACCAATTGCTGGCCGAAAAATTAGCGAGAGCTAAGAAGAGGAACACAATTATAGGCCTCCGTGACTCCCGGGGTGCGACGCAATTTGCGGATCACGATAAATTGAAGATTGCAGAGGCCCACTTGGCTGAAACAATGTCGGCTACCTCGAGTTCAAGTGAAGAACAGCAAACCTACGTGCAGGATGCAGCCCTACCCCACATCACATCCGCATGCAGAGAAGAGCTGGAGGCCCCGATCACACATGAAGAAGTCGATGCGGCCAATAAAAGCTTGAAGTCAAGAGCCCCTGGACCGGATGGGTTCTCTACTCGATTTTACAAACTCTTCCGACCCCAGCTGCTGGCCCCCATGACGACGCTCCTGAACTCTTTCGCCACCTCGGGGTCCATCAACCAATCGATGCAAGAATCGATTACGATTTTAGCTCTCAAACCAGGAAAAATCCCAAGGAAATTGCGGCATACAGACCCATCTCCTTACTAAACAAAGATGCAAACATCTATTCGAAGGTCTTAGCAAATCGATTAGCGAGAATTCTCCCAGATATCCTAGATCCAGACCAGACGGGCTTCATATTGAATAGGGCAACTACGGACAATACAGGCAGGGTCCTTAATCTGATGGAGATAGCCAAACGAGACTCACAGAAGTTATCCCTGTTGGCCTTGGACGCGGCCAAGGCCTTTGACAAAGTAGACTGGTCGTTCCTCCGACTCACCCTGGAATCCTTCCATTTTGGACCCTCCTTCTTGAAGCTGATCTTAGCGAATTATCAGGCCCCGAACACCATCCTGTCTAGCTCAATCCCCCTATCCTGTGACACAAGGCAGGGGTGCCCTCTCTCCCCCCTTCTCTTCGCCTTGGTAATGGAACCGCTAGCCCAACGTATCCGCCACAACTCTAGAATTAATGGACTCCAAGTAGGCCCTTCCCAACATAAAATAGCACTATATGCGGACGATGTGATGCTGACCATAACGGACACCTCCCAGTCGTTGAGGGCTGCCCTAGCAGAAATCCATAGATTTGGAAGAGTCTCGGGATTTTCCATCAATTTCCCAAAATCAGCAGCATTGGGACTAGGCCTCGAACAGGGAGACAAGGAGTCCTTTAGATCCTATTGCTCGATCCCGCTAAGAGACAAGTCAATCCCTTACCTTGGAGTCCAGATCCCCGCCTGCCCCAGAGATACCTACCGGATGAATTTCCTGCTGCTGTTCAAAACCCTAGAGAAAGACCTGGAATGCTGGCTTTCACAGGAGATCGCCCTAATAGGTCGCATTGCGGCCTGCAAGATGAACCTCTTACCACGATTCCTTTACGCCTGTTCTCCCTACGGCGGACCTGGCCAACCATCCTCTCATCGACCAAGCAGACGTAAAAGCATGGGCCTGGGCGTGCAAATTCAGAGGCATCCCGAGAGACCTGCGCCCATCTGCCCCAGTGTTCCACAATCCGGCCTTCTCACCTGAGACCTCTCCCCGGAACTTTAAGAACTGGATAGCCGGGGGGCTCAACTCCCTAAGTCAGCTATTCGTAGGGACCCAGCCGCTGACGTTCTCTCAATGTAAAAACGCCTTTGACCTTTCGGAGACCGACAGGTTCTCTTATTTCCAAATCCGACACTGGTGCACGCATCCCCAGACTCGCATGGCGGCCATGGGGGAACTGGATGCTCTTGAATTAACAGCCGCAGATCCTCCGAGCCGAGGACGAATCTCGGCGCTATATAAATTATTGCAGCCAAACCTGCTTGAAGCTAGAGCAATGTATATGTCACAGTGGGAATTGGAGCTAGGTCACCCGATAGAAGACCAGTCTTGGACAGATATCTGGGCACGAAACCACTCGTCGTCCTTCTGCGTGACGAACCGAGAAGGTGCACATAAATGATTGTTAAGATGGTATTACCTGCCGCTCCAGCTACATCACTTCAATCAGTCCCTGGACCCGCAATGCTGGCGCCGCTGCGGCATGACGGACTCATACCTACATATGTGGTGGACATGCCCAATGGTGGCGAACTTCTTTTCCCAATGTATAGCCACCATTGCAGACTTTACCCAGACCACGCTACCATTGGAGCCAGAACCAATTCTATTGGGGGCGCCAATTCCGGGCATATACCCGAGATCTGGTAAGCAGGCGGCTCTTATAACACAGCTGCTCCTAGCCGCTAAAATCACGATAGCCCGAACCTGGAAATCCTCGGAGGGCCCCTAATGGTTTTGTAGTGGTTGAAACTCTGGGACATCTTCATTTCGGAAAGGGTCATGGCGGCAAACAGGGGTCACCTTCACCGCTTTACAAACATCTGGTCGCCCATGATAGACTACGACCAACGCTTCCCAGCCTTAACATACAAGCCACGCTTGGTGACAAACGCCCTAGGGGCCGAGGACAGAACCCAGATCTAATTAGCAGAGGAGCGAGGTCCGGAAGACCCCCAGAACTAGAGGGCGGGAGGGGGAACTTCAAGGAAACCGATAAAGGCGATAAAATGTTATTTGTGCCAATTTACCTGTAATGCAAAGTTTTCCTGTGTGCTGACCAAAAATAAACAAGTTTAAAAAAAAAAAAATGATGCTCATGGAGTCTGTGAGGCTCCAGAGCCCAAGATCAGACAAATGGGAAAAATACACACAGCAAAACACATGTAAGCGTGGGAAAAAGGCTCACACTCTTAGCAGGTGAAAAAAATAAACTCTAGCAAAGCTGCTGAGGGATTCATTAGGTAAGGGAAATCAGCCATTTATGAGAATTCTCCCCAACAAGGACCCTGACACACCGTTGTCATCGAAAAGGCCTTCCATGACAGGCTTGCAGGTTTGGCAGAATATTTGGGCCTTCCTCAACCTGAGGTCGAGCAACCCCCAGAGGGGGTCCTGGCAGAAGTCCTCAGCCTACAACCCCCTAACAAGACGGGTATCCCGATGCAGAAGGACATCGTGGCTCTGGCCAAGAAGGGGTGGCTCAAGCCTCACTCTGCCCAGCCTGTCAATTGGCGCCTTGATGTCAAGTATAGATAGATGAGGGGCATACACTCTTATCAACGCACCCCAATCCTCATTCTCCTCTGATCGCTGCAGCATCACTCTACGCCTAGCCTCAGTCGTCCTCGGCCACCTCGTCTTCAGCGCTGCTAGGCAAGGAGGAGTAAATCTTGGCGGCATACAGGAAGAAGCTGTACTCTAACGCCTCCTTGCACCTCCGTCAGGCCAACGCGGATGGTATGCTGGCAGCTGCTAACCAGAGGTTGTAGCAGGAAATGTCAGACTTCCTTCCGGTGCAGAGCCAGGCACACTTCAAGGCGGGTCTAGGAGAATCCAGGCTGGTGGCGCAGGACATCATGGAGTGAACAGTGGCCCACATCGATACCTCGTGCCGGGCCATCTGCGTCGCCACGGACATGAGGACGGCCTGGCTTGGGGCTACCAAGTTTAACCCCAACGTCCAGGATCGCATATTGGACCTTCCATTGGAGGGTAGTGAACTCTTCCACTCTACCACCAACGAGGAATAGGATAAGAACAGAGAGCAAACTGC
Source organism: Ambystoma mexicanum (assembly GCF_040938575.1). Lineage (NCBI taxonomy): Eukaryota > Metazoa > Chordata > Amphibia > Caudata > Ambystomatidae > Ambystoma > Ambystoma mexicanum. The sequence goes on along the minus strand of NC_090934.1, from coordinate 306,275,076 downwards.
GAAGTCTTTCTCTACCCTGACGAAGGACACGCCCAAGGCGTACGCCCAGTCGCATCAACGCTCCGAAAGAGAGCGGGCATTTGGTGGGTTCAGGGGATTCCAGGAACGAAGGACGAGACAACCTGACCGTTCGCCAAGTCGGCACCGGCGCAAGCAACAAAAAGGGGGCATGGGGGCAATGGCTTCTTCCAGTCGCCCTCCTCAGCAGCATCCTCGGAGAATAAAAAGGTATGACTCGTCCCTCTGGGTCCACGTGTCTCCAGTGGGGGGCAGTCTAGCCTCACACATGCATTTCTGGCGCCAGAACTTTACGGACCCTTGGATCCTCTCATTCGTATCCACGGGGCACCACCTGCCAATACCTCCCTCTCTTCCTCCCCTCCAATCCCACAGATTTGGACGGCAACTCTATTGGCAGAGATCCGGTTGCTAGTCAAGAGCCAGGCAGTGGAAGAAGTACCAGCCTCCCAGAGGGGCATAGGCTTCTATTCCAGGATTTTAGCCATGCAAAAGAACAACCAGGCTGGCCTGAGAGTTGTTGGACCTATCCACCCTCAACCTCTTCCTCCCTCTTCAAGATGGTTAACGCTAGCACTCATTGCAGAGACACACTAGATGAGGGAGATTGGATGTGCTTCCTGGATCTGAAGGACGCCTACCTACACATCCCGATTTGGCAGCCCCACTGCTCCTTCCTAGGCTTCAGGATCATGGGCTGTCATTTTCAGTACACGGTGCTACCTTTTGGCCTCAACTCAGCCCACGTGGCATTTACCAGACTCATGACTGCAGTGGCAGCCCTACTCCGGGCCCAAGGCCACCATGTCTACCCATACCTGGACGACTGGCTCGTCAGGGCGAGATCCCTGAAGGGAGTGGTCCTCACTTCCTACTCACTTAAGAGTACACTCCACGACCTGTGGTTTACCATCAACCTCAACAAGTCTCGGATGCAGCCCACGCAGTTCCTCACCTTCCTGGGCTTCATCTGGGATACCAGTTTCCAAGAGTGTTTATCCCTCGGAGGACACGATTACGGCCGTAAAGAGGGCCTCTACGCACTTCCTTACCCGACCAGTGATTTCGGCTTGGTGGTACCAGCACCTACTGGGTATCGTGGCAGCTCTCCTCTTGGCCATGCCGTACACAAGGCTCAAGATGAGGAGAGTGCAGCTGCACTTCGCAGCCTCATGGAATCAGGAGAAGGGCTCCTGAGCGAAGCTGGTCAGCATACCGCCTTCTCTCCACTCAGACCTTACATGGTGGTCCAAGGACTGCAATTTGCGGATGGGTAGGCCATACGGTAGCCGGCTCCACAGGTCACCATTGCTATGGACTCCTCCATAGACGGCTGGGGAGCCACTCTGGACAGCCAGAGTTCACAGATTCTGGACCCGGCAGGAGTCGCATATCAACTGGCTGGAGCTCAAGGCCTTCCTTCCACTCAGCAGGGGCAGGACTGTCCCCCTCCAGACCGATAACTCCACCAGCATGTACTATGTCAACAAGCAGGGGTGGGGTACCAGGTCCCTCTACGCTGTGCGAACCAGAGGTCAGCATATGGAAATGGGCCCTGGAAAATATCTCCGGGCCGGCCACCTCCCGGGGGAGGCCAACTTGGTAGAGGACAGGCTCAGCAGGATGGGAGCAGACAATTACGGATGGCAATTGAATGACCAGGCCCTACAGGTGGTCTTCAACGCATGGGGCCTTCCTCAGGTATAACATTTAGTCTCCTGTACCAACAGGAAGTGCCTGCAGTTTGCATCTTGGCAGGTACAGGGTCCCGGCTCCCTGTGCAACGCCATGCAGATTCAATGGGAGTGCATGACAGTCTATGCCTCTCCTCCCACACCTCTGGTCCCCAAGGTGTGCCGCAGGATAAAGGAAGCTGCTCGACTCAGCATCATACTGATAGTGCCTTGGTGGCCAGCGAGGCCGTAGTTCTCCGAACTGCTCAGCCTCTTAGACAGACCACCCATTCACCTTCCGCTGTGCCCGGCACCTCTGCTGTCCCAGCAGGGGGGGGCCGGGTTCTCCACCCTGCTCCTCAGAAGTTAGGCCTTGTGGTTCCTGAGCAGGTCACCCTCAGGCACCTGAGCCTATCTTGGGCTAACCTGGAGATCATCTAGGGCGCTTAGAAGCAAGACCACTAGGAGCCAATACAAGATTAAATGGAGCAGGTTCTGCCACTGGGCAGAGTCTAGGGAGATCGACCCCCCTGACATGCATACTGGACAATGTGCTTTTGTTCTTGGCACACCTTGCCCACTCAGGCGTGCAGGTGGACACATGTTGCACCTATCTGGCAGCCATAAGGGCCTACAGGAATTCGAAGGCGGAGGTCTTCTCCTCTTCCAACCCAATAGTCCAACATCTGATGTGCTTGTCCAGGCTCTACTCCCCCATCAAGAAGCCACATCCTGTGTGGGATCTCAATGTGGTGTTGGGCGTCTTGGCGCACAAAAACTTCTAGCCAATCATCCGCAGACATCAGGCTGGTCACCATCAAGACAGCTCTGTTAGTGGGACTCTCCTCCACTCGCAGAGTCAGCGAGAGCCAGGCTCTGGTGGCTTCAGAGCCCTATACCACTTTCCACAGGGACAAGGTGGTCCTACGGACACACCCGGCGTTCCTACCTAAGGTACCATCCGCTTTCCATCTGAACGGGGAAAAAGTATTAACTACTTTCTTTGCGGACACCAAGAACGAAGCCCAGAGAGTCTTACACTGAAATTCTATCTGGATAGGACCAAGGGCTTCCGCAAATGGGAGGCTCTGTCACCTTTGGTGGCTCCAGACCCGGTTATCCAGTATCCAAGGCTTCCATCAAGGAGGCCTATGAGGGGCAGTGCAAACCGCTGCCAGCCAACATGCACAGAGACAAGGCCACTGCCCTCGCCTTCCAGCTGCAGGTTCCATGGCAGGTCAGAAGCGGGGCAGCCACCTGGGCAACCCCTTCAGCTTTCTGTAAGCACTACTGTTTGGACGCCGGCTCTAAATCGGACACAGCCTTCCGACAGGTGGTTCTAAGGAACCGATTTGTTTAAGCAGGGTCTCCTCTCCACCATGGGGCTACATTCAGTTGTAATTGCCCATATAGTATGGAGGAAAGGGGACGGGACATGAGAGTAATTGCAAGTTACTCACCGTAGTGACTAGTCCTTAGTCCCCTTTCTTCCGTACGTCCCACCATCCCCCCCTAAATACAGGGTATGGTGGGACAATGGTAAATATTGTCGACACGTCAATGGGGACTGAGGAGTTGCGCCGGTGGGTGGAGTCAGAGGAGTGCATTCTCCTAGGGCTGCACCCCCACTCGCCCCTAAATTTAAAGGGGAAGGTTTTTCTGGTGAAAAAGGTTTGGTCTCCCGTCCCTAGGAAGGGGCACCCATACAGTATGGAGGAAAGGAGACTAAGGACTAAGAGTAGGTTAGTCACTACAGTGAGTAACTTGTAATTTCTTGGGTCGTCTTCTGGCGTCCAAGGTGGGTAGGTCCTGGCTGAAGTTTTGTCCTCGGCGGGAACCCTTTGTTTCCTGCCGAGGTTCCAGAGTGCCCTGGTGTGCCCGAGTGAACCAGGTCCCACTGGACAGCTACATGCCCCTTTCTGTAAACTGCCAGGAGTGTGCAGAAGTAGTGTGTGGGTTACTGTATGAAAGTCTGATCCTGGAAGCTGGAGAAAAGTCGACCACTGGAGCTGAATCCGAAGTGAAAGATGAAGAAAAGACGGTTGTAACCGATTTCAGCGACCAGGATGCCTGCTGTGACTGGAGCCTGTTCTGACCCTTTCATCCATGCGACCGAAGAGTCGTGAAGGCGGCGACTCCAACCAAGAGACTGTTGGGACTCAGTCTTCAGTGTTAGGGGAGTTTTCCTAAAGTCTTCTTGAGGTAAGACTTCATAAAACTATCCCAATGGTGTAGAGGTCCCCAACTCTTAGTATCAGTCTGTACTACTCATGGAACTTTGGTAGAGTGGCAAAGCAGTCGGGCTCATCATAAGAGGAAGATGTGAGCTCTAGGTAAGTACACTGAACTCAGTTAGTACAGTAGTCCAAAGAAACACTTAAACCAATAAATGTAATTAAAATATATATTTATTTACACACATTGTTTTAATATATTTTGATTACTTAACCAACACCCATAGGATTACTTAAAAATACTTTCAAAAGGCCACTGCTAAGGTGGTTGCTCAGGGAACAGTTGTTAGTGATTGACATTAATGACAGTTCTACCGTATTGGTACGACCGCGCACAGACAAAGATATACAGTAATGGTATTTAGTTAGCAAACCACATAAGATAGTCTTTGGGAGGAAAAAGATTGGTTAGTCATAGTAGCAGGTTTAAGGTTCTAGAGGTGTTTTCTCAGCAAACTAAAGCTTTAAAAATCTGATCCCTAACTATGCAAAAGTCAGTTTGGAGAAGGCTCAAAGTTATACGAAGCAGCAGAAACGCAAAAGTTTCAGTGAGTACTTTCAGTTTCTAGTTTAAGGATGTTCAAGGACTCTTAATAGGGACACAAGCTGGCAGACTGTACACCCCTTTGTACACCAACACTCTTGAGCGAGCTCTTGGTGTAAGGTAAGCAATACCTTTTCACCCCACAGTACCGCAGAAGAAATGTTTGTGGCTAGATTCTCCTTGGTATAAAGACAATAATACGTTGTTGTATATGTTTTGTAATTGGGAATGCGTAGAGTATACTTATGTGTGGTAATGATTTTTCCTGTATGTAACTCACAGTATGAGATTCATGTTATAAATACCACTGAATTGTTTGTGTTCTTTTGTACAACCGGGGTTGCCCTGATCATTTGTCTTTATACAGTTCGTATTACCTGGAGAGATCAGGGAATAGCCAGGGTGCCCCTTGTTTTCTATGGATTCTCCTCTGGACAGCAGCGATGGACCCGGACTCTGGTGACAAAGGGCAGGATACTCAACGGGATATCTCAACAGCAGTTTGTCACTCTCTCTGAGAGAGGAGGAGAACGAGGGAGGAGGAGGAGAACGTGGGAGAGAAAAATCTCAAAGGAGAACCCAAAGGGTACCCAGCACCACTCCCATAAGGAGCTGTGTGTTGCAAAAGTAAAACAGATGCCTTAAAAGAGTAAAAGGTAACACAGAGAACAGAGTTCCAGAAGACAGAGCCCGTAAGAATGAATGAGTGGAAAAAGGCTCCACTCATCCAGGATACAAAGAAAAAGGTCCAGAGGTCCAGCAAAATGTGCTGTGGGTCTCACTAGGAGAGGGGATTAAGCATAAAACGGATAAATCTCCCTAACTGCTGAATAACGGTTTGACTCGCCTCAGCGATTCTTTTCTATTGCTTCATTCTAAATTCTTAGAGTAGGTCTACTCATACTGTTTTCAAGAGGTGTGTAGACTTAAAAGTAATAGTGTTGGTACGGTTTTATTATTCTTAACTTAATTAGTGTAAAAGCCTACCAATAGGATATACCTACCTTGAATAACTGTCTGTCCTTCTTAAAGTGTACTATTGGGTTTTAATTCCTCTGATCTGCCTGATGCATTTTTAAAACAGTCTTGGAGTAAATACTTGTCTGAGAGTTGCTTGTAGCCCCTCTGAAAAGTACATGGGTCCTTACTTCCCTTGAACTGCTGATTGCCTTTCTTAAGTCTGTTATAGTTCTTACTTATCCTAGAATTGTTTTGTACAATTCTGAAAAGTATCCTTGGTTAAACTGTCTATTCCTTTAATAGTAATAGTCAAATAAGTTTATTTCTGATGTTTGTTAATCTGCTTAGAATCACATGCTGTGCATAGGTCCGACATCCAGTGGTCACTGTGGAGTATTGCATTTTGTTTTTCGTAGTCGAAAATAGGACGTCGACAAGGCGTGTCTGTAACACTATCCCTATAGTGACGTGCGTTGTACCCACAATCCCTCATGCGTCAAGATCCCTCAGATTGTTTTTTTCCGCCCAGCTACTGGTCGCCTTTATGCGGCGCTCCTCGAGAGACATTGACTAATAGTTTCTTCGACCTTTGGTCGTTTGTTATTAATATCAATAACGTAGATCCCTCCCTCGACGCAGAGCCGTTTCTCTGCCGAGCAAGATCTTTGACGGAAGGACGAGCGGAGGAGATCCTTCGGCGCTGCCGAACACGTGGCCTGGCCTCGCCGGCCATAGACAGTAGGGAGAGTGGGGTTTTGTGGTCTTTCTTTCTTTTCTTTAAGAATGCCTTTCTCTTTCCCCTCCCTCTCTTTCGAGGTCATAGTCACACTTATTACCCTCAGCTATGGAGAGGACGCCATTTAGGTTTTGCCCGCTTTGCAAGGGTAAATACACCTGGAAGGATAAGCACAAACGGTGCAACCGTTGCTTACCCCTCGATCACCAGGAGGACGGCTGTGCGGCCTGTATATTATTAAAGCCCAAAACTCTAAAAGAACGCAGGGTCAAAAGGTGGGTGGCCTACGCCATGTCTAGGCCTGACTCCTCGCCCGCTGCCGCCGAGTGTGACGAGGACAGTGACTACACGGCCCCCGTAACAGAGGCTGTAGACCTCTCAAAGGAGCGTTCACGCTCCTCTTCTTCCGTCCCCGACAAGCCCGGCTCACGCCCAGCTTATGGGGATGAACACCCCGGCGACAAGGACGCACACAAAAAAACACCAAAGCACATACCCCCAGGCACACATTCGTCGAAGACGAAGGTAGCCATAACGCCAACGGGGACGCCGGGCCCACCGACGTCTTCCGCCGACCGTAAGGGTCGTCAGCCCTCCCTGCCACTGCTCCCGCGACAGGCGACTGGGCACTCTAAAAATAAGGGCGCTAACACCAAAATTTCTGGCGGCGCGCTTCGCAAGAGCGCTCACGTTGCCAACAAGGACTCGACGGGCAAGGACTCGACGACCAAGGACTCGACGGGCAAAGGCTCGACGTTTCATAGCACGACGGCGACCGATCCCTCGGATGAGAGTATGATCGCCGAAAGCCTCGCGCGCATAGCATCTAAGGACGGCCAAAGACGTACGTCGAGTGCAACGCCGAAAACCGCGCACAAGGCCAAAGATACGCCGAAGGCGCTGGAAAACAGATCAGGCCTGTTCCCGACGCCGACAGAAGGCCCTAGCCAGCAAGAAGGATACTCAGAAGGCGAAGGCTCTCTTTCTTCGTTATGGGACAGAACCAGACTATTACAGGAGGAAGAAACCCCCTTTTCTTTCCCAGACCGTCCTGGTCGACCTCAGTGGACCTTTGAAAGGTTCCAGACCTGTATGGACAAACTAAATAGGTTCATGTCCATCCCAGAAGACAGGGCACCCAAGAGACCAAGGGAGGCACCCCTGGAGAGTCCAAGGGCTAAATACCAGAAGTTTTATAACCCCATACAGGAGGACATAGACTCTTACAATCCCACTGAGGAAGACACCTTCTTCCAAGAGGAAGATGAGCTCACCTATGTTGAGGACCAACAAGAAGAGGAAGGTTTTCACGAGGAGACTAACCTATGTGAGGAAGGATTCCAGGAAGACACAGGCGAGGGCGACCCAAATCCCTGGCAGTCACCGGCTAGCTCGACTGACACAGGCAGTAGCAGTATAGTCATCAGGTCTACTGAAACTACACCAGTCAGGAACCCTTCGCCTGTCGATGATCAACCCACCTTCAATGCACTGCTGAAGAAGGCAGCAGCACATTTCGAGATCGAAACTGGGGAGGTCACCCCAGACCCCGATTTTGTGGAGAGGATTATCAAAGAAAAACCCCCCACTAGCCAGGTTATAACCATCCTCGCCTTAGTTAAGAGACGTATTACACCTTCTCTTTCCACTCCGGCATTGGTGAGAGGGGTCAATCCAAGGATTGAGAAACTGTTCTCTCCCTCTCAATCAGACCCATTATATATTAAGGGTCACTCAATCCCGGACTCCCTGGTTGTGACCAACACCAGGAAAAGAGCAGGAGTCCCACTATCTACTAGCGAGGCACCCACAGACAAAGAGGGGAAGAAGCTGTATGCCCTAGCCAAGATAATCACCACCTCTGCAGCATTCTCTACCAGAATCGCCAATAATAATACCCTATTGGCAAGCTACGCCGATGCTCAATGGGCTAAGCTCAGACAGGACATCGAAGAAGCTCCCGAACCCCTAAGGACTCGTTTACTGACTACAGTTAACGAGGGCTCTCTGGTCAATCAAAGCATCGTCAAGAATACCCTCGATGCAGCAGAGACGGCTGGCCGCACTTTGGTACAAGGAATTTTACTGAAGCGCCACGTCTGGCTTCGCAATTCCGGATTTAAGGCGGAAACACAAGCGTCCCTTATTAATAAACCCATAGAGGAGTCCAACCTCTTTGGGAGAGCAGTGGATGATGCGCTGGAGAACGCGAAGAAAGAATTTGATACAATAAAGACCTTAGACCAAATTTCAAAACCCCCTAACAGGCGGGGATTTGGTAATAAGTGCTTTTTTCGTGGACAACGCCAGCAACAAAACCAACAACAGTACTCTGCCAGCAACTACCAAAGTAATAGCGGCCAGTACAATCAGAGGGGTCAACGTCGTGGCAAGGGAACAGGCCGGGGTTCCACCCCCAGAGGCTCCCAAGCCAACAACACCACCAAGTGACGCAAAGATTCGCATCCCCTCCCATGCAACGCGGGTCGGGGGCCGGTCAACATCCTTTCTTCCAGCACGGGAGGGTATAACATCGAACCGCTGGGTACTTTCCACCGTAGCCCGCACTACTGTATAGAGTTCAACAGTTCCCCAACATACAGACCCCCGAGGGGACGCCGCATGACACCAGAACACCTCGCCATCCTTCTCCAAGAAGTGGACCAACTACTGGAAAAAGGAGCCCTAGAGGTCGTGCCTCTATCTCAGGTAATGGAAGGTATTTATTCAGTGTACTTCCTTGGACCCAAAAAGGATCTAACCATGCGCCCTGTATTAGATCTGCGCCCAGCAAACAAGTTTGTCAAACCCCAAAAGTTTCGTATGGTGACCTTACAGGAAGTGATCCCACTGCTATCACAGGGAGATTACATGACAACACTGGACATGAAAGATGCATACTTTCATATTTTAATGTTGCCAGCGCACAGAAAATACCTCAGGTTCATGATAGAGGGCAAACGCTACCAGTTCAGAGTGCTACCCTTCGGCATAGCATCTGCACCTAGGGTATTCACGAAAGTACTGGCAGTGGCAGCGGCCCACCTGCGCAGGTTATCCATCCCAGTATACCCTTACCTCGACGACTGGCTCATAACAGGGGATTCTTACGAGACATGCTTCTCCAGCATGGGGTCTGGCATGGATTCACATGCTCATGAATATTCCCCGTCGTCAGGCTGGGAATCCTCGGTAAAGAAAAAACCAGTATCAGTTTCGTTTCTGATCTGTCTTTCGTAGTAATAACCAATCACTGGTCTCTGCGTCATACTGACCACAGCCAATGACTGCCCTCTACCTAAGCACCGCCTCTGGCAGCCATCTTCAGATTTTTACCGCACGTTCATGTGTTGGGATCCTCGTGCTATTGCTCTCGAGCGTTAGTGCTATTTTTCGCGCTTTTTCACAAAAAACTTCGATTCTTTCGGTCAAAAGAGCCTCAAGCTCCACCGATCCTACATCCGATCAACGGGGACCCGTGTCGGATTCATCTGTGCCCCTCAAGGGTGAAGATTTCGTCGAGCTACGCTTCGGAGGACTCCAGAAGCTTCTCAGGCCCGGTCTCGGAGATGGCCCAGGAGAAGGGAAGCTCGACGCCCGGAAAGCTGTTCAGGGTCTGCCCTGGATGCCAGCTGCAGAACGTCTTCAAGGAGGACGAACACTCTTTCTGCCTTTACTGCCTTCATGAGGACAAGACGCACGTGGAGAAGGACTGTGCGTTTTGCGGCAACATGTCGGAACGGACCATGAAGGACCGCCATCAACGTCTCGCCAACTGGCTGGAGGGTAAGAGCCCGTCTGGCGAGAAGAAGAAGAAATCCGAGCGGTCTTCTAAGACCTTTGAGGGCGCCCCGGCGACGGGGGCCCAACATAAGGCCAAGCACCGCGAGTCCGCTGGCACCGGGAGCGCCGAACGGTCGGGCTCTACGGGCGCCAGGCAGGGCGCACCCTCCCCGGCACCATCAACCACGAGCCAACGCTCTGGGTCGGGTAAGAGGAAGGCCGAGCACCCGGCGAAGTTCCTGGAGAGGCCCCGGTCGAGCTCTAAGGCAGAGGAGGAGCGTGGCAGTGCCCCCTCCCTCAAGGATAAGGCGGTGAGCGCACCTAAGGTGGTGAAGGCCTTGATCCATCCGACCAAGCCCTCTATCGAAACGGTCGCGGCGGCCCTGGCTCAGCCTGTGGTGGCTACACCAGTGGTGGCGACCTCAGGGCCCAGAATCTCCCTGCCTCCGCGGAGGGAGTCTTCCTTTGTGCCCATCGATAGGACCCCCGTGAAACCCTCCGTGGGGAAGAAGAAGGGGGGCAGGGCGTCGTCGTAGATTCGGCCTCAACCTCAGAAGAGGAGCTGATCGAGGTCTTAAGCCACGGCCTAGGCGTGGAAGAAGGCCAGCCCGTCGGAATGGACCCCGACGCAGGTGACGACGACGACATCGTCGAGGATACCGACGGGGCCCCTGCTCGCCCGTCGGATTCCCCTCTGCCAGCGCCGCAAGACAACTCGGCGGCCATTTTGTTGGCCATACAGTCCTTATGCTCCGAGATAAGGACGAGGCTACCGTTACCGACGGAGGAACCTCTCCCGTCGGGGGATCCAGAACCGGGACCTTCTGGTGTTCCCCCCACCAAGAAAAGAAGGATCCATCCACCACCTCCTTTTCAACCGTCGCGCCCCGTCCAGCCCTCCTCCCCGTCCACCCGAGGGGATGATACGGGGACTGACACGGCAGCGACGGGTACGGACGACGAGGGATACGACGAGGATTTTCCGTCGTCGCCTCCCACCAGGGCTTCTCCGCCCGACGAGATCGGATCTTTCCACTCCATGATCTCCAGGGCTTCCGAGCTTTTCCAACTCTGCCCTGAGGAGAAGAAAAAGGAAGGCTTCCTTTATCAGCGGCGCGAGGCCAAGAGGAAGACGGTCCTCGCAGTGCCTCTGTTGGACGACATTTGGGATGAGGGCCTTTCCCTCCTCAAGAACCCTTCCACGACGCCAGCTAGAAGAGACCGGTACGAGAAAAAGTCCCGGACACGGCCCCCCTATGCCTCCGGGCGCAGCCTACCCCGGACTCCGTCGTCTCCGCGGCAGCCAGGAAGAAAGCGGGGGGGGTGCAGCCTCCACATCAACTTCCCCGCCGGACGGCGAGGGAAAGAAATTGGATGCTATGGGACGTAGAGTCATCTCGTCGGCAGCGACGACGATTAAAGCGGCCAACGCCTTGGCTATCGTGGCCCGCTACGACAGGGAGCTCTGGTACAAGATAGCTCCCCTGCTGGATTTTCTGCCGGACGACAAGAGGGCGGAGGCCCTTGAGATCCTGCAGGAAGGTGAGGTGGCGTCGGACCACGCCATCACCGTGGCGACGGACATCGCCGACACTGGGTTCCGCCAGCTGGGCAACGGCGTTTGCCTTCGACGTCGTGGATGGCTCAAAGCTACAGACTTTCGGCAGGACGTCCAGACCAGAGTCCTGGACATGCCCTTCGACGGGAACAACCTGTTTGGGAAGACAGTGGACGATTCCCTTCAGGCCATCAAGGCGGATACTGAGACGGCCAGGGCCCTTGGAGTCCTGCAGCAACGACGAACGCCCTTTCGGAGCGGCGGAGGCAAGGGCGCCTCCAAAGGTTCCGGCGGCGGTTTCGCTTCCTACCGTCAAGCGGCCCGCTCGTCGTCGCAAGAGGCCTACAGAGGACGAGGCAAGTCTAGCGGACCCCGCCGTCGTCGCCAAGGAGGTCAAGGCGGCAAGGCCGCGTCCAAGCAGGATTGAACCGACCGTGGGGTCGGGCCCCCACCGAAGCACCCCGGTGGGAGGCCGGCTGGCGGGCTTCGTCAGCGTGTGGGAGTCCATCTCCACCGACCGTTGGGTGCTGGACGCCCTGGCCCGGGGCCACGCGTTCGAGTTTCAAAGAAGGTGCCCGCGCGTCCCCCCCGTGGCCAGGAAAGAACTTCACGCCCCTCAACTTCTCCTGGAGGTAAAGGCGATGCTCAGAAAGGGCGCCATCGAACTCGTCCCAAAGAGGCTTCGGGGCTCCGGAGTCTACTCGCGATACTTCCTCGTGAAGAAGAAGACGGGAGGATGGCGCCCCATCCTAGACCTGCGACGTCTGAACAAGTTCATCAAGGCGCAGAAGTTCCGGATGGTCACCCTCCAGCACGTCCTGGGTCAGCTGGAGGAAGGAGACTTCCTATCGTCGTTGGATTTGGAGGATGCCTACTTCCACATTCCCATCCTAAAGGGGCACCGAAAATTCCTCAGATTCGTGGTCCAAGGGCGTCATTACCAGTTCAAAGCCCTCCCCTTCGGACTACGGTCGGCACCCAGGGTATTCACCAAGTGCCTCACACCGGTGGCGGCGCAGCTGCGCCGCGAGGGGATTCACGTCTACCCCTACCTGGACGACTGGCTCATCCGCGCCAAGACGAGGGAGCTCGCCGTGGTCCACACGGCAAGGACCGTCCAACTCCTCACGGACCTGGGATTCTCCGTGAACTACGCCAAATCCCACCTGGTGCCCGCGCAAGTTGCACTGTTTCTGGGAGCGAGGCTCGACACAGTGTCCCTTCTGGCCTCCCCGTCGGAGGAGAGGACCAGGACCATCTTGGGCAAGGTGCAACGGATGTTGGTGGCCGACGCGGCCAAGGTGAGGTCCATCAAGTCCCTCCTCGGGATGATGTCCTCCTGCATCTACCTCATTCCCATGTGCAGGCTCCGGATGCGCCCGTTGCAAGAATTCCTGGATGCGCGCTGGATCCAGACGACGGGCAGCTTCGAGGAAAGGATCAAGCTCGACGAGAGTTTCCGACGAGCGATACGGTGGTGGGGCACCCGCGCGCATCTGACGGCGGGCATGGACTTCCAGACCCCAGCCCACCAGGAGACTGTGACCACGGATGCCTCCCTGGAAGGGTGGGGAGCGCACACCGAAAATCTGCACGCAAGGGGACTCTGGCTCCCGACGGAGAAGTCCCTGCATATCAACGTCCTGGAGCTCCGTGCAGTGTTTTGGGCCCTCAGGTCCTTCCTTCCATCCCAAGGTGGTGAGGATCTTCACCGACAACACCACCACCATGTTTTACATCAGGAAACAGGGCGGAACCAGGTCCCCAGCGCTGTCCAAGGAGGCGCAGGACCTGTGGCATTGGGCCGTCGCCCAAGGGATTTTTCTGGTACCGTTTCATCTGGCAGGGATAAAAAACACCATCGCCGACTCACTCAGCAGGGAGCTGCGCTCGTGCCACGAGTGGGAACTACGGCAGGATCTGGTGGATCGCCTCTTCCGACGGTGGGGCACACCCCAGATCGACCTGTTCGCGACGGCAACGAACACCAAGTGCCGGAGGTTCGCCAGCAGGTTTCCCCAGACGAGGAGCATGGGCGATGCTTTCTCGTTCCCCTGGGAGGGCCTGTTCCTCTACGCGTTCCCTCCCTTGCCTCTGCTAATCCGGCTCGTCAACCAGCTCAAGAGGTCACGGTGCAGGATGATCCTCGTCGCACCTGCGTGGCCGAGGCAGATATGGTTCCCGGACCTTCTAGACTTGTCAGCGTCCCCGCCGATCAAGCTGCCGGCGGACGTGGATCTACTCTCCAGGGAAGGAGGCGCCATCCTCCACCACGACCCGAAGTCGCTGAACTTGCAGGCCTGGCTCCTGCAGCGCTAGAGTTTGGAGGATACGACATACCGGCCGATTGCAGAGAGGTTCTTGCAAAGGCCAGGGCGTCCTCGACTCTTAAATGCTACGGACACAAATGGAAGAGGTTCTCTGTCTGGTGCCACGCACAGAAGATTAACCCTCTACGGATTACGGCTCCCCAAGTACTGCCGTACCTGCTGACGCTGGCCAAAGCTGGTCTGGCACACGCGTCCATCAAGATTCATCTTGCTGCGATCTCCCGATACACCAGAACCACGGGGCGGACGTCCTTGTGGTCTCATCGTCTGGTGAAAGAGTTCATGAAGGGACTGTTCAGATCGTTCCCGCCGGTGAAGGCTCCGGCCCCGGCGTGGGAGCTCAACGTGGTGCTGACCAAGCTCATGGGACCTCCGTTCGAGCCTCTGCACTCGGCCCCGTTGAAGTTTCTATCGTGGAAAACAGCTTTTCTTGTGGCCATCACCTCCGCACGACGAGTGGGAGAGATCCAGGCCCTTTCCTGCAAGGCCCCGTACTTGACTTTCCACGACACGAGGGTAGTGCTCAGGACGCACCCCTCCTTCATGCCCAAGGTGCCGTCGGACTTCCATCTCAACGAACCCTTGGTGTTGCCTGTGTTCTTCCCGTCGCCTTCGTCGCCGGCTGAGAGGACTTTGCACTCGCTGGATGTGGCTAGAGCGCTAAGTTCTACGTAGACCGCACGAAGTGTTTTCGGAAGACGTCACAACTCTTTGTGAACTTTGGACCTGTCAATCAGGGGAAGGCTCTCTCGAAGGCTTCCATTTCCAGATGGCTCTCCGGCTGTATCATGTACTGTCATCGGTTGGCAAACCGACCGCTGCCTGGCCATCCGAGAGCCCATTCCACCAGAGCGATCGCAGCTACCACGGCGTTCCTATCTGGTGTGCCCCTGCTGGACATATGCAGGGCTGCTACGTGGAGGTCGACGCACACCTTCACGAAATTCTACTGCGTCGACTGGGATTCCAGGGAGGAGTCCAGGGTCGGCCAAGCAGTGCTGCGCAACCTGTTCGCCTGAGGTGAGCCTGGTGAGGTAAGATGCTTAATGTTGAGTTTATGTGATGCTTAATGTTGAGCCTTTGCCACCTCCCGTGGTTGTGCATGTGTGTACTGCTATGTATTCTTTATTCATGAGCATGTGAATCCATGCCAGACCCCATGCTGGAGAAGGAACAAGTTACTTACCTGTAACTGTTGTTCTCCAGCATGGGTCTGGCATGGATTCACATGCGAACCCTCCCGCCTACCCCTCTGCGGCTCTTCACTTGGTCATACTGCCACTTCACGTGCTTCCAAATCTGAAGATGGCTGCCAGAGGCGGTGCTTAGGTAGAGGGCAGTCATTGGCTGTGGTCAGTATGACGCAGAGACCAGTGATTGGTTATTACTACGAAAGACAGATCAGAAACGAAACTGATACTGGTTTTTTCTTTACCGAGGATTCCCAGCCTGACGACGGGGAATATTCATGAGCATGTGAATCCATGCCAGACCCATGCTGGAGAACAACAGTTACAGGTAAGTAACTTGTTCCTTCTCAAACACCAAAAAGACTGTAAAATTTTGTTCCAACTGGGCTTCTCCATCAACGAGAAGAAGTCCAGCTTAGACCCCAGCCAAGTCAAACAATTCCTAGGGGCTCTAATTCGAACAAAGGACAGCCTTGTCTTCCCCTCCAACGAGAGGGTCCAAAACATGCTGTTTCAGATCCCTCAATATGTGGCAGGTCGAGAGGTGACGGTGCGCAAAGCGATGCGATTGCTTGGAATGATGGCGTTGTGTATTTATTTGGTACCTCACGCGCGCCTGCGCCCAATGCAAGAGTGGCTCAACAGCCAGTGGTGTCAGGCCAGCGGACAATGGGACGATCTAGTGGTGGTCTTGCAAGCCTTGGTTCTCTCGCTACGGTGGTGGACAAAGGAAAACCTGATAATAGGGAAACCCTTTGCCACACCCGCGGTGGAGGCCACTCTAACCACGGACGCATCCCTCACAGGATGGGGGGCTCACGTATCCCATCAGACTGCTCACGGAGTGTGGACTCCGAACGTAGCATCCAAGCACATAAACCTACTGGAGCTACTGGCAGTGTTCAAAGCACTAAAAGCCTTCCAGGAACACCTACAAGGGAAGACAGTGATGGTCCTTACAGACAGCACCACAGCCATGTACTACATCAACAAGCAGGGGGGCACCCACTCTCCAGGACTGTCCAAGCTGTCCCAGAATATATGGAAGTGGGCACTCAAACACAACATGTTCCTACTGTCACAACACGTACCAGGGGAACTCAATCTGCTAGCAGACGAACTCGGCAGAGACTTCCCCCTGCCCGAAGAGTACGAATGGCGATTGCACGAAGACATTGTCTTAGACGTCTTCACGCAATGGGGATTCCCGGAAATAGACCTGTTTGCAACTCTGGAGAACTCACAATGCCAAAGTTACGCCTCCAGGTACCCCCAGAACCAGTCCAAGGGGAACGGTCTGTCGATTCAATGATCAGGGAAATTTGTTTTTACGCCTTTCCCCCCCGACTCCCCTTCTCAACAAAGTGGTGCACAAGATGCACCAGGAGCAGGTTACCATGATACTA
Organism: Ambystoma mexicanum; assembly: GCF_040938575.1. Classification (NCBI taxonomy): domain Eukaryota; kingdom Metazoa; phylum Chordata; class Amphibia; order Caudata; family Ambystomatidae; genus Ambystoma; species Ambystoma mexicanum. The sequence goes on along the minus strand of NC_090934.1, from coordinate 306,258,644 downwards.
GTGGCCCCAATGTGGGCCCGGCAGCCATGGTTCGCTCACCTGATGGAGATGCCCCTATCTCCCCCAGTGAAACTTCCCTGCCCGTACAACATGCTGTCACAGGACAAGGGCAGGACACTGCATCCATGCCCGCAGACCATGAACTTAGCAGCCTGGCTCCTGAGATCATAGAATTTGGACATCTACAACTCCCGCAGAGATGTATGGACATCCTCAGGGAAGCCAGAAAACCTAATACTCGCCACTGCTATTCTAGCAAGTGGAAATGATTTGTCATCTGGTGTAGAGGTAACGGCATCAACCCGGTTGACTGCTCTCCCACTAACATTGTTCTGTACTTGACCCATTTACTGGATTCAGGTCTAGTGTTCAATTCCATTAAAGTCCACCTAGCGGCACTTTCTGCATACACTAGGCGTGTCACGGTATTAGTTTTATGACGGTACGATAACCCTATTGCCAAATGACGGTATATCATGGTTATCGCGGTATAGCAGGTGGAGGTAACTAATCTTAACAAATATTTTCTAAAAGGTTATAAATTGACAGATTTATCATCACAAACCAAACCAGGCACCCAGGGCCAGAATTGGGCTTTTCAACATACTTTCCACTGAAATGCCTTGCTTCCACCAAACACAAACGCACGTGTGGAGAGGGGGTCGGGGGGCCTGCTGCAACTGGCAAAGCAAACTGAATAGCTTTTCTTAAGTGGTCATTTAGGCTTTTTGCTCCCCCACTGGCTACTGGTGAAGATGAACATGCTGCCATCTTGATAACCTGCATGCCACAGATCAATGGAGGCTGATGGTAGTATACGCTTTTGCGCATACATACTCTCTCTTTACGTTACAGCCTTTAGTTTACTTGCGGGCCAAAAGGTGTTCAGTAATCACGGACATGTTACCCTTTGGTATGGCAGCAGGGAATACCGACAGATGAGTGAATTTCACAGTGTGACTTATTATATGTAAATTCAATGATAGAACCAGGGAAATCCCCCATTGCCATATGTTTAGAGAACATTATCCATTATAAATATATAAACCCCAAAGCCGCCACCCCAAAGTAAACCCTTTTCCTTCATAGCACTGTATCTATTCTTCCTATTGCTAACATATTGATTTTGTGTCAGGCACGTGTGGCTTATGGAATGGCATTAAAAACTGCTCCAACTGAAACTACTTGGCAGATGGCACATCCAACAGTGCAAGACCAAGACTGCGCAGCACTTGCTTACTGCAGCCTTTCCAAATCCGATTGAAAAGCACACTTAACGGTATGAACAGTATAATGGTATAAACAATGTGACGGTTATTATTGTTCAGTTAAGTGGTTCACGGTATCTTTAACGGTATACCGTTATACCGTTACATTCCTAGCATACACCACTTCCCAACTTAGTGTCGTGGTGGAAGATACCAGTTATCAAGGCCTTCATGGAGGGGGTAAAGAGAATACACCCTCCGATAGCTAAACCAGCTCCCGGATGGGACTTAAATGTGGTACTTTCTAGACTCATGGGCCCTCCTTTTGAACCCATGCACAAGGCAACTCTTAAAGACCTCACTCTTAAGACTGCTTTCCTAATAGCGATCACCTCCATTAGGAGAGTAAGTGAACTACAGGCTCTTTCTGTTCTAGACCCCTTCGTAACAGTTCACAAGGATAAGGTGGTTCTACGCACACACCCAAGGTTTGCACCAAAATTCATCTCGAAATTCCATGTAAACCAGTCAATAGAACTACCAACGTTCTTTCAAAACCCTTCCAGCTTGGGAGAAAAGTCTGCATACACTAGATGTACGCAGAGCTGTCATGTTCTACATGGAAAGAACCAGACCACTGAGAAAGACTAATCCGTTCTTTGTCTCGGTGGCAGCAGGAAGAGAAGGAGATGCAGTTTCAAAGTCCACTATATCTAGATGGATTATTCAATGCATCACTCTCTGTTACACTCTTGCTAAGAGAGAACTACCCTTCAAGCCAAGAGCACATTCCACTCGAGGCACTGGGGCTTCCATAGCGTTCATTGCAAATGTTCCCCTTGAGTCCATCTGCAAAGCGGCTACCTGGAGTTCTTTGCACACCTTTACAAAACACTACTGTCTAGATGCACACTCTAGATCTGACTCCCAGGTGGGACAGGCAGTATTAAGACATCTTTTCTCTACTGTTCCTTCTCATAACCCACCGCCAACTCCGGGTACTGCTCGCTAGTCTATGCACAGCATGTGATTCTAAGCAGATTAACAAACATCAGAAGACAATGCATTACTTACCGTAAAAGCATTTCTGATGGTTGTATCTGCTTAGATTCACATGCGCCCACCCTTCCTCCCCGCTCGGATGGAAGGAACATAGACACCTTTCTACATCTCTCTCTCTTTTCTGTACTCACTCGCGTATAGAAGGCTCCCTCAGGGCAGAAAAAATACAAAGAGGGACCTCGACGCGTGAGGGATTGTGGGTACAACGCACGTCACTATAGGGATAGTGTTAGACACGCCTTGTCGACGTCCCCTTTTCGACTACGAAAAACAAAATGCAATACTCCGCCGTGACCACTGGATGTCGGACCTATGCACAGCATGTGACTCTAAGCAGATACAACCATCAGAAATGCTTTTACGGTAACTAATGCATTGTCATTTCAGTAGGTTCTACAGACCTGGAATAGCTGTTCGTCTTGTGAAACTGTACCATTGGGTTATGCTTTCCCTGAATTGCTTTAGTGCACTTCATTTTTCCATGAGTAGCTGAATGCCCCTCTGAAAAGTATGAGTTACTTTACTAGCGCTGAACTGTGTTCTCAAAAGTAATACTGGTGGTGTAACTGTAGCAATTCATAATGGAATAAAGTTACATATTTTGCAATATATAATCTTAATAGTGTTGGCCTAATTAAGTGATTCAGTAACTGAATAACACTTATGACCAATAGGGTCTGCGATCCTTCAATTACTTATGGTATTCTAAAATTCTAACTACTGTGGATTTACTGCCCAAGAATAGCTTCATGCCATTCTGAGTGTTACTTTAGGTTTGCCTCACCTTGAACTGCTTATTGCTATTCTTATTTAGGTTATTCTTTGGTTGGTATACCATCATTAAGTTTTTTTATAAATGTGTTTGACTAATGTGATGGTACTTACTTCCCCAAGATTTATCTTGGCCTACTTGTATTTAAAATAAATCATTATACTCCTACGTCCCATCCCCTTTCCTCCATCCTGTATGGCTTCAGCAGTTGCCCGTCATGTGACTGTTCCTTTCCCACCTCAGTTCTGCATGCGCTCTGCATCCGGTGCCTTGGGGAAGACCACGGTTGGGAAGGCTGCTTGGTGTGTCTCTCACGCCCCCGTCCCTCAGACCAGCTTTGCGCAATAGAGGGAGTTATTCTCCAGAACTCTGCCTGAGAGCATTAAGGAATATGTATGCAGGAAGACCTAAAAGGTATATGTACCCTTCTCCAAAGTACCCTGCAGAGGTGAGTCCTTTTGGGGAAGCCTGTTGATGAGAGGTGTCAGTCGGACCCTCGCAATGGCAGGCAGGACACCCAGGCTCTTGTAGCTACCGGCTTAATGGCCGAAGGGTCTAAGGGCCCTACTGGTTCCACGCCAAGTCCAGGGATGTAGCTGTCGAACACACAGAGAGGACTGTCTGGCTGTTGACGGATCTGGGGTTCTCTGTGAACTATCCGAAGTCCTGCTTGATTCCATCGCAGAACGTGCCAGGCTCAACACGGTCTCCTGCCTGGCAGCCCCCTCAGAGGAAAGGATGGCATCCGCACTGGGGCAAGGTGCAACGGCTGTTGAAAATGAAGACCCATCAAGTCACTCTGCATGATTTTGTCATGCATTTACCTGATGGGACTCTGCAGGTTGCAGATGCGACCCCTTCAGCAATTCCTGGATGCTCATTGGATCCAGGTGTCCGGAAACTTCGAGATGGTTCTCAACAAGGAGTTTTGTCGAGTGAGAAGGTGGTGGGGTGTGCGCTCCAACACAGCTGGGGGCACGGCCTTTAGAGCCCCCCGTACCAGGAGACGGTCACTACGGACGCGTCCCTGGAGGGCTGGGGAGCCCTTGCCGGACGTCTCCCGCCAGAGGCCTCTGGCAGCCAGAGGAGAGGGATCTCCACTTCAATGTCGTGAAGCTGTGGGCAGTGTCCTGGGCCCTCAAGTCGTTCCGTCCTTCAAAGGCAAAGTCGTGAGGCTCTTCACGGTCAATACCACCACAATGTTCTACATCAGGAAGCATGGGGGGGGGCAGATCACCAGCGCTCTACAGAGAGTTGCAGTACTTGTGGCACAATGGCTGTCACCCAAGATATGTTCCTCATTCCTTTCCACCTAGCGGCAGTCAGGAACACCATCGCCGACTCCCTCAGCAGGAAGTTGCGCTCTTGCCACGAGAGGGAACTTCGACAGGATCAAGTGGACAGCTTCTTCCTCAAATGGGGCAGACCCCACACCGATCTGCTTGCGACGGTGAAGGATTCCAAATGCCTGCAACGGTGAAGAATTCCAAATGCCAGAAATTTGCCAGCAGGTTCCACCAGCCGAGGAGAATGGGTGACGCGGTATTCTTCCCATGGGAAGGTCTCTTCCTGTACCTGTTGCCTCTCCTGCTGCGAGTCAGTATAGTGGGTATGATTCAAACCCTATTCTGCTAACAGCCATCGAATCGAGGGTGGTGCTGCAGACGCATCCCTCCTTTATGCCAAAGGTTCTGTCAAAATTCCACCTTAACGGGCCTTTGGTGTTACGTGTGTTTTCCGAAGCCTTCATCACCGGCTGAAAGGGCCTTGCACTCGCTGGACGTTGCTCGTACTCTGAAGTTCTACATGGCACACAGGTTTTTATTTCTTTTCCAGAAGACGTCAACTGTTCATAAACTTTGGTCCTGTGGACCATGGGACGGCCTTGTCCAAGGCTTCCATTTCCAGGTGGCTCTCCAGCTGTATTGCACCCTGGCATTGGATGGCTAATCGACCGCTCCCTGGCCGTCCGAGAGCCCATTCTACCAGAGCTATCGCTGCGACGACAGCGTTCCCGTTTGGATTACTGCAGGGCTGCTACGTGGAGGTCCACACAAACCTCCACAAGATTCGACTACATTAACCGGGAATCCAGAGAGGAGTCCAGGGTCGGCCAAACAGTGCTACGCCTATTCCGGAGGTAAGAGTAATTGCTTCTGTTGAGCCTTGCCACCTCCCGTGGTTGTGTAATGATTGTACTGCTATGTATTCTTTATTCATGAGGATGTGAAACCATGCCAGACCCCATGCTGGAGAAGGAACACGTTACTTACCAGTAATTAGTGTTCTCCAGCATACAAACCCTCCCTCCTACCCCTCGGCGCCTCTTCTTGGTCATGCTGCCACTTTACGTGCTTAACAAATCTGAAGATGGCTGCCAGATGAGTGGCTTATTGAGAGGGCAGCTATTGGCTGTGGGCAGTATGATCCAGAGTACAGTGATTGGTTTAGAGAGGAAATACAGTTTGTAAGTGAAACTGTTTTTTATTTTACTGAGGATTCCCGGTCAGACGGTGCGGAATATTCATGAACATGTGAATCCATGTGTAAGGGATCATTCCGACAAGGCAGCTGATGCAACCAAAATGCTAGTCTTTGACTTTTGAACAGCTTCAAGTTATAGCAGGTAAAAGGAAAAAAAAAATAAAGAAATTAATCTTTTCAGCCAGGCTTCCAAGTATTCCTTCTTGGTGCCTGGGAGGCAGTCCTTGTAAGCTTCCTTCTGGAATATGGGCTATATCTGGGCTTAGTCCTCATAAGCCCAACGGTAAGAGGCTCCTGCTGCTTCGCTTTCCAGTCGGTTCTGCAAAGTGGTGGAGAATTCACCATTAGTCCTACATCTCTCTCTGGTTTATATAGGGGCTGGATACTTCTGGTCCAATCAGAGTCCTTTACCCAGCTAAGTCTTGATAAACCCCCCCAAATCCCGCCCCCTTCCTTCCTTGAGGCTGTTCGCCATGATGCACTCCACCCGCGTGCCATGAGGTAAGGATTCTGGTGTGTATTGTGGCTTCGTTGTTCCTTGTTTTGGGGAGTGTTATACTTGACTTTTAATTGTCTTTGTGGCAATTCATATGGGTTCTCCGCCCTTTCCCTAGCCATGGTTGTGTGTCGGCGTGCCGTCTTGATAGCACCCAGACCTTCCTTTCCCTGCCGCGTGCAGAGCCGGTGGTCATATTCATCACAGGGGCTGCATGCCGACATCACGAAACGCGGGTCTCTCTTGTCGCAGAGCAGAGGCCAGGCTCTGGACGTCTCCCTCCTTGTTCGCCTGGGTCTTAACGCAGCCACGCTCTTGATTCCAATCACCTCCCTCCTCTGTGCGCAATCAACTGTGCATTCGGCCGCAGTCGGCACCCCACCACGTCTCCACCTCGGCGTCCATCTCCTCCTTCCTCACGGCCCCTTCCTCCGACTTCAAGCCGTCACACCATGGTAGACCCAGGCTGGAGAACAATAGTTAGGTAAGTAACTTGTTCCTTGCTTCAGTTGAGCCTTGCCACCTCCTGTAGTTGTGTAATGTTGTACTGCTATGTATTTGTTATTCATGAGCATGTGAATCAATGCAAGACCCCATGCTGGACAAGGAGTTACTTGGATTCGACACACGGGACGCCTTCTGCTGTCGAGAAATGTCCAAAGCTGCAAGCAGGATATCTGTATTCCCACTGCGAGGGTCATCTAGACTCAGTTAATGCCAAATCCACCTATGTGAGTACCTACCTTGTGGTCTTAGGAATGGTGATTTTTCACTGCTGGGTGTCATTCCTGGAATGCGAGTCCTAACTGTGTTGCCTCATAGACTTGCATTGTGGAGGTCCTTTTGCCCTGTGTCTTCACCAAACTGCTGCTGTTGGTGGTGGAGACTTGTCTCAGGAGAGAGAAGATGCATGTGCTTTGCCTTTCTGGACAATTGGTTCATTCAAGCCCACATCTTGGACCGGGCGTCTGTGCATGCGTACCGCACATGCAGCATTCTGTACGGTTTGGAGACTGACAACTCCCTCCCCCCACCCTGTAGTGAACTTATTTCAGATGGTACAGGTCTTTGTAGCCTCCACTTTTTTGTGCTTTGTGGGCCTCATACATCCTTGTGGTGCCAGAGCTCAGATTGTGAATGAGGTCTCTTGTGGCTACTTCATGCTCACCTGCAGCCAAGGGCTGGAAGAAGGGTGGTCTGGTGGGCATTTGTTGGAGCTGAGGGCAATCAGGCTGGCTCTGATTGCATTCCTTCCCCTCTGTGCAATGCAGGTGTGTGTTGGTCCTGAAGGACAACATGGTGGCCATGCACTACCTCAAGTGCAGTGGTGAGTTAATTGCCTCAGTGCAAGGATTCAATGCGATTGTGGTTATGGGCCCTAGAGAACAACTTGGTGGACAGTGGCCCATCTTGCCAGGACAAAGAACGTAATTGAGATGGCTCGGAGTAGACCTACTTTGGCCTGCCACAAGTGAGTGCCCTGCCAGGAAGCTTTGGAGGGAGGTCTTTACCTTCTGAGGTCTCCTCAAGTGGACCTCTTTTCTTCCAGTGTACATTGGAAGCGCAAGCAGTTTGGTATTGTACGAACGGACCAAAAAAAAAGGCTGGACCCTAACAAAAAGTCCAGAAAATGCATACCACCAAAGGTTCGAACACCAAAAGTTCCAAATTTTGGTAGCATGCATTTTTGGTAAGTAAAAAAAAAAGACTGCGGGGGCTGCGGGCATGTCCCCCACAACACCCCGCTCACCATACTATACAGTATAGTGAGCGAATGTTCGGAGGACACCCCTGCTGCACACCCGACAAAGGGGAAAAAAAACGGGGGGTTTCCGGGGTGCTGCTCACTATACTACACAGTATGGTGAGCGTGGGTTGCAGGGGAAAACCCTGCAGCTGCACCGTTAAAAAAAAAAAAAAAAAGACCCTGTAGCGCCGGTTCCCGATCACGGAAGTGAAAGGGAACTGGCGCCACAGGGACACAGCTTGAAGAAAAGGTACGTAGGTTTTGGTTATGTTGGGGGGGGGTTGTGGGTGGGGGATGTGTCCATGCGTGTGTTGTGGGTGGCGGTGTGGGGTGTCGGTATGTAGTGGTTTGCAGTGTATATTTGCATGGGAAATGTACAAACCTTTTGAGGTGAATACGTTTCTCATGCAAACTTGATGTGACGGAAAAATCACGCAAATACGAGCAGTTTTGCTCCAGAGAATCTTTCGCATGGAGCTCTGAAGAATGCATTTTGTTGAATGGAACTTCACATTTCTTTATGCATTCCTGCTGATCCCTGGTATACCGATGGTTCTCGGGAGGCTGCAGATGTTTGGGTTTATGTTGATTCTTTTGGCTCCAGACTGGGGGATGTGTTTCCCGGGAGTTCAGGACATGTCCATCTGCCTCGTTACCTCTGTTTGAGGGTTGCCCTGCTTTCCTACTGCAGAGGTCAGGGTCCTCTGAGCCTCAGCCTGAAACTGTTAAGTTATAAGGAATGGCACTTGTCAGCTGTTGTCCTGATGTGCCCCTTTCTGCTTGAGGCATGCCACCAAGTGTATTCCTGTAGGGGGTGCAAGTCTTGGTGTGGCGAAAGGGATCTGAACACTTTGGCTTGTTCAACTTCCTAGTCTGTATTTCCTGCTTTGCTTGTCCTGGTTAGGCATGCAGATTGAAACTGTAAAAGATTACTTGCCTGCCGTTTCTCTCTTTAAAAAGTCCCCCGAGCAGGGTTAATTTACTCACTTCCCCACTTTTAAGCAGTTGTGATGGGTTTGGCTAACCAGTTCCTCCATGCAGTTTTTGTTCCTATTTGGGAATTGAATTTAGTCTGGACTTTTCTTGTTTCTGGTATTGTTCTCGATTTGAGATCTTGCATCCATGTTCCAAAAGATTGCTCACCTTTAAGGCGATTCATCCGTGACATTGCGGAGTGTGCTCCTGGCACTGTTTTCTAAACTTCCATCCTTTGTGTTCTCAGGGGAGAAGCTGGATTGGCGAAATTAGACTTTCCTCCTCATGTTTGTTAGTATTTCATCTCTCTGAAAATCCATCCTCTTTTGTTTTTTCTGACATAGGTGGTAGTTTTCTCGCTCTCCTCCCCTCTCCAGATGACTCCAGATTTATGTATTGCTATGTGTATCTATCTAAGATGATGAAATCCATTAGAAGAACAAAAAACCTACCTGAAGTAATGTTCTTAATCCTACGTCACGTCCCCTTTCCTCCATACTGTACACGCGTCCCTCGCTAGGAACGGATACATTTATTTTTCACCAGAATAAAAATAATCTTACCCTTTTAAATTTAGATGCGGCCTCTCTTCAGTCCTCTTCCGCGTCAACGGGAACGGACCTCTTTCACCAGTGCTCCTGGGTTAGGCCTCCGGCCATGTAATTCCACATGCTCTTCTCAGGAAGAAGTTATTATCTTTTTCATTTTTTCTCTTTTCATTGGCAGGTACTGCTCTGTCCTCTGGTGCCCCCCGATCCCTCACCCCCCCCTGTCTTGCATGTCGATGGCGGGTTTCAGCAGGTGTCCAACCTGCGAGAGTCCCTTCCCTACGTCCAACCTCCATGCACTCTGTCTCTGGTGCCTTAGCTCAGACCACAGCTGGGATGGCTGCACCGTGTGCAACAACCTGACCCTGTGCACTCTGAAGAATCGGTTGGCCAGGCAGGTGGAGAGAACTCTTCGAAAGGTCATCTCTAGAGGTCCTCAAAACATATGTGAAGAGGAAGACCAGGCCCAAGGTAGGTGATCTGTTCTCCTCTGCACCCCGTAAGGCGACTCCTTACCTGGGAAGTGCCGAAGTAAGAGGGACCAACCAGTTCTGAAACCAGCAAGAAAACGGGCTACTCCAGCTACCGGGCCGAGGGGTCACAAGATCCTACCGGTCCTACCGCTGAGGGTCCGCAAGGCTCTAGTACTGTGCCCAGTCCTGAGGGGCTTTGCCCCAGTACCCAATCTATGTCCAAAGGGGGGGGGTGGCGCCTGTACGCAGCACTACCGCACCATGGTTGAAAGAGCAATCCGCCTCCCAGGTCTCGAACCGAGGTGCAGGGAAGGTCCCAACCTTCACACTTCAGCTTGCAGGTGGAGACCGGACACAGCTCCAATCACCACGCCGCAGCCATGTGGCGTGGAGCAAAACAAAATGGCTGCAGGGCCAGAAAAAATGGCAGCTCACCCCACACCTTTCCCACCCGGAAATCAGGCAGGGGAGCGTGCATCCAGATGGGATTGGACAACGCCTGTTACTTGGTCCACGTCATATCCCTCCACTTCACAGGTAAGGTACGCATCCCCCAATTTAGCAAGACAGGGCCTGCCTAGGACACCGCAGCCTCAGGTCCTTATGCCCTCGGGAGCCCCTACACCATTAGGCGCACCTCCTGCTTGCGAACATAGGTTCTTTGAGAAGTTCCTTACCCTCATGAGATCACAACAGATGGGTAGTATCCTCAGGGATGTAATCGGGGACATGCTCCCTCCAGTTCAGCCCCAAGCTCCTTCTGGGGTCCAGCCCCTGGCTCTAGCACAGCCCTTTGCTCCCATGCCCACGCCAATCACAGCTGCTTAGCCCCCAGTACAGCCAGTCAGCACGTCACAGCTGTCTGCGCCCCGGAACTCCTCCGGCACCAGGACACAACTGCAGGCACGGATGAGGAGGACCATCCGGACACACCATCGGCAGCTAAAGCATGCCATGACAGTCTGGCGGGTCTGGCTGAGTATCTAGGCAGACCTCAGCCCTATGCGGAGCAACCAGCGGCGGGGCTCCTGGTCGAAGTACTTGCACTTCGTCCGGCCATGAGAACCGGCATACCTCGCCAGAAGGATGTGGAATACCTAGCCAAATTGGGCTGGGTCAAGCCACACTCCACCTGGCCCACCAATAAGCGCCTGGATGCCAAATACAGGCAGACTGAAGGGGACTCCCTCTTACTGTTGATGCACCCCCTGCCACACTCCTGTTTATAGCAGCAGCCTCGCTGTACTCCAAACCGCAGTTTCCTCAGCTGCATCCACTTCGGCACTCCTGGGCAAAGAGGAAAAGCTTTTGGGGGTGTTTGGTAAAAAGATCTACTCAAATGCCACACTCCACCTGCGTCAGGCCAACGCCATATTGGCGGCTGTTAATCAGAAGTTGTGATGGGAGATCACAGACTTCCTTCCAGAGCTCCCTGCCCACAGCCTGGCAAGGTTTAAGGAAGGTTTGGCAGAGGCCAAGATTGTGGCCCAGGATATAATAGAATCTACAGTGGTCTACAGTGACACCTCAGGCAGAGCCCTATGCATTGCCACCAACAGGACGGCTTGGCTCAGGGCAACGAAATTCAACCCAGGTGTGCTTCCTCGACCTTTGACGGGGGGAGACCTGTTTCACTCTACAACAGACAAGAAACTAGACAAGAAAAAGAATAACTCAGACAGCTAAACCCTTGTCTATCTTAACTAAGTCCACACCCAAGACCTACAGCCAGGCTCACCAGCACTCTGATAAGGGTCGGTCCTTCGGAGACTTCAAGGGCATCCAAGAGTGGTATCTAGGCAACCTGACAGGTCTCCGAGACAACAGAGGCGCAAGCAGCACAAGGCGGCTACCAAGGGTTTTTTCCTGTCCCACTCCTCAGCACTAGCCTCAGACGGAAAAAAGTTGTGACAGGTCCATCCGGATCCACAAGTCTCTGGCGGGGGGGGGGGGGGCAGGCGTGCCCTGCACATACACTCCTGGCGGATTAGGTTCACAGACCGGTGGATCCTCTCGGTAATGTCCACGGGCTTCCGGCTGCTGATTCCTCTGTTTTGTCTTTCCTCCCCTCGGCTCCCGCAGGTTGGAACAGCAACTCTGTTAGCGGAAATCGGCTCACTCGTAATGATCCAGGCAGTAGAGGGAAGTCCCAGCTTTTCAGCGAGGCATGGACTTCTATTCCCGGACATTTGCTATACCCAAAAAGAACTAGGCTGGACTGAGAGTTGTTGGACCTTTCTTGCTTAAACCTTTCCCTTCCCCTCCAAAAGTTCAAGATGGTTACCCCAGCCTTCATTGCAGAGACTTTGTGTGGGGGAGACTGGATGTGCTCCCTGGATCTGAAGGATGCTTACCTGCACATCCCAATTTGGGAACCACATCGGTCCTTCCTGCGGTTCAGGATCATGTTTTTTTCACTTTCAATACAGAGTTCTACCCTTTGGACTCAACTCGGCCCGACAGTCTTTACAAGACTAATGAATGCGGTGGCAGCTCAGGGCACAAGGCCACCACATTTATCCATACCTCAACGACTGGCTAGTCAGGGCGAGGTCTCCGGAGGCAGTACGTCACACGGCTACCAGCCCCATGCATACCCTATACAATCTGGGATTTTCTAACAATCTCAAAAAAATCACAGCTACTGCCCACTCAGACATTTCTGGGCATTAAATGGGATACAAGGACCGAGAGGATCTTTCCCTCAACAGACAAGATTGCAGCAATCAAAAGGGCTACGAGGCACTTCCTCAGCAGAACAGTAACCTCAGCTTGGCGGTACCACCACTTGCTGGGAATAATGGCAGCATGTCGCATACGAGACTCAAGATGGGGAGGCTGCAGCTTAATTTCTCTGCTTCCTAGAATCAGGGAGACTGGTTCTCCGGTGGAGTCTGGTGGGGTACAGACACCAACTTGCTGATGGGCAGGCCATTCCAGCTGCATTTACCTCAGGCCACCATTTTTATTTATTTGCATTTGTATAGCGCACATCGGCCCGGGGCATCGTGGCGCTGTTAGTTAGCTCGCTTGGTACAGGAATACATTGAGGCAGGTAGAATAGTAACATGTAATGGCAGTGTTGATATAAAGGATCAAGGGTTACATTTAAAAACATATATCAGAAAGATGGACAGAAGACTTAGTTGGTACAGGAGTACATTGTGGCAGGTAGTCATACATGTAATGGCAGTGTTGAAATGTAGGATCAGAGGTTACATTTAAGCAGATATATCAGAACGTTGTAGAGCAGACTTAGTTGAAGAGAGTGGTTTTCAGCAGTTTGCGGAAGGCAGTGTAGGATTTTTCCTTTTAGTGCTGTGGGTAGTGCATTCCAATTTTGGGTGCCAAGTGTTGAAAGCTGAACCTGCCAGCTTTGCATCTTTTAAAGTTGGGCACATGACCACAGACTCGTCCCTGGAGGGGGGCGGAGGGAGTGGGAGCTACCCTGGACAACCACATTGTCCATGGAGTCTGGTCTCATCGGGCGCATCTGAAGCACATCATTTGGCTTGTAATCATGGCCATCTCGCTTGCTCTCATGGCCTTGCTCCCCATGATCAGCAGCAAATATTTCTGTATCCAGACAGTTCCACCTGCTTGTGCTACATCAGCAAGCAGGGCGGGACCAGGTCCCTGCTTCTCCGCAGGCTTTCGATAGACATCTGGGAGTGAGCACTGTCGAACAACGTTCACTTGTCAGCGGGAACCCATCCAGAAGGCGGACAGACTCCGCAGATTGGGGATGGACTATTACGAGTGGCATTTGTACGAAGAAGTCCTCAAGGGGCTCTTCGGCATGTGGGGCCACCCTCAGATGCACCTCTTCGCCATCAGTGCCAACAGGAGACGCCCTCTGTTTGTCTCATAGCTGGGGCAATGCAGGAGCTTGTTGGGCGATGCATTCAAGATCCCGTGGCACAACATAACGTGTACACTTTACCCCCACTCCTTTGGTTAACAAGGTCATCTGCAGGACCAGGGAGTCTCGGAGACTCCGACTCTTCCTGTTAGCACCATGGTGGACCATGAGACCCTGGTTCTCGGAACGCCTCTGTCGGATCAGCCCTGGTACACCTCCCGGTGGGCCCAGCCCACTTTCTCTCCCAACAGGGTGGGGGAGGGGGGGGCACAGTGGTTCATCCTGTTCCTCAGAAGTTGGCCCTCGCAGCTTGGTTCCTGAACAGGTTACCCTAAAGCATCTGCACCCGTCACAAGATAACCTGGCTATCATACAGGGGGCTAGAAGTGACTCCACCAGGAGTCAGTACAAGAGCAAGTGGACTAGGTTCTGTCACTGGGCAGAATCAGAAGATTGATCCATTAACATGCTCGCTGGACGATGTTGTAGCCTTCTCGGGTCATCTGGCTCATTTAGGAGTGCAGGTGGACACATGCTGGCGGTATCTAAAGGCCATAGGAACAAGAACTCTGGTGACTATATCTTCTTGTCCTCCAATCCGTTGGTTAAGAGACACCTGGTGGCTCTAACCAGGTTATATCTACCTATGAAACGGCCACATCCAGTCTGGGACTTTATTTTGGTGCACGGTGCCCTGGCGCACAAACCATTCGAGCCCATTGCATCCGTGGACATCAGACTGGTTACCAGTAAGACGGCCCTGCTGGTGGGCCTTACATTGGCATCCAAGGCTTCTATTGCAGGGTAGATGGTTACAGCCATTAAGGAGGTGTACAAAGGGCAGAACAAGCCTTTGCCAGAAAACATACACACCCACTCCATCAGAGCTAAAGCCACGGCGGTAGCTTTCCAAAGACACGTACCATGGCCGATTATCAGCAAGGTGGCTACGTGTGTTACGCCCTTTGCCTTTTGCAAGCACTACTGCTTGGATGCCAAGTCGGACGCAGCATTTAGCCAGGCAGCTTTGAAGAACTTGTTTTCTTAGAGGGGCAACTATCCTCCCTGCAGCTGCATTCAGTTGTAATCGCCCATACAGTATGGAGGAAAGGGGACAAGACGTAGGAGTAATAAGTTAGTCACCGTAGTGACTAACGTACTCCTAGTCATAGTCCCCTTTCTGACACACGTCCCACCAGCCTCACCTTTAATAAAACCTGTGTCATTAGGCAATCATAATGTTGACGCATCAAAGGGGACTGAGGAGTGGCACAGGCAAGTGGAGTCGGGGTGGGGGGGGGGCAGATTTTTTCTGTTTTAAAAAGGTTCCGTTTCCGGTCCCTAGTGAGAGATGCCCATACATTATGGAGGAAAGGGGACTATAGACTATGAGTACGTTAGTCACTATGGTGAGTAACTTATTTCTGATGGATTAGTCCTTCCTCCCATAGGTTCTTGATAACCCACCCTGCCCCTCTTGGTACAGAACTCGTACACCTCACTTGTTCTTTCCCTATGCTACAAAATGCTAGTGAATTGGGCCGAACCGGGGTCATGGGCAAGGTGAATCAATATATGCTGGCCCTGATGCCACATCCAACATATAAACTCACAGAAATGCCAGGTGAAGCAGACATTGTGCTGTACCCCACCCCATGGTGGCTGAAATAGTTTGAAGACCGCTGAAGATTTTGAATGTCTAACATGAGGCATCTTTGAGAAGAAGTACTAATCCATCAGGAACGAATGTTACTGGAGGGAAGTACTTTTTTCTTTGTTTCTCCTGTAGGTTGATATTGAGCTGCAGCCATTCCTCCTGCTTTGTATTATGTTTGGCAAGTGTAGGACCCCCACTTTGATAAGCAAACTCCCCTTTTGCAAATGGTATGCTATTTTACAAGACTTGTCTGCTGTGCCAAAAATCACCACTGTAGTGGTCAGAGTGCCTGGCTTCTTTACAAGTTGGTGTATTGTCCGTGTTAGTATTATTTCCTCTCTGCAAGAGAACAGAGCTTTAGATTGCATGGCATCCAGAATACCCAACAAACTCCTCTATTTTATAGTGCACAGTTTACAATGAAATGGTCCCTTTTGAAATGGAGCAAGATCAGTGTCTAGTTTTTAATAATCTAGGATACATTATCTACTTAAATCTTTAAATTGACACAATGTTTACTCCAATATTTTCATTGATGAAAACGGAAAGCATAAAGTGTTCTGAAGTTCACCATAGCATTTGAACATTCTAAACTTTGTTTTTAGCGCTGGCACCAATCCCAAAACTGTTATCTGACTCTTTCCTTTCCCTCTTTAGATCCGACCTCACATTGCAACCTTGCGCAAGTATACATACGGAAAACATATTCTAGCAAAGCTAGAAAAGTATTATATGAAGAATGGCGTTGATTTAGGGCCTATGTGTGGCCCCCCGAATGGTATCCTATGACAGCATGCTTCAGAACAGGAAAATCAAACGGAGCATCATGCCTAAAGAACTAGTGATATGGAATTCCATTTTACATTGAAAAGACATTGTCTGGTTGCTCAGCTCGGAGCACAAAACATAAAATCTGTAAATTTCTTTAATTTTATTATGCATAATATGTACTAATTATAATTTTATTTTAAATTAACTGATTGCCCTGCGGTATCACTGTTGTATAGAAGACTTGTACAGATAAACACGTGTACATGTGTGGCCACATATATTTTTTGTTCACTTGTTTCAGTATGTTTAAATGTGGATACAATCGGGGTAGCTTGTTTTAAACAAATTAATTTTAATTCATCCTCCGTGTGTATTGTGCAGATCAATTCCTTTTTGGGTTTGTTTTAATTTTAGCCCAAACCCTTGGCAAGATTTGAATTTTATTTTAAGCAGCACAAACACCCAAAGTAAATGGCATTTATACATATAAAGACATCAAGACCTTTCAAAATGTGAAAGTGTTTCCTTTACAAAGGAGTGTCTTGTACTTTTTTAATTTTTTTATTTAAGCAGCTAAAGAATTTAGCTAGCAGTATATTTCTTTTTGAAAGAGTACCCCAAAAGATTTTAAGCTAAAGGGGGGTTCAATTGTTAATAGTGTTTAAATTAATATTAAAAGGCAAAATTTGAGTTAGCATGAGGGAGAACACCCGAAAATCCAACTCTGACTTGGTCTTGCTTCTATAAATATATAGTGTATACTTGTTGTAGACTTTGCATATATATATAAAAATTTGTAGTATTTTCTTGTTTTGATGTTAATCTGTATCTATAATGTATCCTAGTAGTGAAACATACTTTTGATTGTACAATTGTACATTTGTAAACCTCTGTAATGTAAATGTGGAAAAGTTGAATCAACATAAAACTGTTTTTGGTATATAAAAAATAGCAAAACCTGTGCATTTCAGTGTATATTCACACCTTTTATGGTCGTAACATATAGTGTTGTATATTGTAAATTGTAATTTGAACCAAAACTTTAAGATAACTTTGGGGAAACGTTTTTTCCTCTTTATACAGCCTAGTTAATGTTTAAAAAGGAAATATCTTGGTTTTATTTGTCACCTAGTCGAACGCGTAGCAATCATTTCTAAATGTTCTGCAGAGAAAGACACATTTCAGAATAGTGTTTTTTTAAATCTTAACAGAATGTAGTTTTTGCTTTTTTGTGACTGTAAAAAAAAGAATTTAATAAGTCAAGAATACAGAACTCCTCCCCTTACCTCTCGACCTCTGAATCAGCGATCCCTGCCCACCCCTTCTCAAATGAAGCCTTTCCTCTTCCCCTCCTATTTTGTACAGAAGATAAATTGTATTTTGCATTTTGTCTACTTGTAAGTGAATGTAACATACTGTCAATTTTATTTGTTTGAATATAGAAGTGTAACACTACACGGTGTACATTTACAGAGCCTTGTGTATATTTCCCATGAACTTTTTTGCAAGCACACTTGTAACCATATGTGTATAATTAACAAACCTGTGTATGCTTATGCCTAGGCAACTATTTTTGGTAACTCTTGTGTAGATGGTCTCTAAACAATGTGTGATCTTTATTTTGAAAATACAGAACTTTGGAATCTGGTGCTTTTGTCCAAGTTGATCATTATTGTATTTCAGTGGTTTCCCTTAGGAATGTCCACTTAAGTGTTTCTCATTTGGTATTGTTTCCTATGTGCTTGTGATCTTATGAAAATTGAGTTATGGTGCCACTGTTGGGTAAATGTTTGATTGTCACGTAGAATGAATACCATCAAGGAGAATGCTCCAGTCTGCTTGCTTCACATGCGACTTTTCACACACTTAGTTGTCTAGAGATTTATGGAGGGATATTAGCCCAGCACCTGAAAGTGAGAGGATATACCATTTAAGGAAAATGAGGTGCTTCTGGGTGTATTTGTTTATTTGTAATACGCCTGTACAGCCAAATGGTGTTTCAAAGCACATCAAGACAATGAGGGGGAGAAAACGTTCCTACTGGGACTTGTCATTCGGATTGTGCAAGTGCATTGAGGAATTGATGGGGGAGGAGCGAAAAGTGAAGGTGGGAAGGGAGAGCAGGCCTAGCTCCAGCAGGGGGGCCAGTTACCCCCCCCCCCCCGCCAGAGCCAGCCTCTGGACCCCCTAGAAAGGAGGCCATGTCAATGGTGTTATATACCACCAGTAACCAAGGGAGTGGGGGGTGGATGTCACTCTAAACATTCAACAGCAACCTCCAAGACATCATTGTGAGAGGCTGAACTGCATGAGGTCCGGCCAGGATTCGCTTTCTTGCCCTACACAAAGATGTATTCCCCACAGCCATGAAAGCAGAAATGAACAGGGAGCTGGAGGGCCATTAACACCTCTAAGTGAGGTATCACTCTTATTCAAACAGGCTGCCTACACCTATTGTCTCAAAACTAAAATCACAATTTTGGTCTCTGTAATTTAAAGTATGTTTATATTTTGTGGGAATATAGTAGTTTTTCACATCATGATTAATAAAATGGTCATTTATATCAAGCAATATAAATGACAGGTAAAGTTACGTGAACACACATTTCTGCAGAAGGTGCGTCAACAAATTACATTCAAAGTATATATTCTGCTGCATTAACTACTTGAGTAGAAGTGAAAAGATAAGGTTGGTAGTAACACAAATTTAATTCTGGAGGGGAGAGTGTAGTACAATCAAAAAGTGATATCTGCAAGGCTTTGAATTAAACATTGGCACTACCGTTGCTCTGCGCAACATTCCATGCCTTAATTATGTAGTATGTCTGTGCCATTAGAGAAGGGGACACACCATTGGCAAATGACTTTTGGTGCTGTCACCAAAAGGTGAAGTTCAATCTCAGTTGCTAGGCTGTGTTCCATCTGCACTGGAACACAAGTAACCGCATGGATTTTTAGGCCCTGTGGTCCAGCAGTTTGGGACTGGCTTCTGATATTAGTAACAGGGCCAAGGCTGATATGCAAGCAATGGTATGGAAGGCTGGCCAGACCACTGACAGTGGTTCTAATTGATTCAGAGACTTTTTACCTATTAGGTACAACCAGAACACACACAGTGGGACACAGATAGGATGGTGATAAAATGTGAGAAGAAACACACATCCTAACAGTGTGCCTGGTCATTTAACCACCGAATGACTAGCCTTGGCTATGTTAATGCCTAACCACCAAAACCTAACCTTTCTAGAACTCTTTGAGCAAGCTCTATCACAAAATAAAACGCCAAGCGTGTTGCTGTATAGAGCCTGCCAGTGTTACATCTAAGCATTCTTTTGAGTGTTTAATTACTTAATTGCCTCTGTAAATGATCTCCTGATGTAGTATAATTCTCTAACTGTGTTGCTTCAGCCAGTTGATTTCATAAGCAATATATTTGTCAATGCCTCTGCTTGTTTAAGACAGGACTTCAGTGCAAGTCGCAATCACATTCCATCAGTTTTGGCTTGTGCATAGGTATTAGCAGACATTTGCCAGGCAATGCCATTATATGCCCAGTCACTGGCACCATTTTACAGCTGTTGCCATGTTATAGCCAGGTGGTACTCTTATGTGGTACACTTATGGCAGAGCCTGGCAAATGTCTATCTATGCCTAATCAAAAGCCCAAGCTGTTGCATTTGCCAATGCATGTTGGCTTCCGTTTGTCTCCCTAAGTCAGTGGTCTTCAAACTTTCTTGGCCTGGGCCCCCCAGAGCAAAATGTGGGCAGGCCGGGCTCCCCCATAAGTGCCAGATAGACAGTATGTAGAAATGGCTATGAACTTCTGCATGCCGTCACCGCACCCTACTCCCATTTACAGACCCTGGGCTCTCCCCACCCTGCTCCCACCACAGTCCCATATCACAAGCATACACGCATCCATACACATATTTATATAAAAAATCACCATAAACGTACCTTCTGCCGCGGCATGCGCGTGTTTGCTAAAATGTTGCCCCACTCTAGGTTGCTCTGCCGTATGTGCGAGGAGGCACAGGAGCACTCTCCCTCCCCCCGCACATATGCATGCAGTGCCCCAGCCAGCATTTCCAATGGGCTATGCAAGGCTGGCAAAGCAAAACGCCCCCATTGTTGCATGGCTCAGTGATCATGTGCAGCTGGGGAACTGAGCTGTCAAAGGCAAACAGTGTTTCCCTTTGACAGTTCAGCCAGCCCAGGAGCACTCCCTCAGCTGGAAAAAGCAGCTGAGGGTGTGGTCAGTGTTTCACTGGGCTGGCTCCTCCATAGTGGGTGAGGGGGCCAGTGGCGGACACCCCCTCACCCATTATTGATGAGCCACCAGGTTTGGACTGGCCTATAGGGCAATGACCATATCAAAAATGCAAAATGCTAGTATAGGCCAGTCAAAATGGGCCACTTTGTTGGCCAATGTGGGCCCGTTTGAGGAGTTACTTCACTATACAGCTAGTAGTTTTGAGCATTGTTGCTGGATAAATATTCTTTAAATATCACAATTTGTTTACATTTGAACAAAAACATCACCTTGGGTACTATTCAAACAGTCTGTGACTAAAGGACTGAATATCCATTTGCATCTGCTGGCCAATTTCATTGGTGCCCAAGGCTGTTTTATGGTCCAGTCTGACCATGTGAGCTGCCCCTGCCCATTTCCTCCAATCTAAAAAATAAAAAGTCTTTGAAAACCTCTGCCCTACGTGAATGTGTATTTTCCCAGGTGTGGGTGTCTTACTTGCTACGCCTAGGGAAATCAAGCTACACCTCACTGAGCTGGTGCAACACGGCCCTACTTGAAAATGATGAGGCTAGGTTGGCAAATATTGACCAGTTTCAGATTTTCTCATGCATACTTACAAGTGGGGCGCTATTCTTAAATAGAATGCATCTTTATTTGAAAGCCTAGCCTACTCTGCCAGAACGTTTCATGATTCAAACTGATAGGTACTGACATGATAACCTCATTCTGTTTGAGTAACTTTACAGAATGTCATGCGTGTTGTGAGATTTGTTTGTAAAGTATGATGTAAATCCTGGGTGCCGGGTGTTTAGGCAGTGCCATGAACACCCATAAAATAACAAAAAAGAAGAGCATTTTCTATAATTTTGCGGGCAAAGTATAAAAAAGTATACATACATCTTTTATAATTAAAAAGCAGTATTTCAATATATTTTAAAGAGTGCAATCAGAGGTGGATTTAACATTTCGACAAGGGACAAATGCCAATGCCCCCTCCCTGTTCGAACCTCTACCCTCAAATGTAAACAGCAGGGCTGAACAGGCCCTACCATTGAGATTGCATCTTTTTAACGTGTCTCAGAGGCGGATTATTTACAACAGGTAATGCTATGGCAACTATGCTGAAGATACTCAGTGTCTCTTCCCTTTTATCAGGTGATCATGCCAAAGACAGTGAGGTCATTAATGCCACATACAACCAAATCCAGCTCTGGATGCGGTATAATGGCCGAGCCCTGAATAATTCAAAAACTGGGATTATCATCCTGGGCACCGGCTCCAAGTGGCGCCAGCTTGATCAGTCCTATTAATTCTTTCAAATCTCAGACTGTCTGCTCCCCACTGTGAAAAAAGTAAAAACCTTGGGAGTCACTATTGACCAAGAGCTCTCAATGAGGTCCCATATCAGCGGCTTAGAATCTAACTCAACATACTACATTACACTTTTGGCACAAATCAGACCATTCCTTGATGCCTCCAGTTGTGCCACCCTATCCCGGGCGATCATTGGGACCCGCCCAGAGGCTACTTTGCCAGCAGTCTACTTGCGGTAGGCAAAGGAGAACTCGATCGTCTGCAAGTTGTCTAGAACAATGCAGTGAGGGCTGTTATGGGTATGCATAAAACAGATCATATCTCAACAGCACGCAGAGTATTACATTGGCTCCGCATTAGAAAGAGAATCAAGTTTTGTACCCTTTGCATTGCACATGCTTGCATGTATGGAATAAGCTCTTCTTGTATGGCACCACAGTTGTAGTGGCTATCTAACAAGCGTAATCTAAAATCCAATAATACAGGGTTGCTTTTCACCCCAAATGCCAAACTGATACAGGTGCAAAATGGATGCTTCCCAGCTGCAATTCATCGCTTGTGGAATACTCTGCCGGCTGAATTGAGGCTGTGTGCCAGTCTTCTGGGGTTCAAACGTGTCTTGAAAACCTTTCTTTTCGAGTAAATGGATCCTTGGCCTCCACTAATTTCCCCTTAAGCCTCTCTGAGCTTCGTTTTTTATTGTATTTATGTCGGCGCTCTCATGCCTCCAGGCCACTGTCCTAGCGCTTTAGAAATGAATTAAATAAATTAGAGCTGCGAAAAGGTAAAAAGGCAGTGGCCATTGCTGTGGCACATAAAAAAAGGTATATAGGGTTTTAAGAAGCTGTTTAAGTGTGATTGTTGGGTGGATTTTTTGTAAGTTCTCATTAATTAATATGCTGGAGCTTGTAGGCTTCCATTCAAGAGGGGGAAAAATAAAGCGACAGTCATGGGGGTTATTTTTCAGGCCACGCAGAGTGGATGAAATGCGCTAAATGCATTAGCTCCATTTTTTTATGAGCTGTAGGATTTTATATGATTTGACAGGCGAAGTTGGAGAGCAGATCAGACTTAACAGGTTCCCCCTGCCAAATCAGATTGGTATTCCAAAAAGACCAATGGGTCACGTTTGCTGATCAAAAAGACATAAAACAAAGTTATTGTAAAGACAATTATTCAACAGTTTTTGTCATTCATGTTTGCTTTTATACAAAGTCCCCGTATAATTGTGTCATATGGGGACTTTGTATAAAAGCAAACATAAATGGGCTATTCTCAAGTCACCCACGTGTTACTAACATCACTTAAATATAATGTGTCCCATGAGTGAACGCAATGACAAAAACTGTTTAATTGTCTCTACAATAACTTTGTTTTATGTCTTTTTGATTTGCAAACGTGACCTATTGGTCTTTTTTTATATGATCTATCACAGAATAATAAATATATTTTTTGTAAAACCTTAGCCCTCCATCTTTTTATATTTGCTAAAAAAGATGACTACAAGTGTATGTGGATTGAGACCTTGTTCTGTCAACTTTGGTGTAGACATCGAAAGGTAGCTTGTTGGGACTCCCTTGTATTTCCTTTATGCAGTCCTCCCCCCGCAAGCCACTACCAAAAAAGAGGAGCATTGCGGCATCAGTGTGCTCACTGTTTTTTCCAGTATCTAAATGTCAGGCTAGTCTGAAATTATGGCTTTACCACTTAGCCAAAGTGTGTGATGCTGAGCATTTTCTTTATTTCACTATGCCTTGCCTGTTAAAATTAGGTGCACCTAGAAGTGATTCAGTTCACTTTATAAGCTATTCCAAAATGCCTCACTTGTGGTTTAATAGATGGGCAGCACAGGCATTAGGACACACACACATCTAACTTTGAAAATATCTGGGCCACATTTATAAAACAAAATTGTATCATTCAATCCGAAATCAAAGCTAACACATCAAGCAAAGAGTCATGGACAATTGCATATTATAACACTATGTAAACCGTATGTAACAGACAATGATGTACAGGGGCATGTCAGGGGAGCAAGGCCGTCGCCTTCATGCCACTCCCCACCAGGAGCGATACCAGGAGGCCGGAATCCCCTCAACCAGCACCGTCTGCCTCCTGATGTAGCCCTAGCACTACCTTACACTCAACTCTATTAAAATGTGTTGCAAAAATGCAACAAAAAGTAACATGTGTTTAAAATCTAATTTTGGACATGGACCATTGATGGGAGACATTCAGAATGGGACTACTGTAGGGGTTCAGTTGGAAAGGAGGGGGGTTGTGGACTGGGTGGGTGAAGGGAAGATTGTATACGTGTGTATGTTATTGGAGAATGTTTTTGTGCTCTAAATATTGTTGAGATCAACAAGACTACATGTATTGATTGGGCATGGTATGTTCTGTTCTTGAAATAAAAGTTTGAAAAAAATGTAATTTTGTAGGAAGCAAAATCTCCTATTCCTTGCTTCAGTATTCTGGGGGGGTCTATCTTTCACAGCAAGATGGAGGGAGCACAAGCATCTCCTCCGGGGCCTGCTGGAAGTAGGAAGGTTTTGTTGGGCAGACACCATCTGAGATGGTACAAAGACTGGGGCCTCACTGCTCAGCCCTCAAAGAGGAGGAATTCTCCCAAGCCAGGCCAGGAAAGGCTTGCTGGGTGCTGGCTTGAATAGGTGGGAGGGGAGGTAAATGGGAACAGAGGTTAGGCCAGCTGAAGGACGGTGACTGGACGGTGAAAGGTGAAGGAGTATCAGATCTAACAGAGGGGAGAGCAGATGGGAACGGAAGATAGGTAGATTGATGTTGCAACTCTATTTGCTTTGCTTCTCTTTTGCTATGTACTGTTTTTTTATAGAGGGGTGCAAATGTATTTTTGCAGATCTGGGAAAACCATTTGCTGGATCTGGGAAATCTGGATCCACGCCAGCACTTTGATTAGGGTACTTCTAGACCTATACCCAATGGAATGTGGGCCCCCCTGTTCACAACCCTGGCCCACCCAGATGAAAATTCCTGGAGCTGGGACTGTGGGAAAGTGAAGGTAGAGGGAACAGGGGAGGGAAACAAGTCAAAAGCATTCCTACTAAGCCATAAGGCAATTGGAGTG
Source organism: Ambystoma mexicanum (assembly GCF_040938575.1). Taxonomy (NCBI): domain Eukaryota; kingdom Metazoa; phylum Chordata; class Amphibia; order Caudata; family Ambystomatidae; genus Ambystoma; species Ambystoma mexicanum. Next base: position 306,233,914 of record NC_090934.1, on the reverse strand, counting down.
GGTGCACGACTTGGGAAAGCCACACCTATGGTGTAGGGGACTACATTAAGTAAGTAGATACAGGTAGGTAGAATACTATATTGGAAAAAGCTCACTACGTAGTGCAGGGGCTACATCAAATCAGCAGGTACAGGTAGGTAAAATGCAACATTGGAAAGCCTCACTACATATTGCAGAGGGCGACATCAAGTCAGCAGGAACAGGTAGGGAAGGTGAGGTAAAGGCAACAGAGGGATGCAATTCCTCAAGGCAGGGGGCCTATGACAAAGCAGAATGCATAGCAGTGTGAAACGGTAGGGAGGTAGGGTAGGCTCGAGCAGGTTTGGTGAGCAGAAGACCATAAGGTAGTTTCTGGCAGCTAGTGTCATCTCCCTAAGAAATATAAAGAAGGTAACGACAGTACATACACCAGATGATGCAAGTTCATAATATGTAGATCAGAGGTGGCTGCAAGCTGACCTGTTGCGAAGTCAGACAAGCTGCAAACGGTGGTGCAAGGCAGAGGTCAGGATGCAAGAGGCCCAGGCTGCTTGCCAGTGTGGGCCAGGCTAGAGAGCCAAGTCAGGAAAGGGGTCCAGGGTGGTGATAGATTAGATCAGATGTTGGCAATGCAGGTAAAATAGGTGCAGGCCAGTTTAATGGAGCAGTGCAGACAAAACACAATCAGGGGACTAGATCAGTGGGTCGGCAGAAGCATTAGTAGAATCTGGGACCATGAGTGCTGGGCAAGAGAATAATAGCTGGTATGGTGGAAAGGCAAGGCCAATGGGAAGGTGAAGGAACTTACCTTCCGGAATGTAAAAGCGAGGTAGACAGCAGAGTGTTGATGCTGAAGCGACCCAGCGGGGGAAAATATCTGGAAAAGAAAGCACACTGGAACAAGTGATGAAGAGAGTAAAGGTCCCTTACAGGCCCAAACTGGGGGTTTAACAGGACTCTTAGATGATGCCCTTGGATGGGGCTGGCGACACCTTTCAGCTCCCGGTCTTTGAGGGACAAATACAGGCCCACAGCCACAATTGCAGCATCAGTAGCGAGCCAGAGGTGGATGCAAGGCTGCTCTGCCAGCCATGATGGAGGGTCTGCAATCTCAATGAATACTACTGAGTATTGGATAGGCACGGCAGGGCTCATCTGTAGCACAATGTTTCTCCTGCAGGTTGGGGGGGGGGGAAGAATTCCAGTAATTATTTTCTTTCCCATATGGTGAACCCTTAATGGATTCTCCATTGTGATTCATTCTCCCTCTCCCTGTGATAATGATATGGTAGGGCCCAGAGTTAAGTAATAAAACAGTCTGACCTTAGGTTCTCAAACTAGAGACATTCAATGTATCAGTTTCCATTGCCAAAGTAAATTGAGATAGCATGAAGCACTGCTCTACCTGCTGTCAAACGATGGGCATTTGGAACCAAAAAGTAGGCAAGACCAGACTCCATGTTAAAAGAAAAAAAAAAATCCCCAGCATGGGGTCTGGCATGGATTCTTATGCTCATGAATATTCCCCATCGTCAGGCTGGGAATCCTCAGTAAAGAAAAATAAATCAGTTTAGTTTCTGAACTGTCTTTCTACTAATAAACAATCACTGGTCTATGGGTCATACTGCCCCCCAGCCAGTGACTGCCCTCTACCTAAACTCCTCCCCTGGCAGCCATCTTCAGATTTTTACCACACGTTCAAGTGTTGGGAGTCCTCGTGCTTAGCTCTCGAGCTTTTACGGCATGTTGCGTTTTTGTAAAGGGTTTACTCAAATTTTTGGTCAATTCGAGCCTCATGCTCCACCGATTCATCTTCTGATTAACAGGGACCTGTTTTGGAAATTCCTACGCCCTTCTAGGACGATTTTTCATCGAATTTCACTTCTTGGGGGATTCCGGAAGATCTTTGAGGCCTACCCCATGTTGTCATGGCTCAAGACAAAGGAGACTTGATGCCCGTTGGATCCAAGCTGTTTAGGGTCTGCCCAGGATGTGGACTACAGAACGTCTTCATAGAAGATGAGCACTCCCGGTGTCTCTACTGCCAGCACTCCGACAAGTCGCACATGGAGGAGGACTGTGCGTTCTGCAAGAACATGTCAGTCTGTACCATGAAAGACCGTCATAAACGACTTGCTGACTGGCTGGAGGCGAAGAGCTCGGCAGCAGGTGAGAAGAAGTCTGAGCGGTCTTCTAAGACCTTTGAGGGCGCTCTGGCAACGGGGGCCCAACAGAAGGCAAAGCACCGTGAGTCCGCAGGCACTGGGAGTGCCGTTGGTTCCGGCTCCTCGGCTGCCAGGCCGGGCGGGATGTCACCGACAACCACGAGCCAACACTCCGGCTTGGTGGAGGAGGAGAACCCGGGTAAGCTTCGGGAGAAGCCACAGCCGATCCAGACGGAGAAAGACAAGGGGGAGCGAGGCAGTGGCCCTCCCCCCACAGCGAAGGCCTCTGACGTGCCTAAGGTCATGAAGGCCCAGATTCACCCGGCTAAGGCCTCGATTGAGGGAGTTGTGGCGTCCCTGGAGAAGCCCACAGAGGCGACCCTAGTGGAGACTGCCTCTAGGCGTAGAGTTTCCCTGCCATCCTGGAGGGAATCCTCTTTCCAGCCGATCAGAAAGACCCCTGTGAAGCCCAGGCCAAGGAGGAGGGAGGGCGTTGTAGTCCTAGCGGACTCGGATACCTCCTCTGAGGATGAGCTGTCGGTCATCAAGGCAGTCGTGGAAAAGAGGTTCGAGGTGGTCAGGGCCTGTGGGAAGCATCCCGACGACGCAGACGTGGAGAGCGAGGGGGGAGCTGACGAAGAACGGCAGATTGACTAGGAACCGGATGCCAAGACCGCAGGACAGGTCGGAAGACATCTTGCTGGCACTGCACACCCTGTGCACAGAGATAAGGAGACTGAGATGACGGGGACGGACGGAGACGGAACAGATCTCCAATCGCCCCCTCCCGGGCTTTCCCCTCCTGGCGCAATTGGCTCGTTTCACTCCATGATCGCCAGGGCCTCAGAGCTTTTCCAGCTATGCCCCCGAAGAGCAGAAGGAGGGATTGCTTTATCAGCGACGAGAGGCCAAGAGGAAGACCATACTCTGTCCCGCTGTTGGACGGCATCTGGGAGGAGGGACTGTCCCTTCTGAAGAACCAGTCCATGGACCCTGCGAAGAGAGACCAGTACGAGAAGTAGTACCGGGTCCCAGATTCCGCTCCTCTGTGCCTCAGGGCACAGCCGTCCCCGGACTCAGCAGCCGCGGAGACCACTAAGAAGAAATCGGCAGGGGCGACGGCATCTACTTCCACTTCCCCACTGGACGGCGAGGGGAAGAAGCTGGACGCCATGGGACGTCGGGTCATCTCGTTGGCACTGACAACCATTAAGGTGGCCAATGCTCTCGCTATCGTGGCCTTCTACGATAGGGAACTGTGGTTTAAAATCGCCCCCCTTCTGGACTTCCTCGCGGATGACAAGAGAGTGGAGGCCCTCAAAATCCTGCAGGAGGGCGAGCTGGCTTCGGACCACACAATCACGGTAGCCACATACATCGCCGTCACCGCTTTTCGCCAGATGGGCAATGGCGTTTACCTTCACCGGCTCGGTTTGCTCAGGGCCACCGATTTTCATCAGGACGTTACAGACCAGGGTACTGAACATGCCCTTCGATGGCAACCTGCTCAGCAAGGCAGTGCAGGCCATCAAGGCGGACCCTGAGACGGCTTGTGCCTTGGGCATGCTCCGTCAGCAATGCCTGTCCTTTCGGACCTCCGGAGGCAAGTCTCAAGGTGCCTCCAAAGGATTCGGCGGCAGCTCCTCGTCGTAACGTCAGGTGGCCCGTTCTTCCTCACAGGAAGCCTTCAGGGGCCGCAGCAAGGCCGGTGGAAATAATCATCGTCGCCAAGGGGCCCAAGGTGGCAAGGCCTCGGCGAAGCAGGACTGAACAGGCTGGGATGTCGGACCCCAACCCGAGCACCCCGGTGGGAGGCCGGCTGACGAACTTAGTCAGCGTGTGGAAATCCATCTCCACCGACTGTTGGGTGCTGGATGCCCTGGCAGATGGACACACTCTGGACTTCCAAAGGAAGTGTCCTCACTTTCCACTAGTGCCCAGGAAAGAAAACCACATTCCACAGCTACTTCTGGAGGTACGAGCAATGCTGGAAAAGGGCGCGATAGAGCTCGTCCCAAAGAGACTCCGGGGCTCCAGAGTCTACTTGCGGTACTTCCTTGTCCGAAAGACTGGCGGCTGGCGCCCTATCCTGGACCTCCACCGCCTCAACAAATTCATAAGCTCCCAAAAATTCCAGATGTTCACCCTTCAGTACGTGCTGGGACAGCTGAAAGAAGGGGACTTCCTGTTGTCACTGGACCTGGAGGATGCATACTTCCACATCCCCATGCACAAAGGGCATAGAAAATTTCTGCACTTCATGGTCCATGGGCGACCCTGTCAGTTCAAGGCACTGCCCTTCGGTTTGAAGTCGGCACCAAGGGTCTTCAAGTGGCTGGCACCAGTGGCGGTACAGCTGCACCTGCAGGGGATCCATGTCTACCCCTATCTGGATGATTGGCTCATCCGAGCGAAGTCGAGGGAACTCTCCGTCGACCACACAGCAAGGACCGTCTGCCTGCTCACGGAACTGGGGTTCTCGATAAATTATGCAAAGTCCTGCTTGGTGCCATCGCAGGACGCCCTGTTCCTCGGAGCCAGGCTTAACACGGTGACGCGACTGGCTTCACTGTCGGAGGAGAGGATGAAGGCCATCCTGGGCAAGGTTCAACGGCTGTTGACCACGGAAGTTGCCAGGGTGAGGTCCATAAAGTCCCTGCTCGGCATGTCATGCATCTACCTCGTCCGACTGTGCAGGTTGCGAATGCGGACGCTGCAGGAGTTCCTCGACGCCCGGTGGATACAAGTGACGGGAATCTTTAAAGACAAGATCTCCCTCAATGGGACTTTCCGTCAAGCGATCCAGTGCTGGGGCACCCGCGGGCATCTCGCGGCAGGCATGGACTTCCAGACCCCAGCGCATCAGGAGACGGTGACGATGGACGCCTCCCTGGAGGAATGGGGCGCGCACACAAGAGGCCTTTGGCTCCCGGAGGAGAGGTCACTGCACATCCTGGAGCTTCGGGCCGTGTTCTGGGCCTCAGGTCCTTCCTTCTGTCCCCTGTTCTGTGGTAAGGGTCTTCACCGACACCACCACAATGTTCTACAGATGGAAACGGGGGGAACCAGATCACCAGCTCTCTCCAGGGAAGCACAGGATCTGTGGCACTGGGCCATCGCCCAGGAGATGTTCCTCCTACCATTTCACCTGGTAGGAGTAAAGAACACTGTCGCCGACTCACTCAGCAGGGAACTGCGCTCCTGCCATGAATGGGAGCTTCGGAAAGATCAAGTAGATCTCCTATTCTGACGATGGGGCAATCCCCAGATTGATCTGTTCGCGACGGCAACGAACGCCAAGTGCCGGAGGTTCGCCAGCAGGTTTCCCCAGCCGGGGAGAATGGGGGATGCATTCTCCTTCCCCTGAGACGGCCTGTTCCTCTGTGTTACCGTTGCTCCTGCGACTCCTCAGTCAACTCACTGTCCCGGTGCAGGATGATCCTCGTCACACCGGCGTGGCCGAGGCAGATATGGTTCCTGGACATTTCAGCGTCCTCTCCTGTCAGGCTGTCGACGGACACGGATCTTCTTGCCAGGGAAGGAGGTGCGATCCTGCATCACAACCCAAGATCTCTGAACCTACAGGCCTGGCTCTTGCAGCACTAGAGTTTGGAGGCTATGACATCCCAGCGGACTACAAGGAGTTACTTGCCAAGGCCAGGGCTCCCTCGACTCTTAAGTGCTATGGACATAAATGGAAGAGGTTCTCTGTCTGGTGCCATGCACAGAAGATCAACCCTCTACGGATTACGGCCCCCCAAGTGCTGCCGTACTTGCTGTCGCTGGCCAAGTTGGAGCTGGCGCATGCCTCCATCAAAAATTATCTGGCAGCTATCTCCTGCTACACCAGAGCTCTGTGGCGTTCAACGCTGTGGTCCCACCATCTGGTGAAGGAGTTCATGAAAGGACTGTTCCGCTCGTTCCCGCAGGTGAAGGCTCCGGCCCCGGCGTGGAGCTCAATGTGGTGCTGACCTGGCACATGGGCCTGCCATTCGAGCCTTTGCATTCGGCACCGCTGAAATTCCTATCGTGGAAGATGGCGTTTCTTTTGACCATCACCTCCGCACGACGAGTGGGAGAGATGCAGGCCTTCTCCGGTAAGCAGCCATAAGTGACATTCCACCAGACGAGGGTACGGCTTAGGACGCACCCCTCCTTAATACCCAAGGTGCCGTCAGACTTCCATCTCAGCGAGCCCTTGGTGTTACCTGTTTACTTTGTCACCTTCGTCGCCGGCTGAGAGGACTTTGCACTCGCTGTATGTGGCTAGAGCGCTGAAGTTCTACATGGACCGCGCAAAGAGTTTTCGGAAGACATCACAGCTGTTTTTGAACTTTGGCCCTGTGAACCAAGGGAAGGCCCTCTCCAAGGCTTCCATTTCCAGGTGGCTCTCCGGCTGCATCATGCACTGTCACCAGTTGGCAAACCGACCGTTACCTGGCCGTCCGAGAGCCCATTCGACCAGAGCGATCGCTGCTAGTACGTGTTCTTGTCTAGTGTGCACCTGCTGGACATCTGCAGGGCAGCTACATGGAAGTTGACGCACACCTTCACGAGATTCTACTGCGTCGACTGGGATTCCAGGGAGAAGTCCAGAGTCGGCCAAGCAGTGCTGCACAACCTGTTCGCTTGAAGGGGAGTATGTTGAGCCTTTGCCACTTCCCGTGGTTGTGCATGTGTGTACTGCTATGTATTCGTCATTCGTGAGCTTGTGAATCCATGCCAGACCCCATGCTGGAGAAGGAACAAGTTACTTACCTGTAACTGTTCTCCAGCATGGATCTGGCATGTATTCGCATGCGAACCCTCCCGCCTACCCCTCTGCGGCTCTTCTCTTTGTCCTACTGCCACTTTACGTGCTACCAAATCTGAAGATGGCTGCCAGAGGGGCTTAGGTAAGGGGGCAGTCATTGGTTGGGGCAGTATGACCCAGAGCTCAGTGATTGGTGGTTAGGAGAAAGACAGTCCAGAAAGGAAACTGATTTTTTCTTTACCAAAACTATCAGATACTGGATGATTATCTGAATAAATTTACCGAAGAACTAAAATCCAAAAAACATTCTTAAGGGATGAAATTGACTATAAGATTGGAAGAGTCTACACGTATCAGAGAAAATGATATAAAAGGGAAAACCGCATTTTCAAAAGTATATTCAAAAACTAGTAAAAATACCAATACACAACCAACAACTACTCAATCTTCAGATACAGAAACGAACAGTGAAATGGAAAGAGAAACAGAAAAAGTAACAACTATATCAAATAAAACACAAGAATTCAATTTTTTAGAGGAATTTCGCAGACACAAGTCCATTACAAAAACACATTTTCAACAAGGGATGATGAATATAAGAGGCATGAGATCAGGGACAAGTGAAAATATATCAACCAATTTACCAAAAACGAGGAAAATGAGGAGGAACGCAAAAACGAAGAAGGTGGACAAAAAGGAATGCTAACCAGATCACAAGACAAAAGGACAAAGTGAATTTAGTAATGACTTTAACTGGACAAGAAGTGGACAAAACAACTAACATAGTATTAAATAAAGGACTAAATTACAGTCCATCAAACAAAGCGGACTACTTTCATACACAAGTGGATCTGTTCAAATTTTGCAGAAAATTGAAACTGAAAAAATATTTTGCTGAAGTAATGAACAAAAAAAGAACAAGCAATCTCTTCACTTACGGTTAATATTGTAGAAGGAACATTGAACATCATGAATCTTACTGAGGAAAATTATACTACAGAAATGTTTCTAGAAGAACAAAATATTAATCCTTTTCAAACAGAAAAATCTAATTTGAAGTTGAAATCAAAATATATTCCTAAAATGACAGAAAACAATGTGATAGATGTTTTTCAAAAAATGGTTAGTGAAGACCGGAGACAAAATTATCTAAAAAATAAACCAACGAAGTTTAAACATAATCTATCAATCAAAGAATCAAAAGCTATTGACACCCTTGCCAAAAACAAACAATGGGTTACCAAATCGGCCGATAAAGGAGGAAATATTGTGCTCATGCAAAGAAAAGATTATATAATTGAAGGAAAGACATTTGAGTGACAGGAATTGCTACTCCATACTCCGAAAAAATCCAATCAAAGAACTTCAGACCCAATGGCATCTGATGATTAAAAACTGGGGAGAAATGGGCTTACTTTCAAAAGATGAATAGAACTATCTACACAACACCCACCCAATAATGCCCATAATAAATTTCTTACTGAAAATTCATAAAATATTTGATCAATTTCCAGCATGCAGACCGATAATAAATGGCGTAGGCTCACTAACAGAGAGAGCTTCACAATATATCGATCTTCATTTACAGCCATTAACAATCAACTTAGCATTGTATTTGAGAGACAGCAAACATGTAATACGGCAGATGGAAGAGATACCCTGGGAAAAAAGTTTTCTTTTCGTGACATTAGATGTGGTGTCCCTCTATACAAGCATTGAACATCTCAAAGGTTTAGAAACAACTGAATTTTTCTTAAAATCAAGATCAGTTTCATTTTTGGAACAAAACAAAATGATTCTAGAAATGCTGCATTTTTCTTTAATATTTTCATGTTCAATCAAACAATTTACAGACAGGAACAGGGTACAGCGATGGGGGCAAAGTTTGCACCCTTATACGCTAACCTGTTCATGGGACATTTTGAGATTAATCACGCATGGCAACATCTAGCATTTACAGACAGATACATCGTCTACTGGGGACGTTACATTGACGATGTATTAATGATATGGAATGGTGATGAAAGGAAACTACATGAATACATTGGACATCTGAACACAAATGATTATAACATCAAATTCACAGAAAAAATAAGCTCAGAGAGCATAGAATATTTGGATTTACAAATTTATACAATGGAGACAAAATCTTGACTGACCTGTATATAAAACCGACAGCGGTAAACTAAGTGTTACATGCAGAAAGTAACCATGTGAACCATATAATTAAAAACATATCTTATGGTGAAATTCTAAGAATAAAACTGAATTGCAGCTCTAAAGAAAAATATGAAGAATGTCTTCTCTCTCAAAGAAAAGTTTATAACAAGAGGCTACAAAACTGAAGAAGTTGAAAGAGCTATAAAATAAGCTGAAAAATACCCAGAACTGAATTGCTGAAAGATGAACCAAAATTGAAAAACAAAGAATCAAAGGTAGACTTTATTACTACTAACAATAGTGAGGCATACATTCTAAAGAAGCTTCTGAAAAAACATTGGAACATTCTGCAAAGCGACAATACTATTAAACACAATATAGAAGCCAAACCAAAGATGATCTATCGAAGAGCTCCAACATCGAAGCAAAAAATCAGCCCAAGTCATCTCAAAGAAAAAAAAACAGACTCTCAGTCAATTTCTTAAAGTGCCGGCACCGACAGGAACCTACAGCTGTGGGAATTGTGCAATTTGTAATCAAATGGAGAATGGAACTGAAGAAATAAGACTACCAAATGGAAGATATCAAAAAAATAAAACAATACATTAATTGTAACACAAAATGTGATTTATGCGATTACATGCATTTGCAAAAAAAGATATGTGGGAAGCACGATCTGAACATTGATAATCAGACTTCAAGAAGATCTAAGAGCCATTAAGAATAATGATATAAGATACCCCATGGCAGCGCACTATAATCAAGATCATGAAATATCTGAAATAAAAGAAATTAAATTTTTAGGCATTGAAAGAGTTGACACAATGGAAAGAGGTGGAAATAGAGAGCTCCAGCTAAGAACAAGAGAAGCCAAATGGATTGTATTCTGGACACGTGTCACTCTGGCCTGAATTCGGAACATGAGATGGCCTATTGGCTATAGAAAGCTGAATTATGAAAATAGAATGCAAGGCTGTCCAAAATGTATCCAATAAGTTTCAAGCACCATCATGTTTTGATATATCCTCTTTTGATCATGTTTTATGAAAATATGTGTTGAATTGCAGGAAAATTGCTTATTTTTCATTTTTTCCTAAAAAAAATGCCTTTTACCTTTAGGTTTATAATTTGAAATAAGTGTTCTCAAATTTGCTCTATTGATCCTTTTCTTTCCTGGCTTTCCCTTGTTTTTTACTTTGATCTGAAATAATGGATCCGTTTGATATTACCCAAAAAAAGGATCCATAGGTAGGATACATTCAAACTAGACAAACGTTATAAAAAGGAATCACTATGGTTTCATGGCAGAAATGGAGAAACAAAATGGCCGCCGGGCGTAAAAGCGTGACGTGTGACGTCATCGCGTAAGGTGATGCGGTGACGTCACACGTTACGCGATCGCAGCCTTTATAAAGGATAGAAAATGGCACTGAAAGGTAGCGCGGACTGGAGGCAATCGTACCGAGTAAAAATAAAAGGTAATTCAATTTAATTTCTTTGAGGTAACTTTGGGTGTGAACAGTTTTTTAAACTTTAGTATCCTGGAACTTTGGGGGAGAGCTTCACAGTAGCTCTACCTTTACAATAAATGTGACTGCTCTAAAGAGGGCATTTGAATGAAGTTTGAAAAATGATACAAAGAGTCAGGTTAAACTGATGTTACCCTCTCTCATTGTTTACAGAAATTTACTAATAAAAGAACTCATAAAAATGAGAGAGACAAAATGAAAGATGAATTATTAATCCGATATGTTTACTCAATAAGCAACTTAGGTGAGTACAACTAATAGGCTAATATAATCAGAGTTGCTCACCCAACACACCACCACTACTTAAATATTAAAATAATTTTAAAAATAACTCATTCATTTTTTTCTTACTTTCTTTCATATTCTTTCTTTATTTAGCATCTCTCCTGATGAACCACGAGCATAAGACATGGGGAAACGTGTTGAGAGGCAAAAAAACGATCAGTTTGTGAATTAATGTTTGGAAAAAAGGATATTGCATGCTATTAATGCAAAAAATAAATATTACTTTAAAAGTGAACTTGCTGGTGTGACGGATATATTATTTTGCCTGAAGCGCAATCCACATAAGTGTTTTCCAAACAGACAATGTTAATCTATTGTTGGCGCGTCTATGGGGACTGAGGTGTGGCGGTGGAGTCAGGACAGCGCATGCTCCCAGGCCACACCCCTGTGCGCCGCTAAATTTAAAGGGAAGACGTTTAGGAAGGGACGCCAATGCAGTATGGAGGAAAGGGGGGATTAAGGACTAACAGTCCCTTCAGTGACTACGGTGATTAACTTATAATTTACTGCTCCCATTGACCCCTCTTGAGATGAGCATGGCTGCTCGACCACACTACCAACCTGTGTAGTTCAGACTTACACCAAAGTTATTATAGTGCACCCAAAGGGTACTGCATACAATCTTGCCTAACGTTGGTGGCAGGCAAGAGTTGTTACATAGATTGTTTGCTTCACTTTTGTTCAACTAAAAACCTTCACAAGGCTATGTTCCACTAGAAATAGCAATTGTAACATGCCTAGTATGGATAGCATCAAGCAGGAAGCCCTGCTCATTCCAACAGTAGAACTGAAAGAAATGTGTAAAGTCAGGAATCTCCCTGTTAATGGACAGACAAATTAATTGATTACAAGGTTGTTAGATCAACCAAGGTTGGATAGTAGGCCTGTAACTCCTACTACTCCAGAAAATGTGGAAATTGATATTGAGGATGATAATTCAGAGTCTCATTCTAGTGTCTTAGAAGAGTCAGAAGAGGGAGAGGAATCCCAGGATAGGAACCCCTCTATGCCTCAGCCTGCCCTTTAGCTTTAACCTGTGTTCACTTGGACCCCACAAGCTCCATCACTGAGACCAGAATAAGTGTCGCTTGAATTGGAGTTCAAAAGAATACAGGCTCAAGCTGAAGCCAAAGATCAGGACGTCAAACTCTGGGAACTAGGAATGCAACATGCTCTTGAAATGAAAAGAATTGTCTCTTGAAAATGTTTCTATCCCAGAATCCTCTAGGTCTTCCAGTCCAAAGAGGCCTCGCCTGTGCAAAGAAGCAGTGAGTATGTATGATGCAAAACTTGATATTTTGAATTGGTTGAGTGCTTTTGAATACAATCATGGATTCAAGGAATCGGTTGATTCCTTGGCTTTTGTCTAGGCTCCCCCACTTTGCAACTGATGCTATAATGGAGGTGGGGGAACTTGAAAGATTGGAGTATGAGAATGTGAAACTATCTTTGGAAAAACTCCTTCCCAGTACCTTAATTGGTTTAGGATCCTCAAAAAGACTGATAGTACCCCCTTGGGCTACCTTAGTGTGTGACTGTTTGAAAACCTTAGATGGATGGGTTAAGGGTTACAGAGTCACTACCTTTGAAGAAATTAGAAATCTGTTTCTTCACGTCCTAAATAACCTTGTAAAAAATCTAATCAGATTATATTCAAGTACATTTTAAAAAAAAGAAATCTGTCTTTGTTGGAATCTATTTGTGATGCCTGCTCTCCTGAGCTGAGACAGCATTTGTCTGACTCAAGAGATTGATCCCAAGAAGCTAGCAAAGGCCGCTGACTTGTGGGTTGTCAACAGGGCTACTCAAAAGGATTTTGGGGCCACTCACAAAAGGATGAGGGGAAACAGCACCAGAAAGATGTCAAAGGAATTCTAAATCCAACCACCCAAAAGAGGGCCACAAACATGAGGGTAAACCATATGGGAAACCAGGGCAGTCTAGTGAAACCTCTGGTGCCAAACCAGAGGGAGGTCAGCAGAAACCACCATTCCAGAAAACATTTTGTAATTGTTATGCTTGTGAGTCTACTGACAATGTGAAAGGGGATACCAGATGCAAGGGAAGACCTTCAGGGGTCCACACTGCCTCCTTAGTCTTCATCCCTGAAGGAGAGGTACATATAACAAGTTCATCTATTAGCTGAAGACCCCATTGGAGTCTCAGCCAGTGTTTCTTTAGTGTCCCTGGGTCTGTGGGAACAGCAGAATGTAGATGTATATAACTCTCTTCCAGGCAACACCAAAGACTATTACAAGAACAGTGTACTCGGTAATGGACAGGAAACACCTGCCATTAGAGACACTGGGGTCAGAATTACTGTAGTGGATGAAACCTTTTTCAAACCTAAGGGTGTTGCTAAGGCACCCAAAGATCCCACTGAGCTTGCTGGAGGCTCTATCCAGATGGTTCCAATATTGCCAGTACAACAACATGACTGTAAGAATACCTGTCAGTGTTCACAATGAGATGCCTGGGAGAGTTCTGTTGGGGAATGACTTAAACGCTCTTGGAGTTGTATCAAGCACCCCCAGGCCTCCCAGTAAAAGGAAGCAGGAGCAGACTAACTAGGAAGGCCAGAGAGCTCATTTGAGCTGACTCTCAGTGGGTTGTTAGAGGTACCTAGCACACCCAGTCCACAAGAAGAACACACTTTTAATTCCAAGAAGAAAGAGACAAAGGGGAAACCCAAGGTCTCAGGAAGAACGAAAAGTTTCACCCCTTTGCACAAAACCAGAACAGCCCAGAGAGGACAGTCCAAGGTCACACCTGGAACCCCCTCCACCAGCTGAGGCTGAGTGGGAGGACCAACCAGAGGATGGTGTAACAGTTGCTGGTGAAACATAACTGAATACCTTCCTCCTGTTGGATATCTGGATTCTAAAGACCATCCTGAGCTGCAGACTTTGCTTGCAAAAGGTGTCCCTTTTACGGCAGACTTCAGCAGGGGACAAAGAGTGTCCTACCCTTGAAGGACTTCGCCAACATGCATCTTCCCAGCTGGAAGGGCAAGAGCCAGTGAAGCGCAGGCTTTACTGGGAGGATTGCCTCCTTTACAGTGAGCCTATAGAATCTACCACAGGGGACTACAGAAGGCGTGTAGTGCCTCAGGAGGTGAGACCCCAGTTTCTACAGTTAGCCCATGAGATTCCTTTAGCTGGTGTCGCGACCCTCGCCCAAAACCCCCTCTGGCAAACCCATTAGCCAGGTGGAGTCAGGACTCTGGCCTCTAGAGCCTGCCATCCTCTTCAAAAGCCCTCATGGGGCCAGCCCTGGCGCCTATGGCACCAGGCTCATACACCATGAAAAACAATGTGCTTGGGAACTACTTTATTGTATTGTCAGACAACATGGAGGCATCCACATAGCTTGGCTCCTAAGAACCAAGCTATGCGGTCTAGTATTTTGGGTGTGGTAGCCTAGGGACTACTTTACCTGGACTATTTTGTTGGGGCTATTTAAACCACACCCGAGCAAGACAACTCGCTTCGTGTTACTTTGCAGCTTGCAACGTGATGCTCACCGTGTCCAGCTATTACCTCGGAGAAGCAGAACCTACAAGGAGACAAAAGGAACATCATTCTCCAGCATGGGGTCTGGCATGGATTCACATGCTCGTGAATATTCCCCGTCGTCAGGCCGGGAATCCTCGGTATAGAAAAAATCAGTATCAGTTTCGTTTCTGATCTGTCTTTCTCAGTAGTAACCAATCACTGGTCTCTGGGTCATACTGCCCCCAGCCAATGACTGCCCTCTCCCTAAGCCCCGCCCCTGGCAGCCATCCTCAGATTTTTAACGCACGTTCAAGTGTTGGGAGTCCTCGTGCTGTAGCTCTTGAGCTTTTGCTGCGTTTTGGTGCTTTTTTCAGGAGATTTTCTCATTTTTTCGGTTAAATAGAGCCTCAAGCTCCACCGTTTATACATCCGATCAACGGGGATCCGTTTCAGAGTTTCTACGCCCCTCAAGGGTGAAGATTTCGTCGAGTTACGCTTTTGGAGGATTCCAGAAGTTCCGAGGCCTACCCCGGACATGGCCCAGGAGAAAGGGAGCTCGACGCCCGGGAAGCTGTTCAGGACCTGCACTGGATGCCAGCTTCAGAATGTTTTTAAGGAGGACGAGCATTCGTTATGCCTCTACTGTCTCCATGAGGACAAGCCACACAAGGAAAGGGACTGCGCGTTTTGTGGGAACATGTCGGAGCGGATCATGAAGGATCGCCACCTCCGTCTCGCCAACTGGCTGGAAGGTAAGAGCCCGCCAGGCGAGAAGAAGAAAAAGAAGTCCGAGCGGTCTTCTAAGTCCTGTGAGGGTGCCCTGGCGACAGGGGCCCAACAAAAGGCTAAACACTGCGAGTCCGCGGGCACCGGGAGCGCCGAACGGTCGGGCTCCTTGGCTGCCAGGCAGGGCGCATCCTCCCCGGCGCCATCAACCACGAGCCAACGCTCTGGCTCGGGTAAGAGGAAGTCCGAGAACCCGGCGAAGCTTCTGGAGAGGCCCTGGTCGATCTCTAAGATTCCGGCAGAGGGGGAGCGAGGCTCGGACCCTCCCCCCAAGGTGAAGGCCCCAGACGTACAGAAGGTGACGTTGGCCTTAATTCACCCTGCTAAGACCTCGATTGAGGATGTCGCTGCGGCCCTGGCTCAGCCTGTGGAGGCTACACCAGTGGAGGCGCCCTCAGGTACCAGAGTCTCCCTGCCACCGCAGAGGGAGTCTTCTTTCAGGCCCATCAAGAAGACCCCCATGAAGTCCTCGTTGGAAAGGGTGGGGGAGGGGCTGGTGCCCGTCGTGGAGGAGGCCCAGCCCATCGGGAGGGATCCCGACGAGGGCGACAGTGTCACAGACGAGGCTCCTCAAGAGCCCTCGCTCCCGTCGTTTCCGGCACCGCAGGACACCTCGGCGGCCATTTTGTCAGCCATCCAGTCCTTCTGCTCGGAGATGAGGACTACGTTGCCCCTTCCCCCGACGGAGGTACCTGAGCCAGACCCGACGGGGGAACCGGAGCCAGGACCTTCGGAGAGCCCACCACTTAAGAGGAGGAGGACGCATCCTAGGCCTCCTCTCCCGCCTCTGCGGCCTTCTCTGCCTTCCCCCAGTCCACTACCCACGGGGATGATACAGGCATGGGCACGACTATGACGGGTACGGATGACGACGGAGGCGACGACAGGACGTGTCCCCCGTCACCCCCTGCCCGGGCATCCCCGCCCGACGAGATTGGATCCTTCCATGCTATGATTTCCAGGGCATCCAAGCTCTTCCAGCTCTGCCCCGAAGAAAAGAAGGGAGGGTTCCTTTACCAACGGTTCGAGGCTAAAAGGAAGACGGTCCTCGCCTACCGCTTCTTGATGACATCTGGGAGGAGGGGCTCGCCCTCCTCAAGAACCCTGCCACGGCTCCTGCGAAGAGGGACCGGTACGAGAAGTAGTACCGGGTCCCCGACGCTGCCCCCTTGTGCCTTAGGGCGCAACCTACCCCGGATTCGGTCGTTTTGGCGGTGGCCAAGAAGAAAGCGGGGGGGGGGGCGCATCGGCCTCGACTTCAACCTCCCCGCCGGACGGAGAGGGGTAGGAAGCTGGATGCGATGGGACGACGGGTCATCTCATCTGCATCCACGACCATCAAGGCAGCCAACGCCCTGGCCATCGTAGCCCGCTACGACAGGGAGTTGTGGTTCAAGATTGCCCCTCTGTTGGACTTCCTTCCGGACGCCAAGAGGGCTGAGGCCCTGGAAATCTTACAGGAAGGTGAGATTGCCTCGGACCACGCCATTACGGTGGCTACGGACATCGCCGACACCGGTTTCCGTCAGTTGGGCAACGGCATTTGCCTGAGACGATGAGGATGGCTCAAGGCGACGGATTTCCGCCAGGACGTACAGACCAAGGTTTTGGACATGCCCTTCGATGGGAACAACCTTTTTGGCAAGGCGGTTGATGAGTCCCTTCAGGCGATCAAAATGGAGACGGCCCGTGCACTGGGTGTGCTCCAACAGCGACGGCCGTCCTTTCGGAGCTCCAGAGGCAGACAGGGTGTCTCCAAGGGAGCCGGCAGCAGCTCCTCTACGTACCGTCAAGCGGCAAGATCTTCGTCGCAGGAGGCCTACAGGGGACGCAGCAAGTCAGGTGGATCCCGCCGTCGTCGCCAAGGTTGTCAAGGAGGCAAAGCGGCCTCCAAGCAAGATTGAACCGACCGTCGGGTCGGGCCCCCGCCGAAGCACCCCGGTGGGAGGCCGGCTGACGAAGTTCGTCGGCGTGTGGGAGTCCATCTCCACCGACCTTTGGGTGCTGGATGCCCTGGCCCTGGGGCACGCCCTCGAGTTCCAGAAGAGGTGCCCCCGCATTCCTCCCGTGGCCAGGAAGGAAAATCGCATCCCTCAACTGCTGTTGGAAGTAAGGTCGATGCTCAGGAAAGGTGCCATCGAGCTCGTTCCAAAGAGGCTTCGGGGCTCCGGAGTTTACTCAAGATACTTCCTCGTAAAGAAGAAGACAGGAGGATGGCGTCCCATCCTGGACCTGCGACGACTGAACAAATACATCAAGGCACAAGTTCCGGATGGTCACCCTCCAGCATGTGCTGGGACAGCTGGAGGAGGGCGATTTCCTGTCGTCGGACTTGGAGGATGCATACTTCCACATCCCTATTCTAAAGAGACACCGAAAGTTCCTCAGGTTCGTGGTCAAAGGGCGGCACTACCAGTTCAAGGCCCTCCCGTTCGGATTAAAATCGGCGCCCAGGGTGTTCACCAAGTGCCTAGCACAGGTGGCGGCGCGGCTGCGCCTGCAGGGGTCCACGTCTACCCCTACCTGGACGACTGGCTCATACGGGCAAGGACAAGGGAGCTTGCCGTGGAACACACTGCGAAAACCGTCCAGCTGCTCACGGACCTGGGGTTCTCCATCTTTCCAAAATCCGACCTGGTCCCGTCGCAAGTCGCCCTGTTTCTGGGAGCACAGCTCAACACAGTGGCGCGGCGGGCCTCACCGTCGGAGGAAAGGATAAGGACCATCCTGGGAAAGGTGCAACGTCTGCTGGCCACGAACGAGGCCAGAGTGAGGTCTATAAAGTCCCTCCTCGGAATGATGTCGTCCTGCATTTATCTGGTGCGCCACTGCAGACATCGGATGCAGCCCATGCAAGAATTCCTCGACGCCCACTGGATCCAGACGGGCAGCTTCGAGGACAGGATCCCGCTCGATGAAGCGTTCCATCAGGCGATACGATGGTGGGGTGTCCGCTCTCATCTGACGGCGGGAACAGGTTTCCTAGCCCCGGCCCACCAGGTGACGGTGACGACGGATGCCTCCCTGGAAGGTTGGGGAGCGCACACCGGGGGTCTCCACGCGAGAGGCCTTTGGTTCCCGGAGGCGAAGACTCTCCACATCAACATCTTGGAGCTCCGTGCAGTGTTCTGGGCCCTCAGGTCCTTCCTTCCGTCCCTCAAGGGCAAGGTGGTGAGGGTCTTCACCGACAACACCACCACAATGTTTTACATTCGGAAGCAGGGCGTAACCAGATCCCCTGCCCTATCCAAGGAAGCCCAGGATCTGTGGCATTGGGCCGTCGCCCAAGGGATGTTTCTGGTACCCTTTCATCTGGCAGGGATAAAAAAACACCATCGCCGACTCACTCAGCAGAGAGCTGCGCTCGTGCCACGAGTGGGAACTGCGCCAGGATCAAGTGGACCGACTGTTCCGACGATGGGGCGAACCCCAGATCGATCTCTACGCGACAGCGGCGAACTCCAAGTGCAGGAGGTTCGCCAGCAGGTTTCCCCAACCGAGGAGCATGGGCGATGCTTTCTCGTTCCCCTGGGACGGCGTGTTCCTTTATGCGTTCCCGCCGTTGCCGTTGCTACTCCGGCTCGTCAACCAGCTCAAGAGGTCCCGGTGCAGGATGTTCCTCGTCGCACCGGCGTGGCCGAGGCAGATCTGGTTCCCGGACCTTCAGGACTTGTCAGCGTCCACACCAGTCAAGCTGCCAACGGACGCGGATCTTCTCTCCAGAGAAGGAGGCGCCATTCTTCATCACAAACCAGAGTCGCTGAACTTGCAGGCCTGGCTCCTGCAGCACTAGAGTTTGGACGATACGACATCCTGGCCGACTGCAGAGAGGTTCTTGCGAAGGCCAGGGCATCCTCAACTCTCAAGTGCTACGGACACAAATGGAACAGGTTCTCTGTCTGGTGCCGTGCACAGAAGATTAACCCTCTGTGGATTACGGCCCCTCAAGTATTGCCGTACCTATTGTCTTTGGCCAAGGCTGGCCTATCTCACGCTTCCATCAAGGTACATCTGGCTACCGTCTCACGTTACACCAGAACTACAGGACGGGCGTCCTTGTGGTCTCATCGACTGGTGAAGGAATTTATGAAAGGACTGTTCCGATCATTCCCGCCGGTGAAGGCCCCCGCCCCGGCGTGGGAGCTCAACGTGGTGCTGACTAGGCTCATTGGGGCCCCATTCGAGCCTATGCATTCAGTGCCGTTGAAGTTTCTGTCGTGCAAGACAGCATTCCTCGTGGCCAACACCTCTGCACAACGAGTGGGAGAGATCCAGGCCCTGTCTTGCAAGCCTCCATACTTGACTTTTCACGACACGAGGGTGGTGCTGAGGACGCACACCTCCTTCATGCCCAAGGTGCCGTCAGACTTCCACCTCAACAAGCCCTTGGTGTTGCCAGTTTTCTTCCCGTCGCCTTCGTCGCCGGCTGAGAGGACTCTGCACTCGCTGGCTGTAGCTAGAGCGCTGAAGTTCTACGTGGACCGCACAAAGAGTTTTCGGAAGACATCACAGCTGTTTGTGAACTTTGGACCTGTGAATCAAGGGAAGGCTCTCAACGACTTCCATTTCCAGATGGCTCTCCGGCTGCATCATGCACCGTCACCGGTTGGCAAACCGACCGTTGCCAGGCCGTCCGAGGGCCCATTCGACCAGAGCGATCGCTGCTACTACGGCGTTCCTGTCTGGTGTGCCCCTGCTCGACATCTGCAGGGCTGCTACGTGGAGGTCGACGCAAACCTTCACGAGATTCTACTGCGTCGACCGGGATTCCAGGGAGGAGTCCAGAGTCTGCCAGGCAGTGCTGCGCAACCTGTTCGCCTAAGGTGAGCCTGATGAGGAGGTGTAAGAGTTGCTTAATGTTGAGTTGTTGTATTGCTTGATTTTGAGCCTTTTGCCACCTCCCGTGGTTGTGCATGTGTATACTGCTATGTATTCTTATATTCATGAGCATGTGAATCCATGCCAGACCCCATGCTGGAGAAGGAACAAGTTACTTACCTGTAACTGTTGTTCTCCAGCATGGGTCTGGCATGGATTCACATGCGAACCCTCCCGCCTACCCCTCTGTGGCTCTTCACTTGGTCATACTGCCACTTCACGTGCTACCAAATCTGAGGATGGCTGCCAGGGGCGGGGCTTAGGGAGAGGGCAGTCATTGGCTGGGGGCAGTATGACCCAGAGACCAGTGATTGGTTACTACTGAGAAAGACAGATCAGAAACGAAACTGATACTGATTTTTTCTATACCGAGGATTCCCGACCTGACGACGGGGAATATTCATGAGCATGTGAATCCATGCCAGACCCATGCTGGAGAACAACAGTTACAGGTAAGTAACTTGTCCTTAGCAGCATCTTACCTGCAGTCTTCATCTTTAAAGACTCGCAGCTACTGAGAACAGCTTCCTCGAATCTGCACGCCTCCTGTACAGAACGACCTGAAAGAGGAAGATAGAGGCAACATTAAAGAAAGCAGCAGAGACATTTACAAATTACGAACTGCTCAAAAGGCTTACCTGGCTGGTCGCCTATCGGCTGGCACCACTCCGGACATTCCACTCGCGCTGAAGAACACTGCGACCTACAAGGAAGGAAAGCACAGGTTAGCAAAGGCAAGACTTCGCAGCGCTGCGCATAGCGCTTACTTACCGCATCATAGCGCTCTTAATGCGCCATCATTTACCAGCGGGGCTCAACCAAGCCAATTCGCCGCGTTGAAGCTCTGCATACCTAAGGGACAAAAAAGAGACATTTTAAACAAAGAAAGGCATGCAGGATAGCAACAAAACTAAAGAACAGTAATAAGACCTACCTGAACAATATCAAACGGGCCAGCGTCGGTGAAGTAACTGGATCGCACTCGCCCATGAAAGACAACGCGCCCCTGCAAAGAAGGCAGGACGGAGAGCATGCCTAATTCTACCACAAGGCAAAACCTTCCCGCAGACCACATCAGGGCAAAGCTGAGAAGCATACCAGCGAGTAACCCGGCTGGGTGGCGTCCCTGTGGATACCAGCTGAGCGTAACAGCTGGTCACTTAAGTTTTAAGAAGACGAAGGAAAGGATTTCTCTTTATTTCTACTGTCTTAATATGGGGTCTGATGTAGGTAAATTCTGCAGGAGCTGTCACACTTGTCAGACATCTGGCAAGAGTGGAACCAAGAACATGGCACCCTTGGTGCCTCTCCCAGTGGTGGGAGTTCATTTGGAGAGGGTAGGGATTGACATTGTTGGTCCCCTAGACCCTCCCACATCTTCAGGCAACTGATGTATATTGGTTGTGGTAGACCATGCTACCAGGTATCCTGAAACAATACCTATGAGAACTGTTACTGCTCAAGCAGTGGCTAAGGCCCTACTTGGTATTTTTACCAGGGTAGGTTTTCCTAAGGAGGTTATTGTTATGCTCACCTGGTCTCTGTCGAGGCGTTGGGGCATGATTGCAGCCCTCCCTGAACTTGAATCACCCATTTCAGGCCTCTCCCTCAGTAGAAAAGCTGTGAGTGGTGGTACGTGGTGATACTGCTCCTGCGTGGAGATAAGAGTGTGTGAGTGCTTCAATCTCTGATTGTTGTACCTCTCGAATCCTTCACCCCAAAATATGGTTTCTGTGAGCATACGCTGGCCTATAAAGCTCACCTGTGAATTATGGAAGATAAGCTCTCCTTCCTGCTACTTCTGGCAGGGGTGTGTTGAATGGGATCTAGTTCCTTCACTGATCCCTGATGAGGATTATGCTTCTCCTTATGATTGGTAAGTCTTTCTTGAGCTCTTGTGATGCTGTTCATTCGGTTTAATGTCTTTATATGTTGCTCCTATTTATGCCTGCAATAATGTCTCTTCTGTTTTCTTCCCTTAGATTGAATTGTGGCTTCAATGCAGCTGTGAGACGCGAGACGCGGCCGGATGGAAGATGGATGCTACCGCAATGTTCGACAGCAGGTAAGTGATGGTTTAAGGAAAAGCGCTAAGTATGGTGAAGCGCAACCTTAAACTGACTGTTTTTTCAATGTCTAACCTTGTCTTCTGTTTTTCCTTGCATGCGCGGCTGTCGACGATGGAGCTTGTCGTGCTGCGTTACCAAGATGAAGATTATCGCATTCCGGAAAGTGTAAAGATGAATACTTGGTCCGTCGAAGAGATGTACAGGTAAGAACAGCTTCCCCCAGTTAGTAAGTATGCTGGCAGGAAGCAGGATGTCCAGGAAGCAGGATCTTCAAAAGTAAGACTGACCTCAGGCGAAGTTGAGCGTTACGCTGCTTGCAAGTGCAGAATAATGCAAAGCGTCTGTTTTGAGGATTGGGGCAGCTCATATAGCTGAGATCGTGGACACGCCCATTAGGGCTGGCTTACCAGCCACACCCTGCCACTCCTAGAGAGTGAGCACGTGCAAAAGCAATCCATTAGCAGCCACACCCAATAATACACTTGAGGATGCTTAATGGATGGAATGTTCAATGTTAATGCATCTGAAGTGCTATGTCCATAATAAAAGCTTTTTTGGTGTTAAATGGATGTTCTTGTTTACTTTTGTTCATGAGCCTGACACCAGGACAGTGTCCACCCAAGTCTCCTGTGCATGCGACCCCTGCATGCCTGTGCCCTTGACCTCATGACCATGAGTTATCTCAGACAGGGGGACCAATTGTATGTCCCGCTACATGCAAGCCAGGTGGAAAAACCACAAGTTCTCAACAGCCTACCACCCACAAAGCAATGGGTTGGTGGAGAGGTTTAATAGAACTATGAAGTGCATGATAGGTGCCTTAGAAGAACCCCTTAGAAGAAAGTGGGACCGTCTACTGCCATGCCTTCTCTTTGCTTATAGAGAAGTCCCTCAAGAAGGGGTTGTCATCAGCCCCTTTGAGCTTCTCTATGGTCATCCGGTTAGAGGTCCATTGGCCCTAATCAAGGAGGGGTTGGAGAGTGCTCCTTCCCACAAGCCAGTGAGAGTCACTGACTTTGTGTTAGGTCTCCGAAGGAGAATGACACATATTATGACGGAAGCTTCAGAAAACCTGAAAGCAGGTCAGGCTCTGGTCAAACATTGGCATGACCAGAAGGTCAACATGGTTGAGTTTATTCAAGACCAGCTAGTTCTAGTTATGGTACCTACAATGCAGATGGCCTTATAGAACAAATGGATTGGACCCTTCAAGGTTGTGGTCAAACTTGGAGAGATCAATTATTTGGTGGACTTGGGCAATACCAAAAAGACCCCCAGGGTCTTTCACACCAACCGCCTAAAGGCATATGTATCCAGGCCAGACATGGGAGCTTTGCTCTTAGCATCTGATCAAGAGGAGGTAGAGAGTGAACCTCTACCTGACCTTTTCAGGGGACTCCCTTTAGATGGGGAACATAGGAGTTAATCTCTCTTCTGATCTGACTTTGAACCAACAGGAGTGCAAGGTTCTGTTAAATCAGTTTGCCTCCCTGTTTTCACTGACACCATGCTTGACCCCTTACGGCCAGCATGATATTCTCACTGGTGACTGTCTACCTGTCAAAAGCAGGGGGTACAGAATGTCAGACCATGTAAGAACCCACATAAAGGAGGAGGTCAAGAAGATGCTTGATCTCGGGGTAATGGAGCCATCTACCAGTCAATGGGCTAGTCCTGTTGTACTAGCGCCAAAGGCAGGATCCAAAGAGTTGAGATTTTGTGTGGACTATCAAGCTCTTAATGCAGTCACCACAACTGATGTCCATCTTTTACCTAGGACAGATGAACTGGTGGATAAACCTGGTTTAGCCAAATGCCTCAGTACATTTGACAGAACCTCAGGCTATTGGCAAATAGCCCTGAAAGACCATGCCAAGGCGATAACTGCATTTTCAACCCTAGGAGGCCTCTACCAGTTTAAGGTAATCCTTTATTGGACTAAAGAATGCAAATGCTACATTCCAAAGGATGGTAAATCATGTTCTGAATGGGACGGAGGACTTATGCATGACCATTGCAGTGTTCAGCCCTACCTGGAAAGAACATATTGACCACCTAGGATATGTATTGCAGGCTCTTGAGAAGGCCCAACTTACCATAAAGGCAAGCATATGTCAAATTTGTCAGAGTAAAGTGGTCTACCTTGGACATGAGGTAGGAGGAGGTGAAATAAGGCCATTGCCTAGCAAAGTACAAGCCGTACAAGACTGAGCCACCCCTACTACTCAGACCCAGATGAGAGCCTTTCTAGGGCTCACCGGTTACTATAGGAATTCCATAGAGAACTATGGGACCATAGCTTCTCCCTTGAATGTGATCTCCTCACCCAAATTCCCCAAGAAGATCAGGCGGAATGAGGAGTGCACCAAGGCATTTGAAGGACTTAAAGCCCTTTGTCAAGCTCCAGTCTTAAGAGCTCCTGACTACAACCAATCCTTTATTGTACAAACTGATGCTTCCCATAGAGGTACAGGTTCAGTTCTGAGTCAGCTGGGTGAGAAAGGCAGGGAATACTCTATCTGCTTCATCAGTAGGAAACTGAAGGATCGAGAAACAAGGTGGGCAACCATAGAACGTGAATGTTTTGCCATTGTGTGGTCTTAGAAAATGTTTAGACCATACTTGTACGGGTCTACTTTTATAATTCAAACAGACCAACCCTTGAGATGGTTAATGCAGATGAAGGGGGAATACTAAATTGTTAAGATGGTCAATCAGCTTTCAGGGGTGTGATTTTACTATAGAACATAGGTCAGGATGTAATCACCAAAATGCTGATGGTGTCTCCGGAAAGTAAGACCGACTGGAGTAAGGAGATTCATCCAGGAGTGGATTAAATCATCCTATACCTTAGTCTGGCAGGGACAAGTGTTAGAGAGAATTCTCAGAAATGTGTTAATTCCCTTCTACCTTAGAGACCCGCAGCTCTTTTTGCCGAACATTAGGACGTTTTATTTCATGTAATTTAATGTGATGCTTTTGACTTTGGAGTCTGACAAACCCCATGGGCATTATCTTTACATTGTCACACAGCACTGTCAGTGCAATGGCACAAGGAAGTCTTAGATTTGTCAAATGGTTAAATACCTTCTCTTAGTGAAACTGTTTCCAAGAGCATTAAAGTGAAATTGACTTTACTTACATTTTGTAACTTTATAGATCCAGCACACACTATCTTACCATAGGGTGCTGGAGGGGTTACTTAGTATCCCCTTTGTCTAGGTTCTCATGTAAAAAAAATGTTACCCTTCCTACAATTAATCGCTGGTGGCAGTGGTTTACTTTTTACTACCATTGTGTGTTTTTACTGCAGGCTGCGTTTGCAGCCACGGTAAGGCACCCATGGGTGCCCATTTCGTCAAAATTGCCCGTCTTCTTTTTTTTTGCCATTTCTTGTGGGGAAGGTCCTTCTTGAGATTTACTCTGCGCGCCAAACCAAGTTTGGTCTCTGTTAATTTTGTCTTTGGAGGGATTAACGAGTGAAGCCTGTCTCTGGCTGCAGTATGTCTGGCAGGGGCAGCAAATGAGCGAAGTGCCCAAAACTCCCTGTACTTAATCCCCTTGGTTACAAGAATGCACCCAAAGGTGATTGGCCGGCTGGGTGTCCGGCAAGGACAGCCACCCTGCTGTGTGATTGACAGCTAGACTGGAATGAATTGGAGAAACCTGCATACAAGGCAAGGTTTTTCGGCTTGGAAGGCAGTCAACCACTGGACGAAGGAATCTGAAGAACTTGTAAGAGACGCCTGCTGCAACTCCTGGACCGTCAGTTTGCCCGGTGAAGCCCTGCTGCTGTGCTGAAGCTCCGAGTTCGCCTCGACTAGAGAAGCCCTGCAAGGACGACTTCTCCCTTTGAGTTGGTGGGACCAATCAACTCCAAAGTAAGCCCGTCTGGACAGCCTCTCGAATACGGTTGTTTTTCCACTGCAGTAGCTTCTGGAGCTGAAGAGCCAGGAAGAGGAACACCAGATTTTGTGCATTGCTTTTAAGTCAGACCCGAGCGCTAGAAAGATCCTCCGGACTTCCCTGTTGCAGGACTGGCCAAGCCTGAGCCACCTCAACAGAGTGCTGGACCCCAGAAGCAAGGAAAGTCTAAAGTGGTATCCGAGAACTGCAGTGTTGCTATTTGCTGTCAGACGAGAGGAGCTGAAACATTGAAGGACCGCTGAATTGAAGTTTGCCCATTGCTGCTGCCGTCCGTCCCATTGCAAAGCAGGAGTACCCTGACGTCCTCTCTTGTCCCCACGACTGAGGCTCAGGAACAACAGAATCTGCAGAGCTGTACAGGAACAGAAGCGAGCTGGAACTATTCCTTCTAACCAGAGGTACTGTAAAGTCGAAGAACTTAACTCTTGTTGTGTAGCCTTACTTGCTCTCAGTTGAGACCTGTCTTGGTTACCTTGCAGAGCTGCTAAAGCTCTGCCCCTCACAAGCCTCTCAGCTTGTGGCCCTTCAGGTGTTATGTTTACTAAAAACATTGTGTAAGACTTTTTACCTACCTGCAAAAGAAGATCTTCAGCTCTCCTGGACATCGTGCAATTAATATTGGCTGTCCTGGTTCCCTGAGAGACTCATCTTTACCTTTGACTGTGTGCTTTGGCCTTTCCCCCATGAAAGGGTTTATTTACTCTGCATTGGAAGGTTTCTAAAAGTACTTACTTATTTGACTTATTTGTTAACCTTTGTTTTACTCCTCTATTCTATCTTTTTCATCAAACTCCGTATTGCTCTAAATGTACCAGCGTCCTAGCTATTTAAGTCACATGAGGATGTAGGATGTGTCTGTGCCATCCCCAATGGGTATCATCTGATTTAGAGAAACTAAGTGTGTTTTGAAGTATATTTAAGTTTTACATGTTTTGCCCCCTTTCTGAAGAAGGCTTATATAACTGACTGTGAAATAAATTTTGTTTTGTCAAGAAACCTTGAATATAAGTTTTTATTTGGATCACTGTATTGTGAAACTCTGTCACAACATTACTGCTCACATTGACCCCTCTTGAGATAAGGCTGGCTGCTTGACCAAACTACCAACCTGTGTAGTTCAGACTTGCACGAAAGGTTGGGTCCCTATTGCCAGGAGGTCAAGGTTATTGTAGTACTCCCAAAGGGTACTGCATACAATCTTGCCTAACAGCATCCGTCCTCTTTCACATTTGATTAAATCTTCCCTTATCAGTGACCTGTAGCCTCTTAAATGTCGCAGCCAGTGTATTGTTTTGTTCACCAGCGAAGACTAGTTTTCGTAATGGCCAACCCCCAAACTCTAGAAATCATACATAAACACTTTGTCTTCAGTGGTTCAGTAAATCCCCTCCTCCTTCCAGCCGCATGAGCATATAAGGATAGGGCTTTGAGTTGCATTACCTCACCCTCTTCCCATGCAAGGAAGTGGGCATTACCACCAACTGCCTTCTGTGATGCTGGAAATGCATCGGAGGGGCAGGGCCTTCGCATCCTTGTCCTTTACTGCCTTTTTATCGTGTTTTCTGCACAGGAGTTCATGTGGGACTCCTGGCGGTGCAGCTCTCTTTTGGTTTGGTGAACAGACCCATGGGATACCCTTACGGCACCCATGGGTGGGGGTACAACCCTGTGCCCCTAGTGTATGTTTTTGGGCACCTGTGGGTGACACGCAGAGCTGGGTATGGGCTGGTGGCAGCTCCATGCTGAATTTGACAGGTGCGCTGAGTATCCTCCATTTTGGGATACCCAGGCACTGCCATTGGAATCAGTTGATTCCTGATGGAAAACAAGATGGCCCCTTTGGCCTCTTGCTTTCTATTGCCTGTTACCTTGTTTTCCCAAAGTCCTGGGAAGCCCTGACTCTGTCCCTTCCCCCTGACGGGCTGTTGGGTGGAAGTTCCATATATGGTGGTGTTGTGAAGTCCAGTCCAGACTAACTGGAGCCTTCCCAGTGACTTTATATTGTGAGTACGCCCTGTGGGTGGGACCTGGATGAATAGTGTGTGTGACCCAATATGTACTTCTTGTTGTGGCTATCTGGTTTCTGGTATGAGAGACAAAGACTGAGACGGCTCTGCCCGAAACTGGCCTGAATGCAGTGTGTAGTGTTGAATGGCTGGGTACTTGTCCCAATACACATTCCTTGTTGTGAGTGTCTGAGAGGGAGGAGGATGGCCTGAATGCACTGTGTGCCTGATTGGCTGACTGACTGCATGAATGCCCTTCTGTATGATTGGCTGCTGAGAGTGACCCAGCAGTGTGGATGAGAGACAAGATAGTAAATCTGGGGACCTCTCACCACTGGAAATTGTTCAGAAGCTGTGTCTACACTTTAAGAGTAACTGGAACTGCTGATCCTCGATGCCCAGCTGGAAGAAGACTTGCTGTTGCATTTGCTTCGACCTGATCTGAAAGCTGCCGAACTTGTCAAGGACTGATCCGAGAGAGGACCTGGTAAGGCGCCCTCTTCTCGTGCTCCGAGGGACCATAGAGCACCGCTAACCTTCGCCGAAGCTCCCTGGAAGTCAGACCCTCGAAAGGCTGCCGACCCGAGATGGGACCGCTGAGGAGAACGAAGCAAAGCACCCGGACTTCGCCGCTTTTGAAGTCTATTGCCGTCGACCAGGGTTCGCAAGTTTGTGTAACCGTTGGAGGCATGTCGAAGTTGTTGCCCAGCCGTGGGGACCACTTGACGCTGTGCCGACGACGACCAGAGCCGCCCGCTCCTTTGCCGAAGAACATTTGAATCCAAGGACTCCCTTGTCCGCAACATCGACTGCTTTGTCCTGCCGGAGAAAGTCGAGGACGACCAACGCGCCAAGGAGAATCCACCGGTGGGTTTCCCGCCACCTGAAGGCCACAAAGACTTCGACGACTCGATGCCCTTGTTGGGCCACAGTTCTTCTGAAACTCCTTGCGGTCCTGAACAATCCATCACCGAGGTGCCCCGCACACCTCATCCTCGCAGGACGTCGCTACCGAGCACCGCCTGGATCGACATCGGGGTCTCGGCACCCTTGAACTTCTCATCGCCGCCGTCAACAAGTTCACCTTCGACGATTCTCGACAATCCGTGGCTCCGGCTTGAAAGGGAGTCACTCGAGAAGGATCCGTTGACGCGTCTTTGATGAACTCTACTCCACCAGGTACATTGGGGGGGGGGGGGTAAAACCTTAATAGGAAGAAATAAGACTAGTGAACAATATATGGACTGGGCTTGTGCTATATATCTTTATTTTACAGGTTGCACAGGTAGGGTGATCTCCACACAGAACTGTGCATAGTGGTAGGGGCCAGAAATCTGCCTATTGTTTCAACCATCTTGCGTTCTTTCCTATCTCTATTGCTGGTGTCCTTGTTATTGATCTGTGTGACATTTTAACCGTACAGTTGATGCACTTTAATGAAATTTGATAACATTGGTGGTACCACTTTAGAATTGTATATATTTATCATTGTTGATTTCTGAGTACAAAGTGCGTTACTGTGATTGTGTACATACCTTTGAATATTATATAAAGACTGTTTTCAGTAATACCGTGTATGGAAATTCCTTTGTGGGGGTTCGGGGACTACACTGTACTTAAGAACCAGCCTGCATCACCTCCTGAGAAGCTAGGCCTTGATTGCTCGACTACGTTACCAATAATAGAGAATCTTGGCTGGGGTCCTCTGTGCCTCTCCTCTACCATAAAGAGAGTGGAAGTACAGACAGCCCCCTCCAGTCTTTACCCTGGTGGCAGCAATGGGATGCTAATGGTTTTAAGAATCCGTCTATAACCGTGTCACTTACAAAATATGTGCACTTTATTGCATTAAGGTTTGGTTGTGTACAAAATAACTGCATTACAAGCAATGGAGTCTATTGCAAATGGTAAATTGACTAGGATGAGCTTAGAGGCTCTCCAGAGTGCTTCTGAAGCCAGGGAGTTAGACTTTATGGATAAGTCTAGGGCTGAGCTGATAGCTGCCCTGGTGGACTACCAGACTGATGGTGAAACTCTTGATGAGGAGGGGAATGCAACCAATGAGGACTCTGCCCCTGGGGGTTCGACTGAATCGGTTTCTGGGAATGCCACCATTCCTGCTGCCTCTTTTCCGAACCCCAGCAATTCCTTGGAGCTTGAGTTATTAAGGATGAAATTGGCCTTTGAATATCGCAAGTTGGAAAAAGATGCTGAGCTTAAGAAGGAGGAGTTGGCTCAACAAGTGGAGCTCAAAAATAAGGACCTTGAACTCAAGAACCAGGACACTGAATGTCAGAGAATCCAGCTAGAGAAATCTAGAGTGGAGACTTCAGGGAAACCCAGTGAGTGTGTCCGGTCCCCAGCAACAAAATCTATGAAAGATTTGGTTGGTGTGTTTGTGGAGGGTTCTGATATCCTCCAATGGATTGAAGCGTTTGAAATGGCTTGTGCGATTCTTGATGTTGACAAAAGATTGGGCTAAGTGTTTGTTAAGCAGAGTGCCTCAGACTGGGTATGACTGTATTCTGAAGCTGAGTGTGGAAGAAAGGGGTCAGTATGAGTGTATGAGATCTGCTTTGATTGCCAAGTTTCAAGACCTTAAAAGGTTCAGGGAATTTAAGAAAAGAGAGAATGTGTCTTGGGTTGACTGGGTGAGTGCTCCGCACATGAACATGATGGGGTAGATTGATGGTTACAAGGTTAAAACTCTTGTTGAATTGTCCCACCTGTTGTTTTTGAGCATTTTTCTGAAGCCTGTTCACCGGAGCTGCATCAGTATGTTGCTGACCAGAACATTTTGGATCCCTTTAAGCTGGCTAGGCTGGCTGACAAGTGGGTCTCCCACCGGGTGTCCCCTAAGGACTCCAGTGGGAAGGACAAGGACAAAGAAAAGGGGGCCTCTCAGAAAGCTGAGGAGTCCCAAAAGCAGTCAGTCGGGTAAACCTAAACCCTCCTCTCCTAAGACACAAAAATCTAGTGGGGATAAGTCATCTGTGGGTGGGAATAAGAGTAGTGGTCCACCTGCTGCAAAGCAGGCTCCCAGTGGTTCCAGTAGCGTACCCTGCACTCCCGGCATTTGTCCGGATTGTGGGGCTCTGGATCACAAAAGGGGTGACTCCAAGCGTAAATGTAAGGCACTTGGAGTACAGGCTGTCAGCCTGACCTACCCCTACCCCATGTCTGAGGTGGAGGCCACTGTCCTCCCCTCCTCTACATGGATCACATTCGGTGCTCCTGTAGAGATTTCCTTAGTGTCCCTTGGGGCCTGGGACCAGTACGCAGAAGTACTGGCGATTATCCCACAGAACACCCGTAGAATTTTGAGAAGTGTCCTCCTGAATGGCCAGCCTTCTACTGGTTTGAGACACACTGGGGAAAGAATGACAGTGGTGGACAGGACCCTGCTCAAGCCAGAGGACTATGTAGGTGCTCCTCTGAGAACCACCAGGTTAGCTTGTGGGCCTCTCAAATTATCGCCTGTAGCCTTAGTCACACTCGTAATTGGAGACAAGACGGCAAAGCTTCCTGTCCTAGTTCAGGTCAATGTCCCTGCTAACATTCTGTTAGGGAATGATCTAGTAGAGTTGGGATTGATCTCAGATGGTCTTCCCCTGACTGCTGCTGCGGTCACTAGGTCACAGGTGACACAGGGCCTGGCTGTGAGTCAGGTACCCGAGCCTAAGGCAAGAAGAAGGAAGACCAAGAAGGCCACCTCTGTGGAGGGAGCTCCTTCTCTTCCTGCTGTCACTACAGCACCTATTGGGAATCCATGCTCCGGACGGGATGGGTCCAGTGGTAAACCCCGTCGCAACTCCTGTGGGAGAAGAGCCAGAAGACTCTCCTGTGGGAGAGGTTCTCAACCCGGAGGATCATCCCGATCTTCAATGCTTGTTAGCTGAAGGGGGACCCTCCCGGGCAGACTTCTGTAAAGGACAGAGTGTGTGCCACTCTCTCGAGGGTCTGAGGAAACAGGCCCTGTCCCAGGCACAAGAAGTGCCCAGGACATTCCGTATTTATTGGGAGGGTGAGGTCCTTGTTAGTGAGCCCACTAAGCCTGCACCTGGTGCCCTCAAGAGGTTGGTGGTACCCCAGGTTTACAGGCCTTTCCTACTGCAGTTGGCGCATGAGGTGCCCTTGGCTGGTCATCTTGGTACCAAGGAGACTAATTGGAGGCTCTCTGACCAGTTCTACTGGCTTCGGATGGGAGTAGAAGTGGAGTCCCACTGCCGGACCTGCCCAACTTGTCAGATGTCTGGCAAGACTGGAGGCAGTGTCATTGCCCCACAGCAGCCCTTGCCAGTGGTTGGCACACCATTTGAGAG
Organism: Ambystoma mexicanum; assembly: GCF_040938575.1. Classification (NCBI taxonomy): domain Eukaryota; kingdom Metazoa; phylum Chordata; class Amphibia; order Caudata; family Ambystomatidae; genus Ambystoma; species Ambystoma mexicanum. The sequence goes on along the minus strand of NC_090934.1, from coordinate 306,201,561 downwards.
GGTGGTCGACATTGTCGGTCCCCTGGACCCTCCCACTTCAGGTGGACATCGGTTCATCCTGGTTTTGGTAGATCATGCCACCAGGTACCCTGAGGCTATACCCCTTCGGACTGTAACTGCCAAGGTGGTTGCATGGGCTCTCCTGGGCATTTTCACCCGTGTTGGATTCCCTAAGGAGGTTGTCTCTGACAGAGGATCCAACTTCATGTCTAGTTACATGGAGACCATGTGGAAAGAGTGCGGAGTAACCTACAAGTTCTCCACCTCTTACCATCCTCAGACCAATGGTCTTGTTGAGAGATTTAATAAATCTGGAGCCCTAAGGAGGAAATGGGATCTCCTCCTGCCATGCCTGCTGCTTTCTTACAGAGAGGTACCTCAAGAGGGTGTTGGTTTCAGCCCCTTTGAGTTACTCTTTGGACATCCCGTGAGGGGGCCCCTTGCCTTGATCCGAGAAGGTTTGGAAGCCACCCCTCCAGGTCCCGCCAAGCAAGTGGGGGACTATGTGTTAGGCCTCAGACGGAGGATGACACAGATGATGGGTCAGGCAACAGCAAATCTCAAGGCCAGCCAGGAATTGAACAAGTACTGGCATGACCTTACAGCATTGCAAGTGGATTGGACTCCGGGACAGGAGGTCCTCGTGATGGAGCCTACCAAGCCTCGGGCATTGGCAGATAAATGGACTGGACCCTTCAGGATAATTTCCAAGATGGGTGAGGTCAATTATCTGGTTGACATGGGAATCCCAGGGGTAGCCCCTCAGGTATTCCATGTTAATCGGCTCAAGCCTTTCCACAGGCGAGCAGAAGTCTCATGTCTCTTGCTAGCTTCAGAGCAAGAAGAGGATGAGAGTGAGCCCCTTCCTGATTTGCTGTATAGCAACCCTCAGGATGGCTCAGTGGAGGGAGTGCATCTCTCTCCGATTTGACAACAGAGCAGCAGAGGGCATGCAGGACTTTGCTCCAGCAGTATGCCTCTCTGTTTTCACTGACACCAGGCCTTACACCGTGGTGTAAGCACGAGATTGAAACTGGTGACAGCGTGCCTGTCAAAAGCAGGAGCTACCATATGTCAGATACTGTTAAGAACCACATCTAGGCTGAGGTTGCCAAGATGTTGGATCTGGGTGCTATTGAACCCTCAACCAGTCCCTGGTCCAGTCCTGTGGTCCTTGTCCCAAAGGCAAGTTCCCGGGCAGGTACCAAGGATTGGAGGTTCTGTGTGGACTACCGAGGAGTCAAAGCCGTCACCAAAACTGACACGCACCCATTGCGCTGGGCTGATGAGCTCGTGGACACCATCGGTGCTGCCAAATTTGTGAGCACCTTTGACCTTACCTCAGGCTATTGGCAAGGAAAAGACAGCATTCTCAACACCAGAGGGACTCTACCAGTTTAGGGTCATGCCTTTTGGGCTGAAGAATGCCCCTGCCACCTTCCAGAGATTGGTCAACCATGCGCTCAGTGGGCTGGAAGCCTTTTGTGTGGCTTACTTAGACGACATCGCCGTCTACAGTTCCACTTGGGAAGAGCATTTGACGCATCTGGCTAAGGTGCTGCAGGCCTTCAAAAGGGCTAACCTCACTATCACGGCCACCAAGTGCCAGATAGCTCAGGGGAAAGTCACATATCTTGGTCATGAGGTAGGAGGGGGTCAAATCCAACCTCTCCCCAGTAAGGTACAGGATGTACAGGACTGGGAGACTCCCACTACTCAAACAGGGTGAGAGCCTTTTTGGGCCTCACTGGGGCGGACTATGGAACCATAGCTGCACCACTGACAGCTCTCACTTCCCCCAAACAACCTAGGAAGGTTAATTGGACGGAAGACTGTCAGAAGGCCTTTGATGGCTTGAAAGAAAGTCTGTGTAGGGCACCTGTGTTGTGTGCGCCTGACTACAGCCGACCCTTTATCGTCCAGACGGATGCCTGCGACACCGGAATTGGAGATGTCTTGTCCCAATTATGACAAAGGGAGGGAACATCCTATCATCCTCATCAGTAGACGACTCAAGGGTAGAGAACTTAGGTGGGCTACTGTTGAGAAGGAATGTTTCCGTATAGTTTGGAGCCTTAGGCGTTTTAGGCCCTACCTTACGGGGTCTACCTTCAAGGTCCAAACAGATCATAAGCCCCTGAAGTGGCTTATGCAGATGAAGGGTGAAAACTCGAAACTGCTCAGGTGGTCCATTAGCCTGCAAGGGCTAGACTTCACCATAGAGCACAGACCAGGGAAGAGTCACGATAATGCAGATGGCCTTTCCAGAAGGTATGTTGACCGTCTGGATGAGGGTGTCTATCCCGTGGGAGATTAGGCACCCTCCACCTCAGTCTGGTGGGGGCGACTGTGATGCTGGAAATGCATCGGAGGGACAGGGCCTTCGCATCCTTGTCCTTTACTGCCTTTTTATCGTGTGTTCTGTCATGTTTTCCGCGCAGGAGTTCATGACGGCGAGGGAAAGAGACTGGATGCCATTGGACGACGAGTCATCTCGTCCGCAACAGTGACAATTAAGGCAGCCAACGCCCTAGCGATTGTGGCCCGCTATGACAGGGAGTTGTGGTACAAGATCGCCCCCCTACCGGACGACAAGAGGGCGGAGGCCCTGGGGATCCTACAGGAAGGTGAGATGGTGTCAGACCACGCCATAACGGTGGCCACGGACATCGGGTTCCGCCAGTTGGGCAACAGCGTTTGCCTTCGACGGCAGGGATGACTCAAGGCAACAGATTTCCGCCAGGACGTGCAAACCAGAGTTCTGGACATGCCCTTCGACGGGAACAACCTGTTTGGAAAGACAGTAGATGAGTCACTTCAGGCCCTCAAGACCGACACGAAGACAGCCTTGGGAGTTTTGCAGCGACGACGGCCGCCCTTTCAGAACTCCTGAGGCAAGAAAGGTGCCTCAAAAAGATTCGGCGGTGGCTCCTCGATGTACCGCCACGCATCCCGTTCCTCATCACAAGAGGGCCTACAGAGGGTGCGGCAAGCCATGAGGACCCCGTCGCCTAGGAGGCCAGGCCGGCAAGGCTGCCTCCAAGCATGACTGAACCGGCCGTAGCGTCGGGCCCCCACCTGAGCACCCCGGTGGGTGGCCGGCTGGCGAAGTTCGTCAACATGTGGGAGTCCATCTCCAGACTGTTGGGTGCTGGATGCCCTGGCCCATGGGCACACTCTCAAATTTCTAAAGAAGTGCCCCCAAATTCCTCCTATGGCCAGGAAGGAAAATCACATCCCACAACTACTGTTAGAAGTAAGGGCGATGCTCAAGAAATGGGCCATTGAGCTTGTCCCGAAGAGGCTCTGGGGCTCCGGAGTATACTCCAGATACTTCCTTGTCATAAAGAAGACAGACGGTTGGCGCCCCATCCTGGACCTGTGTCGTTTAAACAAATACATCAAGGCCCAGAAGTTCCGGGTGGTCACCCTCCTGCACGTGCTGGGATAGCTGGAGGCAGGCGACTTCCTATCGTCGCTGGACTTGGAGGATGCGTACTTCCACACCCCCATTCTAAAAGGACACCGAAAGTTTCTCAGATTCGTAGTCAAAGGACGGCACTACCAATTCAAGGCCCTGCCATTCGGATTGAAGTCGGCGCCCAGGGTATTTACCAAGTGCCTAGCGCCAGTGGCTGCGCCTGCAGGGGATCCACGTTTACTCCTACCTGGACGATTGACTCATCCGAGCAAGGACAAGGGAGCTTGCCGTCGAGCACACAGGGAAGCCCGTCCAACTGCTCACGGACCTGGGATTCTCTGTCAACTTCCCCAAATCCCACCTGGTTCTGTCGCAGGTCGCACTGTTTCTGGGAGCCAAGCTCGATACAGTGGCATGATTGGATTCCCCGTCGGAGGAAAGGACGAAGGCCATCCTGGGCAAGGTGCAGCGCCTGCTGGCCAGACGTGGCCAGGGTGAGGTCCATTAAGTCACTTCTCGGCATGATGTCCTCTTGCATCTACCTGGTGCGCCTATGCAGGCTGCGGATGCGTCCTCTACAGGAGTTCCTCGACGCCCGTTGGATGCAAGCGGCGGGCAGCTTCGAAGACAAGATCCCGCTCAACGAGGTCTTCCGCCAAGCAATTCGGTGGTAGGGCATCCGCGCGCATCTCGGGGCAGTCACGGACTTTCAGACCCCAGCACACCAGGAGACGGTGACGACGGATGCCTCCTTGGAGGGTTGGGGAGCGCACACCGAAGATCTTCACGCGAGAGGCCTTTGGCTCCCGTAGGAGAGGTCACTCCACATCAACATCCTGGAGCTCCAAGCAGTGTTCTGGCCTCTCGGGTCATTTCTCCCATCCCTCAAGGGCAAGGTGGTAAGGATCTTCACTGACAACACCACCATGATGTTCTACATCCGGAAGCAGGGAGGAACCAGGTGCCCTATCCAAGGAGGCCCAGGATCTGTGGCATTGGGCCGTTGCCCAGGGGATGTTTCTGTTGCCCTTCCACCTAGCAGGGATAAAGAACACCATTGGTGACTCGCTGAGCAGGGAGCTGCACTCATGCCACGAGTGGGAACTGCAAGAAGGGAAGGATAGGACAACTATGGCACACCCTAGTGACGAAAAATGTTTTAAATATTAATAGTCAACTTGGATACTAGGTGTTTAGACAAAATGCTTATCAAGTATGAGGTGCAGAGGAGAGAGGGGCAACCATGACACCTTGGTTGCACAATACAATGAAGAGAATTTAAGTTCCCAAACCGGGAACTTACGTCCCCTGCACACTATCTAATATCTGGAATACCAGACCAACAAGTAGATATATTTAACAATTGATTTTTCTTAATAAATTCAAGAAAGTCTGTAAATGGTAATGCATAAAAAGCGGTAATATGTTCAAAACAATGACTTTGAATCAGGTAAGGTTACAAGAAACATTCTTGATTGTTTATTCTTGATGTTGAAGCTGTGGAAGGCCCAACGCTTTTCGAGTGCTACAACACTCTTCATCAGGGGCAATAACAAGGGTTTCTAGGAAAAAATATATATATAATATGTACATTAGGAATATATTTACACTAACAACATTTGTTCAGCAACATTTCCAAATAACTCATTTTAGATCAGGATATGTATCACAATAACACATGGCATTCAAGGATTACCTATGTAACAGGACGTATGACATTTTTGAATATACTGAGTATATATTAACCCTCAAGGGGACAACCTATCCTCCATTAATACCTGTAGAAACTAATGGACAATTCACTAGGTAAGTAGTATCTTCACTGCTATGATCGAAATGAGGGAATATATAGAAAAAATATATAGAGAATAACTTCTGAAAGTCAATACATTGAAGTTTAAATAAGATAGAGTGAGCAACTGTGTAATTATATAAAGAGTCTAACCTTGTGTTTTTTATACAAATGAGAGGGGTACTTCAAGAGAACGGAGGTGGTCTGGGGCGGGAAAACCAGGCCTTCGTCCAAACAAGACAGCGGGTCTTAGATGGTAAATCCTTATCTGTAGAGATGAACATCAAAAACGTCTATTTAGACCATTGTATGTGACATAGTTGCAATAGAATAAGTTAAGCCAGTAATGAGTCACTTACAGCGGTAACGCGGTTGACCAATATCAACGAAAGCTGAGGGGAAGTGGTAGTCAATGACCGCAAAAGGTATGGAAGTTGTTCAGGGCTGGAGCGCTGAGAAAAAGTAAGTAGGGTCTCAGTAATGGACACAAGAAGTGAACAGGGTGTTCGAAAGCTTTGTTGTGAAAGAAAGGGGTGAGCCAGTATTGGAAGCTAAAAATTCTTACCTAGTGTAAACCAGTGTGGCACACATGGAGACCAGCTGCCGAAGGGTTGCTCGACTCCATGGGAAGTGCCGCCACTGTTTATCAAATAGTTAGTAGTGTGACGTAATCACGTGCTTGCGTGCAATGCGTCATACTGTGCGCTGAGCTCTAGGCTTGGATAGACGAAAGTTAGCCACAATTAACTCTAATTAGTCTCCTCTGGAAGGATGCTTTACAGGGGCAAGTACGGCTGTAAGAGCTTAATCAGTTGAGTGAGAAGAGAAAAAAGAAAAAAACAGACCGCAGCGTGTTTACAATGTGACGTCATTACGCAAAGGCGTCCATGATGCAACATGTAAACAAACCTAGTGACGGGGTGAAGGAAATGATATCATGTGTTCTTAAAGTTAATGACAATGCCCAAAATGTGCATAATCCTTGATGGTTAAAATTAATATAATTTGTGCGAGGATCTGGACTCTAAATGGCTAAGCTTATAAAAATCATATGGATCAACATCCACGCATTTAAAGTATCATGAATAAAATACAATTAGAAAACTGGAGTTGTAGTTGTAATTATAGTAAAAAATAGTTGATACTAATGGTTAGGTACATTCTCATAATGCTACCAACCAATGCCATCCTGCCCACCCTTTTGGTTCACAGTATAGTAAGGGGAATATCAATTGTACAGATTGTATAATACCGGGATGGAGTCAACAAAATGTCTGGATATGAATAAACTTTGAAAACATTTTAACATTTCTATTTAGCTGTCCAAGTTGGTTGGTTCACAGTCTTATAATGTGGTTATGAAAATTCTAACCAACAATCATAGCAAGTGTTTTAAAGAGACGTTGTTGGAGATGCATGGAAAGAGAACATTTGTTTAAATGAATGGTCCTAAATAATGGTCCTAAATAATTTGATTCGTGGGTTATACAATCTGTACAATTGATATTCCCCTTACTATACTGTGAACCAAAAGGGTGGGCAGGATGGCATTGGTTGGTAGCATTATGAGAATGTACCTAACCATTAGTATCAACTATTTTTTACTATAATTACAACTACAACTCCAGTTTTCTAATTGTATTTTATTCATGATACTTTAAATGCGTGGATGTTGATCCATATGATTTTTATAAGCTTAGCCATTTAGAGTCCAGATCCTCGCACAAATTATATTAATTTTAACCAAGGATTATGCACATTTTGGGCATTGTCATTAACTTTAAGAACACATGATATCATTTCCTTCACCCCGTCACTAGGTTTGTTTACATGTTGCATCATGGACGCCTTTGCGTAATGACGTCACATTGTAAACACGCCGCGGTCTGTTTTTTTCTTTTTTCTCTTCTCACTCAACTGATTAAGCTCTTACAGCCGTACTTGCCCCTGTAAAGCATCCTTCCAGAGGAGACTAATTAGAGTTAATTGTGGCTAACTTTCGTCTATCCAAGCCTAGAGCTCAGCGCACAGTATGACGCATTACACGCAAGCACGTGATTACGTCACACTACTAACTATTTGATAAACAGTGGCGGCACTTCCCATGGAGTCGAGCAACCCTTCGGCAGCTGGTCTCCATGTGTGCCACACTGGTTTACACTAGGTAAGAATTTTTAGCTTCCAATACTGGCTCACCCCTTTCTTTCACAACAAAGCTTTCGAACACCCTGTTCACTTCTTGTGTCCATTACTGAGACCCTACTTACTTTTTCTCAGCGCTCCAGCCCTGAACAACTTCCATACATTTTGCGGTCATTGCCTACCACTTCCCCTCAGCTTTCGTTGATATTGGTCAACCGCGTTACCGCTGTAAGTGACTCATTACTGGCTTAACTTATTCTATTGCAACTATGTCACATACAATGGTCTAAATAGACGTTTTTGATGTTCATCTCTACAGATAAGGATTTACCATCTAAGACCCGCTGTCTTGTTTGGACGAAGGCCTGGTTTTCCCGCCCCAGACCACCTCCGTTCTCTTGAAGTACCTCTCTCATTTGTATAAAAAACACAAGGTTAGACTCTTTATATAATTACACAGTTGCTCACTCTATCTTATTTAAACTTCAATGTATTGACTTTCAGAAGTTATTCTCTATATATTTTTTCTATATATTCCCTCATTTCGATCATAGCAGTGAAGATACTACTTACCTAGTGAATTGTCCATTAGTTTCTACAGGTATTAATGGAGGATAGATTGTCCCCTTGAGGGTTAATATATACTCAGTATATTCAAAAATGTCATACGTCCTGTTACATAGGTAATCCTTGAATGCCATGTGTTATTGTGATACATATCCTGATCTAAAATGAGTTATTTGGAAATGTTGTTGAACAAATGTTAGTGTAAATATATTCCTAATGTACATATTATATATATATTTTTTCCTAGAAACCCTTGTTATTGCCCCTGATGAAGAGTGTTGTAGCACTCGAAACGCGTTGGGCCTTCCACAGCTTCAACATCAAGAATAAACAATCAAGAATGTTTCTTGTAACCTTACCTGATTCAAAGTCATTGTTTTGAACATATTACCGCTTTTTATGCATTACCATTTACAGACTTTCTTGAATTTATTAAGAAAAATCAATTGTTAAATATATCTACTTGTTGGTCTGGTATTCCAGATATTAGATAGTGTGCAGGGGACATACGAGTGGGAACTGCGTCAGGACCAAGTGGATCGGCTTTTCTGGCGATGGGGCAAACCCCAGATCAACCTATTCACGACGGCGGTGAACTCCAAGTGCCAGAGGTTCGCCAGCAGGTTTCCCCAGCCAAGGAGCATGGGCGATGCTTTCTCGTTCCGCTGCGACGGCCTGTATCTGTATGCATTCCCTCCATTGCCGTTGCTACTGTGTCACGTCAACCAACTCAAGAGGTCACAGTGCAGCATGATCCACGTCGCACTGGCGTGGCCGAGAAAGATCTGGTTCCTGGACCTTCTGGACTTGTCAGCATCCCCCCCAGTCAAACTATCGACGGATGCAGATCTTCTCTCCAGAGAAGGAGGCGCCATCCTCCATCACGACCCGGGGTCGCTGAACTTGCAGGCCTGGCTCCTGCGTCACTAGAGTTTGGAGAGTACGATATCCCAGTGGACTGCAAGGAGGTGATTGCAAAGGCCACGGCGTCCTCAACTCTCAAGTGCTATGGACACAAATGGAAGAGGTTCTCTGTCTGGTGCCGTGCACAGAAGATTAACCCTCCTGTGAATTACGGCCCCTCAAGTGCTGCCGTACCTGCTGTTGCTGGCCAAGTTGGGGCTGGCTCATGCCTCCATCAAAATACATCTGGCGGCGATCTCCCGCTACACCAGAACTACGGGACGATCATCTCTGTGGTCTCATCGCCTGGTGAAGGAGTTTATAAAGGGACTGTTCCGTTCATTCCTGCCGGTGAAGGCTCCGGCCCCGGTGTGGGAGCTCAATGTGGTGCTGACCAGGCTCATGGGGGCGCCTTTTGAGCTTCTGCATTTGGCACCGTTGAAGTTCCTGTCTTGGAAAACAGCATTCCTTGTGGCATCACCTCCGCACGACGTGTGGGAGAGATCCAGGCCCTATCCTGCAAGCCTCCACACTTGACTTTTCAGGAGACGAGGGTGGTGCTTTGGACGCACCCATCCTTCATGCCCAAGATGCCGTCGGACTTCCATCTCAACAAGCCCTTGGTTTTACCAGTTTTCTTCCCGTCGCCTTCATCGTCGAGAGGACTTTGCACTTGCTGGATGTAGCTAGAGCGCTGAAGTTCTACGTGGACCGCATGAAGAGTTTTCGGAAGACATCACAACTGTTGGTGAACTTTGGACCTGTGAACCAAGGGAAGGCCCTCTCGAAGGCTTCTATTTCCACATGGCTCTCCGGCTGCATCGTGCACTGTCACCGGTTGGCAAACCGACCGTTGCCCAGCTGTCCGAGAGCCCATTCGACCAGAGCGATCGCTGCTACCACAGCGTTCTTGTCTGGTGTACCCCTGCTGGACATCTGCAGGGCTGCTTTGTGGAGGTCGACGCACACCTTCACAAGATTCTACTGCGTCTACCGGGATTCCAGGGAGGAGTCCAGGGCCGGCCAAGCAGTGCTGCACAACCTGTTCGCCTGAAGGTGGGCCTGGTGAGGAGGTAAGAGTTGCTTAATGTTAAGTTTATGTAATGCTTAATGTTGAGCCTTGCCACCTCACGTGGTTGTGCATGTGTGTACTGCTATGTATTCTTATATTCATGAGCATGTGAATCCATGCCAGACCCCATGCTGGAGAAGGAACAAGTTACTTACCTATAACTGTTGTTCTCCAGCATGGGTCTGGCATGGATTCACAAGCGAACCCTCCCTCCTACCTCTCTGCGGCTCTTCACTTGGACATACTGCCACTTTACGTGCTGCCAAATCTGAGGATGGCTGCCAGGGGAGGGGCTTAGGGAGAGGGCAGTCATTGGCTGGGGGCCGTATGACCCAGAGACCAGTGATTGGTTACTATTAAGAAAGACAGATCAGAAACAAAACTGATACCGATTTTTTTTCTTTACAGAGGATTCCCAGACCCATTCTGGAGAATAACAGTTCTCCAGCATGGGGTCTGGCATGGATTCACATGCTCATGAATATTCCCCGTCGTCAGGCTGGGAATCCTCGGTAAAGAAAATAATCAGTATCAGTTTCGTTCTGATCTGTCTTTCGTAGTAGTAACCAATCACTGATCTCTGCGTCATACTGACCACAGCCAATGACTGCCATCTCCCTAAGCCCCGCCTCTGGCAGCCATCTTCAGATTTTTACCGCACATTCAAGTGTTGGGATCCTCGTGCTATTGCTCTCGAGCTTTAGTGCTTTTTTCGCGCTTTTTCTTAAGCCAGAGCGTTGGCTCGTGGTTGATGGCGCCAGGGAGGATGCACCCTGCCTGGCGCCCGTAGAGCCCGACCGTTCGGCGCTCCCGGTACCAGCGGACTCGCGGTGCTTGGCCTTCTGTTGGACCCCCGTCGTCGGGGCGCCCTCAAAGGTCTTAGAAGACCGCTCGGACTTCTTCTTCTTCCCTGACGGGCTCTTCCCTTCCAGCCAGTTGGCGAGACGCAGATGGCGGTCCTTCATGGTCCGCTCCGACATATTGCCGCAAAACGCACAGTCCTTCTCCACGTGCGTCTTGTCCTCATGCAGGCAGTAGAGGCAAAGGGAGTGTTCGTCCTCCTTAAAGACATTCTGTAGCTGGCATCCAGGGCAGACCCTGAACAGCTTTCCAGGCGTCGTGCTTCCCTTCTCCTGGACCATGATCGAGATGGGCCTGAGAAACTTCTGGAGTCCTCCAAAAGCGTGGCTCGACGAAATCTTCACCCTTGAGGGGCGTAGAAGAATCCGACACGGGTACCCGTTGATCGGATAAAGAAACGGTGGAGCTTCAGGCTCTTTTGACAAGAAAAACACCATCGCCGACTTGCTCAGCAGGGAGCTGCGCTCGTACCACGAGTGGGAACTACGACAGGATCTAGTGGACCGCCTCTTCCGACGGTGAGGCACACCCCAGATCGATCTGTTCACGACGGCGACGAACTCCAAGTGCCAGAGGTTCGCCAGCAGGTTTCCCCAGCCGAGGAGCATGGACGATGCTTTCTCGTTCCCCTGGGGGGGCCTCTTCCTATATGCGTTCCCTCCATTGCCGCTGCTGATCCGGCTCATCAACCAGCTCAAGAGGTCACGGTGCAGGATGATCCTCGTCGCACCTGTGTGGCCGAGGCAGATATGGTTCCCGGACCTTCTGGACTTGTCAGCGTCCCCGTCAATCAAGCTGCCAGTGGACACGGATCTTCTCTCCAGGGAAGGAGGCGCCATCCTCCATCACGACCCGAAGTCGCTGAACTTGCAGGCCTGGCTCCTGCAACATTAGAGTTTGGAGGTTACGACATACCGGCCGACTGCAGAGAGGTTCTTGCAAAGGCCAGGGCGTCCTCAACTCTTAAATGCTACGGACACAAATGGAAGAGGTTCTCTGTCTGGTGCCACGCACAGAAGATTAACCCCCTACGGATTACGGCTCCTCAAGTACTGCCGTACCTGCTGACGCTAGCCAAGGCTGGACTGGCGCACGCTTCCATCAAGATTCATCTTGCTGCGATCTCCCGATACACCAGAACCACGGGGCGTACGTCTTTGTGGTCTCATCGTCTGGTGAAAGAATTCATGAAGGGACTGTTCAGATCGTTCCCGCCGGTGATGGCTCCGTCCCCGGCGTGGGAGCTCAACGTGGTGCTGACCAAGCTCATGGGACCTCCGTTCGAGCCTCTGCACTCAGCTCCGTTGAAGTTCTTGTCGAAAACAGCGTTTCTTGTGGCCATCACCTCCGCACGACGGGTGGGAGAGATCCAGGCCCTTTCCTGCAAGCCCCCGTACTTGACTTTTCACAACACGAGGGTAGTGCTCAGGACGCACCCCTCCTTCATGCCCAAGGTGCCGTCGGACTTCCACCTCAACGAACCCTTGGTGTTGCCTGTTTTCTTCCCGTCGCCTTCGTCGCCGGCTGAAAGGTCTTTGCACTCGCTGGATGTGGCTAGAGCGCTGAAGTTGTACGTGGACCGCACAAAGAGATTTCGGAAGATGTCACAACTTTTTGTGAACTTTGGACCTGTCAATCAGGGGAAGGCTCTCTCGAAGGCCTCCATTTCCAGATGGCTCTCCGGCTGTATCATGTACTGTCATCGGTTGGCAAACCGACCGCTGCCTGGCCGTCCGAGAGCCCATTCCACCAGAGCGATCGCAGCTACCACGGCGTTCCTATCTGGTGTGCCCTTGCTGGACATCTGCAGGGCTGCTACGTGGAGGTCGACGCACACCTTAACGAAATTCTACTGCGTCGATCGGGATTCCAGGGAGGAGTCCATGGCCGGCCAAGCAATGCTGCGCAACCTGTTCGCCTAAGGTGAGCCTGGTGAGAAGGTAAGCATTGCTTAATGTTGAGTTTTGGATGTAATGCTTAATGTTGAGCCTTTGCCACCTCCCGTGGTTGTGCATGTGTGTATTGCTATGTATTCTTTTATTCATGACCATGTGAATCCATGCCAGACCCCATGCTGGAGAAGGAACAAGTTACTTACCTGTAACTGTTGTTCTCCAGCAGGGGTCTGGCATGGATTCACATGCGAACCCTCCCGCCTACCCCTCTGCGGCTCTTCACTTGGTCATACTGCCATTTCTCGTGCTACCAAATCTGAAGATGGCTGCCAGAGGCGGGGCTTAGGGAGATGGCAGTCATTGGCTGTGGTCAGTATGAAACAGAGATCAGTGATTGGTTACTACTACGAAAGACAGATCAGAAACGAAACTGATACTGATTTTTCTTTACCGAGGATTCCCAGCCTGACGACAGGGAATATTCATGAGCATGTGAATCCATGCCAGACCCATGCTTGAGAACAACAGTTACAGGTAAGTAACTTGTTCCTTACAGGTAAGTAACTTGTTCTTTCTTGACTGTTGAAAGGTTGAGATACAAGGAGTGTGATTTGTCAGTAGATGTCCTAGATGTGTTCTCTGCTGGAAGACCCGCCACCAAATACATGTATGCCTGTGAGTGGTGTATGTTTTGGACTTTGTGCTGGGAGAGAGATCTGGATCCTTTTACCTGTTCCACATTCTCTGTTCTCGATGTTTTGCTTTCTTTGGCCCAGGCAGTCCTACAAATAGACACATTGAGAGTGAGGCCCTCCTCCCTCCTAAAGGTTGTCTTAGATTTCCTATATTTTCTTTTTCCTCCTTTCTAAGGCAGAGGAACGATTCCATTGGCTATACCCAGGGCTGCCCCTCCGTTTCTTTGTCTCTTAGACGAGACTAACCCAGCTTTTCATTGGTTATGCTAGTGCTTGTGCTGACAGCGTTGTGACCAAACTGACCCCGTCAAGGTGGAGCATCCTCTGCATCTCAGAGTTTTATGATCTGGCTGCTAAGGATGTCCCTGTGGGTTTCTGGGCACATTCCACCAAAGGACTGGCTGCGACCTCTGGTCTGCAAAGTGGATTCCCTGCTCTGGTATTTGCCAGGCAGCTATGTGGGCTTCTTCACACGCATATGCTAAACATTACTTGTTGGATTCCCATTCTTGCTTGGACGGTTGTTTTGGCATGGCAATCCTTCAGAGTTTTGTGGTTTAGGTGGTGTCCTTGCTCTCATCCCTCCTTCCTGCTATGGGCCTATCAAAGATGAGGAATCTGTGGTAGGAAGGAATCCATTAATAGAAATAATTAGCCCTTGGTAATGTTGTTTGATGGATGTTCTCGGATTCTTCATCGCCCTCCCTGCCCCTCTTGTTGGATAGTCGGTACACCTTGGTTCTGCAATTCCTCTGCATTGGGGGAGTGCTAGGGGAAAAAAGGTGGAACTTAGCACATGTGGCTCGAAGCATCAATATATGCTGGCCCTGGCGTCCTATTCTGTGTGTAAAGGCATTGGGCAGAGCCATGATGCATGCCCTGGTGACGGAAACGTTTCAGAAGAGCAGCTGCGCTGCGAGATGCATATCAAAGATGAGAAATCTATTAAGAACATCCATCAGGAAGAACATTATCAAGAATTAGGTCATTTGTTCTGCAAAGTTGTCATTGTGAACATCAAAAAGTATTGTCTCAATTACTATCAATGAGATGACAAAAATGGTGTATTATTTAGTCTTGCAGGACAAACTGAGAGCATCCTAGCATTAATCTAGTCTCAATCCATCAACCCTCTCCACTCGCCAGATGTGCTCCTTAAATGTGCTCAAGTAAATCGACCCCACAATGTCGAATGACACTTAGCAGGCCTTCCGGTATACAATTTCCGCCTTAACTAAAACAATAGATTACTTTGTCTCCAGGAATTGGTCCTTCTTATATGTTGTCGAGAGGCAGATGAATGCAGCATTCATACAGTCAGCACCTCCCCTGCCTCTATATCACAGGAACGCAAGGAGTGCATAATTTATTGCGTCTGCCCAGTCTGTGCCACCATACCACAAGTCTGAGAGACGCTATTCACTTAAGCAACCCTACCAACCTTATCCTGGAGCCATCGAAGAAGAGATGGATTTGCAGGCACAGGCGGACACGAACATGCTGTAACCAAAGATCACCAGAGCAAGTGACATTACTATTGAAACTGACACACGTAGATGTACTAGACAAGAAGCAGATATGCACTCGCCATGCAGATACACAAACATTAGGTCAAACTTGCATTTAGACATGAAGAATGTTACATGCACCAATAGACGCTAGAAAACATATAATCAATGTATACGCTGAAACACAAGGCAAATGAGATGCATGCTAATCTTGCTCAATGTATGAATGCCACAGTAATAAGTAGCCATTTCGGATAAAATGGATGGCGCAGCCACGTTTGAGTGAATGGGGAGCATCGAAGAAACCTCGAAGCTGCAGGATGTTTAGATTAGCTGAATTAGCTGAAAATACAGACCTGAGCAGACCAGACAATCGCTTGAGGGAAGATCGATACCGAAGGCCTCGGCTGATCCACGGATGTAAGTATAGAGCATCAAATTGGCAAACAAAGGTGGGAGGAGTTTGTATAGTAGTAGGGAACAGTGATAAAGGATTTATTTATGAGAGGATGCCTGTAACCAGGGTTATGGAAGGTGGTGCATTAAACCTCGGGCGAGGTAATACGTTATCAAAGATAGAGTAAAAGATTTCCCGCGACAAGGTCAAGGAAGAATGTGCCATGCCAAGTTTGGGGTTGCTTTAATAGATAAAAGGTTACCTTGTCAGGGCAGGAAGACGGCCATAGGGGTTTTTGTTGTAATATTGAGGGTGCACCCATATGTGTAGTGATTGCTGGTGCCAACAGGTGGGTGAGAAGTGATTTAAGTTGTAAAAATGTGGCTTTGTGGATATTGGTTTGGACTCGAAGGCTGGATTCCTGAGCGTGGGCGGCGATTGTGGTGCTTGCCCAAACAGTTGGTATTGTAGCTAAAAGGCTGAGGAAGAGGTGTATAAGATGGAGGAGAGTATTATTGGCAAGAGATTGTGAAAGAGAAGGGAAGGGATAATAAATGTGAGGGTTGATTGAGGTCCGGTAAGTATCGGCAGTGAAGAGCATGACTTGCCATCATGGGAGACACTCCTTTTATAATCATAATGGTTCTTTTATAATGCGCTTAATACCAACCAGCGGTTTCTAAGCGTGGGATCGGGATTCGAACCTGTGTTGCACTGCGTTGTCTTACTTCCAAGATGAACGCGTTGCCCCTGAGCTATCCTTCGGCATCAGGTAATGATCTCCCCAACAAAAATATGGCCGTAAATATGGCCGTTTGGTTTGCCACAGGCGATATTTTGATTGGGGATATTATGTGGGAGCGGGGGTTGCGGGGCTGTCCCCCACACATTAAAAAGTGATGCGGGGTTTGCAGGGGTATCCCCTGCAGGGTCCATTGTGAATTTCGACGCAAGAATATGGCGATATTTTTGCAGCAAAATTATCACATGGAACCTATCCTTCCCATGCATCTGTGCGAGTCTCTCCAAAGGTATGAAAGTAAAATATATAAATATAATGCACAGTGCTTGCAAGACACGGGGGAAAAAATGTATGGCACGCACTGCTTCAACACATGGGAGGTCATTGCAACCTGGGTGCAAAGGTATATCGGGCGCCGGTAATGACACTGGTGCCAGTATTTCCTTTTGCACTCTACTAAGAGGTCCCTTTGCGGGTCCCGTAAGGGCTGCCTGGTTTTACCAGGTGGCCTTAGCGGGAGCCGCAAAGGGACCAGGGAGCAAATAACGGTACCGCAAATTGCCGTACCGTTATTTGCACTGTCCCCATTCCCATTGAGCCCTATGGGGGTTCAAATGGGAATGGGGAATGGCTTTGGTGAATGGGGAATTACCGGTCCCGTCGACCTCGGACTGGACCGGTAATTACTCCATTCACCAGACCGGAGTCGGACCGATTTTGGAGGCAGCCATGGCGCTAATAGTGCCATGGCTACTGCCAAACTCGGAATGAGGGCCATTATGCCATTTTTACACACTGTATATAAGAGAAAGAAGCTGCAAAAGAGATTAGCCATTTTAGAGTTATGGAAAATGTTTGGAGACTAGGTGGAAGAGCCACCCCTGAGGGAGTGGATGCTTAATCAGCAAGAAGGGGGAGGACACAGCACCCTCGGCTCCTCCTCCTCCTCCTGCCCAAAGCATTGATTCACCAGGCGAAAAGCAGGGATTTTGCCCATTGAAAGCATTAAAAGCATCAGCCGTGTCTCTGGCATTTGCGCTAATCGGCTGGGGCAAGGTAAGGTGTGGCTGCTAAGGCACTGTCCATTTTTGGACTAGTTGTTTGGGCAATTCAACTTGCAGTGCTTGGTGTACATTAGAAACTTCTCGGCTTCCCGCTTCTTGGGCCTGCCTGATTCTCCCCCGTCCAGCCCCCTCTCCTGATTGGTGAGCTTAAGCCACCGTGCTACTCCGGCTGTAGGCCCTGGTTTTGGCCGTTGCTCTGACATTTGTGCTGATCGGCTGTGGCAAGGTAAGGGGCAAGGTAAGGTGTGCCTGCTAAGGAACTGTCAGTTTTTGGCCTAGGTTTTTGGGCAATTCAACCTGCAGCACTCGGCGTGCATTATAAACTTCTCGGCTTCACATGCCTGCCTGTTCCTCCCCTGTCTCACCCCCCTCTCCTGATTGGCTGATTTGCTGCTCATATCACACCACCCAAAGCAGCCCTCTGCATGTGCAGCCCCTGCGGCTAAGGGCCTGAGGCAAATGGTGGCTCCAACAGAGGCGGCTCCAGATTGTGTCAGCAGGGGAGGCCAGGGATCAGCCGCTAACTTATAACATACCCTAACTCCGACATTCCCCTACTCCAGTAGCACTTATCCACACAGTAAGCGTGCCCTTCCACCAATTAAGTTCTACTCACTGAGCTCTAGAGAAACCTAGAGTGCCCCACCCAAACCCTTGGATGCAGTAACAGCGCCCCACTACAGCCTACCAATACCCCACCTAAACCCGCAATTTCAGCAGGCCACAGTACACTGACATGACACACGACAACCGGGCTGCCGTCAACCAGCATCAACGGATAATGTAGGAACAATTATCAACTGTTCCGAATTGCACTGTGAAGCCTAGGCCTCTCTCCCACTATACAGGACTCTCAAATCTAGGTGTGTTCTCCTGTGCCAAGCTGCATTGTGAAACCTAGGAGACTCTCCCACTATACAGGACTCTCAATTCCAAGTGTGTTCTGTACCTAAATTGCATTGTTAAACTTAGGTCTCTGCCCCACTAAACAGGAAATTCCATTCTAGGTGTGTTCCCATATCTGGCTATTATATGGTGAAACCGCTATACTGCAAAGCCTAAGCCTCTCCTGCTGTTTAGATGTCCCCAATCTAGGTGTTCAATTTCTGACTGCCATTCTGTAAGGCCTGGACCTTCCCCCCTGCTGTCTAGACATCTTAAATGTAGGCATTAATTACTACCCGCCTCTCTTAAACATAGGCCTCCTCTCACCTAGGTGTCCAAACCTCATACCGGATAACTGCCTCCCTGCTGCAAGGCCTAGACCCTCTCCCGATATGTAGGTGTCCCAATTTGATCACTGCCATCCATTTGCGGAACCTGGACTATCTGCTGTCGTCCAGGTGTCAGAAACTCAGGTGTTCAACCATAGCTTGGCACCCGCCGAAACCTAGATCCCTTTCCACCACCTGATATCCACACCCAAGAGTACTATCTCATTGTAAACCTCCTGTAAAACCTAGGCTGCCATTTCTTGTCTACTCATTCCTCTGAATGTTTCAGTACCTGCCACCATTGAATCCTAGGAACCTGATACCGTGGAACACCCAGCAGCCACCACAGCCAGCAACTACAACCATAATCTCAACCCTAGTTAACCTGCATCCCACAGCCCAAAACCAGCCGCGCTACCCATCCTACGTCCAGTACGCCCTAGGATAGCCCTCTCGCTGTAAGAGAAAACACCCTTACCCAACAGACTGAACAAAGAGACACCCTGTGAGAGCATCCAGACATCGCAACATAAGAGAATTAAACTCTACACTAGCCTAGCACAAAGTGCAACAGTTGGGCAACTGCCTGTAAACTCAACACCCAGACCAGCTCCGTCCACCAAGGACCCAAAATGCCCCGATGCAGAATTGGACGCTGACAAAGAGAGAAGGAACACAGTACAAATAACATGGATACAGAAGCTGAACTGCCCCCAGTAGAAGACGCCTTCAATACAGAACACACCCCACCAAATCACGCAATCAACAGAACAGACATCACAAGAGAAAAATCCTTACGCCGTACCTCGCATCAACCAAATAACCTGGACACTGCAACGACACCAACATCTCCAGATGGACAAAACTCCCTGGAACAATGGAACAAAAGACGAGAGGACACAAGAGGAGAATGGGACACCGCCAATCCCCTTACTCCTTACATCACAAGAACAGAAGGAGATGACAAAGCAATAGAAGTCAGAAACCCAATTATCAATCTAACAGACTTATTCAATGAAGAAGCAACCTCCACAGAAAATCTACCAACCAGAGTCAACATAGAAGCACCCCAATCGAACACCTACAAATCCAAACAAGTAACAATCCAAATCACACCAAAAAGATCCACTGCAATCTAATTAACGCAAGGTCAATGTCCAATGTCCAAACATGGCACCGGCATCTACGACGACCTAAGTGACGGAGGCATCGACATCGTATTCATAACTGAAACATAGCTAGATGACAACTACACTATCACTCTCAACTGCCTGCCTGATACCTTCAAGTGCATCCAAGCAAACAGGAAAACCAAAAGTGATGGTGGACTGGCAATCATCCAGAAGGGTGCGATTCTGTAATCCTCAGTCCATCAACAAATCTCAGAACAAACCTAAAATTCATACTGGTATACAGACCAACTTATGATGCATATTTCGTATACACCTTCTCAGCAGCAATCACCAACCTAGCTATCTCCTGATTATCCTCAGAGACTTCAACATCTGGTTTGATGAAGAAACCACAACCACACAAAAATCCTTTGCCAGGCAACTTGTAACAATGAAACTACATCAACTAGTCAAAGGAGCAACCCACAAGGCAGGACATAAACTAGATGCAATATTTGCCAACAAAAGACTCATTACCAGGGCACCACCAGTTCAGATCCTCTGGAGCTACCACCTCATCATCCCCTTCATAATCACACTACCAACTTCAATAACCAAGCAACAGGGAAAGTTACCAATCAATTCAATTCAATCATGAAAAGAAACTGGAGAACCATGAAAAACTCCAACTTAACTAAACTACTGGAGATCACCAAACCACAAGTGACAACTATGGATTAAGCTGACCTAGACATTTAAATAGATCTACTTCACAACTGGATCACGACAACAATTGACGAGATCGCCAAAGAAAAACCTTTTACTCATCCCTCAAAAGAGCAACGGAAAAATGGTTCACTCCACTACTCAGCACCATGAAAGGGAAGAACCGTAAACTTGAACTAGAATGGAGGATCAATAAAGATTGCAGACAGAAACTCAAACTTCAACAACACATCCGTGCATTCAAAAAGGAAATGCAAAAAACAAAAAGGAAATACTACAACAGAATCCTCAAAGCACCAAATACCCCAAAATAACACTTTAAAATCATAAATGAAATTTCAAAACCCACCTGGCTGCAACAACGCTCCAATACCATCGAAGAAACTTTGCAATGACCTCGCAGACCATTTCAAAAACAAAATTATGACCATCCAACAGACCATGCAACATCAAAATTGAAGACCACTGCTACGAGAGAAGCCGGAACTAACTGCAGCTTCCTCCAAATATCAGTAGACATTCGTCAAACTGGTAAACCTACGCAACAAATCGGTTTCCCCCGCGGATCCCTGCCCCGCTAACATTTACAAATCAATCCTCTCACAAGAAACGCCCATGGAATACTATAGTAACGCCCTCAACCAATCAATCTCCACAGGGAAAGTGCCACAATCCTTCAAATCAGCATACATCAAGAAGCCGCTCCTCAAGGATACAGCAGGAAACCTAGAGGAACTCTCCAATTACAGACCCATCTCCAACATCCTGTACCCAGCTAAAAAACATATATATATATATATATCCCAGAATTCTTAGAAGAACACCGGCTGTTAAACCTAGGATTTAGACCGATGAGAGGAATTGAAACAGCATTTCTCTCAATCTGGGATGATCTAAAGGCAAACGCAGACTCAAACAATACCGCTTTCATACTTCTAGACCTCTCTGCAGCACTCGACACAGTTCACCACGACATCCTCCTCACGAGATTGGAAGAATTAAGAATTTGGAATCGCCAACAACGATTTACTGTGGATCAAATCCTTCCTAACAAACAGAACAGAAACGATATGGATGAAATCTTTCAAATCCAGCCCAAGAGAGTCGTCATGCGTAGTTCCACAAGGATCATCCTTCTCCCCATTACTATGCAACATTAGAGAACTGCCTTTGTGAAATATACAACTGGATAAACTCGAACCACCTCAAACTCAACCCAGACAAAATAAAAATAATGATCATCACAGAAAAGGAGGAGACAACCACTACATCCCCTGGCCAATAAAACTTTGTAAAACCCCGGCCCCATTGTCGATTGTAAAAGAAAATAACAAAAAATATATATATATATTTTTAAAAACCTGGGAGTCCAGATGGACAACAAACTTACTCTAGAGCCACAAGTAATCACCTTAATCAAGAAATGTTTTTCTCCTGCGAGCGGTAAAAAGGATCCTACCATTCCTATCGTTCACTAACAAAACAATTACCGGCATCGCTCTCATCATGTCCAGAGTAGACTACGCCAATAGCCTATATCTAGACAGGCCTGAACAACTTCTAAAAAAAAAACTCCAACGCCTAAAAAATGCAGCGGTCAGACTACTCCTTAAACTTCCTCGAAGAGAACACCTCACACCGGCGCTGAAAACGCTAGACTGGATACCCATCAAACAGCAAATCAAGTTCAAATCAATGTGCATCACGCACAGAGCAATCCACAACCAAGGCGCAGAGTTCCTTAAACAATTAAATGTACATCACACATGCCCTCTCAGATCCAGCAGCAACATCCGTTTGGAACCAAAATCACACAACAAAAGAAACCTCGGAGGATCCTTTCTCTCACCTCGCCCCAAAAACCTAGAATGAACTACCAAAAAACATACGTAACACAAGAGATCACTTCCTATTCAGGAAACTCCTCAAATCCTGGCTCTTCATCCCATAGCTGGAAAGAATACCTATATGGCACACACAGCTGAAATATGCTGAGAGAGAAACCGATCCCTATCCCCAAGCCATCGCTCATCAACAGAAGAAGGGAATATCAAACAATGGCATATCAACCTAACAAATGAAAGCTAGATAATCTATAATCGTACTAAAAAACAATTGCAGATCAACCAGGATGGAAGGGTAAGGATTACCTATCAATACCTTAGCCCACAGGGTAACACAGGCAGCAATGGACCACCAACAGTAAATAGATAGGAAGGGAGCGGGTGATTGTAAAATACAGAACCAATACCTGTGTGGGGATAATGCTAGCCCAACTGAGTATACTGAAATCGGAAACGACACTGCTGGGAACCAGCCTCGCCATTGCCCCTAGAAACTACTCAGACAAGAAAGAAAGAGAATATACCTAGCCCGTATGACAAACGGATACATTGAACAAGAATTACAAGGATTGAGAGACATATAACCCACTAAACCAAACCTCAAATTTCGAATGGATTGTGTCCTCCAACGTATTCCACATCTTTGACAGTGTACTGGGGAGACCCCCTGCCGGCCCATAGAGTCGGGGTTTGCTCTGAAGTATTTTAAGACGAGATAGCTGCACCTTGAGATGGATGGGGGTGCAGATTTGTTATCCAACACCAATCAATAAGGACAACTCAATGGTTTGGCAAAAGGGAGTCTGTTCAATGACAAGTACAAAAAACGGGGAGTCATGGCAATCAGCAGTGATGCGATAGTCCGTCTCGCTCCAACTCCTCGAACTTCATAAAAAACATAACTTTTATACTCAAAACGCGTCATAATCTGATGTGTAAAACTCAACAGTAAAAAAAATTCTATTGGTCAGGAAAAGGTAACTTTAATATAGGTGCTATATCTGTATATGGTAACGGGGTGAGGGGATTGGGTAAAAGACTATTAGGTGGGCAACTAAGCCCTTCCTAAAAATGACGACTGCAGATGTCGGTAAAAATATGACGTCCCATTGGTTCTACTAACTATAGGACTATAGATTACTTGGTCCATTGTGGTTGGGTTGGCATCAACCCCATGCATACATTTCCACTTTGCTTAGCAGCATGCAGAACGGTCAGCCAGGTGCAGGGTTCCCCCCAATTCACCCTGCCTTCCTTCAATCAGTCATCACTTTATGGTCTATGTGTCAATTAGTTAGCTGTGGTTGGCATCGAAACTGCATCTTCTCGTCTCGAGAAAGTTCCGATATCTGTCTAGGCAGATACCAAGTATAGGTGTGAACCCGTGCCTCTTCTCGCTCGGATGGTCACGTGCTACCACACCGTGAATTTGCCTCGTTTCTCTCAATTAGTGTATTTGATTTTCGTTTCACCCACCACCTCTTTCTTATCTCGATTTTCCAGGGGCAAGATATTCTGTTAGCTTCAATTAAAAGTAACTACTGTTCATAGCTTCCATTGGTATGACCTTGGCTTCCCCGGCACAAGCTGTCTCTGCCGAGTTTCGATTCAGCCTTCTTTCCTCGTGTTTGCTAGAATATGAATCCTCTTGCGTTTGGCCTATAATAACCTGGGTTGGTTCTGCTTTTAGTGCAAAGTGAACTAGCACTTATATAACATGCTTCATTTTGAGGTAGATTGTGTATAATGGCGCTTGCCACTCTATTCTTCTACTTAGCATAGCAAGCCGCACTGTTTTCTTAGCTTTCTTGCGGTTACAAGCATATGTACAGGCGTTAGCAGGTTGAATATAAGCTTCCTTGTATTTCAACAACTTTCTCTTCTTTCAGGTTCATGATATCTTTATTCATGGCATTTTGTCTCTTTGCGTCGTCCTTGGATCGTCATATCTTCTATGGGTGCGTTAGTCCAGGCCCTCGTGACGTCACCATTCGTCTTCCATTAGGGACTTTTTGGTTTCTTCCTGGACAGTACTTAAGCAATCTTCATTTCATCTCATTTGATGGTAGGGTTTTCTCAGTGGATACCTTACTGTCCATGCTTGTTTGGTTATTGGTACTTCGATAGGTGGTGTTTTTCTGATAGGCACTGGGCAGAGCCCTACTGTGGCTCTCTGCTGGTTTATCTGCTCATCATACGTCACATATTTTCGGTGTGAACGTTCCTGGTACTTCGAAATGGGCGACTGGAGTGCAGGCTTTATTTGTGACCTCCTCTACAACATGTAATGTCCACAGCTGTGCTACTTCAGACATTTTTTGGCAGAGGGCATCCTCCGTTGATGGCGTCGGGTCGATGTCCCTTGAAGGCCTCTGTCGAGGGCGACGTCACTGGATGTTATAAATAGGACGCATGGCGCCAGTAGCCTCAGTTCTGTTTTTTCCGCAAATGTGTTTGCTTCAAGAACTCAGTGTGCCTTCTGTATTCTTTGAGAATGTCTTCATCTACCCCTCCGACTCAGAGGTCTGGCTTGAAGACTTGCCAGGACTGTAAGTCTAAGATGTCGATTATGGACCTGCACCCCATTTGTGGTGTCTGGGCGAGAGTAATGACACCGATGACTGTTCAAAATGCCAATCGTTGACTGCTAAGGCCTTGCAGGAGCGTAAGGGGAAGATACAGGTAGGTCTGGGTTCTAAACCCAGTAAGTCCTGAAAATATGCGAAAGGGGTGTCCACTGACGATTCGAGGGGTGACTCTCCTCGTCGGAAGGAGTCCCGGGGATCTCGATCCCAGAGTGGGTCCCACCACTCATCCTCCTCATCTAGGCACTCCCGGTAGCAGCGTCACCGGTCGCCTTCCCATCCTCATCGGATGATGGCGCCACAAGGAAAGTGGCTTGTCCCACTAAGTCCTCGACTCCGGAGGAATGAGAAGCCTTCAAGGAGCGAATGCTGCCGATTTTTCAATCCCAGGGCACAGTTCCGTCTGCGCCTTCGGAAGAAGCCGGCAGGGAACGGTCTTGGTCCGATACTCACGCGCCTTCTGGCCCGGGTCCTCGCCGCGATACTCATCGGGAATCATCGAGGTCCCGTTTCGGACAAGCTTTAGGTTGATCGCCAGAGACGTGCTAGATCCAGGTCTCGGTCTTCGTCCCCGGTGAAACCGCAGAAATCTGGTAAGGGCTTTAGGTCAGCTTAGGCTCTGTGTCTGTTGTTGTTGTTGATGTCGAAGCCAAAACCGTCAGCGCACTCGACGCCTACGGGGCCTTTTGGCCAGAATTTACCGATGGAGGTCCCTGGTACTGTGGATCCTACAAGCAAGGCTAAATCCAAGTCTGTGAAGCCTGTTAAGGAATTCAGACCCACTTCTGTCCCTAGGCAGGAGTTCTTCCTTCCTCAGGATGATATCTAGGATGATGAGGAGAGGTCTGATTTGGAAATTGCCCCTGTTGAGCCTGATGTGGCTCCTGTCTTTTCTGGGGACAGTCCGTTGGAAGAGTTGCATCAATCCCTCCATGATGCCAGTGGCTTGGACACATCTCCTGAGGTGGAGTTTAGCAGGCATGAACCTGGGGCTCATGCGGAGACCTCTTATAGGAGACTGATGGCTAGGGTTACTGAGTATCTTGGTTGGTCTAGTCCTCCGGATGCATTTGTTCAGGATGACTTGACTGATATTTTGAATCAAGGTCCGTCCACTGACCTGGTGTTGCCTTTTCATTTGACTTGAAGGGTGGTGGCTGCTTGGCAGACCCCAGAGTCTCTTCCGCAGTTAACAAGTCGTTAACTAAAAAATACAGCCATTCCAGTAGCGACCCCAGCTACCTATCCACTCACTCCACTCCCGAGAGTTTGGTGGTTCAGGCGGCTATGGCAACCTTGAGGCAGGCGTTGTACCCTACCATCCCTCCTGACAGGGATGACAACCGCTTCGATGGTTGGGCACGCAAGGTGTTTTCTGTGGGGAGTGAAGTCTGCCAACTCCACTTGTGCCTTGGCAAGATTTTCACACTCTCTGTGGAATTGCGTTTCTCTAGCGGCTGAGCATATTCCCGAGGGGGAAGAAAGGAATGGGTTCCTTGCTCTCATACAGGATGGCAAGGATGCCATGTGTGAATCCCTTCAGTCTGGGTTGGACACAGCCAACAGTGTTAGCCGGTCCATGGCTGCGAGCACAGTTATACGCAGGTTTGCCTGGTTGCGGAAGTCTGGTTTTGCTCCGGATGTACATGCTTGTCTTCTGAACATGCCCTTTGATGGCTCTCATTTGTTTGGCAGCAAGGCTGACAATCTTTGAGTGCAGCAATGCGTCAACCTCTGCCTTTTTGTCCTATGGGACAACAGTGGAGGGGAGGTTCCTTTCGTTACTACTCCTCTTTTGGTAGGACGAGAGGATCCGGCCATCTAAGGTGTCAATGAAGAAGTTCCCCTGGTGGTTGGGGAAATAGAGGTGCCAAAGCCGCTCAAGCAGCAGCCTCTTTGCCTTCAGGCGCTGCCACAGCCGCTCCAAAACAACTGAGGCCATGTTCCATTGTTTGCCGGTTGGGGGCAGACTGTCTCAGCATCTTGAAGAATGGCAAGCTATTACTTCGGATGCGTGGGTTCTGGAGACAATAGTCCACGGCTACTGCCTGCCCTTCCTAAAGCGGCCTCATGACAATCCACCAGGGAGTCTCGTTGAAGCTTCCGGATCTGCTCCTTGTGCAGGAAATCTTAACTTTGCTGGAGAAAGGCACTATAGAACTAGTGCCTGTAGCGGAGAGGAACAAGGAATGGTATTCCCCATATGTTATGATTCCAAAGAAAGACAGGGGACTGAGACCCATCTTGGACTTGCGTTGGTTGAACAAGTTCTTCCTGAAGGACAAGTTCAAGATGGTTACTCTTTCCCAGGTCCTTCAGGCCCTACTACTTCAAGATTGGTTGATGTCTCTGGACCTACAGGATGCTTATTTTCATGTACCGATTCATCCAAAGCACAGAAGGTACCTGAGGTTTGCTGTTGGCAGCTTGCACTTTCGGTTTTGGCTCCTGCCATTTGGATTGACCTCCGCCCGAGGGTCTTCACCAAGCTAATGGTGGTGGTGGTAGTGTATCTCAGGCGGGGGAGATTCACGTCTAACCCTACATGGACAACTGGCTGATCCGAGCACGTTCTCCCGAGCAAGCTCTGGATTATCTGTCTTACCTGCCGCTTCCTCCACAAGCTCGGATTCTCCCTCAATTTCAACAAGTCGCATCTGACACCTCAACAGCTCCAGTACATCGTGGCTGTGTTGGACACGTCCTTGGGGAAGTGTTCACCTCGCAAGGTGAGGGCTCATCACATTGTACAGATGGTGAACAAATTTCAACATGCCCAGAGTGTCTTGGCTTACGAATTCTTAAGGTTGCGAGGCCTCATGGCATCCTGCATTTTTCTGGTGCCAGAGGCCAGACTGCGGATGAGATTCTTGCAATGGGTCCTCAAGCTGCGGTGGTCCCAATTTTCAGGCAAGATGTCGGATCCCGTTCAGGTTCCACTGTGGTGGGCCAGCGAAGGGAATCTGAAGAAGGGGGAGCCATTTTGGCAATCTGGCCAGAGGTGACGGACATTTCCCTCACAGGATGGGGACCTCATGCCGACGATCTGACCGCCAGCAGTCGTTGGTCTCTGTCGGAGTCCAAACTCCACCTCAACCTGTTGGAGCTGAGAGCCATGAGGCTGGCCCTGAAGGCTTTTCTGCCGTCTGTGCGGGGAAGTGTGTCCTAATCATGACTGACAACACAGTGGCCATGCATTACCTCAACAAAAAAAAGTGAGGGGGGGTAGGGTCACTTCCGTTGTGCAGAGAGGCAATGCAGATCTGGTTCTGGGCAATCCAGCAAGGAATTTCACTCTCAGCAGTTCATCTGGCCCGAGAGGAGAATGCAGCGGCGGACGCTCTGAGCAGGCAGAGCACGATCTCTCACGAGTGGGAGTTGGCTCAGGAAGTCCTTCTGGAGTTCTCTGCCCTTTGGGGAACCCCACAAGTGGATCTGTTCGTGACCAGTGCCAACCGGAAGTGTAAGGGATTCTGCTCAAGGGAATTTCCTCCGAGAGGAGCCTTAGGGGATGCATTAGTCGTGGATTGGTCATTACCACTTCTGTACACATTTCCTCTGGTGCTAACGAGTTGTGGAGGTTCGGATCCCACATGATCCTCATTGTTCCGAATTGGGCCAGGAGAGCGTGGTACCCGGACCTTCTAGAGCTGTCCATCTGTCCTCCACGCCATCTTCCCTACGGAGAGGATCTTCTCTCTCTCTCTCGCGCGCGGGGGGCGGGGGGGTGTCAGGGTTCTCCATCCAAAGGTCAAGACTCTCAACCTTCAGGTTTAGTTTCTGAAATGTTGAGGTATAAGGATTGGGACCTCCTGGATGACATGATGGTGTTGTTTTCGGCCACGTGGCCGGCAACCAAATCCCTGTACCATTGCCGTTGGGGTAAGTTTTGCAACTGGTGCAGAGGACACAATGTTGATCCTTTTCAGTGTTCCATTCCCATGTTTCTGTCTTTCTTGCTTTCTTCGGTCCACAGGGGTCTTCAAGTAGGTACCATTAAAGGTTACCTGGTGGCGCTGTCTATCTTCAAGCGCTCATCTGAAGAATATTCTTATTTTAAGATTCCTTTGATGTCCCCATTTCTGAAAGGGCTCACTAATGTGTTCCCACAGTCCCTGTTCCAGGTGCCGGTCTGGGATTTGAATTTGGTCTTGAAATTCCTGATGGGTGCTCCGTTTGAACTCTTGTGCTTTGAGACTGTTGTCTTTCAAGACGGTTTTCTTGATTACGGTTACAGCCGCTCACAGAGTGAGTGAATTGCAGGCCCTTTCATCTAAGTCACCCTTTACTGTGTTCCACAAGGATAGGGTTGTACTGAGGATACGTCCATCCTTTCTACCTAAGGTAGTGTCTGAATTTTATTTAAGCCAGAAAGTGGTACTTCCTGCTTTCTATCCTCCTCCTCATCCTGGTAAGGAAGAGGAGTGACTCCATAGGTTGGACCCTAGGAGAGCTCTGAGATTTTATATTTCTAGGATGTCTTGGGTCAGAGTTGACGACCAACTCTTTGTGGGCTACGCTGGACAATGATTGGGCAACCTGGTGGATTATCCTCACCTTTACTGAATGTTACAGATTGGCAGGCAAGGACCCTCCTGAGGGTTTGTGGGCTCACTCCACTAGGGGAGTGGCTACTTCCACTGCCCTGCAGCGGTGAGTTCCTATTAGGAATATTTGCGATGCAGCTACATGGGCTTCTATCCACACCTTTGCCAAACATTACTCTCTGGATATGCTACATGGTCCGGATATGGCCTTTGGGAAAGCGGTCCTTTAGTCTGCCATCTGATTGGGTATTCTAAATTCTTCTCCCTCCTCCATTTTCTGGTACTACTTTGGGAGTCTGTCAAAGATGTGGAATACGTTGGAAGACATAATCCATTCGAAGAACAAGTTACTTACCAACTGGTAACATTCTTTCAATTGGATGTTCCTCCAATGTATTCCACATCGCCCTCCCGGCTTGCCCCTCTGGAGAATTTCTTATGCTATTGCAGCTTGCGCTCCCTCAAGGCTATGTGCAGTCAAGCGGGCATTGTGTATGAGCAGGTTACACGTTACCGAGGAAAAAACATAAACTGAAGCTACGGGCACCTTGCGTCCCATTTATAACATCCTGTGACGTTGCCCTCGACAGAGGCCTTCGAGGGACATCGGCCCGATGCCATCGATGCAGGATGCCCTCTGCCAGAAAATTTCCAAAGTAGCACAGCTGTGGACATTACATGTCAAAGATGCGGAATATGTTGGAGGAACATCCAATTGAAAGTATGTTACCGGTTGGTAAGTAACTTGTTCTTCTGCATACTTAACTCACTAGAGAAACACACAACCACTTCTCGCACAGCGAACTGCACGCACTTCACCACACCACAACAACAAAAATCAACACATAAGTCACACCAACAGCACACGATGACTCGCATTGATCCTATATTCACACTCAAGCTCAGCACACTGTGAAAACTGAACTGAAGCTGCCAACAGGATACCACCTTCTCACTTTTCTACGCCCTCTTCACCTTACTAACTCACCCCCACCTCCTTGTTTGCAGATCCGCCTGAGTGCCTGGGGACCAATTACGTTGGTGACGGTGCGCAGTATAAATACCTTTAACATTAACTCTGTATATGTGCCCTGCCCGCTTACAGTTGTGAAGATGCTATGAACAGAGACACATTAAATAATCATAAGTCAGTGTCTATGCGTTATAAGTATAAAGAGAGCGGCAAGCAAAGCTAACAGATTGAAGAAGAGGTGCAAAGACAGAAAACGGGGTGATAAGGAAGAGGCGGTGACCACCCCGATTGAGTGGGTGTGAGGATAAATATTGCTTAAATTAGAAGAAAGGAACATGAGCGATACTAAAGATAAAGAAAGGGAAGTAGAAGAGAGACAGGAAAAAGAGTAGGGAGAGGCACGACCGAGAAAGAAGCAGGAGGAAGAAAGAATGGGATAGAAGGAAGTAAAAGACGGAAAGAAAACAGGGCAAATAAAAGGAGAAGAATCGACAGGAAATGATGAGAAGGGATCGAGAGGAAAGAAGAAAGGGACACTGAGGGGAAAAAAGGAAAGGTGCAAAAGGAAGCAGAGGGAAAGAGTGAGGGAAATGGAAGAAGAAAGGGAGAGGCAGAACTGGGAGGCGGCAAAAAAGAAGTTCGAAGGATTGTCAAGGAAGATACACTTTGAGAAAAGTGAGGAACAGGAGCGGGAAAGAGAAGGGAGTTTAGGAAGAAGCTTTAGGGAGGGTGGAGGAGATAATGAGAAGTCGTACTCTCCCAGACAAAGATGAGGGAGCAGCAGTACGAAGAAGGATCAGGGACCTATACAGAAGCAGGAGGGACAGTGGTGTCACCCGTAACGTGAAAAGGAGTGTATTGGGTTCCCCAGAGAAAGGAGAATAGAGCTTTGAAAGGACTGTACAGAATGAGCCCCCTAAAATGATTAGGTTTCGAGGGCAGGGAAGATGAGGGAAGTGATGCAACAATGCTTTCGGATGAGAGACATGAAAGTGAAAATGAGGAAGGGAAGGGAACCGTGCAATGTCCATCTGTGAGTTTGAGCCAAGAGAGAAAGATAGTTGTCAGATTTGGAAGAACTAGAAGGGGTGGGGGGGCCCTGAACATGTTACACCCAAAACATCCAAAAGGACGATCAGAGTTTAGAGGAGACAACCCCATATGCAGGCAGGTTAAGAACGTTAGCAGTACAAAAGAAAGTGAGCATGACTGGCTCCTTCCCAAAAACGAAGGGTGCAACTGAACCTAATTTTGATGTAACGCAATTCCCATTATTAGAAATGGGGGGAGGACGACCGCAACATATACCATGGCCACAAATGGGTTTATGAATTCGAGAGAATGACAGCAAGGATAACATTGGTGGTGGGTGACATAAAAAGTTTGCTCGCTGCCCCTATTGGGGAGAGAGCGGACGACATTTGCAAACAAGCAGGTTATTCTGGTGTGACAGCTCCGAATATGGATCATCATGGAGCAAACTTTAATTGTAGAGCAGATGTGTGGAGAGCACTCGGAGTGCAATACCCAGATACATCGGACATCAGTGCAATTATGATGTGCAAAATGCATGATGAAGACCCTGTTGCTTACAGTCAAGAGTGATAGCGCCTTGAGACTCAGAAACCGTCAGACAAAACTATAGCTATATTCTATCACATATTGTGCGAGGGTTTACCCGAGCCAGTACAGAGCAATTGAAAAATCTAGGTTCCATGTGTTAATATCCCTGCAAAAATAACGCCATACAAAAATATCGCCAAATTTTTGTGGGGGATTTCAGTATGGAGTACACCTCTTACTAGCATGGCTTCCTAGTATAAGGGGTAAAACATTGCAGCAGCCTGCAGAATTTTTATTCAGGCCAGAGGTTCCTATGGATGAGTAAGAAGGACATGTGTTCCACTAGAATCGGAAGTGGGCATAGTGAGAGAAGAGGGTGATTATTCACGGGACTGATGACGACTGGGAAAGCATGGCGGGTAGTGATGGCTTTAGACAAAGGACACAGATTGACTGATTTAACAGATGAGCTATTCAGAGACGAATCAGATGATGGGGTGGTATTTTTCATAAGCCTCATGTCTTGGGTGAAAATTGAGCAGGGAAGTGCCACAGAGGATGACATTGATTAAAAAAAAAAAAAAAAGTCACTGTGGACCAGCAGTCCTTATGATGTTGGCCCGTTGAAAGGTGTATGTGCAGTTAAAAGCAAATTGAAGACAGGTGCAATCTTGCCAAGAGTAAAGCAATTTCCCATGTCAAAAGAATCAGATACAGGTTTTTGTGAGACAATTGCTATAAAACTCGTGCCATCTGAGTCCCCATATAATACAGTGGTGTACCCAGTGAAAAAAATCAACAGGGCATGGAGATTTATTCGGGACTTTCGCACCCTAAACAATATAGTTGAAGCAGTATTTCCTTTGGTCCCAAATCCAGCCACAATATTGTGTAACATCCCATCCAAAGCCACATTAATTACAGTCATCGATTTAAAGAATTCTTTCTTTTCAATCCCTCATGATTTGACTTTGTTTTTGTATAGAAATAAAAAAGTGGAAACACTTGTTTGCCCCCAAGGGTACTGTGAGTCCCCATCAATATTCAACAGGGTTCTCCAGATGAACATGGGAAATGTACACCTTGACAGTACAGTGATTCAGTATGTAGATGGCATTCCGGTGTGTAGTGAAACAGGAGAGCAGCGCAGCAAAGATTCCATACAGTTAACACTTACACATTGTATACATAGGCGATTCCCCTAACCAATCCCTTCTTTCTGTAGGCTTTTGCAACCAAGATTGTAATGAGACATCAATTGTGACGTGTCTTCTATTCTTAAACTGTTGTCAAGCTTGAGAAGAACAAGAGTGTGGAGGCTTTTGGCGTTTACTGCTGTCCCCGTTTCATATGGATTATTAATAAAAACCAGTCTTTGTCAATTACCAAACTCTTCTCTTTTTTTGAGTGCAGGATTTCTCAGTTTATCTGTTTCGCTCAGGACTGGGTATTTTCATTCCTCCATTACAATGTCCATGTCCATAGTAGAATACCACTTGATTAATGAGTTCCTGGTGAAAAATGCCAATGCTGCAGTCTTTCCAGTTACATTCTTCTCAGGAAAGGGGTGTAGGTCTCCACCCCTGTGACAATTTCCACTGCAGATAAATGGCTTATTGTAAGGAACAGTTTAAACAGGTGCAATCCGGTGGCATCAAGCTTATAGCCTTGTACCCTAGAACCGGAGCCTGGCTGAATATCCAAAGTTAGCACTTTCAGTGTGTCTCCGCTGTCTGATATGGTGGCAACCAGCAATCACCTGGTGCCAGCATGAATTGTGATGTTTTGTCCAAAGTTTGCTAAGAGCTAAAGACAAATAATAAATACTTGTGGCTTGACTCAATTGCAAAAGTGTTAAAAAAAAAAGTTTCTTCCTAGTTTTATTTTAATCAGTCTAGGGGTCTGCAACCATCACTTAAATTCCTGACATGGTAGCTTAGAAGAGTGATCTTTCTTAGTGGAGTTATAATGGTGATGTGTTTCTCCTCACATTGGTACATTTGGAATGTTTGCACAGCCCTCTGTGTTGGGAACCTTACATATTTCTGCTAGAGCAAGGTTGAACATAAGTTCTAATAGGCTAGTTTGTGGGTTCATAAATGTTTTGTAGCACTTGTAACATAGAGAGAGATTCTGTATTCACCATGCCCCCTGGGACTATCCTTCAAGGGTCTCATTGTGTGTTGATAAAGGTCTCGGACCAAAAAGTAGAGGAATGAGCTTTAGCAAGAATGGCAATGTCCCAGATTGATGTAATGGGACATATGAAGCATCTTTAGTCCTCTACACCACCGCGTCCCTCTGAAACAGTTTGGAATGTCAGCATAAAATGGAGGACTCTGGGAATCGCATGGTGAAATTGATGAAAACCCTGGCCGCAAAGATATTTTAACCACTTTACCAATCACAGCACCAGGGAGAAACCAAAGGCCTGTTACATTTTAAGCACAGAGACAGAATCCAAACTGAATAAATTATCATTTTAAATAATGTAAACAAATAAATAAAATGCGTAGATGAAGACTGTTCAAAAAGTGTTTACGGTTATTTTGATGAGCACAGTCTAGTGCAAACAGTTCATTCAAATCCTGGGTATATTTGTGAATATATAAGGTCATCCGAAAATCCAGTTCTCAGCAGAACTTTGGGATAAGCTTTTGTTAAAATATTGGTTGCAAGGGGAGTTAATTTTCAGTGTGGTGACACAGTATGGATCGAATATTTCAGTACTTAGTTCAACAATTGGCCAACTCTGCTGAAGTCTCTACCCCTCCCCTTGCCTCTCAGGGTCTTTGCAATGTCCTGGCCTCACACTTTATCTCAAAAACCCAGGACAATCCTGTCCACACTCTCCTCCACCCCCTCTCCGTCGGTACTCACTGACCCTCCTCCATCCACCCCCCCACCCTCCTTCTCTTTCTTTCCTCTCTTCTCCCCTGATGAGGTGGCTAGACAAGTCCAATCTATGAAATCCTCGTCAAAACAGGTTCATCCCTGTTCCTCTAAAACTCTCAAGGACCACATTGATACCCTCGCTCCGGCCCTTGCCGACTTCTGCAACCACTCCTTTGCCTCGGGTTCCTTCCCCTCCCCTCTTAAGCACTCCCTTGTGCATCCTCTCCTCAAGAAACCCACAGCGGATCCCTCTTGTCTGGCTAACTATCGCCCAATTTCCATTACCCCCTTCTTAGGCAAACTCATTGAAAAGCTGGCCATCTCTCAGCTAAACCTTCATTCTGATTCTGTTGGCCGTCTCCATGACCATCAGTCTGGCTTCATATCTGGCAGAGCACGGAAACTGCTCTCCTGAACATCCGTGAAGATCTGCTTTCCAACCTTGACTCTAGCATTCCCTCTGTTCTCATCCTACTTGTTCTCTCCTCTGCCTTCGACACGGTCAACCATACCATCCTGCTCAACCGTCTCCGGGATAACTTGGGCATCACCGATCAGGCCCTGGCCTGGCTGACCGCTTTCCTCTCTGATCGACCCTCCCAGGTCCAACTTGGGTCCTTCCTATCATCTGTCTTACTCTCCACCTGTGGTGTTCCCAGGGGTCTAACCTCTCGCCCTGGCTTTTCAACCAATACCTGGCAACTCTCGTCCGCTGTAGTGCCATTTTCTGCTCAAACTTCCAGTGCCACGCAGACGATACTCAACTCATTTTCAGGCTGCCTTCGGCCACCTCCTCCACCTCTCTCATCACTGATTGCCTAACTGCCATCCAAGATTGGTGTGCCGCCACCGATCTTTGTCTTAATGCCAGCAAGACAGAAATCCTCCTCATTGGCACACCATCACCTTCCTTTCCCCTCACTCTCTGGCTGGCCTCTCTTGGCCCTCCTCCTATCCCCACCTGCGAGGCCAAGAACCTTGGTGTCACCTTTGATTCCACACTCTCCTTCTCTGCCCACATCACTGATGTATCAAAAAAGTCAAACCTCCTACTGCACATCCTCAGAGGTATTCTACCTTTCCTCTCATTCCCCCAGAATCTCACTGTCTCCCAAGCTCTGGTTCTCTCTAAGCTGGACTATTGCAACAGCCTCTTTCTTAATCTACCTGCCTCTACTCTCCGCCCTTTACAACTTATCCAGAACAGGACTGCAAGACTTGTCCTTGGCCTCAAGCCCTGGGATCGTATCTCTCCAGCTCCGAAATCTCTCCATTGGCTCCCAGTGGATGCAAGGATTAAATTCAAAACCCTCTGCATTGTCCACAAGGCTTTCTGGGGCCTTGGTCCAACATACCTTCAGCTATCCCTCTGCAAATACCTCCCATCTCGAGCACTCCGCTCCTCTACCTCTAACTCCCTCAGGGTCAGTCGTTTCTCAAAGAAACGAGCTGGGGGTAGATCTCTGTCTTCGGCTGGGGCCTCCCTCTGGAACAGCCTCCCTGCTACTCTAAAACTTTAGGCGAACCATCTCCGGTTCCGGAAGCACCTCAAAACCTTCTTCTTTGCTTCTGCCTTCTCCTCCCCTCTCCCCTGTTGATTTTTCTCTCCCTCGGCACCATGCACCTGGCCACCCTCTGTCCTCTGGGCCCAGGTACCTGCTCATCTTGCCACCCTCACGCGCTGCCTACGGGCCACCCCCCTGCAATGGGGTCTGTATCTGTACCCATACAGCCCTCCCCTTTTCTTCCTGTACTTTCAGACCTACACGGCCTGCTGCCATAAACCCAGCACTTGCCACTTGCTGGCTGCACTCCCATTG
The DNA here is from genome assembly GCF_040938575.1 of Ambystoma mexicanum. Classification (NCBI taxonomy): domain Eukaryota; kingdom Metazoa; phylum Chordata; class Amphibia; order Caudata; family Ambystomatidae; genus Ambystoma; species Ambystoma mexicanum. Next base: position 306,165,223 of record NC_090934.1, on the reverse strand, counting down.
TTTGTTGCCTTTTTATTTATTATTATTATTTTTTTTTTTCTTCTTGCTCCGCACTCTCCTTTTGTTCCCCCTTCCATGCATTTCTCCCCCTTCTCCCTCTACCCTGCACTTGCACGTTCTCAATGTCACTGGGCCTAGTAAGATCGTTGTTTTTGTTCTCCACTGTTCCCTTTCCCTGCCTGGTCGCACTCTGAAACACTTGTGTATGAGTGCAATAGAAATAAAATATCAATCAATCAAAACAATAGGCCAGACAGAGCATGCTTACTGCCACAAGGCGCTTGACTGCTGTTGATTTGTCCCGCACCTCTATGCTATGACGTCAGCACTGTTTTTTTACTAAAAATCTTGTCCCAGGGCAAGCATGATTTCTTTGTGCAGCTTGTGAACTTTCTTTGCAAAACCTTGAAAGCTTTATTAAGCTTTTCTCCGTAACACAGAAAACATTATTTGGTTTCCACAATGGTTCTTAACTCTTTTTTTCAGTGTGCAATTATATATTGTAGGAAGCGTATGTCAAAATGGGCCTTGGTTGCAGCCCAAAATGTGAACATTTAATATAGAAGGAAAGGTTGGCTACAATAAGGTCTATAACAGCAGAATTGGAAGCTAAAGACTGCATATATCTTTTAATATATAACCAACAATGACTTGGAGATTAATTCATCAAAATCAAATATTTTAGTTTTTCCTAAAAGGAAGCAGCATATTTTTGCCTGTTTATAGTAATAATGAAAAACGGCAGATAGTCTATAGGACGACCTACTTGGTTTTGGTTTTTCATGCTTGTGTTAATTAAAAAAAAGAACATGACCGATTAACTGTTATAGCACAATCCTTGGCAAATTCAAGCGAGACGGCTGCATACAAAATATCAGTGCTTTTCTATGCCTACTCTTAACAAGTATTATAAGGCCAAGTTAGTCCCTTCGTTAACCTGTGAAACGGAGACCCTAGGTATAGAATTAGAGGGTAGTTATTGGAAATTTGTACTCCGTCTACTACAAGCGGTTCCTGTGCAAATTTGCTTTGAATTTGGTCTTTTATCCAACGCGGCCTTGGTCACATGGAAAATACTGTCTGTGTATAGTAATATCTTGTACACTCTGGTCAATTCTCTGTTAACTTATCACAGAAATCCACTAACGCTGCTTGTGAGAATTGGAAGAAATACTACAAGGAAATGCTGACTACTTTGAATTCAGCTGATCCAATTTTAGTTGGCAATCCCATTGCACTAAGGAAAAAACTATGGCCAAGAGTACGAAATATAAGCTCTTTAAATTGCTTTCTGCCACTGAAAAATGTCTGGCACTACTGGCAATAATTTGATAAAATGTCCATGCCCTAGAAGGCTATATATATTCTTGCGATTTTGATCATATTGCCCACAAAGGATATACTGGAAATCAGGGCTAAATGAACTAATCTAAAGATGTGTTGTAGATTTTGCAAAAGTAACAGATGAAATCACTAAAACATCTTATGATAGATTGTGTTGCTCTTTCTCTGGTGCAAGCGATTTGCTTTGTATGAATTGTAAGGGATTTTAAATGTTTATCCCCCGATGATTTTTCGTATAAGATTTTAGAGGGCAATAACGTGCCTTTAACTTTAGCTGTAACTAGATTTTTATTAACTATTTTTCCAACTACATTTGAATGAATTTACTATTTAAAGAACTTGCTATTTGGATGCCTCCTTGTTTCAGCGACTACTTTTGTTTTAAGACTAATTGTAATGAGCATTGTTAGTATTTGTTTTGTATGACTGTGAAAGGTTTGTTGAAAGCCAAAAACAGTAAGAATAAAAATAAAAAAGTAAAAGAAAATCGTAACATTACACATAAATGAAACTTAATTATGCTAAAGTAGGTTTGTACTAGATAACACAGGCACATTTTCAAAACCTACTTAATTGGCAAGCTTAGATTTGCCTGGGTGCATCAATGTATTTTGATAGTGTGCTTCTTGGCCATCCTGATTACGTCAATTGCTCAGCCAAGAAGTCTGATTATTCCACTCCCTGTACAGTTGTAGAAGCTCACTGTGCAGTAGAAAAGTTTAATTGGGGGGCGGAGGCGTTATGTATTAGAAACCCTTACTGTTGCTATTGGATTTATCATGCCATTTTCGAAATGTATTTCTTTCATCTGGTCCTCCTTACCAATAGAATGTCCTTCCTTGGGTGAGTTGCCTAGAGCATCTTTAAAACAATCGCAAGCCTAGGTGCATATATGGAACTGCCTGGCTCACTGGCTTTTGTGAATCCAGTTCCCTCTGCACAGGTGTGTGGGCAAGTGACATGCACAAATCCAAATTCTTTGGGGGAATGTATTCACTTCCGATCTGCAGATCCTTTCTTTTATGACCCTGTACTACTTTGCCCCACTCGTGATGTGTAAGTGCTGGGAGCAGAACATCCTTCTGAGCGCACGGAAGTGAGGAGCTGTTGGGCTGGAGATTCTGCCCTAGTTGCTACCTGTTTCTGAACTGGCCTCGAGTTGTAAGGAGGAGAAGAAGTGCATGCCGCCTGTAGTGCGGCAAAAAGAACGTTGATCCCCTGTGGACTTCAGCATCAAGAGTAATTGCTTTTGATTTACCGGGATCATCTTCTTCTTAATTATCGGACCCACGTAGGCCCTTCCCCATCCTAAAGGATGATGTGCACCAGACCCACCAATCAGTACTTAGCTCCCATAAACTCACAACTCCTCCCACCACCCAGTCTGCCTCACAAAATCCAACATCACACTGTTCCTTCTCCTGCCTCTCACCCCGTCACCTCCCAGCAAAGCCTTCCCACTCAGCTCAGCCACACCCAGCGCAGACAACCGAACCCTCATCAATTCTCTCTCCTCAACATGTCTCTCACACCTAAGCAGAAAATGTCCCAGTGTCTCAGGCACCCCACACACTGCACAATCCCTCGACTCAAGCTTCCCTACTCGAAACAGACAGTCATTCAGCCCCACATGTCCTATCCTCAACCAATTCAGCATCCCCTCCTCCATTCCAGGCTCCCCGCATCCACCTTCACCGACACTTTCCCACGAACACCAAAGATCCACCTGCCCTTCACCCCACTCACCCACCTCTCCTGTCACTCTTCCATGACCCGTCTCACCACCACAGCATTTACCTCATCCAGACTCAAAGGCAGCCTCACATCAATCGCTCCTCTTCTCATACCCTCACCCGCCGCCCGATCCACCAACTCATTACCCAAAATGCAACTATGACTGGGAACCCACGCCAACTCCAAATCCATTCCCCCACTCACACACCGATCAATCTTCCTCCTGATGTCCATAATCACATCCTTCCTATCACCATTCCCTGCCACAATCGCCTGCAACCCACTCAATGAATCTGAAAACATCACCACCTCCTTTAACCCCAACTCGCACACCCTATCAATCGCCAATGCAATCGCCACCAACTCAGCTGTACAAATCGACACATCATTCGTCAATCGTCCCACTTTCTACTCCCCAGTGCTTTCCAGATAATACGCCATACCCACTCTCCCAGACACAGGATCCTTCGAACCATCCGTGAACACCTTGCTTCCTTCCTTTCCTGCCACATACGCCTGACCCAAAGCTTTGATCTCACCCCGCAATCCTCTCTTCTTCGACACCACATTCGCCATATACTGTGGGTTGGGCTTATGACTCAAGAACGGTGACGTAGACTCCATTGATTGGGGTTTCTTGTGTTTGTTTCTATTGCAGATTCTCCACGCGCTTTGGCCACGCCCCCCGCATCGCATGGAAGTGAGGAGCTGTTGGGCTGTTAGGTGGTGAGTGGGAGTGGGGGTAAGCGCATTGCTAAAATCTTTACAGCCCTTGTATATGCTTGCTTTGAGGCTGTTTGTAAGGTACTTCCATGAGCATGTTTCAGGCTGTTTTCTGTTTTTATTTTTGATGTCGGACTTCCTGCCTGCATTGAAAAGCTATACTTATTTTCTATTGATTGATTCTTTTGATAGTATCAGAGTTTGTTCATTATTATTTAACAGAGTTTGGCTCTTGAGTTAAATTGGATTCTCAAGGTTTGGGGGCTCCCGTTGAAATTTTTTTGAAAATAATCCGTATTTTTTTTTCTCTTTTCTTTTATTGAGTATTCAAACAAAAATGGCAACAGTTTTAAGAAATGGAAAAATGTCATTCTACCTCCATTCCCAATAAGAGCAACGGCAGAGCCTCCATTGAGGACTTGCATTGCTCCGGTTCTAATAGTGGGACTGGTGTAGAAGTACCCAAAGAGAATCTAGAGGTCCCCCAGACTGGGGAGGAAAGGAAGAGGTTAAAAGAGAGCATATAACGGAGTTGACAATGTACATCTTTTTAACACCATACCTCGAATGAGAACTTTAACATCACATAGAATATTCTCGCCTAATGCTACATTTCCTCTTCCATCGGCCTCGATTTTCACTGAGGCAAAAAAAAATGTGGGGCTCAGATGAGAAAAGTGAACTGGATATGCATGAGGGGTTGATAAACCCAGAGGAACAGGACAAATTAGTGTTACCTCTGGCCGACACTCAGCCTCCAACCCCACGTGCTTCCCTGACTAGTTCCCCAATGCCTGAAAATAATGATCACTTTGAGGAATCACTTCCAGTAATCTCCAGGATATTAAATCTCCTGGATAAGGGGCATGAGCTAACCCACTGGGAAGTGAGAGACCTCAAACAGATCGAATTGGATACACACTCCAAAATGAATAGAGTGGAAGGATTTCTAATGGACAAAACATGTGGCCATGGTCCAGTGGAACTGAAGGCAAGTTCGCCGCACCCTGTGATAGCTAAATCTCAGGGATCTCAGACTATAGAGGTCATAGACAACCGTCCCAGTTTTAGTACGGTTGCATCCTCATTAATTAGGCCAAATAGGACTGAGGCTCCACCCGGAAGTAACCCCTCGAAACTAGGATAAGGGGGAAAACCAAATTCTGGAGGCAATTAAAGAGCTGTCTCTAAAAATTACTAGATTAGAACATGGTTTATCAACCCTGGTATTGATTACTACTCCCAAGACAACTGTGGGGGAGGGGGTGCAGATCCCAGACCCCGTCGGCCTTAACAGACATTATAGAAAATCCCATTATCGTAAGTGAATTGGAAATTGGTAGTCATAGTCCAGAGGATGAAACAAATCCATACTGTGATGGCTACTCGCTATCAAGGTGCCAAAAACGATTGGCGATGAAAGCCAAAAAGAGGCTGTTAAAGAAACGCCAGAAACCCAATAAGGCACAAACAAAAATAAAAGAATCTAAGGCTTTGACCAATGAGGTTGCATTGTCAGATCTGATACAATTGGATGAAGAAAGCCGAGCGGCCTTGCAGCTTTACAATGGTAATGCTGACAATTACATCCTGTCCAGTCTTGGTAAATGAAAACAATAAAAAATCCCCAAAAATATAAACAAAGAACAGGCGGGTGTGAGTGCATCTGCGACTGGTAATTCAGAAATAGGGCCCGAACAGAGGACACCATCTACAAGTATGACAGGAGTTGATACCAAGGAAGTGAAGCAACGGTAACTGTCAAACTTCTATAGAGTCTTGGAAAAATCAACTTCAAGGCAAATCTTGCCGCAGGTGATTCTGCCGCAAAGGGGCGATGTCCCAATGACATCTGCGGATTCTAACAGACTGGCTTTCACCTCGCAACCAGTGGATGTAAATCAGGCTCCTCTTTCCCCAAGGAATTTAGATACCTCGGTTCTCCATGATAAGGAGATGATAATAAAAACGGATTTGGGAGAGCCCAATAAAATGGTTGGTCTGGGTCATGAATTACTATTGCTAAAAAACTTCACCAGCATTCATCGGGGGGAAATGTGCAAAACAATAGTGATCTGTCAAAGATCATTGAAAAAACCATAATGGACCTACTGCCAGATCTATCCAGGCTCAGAAATCAGGGGTCCCTTGAAAATTCAAATGAAAGAGATGGAATGTCTCCACATGAGTGTGTGTATGGACCCAATGATACAAATATGCAGCGGGCGATGAATTTGAAACAACATACTTAGACAAAATTTGCAAAGGGGACAAGAGACCACATCTGAACAGTCCATTAACTCACGAGTTAGCTTACTACCAAAAGAACAAGTGGAGGGGAAGGCTAGGACTCTTCAACAGTCAACAATGCCAACCCATATTAAGGACAGTGATCTATGTAATATGTTTTGCCGGAAAATAGCTTTCCCTGACTATACAAGTATTCTATTATACAATCTATGTGACATTGGAGGGCCTTCCTCCCTATATAGATCACGTGTTCTTGCGTTGTTCAATGAGATCCCAAGATTGAGACTGGTTTTTCGGCAGATATCTGCTTGGTGGATTTTATCCACCCAACACGATTCGATCATGTGTGAATTGTTCCGAATTCTCAAAATATTTTTGATCTTATTGTGCAGGAGACTAAACAGTTCAATAAGATCGGGTATGACATACTTATCTTCAATAATGGTTGGGAGAACGGAAGGGAATTCACGGATCGAAAGCATCTCTCTTATCCACCGAGGGAGGAGGGGCAGACTTATAAGGAAGTCCATATCCCTATGAAGGGAGGGGACGATCGGGAGTGGAGATGGCTCGCGCTATCTCTGAGAGAGTCTATCTCCCAAATTCAAACCATACACCAGAAACTTTAGTTGCCCAAATTTAACACAATGTTGGTGAATTCTCTCGTGGAACTCTAGGGGTCATTCGAATTTGGTGGCCTCCAATGTGGTGTTTACCAAATTTAAATCTATGGACTTGATATGTATTCAAGAAACTTGGATGAGAGTCCCCCTTCATCTGGATGGTTATAATTGCTTATACCAATTTGCTAGGATGGGGCTTCTAGGTAGACTATCTGGAGGCCTTCTAATAGCCCTGAAAGTAGCAATGGGCATTCGAATTCTGGAATCATTTGCTATCACATGTGGGGTTCTGGCAATTGTACTGGAGTATATGAATGCACATCACTCGATTTTTATTTTGGTATTGAATATTTATTCGAACCCGCAAAATTTGTTGGACAATGTTATTGTGTCTATAAATACCTGCCTTTCGATCATGTTACTGAAATACAGAGGTCTCGATATTATAGCAGTTGGAGATTTTAATTCGGAAATCAGATATGGAATAGGGATGAATAAAAGGATGGGCTCTGCCTCTATTAGATCTATGGGGAATTTCAGGCTGATAGATGTGGCGCCCTATGCAGCAACACGTAAAATCATGCATAGGCAGAACTGGTCTAAACTTTTTGACTCATGGGGGGGGGGGATCACCCATATGAATGTCGTCTTTAATACCTCTGATAGGCAGTTCACATGGTTGAATGGGCTATATAATCTACTATTGATCACATATTCATGTCGAACAGACTTGCGGCTACCAGTGTTGAATTTTGTGTGGGTGATTCTTATGAGTGACCACAGAACTCTAGAGGCAAAATTGAAGTGGAACTATGGTACACCAAATCAGGACTTGTTTCCAATTTCTCTAACGGTGGCATGTGGGAGTAATCGAATTAAATGGCATGAAGGAAACCTGGATAAATTGAATGCTGTATTTGTTTATGAACATCATTGTACGCCATTGTCTACTAGATCAATACTATTCTCGGTTCCCTACTTCTGCGATTATGTTAAATGTTTAATCGATAGGTCTGTAAAACCTACTAATAGTAGAAGCGCCAGACATCTGCGTGCACATGTTTATGACCCAAAGGTAAGATTAAAAAAAAAACTATGCAAATCGTAGTATTAGAGCAATTTTGAAATCTAACTTAGACCAGTTTATAAAGCTGAAGGAAATTAATCTAATTAAACAAGCAAAGAAAAACTGGTTAAAAAAATCATAAGATGCACATGTTAGAAAAAGATAATACTGCCCTGTTATCGGCGCTAAGAGATGCATCTGCCCAACAGTTCTGGACTTTAATAAATTCTTTGGAGAATCCACAGGTAATCTTACAAACTGTTTGTGTACAAGAGGATGTTTGGGCAACGCACTTCTCTACCTTATATGAGGGGAAATTTGCACTGACAAACTCGCTTGAGGTATTTAAGAGGGGCAGCTGGACATGCAATTTCACCATAGATGATATTGAAAAACAGATTAAGGCAACGAATAGCTCCCGGGCAGCGGGTCCAAATGGGCTCACCAATAGCACGCTTAAGAGAAATCCCAATTGTGGGCAAAGGCACTCTATATCCTATTGTCTAATATTATATTGACCCACTCTATCCCCTGTTCTTGGAGGGTTTCATATATTATTCCTATATACAAAAAGGGGGATAGAAGGTGTCCGCATAATTATCATCCAATTTCCATCATGGACGCAGACTCTAAAATATTTGCGGGAATAGTCCTCCGAAAAATAGTTGAATGGGTTGAAACAAATCAGATCTTGTCCGTACAACAATTTGGTTTCCGAAAGGGTATGGGTACTGAAATGGGTGGACTATTATTTAGTCTCCTTCTGGAGAAGGCGTGTAAGAAAGCAGCAAGTCCTATATACCTAGCCTCAATTGACCTTTCCCTTGCCTTTGACAAGGTAGATCGGCTCAGACTATGGACAAAGCTGGCTCTGATGGGTATACCTTCCGGACTTCTGACTATTCTTATACACCTACATGAAGATTCAGCCATCCAGATCCGGCTAAATATGTCTGGTGATCTCTCACGTCTAATTCAAACGGGCAATGGCCTGAGACAAGGGTGTCTGTTGCACCCACACTCTTTAACCTATATATATCGGATGTGGATGGGCCTTTAACACTCGCATTCTTAATTTCACCAAGGATAGGGGGGGGGGGAATATGCTGGACTGCCTATGCTGATGACATTCTTTTGAACAATGCTACTCCGATTGGTCTTCAGTGGAAATTGGTGGCCCTGTCGACTTATGTGGATAAAAATGGCTTTACCATCAATGAGAAGAAATCTGTTATAATTTGCCTCACAAATAGAAGAAAAGAAAACAGCTTCCAATGGAAGATCAATTCTTGTTTTCTTATCAAGGTAAGATCCCTTTGCTATTTAGGCTTTCCGGTCTTTAGTGGATCTCCAATCCACATGTACTGGTATTACTATCTGGACAAAGTGGATAAATTGATCTCCCAAATGAAAAAGGTTGCTGTTAAATATTGCAAATACTCAGTGGCTCCTCTAATTAGGTTCTATAATCTTAAAGTTCTGCCTAAACTTCTATACGGTTTCGCAATCTTGCCCTTTCCAAGTTTTCGACTGGCCGCCAAGGTGGAGTCAAAAATATGGCGAAAAATTCTATACTACTTACCGAAGGCCGTCCCAATGTGTGATATCCAATTTGAAATGGGCCTTTTATGGGTAACAGACTAAGAAAGGGCACTATGGTATCAAAGTGGTTATTGAATTTACAAATGGACTGTGTGAAGTCCCTAGATTCCATTTGTTTTACACATAAAAATGTGATCTCCAATCCTATGAGAGTGAAGAATAAACTCCAATCTTTGGACTGGATGAAATCCATGGAAATGGTTGGGTCATCTAGGATATATATTCAATTTATATATGAAGGAAAGAAAATTGTTTCCCCGGAATCATATCTAGTTAAATTTCCAGATCCTAGAATGAGGGCTTTATACCTGAGATTTCAATTCAATGTCTTATTGACAGAGGAAATATTAGAAATTCGCACAGGTGCAATACAAAGAATTCCTTGTCGTTTTTGCCATAGTAGTGAAACATCAGAATCATTAAAGCACCTATTATTGGAGTGTCGGGCATTAATCTCTTAATGTTATTTGTCCATGATCCATCCAAGGTTGACATTCAGGATTTATGGTGGAACATGTTGTATGGTAAATTGAATGCATTAAAATTGGCAGTAGTGCAATTTCTATCAGAAATGTGTGGACTGCCAGTGGCAAGTGAATATTAACAAGGTGGATTGTGGACAGTAAGTGTGGCCTAATGAAGGAACTGGGTTTTGTGGTGTTTTTTGCTAAAAAGATCTATGTTCGAATATTAGGCACGATTTCTTTGTATGTTGTATTAGAGAAATGTCATCTATGTGGAAAATGTAAACTTTTGACAACATTGTCAAGGCTTTATTATAACTTGAAGTGTTGTAAATAATGAATGTGAAATAGGTTTATTGTTCTATTTTTTAGTGAAGGATTTTATTTGGTTATTTGTTTTTGTATTAAAAATACTTTGTGTTTTTGTAAAGGTGTATTGTGTGTAAACCAAATACAAAATAAAAAAGAATTAAAAGAAAGAACATCCTTTGCCGAGAATTTCAAAAATGTATGCAGGTTGGTTCTTGCTTGCCTTTTCAAAACGTCAGCCTCTTTTTAATGGGCATACAGCACAGAAGATATACATCTTCACAGAATGCAGTCAAACAGAAAACCATACATATTTTACTGCTCAAAGGTGTTCGAGATCATTGATCCTGTCTAAACAGAATCTGTCACCAACGCTAGTTGTAAGGTGTTGAGACTCCAAAATTACCAGAATGCAGTCCATACTAAGTGGTAAACCGAGCCGCGTATACGAAGAACGGTCTGACTTAGCCACTATTATAATGGTCACAAATATAATTTACACCAGTCAAAATATGAAAGTGAGCAGAGTTCTGCCAAAACCTTCAAGGCATTTGTTTTTAATAGATTCCTTACTCTCATAAATGCCACATCTTGGCTATATATCTTCCAGCATCAGCTGCACTCAAACGTTCTGGCACCAGGGAGTACGGTGCAGCTCCGTTAGACTATGCTGAATGCTTGTAATGCCAGATATGACACCAGGGACAGCATGTACATATCCCCACACCCCCATATCTATTGGTTCGGAGCCCTCTTCCAAGTAGCCCTGCTCTTCCAAGGAGGTTGATGTGGGGCACCAGATACAGCCAGAGGAGTTAACCTTGCATGAAAGTGACTAGGAAGAAAATCACCATGAGGGCTCTCACTCCCAAAGTTAACCTTCAGGATGTCATTTGTCCACCACCTCCTCCAGAAACAGACGCAGTTGCCAACTCTCCAGGGATGGTTATGGTTCTTCTTGTATCTCTCACTCTCTAGGAATGATGACCAACTAAAGTACTATTCGCCACTAGCTCTTCTAAGCAGGAGCAATGACATAATTCAAGCAACAGATGTTGGGCGTCTTTGCAGAGGCCCCAACGGTTTCAGTCTCAACACCAGTGACATAGCAAGAGAGTCAGGGAGATGCTGCTAAGCGGTGACAAGATGACCACCAGAGCATGCAGCTCCTCACCATATTCTTTCGCCATTCTCCATTGTTGCACCAAACTCATCCATTTTCCTCCTGAGGTGAGGGGTTGCCTTCTGAGATCCACTAGATTGCTGATTTTGGCTCCTCTGCGATAGACGGATCAAGAACTGCTGGTGAAGGCCGAGCTGTGGTGGCTGGATCGGAGCTGCTATGTTAAACTGTGCTGCTTCTCCTGCTGTCTGACATGCTGACTCAGCGGGGGCGACTATCACTGCTTGGCCACCACAGTCACAAGACCCTGTTCATATCCTACTAGCGCTTCCCGCTGTTCTGCACTCCCTGGCCTGATGACATCGATGCAGGGGCATTGAGGCTCAATTGGGGCTCCAAACTGCTGGCAGTCCTCCAGTATCGGAGGGGGGCTGTGCGCCGCGCATCGTTCATGCCTTGCGGCAAGAGTGAATCCTGCAGGGGCACCCAGCCAAAACCATTCAGATCCCTTGCTGGGTTGGGATCCTGCTGTTGAGGGCTATATGCATTGGATGGACTCTACAGCCGGATACATTAGAAGAGGTCAGCTAGTCTCCTTAAAGTGCATCTACTGGTGACTGTGCCTGATCGAACATCTGTGGCACAGTGGGGAGTTCTTTTATCCTGTCTACATGGTTCAAGTGCTCCTGGACCACTTTGCTAGGCTCCATCCAGAGATTCACTTGGCTCATCAACATCAGCAGCAGCTCTCAGTTCCTATAATGGAGGCTATGCAGCTTGGATTCAACTCCAAGCTTGACGAATATCTGCTTCTTTTGTGTGACACTTGAGAAAGAAAGCTGCCGGATTACCACCATGGAAGCCAGGATTGGTGACACGGAGGACTGGGTTACCATGGTTGAATCTGATCTGGAGACTCTGAAAAAGGAACTGACTGGGGATCGCATGAAGTGCGAAGACCTGGAATCCCGCTCCAGACGCAATAACATTCGTATCGTGGGGGGCCAGAGTCCTCCAGGAAGGGTCAGATGAAGTCATCTGCGGCAGATCTTCTGGTCATGATCCTTGGCGGGCCTACATCTTCTTCCCAGTTCCTTGTTGAGAGGGCACATAGGTCCCTACATCCACTTCCTAGACTCAACCCCAGACAATCACAGTGATACTCCTCAACTATAGAGATGGGATACTTATCTTGAAACTGGCCTAGGAGTGGGGTTAGTTGTGCTTTGAATCCAGATGGATGTTAATTTATTCAGATTTTTCCCCACTGATGCAGTCAGCGCAAACATTGTTCAAGACGGACAAGCTACTCCTCAGGGAGCGCCATATTCCATATGCTGTCTTGTTTCCATCAAAGCTGCGGATACAGTTTGGTGGGCATGCACACTTCTTTGTCTCCCTAGGAAGCCAAGTCATTTATTGAGTCCAGTTTACCTCCTTGGTCTCACAGGCCAGGTAACCAGCCATCCACCAGGGACGAGGTTGTGTAGCCCTGTCTCAAGACAAAGGGCTGTTTGGGGACGGCGTTGACAGACTGCCTATAATAGATGGTAGAACTCTTCCAAGGTGAAGGAGCGACCGAACCGAGGCTTTGATGTTGTAATTATGCTGTCCTGTATACATTCTCTTCTCTTGCTGTCTGGATCTCTCGAGGGTTCATTGAAGAGCTGCCATGCCGCTCATAATGCCCCCACTAATTTCTTAACTGGTTGGGGATGTGCACTTGGTGGTTGTTGATATGGGACTCACTGTCCCGTTGACGAGGACCAAGTGGGTGGGGGGGGGGAATTGTTAATGTACAAAGCTTAAATACATCAGTTAGACAAAATACAACTCAGATACTATGTTTTATGGTACATTAATTTTGGCTAGTAAGCAATATTCTGCTATCTTTCCATCATGTTGTCCCTACACCCGACTGCTACATTGACATTTCTCATTTGAAAAGTGCCACAATTAACAATCCGGCGAAAGCCAGAAAATTGGTTTTGTATATTAAACATGACACTCCCCAAATTGTAATGCTACAAGAAACCCATGCATTGTCTGATAAACATGGAGCCTTTGCTCTTAAGTGGGGTAGAGTTAGGTTTTATACCTCCCATTTTTCAAAGGCATCCTAATTCATCATACCATCCCATTTCATCTGACTAAATCCATTGCTGACACCTTGAGTTAGTATGTTTTAGTTTGGTGGAGTTTGGCGGGCTAGGCTATTCTCCTGGTCAATACTTACTGTCTTAATATAGACAACCCACATTTTATACGCAATTGGCCTTACTCCTAGACACATGGGCAGGATTCCCGATGATATTGGGGGGAGACTTCAACATTATCCTGAATGCAGAATGTGTTCGTTCCACTAGCACCTGCAGGCTCCCCACTAACTCAACGAGAGACATTTTACAAATCCTGGAACAGTTCCAATTGCCAGATATTAGGAGAAACAAGTTCGAGAATACGCCTCCATGGTGTCGGCCATGACATGATTTCCCATATTGATTACTGGCTGATCTCCATCTCGCTACTTTACCTCGTAGTTGGTTGTCATATACTACCTTGCACATACTCGGACCACTCCCCAATAGTGCTGATACTTAAGCTTGGCACACTTTGACCCTCCCGACCTTCATGGAGGCTAGCCTCATCGACAATGCCTGATAATGGGCCTCGTTATGAGGTAGGAGGTAAGGGATTACCGGCACCGGTAAGGGTGCTGGTGTCGGTAATCCCTTACCTCCATATTCCGAGGTCCCTTAGCGGGTCCCTTCCTTAATGCCTGGTCTGACCAGGTGTTAAGGACGGGATCCGCTAAGTGACTTCAGAGCCAATAATGGTACCACAAATTGCGGTACCGTTATTAGCTACTTCCCCATTCCCATTGAGCCCTATAGGCGCTCAAATGGGAATGGGGAATGGTTCTCAGAATGGGGATTTACTGGGTCCTCCAAGGTTGGAATGACCCGGTAAGTACCTATTCCGAGAACCTGGACCCGGTATGCGGTAAGGGGGTAGCCATGGTGCTGATAACACCATGGCTACCTCCTACCTCGTAATGAGGCCCAATGTGTTTGCACAGACACTGTAAGAGAATATTTGTCTTCATGGAAACAAATGTAGGTTTGATCTCTGCATACTCCACTCTGTGGGAGAAGTTTCAAGTGTTTGTATGAGGGGTGGGGCTATCCCCATACATAGACATACTTAAGGCGATATGGGCAGAGTTAAACATTGAAGAAGCAAAGATTTGCGACCTTGAAAATCAATGTGCAGTATACCCCAAACACAACCTGCTAGGGGAAATTAAAGCAGGGGTGCTGGTGTTTTGCAAATTGATGGAATGGGAAATGCACTATATCAATAAACCAGTAAGGGGCGCTCGCAAGCTCACAACCAAGATTTGTATTTATTGTATTTATATAGCGCCTTAATGGCTGATGACTCGAGCTATGGGAGGAGGCGTTAAGAGGAGGAGGCTGTACGTCGCACATACCCGGTGTTTTCAAGATTTGATGACCGCTCCTGGTGCTGGGTGATCCAGAGCAACTGTTGTTTTTTTGTGCAGATCTGACACCTGGATGCTTGTTTGGCGATGAGCTGCATGGGCTTGGAAGCGCCGTGCCAGAGTGACTGATGTGCATGGACCGCTGCTGGTGGCTTGCGCCCCCAGCGCTTCAGGAGTGCCATGGAGAGGTGGAGATGCCAGTCCAGGCATGGGAGCAATGGAGGTGTGGCAGGGCCACAGGAGGGGATGAGGCCTCGTGGCCAACCCCTGTGTGCCTCCTTTGAAGGGAGCGGATCCGGCGCTGCAGCAGCGCCCATGACAGCTTTGTGTGCTGCTGTGTGACTGCTGCTCCCGGGCTGGGGTCGGACCTTTGAATCTCAGCCCAATACGATCCTGAAGGGAGCGCCTGCGTAAAGATATCACGAGACCTCCCGGTCTTGCAAGATCTCAGGGGTAAAAAAGCGGAAGTGCGGATCCCGTGCATCGCTCGAGGAAGACACGGGGAGTAGAGGCACGGAGCAACATCAGCTCCAGTGTGCTCCTCCACTGGACTGGCCCCTGAGCCTCCACAGAGACTAAATAACCACTTCAGCTGCACCAGTGTTCTAGGGCCTGTTGCCCTTTTGATGTTATATGATTTAAGATGCAGATTTCAACTTGATGCTCTGCTGAATAAAGAAACATCATATGCAGCTACGCAGCCTCTTGTCTATCATTTCAATAATTATACACCATAATTGGCGATGAGGATCACCACTGAAACCAATGCGGTGCCATGCAAGGAGCGACACCACCACCACCACCGCCTTTCCTGCAAACTCCAGGTAGGCCTGCCATTCCGTGGCCACAATGACAACCCTTATTCACTACATACGTAGAGGCCTTGGGCGGTGCAGGCTACTCCGCAGCGAGACGCAGGGCGATGCTACTAAATGCCCTGGGCGTCGAAGGACAAAGGGTGTTCGAGCGTCTCACCCCAGAGCCAGTAGCTGGCGACAACGATGATGTATTTAAGGAAGCCGTAAGAAGAATTGTCAAGAGATTCGCCAGCAAGGAGAATACTGTCCTACACAGGATACGGTTTTATAGCCGCAAGCAGGAGGCGTCTGAACCAGTAGATGACCACGTTACCAAACTGTGTGAATTGGCGGCGCTATGCAACTTTGGGAACAACGCAGAGAGTCTGATCTGTGATATGCTGGTGGTCCATACCAACAGCAGGAAGGTGCAAGAAAAGTTCATTCTAGAGAAAGAACTGCGGCTGGAAAAAGCAATTGAAATAGCGAGAGCAGTGGAAGAGACAGCAGGTAGAAGAAAAGAATTCACAAGTGCCCACAGCCCAGCTGAAGTGCAAGCAGTTGCTTTTCGCCCAAAAAAGGAGAGGCAGGTCCTCGATGCGAGAGAAGGGAAATAGGTGAGGAAAGAACCGTTGAAATGCCACAGGTGCACCAGCACAAAGCACTTAGCTTTTGATAAAGAGTGCCCGGCAAGGGACAAGGAGTGCTCGTTGTGCAAAAAGATTGGACATTTCTCAATCGTGTGCCAATGGCATAACAAAAAAGTCACAAACGTCAACGCTGAACACAATACAGAGAGGAAATTGTCCTCTGAAGATGAAGGGAGACGTACCCTCATAATGGTGAACAGTCCACGGGCCAGAAGAGAAAAGCCCCATTGCGCAATCAAAATCAATGGACTGGAAACAAGAGTCATGGCCGACACGGGCTCTGACCTCACCATAATACCCCTGTGCACGTACAAAGAGATGATGGGAACAGAGACGGTTCAAGGCACAGGCCTACAGTCTTGGGCGGTGCTTCAGTAGACCTGGTAGGGCACATCAAAGGGAAAGTGGAGTTCAAAGGAAGAGAGACTACCACAAAAGTTTACTTTAGTCAAGAAGGTCCAACCCCAGCACGGAGGAGCAGGTACTGTCAGTCAGTTTGAGAGGAGCGCCAGTAACGAAAGGAGACTATCCAAAACTATTTTCGGAAGAACCAGGGTACATCAAGGGCTTTGTCCACAAAATACTACTTAAGACCAACGCAGTCCCGGTCAAACACAGAGTAAGACCAGTACCGGCAACCGCAAGAGACACTCTCAGAAGCCAATTGGACAGAATGAGGGAAGAGGGCACCATCGAGGAAATTGAAGCATCAGAGTGGCTGAACAGAATTCACAAGAGCTAAGGGTATGCAATGATCTCCGCAGTCTAAACATGGAAGTAATCGCGGACAGCTACCCCCTGCCGAGCATCAATGAATTAATCTTCATGATGGAGGCCAGAGTGTTCTCGAAGTTGGACATGAGGAATGCTTACCATCAAATACAACTACACAAGGAGTCCAAGCCACTGACTGCTTTCATCACTCCGTTTGGCACTTATCAATTCACAAAGATCGCGTTTGGCCTATCATCCACAGCGTCAGGAACGTGTCGTACTTCCAGGATGACATCCTGGTATACGCAGGTGACGAACAGACCCATGATACCACATTGAAAATGGCCCTCACCAAGCTTCAAGAAGCGGGAGTAAGATTAAGGTATGAAAAATGCGTATTCAAAGCAAAATAAGTTGAGTATTTGGGGTACAAGATATCAGAGCAAGGTATAAGTCCCAAGCAAAACCTGCTACAAGCTATAATTAAAGCTCCTGAACCCACCAACAAAGACAAAGTGAGGCCATTCCTCGGGCTGGCGGAATATTATGCAAAATTCATCCCCAAATTCTCTGAAACCTCAGCGCCGCTCCGCGAGCTTCTCAAAAAAGGGTCAGAGTACACGTGGCAAGAGGCCCAGCAGAAAGCGGTGGAAAGCATCAAACGTCACATAGTGGAAGCGCCGCGCTAACAGCCGTTCAACCCAGATTGGAGTACAGTCATCACCACGGACGCCAGCACATACAGTTTAGGAGCTGTTCTCACCCAGAAAAAGGGCGACACGGAACATGTGGTGGCATTTGCCTCTAAAGCCCTATCATCAGCTGAACAAAACTACTCCACCATCGAGAAGGAGATGCTGGCGTGTGCATGGGCTGTGGAACATTTCAGGACATATGTGTTGGGCACGAGGTTCAAGTTAGTCACCGACCACAAACCCCTCATCCATATGCTTAGCGAGGCGGCACCAAAGTGTCAACACCCAGATTAGCACGTATAGCAGCCAAATTGCAGGAATACACCTTCGAGGTACAACACATCTCTGGGTGGAAGAATTCACAGGCGGGCTGCATGTCAAGATTGCCAGAAGGCAAGGACAATGCCACCACCTTCTTGCAAGAAGAATGCATTGTAGCATCCATCACAGATCTCAAGGCCCCAGACTACCTAGAGCTAAGTGAGAGACACTGGATGGAAGAAGACGGAAAAGACCCCACCATGGCGAGAAATAGAGAATGGGTCAAGAACGGATGGCCAGATGAAATGGCAGTGCCAGAAAGAATGAGACCATATTGGAAAGTGGCAGATTAAATCTCAGAAGCCGACGGCATAATTATGAAAACTGACCAGGTGATTCCGTCCACAGGTATGAGGAAAACCATCCTATGCAGAGCTCATGCAGGCCATCTGGGGAACACCATGACACGTCGCAGAGTGAGGGAAGCCTACTGGTGGTCGTCCATGGGTCAGGAGATCTATACCATGATTGAGAGATGACATGAGTGTCTCATCAGTGATAAGCGCCTAAAGATCAGACAGGTGCCCATGATTCCCACAGAAACCCCTGAAGCGGTGTGGTCAAAAGTGGGCCTGGGCTTTATAGGACCATTGGAAGCAATGGCGCCCGAACATCGCTATGGAATAGTGCTAGTGGGCTACTTATAAAAGTGGGTCGAGGCCGAGTTTGTCCCCAACATCATGACTGTCACTGTAATAGAAGTCCTCACTGCCATCTTCCAGAGGGAAGGACTCCCTAATGAGTTAGTGACAGACAATGGGGTACAACTAATATCCAGAGACATGGAACTGTTCCTGAAGAAGCACAACATACACCAGAAGAAAGCAACGCTGTATCATCCCCAAGCCAATGGGCTCGTGGAGAGGGGCAACAGGTTTATCAAGGGAGCCATCCAATTGGCGACCGCCTCGGGAATGAATTCCCTCAAAACGACCAAAGAGGCCATCGCAGCTCACAGACTGACTCCCATTGGGATCACCCAAATCTCCCCTTTTCGCATGTTGAGAGGGAGGAGAGCAGCCTCTACACTAGTGCCACCATGGTTGGCCAGAGTAAGAGAAGATGAAGAAGTAGACATGTCAGAAGTAGTGTGGAGAATAGAGAACAGCAAAGCACGCATGAAAAGGTGGCGCGACAGAAGAATGAGGACAAAACAAGGGTCAGACGTAAAAGGAAGAGATTGGATCAAAATACATTTGCCGACCAAGGATCAAATGACAGGCTCAAGGTTCAGCAGACCCGTAAAGGTGATTCACAGAGGAACCAACCACGTCCGCACCGAAGACGGGCGTACATGGAACAAGGTGAGAGTAGCCATGTTTGAAAAGAGGGAAGAGAGAGAAAAGACCCATGAAAGACCCGAAACCGAAGAGGTAATGGACAATGAGAGAGAGAGAGAGAACGAGAGCCGAAGACAGACAGAAGAGAAGTCGAAGGAGATGAGTTTGAAGCGGATGTACCCACAGTAGAGCAAGAAGATGACCAGAAGCAGGATGCCCATAGCGAGAGAGGTGACTGGCCGCGAAGGGAACACAGAAAACCTGTGAGATACAATGACTATGTCCTGCAATAACCTGTTTTGCATTATCAGAGGGAGGTGTGTAGAGATAGCGCGAGATCTCCCGGTCTCGCGAGATCTCGGGGGGGAAAAAAGTTGAAGTGCAGATCCCGTGCATCGCTCGAGGAAGACACGGGGAGTAGAGGCACGGAGCAACATCAGCTCCTGTGTGCTCCTCCACTGGACTGGCCCCTGAGCCTCCACAGAGACTAAATACCCACATCAGCTGCACCAGTGTTCAAGGGCCTGTTGCCCTTTTGATGCTACATGATTTAAGATGCAGATTTCAACTTGATGCACCTGCTGAATAAAGAAACATTATCTGCAGCTACGCAGCCTCTTGTCTATCATTTCAATAATTATACAACAGCCTGGTCAAAGGCTCGACATGGGAATGGACGGCCTCCCCTCACTGCTGTCCATGGTGCGAGCAAGACAAACTCCGAGTGTCCTGTACGGGCCTCTGTATGGCATTGGGTCTGGGAGTCCTCAAGATGGTGGCACCCATTGAGTACACCGAGTGGGGGACCTGATGCTTTGGTGTTCACCTGCTGGGCAAAGCCCAGGGCTCTTGGCATCTGGGGGCTTCCCCCTCCAGTGCAGACAGTATTTGTGACTCAGGGCATCCCTGCTTCGGTACAGGTGTTGGATCTACTGGGTGGTGCCAGGGTACCGGTGATGTCACCTTCCTCGGCCTTGTGAGTGGTAGTGGGTCCTGGGCCCCCTCTACTGAGTCACAGCTGTTGGGGGTGTACTCCTTAATATTCATGGTGGGCCTTTTCCCATGATCTTTGATCGGGGTGCACCGGGCCACCCCAGTTCCTTCTACTTGAAGCCAGTGTATTGGAGCCTTTGGACTTGCAGGAGTCTGACCAGAGAGGTGCCAAAGCGAGTTACAGGTCATACTGTGACATGCACCAGTCTGAGCCCTGCTTTGCGTGCCGACAGGCAGAGGGGGAGCTGAGGGCAGAATTTGCAGATCTCTGCCAGCAGGGTGGTGCGTTGCCTGTGGAACGCCACACTGTTCAGGTTGGAGGGGGGGGGGTGCTACCTGCTCAGTGTAGTGCTTACTCACCATCCAACTGCTCACTTTGGGGTAGCACGAACCGCAGCTTGAAAGGGAGATGGAGCCGTTTCATGGCTAAGGGCAACAAAAGCAGCGCGCCGCTTGGCGATGAGCAAGGGCGCTGTCGTCGCCTCCTGCAGAGGTGGCGGTGCCATCTGCGAGCACCCCAGGCATGTAGTCAGCTGCTACTGGTCCAGCCCCAGAATTTAGCATAGTTCTGACAGAGATGGAAAGTGGCTTTCCTCCATTAATACCAAGCTAGATGACATGGAATTCAAGATGGACTGTATGCAAGAGCGTATAGATAAGGACAGCAGACTGAACATAGAGTGGGTGTTTTGGAGGACACGAGCACCGAGATGAGCCAGGCCATTCGCACGTTGCAGAGGGAAGTGAAAAATGTGTGGGAGAAGAATAAAGATTTCAAGGTGAGATCCCCTAGCAACAATATATGGGTGGTGGGGATCCCAGAGTCGTCCTGGCGCAAAACATGGCAATCTTTATGGAGACCATCAGAAAAGAGGTTCTTTGGGGATCTCCTGCTTTCATCCCAGTTCTTGATTTAGTGGGCCCACCGAGTGTCGCTGCAGAAGCCTGGCGTACTCGGCTCCCAGTTATTGCCCACCTTCGTAATTACTGGGATCGAGAGGTTATCCTGCGCAGAGCTTGGGATCTGGCCGACTTGCAGTACAAAGAAGCCCGGGTATCGTTCTATCCAGACTTTACTCCAACGTTTCAGAGGGTGATGTTGTCCTTCCTAGCAGCTAAACGTACGCTTAGGGAGTGTGGCTTACAGTATGCCTTGCTGTACCCCTCTAAGCGGAGAGTCATACACAACAAGACTCGTACTCATTTTATTCTAGACCCGGCAGAAGTGCAAAGCTTCTTGGAAACTTTTTCCATGGGCTGATATAATGGTGGCGGTGGAGGTAATGTTGTCTTGAAAGTTTGTGACCATGGATGGCATGGTTGTATACTGTTTGGATGTTCTCGATGGAGTTCTGTATGTACACAACTCTAGTTTCTCCACTGACATGGATAACCCGTGTTTTGTTTTCTTTTGTATATGTAACGGTACAGGTTAATTGCTATATATTCAGAAAAGTGAAGGCCACCTCCTCTGAAGGGTTGCCCTTACAGGCTGGGCTGACAAAGTCGTTAAGTCCAACATCCCTGGGTTTATATCCATGTTGTTGCTGGGGGTTGAATTGTATTGATGAGGGTGGGTTACTCACTGCAGGTTGGGGCTGTGCAATGTGGGAGGGGTAGGGAAGGTTGGTGGTGGGAGTTAATATTGAAAATTGGTTCATGTCTACAGTGGGTACTGGAGATTCAGCCGTGGCTGAGTGCACGAGCAGCCAGGGCCCTTGGGTGGGGGCGGGGGCCATGCAGTGTCTCTTGTTTTTCCTTTGGGCATGTATGGCAGGCTGTAGAATAAGTTGGAATGTCCGCTAACCTAAAGCATGGAAAGTGCACTGAGTTGTCTATTACTGTGATGGGTATGGTGCTAAGATGGTCCTGTTGCAGGAGACCCATTTGGTAGGTGCAGTGGATGACGGTCTGGCCCGATGTTGAGAGAGTTGTAGGTATTGAACTTCTCCAGCATGAGGTCTGGCATAGATTCACATGCTCATGAATATTCCTTGTCATCAGGCTGGGAATCCTCTGTAAAAGAAAAAACTGTTTCACTTTCACTTAAAAACTGTATTTCTCCTCTAAACCAATCACTGAGTCATACTGCCCCCATCCAATGACGGTCCTCTCCCTAATCCCCTCCTTTGGCAGCCATCTTATGATTTTTACCGCACACTTCAGTGTTGGTACTCCTCAAGTTTGCGCTCTGTGTTTTCAACGGAAAAGGTTTTTTTTTTTTTTTTTCAAAGGAGCCTGTGTGCTCTTTTCTCCATCTGCTGGCAGCTGGGACCCGTTGTCAGTGAATTTCAACGCCCCTCAAGGGCAAACATCGTCAAAGATTCGAGAAGGCAATCAGGCCTACTTCGCGCCCTTCTTCCATGACGGAAAAGGAGGGAAGGTCCCTCTTCAGGCCCTGCACCAAATACAGGCTACGGAATGTTTGTGGAGGACAAGCACATGCAATGCTTCTACTGCCTGCACCTGGACCACAAGGAGGTGGAGTGCGAGATGTGCCTTAGGTTCTCCACGAAGACGAGGGACAGGCACAGTAGAGTAGGGGCGTAGTTTAACGCCAAGGCCTCTGACTCGTGCTCCAAGCCGTGTCATGCCTCACCCAGGAATGGCCGGTCCCAGGAGTGGTCTTCTAAGTCTTTTGAGGGCTCCTTGAGCTTATTTTAAGGTAATTAAAGCATTAGGAATTTGTATATTTACATTTTTAACGTCTTTTATTCTATTTTACAAATGTATACATTCGTCGTGTTTTATATTCTTTTGCTGTATGTCTGTAAAGTTTCACTTGTTGAAGGTAGGTCACACAATAAAGAATTGAATTGAATTTGAGGGCACCTCAAGACAAGGCCAAGAACCGCAAATCTGAGTCCACCGGGTTCGCTGCGGACGCGGTTTTCAAGGTGGATAGGGCGCGATCGACCTCACCTTCCGCCTCCATTGCCAGACGGCATTCAAGCTCCTCGAAAAGGAAGTCATCTTCCCCAGCTAAACTACCTGAGAAATCAGAGAACCCATGGACAGAGGAGAAGGCCGAACAGCCCAAGCTCGGCACAGTAAATCAGCACAGGCTAAGACTCCATCGGCGAGGGAGTCTATGACTGCTACTGCCATGACAACTAAGGGTGCCGACCCTGTGAAGATAGCCCCTACAGCGCAGAAGGTGTCCCTACCCCCAAGGCGCGACACCGCCGCAGTGACTTTGGCAAAGTCTGCTGGCATGCCTGAAGGGGCAAAGCTGGCTCAGGCCCTGGTTCAAGACCCTCGGGGGGGGTGGGTCTGGGGGGGGAAAGGGGGAGGCAAGGAGGCCCTCAAACAGCCCCCCCAGGCCGTGGGCCAAGCAATGGAGGTCTTGTTCACAGACGACAAAGACCAGGAGTCCTTACACACGGTCCACGAGGACATTGAAGATGAGGACGATGGTGCAGGGCCTAATTTTCCTGTCCTGCTATCTCAGCCGAGGGACATTTATTTGGATATTCTGCCGACCCTGCGCACCTTGGTGTCAGATACACAGAGGAGGATGCCTCTGGACCCGGCTCCGGTGGTCCCCCAGGTCCCCAATCCGCCTACAGCAAAGAAGAGGAAGCATCATCCGACGCCCCCATTTCAACCTCTGCCACCACGTTGTGTCCCTTCTCCCCCAGCAGACAGGTTCGGGGACGGACACGGCCATGACGACGGATGGCGAAGTGGATTTTATCACAGCGGACGGTGAATCCTCCGCATTTGGATGCTCCACATAGGGTGTCCCCACCGGATGAGGTGGGATCATTCCACTCCATGATCTCCAGAGCCTCCAAGCTATTCCAGCTGGTCCCCGAGGAAACCAAGAAGGTGGGTTTCTTGTACCAGAGGCGCAAGGCCAAGAGGAAGACAATCATGGCCCTCATGAAGAGCCCTTGAATGACTACAGCCAAACAGAATAGGCTGGAGAAGAAGTGTCGGGTGCCGTACTCCGCACCCAAGTGCCTGAGGTCGCAGTCATCGCTGAATTTGGTGGTATCGGAGGCCGCAAGGAAATGGTCAGCCAACCCGTCCTTGTTGTCTTCGGTGCCTCCGGATAGTGAGGGAAAGAGGATGGACCACATTGGAAAGAAGGTGATTTACACTGCAGCGTCCTCTATCAAGGCGGCCAACACAATGGCGATCCTAGCCAAGTAAGACAGGGCATTGTGGTACAAGCTGGGGGCTATTCTGAAGTTCCTGCCTGAAGATAAGAGGATGGAGGCAATCACTCTCTTACAGGAGGGGAGGTAGCGTCTGATCACGCCATCACAGTGGCATTGGACGTCGCAGACACAAGTTTTGGGCAAATGAGGAACGGTGTCTGCCTTCGTCGCCAATGCTGGATGATGGCCACGAATTTCCATCAGGAGGTCAAAGGGAAGGTGCTGGACATGCCCTTCGACAGAGAGTATTTATTTAGGAAGGTTGTCGAAGACTCCCTCCATGCCATGTAAGCAGGTACGGAGACAGCCCGTTCCCTGGGCACTCGCCAGCAGCACTGCTCTTCTTTTCGCTCCTCCAAGGGAAAGTTGAGCAGGTCTTCCAAAGATTTCTCCACATCAGCCTTCCAGATCCACAACTCAGGAAGCCTACAGAGGCCGTTCCCAGGCCTACGGTAGCGGTTAACAGCATCTGCTGGCCAGGTTGTCGGGTCCCCACTCGTGCACCCTGGTGGGAGGCTGGCTGATGGAGTTCATCAGAGAATCGAAGATGATCACCACTGACAGATGGGTGCTGGACGCTCTCGCCCAGGGTCACACCCTGCAGTTTCAACGCAGGTTTCCGTGGATCCCTCCAGTTACCAGTCAGGAGCAGCACATCCCTCAGCTCCTGGAAGAGACATGGGCCATTCTGCGAAAAGGGGCGATCGAGCTAGTTCCCCAATGGCTCTGGGGCTCTGAAGTCTATTCCAGATACTTTCTGGTCACAAAGAAGACAAGGGGCAGGAGGCCCATACTAGATCTACGACGTCTGAACAAATACCTAAAGTCCCAAAAGTTCAGGATGGTCACGTTGCAACATGTGCTCGGCCAACTGGAAAAAAGAGACTCCTTGATGTCCTTGGACATGAAGGATGCCTACTTCCATGTCCCCAATCACAAGAAACATCAGATATTTCTACATCTCGTAGTGCAGGGACAGCACTACCAGTACAAGGATCTACCTTTTGGATTGAAGTCGGCCCCCAGAGTGTTCACAAAATGTCTGGCACCGATGGTGGCCCATCTACCTCCCATATGCGTATTCCCGTACTTGGACGACTGGCTCATTCGTGCCTGCTCGCAGGAGCGGTCTGTCGGACACACGGGAACGACCGTCCAGCTACTGACTGATCAGGGATTATCCATCAAGTGTCCAAAGTCATGCTTAACGCCATCGCAGGACGTGGCGTTCCTAGGTCCCAGATTCAATACAGTGTCGTGCCTGGCGTCACCTTCAGAGGAGAGGGTAGCAGCCATTCAAGGAAATGTGCAGCGACTCAGCGAAGACAGCCACGGTGCGGGCCTTCAAGTTGTTACTGGGCAGGTCGTCAACCTGCATCTACCTCATACGGCTCTGCAGGTTGCGAATGCGCCCCCTTCAGGAGTTCCTGGACATTTGTTGGATACAGGTGTCCGGAAGCTTCACAGACCAGATCTCTCAACGACAATCATGCGATAGGTTGGTGGGGCTTCCATTCCAACATCGCCCAAGGTATAGGATTTCAAAACCTCCATACCAGGAAACGGTCACCACGGACGCCTCCTCGGAAGGATAAGGAGCGCACACCGGATGTCTGCACAACCGTGGTCTGTGGCTGCCGGAGGAGAGGGATCTTGATATTAACATCCTGGAGCTACGGGCAGTGTTCTGGGCCCTCAAGTCTTTCCTACTGTCTTGGAAAGGCAAGGTGGTGAAGATCTTCATGGACAACACCACCACCATGTTCTACATCAGAAAGCGGGGGCACTCGATCCCCAACGCACTCCAAAGAGATGTAGGACCTGTGGTGCTGGGCCGTCGGACAGGGGATTTTCCTCGTTCCTCTCCACCTGGTGGGAGTCAAGAACACCATTGCAGACTACCTCAGCAGGGAACTGCGCTCATGCCACATGTGGGAGCTTCTTCAGAATCAGGTGGATTGCCTATTCATCAAATGGGGCAGACCCCAAATAGATCTGTTGGAGACAGTGGCGAACTCCAAGTGCCAAAGGTTTTCCAGCAGGTTCCACCAGCCGAGGAGCCTGGGGGATGCATTCTCCTTCCCGTGGACTGTTTTTGTATGCGTTTCCTCCATTCCCGCTATGAGTCATCCACACACTCTGTGTCTATTCAAGATGATACTCATCGCCCCGCGTGGTCGAGGCAGATCTGATATCCTGGCCTCCTCAGCCTGTCTGTGTCGCCACCGGTCAAGCTACTAGTGGTTCTGGATCTTAACCATCAAGGAAGGAGGCAAGATCTTGTATCACAACCCGGGATTGCTGAACCTGAGGGCTTGGCTGCTGCAGCCTTAGAGTTTGGAGGATATGAGTTGCCTGCGGACTGCAAGAAGGTCCTCGCCGAAGCCAGATCCCGATTCAGCGACCTTCAAGTGCTACAGTCACAAGTGGAAGCATTTCGTTATGTGGTGCCGGTCACACAAGATTACCCTTTCGAGGGTCACAGCCCAACAGATCCTGCTGTACTGCCTACCCTTGGCCAAGGCAGGACTGGCACACGCCTCCATCAAGGTACATCTGGTGGCTAGCTCCTGCTACACCAGGTCACCAGGGAGATCTTCAATTTGGTCCCACCGACTTGTTCCATTGGTGAAGGCTCCTGCCCCAGCATGGGAACTCAACGTGGTTCTGACGAGGATCATAGGATCCCCCTTCGAGCCTATGCATCAGGCCCCTCTCAAGTTTCTCTCATGGAAAACGGATTTCCTTGTGGCCATCACCTCTGCCAGAAGGGTAGGTGAGATCCGGGTCCTATCCTGCAAGCAATCGTACCGGACTTTCCACGAATCAAGGGTGGTGCTATGTATAGTATTCGCATATTTGTAGCATTTATGCAGAAGCATCTCAAAGAATTTGGGGTCGTCAGAGACATTTACAATTGTAACTTGGTTTCAGGCCGAAGGTTCCGTCAGAATTCCATTTCAACAAGCCTTTGGTGTTACCTGTTTTTCCCCGAAACCTTTGTTGCCAGCGGAAAGAGCCTTGCACTCGCTGGACGTTGCTTGTGTCCTGAAGTTCTACGTAACACGCACAAAGAGTTTTCGGAGGACATCACAACTGTTCGTGACCTTTAGTCCAGTGAGCCATGGGAAGAACTTGTCCAAGACTTCCATTTCAAGATGGCTCTCCAGCTGCATCATGCACGGTCATCGGTTGGCTAACCAACCGCTGCCCGGCCGTCCAAGAGCCCACTCCACCAGAGCGATTGCTGCGACAACAGCGTTCCTATCTGGTGTGCCCCTGCTCGACATCTGCAGGGCGGCTATGTGGAGGTCCACGCACACCTTCACAAAATTCTACTGCGTTGACAGGGATTCCAGGGAAGAGTCCAGAGTCGGCCAAGCAGTGCTACGCAACCTATTTGCTTGAGGTGAGTCTGTTCCATGTATAAGTGTTATTGCTTCTGTTGAGCCTTGCCACCTCCCGTGGTTGTGTAATGTTGTACTGCTATATATTTGTTATTCATGAGCATGTGCATCCATGCCAGACCCCACGCTGGAGAAGGTTTGTTAACTATCTGCAACTATTGTTCTCCAGCATGGGTCTGGCATGGATTCACATGCAAACCCTCCCTCTGACCCCTCTGCGGCTCTTCTTGGTCATACTGCCACCTTACGTGCTTACCAAATCTAAAGATGGATGCCAGAGGAAGGGCTTAGGTAGAGGACTGTCATTGGATGGTGGCAGTATGACCCAGAGGATAGTGATTGGTTTAGAGGAGAGATGCAGTGTTTAAGTGAAAGTGAAATAGTTTTTTCTTTTACTGAGGACTCTCAGCCTGACCAAAAGACATATTCATGAGCATGTGAATCCATGCCAGGCCCATGCTGGAGAACAATAGTTACAGGTTAGTAACTTAAGCCTTCATTTTCCACTTATTCAAGAGGTGTCATGACACTGGTCCATAAGTCACTGGGGTTCCGGTTGGTGGAGTAAGTGCTAGATCCAATGGGCATGTTTGTGATGGTGTCAGGTATTTTGGCCCGAAACCAAATTACAATTGTGAATGTCTATACCTCCAATGTGGACGACCCCAAATTCTTTGAGATGCTTCTGCATAAATGCTACAAATATGCGAATACTAATATTATCTGGGCTGGTGATTTCAATGCAATTTTTGGTTGGGGCCCGAGATAGATTCGGGGGTGGTGTCCGACCCCGGTCAAGGGCAACCCGGGAGATTCCGAAGTGTATGACTGACCTGGGTCTCCTAGATGTGTGGAGAACGCTCTATCCTGACGGGAAGGAGTATTTGTTCTATTCAGAGAACGCTCTATCCTGATGGGAAGGAGTATTTGTTCTATTCATTGGTACGTGGTGTAGCAATGTGGATTGATTATATTTTGGCAGGTCTGGCAGTGGTGCGCATGATGGTTGGATGCTCTATCCTTCCAAGGACGCTGTTGGACCACTGCCTAATTCTATAGGCTGTAGATCCAGGGTGGGAGGCGACGGTCAAGCCCTTCTGGTGTTTTAAGGCATTAGCTTTGACTGATGTGGTGTTCCATAGCAAAGTGCTGAATATGATTTCAACTTATTTTAAGACTAACCTCTGGTCTGTTGATTCCATGAGCATTGTATGGGAAGCATGCAAGGTCATTTTGAGGGTTAGGTGTTGAAAGCTATTCGGTGGCACCTGTCGCAACTGGAATTGAAGGATTTGGAGCTGCAGCATGGGCAGTCTAATAGGGTGAGCATATTGACGTCTATTAGGGGGGCACTGGACCGCTTTCGAGCTGAAGTTGACCGTGAGGTGAAATATCTGTTTGACTCGGCTAAGACGAGGTAGTATGGGGGAAGAGGGGAGGCGAAGTCTGCATCAGGCTGCAATGCTGCGTCAGGAAGGTGGATGTTGTGGCGATACGTGACGAGAGGGCAGGTGGTTGCTGACCCAGAGCGAATTTTGGATGTCTTTCGTGAATATTATAAATGGTTATATGCATCACGTAACAGGGTAGATGTGGAGGCCCTGGAGGTATTCCTGTATAGGGATTCTTTACCAAAGCTAGGTCAAGAGGCTATTGAGGCATTTGTGGACCCGTTCACATCTGATTATATCTTAACAGCTATAACATTGTTGACTAGCTTGTAAGCTCCTGGTAGTGATGGTATGACGGCTGAAGTTTATAAAGAATATGGCCTGGAGGCGGCTCATCGAATGTTAGCTATGTGGCAAGAGGCAATGAGTTTGGGACAGCCCCCGCCTTTGCTTCGTGAAGTGGTGGTAGCATTAATATTGAAGCCAGGGAAGGACCCCCAGTATTGCGCCTTGTACATGCCAATTTCACTGCTTCATCTTGAGACAAAGGTTTTTGCAAAAATATGGGCAGACCCTTTGCTTCCCCACCTGATGACTCTTGTTCACTCGGATCAGTCAGGGATCATTCCCAGGAAGGTCTGCATCGCTGAACTTGCGCCGCCTATTTGCCATTCTGTAGGAAATTGACCCTAATGTACAGGCAGTAGCAGCTTTGTTAGTTGCGCAGAAAGCATTTGATTTGGTGGAGTGGGTTTATTTGTTCTTGGTTTTGAGGCAGGTGTGCATCCCTGAAACCTTTCTCGCGGTGGTGCGGTTTCTATTTGCTTGGGCTAATGCTAAAATAGGTCTTTTTGGTAAGTGTTCTGCGCTATTCCCGCTTCGGCGGGGGATGAGGTAGGGCTGTCCGCTTTCGCCCCTTCTATTCACCATTGACAACGAACCCTTGGCGGCCAGGATTAGGAAACGTCACTACAAGAGAGGATTGGTTCTGGGTGGGATGAGGGAGATGATCTCTCTATATGCGGATTATGTGACCTTGTATCGTAAGGATCCAAAGTTAATTCGCTTCCCTTGACTCATGAGGTGGAGGAGTTTGGGAAATTCTCGGGGCTTTGTATAAATTGGTCAATCTCTTTTATTCCCACTAAATTATGTTACAGTGAGACAAGAGGATATAGGAGTGTACAGATGGGAGCAGGGATATAAGTACCTTGGAGTACAGGTCAGCAGGAGTTTTGATACTATTTTGAGAGATAATCATCCGTCATACCTACAGATCCTCTGCACTAAGATGGATAAGTGGTGTGCTCTTCCAGGGACGTATTGCTTTGGCCAAAATGGTGGTGGTCGCTAAACTGCTGTACTACTTGCAGAATGTCTGTATCTGGCCAGGTGTGGCTTTTTTCTCAAAACGAAGGTCTCTAATTATTAAATTGGTGTGGCATAACCTATATCCTACTTGGCCTTGAGCACGCCTTCTCTTTATGATGATTAGATTTTTTCAGATAGGTAGTGGGTTTCCGGGGAGAAAACCAACCCTGACACTGGGTTGTACTAACAAATGTAAAAACACCAGGAGTCCACACACTTGTTGGACTATCCCGTCCCCTGCACACCCAATTTATATTGTATAAACAACCAAATATTTAGTGATTTACAGATAAAATTTAACAAAAGTATTCATACAAGAAATATTTTACAAAGGAATTTTTTATAAAAGAAATCAATTATTTAACTTCAAAAATGTAAGTTCCTCACAATTTAATAATGTAAGACTCTTCTCAATCTGCACTAACATTTAGTTTATAGCATAAACTAAATCATTTTATTCTTAAAAAATAAAATTAAAAAAAGGCTTCACATTTTCTGATCACAGGTAGACTATTGACCACAATGGATTTCAGCCAATCACCATATATGACCAGATTTAAAAAACTCAATATTAAGTAATGTGCTCAATCCTTGTGTGTTTCTCTACATGTTTCAGGGTCTGTATTCCCCCTTCTTCAGGAGTTGTCTACCCAATTTTCTGATTCTTTTTCATATATAGCTACAAAGGATAATCGATAATCAAAATTCAATAATACTTAAGTTCAGTTTCATAAATGGTCTGTCGTGATTCTGTATTTTATAATCACTGGTGTACATTTCATCCATTCCAAAGTTTCTTCCTTCTATCTGGTTCCTGTGAGTTGGTATCTAATTCTTCCTAAAAGATCCAAAATATATATATAAATACTAGCTACCCTCTAAAAAAGGCAATATATGTTATGCCCATAGTTTGTTTCAATCATTAGCATTTAGATCTGATCCCACAAAACATTCTAGATTTTATTACCTGAGTGGTCTCATGAAAAGATCTTCACATCCAAACATGAAGGGTGGTTTGAAATAACCCCTTCAATGATTTTCAGCCCTGTCGCTAGTAGAGCAGCACCTGTGAATATAAGTATTCTGTTATAAAATGTCACCGTTCCACTTATGTATGTATAAACCAAGACATCCTGCTGTTTATGGTGGGGATTCTGATTTGAATAGTTATGTCTTACCCTTGTGTGAAATTTAGAATTTGAGACCAGTCAGATAATGTATCCCGTATGGTCGTTTAGGTGGGTATCTTAACCATTAGTTAGTTCCTGTGGGTTTAAACAGAAAGGACTGTATGTAAATACCCAGATTATGCCTGCACCTCTAACAGATATTAATCAGTTATCTATTGTGCCATGGATATCAAAGCATCCTTTTGCCTAAAAATACTCCTTACCTCCTGGACACCAGTAGGAGTTCTATTCTGCAGTCACAGGCCACGAAAAATGCGGCATATCTTGTATGAATAATTTTTTTAAATTTGATGTATAAATGACTAAATATTTGTTTGTGTATACAATATAAATTGGGTGTGCAGGGGACAGAAAAGTCCCACAAGTGTGTGGACTCCTGCTGTTTTTCCATAAATTGGTGTGGCATCCCAAGTCCCATCTGGATCTCTGGATCATGTTGGTTTTGCTCTAGTTTGGCAGAGGGGTTGGAGCTCCGGATATGGAGCTGTATTTTCTGGAAGCTCAGCTCCACTTTGTGTCTTATTAAGTGCCGGGATCAGACTTTTTCCCTCCTGTGCGCATTGAGAGATGCTCGGTACGCCCTCATTGCAGGGCACTTTGGTTTCTATGAAGGTTAATTATACTTGTAAATTCGATACAGTGCTTTGTACCAAACACGCGTGGAAGAGAGTTCTCAAATATACCCCACCACTGGCTTTATGGAATTTAGAGGTCCTGCAACTGACCTGTGACGGTGCCATAATTGCGGATTGGGGGTCCTTTGGTATTGCGCACATGTTTGACTTATATCCTGAATGGGCTTTTGTATCTCAAGACCTGTTTGAGGCAATGGTCGGGGGAGTTTTTCACCATCGTTTTCAATATTTTCATATGCGGGTGACGTTCCATGCATGGTCGCCTTGTTTTCCAACAGAACCTGCATCGCTGCCATTGCTACAGTATCTCCTAAATTTGGTGTCTACTAAGCACATAGTTTCTTCAATATATGGTATGATCCTACGGCACACCCCAAGGATGGCATGGAAATGCAGAGAGAGGTGGGAGGCGGATGTTGGCGCTGCCTTCTCGGAGAAGCAGTGGAATATGTTATGTGATTGCATGTACAGGGGTGCGGTGAGCACTAGGCTCAAGCCTATTCAATTTAAGACTCTGCATAGGATGTACTTGGCCCGTTCATATCTCCAATTGTTCGGCCCCGACGGGGACGGTAGGTGTCCTGGGTGCCATGAGGAGGCAGCACACTTTATTCTTTTGCTATGTTATATCCAGGTGTTCTGTGGGGAGGTAGTTGAGATGTTCGCCAAAATGCTGGGCCCCGAGATCCTGTGTGAGTTATGTTGTATGTTTGGGCGACTCCCGGGCTTGCCGAAATGGTACTGGAAATTGTTGTGCACGGGTATGATTCTGGTGAGATGGTACATTTTGGTAAAATGGACAAGTTCTGCGGCTTCTGTTTTGAGCGCCTGACGGAGAAATATGACTTGGTTCAGTGAGGTGGCCTAGAACTACGGTATACTCTGCGCAGTAGGCAATTGGCCTAAAAGTATTTGGAGTCCACTAGTGGCATACCTGGGTGTTCACTGGCTAGAGGATGGGAGGCAGGAATTGGTGTCTCTGGCCCCGGTGGAGCAGGCCTCAAAGACCGTGGGCGGTGGAGAGACTTTGAGGCACTGCCTTTGAATGTTTAGAGTTGGACTCGTACCTCTTTTGTCGCATTGGAACTGTGATCATAGTGTTCTGATGTTGGAATGCACTGCCTGTGGTGGTGAACGGTCCGTTAATGCTCATTGTATTGATCAGCCAGTCTATTATACACATGTTTGTACCTTTGTAAGATGTGAACCTAATCGTTTTTTTTATTAAAAGAATCTATAAACCAGTTACGGCTCGCAGATATGGTGAGGCAGATAGACAGGGTAGAACACTAGCCCGAGCCATAAGATCAAATATTAGCGGATGGGGGACAATATAAGGAATGCAAATTCCAGATGGTACGGTCCTTACTGATAACACCTCTGCAAGGTTCTACGAAGCTGTCTACCCTAATCATGACAAGAAATATACACCAGACAAGAGAATATACATGGCTGGTATCGACTTAATGACCATATCGGTGGAAGCGGCTGTGCCGTTAAATGCGCCATTTACATTGGACGAGATCATTGTAGCGATCTCAAGCCTCCTGTCTGATAAAGCTCCTGGCTTGGACGGGCAAGTTGCGAAGTTCTATAAAGGGTATAAACACACCCTTGCCACCACTTCTCTTGCAGGGCTGGAAATAATTCATGGATTACAGCACATTGCTGCTCATGATGCATGAAGCTGTTAGAACGGTTCTACTAAAGTCAAACCATCAGTGTGTCTCAGCTCCCATCATCCCTGATCAAGATTTGCCAACATTTTTGCAAGTAGACTACTGCCATTGACACATTTGATCCACGTGGACCAAGCAGGATTTGTCCCCTCCAGATCGATGGCTTTAAACCTAAGGTGTCTACCACAGATTAATCCTCAGGAGAACGCTGTAGCTGCGACTCTCGATGCAGAAAAGGTTTTCGACTATGTCTCATGGAATTTCCCGTTTTTGGTACTTGAGCCTTACCATCTGGGGCCTTTCTTTGTTAACAGTGTCTGACTGTTGCATTCTTCCCTCCGAGCCACAGTACGAGCGATTGACTTGTCACCACCTATGGAGAAGTACACAAAAACGTTGCCCCACCCCCCTCTGCACTATGTATGGAACTCCTTGCAGAACTTATTTGGGTGAGGCATGGGCACAACAGCTTGCGTATCTTGCCTTCCCAGTCACAATATCCCTATATGTGGAAGATGCTATACACTTTATCTGTAACCCTGAACTGAACTTCTGTCCTATTCTAAAAGAAATACAAAACTTTCTCCAGTATTCAGGGTATCCCATAAATTGGTCTAAATCAGAACTGTTCACATTGACTTATAGCATGCACCCCCCGCCCCCCTGGATTTTATGGGGGTTTATATGGGCTCCCGACTCTATTACATATTTTGGTTTTCAAATTCTTTAGATTCTTGCCCGCTGATAATTCTAGCTGACGATCTCCCATCTGTCACGGGAAAATTAGACTTTTGATCTAGGCTCCCAATCTCCCTGTATGGCTGTCTATCACTGCTGAAGATGGTAGTATTGCCTAAACTTTTTTATTATTTTGTAAATATACCAATCTGACAGGGTGCTCTTTGACGTGGTTTCTCTGGGGGTACTGGAACTGCCAGATTGGCGTAGGCAGATATGGTGAAACTGTATGACCAAGGGAAACAGGTGGCCCCTGACTTTGAA
Organism: Ambystoma mexicanum; assembly: GCF_040938575.1. Lineage (NCBI taxonomy): Eukaryota > Metazoa > Chordata > Amphibia > Caudata > Ambystomatidae > Ambystoma > Ambystoma mexicanum. The sequence continues at coordinate 306,130,189 of NC_090934.1, read as the reverse complement.
TTATATTACTCGGCTGCCCGGGCTCAATTTGTGGCACATTGGTATGCACCATCTCCCATCCACCATCTTGTGTAAATTTCCAGTGCAAGGCTGCTGAACCTGCATTCTGTTATGTTCGGTGATCAGTACGAGGATAACTGTACATTTGATCCAGTCCAGAAATCAGTAAATGCCTGGTTTAGACGATTAGAAATAAATGCTCCCTATGGCAAAAAAGCACCCCTATTAAGGGTTTCTTGGCATACTACCCACTTAAGATAAGAGCATACAGATTAAATGGGATACAGAGCGTACTCTTACTATGGGTGACATGTTTCCTGATGGGAGATTTGTTTCTAGGATGGAATTTGCTGCAAAATTGGAAAATGATCTGATTGTAATGTTACAATGCATCCGCATGAGCACAGCCTTCAGCGGGAGGTGGCCATTGTTTCCTGCAGAACTTGAACCACATACCCTGGTAGATACCATTGCACAAGACTCAATCCGTCATAAGCTGGTGTCGACATTGTACAATAAAACACAGCAGGTTCTTAAAACCACGTCCCGGGCTCACGCCCTGTGGGAAGCCAATTTAGAACGCAACCCGTTGGATGAAACATGTTCACGGTACTGTCATCTCACTAAAGGGATGTACGTTAATGCCAGATATCACTTGATCCAATGTAAGTCCTCAACAGACTACATTATACACCTCTGATGATTGCAAGATTTGTTCCTACAGCTAGCAGCACTTTCCCTACATTTTATAGGGCACCTTTAGATTTCCTACACTTGTCCGCTGGGGCTAGAGTTTTGGTATGAGGTAGTGGGTACCCTGGCAGAAATGACACACATACCCCATACACTGTCACCAGCAAAATACCTACAGGGTTATATAGGTAAGGTAAATGTGGAGGAACATAGATTGTTTAATTTGTCATGCCTATTGCTAACAAGTGCATCCTTGATTTTTGGAAATCACACCTAGCTTCCACAATTAGCTTATTCAAATGAAAGGGCAGAGACCTCTGTCTCCACCAGCCCAGTGTCTCACCATCCTAAATATATGGGAAGAGTATCTGGTATATATGCACAATACAAATGCTGCTGCTGATGTCCCCATTCAGTGGCTCAAACCTCAGCATACAATGTGAATGACGGCACTGTTGCGTGTACCTCACTGATACCTGAATAAAAATGTTAAAAAAAGAATGGATTACTTAAGGGTCAAACTGACACCTTTGTATGAGTAGATGTGCGATGGTAATGTCCCTGATACATGGAAACCAATCATTGCAGACCTGCAGAAACTGTCTTGCTTGGGCAGGGTACCAGCGGTAAAAATGTCCCTGTGGCCAATTGTACTGTGTGTTTCCGGCTCTCCCATTAGCAATCCCAGGACAGATGGTTAAATGATTGCAGGGGGAGATATTTACTTTAATATGGAACAGGAAACTATCTTGAATCACAAAAAAGATTCTGATCAAGGCTCTGCTGCTGCTGCTTTGGGGGAGGTGGGGGGCATTCTGGATATTACAAGATCAAGATATTACTAGCCGCGCAAATTGCCCCTCAGTTGGAGTGGACATTGGAACAGGGAATTAAGAGGTGGAAAGATTTGGAGCCACATCAGTCCCAATCTATAAACGTCCCTTTCTGGAATGGGCATCGAGGCACGCTCGCTAAGGGCCGATTACTGGCCTCAACGGATTGCTGGCTGAACCACTGGCTCTGAGTGTCATAGGAATTAAATCGGGATTGGGGGACCTTTCCACCACTTGGTCACAATCCTGAATTTACGCCGGGGGTTAGTGGAGCCTATTTAAACAATTGGGAAAGGAATGTGATAAATCAGCTAATCTTTTTATAAGGAAGGCCTCTGACATTCGAGGATTGTAATATAAAATATGCGATTGGGAAGCAGGAATGTTTTAAATATGGTCAGATCCGGCTCTGGATAACGAATACTATGGTGAGGGATGCAGGAAATTGAGGGCCCATAGGTATGGAGACATTGATGAAGTAAGGTATAGAACAGGGGAGGATTTCAAAACTATATAAACTCCTAGACTGGGACACCCTCGGGGATAAGCTGCCTTAAATGGAGAGGTGGGAAAGAGAATTGGTAGAGCATAACAAGAGATGTTTGGTAGAACATCTGGGTAAGCACATATAAGGCATCTACATGCAGTATCCTAAAAGAAACGGCATACAAGATATGCTATTGGTGGTATCAGCCCCCACAGAGACTTAATAAGATTACCTCGGAATACTCGCCACTTTGCTGGAGAGGATGCAGAGAACTAGGAAACTTGGGACACATGGTGGACCTGCCGGAAATCCCAAATCTTTTGGAAATAAATCTTGGGGAATATTAGAGACATAACAGTCATACCACTGCCCATGTTTCTGTTAGTAATTATTCTGGGTAATGTAGCGGATGGCTCCTACCCAATGGAGGGTGAGGGGGGTACTATGACAAAGCTAATTACTCACTTGTTGAATGCAGCAAGATTAACTTTGGAGCAATTTTGGAAAACAGAAGGCGGCCTGATCATTGGCAGTAGTGGGTGAAAATATGGAATGTCCTGGCAATCTAAACAATTGCAGCCCTTCCTACTGGAAATTTCCCAACATTTGTGAAGGTGTGGCTCCCCTTTCAGGAACATGTAAAGGAAAGGGAACAGTATTTTAAAAACTTGTGTTAATGAGAAATGTCTTAACTTGGTGATGACCTGAATGTAGGGTAATAATGGTGGGTATTTGATAGATGTGGGGAGTATGGGAGGTCAGTAAATCTCTAGCTTCCGTAATGCCTCGATGTGGACTATCTCAATTTTATTTCAACACTGCAGTGCATAGAACATAGGCAGTCGTGACTTGGCTGTGTACCAGCAGACTTAGAAATGCTAGAATATATATGTACTGCTGTAGAAAAGAAATAAATATTGTATTTTTTTAAACAGAAAAGTAGAATAAATGACACATGCATCATGTGAACAGTTGAATGACCTCGCTGAGTATTCCTCCAAAGTTGAATACTCAAACTGTTGCAACTGAAGCGAGAAGATTTTGTAAACAGGACATGAAGGAATAACATCCATGAAAGAGGCATACCTATCCACATCCAATATCAGGACCTGGAGGATTATGTTCATGGTCACTTCACGAAAATCCTGTCTCTTCTGGATGAACACCAAATTGTTCTAGACCTCAGATGTGCTCCTCATTTCAATGCAGCAAATGCCTAACTTCTACCTGCTTACCAGAGTACACTATTACAAAGTTAAGGATGCAATACTGAAAACATGTACATCTAAAGGCTGTACAATATTTTGGTTTAAGGACCTCTCTCGCTCCTTCTACCATGACCCAAACTCTGTACCTTTAAGGAGACTTCTTCTTGGCTTAGAGTTAAGAGTGTCCATTACCTATGAGTATTTCCCTGCTCACTCCTCTTTTCATTCAAAGATTGGAATTAGTCCATCTCATATCCTGTGAAGCCAAGCCTTTCATGGATCCTAAAAGTCCAGCTTCTTTGAATATTGCTCAAGATTCCACTCTGTCCTGTGCAGATAAAGAGCTCCATAAAAATGGAACTAGACTAGTAAATCTAAGAAGAACCTGCCTTCCTGAATAAAATAACTGGCTCCAGCATCTTCTGAGCTCCAAATGACAAACAACAACAATTCAAATTACCAAACGTTTTTGATATAGTTGGGCTGTTTCCTCTTGCAGGTATGTCATCTTTTGTTACTTAGCAAGCCTGCAGGTTTGGCCGCTGTCTTTGGCATGGGATGATAAAGCCTTGTGGCTCCAGAGGGAGGGACACACTCAGTCGATTTGACGCAAAGAGCGAGGTGCTGGGATAAACCTCACAATACCTGGTTATAGCGTTTGTTCTATTATGTTGTACAAATTTGTTATGGTACTTCGCTCATAAATGAGGCTTGTTTTTTCATTCAAGACTGTGATGACCTACACCTTTGTTGACAGGGGTTTTCAACTAACTTATTTTGTGATTGAAATCGTCTCTCTAAACCCTGATCCTATGTATATGGTACCTATTGTCATTTGGAAGGTACACGAGCTAACTTTCCCAATGAAACAAAGGTGCATTCTCTTTAAACTGCAACATTTATCCACTAAGCTATTTTTTCTTCAGGAGACTGACTCCCTGTGGATGAACATCGCCTTTGTTGTTTCCATTTCCCATTTCAATTTTGTTTGCCTCCAGTAGAGTAAAGAAATGAGGGATGGCGCTGGTACCTTCAGCCAAGAATGTCCCCTTTGTGAAACAATCCCTATGGAAAGATCCCGATGGTCAGTTTCTATTGATCAAGGGCCTCCTGTACGGTCATAAGATGATTGTGGTTTCGATTTATGCCCCTAATGAAAGTCAAGATGTACTGATTTCTATGGTGGTTTCCTTTGCTGCAGGCTGTTTTCATGGGCTAGGATTTTAATACTGCCCCTGATCCTGACATTGGTCCCCCACCTTTGATAGACAACCACAGTGATTGATATGTTGAGAAAACTAAATGTCACAAATGCATCTGAGGAACCTTCATTTGGGGGAAAGAAACGTCATCTTTTTGCCCAGCAGACCCGCGCCTCATGCTGCCTTTCGTCCACCATGACCACCTTGCCCTGCACGTAGGTGGGGGTCACTACTTTCCTGCTTGAAGACTTTAACACCTATTCTAAAGGGAGACCAAAGTCCTCTTCGAAGATGGCTGCCACCATCCCCGGGAAACAGCACTGCTTCTTGTGAATTCCTAATTGGCTAGTTTGCATAAGGCATAAGCGAAGCCGGCATTGTCTGCGTTGGAAGGCCGTCAGGCAAGGCTGGAGCCTGTCTGTGCCTGAAAAGTAGCCCGGCAGGTGACCTTCTATTAAGGTATTCACTCATTGTCATGACCACAGGGGATAGGCCCACTAAATACACCTTTGGGCACAAGAACAATACCCACACAGGGGAAGGCTGGACTGCATTACTGCGCTGTTGGCATAGGCAGAAATGGAAAACATGCAACCTCCAAGATGATCGTCGTTCAATGGACCAACTAGCAACCCAACATGGCCGACTGATTGCCATCAACCTACTCTGCAGGCCACGTGCTCTAGCCTAGTAGGGAGTAGCCCAGGGCTATAAAAACCACACCCTGAGGTACACTCCATGCTTTGCGTTTATTCTGCTCCCCAAAGTAGCAGCTTAACGCTTACGGCATTAGTAAGCCCTCATCCCTAAGTTTCATTTCGGACTCCGCTCCAGCAGAATACTTGGCAGGCTCCTCTTGTCCAGCGCTCTTCCTCCAACACGCTCCCTGGGATCCTGCATCTGCAAAGGAAGAGTAGAAAGAAAGACATAAACGCTGGGACATAACAGTAAGAAGCAGAGAACAAACAAGACAGCAAAAAGACTAGGCAGCATGACACAGCTGGAAGGACATTTAACTGCAGCAGCACCAAGGACAAGTGACTTTGAGAAAAGAGTGAAAATTGGCATGAATCTCTAGTATCCTGACACCTGGCATGTTGCAGCAGGTCTGGACAAGCAACGACTAGTGAAGGAACTAGTCACTGGTGCCAACCAACGGCCTAATCCAGCGTGGCAGCATCCAATTTAAAGTGAGTCCAGCCATCCCCAGTGGCAGGCATCAATAAGAGAACAGTGGGAGAGTTGCAGCCAATGCTTATCCCAGCACCATTGTAACTGTCCCCTTTTCCCCTAGGACACTACATCACGTTGGGGAAATCTCCACTACACCATATCCAGCACTCCACCCCCCGCCCCTCCTCCTCCTCCAAAAACGACTGTGTTATACATACTACACTGTACGGGCTTGGGGGTGGGGGTGGAGCAGTGTGGAACACTCAGCTCCTCCAGAGGTCCGGACACTCCCGCAAGGCTTCAGGTAAGCATTACCAAACGCATGCCCACGTTTGCACGCCCTGCCTGTGCATCATGGAGTCCTCAGATAGATCAGCTGACTGCAGTATTAGAGGAGCTCCGAGCAGAAGTGCATGCAGCTCGAGCAGAGACCATTACTTTGAGAAGGGAGTTAGTGGTCGACGGAGACCGCAATGAGGAGTAAACCCAATGGCTAGCACAGACACAAGCCGGCCAAGTCCCGCTACCAGGACCACCTGCATCGAAAGCACCCCAACCAGCCCCTATTCAGCCCCTATTCGGCTGTTGGCACCCACTTCTGTCCCGTTAGCCCCACCAGAATGCTTCACGGGAAACCCACGCAGGTATGCAGTATTTATGAACCAGTGTCAGCTCTGTTTCCTTTGTAGGCCAGTGGCCTACTCCAACAACCAAACAAAAGTAGCCTTTACATTGTCCTACTGGTGCGGGGGGGGGGGTGAAGGGAGAAGGGGGGGAGACATGTGGCTACCTGGTTGATTCCATTAGTGGGAAAAGTAAAGTTCCCAGAGTAGGGAACTCGCGCCCCCTGCACACTTTCACAGGCCAAAAATATCAGCCAAACATTCAACATATTTCTTAACAAATACAATTATTATCTCTCATGCTTTCTAAGTCCATGTAAGATCTGAGGTAACTTTGAAAAACATGTTTCTAGAGAGGGTTAAGACATTTGTTCTAAGGCAATGTACATTAAACATAATATGTATTTATTATTGTGGCCCAAAGGGTTTCTTTCAAGAGAATCTCTCTTCATCAGGGGTAATTTTCAATAGTCTCTCAAAAAATAATATAGAAAAATGTGTAAGTAGGTATTCATCTCTACTCATGTTATCATAAACACAATACCGTGATCTATTCATTACACAATGTTTTGAAATTCAAAAGCAAGTACCTCATGGTATTCACCTTATAGGAATAAAAAAAATATTTTGACAAAGGGATAGTGGAGTGAATTTCAACTAGCATGGAGGATTGTGAAAAGTAAGAGATGGTTATTTTCGGCTTTCTCACCTTTGTCCCTTAGGGATTGAAGGTCTTTCATGAAAATGTTATGTACAGGTCTTTGCCTGTAGCGATGGATAACACGCTAAGAGGCTATATTCCATGCAGTTTTAAATATTACAATTGAGCGGAGTCCTACTTTTCATTCACCACACTTGAAGTTGACTCTGCGCTTCAACATCCAATCAGTGACGGTATCCTTCCTTGTGTAAACTGCTGGACTAGATTCCACTCCTGTTCTATAAGTAAGAGAACAGAAGTCCAAGTAAAATTGTCCTATTGGCACTGATGATGTTGGTAAATTTCATATGCAAGCTATGCTAGGATTTTATTAAGAGAGATGGAGTAGTCCACTCACCTCAATGTGAGCTTGTCAAGTCGTAATCCAGTAGTTAATGCACAAGACTTTCAGTCCTTCATATATTCCATAGGAAAAGGCTCTACAAGCAAGTATTTGGTGAGTTTTAGGTACAATTTACAATACCAGGGTCAATGCACTGTTTGGTGCGGCCACCTTTGTAATAGTACTTACTGTAAGGAACAAATGGTGGCAACAGTCAAGACAGACACAAGTGATCACAGTTCAAGGGTATTTATTGAACTTTAAAGTGGGTGAGATAAACGCATAATCTAAACCTAAATCTAAGATGGGAGCAAGCTACAACCATCAAATAATAATAAGGCAGTCCTAGTGGCATCTTGTCACATAAAAAGGGCCTGTAGTAAAATAAACTATTGCCAATCCTTACCACTAAGTTACAAAAAGAGTGTGGGATAATGTTCACCAGAAAAGAAAGAAGCGTTCACAAAATGATTAGTCAGGATGGTATGGCTTGGTGTCCCTTCCCCATGTTTTTAGCACGGGACAAGGTGGGACTTCTGAGCACAGCACACTCCTGAGCCTTGCCAGCATGAGGCTCGTAATTCTAGTTCACCAATACCAGAACAGTCAGGGCTCAAGTCTCTTCTATGCAAAGTCTCTTCCCTTGGAAGGCCTGATCAATAAAAACGACAGAGTTCCTTCTGTAATCTTGTACCTTGGGCATTTGCTCTTCACCTCTTGGATCTCCCTCTGCCAGGATCGGATCCTTCCTGCAACTTGGGCCTCCCTCCGTCGTGTTCACTATGGCCTCTTAAATGCAGCTTGCAACTTCCCACTGCTGACTCTTGTCTACACATTGTTTTCAGGTGTATTACTCTTCACCCCAACTCACAGGCATCCCTCAAACCGGGGTTCACGTTAGCCAAATACACAGATCACCTTACGTTCTCACGATGCAGGATTCACTTTCATTGGCTTTCCCTTTGACATCCCTCTGTCAGGTTCACATAGCCATATTTACCACAGGTCATAAGTTTCAAACACAGTTCATGGTTTGCCTCAACTCATCAGAAAGTGTGGTTTCCCTTTCCCTAGCTTTCCTTCGGCATCCCTTTGTCAGGTTCACACTTGCCTTATTCCTTAATGTTCACATTTTTTTACAAAGAGCTGGGGTTTTCCCTTCCCCTAGTTTTCTTTCGGCAATGCCTCAGAGACTTTCGATTGTACAAGGGATTTGTCGCAACCTTTGTAGGATCACTCTGACATCTCATGCTGGCCTGCCCCCGCTCCCCACAAACCCCATTGCAACAGCCCTTCCCACACACAATCCAAACCCCCAAACAATCAAACCCACTGTTAAGGGAATGTTGAGTGCAGTGCATCTACTTCTCCTTACACTTTTATTTTAAAACTAAATCATTCTGGAACGGCTTCTTTTTAAAATAAAAGTATAGAAACAGTAAAACGTAGGAAAAAAAAGTAAAGGAGCACCGCTCCTGCCCACTTCGACCACTGGTTTGTAGTCCCTATTTTACAGACAGTGGACATTGATAGGTTCATGTGTTTTTGTCCTTACTTTTGTTACGGAACACCACTATGTTTGGTAGCTGCCACGAAGAAGATACTGCTCGCATTCTAAAGAGATGTTGTAATCTATAGCAAATGTTTCATAGAATGTTGTTTCGTTACGCTTTATTTCGACTCGCGTCATAAATGCACACACAAATCGAAACCATTATACAGGAAGACTTGAACATTACATGCAAATCATTTATATATTAAATAAAAAAGGAAAACCTTCCTTGGACATCAAGATCCTAATAAATGTAAATTAAATAGCCTGTTAAAAACATTTCTCTGTCCTAAGCCAAGCAAATGCAAGATACAACAGAGAAAATCTTATCTGTTGAAGTCGGAGCCTGCATTCATGCAATCCAGATGACAGATTTACAAGTCCCTTGTTTCTCAGCCATGCATTTAAGTATTTTTCATGCAAATCTTTAAAAGCAGGACATAAAAACAATAAATACTGGACAGATTCCGAATGTAGCTTACATGCTGGGTATATGCCTGAATGTAACAGGTTCCATTTGTTAAAGACCGTTCACACTGGAAGTATTTCCAAATGCAGTTTAATAAAAAAAAGTCTGTTGTTACAGTCTGGTAAAAGTTCTAAATACTAATGAAAGTTAGGTGAGTTCTTGATCTATTAATATCTAGAAAGAAACACGTTATTTGAACGATGAAGAAGAATTTCATAGGGTTTGTCAAGGAGTCCATTATCCTCGATGCATTGCTGATTTCCATTGTTCCTGATTTTGTCATGGTGAATAGAGTCTTGAGTAGTGTCATTTGACTTTCAAGAATATGACGGAGAACTAGTGACCATTGATCTTACAAAAATATAGGGCGGTGCTTGTAGCCAACCATTGGCGGTGTTGACAAACGTTTGGAAGTCACAACATTGCTAGCTGGAAACAAGCGCAAGGGGGAAAAGAAATTGGAAAATCGTCTTCCTGATACGCACCCCGACTCTGGAACAGGTTATCAACCAAGGTAAGACTGGCCCACTCTATCCTACACCTCAGAAAGGACTGAAGACCATAATCTACAAAGAACATCTTGTCTATCACTACAACCCTTATTATCTCCCTTGCACCTCCTACCCATCCCAGCTCCTCTGCTACCCCATGCACCCTGACTTGTAATGCCTTGGGTGTATCCACTATGTAAGGAACTCATGGTGGCAACAGTAAAGACAGACACAAGTGATCACAGTTCAAGGGTGTTTATTGAACAATGATTGCAGGGTGGAAAAACGCCTAAACCAAACCTAAATCTAAGATGGGAGCATGCGTTGACCATCAAATGAAAATAAGGCAGTCCTAGTGACGTTGTGTCAAATAAAAAGGCCTATACAATGAAACGTATTGCCAAACCTTACAACTATTACAAAAAGGTATGTGGAATTGTTTTCAAGAAAAGGAAGAAGTGTTCACAAATAATGTGTCGGGATGCGCTAGCTTGGGTCTCCTTTCCACATGTTTTGAGCACGGGGTAAGGTGGGATCGTGAACACAGCACACACTCGAGATTCGTCAGCTAGAGTCGACAGTTCTGTTCCCTTGAAAGTCTCTTGCCTTCGAGGGCCTGACGTGTTCAAATAACAAAACAAAAGTTCCTTCAACAAAATTAAAGTTTGTTTCTTGGTTTCGCTCAGGGTGAGGGTTCTTCACCCATGGGTCCCCCTCTTCCGGGTGCAGACCCCTCTTAACTTCCAGCCTACCTCCACCAGGTTCACTAGGACTTTTCCTTCCTTCACAAATGTTTGTGTCTTTTTAAACAGTTGCTGTGGACATCCCTCGGCCGGGTTCCCTTTTGTCAACACACTGGGCCTCATTACGACCCTGGTGGTACGGGGTTAACGGCGCCGTAAAAGGTGCCGGCGCCATTTACCCCGTACCGCCTCATTACGAGGTCCCCTCGTGGGACCCAGGAAGTAACGCCTGGTCAAACCAGGCATACTTACCGGGTCCCGCGATGGGAAGAGGGAGCAAACAACGGGCCAACTCGTAATGGCCCGTTGTTTGCTCACTCTCCCATTCCCATTCAGCCCTATGGGGGCTGAAATGGGAATGGGGAAGGACCGGGTCCTTGGAGGGATGAATTACCGGGCCTTCCGACCTCGGAATGGCCCGGTAATTCCTCATTCTGTGGATCCGGACCCGGATGCGATTTCAGAGGCAGCCATGCTGCCAATAGCGGCATGGCTACCACCGAGGTCGTAATGAGGCCCACTGTTTCTTTGGACTCACATTTACTTTCAATGTTTGTGGGATTCACTTCCCTTGCTTTCTTTATAGTTCTTAGGTGAAAGACTTTCGACTGTACAGGGATTTTGCTTGACCTCCTGTATTACCACTTTGACCTATCTTGGCGGCTCTCCTACAGCTTTCTGGCATTTTTAGTTTTACTCAGATGGGGATCGACCAGAGTCTCTTCAGTCAGCAACCACATGGTGCCATTTCCCTCTGTAGCTGGTCTCCCCTCATAACTTTTACAGTTCTTTGAACTTGGTTGAACTTGCCACTTTCCGTCTTCTATTCCACTACCAGGTTCTCTACATTGTTGCTGTCCAACCTGCAGTCACTTGCTAACTTAGCCGACTCCTCGGCTTTAGTTGAACATCTCACTTTTTCCATCAAGCAAGTCATCAATGAACTGGCCCCCATGAAAATGAAAGTGAGTAAATCTGAAATCATAAAAAACACCTGGTTTTCAGAAGAAGTCATTACCGCCAGGAAATCCAAAAGGGCCTTAAAAAGAGCCTGGCGGAAGAACCCAAATTCTGCCACTCTCTCTGCTTACAAAAAAATCTGTACTGGAATTTAAAGCACTCATTACTTCTGCTAAAGCCACCCACTATAATAAGAGAATCATCAATGCCCAGTCTAATGTTGGAGAACTGTTCAAAATCTTGACAGAATACCAAGATCGCCAAGCTCCTTCAAACGATCCCTGTTAAGAACTCAGAGTGGTGCCAAGAAATCCACAAGGGGTTTTCATCTAAAATCACAGCCCATAAGGAAAACATTGAAAGCTCCCTTAACTGAGGAGACCCTGTGCTATCTGTCCACACCACTGTGATGCCCACCAACAACCTGAACAACATTCCTCAGTTTTCGTTCTGTCACTACTGAAACAAGTGCTTAAGGTGATGCAAGATCTTAAAACCACCTCATGTCCAGGTGACGATTGTCCAACGAATATCTCTAAAAAATCATTAGTTCTCCTTGTCCCCTGGCTTACCAAGCTGATCAATGTATGCTTTGACAAGGGCACAGTTCCATCTGCTTTGAAATCGGCATGGATTACCCTGCTATTGAAAAAAGAGAATTTAGATCCATTGAATAAAGACAACTATCGTCCTATCACTAATGTACCTTTTATTTTGAAGGTCCTTGATAAGCTTGCATACATCCAACTTCAAGCTCATGTTGAAGAGCATAACATCTTAGGGACACGCCAATCTGGTTATCGGGCCCGACATGGCACAGAGACTGCCATGCTTGACCTTAAGTCCACCCTGGCAAGCATAGCAGATAAAAATCAATCCGCTCTGTTGATGCTCTTAGACCTCTCCGCAGCCTTCGATCTTGTTGATCACACTCTTCTTGTGACAAGACTCGAAGAGGTCGCATATTGCTCCACTCAGGCATCAAAATGGATCGCCTCTTTCTTAGGACCACGAACAGTGAGGGTTTGTGTTGGGGACAACCACTTTACTCCCATCCCTCAAACATGTGGTGTTCTGCAGGGCTCTTGCCTGTCGCCGCTTCTTTTCAACTTGTATATTTGCCCACTGTTAGACCTACTGAATAGTCTGGGTGTCCAATACACAAACTATGCTGATGACACCCAGGTTTTCATTCAGCTTAGTGGCCAATACAAGAAAGACGCTGCAACCCTTAACAACATCTACAGTGCCATCCAGAACTGGATGGCCTGTAACTCATTAGCCCTTAATAACAAAACAACAGAGCTTATGATTGTTACCACCAAGGACACTTGGCGCAAGCTCACACCAGACTACTCTAACTTCTTGATTGCAGATCATGTTATAAAAGTCTCAAAAAAGTGAAAACACTGGATGTTATTCTGGATGATGAACTATCAATGAAGTCCCATGTATCCAACATTTGGTCGGTCTGTGGATTCATTAATAAACATATACAATACATCTGAAATGTTATAACTAATGACAACTGCGCCCTGCTATCCACAGCACTGATACATTCCTGGCTGGACTATTGTAATAGTCTGTTGACCGGTACCACAGCCACCGACATCCAAGCCCTCAAAGTCACACAGAACAATGCTGTGCTTACCATCTTTAAACTCTTGCGTCGCACACACATCTCCACTTTCAGGAAAACTTGCACTGGCTTCCTGTAAGACAAAGAATATCACACAAAGCCCTCACTCTGGCTCATAAATGTGTGTCGCTGTGTGTCGAGATTTAAACTGGCCCGTTTTGGTGGCACTAGTTTTGACACCCAAGCTCCGACTCTCTGGAACTCTCTTCCTGCTACTATATGCCAAATAAAGAACTACCCTCTCTTCAAAAAATACTCACCTTTTCAACCTTAGCCCAGATTAATTGGCTTCTGTCGGCTCATCTCTCTTCTGGCTTGATTTCTGCGTGTTGTGTGCCTGTCTCTGTTTTATGTATGCCCTGAGGCCTACGGGCATATGTCGCGCTACAAAAGTTAAAATAAATAATACATTCACCGCAGCCCAGTTCTTATTGGCTCTTCCCTCGACTCACCGGCTGTGATGAACCGCTTGGCGTTCCTCTTTACTGGAGTCAAGGCCGGTACCACGGAAGCAGGTGTCTCCCTTGCTCCAGCTTATTGGCGTCAATACGCTCCATGTACCGTTGACATCTGTTGCAGCACACTTGGGGCATTGTCCTCGGTCTTAAGTTTCTTTCAGCGGCTGTTCGCAGTCTTTTGTCGAAGACAGCAAGGTCGTGTCCCTCTTCATCAGCTTCTCAATATTTGACACCTTTGTCCTCCTCTTGAACTGCCAGGTCTGGATAGCTGTCTCACTGTGCAGTCTGCCTTGCTCGTACGGTGCTCTCTTGCTCCACATTTTATCCTTGTGGGGAAGGGAAAGGGCCGTCCGGTGTGCGTAATTCTCGTCAATTGCCTGACTTTGCCTGACCCTTGTATTGGGACATTTCAGGTAAACTCATTGGGTGTTAGACCGTTGTGCGAAAGTATTTATGTTAGAAAAGGATGGGGCAGTGTTTTTGAATGTCCTACGTGGTAGAAGGGGGAAGATGTATTGAAGTAAGGGGGACACCACGTCTCACCCGTCAGTCTCCCACTCCCTGAGGACCCCCCATCCAGGTGATCATCCCTCATTGGTCCACCCTCAGGAACTGGATCCAATAGCGATGGCTGTGTCCTGGCCACCTGGATGACAGATCCCGGGACTAGCTAGGGAGACACCGTCAGGTTTCTCACAACTATCTACAGCACTTCCTTGCTTCCCAGCTAGGTGTACATTTTATAAATCCTGTGCAAACTTACCTGTGCCAGACAGCATGCAAGTACTGTGCCAGACTCAAGTAGCTCCATGTGCAAGCGATTCTCCCTCTTATTGGCTCCTCAGAACCCTATTGGGGTTCCTCATAGGGCTGGAGGACTGACCCCATTGAAGCTGGTACATGAACTATGTTACATTTTGTGTTTCGGTCTTCCAATCTCAGGCACCCCTTCTAAGTACCAAAGGACTTAACTTGACCACTCATTCAGAGTTCTCTATGATCCCAGCTCTCCTTCCCAAACTGCCCTTAAAAAGTCTAGAACAGATCATGGCTCACCTACCATTAGGGCAATGAATGTGCACCTTATGGCAGTAGACAGTGTGGTGGGAGGGTTATTCCTCCAGATACCATTGCTCAGACTTGGGGGAAGATGATTGTCATGGTTCTTCAAAAAGGCCAACTACTCTTCAGGCTTTGCCACATTTCTGTAAAACGATGCTTGTTCCACACTTCGATAACTGAACATGTTTGCTTTTCCATGACCTTCAGCATCCCACAGCTCGAAGTCAGATCCTGGTCGAAAGGACGCCCCCGTAGCCAAAATAATGAAATGAGCACAAATTAGCTTAGTGTCCAAAATGGTCAAACCCTGTAGTAAACAAGATCTAGATAAACGCAAATGGTTCAAATTTGTAATGGGGGATGGCTGCCAATACTCTGGCCAACAGTGAAAAGGTCCAGAGATCCATGAAGCCCAGGCCACAGAGGTCAGTCATCTTGATGCTTAATGTATTAGGAACATCCAGAGGGGTACCCCAGAGGGAGTGATCAAAGTTGGATAGGGCCCAATTGATACTTCACTGGGAACAAAGACTTCCTACAGTAAGAAGAGAGAGAGTTTCTGCTGTTGGTATGTGAAATTGTGGTAACGTGGGACTAGTCCTCAGGGAATGTTTTTACTTGCATTACGATGCAAAATCATTTTTTTTTACATTTTTCTTATTTCAAACTGTATTGGAATTTGAATATACATATTGTTACATACATTCACTGTTTCATCGTCATCAATGCAGTTACTTTCTTATATACTTTACACATGCCATTAGCAACCTTAAAAACAAAAAAGAAGAAAAACAGAACAGGTACCACAACTTGTCTTCACTTCAAGGGTTAAACATTCCACTTGAGCTCATTCCACAAGGTGCAGATATTGCAGGGCGCAACTTGGAACCCATGGTTCCCTTCAACCTGGCGTTTCGTGCCAATACTATTCTACAGAGGACATACAAATGTTCACAGGGGTTTGTCATCAGACGAATAGAACATGTCCCAGATTTCCCTTTTCCCTGATTCATAGGGGGCGCTAGCGCCTGCCTCTGATTTTTTCACCATGTTGCCGCACACTCTTATTTCCACCTCCGCCCAACTTTCAAACTCCTTATGCCATCGTACATTTTGCGGACTCTTAGCTGATTTCCATGCCATTGCGATGCATCTCTTGGCCAGTAAACATGACAAGTTCATAAATTTGATGACATGCTTGAACTTGCCATCTCTAGTGTATGCACCAAGCCAACATTCCTTCGGGTTCCAGGCATACCGTACGATCTCCGCTCTTCTACAAGCATATTCTAGCCGCTCCCAGAATCCCCGGATGTGCACACATCTCCAAAACATATGCATTCAGTCCACTCCATCCATGCCACACCAGGGGAACGCCGGTTGTGTGATGCTGCTAAATTTAGCCACTACCTGCGGCATCATGTAGGTACGGTACAGTACGTTCAGTTGAATTAACCTAAAGCAGGAGTTCCTAGACACTTTCCTGGGGTGTAGTAGTATACATCCCCATTCCTTCTCGTCTATATTTTTCCCCAGATCTGCTTCCCAGCGTTCCTTCAACACTGTACTTTTGGAGTTGGGCATGTCCAATAGGAGTGCATATATACTAGATACAGGCTTCCCGCCATCACCCAGGCCGTGCATCAAGGTTAACATCCGGCTTATAGCTGGTTCCTGCGGCCATTGCTCACTCTTCCTTTTTGCATCCCCCCTCACACTTTGATACCATAGAAATTGCCCTTTAGGTACCCCTTCTCATTCCAGTAAAGACCCAAATTCCCTAAACACACCTTCCACGTACATGTAGCCCCATGTTTAGATACACCAGTCCTCCCACCGTCTCATCACCACCAAATCCCCTCTATCCCTGCAGATGTCTGCAGCTATTGGGGTCTCTGGTGAGTAGGGGCACTTCAATTCCAACAGTGTCAGGGTCCTTTGCCACACCCTCTGTTCCAGTGTCACCAACATAGGTGTGCTACCCAGGCAACTTAATGGCAGCCACAAAGTTTCTTTCAGGTGTGCTGGGGCCACTAACTCTGCTCAGCACTGATTCAGAGGTAGCCTCGTCTGAGAGCCACTTAGTTACATAACTCAGTTGTGCCGCCAGATAATACCTCGCCAAGTCAGGTAGCTGCATCCCTCCTTCCCTGTGAGGGGGGCAAAGCGTCGCAAGTGCAAATTTATTGCGGGCCGTGCCCCACAGAAATTGCCGTAACAGCACCTCTGTTAGGCAGAATCCTGTGCAGTGCCCTTAGGGACCACTACACACAATTAAGACTACAGGTGGCAATACAAGTTTTACCTTTGGTACAAGCCTGTACTACTATGTTAAAGTGGTAGCAGTAGTGGAGCAGCCAGGCTTATCTCAAGAGTATATGAGCAGTAGCAGAGATTACACAAAGGGACCACAATTACTGTAACTCAAGCAAACACTGACTCAAGGGTTCAGGTAAAAAAAAGAAATAAGTACATTTATTTTAAACCATTTGTTATAAACACGACACTTCTATTAATTCAAAAACCACCCGTAAAAAACACTATCACTAACCAATTCACTTTGTACGGTATACTTCAAGGTAAGTACCCTGTGTTTCAGCGGACCGGTGTTGCGAAACAAAAGACGTTACTGGGAATACACTTGCAATCACTTTTTAACAGTAATGACAGTTCGGTCTTACTAAAGAAACGCGTATCCGCGGCAAGAAATGTTACCGGGGCAAAACCACACTTAGCACTTGAGATACCCAGAGAGAGTTGGGGGCAAAGATCATAGGCAATACTTTTGTCAAGGCAGACAGAACCAGAGAACACTCTTAGACAGAAATTCAAGAGTCAATAGGCCGGAGCCAGTGTCAAGTGGAACCGGGTTCCTGTTGTCAAGGATCACAGTCGGATAGTATACGATTCAACGTAGCCAGGAGTACTTAGATATTGACAACAGAGGAAGCAAAAGTTATAAGAAGGAGGGAAGACAAGGGCAAGCCTTGAAGGCGAAGAAAAGGGATTCACCCTAATTCCTCGAGCAGAACACAGTACCTTATTCAATGAAGTAGCTGGTGCCACTGCAGTTGTTCCTGGTAGTTTCCTGCAGACCCTCGGTTCCTGGAGCTTCGATCCGAAGGAGGACGTCTGGAGGGGTCTGCACCACACAGCGATGAAGCCGGCAGTAGCAACGGTGAATAAAAGGTGCGTTCCTTAAAAACAGGAGAGGCTCTTCAGTTGGCTATCCGGACCACTACAGCAGTGTGCAGCGATTTCGACCATGAAGAGGGTCCTCTGGCTGTAGAAGATGAGTTGGTTATCCCCACCAAGCTCAAGGGAAGAAGACTCCGGACTGGATCTTCTCTGGTCGTCGAAGGGTAGATAGCTCAGGACTGCAGCAGGGCTTCACCGGGACGGGATAGTTGCAGCAGTCGACTTCTTCTCTGCTTCTCTTCGGTTCCTTGTAGTTCCAGTGGCGACTCTGACTTCTAGCCCAAGAGACCTGCCTTTTATGCGAAAATCCCCCATTCACACAGCCTGGCTGTCAATCAGGCAGCAGGGGGGTTGTCCGGCCGGACAACCACCTCAGCCAATCATGGCAAAGTGCGACTTAGGTTTCCTAGGATACCCTGTGCAGGGGGTGACTACACCCTTCCCTCACATTCAGCCAACCTAGACACCCAGGTTCCTAGAGGAGGGCTTCTTGGCAGAAGCCCACCAAAAGACAGTGACCAAAGAAGGCAAACCTGGTTTGCCGCGCAAAGTAAAACACAAGAAGGACTTTAACAAAAAGAAATGGCGAATAAACCCGACCGGAGCCAAAAGAAAAAGTATTTGGCCAATCGGGTTTAAGTTCGAGGCTAATATAATAGCCTAAAACAATACCACGTTTATATAGTATAATCGCGGTAGAAAGGTTAGGGTAGATACCACTGCCACTAGCCAAGTCTAAATGTTAAAAGAATGAAAAAATGCTCTAGGTGGTACAGATAAAGGGGGCTAAGGATTAACCCTTTCCAGTACTTCATGTAAGATGGGGTGTACTGGATCTGTGGTTAAATGACTAAGTAAAGTTAATGGCAACTTTACCCTTTTCTGGGGGAGAGTAGTCCGCCTCAGAAATGGAGTTGGTGGGAAGTCTAAAAGACAACCCGGTGTCACTGCACTGAAGGTGCTGTGTAACACACAAAAGAAAAAGGCTACTGAAGTGGTGTACTCCAGAGTCCACAATCACAAAAACAGATGAAATAAACATGGCAAAACACAAGTAAGAGTGGGAAAAAAAGGGTACACTCTTACCAAGTGGAAAAATAAACTCCAGAAATCCAGCAAAATTCTCCCTAACACTCGCCGCCCCAGACTAAGGGACAGGAGGATTTAATCCACTCCTGGATGGTTCTCATACCTCTAGTCGGTTACAAACATCCTAGAGAGACCATCAGCATTTTGGTGGTGACTTCTTGCTCTGTGCTCAATGGAAAAATCAAATCCTTGCAGGCAGATTGACCATCTGAGTAACTTTGGGTTTTCCCCTTTCATTTGCATCAGCCATCTCAAGGGTTGGTGGTCAGTCTGAATGATGAAGGTAGATCCATACAAGTATGGTCTAAACCTCTTCAGTGACCACACAATAGCAAAACCTTCACGTTTTATTGTTGCCCACCTTGTATCAGGATCCTTTAACTTCCTGCTGATGAACCAAATGGGGTGTTCCCTACCTTTCTCATCCAGTTGACTAATGACTGCACCTATACCTACATTAGATGCATCAGTTTGTACAATGAAGGTTTGCTGATAGTCAGGAGCTCTTAGGACTGGAGCTTGACAAAGGGCTTTCTTTAGACCTTCAAAGGCTTGATTGCACTCCTCATTCCACCTGACCTTTTTAGGGAACTTGGGAGAGGAGATGACATTCAAGGGAGAAGCTATGGTCCCATAGTTCTCTATGAAGTTCCTGTAATACCCAGTGAGACCTAAGAAGGCTCTCACTTGGGTTTGAGTAGTAGGGGTGGCCCAGTTTTGTACAGCCTGTACTTTGCTAGGCAATGGCCTTATTTCACCTCCTCCTACCTCATGTTCAAGGTAGACCACTGTACTCTGACCAATTTGACATTTACTTGCCTTTATGGTCAGATGGGCCTGTTCCAGAGCCTGCAATACATAGCCTAGGTGTTCAATATGTTCTTTCCATGTAGGGCTGAAAACTGCAATGTCAACCAAGTATTCCATGCAGAAGTCCTCCATCCCATTCAGAAATTGATTGACCATCCTATGAAATGTAAC
Organism: Ambystoma mexicanum; assembly: GCF_040938575.1. NCBI lineage: Eukaryota > Metazoa > Chordata > Amphibia > Caudata > Ambystomatidae > Ambystoma > Ambystoma mexicanum. Next base: position 306,110,285 of record NC_090934.1, on the reverse strand, counting down.
AAGGGCATTCTTTAGTCCAAAAGGCATTACCTTGAATTGGTAGAGGCCAGCTGGGGTGGAGAATGCAGTTTTCTCCTTCGCATGGTCTGTCAGGGCTTTTTGCCAATAGCCTGACGTTAGGTCAAATGTGCTGAGGTACTTGGCTGCACCAAGTTTGTCCACCAGCTCATCTGTCCTAGGTAAAGGATGGGCATCAGTCTTGGTGACTGTATTTAGAGCTCTATAGTCCACGCAGAATCTCAACTCCTTGGATCCTGCTTTTGGTACAAGCACAACTGGGCTAGTAGAGGGCTCTATAACCCCGAGATCAAGCATCTTGTTGACCTCATTCTTTATATGGGTTCTTACATTGTCTGACATTCTGTACCCCCTGCTTTTGACAGGCAAACAGTCACCAGTGAGTATGTCATGTTGGCCCAAAGGGGTCAAGCCTGGTGAAAGTGAGAACAGGGAGGCAAACTGATTTAACTGTAACTTGCACTCATCCTGCTGGTCAGATGTGAGACTGGAAGAGAGATTAACTCCTTCCACTTGCTCATCTAAAGGTAAGCTTCTGAGGAGGTCAGGTAGAGGTTCACTCTCCTCCTCCTCCTGAGCTGAAGCTAGAAGCAAAACTCCTATATCAGGTCGAGAGACATAAGCCTTCTGTCATGATCTCTGCTTCCAAAAGGTCAGGGTTTTCCCAACTCCCTTGGAAGCAGATCCATAACCCAGGTTCCGAGTGCCAACCAGTCCCAATTGGGACCTTTTGGACCCAGTCCTGGCGCCAGTGGCACCAGGCTCATAAATATGCCCAGTCCCAGCGCTGGAAGCGCCGGGCTCATAATGCTTGGGTGGACTTACCTGCAGCAGACCATGCTGCTTACTTGCCTGCCAGTTGAGCCTCTGATCCTCTTCTGTTTGGAACTACTTTTCCTGTTGGGTGGGGCAGGAGCCACTCCCTAGATTCAGAACACTGGAACTCTTCTGGAAAGCAGGAACTCTTTTCTTACCTAGGCGTGGCTGTGGAAGGAGACACCTAAGCACTACAGGAGGCTATTTAAACCACACCCGATGGATGAATCTTGCTTTGCGTTATTCTGCATCCTCTGCAGCAGAACGCTCATCGTGTCTTCTGCATCTGATCCTGGGCCTAAGGAAAAAGGCTTACCATCCTGAATCCAGTCTTCAGCAACACCTATAAAGACAAGAAAGAACAGGTTAGCATTACGGTCTTCAGTGACAGCTCTTCACTTACCTGGTCCATCGGCTGTCACCAACGCCTCGCGCTGCATTCCGGCATCTGAAAGACAAAGGCTTACCTACTCTTCGTGCGCTCCGGAGGTCTTCACACTGCATTCCGGCATCTGAAAGACAAAAGCTTACCAACTCTTCGCACGCTCCGGAGGCCTTCGGCGCTGCATCCCGCATATGAAAGACAAAACAAGGTGCGTTTAAAGACATTGGGGAACTTTAATACTCACGTGCCATTACTCCTTTCCACATCTAACCCAGTGGGTATTCCGGCACCCTGCAGCCGCTCCGAACTTGTACCTGCAAAATAAAAAGACAGTTAGAGCGCATCGTAAAGCAGGCAACAAGCGCTTACTTACGTGCTTCCAGGCGCTTCTATTCATCACACGGGCTCCATCTTCAACTCACTTCAGCCCGTCATCCGCCATCGCCGGAACCCTGCAAAACAAGAAACATCATTACTAAAGACTTTAAAGACATTAGAATTACTCGAAACTTACCGTTCGTGCAGTAAACGACGGACAGCAGTCCTCTGAAGTCAAGAGGCCTGCTCCTCTTATCCAGTGAAGAAACTGGTTACAGCACCTTGCCCCGAGGCAGATGGAGAGCACGGCGTTCACTTACCTAAGGTGAGAGCGTTAACCTTTGGGGTTCTACAGGAGAAGAGAAAGGGAAGAAGAGAGAGACATTCAATAACCCAGTTCCTTAATCCCATATTTTCTATCTGCAGACATCTTACCCTTCAAGTCAGACATACAGTGCACAGAGGTCCAGCCCAATGAGCCAGCCGTGTGTTACACATCACCTTTGCAGATACGGTATACGCCCAGTCAAGACCGGCGCCTCTACGGGAATCAGGTGAGCGTTACACCTTCAAACGGATGGTGTGAAAGACTCTGGGAGCCTCCTTAGGATTGCCTAAATCCACCAGATAGTTCACCTCTCCAAGTTTACCCACAACCTTGAAGGGTCCTATCCATTTGTCCTGCAAAGCCCTCTGCCTTGTGGGGACCATAACAAGAACAAGCTGGTCTTGAGTAAACTCAACCATGTTAGCCTTCTGGTCATGCCAATGTTTGACCAGAGCTTGATCAGCCTTCAAGTTATCACTTGCCTCTGCCATCATGTATGACATTCTTCTCTGGAGACCTATCACATAGTCAGTCACTCTGACTGGCTTGGGGGAAGGAGCACTTTCCACCCCCTCCGTAATCAGGGCCAATGGACCTCTGACTGGATGGCCATAAAGAGGTCAAAAGGGATTGAATCCTACTCCCTCCTGAGGGACTTCTCTATATGCAAAGAGAAGGCATGGCAGTAGAAGGTCCCACTTTCTCTTAAGGGGTTCTTCTAAAGCACCTATCATGCTTGTCATAGTTCTGTTAAACCTCTCCACCAACCCATTGGATTGGGGATGGTAGGCAGTTGAGAACTTGTAGGTGACTCCACAGGTTTTCCACATGGCTTGCATGTAGTGGGACATAAAATTTGATCCCCTGTCAGATATCACCTCCTTAGGAAAAGCTATTCTGGTAAAAATACCAAGTAGGGCCTTAGCCACAGCCGGAGCCGGAGCCGTAACAGTACACGTAGGTATGGCTTCAGGAAATCTAGTGGCATGATCCACTACAACCAGGATAAACCTGTTGCCTGAAAATGTGGGAGGGTCAAGAGGACCAACAATGTCAATCCCAACCCTCTCAAAAGAAACTCCCACCACTGAGAGAGGCACCAAGGGTGCCACATTCTTGGCTCCACTCTTGCCAGAGGTTTGGCAAGTGTGGCAGCTCCTGCAGAATTTGTCTACTTCTGAGCCCATCTTAGGGCAGTAGAAGTAAAGAGAGAGCCTTTCCTTGGTCTTCTTAAAACTTAAGTGACCAGCCAAAGGTATCTCGTGGGCTAACTGCAGAAACTGTAGTCAGTTCACTAGAGGTACTACAAGTTGTTTGCAGTCCCCAGGGGTTGACTCAGTCGGTTCAATGTAGAAGAGGCCATCTTTCCAGTGCAACCTATACTTCCCAGGCTCAGTCACATTGAGCTGAGAGGCTGCCTGTAGGCGAAGACTTCCAAGGTAGGACACTCTCTTTGTCCCTTGCTGAAATCTACCCTGTTGGGCCCACCTTCTGCCAGTAAAGACTGCAGCTCAGGATGGTCAACAGGGTCAAGATCCCCTACCAGAGTAAAATCTTTTTCTAGATCTGATTCCTCAGTACCTAGCTGAACCATACAGGGTTGAACCTCACACTCAGCCTCAGCTGGTGGAGGAGTCACAGATGTGACTTTGGACAGTCTAGGAGATGTCCTTCTTGGCACAGGGGTGCTTGCTGGTTTCTTGCTGGCAGACTTGGGTTTCCACTTTGTCTCTTTCTGACCTGCAATAGCAGTAAGTCCTGTGGACTTGGGGTGATAGTTTCCTCTATCATGTCCCCAGGAGAGCCTCTCAAGGTTCTCTCCCTTGCAGACCCTGTGAGCTCCTGCTTCCTTCTGCTGCAGGGCCTGGGGGTACTGGACACAACTCCAAGAGTTGTAAGGTCATTACCCAGCAGGACCCTCCCAGATACGGTATTCTGCACTCTTTCAGGTATTTTGACAGTCATGTCATTACACTGGATGAGAGCTGGTAACTGGGGAACCATTTGCACAGGGCCTCCAGCTAACTTTGTTAGGTGTTTAGGAGCCTTAGCACACCCTTTACCTTGAAAAAACATTAATATACCACAGTTATGCTGGCTCCAGTGTCTCTGATGGCAGGGGTTTCCTGACTATTCACAAGCACACTATCTTTGTAATACTCTTTAGTATTATCTGGGATTGAGTTATAGACATCTAAGTTCTGTTGTTCCCAAAGACCCAACGACACTAAAACACTAGCTGAGACTCTCATGGGCTCATCAGCTAGTAACTGAAATTTTCCACTGGCCATAGATACTTCATCCACCTGGGAGAAGGCTAAGGAGACGGTGTTGACCCCTGAAGGTTTACCCTTACATCTAGGATCTCCTTTCACATGGTCAGGTAGCCCACAAACAAAGCATTTTCCAAATGCTCTATGGAATGGGGGTTTGTTCTGACCTCCATCTGGTTTGGGACCAGATGGTACACTAGCCTAATTCGGTTTCCCTTGTGGCTTACCCTGGTTATGTTTGGGGCCCTCTTTTGGATTGGAATTAGTGGAATTCTCTTTGTTGTCTTTCTTTGTCTGATTTCCCTCATCCTTTTTCTGAGTTACCCCAGAATCCTTGTGAGTAGCACTGTTGGCAACCCACAAGTCAGCAGCCTTAGCTAGCTTCTTAGGATCTATCTCCTTTGAATCAGCCAAGTGCTGTCTGAGCTCAGGGGAGCAGACATCAAAAATAGACTCCAACATTACAAGATTCCTCAAACCTTCATAAGTGTTCACTTTGTAACCCTTAAACCAACCATCTAAGTTTTTCAAACATTCACACACCCAGGTAGCCCAAGGGGTACCATCATGCTTTTTGAGGGTTCTAAACCTCTTCAGATACTGGGAAGGGGTCTTCCCAAATCTAGCTATTAATGCTAGCTTCACACACTCATAATCCTGTTTATCCTCCTCCCCCAACTCCATTACAGCATCACTTGCAACAGGGGGAAACCTAGAGAAAAGCCAGGTAATCAGCTGATTCCCTGAGATACCTTGAATCCCATGATTGTACTCAAACATTGCTAACCAATCCAAAACATCAAGTTTAGTCTCATACATACCAATAATTTCCTTTGGCATACGAGTCTCTTAGGGCTGGAAGACCTAGAAGACTCTGGGAGTGTCATGGGCACCAGAATAGGCGACATCATCAAGTCACCCTCATATCCAGTTCTTGGTAGGCAGCAGGGAAGTCAGGCAGGTGCATTGTGGGTGAAAGCATGGAGAGCAAAAACAGGGTTAATATCCATGTCAGCCAATGAAAACCCCTGCGGCCATAGAATAACGAGACTTCCTGTTCCACTAGCATGGACCCCTTTTTGGCCAATCCAGAACTAATGCAATGCTCTAGTCTTTGGGCGAGGCTCCCTATAAAAGCCACGACCAAAGAACAAGACTTGCTTCGTGTATTCCTCTGTTGCATCGAGCACACGCTTACCTGATCCCAATCCCTGGAGTCTCTTACGGCTTACCTGCAGTTCCGGCGCCCGGCTGGGCCCCCATCTTCACTACTACGAGCTCCGCATCTGAAAGAGAAAATAACAGAAGCATTAGTACAGCGCCAGTCTCTACTCACCTTTCCGCTGCTTTCCGACGGTGTCGGCAGCTTCCTTCTTCACTCGCGGTCCTTCTGATCATCACCGCCCATCCGAGTTACGGGTCTTCTGATCTTCACCGCCCGTTCGACCTTCCTTTGGCAATCTGCAAGGAAAAGAAAACACAAGAGAAAGACAGGTTAGTCTTTATAGACACTCGGTGAGCAAGATCCACAAAGACAATACAAACCTGCACATCTTCCTTTCGAACCCAGTGAAGCAACTGGGAAATCCAAGGACATTGGACATTATATGCACTAAGGGTCAGTGAAGTAACTGGCCCTGGAACTTTATTCAGGACTTTTGAACGCTTTCCAGTCACTCATAAGGGGAACGGCTGTGCCATTCTTCTCAGCATCACCAGAACAAGCAAGGAGAACAGCTGCTAGCCAGCACGGCAACCATCTGGCCCGCACCATAGCGCCTCTGCAGAGCCAGGACGGAGAGCCCACCTTCCTAAAACAAGACGTGAGCCCCCCCCACTTTAGACACTGCACTTGAACCAACGGGGAGTCTCAAGGGAGGGTCTCTAGGTCTGGGCACTATTCTAAACCCATTCTTTGTCTCACAGATAGAACCTCAGTGAAGGGGGAAAGAGCTGGTTTCCGGGTGAGGGGAGAGCAGAGCAGAGGTCGAAGGAATCCATCGCTCCTGCAGAGATTCAGGTGAGCGTGACAGGAGAGAAGCATTTTCTACAGACAATTTCTTCATTTCTAGTTCATGATTCAGCTCCATTTCTCTGAGCCTTATCTCTTGATGTTTCATGGCAGTTTGTGCATCAATATGTTTCACTTCCAATTCAAGTCTCATTTTCTCAAGTGCAATAAACTTAGGAGTAAGTGTCGGACCTGTGGGGGTCCCTGTGGACAGAGGTTGTGCTTTCAGAGCAGGCAAAGGAGTTGTAGGGTTTCCTAACAAGGACTCATCTACTTCTCCAAAATGAACACTCTCAGAATCAGAAACATCAGTATCCACATTTGCTGGAGAGGTAGGCCCTTCTGACCCACTCTCCAGACTTTGTTTTCCCATTAACTTTGCAATCAATTCAGATTTCTTTCCTTTACCAGAGAGACTCCTCTCCCTACACATGGTTCTCAAAACCTCATCAGTGTAGTTCAAAATACCCTCTTCAGTGTAGCTTTCCATATTTGACATGATTTCTTAGTTAAAAAGAATTAGTGGTGTTAGACTTGTGGTTAGTTGAACCCCTAGCAATAGCAGCACTCTAAGTGTAATCACTCTACTTCCAAATCCTCACCGCTGTACACCAGTGCTAGGCAGAATGCTGTGCAGTGCCCTTAGGGACCACTACGCACAATTAAGACTACAGGTGACAATACACGTTTTACCTTTGGTACAAGCCTGCACTACTATGTTAAGGTGGTAGCAGTAGCGGAGCAGCCAGGCTTATATCAAGAGTATATGAGCAGTAGCAGAGATTACACAAAGGGACCACAATTACTGTGACTCAAGCAAACACTGACTCAAGGTTTCAGGTAAAAAATAAATATAAGTACATTTATTTTAAAACATTTGTTATAAACACGACACTTCTATTAATTCAAAAACCACACGTAAAATACACTATCACTAACCAATTCACTTTGTACAGTATACTTCAAGGTAAGTACCCTATGTTTTAGCGGACCAGTGTTGCGAAACAAAAGACGTTACTGGGAATACACTTGCGATCACTTTTTGGACAGTAATGACTGTTCGGTCTTACCAAAGAAATGTGTATCCTCGGCAAGAAATGTTACTGGGGCAAAAACACACTTAGCACCTGAGATACCCAGAGAGAGTTGGGGGCAAAAATCATAGGCAATACTTTTGTCAAGGCAGACAGAACCAGAGAACACTCTTAGACAGAAATTCAAGAGTCAATAGGCCGGAGCCAGTGTCAAGTGGAACCGGGTTCCTGTTGTCGAGGATCACACAGTCGGATAGTTTACGATTCAACGTAGACAGGAGTACTTAGATATTGTCAACAGAGGAAGCAAAAGTTATAAGAAGGAGGGAAGACAAGGGCAAGCCTTGGAGGCGAAGAAAAAAGGGATTCACCCTAATTCCTCGAGCAGAACACAGTACCTTATTCAATGAAGAAGCTGGTGCCACGGCAGTTGTTCCTGGTAGTTTCCTGCAGACCCTCTGTTCCTGGAGCTTCGATCCGAAGGAGGACGTCTTGAGGGGTCTGCACCACATAGGGATGAAGCCGCCAGCAGCGACGGTGAATAAAAGGTGCGCCCCTTAAAAACAGGAGAGGCTCTTCAGTTGTCTCTCCAGACCACTACAGCAGTGTGCAGCGATTTCGACCACGAAGAGGGTCCTCTGTCTGTAGAAGATGTGCTGGTTATCCCCACCAAGCTCAAGGGAAGAAGACTCCGGACTGGATCTTCTCTGGTCGTCGAAGGGTAGATAGCTCAGGACTGCAGCAGGGCTTCACCGGGACGGGATAGTTGCAGCAGTTGACTTCTTCTCCGCTTCTCTTCAGTTCCTTGTAGTTCCAGTGGCGACTCTGACTTCTAGCCCAAGAGACCTGCCTTTTATGCGAAAATCCCCCATTCACACAGCCTGGCCGTCAATCAGACAGCAGGGGGGTTGTCCGGCCCAGACAACCACCTCAGCCAGTCATGGCAAAGTGCAAGTTGGGGTTCCTAGGATACCCTGTGCAGGGGGTGACTACACCCTTCTCTCACATTCAGCCCACCTAGACACCCAGCTGCTTAGAGGAGGGCTTCTTGGCAGAAGCCCGCCAAAAGACAGTGAACAAAGAAGGCAAACCTGGTTTGCGGCGCAAAGTAAAACACAAGAAGGACTTTAACAAAAAGAAATGGCGAATAAACCCGACCGGAGCCAAAAGAAAAAGTATTTGGTCAAGTGGGTTTAAGTTCGAGGCTAATATAATAGTCTAAAACAATACCATGTTTATATAGTATAATCGCGGTAGAAAAGTTAGGGTCGATACCACTTCCACCAGCCAAGTCTAAATGTTAAAAGAGAGAAACAATGCTCTAGGAGGTACAGATAAAGAGGGCTAAGGATTAACCCTTTCCAGTACTCCATGTAAGATGGGGTGTACTGGATCTGTGGTTAAATGACTAAGTAATGTCAATGGCAACTTTACCCTTTTCTGGGGGACAGTAGTCCGCCTCAGAAATGGAGTCAGTGGGAAGTCTTAAAGACAACCCGGGGTCACTGCACTGAAGGTGCTGTGTAACACACAAAAGAAGGGGGCTACTGAAATGGTGTACTCCAGAGTCCACAATCACAAAAACAGATGAAATACACATGGCAAAACACAAGTAAGAGTGGAAAAAAAGGGTACACTCTTACCAAGTGGAAAAATAAACTCGAGAAATCCAGCAAAGCTGCTGAGGGACTCACTAGGTAAGGTAAATTAGCCATTGAATGAGAATTTTCCCTAACAACCTCCAACAAGCGAAAAAAGGAGGCCTTGATGTAGTAATGGACGTTTATTATAGAAGGACAGAAATCTCGGCAAAACTATCATTTTAGTTATAGCTATCCTGGCCATCAGTGACAATGGTAGTTTGGACCAAAATGTCATGGATTTCCTCAAGCCCTTCACCACTTTTGCTGTTTTACTCTCATGCATTCCCTCAGGTGTGTGCTTAATGTGCACCCCCAAATATCAGAATGAGTCCAGTTTCCATGGGAACCCCACCTCCGGTAGTATCCCTGTCCCACCCCTCTCACTCCAGCCAATGGGAATATACAGGACTTTACTTTGCTAAAACAGATTCCAGACTCTGTTGCATAGTTGTCCAGCACCTCCATTATAAAGGTTCTTTAGATTAAGTAATACATCGTCTGCGTACAGCGAGATCAGGTGTCCTGCCCCTCCCACCCATATACCCGCCTCCGGGAACTGCTTCCATAGATAAATCGCTATGGGCTCTAACCCCAACACATACAACATGGGCGACAGCGGGCATCCCTGCCTCGTACCCCTTTGTATATCCCAAGCGGATGACACTAGTCTCCCAGACTTGACCCTAGCCACTGGCGCGATATATAGACACTGTACCCATTTGATGAACCCTCTCACCAAACCCGAACTCCTTCAATACTGCAAGCAGCCACTCCCAATATATCGAATCAAAGTCTTTTATCGCATCTAGTGAGAGTATTGCATACTGCTCTTGGGAAGCCGAGGTTTGTTCAATGACGTGTTGTAGACGACGTAGGTTCATAGCTGTACTACGACCCGAGATGAAGCTGTTTTGATCCCTGTGAATCAGGCCCCCGATCACCCTGTGTAGCCGCCCTCCTAAAATGGTAGTCAAGATCTTCGTCATAGTTCAGCATGGCCAGAGTGTGATGCCGGAAATGCATCTGAGGGACAGGGCCTCTGAATCCTTGTCCTTTTTCTGTTTTTACCGTGTGTTCTGTCATGTTTTCTGCCCAGGAGTCCATGAGGGACTCCTGGCAGTGCAGCTCTCTTTTGGTTTGGTGAACAGACCCATGGGATACCCTTATGGCACCCATGGGTAGGGGTACAACCCTGTGCCCCTAGTGTATGTTTTTGGGCACCTGTGGGTGGCCCACAGAGCAGGGTATGGGCTGGTGGCAGCTCCATGCTAAACTTGACAGGTGCTCTGGGTGTCCTCCATTTTGGGATACCCAGGCCCTGCCATTGGGATCAGTTGATTCCTGATAGAAACAAGATGGCCCCTGTGGCCTCTTGCTTTCTATTGCCTGTTGTCTTGTTTTTCCCAAAGTCCTGGGAAGCCCTGGCTCTGTCCCTTCCCCCTGGCTGGCTGTTGGGTGGAAGTTCCATATATGGTGTTGTTGTGAAGGCCCAGCTAGACTGACTGGAGCCTTCCCAGTGACTGTATGTTATGGGTACCTCCTGTGGGTGGGACCTGGGTGAATGGAGTGTGTGACCAATATACACTCCTTGTTGTGGTTGTCTGGTTTCTGGCATGAGAGACAAAGACTGAGACAGCCCTGCCCGAAACTGGCCTGAATGCAGTGTGTAGTGTTGAATGGCTGGGTACTTGTCCCAATCCACATTCCTTGTTGTGAGTGTCTGAAAGGGAGGAGTGTGGCCTGAATGCACTGTGTGCCTGATTGGCTGACTGACTGCATGAATGCCCTTCTGTGTGATTGGCTGCTGTGTGTGTGCCAGCAGTGTGGATGAGAGACAGAATAGTATATCTGGGGACCTCTCACCACTGGAAATTGTTCAGAAGCATTCAGAAGCTGAGTCTCCACTCAAGAGTAACTGGATTTGCTGATCCTCGACGTCCAGCTGGAAGAAGAAGACTTGCTGTGGCATTTGCTTCGACGGAACTGAAGGTTGTCGAAATCGTCGAGGACTGACCCGAGAGAGGACCTGGCTAGGCGCCCTCTTCCCGTGCTCCGAGGGACCATCGAGCACCGCTGAATCTTCGCCGAAGCTCCCTGGACGCCAGACCATCGAAAGGCTGCCGACCGGAGAAGGGGACTGCCGAGGAGACCGAAGTAAAGCACCCGGACATCGACGCTGTCGAAGTCCATTGCCGTCGACCAGGGTTCGCAGGTCTGTGCAACCGCTGGAGGCCCGTCGAAGTTGTGTTGCCCAGCCGTGGGAACCACTTGACGCCGAGCCGCCGACGACCGGAGCCGTCCGCTCCTTGCCTAAGAACATTTGACTCGAAGGACTCCCTCGTCCGCACCGTCGACCGCTTTTGTCCTGCCGGAGAAAGTCGAGGACGACCAACGCGCCGAGGAGAATCCGCCGGTGGGTTTCCCGCCACCTCACGACCCCAAAGACTCGAGCGACTCGACGCCCTTGTTGGGCTACCGTCATTCACAATCTTTGCGGTCCAGAACTATTGTCGCCGAGGTGCCCCGCACGCCTCTTCCTCGCAGGACGCCGACGCCTCGACGCCGACGAGCACCGCTCGGATCGAAGCCTGCCGCCTCATCGACGCCGTTCTACCCTGTTTGTTGTCGGACGTTCGACGCCCCGTGTCTCCCGCTTGAAAGGGAAGGCATTCAAGAAGGGCCGTCGATTCCCCGACACCAAACACCGAGTTCCTCGACGCTTCTCGACGCCTCTCGACGATCCGTGACTCCTGCTTTAAAGGGGGTCATTCAAGAAGGATCTGTCGACGCCTCTTCGAAGAACTCGACTCCACCAGGTACATTGGGGGGGTAAAAACATTGTAGGAGAGAATAAGACTATTGAACAATATATGGACTGGGCTTGTGTTATATCTCTTTATTTTACAGGTTGCCCAGGTGGGGGGATCTCCACACAGAACTGTGTCCAGTAGCGAGGGCCAGTATTCTGCCTATTGTTTCAACCCTCTGTTATCTCTCCTCTCTCTATTGCTGGTTTCCTTCTTATTGATCTGTGTGCTATTTTAACAGTATTGTGAATGCACTTTAATGAGGTCTAATATTAGTGGTCCCACTTTAGAATTGTAGGTATTTACCATTATTGATTTTCCTGAGCACAAAGTGCGTTATTGTGATAAGTGTACATAACCTTTGAATATTAATTATATAAAGACTGTGTTTTCAGTAATACAGTGTGTGGACATTCCTTTGTGGGGGCTTGGGGGATACACTGTACTTAAGAACCAGCCTGCATCACCTCCTGAGAAGCTAGGCCTTGATTGCTCGTCCATTGCTACCGTAATCGAGAATCTTGGCTGGGGTCTTCTGTGCCTCTCCTCTACCATATAGAGAGCGGAAGTACAGACCCCCCCACCGGTCTTGACAAGCTGGTGGCAGCGGTGGGATGCTTATGGTTTTAAGACTCAGTGTATAACCGTGCCACTTACAAAATATCCGCACTTTATTAGATTAAGGTTTGGGTGTGTACCCAATAACTGCATTACAGGCAATGGAGCCCATTGCAAATGGTAAATTGACTCGGATGAGCTTAGAGGCTCTCCAGAGTGCTTGTGAAGCCAGGGAGTTAGGCTTTGTGGATAAGTCTAGGGCTGAGCTGATAGCTGCCCTGGTGGACTACCAGACTGATGGTGAAACCCTTGATGAAGGGGGGGATGCAACCAGTGAGGACTCTGCCCCTGGGGTTGTCGCTGAATCTGTTTCTGGGAATGCCACCATTCCTGCTGCCTCTGTTCCAAACCCCAGCAATTCCATGGAACTTGAGTTATTAAGGATGAAATTGGCCTTTGAATATCGCAAGTTGGAAATAGAAGCTGAGCTTAAGAAAGAGGAGCTGGCACAGCAAGTGGAACTCAAGAATAGGGATCTTGCGCTCAAAGACAAGGACACTGAATGTCAGAGAATCCAGCTAGAGAGAGCTAGAGTGGAGACTTCAGCTAGACCAATTGAGAGTGGCAGGTCCCCAGCCACCAAGTTTATGAAAGATTTGGTTGGTGTGTTTGTGGAGGGTTCAGATATCCTCCAATGGATTGAAGCGTTTGAAATGGCTTGTGCAATTCATGATGTAGATAAAAGAGATTGGGCTAAGTGTTTGTTAAGCAGAGTGCCTCAAACTGGATATGACTGTATTCTGAAGCTGAGTGTGGAAGAAAGGGGTCAGTATGAGTGTATGAAGTCTGCTTTGATTGCCAAGTTTGGCAAGACACCTACCCAATACCTTAAAAGGTTCAGGGATTTTAAGAAAAGAGAGAATGTGTCTTGGGTTGACTGGGTGAGTACTGCGCACATGAACATGATGGGGTGGATTGACGGTTACAAGGTGAAAACTTTTGTTGAGTTGTCCCACCTCTTGTTTTTTGAGCATTTTTCTGAAGCCTGTTCACCAGAGCTGCGTCAGTATGTGGCTGACCAGAACATTTTGGACCCCTTTAAGCTGGCTAGGTTGGCTGACAAGTGGGTCTCCCACCGGGTGTCCCCTAAGGACTCCAGTGGGAAGGACAAGGACAAAGAAAAGGGGACCTCTCAGAAAGCTGAGGAGTCCCAAAAGCAATCACAGTCGGGTAAACCAAAACCTTCCTCTCCTAAGACCCAAAAATCTAGTGGGGATAAGTCCTCTGTGGGTGGGAATAAGAGTAGTGGTCCACCTGCTGCAAAGCAGGTTCCCAGTGGTTCCAGTACCGTACCCCGCACTCCTGGTACTTGTTGGGATTGTGGGGCTCTGGATCACAAAAGGGGTGACCCCAAGTGTAAAGGTAAGGCACTTGGAGTACAGGCTGTCAGCCTGACCTACCCTTACCCCGTGGCTGAGGTGGAGGCCACTGTCCTCCCCTCCTCTACAGGAATCACATTTGGTGCTCCGGTAGAGATTTCCTTAGTGTCCCTTGGGGCCTGGGACCAGTACGCAGAAGTACTGGCAACTATCCCGCAGAACACCCGTAGGTTTTTGAGAAGTGTCCTCTTGAATGGCCAGCCTTCTACTGGTTTGAGAGACACTGGGGCAAGCATGACCGTGGTGGACAGGACCCTGCTCAAGCCAGAGGACTATGTAGGTGCTCCTCTGAGAACCACCAGGTTAGCTGGTGGACCTCCCAAATTATCGCCTGTAGCCCTAGTCACACTCATGATTGGAGACAAGACAGCAAAGCTTCCTGTCCTGGTTCAGGACAATGTCCCTGCTAACATTCTGTTAGGAAATGATCTAGTAGAGTTGGGGTTGATCTCGGATGGTCTTCCCATGACTGCTGCTGCAGTCACTAGGTCACAGGTGACACCGGGTCTGGCTGTGAGTCAGGTACCCGAGCCAAAGGCGAGGCCTAAGGCAAGAAGAAGGAAGACCAAGAAGGCCACCTCTGTGGAGGGAACACCTTCTCTTCCTGCTGTTCCGACAGCACCCATTGGGATCCATGCTCCGGACGGGCTGGGTCCAGTGGAAAACCCAAACTCAACTCCTGTGGGAGAAGAGACAGAAGACTCTCCTGTGGGAGAGGTTCTCAACCCGGAGGATCATCCCGACCTTCAATGCTTGTTAGCTGAAGGGGGACCCTCCCGGGCAGACTTCTGTAAGGGACAGAGAGAGTGCCACTCTCTCGAGGGCCTGAGGAAACAGGCCCTGTCCCAGGCACAAGGTGAAGTGCCTAGGACATTCAAGATTTATTGGGAGGGTGAGCTCCTTGTTAGTGAGCCCACTAAGCCCGAACCTGGTGCCCGCAAGAGGTTGGTGGTACCCCAGGTTTACAGGCCCTTCCTACTGCAGTTGGCGCATGAGGTGCCCTTGGCTGGTCATCTTGGGACCAAGAAGACTAAGCAGAGGCTCTCTGCCCATTTCTACTGGCCACGGATGGGAGTAGAGGTGGAGTCCCACTGCAGGACCTGCCCAACTTGTCAGTTGTCTGGCAAGACTGGAGGCAGGGTCATTGCCCCACTGCAGCCATTACCAGTGGTTGGCACACCATTTGAGAGGGTGGGCATCGACATCGTCGGTCCCCTTGACCCTCCCACTTCAGGTGGACATCGGTTCATCCTGGTCTTGGTAGATCATGCCACCAGGTACCCTGAGGCAATACCCCTTCGGACTGTTACTGCCAAGGTGGTTGCCAGGGCTCTCCTGGGCATTTTCACCCGTGTTGGATTCCCCAAGGAGGTTGTCTCTGACCGAGGATCCAACTTCATGTCTAGTTACATGAAAACCATGTGGAAAGAGTGCGGGGTAACCTACAAGTTCTCCACCTCTTACCACCCCCAGACCAATGGTCTGGTTGAGAGATTTAACAAAACTCTCAAGGGCATGCTAGGTGCTTTGGAAGAGCCCCTAAGGAGGAAATGGGATCTCCTCCTGCCATGCCTGCTGTTTGCTTACAGAGAGGTACCTCAAGAGGGTGTTGGTTTCAGCCCCTTTGAGTTACTCTTTGGACATCCCGTGAGGGGGCCCCTCGCCTTGATCCGAGAAGGCTTGGAAGCCACCCCTCCAGGTCCCGCCAAGCAAGTGGGGGACTATGTGTTAGGCCTCAGGCGGAGGATGACACAAATGATGGGTCAGGCAACAGCAAATCTCAAGGCCAGCCAGGAATTGAATAAGTACTGGCATGACCTGAAAGCTTCGCAAGTGGATTGGACTCCGGGACAGGAAATCCTTGTGATGGAGCCTACCAAGCCTAGAGCTTTGGCAGACAAGTGGACTGGACCCTTCAGGATCATCTCCAAGATGGGCGAAGTCAATTATCTGGTGGACATGGGAGCCTCTGGGGTAGCCCCCCAGGTATTCCATGTCAACAGGCTCAAGCCTTTCCACAGGCGAGCAGAGGTCTCATGTCTCTTGCTAGCTTCAGGGCAAGAAGAGGATGAGAGTGAGCCCCTTCCTGATTTGCTGCATAGCAACCCTCAGGATGGCTCAGTGGAGGGAGTACAACTCTCTCCAGATTTGACAACAGAGCAGCAGAGGGCCTGCCGGGCTTTGCTCCAGCAGTATGCCCCTCTGTTTTCACTGACACCGGGCCTTACACCGTGGTGTAAGCACGAAATTGACACTGGTGACAGTGTGCCTGTCAAAAGCAGGAGCTATCGTATGTCAGATACCGTCAAAAACCACATCCAGGCTGAGGTCGCCAAGATGTTGGATCTGGGTGTTATTGAACCCTCCACCAGTCCCTGGTCCAGTCCAGTGGTCCTTGTCCCCAAGGCAAGTTCCCCGGCGGGTACCAAGGATTGGAGGTTCTGTGTGGACTACCGAGGAGTCAATGCCGTCACCAAAACTGACGCGCACCCATTGCCCAGGGCTGATGAGCTCGTGGACACTATAGGTGCTGCCAAATTTGTGAGCACCTTTGACCTTACCTCAGGCTATTGGCAAATAGCTCTGACGGACCATGCCAAGGAAAAGACGGCATTCTCCACACCTGAGGGACTCTACCAGTTTAGGGTCATGCCCTTTGGGTTGAAGAATGCCCCTGCCACCTTCCAGAGATTGGTCAACCATGCGCTCAGTGGGCTGGAAGCCTTTTGTGTGGCTTACTTAGACGACATTGCCGTCTACAGTTCCACCTGGGAAGAGCATTTGACACATCTGGATAAGGTGTTGCAGGCCTTGAAAAGGGCTAACCTCACTATCAAGGCCACCAAGTGCCAGATAGCTCAGGGGAAAGTTACCTATCTTGGTCATGAGGTAGGAGGGGGTCAAATCCAACCTCTCTCCAGTAAAGTACAGGACGTACAGAACTGGGAGACTCCCACTACTCAAACCCAGGTGAGAGCCTTTTTGGGCCTCACTGGGTACTATCGCAATTTCATGGCAGACTATGGAACCATAGCTGCACCCCTGACAGCTCTAACTTCACCCAAACAGCCTAGGAAGGTTAATTGGACTGAAGACTGTCAGAGGGCCTTTGATGGCTTGAAAGAAAGTCTGTGTAGGGCACCTGTGTTGAGTGCGCCTGACTACAGCCGACCCTTTATCGTCCAGACGGATGCCTGCGACACCGGAATTGGAGCTGTCTTGTCCCAGTTAGATGACAAAGGGAGAGAACATCCTATCATATTCATCAGTAGACAACTCAAGGGTAGAGAACTTAGGTGGGCTACTGTTGAAAAGGAATGTTTTAGTATAGTTTGGAGCCTTAGGCGTTTTAGGCCCTACCTTACGGGGTCCACCTTCAAGGTCCAAACAGATCATAAGCCCCTGAAGTGGCTTATGCAGATGAAGGGTGAGAATCCGAAATTGCTCAGGTGGTCGATTAGCCTACAAGGGCTAGACTTCACCATAGAGCACAGACCAGGGAAGAGTCACGATAATGCAGATGGCCTTTCCAGAAGGTATGTTGACCGTCTGGATGAGGGTGTCTATCCCGTGGGAGATTAGGCACCCTCCACCTCAGTCTGGGGGGGGCGACTGTGATGCCGGAAATGCATCTGAGGGACAGGGCCTCTGAATCCTTGTCCTTTTTCTGTTTTTACCGTGTGTTCTGTCATGTTTTCTGCCCAGGAGTCCATGAGGGACTCCTGGCAGTGCAGCTCTCTTTTGGTTTGGTGAACAGACCCATGGGATACCCTTATGGCACCCATGGGTAGGGGTACAACCCTGTGCCCCTAGTGTATGTTTTTGGGCACCTGTGGGTGGCCCACAGAGCAGGGTATGGGCTGGTGGCAGCTCCATGCTAAACTTGACAGGTGCTCTGGGTGTCCTCCATTTTGGGATACCCAGGCCCTGCCATTGGGATCAGTTGATTCCTGATAGAAACAAGATGGCCCCTGTGGCCTCTTGCTTTCTATTGCCTGTTGTCTTGTTTTTCCCAAAGTCCTGGGAAGCCCTGGCTCTGTCCCTTCCCCCTGGCTGGCTGTTGGGTGGAAGTTCCATATATGGTGTTGTTGTGAAGGCCCAGCTAGACTGACTGGAGCCTTCCCAGTGACTGTATGTTATGGGTACCTCCTGTGGGTGGGACCTGGGTGAATGGAGTGTGTGACCAATATACACTCCTTGTTGTGGTTGTCTGGTTTCTGGCATGAGAGACAAAGACTGAGACAGCCCTGCCCGAAACTGGCCTGAATGCAGTGTGTAGTGTTGAATGGCTGGGTACTTGTCCCAATCCACATTCCTTGTTGTGAGTGTCTGAAAGGGAGGAGTGTGGCCTGAATGCACTGTGTGCCTGATTGGCTGACTGACTGCATGAATGCCCTTCTGTGTGATTGGCTGCTGTGTGTGTGCCAGCAGTGTAGATGAGAGACAGAATAGTATATCTGGGGACCTCTCACCACTGGAAATTGTTCAGAAGCATTCAGAAGCTGAGTCTCCACTCAAGAGTAACTGGATTTGCTGATCCTCGACGTCCAGCTGGAAGAAGAAGACTTGCTGTGGCATTTGCTTCGACGGAACTGAAGGTTGTCGAAATCGTCGAGGACTGACCCGAGAGAGGACCTGGCTAGGCGCCCTCTTCCCGTGCTCCGAGGGACCATCGAGCACCGCTGAATCTTCGCCGAAGCTCCCTGGACGCCAGACCATCGAAAGGCTGCCGACCGGAGAAGGGGACTGCCGAGGAGACCGAAGTAAAGCACCCGGACATCGACGCTGTCGAAGTCCATTGCCGTCGACCAGGGTTCGCAGGTCTGTGCAACCGCTGGAGGCCCGTCGAAGTTGTGTTGCCCAGCCGTGGGAACCACTTGACGCCGAGCCGCCGACGACCGGAGCCGTCCGCTCCTTGCCTAAGAACATTTGACTCGAAGGACTCCCTCGTCCGCACCGTCGACCGCTTTTGTCCTGCCGGAGAAAGTCGAGGACGACCAACGCGCCGAGGAGAATCCGCCGGTGGGTTTCCCGCCACCTCACGACCCCAAAGACTCGAGCGACTCGACGCCCTTGTTGGGCTACCGTCATTCACAATCTTTGCGGTCCAGAACTATTGTCGCCGAGGTGCCCCGCACGCCTCTTCCTCGCAGGACGCCGACGCCTCGACGCCGACGAGCACCGCTCGGATCGAAGCCTGCCGCCTCATCGACGCCGTTCTACCCTGTTTGTTGTCGGACGTTCGACGCCCCGTGTCTCCCGCTTGAAAGGGAAGGCATTCAAGAAGGGCCGTCGATTCCCCGACACCGAACACCGAGTTCCTCGACGCTTCTCGACGCCTCTCGACGATCCGTGACTCCTGCTTTAAAGGGGGTCATTCAAGAAGGATCTGTCGACGCCTCTTCGAAGAACTCGACTCCACCAGGTACATTGGGGGGGTAAAAACATTGTAGGAGAGAATAAGACTATTGAACAATATATGGACTGGGCTTGTGTTATATCTCTTTATTTTACAGGTTGCCCAGGTGGGGGGATCTCCACACAGAACTGTGTCCAGTAGCGAGGGCCAGTATTCTGCCTATTGTTTCAACCCTCTGTTATCTCTCCTCTCTCTATTGCTGGTTTCCTTCTTATTGATCTGTGTGCTATTTTAACAGTATTGTGAATGCACTTTAATGAGGTCTAATATTAGTGGTCCCACTTTAGAATTGTAGGTATTTACCATTATTGATTTTCCTGAGCACAAAGTGCGTTATTGTGATAAGTGTACATAACCTTTGAATATTAATTATATAAAGACTGTGTTTTCAGTAATACAGTGTGTGGACATTCCTTTGTGGGGGCTTGGGGGATACACTGTACTTAAGAACCAGCCTGCATCACCTCCTGAGAAGCTAGGCCTTGATTGCTCGTCCATTGCTACCGTAATCGAGAATCTTTGCTGGGGTCTTCTGTGCCTCTCCTCTACCATATAGAGAGCGGAAGTACAGACCCCCCCACCGGTCTTGACACAGAGGCCTATAGGAGTCGCATTCATCCGTGGGTTAGCCCGAGATTGGGTATCGGGATCACTAATGTTTCCCTCATACTAGCTGGGAGAATCCCCTTAATGTATGCCTCCATGTATACCTCATGCAACACCAGTGTCACCAATGGTGCGTACGTTTTATAGAACTCCGGGGGGAGTCCATCTCTGCCCGGGGTCTTGCAAGTGGCCAAGGATTTAATTGCCTCTTCCATTTCCACAGCTGTTATGTCTTGTTCCAATGCCTCACGCTGTGATGCGCCCATGCTAGGTAGCCCTATTTCTTCCAGAGTGCTCAATATGTCCTCCTGAGGAACCAAGATGTTGTGTTTGTTTATATAATTGGGAGTAAAACTTGGCAAATGTATCATTAATGTCTTGCTGCGTCCTACGTGTAGTACCTTCCTCATCTTTGAGCTTTGTGTTTAAGTGTCTAGGATGTTCCATCTTGCAAAGCCACGATAACAGTCTGCTCAGTTTATCCCCTTCTGCATGCATCCTAGTGTTCTTTACCATGTAATCGAATTTAGCCAGCCTCCCCCAAGCTTCTTGACAGCTTCTCCTGGCTTCAGCCAGTTCCAGCTCCTTAGCCCTACTTCCCTGCGTTTGGTTATTTCTTTGTCTAATGCCATCTCCTAACTTCTCCAGTTCCACTCTAAGTGTTCTACGGATACCAACCGCACTAGCTATGACCTCCCCTCTCACCACAACTTTCCTCGCCTCCCACACTGTGCTCCAGTCCTGCACACTTCCCCACATTGCGCTTCAAGTATTCCTCCAGTATAGTTTTGAACCCGTCCCTGAAGATCTGATCCGTCAGGGCTTCAGCGGGCATGTGCCACATTGGTACGGGTGATCTTGGCCCAACCATTTTCAACTCCAGCATAAGTGGTCCGGTATTGTGCCGAAACTATGTCCGCCATCTGAGACCAGCCCACAAAGAGGTAATCTATTCTGGTGTACAAACCATGGGGCGAAGAATAATAGGAATAGCACCTATCTCTGGGGTGTAGTTCCCTCCATACATCCATAAGATCTAAGTTGAGCAGCATAGCGTTGAGTGCCGTGGGTGCCAGGCCTATATTGTTCGGGGGTGGGAGTGATCTCTCTAATCCAGGGTCTCTGATACAGTTAAAGTCTCCCCCTCCAAATAAGAAAGCATTCCCGGTGAAGTGCCACCTTCGAGCATATCATATTGAGATGTGATGGGATTTCATGATTAGGGAAATAGGAGTTGATTATACACACCTCCACTTGTTATATGTAACCCCATAATATTAAGTACCTCGCGCCAGTCTCCACCCCCTGTACATGAAATGGCACCGCAGCGTTTATCCACGTGAATACCCCACAAGCGTATTGTAGTTGCCACCCCGTATCTCTGTTCCCCCCACCTGCAGCGGTCTTTCATTTTTGCCATTTCGCCCTCTGTGAGGTCGATTTCCTGTAACAATGCTATAGCCACTTTTAAGGAAAAATTCCTTCGCAGGTAAGTGCCCATCTCTCTCACATTCCACGTCAATACCTTAATGTTAGCCGCTATAAGTTAACTCCTGCCCATGTAGATATTCAGTAACCCATGTGCGTGAAGAACAAAAATAAAACAGTAAAACAAAGCATTTGCGCCCAGCGGCTGCTTCTGTCCTGCAGCGCTCGGGAGCCCCCACACTTTTGTAGCCCATCCAGGCCATTATGTGCGGGAAGTAGGTGTCAGCAACATGCCAACACCAATTTGTGTGTGGGGTGGACCTTCAAGCCCAAGGCAGGTGGCTAAACATCGCCCCTGTCCAGGCTGCAGTCAAATGCAGTTGTTACGCCTACCATCTATCTAAACACAGCAACCAGTAACAACAGCTGTTCACTTGCAGGGTACCCCATGTACGGCAATTCTCTTGTCACGTGGCCGTCTCCTAGCCTCCATCTAGGTTATGTTCATCCACATAATGGCCTCAGCCGGGGTCTCAAGGAAGATCGCCTAGCTTTTGTAGATCACTTTAAGGCTTGACGGATACATAAGCATGTATTTAATAATGACTTGTCGTAGTTTGGCTTTAACCGGCACGAAAGAGTTTCTGGCTTGCTGAACCGCCGGTGTGTATTCCGGACAGATGGCGATTTTGGAGTTGTCTCTTTGTATTGCTCCTCCTTCCTGTGTAAATTTTAGTATTACCTCCCTGTCCTGGAAGTAAAATTAGCTAACATTGGGCGAGGGTGTGACCCCAGCGGAGGTCTTTTCTGCAGAGACCGATGTGCCCTCTCCACCACAAATCCCTGTGAGAGGTTGCCGGCCCGACTTTCTGTAATAGCAGGTTCTCCACATATCTTGTAGGGTTTGGGCCCTCGAGCCCTTCCGGAATTCCCAGTACCCAAACATTGTTCTGTCAAGCCCTCCCTTGCGCATCTTCGGAGCAGAGCTCCAGCACAGCATTTCCCCTCTCAAGATCTTTTAGTCTTGTCTCCAAATCCTTTGTAGTCTTGCTGGTTTCCTTTAGGGTGGTTTCTGCAACCGTTACTCTCTCCATCAGATTGCGTGCATCTTGTCTTATCAGCTGCATGTCGACTTTGACCTCATTTATCTTTGCATCAAGAGACGACCTCAGTGCTGCCATTGTCACAAGTACCTGATCATCTTTGTGGCCAGGTTCTGGTGCTCCCTCTGTTGTCTGTGTCGCAGTACTGCTCTGCGCCGATTCCCGAGACCTGGCTGCGCCGCCGAAGGCATCCATGATTGTAGTCTTGTTCTTCCCTTTGGTTGGGGACATGACAGTGTTTGCTGGCGTAGGGGCAGGCCCCCAATGGTGGCTCAGCGCCCCAATTGTATTCTGCTGTGCAGCGTGTATCCCTATTTGTTCACTGCACCAATGGGCCTTTCCACCTCAGGCCTCTGTGCATATCCACAATGCGCTAGACCAGCCCTTTGTGCTGTTTGTAGACCTCTTGTGCTTCGTTGCCTGCTGTGCTCACAGCCAACTTCGGGATTGCCTTTCTACTATCGCACACGGCACACATTAGGCAACTCAGAGCGGCAGTCAGTTTGCACCTTCACCTGTCGCGTTAGGAAGAGGGGTGCCTGCCAGTGGTGCGTACCCCAATTCAGTTGGAGAGGCCCCTATTTGCCCTCCTGAGGCTTATTATAGCCCGAGCAAGCAGTTTGGTCTATTTGCAGTGTTTCTAGGGGATCTGATGTCCTATGAGGCCTGGTGGTCATGTGCCTCAGTCCGTCGTTCCCCCACCTTGTGGCAACTGTAGTGCTCTCTGGGGCTGTGCACTACAACAAGCGCGCGTTTTCCCAGCGTGTTTCCAGGTGCGCCGGTCATTTGTGCGCTCACTTGGACTGATTAGTTCGAGAGCTCTGTGGCTCTCAATGGTCTCAGATCGATGGCAGATACTGATCTATTTCACCTGCTTGGCTCTGCCGTTGCCGTCGGGGTGTGCAGCGGCCCTATTTTAGAACAGTACTCAGTGCTGCATCATTCCCCACGTGCAGTTCATAAATGTATTCAGACTGGGGCTGCCATAGTCGCTTGCCACATTTCCGCCTTCTGTGCAGCAGTGCCCGCCAAGCATCTCGCAGTGCTCGTGGTGTGATGCCAACAGTCAGTGGTTCCCACTTGCCAACCAGCATTTGCAGCTCTGTACTTCTCTACTGCGCCACCAGCAGATTCGCATTTTTTTAATCTCTGTGGGCATCCACCAGTTCCTTACCTCGCTCGGTCCCCTGCCATCTCTGTTGTGCGTGCGCTGCCCCATAGCCTAACCCAGGGCCTTGTTGGTATGAAGGGGAGAGCCCCTCGTTGTCTCTTCCCCCTGAGCACCAGGATACGCAACTGAGCCTCTTCCGGCAGGACCCCAACTAGTCCTGCAAGATGGGTACCCTGCAGTTTCACCTTAGCATGCACTGTGATGTCACTCTGTTCACCAGTATCCTCTACACCCCTTCATCCTCCTCTGATCTACAGAGTTCGGCGGGGCCACACAACTCACAGCCAGTTTCCCAGTCCAAAGAAGCGTCATGCCCAGGGTACTTTGGCGCCCCTCCTATCCGCCAGGAAACCTGGTGCCCACACCCATATTAGCCAGTGTCAGCATCCATGATCTAATGCATCAGCCCTTGCTTCACACTCTCGGTCTGGTGTTGGAGCTGTGCTTTTATCACGTACCTTCCAGGTTCTATGGCAAGACAGGAGGCTCATATTACGCATTGGAATCTTTACTTCTGAAACCACAGCAGCAAAGAAAAATCTTTTGCAAACAAAAAAAGGTTTCAATAACAGAACTAACAGAGTTCAATGTCAATGTAGGGTAACTCCCCAATCCATCATGGAGGACAGGTCATGCCCTGCAGGAGACCAATGAGCGGGGACCCTCCTCTATATAAATCCTTTACTCCAACCCCAACTCCTCTTTCTTTGCTGCTGACACCACCGCTAAGTCACTCCTTTTAGTTGTGTCTTGCATATTAGTCAGAAGTAGTAGGCCTTAGTACATTAAGGCCGTAAATTGTGTATATGTATTTGTTAATATATATTGGGTCCTTTATTGTATAAGGAAGTTGTTCTGCTTTAACATTGTATCTGGGAGGCCGTGTGCGGCCGTTGCTTTTATTAATGTGTTGTTTTTGTTCCAATGTTAATGCTTGCGCTGGTTTACCTCTGGGTATTAAGCGCGTTATAATAGCAGCTGACCGCTTGGCTGGAGCCTTCTCCCAGCCCGCATGTGAAGCTTCTAGTGAGTGTGTGCTGTTTGTTTTCTTTAATCCCGTGCACGCCGGTTTTATGGAAGCTTTTTCTTCAGATCCAGCGTGCACAGACTATTTGATTTAGAGGTCGCCTGGGAGTACCAGGTGCTGTAGAGGGCTTGCCTGCCCTGCTGTGGTCCGGTTGCGCGCCGGTCTGAAGGAAGCTGCTAAAGCTTCAGACCCGGCGCGCATGGGCCTCTGTGTTTGTTTTAAAAACGCCTGGGAGTTCCAGGTACTGTAGAGGGCTTGCCTGCCCTGTGGCAGTCCCGTTGCGCGCTGTATGAAGGAAGCTGATAAAGCTTCAGACCCGGCATGCTCAGGCCTCTTTGTTTGAAAATGCGTGGGAGTACCAGGTGCTGTCGAGGGCTTGCCTGCCCTATTGTGGTCCCGTTGCGCAACAGTCTGAAGGATGCTGCAAAAAATGCCTCAGACCCGCCGCGCACGGGTCTCCTTGATTTAAGAGACTCCTGGGAATACCAGGCGCTGTAGGCTAGTGGGCTTGCCTGCCCTTTATGGTGTGCGCCGGTCTGATAGAAGCTTCTGTTTCAGACCTGGCGCCCACGGGCCCTGTGTTTTCTTTTCAAGTGAATAGTTTATTATGTAGAAAAGCTTCTGCTTCAGTCCAGAAGCAGGATAGCTCATTGATAGAGCCTGGGTTTGTTTCCCATCAAGTCCAGTACATATTTATTTATATATGTTTTTTTTTTTAATTTATATTTTTTATTTCATATTTAAATAAGAATATTTTGTAATATATATTTGGGACCCGCCCGCTCAAGAGCCTGATGCACTGCCAGACTGCAGCTTTGTTTAAGAACTGCATATGGCATTGGTGATTACCTTCACTGTAGGTGTGCCATAACCTGCTCGGTGGCAGGCTTTGCCTGTGTTCTACTGCAAGGTTGCCCCCTCGTGTACTTCTGGTTACCACACCCTGCTAGGGTGAGCAGTTTGAGGTGCACTTGCTCAGTGTACTCTTTTGCCAAACAATATTTTTAAGCTGTGCGTGAAGCACATTAATGTTTTTCCTGTTGGCAGTAGCCCGGATGTCTCAACGTTTTTCCTGTTGGCAGTAGCCCGGATGTCTCAGTAAGCATCAGCTTTTTATAAGAGGCCTGGCTTCGGACCCCTGTTGGGGCATAACCCCACTTCCTAGGGGTATTCATTTGTATTTTATATTTATTTTATATCTATTTATTTATTTAGTAGTTAAAAAAAAAAGTGTGTTTGGAGGTTGTCATTAACAGACCTATAGGGGGGCCCTACCTTCCTCTCTGGCCATCACTCAGGTGCTAACCTTAGTCTTTTCAGTAAAATTCTGTTGGCACATCGATTAGTTAGTTTCAGGACAACTCAGTCCGCTTCCTTAGGCATTTCTTTCCCAATAACAATTGCCTGCTCAGTCCCTATTTCCTTATACAAATAATTGGTGATCTCTACTCTACTCGCCTTCTTAAGGCGTTAAAATATTAGACCAACAGTCATGGTATCCTTCTTTGCCCAGAAAAGGGAAAGACCCCAAAAAAAGCCCCCAAAATGGGGATAGATGAAGACTGGAAGGATGGTAACCATGTGTTGTTTTAGATTACTGAGTTTTCTTTCGACTATCTGCAATATCCACTGATTTCCCTAATGATGTGCACGGGCTGTGGGGCATGATTTGCGCATGGGGTTTGCCTGCTCGGCAACACCATTTCCAATCCTTAAAGGGTGGCGTGTTTTCCCTTACTATTTGTCCCAATATGTCATTAAACAAGCCAATATTAAAATATTAGCGGGGACAAGGTCAGCTCAAAGGCCACTGTTTAGTCTTGTAAGCAAGACAATGTTGAGCAACCCAGGGTCTGACCCTGATGCAGTGTTTAGGAAACACTTGCTGATATCGGAGGGAAAGATGACCTAATAATAACCTTATAGAGCCCGCCCCTATAGCCTTTTCCTCCCAAGACTTTGCCTATCCCGCTAATGCGTCTAGCGGTGTATAGAATTTCTCCTCTGCTCGAGGAGTACAAGCACAGTTTTTTGCCCTCAAGGTGTTTCTCATTGCAGTTTATAGATGGCTGTTTATTTTCATTCTTTTTCCCTTGACAGTTTTCTCCTTGATCCTTTCCCCTGATCTCTGGAGAAGCCAGTCACACTTTCAGGCATGCAGAGGTCAGGCCTCAATTTGGAAGGGATGGTGGTCCCAGTATTCCTTCACAGTTTTTTCAATTACTGAGCACAATAATTATCCCAAGGCCCTACCACTCCCCCGCCACCCTTTTATGTGGGGGGGATTGCTTAATAAAGTTACACCACTGGGAGGAACTCCTGATGGTTTTCTGTTTTCCCTTTAGCAGAAGTTCTAGTTCATGACCAGTGCGGAGCATGCGCTGGACATTTTGCTTCCCGTCTGTTCCCTTTCCACTTCACCAGTTTCCTGGTATTTCACTAAGTTAGCGGAGCCACTGCAGGCTCACCTCAGGTCCTAAGAGGTCCGGTTGATGCTTGCTTTTATTTCTGGTTAAGTTCTCTGTTTTTCCAGTGTCCAGTGGAGTTAGCAGGGTCCCTCTCTTACAGTCATGGGGGGTTGGTTATATGTGCAAGAGCATATATTGAAGAGGTGTACGGTGCACCCTCTGGGTTTTTCCTTAGATAAATGGAGGAAGTTTATCTCTTTCTCTAGGAAGGGAGAATCTCCCTCAGTGGGATAGAGGGGACTGCGAGGGGTGTTCTTTTCCATTCATGTTATTACCGCCTCTCTATCACAGGGCGTTTCAACGACTGAGCATTAGCCATCCCCAGAAGTGTCTGTCCGTGCGATTGCTCAAGGGCAGGGAGACACTTCATTAGTGGTTGAGTCACTTAGCTGCCCGCATGGCAGGTAGACCTTTTGGTTGCCTCTAGAGATTGTTCTGGATTAAAGTGCCAGCACAGTGTGTTGGGGGTGCCAAGATTGTTCGGATTTACTAAGACGGACGTTAGTCCTCCTCCAGTGAGCAACTTCATATTAACTGTTTAGGTGCTCTGTTTCTTTGCAGTCTAGAGTCTTTCTCAAGACTATGGAATTTAGTGTGTCCTCTTTCGGTTAGTTTGTTCCTCTAGGGGATTTATGCCATGGGGAGGGAATAAGGTCCAAGCACCTAACTCATCTAGCATAAGAGTCTGGCATCGCTATGATGCCAGCGGTTGGATGTAGGATACGTTTTTTCTCTTTGCCAAGTTCTGTCTCTTAAGGGTCAGGTTTATGTAAATATCTCCCTACTGTCATGATAGCAGAGTCTGTGTTTAAGGGCTCAGGAGGTCTTAAGGGTCCCAGTCTTTACGACTGGGCGGATTTAACTCTTTCTGGTGTTTTTCAAGCATTTCGGGAATATCTTTTTGTCATCAGTGCCCCTTGTTGGGCTCTTCTTAGTCAGGGTGCTATCTGCTGGGTTTCAGGTGTGTGGCTCCACTCTTCCATCCCGCTTCTGCCTCCAGAAGACGTAATACATTTCTTGATGTAGAAAGATTTACTGGTATACAGGTGTTACATATGACTGGGGACATTTGTGTAGTTAAGGACGGGTCTCGGGGTAGACACTTCTGGGTGCACACGACCCTCAAGTCTTTTGCGTTTAAGTTCACCTAAGATAGGTTTGTCTTATAACATGTTAATAAAGTGTCCGTTTGACTCCTGCTTTGGCCTTCTAATTGAGATTTGCCTTTCCAACACTGTTCCCCAGAGTAGTCATGTGATATGTTTTGTTTCTAATACGATTTCTTTCATCACCACATGGGATGGAGCCAACAAAGCTTTCACCCCTCAAGGGGTAATTTTTTTTATCTCCAGGAGAACTAAGTGTTTAACTTCTTATGTTTACTATCTAGGTTTACCATACGATGATATGACTTTAAGTGTTTTAAATGTTTGGTGTTGAAGACAGAAGAGCTTACTACTCCTAATGCCTTTTTCCTGCCCATTTCTATAGGCAGACTTGTTGTCTAGCCCCTGCCCCCCCCTTTTTTAACCAGGTGGTTTTGGTTGCTTGTGAGGAACACTGGAGTTGGCACATCTTCCTCATTATTTACAGTTAAGACTGCTATGCCTTATAGGACAGTTCTTGGGGCAGTTTAGCCTGGGAGATTACATTTTGCAATCAGTTGATTGGTCAAAATGCAAACCTTTTAAACACTTCTTCTTCTCCTTTTATTCTATTGTCTCTATTGTATTGATCATGTTGTAATTCTTATGATGCAAGGGCTTCAAACTTGCATAATATGAGCCCCCTGTCTTGCCATAGAATGACTAATCCGCCTCACTAGCGTGAGAAGGTGGTTTAGATTCTATTAAAGACAAGGAGGCGAGTATTATCCCGCCCCCCTTTCTTTCGTTTGTTGTTTCTTTCCACCCACACATCTTTGTTCTTGTTACAGCTTCAGGCTGAGAGGTTATCTTCAGGAGCTTTGGTCACAGTTACAAGATGTAGAGAGTGCGTGATCCAGGAGCTTCGCTGGATACTTATCATCTGGTCTGTGCAGTGAACGCCTGGGTCAAGACAGCTACAGAAAGAGGAGTTGGGGTTGGAGTAAAGGACTTATATAGAGGAGGGTCCATGCTCATTGGACTCCTGCAGGGCATGACCTGTCCTCCATGATGGATTGGGGAGTTCCCCTACATTGACATTGAACTCTGTTAGTTCTGTTATTGAAACTTTTTTTTGCTTGTAAAAGTTTTTTCTTTGCTGCTGTGGTTTCAGAAGTAAAGATTGTAATGCATAATACTCCCCTCCTTGTCTTTAATAGAATCTAAACCCCCTTCTCACATTAGTGAGGGGGATTAGTCATTGTGCATTCTGATTCCTCCCAGTAGCCACTAGATAGATCTGTGTGTGTCCCAATATCAGGCCGTTCAGGAGCCCTCTTGTACTGCTCCCAGTGTAATTACAGGCCCGTCCATTTAGCCTTGCGCGTGTCCCCACACGTTCGTCCCACAGCCTGCTCTTCCTATTAGGGTCTGTGACCCATTCGCTCTTTTTCTGAACCAGTCTGCCCCATTTTCATTACTGCCCGTCGCAGTGCACACGCTGCGGTTGCCGCCAGTCCCTCACGACACCCCTCATTCACTGGCCCGCACTTCAGGACCCAGTGCCTCCTGCTGCAGGCTGTCTTCACACACCGACGGCACTCCCTCTTGACCGGGGTTGTGCCTTTCTCCTCAGCGGCAACACACAGTGCTTCAGTCCGTCGCCGGCGCAGTGGGCAGACCCGCCGTCCACAGCCCCTCCTTCTCCTCAGAGTTCAGCCGCGGCACCGTCCGCCTTCTTTGCCTCGCCAGGCACAGCACTCGTAACCTTCACTTCTCCGATCAGATCACTCCGATTTTCGTCAGCTTTCTTCTCAAAGGGTACAGGACCTCTTCCCATGCCTAGATATATGTTTATGGTGCATCTGCAGGTCAAACCACTGCATGTCAGGATCTGTGAGAGGATCTTGACGTGAGTTCCGTGTAGAAGCTGCCTCACTCCATGGGCTCAAGCCTCGAGCCAACTGCAAAATCATCTATAGAGCCTGAACAGCTGTCAAGACTGTGAAGACGTTTGTTCCCTTTCCATGTATGTGGCGCTTTCACAAATGCTCTGTATGTAATTTGATCAAATGCAATTGAAATTACATTTTAAACAGAATTAAATCATCAGAAAAGGAGGGGCATGGCCAGTGGTGGCATTTCCAGCTCTGGTTGCCCCCAGCAGAATGAAGCCTTATTCTCCCACAAGTAGCCTCATTCCCCTAGTAACCCCCTATGCACTGAAGCAGCCCTCCTCCCCGTGTCTCCGGGGAAAGATTTCCACCCTGCTTGGAGCACCACAGTGGGGAGACCTCTGGCCTGACCTGATGCTGCTTAGATGCTCCAAGATTGTGGGAGCCTGATAAAGGGCAAGTGGTTACTGCAAGTTAAGTCATCTGGGGTTCTGGTACACTTGCAAGTGGCCTGACTGACTTAATGGACATGCCCTACGGGTCACCTCAGTCCACTGGCCTTCAAACAGTAAAATGGGGCCATTATCTGGGATTACCCGAGGGGAGAATTGGATGGGCATACAACTACCACAAGGCAGACGTGATGTCACAGTTCCTATGGCTTTTATCAACACACAGGCAAGGCAGCATTTAAAAACGGGTGCATATTTCTCCACCTCTGCTACCCTGTTCGTTGGGTGCCTGAACTTTGCTCAACTCACGGGAATCACCCTCTTTGGGGACGGATCATTTTTCCATTTAACCTATATCTATCCAAAACCAACCCTTGGCAAATGCCCTGACTCCTATCCTCACATGAGTATCACACACTACATCCAATGTGGCCTTGGGCTATAAGCAAGAATTCATATATTGAGACACGTGAGGAGAAACAGTCCCTAAAGAACGCCTCTTGATAATGAAAAATCATTTATTGGAATGCTTCTCTAAAATCCAATCGGGAATTATAAAATCTAAAGCTAACAATCCAGGCATTGTCTGCAGAACTGGAAAGCTCCAGTGCGAAAATCAGCCAAGACACTTTGCAGCTGGGAGAGTTGACGAAAATGAGTGTTGGACAGGACCTCAACTATGTTGACGTTGAAGACACCAGGAACGAGTTTAGATATTGACCTGGACAAGAGTTGGAAAATTGCCTTTGCTGAGAGAACCTTAGAGCAAAAGGCCTATTCAAGGGTACAGAAGGGCCAAACCTCAAAGCATGGCTCAAACAATTCTTTCAAGATTTGGCACTGGTTGTCATAATAAATGGCATCAATTTTGACCATGCGCATATGGAGGGCCCTCTCCATTGTGGGGCAGAGGCACCGTCAATGGATGTAATTATCATCAAGATGTATCGTCCATTAGCAGGAAAATAACGAGGAGCTTTCTGGCATAGTCCGACACATCACGGCTAGAAAATAATCTCACTAGACATTTCCTTTTGGCTTGGTATGTGAATGAGAGGGTAAAGATGTGCAATGGTGGAAGCGGTGTCCTACACCCTGCAAAGCCTTTCCCGCCTGTGGCCAGGAACACAGCTCGCGCACTGGGAAGAAACAATTCTACAAGGGGGGAAATCACAAAAAGCTCACAGGGAGACACCATCATTCACCTGACTCTTCCAGTAATAACTTGCAGAATTGTAGCCTTGTCTTACTGTGCTCTCTAGGGAGACACCCCTGCGCTGATGTTTGTTACTGGCTTTGAGTTGAATGGAATCATCACAATGGGGGCTGCATTTCCACCTCACATATCACCAGCACAGCGGGGGAGCACCCCTAGGTCGCCTCAATAATGGGGGTAACTACTGATTATTTTGTTAAAGCAGGCAGGATGTCTTGGAGATCCCAGTTTATTTGCTCTAAAGATGGCCACCATGATCGGTGGAGTGAGCGGGACTGGGTTGCTAGGGTGGCCATTAGGTTTGTCGATAGTTGGTGCTTTCTTTTAAAAATTGCCCTTGTTTTCTTTATTTTCTTTTGGGATTACTTCATTCTTTCTATCTAGTAAATAATTAAATTTTGTGTTTGCTCTTCAAAACAGGTCAGATGGTAGAAGGGTGACATGTCCATTCAAACTTTCCACTTGGCACAAGCGGGCTCACCTTTTGTACTTCCTGTGTGATGAAGTGGGTGATGTGCCCTATATTCAGGGGACCCACCTGCTCTGCCAAGATACTGTCAGATTGCGTTGCAAACATCCAGTTCAATTCTTTGCCCGTGCCCCAGCCGAAGAAAAGGAGACTGGGACGGGCATTCTGTTTGGCAATAAGACCCATTGTCAGTTGGAACATATTTAGCTGGGCAGTGAAATGCCATAAAATCACATAAAACAAATAGAACTATATCTTGACAGGAAAGCTATTAAAATATACTTATAAACACATAAATGAGAAAAGTATGAAATATTATATACAAATACATCAATATAATATTCATCAGGGCTGAATCAAAGTTATATCAAAAATTACAATAGTCTGATAAATAAATTCTGAAATCCAGCTAATAGTTAAGACAATACTATGAAACCTTCCAGAAGTTATAAACAGTGAATTCTTAATAGCATCACTTGGGTAGACATAATTAGCGGCTTGAATCATTAGGATGGGCACTTATACCATACCCCTTTTTCTCAGTTTCCAAATATGTTTCAAATATTGTGAAATTCACCAGAACACTGCTTTCGATTGTGTTTGAAAACAAAGGTTAAGGGCCTGGTTGGTTTATCTGATGCTGCTGTTTCTAAATACCAGTAGAAGATACCATTTTGTTGCTATTTTATAAAATGGGTAAAGAAGGAAAGGTGGTTAAAATATTCCTGGAATGAGGAACACAATTTGCACTCCTCCGAGAACTCCCTTTTCCATTTGCATCGAAATACTTCTATGGGTATAATAACCTAGCTTTGCTGTTCCAAATCACTGACAGGTATACTTTTTGACACAAAAAATGTTTCCTATCTAGATATTTGGAAATTAGCCCTGAAGAGGAAACTGTTGCCAGTTTGTCCATAAAAAATGCCTCACACGATCCAGCATACTCTCCCAGAGGGTAGTTAATTTCAGGTCCCTAGCTGTTTGGCGGATAACCTGGAAACATACTAGTTTAGATGCGCTCCCTGGATTCAAAACATCTCTCCAGGCTTCCTTGTATGGGGCTAGTCGTTCCCTAGTCCACAGTTTCTTACCCATTGCGATTTGGATAAACAATTAGCAGACAAGGATGACTGATTCTTACTTTTGGTGATTCCTTGGAGAGTTCGAGATTAACTATAGTAACAGTCTATGCTACAAACCAGGTTTAAAAGTCATAATTATGGCATTTGTGGTGGGTTCCCTGTTCTTGAAAGGGATCTCCAATCTTATCCGTAGACAGCTCTCAAAGAAATAAGTAGTTAGGAATTAAACCAAGTCTCTAAAGGCACACTGTGATTGTTAAAGGAAAGATGGCTGTTTGACATCTGCTGAGTAGAATACCCTCTAGGCAAGGAGTTCACATTTTACCCTACACACATACAGTATATACACTAAGCTTGATCACAGTATGGTGGGTGAGCATTTTATCCATCTTGCAGAATCCTTTAGATATCACGTGGTTTAATCATGCTCCAGGTTTTTATCATCCTACCCTTGTAACTAGCGGTAGTATGCCCTAAGACCTGGAAGCGAAAAGCTTCACTCTTAAGTCTTTAAAAAAGAACTAGTGATGAATAGGGCAAACTACTTTATTGATAAATTATCAACTGAGGTTAAATCATATACACAATGGGCGACTTTAAAGGGGAATTTTTGTACAAATAGCAGCTCGCTGGAAAATACTGTATAATTATAAGGGTAGTCAGTCTCGTATGAGCCTAGAGCCTTACAGTTGTGAGACAAAGGGACAGGTTCTAGAAACGTCATACTCCAAATTTAATTGAAAAGACATCAAATCAAATAAAGCTGAATTTGTTTTTGGTTACAAGGGTGTGGTGGGTTTTTTGCCAGAAAATTGAAAGCAAGTTCAATTGCCTGCAACCACAAACATAAAAAAATAGACCAGACGGTACCAATGTCTATAGAGTAATGCATAAGCTTTTTCTAAGCGTAAGAGATAGTGCTAAACCAGTTGGGCAAGAGATTCCATCTGATCCTAAGACTAATCCTTTGAGCAACGCTATCTCGGACATCTCCATGATGGGGGCCACTGTTCTGACTGAACTATCCAAACGTGCACGACTCTCTTTAGGTCCTTCTACTCCTGCTACTGGTAGACATGGTGCTTTGGAACATGTACACTTGCCCATTCCAAGTGAAAAAGATGTGCATGTTACTAAGCTACCTGCAGACTCTAAAATGGAAAACGTTGAGTTAACGGCTAATAGGAACATGAGTCCATTAACAATTGCACAGTTAAAAGCATTCAGGATGGCTATGTTCCAATTACAATCTGAAGGGGTGACTGAACAAATTGCACCTAGAAATAATCAGGAAAATGGTGGGTTTTCTAGTCCTGTTGACTTAACCACAACACAGAGGATAAACTACGAGCCTGGACTTAATACATTCTCAGCACCCTCTCCTGTTGCGTATTCATCAGAAAAGATGGACTCACAATTTCCTGTTATAAGTAGAATCCTCAATCTCCTAGATAAAGGACTCATTTGGAAATAAGAGCGCTCAAACAATCAAACATGGAGATCCTGGCAAGTATCAGCAAGATAGAAGGAATGTTGTGCTTCCCAGCAATATAGCCTCTAAGATTTCTTTTCGAGAGTGTGCCCCTCAGACAAATCATCAGGAAACCATGTTAAAGGGTTCCCAAACAGTAATTGGAGGGAATGCAGCTATGTTTTTGACACAATCATTTTCGCAAGCGGTGCTAGGTCAAAAGGAAGAGGTGCCACTCAACGAAAATGATTCTAATGTACAAATACAAAACCGGCAAGGTGGAAAGTTGCTCGGAATTGTGGAGATGTTCACTAAAATCACCAGTGATTTAGCATGTTTGGCTAGTCACATAGGGCTTTCCTTGGAAGAACACAATGATCCATGTATTGCAACATTGGGGGACAGTCCTCCATTTGTTCAGGTGCTTGAACTTCAGCAGAAGGAGGAATTCAGAGAAGAAACTCCAGCAAATGTTAGTGTGGAGAGTGGATCAGACAGAGAGGATTTGAGTTTTAAAAAAATACCTTTCATGTCCCGCAAGCAGAGGCGTTTACACGTAAGGGTCATAAAACATACTCAAAAAACAAAAAATCTCCCTTATCCACTAAATAAAAAAAAATAAAAAAATGTTTTCAAAGATAATGATGTGAACGGGAAGTCTTCAAATGATGGGCGGATTATGGATGAAGCTGCAGTAGACCTAGATCAACTAAATGCTGAAAGTAAGCTTGCTCTGCAGCTTCCACATGGAAATGAGGATTCAGAGTGCCATAAAAAAAGAAAAAAGAAAATCCAATCATGAACAAACAAACTCCCAAACAACAACGGGACAAACAAAATGATAAAGGGGGGTGCACGGAAAAAGGGAATGTATTAGAGACACTCCCCGCACACACAAGTCAACAACTAATTGCATGCAGGGTGCAAGCAAATACAACTCTCCTCCTCTTATCCTATTAAGGTGATTTTCACTAAAACTTTAAATCAGACGAATGGTCCTAACACTGCATTATTGACGCAGGGATATGCAGGGCTACCCAAAGGCCCCCCAAGTAAGCCTCAGATGACAGAGACAAAACAGCCTAATGTGGTGAAAAGGCAGACTCTAACATGGATCAAGAGCCAACATCCAAATCAACATCCAAATGATGTTTCTCCCATCCCTGATCCTCCGTTAAGTAGGGAAAGAAATGTGCAGGGAATAGCGCAAAAGGGAGAATGTGAGGGAGACCTGTACTCATGTGAGGAAGAGGCCTTAGCGATATTGAATCCTGCCACTGTTGTGGGTTGGAGTAGTGATCCAAACATACATGGCAAGACACGATTGAATAGAGAATTTATTTTCAAAATCTTCTATAAAATCCCGATGCTAAGACTTCTGAACTCGAATGATGTTGAATGGGTGAAATTGGCTAATGTAAATAATGGGAGAATGATATGTAAGGTATCCTCATCCATCATTCTAAAACAGATATGGGATTTTAAAATGGAATTCTCTCATTTGTGGTTGCAAATGAACCTACTGTATGATGAGAAAAAGGCTCTTCGGTACTTGAACTATGTAGCACCTCAGCCTGAGACTGGCTTTGGCATCTCCAATAGGGATGGTGCATCTTCCACTCCTTCTTCGGATGCTATTGCTCAATTAGCAGCAATTGCATTAAACATAAAGGATTGGTCATGGATAGGCAATTTAGTTAATGCTATAACGAACAGTAACACAGTGAATCAGTCACGGTAGTTGAAATAGCAACCAGGTATTTTCTTGGAATGTATGTGGGTACCACAATTTCTTCTCAGCACTGAAGTCAAATAGTATGTTCAGTAAACCAGCAATTATTTTGTTGCAGGAGACGAGGCTCACTAAACAGATGTCAGTGGGTGGTTACTGTGTTATATCTAGTCCTGCTAGTAGGTGTGGGAAGGGACGCCCTTCTGGCGGCCTGGCAATCCTGATCAATAACAGGATCAATACCCATTATATGGTATCATATTCATCAACTAATATTTTGGCTTTCGACATTGAACTAACTGCTGGGAAGAAGGAGATGTTTTTGCTCATAAATGTATACTTTAATCCACAGACACAGAATATGGAGGAATTTATCAATACTTTTGATGTAATTTTTGAAAATGCTGTAGTGAGTAACAAGTATGAGCGTATTATTGTTGGAGGTGATTTTAATGCAGGTTGTCTAGGGACATGCAGGATATAAGCGCATGTAGCCTCAAACAACCAAAAAAAAGCTGTCAGAACTGGTATGCGATGGAAAGATTTCTTCCGGGCGTGGAGTATGAGATTTGTAAGACTTCACCAAGACACTCTACAACACACGTGGCATAGGGATAACCATGTGTCAACAATTGATTTTTTTGTTATATCTGAGAGTTTGGTAAATCTATGCTCATTGACCAATTCCATAGATGTGGGTTTGAGTGATCACTGCATTATTTGAATTGAAATAGAACTTCTGTGGAATGCAGTTGGGAAATGTTCCCGAATTGGCCCTGGTAGAAATAGAGCGTCTCCTGGGCATTATTCGATGGAACAAATATTTATGCCTGAAATTGGTGAAAAATCTAAATAGATTGACTGTATATGATCATGATTTTGATTACACAGTACAGGATCTTATTACTATTGAAAATCTCAATAATGAAATTATAAGAGACTCCTTAATTCGGTTTTCTGAAAACCACCTGAAGAATCAGATAACACATCCACATCACTTTGACACACACATAGCAGCGCTTAAGAAGAAAAAACATGGGGGGGCGTGGCCAGCAGCCATCCGATGAGGACGTGAGCATGTGCTGCTTCCGCGCCACTGGCCTTATCCTGCCGAAATCCTGCACAAAAATATATCCGTGCTGAACCCTGAAATACTCCAGCGGTGTGTGAGACTTTCCTGCACCGAATTGCGGTGCTCCGATGCAAATCCGCAAGGGGAATCGCCGTCCCGATCGAGTGGAAGTTACAGGAACCGTAACAAGTACGGAGCCCAAGATGGCCGCCATAATTGCGACCGCGCACTAGCTGACGGTCCGAGAGGGAAACAACGATCTCCTGCGGCGTGGGCGCGCACCAGGAACAGCTCTGGTGGGCTCTGCAGCCAATACCCTGACCACGACGGCGAGGAGATCGTGCCATGCTGACGGCTGCGAGGTGAGCGCCTCTGCCTGCGCGGACACCCTTTCGGTCCGGGGACCCGGAGCGGGCTCGGAGTGGGACGCTTGGCGTGGCAGTGTTGGAGCCGCCGGGTGGCGTCCGGCTCCTACGGACCGCTCCCCCTCACAGCCGAGGGGGGAGGGGGAGCGCGAGCGAGCCCCGCGGCTGGGCGCGCTGCGGACCGGCGGCTGAGGAGGACACGCGGCGCACCGGCGGGTGCTCCGACTAGCGTAGAGTGCCCGCACCGTGCCCCCTGCAGCTGGAGACGCGGACCCGCTACTCGAGACCTGGAACATCCGGCAATGTGGTAAGGTGTGGGGAAGGTGGGATAGAGAGTGCTGGTGACCCACCCCCTCCACCCCCCACAGGCGAAGGCCCTCCACCTGGGGCCACAATCTCTACCGGCACCTGCTGACAACTTGGGCTGTAAACCTCCTCTCAATTCTGGGGCATAACAGGCGATCCCACATTGTTAAGAACAAGTGCCCCAGCACTGACAACGAGGGAGAAGTCGTAAACCCCTACTGGAACTCTGTAAGCGACAAGGGAGGAAGTGAATGAACTCCTCAGTCCAACAGATGTAACTCACAACAAGCTCATCCGACCCCATTGAAAACCATCCTTCCCTTTAGAGGGACCATCCAGCGGAGCACGACGTGGACTGGTGTCAGACCCGGTGGCGCCCAGCCTGTGACACCCTGCCACAGCGGCGTGCTGCCCAGTTTTTGTGACTGCTACCAAGGGACAGAACCACAGGGCCCCGGTGGGCGCTATAAAGCTGTGACCGATTCGCAATTCACAAATACGCGCACCTACACCGTCTTGACCTTCGGGCAGTGTATCAGAGCTGCTGAATGTGTGGCTAATGGACATTGTTTGGACAAGTGAACTGTAAAGTTAGCACAAATATAAACAGCTGCTGGTCGCAGCGTGCCCGGCGCCACTGCAACCACCATCAGTAACTTACCAATAGTGCCTATTCCCAACGCCTGGCGGGCACCCCCCCTCTGGGACCAGACATCAGCGTTCTACACCAGTACCCTAACAAGCAGAAAAATGGGTAAGGATAAGCTCAGGAAAACATCCACACAGAGCAGGATCGATCAATATGCAGCCATACCAGCACCCCGCTCACCAGAGAGGCCACCACCGGTCGATCCAGATCATGTGGACAATATTTCCCTAATTCCCTAAGAGACATTATGAGCGCCATTACCAACTCCAGGACCTCGATGGAAAAAAAGATGGACAGTATTGGTGCAGACTTGTCCCTGTTGCGCCATGATCTGCAAAAGCTGACCTCCCGTACGGGAGAGGCAGAGACACAAATCTCTGAAACCGAGGATGGCCTGCGAGGAGTAAATCGGCAAGTAACGAGTATGCTAGCACGGATAAAGACCCTGGAAGCAAGAGTGGACGATAGCGAGGGTAGATCCCGGCGCAATAATATCCGTATAATCGGCCTGCTGGAAAAAACCAAAGAGGAATGCATGGAACTCTTCCTTGAGGACTGGTTGGCGAATATCTATGACGGAGAGTCATTCTCTAAATTCTTCTCTATCGAGCGGCCCACCGTATCCCAGCTGGCAAAGTGATACCAGGAGCTCCACCACGCACAGTAATTGCCATATGTTTTAACTTTAGAGATAGGGACACTGTACTCCAATTGGCAAGGTCGGAGGGCACGGTCACATTCAACAGATCGAAAATAGCCTTTTTCCCCGATTTCACCAGGGAAGTACAGAAAGCGCGACAGTCATTTGACCCGCTCAAGAAACGCTTGCAATCAATGGGTGTCAAATATGGGCTGCTTTTCCCTGCCCAACTCAAGATATTTCATGGGGGCACGACCGTGCACTTCACCGACCCCAGAGAGGCGTGGAGCTGGGCCGAACGGCACATAGAAGGGAACTGGAACACGGAGAGAAGAGGGAGGGATAGACGCAATAGTCCTCGCCCAGAACGACCGCCAGAACAGGACCAACAGCATCGGCCACAACCAGGAAATCCGCAGCGGGAAGAAGTATGAAATGGGTGCAGTTCTGGGCAGAATGACAAGGTTACTAAATTTAGGAGCGCCACAAAGTTCTCGCTCCCTACGCCAATCTACCCACGGAATACAATCAGGCCAGTGGCCGAACAGCCACCTGCCCCACGAACTAAGACTA
This sequence comes from Ambystoma mexicanum, assembly GCF_040938575.1. Taxonomy (NCBI): domain Eukaryota; kingdom Metazoa; phylum Chordata; class Amphibia; order Caudata; family Ambystomatidae; genus Ambystoma; species Ambystoma mexicanum. The sequence goes on along the minus strand of NC_090934.1, from coordinate 306,070,423 downwards.
AGACTAAAACTAAGAATTCTGCGTCGGCACCACAGGAAGGTGCTGTAAAGTTCACGGAGAGCTACCCCGGGTGGCCGTTGACTGAAGTTCATGTGCCACTGAGAGTAGCTTAGTTAAGTTTACTTGTTCTGTTTAAATTTCGGGCGACAGATACTCCAGGTTGGGTGGGAGTATAGGGAGGGGGGTCAGGTAACACTATATACTACTGAGGCAGTAGATGCCTCCAGGGGAACGAGGGACGGAGTTGGGGGGGGGAGTTTTTGGTTTTGTTTTTATCTCTGTTCATGTATGGTCCGACAACACTAAACACTCACTCCTACGAATCCGCACCACACGGCGAGACAACAGACTGGGTTTCTTCCCAGAATCCTACATGCACCGCCCAACAGTAACCCGCCCCCCACCCAGATGACAAGAGCTGGATCTGATACATATCACGACGTCCCCTGACATGGAATGTCAATGGGTTGGGTAGTGGGATAAAATGCAGATTGGTCACCCAGGAGCGTTAAACAGGCAAGCACCGGATGTGGCGCTGCTCACAGAAACACATCTGGTGGGCATCACATGCAACCTATTTAAACGTGGTAACTATCGCACAGCACTGCACTCAGGTTTTACTTCAGGCTCAAGAGGGGTCCTCATATTGATCCACAAGAAGTTACCTCTCACACTTTCTAGTGTGTCACAGAACACAGGAGGCAAATACGTGCACATGACAGGAACCCTATGGAATCAAACCATAACAATACTAGCCATTTATGCACCACCCACGTTGTTGCCAAATCTCATAGAAGACATAACTCCCCTGATAATGCAGGATTCCTCAGACACACTAATTCTCGGTGGCGATTTTAATGATGTTATGAACCTGGGAATGGACCGCACACACCTAAGGGGCAGGAATCCAGACACTCACAGAAGGCTGGCTACCTTCATAGCAGCACTGGGGCTGAAAGACTTATGGCGCGACCTTCACCCCAAGAGTCGAGAATGCTCATTCCACTCGGGCGTCCATGCATCCCTCTCTAGACTTGACTACTTCTTCGTACCAACCACAGAGTTGCACAGAGTACTTAACGCCACCCTACTCCCGCGTGGCATCTCTGATCATTCGCCCCTATTAATAGAATTGTCAACGACAAGGCCAATCCCTCCACCTTAACAATTATTACTTAGGCTTCCCGGAGCTTGTAGAACGCATTCAAGAAACTACAACCAATTACTTTGAACTAAACGCAGGGTCAATTGATAACCCAGGAATGTTATGGGAAGCGTATAAGCCGGTTTTGCGGGGAGAGATTATCTCCTGGACAGCGGCACACAAACAAGTTCAAAAAGTAAAAGAGGCTGAAGAACAGGTGGAACATGCAGAACGCGCACATCTGGCGCGAGACCTGCCTGAAACTAATCGAGCATTGGTCCTTGCCCAAAATAAAATGCACAATGTAGCCCTAGACAACGCTAAACAGGCACACAGTACAATGCGCTCCAGATTATATGAGACTGGAGATAAGGCGGGTAAAATGTTAGCCTGGCTGGAGCACAGAGATGAAGGGCATAAGCAGGTCAGGATGATTAAACCCGAAAACTCGGAACCGCTGTGGACAGATCAGGATATTGCAGAAGGATTTGCAGCTTACTATGCGACACTGTATGGGTCACCGGAAGCCCCTACCAACCTCTCTGTATTAAATGGGATTACCCTCCCTACCCTAACGGGCGCACAGAGAGAACTACTGGAGGCAACCATTACTGAAGAGGAGCTAGGGTTGGCCATGTCACAACTACACCCTGGGAAAACACCGGGTCCGAACGGCATCCCGGTGGAGACATGGAAAGGGATACAACGAAGCGCGATTCTTCCACATCTTCTGCAGATGTACACACATTCGAGGGAGCAGGGCCAGCTCCCCCCAGACCTACGGAGAGCCACCATAATAGTGATCCCCAAACCAGATAGGCCCCCAGAGAAATGTAGTTCGTACAGGCCGATCTCGTTAATCAACACTGAAACCAAGATCCTAGCGAAAGCATTAGCAAATCGACTGCAGAAGGTTATCCTGTCACTGATACATCCAGACAAGTGCGGCTTTATGCCCCAGAGGTCTACGCGTATGAATATACACAGACTGCACGCTGCACTCGAAAAATCCTCCCTCCTGCAGGGTCCCTTAGCGTTATTAACAATAGACTTCGAGAAAGCCTTCGACTCGGTGCACTGGCTAGCACTGTGGGAAATAATGCGTCAAATAGGTTTCGGTGACCAATTCCTGGGATGGGTGCAGCTGCTATACAAGTCCCCAGAGGCCATGACCAGAGTAAATGGGTGGCTCTCGCATCCATTTAGATTGGGCAAGGGGACACGACAGGGCTGCCCCTTGTCTGCAATGCTTTTTGCGCTTGCCATAGAGCCATTGGCGATTCTGTTGAGAGAATCACAAACGTGGAAGGGTTTCCGCTGGACAGATGATTGGGAGGATAAGGTCTCATTATATGCAGATGACCTGCTCCTGTATCTATCAGACCCCATAACCTCTTGCCCAACAGTGATACGCTTACTGAATGAATACAAATCTTTTAGTGGTTTGAGGGTAAACTGGTCGAAATCCATACTGTTTCCAGTGAAAGAGATAGGTAGCATAGGGATACAGAATTGCCCCTTCTGTGTAGGAGTTAACCAATTTCGATACCCGGGGGTTCAGATAACAACAAACTTAAACGATTACGTAGAGAAAAATCTCCATCCAATCATAAACCGCTTTGCAGAGGACGTCAAACATTGGAACGCCCTTCCACTGACCCTGCTGGGGAGAGCAGCATTATTATTATTTTTTTTTATTTAAAATGCATTTGGTTTACATCTTAAACCTTACATTTATCATTCACATTCAGTTTACATTATTCTCCTTATAAAAAATTTCAAAAACAAACACCAGACATCATTTATCTTTTATCCTTCTTCATTACTGTTACTATTGTCCAGCGTAATGTTTTCCCAGAAGTGAACTATGGTTGCGACCATCTTTCTATTATTTCCTATTAAGATGTGACTCCATCTTTCTTCTTTTTCCATTTCTACTGTGGCACTAAAGTATTTGGCGCTAAAGAGCAGTCTCTTTTGGTTTAGTGCCTCGCATTCCATAGTTACGTGATATAGCGTTTCGGTTTTCCCTCTTGTTTGACAGAATCTGCAGTCGCTATTTGCACTTTTATTTTGGCTCCATTTCCCCTGCACTTCTCTTGTTGGCAGTAGGTTCAGTCTGAATCTTAGGAACATGTCTCTAATTCTTCGATCCGGATATAATTTTAAGTAATTTGGAAGTTGATTAAGTGCTCTTTCTTCTCCCTCGCATTTGAGTGTCATTTCATATTGATCTTTCTGCACTTGAGTTTCAATCCAATCGGTTCTACTCAGTTTCTTTTTTGCGATTTGAGGCATTTTCGTCAACGTCTCCAGTGTGATTCCTTTTTTGTTACATATACACATGGCTGCTTCTTTCCATTTGTCCAGTGTAACATCGTTGACGTGTACTTTTGAAGTTCTTAGGATTTCCAATGCTGGTATCTTTTCTTCGCTGTTCATTTTTCTGTAGAAGTCTATTATTTTCCATTTGATTATTGATTCTAATGATTGGAGGCCCAATTCATAGCGTATCCATATCATAGGCATGTTCTGGGGTAGACTTAGTACTTTTCGCCAATAAATCGCTTCCAATTTCATCCATATGGTTCTATCATGGTTAATCATAGTTTCGGCACCTTATGCAAGGATTGCTGTCACTTTTTGCTTATAAAAGGTTACCGCTGGTATAAGCGAAAATTTTCCGAATTTCTTGACAGGCCTTGTCTGGCTAACATTCTGGTTTTTGCTTTTAGCTGTTCTGCCCATGGTGCTTCTGTCAGAGATTGGTTGATCCATATCCCTAGATATTTATAAGTTGTAACCTGGATCAGTTTCTCTTCCTGGAGGTAAAATTGGAATGTTCTTTTCCTATTTGAATTCTTCTTTGTTAGGTGCATGATTCTTGTTTTCTTAGTGTTTATTGTCAGTTCATTTTGTTCCATGTATTCATAGGTTTTGTTAAGAGCTTTTTGTAATCTGCACGGTGTTTTTGCTAATAAAATGATATCATCTGCATAGATCACACAAGGTACTGCAGTCGCATTTAATTTTGGTGGATTGATGGTTGGTGTATTTATAGCCTCTTCAAAATCCGATGTAAACAAACTGAACAGTGCGGCTGCTAGCGGACACCCTTGCTTTAGGCCATGCCAGGTGTTTATTTGCTTTGTTATTATTTCATCCGCTGTCATTCTTACTTGTATTTTTGTGTTGGAATACAAAAGTTTAATTGGTTCTAGGATGTCACTAAGGCATCTCCATTGTTCTAGTTTTTCCCACAGCAGGTCTCTATTGATTTTATCATAGGCAAGGCTCAAGTCGACATACGCTACTATTGTATTTGTTTTTGTTCTTTCTGCTTCTTGTTTCATCAGATTTAGAATCATGAGATTCACATTTGTTCCGACATTGCGCACAAATCCTGTTTGGCGCACCGCTTGATGTTTTGTTTGTTTTGCCCAAATGTTTAATCTTGTCAGTATAAGGTTAGCAAAGATTTTCCCTAGCGGATCCAGGAGCGCCACTAGTCGATAATTCTTTGGTTCTTTTGATGATCCCTGCTTGTATATTGGGATTAGTGTTGCTATTTTCCAGGACTCGGGGACCTTTTTCGTGCGGTTAATCAGATCTATAATTTTACCACTCAATTGTGCCCAAACTTCTGGATTTTGTTTTAATGTTGCATTCGACATGCCATCTGGCACCGGTGCCCTTGATGTATTTAGTTTTTTTATTATGTTGGTAATATCTTCAATGTCGTATCTAATGTTCCATTGCTTTGGCAAATGTTGAGTTTGTTTCTTTATTACTGTTGTTCGTTCTTCGTAGAGAGCTGTGAAATACTCTATGCACGCTGCTTCTGAAACATCCACTATCATTGCATTTTCAGCCTTTTTACTCAATTTCAAGAGTTCCCACAAACGTCTGGTGTTACGATTTTTCAGGGAGGCCATCATGGATTCAGCATTTTCTTGGTCTTGCATCATTTTGGCATTTTTATGCCAATTTTGAAATTTTTGTTTTGCTTGGCCAATTATTCTTTTTTTGGTTTGAGGTGATTCTTTTTGTGCTCTTTTAATGGATTCCTTTTTTTCCTTTTTCTTTTCTGCGATATCTTTGTTGTAAATATATTTTCGTTCAGGTTTGGATGGATGATTCAATCGCTGTTTCATTTGGAATTGGTCGGTTAACCACCCATAATTGATTTTATTGGAATCTTCTTTCTTTGAATTCATTAATGTTTCTGGTATTTCGGTTAGTCTGTTGTGCGGGATTCTCAACCGGTTCATTCTATTTACTAGTGTCAACTTGGGGATATTTATTTTGCGTCGTTCTTCTTTGTTCATTTCCCATGAGCGCTTTAGTAAGTAATGGTCGCTATGTTCACTATATAGATTTTTGGCTTCGATTTTTGCTTGGGTAATTCCCTTGCTAGTATAGATGTAATCTATGATTGATTTGTTTTCCCCTCTTGACCATGTTGGTATTGTTTTTTTTGCTGCATTGAGGGCATCCCATCTTTCGAAGTTTCTGTTGCGTGTCTCTATTATCCACCTTCGTGCTCTATTTTCCAACAGTTGATCTGCTATTAGATCTCCTTTGTCATCAAATATATGCAGGTTGAGATCTCCACATATAATGAATTCTATATCTTGTTGCTCCTGTGCAATGCTGTCTATCTTAGTGAAGATAGAATCTATTACCATTTCTTCTGGTACTTTCTTTGGATTCCAATATATATTGGTGATGTTTAGATATTGGGTCCTTATGGACTCTTTGTTCCACTGTAGTTCTAGCATCGCTTGTCTTTTGATTAATGTGTTTTGCGCCCAATTTCCAATATTCTGGTATTCGATAATTTCTGTTGTCAATTCCTGACTAATTAGGGTAATAAGTCCTGCTGACCGTCTGCCTCCATTGTTGTTAATAGCAGGATTCATGTATGTTAGAAATCCTTCACATACTGGGGGAGTTGTTAACCATGTCTCTTGTAAACATATCACCTCTGCTGAGTTTAACTCTGGTCATTCCGTTTGGAATAGATGTAAATGTCCCCTAGTATTCCATGAGCATACAGTTACTTCTTGTATGTTATTTCCTGTTCGTTGATATTGTCTCGTTTTTTTTTTCTTCATTTCTGTTCTTTTCCATACTAATTTCCCGCCAGAAGGGTGATTTTTCAAAATTCCATTTGTTCTGTGTTTTATCATTGTACTGTTTTGAGTTCCTTCTTTTTTGCTCGTCCTTGTACCATCTTACTTCCTCTATTTCGCTCCATCCTTTATTTTCATTATGTAAGTTGCTTTCATCACTGCTGATATCCGAGTATGTTCTATTACTCTCTTGCTGCGTCATACTGGATATTTCTTTCGTGTCGTTGTCCGTTTTATCATCATTTGACACTCTGAATCCTCTATCTTCCAGTTCTTCCGCACATGATGATATTAAACTTTTCAATTCTCTTGAGCAACAATATATCCAGATTTTATCCAATCTCTGTTCGTCTCTAAATTCGATTTGTTTCAGATCTTTTGATCAGCATTATTTAAAATGATGGCACTGCCTAGATTCCTGTACATCCTCCAAAATGCCCCGTTACACATCCCTACACGGGAGTTTCACAGAATTGACAGAATCCTCCGGAAACTCCTGTGGAACAAAGGACACCCTACAATAGCGCTTCATACCCTGCAGCGTTCCATCTGGGAGGGAGACATAGGATTGGCGCGTATACAGGCGTACTATTGGGCGAGTCAGATGGCAGTGATAAACGACCTATTACACAGCAATCCCTCGCTACCTCACATTAAATCCGACACCTTAGATGGAGCGAATATAACCCCACTAGAGTCCCTATACCGGACAACTAACATCAACACCACCAAAACAATGGCTGCTCACCGGGCACTAATCTGGGCAGAGGCGCATAAACATATAAACTGGGAAGGGAAAACCACACCGGTACAGCCACTCTGGGCAAATAAACATATCCCTGAGCTGGACAGGCTCCCAAAATGGCGGAATTGGATAACTGCGGGAATAACAAAAGTGGGGGATGTGATTCGGGATGGGGGAATTGTGCCATTTGAGGGGCTAGTGGATGAGTTCAATTAAGTCATGGCCTACAGCGGCATTTGCCTGACCTGCGTGACATGGCAGACTGCACCCCTATAGAGAAGAACCTAGTCCTAGATAGCATAGATGCCAAAATCACGTCGGTGATGTATAATGTTCTCACTTCCTTTGCCACACCGGAGCTATCGAGTCTAAAGTCTAAGTGGGAAAGGGATGGGGGAGAGATACTGCCTGAAGACTGGATAACGGTCCTAATGTACCCGAGAGAAACTGCCATTTCGGCCAGATTACGCCTTGTCCAGCTCAAAATCCTGCATAGAATTTACTATCCGAGGGTAGCACTATACTGCTGGGGTAAAACCACAGACCCGAACTGCCTGTGCTGTCGCCAGGAAGAGGGCACCTTTTTCCACATCACATGGGACTGTCCGCACATCAAGTTATACTGGCAACACTGCTGCGACACACTAACTGAGGTACTGGGTCGGATCGTGCCCAGAGATCCGAAATTTGATGTTGCTGGGTGTCGAGGACGAGGGTGAGATGTCTCGCACTGACAAGCTACTGTTTGCAACCGCCACAACACTGATCAAACGCAACATTGCCAAGCTATGGGGATTAGGTGTAACCCCTGAGCATGCACAATGAATAGATGATGTAGATTAATGCATTGCGATGGAGCGAAGAGTGTATGCGGCCAGAGGTTGTCCTGGGAAAGCGGGGAAAATCTGGGAAAAGGGGGAGAATGCCCAATAAGACTTTTGTAAAATACAGGCCTCTGGCCGGAATGTAACTGAAATGTACGAGTGAACATGTAATCGTTAAAATAACCTTGTGTTGCTGAATTCTGGACCTCATGTACTCGTGAGATGTTTTGGTTGCTGGACTCCTTTAGGGTCAGTGTTTATGTGTATTATGCAATGAAAACCAATAAAAATGTTTAATCAAAAAAGAAGAAAAAACAGTGATTTAAGACACCTTACAGCTCGAGAACTCTGTTTATCTGAACACATGGCTAACAAAAAGCAAATTCTACATGTATTTAGTAATAATTGTAGAAGACATTGCCAACCTCTTCATCTCTGTGATAATCAAAAAATAATAAATCACCTATGTAAACATAACACCAAATCTATTTGGCAGATGTTCAAAAAGCCTGGACAGAGTATAACGGAAACGGCGCTACCTAATGTAATTTCTGCCAATATATGGGAATCCTTCATTGCGGCAAATTTCAAACTTCCGAGGTCTTTTTCAACTTAGTCATTTACAGTAAAAAGAATAAATACCCTTCCTCGCTTTTACTGGTCAATTGACGATATTATCTGGGAAAGAGGTAAGCTCAATTTTTCTATGGCATCTGGTCCAGTGCATTTAAGGCTGATCCGAACTTTTGGGCCAAAATGCTATTCTTAAAGTTTGAAAACATCTTTACGACGGGGTCCATTCCTCATTCCTGGCACATCGCTGTGATTGTGCCCATTTATAAAAATGACAGACCTGTTGCCTTAATGGATTGTTCATATAAAGTTTTTACAATTTTGCTTTTGAATCACTTGGAACATTTTATAAAATTACATGACTTCTTATCGCAGAATCAAACTGGTTTTCGGAAACAAATGGGAACATCCATTAATGCGATTATCTTATCGCATATGTTATATTCCTGCAAAAAAAAGCAGGCAGACAACATCTATATGGCATCGTTAGATTTACGTTCAGCATTCAATTGCGTTATTCGCGATAAGCTGTGGTGCAAACTAAGAAAATTAGGGTTCCCTGAAAACATCCTACAATTATTGGCCCTTTTACATTCTGAAACATACTTCAAGATAAGAATAAACAGGCAGGGTGATGTTACGCACAAGATTCTCACCGGTACTGGGGTGAAGCAAGGCTACAGCCCTGCTTCTACTCTTTTCAATCTTTACTTGGTAGATATTGAGGAGATTTGGGAAAAAATTCTATGCTATCCAGTCAAGCTTGGGCATCTCCGGATTCATTCATGCTGATGACATAATGTTTGACAAAACACCTTTGGGGCTACAAAATAAATTGGAAGCCTTTTCTATCTTTGCAAACAAACACAACTTATGTGTAAACGTAGACAAATCGAAGATTCTGATTTTATGAGGATCGAAAAAGATTCCTAGCTATTCTTGGACCTTAAATAGTCACAAACTGGAGAGTATTTCCATGATCAAATACCTAAGTTTTGACATTTCTAATGACTTCTCCAAAAAACATTGGAGTAAACTGATAACAGACAAAGCCAGACCTTTGATTTCACTTCTAAAAATAATCTATCGAAAATATTGCACATTTTCTTTAAATCCTGCTCTACTTATTAAAGATTGAACCGATAATTTTGTACAACTTAGATCTGTGTCTGCATAACATCGACAATTTGTCAAACTCTGTTCAAGGCCGCATTTGGAAACAAGTGTTGGGCTTGGCCAATTCAGTTCCCAATGAGTGTATACGCATAGAATTGGGTTTGTCAAGTTTATCCTTGCACTTTTTGTGGCGACAAATGAACTTGGATGTCGAAATGTTAAGTCCCCCCAGAAATTCCATTTATGTCGTGTTTGCTAAGATGTTGGTATTAGATAATCCTGCATCAATTGTATTGTTTAAAAAAAGAATGGAACTTGCTCTTCTTCGAATCAACATCTCTGAAGAAGATATAACAACGAGAGTGGGTTATTGCAAAAAATGTTGTATTAAATGGACTGGGTCGATTCTCAGGATAAAATTGGCTCATATTGGATGTACAAAGAGTTTGCATCACATACACACAAAAGGCTCCAAGGCTGATGTACATAGTGTTTCACAGATAACAAAGTATGAGAAATCTATATGCAATTTTGCTTAAATCAATTACACTCCAAAGAACGTATTAGTCAATGGTTGCACTTTGAATCAGATATCTGTCGCTTTTGCGAGATAGACCCACAAAAGGAAACCATAAAACATTTGGTTATCTATTGCAGATATTTTGAAATCGACAGAATTGTGTGTTTGGGAGATACAAATGTGGGAAATTATGTTTCTCATCATGAAATGCTATATACATTGCCTTCATGTGTGCCTTGACTGGACTATTTGTTAAAATCGAAGACGAACTTGTGCAGAAAATGAGGGGTTATGAAAATTATGTAAATTGAGTATCAAGCGTAGTGAAAGTTTGAGAATGGAAACATTCTATTTGTTCTTAGGAGGCCTAGATTAGGCGTGTTATTAACCTTAAGATTTTGGTGTCTTTTTTATGTTAGTTAGTTGGAATAAGGTGTGTAAAACAAATTATTATAAGAACTAGGTTGTTCTGAATGTTTTTGTTTTCTTTTTGGTTATGTTTTATTATGTCTTTTTGCTCTGATTGTTCTGATTTTTTTTGTAATGTAATTGGACTCTGAAGAATTGTAGAGTTATTTTATTGTTGTACGTTCACCTGAATTTTAATGTGCAAGTGTGAAAAGTTTATTTTGTAACTATAACACACTATATAAATCTTTTTTTAAAGTAATGCACAACGTTTTCAGAAAATTCTTCTCAGTCCTGCATTCCACTGAGAACTCGGAGGGGAAGTGATTTCTGCTTTCTTGGCACATTGCATGCTACCCTCTCTGTCCCCACAGGAAAAATGTTTAGCAGGCCAAATCTCTCAGAAGTAAGTCTTGATAGATCCAATGAATGAATCAAAGCACCAGGAACATGTGGGTTTCCTACTGTATTCTGTAAAACATCACACACACATCCAGCTCCTCCCATCCAATAGCCATGCTAAAAATAGCTGCAAGGTTACACTAGAGATCTGGTAAAACGGTTTAGAATAACCTTCTGAAAATCATAAATCATGACCAATTGGGATGGTTCAAGGGAAGATAAACATCGGGCAATGTGCAGAGAATTGCAAGTTTGTCAGACATCGCACACAGAACTTATACTGTCACTGCACTCATAGTCCTCGACATGTAGAAAGTCTTCAACTAAGTCCTGTGGCCCTTTCTGAAAGAGGTGATGTTACAAATGGGATTCAGGGAGGGCTTTCTGAAGGCTTTTCAGACAATTTGATGAAGCCCCACTGCGCAGGTTTCAGGTAACAGCTTTCCATTGCCTGCTTTTTTGTTAACAAGGTGCTGTAGATAGGGGTGCCCTCTGTCCTCATTGCTTTCTTTCCATTTTAGTTGAACCTTTGGCAGTTATAATGCACCAACTAGACTCTCTGCTATGCATTATCTATGAAAGAACAGAAATCAAAGCAATGATTTTTACTGACAATATTTGTACTGACATTGATAACGAGTCTTACCTCATTCCCGGCTCCCCTGTCTCTTTTAGCTGACTTCACTCTGAAGGGGCCGCTAGGGGACCCTCGCGTATGGAAACAAGGCACAATCACCACACACAAACTGATACGACAGACTTGAGGTTGTATTCCCAAAAGCTAGGGTTTATTGCAAAGCAAATAGTCACAGTTGGCCAACTGGGTCCCATGCCCCGCGATGTGTGTTTCCAGACCCCGGGGGACGCAAGAGAGTGAGAATCGTACAACAGTTACATATATACAAAGCAAGCATCTTACAATCAGTGGTGACTCATTCAATACCGCCCATAATGTATTTCCTTTGAACTGGGTTCGATGATTGACAATTGTGACGAATATGACACCTTCAGACATTTATTTAGCAACAGTTTGCAATTTCATGAGCATGCAGACACAATTCTTTGTTATAAGAACACACTGCTTCTGTTCTCTGCAAGCAAGCTACGTGAAGAGGAGAGACACATTCCAGGCCTCGCTATCTCCTAGTTTCTATTTGTGCACTGGGGGTCAACTCGCTCTACAGGGCTCAGGAAAGGGGGGGCCGCAAAGAAGAGCATAATTCAAGCCATTTAATGTTCGCTTCTAACATTTCTACTGCATTAGCGAGACTAGCTGGCACCTGTCTACTGATTAAATGCCTCGCTGCTTACTTCCAAGGACTTGTGAGGGAGGAGACCGGGCATTTCTGTCTGGGTTGCTGCGTTATGTTTCAACAAGTCTCTCACTCTCACAATAATGAACTAGTGGAGCAGAATATGTTTTCAGCAAAGCAGTTTTAACAGAAAGCAAGAGGCAAACGTTAAAAAACAAAATGGCGATTTCAATCACTTCAAAATGGCCGCACTTTAGTCAAGTTTATGGATATGTATTTCTAATACTAAACACATGAGGCGATTGGTCTTCGGCCAACAAAGTATATTGCCTCCATCATTGAGGGGCGTCTGCTTTTCTGGACTGACAAACCCTCCTTTTGGCCGTATGCCAAATGCCTCATCCGTACATTGCATCCTCTTCCGACCAAGTATCTGATTCTGAATCTTGCATACTACTGGTGGTCTCCTCATTGTCGTCAATATTGATTGACATGAATTCTTTTACTGTCTTCAATTCATCATTACCATGAGTACCTGATTTAGTAGTGCTCTTTTTTTCTACCATCTATACACACTCTTCGTTCATTTCAGTACACACTATGGGTAGGCAGTGTATGCAACAACAACATGTCATGAATATTCCTAGCACTGCTACTAGGATCGCAAATCATTTCCATCCCCATGAGCGTAATACCTCACATAACCAAGAGCTTATTTTCAATTCCCAACTCCCTTTAGGAGGATGAAGGTCAGAGCTTAAAACGTGCAACTTTCTTATTGCTTCGAAAATCGTAGGGGAGGAGTCGCTTACGAATACGCAACATGCTGATCCCACGATTTTACAAACTCTCCCACGATCAACCAGGATTACATCAAGAGCCATTCTATTTTGGAGTGTCATTAATCTAATGTCATATTGTATAATATATCTGTTGTTCCATTTATTGTTTTCTCTAATATTCTGGACAGTTGTCTTATATTATAGGAGTTTATTGCTTGGCCCCAAAATGCCATGAATGATTTTGCTGTCTTCTGCGATCAAACCTCCTTCCTTATTTCGCCATGGTCTTGACCTGGCCAATTTTGCTATATCTGCTGTTCTTGTAAGGAATACCCCCGGGAACAAAAATCCCAAGTAACAAGTACCTCCCCAGTTTCTATGTAACCAGGGATACACTTTTTCTCCAAAATAAACAGGATCACCTACATAAACTGGCTCTACCTCTTTATCAAGGAATGCTATATTCAAGCATCTAGTGAATGTCCCCACCGAGTAGGCACCCTTTTTTTCTCAGGCAAAAGGGGATAGAACGTGGACTGTAATTTACTGTCTAGGAGGGGGGCACTGTATCTTTATTTCCTTCTGGGTTCATATGAAACGTGATTACAGATGACTTATAAGGCACAAATAATCTGTTTTGTTGCATCACTACTGGTGTGACCAGTCGTGCTTTGTGAAATATAGAACAACCTACAGGTTTCATAATCATTTCTTCGAATTCACTCATATTTGTTCTATCTAATTGACCAGTTCCACTTTTGTTCCATTTCCCATAGTATAATGCACTCAAGGATGTCTAGCATGCAGAACTCAATGGCAACAGCTGCACATACCAACCAAATTCCTTTACCACCATGCTGCGGCAATGGGCACATACCCAGCAATTATTCTTTCTCAATATTGAGTGGGTCATGTTCATTATTAGCAGTAATGTGTTATTCTCATAACCTTCCCTGTGTCTCTCTTCTATTGGGGACAGAGTGTAAGTAATTACATGAACCGGGCTTTCAGTAGTGGAGAGGTTTCCAACAGGCAAGAGTACATTTTTCTCTCGCTTTTCTTCTTCTCCAACAATGTTCGTCGTGAATATCTCTTATCGTTGCACTCGTTCGAATCTCAATAAGTTCGGTAAATGTCAACAGTCTGTTCTGCCAGTTCTTAGCAGCCTGGATTGATATACGTTTGGCAAGATCTCTGTGCATCTGCACATTGCTCAAAGAACTCCAGAGCAGTTATCAATTGCCTTTTTACCATGTGAGCCCCTCTTGTCTGTAAGGGGTGATCTGCACATGGATTTTTTTTTGGCACCGAGGAGCCTCGCTCTTGGGCTGTCCGATTTGCACAACTCTCACGCCGCTCTCCGCTAGGCCTCTGGTTCCTACTTCATCCGCAATAGGAAACACAGGCAACAAAGATCAAAAGAAATGAAGATTTGATCACTCCTTCTTTCGGTTCCATAAATTATACCACCTTGCTCCTGGTATCGTGTGATCAATGAATAGTGCGAGTGCACTTCCAGACTCAAGCTCGGAGTCAGTTTGTGGCGCAATGGCAGGTGATGGTGGGCGCCAAAGTAATGATGCAGATTTAATTTCAAGCTCCGGCGCAATGAAAGATGGTGGGCGCCAAAGTGGTACACGTTTTGTGTCAGCCAGCAATGATGCAGGTTCTGCTGGACAGCGTTGGGGCACCCTTTGCCCTTCCTCTTTTATAGCAATCTTTTCAGGCTTCGTTCCAGGCTTTATTTCAGGATCAGACAGATTTTGTGGCAAAGAAATGGCAACAGTTTCTTTCATTTCTGTGACCGCTGTCTCTTTCTGGTCGCCCCGATCAGGCAGCTTTCCAGAAGGTGATGGGACCTTTTTAGCGTGCATTGCATGTATCCACGCTTTCCTTCCGTCTACACGAATTGCCGTTTGTGTTGCTAAAAGTATCTGGTAGGGTCCATGCTATCTGGGTGCAAGTGATGTTTTTCTCTCATAATTCTTGATCAGAACCCATTCTCCGGGTTCCAGTAGATGCCCCGGACCAGTGTATCTGATGGGTAGAGCCTCCTGCACCTGCTGATGAATCAAAAGCAATTTTTGAATGAACAGATTACAATAAATGCTGAGCACAGGATATTCAATCTCCTTTAGCCGTTTTGGCTGCGGTGCACACCAAACATTCGCCGGCCTCCCCATCACTATCTCGTATGGGGAGAGCCCAGTCCTTGCCTGCACAGATGTGCGCATGCACAGTAATGCTAGCGGTAATGCGTCTACCCAGCTCAACTTGTTTCCTGCACACATTTTGGCCTTTGAAATGCCGTTGTGGCGTTCAATAAGACCGGCACTCATGGGGTGTCTAGAACAATGGAATCTCTTGTCAATCTGGAGACCTGCGCAAATCTGTAATATCACTGCGCCCACAAAATGTGGGCCATTATCTGACCATATGACACAGGGCAGACCAAATCGGGAAAAATACTCTTTTAACATTACTTTTGCAGTGCTCATCGCGGTGCAGTCTTTTAATGGATATGCTTCCACTCACTTACTGAATGCACATATGACCACTAAAACGTACTTTAAGTTTTGGCACCTCTCCATCTCTATGAAATCAAAATGGATTACCTCAAATGGCATAGAGGGAGGGCCGAAACTGCCTGTTGGAGTCACCGTTCCCTT
The DNA here is from genome assembly GCF_040938575.1 of Ambystoma mexicanum. Classification (NCBI taxonomy): domain Eukaryota; kingdom Metazoa; phylum Chordata; class Amphibia; order Caudata; family Ambystomatidae; genus Ambystoma; species Ambystoma mexicanum. The sequence goes on along the minus strand of NC_090934.1, from coordinate 306,054,852 downwards.
CCCCACATTGTGTTGTAGGCACGTGATACAATTTTGGACCAGCCTCTCGGCATTTTTCTTTGTGTGTGTTCTCCCATACTGTGGCTAGATGCTGGACTATCTTTTTGGCACAAATGTGAGTAGGGCTGTGGGCCATCGTGACCATTGCAGTTACATAAGAGTTGGGCAGCATCCAATTTTTACTTTTCTTGTCTACCCAGCAACCTTCTAGATCTAATTCAGCAGAGCCCTCAGCCCACCCTTGTATCTCGTCAGCAGTGGCACCTGCCTCCATCTCTTTGACAGTAGCAATTCCATCCTCTATCATGCAAGGCACTTCCTCAGACTGTATTTGGTATTCAAATCAGTGGCAGTTTGATTCGCAATCCTGTCTGCAAATGCGTTTCCCTCTCCCACTTTACATGTTACCTTTTTATGCGCCTCGCGTTTCACTATTGCTAGGTGCTTTGGACACATAAGTGCAGACAGTAATCATACAGTCAAAGGGCCATGTTGAATCCTGGCCCCATGTGATGTCAAGAATCCCCTCTCAGCCCAGAGTCGACCAAAATTATGAACCACGCCAAAGGCGCATTGGCTGTCCGTATATATGTTCACACTCAAATTCTCAGATATCTCACAGGCTCTGGTTAAAGCTATTATCTCTGCGGCTTGTGCAGAGTTGTAGGGGATTCTTTTACTCTCTACAATACTCTTCAACTTAGTGATAGCATAGGCAGCAGTTGATGTGCCATTAGATAATTTAAAACAGGAGCCGTCACAAAACAGTTCTCCATCTGGCTCTTTTTGTGGGGTATCTTTTAAATCAATTCTTCCTTTCGTTTCTTCCTCAGTAACCATTAAACAATCATGGGGAGGTGACTCATTCTCACCTAGTTCTTCCGTGGGCAGTGGCATTAATTCTGCAGGATTCAAAGCGCTACACCTCATAATTTGGATGTGTGGTGCAAAGAGGACAATTTCGTATCTAGTCAGTCTGGCAGAGGTGAGGTGTTGCGTCTGCGTTATATTTAATAGAACGTCTATGGCATGTGGCACCATTAAAATCAAGGTGTGCCCCAACACCATTCCTTCGGTTTGTTTCACTGACGCAGCAGCCGCTGCATCAGCTCGCAAACAACGTGGTAGTGCGCACGCTACAGGGTCCAGCGCGGAAGAAAAATAGCCGCATGGCCTATTTCTTCCACCTTGTTCCTGTGTCAAAACAGCCAACGCACAGCCTTCACTCTCGTGTACAAACAATCTGAAAATCTTCTCATAATTTGGTGTGCCCAAAACTGGAGCAGAACACAATGCGGTTTTGAGCAGATCAAATGCTCTCTGACATTCTTCATTCCACTGCAAAGGCATCACAGCATCCTTTTTTGTCAATTCCACCATCGGCTTCACATTCAATGCAAAGTTCACAATCCACTGCCGGCAATAGGAAGCCATGCCTATTATAGCTCTGACTCCTTTTTGTGTTTTTGGAATAGGCATACCAGAAATACTCTCTATTCATTCTGGCATCCATCAGTCTTCTCCCCTCTCTCGAAAGTAGGTAGCCCAAATAAGCCACCTCCTTTCAACAATATTGGAATTTCTTTAAGCTTGCTTTATGGCCATGCGCTGCTAAATGTGTCAATAATAAAACAGTACTTTTTTTTACAAATCTCCTCTGTATCAGCAGAAATTAGTAAGTCATCTATATACTGTAGCAATACACAAACTGTTTGTAATTCTACCATATCCAGATGTTCTTTCAATGCTCTGCTGTAAATACTCGGACTCTCTGTGTAGCCCTGTGGAATGCGCGTTAATGTAAATGATCGTCCTCCTAATGTGAAGGCAAGCAGGTAACTACTTTCCTTGTGTACTGGAATGCTAAAGAATGGATTTATCAAGTCAATAACACTAAAGTACTCTGCCGAGACAGGAATCATTCTCAAAATTGTGGTTACGTCTTGAACCAATGGGAATTGAGGATCTACTACTTTGTTTAATGCGCGCAGATCAATTATGAAACAATATGGTACCTCATTACCTTCTTTCTTATATACCGGAAGAATGGGGCTGTTACATGTACTGCCTGTAATTTCTTCAATCATCCCCAATTTTACCAAATCAGAAACAATACTTTTCAATCCTTTCTCTCCTTCTGCTGAAATTTTGTACTGTGGAATTCGTGGTAACGTTACTCCTTCTTTTAAAACAATCTTTACTGGTTCTGTTTTCAAACATCCCACATCATTGTCATTCATCACCCATATACAAGTTGGCACTTCACTCAATTCTCCTGGCAAAGGTTTGGACAAAAATTCAGATACTGGTACATTCTGTGGCGAAATTGTCACAAACACTCCATCAGGAGTGCAATGGATAACTGCACTCAATTTTTTCAATAGGTTAAACCCCAAAAGGTTTCCCCCACAATTTTCTGTTAATAGAAATGGACAATATTCAGTGAATGGACCTAATGTCACTGCTACTGGTTGGGACACTGGATTTATCACTGGGGTACCTGCGAACCCTACTGAAATATTTCTTTGCCCTGACAGTGGTATTTCTGCAACCAAGTGATGGTCTATCGAGCACTTTTGCGCTCCTGTATCTACGAGAAAACTATGCTCTCTATTACCGACTTTCATTTCTAAGTAGGATCCTTTTTGATTCACGGGAATAGACACTGGTTCTGACCCCTTTCTTGGGCTGTCCTATTGAGGAAATAACACATCATCCGATGTGTAATCACTACTATTACTATAATACGTATTTGGTTGGGTATCAAAAATGTTCCCACCCCTTCCTCTATTTCCATTTTGCGTGTTCTGTTGGCCCTGATTTTGGCTAAAAGCAGTCTGATTTTGAGCTTGGTTCTGATTCTGGCTACCATTTCCTTGACTATTTTGGTGCTGATGCATATGGCTTCTATTCTGCCCATTTGTTCCATTACGCTCGCCAGTGACCTTCCTCTCTGCAGTACGCACACTGATTTAGTCCCAGAGGCCCTCCATGCATGTTCGAATTACTTCTGCCTTTTGCGTTTCCTCTTCCTCTATTGTGTCCCGCCACTTGCTGAAGTAGCACTGCAACCATTATCCGTAGTGCTTCTCTTTTCATGGGCAAGGGGTATTCATCAAATATTTCATGTATTTCCATTGTGGGAATACTAGGATCTGAAATCCATTTTAACGTCTCTCGTATACATACTTTCAGTTTATCACCCGTTTGTCTTGGCGACGGCAGAAATCGCCGCTGTACATATGGTATCGCCGCTTCCCTCCTTTCTCTCCTAATATCTTTATTCCTCTTCCCCGGTGTGGCAAACATTTCAGCATATTCATCATCAAGTTCATTCTTAAATTCAAAAAGTCTGTCTACATGCTCCTGTAGAGGAGGTCCCAGATATGACCAGCACCCCTGCCCCCCATTGCGAGTTGCCAGTAAAGTACTCGCCGAGGTAAGTGACGTATGAGGAGCAAATGAACCAATAGAGAGCCGCACTGGGACTCTGCCCCGTGTACATAAGGAGATCGGTACCGGTTGAAGCAGCCATAACACGACAACCCTGGGCAGCACGGTACCCTATCAGACAGCCGTACCAGCCGCTGATGCAACATGAGGAATACCTGCACATGGTCCACAAGGAGACCCCTAAAGCCTTAATGGAAGGTCAATGGAAATAAATCAAGGGCCCGAGCAGCCCCGAGAACAAACAGAATTGGCTACTGAAAGCACGTATGCCAGTACTAGTAACTGCAAGGATAATTATAACGGATACAGGGGGGGAGACACTGGTAAAACGTAAGAGAATGGTGCCATGAGACAAGATGGAAGCAACTGCCCTGTTGAATGTGTGTAAATAAGCTTGAAACGCAAGATTCTAAGAAGTTGATACTGCCTACAATGCTTAGTAGAAGAATGGAGCGGCAAGCACCAACCATATATCTACCTCAATACAGCACAATGTACACGTGCAACTCCATTTTGTGAAAGCAGAAATGTACCCATGCGGACAAAGGCCTGACAGGCCAAGTTTCGAAACTCAGCAAAGAGGCTCATGCCAGGGAAATCGAGATTGACCAGAGAAGGGGAGGTGAGCATGAGCTCACGAGACTCCAACTACTGAGCATACCAGCCCACCTGTGAAGGTCAAGGTAAGAGAGGCCCATGCAGTTGGCCAAGCGAACACGGAATTCAATGCACAAAAGGCTGGAAACTGAAGCAGATTCATGGTGAACCAACACGTGACCAGACAGGCGTGAAGATGTACCACTGCCTGATGTCATCCAGAACCCGAGGATGCCATAACTTTTCCTGATAAGAGACTACAGATCCAAGGCCATACCCATCCAACTAATTGACACATAGCCCTAAAACACTGATTGATGGAAGGGAGGAAGGGTGAATCTTGGGACACTAGGCACCTGGGTATCTATTCTGCATGCTGCTAATTAAAATGGAGATTTATATTTAGGGTGTAACTTGCCCAATCACAATGGGCCATGTAATCTAGGGTCCTATAGACACTGTAACCAATGAGATGTCATACTTGTAGTGACATCAATCACATGTGTTGTAGAGGGATGGGCATAGACACCCACCCAATAAGAGTTATCCAATCCACTCGCTTTATTTCCATATACAGATATAGCACCTATACTTAAATTACCTTTCCCAACCAATTATATTGCGTGATAATTTTTTGTAGAATTAGACGTCAATGATGATGAATTTTGCCCATAAAAGAGGCTGTTTGACTGAAGTTCGGGGAAGTCGGGGCGAGGCAGGTGTTCGTGATGCTGCTGATTTCCATTTGCTAATGTGTGTATCATTAAACAGACTTCCCTTTGCCAATTTATTGAGTCTTGGTTATTGAATCTTGCTGGAGTATGTGAATCCTGCACTCTGTCCTCTCATGGTGCAGCTATCTTGTATAACTGGTTTTCGAGGGTGATTACTGACCAATGGGCCGTAGTAATTTCCTCTCCTCGTCAACACTTGGTAGCGTGAGGATGGTTTCGGCCATCGATTATAGATCATCGATTGATATAGTTATAAGACACCTTTAGACCGACGGCACAAAGTAACTCTGGGCCTTCGGTTACATCACAAGTCCTTTTGCCATTCCGGCTGAGTAGGCTGAGAAGCTCCCCGTGGACAATAATAGTGTAAATATTCCAAAAAATCTGCAGTGGGTCTGAAGGAACCTGCCTTTTCAAGCATAACCCTGCTCATTCCCATGGGCAGTGGATAGGACGAAAACCTTAAAAGCAGGAAGAGGAAGGGGCGGTGATCCTGAAGTCCCAGAGAGGAAAAGAGGCGATCGGTGAGTGAAACAACGAAACTTGTTATCCTGGCAAAGGTCTTATAGGCCTTAGAGTAAGAGGGGGAAAGGTAACGGAGGGTGGCGGAGAAAAAATAAAACAGCTAGAAGTAGAGAAGACTGTATATATATATAGGGGGTAAAGACCCGAGCACCTGAAGTAATTGGGGAAAGATATCAGGGGGCACCAGAAATTAAACCGAGAGAAAACTGTAAGGGATACCGGAGGGGCATCCAAGAGAAAACTGTAAAATTCGCCTTGTTCCTGTGCTTTAAAGAGTAGTCAGAAGGAACGTGAACCCAGAGCCCACAGAGGGGGCACATTAGGCTACATACGCCATAATGGGGTTCGTTCAAATCCCATGACGGGGTAGTGATTAGAAGGCAGGTATAGGTATGACCAGCTGGTGTCCGTATAGTCTGTCAAGCGTCTGTCCTATATGTCCTGTGTATGCTGAATGTGGAATTGTTGTATTATCGATTGATGGCAACTGAATTGATGAGTCTTGAGTAAACTGTTGGTATAAAAATTTGCGGAAAAGTTGGATTGGAGCTTGCGTATGTGGTGCTCGCTCATAATAGCGAAAAGTTGAAAAACTGTGTGAACATTGTTGGTGACAAAATTAAGAATGGAGGAAGTTACCCCACTTGCACATTTGTGCAAACAGTTGCCAAAGCATGCAACAAAGCTGAAGAAATATAGCCAGGAGTGGGTTAAGGGGACCGCAAATAAAATGTTTATGCCGTGGCCCCAGAATGGGTCATTGTCTAAGGCTGTTTTACAGCACATGACCACCTTCTTACATGCCACATATAGCGGGAACCAGCTCGAGAAACGCCTTGCTGTTCTCGAGATTTGGAAAATGTTTGAACAAGTAAAGGAAGAAGAACCCCCCGCAGACTGGATATTAAATGTATGTACGGAGGGGGGTGAGGCGCCTACCGCGTCACCTGCCCCGCCGGAACCAGTTGTTGAGGGAAGTAAGTCGGAAGGTCTGTACCCTCTAAGAGAACTTAAGGCAGCCACAGGTTATAGCAACCCTGCATATGAGACACCTGCATGTAGCAGTGACGAGATGAAAGAGGAGGAACAGGAAATTGACTCGACCTCCACAATCCTGTGGGACAAAGAGAGGCGAGGTGAGGAAAGAAAGGGCCAGGCACAAATGCGTACACCTCTCGATAGAGAGAGAGAGGGAAAGAAGCGGAAAGGAACCAATGAGTTAACATTTGCAAACGACGAATGGATGCGAGGGCAGATACTATTGAAATTAGATGGAAAAGGAAGTGATGGTGCAAGGCCGAGTGAACGGTCTGACGAGGCGCAAAAAAAGGAAAGGGAGAAAGAAGTGGACATAAGAGACGAGAGGGCAAGAAAGAAGGATAGGTTGAGGCGAGAACAACTATATCGCGAAGAGCAAGGTATACCGCTCAGTTGCACACAATATGCAGCCTATGAAAAGTACACGCAGAACATGCTAAAGTTGGAGGAAGAAAGGAGAGTGCACGAAAGGAAAGTGAAGAAGAGAGAAGATGAGGAAAGTAGAAGGGCAAAAGAATGTAGAAATGAACGGATGAGGGAAGTAGATAAGGCTAGAGAGGAAGCGAAGAGAAATGCATGAGGAAGCAGAGCATAAACGCAGGCAAAGGGCGCGAGATTTAGAATATTTGCAACGGGAAGTTAAAAAACCCAATCCTGTTGTAGACTGGGAAGACATAGAAGAGTTCTTTCCTGCAAGCGATGCGTTACCAGGTACAAGCTGGACAATTATTGATGATGACTTCGACACCAGAAGCATCGGGGAAGCGATTGATAAAATATATGATGAGATGGGACTGGAACTAATCTCCCAAGAGGGAAGGGAAGATGAGCACTTAGAAGTTGGGCAGAACGAAGATGATGCAAGAAGTTGTGTAAACTGGGAGTATTCAGAGTCTGACTCCCATGGGGAAGCGGAGGAAGTGATGCATGACGAAGTGAGACGGTGCGAAAAGTGGCTTCCAGGGAACCGAGAGGTACGATGGTCAGATGCTGGCAGGTCCATAAATAGGACACCAAGGTCCGCTGGACAGTCCAGCCGACATTAAGAAACACACCACGGTCAGAGGGGGGTGTCAGCACCTGCCTATACAGATAGATTAAGGGCATTGCCAGGTAGACGGCAAGGCGGGAATGCCACCCCGGCGAGAGACCGAGGAGGTATAGAGAAGGAAAAGGAGGATTGTGCATTCCAATTCCCACTGTTAGAAAAGGGGGGAGCAAGACCGCAATATATTCCATGGCCACACATGGACCGAGAGAATCTTAAATATAAGCTTCTAGGGTTGACATCGGGAGCCGGGAAGTGGATACATGAGCTCCAAAAAATGACGGGGGCGTCACCCTAGCCATAGGGGATATCAAGGGTCTCCTAATTGCTATACTCGGAGAAAGAGCAGATGATGTATGGAAAAGAGCAGGCAACCCTAGGGTAACCATAACTAACACCTCTCATGACGGAGCGCCATTTAATAACTGTAGAGCAGCAGTATGGAAAGCGCTGCATACGCTATATCCAGACACATCTGATATGGGAGCTATAATGACTCGAAAAATGAAACAGTCAGAGGATCAGTTGCTGTATATCCAGAGTTTTCAAGACGCGTGGGTGCTCGAAATGCATGAGTTTTGGACAAAATCTATCCCTGTATTCTATTATATATTGTGCCAAGGGTTACCAGAACCGGTGCAAAAACAGCTAAAAAAATTGGTAGGAATAGAAGCTAAACCGTGGGTCGAAATCCAGTTGACAATTGCACATTACTGTAGACTGTTGCAAGAAGGAATCGGAAGAAAGAGGCAACGCGTAAGGGAGAAGAGGCAAAGCTAGTGCAAAGGAAGCTCTCAAAGTATGCTCTCGAGGGAGCCATGCTAACAGGCCCAGCCGAATCGAGTGCACAGTGTACAACTAACCCGCCACAGACTAATCAGGGTAACGTGGGATTTTACCCGAGAGGAAGGGGATTTGGAGGAAGAGGATGGCAGAGTAATCGGGGAGGGTTTAGAGGTAACCAAGGAGGTTTACAGAATGTTTAAAATGGTATCCAGAACGCACTGATGGGCAGTCTGACTATGCCAGATGGACAGATGGCCCGACCACCGCCAGTGTGTTGGCTGTGTGGAGTGACAGGACATGTGGCACGCATGTGCAGAAACCAAAGCATGTGGCAGAACAACCAAGGGATGGGGGCGGGCATGGTGAATCAACCCGCTGCCCCACAACAGGGTAGTGCGCAAAACTATACCGTGCAGCAGCAGGTGGTTGGCTTGCAGCAAGGTGCAGAGCAAGTGGTCCAGCCACAGAACATGGGGAATGTACCACAGGGACAACCCCAGCAGACACTGCCGCAAGTGGCTCAGGGCACTAATTCCGGTGGGGGAAACCCACAGGTATACAGTGGACCTAACCCATATATGAAATAGGACGGCTCACAGGGAACTCTGATGTGTTCTATCCTATCAGTGACACCAGACCCTAACAGGGAACCTAGGGTAAATGTCACCATAGGGGGAAAGAATATTTCTTCTTAGTTGACATGGGTGCAACGTGCTCATGCATACGAGAAGGCAAGTTCTCCTTATCCGGCTATGAGCTCCAGAATTTTACTGGAGCTCATAGCAGAGTTCCCTTTACTGATGCACTCCCGGTCTCAGTGGGAGAGTGCAACATGAATGTACCTTTATTGTATTCTCGTCAATCCCCGGTGAATATCATGGGTCGGGACTTGATGACAAAGTTGAATATGACCATCTCGTTCACTGAGAATGACATAGTGTTCTCCACCCCAGGAATGCATTATGCAAACATGTGCGAAATGATCAGAGCATACTCTGGACGTACACTGGAGCCAGACGTTTTTGCATACGGTGTACGAGTGCTTATGGCGGGATTGCCAGGCCTCGCAGACAAACCTATGAGAACCCCTGATGAGTTTCTATTCAGGCCAAGAATACCCATGCACGAAGAGGAGGGACAAGTATTTCCCTTAATAATACAATCTGCCGCAGTGCGAGGAAAGGTAGTATTAGTTGAAGGATATGACGACGAGGGTAGACCATGGTGTGCGATTGTCGCCATCGAAGAAGGGTATCAAATGACTGACATCACCGATGATGATCTGTTCGAAGAACACCCTGACCTAGAAGAGACACGGGTGGAAGTGAGTCTCATATTTTGGGTCAAAATGATCAAGCGGGAGGTGCCGCAGATGATGATGTTAGTGCTGGTACGCTCGGATTATTTCAATGACGACATGGCCCTACTGCCAGCCGAAGTATGCACTACAGGGCCTTATGATGTAGGTCTCCTGAAGACAAAGTAAAAATTATATTGAAACCAGGAGCAATTCTGCCACGGCACGACAGTATCCCATGTCCAGAGAAGCAGATGAAGGGATTGCAAAGACAATCTCTGCCATGATGGAGCAGGGCATCGTAGTGACGTCAGAATCACTGTGCAACACAGTGATTTATCCTGTCAAGAAATCAAAGGGAGGGTCCTGCTGTTTAATCCAGGATTTATGAGCATTGAACGACATAGTCGAAGCCGAGTTCCCTCTAGTCCCTAATCCATCCACAATTTTGTGCAACATACCCACTGAGGCAAAATACTTCACGGTGATCGATTTGAAAAATGCATTTTTCTCGATTCCATTGCATCGTGACTCACAATACCTGACGTCATTTACTTTCAGACAAATGCGCCTGAAAAGTACGAGGTTGCCACAGGGGTATTGCGAATCTCCTTCCATTTTCAACCGAGTCCTGCAAATGGACCTAAGCAATATTGTGGTGTACATTGTTGTTTTGCAGTATGTAGATGACATTCCAATCTGCAGCATCACTGAAGAGCAATGCCGACATGACTCTGTCCAGCTATTGACTATATTAGCTGAGAAGGGATACAAAGTGGACAAGGACAAGTTGCAGTACTGCCAACAGGAGGTGTTGTACATAGGGCAACTGATCTCACATGAGGGGAAAAAGGTAACCCCAGAAAGGGCTGAGGCCATCATGAACACGGCCAAGCCGCGCACATTAAAGCAAATGCAAAGCTTCCTAGGCCTGTGCAACTATGTCACAGCATGGATCTTTGACTACAGCTCATATACCATGCCCTTGTTGCAGGCTTTTAAAAAGGCCCAGGCGACGAGAGAAGAAATTGAATGGAATTAAGAAATGGAGAAAGGGTTTACAGAACTCAAGGGGGCAATTTGTAAGGCCCCAGTCCTCGGGATTCCTAATTATGCTGAGGAATTCTATCTGTTTTCGCATACTGGTGGCAATTTTATGACGGCAGTGCTCGCGCAGTGAACCTCGCTGGGGTATAAACCCCTAGCATATTACAGCGGGAGTTTGGACCCGGTCATGAAGGGCCACTTCCCATGCGAACAAAATCTAGCCGCCGCGTTTGCCACTGAGAAGGCGTCATCCATTGTGACGGGGTGCTCCATGACACTATATGTTGAACACTCACTATTCGCCATACTAGAGAAGCCAAAGGGCATGCTGACTTCTCAGAGAGCATCAGCCTACAAGGTGATTATCTCTAATCCATTGATCAAAGTAGTGCAATGCAAAACTGTGAACCCTGCTACGTTCATAGCTGAGCCAGTCACAGAAGGAGAACCTATACACGACTGTGCGAACTATGAGGAATTCTATGATGAGATGCCCAGGGTAAAGGAAAATGCCCTGGCGAGTGACGAGATTGTCTTTATTGACGGGTCTTCGAGAATTGACCAAGAAGACGGACAAAGGTATACAGACGTGGCCGTGATCAAACACATGGCGAATGGAGAGTTCCAAGTACTTGTCAGTGCACGAATACCATCTCATTATTCGGCACAGGCTGCAGAACTAGTGGTATTGATACTCGCCATTGAGAATCACGCAGACCAGGAAGTGACAGTGTACAGTGACTCCACCTATGTGACGTCAACAGTGCAAGCAGGACTGGCGTGCTGGAAAAGGAGGGGCTACCTCCGAGCAGACGGCACACCAGTGCAGCACGCAGCCCTGTTGGACAGGCTGATAAAAGCACTACAGCTCCCAGTGGCCACAGCGGTCGTAAAATGCGCTGCTCATACCAAGGGGACAGATTTTGTGTCACGTGGGAATCATGAAGTGGACACGGAAGTCAAACGTATGGCATCCAAAGCTGAAACAATCATGGACGTGGATGTGGCATGTACCCATGAGAGAATGATGGTAGCACGAGCCACACCAGAAGCCTATAGTAATATGGGGCAGTCTCAGTTAATGGAGCTCCAGGGGGAGGCACCTCAGGAGGAGAAAAATCTGTGGAAGCGTCGAGGGTGTTCTTTAAACCCCTCAGACGAATTGTGGAGGCAGACAGCACTGGTAAACCAGTAATGCCTGTCGCCCTTCTAAAAGTAGCGCTAGAACAGCTTCACCACCCCATACACATGTCAAGAGAAAATCTTGCCGCAACGCTCGCCGAAGACTGGTTTATACTGAATTTAGCAGAGCATGTTGCATTCTTTATGGTAAACTGCATTGTCTACCAACAATTTACCTCTGGGCACATTTTAAAAGGAGTGAGAGGAGTCATCCCCAGACCAAATGGACCTTTCCAGCACCTTCATATTGATCATGTCGATATGATTCAGGTGTGTAATGGATACAAGTATTTACTTGTGGTGGTGTGTCCCTTTTCCAGATGGGTAGAAGCAGGTCCCTGTGCACACCTTGACGCTGCCTGTGCTGCTAAGTTCCTGGTGAGGGAGGTTTTCCCTAGATGGGGGGTGTGCGAGGTAATGAGATCAGATAATGGGGCTCATTTCGTGAACGCAGTATTCGAACAGATTAGCTTGTTGCTTGGTATAAAGCACAAGTTCTTGTCGGTGTATCATCCAGAGGGAAATGGGATATGTGAACGAATCAACGGCTTGCTCAAGGAAAGGATAGCCAAGTTGAAGCACACAATAAGAAAGGGATGGATGCACTGCCTACCACTGGCATTGTATGTGCTTCGGAACCAACCATGCTCCGACCATCATCTCACGCCGCACGAAATAGCCTTTGTGCGCCTCTTGTCTTCCCTGGAGACAGCGTCCTCGTGAGGAATTTTACAAGGAAAAGATGGGACGAGCCAAGGTTTAATGGCCCTTCCATCGTAGAGGAAAGCACCCCGTCTGCTGTTAAGCTCATGGGCAGAAGAGCCTGGACCTTCCTGAACGATATCAAGCCATTCATAGGAGAGAGCACTCCTACTGCATCTACCACTGAGGAATCCACAGAAAACGGGGAAGGGCCTCAGCGCGTGCAGACAAGAAGGTCTATGGCGAGGAAGAAGGACGCACGAGCAGAAGAGACAAACTAAAGAACTTGCTGTGAAAATTGTGGCTATACACTGAACTTTTCCTTCAAGCACTGAATGAGATACAAGACTTTCAAACGAACGCAATGTGCAGCTGAAACTGCAGGCTAAAGAAAAAAAACTCATATTCTGAAACCGCAATGACACGGGTAGCTTGATCACGTTGAGGCACAAAGCATTGAACATGAACTCTCAGACTCTGATAAACACTAAAATAGGACACTCCTGTAAACTAAAACCGTTATCCTGAAGCATTCAGTGTCAAGACTTTGTTCACTGACATATGATTCACCCCAGCAGAAGTCTTAAGTGGGATGTACTCACCTACTTTCAGTTAGTAATACTGACCTATCCGTCACTCATAGGGAGAGAAACAAGTGTCACAGAATACATTCTAGATCCAGAAAGTAAGAAGGTAATCAAGCAACTACTGACTGTCATCACAGGGGTCTTCGCCGAGTTTCCCAAGCACAGTGAACAAAGGACTAATGCTCCCACCTCAAGCGGTTATTGATGAACTTACCTACACTTTATTCTTTCGAATCATAGAGGAGTGCCCAGGACTGGTCGGGAGAACCACAGACTTTCATCAGAGATCCCGGAAATAATTACTTCTTGAATCAAATATGGAGTAAATTGAATCTTATTGTAGCAATACAGGCAGCAGGAAAGTGAAAGAACTGCTCACGACAACAAAAAGACTTGTGATCAGGACCCAGCAAAACAAAGCAAATGTCCCTGTCCCCTGCAGACACGCAGCTAGCCCACAATGCCCTGATTAGGCTAGTCACAGACTATCCAGAAATGGTGGGAAGCCCTGCTGATGTTGACATTGTCACTTTCCTTAGAGATCCAGTCAATTTCCTACACATGAAGACCCTTCTCCATGGCATCATGCTCCAAGTGGAACTGTCCAACTTCCAGCGAGAATTCCTAAGGAGATTCCAGTGAGACCTCTCGCCGAGGGACAGATCAGGGAGACAAAGACTGATCACACTGCAAGAAAGGCCTGTGACCTAAGAGCCAAAGAATCAGAGCAAATGTCATTGACACCTGAAGACAGTCGGTATGCGTTTCGTGTTTTCTTTTATATCATTGAAGACTTTCCAGAACTAGTGGGCAGACCCCGCAACATTGATGTGCCCGCTTTTCATAATGATCTAGCAAAAAATGCTCAATTGAACAGACTCCTGAGGGCTATTGCGTCACAACTAAGAAGCAACTATGGATATCCACTGCTAAGAAGAGCCTTAGAAGGGGGAACCGGGAACAGAGCAAGGAAGCAAAGACATAGTTCTTCATGCTGCTAACGTAGGACAGATCGAGAAAAGCAAAATGGAGGATGCCAACATCTTGGTCTCATTTTTCTTATTTTGTCTATCCCTTCATCATCGTTCCACAGTGGAGTAAATGTGGGAAAGAGAGACTGTTCAGCAACTCGACCTCGAAGGACCAAGTGAAAATAACAGAGACACAAACTTCACAGCCGTGTTTACCTTTTTCAACCTTTTTCTTATTTTCCCTACCTTCTCATATGTTCATTTTTATTTTTATTTTTTCAATATTTTATTTTTGCGTGATTTGTAACGAATCCATCCTTTCATAGTGTTACTGTGAACATTTTCCTGCATATCCTTGAGGCCAAGGCGAGTTGGAAGAGTGCCCTGGGAATGCGGTTCCCACAACAATACAGAATAAATATGATGTGCTGAAAACGATAGTCTAACCTTTTCCCATAGTCTAGCAAAGGAACTGTACTCCATACTCAGAGACTATCATCATCACTCGCCTCGCAAGAGGGGGGACATTGAACAGCACTTGTCACTTTAGTGTTTACTGAACTTTTGAGCGACGAGATTAGAATAAGAAGAAAAATAACTATTGACTATGGACTTGTTTGAAATGGGGGTGCAAAACAGTAACTTAGTCATGCCACCAGCAGAAGGGCGCCCCCGGTTTCCTGGAAGGAGATGCTGTAAGCTGTCTTTCAAAGCCATTATATGTATGTGCATAGTGATTATTGTAGTATTTTTGTCTCTAACTATCAGAACTGCATTTTTTATTGGTCCACGAAGCGTCCCAATGTCAGTGCATCCACCAGGTAATGAACGTCTGGGCGCCACAAAAGCACCCAGACCTTATATTGTCATCCCTGTCCCAAGAAAAACTGATGATAAAGCAAACGATTTACAGTTGAATGTAATTAGCAGTAATATGTATACACTTGAAGTAATGAATGGTGAGAAAAGCTGGAGACATGGTCAGCACGGAATGAATGTTAATGCAGCACTGTCCACGGCACGCACCCATACACTGAGTGCACACGAACAAGGGCAAGAGTCAATGGCTACGCAACCGCAGGCCAAAACAACTGAAAGAGAAAAGTCACCTGTGGAACAAACAGCTCCAGAAAACAGAGAATCAAGCGAGAAACCGAACATAGATGGCATAGCAAAATCCCTCAATAGAACAGAGGAAGCCACGAAAGAACTCACTGAGAAAACACATGTGGTAGTCGAGTATGCGTTTCCGCTCATACTTAGAGCAACAAAGCTACATGAGGAGCTGGGCAAGAAAACCACTGAGACAGTAACAAAGAGCAGCGCCAACGCCAGAAGTAACTACCGAGCCTACGACACTGCCACGTGTTGGGAGGATGATAAGCCAAATGTGGTGGGAGGAGTTCTACAAAAGAGTGCATGAGGGGAGGAAAATAAATGCAAGCCCTTCCTTTGCTACTGCAGTGCAGGAAGTGAGACCTGCACCACCAAGGATAATACCTGAGAGACTACCTGAACTAAAGAGCAGCACAGACACATTCAGAGACATAGTAATAGCCAATTACAGAAAAACATTAAGAATCAAGAGGAGCCCATATGAAACTGACAACGAACTAAACGATTACTTGGGCAGCACAGCCCATCTTGGAAACAACATTTGGTACCAACACATGAAGGAAGTAGGACGAAGGTAATCAGAAGGAGAATGTTTCGTCTGTGCACTCCTGCCGTACAGCAAAATCTTTGTGGCTGTAGAAATTGATGTCCCCACAGCACACTGTATGTCACACCTAGCGATGTGCAACACCAGAGGACAATTTATGGGAAGAGACGCCTTGTTGATATGGGCCAACGAAAAGGACTACCCTGATGAAGACTGGTTTGTCCAGGACATCAAAACAAGAAACAGGGCGCACACCAAGATTCATGTGATTAGATATGAAAATCCTGACGTCAAATGATCAGGAATAAGGTGGGAAATAAAGTCAAGACTGAACGTCCAAGGGAAAACGGCAGAAGAAGCTCAAATCTGGAAGAACCGAGGTCAAATGCAGATCTGGGGATCAGTAGTTTCCCCAGACGGTTGGGAAGAAGGAGTCGTAATCTTCCGTGCTTGGATGGGCCTTGGTGCCTGCCAAGAAGCAATAGAAAATTCACGAAGACTATGTAAACCACTATGGCCAAAATTGGTAAAGCTGTTAACGTGGGTCGAAGACAGAGGAGGCCCCCTGCAAATAGTACCGTTGGAAAACCTGAAACTGTGCTTTAGAAGTAATGGCACGAGGAAAATGGGGAAGAACCAAAACTGCAGACGAATGTATGAAGCCCCAGGGATGTCGCAAGGAACCAAAGTCCTGATGGACTATTACTGGGCATGTGGATCCAAGACCTACATAAGACTACCGAGGAACTGGGGAGGCATATGCACACTGGTGAACGTCCACGTTCCTACACTAGTGATTCCAAAAAATGAACTGAATTTGGACAGTTTCCCTAAAGCAGATGCTCACCTGAGGAAAAGGAGGTCTGTGGAACTAATGTCAAGGATGAAGAGAGAGAATTACTTCTCCGCCAAATCAGAGGATGCATTTTATGCCATTCCCTACAAACACAGGCTGTTTAGCCTGACTTCATCCGTATTTACAACAATACTCTTGCCGCATATCCAGGTTGGTGCAAACAACAAGTGGTTGCAGATAACGAGATGGGAATTACTGCAGACCATCAATACCACCATGAAAGGATTCAATGCGATCAAAGAGAAACTAAGAGCAGTCCGGCTGATGACTCTCCAGAACAGATATGTGCTTGATATGATCACAGCGATGGATGGAGGTGTTTGTGCAAAAATTGGAGAATCATGTTGCACTTTTATACCATCACACGACAAAGAAAATGGAACCCTCACAGAGGCCATAAGCATGTTGACAACCCTAAAGAACCAGGTGATCGATGAAACAGATGAAGTGGACGACGACAGCTGGTTTGGAAACCTATTCTCATGGGTCCCACAATGGATGGCTGATATATTCAAGTTTCTGGGAGCCTTGCTAGCAATGGTGCTGCTAGGATTCTGTGTTATCAAGATAATCATCACACAGTGCCAGAAAACTGCAAAGAAGGCCAGTGGGATGAAAATTATGGTCGATGTCAAGCCATGCGGGAAGCCCAGAGACCTGACAGATGAGGAGATAAAGGACTTTGTGAAGGCCAGTGAATTTGCACCAGAGGGAACAAAATTCACTTATCCCAAGAAACGAAGAAGGTATGAAGGCAAATGGATTTACTGCAGTTCAAATGGACAATGCCAGTTGATGACCTGGAACAAAGATGAGCATGTGAGAACAGCAGGAAGCTTGAAAGGGGTGATAAAGATATGGACACCAAAATTGCATACTTTCACGCCATCTTGTGTAAACCCAGAAGACGATGAACAAGAATCTGAAGCATCAAAGAAACTAAATATAAAGGAGGAAGCAGAAGTGGTCGATGAACCGACCAGAGGGGGGAGTGAAGAGGAGGTCCCAGATATGACCTGCACCCCTGCCCCCCATCGCGAGTTGCCAGTAAAGTACTCGCCGAGGTTCGTGACGTATGAGGAGCAAATGAACCAACAGAGAGCCACACTGGGACTCTGCCCCGTGTACATAAGGAGATCGGTACCGGTTGAAGTAGCCATAACACGACAACCCTGGGCAGCACAGTACCCTATCAGACAGCCATACCAGCCGCTGATGCAACATGAGGAATACCTGCACACGGTCCACGAGGAGACCCCTAAAGCCTTAATGGAAGGCCAATGGAAATAAACCAAGGGCCCGAGCAGCCCCGAGAACAAACATAATTGGCTACTGAAAGCACGTATGCCAGTACTAGTAACTGCAAGGATAATTATAACGGATACAGTGGGGAGACACTGGTAAAATGTAAGAGAATGGTGCCATGAGACAAGATGGAAGCAACCGCCCTGTTGAATGTGTGTAAATAAGCTTGAAACGTAAGATGCTAAGAAGTCGATACTGCCTACAATGCTTAGTAGAAGAATAGAGCGGCAAGCACCAACTATATATCTACCTCAATACAGCACAATGTACACGTGCGACTCCGTTATGTGAAAGCAGAAATGTACCCAGGTGGCCAAAGGCCTGACAGGCCAAGTTTCAAAACTCAGCAAAGAGGCTCATGCCGGGGAAATCGAGATTGACCAGAGAAGGGGAGGTGAGCATGAGCTCACGAGACTCCAACTACAGAGCATACCAGCCCGCCCGTGAAGGTCAAGATAAGAGAGGCCCATGCAGGTGGCCAAGCGAACACGGAATTAAATACACAAAAGGCTGGAAACTGAAGCAGATTCATGGTGAACCAACACGTCACCAGACAGGCACGAAGATGTACCACCGCCTGATGTCATCCAGAACCCGAGGATGGCATAACATTTCCTGATAAGAGACTACAGATCCGAGGCCATATCCAGCCAACTAATTGACACATAGCCCTAAAACACTGATTGATGGAAGGGAGGAAGGGTGAATCTTGGGACACTAGGCACCTGGGTGTCTATTCTGCATGCTGCTAATTAAAATGGAGATTTATGTTATGTTATTTTATTTTACATTTTTATAGCGCCTTATATACCATTGTTATGGTCTGAAGGCGCTGGTAGGTTGAACGCCCTTGGGAACCGAAGTTCAAATCAGTAGAGAGAGTAGAGAGAGTCAAAAGGTGCATGTGAGCACCGGGTATGTGTGCAGCTTGTGCGAAATCTGTGTAGTAGCTGCTTCTTAGCAGTAGGTGTGGTGGTTGAGAGGTCAGGAGAATGTGTTCGTTCAGGCAGGTTTTATCCAGAACGGCTGCGGCTGCGTTAGGCCTGAGGATAACGCCTGGCTGGGGGGTGTGAGACCAGCAGTGTCAATTTAGCATGATGTGGGGTGAGCGGCGGATGTTGGTATGAGAACAGTTATACCAAATGGTGTCATAGTATCTCTGTGTTCTAGTTGAGTGGTGATGTAAAGGAGAGAGTAAGCATGGTGGTGTGATATGATGATTTATATGCTCTTTCAAACGTTCTTTGCATTCTAAACCATACTATATACGTCACGCAATATTTATGCGTTCCAGTCTGTACCATGAATAGCTATCCATTCTATGCACCCCAGTCAGGTCCAAATACACTCTGGTCCGCCCTGCTCGGTCTAGTCTGCTCCGCGCATGCGCTCTTGTCTGGCACATGACTGTCCACTTGTCCGCACCACGCATGCCCTCTTGTCTGCCTCACGCATGCACTTTGACTGCCCCAGGCATGCACTCTTGACTGGCCCAGGCATGCACTCTTGACCGCCCCAGGCATGCACTCCTGACTGCTTCATGCTCTACGTATTCAGTAGCTCAACGTACTCATCCATTCTACGCACTCATCAGTACTGGATGCGTCAGTGCTTGTTCGTTCTATGTGCTTGTTGGCTCTACGCGACGCGTCAGTTCACTCTGGGCACTTGATCGCTCCAGGTACTCATCCGCTTTATGCCCTCACGTGTGCTATGCGTTTACCTGTTTTACGCACTCACCCCCTCTATGCACTCACCCCTTCTATGGACTCACCCCTTCTATGGACTCACCCCTTCTACGGACTCACCCCCTCTACGGACTCACCCCCTCCACGCACTTAACCGTTCCACGCACTCATCCTCTCTGCACTCATCCGTTTTAATCACTCATGATTTTCACACATCCAGCAGTAATATCTTGTTCTATATATTCATCTCTACACTCATCTTTCCTATACCTTCATTTACTCTGAGTATACATCCACTTCATATATTCATCTGTTCGATAAGCCTATCCGCTCCATACTCCATTCGGCTTCATACACTCAACCTCTCCATACACCGATCTGCTGACTGCATACATCTAACCTCTCATACACCGATCTGCTGGGTGCATACACCTAACCGCTCCATACATCCATCCGCTCCATACATCCATCCGTTCCATACACCCATCCGCTCCATGCACCCATCGGCTCCATGCAGTCCTCCGCTCCATGCACTCCTCCGCTCCATGCACTCATCTGCTCCATACACCCATGCGTTCCATTCCACCGTCCGTTCCAAACACTCGTCCGCTCCATACACTCATCCACTCCCTACACTCATCCACTCCCTACACTCATCCGGTCCATACCCTCATTCGCTTCCTAAACTCATTCACTCCATACATTCGCCAGGTCTGTACAATTGTCCGCTCAGTCGATAAACACACTCTCCGCACTTCCGCATTCATCAGCTATGTAGACTCGTTGGCTCTACTTACTCATCCACTCCATATTCTGATCTGTTCTACACACTCATCTTGTTTTCACTCATCCGTTCTGCACATTCATCCGGTTTGCGCATTCTTGCATTCCAGTCGCTTCTCTTAAATTTACGCACTCATCCGCGTTACGCATTCACCCCTTCTACGCTCTCACCCCTCTATGCACACACCCCCTCTGCGCGCACACCCCCTCTGCGCGCACACACCCCCTCTGCGCGCACACACCCCCTCTGCGCGCACACACCCCCTCTGGGCACACACCCCCTCCAATGCACTCATCCGCTCCAACGCACTCATCCGCTCCAACGCACTCACCTGCTCCACGAACTTCTCTGCTCCATGGACACATCCCCTCTCTGCACTCATCCACTTTAAGCACTCGTGCTTTTCACGCATCCAACAGCGATATCCTATTCTATATATTCAATCTCACACACTCGTCTGTTCTATGTCTTCAACAGCTCTGCCCACTCCTCTCCATTCACCCATGCGCTCCATACACCGTGCGCTCCATACACCCCTCCACTCCATACACCCGTGCACTCCATACACCCCTCCGCTCCATACATCCCTCCGCTCCATACATCCCTCCGCTCCATACACCCGTGCACTCCATACACCCCTCCGCTCCATACATCCCTCCGCTCCATACACCCCTCCACACATTCCTCCGCTCCATACACTCTTCCGCACCATACACTCCTCCGCACCATACTCTCCTCGGCTCTATACACTCGTCCGCTCTATACACTCGTCCGCTCTATAAACTCATCCGCTCCATATACACATCCGCTCCATACACTCATCTGCTCCATAAACTCATCCGCTCCGTACAGTCATCCGCTTTGCACTTCCGAGTTCATCCGCTATCCACTCAATCATGCACTTTACTTGCCTCTCTTGCGGAAACCTGCAGACTATGCCCTTGAGCTGTCACATGCTCTACAAACTCATCCGTTCCACATACTCATCTGTTCTACACACTAATTCGGTTTACAGTCATCTATTCTTCACACTCATCTATATTACGCACTCATCCGTGTTACACGCTCATTCGTACTACATACCCGTCCGCTCTACACACTCATCCGTTCAACGTGTTCATCCATTCTGTACACTCATCCGGTTTACTTATTCTTTTGATTTCTATACTCATTCGCTATATAGCTGTCTGTTCTTCCACTCATGCATTCTTCGACTCAGCGCATTCATCTGTTCCACCGGCTTCATCAATTCTAACTATATCATTCCAGCCATCAATTCTAACTATATCATCCCAGCCATTCACTTTGTTTACGCCACATGCAATCTGTCCATTTCAGCAGTTTAACTTTCTTTACTGTTTTCGTATGATTTACTTTTATTAACCCTTATACTGCTTTCATCTACTTTATTTGTTTAATTCTGTTTTTCCTTCTAGTTTAAGGTAAGGGTTATTAGTTGTTAATTTCTCGCATCAGTAGTTTGTTGGATTGATGTCATTGAGTTGTCGTTTGTCTGTTTTGGGATGGTATGTTGCGGGTTGGTTTTATGGGAAGAGCCAGGTTTTCAGCAGTTTGCGGAAAGACGTTAAATCCTCAGTTAGGCGGATGTGGGGTGGGAGTGAATTCCATAGCATGGGGGCCAAGGCTGAGAATGATGCTCCGCCTAGCCTGACTGAGTTTGTTTTCGGTATGACTAGGAGGCCGGCTGAACTCGATCTTAGAGTGCGTGGGGATTGATAGGGTTTTAGTTTGTCTTGAAGATTTTCAGGTCCAGTTTTATGCAGTGCTCGATGGGAGATGCATAAGGTTTTGAAAGTCACCCTTCGGGCTACTGGAAGCCAGTGAAGTGTCTTAAGGGCTGGGGAGACGTGGTCTCTTGGGCCAAGCGCAAGTAGTAATTTGGCTGCCGCGTTTTGTGCCCTTTGTAGTTTATTCAGTTGGTACGCATGGATTCTGAGGTATGGGGGGTTTGCGTAGTCCAGTCTTGATATAACGATTGATTGGACGGCAGAGAGTCTGTTGGGAAAGGAGAGATATGGAAAGATACGTCTAAGGGTTTTAAGGTGGTAGTGGCAGGACTTTGAGACGTTGTTGACTTGGTGCGAGAGAGTTAGGT
Organism: Ambystoma mexicanum; assembly: GCF_040938575.1. Classification (NCBI taxonomy): domain Eukaryota; kingdom Metazoa; phylum Chordata; class Amphibia; order Caudata; family Ambystomatidae; genus Ambystoma; species Ambystoma mexicanum. Next base: position 306,032,473 of record NC_090934.1, on the reverse strand, counting down.
CAGAGTCAAGGGTGCACCCAAGATTTTTCACTGATTTGGAGGTGCTCGGTGAGTTGCCCATGGCGGATGGCCATGGTAGTGGGTGCGGAAGGAGTTCGGAGTTGCCACATACCATGATTTCCGTTTTGGAGGGGTTTAACAGGAAGTGGCTTTGGGTCTTCCAGAGTTCTATGTCAAGGAGGCAGGAGGCCAGGTCAGGTCGGAGATTCAGTTTTGAGTTCAGGAGTTTTAGAATTAGCTGAGTGTCGTCGGCGTAGTTGTAGCACAGGATGTTGTGTGAACGGATTATCGGTGGGAGGGTGGTCAGGTAGAGATTGAATAGGAGGGCAGATAGGCATGCTCCTTGTGGGACTCCCATGTCGACTGGTCGGGCTTGGGAGGTATAGGTGGAGAGTGTCGTTATTTGGTACCTATCTTGGAGGAATGAAGCAATCCATTTAAGAGCGATTCCACGAATTCCTAGGGAGTGGAGGCGGTCTAGGAGGATTGAGTGATTGATCATGTCAAAGGCGGCAGATAGGTCGAGAAGGATTAGCGCGGCACATCTCGCGGAGTCTGCCGTCATTTTAAGGTCATCCCAGATTGAGGTTAGGGTGGTTTCAGTTCTGTGACGGGCTCTGAAACCTGATTGGGCGGGGTGTAGGAGATTGTTGGCTTCGACAAGCATTTAGTTGGGAGTAGGCGGTTCGGTCAATGAGTTTGGCAAGGAACCTGGTGTTTGAGATGGGGCGATAGTTTTTGGGTTCGAGAGGGTCGAGCAAGGGTTTTTTTATTAGAGGTTTGACGTGAACCGTTTTGAATGCGTCGGAAAAGATACCAGAGGAAAGGGAGGCATTTATGATGGATCTTGCATGTTCTCCTGCGCAGGTGGATGCGAAAATTTCTTTGAGGGTTGGGGCTGGGCAACGGTTGAGCGGCGATCCAGATGGTTTGCGGGCAGTTAGAAGTTTGAGAAATTGCTCTGGTGATATTGGGCTAGAGGATTCAAATGTTGGTTGCGTAGAGGTTGCAGCTGGTGGGCTGGGCGGTACGGGCGGAGAATTGCCTGGTGGATGTAATAGAGCCAGTTTGGTGGTTAGGGTTTTTGTTCTTTCGAGAGCCGTGGTGTAAAAGTGGAGGGAGAGTGAGTCGCACAATGATTGTGAGGGGGTCGGGATGGTCGTGGTGCAGGCCGGATTGGTGAATTCAGAGATGATTTTGTGGAGTTCTTTGCTTGGGTTTTTGCAGTTTAGGATTCGTGAGTTGTAGTGGGCTTTTTTTGCTTTCTGGATTTCGGCCTTGTACTGATAGAGGTGGCGGGGCAAGGTGGCCCTGTTCTCCTGGGTTTTGTCTTTCTGCCATTTGCATTCTAGGTATTTATATAGTTGTTTAGTAATCTTCAACTCAGGAGTGAACCATTTGGGGAAGAGGCCACGGCAGGCTGATGGTTTGCACGGGGGTGCGAGCCGCATCAGAAATGCGTTGAGCCATGAGTCAAAGGCGTCAGGGGTTAGTTGTTTGATGAGAGGGTTGGTAGGTGGTGGAGACTGGAGGAGTGCCTTTGCCAGGTCCGGGTGATTATTAGTTTTTTCCAGCATTTGCCTAGATTCGGAGGTTCAGATTCGAGAACGGGAAGGGGGTCGGGTGAGCGAAAGGTGAATGAGAGAATAAAGTGATCAGACCAGATGATAGGGGTGGGTGGTTTTAGATGAATCAGAGTGTTGGAGGTAAAGATGGCATCAAGAGTGTGTCCTTTATAGTGAGTCGGACCATTTAAGCGGGGTTGGAGGTTAATTGCGTCTAAACCGTAAACCAGAGAGTGTGTCATAGGGTTCGTGGGGATGTCGAGCCATATGTTGAAGTCTCCAAAAAGGGTGAGGTTGGGATGGTTTAGTTGAAGGGTGGCAATAGAGTCGCAGAGGTTGTTTGCGAATTGTCCATCGTAGCCATGAGGCCTGTAGATTATTAGGAAGCTGTGTGAGAGTGATGGGGAGATGGATAGTTTAACGAGGAGAGATTTGCAGGCAGGAATGGAAGGTTGGTTGTCGATGATTGAGGCGTGGAAGAGAGACTTGAAGACGAATGCTATTCCCCCTCCCCTGAAGGGACGGTTCAGTTGGATGAGGGAGTAGTCAGGGGGAAAGGCTTCATTAGCGATTGGGGCGAAGTCATCTGAGAACCAAGTTTCGGTGATGAAAACAAGTTCTGGTTTGACAGAGGCGAGGAGGTCGAAGATGCAGTGTCTGTTTTTGGCTACGGATCGGGCATTAAATAGGATGCAGTTCACATCGGCAGGCGAGGTTGGTCTCGTGGTGGAGTTGGAGGGGGTGGTGGAGGAGAGAGTGGAGGAGGGAGGGGGTTAGGGTGGGTGATGCTCAATGGGAATAATGGGCGGGCAGAAAAATTTGAGCGGGGTTGGTTGGCTGGGTGTGTTAGGATGATTTGGGGGATTTGAAGGTGGGGTGTGGGCGGTTAGGAGTTTCAGTTGCAGTTGATGAGAAATCGAGGGAGAGGGGTTTCCGGAAGGGTGAAGCCGCGGAGGAAGGAGGTGATTGCGGGAATGAGGTGGTGGGTCGAGACAGGTGAGGCGAAGAGTGCTGAGAAATTGAGGGGGCCAAGGAACGTTTCCTCTTTAGTTTCCTTGTTGCGATTGGGGTGAGAGAGAGGGTAGGCGGGTCAGAGGGGGAGAGGGATGCAGCTTCTGTTCTAGCAAGGGATAGGCGTGCCGTTTTTAGGGAGGGGAAAGGGTGCAGACCGGGGGCAAAGGTGGCAGGGGTGTGAGGACAAGGCAGGGAGTGGGTGATTTCAGGGTGGGGTGTGCCAGGTATGATAGTGATGGGAGCGGGCATGGTTAACGATGGCTGGTCGGTGGTGGTGTTCAGGGGAGGAGTGGTCTTAAGGTGGTTGGTTCGCCATCGTGCCCCTCTGACTTGGTGTTTGGAGAGGGGAATGGCAGGGAGTGCGAAGGAGGGTGGTGTGGTTTGGGAAGGGGGGGACGGGAGGGAAGGCAGATCGGGAAGTTGGGGCAGTCCACGTGGTCGTTTCCGATGGACTCTGGTGAAGTGGGTGCACTCATGCTTGGTACGCGCTTTTAGGTGGATTTTAGGAGGGCTTTCTAATTGTAGCTCTAAGTTCCGTGGGGCACAGTTTTAGGCACACTTCAAGTTCAATTGCACAGAGACGATACTAGACTATTCGGTGCATTTCTAGGTTGAATTGTACACAGATGATATTATGCTACTGGTTATTAGTTAGGTGCACTTCTAAGTTCTTCTGTACATAGAGATGATATTAAGTCTATCTCTAGATTCAATTTTGTATAGTGGGGATATTAGATTATTGGGCACAGTTCTAAATTCTACCTTACACAGATATACTTTTAGGTATACTAATAATTAGGATATTTAGGTACACTTCTTAACCTCACTGGTGTTGTGTACACTTTTACGTTGGACTAAGTGCGGAGAGGCTAAGTGATACTAGCGAGTTCGATTAGGGCACGCTAATAGGTGCACTTTTTTTTAATTCAGCTTTATACAGGGAGGGTATTAGGCATGAATCTTAATCGGTTTTGCACAGGGTGGTCATTAGGGAGATTAGTCGGTTTGGTCCGGCATGGTATTATACTATAAGGATATTCGGCGCACTTCTAGATTCCACTTTCGTGGAGAGTCTACTGGGCACACTTGTACATTCAACTTTTACATGGAAGCTGTTTGGCACACTTCTAATTCACAGAGAGTTTATTAGGCCCACAATTAAATTCAACCTTCAGACGGGGGCTATTGCACACATTTCTAAATTCGGCTTTTCACAGAGAGGTTGTTGGGCACACTTCTAAATTCAACTTTTCAGAGTGGCTATTGGGAGTACTTCAGGATTCACAGAGAGGCTAATGGGAACACTTCTAAATGCAACTTTCCTAAGAGGATATTGGGCACACTTCTAAATGCGACTTTCAGAGTGGCTATTGGGAACACTTCTAAATGCAACTTTCACAGAGGGGCTATTGGGCGCACTTCTAAATTCAGGTTTCCAGAGTGGCTATTGGGAACACTTATAAATGCAACTTTCACAGGGAGGTTATTGGCGCACTTCTAAAATCACAGAGAGGCTATTGGGAACACTTCTAAAAGCGACTTTCACAGAGTGGCTATTGGGAACACTTCTAAATGCAATTTTAACGGAGAGGCTATTTGGCGCACTTCTAAATTCAACTTTCCAGAGCGGCTATTGGGTACACTTGTAAATGCAACTTCACAGAGAGGCTATTGGGCGCACTTCTAAATTCAACTTTCCAGAGTGGCTATTGGGTACGCTTGTAAATGCAACTTCACAGAGCGGCTATTGGGCGCATCTTCTAAATTCATAGCGAGGGAACGCTTCTAATTGCAATTTTCACGGAGAGGCTATTGGGCACACTTCTAAATTCACTGAGAGGCTACTGGGAACACTTCTAAAATGCAACTTTCACAGAGAGGCTATTGGGAACAGATTTAATGAAGCTTTCACAGAGAGGCTATTGGGAACACTTCTAAATACCACTTTCACAGAGACGATATTGGGAACACTTCTAAATTCACAGAGGTGCTATTGGGGACACTTCTAAATTCAACTTTCAGAGAGGCTATTGGGAACACTTCTAGATTCACAGAGAGGCTACTGGGAGCACTTCTAAAATGCAACTTTCACAGAAAGGCTATTGGGAACAGTTCTAATTGCAGCTTTCACAGAGAGGCTATTGGGAACACTTCTAAATGCACCTTTTACAGAGAGGCTATTGGGAACACCTTTAAAGCAACTTTCACAGAACACTTTTCTAAGTGCAACTTTGACAGAACACTTTTCTAAATGCCACTTTCACAGAGAGGCTATTGGGGACACTTCTAAAAGCAACTTTCACAGAACACTTTCTAAATGCAACTTTGACAGAACACTTTCCTAAATGCCACTTTCACAGAGAGCCTATTGGGCACACTTCTAAATTCAACTTTCCAGAGGGGCTATTGGGAACACTCCTAAATGCAACTTTACAGAGAGGTTAATTGGGAGCACTTCTAAATTCGACTTTTACAGAGAGGCTATTGGGAGCACTTCTAAAAGCAACTTTCACAGAAAACTTTCCTAAATGCCACTTTCACAGAGAGGCTATTGGGCGCACTTCTAAATTCCACTTTCAGGGTGGCTATTGGGAACACTTCTAGATGCAACTTTCATGGAGTAATCTATCCTCATAATCTCAAAACTCCCGTGATCTGGCCATTGCAAATCTTCCTCTTTTCTGGTTTGCCAATGCCAACTCTCACAAAACATTATTGCTCCTACACCATACTTCACATATATCTCATACGCCAGCGACCCCTCATGTGGCGCGACCTGGCCAGGTTCCAAAGATTGTCTACTGCAGCGGAAAAATCCCACTAAGGTGGACAATATCCCAGGCATGTTTTAACCTTACCCTCGGCTAATCAACCTTACAATGGGTGTTTGATTTTGTAAAATCAACTCTCAACCAATATCAGGGTTACTTCGAATCGGGGCACGACTCACCTGATCAATCAAATCGTCTCTCAAGATACGATTCGTCCGTATACTGACGCAACAAATAACGTCGTGTCTGCGTATCTTGGCTCACTCTGCCTCGTTTCGGGACCCTCGCCTCCTTGTTCTCTGGCCGGGTGTTAGGCAGAAACCTGTGCAGTTCCCTCTGGGACCACTGCAAAAGATTTAAGACTACAGGTGTTTGGCAGTAAACCCACTTGGTAGCAGTCTGTACCACACAGATTCACTTGGCAGCTGTGGCTGAGCAGTCAGACTTCCCTCAAGAAGAGTTAGGCAGTATACACAGTATTCACAATAGGTCAAGAGAACACAGTAGAACAAGTAAACACTGACCAGGGCTTGGTGTAAAAGAGATATAATTATTTATTCAAAACCACATCTAGAACAACACACAGGCACTAATAGTAAGCAATTCAAAAACACGTCACTAAAAGATATACACTCCCTTAAAAGAATATTAGACAAGTCTTAAGTAAAGCCCCACTTATTTTCAGACAGCGGTGAGCGCTTAACGTAGATGGCACTCTAATAACTCGTTTTAAAAAAGGTAGAGAAAAACAGAGAATAAACTGAAACAGATCCCAACACTTTTTCACGAACACACAAGAGGGGAAGGCAAAGTAACACCGTGAATTCAGAGTCAGTAGGCCGGATCTGCTTTAAGAGGATCCAAACGAAATGTGTCCAAGGTCACACGGTTGCAGTGCACAAAAGTCTTGTAACGGTTCAAAAAGGAGTTGGACCAAAGAAAGAGACCAGTTAGAGGGTCAAGGCGGCCAGCCCAGTCCCGAAGGTTAAGGGGTTATTATTACCTTGTAGCAATCTTTAGAAAGGGAGGCCTGGCGGACACGGTACCTTAAAGTGGTGAGAATACTCCAGCGGGGGCAGTTGTTCCTGGCAGCGGATGCAAGGCGGTGCTTCGTCCGGGGGAAGAGAAGATCTCGTCGGGGAGGAAGACAGGAGTCCGTTGCATTGCCAGGGAAGAAACCAGCCACAGAGTTTCTCAGGTACAAGGAGCGGTCCGTTGATTCGCGGTTCAGTGGTGAGTGGCTATCCGGCTGCCGGGGTGCTTGGCATGGGCAGTTCGACCACAAACCGGTCTGGGGTGCGAAGAAAGAAGGTAACTGGTTGTGCCCACCAGTCAGGGGAAGAAGCCTCTCCAGCCAGGAGATCTTCTCTGTCGTCGGGAAGTGGTGAGTCGGTTTTGCAGGGCTCCACCGGTGGTGTCGTCGTGGTAGGTCAGCTCAGCTTCTCCCTCGTTGGATTCTCAGGTCCTGTGGTGACTTCTGAAGTTCCAGTCCCCAAAGCCCTGCTTTTATGCAACATACCCCCATTCACTCAGCCTAGCTGTCAATCAAACATGCTAGGTGGTGAGCCGGCCGGCTCACCACTTGGGCCAATCACACAAGAGTGCAACTTGAGTTACCAAGGTAACTCAGTCCAGGGTGCCTAAACCCCCTCCCACACCCCCTGTGGTACCCAGACAGAGTGGCACCACTTTTGGAGGCTTCTGTGGAGAAGCCCGCCAAAAAGTGGAACAAAGGGCTCGACTTGGGTTGGGGTCACAGAAGAGAACACAAACGCTATTTTAGAATTCAGTCCTGGCAAAAAATACCAACCGGCGATTTAATATTAATTAAATAAACCGGCAGTATGTTCGAGGCTATGAGAATTAAATAATTAAAGTTGGTAGCCTCGAACAATGGGAAAATCCCATAGGGAAATATTCGCGGTCGAATATAAAAAGTAGTATCCACTGCCACCAGCCAAAACTCGATCAGGGGGGACGGAGACGTGCCCCCTCGACTAACAGACCCCGGGGCAATCGAATTGCCCCGACCAGTACGTCCACAATATGATGGTTTGTACTGGTTTCTGTTAATAATTTGGCACTAGTAAAGCCAATGGTGACTTTACATGCCCTGGGAGACAGTATTCAGTCCCAGGGTATGGAGTCTATGGTGGGGTGTCACTATGACACCCCTGTGTTACTGCGCGGAGGGTGCTGTGTAACACACATAGTAAAAACACATGAGACCCTATGGAGTAAAGGACCCATAGCACATAAAACACATTAACAGTCAAAGGAACACCTTAAATCATGTCCAAGAGTGGGAGAAAAAGAGTCTCACTCTTGGCAGGAGAAAAAAAAACTCCAGAAATCCAGCAAAGCTGCTGGGGGACTCACTAGGTTAGGAAATTCAGCCTAAAGAGAGAATTCTCCCTAACACTCCCCCCCCAGACTAAGGGACAGGAGGATTTAATCCACTCCTGAATGAATCTCATACCTCTAGTCGATGACATACATCCTAGAGAGACCATCAGCATTTTGGTGGTGACACCCTGACCTACGTTCTATGGTCAAATCAAAGGTTTTCCTTTGTAAGCTATATGACCTACAAACCCTTTGAGGAACATCAGTGTTTTTAAAGTTATAGGGGATCTGGTTGACCAGTCCCTCAGAAGTTGTTACAACTTCTGAACCTGTGTTATGCTTTTTCAAGGGGTCCTTATAAAGGATTCCCTTAGATCTAGAGGGGCCTCCAGAGGTCCTCACCACCTCTCTGTTGGGAGAAGGTTGGGTTTTAGGCCTCTTGGTTGGAGGGGATGGAGATAAGCAAGGTACATGCTTCTCCTTCCTCTTAGATCTACCTTTACCTACTTTAGGAGTTTCCCCTTTAAGTATAGGAATTGGGTTGGAGTCTTCTGTGGAAGGTCCAACAGTCTGAAGGTTTTTGGCCTTAGACTTTTCTTTTCTGGTTTTCCACCAGCACTGAGAATTACCAGTTCTCTTAGGCCTAGTTAGGGTTCCAGTAGGTCTATCCACCTCTTCCTCAGAGGCAGGGGGAGTCACAGACTCTATAACTGGGGGAACAATGATGGAGCTTGGTTGGGGCTCCCATTTCCCTAACATGCTAGCCTGAAATTTGCCTGGGTCAGAGGTCAACTTACCAACACCAGGGCTTGTAGTGGGGTTCTCAGTAGAGGTTCCCACAGGCTTAGAGTGGCTCATTAAGGTGGCCTCTCTAGCCAATTTGGTTTGGTTCTGGGTCTCCATACTGGGAGGCCTGGGGGTACTGGATACTACCCCTAGAGTTCTTAGATCATTCCCCAACAGGACTCTCCCAGGCACCTCAGTCTGAACACTGACAGGAATCAACACTGTCATGTCATTACACGGAATGAGGGCTGGTAGAATTGGAACCACTTGGACAGGGCCTCCAGACATCTTAGTGGGACCTTTGGGTGCCTTAGCAACATCCTCAGACCTGAAAAAGCTTTCATCCACTACTGTTCTGCTAGCCCCAGAGTCTCACCTGGCAGGAGTATCTGGGCCATTGACAAGAACATTGTCCATATAATAAACTTTAGAGTTTTCTGGTATGGTGTTGTACACACTCCTATTCTGATCATTAACCAGACCCATGGACTCTACTGTACACTTGCTTGGAAACCCAAAGGTTCTTCAGCAAAGACTTCAAAGTGAGCACTAGCCATTTGGACATCCTCCTCAGGAGTGAAGGCTAAGCAGACTGTGCTGATCCCTGTAGGTTTACCCTTACATCTGGTATCACCTTTGATGTGGTCAGTTGCCCCACAGAGATAGCATGTTCCAAATGCTCTCTGGAAGGGTGGCTTGGCCTGACCTCCTTCTGGTGTGTGACCAGAAGGTACACTAGCCTGTTGTGGTTTACCCTGTGGCTTACCCTGGTTATTTTGTTGTTTGGGGCCCTCTTTGGATTGGGAGGTATTAGAAATCTCTTGGTTCCCTTTTGGTGGCTGCTTTGCCTCATCCTTTTTCGGAGTGACCCCGGAATCCTTGTGAGTGGCCCTGTTGGCAACCCACAAGTCAGCAGCCTTAGCTAGCTTCCTGCAATCTAATTCCTTTGAATCAGCCAAGTGCTGTCTGAGCTCAGGAGAGCAGGCATCATAAATTGACTCCAATATAACAAGATTTCTCATTCCCTCATAAGTGTTCACCTTGTAACCCTTAATCCATCCCTCTAGGTTTTTCAAACACTCACTCACCCAGGTAGCCCAAGGGGTACCATCATTCTTTTTGAGGGTCCTAAACCTCTTAAGGTACTGGGAAGGGGTCTTCCCAAATCTAGCTATCAAAGCTAGTTTCACACATTCATAATCCTTCTTATCCACCTCCCCCAACTCCATTACCACATCAGTTGCAACAGGGGTAAGACTAGAGAACAACCAGGGAAGTAACTCATTCCCTGTGATGTCCTGGAGCCCACGATTATACTCAAACATTTTCAACCAATCCAACACATCCAATCTAGTTTCATACATACCCACTAATTCCTTAGGCATCCGGGGTCTTTTGGGACTGGAACTCCTAGAAGAACCAGAGGAGAGAGAAGCATTTTCCACAGACAACTTTTTCATTTCAAGTTCATGATTAAGCTCTATTTCTCTGAGTCTTAACTCAGCTTGCTTCTGCTCAGCCTGGGCATTCATTCTTCTGAACTCTAGCTCTTGGTTTCTTTCAGATTGAGCAATAAAACGTTTGTACTCTAATTCAAGCTTCATTATTTCAAGTTCAAAATAAGCAGGGTTACATGTAGGACCTGGTATAGGCCCAGTAGGTACAGTAGGTAAGGCAGACAGGCTCAGAGTGTCTAACTTCATTAGGTTCACTTTCCTCTTCTGACTCATGATCAAGACTTTGATTCAGATCAATACCATCACTGTTACCACATTTGCTGGGGGGGTAGATTCCTCTGTACCACCCAGACTTTGGTTTTCTAACAATCTTTCTATAAGTTCCATTTTCTTGCCCTTCTCAGAGAGATTTTTATGTCTACACAATACTTTTAAGCAATCAGCAGTTTTGGCAGACAATGATTCTAGGGTATAATTCTCCATAGCAGACATAGTTAGAAAATCAGCTTTTTAGTGCTAAGCTCTGTGGTTAGTTGTCCTAAAGTGTTCAACAAGCACTCTAAAGTATATACTCAATACAAATCCCACCGCTGTACACCAGTGTTAGGCAGAAACCTGTGCAGTTCCCTCTGGGACCACTGCAAAAGATTTAAGACTACAGGTGTTTGGCAGTAAACCCACTTGGTAGCAGTCTGTACCACACAGATTCACTTGGGAGCTGTGGCTGAGCAGTCAGACTTCCCTCAAGAAGAGTTAGGCAGTATACAGAGTATTCACAATAGGTCAAGAGAACACAGTAGAACAAGTAAACACTGACCAGGGCTTGGTGTAAAAGAGATATAATTATTTATTTAAAACCACATCTAGAAAAACACACAGGCACTAATAGTAAGCAATTCAAAAACACGGTCACTAAAAGATATACACTCCCTTAAAAGAATATTAGACAAGTCTTAAGTAAAGCCCCACTTATTTTCAGACAGCCGTGAGCGCTTAACGTAGATGGCACTCTAATAACTCATTTTAAAAAGGGAGAGAAAAACAGAGAATAAACTGAAACAGATCCCAACACTTTTTCACGAACACACAAGAGGGGAAGGCAAAGTAACACCGTGAATTCAGAGTCAGTAGGCCGGATCCACTTTAAGAGGATCCAAACGAAATGTGTCCATGGTCACACGGTTGCAGTACAGAAAAGTCTTGTAACGGTTCAAAAAGGAGTTGGCCCAAAGAAAGGGACCAGTTAGAGGGTCAAGGCGGCCAGCCCAGTCCAGAAGGTTAAGGGGTTATTATTACCTTGTAGCAATCTTTAGAAAGGGAGGCCTGGCGGACACGGTACCTTAAAGTGGTGAGAATACTCCAGCGGGGCAGTTGTTCCTGGCAGCGGATGCAAGTCAGTGCTTCGTCCGGGGGAAGAGATCATCTCGTCGGGGAGGAAGACAGGAGTCCGTTGCACTGCCAGGAAAGAAACCAGCCGTGGAGTTTCTCAGGTACAAGGAGCGGTCCGTTGATTTGCGGTTCAGTGGTGAGTGGCTATCCGGCTGCCGGGGTGCTTGGCACGGGAAGTTCGACCACAAAGCCGTCTGGGGTGCGAAGAAAGAAGGTAAACTGGTTGTGCCCACCAGTCAGGGGAAGAACCCTCTCCAGCCGGGAGATCTTCTCTGTCGTCGGGAAGTGGTGAGTCGGTTTCGCAGGGCTCCACCGGTGGTGTCATCGTGGTAGGTCGGCTCAGCTTCTCCCTCATCGGATTCTCAGGTCCTGTGGCGACTTCTGAAGTTCCAGTCCCCAAAGCCCTGCTTTTATGCAGCATACCCCCATTCACTCAGCCTAGCTGTCAATCAAACATGCTAGGTGGTGAGCCGGCCGGCTCACCACTTGGGCCAATCACACAAGAGTGCAACTTGAGTTACCAAGGTAACTCAGTCCAGGGTGCCTAAACCCCCTCCCACACCCCCTGTGCTACCCAGACAGAGTGGCGCCACTTTTGGAGGCTTCTGTGGAAAAGCCCACCAAAAAGTGGAACAAAGGGCTCTACTTGGGTTGGGGTCACAGAAGAGAACACAAACGCCATTTTAGAATCGAGTCCTGGCAAAAAATACCAACCGGCGAATTAATATTAATTAAATAAACCGGCGGTATGTTCGAGGCTATGAGAATTAAATAATTGAAGTTGGTAGCCTCGAACAATGGGAAAATCCCATAGGGAAATATTCGCGGTCGAATATAAAAAGTAGTATCCACTGCCACCAGCCAAAACTCGATCAGGGGGGACGGAGACGTGCCCCCTCGACTAACAGACCCCGGGGCAATCAAATTGCCCCGACCAGTACGTCCACAATATGAAGGTTTGTACTGGTTTCTGTTAATAATTTGGGACTAGTAAAGCCAATGGTGACTTTACATGCCCTGGGAGACAGTAGTCAGTCCCAGGGTATGGAGTCTATGGTGGGGTGTCACTATGACACCCCTGTGTTACTGCACGGAGGGTGCTGTGTAACACACATAGTAAAAACACATGAGACCCTATGGAGTAAAGGACCCCATAGCCCATAAAACATTTTAACAGTCAAAGGAACACCATAAATCATGTCCAAGAGTGGGAGAAAAAGAGTCTCACTCTTGGCAAGAGAAAGAAAACAAACTCCAGAAATCCAGCAAAGCTGCTGGGGGACTCACTAGGTTAGGAAATTCAGCCTAAAGAGAGAATTCTCCCTAACACCGGGCACGTCGATCAGGGATCAGTTATGTGCAAATCTGCAAAGGAGTCTCTCATCTCTTTCACAGGGGCACCCCGAACACCTCTTGATCCTCGCTCGATCGTCCCGTCCTCGCCGTTCTCTCCGCCTTCCTTATTTTACAATGTACACAATGGAACAAGTGGGGGAGGGTCCCTATTCGGGCACCATCTTGAAGGGCCCCTAGGGGACCCTCGCGTATGGAAACAAGGCACAATCACCACACGAAATGATACGACAGACTCAAGGTTGTATTCCCAAAAGCTAGGGTTTATTGCAAAGCAAATAGTCACAGTTGGCCAACTGGGTCCCACGCCCCGCGACGTGTGTTTCCAGACCCCGGGGGACGCAAGAGAGTGAGAATCGTACAACGGTTACATATATACAAAGCAAGCATCTTACAATCAGTGGTGACCCATTCAATACCGCCCATAATGTATTTCCTTTGAACTGGGTTCGATGATTGACAATTGTGACGAATATGACACCTTCAGATATTTATTTAGCAACAGTTTGCAATTTCATGAGCCTGCAGACACCATTCTTTGTTATAAGAACACACTGCCTCTGTTCTCTGCAAGCAAGCTGCATGCAGGGTAGAGACACATTCCAGGCCTTGCTATCTTCTAGTTTCCATTCGTGCACTGTGGTTCAACTCGCTCTCCAGGGCTCAGGAAAGGGGGGGGGCGCAAAGAAGAGCATATCAAGCCATTTAATGTTCTCTTCTAACATTTCTACTGCATTAGCAAGACTAGCTGGCACTTGTGTACTGATTAAATGCCTCGCTGCTTACTTCCAAGGACTTGTGAGGGAGGAGACTTGGCATTTCTGTCTGGGTTGCTGCGTTATGTTTCAACAAGTCTCTCGCAGCCTTGCACTTTGCATGAACAATAATGTACTAGTGGAGCAGAATAAGTTTTCAGCAAAGCAGTTTTAACAGAAAGCAAGAGGCAAATGTTAGAAAACAAAATGCCGATTTCAATCACTTCAAAATGGCTGCACTTTAGTCAAGCTTATGGCTATGTATTTCTAATACTAAACACATGAGGCGATTGGTCTTCGGCCAACAAAGTACATTGCCTCCATCATTGAGGTTGAGTCTGCTTTTCTGGACTGACAACTAAGTGGCTTTAAGATCGATTTACATAAAGAATTTTTACAGGAAAATCTACCTGCTCCAATGAATGTGAGAGAATGGAGTATCAGTCGCTTTAGATTGCCTGCAAGTGAAATGTAATAGCTGGGGGGGTGTCATCGCTAAACACCCAACAGATCTCTATTCAGCCAATTATAATCCACTTGTATGTCAGATAAGAAGTATGGTGGGCTCTTGGTTCAGGGAGTGAAGGAGTTGCCTCTATTAAAATGTCGACCCTTCCTTGTTTAGTAGATTTGTTTGAGACTTTATCCTTGACAGTCGCAGAAGTCACCCTTCCTTCCTTGCTTGCAGAAAGATATGTTAACCTTTATGTTGAAATGCAAATGTAAAGGCTCATTATATAGACTGGCTATAGAGAGGAGTCTAGGTGGTCCTAATATAAGTGTTATCATTCGGCCCAGTTGAGGACTATGTGCAGCTTTTTGAACCCTGCCAAGATACAAAAGAATCAGGATGATCAGCTGGAGGGAGACCATTATGCTACACGATCTGGCTCTGAAACGCAGACACACCGCACATTTTCTTCATCAGTGGTTTCCACCAGGGCCCACTTGACCTGGCTCCAGTGTCCTGCTACCCCAATTCAGCTCCGCACACACTTCTCATATTTTTCCTTTGGAGTAGGAGAGTGAGAATGTATGCAGTATTTGCAGCTTCGACACTGGGCCTCAAGCTATGCAGTAAAACAAGGTGCAATGACAAAAATTGTTTTTTTCCTTCCAGGTGTCAAGTGGCCACATTTCTACTATTTATAAGCATCTTATGTTAGCTGACAATGCAGTCTGTTCTATTCATACATACTCTTGTCATAAAGACCTAGATACAATATTTGACCCGGAGACACTGAGGAAAATCTGCCTTCACAGCAAGAAGGCCACTCCAAGTGGCTAAAATGCTGAGCAAGCTCATAAAATGCTATCACTCTGGTACCTCACTCTGGATAATACGAACCAATTCTCAATGAATCACTATGGGCTTTATTGGAGGGGTTGTGGAGATGCAGAACATACCTACGCACATCTGGTGTCCCTGCTCTAAGTTGATGAGGTCTTGACATGCTTTTATGAGGGTGGTGAATCATATTACAAGGCTTACTCTACTGAAAATATCTAAACTATGCTTGCTTGGAATGGTCTCAGAAAGGAGGAGCCCTGGTCCACAAGCAAGTGCGCCCTAATTATTGTTTATTTCTGATAGGATCATTGATATCCTTTCTTTGGTGACTTTAGCAAGCACCTGATATTCATATGTGGCTTACGAGAATATGGCGAATACTTATTTGAAAGAAACTAGCTTTTATTTTACTGGATTCCCTTTTAAACAGCTTTGCTATCTGGGGCCGAGACTGGACTAAGTTTACTTGATCTATGAGATTGGGGCCCTGACACTTCTCAACATCTATGCTGTTATTTTCTGTTTTTCTTTTATTCATATTAAATCACTGTATTTAGCTCATGCAACATGGTAGTAGGGTATGGTGGAAGGAGGGTAGAGTGTTATTAGGTGTTTATTGTTCATGTTTATTGTTCATGTCTTTAACTCATATAGGGGTGCAACATCCTAAACTTAAGAGAACATATAAGCTACGGGACTGCTGTTAAAATGAGTGCCTTTGCCATTTTATTAATTTGTGTTCACCGTTTCTCCCTCATCGGGCTGCCTCCTGCCAGACTGGCTGGAGCCATCCCAAAGCCTGCTTGTTGTGGGTACATTCTTGGGGTGGCGCCTATATGAATGGAGTGAGTAGTCAATATGCATTCTGAGTTGTGGATGTCTGGTTTCGGTTGTGTGACACAATGCCCAAGCCAGCAATGACTGAAACTGGAATTAATGCAGTGTGGTACAGTGAAAGGGTGGGGAGTAGTCCCCAATCCACATCCTGTGTTGTTGGTGGCTGGTTTCTGGTGAGTAGCCTGTATGCCTGTAAGCGTGATTGGGTGCTGCCTGCATGAATGCACTTGTGTGTGATTGGCTGGCAGAGCCTGGCTGAGCATGAGTGAATGGGGAATGTTTTGTATAACAGAGGGCCCCACACTCACCTCCTTGTCAGAAGCTGTAACAAGATACCTGAAGCAGAAGCAGAAGTAATCTTAAGCTTGCATCCTGGAATCCAGTTGGAGGAAGAATTCTGAGGTTGCATCTCTTGATCGAATCCGGAAACTGCCATGCTTTTTCAAGGACTGAACCAGAGAGGACTTGGATAGGTGACCTCTTACCGTATCCACGAGGAAACATCGCTACTGTTGCTCTTCACCCGAAGTGTCCTGGAAACCAGTCCTGTGTGCCTGCTGTCCGGAGAAGGGATCTTCGTGGGTCTAGAAGAAGAGTGCCTGAACATCTAAAAGCCAAGAAGTTCATCTGTGTTGCCCAGGGTCCGGAGGAGTGTTCGTGACTGCCGGAAGCTAAGCTGCTGAGTATCAGCCAGAAGAGGGGTGTCAAATGAGAAATTATATCATGCCTCCTAATTGCAATGAATATATGTATATGTATATTGTATATTGGCCTACGCCAAGCTGCTTGTAAGCCACTTGCGAAGAAATCCGTGTTGCAAGGTCCTGACCTTAAATTCAATGTAAGCCGCCATTTTAGGTCAATTCGCCATTTTAGGTTTGCTTTGTGAGTTAAAATGGTGGACGATGTCATTCCGAAATACAACATGGCCGTCTTGACCTCTGTGTGTAGCTAATATGAAACTAATCCACAAGCATATGTTAAGAACAATGTATTCAAATACTGAACTGAGAACACTTGTTTAACTACATTGTATTAATGTTTGCGAAGACTTGTATGGGGAATCCCAAAATACACAGTTGCCGTGTAGGCTTGTTGACGTATGTATTAAAGGCAAACTAGTTACTTGTGGATATGCAAACTCGGCATGAACCCTAGATCAGTAATGTATTAGAGGAATATTAACCCGAAGTAGGGTTGGACATTGTGTTCGCAAATAGTATAAAAGAGCAACGAATTCTAATGTACAGCGTCTCTCACTGAACACACTGAACCACGCTGGAGTTTGTTGTGTTGTACTGAGGGCCGATAGCTATCTGTTACTTTTCTTGGAAAACTGTTCAGTATAAAATAAAGTTCTTTGTATGTTCCTTTGTAACCCGTGTTCGGTGTATTTCCTTTTGGGGTACTCAGCCTTGATATCTTGATTTTGTTTTCACAGTTGACGCCCGAATAGGGACCCTC
Source organism: Ambystoma mexicanum (assembly GCF_040938575.1). Taxonomy (NCBI): domain Eukaryota; kingdom Metazoa; phylum Chordata; class Amphibia; order Caudata; family Ambystomatidae; genus Ambystoma; species Ambystoma mexicanum. The sequence continues at coordinate 306,015,445 of NC_090934.1, read as the reverse complement.
AAGATTAATGCCGGATTATCGAAGGTTGACCTTCGCTATCGGATCGGGATCGGACAGTGTGACAAAAAGGAGCCCCACTGAAGGAGACGTGACACCTCAGCAGCGCTGCACAACCCGATCCCTGGACGATTAGCTTGCGGTCCGAGAACGGCATCTTGACGAGGGTCCACTTATCGAGGCGGGCAGATTTGCAGAAATGACCACACACGAGGTAAGATTAGTTAGGTAAGATTCTTTGAAATCCGATCGGACCTCCTTAGGAAATCACAATTATTGACCGGGTAACACCAATAATTTGATATTCCTGGGAAATTGTCTACCTGCTTCAGGGCGTTATTCCGCAAAGATAGACAATCTTTGGAATTTAGCCGTCCAGCACCACAGGAAGGGTCGCCAGCGTGTACTATGTACTGTAAGCATGGCATTGAAAGTATAGTGTTTAAGGATATTTGTCACAGACAAGCCAGACATGCCTCCGAACTTCAGTGGCCAATCAATGGTAGTTTTGAAATCCCTCGTATTGAGTATTTAGAGTTGATTCTATTAAAGAAAAAGGCTAGACCTGCAGCATTTGATGTTTTACAGAATTGGAAAAAAGAACCGTTGCAGGAACTTAAGAGTAGAGAGAAACATGCGCGTCGTCATAAAACGAATGCCGAAAAAGCATTATTGTATGACCAAGATAAACATTCTGAATCAACTAAGAATATGGATAGGGCTTTCTCACTTGGAATTCAGAAAATCTACTCTTCTATGTTTCCGACGAATTCATAGACAAATTGTTAAATGAACGAAGGCCTGGTGCCTCTGCACCATCTCCGTATGTTCCTCTTCCTTCTGCTTTTCCTCTTCCTCCTGCTATTTCTGCTCTACCTGCTGTTGTTCCTGTTGTTCCTGTTGTTCCTGCTTCTCCTAATGTTCCTCGTCCTCCAGCTCCTCCACCTCTTCTTATCGCACCAGTAACGGTACCTCCATTGAATCTGTCTGCTCCCTCTCTTCCAAGTGGTCCTGTGCCGCTTGTAGTCGATCAAGGTGCGGGGTCGAAGGTTGTTACTCGCAATACTGTACCACCACAGAAGAAACGTGAGTTGATTGCATGGGCTAAGCATTGTATGGAGAGGGATGATCAAGCTAATGTTTTTGCCACACTTTATAATATGGATAATTTTCCTGAGAAAAATGTTTTCATTGAAGGTTTAGGGATTCATTTATGTGTGATGTGGGGCAAATTAAATAATACAGATCTCCCGCAAGGGTTAAGGGATCTAAACACTTTAGCGTTTTCAAGTAATACTGTGGAGAAAGTAAATGAGCTTGTCGAGAGGTTATTTGAGTATAGAAAGGAGTTGGAAAGGTTACAGAATGAGGATGACGAGGGGGAAAGTATGTATGTACAGAAACGGTTCCTTCCTTGTCGAAAATCGATATCTGAGGAAGCACGAATTTGTACGAAGGACACGCTTAGATGGATTTCAGATATGTCAATAACTCCAGTTGAGGTATATGACACATATAGTCCGTATACGCCAGAAATGCAGAGGGAAGTGATACAGGTAATCATAGAGTACCTATAGGATGATTGTGTAAAAATAAAGATTAGTTGTCCCACAGATTTTTGAGTATTTATAAGAGAGCTTTTTCACTTGACACTTCTTCGACTGCTTTAGCGCTCGACTTAGCTCTGTTACTTAGTAAGCATTCGGAGTCACCTACTTCTCAGTTGCCTATGCGAGAGGTTCCTCCGACATTTGTCCCGAAGGTTGAGATTGCGGCCGATGCTGCATAAGGTATATTCGCTGTGGACATTCCTGCACATTATGTATCGCAGTTTGTCCACGTCCCGTTCTCAAGACAGGAAGTGAATACTATTAGACAATCTGTTCCTGATATTAGGGAAAAATCCGACAGGATTCTATAATGAAATAGAGTCCGTCTTGCAGTCCTCAGTGTTCACCTTAGGTGATATTGATTTGTTATTTCCTGTACTCCTGCCCATAGATTTGTGGAAGCAAGTTAGGACTATAGACGACGTACCAGGGTTGGGCGATACATGGGCAAATATAACTAGATTCAATGGAGAAAGGCCAACTGGTGAAAGACCGCCCCAGGCGATACTGCCTTTGCCTGATAGAAACATTGCAAAATTGAAAACCATAATTCCTGAGAAAAGAATAATTTGGGACAAACTTACGGCCTGTGTCCAAGGGAAGTCTTAGGGTGCTACCGAGTTCTTTAATCGTTTCAAACAGGTATTCCCGGATTTCAGTGGACAAGACTTAGGCACAGAGTCTGGAAAAAGGTTATTTGTGGACACATTTGTGTGTGGATTGCTGCCTGACATCCAGTCACAAATTATGTCTTCTGAGAGCGCTTGGCAGGACGAAGTCCCAATCAGAAGTACTGCACATGGCTCAGTACTATGAGAATCGTGTCAATAATGAAAAAGATAGAGTGGAAAAACGAAAAGGTGACTTAAAGACTAAAGTACTATTACAGCAAATTGTTAGAGGCCCCAGAGGGGGTAGTTTGCAGATTAGAGGTCAGTATGTTCCACAAGGGAATGTGCCCTTGGGTCCTGTGAACATTAACCAGTGTACCTATTCTTGACAAGAGGATCATTGGCGTGCACAATGCCCCGTCCTTTGACAGAGATCGAATAACACATTTGGGAATATGGGTAGACGATCCAGAGGTCGCCCGGGTGTAGGCGGCCCTGGTAGAGGTGAGTTTGCACAGGATCCTCAGCAATCTTTTTCACAGGATAATCAGACTTCGGGTGTGGTTACTAGGAACATATTTGATCATCCTTCTGCTGCATATCTATCTGAAGAGCTTCCTTTTGATGATATTCTGTTTCGCTAGGATTGCCCGAAGCAGGGTTTGGAACCTACACCTATTCCCATCAATCAGAAAGGTCCCTACGTTGAAATGGTGGTGGGAAATGGGAAACATCAGTTTTTGATAGATATAGATGCTGGAGCACAGAAGTGTTCCATTGATCATTCTCGGGTTCCAAACATTCCAATGTCAGGGCAAACCAATGTCTCTGTAGGGTTTTCTGTCACACCAGTTGTTTGTCCAGTTTCTTCACCGGTACCTATTTCTTTAGGTTCCTTTACGGACCCCTGTCCATTTCTGTTGACTTCGAATTGTTGTGAGATTTTGCTGGGGTTGAACCTGTTAAAAGAATTAAATGCAGTGATTTATTGTTCTTCTGATGTAGTGCGCTTGACGATTTCACCACAGCAATTTTCTGTCTCGCAATTCTTTTTTTTTTTTTAATAACACATTTTATTGTGTTTTTATATCATAATACAAAGACATTCAATACATAACCATATAACTTGTATACATACAAATGGCAGAGCGGTGCGAGCAGGGACTATTTGGATATAAGCGTATTTAGAGACACAGATGCTATAAGATATAGATAAGGTCAGGACAACAATTGGAAGCGGTAGCACATGGTGGTATTGTAGTCCGTGGTCGTTGCGAAATTGTGTCCCAAAGTCTGTTGTGTATGCTGAACCTGGTTTACAAAGTCTGTTCCCATTTCCCCCAGATTTTGTCTGCTTTGCCCGGACAGCCTCTTGCTTGGTAGACTCGGCGTTCCATTCGGATAATAGCATCTACATCTGATGTCCATTGATCATATTTCGGAGTGTTCCCTGAGCCCCATAGTTGTGTAATATTTCTTTTGGCAATTTCTGTGGACGTCGAGAGAAGTAGCTTTTCGAAGCGGGACATGTCTCCCTCTTCCTCAATACCTAGGAGAAGGAGCTTGGGGTCTGTTGGGATCGGGCGACCCATGACGTTCGAGAGTCGTTCACTGCATTTATGCCAGAAGTGTTGTATCCGTGTACACTGCCATAGAATGTGATAGAAAGTTCCTTCTTGTTTGCAGCGTAGGCATTTGGGGTCGGTCGATTTACCCCATTTATACAAAGCTACTTGGGGATAATAAATCTTATGCAGTATTTTCAGTTGGACGAGCCTGATTCTCGCCGAGATTGCAGAGTCTCTAGGGTACATCAGGGTCGAGATCCATTCTTCAGGTAACATTGGGCCCGCGTCCCTTTCCCAATTTGTCTTCAGATTCAACAGTTCTTTCGTGGCAAACGAGGAGATGGCGTTGTACATAGTAGATGTGACCTTGTTGCTTACACTGTCTATGACAATATTCCTTTCTATGGGTGTACATTCCGGCATGTCCGCCAGCTGGGCCCTATGCACTGTGAGTGCATGTTGTAACTGTCCATAGTGATAGTGTTCGGTTTCTGGGCGATGGTATGATGACAAGAGCTCACTGAACTGTATTATCTGGTTGCTCACAAATATATGCTGGATGGTTTGTATGCCAGCTGTCACCCAATTCGGCCATTTCGGGATGTTACTGAGGCCTGTGAGGTGGGCAATATTCCAGATGGGTTGGACTGGGGTGATTTTATTATCCCATCCTACATGTTTGTGCGCTTCCTTCCACACCAGGGTTGTATGCGCTACTATCGTGCATTCGGGAGGGCGTGTCTGTCTACAGTAGAGACTTTCAATCGGGGGGATGCCATGTCGTGCAGCTAGTTCAGCCTTTATATGGGGGATGGTCGGGTCACTGTGCAGTATGTCGTTGACAGTTGCCATCTTGGTCGCCCAATAGTAGATCTGGATGTTTGGTAGTCCTATCCCCCCCTCCCAGACTGAGCGTTGAAGGGTTTTGAGAGCTATTCTCGGGTGTTTCCCACCCCACAGGAGTTTACATGTTATTCTGTCTATTCTATGGAACTCATCAGTGGGGACGTGAAGAGGGGCATTTTGAAGGATGTACAAGAACCGGGGTAGGGCAAGCATCTTGAAGAGCGCCGCCCTGCCTAACAATGTCAATGCTTGCCAATGGGTCACATCCTGTTCGTATCTTATAGTTAGCGGGTGTAGGTTTTGAGTTATATAGTCATCCAGCCTGTTTGTAATTAGAATACCCAGGTATCAGAACTGTACGGTTTCGATATGATATGGGGAACCAGATGCAGTCTATCCCTTTCACCGGAAATAGCACGGATTTGGCCCAGTTCACTCTAAGGCCACTAAAGGCTCCATAGTTTATCAGTATTTGAGTGACTATAGGGCAGGAGATCGCTGGATCGCCCAGATACACCAGGAGGTCGTCTGCATAGAGGGATATCTTATCTTATCCCAGGTTGGGCTCCATCTGAAGCCGGTCCACGTGGACGTGTCCCTCAGGATGACTGCGTATGGTTCTATTATCATTACAAACAAGATTGCCGAGAGCGGGCAGCCCTGCCTGGTGCCCTTCCCCAGTTGGATGTTCCGCGAGGGCCATCCGTTAACTATTACCTCCGCTAATGGTTTGTTATGGAGAAGTTGTACCCATTTAATAAATGGTTCCCCGAATTGCATCTTGCGCATTATTGCCCACAGAGCCTCCCAATGAACTGAATCAAAGGCCTTTTCGAAATCTATAGCCAATAGTGCCAGTGATTGCTGCAGGACAGGTGCTCTCTCTAGCGCCAGGTGGAGCCTGCGAATGTTCATTCTTGTGGATCTTTGAGGCATGAAGCCGCATTGATCTGGGTGGATCAGTGCTGTAATGACCAATTGTAATCTATTAGCAAGTACCTTGGCTAGTATTTTAGCCTCACTGTTAATTAGGGATATGAGCCGATAGGAAGTGCATTCATCCGGGGGTTTACCTTTTTTGGGAAGCACTATAATGGTGGCTTTACGGAGATCTGGAGGGAGCTCGCCCCTGGTTAGGGAGTGCTCAAACATGTTAAGCAAATGGGTGGGTATGTCTAGGGGGTTTAGCTTTTTCCAAATATCAAGTGGGAACCCGTTAGGCCCTGGGGTCTTGCCAGTTTGGAGTTGGGCGATGGCTGTTGCTATTTCATCAGTCGTTATATCGTTATCGAGCTCATTGGCCTGCTCTGTGGTGAGTGTTGGGAGATCGATACTGCTCAGTATGGTGCTGGCTATTGCGGTGGTAGGGGGTTTATATAGGTCCTCATAGAAATCAGCAAAGCGTTCTGCTATTTCTGCATTGGAGAAGACTGGCTCTGTATCTGAAATTTTAATGCACTTTACCTCCTGCTGTCCTTCGTCGCGTTTCTCCAGCCAAGCCAGCATTTTGCCTGCTTTGTCCCCTGTTTCGTATAGACGTGCCTTCATGGCGCTGTGTGCTTTTTTGGCGCAATCCAGAGATAGGTTATGCAGCTTCTTCTGCTCTAGTGTAAGGGCTCTGTTCGTTTCAGGGGTGTCATTGGCGATGTGCTCTGTTTCCCTAGACACAACTTCTCTTTCGGCTTCAATGATCCGTTCGCGTTGTGCCTTCTTTTTTGCCGATGTCCATGATATGATTTCGCCACGCAGGACTGGCTTGTATGCCTCCCAAAGTATATTAGGATCATCAACCGAGCCTGCATTTAGTTCAAAGTAGTTGGAGGTGGCTGCCTTTGTTTTTTTTTGTAGGTCTGGGAACCCTAGATAGTAAGAGTTTAGTCGCCACGTGAGAGGCGGTCGAGGTCTTGCTGTTTCTAGTTCAAGCAATAGTGGGGAGTGGTCGGGGATTCCTCGTGGGAGGAAGGATGCGCTACACACTTTATGAATATTTTGATGTGGTAAGAAGAAGTAGTCTAGTCTGGACATTGAGGCATGAGCTCCAGAGTGAAAGGAATATTGACGAAGCCCTCTGTGTATGTCACGCCACGCATCACACAGACCCATTGCAGACACAAAAGAGGCTAGTTTGGTAGTGGTGGTAGGGTTCCTGGCTCTCAGGTGCGTGCGATCCAGAGTGTTGTCCATGACTTCATTGGAGTCCCCTCCTATTACCCATGTGTCTGCGGGATTTGCTGCCAGGATATGGGTAATATCGGCTAGTAGATTGTTAAGAAGGGTAGGTGGGGAGTACACTACCATGAGTGCTAGGGTCTGGGTCCAGAGTGTTGCTTGAATTTGGACATAGCGAGCTCCCCTGTCCTGCGTTATATGCTTGATCTCCAGCGGAAGTCTTTTATGAATCAGTATCAGCACCCCTCTCGCCCCCATGGAGAATCCCGCATGCACCGCTGTGCGGTAGTTAGATCTTTGGAAGAATTTGCATGCGTTTCCCGCTAAATGCGTTTCAGTCAGGAAAGCTATATCCGGGGAGTGCCTGTTTATGTGCTGCAGTATCAGTCTTCTTTTGATACTGGCTCCTAGCCCATTCACATTCCATGACATGAGTATCAGCCTTTTTTTTTTTGATTGAAGCAGTCTCAGGCGCCATCAGTTGTTTGGGATTTAGATTTGCATATGTCTCTCCTCGATTGTAGTCGCGACAGCATCATTGCGATTGTCCTGTTCACTGTGTTCATTGTGCCATTGTATGTTAAACATTGAATAAAAACGTTAAGTCCAACTCTCCCCTCCCCATACTCCACCCTCAACTGAAGCATCTGTCGACCCAATATAAACTTTTGAACAGTTGAACTTTATTCTACATGTGCCCGCCCCAAGTCAGCTAGTTCTTGTAGTTCGCGTAAGCTGGGCCTTGTAGTGCAAGTGTAGCTTGGGGCTGGACAGCAGCGCACCACTTTGTGGTGCTCCAAGTACTTTTCCTAGTGTGGGGGGCGGCTATTCGGTTGGACGCCAGCCGTGCTGTTCATTGCACCTAATTTTGCAATGCGAAGTGTGGGCTCCTTTACATTTCATTTGCGATGATATAGCCTTTTGAGTAGTGTTGCTTAATTATTATGCTTCATCTTGCCATGGGTTTTCCAAATGTGGTTGTTGCTGCGGGTCCGCATCTGGTGGTTGCTCAGGGTGCGGTCTGTTGCGTTCCCCTCTCCTCCTCCCTTCAGAGCTCCAATCGCCTTCGATATGTCTTTCGGCCCAGCTCCACGCCTCCTTAGGATCTGTGAAGTGCACCGTCGTGCTTTTGTGGAATATTTTGAGCTGGGCAGGGAAGATTAGCCCGTATTTGACTCGCATCGATTGCAGGCGTTTCTTGAGCGGATCAAATGATTGGCGTGCTTTCTGCACTTCCCTCGTGAAGTCGGGGAAGAAGGCAATTCTTGATCCATTGTATGTGACAGTCCCTTTAGACCTTGCCAGCTGCAGTACCGCATCTCTGTCTCTATAATTCAGGAATCTTGCAATGACTGTACGTGGCGGTGCACCCGGCGTGATCTTGCCGGTCGGGATGCGGCAGGCCCGCTCAATGGAGAAGCACTTGGAGGAGGACTGGGCGTCAGAGGTGTCCACCAGCCATTCCTCAAGGAACAGTTCCATGTTATCTCCCTCTGACTTCTCGGGAAGGCCAAGTATGCGGACATTGTTCCGCCTAGATCTTCCCTCACTGTCGTCCACTCTCAATTCCAGGAGCTTTATCCGCGTTAACATGCTGGACATCTGGCGGTTCATCCCACGTAGGCTGTCCTCAGTTTCTGAGATTCGTGCCTCCGCTTCCCCCGTGCGTGAGGTCAGCTTTTGCAGGTCGTATCTTAGTAGGGACACGTCAGCGCCAATACTGTCCATCTTCTTCTCCATGGAAGTTCTAGAGCTGGCAATGGCGCTCATTATGTCTCTGAGGGAGATGTTTTCCTCCATGCAGTCTGTGTCGGACAGTGACGGCCTCTCTGGGGAGCGAGTCACCGGTGTGGTTGCATATTGTTCTATTCTACTTTGTGTGGAGGTTTTTCTGGGCTTGTCTTTCCCCATTTCTGACGCTCTGGTGTGGTGGCTTTGAAGATCCGGGTCTCTCTTGGAGTGAGGCACCGGCGGGAGCGTGGACATGCAAGTGGTAGTGGGGGAGCCGTGGGTGATCGCACTGTTCCTCTAGTGCTGTGTGGGCGGTGGCCACGTGGATCCGTGTCGGATATTTTTATGATGTTTCGTTATCTCGTTGTGGGTATAGTGAGCACAGGATGCAGACTTTCGTTTGAGGTTGCGACGGATGTGAGTCTGTGTGTGGGTCCAGACCCACTGTGGGTTCGTGCTTTTGTGCGCTTCGTTTGTTGCAATCGCCTTCCTGGGCCCCACTCGTATTGTTATGCTCGAGAGTTTTCACAGTGTGCAGGAGAGGGAAAATGGTGACGGGTTGGGCAAGCGTGAGTCTTTGAAGCTCAGGCGGCAGTTTATTCTGGGTGCCGGAGCAGCAGGGGCAATGTCCACTCAGAGCCTGTTAGGGTCAACCTTTCCTCCCCACTTTGTAATGGGGAATGACAATCTTCTTTATGCCGTCGTGTGGAGTATTTATTTTTGCACTCCTTAATAAAAGTGACCGCGTGGTTTATCTCAAACTTGTTCTGTTGGTTTTCTGCCTCCCCTCTACTGTCGATCGGCGACAATTGTGTTTGGCTGTCTAAATTGGTAGGCTTCCTGGGGCGTAAGACTCGCCTCTGTCGTCATGTTGCCATGCATACAGTGTTTATGACCTATGGTCGCGCGATGTGTCCGGCGCTTTGGGTTGTATCTATATGTGAGGCCTCGTTAGTGAGACACTGCAGGTGGACTGGGCAGTTTGCGAGGCTTGTCTGATGATAGCGTAGGTCACACTGGTTGTTCCTCTGTTTCCCTCGTGCACTTCGTGTGGCGGCATGTTCGTATTACTAAGCTGAGGGGGTTATTGCGTGTGAGCGCGCTCACCGGGATCCATTCGCGCAGTCAGTGCGGGGAGGGTGTGGCGGGAGGGGGCCCCAGCTCAGTCAGGCACCTCCGGCGGCACACCTTGCTGATTTAGCGTTTTGGTATTTCAAAGCATGGGTGCATCTAGAGTTTAAGGTGCATTCAGTGGGGCCCCAGGGGTGGTGATGTTCCGTGGGGAACAGATCAGGATTGCCATTCAGTGTTTCTGACCCCAGTCCCCTGTCTCTTCCCCTCCTTACCGCCGTATGAAGCAGTCGCCAGATGGGTGGAAGCCGCTCCGTGAGTCCAGCAGGCACTCTACGCGGAGCGCCCGCGTCTCTGGTGCAGTTCTGGACGGCTTGATGTTGTTGTGGCTCAATCCCTGAGGTGAGCCGCGATGATACGCGGTGACACGCGGGCCCCCACAATGTCAGGCAGCGTCCTTGTGAGCACGGGCCACCGCCGGCTGGGTCCCGGTGCACGCCACCGGGGTCACCCCGTCCCCACTCTCCGTCTCCTAGCGGGGGGGTCCGCCGGACTTGGGGAGCCCGCGCCGGCGGGAAGTAAGGAGGCACACGCCGGATCTCGCCCACTCGCGGAAAGGGAGCGGCGACGACAGCAATCCCCCAGCTCCTCTGCCCCCACCTGGGCCCGCAGCAGCGATCCTCCGCACTCCGTCTCATTGATTATCCGCTTCGTTGGCGTGCAGCGTCCTCCGATCAACCACAGCCGGCGGCGGCCATTTTGATATTTCCTCCGTCGAGCGGGCCCACTTCTTACCGGCTTCGCAGCTGGGTCGCTCGGCTCCGATTCCACCCCGTAGCTGGATAGGAGTGTGGAGTATTGTCTCCCACGCTGTTAAGGCGTTTTAGGTCTGCATAGGCTGGTAATTAGAGCAGGATGAATGCAGGATTTGGCTGGCGGCACGGGAGCAATGAGATCTCACGTCCGCATCGTTCGCCTGCTGGCCACGCCCCCTCCTGTCTCGCAATTCTTGAGTAGACCTTTGCCGCCAGAATTCATTGATGTACCAGAGAGCTTATGGGATGTTGACGACAACGATGTCAGTGTTTTACAGATTGAGCCTGTTAAGATAGTTTTGAAACATGGAATTGAGCTGCCACGCATTCCCCAGTATAAGATTTCAGTTGAGGGCGAGCAAGCTTTGAAATACATTGTTTCCGATTTTGTGCATCGCGGGGTGATTTAAGAAATTTCAGGAAGTTTGTGCAATAGTCCGAATTTACCCGTGTACAAAAAAGGCGATAATGCAATTCCATTCCGTTTCATAATTGATTTACGTGCCATTAGTCGTCGCTCCTCAATTTCCAATTGTGCCTGATGTCACAACAATATTGACCATGATTCCAGCTACAGCTACTTACTTTAGTGTTGTGGATCTAAAGAATGCTTTCTTTAGTATTCCTATACACAAGGATAGTAGATACTTGTTCGCGTTCACCTTAGGGGGGCGCTCGTTCACATTTACTCGTGCACCTCGAGGTTACACAGAGAGTCCTAGCATCTATAGTAGGGCTTTGAAAGAACAGCTTGATACCCTTGGATTGCCCTCTACTTATACATTGCTTCAGTATGTTGATGACTTGCTTTTAGCTGCTGATTCTGAGAGCGCCTGTAAGGAGGGCACTGTGTTATTGCTTATTCATCTAGCTAAGCATGGTCACAAAGCTTTGCTTAAAAAGTTTCAATATTGTTGCCAGGAGTTCGCCTATTTAGGCTATCTCCTGTCAAAGGAGGGAAGAAGATTGACAACTGAACGTATAAAACTCATTTCTGGCATGTCTGTCCCAAATACACAGAAGGAAGTTAGAGCCTTGATAGGTATGGCTTCCTACTGTAGGTTGTGGATCCCGAATTTTTCACTAGTGATCAAACCGATGTTGGCTTTGACAAAGAAGGGCATTTCTTCGCCATTGCCGTGGAACGCAGAACACCAGCAATCGTTTGATTTGCTCAAGACTGCATTATGCTCTGTACCAGTTTTGGGCACACCAAACTATGAAAAAGCCTTTGTGTTGTTTGTGCATGAATGTGATGGATGTGCTTTGGCTGTATTAACGCAGGAACATGGAGGGAAGAATAGGCTGTGCGGTTACTTTTCTTCCGCCCTTGATCCTGTAGCATGCACTTTTCCAAGATGTTTGCGAGCTGTCGCTGCTGCTGCTGCGTCTGTAAAACAGAGTGAGGGAATGGTCCTAGGCCATGATCTAACCCTGATGGTGCCTCACTCTGTAGATGTTCTACTGAACCGAACCCAAACGCAACACCTCACTTCCGCACGGTTGACGAGATATGAATTGATCTTGTTTGCTCCTCACATCAAAATTAAGAGGTGTTGTGTTCTTAATCCGGCTGAACTCCTACCTGTCCCGCAAGGTACTACTTGCGGCGATGGAGAGTCACATGACTGTCTGTATACTACCGAACAAGAGACAAAGGGTAGAATTGATTTGAAAGACACTCCTTTGGGTAATCTGCAAGGAGAGCTGTTTTGTGATGGCTCTTGCTTCAAACTTCCGGATGGTACATCCACAGATGCTTATGCAATCATCACCTTAAGAAAGGTTGTAGAAACCAAGAGAATCACGCATAACTCTGCGCAGGCCGCAGAGATTATAGCATTGACCCGAGCTTGCGAACTTTCCGAAGGGCTTGCAGTAAACATATATACTGGTAGTCAGTAGGCCTTTGGGGTGGTTCACAACTTTGGGAGACTTTGGTCAGAGAGAGGGTTCTTAACTTCACATGGCACCAAGATCCAACATGGCTCCCTAATAGTACAACTGCTCTCAGCGCTTGCGCTCCCTATCCAGTTAGCTGTTATAAAATGTGCAGTACATCGAAAGATTACAGACGACATAGGAAAAGGGAATGCTCTCGCTGATCAGATAGCTAGACAAACTGCTACCGATCTCCGTACAGAGATGTATGTTTCAAGGGAGACTGTAAATGCTTATGTAATGGACGAGGGTGTTGGGTCTGTACGGGATATCCAAGCTGATGCCACGTTAGAAGAATCCAAGAGGTGGGCTGAAGGCTTGGGGAAACTTGATGATGACGGGTGTTGGGTGGATATAGTTGAAGGGAAATGGCTACTCCCTGACGCTTATGTGATGCTGATGGTCATCATGGCACATGATCCTACGCATGTATGTGCACAGAAAGTAACAAAAATGTTAGAGAAAGTTTGGGTAAATGATAAAATTTCAAAAACTGCCCAATGCTATGTCCAGGATTGTATGATTTGTCTACAACACAATGTGGGAAAGGGGGCAGCAACTCCAAGGGGAAGTTTTGGGCCACACTCTGTCCCCTTTGAAGTAATCCACTTTGATTTTATTGAAATGGAACAGTGCAATAATATGAAGTACGTACTAGTGGTCATCTGTACTTTTAGTAAATGGGTTGAGGCTTTCCTTGTCAAAGATGCTACAGCCATGACTACTGCGAAAACCACGTTAAAGGAATACTTCCCACGGTTCGGGCTACCAAGAGTCATCTGGTCGGACAATGGTCCACATTTTGTCGCTGCTGTAATTCTGCAGATATGTGCGGCATTGCAGATCGACAAACGGTTCCATTCGGCCAGACACGCTCAGAGCACCAGACTAGTAGAAAGACACAATGGTATCATCAAGAACAAGCTCGCTAAGACGTGCGCCAGCACTAAATTAAAATGGCCAGATGCCTTACAGATCATGTTATTATCCATGCATACAACCCCTCAAACTAACACTGGGCTCTCTCCATTTGAGGTGGTAATGGGGAGACCTGCCAATATCTGGAACCTTCCTAAATGTAGATTGTTAAGAAATGTTGAAAATGTATTACTTTCAGATTATTGCAGCCAGTTGACTAAAAACCTGTATTTGATTTATCACCAGGTACGAGAGGCTTTACCTGTGCGATACGAGGGCCTGGGCCACAGCATATGGCCTGGACACTGGGTGCTCATCAAGGCATTTGAGCGCTCTTCCTGCCTTGCACCTCGCTGGCGGGGCCAATTCCTGGTCCTGTTGGTCACGCAAACGGCGGTGTGGGTTTCTGGAAGAAAGAATTGGATCCACACGTCAAGAAACTTCCTCACCCAGTGCCACACGATACAGAAGAAACAGAACACCTTGCTAACGCTGCAACCAACGATCCCAAAGCAGTAGATAGCGCTGAGAGTGAATTGGAGAATCTCTCTGAGCCCGTGAGGCTTGGGAAACCAGCCATTTCGTCTCCACACTCTCCAAATGTTTTGCTTCAGGAAACTGCTGTTTCAAATTCGGCATCTTCACTTGTCTCTGATACGTTGCTTCCAACGGGAAGTGACGGCACATTGTTTACGGATCAATCAGTACTGGGAAAAACAAGGTACAATCTGCGTTCAAGAAAATACTTACGGCACGGTTTTGCTGTGCATCTGATAGACTTACGGCACGGTTTTGCTCTGCATCTGATAGACTTACGGCATGGTTTGGCTGTGCATTCGAAGAAGGAAAGGATCATCGAGGGCTTGTTTTTGCCCAAATTTTAGAAATGGGATTCTGTTGGAAAGGGTTGTGGAAGGACTAAGAAGTCGCGTGGCCGGGAGGTCGCCAGCAACGAACATTGGGGTTTTCCGTTTGAAGACTACAATGCCTGCCACCACTACCGCTTGTATGGGACTTGTAAATGATTGTGTGACCAACCGGGACAATGGACAATGCACCTGGGCCCCGAAAACGTATTGCTGTGTTTTCATAACAATATTTGGTTTTATAATAGTGACTGTCCTGGGCTTATGGTACCTCGAGGAAACTCATCCTTTAGAGTCCTTGTTTCCGACTGAAAATGTACCTACTGGTCCTACTCCCTTTGTACATTTACATACTCTGTCCCCTAGGGACTCCCAGCATAGACAATGGTACCACAATAATACTCTGCTACTTATCATGAATGCTACGCATGCCATTTTTAATAGGTTTAACTGTTGAGTCTGCTCACATTTACCGCAACACGGGGATAAGGGGCTAGGTTGGTATATTCATCCTTTACCTTTGACAACTGCTTGTTATGCTTCTCTTAAAGCGTTGTTCTTTGGCCGTTGGAACGATAGCATCTCGGGGAACTTTGATGGCACTAATTTGAATAGTTTTGAGAAACGTTTTCTGACTCCCCTGGGATGCTCGCTTTTCGCAAATAGGAGTAAACCCAACGTTGCTTCTATTAGGCCTTCTGACAGATTGTCTCGTCCTTTCCAATCTTTGATTTCCTTTAAGATGGCTCTGTTAGGCAATAAGGAGTCCATGCCTCCTTCTTACACTGTTAACCATAGCCCCGATTCAGTTTCTTTTTTGCATACAGAGGAATGGTACTCAGTCAATGGGAGATTTTAAAGGTTGTGCCAACGTTGCAAATTTGACTGGGGAAGACAGACCTTTGTATGTAGGCGAACCTGTCTACTTTGTTTGCGGTAATGTAGCATTTCCATGGTTGCCCAGGGATTGGCAGGAAACCTGTTATTTAGGGATCCTGTTACCTCAGGTGTTTATAGCTAGTACAATATGGGTTTCAAAGGCTCGACCACAGCGGGACGAGAACGGTGACACTCCAGCACAAATCTTGGAAGATATAGCAAAATCAGTTGTGCCATTTTGGGGACAGATAGCGAATTCCGAAGATATCAGAAGACTAGCGAGAGTACTGGAGAGAACCATCAACCGGACCACGGACATACTCTATAATGTGACATTAGAACAAAAAGCGATAAGACTAGTAGCGCTTCAGAACCGGATGGCATTAGATGTCATTCTGGCTGAACGTGGTGGAGTGTGTAAATTAGTGGGGTCCGCTTGCTGTGTTTTCATACCAGATTCCTCCCCAACTATCTTCAAGGCAATACAGAATCTGCATGTCCTTAGTTAAGATGTGCATGTTCCTGAGGGAAACTGGGATCTTAGCGCTTGGTTCTGGGACTTCTTGCGATCTTGGGGTTGGAAGGTACTTTCGGTCTTACTGATCATTTTGGGAATTCTGTTGTTCCTTTGTTGTTATATTCAGTGTCTACCTAGCATATGTTCGATATGATATGCTAGGGGGATGTTGCGCACAAGCGATAGGTACAATAGGACATAAAGTGTATGCCCCAGATAAAACTTCCAAGGAATATGTGTTAAAAGAAATTTTAGCGAATGACCTGATAGCAATAGATATTTCGGACAGCGATTCAGGGTGCATGGACGATGATGCATGGAGTTATTTGCAAGGAGATCAAAAGTAGTTTAGCACTTGGCATAGGCCAAAAGGAGGGTTTGTCAAATGAGAAATTATATTGTGCCTCCTAATTGCAATGAATATATGTATATTGGCCTACGCCAAGCTGCTTGTAAGCCACTTGCAAAGAAATCCGTGTTGCAAGGTCCTGACCTTAAACTCAATGTAAGCCGCCATTTTAGGTCAATCCGCCATTTTAGGTTCGCTTTGTAAAGTCATCCTGTGAATTAAAATGGTGGACAAAGTCATTCCGAAATACAACATGGCCGTCTTGTCCTCTGTGTGTAGCTAATATGTAACTTGCTACGCAGGCCACTTGTTGAGGTTGTGAACTGAAACCTTGTCCTTCGTTGACCTGTGTGTAAAGGATTACTCATGCAATGAAACTAATCCATGAGCATATGTTAAGAAAAATTTATTCAAATACTGAACTGAGAACACTTGTTTAACTACATTGTATTAATGTATGAGAAGACTTGTATGGGGAATCCCAAAATACACAGTTGCCGTGTAGGCTTGTTGACGTATGTATTAAAGGCAAACTAGTTACATGTGGATATGCGAACTCGGCATGAACCCTAGATCAGTAATGTATTAGAGGAATATTAACCCGCAGTAGGGTTGGGCATCGTGTTCGCAAATAGTATAAAAGAGCAACAAATTCTAATGTACAGCGTCTCTCACTGAACACACTGAACCACGCTGGAGTTCATTGTGTTGTACTGAGGGCCGATAGCTATCTGTTACTTTTCTTGGAAAACTGTTCCGTATAAAATAAAGTTCTTTGTATGTTCCTTTGTAACCCGTGTTTGTTGTATTTCCTTTTGGGGTACTCAGCCTCGATATCTTGATTTTGTTTTCACAGGAGGTGCCCTGACATAGTGCTGCTTGACACCCAGAGCTGCGAAAAGTTCCAAATCATTGAAGAATCTTTCAAGGGACATCCCTGCCATGACATCTACCCACTTTTCCATACCGGAGAAGGTCCATGGTCGCTGTCTACAGTGGAGTGTCCGCCGGTGGGTTTCCTGCCACCAAAATCCAAAGCAGATGTCCCGAGTGCCCGGACTTGGTGAACGTCCACAGTCCAGTGCAGTGATAATGTCAAGGTTACCAGAAGCCATCCTGACATCCATGTTGTGGCTGCAGCACTGAAGAACCAAAAGGCGGTAACCTGTGAAATCCCAAAACCGACACCTATTTCTGCCTCTATACCCGTCACCACCAAAAGTCATCCAAGACTCCCACAAGTCTTATCTTCTGCAGCCAGGCCTTGTCAAGGCCCACAGCAACTTTCACCGTTGTAGGACATCCACAACCGGAGTAACGACCTGCCAACGGAGACCACCACAAATGCAGAAAGTGCTGCCTTTCAGACACTGCTGGTTCCCTTCTTCTTTTTGACATCGACAACCCAGTGACGACTCCTTTCAAGGGGTGTCCATACTTGAGGGGGCTTGTCCAGAAAAACCAAGGAACTCCACGACTTCGCCAGCCAAGGCACCCAAGGTACTGTGACGAGGAAGAGTATTTTTCATACTCAGGCTTGATCCAAGGGCCTAGATTCGTCTTGGATCTTGTTCCCCTGTGGCTTCCCAGTTACTTTGAGATAGCGGTATCTGTAGAAAGAGAGCACCTAATATTTTATGGTGAAGAGAAGCAGACTATTATTTAACATATTTCGACTGGCCTGTAATATTCAAGATAACGTACACCTTAACTTTTGCACAGGTAGGGGATCCTCATACAGTATTGTTTATCTACTCTAAAGAAAATATTTGGACAATGTTCCTAATCTAACCTACCTTCCCAAAGTAATCTATGAAGTTACCAATCAATCAATATAACTTTTATTTCAGCACAATGCCATAAAAGTAGAAACAGAAAAGATACAATTTCCTGAAAGTTACATTGTAAGGCATTAAGATTCATAATATGTATGCATAAAAATATAAGAATGAACAATTCATTAATTAAGAAATTAATCTTAAAATCATTATGACCACTATAATCAGCCAGCTGAACGGGGGAGAGAAATACTTGCAGCCCCCATGACTAAGCTTCCCGTTATAAAACAGTATTTTCCCACAGCATAAGCAACATCAGTGCCTTTGGGCCAATTAATCCTGTTTTACACTTTTTGCCTCTATAACCAGGCACAATGAATAGATTTGGCCACTCTATACTATATCTATGTTATCCGATCTTTTACAAAGTGCTAAGGCTTCAGAAATAGTGCATGTTCCTGCTGTTCTTAAAAATGATTTATGATGGAACACTCGCAGGCTTCGTGTCTTGGGGCAAAAAAAAACTAGAAATGTATAACTCTCTCCTTGCAAATGCTACAAAGAGGGCATAAGCCTGAGCTCCCTTCACCCCGTGACATTGTACATTTTGCCAAGTTAAGTGTGCCCAATCGAAAGTTGATATACAGTGCACAGGCATAAAAAGGATTGATGAGGTCCAGGTATTTTTCAAACCCAATGTTTAATCCTTAGGTAACTAGTAGCCAGCTTCAGGTTTCTGCATGCTTCCACCATGGTCTCAGATGGTGTTCTTTACATAGTTTACTTTTAACTCTGGAAGACCTGAGTTTGTTTATCTGGGTGGGGCATTACCATATATCCTGCTCATTCAGGTCAAACAGGCCTTTTCTGACATGAGCGATCCATGACAAATCCATGCCGCCCTCTATACTCATCACATGTATTAGATCATTCCTAAAGATCGCAAGATTCGGTGTCTGCCATAACCGTAACCAGTATGCAATTGGTTTTGTTTCAGCAATAACATCTATAGGGCACAGGTTGATTTCCAAATGCAGTAAGGCATTAGGCATGCCCTGTGGTAGCAGAAAAAGACTCTTTAGGAATTTGTTTTCAGCATACCCCCAAAGCTCTGCCCCAAAGTGGGATGCTGCTAAGGCCTGTTTTGTATACAAATCCAGGGCTGGTCTTATTGCCCCTCATTCATGCCTGGTAAAAAAGGCACGGGTCTCGCCACTATATTTTTCTAATGTGGCTGTAGATTTAGCCAACTAATTGCCAAATATCCATTCTCATGGAAGCGTATTCGTATGATTTAATTTGCTCCAACTTAGTGCCCTCTGCCCTGACATCCAGTATCTGATGCTTTTCAAACTTGGGCCAAAGATGTTTTCAGACCCTGTGCGGTAGTGGACAGGATCACAGCGTCCTTTGCGAAAAAGAGGGCAGGATATTTATTTAGGCCCAATTCTGGGGACCTTTGCCTTCCACAAGCATGGTTTTAATGATCTCCTCTATGTATATACAAAACAATAGAGAGGCAAGGATGCAGCCCTGTCTTACCCCTTGGTGATATCAAATTGTGTGGTAACCTCTCCACCAAGTCCCACTTGGACAACTGCCTTCTTGTTTTATGCAATGATTTAATGATTGAAATTAAACATTGGGGCATGTTTCTTTCAGCCAGCACTTGCCAGAGTAGGTCCCAGGGGACGCAGTGAAATGTTGTCCTAAGGTCCACAAAGCTAGTGTGAGACAGGCATGGAATCAAGAGAGATACAGACTCAAAGGTGTTTGTTTCAAAACCTTTATTTACTAAGGTTCCTGGGTTGGGGTAATGCCTGACTGGCCCTAACTCTAAAGGGATGCTTCCCTTAACTGATGTTTCTAAAGGTTGTCAATGTCTAATAGTCCAAAATAAATGTCTGGCTGCGTCTAAGCCTATGCTTGCCAGCACCCTTCACAAAATAAATGTGATAGCAAGTCTTTAAAAAGGAAAATAGTGGTTCACCAGAAAATCGGAAACAAAGTTGGTTTCAGGCGGCCTTCTCACCGGGTGTAGTTTGGTTAATGCCACAAAAATGAGTTCAATCAAAAAGTGCTCTTCGTAAGACCTTCTCCACAGAGCCCATGAAATATTCCCAAATACCTTCAGTGTCTTTGGTTCCTTGGGGTTCCATTCCCCAAGCGTCACCTTGTTCAAGTTAAAAATACCACAAAAGAAACATAATAGCTCCTTTTTAAGTTTTGCTGGGTTCCCGTCCCCAAGCTTCAATAAAAACAACAAGTTAGGCCTCTCAGGATTCCCTTCCCCAAGTACAGGCCCCGTTCAACTTGTCCAAGTTCAAAACAGCGCAAAAGAAATATAACACCGTTTTTTGTGAAGCTTCTTAGGGTTCCGTTCCCCAAGCTAAAATGTTTAAATAAGTCTCCAACTTGGTTGGGCCTCTCAGGGCTCCCTTCACCAAGCCCAGGCCCCTTTCAGTTTCCAGCACAAATTCAGTTTTGTCGGGATGTACTTTGCTTTCTTTGTTTGGCCTCTCAGGGTTTGTTCCCTTCCCCAAGCTGAGGTCCCTTTTTGGTTTCAAAGAAAAGTTCAACTTGTCAGGATTTACCTTTCCTTTTAGACACAGTTCTTTCACAAACACTTCCCTTGTGGGGTACAATCAGAGACTTTCGAAACCGCCTGGTTCTTTGCTCCTTCTAGGCTTGACCACTAGGATCTGCAACCCCTCTCTTTATTCCTTGCTCTTCATTTTAAACCTTTCACCTTCAGGTCCTTCCTGCACCCCTTCCTGTTTTCCTTGGCTTCATTGCTTGTGCACACTTGCACCTTCCTTTGGTTGTTCTTGTTGTTCCACTGTGCACTCTTGCACTTTCCTTTACTTTCTTACCGTGCCTCTGACACACTTCACATCCTTTTGTTTCACCATGCACTCTTGAAATTGTCTGTTTCTTTCTTGTGCTTCCTGCACGCCTAACACGCTGTCCGCTCTTTACCGTGCATGCTTTGCACTTCTCTTCATTGTACACGCTTTGCACTCTTTAAACTTTTCACATGCCTTTCTTTTGCTTTTCTCGTTTTCTATGCCACTAGCACAACTTCCTTCCGTCTATTTCTCTTCTCCTGCTTATTTTTTTCTGTCCTTCACACACTTTTAAACCTTTCCGCTCTGTGCCGCTTTAAAACTGTGTCTTTCTTCTGCTCCACTTCAGTCAAACGCACGCTCCCGAGTTTCTCTCTCTCACTCACCGGTTAGCGTCGCGTTGACAAGCGGTTCCTCTGGATACATGGGGTTCAGGTCAGGGTCTCACAACCTGCCCCTCAGACACCCTTGGGACCGGCACATGTCCCAAGGGAACAAGCATTTTCCCAAAAGCCACCTGCAGGATACAGGCTGCCTTACTCCAGCTCCTTGGAGACACGGCGTCATAGCCATGCTGCAGCCCCTCACAAACACTGGGCCAGAGTCTTGGCACGCTGTTCTCTTCCAGGCTTTTACTCCTGCTGCTCCCTGCTCCTTGGCTTCTCTGTCTTGACAACATCCCGGGCATGCTCACTTCCTTGTGAAAAACCACACCTTTTTTAGTTGAAAAAACAGTCAAGTGGAGTTAGGAGTGAGCGGTCATTATTAATTGCCTGACCCTGCCTGACTTTATTAATGGGGCAACTTGAGTTCTTTCTATAGTAAGTTTTCCTTACTTTTCCCATATTGTTTCTGTGGGTAATCTTCACTGCTCCAAGTTGCCTCTTCCTCGTCCCAGTTTTGGTTGGAAATGGGGAGGGCTTGATGGAAGGGTTTTGAAGGAAAGATCTATTTCCTACAATTCTATCAAGGAATGGGCAATGAACATAAAGGAATCCTTCAGCCTGGTTTTCCTTCAAGGGGTTGGCTGCCCCCTTCAATATTCCTGATGGTTGATTATACAAACCTGAGTTTTGATGGTATCCCCTTTGATTTAAATTGGTAGAGGATGAATGGCTATTAACATCAGACTCCTGGCTTGGTTTTAGTTGGTTTGTCTTCCTTCTCCACCTTGGGCAATTGACTCTTTCCTTCCTCCCCCTTGTCTCATTGATGGCGGGATTGGATTTAGGGAAACTCAGACCTGGATTAGGGTGACGTGAATCAACGTATCCTATGATGGCATCCTGGACTTCCTCCTCCTCTTCTGTTGCCCCTTCAGATTACTGCGTCTCACTTGAGGCATTCTCATGAAGGCAACCCCGGATTCCTCTACCCAGGTGATCCTTCATGGCTCGTCCACTCCCAAAGTTGGTATCCAATAGCGATGGCCCTCCTCTGGCCACCTGAATAGAGGACTTTCAGGGTCTTAATGGGAGAATAACACTAGGTTTCTCACAGTAGCATGCAATCTCATTTTTCTTAGGACAGTATATTTTTGGATGAGGATAAAAAGGCGAAAGATCTGGTCTACTGTATCCTTGCCACACTGAAAGCCTGCCTGGAGTGTGCTGATTATCGCATTTTCTAAGACCCAGGACTGTATGTACTTTAGGACTACTTTAGTGAAGATTTGCCAGAACTATCCAGGAAAGATATTGGGCAGTAATTTGCCCGGGGCTCCTTTCCTCCCTTTTTATAAATAGGTTTTGGGGTGGTCATGAAGGGTCCCCATCATTATGAAGGGTTCATGTTGCATGCCACCATATTGATGTCTGGGGGTCCGACGAACTGAGCGTAATGTTGCAATTTCATATGTATCGAGTATAGTTAATTGTGGATGTGATATGTTACTTTTAGTGTTGATTTTTGCTCAGAACTGATACATGTTAGCCCACATGCATGCAGAAAGATAAAGTATTGAATCCACCAAATGTAAAAACATGCATGCACATTAATATAAATTCATGGGGAATTCATGAATCTCAATATAACTGGCCTTTTCACAATGAATCAAAACACAGTGATTAGGGCTCTCATGCAAAATGCACATTGACTTCTAAACAGGTTTTCAAATGGCAGTAGCCAGGTAATTGAGTAACTTCAACCTTCGCAGTCAGCAGCTGCAGAAATGGCCTGCAGTGTTTATGGTCTGATAAGTCTTGTTGATAGTAGATATGATCTCCTGCTGCTTGAGAGTGTGACCAAAGGTGTTTCATTATATATTTTGGTCAGTAGTATTAAGCTGGGTAAACTAGTCCCTAAAGCTGTTTAGGAGTTTTAATTTTGCGATCAAGTCGATGAGAATGAAATAGCATCACAAACAAAGAGAAATCATTCACCCAGCCTCCTCATATTGCAGGCAGTCCATGCGAGCCATGTGTAAATCAAGAGTTAGGGTTTAAACGGCTTAGGACAGTTATTGCTAGCAATGAATTATGTTTTCAATACCAATCTTTAACCATGTGTGGTTGTCATGACCTACTATGGACAAATCATAAGAAGAGGTGTGTTATGAATATAATCTTAGATAATCATTGAGATAAACCTGGGCAATTAAATTGTGGAGTTGGGAAAAGATAGGATTTCTTTGAAGAGGGTGTGTCCAATCATGTTTGGGGGGAGGATTGCAATAAAGTATTTTAGGAGTGTTTTATCCGTTGCAAAACTCTATAAAAGATGTGAACTGATGTGCTTCATTGAGACTTGGGTTAGTTTGGTTCTGCAACACTATCTAACTGCTCCCTGGAAAATTGTACAATAAACTTGCTTTTTGTGCATCTGTGTACTCACTTCTCAAGTGGTGGGCCTCTTTGGGTTAAGGTGATTGAACGCCCATACACACATTTGGTAAGCCAGGGTAGGGGTCTTCTGTCCACACCACTCAGCTGCGGCACCTCATGACGGGGAGCCAGGTTCCGTGCACAGTGAAAAAGAGGTCTCTCGATGCCATGTTGCTTAAAGGTCTGTCTGCTCCCCAGAGACGCGGTACCATGGCCTAGCTACGCAGGACGACTTGACAAAGCACCACAAATCGGAGCACCTCGGGTTCATGTAAGTGCACACTTGAGGGTGTAAAGAAAGGGGGAAATTGGCGTAAAAAAGGGGATGTTTCTTTGATTTAAGGGTTTTTTGTTGGTACAGATAGACTTGGAGTGTATGTGTGAAATTAGTTGAGGTTACAGGAATATAAAAAGTGGATGTTTTTTGATAGATTGGTTGAACTGTTCTGTGTTGTAAATCCCTTTTATATATTTTTTACCTAGTTTGTGATTTAAAGGGGCAAGGGGGCTGTTACGCTCAACTGGTCTCTGGGGAGGCATTTAGGCACGGTTGCAGCCCTCCCTGAACTTGAATCCCCCCATCCAGGCCTCTCCCTCAGTAGAAAAGCTGTGAGCGGTGGTACTTGGTGATACTGCTCCTGCGTGGAAATAACAGTGTGTGAGTGCGCCAATCTGTGATTGTTGTATCTCTCGAACCCTTCACCCCAAAGTAAGCTTTCTGTGAGCATACACCGGCCCATAAAGCTCACCTGTGAATTATGGAAGATAAGCTCTCCGTCCTGCTACTTCTGGCAGAGGCGCGTCGAATGGGATCTACTTCCTTCACTGATCCCTGATAAGGATTAGTCCAGTCCAGCTGCGACTATGCTTCTCCTTATGATTGGTAAGTCTTTCTTGAGCTCTTGTGATGCTGTTCGTTCTGTTTAATGTCTTTATATGTTGCTCCTATTTATGCCCGCAATAATGTCTCTGTTCTGTTTTCTTCCCTTAGATGGAAGTGCGGCATCAATGCAGCTGTGAGATGCGAGACTCGGCCGGATGGAACATGGATGCTACCGCAATGTTTGACAGCAGGTTAGTGATGGTTTAAGGAAAAGCGCGAAGTATGGCGAAGTGCAACCTTAAACTGACTGTTTTTTTTATGTCTAACCTTGTCTTCTGTTTTTCCTTGCAGGCGCTGCTGTCAACGATAGAGCGTGTCGTGCTGCGGTGCTAAGATGAAGATTTCGCCATTCCAGAAACTGTAAAGATGAATACTTGGTTCACCGAAGAGATGTACAGTTAAGAGCAGCTTCCCCCAGTTGGTAAGTATGCTGGCAGGAAGCAGGATGTCCAGGAAACAGAATCTTCAAAGGTAAGTCTGACCTCAGGCAATGGTGAGCGTTACGCTGCTTGCAAGTACATAATAACGCAAAGCGTCTGTCTTGAGGATCGGGGCAGCTTGTATAGCTGAGATCGTGGGCACGCCCATTAGGGCCGGCTTACCAGCCACACCCTGCCACGCCTAGAGAGTGAGCATGTGTGAAGGCAATCCATTAGCAGCCACACCCAAGAATACCCTTCGGGCTGCTTAATGGATGGAATGTTCAAGGTTAATGCATCCTGCTTAATGGATGGAATGTTCAAGGGTAATATGCTATGTCCATAATAAAAGCTTTTTGGTGTTAAATGGGTGTTCTTGTTTACTTTTGATCATGAGCATGGTGCCAAAGGCGCCAGGACAGTGTCCACCCAGGTCTCCTGTGCATGCGACCCCTACATGCCTGTGCCCCTGACTTTATGACCCTGCCAGGAGGTTACCTTACTTCGTACGCCCAGTGTGAGGCTTATCCTGATACCTTTTAGCTTGCTTTTCTGGATGGCTGGAACCCTCACCCGAAGGTGGGGTGGTATCCTATGATAAGTCCAACCATAGATACCTTTCTGAAGTAGGCCTTGAAATTCTTTTGTATTTGCTGTGCGGGAGGAGTCCTTCACATCGATTTTCTTGGTTAGTCGAAGTAGTGAAGAGAAACTTCATGTAGTTGGGAAAAGACTGTTCTGTAGTAGTGAAAATCGTACTAGTGATGAAGAGAGCGAGAGCAGTAGTGCTGTAGTGGAAAGCATTGCGCCCCTCCAATGCTTGAGTGGTAGGGATATCTCGGGAATATTGGCCGGCGGAGTGTTTATTTTGTATCATATGCTGTCTTGTGTGTATGAGTGGGAAGTAGAATTGGAGTAGTGAAGAGAGATAATTGTGGTATAGACGAGTACACTGAATGAGTGTGAAGTACGATCAAGGAATTGGGTAAGGGTCTAAAGTTCTTGGGTGAACATTTTTTGTGCCGCAGGTTTGCTCGGTATCCGATTTTTGGTGAAAAATGTTTCGATAACTTGGGTCAGAGTACGGAGACTCTGTTGAATTATTTGTGCCATGTGTTGCCCAGCTATAAGGTAAACATTTTAAAATATCATAGAGAATGGATGCGGGAGTGGAAGAGGAAAATGATACGTTCTTGGCCTATTGAGGGAACATATGATACAGGGATATTGGGGAACCTGCACACCTTTTTAACTTAAAGGCACAAGGGCTCGAAGTTAGAGAAGCGGTTAAACATCTTGGAATTATGGAGGATGTATGGAAAAGGCGGGAAGAGCCATAATGTTCAAATTGTGGGGGGGAGGGGGCTGAAAAAAGGAGGGTGAAGATATTTCTTCTGCACCGCCCCCAAATAGGTGCTATCCTTTATTGACTGCAGAGGGGTACCCAGACCCTGAGTTCGTACCACCATTTTCCCCAGCGACTAATCCAGTGATTGCAAGGTGGACACAGGTAATGCCTCCATTAGTTACAATTTCTAAGAACTGGGATTTTCAGGAAAATTGAAGGATAACTCCTTCAATGGTTAGCGCTAAATAGAGGTTGAAAACTGAGAGCAGGAATGGGATAACTCCCCCGACTGTTAGGTTAGCAGATAGATTAAGGTTGGAGGAGTGAGAAAGAGTGAGGCTGGTAGCCAAAAGAGCGGAGGAAGGATTGAAAAAGAGAGAGACAGAGGATAGGCATGCGAAGAGGGGTAGATACTCAAGAACAGGAAAAAATTAAGGAAGCGCTAAGGCTAGCGGAAGAAGAGGTATTGCTACTACACCATCAAAGAGATGAAGAGCGGAAAGAAGTGAGAAGACAGGTTAGGGATGTTGAATAAGGAAGGTGGAGACACAGGTACGTTCTTGTTAGATTTAACAACTCGGTTATCAGAACGGTTGAGGTGGATATGGAGAACAGGGATGCTGCCACGACTACAGGGGCTGAGCAGTGAGGACAGCAGACTGCACCCAATGTTAGGGCTGATTATGCTTCCATGCTTGTATATGGGTCAGGGGATGTAATAGCCGGATTAGACCATGAAGGAGAGGAATGGGATGTTGAACAAGGAGAGAAGGGTGTAGTCCCCCTATCTCCTGCTCCAGTAGCAGAGATAGAAAGCACACCATGGTGCCATAGGATGGGCTAGGGTTTTCGCATGGCTGTACTGAGCCATAGGGGAGAGATGGTGGAAGCCCCAGGAAAAATGGGGGTAACCTAGTTTTCATTGCTCCAGAAGGGTATGTCCTGGGGTCACACGTGGACCAGAGTAACTTGAGGAAGACCCTCCCAACACTCACTGCAGGGCTGAGGAAGTGGATTTATGCATTGGAGAAGCGCACTGCCAGTGTCATACTAGTCATAGGGGACATGAAGAGCTTATTCACAGCCCTAATGGGGGAGCAGTCAGACGAGCTTTGGAAGAGATCAGGGTATCTGGGAGTTCAGTTGGATACAAATACCCTTGATGGAGCAGATTTTAATAACCCTAGGGCACAGGTATTGCGGATTATGTATCCTGATATGCCTGATTCAATTTTAGATAAGACGATGAAATTGGATGATGATCCTTCTGCACACACCCAGTTAATTCAGGAGATGTGGAGGGCAGAAACAGGAGAAGCATGGGACAAGGATGTGGCAATTTAGTACCACATGCTGAAGAAGGGCTTCCTAAAGAAGTCCAGCACAATTTAGGTAAAGTGGTAGGGATGGAGGCCAAGAATTGGCTGTAAATTCAGGCACGCATCGTGCATTTATGCAAGGGAAGACAGGAAAAAGAGAGGGAGAATGTTGAGCAGGCACAAAAAGAAAAGGCTAAGCTTGTTCAAAAGAAATTGGTGAAGATTTGTCTAGAAGGGGCAGTAATCATGAATCCTATGGAGAGTCAGCAGGGGCAATCGGGACAACAGGGACACAGTGAACCGGGTATGACACCGGGTGGATGGATGGAAATATCCTTGGTCCAAGGCCGATGAAAGGGTTTCCGAGGGGCAGAGGAGGAGTTCCACAGGGAAGTGGGTAATTTGGCAGTTTCGGTGGAACAGGCCCCCAGTTTAATGGGCCAACAGGGAATAATTATGGAGGATTTTATGTGAATCATTGTTGGTCGTGTGGAAGGATGGGACACGTGTCATGGGATTGTCGTGAACGGCAACAGTACTTTAATATGGGAGCTTAACAGATGCAGGCCCGACCTTGCCATATGCCCCGGGCTCTGTGCAATCACAGCAGGTATGGGTTGAACAGAACCAAGTGACTGGGGCTGCACAGACCTTCAGGATCCCATTGACCATACCAGCACAAGCATTGTTGCAGACATGGGAAAAGAATCCTTTATTCCAAGGAACAGTGCACACTACACTGGAGCAATTGTTTTTAGGGGAAACCCTTTTTCTCTCCCAGGTGCTGTTATGTACCAGGAGTAGGACAGCCCACAGGGGTCTGTGGTGTGTCCAATCCTGTCCGATCAGGAAGAGGAACCCCGGATAGGTGTGCACGTAGGTGACCAAACATTTTTATTCATGGTTGGCGCAGGGGCTACCAAGTCTTGTATCAAGGAAGGTGAGTTCCCCTTGTCGGGCAAAATGATAGACACATAGGGATCCTCCGGCACTATACAGTCGGCTCCTTATACTGAAGATCTCGGTTTCAAGGTGGGTAATCAACATTTTTCAGCCCCTTTGTTTTATTGTTCAAACACCCCAGGGACCTCCTAAGCAAGTTGCGGATGTTGATTACCTTCATGGAGGAAGGTATTGCATGCTCAACCCCAGGGTTGTAACCGGTAAGGGAAGCAGTGTGTTGTTAGACCTGTAATAGTGCGATTACGGGAGGGGTGTTGTGCATGCAGCATTGTTTCTTTAGCGTATTACAGCAGACTCTTAGACCCAGCGATGCATGGACAGTTCCCTTGCCCGCAAGCTCTAGCGGAAGTGGCTTTTGCAATTCAAAGGTCTTCGACCGTTACTATGGGTTGCCTGGTGACATTGTACATAGAGGAAACAGTCTTTGTGATTGTAGAAAAGTCTAAATCCATATTGACAACTCAGAGTGTGTCAGAGTATGAGGTCAGTTTATCAAATGTATCAACTCATCCCATGCAATGTCACCTAGTAAATCTTGTAACATTTGTGGCAGAGACAGCGCAGCCTGAGGATATTGTTTATGATTGTGCCATGTATGAGGCAGAAGAGGAAGAGAGGGTGAATCTGAAAGAGGATGTCCATGAGTGGGTTGAGATGATGTTTGTTGAGGGGTCTTTGGCCATCAAACAGGAGATGGATGAGAGGAATATGGGTGCAGCTGTTGTAGGTCTTGTGGATGGGGAGTTCTGGGTCAGACTGAAGAGATGGCTGCCTTCTCATTACTCTGCACAAGTGGCGGAAGTGGTGGCACTTATAGACTTGCTAGTAATGTGTAAGGGGAAGGCATTCACTGTTTATTCTGACTCCTCGTACGTCTCCTCCACCGTCCATTCTGGGTTATCAAAAAGGCAGAAAAGAGGGTTTAGGAGGTCTGGCGGGTCCATTGTCCAGCATGCTGCACTGCTATCCTTGTTAATTGAAGCATTAACCTGGCCAGTAGAGATAGGTCTAGTAAGGGGAGCTGCCCATACTAACTGCACAAATTCAACAGCTCTCGGAAATGATGCCGCAAACAAGGCAGCAAAGGAAGCAGCATATTTTCCTTTCACAGATTCCCCGAAAATGAAAACTGTGTCCCAATAGGTACAGTTACCAGCCCAGTACATTGCAGTTCCAGTGCTCCAGATAATGGAAATGCAAGGGAAAGCCCCTAAAGAAGAACAGCAGCTCTGGAAAAAGAGAGGATGTGTTCTCTTACCCACAGATTTACTTTGGAGAGAGGAAGTGACGGGGAAGGTATTAATGCCTGTAGAGCTGCTTCTTTTGGCTCTAGAGCAACTACATTACCCATCGCATGCTTCTCGATGACAAATCACAGCAGAGCTCTGGGAGGACTGGTTCATCCCACACATACAAGAACAGGTAAGTAGATACGTAGGGAATTGTGTAGCGTGCAAGGAGTTCAATTTCGGAAATACCATGCGGTCGGTGACGGGGGTCTTGCCCATTCCCTCTGGTGCATTCCTGGAGCTCCACATTGATTTTGTGAACATGATAACGTGGTGCAGTAACTTCAGATATCTAATTGTCATGGCTTGTCCATTCTCCAAGTGGCTTGAGGTTGGTCCCTGTGTATGAAAAGTGTTAAGATAATATCTTCACAGGTTGTATCAGACAACAGCAGAAAACGGCGAGACTACCAATGGTCAGCACAAGGCACAGCTTCTCTGCGTGCAGTGATGTATACAGCTCCAGCTGCTGTGAAGGTGGAGGGCAACAAGAGTCCAACTAGGGATACTCAAAGGGATACCGTCAACCCTCCACCTGCACAGGAGCAGCCATAGAAGTTAAGTATGCCCTAGGGATTCACTGTTTCAGTGTAAAGGATGGTGCGACTAGAGATCTGGAATTTAAATAATCCTTTGCATAGGGAAAATAATGTACATTGTGTAAAAATTTATATTTTTGTGGTTTTCTTGGTCCTTGGGTCATCGTGTCTGAAGATGACAACTAGTATAAAAAGGGGGCATTTAAAATTGTCTATTTATATGAGGTCTGAGGAGAAAATGTTAGGAGTGAAAAGAAATGCTGATAATCTTTTTGATAATGACGATGATGAATTAGATCTTACAATGAATACACATGGTTTTGCAGCGGATAACATATAGTATAAGCCATATGAGGAGGGTGGAGAGAGAGAATTCCATAGGATTTTGCTTCATCTGCTCTCTCATCCCCCATGTTTTCTGGCGCTCCAAGGGTATTTCTTCTGAGTGAGGTAGAGGTAGCAGATACACTATGCCTAGTGCACCTAGACTTGTCCAGGATTCAAGGGCAGTTTAAAGGGTAGTCAATTACGGCATCGGTCATACCAAGTGGTGATGAATGTTCGAATTCCGAGCGTACAGGACACACAAATATTAGGTGTGTTCAAACACTTCAATTGACCTTGGAAGGAGCTATTTTTTCCAAAAAACGCTGGGAGCAAGTGGTGGTTTTTGCCTGTTTTTGTCTTGTTTCTCATACTTTTCTGTTCTTAACAAATACTTTTACGATGTTGCTCTGCCCATGCACTGTAAGGAACTCATGGTGGTAACAGTAAAGACAGACACAAGTGATCACAGTTCAAGGGTGTTTATTGAACCTTATAATGGGTGAGATAAACGTCTAATCTAAACCTAAATCTAAGATTGGTGAAAGCTACTCCATCAAATAATAATAAGGCAGTCTTAGTGGCATCTTGTCAAATAAAAATGGCCTATACTAAAAAAGAAACTATTGCCAATCCTTACTACTAAATTACAAAAAGACACCAGAAAAGAAAGAAGTGTTCACAAAATGATAAGTCAGGATGGTTCGGCTGGTTCTCCCTTCCCCACATTTTAGGCACGGGACAAGGTGGGACTTCTGAGCACAGCACACTCCAAGGCCTCGACAGCATGAGGTTTACAGCTCCAGTTCAACGATATCAAAACCTTCAGAGTCTACGTCTCTATCCCTCTTGCCTTAGAAGGTTTGTAAAGTAACAAACTAACAAATAATAAGGTTCCTTCGGTACTCTTGTACCTTGGGCGATTGCTCTTCGCTCCTTGTATCTCCCTCCGCAGGACTCATCCCTCTTGCAAATTGGGCCTCCTTCTGTCGGGTTCACAACAGCCTTTCAGATATTGCTTGTAATATTCAAATGTCCTCTTTAAACACCTTCCCAATGCGGACAACCCACGACCGGGTTCACTCTTGTTGACACAATGATAACGGGTGTATTACTGTTGATTCATAAACAACAAACAAAAGTTCTCTCGGTGGTCTTGCACCTTGGGTGATTGCTCTTCGCCCCTAAGATCTCCCTCTTCCGGGCTTGGATCCTCCTTACAAAAATTGGCCTCCCTCTGTCAGGTTCACTAAGGCCCTTCTTCAACACAGTTCATGTATTCCTAATACAATTCATGTATTGCTCATTTTCATCAGAAAGCGGGGTTTCCTTCTCCTAGGTTTCTTTCGGCATCCCTCTGTCATGTTCACATTTGCCAATTATAACAGTTCACAATCGTAGTGGAAAGCAGGGTTCCCTTCCATAGCTTTCCTCTGGCAACGGGTCAAAGACTTTCGATTGTACACAGGATTGTACGTGATCCTTGTAGGACCACTCTGATGCCTCACACCACCCTTTCCTAGGGCCTTCTGGTTCTTGTAGTTTCAAAACGGGTCCCGATCAGAGTCTTTTGAATGAGCGCCCACATGGTGCCGGACCCCTCTGCACCTGGACCTCAACTGGGCTTTCGTTGAAGTTCAAACACACACACAAGTTCTTCTTGTTAATTCGTTGCGTTCAATAAATGGTGCCACTTGCAACCTTGGGCTCAACACAGTTTGATTTTCTATCAGTTTCCTCTGACTCACCGGCTATGCTGAACCCGTTGGCTTATTTGTTCTCTGGAGTCAAGGATAATACCACGGTAGCCAGCTTGCCTCTCCACTTGCGTTATCAATGCGAGATGCATCCGTGTACCATTACCACTTGCTGTTCCCCACTCCAGGTGTAACTCCCGGTCTTAGGATTTCCCTTTCTAAGGTTTGCAGGTCTGAGTTGAAAAGGGCAAGGGCAATTCCCCCTTTGTCGTCCTTCCAGGTCTCACTGCTTTTCTCCTCCCTTTGTAATGCCGGTTTGGTGTAGCTGTTTCCTCATGTGTTCGCCCTTGCTCGAAGTGTGCTTCCGTGCGCCGCCTTTTATCCCTATGGGGAAGGTAAAGGGCTGTCAGGTGTGCATGGTTATTGTTAATTGCTTGACTCTGCCTGATCTGTGTGTTGGGACATTTCAGGTAAACAGGTCTGGTGTTAGTCCGCTGTTTGTTACAGTGTAAGAAAGTGTTTGTGTTGGTAGGGGGGGTAGAGCATCTAAATAGCCTACAGGGTAGGATGGGGAATAGGGGTTACAGGGAAGGGGATACCGCATCTCAACCATCGGGTTTCTCACAGTACCGACAGCTGCCGTTATAAGGATTGATACCACACATAGAGCCTTCCCTGATGAAGGACAAAGTGTCTGAAATGCATCGGCTAAGGACATCTGCTGGTGAACGTTGAATTAAAAGAAAGCTGAATACTTGAAAACCTAAATTAATGTGGAAATCATTATTTCTTCGACCACTACTGGTTGATTAAAAATTGTATACAGATAAAACCATTGGATATCAAAGATCTAATTTTTGACGTAGTATTCACCACACCACCAGGCGTCTTCAAGCTCAGTGAGAGCCTCATTGAGCAATTATCTGCCTGTTATACGTTATTGTAACCCTGTCCAAGGCTATGGTCACCACCACTTCATTCCACATGGGTACTGTGAGAAACCTGAGGATATTCTCACTCCTACTCCCCTGGGATCCTCTGCGCAGGTGGCCAGGGAAAGGCCATCCCTCTTGGATTCTGACTCTAGAGGTGGTGGAGAAGCGAGGGAGGATTACCTGGGTGGAGGGTCCTTGAGGTTTGGGAGTGGGGTGCCCTTCGGTGAGACATGGTATCCCCATTTGCCAATTGATGACCAACCTCACCCTCCCCTAACCTTTATGGGCTATTATAAGCCAGTTCCCCTCATTTTCCCACATGTAACACTTGACAGTACTGTAACGAAGAAGAGACCACTAAGAGCAGTGACGATTACACCTTTTTACCACTTTGGTACTAGGACAAAGAAGATGCCTGCTAGGAGCTCTGAGGGTCAGGCATGTCCCTTTAATTGTGGTCAGGCAGGGCTAATTGGACATGCACACCTGCAGCTTGTCAAGGGGCTGCAGGTGTATACATGGGTCAGCCAGACAGGGAAGAGGAGCATGACAAGGGGAACAACAGACTATCTGTGTGAGGAGGCAGCCGTTGTGGGACAGGAGACCGATCCAGGATGCCGGAAACAATCCCAGTGGACTTGGGGCACCCTATATGAATGAGCCATGCGATTTCCCCCAACCTGGGGAGCCTCCAGACCCCAGAGCGAGCAGCAGGAGCTGTTGTAGAGCCAGAGCAGGGAGAATGGTGCCTGCGTACTGACAAAAGCACTGAAGCTTCTGGTGTGTGGAGAGAGGCACAAGGCAGACAAGTAGGGCTTGCGCTGGTAAGGTTTTCCCGAATTCAGAAGCAGAAGGGAGGTCATGGGAACTACCAGTGGAGAAGCACAGAAGACAGGTCAGGAGGGCACAGAGGTTCCGGGGTGCTCCAACAGGACCGTGAGTGAACTCAGTCCTTAATAATGAAACAACTACATGTTTATTGAATACAGAGCAAAAGGGAAACCTAACTTTAAACAAATAAAGGCTTATTGAATACCAAACTAAATGGAAACTTAGCATTGAAACAAAAAGATGCATATTGAATATCGAACAGAATAGAACCTTAAACCTGAACAATAAAAGTGCACAATGAACACTGAAGTAAAATTTAGCACATGCTGCACAATAATCAAATTCAAACATCAAAGTCAAGAGTCTTAAAGTGGGAAAAGAGCCAAACAGTTAACTTTTATGAGTGAATGCAGTGTGGTAAGGCCACAGTTTGGCAGAAGGTTTGTGACACAAGGTGACAAGGCTACGAGGCTAATAAGGAGAAGATAGAAAAGTGCAAGAAATTTACAAAGCCTAGATGCCATTTAAAGGAACCAAGTGAAGGTGACTTGGTACACAGGAGCAAGTGTCAAGGAACTGTGTATGTGTGCTGAGGAGTACCAGGGCCAGGTTGCGCGACCTGTAATGAGTGGACTGTGCGGTCTAACAACTGCGTCTAGACGGAGAACCCTACATGGTGAAATATAAGGACACTGAGCAACAGCCTAATGAAACCACTGCATACGAACTGACAAAGTCAGCCAGAAAGAAGGTCAAGTGGACTTGGTGTTTTGTTAAAACTTGTGTTCAGAAAGACTGTAACAAGTGTAAGTGGCAGAGTTGAAGTCTTGGGGAATGGAACCCTGAGACTTAAAGGAACCGCTCGTGTTGTTTTGAGAACTGAGACTCAAGACCCCTTTTGCTTTTGGATTGTGCTACTTGAAACTTGGGGAAGGGAACCCCAAGGATTGGTTCTGAATTATTTTGCCTTGAACTGGAGAAAGGTAAACTTTGAGACTTTTTCATGGAACTTTCTTATGCTTGGGGAAGGGGAGCTGAGAGGAAGCTGTGAGCTGGAAGAGGCTGTTGTGAGGGCAAGGATAGGTTTTGGACACAGACCGACATTTAAGTTGAACTCTTTGACTCAGATTTTCCTTAGTTTCATTCAGTTAGGGAAATCCCACCTAAGCATAGGGCAAGTAAGGCGTTTAACCATCCTGACATTTAAGTTAGTAAATATCTTTTGTTTGAACTTTAAGTCTGTTATCTGTGTCTTACTTCATGACGCCTTCACAGTACCCAAACTGAAGGGGTCTTGTGTCCTCCACCAAATTGGCATGCTTGTGTGGAGCAGCAGGTAGATTGCGGGAAGGGTGGGTTTGTTCAGCGGAGGAGTATGCCCATATTGAGACCGGTGTGAGAGATGGTTGTAGAGATTCTCTCCAAGAAGATGATTATGATTTGTTAAAGTATTAACTAAAGGAGAAAATGTTGGGGATGGTCAGGAAGGGACCCCATCATTACGAAAGGTTCATGTTGCGCGCACCATATTGATGACTGGGGGTGCGGCGAACTGAGCGTGATGTTGCAATTTCATATTGTGATACTCTTGATTAAGCGGTGAAGAGTCCAATGGACTTTTTATATTGAAAAAATGTGACTGCACTAAATCAGGCAACTAAAGGCGATTGCCCTGATAGACACTGTAAGCAAGGTTTTTTCCATTCTTCTACTTGGAGATCTGAACGAATCACTGATGCAACTCTGTTTTTTCTCGCTTTTGGGTTAGATTCAGGCGTAATATGGACATGCCTCTACATGCCACCATCTTGAGCCATTTGCTGTTTAAAGCCAAATGTAAACATGCAGGCAACATCTATTTGGCTTCTTTGGACACGTGATCACCCTTTGATGCAGTTGTGCGAGAGTTTCTTTGGGCTAAATTACCAAAGTTTAACATTCCTTCTAAGCTGGTACAACTTATTGCATCACTACATCGTAAGTCATCTTTGAGTGTACCATTGAATCAGCAATGGGCACTGTCAAGATCTATTAAGGTCCGGTTAGGGGTAAGACAAGGCTGCACTCTTGCACCTACTCTTTTCAACACATATCCGAGTGACATGGAGGAACTGTGGGAGGACCACAGTATTATACCGGTAAATAAAGACCATTTGAAGATTCACTGGCTTGTCTTCGCGGGCGACCTTGTGTTGCTTTACAGAACTCTGCAGGGCTTACAACATAAATTAAATCTTTTTTATTCTTACGCCTTAAAGAATAATCGTGTAGAGAATGGTACAACATCTAAGATAGTATATATTTTTTGAACAATAGGAAAGTGAAGACCATGTGGTGGCATTTGGGGAGCGAAAAAATAGAGCTGGGGCCATCTCTACGGTACTTAGGTTACCATTTGTCCAATTCTGCTTCATTGAATATGTGGAAGTCTAGTCTAAAGTTGAAACTTGCACCCTTAATCTCTCATATGAAACGTCTTTTTGGGAAGTTATGTACATTTTCTATTTTACCAGCTAGGAAATACGATTTGGCACAAATGTAGCCTACTTTATGTAAAGTTTGGACATATGTTATCTGAATCTTGGCAGGACTTAATTTGGAAGGATATTTTGGGGCTTGCTTCTTCTGTTCCCAACGTTATAGTACACCATGAGCTACACCTGACTTCTTTACAGTCCCATTACCAATGGAGACCCCTACAAAACGATCTGAAGTCTCGGGAGGATAGCACAGGGGCAATGTGCTCATCTTGGAAGCAAGCCGACATAGAGAAACACAGATTCGATCCCCTGGTCCGCGCTTAGAAACCTCTGGGTATTAAACCCGTTATAAATAACCTATCATATCAAGTTCCTATCTCCACCTGCTAATTACTTATATATTGATCTACAACAAATGCTGCTTGATGCTTCTGTTGATTCTGTTACCATGTTTCAGGGCTGCATGCAATCAATACTTGACTCTGTTGATGTTTCAGCTGCTCAGCTTGTTTCATGCCCTGGTACTGTTAAATATAAATTGTTTAGGGAGGATTGGAGAAAGATTGTTGAGGCTCTGTTATACTTACTACTCTTCATAATCGGAGTATACAAAATATCCTCATAAGAAAGGTCTTCTTCCTCTCTATTTGCAATGTTTCAAGTGTACCAAAAATAAGGGCCACCTACTTCTGTTTTAGACTCAACCAGTTTCATACTCTGAAAAGGACTAAAGTGTGGACTGTGGATGCGACTCACAGGTCTTCTCTGCTGTGTCACTTCTGTAAGGACATGGGTGGCTTTGAGACTCTTCGTTATTGTGTATTGGACTGGAAAGCTCTAGTAATGTATCAAAATAAGGCGTTCTTCAAAGAGATTGATTGTTTCTGTTCTTATTCCTCAAAATAATTGTTTTGTTCCAGATTAATGTGGGGTGATAATTTGTCTTTGGTAATTACTCTGGGACATTTATTAATGCAGGTTACCTGTGCAGCCGTTTAAATTATTACTTTATTTTTTCTTTTCAGTTGGTATGTGTTTTATGTGGTATTTTGTACTTTGTGTAAGGTTTTATGTAAACCGCATCAGAATAAAAAAAGGGGGGGGGAGTCAAATGGGGACACTGCCCCTGGGGTTATTACAGATTCTATTGCTGCGATTGCCATCTCTCTTATGCCACTTCTATTCCTACACACAGCTTTGCTCTTAAGGGGCATGCCCTGAAACGTGAACTTTAGAAATTGGAGCTACAAAGAGAAAAGTTAGGCTTTCAGTACAAGAATTGGGAAACGGAAGCTGAGCTGAAAAAGGAGGAATTGGCGCAACAAGTAGCACTCAAAGACAGAGACACTGAACATCAAAGATACAAGTTTGGAAAGACACTTAAGAGAGGGGGAGAGGTAGAGAGAGAAAGAGAGAGAGGGGGGGAGGAGAGAGAGAGAGAGAGAGAGAGAAAGAGAAAAAAAAAAAAAAAAAAAAAAAAAAAAAAAAAAAACATGATGGGTGGATTGATGGATACAAGGTGAAAACTTTTGTTGAATTATCTCATCGCTTGTTTTTTAAGCTTTTTTTTCAGAGTTGCGTCAGTACATTGCTTACCAGAACGTTTTAGATCCCTTTAAGTTGGCCATACTGGCTGACAGGTAGGACCCCAAAAGAAAACAGTGGGAATGTCAAGGACAAAGAAAAGGGGACCTCTCAGAAATCTGAGAAGTCCAAAAAGCACCCCCAGTCAAATGAACCGAAACCTCCCTCTCATAAGTTTCAAAAGTCTAGTGGGGATAGGTCTGATGGGCGTGGGAGTAAGAGTAGCGGTCCTCCTGCTGTAAAGCAGACTCTCAGTGATCCTAATTCAGTTCATCACATACCTGTCACTTGTTGGGGATGTGGGGCCAAGGAGCACAGGAAGGCTAACCCCAAGTGTAAAAGTAAGGCACTTGGGGTCCAGGCTGTCAGCCTGACCTACGCTTTCACTATAGCTGATGTCGAGGCTACTGTTCTCACCTCCTCTCCAAGAATCACCTTTGGTGCTCCTGCAGGGATTTCCTTCATTTCCCTTGGGGCTTGGGATCAGTACTCGGAAGTGCTCAATATTATCCCACTGAATACCCAGAGATTTTTGAGAAGTGTCCTCATTAAGGGTCAGCCTTCCGCTAGTTTGACAGACACTGGGGCTAGCATGACAGTGGTGGACAGGACCCTGCTCAGGCAGAGGGCTATGTAGGTGCTCTTCTCAAAAGCACCAGGTTAGCTGTAATTGTACAAGAAAAAGTGCTTGCCAAGGTGTTGATGGGAAATTATCTAGCTGATTTGGGATTGGTCTCTGATGGGCCACCCCTGGCTGCTGCTGCAGTCACTAGGTCACAGGCCAAACAGGGTCTTACTGATAGTCAAATACCAAGGCCAAGGGGAAACCTAAGGCAAGAAGGAAGACTAAGAAGGCCACCTATGTGAATGGGGCCCCTTGTCTACCTGCTGCTTCAGCAGTGCCCACTGTGCACCAGGATCCTGAGGGACTAGATCCAGTGGTGACCTTAAATTCAACTCCCAAGGGAGAAGAGCCTGTGGACCCCCCTCAGCGAGAGGTAGTCAACCGAGAGGATCACCCTGACCATCAATGCCCGCTGGCTGAAGGTGGGCCCTGTAGGGGGGATTTTTGTAAGGGTCAAAGAGAGTGCCACTCTCTTGAGGGTCTGAGAACACGGGGCCAGGCACAAGGTGTAGTGCCTAGATCTGTCAAGACGTATTGGAAGGATGAGATCCTTTATAGTGAGCCCACTGAGCCAGTACCTGGTACAGTTAAAAGGTTGGTTGTAACCAAGGACTAGAGGCCCTTCCTTCTGGAGTTGGCACATTAGATGCCCTTAGCTGGTCATCTTGGCACCAAGAATACCAAGCAAAGGCGCTCAGCCCACGATGGGAGTAGAAGTGGAAGCTCGCTGCAGGACCTGCCCCACTTGTCAGTTGTCTGGCAAGACTGGAGGCAATGTCATTGCCCCGCTGCAGCCTTTGCCAGTGGTTAGCACACCATTTGAGAGGGTAGTGTGAAGAATCCTACGGATCCCTCACTGGACCCCTGCCTAAAGTCTTCTCCCAGGTGCCCAGGGAAAGGCAGAAGCTTCCTGATCCTGACCTCGGGGATGGTGTACTGTGGGAGGATCACTTGGGAGGATACAGAGCCCAGGGTGGCGAGGAGATCACGTCGGATGAGACACAGTATTTGTCCTCTTAAATGAAGTGCCTTTATCGGTTGCGTTAACAGGTAATGTCATATTGTCATTATAATGTCTCTGAACCCCATAGAATATCTGTAACCCGGGGTATACATTCTGTCAAAGTTGGGCAAGGTTTATTAACAGAAAGACCTTACAGGGTATCTCAGAATAAACACCTTCCTTACTCCAAAGGTAGCATATAAAATGATCTAGAGAAAATGCTTTAAATTCAATATCTTTCTCTGTGCCAACGAATTCCACATTCCATCTTTAAATGAGTTTAAGGGAAAAACATCTACCCTTAAAAGTAACTCAATAATTAAAAAAGCCACCTTTGCTGAGGGGGACTTCAAGTCCCATAATTCCATGAGTATGGGGAAGAGGAAGAGAGCTGAAGAGGCATGCAGTTGCAGTAGTCAGGTAATTAAGCCTAACAGCCTAGACCTGAGAGAACCTTAAAAGTCCCCATCAAGTATAGGCAATTGGAAGGAGAGGAGGAAGCTTGAATTGTGACTGGAATGCGAGTTGTAGCAGTAATAACAGAAGGAAGAAGTCATGAAGCTGGCAAACCAATTGGAAGTGGGAGAACAAGAGGGACGCTGGAACGTGGAGACCGCAGATTTCACCTGCTTGGTCTGAGAGGGTCCTGTTCCTCTAAACTCTGAAGTTCAGAGGCTGCGCAGCGGAATGCATGAAGGAGAGATGTCTTACCCCATGTAAACCTGATTTCTTTGGTTGCCACATAAAGAACGTGCTGGAGACGGAGGCGGGGAGCAATTGTCAAGCCGTGGGTCTCAGGAGCAAGAGGGGCTCCAAAAGCATATGGCCATACCAGAGACACATTCACAGAGGAAGGGTGTGGGTACCTAAGAAGCCAATAGAGGTAGAAGTTGTGGCTGAAGGCGTGGAAGCAGTACAACTCACAGAGCAAGTGTCAATGAAGCATGTGAGTGAAGCACAGCGTTTTATCACCTGGCAGCAGCATTGCCGGTAACAATATCCAATTCCCTGTTCACTCGCATAAGATTTAAAGATTTAAAGTGAGTAGAAGTTGTTTGTTGAAGCCGAGATACCAGAACAATAGAAATGTAGCACTCACGTATAACGTGGAAGCCATTTTACTCTTGTGAGAAGCTAACGCTGTTTAAACCCATTGTTCAATCTTTAAAAGACTATTACTACATTAAGGAGTGGTCGCGTGTCATTGATTGAGAGGAGTGCATGTTACCATTACCAAATACCTAACCTTGATAACCTAATTGTTGCAAACTTTAACTTCTGAAAATGACAATAAGAAGTGGTCGCGTAGGCCTAATTGTGATTCTCAAAGTAGGAATGAACTCTATCCTTCACTTTCACTGGAATACATTACAATACAATACAACTCTGAAAACTACATTAAAGAGTGGTCACGTGTGTCTAATTGTGATTCCTTAAGAAAAACGAAACTATATAATTTATCCTTTGGTTTAACACAGCATACCTTTCATGTAAAAGAAGATAAAGTGTATATATTACTGAAGAAGAGAACAAGCATTGCCCAAGCCAAGAGTCTCCCCATATTAATAGTGAAACCAGTCTTTCTCAAAGTTAAGAAGCATTTTAACTGTACTATGAAGTTAATAACCGTTCTATGGGCCTAAGATACAAGTGTGCAAACATTACCTAAAGCTAAGAGAATGGCACCAAAGCTTCTGGGTAATTACTTGGGCTGAGAAAGTTGGGGGAAAGGAAACTGGCTGCTTGTAATGACTATTTTGAAGTTTACACAACCTGTAGTGCCAGAGACTGTGGAAGACAGAGAGAAGGAAGTCTTAAAGACAAAGCCAGGTTGTTATCGTCGCAGTCAGACAAGAGAGGCAAAGAAGTTGCCCCTTTTGAAGACAGTTATTCAGAGGAAGAGTGCCTTGCATACTTGAAGTTGTTGAAGTACTTTGAAGTGTATCTTGTCGAAGCCTATCTAGAAGTACAAATCACGGAAGCTGTAGTAGTAGTAGTGCAAAGTTCTGAAGTCGTGGTGGTATATCTGGTTGTCAGTAGATGCAACATTGTAGTAGTCTAAACAAGGGGGAGTACTGGGAGACAAAGGTGGCTGTTCTCATAGTAAACCAAGTAGAAGGGAAGTTGTTGAAGTGGAAGCAGTAGCACTGTGAAGTCATCCTGACTAATATACCATTGTGAATGTTAAAACAGTTAACCAAGAACTGTGTATCCCTGGCAGTTGTGGATGTTGCATGTCTTTTGAACTGTGGCACGTCTTCTTGAAGAGGTGACAACACATGGTGGATGGGATTACCATTGGTGCTTTTTGGTGGAAGTGGAAAGTGGATATTTCACCAAAGAGAAGAGGGTTGCTATCATTGGACCTTTGGTTAACAAATCTTTACATTGAATTTGAAATATCAAGAACTGATTTAAGACATTTCTTTCTTTGGTTGTACGCTAACATAATTGACCTTGAATCCTGGGGAAGGAAAATCACCCAGCAAGGAAGAAGGTTATTGGAGTGAATGTGAATGTTGTTAATGTTATGTTGTGTTGCCATATATTTTCTTTGTATATTTGTTGCTTAGGGTGAGGTCAAGTTATCATGTGTTAGAGTGTTTCCCCTTGGTTTTGGCTGGGCATGGAAATCCTCAGAACAGTAGGGATAGTGAGGCATTTTGAGTGTATTTCTTTTAAGAATAAAATGGCATATGTTGATAAATTACCAAACAGTTTGCCTCGGATTACTGCCCTTCACAGTAGGCATCAACATTGTCAGTCCCTTAAACCCTCCTACATCAGGTGGACGCAGGTTAATCCTGGTACTGGTTGATCATGCCACCAAGCCCTTTCGGACCAGGGGCTCTCCTGGGCATTTTCTTTTTCAAGAGTCGATTTCCCTACAGAGGTAGTCTCCGACAGAGGATCCAACTTCATGTCTAGTTTCATGCTAGCAATGTTGAAGGAGTGTGGTATAACTTACAAGTTCTCTACATCCTACCACCGCAGACCAATGGTCTGTTTGGGAGATTTAACAAAATTCTCAAAGGTATGTTGGGTGATTTGGAAAAGCCCCTCAGAAGGAAATGGTACCTTATATTACCATATCTGCTGTTTACCTTTATAGAGGGGCCTCAGCAGGGTGTTGGATTCAGCCCTTTTGAGCTACTCTTTGGACATCCAGTGAGGTGTCCCCTTGCCTTAGTTAGAGAAGGCTTGGTAGCCACATCTGCAGGTCATGCCAAGCAAGTGGGGGGGGGGGGCTATGTATTGGGCCTCAGAAGGAGGATGGCAAGATGATGGGCCAGGTATCAGCAAATCTCAAGGCTAGCCAAGAACTGAACAAGTAATGACACGACTGTAAAGCCTCAAAAGTGGACTGGACTCCTGGCCTGGAGATCCTTGTGATGGAGCCCACCAAGCCTTGAGCTTTGGCAGATAAATGACCTGGACCTTTCTGGATAATCTCCAAGATGGGCAAAGTCAACTATCTGGTTGACATGGGTACCCCTGGGTAGACCCCCGGGTCTTTCATGTTAACAGGCTCAAGCCCCATACCACAGAAGAGAGGAAGTCTCATGCCTTCTGCTAGCCTCAGGGAAAGAGAAGGATGAGAGTGAGCCCCTTCCAGACTTGCTGCATAGCAACCCTCAGGATGACCCACTGGAGGGATTGTATCTATCTCCATATCTGACACCAAAGCACCAGAGGGCCTGCAGGGCTTTGCTCCAGAAGTATAACCCCCTTTTTTCACTGACACCAGGCCTCACCCCATGGTGCAGGAATGCACTTTATTCATTTATTTTGACACTTGTAAAGCACGCCAAACCCTGAGGCATCTGGGCGCTGTTTTTTTAAAGTAAAGCAAGAAGTACATACATACGTAATAAGGTAAAGGTTAACAGTTATTTTCAGAGTCATGCTTACGGTTAACAGTATAGAGAGTTACTTTAATAGCTCTTGTGTGAAAAACCATGTTTTCAAGTTTTTACGAAAGGACCAAAAGGAAGATTCCGATCTTAAT
Source organism: Ambystoma mexicanum (assembly GCF_040938575.1). Lineage (NCBI taxonomy): Eukaryota > Metazoa > Chordata > Amphibia > Caudata > Ambystomatidae > Ambystoma > Ambystoma mexicanum. The sequence goes on along the minus strand of NC_090934.1, from coordinate 305,971,863 downwards.
GAGGATGGCAGAGCGTTCCAGTGTTTGTCAGCTGCCACCGGGAAGCTACTTCCCCCTGCTTTTTGTAGTTTGAATCTGGGAATGATGAGTAAATGCGAGTGGTTTGAGTGCATGGGTCTGTTGGAATGGTTTTTGGAAAATGTGTTCGATAAGTACTTGGGAGCTGAGTTGGATAGAACTTTGTATGTCAAGGAGAGGGATTTGAATAGGATTTGATCGTGGACCGGCATATTCTGTCTCATCATGGTAATTTGTTTATTTTTTGGGATTTTAAGGGGTGCTCTTAGAGCATTATTTTTAATCACCTGCAGTTTTTTGATATTGCGGCGGTTAGTGCCTGCATAAAGGGCGTTGCAGTAGTTTAATCTGGATAAGATAGGAGCTCTATCCAGCGTAATACAGCTTTTGGATGACAGGAAATGGCTACAGGCATTGATGAGCTTTTAAGTGTAAGCTGCCGCAGATGCTGTGGCGTTGACTTGTCTGGTTAAAGTGAGAGCTGAATCAAGGTAAATGGCCAAGGTTTTTACTTCCCTGGAGACATTGATTGTGCTGCCATTGATAGTGAAGGATTTTAGGCAGTTGCATTGTTTGTTTAGACGGTTTTGTGATCCTATGAGGAGTAATTCCTTTTTTTGTGCCTTTAATGGGTATGAGGATTGGGTGTCGTCTGCATAGTTAGTGTAGGTGACACCCACGTAATTGAGAAGGTCAAATAGAGGTTTGGTGAAATTATTATAGAGTGTAGGGGAGACACAGGAGCCTTGAGGAACTCTGCAGGTGGCTGGCAGTGCTGCTGTGGTTGGTGAGAAGACCGTCATAGTCCTGTTGGTTAGGAAGGACTTTATCCAGTGTATGGATTTGGTTGAGAAATGGGCAGCCGAGGAGAGATGTTTGCAGAGTATGTTGTGGTTGACTAAGTCAAAGGCTGCTGATAGGTTTAACAGGAGGAGGAGTGCTAAATTGCTGTTATCTTTGATCACGTCCATTTGTATTTTTAGGTCCAGGAGAGCTAATTCAGTGTCATGTCCTGGACGGAAGCCTGATTGGTGAGGGCCTAGGAGGTTTTTGGATTCCAGATGGTTTTGGATTTGCAGATAAGGTGCTCTGTCCAATCTTTTAAGGAGGAAATGTACTGTTGTTATAGGGCAGTAGTTTGTCGGGATGTTGGGGTCTTAGGTAAGTTTCTTCAGTAAAGGTAGGACCCACACACCTTTGAGATTAGTTGGGACAGTGCTCATTTGAAATGAGACATTGATTAGGCTAGTGATGAATGGGGTAAGTTCAGTAGCACAGTCTGATGAGAGCGGCCCGGCAGATGTCACCCTGACACATGCAAGGCTTGAGCCTTGTGATGATTTTCAAGACTTCTGTTGTTGAGCCTGGGGAAAATTCAAACTGTGTATTAGTTTTCTGGGGTGTATAAATAGGAATCTGCTGTGTTTGGGAAGGTCTTAAGTTCTTCTTTTTCAGTTCAATTTTCACGTGTAGAAAGGCAATTTTGTCAAGGAGAGCTTTTTGTATATCTGTGCACCAGGCAGTGTCTTTAAGACACGATTCTTGCGGTGGCACTGGCAATTCAGGTTCTCAAAGAGTAGAGAAGAGTTCCTTGGTGCTGGAGTTGGCTTTGGCAATTCTCTCGGTATATGTGGCACATTTGGTTTGGAGGATGGCCTGTTTATAGTTTTTGGATGCAGCTGCAAAGATGTCTTTGTTCGATTCAGTGCAGTATTTTTTCCAGTTGGTCTCAGCAGTTCTCTTAGTGCTGCGCATTGTTTTGAGGTTTGGGGTATACCAGGAATTTAGGTGGGCTAAAGGTTTAGATTTGCACATGCTCAGTGGTGCTACTTTGTCAATGGCAGCTAGAAGAGTTTTATCATATACCTCTACTGTAGTGGTGGGGTCATTGACAGAGTTATCTGGGTATTCAGTAATGGGGTGCATCAGAGGTAGTATTTTCTCTGCTGTGATGTTATGCGTATTTCTAGATAAAGCAGCTGGTGCTTGGGGGGGTATCTGCAGAGAGGTTCTTTGGGATGATGAAGGAGATGACATGATGGTCAGACCAAGGACATGGCGTGTTAGAGAGGATATTGGTGTTGCAGTTGAGGTCTGCCAGCCAGTCAAGTCAATTGAAATTGGTGACAGTGTGCTTGTCAAACGCAGATGCTACAGGATGTCAGACACTGTAAACAACCACATCCCGGCAGAGGTCGCCAAGATGTTTGTTCAGGGTGTAATTAAACCCTCAACCAGTCCATGGTCCAGCCCAGTGGTCCTTGTCCCCAAGGCCAATTCCCAAGCAGGTGCCAAAGATAGAGGTTCTGTGTGGAATACAGATGAGTCAATGTAGTCACTAAGACTGATGCTCACCCATTGCCCAGGGCTGATGAGCTCATGTACACCATAGGTGCTGTAAGTACTTTTGACCTCAAATAACTATATTGGCAAATAGCTCTGACTGACCAGGCCAAGGAGAAAATGGCTTTCTCAACACCCAAGGAGCTCTATCAGTTTAGAGTCATGCCTTTTGGGTTGAAGAATGCCCCTGCCACCTTCCAAAGGTTGGTCAATTATGCCCTCAGTGTCCTAGAGGCCTTCTGTGTGGCCTATCTATTTGACATTGCTGTCTACAGTTTCACTTGGGAACAGCATTTGACTCACTTGGATAAGGTGTTGCAGGCCATGAAAAGGGCCAACCTTAATATCAAGGCCACCAAATGCCAAATAGCCCAGGGGAAGGTCATTTAACTTGGTCAGGAGGTAGGAGTGGGTCCAATAAAACCTCTCCCTAGTAAGGTACAAGATGTACAGGACTGGGAGACTCCCACTACTCAAACCCAGCTGAGAGCTTTTTTGGGCCTCACTGGGTACTACAGAAACCTCATGGCAGACTATAGCACCATAGCTGCCCCTCTGACAGCTCTGACATCACCCAAGCAACCTAAGAAGGTTCATTGAACTGAAGACTGTCAGAGGGCCTTTGATGGCTTGAAGGAAGGTCTGTGCAGGTGTTGTGTGCATGTGTTGTGTGCTCCGGACTACATCAAACCCTTTATTGTACAAATGGATGCCAGTGACACAGGAATTGGAGCTGTCTTGTTCCAGTTGGACGACAAAAGGAGAGAACATCCCATTATCTTCCTTAGTAGGCAACTGAAAGGTAGAGAACTTAGGTGGGACACCGTTGAAAAGGAATGTTTTAGTATAGTTTGGAGCCTTAGGTGTTTTAGACCTTACCTTACTGGGTCTACCTTTAAGGTCCAAACTGACCATAAACCCCTAAAGTGGCTTATACAGATGTAGGGTGAAAACATCTCAGGTGGTCCGTTAGCCTGCAAGGGCTGGACTGCACTATTGAGCGCATAGACCAGTGAAGAGTCATGATAATGCAGATGGCCTTTCCGGATGGTATGTTGACCGTCTGGATGAGTGTGACCATATTGTGGGAGATCAGTCACCCTAACCTCAGTCTCGGAGGGAGGGGGACAACTGTGATTCTGGAAATGCACTGGAGGGACAGGGACTCCTTGTCCTATACCTCCTTAAACTGTGTGTTCTGCTTATTGTCTGCCCAGGGGAGTCTCGTTTGGACTCCTGGAAGTGCAGTTCTTCATTCTGGTCTTGGTAGACAAAGGCCCATGGGGATACCCTTATGGCACCCATGGGTAGGGGTTTAACCCTGTACCCCTAGTGTATGTTTCTGGGCACATGTGGGTTGCCCACAGAGCAGGGTATGGGCTGGTGGCAGTGAAATGCTGATGTAACAGTGGCTCTAGGTAGCCTCCATTTTGGGATACCCAGGCCCTGCCTTAGGAATCAATGGATTCCTACACAAAGGCAAGATGGTCACTGGTGGCCTCTTGGTTTCCTTTGTCTTACCCAATTGTTTCTCAAAGTCCCGAGAAGCCCTGGCTCTATTCCATTTCTCTGGATGGCTGTTGGGTGGAAGGACCATATATGGCTCTAGGGCAACCTCCTACCCGACTGGCTGGAGTATTTCCAGGGACTTCTTGTTGTGGGTACACCCTTGGGGTGGTGCCTACCAGAATGGAGTGGGTAGTCAATATGCATTCTATGTTGTGGGTCTCTGGTTTTGGTTGTGTGACACAATGTCTGAGTCAGCTTTGAATGAAAATGGAATGAATGCAATGTGTTGCACTGAAAGGCTGGGGCATAGCCCACAATTCACATTCTGTTTTGTGGGTGTCTGGTTTCTCATTCTGCATGCCCGTGAGCCTGATTGGGTGCTGCCTGCATGAAGGCACTTGTGGGTGATTGGCTGGCTGAGCCTGGCTCATCCTTAGTGAGTGAGAAGTGTCTTGTATAACAGGGGGCCTTGCACTCGCCTCCTTGTCATAAGCTGTAACAAGAAACCTGAAGCAGAAGCTGTAGTCATCTTAAGCTTGCATCCTGGAATCCAGTTGGAGGAAGAATTCTGAGGCTGAATCTCTTCATCAAATCCGAAAACTGCCATGCTGATTCAAGGATTGTACCAGAGAGGACATGGATTGGCGACCTCTCCCCATAGCCATGAGGGAACATCATGCAACTGCTGCTCTTCACCCAAAGTGTCCTGGAAGCCAGTCCTGTGTGCCTGCTGTCTGGAGAAGGAATCCTTCTGAGTCCAGAAGAGGAGTGAATGAACATATTGAAGCCAAAAAGTTTATCTGTGTTGCCCAGGGTCCAGAGGAGTATTTGTTAATGCTGGAAGCTAAGCTGCTGAGACGGGGTACCTGGAAGAGGGGCTACCCTAACATAGTGCTGCTTAACACCCAGAACTGCAAAGTTCCAAATCATTGAAGAATCCTTCAAGGGGCATCTAACCACTTGTCCAGGCTGGATAAGGTCCAGGGTCGTTGCCTGCAGTGTAGTGTCCGCCTGTGGGTTTCCTGCCACCAAAATGTGAAGAACATGTCCTGAGTGTCCAAACTTAGTGAGGGTCCACAGTCCAGTGATCACCAGAAGCCATTCTGAGGCACGTCTTGTGGCTGGAGCACAGAAAAACAGAGGCAATAAACCGCGAAATCCCCAAACCTGACACCTACTTCTGTCACTGTACCCGTCACCACCAAAGGTCATCCAACGCCCCCAATGATTTTACCTCATCAGCCAGGCATTGTTGAGGTCCACAACAAGTTTCACCTTTGTGGAACATCCACAGCCAGAGTAATGACCTGCCAACTGAGACCACTGCGAAGACCAAAACTGCTGCCTTCCCAATACTGCTTGGTTCCCTTCTTCCCAGTGACTCCTTCTTCCAAGGGGCGAGGGGCACCTTTGAGGGTCTCATTGAGTAAAGCCAAGAAACTCTACCACTTTGCCTGCCAAGGCAACCAAGGTACTGTGGCGAGGAAGAGCATCTTCCATCCAGGGGTCCAAGATTCATCTTGAATCCTGTTCTGCCGTGGCTTCCCAGGTTATTTGGGTAGTGGGATCTGTAGAAAGAGAAACAGACTCTTAATGAATATATTTAGACTGGGCTGTAACATACAAAATAAAGTACACCTTATCTTATCCCTACAGTTTGCCCAGGTGGGGGGATCCTCACACAGTATTGTTTATCTACTCTAAAGAAAGCATTTGGCCAATGTTCCTAATCTACAACCAAAAGAGTGATGGGTGGAAGGTTCTGAATAGATCTAACCTGCCTTCCTCCAATAATCTATGAAGTTACACATTGCTTAGAATTCTGATGCTTTTTAATAACTGTCAGCCATTGGTGCATTTTTACTCAATCTCATTATACTGTGGTACCACATAGTGTGCATATTATTTCCATTATTGGGATAGTGTTGCCTGTGTACAAAGTGTTATTTATGTGTATATATTTACTGTGTTAGCACATAACATTTTATTTTTTAAATTTGTTTGCATTTATAGTAACACACCAAACCCTCAGGCATCAGGGAGCTAGTTACGGTAAGTGCGAAGTGACATTTTTCAAAGTGCAGGATCGCGCATACAGGTTATGACATATAGGTGGTTCTTAAAAAATAATAAGCTGGCGAAGCCGAGCCTCATGGTATGGGGGCTACAACAGGTATGTAAGCAAACATGAATGACAGTCTTAGTACATATTCTGGCAAAGTCTCTCCTCATGATACGGGGGCTGCATCAGGTATGTAACGAAGCATGAATGACAAAATAAGTAGGAGTCCACATTCTGGTGGACTTCATTACGAGTTTGGCATGAGCCCTTAAGTGCAATGGTAACGGTATTACTGCCGCATTTAAGGGCTGGCCAAATCACACGAGTTGGGTGGAAAATGGCATGTTTACTTCTCGCTTTTTGCTGGAGGTATAAATTACAATTTCGGGGCCGTTTTCAGCCATCTTCGGCGCTATTACCACCGGTGGAAATAGCACTTCCCAACCCCATTGGGTTCTATGGACTGTAAGGAAGGCATGGTATCAAACAGTGAAGACATACACAAGTAATCACAGTTCAATTTTGTTTATTGAACTTGAATTGGGTTTGAATAACGCCTATCTAATCCTAAGTCTAAAGATGGGAGCAAGCTACAACCATCATATAATAATGAACGTAGTCCTAGTAGAGTCTGGCCAAAATAAAAGGGCCTATACTAATAAACCTATTTTTTATTTTTATTTTATTTGTTTATTGTGTCATAGCCATATAAAAAAAACAATATAATACATACTTATGACTTTTAACACAAGAATAAATACTAAAGATTAAGAAGACACTGATCACAAGAAAAGATTAAAATAAAACAAATGGAAATGTCCCAAAAACTAACTCAAACATCCAACACCTCAACAGCGGGAGCCCCTCTCCCCCCGCCCAACAGATCTGTTAAGAGAGCAACTACTTCGAACGTCAGGAGTGTTTGATAAACTTATTGCCAATCCTTAATTCTAAATACAAATGGTATGGGAAATAATGTTATACAAAAGAAAAGTGTTGAAGAAATTATATGTCATGATAGTTGAGTCGTTAGCTACCCTTTCCCACGTTTTCAGCACGGGACAAGGCTGCACACTCGAGCTTAACACACTCTGGCTTTTTTTAGCATGAGGATGCAATTCAAAATCTCAGTATCAGGACCGTTTGTGCCAATGTCTCTTTGCCATTCAAAGTCTCTTATTTTAGAGGGCCTGATACGACAAACAAACATTCAAAATTCCTTTGTCTTCACGATACACAACCTTCAATTGGTCTCCCTCTGCGAGGCTCGGACCAAATCATTTTCAAACTTTCTTCTTTATCAAAATGGAAGACTTTCAACTGTGTGCAGGATTTTGGTTCACCTGTCGCTGGACCACTTCGAGTCACAATTCTTTGTTCTCTTCTTAATACTTTCTTTACTACATCAAAACCGAAGACTTTCGACTGTGCACAGGATTTTGCTTTACCAATCGCAGGACCACTTTGATTTAGAATTCTTAGCTGGACACCTTACAGAGCCCTTCGCTTGAGGACCCACATGGTGCTGGACCACTCTGTCAAAGGTGTCATATTAAAGTCTCTTCAAGGTTCAAACACTCATCAGCAGTTCAACTTTACTTGCGTCTTTTATCACATGCGTTTTAACAATGTTCATTTCAGCATTCGCCATACAATGTTGCTGCTTTCAACCTTGGCGTGGGTTGGCAAAACCTTGTTAGTTGTGGGTGCTGGCAGGGAGTAGGTACTCCAAAACGGTCGGTAATTATTCACAGTTCAGTCTTGAGTTGTGGTTGTGTATTGATATTTTATTAATTAAGGTGTAGCATAACAACTTGAGGCACAATGTGCAAAAAAACAGCCGACGCGTGTTTCAACCGAAGTCTTTCTCAAGGCATCTGGATAGTGGTGTGGTTTCGCGTTGGTGCTTAGAGCGATGCCACCCAGAATAGGGCACTCGAATTGGCTTAGTAGCTCATCTGAGTCGAGGTCCTGGTAGCACCGAATGGTTAAAGTTAGGCCAAGGGAGCCTTGGAGTTTGGTTCCCTGTCAAAACCATGTACTAGGCCGCAGGCCAAACCCAGACCCCAGACGATTGGTTGCGCAGGGGACCCGCCTGTCCCAACATTAAACTACTTACCCCTTGCAATTGCTTTCAACCTTGGCTTCAACACAGACCAGTCTTATATTGGTCTCCCCAACTCACTGGCTGTGCTGATTTCACTGATGCTGATTTGTTCTTGGAGCCAAGGATGGTACCATGGCGGCTGCTGCTTCTCCTCGCTTTGATTAGTGATGCACGAGGGTCCCCGGGTATCTCCGACACACAATACAGGATTCTTCAGCCTGGTTCCCTGGTTTTATGCTTTCCAATCTCAAGGGTTTTTGAAAGTAACAGTTTATTTATGGAAAGGTCAAGGGAACTTCCCTCCTGGCGATCTCCTCCTGTTTTGCCATCTTTCTTCTCTCATTAATTTGCTGTCTTGAAACAGCTATTTCCTCCTGTGCTTTGCCTCGCTCTGAGTGCTTCCCCATCTGTGTGGGGAAGCTTAATGGAAGTCAGGTGTGAGTGATGGTCAGTAATTGCCTGACCATTGTATTGGGACACATCAGGTATACTGCTCGGGAGTTAGTCTGTTTTCTCTCAGAATGGGCTGTCCATGTGAAAGTGTTTGTGCAAGAAAGGGGTGGGGGGGGACGGTTAAAGTTCCCATCTATCCTATCTGATAGGATGGGGTAAAGGTGATACAGGAAGAGAGGGGTACCCTGTCTCACCATCTGGTGTCCCACTCCCCAAGGACCCCTCACCCAGGTGATCCTCCCGCACTGGTGCACCCCCAGGGTCTGCATCCAAAGGCGATGGCTGTGCCCTGGCCACCTGAGAGAGAGATCTGCGGGGACCAGGACCCAGTGGTGAATGGGGATTTACCACCCCCCTACAACTCGTGATCCAGCGCAAATGGCGCCAGACCCAGTTGCTGGTAGTGCTATTAGCGTTGGGTAGTATCCCAGCGATATTATCCTGAACTACCGCTCAACTCATGATGAGGCCCAGTGTGTAGACATTCCTTTGTGGGGGCTTGAGGATTCACTTTACCTAAGAACCAGCCTGCATCATTCTCTTGAGTCTCAGCCTTGGTTGCTCTTCCATTGATACCAGTAGAGAACCTTGGCTGAGGGAGCTCTGTATCTCAATCCCAACTGTATAGGGGGCAGTAGGCAGAAAGACAGATACCCCCCTCCAGTCTTTAAACAGACAAATATGGGATAGCAACAAGGACAGGCTTCAACGTGGGAGAGCAACAGGTGTGGGGAGTAGCACGGGATGCCAAGATATCTGGTCGCACAGAAGAGAATGACCTTGTATGCAATTTGTTGATGAGGAGGGAAGATTTCACTCTTCATACTGACTGCGCATGATTAGGTCACCTGCAGGGGGGTGCACATCGGAATGTAACCTGTTATTTGACTAACCAATCAGAATAGAGCAATGTACTAACCAACTAGAATAGGGCACTTTATGCTGACTGAGGTTTTATAGGAAGAAACTAATAGGATGTTTTGAATGTAGTTACAAATAATGTTTAGATTATATACACATGTATACTACTGTCTGATGTGGGTGTGTCGAGGGCTTCAGTTTTCTGGGCTCGAGAGACTGGCTGATCTCCCAGCTGTTGCTTTGCATTTGCATTAAAGTTGCATTTTCTATAATTCGTGCCCTCTCATCATTGTTTGGATTTTCTTGAGGGTCTACAATTTTATCATTACAAATATTGGCTAGTTTTTATTTCATCAGGACAGCTGCATATAATTAATGGAAGGATTTTTTATGTTTTTAAATGTATTTATTGCCATTGGTTTGCTATACAAAACCTTTTACCATTTATACCATAATGATACAACATAATACAGTGTTCAAACGTTAAAATAGATAAAATAACACCAAGTAAAAAAAAAAAGAAAACCATTTACATTTAAGAATATTGTTAATTCCGAACATCGACATTTCATTGAAATACATAACACATTTACATAATGCATTCCTAACGTGGACATTTAGTCCTTAGCCTTAGTTGATTAGATAATATCAGTATATAGTTAATGGAGCTTCTCTAGAGAGAAAAATGCTATTGGCCAACGACTTGAACCTCCTTAACCTGTACAGGCAATGTTCCTATTTTAATAAATATTTCTTTAAAAAAAATTACCCAACAGTAAAATCAGTGTAAATCGTTTGCCATTGACTAGTGCTACCCACCACTGACCAGCACACCTCGTGCTTCGGTCGTCGATCAATTTGCCCAATTGCCTAGTTCTCATCTCTGTTATTGTTGTACAAAACAGTTACAGATATTTCAGAGACTTTTTTTCATTTTCCTGTTTGCACAGCCTACATGAATTATCAGCAATTTTGTCTCTACTACGTTTGGCCAGAATTTCTCTTGTAGGGAATAGGTTTAGTCTAAACCTCATGTATTGCACTTGATAAAAGTTGTTAGGGAATTTTACTAAATATTTAGGCAAGGAGTTAGGATGCCGGGCTTCAGGTACTGACTGCTTAAATTTTGTAAGACTGCCTTTGCTGCTGTGTCTCTACCCAATCTTTTGGCAATAGCTTTTTTTTTAACCAAAGTTGGATTTGGTACCAAGGGCCTCATTACGACCCTGGCGGTAGAGTGATAACAGTGCCGCTAGTGCTGCTGCTGCCGTTCTCACTCTACCGCCACATTACGAGGTCTGCTCGCGGCACCCGCGAGCAGAACTGGATGCTAACAACGGTCCCATTATTAACAGGACCGTTGCTAGCATCCTCCCCATTCCCATTGAGACCTATCAGGGCTCAAATGGGAATGGGGACGTACCGGGTCTGGGTCCTGCGAATGGGAATTACCGGACCCGCAATGGTTGGAATGGGCCTGTAATTCCGATTTTTTTACGGGACCCGCACCCGAATTTGGGAGTAGCCATGCTGCTAAAAACGGCATGGCTACCTCCAAACTCGTAATGAGGCCCTTCAAGACTTCTTCCGTCCCACTCAAGTCACCAAAATTGCCCCGCAAATGCTCTTCCATTCCGATAAAGTAGGCTCAGAGTTATTTAATAACACACCCTTAAGAATGCGAAAACCCTGCACTGGCTCTGTTGCTATACACTCCCTATATAGCATTAGGTTTTTTTAGACTATCATTGTATACATAGATGTGAGACCCAGTGCCATCCTTATCTCCTGAATTGGGACACCACCTGCAAGTGACAATAGTTTTTTCCAAAATAAACTCTCCAACGTTGCCCACGTTTCGGCTTCAAGTGAAAAAAGCCTCTGCTCCATAGGTCAAAATTGGAATCATTTTCAGGTGATGAAAAGACACTACGGGAGAAAGGGAGAATCTTTCATATCTTTTTGAGATTACTCTTACTTGATACGCCAGGTTTTTTGCTTTTATACGTAAAGCTAATTCCTTTGGGGCGTCCTTTATGCTAGTGTTCAGGTGCATTCCCAAGGTATACAAAGGAATTAACCCTTCGCAAACTCTCCCCTCCCACAAACCACTGATGTTTGCCCCTTGCACTCCCTGCTGGTGGCTATAAAATGATTATGATTGGTCATTTATAACGTGCTTAATACCCAGAGGTTTCTAAGCGCAGACCCGGGAATCGAACCTTTGTTGTTCCGCGTCGTCTTGCTAGGCGAGCGCGTTGCCCCTGAGCTATCCTCCCGAGACAAATAAATTTACTAGACTTAAATGTTGATCTTCAAGCCATTTTCCTCAAGGTGGCCCTGCAACGCGTCTTGCTGCCTTTGCAGCCCTACTGGAGTACTAGGACCAAGTTGTCCGCATACAATAGTCTATCTAGATGCACCCCATCAATGTTAGGCAGAAAGCTTCTTTCAGTTGTCAATGTGTTGGTCAAATGCAAAATAAATACATAGAATAGAGCTGGTGCCAATGGGCATCCCTGCTTTAACCCCTTTCCTGTAGGGATAGAATCGGAAAGGGTTCCTTTAGAGTCCAATTGCACTTGCAAAGAAGTGCCAGAGTACAGACCTTGGTCTATGAAGGCAAGGAACGTTTTGCACTTTTTCCTCTCTGAGCGTGCTTTCAATATATTTATAAAGAACACGTTCAGGGACGTACCCACCCCTCTTATGCAACACGACTACAAGGTATCCCAGTTTCCGGATAGAGACCCCCACCCCAAAAGTTCCTTCAACACAAGAACTGCAAAGATTTAGCAGACTACATCAAGAAGGGTGATGGGTCTACAGGTCTTGGGGTAAGACCTATTGCCCATCTTGAAAATATAGGTATCAGTGCCAATGTTTTCCATGATGTTTGAATTTTTCTCACCTTTCCAATATAAACGATCAGCTTTAACATAAAAAGTACCCATTCCTCCAGGTTCTCTTTTAGCATCATGTTGGTTATACCATCCGGACCTGGCGCTCTAGACTTACTCTTTTTTTAATCAGGTCCGCAATGGTATCCAAGTCCACCGTTAAGGTCCATTTCTTACAAGTCAGATCAGCATATGCTGGTCCTCCCACTCCATTTTCCAAAAACAACAACGAGAAGTGCTCAACCCATACGAGGCCGGGACGGCATTTGTTAACAGTGCCACCTGGGGTCTGTTCAAAGAAAGTATTAATTTCCAAATGTCGCCCATCTTTTTCATTTTGATACGGTTGAGCATTAGTTCTCCATCGTGCTGCAACATTATGTATTTTCTCGCTTTAACCCCGTTGCAATATTTTTGCTTTAGTTTTCTACTAGACTCCACACACTATCCATTTCAGTTCCTTCAAACCAGCCCTTACGTTTCTCTTGGCATTCACCAATTCCACGTTATAGACATGCGAATGAGTGAAGCTAACAGTCTGACGCTTTTTCTTGATTCAGTAAAAATCGTCAGGAGCTTAGTGTAGTGCAATACTCTAGCTACTTGATCAGTCGTAGCTCTCTCCACTTGATCTCTGAATCGTTTGGTCAGACACATTCAATTTGGTTGATTCATGGTTAGCCTGGCCGCCCCAAAAAAAGTTCGACCACCTGAACGTATGTTTCCCTAACAGTTCTTCCCCATTCTATGCAAGTTAGCTTCAGAATATTATGATCACTGGAGTAGTGTGACTAATTTGCAGTTTTAGGGTTCTTATCAGAATATTTTCCCACACAAATATATAATCAAATACTTTTTTTCTCCTGACCTCTCTTCCATGTCGTTTGAGCCAGCTTATTGCCCTCGATTTGGTGATTCAGCAAGTATGTATTTCTATAGCTCAGCTCTTTACGCCAAGCAGAGCCTCTCAATTCCAACTTGGAAGAGGCAGTGTGGATCTCTTGTATCAGGGTATTATTACAATCAAAACTGTGAATATTTAAGTCTCCACATAATATTATCTCTAAATCTGGCCAAGCCTCAAAAGACCTATCCAACAACCCCATGATTGTAGTCTGGGAATTAGCCGCGACTTCGGCTTCAGGGTTAAAATACAAATTTCGTAACATTAAACATTTCCTAGTGGATCATGAGCAATTAACCTGGATGATTAGCATTTTTATATAAGCATTTGCATACATTGTTTAAATGACTACCAGGCCTCTTCTGTTTTTAGCTGCTGCCTGCAGTCCTTCACTTGGTCTGCCTTCAGGACCCTTTGGTGCCTTGTTCAGGTATACCGTGAAGCCGTCCAAGATTGGCACTGTTCTTAACCAGGTCTCCTGCAGGCATAGAATATCATACAAATTAAAGTTTAAGTCCCCCTTACCAAAAAGTGAATGTGCCGTCTTGTGTTCCAACATCGCAAGGTGAAAGGTTCCGACGTGTCTGGCTGACCCAGTTACGCTCTTTGTTTGTCGGCTACTAAGGCTTCAGACAACCATCTCCAACTAACTTTTCAATTGTCCTGTGGTGGCTTTTGTTGGAATACCAGCCTGTGCTTGTCTGAAGGGTTGCAATTGGTTGGGCCGGTATGGTAGATCGAAGCCACCCCTTCCGTTCTTCTGACCTCTGCATCTCTTGGTCGTTTAATCCGCCCAGCATGGTGGTCCACGTTAGAGTGGTGTGGTTCATCAGGTAGCTCTGTCAAATCAAACCCCAAATGTAAGAGGTTATCATCTTCTTCCAACACGGACTATCTTACTAAGTTGGATACACAATGAAATACCACCATATCCAGGCGTCGTTCTTCTATGAATTCAATTGTGTGAAGGTCGTTAGTTGATATCAGCCGCAAGTTTGGAACATGGTGTAGTAGTCTAAGCACGTTTTCTCTATTTAATGTAAGGTTGTTGCTGATATGCGATATGTGTTCCACTAGTAGACAATTTGTGTGACGTTGTAACCTTGGGACTGCTAGGCGGACAATTCATTTTAGGAGTGCTCTCTTCCAAGTTCATAGATCCCCTTTGCTCCAAGCCCTCAAGGCCAGCCCCTTCCGCCTGTCTCCCAGAGTTGAGAATAGGGGGCTCACCCCTTCTGACCAGTGAGACTCCTCAGATTTTCCACTCTTTACAAATATGGGCTGAGACGTTTTTCCATTTAAGGGACGTGTGATGCTGCACATGCATCAGAGGGACAGGGACTCTGTATCCTTGTCCTTTATTACTTTTTATCATGTGTTCTGTCGTGTTTTCCATGCAGGAGTTCATGTGGGACTCCTGGCGGTACGGCTCTTCCTATATTTGGGTTGGTGAATAGACCCTGGGGATACCCTTATGGGCACCCATGGGTGGTAGTATGACCCTGTACTCATAGTGTATGTTTTTGGGCACCTATGTGTGGCCCACATAGCAGGGTACGGGCTGGTGGCAGCTCTGTGCTGAATTGACAGGTTCCCTGCACATCCTCCATTTTGGGATTCCTAGGCCCTGTCATTGGAATCAGTGGATTCCTGATGGAGACAAGATGGCCCCCGTCGCCTCTTGCTTTCTATCGCCTGTTACCATACTTTTCCTAAAGTCCAGGAAAGCCCTGACTCTGTCCCTTCCCCCTGACTTGCTGTTGGGTGGAAGTTCCATATATGGTGTTGGAGGCATTGGCAAACTTTTTAATTGAAAGGGGGTCTCTTTGTAGAAATCCTTTTTCTGCTAACCCACAGAATCAGTAAGGGGTTATGTTGGGTGGTCTAGGCAGCATACATTGTTTTTTGCTTAACTAGACTAAGAATGGGAATTTAGACCATTGTTAGACTGATAGTTCAGCTATTTAATATAGCTTAACTTTGTATGGTCATGGACCGAATGAAAATGTTGGCTCCGAAAGTTTGTTGAACATTAGGGTAAGAGCCAGACAGTGCAGCATGCTCCACTCATTTAATAAAAAATTGTTCAATTGTGTGAAAAATTTGGTGAGAAGAGACACAAGCTTGGTTTTGTCAAGTTGGGAAGCATGAGAGGGCTGCGTACCTGGTTTCTTGGTCTTTGATATTGCCGAGGTCGCCAGTCTGGAACCAGTCGAAAGACGAGCTTGTGGCACGAGAGACCAGCCTCTCCGCCACCCAAAACTGATACTGGGTGGAGGATGGGCCGATTCCCAATGTCACGGAAAGCACTCTCCTGATTAACGTGACGAAGGGACTGTGCAAGCACAGACAGGAGAGGCTACAGACTTGTTGCCGATCACGGGAAAGGATGGAGTCCGATGGAATCAAGTCCAAAAGCACGTGAACTGAAGCGGAGGTCAATGATTCCGACGTGGCAGATATATTCTTAGTCCACAGGAACGGATGTAGAGGGTAAGGCCGGAGAGGAATGGAAGGAACCAGGCTGGAACAGGTGACCAAACTGAAGGGGACCGAAAGGTAACCCTAGGGCAGCAATCACAGGGGACCCCGGTAAGTGTATGCTGGCAGACCCAGGGAGATCCAGGTAAAAGTATGCTAGCAGGCCCAGGGAGAACCCAGGTAAAGTATGCTGGCAGGCCCAGGGAGAACCCAGGAAAGGTATGCTGGCAGGCCCAGGGAGAACCCAGGTAAGGTATGCTGGCAGGCCCAGGGAGATCCCAGGTAAGGTATGCTGGCAGGCCCAGGGAGATCCCAGGTAAGGTATGCTGGCAGGCCCAGGGAGATTCCAGGTAAGGTATGCTGGCAGGCCCAGGGAGATCCCATGTAGAGTAAGTAAGCAGGCCCAGGGGGGAACTCAGATGAGTAGCAGGCAGCCCAGAGTGGACTCAGGTAAGTTGCAGGCAGCCCAGGGTGGGCTCAGGTAAGTAGCAGGCACCCCAAGTAGGAATGCTCACAGAACGAAGCAAACCGCGTTGAGACGCGGCCTGCCTCGATCTGCGGCTCCTTTATGGGTCGCCGGCGCCCGTGAGGCTTGAAACGCAAGCCGCTTCACCTCCGGGCGCCGGCGTACTCAAAGCGAGTCCTGGAAGGCAAGCCCTTCCTAGGACTCGAGCCCAGTCCACGGCGCATGCGCGGAACCGAGACAGAGGTCTCCCGCGCATGCGCCGTGGCCCTCTGGCCCGACACCCAATGCTCTCCCTCTGGCGAGTCCCCAGGCGCAGAAGCGCAGGTAGACTCGCCAGGAGGTGACAGGGAGAGCGGGCGCGGCGGACCCCGGTCTCCAACGTGGCGTGACACTATGCCCCCTCCCAGGAAGGCCCGGGCCCTGGGTTTCCAAGGAAACTGCCTATAGAACTCACGCACCAAGCGGGGAGCATGCACATGCCGGTGTGGTTCCCAAGTACGATCACAAGCCGGGTACCCTTTCCAATCCACCAAATAGTGGAGCACCCCCCTGCGATAACGAGCATCACAGATCTCCTGAACCTCAAATTCCGGGACGCCGTGCACTATGACTGAGGTTGGGCGAGGGCAGGTGCGACCGTAGGTATCGACAACATAGGGCTTCAACAAGGAGACATGGAAAACTGGGTATACATGCCAAGAAGGGGGTAACTGGAGACGGAACGCTACTGAGGACAGCCGCTTGGTAATAGTGAATGGACCAAAATAACGGGGAGCCAGTTTGACAGGCAAATTGCGAAGCGGCAGGTTCCTAGAGGATAACCAAACCTTGTCCCCGACTTGAAAATCTGGTTCCACACTCCTCTTCCTGTCCGCCTGAGCCTTCATCCGATCCTTGGTTTCTCTCAGGATCTTGCGTGCCAATTCCTGTTGCTGTTGGATGCTTGAGACCAGGGCATCAGCGGATGGAACAGTACTGGCGGGTACGGGATGGAAGGGCATCAATTTGGGATGTTGGCCAGTTGAGCAGAAGAACGGACTGACCCCAATGGAGGCATGAACAGTATTGTTGTAGGATACCTCAGCAAGGTCTAACCCAGCCTTCCAGTTGGACTGAGTAGCGTTAGCAAAACAGCGGAGGTACTCCTCCAACGTCTGATTAGTCCTTTCGGCGAGCCCATTGGTCTGTGGGTGATAACCCGAGCTTAGAGCTCTACGAATTCCTAGATGGCCACACACCTTGCTCCAAAAAGAAAAGATGAACTGGGAACCGCGATCTGAAATGATCTTTTCCGGAAGGCCATGCAACCGATAGATTTCATGTAGAAACGCTGAAGCCATTTGGGTCGCCGTAGGAATCTTGTTAAATGGAATGAAACGAGCTAGTTTGGTGAAACCATCCACAACAACCATTATGCAGGTAAACCCTTCGGAGGGAGGCAGATCCACGATGAAGTCCGTGGTGATGGTATGCCACGGGTAAGGTGTCACTTCAGTAGGTACCAGCAATCCCAACGGCCGTCTTCTCGGAATTTTGCACTGGGCACAAACAGGACAGCTTTCGACGTACTTCTGAACTTCGGTAGCCCATCCAGGCCACCAAAACTGTCGGGATATCGATTCTCGTGTAGCTCTCATTCCTCGATGACCTCCGATAGGTGAATCGTGAAATCCATGCAATATGCTATCTCGGATTGTTCCCTTAGGAATGTACAGCCTTTTCCGGAAAAACAAAAGCCCATCATGTTCGTACACTGACCGACGCCTAAAAAGGGCCGACCTTTCAGGATCCATCCGGGTGGCGTCAGCGATTGACTCAAGGTGAGGCGACAAAGTCAGTAAGAAATGCTGAGGGGAAATCAGTGGCTGATCGGGACAGGCCGTCTCTACCTCTTTCTCCAGGGATCGGGAGAGAGCATCCGCTTTCAGGTTGGAGGTTCCCGGAACGTAAGTGACATGAAACACAAACGGAGAGAAGAAGAAGGCCCACTGGCTTGACGAGGCGTTCGACATTGCAAGGAGCGTAGGTACTGCAAGTTGCAATGATCAGTCCGAACATCCACGGAAAAGCGAGTAGATGATGTCTCCATTCCTCAAAAGCGGTATTAATAGCCAACAGTTTATTTTTCAATAACCGCTTAATTTCTCTCGCTGGGATTCAATTTGCGAGAGAAATAGGCTACTGGATGTTCTACTGACATCGCTGGATCTTTCTGTAGGAGAACAGTTCCGACAGCGAAGTTGGAAGCGTCGGCCTCCACAATGTAGGGTAGATCATCCTGTGGATGGCGTAGAATCAGGCGGCCATAAAAACTGACTTCAAGGTGTCAAAAGCCTGAGATGCAAAGGAATCCCACTTGAAATCCACTTTACTGCTGGTCAGCCTGGTGAGGGGCGCTGAGATCTGAGAAAACTGTGGAATAAAGTGCCTGTAGAAATTGGCAAATCCCAGAAAGCGTTGAAGAGATTTCACGTCGTGGGGTGGTTTCCACTCTTGTATGGCTTGCACCTTCTTAGGATCCATCTCTATCCCATCTTGGTTAATCACAAATCCCAAAAACTCGATACGAGGCTGATGAAAGCAGCATTTCTCCGCCTTTGCGAATAGATGATTACAGGACAAACGGCGAAGGACCTCCCGAACGTGTTCCACATGCTCTTCAAAGGATTTGGAAAAAACCAGGATATCATCCAAATACACCCAGACTGACAAACCAATTAAATCACCAAAGATGTTATCCATAAACCGTTGGAAGATAGCGGGGGCATTGCATAGACCGAATGGCATGACTCTATATTCATAATGCCCAAAAGGTGTCTTGAAAGCCATTTTCCATTCATCTCCACTCTTGATGCGGACCAAGTGGTAGGCCCCGCGTAAGTCCAATTTGGTGAAGATCCGAGCTGTGTGTAAAGTTTCTAGGATACTGCGAATCAATGGTAATGGATAACGGTCCTTTGCAGTTATGTCATTTAGTTGCTGGTAATCTACACAGGGTCTCAAGGTGCCTTCCTTCTTCTTCACAAAAAACATGGGAAATCCTGCAGGCGACTTGGACAGAACGATGTATCCTTTCTGCAAGCAATCTGACAAGTAATCCTGAAGTACTTGTCTTTCGTCCCGGGTTAAAGCATACAGTTTCCCATGGGGAATGACACAGTCCGGCAACAACTCGATGGAGCAGTCGAATGAACGATGTGGCGGAAGAGGTATGTCGCCTGGTTCAGAGAATACCTGTTCAAAGTCAGCGAACTCCTGCGGGATCAGAGAAGCGGAACAAAGACGGGCCCCACTGCCATATGTTTCCAGGGCGGTTGAGAAAACCTGGGTAGGAGCTGATAATTTGCACTTCTGGGCGCAAACTGCGGAGGAAAAGGTCAAGGTCTGTGTTCTCCAATCTATAACCGGGTTATGGTGTTGTAGCCAAGGTAACCCCAGGACCACCTTGTAGGTAGGAGACTTGATAACATCCAAGGCGAGTTCCTCAGAATGACCAGCGATCTGGAGAGTTAGACCCACTGTAAACTGTCGGACGGGCCCGGAGGACAAAGGAGTCCCGTCAATGACCTCTACGCGTAGGGCGGTGAGTCTAGACAAAAGCGGAATCTTGTGACTGGAGGCAAAAGCCTCGTCAATGTAATTGCCGGAAGCTCCGCTGTCCAACAGCCCAAACACTTCCAGATTCTTGTCAGGCAACTTGATTCGGATCTTCAAGGTCTGTAATACCGCAGGTTGCATGGGAAGAAGTATAGAACAAAATGTGGAAAGGTCTGAAGATGGAATAGGACCTGTCGCTGCCCTTCCAATACACAACAGGTCTTTTAGTTTCCCGCCTTCTTCTTCTGTGGACGTAAAGGACACGTACCCAGATAATGCCCGGCAGCTCCACAATAAAGACATAGGCGTAATGTTCTTCTCCATTTCTTTTCTTCCTCAGACAATGGACCTCTCATGGCTCCCAACTGCATTGGCTCTGATCCTGATTCAGTAGGACCGAACGATCCGGCGGGTAAACTGGTCATTCTGGGATTGTTTCTTTCGAGCCGACGTCTTTCTGCCTTCCGCTCGGCTAGCCTCTGGTCAATGCGGAGCACCTGATCAATCATGTGTTGGAGACTCTCTGGTTCGGGGATATGGAGTAACTCGTCCTTGTACTCCTCTCTCAAGCCTCGGCAAAACAGGGTCTTCTGCGTGATATCAGGCCACTGAGAATCGGTTGCTAATAGTCAGAAGCGGCTGATATAGGTTATGATGTCGGCGCTTCCCAGTTTAATATCCATCAGTTGATTCTGTGCAGCAGAGGCCAGATTTGGCTTTTGGAACACCTCCAGGAATGCCTTTTCAAAGGCTGCAAAGTCATTCAAAATAGGACTGTTTGAAACCACAAAAGGAGTTGCCCAGGCTAAAGCATTCCCAGTTAAGTTCCCCAAGATGTACCCGATCTTGGCCTTATCATTGTTGAAATGAGTCGATCTGAAAAGAAAATGGATTCGGCAGTGGTTACAAAACACCGCCACCCGTCTAGGGTCCCCATCAAACTTGATTGGTGTTGTATGAGCCAAAGAACCCTCCACCTGTGAAGTACTCATTGCTCCTTGGGTTATCATTTGACGTAACGTCTGATTCTCCTGACGCAAGGTGGCCATCTCAGCCCTGAGTGCTTGTAACTCGTTCCGCAGGTCTTGCGAATCCTCCATCTCCACGTCTGAAGGCAGGCGTCTCAATCTGTCAAGTTGGGAAGCACGAGAGGCCTGCGTACCTGGTTTCTTGGTCTTTGATCTTGCCGAGGTCGCCAGTCTGGAACCAGTCGAAATACGAGCTTGTGGCACGAGAGACCAGCCTCTCCGCCACCCACAACTGATACTTGGTGGAGGATGGGCCGATTCCCAATGTCACGGAAAGCACTCTCCTGATTAACGTGACGAAGGGACTGTGCAAGCACAGACAGGAGAGGCTACAGTCTTGTTGCCGATCACGGGCAAGGATGGAGTCTGATGGAATCAAGTCCAAAAGCACGTGAACTGAAGCGGAGGTCAATGATTCCGGCGTGGCAGATATATTCTTAGTCCACGGGAATGGATGTAGAGGGTAAGGCCGGACAGGAATGGAAGGAACCAGGCTGGAACAGGTGACCAAACTGAAGGGGACCGAAAGGTAACCCTAGGGCAGCAATCACAGGGGACCCCGGTAAGTGTATGCTGGCAGACCCAGGGTGATCCAGGTAAAAGTATGTCGGCAGGCCCTGAGTTGAGTCTGGTAAGTTGCTGGCAGAGCCAGGGGAACCCAGGTAGAGTATGCTGGCAGGCCCAGGGAGAACCCAGGTAAAGTATGCTGGCAGGCCCAGGGAGAACCCAGGTAAGGTATGCTGGCAGGCCCAGGGAGAACCCAGGTAAGGTATGCTGGCAGGCCCAGGGAGAACCCAGGTAAGGTATGCTGGCAGGCCCAGGGAGATCCCAGGTAAGGTATGCTGGCAGGCCCAGGGAGATCCCAGGTAAGGTATGCTGGCAGGCCCAGGGAGATCCCAGGTAGAGTAAGTAAGCAGGCCCAGGGGGGAACTCAGATGAGTAGCAGGCAGCCCAGAGTGGACTCAGGTAAGTTGCAGGCAGCCCAGGGTGGGCTCAGGTAAGTAGCAGGCAGCCCAGGTAGGAATGCTCACAGAACGAAGCAAACCGCGTTGAGACACGGCCTGCCTCGATCTGCGGCTCCTTTATGGGTCGCCGGCGCCCGTGAGGCTTGAAACGCAAGCCGCTTCACCTCCGGGCGCCGGCGTACTCAAAGCGAGTCCTGGAAGACAAGCCCTTCCTAGGACTCGAGCCCAGTCCACGGCGCATGCGCGGAACCGAGACAGAGGTCTCCCGCGCATGCGCCGTGGCCCTCCGGCCCCGACACCCAACGCTCTCCCTCTGGCGAGTCCCCAGTGGCGGACGCGGGTAGACTCGCCAGGAGGTGACGGGGAGAGCGGGCGCGGCGGACCCCGGTCTCTAACGTGGCGTGACAGGTTTTTAATAGTATGTTATTTGTTTGTTTTTAGAATTTACAAATGTTCACATATCCTGAGGAAGACACACAATCTGTCTGGAAGATCATCACCAGGCATTGTCGAGTCGAAACTATTGTTACCATGGAAGCCCTTTATGAATAGAAGATCCATGAGTTGGGGCACCTATAGTCGATAATGTTTTTTCTTGAGTGAACACCTGTTGGAGATACAGCGATAATGTTGTTTTTTTGAGTGAACAATTGTTAGAGATGAAGCTTAAAATATTTAAAATGTCTGATGTTCTTAAAATCATGAATTGTTTTATGAATGATTGCTACGAATGAATGTATGCATGTATGACCGTATAATGTGTTTTATGGAATTGATAATTAAAAATGTTCATCTTTTTCAAATTTTTATCCAAATCAGAATGAAATAAAAATAATGATTTAATACTTATATCTAAAGTCTCGTCCTCACCAGTTTTTTCTTTGCATTGTTCCTGGCACCACTTGTGTTCTATAATATTGTCCTACCTCAAGCTGCAAGTGATAACTGAGGTTCCCACCTTTGGGTTTTGTGGAGGGGAAGTCCAGGCCAGACTGGCTGAAGCCTTCCCAATGATTGTCTGTTGTGGGTACGACTGTGGGGTGGAACCTGGGTGAATGGAGTGTGTGACAAATACGCATTCTGTGTTATGGGTGTCTAGTATCTGGTGTTTGACACAATGGCTGAGACAGCCCCGCCCAAAACTTGTATGAATGCAGTGTGTAGTGCTGAATGGCAGAGTGCTTGTCCGAATCCACATTCTGTGTTGTGAGTGTTTGGATGGAGAAGAATGGCCTGAATACACCGTGTGCTGATTGGCTGCCTGAATGCCCTTCTGAGTGATTGGTTGCCTGAGTGTGACCCAGCAGAGTGAATGGGAGATCAACATCTCACTGCTAGAAATCATTCGGAAGCTGAAGTTGAAGCTGATGCTTAACTTTGAAGTCCACTGGAAGAAGAACTGCTGCTGCTGTCCTTCGTTAATATGAAAGCTGCTGTGCCTTCAAGGCACTGATCCATGAGAGGAACTGGCTAGGAGACCTCTTCCCGAGCTATGAGGGACCATCGTGCACCAGCCAATCTTTGCCAAAGCTCCCTGTTAGACAGACCTACGAAATGCTGCTGACTGGAGAAGGGGACCGCCGAGGAGAACGAAGATAAGCACCGGACAGCTGTCCACCATAGCCGACCACCGTCGCTGACAGGAGCCGCAGTGCTCCCTTTGCCTAAGAACATTTCATCCAAGGACACTCTTGTTCACCCTCATCAACCGCTTTCGTCCTGCCGGAGAAAGACAAGGCCGCCGCCGACCAAGGAGAATCCACCGGTGGATTTTCCGCCACCCGAAGACCTCAGAGACGCAGACGAGGCTACTGAAGCCAGCCGTGGTCGCGTCCCATTCACCGACACCAGACACCGATGACTCAACGCCCTTGCTGGGCCAAAGTTCTTCATTGACTCTTTGCGGCAATGAACACTCGACGTCGACGTGCACCGCACGCCTCTTCTTCACAGGACGTTCACAAGCTTTCGTTAATGAGCCCTGCGAAGATCGAAGCTGGTCCCTCTAGGACAACGTTCGCCTCTTTCTTCACCAAATCTCGATGACCCGCAGGGCCTTAAAGGGAGTGCGCTCAAGAAGGGCCTGTCGACAACTCACCGAAGAACTCTGCAAAACCAGGTACATTAGGGCAGTAGAACTTTATAGATGGAGATAAGACTCTAATAGACAATACATGGACTCGGCTTGTAGTGCATCTTCATTAACAGGTTGCCCAGGTGGGGGGAATCCTCATGCAGAACTGTGCCTGATGGTAGGGGCTCAGTATTCTGCCAATTGTCTAACCAACTTGTTTTTCTCCTAAATCCATGGTTGATACCGCCGTGCTGTGCTGATGCGTATGGTATTTTGAACTGAGTACAGTTGATGCATTTTAATAGAATCAGAATAATCATGGTACCACCTAAAACTGTGTATATTTACCATTTTAGAATTGTCGGTGCACTGAGTGTGTTATCATGATTGTGTATATAACCTTGAACCTTATTTATATAAAGACTGTGTTTTCACTAATACAGTGTGTGGACATTCCTTTGTGGGTGCTTGGGGACTACACTGTACTTAACAACCAGCCTGCATCACCTCCTGAGAAGCAAAGCCTTGATTGCTTGCCACGTTTTACCAATATAGAGAATCTTGGCTGGGGTCTTCTGTGCCTCTCCTCTACCATATAGAGAGCAGGAGTAAAAGCACCCACCTCCAGTCTTTACAGGGTGCACCCCAGAATTTGCGTCCTCAGTACCCCAATCCACCACTCTGGCTGACCCACTTGGCCTCAGTGGTGGTGGCTCTGTCCGGTTCTTGTACCTACCCACCTCTCGGGCAGAGATGTCATTTCTGCCTGGAGATGACCTGTGACTAAACCTCAAGTTGTTCCATTTTACTTCCTGGTGGACAGAGGTTGGTGGTGATAGCAAGGTATGTCAGAAGGTGCCGTTCATCTTGAGGTGGCAAGGTAACCTCGGCACTTCGTCTTCTTTTAAGTGAGTCCGAACAGTCAGCCTATCTGCTGGAGGATCCTGTATGGCCTCCGGTACAGCTTCCTGTCTGCACACATCATTTGTCTGCAAGATGGTACGTTCTCGACAAGGGTGTTGCCTTGAGGTTTACGTCTCCAGTGAGTCCCCCTTTATTAGATGTTTCTTGGTCCACTATTGAATATGTTGAAATATTTATTTAGTGCACTGACAAAGTGTCAGGCTGGGATTCCTGACAATGGACAACGTAACTTGCTACCCTTTCCAAGGCTGTTCTGTTTGGCGGGTCTGACTTGGGATTGCCTGACACAGGAGCCGTCACTGTTGTATTTGCCGGTAGGTTCAACTTCCTTTACGTGAAACATTAGATCACTGTTTAGGTGCCAGTTTTTGATTTTTAGATTTCTTCCCTTGTGATTGGGTTTAATTTTTAATCTGCTCGGTGGGTTTTCTCTTTTGAGAATGCTGAGCTCCTATCCCTCTAGTGAAAATAGTGTATTCTCTTGACGCTGCAGGGTGGTTGGCCACCACCTTTGTTTGAACCACTTTAAGTGGTTCCTCTGCCTCTGGTGTAACCAGGTTCACTGGCTCCACAAATGTAATGCACTGCTTTTCAACTGTCTCGTGCGAACTCGTTATTTCCGAGGTATCTGGGTTTTCAGTTGTCTCATCAGCTAAATTGATGTCCACCACCTCCTGCGATATTGGTTGACTCCCAGATCCACTGATTGTTGTAGAATAATTTTTTATAGAAATCATCAGGAAAAGCTACATGAAGCGCATGGGGCCTTTGAGACATGCCTCAGAGAAGGGGCACAGGGGGTGGCAAAGCATGAGAAAATAAGACATCACTTATGGCAAAAGAGCAGAGAAGCGAGGACAGGCACTTACATGGTGCAGAATAGGGACATCAAGAAGGCACAGAAAGCCAGATTGCAGGAATTGTGAATTAATTAATCTTTTATGTTGCACTTAATACCGGGGAACAGTCTCTAAGCACGGGAATGGGATTCGAACCTGTGTTGCTCTGTGTTGCGTTGCCCCTGAGATATCCTCCCAGTCAGAATATTGGAAGGAATCAGGAAGGGCATGTAGGAATTTACAGGTGATGGAGAATAAATATAAAGGGGCGTAGCATGAGAATAAGGACCCAAATGGAGAGAAATTAGGCTGTGTGTGTGTAGTGTGGATGGTCGGAAGAAGTTTACAAGTAGCCTATGTCACGTATGTGATGGGGATGTAGAGGAGGTCCCAAACATGGCCTGCACTCCAGCCACCCATTTTGAAGTGCCAGGAACGTTCACACCAAGATATGTGACGTATGACGAACAAATAAACCAACAGAGAGCGCGATAGTACTCTGCCCAGTGCCCATCAGAAGAGCAACACCCATTGAAGTGCCAATAACCCGACAGCCATGGACAGTAAGGTACCCATTAAGACAACCATACCAGCAAATGACATGAAATGAAGATTGTTTAAACACTGTCACAGAAGAAACTCAAAAGGCCTTAATGGAAGACTAATTATGACGTCACGAGGGCCCGGACAGACGTACAGATGAACGAACGACAACCAAAACATGACACACTAAGACGAAACTCCATGGATAAGGATATCACAGACATAGAAGAAGAGACGATGTTGAAATATAAAGAAACCTAACTGTAAAGCAGGATGAAAGTATTCAACCAGCTAACGCCTGTACATAGGCTTGTAATGAAGAAGCTAATAAAACAGTGCGGCTTGCTATGCTTAGTAGAAAAATAGAGCGGCGAGCACCAACTATATGTATCTACCTCAACGAAGCACATTATATAAGTGCAGTCCACTTTAAACAAAATCAGAATTAACCCAGATTACCAAAGATCAAACAGACCAGGATTCTCATTTCAGCTAAAGCAAGAAGAGAGACGGCGGAATCAAAATTCAGCAAGGTGCAGGCCGTGCCTAGGAAATCAAGGCCAACCCAAGAGAGGGAGGTGGATGGCAACTTTGGAGAATCGAAACTTAAAAGCAGAGCAGCCTGCCCCGTTAAGGTCGAGATAAGGAGGCCCAGGCAGGTGGCGGCCAAAACGAAGAATTAAAGGCACAAATAGAAGGAAAACAAAGCCGATTCATGGTGTGCTAAGGAAGGGGCCCCTGAGGGACCCTCGGATGTGGAAACAAGGCACAGTCACCACACGAATAGATATGCAAACACGAGGTTCTGTTCCTAAAATCTAGGGTTTTTTGCAATACAAAATAGTCCCAGTTGGCCAAGTGGTCCCACGCCCCACAACGTGTGTCTAACAGACCTCGGGGGACGCAAGAGAGTGCGAGACGTACATCAGTTACATATATACAAACGGAGCATCTTACAATCAGTAATGACACATTTGATGCCGCCCCCAATTCATTTCCCTTTGAATTAGAGGCGATGATTGACCATTGTGACAAATATGACACCTTAGACCACCATATTTAGTAACAGTTTGCAATCTCCAGTTTTACAGACACCTTTCTTTGCGGGAACACAGCGTTTCTGTTTTTCATGGGCAGCTGCGCGTAGGAGACTGGCACATACCAGGCCTCACTATCTCTAAGTTTCGATTCTCGCTCTAGAAGTCAGCCCGCTCTCCGGAGCCTCACTGGGCTCAGAAAGGGGGGCCATAAAGAAGATCATAATTCAACTCTTTAAATGCTAGTTTCGTACATTGCTATTCTTTCAGGAGACTCGCTGGCATTTGTGTACTGATTAAATGCCTTGCTCCCTGTCTTCAAGGATATGCGAGGGAGGGAATCTGGCATTTCTGTCTGGCTCTCCAGTGTAATGTTTCAACATGTTTCTTAGCCTTGGACCATTGAAGCGAAATAATATCTACAGCAAAGCAGTTTTACATGAGGCAAAGTGGCAACATTAGAGAGAGCAGAGAGAGAAAACAAAATGGCGATTCTGGTCATCTTAAAATGGCTTCACTCTAGTTAAACTAATAGCTACGTAATAACTAATGACTAATGAAAATATATTCTTTCACTGTAAATGAGGCGTTTGGTCTTCGGCCAACCAATTATCATTCATTGTCCGGACCCTCAAGGGGTGTTTGGTTTTTCTGGACTGACAAACCCACCTCTTGGCCGTAAGCCAAACATCTCATCCATACATTGCATACTCCTCCGACCAGTATTTGGATTAGATTCGGAATCTGATTCAAATTCGGACTCATGTACATTTGTTGTCTCCTCGTTATTATTATCAATATCAATTGCCATGAATTCTTTAATGGTTTCAGATTCGTTACTATGGCGAGTGCTTTGTTTAGTAATGTTTTTTCGTTTCATCATTTGTACACACTCTCCGCTAATTTCAGTACATATTATGGGGAGACAATGTATGCAACAACAACATGTTACAAATATTCCTAGGATTGCTACTAGGATTGCAAATAGTTTCCATCCCCAGGATCGCAACACTTTCCAGAACCAGGAGCTTATGTTCAATTGCCAACAGCCTTCAGGGGGATGAAGATCAGAACTTAACACATGCAATTTTCTTATCGCCTCAAAGATTGTGGGGGAGGAGTCGCTCACAAATATGCAGCACGCTGATCCCACGATTTTACAAACACCGCCGCGATCAACTAAGATTATATCAAGGGCCATTCTATTTTGTAGTGACATTAATCTAATTCCTTTTTCTTCAAGAGTCATATTATATAATATATCAGTGGTCCATTTATTGTTTCTTCTAATATCCTTGACAGTCGTCTTATGTTATAAGAGTTTATCGCCTGGCCCCAAAATGGTATGAATGATTTTGCTATGTCTTCTACAATCAATCCGTCTTCAATATTACGGCGAGGTTGTGACCTGGTCAATTTGGTTATGTCTGATGTTTTTAAAAGAAACACCCCAGGAAACAGAAATCCCAAATAACACGTACCTCCCCAGTTCCTAGGTAACCAAGGATATGCTTTTTCTCCACATTTGAAATACACAGGATCTCCCACATATATTGGTTCCACTTCTTTATCAAGGAATGCTATATTCCTGCATCTGGTAAATGTTCCTACCTGGAAAGAACCCTTTTTCTTTAAACAGAATGGGCAGAATGAGGGTTTTAATTCACTGTATATGAAGGGGGTTCCGCATCCTTATTCCCATGTGGGTTTATGTGGAACGTGATCACAGAAGTTTTATAAGGTACAGACAATCTATCCTGTGGCATTATTGCTGGTGTAATTAATCATCTTTTTTGGAACACGGAGCAACCCACAGGTTTCATAATCACTTCCTCGAATTCATTCATATTTGTTTTATCTAGTTGACCAGTTTCACTTTCGTTCCATTTGCCATAACATAGGGCACTCAGAGAAGCATAACATGCAGAAGTTAAGGGCAGGGGATGTACATACCATCCTATTCCCTGACCACCATGCTGCGGCAGGTGGGCACAAACCCAACAATTATTTTTTCTTAGGATTGAGTGTGTCATATTCATTATTAACAGTGATGTGTTGTTCCCATATCCTTCCCTATGTTTCACTTCCATTGGGGACAAGGTATAGGAAATCACATGGACTGGGCTTTCCGTTGTGGAAATGTTCATCACAGGCAAAAGTACTTCAAGAGGGTGCATTTCCTCCAGTTACCATAACACTGTTATGGTCAACACTGGGGCTAATATACTCATTATGCAATTACTATGGTTAGACCCAACATACAATTCTTTCGACCATGTCCTTTTTTCACCTTATTATGTACTGCGTTTAACTCGCTATCAGCATTGGCGCAAGAGGGGGCATTTGCTTGTTCCGCCATTTCTTCTCTCGTCCTTCTTCTTCGTCTGTGTTCGTCGTGAATATCTCTTGTTCATGTGCTTCCCAGGATGTTGAAAAAGTTCAATCAATGTCTACAATCTTTTATGTCAGTTTTTCTGTCTGCCATCTGGCAAGGCCTCCGTGCATTTTGCACATTGCTCTAGAATTTCAGAGCAGCTTCCTTTGTACCACGTGCGCCCCGCTTGTTCACTCGGGTTCCTGACACATGGATTTAGCACCGAGGAGTTGCGTTTCGTGAGCTGCCTAATTTGCACAACTCTTACGCCACCCTCCTCTAGGCCTCCGCTTCCCACTTCATCCGAAAATAGGAAACAGAGGCAAGAAAT
Organism: Ambystoma mexicanum; assembly: GCF_040938575.1. Taxonomy (NCBI): domain Eukaryota; kingdom Metazoa; phylum Chordata; class Amphibia; order Caudata; family Ambystomatidae; genus Ambystoma; species Ambystoma mexicanum. The sequence continues at coordinate 305,942,047 of NC_090934.1, read as the reverse complement.
TCACCAAGAGATGAAAAATGTGATCACTCCTTCTTTCTGCTCCGTAGGTTGTACCGGTTTGCTCCTGGTACCGTGTGATCAACAAATAGTTCGGGTGCACTTCCGGTCTCGAGCTTGGAGTCAGCCTGGGGCACAATAGTAGATGATGATGGGTGCCCAAGCGACAATGCAGGCTGTGGCACAACAGAAGATGGTGGGCGCCACAGAGGTATGCTCTTGATGTCGGCTAGCAGAGATGCAGAATCTGCTGGACAACGTTGAGGCACTCTTTGCTCTTCCGTTTGTATGGCAATGTCATCAGGCTTTGTTTCAGGATCAGGCAGTTTCTGTGGCAAGGGACTGGCAATGGCATTTTTCATTTCTGGAACTGCTGTTATCTCTTTCTGGTCTTTGTCCCGATCAATTGAGGTATCAAATGGCGATGGGACTTTCTTGGCGTGAGTGGCATGAATCCACGCCTTGCGTCCATCCACGCGTAATGCTGTCTGCGTGGATAAAAGTACCTGGTAGGGCCCACGCCACCTGGGTGCTAGCAATGTTTTCCATTCATAATTTCTGATGAACACCCAGGCTCCGGGCTCTAATGCATGTCCTGGGCCAGTATACCGCACCGGTAATGCCTCTTGCACCTGCTGATGAATCAAACACAGTTTTTTTACTAACAAATTACAATAAATGCTGAGTACAAGGTTTTCTACCTCGCACATTTTTCTAGGCTGAGGTGCGCATCACACATTTGCCGGTCTCCCCATTATGATCTCATAGGGGGAGAGCCCAGTTCTGGCCTACACTGACGTTCGCATCCACAGTAACGCCATTGGTAATGCATCTACCCAGCTTAATTTGATACCTGCACAGATCTTACTGATTTTGGATTTCAAAATTCCATTATGGCATTCTATAAGACCGGCCGAACTCGGATGTCTCGAACAATGGAATCGCTTATCGATCTGCAATCCTGCACACATCTGCATTATCACTGCACCTACAAAGTGTGGAACATTGTCCGCCCATATGACACGTGGCAGACCAAAGCGAGAGAAATACTCTTTTAGCATTAACTTTGCCGTGCTCATGGCTGTGCAATCTTTCAAGGGATATGCTTCTACCCATTTGCTAAATGCACATATGATCACCAGAACGTATTTCAGATTTTGGCATTTCTCCATCTCTATGAAGTCAAAGTTAATCACTTTGAATGGCATAGAGGGAGGTCCAAAACTTCCTGTTGGAGTCACTAATCCTTTTCCCACATTATGCTGTAGGCACGTGATGCAGTTTTGCAACAGCCTCTCGGCATTCTTTTTTATGAATGTATTTTCCCAGACTGTGGCTAAATGTTGGACTATTTTCTTCGCACAGATGTGTGTGGGACTGTGAGCCATTGTAACCATTGCGTTTACATACGCATTTGGCAACATCCAATTCCCATTTTTTTTGTCCACCCAGTAACCCTCCAAATCCAGTTCTGCAGAGCCCTTGGCCCATCCCTGTATTTCGTCGGCGGTAGCTTCCGCCTGCATTTCTTTAACAGTCACAATTCCATTTTCTATCATGCAGTGCACTTCCTCCAATTCTACTGTCAACATTTTTGTACTCAAATCAGTAGCAGTCTGTTTCGCAATCTTGTCTGCAAATGCGTTTCCTTCTCCCACTTTACATGTTACTTTTTTATGCGCCTCGCATTTCACTATTGCCAGGTGCTTTGGACACGTAAGTGCAGACAGTAATCGCACAATCAGATTGCTATGTTGAATTCTCGCCCCATGAGATGTTAAGAAACCTCTCTCGGCCCATAATCGGCCAAAATTATGAACTACGCCAAAGGCGTACTGGCTATCAGTGTAGATATTTACACTCAAGTTCTCAGAAATTTCCCAAGCTCTTGTTAAAGCAATTATCTCTGCTGCTAGGGCGGAGTTATAAGGAATTATTTTACTCTCCACAACACTTTTTAATGTCGTAACAGCATATGCGGCAGTTGATGTGCCGTCAGGTAGATTAAAACAGGAGCTGTCACAAAACAGTTCCCCATCTGGTTCTTTTAGTGGTGTGTCACTCAAATCAATTCTCCTTTTTGTTTCTTTCTCAATAACTATTAGGCAATCATGGGGAGGCAATTCAGTCCCACCACTGTTTTCCCCGGGCATTGGCATTAATTCTGCTGGATTCAAAGCGCTACACCTCATAATTTGAATGTTGGGCACAAACAATACAATTTCATATCTAGTCAATCTAGCAGAGGTGACGTGTTGCGTCGGTGTTCTATTGAGTAGAACATCTATGGCATGTGGCACCATCAAAATTAAGGTGTGCCCCAAAACCATCCCTTCTGTTTGCTTCACTGACGCAGCAGCCGCTGCAACAGCTCGCAAACATCATGGTAGAGCGCGCGCTATAGGGTCCAGCACAAAAGAAAAATAGCCGCACAGCCTATTTCTTCCATCTTGTTCCTGTTTTAAGATAGACAATGCGCCTCCTTCGTTCTCATGCACAAATAGCCTAAAAACCTTTTCATAATTCGGTGTGCCCAAAACTGGAGCAGAACTCAAAATGGTTTTTAGAAAATTAAATGCTTTCTGACATTCTTCATTCCACTGCAAAGGCATCACAGCATCCTTTTTTGTTAATTTCACCATTGGTTTCACAATCAAAGTGAAGTGCATAACCCATTGATGACAATAAGAAGCCATCCCTATTATCGCTCTCACACCTTTCTGTGTTGTTGGAATAGGCATACCAGAAATACTCTTTATTCTCTCTGGTGTTAATCTTCTCCCTTCCTTTGAGAGTAGGTAACCCAAATAAGCTACTTCTTTCTGACAGTACTGGAATTTCTTTAGGCTTGCTTTATGGCCATGCGTGGCTAGATGAGTCAATAATAGAACAGTACCTTTTTTACATATCTCCTCCGTGTCAGCAGCGATTAGTAAATCGTCAATGTATTGTAACAATACACAGTCTGCTGGTAATTCTAACATGTCCACTGCTCTTTCAACGCTCTACTGTATATGCTCGGACTTTCAGTATAGCCTTGTGGAATGCGTGTGAATGTGAATGATCGTCCTCCTAAAGTGAAGGCAAATAAATACCTGCTTTCTTTGTGTACTGGAATGCTGAAGAAAGTGTTTTTCAAATCAATAACACTAAAGTATTCTGCCGAAGCAGGGATCATTGTCAAGATCGTAGTGACGTCTGGCACTAACAGGAATTGTGGATCTACTACTTTGTTCAGTGCACAGAGATCAATTATGAAACGGTACGGTACCTCGTTACCCCCTTTCTTGTACACGGGAAGAATGGGGCTGTTACATACACTACCCATAATCTCTTCAGTCACTCCAAATTTCACCAAATCTGAAACAATACTTTTCAATCCTTTTTCTCCTTCTGCTGAAATGTTATACTGCGGAATACGTGGTAACGTTATTCCTTCTTTCAATGTAATTTTTACTGGCTCTATTTTCAAACATCCCACATCATTGTCATTCACGGCCCAAATGCAAGTTGGTACTGTACTCAATTCGCCTGTTAAGGATTCTGCCATAAATTCAGAAGTCCGCATACTTTGGGGAGGAATAGTCAAAAATACCCCATCTGGTGTACAATGAATAACTGCACTTAGTTTTTTTCAATAGATTCAATCCTAAAAGATTCTCCCCACAATGCTCTGTTAAATGGCCAATGTTCAGTAAAAGGCCCTATTGTCACTGCCACTGATTTGGACTCGGGGTTTATTACTGGGGTACCTGCGAACCCTACTTAGATATTCTGTTGCCCTGACAAAATTATGTCTGGAACCAAGTGATGATCTATCAAGCACTTTTGTGCCCCCGTATCTACGAGGAATCTATGCTCATCAGTCCCGATTTTCATCTCTACGTAGGGTCCTTTCTGGTTCACGGGAATTGACACTGGTTCCGACCCCTGCCCTGGGCTGTCCTATTGGGGTAACAAGACTTCATCCGATGTGTAGTCACCACTGTTATTATAGTATGCACCTGTCTGGTTATCAAAAATGTTCCCCCCTCTCCCTCTATTTCCCATTTGTGCACCCTGCTGATTTTGACTCTGAATAGTTTGACTTGGAGCCTGGCTTTGATTCTGTGCACCAAACCCTTGATCATTCTGATGCTGCTGCATATGATTTCTGTTGTGACCATTTGTTCCCATGTGCCCTCTGTGAGGCCTTCTCTTACTATATCCGCCTCTATTTTGCAAATACGGACATTGTGCCCACCAGTGTCCTTCCTCTCTGCAGTATGCACATTGATTTAATCCCAAAGGCCCTCCATGCATATTCGAATTGCCCCTACTCTGTGCATTTCCCCTTCCCCTGTGGTGTCCTGATATCTGCTGGAGTAACACCCCTACTATCGTCGGCAGAGCTTCTATTCTTATTTGCAAAGGATACTCATTACATATCTCATTTATCTCCCCTACCGAAGTCCTAGGGCTTGACATCCATCTCATCGTTTCCCACACATACACCTGCAATCTTTGTCTATCACCTATCTGTCCGGGTGGCGGCAAGGATTTCTGCATATACAGTTTTGACGCTCTCTTCCTGCCCCTCTCAATATTCCTTCTCCTATTCCCCGTTGTGGTGAGTACTTCAGAATACTCTTCATCCAATTAATTCCTTATTTCAAACAGCCGCTTCACATGCTCTTCTATTTCTTCATCTCTCCCTCTACAACGGGCTAATGCATTTAAATCCAACATCGTTGCGGTGGTAACTTCCCAATTAACTTTTTACATTGTCCTGACAAATATTCCCCCATGCATTCCAACAATACCTGTCTTTCGTTGTTTCTTCTGAAGTCATATAGGGATGCTAGCGTGGATACCTCATCATTATCGTCTATATACATTTCCGCTTGTTCTTGCAGCTCACGCTTTCTCTCCTTACTGATCGCGCTGTGAGTTACTCTCGTACATTCATTCTGCTCAATTCCACTCATGGGAGGAGCAGTCGGGACAGTGGGACCCTCTTGATCAGGAGGTGCAGAGGGGGCAGTGAGGAGCAGTCGGGACAGTGGCACCCTCTGGATCAGGAGGTGCAGAGGGGGCAGTGAGAGTGGGATCCGTCTGCTGTGCCTGTGGTAATTGTGAAACACTCTGGGCTGGCTGGCTAGTGGACAGTGCAGTGTCTGATGCAATCTGTGGTTGTGCTGGTGTTGGGAGGGGCTGAGCAACGGGAGGGGGTTGAGCGGCAGCTACTGCCGTAGTCTTTTTCGTTTCACTCCTCGGGCCCTGTTTTGTTTCAGTTAAGATTCTGTTTATTAATTCATCCGATGAGTGTAACTCTCTTTGTGGATATATTTTTTTCTATGTTTAATTCATCGCGCCGTCTTGTCTTTCTCAAACTATTACTCCACTCCTCCTCCTCCTTCTCCTCAGCTTTCTCCGTCTTTGACTTATGCCTGCGCGCATGTTTCTCTCTACTTCTAAATCGGAGCATTGCTTCCCTCCTCCAGTCCCTAAGGATATCAAGTGCTCCAGGGCGTGCTCTTTTACTTATCAACACCTTTTCCAGGTTATCTATATGTTCCATCTCAAAACTCCCATCCCTCGGCCACTGAAGACTTTCCTGTTTTCTGGTTTGCTTATGCCAAGTTGCACAAAACATTATCGCTCCCATACCATACTTTATGTACATATCATAAGCCGGCGTTCCTCCCGGAGGTGCTGCCTGGCCAGTTTTCAAAGATTGTTCACTGCAGCGGAAAAATCCCGCTAAGGTGGACAATACCCCAGGCATGTTTTAACCTTACCCCTGGTTAATCAAACTTACTCTGGGTGTTTGATTTTGCAAAATCAACCCTCAACCAATATCAGGATTACTTACGAATCGGGGCACGACTCACCTGATCAATCAATTTGTCTTTTCAAGACACAATTCGTCCGTATACTGATGCAACCAATGACGTTGTGTCTGCGTATCTCGGCTCTGCCTAGTTTCGGGACCCTCGCCTCCTTGTTCATTGGCCAGGGACGTCGATCAGGGATCAGCGGTGTGCAGATCTGCAAAGGAGTCTCATCACTTTCGCAGGGGCCCCCCGAACACCTCTTGATCCTGGCTCGATCGCTCCCGTCCTCGCCGTTCTTACTGCCTTCCTTATTTTGCAACGTACACGATGGAACAAGTGGGGGAGGGTCCCTATTTGGGCGCCATCTTGAAGGGGCCCCTGAGGGACCCTCGGATGTGGAAACAAGGCACAGTCACCACACACGAATAGATATGCCAAACACGAGGTTCTGTTCCTAAAATCTAGGGTTTATTGCAATACAAAATAGTCCCAGTTGGCCAAGTGGTCCCACGCCCCGCAACGTGTGTCTAACAGACCTCGTGGGACGCAAGAGAGTGCGAGACGTACATCAGTTACATTTATACACACGGAGCATCTTACAATCAGTAATGACACATTTGATGCCGCCCCCAATTCATTTCCCTTTGAATTAGAGGCGATGATTGACCAGTGTGACAAATATGACACCTTAGACCACCATATTTAGTAACAGTTTGCAATCTCCAGTTTTACAGACACCATTCTTTGTTTGCGGGAACACAGCTTTTCTGTTTTTCATGGGCAGCTGCGCGTAGGAGACTGGCACATACCAGGCCTCATTATCTCTAAGTTTCGATTCTCGCTCTAGAAGTCAGCCAGCTCTCCGGGGCCTCACTGGGCTCAGAAAGGGGGGTCGTAAACAAGATCATAATTCAACTCTTTAAATGCTAGTTTCGTACATTGCTATTCTTTCAGGAGACTCGCTGGCATTCGTGTACTGATTAAATGCCTTGCTCCCTGTCTTCAAGGATATGTGAGGGAGGGAATCAGGCATTTCTGTCTGGCTCTCCAGTGTAATGTTTCAACATGTTTCTTAGCCTTGGACCATTGAAGCGAAATAATATCTATAGCAAAGCAGTTTTACATGAGGCAAAGTGGCAATGTTAGGGAGAGCAGAGAGAGAAAACAAAATGGCGATTCTGGTCATCTTAAAATGGCTTCACTCTAGTTAAACTAATGGCTACGTAATAGCTAATGACTAATGAATATATATTCTTTCACTGTAAATGAGGCCGTTGGTCTTCGGCCAACCAATTATCATTCATTTACGGTCCCTCAAGGGGTGTTTGGTTTTTCTGGACTGACACTAACACGTGACCAGCTAAGCGCGAAGAGGCACCAACGTCTGATGTCACCCAAAGCAGGAGATACCATAACTTTTCCTGACAAGAAGCTACAGTTTCGAGGCCAACCTCAGCCAATTAATTGACACATAGCCATAAAGCACTGATTGATGGAAGGGAGGCTGGGTGAATCTTAGGGCATCCTGTATCTAGGTGACCATTCTGCATGCTGCCAATTAAAGTGGAGATTTGTGCTTAGGGTTGTAGCCAGCCCAATCACAGTGAGCCAAATAATCTAAGGTCCTATAGATAGTAGAACCAATGAGATGTTGTCCTTTTAGTGACGTTTGCATGAGTAATGTAGAGGGAAGGGCGTAGATGCCCACCCGATAAGAGTTATCCAATCCTCACACTCCGTTACCATATACAGATATAGCACCTATGCTTAAATTACCTTTTCAACCAATAGAAGTGCATGACAAACGTTTGAGTGTTACACGTTAATGATGATGAATTTTTACTATAACTATTGCTGTTTGAATGAAGATTGTGGGAGTTGAAGCGAGACAGACCATCGCATCACTGTTGATCTCCATGTTTCCCCGTTTCTTGTACTTGTCATTAAACTGACTCCCCTTTGCCAAACCATTGAGTTGTCCTTATTGATTGGTGTTGGAGTAGTAAACCTGTACCCCCATCCACCTCAAGGTGCAGCTATCTTGTCTTAAAGTATTCGAGAGCGAGCTCTGACTGTATGGGCCGGTCAGGGGTCAATCGCCCTCGTTCAGACTTGGTAGCAGACGATGGTTGGAAACCATCGATTATTGATTATTGATAAGACATCTGTTGACCATCGACATGAAGTAACTCTAGGTCTTCGGCAATATCACGAGTCCTTCGCAATTCGGCTGAGTAGACTGTCAAGCTTCCCGTGGACAATGGTAGTGTAATTGATCCAAAAGTGCAGTGGAGCCTGAAGGGACCCGTTTTAAAAAACCATAACTCTTCCCATTCCTACGGGCAGCGGATCAGGCGAAAGTCTGAAGGAGGCGGTAACAGAGGCGGTGATCCCGAGGATCCAGAGAGGAACGATGCGAACGGTGAGTGAAGAAAAAATTGAGTGCTTTGGCAAATTTCATAGCCTGTAGAACAAGTAAAGGGAAAAGGTAACGAAGGGAGGTGGAAAAAATAAAATAGTCAGAAGTGGAGAAGACTGTATACATATAAGGGGATAATGACTCGAGAATAATTGAAAAATTAGAGAATGGCAGGGTGGACACTTGACAAATTAGAGAATACCAGGGCGAACACCAGAGAAGGGAGAGGATACGCCTTATTCCTGTGCTTTAATATAGCGGTCAGAAGAAACTCAGAGCCTCACATAATAGGGGACGACTAGGTTACTACCACGTTTAAAGACGTTGTAAAAGGGGTTCATTTAAACTCCATGTAGGGGTAATGATTAGAGGCAGAGATATTTGTGCCCAGCTGGTGTCTGTCTAGTCTGTTAAGTGTCTGTCTTACATGTTCTGTTGTGCCATCACGCGTGAAGGAAGTCTTTTGTGTGTTTTGTGTGAGAGCTGATTAAGATTTGTGTGATTCGATAGTTGAGATGGAATCATACACGGATTGATGTTTTTGAGTAAATTGGTGATATAAAAGATTTTGGCGGGAAAAATTGGATTGGAGCTTGCAGTGTTTTGGTGCTCGCTCATATTGTTGGAAGTGTTAAAATTGCACAAAAGCATTGAAAAGCATTGTATAAGAGGAGTAGAAACAGATTTAAGCATGGAAGACATCTCTCCATTAGCACACTTATCTAAGCAACTGCCGAAACACGCGCCCAAGCTTAAGAAATATAGCACCAAGTGGGTTAAGGGTACCGCCCAAAAGATGTTCATGCCGTGGCCGCAAAATTGGTCTTTATCTAAAGCCGTCTTACAACATATGACGACGTACTTGCATGCCACATATATAGGCAAAAAGTTAGAGAAACGCCTTGCTGTTCTAGAACTCTGGAAAATGTTCGAACAGCAAAAGGAGGAAGAGCCACCTGCAGACTGAATATTAAATGTATGCACAGAGGGGGGTGAGACGCCTACCGCGCCACCTGCCCCGCCCGAAACAGAACCCAAAGAAAGTAAGCCTGAGGGACTCTACCCATTAAGGTAGCTTAGAGCAGCCACAGGGTACAGCAACCCCGCATATGAGTCACCTACTTACAATAGTGACGATAATCAAGGGAAAGATAAGGACTTGAATCTCACCTCCATAGTCCCGAGGAACAAGGGGAGACGTGATGGTGAAAGAAAGGCACAGACAAGTGCATCTCTCGATAAGGAGAGAGAAGGTAAGAAGTGGAAAGGAAGTGAAGACAGAACTGATGAGATAGCATTCGCAAAAGATGAATGGATGGGTGGACAAATTTTATTGAAACTTGATGGGAAAGGATGTGATGATGTGAGACCTAAAGAGAGGTTAGATGAGGCACAGAGAAGGGAGCAAGAGAAGGAGTTAAGGGATGAAAGGATAAGATGGAAGGATAGACTGAGGCGAGAACAGCTATATCGCGAAGAGCAAGAAAAACAGGTCGATCGCAAACAGAGAGCAGTCTATGACCAAGACAGACAGAAACAGCAAAGGTTAGAAGAAGAGCAAAGGGTACATGTAAAAAGGATAAGGAGACGAAGAGATGAGGAAGTTCGAAGGGCAGATGAACGAAGAAATGAAAAGCGAAGAGAAGAAGATAAGGTCAGAGAAGAGATGAGGAAGCGCAAAGAATTTGATAGTGAGCATAGACAGAGGATACGCAATCTCAAATATTTGGAAAGGGAAGTTAAGAAACCCGATCCAGTTGTAGACTGGTAAGACATTGAAGAATTCTTTCCTGCATACGATTCAGTTCCAGGTACATCTAGGGAAAATATTGATGATGACTTCGACACCAGAAGCATTGGGGAAACGATCGATAAAATATATGATGAAATGGAGCTACAACGAATACCCCAAGGAGAGTGGAAGGACGAGCGCCTAGAGAGCACTCAGCTACATGACACGGAGGATGTCACCCAAAGTAGTGGGAGTAGGAAACTGTCCCTGGATAGATTAGAAATCAGTAGAAATGATGATGATATTAGGAGTTGCGTGAATTGGGAACAACCAATGTCCAACTCTTAAGAGGAGGAGCACGAGGCAAGTGAAGAAGGGATACAACGCGAAAGACGACTCCCAAGGGACAAAGGGATACGAGGGTCAGATGCAAGCGAGTCCACACCAAGGGCATCAGAGTTAGCCGCACAGTATGACCGGCATGGAGGAACACCCCACGGTCAGAGGGGGATGTCATCACCGCCCTATGTAGACAGATTAAGGACATTGCCAGGTAGACAGCGATGTGGGAATATTACCCCTGTCATGGCCACACATGGATCGAGAAAATCTGAAGAACAAGCTTCCAATGCTGACATCGGGAGCTGGAAAATGGATGCATGAGTTAGAAAAAATGACAGGAGGAATGACGCTAGCTATAGGGGACATTAAAGGTCTCCTGATCACCATACTTGGTGAGAGAGCAGACGATGTGTGGACACGGGCAGGCTACCCTGGTGTAACCACAATTAATACAGCACATGACGGAGCGCCATTTAACAATTGCAGAGCAGCAGTATGGAAAGCACTATGAGTGCTTTACCCAGACACTTCTGATATTGGAGCTATAATGACTCGAAAAATGAAGGAGTCGGAAAACACGTTAATTTGCATCCAGAATTTCCAAGACGCGTGGGTGCTCGAAACGCATGAATCTTGGACAAAATCTATACCTGTGTTTTACCATATATTGTGCCAAGGGTTGCCAGAACCAGTGCAGAAACAGCTTAAGAAATTGGTAGGAGTTGAGGCTAAACCTTGGGCTAAAATACAGTTAACTATCGCACATTACTGTAGATTGTTACAAGAAAAGAATTTTAAAAAAGAGGCGACTCCAAAGGGTGAGGAAGCGAAGCTGGTACAAAAGAAATTATCAATGTGCGCTCTTGAAGGAGCCATGTTAACTAACACACCCGAACAGAACATGCAACAGATGGCTAACCCACAACAGAACAACCAGGGTAACGTAGGATTTTACCTGAGAGGAAGCGGTTTTAGAGGAAGAGGATGGCAGAGCAATCAGGGAGGTTTCCAAAATAATCAAGGAGGTTTTCTAAATGTGCAGAATGGTAGTCCAGGTATGTCAAATGGACAAATAACCCGACCACTGCCAGTATGTTGGCTGTGTGGAATGACCAGGCATTTAGCGCGCACGTGCAGAAGTATAGGCATGTTGCAGAATGGCCAAGGAATGGGAGCAGGCACGGCAAATACACCTGCAACATCACAACAGGGCATTGCACAGAATCACACGGTGCAACAGCAAGCGCCAGGAGTGCAGCAAGGTGCACAAGGGGTGCAACCACAAAACATGGGGAATTTTTCACAAGGACAATCCCAACAGATACCGTCGCACGTGTCACACACGATGAGCACAGGGCAGGTCCAGAACCCTGGAAGGGGAAGCAACACTGGGAATGGGGAAAATCTGCAAGTGCACAGTGGGACAAACTTATATATAAACTAGGACAGCTCACTGAGAACCCTGATGTACTCTATCCTATCAGTGACACCAGACCCTCATAGGGAACCTAGGGTAAATGTTGTTATAGGGGGTACAAAATATTCCTTCCTAGTGGACACTAGATTCTAGAGTTTCACAGGAGCTCACAGTCGAGTTCCCTTTACAGACGCTCTCCCAGTCTCCATAGGAGAGTGCGAAATTAATGTACCCTTATTGTATTTACGTCAGACTCCAGTAAACATTTTGGGTCGAGACGTAATGACAAAATTGAACATGTCGATTTCGTTCACGGAGGATGGCATAGTATGCTCCACTCCAGGAATGCATTATTCAAATGTATGCAAAATGATTAGAGCGTACTCAGGACACATAGCCATGAGGGCCATACCATTGAAGCCAGAAATGTTTGCATATGGCATGCGTGTGATTATGGCAGGATTGCCAGGCCTTGCAGATAGAACCATGAGAACCCCTGATGAATTTGTATTCAGACCAAGAATACCTATGCATGAATAGGAGGGACAAGTATTTCCCTTGATGATACATGCTGCAGCAGTGCGAGGGAAAGTAGCATCGGTCGACGGAAATGATGATGAAGGCAGGCAATGGTGCGCGATCATCGCCATTGAAGAAGGGTATCGAGTGACTGACATCACCAATGACGATCTGTTTGAAGAACAATCAGACTCAGAAGAGACAAGGGTGGAAGTGAGTCTTGTATTTTGGGCAAGAATGATCAAAAGAGAGGTGCTTCAGAGAATGATGTTGGTGATGAAGCGTCCGGAATACTTTGATGAGGATATAGCTAAAATACCTGTATCAGTATGGACTACAGGACCCTATGACGTAGGCATCTTGAAGGGGTGGGAGAAGTGAAAATTAAATTGAAACCAGAGCAATTTTGCCGAGAGTCCGACAATATCCCATGTCCAGAGAGGCAGACGAAGGGATTTCAAAGACAATCTCTGTGATGATGGACCAGGGCATTTTAGTGATGTCAGAATCGTCATGTAATACGGCGGTTTATCCTGTCAAGAAACCAAAGGGAGGGTCGTGTCGTTTAATCCAGGATTTACGAGCATTAAACGATATTGTTGAGGCCGAGTTCCCTTTAGTCCCTAACCCAGCTACAATTCTATGCAATATACCCGTCGAGGCAAAGTATTTCACAGTGATTGACTTGAAAAATGTCTTTTTCTCAATCCTGTTAGACCGCGACTCACAAGATCTGACGTCATTCACGTTCAGACAAATGCACCTGAAAAGCACGAGGTTGCCACAGGGGTACTGTGAGTCCCCATCAATTTTCAATAGAGTCCTACAGATGGACCTGAGCAATATTGCATTAGAAAGTGTTGTCTTGCAGTACGTGGATGACATCCTAATCTGCAGTACTACAGAAGAGCAATGCACGCATGATTCTGTTCAGCTATTGACTATACTGGCTGAAAAGGGTTATAAGGTTGACAAGGAAACGCTACAGTACTGTCAACAGGAAGTGCTGTACATAGGGCAGCTAATTTCTCATGAAGGGAAGAAGGTGACCCCAGAAAGAGTTGAAGCAATATTGAACACGCTAAGCCACACACAATAAAGCAAATGTAGAGCTTTTTAGGACTATGCAACTATGTCAGGGCATGGGTTTTTGACTACAGCTCGTATACCAAGCCTTTACTCCAGGCCCTAAAGAAGGCCCAGGTATTGTGAGGGCGCTAGAGGGCCGACCAAGATGGCCGCTCCCCTGTGAGCTCCCGGCTGCCTTCCGCATGAATCCTGATTAATCGCGGCAATCCTGTGGCGAAACTACTAAATCTGCAAAGAATAATATATCCTAGCACGGCATCTCATCCCTGTCGAGAATTCGGAGTGAATCGGACTTGCCTTCCGTGAGAAACTCGCTGCGTAGTGCGGCCTGCACAGCCACGACCTGCGTGGCGCCTAGGAGACCCGACCCACCAGCCCAAAATACTTTGCAGATGGACAAGAGCCACCCGCGGGACCTGCCGCGGCCACCTCCAGCGGAAAGTGGCACGGGGGAATCGCTCGGAGTCGGGGCGCCCACAGCCAGCATTGGGACGGTGGCGGAGCTAGACACCTGCAGGTGGGGAGCGGGAGGCGCGAGGAGACCCACAGAAGCATGCAAAACAGGTGAGTTAGTGGGTCTACGTTTCGCCAACAAACCGGGGTCACTCCGCGGTGTCCCCACCATTTTGACCCACCGCGTCTCCCCGCGCGTCTGGGTCTCAGCCCCTTGCACGGCACCAAGCAGCCAAATCTGATAGCCTCGCCCGCGCCTTGGCTACACCCCAAAACCAGACGCTCCGACACCGTAGCCAAGTTCAAGATGGGGAAGCCAGACAAGTCCCAGAAACGACTCAATTTTGATGCATGCCCAGCGCCTAAAACACCCAGGCCGGAACACCGCCCAGAATCCCCGAACAACCAGTCGGAAGCAGAATTGCAGCAACAAATGGCCATTAGGGAAATCCTGATGGAATTAAAAGCTGGGACAGGTGGCCTGGACAGCAAGATAGACTCGCTCTCGTCCAAGGTGGACCTGTTACAACACTGGCTCGACAAACACAGCGACAGGCTCGACTCCGTCGAACAGAGTGTGTCAAATCTGGACGACGGCACATCAGCACTCACTTCCCGGGTCTCCACGCTTGAGGGGCAAATGAAAACTGTACTCGCCAAAAACGAGGACTTGGAAGGCGCTCCAGACGAAATAACATCAGGATAGTCGGAATCAGAGAAAGACAACTACCAGTCAGAATGGAAGAACACATCAAAAAATTATGCACAGAGCTTTTTGGTCCCACAGTCCTATCGCAAATGTTCGTAGTGGAAAGAGCTCACAGAATCCCTGCAACAAAACCGGCGCTGGGAGCCCCTGCCCGCCCGATCATTGCCAAGCTTCTAAGCTACAAGGACAGGGACTCCATCCTCAGAATGGCAAGGGAAAAGGGCAAACTACACTTCAACGGGGACGACATCCAGTTTTACCCGGACTTTTCGCTGTCTGTCCAAGCCCAAAGGAGATTGTTCACCCAGGTTAAACACAGACTACGCGCCAACCAGATTACATACTGGATGCTCTTGCCAGCGAGGCTTCGCATTCAACTGGAGGGAAATACCCACTTATTCAACTCCCCAGAAGAAGCCACACTATACTTCGACCGGCGGGGATGTAAATCCGCAAACCAAACGCCTGGCCCCTCAAACAGAGAAAGAGCAGAGAGAGTCCCGCCGTGACTTACACCTGCGCTACTGACCATCAGGACAACCTTTGCAAACGGGAGGTTGGGGACTAAGCCTAGGAAGGCTACCCGCGCCCCGTGCACAGCACGCATTATGTTCCAGTTGGGGGGTTCCAAACGGACGAGTTGGGGGTTGTCCGTGTAAGGAAATTTGTTTCATTGTTGTTGTCGTCCAAAACGCGCTCAGATCTCCACTGCCTAACTGCGGGCCTCACCCAGAGCCCCGCTGCCGCCCCTCTTGAGCCCTCCCGCCTGACGCTGCTCCCATGCAATCCAGCCGTCCCATGTGTCCTACTCCGACTCCGAGCTTGCTGCAATCCGGTGTCATATAAATCATCACTGGTACATTCAAAGTAGCTACCTGGAACATTAGAGGGGCAACATCCCGGCTAACACACTCAAGATCCTGCAATTACTTAGACGCCACAAGGTCAAGGTGGCAATGAGTCAGGAAACCCACCTTTTGCCGCAAAATGAGCACCCGTGGGCCCGCGGCTGAGGTTGCCATCGCTACTTCTCTTCACATTCATCCTATGCCAGAGGAGTCGCTATTCTTCTTCACTCTTCACTGGGGTTTCGCCTGATCCAAACAGAAAGAGATAACGAGGGAAGGGCTCTTTTGGTTCGGGGCATAGTGGAGGGAGAGGAGGTGGTGTTCGTCAACTCCTACGCCCCCAAAACAGACAGCGCAAACAACTTTGATTGGGTGCTATCCCGCCTCTCGCAAGTGCGAAATGCTACCATAATCTGGGGAGGAGACCTGAATACTCATCTCGACCCAGAAAAAGATAAATCAAAGTTAACAACAGAACACCCGTCCAAAGCCAGCCTACAAGTGCAGGAGATCTGCAAAGCGTTTGACCTATCGGTCATTTGGAGGACCCAGAATTGGGAAGCCAGAGACTACACATACCACTCAAGTGTTCATAATACAAACTCTCGCATTGACTATCTGCGAGTCTCTGCTCAGAGCAGCTAGCAATGGGGCGCATGTCAAATACTCCCCAAAACCTTCTCAGACCACGCCACGGTAACACTCGAATGCCACCTGCCGACCACCAGGCCACGACCTCCACAATGGTGCTTCAAACCCAGATCCCTCGCCGATCAGACATTCGCCACCGAGCTAAGCGAGGAAATCAACACCTTTCTTGACATTAGCCAAGGCACCGTCAACCCTGCCGGAGTGCTATGGGAATCTTTCAAATGCTACGTAAGAGGCGTCTGACTAGCGAAGGAAAACGGAATCCTGAAACTTATCAGACACGAACTAGAGACCTGCGAAACGTACCTGAAGGAGTTGGAAAAGCAGCAAGCCGCACACAATTCAGACCAAATCCAGGCGAGGTTGAAAGAAGAACTTCTGGACTTTAGAAAACTGGCTGAACGGGACAATCACAGAATTAGACAATATGGCGAAGGCCAGAAGCCTGGAGCCCTTCTTATTCGCCTTATAGCGGCAGACAGGAGGCCGACAAGGGTGGACAGTATCCGGACACCGCAGGGAAATATGCTGCACAAAGAAGAAGATATAGTCGAGGTATTCAGGGCTTTCTTCCAAGACCTATACAGCACCGGGGGGCCCAGCAGACTCTGATGCGATCCAGAACTACCTCAATGACACAGAACTTTACTGGGTGGAGGGGGAACTCCTTGAGCCACTGAATGCACCCATAACGCTGGAAGAGATCCAAGAAGCCATTAAAAGTCTACCGCCTTCCAAAGCCCCGGGGCCAGACGGGCTAACTGGTGAGTTTTATAAACACTTCGCCCCTCTCATTGCCCCTCTCCTGCTAAATGTCTTCGAAGAAGCGATCGAATCCGGCATTCTCCCACAGACACTAAGAGAAGCTAACGTAATGCGACTACACAAAAAAGACAAGCCCTCCGAAGATTGTAAATCCTATCGCCCATATCATTAATTAATCTGGACAACAAAATCCTGGCCAAGATACTCGCGAATAGGCTTCTCCCATTAATGCCTGCACTGTTACTCGCCGACCAAGCGGGATTCGTGCCTGGCCGAAACACCACATTCGGGATACGCAGAATGTTTGGGGTTCTGGCAGCACTTGACCCCGATCAGCAGGCAGTGGCGGTACTGCTGGATGCCGAAAAGGCATTCGACTCTGTTGAGTGGCCCTTTGTTTGCCGTGCTACAGCAGCTCGGACTTGGGAAACAGTTTATCAAGTTGGTCTCACTCCTCTATAACCAGCCCCTTTCAGCAATCACGCTCAGGCCGACTCGCTCGGCACATATCAACCTCCAGCGTGGCACTAGGCAGGGATGCCCACTATCCGCCATGATATTTGCCCTTGTGATGGAGCCCTTAGCAGCGGGCCTAAGGGAACGTCATATCCAGAGAGGTCTTAAAATAGGTCCTCACCGGCTAATAATATCACTCTATGCCGACGACATAGTCCTGTTTATGCAAAACCCCTGCGAAAACCTTAACCCGATCATGCGAGAAATAATTGTTTGGGTTGGTATCTGGCTTGAAAATTAACCAATCGAAATCAACTGTCTTTCCCTTAAACACAAAAACCAAAATAGTGCAAGACGATTTTAACTTCCAGTGGGAGACGGCCCACGTCCGATATCTAGGAATTAGAGGGTCCCTAAACCACCAAGATTTATTGAAACACAACTACGAAAGCACACTGAAATTATTAAGAGACAAGGGAAACAGGTGGAAATCGCTACCGCTCACTCTCTGGGGGCGAGCCTCATTGGTAAAAATGGTAATCTTACCTAAACTCCTATACCTTTTCGCCAACATCCCCATCCTGTTGTCCCGGCGCTTCCTGGGTAATCTGAGAAGCCTATTTCTGGACCTCATATGGTCGGGCAAACCTGCAAGGGTGGCTTACTCATCCCTCGTGCTTCCTGTCAATAAGGGTGGCCTAGCTTTACCCGATCTAGAACGGTACTACTGGGCGGCACAAGCTCAGTTTCTCAGTCATTGGTACAAACCCCAATTCGTAAGACTGCATGTACAGGTCGAACGGGCACTAGCCTCACCCAACTTGCTAAGGGCCGTGATTATCAGCAATCAAGCTGTGCCACACACAACGCTGAACATAGTGCAATCCACTTTCGCAATATGGCAGAAAATGGCTCAAAAGTACAAGATTCAGCTTAGATACTCTCCTCTTCTACCCGCAAAATTCATTCCCGGGATCCCACTCACCGCCGAAAAAGTGTATCTGATCTGGGCGGACATGTGCAAAATAAAAACTCTTGGCGACTTCTTCATACAAGACACCTTCATAACACCCCAGCAGGCGAGGGAAAAGGGGGGCACGTCCTCCCTTGACATCTTTTTGTACTTCAGAGTGCGATACACCTTGCAGGCCCTCATCCCAACATTCCCACAACAACCTCCCACCTGGCAACTACTGCATGGAACCATTCAGGCACAAGGGGAGGGCAAACTAGTCTCATCCATCTACAAAACCCTGTTCACGGACACTCTTCCCTCGAACCCCAAAACAAAGACAAGATGGGAAACCACACTTCAAACCCCAATTCTTGATGAAGACTGGAATTATATCTTACAACAGACTCAAAAAGTGGCACTTAATTCCCGCTTCAAACAAATCCACTTTAACTATCTGCATAAAACCTGTTATACCCCTAAAAAGAGAAACAGACACCACCCTGGGTCCAATGCATCTTGCGACCGTTGCGGGTCCCCGGACGCTGACTTCCTGCACCTAGCGTGGAGTTGCCCGCCAGTGTCTAAATTCTGGTCAGATGTGCTTGACGAAACTGACGCAATGATCGGCGAGAGAGTGGGACACTCACCACTGGTGGCGCTCCTCAGCCTAAAGAGACCCCTGTCCTCACACGTCCGGAAACTGGCAAGCATGTTATTGGTTTTGGCACGTAGAAGAGCAGCCATGGCGTGGGGACGAGGCACACCGCCCACTCTTGCGAACTGGAGAGGGACATCACATACTGCCAAGAAACGGAAGCAGAATTCATAAAGACACTTCCCCACCATGCAAGAACCCCAGATATATGGGGCCCGTACATCTCGCACCTCCTCTCTAGCACAGCACCAGCCGTGACAACTGATCAGCCACCACAGACTTCTTCTGTGTAAATGTAAATGCGTTAACTGCCTGTTGTGTGATGGGACTGTCGGAGGGTGGGGGGGCGGGCGTCAGGGGGGCAATCGGCGGCATGTTACTAGCCCACTGTTTTGGCTTGTTGGTACACATGTTTACTAAAATGCAAAAATAAAGTTTAAAAAAAAAAGAAGGCCCAGGTGACAAGAGAAAAGATTGAATGGTCTGAGGCAATGGAGATAGGGTTCACTGAACTCACGAGAGCAATTTGTACGGCTCCAGTCCTCAGAATTCCTAACTATGCAGAGGAATTCTACCTGTTTTCACACACAAATGGCAGCGTCATGACGGCAGTGCTTGCTCAAAAAACTTTGTTGGGATACTGACCCCTAGCATATTACAGCGGGAATCTGGACCCAGTAATGAAAGGTCAATTCCCATGTGAACAAAGTTTATCTGCTGCACCTTTCACAATAGAGAAGGCAACAACCAAAAATAGTCTGATGTAAAATAGTGAACCCAGCTATGTTCATAGCAGAGCCAGTCACTGAAGGAGAGCCTATACATGACTGTGCAAATTATGAAGAGTTCTATGATGAAATCCCCAGTGTGAAAGAAAATGCCCTGGCGGGAGGGGAGATCATCTTTATCGATGGGTCTTCGAGAATCAATCAAGATGACGGACAAAGATACACAGGCGTCGCTGTGGTGAAACACATAGCGAACGGAGAATTCCGAGTATTCGTCATTGCACGAATACCATCTCATTATTCAGCGCAGGCTGCAGAGTTATTGGCGTTGATAGTCGCCATTGAGAATCACGCAGACCAGGAAGTAACAGTGTACAGTGACTCCGCCTATGTGACATCAACAGTACACGCGGACTTAGCGCACTGGAAAAGGAGGGGCTACCTCCGAGCAGATGGCACACCAGTGCAACACGCAGCCCTATTGGACAGGCTAATAAAGGCATTACAGCTCCCAGTGGGCATAGCGGTCGTGAAATGCGCCGCCCGCACAAAGGGGACAGATTTTGTGTCACACAGAAACCACGCAGCAGACACGGAAGCCAAGCGTATGCCATCAAAACATGAGCCGGTCGTGGAAGTGGAGTGCACCCACGAAAGAATAATGGTCGCACAAACCACACCTGAAGCCTACAGTGATCTTGGGCAAACGCAACTAAGGAGCTCCAGGGGGAGGCACCACAGGAGGAGAAGAACCTGTGGAAACGTTGAGGGTGTTCTTTAAACCCCTCTGACAGCTTGTGGAGGCAAGACAGCACTGGTAAACCAGTAATGCCTGTAGCCCTACTAAAAATAGCGTTGGAGCAATTGCATTACCCGATGCACCTGACAAAAGAGAATCTAGCAGCAACGCTTGCGGAAGACTGGTTTATACCGAATTTAGCTGAGCATGTTGCATTCTTTATGGTGAACTGCATAATCTGCCAGCAATTCACTGCTGGGCACACATTAAAAGTAATGAGAGGAGTCATCCCCGGTCAAATAGCCTTTTCAGCACTTGCACATCGATTATGTCAACATGATTCAAGTATGCAACGGGTACAGGTATTGTCGTGGTGTGTCCATTCTCTAGATGGATAGAAGCAGGTCCATGTACACACCCAAACTCTACCTGTGCGGTCAAATTCCTAGTGAGGGAAGTGTTCCCTAGTTGGGGGGGGTGTGTGAAGTAATGAGGTCAGATAATGGGGCTCATTTTGTAAATTCAGTCTTTGAACAGATTAGCTTGCTGCTTGGTATAAAGCACAAGTTCTCATTGGCGTATCATCCAGAAGGTAATGGGGTTTGTGAGAGGCTCAACTGCTTGTTAAAGGAAAGGGTAGCCAAGTTGAAGCTTACTCTAAAGAGGGGATGGTTGCAATGTCTTCCTTTGGCATTGTATGCTCTTCAGAACCAACCAGGCTCTGACCACCATCTTACGTCACAGGAAGGAGAATGAGGACCCCTTTAACCCATCGAGACAGAGCTAGATGTGATACCGAGTCAACCCGAGAGGTGCTAGGATCCGAAATGCAAATGTACTTGAACTGCATGACATCCAGCCTTACTGTAATTTCAGACCAACTACAATGACGACGAAAAGGGTGCAGCGCAGCACAAAACACAGAAGGAGACACTACAACATACTCAGTTCAAGATCTACGTGTTCCACTCGTGTTCCCTGGAGATAGTGTGCTAGTGAAGAATCACACGAGAAAAAGGTGGGACGAGCCAAGATTCAATGGTCCTTTCATCGTGCAGGACTGCACTCCGTCAGCTGTAAAAATGCAGGGCAGGAGACCATGGAGTTTTCTCAATGACATTAAGCCCTATAACAGGGAAAGCCCCATAGCTGCACCCCACCGCGAAGAGACTACAGCCGACGGGGAAGAACCACAGCACGTGCAGACAAGATCCATGACGAGGAAGAAAGACGCATGAGCAGCAAAGAAAAGACAAATAATGTTTTCAAGTTGTGGCTTTACTTGGACACTTATTCTAGACAAAAGGGGATAAGGACATAAAAACTGACACTCTGTGCATCCTAGTTACAGGGTGAAGAAGATAACTGCACACATAAGCCACAACACGTTTGTTGACACGAACTCGTGAGCTGAATCACACGTAAGCCTTGTTGAGGAAAAGACTATAAACTTTGATCAAGGACTTTTACATTGAAAACAGAATCAGTATCCTGATTCACACAGTACCGAGACTTAGTTGGCCGCACTTATGGTGTCCCCCAGTAGAGACATCACTAAGGACGTGCTCACCTATTTCCACTTAGTATTAGTATCATATCCGTTACTGATAGGGAGGGTCACCAGTGTCACAGACTTTCTACAAGATCCTTAGAACAAAAAGGTAATCAGACAGCTGCTCACTGTCATTGCGGAAGCCTTCGTCATACTCCCGGAGTACAGTGATAAGGACACAAATGCTTCCACCACAGGTGATACTAAGTGAACTCATCAATACACTTTTCTTTCACATAATCGAAGAGTGCCCATCTATTGTCGGAAGAACCACAGATACATGACCTTCCTTTGAGATCCAGCAAACACCAAACATTTGAACAACTTGTTTAATAAAATCAGCATATTGGTCACTCTTCACGCAACCGGACAGTGTAAACATTGTTCACGTCAAGGAAAGAACACATAATCCTGAATCTCAACAAAGACTGGACAAATGTCATTATCACCAGCAGACAGCAGATATGCATACCATGTCTTCTTTCACCTCATTGAGAACTTTCCAGAGCTAGTGGGAAGACCAACCAATGTTGACGTACTTACATTTCTCGGAGATCCAGTAAAGAGTACTCAGCTAAACATGCTCTTGCATGCCATTATAGCTCAAATTAAAAATTCTATTGTCCATCGACTTCTTGGGAGATTCTAAGAAACCTTCCGCTGAGGGACAGATCGACGAAGCAGAGTCAAGAATTTGTTGTTATATTGTTGTTGTTTTTCCTATATTTCCTCGTACTGGCCAGTGTCCAATATGTCCTCCGGACTGAAGTAGATTAGAGGATTGGACTGGGAACTTAGGTATTTTGAACAAGCACAGTAAAAGTGTCTCATTGATGTGTTATTGTAATATATTTTTCCATAGTTTAGCAAAGGAACTGTATCCTGTATTAAAAACCAATTACCTCCTGCGAGAGGGGGGACCCTTGTGAAGCACTTGACACTTCGATACAAAATTGTTCGAAGATCGACATTGGGTGGGGGAACAATAACATTAACATTTGTCGAATGATCGAGATGGGGGCCCAGAACAGCAACCTGGTCCTCCCATAAGCAGAGAGGCACCCTCGCTTCTCTGGAAGAAAATGATGTCGCCGTACGCATCAAATTATAATGTGCTTATGTATTATAATTGTCATTATTTTCCTGTCATTAACGATCAGAACTGCATTTTTTATTGGTGCACGAAGCGTTCCAATTTCAGTGCACCCACCTGATGATGTACACATGAAACCCACAAAAGCATCCAGACCTTATATAGTCATTCCAGTCCCAAGAAAATCTGATGGTAAAGTAAATGAAATGAAAATGAATGTAATTAGCAGTGATACACACACACTTGATGAAATAAATGAAGAGAAAAGCTGCAGACAGGGTCAGCACGAGATGAATAAAAACATAGCACTGACACATACACGCACACACACAGAATGCACGCGAGATGGGCCTAGTATCAATAACCGCAGAACCGCAAACAAAAGCAGCAGAGAAGATGAGATTGCCTGCTGAAAACCCAGTCCCAGGAAATAATGAGAGGAATCGAGAAGAATCAAGAGAAAGGCCAACAAAAGCAGTTATGTCAGAAGCCCTCAAGAGGACTGAAGCGCCCTCAGAAAAACTCACCGCAAGGACACAAATGTTAGTAGATCTTCTACTACCGCACATAACCAGAGTAAGAAAACTACAAGAGGAATTGAAGAACAAACCGACAGAGATTGAATCTACAAGCACGCATGGTGCAACACAAGGGACAAGCACTAG
Source organism: Ambystoma mexicanum (assembly GCF_040938575.1). Lineage (NCBI taxonomy): Eukaryota > Metazoa > Chordata > Amphibia > Caudata > Ambystomatidae > Ambystoma > Ambystoma mexicanum. Next base: position 305,918,447 of record NC_090934.1, on the reverse strand, counting down.
GTCTACAATGCAGCCATATACCGGACCAGTGTTAGGATGGTTGGCATGGGCACTTCCCGCAGCAGAGAAAAAATGCATGAGGACCAGGAAGAAGCAGACAGACGCTTGTCCACTCAATGGGTGCAGGTGAAGAGACCTATACCATGGACCGAAACACCTAAGAACCCTCTAGCGAGAAAAAGCCATACAGATGCATTTAGGGATGTTGTAATAGCAAACTACAGGAAGATGCAAAAAATCAAAAGAAGCCTGCACGAAGATAATAATGAACTAAACAACTACCTGGATAGCACAGCACATCTGGGAAACAACATTTGGTACCAGCACATGAAGGAAGTTGGAAGACGGAATTCAGAAGGAGAATGCTTCGTATGTGCACTCAACCCGTAGAGCATGGGGAAGTCCAAGATCTTCGTAGCTGTAGAAATTGATGTCCTGACAGCACATTGTCTGTCACATGTAGCAATGTGCAACACCAGAGGCCAGTTCATGAGGAAGGATGCCTCATTGATATGGGCAACCTATACAAATTACCCCAATGAAGATGATTATATACAGGACATTAAGACGAGAAACAGAGCCCATACTAGGAATCATGTGATCAGGTATGAGAAGCCTAGAGTTAAAGGAGCAGCAATCAGATGGGAAGTGAAGCCAAAGCTAAATGTCCAAGGCAAAACTCCAGAAGAGGCAAAAAACTGGAAGAACAGAGGCCAAATGCAGATTTGGGGAACAGTGCTGTCACCAAACGGATGGGAAGAAGAGTGGTGATCTGCCTAGCATGGATGGTCTTTGGAGCCTATAAGGAAGCAATAGAGAACTCACAGAGGTTGTGCAAACCTTTATGGCCGAAACTCACAAGATTACTGACATGGTTTAAAGACAGAGGAGGACCCCTGCAGATAGTGCCACTGGAAAGCCCGAAATTGTGCTTCAGGAACAATGGCACGAGGAAGATGGGAGAGAACTAGAACTATGGACACATTTTTGAGGCTCCAGGAATGCCGCATGGGACTGCAGTAATTATGGATCATTATTGGGCGTGTGGATCCAAAGCATACATAAGACTGCCAAAAAACTGGGGAGGCAGCACTAGTGATCCCGAAAAGTGACCTGAATATTGACAGTTTCCCGAAAGCAGATGCTCACCTGAGGAAAAGGAGATCTGTGGAACTGGTATCCTGAAGGAAGAGAGAGAATTACTTCTCTGCCAAATCAGAAGAAGCATTCCAAGCAATCCCATATGAACACAGGCTATTTAGCCTCACCTCATCAGTGTTCACAACAATCCTCATGCCAAGATTGCAGGTTGGAGCAAATACTAAATGGTTGCAAATCACCAGATGGGAATTACTGCAAACCATCAACTCGACAATAAAGAGCAATCCGACTGATGCCTCTCCAGAACAGATATGTATTTGACATGATCACAGCTATGAATGGAGGATTTTGTGCAAAAATCGGAGAATCATGTTGCACATTTATACCTTCTCATGATGAGGAAAATGGAACTTTAACAGAAGCTATAGGTATGCTGACTAACTTACAGGACCAGATGATCGATGAAACTGACAAAGTTGATGATGAAAGCTGGTTTGGATCACTATTCTCATGGGTCCCACAATGGATGGCAGACACAGTCAAGTTCCTGGGAGCCCTGCTAGTGATGATATTGCTAGGATTTTGTGTCATTAAAATAATAATCTCATAATGCCAGAAAAATGCGAAGAAAGCCATAGGGATTAAGATCATGATTGATGTCAAACCAGGATGGAAGCCCAGTCACCTAACTGACAAAGAAATAAAGGACTTTGTGAAGGCCAGCGAGAATGCGCCAGAAGGAAAAAAGTTTCTGTATCCCAGGAAACGCAGAAATTATGAAGGAAATTGGATATATTGTAGCCCAAAAGGACAATGTCAACTAATGACATGGAGCAAGGATGAACATGTGAAGACAGCAGGAAGCCTAAAAGGAGTGATAAAGATATGGACTCCAAAAAGACACTCCTTCACGCCATCATGTACAAACCTGGAAGACGAAGAAGAAATGGACACAGAAGAACAAAGACAAATCCAAAGGAGGAAGCGGAAGTGGTTGATAAACCAACCAGAGGGGGAGTGTAGAGGAGGTTCCAAATATGGCCTGCACTCCAGCCACCCATTTTGAAGTGCCTGGAACGTTCACACCGAGATATGTGACATATGACGAACAAATAAACCAACAGAGAGCCGTGATAGGACTTTGTCCAGTGCCCATCAGAAGAGCAACACACATTGAAGTGCCAATAACCCGACAGCCATGGACAGTAAGGTATGCATTAAGGAAACCATACCAGCAAATGACACGAAATGAAGATTGTTTAAACACTGTCCCAGAAGAAACTCAAAAGGCTTTAATGGAAGACGAATGATGACGTCACAAGAGCCCGGACAGAAGGACAGATGAACGAACGACAACAAAAAGATGACACACTAAGACGAAATTCCATGGATAAGGATATCACAGACATAGAAGAAGAGATGATGTTGAAATATAAAGAAACATAACTGTAAAGCAGGATGAAAGTATTCAACCAACTAACCCCTGTACATAGGCTTGTAATGTAAGAAGCTAAGAAAACACAGTGGCTTGCTATGCTTAATAGAATAGAAGAGAGCGGCAAGCGCCAACTATACATATCTACCTCAACAAAGCACATTATATAAGTGCAGTCCACTTTATACAAAAGCAGTTTAACCCAGATTACCAAAGATCAAACAGACCAGGATTCTCATTTCAGCTAAAGCAAGAAGAGAGACGGCAGAATCGAAACTCAGCAAGGAGCAGGCCATGCCTAGGAAATCAAGGCCAACCCAAGAGAGGGAGGCGGATGGCAACTTCGGAGAATCGAAACTTTAGAGCAGAGCAGCCTGCCCCGTGAAGGTCGAGATAAGGGGCCCAAGCAGGTTGCGGCCGAAAAAAAGGAGAATTAAATGCACAAATAGAAGGAAAACTAAGCCGATTCACGGTGTGCTAACACATGACCTGCCAAGCGCGAAGAGGTACCAACGTCTGATGTCACCCAAAGCAGGAAATACCATAACTTTTCCTGACAAGAAGCTACAGTTTCGAGGCCAAGCTCAACCAACTAATTGACACATAGCCATAAAGCACTGATTGATGGAAGGGAGGCTGGGTGAATCTTGGGGCATCCTGTATCTAGGTGACCATTCTGCATGCTGCTACTTAAAGTGGAGATTTATGCTTAGGGTTATAGCCAGCCCAATCACAGTGGGCCAAATAATCTAAGGTCCTATAGATAGTAGAACCAATGAGACATCGTACTTTTAGTGACGTTTGCATGAGTAATGTAGAGGGAAGGACATAGACGCCCACCCGATAAGAGTTATCCAATCCTCACACTCCGTTACCATATACAGATATAGCACCTATACTTAAGTTACCTTTTCCAACCAATAGAAGTGCATGACAAACGTTTGAGTGTCACACGTCAATAATGACAAATTTGTACTATTACTACGTATCTTCAGATCCAAAACTACCTGGAAGCCAACAACCTCCTTGGCCTTCGACAATCAGGCTTCCGACCAAGACATGGGACAGAAACAACACTTCTGGATTTGAAAATTCAAATGGATGAGTTTAAAGATAAAGGTAAATAAGCCCTGCTCCTCCGACTCGACCTGTCCACAGAGTTTGATCTGATCAGTCATAACATACGCTGTAATCATCTATCTTCTGCAGCCCACTTCTCACCGAAAGCTATTCAGCGGATACAATCCTTGCTTACGGACAGAACAATGAGTCTTCTCACCTAATGCAGCAGCAGAGCCGAGCCCGGTCACATGCGGTATACCACAAGGCTCTTGTGTCTCACCTACGCTGTATAATATCTTTATGGAACCCTTATTCGACCGCCTTGATGACTTGGGTGTCACTTACACTAATTATGCAGCTGACACCCAGATCCTCATTCCTTTCTCTGGCTCACATGACATCGATTCGGCCTCTCTCAACTTCATCTACCAAGCGATCTAAACCTGGATGGCCCACCATGGTTTATGCTTGATCGATGAAAAGTCAGAACTTCTCTTTCTAGGGTCACAACTCTGCCTCAACAAACTTGACAACTCCTTTAGACAGTAGCATCATAAAGATATCTAAAGAAGTAAAAACCTTAGGTTACTACCTGGTCTCAGACCTGACCCTAACCAAACAAGTTAACGCCACAGCCTAAGCAGCAGCCTACCTATCCAAGCTGATCAATGCTTGCTGACCGTTTCTGTCCCCTTACATTTGCATCACTTTAGCCAGAGCAGTCATCCTGTCCAGATCGGACTATTGCAATGCCCTCTACGCCGGGACTAAGAAGCACAATATCAAATAACTACAGTTGATGCAAAAAGAATGCCCTTAGAGCAGCTCTAAATATACCCAAAAACACACCTATCTCCACGCCAAGAAGAAACGCCCATTGGCTTCTGGTGCAAGAGCGTATAGTCTTTAACACTCTCACCCTGACACACAAATGCCTTCACAAGGCAGCTCCTACTTACCTAGCAGACAAAGTAGTGAGATCCCAATCCAATAGGCCCATGCGCTCTGCACATATGCACCTACTCTCCACACTGAGATTCAAACCTCAGAAAGCTGGAGGCAGTAGCTCCCCTGTAATAGCAGCTAGACTCTGAAACACTCTACCAGCCAAACTAAGGTCTGAAGATTCCCCGTGGACCTTCTTAAAATATCTGAAAACCTGGCTCTTCACACAAGAAATATGGAACTAATTCCTGCTCACCAGTTAACAACGTAGCTACACCTGCAACACCCCATGTTAAGATTACCTTACAGCCTAGCTCGTTTTATCATATCTGTCATGCTCATGGGCAAATATGCAACCCTTGTTTTAATTATTAGCATGTACTTGTTTAACTATGCAACTACTGTATTTACTGTTGTCTACCTCCATAGGAACAGTGCCTAGATGCCTCTGGGTTTGGAGCACTATAGAAATGTCAAATTAACTAAATAAATAAATAAAGAGGTGTGCACACTCTGATGCTCCCCGTTACCCTTGAGCTGTTGCAGAAAGCAAGAACTGGAAGTGGGTACATTTCAAAGTGCACCCTGAATTCAGAAACGCATTCCCCTGCTTGGAAGAGTCGCGGGTGGTGCTCTGTGAAAAAGAGAGTCCTTTCTGATGATTCATGCATTTCTTTTCATGTGACAGCATCTGTATGAACAGCTGCTGTTCCACATGCATTTATGTCCCTCAAACAAGGATGGCAGTTTTTCCTTTTTGGGGGGAATTTCACAATTGCAAGCCTTTTAAGGGCCCTTTGAAATATGATCTCAGGAGCCAATTGTACAGCGTACTAGTGTCAGGCGTGTGCTCCAGACACTGATGCATGCATCGGGTCTTTACCCCCTGGAAATGTGCAGGTCACCTTTGTGAATAAAGTGAATTGCGCAATTTCCAAAAACTAGGCATTAAAAGGAAACGCCTCCTGTTTGCAATTTTTAAATGGCCAGCTTTTGGAGAGGCAGGCATGTCCCAAGGAACAATGATAATCCGGGCCTTGGCAAGAATGTGCACATTCAGAGCCGTTCAGTCTCAGTGCTTCCATTTCATAACTATACTGATTCCTGCATGTTTTTAAAGTGTGAACCGGCTACTGAGCCCCTACAAATAAAGAGAGGAAGTTGTACCAGATTAACCCACATGGAGGCAGTGACACATTAGAAATGAATTGTTGCGGGTTTTGGGTCTAGACTATCATTGTGAATTAAAAGTTCTGCAAAGAATGTATTATGCTGGTTGACGTTTTTTTTAATATCAGAGAAGGGACCGAGAAAAATTACATTTTATTATAATGATTTTTTATTGTATTTGTATTGTGTTTATTGTATTTATATAGCGTTTTAATTCAAAGCGCTTCACATTATAACAAGATACATAGTAGTTTATATCAGTAGAAGCAATTATAAAACATGAGACAAACCAACAAAACAGTGACTAGAGCAATTAGCCTGTAAAGAAAACAACAGGTGAGTGTAATAGGAGAGGAAGTAGGTAGGAAGAGGTAAGTAGGGGAGAGACATGTGGGAGCGAGAAAGAGCGGTTTCAGGGTGGGGAATGGAGGAAGAGATTTCAAGGAGGCATTGAAGGAGGAAAAGGTGGGGATGGAGAAGATAGAGAGAGGTAGGGTGTTCCAATGTAGGGGGGCTAGGAGGTGAAAGGAGCGAAAGCGAGAAGAGGCACATGGGGGCGGGGGAACAGAGAGTAGGAAGAGGTCAGCAGAACGGAGGGAGCGTTGGAAGCGGCTATTGCAAGCTGCCTCCAGGTATTTTGTGACTACATGAGTAGGGCAGACAGGTAAAGTTCTACATATTTCGGAGAACGTGATTGCACATTGAAATGATGTTAGGGACATATACTATGAGAAGCCGGGGCGTACCTGGTGTTATAACTCTGGTGCCCGGGCCTATTAACGCGGGCCTCGGCTATAACCACCCGGGTTCTTCGTCATTATGACCATTAGTACCCGCGTGGTTTTCTATGTGGGCACTAATGGTGTTTCATTTAAAAAAATAAAAATAAATACAGCTTTGTAGTTTCCAAGTCTGTGTAGTTGGGAGACTACGGCCTTGTGCAGTGGATGGACTACAACAAAGAAAATGGAGTTGGAAACTACGACGTTGAGTAGCACGAAAGGTACGTTTCTTTTTGTTAGGAAAGTACACAGGTGCTGAGGGGGCAGCGAGAAGAGAAGGAGAAGTGGGTAAGGGGGTTGCTGACGAGCAACCCTCTGACGCCTCAGAATGCAGGTTTATACTGTGGTGTTATATACACCGGGGGTGGGGGGTGGGGTAATGGCGTGCACCCCAGTTAACGGCCCGAGTGAAGCAAGGGCCATTAACGTGGGTCCAGGCCTGTTACCCCCTGGTGTTGCCCATGGAACATGTACATAAGGCCATTAGCACCCTGGGTTACCAAAGCGACAAACCGGAGTACTTAAAAAAAAAAGCATTTTCCTTCCTACAACGGGACAGTGCACAGGTCCCGTTGTATAAAGGAAAATCCTTTACCAAAATGGCCGCCATGGAAAGGGAAGGGTGGCTGTGGGAAGCTGAGAGGAAGGTACGGCTGCGGAGGCGAGGGCTGACACCGCTGAATTAAGGAAAGTGAGGAGGGGAGGCGGGTGGTTAATAAAGAAAAAAAATGGGGTCGGAGGGTGGGGGAAGATGGCGGTGGGGAGAGCCAGCCGTAAGGCGGCTTGGAACGTAGGCTTTTACTGGTGGATCAAGCCTACGTTCATGGCCACCTGATTGGCTTGCTTCCCCTCCCGGGGTGCTAATGGAGAATCTAGCCCACATTCTGAGAATCCTGATTGGCCAGCACCCCCTTCTAGGGTGATAAAGGTATTTGCATGAATGCAATGCAGAAGGGAACTGGGTACTCAAGCGGCAAGATGATTGTAGTGTAGGTCTCTGGTGACCCTTCCCAAGATCGAAGTAACTTTTTGAGAGTAGTCATGCATACCGGGAAGAGAGGTTATGTTTTTTAAATAATTTCTGGAGGTTGAGCAGTTCATGTGGTTGGGCGCCAAAGGGATGAAGGAGCAGAAATGTAAGATGGTAAGGGAAGAAGGCAGGGAACTGTCAGGTTCAATAGGGCTTGAGATCACCAGGTGTGAAGTAGGGGTTAAAATAAAATAGAGATGGGCAGGTAAAGGAGGACCGGAAGTCAGTCCATGAATGGGTTAATATATAAGGAGGAATTTGAAGTGGGGCCAGTATTGCATAGAAAGCGAGCCTGTGTGAAAGGGACATGCAAAGGTTGGAGAAGAACGTGGGAGGTTGCAGAGAGTGCGAGTTGCAAAGTTAAGGATTTCATTGAAGGGGAGAAAAGAGTTGAGAGAACGGTCCAGAATAATTAAGAATGCAGATCACAAGAGAGGAAACGCAGGTTTTAATAGAGGGGTAGGTGAGGACGAATCTTTCAAAATATTTAGAAAATGTAACTTTCCCACAGTGGAGGTAACCTCTCTGCAGGGAATGCAGAGGTTGTGAGCCTTTGAGGCTCAGGTGAGGAGATTGGGGGAAAACAATAGTGGGTAGGAGAGAATGGGTGGAGCTTTCGGAGCTGAGAGGGAGATGACTTCTGTCCTGGAGGAGTTGAGTATTGGGCAACTAAGTTCCAACCAGTGATGGCAAATAGACACTGGTATATACAAAAAGGTTGAGTGTAAAAGGAGGGAAAGAGAAGATGATTTTTTTCATTTGGCCAATTGGTGACACAAAGCAAAATGAAACGAGTAGTTTTCAGAGAGAGGAGTTTCAGAGTCTGAATATACGAGGGCTAGCAACAACCCTCGAAGGGGCATGAAGGTCAGATAGCACAGTGAACTAAGTGCTCGCCCCTGATATCTGTGCACAGCCTGCTGTGGCAGGTTCGGATCCTGGCAGCAGCATCACCTCAGCCTTTCATCCTTCTGAGGTCAATAAATTGAGTACCACTCTGTTGGATAATAAGGTCTTCTGTTATTTCAATGCTCTGAGACCCATGGATGTGTAGTGCTATATGAGAAATACATTATTATGCTCAGTGGGAATGGAGGTGCCAGTGTTCTATGTGATGAAGAAGGGCCGGTCTGCTAGATAGGAGGCAATCAAGTCAAAGGCTGAATAACTAATGCCTATATTACATAGGGTAAATAGTACAGAGGGGTTTAGCTCATGTTAATTGTGTGATTATTTCAAGTGTGCTATGATGCACCATGCTAGAATCATGCATGTTTAGGCAGGTTTTACAAGGTTACCCACACTTTTTTGTTTTAGATGAAGGTTGTGTGATGTACTGTATGATATCCACTGGGGTGGGTGGCTTGTGTTTTAGAACTGGGGATAATGGTTGATGGATTTTATTGAAGATGCTATTAGCTGTGTTATTGACTTGTTATGATTGTAATTGGTGTTTACTCGAGCTGTTTGTATTGTTTGTATTTAATGTTAATCAAGAAATCTGACTCAATAAACTTGACTTGACTTAATTGTGCATCTACATACGGATATGCCTGCATTGCCACTTTAAGAAGATATTTGCGATCTGGCTGTGCCCAATATATACCTGTATTGCCAATGTAAGAACACAGTTGCACTGGCTATGCCCAATATATACCAGTTATGCCACTGAAACATATGTTAATGCTCTATGTGGCCAACATGTGGCTGTATTGCCAAAGTAAATCATTGACATGCTCTTTGCATGCAAATATGCCAGTATTGCCACTGTGAAACTGTGCTATGCTCTCTGTGCCTAAAATATTTCTATATGCACTGATCACAGATATCTGTTTACTGATCACTTTATTAAGCTTACTTTCTATTTTAAAAAAGGCCTTGATTCACTCCTTGCAGTCATTGGCTCTCCGAATGACAGGACCTTGTATTCCAACTAATTAGCACCAGGGTTTAAGGCGCCAGCCAATCAGGAGCCATGGAACATGGGCGTATACCACTGGAGACTGTCTGTGTTCTCTGCTGCTGGCCACCACCTTCCTCAACAGGGATCTTCTCAGCTTGCCTCTGCATTTCCCACAGTCTCCTGTTGCAGGTGCCACCACCTGATCACTCCTACCTTCAAGCAGATCTTCCAGACTCCTGCCTTATCTGCTGCAGCTTGCCAATTTCTTACTCGGTATCCTGGCTTACGCATTGCATGGCCTTCAGCCTATGCACTCCCTAGAAAGGGAAGAAAAGAAGGCCACTGTGTGTCATCCTGCCTTCCTTTTATATGGCAGGCTTTGACTTCCTGTATGTGCAAAACTGAAGATTGATGGCTAGAAAGCTTTGAATTAATGTAACCAGTGGCACTGCTCTGGCCAACCTTCCATGATATTGTTTTTCAGCCTGCCATGCCATTACAGAAGGGGCACATTACAAATTAGGCCTGGTCCAACCTCAAAAGGGGCCGTTAAGCCTGAACTGCGAGACCACATCTTTTCTGCCTGCAACCACAAGCAACCCCAGACATGTTCCACTGTATTTGGACATTGTCAGTGAAGTGTAGCTTGGGTCTCTATGTACAGCCGGCTCAGGACCCACGACTGGGACACCCATCCTACTCGAATGACATTTTCAAAATTGAAGGTTAATGGCTGTATGGTTTTGAATTAATCATACCCTCTGGCATTGCTCTGGGCAACCCTCCCAGTTGATATACACTTAGACAAGGGGAGCAACCATATGCAAATCAGACTTGGTTTCGCCCAAAGGGGCAGTCCAGCATGATCTGCTTGGTCAGTGGGTCTAGCTTGCATCTCTAAGAACAGTAGACTTGATATTCACATCTGTGCATACCTGCCCACTCAGGGCGACATTTGCAACATTGAATGTTTATAACTGGAAGGTTTTGAATTAATCATCATCTCTGCCTTTCTACCAGGAAACCCGCCAGACCATAGGTTTCAAGCCTGCCATGCTACTACAGAAGAAGAAAGACCATAAAATAGGTTATTTATAAATGCAAATAAGGCTTGGTCTCACCCCAAAGCGGCCAGCCCAGCTTGAACTTCCTTTCTGCATGAGACAACTAGCAACTGCACACATGTTTCACACCACCTTCATTTTGAGGAAGGATTCTCTTTAGGCACTCTGGGCAACATGCCGGACTGCTGATAGCATGAAACTGATGGCTGCCCCAGAGAAGCACAACACACATAAGAGATGTATGCATGGGTCAACACACAATAGTATGTCACACTTATACGGGGCGCCCAGAGTGCTGTCAAGGGGTGGATTATGTAAGTGCAGGAGAGAGGGGAAGACAAACAGGGAGATGCGGGGATGGGTCCACGGAAAGGAAATGGGGCTTGGTATAATCCCCCTATTTACGCAAATGGAGAGGGCAACCTAGTCGGCGGAGGAGGGCATCCTTTAGTGGGCACCCCTCTGGAACATTGCTCTTTTAATGGCAACATACAGATACAGATCTTCATTGTGTTGTGAGGTTTGGTGACAATGAACCTAAGCCCTTGTGAAAGTCTGGCAAGTAGGAATTTAATGCCAAAGCTCACCCAAGAGTGTGGTGCTTAATTTTATACAGAATCCCTCAACTATGCTGCAACATTACCTAGTATTCCAAATATTCTGGTGTTCGAGGATTTCATTTTCATTCTCAACTTTGCAAACCATATACAAATTACTGTGTGCTGATATAGGCTTGTCCTTAAGGTGTCATCCTCACTGATGTGTGCCATTGAAACCATGCAGCTATACCTAAGATGTGGCATAGATCCAAGTTCTTAAAATGGGGTGGTATATTTTCTCTCCCAAAATTTACTTTCCAAAAAAGTGTACACTCCACAATGTATTTCCTCTCGGCCGTTGTCCTTATGGTGATCACCTGATGATCCGCCATAGGACCTTTGATATTATGAGGATCCACCATAGGACCTTTGATGATCATCCGAGGATCTGCCAGAGGACCTTTGATGATTATCTGAGAATCCGCCATAGGACCTATGATGAATATCTGAAGATCTGCCATTGAACCTTTGATGAATATCTGAGGATCCGCCATAGGACATTTGATGAATATCTGAGGATCTGCCATAGAACCTTTGATGAATATCTGAGGATCTGCCATATGACCTTTCATGATCATCTGAGGATCCGCCATAGAACCTTTGATCATCCGAGGATCCGCCATAGGACCTTTGATCATCCGAGGATCCGCCATAGGACCTTTGATCATCCGAGGATCTGCCAGAGGACCTTTGATGATCATCCGAGGATCTGCCATAGGACCTTTGATTAGCTGAGTATCTGTTATAGGACCTTTGATGATCATCCGAGGAGCTGCCATAGGACCTTTGATGAATATCTGAGGATCCACCATAGAACCTTTGATGAATATCTGAGCATCTGCCATAGGACCTTTGATGATCATCTGAGGATCCGCCATAGGACCTTTGTTCATCCGAGGATCCGCCATAGGACCTTTGATGATCATCCAAAGATCTGCCATAGGACCTTTCATGATCATCCAAGGATCCGCCATAGGACCTTTGATCATCCGAGGATCCGCCATAGGACCTTTGATGAATATCTGAGGATCTGCCATAGAATCTTTGATGAATATATGAGGATCCACCATAGGACCTTTTATGATCATCTGAGGATCCACCATAGGATCTATGATGATCATATGAGGATCCGCCATTGGACCATTGATTTGTCTTGAACAAACATTGAGGACAGCATGCACTGCTTCATAAAAATTTACCGGATGATCAAAAAATATGAATTTATTTATATTCCGCTAAGTGCTGGACTTCTCCAGCTTCTAAGCGCTGGACCATATTGTATGGCATCGTCTTGTTCCCAGAGGGATGTGCATTTCCCCTGAGCTTTCTTCCTGGCCTAATCTTACCAAAATTACTGCTACATGCAAAATATTTTTCACTAGTAAAAGGTTTACCTGCACCTTCTGGAAACACTTGAAACACTTGTGTATATGCGCGTATAAATGCCATATCATATCATATCTTCATAGAATCCAGGAGATTACGGTTAGGGTTGGTTTTCTGCCGTCCCGTTATACTCTCATAGTACTGAGCTAATACTGTAGTGTGGCTAAATCTTTTAAGTCAGAGGTCCTCATTAAGAGACCCTGCACTGGTTCTTGTCTCCCAGATGAATCCTTGAGTTCCTTCTGTTCACCTAGTGAAAAGAGCATCTCAAGTCATTGTTTATAGAGAAACTGAGAGGATGTATAAAGGATTTTGGCTTCTTGATGACACCATCAGAAGCTCTGCAGTATTTATTGTATTCACATATAGCGCTTTTATTTAAAAAAAAAGGTAATTAATATGTGGCAAGAATTTAGACAGCAAGTCAACCAGTTGAAGGAAAAGCAGCTTAAAATAGGTGTTATTTCAGGAGAGTTTTAAATAGTGGTAATGTGTGAGTCACATGCCAATCCAAAGTTAGAGCATTCCAAGCTTAGGGTACAATGATTTAAAAGAACCAAATCAGGAAGCAGGGCGCAGGGACCTATAGGCGCATGGGCAGTGGCAGGCTAGGGGTTGGGAGGGCTAAAGTCCTCCCACTCTGGGGCAGCAGGCATCATTCTGTTGTGACTCCCAGCCCTGGCTCAGATGGCAAGAAACTGTAAGAGTTCTCACTTCAGAGAGCCTGTATTTACTTTGAAACTTCACAAGTCTCTCAGAGATGAGAATAACGCCATTAACGTGGCTGCAGGCAGCAGCAAACATAGAGGCAAAGGACAAAAGCCTGCCAGGGGGATATCAGTAGACCCCCCACGGTGAAGCTAAAGGCTTAACTACTGGGCTCCACTTCTACTTGGCCCCTTTCCAGTGCAGGGAAGGGGCTGGAACAAGATGGACCGCTTTCAGAAGACTCGGCACAGCACACTGGCTAGCTAGCCTTCTGAAGGCAGTTTGCTCGTAAAAGCTCAGATTACTCCTGCTAGCATAGAAACCTACCAAGCAGATCTCTGGCTGCATTATCACACGCACGAGTGACCAGCTCTTTAACAGGTTGTCAGCACTCTCGGCACTGGAAACTGCCCAAGATTCTTAAAGTTCTGCTGCGGACCAGATTGATATATATGTCCTGCAATTTGCAGACATCTCTTAATTAGGGTGACTATTGTGACCAATCGAAACAGAAGAGTCCATTATTCATTTAAAAGGGCTTCTTACTGAATCAATATAAGACATATTTAACATTTAGAATTGTGGACATTATGATGGTCCCATAATGCTCTGTGCTTTTATGCACATTGCTTAGATTGGGTTAGATGAAGAGGTACTGTGTTGCACAACCTGGCCTGGGTCACAACCCTTAGCCCCGCCCCCACCTTCCCACAGTCCGGCCACTCCAGAGGTCAAAGCCCCCCCAATGTCAATTTCCAGCACTGTGCCTTTCAATAATTAGCATTAACTAAAACAAGTGTTTTTGTTGGTGTGAATGAGAGGATGGTATGCATGCATGTTTGAATGTATGCGTGCATGCATCTGAGGCAGTGTGTAAGTGGGTGTATGTATGCGACGGGTGTCTGAAACGCGCACACATATGAATGAATGAATGCAGTGGGAATGGTGTACATGGGGGCGACTGCGTGTGTGAATGAGAGTGCTGTGAAGGACAGATATGATGCATGAGTTGACTGGTGGATGCATGTGTATGGAAATGTGTATCTGCATTTCTATGTGTGGGTGTATGTGTGTGTGTGTGTGTATGCATGTGAGGCCGGGTCGTGGGAAGGGGTACTGGAGCATGAACAATTTTTTCCAGGACCATGGCATGTTTTACTAGCGTTTTTGTGCAAAGCCAACTTGAGTGTTATTATGTGTAGGTGGGGTGGAGTGGGGGGACAGTACTACAGTGGGGCTAACTGGACCCTACTGTGGCATGGAATTTTGGACTCACATTAAGGGCAAAGCCAACATGGTGAGTGTTCTTACGTGGGGGAGGGCATGTTTCCTTACTGTGGCTTAGCTTCTTTTTTTTTTTTTTTTTTACTGGTGTTAAGGTCAAAGGCAACATACGTGTTCTTACATGTGAGTTGGGGCATTTGTGTATCCCACAAGGCATTGTTTGTTACTGTGGCATGCCATTTTTTACTGGCATTGCAGCGCAAATACAACATTACTGTTCTTATATGTGGGAAGATTTGTGTTATTTATATAGTGCTTTCGCCAAAGCACTGTACAGAGAACATATTTAAATATCATTAAAACCCACCTTAAGCTGGTACTCATTTACGGATCCCGAAAGGATCAAAGGCTGAGTTGGCTTTGGCAAGATTTGAACCTGCGAATCAAACTCAGATTGCAACAGTGAGTGCTCAACCGAGCTATCTTACTGGATAGTCAGCAAGGACATGTTTTCTTACTGTGTCATTGCATTGTATTACTGGTGTTAAGGTCAAGGGCAACATAAGTGCTCTTACATTGGGGTAGGGGCATACAGCCTGCAAGACAATGTTTTTTTTTACCGTGGCATGATAATTTTTATTGCCATGAGGGAGAAAATACGGATTATGTTCCTTACATGGGGATACTGGCTTTTATTGGCAGAGCCAGCGTAAACACGTTTTGTTATAGTATCATTACTGCCATTATGGACAAAGCTAACATGGGTATTTTCTTATGTGGGAATAATGGCATATATAGGAGCATCAGCATGGACATGTGTGGGCACAATCGGTATGAACATACTTTTTCTCACTTGCGGAGTGATGGCATATAGTGTAAATTATTATGCCATGCCGCCATCTCAAGATCTAAGTGAACACTCCTACGACAACTAAAGGTAGGCATTGGTCTTCAATGCACCCCACACGAGTGTCGACAATCGCTTTAAAAAGAGGAGACAATTCCAATCTGTTTGTCTTCCCCCTATACAGCACTGAGAGACCTGTAAACAAACGTCAACACTGTACCCGAGACAGAGGACAGAGCTTTAATAAGGAAATAGCCCAAAACACCAGTAACCATCATCAGGTATGTGGCACATGCCAGATACAAGGTGTTGCATAGCACCCCTCCTGGGAGCAAGGTAGCTCCCAGGATGTTGTAATAGGTCACGTGGCAGTAGCCACGTGACCAACTTAATAAAAGTTCCGAGCCGCTTCCGGCTCGGGAGTCAGACCAACTACGACTCTGGTGTCAAATCTGTTCCGCACCATGCTGGTGCCACACCACGTGCCATGGGCCCAAGGACAGGGCCCAGCACGAGGACGGTGCCCCTGCTGGGCAACGCCGTCCCTGGAAGATGCTGCAGCCATGTGATCATGGCCGTAGTGGCGACCCCGGCCTGGGTGCCCCAGAGCTGGGGCCGTCGTGTGCTGGGTGCCCCCAGCCACATGGTTAACTCCAGTGCCCTGGAGCGAGTGGGGTGACCCCCACTCATTGATCCGCGGCGTGATCGCTGCCCAACCAGACGGTGTCGGGTGTCTCCGACTTGTGCTTGGGGCCTTCCCGGTGATCCGGAGCAGGCCCCTAACACAAGGTACCAATGTCTGGACCCAGTCAGGTATACGACGTCTCAACATCATTCTGATTTTTTATTTTTAGAAATAGAACCAGTGGGGTCCCAGATTTATACTCCACGCCGGACCCAGAACTTCTTTTTAATGTTACCAGTCCTGAGGAAAGTATGCGAGATATAACACATATGAAACCTCTGTAATCACTTTGCAGACATCCCCCGTGCTGGAAACACCAATTGTGTCGACTTATAGAAGTGTATTGAAATAATACAACACACCAAGTCACTTTGTACTAACCTCACAAAACTGATGTTTTGATCAACCTAAAATTGTTTACATGAGTTGAATACATCTAAACTGTTGGTAGACTTGGTTATACTTGTTTTAATTTGCACTATGAAGAATAAACTTTTGTTTTACCAGTTTGAGATAATTACAAGCTATATGAAGACAGACTAACACGTCCGTACTTCTGAGGTGCACCACAAATAGCTAAGAGTGTCAAAGGGAGGGGTAGCCTGCAGCTCACTTATTTTATTGCTCCAATAGATTTGTCCCTCACGAGACAGGCCCCCCGAAAACAAAAAAAGGGCTTCTAACCCCTTATCTTATCCACATAGTGGGCAAACGCATTATGAAAATGTGTGTGAAATGCTCCTTTGCATTGTTGGTGACTTCACATCTAATGGACTTTAAGTCTTACCCCAAAAATAAACGATTGTAAACTATGTGGCTTTTTACCCAATTTATCACAGAAAGTATACTGTAAAATGCACCATTTTAACCCATTCTTTTTTTAAAAAAAATGATCTGGGGGCAAAAACCACCACCATGATTGGTTCACCCTTCCTCACTACGTTTAGTCACTTGTGTGCATTTGGCCAGGGGCGGACCAAGCCCCCCTTACTTCTGCGGGCTGTTCTTAGTGCGGGCCCTACTACATTGGCTCCTGGCCCCACTTGTTACACAATCCTGGCTACGCCTCTGAGGAGTTGGGGTGAAGGTTTGCATCTAATGGGCCAACGGAAGGTGTAATATCTACCCAACCTCCTGCGGTCAGGGGGTCGGGAGGGGTAAATAGCGCAATAGGTGTAATGTCCCCTCTCACTGCGTGCTTTCAAAACTGCCATCCAGCCCCCTCAAAATGAAATGTGGAGGCAGGCTCCACTCCTGTATAGGCGCCAGTATGTTTAGGTGCGCCATTACTAACACTCTTCCACTAAATCACGAAAATGTCCCAACATTGCCCTCAAATAGAAATACAATTGCCATTTCATGAAGTTGGTCAAAATAAGTAAGATCTGCACAGATTTCAGAGTATGACAAAGACAGCGCTCTTTGGGCTTGCGGTTAAGTGCTAGGCTTTTGACATCACTGCCACCACCACATGTTTATATGATGTCTTTAACCAAAATCACATATATTTTGTATCAGTTTGAAAAAAAAGTGTATGGTGATCATATGGCTTTTTATTAATTTAAACCAAGTTTATGGTGCGAATTTCGCTTGAGGTCCATTTACACAATGGCTGCAATGGCATCTGCTAAATTCTAACGTTTAGCAGCTGCGCCTAAATCGCCCTTGCGCCAAGTTGGCTGTCGTGCCACTCTGGCCATGTCAAAAGGGGTTCTGCGGCGTCCTTTGGGCGCCAAAATGGACCGCAGCAAAAGACTCACAGCATTTCCCGGGAAGACAAAGGGGCAGATTACCAGTTTAATCCGGCCGTGCGTGAGAAGAGTTTCAAAAGCTGGGTGATTCACTAGAAGACAAGACCTCGCCGGTAGCTATGACTGACCTTGCTCTTCGTGGACTAAAAACGATTCTTGCTGGACTCATTTGGGTAAGACGACGTTGGAATCTGCAATGCTGCCAGTAATTGGCTGAAGGCTCTCAACCGTTTGCCTGATAATGAACACGGTATTCGGCCTGAGTAAGGGCTTGGTACGTGGCAGCAGTTAAACATCCGATATTTTGGAATATCGGGTGTTTTACCACTCCACACAATTCCAACACCCATACCACATCTGGAAAAATGTGAACGGGACAAGTGAAACCTAACGCATGCAGTAACAGAAGATTACTGGATCAGGAAAACATGGGCTGCAGATGACCTGACACAATGAAAGAAGTAAATATCGCCCAATTTCCGATTCAGCCGGAAATAACCTCACCACACAGGAGGCAGGAATCAGTGTCTGGTGCTTTAAAGTGAAACACAGGTGTATCCAATTGATCTCCTGCACCCTAAATAAGCATGGATATTGTAATGTCTTCTGTGAAGCCTGCTCCCATGTCACTTGTGGAGAGGAAGGCCAGGTCACAGGGTTGGGGGAGGGAGGAACCGGATAAGGAGGAGTCTGTATGCGGGACACAAAGAATAAAGTCGTAGGTGTTTTACCAAACGTGTCCGCTCTTCATTGCAGCATGGTCTGATTTAGGAGCTGTGTGCGGACACAGATAAAGCTGCCTGCCTATTACTGTGAGGGATACCAAATTGGTGATGACGAGGTCAACCTTGTGTGTGCTGAGATCCCAGGGATCTGCAGGCAGTGCCATCTGGCACGGCGCTAGTGTTCGGCAAGCGGCCGGCCTGCAATCTTACCGCGCAGAGCGGCTGCACCGAAAAAACTAAATCAGAGAGGCCCTCGTGACGCTGCCAGAGGGAAGCCGATGCACGCCGGAGGAACAGAACGCAGTAGAAGGTGCGTGTTACAATCTGGGTGAGTGCGAGGCCACAGCCGCCTACGCAGGCCCCTTTCGCACACTTGAGTATGATTGATAAGCAAAGCGGAAGGCTCTGCATTTCCAAATGAGCTAGTCAGCACGTCATCACGGCAACAGAGGAAGTCTGGTATGCACTGGGCAGTGGTTCAACACTTCTGGATGAAAAGTTTGTGGTCAACGTTCGTGCAACCACCATTTCAGCTCTCGCACCAGAGAAAAAAAAATAAAAACACCATAAAGCAAGTCGGGAAAGCGGTGAGTCCCCTTCCACGGAATATGGTAACTTCGGCAGAGAGAAGCTGCAGAGTGTTTTGCCACTACCAAGCACAGGATCACCATGTCAGAGGAGGAAGAGCTGACAGTGCCTGTCACACCACCGGCAGCTCTGTCCTCAAGGCTGCAAGACAATTTGATTACACAAGAACCCACTCATTTTGACTTATCAGAAACAGCAGTTTGAGTCCCAGATGGAGGCGGTAGATGAGGGATTTCGAAGTGTACATTAAGGCCATATGACCTCTGGAGGAGGTGAAGAAACACGACCTGCTAACCCTGTCAATGGCCCAAATGTGCATGACATTCTGGATGAACTGCCAACCGGATCCATGGACACATACAGCAACCTCAAACAGCTCTTACTATTTCACACCCCGCACTAATGTGGACTATGAACGGCACATGTTCCGCACCAGAAAGCAGCACAAAGGGGAGTCAATGGGCACATACATGATGCGTATACGCATTCGGCTTAAACACTGTGATTTCAACAACTACTGGAATGACGAAGCATTAAGGTCCCAAATCATCGTAGGGTGTGAATGTGTTGAGTTCAGAAAGATGCTGCTGCATAAGCCCCAATCCCTGGAAGAGATCCTACATCTAGCAAGATCATATGCGGCCCTAGAACTCCAAGTAGAGGGTTTGAGAGACATCAAAATCTGTCATGGGAAAACGTCCTCAAAATAGAGACAGTGTGACCAGATAAAGGTAACTGGGAACCATTCTTCTATCGATGTGAGCATGAATTTCCTCACAAAGTCACCTGCCAAGCCATAGGACAACACGGCTCAGCTTGCGGGAGAGATAACCACTTCAAAGCCGTGTGTCGCATGTACCGCAGTCAGGCACGTGGTGAAGGAAGTGGTGGAAGACCAACACAAGGCAGGGATAGACGAATGCAAAGTCCCCCGGGAACAGGGAAAGGAATCCAAGTGCGTGAGAAACTAAAGAACCCCATTCTTTTGCAAACAATGAAGTTCCAATCCGACCATTCCTGAGACCACAGTACATGGGAGATGACAATCTAAAAGTCTATGTGATGTCCTTCTAACTGCGTAAGAAATTCCATCTGTGCCGAAGATGGCCAAAACATCAAATTAAAATGCTATGGATAGCATCTAATATATTCTTTTGAAAAGGCCAAAACATATGAACATATGTAGACATATCCCAAGGGTCGAAATCAGACAACCACAACACATTAGATATTATCTGTGTATTAATAACAGATGTGTCACATACTAACCTCACTGATTGCATTAAGTGTTTATATGAAGGCAAAAGTAATTTATTAAAAATTGGAAAAAATGTGCAGAACTCAATAAGGCACATAAATGTTCTTAATTGTCTTTTATTTTTTTATACTTTCTGATGAATAAAATATAATTCTTGTGAAAGAATTGGTGTACCCATGCATTCTATTTCGAGTTGCCAAGAATAGAGCAAGTGCCATACCGATTGGTCTCAAATTAAGCTCATACATGTACTAATCGGACTCATGGCTCACAAATACTTAGATCCTTCAGCCAAGATAGAGCAACTGTTCCCCACACCGTTCAAAGGTCTGTGCAAATTAAAAAATCGCCTGATCAGCCTTCACATTAATCCACAGGTACCTCCAGTGGCCCAACACTACTGTGGCATTCCAGTGAACATACAACATCAGGTTGAGGAAGAGCTACACATTAGATATCATCAAGCCCGCAGTGGGCCCCACTACGTGGGTATCACCAATCGTTCCAGTGCCCAAAAAGGACTGGTAGGATATCAAAACATGTGTAGACATGCGCCGGCCCAATGAAGCCATACTGAGAGAGCGCCATAAAGCTTCAGAAATTACCGACATGGTCCATCTACTGAATGGTGCCACTGTTTTTTCAAAATTGGATCTCAACAAAGGGTACCATCAACTAGGATTGATCAAAGAGTACAGATACATAACCACATTTGTCACACATCTGGGTCTGTACAGGTACAAATGTCTCAGTTTTGGAGTCTCGTCAGCCGCAGAAATCTTCGAGGCGGAGATGCATAACGTTATTAAGCATATCCCAACTTTTTTAATTACAGTGACGATATTCTGGTGTTTGAGAAAGATCAAGAACACCACCCTTACAAAAGTAGGCATGGCCCTCGAGGAAACCCAGCTCACACTAAATAGAGAAAAATGTGCGTTCAGGAAACACACTGTTCGTTTCTTTGGGCACATATTCTCGGCACAGCCCATGACCCCGGATCCGGAGAAGATGACCACCCTCACTGAGGCAGACCCTCCAACCAATGTCTCAGACTTACGATTTTTCTTAGGACTCGCCAGTTATTGTGCCCGGTACATCAGTGAGTGAACCGTTGAGAGCCCTGACGAAACAGCAAGTGACTTTTGTGTGGACTGATGCATGCCAACAAGCATTTGAGACAATTCGTCAATGCATAGCTGATGCCAAAAACATGGAGTATTTTAATACCTCAAGGGAGAAGGAATTGGTTGTGGATGGCAGCCCAGTAGGACTGGGTGCCGTCTTGATGCAAACTGACCCCATTGACGGCGGTACGTGTCATATTGTCTCGTATGCTAGTCGAAGCCTTTCGAGAACAGAGCAAGCCTCCTTGTAGACTGAAAAAGAAGAACTGGCCGTAATATGGGCCTGTGAACACTTCAATTGATTCCTTTACGGGAAATCATTCACCATGGTTACCGACCACCCGGCTCTGCTTTTCATGTATGGGAACCCTCAAGCAAAGATGCCCCCCAGAATTGCAGGATGGGGTCTGAGGTGCCAAGACTACAGTTTCTGCATCATTCATCGCCCCGGGATGGATGACAATAGGCTGATTTCCTATGTTGACATCCGAATAAGAACTCTATGCTAACACCCTAAATTGCAGATCAATATATACATTACATCATACAATCAGCCACCCCGATGGAAGTTGACCTGGCACAAATTGCACAAGAAACTGAAAATGATCAAGCCATGCAAATCATTTTTAGGTGCATCGAGTCGGGTCGATGAAGCAAGCCAAGCTGTCGGGAGAGTGCGCCAGCCCTGAAGTGCAACAGGACCTCGGTAGTCTAACGGCGGTGAAAGAGGAGCTGGCCAGATCAGAAGAGGGGCTGTTACTCAAGGGAATCAAAATCGTCATTCTCCAGACACGGGAAAGGAAGGTCTTGGAGTTTGCGCATGACGGGCACCGTGGAATTGTGTCTACTAAGAGGATGCTACGGCAGAAGGTATGGATTCCACAGCTGGACACGCAGGTGGAAACGCTCCTCATGCATTGCCCCACGTGTACGCTCGACAGCCTGGACACACGACCTGAGCCATTGCATATGACAGACCTACCAGAGAAAGCGTGCGATGAGATAGCAGTTAATTTGTTTGGTACCATTGAGGGAGGGGAGTGCATACTTGTGGCAATGGGCGAATATCCTCGATTCCCAGATCTGCAACTGGTGCACTCCACTGCTGCATGTCACACCATACCGGCGCTGGACAGGATGTTCGCTGCATATGGGATACTGAGAGTTTTAAATCTGATAATGGCCCCCCTTTCACGGGGCAGGACTTTAAAACCTTTGCAGAAGATATGGGTTTCACACACAGATGAGTCATACTGTTATGGCCGCAGGCCAATGGAAAACTGGAATGATTTATGAGCAATATCATGAAAAATGTTCAAATTGCATTCCTGACCGGGGAACCTGTCGAAAAGATATTGTATCAGCTACTGAGAGAGATTGTAACACCCCTCACAGTACCACTGGAAAAGCACCATCAGAAGTGATGTTTGGGCGGAACATACGACCGAGCATTGAACTCGTCATGGTTCCAGGAGAGGGCTATGAGGGAGGCCCTGAGATGTGAGAGTGTCACATGTGTGCCAAGGAAAGCATGAAGGAGCGAGCTGATGGAGCCCGGAGAGCTTGTGGCAATGATCTAGAGGTGGGGGATGTTGTGAGTGTATGCCAGTCCCAGACCCACAAACATACCGCTGCATTTAACAGTGAACCACGGACTGTCACCAAGGTAAAGGGGTCTATAATCACTGCTGAGGGTTAAAGGAGAGAAGTGACTCGAAATTCCTCACATTTCAAGAGCATGTCTGGGATCGTCCTGACAAGAACACAAGAAGAGTACTCTGATCCACAGGAATGGGATGCTCCCTATGAAGGAGATGGAGAGGACTCCAGTGAGGAACACGTCAGTTCACCCATGAAGGCGGGGCATGGTCACCGGCAGCTGAACATGACAGAAAGGCCCAAGCGGGCGAGGTGTAGGCCCCAGCGACCCATAGAAGGAATGGACGGAGTA
Organism: Ambystoma mexicanum; assembly: GCF_040938575.1. NCBI lineage: Eukaryota > Metazoa > Chordata > Amphibia > Caudata > Ambystomatidae > Ambystoma > Ambystoma mexicanum. The sequence goes on along the minus strand of NC_090934.1, from coordinate 305,895,106 downwards.
GTAAAGTTTTGTTAAGGGGGGTTGTAATGTCTTCCATGAGGCCTGCTCCCGTGTCATATGTGGAGGGGCAGGCCGGGTCACGGAGTTGGGGGAGGGAGGAACTGGAGAAGCTGGAGTCAGTTAGTACTAGTGACACGAAGAATAAAGTTGTGTGTTTCACCCTCCGTCTTGGTGTCCGCTCTTCATTGCATCATGGTGTGATTGAGGAGTAATGTGGGGGAACAGATATAGGTGCCTTCCTATTACTGTGAGGGATACCAAAGATGTCATTTCACCGAAATATCAAGGGTAGCAGAACTGACATGACAAAAGCCTTGACATCTGATAACATCACACGAAGGGATGTCATTTGACCCCACCCCCAAGTGACATCACGGGAAGTGATGGCACATGACCTTTCTCACCCCTTGACAAAACAGGAAGTGGCATCACATAGCATTGTTCCAGTGCAGTAAGAAAAATATGGTTACGATATCATAATATGGTATACATTTCATACAAGAATGGATCTCCATACATAGCATTAATATCAGTGTGTATAGCGCCAACGACCGTAAAGCAACAAAGCACTGTCAACTGGCCGGTCCAGTGACAAACTGTTGCTGCTGGAAAGGAAAACAGTGTATGAACAACCAATATAGTGAGAAACACTGAGATCAATATATGCCCAGAACAAAAACATGGTTTAAAGCTTTTTACAGCCGGAGAATACAGAAGTTGATTCTTGATTAGGACACCTGGTGTCCCCAGGCTTTACCACCTGCTGACAGCAGACCTGCCAACCAAGTCTCCCGCAACTTGTGGGAGTCTCCAACAAAAAGATGCTGTCTCCTGCACTGCTGCAATTTAACATAATTCTACAGCAAATATAGTCTGGAGGGAATCTTCTTGTTGTCCAAGCAAATATCAGTCTATCTTTGGATAGGTTAAAAGACTTGCCCAATTAAACACTCATATGTGCTAGAAAAAAGTTTCTTGATGAGTCATACAAAATGGTGGAGGTGACTGCTACTTCAATCTCGGAAAAGGGCAAGGAGGAAATCCGGCACGTTCAGACAGAATAGAATACAGAAATTGCAAGGGGCCCATTTGACTGCTTGTGCCAATGTGTGCTGCTGCTCAGTGGTATTGTGTACCTCAGTCGATCCATGAAAATAGGCTCCATTCCATTTGGAAGATCGCATAGCCCTGTTTTTTACTTTGCAATGCGTTCTGGGTCTTGTATGTGTTTTGAATGGTGAAATCCAAGACTATCAGTCAAAGTATGCACTCAAGAACACATGACTGGACTAACATCTCCCGATTGGAATGTAGCAGGTATGTCGAGTATCTTGAAAGGGTTTATCCTCCTCCATTTTGGATGCAACATTTTGATTGGCAGCCCTCCCCTTAGCAGCCTAAAAATACATATGTAGTACATAAAACATTGGGCAAGCAAACCAAATAAAAAAACAAGCATTGCCAAAGTCAAAAGGGTTGGCTTTTTAGGACTGGGCTATGCATTTGCTGGGGACTGCCATAATGGCACTACCTGCCCAAAAGATGGTAATAGCCGGTAAACAGTGCCACTACCTAGGCATGTGATATCAGTGCCTGGTAAATGCCCAATACCCATTCACAAGCCACAACTATTGACTTTTCCAAAGATTGTTTTAACAGGACGTCAGTTCAAAAAACAGATAAAAAGACACACATATTACTTATTTACAAGGTCGGATTGGACTTTCGGCCCGTGGCCGGGCCCAAATAGTCCCTGGGCAGTGGGGGCCGGTTTCTGGCCATGCCTGGGCCGGTTTGGAAGAAAAAAAAAAGAAAATTCACATTTTTGTTTTCTCCAAAAATCCTTTTATCCTTCTTAGGTCGTTAAATGAATACCAACACATGTTGGGTGATATTGCATGCATATTTGTTCTAATAAAAAGAGCTTAATGTTAAAGGATATTTGTACCGCGCACTATCACCACCGGAGTGGTCCGCTGGCGCTCTGGCGGCTCTGAAAAAGGGAGAGGGGGGGTGAGTTAGTGGGTATGAGCTGGACAAGTGCAAGAAAGCAGTGATGTGCTGTTGGCAGCCTCAGCCCGGTGGGTCCGTCGGCTAAGCTTGGGATGTTTTACGATAGGTAGTTGTCATGTGCTGTTGTGCAAGTCTATGTGCGGTTTGTTTTGTTGTTGCAGTGTAGTGAAGTTTGTGCGGTTTGCTGCGTTTAAGGCTTGTGGTTGTGTTTGGTTAGAGTTTGCGAGGTGTATGCAGAGGGATGACATTGTTAGTGGATTAGTTGGCATCATTCACTATTCCATCTAAGTGTGGTGCATGCTAACATTCACAACTCTATCTAGGTGTGACACAAGCCAACATTCACAATTCTAGCTACATGTGACGCAAACCAACATTCACAGTTCTATCAAGATGTGACGCAAGCTGAGGTTAAGACTTTCAACTGAGTGTGGTGCATGCTGACATTCACAAATTCCATCCAGATGTGATGCAAGCCAACATTCAAAATTCTATCTAGATGTGACACGTGCTAAGGTTAAGACTTTCAGCTAAGTGTGGCACATGCTAACATTCAGAGTTCTATCTAGATGTGACTCAAGCTGAGGTTAAGACTTTCAGCTAAGTGTGGCACATGCTAACATTCACAATTCTGTTCAGATGCGACGCAAGCCAACACCCACAACTCTATCTATATAAATGTGCCAATTCCCTCTACCTTAGAGAACCCCAGCAACTTTTGCTGGATTTTGAGGACCTGATTTTTTTTAACCTGGAGAAAAGCGTAAGTGCTGTACAATAACATATTGTCATTTGGCCTTGGACGTCTGCTTGGACTCACCGTAATTTAGTGTACTTGGGGACAATGCTATTTGATGCCACTTCCTGTTTTTTCAAGGGGTGAAAGGCCGTGTTTCATCGCTTCTTGGGATCTCACTTTGGGGTGGGGTCAAATGACATCACTTCTGGTGATGTCCTCAGAGGTCCAGGGTCATGAGGCGAGGGGTGGGCACTTTTTTGAGGCGAGGGGTTGGCCACTTTTTTTTGGGTGACCGGGCCTGTTTCTTTTCCCAGTCCGACCCTGCTTATTTATCAAGTGCCCAAAGGCACTATCAATTAAAATGTGTTTTATTATGTCAGGGACTCATTTACAGCTGCAATTAAGCTGCCAACTCCTAGAAGATTGCTTAGAAATACCACTGGCAGGCCGATACAGTGCCAAGCATGATGTTACTGCATAATAGAGCTAGCTCAAAGAGATCACAGGAGGGTGTTTTGGGTGGGCTGGGGCTGGTACTCAGTGGGGAATACCCATGGCTTTGGGTGGTAAATGAGTGCATAAATACCCAAGCAACATCTGCAAGATATGTGGCCCTCTCACATCCCATCAGCCTCCCTCCTGTCCTCAGGTCCGATGGTTTCAGCTTAAAGGCAATGCTAGGGCAATGGAAGACCACCACCTTTTGGCCAAAGCGAATGAGTTCCCAAACAAGATGAATGCGGGAAACGTTCCTACTGTTTTTCCATTCATCATTTTGGATACACATATGTAATATGTTTAGATGTGTATGTGGTATACAGTCACTTGCTACTATTTATTTTAAATACATCATTTATGTTGATGTTATTTTGTTACATTAATTGCAGTTCATCACAACATGGTTATATGGAATAAAACAAATAATGAAATAAATTATATGGCAATGATAAAGGCAAATCTTTGTATACATTTCACTGCCATCTTTCACGTGTGATTTTTGTCATAATTCTGGCTATGTTTGTGAGCTGTAAACGAATGCACCTTTTCTCTATTGCCCAGCTCACTGCTACATTTTCCCAGTAGACTTTGCCAATGGCTTACATTGGCACTGTCTATCTCTATAGACTTCTGGGCAAGTTGGTACTGCGTGAGCCCATGGTAACCCATTGATACATATTCCCTACACTCTTGCCACTCAATCCTAGAACTCTGATCCTCATTGTCTTTATCAGAGTTTGAAATTATCATCGTTGTGAGTTGTACATTCTTTGTGATATTTACTTGTCTTTTGATTTGCTGGTAAGAAGTGCCCTTTGCACTTCTCTCCACTGCCTGACAAACAACCCAGAGAGCAAGCCCTGCGTGCCTGAGCGGTACTAGCCTACAAGAAGACTTCTGACAATGGTAGTGTAGTCTCACTGCATGCTTGGAGACTTTTCTATCCTCTCTATTGCTTGCCCTGTGCCAAATTGATGACACCCCTGTACGTAGCTGGGTTCTGTTCTTGTAGGTGCATCGCAGATATCTTGGAAGAATCTGACAACAGGTCTGCATGCCACTTATGAACTGGAGACACACCCGAAACAATGGCACAAGCCCAGTAGCACCACTCATTGGGGTTTATTGGTAAATTCATCACTAGCATGCTAGATGCTACCATTCTATTAAACCCTTCCAATGGCATAACAGCCTATGACAAATGCATTGGAGGAGCATGGGACTCTTTTGCAGTGTTAAAAACAGCCAGTTTAATAAGTATATGTATATTACACAGCCATGCTAGTGGTTGTGTAGTTATGGTTAAGTTGCTGTTTCCATAGGAAGAGCACTTTTTGGGCGGCCTATAACTCTGCTCCCCCTGGACGAATCCCCACCAAATTTTGCAAAAAAAGTATATGGGCCATTTATTTTGCAAAGTTTGGTGAGGATTCGTCTAGGGGGGAAAAGCTATAGGGGGAGTCCTAAAACGTCTTTTTTCCCATAGACTGAATGGGGAAAATACTTTGCGCACAGCTACAGGACAAACCGCTGGACGGATTTTCACCAAATTTGCGGCAGGGGCTTGGTCCCGAAAGCGTGCTTTTGTAAATTTGGTGACAATCCGTGCAGTACTTTTATTTAAAATGACCAAAAAGTAGGTCTAAAAAAATTAGGGATATCTATGTCTGCTCCGCGGTCACACTTCCCTGTTCGCTCCGCGGACAACATACCGATTGGCTAAGGGGCTGGCATCATGACCGCGGACACGCGACGTCTCTGCCGATTGGCTGCAGTGAGACGTGTTCTGCGTCAGATTGTTTGGATGCGCCCGACATCTTGGATCCGCCGACAGCGCAATGGCGACCAGCGACAACATGCTATTTCGAAAACTATTTTGCTGTGTCATAGTGCTTGGGGAGGTTGACACAGTAAGAGATGGGTGAAAACGTGTATTTGTTCAGGCGGTAGGTGTTAATGATGTATTCTCTATGCCTGCCTTGTTCGGAATGTTTGTGCGTACAGAAAATGAGGGGTTTAATAAGGGTAGTATTTAAGTTCGTGCTGTGCACAGGCACCTTGAGACTGTTCTAAGGACACGCGTGGTGTTAGTGAACATTGAAATTGAATACATGTCGTTATTACATAATTTTTTCCTATGGGTGTGCGATTGATTAGTACGCCGCCATGGGTGTGACATGCTGCAGTGGTTGTGGCCAGGGCCTAGAGTCTTCGATGCATGGCCGTAGGCCATAGGCCGAAGGCCATACTTCCAGGACTGTAGGCCCTGGCCACAACCACCGCAGCATGTCACACCCATGGATACACCTGTAGTATTGATTATCGATTAGATGGTTGTGGGGAGTGTGTACAGTCTTGTGTGCATGGCCAAAGGCCATGCACCCGAAAAAAAACTTGTCAACTCTAAAGTTATAAGCCAACAAGGATTTTGCATAGTGTGGTGGTTGTGGGCAGGACATAGAGTTTTGGGTGCATGGCTGCAGGCTGTAGTCTATACACACGAAGAGTGTAGACCCTGCCCACAAGCAGTGCAGGATATCACATTCATACATCACAACCATACATTCGATTATGTAGCTGGTAGGTTTGGGCAGGGCTTAGAGTCCTGGGTACAAATTGAGTACATGCTACAGTTCTAATGTTTCATTGTATGGGTGTGTTACTCATGTATAAGAGACCATGGGTGCAATATGTTGCGGTGGTTGTGGCCAGGGCCAAGAGTCTTGGGTGCATGGCTGTAGGCCGTAGGCCCTAGGCCATACTTCCAAGACTCTAGGCCCTGGCCACAACCACTGTAGCATGTCACAGCAATGGATACACCTGTAGTATTGCTTATGGGTCAGATGGTTGTGGAGAGTGTGTAGAGACTTGGGTGCATGGCCTTTAATGTTTCATTGTGTGGGTGTGTTACTCATGTGTAAGCGACCATGGGTGCAATATGTTGCCGTGGTTGTGGCCAGGGCCTAGAGTCGTGGGTGCATGGCCGTAGGCCGTACTTCTAAGACTCTAGGCCCTGGCCACAACCACCGCAGCATGTCACAGCAATGGATACATGTGTAGTATTGCTTATGGGTCAGATGGTTGTGGATAGTGCTAAAGCACACCCATACATTGCAATATCTATGGACATACAGCTAAGAGTCTATACTCTCGCCACATCCACTGCAGAATACCACACCTATAGATACACCCGTAGTATCGCACATCACTCAGGTGGTTGTGGGGAGGCTCTGCACCCAACAACAAAGTTATAACCTCTTAACTTATAAGCCAACATGGTTTTTATATAGTGCAGTGGTTGTGGCCAAGATGTAGACTTTTGGGTGCATGGCTGCAGGCTGTATGCCTTACACCCAAGTATGTACACACTGTCCACAACCACTGCAGCATATCACATTCATACATCAGACCCATACAATCCACTATGTCTCTGGTAGGTGTGGGCAGGGCCTAGAGTCTTGGCTACAAATTGAGTACATGCTACAGTTACAATGTTTCGTTCTATGGGTGTGCTACTGATTTATAAACAACCATGGGTTTAAAATGCTGTGGTGGTTGTGGCCAAGGCCTAGAGTCTTGGGTGCATGGCCGTAGGCCGTAGGCCATACTTCCAAGACTCTAGGCCCTGGCCACAACCACTGCAGCATGTCACAGCAACGGGTACACCTGTACTATTCGTTATCGATCAGATGGTTGTGGGGAGTGGGTAGAGTCTTGGCTGCATGGCCAAAGGCCATGCACCCAAGAACAAGGTTATAAGCACTGGAGCTATAAGCCACTTCACACCCATACATTGAAAAATCTATGGCCTTACACCCAAGTCTGTGTGTAGCCTGTGGCCACAACTACTACAGCATATCACAGGTATAGGTACACTCGTACTATGGAACATCATTCAGGTGGTTGTGGGGAGGGCGTAGCGTTTTGGGAGCATGGCGCAAGGCCATGCTCCCAAAAGCAACTTTATGCGTACTGAAATTAGAAGCCACAATGGTTGCGACATGCTTTGGTGGTTCTGGCCAGGACCCATGAACATGGCCGTGGTGTGGTGCGGTGGTTGTGTGCATGTTCTAGTGTCTTGGCTGTATTATTAGATTTTTCAATGTATGGGTATGCAGTATCCGGTCCATGCTTCTTCTGTCCGCGGAAGCTGCTGAGTCGTCCCACACTCTCCCAGGAAGGTGTGAGCAACAACTGGAAGTGAAATAACAGTTGGAGTTCCTATCCTCCTAAGGGAAGGGGGAAATGGATAACACAACAAATGACACAGATCACTATCTCCAACTGGCTTCAATCTGTAAAAGATAGATTAACAGTTATTACAAATTTTCTCCTTAAGAAAAAATGGCATTCAAAAGCATTCTCATTGAAATCTGTCATACGTGTGTGCCCTCTGCTAACAGCTGACTTTTCTTCATTAGGATGCAGAAAGTCAAAGAAAGTCACTTTTCAATTCAAAAACTCTTTATAAAAATATTTATGTGCAGTGTCTTTCTTCAGAAAAGAAAAGTCTCAAGAATTCTCTCAGAAACAATCTTTAAGGGTAAGAAGTTCTCCAGAGTCTCTTCTCTTCAACTGGTAGTCACACTTTCCAAAATGATATGACTATTATATTTACTAACTCCACTGAATCCTCTAAATGTTCCTTGAGAAGGTTATTTGAGATTAAACTGGAGCATTACTGTTGTTTATGTTTTCCGTTCTTTGTTGCCTTTTCTAGTAATTTTACTGAGCCATTGTCACTAAGTTATTGCTACGTTTTCATGTTATTCAGCAGTCTTAAATTCTAAATGTTTAAACAAAACTGGATTAAAGTGTGTAAAAAAAACAATGACTTTAAGACTCTCTCTTTTCTGAATCTAAATCATCTCTGCTAGCCTTGCATTGACTAACATTCTTATCAAAACCATCAACATACCATGACTGTCACGCTCACCTGATTCCCACGGAGGCGCAGGTCTGGCTTCGAGTGCTGATGCTTCTTCAATGGTGAAGCGCAGGACTCTGAGGATGGACAGGTAGGGCCCCTCTACTCTGGCTTCTCTGGCTCGCAGGAATATTCCCCTGTGCGTGAAAAGGGAGTATTACCTACTGACGGAATAATGTTCAAGCCTCCCACTCCCTTCCAACCCTCCACGATACCCTTCCAGGATTCCCCGTGAAGTCTCACCTTAGGGTCTGGAAGGATGAGTTCTCCATCCTGCTTCTGATGCAGGGGCGCGTTGAAACCCAGTTACTTCACTGGATTGAGGTTTGATGGGAATTCAAATAAGCTTGACTATTCAGGTAAGGCGCTGTAAGAGTTCTGTAGCAAGTTCAAAAGTTCAAGCTTAATAATAATGTTCATTGTCTTATTGCAGCAAGCGCTAACGCATATGTCTTTTTCCGCTTAGGGACCGGGGTTCGGAATGCCGGAGATATGGCGCCGACCCGAAGTGAAACGTGCAGTTCCAGTAAATGACAGGTAAGTTCTGGATGAGCGTTCGGGTAATGTCTTTGCCTTCACTCATTCAATGTCTTTGTCTTTTTTCCCCATAGGGGCCGGGGTCCGGAATGCCAGGAAGCGGCAGGACCCGAAATTAAATGGGAATGACCCAACAGGTAAGTCTTAGAAGGAAACTGAGCTTTCCTATTCCCTTCCTTCTCTCACCTTGTGTTCTTGTCTTTTTCTCTCTAGGCTCTGGGAAGTGGCTGCGGATCCGGATGATCGCTGCTGAAGATGGAGTTGCCCAGGAAAGGTGGGTGAAATGCGGCGCTGCAGCGATCGAAGCAAAATGCTTTTAAAAATGATGTCTTCCCTTTCAGGATCGTCGATGTGAAGTCTCCGTGATGCAGCTTTAGCAGGTAAGGTCTTCTTTCTCTCCAATTCTCTCTTAGCAGGTGACCCAGGATGCTGACAGGCGTGGCTGAAGTCCAGATGCAGGAGCTGACACGGTGAGCGTCCAGCTGCGAGGAGCAGAACAACGCGAAGCGTGAGTTGCTGATCGGGCGTGGTTTAAATAGCTTTGGAAGAAGTTCCAGGTATGTATCCTTCCACCGATCAGGTACGTATCCTTCCCCGACCACACCCAGGTGGAAAGTAGTCCCACAGGTAAAGTAGTTCCATTCAGACCTCAAGAGGGCCTGGATGTAGCAGCATGGTCTGCATCAGGTAAGTGCACATTAAAACACTTGAACACATGTCTAGCTTTATGAGCCTGGCGCCTAAGGCGCCAGGACAGGGGTCCAACATGAGCCTGGCGCCTAAGGCGTCAGGACTGTGTCCAAAGGGCCCCCGCTTGGGCCCGCTGGCACTTCGCTGGGGGGAATGATGCCTGCCTCTGGGGTTGCTGGGTCGGACCTGGCTCCTTGGAGGTAGGCATCATGACAATGATTACTTAACTCAAACCGTCCTCTCACAACTCGTAAGAGAGAGATACCACTTAAACGCTGTCTAACAAACATCCGATGCACGCATTAAAATCCTTTTCACGTTAGAGAAATTCTAAGCACGCGTGTGTAGTAGCAGATTAGCGTGCTGTCAATATTATTATGATTGTGCGTGTGACTCTAGCTTAGCGCGAATGCATTCTAACTGAACTAGTGCTCTCTCTCAATTACAACAATACGCATGTGTCAATTGCCTGACTTCGTGACTCCTAAAACATGAGCGCATGCGTCAAACTGGCCACTTTCACTCTGTGCCTATGCGAAACGACAAATGCTAACTGACTTGCGTTTTCACACAAACGCTTGAGGTAAACCTTTGAGCATGATTCCGACAAATACAAATTCTTATTCAAAAAATCTAAACTCTGGTTAATCCTTAAAAAACAACACAACCTCAAAAACCGGACCAGACATCAAATTGCTTTCTAAATCTCTAACGAAGTCTGAAATGCCCTAAGAGTGAACTATTGACTAAAACAATTTACTTAGTTTTATTTTAGCAAACCTCCAAAGTCTATTTTCTCTAAATAGAAAAGTGTTCAGTTTCAGCTTATTTTCAAATTAATCCTGACTCAGGTAATTTCTGTTAAAATGAACAGTCTTTCAAATGAAAAGCCTTTAAAGTAATGGTACGCTCCCACCGGGAACATCTGGTTGTCTTGTCCCACGTAGCAGCTGATTAATCTTCTAAACAAAAAGAGTCCAAAGCACTCATGAACAGTTATTTTCAGGCTTTGACTGCGAGCTCTTGAGAAACAGGACCTTCCTGATTCAGGCTGGACGATGAAAGGCAGTTTAGAATTCTGCCAAAACCACCATGTGACTATCTGGACCAATCAGTACTCAGCTCCTCAGCTCCATGCTGGATTGGGTCACTCTTGCTCTGAATTTGGTAGTTAAGGCTAATGAAAATACATTGTAATACCCCAAATCAAATCCTAAAACTTTCTCACTCATAAAAGTGCCAACCCTGACAGTACCCCACTCTTAAGCCCTGACCTCAGGGCCAGGTTTATTAGGGAATTTCTTGTGAAACCTCTTAACCAATAATGGGGTATGTACATCTTCACTCTTCTCCCAAGATCTTTCTTCCACCCCAAACTCTTTCCAGTCAATCAAATATTGCAAACCATCTTGATAAATTCTTGGGTCAAATATCTCTTTCACCTCATGCTCCTCACAATAACTTTCCAACATAACTAAAGTAGAAGATTTTTTAAACCTTGTTCCTTCAGAGACAGGTTTGAGCTGACTAACATGAAAGGTTGGATGAATTTTTAGATCTCTTGACAATTTCAATCTTACAGCCACTGGATTTATAACCTTCTGAACCTCAAATGGTCCCACAAACTTTGGACTGAGTTTGTTTTTACCCTTCAATCTTAAAAAGCGAGTAGATAACCAAACTCGATCTCCTACGCAATATATTGGACTCTTCTTTCTATTTTTGTCAGCAAACCTTTTATACTTGTCCTTACTCACTAACAGATTTTTAGTAACTTTTTCGAAACCTTTTTCATCAATTGCAATCTTTCCTCCACAGCAGGATTAGAATTACTACTATCCAATTCCTCACTAATAAATCGTGGATGAAACCCCTTATTGCAAAATATAATTTTAATCCACCCAGCTTCGATCTTCCTCCCAAAAACAACGTAAAAACGTTTCCAATTCTTGGTTTACTCTCTCAGCCTGCCCATTCGTCTTTGGATGATATCCTGAAGATAAACGAATCTCAATACCCAATTTTTACAAAAAGCTGACCAAAATTTTGAGATGAACTGGGAACCTCGGTCTGACACAACTTGACTAGGCAGACCATGAAGTCTGACTATTTCTTGCAAGAACTTTTGAGCCAAATTAGTTGCGGTCGCCTCGCCCTTGATCGGAATAAAATGACTCTCCTTAGTAAGGCCATCCACTACCACCAATACACAGGAGCATCCTTTATCCAAGGGCAATTCAACAATATAATCCAAAAATACTGTATGCCAAGGTCTTGGCGGAATCGACAAAGGTTCTAACAAACCAGCTGGTTTTCCAGATGAAGATTTTGATCTTGCACAGATCTCACAAGTCTTCACATAGTTTAAGACATCTTCTCTCATGTTCTCCCACCAAAAATGTCTTTGAACGAGATCAAGAGTTTTATGAAATCCTGGATGCCCCACCAAAGACGAGTCGTGACACTCTTTCAACATTCTTTCTCGAAGAACTACATTTGGTAAATAAAATTGACTGCCAATTCTGGGAACACCTTCCACAATGGATCGCATTGGATCTAATTTTACCTAATCCTCCAATTGTTTTGAAGACATACTCTGCTGAACTTCTTAAATGATACAACCCTTCATTGATGTAATAGCCAGAATAAAATGATCTTCTGGAATTAATGGTTTAGGACTTAATTCCAACTCCTTTTCACTTCCTGCATTCTGTCTGGATAATGCATCCACCTTACCATTGAGTTGTCCCAGACAAAAAGTTATGACAAAATTAAAATCTGCAAAAAATAGTGACCAATGAAGTTGTCTTGCAGTTAATGTCTTTGCGGATTGCAAAATCAAAAGATTTCTATGATCCCTCAAAACAGTTACAGTATGGCAAGCTCCCAGAAGATAATGGCGCCATTCCTCAAAAGCGATTTTTATTGCTAACAACTCTCTATCCATAATGGCATAGTTACACTCCGCTGAAGAAAATTTCTTAGAGAAATAAGCCACAGGATGCAATTGACCAGTTTCTTCATGGCGCTGTGATAAAATTGCTCCCATTGCCAAATAAGACGCACCTGCTTCAACAAAGAATGGCTTATCTGGATTTGGATGTAAAAGTATTGGACTCAAAGTAAATTTTTCTTTAAGATTCTGGAAAGCTTCCTCTGCATCTTCACTCCATACGAATTTAACTCCTTTTCTCAATAGCTTAGTGATAGGTGGAATAATTTGGGAAAAGCCCACGATTAATCTCCTATAAAAATGTGCAAACCCCAAGAAACTTTGCACTTCTTTGACATTCGTTGGGGATGGCCATCCCCTGACTGCTTGCACTTTTATTTCATCCATCTCTAACCCTTTGGGAGAGATGATAAAACCCAAAAATTCCACAGTCTCCGTGTGAAATTGGCTTTTTTCCAATTTTGCAAATAAATGATTTTCTCGTAATATTCTTAAGACTTTTTTTACATGAATTTGATGTTCCTCCAAATTTTTGGAGAAAATAAGGATATCATCAATATAAATGACTACAAAAACATCAAGAAACTCTCTCAAAACATCGTTGATGAAAAACTGAAAAGCAACCGGAGCATTACATAAGCCAAAAGGCATCACCTGGTACTCGAACAATCCAAATCTGGTCTTGAAAGCTGTTTTCCATTGATCGCCTTGTTTGACTCTAACCAAATGATATGCACCTCTTAAGTCCAGTTTGGAAAATATTGTTGCTCCCTGAATTTGATCTAGCATTTCCGAGATTAGTTGCAGTGGATACCTATTTTTGACAGTAACTCTATTCAAAGCTCTATAATCAATACAAGTTCTTAAATTTCCATCCTTATTCAGGGACGAAAAACAAGGGGGAGGCGGCCGGCGACTGAGAATGCCTTATAAACCCTTTAGCAAGATTTTCCGAAATATACTCTTTCAAATATTCATTATCCTTTTCAGTTAAAGAGTAGACCCTCCTACTAGGGAGAGTTGCACCTGGCTCCAAATCAATCTTTCAGTCAAATGGTCTATGAGGAGGTAACTGTAACGCTCACCTGGCTCCCACGGAGGCGCTGGTCTGGTCTGGGTTGCTGTGGCCTCTTCAAGCGTGATGCGCAGAATTCGGACCACCGATTGAACAGGACCCCCAAATCTTGCTTGTCTGGCCCATAGGAATATCCTTCTGCAGATGAGAAAGGGGATTAACTGTCTGCTGAATAATGTGCTTGCTCCCCCCTTTCCCCCTTCGTTCTCCTCTGACTTCCTCCAAAACCCCCGGTTTAAGCTCACCTTATGGTTTGGAAGGATGAACTCTCCATCCTGCTTCTGGTGCAGGGGCGCGCATTCGTCCAGTTACTTCACTGGTTTTCAGAATGGCGCTGGCAAATCCACTTGACTTTACTGAGCGATACGCCGTAAGTATGAAGATGCAAAAGTTCAAGTATGAGCCTCCTTTTATGTTGTCTTTTTCTGTCCTTTATTTCAGGTTCAGAACAAAGGCGATGCGTTGAGGGGTTAAATTGCCGGGGTAAAATCAGGTGAGTTAGTGATGAGGGCGACCCCTCTAAATGTCTTTATAATTCCCCAGTAATGTCTTTTGTCCTTTCCCCATAGGAGCCGGGGTGCGGTGCCTGCCAGAGATGTGGCGCCGACCCGAGATGTGGAATGGCTCACCAAGAATAGCCGGTAAGTAATATGGCTGAAAATCCGGCTTTCCTCTTGTGTTCCCTTGCTCACCTTTTGTCTCTTCTTCTCTCCCTTAGGTGCGGTGCAGAGATGTGACGACTGGCACTGGGAGCCGCGATGGAGCCGGGCGGCGTCTCAGGAACAGGTGAGTGAAGTGCGGCGCTACAGCGAGCAACGCGGTGCTTTTAAATGGAAGTCTTCCTTCAGGAATGCTGGCGTGAAGATTCCGGATGCAGGTAAGAAGGTTGAAATAGTTCTTGGTTTTCACCTTTCTCTTCTCTTATTCCCTTACAGGTGTTCCAGGTTCGAGGCGGGCGTGGCTGGAGTCCAGGTGCAGGAGCAGACACGGTGAGCGTTCAGCTGCTGGGATGCAGAACAACGCGAAGCACGTGTGGCTGTCCGGGTGTGGCTTAAATAGCCTTGGAAGAAGTTCCAGGTGAGTATTCTTCCACAGCCCCACCCAAGTAACAAAATAGTTCCTTCAGAAAAATAGTCCCTCCTAAGCCTCATTTGGCTTGGTTCTTCATGCAGCATGGTCTGCATCAGGTGAGTGTGAAGCATGGTCTGCTTCAGGTAAGTGCACCAAACACTTCCCCTTATGAGCCTGGCGCCTATGGCACCAGGACTGATGTCCAACATGAGCCTGGCGCCAACGGCGCCAGGACAGAGTCCAAAGAGCCCCTATAAAGGGCCGCTGGGCTTTTACCCGGGGGCGTGATGCCTGCTCCCAGGGGTGCTGGGCCTGGCCTGGTGTTCCGGGGGTAGGCATCATGACAGTAACTCACCAGCCTCATCTTCATCAGAAATATCCGTAAATTCTGAGTAACATTCAGGCAAAACTCCAATAAGAGCCCCAATCGAATGACTTTCTCCCATTCTCTGTCCGTCCAGGCTAAAATTCTATTTTCCTCAATCTCTTCTCTTTCATCTTTGAAATCGAAACAACATTCCTTACAGAAATCTGACTTTAACTCAACCACACGTCCACTCCAATTAATAAAAGAATTATGATGAGTCAACCATGGCATCCCAAGAATCATCTTAAATTGAGGAGCATTAATACGTTCAAAAGTCAAAATCTCCCCATGGTTTTCTCCCATAACCATTTTCAACGGAATCGTCTCATGAGAAATCGGGCCAGAAGTCAGATTTGATCCATCTACTGCTCTTACCAATTCAGCTACTTCTTTCTTAACATAAGGAATTCCCAGAGACTTTGCCAAACCCCAATCTAAAAAATTCACCGTTGCACCTGAATCTATCATGGCAGGACCAGATCCTTTAAGAATCCCTTCAACAAATAAGGATACTGTAACTGTTATATGAGGTACTGCCGCTTGAATGGTATTTAACACTTGTTGTCCTCTATTGTTTCCTGCTTGAATTCTTTTTGGGCTATATGGAAAATATCCCAGAAAATGTCCACTCCTTCCACAATATAAACAAAGATTTTGAGCTCTTCTCCTATCCTTCTCTTCTTTGGATTATGGACCCTGCTGTCTTCTAATTCCATCTTGACCCCTTCCTCTCTCCTTTTCTTCCCTTACGCCAGTTTCACCTTTCTGCCTAGATACCTGATGAATCGTTCTCTGCTCATTATACCCTCTCCTACGTTCACTCCTTCTATCCACCATACGAAAATCAACTTGAATCACCAAATCTACCAATCCTTCAAAGGTAGAGGGCCGATCAACAATTACTGGTAAAGCATACTTCAAGTCATCTCTCAGTCCACGATAAAACAATGACGCCCTTTTCTCCTCCGGCCAACTACGCTCTAGGACTAAAGTTTTGAATTGTGTAATATAACTAACCAACTCACGATTACCCTGCTTCAACTCAAGTAACTCCCCATCAATTTCTAAAGATACTTGCCACTCAAGTAACTCCCCATCAATTTCTAAAGATACTTGCCTCTTCCCAAACATCTTGCGAAACTATGCCTTAAAAAGTCCCAAATCTTTTAATAAAGGACTTCCCTGACTAACTAAGAGAACTGACCATGTCACTGCTTCTCCCGTTAAAAAAGACAGCCTAAAACCCACCCTTGCGGCCTCAGTAATAAAACCCTCAGGTCTACATAAGAAATGCAGCTCGCATTGAGTAATAAAAGATTGGAATTTCTTAGGATCCCCTCCGAACCGTTCAGGAGGAGCCAACGGCACCGGAACCACATATCCCCCATGTGCTCCAACTCCACCCCTATTTGACTCCACCAAATCTTGGACCCCAGCTCCTTCATTTACTAAGATAGGAGGTTCCCTCAACTGTTCAATACCCGTAAGTAACTGAGGATCTACAGCCCTTTGAAGCAAAGACATCCTTTCAAAAACTTCTTCCACCTTCTTGTTCAATTTCTCATTTTCCAAATGAGCCACCCTTAACTCCTCTCTTAAATCCCTAATCACCTCCTCTGTCGATTCCATGATTCCAACTGTGGAACTCAGACAGCCTAGGCGGACTTTATTTGGCCTTTCATTCTATCCGGTCCATGCTTCTTCTGTCCGCGGAAGCTGCTGAGTCCCACAGTCTCCCAGGAAGGTGTGAGCAACAACTGGAAGTGGAATAACAGTTGGAGTTTCTACCCTCCTAAGGGAAGGGGGAAATGGATAACACAACAAATGACACAGATCGCTATCTCCAACTGGCTTTAATCTGTAAAAGATAGATTAACAGTTATTACTAATATTCCCCTTAAGAAAAAATGGCTTTCAAAAGCATTTAATTTGTTCAGAATCCTTATATGTTTTACAAGACTGTAGTACTTGGCGGAACTAGCCTTTTTTAATTTCTTTGATAAAAGAAAAAAGCATGTTAGTGTTTGCATTTTATGAAGACTTATTACATTGTATAATAGACAGTTTAGCTTTGTTTTACCCTCATATTTAGTTTACAAACCAGTGTACTGTGCATTTTGCTCAGTTTCTGTGTTTGTTTTTCAAACCCTTGGGTCTGGGGGGAAAAAAATAATTGTCGGATTTATAAAAAAAAAACCTTTGTTTGCTATGCTACAAACTTTTCTTTGCTTTCTTTGAGTGTTTCCTTGTTCTTTCTGATTAATGTTATGTTTGTTGCCTTGTTGCCAATGTTTAACAACAGTTAGATACCTGTTGGCGTATTCTAACTGTGCATTTGTTGTTACGGTTCTGTGGTATTCATTTATCTGTGTCGTTGTTATACACTCTTGGGC
The DNA here is from genome assembly GCF_040938575.1 of Ambystoma mexicanum. Lineage (NCBI taxonomy): Eukaryota > Metazoa > Chordata > Amphibia > Caudata > Ambystomatidae > Ambystoma > Ambystoma mexicanum. The sequence continues at coordinate 305,877,843 of NC_090934.1, read as the reverse complement.
AGTTAAATACCTATTGGCGTATTCTAACTGTTTGTAGTCTTTCACTTCATTTTTTGGTAATGTTGAAGTACACATTAGTTATTAAATGTTGGCTTTATGAAGATTAAATACGCATTTGTCAGATTAGCTGTCAATCTCTGCTTTAGAGTAATGGTGCTATCATTACATTCCACTCATCCACATTTCTTTTTAATGTATGCAGTGTAGTGACCTGCATTGGTTGCAGCTCCTGCGTGGTAGATTATACCTATTGTTGTAAAGGTTTGTTTTCTTTCCAAGTGACACTTTACAGTGTGTGAATCCAGTCAGCTTGCAGTTGTTTTTGGTACCATTTGCATTATAACCTAGCAGCATAAGTATTATGTACTTACTATGTGTTTGTATCAGTAAGACGGAGCGATTGTCTGAATTGCACATAGTACATAATCTGCCATGGTTTGCATTCTGTACAAGTTGCTGAAATGGAATGGATTCACAATTAGGTATGGATACATACACAAATCGCTAATTTCCGATTTGTTCTTGTATCACATTGCTACAGAGAGTGCATGCATGTTTCCACATGTATGAAATCTGGAAGATTTCATTTATAGGTATGCTTTTGTTTTCCAGTACTTGTAGTAAGTACATTAGACATTCTTGTGGATCTTCTCGTGAGTTTATAGTGAATCTCACCATTCCAGCACAGTAGTCCAATTCTTGTCTTATTCCGTGAACACTGTACGTGTTGTCAGGATTATTTGTTGCGTTTCTATGAAGGACTAACATTTGCAAAAACAATTGGTCTGTACTGTGTAAATAAATATTGTTAACAATTGGTGGCAATTGAAATAGAATATTCATTGCTACATTTGCATAGCAACTTACACCAGTTTCATTTGAAAATTTGTATGGACCAGCAAGTTCTGTATCTGAGTGCTTTTTTCAGAGTTTCTCTTTCTTCTTTGAAGAAGTACCTGCTTTACTTTCCCTAATAGGTTCTTCTTTGCTTGTGGTAATTGATGAACCTTTACCTTCTTTTGTTTTCTTTGAAGGATTTGCTGTCAGATTCTGTTGCATTTCTGTTTGAATTAGTTTTCTTTTATCATGTTTTACTTTTTCTGGAACAGGATATTGTTTCAGATAGGGGTGTACAGTGAACGCAGTCTATTGTATTCTAAAATGAAAGTAATATCAGCGTTCACTCTACTTGCATCAAAGTTGATTAGAAATAGACCGTCAAGTGTACGTAAGCGTGATAGTGCCACGTAGCTCATGCCTTCTTTAAAGACTGTGTTTCCTATATCTTTTTTTTTTTTATAAACTTTCTTTTTTGGCATAGAGAAAGAATAGACAATCAGCAAAATGTACAAAGTGAATATGGTAGCAGGTACATGAGCAACTACAAATTGCATGGTAGATACAAGCGGGGGCAGGTGCCCAATCGAGCAGACATATAAGGCTCAGGAAAGGACTAGTTCACCTCACCAGGAGGGGGGGAAGACAACAGCTCTAGATCATCTTTGTTGTTCAGGTAGGTACAAAATTCTGACCACACATTCTTGGGACGGGAGGTCTGCGGGAGGGTGTTGATGTAGCCCTCTTCGCACGTTTGAGTCTAGGTGAGGGCCCTCAGCCACATTTCAAATGAGGGGGGGGGAGGAATGGCGTTTCCAACAATGCAATATGCATTATTTTGCAACTATGGGAGCGATATTCAGAAACCTGGACATTTTCCCCAATTCAGGGCTATCCCAGAGGCCAAACAATACAGCTAACCGTTCCGGAGAGATGGGGAGCGCTGTGATTTCAGTGAGGGCGCCTATTGTGGCCCCAATGCATCACAGGACCAAAACATGTGCATATGATCCGCATCTAAAGATTTACATCTAGGGTAGGGGTGAGCCTGAGTGCGTGTAAATTTGTCCAGTCCGTGCGGAGTGTAGTACAGGCGATTTAGGAGCTTATATTGTATGCATCTGTATCTGGCATTAAAGGAAGTGGCAAGGGTGTGTCGGCACATCTTCTTCCATATTGCGTCAGTGATAGGGTGTCCCAATACGTCGCTCCATAGCTCGCGTGCCGCACGTGGCAACTCTGTGGGGTTGGTCATCTGCATTTTATATAGGGAAGACACGATCCCTTTAGCCCCGGCTGAGTTAGATATATAGTGTATCTCCGGTGCGTCTGGGGTCTCAACAGGGTATGAGGGCCAGTAGGCTCAAAACGCTGCTCTCAGCCTGAAATATTGCAGTAGCTCTAGCGTAGTACCAGAGTGGCCCCAATGCCATGTTTGCAGAGTGATGAATTTCCCATTGGGATAGAAATCGGTCAAGGCCCGATATCCCAAGTCTTCACAGTGTTTCATTAGAAGTTTATCATGTGTGGGGGTGAGGCCTGGGAATTGCCAAATGGGCAACCATTTATAATACGGGTGAAGGCCGGGTTGTGAGTGTAGTATTTGTTTCCACGCCATGATCGTAGCCGCCACGGGGTCGGCCTGGGCATCAGTGTGAAATGTGTGGTGAGTATAAGAGAGAGGGCGTTAACCCCATCGCCAGCTAGCTTCTCGAGCTTCACATGTGATGTGGGGGGGGTCAGTGAATGTGTACCAGTATGTGGCGTGTTGGGCCTGTGCAGCAGTCCAGTATTTTGCAAAGTCAGGAGAGGTGAAGCCCCCTTCCTCATATGGACGGGTCATATGCTGCCACTTCTTCCGGACCGCACCGGAATGCCACAAAAATTGAGCGCAGAGAGAGTGCAGATTTCTGAAGTATCACCTTCCAGGCCAGATCGTCACATTGATGAAGACGTAGAGCAATTTGGGGACAGTTATCATTTTAATTAGAGCCAGCCTGCCCGACAAGGAGAGCGGGAGGTTACGCCATCTCAACAGTTGAGCTTCGGCAAGCTGCGCTACAGCCCCGTAATTGTCGGCCAGTAGTGAACACTTGGTGAGGGATACTTGCACCCCGAGGTATCTGATGCCCTTTGGTGACCAGCGAAGGGGGAATTGGCATGACGGCTGTGTGAGTGGGAAAATGTCAGATTTGGCATAGTTGATGGAAAAGCCTGAAAAAGTGCCAATTTTGGTAATGTCCTGAATGACCGGGTCCAGGTGGGTCGACGGGTATCTGATATAAAGTAGCACATCGTCCGCATACAGCGAGATGATCTCCGGTGCGTCGCTCAGACGTATAACTCTACGCGTGTGTTTGTCCCTGACGCTGTCAGCCATGGGTTCGATGGCAAGTGCAAAAAGTATCGGGGAGAACGGGCAGCCCTGGTGGGTACCTCTGTGGAGGGCGAAGGGGGCCGAGGTCCTGGTGTTGACCAGGACTCTGGCCATGGGGTCTGTGTAGAGCAGCTTGATATACGACATCATGCGAGGGCCAATTCCCATTTTTTTGAGTACCGCCCACATGTATTGCCACAACACCATATCAAATGCCTTCTGGGTATCAAGGGTGACCGCTACAGCGTTTGTGTTGGGGTCAATTCTGGCCAGGATGTTAAACAAGCGGCAGATATTGAGCGCTGTGGCCCTGCCGGGCACAAAACCACTTTGATCGGAATGGACTAAGTGTGTCATAATAGGGAGGAATCTGTTGGCGATAATCTTGGCGAATATTTTCATGTCGGTGTTGATCAAAGAGAGGAGTCTGTAAGAGCCTTATTCGTCCAGCGGTTTGCCAAGTTTCGGAAGCATGGTTATGAGTGCCTCGCGCATGGATTGGGGCAGGGTGTGTAGGTTTAGTGCCTTATTCCAAACCTCCAAGAGTCTGGGTACCAGGATTGCTACATGCTCTCGATAGAACTCGGCGGTGAGACCGTCTGGGCCAGGAGCCTTGCCCATCGGGCAGTTCGAGATGACTGTGGTTATCTCGTCGAGGGTGAATGGAGCTTCAAGCTGGTCGCTAGTGGTGCGGGAAAGGAGGGTCATGGGTATTTGGTCCAGCAAGGCATCTGTGTCTTGTTAACTATGTTCCTGCTGGGGGCCGTATAGAGTTGTGTAAAACGCAGTGAACGTCGCAAGAATGTCCTGGTCAGACCAGCAGAGGTTGCCGTCTGCGTTTTTGACACAGTCAATGCGAGTCCTGCCCCCCTCCATGCGGACAAGCCTGGACAGCGTCCTCCCTGGTCTGTCACCCTCTCCATATTTCCTGGCCGCTACGGGACAGGCATAGTACTGGACCTCCCTTTGGGCGTGGGACTCAAATGCTTCCAATTCCGCTCTGATCTGTGCCAGTATGGTCCGGGAAGGGGCAGCACCATATTCTTTCTCAAGTTCCTTTAGTTTTGCCTCAGACCGTTGCAGGCTACTTTTGATAGCTTTATGAACCCCGGCTTCTCTAGAAATGCCCATCCCTCTAATGAAGACCTTGAATGCCTCCCATCGCACCCCGTCAGAGGTATCCCGCCTGTTGTTGCAGTCAAAGAAGGTGTTAATATCAGCCAGGATATCCGCGTTGAAGACTATGTCCCATAGGGCCTCAGCGTTGAATCTCCAAGAGGAGGGGGGGGGCGGTCCTGTCCCAGTGTTATGCGTAGTGTCATTGGTGAGTGATCCGATACTGTGCGCGGTAGTATGTTGGACTCCGTGACCCTGCCCACCATACAGCCTGATATGAGAAAAAGATCTATCCTGGAGTGGCTATCGTGCACCAATGAGTAAAAAGTGTACTCTCTAGACTGAAGGTTGGGGGTTCTCCATACATCTGTAAGACCAAGTGTATTCATGTGTGCCAGGAGCCTATGAGCCGCGCGTGATGGGGCTCTGCGGGAGGTACCGGATCTGTCTAGGTCGCCATCTAGGATTAAATTCATATTACCCCCCCATAGGAACAGAATACCAATGTACTTTAGCAGTATGCTGATGATGGCGTCGAAGAATTCTGGAGCGTCAAAATTAGGGGCATATGTATTAACAAGGAGGCATTCCATGTTGGCGAGCAAGCAGTGAAGTATTACAAATCTACCCTCAGGGTCAATATGGCTGGTGCGCAATGAGAACTGGACTGATTTGTGGATTAATGTCAGTACCCCCCTGGACTGGGTTGAGTATTTCGTGTAGTACCTGTTGTTGCCCACGTCGGGGGGAGGGATGTTGCCAGGAGCCCCAGGGCGTGAGTTTCTTGAAGGAGGAGAATCTTAACGCCATGCCTCTGGGCGTAGGCAGTTATCTTGCGGGCTTTGGTGAAGTTGCTCAGTTCGTGGATATTCCATGTCATTATATTAAGAGCCATGGTGTCACATTATGGGACATCCCTGCAGTAGTGTACATTCCCTTGTCGTAGTCTGCGTTCACCACCCGCATAAGTGTAGTGCGCTGACGTTCTGTATCTCTCTGCCATGCCTTTTACTTTAAACACAACCCCAACTACCCCCCCCACCACCCAACCACAACATGCAGTGCAGCCCCCCCACCCAAGAACACAAAAGCCTCCACCCGGGCAGAATCCCACCAAGAGGTGAGGGCGGAAGGGCCAGATCCATCGTGGAACTGTCCACTTTCCTGGCCAACAGGGGCAAAACATAAGGAGTAACCAAATGAAAACAAACATTGCAATTTCAGCGGAGAAAGCGCTAGTGCCGTGCGGCCGGCACCTTAAGCATAATGTGGGGCAGCATTGCTGTCCCAGTGACCAGAGGGCGCCCTCAGGCCAGGCAGTGAAGTAGGAGAAGGAGGGACGCAGGGCTGGCCCCAGGCACTAAGAGGAGTAGGGAGAGTGTAATTCGTCTAGGAGCCAGCCCGCAACCCAATGTACGTGATAGGAGGCCATATCTGCAGAGTGAACGATGACTGGTTGCCATTAACACATCGAAAAATAAGGATCAGTGGACATGATGCGACCTTCTGGGCCGTACTGTTCATGATCAGTCGCCGCTGGGGGGGTCATTCCTTGGGCCCTGTAGCGCTATCTGCAATTCGATGAATTTCACCGCCTCGTCCGGGACTGTGAAGAAATATAGCTTGCCATTGTAGGTAATTTTCAGCCTCGCCGGGAACAGAATAGCGTAGGGGATGCTGCATTCCCTGAGCAGTTTCTTCACGCCGAGGAATTGGCGCCTCTCCTGCTGCACTGCAATTGAAAATTCAGGGAAGATTCTGATAGGGTGGGCCTCAAATCGTAGGTCTCCCTTCTCCCGGGACAGGCGGAGGATGAGGTCCCTGTCGCGATAATTTAGTATCTTAGCGTTGATGGGCCTGGGAATGTTGCCCGGTCTAGGGCGAGGCGATAGGGCCCGATTGTCTCGCTCCACAGTGAAATACGGTGAAAGATCAGGATTGTCTAGCAGGTCTTTAAGCAGTTTTTCAACTGCATCCTCCATTCGCCCCTTAAGAGCGTTCTCGGGAACCCCGAGAATGCGCAAGTTGTTTCTGCGGGAGCGAGACTCCAAATCGTCGCATTTCGCCTTGACATTTTTCATTTCCCGCGACAGGGAAGCCACAGTGTCTTGGAGCGCGTGGATTCCATCTTCGTTGAGCGAAATTCTATTCTCGGCCTCGGTGATCCTGGATCTCGCCTGGTCCACTCGAGTCTTAAGTGAGGCAACATTCGGAATTGATGTCGTTGAGCTTTTCGTGAAAGGCGGCAAAGTTTTTGGCCATGGATTCCATTAAAGTGGTGAGATCAGGCGGTGTGACACCGCGGTGAGGTCTCTGGTCAGGCGAGGATGACGCTTGGTCTGGCTCAGCTCGAGGGACCTTTTTGGTGAACTTGTCCATGGTGTCCCCGTGGGTAGCGCTCTTAGATCTGGCTGGCGTTTGGTCGGCGTAGGTCTAGAAGCTGGAGAGGGACGCCGGTGGGGGGAGGGCGATGAAGCGAGTAGATGTACGCCTTAGCTGGGCCCTCACTCGATGCCCCTGCCCCAGCTGCGCAGCCAAGCTCAACAGCAAGGTGGTTTAGGGTGGGTGTCACCCCTGGGCAGTTGCAGATTGTAAGGCGGCCTGGCCTCAGTTAGTTTGTATGGGCGAGCCCCACACTCGGAAGGCTGGTATGTAGTGGGGCCCACGTATAGCTGAATGGGCGCTGCCGGGTCCACAATGAAGGCAGCGCACATGGGCGCACGTGGAATGGGCAGCCGCAGGGAGGAGGGGGGAACGCCGCACTCCCCACCCCCGTACTCCTCACCTGAGTCCCCCGTTGGGGTGGAAAACGACTGTCGCAGTAAATATGGGGCTGCGGGCAGCCTGATGAGTGATTCTCCGGAGGGGGGCGAGGGTGGAGGGCGTGCTCCAGCGCAGGCCCAGAACGCGGCTATGCCAGCCACGGCTCGCCACCAGGGAGCACCCTCGGCCAGCACTGTCGGGCTCCCGTGGTGCGATCCGAGATCCTCAGCGATGTACGAAGGGAGGGGGGCCGGGGCCACTCCTCCGGCCGTCTTGGCGCGGGCCCTGGAAGGCGATCCCAGCAGCTCCCAGGGGTCACAGCCGGGTCCCTGAAGGTCGAAACGGTCCCAAATTCTCGCAGAGCACGGCCACGGGTGTGCACAGTGCCTCAGCGAAGTATCAGTGTCATATAGCAATTAGGGCCGCAGATGTTCAAGGATTAAAGCCTGCGCCGCACGAAGCTGAGAGGCTAGGCAGCCATCTTGGGCTGCTCCACAGCGCCACCCGTGTTTCCTATATCTATCAATGCTTTGTCTAGGCTAAGACCTTGGGATTTATGAATGGTGACTACATATGCAAGAGTTAGAGAAAAGTGTTCTCTACGTACATACATGTCTTTGAACAGAAGGAATCGAGCAGTTGAGCACCCTATCCTTTTCACTTCTGAAAGTTTGTGAAAGCGAATACTGACAAACTAAATGTTGTTGTCACGTGCATATGATTGAAAGCCAACAACTGTACCCAGTGCCCCATTAACTAGCCCTTGCTCCACGTCAAGTTTACGTTTAAGCATTACTCTACCATTTAAGGATAATTTAAATATTTTTTTCCAACCCAGCTGTGTTGGAGATTGAATTTTCTAAGCTACTTAGTCTTGTTGTGGCTTGCTCACACACGGGTAGTGTCATACCATGTACGTCTAGTTTGTCTGTGGTGTAAATTTCCATTATTGGTTGCATTTCTTTATTTAACATTGTTTCATTGAATTTGAAACAGCTTGCAAGAGTTGGCATTAAGGCCATACAATTGACTTTTTGTGCGCTAATTGTTCCATAACATCAGTAGCACATGCATTATCGCCATAAGGTGCATGAATGTGCCGGTTTTTCAATATTGCTTGTGCTTCTTGAGATAGTACACCAACTCTAATACTTTTCAGGATGTTGGCATAAGTGAGATCTGCAGATTGCCGCATGTTTTCTGTTAATTCTCTGTATTGGAAATGTTGCCAAAGGTTCACATTTCCTATGCTGCCAACAGTTTTACGGCAGTTTGTGACCTAAGGTTTTAAAAATAGGTTCACCTTTCACAGGTGTCAATTGTAGAAGATCTCCGAAAACGATAATGTGTTTCCCTGCAAAGAGTTCTTCGTAGTTGTTTTAAGTACTTCTTGCAATCTGAGGTGAATCAAAGCCAACATTAGGTTGGCGACCATGCTCACTTCATCTATTAGTAGCATTTTCATTTGCTTTAATACTCTGCATAGTTCCATTGCAGCTTCTGCAGAAAGTTTGGCATAGTCTAATTTGTTTTGGTGTTCTACTGGAAGAAGTAGTAATCGCTGTAAAGTGACTCCGCCTATGATGTAGGCAGCTAAACCTGTGGGGGCAGTTACAACAGCTGACAGTTTGTTGTTTGTCAATTGCTGAAGGAACTTGCTGATGATTTTGATTAAGAATGTTTTTCCTGACCCAGCTTCACCACTGACGTACAGCAGTATTGGTTTGTAATTTTGGCAGGTACATTCTTTATTTTCGTGTTGTACACCATGTGCAATTTGTTTTGTTACGTCTTCAAAAATGGTGCGCTGATCTTTGTTATGTTTTGCTTGTTGTACAGTTAGGTCTTCTATATTTTCTTGATAGTGAGACATGGGGGGTAATTCACAGAATTCGGCGCACAAGTGGCGAACGTGGCTGGTGCACAGTGTGCACGTGCGGCAGTCTGCGCTAGCCGCGTGCGCCAAAACCCATTTCAGCGCACAGCATATTCATGGATTTCAACACCCAAAAGCAGCCGTGGCGCAGAATGGTGCAGCGAGCCTGCAGCTGCGCCAGTTACGCCCCCAAACCCGCCCGTGCGCCATGAACAGCGCACAAATCCAGTACATGGCGCAAAGGCCAGTGGACCAGCATACAGCCCCCCAACCACGAAAACACGTGGCAAACTCCGCGCGCACCCCTCAGAATACACGTACCCCACTCACCCAGCGAAATTGCGTGTGAAACTCCCCGTGCACCCCCAGAAATACACGTAACCCGCTTGCCCAGTGAAATCGCATGTGAAGCTCCACGCGCACCCCTCAGAATACACGTACCCCTCTCGCGCTAGCAAAATCGTGTGTAAAACTCCCTGCGCACACCTCAGAACACACATAACCCTCTCGCATTAGCGAAATCGCATGTAAAACTCCACCGTGTGGTGTGGGCAGCCAGTTGGGGAATGCACTGGGGTGATGGGCTGCCTGTGGGGAATGTTGAGGGTGGATGGGCTGCATGCATGTATAGCTGGGGTGCGCGTGGAGTGTCACACGCGATTACGCTGTGCGAGCGGGGTATGTGTATTCTGAGGGGTGCATGTGGAGTTTCACACGCGATTTCACTAGGCGAGTGGGGTACGTGTATTCTGAGGGGTGCGCGTGGAGTGTCACACGCGATTTCGCTGGGCGAGCGGGGTACATGTATTTCTGGGGGTGCGCAGGGAGGGTCACACACAATTTCGCTGGGCGAGCGGGGTATGTGTATTTCTGGGGGTGCACAGGGAGTTTCACACGTAATTTCGCTGGGCGAGCGGGGTACGTGTATTTCTAGGGGTGCGCGGGGAGTTTCACATGCGATTTCGCTGGGCGAGCGGGGTACGTGTATTTCTGGGGGTGCGCAGGGAGTTTCACACGCGATTTCGCTGGGCGAGCGGGGTACGTGTATTTCTGGGGGTGCACGGGGAGTTTCACACGCGATTTCGCTGGGCGAGCGGGGTACGTGTATTTCTGGGGGTGCACGGGGAGTTTCACACGCGAATTGGCAGTGTGGGTCCTCCCAGGTATGCCCTCTCCCCCCTCCCCAGGCCCTGCAGGGAGCCCACACCACAGGGGACTACCCTGCACCCTTGGCCATGCCCTGTAGGTAGCCCATCCACCCTGGCCATGCCCCATAGGTAGCCCATCCACCCTGGCCATGCCCTGTAGGTAGTCCATCCACCCTGGGCATGCCCCCCAGCCAGCCCACATGTCACCATGCACCAGTAAGCACCGACTCATCTCCCCCTGCACCTCCACCCACCCAGCAGTGACGGGCACCTGCCAGCAGGCCCCGACTCATGTCCCCCTTTGCACCCCCACCCACCCAGCAGTGATGGGCACCTGCCAGCAGGCCCCGACTCATGTCCCCCGCACCCTGACCCACCCAGCAGTGACGGGCACCCGCCAGCATGCCCTGACTCATGTCCCTCTGCACCCCCACCCACCCAGCAGTGACAGGCACCTGCCAGCATGCCCAACTCATGTCCCCCTACACCCCCACCCACCCAGCAGTGACGGGCACCTGCCAGCAGGCACGACTCATGCCCCCTGCACCCGCACCCACCCAGCAGTGACGGCACCTGCCAGCAGGCCTCGACTCATGTCCCCCTGCACCCCCACCCACCCAGCAGTGACGGGCACCTGCCAGCAGGCCCGACTCATGTCCCCCTGCACCACCACCCACCCAGCAGTGACGGGCACCTGCCAGCAGGCCCCGACTCATGTCCCCCTGCACCCCCACCCACCCAGCAGTGACGGGCACCTGCCAGCAGGCACGACTCATGCCCCCTGCACCCACACCCACCCAGCAGTGACGGCACCTGCCAGCAGGCCTCGACTCATGTCCCCCTGCACCCCCACCCACCCAGCAGTGACGGGCACCTGCCAGCAGGCCCCGACTCATGTCCCCATGCACCACCACCCACCCAGCAGTGACGGGCACCTGCCAGCAGGCCCCGACTCATGTCCCCCTGCACCCCCACCCACCCAGCAGTGACGGGCACCTGCCAGCATGCCCGACTCATGTCCCCCTGCACCCCCACCCACCCAGCAGTGACGGGCACCTGCCAGCAGGCACGACTCATGCCCCCTGCACCAACACCCACCCAGCAGTGACGGCACCTGCCAGCAGGCCTCGACTCATGTCCCCCTGCACCCCCACCCACCCAACAGTGACGGGCACCTGCCAGCAGGCCCCGACTCATGTCCCCATGCACCACCACCCACCCAGCAGTGACAGGCACCTGCCAGCATGCCCAACTCATGTCCCCCTACACCCCCACCCACCCAGCAGTGACGGGCACCTGCCAGCAGGCACGACTCATGCCCCCTGCACCAACACCCACCCAGCAGTGACGGCACCTGCCAGCAGGCCTCGACTCATGTCCCCCCGCACCCTGACCCACCCAGCAGTGACGGGCACCCGCCAGCATGCCCTGACTCATGTCCCTCTGCACCCCCACCCACCCAGCAGTGACAGGCACCTGCCAGCATGCCCAACTCATGTCCCCCTACACCCCCACCCACCCAGCAGTGACGGGCACCTGCCAGCAGGCACGACTCATGCCCCCTGCACCCGCACCCACCCAGCAGTGACGGCACCTGCCAGCAGGCCTCGACTCATGTCCCCCTGCACCCCCACCCACCCAGCAGTGACGGGCACCTGCCAGCAGGCCCGACTCATGTCCCCCTGCACCACCACCCACCCAGCAGTGACGGGCACCTGCCAGCAGGCCCCGACTCATGTCCCCCTGCACCCCCACCCACCCAGCAGTGACGGGCACCTGCCAGCAGGCACGACTCATGCCCCCTGCACCCACACCCACCCAGCAGTGACGGCACCTGCCAGCAGGCCTCGACTCATGTCCCCCTGCACCCCCACCCACCCAGCAGTGACGGGCACCTGCCAGCAGGCCCCGACTCATGTCCCCATGCACCACCACCCACCCAGGAGTGACGGGCACCTGCCAGCAGGCCCCGACTCATGTCCCCCTGCACCCCCACCCACCCAGCAGTGACGGGCACCTGCCAGCATGCCCGACTCATGTCCCCCTGCACCCCCACCCACCCAGCAGTGACGGGCACCTGCCAGCAGGCACGACTCATGCCCCCTGCACCAACACCCACCCAGCAGTGACGGCACCTGCCAGCAGGCCTCGACTCATGTCCCCCTGCACCCCCACCCACCCAACAGTGACGGGCACCTGCCAGCAGGCCCCGACTCATGTCCCCATGCACCACCACCCACCCAGCAGTGACGGGCACCTGCCAGCAGGCCCCGACTCATGTCCCCCTGCACCCCCACCCACCCAGCAGTGACGGGCACCTGCCAGCATGCCCGACTCATGTCCCCCTGCACCCCCACCCACCCAGCAGTGACGGGCACCTGCCAGCAGGCACGACTCATGCCCCCTGCACCAACACCCACCCAGCAGTGACGGCACCTGCCAGCAGGCCCCGACTCATGTCCCCCTGCACCCCCACCCACCCAGCAGTGACGGGCACCTGCCAGCAGGCACGACTCATGCCCCCTGCACCCACACCCACCCAGCAGTGACGGCACCTGCCAGCAGGCCTCGACTCATGTCCCCCTGCACCCCCACCCACCCAGCAGTGACGGGCACCTGCCAGCAGGCCCCGACTCATGTCCCCATGCACCACCACCCACCCAGCAGTGACGGGCACCTGCCAGCAGGCCCCGACTCATGTCCCCCTGCACCCCCACCCACCCAGCAGTGACGGGCACCTGCCAGCATGCCCGACTCATGTCCCCCTGCACCCCCACCCACCCAGCAGTGACGGGCACCTGCCAGCAGGCACGACTCATGCCCCCTGCACCAACACCCACCCAGCAGTGACGGCACCTGCCAGCAGGCCTCGACTCATGTCCCCCTGCACCCCCACCCACCCAACAGTGACGGGCACCTGCCAGCATGCCCGACTCATGTCCCCCGGCACCCCCACCCACCCAGCAGTGACGGGCACCTGCCAGCAGGCACGACTCATGCCCCCTGCACCCACACCCACCCAGCAGTGACGGCACCTGCCAGCAGGCCTCGACTCATGTCCCCCTGCACCACCACCCACCCAGCAGTGACGGGCACCTGCCAGCAGGCCCCGACTCATGTCCCCCTGCACCCCCACCCACCCAGCAGTGACGGGCACCTGCCAGCAGGCCCTGACTCATGCCCCTGCACCCCCCACCCAGCAGTGACAGGCACCTGCCAGCAGGCCCCGACTCATGTCCCCCCTAACACGTCATCATGATCCACAATCATGGCCCTTAGGGCCACCCAAATCCCACTGCACGCCACCCCTGCCCAAAGAACCAACCAAGTATTATATCCACCCCACATTGAAATGCCCATTACATGATACAACCCAAATGGCATGTATGTACATCAACACATGTCCGTCACACACACACAATGGGTGCCAGTGAATGTGAAAACCCATATCGTGACATGCATTAAACCAATGAGAGAATACCACACATTGAAGTATGAAACAAAAATGTATTGAACACAAAACAAAGGGAATTAAATGAAAACACACAATAATGGAAATAATAAATGAAATGCTGCATGTCCCAAAATGAAAAAAATATATGAAATCAGAATCCAAATAAATCAAAATGAAAATGTGTCCAAAGTCTCCGTCTAACAAAGCAAATCCGAAGGGAAAGAAATAAGTAAAATCCATTGCTCCATGGTGAAATAAAAAAAACAATGATGATAAATCTACTATTCAACTATATACAAATAACAAATCCGGGGCCCATGAGCCCAACTATTGAAATTAAACCTACCAAAAAGACTACCTAATAAAGAACTATCTACAAGAAAGTGGGCCATAGTCCAAGCGCCCCAAATGAAATAAAAACATAAATGAAACCTAACGCTAACTAACTATATCGAATGCCGGCGGGCAAGTCCTATGGCTCACTAGTTGATTTCCCGGGCATCATTGAACTCCTGTTCAATGTCCTGGAGGCGGACCTGTTCCCTGGCCCGAGGTCTCGCAGGGATGACACCATGACCACCTCCAACTCCCTGCAAATTCCCTCGAAGCACTCAGCCCTCCTCAGCACCCTGTGCATGGAGTTCTCCGCCCTGACCATATTGAGCCGTGCCTCCTCCGCCCGCTGCCGCTCCGCATATATACGCTGGCCCAACCGCTGCCACACGGAAGATACTCCCATTCCAGGGTCTTCCTGCCCTCCGGCTGATGCCTGCCCCTCTGATGTTGATAGCCCCGAGCTATGATGCCTCCCACATTGAGCCTGCCTCTGCCTCCGACGCAACTGCCTCTGCCAGCACGATGGCATCCAGGCTGATGGAATCCACTGGTGCCGTCGTGCACGTGCCCTGCCCGATGCTGCCGGCACATCCTCCAACTGCTGGGGTCAGGTGCTGTGGTGTCCACCCCTGCTGGACCTCCGACTCCCGACTGTGGCAGGGATGGGATCTCCACCGAGCTGGCTGTGTTGGTCAGGGCAGGTCCACAGGGGGCCCTGGTGGCATCTGGGTCGGAAGACGGCATGGAGAACGACTGGTGCATAGTCTCCATAGAGGAGGAGAGGGCCGCCAGAGTGCTCGACACATGTACGAAACCACCGACCAAGGACCCTCCCAACTGGGCCACGTTGGCACGCAGCTCTTCGTGATGACATGTGTGCTCCCCCCACGAAGCACGCACGTCATCACGAATGTCAATCACGAAAATCAGGACGTTCTCCATACGGTCACGGGTCCCCTCATCCGCAGGTAGAGGAGTCTCAGATGAGGTGGACCTCCCCCCTACCTGCGGACGGGCCTGGGATGGGGCATCCCTGCTGGTGCATGGTGGTGCAGTCACAATGTCATGGACAGTGACATGCACAGGCCCCTCCATGGTGACCTGTGCTGCCTCCTGCCCCTGGACTGCACCACTTGCACCAGTGGTACCACCCCCACCAGGCCCCATGTGCGGCTCAGTAGCGGCCTCCTCCACCTCTGTGGAAACCACCAACCTGGATGGCTCCACACCTTCTTCTGCCGTTGCAAGCCCCTGTGGGGGCTCACCCACCCCTTCCGCTGCAGCTGTATTGGCAGACGCGGCACCAGTCCCCTTGCTCCCGGATGATGGTAATTCCTGGGAGGGTGACTGGGCCTTGCGTCGCCGGCTGGTGGAGGCATCCCCACTGCTTTTCTCCACAGCGCTGTCTCCGCCCTCTTCTTCACTCGCCGCTGTTTAGAGGGAGACATAGAACACAAGCATCAGGGTACTGTACAATAGTCCCCTAGACAGGAAGCAATAGCACATGACTGGCACTGTCAAATGTCACTTCCATCATGAACATCCACAACACATGGGTCAGTGCAGGCAACACACATGCAGTAACAGGCATGGCGCATGCAAATAACATTTGCATTCATGTCCATAGAACTGTTGAAACGATGGTGGTTCGAAACTCACATGCATCATGGCTCATACTGATCACATGCACACACATCACTGTAGTTTCATCCATCTGACCTCGTACACCACAGACACAGTGGAAACAAGGATGACTAGGCTGGCTCAGTGAATCGCAACATAGTCACGGACGTGTCATGCATCCATGGCGTTTACAAGTCACACACACGCTACTCAGACACATAGACATGTACACCATACATGTCCTTGACAGCAGCACCCATCTCTCACACCCCATCCATGTCCAATAACATTGACAGGCATGCATTCATGTGTGCATTTCGCAAGTTGCTCTGCATGTAGCAATGTAACACATGCACCATACATGTGGTTAACGCATGACTGGTCTCACATGCAGCACCATGATGTCCCTGCACACACACATCCATACATGGCCAATGTCACATATACAGGCAAGTAGCTGACTACCAGCACACTGCAACATGCCCTGTTTCCCACAGCAATGCATGGCCACTTACCGCTCTACTCCAGACGGGCCTGCATCCTGAGGCTCAGGTGAAGAAGCACTGGGCGAATGCGCTCCAGGACCCTCATATGCTGGTTGGTAAGCTGGCCCCGGTGCCCCACTGCATCATCTGCCTCTAAGAGGCGCCGGGCCTTCTTGAGGGTCCTGGACTTGTAGTCCTCCCAGCGCTTCTGGACGTGTTTCAGGTCTCGGGATGCCATCCCCTCCGTGTTGATGGCACCCACTATGTCCGTCCAGATCCTCCTCTGTCCTTCTTTGTCGGCGCACGATGGTGTGAAGAGGTAATCATACTGCCCCAGGACTTGCTCTACCAGGATGCCAACTTCTTTGGAAGTGAAGCTGGCAGCCCTCTGCCTCTCTGGCTGGGGGTTGCCACTGGTGCCGGAAGGTGTTGTGTCGGACATGGCAACCCCCGAGGCATGTGTGGGTGGGCAACTGGGCCCTGGGGCTGGGCTGTGGAGTGATGGAACACCAGTCGGGAGTCTTCTGTTCCAGCAGGGGTGGTCACTGCAACTGGACCCCTGCAGATGGCAGATGTGCAGGTACCAAATGGCAGGGCATGGTGGCAGCAGGCAGACAGGCAGCAGCAGATGGCTCGTGGGAGGCTGCTCAGGGCTCTGGGGGGGAGGAAAATGGCCTTCTGGGCAGGAGCGTGGTCTTCTGTGTGTTGTCGCGTGGCCAGCTTGATACAGAGTGATTTGGCACATGAAAAAACTTCACGTGTAATTCGAGGAAAGGCCCTTAGCGCGTAAGCGCGTCTGTGACATTACGGGCGCAGGCGTTCCCCTCGTGACCGGTGCGTAGTGAAAAAGCACGTGAAAAAAGAATGTGTGTGATCCGCGGAAAGGGCGTAAGCCTGTAAGAGAAGTGATGCACGTGCGTGTCCCTCAGCACAGGTTAAAGGTAGCGTGTCCCGGCAGTTCGCTGTACGTGCCTTTCGTGGAGACCAACGTGTGCGTTGCTACTTTAGTTTAGTTTAGTTTATTATTTGATAATGCGCTCAAAACCCTGGGGTAGCCGGGCGCAGCAGTAACAAGAATACTTAAGCTTGGTTACACACAGTGAATGCATTACATGTTATTACAGAATTTATGGTACAAATATACGAGCTTTCAGTACATCACATCGCACTAGTCTATAGTACAGTGTTTCGCGTGCCATCCCAACTTCACAGCGGATCAAGGACATATCTATTCTTTTGGTGGGGTATTGGATACGCGTGTTTTTCATTATCACGCTAGTCTGACAGTGAGTCGCGCATGCTATTTTTCCCACTGCGGGTGCCCCTGTGTATCGCGTACCCGTTTTCGAGGTCATAGTAGCCTGCGTGTCCCACGTGTACTTGTTTTTCGTGTTCCTGGGTTCCACCGCGTACTGCATGAGGTTAATTCCACACATGTGGGCTACCGGGGGTTGCATGCACGGTTTTAGTGCAATTTTGGGGTTCCTTGAGCATTGCATGACCCGTCACTTCATCACTGGGGTCACATACAGCCTTGCCGGTGCAGGGGTGCTGGTAACATCTTGTATCCCACCCCCTTTACCCCAATTGCCCAGGACAATTGTCGTATACACCTCCCATTGGCACTACTCCATCTGTGCCATGGTTGGGAGGCCACGTGAGGTGAGGGGCACCTCAGCTGGGCATACTCCACGTGGTGGGTGTGGTCAGGGACGTGGCCAGGGTGACCAGGGAGTAGGGGGACTCCAGGGTTTCCAGGGTGGCTGCAGAAGGGGAAGAGGCAGGGGTGCGCCAGCTCGACACGATGTTGTGCCACATGTTGGTGCAGTCATGCCACCACTCCCTGCGGCTCCAGGAGATGCAGTTCTTGCATCTGACACTGACGCCCATGTGACCCAGCAGAACGTTTCATCGACTGCCACGGGCCCAAGGGTAGTGGTAGCTGCAGGTGCAGCTGTGGACACCACCACCCAGGCTCAGGGTCTGCCAGCGCATGCTGCGTTGGCACTTCAGGAGTCCATGGAAGAATCCCAGGTGGTCAGGAGGCACACCGTAGGTGCACAGGGCTGTCCTGACTGAGGCACGTGTCCCTGGGGCAGCAATGCCATCTGCTGCCCCGACCAGCCGGGTGTTGGCAAGTGCAGGGGCAGATGCAGCCGACACAACCCCGGTTGTGAGTCTACCAACCAGGGCAGTCCCGGTCAATGACCCTGGCACAGCGGATGTTGCTGCGCAGGGTCCATTCCAGGGCCCTGACGCAAGTCAGAGGTTCACTCCATGTTCCACCTGCCACTCCCTCGGCTCATTCCACCAGCTCCACTGGCCATACTGATCAGGGCGGCATTTGCCAGCCAGGATCTGGACCAGCGTCCAAGAGGAGGAAGGTTGCACCAGCAGTAGAGGCTGAGACCCCAGACACAGCTACGGCCTCCAGCACGTCGAGGAAGAAGCCTTTCTGCAAGCAGGAACTGGACTTCCTCGTGGACTGCGTGCGGGAACACAACCGTGACATGCTAGTGGGGCCGAATTGTCAAACTACAGCTGCCCATCATAATACCCACTGGAAGCAAGTTGCGGATGATGTGTGTGCATTCGGCCATGAGGTGCACACAGCGCAAGAGTGCAAAAAGCGTTGGAATGACCTCAAACGCAGCACTAAGGCAAAGCGTGCCTCAAATTACAACATGACTCTGGTGACTGGCAGTGGGCCAGCACCTGAGGAGGAAGACCTCACTCCGCACAAGGCACTCGTTGCAGAGTTCATACCAACAGAATTGGTCGAAGGGGTGGGAGAGATGCCGGACTTTGATGCCCCATCCAGTGAGTGTTGTTGCCTGTTGGTCGACGACATGTGTGTTTTGCTTGTGTGATGTGTTGTGCTTGACTGCCACAGCATGTCAGGTGTACATGGTTCTCGTGTGCAAGTAATGCAATGCTTCTATGATACGTGCCTGCTGTGCAGGATAGTGGACATGTAGAGCAGACGGGGACTGGCCTCACAACCACACTTACACCCTAATCACATGCTAGTCACCCAGCTGCCCATACAGTCCATGTTCCAGCTCAATGGCCCTTCTGCATGTAGCCTGGGGTGTGTTTCCTCTAAGCACTGGGTCTATGTCATTGCATGACTGACGTGCATGTGTCCTCTGCCTGCATGCGGATACTCCACGTAGGCATGCTCCCTTGACCCTCCAGCAACCCTGCGCCCCAATTGCAACATTGCACAGGTGTGCATCACGTTGGCATGCTGCAATGGCCTGTTCAAGACTCCTGTGTATATGCAAACATCCACCAGCCAACCTGCCAGACACATGCAGTGGTGTACATCCTCTGCACTTCATGCAGGTTGTCTCACTTGGACTGTGCAGATGGCAGATGCTCCACAGGGACATGAGTTCCCATTCATGCTCCATGTGTATTCCATGCATGCCCCTATGTGTCCTTGACTGGATGATCATTGTAGTACGTGTCCAGGATGACCTACATTTCTTTGCTTTTGATCATCCATTCCATGCCCACTCTGGCTAAGTCCTGCACCACACACATGTTTAGGGTGTCACAATCTGTGCAGGGCACAGGCCTCCCCCGTTTCAGACCCACTGACTCTGTTCAACTGGTGTAGGGGCTTCTGCACACATGTCCGTACCACTGAGGGGTCATCATATGTACTGCTTTCTGTCCCATCATCATCTGCTGTGTTGTCAGTTGACTCAGATGATGCAATTGATGCTAGACAGCACTGTCTGCCAATGCACAGGTCCCTGGTCGCCCTTTCGCTGCCATGCAATGCATCCCTAAATTTTCACTAAGGGGGGGGGTTTGCTTGTAGCCATACAACACATTGCATGCACATTGTACGTGATGCCTGGACTTGCCCTTGCACTGCCTTCAAGTGAATTGATACACATCATGATGTACCTGTTCATGTAGATAGTGGATAACGCACACGTCCTGCACTGCATCAACCCACTTCTGAGCTGTGTTACACCGTTCTACATGCCTAGTCCCTGATGCTATGTCAAAGTGACCTTGCATACATGCCAGGTTCACATTGGTGTGTGACATTTGTGCTTCATGTGTTGTCAGTCTGTGTGATGTCTGCATGTATGTTATGTACTTCTGACATGTGTACTAATGTGAATTTTCTCCACTTTCCAGATGATGACGTAATGGAGCCAGAGGATGGTGTTGTCATGTCAGACACAGGTTTGCTATCACACCAGCAACCTGGCACAAGTGGGGGTCGTGGGGTGGTAGACCACAAAAACCCACATGTGTTACAGAACATCTTGTCTGTGGCAGGCAATGAGTCAAGCCCGGACGATTACTCTGACGACAATGTCGAGTTGGATGTGCATCGGATCCATTCATCTGGGGTGAGCGATTCTGATGTGGACGCTCCTCTGTCCGCGACTCCTGCACTGAGGGGCCAGACAGTGGTGGGACCTCCGCCTGTGTTGGATCGGGACGCAGGGTCACCCTCCACACCAGTCGCTGATGTGCCTGGGACATCACGTCGACGCGGGCATGTAGTCCTGCAGCCGCGGTTGATACCGAACCAACAAGGACGGCCGGTCCTTGGGACCCGCAGGTGTCAAGCGCAGCAACGCGGTGGCCGCGCGCCCCCGAGGTATACTGAGTGGGAGCAAGACATGACTGCCACTTCAGAACGCCAGGGGGCAGCTATAGAAAACATTGCTGTGAGCATGGAGCGTGTGGCCCAATCCGTGCTCCCTCCTGCTAGGCAGATGCTTCTCCAGCAGCGGGCGGTACAGTCCACGGCCCGCTCGCTCAGGCTGGGCATGGCGGCCTCAGACAGGGCACGCGAGGCTTAAATGTTGTCTTTGCGTCAAGCAATTGCTGCTCACGCAGAGGCACACATGGATGCCCTGAGGGCTGATTATGCATCCCTCAGATCCACTCTGGGTGTCATCTTGATGTCCCAGAGGGAGCGGTCAGAGGAGAGGTTTGCACAGCTTGAGCGTACCATCTCGGCTGAACTAAGTGCTTGCCGGGAGGTGCATCAGTTGTCCAGCCAGGCCACGCAGGAAGAACTCCGTGTTACACGTGCTACTTTGCAAGAGGAAGCATGCGTATCACAAGAGGTTTTGCATGCTGACCTACGTGCAATTGCCGCACAGAACCAGCCTCACCCGTCCGGCAGACTTGCTGCCGACGAGGGGCAAGCTGCACCTAGGCGTGGTCAGGCTCCTGTACCACGGCTACCTTTTCAGGAAGAGGCTCACTCGGACGACGAGATATCTCCCACACAGGCCGGGCTGTGCAGGCGTTGAGCCCATGGAGGATTTTTTTTTGACTCAACATCATGGCATGTGGGTGTTGAGCTGCACCCTGTACCTCCCCCCTCCTGTGTGCCCCCCAGCCTGTATGTGGCCATTTTTGATTTTTCATTTTAGTTTAGTTATTTAACATTGTTTTTGATAGTTAGTTTAATTAGGTTATGAAGGTTTTTTTTATAGTTAGTTTAATTAGTTAATATAGTTTAAAATTGCTTGTCTATTGTGCATTCATGTGATGGTGTGGTGCTTTGTGGCTTTTGAAAGCATCCACTGTCTGCTCCAGCTGGGCCCTTCAAGCTTGTCTCATGTATGTGTTTGCAGCTTGGGGTCCTGGCTCACATAGGCCACTCCTGCTTCCCTTATCCATGGGCTTGCAAGGATGGTTCGGTGTTACAGTCATTTACACAAGGGCTTTGGACTGTCATATCTGTGGCCTGTCTGCTGCTGTACTACTTGGGTTAACACCCCTGGTGGGGATTGTGGGGGTTTTATCCAAGGCATGTCTGCATTAGACTTGGGTGGGCTCATGATTGATGTTTCCATTGATTGATATACATTGTGCTGTTTGTTTATTTTATTTCCTGCACAGGTGCTTCATGCACTTCATGCTGTAGACAGTGGCCAGCACCCTTTGCCTGTCAAAGTCACACTGATGGTGAGAGGAATTTGGATGGCCCAGTCACAACCAGCATGAAGAAACACACACAGGGAACTTTACTGCATTAAGTATATGCTTTGTGCCCTTTCTGCAGGAGAATGAGCCTCCAGACCACCTTTGCTAGAGACATGGGCCATTGTACGACATACAGCTGGCCACGTTCGGTGGGGCAGACATGCACATGTGTGCGCAAGCAGTGCCACAGGGCTTATGCTCAGACGGCCAACAGAAGCAGACGTGTTTCCAGGAGCTCCAGGCAAGGTGAGCATCACAAATGGGCCACACCGCAGCCAAGCTTCCACCTGGCCACTTGCACATGCATGCTAAGTAGCGCCACTGATGGGGAGCTAGGACAGATATTGTTGTTGAAGCACACAGTACAGCTTAGATGCGTTGGGGTACAAATGGCAAGTTGCTTACCAAGTTGTCAGGGGCACACGCAGGGGCTGTCGCACATATCCTCCGGTCCACCCTGATCCATAGAAGCAGAGTCATTGGCGCAGTAGCATTCCTAGCCAGTAAATGAAGCAGCGCACAGGGACACATAGCGAGGCACAGACTCGTGTGCATTGCATGTCATTTACATGTGCTAAATGACATGTGCACTACCTATTTTAACCTGCGGATGCCAGTACACAACTTGTCCTGGAGTCGCACCTCGCTATACGCGTATAGCTGCTCACCCAGGGACCATTGTATGATGTGTGATTCTTGACGCATTGTTCTTCCATTTGACAGGCGCCCACGTGTGCCTGCTTTACTGCATTGACAGTGCATGGACCTTCACAGGGGCAAGCTAACGTATGGGTACATAGCACCAGACAAGAGTATTTGTTTGTGGAGGAGCCGCTTACTTTCGGGCATTTATGGTGTTGCGTGTGTGTGTTGTAGACACACACCGATTAGTGACTCACACTCTCTTTGCAGCATTGACCTGCTCCTGTTACCGGACCTGAGAGTGCGCAGGCAGGAGACCAGCACTCACCCAAGAGATAAGTCTCTCTTTGGCTTGCATTTGACTCATTTGGTACAATGTGCATGATGAACATGTTTTGTCTGATTGAGTATGTGTTATTGTGAATAGTTGTATTTTGTATTTTCCCTACTTTCCCTTGCCAATCCTACTCCCCTCTCCTGTCCCTCTTTCCGGTTATCCTGAATACCAATGCCTGCCCAAACAACATATCCCTGACCCTCCTCCAAACCGGGGTCTCAGAGGACTGTGTAAGTTTGATCTTGCAGGCGCCCAGACCACGGAGGGGGTGGTTGGTTCATGCCACTCCTGCGCCTGGACACCGGAGCTGTGACAGTTGGTGCATCATCATTGTATGTTTTGTACCAAACATGGTACCCATCCTGTTGTGGCATTGTTGAACTGCGCAACCTTGGTTGTTTTATCATTGTGCTTGGACATGTGCTTGGACATTTTCTGCTACTTCAAGTCATCTACTGGAGACTCTTCCAGGGTTTATGGTTGGCTACAGGCTTTTTCCATGGTTTGTGGGTTTGGCTCCTTGGAGTTCTCTGCGATTTGTTTTTTTGCCAGTCAAGGTGGCCTCTGAGGGGGCTGGACCATATTTACACACAAGGTGGAACATGGAGACCAAGGAATAGGGTGATGCTGTGGCCAGGTATACTTGAAGGAAGAAGGCTACATACCCCAGACACAGTTGTTCAGTAGGTCATGGAGATGTGTGAAGGAGGGAGGGCCTTTTGTGTTGCACAGTTGGCTTCGGCTACAGTGTTTTGGGCACTCTGACATTGTAATTGTGGGGTACTATGTACATGATGTGTTCTGCTGGTCAATGCCTGTTCCTGTGTTGTCTTTACTTTTCAGGTGTGAGGGGATTGGTGTGGTTTGACATGCTGGGGTGTGCACATGGGCAATGTTCACATGTGATGTGTACTTGACACTGAGGATCACTTGATTTCACATGCATGTATTCAGTGCATGTCCCTACTGACACACACAGTTGTACGATGATCCACCACATGTACAACCACCCTTCCATGGCCAGTGGTGCACACAGATTGCCTTCTGGGGCCCGCTGTGTTCCTGAAACACATGATCTATGGCCATTTGGGGATCCTGTACATGCGTCAATTGGTTATTTTTTAAATGTGTCCTTTTCATGTGATGCTCAAGGTGTATCTCAGAAACAATGGCTGCTCACTGTGCTGTGTGCTGAGCAGTGTGTTGCAGGAGACACACATAGCACACGGGTTCGGGAGTAGGGATTTTGCCTTGCCCAATGTGCATGTGAACAGGCATTCAGTGTTATGTTCATACTATGACTGGTGAAATGCATTTGTGCATGACATTGTATGTGTGGGAGGTTGTTGATCAGTCCTTTCATGTGATTCCATGTCAGCCGGTATTGTCTGGAGCCCCTTTCCATTTATCACATGTCACTTCGGATCTTATTGGTCATGTGTTGGCCTTTTGGTATTGCATGCCATGTCATGGTGTGGCAGGCAAGGGTGATGGGGGTTGGGAGGGTTTGGGTGACATACCAGGGATTCTCATGGGCTGTTTTGCAGGGGTGTGTGATACACACCTTGCATGTATTCCTTTTGGTCACACAGGATTGTTTAGGTTTAAGTAGCTAGGGATGCACACAATGTAGCACTTTCATGGCAATATTCTCAGGGTGGTAAGGTTGTGACAGTTGACTGTCTCTTTGTCATCATCGATTGTCACCTGGTATGTGCCAAGGCTGTGTGCACTCCGCAGGGGTGGGAGTTTAGGTGAAAAATGTGACCACAAGCTGGGTCCGGGCTGCCTCGCCACGTGCCCTATCCCCTCCCATGGGCAGCACCTGTGCCTGTGGTTGGGGATGTGGGGGCACCACCATGTCCACCGCTACACCCTGCCGTGTTGCAACATTGTGCAGGACACATGCTGCCACAATGATCCTGCACACTACTGGGGGGCATATAGTAGCTGCCCGCCAGAGCGGTCAAGGGAGCAGAAGCGTTACTTGAGCACTCCAAATGTGCTCTCCACTGTGCCCCTGGTTGCAATAAGGGCAGCGTTGTATCTTACCTGGAGTGGTGTGGTGGGGTTCCGGATTGGCGTCATTGTGTGGTTGCTCAGAGGGTAGGCACTGTCCCCTGGGGTGGCGATAATGGTTGAGATTATTAGGGTTTGTGTATTTGTCTGAGTGTAACATGCATGCATGTGCACGGGCATTTGTACTCACCTAGGAGTCATGTGTCGCCATGCTGCCCAGCTTCCAGGGCCCGGCTCAGGGCGGACATTCTGTATATGAAACTGTCATGGGTGGAGCCAGGGTAGTTTGCATAGACAGAGGTAATGATTCCCTTTGCATCGCATACGAGCTGCACATTGATGGAATGCCAGTGCTTGCGGTTTCGATAGATGTGCTCAGTGGCCTTAGGTGGACAAAGGGCCACATGGGTGCAATCTATGGCACCGAGCACTTTGGGGAAGTGTGCCACCCTGTGAAAGTCCTGGACCACGGCCTGCCTTTCTGCAGTTGTTCTGGGCATGTATATGTGCCTGCGGACTGAGGGGCGCGCAGTCATGATTGCCAATACCTGGTATAGGCAGTGTGACTGCTTGTCCTGTGAGACCCCCCCACTATGGCAGTAATCTGCTGAAATGACCCAGTGGCCAAAAAATTCAGGACATTGAGCACCTTCTCCAAGGAGCTCAATGCTTGGGAGCACAGGGTGGGGGATGTAAGGTCATCTTCCCACTCCCTGACCAGGTCTAGGATGATACGAGGTGGAAACCTATACCTGCCATAGAACTGGTCGTCAGGCATCCCAAAAAGGCTGGTCCGGGGGGAAAAAATGCGGGCCCTGGCTATTCTCCTCCTGCGGTGTCCCACGATCAGTGCTGTGACAAATGGTGCATTCATCGTAGCTATATATACGTGTTTGTTGGTTGTGCGCACTTTTATACTGTGCGCTGGGATGCTTATGCCTGCCTTCCTGTGGCGGACGTGCTGACGCCTGTGCGCATTTTTTAGCGTGCGTGTGTTTCCCGTATTCGATTCCATGAATACGTGTTGTTCGTGTGCGTGTGGGCGTTCCATCTATTTCCCTGCAGTACTTCCCCAGTTATGCCTTCTTTTTGACGTGTTGTTCCCCGTTCTGTGTGCTTCGCCCCGTGTCCCGCCCCCTTTTTGGTGTGTGCGCCAACGTTGTGCGCTTTCCCTGTGCGCGTCGTGCATGGCGTTCGGGATGTTGCAATGATGTGTGCGCCCATGTGCGCCTGTGTGCGCCATGCACGGATTTGGCGCACATCCAGGGAAAAACACGCGCAGGCCCTTCCTTGAATCGCATGCGTGCGCATTGCTTTTTCACGCTTGCACCAGTTTGCGCCAGCTTGCGCTGAGATTGTGGGCGCACATTTGTTCCATGAATCGGCCCCATGGTGTTTTCCACTTCTGTCATAGCTAAGTCTGCCTCATTTGTTATTAGTGGCTCTTGGCTTCCTGTTACAGAAGGTTGATTACTGTCAGAAGAGTCCTTATCTAGTTGGGCCTGAAGTTCTTCTTCGTGTTGCTGTTCATTGTGCAACATTGGTTTGTACTGCGTAAAGTTCACATCGGTGATAGTGCTTTCATTTGCTATGAAAGCATCTCATAGCAGTCATAGTTATCTAGTATCTCTTCCTCTTTTCTCCATGGTTTAAAATGTTGTAGCAGAGACATGTAATATAGTTGTTTCGGTTGAGGAGTTTTTAATGATAATCTAACATGATTAATTAAGCTTCGTTTGGTAAGTTTCACTAAGCTGCCTTCACAATCTCTGACTCTATATCTGCCTTTGCTTTCATCGGGTTTTATATTATTTTTGTATGCAAAGTTTTGAGCTATGTGGTATAGACACATGCTTTCCAAAGTGGTACTCCTGTTCGGATAGTATGTGTCCAGTAAATTGTTTTTTAAACAGTCTTGGCTGTTGGGATCATTTCTGGCAATTGTTTCTACGTCCTCATATGAATTCATAACTCTTGATTTAGCAGGACCAAGACTTAGCCATACTATGTTGTGTGATTTTCCGTACAAAGCAGTACCGGTTAAACGATCCGCCGCTTCATAGGCGCCGCATTCTCTATGGGAGAGGATTTTTATGCCTAGGCTGTACAATTTCTGAGATAGTGTTTTGTCTGATGATAGGTCATCCCAGAAGTCTTGAAGCTCTATTTTTTCTACTTTTGTTAAGTTGGCTGTAACATATCATGCAACAGCAGTGGAATTGTCTGCAATGTACTGCACATCTATGTTTGCATTCCACAAGAGGGCAATGATTGCATTGTAATCATTGACATCTTTTGATTCTTCTGTTCTTTTTATGTAATACGTGTTCTTAGGTGATTTACCTTTGACACTATGTCGAACTAAAGACATGAAGTTGTTCACTTCACCTGTTTCTGTAACTGGTCTAGGGAAACCAAAGTGGCCTTTGATGTAGTATTTCCGTTTGTTTTTGTATTTGCGATGACAATATTTGCCTCATTTGTGTCTTTGAAATTGCAAAATCTGTCCATGCAGGTCACTATGTGTCCGTTGTGAAGGGATTTCACAAGTGACATATTTTTGGATGAACTGCAAAACAATGGCATCAGTGTTGTGACCAAATTTAGGTGCACCTTTGATCCATAAAAGCATGTGAGTATGTGGTGCTCCTCTCGCTTGGTATTCTTTTCTCCAAAAGAAGTGTTGCACTTCTCCGAGGGGAGGAACAGTTTTATTACAAATAAAGTATAGCATAGCAATGAAACGATGTTGGAAATATCTTGACACATTAACTGGATCTAGAGAGCAAAGTTCTCCAGGTGTTAATAAATGTATGTTGGTTTTGTTGTTGTTTGATATGCGTAGGAACTCATGTAAATCTTCCCATGCATATTCTGCACAACTTAGTGTAACAAACCAAGTCGGTGGTCCAAGGTTTCTGATCATACAACGTACGTCTCCGTGCCGTCGGAACCAGTATTCTTTTGTACCACGCATGTTTGCAAACAAATTTGTTATACTTGATTGTAAAACCTCATCTTTTTCTTGTACTTTTTGTATTAATTGCATAGCTGACATATTTTGAAAGTGGGTTCCAGATTTCAAAATGTGTGCTACTCTGTAACATAGGGTTGCTAGTTCACTTTCAAAGAGTAGGTGGAATATGTATTCCACATTTTGTCTAAACCTGGGATCTTGCGAATACATTCGTAATGAGCGGTATTCTGATGCCGTAATCTGAGTGGGTCTATCATCATACCTTCCACCTTTGCCAGTAGGAAATAGCAGTGAAAAAGCGTGTGCTTCTATACTTTTTCCCATATGCTCATTGGTGACCCTTTGGTTTGTCGCATTTGATAAGTTTCTAGTGCATCATCTATACTTTCATTGGAATGCAATGGATGAATTGTGTACTGGTCCAAAAGAGTGGATACTGCAGCAGGATCCAGAAGTTCAAATTGTCCAGTTTCTGATGACTCTTCAATTATTTCAGTTGTTTCCCTTAAGCTTTCTTCAATATTTATTTCTTTGTAGTATACGTTATTGTCTTTTTGATATTGCAAGGCTTGCCTAACTTTATGTAAATCCAGTTGTTGCCAAATTAATTTTGTCTTTTGTTGGTACACCATTTACCAAGAAAATTAAAGAATACTCTATTGAACGTTGCACTCCTAGAGTGTGTACATTTTCTGTTAGATCTAATGGCAAAGAAACTACTTTGCCACAAATGCCTTTCACCAATTCAGAGGGCGCTAATTTTGCTGTTTTTGGGTGAAGGCGTATAATTGCTTGAAATGGGTGAACTGTTTGAATTATGATGCTCTCATACAAATTGAGTTGTTGCAGGGTTTTTGGTAGTGGGAACAATTCCAAATTATTTGTGATAGCACGTGAAGGTGTTTGGTTGTTGTCTAGTTTTGTAGTGCAGTAACTGCAACATATTAGGGGTTCACTTATTTGATATTTGTTTTCGGCTAAAAGGTAGAGAGCTAATTCAAACCATTTGGAATCTTCATTGTCTTCTATTTTGTATGCTATGTCTATATTTTTTGTGTTCCTTTTGTAAAATGTTCTGCGGCAACACACATGGTTTGGTATTTCAGCTGATGAACTTTTAAATTTTAGTATTTCTTTTTTGTATGTGTGTAATAGAAGGTTGTTATGTGCAGAATTGTTGGTAGTCTGTTATAAAACTATTGCATTTTGTAAGTGGCTTTCACTTCCAAAATATTTTCTCTGGATACGGTCAATTTCTTCTTGTAGGTATTTCTGAAGCTGAACTTTTAGCATAGTATATTTTATACACTAGATTTCTTACATTTGAATGATGTATTGATATCCTTTTGATATCATGGAAGGTGCTTTTACAAATAGGTCCAGAAATGCAGGCTAATGAATGTCCTTGTAGTCCTTTGTATTTGCGCACTGGACAGATATCCATCTTTCGCAGCACTTTCATTTTAATGTTGTCTTTACCTTTTACATAGTGATTGAGGAACTGACTTAAAGATTTGAAAGATTTCTTAGGAATGGCACACATTGATGTGCACGGCCATTTGTATACTGGATGGTCTGGTTCAGTCGAATCGAGAGGTAATTCTGAGTTTTCAGGGGATACTTTTTTAAGCAGTGTTTCTTGTTCCATGATGCTTTTATTGATTTTTTCATATCCTGGTCCACTGCTATGGATGGCAATTGTGTTTGTTTGATTTTGTTATGCTTCTTCATTAAAATATGGTTCTGTGGTTGTTGTGTGACTCCATTCACCTGCACAAATATGTAAGAAGTTATTTTTGTTCACATTCCGTTTATTGATAAGTTTCTTTTGTAGTTTGGTACTTAGTTTTGTTAGTGGTTTCATCCTATTTAACACTAATATAAACAACTTCCTTTTGAAAAGGATTGCACTGTCCACGAGAGCTTTTAGGATTAATTTTCTACGGTGGGTTTTAAGGTTTGAGGATGATTTCGGTCCTCTTCTTATTAGATTCTGAAGGACTCTGTGGCGAAATATTTTTGCTAAAATACATTTTTTACTATAGGTTCTTGTTACTATATCAGGATTAATAGGAGCATTGTTATCAGTACTGGTAACCGATTTTTTGTGAAGAGTTTTGTGTTTCGTGCCACATTTTGTTGGAGGAGGTAAAGTTTCGGTAGTTGAAGCTTCCTTTGTTTCGCTAAACGACTGTATTAGCTGTTTTCTTCCAACGTTCTCTACAAACTCTGCTACAGATGGATGCTTAGGTTGGACACTTTTATTTTTATTTGCTCTACTTCTGCGTTCCTTTCTACAGACTTGCTTTTTGGTAGGCATTCTTTGGGTCTGTTGAAAAAAAGAAGGCATGGTTTGGTCTGCTGTACAATGTATGTGTGTTGTGTGCATGCGTGCATGAGTTTGATGGGGAAGCTCTTTGTGGTGGTGTGTGAATGTGCATTGGCCTCTTACAATGATTTGGGAAGGCTATTTTTCTGTTTGTATACTACTACAATGTGCTTCAGATGAGAGTACAAAGTGGGCCAGTGATGAGGAGAAGCATTAATAGTAAACGTAATGGCATAAAATTCAAACCGCTATTTGTTTTCTAGTACTAACATTCTAAGGCTTCTGTATGTTATTTGAGTTCCAAACAAACAGGGATTTGTGAGCCATTCTGCCTGTTATTCTTTGTTTAATTAATGGGGATTTGTGGGTAGAATGGTTCTGAAATCACTGTTTGCTTTGGTGCGCAAATTAAATACATAACCCACACAGGTTTCTTTGGATATGTCGTTTGCAGTGTAGATGCTGTTGATTTTCAGGAGAGTAGTCTTCACTGCGATTGTAAAAAGAAGAAGTTAGTAACTTTGTGTGTTTAAAGCAGTGATGTTACTGCACACGTTAATTTTGCATCTTTCGCCAGAGTATTCTCCTTTCATATTTCAACACAGTGCATGTGTGTATTTCACTTCACTATGTTCTTACTTTGTAAGTTACTTGCAGTATGTAAGTTGCACGTGCATCAGAAATGGGTACAATTATTAGGCTATGAAAAATTGGGAGACCCTCAGAGGGAGATGTCACCACAGCAATCAGGAGCGTTTTGTTTTTCTCATACGATCGCATTGTAAGTAGCAGTTATGTAGGCGGTACACAGTAAAAAAAACTGTGCCATTTGCTAATGGAAAATCGAGTTTCCCACTAAATAGGGAGGGTTGTAACGTATGTATAGGTTATGCGGGAGACAATAAGAAGTAGTGCGGTTTGTCAATGAAAAATTGGACATCTTGCACTTACAGGGGGAGCGTTGGTATGTATTGGCTATGCAGAGTGGCATTAATTTGTTTAAATGAAATCATAAGGGTTGTACATGTTCTCTGATTAAAATATGCATACCTGTGCTTTATATGCATGCATGTGCGCATGCATCGAGCTGTACGTAGAAATCCGCAACACTTGCACAGTAGTTTTTGAAGTAGGTGCTTTGCAATGATATGCGACTTGCATTCAGAGTGATCAATAGTACATTGAAGTGTGAAATTTTGATGACGAGTTAGATGTAGGGATGTTGATTGTGATTGGTGGATGGTTGTGTGAGTGCTTAGCTGTGTCCAATGAGGGAATGGATCCGCGAGTGATGTGGAAAGGGTAGAAGGACTGGCTAAGAGTTACGTGCCGCACGTAGACAGCGCTTGTCCGCGGGTAGGGCGTGTCACATACGGGTTTCGACAGCAAATCCAGCATTGAAAGGGGACTGTAGGCATCAGCCAATCAGATGTTCACATTGCTCTTTTGTGTCGAAAGATGGTGCATATACTGAAGATGGCAGAGGTACAGAGGGTCAGGGTTTTGGTCCTTGGAGATATTTTTGTCCATGGTTTACAGCACTATGCTGAAAGTAGGCATGTGGGACACCATTTTGATGTGTGAGGAGTGGAGGTGGTGTGGAGCACTGAGACTGATCGCAATGTTGCGGCAATTCTCCAAGTTTGCAACGAGATGCGTACGATGACCACTCCTCATGTGGTACTTTTGCACTACGGTGCTTGCCATTTGGGCTACGTGAGTTCACGTACTTTGTTGGAAGATTTGGAACAGTTGGTTCAAGCAGTCATGAACATCTTTTCAACTGTGAAATACATTTTTTCTGGGTTACTCCCTAGAGGAAAATGGAACAACAGTTCTGTTTTCTGTCCAGATCAAAGTATTGGGAGGTGTAACATCAATCGCGGCATGCGTGCTTTTATGTTACGAGCTGGTATGTTTTTCTGCAGCCACGAGAACATTGTTCCCAGTAATGTAGCTTATTTTGAAGCAGATGGTGTTGCGTTATCTTCTTTGGGAAATGCCATGTTCTTTTGGAATGTAAGGCTTGCTTTGGAGAAGGTTCTGTAATGGTTGTAGGAGTAAAGTAAGAACAAAAAATATTTTTAAAAAAACAAAATAACAGGTGTCTGTAAGGCATCTGCCAAAAAAAAAATACTGTTTTCAGAGCCCACCTTAAAGGGGAAAAGGGGAATAATATTTAAATGTACAGTCGTCACGCTCTGATCCTGTACGTGTCTGCGAACATGGCGGTAGTTTGCAGGCGGCGTGTATTACCAATGGGGATTCTGGGGTGGAGACGCATGCAGATGAGAATGTGCGAAGGTAGGGATTGGTCAGTAAAGTTCAGTGGGTGTGTTCTGTACAGAGAAATTTAGTGATAACATCTTTTCCCTGATAGGAGACCAGACAGCCATGGCTCTGTGCACTCGAAAACAGATTATCTGGATTTTGGGAGACTCATGGATACATTGGTTGAAGGTGCATGCAGAAAGTTGCGGCCTATGTGCAGAACTTGGATTTCCTCATGTGGAAGTGCACTGGCATGGCGTGCGTGGAATGAGGTGGCTGGACTTGGTACCTCTCTGTGCAACTTTACAGACAGAGCGTCATCCTGTTATACTTATCATTCATTGCGGAGGAAACAGTTTAGGCCATGTCTCTGGAATTTCTTTGCAATTTGCAATGAAGGAAGGACTTGCGAAGGTCATGGACATGTTTCCAAATTGCCAAACTGTTTTTTCCCATATTGCACAAAGTCAAATATGGCTGCGTTCTTCTGCATTTGGTCCACAAATGGAGAAAGCGAGGTGCAATGTGAATAAGGCTGTTTGTGCCTTTCTAAGAGATGTTGGCATGTCCTCATTCCACAATGAAAACATTTTGTTTCATAGCTCTTTTATTTTTCGCAGAGAAGGAGTCCATCTCACATATGCTGGCAATCAGATTTTCCTTCACAATGTACAAAATGCATTGCGACTTTTTTTGGAATCATAGTCACGTATTTGGCAATCCGTTTTTTCCAACCTACAGTTTACTTTTCAGAGCCACCACTTACTCCCAGCGAAAAGCCCATTGGTTTTGCTACGCTTGCACCCTCCATTTTTGTGTGTCCTACGACTGTCCGCAGACTTTTCCAAAAATGCGAGGGGGCCTACAACGGTCAATTGATAGTTCTATTGTTAAACTGAGAAAGGCGGCTCTGAAAAGAGGCTTTTTTGTAATTTTTGTTATTTTCCACTTTACTGCTTTTGAGGACACGACACACTAGGAGAGGAGGGCAAAGGAGGATAAGGGAGGGACACCAACCAAAGAAGGGGCAGGTGGAGAGAGAAAGATATAGGGTGGGCTTCACTTAGGTATGGAGCAGTTCTTCTAGTGCTCCGTGACCGTAGCCTCAAAAGCACTTTGCAGACTCTCCCCCCTGCAGAGTACTGCGTCACAGTACACACACAATATTGTGACCCTCGAAAAGTAAGGGTCACTAGCATCGCAAATGGCTTGTGAGGCAGCTGGAGGGATGCGCTCCCCCACAGGAGTGTCTCTTGTGGTGAGAGGATCGGACACGGAGGATGCTGTGGAGGAACTCAATCTACTACGTTCTTCGCATGGCACCACCTTACGAATGTCCGCACTGTGCAACGAAGTTAGGTGTCGCTTCATGGTTGTCGTACCACAGCTGTAAGCACCAGGTCTCCCGCAACTCAGGACCAACTGACACTAGTTAAACTTGACCAGGTTTGCACATGCTTTCGGTACATTCTCAAAAACGGAACACAACCGCCACACCCACGACTCCCAGCGAGTGTTTGTAGTGCAGAGTTCCTCCACCTCATTCTCTTCTTCCGCTTCTTCCTCGATCTCTACATCCTCACCCGTATATCCCTCTGCAGGCTCTTGGGGAGGTGGTGGCGGTGGAGGGTTTGGGGGTGGTGCTGAGGCTAATGAAGCAACAGTAGCCATGGATGCCATAAGGATTAGTTGCCTAATGGTCGCTACAGCATTAAAGGCAGTACAACTGCTATAGCCTGAAGCACAATGAAGATGAGCTCGGGGGTGTGGCCATTTATAGGGGTTGAGGGGTGCGCCTCCTGACCACATTGCTCACTCAAAAGCGCTGCAATAATTCTAAACGACACGTTCACAGGTAGAGCTATTGTATGGGACATGTGAAATGGTGATTATATGCTGTAAAATAATTTCCCATGTATGTATAAGTTCTTTTGTAATGTTGCAGAGGCAGACAAACTGCACAAATGAGTCCACACACTCAGCGTGGGTGCGGTCACATGAAGACGTCCTGAACACATCCGCGAGGGAAATGCGTGCCCGCTGGACAGCAAATGCAGATTAACAAATGTGCTCATGCGCGCAAGTGTTCTACGGACTGTGTTCGGGTCCTGAAACTAATTAAAAGTGCGACACAAGTGAGACGGACAGTTAGGGACAGGCGCAATGTTCGCAGTGCTTATGGGTGTACTGCGCATGTGCGTACATGATCTGATGACTGTACGGACAGTTCCAGTGTCCTTAGAACACCTCCACTTTGTTTGACTACGAATATGCTGGTCACCGCGCCTGTTCTACGGATGCTTCCATCTTGGCTGCGGACGATACGGACAGGTATAGTGTCCTTAGGACACTCCCATTTTGCTCATTTACAGACATCCTGGACACCTGGTGTGTTCTAGGAACATGTTTTATCTTGTTTGTGAGCGGTACAGAGATGTATAATGTCCTTAGGATGCCCCATTCTGTTCATTTATGGACAGCTTGTACAGATGGTATGTTCTAAGATCAGTTCCATCTTGGTTGGCATTGGTACGGGTAGGTGTATTGCCATTAGAACATCCATATTCTATTGCTTACGGCTAGCTCGAACAGGCGCGCTGTTCACGAACATTTTAAGTATTTTAAAAAAAAATGTTTCCTCAAACCCTTCGACTACAAATATACAAAAACTTTCTAAAAATACACACATACTTCAATCAACAGAAAGACAGGGGGAAGCAGATACTGACACGAATATAGGGGCATTAGGGTTCAACACGGGCTGATTATGAGCAGATGGTTTGTGAGGGGAAGAAGGGATGGATGTTTCATCAACACGTCTATTTTCTTCTTGAAGGTTTGGGGATGGTTCACTAGGAAATGGAGAAGGGGTACAGGTGGGACAGTGATAACATATTTTTCCTCTGACAAATTGCCTTAAACTGTTAAAATTGTCATTTAGTGTGTCCATTTTTAGTTCAATCCTTTTCAGCCTGTCTATCTCTGTATCGTTTGTTGGCCTTTCTTCTTTTTTTTCCTGGTCTGTTAAAAATAAATATATGTATGTTAAATGCCCATAAAATACTGACCATTATTTTGCTCATGCAGAGCACTGTGTACCATTATTCTCCTCCAGCCATTCCAAAGTACTGCACATTTCTGTGTCAAAACAACAGAAAGAAATAATTTTTTCTGCCCCTCATACCAAAAAAAGTACACACACATATAAGAAAAATGAAGTTCACTTACTATTTTGTTGTAATTTATCTTCGTTGTGGTGCATGCGTCTACTGTCAGTCCTGGCTGCAGAGTGTTCTGTGAGGTAATTACGTTGGAGGCATACTTTTTTTTGTTATGGCATAATCCATTTCATTCTACCTGGTCATTAAATGCATGGTTTTTGTTTCAGACGTTTAGGTTTCCCTATTTATTTACTAGTACTTATAATGTCTTTATGTGTCCTTTTTCAAAGTTGAGCTTTTTTTGTGTAAGACAATAGTACAATTTCAGATACCCCATGGGTAATGTT
This sequence comes from Ambystoma mexicanum, assembly GCF_040938575.1. NCBI lineage: Eukaryota > Metazoa > Chordata > Amphibia > Caudata > Ambystomatidae > Ambystoma > Ambystoma mexicanum. Next base: position 305,841,769 of record NC_090934.1, on the reverse strand, counting down.
GACCTCGTCCGCAGACATGCGCTCAGTCCGTGCCTTTAAAATATCAATAGCGAGGGGGTTCTGTATGTTCTATGTTACATGTATATAAAGTAAGCAAATTATACGATATATCTCCCAAGATCACATGATGATAGTGTATATTATAGTGTAATACACACAAAACATAAACAGACTACAATGCATACAATCATGGGGCTTATATATAGAGAGTAAAGTAAGCAAACAAGAGGCAGTATCATTAGCAACTGTGTATAATCTACATGATTGTAATCACCCACAAAAATGATTGCTGTGTTTCAGGCCTGCTTCTTCCCCTGCACATGTACATCATAAGATGCGATTAAATTCTAAGGAAAGTATTGTAAGAACAAGTGAGAATAGCAATATCTATAAATGTAATACCTTTTGAAAGTTAAGTTTCTGACTGTCAGTAAATAAACCCGCCTGGCCTAGATATGGCAGTGAACAAAAAAAAAGGGCTACACACGTGATGTCATCAGTGATGTCATCAGTGACATTTGTGATGTCATCTTTGATGTTCTGGGTGTTAGTGTTAGCAGTGCAGAGTGGTGCAGGCAGTTATGGTTGCTTAGGCTACCATAACTGGCGAATTTCAGGGGTTTTTCGGTTTAACTGCGAACCATAATGTCACGTTTATAAAGTTTTGTTTAGTGAATTACACAGGTTTTTAGTAGTGCAACTTAACCATAACGTCCCCTTAACAAAGTTTTTTTTAGTGAATATATATATACACACACATAAATATTTTATTTTTTTCACCAGGGGTAGCAAAGGAGACAGCAGGGGTCACAGCTGCGTCTCTTAGCGACCCCAAATGACATCCCTGAAAACAAGCCTATGTAAACCTCACACCATGCATCCTGGAGGAGCCCTTATGCTGTATCTCAAGCACCTACAGTTTAAGAGCAGGAGAAATTATGCACTCATATGAGAGAGGGCCCTCTAAGTAAGGAGGAGAGCCCGCAGGCCACGTGTACCCATGGTCAGACTGTCCAAATGGGGCCTAAAAGAGTCACAAGTCCTGAAAATGTATTGGCTGGTTCGGCCCACCTTCATTCACATACTCCAGCTCATTGAGGTGCAGCTTGAAAGTCAAATACGCACTGCAATACCATACCCATTGAAGTTGCTAACTGCACTCCATTTTCTTTTATTAACAACAGACTCCTTCCAACACACTGTTGTCACTGTGCATGCCCTGATACTGCCAACATTTCATGCATAATCACACACGTGTTAGCACTCCTACAGCAGCATACATAGGCCTTCCCACAGTCCGAGAGCCAATAAAACCATAAGGATGCATTTACTACATTGCACAGTTCCCAAACAACACTGGTGCCCTAGGCTGCACACATGTGAAATTATTGCCACCCCATGCAAGGAAGCATGTTTTTTGAACCTGTAAACTGCACAACCTGAATGTACATATGGCATGTGATACAGGCATGATAGACACACACTGTTTCTCCAAGTTGTCTGTGTCCACACACAACTCCATGGTAGTGCGCAACAGTGCCCTGCTTTGTACATGGCCGTTCATAAGGGACAACAGACATGGCGTCTAGGTAAGTGGTACATGGAGAGTACCTGAACAAGGGGTGTTAAGAGGAAGTGCTGAAGAAGAGCGGGTTTAAGAGGAAGTGCTGGGGGACAGCTGGGTTAAGAGGGAGTGCCTGTGAGAGGGGGGCTACGAGCAAGTCCCTGGGAGGAGGGGTGGAGAGGTAACATGTAACATAAAATGATCTACTGTGTCCCCTAGAACATCCGACATGCAGAGAAGCAACCCACTATAGTATTTTGGAGGGACATGAAAGTAGCACACAGCACAACACGCCTCCTAAACCCAAGCTAATGGGCGATACCAGACACCGGCGCTCCTGACACTATTCCGAAAAACACAAATCCAAGAGGAGCAGAATTCTAATGTGGCCCACAGAAGGACCTGCAGCACTACCGAGAGGGCCTTTCTACTGCTGAAAGACTAATGTCGTTTCCAGTAAACAGGAGTAGCCCTCACGTATGCCCCTCTGAAGGCTGGCCACACCATCATTGTGTGCTACATGGTTCAAAATCTGTGCATACAGCAGAATGTGCCCCTGCCCAATGGCCTTCGACAGTGACGACGATGATGATGATGATGACTGGGACACACCTATGCACCGAGGGTTGGGATGTCCAGGAAGGTTGAATCATAAGGCAGCATTTTGAGAACACATACTTCTGACTGTAGGTGTGAGGAGCTCCCGAGGCCTCCTGGAAATCATGGCATTATCTGCACTTGTGGGTCCAGATTCATCCCCACCTGGGGTAGCACATGGGTCTTTATCATATACTGCATGGGTAGTCACAATGGTATGGCCCCAACGCACATGTGAGGCAACTGATGGCTTAGTGGATTAGGTCTGTACAGTTTCTTCACCTCTATCAGAGCACTCTGCGGGGATGTACAACGACAAAAAATACTACAACCTAGCTACATGTGCAATGAATCCTGGGACATGCCTATTGCGCGCATCTTGCGGATGAATGCCAGCATTGTGACATTGCGACATTGTGACATGGGAAACACAAATGCGGACAAGGCACAGACACCCATGACTCCTGTATGTGGATGCATATATATATTTATCCAAAGTAAGGAGGAAAGGCGAGCCGCACTTCCGCAGGCACAGCCGCGATTGCAGCAAACTCCAAAGCACGGGCAGAAAGCAAGGAAACACTGTGTTGAAAAACGGATGTATTTTAATGTTTCCATAAAGATAATAAAATTGTACAAAAAGACATTGGTACAATCAGCAACCACAAAAAGACACACAGAGGCAGGACGCCATGGTACACGACCTGAGCACAACGCGTTTCGCGCTCCACTGAGCGCTTGATCACTTATATATATATATATATACACACACATATATACACACACACATATATATATATACACACACACATATATATATATACACACATATATATATATATACACACATATATATATATATATATATATATATATATATATATATATATATATATATATACATACATATATATATATATATATATGTTCAAAATACTGCCATTCTCATGCAGAAGATTCAAGCTGCACTCTCCACAGTGTTTGTTAGGCAAAAACCGTCCCAAAAATGCTGCCGGATCCACACCTTGTTAGCCAAGATTACCTTCCTTTATTTTTCTTGCAGGGAAATTTGTACAATACAATAACATGGAAATCCTTTAGAATCCAAAACGACCAAAATACACGGGTCCTCCCAAGTGCCGCAATCAGTTTGCTGAGGCGTTCACGCGTTCCGCGGCCAACTCGCCGCTTGTTCACAACGATTTGCCTCATTGTCAAACAAACATTTAAAAAGACATGAAAGCGAGGCAGCCCAAGAAAATAGGGTGTAAACACAGTCAAAGGACTGGTTTTCTTAGGGTGCGCAGTTCCAAAGATAACATGTCGGCCATATTGGCCTAGTGTTTTGGGTAAGTGACCAACAACATTTTACTTACTGCGAGTGTCAGTCCTATACATGCACAGTGAGATACTTACAAAAATTGTATAATTTCACACAGCATATTACATTAAGGTGCATAGATACTCTTGACATTATTTTGGTATTGCCGCTGATAGATGATAAGGCGTGTTACCATATGCATAGTTGAAGGACAACATCAATGCCAGTACCCATGGAGCTTTTTATGTATTGCAAATTTACGAAACATTTTACATGGGAATTATTAATGTAACCACCATGTATTTAGGCAATCTATTGTTCAAAGTAAAGTGCTTAGTGCATTAGCAGCATGTTATATGAACGATAAAGTGCAAAGTGCCATGAAACATTTAGCGTCTAGTTATTCTAACTTCTCTTTAGCGCTGTGGTTGGATCACATGTCTAAATGTAACCCGGTTGACTGGTGCATACCGGGCAACCCTTGTAGAACATAAAGTGCATAGTGCAAAACCACATCAATAACCGCGTTACTCATTGTTTCATCAATTTCATCAGTAAAGTGCATCGTGCTGTAGCAGCATGTTGATATTATTTCACAATTCCAACTCAATATCAGCTCAACCAATATCCAACTACCAATACAGTGCATGGTGCAAATCATGATAGTACGTTGTGTCCTACCTATCTTGCAAATGCCTCAATAAATAGATTATTGTACTCGCATTAAACTGATGCTCGTCGGCATAATCACCAAATCATTTTACATGGGAATTGCAGTGTCCTTTCGTGACCCCTATTGCCCCTCCTCTTTCACAGTCATTTAATTCATTCAGTATAATAGACATAAGAACAATAAGAAACAATCACCTAAAGAGTATTACAAAACCTTAAAACCTTAATTGTAACTGTTAAAACATTGTTGGTGTTAGTACTGTTGCGATTCACCGTCAACACATCTTGTTGCTTTATACCCTTTCAAACCTGATACCGGGGAACTAACAGAATATTCAGGAGAGGTTTCTCTTTTAGATTAAGTGAGGGACTCTAATACCTATACGCCTATTTCCCCTTTAAATAGTTGGTAGATTTGTATACCCCAGGGAAGGATGTGAGTTTGTTTAGCACCCCAGAAAAGTATACAACTCTTCATCGATATTATGTCCATCGGGTTGTTTGCTTTCAAAGTCCAAGATACAGCGGGTTTCTTTTTGTCTTAACATTTTCTGCTTGTTTCCCCACCTTGGACCCATTTCAATTTTGTGTAGTGCAAAGAAACTAAAATTCTCAATATTACTTTGGTGACAATCAGAGAAATGTTTAGCCATGGGGTAATTGGCATCGTTGTGCAGAATTGCACGCACATGTTGTTGGATGCGAATTTTAAGTTTACACTTCGTGCTGCCAATATACCATTTTTGGCAGGGACAAATAAGAACGTAAACCACATGATCAGATTCACATGTGATCCATTGTGGGAGCCATGTTTTTTGGCCTGTCACCGGGTGTGTAAATGCTTCACAATTTATTGCATATTTGCAAATATTGCACCTAGTGCATTTATGAAACCCCTTCTTTTTCATGGTCAACCAGTTGGTTTGTACCTTAGATTCATCTTTGGACATGAAACTCTGGACCAGGATGTCGTTAAAGGATCTATTTCTTCTAAAGCTTATCTGTGGATGACTTTTAAGATTTTTAGCGAGGTCTGGGTCTGCTGTAAGAATATTCCAATGTTTTTGCAAAATGTGTCGAATTGTTTTGGCTTCTCTGTCAAAAGTGAGGATAACCCTATTTTTCTTTTCTTCCTCTGTTTCCTCTTTTTTGTTACGGCAGCTTGTTAGTAAGGTGTATCTCTCTAGCTGTCTAGCTTTCAGAAAAGCCCTTTCAATGACTCGCTTCGGATACATCTGTCGTTGAAAACCAGCAGCTGTGATTTTGCTTTCTTTATCATATGCTTCCAAGGTGGTGTTATTCCGTCTCAGTCTTACAAATTCACCATAGGGGACACTCCAAATAAAACTCTTTGGGTGTCCACTCTGGGCAGGTAGTGGTGTGTTTGAACCCACCTTTTTCCTGTGTAATTCGCATGTGATTTTGTTGTTCACTATTCTTCCATTAATGTCTCGAAAGGTAATTAGAGTCCTGCTGTGGGTTTCAGTGAATCTTAGATTTTTAGAGTTTTGATTCAGTTTTTCAACAAAGTCCAACCAGCCCTTTGCAGTACCCTTCCAGATAATGAACAAATCATCGATGTATCTCAGCCACAGGACAACATTTTGTGTAAATTCGTAATTCGTTTCTGCCCAGACTTCTTGTTCCTCCCATGCTCCCATCATGAGGTCAGCGTATTAGGGCGCAAATGTTGTGCCCATTGCGGTTCCTTGAGCCTGTCTAAAATATTCATCGTTGAAGAGGAAGACATTATTCGTTAAACAAAGATTGATCATTTCCATCACCATTTGAGTGTGTTCCAAGTAGTTCAATGATTTCATATTCAAATAGTGTAAGCACGCTCTTTTCCCATCCTCATGTCCAATGGATGTGTATAACAAAACCACATCCATCGTTGCCATTAGGTATTCCGCTTCCCAAGGGATGTCTTCAATTTTGCACAGAAAATCTGTGGTATCTTTGATGTATGACGGGAGGGCAGAAACGAAAGGGAACAATACTTCATCTGTGTATTTGGACACATTTTCCGAAGCAGACCCTATGAGGCAGACTATGGGTCTCCCAGGTAGGTTTTTCAGATTTTCAGATTTTAAAAATATATCGGAGGTGTTATTGCATGACTGATCCACAGAAATGTTGCTGTGTCTTCAGATATTATGCCTCTTTGCTCCCATCTGTCCAGGAATACTTTCACCGTCTTTTCCAACTCTACCATGGGATTCGACTTCAATTTAGTGTAGCAGCTTGTGTCGGTAAGTTGTTTATACGCCTCTTTGATGTATTCATCTCTGTTAAGTAAGACTATGTTAAGCCCCTTGTCAGAGGGTTTGATTATACAGTTTTTGTGCTCCTGAAGTTCTTTCAGAGCTCGTCTCTCATTCAAGGTTAAGTTGTCTTTAAATGTTGAGTTTTTAGTTCTTCAGCGTAAACTTTGTAATTCCTCAATTACAAAGCTCTGAAACACATCGATGTTACTGTTAACATTGGAGGTCGGATTAAATCTTGATTTCGATTTTAAACTACTTTTGGCCGTCCAGTCTGTGTTGATGCCTACATCGTTGAGATCTTTGGGCCCTGCTGCTGCACCCATGTCTGTGCCACTTTCAAGTTCCATGAGATCTGACAAAATGTCCAATTCTCTAATTTCAATTTCTGTTCTTCCTTTCTGTGCCTCTTTTTTACATTGGTGCCAGCTGTTTGTTGCAAAAAATTTCTTGAGACGCACTTTGCGGATGAAATGGTCTAGGTCAATTCTAGTTTCTACGTAATCATTTTTCGCATTGGGACAAAAGTTAAGGCCCAAACCAAGTACTTTGTGTTGAGTATCAATGAGGGTATGATTTGACAGATTTATTATTTTGAACATACCCTCATTGAGTTCAGCATCACCATTCATTTGCCAGAGCGCAGCAATCTGGCCGGGATATTGTTCTGGGACCCTCCTGTTCCTTTGTCCCCTCCTCGTTTGTTTCGGCCGCCTCTTCCCTTGCCCCGATTTGCATTTCTACCTCTTTTTAGTTTGTTCTTTTTTCCATCTTGGTGCAGCAGGCGCATTTCGTCTAAAAAATGTAGGCGTATCTGTGGCTCCTCTGAATCACTCCCCGTCAGGTCTGATTCTGATGGTGAGGAAATTTCACTAGTGCTTGCTGTGCTTTCTTTGGTGGCTGGTGGTGGCTTTTGCAGGGATGCTTGTCTCAATTGGTCAAATCTTTTTGCAAAGGTATATAATCTTCCTGTTTCATAGTCTTCCTTGTCCCGTAGAAACTTCCTTTGTTTTCTTTGTTGGATTTCTTCCTCATATTCTGTTAGATTCTTCTCCATAATATTCTTTAGTTTTCTCCCTTTGTGTGTTTCTGTGAGTAATTTCAATTTGCCTTCCACTGCGGTTATTTTTTCTAACAATACAATGCGGTCACTTCCTGCATATTTTATTAGCAACAGTAAGAAAGTCTTTGAGCAACCATTTGTGGCGTCGCTCCATTCTTGTAACATAAGTGGATCTTGTTCTTCATTCATATATATATATATATATATATATATATATATATATATATATATATATATATATATATATATATATATATATACACAAATATGAAATAGACGGTGTCAGTCTGGCAGTCCATGTACAAATAACCTTTATTCAAATGTGTAAATGAAAGTCCTCATGGTTTTGTCCTTCTCCCTGCAATTCACCAACCACCCCAAATGACACCCTCCACCCCCTTCCCAAACATCCCTTAACAAACCCATTCACCCCCCCTAAACATCCCTTAACATACCCAAAACTATTCCTCCTCCTCCCCAAACACCACTTAACACACCGCTTCACCCCTTAGCCCTCCCCAAATACCCTAACACATCTTTCCATTCCCTACCCAAACCACCCCTTAACACACATCTCCAGCCCCTCCCCAAACACCCCTTAACACACTTCCACCTCCCTTCTCACCCCAACACACACCTTAACACACCCCACAACCAATCGGTGGTGTGACTAAATGAATGTCAAGTAATCAGTGGCAGTGCTGTGACATGCCTTTGCCTGCTGGGCTAGGAGGAGGACAGTGAGCGTCTGCTGGACTGTCCTCAAGGGCTCTCAATGTCAGATTTCTCAGTTGTGCTCAATGAGGTGGTGGGTGTAGGTTTGGCAGACAACACGGATTGCATGAGGGACAGAGAGGGCTCCATTGTCTCCATATATGGCATGCATGAGTCGGAAGCCCTGGGGAGTGCCGTCTGTACCCTCCATCCTTCTCTGGCTCTGATGTGTAATTGCACCCACCAGCCTGATAACTCTTCCACAGAGCTGTGATAAATGGCACCCAGCATTTCCTGATGCACTTGCCTGGCATGGCTGGCTAGGCCCTCCTGATTTGTGTGCCTTGTCTCCATCACACAGAGGCAGGTGATAATGGATAGGTGATGGCTCTCTCGGTAGCTATTTCGATATGCATGGGACTCTCCCACCGGATGCACTGTGTGGTGTTATGTGTCCTGCTTCCTGCTGTGGCTCACGTGTGTTAGTACGGAGGTGATCATGGGGCACAAATATGTGGACCACACACACCTGTAACACCCCCGCCCCCATAAATGGCCCTTAATCCTGCACCAGAAGTGTGCCTTTTGAGTTGGCTGTGTCATCCCCAGTCATGCCATTACCTGGATGCACCGAAATTAGTTACGAGGGCGGAATGTGCTGAAGGAGGACATTCTTGCCAACATCCACAGGCTTATGGAGTGTTGCCTCTGGATGGGGTGACATGGCTTATTCTTCAGCTGGGCTTTTCCTGTGCAGTCTTGGTGGCGGGCTTGTGCTGGCTGGGCAGATGGAGTGACCTGTACTGTTTACTCATGGGTCCCTGGCTTTTTTTTGGTGGCATGGGTGGGTGCATCCTTTTTAGTGGATTTTGGCTGGTTAATAGAGGTTGCGGTACTTGGGGCACTGAAGCTTGCTGACGGAGCTGTGGTCCCACCTGATCTTAAGCACAATGCACCCTCTTCATCACTGGTGGTGTCCTCTGTGGATGTGACATGTGGTTAGTCCTTGTGCAGAATTGTAGAGGAGCAGGTGGACACATTCTCCTTAGTCACCGCCCCCTCACCCCTGTTTTATTGGAATGACAAACAAAGAGCGACAACTGGGAACCCATGCACAGGTTTATGCAACGTGTCTATACCACGTCCATTATATGAAAGACGATATGTACTCAGACAGCCATTCAGAAGATACCATCACGTTGAAACAGTGGAAGAAAACTACCAAGCAGGATGTCCCTTGCCGAGTTGACGGAATGCAGCCATGGATAAAATGGTGCACAACATGGATGTACGTTAAACAAAGTCTAATGATGGCAAAACAATGTCTCAAAGAGGATATATAAACCTATGCTGAAACAATATGAAAATACTTAAGAATGACGATGTAACTGAAGCACTAAAAGAAATATGTACTCCATGATGCTGTACTTGCAAACACAAAGAAGAAGTTAGTAACTCATTGGTCAATAACTGTATTTATACTGAAACGCAAGGTAGAACGAATACATAGCTTGCTTATAAGAGGTATATATTCAGGTCCTTATTCACAGAGTCCCTTTATTTTCCAAAGGGGTTTTGCCATTATAAAATGCTTCTGTGAATTAGACCTTCAATGTTTATGATGACCACTGGAACAAGATGGACGACGGTTCATGTCAATCAACCCAACTACCTGAAAATATGAGCCCATGACCTTAACGCGGAAAGATGATAAAGAAGCAGTTTTCCTTGCAAAATAGTGGTGTGCATTGGCTTGAAACCAAGGATGCTATTTCGAGAGATGAAGGAAACGCACAAAGGGAGCAGAGTCTAACAAGCAGACCATGTGCAGGACATATTTCCTAAAGATTAGGAGGAACAAGAACACTTACTGATGCCAAATATTGGACATTTAAAGGGCATGAAGGGTAGAGTGAGCAAGTCTCTAAAGGCCAAGAGAAGCAACTGCATCCAGCATAATTGAATCAAATGGTGTTAAATGCACCGTCAATATGAACAATTTCATGGTCTTGTAGCACGTGATGAAGAGTTTGCAAACAAGGGCTATTCATTAAGCCTGAAGCTAAGATAATGATGTGCCTACACTCCCTTGAATGTCCCAAGACAGTGCAGACTGGCAAGGTCAGTCTTCAAACAGAAGACACTGGCATGAGACCTACAGTTGAGAGAGGATGGACTAATTGGGAAACAAGGGACGAGCTGACATATCTCCAACCACCTGGGTTTAGTTTCTATGTACATACTGCTAGCAAGACGAATGTCCAAGGTTGGATTTGAGTTGCCAACCAATTAGAATATCCTGCCATTCACCTTTACATACAATGTTGCAAAGTATTATTCCGCTGCGACATTTTCTGCTATGACGAGTGCCTTAAACCACGTGTTTAGAAATAGTTCAGGGTGTGTCCCACATATAAGAAACCGCCAATGAGCGACTAACATGCTCATTTGCTATAGGTAGACATGATCCATTCCCACCGCTCGATAGGTTTTGCAGTTTGCCACACAGGATGGCATCATATATGATGCATCTAGCATTATATAAGCTAAATGCAAACGAAAAGACATTGTGATCTTGCATGAATCGATTTGATGAATGTTTATTCGCCCTGCTTTACTTCTTTGAGATTAAAGCAGTATTTTACCATCTCCTTTGAGTCTGTCCAGTTGTTTGGTCTGAAATATTTTATTGGTAATTCCATCTAGCACAACAGATGCTTCAAGGTACTAGAGCACAGCATTTGTCACCCATGTTATATGCATTAGGTTCACCTGCATACATGTGGGTCAAGGTATGTTTTTGTGCATTTGCAACATCTCTGGATGTGATATGTACCCTCCAGTGGTGACAGGGAGCATGGCTCATGTTTTTGGCAATATGGGGTCTATGCTGCCTGTATAAGTGCTATGTTTACTTACTTGATGTATGATTTGGGGGTTTGACATGTGTGACACATATCTGCTTGTGGCCTTAATGTGGGATGCGGTCATGGCACCCCTGCTATGTTCATGTTGGCCAGGTGTCTTCCACTTTACGCTACATGGACATTTCACCACTAGTAACTAGGTCTATGGCTCCCTACCCACTGTATTGATAAACATATGTGTCTAGGACACCGCTGGCGAACTGTGTGCTTGTCCCGACCAGAGCTTTGCCACTTCCTCTAATGTGAGTGCTGTCTACTGCTGATGCTGCTTTATCCTCCCATGGGCACATGGAAGGGTCTGGAACAATTGCCCTGTGGTCAGATATCATTTTGTGGACCTCTCCTCTCTTCAGGTCATCCCATCACTCTTTAATTTCTCCCTTTTGTGCAGACACGTGCAGGCACATCCATTTCTTTGTCCCCCAACCTGTCTCATATATGGGCACAATTGGCTGGGGCTGTCTTAGAAATGTGGTGGCCAACAATACTGGGTGCTTCCTCATTCACTTCCTCGACTAATACCATTAGCTCCTGCTTGGAGAACTTCCTGCTTGGAAAACTTTAGTTTCCATTTCCTTCCATCCGGTCCTTGAGAGCCTGAACAGTCCCCTGAGTGCTGGCTGCTTGTCACCTTTGATGAATGGCTTCCCCTGGCTCTGGTTGACTGGTGGATTCAACTCCTGCGCTGGCTGCCCTGTGAGGTATCTGCACATGCAGTGTTTTCATATCCAGTACTGTCATTACTGGATACAGTGACATTTTATGTTTTGTCTTGATGCAATTTCAATATATTTTTGCATCCAGTAATTGCTGTTAACGGATGAATGGTGGTAAAGGGCTAATCATTTGGTGCGCCCCTCTTTGCCACAGGCTGTATTGGTATTAAGTGGACTTAGATTTTCCAGATGTTTTAACGCCAAACTCTTAATGAAGCACCATGTTGGTCAAAAGGCATATGTGTTTAATCTCTGGGGAAAAGAGGACCGGAGGTAGAAATATGATAATACATCTTTCATTAAGACCAGCCTCTGAGCGCAGGACCGGAATTCAAACCTATATTGCGGTGTGTTATCGTGCTTCCAAACGCGTGGCCCGTAGCTATCTTCCCGATCATGATGGACAAACACGTCAATGCTGCTCTAACATCTACACTCTGGGAATCATTGTGTGGTGAGCGAGTTTTGCGAGAGCCCGCGACCAATGGGATCTCGCAAGACTTGGTGCGCAATGCGAGTTGGGGAGAGTGCACACACTGGAGCGGGAGAAAGAGGGAGCAAGACGACTGGCCCGGCAGATATATATATATATATCTCTCTCTCTCTCTCTCTCTCTCTCTCTCTCTCTCTCTCTATATATATATATATATATATATATATATATATATATATATATATATATATATATATATATATATAAAGCCAGAGAACAAATAAGAAAAGTATGCAGATACTGCCTATGTTGTCACACTCACCTGTGTTATTAACTGAACATTTGATTACCTGTTACTGAGTGATTAAACCTTACCCTGTCACTCCAATCATCTTGTGGTCATCATTACATAACATAATTGGCAACGAGGAGCATGAGATTCTCCACGCAGTCGAGATGCAAGGCGCCAATCCAACCCCTGCTTTTATTCAAATGCCAGGTAGTCCTGCCATTACGTGGCCTTACTGGGAACCCCTTTTCACCACCTACCTAGATGCGGTGGGAGTCACAGACTACCACCCTGCTAGGAAAAGAGCCATCCTACTGAAAACCAGGGGGGTGGAAAGGCAGAGGATATTTGCAGGCTTAAACCCCAAGCTGGTGGGGGATCACGGTGATGACATCTTTAAAGAAACCATCAGGCGCATAGTAAAATGGTTTTCCAATAAAGAGAATACCGTCCTACACCGAATTAAGTTCTACAATAGGAAACAAGAAGTTTCAGAGACAGTGGACAACTATGTTACACGGATAAGAGCGTTGGTGGCTTTTTGCGACTTAGGCAACAACACAGAGAACATGATCTGTGACATGCTTGTGGTTCACACCAACTTGAGAAAGATCCAGGACAAATTCTTTGAGGAAAAAGATTTGGCTCTTGATGAAGGCATTCAGATTTCCAGAGCCATTGAAGAAACCCTCCATCGGGCACAAAGAAATGATGGGAAGTGCCCCAAACCCGGAGGTGCATGCCATGGAGTACCGCAGCCACAAAGAGAAATCCAGGTGGGATAACAAAGATGACCGAGCCAGCAGAACAGAACCATTGAAATGCCATAGTGCACTAGCACCCGACACTTAGCCAACAATATGGAGTGTCCAGCCAGGAACAAAGAGTGTTCGAAACTGCTGCAGGTTCGGCCACATGGTAGTTGCCTACAAATGGAAACACAAGAAAATTATGTCAGTAGACGTGGAACGCTGTGCAAGAAGCGAGGAATCGTCAGACGGGGACAAGCTGACCGTTATCATGGTCAATAGCGTCAGAGCAAGAAGAGAGACGCCGCACTGCTCAATCATGGTTGACGGAATGGAAACCAGAGTCATGGCTGACTCCTGTTCGCACTTGACCATTCTGCCAATACGCATGTACAAAGAGAAGATGAGTTGAGACAAGGTGGACGTTTTGAAGACCAAACACAAACCCACAGTGTTAGTCTGCCGCGGTACATTAAAGGCACAGTAGAGTTCAAAGGAACGAAGAAATATACCAAAGTATACTTTTCTAAGACTGGCCCTTCCATGCTTGGGTGGGATGATAAAGCAAAGCTGGATATACAGCTCGACCCCAGCGCAAGCGATCAGGTGCTATCAGTGACAAGTGGAGGAGCGTCGGAATTGGAAGAGTATTTCCCAGAGTTATTCTCAAAGGGACTGGGCAGAATTAAAAACTTTGTGCACAAAATCAAGCTACTCCAGAATGCCATCCCGGTCAAACACAAAGTCAGGCCGCTAGCAGCCACAGCAAGGCAAGCACTAAAACAGCAATTGGAGAAGATGGTCGATGAGGGCGCGAGAGAGTCCATACAGTCATCAGAATAGTTAAGTCCGGTATTGATCATAAAGAAGTAAGGCTCAAATGACTTGAGAGTATGCATAGACTTGCGCAGTCTAAACCTAGAAGTCATCACAGACAGTTACCCAATTCCCAACATTAATGAGTTAATTTTAATGATGAAGAAGGCGAATGTCTTTTCAAAGCTGGACATGCGCGAGATGTACCGCCAAATCACGCTACACAAGGAGTCAAGACCGCTGACAGCATTTATTGCCCCGTTTGGTATCATATGGCATTTATAACGTGCTTATACACAAGTGGAATGTTCCAATAGACGAGAATGCCATTTCGATTGTCCTCGGCTGCATCCGCTTTTCAACGGAGGATGGGCTCCTTACTGAAAAACATGAGGAATGTAGCCTACATCCAAGTTTACATTGCTATATATACATATCTTTTTTTTTAAAAATTATATACGGTTTAAAAAAAACCTTTACAAATAGAGCAAATAAAAGGAATTTCATCAGACAATAAGAAATAAGACATTACATATTCATGCATAATACTAATAAAAAAGAATGTTAAATTTCATCCAACAATATAAATATGACATTGAAAAAAGTAATTACAGAACAATCTCTCAAACACATAAACGAATTCAAATTCATACTCTTAATAAAAGACGATATCGCAAGGCCATCCCAGGTAGTCTGTGAATTTTTGACATCTCCACCATAAGGTTTCATTATTCAACACACAGTTTGTCACCTGAAATCTTTCCATGAATTTCATCCTACGATCAGTTAGGCCATTGCAATATAAGAGCAAGTGCATAATCATTTCAACCGGTGCATTACAGAATCTACAGCAACTGTTACTAGCAGAAATAATCATTCTCCGAAGTTGAATTTCCCTTGTTGGAAGCAAATTCCAGCGGAATCTCATCAGTATGGACCTATAGAGTCGAGACGGGAAAAAAGCGAACGTATTAGAAAGCAGCCCCCGTTTTTAAGTTTGTCATCGATGGATAAGAAAGGAACATTTTGGTTGTGGTAATCCAATCGTGATTCAACAGTCTCCTCTTAACTTTAGTTGGATTTGCCACGAGTATTTCAACATTCAGGGATAATTTGGATAATAATGTTTCGCATTTTCTGCCGAAATCAGCCAGCAAATGGTAATGAAAAGTAGAATTGGTTGAAGTCCAAAGTGCCTGGCCCATAACTTCATTAACTGTGCTTGTGGTCGGAGAGCTCCACTTTGCAAATAATGCAAGCATACACCATTTAACTCGGGCTCTTAAGGAGACTGTACCCAAGTCAAATCTGATAGCTGCAGGGGAATCGCATTGGGGACATTCAACAGTTTACACCAAACTCTAGCCTCAATAAGATCCAGCACTTTAAAGATAGAATTCCCAGAGTTCCCGACCATGTGTGAGATTTGGGACAATTTTACCCTCATAAAATGCAAGTACGGGTTTTGGGGAAAATCAGAGGTATTTGCAATCAAGCTTAATAGCTTGGGTCTGCAATAAGTTGCCCTTTTGGGACAGTGGGCCTCATTACAAGTATGCTGGTCCGGAAATAGCATTGCTGGTATATCCGTAACGGCACCTTTTTTCCAGACCGGTGTAGTCTGAGTTGTGATGCCGGTAACACCAACATCGCAAGTGACCTACCGCATCCAGTAACACCGTTGCCGGTATCTGCGGAGATACGCAGCAGCCGTGCCTGAGATACCGGCATGGCGTAAGTAAGTGCACATTCCAAGGTGCACGGACAAGCAATCACCGGCATGGACATGCCGGTAACAACGTGAAAACGATGTCGGAAACACTGGCATCGCAGACCAGGCTTTAAGTGGATTCTGGTGTGTAGAAATATGCCACAGGTTCTCAAAATCAGCACAAGTGGACCCAATGGGCTGTGCAACAGCACAAAAGGAGAACTCCTACATCCCACACACATTCCAACACCACAATGCTAGCAGTAGCTGTAGCAGTACTGGAGCTGGAAGCCATGCCTGCTGAGCTATTGATTGAAGAGTCAGTGAGGCGGAGGATGCAGCGGAGGCGTATGAGGAGAAGGAGGGCTATCATGGCCCAGCAAATCCCCAATGTGCAGTAGGTTGTAGCCCGCAGGCAGCCACCAATCCCTCGCCTAAGGGCCACCCCATTCAACCTCACCCCCGGTCAGATCTACACCCTGTACAGGCTAGACAGGGACACCTTCACCTCTATAGTGGACCTGATACATGATGACTTGGTGAGCCTCATTAATATCCGCACAGCCACCCCCCCCTTGCTGACGGTAGTGTCTGTGCTACACTTTCTTGCCACAGGCACATACCAGCACACAGTTGGGCAGCTGCATGGGATCTTCCAACCCTGTTTCTCCCGTGTGCTCCCTTGTGCTCTTCCAGGTGCTTGATGCACTCCTGTGTCACGTATAGGACCACATCAGCTTACCCTGGACTGCTGATGAGGTGAGTGCCACAAAAATAGCATTCCATGACCTTGCAGGCATGCCTAATGTCATTGGTGCGGTGGACTGCACACATGTAGAGCTAGTTGCCAGGCATGCTATGGAGGTAGTGTACCGCAACAGGAAGCTGTTCCATTCACTCAACGTACAGATGGTGTGTGATGCCCGCCACCCCATCACCCATTTCTAAGATTTTCTGGCTCAACACATAACTCCATGGTGCTGTGGAACTCTACGCTGCCTTGGTACATGGCACGACACGCTGGACATCGTACATGGCTGCTGGGTGAGTCCAACTACAAGGCAATGTGCAGTGTTGAATTGGGGGGGTGGGGCAGTAACTACATAGCATACCTGGGCTGCTTGGTGAGTCCAACTACAAGGCCATGTGCAGTGTTGAATTGGTGGGGGGCAGTAACCAGCACAGCATACCTGGCTGCTGGGTAAGTCCAGCTACAAGGCCATGTGAAGTGTTGAATTGAGTGGGGGCAGTAACCAGCATAGCATACCTGGCTGCTGGGTGAGTCCAACTACAAGGCCATGTGCAGTGTTGAATTGGAGCGTGGGGGGCAGTAACCAGCACAGCATACCTGGCTGATGGGTGTGTCCAACTACAAGGCCATGTGCAGTGTCGAATTGGGGGGCAGTAACTACATAGCATACCTGGGCTGCTGGGTGAGTCCAACTACAAGGCCATGTGCAGTGTTGAATTGGAGCGTGGGGGGCAGTAACCAGCACAGCATACCTGGCTGATGGGTGTGTCCAACTACAAGGCCATGTGCAGTGTCGAATTGGGGGGGCAGTAACTACATAGCATACCTGGGCTGCTGGGTGAGTCCAACTACAAGGCCATGTGCAGTGTTGAATTGGGGGGAGGGGCAGTAACCAGCACAGCATACCTGGCTGCTGGGTGAGTCCAGCTATAAGGCTATGTGAAGTGTTGAATTGAGTGGGGGCAGTAACCAGCATAGCATACCTGGCTGCTGGGTGAGTTCAACTACAAGGCCATGGGCAGTGTTGAACTATGGCCCAGTATGACACCCATGACCAGTGGACGTGGACACTGCATGCATGAATCCATCATTACTCCTACTGCAATTTCCTGAACCAATTACCAAACCGCAGTGAAAGTACAAAGAGGCCGGATAGGGCATTACAATGCGAAGGTAGATGAAGATAAGAGCAAGGAACATCATTACCCACAATTGTAATACTAGTAAACCTCAAACATTGAAGGGGACATGACCCTACCCAGTGTTTTGAGTAAATGAAATGTGCAAGTGTGTAGGTGTAACTCAAGGTGCATCACAGTTGTAGCATGCCAGAGTGCAAGACCTTGACAGCCGTGTCTCCATGTATGAAAAATATACAGTGAATGCATAACTACATCTATTCCATACATTGATAAACTAAAAACCACATGTACCAGAATGCACCACACCATAGTGACAACAACAAGCAAAAACACAGTCAAGCAAATCCACAACTCATGATGTGCAGCCACAGAATGCAGAGGCTACCACCCCCAATACATATTTTGGCTGCACACATACGTGACAGGTACAGTTTGCCTGTTAGTACCGGTTGCATGTTTTCATAACGGATACTTTTAAATTCAATGGGCCTCATTACGAGGTTGGAGGTAGCCATGCTGCTATTTGCAGCATGGCTGCTTCCAAACTCGTTCCAACTCCGGCCTGGTGAATGGAGCAATTACCGGTCCATTCCGAGGTTGGAGGGACCGGTAATTCCCCATTCACCAGGGCCATTCCCCATTCCCATTTGAGCCCCCATAGGGCTCAATGGGAGGGGGGAAGCGGCAATAACAGTACCGCAAATTGCAGTACCATTATTGACCCCGATGTCCCTTTGCAGGTCCCGTCCTTAACGCCTGCAAAAACCAGGCGTTAAAGAAGGACCCGCAAAGGGAACTCGTAGTAGGGCGGTAAGGGATTACCAGCACTGGTGCCCTTACCAGTGCCGGTAATCCCTTACCGGCCACCTCGTAATGAGGCCCAATGTTTTTAGACCGTAACTTGCAAAACTGAAAAAACACTTAACTATTTATTTCCCACTAATATATGGTTTTTATGGGGGTCGCTGCCCAATTCACCGTTTCCCACCACTAAATACCATCCGCCACCCTTTTTGAAAATATTCAACCCTTCACCCTACTACCCTACACACACATATGTTATCAATATGTCTTTTTTACATATGAGATACGATATAAAAGCATGTCTATATAAAGGATTCGTAATAAAGACTGCATACCATTACTACCACAATATCACAAATGCATATCATCTAAATGCTAAAAGTACCTTGGTACATGGACATATAGTTGATTTTCATTTGTAACACATTAGTGACATTTACATCCATTCCATGTGTGTCGTCAGTTGTACAGAAAGTGTTTCAGGTCAAGCCATGTGAAGGCAACTGCACAACACACACCCCACGCGCATCCTGACAAAGTGCGCTTCTGGTACATGAAAATGAACATATGCTATCTAAACTCAATTTTGCTTGTGCATGTTAGGTTTCTGAAATGAACACTGTATAGCCTGTGCCAACATGACATGACCAGGGAATTGACATGTACACTTTCTGTTTCTCCCGTGCAGGTGATGCTGGGTATCCCCTGATGCCATGGTTAATGACCCCCGTCAGGCAATCCCAGAACATCCACGAGCAGGCGTACAACCGTGCCCATGTACGTACTTGCAGCACCATTGAGCAGGCATTTGCCCTGTTGAAGGCCAGGTTCCACTGCCTCAACAGATCGGGGGGAGAACTGATGTACAGCCCTGAAAAGGTTGGGAAGATTGTGCTTGCATGGGCCATGTTGCACAACATGTGCATCAGACGCAATGTCCCCCTCCCCCCGACATGGACATGCTGCCATCAGAGGCTGAGGACGATGATGATGAGGAGGCTATTGCACATCCCCACAATGGCAGGGATGGATGTGTCACATGTGGGAACCTTATGAACCCACTACTTTTGAGCACCTTGCGGGAAGTATTGACCCACTCTTCTATACTATGCGGAATCACTCTGCTAGTTATCAGCAACAATGGCAGCAAAACTCTTGTGCGGGCCAAAGACCTCAAATACACGTTCTTCAACACACAAAAAGATGGATGCACAACCTGCCATCCATGGTGCATGTGTGGTGGAATAGAGCACACACTGCAGAAAATGTGCCAGTGGGATCCATGACAAGCAAACAGAGTGCAGAGGGAAAAGCAGCACTTTGCAAGTGAAACTCCAAAATTCGCCTGTAAATGACATTTCCTTTGTTGCTAAAAATGCCAAAATGCCTGTACACAACACTTCTCAACATTCAAAATCTTGCTTGGCGTTAAAATTCTAATGAAGCATTGTGAATGTACAAAGTCCTAAAATGTGAAGAGCAAAACACTTTCTCAGAAAAACTGGATTGACTGCGGATGACAGCTCCTGTCAAAATCTGTGTGCAGCACACAGGGCTACCTGTGAATGACAGCCCTGTCAGATGGGCTCTCCTGATGAAACTTCAAAGTGATGTAAACTAAAAGTCTTCCGGATTAGCAAACATAAAAGGATTTGTTGCTGAAAAGAATACAGATCTCAGTTGTTTTTGATCCCACAGGTTTAAAGCTAAGAAAGTAACTTATCCATGTCATTTGATGCAACTAGTTTGGTTTCTGCTGGATTTTAAGAAATTAAGAATAAATTAGCCTGGCTGGGCCTGCTAGGAGTGGAAAAACAGGTTTCTCCAAGAGGGAGGGAACTCCTCTCAGCAGAAACTCACTGATAGATGATAATTGTGGGTTAGGCCAGACTTTCATCTACAGCCAGGGAATGAACAATGGCAGATCCCTAGGCTAGGAAACGGATGTGTGAAGGAGTCGTAAACTGCTCCTTGTAGGAATTCCCCAAAGGAGGGGGCTGCTCCTTGAGCTCCAGGGAGAGACAACAGGCGGGCCATTTGCTGCTAAAAATAAATAATGAACAATTTTAGACTCATAACATGTTATACAAAGTGGTAAAAAATATAAAAAGGACAGATTTGTTATTCCAATTTTTGGCCTTACATTTCAAGAGGCGGTGGAACTGTGTAACATGTTCTGGACAGGAATGACAATATATGTCGTTTTATGTGAACTGTATTAATGCTAGAATTGTGAAATGTTACACACACATCCCTATGGTAAACACACAAATTTGTGGAAATTTGCAGAAAGTTTGGAAAATGTGTTCATGGTGAAACGGACAAAATTCTGCAGAAAGGCGAAACAAGGTCTCTCAGCTGCAGGATTTTGATGAACAGATACTATATAAAATTTTAAATCTGTGTGTGTGATTTTTGTAGAGGTTACTAATGTATAAATAGGTATTTAGGACAAAATTCAGTTTGGCTAGGGGAGGTTTCTCAGAACTGTAAAAGCTAAACCATAAATGTGTCATCATCCGCCCTTGATCCAATCACTCAGATACAATGACGGAGATGAGGTCCTGATCCAATCCCAGTTCACAGGGGCAAGCTTAATTAAGCTGGCTCATACACCCATTTTTGTGATGTCATTTGAAAGGATAAATAGAGACAGCTGACAACACATAGAGACTCACTCACAGACTCACCTTCCTGATTTCAGCGAAGCACTGTGTTCCAGCATTCAACATCCATCCTTTAACATCCTTCCAGATACAGATGCCAAGAATCTTGCCAAGCAGTAGCTGAACCATTTTCAGCAAGGCCTCAATCCTCAAACTTTTTCTCACAAGCCAGTGAAGCGCTGTGGTGTGGGAAATCATCCTGAACTAGCATCCTGAAACAATCCGGCTTGCTACCTTAAGGCTTGCCTGATGAACTTGCTATCCCGCTGATTGAAATACCCAGAAACAAGAAGGGCAGATCCTGTGCAAATCCGGTGACCAGCCTTACTGATTAAGTTCTGCGCCTGATGTGCTGTCTTCCTTGATAGACCCAATCCATTGACCAGAACCATGACTGTCCAAACGTCTTAAATCCCAGTGGATTGTGAGTATTAATAGGACGCTAAAGAACTTTTGTATACCTTGCTTATCTTGTTCTACTCTAATCTCTGAACTATCCCTACTGTCATAAACTGTAACAGTGTCAAAATCTTTAGTGTTATTTTCTTCTGTCTAGTTGCTAAAGCGCCATTTTCATAGTCATCTTTATTTGTGTAACTCTGATCCATAAATCCCACTTTGAGTCTTTGGACTGGTGCCACTGGGAAAGTGATGGGGATCTGTTACTGAAGTCATGAGTCAGTCTCAGAGCATACTGCGTCCCGACTTGGTGACCTAGCCAAACACTCTAGCCTTGAGTAAAAGCATAAGCCATATTTTCTGATTCTAAACTGAAGTCTTGTCCAATTCTTGTGTCTTTATTTTTGAAAAACACCTCTCACTAGAACCTCTGTAACTCCCTCAATTTTTTATGATAGAAGCAAAATTTCACCTCCCTCTTGTACCTAACATCCTTAGCTATCTCTACATCCCAAAACTGCAGTGCTAAACAGTGTGATTGACCCGTTATATCAATAATTGCATAAGGAAAAGTTTGCCGCAAATTGACATTTTGAAGAGTTTCACATGTGTGAATTAGCTTTAAATTATTTCTCACTTTGACTTTGAGATTTTAAATGTTTTCTTTTGATTAAATCATTGCTTTTGTTTGCTTGCATCTGTTCAAAGCGGCTCCCGTAGAAATTTATAATAATTTAAGCATTTTTGACCACATTTGGTGTTTTTGCTCAGCCAATTTCAAAGCCAACCTGACAGTTGAAAAGTCAATTCCGTTTTTCTCTTGTGTTGAGAGGTGGAAGGTGGGATTGATATTCTGTTTGATCTGTGTTATTCCTGAGTACCTGCTGTCTCCTCACATCTATTTAAATTGCCTATTGGGGGCTTGAGGGGTGTTGCAGGGGGAACCCTTAACCATAGTGCTATCTGTTCTAAACCAATCCAAAAGTATTCTTTTCTTTGCTGCATTTGTTTTTGTGCTCATTACTTGATTCCTAGTGCATTAAAAATATTATTCAGTGTTCTGTCACCCCATTAATGATTGTTGTTACTTATTAAAATATATTGTGATTAAAATTCTAAACACATAGATAAATATTTACCTTTGCAAACTAGCCTGATTCCTGGGTCAGTGTGACCGGGGGGTCTCAGGGGAAGGGTGCGATATGAGTGGTATATCATTCAGAATATTGACCTTATAGATACAAATAAATAAGGGTTTCATTTGCGCACTACATGCTGGGCGATACTTGGGTATGTGCCAGATTGAAATCACTTACAGCTTGGGGGCTCGGTGCCGGGATCCTGAATTTGACATACTACTCGTGACAGCCTAACACAGCATACTAGCCGGCAGGGTACATACACCTTGTTGGGTTGACATACTGTGCTACACTGTACAAGCACCCCTCAAAAGCAATACTCAAAGGAATTGGGCCTGTTTGCAAAAGTAAATTAACCCTGAGATAAGTCAGAAAGAAATTAATATTTCCGGAATGGCAACCCCAGTGGAAATTAATATTCCTAGGCAAATTGTTTGTCAGGGCTGAATAGCCAGAACAGGATGAATAGGTATGGCTGCAGGAAATAAAACAACAAATCACTGCAATCGACCTTGATACCTGACAAGACAAGGGTCCATTACATCCAGTGCTTAGCGAACTATACATGGCCACAAAAATAATAGAGGAGCCGTGTCAAATTGCCAAAATAGTGGCCTACCTGTACCTCCACATAGGAGTCATACCGGAAAAGCATGCAGACAATATAGATTTGACACAGAGGCAAGTGGAAGCACTGCAGAAAATCAAGAGCAATCTAGACTCTGCAGAGCAAAGGCTCCAGGATAGCAGAGAATCAGAAACCGAGGCTAGGCAGTATATCACCAAACTTCAAGAAGATCTGGCTCTCTTACAGCAAGAGAATGCAGAACAAAATACTCAAGTATAGACACTGCAAAAAGAGGGTCAGGAAAGGTTGGACTCTTTACAACAGAGTCAACAAAAGCTCGCGCACCAATTAACTTTTAATAGAGTTTGCGGAGAACAGGTGGTCATCATACAGGACCAGATAGACAAACTAAAAGAGGAAAATAATAAATTAATTATTAAAGACATCCACTCTCAAGAGGAGTTTCATGAGGAACGCCAAAAAGCTAGTGTATTTAAAAAACAGAGGGACGACCTGGCTGCACAGAGGGGTACTCTAACTCAGGAAAGGGACGCCTTAGGCCAGGAAGTCAGCCAATTAAAAACTAAGTTGGAGGAAAGAAAGCTGGCCCTTCAGGAGTTTGGTGAAATCAAAACAGATTATGAAAAGCTGCTAGAGCACATGAGGCGGTTGGAGGATGCTCTGGCAAAGAACACTCAAGCCAATAAGGACCAAACTCAGGAGGTGAGTCTCCTGCAGCAATAATTACCCAGTATTTCCAATCTAGTCAGGAAGCACAGAGAGACAATGAGGCTCTCTGTGAAAAGAATGACAGGCTCCACAAACAGATAGCTGTGCAAGAACAAATCATAGAGACAAGTAAGGCCTTAACAGAGGAGCAAAAGGGTCAGATTTTGGCATGTCATCAGGGAATAGGGGCTGAAAGAGATGAGGTAAGATGGGAAAGAGAAACCCCTGAGCATAACCTCAGGACCCCTGTCATCAGGGACTTTAATCCCTTCAGTTCTATGGACTCTACCACCCTCATGCCCACTGGCTCATATGAACCAAGGGCCATGGGATGGTAGACTTCAGCACAATGGGAAATATGGGACTGACAGATCAGCGCCTCCCAGAAGTGGATGGGTGGGCATCTATGTACAGATTCCCAAATATTAGGGCCAGCCTCTCTGATCAGGGAGACTCCAGTGAGGGGAGAATCAGAGAACTGGATCCTCAAAAATATCACCTACCAAGGGATCAGTTAGTCAAATTTGGTGGCCAATTCCATGAAACTAGGCCCACAAAGAGCATTTTAAAAACCTTTTCCCAGCTAGGGCAGTGGGAGGTGGGGCACTTAGCCAATCTGGGGAGCAAGGGAGAGTCAGAAGACTCGTCTGAGCGCCAAAGGTCTCAAGAGACTAGGCCCCCACATTCTGAAAGCCATTCCCAAGCCCGCAGAATCAGGGAGAGCCTAGAGGATCAGATAGCCACCTCCTGTAGCAGTGCCTCTGAGTCAGAGGATCAGTGGACAAGGGTGACCAAAACTAAAAAGGCCAACAAATTTAAGAGGGCCCTACTGAAAGATCCGCTGAAGCAAATAAAGGCCATTGGGAGCGTCATAACGCCCTATCATAAAAATGTCAAATTTTCAGTTTGGGGGCACCTCGAGTTGTATGAGCAAATGATGGATACTTTACACCTGAAGGATAGCCAAAGTTGCATTCAATATGTCAAGTGGAGATTTTCCCCTGAATACCACTCAAGATGGTCCATCTATAGGGTGGCCATCTTAAAGCATTTCTCAATACATAGAAACCCTCAAGAGGCCTGCAAGGCGGCCTACAATCTGCGATGTGGGGAAGACCAGGCCCCACAAGAATTTGTACAAGAGCTTAAACGTGCCTTTGCGCAGACCACCAGGAGGGTGTGCACATACACTAGGGAGTTCATCAATACCTTCTTTCATGCACTCCCTAAATACATTATAATCCAGCTGGTGAGGGACTTTCATGAGAAGAGATCACTAGACTGGGTCATTGAACAAGCAACTTGCATTTATGAAGTGCAGAAACTGGTAGGAAATAAAAGTGTCAATAAAAGCCCAAAACCAACCAACACCCCTGCTGCTGCTAAGGTGGCGGAGGTGAAGGTTGCCCCCATTTTAGATCTGGAGATGGGGGGGCCCAAAAATATTCCTGTGCAAATCCTCCTAACCAAAGACCCAGAAGGCCCTCGGGCCAATCCCAAACAAGTAGTCAGGGAGGTAACCCCACAAATGGAACCCCTAACTCCCCTGACTATATCAGCCCTTGTTACAAGGGCAGCAGACCCATCCTGGGCTATGTGTGGACTCCCCCAGCCCAAGGGGTGGGGGATCCAACCAGGCAGCTGCCAACCCAGGAAACTTCCCTCCTAAATTTCCCCAGGAGGGCAGTAATTCCCCAAATGCCGGGTTGAGTTTCTTTCCCCGGTACCCGCTAAACGTCAACCCCCAAAACAACCCTTCTTTCTTTGCCCACTTTCCTGAGCCCAGACAGCCCAGTCCGGGAGAGGGGAGGCCAAGGGTGGAGGGGTACCAGAACTATCCCAACCAAGGGTATTATGGGAGAAGGGATAGTTACCCTTCCCGTGATCAACCTAGGATGGACCAGAGAACCCTGTACCAGCCAGAGCGGGTGTCCCAACTGGAGCGCCAGGTCCAGAACTTGGCACAGGATCTGGGTCGCATGTTGAGGGCTCAGTAGAGCCCTCAGATGAACATGGCGGCCCAGAACCCCTCAAATCAAGGGTCTGATACTTCAGAGCAATGACAGGAAGAGAACCCTGACAACCCACCGTTTCCCAGGGAGGAGGCACAGGGGAAAGGGGGGTGTAAAGCCTTAGAGGAAGCTTCCTTCCCCACTTGTGAAAAGCCCCTGGAAACGCAGGAACCGGAACTAGAATCTCCTGCCCCTGCAAGTCTGCAACCTAAGAAACAGAGGGTGGGTAGGAGAAATAAAGGGCCTATAAAGACCCATTTTGTGGAGGAGGTTAGAATCTTCCAATTTGAATGAGAGGGGTCCTCAGAGGATTCTGGGAAAAGGATCTTCTCCTTCAGGGATGGGGGAACTCCTCCCAAAGATAAATGGGTCCCGAGAGATCCTGATCAAGACTGGGTAGATGTGGGGACCGAGTTAAAACCGCCCATCATTGAACCCCAGAATGACCAGCAAGAAAATCACCTTCCCCAAACCAATTCTGGGGACTGCCTCTAAAGAGGGGGTGCATGCTAGAATCAGAACCAGGGGAGCCCAAAACTCCCCCCATATCCAACGGTCACCTTTTTCTTACAGGTTCCCAAGATCCCAAACAAAATCCTGCCAAAATCACCCCTCTGTCAGACTCAAAAGCAAAGAAATTAACCCACCAATTGGCCCAAAATGCGCATTATATTTGCCCCCTTGAGGAAAAGGAGGGAAGATTTTATGCCCCGGTCCAAATACAGGGGCAATGTTCATTTTTGTCACTGGTGGAAACTGGATCCCAAGCCACCCTTCTGTCAAAAAGGGCATTTGATCAGCTGAATTCGGGAAGGGGGGAGAAATACCAAATCCCTCTCACCCCTCTTCCTGGACAACATCAGAACTTCGATGGGAAGGAAATTCCTGTCGAGGGGACTGCGGATTTAGACCTTAAAATTGGGCGACACAAGGTGAAGCACCCGGTCATATTTGTGACTCCAGAGGGCACACCATGTTTACTAGCGAATTACATCCTGCGTAGATTGTCCCCTCTCATAGATTGTGTAAACAAGGTCCTCTGGAACCAGACTAACCGACCAATAAAATTAAAACATAGTGTCAACCATGTTAGTTTAAATGGCACATGCCACATGGTTGAACAAAAACCTGACCAAATTGGAGTCCATTTCCAAAACCACCAAATCCCTGACGTGACAGTAATTGCAGTAGGACAGCAAACTGGTGATGGGAAGTCCTCTCTATTTCTGAAAATCAACCTTCCTTCCATTCTCAAGTGGCATTCCACACTGGAAGGGAATACTCTGAGATTCTATACAAATTCACAATCAGAAAATCCCACTGCTATAGTCCAAAATGATGAGAAATAAGCTCAAAGCTTGGCTGACATTCAGAAAATTTGAGAACAGTTGTTCATCCCTATTCAGTTAAATGAGGGGAAGGACTCTGTTCTCACCTGAGTGTGCGTGAACAACGGTAAGAGCTTCATCAGCGAGGCCATGTTCCGAAAACTCCCAAAAGATCCAGCCATTCCCACATTCAAATCATTAGACAAATGGGAAATGGACCTGGAAACACCCAATTCCAAACATCTCCTGCCTAGCAGGTGTATGCTCAAAATGTCCAGAGGCAACAAGAGCATAATCCATAATTGTTGGGTTGTGCGAGATGTCCCTGCTGCATTTTATTTAGGCAGTGACATTCTCAATCGCTTTGCCATTAGTTTGGACCTAATAAACATCAAAGCCTGGTCCCGATTTGCGGGTAATCCCATGGACTTTGCTGACCCAGAGAAAGCATTTCGGTCAGCTCAATTGCTGCCATATGCAGTTGAAATTCAGATTAGAGAGGAAGTCACCATCCCAGAATGGACCCGACAATTCTCACTTAAAGTAAAAATTAAAAGAGGACAGAAACTGTAAAATCCTGACACATATGTTCACCACAATGCCCATTTCCAACAGCAAGGGTTGGGGTTAAACCCAACACCACTAGTCAATACAGAACACAACACCATTCCAATAGAGGTGGATAACAGCGACCTTAGGAGTATCACTCTGGGTGCAGGCACCATTATTGGAATGGCAGTTGATGACCGACATTTTTCTATAGATTTAGGCAACAAACTGGTAAGACCAATCCCCAATGACTGTTTTGACAGTGATAGCGACAATGACACAACACCAGACAGGATCTTCACCTGGCATGGGGGGAATTTCCTGGTGTATTCTTCCTGCCCTTATGGTAAGGAAGAGGTGATCTGTGACTTCAGGACGGATGAGGTGATCTTTCAAGTCCACGAGGACTGCCTTTGCCACCTGAAGCCATTAGTCCAAGTCAGTACTTCAACCAGGGACTTCTCCACCCAGCTGGAGGAGGCCACTGAGATAGCCAAACCAGAAGTCTTTCCGGGCTTCAGGCAGATGGTTGAAGAGAGAGTCATCCTAGCTGACGGCTGTGAGAATCTGGAGCAAAAGCAAAAATTGAAACAAGTTTTCTTAGATTTTCAAGATCTCTTTGCGGTGGACTCATATGATTGCGGTCGCACCGAAATCCATACAACAACAATTCCCATGAACCCTGGCATGACTCCAGTGTTTGTGAAACAATATCACTTGCCTCTTGCACCAATGGAGTCCCTTACTGAAATAATTATGAATCTTGAGTCCCGTGGGATAATTTGTCCAGTCCACAGCACCTTCAATAATCCGGTGCTGAGGATTTTGAAAACAAACGGCCAGTGGAGACTCTGTGCTGACCTAAGGGAGCTCAACAAACGGGTCCATACTTCCCGATGGCCTCTTCCCTACATTGACCAAGGGCTGGCCCAGATCCAGGGGTCAAAGGTATACACAGTGCCATTGACCTGACCAATGGGTACTGGACTGTACCTGTCAGTAGGGAAGACCAATACAAGCTGGCCTTCACCTTCGTGGGGCAGCAGTATACTTGGACCCGGACTCCCCTCGGATACAACAACTCCGGCAATGAATTTAATATCTTTCTGCATAAGGCTATGTCCAATTTTGGTGAAAGGGGTAATGGCCCATGAAGATGATTTTCTAATCAAAAGCTCAACTGTGGAGGAACACATAGCGGAGATCCGTTATGTTCTGACACAGTTGATGGCTGCCGGAGCAAAACTCTCTTTTCAAAAGGCACAGTGGTGCAGGACACGTGTCAATTTCTTGGGGCATGAGATAACTCCTGAGGGTCTCTGTCCCCAGGAAAAGAAATTAGAAGCACTCCAGAAACTAAAAGACCCCACCACTCTGCGGGAGCTAAGGAGCCTCCTTGGACTGACTAATTACAGTAGACAGTTTATTGAGGATTACACAGAGATCACGAGACCCCTGATCCATCTGTTGAAGGGGGGGGTCAAGTGGGAGTGGGGTCCAGAACAAGCCGAGGCAGTAAGACAACTCAAAAGAAACCTCTCACAAGCGCCTTGCCTAGCTTACCCTGTCAAAAACAAGGAGTTCTTCTTGGAGACAGGGATTTCAAATACATGCTTGAGTGCAGTATTATACCAAAAGCATGACAAGGCCAATAAAGTAATCCTCTATGCGAGTAAGACTTTATCCTCTGGGGAGGAAAAATTCAACGATTGGGAGAAGGCCCTCCTGGCAACGGTGTGTGGGCATTGAAGAATGACCACCCATTAATCCAGGGGGAACACATCATAGTGGAGACTCCACACCAGCCTCTGCAATATCTTCAAAGTGACAGAATCCGGGCCGGAAATGTGAGTAATTCCCGAATTACTTCCTGGATGCTGTCAATGCAAGGCTTTCCTGTGGAGGTCAGATATGGCCAAAACAAGAAGAGTCCCCTCGCGCAAGGTCTGGCTGACTTGCATGATTGTGCCAGAGAAAACTGTCTCGAGGACGAAAGTCTTAAAATCAAGGACAACATGGAGGTATACCTTAATACCCCACACAAAGTCTATGAAGAAGACAAGTGTGAGGGAATGCCCACTGTCTATGTGGATGGGTGCTCTTACCATGTTGATAACAACAGGAAAAAGGAACTTGTGGCAGGCGTGGGAAATGCATGGGTGAATGATGCCCCAGAACCCTCTGCTGGGTACAAAATCAGTCCCTGGAGTAGTCAAGTGGCAGAGTTGATGGCTGTGCATCAAGCCATCCTCACTGCTGTCCAACACCAACTCCCACAAACTGGTCATAATCACTGATTCAGATTATGTGCGGAATAGGTTCGTGGAGCACCTGGTTAATTGGAAAACCAGAGGCATGCTATGCGCTAACAATAAACCACTAAAACATGGAAAATTAATACATAATATTGATGATCTGGTCACCTCGAATGGGATGACCATTTACTGGAAAAAAGATTAAGGGTTATTCTAAAGTAGAGGGACCAGACACAACTGGAAATGACCTAGCTGATCAGCTGGCCAAAACCGGAGACATCCAAGGGGATCTACTTGAGATCGAGTCCCTGTTGGGGGAAAACTAGGTCACTGCTATCACTAGGTCCCAGACAAATGCTCACAATGAACTCTCAACTGCCCAATGGAGTAAGGAGACCCCAGATGCTGATTTGATTACGGCTCAAAAAGGGGATCTAATAATTGGTAAGTTTTATCAACACATTGAGGACCCTGAGAACTTTCCCCTGATGGATACCGATTGCATTGGGAAAGAGGACCTCAGAGTGTTGATGAAATGTCCAAAAATGTTCTGAATCCAAGACGGTTTGTTGGTGAGGAGATCCATATCTGGCCATGACCAGTGGGTAGTCCCTACCTCATTCCGAAGCCTGATGCTAAGTCACGTCCATGATGTGGCCACATTGGTCATATGGGGTGTCATATGACATTAGAAATCTTGCGAGAGGTTGCATACTGGCCACACATGGGGCATGTCCTTGACCAATACTTGAAGGTGTGTCTTGTGTGTGCACAATTTTAGCCAACATCACTCACACACCGTGCTCCCCTCCAAAAGAGGGGGATGACACTGCCTTGGTCAGATTTGCAAGTCGATTATATCAGGCCCGTGATTCGCTCCTCTAGGGGGAACAAGTACATGGTGACCGTAACATGCTTGTTTACTAAATGGGTGGAATGTCTCCCGGGCCCAAATTGCAAGGCAGAAACAGCAGCTGCCCTGATGATCAATCACATTTTCTCGTGTTTTGGACTACCCCAAAGGATTGAGTCAGCCCATGGTAGTCACTTCACTAGCGAAGTCAAGACAAAGATGTGGGAGATATTTGGGGTAAAAAGGAAACTACACATTGCCTACCGGTGCTCCTCTAGTGGTGGAGTTGTGAGGTACAATAAAACTATTGTGCGCATATTAAAAAAGTTTGTGGCAGATTCTGGACCAAGTTGGGACATTCAATTACCCCTTGTCCTGGTGGCCATCAGATCGACCCCTTCTTCTGCAAAAATAATGTCTCCATTTGAGCTGATGACTGGACGAAGGATTGTGCTACCCCAGCATCTGCTCTACCGAACCCAAGAGCAGACCTTGATAAATGCCTCCACAACTCATGAGTATGTTGAGAATCTGAGAAAACACCTTCAACATGCTTTTGCCTATGCTCAGCAGAATCTAGAAAGATCTGCAGACAGTATGAAGACCCACTATGACCTTAAGACAACTAAAAAGGAATATCAAGTAGGTGATAAGTCTACTAGTACAATTTCCAAAGGAACCAAGCCAAAGAGCGCAAATTCCTCCCAACTTGGCAGGGTCCTTTTGAAATTATGGACAGAATCTCACCAGTCGCCTACAGAATTTGCATCCCCAAGGGCAGTTTGACAGAAGGGGAAGACAAGTGGGTCCACATAAATCAGCTAAAGAGTTGCCGCCCCAGGCATACTTTGCAGCAGATAGAAGGGCTTACCGGAAACCCAGAGGGGAAAATTCCGGATACCTAGAAAAATTATTAAATCTTCATTGATTACACCTAAGAAAATGAGTAAAGGATCACTGAATAATAGATGGGGAATATTGCCAATTGTTAATGAATGCAAGTGTCTTTCCCACTGCTGACATCCCCCAAAGATGTGTGGACACCGTAGTGGGAACATTTCCATAACCATGCTATGTTCTGTTTTCTAGCATTGGATTCATTTGAACTAAGAATCATCCCAAGAATCACCAAGGAGGACCAATCAGGGGCCGTGAGGGAAAACCCAAAGAATCTGGAGTATCGTCCCATCCTAACCTGAACCGGCGAGGAGAGCGTGTCGCCTCAATCACTGATGGGAGAAGCAACTGAATTTCTCCACATGGACAGAAAAGAACATCCCAATCTCCCAACTTTCCCTCGACTGGAGGTCAAAACAAAGTTGGGAGGGGGGATTTGTGGGATGTATTGACCCACTCTGCTATATTATGCAGCATCACTCTGCTAGTTATGGTGCAAGAAACAGCAACAATGGCGGCAAAACTCTTGTGCGTGCCAAAGACCTCCAAAACCACGCTCTTCACACACAAAAATATGGATGCACAACCTGCCACCCATGGTGAATGTGTGGTGGAATAGAGCACACACTGCAGAAAATGTGCCAGTGGGCTCCATGACAAGCAAACAGAGTGCAGAGGGAAAAGCAGCACTTTGCAAGTGAAACTCCAAAATTTGCCTGTAAATGACATTTACTTTGTTGCTACAAACTCCAAAATGCCTGTAAACAACACTTCTCAACATTTAAAATCTTGTTTAGCGTTAAAATTCAGTTAATCTAACGAAGCATTGTGAATATACAACGTCCTAAAATGTGGCTCCTGTCAAAATCTGTGTGCAGCACACTGGGCTACCTGTGAATGACAGCCCTGTCAGATGGGCTCTCCTGATGAAACTTCAAAGTGATCTAAACTAAAAGTCTTCCGGATTAGCAAACATAAAAGGATTTGTTGCTGAAAAGAATACATATCTCAGTTGTTTTTGATCCCACAGGTTTAAAGCTAAGGAAGTAACTTATCCATGTCATTTTATGCAACTAGTTTGGTTTCTGCTGGATTTTAAGAAATTAAGAATTAAGAATAAATTAGCCTGTCTGGGCCTGCTAGGAGTGGAAATACAGGTTTCTCCCAAAGGGAGGGAAATCCTCTCAGCAGAAACTCACTGATAGATGATAATTGTGATAATTGTGGGTTAGGCCAGACTTTCGTCTACAGCCAGGGAGTGAACAATGGCAGACCGCCAGGAATCGGATGTGTGAAGGGGTTGCAAACTGCTCCTTGAAGGAATTCCCCAAAGAAGGGAGCTGCTCCTTGAGCTCCAGGGAGAGACAACAGGCGGGCCATTTGCTGCTAAGAATAAATAATTAACAATTTTTAGAGACTCATAACTTGTTATCCAAAGTGGTGAAAAATATAAAAAGGACCGATTTCTTATTCCAATTATTAGCTTTACGTTTCAAGAGGCAGTGGAACATATTCTGGACAGGAATGGCAATATATGTGGTTTTATGTGAACTGTATTAATGCTAGAATTGTGAAACTTTACACACACATCCCTATGGTAAACACACACATTTGTGGAAATTTGCAGAAAGTTTGGAAAATGTGTTTATGCGAATTGGACAAAATTCTGCACAAAGGTGAAACAAGGTCTCTCAGCTGCAGGCTTTTGATGAACAGAAACTACATAAAATATGGAATCTTTGTGTGTGATTTTTGTAGAGGTTACTAATGTATAAATAGGTATTTAGGTATTTAGGACAAGATTCAATTTTGATTCTAGTGGCCAGGGGAGGTTTCTAAGAACTGTAAAAGCTAAACCATAAATGTGACATCATCCGTCCTTGATCCAATCACTCAGATGCAATGACAGAGATGAGGTCCTGATCCTATCCCAGTTCACAGGGGCAAGTTTAGTTAAGCCGGCTCATACACCCATTTTTGTGATGTCATTTGAAAGGATAAATAGAGACAGCTGACAACACATAGAGACTCACTCACAGACTCACTTTCTTGATTCCAGCGAAGCACTTTGTTCCAGCATTCAACATCCATCCTTTAACATCCTTCCAAATCCAGATGCCAAGAATCTTGCCAAGCAGTAGCTGAACCATTTTCAGCAAGGCCTCAATCCTTAAACATTTTCTCACAACCCAGTGAAGTGCTGTGGTGTGGGAAATCATCCTGAGCTAGAAACCTGAAACTATCCGGCTTGCTACCATAAGGCTTGCCTGATGAACTTGCTATCTCGCTGATTGAAATACCCAGAAACAAGAAGGACAGATCCTGTGCAAATCCGGTGACGAGCCTATCTGATCCAGTCCTGGCCCTGATGTGCTGTCCTTCCTTGATAGACCCAATCTATTGACCAGAACAATGACTGTCCAAAAATCTTAAATCCCAATGGATTGTGAGTATTAATAGGACACTAGAGAACTATTGTATACCTTGCTTATCTTGTTCTACTCTAATCTCTGATCTATCCGTACTGTCATAAACTGTAACAGTGTCAAAATCTTTAGTGCTATTTTCTTCTGTCTAGTTGCTAAAGCACCATTTTCGTAGTTATCTTTATTTGTGTAACTCTGATCCATAAATCCCACTTTGAGTCTTTGGACGGGTGCCGCCGGGAAAGTGATGGGGATCTGTTACTGAAGTCATGAATCAGTCTCAGAGCTCACTGTGTCCCGACTTGGTTACCTAGCCAAACGCTCTAGCCTTGAGTAAAAGCATAAGCCATATTTTCCGATTCTAAACTGAAGTCTTGTCCAAATCTTGTTTCTTTATTTTCGAAACAGTGCGATTGACCCGTTATATCAAAAATCGCATAAGGAAAAGTTTGCTGTGAATTGACATTTTGAAGAGTTTCACACGTGTGAATTAGCTTTAAATTATTTCCCACTTTGACTTTGAGATTTTAAATGTTTTCTTTTGATTAAATCATTGCTTTAATTTGCTTGGATCTGTTCGAAGCGGCTCCCGTAAAAATGTATAATAATTAAAGCATTTTTGACCACATTTGGTGTTTTTGCTCAGCCAATTTCAAAGCCAACCTGACAGTTGAAAAGTCAATTCCGTTTTTCTCTTGTGTTTGAGGGGGAAGGTGGGAGTGATATTCTGTTTGATATGTGTTCTTCCTGAGTACCTGCTCTCTCCTCACACCTATTTTAATTGCCTATTGGTGGGTTGAGGGGTTTCTTTGCTGCATTTGTTTTTGTGCTCATTACTTGATTCCTAGTGCATTAAAGATATTATTCAGTGTTCTGTCACCCCATTGGTGATTGTTGTTACCTATTAAAATATATTGTGATTTAAATTCTAAATACATAGATAAATATTTACCTTTGCAAACTAGCCTGATTCCTGGTTCAGTGTGGCCGGTGGGGTCTCAGGAGAAGGATGTGATATGAATGGTATATCATTCAGAATATTGAACTTATAGATAAAAATAAATAAGGATTTCATTTGTGTATTACATGCTGGGCGAGACTTTGGTGTGTGCCAGAGTGAAATCACTTACAACCTGTTACACACACAGTACAGGACATTGAGCACACTGGGCACTGTACATGAATAAATGCACTCACACCGAAAAATCAATGTCCAGCCATGATTTCTTTTTCCACACCAAATATATTGTGCTAAAACAATTATTTACATTAGTGAAAAATCTTAACTCCCTCTACTATCCCACCCAACTATCCCTCCTCACACCCCCTCCCCACCTATCCCTCCCCACAACCCCTCCCCAACTATCCCCACCCCTCAACTATCCCTCCGCACACACACCCAATCAGTGTCTTATTTCCATCCCCTTTTAGGCTGAGGGGTGCTCCCTCCTGCTGGGCGAGTTGGCCACACAGATCAACTCCTTGCGCTGCTTTGAAGGGAACTCCCTGTAGTCGACCTTGTGAAGGGAGTCAGTGGCATGGGCATGTGCCTTTGGTCCGCAAGGGACTGCACCAACACAGATATTGACTCTACAAGGGCGGACATGACACTGTTCCCCTCCATCGCACGCCATGACAAATGCAAGATGGCACTTGTGGCTCTGCCCTGTGACCTTGCAGAACACCTGGAGCTGGCCTGAAGTCATTCCCGCATGGGCTGGGCCTCATGCAGGTGTTGTTGCATCCCATAATATCCCTGACATTGCGCAGGGGTGGTGGTTGTGTGGGTCAGAGGGCTCATTAGGCCCTCAGGACTGAAGCCCTCTGCCTCCGTATAGCTGTGGTCACTGTCAAAACACTTCTGACTTGACCAACGTCCCCAATGTTATCAGCTGGACCCTCTTGCGGGAGGGGTGCAGGTGAATTCTAGTCGGTTGGTGGCTGGGGGGCATATGCCACCTGGTCGGGTGGTGGCTGGGGGGCATGTGCCACCTGGATTGTGGATGGCTGGGCGGCAGGTGCCTCGTGGATTGTGGGTGACTGGGCAGCAGGAATTGTTGCCCGCTCTCGTCTGCTGGAGGATGCAGTAGAGTCTTGTGTGGACGTGGTGGTGGTCCGGCAGCAGTGTGGCCTGGTAGTCCTGGATGTGCTAGGCTGTTCAGCCTCATTGGCAGATGATGTGCCTGTGGGGGTCGGAAAGGCAGGGCATCACTGATGGGTGTGGATTCATCAGACAGACATAGGTGCTAGTACTTTCCGATGTAAATGGTTTGTCATGGACATTTGCTTTGCAGATTGTTGTCTTGATTAATTCCTCAACGTTGGCAACGGATGAAGTAGTGCGGATCCATGTGGCCTTTGGGTAAATGGTCCTCAAAACATAAATAATTAGGAACTGAATGGTCAACATAAGTGGCTTAGGAAGGTATCAGTGTTTGGATTTTAATTGTAGTTTTTTGTTTTTGTGTTTAACATTCTCAAGTTACACCACGGGATGGTGAGTGCAATAACAGGAAGAAACACTCTACCACCTCGCAAGTCCTGAGGAAGACAGGCATCAGTACCCATTCAGAACACCTAGATAGCTTACTGTTGAAACTATAGAGAAGGGAAGTTTAGAATTTTTAATTGGAGGAGAAGGTTTACAGTCTCACCCCTCTCTAAACACCTGTAGTTGCCGTTTACTTGGATATCTAATGAGTTTTTAGAAGAAGTATTTTAAGATTAGCTTTCCAAATAGGTTTGTCCTCCTATTCAACCAAAAGGTGAATGCACTAGATTGTTTGACTATTTGCATATATTTTTGCTCATGTCAGGTTTGCACTTTATTAGGAGATTTCCTATTGTTTATTAAATTAATTAAACATTATGATATCTTTTATTAACTTTATGAAATCTGGAATATGCAAAAGGTTGAACCCAGATTCAGTAGATAATGTTGAAAGATTGTTCTATGTGTGTATGTCTTTTTTTTAAAAAGTATGTACTAATTAAAATAAAGAACATTAATTATTAAAGAAATTATTAACTTACACTGATCCCTTGCTTTCCTCATGTCAACCAAAGTCATTTAAAAAAGCAGGTTTAATAATCTGTTCTGTGAGGCATCATTTTCAGTTCATGATAATAGGTTCTTCCCCGGATGTTCACGGTGAAGGGAATGGCCACCCTATGGTCTCCATGGTATGGTGCACACATGCATGTACATGTGTGGTGTGCAGACATGGTGTGTGCACTGGCTGTTGCTTGGAGCACTGGTGTTTCCCAGTTTGGGTGTTATGGGTGTGCCACACAAGCTGTATGACATGGTGTTGTGACACGGATGTGTTACATATGTGACTGCTGCCTATGGCAGTTGCTGCCTTGGTGATGATTTAACGGGATGGGTCATGGTGGATGGGACGAGTGTGCCACATGTATCATTGATGTGTGCATCTTGTCATTTGCTGGTGGTGGAGGTGCTTGACACTATGAGACTTTGGGCAAACTATAGTCATCCAGAGCTATAGCATTCAGACCCAAAAAGGAATTCACAGCGATAATAAGACCACCACATGCCCGACCTCCATTCCCTGCTCTGGCTGCTTCGGAAAAGACCTGAAAGCCATCTGACACTGGGCTTTCGGTCAGCAAAGTCTCCTATAAGAGGATACAGGTAGCCTCCCTTAGGGTGCCCACAGTTACAGGGATGGTAAACAGATGATGACTCCCCCTAGTGTTCCATGATTTAATGCAGAGATATATATCTTTTTTTAACAGGGTGGTTACGCAAAGAGTGTCTATGGGGAAGCTTTTCTCCAGAACGTTGGCGTGAGTGATGGGCAGTCAATATTAAGACTCTGGGTAAGTCTCTCGTAACCAGGAGTAATGTCTGGTAGAGGGACTCCCAGGACCGCCCTTGTTAATTAGTCAATATTATTGCCATCTGCTGACGTTTCAGCATTCACAACTGTCTGCTCCACCTGCCATGATCGATGAACCATAATGCAGAGCCCAACCCCCACCGGGGCCTACACATCAACAATCTAGAGCATTTACATCTTAGATGTAAAAGCCAAGTGCTTGTAGACAAGTCCTTCTAGAATGCACTAGTTCTTTCACCAAGTTTGAGTTAAAGTGGATGATGATAGTTTCAGGGTGATTACTGTCTGGGAAAGCAACACAGTCAATATCGATAGAAGTAAGAAGGGCCAGAGCAGCAATCTTTCCAAAATTCAGCAGTATATTGCTTCTATTTAAGAAAATCTGTATGTCAGAACCCAATGAACTAGTTAACTTTAATAGATACTCTGGTTTGCCTGGTGCCGCTCTAATAGGTTTCCCACCCCTGCAGCTATTGGCGGATATATATTGGGAGGCATAGTTCTCCCTGGGCTGATAACTTTACCAGTAGGTTTCAGAAAACCAGGATCCAGGGAGTCCGGGCAGTTAAGTGTGTACTGTAACACTGTATGACTATTAGGCATTGAGTTAATCTGCCATCAAGGACCTGTGGCATTGACAAGCATATAGTATTTTTGGGAGCCTGCTTTAGGGAGGGAGAATAGTAAAGGGTATGCAGAAAGAGTTCCTGTTTGTTTAAAGGGATAATAATTCTAGCATCAGGAGCCTGTGGAGTAATAAGAGGACCAACCTTACCCCTCCTCACAATTAACCATGAGTCCATCTACACTCTGGCACTCAGTGACCAAACCGCTCAATAGAGTAGGTTTCACCACTTCAGGTAGAAAACCAGCCTGCGCCAATACATTTGGTCTGCACTCCACTTTGTTAACTAGAGGTGCAGAAGCAAATTACACCATTTCCAAAGGGTTCTTGGCCAAAGGGGAATGGCTAAGTGGAGGTGGCAGTGAGTTCCCTGTGTTGCCCACGTCTGGACCAGTCTGAGAGGAGGAGACTACAGTTAATGATTTCATAGTATGTTGGTCAGGCAGTCTCCTCTCCTCCAGTAATGGAGACATACTGTACAGGAGGTCCCAGATACGACCTGCATCCCTGCCCCCCATTGCGAGTTGCCAGTAAGGTACTCGCCAAGGTATGTGACGTACGAGGAGCAGCTGAACCAACAAAGGGCTGCAATGGGCCTCTGCTCTGTGTACATTAGATGATCAATACCTGTTGAAATGCCCATAACCAGGCAACCCTGGCCAGCACGGTACCCCAATCAGACAACCGTACCTGCCATTGGTACGAAATGACGAGTATTTACAGACTGTCCACGAGGAAACCCCGAAGGCCTTAATGGAAGGTCAATGGAAATAGACTAAGGGCCCGGGCAGCCCCGAGAACAACAGAAGTGGCTACTGAAAGCTATGCATGCCAGTACCGACAACTACGAGGATAATTGTAATGGACGAAGGGGAAAGACACTGTGAAAAACATATGAGAATGGTGCCATAAGACAAGATGGAAACAACCGCCTTATTGAACGTGTGTAAATAAGCTTGAAACGCAAGATGCTAAGTAATCGAGTCTGCTTGCAGTGCTTAGTAGAAGTTAGAGCGGCAAGCGCCGACTGTATACATCTACCTCAATACAGCACAATGTACACGTGCAACTCCATTTTGTATAAACAGAAGTACTCCCAGGCAGCCAAGGCCTGACTGGCCAAGTTTCATATCCAGGCCCAAGCAGAGGAAAAGAGCGGGATAAAAACTTAACAAAGGATTGCTCATGCCGGGGAAATCGAGGTCAATCAGAGAAGGGGAGGTGAGCATGAGCTCACGAGGCTCCAACTTCAGAGCACGCCAGCTCGCCCGTGAAGGTCAGGATAAGAGAGGCCCATGCAGGTGGCCAAGCGCATGCAGAATTAAATGCACAAAAGGTTGGAAACTGAAGCAGATTCACGGTGGACCAACACATGACCAGGCAGGCGCGAAGATGTACCACCGCCTGACGTCATCCAGAACCAGAGGGTGCCAAAACTTTTCCTGATAAGAGACTACAGATCCGAGGCTAAGCCCAGTCAACTAACTGACACATAGCCCTAAACCACTGATTGATGGAAGGGAGGTAGGGTGAATCTTGGGACACCAGGCACCAGGGTGTCTATTCTGCATGCTGCTAATTAAAAGTGGAGATTTATGTTTAGGGGTGTAACTTGCCCAATCACAAGAGACCATGTAATCTAGGGTCCTATAGACATTGTAACCAATGAGACATCGTACTTGTAGTGACGTCAATCACGTGTGGTGTAGAGGGATGGGCATAGACGCCCACCCGATAAGAGTTATCCAATCCGTATGCCTTATTTTTCATATATAGATATAACACCTATACTTAAGTTACCTTTCCCAACCAATTATATTGCATGAT
The DNA here is from genome assembly GCF_040938575.1 of Ambystoma mexicanum. Classification (NCBI taxonomy): domain Eukaryota; kingdom Metazoa; phylum Chordata; class Amphibia; order Caudata; family Ambystomatidae; genus Ambystoma; species Ambystoma mexicanum. The sequence continues at coordinate 305,801,100 of NC_090934.1, read as the reverse complement.
GATTTTTTATAGACGTGTACGTCATTGATGACGAAGTTTGCCCATAAAAGAGGCTGTTGTACTGAAGTTCGAGGAAGTCGGGGAGAGACAGGTGTTTGCGATGCTGCTGATTTCCATAAGATGATGTATGTATCATTAAACAGACTTCCCTTTGCCAACTTACTGAGTCCCTAGTATTAATTTGTGCTGGAGTATGTAAGTCCTGCACCCTGTCCTCACACGGTGCAGCTATCTTGTATTACATGTTTTCGAGGGTGAGTGCTGATCAATAGGCCTGTCAGTAATTACCTCTCCTCGTCAACACTTGGTAGCGTGAGGATGGTTTCGGCCATTGATTATTGATAATCGATTAATATAGTCATAAGACACCCTTAGACCGACGGCGCGAAGTAACTCTGGACCTCCGGTTACATCGCGAGTCCTTTCGCTATTCCGGCTGAGTAGGCCGAGAAGCTTCCCGTGGACAGTGATAGTGTATTTACTCCCAAAAATCTGCAGTGGGTCGGAAGGAACCCGCTTTTCCAAGCATAACCCTTTTCATTCCCACGGGAAGCGGATCGGACAAAAACCATAAAGCGGGAAGAGGAAGGGGCGGAGATCCCGGAGATCCAGAGAGAAAAAGAGACGATCGGTGAGTGAAACAATGAAACTCGTTACCTTGGCAAATTACTTATAGGCATTAGAGCAAGTGGGGGAAAGGTAACAGAGGGTGGCAGAGAAATATAAAATAGTTAGAGGTAGAGAAGACGGTATATATATAGTGGGATAACGACTCGAGTATAAAAGGAAGACAGATATAGTGGAATACCGGGGGGTCACCAGAGATTAAAAACTGTAAGGAATACCGGGGGGGCACCCGAGATTAAAAACTGTAAGGAGTACCGGGGGGGCACCCGAGATTAAAAACTGTAAGGAGTACCGGGGGGGGGCACCCGAGAGAAAACTGTAAATTTGCCTTGTTCCTGCGCTTTAAGGAGTGAAGGAACTTGAACCTAGAGCCCACAGAGAGGGGGACGCTAGGCTACGATGATGTTTAAAGACATCATAAAGGGGTAGTTCAAATCCCATGATGGGGTATTAATTAGAAGGCAGGTATACGTTGACCAGCTGGTGTCTGTCTAGTCTGTCAAGCGTCTGTCCTATATGTTCTGTGTATGCTGAATGTGGAATTATTGTGATATTAAATGATGGTAATGCATTTTGTTTTACGCGATTCTGTAAATAAGAGGGAATCGCCACTGAATTGATGTGTTTTGAGTAAAGCTGTTGGTGTAAAAAGTTTGCAGAAAAGTTGGATTGGAGCTTGCGTATGTGGTGCTTGCTCATAATAGTGTAAAAAATTGAAACATTGTGTGATCATTGTTGGTGAAAAAAATTAAGAATGGAAGAAGTTACCCCACTTGCACACTTGTGCAAGCAATTGCCAAAGCATGCAGCAAAGCTGAAGAAATACAGCGATGAGTGGGTTAAGGGCACTGCAAATAAAATGTTCCCACATGCCACATATAGCAGGAAGAAGCTCAAGAAAGTCCTTGCCGTTCTCTAGCTTTGGAAAATGTTTGAACAAGTAAAGGAAGAAGAACCTCCCGCAGACTTGATATTAAATGTATGTACGGAGGGGGTGAGACACCTACCGCGCCACCTGCCCCGCCTTAATCAGTTGTTGAGGGAAGTAAGTCAGAAGGCCTTTACCCACTACGAGAACTTAAAGAAGCCACGGGTTATAACAACCCTGCATATGAGTCACCTGTGTGTAGCAGTGACGAGACGAAAGAGAAGGAACAGGAAATTGACTCGGCCTCCACGATCCCGTGGGACAAAGAGAGGCGAGATGAGGAAAGGAAGGACCAGGCACAAACGAGTGCACCTCTCGATAGAGAGAGAGCGGGAAAGAAGCGGAAAGGAACCGATGAGGTAACATTTGCAAAGGACGAATGGATGGGAGGGTAGATACTATTGAAATTAGATGGAAAAGGAAGTGATGATGCAAGGCCGAGTGAACGGTATGTTGAGGCGCAAAGTAAGGAAAAGAAGAACGAAATGGCTATGAGAGACGAGAGGGCAAGAAAAAAGGATAGGTTGAGACGAGACCAACTATATCGCGAAGAGCAGAGTATAACGCTCAGTCGCACGCAATATGCAGCCTATGAAAAGTGCAGGCAGAACATGCTAAAGTTGGAGGAAGAAAGGAGGGTGCACGAAAGGAAAGTGAAGAAGAGAGAAGATGAGGAAAGTAGAAGGGCAAAAGAACATAGAAACGAATAGATGAGGGAAGTAGATAAGGCTAGAGAGGAGGCGAAGAAGCGAAGAGAAATGGATGAGGAAGCAGAGCGTAGGCACAGGCAAAGGGCGTGAGATTTAGAATATTTGCAGCGGGAAGTGAAAAAACCCAATCCTGTTGTAGACTGGGAAGACCTAGAAGAGTTCTTTCCAGCAAGTGATGCAGTACCAGGTACAAGCGGGACAATTATTGATGATGACTTCGAGACCAGAAGCATCAGGGAAGCGATTGATAAAATATATGATGAAATGGGACTGGAACGAATCTCCCAAGAGGGAAGGGAAGATGAGCGCTTAGAGAGCACTCAGTTAAATGACACTGAGGATGTCACCCAAAGTAGTGGGAGTAGGGGACGTTCCCTAGATAGACTCGAAGTCGAGCAGAACGAAGATGATACAAGAAGCTGTGTGAACTGGGAATATTCAGGGTCTGACTCCGAAGGGGAAACGGAAGAAACTGTGTATGACGAAGGGAGACAGTGCAAAAAGCAGCTCCCAGGGAACCGAGAGGGGCAATGGGCTGATGTTAGGGGGTCCATAAAAAGGACCCTGAAGTCCACTGGACAGTGTCAAGCAGAGAAGTGCGTGAGAATGGTGTACCTGTTTTCTTGACAGTGGATCTAGTTGGGACCGCCAGGCTGCATCCAGTGAAATGACGAGCATGTGACTCGGGGAACCAGCCTCTCCACCACCATAATGACACAGGATGGTGAATGGACCAACTCCCAGCGTCACGGAAAGCACTCTCCTGATTAACGTGACGAAGGGACTGTGCAAGCACAGGCAGGAGAGGCCACCGTCTGATGGAAAGTTACTGGATACGGGTGAAGTCCAAAAGAGTTTATTCCAAAGGTATGTGATCCGGTGATGAAGCAAGATAGTCCAGGAACCTCTCAGATGAATACAAGGTAAGGCCCCCAGTCCACAGGGAGACAAGTTCAAGCAGCTTCACGTAACTGGTCTGGAATGACTGATCTGCTCGAGGTACAGTAGGTCCAAAGGATGAGGCACCAGGCAGGTCCAGACAGGAAGAGGGAACCAGATTGGGAGGGGAGACCACCACGAGTTGGGATCCCTAAGGTACATCCAAGGACAGTGAACGAGGGCCCCAGGAAAGCTGGAGGAGAGGCTAAGCCCAGAAAGACCCAGGGAGAACCCAGGACAAGGAGCAGGGGTCCCCAGGGAAAAGAAGGGGACTGGGAACTGGACCCCAGGGAGGCTCGTGGAACAGACAGGAGCCAAGGAGAACCCAAGCAGGTAACAGGAGACTGGGAACCAGGCAGGCTAGGGACCAGCAAGGCAGGGAGACCAAAGAGAAGGCTGGAGCTGAAGCAAGACCAGGCACAGGGAACAGGAACCATAAGAAGCAGGAGCGAGCAACACGACCGTAGCAACCGCGTTGAGACGCGATTTGCTACTGCTCGCGGTTCCTCTTATGGGCTACCGGCACTCGCGAGGCCTGGAACGCAAGCCGTTTCGTCTCCGAGAGCCGGCGGACCCAGAACGAGGCTTGGAAGGCAAGCCCTTCCCAGCGCGGAGGCCCAATCTACGGCGCATGTGCGGAACCGAGACAGTGGTTTCCCACGCATGCGCCGCAGCCCTCTAGCACCGGCCCTAGCACCTCTTCCCCCGGCGAACGCCCAAGCGCGAAAGTGCGGGTAGATCCGCCAGGAGGTGGGAGAGGAAGCGGGTGCAACAGACCCCGGTCTCCCCAAAAGTGGCGTGACAGACAGTCCAGCCGACATGAAGAAACACCCCACGTTCAGAGGGGGGCGGCACACCTGCCTATACAGATAGGTTAAGGGCACTGCCAAGTAGAAAGCAAGGCGGGAACGCCACCCCAGCAAGAGACAGAGGAGGTAAAGAAAAGGAAAAGGAGGATTGCACATTCCAATTCCCACTGCTAGAGAAAGGAGGAGTAAGACCGCAATATATTCCATGGCCACACATGGACCGAGAGAATCTCAAAAATAAGCTTCCAATGTTGACATCGGGAGCCGGGAAGTGGATACATGAGCTAGAAAAAATGACGGGTGTTGTCACCCTAGCCATAGGGGACATCAAGGGTCTCCTAATTGCTATACTCGGAGAGAGAGAGAGCAGACGATGTGTGGAAAAGGGCAGACCATCGTAGGGTAACCATAACTAACACCTCTCATGACAGAGCACCGTTTAATAACTGTAGAGCAGCAGTATGGAAAGCGCTGCGTACGCTGTATCCAGACACATCCGATATGGGAGCTATAACGACTTGAAAAATGAAGGAGTCAGAGGATCCGTTGCTTTATATCCAGAATTTACAAGACAGCATGAGTCTTGGATGAAATCTATCCCTGTTTTCTATCCTATATTGTGCCAAGGGTTACCAAAACCGGTGCAAAAACAACTAAAAAAATTGGTAGGAATAGAAGCTAAACCGTGGGCCGAAATCCAGTTGACAATTGCCCATTATTGTAGGCTGTTGCAAGAAAAGAATTGAAAGAAGGAGGCAACACATAAGGGAGAAGAGGCGAAGCTAGTGCAAAGGAAGCTCTCGAAGTATGCGCTCGAGGGAGCCATGCTAACAAGCCCAGCCGATTCGAGTGCGCAATGTGCCACTAACCCGCCGCAGAACAATCAGGGTAACGCGGGATATTATCCGAGAGGAAGGGGATTTGGAGGAAGATGATGGCAGGGTAATCAGGGAGGCTTTAGAGGTAACCAAGGAGGTTTTCAAAATGTTCATGGTGGTATCCAGAGCGCACAAATGGGCAGTCAAGCTATGCCAGATGGACAGATGGCCCGACCACCACCAGTGTGTTGGCTGTGTGGTGAGACAGGAGGATATGTGGCACGCATGTGCAGAAGCCAAGGCATGTGGCAGAACAATCAAGGGATGGGGCAGGCACGGTGAATCAACCGGCTACCCCACAACAGGGCAATGCACAAAACTATACCGTGCAGCAGCAGGCAGCTGGCCTGCAGCAAGGTGCACAGCAAGTGGTCCAACCACTGAACATGGGGAATGTACCATAGAGACAACCCCAGCAGACACTGACGCAAGTGGCTCAGAGCACTAGTACACAGGTATACAGTGGACCGAACCTATACATGAAATAGGACGGCTCACAGGAATCTCTGATGTGCTCTATCCTATCGGTGACAGCAGACCCTAATAGGGAACCGATGGTAAATGTCACCATAGGGGGAAAAGAGTATTCCTTCTTAGTTGACACAGGCGCGACGCGTTCGTGCATAAGAGAAGGCAAGTTTTCCTTGTCCAGGGAGGCAATAGACACGCAGAGTTTCACTGGAGCTCATAGTAGAGTTCCCTTTACAGACACTCTCCCGGTCTCAGTGGGAGAGCATGAAATTAATGCACCTTTACTGTACTCCCATCAGTCCCCAGTAAACATCATGGGTCGAGATCTAATGACAAAGCTGAATATGTCAATCTCATTTACTGAGGATGGCATAGTGTGCTCCACGCCAGGAATGCATTATTCCAACGTATGCGAAATGATCAGAGCATACTCGGGACTTGCAGCTATGAGAGCTTAACCGCTGGAGCCAGAGGTCTTCGAATATGGCGTGCAAGTGCTTATGGCGGGATTGCCGGGCCTCGCAGGCAAAACTATGAGGACCCCTGACGAGTTTCTTTTTAGACCAAGGATACCCATGCATGAAGAAGAGGGACAAATATTTCCTTTGGTAATACAGTTTGCCGCAGTAAAGGGCAAGGTGGTTTTAGTTGAAGGATATGATGACGAAGGAAGGAAATGGTGCGCAGTTATCGCCATTGAAGAAGTGTATCGAGTGACTGACGTCACAGATGATGATCTGTTTGAAGAGCACCCTGACTTAGAGGAGACACGGGTGGAAGTAAGTCTCATATTCTGGGTCAAAATGGTCAAACGAGAAGGGCCACAGCAAATTATGTTAGTGATGGCACGACCAGAATACTTTGAGGAGGACATGGCCCAGGTGCCAGTCACAGCATAGACAAAAGGGCCTTATGACGTAGGACTCCTGAAGGGGGCAGGAGAGGTGAAGATTAAACTCAAGCATGGAGCGATCCTACCAAGAGCGCGGTAATACCCCATGTCCAGAGAAGCTGATGAGGGGATTGCAAAGACAATCTCTGCCATGATGGAACAGGGCATTCTGGTAACGTCAGAATCACCTTGTAACACGGTGATCTATCCTGTCAAGAAATCAAAGGGAGGATCATGGCGTTTAATCCAGGATTTACGAGCATTGAACGAAATAGTCGAAGCCGAGTTCCCTCTAGTCCCTAATCCATCCACCATTTTGTGCAACATACCCACGGAGGCAAAATATTTCACGGTAATCGATTTGAAGAATGCATTTTTCTCGATTCCACTCACAAGACCTGACGTCATTTACTTTCAGACAAATGCGCCTGAAAAGTTCAAGGCTGCCACAGGGGTTTTGTGAATCTCCGTCCATTTTTAGTCCTGCAAATGGACTTAAGCAACATTGCAGTAGACAGTGTTGTATTGCAGTATGTAGATGACATTCTGATCTGCAGCACCACTGAAGAGCAGTGCCGACACGACTCTGTTCAGCTATTGACCATATTAGCTGAGAAGGGATACAAGGTGGACAAGGACAAGTTGCAATACTGCCAACAGGAGGTGTTATACATAGGGCAACTAATCTCACATGAGGGGAAAAAGGTAACACCAGAGAGGGCTGAAGCTCTGATGATCACGGCTAAGCTGCTCACGATAAAACAAATGCAGAGCTTCTTAGGACTATGTAATTATGTCAGAGCATGGGTCTTCGATTACAGCACGTACACCAAGCCCAGGCCTTAAAGAAAGCCCAGGCAACAGAGGGAAAAATTGAATGGACTGAAGAAATGGAAAAGGGATTTGCAGAGCTAAAGGGGGCAATTTGTAAGGCCCCAGTTCACGGGATTCCCAATTATGCAGAGGAATTCTATCTCTTCTCTCATACTGATGGCAATTTTATGACGGCAGTTCTCGCTCAGCGAACATCGCTGGGGTACAAGCCCCTAGCGTACTACAGTGGGAGCTTGGACCCGGTCATAAGGGGCCACATTCCATGCGAGCAAAATTTAGCAGCCGCCACGTTTGCCATCGAGAAAGCGTCATCCAATGTGATGGGATGCTCCATGACATTATATGTTGAGCACTCATTATTTGCCATATTGGAGAAGCCAAAAGGCATCTTAACTTCACAGAGAGCATCCGCATATGAGGTGATTATCTCAAATCCATCGATCAAAATAGTGAGATGCAAAACTGTGAACCCTGCTATGTTTATTGCTGAGCCAGTCACAGAGGGAGAACCTGTGCATGACTGAGCCACTTATGAAGAGTTTTATGATGAAATCCCCAGAGTAAGAGAAAATGCTCTGCCAGGCAGAGAAGTCGTCTTCATTGACGGGTCATTGAGAATTGACCAAGAAGATGGGCAACGGTATACAGGCGTGGCCGTGATCAAACACATGGCAAATGGAGAGTTCCAAGTACTTGTCAGTGCACGAATACCATCCTACTATTCAGCACAGGCTGCCGAACTAATGGCATTGTTACTCGTCATTGAGAATCACGCAGACCAGGAAGTAACAGTGTACAGTGACTCCGCCTATGTGACGTCCACCATGCATGCAGGCCTGGCACGATGGAAAAGGAGGGGCTACCTCCGAGCGGATGGCACGCCAGTGCAACATACAGCCTTGTTAGACAGGCTGATAAAAGCACTACAGCTCCCAGTGTGCATAGCGGTCGTCAAGTGCACCGCTCACACCAAAGGAACAGATTTCGTGTCACGTGGAAACCATGAAGCGGACACGGAAGCCAAGCACATGGCATCCAAGGGTGAGGCAATCATGGACGTGGAGGTGGCACGTACCCATGAACGAATGATGATAGCCCGAGCCACTCCAGAAGCCTATAGCAATATGGGGCAGACACAGTTAATGGAACTCCAGGGGGAGGCACCTCAGGAGGAGAAGAATTTATGGAAGCGTTGAGGGTGTTCTTTAAACTCTGAGGCAGGACAGCACTGGTAAACCAGTAATGCCTGTCATCCTTCTAAAGGTAGCGTTAGAACAGCTCCACTACCCTTTCTATATGTCAAAAGAAAATCTTGCTGCAACACTCTCAGAAGACTGGTTCAAGCCGAATCTAGCGGAGCATGTTGCATTTTTTATGGTCATAATTTGCCAGCAATTCTCCTCTGGGCACACATTGAAAGTGATGAGAGGAATCATTCCCAGACCTGAAGGGCCTTTCCAACACCAGCAAATCGACTATGTCGATATGATTCAGATTTGTAATGGGTACAGGTATTAAATTGTCGTGGTGTGTCCATTCTCTAGATGGATAGAAGCAGGGCCCTCTACACACCCTGACGCTGCCTGTACTGTAAAATTCCTGGTGAGGGAGGTTTTCCCCAGGTGGGGGTGTGTGAGGTTATGAGGTCAGACAACGGGCCCCATTTTGTAAACTCAGTATTTGAGCAGATTAGCTTGTTGCTTGGTATAAAGCACAAGTTCTCATCGGCATATCACCCAGAAGGAAATGGCATATGTGAACGGCTCAACAGCCTGTTGAAAGAAAGGATAGCCAAATTGAAACTCAGATTAAAGAAGGGATGGCTGCACTGCCTACCACTGGCATTATATGCGCTTCAGAACCAGCCAGGCTCCGACCATCACCTCACGCCGCACAAAATTATCACTAGTAGAAGAATGAGAACCCCTCTTACCCCACGAGATAGGGCTAGATGTGATGCCCAGCCTGCTAGGGAGGTTCTGGGAGAAGAAATTAAGAATTACCTAGACTGCCTTACCTCTAGTACATCTGTCATTTCAGGCCAGCTGCAGCGACGGCGTAAAGGGAACAGCACATCACAAACCACAACAGACAGTGTTGAGACAGGCGCAGCACACAGTCTTTGTGCGCCACTCATCTTCCCTGGTGACAGCGTTTTGGTGAGGAACTTTACGAGGAAGAAATGGGACGAACCACGATTTAATGGCCCTTTCATCGTAGGGGACTGCACCCCATCCGCTGTCAAGCTCCAAGGAAGAAGATCCTGGATCTTCCTGAATGACGTCAAGCCCTTTATAGGAGAAGGCACTCCCACTACATCTACTGCCGAGGAATCTGCAGACAACGGAGAAGAACCTCAGCACGTGCAGACAAGATCTATGGTGAGGAAGAAGGAAGAAGGATGCATGAGCAGACAGGTTACAAGAACGAGGAAAAAAAATATATAAAAGTGAGACTTTCAAAACAAGACAGTTCTTCAAACCATGTGAAAGGTGATAAAGGGACAATTAAATGAACATTCAATGTAGCCAACAAAGAACTTTTGTGAAAATCTTGTCCACACTGAACCTTTTCTATAGGCATAAAAAGACAATAAGAAGCAAGCAAACACCCTGTGCAGCCAAAGGTGCAGGGTAAATGAAGGAACACACGTATTCATATCAGCAAAAGCGCTAAGCTCATGAACATTTAAAAGCCACACAAAGTATTGAAAAACCTAAGACTTTGGTAAGCAACAGAACCGGACATTCCTGAGAACTGAAACTGTTATCCTGAAAGCATCCAGTATCTAGACTTTGTTCACAAATTTATGGTACACCCCAGCAGAAGCCTTAAGTGGGATGTACTCACCTACTTCCAATTAGTGACATTGACTTATCCATCACTCATAGGGAGAGAAACAAGCGTCACAGAATTCATCCAAGATCCAGAAAATAAGAAGGTAATCAGGCAACTATTGACTGTCATCGCAGAGGTCTACGCCGAGTTGCCTGAGCACAGTGACTCAAAGACCAATGCTCCCACATCAAGCAGTCATTGACGAAGTGACCTACACGTTATTCTTTCGAATCATTGAGGAGTGCCCAGAACTTGTCAGGAGGACCACAGATACACTGACGTTCATCAGAGATCCCTGAAACAATCATTTTCTAAACCAGATATGGAGTAAACTAAATAATGTGGTAGCCATCCACGCAGCAGGCAAGTGCAAAGACTGCTCAAAGCAAAAGCGAGGCGTGTGATTGAGACTCTGCAAAACGAATAAATGTCCCTGTCCCCTGAGGACAGCCTAATAGCCCACAATGTCCTCTTTGGCTTAGTAAATGACTTTCTGGAAATGGTAGGGAGACCTGCCGAGGTTGACGCCCTCACCTTCCTCAGAGACCCTGCCAACACGAGAAAGATAGGAACACTCTTCTATAGCATACAGCTACAAATGGAACTGTCCAGCTTTCAGAGGGAGTTTCTGAGAGAATTCCAGTGAAATTAGTCGGCGAGGGACAGATCGAGAAGGCAAAGACTGATCACACTGCAAAAAAGACCGGTGACCTAAGAGACAGAGAATCAGAGCAAAGGTCATTATCACCTGAAGATAGCAGAATTGCCTTCACAGTCTTCTTTCACCTCATCGAGAACTTTCCAGAGCTAGTGGATAGACCCATCACTGTTGACGTGCCCACGTTTCTCTGTGATCCAGCAAAAAATGCACAACTCATCAGACTCATGAGAGCTATTGCATCACAGCTGAGAAGGAGAGATCCAAAATAAAACTCTTTAGAAGCCACAGCCGGGGGCAGGGCAAGGAAACAAAGACACAGCTCTTCATGCTTCCAACGTAGAACGAATCGAAAGGGGATAACTACATCCTGAACTTCTTTTCCTACTTTTCTTATTTTTCTCTGTTTTTCATCATCATCCCGCAGTGGAGTAAATGGGGGGGAGAGAGACTTTGCAGCAACTCAACTTCGAAGAACCAAGCGAAAGGAGCAGAGCAACGAACTTCACTGCCGTGTTTACTTTTTTCAACCTTTTTCTTATTTTTTCCTACCTTCTCATATGTTCACTTTTATTTTTATTTTTGTTTTTATTTTTTCAATGGTTTATCTATGCGTGATGTGCAGCGAAGCCACCCTTTTATGGAGTCACTGCAAGCAAATTCCTGCATGTCCTCAGGGGCAAGACGAATTGGGAAAGTGCCCTGGGAATGCATTGTATACACAAATGCAAGAAGAATGTGATGTACAAAAAACGTCAGTCTAACCTTTTTCCATAGTCTAGCAAAGGATCTGTACTCCATAACTAGAGACTTCAGTCATCACTCGCAAGAGGGGGGACATTAAGCTGCACCCGTCACTTTAGTGTTTGCTGAACTTGTTAAGTAACGAAATCAAGATGAGAAAAGAAATAAACTATTGACTCTGGACTTGTTCGAGATGGGGGCCCAAAACAGTAATTTAGTTGTGCCACCAGTGGATGGGCGCCCCCGCTTTCCTGGAAGGAGGTGCTGCAAACTCTCCTTCAAGGCAATCATATGTATATGTATAGTGATTATTGTAGTATTTTTGTCGTTAACTATCAGAACTGCATTTTTATTGGTGCACGAAGCATCCCAATGTCCGTGCATCCACCAGGTAAGGAGCGTCTGAGCCCCACAAAGGCGCCCAGACCTTATATTGTCATCCCTGTTCCGAGAAAACCTGATGATAAAGCAAACAATTTACAGTTGAATGTAATTAGCAGTAATACGTATACACTTGAAGTAATGAATGGTGAGAAAAGCTGGAGACAGGATCAGCATGGAATGAATGATAACATAGCACTATCCACGGCACGCACCCACACACTGAGTGCACACGAGCAAGGGCAAGTGTCAATGGCTGTGAGACCCCAGGCCGAACCGACAGAAAACAAAAAGATACCTGTGAAATGAACAGCTCCAGAGAACAGAGAACCAAGCGAGCATCAAGACAGAGATGGCATGACAAAATCCCTCAAGAGAACAGAGGAAGCCACAAAAGAACTCATGGGGAAAACACACGCGGTAGTCGAGTATGTGTGTCCGCTCGTACTAAGAGCAAAGAAGCTACACGAAGACCTGAGCAAGAAAACTGCAGCAACTGTGATAACGAGCACACCTGCTCCAACACCAGAGATAACGACCAAGCTTACGACACCGCCACATGTTGGAAGGATGATGAGCCACATGTGGAAGGAGGTCTACGAGAGAATGCACAAGGGAAGGAGAAGAAACACAAGACCTCCCCATAGTACTGCAGGGCAGGAAATGAAACCTGCCCCTCCAAGGATAATACCAGAGAAACTGCCTGAACTAAAGAGCAGTACAGACGCATACAGGGACATAGTGATAGCTAATTACAGGAAAACGTTAAGAATCAAGAGAAGCCCATATGAAATGGACAATTAACTAAACGACTACTTGGACAGAACAGCCCATTTTGGAAACAACATATGGTACCAGCACATGAAGGAAGTTGGACGAAGACAATCAGAAGGGGAATGTTTCGTCTGTGCACTCCTGCCATACAGCATGGGAAAGTCCAAGATCTTCGTGCCTGTAGAAGAAGATGTCCCTACAGCACACTGTATGTCACACGTAGCTATGAGCAACATCAGAGGACAATTCATGGGAAGAGATGCCTCATTGATATGGGCCAACGAAAAGGACTACCATGATGAAGATGGGTTTGTCCAGGACATCAAAACAAGAAACAGGGCGCACACTAAGAGTCACGTTATTAGATATGAAAACCCTGACGTAAAAGGATCAGGAATAAGGTGGGAAATAAACTCAAGACTGAACGTCCAAGGAAAAAGTGCAGAAGAGGTTCAAATCTGGAAGAACAGAGGCCAAATGCAAATCTGGGGGTCAGTAGTTTCCCCAGATGGATGGGAAGAAGGAGTAGTAATCTGCCGAGCTTGGATGGTCCTTGGAGCCTGTAAAGTAGCAATAGAGAACTCACAGAGACTATGCAGACCATTGTGGCCAAAATTGGTAAAGCTGTTGACATGAGTCGAAGACAGAGGAGGACCCTTGCAGATAGTACCGCTGGAAAACCCGAAACTGTGCTTTAGAAGTAATGGTACAAGGGAAATTGGGGAGAATCAAAACTGCGATTGAATATATGAGGCACCAGGAATGGCACAAGGAACCGCAGTCCTGATGGACCGCTATTAGGCGTGTGGATCCAAAGCATACATAAGACTGCCAAGAAATTGGGGGGGCATATGTACATTGGTCACTGTCCATGTTCCCTCACTGGGGATTCCAAAAAACAATCTGAATCTGGACAGCTTCCCGAAAGCAGATGCTCATCTGAGAAGGAGGAGATCCGCAGAACTGATATCCAGAATGAAGAGAGAAAACTACTTTTCTGCCAAATCAGAAGAAGCATTCTATGCGATTTCATATGAACACAGGCTGTTCAGCCTCACTTCAACAGTATTCACCACAATGCTCCTGCCACACATCCAAATTGGAGTGAATGCTAAATGGTTGCAGATAACCAGATGGGATTACTGCAGACCATCAACACCACAATAAAAGGATTCAATGCGATCAAATAAGAGCTGAGAGCGGTTAGACTGATGACCCTCCAGAACAGATATGTGCTTGACATGATCACAGCAATGGATGGAGGTGTTTGTGCAAAAATCGGAGAATAATGTTGCATATTTATACCATCACACGACGAAGAAAATGGAACCCTCACGGAGGCCATAAGCATGTTAACGACCCTGAAAAACCAGATGACTGAGGAAACAGATGAAGTAGATGATGACAGCTGGTTTGGGAACCTATTCTCATGGGTCCCGCAATGGATGGCCAATATATTCAAGTTTCTGGGAGCTTTGCTAGCAATGATGCTGCTAGAATTCTGTGTTATCAAGATAATCATCACACAGTGCCAGAAAACTGCAAAGAAGGCCATTGGGATGAAAGTAATGATCGATGTCGAACCAGACTGGGAGCCCATACCTGACAGATGAGGAGATAAAGGACTTCGTGAAGGCCAGTGAATTTGCACCAGAGGGAACAAAATTCACTTATCCCAAGAAACGAAGAAGGTATGAAGGCAAATGGATTTACTGCAGTCCAAATGGACAATGCCAATTGATGACCTGGAACAAAGATAAGTATGTGAAAACAGCAGGAAGCTTGAAAGGGGTGATAAAGATATGGACACCAAAATTGCATACTTTCACGCCATCTTGTGTAAACCCAGGAGACGATGAGCAAGAGGCTGAGGAATCAAAGAAATTGAATATAAAGGAGGAAGTAGGAGTGGTTGATGAACCGACCAGAGGGGGGAGTGTAGAGGAGGTCCCAGATACGACCTGCACCCCTGCCCCCCATTGCGAGTTGCCAGTAAGGTATTCGGCAAGGTATGTGACGTACGAGGAGCAGCTGAACCAACAAAGGGCTGCAATGGGCCTCTGCCCTGTGTACATTAGAGGATCAATACCTGTTGAAATGCCCATAACCAGGCAACCCTGGGCAGCACGGTACCCAATCAGACAACCGTACCTGCCATTGGTACGAAACAACGAGTATTTACAGACTGTCCATGAGGAAACCCCAAAGGCCTTAATGGAAGGCCAATGGAAATAGACTAAGGGCCTGGGCAGCCCCGAGAACAACGAGAAGTGGCAACTGAAAGCTATGCATGCCAGTACCGACAACTGCGAGGATAATTGTAATGGACGAAGGGGAAAGACACTGTGAAAAACGTATGAGAATGGTGCCATGAGACAAGATGTAAGCAACCGCCTTATTGAACGTGTGTAAATAAGCTTGAAACGCAAGATACTAAGTAATCGAGTCTGCTTGCAATGCTTAGTAGAAGTTAGAGCGGTAAGCGCCGACTGTATACATCTACCTCAATACAGCACAATGTACACGTGCAACTCCATTTTGTATAAACAGAAGTACTCCCAGGCGGCCGTGGCCTGACTGGCCAAGTTTCATATCCAGGCCCAAGCAGAGGAAAAGAGCGGGATCGAAACTTAACAAAGGATGGCTCATGCCGGGGAAATCGAGGTCAACCAGAGAAGGGGAGGTGAGCATGAGCTCACGAGGCTCCAACTTCAGAGCACGCCAGCCCGCCTGTGAAGGTCAAGATACGAGAGGCCCATGCAGGTGGCCAAGCGCATATAGAATTAAATGCACAAAAGGTTGGAAACTGAAGCAGATTCACGGTGGACCAACACGTGACAAGGCAGGCGCGAAGATGTACCACTGCCTGACGTCATCCAGAACCAGAGGGTGCCATAACTTTTCCTGATAAGAGACTAAAGATCCGAGGCCATACCCAGCCAACTAAATGACACATAGCCCTAAACCACTGATTGATGGAACAGAGGCAGGGTGAATCTTGGGACACCAGGCACCAGGGTGTCTATTCTGCATGCTGCTAATTAAAAGTGGAGATTTATGTTTAGGGGTGTAACTCACCCAATCACAAGGGACCATGTAATCTAGGGTCCTATAGACATTGTAACCAATGAGACGTCGTACTTGTAGTGACGTCAATCACGTGTGGTGTAGAGGGATGGGCATAGATGCCCACCCGATAAGAGTTATCCAATCTGTATGCCTTATTTTTCATATACAGATATAACACCTAGGGCCTCATTAGGACCCAGGCGGTAAGGGGTTTACGGCGGCGTAAACAGCGCCGACCCTTACCGCCTGATTCCGAGGTCCCTTAGCGCCGTGGAGGTTTTAACACCTGCTTTTAGCAGGTGTTAAAATCCATGGCGCTAAGGGACCTTGTTGTTAATTACGCCACCGTAATTTACGGTGGCGTAATTAACGCCTTCCCCACTCCCATTATGCCCTAAGGGGCAAAAATGGGAATGGGGAAGGGTAAATGGGTTAATGGGGACTTACTGCCCCACTCACCTCGGAATGGGGCGGTAAGTCCGCCAACCACCATGGCGTAAACATAGTTTACGCCATGGTGGTAAAGGTACGACCCAGGCGGTAACTTACTGCCTGGGTCGTAATGAGGCCCCTATACTTAAGTTACCTTTCCCAACCAATTATATTGCATGATGATTTTTTATAGACGTGTACGTCATTGATGACGGAGTTTGCCCATAAAAGAGGCTGTTGTACTGAAGTTCGAGGAAGACGGGGCGAGACAGGTGTTCGCGATGCTGCTGATTTCCATAAGCTGATGTATGTATCATTAAACAGACTTCCCTTTGCCAACTTACTGAGTCCCTAGTATTGATTTGTGCTGGAGTATGTAAGTCCTGCACCCTGTCCTCACACGGTGCAGCTATCTTGTATTACAAGTTTTCGAGGGTGAGTGCTCATCAATGGGCCCGTCAGTAATTACCTCTCCTCGTCAACAATAATGCTTGGGGGAAATTGTTTGATGTTAAAGCAGTGTGTACTTAATGCATTTATTTAAGCCAGCATAACTTTTCTCCCAGCATTTTTAGCCATTTTTATTTTGGACAACCTGTTCGAAATAGGCATAGTATAGCACATATCTAGACCACTCAAGTCTGTATTCTGTTTGGCCAAGGTTGGAGCAGGTATAGTTTCTTTAGTCAAATCGATGATGATAGGTCCAGGAGCGACCATTGGGGCCAACTCAGCGGCATCCCTCAGATTGTCACTTTGGATGGAGGCGGCTGCACGAAAATACAGTGCAAAAATTTCAATTGTCCGCTCTGTAATCTCAATAACAATGCTAGTGTGAGTGGCGATACCAAGAAAAGGCCCTCCATCGGTGTGGGCCAAACACGGCTCAAAATGCTGCTTAAGGCCTAGCTGATTGAGTTTGCCATTCACTTTGACTAGTGCCAAGGAGGTGGACTTTAGTTCATTTCATATTTTGTCCTACAAGGCAAACAAAGGAACTCAGGACAATGCTTAGAGCCGAGACGGTCGGGTGAGTCAGCCAAATTCTTTCATCCACATCCCGGAGGTTATTATACATCGCTGCGTTTCCAGAGAGGTTGGATGCATCGACTGAAGACTCTGACCTGATTCAGACATCAGCGTCTGGGTCGTTGGTGATAGAATGTTTGTCAATGATGTTAGTTAGATCAGATGGAGAGTCCAAGATAGATGCATCACATGTTTGTTGGGTAACGCTGCCGAACGGGCCAACAAATCCATTGTGCACAATATCTGTATAACTGTTGTTTTCTAAGGCTAAATCAGCAAATTCTATGATGCTGAGATCAATGAGATCCTTTGGGCCAGGAGCAGCGTTTTGTTCAATCATAGCAGAATGGTCCAACATATCAATTCCTTTTAGTGGAGCCACTGATCTCACTTGAGTGCTGGAGCCCAAAGATTTAACAAATAGTGATCCATGAATCTTTGGCCAGCGATTGGAAGACAAGCTGAGTGTAAATGCAGAGTTTTTCATAGAGCTTGTTTTTTCTTATCGGTTTGCAAAGCACCTGAACATTTAACTCTTTTCTTATTTTGAACAGCAGCACCAGTTGCGACATCAACTGCAACCTGTGGGTCATTGGGAAGCGAGGAAGAACTTTTAATGCCTCTCAGGTCAAGGGCTGGCAAACCGGGATTGCATTCTTCAGAGGGAGTAGCTGGATGAGTGGTGGGTTTAGAGGACTGAGCAGGTTTAAGAAGCGCTGTATTGGTGTTACGCTCACCTGATCTCCACAGGGGCTCCGAACGGGACTGGCAGATCTGGTGTTAAATGGTTTCACGTGTCTGCACTGTATCCGTGCCGTCACGAAGGTGCACCTACATGGTTAAATGAAACGTTACCCAACCGTTAGGCGAAAGGCCCACACCCGCCTCCTTTGGTCGTCTGAAAACCCCTCTGCTATGTCTCACCTTTGTTTTAAGAATGGCAGGCTCTCCGTCCTGCAACATTATGCAGGGGTGCATAGAGTTCTAGGATCCAGTTACTTCACTGATCCTGTCGAGTCTCAGACAATGTTGATTCAATGGATAAGTCTTTACCATCTGTATGGTTCGCCAAAGAGTTCAAATTGCCCAAGTTTCTCTTCGTTTTCTTTCCTTGTAGGTTTCCCTTTGATGCGAAAGTACGTAGAACGCAGAGTTGTTTTCCAAGAGAAGGTAAGTTCACACCAGCGTTCTGTAATAAGTCTTTATATGTGCTATTGCTCTTCTGTGCGACTGACCTGCTGCTCTTGTACTGCAGGTGCTGTACCTCGGACCGCGTGGTGAAGACTAGCGGGATCGCTAATAGGAGCGGCCTTCAGGTGAGTATGGCGCTGCAATGAGTTGACTGTTCAAAGTGGCTTTTCCCCAATATGCGCTAACCTGATGTTTCTTCTTGCATCCGACAGGAGCGGCAACTCCGAAGAAGCTGGTGAAAGATGGGAGCGGTCGAGAGATGAAGATTCATTCGTTCGCCGGAAAGAGCAGCTCTCAGGTAGGTATGAACGATGCGCTGGATAGCGATGTGGAATCCTTGACCAGCGCGGCTAACCTGATGCCTTTTCCTTCCTTTGCAGGTTGCTCGAGAAGAAACTGGACTGGTGTTGTAGCAGACTGGCCTGAAGGTAACAGACACTGTGAGCGTTACACTGTATGTGGTTTATATAGCCTTCAGAAAGTAGTCCCTAGGTAAAGTAGTCCCAGCAACCACACCCAAACAAATAGTTCCCTAGGCAAGTTGTCCCATCAGCCTGCCTCAGATTGATCCACACGTGCTTCACTTAGTTTGAAACCTGCCATGTTGGTGATGGCAGCATGAGCCTGGCGCCAACAGTGCCAGGACGAAGTCCAGGAGGCCCCTGAGAGAGCCTTTGGGGCCTTAAAGGCCCTCATGGAAGTCGAAGTCCTGGGCAGGTTGGTCTGCACCTGATGTGTAGGGGTATGGACCGTGACAGCACTCCCCCTCAATGCCCCACCCAAGGTGGTTTGTCTCGCTGGTCCGGGTTTGGTTGGGTAATTTCGATGGAACCGGTTTACTAGGCGGGGTGCATGAACGTGGTCACTTGGCTCCCATGACCTTTCTTGGGGACCATAGCCTTTCCAGTCAACTAGATAGAAAAGTTTCGATTTGACCCACTTTGAGTCCAGAATGTCTTTCACCTCGGATTCTGCTTCACCGTCTACCAAAATAGGTCTTGGCAGTTTTGTTATCCGAGTTCCTGGTTGTACTGGTTTCAAAAGGGAAACGTGGAATACGGGGTGGACTCGCATGTTTGGAGCTAGCTCCAGTTTTACAGCTACTGGGTTGATTATGGCCTTGGTGGTGTATGGGCCCAAATACCTGGGGTTGAATGTGTGGGTTCCTTTTAGTGGTATATGTCTGGAGGCTAACCAAGCCTCATCTCCAATCTGGTATTTAAGAGCTTCACTCCTATGTTGATCTTCAGATTTCTTGTATCTTTCTTTAGCTTGTTTCAAATGTTCTGTTGCCCTCTTGAAGGCTTGGGTAATGGTTGTGTGCAGACTGCTTACAGCAGGCATTTCCAAATGTTGAGGTGGGTCGAGTTCTGAGGTTCGTGGATGTATTCCATATATTTTATAGAATGGAGTTTGCCCCGTGCTGGAATGCAAAGAGTTATTGTAGGCATTCTCGGTTATCCATAAAATGTCCTTCCAATCGCCTTCAGTTTGATGCAACATGCATCTTAGGTATTGCTCTAATGTTTGGTTGGTTCTCTCGGTTTGACCAATCCGTTTGGGGATGGTGGCTGGTTGAAAGTCTGATGTCAATTTGGGTCAACTGACAACATTTTCTCCAAAACTGTGAAATAAACTGACTGCCCCGATCTGAGACTAAGACGGAGGGGAATCCGTGTATCCGGACAATTTGTTTTAGGAATTCCTTCGCCAAAATTGAAGTGGAGGGCAAGCCTTTTAACGGAATGAAATGGGCCATTTTTGAAAATAAGTCTATCACCACTAATATGGTGTTGAAGCCGTTACAGGGAGGAAAATCCATGATAAAATCAAAGGATAACGTATGCCATGGTGTAGGCGGTATGTCCAAAGGCTGTAATAGACCAGGTGGCTTCTTTTTTTGGGCCTTGTTCTGCGCACAAATGACACATGATAGTACAAATTGTCTGATATCTTTTCGCCATGTTGTCCACCAAAATGTCTCTTGATCTTGGCTTCAGTTTTTGCAATTCCAGGGTGGCCTTCCATAAATGACTCATGATAATTTGAGATAACCTGTCTTTGCAGTTCCTTACTAGGTAAGTAGAGGCATCCTTGAAAATAAGGTAAGTGTTCAATAACAGAATGATGGCTGCTTTTGGTCGACCACTCTTGTAAAGCCTTATAATTGAAAAGGTACGAGATTTCCTTGTGGATGTCGTCCAGGGTTAGTGAAGTGAAGATTCCAAGGATTCTTCCCCCTGGGATGATGGGTACGGGATCCGGATTTGAGTATATCTCTTCCATCCCTATACGGGACAGTGCATCAGCCTTGCCGTTTCGGCAACCGGGTCGGTACGTAATCACAAAATCATATTCTGCAAAAAAGAAAGCCCATCGGAGCTGGCGAGAAGACTGGGCCTTGGCTGAATTGAGGTACTGTAGATTTCGGTGATCGGTAATCACAGTGATGCTGTGCCTGGCCCTAAGGAGGTAATGTCGCCACGCTTTGAATGCTGCCTTGATGTCCAGAAACTCCTTGTCGGTTATAGCATAGTTCAATTCTGGCGCCGTGAATTTTCGTGACCAAAAGGCCACCGGATGAAGTTGACTTGTTTCGGGATCTTTCTGAGAAAGAACCGCCCCCATCGCCAAGCTGGACGCATCAGTCTCCACCACGTAGGGGAGGTCAGGGTGCGGATGTTTTAAAACTGGAGCTGAGGTGAATTTCTTTTCAAGTCTTGGAAGGCCTTTTCAGTTTCGTCAGACCACTAGAAGCATTTGTTCTTTCGTAACAAGGATGTGATGGGATGAACTAAAGGCGAAAAACCTGGAATGAACCTGAAATAGAAGTTTGCGAATCCAAGCATGCTTTGCACTCCTTTTACCGAAGTTGGAGAGGGCCATTTAAGGATAGCATCCACTTTCCGCGAATCCATTCGCACTTCACCTGGCGTTAGAACGAACCCAAGAAACTCGACCTCTGTAACATGAAAATAACATTTTTCTAATTTGGCATACAGCTTGTGTTGCTGAAGTTTCTCAAGTACGGCACGAACGTGTTTTACGTGTTCCTGTTCTGAGGCCAAGAACACAAGGATTTTGTCAATATATACGACCAAACAAACGTCGATCAGCTCTCGAAGGACATTGTTCATGAAATATTGAAACGCTGCCGTGGCGTTACAAAGGCCAAACAGCATCACTTGATATTCGAAAAGTCCATACTTAGTGCGGAAGGCGGTTTTCCATTCGCCCCCCTTTTTAACTCGTACGAGATGATACGCCCCTCTGAGGTCCAGTTTAGTGTAAATTTGAGCCTCCTTTACTTGGTCCAGCAGTTCCGGCATTAGAGGTAGGGGTACCGATTTTTGATTATCACTTGGTTTAATGCTTGGTAGTCGATACAAGTTCTTAGGTACCCCTCCTTTTTTGGGACGAAGAATAAGGGGGAGGCTGCCAGGGATTTGGACGGACGAATAAAGCCGTTAGCCAGGTACTGATCTAAGTATTGTTTTAGGTGAAGATTTCCGGGTTCTGTGAGGGCGTAAATTCTGCTGCATGGGAGCTGAGCTCCAGGTATTAGGTCGATCTGACAATCATATGGCCTATGAGGTGGTAGCGTGTTGGCTTGGTCTTTCTGAAAAAAGTCATGAAAATCCTGGTATTCCTGGGGTAGCTGATTTGCTGGACCCATGACTGTTGCGATTGCTTTGGGCAGTGATTTCTCTGGATAGCAGGTATGAGCACATTCCGAGAAGGTTAACCTCTTGTCACGCCAGTCTATGCAAGGATTATGCGTTTCTAACCATGGTATTTCCAGAATTACTTGAAATTGCGGGGCCTTGATTAAGTCGAACACAATGGTTTCTCAAAGCACATCTTGGCACAACAGGATCATCTCCTTTGTCGAGTGTGTTACAGGACCCGAAGAGATCTCTGTTCTGTCGATGGTGGTGACCAAATTGGTTGTTGCTTTTTGAGACAGAGAAAGACACATCCTTGATGCCAATTCTTGATCCATATAGTTACCTATAACTCCACTGTCGATGTAAGCCGTAACTGCTTGCATACAAGACGGGTGCTGGTGACTAATAATGATTATTGGTAAGGCTAGATGCGAGGTCTGGGATTCCTTTTTCTCGCTCGACAAGCGGACCTCTACGCTTGCCGGGCGGGGTCGTTTTCCGGCTCTGGTTCGACACTGACTTTGTCGGCAACCCCGACTGCCTTCTTGGGAGGTTTCACAGGACAGTCTCGGAGGAAGTGACCGGCCATTCCACAATATAAGCACACTTGTTGTTGTCTCCTCTTCTCTCTCTCAGATTTAGATAACGGCCCTCGAACACCTCCGATTTGCATGGGTTCCGAAGTGTCTGAGCTCTTGGGGGTGTTGTCTTTAGGATGCACAAACACTTGATTATCAAATTCAGCTCGATCAGCTTTCCGGTTCTGCAACCTGAGGTCTAATTGCACCACAAGGTCTATGTATTCCAAACAGTCTCGGGGAGGATTCACGACTTGGGCCGAGACATCCTTTAGTTCACCTCTCAACCCCCGATGAAATATGGTAGTCCTTTTGTCTTCCGGCCAACCGGTCTCTAACACTAATCTGTTGAAGGTTGCAATGTAAGGTAACAAGTCTTGGTTCCCTTGGCGAAGAGACAGCAGTTTGTTATCTAAGGCCTGGCCTTGGGAGTGTCGGGCAAACAGCTTTTCCATATTCTGTTGAAACCCCTGGAAGTCTCGAAGGAGAGAAGCATCCTGATTAACTAGTGGTATTGACCAGTCTGCTGCGCTGCCGCTGAAGTATGAAAGCACAAAGGCCACCTTGGATTGATCGTTTGGAAATGCCCCTGGCCGATTTAGAAAGTGTAGACGGCACAGGTTCATAAAGACTGCAAACCGCTTGGTTTCTCCCGCAAAGCTGGTGGAGCTAAGGGTATGGCTCTCGGTAGGACCACCTGTACTGGGTTACTTGACGGAGTTGAGATTGATCCCCCATCGCGGGTAGCGACGTATTACCAGCCGGGGCTTGGAGTAATTGTCTGGCAAGCTCATCAGTGTGCTCTTTTGCCACAATGAGTTCCCTTCTTAGAGCATTAGTCTCTTGCCGAGCCGAATGCACCTCTGCTCTGAGTTCCCCCAAAAGCTGGGCTAGTTGATCCGTCTCAGAGGTTTCCATGGCTCCCAGGTAGAGGTTTGTGTGAGGCTTTGTGTTCTGTTACGCTCACCTGGTCTCCACAGGGGCGCCGAACGGGACTGGCAGATCTGATGTTAAATGGTTTCACGTGTCTCCACTGTATCCGTGCCATCACAAAGGAGCGCCTAAATGGTTAAATGAAACGTTACCCAACTGTTAGGCGGAAGGCCCACACCCACCTCCCGTGGTCTTCTGAAAACCACTCTGCTATGTCTCAACTTTGTTTTAAGAATGGCAGGCTCTCCGTCCTGCAACAGTATGCAGGGGTGCGTTGAGTTCTAGGATCCAGTTACTTCACTGATCCTGTCGAGTCTCAGACAACGTTGATTCAATGGGTAAGTCTTTACTATCTATATGGTTCGCCAATGAGTTCAAATTGCCCAAGTTTCCCTTTGTTGTCTTTCCCTTGTAGGTTTCCCTTTGATGCAAAAGTACGTAGAACGCAGAGTTGTTTTCCAAGAAAAGGTAAGTTCACACCAGCGTCTGTAATAAGTCTTTCTATGTGCTATTGCTCTTCTGTGCGACTGACCTGCTGCTCTTGTATTGCAGGTGCTGTACCTCGGACCGCGTGATGAAGACTAGCGAGATCGCTAGTAGAAGCGGCCTTCAGGTGAGTATGACGCGGCAATGAGTTGACTGTTCAAAGTGGCTTTTCCCCAATATGCGCTAACCTGATGTTTCTTCTTGCATCCGACAGGTGCAGCGACTCCAGAGCGGCGGGAGAAAGATGGGAGCGGTCGAGAGATGGAGGTTCGTTGGTTCGCCCGAAAGAGCAGCTCTCAGGTAGGTATGAACTATTCGCTGGATAGCGATGTGGAATCCTTGACCAGCGCGGCTAACCTGATGTCTTTTCCTTCCTTTGCAGGTTGCTCGAGAAGAAACTGGACTGGCGTTGTAGCAGACTGGCCTGAAGGTAACAGACACAGTGAGCGTTACGCTGCAGGAGTGCAGAATAACGCAAAGCGTGTTCTGTACTAAAGGCGTGGTTTATATAGCCTTCAGAAAGTAGTCCCCAGGTAAATTAGTCCCAGCAACCACACCCAAACAAATAGTTCCCTAGGCAAGTAGTCCCTTCAGACTGCCTCAGATTGATCCACACATGCTTCACTTAGTTTGAAACTTGCCATGTTGGTGATGGCAGCATGAGCCTGGCACCAACGGCGCCAGGACCAAGTCCAGGAGGCCCCCTGAGAGAGCCTTTGGGGCCTTAAAGGCCCTCATGGAAGTCGAAGTCCTGGGCAGGTTGGTCTGCACCTGATGTGTAAGGGTATGGACCGTGACAATTACTGCAACTTGCAATGTAGTGTGGAGGTTTTAGTTCCTGAGAAGCCCTTGGACATTTAGCCCTTTTCTTGTTTTTAACTGCATACTTTTTTAACTTTGACGTCGGCTGCAGTCTGCAAGTCAATAGGAATCAAAGAGAAACCCTGAGAGCCTCTCTAATCAAGAGCTAGCAAACAGTGGTTATTTGTATTTGTATTTTATTTGTATTTATTTTATTTATAAAGCGCAGCCAGGCCCGGGGGCATACGGGCGCGTAAATTAGATCTGGTTACAGTTGAGTGCAATAATGAAGGGTTACGTTACAGTTACAGATAGATACATACTTAGTATTACAGATACATACATACACAGTCTAAACGTTACAGTTACAGTTAGGTACATACTAGTATTACAGATACATACATGCATAGTCTGAAATAAGTACATTAATTACGAAAAATACCGTCGGCAGTCAGTAGTTCTGGGCTCTGGAGGGTTAGGCTGTCATTGAGTCCATGTTGTGAAGCCAACGCTTCGTGTTGCGTTTAAATAGGTTAAATGAGGGTTCTGACCTAAGGAGCGCGGCGAGTGTGTTCCATAGTTTCGAAGCTTGTATGGGGAAGCTAGCTCCACCCAAGTTATGAAGTTTGAATCTCGGTATGGACATAGTATTAGCTTGAGCTGCTCTAAGTGGTCTTGTTGATGTATGAGGTGTAAGTTGGTTGGTAAGGTAGGCTGGTGCAAGGGTGGCCCTGGCTTTGTGTGTGAGGGCCAGAGTTTTGAGGGAAATTCTTTGCTCTACTGGGAGCCAGTGTAGGTTGCGTTTAGTCTCAGAAATATGCAATTTTTTAGGGATGTTGAGGGCAGCCCTGATGGCATTATTTTGAATTACTTGCAGTTTGTTGATATTTTTGTGACTAGTGCCTAAGTAAAGGGCATTACAATAGTCTATTTTGGACAGGACTAATGCTCTAGCAAGAGTAATGCAATTGAGTGAGGAGATGAATGGCCTACATGCAGTGATCAATTTGCAAGTGTAGGCGGCTGATGATGCTACTGCATTGGTTTGTTTGGAAAAGGATAAGGTGGCATCAATGTAGATACCAAGGGTTTTAGTGTTGTTTGAGACGGGGATGAGATTACCATCTATAGTGAAAGATTTGAAAGCGGAGTTAAGATTTTTTAGTTTGGCGTGAGTGCCAAGGATGATCAGCTCAGTTTTTTCGTCATTAAGACAAAGATCATGATGTGCCATTCATGCTTGTATTACTGAATATATTTCATTGAGGGTTTTGCTGTCTGTTTCATAGTTACCCGAGATGGGAATGAGTATCTGGGTGTCATCCGCATAATTGGTATATGTGACACCCAGATAGTCAAGGATATCAAAGAGGGGCTTTGTGAATACATTATAAAGCGTTGGGGACACACAAAAGCCTTGCGGGACTCCACAATGTACTGGTGAGGGTTCAGCTGAATCTGTGGGAGAGAAGACCCTCATGGTTCTGTTCGCCAAGAAGGAAATGATCCAGGCAATGGCTGTGTCTGAAAAGTGTGCTGCAGTTTTCAAGTGGTGACAAAGTGTTTGGTGGTTAACCAAATCAAAAGCTGCTGACAGGTCAAGCAGTAAGAGGAGTGCAAGTTTGCCATTGTCTTTTAAGATTTGGATCTGGGTGGTGAGATCAATTAATGCAGTTTCCGTGCCGTGTCTGGGTCAGAAGCCGGATTGCCTAAATCCCAGGAGATTGTTCGCTTCTAGGTAAGCCTGTATTTGTAGATAGGCTGCTCTGTCCAGTATTTTTAATAAGGAAGGTACGGTTGTTATCTGCCTGTAGTTAGACGGGTTGGCTGGGTCAAGAGTAGGTTTTGTGAGTAGTGGAATGACCCACGCGTCTTTTAGGTTAGCAGGCACTACTCCGGATTTGAAGGAGGCATTGATAAGGTTGGTAATAAATGGTGCCAGATCGTGTGCTGCTGCTTTGATGATCGAGGCAGGACAGGCATCACCTTGGCAGTTTAAGTTTCCTAATGATGTTTTCTACTTCCCAAATTGAGAGGGGTGAAAAGCTGAATGGCTTAAAAGTTGACTTGAAGGTAGGTGATTTGTTAGGTAGTTGTTTGTAGTCAGGGTCAGCTAGTAGCAGGGATTTTTTCGCATTGATTTTAGAATGTAGGCGGGCTATTTTATCGAATAAGGCCTTCTGAATGTTACTACACCATAGTGCGTCAGTAACACATTTGTCAATAGGGGCAATAGGGGATTCTAATTCTTTTAGCATCTTAAAGAGTTCTTTTGTGTTGGATTCCGCTTGCGTAATCCTTTTGTTGTAGGTGTCTTTTTTAACAAGAAGAATGGCTTCTTTGTAACTAGTGGATGCTAGGGTTAGCTCAATCTTGTTGGTTGCAGAAGGGCACTTTTTCCAGTGTGCCTCAGCAGTCCTTTTAGTTTTGCGTAGTTCTCTTAGCTGCGGTGTGAACCAAGTATTAAGGTGGCGCTGTGGTTTAGGTTTCCACAATTTTAGGGGGGCGATGGTGTTCAGTGCTTTAAGAATTGCCTGATTGTAGGTATCCACTAAAACTGTGGGGTCCTCGTCTGAGTCAATATTGTTCAAGATGGGGAGTAATATCGGTAGGAGTTTGTCAGGTGTAATGTCTTTCTTATTACTCGTGCTGGTGGCTGGGGTGATGATGGGAGCCGGGTGGTGAGTGTTGGCTTTGATAGAGAAGGTTATTTTATGATGATCTGACCAGATGCATGGATCATTGAATAGGAGATCAATAGAGCAATTGAGGTGAGTGAGCCAGTCCAGCGTTCTACCTTTGATATGATTGGGCTCATGAATAATGTGTGTGTGACCCAAGTCGGATAGGGTGTTGGCTAGATCATGGGCGTTAGTATTCTTGGGGTCGTTAAAACCAACATTAAAATCCCTGAGTAGGATAGTTTGTGAATTAGGTTTAGTGTCCGAGGTTATGAGTGATGCAATGTCCTCTATAAAAGAAGATATGGGACCTGGTGGTCGGTAAATAAGGTGCATTGTTGTCGTATGGTTGGATGATAGAGGTAGTTTGATGGACAGGGATTCAGCAGAGGGGATTTGAACATCCTGGATGACTCTAATGTCAAAGGTATCTCTGAATATGAGGGCAAGTCCACCTCCCTTCGTCTGATTGGTGTTTCTGTCACATCTAATAATGGCATAATCGTTAGGTATGGCAAGGGCCAGAGAAGCACGGGAAGGCAGCATTAAGCCAGGTTTCTGTGACTGCAAGGAGATCAAGCTTTTCGTGAGTTATAAAGTCAGCGATGTCCAGAGCATGGGCAGGGAGAGACCTAGCATTCACCAAAGCTGCTTTAATGAGTTTGTCTTTTGCGGGGATGTTTTCTGGTGGTATAGGTTGGTCATGCAAAAGGATAGGGGCTGACTTGTTGTCTGAATCAATGGCCAGATTTGCAAGGTTATGGTCCATATGCAGATGTTTGATACTACTGCAGGTGAGCAGTTGGGGTTTTTTAGCCCACAGTCGGGCTCTTAATCTAGAATCTCTGGTTGAAATGCTAGGGTGGTGGGAGCATAGAGAGGTGGGTGGGATGGTTCTAGAGTTTAATCTAAGGTTTCTATTAATAGTAGTGCAAGGTGGTTTGGTGTTGGTCTGTTGGCAAAGTGGCGTATCCAAAGTGCTGGATCATCCAGGTACGGGTTTGCAGATGTCATGGTACTAGACCATGAGGTGAGGGTAATAGTTACCTTGCGTATGCTGGTATATGTGTCTTGGTTGGTATGTAGGCCAAGTTGACTGTTCCAGCGACTAGTGTAAATGTACAATAGGTGGAGGAGAGTAGTTAGGCACCAATACATGGTGTAGGTAGCGTTGCTAATATGCAGGAGTTGAACATTTCAAATAAGTGGTACTCTTGGAGCATGTTAGGAAACAGTACAGTGTGACCATAAGGCACAGCTCAATCAAATGTGGTCTATTAGCGACCATAAGGCACAGCACAGTCAGATGTGGTCTGTAAGTGACCATAAGGCACAACACAAGTCGATCAAATGTGGTCTATAAACGGCCATAAGGCGCAACACAATCAAGTGTGGTCTGTAAGCGACCATACGGCACAACACAAGTCCAAATGTGGTCTGTAAGCGACCATAAGGCACAACACAGGTTAACCATATGTGGTCTATAAACGGCCATAGGCGCAACACAATCAAGTGTGGTCTGTAAGCGACCATACGGTACAACACACGTCCAGATGTGGTCTGTAAGCGACCATAAGGCACAACACAATCAAGTGTGGGCTGTGAGCGACCATACGGCACAACACAAGTCCAAATGTGGTCTTTTAGCGACCAAAGGCACAGCACAATCAGAAGTGGTCAGTAAGTGACCATAGGGTGGTCTAGGCTCTTAACTATAGAGGGTTAGCAACACGGCAGAATGCATCTTAATTCGAAGCAGGGCAACAGGGCTGAGAGCATCTAAATTTGAAACAGGACAGTAAGCGAAATGCAACTAAATTTAAGACAAAACAGCAGGCTAGATACGTCTGACTTTGAAACATGCCAAAGAAGTACCTAAATTTGGAGTTACCGAGGGGCGTTGAAACAACAGAATTCGAAAATCATAGTAGGGCTAAGATCGAAAATCACTGTGGGGCATTAATGCACCTAAATTCGAAAAACACTGTGGGACATTGAGACAACTGAGTTTGATAGTCATAGGGGGGTGCAGAGCAGATAGGGAGTCAACACATGTGGAGGGTGAGCAACTAGGAGCAGTGTTTGTTCAGTTGGCGCAATATAAGTATATTGCACGTGATATCAAGGTCTTGAAGCCATTATAAGGAGATGCAAGACTGTGATAACAAAAAGGTTGCTAGCAGGGTACCGATATGTATGGGAAGGCAGAGGCTCTTCCACTACACAGCGGAGGATGCAGCCCAGTAAATCCGCATCAAAGGGGCACGGGAGGAATGCTCCATGCAGGCAGCCAAGTGGGGCTAGCGATGGTGAGGTTGAGGGAAAATTCAGTAGAGTGCTCCTGGCAAGTTCAGTTCTGAACAGAGGACCATAGGCAGCTGGTTGGGGCGGGCTTACCGAGATGTGGCTAGGGTCCGTGGCCCAGGCCTCAGGACAGGCTCCAGACAGGCAGGGATCCTTGAGTAGAGGATCCTTATGGAGAGGGCCGGCGTTCGCCTGCCGGCGCGTGATTGGCCTAAAAGAACAGATGCTGGCCAGTAGAATCACGCTCTGCAGTCATGTGGTTGCTGGGGGTCAGAGAGGGTGCTGGCGGCCATCTTAGATTGAGAACACCTCGTAGGTTCCAATGGTGGCCGAAGGAATCGGTCGAAATAGGCTTAATGGCTCGATTCTGAGCCTGATAGGAATTTATCCATGAAAGCCTGGAAATGTAATGCTCAATCGGGCGGTTTCCATGTAGGGGGCAAAAATCCATCAGGGTCCGGAAATTAGGTAGGGCAGCATACCTCTATCCAGGTTATGTTCATCGCAAGGAGAAGCTGGAAGAGTTGTTGATTGAATAGACTGCACAGGCTTAAAAAGTGCTGTATGACTGCAGCTGGCAATGCAGTCTTGAGCTTTTAATTTCTGAAAATCATCCTGTACTGGCTGACTGCTTATACCCGAATTCATATTAGCAATAACCGCAGATATAATTTGTTGGACGAGAGGTGGGTGTCCTAAGCAGCGCTTGTGAGGCTTGTAAGGCTCTCGAGGAGTCTGAGTTGAATGAATACAAGCAGGTCCTAGATCAAAGGGAGGTACTCCCCGCAGTCTCTAGGACTTCCAGCAACACTCAACAGGGCAGTGTTGGCTGAGGCAAACCTTCGCTCCAAAAACTGCAGACTGCCACTTAGAGTCTCATTTCACAGCCAGCTTCGTGGGGGCTGGAGCAGTTGTAGTGAGGGTTGGAGGCGGAGCCAAAAGCACAGCAAACACAAGGAAAGACTGGCAAAATTTGCAGACTGACACCTAGACTCCCACTTCACCTTCTTATATAAGCAGAAGACACAAAGGGCCTCATTACGAGTTTGGAGGCAGCCATCGCTGCCTCCAAACCGGGCTCCATTATCGGGTTCCTGCAATGAGGAATAACTGGGTCATTCCGACATAGGAGGACCCGGTAATTCCTCCTTGCAGGAACCATTCCCCATTCCCATTTGAGCCCCCATATGGCTCACTGCGAATGGGGAGGGAGGTAACAATGGGCACATTCCAAGTGTCCCGTTGTTACCTCCCTCTTCCCCTCGCGAGATCCGGAAAAGGCGTCTGGTTCTACCAGACGTCTGGTCCGGGTCCCCCAAAGGGAACCTCGTAATCGGCCCTGATGGAATGAAGGGGGCCGGTCCCGTACTGGCCCCCTTCATTCCGTCAGCACCAGGGTTGTAATGAGGCCCAAAGACTCACAACAAGGTGTTAAGGGAAGAACTTCAAAATTTACAAGATGCAGGGGTATGGCTACAATGTGAAAAGTGTGAAATTAATGTTGAGGAAGTGGAATACATAGGCTTCACCATATCCAAAGATGGAATTAGTCCAAAAGGAACTTACTGAAAGCCATAGTAAAAGCTCCCACACAAACCAAGAGTTGAGATCCTTTTTAGACCTTATAGAATAGTATGCCACGTTTGTGCCCAGGTTCTCAGAAGAAACAGCTCCCCTCATAGAACTGCTAAAAAAAGGGGCAGAGTATAAGTGGAACCCGACCCAAGAAAGGGTGTTCAAAGAGGTGAAAGACAGAATACTAAGTGTGCCATGCCTACGACCGTTCAAACCCCACTGGAACACAGTCATCATCACAGATACCAGTGCTTATGGTCTAGGCGTGACCCTCACCCAGAGACGTTGAGAGTGTTGTTGGATTCTGAAAATAATTATTCAACCATTGAACAGGAGATGCTGGTCTACGCTTGGGCTGTCGAATACTTGAGAACATATGTGTGGGGCACTAGGTTCAGGCTCATTACTTACCACAAAACACTCATACACATACACATACACATACTGAGCACCAAAATGTCCAACCCCAGGTTAGCATTCATAGCTGTGAAGCTACAAGAGTAAACATATAACATTGGACACATAGCAGGTTGGAGGAACTCACAAGCCAACTGCATGTCGAGACTGCTGGAGTCAGAAGGTCTGGCGTTGCCCTTCCTGAAAGATAAGGGTATAGTGGCGTCCATGGGAGACCGGAACTGCAGGATGCACATGGAGATGGGGGAAAATCACTGGAGTGATGAGGTAGCTAAAGATCCTGAGCATATGAAATAACAGACTGGGTTTGCAAAGGATGGTCCGATGAGAGAACAATCCCAGAAGGACTGAGACCATTCTGGAAAGTAGCAGACAAATATATATGAAGCAGATGGATTGCTCTTTACAGGAGATCAAATCATACTGCCAATAGGGCATGAGGAAGATAATTTTATGCAGGGCTCTGTGAGAAACAAGAAGGTGTCTTACCCACTCGTCGCCGGGATCTGTCATCCAGGTGGCCAGGACACGGCCATCGCTTTTGGATCCAATTTCTGGGGGTGGACCAGTGCAGGAGGCTCACATGGATGAGGGGTCTTCGGGGAGTGGGAGCGGGACACCATATGGTGAGACAAGGTATTCCCTTCATTATAACACCTTTACCCCATCCTAATAAGTAGGATATTTAGGAATTCTACCCCCCTTCATAACACAAACATGTTCTCATGGACAGCACTCTATGAGAGAAAATGGACTAACATCCGAGCCATATTCCTGACGTGTCCCAATACAATGGTCAGGCAAGGTCAGGCAATTATTGACCATCACACAAGCCAGAGTTCCATTAAGCTTCCCCACACGGATAAAAGGTGGATCACAAGGGCACACTCTGAGTGAAGCAAAGCACACAAAGAAGATGGCAGTTTAACAAGAGGAGAAGGACAGAAAAACAGAATGGGATCACAAGGAGGTAAGTTCCCTTGACCTCTTCGACAAGGAACCGTTGCATTCATGGGCCCTCGATATTAGAAAGGTTAAGACCAGGAAACAGGCTGAAGCCTGCATTGTGCATTGGAGATACCCGTGGCACTCCTGCATTAATAATCTAGGTGGGGAGAATCACCAGCCACCATGGTACTGTCCTTGGCTCCAAGACAAGAACAAAGCAGAGTCGGTGAAATCAAAAGAGCCAGTAAGTTGGGGAGAACGATGCAAGACTGGTCTGTGTTGAAGCCAAGGTTGCAAGCAGCAACATTGTATGGCAAGCGCTGCAACAAATATTGTTTGAAATACGTGTGATAAAAGATGCAAGTAAAGACGAACCTCTGATGAGTGATTGAACTTTGAAACCAAGATACGATACCTTTGACAGAGTGGCCCGGCACCGCGTGTGTGCTCAATCGAAGATCTTTCTAAGGTATCCAACTAAAAG
Organism: Ambystoma mexicanum; assembly: GCF_040938575.1. Classification (NCBI taxonomy): domain Eukaryota; kingdom Metazoa; phylum Chordata; class Amphibia; order Caudata; family Ambystomatidae; genus Ambystoma; species Ambystoma mexicanum. The sequence continues at coordinate 305,768,021 of NC_090934.1, read as the reverse complement.
GTGAAAGAGTTGTAGAGAATTGTGAATCACAGTGGTCCTTCGACGGGCCAAGCAAAATCCTGTGCACAATCGAAAGTCTTCGATGATGATGCAGTAAAGTTGATAAAGTTGGTCCGAGCCCTGCAGAGGGAGATCAACTGAAAGCTTTGTGTAAAAGTGGGTCTGTGCCCAGCGGAGGGGGACCGTAGTGAAGCAAACATCACCAGAGAAGGCTTTATGTTAAAGTGGGTCTGAGCCCGGTGGAGGGGGACCCGGGATGAACCGAAAATCACCTGAGAAGGTTTTGTGTTAAAGTGAGTCTGAGCCGGGACGAGGGGAACCCGGCAGGAACAGAAAAGCACCCGAGAATTTCTACATGTGAAATCCAAAGAAGAAAGGAACTTTGATGTTTGTTGTATTGCATCAGGCCCTCTGAAAAATAAACTTTACATCAGGCCCTCTGAAAAAGAAACTTTCAATGGCAAAGAGGCTTTGTCACAGAAAACTATGATGTTGAAGCTTTGAATTGCACTCTCATGCTAGAGAAGCCAGAGACTGTGCTAAGCTTGAGTGTGCTTCCTTATCCTGTGCTGAAGACATTGGGCAGGGAAGCCAATGGCTTGACTATCCTGACATATCATTTCCTTGAGCACTTTTCTTTTACATTCCACTCTTTCTGGATTTTGGTGTTTTGGTCCTGGGCCCTTCCCTTTTTGGAAACGCCAACCTCCCCAGCTGTGAAGGTAATGAGTTATTGAATCTGCCAAGCGTAAAAGAGAGGTTAAGTATTTTATATAGTACTTCTGTCCCCAGTAAATAGGGATACAAATTGACAACAAACAACAGTTTATACATTGTAACCAAATGTAAACATTGATTTCACTTGACATACACAATTCGACAACATTCTCTTTCTCTAATATTGGTACAAATTGGTATGAATTGCTTTACTCCCTGTCAATGTGCGATATTCTCCATCCGGATTTCCATCCTTTCCTTTTATTCTTCAGATAGTTCCTAGGTTTCGCCTCACTAGCTTCTTCAATCAGCCGTAAAGTCTGCCTGTGGTGACAGCTCTTCAACTGATTGATATGGACCCATTTCTCTTCCATATGTTTTCCTTTAGGGATGCAGAGTTTATAGGCGACAGGTGGGATTTTATCAACAATTTCAAAGGCACCGCGCCAAGAGGGAGGAACTTCTGCTCCTTGGTCTGTTTCCTTTGGAAATTGTGCAGTTAGACCCTGTCTCCTACTTCATACTCCTTCTTGGTAGTTTTTAAGTCATAATAGGGTTTCATTCCTTCAGCTGACTTTTCGAAATCACGCTGAGCGTAAGCAAAAGCATGCTGAAGATGTTTCTGCACATTTTCAATTTACTTTTGTGTCTGGACGTATTGATAAGGGTCTGCTGTTGAGTTCTGTAAAGCAGATGCTGAGGGAGCACTATTTTCCGTCCAGTCATGAACTCAAATGGAGAAATTTTGGTTGCAGAAGATGGCGTGGACCTGATGGCCATTAGGACAAGCAGTAATCAGATCTCCCAACTAGGTTCAGAGTCCGCCATAAACTTCTTCAAGATGCCCACAATTGTTTTATTGTACCTCTCAAATCCCCCGTTCGAAGCTGGGTGGTAGGCAATGTAGAGTTTTCTCTTTACCCCTAATATCTCCCACGCCTTTGTCATCACCTCGCTGGTCAAATGACTTCCTGGGTCCGTCTCAATCCTTTGGGGCAGGCCGAAATGCAAGAAGATGTGATTGATCATTAGTGCGGCAGCTGTCTCTGCCTTACAATTCGGGGGCGGAAGATATTCTACCCACTTGGTAAACAAGCATGTCATGGTCAACATGTACTTGTTTCCTCTAAAGGAGCGAATCACTGTCACGATGAAATCGACTTGAAAATCTCACCAAGGCAGTGTCATTCCCCTTATTGGTAGGGGAGCTCTGTGTGTGAGAGATAACTCAGCTGAAACTGAGCATACACAAGACACCCCTTTTAGTAGATGTCGAGGTCCTGGCCCATGTGTGACCAATAGGCAACCTCACACAATATTTCTAAGGTTGTATGAAACCCCCTATGACTGGCTGTAGCTGCGTCATGGGTGTGACTTAACATCAGGCTTCAGAATGAGGTAGATACCATCCACTGGTCACATCCAGACATGGCCAGGTACCAACATACCATCCTGGATTCGGAACATTTTGGAAAACTTCATCAGCACCCAGCGATCCTCCTTCCCGATATAATCGGATTCTGCTCAGAGGGAAATTCACAGGGTCTTCAATATGTTGATAACATTATCCAATAATTGGGTCCTCTTTTTGTGCAGTAATCAAATCGGCATCTTTGGTTTCTTTACTCTACTGGGTAGTTGAGAGTTCATTATTGGCATGGGTTTGGGACCTGGTGACAGCAGCGACCTGAATTTCCCCCAACAGGGATTCAGTTTCTATGAGATCCCAGTGAATGGCTCTGGTGTTGGCCAATTGGTCAGCCAAGTAATTTCCAGTTTTGTGTGGTCCCTCTATTTTGGAGTGATCACATTAGAGGTTACCAGATCATCAATTGATTGGATTAATTTCCCATGCTTGAGCAGTTTGTAATTCGCACACAGCATGCCTCGATTTTTTCAATTGGTGTCCCACGAACCCATTCCTGACATCTGAATCAGTGATTGTGACGAGTTCTTGGAGTTGGTGTTACACGGCAGTGAGGATGGCTTGATGTACCACCATCAATTCTGCCACCTGACTACTTTGGGGACCTATTTTGTACCCAGCTAAGGGTTCTGGGGCATCATTCACCCAGGCATTCCCAATGTCGGCCACTAGTTCTTTTTCCCTGTGATTTTCAACATGGTAGGAGCACCCATCCACATAAACTGTGGGTATCCCTGATATGTGTCTTCCTCATAGACTTTGTACATGGAAGTAAGGTACACCGCCATATTGTCATTGGTCTTTAGACTTTCGTCCTCGAGACAATTTTCTTGAGCACAGTCATGCAAGTCAGCCAATCCTTCCCCTAGAGGACTCTTCTTGTTTGGCCATATGTGACCTCCACAGGAGAGCCTTGCATGGACAGAATCCAGGAAGTAATTCTGGGATTACTCACATTCCCTGTTGGATTTGGTTGCTTTGTAAGTATTGCAGGGGTTGGTGTGGAATCTCCACTATGATGTGCTCTCCCTGGATGAATGGACAGTAATTCTTCAACGCCCACACCGTTGCCAGGAGTGCCTTTTCGCAATCATTCTTGCTCGCATACAAGATTACTTTGTTGACCTTGTCATGCTTTTGGTATAATACCACTGTTAAGTAAGCATCTGGGAACCCGTCTCCAAGAAGAACTCCTTGTTCTTTATGGGGTAAGCCAAACAAGGGGCTTGGAAAAGGCTTCTCTTTGGTTGTTTTACTGCCTCAGATTGTTCCAAACTCCACTCCCACTTGACCCCGGCCTTTAATAAATGGACGACGGGTCACGTGACCTCTGCGTAGTCTTCAATGAACTTTCTACTATGATTAGTGAGTCCAAGAAGGCTTCTTAGTTCTTGCAGAGTAGTAGGGTCTTTCAATTATGCTCCCAGCTTTTTTGCCAGGGGACTGAGACCCTCAGGGGTGATTTTGTGTCCTAAGAAGTTCATGTGGGTCTTACATCACTGTGCCTTTTGAAAGGACAGTTTTGCTCTGGCTTTCTGCAACTGGGTCAGAACATAGCGTATTTCTGCTAAATGTTCTTCCACAGTTCAGCTCTTGATTAAGACATCATCTACATAGGCCGGGTTTCCCATTTTGCCCAAATCGGCATGGCAGAAGATATCAAATTAACTGCCAGAGTTTCTGTATCCAAAGGGAGTTCGGATCCACGTGTATTGCTGCCCCCCCTGAAGGTAAAGGCAAGCTTGTACTGGTCTTCCATACTCACCGGTACTGTCCAGTAACTGTTGTTCAGGTCAATGGCGGTATACACCTTTGACCCTTGGATCTGGGCCAGTCCCTGATCGATGTTGGGAAGGGGTAATTTTGACATGTGGGCCCATTTATGTAACTCCCTTAGGTCTGCATTAAAGTCTCCATTGGCAAATAGGTTTGAGTATGTTTATGTTCATGTTTAAGTTTATTGAATTTATATAGCGCTTTACGCCAAAGCGCTTTACAGGGGAACAACAAGATACAAAATTGAAAGAAGATTATTAAGAGTATCCCCAGTAGCGGGTTGTTAAAGGAACTGTGGATTAGATGACATTCCACAGGATTCTAAGTTTTTAATAATTTCCATGAGTGACTCCATGGACATGAGAGGGAACCGGTATTACTTCACAAATATTGGAGCTATCTCGGGGTCCGTGAGTATGATGGTTGAATGTATCTCTGTGCGTCCATAATCATATGAATCCACTGCAAAGATATCCTGAAAATACAGAAACACCTGTTTCAGCTCCTGTTTTTTCTCCTCATTCTCACAGGCATCAGTGAGATTGATTTGTTCTTGACCATCTGCTTAAATCCTGGAAAGACCTCGGACTTGGAAATTTCGGTGTTATACTTCAGTTGGGCGGAGATATCTCTTGTTATGGTGTTGGCCTGAATGTGAGGTTCCAAGAATGGGAGGTAGTCACTGTTAACTCGGAATACCACCTCATCCTTCCTGATGTCACAGGTCTCCTATTCCACACCATAAGGGCAGTGTACACCAAGAAATTTCCCCCTTGCCTGGTGAAAATCTTTTTCCGAAGGGAAACCGTCGCCTATATGGAAGCAGTCATTTGGAATTGGTCCAATTATCTGATTACCTAAATTAAAAGAAGAATGTTGGGCATACACCGCCATTCCAATAAAGGTGTCTGCACCCAAAGGGATACTTCGAGGGTCGCTGTTATCCACCAATATTCGAATGGTGTCATGTTCTAGGTCAACTATGGGTGTCATATGTAAATACAAACCCTTTTGCTGTTGGAGATGATCATTCAGATTTATATGGGCATCCTTGTTTTTGAGGTTCTGTCCTTGTTCAATATTTAGGGAAATTGTAAATGGTCGCACCTGTCCTGGGATGGTAACCTCTTCTCTCACTTGAACTTCAACCACATAAGACAGCAATTGAGCTGACCGAAATGCTTTCTCAGTGTTGTCAAAGCCCATGGGGTTACCCCCCAATCAGGACCAAGCTTTGTTATTAATTAGGTCCAAATTAATTGTGAATCGATTGAGAATGTCTCTGCCTAAGTAAAAGGTAGAGTGGACATCTCTCACAACCCAACAATTATGTTCTATGCTTTTGTCACCAATAGAAATGTTTAAAATACACCTGCTAGGTAGGAGATGTTTGGAATTTGGAGTTTCCAGGCCCATTTCCCACTTATCAATCCATTTAAATGTGGAAATGGTCTGATCCTTTGGGAGTTTCTTGAATAATGCTTCACTGATGAAGCTTCTTCTGTTATTCAGGCATACGGTGGTGAGAAAATGCTCCCCCCCTCATTTACCTGAATGGGCAAAAACAACTGTTCACCCTTTATCTGTATGTCGGTCAAACCTCAAGCTGTTTTTTTATCATATTTTGTAAGGGGATTTGGGTTTTCCTCTGATTGTGGATTGGTATAAAACTTCAGAGTATTTCCCTCTGCTCTGAAATGCCACTTAAAACTGGGAGGGAGGCTGATTTTCAAGAATGGAGAAGGGTTCCCATCACCAGATTGTTCTCCTACAGAGATGACGGTCATGTCTGGGACTTGATTGTTTCTAAAATGGAATTCTATTTTGTCAGACCGTTCTCTCATGTGGAATGTGCCATTCAAACTCACATCATTTGTACTTTGTTTACATTTTATTGGCCGGTTAGTCTGAGTCCAGAGGATCTTTTTCACGCAGTCAATCAGGGGAGATAACCTCCGAAGGAGGCCATTCCCCAGTAGACAAGGTGTGCCCTCTGGAGTGATGACTATCACTGGGTGTTTCACCCTATGTCGCCCAATTTTGATCTCCAGATCCGCAGTCCCTTCGACGGAAATATCATTCCCATCAAAGTTTTGGAGTTGTACAGGAGTGTGAGGGGTATTTGGTGACTCTCCCCCTTCCTGAATTTAGTTGGTCGAAGGCCTTTTTGGATAGGAGCGTGGTTTGGGATTAAATGTCCACCAGCGCTGATAATGGACAATGACCCTGTATCTTGAGGGAAGCATAACATCTCCCTTCTCGCACCTCAAGGGGGAAAAGAAAATGTGCATTCTATGCCAGCTTGGCGGTTAACTTTTTTAAATTGAAATCTGACGCTGTGTGATTTTGGACAGTTTTCTGTGTTGGAGTCCAGCAATCTGGAAAAATAAATTGCACCCAGAAACAAGTGGGGTTGGGAAGTCCCCTTTTTTCCCCTGATTCTTTGCTGTCCCCCTTTTACTGGAGACAGTTACCTGAACCTGTATGGGGGAAGGATACCTCAGTGCTTTCAAGGTAATCTGGGTGGCCTTCTTGGGGTTTAAGAATTTGTTGCTGTGGGTTGGTTTCCATACTTGCCCCATCCAAATCAAGGTCTTTTGGGACCCATTTTTCCTTGGGAGGGATCCCCCCATCTGTGAAAGAAAAGAGTTTCTTCCCTGAATCCCCCAGGGATTCTTCTCCTTCAAAAGGGGTTATGCAGACTTCCTCCACAAAGTGGGCTGTCTTTGGCTTTCGATTTCTCCTACTTACCCTCTATTCCTTAGGTTCTAGCTTTTTGGGGGTTAGAAGATTTATGTTCAGGCTCAGAGGTTACAGGGGTTTTGTTCCTGTGGGAAAGGAATCTTCCACTAGGACTTCACATCTCCCTTCAACCCGGGCCCCCTCCGCTGGAATCTGTTGGTTGTCAGAGGTTCCTTCCTGTTGTTGCTCGGGGCACCAAACCTGGGTGTCCAGTTATTCCGGGTAGCAGTTTCCAGTGGAGAGTTCTGCTGAGCCCTCAACATGCGACCCAAGTCTTGAGTTAGTTGTTGGACTTGTCGCTCCAGTTGTGAAATTTTTTCTCATCGGTAGGGAGGTCTTGATTCATACCCTTGCTGCTCCCGGAAAGGGTAGCTGTCCCTTTTCCCAGAGTAGCTTGGGTATTGCGAGTTTCCAAGATAAACATCCATCCTAGGTCTCCCTTTTGGATTCGTGAATCTATTGTCCTGAAAGCGGGGAGAGAGAGGAGGATTGTTCTGGAAATTAAAGTTTGGAAGGGTATCTGGGAAAGAAACTTAGGTTGGGGGTGGAGTATTTCTTCCCTCTTGAGGGAAGTTTGGAGTGAAGTTTTGAGGTAGGTTTTCTGGGGCAGTACTTACCTGATGGGAACCCACCCTTGTGCCGGGGGAGTCCATACATACCCCAGGTTGGGTCTGTTACCCTTGTATCTTGGACTGATATGGGTGGCAGGGTCAGCTGGAGCATTGGTCTGGTACCCTGCCTGGCTACCACCCGATTGGGTTGGATCCAAGGGTCTCCTCTGCCTCTCATTCTGCTTGTTAGTGGGAGGAGTATTTTTAGGCCCCCCATCTACACATCCAATGTGGGAGTATTTTTCACCTCTACTACCTTTGCAGCGGTTGGTGTGTTTTATGGTTGGGGTTTTTTAGGGTTGTTTTTGTTTCCAGAAGGCTTTTGGACCTCATAAATCTGGGTGGCCTGTTCTATCAACCAATCCAGGGTCCTACGCTCATGGAAATCCCTTACTAGTTGGGACATAATTTATTTCAGGAGTGCATTGAAGTATGTATTGATGAACTCCCGGCTGTTGGCGTTCACCTGCCTTCAGATCCTCCACAAACCCTCTAGGCGCTTGGTCTTCCTCACACTCCAGGGTGTATGCTGCCTTGCGGGCCTCCTGAGGATTTCTGTGAATGGAGAAGTGTTTTAAAATGACTGTCTTGTAGGTGGACCATTTTTGGCGATCTTGTTCCTCCAGCCCTGCAAAGAAGTTGGAGTATTCAGGGGAGAATTCCCATTATACAAACTCCATGGAATTTGTATATTCTTAATTAAGTCATAATTTGGTCATAAAGCACTAGATGCTCCCATAATGAATATTTGGCATTCTTATGGTAGGGAGTCATAAAGCTCTTTATGGCTTTTATCTTTCGCTTCTGTTTGGCAGACTTTCTTTTCTGCTGCACCTGAGTACACTCAGCCTCTGACTCAGAGATGCTGCTATTAGTGGTCCATTTCCTGTCCTCTAGGTGCCCCCTACCTCTATGAGACTCGGAAAACCTCCCAGAATGATGGGGTCTGGACTCTCCCGCCCCTGTGGTGCTGTGGGCTTTCAGGGTAATTTCCCTGGTACTCCCCTTTTCGTACTGGAGAGTACTCATCCTCCTCATCCCTCTTACCAGGGACAGTGGCAAATTCCCCACCTCCCTGAATGTGTGAAGGTTTTAAAAATACTCTTTTGTAGCCTCAACTCTGGTCCTTCTCTTTTTGCAAAGCGGACCAGGTGGTCCCTTTGTAGCTTCATTTTCTGCCAGTCCAACTCCCTGATCTTTTCATCATAGGAGCCCTCCTGGTCAGAGGTACATGCCAGGGTGTTTCTAAACTCCCAGAGGCCACCAGTCCGGCCTTTTTTCCTTCTACTTGGTAGAGATGAATATTCATCAATATCTGATAAGGACTGGCCTTCTGGCTCATTTGACCATGCCTGGGTGAGTCCCGCTGCCTCATGTTTTCCTGTTCTTGAGAAGCGATAGGTATCAAGTCAGCTGCACTCTGTACATATGAGGCAGTGAGTTGGCTTGAGGTCCCTGGTAAGGAGGTCATCACTCCATAATCAGAGGGTGCTTTACCATACCCTGACTGGTCGGGGTGCCTCAAAGCCTGTTTCTATTTGGCTATTTTACTTTCCAACCTCTCACATTTGTTTTTATCAGTTACTCTCTCTTGGTGATATGCAGAGGCCTGAGTTTTAAACTCTGACACCAGTGCTCAAGTGACTTCCAGCACTTTACTTTGTGCCAATAAATGGTCTCTTAGTCCCTTGTTCTCTTCACAATGGGACTAATTTTCCTTCTGTGAGGCTTGCATTGTCTGTGCATATTCAGACCGTTTCTTTTTCAGGGGACTAATCTCCTCCTCTTATGCAATTTTATCCGGTGTTGCCTGCTCTATGTCACCCTCTGCTTACCTCACATGTTCCATTAATTTTGCATTTTCTAGCCTCATGTCAGTCAGTTTCTAAGACTATAACTCACTTTTCTCCATGTCCATCCTTAACTGACACACTTCCTGAAACAGGGTCCTGCTCTTTTGACTTAATTTGTTATTTTCTTCCCTCAACTGCTCTCTCTGCTGTTTCAAGGTGTTCATATCTTAGTGCATCTGATCAAATTCACCCTGAGAATTAACCTCCTTAATGATTAACTGGCGGCTGTATTTACCTTTCAGTTGTTTAACTTGTGCTTGAATGTGAAAATGTCCTCTAAGCAGGCTCTATTGTGAACAACCTTCTCACTTTATTTGTGTTGACTTGCGCTCACATTTTCAACATATTCTTTATACTCCCCTTGCAGTGCAGAAAATTGAGCTTCTCGCTCTGCATTTGCTTGCTGTTGTGTCGTTAACTCATCTTTTAGCTGTTGAATTATATTTTCAAATTTTGACTGAATTTTGACGCTGTTGCACTTTTGCTTCTAATTGTTTCAACTCTCTCTGAGCTTGATTCGTAACCTTAGCCTGGTTTTGCACAGAGGCAACACTATCCTTGTGTCTTTCTTCCATGATCAGCATATGTAAGTACATATATGCTGTGAGCTGAGCCATTTTAATTTGCTCATCTTTGCTGGTCTGTGTTATGTATATGTTTGTCAGGGCTTGATGTAACATCCCATTATCCTGCCACATATCAACATTTGTAGAGGTAACCTCCTGCATCATTCTAGCTTGCCAAATTTCATTTTCTTGATTTACCCATTCACCTTTAATAAACAATTTGGATAGGAGGTGCTTCCTGGCCATATTGATTTCTATGGTGTGCATTCTGAAAGGTGTTCTGCACCTGATACTCTCTTTGCAAGGGAAAACATTTCAACCCTGTTCCTGCTTAGTTTCCACTCATGACAACTCAAAATCAATGCTTTTTTATCTATACACCGCCCTGGAACCCAGGGTACAGGTCTGAATGGCACCTTCACAATGCAACACAACTTTCCATCCACTGCAATGCAATTACACCCAAATTAATAGTCTGCTTCTACTGCACTGTCACAAGTGAAGACTCTCTCTAATCCTGGCCACAAGCCCACTGATTTGTTGCGGTTTACTAGCGGTCACACTGAACTCAGGGAGTTCCTCCCCCCCCAAGCAAGGTGGCGCGCACCCAAAGCGCTTATACAGATTCAACTTTAGTGAGGCCTCCAACTCATCTCGCACCAACCCCAACAAATACCCTATGTCACCAATGGACTAGGAACCAGGCCAGTGTATAGTAAGAATATATATATTTATTTGAGGTTTGGCAAAGAAGACTAGCAACCAACATCAACCACCAAGGCTGTGGCACTACACAATATCACAACTCGAAATTACTTTCTGTTATTAAAGCAACACAGGTAACATTTTGAAATATGCAGTCACAACTTACATCACATTTAATTGCAAATTAACCAATAGAAACTATTCACAATACAATGGAAAAATCATTTTTTAGAAAGGCAATGTTTGAGAAAGAAATTGGGTGGGGAAATCATTTGTTAGGCTTTTATTTGAAAGGCAAGGTTGGGATAAGGGAATAAATGGGGAATTTCATTTTTCACCACACATGCAATTGAGATGTAATGGTTGGTAATTCTGGTTTGGGATGCAATGTAACGAATGGGGAATTTTGTTTTGCACCATCTATATTCATTTGAAAAGCAGCGCTTTAGGGTTACTTATTTTGGGATTATGATCACCCCCTTTGGTACAGGAGTCAAGGGTTTCAGAAGGACCGTCACCCAAGTCTTTATTGTCTATACCGGCTCTAACACACTGTGCATGAACCTTGTAAGTTTTGAACTCTAACAACACTCATCCCGTGATTTTCTATAGGGGAATTAATTGATTTAACTTAAATTCAATGCACTAAGGATCTACACATCTTCCCCCCTCCCCACAATTTAAATGGATAGAGTGATTTTCTGTAGCAGAATTAATTTGAGTTGGATTTAATAAAATGTGCCAAGGGTCTTCTCAGTACCATCCCCTACCAGCTATGCAAGATGAGAGATTAAGACTGGCAGTCCCCCCCAACCTCCCTGTTGATGGCTTTAGGATATATCTACTTACATGGGAGGCCTTGATTATGGGGCATCAAGGGAAACAGCAGTACTCCTCAGAGGACAGCACAGGTCTGCTCAAAGGCTTCAGTAAAGGATTTTCTCCTGCACCCAGACTTCCTCTGCTCCACTGAAGGTGATCCCAGATAGCTTCTAGATTTCCCTTTCACTGTCTCCAATGCAAGGATTGAGGCCTCTCTGCTAGTTGTTCCTCGCAAGAGTCTGGCAGCAGGCTACCTCCAGGAATAAAGTGAAACAGCCCTGTTCTGATGCAAAATTGACTTCTTATAGGGCTGATGACACTCCCAAATTATCATAATTCCCATGGTAAGGATTGGCTAGCACTCTCCCTTCACCTCCCACCAAGTCGCACACTGGCTGCTGATAGGACCAGAGGTTTGGAGACATGTATGAGATAGGCTCAGGGAGGAGAAAGATTTGTCATCTCAAAATGACAGGTGGGTTTTTACCTTTTTGGGTCCTGAAAATCTAACAACATGGCAGCTATGCTAATTTTTCAGATAACTACATGAAGTCATACATTTTTGGATTCTATATTTTATGGCGAGTCAGAAAATACTAATTTTTATTTCAGCATGCCCTTCCTGGGCAGAGCCACTGTTTTTCGCGGTTTGCTGTTGCGCTGAAATAGCTAAAAATGGGACACTTCCCAATTCAAACATTAATTTCATGATCTAAACCAATTGTCCATTCCTCAGACTTATGAAAATGGCAGAATCATAATTTTAATAATAACTTAATTTATGTACCTCACAAAAGTTTTGTTTTATATGGTCCCAACTGGCTTTTTATCTCCTTTAAAATGAACCCCGTGTGAGCCAACCGGAACACACAATGCTCTTTTTATTTAGGAAAATGTGTTCAGTGTTAAACATATGGCAATGCATTATATGAGAGTTCGTTTTGTTACTGATCACCCCATGCAGTTTAATTTCTCTTCTGTGACCAGATCAGGACATCTGGGTGGCCAATGTTTATGCTACCCTCTTCTCCTGAGCTTCAAAGGGTCTTTGTTCAGAGCTAATGCACAATTTATGCGGAACCTGACCTTAAAGGGCATTTCTGTTGGTCATGTTATCTGTATCACCATGGTTCCAATCTCTCTTGCAACATTTCTTGTATTTTTAGCTGAAGCTCCAAGCCTGTTTCCTCGATGAACCCAGCCCAAAGATCTGGGGGGGTCACAGTTCCCGATACACACAGTTCAGTTACATGCACAATTCTGAGGAATAGCATTTACATTTAAGAAACATATTTACAAATGACATTTTGTATTGCATCCAGACTTGCTGGCAAGAAATAAACTCTTTCTTTGCAGAATGCTTAAACAAAAATAAGTCCACTCTTGGCATTATTTACACAGATAGGCCATAGTGACATAAGAAACCAGTGCTCAAATTTACAGCAAACTAAATATGCCTATCTCTTTACAAGCTGTGATTTTATATGATGAATTAAGCCTCTTTATTCCCGAAAACCCAGACTGTCATTCGACTTTATTTCTTAAATGTGAGGCATCATTCCTCTTTTTTTTCTTTCAAATGCGCAGCATTTCAAATGTATTTATTTGCTTCCATGTGCACTTCTGCAGCCTTAAATCTGTCACATGTGCCTTTACATGAAGTTAGCATCTGCAGTGCCACATGCCTTTTTTTTTGGAATCCACTGGACACAGTTGACAATATTCCAGTTCTAAGTCACACTTTTCTTCAGCATAGTGCCTGTACATTCTAACAAAATGAAGGGAGGCCCATTCTCGCTCGTTCACTAGGCCTTATGTCGAAATCACAGTTTTGTACTGGCTTTTATATTTCAATGGAACTCCACACTTAGCCAGCTTCACTCTCACAATGGGTCCTAGCATGGCCTCTCCATCTCTGTCGCTCTGGGGCTGTATTTTTTCCCCACAAGTTAACGTGCAGCAACCGCGCACCAAGCAGCACCGACCCAACTACACTGAGAATTTGCCCCAGAAGATGAAGAACACAGATTCAGCATGGGAGGTGAGAGTGAGAGTCCCAGAGAGAAGATCCAAGTGGAACCGAGAAGAGTGAGCACGAGTACAATAGTTGCAGAGTCTCCAGGTATAGAGAACCAGGAGTCCCGCCCCTACCAAGAAAAGTGCAGACTAGCCAAGCATGCAGATCATGACATGGATTGGGGCAAAGCTGCTCAACAAAAGGAGGTATGTGGCATGTGAGTCTTCAGAGAGCCTGTGACAAACGGGGTCTTCTGAGACTCAGCTTGTGATGCAAGTGCAATCTGGGGAGAGCACACATACTGGAGCGGGAGATAGCCCGAGCACCATGAGCGGTGCAGAGCTCCTCTATATATAGAGACTTATAAAGCGAGACAATTACTGCAGTAATTTAGAACAATATGCACAGACTGCCTGTGTTGTCGCACTTACCTGTGTTGTTAACTGAACATTCAATTACCTGTTACTTAGTGATGAAACCCTCCCTGTCACTCCAATTATTCTGTGGTCATCATTATATAAAACATTGCTATTTTTGGGAATGTTCATGATGGGAGGACAAGAAGGATGGCTGTACATTCACATGTCTTTCCTCACCAGGAATACAGGGCTTGTGGCACACTGACAGCAGGGAATAGAACAAAGTACATTGATCATTTCAGAGGACTGGTCGCTTCCCAGGGAATTCCCAAAGTCATACATTGGGCCCATTTAAGACCAGCATTTTCTTGGGATGGTTTATGCAACAATAAAGTTGTTTCTTGTCTTAAATGAGAGCTGGTTTAGTGTGGCCTTGTGTTGCAAAAAGTTGTTTTCTCCTCCCAATAAAATGGAGGAGCAGGGACACACATTTATCTCAGGATGTTGGCTAAGAAGCACAGGTCACAGTTCCCTAGCCACATCTGAAATAACTTCAGTGGCTTTGAAACTACTACTGTGGGGATTCAGAACAGTGAAAACGCATAGTAACATAGCATGACTGCACTAACGACAATTACCGCCATGCAGTAGAGCAGTGATGGCAAAGTAGTGCCTGGGGGCGTTCCTCATTACACAAGAGCAATGGACAAGCTGGAGATGAGACCAGGTACACATTGAAGTTCATTTATAGTGTGGTGTGAAGACTGCCATACGTCCAGTGATTAAGATTTCCGCCATCCACTGTCTGCCATTGGAGGAAGACAGTCCCACTGGATCATGACTTTTGCACTGCCGACGCAGTGTTCCATTGGAAACTATGACGGCAGAGCCATGTCCGGGTATACTGACACAAACACTGGCCCTCCCCCTGCTATAGCAAGGGGAAATGAAGTCAAACACCTTCCGATGTTGCTCAGACTGCCGGCAAAAGTAACATCAAACACCTTCCGGCATTGGGCAGACAGTAGGTGGAAATCATGCTGCCACACCGCTGCTACAGATCTCCAGCAAAAAGAATCAGAAGAGCAATGATATAGCCCATCAAAGCTGCAGAGTCCAGAGCCAAAAAAAGCACATGACCCCATATAATGACAACCCAAGTCTTCAAGCATATCTGTTGCAAGGGCCCATGTATTAGAGACACCGACTGCAGGTATTAAGCTAGTGGAGGCATGGCTCATTGATGCATACTGTGAAGGCGTCATGAAGTAAGCACAGACAACAAATTCAATGTTCAATACAAATTGATTTATTAAAGTAAATGTCAGGATGGTAGAAGGCCTAACTTGCCCTATGCTAAGGTGGGATTTCCCAACCTGACAAAAACTAAGGTACGTCTGAGTCCAAGAGTCTGCTTGTGTCAAAAACCTATCCTTGCCCTCACAACTAAAGCTAAACAACGTGTAGGGATGTCAATAATCAAAAGAAATAGTGTTCAACATAAAGTTCTGAGCTTCTTCCAGCTCTTAACCTCTTCTTCAGTTCCCCTTCCTCAAGTTCAAAACAGTTCTCCAAAAGTCTTAATATTGCTTTTCACCAGTTCAAGGCAATATAATTCCACACAATCCTTGGGGTTCCCTTCCCCACGTTTCAAGCAACACAGTTCAAAAGAAACAGGTCTAGAGGCTTTGTCCTCATGTCAATATTAGTAATTCCACTAGTGTCAGGGTCCCTCGCCCAAGGTGTTAACTCAGCCACTTGATCCTTGGCTCATTTCACAATTTTCTTGGCTTTCATAATTTAGGACTCACTGGTCTAGGCACAGTTGTTAGACCACACGGTCAACCCATCACAGGTCGGACAACCAAGTTTCCTGGACTTTGTAGTTCCCACAGGTTCTTCTGAGCTGACCCCTGTGTACAGAGTCAGAGTCACATACTTTCTTTTTACTGGCCTTTTGGCGGTAGATGTAGCCGCATTGCATTTGTTCATACCATTCACTTAGATTTGTCTTATTTCATGGCGCCACCTTCTTCTGGTACTCTTTCCTCAGTTTTCTTTCAAATGGGCACTTTACTTTTTCCTGTTAATCACTATTTGCTTGGCCCATACAGTTTTATCCAATTCAGGATGCAATGTATTCAATTTTGAGTTTTTACTCAGTTAGGTATTTCACTGTGCATAGTTCGGCTTGCTTTAAAAGTTTCTTGTATTTCAGTATTCAATATGCATGATTTACTTGCTTTCAAGATTTCTTATAGTTCAGTATTCAATATCCATAATTTAAGTAGTTTCAAAGTTTCTCATAGTTCTGTATTCAATATGCATATTTGCAGCTTCATTTCAAGTTTCCTTATAGTTTGTTATTCAATACACATGATTTAATTAGTTTTCAAAGTTTCTCATAGTTCGGTATTCAATATGCATACGTGAAGCCCGCTAGGAGTGCCCCAGCGTTTGAGTGGCTCTCCACGTCACTCACTAGTCCCGGTGTTCCTCTTCTGCAGCTCTGGCTGCTTCTTTTTTGTATGTGCTTGTGATGTTGCTGTTGCTTTGGATGTTGCCCAGATAGGAGTAGTTTTGGCCCTTAAACGTGGCCCTTTGAGCGGGGCCGGCTTCGCCTGGCAGCTCCCCAAACAGTAATAAAATAGCATTTTCCCAGCCATTCCACCGATTGCAGTGGCCAGATTTGACTGGAGCAGACGCTCTGAAAAAGCGGGTGCAAGCCCAGCAAGGCTTACCTTTTTCTGGGCATCAGCCGTGGCCCGGTGGCTTTCAATGTAAGCTAGATGTATGATGCACAATGTTGTATGTCAATATCCAGTGTGTATATTTGTTTTCATTTCATACTCTTCATGCATACCCCATTTGTAGAATTTCCCAGGGTACACACGTATTGTATATTGACCAAGCAGCACAACAAAGTCATTGGATGAAGCACATGGATGGGTGTATTATTGTTGACATGTTGTGCTGTAGAACCTGATAGAATGGAAAGGCCTGATTTGTTATTGTTACAGAATCATTACAGAACCATTACCCATTTAGGAATCATTGCATCCTGTTTAGTTATCCATCATACATTCAGATTAGTACTGACTAGTAACATTACACTATCCACAATACTCTGCCACATATAGGTAGCATTTACATTTGCTTATAGAATGACACACTGTCATATTCACAGAGACATGTAGAGCCATTTAGAGACATGTTACACATGTAGAGATATGTTATGTATTATGTATGTATGTAGAGAGACACGTATGCATTGCACTTAGAATATGCTTTGAGCATATAGATAGCGCTTGGGTTTGCGAGAGAAAGAGTAAACGCTAGAAAGCATGAGGCCTATGGCATTATAAAGCCATTTCTGAATGGAGACACACAGAAGCGCCATTTGGTTCTGTGCGAAGTTGTTATGTTACACTGTGAAAGAAAGGAACGTAAACAGTTTCTTGGCAGGCACAGATGAACCTTGTCCAGGTGGAGAAGGAGGCTTATCAGCATGGCTTGTGTGCCGCGCAGAGAGAAGAGGGTGGGGGCCACATGCAGGGAGTCCTTTTGCATGGAGAGGGAGAGATGGTTTGCTCTCTGATAGAGAGGGATAGTGAATGGGTATGAATGGAGAAATATGAAGATGGTGTATTGCAGGCAGACAGAAGAAGGCCATGCTAGTAGATATGATGGCAAATGTCACATTGACAAAGAATACGACCAGGACACAGAGTGAAAGTACATGAAAACACAGACTTTCAGGCATTGCTCATATTTAGAAACGCTGACAGACAGAAACAGTCATTCTTAGTTTAGAGAACGAATGTAACCATAGGGATTTGTATACGTCATTGGACAGTATAATGGAGAGAATGGAGAAGGGGAGTGCTCTAGTTGTTGGAGATGAGGCTTTGGGGTAGTTGCTGCTCTGCTCTATGGGATGTTGTTGGAGATGCAGTTCTGAGATCGAGGGAGCTGCTCTTTGTTGATGGAAGCGAGATGTTTGGCGGTGGCATAGGAGAGACTTTGGGAGTTCGGAAGCTTGGGGAAGCATTCTGATGAGAGGAGAGATCGATGAGCTTGGCAGAGGCTTGAGACAGATCAAGTGACCAAACTTGGATAGATTGGAGAAGGGAAATATTGCTGAAAAAGACCTGGGTGCATGGGGGAATTAGAACAGACTCACACAAAGAGCTTTGGGTTTGGGGGAAAGGGGAAATCAGACAGGGATTGTCTTAGAGAGAGAGAGTGAAGTATGGTGCGGAATGGAGAGGAATGCTGAATGCTAGCACTTGCCATATGTATATTGCATTAGACACTGATAGATCCAGCTAATCACAGGCTTGCATTAGAAGCCTGTAAGGCTTATTATTATATTTTTTATCCAGTTTATTACAAACTTTTAAAAAAGAGAAAGGAACTCAAAATGAAAACTAAACATAAGAGGTATCCGTCCACAAAACATACGGGTCTAAAACAAAAAGCAACTCAATCTAAAATTTCTCATATCACAAAATCACTTCTCTTCTTTCAGTAACAGTCTAAATATAGTATATTGAGTTAATTAAACAGATAACCACAAAATCATCATCAAATGTGGGACCAATCAACATGAATTCATCTCATATTAAAATCCATTGTCCATTTTTCATAGAGCATTCCTCACATGACCTAAAAAATAGATCAGAGCAAATGTCAATTTGTTTTTAAACCCTTCAAATAAAGCTGACCACCAGTCTTCACAGTCCCAAGTAGCGCGTTTTCCTATTTCATCTCCAAATATTAAGGATCTTTTTTCACATAATGCAGGACAAAAAGCCACAAGATGTTTTAAGGTTTCTACGACATTATTACAGAACCTGCACATTAGGTCATTGGATGATATTTTGTTCCTTTGTCTTAGTATTTCTTTAGTCTCAAGTTGATTCAACCTGAATCTTAGAAACATGTCACAAAGATTTTTATCTGGAAACTTTCCCAAGTAACTTGGTAGCTTGTTATATGGTTTGGCTTCTATAGGGACAAGTTCCATACATTTGTGTTGTGATCTTTGTTAACATGTTACAAGCCAATCCCATTGCCATAACTTAATTTTGACCTTGTTCGGATTACACCAAAGCATTTCTTCAGGAATATTAAGCATTTGCAGAATCATTTTTCAATTTGTTATCCACAACTTTTGTGTTGATTGATCATTAGTTCCAGGTTGTAATTTCAGTATTCGGAATTGTGGTACACAATGTGGATCTATTATTTTCCCGTATAAAGATAAAGAATTCCCTATAATTTTTGCTGTAATCGATGTTAATCCTAGCTCATATCTGATGCAGGCTTTTCGGGACTCCAGTTCCCAAATGTAGGATTTTTGTCCAAAAAAGATTTTCGCATGTTTACCACACTTTATAAGTGCATCCAAATGACGTCTTAGCACCATATATTAGAGAAGGCACCACTTTCATCTTATAAAAGTCCATGACTGGTTTTAGACTGAACTTGCCAGATTTTTTATTAATAAGTAGACCTTGTACCATCAGTTGTTTGCTTTTTGCCTTTATTGATCTCACCATTGGCTCATCATTAATATTTGCACTTATTATGGTTCCAAGATACCTTATTTGGCTTGTTTTCTTTAAGATGTTAGATCCGATCTTCCATTGGAAATTCACTTTTTGGGCTCTTCTTTGTCCCTGTAAATTCTTCAATTCAATAATCTCTGTCTTTGTACTATTAATTACCATACCATTCTCGGTGATATAAGAGTGTAGCGCCATTAGTTTACGTTGTAAACCAATCTTGGTTAAGTCCAAGAGAACAATGTCGTGTGCATACAACATCCACCCAATTTTCATGTTATTAATTTTAGGTAAAACAACCTTATTCCATCAAAAGATGTTCCTACGTCTGCAATGAAGAAGTTAAACAGGACTGCTCCCAATGGGCATCCCTGTTTCACTCCCCGTTTAGTACTTATAGGTCTTGATAGTGAGCCATTTCTATCCAGACGAATTATTAGGTTTGTGTCAGTGTACAGTTGTTTTATTGCACGGATCAGGCCCTCTGGACAGTTTTTACTTTTTAACTTTTCCCACAACCGATTGCAATCCACTGCATCAAAAGCATGCGCAAGATCTACAAATGCTGCAAAGATGGTTTCCTTTTTTCTTATCGCCTCCATTTTCAGTACGTTAATCACAAACAAGTTCAGATTGCAGCCGACACCTTTAACAAATCCCGACTGTCTTATGTCAAATGCTCCTGAGTTTTCAATCCATGTTGTTAATTGTTGCTGGAGCTGTGTTGCGAAGATCTTTCCCGCAACGTCAAGGAGTGCGATAGGTCTATAATTTTTCGATTCGGATCGGGTCCCTTTTTTTTTAAATTGGAGCGATTATGGCACTCTTCCACGATGTTGGAATTTGGTTTTTTTCAATGACGATATGAAAGACAGTTTTACAGAAGGTAGCCCACTCAACTGGGTTTTGTTTTAGCATATAGTTTGTGAGACCAACCGGTCCACATGCTCGCGAAGAACTTAATCTTTTGATGTTGGCTAAGATATCAGATTTATCGATGGTTAACTCCCATGGTTTAGCCTCATCAAAGGTTACATTTTTTGTTTGCTCCTTACTCTTAAAGAGGTCTGTATAGTGCTGGATCTAGACAGCTTCACTTACTATATTATTTACTAATGCCATTTCTGTGAAGATTCCATGTTATTTATTAGAGACCAAAAGTCTCTGGTTGTTTTCTTCATTAGACAGTGTTGCATTGTCTCTGCATCCTTTTGTAGCATTAGGCTTCTATGATTTTTTATCCAATTGTTATATGACCTTTTCATTTTCGTTAACTTATCACGACTGTTCGTTGTTTCTCTACGTTTTAAACTACGTATCTTTTGTCGGAATTCTCGCTTTTTCACCATAATTTCTTGATCGAAGGTATGACAGGGTTTGAATTTGGTTTTCCCATTAAACGTCATTATTTCTCTGTATTGTTCCAACAGTGGTGGGTAATTCGTAATGCTGTTGCTTTCAACTTTATTCGTCAATTCCAATATTTTAATGGTATTTAGTCTCAAACGATTTTGACCAGGGACTACCTCAAGCTCCTGAACATAATTTCCTTGACCATTATAGGGCAGATGGTTTCCAATCCCAAACTTTACAAGTTCATGATCACTTTTTTGTGTTTTATGGACCTTTAAGTGTGTTATCTTTTCAAATAATCTACTCGAGACAAAGATCTAACACTGCTCTTTGGTTGTTCCTTATCCAAGTTGGATTTGGTGGTATGTCACCTGGTATGTGTCCATTTAGTTTCTGAAGCCCTCGGCTGTTCAGCTCTTCTTGTATGTGGGTTGCTAATTTTGCTTTTATAGTAGACTGTGATCCTTTACCCAAACCTACTGCTAAATCAAGTGTGGCAACCAGATCAATGTTCCAATCTCCGCACACAATTATGTTAGGACTTTCTATTTCTGATATAATGTTATCAATTTCTTCACATAACATGTCAGCAAAGGCCGAGGTCCTAGTTGCTTTTGGTTGCCAATATATGTTAATTAAATGTAGCCTTAGATCGAGACCACATTCCTTTTCCATTCGGTCCAAGGTTGAGATCTGGATGTATGGTAATTTGTTAAAGAACTCTGTTATTCGATATCCGATTCTTCTATGCACCAGGGTTAGTAAACCAGACATTGGTCTTCCTTTTTGGGGTCTTATAGCTGGATTCATTGAAATGTCATACCCATCCACCATTGGAAGGTCAGACAGCCATGTTTCTTGTAGGCACAATATGTCTACTTCAGTAACCTCCAGTGGTTGCTCTTGAAGTAAATGAAAAAATCCCCTTGTATTCCAGGACCCAACTTCCAACACATCCTTTTTTGCCTGCTTTATTCATTAACTTGATTTGTTTGAGTTTAGCGCACTTGCAATCCAGCTCCAATCGTCTGGATAATGACTCCGCTTATTTGGGACTGTGGGATTTACTTGTTGATTTCCAATTTCCTCCGTTGGTATTGTTATCTTGAATTGACTTCACATTAGGCAACATTTTGCTCACATTTCTTTCATTTCCTCAAAGTGCCAAGATACTGATTTTTTTTCAAAGATTGGCCTTGCAGTTTCCTTTCCCGTATCCATGATGTTTCGTGCCCTAATTTCTGTTCTTTGAATCTTATTTGATTCGAGTTTCTCTTCAGATGATGTTTCTGCTTGATTACAGAGATCTGGAAACAATTCAGCAACTTTAAATCCAAGACGTACTAAAGACGTCTCACCTTCTATGATTTTATCCTTTTTATAGTTCGAGTGTATGTGTAAAATTACTCGATCCGTTTGAGTTTTGTTGACAAATTCAACGGTTTTAATATCACTCGATTCAATTGATCTCAACTCTGGAATGTTCTGGAACAGGATTATAATGTTGTTCCTATTCAGTATTAATCCGGCCTTTAAACTATTACTCCTTTCCAGAGCAATGTAGTAATTAGATTTCCCTTTTTCTTGTTGTCGTATTCATGTTCTTCATGTTCAGATAATTTGCAGGAGTCAATTGTCTCCTAATTTCTTTTCAACAACCTTTCTAGACTTTTTCCATTCAATAGACTTGATAGACTGATTTGATAATAGTTGTTGAATTACTCTAAACAGAGTTGTTTCTTATCTGGGACCTGATCTGGTTGTTTTCTCGTTCTCCTTTTGAATAACGACCTCCTGTCATTGTTTTCCATGCATTAATTTCCTTCTTTCTTCCAATGTTAAAAAGCTGGGAGAATCTTTTGGTCCGGAATTTAAGGGATCTACACAATCCTTCTTCGGAGAGGTGATTAGGACAACTGTTCTTTGCTTACATCCTTTTTGTATGTTTTCTGATGACTTTGAATTGACGTTCTCCTCTAGTTTCTCCTCATTTGTATCCTTGGGATCTTTGGGACCTTCTTTATTCTTTTCATGACTCTCCTCACCACTACTTATTTCTTCATCACTTATTTCATAGGTTGATAGATCCAGTAAATCAGTTGAGGATTCCTCAATGGCAGCAGAGGTGGAGGAACTTTCTTTTTCAGATGCATCAGTTGATACTATCACCTCTCTTACAGCAGCTTGAGCCCCTTTTTCCGGCAGCGTCGTCAGGACTGTCAAATTTAAAGATTTTAGATTTCTTAGGAATTTTCTCGAGCCGTTTCCATTTATTTTCTTATGATTTAGGACCTCATCCTGCTCCTTGTCGTTAACTTCAGTGTCATCTGTGGTCTTTTGAGACCCATTTTGACAACCGTAGGATTCTACTATAGTCTTCCTGTTTTCAGTAATATGACTGCTTTCCCCACAGTTAGAGTTGGCCTGTTTAGGGATTTCTCATCGAGCAGTGCATAAAACCGGACGACAATATCTTCAAGACAAGCTAAAACCCTATCACCCTCCACGTACTCTAAGATCAAGATCAGCCGGCCTGCTAGTCATACCTAAAACAAACTCAGCCAGGTTAGGCGGATCATCATTCTCAGCCTTGGCCCCCACGCTGTGGAACGCACTCCCACCCCACATCCGCCTAACTGAGGATCTAATGTCTTTCCGCAAACTACTGAAAACTTGGCTCTTCCCCTAATACCAACCCGTACTCAAGCTAACCCAAACTGAATAACAGCATATCAATGACACCAACCCAACTAACTACTAGATCTTGAATAACAATACAACATCAAGATCCATGCGAGAAAGCGACAACTAAGAACCGCCAACGTAAACTAAAAGGACAAACAGAATAGAACGAGTGAAGTAGATTGAAGCAGTGAAGTAGATAAAAAGAATAAATCGTACAAAAACAGTAATGAGGTTTAAATTAATGAAATGGATGTAATGAGTGCAATGGACAAAATGAACAAAATGGACGAAACGAATAAAGAGAAGAGGATGGAAAGATGAATACAAGAGACCGTAATGAGTGCAATGAATAAAATGATCAAAATGGGCGAAAGGAATAAAGAGAAGAGGACGGAAAGATGAATACAAGAGACTAATGAATACACAGTCGGATGACACCGACTGTATGAGTGCATGGCATAAATAGAAAACACAGAAAAGACGATTCAAGTACATGAGACGAGTGTAGTACATGAAACTGATAGAGAGCATGGAAGAGATCCAGTGTGTATGACGATTGACATGGCCTGAAATCGATAATGCATGATGAATGAGCGAAGTGAATGGAGCGGACGAAATCATCAGAATGAATGAAGTGCGTGGAAGATATGAGTGTGCTGAGCGAATTTATGCGTTCATCAAATGAATGTGTTGACCTGATGAGTATATAGAACGAATGAGTATGTTGTGCGGATGAGTGTGTTGATCGGATGGGGCGTAGAATGGATGAATCTGTAGAGTGGACGAGTGCGTAGAGCGGATGAGTGCATAAGTGCGTAGGAGTGTATAGAACGCAGGAGTGTCTAGAGCAGATGAATGTGCAGAGGGAACAAGTGTAGAGTGGATGAATGTGTAGAGCTGACAAGTGTATAGGGCAGATGAGAGCGTGAATGCGGAGGAGTGTGTAGAACGCAGGAGTGCACAGAACAGATGAATGTGCAGAGCGGATGAATGTGCAGTGCGGATGAGTGTATTGAGCGGATGAGTTTATTGAGCGGATAAGTGTATTGAGCAGATGAGTGTATTGAGCAGATGAGTGTATTGAGCAGATGAGTGTACTAAGCGGATGAGTGTACTGAGCGGATGAGTGTATAGAGCGGATGAGTGTATAGAGCGGATAACTGTACAGAGCGGATGAATGTACAGAGCGGATGAATGTATAGAGCAGATGAATGTATAGAGGAGATAAGTGTCTTGAGCGGATGAGTGTATAGAGCGGATGTATAGAGCAGATAAGTGTTTCCAGTGGATAAGTGTCTAGAGCGGATGAGAGCGAATGAGCAAACGACTTTGTAGAGCAGATGAGTGCATATAGCAGATGAGTGCGTGAAAAGAACGAGTGCATAGAATGAGTGTTGGGAACGGATGAGTGTGACGAACAGATAGGTGCGCAGAACGGATGAATGCGCACAATGTGACAGGTGCGCAGAGCGTGATAGGTGCGCAGAGCGGAAGAGTGTGCAGAGCGGAAGAGTGTGCAGAGCAGAAGAGTGTGCAGTACGGAAGAATGCGCAGAACAGAAGAGTGTGTAGAATGGAGGAGTGTGTAAGAACGATGGAGTGTGTACAGTGAATGAAGCATAGAACAGACTAGTGGGTAGAGCAAATGAATGTATGGAGCACACGAGTGCGTAAGAACAAATGAGTGCGTGAAAGCGGAGAGGTGCGGGAGAGCGTAGCGGTGCATACAGCGGGTGAGTGCGCAGAGCGGGTGAGTGCGCAGAGCGGGTGAGTGCGCAGAGCGGGTGTGTGCATAAAGTGGGTGAATGCGTAGTGCGGGTGAATGCGTAGAGCACGAGAGAGCATAAAGCGAACGAGTGCCGTGAGCGGATGACTGCGTAGAGCGGATGACTGCGTAGAGCGGATGAGTGTGTAGAGCGGCTGAGTGCCTAGAGCAGATGAGGGCGTAGTGAGGGCGGGTGACGTTTGTTGACGGAATGGGTGATGTATGAGGAAGGAACGCGTGACGTATGTTGATGGAACGAGTGACATATGTGGATGAAACGGGTGAAATATGTGGATGGAAAGGGAAATGTGGATGGAACGGATTAAGTAAGTGAAAGGTACTGGTGTAATATGTGAAAGCTACTGGTGTAATATGTGAAAGGTACTGGGAAGTATGTGGATGGTATGGATGAAATACGTGGATCGAGTGCATAAACAACTTAGAAATACACTGATCGGATCGGAGTACATGGAACGGACTGGAGTGCGTGGAGCGGACTGGAGTGCATGGAACAGACTAGAATGCATGAAGCGGACTGGAGTGCATGGTGCAGACTGCAGTGCGTAGAGCGGTCTGGGGTGCATGGAGCAGAATGGAGTGCATGGAGCGGACTGGAGTGCATGGAACGGACTGGAGTGCATTGAGCGGACTGGAGTGCATAGAATTGTGTGACTTACATGAAATGATTTGGAATACATAGAACATTTGAAGAACATGTAACCCATCACCACACTTACTCTCTTCTTTACACTACCATTCAACTAGAACACAGAGATACTATGACACCATTCGGTATAACAGTTCTCATACCAACATCTGCCTCATACTCCCCATCACTCTATCTAAACACTGCTGGTTACACACCCCCAGCCAAGCATTCTCCTCAGGCCTAACGCAGCCACAATCGGTCTAGATAAATCCTGCCAGAACAAACACATACTCTTGATATCTCAACCACCACATCTACCGCTAAGAAGCAGCTATTATATGAATACCACATCAGCTGCACACATATCCGTTGCTCACACGCACCTTTTACTCTCTCTACTCTCTCTACTGACCTGAACTTCGGTTCCCAAGGGCGTTCAACCTACCAGCGCCTTCAGACCATACCAATGGTATATAAGGCGCTATATAAATGCAAAGTAACATAACATAACATAACATTTGTAAAGCTTCTTGAGGAACCTCAGCGAGCAGTCTTTTATCTTCAACCAAGCTCCGTTAATGTTCCTTCAGTAAGGTGTTGGACGATTCTAGTGAGAGCATATCCTTGTGTGTCTGGAACTTCATTTCTCGCATTTCCAGATCAATATTTGCCATTTTTGTATTTAGCATAGCTAACAGTGTGTTTTGCTCTCTGTAGCTCTCGTTAAATTGCTCATACATTTTGGAAAATGGTGCTGTAGCAATTGTGAGCGCACATGATCTTTTTGGCACCAATTCAGACCAAAGTTTCTCTATTGATACTTTTGTTAAATCATTCAGGTAACCAGTTTTTTGTTGGTCTTTGGTTTATGCCTCTGCTGATTTTTGGAAATGGTCTTTCCACAAAGGAAGAGTCAGAAGAATTTTCGTCAGACGATGACTCCTTTTTATCATATTGTCTGCAATGTGAGTTGGAAGAGGAAGTCAAGTTCCTCCCTTCTCTAAATTCTGATGATCTTTAATCACTCTTTTCTGCAAACTTAATATGTCCAGTTGAGGACTCAGTTCAACTCTTCTCCTCTTAGCTGTGCCATATATTGGATCTTTCACACTTTTGTTCAGTTGGGGGGGGGTCAAGTGTTTCTTAGAGTCTTTATCCCCCTTCTTTGTCAAATTAGATTCACTGTTATTCTCACTACTAGGAACAAGGAGTTTCTAGTCATTCTTCCATGCTGTAGTCTCTTATTTAGAGTCGATAGGTCCATGATTAATTGGTCTGCCACAGCCAATGATGACCTTTGATTCACCTGGGGCAAAGATTCATGTAACATTCCGTTTATTATGACTTCCTTTAAAGGGCAGAAGTGATCAATAAGACCAATGGAGTCAGAAACGGTTCTGGGAGATTCTTGCTCAGTAACAGTCTGACCCATATCCATTTGGTTTGCGATTGAGTTTTGGAAGACATCATTCCCCATGATTTGTAGTGTTCCTTTCACATTCGCATTCATATTCTCGTTGCTACGGTTATAAATATTGTCACATATTGTGTCATTTTGCGGTACTGACACATAATTCCGACACAAACTGGTCCCTGTTTGTGTATAGGCTCCAGTCTGTAAAATTCCCTTCTCTGAGCCACTTGTGGAAACAGTTAATCCCGTCCCAAGGCTCTCTGTAAGGTCCATTCCTCGAGGAAGGGGAGTCGCGATTTTGGCCGTAACCTCCATATCTCGCTCTCCAAGGGAGGGGATTCTAAGCGGCACCTCTACCAATTCTCGGCCGCCAACCGGTCCCCCACTCGCGGCGCAACTCACATCCATTTGCACAGCATTGGAGGAGGTCGCATCATCAGGCACCTCTCTCAACATCGAACTATGCAGAGCGGGGACGCTCAACAAACCCGGAACAGACCGTGTCTCGGCTGCCTCCGCACCCGGGTACACTGCCGCCGAATCGAGATCGCACCCCGCAACCACCTCCACCAATGATTCCAGGCTCGGCTGTTCCTGCCCAATGAGGCCGTCAGAGTGGCTCGCCTCGGTCATAGGTAATGGAGTTTGAGATGGTAGAGTGTGTATTTGAATAACCGTTTGAGCTGGGTGTGACTCTGTTGCGCCGTTCATGCGAATATCCCTAAGTGCAGATGACTTACAGTGAGTTCGCTCATCGAAGTGAAAGAGAGTACATGATGCATCTTCAAGAGGTTCAATCTGTTTATCATTCATTGACTGTTGTTCTAAAGCAGACTCACATCGTCTATGATGCAAACGTGTTTGTGGGTGGAGAGAAATTGGGGGCACCACCCGCTCGACCACCCGTGTACCAGTTTTAATGGAGCTTTGTAGAGTCATTATTCAATATGTTCGTGAGTGGCAATGGCGGCTAAATCTATAGATAGCTGATACCGGAGAATCCGAAGAGTATGGATTAGTCTTACCTCACACTGCGAACACTGCCAACACACTTGCCGCACTCCGCGACGCTCCACGTACGGATGTGTTATTTTATTGAAAACTCCAGGGTCCAGGGTCTCCAACACTGCCAACACACTCGCCGCTCATAGTTATTCACTGCATGGTAGATTTGCACAAGAAGCATAAAAGGTGCACATTCGAGATTTGCATAGTATTAGTAGTGTTTGCATCATGCATAGTTATGTATGAATAAATGTATTCTATTTTTATAATTGAATCGATTCTTGTGTTTTCTTTGTCTCTTATGTTATTGTGTCCATAGGAGTAAGATAGGAGTATGTTGCATAGCATAGGAGTAAGTAATCTAGGAGTAACACAGTGCACATAGGCCCTGAGATACGAAAGCAGGGGGGTATAGTGATCCACACCCCCCCTAGGAGATTGTCTAAGATTATCTAAGACTGATGCATGGTCACCAACTCGGGGCTAGACCATGGTAGAAATTGTTTGTCTGTCTTACAGTGCCTGCTCTTCTAGCTTGCATTCAGTAAGCCTGTTTTGCAGTCCTTGCTTGCACATTGCACCCCCCATCACCTTTGCTCCACTCAGTACATATGTTGTGCTGCAGGGTCATCTGGTTCTGGTTGCAGGGCTTTCATTCTTGTTGTCTTCCTTGCTCACTGTCATCTCTGTGTATGCAGGTTCAGGGCCACTAATGCTAGATGCACCCCAACAATCGCCATTGTGCTCTAGTGGATAGGCAGGCACTTACTGCATTGTTTTGTAAGCAGTTCATGCCGTATTTGTTGTGGTGGCTGTTTTCAGTGGTATATACAGCAAATGCATAGCTTAATGGCCACTCCTTATTGGCAAATGCATGTACGCCAACAGATGGATTCTTTGGCGGCGGTCCACCATTGTTCCGTCAGCGCTTCGACAGTGCAAATGGTGGATTTTTGTTAGTTACATCAGTGTATTCTACTCCATTTTCACTGACTTCATGATAGGCATTAAGGTGGTGGTTTCACTTCTGCCACTGTTCCGGCTGTTTTTTGATTATTGTATGGCATATTTTCATTATTGCCACACTCTAAATGAGCTGCATTGTCTGAAAGCACTATGATTTAGGGGGAAGGAAGTGGGTGTGTGAGTTGCCTGTCACTTGGATTGTATTGAGGAGCTTAGGTACTGGCTCATTGAATGGACCAAGTCCCTGTAGATGCGACTGGCTCGTTTGCTTAATATATACTTTCAGGGGAGATTTCATGGCCGTTGAACTCCTGGAGGAACCCCACCGAAAGATAGAGCCAGTAGTTTCTGTGGATCCTTAAGCCTCTGCTGGAGAGATCAAGAGGGATGAAGCCTGGGTGAGTAGGTGGTATAGTTTATGACCGCCATAGTGGGGAGTACATGACCACCAGAGGTGTTACATGATAGCCGGAGGTGTTATACGACCACCAGAGACACACTTATTTAGGGTTAGAGCTTGACATGTGCTCGAAAGATGTCACCATCCTGTCAGCAAACCTTCAATTCAGGGGGCATTTTGGAATCAGTCACTAAGTGCCAACTCGTCATCCCTGTATGGGTTGCTCTGGCTTCTTTCTCTCAATGGACACGTCTCATGTACTGGTCTTCCATATGCTAAGAGTCAGTTTTCTTATTCAGCACTTCCTGATTCTTACTCGCCCAATATTCTATAAACCATCCTCCTGTCCTATGGGAACCCAATTATTTTTCCCTGTAATCCCACCCCCTGGTTTGTCACAGAGGAGTTGTTTGTTTTCCAACTGACCAAAAAGGTGGGAGGAAGCTTACTCTTTTTGAAGAGAAGCTTATTTGTTTGTATGCTCTAATTTCATACTCATATATGCTACCTTGATCAAACGTATATTATTAGTTTCTGCACATTTAGGCAAATATTTGATATGTTATATGTTTGTATTCTGATAAATTTTGATTATTTTACACGTTTTTGCAATTTTTAACCAATCAAAAAAATGACAACATATAATGTTGTTCAAGATTCTGATAGACCTTACTTGTATCTGCAAAATATCTAAAGCTCTGATCAATCAGAGATTGAATGGGGAGCGATGCAAGGCTTAATTTCGTTTTTACACATTATTATTGACCGTTTCCTTCATGTAAATGCATTGGGATTTCTATGGAGTGCTACTGGAGCAGTTCCCCACAAGAGGGCAGAGACAACATGTCACCTAATATTCCCTATCCATGCTATTGTATCAAAAGCCATTTTTCTTTAGCTTTGCATACTTTTTTTAATTAAGGCTTTAAAATTTTAACAACACAATGTCAGGGTACCAGACGTGCCAGGCAGAAGCACAGACTGCCCAGCGTGCGAGGGAATAGTGTTTTGCCCTACAGAAGGCTTCTTCATCCTTTCCATAGGAAGAAACCTTCCAGGACCACATTTCCCAGCACACCCGGCGGCAAGAACTACACTTTACAGGCCACATGGGGTGTGGCGAGCCAGCGCGCATGCGCGTAGCTCCGAGCACGGGGCTTGTGCTCAGAACTTCATCGCGAGCGGTCGCATCTTCCGGAGCTCCAGCCTGAGGGGATTACGCGAGGGGCCACGCCCCATGGATCATTCAACCCGGCCCCTCGAGACACTCAGATAAGTGGCGCATGCATACCCAGCTGGGGGAGAGACGAGTTACAGGGGAATCACGCGCAGGAGTTAACGCCCATACTCTTAAGCCCCCCTGCGCATGGCTAAGTTAAGTACTGTGCACAGTTGCACTGGATGGCATTTAATCCAGGAGGCAACGTTTACTTTCGGGTTTCACATTAACCCATGCAAGTGTGAAATAACAGCGCTTGCGGTTAATCTTCGTAGGCCATGTGCGGCTCTCGCATGTCACGCTCTGAACCCAAAAACAATGCCGCAGCGTCTTTAACCACATGCGGTTCTTTTAAACGCACGGATGAACGATCAGGAAACACTGCCGGCTCAAAACAGTACTAGTTGAGGCGTGAGGACATTTCAGCCATATGAGCCCTATTCTGGTGTGAGAATCAGGGGGAACAAAGACACGGCAGGGGCCCCGCGTGGCTTACACACTAATCTCTGTGTTCTGGAGAGTGAGACAATGTGCATGCATGTGTGAATGGTTTCTGTGTCACTGTAATTCAGACCTATAGGGAGCATTGCCTAATTCTTGCTCTTGTTGCAGCGATCGATCGCTTCTGATACAGACCGGACCTGGAGTGCGCAGGCAGGAGGCCAGCACTCAAACCCAGAGCTAAGTGCCCTATTGTTTTGTTTGGAATCACTCCCCAAATGGGTGTGGCAATGCATGAGCGAATGTAATGTCGTAACTTGGTTTTGAATGACTTTTTCCCTAATTTCCCGTGTCCTATCCAATACTGTACCCTGCAACCTCAATCCGGTATTCCTACTTCCCCGTACCCATCCAACCAGCGTTCCCTAACCCTCTTTCCCGCGTGGGTTGCGGATGTCTGCGTAAGCCCTCGCTTGCAGGCGCCAAAAACCTTAGATGGGGTGGTTGGTTCGTGCCACTCCTGCGCCTGGACTCCTGGAGCCCTGACACACAAACAGATTAAAGAAAAAGTTCGAGACAAAATACAACCTCTCCAATGGGTGGGGTACATGAGAGATATGCACAAAGGAGGTGTATCGCAGCAACAAGAATATGATGTCACAGCAACAGGAGCAGAGTAGGAGGACAAAGGCAAAGAAGGGCATCTGAATCACAAAAGTCATTCATCAGCACAAACATATCAATGGGACATCATACCAGACAAAAGCATCTCAAGAGTTGTAGCTTGACAGCCCGAATGGGAAACCTCTCACTGAACTCATGAAGGGGAAGCCAGGTCACAACATGCTTATTCATGGACCTCAGGGAAATGGCACAAACTATTTCCCAAACATTATACTACCAACCTTTTGGTGTTATTATGAGTTTGGCAGTGCAGGAAGAAAGGGGAGGTCATTCTGTTACCTCCATTTTATGGCCGAGGGCTGCAACTGTGTCCCAGTGTGTGAAAAACAAGGAGAACTCATACAAAATCCTAAACTTGTGGTACATGTATACATCCCACCAGGTGACAATTCCACCAATGTTTGGAGGCTCCAGCATGATGCTGGAGGTAAATCCTCCACTTTACTTCCAGAAATCGATAGAATTACCACCTGGTAATTCCGCCATAGGTAATACAGCCAGAAGTACTGCTTAAAATGGGGATTTACATCGCCAAAATGCCACTTGTAATCTGGTGGTATTACCACCAGTCGTAATACTGCTGGACCAAGTGGCAGCAATGGTAATACCATTTGGTGGTATCTTGGTGGTATTACTGCTGAGATACCATCAAACTTGTAATGAGCTCTCTTGACCTGGGGACTCTCTACCGTCTTCCATCTTCTGGCCAGAGCAATACGAGCAGCCAGCAATACATGAGTAATTAGCAGAGCCTTAGGGCATCTGATAGGATAAACTGATTTCAATGGCGTGCCCAGAAAAATCATCAAGGGGTGCATAGGTAATGGGGAACCAGTTATATCCTTAATCAAGGCTGGCACCTCCCTCCAGAATCACCAGGCCTTTTCACAAGCCAACCAGAGGTGCAAAACAATCACCCTGCTGACCACAATTCCTCCAAAAAAAGGGGGAAAAAGAGGAATTAATTTTGTTAAAATGGGTTGGATACATCTACCACAGGTTTAGGATTTTGTATGAGTTCTTTGTCACACATTGGGACGCAGTTGCAGCCCTTGTCCATATCTTGCCCCAGGCCTCATCCTAATCGAGCAACCCAGGTCTTCCTCCCATCGTAACATATAGGGAAGCTGGGCAGCCAGATCCGATCTGTCCAAGAGTCTATACAACCTAGTGATTTTGTTTTTTGGGAGCCTCTCCCACACAGTGAGTTCCAATGTGGTGGTTAAGCAGGTCCCAGCCTCTAGGGTTTTTGGGATTAACAATCCAATGTCTAATTTGACAATATCTGAAACCTTTTGCCTCAGAGATGAAAACAACTTCTCACAGTCCTCAAATGTCAGAGGATCATCCTCATGATATAGCTGGCTTAAGTGTTGCAGGCTGCCCCTACTCTACACCCGAAAGTCCTCACAGCGAGGCCAGGAAAGAAGCAAGGGTTTCCAAAATCTGGCATCAGGGAACCAAGGTCATGCTTTGCCACAATACACCGGGAAGACCAGGGTAGAGGGCAGTAAGCGGCCCCTACCATATCTTTAAGACCCACCAAGGTATGGGAGCATTGAAATGGGTTGCTTAGTGGCTGATTGCTCACCATCAACACCCAGAGGCCTCTATCAGAGTCAGCCTGCCAGGCTATGACATGTAAGATGTTGGCTCCTTTAACATAGTCCTGCAGAATGGTTAGCCCCAGACCTTCCTTAAATGTATTCAAATTTAGGCCCTACCGATCAACACGGGGCCTACAATTGGACCATATGAACTGCATCATTTTCTAGTGGAAGACCTGGAGGGAAGGATGAGATACTGAGACTGGCAGGTCCTGTATGTAACAGAGAAGCCTAGTGATCATGTTAATCTTCAGCACTGTGATCAAGCCTATCCAGGAGATCTCCTGATTCTCCCAGAATAGTAGATCATCAGAGAAGGATTTAAAGAGGGCTGGAAAATTGGCCCAATACAACCCGGTAAAGGACGGTGTCAACTTGATGCCCAGTTAGTCAAGCTGTCATTTTCTCAATGGAATGGGAACTCCCACTGGATCCTGGCCATGTTGTCTAGGGATTCCGAGATATCCAGTCCCCTGGACTTGTCATAATTTATAGAAAATCCTGAGAAGTGTTCGAACAACCCAAATTCTGACCTTAAGACCCAGAGTGTTGACAAAGTGTGAGACATCATTAGCAAGACATTGTCAGAATAGAGGGCTGTTTTATGCACAATACCACCCGTGGGGATACCCTGAATACATAGATTGGCCGTATGCAGAGCACCAAGGGCTCCATCACAAAGGCAATGATCAGGGGAGATAGCAGGCAGCCCTGCCACGTTCCTCTCATAATAGAGATACAACATGGGCACTGCTCATTGATGCAGATTCTGGTCCTGAGGGATTGTTAGCAGGCCATTATATGTACCACAAAAGAAGGTCCATAGCCAAATACTTGCAAAGTAAAGGGAATAAACCTCCAGTCAACCGTATCAAAAGACTTGTTGGCATCCAGCAGCAACAAGGTCGACAGGAGTCCCTGTCATCTATTACTCTCCACCACGTTGATAGCGCATCTGATGTTATCGTGCATGCGTTGCCCAATAATAAATCTGGTTCGATTTGGATGAACCGGAGAAATTAGTTTGGTAGGAAGAATCTTGGAGTATATTTTAACATTGGTATTAAAACGAGA
The DNA here is from genome assembly GCF_040938575.1 of Ambystoma mexicanum. NCBI lineage: Eukaryota > Metazoa > Chordata > Amphibia > Caudata > Ambystomatidae > Ambystoma > Ambystoma mexicanum. Next base: position 305,733,596 of record NC_090934.1, on the reverse strand, counting down.
AATCAGGTGATATGAGACATATAAGGTGACATCTTTACCCGGCTTTAGAATCAAAGAGAGCAAAGACTCCTCCATAGACTCAGAAACCTTGCCCGGACCAAGGAAATAACTAAACAAGGCAATAAGCAGGGTCAGCAGTCACAACTTAAACATTTTATTAATGAGAGGAGGCGTAAACCCACCTGGACCCGGTGCCTTTTGATCTAAAAGCGAGTTGATGGCGAGCTCCCTTTCCTCCTTCGTGATAGGAAGTTCGAGATGATCCCGTAATGCTTAGGAGAGTCTAGGAAGCACGGGTAGTAAGAGTCCTGAGCTTCCAAATCAGATCTGCCAACAGCCAATGTCTCCTCATAGAAATGCAAAAAGATCTCCATTTTCACTTTCTTCTTGAAAAGAAGCACCGTTCCCATCCCTAATGCCTGTGATATGATTCCTGTTCTTCTGCTATTTTAATGTATAGGCCAGCAGCCTGTTTGCCTTGTTACTTTGGGCATAATAAAATTGTTTGTGCACAGTAGGGAATTGGCAGTTTCTGAAGCCATCAACGACTCCAAGCTAGACCTGACTAATCGGAGCTCTCTGAGAACCCCTGAGATCGGGTCTGGGCATGGAGTAACTCATCCTCACACACTTGAGTTTCCAGTCCTTCCCTTTCTCTGGCTTGACTTTTAAAGTAAGCAGCTGTCTGACTTATAACAGCCTTCAATGAATCCCACAGGATGCTGGCAGAAATACCCTTGTCGTTTTTCCCTGAATTAATTGTCAATGGCCATCGTTATCTCACCACAAACCATGGGATCCTGAAGCAAGGGATCATAGAGTTTCCATTTGCGACAGCAAGCAGGTCGCAACCTGCTAACCTGCAACTGCAACGAGACCATAGAATGATCAGAAAACAACCTGGGACTGAAAGCAGCTTTCAAGACATAGGGAAATAAGGCAGACGAAACCCAGAGGAGTTAGATCCAGGGAAGCCTTTATATGCATATGAATAGTGCAAGTACTCCCTTTGTTTTTAATGGAGGATACTTCAGACAACCACCAACCCCAACTCACGTAAAGCTTTTAGAAAAGTCAGAGCTTTCCTGTAGTCTGCAGCAGACGGGGGAAGTGTCTTGTCCAGTGCAGGGTCCAGAATTCAATTGAAATCCCCACCAAATAGTAATTCACCCTTGGAAAACCCTGCAATCGAGGAGAGCAAAGATTCTAAGAACTCATGCTGATCATCATTCGGCTGGCATAAAGAGCCCAAGATCACCGGACATCCTAACAAGGTTCCCTTCAGAAAGAGAAACCATCCATCCAGGTCCTGCAAAATGACTTTTTTGACAAAAGGGGAATCCCTCGCCATCAATATTGCAACACCCCTCTTTTCAACAGAGGCAAAGTAGTGTTGTGGGAATGTTCTGCAGCACTGCCTGCATTGATCTTACTTGAAGTAAGTAATTTCCTGGCACATAGCTATATGAACCCTGGATGCACCCGGGATGTCTGGAACCTATCCAACATCAATCTCCTCTAAACAGTGCATTCAGGCTCTGCACGTTAAGGGTCACCAGCATTAAGGTTTCAGCTTCTGCGACTGATACCCCAATTCATGTGAGAAGAGAACATATGACAAAAAACAAAATTAATAAGCATAGATGCAGTCGCTAAGCAGAGGGATCCCAGTCAGCCTGCCCCAGCCGCCATACAAACATGTGCACCGGACAACATCCCTAACCACTCAAATAAACAATACCCCAGTTCAAACAAACCAAAATCAACCCCCACCACCACCCATCCCAAACCCAACTAAAGAAGTCCATATTCTTCCAATCCCATTATCGGCCATAGGGGCAAGCCATATAGGGCCCATATACATGTCCCTTTTGAAAAGAAAATTGCCATCGCGTATCAAGAGAAAACAGTCGAAGAAGAAAGAAAAGAACAACATAACATATAAAAAACAGAAGGCGGGCGCCCAGTCAAACCCCTCAAATATGCAACAACTTTGTAGTGGAACCAGATGAAAACACAGCCCTCAAGAAACAAAAATCAAGATTGTCCTGCCACGACCCCTGGACCTGACAACCTTAGACCAGGCAGAAGAGCAAGACAGGCGGTCCTCTGACAGGTCCTCAGTTGGCACCGGTATAGAAGGAGAAGGGGTGCGTGAGGATGGGTTCATAATGGTCATGGCGTCCTGCATCATCATGACAGTTCTGTGCTCTCCATTGATGGGACAGGTGATGGCACACGGGAACCCTCAAAGCTATTTCAGGACCTTGGGGGTCATTACAAGTTGGGCGGTAAGGGATACCGGGCACCGGTAAGGAGACTGGTGCCGGCAATTCCTTGCTGCCCAATTCCGAGGTCCCTTGGCGGGAACAGTAAAGGACGTGTGGTCTGACCACACGTTGGAGCTAAACACGGGCCCACAATTAGCGGGCCCGTTATTAGAACCTTCCCCCTTCCAATTGAGCCCTATAGGGTCTCAAATGGGAATGTGGAATGGCATTTGGAATGGGGACTTACCAGATCCGCCTAGGGCGGAATGTCCCGGTAAGTCCCCACTCCACCAGACCGGACCCAGACATGATTTTGGAGGCAGCCATGGTGCTAATAGCGCCATGGCTACCTCTAAAGTCGTAATGAGGCCCCTTGTCACACAAACATTGCATGAAGTCACAAAATGACCTTCTCTTAGCTTGGGTGGATGGAGCGTGGACCTGCAGAAGGGTTACGTAAGTGCCACAAAAAGACCAGATCGGGGTCACATTGGAGGCCATCATAATGCTTTCCTTGACATGAAAGTAACGTGCCCTGGTCAAGACATGAGGCGTCCACTTGTAGCAGATCTGAGCTGAGGAGTACACCCAGTGGGTGCGATCCAGTTATATGACCTTGTCATTTGGCCATTGCAAGAGGGCTTTAGACGAATCGAGGACATGAGCGTGCAACTCTGAATCCTGAATCTGAGGCAGAATTCCTCTAAGGCATACATTATTCCTCCTGTATCTATTCTCTGCATCGTCCTGATGCAATTATAGCTGGGAATTATGGAATTCAAGCTCGTCGACCCTGTTGGCCAGCTGTGAGTGCTCCTAAGAAGTTTTGCATGCACCCTATTCCACGTCGTCTATGCGGGGTTCGGCCACATCGATCCTCGTATCAGCTGCACACACCTTCTGAAACAGTTTGTCTAGTTAACCCTGAATTTCTTTGTTTATTTCTTTCAACATCAGCAAAAGATCAGATATAGTGGTTAGTGCAGACACATTGGCTCCCTCCTTATGCTCTATGTGGATCTGAACATCAGCAATAGGGTCAAGCTTCTTGGATTTATCTTGACTATTCATGAGAGTCAGGACATCACCACTCTTTTACTGCCCGTGGGCGTCTTTGCAGTCGACATCATGAAGCCAAAAGAGAAGATAGTCCCCAATTTTTATTTTTTATTTCTTTATTTTTTTTATTTCATGCTTTATAGTTTGTATACAAACTTTTAACATTTCATCTCATCTTTTCTGTTTACTATATTATTTACATGTTTAAAAAAAAAGAAAAGATAGAAGTAAAAAGTAATATGAAGTTTGCAAAGTCTAATCGATGTTAATGTTCTGTACATTTTTCCCAGTATTACATTGTCCTGAATATAAGTGGGAAAACATTTCTGCTTATAATCTGTTCCTATCTTTCTGCGGCGTCGTAGTGAGTTGCTTGTTGGGGAAGCATCTGGCCAAATATTTTTCTTGTTTCAGACAGGGAAGGACAGTCAATGAAGAGGTGGTGCAGAGATTCGATTGAGTTCGCCTGTTTGCAGAATCTGCAGTAGATTTCCTCCTTAGTGATTTGTCTAGTGCTTACAAGGTATTCTTTAGTTTGTAGGATGTTGAGACCAAATCGGAGGAAAGTTTCTCTTATTCGGTTGCATGGAAATTTTGTTAGATATTTGGGTGGTTCATTTAGGGCTCTTGTCTCATATCTCGTATGGAGTGATAGTTTGTATTTATTTTTCTCCTGAGTGGTGTGTATCCAATCTAGTTGGCGCATTAGTGTCTTTGATTTCATCGGTCTATTGATTAGTGTTCGTTACTTATTTGGTAAGTTTTAAGAATTTGACAACAGGATTCTGTCCATCTGTCTAAAGTAGGTGTCTTAAGTTCTCTGTTGGGGTTTCTTAGAAATCCGATTGCCGGGATGTCTTCGTCTGTTATGGTCTTTCTAGAGAGGGCAATGTGTTGCCAGGCCTTCATAGAATCTAGCTACTGTATTGCTAGTTCAAATCGAATTCTGACTATTGGGTATGGCTTTGGAAGGAAAAGTACCTTTTGCCAGAATATTCCCTCCACGATCTTCCAGATCTGTCGTGGTATGTTGAGTAGGCTCTCACTTCCGTATGTGAGTATAGGCATCACTTTTTGGTTATAGAAAGTTAGGATTGGTTTTAGGGAGAATTGGCCATATCTTTTATGGAGAATTAGTCCTTGTCGCGCAAGTGAGTAGCTTTTATGTTTTAAATGGTCCCTCCGGTGTGCTTCAATTTGCGATTGATTCAACTGGATCCCATGGTTTTTTGTAGTTTTAACTGATTCAAGACGTTTCTCGTCCAGTATTTGGTGGTATGTTTGGTTGGCCATGATGTCAAAGAGAAAACAATTAAAGATTATGGCTGCTAAGGGGCATCCTTGTTTGAGTCCCCTAGCTGTTGGAATGGAAGCCGACACTGTGCCAGAAGATGCTAATCAGACTTTGACAGAGGTGTTACTATATAGAGCTTTAATTGGCTTTAGGATTTCTGGTGTACATTCCCAAGCGTGTAATTTGTTCCAAAGTTTATTTCTATTGACCCTGTTGAAGGCGATTTGGAGATCAATGAAAGCAGCATGGATGTGGGTTCTAGTTCTATTTGCTTCATGTTTGAGTATGTTGAGGATTATCATGTTTTTGTTGGTTCCAGCGTTCTTAACGAAACCAGTCTGTCGTGGGTCGTATATGTTGTTTTTGGTTGCCCATTCATTTAGTCTCTTTAATAAGATTGATGCGAATATCTGCCGAGAGGACCTAGCATGGCTAATGGCCTGTAGTTGGTGGGCAGATTTCTTTCTCCTTGCATGTAAACGGGAATAAGTGTGGCAGTTTTCCAGGTGTGCAGGATGTATTTATGTTCAGAGATTAATCTGAATATGTCAAGACATAACTCGGTCCAGTCTTCTGGTTGTTGCTTGATATTATGGTTGCTTATCCCATTTGGTCCAGGAGCTCTCGAGGAGTTTAAATGTTTGATATGTTGTAAGATTTATTCTCGGTCCCATGTGTTGTACCAGTTCTTGCTATGTTCATCACTGGTATCTGTGATGTTTTTGGTTTTTATCAGGTCGCAGTAGAGTTTGGTGAAGTGCTCTACCCATGCTCTTTCTGGGACTTCTGTTGACAATCGGGCTTGGTTTACGGCATTCTTGTTGAGTAATTTCCAGAGCTCTCTTGTGTTCTTGTTTCCTAAGGTTTTGAGTCTATGTTCAGCGTCATTCTGTAAGAGGATGGATTTCATGGACTTCATCCAATTACGGTGTCCTTGTTTGAGGACATGGATGGTTTTATGAGCTCTAATTGGTTTGGTTTTGCATGCAGCGAGTATGCCTTTGCGTAGTTGTTTTTTCTTGGTGGCAATCAGCTCGTAATACGAGTGGGTATGCTCTGGGGTGATGTTCCCGGGAGGCTCTTTGGTGTATTTGGAAAGGAGTCAGGAACCACTCGTAATTAATTTTGCATTTAGCTGGTTTGGTGGAATGTTTCCTTTAGCGTTTGTACCCGGGTGTCAGGTATTCGCACACGGTTTAGCGTCGCATTCACTTGGATATTGCCGATGTTTTCCTTGGATAGGGGTTGATATTCGGAAGACCAGGTCAGGGTAAATTTATGGTGTTCTCTTTGGTTCATCAGGATGACGTTTAAGCATTTGGATGCTTCAACAATTTGACTAGATGCATATATATATAGTCGAGATGGGCTGTTGAGTCTCCTCTGGACCATGTATGGTGTGGAGGTTGATCACCCTTAATTCTTCCATTCAGTAAGGTTATATTTTGCATGTCTATCTCTTTTGACCAGGTTTTTGTTTTTTGGTCCATTTCGAAGTTGGAGTTTTTGTTCCAGATGTATCGAACAGGTGCATATTCATGTCTCCACATAGAATCATATCTATTTTACTGTATTTTATTCTAAGATCATCTATGCTGGTTATGAGATCATCTATGAACGCGGAGTCTGTCATTGTTTTCGGGTTCCAATATAGGTTCACTAGCGCGATTCGGTTGGTCATTATGGCACGCTGATTTTTTAGCTTCTTGATGTCTCCATGTTCAAGTATAGTGATTTGTGTTCAATTGTTAGGGTTATAGGTTTCTATCAGATGGAAGTTTGCAAAGTGTCATAAGTCCAGCGTATGGTCGACTTTTGTTCCCTAGAAGTGCCGGGTTGATACAATTCAGGTAGCCATCGCATGTTGGTTTGTTGAGTAGCCAGGTGTGTTGTAGGCAGATGATTTCATAGTTCATTAGATCTCGGTTTCCTGCTTTGTAAAGGTGCTAGAATCCTCTTGTATTCCATTGTTAGGAAATTTGATTACTTTTATGTCATCGTATCTGAAGGATTCAAGAGTAGGAATTGTATGGAGAAGACGCAATAAATTTGCCCTATTCATTATGAGACATCATCTGATTCCTTTAGTCTTTGTAGTATGATTGAAGGTTCTTGTTGATGGAGTCAGGGATCGAAGAATACCAGAATTTTTAATTGTTTAGTAGGTATGGGTGTTAGTAGTTCTGATCTTGTGAGAAACTTTTGTTGGTTGATTTGGACTCATTGTTATTTGGAGCAGAGACGTCATCTTCCTATTCTCCTTCGGTTTCAGATATTTCTTCGCAAGATAAGATGCTGCTTATGCTTGTGATCGACGGTCCTTCTTTGTATTCGTCAATTATATAGAGGGATGAACTTTCTTTTGGTGTGGGGATTTTTCCTTCATCAGGGATGTCAGAGATTTCATCGTCATGGGTTGTAAGATTCATCAAGGCATCCATGATAGATTTGTCCTCGCCAGTTTCTTCTTTGCTTATTTTGGGTTCCGCTGTCTTGTTTCTCTGGTTCGACATTAAATCAGATTTTTGTGTCGTCTTCGAGTCCTCTTTCTGGTTTGGGAGCTGGGATGTGTTGGGAAGAATGGTCAGGTTCCTCAGGAAGGCCCGGGATCCTCTAGTGTTTCTATTGGGGTTCTCTTTTTTGATTAGTGCTTTGAGGTTCTTTTTTGAATTATCTGTTTTTTTCTTGGAAATGTCAAATATGGAGAAAGATTTGACTTCATTAGATGGAAGAGGTGTTATTGGTGGTTTGGTTTGTTCAAAAATTACCAATCCAACTATATTTCAAGCTGTAATGGCGGGGTATTGGTAAAGTTTTCAATAAGCAATAATCGCGCCTTGGCTACAATACTGCCACTGTGCAAAGCACAATACATCAGTGTGACAACAGGCCATCAGGTAACACAACAGGTCTTGTGTGCAAATTGATACCAGTGCCTCTTATAATCCAGATTAAAAGATGCAGTGTTTGTTATGCAAAATGCTCACAGATCCAAAGATTCTCACAGGCGAAAAATATGTCCAATATCCAAACCTGTCGACCTTCCACAGGCTCGAATCACAGGGGTGGGCGCTATCATGGATTGATGAGCTAGCCTAGGCCATTAGCCAGCTCGACCAAGTGTGGATGGGCGATGCCACCCCTCTTCAAAATGTCCCCAGGCCTGACTGATGCTGCAGTGAACTTATGTGTGGCTCCTATGCCTGTCCAGGTGAACTGACCCACCGTGCCCGTCATCTGCTGCCTCTTGGTTCCCCGCTGCACATTCTGCTGTGGGGGAGTAAGAAGACCCCCCTCTGTATCAAAATGCTGGTCGCCCAGGCTCTGCTGTCCAACATGGGCTCAGAGCGCTGTGGCAGACACCATTTTATTTTGGTGAGCTGGTGCGAGCCTTAGCAGAGATCCGCCTGCCCAGCTTGGGGAACCCTCACCCGGCCACTAAAATGTGTCACAGCAGGTGACATTGCATCAGGGCCCCCCACTGTCGGGTATTTCAAAGGGCATTGGTAGATGGTGAGCCCATATCCCCTTCAGCTCATGGAGCTCACATCAAGTGTGATTGCTTTGACGCTTGCCTTGGCCAAACCCCGCAGCTTTGCATACTTTAGATGACTGTTACATACACAAAGAGGTCTGGGAGCCTCTCTACTGAGAACAAACATGGCCAAATTATCTGTTCTATGGGAAGGTGCACACTCAGGAGGATCTACAACCATGTTTTCCCTCACTGTACCTTCCACATAGGAGAAATACCCATTTGCATATCATTCTGTTTCTACTCACTTTGGCAGTCCAGCACCAAAATGCTCTGCAATTTTCCTCTGAACAAGAGTACCAACATCAAACTCAGACACGTGTTTCTCCTGAGTGGGAGAAATTCTATAGAACAAGGTATTTCACCCATGTACATTCTAAGTCAAGGGGCTCCCACACCCTTGTTAATTTAAAGGACTAGCCCAAGCTGATGGCTTGTCCTTGTATTAGGCAAACGGCCAGTGTTATGATCTGTTAACTTTGTATAGGCTAATGGATTCAATTTATGAGTTGATGTGAAATAGATTCTCACACCTGTAATTATTTTCTATCCAATGCCCACTAGACCTGAGAGCTTTTGTTCTCTTCAGTATGCCTACATGTGAGAACAGAAGTTAAAATGCAATTCGATTCTGTTATTTCATTCCATCTTCTTTGGGTTCCATTTCTTCAACTAATGCAGACCTGTCTTTTTAATGTACATCACACACCAAAACGAAATTCAATGGCATTTCCTATTCTTGGGTTTCGAACAATATAGTTTGAATGAATTACTAACACAGCATAATAGAGGTACACATTATATATTTATTCTCACATTAACTTCAATACAATGTCTGCTGTAATTACATCATGTTTACAAGTGCTATTCGCATTGTAAGGACCTATGAATAAATCCAGTTATACCATTTTAATTAAATGGGTTGTGGTATTCCCTGTAAAGAAACTACTTATCTGACAGGTGTCCCTTTTTAACATGACCGCAACCAAGAGACAGAAATCCTTAATAAGTGCCTAAGTCGGTACTTCTTATTTCTCTCATTCTTTCCAGGAATGACTTTCTCATTTTATACATTTTAGGCCTCAACTTTATTATAACATGACTGAAAACTGCACATTAATTGCTGCAGGATTCTGAGCTAGGTTCTGTGTCATTTTGTTTGCAGTGAGGAAATGGATGTGAGTATGGGCATTGGGGCGACTTAAAGTACAATCCTGGACATATTTGTGCATAAAACGGAGCACAAGATTTAAGTGATCTTCCTGATAAAAGGGGCGAGGGGTTACAGAAATAGGAATAATATACCTGCCTTTAGGTCCTTCTCTAAGGCAAGCTAATGCAGTAGCATGTTTGGAAATTGTGATCACAATAGGAGAAAAGAGACTGGGGTCATGTTTGTTAAGGGGCAGATCAGAAAAATTGGTTACTGCCATGTTTTACCATCCACCTTTTTTCTGTGAATTTGTAAGAGGGATTTTGGGAGAAGAGCATTCATACTGTGTATGCCCTGATTATCCAATGTGACTTACAAATGCAGTTGCATTAACACCACCATGGATTTCATGCTGACATTAAATTGATTTGTATGAAATTCTCTTTACCACCTGGTAAAAGCATGCAGATTTTCTCTGAATTCATTGCAAAGGCCTCCAACAATCGTTAATTGTGTGAGGAATTTACACTTTTCCAACTCATAGTGGAAAAGTGAGGAGTAAAGGCAGAAATCATCTTTTGTTTTACTCCTCAATTTTCCAGTAAGTGCTAAAAATAACAAATGTTGCACGGTGGGGAGCTTCTGCAAAAAAAGTGCATAGAGAAGCAGTCTGCTTCGTGCAATATATGTGAGAAATCAAAATGTCCCACCATCAAATGTGGGACACAGTTGTAGAAGTGATTGTGAAAGACACCAAGGGGGTTGAAGAGAAGTTAATGGTTGGTGACCTGGGGGAGTCACATCAGAAAATGAACTGGAGGTAAACTAGGCACAGACGGGTGTGATGAAACCTGGGATTCAATCACTTCTCCCAAGGGGGAAGCCCCTTCCTGTGAGGCTGAGGAGGTGAGCCCACTACAGAACATTCCCCTTAGGGGTGGCGGTAAGCAGGACCTCACACGGTGGGACTCCCCTCTTGGGGTTAAGGACTTCTTTTCCAGTGAGGAACTCTCTTGTCATTATCCTCAAATGTCCAGTAAAACCCTATTAGTTGGCGGACAACTAAATGTCTCTTAGATATGTTATTATAATGTAACGAAATAAGCAAACTATCTGCCTGGTACTGTCAAGAGATATAACATAGGAGTGATATAGAATACCTGTCTGTCATTCAATGAGACGAAGATACCTAAAGGAGTTATGAGAGTACTGTTCCAACACAAAGGAAGGACTATCTTGGGAAGCTGGGGAAGCCCAAGCATGGTGCAATAAAAGTGGGAGGGCAAAGAGAACCAAATAGAGAGACCCAGGAGGATCAAATCGGCTAGCAGAGGGAAGCTGGTAACTTGGGGAGAACACTGTTTTGGGCATCTGCAAGCAGCAGGAGAGAGAAAGGGCCTCATTCCAAATCAGTCGGTCCGGTAAATAAGTGCCGGTATTCGTTGTAGCCAGCACTTTACCGGACCGGCCGACTATGGATTTGCCAGTGGGACACCTCACCTCTTCCTGGGCACAAGAGGTTGTGCCCAGGAAGAGGAGAGAATGAAGACTCCTTTCTTTACCGAAAGCACACAGAAACACTGAAGCGAAAAGCCGTCCTGACTGAAAATCGAACATAACAAGGAAGAACGCCAGTGAAGGGGTGAGCTGGATAGCCAGGGAAAGGAATGTGAAAGATAAATGGGAGAGTCATACATACGGGTTGCTGAAAATCATATATAAAGATTGGAGTAATCCTACTCGTTCCAGTGAATGGCAAGATTATAAGAAAAGTGCCAATCACACAGGGACTCATCATACTTGTCCCAGTGAATGGAAAGATTCTAAGAAAAGTGAAAATCTCCGACGGACTCATCCTAGAGATCTCAGTGAAATGGCAAGATTATAAGAGTGGAAATCACTCAGGGATTTATTATATTCGTCCCAGTGAATGGCAAGAATAAAAATAGAGTGTGAACCAGTCAGGGACTCATCATACTCATCTAGGGGAAAATGCACAAGAAGATCAAGAGCCAGACAATGACTCAGCCTACTTATTTCAGTGAGAAGATAAATAACAACAGGAAAGAGGGTTGTTCCAAAAACAGATTTCTTTGTCCTAAAGAAGAATGAAGGGTTGTGAAACACAACACATATTCAGAGACTCGGCAAAGAATCAGAGGAAGTCTAGAGGAATCTGAAGAGTCAAGGGAACCAAAATACAGAAGCTTGGAAAAGTCCCTTGAAAGAACTGAAGGACTTATTGCGAGAGATAGCAAAGGACTATCTGAAGATCCCATATGGAGGAGAACCTTGCTGAAAAGCAATCCAGGAGAAGGGTGTGAATCTACTGGCCTTTTGTTGTGTAGTAGTAGCGGTAGGGTCAGTCTAGGTTATTTTCAGAGAGAGGACAGATTTTTGATTGTGGACTTCACCATTAATGACGAGCACCCTAATTTAGTTGTGTTAGGTAGGGAAACCCTTAGGATAGGGCAAGTTAGGCATTTTCCTTATTATTGTCCAATGAACCTTTTTTTTTTTTAAATGGCAACTATTGGTCTGTCTCCTCCTCCTGACCTACCACACAGGATAGAGGTGGGGTTGAGCAACTGCAAGCAGGACAGGAGACCCTTTCACAGACAGGACTAATGGAGGCCTTGCATAGGCTGAACTATAGGGTGACTAGTGTGCCTGCCTGTAGAGTAGACAAGGCTCTTGCAGGACGGTTTCTCCATGGGTCAGTCAGTTCCTCCCATCAAGTTTTTTAGGATCTTTAGTCCTACCTTTTCCAAAGGCAAACTTATTGGAAAGCCTTTTTTCAGAGGATGTTTTGGGCAGACTCCCTGTACATTCTTGGCTGTTTTGAATGTAGAGCCCCCACAATGTTTGTTGTGAAACAGCAGGAAAAGATAGACAGCTTCCACTGTGACCCAGAGTCAATGGAATTGGTCTACTTTCAAGTTTGTTCCTGTCATTGGCAGCATTGCTTTTTCCAACAGCCCAACTCCACCACAGGGAAAAGAGGAGAAAGGGGGCAGGGGTTAAGGCATCCTTGGTGGAGGTAGAAGTAGTGAATGGTGAAGCTTTGTTCTGCGTTGCTGTCTTTGTGTGGTCAGCTCTTCTTTAAGTACTTTTAGGGTGACAGTATTGCAATTGGTTTACCCTAGTTGTATTGTTAGGCATTTTGCAATACAATCTATTGAGTGGAGTAGAATATTGATTGGTCTCAGGATTATTTTTCCACTTTCTTCCTATTATACTGTCTGGAGGATAAGATCTCTGGGCTGAAGTCCATTGTGTTGGTATGACTCACAGTTTTTTTTTAATTTTTTTTATTTGATTGGCTGATTAAATCAACCTTTCAAAAAGAATAACTTTTAGATTACAAAACATTTCTTAAGATATAACAAATACAATATATAACAAATACAATTACTGAGAAAAAAAATTACAATATATAAATAAATAAATAAATAATAATAAAAAAAAAATTCTTCAAATTCATCAAACCTATTAATGTCACAGCCTTCAACCACTGATTGCGTGACCAGTTAATAAACAAAAATTGCAAAAGATAATCATAAAAGAATTTAAAAACAAGAAATCAACCAAAAACTCCACATTTAACAACAAGCCACTCATGCTACAGGGTTGTATGGCAGAATTGTTTTTATAAACTGTGTAAGTGCAATGTGGATTGCAGTTCGATTACTCGTGATTAAAATGGTCCACATTTCAGATTCAAAACAATCACAGGTCAGTTGCAATAAGTTACTAAAGTAGAGTTCACGCAATCCATTTAAAGCAGGGCAATTAAGACTCACAGTTAAGACTGGGACGAAGAAGATCGGCACGGGATAATGTCATGATTGCTTACCAGTAATATTCATAACACCTATTCCTGCTCTTCTGTGTCACATTCCTACATTCCTCACTTTCCGTTTTCTATTTTGACTTCTGTTCATTGAAATCAATTGAAGGCGCACAGAGGAAATGGGGTAGGAGTAGTTTTATAGCACATCTGCGATAATGGGCATGGGTTGCAGAAACATTATTAGCAGGAGCTTTCCACGGTGGGGTAGCAGCAACACAATGGAAAGGACTGGGACCCGGAAGTGCAGGGCTAGGAGTAATGAAGAGTACTGCTAAGTATTCCAGGCACTGCTCTAGCTTACTAAAAGTTAGGGGAGATCAGCCAATAGACAGGGACAGCTGCACAATCAGCACACACGCTCAGCGGCCCAGCACCCTGAACCAGGAAAAGCAAACACAACATAACATAAGTGGGGTATTTCTCGAAAATGTTTTGTTACTTCGGAATCTCCTCGACCCCGAAAATGTATTCATCTATTTGCATAGTTTGCTCTTTGGTGGGCATTAAGAATAGTTTTCAGCACAAGTGTCTTGCGGGTCAAGTAGTTTGAGATGCTATGCTTGTAAATTATTTTCCAGAAGTAGTCCCTGCGTGATGGGTATTTTCACTAATATCACCACATTTCATTTTGTTTCATAGAAAGCTATGCAAACCATGGCGTGGTGAAAGCACAAGCCTACAATGAGGGAAACGTGGAATGTTAAGCAACAACTGCAGTCAGAATTATGTGGAAAGCAAGAAGTCCAGTTGACCTCCCTCCAGGACACACCCTGTGCATGCTCCAGTGAAAGTCTAGCATGCGCTGCCACTTCCCTCGTGTGGTCTGCGTGCACGTTGAACCCTGCCTTAGCGCTGAGTGTGCACGCTGAAGCCGAGCCGTGCGGAAGGGCTCTGTGTTCAAGGTCAGGATTCTATGCAGCTCTCAGCAACTTGGCTAAAATAGAACACACGTTTGCATTCTGATCTTTTGAAATTGTGAGTCACTTGGCAAGCCAGAATCCTGTCCATAGGGAGTGGATCCCAGCCAGCACTGAGGAGGTTACCATGTACTCTATAACCCATCTCTGATTCGCCCAGTCCCCCTCCCACACCTGTTGGCTGCAACTTCAAAGACTAAACACAACAAACAAGAGAGGTCAACATGACAATCATGTTTGACACACAGTTTATGAACTCAGTAAGGACCTTCTCTCAACCCCTCCAGCCGTGGATATTGCAGCATAATTAAATCACAGGCCAGTCAAAATATAAAGACTAAAAAAATACACCTTTATAATCGCTCCAAGTTTCTTTAACCTCCTGTGCAACTGAAATCATTTGGCCATCAAATGAAAGTTGAATAATTATTTGATTCAAAGTGGAACACGTTTGAACCCAGTCATTTGGGTCTCATTCCCAGTTTTGCTCACTCACCAGTGGTAAATTTGCCAACCCCATTTACTGTTATTGCTGCATTACCACCTCTGAACTGGAGGTAAATCCTTGAGACTATTCCAAATTATGAACTCCCATAAAACGCCATTGAGGTTTGGAGGATTTAGAGTGTGCAGTAATTCTACCTCGACCGTAATGCCACAATATTGTGGTGGTAATGTGGAGACAAAAACCTTGAGACTAGAGCTGGCGGGTTCTTCTCCACATCACCTCCAAACTAGTAGTATAGTGGTGCATGGAGGGGCTAACTCCTACTCCTTGGCCCCTTACATCATATTGGTAACATGCATAACATTTCCCGCTTGCTTGCCCCAATGATAGAGTCAGAGACATTCTGAAAGTTGGAAACTAATATAACATTTTATTGGAAAAACATATGGTCGCATAATTTGGAGTCATCTTATGAGGGCGGCCCCCCATCCCTGCTCAGGTCTTATGACTGCCTGGCACCAACCATGGTCCTTAGCCGCGTGGCTCTGCTAATCCCGCCTTACAAAAGTCCCATGTCCAAAAGCCTGTGAGCCATCTCACCCCCTTCCGTTCTTGCGAGAACGGTCCGCTCTGGATGCCACTGCCAGTTCAGTCATTCCTCCAGAGAGTATGGAGTGAATAAGGCCACTGCATTGGTTGTTGAGGAGTCCCAACCACCTCAAGTGGAATCAGTGCCTGTGTCACCCCATCCTGCCTGAAGCAGCCAGTGGTTGTAGCTCACGGACCAGACCACAGCGTGCCTCCTTCTCTGGGACCGCCCTTGTAACCCCGCCTGCGACAGAAAAATTAGTTAGTACAGTAAATTGTCACCACCACCTCTGAATAACAATTTGTTAAAAGACATTCCTTCAGTGCCACCATCACCTTATTACAACAATATAATTCAAAAAGACATATAATTCCTCCATCAAAAGTCCTCTGTAAGCCCCTTTACCTTCCCAATGGACCAACCCCTGATCCTCAGTTTACCTGTCGCAGTTTTCTTTACAGCTTGGATGGGAGGGTGGAGGTCGCTGCTGCCAGGGCTGGATGAGAGGCCTTGCTCTCTCCGCCCCGGCTATTTAAGCTCCCGGGGGTGCAGGCTGTTTCCGACCGAACCCCCGAGGTCACCCTGACTGCGTCCTCCCTAGAGGAGGCGAGTCCACGCAGGGGGCGGCCAGAGGGGCGGCTCGCTATGTGAGCTGCGCCTAAAGCGCCCCCTGTGTGGGCTGGCGCATCTGCTTAGCGGGGCTAACCCCTACTCTTTGGCCCCTTACATCATATTGGTAACATGCATAACATTTCCCGCTTGCTTGCCCCAATGATAGAGTCAGAGACATTCTGAAAGTTGGAAACATATATAACATTTTATTGGAAAAACATATGGTTGCATAATTTGGAGTCGTCTTATGAGGGCGGCCCCCCATCCCTGCTCAGGTTTTATGACTGCCTGGCACCAACCATGGTCCTTAGCCGGGTGGCTCTGCCAATCCCGCCTTACAAAAGTCCCATGTCCAAAAGCCTGTGAGCCATCTCACACCCTTCCGTTCTTGCGAGAACTGACCGCCCTGGATTCCACTGCCAGTCCAGTCATTCCTCCAGAGAGTATAGAGCGAATAAAGCCACTGTATCGGTTGTTGAGGAGTCCCAACCGTCCCTAGTGGAATCAGCACCTGTGTCACCCCATCCTGCCTGAAGCGGCCAGTGGTTGTAGCTCACGGACCAGACCATAGCGTTCCTCCTTCTCTGGGACAGCCCTCATAACTCTGCCACGCTTTGGGGTGCCCCACTGCGACCCCAAATGCCCCCACACCAAATTCCTCCTCCTGATAATACTCATCAAACACTATTTACACCCAGTTCTTGCCATCAGTCCCCATAGCCCTAAGTTGAAATGGCCCATCCCGTGCTCTGAAAGCTGCACTCCATCTGCTGCAAAATCTATTCGCTTCCCTTCACATAACTCCAGGTGTCTGACAAAAACCAGCCCTTCCTCTTCATGAAGCGCTCCATGCTCCTGTTCACCCTCCTCCTAGAGCTTTTCATCGCAGCGTTGGACTCTGCTCCCCGCCATACCTTCCTTGGGATCAGCTCTGACCAAGCTATTTCCGTTGCAGGCAGCATTCTTGCTAAGATCCTAATGCCCTCCTGTATTACTCTCATCAATCGGCCCTTCCCCAAATAAGCAAGGTCATTCCCCCCAAGGTGCACTACCAACAACCTCGGGGGGGGCCCTCCTGGTGATCTGCCTGCGCAGCGTGGGGAGAAGTGAGTACCAACACATGCCTGGGGTGCCTAGCCACACCAGCTCGGTGTCCCGAAAACCCAAATTGGCCCCCCGTACCAGCTTTGTGTGGGTGCATTTCTCCGCTTTGCTGATAAACGAGTGGCCAATTATCCAGACGGTACTCCCAGCTGTAATAAATCAAAATGCATAGTTGTTAAAAACCTTTTACCCTTCATGCTCTCCCAGACCCCCCCCATTCTGTTGTCCCCCTGGGACATGACCTATTCCACTGGAGGGGTTGGGTTGTCCTGCCCCCCTTTGCGAATGTAAAGTTTATACCTGTCGGATTGCCCTCTTCCCTTCCTCTGGATCGCTGAGCCGTGCATCCCAGCTTGAAATGCTGTTGTTGCTGCCCCTATCCGGAAACCATGCATGGACCATCCTTCCCCCTGACACCCTGCTTTCTTTAAAGCCAATGCCAGTGTCCTCCGGAATTGGAACATTGTTAGAGGAGACCCGTCCCTGTGTATCAAGAGGTACTTCCCATCGGCTGGCCTCATTGTCATGTAGTGGGACAGTAGCCAAGTGGGGAAGCTGGACTGTTCCGCTGCCCTTCGTAAGTTGATTGAGGTGCCCCTCCCGGCCTGACCGGTCTTTGGTCTCCTGACCTTTATCATGAGGCCACCCTCCGTGAATGTGACATCCCCTGGAGCCAGTGCCCTCCCCGAGTCATCACCCTTCTCTGTTGCCACCAATTCGCTAACCCGGAGAGCCCCGAAGAATGCCAATGCGAATGCCGCCCTGAAGAGCCAGAACTGAAAACCGTCTGTGCATACCCCTCCCAGTTCCACAAGTAACTTCCCCAGGACTTCAAAGTCAATGGGCTTACGGACATCCTTCCTGTACCCTTCCCGTTTCCCCCAACATTTGATTTCTGCCCTTACAGAGAATTCCTTAGTTGGGTCCCCCTCACCTTTCAGTTTGGAATGAAATGCTACAGCAGCTAAATGGCTTGTGACCCAGCTCCTGCTCTGCCGCTTGTTGTGTGCCCACACAACAAACCGCTCCACCTGGGAAGTAAGACCCAAGTTTGTGTGCCCTGCATCCTGCATCACCCTTACAAACTTACTGTAGTCTTTCTGATACCTGGACTGCACTCCTGGTGAGAGCGACTGTTCCCCAATATTCCAGAGCGTCGGGTCCACAACATCAGGTGTCACCACTCCTGCATGAACTCTGTGCCCTTCTGCTGTGCCCTTGGGTGGGCCTTTCGAAATCTCTCCCACTGAAAACGAGAAAGTGCGTCAGCAGCCACATTCACAATTCCTGGTACATGTCTCGCCCTAAACTCAATATTCTGGTACAAGTACACTTCTACAAGTTTCCTTAGCAGACCCAGAACCACCGGGCATGAAGCAGACTGTAAGTTGATGGCCTAGACCACCGCCTTGTTGTCCGACCAAAAACGGACCCTCCTGTTGCACAACTCACCTGGCCACAGCAGGAGGGTGATCAAGATTGGGAACAGCTCTAGCGCCATAATGTTCCCCAACCTCCCTTTCTTTCTCCATTGTGTTGGCCACTACTGCGCACACCACTGTGTACCCAGGATCACGCCAAACCCCTCCTTTCCAGAGGCGTTGGAGTACATATGTAACTCACTGCTGGTAACCCAGGCGTCCCGCCAAAGGCTTACCCTGTATTACCCCTGCAGAAAATTCCGCCACATGACCAGGTCCTCTTTGAGTGCAGCGCTCAGCCTGATGTGGTGGTGTTTGTTAGTCACCCCCGCTGTGGCTCTTGCTAACCTCCTGGCAAACACCCTTCCCGCTGGTACCACCCTGGCTGCAAAGTTGAGTTTCCCAAGCAGCTGTTGCACTTGACCCACAGTTGTCTTTTCTTTTGCTAGGATGCTGGAAATCAATTCCATTAGCCCCTCTACCTTTTCTGCTGGTAACCTGCATGTGCCTTTGCAAGTATCAATTTCTATGCCTAGAAATGAGAGGAAATGGACTGGGGTTTGTGTTTTCTCTTTGGCTAGGGGTATCCCCAATTCTGTCATTAGAACCTGGAAGGATGCTAATGCAGCTCCACAGTCCTCAGTACCCTCTCTACCAATGAACAAAAAATCATCCAGGTAATGCAAGATTCCCCCCCTCGGTTCCTTCTCTTTTGCTGCCCATTCCAAAAAGGAGCTAAACTGTTCAAAGAAGGCACATGAAACAGCACACCCCATTGGCATGCATCTGTCAAAGAAAAATTGGCCTTCCCATTTGAATCCCAACAAATGAAAGCTATCTGGATGGACTGGCAGGATCCTGAAAGCAGATTCAATGTCTACCTTTGCCAACAATGCCCTCCTTCCCATTTGGCCCACTAGCTCCATTGCTTTGTCAAAGGAAGCATATGTAACGGATCAATAATCAGGGTCCAGCCAATCATTAACAGAATCCCTTTCTGGGTAAGACAGGTGGTGAATCAACCTGTACTTCCCTTCTTCCTTTTTAGGGACAAGCCCCAATGGGGACACAATGAAGTTAGGAAGGGGAGCCACCCTAAATGGACCGGCTATTCTCCCCAATGCTTTTTCTTTGGCCTGTTTTTCACTCACAATACCTGGTAGCTTGTCCGCTGAAGGGAGATTCCTTGCCCCTCGTGAGGTCATGGGTCCTTCATAAGGAATCCTAAACCCCTCCCTAAAACCCGGGGGGATCAACTTTCCTTTGCCAATTTTTGGGTAATCCGTTATCCATCCTTGCAATGTTGTCATTATTATGGGTGAGGTTCCGTTCCCCCAGACCCTCTCATTGGGTGTTCTTACCTCGGACCCTGGCCTGCGGTCCCCTGGACCCTTGATAGCACGTAGAGGCAGGGTGGGATCCCTTACATTTTTCACAGGCATGGGCAAATATGCATTCCCGCCCGAAGCAGCAGTACCCTGAATTAAAACCCCTGCACGTGCCCCTGGCTGTGTCGCCCCCGGAGGTTCCCCTGCCGCTCCCCCGTGCCCTTGTTCTGTTCCCGCCATCTCTCCCCATGCCCCTCTGTCTGTTCAGTAAAGGGCTGCCAAGCTTCCCTCTTGTCCTTGCGGTACTTACCCTGCCAAGCCTTAGTCGTGTCTCTGATTGGCTCGCTGGACCTTTCCTGACCACCCATGAATGCGAACCAACCCTCCGTGTCCTTCTGGGCCCAAGACATTGAGGACAAATCTTCCATTTTATGCCTGAAACCCCTGTCGTAATCAATCCAACCCGAAGTCCCGTATGTCTTATGCTCTGCCACTATGGTATCCCTGTAATTCCATAGATCAGTCCCTTGTTCTGGGAACTTCTCCATCATTACTGTAGCATACAGAAAAAAGGCCTTTGACCAGTTGTCAATGGTTTCCTCTGGCCTGTACCGCTTTTGCCTCTTTTTCTCTTCCTCCTTTGATATATTAACATCTGGGCCCTCATTTTCAGATGTCAGCATTGAAAATATGTCAAAGTAATCCTTTGCCCATATCCGTTCTTTTACCTGTTTATGAATGTACCAAGACAACATACTTCTCCCTGTCAGTACTGGGGCTATTGTCACCAATGGTGCCCCGCTGCTTCCCGCAGAAGTCCCAGCACCCAAGGAAGTCACTGGTAATCCTTCTGGTGGTACCACCCTATTGGACCCCAGGGAACCCACAGGCATCCCTTCTGGTGGTAATACCACTGCTGTTTGGGGTACCCCATTGGCCGGTGAGCCTATCCCACTGCCCTGCCCTGGGATTCCTACTTGTGCCCCTGCAACTGCAGCCGGCCCCATTGGCTGACCCCAGATGGAGAGTGGGCCCACCCCGTTACCCGCTTGTGGTGCCACAGGTACCTG
Organism: Ambystoma mexicanum; assembly: GCF_040938575.1. Classification (NCBI taxonomy): domain Eukaryota; kingdom Metazoa; phylum Chordata; class Amphibia; order Caudata; family Ambystomatidae; genus Ambystoma; species Ambystoma mexicanum. The sequence continues at coordinate 305,712,943 of NC_090934.1, read as the reverse complement.
TCCCAACCTGAGCATCATCTGATCCATGAATCTAGTCATCTCCATTTTTGCCCACTCCATTTTCTGCCCGCTTAACCTGGGCTGACACACATTTTAGGGCGCTGTCCCCGTGTTTGCTACCACCACCACTGGATCAGTGTTTACACAGGCTACTGGCTGAATCCCTTGGAATACCCCATTTGCCTGCCCAGTACCTGTGCCTGGGGAAATTCCTGTTGGGGACAAATAAATAGTGACATCGGGAGACACATTTACCACAGTGTTCTGCTCTTTACCCTTTTGCTTTCTGGGCGCGCGCTTTCTCTTGGTCGGGGTGGATGTCACCACCTCTGGAACCGTTGGGGGCACCCCTGTGTCTGGTAGTCCAGTCGGTGCTGGTCCCCCCAGAGACTGTTCCACCATTATTTTTGCCCATTCTGCACCTTTATTCCAGACCCTTTCGTGGAACCACGCCACCATCTGTGCCTCCTCCTGGCTCTCATAGGACCTTCCACCGTTGGAAGTGCCCTCCCCACTGTCGAACAAGCTTGGTGATCCCTGGCTTGACATGCTGCCCCTGCTTTAAGACAGTAAACAAAATTGTGCAACACGGAGCTGTTTAGTATACCTTTGTGCTCAGGTGTTCCTATTTCAAACCTCACAGAGGTAAACCTCAGCGCATACTGGCTTACTGTTGCTTTCACCTTATTGTCAAGTCTCTTATGTTGCTTGTGCCTTGGGTCCTGATCACATAAACACGTGCCTTTCGATTGGTTTTCCATCTACATTTGTTGTCCTCCTCCAGCCCCCCAGTAGGCCCCCTTCCTTACCACAGATCCTTTTCCTCCTTCTGTGTAAAAAACCACCTCTGTCAACCATACCCTCAAGATGTCTGCAGTGATCTGTAAATATGCACATAATTTGTTAATATTGTCCTTTGGACTAAGCCACTGGCGTGGCCCAGGCTCCTAGCGCTGTGCAAATTGCTAGCGTTCTGGTGTTCCCACCTCGGCATATGCCTCCCTTTACACCCCCCCCTCTGTGGCGTCCGTGATGTCCCCCTTCTCATGCTGGTATAATATTGCATTGCTGTGCGCATAAATCCCTTTACATCAGCCACCACCAAGCTATGCCCTACAATGCATAACACTTGTGTATCTACGCGTTATAAATCCCTTTCCTGCAATAACCGGAAAATTCATGCAATGCAACACAGTGGGCCTCGCCCACAAGGTCACTCTTTCCTTTGTGAACCTACGTCTGCACCATTCTGAGAAACCAACGATGCCTTCCCCACGACCCTTGCATTGGCACAAATCATTACACACTTGTGTATAAGCGCGTTATAAATCCGTTCTTTTACTCTGTTTGAAAAACCATGGAAAAACAAACAAAGCCCTGCGCACTTGCGGTGAAACACAACCTCCTCTTTAGCTGTCATGTGCACAAGGGTGGAATGCCCCAGCTGCTTTGCAGGGCCGCACACCTCTAATGGCTCCCGCAAGTGCAATAGACCATAAACCTTCCTCGGCCTGGCTGATCCCTCGCCGCTTGACCACCTTTGTTTGTTTTCCCCTTTTACGATCATGTCGCACAAGCACAAACATTAAACGGAAACATCTAAGACCCTCCATGATAAAAACAATTCCTTCTCTTTTGGAACCTTCCTTGCTGGCACCGGCCTATAGGCGCGGTGTAAAGTGGCCCGAATACTTTCCTGCCATGCATACTAATGCTCCATACATTCTCAACGGCCCGTCCTGACATACTTCTTGCTATTCCTACCGAACTGGTCCGTTGTGTTACACATTTCCCCTCCGCATACAATACTCGCCTCTAATTTTTCAAATCATTACATTACCTCAGTATCCTACAACACCGCACTTCCCCCTAAACTCCGACATCGGGGAAAAAACGTCCACGGTAGTTACCGGACAACAGGTTAGGACTCCGGTCCCCCGTAGTGCAAGACCCAGCACTTCCCACTTGTGCTACTTGTGGCTGAGCTACAGGAAACTCTTGGGTGCATTATCCTGAAATGCAGGCCTTATACAACTGTTCAGCTGCTGTTTCAAACCAATTTAGTTCACTCGCCCTGCGCCCACTGCGCTCCTCCCCTGTGCCGCGCCTCCTAGACAAACTCATTCTGGCTCTCTTGTGAGTGCCGCCCTGATCAAAGGGAACCCTTGTGGCAAGATGGCATCTCAACGCCACCCTCAAAGCGCGCATGGCTGATGACGGCGGCCATTATTTCATTGTTATACAGTAATAAGTCGTACAAATCGCACTTCCGGGCCACTGGGCCCATCAACATTTCAGCCAATGACCGGCGGAACATTCTTTCATCGCTACATATTCACAACGTAAAATTGCACTTCCAGGGCCACCGGGCCTTGGCAACACCCCCCCCCCCCCTTGACCGGCGCCACATTCAAAAGGCAAAATAGAACTTCCTAGCCAACCGGGCCTTGGCACGTTGACCACACGGGGGGGGGTGGGTGGGGGGATGGAGTTCCACTCAGTGGGTCTCAGTGAGGTCGGGCACAAATGCGCAGCCCTCCGACTCACCCCTACCCCCTTTGTGCCTCCCGAAGCACGACATGGAGGAAATGCCACGGTTTTAAACTCGCGGCAAGGACAAGCGCACTGCGCCATCCATCAACTCCATAGCCCCACCCCTTTTGTGCCCCTCGAGGCACTGTGGAGGAAATGCCATGGGCTCCAGACCCACGGCAAGGACCCGCGCCAACGCGCCGTCCATCAACTCCCTGATATCCCTTTGTGCCCTCGAGGCACCGTGGAGGAAAGGCCGTGGTCTCCGACCCACGGCAAGGACCAGTGCCACCGCGCCGTCCATCCACTCCACACATTACCCTTTTCAAAAGATTGCTATTCCTGCTTGTCCCGCTGTGTCCTCGTCTCTGGTCGCTGCTATATGTCGCTGCTGCCAGGGCTGGATGAGAGAGTTGACCCCAGAGCTGAGGAGGTGAGCCCACTACGCAACATTCCCCTTAGGGGTGGTGGTAAGCAGGACCTCACACGGTGGGACTCCCCTCTTGAGGTTAAGAACTTCTTTTCCAGTGAAGAACTCTCTTGTCATTATCCTCAAATGTCCAGTAAAACCCTATTAGTTGGCAGACAACTAAACGTCTCTTAGATATATTATTATAATGTAACGAAATAAGCAAACTATCAGCCTGGTACTGTCAAGAGTAAGAACATCGGAGTGATAAAGAATACCTGTCTGTTATTCGATGAGACGAAGATACCTAAAGGAGTTATGAGAGAACTGTTCCAACACAAAGGAAGGACTATCTTGGGAAGCTGGGGAAGCCCAAGCATGGTGCAATAAAAGTGGGAGGGCAAAGAGAACCAAATAGAGAGACCCAGGAGGATCAAATCGGCTAGCAGAGGGAAGCTGGTAACTTGGGGAGAACACTGTTTTGGGCATCTGCAAGCAGCAGGAGAGAGAAAGGGCCTCATTCCAAATCAGTCGGCCCGGTAAATAAGTGCCGGTATTCGCTGTAGCCAGTACTTTACCGGACCAGCCGACTACGGGTTTGCCAGTGGGACACCTCACCTCTTCCTGGGCACGAGAGGTTGTGCCCAGGAAGAGGAGGGAATGAAGACTCCTTTCTTTACCGAAAGCACACCCAAACACCAAAGCGTGTTAAATGAGAGAATAGAGGAAACCCAAAAGCCGCCCTGACTGAAAATCGAACATAACAAGGAAGAACGCCAGTGAAGGGGCGAGCTGGATACCCAAGGAAAGGGATGTGAAAGGTAAATGGGAGAGTCATACGTAAGGGTTGCTGAAAATCATATATAAAGATTGTAGTAATCCTACTCGTCCCAGTGAATGGCAACATTATAAGAAAAGTACCAATCACACAGGGACTCATCATACTTGTCCCAGTGAATGGAAAGATTCTAAGAAAAGTGAAAATCTCTGACGGACTCATCAATCAGATCCCAGTGAAATGGTAAGATTATAAGAGTGTAAATCACTCAGGGATTTATTATATTGGTCCCTGTGAATGGCAAGAATAAAAGTAGAGTGCGAACCAGTCAGGGACTCATCATACTCATCTAGGGGAAAATGCACAAGAAGATCAAGAGCCAGACAATGACTCAGCCTACTTATTTCAGTCAGAAGATAAATAACCACAGGAAAGAGGGTTGTTCCAAGAACAGATTTCTTTGTCCTAAAGAAGAATGAAGGGTTGTGAAACACAACATATATTCAGAGACTCAGTAAAGAATCAGAGGAAGTCTAGAGGAATCTGAAGAGTCAAGGGAACCAAAATACAGAAGCTTGGAAAAGTCCCTTGAAAGAACTGAAGGGCTTATTGCGAGAGATAGCAAAGGACTATCTGAAGATCCTATATTGAGGAGAACCTTGCTGCAAAGCAATCCAGGAGAAGGGTGTGAATCTACTGGCCTTTTGTTGTGTAGTAATAGCGGTAGGGTCAGCCTAGGTTATTTTCAGAGAGAGGACAGACTTTTGATTGTTGACTTCATCATTAAAGACGAGCACCCTAATTTAGTTGTGTTAGTTAGGGAAACCCTTAGGATAGGGCAAGTTAGACATTTTCCTTATTATTGTCCAATGAACCTTGTTTTTTAAATGGCAACTACTGGTCTGTCTCCTCCTCCTGACCTACCACACAGGATAGAGGTGGGGTGGAGCGACCGCAAGCAGGACAGGCGATCCTTTCACAGACAGGACTAATGGAGGCCGTGCATAGGCTGAACTGTAGGGTGACTAGTAGGGTGACTAGTGTCCTTGCCTGTAGAGTAGAGGAGGCTCTTGCAGGACGGTTTCTCCCTGGGTCAGACAGTTCCTCGCATCATGTTTTTTTAGGATCTTTAGTCCCACCTTTTCCAAAGGCAAGCTTTTTGGAAAGCCTTTTTTCAGAGGATGTTTTGGGCAGACTCCCTGTACATTCTTGGCTGGTGTCCGGTCAATTGGTCGACAACAAACTGGTCGACTGCAATTTGGTCGCCACCATTTGGTCGAATGCCAAATGGTCAAATTTTTTTTTTTTTATATATATATATGTGTTTTGTGGGTTTTCGTGTGGGGAAAAAAAAAAAAGAAAAAAAGAAAAAAAAGGGGGTTGGGCGGGGGGGAGAAACAAAAAAGGGGTAAAAAAAAAAAAAAGAAAATCGACCATTTGGCATTCGACCAAATGGTGTCGACCAATTGTCCTGTCGACCAAATGTTTTCGACCAATTGACTGGGAACCTTCTTGGCTGCCAGACTGGGATCTGCAATTGGTTTTAGGGGCCCTTCAACTTCCTCTTTTTGATCCTATCAATGTGAAGGACTTGTCTAGGAAATCTATATTTTTAGAAGCTATTGTCTTTCAAAAGAAATTGGGGCAAAACAGGTGCTTTACTATGGAACAATCCATATTGATGCCTTGCTACATTCTTTGGAGAGTTTCTCTGATTTCCAACTTTACCAGGAGGTTGCATTGCCTTTGTTTTTACCTCACCAGTCTGAAAAAGGGAGAAGCAATTGCATCTTTTGGATGTGACAAAATATGTTGGTGCATTTGAACAGATGTTTTGAATGTAGAGCCCCCAAATAGTATGTTGTGAAACAGCAAGAAAAGGTAGACAGCTTCCACTGTGACCCAGAGTCAATAGAATTGGTCTACTTCCAAGTTTTTTCCTATCATTGGCAGCAGTGCTTTTTCCCACAGGCCAGCTCCCCCACAGGAAAGAGGGGAGAAAGGGAGCAGGGGTTAAGGCATCCTTGGTGGAGGTAGAAGTAGTGAATGGTGAAGCTTTGTTCTGCGTTGTGTAAGAGGATTCAATTCAGCACTACAGCTAAGTTAACGCCTAGTCTAGAATACTGAATGAAAACCCTTATTGATATATCTTTAGGTCCAGTTCATGCGTTCTGGATGACTACCCCTATATAGCACCCCTCTCTTGGAATCCCCCTGACCCCACTGAGCCAAGAAGTAGTTCTGTTTTGCAAGTTTAAAAGGTTTATTTGATAATTTAAAATATATATATATCACACTTTATAATAAGTTAATAATTGAATAGCACACTTAATCTGATATGATAAAGATCAACAACGGAGAATCTGGCACTAGCACACTTCTTTATAATTACTAAGGAGTTGAGATGAAATGGATAAGGTAGCACACTGGTAAATAGGTACAGAAGTATAATGTGGTAGAAAATGCTTTATAGGGTTCAAGGAAATGCAAGGTTGAATGAATGAAATGCAGTATAGAAAATACTCAATATGATTTCAACAAAACAATGTAATCACTTTTCTCTGGCTATTCACTCCCCCCCTCTTTATGCAATGCAAGGGAATGGGAGGAAAGCACGCAGTTCTCAGAAATGCAATCAATGTAATCAGTTCAATCCCCCCCAAGCTTAGACAACAGAAGTTTAAAACACAGATAGGAGTTTTGAAAACACAGGCCCAAATGCTTTGATATGTGCTAGCAATGGATGAGAAATATGCTGGAAATGCTTTTTAATTCCCTTTCAGAGGTTCAGGGTGAGTGGTATCTAGTTAATATTAGTCCAGGCTCACACTAGCAATGATGCAGGGATAGTTAGCAGGTTAAACGAATTTCTGGCAAATGGAAGGCAAGCAGCAGCAGTTTTTACATGTGAAGAAATTTGCAAATCGCGGCAAAATTCGCGGATGTGTGTTCCGCGATTGCGGTAAAACTATAAGGGGTAGGAATGCGGTTCTAGGTGCGATTCAAAGCTAAGATTCTAAGCTTTCAAATAGTTATTACAAGTCTCTAGCACAAACGGTTGCGGAGATATGAGCGATTTTGTGAAGGTCGTTTTTCAGATTTGAAATTTTAAAGTTCAAAAAGACAAGTGCAGCTTGCGACTAGAAAATGACAAGTGACAGCTTTACAAATGACAGGTGACAGTTAGGAGGCAGTTCTACTTAGATTAAATAGATTGAATTATATTATTTTAACTAAGAGATTGGTTCTGCACAGTTTTCTAGGTACTCACACTATATTCTTGAGTGAAATGGGCCTCGCCATGGATCTGGTCAGGGTTTTGGACTGGGCTCGGGTCTCTCTCTGGGCACAGCACTGCTTTCTCTCTGGGTACAGCACTGCTTTCTCCCTCTGGTCTGGTCTCTAGTTCTGGATAGATTGAAGTCTCTAGTTTGGCTCTCTGGAGGTTTGATGGAGGTAAAGTCTGGATCTCTGGATGTTGTATGGTCCGGCAGAGCGCGTTGCAGCAAATGGAATTGAAGGTCCCTATCTGTCCTGTCTGTCTGCTTTTATGTGTTTAGAATGTGGGTGTGTTCTAGCATCACTGACCCTACCTCTCTCTCAGCTTCTAATTGGTCAAACTTCCATTTATCATTTGATTGGGGAATGAACTGTGAGTCAGAGGGATGTCATTTTATGGCTTGCAGATAGGACACTCCTCTGTCAGATTGCACATATTCTATATTTGATAATAAAAGACATATTTCACAGTTACACAGTTGCTTGAAATTACATATACATGGTGTGGCTGAATTTAGCCATGTCTCTGTCCAAATCTGCTGTTTCTAAGAGCTTGCATTCAGAAATGGCACATATTTCACTTTTTAACTGATTTTTCAATTTCTGACATTGACCCAACTTTACATACATGTGTGCAGGGAGTATGGACATTAACTGAAGAAGTTTCAGATTTTTAACATGCATACAGTTAGAGTAATATCCATTTTTCCGCTAAAACCCCCCTGAACATGCCACCGGGTCGAAAAACCTCTTAAAATGTGGGCAGACAAATCACAAGAATTATGGTATCATTTATAAAATTTTCACATGTCCGCACCATGAGTTATTAATCTTTTTCTAAACAATATTCTGGCTACAAAGGGGTGTGGTTTTCTCTCAGCACAAGGTAGAAATACTGGTTAATCCAGTTCTGCCAAGCCAGCTTGCTCTCACAGGCAGTGCCCCTCCCAGCTCCTGCCAAGAGGAAGCTACATTTTACGACTGCGTAATAAAACCTTTGCCTGAGTGAAGAGGGCTTTGTTCACTCTCCTGCAGAGCACAGGTAATTCAATTATCAGATAGATGGCATATCCTTAGTGTGGGCAGCAAAAGGAAGGTTGGCCTGGGAACACAGTGGTGACTCAAGTTTCACTCCTGATGGGGGTAGTTGCCAGGTAAATTGGAATCTCTTTAAGCTGTCATTTCTGTTCCCCAGTTTCTGCATTCAAATAAAACTAAACATTTTCACATATGCAGCTAGAAGGCTGATTCTAAGTTTAAAACTATGACATTTAAACAATTGCAACCTATGTGACACTCAAAAGTAGGTCACTCAGTCAATTTAAACATTTAGATTTTTTTTTAGTGTCTTTCAGTCCAAATTTACTTAAACTGCTGAAATCCACAGCGCAGCCAGTCTTGTTATAAACCTTCAAGTCACTTCAGAATATAACTTTACATTGGATCCACCTCTCAGTAAGTCTTTCTTTGGCCTGTTTTGGGTTCATTTATTCAGTTTTCTACAAAATCTGGTGGTTTTAAAACGCCGGCTTTTGGATAGTGGTGAGTACTGGTACTGCACCCCTTTTTGGGATTTAAGAAAATGAATTCCCAACAGTTATGGGTTTGCTTTTGGCAATCAGCATTGCCATTCCCAATGGTTTCAGACTACTGTGTGGGTAGTCCAATGGTGGTTTTAGGCAGTGTCCTTCTGTGCCCATAACATCGACAAAAATGAGTGGCAGCCTATTCTTCATGCATTTCCCTGTGCATTTTCTGGGAAGCTCTGGCCATCATGAGGTTTTCCATGTCAGTACTGCACAGTTTTGAGGTAGGGCTCGGATGCATGGGTAAATACATCCCACAGTTGCTGTATTTGTGTGGTCAGCTCTTCTTTAAATACTTTTAGGGTGACAGTGCTGCAATTGGTTTACCCTAGTTGTATTGTTAGGCATTCTGCAATACAATCTATTGAGTGGAGTAGCATATTGATTGGTCTCAGGATTATTTTTCCACTTTCTTCCTACTATACTGTCTGGAGGGTAAGGTCCCTGGGCTGAAGTCCATTGTGTTGGTATGACTCACTGTTAAGACTGGGACGAAGAAGATCGGCATGGGATAATGTTGTGATTACTTACCAGTAATATTCATAACACCTATTCCTGCTCGTGTCACATTCCTACATTCCTCACTTTCCGTTTCTATTCTCTGTGACTTCTGTTCATTGAAATCAATTGAAGGCGCACAGAGGAAATGGGGTAGGAGTAGTTTTATAGCACATCTGCGATAATGGGCATGGGCTGCAGAAACATTATTAGCAGGAGCTTTCCACGGTGGGGTAGCAGCAACACAAAGGAAAGGACTGGGACCCGGAAGAGCAGGGCTAGGAGTAATGAAGAGTACTGCAAAGTATTCCAGGCACTGCTCTAGCTTACTAAAAGTTAGGGGAGATCAGCCAGTAGACAGGGCCAGCTGCACAATCAGCACACACGCTCAGTGGCCCAGCACCCTGAACCAGGAAAATCAAACACAACATGACACAAGTGAGGTATTTCTTGGAAATCTTTTGTTACTTTTGAATCTTCTCGACTCCGAAAATGTATTCATCTATTTGCATAGTTTGCTCTTTGGTGGGCATTAAGAATAGTTTCCAGCACAAGTGTCTTGCATGTCAAGCAGTTTGAGATGCTATGCTTATAAATTATTTTCCAGATGTAGTCCCTGCGTGATGGGTATTTCCACTAATATCACCACATTACATTTTGTTTCATAGAAAGCTATGCAAACCATGGCGTGGTGAAAGCACAAGCGTAAAATGGGGGGAACGTGGAATGTTAAGAAACAACTGCAGTCAGAATTATGTGGAAAGCAAGAAGTCCAGTAGACCTCCCTCCAGGACACACCCTGTGCATGCTCCAGTGAAAGTCTAGCATGTGCTGCCACTTCCCTCGTGTGGTCTGCGTGCATGCTGAACCCTGCCTTAGCGCTGAGTGTGCACGCTGAAGCCGAGCCATGCGGAAGGGCTCTGTGTTCAAGGTCAGGATTCTATGCAGCTCTCAGCAAATTAGCTAAAATAGAACACACGTTTGCATTCTGATCTTTTGAAATTGTGAGTCACTTGGAAAGTCAGAATCCTGTCCATAGGGAATGGATCCCAGCAGAGACGTTTTGATGGGAGGGCAAAAGGGGCACTTGCCCAGGGCCCCCACCTTGTAGGGGGCCCCCATAAGGCTGCCTGAACTAAAGTAACATTCCATTGTTCACCAGAGATAAACAGCACACGGCAGGAACCTTTATGGTGTGCTGCTTTGTCGCTAAACCTAATTCCTGTCTGTTTTGACAAGTACATTCTGGGGCACTCAGAAGATCGCTCCCTAGACATGTGGTGCAATCTGACGGGGGTATTGTGGTATCAATGTAGGACTTTAAATTGGATTAAGCAGAACCTTGAGTTGAAGGATACCTCATGAGTGCGATTGCACATAGATTCCCAAGTTTCATCTGTTAAATTGATCCCCAGGTCTCTGCTCCAAGCACCAGCGCCTATCTAGTGGCTGGCAGGCCCGCTCCTGCAGGAACCCATATAGTTTGGACACCCCTCCGTGGGAGTTGGTGCGTCCATAACCGCAGTCAGGATTGGATCATCAGGGTGGAGCGAGGGAAATTCCAGCCAGTTGCTCTTAAGCCTCTGATGGCGACCAGCATAGTGAAATGATCTGGAGGGGTGTGCTCTGAAGGATTCGGGCAGACCACTCCACTCAATGAAGGATCCTGATGCAAAGAAATCTAGAAGGAGGCTAAATCCTGCCATAGACCAGCGACTTGCAGTTGTTTTGTCAAGTGGGGGGTCCCTGGCAGACAGTTCCAGAGGAGGAAGTCGCCGTGGAATGGACAGCGGACATTGATCACTATCCATAGGCTGCCCCAAGCAGTTATAGTGACCCCAGTGGGTTTGGTAGCTTCCAGTTGATGGTTCATAGGGGGAGGACTAGAGAGCGGACGTCGCAGCACTCTACCGCACACGTTCCAGTTTTACATGTGGGTGAGAGCTGGGGGGGTCAAACCAGAATGCAGCAAAGTGAGCCTGGGCAGGTATTCAGTACCTCTCAAAGTTTGGGGCTGCCATCCCTCCCTGTTTGTATGGTCTCGCTAGAGTGTCCCATTTCAACCTAACCGCGCCAGAGTACCATATGAAGCTGTTAATCGCCAGAGAGAGATGCTTAAAGAACGCAATCCCCGGCCAGAGTGTGACATTCAGGAATCTGTATAAAGGTTGTAGGAGCACCACCATCGTGAGGAATGCAACTCGACCAGCCACCATAATTGGTAATTTGGTCCAGGCGCTCAGTTTCCGTTCAAGTGACGAGAGGTAACCCCGATAGTTACAGTCATATAGCGAGGCCTGGTTGCGTGCAACAATCACTCCCAGGTACCTGATCTCTGGAGGGGACCAGACAAACCCCAGAAGATCTTGAGGTGCCCTAGTAGCATCTGTCAGGGGGAACAGTTCGGATTTTGAGCAATTAACCCTACGTCCGGATAGTCTGCTGAAAAGGAGGACATACTGCAGGATTGGAGCCAGGTTCTCATCAGGGGTGCAGATGTACAGCAGAGAATCATCAGCGTAGAGAGAAATGATCTCTGGTGTACCGGTAAGTCTCATGCCTCTGTGGCTCAATATCCACTGTAAATATCAATGATGAAAAGGGGCAGCCTTATCTAGTCCCCCGTGCAATATCATATTGGGCGGACAGAAGGCCGCCGGTGCAGACCCTGGCCACTGAGGAAGCGTACAGCAGTTGTATCCACGACCGGAACCGCGGGCCAAAGTTGCATTTCTCCAAAACGGCCCTCAGATACACCCACGAGACCGAGTCAAAGGCTCTCTGCATATCCAGCCACTGCCTGGGTCCTCGGGTCTATCCTGGCAAGGATGTTAAATAGGCGAGGTAGGTTTAACGCCATGGGACGTCCCGGTATAAACCAAGCTTGATCCGGGTGAATGATAAAGGTCATGAACGGGGCCAGTCGGAGGGCCAGCGCCTTGGCAAAGATCTTGACATCACTATTTATTAGTGAAAGGGGCCGGTAAGAGGCACTTTTGGTAGCTGGTTTATCAGGATCCAACAGCACAGAGATAATTGCCTCACGTAGTGAGCGGGGGAGTCTCCCGATCGCACAAGCCTCTTCCCACACAGCGTACAGATGCAGTGCTAGGTGCCCTTTATAGTACTTAAAGAAATCAGTGAGCCCGTCGGATCCGGGGGCCTTCCTCGCCGAGAGGGCGTCAATGGTGCTCAGAGTTTCTTCAGTTGCTAAGGGGCGGTCCAGCGCCTCCCTGGCTTTGCCCGATAGTACCGAGAGTGGAAGCTCATCCAGAAACATTTCTATGTCAGATGGGGGGCATGAGTCGTAGTTAGCATACAGTGATTCGTAGAAGGAGTGAAACTCCTCGTTGACCTTGTGAGCAGTGTGGACCAAAGCCCCATCCGCCCTCTGGATCAGGGGAATATGGCGAGTGCTACTTTCTTGGCGTATCAATTTGGCCAGTAGTCTGCCAGAACGTTCACTCTCCGCATATTGTCTGGCTGAATGAGTATCATCAAGGAACTTAGGCTGCTGATCCGCTTGACCTCTGAATGCGTCCAGGCCGGCTCTTATTTCGCCAATGGTGGAGTTGGATGAAGATGAAGCGTAATGTGCTTCAAGTCGGGCGAGTAGCCTTTCACACTTGTCGGTGGATTTATGGATCGCTCGAAGGATCCAAGCTTCTATGAAGAGGGTGACAACCCGGATATAAGCTTTAAAAGCCTCCCATAGAGTCCACTGTTCCAGAATTGAGCACAAGGTATTAATCGATACTTGATCCAAGCTCGGACTCAAAGACAGGATCAAGTAGTGCACTCAGTTTAAGTCTCTACGAACGTGCCAGCCCACCTTCTCCACCCATAGCAGTGAGATTGTGACTGGAGAATGGTCAGAGAAGGTTCTGGGTAGGATCAACATCCAGTCAATCTGTCCGATGAGGGTGTCAGACAGAAGCCATCTGTCAATGCGTGAATGGGAATCGTGCACAGTAGAATAGAAGGAGAACTCTCTGGATGCAGGGTGTATAGTCTCCCTGCGTCGACCACGCCCAATGAGGTGTTCACCTCAAGAATGGTCCTAGCAGACCTTAATTGACACGGCCTGACACCTGACTTGTCTAGGTTGACATACACTATGGTGTTAAAGTCACTGCCCCATAGTATATGAACAAGGGGGAATTGGGCCAGCAATGAGGCAATTTGGGAGTAAAATTCCGGGTCGTCTACATTTGGGCATTATATGTTCACAAGGATCACCTCACGGTTCATCAAGATGCCATTTAATAGGACGTATTGCCTTGAAGGGTCTATGTATGTTGTTTTATGGGTAAAACTCATCACACCCTGACTCTGCGTGGAGTAGGCTGTATAATAACGCTGTGAGCCCCATGACTTGGCAAACCTGTCGCAGACTTCCAACAGTGCATGTGTCTCTTGCAGAAAAAGGACCCAGGCTTTGGGCCGTTCAATATAAAGCTGTAGTTTGCGCATCTTGACAGGGTTGCCCATCCCCCTAACATTCCAGCTCATGAACACAAGGCACTCATCCGCCATTCAGTCGGTAGACAAATGCGAGGCGTGCTCTGATCAGGACCAGAAAATGGTGAAACTTAGCATAAACCAGCCAGGTATGACATTTACCTCATCTCCCAAATCGCAAGCCAAGTAGTTTTTCAAACTTCAGTCCTATTCCTCCCTCCCCCTTCCAGCAAGCACTGAGGAGGTTACAATGTAATCAATAACCCATCTCTGATTCGCCCAGACCCCCTCCCACACCTGTTGGCTGCAACTTCAAAGACTGAACACAACAAACAAGAGAGGTCAACATGACAATCATGTTTGACACACAGTTTATGAACTCAGTAAGGACCTTCTCTCAACCCCCCAGCCGTGGATATTGCAGCATAATTAAATCACAGGCCAGTCAAAATATAAAGACTAAAAAAAATACACATTTATAATCGCTCCAAGTTTCTTTAACCTCCTGTGCAATTTAAATCATTTGGCCATCAAATGAAAGTTGAACAATTATTTGATTCAAAGTGGAACACGCCATTGAGGTTTGGAGGATTTAGAGTGTGCAGTAATTCTACCTCTACCGTAATGCCTCAATTTTGTGGTGGTAATGTGGAGACAAAAACCTCGAGGCTAGAGCTGGCGGGTTCTTCCCCACATCAGCTCCATACTAGTAGTATAGTGGTGCAGTAAAAGTGGCGCAAATCCTGTGACTGCCACTTTTTATTACCGCACCCCAATGACGACTGTGTTGTTCAGAAGATGCGTTCTCTAAAACTCCCTCCACCCGCTCCACTACCAGTAGTCAGCTCTGCCTCAGAAATCAAGTAAACAATTCGAGACCTAATTTGATCAGATCCGTCCAATGAGGACCGCAGCTCGGTTATGGATTACTTAACATTTCCTCTGAATAAGCGCGAGCGAACGAGCAAAGCTAGGCCACAACCCCGAGGCTACATAGCAGTGCGATGGCGATTCTCCAGGAAATGTTTGCTAAATTGGTGCTCGTTAAAGAATGATATTAAAGGAACAGTGGGTAATGAGCCATACATTTTACATTCGGTTCTGCAGTAGATGGATGCCAGGTCACATATAAGAACACTGGAGCAATGGACAACATTTTCATGATGTCGATGCTCATAATATATTGTGTGGTAAAAAGCTGTTCTTTCGAAGCAAATCGCTGCTGTTGTAGCCTTAATTATGGGGTCTCCAGACCGTGGTCTGTGGGGTGGGTGGAGTAAAGAAAAATGGGTGTAGAGGTAAGGGACATGGGGTACAAGGATGAACAGTGATAGCATATAATAGTCCGGTAAAAGAGAGAGGGGGGATATTTGTGATCGCTTGGGTGAAGTATGCTCTAGTTAAGTATACAATGTGAATAACGTCAGGGACGTCATTTCACCAAAATGCCAAGGGTAGTGGAAGTGCCATCACCCAACACTTGAACCCTGATGACATCACAGGAACTGATGTCATTTGAACCCGCCCCCGAGTGACATCACCTGTGTTTCCAGGTGCTCTCATTTCAGCCAGATATAAGAACCGAGGCACAGAGGCAGGCTTGATTTGTCCACGATCACACATTTGGGGAATGTCATTTACCAGATTCGATGTGGGGTTTATATGTTAAACATACATAGCGCAGAACTTGTAACAGGGTAACTGAAATCTCTAACACAGGCTACAGCTAGTGTAGGAAACATTTAGAGATCAATGGACACAGAAGTACTCTTTATCTGTGGCGTTGCTGTGTTAAACAAGCCAGAAAAGCACTGGCCTGGGAGGTGTGCGCTGCTGTTTACCCAGGAGCAAAATGCTACACGAGCAAGGCCTGAAAATTAAATTATGACCAGGATTTAGTTTTAACAAAATTCTCTGGTTATAAATGTATCTATGAGCTAGCTACCATTAAGACAGAATACACCTATTAGACTGGTATGCGTGCACACTGGGGAGTGCACCTGATAATGTTATCTTTGCAGGAGTCTAATACCAGTGAAAGGTTCTTTCAATATACCTAAGACCCCCATAGTTTTGATTATCTAAGTGTAATACTGGCTCCCAGCTTTTAATGTAATATCATTGCTGCACACATAAATGTGTGGCACCACCCCGCTATTTTAAATTGAAAGCACCCACAAGTTGCTTCTCACCCAGGGACTCACTGGCAGACTTCAAGGCGCGCACTGCACACTAACACTTTGTCAGACAATGGCGTAGCAAAAAATGTGGGGGTCCCCCTCCGAGCCATGCTGTGGGCCCCACCCCCAAGCTCCATAACACAGCACAAGGCCTGCCACACCCCGGGCCGACACGGACGACCACGTGTGCGCAATGTCCATGATGATTATGCCGCTGTAGGCGCATGCACTACTGTAAGTGAAAGAAGTAAATATGTTTTTTAATCACCGATTAATTGTTTCATGTACCGTAGAAAGAAGGGGGCAATGCCTGGTCCACAAATATACCAACCACCAGTGGTGGCTGGTGAGTTATTTTTTTGGACGGTGTAAATATTTGCCACAAGTATGCAATTGTGAACAAGCTAATGAAAATGGGTTTCGGGAGGTCACGGGGGATTTGAATAATGGGTTAAAATGGTGCATTACACAGCACACTTTCTGTGAAGATTTGGGTAAAAGACCGACAATGTGGGTAAAAGTCTCACAATTGGTTATGTAGAGTGTAGGGTAAATCAAGAAAAAAAGTACAAAAGATGCAAGTCACCAAAAGTGCACAAGGCATTTCCCAATGCATTATCATGCTGGTTCCTGCAATATATGCCAGTATAAAAAAGATTTCCATGCTGGCTGTGCCCATACTGAAGAGGGATGGTCGAAT
This sequence comes from Ambystoma mexicanum, assembly GCF_040938575.1. Lineage (NCBI taxonomy): Eukaryota > Metazoa > Chordata > Amphibia > Caudata > Ambystomatidae > Ambystoma > Ambystoma mexicanum. The sequence goes on along the minus strand of NC_090934.1, from coordinate 305,696,520 downwards.
CCTACCCCTGCTCCCACAAGATAAATGGCCCATAAGAAGATCCGCAGATACCGCGATTGCCCACACCTTTTCGGGCTGATTTCTAGTGCTCCTATGATAGACAAGCATGTCGAGAGATACCCACTCAGCCAACCATGTAGCCCAGGAACAGTGCAAATGCTACCCAGAGAGGATGAGGAACCTCAGGATGCAACTAAGGAGACTTCAATTGACAGTATCGACTAAAGCTCCAAGAAGCTACGCTATTGACGTTGCTAGAGACACCACGATAGCAGCGTTAAACACAAAGCACACGTGCCATCTGCACATCGGGACAAAAAACATGCACCCAAATACATGAAGAACATATGCGGAACAGTTCTATAAGTTAGAGGACAGATACATATACATACTGCCTTTGCTTGATTATTTTTGTCATTAGCTTCACCGCAGCAATGCAGAAACCGCAAGAAGCAAGAGATCCTGAGCAAGCTTGCAGATGCTTACATGCAAATAACATTATGGAACTGCAGGAGCACCTATGGGACCTGACAGGACCAATGTATTACTAACATATGTAGAACTAAAGAATAACACAAACATGTAGAAGCCATGCCATGGCTTAGGAAAATCACAGTAGGCCACAAACATCTCAGTAAGAGCTGAGCTGAGCTGAATGCAGACTGAACAAGAGAGCAACCGTGTGGGACAGGGCTGACTGCCAAGGCCCCCAAGATACGAGTCACTTCCATTACCTGATTGTCAGTAATACCAGCTGCAATAAATACAAATAAATCCACATAAATCAGAGTAATTCGGAGCTACAGAAGCCCAAAACACAGTCTCTGAACACATGACTCGGCAGCTTGGATGATGAATCGAAACAGGTGCTGGAAAAGAAGAGCTATCTCACGCCGACAGACAGAAGCTTGCAACAAAGTCGTTGCAGCAAGAAACAAGGGTTGCATGATGTAAACGGGCGCTCTCATAGACTTTGGTGGTGCACACGAGCTATAATGCAGATACATAGTTATACTTATTAGCTTGAAAAGGTACACCTTGAGCTGAGAACCATTTCAGATCCCAGGCCTGGGGACGGCAGCTTTAGCCAATCACAGTTCAGGACCCTAGGGGTGGGTAGCAACGGGCCAATGGTAAGACCCTCACACTGCAACATTGTGTAGTATTAGATAATTGGGGACAGACCAGGACAGCCACCTGACATGCAAGAGCCAGTGAACTAACATGTATAGGGTCCAGTATAGGTGGACTACCACTCAATGCCCAATCCCAGGCGACGATAGGTTTTCTGGAGAGGGGCCCAGGTAGTGAAGTCCTTATGACATAATGTGCCCACAAAACTGGCTTGCGAGCCAGAAATTACAGAGACGTTCCAGGATTTCCATCTATCCTTGTACTGATGTCTGTTGGTTTTGGCTGTAATAAACCGCAGTTGGAACTTGCTGTCTGCCTGGGCCTGTGTTCCTTTTTGGGGAAGGTTTTGGGCCTTGCATGAGTTCTGAGTCCGCAAACTCCTAGTAGTCCTCGAATCTACCTAGGAGTTTGTCCCAACAATACATTTCAATGCTGGCTCCACCAACATATGCTAGTATTCCAATATAAGACCATACTCAGGCTCGCTTTAAGATGTCTTTTTATAGTATCATTACTGGCACTGGGCCCAAAACTGGCTATGCGAATATATGCCAGTACTCCTATGTAAGAACATAATCACATTGGTTTGGCCATTAAAAGTGACATGTCACAATATGAAAACCTGTCCAAACTGGTTTCAATGTAACCCAGTCTAGACCCATAAGAACACTTATTATGATTCATCTTAGATGCTCAGTTAATAAAATGTCATGCTACAGTAAAAATTATACAGACCACTACATCAAAACATCAGTCTAGCAAGGTAACACTACCTATCATGCTTGCTTTTTTTTAAAGATACAGAGTAATAAATGTCTTGCCACAGTAAGCAATGGCTAGTCTAACTGCACCAAAATGCCAGTCTAGCCGGGTAATGGCACACATGAACTTTGCTTTGCCCGAAAATATCAGTTAAACATGCAGTCAATAAAGAATGTGTCAAAGATGCTCTAGTGATCCCCAGTCTTCCAGAGTCATACACACACATGCACACATGCATCCCCTTTCACCTACTGGTCACTCACCCATACATCCCCTCTAACATTCATTCACACTGCATTCACTACACAGGCACACATCCACCCACAACATTTAAACACACACACACTACCACATTCACAACCATTCACCCACCAGTCGCTCACTCATACATCTGTTACTCTCACCTGGTATCCACGGGGACGCCACCCAGCCAGTTGGTCGTTGGTGCCCTTCCCAATAATTCCCTGGTGTGGTCTCGGTGTCGATGTGATTCCGCCTGGAAATGAAGACTATATTAGGACTGGGCGACCAAGGTAAGTTTTCCCCCACCTCCCTTGTGTTTCCAGCCCCTCCAGGTTCTCTTCTCACCTGGTTGTCAGAATCCATGGGCTCTCCGTCCTGCTCTCTGGGCAGGGGAGTGTTGTCTTTTGTGGGCGCGGGCGGTCCAGTTACTTCACTGACTGCTGCCCTTGTAGTGTCTTTCAGGTAGGTCTTTTTGCGATTGATGGCGTCGTAATTCTTGCATGCCTTTTCTCTGTTCTAAATGTCTCTTTTTTTTTATCTCCCTAGGAGCGCGGAGTGTCCGCTTGGAGAACTGGATATGCTGGTTCTCACCGGGAGATGATGGTGCGCTATAGCGCTATGATGCGGTAAGGAGGCGCTTTGCGTAGCGCAGCAATGTCTTGTCCTCACTGACCTGTGCTTTTCTCTTTTCGTAGGTCGCGGTGAGTTCCCAGCGCAGATGGAGTTCCGGAGCTATGCCAGCCTAAAAGCAACCAACCAGGTAAGTCATTAAGCGCTTTGTGGTTGTAATGTCTCCACTACCTCCTTTAATGATGTCTTCCTGCTTTTCTCAGGTCCTTCGATCCGGGCGGTGAACTCCACCAACAGAGCTGCTCAGGAGCTGCGAGCAGTGAAGGATGATGAATGAAGGTAATATTCTGCTGCTAACGATGTTCTTGGTTTTTCTGCAGGTCCGGAATTCACCAGGCTCGTGAGAAAGCTGGACACGGTGAGCATCACGTTGCTAGAAGCAAAGTGACGCAAAGCGTGTTGTCTTGTTCGGGTGTGGTTTAAATAGCCACTGTAAAGTAGTCCAGGTAAAGTAGTCCCTAGGCCACCACACTGAAAACACTAGACTGCATAGCTTGGTTCTAGGAATCAAGCTATGTGGATGCCTCCATGTTGGCTGAAAGCCTAAATAAAGTAGTTTGTCAAGCAGATGTCTTTCCTTACTGATGAGCCTGGTGCCAAAGGTGCCAGGACTGGCCCCAAGAGGGTCTGAGAAGTGGATGCCAGGCCTTATTAGTGATCTGAACTCTGATTCCACCTGGCCAATGGGGATCAGGGCTGAGGGTCGTGACAGCACTCGCCCCCCCCAAGGCCCCTCCCAAGGTGTTTCTCCTGCCTGGTCCAGGTTTAGTTGGGAAGTTCTGATGAAACTTCTTGATCAGACGTGGTGCATGGTTGTTCTTACTGGGTTCCCAGGATCTATCTTGAGGCCCAAACCCCTTCCAGTCGACGAGATGGTACAACTTGGTTCTAGAGTACTTAGAGTCAACGATGCCCTTGACTTCGAATTCTGGTTCTCCATCTATTAGTATAGGTTGAGGTGGTGTCTTGATTCGTGTACCGGGTTGAATTGGTTTTAAGAGGGACACATGGAATACCGGATGGATTTGTAGATTAGGTGGTAAGTCCAATTTGACGCCTGCTGGGTTGATAATTGCCTTGATGGTATAGGGTCCCAAATATCGAGGATGGAAGGTCTGGGTCCCTTTGATGGGTACGTATTTGGCGGCTAACCAAACCTGGTCTCCTACTTGATAGTCTGGGGCCTTTTTCCGATGCTGGTCGGCGAAGTGCTTTTGTTTTTCTTTAGCATGAATAAGATGTTCCTTCGCCTTTCTGAACGCCTGAGTGATGGTTGTATGAAGAGTCTTTACTGCAGGAAGGTCAAGTTCTAATGTACGTGGATGTCTGCCATACAAGGTGTAAAAAGGTGTTTGGCCCGTGCTAGAATGTACAGAGTTCTTATATGCGTACTCGGCTATCCACAGTAAATCCTTCCAATCTCTCAATTCATGGTGCAGCGTGCACCGTAAATACTGCTGGAGGGTCTGGTTGGTCCTCTCAGTTTGGCCGTCTGTCTGGGGGTGGTGACTGGTGGATAGCCAGCCGTCAATCTCTGCCATTGCGCAACATTTTCTCCAAAAATTGGATACAAATTGGCTGCCTCGATCGGAGACCAGAACTGATGGAAAGCCATGCAGCTTGACAGTGTGTTCCAGAAATACTTCTGCTAGGGTGGATGCGTCCGGGAGGCCCCTGAGAGGAATAAAATGTGCCATCTTTGAGAACAAATCCACGATTACAAGAATGGTGTTAAAGCCTTGACTCGGTGGCAGATCAGTGATAAAGTCGAGGGAAAAAGTGTGCCATGGAGCGGGAGGGATGTCCAGTGGTTGTAGGAGAGCCGATGGTTTCGGTTTCTGTGATTTATTTTGTGCACAGACGCCGCAGGACAGAACATATTGGACAATGTCCTTACGCCAGGTAGGCCACCAAAAGTTCTTTTTTACCTTGGCTAGAGTTTTAGTGATTCCAGGGTGTCCTTCGATCAGAGAGTCATGATAACCTGAAATGATATGGTGCTGTAACTCCTTCTCGGGTACATATAGCCGGTCCCTAAAATAAGGTAACTGATCCTTGATGCAATATTGTTCTCCTTGAGTTTGCCATGCGAGGAAAGCATCTGGGTTCATTGACTGTCGAATTTTGTTTTGTAATTCGGCTTGTGATAACGCTGTTGTGATACCCAAGAGTTTGTCTTCAGGTATGATGGGTACCGGGTCTGGAGTTGTATACGTCGTTTCATCGATGCCCATTCGAGATAAGGCGTCAGCTTTCCCATTCTTGACCCCTGGTCGAAAGTCATATTCGTCGAAGAAGAGGGCCCACCGTAACTGGCGTGAAGACTAGGCTTTGGCTGTTTTGAGAGATTGCAGCTTCCGGTGGTCTGTGATCACTGTAATGGTGTGTCTAGCTCCCAGAAGATAGTGTCGCCACGCCTTGAAAGCGGACTTGATGGCTAGGAGTTCTTTGTCCGTGATAGCGTAATTAATTTCCGGGGGTGAGAGTTTTTTTGACAAGAAGGCCACAGGATGCAGCTGGCCAGTTTCTCGGTCCTTTTGTGAAAGGACCGCTCCCATTGTCATACTGAAAGCATCAGTTTCTACGACACAAAGGAGGTCTGGACGCGGGTGCCGCAGGATTGGAGCAGAGGTGAACCTTTGTTTCAGTTCCTGAAAGGCTCTTTCTGCTTCCTCAGTCCAAGCAAACTTTGTATTGCTTTTTCGTAGCAGTTCTGTGATCGGGTGCACAACCTGAGAGAAGTCTGGGATAAACCGGCGGTAAAAGTTTGCAAAGCCTAGCATGCTCTGTATCCCCTTCAGAGATGTTGGTGATGGCCATTTTAGAATAGCGTCAACCTTATGTACGTCCATTCTGATGCCTTTTGGCGAAAGGATGAAACCAAGGAATTCTACTTCGGTGACGTGAAAAAAACATTTCTCCAGCTTTGCATACAAACGATGTTGGCAGAGCTTGGTGAGGACTGAACGAACATGCCTGATATGATCTTGTTTTGAGGCTGAGTAGACCAAGATGTCATCAATGTACACTAAGGCGCAAACGTCAATCAGTTCTCTCAAGACATCATTCATGAAATATTGAAACGCTGCGGGAGCGTTACATAAGCCAAAAGGCATGACTTCATATTCAAACAAACCATATTTGGTATGGAAAGCAGTTTTCCACTCATCTTCGCTCTTCGCTTCTGACCCGGACCAGGTGGTATGCTCCCCGAAGGTCTAATTTGCTATAGATCTGGGCTTCTTTGACTTGGTCTAGCATTTCCGGGATAAGAGGCAAGGGTTAGCGGTTCTTCACGGTTATCTGGTTTATTGCGCGGTAATCAATACAGGTCCTTAAGTCCCCTTCCTTTTTCGGTACGAAGAACAAAGGACTGGCTGCTGGGGACTTAGATGGGCGGATAAATCCGTTTGCAAGGTACTGGTCCAAATAGGATTTCAGGTGAAGGTTTTCTGGTTCGGTAAGAGCGTAGATCCTGCCGCAAGGGATTTGTGCCCCAGGAATACAGTCAATTTGACAATCATAAGGCCTATGCAGCGGCAATGTGTTAGCCTGGTCTTTTTGGAATACGTCCTGAAAGTCACATTATTCATCTGGCAAAGTATGAAATACTTCCAGAGTAGAGGCTCTAGTATTGGAAGTCTTGAAAACACAGGAGTCGGGTCCTGGGTCAGGAGAGTAGCAAGTTAGGGAGCAGTTGCTGGAGAAGGTTAATTTCCGTGCCCGCCAGTCTATCAAAGGGTTGTGAGCAACCCACCATGGCATCCCTAGTATCAACCGGAACTGAGGTGCCTTTATAAGATCGAATGAAATACACCCCCAATGTCCATCCTGGCACAGCAAGGTTACTACTGCTGTGCACTGGGTTACTGGTCCGGAGGCAATTTCTGTCCCATCCACGGTAGTCACCTTGTCCCTGGTAGACTTAGAACACAAAGGGAGTCCCATCTCTGCTGCCAACTCTTGATCTATATAGTTCCCAACTGCTCCGCTGTCGATGTATGCTTCTACGGCATGCATCTTTGATGATTGTTGGTGATTTATAAAGATCATGGGTATTGCAAAGTGTGAGGTCAGTGGCTCTTTCTCATCACTCGACAAACTGACCTCTACGGTTGCCAAGCTTGGTAGTTTTCCGATTCCTTAACTTCCTTTTCTGTGGCCCGACTGTCCTCCTTGGGGGTTTTATTGGGCAGTCTTTCAGAAAATGTCCTGGTTTTCCACAATACAAACAAAGTTGCTGTTGTCTTCTTTTTATCCCACTCTTGTTTTGTTAATGGAGGTCGTATCCCTCCGATCTGCATGGGTTCTACAGCGTTGTCTGGCCCACTGTGTTGCATTGTCTTTAGACCGAACATAAACTACTCGAGAGTCTGCTTTGGACCGGTCTGCTTTTCGGTCCTGCAACTGATGGTCTAGCTGCACGACCAGATTTATGAATTCGGTACAGTCTCTGGGGGGGATCAACTACCTGGGCCAAGACGTCCTTTAATTTGCCTCGTAAGCCTCGATGGAATAACGTGGTTCTTTTGTTTTCTGGCCACCTGGCTTCAGCAACCAGTCTATTAAAGTCGCAGTGTATGTTAACAAGTCTTGGTTCCCCTGCCGGAGGCATAAAAGTTTGTTATCCACTGCTTGTTCCTGGGTATGGCGAGCAAAAAGTTTTTCCATTTCTCTCTGGAACCCCCCATAGTCCTGTAACAACGGATCATTATGGGTCACCAATGGCACCGACCAATCCGCTGCACTTCCACTCAAGTATGATAGGATAAAAGCTACCCGAGCGTGGTAATTTGGAAATGCCCCAGGGCGACAAAGGAAGTGAAGGCGACCCTGATTTATGAATGCTGCATTCTTCCGTGGGTCGCCCGAAAACCTTTCTGGTGGTGCCAGGGGAACTGTTCCAGGCAGCGTGATCTGTACTGGTGTGGGGGTATAAGATGGTGAGATAGGATTTTGCATCGGTGGATTTGCTCCAGGCAGATGAGTCTGCCCTGCCTGCAATTGCAAAAATTTTCTGCTGATTTTGTCTGTGCGCTCCTTGGTCACTATTAGGTCTCTCTGGAGTGCATTAGTCTCTTGTCGGGCTGAATGAACCTCAGCACGAAGGTCCCCAACAATTGGGCCAATTGGTCGATTTCTGATGTTTCCATGGCGCCCAGGTGTATTATTTATGTGAGGCTTCGCATTCTGTTACGGTCACCTGGTATCCATGGGGACGCCACCCAGCCAGTTGGTTGTTGGTGCCCTTCCCAATGATTCCCTGGTGTGGTCTTGGTGTCGATGGGATTCCACCTGGAAATGAAGACTATATTAGGACTGGGCGACCAAGGTAAGTTTTCCCCCACCTCCCTTGTGTTTCCAGCCCCTCCAGGTTCTCTTCTCACCTGGTTGTCAGAATCGGTGGGCTCTCTGTCCTGCTTTCTAGGGAGGGGCGCGTTGTCTTTTGTGGCTGCGGGCGGTCCAGTTACTTCACTGACTGCTGCCCTTGTAGTGTCTTTCAGGTAGGTCTTATTGCGATTGATGGCGTCGTAATTCTTGCATGCCTTTTCTCTGTTCTAAATGTCTCTTTTTGTATCTCCCTAGGAGCGCGGAGTGTCCGCTTGGAGAACTGGATATGCTGGTTCTCACTGGGGGATGATGGCGCGCTATAGCGCTATGATGCTGTAAGGAGGCGCTTTGCGTAGCGCAGCGATGTCTTGTCCTGACTGACCTGTGCTTTTCTTTTTTCGTAGGTCACGGTGAGTTCCCAGCGCAGCTGGAGTTCTGGAGCTATGCTGGCCGAAAAGCATCCAACCAGGTAAGTCTTTAAGCGCTTTGAGGTTGTAATGTCTCCACTACCTCCTTTAATGATGTCTTCCTCCTTTTCTCAGGTCCTTCGATCCAGGCAGGAACTCTACCAACAGAGCTGCTCAGGAGCTGCGAGCAGTGAAGGATGATGAATGCAGGTAATATTCTGCTGCTAACAAGGTTCTTGGTTTTTCTGCAGGTCCGGAATTCAACAAGCTCGTGAGAAAGCTGGACACGGTGAGCGTCACGTTGCTAGAAGCAAAGTAACGCGAAGCGTGTTGTCTTGTTCGGGTGTGGTTTAAATAGCCACTGTAAAGTAGTCCAGGTAAAGTAGTCCCTAGGCCACCACACTGAAAACACTAGACTGCATAGCTTGGTTCTAGGAATCAAGCTATGTGGATGCCTCCATGTTGGCTGAAAGCCTAAATAAAGTAGTTCATCAAGCAGATGTCTTTTCTTACTGATGAGCCTGGCGCCAAAGGCGCCAGGACTGGCCCCAAGAGTGTTTTAGAAGTGGATGCCAGGCCTTATTAGTGATCTGAGCCCTGATTCCACCTGGCCAATGGGATCAGGGCTGAGGGTCGTGACAACATCTTTTCCTACTTCCACACATTGCATTCTCTACACAGGCATCCACGCAGAATATTCAAAAACACACCATAACATTCATATTCATTCACCCACCAGTCACTCACTCACACACCTTTTCTTACCTCCACCCATTGTATTCTCTACACAGGCACACTCACAGAACATTCAAAAACACACCATCACATTCATACTCGTTCACCCCTAGTCACCACCTCATATACCTTACCTCCACCCATTGCATTCTCTACACAGGCACACATCCACCCACCAAAAACATTCAAAAACACACCATCACATTCATACTCATTCACCAACCAGTCTCTCACTCACACACTTTTTCTTACCTCCACCCATTGCATTCTCTACACAGGCACACACCCAGAACATTCAAAAACACACCATCACATTATACTAATTCACCCACCAGTCACCCACACCTTCTCTTACACCCACTCATTGCATTCTCTACACAGGCACACACCTACCCACCCACCCAGAACATTCAGAAATACAATATCACATTCATACTCATTCACCCACCAGTCACTCACACCTTCTCTTAGATCCACTCACTGCATTATCTACACAAGCACACACCCATCCACCCAGAACATTCAAAAACACACATCACATCACATCTCATTACTTCTCATTCACCCACCATACACATACATACATCTGACATGCACTTCACACATGCATTGCAAAGTACACATCACATTAATTTTAAAAAGCCTTCTTACCTTTTTCTTGCAGCTTCGGTCCGTCCTTCCAGGCCACCCCCGGCTCCTCCGTGCTGCTCACAAACAGGAAGCAGGACACTGCAAGAGCTTCCTGGTTCCTGTATGTGAGATGTGAGCAAGCCGAGGGAGAAGGGGTTGGAGCTGAATGTGACATGTGCCAAATGCCACGGTCTGCTCCAATGGCAACCCCTACTGAGCGCCTCCCTAGCCCAGCCGTTACCCTGATGGGTGACGACTGGGTGGGGGACCCCCCAGATGTGGTGTGGCAGGGGGGCCCGCTACATCAGAAGCTTCAGTTTTTCAATTTTTAAAAATAATAATTGAGGTCACAAGGGAGTACCAAGGGGTTGCAAACTGCGACCCAGGGGTCGCAGCTGCAATGCCTGGTGACCCTCAAATGACATCCCTGAATAAACTGTGCAGAGATCCAGGGGTAGGTGGTAAGGCGTTGAAGGCTGTAAAACCACTAATCCTAACATGGGGCAGGGCACTCAACCCACCTGGAAGCCACGCCTATCTTCAGAAAGATAAAGTGGCAGAGCATCATGGGGGGAAGTAGGCTGACACAAAGATACAGGTATCAATAGAAAATGCACCAAACTGGAATACTGAAAAATATACACATTTATTAAGATATACCAGTTGCATAACACACTCTAAAAATGTATAAACACATTAAATTATCACCTTTATACTAAAGGTTACGCCCACAATCCAGTGATAGGTACAAAACATACAGTGACACTAGGGGAGGGGGCAGCAAAGTCAATCAATGCATATCCACCTGCATGTCGAAAAGACAAGTACATCCATGTTCTGCCCCACAGGTGTAGATTTGCCAGTAAACAACCCAAGTGGATGACTGTGGAGACCATTGGGGAGAGCTCCAGAAGCAGATTCCAGAACCAGCAGCCCTGAGAAGAGGTGAAGCAGAGCAGGATTCAGCCCAAGTGGAAGACAATGGAATAATGCAGTTAAAGCCCTCCTGTAAAAAGCTTCTACCAAAGAACACGGGGGCCCAGGGGGAAAGTATCAAGAATGACCAACCAACCCATGGTCCGGAGGTAAGTACTCATGGTGATAGTTCCTGAAAGGTAGGTTCAGGAAGCCTCAACCCAGTGAATACAAGTGTTATTTCAGGTGTGGTTTAAAGGATAGAAAGAGCAAGGGACTTGAATTGCAGTCCAGCAGCGACCCAGCCATATGACAGAAAAGTAGAACAATCACTCATCCTCGAAGTGGGACCCTCACGCCGCATGAAAAAGCTGTGGCAATGGTGACTCCAGAAATGCAGCACAATGTGGCAAATCAGGCACCAGTCAGCTCAATGAACAAAGAATGGCAGACCGCCCACAGAAGACAGTCCCACAAAGAAGACTGCAGTGAGGATTGACCATGCTGATCCAGAAGAGCAGACGAGGTTGGGTCTTGGACTCTCAATACCTTTCCAGGAGATGGCAGCTTACTACAACAGATAACCAAGTATGAAAAACATGAAATCAGTGACAAAATGGCAGGCCTGTTCCAAAATGTTTTTTTGGATCACGTGCACCTACCAGATGATTTTCTCCAGGACTATTATTAGGATGGCCTAACTTCCTAGGGGGAAGTTCATGTAAAGGAGTCTCCAGTCTCCTTGGAATTTCTAGCCTCTTCTCCTGTAGGAGCAGGTGGAAGAAAATACATATCCACTAAAGGCTTGGGGGAAGAACGCATGTGTCTGATTCTGTTGTACTTGTGCAACCTTTGAGATTGAGGGTGTTAAGATGGATTTCCAAGCTATGGCCTGATGGACAGAGTTTAGGAGGCCACCTCAGTTATGGTGAACAGGGGAAACTCTGGGAGTTTAGCCAAACCAATCAAGGTAGCATGGAGAGTGGTCAAGGCTCAGTCTCAGGAGAGGTGAGTAGGGTCAGGGTCCTCAATGAGCCCACACAGTAAAATGCACAATGATTATACTTGGACAGTAAGTACACAAATACTATATTTATTTTGGGACCAAAAACACACTAGAAAAATGAATCAAGCAGGTATTGTTATCACACAACACTCCAAATATAAAACATATGTACAGTCACAGTAAGCCAATACAATGCATATAGGTTACACCAATACCTGGAAGGAAAGGTAAGTAGTTGAGTGGGGCTTTGCACCCAAATGTTCCCAAAGTACCTTTTAAAGTTGGGAAACAGTTTGTGGTCCTGTGGATGTGAAGATTGGTTCCAGAAGTCAGAAAAAGAGGGTTACAGGCGTGTAAAGTACTTTTCCTATCCTTTGGAGTGTCTTTTCAACAGTTGTTTAAAAAGCAATGGAGTTGTAAAATAAATCAAGTTCTTCACAAACTTTATAATGCAGGAGATAGGGGCAACAGTAAGAATTGTGACTACTCAATGCACGTACTCTGATTACTCTGATTTTTTCAAAGTGTGTGACCATAACACGGAAATGCCTGTGAATCACTTAGTCTATCTAGGTTGTGATATTTAAGCCTCGCCTAATAAGGCAAGATTAATGAGTAGACTAAAGGCAAAAGCGAGGAAATATGCCACTTAGTTGAAAAGAATTACCAGTCAGTATGGGTATATTAGTAAAATGCCCCTCGTAGAATATTACCGGCTAAAGATCATCCCAGCTTTGGTGTAACATCAGGAGACATCACACTAATTTATTGCGTTTTACAGCGCCTTGGAGTGTGTAGTGCCTCACGGAATGTGATGGCATTTTGTTGCCAGCAATAATGTGGCACACACATATAGCCAGTCCTATGTTGCCGGTATAACATGTGAGTATGTGGCTGGAGACAGGCAAGGTACAGAATTTATAATACAGCAAAAAGCTCAATGGAAGCTGCAAAGCAAAAAGTGCACCAATGTTTTTTTTTCTCTTCTCTTCACACCTCATGCATAGGAGACTACATTATTTATATAACTGACTGATTTAATTAACAATTACTAATCACTAGTTCTAACTCATTAACATTATAATGTAATCTCCATGTACAAAATGAGGTGAAAATACATATTCTGACATTCGTTTTTCAAATGTGCACTGGAGTTTTTTTTTTCTTCATTCTCTTTCTGTGTTTGCAGCAAGCAGAGAGCCTGCATGCCAGGAAATCATATTAGATACAGTTGCTCCCTATGTAAATGGCCCATTTTACAGAAGTGAAGGGTGATGCTGCCTTTCAACTTGATTGGAGCAAATGTGTCTGCAGTTATTACGTAAGCAAAATGAGAAGGTGCAGAGCTCTGCTGGGGGAAGACGGTGAGAGGGAGAAGGAGTTTGTGTTTGCTGGGCTCGGGAGACAGATGATCTTCGTGTTGGCACTGGCTTAGAAGTTTCGCTGTGCATATAAGACACCTAGATTACAGAGGCAATTCATGCTGACTGGGCCTGTTCTTCCAAGGCGATTGAAGGAAGGTTGTGTGTGAGAGAGCTACAAATCTTCGGTAAGCAGTTAAGTGAGGTCACTGTGTACTTTTGTTCGAATGAGCAATAGCAATCTAAAAATACCAGGCAGTCGGAGCAGCAAAGCAAAAAGAAAATCCCCTACATAATCATTCGTCATGTTTAGAATCATAAAATGTGATGCCTATTTTTGAAAAGGGTTTATTTGCACTGTATCTGTTTTTTTTTCTCTTCTTATTTTATCACAGGTAATGCTGAAATGTAAATGGTAAGAATTGTATCATGACATTGTAATTGTCTGCAATATAATATATATATAAACAAATGGTTCAGAGTTTTCATTGCTTTGGGAATTGCATATGTGGACCTGGGGAAGATTTGTGTTCTTTGGTAATACATTTGCCAATTTGCCCATGCAGATAGAATAACAAACAGTATAAGCAGTGATAAATAGGTGTATGCGTGTGTTCCCCCTTGCATGTTGTTGGGGGATTATAATACAACATATAGATTACTGGGGTCTATGAACCAGTAATGATGCCTATGGGCACATAGATCATTGGTGTAAATAAATCAGTGATACCGGCCACAGGCTGTAGGTGGCACTCTACATATAATTGTTGGTTCCCTTGCGTGAATAAGTACAAGGCCCTCTATAGATCACTAGGAGGTATTATAATAGAAAAGAAAGTTTTGTGCATGATGGGGTTATAATGTAGGGAAGGAAAATTATGCTCACCACTAAGTAATTTACTACCACAAAATACCGCCAGTAGTACATATTACTAAATGCTCCAATATCATGTAACAAAGTATGGTCACTAGAATGATGTGAGGCCAAACTCAATCTAAATGCAAGGATAAGTTATTACTAAACTACCACTATTCTTTTAGTGGTAAGACAATACCACCAGACCCCAAAATTACAAAAAATATCCAACATATATGGCCCATTGGCCGGGAAAGTGATTATAGAGCACCTACTGGGCGTGGCAAGTGTGTCTCACACTACCATACGTGCATTAGAGGGAACCCATTTCATGATAGCAGTGTGACACTAAAAGTGAATTTCATAATGTCTCAAATGGAAGCCACATTCCAGTACTAGTGCAATAAATGGAGGCAAAGTTATATGCACATGGGACATGGTCATCAAATAATGCCACAGAGTGCCATGACCACATTTATGGTGAAGTACAGAAGGAACCATTAGACAGCATTTTTGCAGAAGGCAGCATAATTCAGGTCTGCCTTTTGAGACTATTAAATGCAGCTGATAAACATGCAGAGAAAGATTGTCTGATACGGCTATGTGGCAAGAAATGGTTTATCCTAAATAGGTCCCTGCGAATGCAAGAAAATGATCCCAAGCTGATTAGCAGGTTAAAAGCTGATCTGGATGGAGCAGGTGAGAAAGAGGAAATGTTAAGAGCAGAATTGGAAGTATGTCAAAAAGACATACAGTCAAAGTGTAGGGATCTTGACACTCAATTGTCTAAAAGTAAGAAACAGTTTGAGGATAGTGAACAAGAATTGATACATTTGAAAGCGTTGGTAGACGATATTAGACAAGACAAAGATGAGGTTGTTTTGGAAATGCAGATTTTGCAAAAAGAACATTGTGAAAAAGAAAGTGATCTCCAAAATACTGGACAGGAAATGGTTAAAATTTTTCAAGAAAGAGACAAGAGAAACAAAGAATTCAATGAATGCCAAATGCAAATGGGCGATATGCAGGAGGTAAATAATAAGATGAGTGATGAAAACAACTATTTGCATAAGGAGGCAGAGAGGCTCTTTAAAAAATGCAAGGATTTGGAACAGCAAATATGCATTTCCAGGTCCCAGGATAGACGGCAGGGCATCACATTCAATGGAGTTGAGGTGAATTCTATTTCTACACAGAGAGCTAGTGCCCCAGTGACTGGGCCAGTGAATGAACTTGGTTGCAGTGCCCTTGGGGGATTTGACACACCCAGTGGGGGCCGCCACCAATCCCATACACCTGAAATCAGGATTGAATCACTAAGTAGTGCAATTCCGTGCATAGCAACGAGTAGCCCCATAAAGATAATGAAATCCATCAAAGCTCTGATCAAACCATTTAAAAAAGGAGGGGAATGCTGCATGGAGGACCACTTAGAAGCGGTGCATGATATATTTCAAGCACTCCAGATACCTAAGGAACAATACAGACAATATTTTCACTTAACTTTAGATGCTCCCACAGCCAGTATCATAAGAGGATTAAATGAACAGCAGAACATGACATCGGCAGAGTTTGAAAAAGAGATTAGAGGTCATTTTTCTCCTTTCCAATCATTGCAAGAGGCAAAAAAGGTTGATTGCACAATTACTGCTGGGCCTAATACGTCACCTCGCCAATTTTTGCAAGACTTAAAAAGAGCTTTTTCTCGTTTTGATGTATCTTTTGACCCCAATTCCAATGAGTTTAAAACTGCCTACTTCTATGGGTTACAGAAAGACATCATATCACAGTTGGTTCGTGAATTTGACCGAGACAAGTCCCTTGAGTGGATTGTACACCAAAGCACAAAACTATATAAAGTACTCTATTGTCAGGGTAGAGAAAATGATAAAATGAAAGACACTAGACCAAAATCTAAAGAACCCTCGGCAACAGTGATGGAGATCAGGTCAGCCAAAATGTCCCTTGAGTCTGCTCAAAGTCCAGGTAAAAATAATTTGGTACCTGAACAAAGGGGTAATCAACAAAGGTTGTCACTCCCTGCACCAATGTTTTAATTACATGATCCTAGTAATAGGGAGAAATATATTAGCCCTGGGTACTTAGGAGACAGGCCCCGGGCAGGATATTGGCTTGATATGTCAGGTATGAACAATAATCAGAGACAAAATCAGGATCAAAGAAATAATGGTCCCTACCAGACATTGGGGACATAGGGCAGATTTGACCCTAACACCATGATATATGGTTATCAGGATAGACCCCTATATGTGGATCGATTTACTGATAATGGGAATCAACATAGGGGTCAGTACCAACAAAATGAGAGACAGGACATGAGGCAGAATATGACTTATGATCCACGTCAATACAATGAATCACTACCACCATGGGACTACAACCAACGGATGGGTGCATCCCGCACCCCTCCTTATATGAATCAAGAGTTCAGAAACAATCCCAACAGAAATCATTCTCCTGAGAGGTATCAGAATAGATTTAATCAGTGGGAAAACAACCAATATCGATCTAGGCCACAGGGATGATGCTAGAGAAATGGAAAGATTCCAGTGTCTCGAGGCCCAAGTGAAAATGTTGGCTGAGCAAATAGGAAAGCTCTGTACAGCACAAAAACAGTTATCAAAGGAGGGGGCAGAAGGCCATAGCACTGACCGGGCGGTTTCTGATAAGTGACTCTGTATTAATGATATCTCCAATGCTAAGAAAACAGATTGCCCTGATTTGATTTTGCATAATGATTCTGAGATGCCCAATGATTTAAAAATGAAAGTACCGACAAATGAACATGTGACAAAAGGTGCAAATACATCTAAAAAAGAAGTTTGGTTTAACCTAGAGCTAAATAAAACATTGGAGATTTGCACAAATGAAAAAGAAAAACATGAATCTCCAAAAGCACAAAGAGACAGGTTTAAGAAAAATAACTCATGCATGGGTGATACAAGTGAACAGGGAGTAAGTGGGGATGCTAGAACTCCTTCCCTGGGCAATCAAAACACTAACCAAACATAGACAGAAAAAATAAATACTCAAATGAAGGGTACCATTCAATCACCCGAAGAGCCACAGTTTTCTGAAGAAGTTAAAAGGACTGGTAACATACCAAATGACCACAAATGCACAGAATTGGAAAATGTCAAATTACCAAGTAATGTTTTTACACATGTTCAGTTGGAGGATTGTAGTGTGACCTCAATGATCCCTGGATGGATGGGCGAACGGTGGCCACACTCCAGAAAACCTCTGAACATGGGGAAATGAATATAGTCTCTCACACAGAAATGGACAGAAAAGAGGGAAACATGTCTTTCCATTTACCAATGTGTCTAGCCAAAAGTGAAAAAGGCCTGAGAAAGGTGAATCCTGAAATCAGTAAGAATTCACACTTTTTATGTGTATTAGAGGAAGTTGAAGACAAGTATTATGCTCCCATCACTGTAGAAGAGAAATGCAATACATTTGCGATGATTGACACCGGTGCACAGGCCACAATTATGTCCAAAGAATCAGATCACAGTGAGGCAAAATGAAGGTCCGGTGCATAATTTTAACAGGGAGGAGGTGCCTATTATAGGTGTTACCTAAGTTGACATAAAAATAGGAAAACACAGAATGAAACAGGAGGTATTGATCAAATCTATTGGTGAAATTCCATTTCTGATGGGGACAGATTGCCTGAAAAGATTGTCTCCTCTCATAGATAGGGGTGAATGGAGTGCTGTGGTCCTTAACAAAAAAAACATTGAGACCTAAGAAAATAAAATCACAAAACAGCAATATAAATGAATGCCACACCGTTCCCAAAACAAATGATGCAGTGGAGGTATACCTCCAGAATAGCTGTATACCTAGCGTTACTGTTATCTTGATGTGTCAAGATAAAATGCAAGGTGGAAAGGAAAGACGATCTGTGCAGATTTATTTAGACCCTAGGAAAAATGGCAAACTGAAACAGATGAGCACACATTGCGCTTCTATTTAAAAGAGAAGAAATGCAGACAGAATACTACTCCTAAAACAGACACAGAAAAACACATTACTACTCTTAGTAGCTCCAGTGTGTGCCCCTCATCGGTGGAGAGGGCAGGAGCCCACACCATCTGCCCCCGCCAACCTACATGCTGCGTGCCTGCAGCCGGAGATCCAAACACCCACACCAGAACCCGTGATTGGCGGCCTACGTTCACCTGGTGAGCCATCCATTGCTGTGGCCCCCCCTGGATACCCCTTCACATCTTGCCTGCATCAAATCGCCCTGAATTGTGCCCCGAACCGCACCACGCTGACATGCTTCTTTTTCAAAATGTCGGGCGCGATGCGGCATGAAAGTGAGGCTGGGCTTCCTTTCGGTGGTTGCTAAGCAACCAGCATATTTATTAGCAAACATCCGCCGGCAGGCGGAAGGAGCCGGCGGCCACATCCAAGGCCACTATAAGGCTTGCCCTGTTTGCCCCTGTTCGCCGCAGTGAGCGGCACTCACTCCTCTATATATCTTTCTATGGAAAAATCATTCAACCTGCTTCCATGACCCCCGGATGCATCCACGCCTACTTGCAAGCTTGGACACACTTGTCTCCCAGAGCCCAGCAGCACCAGCAGCCTGTGATTGGCTGCATCCACCAATCACCCGCCCTCCAGCTCACCGAGAGGCGGTAGCCGAAGGGCCGGTCTGTGTCTGTCAGCGTCGGGCAGCAAGGAGCTGAGCTGCCTGACCCGCTGTAAGTACTCTTTGCACCTACCTTAGCACCACTTTAACAACATGTATTCAGCCCTGCCTCAGTCATCTACTGCATGGACCCCGTTGTCACCCTCTAGCCACGCACCTCCTTGTGCTCATTAAGTTCTCTATTAGTATTGGCTGGTTCTATTTGTCCGCTCCCACGCCCGCTCTATCCTCCTACCCTTAAGGAGGGTCTGCAGGGACTGCCTTCACATTACACCAAGACACTTGAACTACATTGTACTACGCTGATGCTATGTACCTATTACCCGCTTGTGTGCCGCCACTGGGTCATCTCTGTTAAGTAATATGTAGCACGTGTGCAGCTCACCAACCAGAGCCCACTGTGCTTATCTGCATCATCAATGCCTCCTTACTTTGCCTGCTATTGTGATATGCGCTATCATACAGTAACTTATTAGTCTTGCCTCAGCTATTACCTATCTGGCTAATGCCCATCAGTTCTCATTGTGATTTTCAAATCTAGCTAGACCCGCTGCTATGCTGGTTCACTGCATTTTAGCCTATACTGTTGATTCACTGCATTTTAGCCTATATTGTGATTTTCAAATCTAGATAGACCTTGCTGCTATGTTGGTACACTGAATTTTAGCCTTTACTGCTGCTTCACTGCATTTTAGCCTATATTGTGATTTTCAATTTTAGATAGACGTTGCTGCTATGTTGGTGCACAGAATTTTAGCCTTTACTGCTGATTCACTGCATTTTAGCCTATATTGTGATTTTCAATTTTAGATAGACCTTGCTGCTATGTTGGTACACTGCATTTTAGCATTTTAGCATTTTAGCCTAGTTGTGATTTCCAAACCTAGATAGACCCTGCTGCTATCACTTACCATTAGCCCGGTCCGTATCAGCTCTACCATCGACATAGGTGGATCCCTGACACATGAAATCACCTTAACACTGTGCACATGCTGCCCCGCCCGTCAGCACGTACTCGCACACTCTGTCTAGCCATTATTTGGTCCCTAGCCAATGCATATCGTGCAACACCCACTTGCACCGCCTTGCAACATTTCCCGTTTACAACTCACCACAATGCATCATAACACACCTCTAATACCTAACTCCGTCACTTACATACATCCCTCCAAACCATACCTCAATGAACCAGCCTTGTGGCTCAAACATTTCGCCACCAAACCCACTCCTAACCAACCGTGCACACTTACATTCAGAAATGCTAGATTTGGTTCCAGACTGCTTTGCACTCCGTGCGCCCAACACCAACACTCTTCCACTCAGACCCCAACTAAACCTGCCACAACCGTGCCCAAAGAATTGAAAGACGCACTCATCAATGCCAGATCCCTTACCGCCCATGCCCTTGATATTGCCGACCTCATCACCACACAGAACCTTGACTTCATTGCAATTACAGAAACTTGGCTACACGCTGAATCCGGCCCGCTCCTATCCCTCGCCATTCCCGATGTTTACTCGATCCTTAGAAACAACCGCCCATCCAACGTGTCTAAAGGGAGCGGCATTGCCTTCATACATAGGGAGAATATCAGTGAAACTTTCGCTCTCACCCACCAACACAGCGACACTTCACCTCATTTACAGTCCACCCGGCCCCCTCTCCTCCTTCGCAGAAGATATCACGGCTATCCTCTCCAACAATACTAAGCCTAACTCACAAGTGATGCTGCTAGGGGACCTGAATCTTGGACTGTCAGACCCCAAGGATCTCATGGCCACTGAAGTCGCAAGCATTGTGTCTAACTTGGGTTTCCAACAACGCAACCTCGAACCTACACACAACAAAGGCAAAACGCTTGATTGGATTGCAGACTTAAACTGTAATACCACGATAAGCTCCAACTCAGCCTGTGCCTAGTCGAACCATCATGTCATTACCTTCCAAATACCAGCCACCACTCCCTGCACTAAACCTCCATTAGCCCCCTCGGTCCCCACTAGAAATAAAAAGGACATCCAGGGACAAATTACTCCCGCTTATCCTACCCACTCTGAACAACTGTGCCACATTTCATAACGACCCCAGGGTCATGGTGGACACTTTCAACCGTACACTGCTCAAAGCATCGACAGCATAGCCCCGCTCAAACTTAGGAAAGTCAAACAACGAGCTCACCTGAACTCGTGGTTCACGCCACACCTCAGAGCGCTGCGTAAAGAAAAACACAAGGCGGAATCACTCTGGAAAAGTCTCCTCTGTGCTTCTAACAAAGACAACCTCTTCATCGCATCCCTCAACTACAAGGAAGCGATTATAAAGGCAAAAAAAAGAAACGTATAACCTGCGTATCTCGCAAGCCGAATCTAATACGAAGGAGCTCTTCAAAATTCCCAAAGAATCAGAATCCCCTTCTCCTATACCTGACACGCGCAACAAAGATAGCTCCTGGTGCAACAGCATCCAAAATGCTCTCCTCTCCAAAATAACCACCTTGCAAGCTAAAATCAATGCCAAACAAAATTCCCTTCTCTCCAAACCTCTAGTACCTAAAACACCCACCACTTTCACCCATCCCCCATTCAGCTTCACCCCTCTCTCTATTTCTGGGGTTGAAATGAAAAAATTATCAGCAATCTTAAACCCTCCAATTGCCAAGGGGACTCCTGCCCGGCCCCTATCATTAAGGAATCTGCCCATGACCTCGCCCCTTTCATTACCACCTTCATTAATTCTTCATTTCACACCGGAATTGTGCCCAACAACCTCAAGGATGCTTGGGTCATCCCACTGTTGAAAAAGCCAACACTTGATCCGTCCATACCAACGAACTTCAGACCAATCACAATGGTCCCGTTCCTTCTAAAAATACTAGAAAGAGCGGCCTACCTCCAGATTCAGAAACATTTGGAGACTAATAACTTACTTGGCACAAGACAATCTGGATTCAGAACCAGGCATGGAACAGAAACAGCCTTATTAGACCTGAAAACTCAAATAGAGGATATAAAAGGCAAACTAGCCCTACTATTGCTCTTGGACCTCTCTGCGACTTTTGATCTGGTCAATCATCAAATCCTCTGCCAACACCTGAAATCGGCGGCACACTTTTCTGAAAATGCCACTAACTGGATCAGATCCTTCCTAGACAACAGACTTATGAGAGTATTTTCACCTACGCACTCCGCCGACCCATCCCCGGTCCCATGTGGAGTTCCACAAGGTTCGTGCGTATCTCCTACGCTCTACAATGTTTTCACCAAACCTCTGTTTGATGTGCTTGACTATCTGGGCGTGACCTACACTAATTATGCGGATGACACCCAGATACTCATCCCCATCACTGGTGATTACATTGCAGACGCCAAAGCACTGAACGACGTATACCAAGTCGTCCAAGCATGGATGGCACACCACGAGCTTTGTCTCGATGATGACAAGACAGAGCTCCTTATCCTTGGTACCCAACAAAGACTCAGCAAACTTGACCCGTCCTTCAGCACTTTCAACATTGATGGCAATTCCATCAAGGTGGCTAAAGAGACCAAAACCTTGGGGATCTACCCCGATTCCACGCTGTCCCTTAACCGACAAACCAACGCATTATAGTATTTGACTTAAATGAAAGTGAAACAGAAAATCAGCACATTGAAGTGGAAGCTGATATGCCAAAATATGTAAAAGTGGCAGCTTTACAGAGACACAGCCACACAATTGGAAGAAAGCACAGAGATTCCTCCATTGGAGGATTTCCCAGAATTCTCAAAAATGGTAGAGGAGCAGATTTTGTCAGCCGATGCATGCGATGGCGATGAAGATAAAAATGAATTGAGGAAAATATTTATGTAGTTTAAAGATGTCTTTGCAAAAGATGCATATGATTGTAGACTAACTAATTTACATGTTGCCACATTACCAGAAGGGCGTAGTAGAAATCCAGTATTTGTGCGCCAGTACCGATTACCACTGGCATGTTTAGAGTCATTGGCAGAGATAATTAAACATTTGGAGTCTCGGGGAATTATCAGGCCTATTCATAGCACATCCAACACACTTATTATGGGTGTGTTAAAGCCAAATGGTCAATGTCGTCTCTGTGCAGATTAGAGAGGATTAAATAAAAGAGTGCCAGTGTCTAGATGGCCACTGCCATTCATTGATCAAGGCCTGGCTCAGGTGCATGGCTCAAAGGTGTTTACTACATTATATCTCACATCTGGATATTGGTGTGTGCCATTGGCAGAGGATAGTCAGAATTTATTTTCATTTTCATTTGATAAGACCCAATACGCATGGGTTAGAACACCATTCGGGTACGTCAATAGTGGGAGTGAATTTGGCATATTTTTCAGAAAGGCTATGCCTGATGCAATGGAAAGAGGAACTATAATTTATGTGGATGATGTCCTGATAAAAAATGAAAGCTTAAAAAACCATTTTCATGAAATCAGACATGTTCTTGGCCAATTGCAAAAGGCAGGTGCCAAAGTATCTTTACAGAAAGCACAATGGTGCAAGAAAAAGGTGAATTTTCTAGGCCATGAAGTGACTGAACATGGACTAAACCCGCAAAAGAAGACAGTAGAGGCCATACAAAAACTAAAAGATCCTAGAAGTGTGAAAGGTTTGAAAAGCGTATTAGGAATGACGGGATATAACAGAAAGTTTATTGAAAATTATGCTGAAATTACTCAACCATTGACTAAACTATTGAGGCTGAATACACCCTGGAAATGGGAAAAAGAGCAATCTGAGGCAGTGGCTAAATACAAGGAATGTCTTATAAAGGCACCACGTTTAGCATACCCCATAAAGAATAGGGATTTCTTTATAGAAATAAGTTTCTCTGAACATTGTATGTCAGCAGTGTTATCACAAAAACATGATTTGAATCACAAAACAATTGCTTATGGAAGTAAGACATTTTCCCAAGTTGAAATTAAA
Organism: Ambystoma mexicanum; assembly: GCF_040938575.1. Taxonomy (NCBI): domain Eukaryota; kingdom Metazoa; phylum Chordata; class Amphibia; order Caudata; family Ambystomatidae; genus Ambystoma; species Ambystoma mexicanum. The sequence goes on along the minus strand of NC_090934.1, from coordinate 305,672,878 downwards.
TTACGTGAATGTGAAAAGGCCCTTCTGACCACTGTGTGGGCGTTACAGCATTTCCGCCCCATTGTTCAGGGAGTAAAGTTAATCATTGAGAAAAATCATCAGCCATTGCAATTTTTAGAGAGTAAAAGAATTAGGTCAGGCAACCTAGCACAGGCCAGAATTAATTCATGGACACTAGCATTGCAAGGCTTTCCTGTAGAGGTGAGGTATGGCCAAAATAAAAAGAGCCCAGTTGCTCAAGGATTGGCAGATCTACATGACTGTGCAGCTGAACATGTATCAAATGAAGTAGAAGTGGAATCTAGTTTACAGGAGTTTGGACAATCACCATACAAAGCTTTTGATGAAAAGACATGCAAGGGTTTGCCAACTGTATATGTTGACGGTTGTGCTTTTCACATTGAAAATGACAGTAATAAACAATTGGTATCAGGAATAGGAAATGTCTGGTTGAAATGTGAAGACATTCCCAGTATAGGGATGAGAATTCGGGCTAGGAGTAGTCAAGTAGCGGAATTGGCAGCCATTTATAAAGCAATTACTACGGCAGTTGATAATACATTTAGTGAAATTGTCCTGGTGACTGATTCTGATTATGTACGAAATAGCTTTGTGGAATATTTGCCTGGCTGGAAAGCAAGAGGCATGATTACATACAATAAAAAGCCTCTCAAACATGGAAAAATGATACAGGCTATAGACAAATTGGTGTCAGAGAATGATTTGACATTATATTGGAGGAAAATTCGTGGACATCTAAAAACTCCAGGAGAAGATAAGGAGGGAAATGATAAGCAGATCACTTGGCTAAAATTGGGGCTGTGATGGGAGAGTTGCTATCTATTGAACACTTACTTGGTGAAATACAGATTGATGCAGTTACACGTTCTAAGGCTCCAAAAGAGGTAGAACAACCAGTAGTGCAATGGAGTTATGATACACCAGATCAAGACCTGATTAAGGCACAAAAAGATGATCCAATTTTGGGAATCTATTATAATCATTTGATAGACCCTGAACAAAATCCTTTAACAGAAAATGATTGTGTGGGGAAAGAAGAGTTGAGGGTGCTATTAAAGAATAAAAAACAAATCAGACTACAGGATGGACTCATGATTAGGAAATCCATAACAGGACAAATACAGTGGGTGGTACCCTTTTCATTCAGAGGGCTAATGCTACACCATGATCCACGTCAATACAATGAATCACTACCAATGGATGGGTGCATCCCGCGCCCCTCCGCATATGAATCAAGAGTTCAGAAACAATCCCAACAGAAATCATTCTCCTGAGAGGTATCAGAATAGATTTAATCAGTGGGAAAACAACCAATATCGATCTAGGCCACAGGGATGATGCTAGAGAAATGGAAAGATTCCAGTTATTGCACATGATGCAATAACTGCAGGGCACAGAGGTTCACAAAAAAACATTAGAGATACTGAAAGATTATGCTTACTGGCCACATATGTCCCAAGATGTGGAATTGTACATTAGGGGATGTCTAGTATGTGCCCAATTTAAACCTGCTTCGCCAATGCATAGAGCCCCATTGATGAAAAGAGTCTTAACACTTGCATGGTCAGATTTGTAAATTGATTATGTAGGGCATGTAAAAAGGTCGGGTAGGGGAACCGTTATATTTTAAGTGTGGGTTGTTTGATGTCAAAATGGATAGAGTGTATTCCTGCGCCAGATTGTAGCACGCAAACAGCAGCTACATTACTGGTAAATCATATATTTTCAAGGTTTGGATTACCACAAAGAATAGAATCAGACAGAGGAAGTAATTTCACAAGCGCTTTAGTAAGGTGTGGCAGATACTGGGGGTGAAAAGAAAATTGCATATTGCATAAAGACTCACCTCTTCTGGGGGTGTTCAACGTTGTAACAGGTCTGGTGTGGATATATTAAAGAAGTTTGTAGCAGAGGCAGGTTCCAGCTGGGATTTACGTTTACCTCTGGTTTTGATGGCAATCAGTTCAACTCCTGCCAAAGCAACAGGTATCAGCCCTCATGAAGTATTGACAGGTAGGAAAATGATATTGCTGCAACACTTGTAAGCACATCTACAGTTCACCAATATATGGAAGAACTGAGGAGGCATTTACAACATGCATTTGCTTTTGTGCAGCAGAATTTGGAAAGGGCCAAAAAAAAGTGCAAAATCATATTATGATAATAAGACATCTGTGAAAGAGTATAGTGTAGATGATCAGGTGTATAAATTTCATTTTGGAAAAGGTAAACATAAAAATTCTCAATTTTTGCTGGCCCGGCAGGGGCCATTTCAAATTATAGTTAAGGTGTCTCCAGTGGTTTATAAAATATTAAGAACAGAGGGTGAAATGGTAACAGAGCAATTTGTGCATGTTAACCAAATTAAGCCCTGTCATCCCAAACATGAAGTAAGGAGGCTTGAGCGGGTAGAAACAGCTTACATGCCCTAAATACATGAAAGAAAACACATGGTTCTTTTTATAGTGCCCAATACCAGAGAAATAAAAACAGATGTGACTCTTGTAATGGAATAGATGTAAATAAAAATACCATATGTGATGATCATTAAAAAAAAGGGACCGAAGCAAATAGTATTGTATTATTGCAAGGTTGAAATATGTTTAATGTTTAATGATGTTATGTTTGTTTTCTCTCTAACATGTGCTTAGTTTCAGAGACCAAAGAAAAAGGGCGAAATGTTTTGGACTGAATATTTTATTTTTGGTAAAAGGGTGAAATTGGTATTGTGCTATGTACTTAATCTATCTCTTTTCTGTTTAATTTAGAACAATTAACCTGTGTGGTCGGAGGTCACAGGACCGGAGGACACGGAAGATGATGGAGTGATGGAGTGCCATGGGATGAAGATCAAGTAATGCCTCTGGACCGAAGTATGGAGGTGAAGACAAAATAACTGGGACGCCAGAAGAGATGATTCCTATGGAAAAGCATCTAAGAGTGCCAGGATGAAAGAATCTACCGGATGAACCAGACAATGAGAAGTTGATGGTCGAGACGTCTCAAAGGTGGACATCATTAATGGAACAATGTTGAACTGAACCTGCAGCGTTGGGGGTGCATTATTTCCGATGAATACTGGAAGCATCGGTGATAGGGTCCCACAACTTTATTGTTTTATTTAATTATTTTAATTAGTTATGTTAATTCTTTATTTTAATTATTTATTTTATTTTTATTATTTTGGTATTGAACTTAAGTGTTTGTTTCACAAGTAAACAAAAACATCGGACGTTGAACTGTGGACACTTCAGTTGGGAAGAAATATGTACAATATTTTATAAGAACTGATAGACTCATTTAAGATGAATTTTGATTTTGTTGTGGTTAAGCAGTGATTTATTGTGAAAAATTAGAATGTTCATTTTATTGAATTGCTATGATGGAAAGAAAAGGAGAAGCACAAGTTGGGTTTCTTCCAACTGTGGCTTGGAACATTGCCAAATTGTCAGAAAAGGAGGGATAATGTAGTAATATATTGCGTTTCACTGCCCCTTGGAGTGTGTAGCGCCTCACTGAATGTGATGGCATTTTGTTGCCTGCAATAATGTGGCACACACATATAGTCAGTCCTATGTTGCCGGTATAACATGTGAGTATGTGGCTGGAGACATGCAAGGTACAGAATTTATAATACAGCAAAAAGCTCAATAGAAGCTGCAAAGTTTAAAAGTGCACCAAAAATGTTTTTCTCTTCTCACCTCATGCGTAGGAGACTACATTATTTATATAATTGACTGATTTAATTAACAATTACTAATCACTAGTGCTAACTCATTAACATTATAATGTAATCTCCATGTACAAAATGAGGTGAAAATACATATTCTAAATTCGTTTTTTCAAACGTGCACTGGAGTTTTTTTTTCTTCATTCTCTTTCTGTGTTTGCAGCAAGCAGAGAGCCTGCATACCAGGAAATGATATTAGATACAGTTGCTCCCTGTGTAAATGGCCCATTGTACAGAAGTGAAGGGTGATGCTGCCTTTCAACTTGATTGGAGCAAAAGTGTCTGCAGAGTTATTACGTAGGCAAAATGGGAAGGTGCAGAGCTCTGCTGGGGGAAGACGGTGAGAGGGAGACAGAGTTTGTGTTTGCTGGGTTCGGGAGACAGATGATCTTGGTGTTGGCACTGGCTTGGAAGTTTCAATGTTTCTCTTCTTATTTTATTACAGGTAATGCTGAAATGTAAATGGTAAGAATTGTATCATGACATTGTAATTGTCTGTAATATAATATATATAAACAAATGGTTCAGAGTTTTCATTGCTTTGGGAATTGCATATGCGGACATGGGGAAGATTCTTTGGTAATAGATTTGCCAATTTGCCCATGCAGATAGAATAACAAACAGTATAAGCGGTGATAAATAGGTGTATGCATGTGTCCTCCCCCTTGCATGTTGTTGGGGGATTATAATACAACATATAGATTACTGGGGGTCTATGAACCAGTAATGATGCCTATGGGCGCATAGATCATTGGTGTAAAGAAATCAGTGATACCGGCCACAGGCTGTAGGTGACACTCTACATAAAATTGTTGGTTCCCTTGAGTGAATAAGTCCAAGGCCATCTATAGATCACTAGGAGGTATTATAATAGAAAGGACAGTTTTGTTTATTATGAGGTTATAATGTAGGGAAGGAAAATTATGCTCACCAATAAGTAATTTACTACCACAAAATACTGCCAGTAGTACATATTATTAAATGCTCCAATATAGTGTAACAAAGTATGGTCACTAGAATGATGTGAGGCCAAACCCAATCTAAATGCAAGGATATGTTATTACCAAACTACCACTATTCTTTTAGCGGTAAGAAAATACTGCCAGACCCCAAAATTACACAAAATATCCAACAAACCTGGATTGGGATTCTAATAAATCCATCATTTGGAAAAGGGCCCTAAATTTGCTAGATTGTCTTCCAATTGTAACACTGATGTATGAGTTAGGCTTTGTTTCCCTACGGAGTGGGCGTAAATGGAAAATCTTGACCCGGTATAGAAACTTGTTGGTAGCACTGCAAAATAACATTTTGGAGGATTGCAATATTTGAGGATCACATGAAAAACAGGCCCGGTCACTAATCTGGGAACATTTGTTGAGGCAATCTTGACTTTCAGCACCTCGTCAATGAGTTGCTGTGAAATAACCCAGTACTAGTGTAAAAATTACTTTTTTGGGCAGACTGGATTGAGACCATCGAAAAAATGTGAGGATATAAGTTTTATAAGAGCTTGTCAAAGATGGACAAACCATTGGGTATCATACCTGGAAACCTACAGAAACTTCCAAATTCTTATTGGAGGACGCAGTTCCTTACTTCCATGAGGAGAAACTATGTGTGCTCGGTTTAAGGTTCTCGAGCTCAATAAGAACTGTGATATGTGTAAAACCTAAGGTGTAATATAAACTAGAGAACATCTGTCGATTCACGTTGCAGGATATTAGAATAAGGTTTTTTGGTGGCTTTGTTTAACGGGAGTCATGAATAATAACTGATTTGGAACAGGCTATTGCTGGGCCATGAAACTTCGCTAACATTAGCTGTCGTAAAATGTGTAAACTCGATAGGTATTCTTAAGCTTCGATGTTGAAACCTAAAGTACTGAATGGCAACAGTTTATTTTTTTCTTTCTTTTTTCTTTTATGCTATATTTTAAATTCTAAAGAATTATTAATGTTGTGTTAATTTTTACAAATTTTCTTTTGTATTGAATACGGCTATTTATGTGTATATTTGTAAGGAAAAAGGGGCTGTTGGCCTTGAAAAGCTGTGTTAAAAGAGTGTTTGGTGCAGAAAGGGGTTGCAAACTACAATCCCCATGATCCTTTGCATGGCAGTTGGCTGGAGTGGAGGCAGGTGCAGCCAACTGCTATTTAAGAACCTCCTCGGCCCGTGCTGCCTGTTGGGGATTGATGGCAGGCATGGGCCGGAGGAAGCTGTATGCAGAGATGCCAGTGGAGGTTTCCTTTTCATCTAGAACTCGGGCTGAGCAGTGAATTATTGGAACGTGGGCCCGGCAGTGAAAAGCTGCTTATTTTAGCAGTGCTCTGCGTGTCACTGAGAAAAGGAGCAGGATCACGGTGGTAGACCGTACAACGCGGGATACTCATTGCCTCGGGAGGTGCCAGCGTGCCCCCCCAGGCCTCAGATAAGTGCGTGACTTGAACGTATGTAGTACCAAGCGTGTATTTTGTTTCTGTTTGGTGCCGTTCGAACTGCTTGAAAGACTTGCTGATTTACATTTTACTACAGTGGGCGTGTGCATTCAGACCACACATAGTGTATTCCCGAAGCCTACAAACTCATGTTGGGCAGACCCATTATTCTTGTGGGACTAAAACACGCTCGTAGCACACGAGTGTGGAACCTTTACATAGTATACAGTAACACTGTGTTTGTTTGTACAGTGCATGTGTCTATGGGGGCTTTTACAATGATGTGAAGTAACGCTGTGCTCGTTTATATTGCTCATGTGTCTAAGGAGCGTTACATGGTGTGAAGTAACGCTGTGTTTGTTTATACTGCTCATGTGTCTGTTCCCATTTCATATTGCAGCCATTCCAGTGCAAGTCAAATGTTATGTGTAGAGCTAGTTTAGGTGCCTCAACTAAGAAGGGAGACACATTTCAGAGGCAGTGCTAAATAAGAAGTACAGTGCCAACATGTCTGTTCATTTATGTTCATTGTATCATTGAATCATTGTTTCCTTTCATGCTACATGTGCTTGTTGGTAGATCTCTAGACGCAAGAGCCAAGGGGTCAGTACCCTAATTAAGAAGGGTACTTATCTCTTGGAATATTCGGTTGTCAGGCAAGATTGGTTACATATTTGTTTATGTGTGTACTCCCAATACCTTTTCCCGGTTACCCTAAACACTCCCTACCTATCTACAGCCTCTCCCTAACCCTCTTTCCCCCATTGGCTGTCTCGTGGTGCCTGTTGGTTCTCAGATCAGGAACCTGTGCCAACCACGGTGAAAGGGGTCACTACATCTGGCTTCTGTGGCTAGGAAGGAGTTGGGCGATACTCCAAGGGTGTGACAATATTATCTTGGTTTAATGATTGTTTTATCATGGATGAATTGTTAATCTTTTTTAAAATTGTTTGTATTACTAAATGTGTAAGGTTGATTTTTTTTTTAACCAATTCACAATAACAAATATTTATTTAAAAGGGTATTCCTGACCTCACAATGCAGGAAGAAGGCGAATCAAGAAAATGTCCAAAAAACAAGCTAAAACATCTTATGCATGCTCATCTAAAAGTGTACATCTTGGGTGATAGAAAGTATCCCAATTGCACTGCATTGAAAGATGCTTTGTGCAAGATGAAAATATTACCCAAACAGATAACATGTAAAAAGACAAAAGGAAAACATGGTTTGCCAAAAGTTTTCAAAAGTGCTAGTCCGTTTCCCCATAATAAATTAGCAAAAAGCCCAGGGAAGGGAAGCTGAAGGCTTCACTTCTCTGTAAAAATTCAGGACAAGGTGTAAATCAAAAGCAAAACATTTGAAGGTCCATAGACTGTGGTGGAAAAGTTGCTTAAAAGAGACATATTTCCTAACAAGGGGTGGCTCACTTAGTAATTTGAACCTTGATAGGAGTGGAATTTAACTCCACAACACATGGAATGAGAGTGGTGCCTTTAAAGATATCTCTCTCTTCCAGGCCATTTCCAAGCACAACTTTGCCAGTGACATTTTCTTAAATACTAACAGGGAGAGGTAACTTCCTATCTGCTATTTAAAGGGAGATATTAAAAATACAATTATTCCTTAAGGGGGCACTAGACACCTTAGTGGTCTGCAGAAGACAGTTTACAAGAAACTCAGATTCAATGAACTGTCAATGTCCTACAGGCAACAGTGTCTCTTATTCCGGCAATAGATTGAGCCCCCAATATAATAGAATGGACATAGTGCCGAGTATTGGGGGAGTGGGTGGGGGCACAGCTTATTTTCCAGGACTTAACCCACCCACTGTAAAATAAGCTGAAAAAATCTCTGAGATGTTTGCCCTTTGGCAAGTCGAGGACATGTTAAGGGCATTCAGCTCAGCAATTATTTTAGGACATCTAGGTTGACCTCTGGGGTAGTCAGCTTTTCAACAGGCTCAGCATGTGCTAGGATGACTGGCAATTGCAGAGTAACCACCACTTACCTTTTGATTAGTGGTGCCATTTTTCTTTTGGGGCCCACTGTGAGAAACCTGAAGGTGTCCCATCCGCTAGTCCCCGGAGATCTTTCATCCAGGTTGCCAGGACACGACCATTGCTTTTAGATCCAATTCCTGGGGGTGGACCAGTGTGGGAGGATTACCTGGGTAAGGGGTTTTCGGGGAGTGGAAGTGGGACACTGGATGGTGAGACTGACATGTCCCAATACAATGGTCAGGCAGGGTCAGGCAATTACTGATCATTCCACACACCTGACTTCCTTCACACTTCCCCACACGGATAAAAGGCGGAGCACGAAAGCACACTCTTATGATATGATAGGTTATTTATAACACGCTTAATACCCAGAGCTTTCTAAGCACGGACCCATGAATTGAACCTGTGTTGCTCCACCTCATCTTGCTTCCAAGGTGTGAACGTTGCAGCTGAGCTATGCTCCTGAGACTAGCAAGGCAAGGCCCACACAAGGAAGCAGCAGTTCCAAGATGGCAGTTTAATATAAAGTGAAAGACGGCAAGACCGAAGAGGATTGCAAGTAAGAAAGTGCCTTCGACCTTTTCAATGAAAGACCGTTACTTTCATGAACCTTCACAAACAGGAAACGCAAGACCATGAATCCAGGCTGAAGAATCCTGCATTGTGTGTCGGAGGTACCCGGGGCTCTCTCACGTGGATAGCGAAGGTAGGGAGAATCGTGTTTTGCCGTGGTACTGTCCGTGGTACTGTCCTTGGCTCCTACAACAAAGCAGCACCAGTAAAGTCAGCAAAGCTGGAGAGTTGGGGAGACTGATATCAGACCGGTTTGTGTTGAAGCCAAGGTTGCAAGTAGCAACATTGTATAGTGAAAACTGAAGAGAACGGTGTATGAAGCGTATGTGGCAAGCGATGCAAATATAATTAAACAGCAGATGAGTGACTGACCTTTGAAGCCAAGATACAATACTGTTCAACAGAGTGGTCCGGCACAACGTGGATGCTCATTTGAAAGACTCTTTTAGGTAGTGCTAATTGAAATTAGTCTGAGCCCGGCCGAGGGAGACTAATTGTGTTAAAAGGGATCTGAGCCCGGCTGAAGGGGATCCGGGGTGAACCATGAGTCACCCGAGAAAGATTATCTCACAAACTTTGTGAAAGAGGAACTGAACCCAGATAAGGAGGATCCAGGGTGACGAACATTGTGTTAAAGGGATCTCAGGCCGGCTGAGGGGCATCCGGGGTAAATAGTGAATCACCTGAATTGAGTACTTATGAAAATCTGAAAGAGGAAAAGAACATATTGTTTATTTTGTTGCATATGGGCCTCTGAATGAAGAGACTTTGATAGGCAAAGAGACTTGGGCACAGAAGGCCCTGATCCTAATGATGATTGAACTGTATCCTCATGCTAAAGAAGCCAGAGACTGTGCTGCACTCGAGTGAACTGCCTTGTCCCGTGCTGAACCGTGGGGAAAGGAGACCAATGGCCTGAATATCCTGACATATCATTTTCAACACTTCTTTCCTTTTCGGAACACTGTTGTCCACGACATTTGTATTTAGAGGTAGGGATTGGCAATAGGTTTATTAGTATAGGCCCTTTTATTTTGACAAGACACCACTAGGACTGCATTATTATTATTTGATGGTCGTAGCTTGCGCCTATCTGTAGATTTAGGATTAGAGAAACCCTTTTTGAAGTTCAATAAACACCCTTGAATTGTGGTCACTTGTGTCTGTCTTACTTGTGATACCATGCCTTCCTTACACCACCCACTAAAGCTTTACCCCCTCCACTTTGTGAACTGACCTGTAAGGAGGGAGAATGTGTACCTGACTTTTCCTTTGTCATTGTAGTTGACTCTATGAGAGACCCGCTAGTCAGCCATGTTGACTTGTGTCCTTCGATCTAAGACCATGGAATCGGCTAAGTGCTGATGCAACCAGGGAAGCAAGCATCCATGATGTGCCTCGACATGAGTAGACTAATCATATATTCAATGAGACCACCTACCAGTCACCTAACCATTCCCATTGAGTTCCGTAATACTCCTCACATACCAAATCCCAGCACAAGAGCAGTTTTCCTGCTTTCATACTCCACCCCCTCTTCTGCACTCAACTCCAAAATAGCAGTACAATCACTCTGAGGTAGATGGGAGAAAAGGAATGCAGTCATCCTGTCACCAGATACACACTGCACTGCACAAGAACACTCAACTACACCAAAATATCTGTGCCTTCACATACATACTCACTAAGTTCTTAGGTAACTTAGATGACTGCAGTACCTGTAGCAGTGAGACCTCTGGCAGTACAAACGGATGTTAATTTGTCAACATGCATATTGTGCAGAGCCCCATCTTAAAGGAATCCCATACTAAACACAGGTACAGGTTAGTAGATCTATAGGCAAGACCACCTACAAAAGGTATGTAAAAAGCAGCCTTTTGCCTAAGGGATGGCAAGCCATAAAGAATGCGAACTGACTGTAATTTCCCAGTTTCCCGATAGAACAGTCAGAAACACTCCAAAGAACCAGCCCACCCTCAGGTAATCACAAAGGTTTTGTTGGCTGTGACCCACAGGACATGAGGTAAGTTACTCAGAAGAAATATTCACAATTATGTAAATAAAACAGTTTTAAATAGGTGCGTTCTTTGAATACTAATGTGGATTTCTGTGTCCTAAGTACCAAGAAAACCTGCCACTGATCACCAAACTGTATGTTTGTGTGAGGGCTCTGCAACCGCTCACCTTAAGGTGGGGCAGTACACCCGACCCAAAAGGGAAATCAAACCTCTCTTAGAAGGCAGAGTGGAAGAGCAGTTAAATGAAAGGCGGGGAAGTAGGCGGACTCAAAGGTCTCGCTAGTCCACACAAATACCTAAAGGAAGCACACCAAACTGGCATACTGAAAATATTCACCATTATTATATAGACATAAGACACATTAAAGATACCTAATGAATTTATAAAAACAGTAAATGGTCCTAAGACACTTCAAAACAGGCTCCAATGGCCCGTTGAGCAAAGAAGCGCAGCTCTCCCGCGGGGCTTGTGCAGGCCATCACATATGTTATAATACCTTGCACCCTATGACTACAGTACCATTGTTTTTACCCATTTCTACAATTGATGTTGCCCGCAGAGATATGTCAATGCATAGGCTTAAATAACAAGTCAACTAGTTTAGTATTTCTTGAGCAACACCAGCACACCTTGCATGCACAAAAAAGGGACTGGGGGCAAACAGGTCAATTCTGATGCACGTACTACAACAAATCCCTGTCCATTCAATTTTTCAAAGACACCAGCTGATGTCTTGTGACTTTAGGAGCGGCCGTTAGTACCTACTCAATTTCTGACACAGTCTCACCTTTATTTCTAGCTCCACCTGGAGAACCTTCAATATGGTGTTTAAAACTACTTAGGATCCAGGACTACCATTTATCCTTTCAAGTAAACTCCATAAATTATTTCGCATGAGCTACCAAAAACATTGGGAATTATCAAATAACATCTTTCTACACCCCCAGAGGCAAGGTCTAGGGAAGCCATTGGGGAAAGGTTCTCTGTCAGATCATTAGGCCTCATTACAAGTTTGCCAGTAAATATCAGGTGATACCGTGATGACATTGCACCGTTTCTGTCACCCGCTATCACAGAATCACCAGCACATCCCAAGTTCACGAACATGCGCATTCTTGCATGACGGAAATGGTGACACTGGCCCTACTGGCACCACGGAATCACTGTAAAAAAGGCACTACCGACGTAGTCACTGTGACCCACAGTGGACACCACTACCGGCGCGTCCATAGCGGAAACTCCGGTGACAACAACACTGTTAACAACAACAAACAACAACATCGCAGGAACTGGAAGTATGGTGGCCATTTTGGAAAACACAAGCCATATAAAATCTGCTACTTCCTGTTGTCACCCGGATCCAGAAACAACAGCAACATGACTGGAGGAGGAAACCCAGATTCACAGAGGCTGAACTCACCATACTCACAGACACAGTAGTGGAGAAGGCCGGGAGCTGTTTTCTGCTGACTACAGGTGCACCAGCCAGCAACGCAAGGATGCCATATGGGAGGAGGTGACAAGAAAAGTTTCTGCTGTGGGCCCCATCCGCCGCAGTTACCATGTCTGTAACAAATGTTGGGACGACCTCCGCCTCCGAAACCTGCTGGCGGTGCACAGGAGGGAATGCACAGTGACAGGCGGTGGAACAGCGTCACCCATCAAGCTGATGCTGTGGGAGGACAGATTTAGCACCGTGCTGCATCTTGAAGGAATAGGAGGAGTCGGGTCGGTGGAGGCTGGAGCTGCAGGTGAAGCAGAGGACGCATGTGACAAATGTGCATGAACAGGAATGTAACAGGGCGCATGCCAAAGTAGCACACACCACATAGAGACAGGTCCAACTCGCCATGAACAGGCCACTGCCAATCCAGTCCCATCATCCACACTTGGCAGCCAAGTGCGCACAGACATATACCCCACCACACACATAAATACACCACTCACTACATGTGCACTGGCCCTACGCTTAGAATGGACACAGGTAGACAAACACATGTACCATGCTACCCCCAGGCATCACGCATGCACCACAGTTGATGAAACACTGCCTGCCTTCAGGCCTACACCCTCACAGCCACCCCATCCCCTCCAGGCATTACTGCCTGACTGCACATCACGCAGCGTGGACTGCTGACCATCCCCAGGCCTGATCCATGCAAGATGGGAAGGCCCACATCCTGATGGCAGTGGCCTGCCAACCAACAATTTCCTACCCATCCTCCATGATCCATCAACCCACCACCAAGGAGGAACCCCCCCAACAACAACCCAATGCCAATTCCCATGGAGCCCTGGTTAGCACTGGGCCTGCAGATAGCAAAAGGCTACCTTCAGGTAACCTCCCGCTTCTCTTTTCCCCCCTCATGCTCATCCTGATAATTCATCCTGTCATTCAAATTGGACTCCTTGCACCGTGACTGCTCTGCAGTCGGACCAGGAGTCTTGCAACAGTGCACTGTGATGACACAGACCCACACCATGATCACTGGACACACACACCAGGAGGTCTGTGGGCCCGACCCTCATGAGTCACACTGGGAAAGGGATATGGAGGCCACATCCACACCACACAGGCACCTCTCCATGGACACCCCGCCCTGTACTGGGCAGGAACTGACCCACCCCATCACCCATAGAGCACCCCCTCCCACCTGCCCCCCTTGCACCTGCCCCTGTTGCTGCCATTAATATGTGAACAGCTCCCTGTGGCCCCCTAGCACCCTGCACTATGGCCACTCCTGTACCCATACCCACAACCTGCCCTCCAGAGCATGGACGCATGCCTTTCACATGCATGTTGCACATGGCAGATGGGGAGCAGGTGCAAGTGGATCTAGGTCACCTGGCCTAAGCCCTGCCCACCTGGTCCCTTCCTGCCTGCCGCTCTTTTTCACCACTTAGCAAGCCCCGCCCACCTGGTGCCTTCCTGCTTGCCGCTCTTTTTCCCTACTTAAGGAGCCCTCCAGCCTCTTTTCCTTTGCAGATGGGGAGCAGGTGTAAGTGGATCTAGGTCACCTAGATCTAGGTCACCTGGTCTAAGCATCACCCACCTTCTTAGCCCTTCCTCTTCCTTCCTGCTCTTAACTATTAGATCAAGGGCGTTGCTCGCCCGGGTGTCTGCAGTGAAGGGCAGACGAAGAAAAGGGCAATTTCTATTTGGACCTTTTCAGACCAGGAGGACCCAGGGCCCGACCCCCTGCTCAGACAGCAGGTAAGCATGCACCAACATGTGTTACCCCCTCTGTCCCCACAGGCCATTCCCACCCCCTCTCATCCCCCTGTGATGTTCCCCTGTGCCCCCCCTTCTCGCACACAGGTGTTTCCTGTTTTGCTTGATTCTTCTACCCTGCTCCCCCTCAACCTCCGCCAGCCTACTTCTGCAGGAGTCTGTCCTGATACATTCTGGTTTCACCATCACAGTCTTGTTGCCAATGCTGGATTTGACTTTTATGGACTTCATTCATTCACGGCGCGTCACTCTTGCTCAACTCTCATGCTGGACTTCTTTTGCATCTTGGACTCATGGCGGCCCTGAATCATGCTGTTCCCATCTTCATTTTGTATCCTGGCTTGTAACATTATGTGTTACTACTGACTTCTGCAATTGTATTCGCTCTCCACTCTTGCTTCTCCACTCTTTTTGACTACTTACTCTCTGTTCTCTCCTCCGTTTCCTTCTCCCTTTTCCTATCTCCTCCCCTTACTTCTTCTATGCACTTACTCTATCAGAATTGTCCCTGGACCTAATATGATAGCAACCACGTCTGTTTCCTCCACCCTCCCATTACTGTTTTTTTTGCTCCCCACACCACCTCCAGCACCATCTGAAATGTCGTCAAGCCTAGTATGATAGTTGCTTGTTTTGTCCCTCCCCTCCCTTTCTGCACCCCTCTCCCTCACCTTTTGTTTTTCTCCAGCTCTACCAGAAATGTCGTCAGGCCTAGTACGGTAGTCGCCTGTCTGTTTCCATTTCCTTCCCACTCTCCCCCTCCCTTCCTTATCTATGTCTTATCTCTTGCACTATCTGAAATGTCGTCAGGCTGAGTACGATAGTTAATTTCACTACTTACTGTTCATGGCCTGTAAGAATGTCATTGTATTTTCCCTTGTTCCCTCCCTTGCCATGAAGCTTTTGAAACACATTGTGTATAGGTACTATATAAATAAACTATCATATCATATCATATTACACAAGGTTCAGTATGGCTGCCTCGGTTGAAAACACTGCCCATGCCCATCGACATCCAGTTGGTGTTGAACAGTCACACCAGCGTATGTGCCCCATAATTCATATGAATGCAAGAACCGTATGCCCCAAGCCCAGTCATTGAATGGAAACCAACTGCACAGCATGATGCAAGGACATAGGCTGCGACATACGCCTCTGACCGCATGCCCTTCTTTCCCACACAGGCACGTCCTCTGATAGCGAAGGAGCTGGACCAAGCACATGCAGCTCAGTCCCAAAGAGGGGGAGAAGACAGACGCCATGCCCAACCACTGCCGTGGATACCGCATGGGCATCTTGCCCCAAGCCAGCCAAGCACACAAGCTGCCCCAAGCCAACCAAGCACATCAGCTGCCCCAAGCCAGGCAAGCACACCAGCTGCCCCAAGCCAGGCAAGCACACCAGCTGTCCCAAGCTAGGCAAGGACAGCAGCAGGTCCCCCAGGCAGGCAATCCCCACCTCTAGGCCAGGCACCTATGGACAAGGGTACATCCAGGACAGTAGCAACAGAAGTACCACAAACCAGCTACCCGTCCTAACACGCAGAAGCGTCAAAAGACCACAGTTAAAACACTTATATAGCTAGCATAGCTAATATAGACAAGGGTACCATGAAGTATAAAAAGAAGGAAATATTTTAATGTTATCTAATACACATTCGTACAAAACATAAAACAATTTATAAAAAAAACAGGAAAACGAATCATTGTAAGTCAAACAATGGGAACACATGAGAAAAACCTGCCTGTCGCAACTTAATATTGGCAGGTAAAAGTGAGGTTAGTACTTCAACGTGAGTAAATATATATGTCTAACATTCATTGACTTGTTTCAACATTATTTTTTATCATCATTGGCATGTTTTCAATTGGTTTTGAAACAGCAGCGTTGTGTCGACCATTTGATGTGTTTCTAGGTCCAACTGTTTTCGACAGCACGTTCGTGGATAGTTCTAAATCACGTGTTTTATGGACCTGTCTTCAGGACACTATTTAATTTTTGACTAGCCAACTATGTTTCGTCGTGTTTAATGACTTAACTTTCAGGATTTTGTGGCCATCTAAAAACCAAACAAACATAGATTCATCATTATTTACATATACCCTATTGTTGTCATAGTGTTTCGAGTGTAGGCTGTAACATGGCGGACCTTAAATTTCTTTACAGCGCGTGAGGAGTGGCGACATTTTCAATGTTCACTGTTGGTCGGGGATTTCTCTCCCAACTGTAAAGGACAAACGTCATTTTTATTTGTCCTATTCATGTTTAATTTCATGGGCATGTCTTACAATGACACAACAACACTTGTTAAAGAAACCAACAGTTCCCTTTCTTAAAAAGTTTAATCACCTAGTCAATTAGTGTGGCGTTATTGCAATAATAGATCACTAGCCTGTTCGCTATACACTTTTCATTGTTGTCTAGCCGATTTCTTTCTTTTTTATCATTGGTACAGGTTGAAAGAAAAAGTATTACCTTGCTGATGGCAAATGACAATAATATTTACAATGCACGGTAATATTCGCTCAAAGTGGAACGGTGATGGGTCCCTTTCTAATTTGCCATAAGTACCCCTGACATTCTTGTTCATAGGCCTGTATGCCCAAACAAGGTCTGTTTTAGTGCTACGCAAATCATATATTCAATCACATATCATAAAACCTATAAGGACCACTTACTGGTGTCTTATGAGTGCTCGGTCAACGTTGTGGTTATTGCCGCTTGATATAATAGCTTTGCAGTTTGTGTCTCTACCCTTTTCAATGGTCGGTTATACGTGTTAGCTGCAATATAGTCCAGGGAATGTTCTCCTATGTATTAAACAAACCGTGTTAAAGTCTAAATCTTACATGTTCTAATTCATTGCCATGTGTATAGAGATGGTTTCCTTCATCTTACTGGCACAGACGGCGTACTCCAACGTTGCTTCTACGGACACAAAGGATCACATGACTATGTTCAGATGTTGGTTTAATGCTAACACATACCTTACATCCAGCAATGAGGATGCTGGCCAGGACACCATTGACACCACTGATGGCACATCTGAGCCTACGGGCTATGAACGTCCTGCCTTCAGCCCTGATGTCTTGCACAGCCCGACACCACCTGCTTTCCCTAGCATCAGGGAGGAGATGCAACTCATACGTGAGACTGTGCAGTCCTGTGCCCAAGCAGAACATTCTTTGTAGTCATCCCCCTTTCACAGAGGATCCGGGAGGGCAATGAGGCCATCTCTGCCATGGCAGAGAGTCCTGCACCGGTCCTGCATGCGCTGCATGAGAACAGGCAGGCAGTCAGTTCAAGCACACCACCGTCCAGCACAACACCTGCAGGCTCCCAGCAGAGCAGCCCAAGGCGCCTGTCCTTGTGCCTGTCAGCCCCACCACAGAAGGTTGACCCATGTGGCAAGAAGCCACGCAAATGAACCTTTGCCACACATGTGGATTGAGACAATTGTTCACTAGGGTGTTTGCATAGTTCCACAAGTTGGGAAGGGGATGTGGGGATGGGTAGTTGGGGATGGGGTATTGGTGATCCCTAATTTGCCTAGAGCACACCTATATTTTAGAAAGGTCACTCAAATTTAAGGTAATTAGTGGGGTGCAGGGGAGAAAAACAAACCCTGACACTGGGTAGTATCAAACAATGTAAAGACAACAGGTGTCCACAAGCTTGTGGAACACTCCCGTCCCCTGCACACCCCATTTTTGTTGCAAACACAACCAAACTGTTATTGGTATAATTAGTGAAAATATTGCATATAGTGAATTTCCCAAAAACAACATTTGTCACTATTTTTTCATCAAAGTATTGTTTTATGTAGAAAAAGAAAAATTATTTAGCTGTACATATATTTTCAATCAATAATCAATAAATACAGACTATTGTGAACACATAATAGCCTGATTATTACAACATAATTCAATCAGTCTTAATTCTTCAGGTAGACATCAGCATAACGTAAGACACCTTTGGTTCACAACTTTATATGTAGCTTGACATAACATCCTAACAAGCCCTATATATTATTCAGGGTGTTCTTTTATGCTTTTCACTTGACACGTTTCGGGGCATGACTTTCCCCTTCTTCAGAAGTTGTCTACCAGACTTCTTTTGTAGTATATCTAGAGTGTACAATAAATGGGAGTTTTTAGTTAATATTACTTTGCAACATATTATTCATATAGTCCTGTCATGATCTAATGACTCGTATTTTATAATCACCTGGATTTGTTAATAGATTCTCTTATTCCTTTGATGATATGTTCCCAAGTGTATGGCCCTGAAAAACCGAAAAATCAATGATAAGTATTTTAAAAGCATCCAGTTAGTCTCTTAGAATGTATAGTAAGGAGACTAGTTCCAACAATTACCTGAGTCAATGATAATCACGTGTGGTGAAGGCCCAAGGTTTTGATATCAATAGGTAACTTCTAGGATCTGTAGTCCTCATACAGTAGATACGTCAACAAAAATTAGACGATCTGTAGATAAATGCAAAGAGAGCTGGCTATAATGTCCCGTTTGTAATTGTAGACTGTGTACAATTGTGACTCAATCTCCTTCTTAAATTCATACCTAATCTAGAAGCCAAAAATAGGTGTATGTTAATCACCCAGAGATATTCTAAATAACCTCTGCTTAGGTCCAGATGGTTTACATAGAATGTGAAATTCCAATCTCAATCTCATCAGTGATTTAGGTTTACCTGTATGGATAGCATGCACGTTGGGAAGCTTTTCGCGGAAACGCTGAAAAATATCAAAAACGAAATGGCCGCTTGTTATGGAAACAGCGTGATGCTGTCATCACGCATTGGCGCGATGACGTCACGCTGTTTAGATTTGGAATGCAAAGATGCGTTCAAAACACTTGTAGTGTATCTGTATAGGCATAACAGTAAATAAACAGCTCCGAGTTTACAATGGCTGTAAATTCATAGAAGATTTAAATAACACTATTCTTATTAGAGCGCAATAATGCATTCATTACCTTCATGATACTGTTATAGTCCCTTATCTGTTGTCTGGTGTAAACCAGTCATCAAAAGGACTTGTGATAAAACTATACTGGCGTAACAGTATATAAACCTTTCAAGGTTTTAAAGTAGCTGTAAATATAAAAATAGCTGTAAATATAAAGATGATATGAGTGACACTATTTGTATTAGAGCGCAATGATGCATCCAAGAACCTTAAAGAGGTTGTAGTTGTATCATATCTACAGTTAGATGTTCAACTGGTTAACAATGAAATGATGATCAGTCAAACGAGGTGACTATATATAAGTGGAATTATAAATAGGATCATGTGAGCAAAAACAAAGCTCATTAAAGAATCCATAGTTGGTAGAAATATAATGGGTCTTAGGACATATTGGGATATGAAATACTATTGGAGTTAATCCCAATAGGATGGTCTTAATATTTGGTAGTAATTATATCTGCTCTTTCCTGCATATGAATCAAGAATTAAAAAAGGTAGATTTATCTATCTGAGATCATTAACATAATCCAAGGATTACGAGTATTTTAGTCATGCTCACAATCTATTTGAACAGCATAATAATTCTGAATTTATGTCTGAAAGTTCCCAAAGCATAGTATCAATCTCACAATGTCAATCATATCACACCATAGGAACATTTATATTTCACAGGAATGAGCTTAGGTTGTACTCTTCATTCATCCCATTGGGAGATAAACTGTTTAATTTATCTACCCAGTAGATTTCTCTTTGATTCATACGTATAATATGGTTACCACCTCTTAGTGATTTTTTCACAACCTCTAGGATGATAACTTTGAGTTGTGCTACGTAATGTTTATTTTGGGCAAAATTCAGAGCCACTGGGGAATTTATATTGTTGGTACGTATGTTGCTTTTGTGTTCGTTCCAAAGTTCCTTTGCTTTTCTGTTAGTCTGTCCTACGTAGAAAATGCCACAAGGGCAACTTAATCCGTATATTACAGGCTTTGTATCACACGTTGTATAATCATTACGTTTGATCTTCTGTCTGTTGTTCGGATGTCTCACGTAGCTTCCTCTCATGACATTGTTACAATTACAGCAATTAAGGCACTGAAATGTGCCTTTTTTTTTCTTTTTCAATGTCTGTTGTTGGTCTCTTTGTGGTCTTTCAGCCTTAACAAGATGGTCTTTGAAATTCCGTCCCCTCTTGTATGCAATAATCGGTGGTTCAGGGAACAATCTGTCTAATTGTGTATCCATTTTGATGATGCGCCAATTTTTCTTGATAATCCTGGTAATGTGATGACTTTGCACTGAGTATCAGGAGATCACTCCTATTGAGTCTATCGACTTTGTCTTTCGTTTCAATGATGGTATCAGGGTATCCTCTCTTTTTGTATTTGTCTGACATCAGGCGGTTCTCTTGTTGCAGTGTTTCTGCACATGATGTTATCCTTTTCAGCCGAAGAGATTGGCTATATGGCAAATTGTTCCTAAAATGGTCAGGATGATGCCTAAATAGTGCAGCGAGTTATTAACATCTGTGGGTTTATGGTAAATGTTTGTGGTAATGATGCCTGGTGGTCCACTCTGTAATTCCACATCCAAAAAGTGTAACTTCGGTGTTCCTGGGGTATTGGGTCACCAGTTCTCTGTCCCATATGCATCTGTTAATACACTGGGTTTTACATTGAAAAACATGTTTGGACATTGATTTATTTATTTGGTAGTGTGCTTTATTATTTGTGCATTCTCATGTGCAGTGGTTGGCCTGGGCCATGTGCTGGTCTCTGTGCCTAGAAGTAATTGTGGATTAGTTGATAGTAGGATTCACACCCATCCCTATCATCTCTGTGATGGGGCAATAGTATGTCTGCATCGGAATCACTGTTGTCATCACGCTCCGCAGAGGCATGTCCATGTCCGGGGGCAGGGAAATGTTACACCCGACCCACAAAATCTTGCCCACTTTCACAGGACTGCACATTAGTGCCCCCCTGATCGGCTTAGGCAGCGGAAATTTGACTTCAGGAGTCCAGAGATCTGTTCAATGGTGCACCTCGTCCTGATGTGTGCATGGTTGTACGCATTCTCTTGTTGTGTCTGTGGATGCCTGACAGGTGTCATAAGCCATTGCAGCAAGGGGTATCTGGAATCACCTGCTTGGGAGGGACACAAGGGATGCACGGTCATTGGGTTGGCTGGGTCCAAACAGCCATGTCTGGTTGTGGGTCTGTGACACATGCATATGAGTATGTGCGCTTGTGTCAGGGCATTCACCTTTCTGCATGCTGTGACACTCACTGCTGGTTGTGAGGTTTGTGTGATTGGACTCACGTTCTTGTGACACTGGCGGTGAGGGATGGGCACAGTGTGGACATGCAGAAGTAGGTGACATGGGGGTGATGCATTCTGGAACTTGTGGTGTATGTCATGTACCTGTCCATCTGTGCCCAGATTGTGCTGGTGTGTCCTTCCGTTCATACATGTGTGACATGTCAACTATGGGCTCACACTCTTGCATGCTGTGTGTGCCCAATGCATGCACCTGTTGCCAGCCGCACGTGTAATGGTGACAGTGGAAAACCCCTCATTCCCCGGAGCACATGTTATGTGGTGTGTGTGTTGGTACTTTCACTCACCCAACAGCCAGGTTAGTGCTCTGCCATAATGCTCCATGTACCCTGACAGCATGCTGTTGCGCAGAACCATGGAGTCATGCGTGGATCCAGGGAAACGTGCACAGCTGAGTAATGATGAGGTCTGAATCACAGGCAAACTGGAAATTCATGGAGTGGTAGAGTTTCCCGTTGTGATATACCTCCTCAATGGCATGGATGCCCACTAGTTCGATGTGTGTGCAGTCGAGTGCTCAAATTACATTGGGCATGCCTGCCAGGGCATGGAAACGTACCTTGGTGGCATTCAACTGGGCCGGTGTTGTGGGGAGGGTGATGTGCTGGGACACATGACGCAGGAGGGCATCTAGGACCTCAACGAGCACCTTAGAAAAACCTGGCTGGCAAATCCCATGCAGCTCACCGACAATGTGCTGGTATGTGCCAGTGCCCAGGAAATGTAGCACGGACAACACCTCCAGCAAGGGGGGGGGGTATGGTGGTCCAGATGCCAATTGCACTACAGATGTCATTGTGGATGAGGGCCAGTATGCTGTGGATGGTCTCCCTGTCCAGGCGATACAGTGTATGAATCTGGCTGTCAGTCAGGGTCCAGGGTGTGGCCATTGGGTGGGGTATGGGTAGTTGCCTGTGGTGTGCTACCTGCTGCCCATTGTTCCTCTGCATCAATATAGTCCTCCTCTGCCTGTCAGCCTGTTACCATTGTTGCAAGTCCTGCCCATTGATGTACATTCCTACATGCAGAGCCCCCAGCTCCACGGCTGCTGCTACGAGTGGCAGCATGGTTGTGCTTGAAGGTGTGTGAGTGGGTGTGGTCCTTTTCAACATTCACAGTGCTCATGATGTGCCGCTGGGCTGATTACAGCCACCTGTGGGCTGTTGTTGCACACCTGAGCCTGCTTAATGCCTGCTCCGTGGTGCTGGTGTTTCTGGCACAGTTTTCATTGTGGCACCGGCATTTTGGTACCAGTGTTTCTGTGAAAACAGCAGTCATATGCTGCCTTGCTACCATTGCGGCGGTGTTTCTGGCATGATCTTGGTTCCCGGTGTTACAGGTGACAGTGCCGACTGCTATGGTCACACAGTCGCTGTTGTTGGTGGAGATGTTGTAACTGGCATTGGTTCTCATACTTACACAGTCCGGAAACCCTGCCGGTAATCGGTGTTACTGGCACAGTGTTTCCGGTCCACCATACTTGTAGTGAGGCCATTGTCAGATGACTATTGGTGTCAATCATGTTAAGTACAAACTAGCACTGATTGGTTGATCATTGTTCCTGCCCCTTCCTTTTTCTGGCATTTGGTAGAGTGAATATGGGCCTCATTACAACTCAGGCGTTAAGGGTTAACGCCACCGTTAACCCTTAACGCATGATTTTGATTTTAACGCCTGCTTTTAGCAGGCGTTAAAATCCATGGCGCTAACCTGCCATGGTGCTAATTACGCCGCCGTAATTTACGGCGGCGTAATTAGCGCCTTCCCCACTCCCATTATGCCCTATGGGGCAAAAATGGGAATGGGGAAGGGAAAATGGGAAATGGGGATTTACCGCCCCACTCACCTTGGAATGGGGCGGTAAATCCGCCATCCACCATGGTGTAAACGGAGTTTACACCATGGTGGTAAAGTTGGTGCACTTAGCACCAAGGTTGTAATGAGGCCCTATGTCTTTAATAGTGGTGGTGACCCTTCATACAGAACCTTCCATCAGTATTTTACTGCTTACGAGTATCTTGACCGAAGGAACATGTGTTGTCAGAGTGCAACGATTTTAAACCAACAAAACATGTGCGACAACTAGAATGTAGTTCATCGCCTTTTTTTTTGTCGAAGCCACCAGGTTGGGATTGTGGATAATGCCTAAATTTTCTATGGGACTTAACTATAACTTAAGGGAGAGCAACTAGGTTCAGAGTGTTAAAATGTAAAACTAATTTAATTAAATGATCTATGGAAGTGGTCTTGCTGCCCAGGTCTGAATCCCTTATCGTCTTGAGGAAACAGTGTCCAGCTTGCATCTTGGTTCCGTCAGAGGCTTAGAGATATAACTCTAAGCATGTGCCTTGTCTTCTCAGACACAGGGATATTGCACCCATTAAGCAGAGGGGCTTCCTTTGGGTACTGTGAGAAACCTGACAGTGTTCTCCCACCTACTCCCACAGGATCCTATGTTCAGGTGGCATGGGAAGGGCCATCGCTTTTGGATCCCAACCCTGGGGTGGACAAGCGAGGGACGATCAGCTGAGTAGAGGGTCACGAGGGATTATGAGGAGAATACCTAAGGGCGAGACCCCAAATTACTCTCCCTCAGCCTTAATGGGGTGTTTTCAATCTCACCCCATCTCTCTCTCCCCAATTCCAACAAATACTGAGACGAGGAAGAGGCAACTAGAGCAGTAAAGATTACCCATAGAAACAACATGGGGAAAGTAAGGGCAAGTGACTATAGAAATAACTTAAACTTTAACTGTCCCACTGATCAGGTGACCTGGCATTTACTAATTATCACTCACACCTGACTATACTTGACCGTTTTCACAACTATAAAAGGTGCAGTCTTTTTCAAGAGGGAGAGCGAGCTGGGGATGCTGCCTGGACCAGAGAAGCAGAGGAGTAAAGACTGACAGGAGCTGAGGGCTGGTGGAGAACAGCGTGCTGATACATTGGCCCGGTGTCTGTGAGGGGCTGCAGCGTGGCGAGATAGCTGCTTCTCCAAGGAGCGGGAGTGAGGCTGTCTGCATCCTGCTGGTGGGGTCTAGGAAAGTGCTTGTTCCTTTGGGACGTGTGCCGGCCCCAAGGGTATCTGAGGGGCAAGTGGTGAGACTCTGCCCTCAACCCTGAAAAGGCACTGCCAGTCAACGTGACGCTGCCCGGTGAGTTTTGTGAAAGCAGTGAGAAAGAAACTCGGGATCGTGCGTGTGACTGTAGCAGAGCGGGAGGAAGACAAAGGATATAAAGTGGCATGGAGTGTAAAGCAAGCGACAGAAGGTAAAAAGGTTTTGAATCTGAAAGTGATTGGAAAAGAGTGCAAAAGCAGAAAGTGTATAAAGAAGCACTGAGAGCGGAAAGAAAAGAAAAGGTGCAAATGAGCACAGGGAGGACAGAAAAGTGTGGGAAAAGGGTGCATGTAACCCATGAAGAAAAAGAGGGTGCAAGTGAGCACCGAAAGGACAAGAGAAGAGTGCAAGAGGGAAGCAAAAGGAAGGTCCAAGGGGCACAGGAAAAGGTGAAAGCAAGCGAGAGACAGTGCAAGTGTGCCCGATAAAGCAAAATGGGTACAAGTGTGCAAGAAAAGGTGCAAGTGTGCACAAGAGAGAAAGTAAAAGAAACAAAGGAGAACAAGAAGGGGTGCATGAAGCATCTGAAGGTGAAAGGTTTAATAAGAATGTGCAAGGATAAAGAGTGGGGTTACAGATCGGAGTGGTGACACCTAGGAGGAGAAAAGAACCAGGCTGTTTTGAAAGTCTCTGATTGTGCCCCACAAGTGAAGTGTGTATGAAAGAATTGTGTTTAATAGGAAAGGTACATCCTGACAAGTTGAACTTATATTTGAAACCGAAAAGGGAACTAAGCTTGGGGAAGGGAACCCTGAGAGGCCTAACAAAGAAAGCAAAGTGCATCCTGACAAAACTGAATTTGTGTTGGAAAATGTAAAGAGCTTGAGCTTGGGGAAGGGAAACCTGAGAGGCCCAACAAAGTTGGAGATTTATTGTTTATGTAGTATTGAAAGGATTGAACCATCCTTTTAGAGTTAGGGCCAGTCAGGGATTACACCAACCCAGGAAAGGTTTTAAAATTAACATCTCTGAGACTGTGTCTATCTTGATATCATGACTGTCTCACAGTAACTTTAAGACACATTTATTGTATCCATTTGGTCATGAGCCACCTTCTCAGGTTCCATGGTGTGATGTCAGCACACAGCTTCTAGAAGGCACTTCCTACCACCATTAGCCTTTGGAGATGACCTTAGCACTAAGAATGTCTACCCACCATGCAATGGTATTACTGTTCGCTTAACAGCAAGTATGTATTTCCCCTAGCTAGGGTTGTTGCCAGGCCGAAGTTATCGCCCACCAGCTTGGTATCACCCTTCTGCTCTTGAGCCCTGGACTTCTACTTTTGCTTTTGATCTGTGGTTCTGATCATGATCTTTGATGTAGCCCTTAGTAGGCCTGTGGTAAATTGCACTCCTTTTTCTCTGGCCTCAGCCAGCCTTTGAGATACAGCCAGAAGAAGGCTAGTGCTGGTTTTCATTCCTTTGGCTATGGTATTTTCCAGCACCTTAGTGGCAGGCCTCAGCAGGCATAGGGTTCTCCCCTTCGCTGGAACCCTGGCCTCACCTTCCTCCTCCAAGAAAACTGTCCTGATTGTGCCATTTCCAACACACACATGTGCTCTTTTGTAAAGCTGTGGATTAACCTGATTACTCAATCATACTCGCAATTGGTTCCTCTCTTCTCTCATTTCCCATATCTTTCAGGATTGGCCCGGCCCGGTTTTCCTTTCCTTCTCAAAGGTAATAATAATAATAATAATTCTACTAATTCTACTCCACTCTTTTAGAACCCCAGCTGAGCATTACCCTTCTCTCTCCTATTGTGACTGCTCACTTTATTATCCATCATGAAACCTGATGGTTTAAAATCTCATTCTCAAACTTTAAAGTCAAGTGGAAGTGGATTCAGTCTTTCAGGTCTCTGTAGGGCTGTAAGGTCCTGCAGCGGTTCTCACTGTACTTGTGAGCACCCTGTGGCTATGCAATCATGGAAGGTTGCCTGTGGGACCTGTGAGGGTTTGTGAGCGATTCCTCTAGAGATGCAGAGATGCTTCACAGCTGGGCCACAGAGTTATAAGTGTGACATAATGACCAAAATGACTACTGCTCTGCAGGAGTACAGGTATGAGTAATGAATACAACCCTTACTCAGCCACGCACTACTTTAAACCAGCAATGATCCCAATCACAAAGGTGAAACAGCCACAGGCTGACAGGTATACCTCCTTTGCCTCCTTAAGGTAGCATTGGCTAAGGGTGGCTATACTCTTCAGGAGGAATGTGAGCAAGTACGGAAGAACACCAAGCAACAATAGTACTGTGGTAGCAATTTAGAAAAATATCATGCAAGTTGGTTGGGTGGTCAGGAAAGGTCCCAATGAGAAAGAGAGGTACACGTTGCGTGCGCCATATTTGTGACCGGGGAGCAGCAAAGTTTCTGTGATGTTGAAATTTTATATGTATCTAGCACAGTTAATGAGAATGGGATATCTGTTAGTTTAAGTGTTAGTGTTTAAGTTGATATATTTAGATTTGCACGTGTGCAACAACATAAAATGTCAAAATCGACAATGAAATTTAAACACAATCTGGGTATGGTGGGCCACAAATGCCTAGAAGCTGGGCAATGAGGAGCTTCATAATGCGCATGTGAGGCAGGGGATTGGTTGCGAAGAATCCACTGTGAAGAAGACACAGTAGTTATTAAACATGCATGCAATGATATATATATATATATATATATAAATGGGGAATTTACAAATATATATGCAGTGTGCTTTTTTCATAAATTGGTTAAACTTTGCAGTCAAGGTTTGCAAAGGGAATTTTGAGTTACTTGGAAAAACTGGTTTTGCAGGGTTCCGGAGGCCGAAGGAAAGGTAATGAGTAAACCACAACATTAAGCAGATGGGCAGCCAACAGGCCGGGCCAGGGTTTTCATGGCTTGGCAGTATCGCGGAAGGAAGATGCAATCTGTTAAGTGCATGGGAGCATGTTATTTATTGTTCAGGGGGATTTGGCCATTTGCCCCCTTCCTCAGGCGTTCCTTCACTCCAGCAATACACCTGGAGTGAAGGTACGCCTGAGGCCAAAGGTGACCAATATTTCATGGTTTTCTATTGTTTTCTCAGGATGTTACTGGCGGCCATGTGTGTTGATTCTTTAGTCATTTAGATTAGAGTGTTCCAAAAACGCCAGCATGTTGGGGTGGTTGAGATGGTTATCGGTAGTTCAAAGGGAAGCTGTTTCTTCTTCCCCTCTTCATATTGTTTTAAGTACTCTTTCAGGGTTAGGAGGTCTCAGGCCAGCTGGGACTTGTAATGAATTATGTTTGTATGTGAATCTGTACTGTGTGATGATGTCATGACCTACCACAGACAAATCCTAAAAGGGTGTGTTGTACACATGAGCTGAAGATGGTAGTTAAGATAACTGTAACTAATGAGAATGGGGGAATGGAGAAAGATTGCATTTCTTTTGTGTAGGTTTTGACCAATCACGTGTGGGGGTGGTTTGTAATAAAATATATGGGAGTGTCTAAACTGTTGCAAAAATGTATATAATGTGTCGCCACCTTGTGTGGTTCAGGGGGACTCGGTTAGTTTGACTATGTAGAATTGCTTTATATACAAAAATGCACTTGCTTCTTGAGTGGCAGGCCTGCTTTGGGTCAAGGTGATTAGAGGCCCACCCCCACATTTGGTGAGCCACGTAAAAGCCCAGGCATTACATTTTAGTTTCCTGTCCGCACCACTCAGCTGCGGCACCTCTTTGCAGGGGCCAGTCTTCCATGCACAGTGGAAAACGCTGAGTAACATGGTTAAGATAACTGTAACCAATGAGAACGGGAATTGGAGAAATATTGTATTTCTTTTGTATAGGCTTTGACCAATCAAAACCTATGCAAAAGAATGGTTTGTAATAAAATATATGGGAGTGTTTTAACTATTGCATAAGGTTCAGGGAGACTCAGGTTATCTAGCCCCTCCCAGCCGATTGTACAATAAACTTGCTTTATGTACAAATGTGCACTTGCTTCTTAAGTGGTGGTCCTGCTTTGTGTTAAGGTGATTAGAGGCTCACCCCGACAAAAGTTCTATACAAATATAATACTTTAATAAAACTGGAGAATACATACAACTAATAAAAACCGTAATGACTCACCCATGTAAGGGAAAACATGGAAACTACAGAGTTTGCAATAAAGGAGCAGTCTGGGGTTGAAGACATGAGTTACCACTTATTAATTTCAGAAGCAATGTCAATTTACTGAAGATGGCTTTGAAAAGGCAGAGTGCAGTCTTACTAGTCACTGGTGCTCTTTAAGAGGGATATGGGAACAGAACCACTTCAAATACATTAAAATGCTTGTTCTTGGGCTCAACAGTGTCGGCCCAAGCTTATATGTGCTTTGTATGGGTCAAGTCGGTGTTAAAACATTTCAAGACAGTTCTTCACAATGAATCTCAGTGTCAAAAATAGTATAATTGGCTCTAGACAGAGTTGGCACTGAGAGGTTCAACGATGGAATGCAATCCTTTAATGTGTGGGATGTTTTAAGCCACTAGTCCATGCCCTGCAACATTACTGTGCACTGCTTGCATCAGAAACCTTAGAATGGCCGCTGGAAAGCATTATGCATGCTAAAAATCACCCAGAAGTGCACAGGAAACCTGAAAAATAGGCCGCCAATCCACTTTTGCCTATGTCAGTGGTGACACAGGAGACCACTGCCAAAACCCATCATTTGGCTGCCCACAGAGGAAAATGAAACTATTTGAAAACGCATTCCTGCATTGCAAGAGAAACACAGAGCTGTTCAAAAATCAGTTTTTCCTTGACTGTGGAAAGTGCAAAAATCATGGTTCCCAAACATCACAAGAGATCCAGCCTCCTTGTTGGGTGTGAAACATCACTGTATATAAAGAATTCACCGAAGCACAATGTCAGCAGAAACATATTTTATCAGAAGAAAATCCACATTTAAAGATGCTTGCTTGGAAGAATATGTCAAAAATGGGCGCAGTACCGCTACTCGCCTGTGTCAGAAGCTGGCGATTACTTAACATATCAATTTAAACTTCTACATTAAGATGTAGAAGTTTACATCAAGTTTACATAAAAATGTAATTTGTATTTTAGGACAAGACTATTTAAACACTGTTTTAAAAGTGAGTAAAGTTAGCCACACTGAACTTCAAAGACATTCCACACCTTCTACCCAACAAAGGAATCTTCCCCCCTATTCTGCTGAGAAACTGGCAGGGTGAAAGGAACAAGGAGGGGGACTTTGGCCTGTTGCTTTGCTAGGAAACAAAGGACTCCCTCTGACTGAAAAGAAAATGTTAATTCGGGCATCAATTGAAACCAGCTGCTGGCAGCAACAAGGTCAGGTTGCATCACTGGCTCAGCCAAGCCTTGGAAGCGGGCTAGACTGAAAATGTGGATTGGGAACAGAAGAAACTATAAGTTTGAGAAAAAGACTAATAAAAAAATTGTGCCGAACTAGTAAAAATATGGAATTTGGAGGTTATTAAAATGAAAATGTCGCTCACAGTGTAAAACTACTCTGGAATCTGTGCGATATTCAGAGACAGAATTATCAAAATGATCACTTTGTAGCAGTTGTGATAATGTTAAAAATATGAAACTTCACAGGAATATGCCCAGATGGTATGTGCATGTATGTGGAAAAATTGGTACAGAACTGACACTGAGTAACCGACCAAAAGCCCGAAAAACTGTCATTTGTGAACCGAAGCTCTCCAGAAAATGGAACTTTCACGGATGCGTGCCTTATTTAATTTATCGGCTTCTTAGAGGGTTGGGCATAGTATAATCAGCCTCCCCACCCCTTTGGAAAATGGATAAACAGGGACTGTTGACAGCACAGACATACACACATTCAACCATCACTGATCTATTGGCGAAGTGCTCTGAAGGAGAATCCAGACTCCAGAACTATCCAGACTCCAGAACCCTGAAGCAGAAGGCCCAACCCAAAAAGCTGAACCCTTCTCAGCTGGCCTTTAGAATCTTGCAACCTGATTTTAAGCCCAAACTTCCACGGGGCCCAACCAATTCAACAGCCTGGCTGTGCTGTTTTTGGCTGCTCTTGCCAAGAACCTTTGCTAGAACCCAAAGATCCAAACCAGCAGAGCAGAGCTGTACCCAGAACCAACCCGTCAGATCCAGTCCAGGAGGCCGTGCAGACCAGAGTGCCTTGCTGAGAGCAGAACCAAGCGCCTGAATCCTGTCCGGTGGCTAGCAGATCCCAGTTCAAAACCCTTGACCAGATCCTGACGGGCCTATTCCATTCCAAAGCCATAATTGTGAGTATTTAGCATAGAACTTCTCATAGCCATCTCTTAGTTTTAAGTAATCCTATCCAACCCATTCCAACATATCCAGAACTGCATTGTAGAATCTATTTTGTCTATCCTGAATCCTTCTCTCATCCACATAGTCCTGTGATAATTATAGTGATGAATCATCTTTGCGCTAAATATATTTGCTGAAGAAGGACAAGTGTCTTGGCGGACAAAAGTCAGAGCGGAGGCGCCGCTGTTCTGGTGGCTGACCGTTGGGTATCTTGCATCATCACAGCCCCTTAGTGTTAAGAAAGCCTTGTTTGTAATCTTCAACAGCGCATCTCTCATTTGAAATCTTGATTCCTTTCTGAAAAATTGACCTTTACTAAAACCTCTGTAACTTTTGAACCGTACATGCTAGGAACGAAATTTAAATGTCAAACTGAAAAGTTTGCCGCGTTTCTGCATTTGGCTCAATTTCATTCCATATAAAATTGCTATTTCTTTTTTTTTTAAACATGTTTATTTTAAACAGGCAGCTTATGACAATACAAAGCTTAATCACTTGCGACATGAAGCATAAAGCAATACCACTTGACGCTCTTCCCACCCCACCCTCAGGTCTTAAGTTCCGTCTTCCCGCCCCCGCTGGGGATCTCCATCTTGAACAGTTCTGCTGGCCAGTTGGGGCTTGAATGTCAGGGCCGGGAACCTTTGGTCAAAGTCCGAAACCGGACCCCAGATGTTGTGAAAGCGATGTAGAATGCGACAGCAGTCACCTTCTAAGCGATCAAGATGTCCCAGACTTTCATCCACCAGAAAGGCATGAGCGGGCCTTCCGTAGTTTTCCAGGTGCGGGCTATCACGTTCCTGCCCGCCAGTAAGCTTTGGGATAATAGTTTGGCCTTAGGACTACACCTTGGGTAGATCCCGGGGATCGGCGCTCCAAGGAGAATAGGTTCGGGGTCCAAGGGCAGTCGTACCTGAGTGATGTCTGCTATCGTCGCTAAGCATTGTTTCCAAAAGGCTTGAGCCCGGGGGCAGGACCAACACATGTGGAAGAAGGAGCCTATTTGGCCGCATTGTCTCCAGCATTATGGGTCGAGTGTGGGGCTCATGTGATGAAGTCTAAGGGGAGGGTAGTACCAACGGAGAAGTATCTTGTAGGCGCATTCTCTGTTTGTGATGCAGGATGAGGAGGTGTGAGCCCGGGGCCAGATGTCAACCCACTGTTGGTCTTCAATCGGATGGCCCAGGTCTGCTTCCCATAAGGCCATATACCGAGTCTTGGAGGTTAAGAAATCCGTTTGGAGGCGTTTATATAGAGTGGAGATTCTCACTCGGGGCGGGAGCTCATTAAGGGTCAATTCGATGGCTGTGGGGGGGTGAATAGCTGCCTGGCAAGTCTGTGGATGGGTGCACCAGTGGCGCAGCTGGGTATATGTGAATCTATCCTGTTCCTGGATCCTAAAGAGTTCTTTACATCGCTCAAAGGTGCAGGGTTGGCCCCTTCAAAGAGTTGTCCCAGGGTCTCCAGGCCTCCTGCAATCCAGGACTTACAATTCCGGGCAGACAGACCAGGTGAAAAGGTCGGGTTCATAAACACCGGGGAGAGGGGGCTGAGCCCCGTTGGGATCCTCTTCTGTTTCAACGCCTTGTCCCATACCGAAATGGTGTGTTTGGTGGTCGCCAGAAGATTCCGCCACCGTCGCCGTTCCGGAGGGGGGATATGTGGGAGAAAGCATAGTGGGAGGGGTAGATGCGCCTGTTCGAGGTCTAGGGCGGTTGGTAAGGATTTGCCACGATTGGATATAGGACAGCTGAGCTGCCATTTGGTATTTCTGTAGGTCTGGGACCCTGAGCCCACCGAGTTTTGCGCTGCCCAGCATCGTGGATTTAGGGATTCTGGGATTTTTCCCCCTCCAAATAAACTGCAGCATTTTCTTCTGTAGGTGTTGAAGGGCTGGCGTCGGAACCGCCACCGGGAGTGAGGAGCAAGCGTACAGAAATCTCAGTAGTAAGTTCATTTTACAGGTTGTAATACGGCCCGTCAGCGATATCTCTTGTGCCGCCCAGCACTTTAAATTCGCCTCCAAGGTTGTAAATAGTGGGGGGAAATTAGCCCGATAGACCTCGCTTGGGTTGGCCGGGATCTGGACTCCTAAGTAGCTGATTCCCTTGGTCGTTCATTGTATTGGGCACAGAGGGATTAGGGCTTCTCGGTCTTCCCGGGTCAGACCCACTCCCATGGCAGCTGATTTCCAGCCCGTGACCCTTCCATAGCTCGCTATCTCAGCCAGGGCTTGAGGGAGGGAGGAACGAGGCTTCGTGATAGTCAGGAGGAAGTTGTCTGCATAGAGGGCCAGCTTGTGGTGTGCTGTGCCTGATTGGAAGCCTTCGATTGCAGGGTTCAACCTGATCCGTTGGGCAAACAGGTCCATGATTAGTGCGAAGAGGAGTGGCGACAGTAGGCATCCCTGTCTGGTTCCGGAGGTTAGGCTGATAGGGGAGGAAAGGGTGCCATTAACTCTGAGAAGGGTTCTGGGAGATTTGTAGTTTGTGAGCATCATTATGCAGAATTCCGGGCCAAATCCAAAGGCCTCAAGGGTGAGTCTCATAAATGTCCAATCCACTTTGTTGAACGCTGTGGTTGCGTCCAGGGCCAGAAGCACCAGCTCCCGGGAGTCTCGGGAGGCAAGTTCCACCAGGTCTAAGGCCCTCCGGATGTTGTCAGCGGTGGAGCGGTGTCTGAGAAAGCCACTCTGATCCGCACTGATTATCTCCGGCAAGAACTGAGATAGTCGTGTTGCTAAGATTTTAGAGTATATATTAGCATCTAGGTTGAGCAGGGCGATGGGTCTATATGACGCAGGGTTCTTCGGATTGCTTCCAGGTTTAGGTAGTAAGACCGTAATTGACTCCTGCATGGACGGGGTTATAGTGCTTGCGGTCCTGAACAAGTTAAACAACTGTACCAGGGGCGCTAATAATTGGGGTTTGAAAATCTTGTAAAACCTGGTTGTATATCCATCAGGGCCGGGGGCCCGGGATTTAAGGGCTTTTATTGCCTTGTCCACTTCCTCGTCAGTAATTGGCGCCTCCAGAGAGTCACGGGCTGTTCTTTTTAGCCAGGGAAGCGCTGCACTCCGTAGGTATTCCCTCTGTTCCTTCATGTCCCGTACCGGAGCGGTCATCACCTGGGTCAGGTGGGCCGTTGCGAGCTGTAGTTTGTCCTGGTCAGCGTAATGGACCTTGCCTTGTTGGTCCCGCAGGCCCACAATCGTGTTATTCCTCTTCGCCTTGGCAAGTTTGCCACCAGTAATTTATTTGCTTTGTTGTTCTTAGCATAATAAAACTGTTTAGCTTTTGGCATTTGGTGGGCAGTGTGTTCGGCGTAGTGGGCCTTGATCTTTTTTTGCGCTATACGGATGACCAGCTGAGTTTTAGGGGTCCAGCCCTTCTCCTTATGGGTCCTTTCTGCTTTTTTAAGTTCTTCCTCAAGACCCTGGCGAGTTTGTCGTTTATGCCTGTGATAGGCCGCTCCTTGCGCAATTAGTTCTTCCTGCACTACTGCCTTCATTGCGTCCCAATTGTTGGCGGTGGAGGTGTCTTCGCTGGGGTTCTCCTTAAAAAAGTTGGTGATCGTGGTTGCGATCGCGCCTCTGAGTGGCATCTTGTTAAGAATCGCATCATATAGTGTCCATCTGCGCTGTTGGGGGTTAGACGGTTCCTGCACTCGGATTTCTAGGGTCACCGGGGTGTGATCAGACACGATTCTGGAGCTGATTGTCACCTTGTTGGTGAAAGTGAAGATTTGCGGGGTTACTAGGAGAAGATCTATCTTGGAGAAGGTTCTGTGGACATAAGAATAAAAGGAAAAGTCTATTTCGGATGGGTGGAGTACCCTCCATGAGTCCACCACCCCCAAAGTTCTGAATAGTTGCAGGAGAGCCAGGGCTATTGTGAGGTCTCCAGCACTGGGCGGGGTGCGACTTGTCTTTCGTGGGGTCCGGGAACCCATTGAAGTCCCCACCAATCACTATCTGGCCCTCCAGAAAGGGAGAGAGAGTCGTACTCAAGGACTCATAGAACAGCGCCTGGCCTGAGTTGGGTGCGTATATAGAGATTATAGAGTAGAGTTGTCCCAGCAGCAGGCATTTTACCGCCATGTACCGCCCCTCCGGGCAGTTTATGGAGTCTAGAATTTGAGGGTTCAGTCCCCTCCTAAATAGGATAGCTGTGCCACCCCTCTTGGAGTTCCCAGATGCGAAGAGATGCTTCGGGAGCGTAGGCGTCTGTGGTCTGCCAGCAGCAGATGGGTTTCCTGTAGCATAGCTACTGCTGCATCGTCATTCTGAAGCTTCTGTAGGATGGACCTGCGTTTGGCGGTTGAGTTCAGTCCCTTGACATTTCGGGAGATAAACCTCAAAGTCCGATGTTCCGGGGCTAGTTCTGGGGCCGCTGACAAGTCCTGGGGGAGAGGCGGAGATGTAGAGGGATCAGCCATCATGTCGCGGAGTGTATGGCCATTCATTAACCTGCCTATGGGGTTTTTGCTCGGGCCGCCAACGGGAGGGCTGAGTTTTAACTGGGGGTGGCAGACCCTTTTGTAGGTCTAGAGCCTCCCCTGGCCAACGGGGCCACAGAACAGTATGTAGCCAACATGGCTAATCTTACAGGTAGTCTCAGTGGATCGTTGCAAGGACTCATAGGTGGACTGTGCCTTGGAACCGGGCATGGGCCGTGGAATAATGTCTGCTGCTTTGGGGATGGAGCTCATCTGTGTTCCTGTGGGTGCTGATCGGCTTCATGGTGCCAGACTGACGAGCCGGGGCGGAAAGTGGTGGCTCCATCATGGGACCACATCCGGCTACTTCCTCCTCTGGAATCTGGGAACCCTCGACCAGGAATTTTGTGTGGGGTTAGGGGAGGCCACAAGGTCTGAGTCAGCCGTTGCCTCGGAGGGCGGGGGAGGCGAAGGCCTGGAAGCATTTGGGCGCAGGATGTTTTCAGCATCTTCCAGGTGGCTAATTTTCCTTAGTGAGCCCTTGTAGGAAAATTGCAAGGCTGTGGGAAAGAGCCATCTGTAGCGGATTTTTTGGGCTTGAAGAAGAGTGGTTAGTGGGCAGAGGGCTCACCTCTTTTGGAGAGTAAGAGGGGAATGATCCTGAAAGATCTGGAGGGAGGTCCCTTGGAATGTAATTTCATCTTTGGAGCAGCTTATCGCCAAGATGGCTTCCTTCGTGGTAAAGAAGTGCACCCTATTGATGACCTCAGGGGGGCAATCTGACTCGACTCTGCGACGGGAGTTCAGCCTGTGGGTGCGATCTAGGAGAAGCTGTGAATCTTCAAGGTCAGGGAGGAGAGACTGAAAGAAGAGGCCCACGTATTCAGCCAACCCCTTGTCTGGGATCGAAGTAGGAACCCCCCGAATACGGAGGTTGTTGCTCCGGCCCCTGTTTTCCAGGTCTTCCTGCTTGTATTCTAGGATGTCGTACTTGTCTTGCAGAAGTCTAATTGAGCGTTGGACCTCAGTTAGGGTCGAGGCATGATCTTGGATATGGTCCTCTACAACTCCCACTCTTTGTTCAACCTCCAAGACCCTTTTATCCGTACTTTCCATCTTAGTAGTAAGTTCTGTCATACAAGAGCGGAATTCAGATTTGATATCGGCCATGAATTCACATATGTCTTCTTTGGTCACCAGAGGTACTTGTCTAGGGATTCTCGTGAAATAGAGGAGCAGGGGTCCTTTTTCTTAGCTTTGTCGGATGAGATCAGCAGTGTTGCTATGTCCGAGGACTTGGTGGCCTTCTGTTGCTTAGTCATTGCGCTGGTTGTTGGCAGGCGGGTCAGTGGCCGCCGGGAGCACTGTAGCGGTTAAGGAGAGTTGCTACGAGAGCAGCTCAGGGGCCCCCAGAGCCCCACGAGAGGCTAGGGAGCGCTACCCATGCGGGTTATAGGCCTTATCCGCGGGAAGCAGGGCCGTGGGCTGGGGCACCCCAGGAAAGCTCAGGGAGAAGAGCATGCGGGCTAAGCCTACCTTTAATTCGGATTCGGGTCCCCCGGGGGACGGAGCGGGGCCCCCAGTCGGGCGCTGGTTGTAGACTCAAGGAGGCGGTGAGGTGCAATGGAGTGCTCTCCAGGGGCTCCTGCTGAAGGCTCCCGCTGCCAACCGTTGCATGGGGGTAGGGTCTCCTGTCCCTCTCCAAGGAATTGAGTCGCTTTAAGGGCCATTGCAAATGTCTATAGACCGGAAGGTAGGCCCCACCGGGCACTCAGAGGAGCCACCAATGCAGCCCGCGTAGGTCTCTGTCTGCCGGGCGTGTAGCTGTAAAGCGGCGTGGGCCGGGGCACCCCAGGAGAAAGAGGGAGGAGAGGGGGCCAGGCAAGGAGATCACGCCACAGGGGAATCCCCCACCAATCCTCGATGCATGCAGCGCTCCCGTCGGTCCCAGCAGAGCCCGGGCTGCCCCCCGCAGGCAGACGGAAACAGTCCGCGCTTCTTTCCTGGATGTCTGGATGCTCGTCCGTCCCCTCCGGCCTGTGTGTTATGGAGAGGCTCGCCTCCAACTCCCGGCTGCGTATGCGTTCATACGTGCGCCCGCCATCTTGAATTCCTTGAGCTGCGGGGGGGGACCGGGATTCAGGCAGCGAGTACGGACACAGTGCTCCTTCTCCCGGCTTTCATCTTTGAGCTGCTAGTTCCGCATCGGTTCCGATCCACATAGCTGGCTTCGGTGGATCGTGTAAGCCACAGGAACTGCGCAAATTTAGCTATAGCAGCGGGCAGTCCACGGGCGGCTTTAGAGGAGCGACTGCATCGCGTCCACCTGAACCTATCCAAAGCGACGGTCACTAGTTCTGAATCCAATTTAGCGAATTAAAGTCATTTTTAGCATTTTTTCTATTCATTACAAAATCCCATTCAAAAGCATTTGACCTGTTTAAAATCATTCCTGTTCTCTAAGCTTGCTGGGGGAATTGGGATTCAAACTGCAATTGTTGATTTGTATATTCCTTAAACCTGTGTGCCCTCATTCCATCTCTTCATATTGCATATTAGGGGGGATTGAGTAGTGACAGGAGGAAAGAGTGATTAGTCTTTGATTGAACACCCAGCTGGAGGAGGCCGCTGAGATAGCAAAACCAGAAGTCTTTCCAGGCTTCAGGCAGATGGTTGAAGAGAGAGTCAACCTAGCTGATGCCTGTGAGACTCTGGAGCAGAAGAAAAAGTTGAAACAAGTTTTCTTGGACTTTCAAGATCTCTTTGCGGTGGACTCATATGACTGTGGTCGCATCGACATCCAAACAACAACAATTCCCACGGACCCTGGCATGACTCCAGTGTTTGTGAAGCAATATTGCTTGCCTCTCGCATCAATGGAGTCCCTTACTGAAATAATTAAGAACCTTGAGTCCCGTGGGATAATCCGTCCAGTCCACAGCACCTTCAATAATCTGGTGCTGGGGATATTGAAGCCAAACGGCCAGTGGAGACTCTGCGCCAACCTTAGGGAGCTCAACAAATGGGTCCATACTTCCCGATGGCCTCTTCCCTACATTGACCAAGGGCTGGCCCAGATCCAGGGGTCACAGGTATTCACTGCAATAGACCTGACCAATGGATACTGGACTGTACCTGTCAGTAGGGAGGACCAATACAAGGTGGCCTTTACCTTTGGGGGGCAGCAGTACACATGGACCCAGACTCCCTTCAGATACATCAACTCCGGCAATGAATTCAACATTTTTTTACATAAGGCCATGCCCGACCTGGGTGAGAGGGGTAACCTGGCCTATGTAGATAATGTTCTCATCAAAAGCTCAACTGTGGAGGAACACATAGCGGAGATTCGTTATGTTCTGACGCAGTTGAGACTTTCCTTTCAAAAGGCACAGTGGTGTAGAACCAGTGTAAATTTCTTGTGGCATGAGATCACTCCTCTGGGTCTCTGTCCCCAGGAAAAGAAAGTGGAAGCACTCCAGAAATTGAAAGACCCCACAACTCTGCGGGAACTAAGGAGCCTCCTTGGACTGACTAATTACAGTAGAAAGTTCATTGAGGGCTACGTAGAGATCACAAGACCC
Organism: Ambystoma mexicanum; assembly: GCF_040938575.1. Taxonomy (NCBI): domain Eukaryota; kingdom Metazoa; phylum Chordata; class Amphibia; order Caudata; family Ambystomatidae; genus Ambystoma; species Ambystoma mexicanum. The sequence goes on along the minus strand of NC_090934.1, from coordinate 305,634,071 downwards.
CTGATTCATCTTTTGAAGGGGGGTCAAGTGGGAATGGGGTCCAGAACAAGCCGAGGCAGTAAGACAACTCAAAAAAAGCCTTTCACAACCGCCTTGCCTAGCTTACCCTGTCAAAAACAAGGAGTTCTCTTGGAGACAGGGTTATCTAATACATGCTTGACTGCAGTATTATACCAAAAGCATGACAAGGTCAATGAAGTAATCTCCTATGCGAGTAAAACTTTATCCTCTGTGGAGGAGAAATTGAACGATTGTGAGAAGGCACTCCTGGTAACGGTGTGGGCATTGAAGAATTACCGCTCGTTTATCCAGGGGGAACACATCATAGTGAAGACTCCACACCAGCCTCTGCAATATCTCCAAAGTGATAGAATCCGGGCTGGAAATGTGAGTAATTCCCGAATTACTTCCTGGATTCTGTCAATGCAAGGCTTTCCTGTGGAGGTCAGATATGGCCCAAAACAAGAAGAGTCCCCTTGCGCAAGGTCTGGCTGACTTGCATGATTGTGCCAGAGAAAACTGTCTTGAGGACTAAAGTCTAAAAATCAAGGACAACATGGAGGCATACCTCAATTCCCCACACAAAGGCTTTGAAGAAGACAAGTGTGAGGGAATGCCCAATGTCTATGTGGATGGATGCTCTTACCATGTTGACAACAACGGGGAAAAAGAACTTGTAGCCGGCGTAGGGAATGCATGGGTGAATGAGACCCCAGAACCCTCTGCTGGGTACAACATTGGTCCCCGAAGTAGTCAAGTGGCAGAGTTGATGGCTGTGCGTCAAGCCATCCTCACTGCTGTCCAAAATCAACTCCACAAACTGGTCATAATCACCAATTCGGATTATGTACGGAACGGGTTCGTGGAGCACCTGGTTAACAGGAAAACCAGAGTCATGTTATGTGCCAATAATAAACCGTTGAAACATGAGAAATTACTTCAAAACATTGATGATCTGGTCACCTCGAATGGGATGACCATATACTGGAAAAAGATTAAGGGTCATTCCAAAGTAGAGGGACCAGACAAAACTGGAAATGACTTAGCTGATCAGCTGGCCAAAACCGGAGCCATCCAAGGGGATCTACTAGAGATCGAGTCCCTGTTGGGGGAGATCCAGGTCACTGCTATCACTAGCTCCCAGACAAACGCTCACAATGAACTCTCAACTTCACAATGGAGTAAGCAGACCCCAGATGCTGATTTATTACAGCTCAGAAAGGGGATCCAATAATTGGTAAGTTTCATCAACACATTGAGGACCCTGAGAACTTTCCCTGATGGATACCGATTACATTGGGAAAGTGGACCTCAGAGTGTTGATGAAATGTCCAAAAATGTTCCGAATCCAAGATGGTTTGTTGGTCAGGAGATCCCTAGCTGGACATGATCAGTGGGTGGTCCCTACCTCATTCCGAAGCCTGATGTTAAGTCATGCCCATGATGCGGCCACAGCCGGTTATAGGGGGTTTCATACAACACTTGAAATCTTAAGAGAGGTTGCATACTGGCCACACATGGGGCAGTACCTCGACCAATACTTGAAGGGGTGTCTTGTGTGTGCACAATTTCAGCCAACATCCCTCACACACCGTGCGCCTCTCCAAAAGAGGGGGATGACACTGCTATGGTCAGATTTACAAGTCGATTTCATCGGCCCCGTGATTCGCTCCTGTAGGGGAAACAAGTACATGTTGACCGTGACATGCTTGTTTACTAAAGGGGTGAAATGTTTCCCGGCCCCAAACTGCAAGGCAGAAACAGCAGCTGTCCTGATGATCAACCACATCTTTTCGCGTTTTGGACTACCCCAAAGGATCGAGTCAGACCGAGGTAGCCATTTCACCAGCAAAGTAATGATAAAGATGTGGGTGATACTTGGGGTAAAAAGGAAGCTACACATTGCTTACTGGCTAGCCTCTAGTGGTGCAGTTGGGAGATACAACAAAACAATTGTGAGCATATTAAAAAAGTTTGTGGCAGATTTTGGGCCAAGTTGGGATATTCGATTACCGCTTGTCCTAATGGCCATCAGATCTACCCCTTCATCTGCAACTAAAATGTCACCATTTGAGCTGATTACTGGACGCAGGATGGTGCTTCCCCAGCATCTGCTCTACAGAACCCAAGAGCAGACATTGATCAATGCCTCCACAACTCATGAGTATGTTGAAAATTTAAGAAAACACCTTCAACATGCTTTTGCCTATGCTCAGCGAAATCTAGAAAGATCTGCAGACAGCATGAAGACCCACTATGACTTAAAGACTACCAGAAAATAATATAATGTAGGAGACCGGGTCTACTTATACAATTTCCAAAGGAACCAGGCCAAACAGCGCAAATTGTTGCCTACCTGGAGGGGTCCTTTTGAAATTTTAGACAAAATCTCACCAGTCGCCTACAAAATCTGCATCCCCAAAGGCAGTTTGCCAGAAGGGGAAGATAAGTGGGTCCATATTAACCAACTAAAGTGTTGCCATCCTAGGCACACTCTGCAGCAAATGGAGTAGTCTTCTGGAACCCCAGAGGGAGCCACTCCAGCTCCATAGAACTCCAACTATAAAATATTCCATATATAGTCCATAATGTACAACAACAAAAAATGTGTCCTGATTTATCAAAATGTATTTGTCCACCCCACTACATTAATAGTGGTGGGGAAATGTCTACAAATATGTTTTTGCTTTGTCATCCTAGGATTGTGGAGAATCAGACCAAGGAGGACTACCCAGGGACCGGGAGCAAAGATCCAAGGGCCCCGGAGTATCGCTCAGTACTCACATCAGGACTGGGCGAGGAGAACCGGTCGATCCACCCCTGATGGAGGAATAGATGATGAACTCTGCCATTTTTGGAACCAAAAGAGATGACACTGACATCCAAGTCTTGCGAATTCCCATTGATGGACGACAAACGCCAAATCGCAAGAGGGGGGGCTTGTGGGATGTTGTAACCCACTAGTCCATGCCCTGCAACATTACTGTGCACTGCCTGAATCAGAAACTCAAAATGGCCGCTGGAAAGCATTGTGCATGCTATAAATCATCCAGAAGTGCACAGGAAACCTGAAAAATAGGCCGCCAATCCACTTTTGCCTATGTCAGTGGTAACACAGGAGACCACTGCCAAAACCCATCATTTGGCTGCCCACAGAGGAAAATGAAACTATTTGAAAAAGCAGTCCTGCATTGCAAGAGAAACACACAGCTGTTTAAAAATCTGTTTTTCCTTGACTGTGGAAAGTGCAAAAATCATGGTTCCCAAACATCACAAGAGATCCAACCTCCTTGTTGGGTGTGAAACATCACTGTATATAAAGGATTCACCTAAGCACAATGTCAGCAGAAACATATTTGATCAGAAGAAAATCGACATTTAAAGATGCTTGCTTGGACGAACATGTCAAAAATGGCTGCAGTACCGCTACTCGCCTGTGTCAGAAGCTGGTGATTACTTAACCTGTCAATTTAAACTTCTACATTAAGATCTAAGTATGGAAAAGAACTCCTATCAAAAGCAATAGAGGTGGATACAATTCAAAGCTATATTTGAAAAAGGCTGGAATTAAGAGATTTGTGGATATATTTGTAAAAATGTAATTTGTATTTTAGGACAAGACTATTTAAACACTGTTTTAAAAGTGAGTAAAGTTAGCCACACTGAACTTCAAAGACATTTCACACCTCCTACCCAACAAAGGAATCTTCCCCCCTGCTCTGCTGAGAAACTGGCAGGGGTGTGTGAAAGGAACTGGGAGGGTGACTTTGGCCTGTTGCTCTGCTAGGAAACAAAGGACTCCCTTGACTGAAAAGGAAATGTTAATTTGGCGTCAATAGAAACCAGCTGCTGGCAGGAACAAGCTTAGGTTGCATCTCTGGCTCAGCCAAGCCTTAGAGGTGGGGATAGACTGAAAATGTGGATTGAGAACTGAAGAAACTATATGTTGGAGAAAAAGACTTATAGAATATTGTACCGAACTGGTAAAAATATGGAATTTAGAGGTTATTAAAATGAAAATGTTGCGCACTGTTTAAAACTACTCTGGAATCTGTGCGATATTCAGAGACAGAACTATCAAAATGTGGACTTTGTAGCAGTTGTGATAATGTTAAAAATATGAAACTTCACAGGAATATGCCCAGATGGTATGTGCATGTATGTGGAAAAATTGGTACAGAACTGACACCAAGTAACCTACCAAAAGCACGAAAAACTGTCATTTGTGAACCGAAGCTCTCCAGGAGATGGGACTTTGACGGATGCGTGCCTTATTTAATTTGGGATGTAAATATGTAATATTAGCAAGTTGGGGTTATTGTGAATATGTTTTTTATGAAAAATAGATTTTCTGGGTAGAAACAAAGGGGAGGGTTTTCTCCCTGGACCAAAAACATGACCCATCATGACACACTATTGCTTCTCAAATCAGGGGAGAGGAAATTCTCTGACCTATCGGCTTCTTAGAGGGTTGGGCATAGTATAATCAGCCTCCTCACCCCTTTGGAAAATTGATAAATAGGGACTGTTGAGGGCATAGACACACACATATTCACCCATCACTGATCTATTGGCGAAGCGCTCTGAAGGATAATCCAGACTCCAGAACTATCCAGACTCCAGAACCCTGAAGCAGAAGGCCCACCCCAAAAAGCTGAACCCTTCTCAGCTGGCCTTTAGAATCTTGCAACCTGATTTTAACCCCAAACTTCCACGGGGCCCAACCAATTCAACAGCCTGACTGTGCTGTTTTGGCTGCTCTTGCCAAGAACCCTTGATAGAACCCAGAGATCCAAACCAGCAGAGCAGAGCTGTACCCAAAACCAACCCGTCAGATCTAGTCCAGGAGGCCGTGAAGACCAGAGTGCCTTGCTGAGAGCAGAACCAAGCGCCTGAATCCTGTCCGGTGGCTAGCAGATCCCAGTCCAAAACCCTTGACCAGATTCGACGGGTCCTATTCCATTCCTAAGCTATAGTTGTGAGTATTTAGCATAGAACTGCCCATAGCCATCTCTTAGTTTTAAGTAATACTATCCAACCCATTCCAACATATCCAGAACTGCATTGTAGAATCTCTTTTGTCTATCCTGAATCCTTCTCTCATCCACATAGTCCTGTGATAATTGTAGTGATAAATCATCTTTGCGCTAAATATATTTGCTGAAGAAGGACAAGTGTCTTGGCGGACAAAAGTCAGAGCGGAGGCGCCACTGTTCTGGTGGCTGACTGTTGGGTATCTTGCATCTTCATAGCCCCTTAGTGTTAAGAAATCCTTGTTTGTAGTCTTCAACAGCGCATCTCTCATTTGAAATCTTGACTCTTTTCTGAAAAGTCGACCTTTAATAAAACCTCTGCAACTTTTGCCCGTACATGCTGGGAACGAAATTCAAATGTCATATTGAAGCTAACATCCTCAGCTTTCAAACAACCTAAGAACCACACCCCAACTCCTTATAGTTCTTCTGTAATCGCATTTCTCGCACGCTGAAAAGTTTGCAGCGATTCTGCATTTGGCTCATTTTCATTCCATATAAAATTGCTTTTTCTTGCAGGCAATCTCTGAATTCAGCTTCCTATCTATTAGCCATTCCAACATCAACCTATCCAAAGCGACTCTCACTAGTTCTGAATCCAATTTAGCGAATTAAAGTCATTTTTAGCATTTTTCCTATTCATTACAAAATCCCATTCAAAAGCATTTGACCTATTTAAAATCATTCCTGTTCTCCAAGCTTGCTGGGGATATTGGGATTGAAAATGCAATTGTTGATTGTATATTCCTGAAACCTGTGTGCCCCCATTCTATCTCTTCATATTGCATATTAGGGGGGATTGAGTAGTGACAGGAGGAAAGAGTGATTACATTGTCTTTGATTGAATTCATATCAAGTTTTATTTCTGTGCTGCATTAATTTCATATCAATGCATTTCATTGAACCCACACAAAGTTATTCTCTGCTACATTATTCTTCTCACCCATACTCCTATTGATTAAAGAGATTGTTGATTGTTGTGATATCACCCATTGCCGATCAGTGTATAAATATTAATAAGTGTGATATCTAGATATTTTTAATATTCATAAAAGTGTGATATATATATATTGTTCAATTCATCAAATAAATCTTTTAACTTTGCAAAGCAAACCTATTTCTTGTTTCAGTGAGACGGGGGGGGGATTCAAAGAGAGGGGCGTTATATAAGGGTACATTGTCCAGAAATAAAAGAACTTTTGACATAAAAATATATAAATTAAGGGTTCCAGCTGGGCATCTGACGCTAGGCATTGACTTAGTTGGAGTGCTGGGTTGAAACCACTTACAGATGGCGATCAGCTCAAAAACTCTGCAGCACAGGTAGGCAATGGTTCAAAGCAGCATCTTGACAGTTTGACAGTGGCTGAAAAAGCACCAAGTATCAAAATGCAGCACTAGGTGCATGCAGCAGCTTCAAAAAGCATCATGAAGTGGTTGAGCCAGCTCAAAAATGGATCACAGGTGGAAAACAGAGCCCAGAGCTATTTCTCTTCTGGGTGCTTAGGGGCGATGTCCAGGATAGCCAAATGAAAGATAAACCTTTCTTTTTTACTTCCCAGCCAGGAAGGTCTTAATGAGATCTTGCAGAGTTCTGTCCTCTCCAGGTTCCAAGGTACCCGTGTTCTAAGCTGCAACAGGCCTTGTTGAGCCAGGAAGTTACCCCAAATGTTCCTCAATGATGGTTAACCTTACTGTGTTCACTCCACAAGCTGGTTATCTTGCTATGAGCCTGCGCCATTATTCCCAAAATTGTCCCATTCATAGACAGAGAACACCACAAGGGGTACCTACCCTGTTGCGCTATCCAACATCTTTGGGGAAGCTTTTACCATGTTCATGCCAATCTAGAGTGGAATCCTACAAAAGCAATCAGGTCAGAGCCCAGGGACGGTGCTCTGAAACTGATGTATACGCTGGAGTCGTCCATTAATTCCAGAATATCAAATGCAAATAGACATAGGAGAATACTATCTAAAGGAATTCACTGGTGCAGATAAAATAGTAAACTGCTACACGTTTTTTATCTACTTAGGTATTGAGAACAGAGCAAGCACATTTCAACGTGTATCCTTGTACTGACCCACCTTCTGAGCCAGTTGCAAATGATGTAAACTGCTTTTGATTTATTTTATATAAGTAATGTAATTGGGTCTTATATTGTGTGACTTCTGACATTTGGATGAGCTCTTGGCAAACCTAATTCAAAATCATGGTTCAGCATGTTTGCCCACTCGTGCTATATCACATAATGTATCGATCTCAACATGTTTTTGCGGTGTCGAAATTCTAATTGATCAGACTCGGTGCCTGATTCTGTGCTATATGCGAAATAAGTGTCATTCCGTGAGGAAACGGCACTCATCTTATCTGCTTCATATTTTATATCTGTATAAATATCTGCGCATAATATGGAGCAAATAAGAAAACTGTTGTTTCATTCCAAAATTATACTTTTCTTATTTTCCATGGAGCTCAGAATATTTGCAGCGAGAGGTCGCAAACTTGTTTTTATGTATAAAATGTTTAACTCAGCATCTCTTTTGATTATTTTTACTTCTCTAAAAAAAGAAATGCTTTATAGAGGAAGTTTCTTTCGCTGAAACTATAGAAAAATCTTTTGTTTTAGCAACGTTTCAACTTTTGCTGTATGTCAATACTCTGCTGGCCGCATTCCAGCCCTCCAGGGTCACGTGTGCGTTGGAGATGCCATTATCTCAGAGAAAGGGTTGCCACAGAAGAGGGTTTGTAACCAAATGCTTGCAGCCGAGCCCAGCAGACAGGGCGCCAATTTCTTCCAAAGGCGAGGGCAGACTCTTGTTACAAGTGGGTTATTTATTAAAAATGTAAACAGTGGTTTGATTATGAATGCAACTGACTAAGCAGTTAAGTCTGAAATACAAACCGGTTAAAGTGACCGGGGCTGGTCTGCAAGAGGTCAGCCAGAAGTTGGACGAGGGGAGGCCACACTGGCACATGCATGATTGGTGGTAAGAGGCTGAAAGAGTGAAGGACGGGTAGAAGATGAGCAAGAGAAGGGAATGGTGCCAGGAGGGAGTGAAACACAAAAAAACTGAACCGGAAGCAGACGTGGGCACAAGCCCAACAAGGGTGTGGTGGAGTGAACACAGTATGGACAGGGGGACCCTGCACAGGTGCCACTATCTGGAAGCGCCATGCCCATGCTGGACTGAAAGGGAGTCTACCATAGCATTAGTCCCCGCCCTACGTGACGTGACGTAGGAAGTTGAATGCAAATGCGACAAATTACTATTTGATGGTATGTGAAAAGTTCACAGTATGGAGGGAGTTGATGAAAGCCAGAATGAGTGGCATCAGGTGGAAGTGTGGAGGCTGTATGATTTACTATAATTAAAAAAGGGGACAGAGGACAAGCAATGCAGGTTCCTCCTTCAATATGTAAGGGTGAACTGGCAAATGCAAGGAGATTTAGAGACGGAGCTCGATTGACGAGGCAGAAAAAAGGCTAACATCATCTATAAAGATGAACATCACCAGCTCGTGGCCAAGTTAGCAGCCACCTCAAGAAGAACTTAAGCTGAGGGAACAGGTGGTCAACTCCAGTTTGTGCTGCATGTGTCTTTAGAAAATGAGTAAAACGATTTGCAGCTTTGTGAGAAATTATTCAGTTGCTGTCCTCCCCCTCAAAATAAAGCGTGCCTGAATCACAAGGTGAGAGAGACCTCCTTATAAATACCATGAGTACATAGGATGAAAGAGGAAAGAACAGGCAAATGCTGAGCTAGAAGAGACAAAATGTAACTTGAACTGGGGGAAGAGTGGCAGCAGACCTCACCTCTGGAGACCATTCACAGGTAGGAATATTCGGTGCCAGGCCCAGATTGGAGCAGCGGCAGGCAGGCAGGCACAGGTAGGACCGGATGCCAGGTACATTCGCAAAGGGTGTGGTGGACAGACAGAGACTTTAAGAGATACTTAACATAGGCTAAATGAGGAGACAGTCTATGCTCTGATGGCATCATCTGGCTACAGATAAGCTCTGGAGTGCTGTGGGGACCAAGGAAGGGCTGACAAGAGGAGGCCATTCACAGACAGGACTCATAGAGGCCAGGCACAGATGGGGCCACTGGGAAATGGGGCACAGGTCAGACCTAGGGGGAGTAGACACTGACTGACTTGAGTGTGGTGGGGCATGGGGTGTCATTTGGGCTGCAACAAGACAGCTGCAATTGGCAAAACATACACTGCTCCTTAGCTTATGCTAAACATAAGAAGGGTCCCAGTAGACCGTGTGATTGATTCGTTGCCAAGCACTGTACAAAATAGCCCACATCAACAACCACCACCATGCACTATCCAAATGGGTATATATGTCTCATAGTTCACAGATACTTTTTTGTTATTGTGAGTATTTAGGCAGATGAAAGGAGCAGACACTGGGTGACATGCTTGAATCACTAACACAGGTATATTTTAAAGTATGAGGTCATTCTTATGTTCTCAAAATGCTCTCTGCATTTATGCAGATCACCAGAACTTAGTCCCTCCTGCATGTGACCCTCTTGTAGCACTCAATTAATTTCTTGAGTCGATTAACCTGGACTGTGGCTCTGGCCCTTAGCCCCGCCCCGCCCTCATCACTGACCACTCGCCCTATCACTCACTGCCCGCACAAAGGGTGATGAGGGGTTCACAGAGTACAATTTCCTACAGGCTGAATGAGGCAGGAAGGATGGGAACAGAGTAACAGGAGGTAATCCTCTGGAGACAAGTTAGAGGAGGCTCTTGAAGGATGGTTTCCCATTGGTCATACCAGTGCCTCCCTTCAAAGTCCATTGGGTAGCATTAAAGGTGTTTAGGGAGTTTGGTGCTCCCTTTTATGAAGGCAAACTATTCGTAACGTTTTTTTTTCTACAGATTTTATTTTTGGAAAGCCCCACCTGTAAATTCTAGGCTGCCAGTGTGGAATTTGCCGATTTATTTAGTGGCTCTCTACTTGCTCCTTTTCAGCCTATCGACATTATGGACTTGGCTAGGAATGGTGTAGTTTTAGAACCTATTTCCTCTGAAAGGAGACTGGGGCAAAATAGGCGTTTTAGTATGAAATGGTCTATAGCTCATGGTTGAGCCTGATACCTTAGCACATCATTTGGACTGTTTCTCTAATTTCCATCTGTAGGAGGGGGTTGTGTTGCCTGTGATCTTTCTTCCCTGATCTCAGAGTAGGGGAAGCAATTGCCTCTTCTGGATGTGAGAAATGTATTTTGATATAGAAGGACAGCTCTCCAGCATTGGATCTTTCATGGATTCATATGCTCATGAATATTCCCCATAGTCAGGTTGGGAATCCTCAGTAATATTAAAGAAGTTTAGCTTCAAGGCTAAAACTTCTTGTTAGTTATATAGCCTATTGCTGCCACTTTGGGTCATACTGCCGCCAATGACATTAGCCCTCCTTAGCTCCACTCCTGTTTGCCATCTACAGATTTTTTCAGCACATTTATGTGTTGGCAGTCCTTGCTGTTTCACCCCTCGAAATATCGACTTTTGTCCTATTTTTGAGATAAATGTTTGCATTGTTTTCTTTAACATCAGTTACTTTTGTGACTATCAGTAATGGGGACTCCCTTGCCGGTGTAGAACCAGACCACCAAGGAATCTTCTCGCTGTGTGAGCCGCTTTTTTCGAGTGTAAGTCTTCAACACACCGCTAAGTCGGACACCGCAAAGAAGAGGTTTTTCGAGGCCTGTTCCAAGTGTTACCTCAAGAACATGTTTGTGGACGACAAGCATGACAAATGCTTATATTGCCTGCATCCGGACCACAATATGGACAACTGTTCCATTTGCCAGTCCTTCTCATCAAAGACACAAAAGGATCATCATCGAAGGTTGGTGACTTGGCTGGAGGAGGGTGCCATGGCCTGTGACTCTGCCTCGGTTCATAGCCATGCCTCTACAAGGGTCGGAAAGCCTGTGGAATGAACTCTGTCTTACAGAAGGTCAAGGTCGCATGAGGAACCTTCTCTGGGGAAGAAACCTAAAAGAGGACACAAGTCGCACACTTCGACTATTTTCTCGTCTGCAGCATCGACAATTCTATCGCTGACCGTTCCATCCACGGCCCTGTCCACGAATGCTTCATCTACGACTACGACCACATCCACCACTAGACCACCGTCTTTGTCTCATTCTTGGGAAAGGCAACGTCTGCGACAACGACTCTGTCGATGAACCACCACACTCTGCCGATTAGCCACAGGCATAGGTCATCATTGACACCAATAACCACTTTGATAGCCCACAGACCACCTCTTTGTTGACAGTTGCCCCGTTGACGATCACTTAGTCGACGACGACAACACCTGCCGTCTCTAGAATTGGTTTGCCTCCCAGACCAGCTTCACCACCGTTGACGTCCATGCCATCAGTGACGGCTCTGCAAGACCCATCGCTTGCTTCATTTCCCTGGGGTGCGAGTGTAGACAGAGAGATGCCTCCAGCACTGTTTTTTCTACTACAGCCCACAGCCAAGCCACTCTTAACCCTGGCACCTGCTGTGTCATCGGGTGTGACACCCACTGTTCATCTACTGCAACAGGGCAAGATTTATGAAGAAGAGCCTCTGGAGGCTTCATTCTCGGAACATGAAGAAGTCCAGAAAGAACCAGACTCAATTCTTCCAATACCTTCATAGCCACTTCAACCAGCAGTTCCACCCACTGCTGTGCCTACAGTCCCCTTAGGAACACCACTGGCACCCAGGGACCTGTCTCCATGTATTTTGTCTACATTGTAGACCCCAGTCACGGAACTAAAGCATTGTCTTCCTCCTCCAGTCCCTCAAGGGGCACCTAGTAGGAGTCCTCCGGCTTTGCCTTCACGAGGGGAATTCGTTCGGCCTCAGCCCCCTAGGCCAACACCTCAGTTGTCTATTTTGGCGGCTACCCTCACATACATTGATACTGGTATTGACACAGACACATTCCCACATATGAATGCAATGGATGAGTATGACGACCTGGTGCCTGCTGATGGGGCAACCCAGACCTACCCTCCCAGATTCGCCACCAGACGATATAGGTTCTTTCCATGCACTACTAACACATGCAGTGAAGCTGTTCAATCTAGTTCCTGAAGAACAGAGGAAAGAAGGTTTCCTATTTCAAAGGCATGAGGTCTCCGGAAAATCAGCCGTCGCAATCCCTATGCTGGGTGACATCTTGGAAGATGGTCTTTTGGTGACGTAGAACCCTTTCTCATCTCCTCCAAAAAGGGATCGCCTGGAAAAGAAATACAAGGTGCCAGATACAGCTCCTAAGTGTCTTCGCACCCAGATGTGCTCTGACTCTGTGGTGTCAGCAGCTCCGCAAAAAGATTTGCTAATCCTTCTTGCCCATGCATGATACATCATACAGCGGGACAAGGAGGGTAAGCAGTTGGATGCATTTGGCAAGCAGGTTATTACCACCCCACCACAGCCATAAAGGCGGTCAATTCATTGGCAATCCTCTCACAGTACGACAGATAGATGTGGTACAAGATGGGTCCAATCTTAGACTTTCTCCCTAATGATGAGAGGGATGAGGTTTTGGCTCTGTTGCACGAAGGGGAGGCTGCTTCCGATCACTCCATTACTGTTGTTCTGGATATAGCAGACACAGGTTTCCTCCAAATGGTTAACAGAGCAGTCCTGAGATGACATGGATGGCTGAAGTCCTCGAATTTTCATTCGCTGGGGCAGTCCAAGGTGGTGGATTTGCCCTTTGATGGAGTGGGCCTCTTTGGAAAGAAGGTGGATGAGACACTCCAGGCCATCAAGGCTGATACTGCTCTCTCCCTACGCACCCGGCAGCAGCGAAAGCAGTCCTTTAGTTCTGGTAATGTTCGCTTCTCCAGGACCTCCAGAAAATAGAGGCCCTCCTATTACCAGCTGTCTCGCATCAGAACGCAAGAGGCAAAGAGGGGGAGGTTGCAAATTTACAGATGTACCCAGCGACATTGTGGAGCATCATCAAGAACGCAAACTCCCAAGCAGGCCTGACCAGCAGCAGGACCCGCACCCGCACTTCACCCTGTTGCGAGGCTGGTTGTCACAATTTGTCAGTCAGGGGAAGCAAGATCTTTACCGACAAATGGGTTCTCAACATCATACGGCAGGGACAAATCCTTGAGTTTCTGGGCAAACGCATTGCATTGCTTCAGAGGATGCAGTAAGGAGAAGAGTTATGGGTGGGTAACTAAAATCCAAGCAGAGGTATGATAACAAGAATTGTGTTAGAGAAAGGGCTATGCCAAAATGAACAATGGTAAAAGTGACGCTTGGAAGGAGAGTGGAGAAAGGTCTCATGAAATATTCAAGACCTTTGAGGGTGGAGGAGGATTTGGGAAAACACTGTAAGGTTGAACAATGGTGAGAAATGGTGTAAGGACAGAGTTGGATGTGAGTAGGGTGAGGGGAGAATTGTATGTTTGCTTGAGTAAGGGAAGGAGGTGTGTTATATTTGATGTCACACATATTACAGTGCTAGCTGGTGACAGGTTTAAGACCTCTGCATCTCTCCCATAAAGAAAAGAGAGCTACATCTACTGCTTCTCCTACAAGAAGTAAAGTCCCTTTTAAAGAAGGGGGCTATAGAAGCTGTATAGTCCCCCCTCAGTTGTGCCAAAGTGTACTCCAGATACTTCATGGTGAAAAATAGTCTGGACCTCAGGCAGCTGACAAGTTCCTGAAATAGCAGAATGTTTGCATGGTCACACTTCCGCACGTTCTCGACCAAATAGAACTGTAAAGACTGGAGGGGGGTGTCTGTACTCCTGCTCTCTATATGGTAGAGGAGAGGTACAGAGGACCCCAGCCAAGATTCTCTATTGTTGGTAGCAATGGACGAGCAATCAAGGCCTAGCTTTTCAGGTGGTGATGCAGGCTGGTTCTTAAGTACAGTGAAGTCCCCAAGCACCCACAAAGGGATGTCCACACACTGTATTAGTGAAACCACAGTCTTTATATAATTAAGTTCCAAGGTTATATACAGAATCACAATAACTCACTTTATGCTCAGTTAATCTACAATGGCAAATATATACAGTTCTAAGTGGCACAACAATTATTATCCCATTTCATTAAAGTGCATCAACTGTACTCTGGTCAAATGTCACACAAATAAATTAATAAAGGTAACCAACAATAGGCATAGGAGGAAAGCAGTTGGTTAGAACAACTGGCAGAATACTGGCCCCTACCGCTAGACAGGTCTGTGTGGAGACCCCCCCACCTGGGAAACCTGTAAAATAAAGATATACTACAAGCCCAGTTCATATATTGTTCAATTAGTCTCATTTCCTTCTAAAGTGTTTCTACCACCCCAACGTACCTGGAATAGGAGCAGAGTTCATCGAGGAGGCGTCAATGGATCCTTCTTGAGTGACTCCCTTTAAAGTAGGAGCCACAGATCGTCGATGGTGCTCGAAGAAAGTGAACTTGGCATCGATGATTCTCGATTAAAAGTTCGATGGCATTGAGGCAGCAGCTCCGGTCCTGGCAGTGCTCGTCGACGATGAGTCAAAGACGTCCTGCAAGGATGAGGCGTGCGGGGCACCTGGATGTCGATAGTTCGGGACCGCAAAGAGTTTATGAAGAACTTTGGCCCAGCAAGGGTTTTGAGTGGTCCGGCGTCTCTGCAGTCTTCGGGTGGTGGGAAACCCGCCAGCGGATTCTCCTCGGTGCGTCCGCTGCCTCGACTTTCTCCAGCGGGTTCGATTTGAATGTCTTAATCAATGGAGCGTTGTGGCTCCGGTCGTCCATGGCACTGCGTCAAGCGGTCCCCGCTACTGGGCAACACGGCTTCGACGGGCCTCCAGCAGTTATAGCAAACCTGCGAACCCTGGTCGACGACGGCAGACGGAATGTCCGATGCTTCTCTTCGTTCTCCTCGGCGGTCCCCGTCTCCGGTCAGCAGCCTGTTGAGGGTCTGACTTCCAGGTAGCTTCGGCAAAGGTTAGCAGTGCTCGATGGTCCCTCGGAGCTCGGGAAGAGGGTGCCTAACCAGGTCCTCTCTCGGATCAGTCCTCAATGAACTTGACAGCTTTCGGATCGGGTCGAAGCAAATGCAGCAGCAAATCTTCTTCAGCTGGGCTTCAAGGATAAGCTTCAAGTATGAACTTCAGCTTCTGAGTGAATTCTAGCAGTGAGAGGCCACCAGATATACTGTTGATCTCCCATTCCTTCTGCTGGGTCACACTCAGGCAACCAATCACTTAGATGGGCATTCAGCAGTCAGTCAGCCAATCAGGCATACAGTGCATTCAGGCCATTCTTCTCCCTCTCAGTACCCCGCCATTCAACACGACACACTGCATTCATAGCATTTTTGGGCAGGGCTGTCTCAGTCATTGTGTTTCATATCAGAAACCAGACATCCACAACAAGAAGTGCATATTGGTCACACACTCCATTCACCCAGGTGCCACCCACAGGATGTACCCATAACATACAGTCACTGGGAAGGCCCCAGCAGTCTGGCCTGGACTTCACTACAATACCATATATGGAGCTTCCACCCAACAGCCAGTCAGGGGGAAGGGACAGAGTCAGGGCTTCTCAGGTCTTTGGGAAAACAAGGTAACAGGCAATAGAAAGCAAGAGGCCACAGGGGCCATCTTGCTTCCTATGAGGAATCAACTGATTCCAATGGCAGGGCCAGGGTATCCCCAAAATGGAGGATACTCAGAGCACCTGTCAAATTCAGCATGGAGCTGCCACCAACCCATACCCTGCTCTGTGGGCCACACAAAGGTGCCCAAAAACATACACTAGGGGCACAGGGTTGTACCCCCACCCATGGGTGTCATAAGGGTATCCCATGGGTCTGTACACCAAACTTAAAATAGGAAGAGCTGCACTGCCAGGAGTCCCACATGGACTCCTGGGCAGAAAACAATACATATCATAAATGAACACGGACTACAGGACAAGGACAGGGAGACCCTGTCCCTCCAATGCATTTCCAGCATCACAGTCACCACCCCCAGACAAAGGTTGGGGTGCCTTATCTCCCACGAGATAGACACCCTCATCCAGATGGTCAACATACCTTCTGGAAAGACCATCTGGATTATCGTGACTCTTTCCTGGTCTATGCTCTATGGTGAAGTCTATCCCTTGCAGACTAATGGACCACTTGAGCAGTTTCGTGTTCTCACCCTTCATCTGCATAAGCCACTTCAGGGGCTCATGATCTGTTTGGACCTTGAAGGTAGACCCAGTAAGGTAGGGCCTAAAACGCCTAAGGCTCCAAACTATGTTAAAATACTCCTTTTCAACAGTAGCCCACCTAAGTTCTCTACCCTTGAGTTGTCCACTGATGAATATGATCCGATGTTCCCTGCCTTTGTCATCTAACTGGGACAAGACAGCTCCAATTCCGGTGTCGCAGGCATCCGTCTGGACGATAAAGGGTTTGCTGTAGTCAGGCGCACACAACACAAGTGCCCTACACAGACTTTCTTTCAAGCCATCAAAGGCCCTGTGACAGCCTTCAGTCCAATTAACCTTCCAAGGTTGTTTCCGTGAGGTCAGAGCTGTCAGAGGTGCAGGTATGGTTCCATAGTCCTCCATGAAATTGCGATAATACCCAGTGAGGCCCAAAAGGCTCTCACCTGGGTTTGAGTAGTGAGAGTCTCCCAGTCATGTACATCCTGTACGTTACTGGGGAGAGGTTGGATTTGACCCCTTCTTAACTCATGACCATGATACGTGACTTTCCCCTGAGCTATCTGGCACTTGGTGGCCTTGATAGTGAGGTTAGCCCTTTTCAAGGCCTGCAACACCTTATCCAGATGTGTCAAATGCTCTTCCCAGGTGGAACTGTAGACAGCAATGTCGTCTAAGTAGGCCACACAAAAGGCCTCCAGCCCACTGAGCGCCTGATTGACCAATCTCTGGAAGGTGGCAGGGGCGTTCTTCAACCCAAAAGGCATGACCCTAAATTGGTAGAGTCCGTCAGTTGTTGAGACCACCATCTATTCCTTGGCATGGTCCATCAGAGATACTTGCCAATAGCCCGAGATAAGGTCAAAGGTGCTCACAAATTTGGCAGCACCTATGGTGTCCACAAGGTCATCAGCCCTGGGCAATGTGTGCACGTCAGTTTTGGTGATGGCATTTCCTCCTCTGTAGTTCACACCGAACCTCCAATCCTTGGTACCTGCCTGGGAATTAGCCTTGGGGACAAGGACCACGGGACTAGCCCAGGGACTGGTTGAGGGTTCAATAACACCCAGATCCAACATCTTGGTGAGCTTAGCCTGGATGTGTTTCTTAACGGTATCTGACATACGGTAGCACCTGCTTTTGACAGACACACTGTCAACAGTGTCAATTTCGTACCTACACCATGGTGTAAGGCCTGGCGTCAGTGGGAACAGAGAGGCATACTGCTGGAGCAAAGCCCTGCAGGCCCTCTGCTGCTCTGTCATCAGATCTGGAGAGAGATGTACTTCCTCCACTGAGCCGTCCTGAGGGTTGCTATGCAGCAAATCAGGAAGGGGTTCACTCTCATCCTCTTCTTGCTCTAAAGCTAGCAAGAGACATGAGACCTCCACTCGCCTATGGAAAGGCTTGAGCCTGTTGACGTGGCATACTTGAGGGGTACCCCAGAGACTCCTATCTCAACCAGATAATTGACTTTGTCCATCTTGGAGATTATCCTGAAGGGTCCAGTCAAAGGTTGTCTTTGTCTGCCAAACGTTGAGGCTTGGTAGGCTCCATCACAAGGATCTCCTGGCCTGGAGTCCAATCCACTTGCGAAGTTTTAAGGTCATGCCAGTACTTATTCAATTCCTGGCTGGCCCTGAGATTCGCTTTCGTCTGACCCATCATCTGTGTCATCCTCCATCTGAGGCCTAACATATAGTCCCCCACTTGCTTGACAGGACCTGGAGGGGTGGCTTCCAAACCTTCTCTGATCAAAGCAAGGGGCCCCCTCACGGGATGTGCAAAGAGTAACTCAAAGGGGCTGAAACCAACACCCTCCTGAGGTACCTCTCTGTAAGCGAACAGCAGGCATGGCAGGAGAAGATACCATTTCCTCCTTAGGGGCTCTTCCAAAGCGCCTAGGATGCCCTTGAGAGTTTTATTAAACCTTTCAACCAGACCGTTGGTCTGGGATGGTAAGAGGTGGAGAACTTGTAGGTTACCCCGCACTCTTTCCACATGGTTTTCATGTAACTAGACATGAAGTTGGATCCTCTGTCAGAGACAACCTACTTAGGAAATCCAACCCGTGTGAAAATGCCCAGGAGAGCCCTGGCAACCACCTTGGCACTAACAGTGCGAAGGGGTATAGCTTCAGGGTACCTGGTGGCATGATCAACCAAGACCAGGATGGAACGATGCCCACCTGAAGTGGGAGGGTCAAGGGGACTGACAATGTTGATGCCCATCCTCTCAAACGGTGTGCCAAACACTGGTAACGGCTGCAGTGGGGCAATGACACTGCCTCCAGGCTTGCCAGACAACTGACAAGTTGGGCAGGTCCTGCAGTGGGACTCCACTTCTACTCCCGTCCGGGGCCAGTAGAAATGAGCAGAGAGCCTATGCTTAGTCTTCTTAGTACCAAGATGACCAGCTAAGGGCACCACATGCGCCAACTGCAGCAGGAGGGCCTGTAAACCTGGGATACCACCAACCTCTTGAGGGCACCAGGTTCAGGCTTAGTGGGCTCACTATCAAGGAGCTCACCCTCCCAATAGATCTAGAATGTCCTAAGCACTCCTCCTTGTGCCTGGGACAGGGCCTGTTTCCTCAGACCCTCGAGAGAGTGGCACGCTCTCTGACCCTTACAGAATTCTGCCCAGGACGGTCCCCCTTCAGCCAACAGGCATTGAAGGTCGGGGTGGTCCTCTGGGTTGAGCATCTCTCCCACAGGAGGGTCTTCTGCCTCTCCTCCCACAGGAGTTGAGTTTGGGTTTTCCACTGGACCTAGCCTGTCCGGAGCATGGATCCCAATGGGTGCTGTAGGAACAGCAGGAAAAGAAGCGGCCCCCTTCATAGAGGTGGCCTTCTTGTTCTTCCGTCTTCTTGCCTTAGGCCTCGCCTTTGGCTCGGGTACCTGACTCACAGCCAGACCCTGTGTCACCTGTGACCTAGTGACTGCAGCAGCAGTCATGGGGAGACCATCAGAGATCAACCACAACTCTACTAGATAATTTCCTAACAGAATGTTAGCAGGGACATTGTCCTGAACCAGGACAGGAAGCTTTGCTGTCTTGTCTCCAATCATGAGTGTGACTAAGGCTACAGGTGATAATTTGGGAGGCCCACCAGCTGGTGGTTCTCAGAGGAGCACCTACACAGTCCTCTGGCTTGAGCAGGGTCCTGTCCACCACTGTCATGCTTGCCCCAGTGTCCCTTAATTTTCTCAAAAACCTACCAGTGCTCTGTGGGATTGTCACCAGTACTTCTGCGTAATGGTCCCAGGCCCCAAGGGACACTAAGGAAATCTCTACCGGAGCACCAAATGTGATTCCTGTAGAGGAGGGGAGGACAGTGGCCTGCACCTTAGACATGGGGTAAGGTTTGGTCAGGCTGACAGCCTGGATTCCAAGTGCCTTACCTTTACACTTGGCGTCACCCTTCTTGTGATCCACAGCCCCACAGTCCGAACAAGTGCCAGGAATGTGGGGTACTGTACTGGAACTACTGGGAGCCTGCTTTGCAGCAGGTGGACCACTACTCTTATTCCCACCCACATAGGACTTATAGCCACTAGATTTTTGGGTCTTAGGAGAGGATGATTTTGGTTTACCCGACTGTGATTGCCTTTGGGACTCCTCAGCTTTCTGAGAGGTCTTGAGGGACAGTCTTGAAGGATATGTGGGGTTCAGCAGCTTCCATGGACAAGGAAAATCAGGACCGAACACCATTTGTGGAATCATTGCGAACACTTCACGGAGGGTGCTCGTTTTTGACTCCCAGATAATCAGGCCACAGTCACCACTGTTGTTTCCCTGGAGGGATGGGGTACCCGCACGGGCCAACACCACGGCTTAGGTCTCTGGCAACCCGAAGACAAGGCCCTACACATACATGTTTTAGAGCTCAGAGCAGTGTTTGCAGCTTTGACATTTTTCAAACCGCAACTCCAGAACAAGATGTTTTGTGTTTTCACTGACAACATGACCACCATATTTTATATCCGGAAGCAGGGCGGTGCCCGCTCTCCAATAGTGTCCAAGGAAGCTCAAGCGCTATGGAGATGTGCAAAATCACACAATTTGTTTCTCCTCCCATTCCATCTGCCAGGGATCCACAACACCATTGCAGATTCCCTCAGCAGGGAGCTACGATCATGTCACGAATGGGAGCTCCACCAGAGCCAAGTTCCTCACATCTTCGCTCAGTGGCGTCGCCCCAAAATTGACACATTGCACCAAATTTGGTACTCAGACCTACTTTACCTGTTGGTTGCTCCTTGCATCAAGTTGCCGCCTCTGTCAGACCTCCTCTCCAGAGATGGAGGAGCAGTACTGCAAGAATTCGGATACTCTGATTTACCTCTATAATGGAGAAAAATTGTCCCAAAGGCTACGGCACCTTCTACATCATTGTGCTACAAGCACAAATGGAAACGTTTCACCATTTGGTGTCAATGGCAACATCTAACCTCTCTTCAAATAAAAAAAGATGAGCAGGTCTTGCCATATCTCTTAACCCTGGCAAAAGCAGGATTAGCACAAACATCCCTTAAAATGCATTTAGCAGTCATTTCTCGCTACACTTGTACTACAGGCCGACCTTAGAGGCTGGTCAAAGAATTCTTCAAAGGACTCTTCTGGGGTTTTCCTCCTGTAAAAGCTCCTGCTCCAGCATTGGAACTCTATGTTGTTCTTGCCAAAGTGGTGGGCCCTCCGTTTGCACCTCTTCACTGGGCTCTGTGGAAGTTTCTATCATGCAAGACTGCTTTCTTGGTGGCCATTGCGTCTGCCACGCATGTGGGCGAACTGCAAGCCCTCTTCTGTAAACCTTTGTACCTGGCTTTTCACCAATCTAAAGTGGTGCTCTGCACTAATCCTTCCTTCATGCCAAAAGTTCCCTCTGCTTTCCACTTGAATTAACCTTTACTATTACCAGTTTTATTTGGTGCTTCCACTTCTCCAGCTGAGAGAGCCTTACACTTGCTGGATGTCATGCATGCTTTAAAGTTTTATATTGCATGCACAAAAGAGTTTTGAAAGACATTGCAACTGTTTGTTTCGTTCAGACCTGTTGGCAAAGGCAAAACCCTAGCAAAGTCTTCCATTTCCAGGTGGCTATCTGGCTGAATCTCACATTGCCACTGACTTGCAAACAGGCCCCTGCCAAGAAGGCCAAGGGCGCATTACACCAGAGCTGTAGCTTCTACCACAACATTCCTGTGTGGTGTTTCCCTGCTTGACATCAGCAGGGCTGCTATGTGGATGCATGCCCACACCTTCACGCAATTCTACTGCATTGACAGGAATTCCAGGGAGGAGTCCTGTGTTGGCCAGGCAGTGCTCCACAACCTATTTGCATGAGGTGAGTGTTCCAGAGGTGAGTTCAGTTGCTTCTGTAGATCTATGCCCAAAGTGAAAGCAATAGGCCATATAAGTGACAAGTAGTTTCAAGCTTTAAAGCCAAACTACTTTAATATTACTGATGATTCCCAGCCTGATGATGGGAAATATTCATGAGCATGTGAATCCATGAAATATACCAATTCTGGAGAACATGAGTTCCAGGTAAGTAACATGTTCCATGTTTGGAATTGGAATCTCACACTACATTTGTTAAGAAGCAGGCAAAGGTAGAAAAGACTTTGCTGTGACCCATAGTCAATGGATTTGGTCTACTATTACTTCTGTCCCATTCATCCACAGCAGTGGCTCTTCCAGCAGGAACACAGGCCACACCCCTGGGGGGAATGAGGGGTGGGCTGGGCCTTTTGGGTGGAGGCAGATGTGATGTTTTTGGCAGAGGTCTGTAGGGTGGGCAGCTGCACCACTCCTCACAGGTTTGTTCTGCATTGCTGTCTTTGAGTTGACAACTCTTCTACAAGTAGTTTTAGGGTGAAGGTGTTGCAAGAGGTTGTACTTTAGTTATATTGCTAGACATTCTGCAATACAATCTATTGAGTGGAGTAGCAAATTGATTGGTCTCCGGATGATGTTTCACTTTCTTCATATGGTTCCTGGGCTAAAGTCATTTTTGTAGGTATGCCTCATAGTTAAGAACTGGGATGAGGGAGATGGGCATAGGTTAATGCCATCATTACTTACCAGTATTCTTCATAGTTCATATTCCTGCTCTACCTTATCTCAGTCCAACATCACTCACTATTCTCTTTACTCAATGGGCTCATTATAACATTGCTGGTCCGGTAACAATGGTGCCGATAGGCTTACCGGCGCCAGTGTTACCGGACCAGCAAAGTACAGGTTTGACCTGGCGGGTGGAACGGCACCCGCCCGCAGACTTCGACGGATACACCGGCACTGTTGCACACAGTGCCGGTGCATCCATCCACTCCATTCCCATTCAGTCCTATGGGAGTCCAATGGGAATGGGGAGTTACTTTTTCCGGCCGTAATGCCCCAGTGATTCCCCATTGCCAGACGCCTGAAAAAAAGCATACCTCTGGCAGCAACCTGCAATTCTTTCTGGCACGGCTACCGCCGGTGTTATATTGAGGCCCAATGACTTTGGTCATTTAAATAGATGGAAGGAGGTTAAAGGAAGGATGGAGTTCGGGATAGTTTTAAAATACATCCAGGGTAATGGACATGGGTTATAAAAATAAATAATAAGAATTGGAAGGGGGTTCTGAGGGTGAGTTAGCAGCACTACAAAGAAAAAAACTGTGACTAGGAAGGTTTGGGGAGGACTGGCAGTAAACAGGAACATCAGCCCCCCTGATCAGTGGCCTGGGCCCGCCCCCTTAACCATGACATGAAACGAAAACATGTCGGATGCAGTGGTCATTTCTCCGAAAACGTTTTCAACTTTGGGGCCACCTTGGGCTCCAAATATGTATTCCTCTTTTGGATAGTTTGCTCTGTGGTTAGCATTAACAATAGTTTCCAGCACAGGTGTCATAAGGGTCAGCTGTTTTAGCTTTTATTCTTACATTTTCTGTTTAGAAATTACAATTTTTCCCTGCATGAAGAGAATTTCCCCAAATAGCCCTCTGCATTTTAAAAAAAAGCCATTCAAATGGCACGATGAAAGGACAATTACACAACTCAGGAAATGCCTGAAGTTAAAGTAGAAACTGCGTCAGAATTATGTGGAAAGCAAGAAGTACGAAAGACCTAACTCAGGGGCACACACCCTTGGCATGCGCCAGTGAAACACAAGCATGTGCTGACAGTCACTCGTGAAGCTCGCCACTCCCTGTGTGGCCTGTATGCATGCTGTGCAATGCCCTCTCGGAAGGTGTTTGTGGCTGGGCGTGCATTCTGAAGCTGACCCATGTGGAACCCAGTCATTTTGTACATAAAGGGTGTAAGGGTGCAGAAGTAAGAGTCTGACACAATGGTGGCATGATTGTTGGCAAAGACTTTTATTATAATAGTAAAGGAAAGGAAAACCATATCTTGCCCTATTTCTATGAAGGGTTTCCACACCTCAACAAAAACACTAAGGACTCCATCAGGATGTCCGTAAAATAAAAATGTCCACCGTCCTGCATCCAAACCTATTTCCGTCTCTTACACTAAACTAAATAAGGAAAAACTGTACGTATTCTTGATCGAGAAGTGAGCTTCAATCACTCTCTGTAGACGGCCCTATAAAGTTCAGTTTATGGTGTGAAAACACAGTGAGTGACACAGTTCCCAAATACCAAAGGGGGGAGTCCCTTCCCCTTGTTTCTTCCTCCAACTCAAAACTGTAGCGCCAAGTCTGGTACACTATCCTGCCACAATGCACTGTAGAATTCAGAACTCCAATAAAATTTGAAATGGGTTCTCAACCCCTTGTTTCAACCTCTTATCATCTTTCACATGCGTCCCAGATTCCTCTGGGCTGTTTTGGGATCTCCCAAACTTGTTCTGCCATTCCTTTGTCTTCTGTGTGGGTCCCAGACCACTTTATATTCTCTTGGGCTCTCCCGGACTTGCGGTGGGCCTCAGCCCTCTGAAAGTGTCTATTTCTCTTGTATGGGTCCCTGGCCTTTGTGCCTTGACCAACTTCATATGGGCCGCAGACCCTGGTATGCTGATCTGTCCAAATGAACAGACCTGGTGTACTCTACTGCCAGTTACTGTTCCACATAGGATGTTACACAGTTTTTGTCAGCTTTTCTTTGCCTTCTATTTCGTTTGGGTCTCTGCTTCTGTGATTCACTTGGGTTTCTGACCCCTTTGTATTGGCCTTCCAGGACACTTGGTTCACTCTCCTGCCAAGTGTTTACTGATGCGGTGTATCTCTTTGGTTATATATTTCTCTTGGGGTTCTTGACCCATGTAATATCAGCTTCAACTCGTAGTGTGTCCCAGACCCTCCCTATGTTCCCCTTGTTTGTTTACCAGCCCCAAGCATGGACCCATGCATCACACGTACCTTGTTTTCGGGTTCCTGCTGCGTGGTGTCTGGCTTGGGCTCCTCCGACTTTCTGGGCGACCTTTCGATATTCCGCTCTCTGGTCGCGCTGTCTTCTGCGTCCTTGCTTTGCCTCAGTGAGTCAGGCTATGCAGCTTCACTGCAGGAGGCATCCCAAGTCTTTGTGTGCTTGGGTTCTCTTCCACTTCGCGTGGTCTGCCGGATCTTGGCAGCTTCGTTCCACCATCTTCCCCGTCTACAGCTTCTTCCTGTGTTTCTCCATCTGCAGCATTCAAACTTTGCTCTCGGTTCTTCCGGGGCAGACATGGCCAATGGCGTAGTCCTTTCCTGATTTGTACTCCATATAACAAATAGGCAGTCTCCAGCATCTAGACTATGCATTCTGGTTCCTACAAGTATTCCTCATTGCTCCACCCATCCTCCTCTTTACAGTACTGAATTGCTAATCCTCAGAGTTCAGTAGGATTCTTCATCGTCTCAGTATTTTCTTGGAACGTAGTTTTCTAAATTCTAGACAGATAGATAGAGGTGTGGGGGACCACAGGCTACTGAATGGGTTTAAAGGAAGGAGGTGATAGAACTGAAGGAAGGGAATATTGCGTACTTCCAAGGTGATCATCACTGGTCCCATGGAGGGATTCCTCACTGAGTAACACCCAGAGTATCGGGTAGCGGCCTCACCTCCATGGCCTCATTTAAGGGGCTTCCCCCACGGAAGCAGTGAAAATACCCAGGGATTCATCAAAAGGGCCACATTCTGACTTGGGCGGATTTACCAAAGGTAAATCCTCAAAACTGATTTACAGTTACCTCTGCATTTCCACCTTCATCCTCCATATTTCGAGGTGGCAATATTCCCCATTATGGAGTCCCATAAGATTTCATTGGGGTTTGGAGGATTTTTGGTGGGCAGTAATTCCACTCACCCTAAATCCTCCATTTTATGGCAGTAGTGTGGAGGACAAACTTTCAGCATCGAGCTGAAGGTTTGTTGTCCACATCACGTCCCATTAGTAGTATGCCGGTGTGCGGTATAAGTGGTGCTAGTTCCATTTCTGCCACTTTTTGTTTTCGCATCGCCATAATCGGAATGAGGCCCAAAGTTCTGTGTTCTACAGAAGATGTGTTCTCTATGTCTCAAAACTTATCACACTCCCAGGAGTGTAGCTGTGCTCCAGGAATCAAGTCAGAAATCCGAGACCTTGTTTTATGTTTTTTTTAGCAATATAATATAATTGAGTACAAGACAAGAAAACAGAATCAGAAACAATAACAGTTGTAATATATCTCAAAATAAATAAAGCATACAAATAACAAGAGTACATCACCCAAGTACCTTCAATTCCCCTCCCCCAAAAGCGTTAACTCCAAATCCAGTTCCAAAAATCTGCTCCAAATGTCCTCAAAGCATACATTTCTTGAAACCATGAGAACCTACTCAGGTAGTTGGAAGATTTCCATTCTCTCAGATGATCATTTTTGCTACCAGAGATGCCCTGAAAAGCAAACAGGTTTGTGAGTAAGACAAGTCCTCCAGCAACACATCTTCTCCCAGAACCAGAGTGTCAAAGTCATATTCTTAATCCACATCCAGCACCTTGTTCAGCCCATCAGCAGTGATTCTTGCAAAAGATGCTCACTGTTGTGCATTTCTATGCCACTGGCTAATTCCAGCGGACCACCGCCATAGTAGGTGGCATCTCCCAGGCCCCACATGCACGCTGCTTACACCAGGTGTTGGCAATCATAACTGCATATCCTTCTGTCCGCTGGCATATCTATATGCTCAGAACACTGGCAGAAAGGCAAGCAGTGGTCGAGGATTTTTATGGGGTGGAGCACTTCCCAAAAGTGCTAGGTGGCATTGATTGGACCCTTGTTGCTCCACGTCCACCAAGAGCAACAGTGCACATCTACTGCAAGCGGTAATATTGGCACTCCATCAATGGTCATGTTGTGTTTGATGCCAAGGGCATCATTACTGAAGTGTATGCCAACTATCCTGGCAGCACACTTGATCGTTACATCTTCGGGATGTGCCTGCTACACTAGGCCGTGGAAGCTGGGAAGCATGGCAACACATGGCTTATTGGTGAGTCTGAATGGCCATGCACATGCATGCATGTTGCACACAGACCAATAGACACTGTCAACAAATGACAATGACAACCATTCTCACCTCCACAGGTGACAGTGCCTACCCTCACATGATGACACCCATACGCAACCCCAACACACCTGCCGAGGTAAGGTACAACACTGCGCATATTGCAACTCGGGGCATAGTGTAGCGCACATTCGGAGTGCTCAAGTCACATTTCCGCACCCTTGACCACTCAGGTGGTGTGTTGCTAGATGCACCACTGGTAGTCTGCAGGATCATTGTGGCAGCATGGGTCATGCACAATGCTGCAACACGGTGTGCCGTCCCTGTGGACATGGTGGTGGCTCGCCATCCACACCCACAGGCACACTGCTTGCGTATGGCTGGGAAAAGGGCACATGGAGAGGCTGCAAATACCCAGCTTGTGCAATCTTATTTTACCTACAATTCTTCCTCTGTGGAGTGCACATGTACCCGCCAAATCCCAGGTGCCGTTCAATGATGATAATGGGCCAATGCATTGTGCCCACAAAACCACCCTAAGAAAGTGCCCTTGGAAGTGCAAATTTGTGTGCATCCCTTAGACCTAAAAAGACATTTATTTTTGTGTTTCCAAAAGAAACACATTGAAGAGGGAGGACACCGCTACCACCATGCCAACCATTGAATGAAATCACCCCTTTGGCACCCAAAACATCCCATATCACTAACTAACATATCTTTCAAATGCCTAAGCAGCGATGAATCCAGAAACATCATGTCGGAGCTGCAAGCCATGCATGGCCCAAAACAAGCACAATGCCATATAGCTGTACACATCTCCTAGAATGTGCATTATGCGCACAAACATGCCCTATTGTGGAGTGTAGAAAAGCAGTGCAGTATCGATCAACAGATTGCTCAATTAAGCAACATGACCACAATAAACCCCATCCCCCCCAAAAATATTTTGCAAGAGGTAATTTACAATTCTGACAAAGAGGGTGACACACCAGAATTGCCACATCCAGATATGCAGTAACTAAAGTAGCCATTCCATAACGATCAAGATAAATGCAAATCTTACCTGTCCCCTTGGCATGTAGTCGACACTCACATTTCATTCCATGAAATAGCCATCATACCCTGATGGAAGGATCTGCAGACAATGAACAAAATGAAACAGAGTGCAGCTAACACATACATGCACCCAAAAGCTCAAGATTCACAGGACGCCCCTCAGTGACATACAACACATGCAAACAACAACTCACAATACAACCATCAACATGTGTCCCACCACACATACAGCAACACATGCACACTGCATGCAAATCTCACAAAACACACACACTGACAAAGAACAACCCCCACACTGCCTGTCCCCCTCAATGACATGCAGAAAATGTGCATGTCACATATCCCCATTCACTAGATGACGGCATATACACAATGCATGCATCAGTCAACATGCTGTATTAAAATGAGAAGGCATCACTTATGCAGATAATTGAGCCCACAAAAAAGCAGGGATACCCCTGGAAGACTACCAATGGCATGACAAGGCATGTATTGGGACAGTGCACTAAACACAGTCATAGGAGAACATTTATTTATTTATTGGTCACTTGTTAGGCGCTTATACAATTAGCAAAACTGTTTCAGAGAGCCCACAGGGAAACAGGGTGGGGACAGGGAAGGTAGACAATGAATTACAACAGAGATAAATAATTGAATTAATAGTACAAACAGATAATGGGAATAACAGGGATGGAGACAAACCTACTATGCCTTGTGAGTGTTCAGAACGTGCAAGTGCAGTGGGGAGAGACGTAAGGGAAAAGGTGCTGAGGTGCTCATCGAGAATTGCTTGGGGTGAAGTGCTAAGAAAAGAAAAGAAAAACGTAAGTGCACTCTCCTGTGGGGAGGCTGAGCCTGAGCAAGTGCAGTATATAGACAGCGGCTTGGATGAGAGATGTGGGGTATCAGGGCACCGAGGATACATAAGGGCCCTGCACATCAGTCATGCTACTGTATGATTAGCAGGGAAGAGAGGAGGTGAAGGAAAAGGAGAAGAGAAAGGTCTTGAGGCTTTTTCAGAACTTAAGGAGGTCCTGCTCAAAATGCAGAGGGAGAGGGAGACTATTATACAGAAGGGAGCCAGCCGAGGAAAGTGATCGACCACCAGCTCTCTGTTTAGCAAACCACTTCACACGCAGGGAGTTGGTGCCAGAGGAACACAGGAGTCTAGAAGGGGAGTATTTGGTCAGGAAGTGTTGAAGATAGAGTGGTCCTGGCCCCAAACAGCTCTGTGGATGATACAGAGGGATTTTAATTTAATCAGTGGTGAAACCGGGAGCCAGTGAAGGCTTTGTAGGGCAGGAGAGATGCAGTCCCTGAACCTGAGACCAAGGATAAGTATTGCTGCCCTTTTCTGGGTAAACTGGTGGGGTCGCAGGGTGGGTGAAGGGAGATTAAGGAGGAGGCTGTTGCTGTAGTCTAGCCTGGAGAGAACCAGAGCACGGGTAACATTTAGTCTCTGGGGGAAGGTGAGGAAGGGTACAGTTCCTTTGAGAAGAAAGAGCTGAAAGTGGGCCTTCTTGACAATGTCCTGAATATGAGGGATGAAGGAAAGGTAGGAGTCGAAAATTACTCCAAGATTCCTGGCTTCAGAGGAGGGGGCAGAGGGCAAGCCCATGGAGCAAGGCCAGAGTGAAGGGAAGAAGTAGGGTGCAGGGGATCAATAGGGAGAATCTCTGTTTTGCTGGCAATGAGGCAGAGGTCATTAGCAGTGCACCAGGTCTGGATCGCAGAGAGGCAGTCAGGGATGAAGGAAGGTGCAAGGGCGTCAGTAGGAAGTTTGAAGAAGAGTTGTGTGTCATCAGCGTAGCACTGGAAGTTGGGGGATAAGGAGGCAATGAGGCATTCCAGCAGGGAAAGGTATATGTTAAAGAGCCAGGGCAAAGGAATGGAGCCCTAGGGAACACCACAGGTGGAGGAGGAGGTTGAGGAGGAGAAAGGGCCCAACATGGTTTTGGAGGAACGGTTGGTTAGGAACGAGGTAAGCCAGTCCAGTGCCGCTCAGAGATACGAAGGGTGTCATGGAGCCTTTTTATAAGGATGGAATGGTTTACTGTATCAAATGCAGAAGAGAGATCAAGGAGGATGAGGACAGCAGGGTATTTGGAGTCGAGGGATGCAAGCAGTGTATCACGGGTGTTCAGGAGAGCAGTTTCCGTGCCTCTGGTAGCTCGGAATTCAGACTGGTGGACATGTAGACCGCCAAAAAGTTCGGTATGGGCGTTTATTTTGGGGAAGGCCAACTTCTCTAGCAGTTTTCCCAGGAATGGTGTGATGGAAATGGGGCGGTAGATGGCTGGGCAGGAAGGGTCTACAGATGGTATTTTAAGGAGGCGGCAAACAAGGGAGTGCTTGAGGGAGGATGGAAAAGAACCAGCAGCAAAGGAGTCGTTGCAGAGATCAGTAAGAGCAGGGGCGAGAGAGGAGATGTTGTCCTTGATTGTTCTGGAGGTGCATGGGGCAACCTGTTTGGAAGAGAACTTCATGGAGTTGACAACTCTGGTGACGTCTGAAGGGGAAACAAGAGCGAAGGAGGAAGGAGGAGGGTGAGTGGTAGGGGAGCACAGGAGGTAAGGTTGGAAGAGTGCGTGACAAGGATGTTCAGTATGTCCTGGCTTTTGGAAAATAATTGATAGGCAAGTGCATAACAAAGGGCCTAGGAAGGAGTAGGGGCAGAAGATACTGCGGACGGATTGGCAAGTTCCCTGCAGATTCTGTAGAGTAGAGCCGTGATGTAAAGCACAATAATGCAAGTACACAAATACTCACCTCTTGCACTCCAGGCAGGATCATGCTTGATGCATCAATTCGCAGAGGCCGATGTCAGATTGGAAGGCTGGCCACCGCTGCAACTGCCATGGAAGACATAAGCAGAGAACACAAATCAAAGTGATACTGCAAGCAAGGATAAATGCATGCTAAATATAGGATGCAAACTAAAAGTGCAAGGTCAATGCAGACTCCATTGTGACAACATACAATTGGTCCAATTCTGCATTCAATTGAATACAGCAGTACCATGCACCTAGCTGTGGTCAACTTGAAGCTGCAAACACCATGGTGCAGCATGCATGGGACATGCATGTGAAAACACCACCACAGCTCAACGTAATGCGCTGGTACACAACATAGCATCCCAAAAATGTGCATCAATGTTCCCATGGTTGTGGCTTGTAACTTGGGATGCACACCATAATTGGGGGACCCTAAGCAAGAGAGGCTAAATGTGCCATTAAATCATTACCCCACAAACATTGCAAGGGATGTGAAGTGTCACTCAGTACACATGGTCAAAGTGCAATGAGACACACACCAGCACAACCATCAAAATCTGTCACAGGCCACAAATGGCCGTCCCTGCCACCCACTCCCAAACACCCAAGAAAGGCCCACACAAATAGAACTCCCACAATTTAGAATGTGAAACCAGTGGCCCCATCAATCCATAGAAACAACACCATACCCAGACCTATCACGAGAACCACACCCTGTGAAACATGCACCCATGAAGAAGTACTGGTGCCCCATAGAACAAGTCAATCCCAAGTGATCACACACAGAGCAAGACTCCCAGCCAAGCACTGCACAAGCATCTGCAAATGCCCTTCACTTACCTGCAGAGGGTACCCACCTGCCTTGCATACGATGCAACCCATCAGGAGACGCATCCCCTAAATGCAATGACATGCATAGTAACAACGGAAAGAACATGCACATCAATGACAACATATGAATTGATCCAGAAAATATGCAGAGAGCACCCACTGCAGAAGAACTATACGGTGCAAGGGGGTGACAGGACATAGATTGTGATCTGCCCATGAGCGCAGCGTACCACAACAGGGAGAGGGAGAGAGAGAGTGACAGTGAAAGGGAAGGCCAAGTTAAACACACATCAAGGAGTACACTGCATGGATTGGAGATGGACAATGACATGTACTACACCCCAGTAGGTGTGGTCATAGATGAATTGACCGAGGGAGGTAACACAGTGTCATGAGTACCACTTAAATAACCATCCCGGCATGGGAGCATGCAAAGCACATATAAGTAAAGTTATACTTGCAGCAAACATGGTGACCAATGACACATGCTCAACATGCAAGACAGTGCTCAGCTTACCCGCTGACTGCGCCAGCATGGTATGAATCCCGCAACACCTTCACCAGGAACTGTGTTTCTAAATTAGTGAGAGGGGGGACAGTGCCTGGTGGAGGGCATGGGGAGCATGGACGTCAAAGGATGCAGGGTGTCTCTCCCTGGACAGCAGTTACCGCCAGATCACGGATTACTGAAATAACTTGGGAGAAGACATTGCAACAGGCATAGTGAAGTACCATTCACACAGCACACATGAGCGAGGAAACACTGAACCCATAGTTACCTGCACATACCATCCTGTTCACCACCATGCAAACATGCAAGTTGACCTCACTATGCATGCCTGCATGTCCACCACTGCAAACGTCATGGCTTTGAGAGGTTAAATGCACAACACAAGAAAATAAAAATACAAACTAAAACATGAAAGGGGCAACTCAAAAATAAAAAGCCAACATCCTGGCCTGGGGATCAACTACTGTATCAAATTCTTTAAAAAAAAATCAAAAATGTCCATCATGGACTGGGGTTCAGGGTCCACCCAGGAGGGGGAGGGGCAGGGTGCACGTCAGCAGACGTCTAAAAAGAAAAAAATAATATTCACCTATGTGGGATCACGGACTGCATGGCTACGGTGGACCGGGAGGCATGTCTCGGCTGGCACCACCATCCTGCGTTGAATCAGAAGGTGGAAGTGGTGCTGGAGGCTCACCATGCAGTGCTCTGGCCTGGTCCTCAGTGGCAGCTGCCATGAGTGTCACTGACGAATGCACCAGCAGACTGAGGGCTTGGAGGTCACTCTGCACAACCTCACGGGTTGTACGGAGTTCCTCTGCGATTGTCTGCCTCAATAATGATATCTCCTGGTGGAACAGTCTTCTGCTAGCTGCCTCTTCCTCATGGATTGCAGCTCTGTGGGCCAACTCCTCAGGGCTTCCCTGTGTGCCCGGCCCTCCACAAGCAGGGATGCCTGCCGATCTGCCCATTGGCCCCTGATGTTGGCCTCCATGCGCAGCCTATGGGAGCGGCTTGTGGACTGCATGAACTGCAGTTGTTGCGCCACCTGTGTTGCTGGGGGGGATCATGGAACTGGACACCCTATCCATGCCCTCAGCCAAACTTTCGTAGGCAGCAACCTGTTGGTGTGTTTGCAACATCTGCTGCTCCCACGGTGTCTCCCACCTGTGCACGCTCTGCGCTTGCCTGATCCAAGGGAGCATGGCCCTTGCTGTGATGCCCCTGTCTCTGGCTGCAGGACTGCAACCCTTCCTTGGACATCTGCCCCAGGACCAGAAACCAATATGTGGGAGTATGGCCTTGCAGCCGCAACTACCACCGACGGGTGTGACACCACTGACTGACCCAGTGAAGGCACCTAACCCCTGGCAGACTCACCGGCCCCAGCTGCTCCAACCATTGGTGCACTAACCTCCACCAGCATGGAGGACTGCACATCCGGTTCAGCATCAGAGCTACTTGAGTCCAAAGAGTCAGAATTGTCTGCAGCATGGCTCAGGATGGTCTGCAGCACCATTGGATTCTCACAGCCTGCCACACCACGTCCTCTACTGGTGGTCTAAAGCACCACAGACCCTTCTTCCTCCTCTTCCTCCTCCTCTGCATCTGGTGCCTCCTCACCTGAACATGGACAGAAAAAGACACGTGGAGTCACGTGCAACGTGTCTACAGTAAACATGTGTATCACATTGCTTTCATGCAACAAAATGCAGGGCATGTCACCATAAGAAATACAGCATCCACACACTATGTACAACAAGCTATCTGAGCATGGCATATGCAGACTGGCAGCACCATTCCCTGTTCAGGGCCATGCCGCCAGTGGACAGATAGCCAAAAAATAAGGTTGTTAAGAAGCACATTTTGGCCCATGCCACAGCTAACTGTTGACTAATACAAGTGAAATGAGCATGGCCATGTGGCTCTGCGACGTGCAATTACATCACATGGCAACATACAGACACACAAATCCACATCCAAGTCCACATCCATCACATGCCACACCAGTGTTGACCTGGTACAGGGACTGTACACAATGGGAACATGCCGTAAGTGTGTGTAAAAGGAAACCGTCCCAGTTGATGTATGGCTGTAAAAGTACCACCTAGGTAAGGTCTGTGAACTGGAGAGAGTAAGTCAATGGAGTTATTTATAGGAACAATGTACAGTGACCCACAAGAGGCAGGGGGGCATGGACCCATGTAGAGTGGGCTGAGTGTGGGAGGGTAATAGGGCTCAGGCCTCACAATGATTTGCCTCATGAGTCATTTCCATTGTGGCAGCGGGAATGTGCACAGTCTAGACATATACACACTCCCTTAGGTCATGCTATAAGGCGTGTTGGTTGTCATCTTGTATGTTCTCAGGATGCACAAGCTTGGTCACTCATTGGACGTGTCCTTGTAATTTTCCAGGCCTCCTACGTAATGCATCTGGTCGAGCAGAATGAATTGGCTCATAGCCTCTTCATGCTCGGTCAGCTCCTCTTCCTCTGGTGACCCACCTCCAGTTTCCAGAGCAGAGGCTAGATTGTTACCCAGCTTGGACTTGGTGCGACAGGTGTGGTCATTCCAGCACTGCACTACCTGTGCAGCAGTCTACTTCTCAAACCCTAAGGTGATCTCATCCGTGACATGCTGCCAATGCACCATACGATGAGCAGGTGTATTTGTGCTCCCCGGTTGGTGGCACATGTCACAGTGGTGAATGGCCACGTTGTCCATGAGGATCTGAGTTCTTCATCATGGGAGTTCTTCTTCCTCAACATGCCAGTGTCCTGTGCCGTGTCATGGGGTTGAGCCTGTTCCTGTGCAGGGTTTGCCTTCTTGTCACAAGGTTTTGTTGCCACCCCTGTATGGCTGGGACCACTCGGGGGTCCATATGTTGGACCACAAGTGGCATGCCATTACCCCCTGGGGCTGGTGCAGCTGCTACAGTAGCACGTCCCTTACCCTTTTGGGCTAGGGCAGCTGCTTCTGCAGCACGTCGCTTACCCTTTTGGGATGGGGCAGCTGCTTCTGCAGCACATCCCTGAACACTTGGGGCTTGGGCAGCTGCTTCCTCAGCACGTCCCTGAACCATTGGGGCTTGGGCAGCTACTTCCGTAGCATGTCCCAGAACCATTGGGGCTTGGGCAGCTGCTTCCACAGCACGTCCCTGAACCCTTGGGGCTTGGGCAGCTGCTTCCGCAGTACGTCCCTGAACCCTTGGGGCTTGGGCAGCTGCTTCCGCAGGACGTCCCGGACCGTGGCCACTTCTGCCCCTTTCCGTCTTGGGGCCTTTCCATTCATGTTCCAGGTGTAAGGGAAAAATGGAAGGCAAGTCAAGCAATTGTCCTGGGCAATTTGAGTAAGGGGGCAGTCTACGTGATGGAAGACGTAGTTCTGGGGTCCAGCAAGGCTCAAATGTACCCAAGGTGTCAAAAATATGGTATGCGTAATGCACGGGACCCCACAAAAAAATTATAGATGTGTACGCAATGCCAGGATAGCTTCCGAAAAAAGAAGAAATCGGTACGCGATACGCAGTGGCACCCAGCACTGCTAAAAATGCATATGCGTACCCCACAAAGCTACCACAAAGGTAAGAATAGTGGTACACGATACATAGGGACACCCACAGTTGAAACAAATGCATATGCCACTCACTGTTAGCCTCATAAAAGTAGATGCGCGTATTCGTGGAGGCAAATCCCCCACCAAAATAAGAAATTCGTACGTCCCTGAAGTGAACAGATTGCATGACACCCCAAAATACACAGTAGTCCACTCCGTCTCCTTCCCTTTGCACGCACATCCGGAGTTGCTTCTACACATACTAATGTATCCCCGAATATGGCATGCTAAACGCCTGCGTGCAGCGCATGTCACGTATGTCACGTAAATTACACGCTGAGGGCCTTTCCTTGGATTTCACGTTTTCACGCACATTTTTTACATGCTAAGTCCCTTTACTCTGTTTCCGGCTGCCTACATTGTGAGACACGGAAGACCCATGCTCCTGCATCTGTGCCATTTTACCTGCCTCCTACAGCCCCGTGCTGCCTCCAACTTAGCCATCTGCTGCTGCCTGTCCAGTATGTGTGCCTGCTGCTCAACTGCACTGCGATTGGAGTGCCTGCTGTCCAGCCATTGCCTATGCTCCTGTCTTTGGCCCTGTGACCACCTCAGCTGCTTCACTGGACTCCCACCATGGCATTCTACCACCAGTGCGCCACAGCCCAGCTCCAGGACCAGCTTGCCCACCCACAACTGTCTCAGAGGTTGCCATGTCAGCACCATCATCCTCTGACCAGAGTGGCAACCCCATGGCAGCGAGGCAGAGGGCTGTCAACTTCACCATCAAGGAAGTATGCACCTGCAGGGATGCCTCCAACCAGACCCACCACCCAGCTTTGGCTGATGTGTCTACCCAGACAGACACCCCCTTAGCATCTGGTGTTGCCATCTGGAATCATGTACTACCCCTGCTGCCCGGGTTGAAGAGGCGGACAGCTGTCATTCGTGATGATGTGCAGGCTACTCATAGTCAGCTTACACATCACAGTGAGCTATACCACCTCATCGGCTGACTTGCAACATGCCTGTTTCGTGGTGTCCTCCATGGGATGTTCACTGCTGCGATTGCCTCCTCGTCTTTCTCCTCTGTGTGCCAGTCATCCTTCGAGGTGCCTTCCAACCCGGATAACACCAGGGCCCCCAGTGCACCAGTCCCATCCACAATGCCCCGCCTGGTGGAGACCACATCCCTGCCTGAGTTGGGCGTCCAAGGCATATCAGCTGAGGTGGTCACCGTGCCTACTCCGACACCGATCAGCAATGGAGGGACAGCAGGTACCCATGTGCAGTGCAGGTGCTGTACGCCCCTGGCTATCATCATCAGCTTGGAGGGCGTACCCACATAGCAGGCACCAGGCACTGAGGCAGCAGGTGGCAACCAGGAGGAGGCATTTGTTTCAGGGCAGACTACCAAAAGGAGGCAGGTGCGAAGTGTGAGCCAGGAGGCACACGTGGACCTGAGGGACAGGATGTATTCCGTTTTCCGAGGATATCAAGAGCAGATATGGGCAGAGAGGCAGCAGGCTCAGGAAGCCAGGTTAGTGATGGCCAGGGCTAAAATTGTGCTGCGTCGGGCAAGGAGGAGGGCTGCCATCCTGGAGCCCACTT
The DNA here is from genome assembly GCF_040938575.1 of Ambystoma mexicanum. Taxonomy (NCBI): domain Eukaryota; kingdom Metazoa; phylum Chordata; class Amphibia; order Caudata; family Ambystomatidae; genus Ambystoma; species Ambystoma mexicanum. Next base: position 305,597,028 of record NC_090934.1, on the reverse strand, counting down.
GCAGGGACGCCCGAGCGATAGAGACACAAATGCTGAAGAACCTGCAAGCCCTCCAGGAAACAACGTAGGGCCGCCTGAGGGCTGAGGACATGGCACTGGACTCAGTTCTGGTGAAAAGGCTCAGTGAGATTGGAGAGGAGGACACGCCTGTTGCCTTTGTAAATAGTTGTTTAGGTGTAGGTTTCCTTTTTTTATTTATTATTTTCCCCAGACTTTGAATATTTTCCCTCCCAGTTTTTATTGTATATAGTTGTTTAGGCTTAGGGTATACTTTTTATTTCATATTTCCCCCAGACTACTTTGAGCTCGATTCCCCATTTATTTTTGTACATATTTATTTATTTATTTATTTATGTATTTATTTATTTCTACTGCGCCGTAGCCCGCAGGCATCAGGGTGCCACATGTACACGCAGATTCACATTATACAAACAAGTCACAGGACAACATGATTTTCAGGCGGGTTTTGGCTTACATTAAGGAAGTTACCTAAACAAGTGGGTCTTGATTTTCTTTCGGAAGGTAATGTATGAGAGCTCCATTCTTATTTGTGTTGGGAGGTTATTTCATAAGGTTGCAGCTTTGGTGTGAAAGGCTTTGCTGAGTCCGTTGGTTTTCCTGAAACTGGTGGTTACGAGGTTGGCCTGGGCTTCAGACCTCAGTGCCCATCTCAATACATATGTAACCAGTTTCTTCTTGAGGTATGCTGGGGCTTTCCCATGGACGCACCTGTGGGCTAGCGTCAAGGTTTTGAACTGTATTCTATCTTCGATAATAAGCCAGTGTAAATTTCTCCTATCTTCACTGATGTGTTCTGTTTTCCTTTTTCCTTTGATGATTCTCACAGCCCTATTTTGTATTTTTTGACATTTTGCAATGTGCCTTTTGTTTGCTCCTAGTAGCAGGGCATTGCCGTAATCTAACCTGGACAATATGGTGGCTCTTGCTGCTGTGGCACAATTTTCATCACTTAGATAGGGGCATATTCTGTGTAGGAGTCTCAGGTAATATGAGCAGTTCTTAGTCAGTTGCATGACTTGGGACTCTGCGCTCAGTGATGCTTCCATGTGCATCCCCAGAGTTTTGACTTTGTTCACAACTTTTATTTTAGTCTCATTGATGTCAAAACACTTGTATTGATGATTCAGTCTTGCTCTGGCTGTATTAGTCCCAACAATAATTAATTCTGTCTTTTTGGCAATGAGACAGAGCCAGTTGTTGGTCATCCATTTTTCAATTAACGTGTAACGTTTTTTTACATTGGCCTTGTCTTGGGTGTAGTCAATGTTAAGTTCTATGACCAGTTGGGTATCATCAGCGTAATTGGTGGAAAAAACGCAGATTTTCTCCAGGATCATGCAAAGAAACCTAATATACAAGTTAAAAAGAAGTGGTGACAGACTGGCTCCTTGCGGTACACCTCAGCTAAGTTTTTCTTCAAAAGAGAAATTATCCCCCCAGTGGACCTTTGACTCCCTGTCCAAGAGAAAGGAGAATATCCAGTTGATTGCCTCTTTGGAACAGTTTGCTCCTCTCTCTAATGCTAGTCTGAGTTGGCTGTGGTCCATTAGGTCAAAGGCTGCGCTAAAATCTAGTAGTATTAGGAGCCCTGTTTTGTCCATTCTCCCCTATGTTTAGCATGTGGGGGAGGGGGATGGGGGTGGTGTCCAATCTGGAGTGGGCTGACTGTGGGGAGTGTCCAGTCTGGAGTGGGCTACCATGGGGGGTGTCACCGGTGAGTGGGGCTGGGGGTGTTGTGCACTCTGGAGGGGCCTGCCTGTGGGTGTTGTCCAATCTGGAGGGTGCAGCTGTGGGAGGTGCCCTGTCTGGAGGGGGCTGCCTGGGGGGCTGGTACCCAGTCTGGAGGGCCTGCCTGTGTGGGGGGGGGGTGTCCAGTCTGGAATGGGCTGCCTGTGGGGGTGTCCAGTATGGAGGGTAGAGCCTCTGGGGGGTGCCAAGTCTCGAGTGGGCTGCCTGGGGGTTGTCACAGGTGAGGGAGGCTGGGGGTGGTGTCCAGTCTGGAGTGGGCTGCCTGGGGGAGTCACAGGTGAGGGGGGTTGGGGTGGTGCCCATTCTGGTGGGGCCTGCCTGTGGGGGGTGTCTAGTCTGGAGTGCGCTGTCTGTGGGGGGTGTCCTGTCTGGAGGGTGCATCCTGTGGGGGGTGCCCAGTCTGGAGGGGCCTGCTTGGGGGGTCTCACAGGTGAGAGGGTTTGGGGGTGGTGTCTAGTCTGGAGGAGACTGCCTGTGGGGGGGTGTCGAGTCTGAACTGGGCTGCCTGTGGGGGATGTCCAGTCTGGAGTGGGCTGCCCAGATGGGATGTCCAGTCTGGAGTGGGCTGACTGGTGGGGTGTCTCAGGTGAGGGGATGAGTGGGTGAGGGGGCTGGGGGTGGTGTCCAATCTGGAGTGGGCCGCCTGTGGGGGGTGCCCAGTCTAGAGTGGACTGCCTGGGGGGTATCACAGGTGAGGAGGGCTGGCGGGTAGTGTCCAATCTGGAGTGGGCTGCCTGGTGGGGGTTGTCACAGGTGGAGGGGGCTGGTGGGTGGGGCCCAGTCTAGAGGTGCCTGCCTGTGGGGGCTCTCCAGTATGGAGTGGGCTGCTTGTGGGGGTGTCCAGTCTGGAGTGGGCTGCCTGTGGGGGGTGTCCAGTCTAGAGGGTGCTGCCTGTGGGGGGTGCCCAGTCTGGAGGGTTCAGCCTGTGGGGGGTTCCCAGTCTGGAGGGGGCTGCCTGGGGGTGTCACAAGTGAGGGGGGCTGGGATGGTGCCCAGTCTGGAGTGGGCCGCCTGTGGGGGGTGCCCAGTCTAGAGTGGGCTGCCTGGGGGGTATCACAGGTGAGGAGGGCTGGCGGGTAGTGTCCAATCTGGAGTGGGCTGCCTGGTGGGGGTTGTCACAGGTGAGGGGGGCTGGTGGGTGGGGCCCAGTCTGGAGGTGCCTGCCTGTGGGGCTCTCCAGTCTGGAGTGGGCTGCTTGTGGGGGTGTCCAGTCTGGAGTGGGCTGCCTGTGAGGAGTGTCCAGTCTGGAGGGTGCTGCCTGTGGGGGGGTGCCCAGTCTGGAGGGTGCTGCCTGTGGGGGGGGTGCCCAGTCTGGAGGGGGCTGCCTGGGGGTTGTCACAGGTGAGGGGGGCTGGGGTGTGGTGTCGAGGTGTGGTGTCCAGTTTCGAATGGGCTGCCTGTGGGGGTGTCCAGTCTGGACTGGGCTGCCTGTGGGGGTGTCCACTCTGGAGTGGGCTGCCTGTGGGTGGTGTCCAGTCTGGAAGGTTCAGCCTGTGGGGGGTTCCCAATCTGGAGGGGGCTGCCTGGGGGTGTCACAGGTGAGGGGGGCTGGGATGGTGCCCAGTGTGGAGGGACCTGCCTGTGGTGGGTGTCCAGCCTGGAGTGGGCTGCCTGTGGGGGTGTCCACTCTGGAGTGGGCTGCCTGTGGGTGGTGTCCAGTCTGTAGGGTTCAGCCTGTGGGGGGTTCCCAGTCTGGAGGGGGCTGCCTGGGGGTGTCACAGGTGAGGGGGGCTGGGATGGTGCCCAGTCTGGAGGGACCTGGCTGTGGTGGGTGTCCAGTCTGGAGTGGGCTACCATGGGGGGTGTCACAGGTGAGGGGGGCTGGGCGGTGGTGTTCAGTCTGAAGGGGCCTGCCTGGGGGGGGTGCTCAGTCTGGACTAGGCTGCCTGTGGGGGGTGTCCAATCTGGAGGGGGCTGCCTGTGGGGGGTGTCCAGTCTGGAGTCAGCTGCCTGGGGGGGGTTGTCACAGGTGAGGGGGGCTGGGAGTGGTGCCCTTCTCTGGAGGTGGCTGCCTGTGGGGAGTGTCCAGTCTGGAGCAGGCTACCATGGGGGGTGTCACCGGTGAGTGGGGCTGGGGGTGTTGTCATCTCTGGCGGGGCCTGTCTGTGGGGGTGTGTGGTCTGGAGTAGGCTGCCTGTGGGGGGTCTCCAATCTGGAGGGGGCTGCCTGTGGGTATTGTCCAGTCTCAAGTGGGCTGCCTGGGGGGGTTGTCACAGGTGAGGGGGCTGGGAGTGGTGCCCTGTCTGGAGGGGGCTGCCTGTGGGGAGTGTCCAGTCTGGAGTTGACTACCATGTGGGGTTTCACAGGTGAGGGGGGCTGGAGGTTGGTGTTCAGCCTGATGGGGCCTGTCTGTGAGGGGTGTCCATTGTGGAGTGGGCTGCCTGTGGGCAGTGTTCAGTCTGGACTGGGCTGCTTGGGGTGTGTCACAGGTGAGTGGCTCTGGGGGGTGGTGTCCAGTCTGGAGTGGGCTGCCTGTGGGGGGTGTCCAGCCTGGAGTGGGCTGCCTGTGGGGGGTGTCTAGTCTGGAGAGGGCTGCCTGGGGCGGTGTCACAGGTGAGGGTGGCTGGGGGGGGTTGTCCAGTCTGGAGGCGTCTGCCTGTGGGGGTGTGTGGTCTGAAGTAGGCTGCCTTTGGGGGGTGTCCAATCTGGAGGGGGCTGCCTGTGGGGAGTGTCCAGACTGGAGTGGGCTACCATGGGGGGTGTCACAGATGAGGGGGGCTGGGGGTGGTGTCCAGTCTGAAGGGGCCTGCCTGTGGGTGGTATCCAGTCTGGAGTGGGCTGCCTGGGGGGTCACATGTGAGGGGGGCTGGGAGGTGGTGCCCAATCTGGAGGGGCCTGCCTGTGGGGAGTGTCCAGTCTAGACTGGGCTGCCTGTGGGGGGTGTCCAGTCTGGAGTGGGCTGCCTGTGGGGGGGTGTCCAGTCTGCAGGGGCTGCCTGGGGGGTGTCACAGGTGAGGGGGGCTGAGGGGTGGTGTCCAGTCTGGAGGGGCCTGCCTGTGGTGGTTGTCTGGGCTGGAGTGGGCTGCCTGTGGGGGGTGTCCAGTCTGCAGGGTCTGCCTGGGCGGTGTCACAGGTTAGGGGGGCTGGGAGGGGGTGTCCAGTCTGGAGGGGCCTGCCTGTGGGGGTTGTCCAGTCTGGAGTGGGCTGCCTGTGGGGGGTGTCCAGTCTGGAGTCAGCTGCCTGGGGGATGTCACAGGTGAGAGGGTCTGGGGGGTGGTATCTAGTCTGGACTTGGCTGCCTGTGGGGGGTGCTAGTCTGGAGTGGGCTGCCTGTCAGGGGTGTCCAGTCTGGAGGGTGCAGCCTGTGCTTGCGAGGGAGGACCCGTGTTTTCGCTCGGGTGCAATCTGGCTTTGCGAACGAGGGAACGTGTTTTCACTGGGGTGCAGCCTGTCCTTGCAAGCAGAGGCGCGCAGTTTCGCTGGGGTGCTGTTACGCTCACCTGGTATCCATGGGAGCACCACACGACACCGGATGAGAGGCTGTGCACTATCCTGGGCCCCTTCTGCTTGTTTGTGTGTTGGCTGGTGGACGGATCCTATGACAGGAGAATGGAGGTTAGGTACTGAGTCTGTGATAGAGAACCCTGCCTCCCACTGCTCAAACCCTTTCCCTTGGAGGTTCTGCCTCACCTTGGTTTCTTTTATGTTGAGCTGTCCGTCCTGTGTCTTCTGCGCAGAGGCACGCGGTAGTTGAGGGCTTTCAGAGAGCCTAGTTACTTCACTGGTCCTGTGCCCTTTGTGTCGGGTCCAGTCCAGCTGTGACACCGACTCGGTTTATCTGCTTATAACGTTCAGGTAAGTCTTTTAGTTCTATTCCTTCACCTGTCTTTTCGATGTTGAATTAAGTCTCTTTCTGTCTTCCACAGAAGTTATTGATGGCAGAGCTGCTGCACCGTGTGATAATGCAGAGGTAAGTGGTTTAGTGCGAAGAGCAGTGCCGCTCAATGTGCCTTAGTTGCTAACCTGCCTTTTCTTTCTTTCTCGCAGGATGCAGTGTGGTGACGAACCGGAGTGAAGAACCCAACGACCGGTTATTCAGGTGAGTGAATTCGGGTGTCTTTAGCTTGTTACCTTTGCAGGAAGTGTTGCGCGATGTAGAACCCGTTGCTTGCTGAGTGCAGGTTATTAATCTGCTCTCCTTTTATTTAGCAGGTTGCGGAGTGCTCCGGAGATGGCGAAACTGGGGAGCGCTGATGGAAGTGCGGATGAACGTAGGAACCGCCACACACAGGTAAGCTTCCTTTGGTAATGCTGTTCTTGTTCTTGCAGGCTGCGCAGCACTCCGGGGATAGCGAGACCACTGAGCGCTGATGGAAGTGCGGATGGATCACAGGTAAGCTTCCTTTAATGCTGTTCTTGTTCTTGTAGGTTCCCGATGGAATCAAGGTCAAAGACTCCAGAGGAAAGCCTCCGGAAGAAGCTGAGGAGCTGGAGCTGGACATGGTGAGCGTTACGCTGCAGGAGTGCAGAATAACGCGAAGCGTGAATCCTAGTTTGGGCGTGGCTTATATAGCCAGCCACACCTGAAGATCGACCACACCCAAAACACTAGAATGCCAGGTTCAGTTCTTGGGGCTGAGTTGAAATGAGGACCTCCATGTTGGATGAAGGTCCCAAGTGTGGTGCTTGCTTCATTTTGAATAATGAGCCTGGCGGCAAAGGCGCCAGGACTGACTCCATGTCATGTGCTGATGGGTCTTTAAGGCCTTTAGAGTCTTTTGGGGGGTGGGGGGTGTTGCCTCACTGCTGTCAGGAGGCTGTTGCCTCCGAGGTGGTCATGAGTAGAGAGCGTGACAGGTGCAGTCTGGCTTTGCGAGGGAAGACCTGCGTTTCCACTGCACGAGGTGAGGTGCTTGATTTTGCTGGTGTGCAGTCTGTCTTTGCGAGGGAGGGCACGCATTTCCGCTGGGGTGCAGCCTGGGCTTGCGAGGGAGGGCATGCGTTTTCGCTGGGGTGCAGCCTGAGCTTGCGAGGTGAAGCGCACCTTCTCTCAGGGGTACTGGATGGTGGGCAAGGGGTGGTGCAGAGGCTTGCGCCCTGTTTGTCCTTTTGCTTGCTTTTTGGTGTGCTTGGGGGCGTGTTGTGGGCATTCTTCACACAGCTTGTTTGTATTCGCACAACGGCTAGTAATACATCTTTAAATCCAGGAATACGTGCAGGGCACAAAATATTTTCTGCGCCACGGCTCATGTAGCATCCTTCTCGGCACGCAGCCAATGCTCCATTTCTGCACCCGATTCCATGAATAGGGCCCATAATGGTTTGCTTGGATTTAAAGTTACTTTCCCCTTTTTTGCAGTGAAAGGTTTTAATTCTATTTGGTGGCAAGGTTTTAATTCACTTCAATATTCAAAAAGTATACATCTTGCTTATGGTTCATTTTCACTTCATCTGTAGTTCAATATTTGTTTGTTTCGCTTTAATTGAATGGTTCGATGTTCAAGACCTTTGAAAAGGTTTTTTTTGTCACACGCGACTTTTAGGGTGAATTCTCAAAATGTGCTAATTTCCCTTATCTTTTGAGACCCCCAGTAACTTTGCTGGATTTCCAGGATTTTTACCTGGGAAGAGTGAGAACCTTTTTTCCCCACTTTTCCATGTATTTCTGATGTGTGTTTTACTTTTGTGTTCTTTGGTTATGGAGTTTTAAAACAAATCCAGTGGCATCATCTTTTTCTGTCTGTCACACAGCACCTTCAGTGCAGTGACATAGGGATGTCTTTCAGACTTCCCCAGGTGTAAATACCTTCTCTGGGACTGACTACTGTCTCGCAGAACCTGTAAAGTTAAATTGACTTTACTAGTCTTTTTAAATTTACTGACCCAGCACACGCTATCTTCCTATAGAGTGCCGGAGGGGTTGGCTAGCTTCCCCTGAGTCAAAACACACGTGTAACAGTCAAATGTTACCTTTTCCTACTTTAAATGGCTGGTGGCAGTGGTTTAGATCAACTACCATGATTTTTCCCGACCGCTAACAACGGTAGCTAAAATGGGTCAGCCATGTTTTTCAATATGGCATCCCAGACCTATCTGTAAAAACAAACTCCGGTCATATTTGTTCGCCATTTCTTTTAGGAAAAGTCCTTCTTGTGTTTAACTCTGTTTAACTCTGCATGCCAAACCAGGTTTGGTCCCTTTGTTCGTTGGCCATTGGCAGGTTTCAGTGCTGAAGCCCTCCTCTGGCGCCTGAGTGTCTGGGATGGACAGGATGTGAGGGAGGTGCCAAAAACTCCCTGTGCTTAGTCTCCTAGGTGACCTGAATGCACTCTGGCTTGATTGGACGGCTGACTGTCCGGCAAGGACAGCCACCCTGCTGTGCGAGTGACAGCCAGCCTGGAATGAATGGGGGAAAACTGTTTAAAAGCAGGTCCCTGGGATTTGGAAAGCAGAGTCGACCACTGGAACGAAAGAACCGAAGATGAGCCGAAGGAAGAGTACTGTGCAAACTCCTGGACGACCGGTGAAGCCCTGCTGCAGGTCACAATTGCCTGAAACTCCATCAACAGACAGAGAAGCCCTTCAAGGTTAACATCTTCACTTGGTTTGGTGGGAACAACCAAATCACAAGCCACCTGGACACCGCCCCCATCTGGTCGGATTTTCATCAGAGTTCTGTTGAAAACCGGATAGTCAGACAGAAGGAAACCAGCTTGTGGACATTAAGGCACTCACATCTTAAACCGACGTCTTGCTAAGCTAAACCTGTTCATTTACTTACCGGTTGTATTTTTGTGGTTTATTAGTGTGTGATATTGAGCTGCTTATGCCAGTGTAATGTTTTCTAACTGACTGAGTAAATAAATGTATATTCTTTTACTAAGAAACCTGAGTAAGTGTTTGTTTGAATCACTGTATTAGTTGGTCCTAGGTGTAACTTGTTCTACTGCTCACTTAAACTCTTGAGATAAGTCTGGCTGCTCGGACATCGCTACCACTTTACTGTGTAGTACAGGCTTGTACCAAAGGTGAAATTGTGCTTACACTTGTAGTCTTAATTGCCTGTAGTGTTCCCAAAGGGTACTGCAGGTGATTCTTCCTAACAGCGACCACTCCGATAGAAAGTATTCACATCTGTTTAATAACTGACAATGAAAGGATCTGAGACTTTTGAAAACATGCTAATCCAAAGCACGCGACCACTCCGATACGAAGTATTCAGGAAGTAAAGAGTTCACACACGCGTAGACCAGGTTTCTCATTCACCAGGAACTCGCTAGTCGCTTTAAGAGCTTGTGTTACAGCACAAATCACACTGCCTTCTGCTTTTAGTGTCAGGGCTCAAGTTCCTGCCCCTCAGACACTCCTGTAGTGGCTCTCCACCACATGGGAATGAGCACTCTGATTAGAAAGGAAAGGGGCAGACCTTCCTGCACGGCTACCTTCACTTTCTTCATTCTGCTCCAGGGAGTACCAACTACCACGCCACGCTGTAGGGTCCTCTGCTGCATACACCAGACTCCTGGTTCTTCTCCTGTTGTTCCCCTTTGCTGTTGGGCAGGGCTCCATTTATACACCTGCAGCTGCTTGAACAGGCTGCATTTGTGGATGATTAATCAGCATGCCTGACCACCATTAAGGGGACATGCCTGACCTTCACTGCTCTTAGTAGGCATCTTCCTCGTCCCAGTACTAGAGTGGTAAAAGAGCATAGTCTTCATTGCTATTAGTTGCCATTTCTTTGTCCCAGTATTGTCAAGTGTCAATTGTGGAGAAATGAGGGGAGCTGTCTTATAACAGCCCATGAAGGTTGGGGAAGTGTTGGATTGGCTGTCAAAAGTGAAAGGGGATACCATGTTTCGCCCAAGGGCACCTGTCATGAGGCCTACCCCCGGGGAACCAGACCAGGTCCAGCAACCCCGGAAGCAGGCATCAAGTTATTTTGAGCATGACCAAAAACCCCTGCTATGGGCTGTTTGGGTGCGGTCCTGGCGCCTATGGCGCCAGGCTCACATGGAGAGTCAGTCCTGGCGCCTATGGCGCCAGGCTCACAGAGTAGAACTTACCTGATGCAGACCATGCTGCAAGCTTACCTGATGCAGACCATGCTGCAGAGCGCCAAGCCAAATGAGGCTTGGAAGGGACTATTTTACCTAGGGACTATTATTTACTCGGGTGGGGCTGGGGAGGAATACTTACCTGGGACTACTTTGGAGGCTATTTAAACCACACCCGAAGAGCAGCACACGCTTCGTGTTATTCTGCATCCAGCAGCGTAACGCTCGCGGTGTCTGCAAGCCTGCATCCAGCCTTCTGCCACGCCCGCCTCGAGTCTGCAGCTCCTAGAAAAAGGGAGGAACAGAGGAGAAGAGGTTAGAATAAGAGCAGAACCTTCAATCCTTACCTGAATTCCGGATTCACCGCGCCTTCGAGCTGGAAGAAAGAAGCATTTTACACACGCCGCCTCGCCTGCTGCAGCGCCGTGCTGAACTCACCGCCCTTCGCAGCATCCTCACGATCCACTGCATCCTTCTGCACGTTCCCGCCGCACTCTGGCACCTAAGAGGAACACAAGAACAGCAAAGGTGAGCCAAGGGAATAAACAGAGGCAATAGTAACTACCCCCACAGACTTACCTGATTACCGCCGGGGGTACTATTCCTCTTCACGGGTCGGCGCAGTCTCCATCACATCCTCGCCGTACCCCAGCCCCTAAGGGGAACAAAAGGACAACAAGGTGAGACAAGGGGACAAACAAGGGGAACTCTTCTCACCACAATAGACTTACCTAATTTTACCACCGGAGGCATTATTCCCAGAACTTCATATTTTCTCTCCACACCTGAATAAGGGAGCAAGCAACAGGTTACATTCTGGCCTTATTTTATTGAACTGGGTAGGATAAGCCAAATCCTACTTGAACTTCGTCAGCTACCACGAGGAACTCTTCGTTGGGGTCAAGCTGCAAACTGCAAGGAATCGGACAAGAGTGAAAGTCAGACATGTGAACTCTTATGAACTACATACTTTTCGGAGTCAATATTGTTCTGGAACTCACCAATTCCTTCGAGCCAGTGAAGCAACTGGTTATCAACACGCCCCTGCGCTCAATGCAGGATGGAGAGCCCATCTTTTCAAACCATCAGGTGAGACTATAAGAGGGGACATCAAAAGTGATCTGTGGGGAGAACAGCAGGGGTGGGGGGATTTACGCTCAACTCCACGGGTGGTTAATTCCCTTTCTCCATTTGCAGAAGAATATTCCTACGGGCCAAGCAAACGAAGCTAGGTGGGCCAGTCCAGTCCGTCATCTCGGCCCTACGCGTCACATTGGTGGAGACCGCAGCTGTCCAGTTCAGATCGACGCCTCTGTGGGAGCCAGGTGAGCGTAACAGCATCCCACTCTTTCTCACCCTCCTTCTGGGTCTTCAAGGCTTGTTTTATCTCCTGTTGTTACTCTGACCAAAGGGAATGGGGTAACAATATCCAATCAAGGCTTCTTGGACCAGGGATTCATTACGGAATGGAAACGGGGGATACTGCGTCTTGCCTGAGGACATTTCATTCCCCCTCCCCAAGAACACTTCACCCAGGTGATCCTCCCTCGCTTCTGCACCCCCAGGGTCAGGATCCAAAAGTGATGGCCTTTCCCTGGCCACCTGCACAGAGGATCCAAGGAAAGTAGATGTGAGAACATCCTCAGGTTTCTCACAGATCCCACAAAAAAATCCCAGATCAATTTGTTTATTTTCCCCAGTGAGATCTTTAATTTGTATTTGTATTTTATTTATTTGTATAGCGCGCTAGGCCAGAGGGCAACCAGGCACATATCTTAAGGCACAGGGTACAAAATGGCATTAATACAGTTACAGGCAAGGATTAAGTTCACAGGTGAGAATGAAATGCCCATAGTACAAAAGTGGCAAATATGCAGGTACCGGCAAAACATTGTAAGAGATCAAGCAGAAAAGTGCAAGTTGTGCGGTTGTCGTGGAGCAGGTGGCTTAGGCTGGTGGTAGGTGGGGGTGGAAGATAGCCAAAACTTGACTTTGTGTTTGAAAAGTGGGGCGGATGGGATAGTTCTGATGGACAATGGCACAGAGTTCCAGAGTTTGGGCGCGAGGACTGGGAAACTGACACCTCCGGCAGTCTGCAAGTTGTATTTAGGAATAGTGAGCGATTGTGCTTGGGAAGATCTTAAAGTCTGTGCAGGAATGTACTGTGAGAAGCGGGAAGTTAAATAGATAGGGGCCTGGTTGTTGACACATTCATGAGTAAGAGTCAGTGATTTGAGCGAAATTCTTTGGGCAACAGAGACCCAGTGTAAGCCCTTCCTAGTCTCAGAGATGTGCGCCGATCTAGGAATATTGAGGGCTGCTCTGATAGCATTATTTTGGGAGATCTGCAGCTTGTTGAGGTTGCGTTGGTTGGTTCCTAGATAAAGTGCATTGCAGTAATCAAGTTTAGATATAACCAATGTCCTGGCAAGAGTAATGCAGTTCTGGGTGGAGAGGAACGGGCGGCAGGCTGTAATCATCTTACAAGTGTAAGCCGAGGCAGCGGCTACTGCATTTGTTTGTCGAGTCAGGGGCAGTGTGGAATCAAGGTAGATGCCTAAAGTTTTGGTCTCTTTAGCCACTTTGATGGCGTTACCATCAATGTTGAAGGTGCTGAAGGATGGGTCATGCTTGCTAAGTCTTTTTTGGGTGCCAAGGATGAGGAGCTCTGTCTTGTCGTCATTGTGACAGAGCTTGTGATGTGCCATCCAAGCTTGGACGACTTGGTATACGTCGTTCAATGCTTTGGCGTCTGCAATGTAGTCACCAGTGATGGGGATGAGTATCTGGGTTTCATCTGCGTAGTTGGTGTAGGTAACACCCAGATAGTCAAGCACATCGAACAATGGTTTGGTAAAGACATTGTAGAGCGTAGGAGATACACACGGCCCTTGAGGAACACCACATGGGACTGGAGAGGGGTCAGCAGATGCAGTGGGAGAGAATACTCTCATGAGTCTATTGTCCAGGAAGGATCTGATCCAGTTAGTGGCATTATCCAAAAAGTGGGCAGCCGATTTCAGGTGTTGGCATAGGATTTGGTGATTGACCAGATCGACTGCTGCAGAGAGGTCCAGGAGTAGTAGTGGGGCTAGTTTACCATTATCTACAAGTCCTCTATTTGAGTTTTCAGATCTAATAAGGCTGTTTCTGTCCCATGCCAAGGTCTGAAATTGGTAGGTATGGATGAATCAAGTGTGGGCTTTTTCAGCAGAGGGATGACCCAGTCGTCCTTCAGATTGTTGGGGACAATTCCGGAGTGAAATGAGGAATTGATGAAGGTGGTGATGAAGGGAGCAAGGTCATGGGCAGATTCCTTAATGATAGGAGCTGGGCAGGCGTCACCTTGGCAGTTGGAAGGTTTAAGGTTTCTGATAATTTTTTCAACCTCAAGGATAGCAAGAGGAAGGAAGTTAAATGGAGGCTGGGTGAAGGTGGTAGAGTTTTTGGGTGGAAGAGGTTTAGATAGGAGGGAGTTTTGTTTGGCATTCATTTTGGCTTGTAGGGTGGTTATTTTGGAAAGGAGAGCATTTTGGATGCTATTGCACCAGCAGCTGTCTTTGTTGCAGGTATCTGGTATGGGCGAAGAGGATTCTAATTCTTTGAGAATTTTGAATAACTCCTTCGTGTTGGATTCAGCTTGCGAGATACGCAGGTTGTAGGTTTCTTTTTTAGCCTGTATGATGGCTTCCTTGTAGTTAAGGGATGCGATGGAGAGGTTGTCTTTGTTAGAAGCGCAAGGGTGACTATTCCAGAGTGATTCCGCCTTGCGTTTTTCTTTACGCAGAGCTCTGAGTTGTGGAGTGAACCACGAATTCAGGTGAGCTCGTTTTTTAGCGTTCCTAAGTTTGAGCGGGGCTATGGTGTCAATGGCTTTGAGCAGTGTTCAATTGAAGGTGTCCACTAAGACCGTAGGGTCATTGTAAGTTGTGGCACAGTTGTTCAGAATGGGTAGGATAAGCGCGAGTAGCTTGTCCCTGGTGATATCCTTTTTGTTCCTGGTGGGAATAGAGGGGGCTATTATAGGTTTGGTGCTGGGAATGGTGGCTGGCAGATGGAAGATAATGACGTGGTGGTCGGACCAGGCACAGGCTGAGTTGGAGTTTATCGTAGTATTTCAGTTCAAGTCTACGATCCAGTCGAGCGTTCTGCCTTTGTTTGTTATGCGAGGGTTCAAGGTTACGTTGTTGAAAGCCTAGGTTTGACACAATACTTGCAACTTCTGTGGCCATCAGATCCTTAGGGTCAGACAGTCCAAGATTCAGGTCTCCTAGTAGCTTTTAAAGCTTGAAGGGGAACCATTCTACCAATGTAGTTGATGCGTGGGGTGGCCGTTATCTTCAAAGCATTCACTTATCCCCATAGGGATAGCTTAAGTGAGTCCCATCTCGCCAAATTCAATGCTACTTTGCTGACAGCTGTCTTCAAATTCTCCATCATATCCACATCAGTTATTAAACAAATACCCAGATACAGGGTCCTGTGAGGACACCAATGAAACCAGTGATTCGTCAAATCAGAATTCTGACACGATATAGAGCAAGGAATAGCTTCTGAATTGAGCCAATTTATTGTATAGCCAGATAAACTACCAAACCTCTCTATTTGCTGCATTTGGCCAGGCACTGAGTTTGAGAGATCCAGTAAAACCAGCAATAGATTATCAGTATACAACCATAGCGTCTGCAATATGCCATTGAAATGAACGCCCTTGATCCTGTCATCTTTTCTGATTGCAGTAGCAAGTAGTTCCAAAGCTAAAACGGACAGCAGGGGAGAAAGAGGGCATCCCTGACGCATACCCCTCCCCAACTCAAAAGTCTTAAAACAAATCCCATTAGTCATCACTGCTGCAGTTGGTGTGGAATATAATAGATTAACCCATCTCAGACATTCAGATCAGTGGTCAAAGTGTAAGACAAGAAGTAGTGGTTCCCTGCTAGCCTGCCCCGCTCCTCACAAACCCCATTGCCCTGCCCCTTGCACACACAATGCAAACCCACAAACAGTGCCTGATGTTTAAGGGAATGTTCAGTGCAGTGCACTGAAAGTGCAAGTTTCAACTTCTTCCTACAATGTTATTTTAAAACGAAACCGGTCCGGAATGGTTTCTTTTTAAAATAAAAGTATAGGAGCTGTAAAACTTAATTTTAAAAAGTAGAGGAGCACCGCTCCGAACCGCTCCCGCTCACTTCGACCACTGATTCAGACCCAAAGTCCATCTTCTCAAGAGTCATAAACATGAAGTTCCAGTTCTGCACTGGGTCAAATGCTTTCTCTGCGTCCAAAGAGAGTGCTGCAACCGCAGTTTTTAACTTGCCACTGTCTGTCAAAGTTAGTATGAGCTTTCTCATATTTGTCACTGAATGCCTCCCTAACAAAGCTTGTTTGGTTTGGGTTTACAAGACTGGGTAACACATCCTCCAAGACCTTCAATAATATTTTACTGCCCGAATTAATAAGGCTTAGAGGTATGTAGCAGCTCAAAGATTTATGACATTTTTCTTTTTTTAAAAAGATTGAAATTGAAGCATGCCGTAATTATCTTGGAAGCACGCCTTTGCTCTCACACAGTTTAACCATATTCCCAGAAGACAAAAAAACACTATCTAGCATTATCCTATAAAATTCAGCTGAAAGTCCATATGGACCGGGGCACTTTCCCAAGTTGAGACTGTGTGCAGCTTTTTGAGTTAATCTAATGGAGAGTCTAACACCACCCTTTCCTACCCTGAGAGCTTCGGTATGCACACCCCATCAACATAGTGTGTGGTCCCTTTCTTAATAGGAGATTCAGTGTTAACATTTTCATAACTCCTCAACTCATCATTGATCACGGTAGGATCATAAGTCACACACCCTGACCATTTCTCTATAGGGCAGATAGCTCTACTCCATTTCATAATTCTTAGATAATGAGCTAACAGATGACTGCACTTTTCCCCTTTTTCAAAATAAGCACGCCTTTTCTTTTTCTTCTGCCTTTTTACTTAACCACATATTTAGGTCATATTTATGTTGAATGAGTTCTCTCTTATTTATTTCATCCGGGTGAGCCATCACATCCTTCTCTAGAGTGTTAATGAAAACCCCCAGCGATTCCAGCTGTGGTGCTTGGGACTTCTTCTTTTTTCTAGAGAGGCTCATCAAAAACACCCACATAACACACTTAAACGTTTCCTAAACTATATGATAGCTGACTTTGCTGTTCCTATTAGTCTTAATAATTGTTCGGCCTCCTGTACCAACAAGACTGTTATAACCTCATCTTCCAGAATGGAAGTGTTCATTTTCCAAAAGGAGTTCTCCTGCTCATGTAATCTAATGAGAAATCCAATTTAATTGGAGCATGGTCAGAGCTGAGTATGCTCTCGATCTCGGCCGAAAGGAAATTTCGAGTGTCATAACCAGCTGTTAAAATATTATCGATTCCTGAGTACACATTGTGTGCTCCTGAATGGAAACTATGTTCTCTCCCGGTAGGGTGTTCCAGTCTCCAAACATCCAATAGATTACATTCCATCGTCAAAGACTTCAGGGCTTCCCTGTTCCTTTTGCTTTCCCCATGGGCACTTCTATTATTACGGTCCAAAAAGGGTCCTAGAACCTCATTGAAAGCTCCACCTAACAATATGTCTTGAAACCTATATTTTGTAAATTTTGGCTGACTTCCCTGAAGAATGTATAGTTCCCAGACGTAGGGGCATAATGTTGTACAATACTATATCGGATTCCTGTAATTTGAACACTACCAATACTAGTCTTCCTTCTAAATCTTAATGCGAAGAAATCACCAAACCTGGCAGATTTATCCTGAGTAGAATCATCACCCCTTGAACTGGAGGAGTAAGAGGAGTGTATCACCTGATCCACCGAATAACTGCAAATGTTTGAGCCTCTGAGTCAGTCGAATGGGGTTCTTGCTAGAGTGCAATATCAGCCTGCAGGTGTCTCAAATTAGTCATCTTTTTTCTCTTTATTGGATTGTTAACTCCGTTCACGTTCCATGAGACAATAGACAGTTTATCTTTCGTGACTGGAGTCCTGCTCATACTGAAGTGCCCTTTCAGAAATAAACAGAAAACCTAGGTGGGAGAGGAACAAATAAAAATTGAAAACCCCAGAAAACGTAAACAGTAGCAGAACTAACCATCGTAACCGCTCTCCTTAAAGCAGTCCTCCTTTATCCTGGAGAATAAGACACATATATACCCTATATATCACTTGCTAAAATAAAAGTATAACATCATAATGCTTGATGAACCTTATTACGTGAATATCCACAAGCCCACAACCATCAGAAACCATCCCTCCCATAGATAACCAAATCACTGTGTCAGAAGACATCCAAACATATATGTCAGAATACCAGCATAACCAGCCCTGAATGCTGTGAAGTCCAGTGAGGAGGTCTCACTCATTCATTCATCCACACACTGCATTGGTGTATTCCCCGCCGAAGAAGGACTTCCTAAATTACAATTACCTACTTGACCAGCAGATGTAATTGAAATACGTTCTAGGGTGATATCTAATCTGTCGCATTATTGCTCCTACCTGCTTTCCCACAGGTGTACCTTCCCGGCCTTGCTCCGGACATGACGAGTCCCCGCAGAGCACTCCAAGACACAGAGTACATCAGAGGAATTGACCTTAAGGCGTCACACAACAACTACTTGTCATGGAGCCGGAAGGGGAATTCATCAGGAATCGAGTGGAGCATCGAACCTTCAGCACCTCGAGACGGAATTAAAAGTAAGTCATCTGTTAAACTGCAGCAACTTGCAATGCCATTTTCGATTCAATGTATGAAGAAACAAAAATCCAAGTAAACATTAAAAAATAGTAATAACATGAATATTGAATAGTTGCTTACATTGAGGTGGAGGCATCAGCTCCATTAACCCAATCCAGTGCCTCCTTAGAATCCTCAGTACTTCTTGCCCCTTCTGATAGAAAAATCTTCAGTATGGCAAGTTTGACTAGAATCACTGTAATATTACTCTCCTTCGTCAGCTGCTTGGACTCTCCAAAGGTTTTCCTCAGCATAAGCCCAGAATATGGCTAAGGATTTGCCCCTGTACATTATTTGACCCTTATCTCATGCAGCTTTTAGGACTCTCTTTGGCAGACACTCTTGGAAATACCACCATAGTTGGTTGTTAATACATTTCCCAACTCTAGGCAAAGTTCACATCAATAGACTGAAAAGTGTCTGGACCATATAACTCCTGTAAAAAACACACAACATAATCCTCCATATTCTTATCCATATCTCCCCTCTCATCTAGAACCACCACTCTCAAATGGTGATGTCTGCCTTTCAGGTCCAAATTAGTGTTTTTCGCTTGTATCCTTGCCATCTCACGATTAATGCCATTATAGAATCGCAAAGTGCTTAATATCTCTGAGGCCAATGCCCCTGTTTCCTGTTCAGTCTTGTTAATTCTACCCTGAAGGTTTGTAACCTCGATGGAGAGATCCATTAGGGTAGATTTAATGTCCCCAACATCCTGCGCCACTTTCAGCAGAAGCGTATAATTGTCTTTAGAGCTCAGGTTTTCCTCCATCTCTGCATAAGGCTATCAGCTGCATAAATCTTCTTTTTGCTTATGTTCATTATCTTTAAAGATATATATAAATGTGGAGGACAGGAGCTCCTGGCTTAAGCTGCTACTTGGTCAGCCAACATTACAGACTCCTCGCAGAGACCTAGTTTTTATCAGCGCTGTACCCAGAGATGTCCTATAGCCCACTTGATTGCTAACGCCTCTACCTCTATTGTGGCATAGTTTATTTTCACAACGGAACCACGTCTGGCTAATATACAGCACAGGGTGTTCAATTTCATCATATATATGGGACAACACAGCACCTAGTATGACTTTTGAGGCATCTGTTTGGAGCGTAAACTCTCTGTTGAAGTTGGGCATTCTTAGGACTGGTTCACTACACAAGATGGCTTTAAAGACGTCAATACAGGCTTGATCTTCTTCTCCCCACTTTTTTTGTGTGGTTCTGCATTCTTTAACTTGTCAGTGAGACATGATCTAATAGAGGAAAAGGTTGGGATGAACCTTTGGTAACAGCCTTCTAAACCTAAAAAGGCCCTTAGTCTCTTTCAATTTTCGGGATGGGAGCTTCTTTGACTGCCTTAACCTTTTCTATTTGAGGTTGAACCAGTCCGTTACCTACAAAGAAAACCAGGTATTTAACTGCCGACTGGGCAACAATGCATTTCTTTGGGTTAGCAGTAAATCCAGTCTGTTTCAAGGCTTGAGTGATTTGGCATAGATGTCTCATATGTTCCTCCCATGTCTGACTATAGATTACTATATTGTCTAAATAAGCCCTGCTAAAGATGGAATAGGGTTGGAGAAATTGGTCCATCAACCTTTGAAAGGTGGCTGGGGCACTGTGAAGCCCAAAGGGAGGTACTTTAAATTGGAATAGTCCCCTAGGGGTGGAGAAGACCGTCTCTTTCCTATCTTCAGGGTTCAGAGGGACCTGCCAATAAGCCTTGGTCAGATCAATCATGGAGGTGTAAATGGCCGTGCTCAGTCAATCAATTATATCATCAGTCCTTGGCATAGGATAATTGTCGAACTGGGACACAGAGTTTAATTTCTGGAAATCTATGCAATATCTCCATGATTTATCTGGTTTGGCTAGCAGGATTATCGGGGAGGATCACGGACTCTGAGATGGTTCTATTATATCAGCTGCTAGCATCTACTCCACCTCTTGTATTACTATTTCCCTGTGAGCTTATGGGATCCTCTAGGGTCACAGATTGATGACTATACCAAAGAGTGTTCGAATTTGATGATAAATCCCCTTGACTCTCTCTGATTCATCACTAAAACCCTCAGGGAATTGATTAAAAAGTTCTTGGATATCTTCTTGTCATGAAAATGCGTGCATGGAAGCTTTGGACCAGCTGGAAACTCTGCCATTGAAGTTCTGCTACGTTTCGTTGTAAACGTTCCATCGCGGACCAGCTTCTTTACTGGGGTCATGTGATCGCTATTTACAGGGCTTGCTCCGCCCCTTCCTGGCGTTGCAACCCTCGTTGTTTTTCCACTTTGGTTACTGATGCTAGTTTTCATCTGCTCTACGTTTTTTCCTGTGTCCGTGTTCTGCCTCCCTGGCTTTTTCCCTGCTATCGAGCTGATTCCTGAAACCCTTTCTTACCATTCGTAGGGCATATTGGCAACCTCCGAGAACAGACCCTATCTCTTTGACAAGAAGGGTACCTCCAAGCTCGCTCAGAGGATGCCATATCAAGCCCTTCAGATCCATCCGCCTCTTCCTCTTCAGGTGAGAGTGAAGGGGAACTTGGGGTGAGCTGTGACAGTTTTGTACTGGGAGATACGCTGGTATTAAGTTGAGGTCTCCCTATTCCTCCAATATGAGCCTTCTATCAGGTTGGGATACCTGGTAATTACATGGACCAGTCTACTCTAATATTTCATAGTGGCCGAGCCAGCGAGACAGCATCTTATGTTCGGACGTGGGGAGGAGTACAAGGATGTTCTGTCTGATGGAGTAAGATTGCTTTACCCTTATTTTTTTTATCATAATGGTTCTTTTGATGTTCTTGAGCTTTGGCCAGATTAAAATGTACTATATCTCTAATGAGTGTTCCTTGTGTTAGGTAAGTAATTGTTTACAGCAATTTATAAAATGTGCTTTAAAAGTAAGATTGCTCAGAGCCACTTGATATGATAAATTATATTATATGATATGTCATTCATAATGCGCCTCTACACAAGTGTTTCTAGGCGCGACAATACAAGGGAGGACGAGACAAACAATCGTACTAGGCCTTGTGCCATTCAGATCATGAACGCGCGACAATGCAAAGAGCAGGGGGAAGGGAAAAGAGGGAATTGCCAGGGAGAGGGAAGGGGGAAGTGCAATCAGGGCAGCATTATTCTGAGTCAGTGCAGCCAGGGCAGTGGGCAAGTGCAAGGAGGCAGGGGACTGTAGGGTTACAGTTACAGCCCCTAAGTGTGCGGTAGGCCCAGAGGCAGTGCACAGGAGACTGAACATGAAGGAGACTCTGAGGGTAGTCAAGCAACCAGTGTGTGCAGCAGACAGTTAGGCCAGCAGGGGAGAGAGAGCAAAAGCAGAGGAGAAAAGGAAGGTCTTGAGCTAACGTGGCCGGCTCAATTTTGAGAGGGGCAGGGAGGCCATACCGGAGGGGGAGGCACCTGCAGAGGAGAGAGATCTACCCCCCACACGCTGCCTGGAGAAGCGTCTGACCCTCAGAGAGTTGGAGGTAGCTGAGAGAAGGGTTCGAGAAGGAAGGTATTTTGGGAGACAGTTGGATGTAGTGAGGGCCCCAGCCCCAGAAAGCCTTGTGGACGATGCAGAGGATCTTGAGCTTGATCCTTTCAGCCACCCGGAGCCAGTGGAGAAATATCAAGGCTGGAGAAATACAGTCCTTGGGCTTGAGGCCAAGGACAAGTCTTGCAGACCTGTTCTGGATTAGTTGCAGAGGGCAGAGGGTGGAGGAAGGCAGATTGAGAAAGAGGCAGTTGCAGAAGTCCAGCCCAGAGAGAACCAGGGCTCTGGAGACAGTGAGCTTCTGGGGGAAAGTGAGAAAAGGAGGGAAAGCTCTGAGGAGGTGCAGCTGGTAGTGGGATTTCTTGGCAAGGTCTGTTATGTGTGGCGAGAAGGACAGAGTGGAGTCGAAGATGACACCAATGTTTTTTGCCTCGCAGCAAGAGGGCCCAAGGGAGGCGGCCAGAGTGAGAGAGGAAAAGCGAGACAGGGGTCCCAATGAGAAGGATCTCCGTTTTACTGGCATTAAGGTATAGATCGTTGGAGCTGCATCAATCCTGAATCGCGGATAGACAGTCAGGAATGAGCGAGAGAGAAGAGGAGGCTTGGGGGAGCATGAAAGTGAGCTCAGTGTCATCTGGATAACACTGAAAGTTAGAGGAGAAGGTAGAGATCAGGTGGGCCAAAGGGGGCCAAGTAGACATTAAAGAGCCAGGGTGAGAGGATAGATTCCTGGGGAACACCACATGTGGAGAGAGAATTGGTGGAGAGAGATCCAGGACCTGATCTGTGATGCCCAGGTTCTCACACAGACGGTTGATCAGGATGGTGTAATTGATCATGTCAAAAACAGAGGAAAAATTAAGGAGGATGAGGAAACATGGTAGGCTGGAATCAAGATTAGTGAGTAGATATTCACGGGTGTTCAGGAAAGCAGTTTCCGTGCCTCTTGCTGCTCTGTAGCTAGACTGATGGTCATGGAGACAACCATCACATTCAGTGTGGGGAGTAAACTGGGAGATGGCCAGCTTTTCCAGATATTTGTCCAGGAAAGGAGTGGTAGGGACCTGGTGATAGTTTGCCTGACAGGTAGGATTGGCAGAAGGCTTTTTAAGGAGGGAGTGCACAAAGGAGTGCTTGAGGAGAGAGGGGAAATATCCAATGGCGAAAGAGTGATTGCAGAAATCGGCCAAGGTGGGAGCGAGGGTGTCAATGTGGTCCTTGATTGTTCTGGAGGAGCAGGGGAGCACCTGTTTGGACGACACTTGATAGATCAGACTTTTCTAGAAACATTGCCAGGTATTTTCAGAGAGAAAAGACGAAAAAGGAGGAGGAGAGGGGGAGGCAGCCACAGAGGGGTGGAGGGGGCTGAGAAAGGTAGAGTGAGAGGCGGAGGAGAGAGGACAGGATGTCCTGTGTTTTAGTGGTGAATTGAGAACCAGAGCCATGCAGAGGGCCTGGGAGGGGACACAAGAGCTGGAGGATTGGCCAGCTTCTTGCAGATTTTAAAGAGGGTGGCCGTGTTGTTAGAGGTGCAGAGACACAGGCTTGAATGTGGACTCTCTTCTTGGACAGGACAGAGAGTCTGTATTGCCTTTGGAGCAAGCGGCAGGCCAGTTTGTCAGTGGATGCACCCAAAGCCCTCAGCTTCCTCTCAGCCACCCTGCACTTGTATTTCAGGGTTGGCGAGTTCGGGGTCATTCCAAGAGTTGCACTTGGAGGTAGGCTTTAGACCGATTCTCATGACAGGGGCAAGCACGTCCAGAGTGTTGTAGATAGAAAGATGCAGGTTAGAGAGAGCTGTATTGGAGTGTGAGTCAGCTGCAAGCGTAGGAGGAGCAGAGAAAGTAGAGGCAAAGGCATCCACTGACACACACTTTATGGGCCAAATGACCGAGAAGGTAGGTGGCACTCCTGGAGTGGGCTTAGCCTGAGGGACAGAGAGTTTCAGGTGAGAGGAGAGCAGAAAGTGGTCAGTCCAAGAGAGAGAGAGGAGTGGTGAGAGGGTTAGAGAGGGGGCTGTCTGAGGAGATGAGAACATTCAAGGTGTGTCCAGCAGAGTGTGTCGGGTATTGTACGTTTTGAGCGTATCTAAACGGTCGCACGTACAAAAAGGTCTAAAAATGCTACCATCAAAGGTTCGAAAACCAAAAGTTCGAACCTTTGGTGGTAGCATTGCAGATAAGTAAAACAAAAATACTATGTGGCATAATGAGCAGGGTGTTGCAGGGACACCCCTGGAGCCCACCCAAGAAAAAAAAACGGGGGCTGTGGGGTTGTCCCCGCAACACCCTGCTCACTATACTTCACAGTATAGTGAGCGGGGGTTGTGGGGGAAACCCCTGCAGCCCCCGTAAAAGAAAAAGAAAAAAAAAAAAAGAAAAAAGAAAAGGACCCTGCAGCACCGGTTCACGATCACAGAAGTGAAAGGGAACTAGCATAGCAGGGACTCAGCGTGAAGAAAAAGGTAAGTGTTTTTTTTATGTTGGGGGTGTGTTGAGGGTGTGGGTCGGGGGTGTGTTGTGGGTGTGTTGTGGGTGTGGGTATGTACGTGTGTTCTCATGAGAAAGGTGCAAACGTTTGGTGGTTCGCACCTTTCCCATGCAAACTTTCCGGCCACAGGCAAATCAGCTGCGGTCAGATCACGTAGATCTCTGTGTCAGACCAGTGGGTAGAATGAAGAGAGAGAGAGAGAGTTGCAGAGGTTGCGGAAGCACACAGAGAAGTGATTAGAAGCCTCCAGATGGATATTGAGGTCTCAGAGGAGGAGAAGTTGAGAGGTAGAGGCAAGGAGAGAAGAGGAGAGGTCAGCCCACTCTAAGAGGAAGAAGGCAACCTGGCTAGGTGGCCCGTATATGGTGGCCACTGTCAGAGAGAGGCCAGGAGAGATAGCCTGCAGACCATGCATTCAAAGGAGGAGTAGGCCTGTGAAGGAATGACAGAAGCAGTGACCCACTTCAGAAATATCAGAGCTACTCCACCTCCTGATCGGTTGGTTCTGGGTTTGGAGAGGATCTTGCAGCCATCAGGGAGGAGAGTGTCAAAACTCGTGACAGAGTTGGCCGTGAACCATGTCTTGGTGAGAGCAAGGACATCCAGGTCAAGTTCTTCGAGGAGGTGGCAGATGTCAGAGGAGTGTTTGACAGCAAAGCAAGAGTTCAGAGTAGCGACGTGGAGCAGGTTGCCACATTTGAAAGACTTCCAGGGTTGGGTACATGATTGAGGTACGCCCAGCAGAAGTGGTAGAGGGGCAGAGGTGGTAGCATGAGGTGGCATAACAGCCAGAGAAGATGAGGAAGGTGCTAGAGAGGCAGTGGAGGAAGGAGGTGGTAGAGGATCCTGAGAGGTGCTAGTAGGAGTAGCAGGAGAGTGAAGCATGTTGATAAGACGCGGGAGATGCCTATCAAAAAGGAGGAGTTTGGGCTGAGTGCCCTGGACCAAGACGGTGCCATTTAGATAGACATTAATGATGGTATTGGAGGTGTGGAAGGAGGCCAGTAAGACCTCCCACCGAGAGCCACCATTAAAGGGAAAGGAAGAGATAGGAGAGAGAGCCAAGACCATAGGAGGGGTCCATAGGTATGGTGAGGGAACAACAAAGAGGATGTCAGTGAGAGTCTGTCTAGAGGAAGCACTGATGTAGGTATCAGCGATAGGGAGGCCAGCGTGGGAGACCAGGATGTCCCTCATGAACATCTTCCTTGCAGACTATTTGAGAGGGATAGGATAGGAGATAGAGATTCACGCTCTGAAACACTTGTGTACGAGCGTGATACAAATAAAATATCATATCATATATCATATCAATAGCAGTTAGAGAAGATGGGTGAAACGGAAAGCAGGATAGAGGGTGCAAGGAAGGAAAGTAGAAGGAGGAGGGGGCAAAAGAGGGAAGGAGAGATGCAAAGCCCAGCGCCACACAACGCAGGATGCGCCGGTGGGGGGGTTATACAGTAGGGCGCACACAGGGGGAAGGAGACAAGTGACACGCAGTAGTACAACAGTACCCCCAGCGGGGTGGGTACCTAAAGAATGGGAGAGGGCCTAATGGGACACAGTTAACAGTACAACAGTAACCACAAAGGATGGCAGCCTAGAGAGGGGAGGGAGCCTAAAGGGAAACAGTTCACAGTACACCAGTAACCACAGTAGATGGGAACCTACAGAGTGGGAGAGAGCCTAATGGGACACAGTTCACAGTACAACAGTAACACAGTTGAAGGTGACCTATGGATTGGGAGAGAGCCTAGTGGGACACAATTCACAGAACAACAGTAACCACAGTGGATGGGACCGTAGAGAGTGGGAAAGAGCCTAATGGGTCACAGTTCACAGTACAACAGTAACAGCAATTGAAGAGGACCTAGAGAAGGGACACAAAACACAAAGTAAGGCTAACTGCTAGAGAGGAGAGCCTAGGGTTGTACAGAGACAGAGTACATTATGTCAGATGATTAGGTGGAAGTACGCGCAAAGGCTGGGTAGTTTAGTAGAATGCAGTAGTGGCTGCTCCCCCTGCTTGCACCTTCTCGGTTTATAACAGATACGCTGCGTAGATTTAGCGCAACGTGCAACGTATCAAATGGGCAGCATCTCCTGCGGTTCTGCGGTGCACAGCTATGCAGCCTTGTCCTGCGCAGGCTTTGCTGCAGAGGGTCCGATCCTCGGTCTATAAAGGATACGCTGCGAGGGCGTAGCGCAATATATTTGTTTTTATGTTTTACATTCCAAAGTTTTAATAAAGACGAAGTAAGTTTAACACAGCCTTGACTTGATATTACGAAGAGTTAAAAACGTTCATGAATCAAATCAGATATGCCATTTACAGTATTGTTTCATGCAAAGCAGGTCTGAATACTGAGCCTAAAAAAGCCATGTCACAGCTTTAAATCATCATAGCAGGACCCAAACCTCTTGAACTAACTGATTTCACTCTTGTACATACATTTACCTTATGCCATCACAGGGGTGTTGAACACCTCTGCTCATCGGTCTTGGTCAATGGGTAAATAGGTGACCCCCATACCCATCAAATCCACTTTAATAGCAGCATAGTCTGCCTCCTTAAACTTATTTTGTCATGGGTGAAACACATCACCCTCATTACGAGTATGGCGCCAAGAGGTCAACTTTGTTACGCCCAATTTTACCACTATGTAAATTATAAGGTCGGACCTGGAGTGGAGGATTTACCTCCAGGGAAATCCTGGAGGTAAATTCTGCCACTCACCGCCCAAAAATCAGCACAATCGGTGGATTACTGCAGCAGTAATCCTGCTAATAAAGCCCCATTGAGTTCAATGGACTCAGAAATAATGGGGAATCACACCGCCACTTGTAATCCGCCGGTAATTCCGCTGAACCAAGTGGCGGTAACGGTAATTGAGTTGGACGGTATTGCAGCGGATTTACTGCCAGGATACCACCCAACTCGTAATGAGGCCGCATCATGGTCTCTCTCCTTCCCAAGCCCTCTCCCCCAAACATCTGCTTTCGATGAGTGAGAGTAAGCCCAGAGCAGAATTGATCTCAGACCGCACACTGTTCCAGATGTTGTGCACACTCACTGAGCTTCACAACGTGCAGCAGTGTGCCGGGGGCACATATGTGTAAGCCCAGCAGCTGTCCAAATCAATCATCTCCTTTCTGAATGAACGTCTTCACTGGTGTCCAATATGCTTGGTGCATGATCTTGGCTTAGCACACCCGTATTTAACCTCCATGAATGTTAGTTTTCCTGTTGAACTGGCTAGGTGATGGGAACATGCAGCCTGTGATTTAGGGGGTAAAGCTTTAGGTCAGTAGTTCTTGATATGATGTCTTGCGAATTGTACAATTGTTTGGTGGCGCTGCCCTGCTGTGACAGGGATCTGGCAGTAGGTGGCAGCATGCATCTCCAGGAAGGTAGTAGCTGTACCACAGTGACTACATGATTGACAGGGGGTTAGCTGGATTTGACCAATGACTTGCTCCAGGACAGAAGTGCAGGGGGTGCCTGAAAAGGTGAAGGTGTGAGCTAGTGTAAGGGAGCACATTTGTTTCAGGCGTGTGATGCTGTGAGAGGCTCCTCATAGGATTTACTCATAATCTTCCTTCGTAGTGGGTGGGGGGGAGACTCATAACACATAATTACAGAACACTTATGTGACTCAAGCCATAATGTCAGAAGTCCCTGAAGGAGTTTGACCTATGGGTTTAGGCATGGGTGAGGCACTCGGGAAAGGTATTGGACATAATTATTGATTGAGGAATGAGGAACTGATAAGAAGGGAGTGGGTTTCACTGAGTACAAAAAACGCAAACCAAAACCAAAAAAGCAGTTTCAAACTATGCATGAAAAAGTGTAAGTTGGAATGACATCACCCATGTGACCAGAGGGGCTCTCTTGCCTTCTTTAAATAAGGAAGCACAGAGACAAGGTAAAGTTATGACAGGGATGGAGGTGGAGTGCAGTATACAAGACGCTGATGGCGGCTAGCCTCTTATACTCAAGGTGAATCCATACAGGTGTACACTGGAATATGAGAACACGAGGAGGGTGGCCACTCAGTCAGCTACAAACTAAATTATGTATACATATCCTTAAGGCGGTTTCTCCCTCCAGGTGAGAGTCAGAGTGAATTCCCTGTGACAATAGAATACAAGGGGAAAGAACATCACAAGTAGCCGCATTTTTTTTTTCATTTTATTTTTTTATTTGATATGGTTGAATTTAATCAACCTTTCAAAACATGAATGATTAAAACATATAACAGAATAATCAAGAAATTTTGGAAACAAATAATTAAACAACACTAATCATTAAAACATACATAACAGACAATTATTTACGACAACCTAGAACAGTTACAACATAGACAAAACAAAAAAAATATGAAATCGAAAATCCAAAGAGCCAAAAAAACACAAAGCTAAACACATGTCAAAAAAACATTAAAGAAAACATTGCGAAATGTTTCCATATATTGGCAATGTCTGGTGAACGCTGTTAATCTCTGTGGTAACAACACACTACACTCTGCAGCCGCATTAAGAATCGCTTTTTTACTAGGAACCTGGCTACCTTATCGGGTTCCAAGTTGATCAACAGGGAGGAGAATTGTAGAAGGAGCCTTTTGTGTGAAAAGAAAGGTTTTACATTTATTAGCGGGGAGAGTGCACTGTTTAAGGTACAGCACTATGGATTAATGACTATATTTGATGACTGTACTTGATCCAGTGAGCCATGCATGATTTGCCGGCAACTGTGTAATACTTTGTGTCCTTGAGCCTAATTTGCCACTAATAAAGACCGGCATACCCCGTTAGTGTGGTATGTGGTAGTGGATTATGTGCTTGTGAGTGAATACATTTTTTTAGAGTAAGTTCCAGGATCCTATTGTTCTTATGAATTGGCAGAGAGGCTCGTAATAAAAAGAAGCTAAATGAGCAAAGAAGTTAAATGAGCCTGGAAGTGTTTGTGTTCATTTGCCTTGATGCTAGGCCAAGTCACCACCGTAGTCTTATTAGAGCTCCTAGGTGTGTCCATGGAGTGCTGTACTGCGCCAGGTCGAGGGGGGCGATAAAGCTTTAGGAAATCGGGAAATAGATGCTATGAACGAAGGGATGGGGGATGCAGTGGGGAAGAACATTTTGTGGTAGCATGTGTGCGGGGCAGACCTGTTTGGTGGACCATGATTCTGCAAAAAGGAGAAGTTGCATATGCCATAAAGTGTTCCCAAGGCCGATTGGGAGAATTGTAAGTTAGCACACAGTGTAATGTTGGACGTGTTACAGGCTCCAGTGTGTGCTTGGGCTACTGTGGACATTTTCTGTTTCAATAGGGTTGCGTCAGTTCGCCTGGTAAGGAAGGGGTTTGCACTTGCATGCCAGTCCATGGGGACTTTCTTAATGCCAGAACAACCATTTCCCATGAATGACCTCCTTTCTTAGGTCCTTCGATCAGGTCTCAAACAGACTCCACTTAGCCACCTGCTGTATGCATTGCATAGATCATAGAGGGCCCGTATGATTTTCAGGAAAGCAGCTCTAGGTCCTGCGCCACCAATACGCTCCTCTGCTTCTGGAAGTCTCCATAGCTGCATTCCACCAAACCTTTTCTACCCTGTAGCTCAGCATACAACAGCCAGCTGGTCTCAAAACTAAAATCACAAATACGCTTCACACAACTAATGGCCCGGTTGAGCCAGAAGATAGTTTTCACCTTCTGAGTGAAGGCCAGGTAAAGCCAGTTCGAACCATCCGGGACCAAGGAAGAAACCAAACCATGGTGTCTGCACATCTTCAGCAAAACAAAAGAGGTGATGGCTGGAAGGTTTAGAATTAATATTAACATCTGGTACTGCTCAGGGCAATCCTTCAGACCAGTGTTCTTCACCTGTGGAGACTGTAAACATTACATTACCTGCCAAGTCATTACAAAAGGGGAAAGACCATATGCATATCAGGATCGGTCCCACCCCAAAAAGGGGAGTCCAGCTCGAACTGCTTAGTCACATCCCTTCTGCGTGAGAACACACGCATCCGCAAACATGTTTCAGCCTTGTTGGGCCTCAGCAGTGAGGAGTAGCTTGGACCTCTAGGCCCAGCAGGCATATGACCCATGTCTGGGCATACCCGTCCTACTCGGGGTGACTACAGCAAAACAAAAGAAGTGATGGCTAGACAGTTCGGGCTGGACTCCCCCTTTTGGTGTGCGGCCACGCCTGATTTACATATGTTCTTTCCCCTTCTGTAATGGCTTGGCAAGCTGAAGAAGGAGGGTTTGGAGGGTTGCCCTGAGCAATTCCGGAGGTTAGGATTCATTCCAAATCTTCCAGTCAATCAGGGCAATAGGATCTACTGGGCCACAACATGGGGAGCATGGAGAAAGCATAATTGACCTTGGGTGAGAACACCATCTTGATTGAGTGGATTCTCTCCCCCACAAAGTCAGCTTGATTGCAGCACATTTGTCCCCCTCAGTCTTCAACAAATTAAGTAACATAGGTCCAGAGACATTTTCCTGTAGTGCTATCCCAGAAACTTCAGTCTCTTGGGGAACCACTGGAAGCTGGAAACTCTGATTTGCCTTAGATGATCCATTACCCAGATAATTTCCCGAAGTTACCAATAATCTCCAGCGTCACTATGAAGGAGGTTGAAACGATCTTCTCCACCAGGGAAATATTGTAGAAAAGTCTCAGTTTCTATAAAGTAACCCCAAAGGATACTCTCTCCACTTCTGTAACGCATCATAGTTTTTAGGTTACCCACATTTCTTCCTTTAACAAAGCCAAACTGGTTTTCATGTATTATCGTATGGCCCTCTACATTCTTCTCACTAAAATCATATCTAGTTTTTTTACTATATTCAGCAGGCTAGTAGGTCTATAGCTCCCACATGCAGTGGCTGCCTTGTCATTCTTCGACATCAGGCTATCATTAGCATGCCGAAGAGTCGCTGAAAGTATCCCACATCCATCTGATTCCTCAACCATAGCATTTAGGAGATCTACTGCAGTCCCCAACCCCACTTTAAACTCCAAATAGGCTGTCTGATCCCAAGATCCAACTGTCATTCAGATTTGCAATGGCCGCCAGGTTCTCTTCACAGCATACAGACTCCTCCAGAATCACAATGTCATCCCCGTCTTGACGAGGTAGCCCCAACGCCCATAAAAACTCCAAGTCTGGGTCACTTTGGATGATTTTGATGGTATACAGTTTGCTGTAGAAAGCCGTGGATTCTGTATCATTTCTGCCCCGGTCATAGGTTATCTCCCCTGACAGGACTTGTACCATTGGTATCTTTCTATAATTTTCCATGAACCTCATCTTCTGGCAGAGCAGCACTCCTTTCTTCTTGCTCAAAGTAATTCAACTGGAGTTTGAACATCGCATACTTCACCCTTCCATTCAGCATTTTGTTTTGTTCATATTTGTTTGTGCAACATCCTTTATTTAACGTATTCAATAATTCTGTAAGGAATCCATGCATATAGCACTTGAATGCCTCTGATATTGTCCAGCCACTAATCTCCCAATTCCTATTGTGCTTACTGATTTCATCCACTGCTCCTTTGTTCTCACCCATGATCCTTCCATTCTGAAAATTAGGGACATTTTTCAACAGCCCCATGTGCGAAGTTTGAAACCATCTATCCTAAGGGTAATACATGGTTCCAAACAAAAGTCAAATT
This sequence comes from Ambystoma mexicanum, assembly GCF_040938575.1. Lineage (NCBI taxonomy): Eukaryota > Metazoa > Chordata > Amphibia > Caudata > Ambystomatidae > Ambystoma > Ambystoma mexicanum. Next base: position 305,565,791 of record NC_090934.1, on the reverse strand, counting down.
AATTTCTCTTTATGATTATATATGGCAGAACAATCAGGTCTCGCTCAAGGGAAGGGAGAAGGCTGGTGGAAAGGTACAGTTAGTCCCAATAGGCAACCCACGAGAATAAATACACCGCACATGTACACTTTATTTCATATTTACACACTAATAGGTAAAGTAATAATGATCAGTTCAGGACACAACACACTGTAAAATCAGTCTAGGTAACGACAGTAAAAGCGTCTAGTAAGGATCTTTCTCGCTCTTAATACTAAAAGGAAGTTCTACCTCTGGTGTCCAGCCGTATACATTATAATGCCTAAGGATAGTGGGAAAAGGTATTCCTTAGCAAGACATTTAAATGCACTATATTAAAGACGATTACTATTACATTTACAATATCTAATACATCCTAGGGGTTCTTAAGCATATAGGCGTTCAAGAGTTGAAATCCCCAGGGATGCTTGAGGGGCGTTTCTCATGGTCAATAGGGCCCAGGGAATCTTCATGTCCGAATTTTTCCCATCGTCCTCGACTAGCCTTTTAAAGATTGTTTTAAGGGTCATGTTGAAACGTTCAACCAGGCCATCCGTCATGGCATGGTACATGGACTTCCTGAGTGTTTTAATTTGAAGACTATCCTTCACCTCAGCCTCAGTACTCCTGAATGTCGTACTATGATTGTATGGCTTTCCTTTGGGAACTCTATGTGAGACAAGAATGGAATGAGATGAATTATTATTTGCTGGGATGTATTACTTCGCATAGGAAATGCCTCAGAGTATCGCATAGCATCTTGTAAGATAACCAATATATATTGGTTCTCAAGTCGAGAGGGTTCTACAGGTGCCACATTATTCATCCTGATCTGGGAAAGGGGGACATCTATTGTCGCTAATGGCTGCAAAGGGGCAGGAGGCTGTTTGAATGGGTCGGTCTTTTGGCACAAGGGGCATGTAACAAAACATTTTTAATGTCGCCAAAGGTACCTGGCAAATAAAATCAGCTCACTAGCTGAGTTTTGTTTTTGGTTTTCCCTAAGTGCCTCAAGGTGAGGTGAGCATGAGCTATCTCGAGGATCACTCGGCAGTGAATTTTTGAGAGCACAATGTCGGACCTAGATAGCTCTTTATTAGTCACATCTGCTCGATACAGCAACCCTTTTTTAATAAAGACAAAGGGGCAGTCTTTCTTCCTTCCCTCTTCCTCTGGGATAGTTTTGAGGAGGGCCTTAGCTAGTATTATGTCCATTACGCTGAGTGAATGCCAAATTGGGTATTATTTCTACCTCTTCTGTGTCTACTCGAGGAGTTATGGCTTGTACATTTTTCGTCTATAACCATGTCAGCGTCTCCAAACCCCCTTCCACCTCTATCCGTTGGCTCTTGGTCAGGGACTTCCACTACTTCTGGGAATACTGCATTTTCTAAAATCCCTTGGGACACCTTGTCTCCTATCTTAACATGGTAGTGCTGCTTCCCATTGTCCTCATTGTTTTGCATAAGGATTTTGACATCACCCCTATTATTGGGATCAATGACTCCTACTAGGATGTCTAGTCCATGTTTCCAGGTTAGCCTGGATTTTGATGTCAGGCGGATGTATGTCCCTATTCTGTGGTTAAAACTAAGCCTGTAAGTAAGGTATGAGTTGTCTTCCCCTGGAAGTATAGTCAACTCTCGGCTGCTAGACAAAGTGAAGACAATTCACTCACGAGTAGCCACAGATGGTGCAGAAGCACTTTCAGTTAATTTGGTAAATTCTAGGTTTCCCCGATTTGTATCAATGCGGCCAGATCCCACCCCGACACCATAGGTAACAGTGTGGAAGGAGGAGACAGGCACACAGGTGGCTTGATTGTTATCAACAAACTTTATTAAATAATTTAGGGTTGGGGAAATATCCTTCTGTCCCTAATAATAAGAGGGGGTTTGCTGCCTCAAAAGAATATCCTAAGGAGTCTCTCAGGATAGTACAAAGAAATAAGTCCATCGTCAAGTCAAACATCCTATTGCCAGCCCTCACACTAAGAACTCAAACTATTGTGAAAAGGGGACCTTCTTTAGTCTCAACGTTCTTTTCCAGTTTACAAAACAGAGTTCCAAAATGGTGCAACAAATAAACTTCAAATGAAAGGACAACCTTACTCCCCAGGCTATCTCACCATCCAAATGTCCAATGAGGGTCTTCCTTCTTTCAGTTTTCTTAAAGTGTCCACAAAACTACAACAGGAGTACTTTGCTTCCCTTCCCCTAGTTTCTTCACAGTACATTTCACAGTCAACCTGGCGCTTGTTTCTCCCAGATAGTATGAAGATTCCTCTTGTCTCCTCCTTGGTTTCACAGCCAAATTGGTACCCCGGCCTGCCATGTACTGTGACTATGAAGAGAGCTTTAGACCTCTTTTCATATGTAAGTGAGTCCCAGGCTTTTGCCTTTTCTGTGCTTTTAATTGTGTTTTTTCTCATTTCACTACTGCTTCGTTGGTCACAGCCAACCTGTTATTTATTATTTTATTTTATTTATTTACTGCATTTTGGCTCAAAGAACAAATAGCATAAGACAGAATGCACACATAAATATATAAAAAATATCAAATTTACATGTACCATAAAGTGCATGAAAAATAATTGTTTTCCTACCTCATACAATCCCAGATCAAAACAATCTTTAACAAGTCGCTTCAAAACACAATGACAATTTATGAGAATTTAAAATACAGATCCATAAATAATCAAGATTAACATTAACCTCATCATAATTATCTATAGAAAATAATGTCATTCTAAGAGATACTAAGAGCGGGCACTGCATGATTAAATGTTTTAAATGTTCAATGCTCCTGTTACAAGCCTACAAAGTCTTTCTGCTCTAGGGATCTGTATCCTTGCTCCAAATACTTAATTCGTAGGAAATAAATTAAATCTTAGCCTTAAGAATTTGAATCTTAAAACACAAGATGGATGTTTAAAGAGATATGTAGGTAAAATATTAAAACCTCTAACATCATAAATAAAGTGCTCTCAAATCCTCAACGTTGACAAAGCCACACAATTCTCACAGCAGTCTAATTCAAAAAGTTTTCTTTTCGCTTTATCTGGGTGAAAGACCAACTCTTCTGGCTTTGCATGGATCCTTTTTAATAAAATATTGCACTCCAGTAACCATTTCCCTAGTACTGAACAGCGAGGCGGCATGTTATGCTATGCTCTGTTAATCGATTTGTATTGTGCCAAAGCCTGAAGGCATCCAGTCGCCCTAACAGAAGAAAGTCATGAGCCAGCAGTTTACCATTTGTTACTCAAACAGTTTGGTTTTTAACAATTTCCTGAAAGCCAGGTGGTTTTCTTCCTTACGAAGATATTCGGGCAAATTGTTCCAGGCCCGCGCTGCCAGGACATTAAAGACATGGCCGTTTCCACTGACTCTTTTTATGCTGTCCACTTGCAGGCGACAGGCCTTGGTGCAGCGAAGATTACTTTTAGGGTGATAAATGTTCACCCAATCCTTAAGATACGTCGGGGCATCTCCAAAATTGCATCTATGACAGACGGTCAGCAACTTAAACTGAATCCTTGCAGAGACAGGCAGCCAATGCAGCTCCCTCCAGTGGGTTTAGCACGGCTCATCTGGTGCACAATGTGTACTGCGGCATTCTGCACTTTTTGGAATTTCTTGACATTTTCTTTGATTGCCTCACCTAGGAGAGCATTACAATAGTCTAATTGTGGGAGTATCACTGCCCTGACCAATTGAACATGATTAACATTTGGGAACAGGGGGGGCAACTTGATGCAACACTTTAAGATGGTAATTAGTGTTCTTTACTATTGCCTCAACATGTGCGCCGCTATTTATGCTGGCCTCCAAATAATAATTCACTTTTGACTTAACTGCTATCTGGCAACCATCAATCATAAAACTCGTAAAAACCTGACTCAACTTATCTCTGGCATGCCAGGACCCATAAATCATGAGCTCGGTCTTTGCTGCATTTAGACACAACCAATTAGTTGTCATCCAGCCCTTAATGATCTGATAGACCAAATCCAGTTTTCCCTGATCAACTTCATGGTTTCTGCTAATCTCTAGTGCCAGTTGGAAATCGTCTGCATAGTTTATGAAAAAGAGACCAAAGTTTTCCAATTCCATACACAGTGGAATGATATATATATTGAATAATAGAGGGGAGAGACATGTCCCCTGGGGGTCTCTACATGTGGTGATGACTATTCCCAGTAGACTCTGGAAGAAATTATTTTAGCCATTTAATCACCTCAACAGAAAGGCCCAGCACAGTGGCCATCCGATGTAGCAGAATCTTATGATCAAGTAAATCAAAGGCCGCATATAGGTCCAATAATTCACTCTGCTCTATCTTGGATAACATGTGGGTCTGTAAATCCAGTAAGGCACTCTCAGTGCTGTGAAAGCAGCGGAAACCTGATTGCTTTTTGTGCAAAATGCCAGCAGCTGAAATATGAGATTGAAGTTGTAAAGTAGCAACTTTGTCAATCAATTTCAGGAAAAAGAGGGTATTTTTAATAGTTCTAAGATTAACAGCGTCATTTGTATCTAAACTCACCTTCTTTAAAAGTGAGGTAACCGCCACATTTTGATAGATTGCGGGAGGACACCTGTTCGAAATGATGCAATGACAAACCTACAAAGGAATGACGCAGAGAATTCCTTATGCTCCAAGATTATTTTGGAGGGAAAGAGTTCTCCTGGGCAACTGGCGGGGTGCCTAGTTTTAAGAATGTTATCGATTTCTGCAGTGGTCATTTTTGAATACCCAAAACCTGCGGTGGATTTCCCCTGACTCTGGGGTTCCACCTTTGCATTCTCACCACCATCCTCCTTATTTTCCTTATTGCCACCTAAATTTGCAACTATTGAAGGTGACTCCTGCCTGGTCAGCTTTTCCCTGATTTTTTTTTTTGCGCCTGCTGCAGCTTCTCAGAAAAGCCTTTTTGCACTCTTATACAATCATCCTTCGTAGGTTTAGTAGTGAGATTTATGGCTATAGGTTTTTCCCAGGATCGTAGAAGTTTGAAAAGTTCTTTTGTTTGGTTTCCGGCCTGATTTATTTGATCATTATAAAAGCTGAACTTTGCTTCTATAATCATGGCCTTATATTCCTTATCCTCAAGTTTCCATGCTGCCTGGTTTTCCGGAGTTTTGTCTTTCAACCAAGCATGTTCCATATGTCTTTTACTAGCTTTAAGTTTAACTAGAGCAGGGGAAAACCATTTCTGATGGTTGGGAGTATCTCTGGCTGTTCTGGTTTTCAATGGTTTCAAGGCTGTCTAACATACTTGTTATATCCGGGTAATCCGAGTCCTCCTTTTTCTTTAACAGGACATTTAGACAATGAGTTAGAATAGGTGCTGTGATAGCCTTATAGTTCCTATTTAGGACCTTACGCATAGGTTCATGTAATTTTTGTAGTGGTGATGAAAGCTGTAGTTGGCATAAAATGGAGTGATGATCAGACCATATACAGGGTGTTGTTACAAAATCGGTAAGAGGGATGTTACCACTCCCCACCCAATCAAGGGTGTGCCCTTTCGTATGTGTAGGACCAGAATTATGAATTGTTATCTGATTATTCTTAAGAATTTTCTCAAGCTCTACTGCTTTTTATCTTTGAGGTGTCTTTTCCTAAGATTAAAATCTCCTAACAAGAACACTGCTGAGTTTATGGTTAACATGGGAGTTACAACATTAACAAGATCCTCATTGAACCTAAATGATTCGCTTGTAGGGTCTATAAAGCAATACTAAATTAATACTATGATTAAAATTAGGAATATATTTGATATGCAATATATTGCAGCATCGCATACTATCTTGACTTCGCAAACACCCAGCTCTTTTTTACAAGTTGCACTTGACTAACTTTGCAAATAACTATAAAGAGGAAATAATTTGTACCAAAATAAGACCTTTATAATGAAAAAATCACCAATGCCAGTTCCAATACTAAGGAACTATTCGTGATCCTATGAGAATTGGAATTCCTCATTCCTCCTACAGACAACGTGCCCAAGGACAAACCATGGTGCACAAGCATACAGAATGCCTTAGCAAACAAAATAACATTACTCCAAAACAAGATTGCCAATAAGAAAGCCACCTTGCCTGATCATGAGCTGCAATCCACTGGTCCCATTGAATCCTCCAGCACACTAGAACCATTTAGATTCTCTAAAGTATCCATCCATGAAACTGAAAAAAGTATCTCTTCCTTGAAACCTTCTAACTGCCAGGGTGACAACTGTCCTGCCCAAATAATCAAAGACGCAGCCAGAGACCTAGTGCCATTCATCTAGAAATTAATCAAAGCCTCCTTTGCGACTAATGCTGTCCCAAGTAACCTAAAAGAGTCCTGGGTCTTATCGCTGTTAGAAAAACAGACTGTGGACCCTTCCATCCCAACAAACGATAGGCCTATTACCACGTTGCCCTTCCTTCACAAAATGCTTGATAAAGTAGCGTACCTGCAAATATAGAAATACCTTGAAGCTAACCATCTCCTAGGTTCCCGCCAATCTGGTTTCAGGCCACAGCATGGCACAGAAATGGCATTAATCGATTTAAAAACTCAAATTGATGAGCTCAAGGACAAAGGGAAACCCGCCATGCTACTCCTCCTCAATGTGTTGGGCGTCTTTGACCTGGTGGACCATGAAGTTCTGTGCAAACACTTGGCCTCCGCTGCCCACTTCTCGAAGGACCCAATAGCATGGATCCAATCCTTCCTAAATAACAGAACAATGAGCGTTTTCTCCCATCGGTATCTGCAGACCCTATCCAGACTACATGTGGCGTTCCACAAGGATCTTGTGTATCGCCAACCATGTGCAATATATTTACAAAGCCTCTGTTTGACAAATTGGACAGGCTGGGTGTCACCTACACTAACTATGCAGATGACACCCAGATCGTCTTTCCCCTTTCGGGTAATTACTGTAAGGACACAGCTTTGGTAAATCAAATCTACCTCCTCATTCAGGCATGGATGGCAGCCCATGGCTACTGCCTGAATGACGAACACAGAATAAGTTCCTAATGACGACAAAACAGAGCTCCTGATTCTTGGAACAGCTGTCAACCTAAAAAAATGGAATTCCAACTACTCTGCCTTCAACATAGACGGAAATACAATTAAGGTAGTTAAAGAAGTGAAAACTTTAGGCTTTTACCTCGACTCCACACTAACCCTAAGTAAACAGGTAAACTCCATGGCATCATCTTCCGCCTACACGTGTAAGATAATCAGGGTTTGTAGGCCATTTTTATCCAAAGCTAGCTGTACGATCCTTGCTAACGCACTTATATTTTCTAAATTGTATTACTGTAAAGCCCTATACCTAGGTGCCAACAAGCATATCCTAGACAAAATCCAAATCCTACAGAATAATGCGTTAAGAACTGCTTTGAATTTACCCAATAGAGAACATGTATCAGAATTCAGAAGAGAAAACCATTGGATGAAGTATTGTCTAAACATATCCAGATTTAAGCCAAAAAGATCTGGTGGAATCAGCTTCCCAGTGAAAGCTGCCCAGTCCTCAAACACACTATCTCTTTCACTCAGAGCCGACTAATCTTTCCTCAGCTTTCAACGCAATGCCTTGAACTGGCTGCGATCCAATGACATATGATTTTTGCTGTATTTACTACTTTGTGTATGTTTTACTCACCTGCTATGTGCCACCTACTGTATAATTATGTTGTATTCCTTCTTTTATAAATCTGCTGACTTCCTGTCTCACTATGCAACCTGTCTCACTATGTAACTTAAGCTTAAAGTATTCTTGCATTCGTTGCGCCCAGTTACCTACGGATTTGGTGTGCCTTACAAATTAATAAACAAACAAACAAACAAAGAAACATAATACGTCCTCCCTCCCGATGTTTCCCAAAGAAAACATACCCAGGCGGTACTTGCTCAATAGTAGGACCTTGAGCATTAGTAAGCCTTTCCATGGCATGAGGACTTAAGAATACAATTGAAGCTTTTACCAAGCAACACAGGCGTTCAACGAGAAGAGGCCTAACTCAAGTCATATGGTACAAATAGAGGTACACTGAGGTAGGCTCAGGGTCTACTTCCAAATTGCAGCCTCTAATGTGTCCCATATCACATTAGACTCTATTGAATGGGTACCATAAATAGGTTTGGGAACAATTTTCTGATTATAAAACATCAACAATGGTCTGACTGAAAATTTACCAAATCTTTTATCCTGCACATGCATTTGGCTAGTAAGAAAACCCACTTGCTTCTTCAAACCAGAGAGAGTTTCCTGTTTTTTTTGAGACCACAGAGAATGTAACCCCCAAATATTTAAACTCATCAACTTGGGCCAGCTTCATACCATTTAACAAAAAATAAAATGTGGCACTTTTCTTCAACCTTGGCCTTGATCTGATCCAACAGAACTTTAGTTTTTGTCAAATTAAATGCTAAATCCAGGTCCTTCAAAAATAGTTTAACCACCACTAAGCTTCTATGAAGACATATGGCTGTTTGGTCAAAAATTCCATATCATCTGCGGAAACCAGATATTGTATAGGAAATTGACCGAATAGAGGAAGGTGCGTATTAAGATTCTTTAAAGCTACCTGTAAATCATGAATATAAAATTTAAAAAGAAAGGGGGCCAATACACATCCCTGTCTCAGACCATGATTGGTCTCAAACCAATCACTAAATGACCCTTTCTTATCCAGTCTGATACGTATACGCAGACCATTATGAAGGATGGTTAGACTATTCAGCAAATTAGAGTGCCAATTTCTTTTATTTCCAATTTGCCCAAAGTTTAGCTCCATTTACAGTCAAATGCCTGGGATAAGTCTAAAAAAGCAGGAAAGATGTGTTGTTCCCTGCTCTACCCTGAGAAGTTAATAGTTGTAGAATAAAACAATGTTGAGCTGTTCCAAATCCTTTTTTTAAACCTGCTTGAAATGTTTTCTGTACCTCCTCCTGAACCGCCCACTGTTCTAAATCACTCAAAAGTATTCCAAAGAAAATCTTACTACCGGCATCCAAAAGAGAAATGGGCCGGTAGTTTTTTCGGATTATCCCTATCCCATTTTGAAAGATAAGCACTACATGGGTATCCTTCCAGGAGGCTGCTGAAAGGAAATTGAACAGAATGTTGTTAAACAACTTAAAACAAATAAGCAGCCCATACAGATGGGTTAGACTTAAAAGTGCAGTTGGATAGGCCATCAGGGACAGGAGCCCTCGAGGAATTACATCTGAGTTCATGCCACAAATATCATCCATGTCAAAGTTCAGATGCCAATCCCCAGTGAGTTCACATGTCATGTTATCAAAAACTACTCCATGGCATAGAGTAGAAAAATGCTCGATCAAAACAGTTTCATCAATCATAATAGATTTGTGTTCACTTTGATGTTTTCTGAACCCAATCAATCCTCCCCTTCACAACCCTTGTTTCTCTGTCTGAACCAATGGCATACATGTTTGTAAATTACTAATTTGATATGTTATATGTAATTTTGATTTTTTTTAATTGTGGTATGAATGGTAATACTTCAATATATTAATATGTTTGTTTGAACTGACATAGCCCTGATTTGACAAAGGCTCGTGGGAGCCGAAACGCGTTATCAAGTAGAGGGTTTATGCTAATAAACAACCCTTACTATTGGCGCTGAGTCCTGGAATCTTTTGTGGTTTTTTATAATAGATTGCAAGTTGAGTGCCCATGTTCTTGCATAAAGAGCTTTCTATATCTTTCTGAACCATATAGGGCTTATGACTGCGTAGCCAGTTTTTAAAAGTGTCCTTTAGCTTGCTTTAACAAGGCGATCATCCTTATTGAACTGGGTCAAATCCTTAAGACTATTACGCTGTTCTTTCTTCTTGTCCTGTAACTGGAGATCATGTACATGAACATGTGCTTTTAAAATCCCACCCTTCTTAGGGGCTAGCGGATCAAGAAATGTACCTAGCAGCCATTGGATGGTACTTGCATAATACACAGGATTAACGAGATCAGCATCACTGTTTCCCAACATTTTATCAATTTGAGCACTAAACAAATTCCCCCGCTTAGGACGCCAAATGAGTGCACTGTTATTTCCTCTGACTTCAACCAGCAGTGGTTTTTCTAGCTGATTTCCTGCCCTAAACTTATATGCAAGTTTCAGTAGCATCCATTCATGAACGCTGGAATCAGATTCAACCATAAGCAACTTATCACAATTTGCATAAATGTTTCTTGAATTGAGTATATAAATCAATAGTGGATTTCCATAACACATTCTGCCAAGTGAAATTAGGTGGTCGATCTTCCTCAATGTTTCCGTTCAGAATGTTTAGGTCCCAAAAATCCAATTTTGGATGGATTAGCAGCCTGCGCTCTAACTGGGATAAATGAGCCCCCATCCACAGTGATTGGTCATATCAAACTGTATCTAGGCATTTTCAGTTAAAATCACCCACAATGATGAAATCTGCACCATGTTCAGCCAACCAATATGCAACAATTTCTGAGATTTCCTCCAGAAAGGCAGACAAGGATGATTTACTTGCATTAAAATATATATTAATCAAAATGCAAATATCGGGGCACAAATGACCATCCCTTTGGTGTTTAATCCTTACTGCCAAAATGTCTGAAGACTTAGATTCGATTTTTTCGTGTAGAAAAGCTCAAATTGTTTCGGATTTCACACTGCAGTCCTCCAGACGGACGACCCCCAGGCTCTTTAGTGGCCAATGATATATATATGGTAAAGCCATCATAATAGGGGTAAAATCCAATCAGGTTTCTTGGAAACAAACAATTTGTGCTACAAATAACAATTGTGAGAAGCTGCGTGTATTCCAAATAGACAGCGTTAGATTTATATCCTCCCTTCACTGATCTTTACATTTGGACACTATGTTTTCGTGCAAGAACTTTGAAATGAGGGCCAAATTATCTTTATTGTTTAACATATCACTCGACCTGTCCCCTACAAAAGTAACCATTTGGCTGGATTGTCCAGCCAAAGGAACATTAATCCTCAGAAGGGACTTGTCTGCAGAATTATTGTAGCCTGCATTGCGCTTATCCAAAGTGTCTCCATATGCAATATTCTCAATACTCGCCCTCCTGGATTCTAGTGTGCTCTACTGTGTAACAACCTACCATGGACCTGAAAAGGCCCTTTAGCCCCAAATAGTTCATACCACATAGATAGTAACAGATTTTCTTCCTGCAGGACCGCTATTGTCACCAAGTTAGAACAGAAAAATAATTGAGCCATAATAATTCTATTTTCCTGTAAAAAGTCAACTAATATAGTATCAGAGGAGTCAATCAGCCTACGTTTAGGCATCTCCTTAAAGACAGCTAGAATATGCTGTCTATTAAGGGGGAACTGAGCACCATCCTTCAAATCTGCTCCATAAGAAGGGAATGTTTCCTCACTGGAGTGTGTTTTGACTGTTGAACACCACGAGATAACCCATAATCGGTCTCCTTAGGATTACATCTTAATAGGTCCTGCCCCAAAATCTTATGTATCCTTTCTTCTAGTGTCAAATAAGTCAGGGACAAAGGCACCAATCTGCCAATAATTCACCCACCTTGACTGACACAAGTATCCGTCCTGACAGGACGGGTGGACGGGCCCGGTTCTTTCGAAATACAACTTGGTGAATCCGGCCACATAAACCTACATCTCCTCTCTTCTAAAGTCAAAAGGCAGAGGACAAAGGAGCCAATGTATTTTTGATCAACCCTGACCCACTGCCAGACTTTGTTGCCACGCCACCAGGCCCTGTGGCGCCAGCACTGATCCACCATCACTGATCTGTGCATGCATCACACCTATATTTAATTGTGATGAGAAGGTGACTCTAAATTCTGTAGTCACAAGGGCCTGAGCCAGATGACTCTCCTTAGCATCAGCTGTATCTACAGTAGCACTCGGCATGGCCCCAGGGTTCCCCACAAAGACCAAGGGCAATAAAGCATATTTGTACTCAGTTAAATGACAAACCATGCTATCAACCCATTGAGGGACGTGGCTCATGACACAAAGGGCCTCATTACGACCCTGGCGGTAAGGGGTTAGCGCCAGCGTTAGCTGCGCCGACCCCTTACCGCCAATTACGAGTTCCCTTTCCGCCATGGCGGTTTTTACACCTGCTTTTAGCGGGTGTAAAAAACCATGGCGGTAAGGGAACTTGGTGTTAATTACGCCACCGTAATTTACGGTGGCGTAATTAACGCCTTCCCCACTCCCATTATGCCCTATGGGGCAAAAATGGGAATGGGGAAGGGTAAATGGGGATTGGGGATTTACCGCCCCGCCAAGGTCGGAATGGGGCGGTAAATCCCCTTACCGCCATGGCGTTAACGTAGTTAGCACCATGGCGGTAAAGTCACGGCCCTGGCGGTAACTTACCGCCAGGGTCGTAATGAGGCCCAAACACTGTTAATACTTGGTGTAGTTAACATGTCAAACATGCAGTGTATTTCCTCTTCCCCGGATTCCAAATCAGTATCAGCATGCACTGTTAAGATGCTTGAGTCTAACGACTCTTCCTTCAACACCACTTTATTGCTGATGGGTTTCAAAAGTGCATGATTGAATAATTCCCCTTTGAATGATTTTTACCTCTTCTTTTTCGCTTCTGATCGTTTGACTTGGATGTAGAATTGACAGACTTCATCCCTATCTCATCTGATGCTGAACTAATAGGGATCCCTGTCACAGCCTCTAGAGTATCACTAGAGGCCGATATTTCATCTGTCTCTGCCATGCCAGCGGAGATGCCTCATGAACTTCCTTGATTCCTTAATTTAATTCTTAGTGGCCATATATTTAGACTCCGCCACCTGCAGGTCTGACCCCAGGATTCTTACATTATTTACCCCAGCCCAATTGGACTGTGTTCTCTGACCACCAACTTACAACTTAACAATCGTTATATCTTTAGGCTTTGGCGCAGTAACTTCCACAACTGTTCTCTGGCCAACAACAATCACATCCACCGACCTAGCCACAAAAGCAGTCGAGGACTGATGTGGCTGGTTTTCCTTCCTGCTCCCACGTCATCATTCAGAACCACATTAATGGCAACCCCATCATTATCCATCACTTGACCCACCCCTTCTAACCTGTTCAAAACTGGAGGACAATGGTCCAACTCTATAACACCACGAACAGACTGTACCTTGGTATCTGAAAACCCCAATGCACTGTTGGCTTCCTCACACGACCTTCTCAAGGGGCACCACATTAGTTACACATTTAGTGTTAGCACAGTTATTCTCACTGTGGACCCACCCTTACCCCTAATTCGAAGTTAGGAAATCTTGCTGTAGCCATAATGAAGCCCTCTAGAAAGGATATTGTTACTGATAATTCTTTCAGAGCTTGCCTAACTTCACAGGCTACATATTGTAAGGTATTGTGACCCTTGTCCATAGAATCTACAATTCTGGTCAAAACTGGAAGAAAAAAAAATCAACAAAATTTTCATTGGTAGTATTATTTTGGCCATTGACACGAGGCGTGCCCATCCCAGAACTACTTTGTTATAATTATAATTTTTTTATAACACAATGAATACTGCAGAGGTTTCTAAGCGCGGACCCAGGATTCAAACGTGGTTGCTCTGGGTCGTCCTGCTTCCAAGATGAGCGTATTGCCACTGGGCTATACTACCCGTTGCTCTTTATACCGAGTATGGGTTGAGCAACAGTTCCTTTCCAGCACCTGTTTAATAGGACCCTCCCAAGCACCAGCCACCATACCATCCTTGGGGGATGATTCCCACCTAAAGAGAGTAGGCGTACGATGAAGGCAGACACTCTCCCTCCTGTCCCAAACTGGAAGCTCAGCACTTTAGGGACCCATTGACAGGCAAACTCACTTTGTTAATTCCCTGGAAACAGTTGGGGCTAACATGGATATATCAGAGATCAAGTCTCTAATCTCACAGTTGTCCGGATCGTTTAAACTCAAATGTTCCAAGGAGAACGAAGCTTCCAAAACACCCAGGGACTCATTGATTGCCAAATCCACTGCAGGCCACAACTTTGGAAGGGATCTTTCACCTGATTCCCCTTCCCCGCTGACAATTTGAGCAAAAGAATATGTGGGATCCTCCTTATTCCATGTTTTAATAGTCACTACTCTTTTATCCAAATCCATCGTTTCAATGAGGCCAGTGTTCATTTGGACAGCAGTAGTAGTAGAAATTACAGCATCACTTATACCAGTGTCCAAGCAATCAGTCTGCCCCAAAGTAAGTCTCTGACACAGCATGCTGGAACAGAGGGTGTATGCCATCTGTAAGGAAAGCATGGTATCAAACAGTGAAGACAGAAAGAAGTCATCAAAGTTCAAGGGCGTTTATTAAACTTCAAATGGGTTAGTTGAATGCCTATCTAAACCTAAATCTAAAGATGGGAGCAAGCTATGACCATCAAATAATAAATAACACAGTCCTAGTAGAGTCTCTGTCAAAATAAAAGGGTCTATACTAATAAACCTGTTTCAAATCCTTACTTCTAAATACAAATGGTGTGGGTTAACAAGGTATGCAAAAGGAAAGTGTTCAAGAAAGAATATGTCAGGATGGTTGAGAAGTTGGCTTCCCTTCCCCATGTTTTCAGCACAGGGTAAGGCGGCCCATGCGAGCTTCGCACACAGTCTGGCTTCTTGGCCATGAAGTAACAGTGCAACATATAGGCATCAGGGCCTTCTGCCAAAGTCTCTCTCCCAATGACAGTCTCTTATTGCAGAGGGCCTGATGTAACAAATAAAACATACAAGTTACTTTCCCTTGTCAGGGTTTTCACATTTACAAGTTCACAACTGGTCTCCCTCGTTTGAGCTCAGATCCCTTGATATCAGAATCAAAGACTTTGAAATATGTGATGGGTTTTGGTTAAACCGTCAAAGGACCAATTTGATTGACTTCACACAATCGTTCTCATCAATCTTCTACTTTTATTTCTCTTGGCGGGATACCTTGCAGAGACTTTTGATGTAGCACATTCACGGTGCCATACTACACTGTCAACGGTATCGTATCGTTCCTTCTTAAATTCAAACATTCATCAGCAGTTTAACTTTACTCACGTCTTTCATCACACGCGTTTAACAAGGTTTGTTCCAGCACTCGTTATGCAATGTTGCTGCTTGCAACCTTGACTTCAACACAGACCAGTCTTGCTTCGGTCTACCCAACTCAATGGCTGTGTTGATTCCACTGTTGCTTCTTTGTTAGTGGAGCCAAGGATGATACCACAGTGTCTGCTGCTCCTCCCCGCCTTTGTCAGTTATGCAGGAAGGCCCTTGGTATCGCTGACACAAAATGCAGGATTCTTCCGTCTGGTTTCCTGGCCTTACACTTTCTGCCTTGAAGGATTCTTGAAAGTAACAGTGTCTTGCTGAAAAGGTCAATGGTGCTTCCATTCTTACGAGCCCTCCTTGGTTTGCCATCTTTCTCCTCTTGTTCAGCTGCCGTCTCGAAGCTGCGGTACCTTTGTGTGCTTTGCCTTGCACTGAGTGTGCTCTTGTGCTCTGCCTTTTATCCGCTTGAGGAAGTTTGAGGGCAGTCAGGTGTGAGTGATTGTTAGTAAATACCTGACTATAGTAGTCAGACATGTCAGGTACACGGCTCGGGTGTGAGTCTGTTTCTCTTAGAGCGTGTCGTCCGTGTGAACGGGTTTGTGTAAGAAAACAGGGGTAGAGTTTCCATATATCCTACCTAGTAGGATGGGGTAGAGGTGTTACCGGGAAGAGAGGGATACCGTGTCTCACCATCAGGCATCCCACTCCCCGAAGACTCCTCACCCAGGTGATCCTCCCACACTGGTCCACCCCCTGGAACTGGATCCAAAAGCTATGGCCGGGTCCTGGCCACCTGAATGACAGATCCCAGGGGTCTAGCGGGTGAGACACCTTCTGGTTTCTCACACATCCCTAAACCACACACAGTTCTTGAGCCAGCAGAGTGTCACACAGAGCGAATATGAGGGACGTAGAGAAAACGAGGCCCATTTTAGCATCCAAACTATTTCACCACACCAACACGCACACAACAAGGCAAAAAACAAGTCCCTTCTTGGCAGAGGCGAGACTGAGCAACACTAAGATATATTCCTCCCTTTGATGAAGAACTGATACAGTACTATGGGGGAGCACGCATAGCCAACTGTAGAGAAAGCAGCATTCAGGTAGTGGTGCCCAACTGAAATACAAACAGCACCACGTGTTTCCACTTTCACTTACTTGTAGTCACCTCCACAAGCTGAAAGGAGTCCAAAGGAGCTTCTCATTACCTCACAATACCTTTCGCTGAACACGCAACCTCGATCTGCCCGCAGGAATGATGCTATGGGGCGCTGCGGGAAAACAAAGGAACACAGGCCCTCGACAGTAAACTCAGTCTACTTAATCGTAGATCCCGCCGAACACCACCAAACACTTATGCAGCACTTCACTGTGCTTCGCGGGATATCCGTTTTTTACATTGGTGTGTTGCCAAAAGTTTAAATTATTTATAAAGTGTATTCTTTGAAAGAACTGTAGAAACAATCTTTGAAAAAACCTTTGTTTATCTAAGCATATACGTTATACTAAACATTGACTGAAGCGTCCTTCAGTATATATAGGTGTACATGTGACAGGAGTGTCCATAAATTATGGACACCGAGTTCCTTTCCATTATAGAAAGTGACTTTCGATGTCAGAGTCACACATATTTCTCCTGTGCACCCTGAGCAGAGTGAAAATCCTTCCGAATAGGAATTGAATGACATTTACCTTTGTTCTCACAAATCAGGTGTGCTAAGCCTTATTACAATTTTCTGCAAAAATTTAAAGGGGCCTGGCTCCTTAAGTTACACAGCAAACAAACAAAGATGCAAATCAAACCGCTTTCTCTCACCGCCAAACACTTCTGCAGCACCTGGTATACTATCCTGCCAGGTACTGTGACTATGAAGATTGCTTTTGGATGCCTTGATTAGGTTTGTGGGTCCGGGTCCCAGACTCGCCTTTGTGATTTTCCCTTTTTTTAGCCGTCTCACCAACCGTCCCGTTCTCCCCGACCTCTCTGGAGAGCTTACCGGTAGTCTTCGGTTGTTTGCAGGTGCTTCGGGCCTTCTCGGCTTCCCTTCGTTGCTCCCAGGGACGGTGGCGCCTCCATGATGACTCCCCGGCTCTGAGCGCACATCTCAACTTCTTCATGCGCTCCAGGCTTCCTGTCTGGCTGGCGGATCGGGCTTCTGCTCCTCTCGGGTGTTCGTCTGCAACGGATGCCTGAGGAACGGCTCTACCAGCAGGTAAGCGTCCCGCTCCTGGTAACCGTTGGTGTCCCGTTTCCTCTACTGCTGCCAGGATTCAAATCTCCGGCTGCCTCCTGGGAGGACTTCTCTCATCATCAAGTCCTTCTTCACTTTTAATGTTCCATTCTGATTTGCTTGACATGAATTGACTAGTGTGTGTGTAGTGGTTTGGTCGATTATTCCACATTACTTCACATTTCTTCGTCGTGCCAGTACTATAGTCAGCCCTGTACTCAGTGACACTGGCTGTTTTGCTGACATACATGGAAGTGTGTGGGGTTATTATCTCCTGTGCAGGATAACAGGGTGAGGGAGGTTGAGGTGTAAGGGAATTATACAGCGTTTCTCCCAAGGTGTCGTCCCTCGTCCCATAGGGGGTTTCCCTCACATGAGATCCACCCGCTGAGTACCACCCCCAGGCGGACTATCAGGTAGCAGCCTCATCTCCCTGGCCTCATGGGAAGGGGCTTCACCCAGGGACATCCTGGGATTCGTCACACTGGGAAGTCCCTGAGGGAGTTTAGGCAGAAACGGCATTGACCTTTAGATTTTCCCTTAGAGAAGTAGTTAGAACCTAGACAGTAGAGAAATACTTGAAGTATATACTAACCTGTGAAGTAAGGGTTCCTTCCAGGCTGCCAAACTCATAATCAGTCCATAGGTTCAATTTTACTTCTGAGTTGTTCCCAAAGCCACATTACAGAGCACAGGGGCTGCCCAGAAAGGTCAGAGTTCAAACGGCATGCCTATGAACAAGAGTAATGAGCACTAGATGAACGAGATTACAAGCCTGCCAGAGTCGTATGCAATAGCTCTCCATCGTACCCGCAAGCCTTTCCCCAAATACACATGCAAGTCAGACAGCCAGTGGCATCTCATCTATGCCGTGAACCCTGTGTGAGCCCCAGAGGAAGTTTAAGTAGCAGATGCACCATTCCAAAAGTCACCTAGAGAGAATTAGATAGGTGCACATGCTTGTATTATGATGTAGTAAATTAATCAATGAGGTTAGTGCAACTCTGCCATATGGGGATATTTTGTGATAATGGGTGATCACACATGTGTGAGCTTACCTGTAGCGGGGGAGTCCAATGTCTCTTTCCTATTCTATCAATCATTGAGGCTCGTTATTTTTTTGTGTGAACAATTGGTTATAAAGCCCTACAATGCACATTGAGTTTTGTAGGGTGACAACTGAAAAATTCCAATAGCTGCCAAATCATCGGCAGTACTGTTGCAGAATTCAGATAGGGGACTGAAATCTTGTGTGGGGTCGGTTGGGTAAATTTGTAATAGCGTCACTGTAGGATGAACACGGGAATAGCCAGCACACCATCCCCAAGCAATAACAACAGTTTGTACACCCCTTTACAAAGAAATCTTTAGATTTCCAGTACATGCAATATTAGTGGAAGATTCTGTGACTTCACTAAGGATTATGTCACTCCTCCCAATTAGCACTCCCCCAGTCTCCCAAGGTCACTCCTCCCCGTCTTTAAGAGATACCAATACAGATGTGTATTCATAATACAATGAAAACCTACACTTTCCTCTCATTCTTTTGAATCGGCTCCTGTTAGTGACACATGTTTATACTTTTGGCCATGGATGCAAGCCACTGAATTATTATGCTAAGGCAGCAGGAAAGAAGTGTGCCTGTAAATACTGCGTTGGTGAGCCAAGTTTCACTTCTTCATCCAGACTGTGAGCGTATAATTCAAAATAGAGTCCTATTTTAGCTAAGCTACTCTAAGCCTGCTGCTGAATATAAAGGACTAGACCTTCTTTAAACAATATATCCTTCTTGTATTCATTTGGATTCACCTGCAGCTATATTTCTTATTGACATTCTTTAGACAGTCATTTACACATATCGTTATCTTTCCCTCCACAGTACACTGGAGAGGTCGACCAGTGTAAGACTACATTTTGAATAATTTTAAATGCTGGCAGTGCCTTATTATGCCAGGAATGCCAATGTAGGACCATGCAAGCTGAGTCAATATATGCCAGTGTGCCCATGCAAGAGCACCCTTGTTTTCGCCTTGCCCATATGGCCAGCCATGCCTCTGTCAAAAAACATATTGATGCTTGCTACAGCAATATGTGGGATTACCCCTATGTAGCAACATACTCAAATTTGCTTTGCCCAGGTGAACAGTAATGCCATTGTAAGAAAACATATCCATGCTGTATTTGCCATTATCTGCCATTATTCCAATGTAAGAATAGTCTAATGCTTGCTTTTGCTCATAGAGCCAGTAATACGATTGTAAGAAAACAGGTTCATGTTGACTGCACCAATTCTTACTAGTGTCCCCATGTAGCCTCCATGTAACAGCACACTCATGTTTGCATTGCCCATATAGCCAATAATGTGAATATAAGAACGCATGTGCCTGGCTGCTGTGCATTCCTCACCTTAAGAAAAACACATATTTGCTTTGCTCATGTAGGCAGTAATCCAATTGTTCGGAAACATGTCCATGCCGACTGCACCAACTGATGTCAGTATCCCCACATAAGAACAGCCTCATGTTCCCTTTGCCCATATACTACATAACACCAATATAAGAAAAGATGTTCAAGCTGGCTCTGTCAATATGTGCCGGTATCCCCATCTAATAACATACTCATCTTTGCTTTGTACATATAGCCAGTAATGCCTTTGTAAGAAAACATGGCCATGCTTCCATAGGTTCCACTATACCACGTAAGAACTCCCTCATGCTTCTTTTGCTCATAAAGCCAATAATGTCATGGTAATAAAGCATGCCCATGCTTGCTGTGCCAATATGTGCCAGTATTCCCATATAAAATACTCTTATGTTTCCTTTTCCAATATAGCCAGTAATGCTACTGTAAGAAAACATGTCCGTGGTGGCTCTGCACATCTGTACCAGTATTCCCATGTGACAAAACACTCATATTTGCTTTGCCCATTTAGCCATTAATCCAATTGTGTGGAAACATATTCATGCTGGCTGTGACAATAGGTGTCAGTATTGCCACATAATAAAACCTTAGTGTTTGCTTTAGCCAATAATGTGCACTCTCTTTCGTCAATTCCGGAAGAGGTTATTTTCCCCTCTGAATCTCTGTGTGACTCCTTGTCTAATAACTTTATTGACAACATTGTTAAGATTCTGGCTTATATCAGCTCCTCAGGTCTATGGAAAATCAGAACAAGAGTTCCATCGCCCCCTCCCCCACCAGAAGTGCTGGGCCTCCTTTTGCCTATTTACCCCTGTGGAGGTTACTGTGCTACGATCAGATTGAAATCGGCCTCTCCTACTTACCCTATCTCTTTGTCAGTATTGAAGGCTACCATATCTTAATTAGCTCCTCTTTTCACCCCAGCAGTTAACTCCTCGTTTCTTACTGGTCAAATTCCTGCTGTCCATAAACACGCCTTGGTTATCTCTCTTTTGAAAAGCCTTTGTTAGATCCCACTATTCCTGCCAATTTCCACCTTATATCATTCCTTCCATTTTTGATGAAGCTTTTCGAATCCTTGGTCTGCACTCTGCTAAGCTCTTTTTTTGAGGCTACTTCCTTTTTCGATTCGTCACAGTCAGGTTGCTGTCCAGGACAAGGTACAGAGCGTGTGTTGACCTCGGTTGTAGACCATCTCGATCATCTGTGTGATCAGGGTGAAGTGGGAACGTTAATTCTGCTCAACCTCTCTGCCGCCTATGGTATGATTGACCAAGCGGTCATGCTGGAGCACCTCTCGGGGGCCGGCCTCTCAAGAGCTGTTCTCTTATGATTCACATTTTTCCTTTTTGGATGCTCACAATCCCTCTCCCTTGCACCTTTCTGCTCTGCTCCCACCACCCTCTCCTGTGGTATTCCCCAAGGGTCAGCCATTTGCCCAGTTTTGTTTAACATCTACATCCAATCACTCATCAAATGTATCTTCTCCCACAGCTTCCTCTGCCTCGTCCACAAGGCTTTCTGGGGCGAGGCCCTCACTACATCCAACTTTCTCTTCCAAACTATCTTCTTCTCGAGCCCTTCGCTCAGTTACCTCAAAGTCATTGAGTGAGGGTCAGACGCTTCTCCAGGCAGAGAGTGGGGGGTAGATCTCTCTCCTCTGCAGGTGCCTCCGTCTAGAATGGCCTTCCTGCCCCTCTCAAACTTGAGCCGTACGACATGATGCTCCGGAAGCAGTTCAAGACCTTCCTTTTATCCTCTGCTCTCTCTCCCCCCTGCTGCCCTACCTGTCTCCTGCACTGACTGGTGGCTTCGCTACCCTCAGAGTCTACTGGGTACCAGGATCCTCCATGATCAGTCTCCCCTGCACTGCTGCTGAGCCTACTGCGCACTTAGGGGCTGTAACTGTTACCCACAGTGCCCTGCCTCCTTGCACTTACTCAGAGCAATGCTGTCCTGATTGCGCTTTCCCCCTTCCCTCCGCCTCCTCCCTTCCGCCTGCACATAACATTGCATCACTTGCACAATCTGAATGACACGAGGCCTAGTAAGATTGTCTGTCTTGTCCTCCCTCTGTCCTCCCTCCCGTGTCTTATCGCGCCTAGAAACATGTGTGTACAGGCACGTAATGAATGACATATCATATCATATTCTTATGCAAATGGCACTCAAATCTTGGTTTTTCGTGACGTCTCTGTTCCTGAGATGGCGGTTAGGCTCAGGGCCTGTTGGGAGGCCGAGGGAGTATGGGTGTGCAACAACTGGTTGAAGTTAAATAGTGCAACAATAGAGGCTTTGGTGGGCGACCCCCCTTCCGCCTATGCACTGTGGATCCTCCAATTCTGGCCTCCACCTCTTGGTCCATTGCCCACTCCTTCCTATTGGTAAAGGATTTGGGGGTTAAAATATCTGCCTCTCTGTCGGTTGAACCCCAGATCAGTATGATCTACCAAATGGGCTATTTTCAATTTAAAACCCTTCCTAAGCTACTTCCTTTTCTCTCTCTCCAGTTACAGGCTCCTATGGTTCCCTCATTAGTAGTATCTTCTCTGCGCTACTGCAACTCTTTGTGCTTAGCCCAGGCAGCCTATTTGACCTGGCGGCTTCAGGTGCTACAAAACTCTGCGGCCAGAGCTGCCACTTCCACACCCAGGCGCACACACATCTCCCCGGCTCTTCATCGCCTTCATTGGCTTCCTGTGGCCCAACGCATCCAGTTCAAAGCTCTCTGCCTGTTTCATCACACTTTGTACACCCTTGGAGCGTCCATGCTTCTGTCCTTATGCACCTGCTCGGACACTTCCCTCTGCTAATGCATGCCTGGTTGTGGTTCCTAGCTTTAATTATGTTCATATTGGCGTCTGGTCGATTTCCGTTACCACAGCTCAACTCTGAAACTCTCTTCCCTTTGTGCTTCGGCCACAGGGAACCATCTGTCATTTAGGTGTCTCCTTAAAACCCATCTGTTTTTATCTTGCCTTGTTGCCTGATTCTCAGAGTTAGCGTCAAGTTGCCCTTGGGTGTACATGTGCATTACAAGTGAAAATTACATAACATAACAATGCCATTTTAAGAAAACGTATCCATGCTGGCTGCATCATTATGTGCTGGTTTCCCCATGTAACTGCATATTCATCTTTGCTTTGCCCATAGAGCCAGTAATACCATTGTAAGAAGCTACGTCTATGGTGGTTGAGCCAGTATTTGCCAGTGTCCCTCCTAACAAGACCCATATGTTTGCTTTACCTATATAGCTTGTACTGCCATTGTAAGAAAACTGGCCCATACTAGATGCACATATATGTGCCAGTATCCCCATGTAACAACACCCTCGTGTTTGCTTTACTATATAGCCAGTAATGTAATTGTAAGAAAAACAATTCCCTGCTGGCTGCACCAATATATACCCATACTATCACTGCAACAAGTCCTTATCTTTGACCCTGGGAACGGGCAGAAGGTTGTTCATAGAAGCCAGTTGCCACCATGTACTACTGGATGCCAGGCCAGGAGGAGGTGAACAGGGAATCCCCTGACCACCTTTGCTGCATTCCTCTGTGAGCTACAGACTCTTCACATGGGTTTACCTGGATACCTCATTGATGTCTATGGGGCAGGGTTTCCCCCTAAAGACCTGGCAGGTAACTCGGTCTGTCCATCCCTGATTCCAGAGAGGCTGTCCCTTCAAGTCTCGAAACGTCTTTGAGCTGATATCACAAAGCAGACTTACTCCTTTAAGGGATCCAAGCTGCAGGGGTCAGAAATGAATAAACATTGGAAGGATGGAAGGGCACCCTCAATACTCGTGCAGAGTCAAAGTATGATTCCTTAAGGTAATTCTTATACATTGTTTTCTCCAGAGGCACTGTCTGAGAAAACTGTGTTTTCATCTCTTTGGCAGAAGCGCACGAGAGAACATGCAAACAAAGCATCACTTGAGAGAACATGGAACACGGCATCCATACCAGTGCCGTCTGCGAGACTGGCACTGATACAGCACGAACATTAAATCAAGGCACTTTCAGCTCAGTCTGCCTGTCTTGCACAGATATGCCTCCCCCCCCTCCCACTGTTTGACTATTACGAGGAATGATGAGTGAGGCACAAAGTGTAATTTCTCCCATAACTGAAGTTTTCCTGCGCAGAAAAGATATTCGGGAAACGTACTGCCCCATGTTGTGCGTGCTGACAAACCAGAGGCTGCTGAAAAGAAACAGGCAAACTTGCCAGAGCTCACAGGAGGAGAGGAGGGCATCTCTCACATAGTCAACCACAGTTGTAAATGGAAAATGGCAACTCACCTTAAAATACCATTAGGCGTAGGCTCTCACCACAGACCACCTGGCACTTAGCACATGAGCTAAAACCAAGCCATCCCACATCACACTCACCACCCATGTGCAGCAAGCTGCCCTAGACTCTACCATAGAAGAGGAGGAATCAAATATAAAGGAAGACTTGGACAGTCTCAGGTGTAGGGAATTTAAGTAGGTGCTGGCAGGGAGTGTTTGATTGAGAGTGGCGAGCTAGAGGCGTAGTGAGAGGCAGGGGGTTAGAGGAAGAGGTTGGAGGCTAGGTGGAGGAGGCTATTCTGGAGGAGGAGATGTACCATCAGGAAGTTGCTTGTCGGAAGGGGATTACCATTGTGAAGGGAGCTCCGACATGGAAGGTTAACAGTGCTGGCCAATGTCAACCCCTAGGAGGCAGCTTGACAAGCAGAGTACCAGCTAGAGGGGCAAATACTTCCATGGGACAGGAGGAGGAGGGTAGCCACCAGGTGACCCCCTTATTTCTATTGAATAGGCAGGCATTAGAGGCGTGTGGACTAATGACTCGATGCAACATCACCGCGGGTCAGGGAGTCTGTGTTAACACCTCCCAGGTGAGGGTGACTCATAGGACACAGCTTTGAAAACAGGAAGGGGAACAGAGACCCAATACAATGCCCCCTCTGGCTCAGAAGCCATAGGAGCAGTCTTTGCTGCTAAAGAGATTTGGCAGCTGCATGGACCAGAACACATACGACTGTTCAGGTGTTGGAGCTGCCACTGGAGGTGGACCCTGGAAAAACCAAGCCAAGTGAAGTGTGTTCAGGAACACCTTGAAACCTGCAACCCATATACTAAATTGGAGTTCTTCTATGTATGTCAGACCAAGTTCGGATTATAGCCAACGAGAGAAACGTGTAAGGGAGTTGTCTTAACTTCACTGTTCCCTGGCAGGGAATTGGACAGTCACAGAGGGAGTGGCAGCAGGAAAGCCCTAATCATCTCTGGACTGCATATGTGTTTATATTTCTTTACTACTCAAACTACAAGTATTCCTATAGCAGGTGAGGAAACCAGCAGCCTGGAAACCCTATGCCTTTTCTCAAGGCACTTTTAGTTATACCCTAATCTGGTCTTGTGTGAAGCTGAATAGAAGCCTGCCTTGGTTGTTCCCTTGTTGAATATTTTAATAAAAAACTTCTATAAGCAATTTCCTAGCACCATGTTTTGATCCTGAAAATATAAACACATTTGATACACAAAAGCGTGAATCATCTTGTCTGTGTCCACTTGGCACTCTCCTGCCACCATGTAAGAACACTCTCACACTTTATTTGGCCATCCAGCCAGTAATGCCATTTTAAGAAACAAGTCCCTACTGGCTGCCCCAGTATATGTCCGTATCTTTATCCACACACACACTCATGTTTACTTTGTCCATGTATTCAGAAATACCTTTGTAACAAAATATGTCCATACTGGATGTGCCAGTATATGCCAGTATCCCCACTTAACAGCAGTCAGCAATGTCATTGTAAGAAAACATGTCCATGCTTATTGATTAAATGTGTGACAGCATTGGGTGTGTCAGTTGGTGTTAGAGATGTAGAGTTGTGTTATCTGGAGTTTGAAAAGATGGCCCTTTAATGCAGCCTGCCAGTGGTTAGTCTTCCATTTTTTTTTTAATTAATGAAAAGGGAAAAGCATTCCCTTAGTGTTTTAGGGGTGCCTGGGGTGTTGTTTCAGTCTAGTCATTTGTATTGTTCTTAGAGTGTCATGAGCTAGTTTGGAAATGGATGGTCGAGACCTAGTAATGCATTCCCTTATTTTGGATTTGCGGGAGCTGGTCAATTAAGGGTTGCTGTTTCTGCTGATTGTTGAATGTTGGCTAGTTTCCATTTATTAGGCGTTGAAAAATAGGCTTTGGGGATTTTTCCTGAATTTCAGGTTGTCCTGTAATGTGCAGATTTATCTAGGTAGTGTGTTCCTAAATTTACCAACCATAATGTAAAATGCAGAGCATCCTTGTTTTTCTCTACAGAATTGTCTTCTTTCTATTAGCACATCATTAGGAAAGTGGCAGCTGCATTGAAGAACTTCTTCGGAACCCAACAAATACGAAAAAACGTCTAGATGAGACAGACTGGATTGCAACCTTAGAAAAAGCTGCAAAGTATAAACTGCCATCGCACCTACCAGCTACAGTGAGAAAGCTAAACGATCTTTAACCCTTCTTAAGGAAGCACCCGAACAGAAAACTGCGAACAACCCTTCTACGGGCTCTGCTTAATCTATTGCCATCTAATGAGATATTGAACATAAGAGGAATCTCTGCGACTAATCGCTGTCGCTTTTGCGACCCGCAGTCGAGTCCTGAAACGATTCGGCACCTTCTATTATCCTGCCCAGGAACAAGGCATTCTCGTACACCATATTTGTTTCACCACTTGGCCAAGGGCCATACAGCAGAAGAAGAACTTTGGTGGGCCCGTTTAATAGGAGGGATCAGTCCGTCATGGGCAATAGCCGCAGCAAGAATTCTGGATTAGATCTTCAATGGAAATGAATGAACTGCAGTTAAAAATCTAGCGTGAACTATGTGACCGCAGACTTATTTGTTTAGCATTTCTTCTTTTTCTCAAAACAAGGTTTAGCTTCTAAATTGTTCACTGCATCTGCTGTCTTCTTTCTTTCTAGCTTATTGCTAGACACTTGTAAAAATCACCTCAGTGATTATAGTCTCGTAAATAAAATAATAATATTAGCACATAATGTCTGGATCATACATTTCTAGTTTGGGTGCACATTTGAGATTTTGCTTTGAGATTTTGCTATGGACACATTCTGCTCCTTGCTCCTGCAGGGCTCTGTGGATGATGCAGGGGGCTTTGAAGTGGGCTCTTTATTTAATTGGTAGCCAGTGCAATGTCAAAGAGCTGGTGAGTTTTAGGTTATTAGCAGTCATTAATTTGCATACTTGCGTGAGGCACTTGCTGAGGGTGCTTCTGGAGTTATCCTCACCCTTCAATATGTCTATGAATTGAGTGTTGTCTGCGTAGTTGTACCAAGTGAGCCCATATGTTTTTATGATCTTCATAAAAGGGGCCATTTATATGTTGTATAAGAGCTGTGAGAAGCTCGATCCTTGAGGAACTCCAGAAATTATGATGCATGGGTTTGAGCTGAAAGTGGAAAGCATGGTGATTTCTGCCCTGTCCATTAGGAAGCATCTCATCTTTATATATAGAGCTCAATGTATGCATGTATGTCTGTGTGTATGTTTGTCTGGCTATACAAATCCACACCGTTGAACCCACGTCTGCCAAATCTTGCATGGATTCCTCTTTTGTCTGGGGCAAGATCTTAGTCTATGTTTGGATGCAAAAATATTATATGCAAAATAAATGTTGTATGTGTGTGTGTAGGTTGGTCCGGCTTTACAAATCCACACCGCTGAACCCACTGCTACCAAATTTTGCATGGATTCCTCATTTGTCCGGGACAAGATTGTAGTCTATGTTTGGATGCATAAAATGTACTACGTAGACACCCTGATTTACTGATTCTCACCCCGATTCACTACAGTAAGTAGTAGAAGGAGGCAAAATTTGGAAAAGTGTCTGAAGCAAAATGATCGATAAGTTGGTTATTCCTTTCAATTGCATTACTACTGTATACAGTTCAAAACTGTTTATTAAAGCATTTTCAAAGGAAATTTTAAAAAAAGAATCTACATTGTTTCTATCATGCCACTCCAAAAATGGGAAATGGCAAGGTTACAGTTTACTTACGTTCATTCACAAGAAGAGAGCACAATCAATCAATCTTTCTTGGACATTTTCTACTTGGAAGAAGCCATATCCTAATTCCTATTTCCCTCAGTTGTTGTCATGATTCATGCCTCTGGTCATCATGGCCAACCAGCCTTTTAGCTGGGGCCAGGTTACAGGCTTCCATTGTGGCCTCAAGGGCCACAAAACACCATCAGGGACTCTCTTGGAGCCAGTCCTGGCGCCTTTGGCACCAGGCTCATACTGTTATGTGAAGGACAACATTTGGATTGGGACTTCAGTTACCATGAAGGCACTCACATAGCTCAGTTCCAAAGAACTGAGCTATGCGGTCTAGTGTTTCGGGTGTCGCCGGGCCTGGGACTACTTTACCTGGAACTACTTTACCTGGGCTATATAAGCCACACCCAAACAGCAGCACATACTTTGTGTTATTCTGCAGTAGCAGCGTAACTCTCAACGTGTCCGTTCTGATCTCCAGTGTTTCTTGCATCCTGCCACATGCTGAATCCTGCATCTGGAAGAAGAAGAACACCATTATTCAGCGCTTACCTGTAATTAGCAGCCTGACTTTGGTCTTGAATCTTCCATCTTCAAACTACCACCAGCTTCTCACCCGAATACACACGATCCTGGGATTCTTCATCACAACGCCGCACCCATCTTCAGAACGCTGCAGCAACCTGAAAAAGACAAAGGGAGACATTATTAGTGAGCGCTCGCTCACGGCCACCCAAGGATACCGAAAACCACTTACCAGATGCAGTCTCTCCTTGATCTTGGAACATCACAGCGGCCCGGAACATCATAACGACCTGCAAAGGAAGCAGCGCAGGCATAGTTTAGCAAAAAGAAAAGGCAAGAAAGCACTGCGCACCGCGCATTCACTTAACTTGCTGGGATTCTCATCCTATACAGCACGGCAAAGACAAAACTCTCCAACTCATCTAAGGGAAAGAAACTAGAGACATTAATAACAACAAAAAGGCAAAAGAGGAAGAGGGCAAGATAAAAGACTGTAAAACAGTAGTAACTACCTCATCAAGCAAATCAGAGTCACAGCAGGCCTGGACCCGAACACGGGGCAACGCACCAGTGAAGCAACTAGGTCGCAGAACGCCCACACCTCCAACGCACCCCTGCACAGAGACGCAGGATGGAGAGCACACCATACCTAATATTAAGGTGAGGAGAGAGACTAGACTTAAGGGAGGAATTCGAGGCTAAGGGAGGTAGGAATCAATCCAAGAGAGACATTTAAGCCTTACATCCAGTTCTCATGTATTGCAGGTGCTATCCACGTCCAACTCACTATCAAGGGAGAGGGTTTGAGAGTGCTAATCTTCCAGCCAGGGCTGAGTGGCGTCCCTGTGGATATCAGGTGAGCGTAACAGTTGTTCAGTTCCATCTGCCCATGGTTTCTCTCTATAGGCTTTTTCTTCTTGCCTAAGCTGCGGTTTCTTGACATTCTTCTAGATTGGTTCCTAATAAATAACACTTCTCCAGGGATTGCTGGCAGTACTGCTACTTCTGGTTTGAACTGCCTTCATTCCACTATAAGGCTCCCTCTCTCCTACAGGCACATCTCTTGATCTCCATGTACACAAGTAATTGGAAGGAGGTGACCAGGAAGTAGCTGGTCGGAGACAATGAGGTTGAATTTCACTGCTGATTGCTGACTCTGGGCATCCAAGAAGGCCATACTTTACTAACCATCCATTTAGACAGGAATGTAGTAAGTCCCTCAAACCCTTTTAGTGGAAACATTACCCTCTCCTCACTGTCTTCTTATTCAACGTCAGAGGACATAGTCTACCCAGCATTGTCCATAAAATGAATTGTCCTCTGCTGACTTGCAGTAGCTGGCAGCCATTGGCTGTGGCAGGGATAGCACAGGGCACACCCTAGCCACATGCCCCATCTTACCACATGTATAGCATCACACTGAAAAACATTCTGGAAACATAGTGGGGCCCTTCTTGCTTTCAGTTGACCCAGTGGGGTGAAGTAGCAGGCTGGGTTGGAGGTAAGACCTGGGCACCGGTTCTGGGGTTAGTTGGATCCTCCCTTCCACCATCATTGGCTCTCTTCTCAGTGGGTTACTCAAGGGCTTTCTGGAACTGTTGCCTATCCCAATGGGTATCTATTGTTGGGCCCTTTGATAGCCAGTGTCTGTCTCGATCACCATCTCAAGGTTGGGTAGGTGAGGTTGTTGAATTGGCCCCAGTAAGTAAGAAATTCCCCCAGGATAAGTTAACCTTCATCTTGCCATTTAGGCCTCACATGCATTTTACAAACTGGAGGCAGATGCGTAAGCAATCTGATAATTAGTTTCTTGTGTTAGTAACCTTTCTTCCTGCAGCTGTGGGTGACCATCTTCCTGGTCATTGCCTAGTGTTTCAGGGATGACTTCTCAAACATTCTCATATTGGGCTTGTCCACCTGCGTTGAGTATCTGGTACTCTGCTTGCAACTACCCTGTCAAGAGAGTGGCTACATATGGATCCAAAAGGGTTCATCCCACTTCACTGCTTCTGCCATGTGCTCAAAATTTCTGAAAAATGCCTAAGGGACCTCCCACAAAGCAAACGTTTCCAACAGTGAAATATGCAGAAAAGGAATGTGCTTTGGCAGATTCTGTGATCCTATTACAGTCATTTGCCCTCTTACAGTTTCTGTAGGTTACTTTCGAGGGTGGTGGATCCAGCAGCCTATGCAGCTGCACTAGCATCTGAGGGGGATTTTTATCATGGCCACCTGCAACGACTCCTTCTCTGCCAAAAATGTCCTTCTCACCTGGGCAATTTATCTTTATTGTGGCAGAGAGGTGCTGGGTCAACTTGGGCTTGGACTACTCTTGTCCTCAAACCACCCTGAGCCTGTGGATTCGTGTCAGTCAGGCTAAAGAAGAGGCCATAGGTCTTCTAGGAAGCTGGGGCCACTGACGTTATGTTTCTTTTTGTGACCCCAAGGTGATAATTCAAAGTCCCGAGTGGATTCTGCTTTTGAAAACTCTTCCTCCTTAAAGATGTCTCTGCAAGGCTTGGCCAGGGCAGTGGTTGGATCATAAAATGGACAGAGAAGCCGGTAGCTATGAGGGCAGAAAGGGACTCAGTGAACTTCCCTCTCTCACTGCCCGTAGCTTTTGATGAGTGCTTATTCCTTGATGACTCCATCGCCTAACACAGTGTTTTGTGACTCCCAGTCTAGGTTTCTTATCCCACTTCTGGCACCAAATGCACGTAGTTGGAGACAGAAAATAAACTTGGTTTTGAGTCTGTCGTTCTTCCAGGGTTAGGGTCAGCTCACTGAAATGCAAATTGTGAGGTCGCCTGCCTGATTCTTGGAACCATTAAGGTGGTGACCATTAAGGTGGTGATTCAGAGGGCTGGGCTCCAGGGGTGTTGTGGGTAGGCTACCCATGTCACCCTACCCTGGTCCCCCTCTCATGTGAGGGGACAATCTCAGTGCCTCAATACAAGTCAGTCCTTTGGCCCTGGAATCTTCCTACTCCATTCAATTAGGACAGGCCAGCTCTAAAAAACTATGGCCCTGTCCAAAACCTGTGTGAGACTTTGCAGGGTATGATTAATGCACCTCCTCCTTCACTGAGAGAGCCAAAAAGCTCTCTGTGAGCAGACACAAAGCTCCAGCATAGAACAAGACACCTTTCCTATAAAGGAGATCGATTCCTTGATGGTAGTAGGTAGTAGCATGTGCTTAGATACAGTGTCAGCATCGCCTGATACGTCAAAGAAGTTATTTCATTTCGTTTGTGGCACCTGTGGTGAACTCCGAAACTCCTTGCATACCATGCTACAAGCCAGAGCTTCCCGAACACTGAGAATACATTGTGGGAAGCAAAGTAACAGAAGTGTTGTCCCTGGCAAGAGATTCTTAAAGTGGGATACAATGTTTTCATTTTACTGCTTGTACAATATAAAAATAGAAACACAATGCTTATATAACTTAACACGTGGATTCCCATCACCCAGTTCACATGCTGAAAGCAGGGGAGACATCAAAATGGCACACAGGCCAAAATCCGCCTAGGGTGCACTCAGGCACAACGACCAATTCTAGCCTTCACTCACTCACAAGACACTGGTGAAGAGCCTCACTGGTAGTTCCACCCAGGGGAGGGGAGTACACAGTATTAAAGCACTCAGCCCAAGTTGGTCATTGTGGGTTGTAGGAGCAGGAGGTGTGCATTTGGAGAAGGCTGGAGTTTGAGTGCACTGGAGAAGGTGGGGCAGGTAGAGATGGATCACGTTGAAAGGGGGGCAGCAGTGTCGAGGAGGAGATGACAACAGCAGAGGTGAAGGAGGTATTGAGAGCAGAAAGAGAGGAAGTTATAGATGATAAGGTGGATGGGTGGTAATAACCTAGGAGGAATTGTAGGAGTGCATAGCAGGGTGGAGGTTGTAGTAACAGGAGGAGGTAGTAGGAGCAAGGAGGAAGTGGTAAGATCAGGCCAAGTTGGTAGTGTGGCAGAGATACCAACATCAGTCCACGGTGCTAGTGTGGAGGACGTGGTAGCATAAGCCCAGGGTGGGTAGTATAGAAGAGGTGGTAATAGGAGTCTGAGATGAGGCAGTAACACCTGGAGCAGGTGTCTATCACGAGTGGGTGATAACATCGGTAGAGGAGAAATAGGTGGTATTCTCCTTAGACACCACTACAAGGAGGAGGGGGTTACAGCCCATGGTGATGCTGAGGAGGAGGTGATGGACGGAGATAGTGACAGAACTGAGGAGGAAGGAACATCAGAGGTTGAGAGGAACAGGAAATAGAAAGTGGCCGGGTGGCTACTGGTGAGAGTAAGCCAGCAATAAATGTCAGGGGGAGGACCAGACACTCAGGGAGATGTTAAGGAGAGCAGGTGCTGGGGTGTGAACGCACATGCAGCTGTATTTTTATTTTATTTTTATTGTGTGTTCCAGTTTTAGGCTTAGCCTTTCACACAAAAAATAAACAGATTAAGAAAAGGAAAAAGAACAATTAATAATAAAATGAAAATAGTAAAAACAAGAAACATGTGAAATTACAGTATTAATAAAATGCACACAATCTGTATACAGGAAACATTAAAATCCACCCGTATTAGCTCAGTTTGTCATCATAGGAAGGGACCAGCAGGCCACGTCAGCCCTAGGCATTACCAGTCGTGTGAAGGAGGTATGAGAGGGGATCAGGAGGTTACATAAAGCTAAGAGGCAGCATGGGGGATGTTGTGTCCTGCTCGGGAGCACCCGGACACGACTTGCAACTACCCAGCAGGGTCAACCATGCTGCGAGACGCAGCTGGCAACATGGCATGGGGCACCCTGCTATGGTCGGGATCACGCAACCAGGGACAGGCCTTGGGATCCCCAAGTGCGCTTGCTCCTTGCTGCTGTGATCACACAGGCCAAGACTCCCACACAGGCCGTGGGCACACAGCTGGCACACCATGCAATAAGGCACAGAAATACGGTTAGCACTCTGTGGGTCTACTGCTGCACTGCCTGCACGTGCGCAGAGGCCCCTTTTTATTAACTCCAGTCATGACTCATGCTCTTAAACAGGCAACACACTACTTTAAAGGGGCCACGCCACAGGGGAGACATCAGGTAAAACAAGGCCACATGTGGGTTGCTCCCACTGACCAGACTGCTAAGAAAACTACGAACCCGGGTTAGTCCTTGGTACTGGGATACCAGAAAGCCTACATTGTAGATTGCATAATCCCTTACTCCCGACACCAGCAACTAACTGACCAGCAAGGGTGAGGGAACCCCTTTTTGGGGCCCCATACTTGGGAAAATAATATTGAGGTTCGAAGCCTGGAGGAGTGGGGCAGGAGAGTTTGGGGCCTCCCGAAACCCGAGAGGCCCAAGTGACTGAAGAGAACCATTCTGCCATGTTTTAGTTACTTTTTTGGGAAGATCCAATTTTTATTTAAATTGGCCCTTTTTGTGCTCAATCCCTGAATAAAGATATTGAGCTGCAACAAATGGGCTTGATGTACCTCTTGACCCCAGATGGGGTGCTTTGACGAGGCTAAGGATATGCCGGGGAGCCCGGGGACTCCCCAGTATACCTCGTCTGGGGCAGGGGAGCCGACTTATGAATTTCCCAGGGGGGGGGGGCAAATACAGGAAGTGACATCACTGGCAGTTATATGACCGCAAATTTGCATGTAGTCGCCAACTTGGTGCAACAGCGCGCGGGGTGGGGTGGGTGTTGGCGCGCGCAGCGCAGAACAGTGGAAACATTGGCTAGCATGCACTGCATATACTAAAGTCAAGAAAGAAGGAGATTTAAGACTTCGAGTTGCATTCCAGTAAGACATCACTGCCCCTATTCCACCGCTCTATAATCGTCCAGCAACACAACTAGGATGGGAGAATGAAATGCTTGCTAAACAGAAGGTAAAGCTGCAAGGTGGAGTACCACCACCACCACCAAAAAAAAAAGTTCCCAATTCAAGGGAAACGAGAAGTAAAGATGTTTCCCGATTAAAAAGTACCAAGCAAGACGTGTGTGGTGCCATAGTTCAGTAAAACATCAACAATTCAAACTTACAATAGTGCTACTGTAGATTGGCCAGCCACAAGTGACATTTGCTAAGATGTTACCTCTGGGTAACCAGATAGAGTTAGGGATGTAGCTTAATCTTAAACCTTTCAGTGGACACATCAGATGTGCTGCTGAAGTATAATGCAATCCTGGCTGAAGTATAATGCAATCAAGTGTGGTTTCAGACTTGGGGGGAAGAGTGTTAACTGCTTTTTACATTGTAGTTTACAAGAAATTCTGGTAAAGTAGAGTACAATGTTAAAAAGCAGTTACCCAGGCTCACCCTGCACCCAGGTGATGTTTGGGACTGATGGAAGCACTCGCGTCTAAATGTTGTAGCCATGGTTGTCTCCATGTTTTTAAAACTCCCACTTTCCGGGTTTTCAATGTTCATTTGAAACACCCCTTATTCAAAAAATGAAGGAGTCAGTAAAAAAGCCAATGCTGAAAAGCCTATTTCGCACAAGTAGTAAGACCCAAAGGGTAGGAGCGACTGTATAGCAGACCATGCCAATGTAGGATACTCCAGGATTACCTTCAGTCATAATTCACCCACTGCAATGTTCCTAAATTCAGATTGCAGAGTAGTGTCCGACTGAACCTCAATCAGCACTTCCTGGGCATCAAATGGATGATGCACCACCTCCTCTGCCAGAAACGTCTGCATCACCCAGTCATTAATGCCAGCATTTACTTCAGGGAAGTATTCATCAAAGCTGGACCTTAATGTTGCTAGGTGGCGGCTTGCCCAGCTCCAACTGTTCTTTTGCAAAGGTCTAGCTTCCTCTTGAAGGCAAATACTTTTTTATTAATTCTTTCCTCTGTGTTCCCATGTCCACAGGAATGCCCCCAAAGGTGGGATTGGGAGTTTCTGGGGTGGTGAGTTCTAGTGGTCTTAGTTTCCTTTATAAAATACACAAATCACATAGTATGTCAACCAGACAATGTATCATTGTGTACAGCTTTAAGGGGGCAGCACACTAGGAGATGTATTTTGGAACACTCAACATTGTAAACACACCTCTAGTTTAGATTGTAAAGAGTGCTTGTGCTGCAAATACAAGCACCCAGTTAATAAAGTCCAGACTTAAAACACTTGATCAGCATTCAGTGAGTAAAATAACTTTATAAAAATAAAATGCAGCTTTGCATAAAATTACAGAGAATTTTGGGTTTATCAGGCACTGGCAAGCGGGCACTGCTGTTGCTGTGGGAGAAGTGAGACTTGCAATGGCGACAAATTTAAGGTTAATAGCTGCCGTTTATCACAAGATGGTAGGCCAGCATAGATCTTAACCACTGAATGCCCACTGAACAGCTATAAACCGTTCTATGTCAGCAAGAGGCCAATGTAGAGGAACCAGTGATAGAAAGCAATGAGGTAATTATACTGTACCATAGCCCGTGGGAGGTGATGCCCCCCCAAGACTCAGTGAAGGCCCCTCGTGTCAAAAGGTTGAAAGGTCCTGCCGTCTCAGTCCCCACAGTCCTAACTTCTACCTCGCTTACAGTGGAAGCAGTCTGTGGCACACAGCTTGTAATGCAAATCGCACATTTTAAGCGCCAGGACAAAAAACAGAGAACTGAATACATTGCTGAGGTAAATGAGTTCTGACTGGCAACACTGGTAATACAGGGTATAGAGCCACATTATCGCACCGCCCAACTATGAGTTTGAGGGCAAAGGTGGAGGAAAATCCTCCAGCATGAAGCTGGAGGTATTTCCTCCACCATACCGCCCAAAATAGAACAATTTGGGATATTACCACCAGCAAAATTACTACCAGATGTAATACCGCTGAAATCCACCATGGAGTCCTATGGACTCCAATTAATGGGGACTAACACTGCCTACCACCACTTGTAATCCGGCAGTAATACCGCCAGACCAAGTGGCAGAAATGGTAGTACAGTTTGGTGGTATCTCGGCAGATTTACAGGCCACACAGAGACATCACCTCTCTCCATGTTGTCCTTTATTGTAAAGTGGATTACCAGGTGTCAGACCTGTAAAATACCCCTGTCTCCTCAGGTGACTCAGATCCCCACCATTCCATCCTACATAAACTTGATGCCCCCAGGCTGTTGATCTTCTAGTCTACTTTTATTCTACCCATGTAGATCCAGGAACGTCATACTCCTGTTACTTTCATGGATTATTTTACTTCCTGTTCCTTAAAGCCAGGGGTCTTAAACATGTGGCTCTCCAGATGTTTTGGACTACGACTCCTATGATCCATCACCATTGACTATGCTGGCTGGGGCTGATGAGCATTGTAGTCCAACACATCTACAGAGCTAAGGGGTCGTGTATCGGGCTGCTGCTTGTTAATGAAGCAATAGCCCGACCCTTTGGTCATTTAACATCTTTTTTTTTTTCTTTCAAACTGGATGCGTGCCCCCCCTTGGGCATGAGGCTGCGGCCCACCAGAGGGCCGCGCCCCACAGTTTGAATACCGCTGCGCCTAAACCCTTCCCTCCAGGACCATACACCAATGAGTCCTAGAGGGGAGGGCTTAATATCACACATTTTCGCGATTATACCCGGCCGGAGAGAAGTGATGCAGTATCGATGGAAAGGGCCATCGATGCTGCATCACTTCTCTCCGGCAGGGGAGTGGGGGGCTCAGCCCCGACTTGATTTTGAGGGGGGGGGGCTCGGGCCCCAGAGCCCCCCGTACTCGGTGCCCCTGGTCTGGGGCAAGTATCTTGCAGCTGGCCAGGGGTCCATGGTCCCCAGGGTTCACAAATCATCATCGCCTAGCCTAGTCATAGGAAGCTGTGACACATGACACAATAAAGACAGTGCTCAGTATGTGCCCATTCACTATAAAACAAATAGTATATGTTTGGCCATCGACGTTTAATATTGAGCTAATTGAGCAGATGAACAGCTACACGTGCAGCAATTAATACTAGCACATGGCCCATTACTAAGCGCTCCCAATTCCGGCAGATACGGGACGCACAGGGAGATAAAATGATGTACCCAGGATGACAGTCAAGTGAGAGAGCTGGGATTTCAACCCAGATCTTCTGAACCAACCCCCTTTGGATAATTTAACCAGAAGATGATATCTCCCCCACCTTCTCATACTGTGCGTTATAAGATTCTGTACACAAAACACAAGAAATGGGCAGGCCTGTGGACAGCCTGCTGCAGGTGCGCTGCACATGCCGCATGGCAGGATTTCCTATGCAGCATGCCGCAGTGCAAAAGGTAATGTTGATATGGGCTTTAACCTTACTGGGGCCATTTTCAACCTCCCTCTTGGATGCAGTGGGGCGGCATTGTTGTGTTTTTGCTGCATAATGCCGAGCATATGTTCCCCTGTGTTATGTGGAGCGCATTAGTCGCTTGTCCGGGCTATCAGATATAGCACTCATTTTGAGTGTGATTGAATTGTAAGCCCATCTGCTGTTCTATTTCCCTGCACTTCTTTTCCCGGTGAGCACTTTCAGAAACATAACACTTCCTGCAATCTATTGGAATGGAATATCTTTTCGATTGCTGCTTGTAACACTTTTCATATCATTTCACTCCCTTCTGTTATTGTACAGTATTTTTTTTTTAACACAATGCATATTCCAGGTTAAATTGTCCTTAGAATCATATTTTGAAATATCCAATGTTTTGGATAACTACTGTATGCACTGTGACGGGCTGGAGGATAGGAGTCGGGGGACTGTAGGGCGGGGGATTGCCACCCACTCAGTGATAAAGGCCCCAGCGGTGGAAAATGCCCCCTTCTCTAAACCGCAGCTTCTTATATGTAACCCAAAATAGGCAAGGGCAACCTCCTTTGTCAGCTGTGAATTGTAAGGGCACTGCAGAACACCCTGAAAATAGGAGGGAAAAGTGAATACCTTGTGGGCCCACTGCATGGGTACCCATGAACCAGACAGTAAGGTCATAGAAAGTGGAGGGTTATCACACCTGAGGTTCGTGGACACCATTGACTATGAGAGCCGCAGACCCCTTTCACAGCCATCCATGGGCACTCTTGGATCCCAATTGGTGAACCAATTGACTAGTTTGTAATCCTAGCCCTGTAAATATGTCGACATAATTACCTAAATGATAAACTGTGTATATGAAACTTAAAATGCGCTAAGACACCATAGTTTAATTGTTGATATTTTTTATCCCCTCCTAACTTTAGGTGTGGTAGGGGACAAGCTATACTATTTGCTTTATTTGTACTACTTGGTCTTCATTGTTCTTATTATTCCACTTATGATGGTTAAGTGAGTCTTTCTCTTTTTTTCCCTTTTAAAAAAATGACTATGTTTTTTTAAATATGATTGTGTTTTTATTTTACTTTTGTGTATTTGTTTTATTTTACTTTTGTGCATTTGTAAAGGTTTAATTAAAGCAATTGCAATAAAAAAATAAAATTAAAAAAATAGCGACTGCCATCGATAGAGTGGTGACTCACAGTGATGCAGGAACGTCATCTGTGCACAAAGTGATTCCAAGATGTCAGACCTCATATTCGAAATTCCAGAGCACTCTGCCAACCACCAGATCACTGCACTATCCCAATCAGATGTTAAAATGGTAGTTTGATTGCCCAGCCGCCAATTAGCAAGTCTCCTTCCAAAAACCCACCGGTGAAATAGTACCTGAGTCTGCATCCCAATTATATACAGAACTGGTGTGTAAAAGGGGAGGTGACAAGCCTAGTGATGTGGCAGCTAGGAGTAAGTGTTAGGAGTTGCAGAGTACTCTATAGGGGTGTGGCAAGGAAGTGGCAAGGAGAGGGAGGGAGAGGGTGACGCCGCCAACGACACCATGACAAACGGAGCTTCCCTTACAGCCCAGGAACATCACCGCCGCAGGCCTGAGTCCCTATTCGCTCTCCCGACCTGTTGCCCCTCCCCTCCTGCTTTAAATGTAGGTGGAGTGGGCCGTGAGGCGAAGCCGGGAGAAGAAGGCTGCAGAAAAAGGGCAGCGCTCCTCTTAGCAGCTCAGCTGCAAGCGCACCTGCAAGCTGAGGCCAAAACAGCTGATCAACTGCTTTGCGGATCATCTGTTGCAATTTCTATGATTGCCCCATGTTCCATGGTATCTAAGATGGCTGCCGTCGACACCATGACAACCGGAGCTTCCCTACAGCCGGGGAACATCACTGCCGCAGGCTCGAGTCCCTATTCGCTCCCCTGACCCGCCTGCCACTCCCCTCCTGCTTTAAATGGTGGTGGAGTGGGCCGTGAGGCGAAGCCGGGAGAAGAAGGCCACAGAAAAAGTCCAGCGCTCCTCTTAGCAGCTCTTTGCTGCTCGCTGACTGCCACCTGTCGAGAAATGCTGCGCGATCCTCAAGGTAAGGAGACATCCTCGCCCATACCACTGCAGCCCCATTCACTCGCATCCAGACGCGAAAGATTATGTGCACGCACATACACCGCCCCACCAACCTCGTTACCACCGCCCACTTGCACCCGGAATGCTCGCCTGCAAGCCAGAACTGAGGACCTTTCTCATACCGCCAGCACGGCTGTCTCCTACCTGCCAGTGAGAGACTCCACGCGGATCGTCATGAGATATGCACCAACCCTCCAAGGTCCACAACCATCCAGCTCAGGCACTCCCACCAATGCTGACAATAAACCCCACAAACCCCATACCACCCTGGACATGGGTCCGTCTAGAGGGCAATGTATGGACTGCAATGCTTCTATACTTGTGCCTGTGACCCCTGTAAATGGGACCCCCACTGTTGCTACTGCCAATACTGCAATGCCTAATTCTTCTACCCTACCTGTACAATGTATTGATGACTATGCTACCATGCCTGTGCCTGTGACCCCCGAAAATGGGACCCCCACTATTGCCACTGCCAATACTGCAATGCCTAATTCTTCTACCCTACCTGTACAATGTATTGATGCCTATGCTACCATGCCTGTGACCCCTGAAAATGGGACCACCACTGTTGCCACTGCCAATACTGCAATGCCTAATTCTTCTACCCTACCTGTACAATGTATTGATTCCTATGCTACCATGCCCGTGCCTGTGACCCCCGAAAACGGGACCCCCACTATTGCCACTGCCAATACTGCAATGCCTAATTCTTCTACCCTACCTGTACAATGTATTGATGCCTATGCTACCATGCCTGTGACCCCCGACAATGGGACCCCCACTGTTGCCACTGCCAATACTGCAATGCCTAATTCTTCTACCCTATCTGCACAATGTATTGATGCCTATGCTACCATGCCTGTATCTGTGACCCCGAAATGGGACCCCAAAGGTTGTAACCACCACACCTCCCACTCCAGAACCCCACCTCAAATGTGCCCTGATCAACGCCCGCTCCATTAACGCCCACGCCCTAGACGTTCATGACCTCAACACCACCAACGACCTAGATCTCCTTATGATCAATGAAACTTGGTTACACGAAGCTTCAGGCCCTGCACTATCCCTTCAACTCCCACCCGGCTATGCTGTCACCAGACAAGATTGCCCAACCAAAGGTCGAGGGGTTGCACTAATAGCCAAATACTCCCTCACCATCAGAAAGATAGACAAAACCATGAACAACAACAGCAACTATCTCCAACTCAAACTTACCATCTCTCACCATATCATCACCTTTGGCATCCCCACCACGAGAACCTCCACCCACCACTCTCACCCCTTACCACCTGCCCTCACAAGAAGTGCCTGCCAACTCACCAAAGAGAGACTCCTACCATTCCTACAGGGACCTGCCTTTAGACCTCCCTTCTCCAACGACCCAGAAAGCCTCGCTCAGAAATACGACACCACCATCACAGTGGCAACTCCATCGCCCCACTCAAACCACGTAAAACCAAGCCCACTAGCCACACCAATGCTTGGTTCACCCAAGACCTCCTCAAACTCCGTACGGACAAACGCGCCAATCCAACATGCTGACAGACCTCCCATGACGATAAAGACAAACTAGACTTCAAATCGCGCTCAAAGGAATACAAGAAAGCCATCATCCAAGCCAAAGCCAAATCATTTGAAACCAGAATCTCCAATGCTAAATCCAACACCAAAGAAATGTTCTCCATATTCAGAAAACTTGAGACCCCAATACCCACACCCCAAAACTTCACCAAAGATAAGACATGGTGTGATGATATCCAAACAGCCATGCATAACAAGCTTGATTCACTTCAAACTAAAATTATGAAGACCAAACATGTGCTCCGCAGCTCTCCCACTCCTGCCCCATCCTCCCCAACGGATGCCTCTCCCACCTTCTCATTCAAGGCCATCCAGCAGCAACACATGATTAACCTCATGAAAGCTATTAAGCCTTCTAACTTTAAGGGCGACCCCTGCCCCGCCGCAATTATCAAGGACTGTGCAGACACCCTCGCACCATTCCTAACAGCCTTTGTCAATGCCTCCTTCACTACAGGGAAAGTCCCCTCATGCCTCAAAGAAGCATGGGTCCGGCCCCTCATTACAAAAAAACACACTTGACCCCACCTCACTTAACAATTACAGGCTCATTACCACTGTCCCTTTTTTACTCAAGATGCTGGAAAATGCAGCATACCTTCAAGTACAACACTTCCTCGTAGAAACAAACTCTTGGGACTACGACAATCCAGCTTTCGCCCAAGACATGGGACAGAGACGCCCTACTAGACCTCAAAAACCAATTGGACGATGCAAGAGACCAGGGTAAACCGGTCCTGCTCCTTCTCCTCGACCTCTCTGCTGCATTCGACCTCATAGATCACAACGTCCTATGCCATCACCTCACCTCCACAGCCAATTTCTCCCCTGAAGCCACTGCTTGGATCACCTCCTTCCTACAAGGCAGGACCATGCAGGTCTTCTCTGATCTTGCCACTGCCTCACCCACCATCATGCTATGTGGAGTAGCTCAAGGTTCTTGCCTCTCCCCTACTATCTACAACATCTTTACTCGCCCCCTCTTTCTCATCCTTGATACTATGGGCATCTCTTACATCAACTACACGGACGACACGCAGATCCTGCTCACACTCACAGGCAACTACGATACTGACTCCAAGACTCTCAACAACATATACAATACCATCCAAACATGGATGGCTGTCAACGGTCTTTGCCTCAACTCAGACAAAACCGAACTCCTACTTGTAGGATCCCCTGACATTCTCAAAACACTTGATGCTCAGTTCAGCCACTTCATCATCGATTCCATCAGAATCCCAGTATCCGACACAGTAAAAACTCTAGGGGTCTATCTTGACTCAAACTTATCCATGACTAGGCAATTGAATGCAATTGCCTCTTCTGCAGCCTACCATGAAAAACTTCTTAATGCAGCCAGGCCCGTTCTCTCCAAAGAGAACTGCACCAACATAGCTAGAGCCATCACTGGATCTAGGTTGGACTACTGCAATGTTCTCTTCCTAGAGACCGCCACTACAATTCTTGAGAAATTGCAAGTAATTCAGAATAGTGCACTGTGTGCAGCACAAGATATCTCTAAAAGAGAACACACCACTGCCACCAGAAAAACTGCCCACTGGCTCCCCATAAAGGAGAGGGTTAGCTTCAAAGCCCTGACCCTC
Organism: Ambystoma mexicanum; assembly: GCF_040938575.1. NCBI lineage: Eukaryota > Metazoa > Chordata > Amphibia > Caudata > Ambystomatidae > Ambystoma > Ambystoma mexicanum. The sequence continues at coordinate 305,522,853 of NC_090934.1, read as the reverse complement.
ATCCACAAATGCATCCACCGTTCCGCACCAGCCTATCTGTCACAAAGAATCCACCCCGACTCCTCCACAAGGCCTACCAGAACACCCTATACTAATATGCTCTCCATACCCAGGGTAAAAAGAGCTAGAGCAGGGGCGCCAGTTTCCCTTACCTTGCCTCCCTACACTGGAACGTCCTCCCACTACCCTGCGGGCCAAACCCTCACTCATTGCCTTCCGCAAAGCTATGAAAACCACCCTGTTCGCTTTATCAACTCTACTGACTGATGTGACTATTTGCCCCTTCACCTAGATACTGTGAATGTTCCACTACTGCAACTAGTCTACTGTACTGATGACTTTAAATGCATATTATGTATAATGCCTATATTGTCAAATGCTTGAACTATGTCCCCACTGTAACTACGTTTCCTACAAGTAACAGCACCACAATGCCCCTGGGCTGTTTGTGTGCTATACAAATGTAAAAATAAATAAATAAGAAGAGTGGAGCAGAGGAGGTGAAGTGTAGAGGGAGAAGACTAAAGCAGGTGAAGAGGAGAGAAGCGGAGGCGGTGGAGAGAAGAAAGAACAGAGATGGTGGGAAAGAGAGAGAGGAGGTAAAAAGGGAGGGCAGCGTGCAGGAGAAGAAAGAAAGAAGAGCAGATGTGGGCAGGGAGAGGAGTGCTGAGTGTTGCTTGTCACCCCTCCTGGGAGCATGGTATTTCCCAGGGCTGGCGCCATGATCACATGGTGGTGACCATGTGACCTATCTAATAAAAGGGATGAGCCTGTTCCGGCTCATCAGTCGATCAGAACTGACTCCTGCCTTTTCATTGTCTGCACCATGTGCAGTATGCAGAGGGCCTACCTGTTTGGCCCTGCATCCGGACGGTGCCCCTGCTGGGCAACACCGTCCCACAGGTATTGTCCTGCCGTGTGACCATGGCCATTGTCGCAGCCCCGACCTGGGTGCCCCCAGAGCCGAGGCTGCTGTCAGCTCGGTGCCCCCAGCAACTGTCTCAAGATCCGGTGATCCAGATGCGGCCGAGGTACCCCCTTCGGGGCCAGCGGTGAGGTGCGGAGCGCTGGGACCAGCTGGCGATTCCCTGCGGTGTTAGCAGGGAGGAGCATCGGTCCTCGTTCGCCCACTCCTGAGGGCATCTGGAGGAAGGCAGTAAGGCTGCGTGTGTGCGGCGACCCTTCCAGCCGCATAGTTAATGAAAGAGGAAGCATCATCCGTCGCACTGGGAGGAAGATGTGTGGGCCCTTTTCAAATCCCGGGCCCATCAGCGGTGAGTTGACCAGCGCTCACTGTCGCAGAAAGGATAATGTGAATAATACGGTGTCGGCCCGTATGTTAGAGGCCCAGATGGCCAGTGAAGAATTCAGGCCAGCTCGGGTTGTGGGTCCGTGTGCTCATGTCCGAGTTCTTGAAAGTAAAAGGGCCAGTGACATTAATGGCATCTCGGGCTGCATGTGCCACAGTGGTGTTACCATCAGCCCACTCTATCGGGGCTCTGCATATATCCGGGGTCCAGCGGCGGTGATTGGCACATTTAAAAACAAAAGATCGGGGAGGGGAAGGGAAAGGCTGCTGCCGTGCCGGCACAATGGAAGGGAGTGCTGGCTGCAGGCTCCGGGTAGGAGCAACGTTATGCACAGTGAAGACAGGATGTGGCCGCCCATGCTCACCATACAGGAGCAGACCCCACACCAGCATGCACCAAAAGTGCTGTCGCCACCCCAGGGCTAGGTGGCGGTGACTCCCAAGAGAAAAGAAAAAAGGAAGGAGCAGAGGAGGGTTGCAGCTCTCACAAGTGCTTGTGCGCGCTCTGCCGTTAGCAGCAGCCCCGAAGTGAAGGGAGTGGCCAGTCATCCTGCCACCAACCCAGCAACCTGCCATGGCCCGCCCCCACCATCCATGGACTAGTCTGATGTGGCCCTTGGTGCCCCCAAGTGCAGCTTTTCCAGCCGGCCCTTGAACCCTGAACAGTCCTGAACAAATGCCAATGGAAGTCGGACTGGTCTCCTTCAGACCTGCAGGTGCTTAAAGTGGACTCAGTAGTCACACACAAGAAGGCTGGGAGCCCGCAGACCCTGGACATGCTTAAAATGGCCCTGCCAAAATGGTGTGTGAAACTGTGCTCCTGCGCTTGTGGGTTTTGTTTTGAGGGGTGCCAGGTGCAAACAACAGTGTCTTGTCAGTGGTGTAAGTTCCACTCACCCAGGTTAATAAAGAGTTTGCTTGAATGGGGAGTTTCTAACTTGTTGCCAGTAATACACCAACCCTGACTGTCACCCCCATGGGTCCCAAGGCTTAGTGGGTGGGGTGGGTGTTGTAACCTGAGCTCCTAAGTGTGCAAGAATTAGTTGCATCTATATTCCTAGCATTATGGTTTGTGTTGTTGTGTGACTTCATGTTTAAGTATCATTAATATTTGTTTGGTCGTTATGGAAAAGGAGGGGTGCTACGTGTAACCCCTCCTGGGAGCATGGCATCTCCCAGGGCTGGTGCAATGATCACATGGTGGTGACCATGTGACCTATCTAATAAAAGGGACGAGCCAGTTCTGGCACGCCAATCGATCAGAACTGACTCCTGCATCTTCATTGTCTGCACCATGTGGGTGCCGCACAGTTTGCAGAGGGCCTACCTGTTTGGCCCTGCATCCGGACGGTGCCCCTGCCGGGCAACACCATCCCACTAGTATTGTCCTGCCGTGTGACCACAGCCATTGTCGCAGCCCTGGCCTGCGTACCCCCAGAGCCGAGGGGAGAGAGAGGCGAGGAGGAGCAGGAGGAGGAAAGGCCCCAAAGAGGGGGCAAAGACAAAAGAGCAATCCAAAGACCTGAACTTCAGCTAAAAATCTTGATATGGTTTATCAGTAGAAACTCCAGCAAGAGTGCAGGCCAAATGGGGGAAAATCTGAACACCCCAAACAAAACTGGGCTCCAACAGTGCTGAAACATTCTGACTCCCAACCCATTTCAAGGTGACCCAGGGCACTAGGGCTGTGGTGCCAGATAACCTACAAGTGGTGGAGGACCAACACCACATATTGACTCATCCAAATACTGCCAAGAAAGACCCAGAGAAAGCCAAGAAAGAAGTGTAGGACCCTGTAAATCCTAGAGATTGTGACTGTTTGCTGCCAAGAAATGGGCCTACTATATGAGAGAGGAGAGGAATAAGTACCAAGGTCCTAAAGAGGATACAAGAAAACTCATACATGATGTTCCTTAACCCTGTTTGGTGTGAACAGAATAAATCCTTTGTCAACTTTTACTTGGACTTAAGCCATTTGACGATCCTTTGGCCATGACACTACCCAAAATGGGATTTATTTTTCCTTTTAATTATCTCTATAATTCCATTGCAACTCCATATTGCTTTTAAAGGATCAAATTAGCTATCAATCAAAGTGTGCTTAATTTAATATACAGAGGGCAATTGGGCTGAGGCATCTTGTCCATTGTTTCCACTGGGTCGCCCAATCCCTCAATGGCCACCCTTCAACCTTGCGTTAGCCAAGAAGTTCAAAATGCACCAGCCCCAATCCAAGATAGCCACCAACCCTAATAGTTACTTTGCTCAAGGGATTGCTCTGCTCCACCCTCTACCACACCTCATTTGTCTCAATTTGAGGCCCAATTGAGCTGTAAGCCCCATTCAATGGTCTATACTAGCCCCATGGTTTCAGAGTCACATTTTACCCCATGCCCCCAACAGTAAAAGAAACCCACAGATGTAGATGTGGGGTTAGAGAAGATGGATTGTCCGAAGATGAGCAGAGGCTTCTAACTGGGGACTATTGCTGCAGTTTGATGGTGATCAGTGGGAAATGCTTGGTGCACCATATGGTGGACCTTGTACTTCTTGAGTTTGATGACTAGTTACCATTTGTTGGCTGGGCGGGCTGGTATTATGTCATTGATTCTCTTCTGTTCAAGAAGGATGCTTTGAAATATGCAAATGAGAAGGAATGGTATGCCCAGGTAGAGGTTGCTACTGTAATGAAGTCTAGATGATATGATCCCCATTCATTCAACAACTTTATTTTGGAATGAAAGCTCCCATAAAAGTATAATACATATAAAACAATGTATCAACACATACAGTTTACAATTTAATAATTGATGAAGAACAAGTAAATGAGTGCATGAAATCTAACTGCTAAGTACTTTTTTTTATCTTGGACCTGAAATAAGCCATCAATTTTCCCCCATTTCTGCAACATATTTTTCTTGTCCACTGCTAAGAGGCACCATGATGTATTCTTGTCAGGTAGCATTTAAATGATTCCTGTGCTGGTGACACATTGAGTTTTTGATATGAGTTTTGAGATCGCATATTAAGATCTGCCCGTACTGGCCCTCGTATTTCTTTGGCAAGGATAAGTGGATCCATCACAGCACAGAGGATGGGAGAGAGGCACCCTTACAAGGGGATATAAAATGATTTACCCATAATTTGTAATCCATAACTTTAGATTGCTCTTAGGTTGTTTTACAGGCGACTGCCAGTGGAGGTCATGGCCATTCCATTTCATAGGTTTTACAGGGGTTGGTATAACCTCACCTGTCTTCTGGGCCCCCAGTCCTGACAGTAATACTGTGAGTATAATTCTAGGTTTTAGTATGCCATATATTCAGATGGATACACACATTGCTGATGTGTTGTGGGTCGCTTTAACATTGCATAAGTGAGAACAGTAGGATGCTACGACTATATTCAGCTACTTTATTGCTAATATTGGGAACTGCACATTCTTTGACTATACTACTTTTAATGCTCATATATTATACCTACAAGAGAATAAATATACATCAAAGCTAAAACAAACAGTGAGAGCATTCTTAATGTGATTCTATTTACGGTATAAAAGACACTATCTTGCAGTGTACATACTTGTTTTAGTGATAACACTGTGTAGGGGAGATATCGATAACAGTGAATGTTTATCATACACACAAGGGTAATAAGAATTGGTTCCAAGAAGTTCCAGAGTTATATCCCCAACAATGTTACTGTCTAATAATAAGCCTAAGCTCAGGAGGTTTCTCTTATCCTAAGTGCAGGGATCCATTTCTCTCCAGAATCTTCTGTTGAGTGTAGCACTATTCTCTACTGCAAGACCTGCCACAGCCCTAGATGGGCATTTAGACCCCATTTGGAGTGGAAGATAGGCTCTCCATGCAGGGTGTGGTGAACATTATGACACTCTTTCAAGACCCTGTGGCATATTTTTGGGATTCCCTTATTCCTCAGGTGACATCTCTTCTGGTAACTGCAACCTATCATTCGATAATTTGTACTTAAGTAATTTGACACCTCAATAATTGCTGCCATTCACATACTGCTTTGCTTCTCCATCTACACAGTAGGGGAAATGTCCTGAAAGGAGTAGTGTGGAAAGGACTGCATGTAAAAAGTGTACCCTCTGGGGCATGGGACAATCAACGTAAAGCTACAGGACTGTTGTCCGTGATTCACTATGCCCATAACGATTCTCTGCAAGAAGAGTCTGAGCACTGCCGAAGCAGCTAAAGGAGGATCTGATGCATCTGCTTGCAGGGATAACGGGACAACAACACTGCTTGCAGGTACCCCTTAGCCACTGGTACGCTCCAGGGAAAAGCCGGGAGGCTTCTTCTCTGCACCACAGAGCTGTGCTTCACACACCATATTTCCGCCTGACTTCAAAATGGGGGACCAGACGTTCAAGCCTTTGATGCTGCACCAAAAACATTTATTGCAACCAGCAGGGAAATAACGATCAGAGACACAATATACGCCACAGAACAAACAGTGAAAAACTGGGAAAACTAGGAAATAACCATTCATGATCAGAGAAGCCAGGGGACAACCAATCTGGGTAATTTCTGAATAAACACCTTAATATGTCAAACTTAAGTCTTGCATGTCCATGTACTGTTATTGCATGCCAGAAACAGCTGCAGAGGCCCACTCACATGCCCAACCCCATTACCTTAAACCTACATGTAACCGTTATTTATTGAGGTCTTTCCTCATATACCCATATTCAACCATCATCTATAAGGGCAGCATCCTGTGCCAAGGGTTAGTACCACATTCCTTCATGCTGCCTCATATACCAGGTAAAGCGTCAAGTGCTCAGGTTCAACTTCACAAGGCCACCTAGAATGCCAAATGCACATACCAATATGCCTATACAGACTTCTATTCCAGAAATTGTTTCATAAACCCAGGTTTAACCTCACATGCCAAGGTACTTCACTGCCGTGATAATTACACATTGATATGCCAGTTTCTACACTGAGCACAGCCATGCGTCCTGCCAATTTCCAAATTTCCATGCCAGGCACAGCACTGGCAGCAGCAAGATATCCTTCACTCCTAATCAACGTAAAGGTCTTCGGCTTGCAGCAGTGCAGGCTCTGCTCATTCACGGGACAGGATCAGAATAGTTAGCTGCAATGCAAGCTCCCCTCACACAAGAGGTCTAGCACAAACAGCAGAGCAGCCGCAGCAGCAGCACACACTTCACTCTCATAGAACAGGTGCATCGCAGTTACAAGTGTGGGCTCGCATGCTGAATTACACCTACAACACAGATCCTACAACAGGTTCTGCACAGATATAAACAGTGCAAGCCACCTCCCCACCCCCATCTCTGCCTCACAGAACAGGCACACAAAGGTGCAGCACAGCTGGCAGGAGGGTAAGCTTTCCTCCCACATAACGTCTACAGCACAGACAATATCGGTGCAGGATTTCAACACATGACAGGTCCAGCATAGCAAGGGTTCCACACATGGGACATGGCATAACATCAGTCAACATCAAATAAAGAGCATACCAACAATCCTTTGCATGAAAAACTGCAAAGAAATATATGTTTTTCAGAGGAAACTCCTTAGTTTTAGGAGTCATTGTTAAAGTTGTATCTTATTAATCCTCTTCTAATTTTGAAAAGAAAAACGAGGCTTCATGTTTCATCAAGAAACCAAATCACAAGGGTTTTCTCAAATGTAACTCTGGTCCCACAGCCGGCTAATTCCCATGAGTCACAATTACAAGGAAGCTGGTCAAATAAAGGTATGACAATTCATCCTAACGCTAACGAGTTTATGAATGACAATACAGGATTCAGTGTATAGATTCTGTTTAGAAGAGAGGCTATCAGGGATACAACAGCACTGTTTGATATAATGGGCCTTGTGTAGAGTGATATTTTAGAGATGGTCTGTGCAGTGTCTCCCTAATCACATGAACAGCCCATTTCTCTCAACACTGAAAACTGATTTAAAAAATATATTGATTTATTGCATGTTATTGCATGTTATTGCTGTTGCAGTGGGCTTTTAGTACTCGGGCTTCAATTTTAGTAATAACAACTAGATTAGGGGGTCTCAACTAAATACTATGATGATTTCAGAATTAGTATAGATGACTGTTACGTGTCACGTTATCGAAATTGCAATGACGTGACCGAACCAGGAAGAGGTTTTAACCGAGGCCCGGGACGGAGACCGCTTGTGCAGTTGTTTTCCCAATGCCCGCACTTCGGTTTTTGAAAACACATCAAGCAGTGAGTCCCGATAATTCCATTTAGTATCTTTTTAGAGCTTTTTGGTGACATGGAGATTGATTTTCCTGAACATGTAAGTTACGGCTTCTCTTATAGAGTCACTGCATGGGAAACGTTGCTGGCCTTAGCTTGAGAGATAGGGGGACTAGCGAGTAGGAAGCCTGGATGACTCTTTAACAAGTAGGTGGTTTTTCACTCCACATTTTGGACATGGATTTATATAAAAAAAATGATCTTACATATTTCTTGGATCATTGTTTACAGATCCTGGTGACATGAACTCATGGGGAACAAGTACAATCTATCTGGATGGATTGAAGTCATCCTAGCATAGTAAGGTTAGTGAAGGTATTTATCTGATATGCGCTCAGGGACTTGGCAACAGAAATAACATTAGAAGTTGCTGATGGAAATATTTTGTCTTTTTTTAACAGAAAGGGGAATCTAACAGTTACAACCATACCTGAAGAAGGGGACATTGGACCCCAAAATGCGTCGTATAAAGTGTTGACTAACTGTTTTGTGAACAATATAAAGATAATATTGTTAGATCAACATAAGGTTGTCACTTCATTGTGTTAAATTTCATTGATGTTTTGTGAACAAATCAAATTTATTGTTTCTTAAACATACTGTCTATGAAAAGTAAAAATCTATCGTGTTGAATTATGGTACTCTGATTTATTTTGGTTGTATATAGTTGAGACCATATGCGAATGTTATGAACAATGTAATTGTTTTCTTTGCAACACACTATATTTTTGATTCCATCAGGAAGTTTTTCTATAGAATTTTTACACACAGTTACATTTTGATGAAGAGGATAATTTCCTCATTTAGAGTGACCAGGTTGTCACCTCAGTGGGTGCTGAGGTATAAATAGTGTTCTTGGACATGCAATAAGATCATAATAATATGTGGTACTTTGTGTAAATAATTATCATGCCTAAATTGATGTACTACGGTTATACCTAAACTAATATTGACAATATTGCGACCGGAAACCAAAACAAAACAAAGCAATCTGCAAATTGGTGTGAAATAATGTCCAAAAACGAATTCCAAAAAGTTGGAAGAATCAACATGGATTGTTACAAGTATTGAAACATATAGCTAGAGTCCAGTAGCTAACGATATGGAGCTATACACATGGTGGATAAGAAATACAATGAAGTATAAACAATTGGATGCTGCAAGAAATAAAACACACAATTACAGTTCCATATATCAAATGTAATAAAGGCAGTTCATCTCGTTGTTCATCCCGCTAGGGGTGAGAGACCTAAGCAGGTCTATTCAAAAGGTTTCCCTCCTGTCCAATTTGATGTTAATATCCTTGTGGGGATTACTCTTATGCACAACTTCAACAATTTGGAACCTTATTTGGGATAAATTGTGTCTCTTTTCCAGCCAGTGTCTGGCCACAGCGGAATTCATGTTGGAGTTTCTGATGCACGGTCCGTGCTCATTCCATCTGGTCTTGGCAGTGCGTTTCGATTTTACAATATAGTACAGGCCACATGGGCATTTGATGGTGTAGATAATGTTGCTGCTGTCACATGTCGCATAACTTTTAAGTTTCATTTTTTCACCTTATAGACAAAAACGAGTAGTGGTGTACTCTTAGCTTCTTTCTTTTGTGATAACAAGGGTTCACGGTCAATGACATTTATCCTAGTGGTGGCAGCCTCCACATCCGTGCTCTTGTATCCATGCGCCATACATTCTGTACCCATCTCTGAGCGTTCTTTGATGTAGTCTTCTGGGTCACTCACTGTACGTTTGACGCGGAGCAATTGACTGAAGTGTACATTTTGAAAAAGACTGGGCTGATGGAAGCTTAGACGATGCAGGAGATTATTCCTATCAGTATCCTTGCGATATAGGCTGGTACTGTAGCCACTGTTGTCTATTCTAATATTGACGTCAAGGAAGTGTATCTCAGTTTTAGAGATTTAATGGGTGAATTGAATTCTCGGATGTATGTCATTAAGATAAATGACAAACATCTGTTTCTGTGCCAGACTAGATACAAGAAATGTCATCTATATACCTAATCCATAGGTAAATATTCTTATTCTAAGTGATATGTGACAGTACATGATCCATTTCAAATTTAAACATAAAGCAGTTCGCGTATAGGGGCCATGGTGGCTCCCATGGATGTTCCGGAGACCTGTAAATAAAATGTATCTTTGTACTAGATATACGAATTTTCAACTATAAATTGTAGCAACACTAGAATGAACTCCTTCTGTGCTTTGGTCTCTGTCTCTCTAAGGAGAATCCACTCTATTGCTTCAAGTCTGAGGTTGTGTGGTATAGACGTATACAGACCTTTCACATCCACTGTGAATAAAATGAAATTAGGATTATATCTGGTTGACTTAAGGAGTTGCAAAAATGAGTGGTGTCTCTCATATGTGTGTGTGTTTGCTGTATGAGAGGTTGCAGAAAGAAGTCCACACACTTCCCTAGAAGTTGTAGCACACTATCCATGCTGGCAACGATGGGCCTGCTGGGTGGTTTGTTAGAATTGGAATTCTGGGATGGAGTTCATGAGAAATGTGTGTGGGTGGTTGTTAATCCATCCACGGTCATCTGCTTTATTCCAGGTTCTGCTTGATGATAACTGCGGGATCTCCGTCGAGGGGTGCGTAGGCGTTAGTGTCCCCTAACGGTCTCATACATTCTGCATCATAATCACTGGTATTGAGGATTACCAGAGCCCCTCCTTGGTCTGCAGAATGGATAGTGATTTCATTAGCTATATAAAGATTCCTAATGAGAGTCATTTCATGAGGTTTAAGGTAGCTGATATTATCAAGGTCTTTAGTCACTCGTCTGTGGAAGATCTCTAATGATGAAATTGCTATGGGTGTCATAAAGTTGCTCTTTGCTCTAAATTCCTTGAATTCCGGATCATTGGTAGTTTTGGAGGTTTGACTACTTGTGTCCATTTCGTTAAAAAAAACATTTAATTTCAATTTTCTTTTGAACCGGAACAGTTCTACCTTAGTATCAAACAAGGAAGTGCCATAAGTGGGCACAATGCTTAAGCCCTTCTGCAAAGTTTCTTCCTCTGTCATAGACAGAGGTCTTTCCGAAATGCTAATGACTAGGTTTTCTTTTGTTATTGCCTCGTAACTCATCCTTCTCTTTGGTTGCCTCTTATCTCTTCTCGTTCTTTTTGTCTGGCCCCTAAAAAAACAGTAGATCTCCTAGCTGTAGCTGCTATTGTGTTGTTGCCACTATCACTATGGCTAGATGCAGTGCCTTGTCTGTTAGTTGTTTGTTTCGTGTGTTGACTCTGAATCAGAACTAGAGGTATTACTTGAATTATCCTATCAGTCTCCTTGGTAACTGTTCATAATTCACCCCAGCGTGCCCCTGCGCGCTTTCTCCGTACACACATTTCTTTGCACTAACTGCAGGTAAGCACCTGCATCACACGCCGCTGCGTGTACAGTAATCATCCATTCTTTGTATGCCACACTGATAGACCTGTGTTCTTTTTATTTTAGAGTGGCGAAGTGAGTGAACATCCGCTATTTTTCTTTCACAATAGAGATATTAGTAATTGACCGCGTGGTCACAAGACTAAGGTACAATTTACATTCCGGCTCACGTCACTTTTGGGGGCTTGATCATAACAATATTGTAACTTCATTTTTTGTTTGTTTTATTTTCCTTACACCTCTGCGTACTGACAACGCGGTATGTATGGTATCCTTGCACATTGCTTTGTCTGCATTCTCACTACTGTCTGCACATTTTGTGTTGTTTTACTGTGTTGAAATTGCTGATTATGACTTATTGATTCATTATAACATTTTGTAGGTCTCAGCAGTGATGAAGGAGTAGTGTACTCCGAAATGCATTGGCATCAGAGGTCTTGACTATTAGAGGCACCAGCTGGCCTCCTTGTCTGTTGAAAATTCTAAACTACTCATCTTTTTGCATAAAAATCAAGACTTTGGTTTGAAAATCTTACTTCACTTAAAGTGTAAAGCTATTTAGAAACTTTTGGAAGGGATAATGCCTATATTGACCTTTTTGCAATTTTAGAGTAACCCCCTCGTGGGGCACAGTTTGAGAGCGACTGGCTAACTGTGTGGTTTCCACCCAGTTTCATGTGTCGCAGTTCTTGGGTGCAGGTGTCTCTGGACCTTTTTAACCAGTCAGCTCCTGGAAATGAGTACTACTTCATTAGTAGAGACAGTACCACATTGACTATTTAAGCTATCCAGTTGTGCCCACCTCTCTTCTTCACTATTTTCACTGCCGCCTTTCTATCTAAACAGGAGACCCACTTCAGGAGGTCCCCTTTTATATCTCTTAGCATGGGTGGGTAGTTGGCTGCATATCAACTGGGAAGTGCTCAGGTGATTACGATGCCCAAGTACCTGATCCCCCCCAGGCTCAATGTGAACAGAGAGGAGGCCTTCAACTCCTCTACCTCCCTACCCCACACCGTGAGGTTCAGGAGTTCCAATTTCGTAAAGTATATCTTGAGACCTGATGCTGCCCCAAACTCTTCCAGAATACCCCTGCTTGTCCTTAAGGATTCCACCGGATCCGCCAGTGCCAGAAGCATTTCATCAGCGAATGCAGCCACTTTCAGCTGTGTTCCACCAAATGGAATGCCTTTCACCTCAACTTATTCTCTCATTGCCTGCTACAGGGGTTCCAGATATATTGCATACAGCAGGGGCAAAAGTGGGCACTCCTGCCTAGTCCCCTCTGGAGCTGTATACTGCGAGAAAGGGACCCGTTCACCAGCAAGCGCGTCACTGGTCAAATATAATTCGCCCAGACCATGCGTAGAAAGTTTCTTTCCATGCCCATCCTTTCCATCACTTTAAACAGAAATGTTTTGTAAAAATTGGCTGTGTATCCGTCCGGTCCTTGAGCTTTATTGGGGGGAGGGCCATTATTACCTTCCAGCTCGAGCCCCAGCGCTTCCCTCTTTTCCCCTCCTAATGAGGGGAGGTGGACCCTGTCTAGAAATTCCACCTGATTCAGTTCTCAGGGGTTCTGGGACGGATATAGTCCCTCATAGTAGGATGCAAACCACTCCTGGATAAACTCAGTCCTGAAGTGCCGCTCTCTTTAGTCGTCCACTATGGCGGTTATGCTATTCCTCATGTCTGCCCCCATAAGTAGCTGAGCCAGGAGCCTATCGGCTTTATTGGCTTTCGCGTAGAATTGCTGGCGCATGAACACCAGTGACTTGTCTGCTTTTTTAGTTTGGAGGACCGACAACTGGCCTACTGCTTGTCTGTATTCCCTTTACGCCTTCCTGTTGGGAACCCCTGCTGCCTGCTTCCTACAGTTTTCTACCTCTGCCTCAAACTGCCATTCCAATGCACATTGCTGTCTATATCTACGCCCCCTCTCCAAACATCCTGCTATCCCAGGGATTCAAATCTATTACACGGTGCAGGTGAGGCCACTGCTTCACCATGGGTACTTCCCCCTGCACTCCTATCTAGTTCCCTGGACCATGCAATGTTAAAGTCTCCCAATAGGATCATATGACCCTGCGCTGCTTCCTACAAGACATCTATGAGCTCCCTCAGGAACCCCTACTGCCCCACATTCGGGGCATATATTGACGCCAGTGTGTATGTGACCCCTGCGTATTCACCCAGCGCTATTGGGTACCTGCCCCCTTTGTCCTTTTTGGTGGATTTCACTCTGAAATCCAACCCGTCTCTAATTACCAATGCTACTCCACCTTTCTTCGTTCCGCTGGCTGCATGCCATATTCGGGAGAAGCCCCGTAGCCTTAACCACATCTGGTCTTTCTTCACAAGTTTTGTCTCCTCAATAGCAAGTTCATCCAGGGCGAGATTCCTGGTGAACTGCCCCAGATTCTCCCTTTTTAAAAACTTCATTTTTGCTTTGCATATCACATCACACACGCTTCAGTTACCCTCTTACTTCTAGATATGTGTATTTTACAATTAATGTTCCCCCCTTTCCTTCCCCCAGTGTATCCAGGAATATACACATTCATATATTTACAACATTTCAGTTATACTGCGGTTACGGATTAATGGGTTTTGTTATGAGTTCATTCGCTAAACAGAGTTCTCTGTGTCAGGTGGGGTGGCGCTCAGGTACGTTCTAAACAGAGTCCAGATATCTTTCGGTCTGCAAGGTGGGGATACCATTCCTATGTATGTTTACTCCCATTCATTAATGTACGTTAAGGTTCTGAGGAATTGTTCTGTTCGTGGGGCATGACTACTCTTCCAATTTTGAAGGATACACTTCTTGGCTGCTGCACAGGCTACATTAAACAATTTCCTGGTTTTTCTCTGGGGTTTTCCCTATAGCACGGAAGAGGTATTTTTGAGGTTTGTGCTGCGCTGGGATTTGTATTATATCTTCTAAAATGCATGCCACTTCACGCCAGAATCCGGCTATCAAGGGGCAGGCCCAGTACATGTAGAATGCATCCGCACAGGGGTTGTTGCATTATGGGCAGTTTCTGGATACCGATTTACGGAATTTCGCCATTCTGATTGGGGTGTAATGGAGTTTGTTCAATATTTTGAATTGTAGGAGTCTTAGGCCCGCATTCAGCGATGCTTTCTTAGTGAGGAGACAGTACCTGGACCATGTCCCCTCTTCTATCGTTGCATCTATGTCTTTTTCCCATGAGGTCTTGATGGTGTTAATCGATTTCGTGTGTGTTTGAACTATGTTGTATAGTATGGACACCCCTGTACCCGTTTGTGCATACAGTGATTGATAGCATAAGTGTTTGGGAGGTTCTAGTGGGAATGTTGGCCATCGTTTCTTGAATCCTGCCTTCATACGGTGGTATTGCAGGGTGACAAGTTGGTTTCTCCCTACCGTGTCTGCAAAATCCTGTGGGGTTACGAATTTACCGTCTGGAAACATGGCTTTCATTTTGAACTCGTATTTCGGGAGCCAGGTCTTCTGTATACTAATGTCATATGTTGGCTTAGTGCCTGGAAAGTTCCATAACGGGGCTTGTGAATCATAGGGTGTGTCAATGTGGAGCCGTTTGCTGATTGCAGCCCATGCCGCGATTGTGCAAGATGCGGGGTCAAATTTACATTCGTCTCTCTGAGATTTCGTGAAAATTATGGCTCTTAGGTCTGATGGACGGACCGAGTGCCATTCAATGGGTACATGTGGTGTATTTTCAGTAGGGTCCTGCCAGTATTTGGCATATTGTGCCTGCGCCACTTGATAAGACAGTTCAAAGTCGGGTGCGGCAAAGCCCCCCATTTCATAAGGTTTCACTAGTTTGTCCCATTTCAGCCTATTGGCTCCGCCGTTCCATATGATGGTGGTCGCCATGGAGCATAGGTTTTCGAACAAGGGTTTGACTGGCCATATTGGGACATTACTGAAGATATACAGGAGTTTGGGGAGCACTTCCATTTTGAGCACTGCTACTCGGCCTGCAAGTGAAATGGGAAGTCTTGTCAAAATTTTGAGTTTGGTATAGATAGTCTGTAGTGTAGATTCATAGTTTTCTAGGTTTTGTCTCTGGATACCAGGTTTCCTAAGTATCTGATATGGTTGGGGGTCCATCTCAAATCATAAGTTTGTGTCGGACAGATAGTGGCTTGTGTCAGCAGGAGGATTTCAGACTTAGTGGTGTTAATTTTGTAGCCTGAGTGTGCAGTGAAGTCTTCTATCACTGTCAGTGTGGGGGCTAGATTTGTTTCTGGTTCGCGAATGAACAATAATGCGTCATCCGCATATAATTATATGGATTGATAAGCGCCGGCCATCTTTATGCCCCTGAGTTCTTGTTCCAGTCTGATCGCAGCCGCCACCGGTTCAATCGCGAGGGCGAAAAGGATGGGGGAGAATGGGCACCCCTGTCTAGTGCCCCTGTGTAGAGTGAAGTGATCGGATAGTATGCGGTTTGTTAAGACCTTAGCTTTGGGTGCATTGTAGAGCAATCTGACACATTGCTTAAAATATGGGCCAAATCCGAATTTGTTAAGGACCTCGAACATGTATGTCCATGAAACTGAGTCAAACACTTTCTCAGCGTCTAGTGATACAGCCACCGCTTGGACTCCCGGTTTGATCTGCGCCATGATGCTAAATAATCCACGTAAGTTTAAAGTTGTGGACCTCGTTGGGATGAAGCCGCACTGATCAGGATGTATTACGGTGGTCATTTTGGGCAACAGTCTGGTGGAAAGTACTTTCGCATATATTTTAGCGTCTGTGTTAATCAGGGAGAGTGGGCGGTAAGAGGAGCGCTCATGTGCAGGGCGTCTAGGTTTCAGTAATACCGTTATGACTGCGGCCGTCATTGTGTCAGGGAGTGAGCCAGAGCTCATGGCTTCCTCCCATACTAGGGTTAATATCGTGGCAAGTGTTGCAGAGTATGTTTTATAGAGTTCAGAACTCAGGCCGTCTGGTCCTGGGGTTTTTCCTGCTGCTAGTGATTTGATCGCATCAGCGATCTCTTCACTAGTGATCTGCTGTTCAAGGACCGAACTATCTTCTAATAAGAGTCTGGGGAGGTCAATCATGCTCAAGTATTGCTTTATGTCTTCCTGCGTGCGTGTATCATGGTTAGCGTATGCACTTTTATAGTACTTAGCGAATTCAGCATTAATGTCTTCTTCCCCATGTACTGCTATTTCCTCGTTTGTCAAAATGCTTGTGATTGGGGAGTGGTTGTGTACATTCTGTAGTAGGTGAGCCAGATGGTGTCCCGCTCTGTTGCCCTCTCCGTATCTGCGGGCTGTAATTGGCGTGGCCATGTACTGCTGTTCTTTAGTTGCTAAGTCATTGACGTTTTGGAGATGGGAATTAATATCAGCCAATGTATGCTTGTCATGTGTTGCTGTGTAGTTGGTCTCAAGTGTCTTCAGGTGTGCTTCTGTTTTATCTAATTCTGTTCTGACAGATTTGAGGAGTCCAGTGGTTCTGGAAATTAAGTTGCCCCTCACCCAGACCTTGAATATTTCTCATATAGTGGACCACTTGCTTACTGATCCTTTATTCAATTGGAAGAATTCCTCCATATCAACATGTAGTGATTCCACAATGTTCAGGTCTTTTAATATATTTGGGGGCATTCTCCATCGCTGGGTTGGATGCTTTATGCTGTGTAACGATATCTCAATTGTGACCGGGGAGCAATCTGAGAGTGTACGGGGAACGATTTCGCAGTGTTCTACTGCATTAATTAAAGGGGAGGAGATGAAGCAATAATCTATTCTGGATTCCGTATCATGCACTGACGAGTAGAACGTGCATTGTCTATCAGTTGGATGTATTCCTCTCCATGCGTTAGTCAAAGCCAATTCCACTAGGGCCTGGTGTATAGTGTTGGCCGCTCAGGTGAGGTTCCTTTGCTTACTCGAGGACCTGTCTAATGAGACGTCCAGGATAGTATTGAAGTCCCCACCCCACAGCACCCATTTGTCTAGCGTAGGACTGATTTCATCGAGGAGATGGATATAGAATTCAGGGTCATCTACGTTCGGACCGTAGGTATTGATCAGAACCAGTTTCTCACCTGCCACCGCACCCCACACCATGACATATCTGCCCAGTGGGTCTATTTTGCTTTTTTAAGTGGAGAACTCCAGTGAGGGGTGTATTAGCGTAAGTACCCCTCTATTCTGCGATGAATATTCAGTATAGTGTCTATTATTGCCCCATTCCCGTGATTTATTTTCGTTGGTTTCTCGTAAAAGCATGGGTTTCTTGGAGCATGGCAATGTGTGGATGGTGTCTATTGATATATGCCCCTACTTTGCTGGCCTTTGCCCTGTTATTTAGTCCACGGATATTCCAGGTAAGCATTGTGAGTTTCAACCCAGCAGGTGGTTTTGCTTTTTGCGCCATTGTGGTGGGTACCAATCAAGTCTAGGGGGGGAGGAAAGTTCTTTGAGGGGATCGGCGCGTGATTCAGTGATTGCATTTTTAACTTCAAACAAGCCAATTAACCTCTTCTCCTGAAGCCCAACTGGGGCTTTCGAAGGGAGTAATAATGTTCGTGAACAACGAAACAGTCCCATGTTGTCTATACCCGCCCCCACCCACATCATCGGACCTAACTTGATGATGATCCCTTCTTACAAAATTGGGGTTTCACCCGAGGAAGGGACGAGTGCTGCGATACCGCTTTCCTGTCCGAGCACACCTCATCCGGCTTCATTCAATATTAGTGGACTGTGGAACCCCTTTCTACCACTTCAAATGCATGAGTATGAACAGAGGAGTAGGGTAGAGCTGTGGTCACTTATAGAGCATTTTGAGGGCTATAGTGGTTGCTGCAGGCCATTTTGATCAAGTTCGTGCTCTCCGGGAGGAAGAGGAATTGAGACCTCCACGTATGCCAGCGCTGCCGTAGGAGATTCGAAGAAGTGCGCCCGGCCGCCGTGCTGTATGCTCAGTTTTGCGGGGAACAGCAGAACATACGGGACTCGTCTCAATCCCAGCTGACGCTTGATGGCCTCGTAGGATCGTCTTTGAGTTTGGACACCCGCGGAGAAATCGGGATATATATGGATGTTGTCGTTTTCATATTTTAGGGGCCCCTTTACCCTTGCCAGTTTCAGGACTGAGTCCCTGTCTCTATATTTCAGCAGTTTGACAATGACCGTGCGGGGAGGGGCCCCTGGCTTAGGTGGAGGAGCAAGGGTACGGTGCGCTCGTTCGACCAAAAATTGTGGGGAGAATGATTCTTCGCCAAGGAGGGACTTCAAAAGGATTTCGATTTTAGACTCCGTGGGACCTTTACAAAAGGATTCTGAAAGGCCATCAGTCTGTATGTTATTCCTTCTCGATCTCGACTCCAGGTCCTCACACTTATCTCGGAGCTTATTCATTTTCCCTTTCAGGAGCACAATGTCATGCGTGTTTTGGTGCGTTGAGTCCTCGTTTGCGCTGATCCTGTTCGCAGCGTCTGTGATCCTAGCGCTTTCTTTGTCCACCCGACGTTGATCGCAAGGAATCCATTTTGCACGTGGTAAGGAGTTGGTCGAATTTCAAATCATCTGCAGTCGAGGATGAAGCTTCTGATGATGGAGCCAGGATTTTAGAGGATGTTTGCGAGTTCGTGAAGGAGTCCATTTGTCCAGTTTTCCTGCTTTTGACTATGCTCTTTCCAGGCATCACAGGGATTTTTGTTTCGTTCGGTTTAGTAGGGATGGTGGAAAAAGATGTGTGGTCGGGTTCGACTTTGTCTGCAGCGTGATATGGGGCTTTGCTGGTGCTGACTGGACTACAGAGTGATCTCAAGGCCGAGTGTATCAGGATTGTGGTTCAAATCTCCTTCCTGTCGCTTTATTTTGAAGTGGTTGGTAACAGAACCCCTCTCAGCCACCCCCTTGGGGCGAGGTGACCTGCTTGGCTTTACCTACGAGGTCAGTTGTTTACTCAAGTATTGACTCCTTTATTTGGTGTTGACAGGAGTTACAGGTTTGGTTGGCGTGGCCTGCCACAACTCTTCAGAGTGGACTGTATCCTCCCACGTATCTTTGCACTGTTAGGGTCGCTCTGGGTTGTGGAGGATATTTTGCCTTCCAGGTGTAGATGCTGTGAGGGTAAAGTTATATTTTCTCACATCCAATGCCAGTGAGCTTTACGGGTAGAAGTTTTCCCTGCTTCTTTGGGAGCATTGTGCAGAAGGAATGTTGGGGTTGTGTCCGAGGACAACAGGTCCCCGCTTTATAACCTTATGTCGGTATCTGGCAGTTTTATTTCGCATACGGGCCCAGTTGGGTGGTATCCTCCTTATTGCCTCGGGTGAGATATGACGGCGTTCTGTGCTCAAGTGGTCTGAGTCCCCACAGGCAGGCAGCCGTTGTGCACGCAGTGCCCGCCCGCGCTCCTCCACAGTATATTGGGTCCCTGTTGTCTCCTCCGGCCCAGTTATCTGCCTTTGCTGTCACTTATTTCCATACAGGAGGGATTGTTTTAGTTTCTGCCTCGGTGTGCTGCTGGGGAGAGGACCACGTATGTGCGTGTTTATTAATTTTGGTGCCCCAAACCACAATTGGTCCGTTGGACTGGGATGACGCCAATAATGTTCCGGCCTCCGCGGCTGTCCGTTGCCCAGGGAGGTCCTCCTTTGTGTGCTTGGGGGGCCGGTGCAGTCTCAGAGGCTCCGGCGAGCGCTGGGGACGCGAATTAAAACATGCGCGTGTGGCTTGCCGGAGGACTGTAGGGGGAGGGCGCTGGGTGGGGATAGCGCTGCTCCTACCGGGTGAGATTCTGCTTAGTCTTCGCCCCTTCTGTCCAGAGTCACTCTGCGCCCGCGGCGGCCCAGATCGGTGTTGTCTTTGCCCTCGGTTCGCACCATCTGCTGGGCTGACTCCGCACCCGGAGAGGCCTGCGCGCAGCCGAGAGCCACGGCTCTCGCGTAGGATCTTATGGATCTGCGGGGCTGCCCGGAGCTCCTCGCCTGCAGCCCCAGCTGTACGCGGGCACGCAGCGTCTGTTTTCACCCGCTCTTTCAGTCGGAGATAGTAGTATGCCCACTGCCGCCAGCTCCGTGGTTTTTGTGGTTCGGGGGGGCTCGAATGCAGGGTATTTTATAACAGGATTTATTGCCGGAGAGGAGCTCTTCTTCTAGACGGGCATCTTGATGCGCAGCAACGCCTCCTCCTCCAGATTCTCCCTTTTGAGGAGGGAGTTCAGCCCTCTCACTTTATCAGTACACCATTTGAATGCACCTCAATTTGGCGCCTCCTCCCCCTGCCCATCCCCCTCTTGCTGCTGGTTCCTCCATCCTCCTACATACAGCCCTTCCCCGTGCCCGCACCCCTGCCCTTTCCCTCCTCCCCGGCTCCGATCCTGAACCTTCGGTGCCGTCCCCCATCCCCCTCTATTCCGTCCGCCCTCCCCCACCTGCAAACCACCTCCCCTCCTTTCCCCGCTCATCTCTTATACTAACAGCCCCACACCCCTCTCCCCACCATCCCCCAGGCACCACCGCCTTTACTGAACCCAAGATGGAGCATCCGCCAGGGCTCCAACAGCCCAACTACTCCCCTTTTGACGCACCACCCCTCCTTATGCAGACCTGCTCACTTGCCATCATTTCAAAGCACCCCCTCGTCCCCTCATCTTCTGTGGGGGGGCCCCACGGGAACCCTTCCTCCTGTGCCTTTCTCCTGCTGTTGGCCACTCCCAGGGACGAGGTCTCGAGCGATTCCCCCCCTGAGGGGGGGTCGCTCTTCTTGGGGATCTGGGCTAGCCTCCAGTTGTAGAATGTCTATTCCCTCCTGGGTTGACGTGATGCGCTTTTGGGTTCCCTCCAGTTCAAAGAGCAGGCTGAAAGGGAATGACCATTTATAACGGAATCCCCTGCTAGACAGTTCTTTTACCACTGGCCCCATTTGTCTCCTCTTGAGCAATGTGCTTGCCGCAATAACCTGAAACAAGGATATTGATGTGCCTTGGTAGATTACCAGTTCCTGTGTCCCGCTGCTCGTAGGATGCTTCCTTTTGCACATAACTTGCAAAGGCTGTCCGCACATCCCTCGGTCTACCATTTGGACCCCTTGCTCCTCTGCCAGTTCTGTGAACCCGGTACAGCTCAATCGTATCCGGAGTTCTTTCCCCCAGGAGAGCCGCGTAGTTCCTCTGTACTTGCACCTTCAGGTTTTTGTCTCCCACGTATTCAGGCAAGTTCTTGATCGATTTTCTAAGTCCTCTGTTTGCAACTCGAGATTCTGCAAGGCCAAAAATGTCTGCTAAAGCCAGTTTGAGGTCTGATTTCATCCGCTGGAATTGATATTGGAATGCTTTAGTAAGCGTTGCTTGGAGGATCATCATATCATTAGGGAGATCTTGCTTTTAGATGGGCACCCCCGGCCTCTGCATCAGCCGTTTCCCATTGCTCCTTCATCTCCTGGGGTACTTTGTCCAGCACCCTTACTTCCATCAGGCCTCCTAGCCACCCACGACCTCTGCAACCTGCTTGCCTGCTTTCGCTTTGGTCTTCAACATTCGTACTGCTGCCCTAGGATCTTCACCTGTGGGGCCATTCCCCACCAAGAAGACCTGTGTGATGTTGTGTTGGGAGCTCACTATCCGCAATCCTCGTTCTTGCTGGGGTGTGCCTCTCCCCCGGTCCCTGTATGCCAGGTTAGCCTCTGTCCCCCTATTTTGTCCCCTGCTTGAATGCCTGTGAGGGCCTCAGGGGGGGGGGGCCTTTTCCTGAGGTGCCAAACTGCTCCCGGCGCTCTCCTCCTAGATCTGGGGAAACAAAGGACTCCTCCCGAGTGCTACTTCAGAATTCTAATGCAGCTTCTCTCTTTCTCCACTCCACTCGACTCAGGGGGCTACACCACCCCCACTGATCCTCCTGTCCCCTCTTTACTGTCTGGGATGCTACTGAACCCCCTAGGATGATCAGCGCAGAGCAGGTTTACTCTCACTCTCCTTCCAAGCTGGTCCGAGCAGCTGCCCCGCTCGCTGGCCTCCACTCACTTCCTCTGCCCCTCTTACTGCCTGGAGCCACACACTGCCATGTCACACCCTTTGTCTTTTGAGCTTCCTCGGTTGGCACAGGGCTCACGGGCCCTCTGCACCTCTCCTTGGCTCCAGGTCCGTCCTCCACCTCCTTATTGCGGCCGGATGCCTCGGCCGACATGCAAGGCTTCTGCTGGCACCTTAGCACTACTCGGCAGCTCCATTCCTTCAGAGGGGGTTGTGCTGGACGCTCTGCTCTGCGACTCGCTCCCGCAGCCGGTGTGTTGCAGAGCACACCTAGTCGCCGTGCTTTCAGGGGGACCCCTCCTGCCTCCACACTCTGCAGGTCGCTGCCTTGTCCGCTATCCAGTTGGGAGATGCCACCTCGCCGGGCCTCGGACCACCCAGTCCTCGCACTTCTGACCAGATCTCCGCTCTGCTCCCCGTCACTCCCACTACATTATTCCTGTGGGATGGGTCCTGCTGATTGGGCCGCAGCCGGGTACTCCGTCGGTCACTCTGTTCGGATACTGAAGACACCTCTTGCTGCTCCTTATCGGCAGCCAGTCGGGCCTCCCTGCCTGGGCCGCTCCTTTCGGTTCTCACTTGGCTTGCGGTAGCTGCCCAGTGTCAGCCCTTGCCGTAATGGGGGCTCGATGCCCCTTGGTGCCTGCGCTCCCTGTGCCCTCCAGTTTCAATGGCTCTGGGTGAGGGGAATGCCAAAGGAACTACTGGGCTAACTGAGCGGCGGCCGGCACGTCTATCTAGCACCGGTGGCCATCTTTGAATCAGAATTTCATATTTGATGTACTTTAAGAAAAAGGTTTTATTTTTTGCTGCATTTAGTTGTATGTGTGATAAATAGTTGTGCATAAATACGATTTGTGGTCATGCCATATCAACTCAAGAGATGTACCTGTCCCATTTAAGAGTTAAGAAAGAATGGGGCTCATTACGAGTTTGCCATTAAAACTGTGGTAATACTGCCCTGCCAGTATTACCGTTACCAACGGGATGACCGGTGGAATTACCGCTGTATCATGAGCTGGCGGGCGAGAGCCCCCCCTCCGTAAATGGTAATTCTGTCTGGCGGTATTACTGCGGGCAACGGCCATTGGCTGGTAATACCATCAAAAACCAAGTGGTATTAGCGTTACTGCAGGCACACCAGCCTGTATTACTGCCGCTGGTATTACCAACAGCGGAAATAAAGGCAGTGCCGGAACAGGAAGCACGGTGGCAGCCATCTTGAAAAACTCAATCCATTCCGAATCTCCCATTTCCTGTTGCCATTCAGTCCCCATACTTGTGGTAACATCATGTCACAGGAGGAAAAAGGCACGCCTCCCAGAACACCCAAATTTACAGAGGCAGAGTTCACTGCACTGCCTGATGCAGCTATGGAGCATGCAGGGGAGCTCTTTTGGAGCAGACAGAGGAAGACCTCTGCACAAAGGAAGATGGCCATATGGGCAGCAAATGCACAGTGAGTACGCACATGTGCCAAGGGAGGTAGGGAAATGTAGTAATGCACATGCACTGTAGTTGAAACGTGCATGCCAACATATGGACACATGAGAAGCACCCATGTGTGTCATGATAGTCGATGTCGGCAAGTGATGCCCCACCACACCCACAACAATGATCCACATTGGAAGGCCAACAGGCAATGTTCACATGTATGCAACATGTACACCCTAAGCAGGCATTACCACCACCTTGTGGTAGCAGCACTCATTTGACTAATACCACCCATACCAATCATACGAAATGTGCATCTCTGGCACACACACACAATGTTGCATGACTGTCTTGCAAACCTGCAGCCATGTCTGACAGCATGTCATTCTATTCCCAACAGGTACACAGTCCACGGATATTGATGAGGCAGGACCTACCACTGCTGGAACATCATCCGCCTCCACCCCTGCACAAGCCAGAACCTTTGCCCGCGGCAGAAAGCAGTAGAGCAGGGCACCATGGGTGGGGGTTGTTTTGGGGAGAATATTTTGGGGAGAGTGTTTTGGGGAGGGTATGTTGGGGAGGGTTTTTGAGCAGGATATTTTGGGTGAGGGTTTTTGAGGAGGGTGTTTTGAGATGGTGTTTGGGGAGGAGGGAGGGTGTTGTGGAGAATCCTGGCCTAGAGTCTCCTGCCAGGTGGCCATGAGAGGGCTGGCGCTTCATGATCCCAATCCTAGGGGTGGTGTATTGCGGTAGGATCACCTGGGTGGAGACAAGACCCAGGCTAATGGGGAGAATCCACAGGGTGAGACATGGTACAGTTACTTAGATAATTCCAGAAAAGTTATAGCTTATTGCCAATCTGATGAATTTCCACCTAATGTCAAAACTAAGATAACCAAACCTCGGAGTAAAAAGGTTAAAACTGTCGTATACCCAAAACCAGTCTTTATTCTCCCTAAATGTCCACTTTCAAATAAAAGATATGCCAAAAGGGACAATGGAAAAGTGGTCCTTCCTATTCCTTTATTCTTTAAAAGGGTTAAATCCTGCAGTCCCTCCTCTAAAACCATCCAGGCAGTGGAAAAACCCAAATTCCTTGAAAGGGACTACATGTCCCAAAAACCCTCAAACTGTGATGAAAAAGAAGGCTAAAGAGGCTTGCAGAAGCAGAGAACAGGCAGGCAAGCCTAAAACCCTATGGCAAGGTCAGGCAATGAAGACTGAGGGTCTGCACCTAAACCCAGTTTGCCCGTCTGAGGGTCATAAAAGGCTGCTGCAGGAGGGAGTCACAGAAAGAAGCTGGAGCAGGAGCTGGAAGATCGGCAGCAGCATAAAAACTGGAGGCTGGCAGTACACAAGGAAGTGTGACCACGGAACGGACGACGGGGCAAAGAACAAGCAGATTTCACTTGCACGCTGTGAGTTGGTTGTGTGCTCACAACCCCTGTTTGGCTGCATTGGAAGAGAGTGGTGAAAGCTGGCAGTCTTTCCAGGTGCACCTGATTGTCGTGAATGCAGAACTGAAGTCCTGTTTTTTATCTGAGGCCTGTTATGTTGCCGGCACTATTACGGCCGACGATATCACAGCCGCCTGTTTTTTCTGCCGGCTGTAATAGTGCCAGCAGGTTTTACAGTCGTGATCCAGGGGAGCAGTTTGCCAGCGCTAATACAGTTTCCGCCGCATTTAAGGTTTACCGCCCAAACTCGTTATCACCCCGTATGCACGGACTTTGCACAGACTTTGCAGTGTCAAAATACACTTTGCACAGTTCCATGAATCAGGGTTTGTGTCGGCAGTGCAAAGTCACTTTTCAGCAGTGCAAAGTCGCTTTGAACCGTGAAAGAAATTCCATGAATCGGGCCCTTTATTTTGAAATGAAACAATATAAAAATCCTGCTCTACCAGGGAATCCCTACCTATTCTAAGATTTAAGGGAAAACCTCCTAGCATACACAAAACTAACCCTCACACTAAACAATCCAACAATCAAAATAAAGCAACAACAACATAAATTAAAGATTACCAAACAATTAAGGTCTTGGTTGACTTCTGCTTGCTCTGGGTAGATTCCGCTCCCCCAGAAATGTCCAAACTCAATTCTTGCTACATCACAATATCTCCCCTCTAATTTAGAAGTATCTGCATATTTGTGGTCAAGTGTTATTAGGGAGACTTGTAAGGTAGCGTGCGAACCCATACACATATCGTATATTATTTGTGCTCACGCGACTATCTATCCCACGTCTCCCTAATACTCAAAACGGCATTGCTTTTACTGTCCATTCGAACTGCAATATGTTAAGTGTTCTCAACTGTCTTATGTCTGTACGAATAATGACCATATATTCTGTTAAGGATTTCAATAAGGCAATACACCCGGGTCTCGCCTAGCATGTAATGCACCAATGAAATACTTATTTATTGTGTCTATTGGTTCAATATTCTGAGTGATATACCACACCCTTCTCAAAATACCCCCAAGGTCAAGGTAGACCAGGAATCAGGCGGTTGGCAAATGTAATTATTTATTTAAAATTCAAATCAAACACATATATATATATATATATATATATATATATATATATATATATATATATATATATATATATATTACATGTTATGGTTAAGTTGGTGTTTCCATAGGAAGAGCATTTTTTGGGTGGCTTATAACTTTGCTCCCTCTGGACGAATCCTCACCAAACTTTGCAAAGAAAGTATATGGCCCACTCTGAATTTTTTTGCAAAGGTTGATGAGGTTTGGTCCAGGGGGGGCAAAGTTATAGGGGGGTCCCAAAACTTGTGTTTTTTCCCATAGACATAATGGGAAAAAAATGTGCGCACGCCTTTAGCCCAAACCGCTGGACGGATTTACACCAAATTTGCGGCAGGAGCGGCGGCTTGGTCCCGAAAGCGTGCTTTTGCAAATTTGGTGTAAATCCGTCCAGTAGATTTTTTAGAAATTGCTAAAATGTAAGGCAAAAAAATTAGTGATATCTCTGATCGCTTCGCGGACGGACTTCCTTGTTCGCTCCGCGGACAGCTCCCCGATTGGCCAAGCGGCTTGCGTGATGTCTGCGGACATGCGACGTGTTCGCTAATTGGACGGCGTGGTGCGTGAAGCGCGTCAGATTTTCTGTGGCGCCCGCCATCTTGCATTCGCCGAAGACCGCGGACAGCGCTGTGAAACTTGGATTAAAAATTGTATTTAGTGGAGTGTGTTGGTGTGTAAGAGTGTTTGGGGAGGGTGGGGGAGTATGAGATAGGTTCAATGTTCTTTTTTTCTAATGTGCTAGACACTTTTGTTGTGTTCGATTTGTCTGCGGACAACACGGCTGTCCTTAAATGTTTGTACATAAACAAAATGGGGGTGTCCTGAGGACGCTGTCCATATTGTACTCTGGCAAGTTGAATGTGTTCTAAGAACACTCGCGATGTCGTGAAATGCTCTGATTACTTACTGGTAATCTTCATTACTCCTAGTCCTACTCTTCCTGGTCACCGTACTGACGACCATCCTCACCCTCCCTGCGGGGAAGGTCCCATGCTCTTGCTTGGTAATATGAAACTGAGTGATGTGGATGTGGGGGAGGAGTTATAGGAATTTAAAAAAATAGAAGAAGGTCCTGTGTCGGAGGCAGGGGCCTCATGAAGTAAGTACTGGGACGAGGAAGAGTGGACGTGGAGGTAATGTTTGCAATTAAACAAAATGGGGGTGTTCTGAGAACGCTGTTCGTATTGTTCGTTGTCAGGTTGAAAGTGTTCTAAGAACCCTCCTTATGTCCGTTGACATTACAATTTCCTATGGGCCTTACCCGACTTTTTGTCCACTAAACAAACGATAAATCAGGCTGCTGTGCACCGACATTATGTGATAATCCTATCACTTGCCCCATCGACCTGGCTGACCTGCTTTTGCGACACTAAATCATATCTCCCGCCCCTAAGCCTGACATTATCAAAGCATTCATATTCCCCGTCTCTCTCCGTGACGTTACAGGGTGCGTAGCCAAACGCGCCCAGTCGTCTCCAGTCCTACGCAACTTTACACAGAAGCCGGAAAACAATACAGATCATCTCCCAACACAGCGCGCCACAATTCGGAATATTAAACTGTGATTTAAAAGCAAACAGCAAGATTGTACATTTCGTAAAGTACTTTTATTTGACATCAAATGTTTAGAGAATATTCAGCGATTTGCATTTGTCTTTGCTGTCGATCCGCAAAAGTTCATCTTGAGTCACGCGCTGTTCCTTTGCGGTACACAGGGTGTTGGTTTATGATAGAAGAAGCACTATGGTCACACTGATAATCAGAAGGCTGTTCCAACAACGAGGCATTAGACCACCATAATGGTTGGTATGTTGCTTCTAGCCGCTAGTACCGCGTAAGGGCATATTGGTCCTTGGCGATTGTCCCATAAAATGGTGAGGGTCATGAAGTTGTTTACAAGTAGCTGCACCTGGCAGTTAAAAAATCCATCGGCCGGGGTCTGAAAATCGTGGCATTGACAGTAGGGAAGGATGTACCTGTTTTAAAAACATAAATTAGTCTCACGAGCCGATCTTCATTAAAAATATTCATTTTATTTTTTAGGGCGTGAAACTATTTGCTAGCGAGGATAGTGCAATGGAGTATGTTAACTTATTCCCACTAACCCACCCTCTCTCCTCTGCCTTTTTCAGAGCCGTCTGAGCGCCAGGGGACCACTTCAGGGGTGATAGTGCGCGGTACAAAACAATATGCCACATTGAACGAACAAGTACAACTTAACCGGGCTTTAACGCCACGCAATTGTTATTATATTCCGGTATAAAATAATCTAAAGGGTTACATTATATTGGCATTTTCCATTGTCTATGCGTAATGCAGTCCCTAAATACGACTCCGTCAGTACCAACAATCTTTCTCATAGTGATATAATATATAAAAGCGGTTTAGTGTCAGAAATCTCATCCTTATCGTCTCTTACGTTTTTGCACTCCTCCTTCAAAAGAAGTCTTTTGGCACAATCTTTGTCTGTCAAGGTCAAAAAACAATAGAACCTTATAGTGCGAGTCATGGGCCAAAATCCTTAAATTGATAGAAATTCCTATGGGAGCAACACTAAACAGATTCTAACCAATATGAGCTAGAAAAAGAGCAACATTACACACTTTAAATCAGAATGGGAGTTAAAAAAACACTTTAAATGGGAAAAGACACATGTAAAACATTTGAAAAAATGGGAATTCATGCCAAAATTTCACTATGCGATTTTTTATAAAAATGGGTCAAATGCACTGTTTCGCAGCTGAAATTGTTACATGTTTTGCCATTTTTAGCCGCATTTTTCCAGTGGAACTGAAAGAAATGTTGCTGGGCTGCCTTTTTCATGGCATACGTTTCTTAGCTGCTGTCAGTCAATGAGGCCCGGCTTTTCTGGCCACACTGGATGATCTGTACCCCTTTTAATTTCAATGGTTCACTGGAAAATGAATGGATCTAGCGCCAAAACAGCACTTTGAAGGTTGCAAAGCTGCATTTTAAAAGGCATTTTCGGGTTTTAGCCCAATTCTGTGGCCTTACTTCATGTTAAATGTAACAGCACCCACTGGCTTTCTCCTCCACTTTGACGTGGGGCACATCGGAATGGGTAAAAATATCCCACAATTCAGCACCACATGAGTTTTAAAGGGTAATGTTGGATGGCCTCCGAGTGTGCGGACTACCTTCATCCTCTTGAACGCACATCTGTTGTAGCCGCTTTCACTGGTACCTATCTACAGTTCTAACCTCTACATGATCACTTGAAAGTAGACAGCTTAGCCAGTCAGATTTGTCTTCAATACTGCAGCTTCCAGGTTCACTATTTACTGCTTGATAATTATATACCATTCCTGCTGCAATTGCTAACACCTGTTGTCGCCCTGAACTGCTTGTACTTAACTACTCTGTTAGCTATGTCATACATAGCCTACCCTAACTACGGCTTTTGACACTGTAATGTTAACTACTACAGTCACGCCCTACTCCACATACACCCACATTAGTACTTTTATTTAGCCACTACAACCGCCTAACACGGCACAACATGTACACACTATTCCCACTATTTTTACTAGTGTTATGTCCTTCTGGGGCTGCCTACCAGTACTCTCAACCACTTTCCTACATAAGGAGGTATCATTGTCCAACTATGTCCATGATCACAGACTATGCTTCCGAGATGAGAGCCACTCCGTTTCTACCATCTTTAAATATCAATTTACTTAATACGTCAATTAGACCGACCACATTCTTACCAAAGCGAAATCTAGACCAATTAACCTCTACTAAAAACGTCACTCTTAATTCCATCATGCCAGCGCTACCTGCTAATGACTCTACCACAACATTGCTTCCGACTGAACTCACAACTGTATTTTTGGCTTACAAGCCTATCCATGGTCAAGCTCTGGCAACTCTTACTCATAGCCCATGCCCTATCAACCTCACAAACTACAGACTCAGAACTAGACTACCTACACGCAACAAGCCCACCTCTAATGTCAATCCTAACAAATCCAAATCTAGGCCTACTATATTAACTAATCCCTCAACCAAGAACCTATTTGTAAATAAGCTCATAAATAACCAGAAGCAGCAACCTAAAATGCCTCAACCTAGTGTCACTACTTCCAATGACCTTACTCTTATGATTAAAGGAGCATTAATACATGCTAGGTCGATGATAGCTCATGCTACCGACATAGCTGAATTCATCCTAGCAGAAAACTTAGATTTTCAAGCGGTAACAGAATCGTGGCTGCATGCAGCTGCTGGCCCCTCGTTACTGCTAGCAGTACCAGACAACTATTCTATCATTAGAATGGACATATCCGACTTCAGAGGAGGGGGCATTGCAATTATTTCCAAAACTAATCTTGACATCAGAATAGTTTCTTCACCTACATTGTTTCCCTGCAAACTGCTAACAGCTAAACTGCAGACCTCACACACTAGCACAAACACACTACACCTAATTTACAGACCACCTGGGCCCGTAGGCTCTTTTGAACATGACATGATGACCTTACTCACTGAGAATATCAAACCCACCACGCAAATCTTAATACTGGGCAATTTCAACCTAGGTTATAACGACCCTAATGACCATAATGCACTATCTCTAGCTAACACCATCTCTGAACATTGATTCTCGCAAAAAATTACCCAGCATACGTATGAAAAAGGGAGGACCCTTGACTGGGTAGCAGACCTTACTTGCAATATCGTTGTCACAAGTTTCTCACCTCTAATTTGGACTGACCACTACCTTCTCACATTTGCGTTTGCTGTCAATAACCTATATATTAAACCCATCCTCACAGTACCACCATGCCCTACTAGAAAAAGACGACTCATTACTGCAGAGGCGATCATGCCTTTGGTGATCCCTACTTTAAACTCTCTTCAGAATATTACCGACCCTAACTCACTGGTGGATGCCTACAACTCAACCATGACCAAAGCTCTAGACTCGGTTGCCCCTCTCAAACTTTGCAAAGACAAACCAAGAGGACAACTGAACTCCTGGTTCACCCATGATTCGAAAACTCTTTGAATAGGAAAAAGAAAATTGGAAACCATCTGGAAACATAGCCCGTCATTAGAGAACAAATCTAAACTCACCAAGTTCTCTGCCAAATTCAAAGCTGAGATTATCTGTACCAAACGGGACACCTATAATAAAAGGATTAACCAAGCCAGTTCTAGTACTAAAGAGCTCTTCATCATCCTGAAAGAAATCGAGATGCCTAACCCACCTACCGATCTGTGCACCAAAGACAAACTCTGATGTACGAATATTCAGAATGCCCTCACTAACATAATTGCCAAACTGCAAATGAAAATAGCTGATAAACGTCGTAACCTAACCAATCTAGATGCCACTCTCCAGCCCCAAGAGCTTCATATCCAACCTTACCAAGGTTTCACGTTCTCAGTAGTAGAGGTCCATAAAATCATTGCCTCCCTGAAACCGTCTAGGTGTCAAGGAGACAGCTGCCCAGCACAGATCATCAAAGACGCCACCAGAGACCTGGCCCCATGCATACCAAAGTTAATAAATGTCTTTTTCGCCTCTGGCATTGTCCCCAGTAATTTGAAGGAATCTTGGGTCCTCCCACTACTTACAAAACAGTCATTAGACCCTTCCATTCCTACAAACTACAGGCCAATCACCACAGTCCCTTTTCTGTTAAAGATCTTGGATAGGGTTGCATACCTGCAAATCCAAGAATACCTAGAGGCTAGGCAGTTATTGGGGATTCAGCAATCTGGCTTTAGACCTCAACACAGGACCGAAACGGCCTTGATTGATCTAAAAAGCGAGATTGACAAACTCAAAGACAAAGTTAAAATAGCAATTCTGCTCCTCTTAGACCTATCGGCCGCGTTTGACTTGGTAGACCACGTAATGTCTGTAATCTCTGCAATCACCTGGCTTTGGTAGCCCATTTCTCCCAATCGGCTATCACTTGGATAGAATCATTCCTTAAAAACAGGACCATGCAAGTCTTCTCACCGTCCGCAGCAGACCCTATACCCATCACATGTGGAGTGCCTCAGGGATCGTGTGCATCACCGACCTTGTACAACATATTAACAAAGCCGTTATTTGATGAGCTGGACCGTCTGGGTGTCACCTACATGAACTATTCAGATGACACCCAGATCCTCCTCCCTTTAACTGGCATTTATGACACAGATGTAAGGCTTGTGAACAAAATGTATGTCATCATTCAGGCATGGATGGTCACCCATGGCCTCTGCCTGAATGATGACAAAACTGAACTCCTGCTGGTAGGCTCACCAGCCAACATCAACAAAATCAGCACAAACTATGCCTTCTTCAACATCGATGGACATAATATCCCAGTAGTCAAACAAATAAAAATGCTGGGCTTTTACCTTGACACCACATACAACCTACATAAACAAATTAACATGACCGCTTCAGCCACCGCCTACATGGGCAAACTAATAAGGGTTTGCACACCACTTCTTTCTACAAAAAGTTCTCTCACCCTAGCTAGAGCACTCATATTGTCCTAACTTGACTACTGTAACAGACTATATTAAGGTGCCAGCATGTTTGTGCTTAACAAACTGCAAATCATGCGGAATAATGCACTAAGAGTTGCCTTAAACATACCTAGGAATGAGCATATATCTGCAATAAGAAAACAACACAATTGGCTCCCTGTCAAGGAAATGATTGAGCTAAAAACTCTATCTCACATTCAAATCCTTGAACCACACTGCCCCTCCTTACCTAACGGAAAAATGTACTGTCAGATCCTCCACACAGATCACTAGGTCAGCTAACACATCTTGTGTAGTGGTCCCGAGATATAAACTAAAATAAAAACAGGAGGGAGCAAATTACCTGTCCTGGCAGCCCAACACGCTCCCACTGTCCATCAAGAACACTCAGCACTTTACCAATTTCAGGAAAAACACCATCTCATGGTTAGTCAGCAAGAATTAATTTACTTCCATATCTGTATCCCTCTTCCATTGCTTATGTCTGTAAATATTGTACTACTTCCCTGTCTCATTCAAATGTAACTGTAATATTGACTACGTCTGTAACGTTCCTACCGTGTTCAATTGCGCCCAGATACCTCAGGATCAGGTGCGCAATAGAAATAAATAAAACAAACAAACAAACAAACTCCGGGACCATGAGGCAGCCTACAGGAACTGGAAGAGTTTCCATTCACTCAACGTGCAGATGATCTGTAGCCCTGATCTGACTTTCAGCCACTGCTGCGCCCACTACCCAGGTTCTACCCACGACTCCCTGGTGCTGCACAATAGTACCCAGCCAGCCTACATGGAGAGGCACCAAGGCCAAAGCACATGGATGTTGGGTGAGTATAATTCCTGCATGAAATGCATGCCAACATTCACCGGATGGGGGGGCAAACACACAGTAATCCTTGCATGCCACCAGGAGACACAGTCACCACTAGCACAGCACCATTTCCATGCATGTGTGTCACACAAAGACCTCTTCTCACGTTCCCCACAGCAGAACACACTGAAGGTGAATGCCAAACACATGTGAATGCACAATGACATATGGAAACACAACAACAACAATGCATTTTGTCTGTGTTCCAGTGCTGCTACTCACCCTGACACCCAAGTACAATCTCATCCTGCGCACCACACAGGAGTGCCAAGTGAGTCTTATGCAAAACACATCCACAAAACCACTGTAGATGGGCAGGTGAAGTCACAACCATGAACATCCCAGAGATACTGACCCCTGAATGGCCATTGACATGCCTCTCCAAATGTTTATTAATCTGCAAAGTAGCAAACGCGACACCAGCCATAGTGACAGCCCCAACCCATCACCTAACAATATAGTACGTGAACAGGCAGATATGATGAGACCCGCATCCTAAGGTAAGGGATGCACCACCGTGGCAATGAGACACAGGGGGTGGTGCATGCAGTGAGTACCCCATAAGGCACATGGTGCATATTGCACACCACACGCGGTACACATGAAGACACCATATTGAATAGAGAAATGTACACATGACTACTTTTCAGCCTGAGTGTGACACACACATCCATTAACATTTGTGGGGATGACAAACTCTGGATCAGTTGGGCGCTGGTAGGGTGTGGTGGTCCAATGGTCGCTGTTGTGCGATTTGATCAATTATATGGTCCAGTCAGGTCATAGTCATTAATTTGTTTATTTTTGGTTAGTTAGCACCAAAGAAAACATCATTGTAGAAATGAATGACAAGTTTTTGACATGGTAACTCGCTACACAGCCGACGTGCGTTTCAACCAAGTCTTTTTCAAGGCCAATTGAGTTAAGGGGTGGACTTCAAAATGCAGTAGGCTGGTCCTCCCAGATAAGGGCACCAGAGGGGCTGGATAGCCGATCGTTGGCCGGGTCCGGCGAGTTTGTTGCGTGCGAGCGTTCTCGGGAATCCGTGTGCTGCATGTACATTGCCACCTAGTGCATGTAAATCCAACCTGTCACATAACACCTTACCCATTTACCCAGACTGCATGTATAGGTCACCACAGGCATGAGCCTAAGGATGATGGATACATACCAATATTGCAATTAGATAGCATGTAGCTGTTGCACACATACATTACCATAGTGCTCAGTGAATTGAAGTGTAACCCTTGCACATACACATTATCATCCTAGGCATAATATACATGTTTTGTCCCCTGCATATGATTCTGGATACCCGCAGTACACATGGCTCTTGACCCCTGTGCGTAATCCACAAACTCCAGCAGAGCTGGCATATAACATTGCCCATAGGCGTACATGCATCTGTGTGAAAATAGCATTTGGATTGCTGAAGGTACTGTTCTGGTGCCTAGACCGTACGGGAGGGGCATTGATGTATGCGCCAGAGAAAGTGGGCAAAATCGCACTCACCTGTGTCATGCTCCACAACATCTGCTGCCGCAGGCATGTGCCACTGCCCCAGGATGCTGATGGGCAACCACCTGAGGATGGGAGTGACGATGAGTGTGTGCCCGTAGGCGGAGCAAATGCACACAGGGATGGGATGAGGAAGGGGAGGTTGGCCAGACAGGCTTGATTGACAATTATTTTTGACCTGGTGGATGGGTACATGCCACAAATATCACTTGTAGAATAAAGAGCACTTTAACACAATCAAGAATATCCAAGCATTCTATGCAGTATGTCCCAGATTTATTTTTTGTGGAACAAATCCCCCTCCCCCTGAAACACCCCAATACACAACCCCCGCTACCCCTGAAACACCTCAGCACACAATCCCCCTCCCCCCGAAACATCCCAGCACACAATCTCCCCTCCCCCTGAAACACCCCAGCACACAATCCCCCCTCCCCCCTAAAACACCCCAAACAGTGCATGTGGGTCCATGTGCCCAGGCCTCGGCCCAAATGTGCTCAGGCCTCAGCCGAAATGTGCTATGTCCATCTATGATGGTAGTGGACACTTCCCGCATCTGGATCTCTCTGGTGAGCGGCGTGGGAGATTGCGCAGGGAATGTCGCCTGGCGAACCCTCCAGGGATCGCTCTGTGGGTGCCGTCGATGTTGATGGGATTGCTCCTGCAAACTGCAGCTGCTGGCGCAGCAGATTGTTCACCTCCCGCATCTGCTCTGTATGAGAAGATTGGGCCTCACACAGCTCACAGACTCTCTGTCCAAATCCAGTCAGGGCCGCTGCACAGCCCTCAATCACCCTGTGCGTGCAGGCTTTGTCACGCGCCATAGCCTTTGCTGCATTATGAATGGCATGGCTTATTGCTTTGATGTTGCAGTCAACCGCCATGGCCTCAATCTTCTGCTGGCATTCCTCTATGATGTCCAGCCATCCCATTACAGCAGCTCCTGTGACTCTGGATCTGTTAGGTGTGGTGTTACTCGGCATGACAGGTCTGCGTGGGGTGGTAGGGGAGCTGTTAGTGGACATGGCGGCCTGTCTGGTGGGGAAGCCACGCTCGGAGGGGTAGCCTTCAGGGGAGCCATAAGAAGGCGTATCGACATCAGGCAATGGTTTGCATGCACGACGTACATGTGCAGGTACATGGGGAGAGTGTATTTCCACAAGTACCTGCCCAGGGGTCCCTTGGGGGTGTGCTCATCTCCTGAGTGACACTCTGGCTGGGTGAGAACACTGCTGCACTGTGTTGTTCCTCAGTGGATGTGTGGTCCTCATCCGTGTTTGTCCCACTGGTGACCACATCCTACAAACATCAGGTGGCTTCCAGCGTTTGAGGCAGTGACACCCTGCTGGCTTGTGGATGTAGAGCCGGTCTGACTGGGCTGTGGTGGGGTGACCTGGGATGTGTCCTGCACATTGACTTCTCCGGACGGTCCCTTTGCGGGGTGGTGGTGCTGGTTGATGCACGTCTGGGCATGTGGCTGGATGTGCCTGCTTCTTCAGCATCAACATTGCCCTGCGATGATCGCTGCATGCCTGTAGGGTACATGGGGTGTGGTATGAGGTGAGGGCAACTTACATTTGTATCATGCATTTCATGCTTTACAGAGGGTTAGGGCACATTTTGTATCATGCTTGACCATTACATATTTGTTGTTCACTATGTTGTGATTGCTGTAATGTGCTGCAGGGGAGGGACACTGCTCAGACATGTTGGTGTGTCATCTTCAGATGTCTGTTGTGAATGCTCAGCTTGCATGGCGCTCTACATGAGGGGGTGGGGGGGCTGTTACGCACGCACACATCACGATGCTGTGGCCTGGCCATGGATCTGTTTTCCTTGGGACTAACATTAATACATTGGTGGTACTTCAGGATACTCATGATACCTGGGGGCGCTAGGGTACGGTGGTACAAGGGAGCACTAATGGGTGGCTGCGGTGCATTACACAAATTGCAAACACATACAATCACACTGGGTGTGAAGGAGTGGCCCTGACTAGATAATGCATTTTCAAAGGGGGTGGGGGTTTCTCACCTGCAGACTCCTGGATACCGGTGCCAGCCTCCGCTCCTCTGACTCCCTCAATTGTACCCATGACTATTAGGGTGGTCATCTGCTCCTCCCACGGGGTGAGCTCCGGTGGTGGTAGTGCTGGCCCTCCTCCAGTCCCCATGCTCTAACTCCTGTTCTGGGCCAGTAGCCCATGGACACGGACCCGCAAGTCGTTCACCCACTTCCGGCAGTCTTCCCCGTCCCTGGGCACATGGCACACTGCTGACACTTTCTGGCTCACTTGTCTCCAGATCTGTGTTCGCCGCTGTGCATTTGTCTTACGCTGCTGTGGCCCATACAGCTCTTCTTGATGGTCCAGGACTTCCTCAACAAGTATAACAAGTTCTTGGTCAGAGAACTTGGGTTTTCTGACCCTGTCCAAGACCTGCCCCTAGTACGCTCCTGGGACATTTTTCAGAGTTTTCAAGAGTGGATGGCTTCCAGGGGCTGTGATTTCCGGCAGATTGTGATTTCCACAATGGCCGCCGCTTTATTTCCCGTTCTGGCGGTGACGCATCTCCTGCAGCGATATTAGCTTGCGCTAATAGCACAGGGCCTCGACGGTAGTGCAAGGTGTGCTGAATATTCGGGTTCGCTGCCAGTTTTTCCGCCGGACGCAATTTGCGTTAACGCCAAGGCAACTCTTCATCTGGCGGTGTTTACTCGAAACATTGTGGCGTTAACGCAAATAGCGCTCTGCGGATATTACACCAGGAATACGGCACAACTCGTGGTGAGGCTGATAGTCATTTTTGCAGTTCAAAATGACTTTGCATGGACTTGCACTGCCAAAATACACTTTGCACAGTTCCATGAATCAGGGTGTGTGTCATAAGTGCAAGGTCACTTTTCAGCAGTGCAAAGACACTTTGCACCGTGCAAACAATTCCATGAATCGGGCCCAAAATGTCAAACCTTGAAAACTCTAAGCTCAGTCGCGAGCCATACATTACTGCACACTCACAGTGTTTTGGGGAAGGTCCTTTCACATTTCTACATTAAATAGTTTTTCACTTGAAGCAATGCTAGGACATTCCTTATTGTGCGCAATGATGTCACTATGTACATAGGTGCGTGGCAAGTGCATATCAATGGTGATCAAAAGAGATTGTCAATCAGTTCTTGCTGAATCAGGCGTCCATTCATACTCTCTTCCCGCTCACTGCCTGGCAGCACAGCACCCACAGGTATTGAGTCCTCCTCATCTTGGGATGGCATATCCTCATCAGGGGGCAGGAGAACATTCCACCAGATGCAAATGTTGTGCAGCATTGCACAGGCAAGAGCAATTTGTCCGACCTTAACTGGCCTGTTAATCGAGCCCCTCAAGAGCGGTGTAGGCGCCGGAAATGAGCCTTTGACAGGCCGAAGGTCCTCTCAATACAGAGCCTAGTCTGGACATGTGCCACGCTGTAGGTGACCTCCTGGGGCGTTTGTGGATTCCATACTGTTGTAATGAGCCATGGAAGTTGGGGTATCGAGAGTCACCTGCAATGGCAAAGGTCATAGGTGTCAGTCACAGTGCATTACGGATGAATTGCTTGTTACAATGGCATGTTGATAGACAGTCTGTGCATGCATTTTACAAGTATTGTCACACAACATGATTTCCCATTTCTGTCCTTGCATATGGAGTCATTCACTCAGGGGGTGCATTTTCTCTGTCGTGTTACAAAGTGCACACAGCTCACAGTCAGTCCTCGTCGCTTTCAGGGTCTGTGATTGACAGGGCAGCATGACATGGTGCGTTTGTTGGGCCTGTGCGTTGCTCCTATGCATGTACCCATATGAGTGTTTGGTTTTACTTGTGCAGGTTGTCTGCATCTATTCCATGATGGATTAACATCCATGGTCACCTGAGTACATGGCATGACACCAGCCAGTGTCACATGTCTTATTTTCAAATTAGAAACATATCATTCCATGTATAGCAGTGGTCTTTATACTTGTTCATACCAAACCCCCACTGGAGTTCAAATAGTGTTTGCGCCTCCCCACCCCACCTAGGGGTTAGCCCCCCACTTAGGAAGCCCAAAGGATGTATGGGGGGGCCAAAGCTCTTTATAAAATGCTAAGAATTTGTACTGCTTCTATATTTTATATAATTCAGTCACTTTAACCCCTTTTTTAATGTTAAGAACAGTCACCTTGATCCTTTTACTTTTTTTTGTAGACTGCGGCCCCCCCTGGACATACAGTTTGAAGGCCACAGATGTATAGGGATGTGTAATGTTGCATTGCAGGCCCTGTAGTCCAATGTGTGTGTAGCTAGCCTGGTGGGCAAATATGCATTGGCCATTTACTGCAGCATTATCACTCATGCCTTAGTCCTGTGGGTTGTAGTCTGTCATGTGCGGGGTGTGCCGGCAGATCCTGCATGTACAAGGGCCCTCAATAGGACCCAGGCGTTAAGGGGTTTACGGCGCCGTAAACGGTGCCGACCCTTAACGCCTGATTCCAAGGTCCCTTTGCGGGATGGTGATTTTAACGCCTGCTTTTTGCAGGCGTTAAAACCCATGCCGCAAAGGGACCTTGGTGCTAATTACGCCACCGTAATTTACGGTGCCGTAATTAGCGCCTTTCCCCATTCCCATTATGCCCTATGGGGCAAAAATGGGAATGGGGAAGGGTAAAATGGGAAATGGGGATTTACCGCCCCACTCACCTTGGTACTGTGCCAGGAAATTCACATGCCGGCTGGGGGGTAGCAGGAGTAAGGGGAAGGATTTCTGATTTAGAATAATTTATGGTGAAGCCCGAGAATGTGCCAATTTTAATGATTTCGCGTATGATCGGGTCGAGGTGGGCTGAGGGGTCTCTGACGTATAACAGTACGTCATCTGCGTATAGTGAGATAATTTCGGGGGTGTCACGGAGGCGAATCCCTCTGCGCATGTGGTTGTTTCGCACGCTATCAGCCATGGGCTCGATGGCCATAGCGAATAACAAGGGAGAGAAAGGGCACCCTTGCCGCGTCCCCCTGTGGAGGGAGAAGGGAGCCGATAAGCGGGAATTGACCAGGACTCTGGCTACCGGGTTCGTTTATAGTAGTTTAATACAGGACAGCATGTATGGGCCAATCCCCATCTTTCCGAGCAACGCCCACAGATATTGCCAAGAAACCATGTCGAACGCTTTTTGGGCGTCCAATGTCACGGCTACAGCGTTGGCTGGGGGATCAATTCTGGAGATGACATTAAACAGCCGTCGAATATTTAAGGCAGTTGAGCGGGCAGGCACAAAACCGCTCTGGTCAGGGTGGATTAGATATTTCATGATGGGGAGGAACCTGTTTGCAATGATTTTGGCAAAGATCTTGGTGTCGGTGTTGATGAGGGATAGAGGCCTATAGGATCCGCACTCATTGGGGGTTTGCCCGGCTTGGGGAGCACGGTAATGACAGCCTCCCGCAGAGACCGGGGGAGGGTGGCAAGGCACAGCGACTCCTCCCAAAGCTCGTTAAGGCGCGGAGCGAGGAGAGCAACATGCTCCTGATAGAACTCAGCGGTCAGGCCATCCGGACCGGGGGCTTTCCTTTTAGGGAGGGACGAGATGACTGCAGTGATCTCGTCAAGGGTGAAGGGGGCATCTAGTTGTTCTTTGGTGTCCAGGGATAATAGGGACATTGGGATGCGGTCCAGGAGGTCGTCCAGGTCTTGCGGGCAGTGCTCGGGTTGCTGGGCATAGAGGGTTGTATAGAACTCTGCAAAGGTCTCAAGAATGGGGCGGTCGGACCAGTGTCGCACTCCATCGTTGTCTAAGATACTATCAATGCGTGCCCTGCCACCCTCGGCACGGGCGAGACGGGCCAGAACACGGCCTGGTCTCTCTCCCTCCCCGTATTTCCGGGCCGCGATGGGGCGGGCGAGGTAGCTTATCTCGCTATGGGCAAGGGACTCGAACGTGTCTAGTTCAGTTCTAATCTGTGCTAGTATGGGCGGAGTCGGGGTGACCGCATATTCGCGCTCTAGGTCTCCGAGCCTGGTCTCAGAACGTTGCAAAGAATTTCTGATATCTTTCAGTACCCCGGCCTCCCTGGAAATGCACATGCCCCTGATGAAAACTTTGAAGGCCTCCCATCTTACCCCGTCTGTTGTGTCGTGGCGTTTGTTGCTGTCAAAAAACGAGGTGATATCTGCAAGAATGTCAGCCTTGAAGACTATATCGTGTAGTGCGTCAGATTTAAATCTCCAGTTAGAATGCAGGGGTAGGGCAGGGCGCAGGGCAATATCCAGCGTGATCGGAGAGTGATCGGAGAGTGTGCGAGGGAGAATCTGTGAGGTGAGTGTTTTGCCCATAAGGCCCGCAGAGAGAAGGAACAGGTCAATCCTGGAGTGACTGTCATGGACGGAGGAGTAAAATGTAAACTCCTTCAACATCGGGTGGAGAGTCCTCCAGGCATCGACCAGACCAGCAGTGATCATGTGTGCATGGAGGCGGCGGGCGGCCCTGGACAATGTTCTGGGTGCAGCACCGGATCTGTCCAGGTCGGAGTCCAGGATGAGGTTCATATCCCCCCCCATATGATGGGAACCCCAACATAGCCAAGGAGGATATTAAGGATATGGTAAAAGAATTTGAGTGTATCAATGCATGGAGCGTATGTGTTGACCAGAAGGCACTCTGAGTTGGCCAGGAAACAGTGAAGGATCACATATCTACCCTGGGCATCGATATGACTGGCGCGAAGGGAGAACTCCAATGACTTATGAATCAAAATGAGGACACCCCTGGATTGGGAGGAGAACACAGTGTAATATTTATTGGGGCCCCAAGCCGGGGCGAGCAAGGACGATAATGTGCAAGGGCATGAGTTTCCTGTAGAAAGAGTATCTTGACCCCGTGCCTCTGGACGTAGGCGGTGACCCGGCGAGCCTTGATGTAGTTGCTGAGCCCCCTGATATTCCAGGACATTAGCCTAATGGCCATTCATAGCAATTTAGGGGGGATCCGAGTAGTGTGTGTCAAGCATTGCCAAACAGATGCCGGCCACTAGTGTGGTGGCCTGACGTGTCATTACAAAAGCTGCCACTGTCTCACCTTTTTTGTTAATAAAACATCCCAAATAACACCTCCCCCCTCCCTCACTGCCACCCCCAACCTAGCAGTGCCCAGAAACCCACCCAACTTCTCATGGCGTTCATACCAGGCCCAACGTGGCTGGTTCAACCCCCAAACCAAACAGGGGGGCAGCCCATGAGCTGAACAAGCCAAACTCGGCGTTGCAACTGCAGCGGGGGTAGCTGCTGCCGTGAACCCGGTCAACATAGTTGAACGGTGGAGTACACCAAATAATGTATAGCGGTGATTAAATTAAATCATGAGAGGAGACCGCATAGTGGGGCCCAGTGAGCAAGGGGTGTAGGGGTAGATAGTCAATGTATAGGTGCCATATATAGTGGACTACACAACTGTGACCCTCAAAGCATGTCTCAGAATTTCAACAATGAGTTACGACAATAGGAGCATTCACAACAGGAGGATACATGAAGTTACAAGTAAATCAAAAAGAACAGGTGTGGTACAGATAGGTATCAGGTGTGATTCAGGCCAGTTCAATCACCAGGATCGGCTCCAGGGGCTGTGAGAGGAATATGAGCCTCAATAAATTTCACCGCCTCCTCTGGGACAGTGAAAAAGTACAGTTTATTACGGTGGTTGAGCTTCAGCCTAGCGGGGAATAACATGGCATATTCCACCTTCCTCTCTCTGAGCATCTTCTTAACTCCATTAAATTGCCTGCGCTCCATTTGAACACTGACAGAGAAGTCCGGGAAAATGCGAATGATCTGGGACTCAAGTCTCAATTCCCCTTTTTCGCGGGCCAAGCGTAGGATGTGGTCTCTGTCCCTGTAGCTGAGAACCTTGGCTATAATTGGTCTGGGGAAGTCGCCTGGTTTGGGGCGAGGGGCCAGTGAGCGGTGAGCACGCTCAATAGTGAAGAAGGGGGAGAGTTGAGGCTCTCCCAGGAGGTCTCTCAGAAGGGCCTCGACTGCGAGTTCCATTTTGCCCTTGAGGGCTGTCTCAGGGACCCCGACGATGCGAATATTATTCCTGCGGGACCTAGATTCCAAGTCATCGCACTTCGCCTTGACCTGTTTCATATCTCGCACCAAGTCCGAGACCGTATTCTGGAGCACATGCACCTCATCCTCAGTTGTTCCAATCCTAGTCTCGGCCTCACCTAACCTGGTGCCATGCTGATCCAATTTGGTGCGTAGGGAGGCTACGTTGGCATTTATGTCGTCTAACTTTTCGTGAAATGACGCAAAGTTTTTGGCCATGGACTCCATGAGCGACGTGAGGTCTGGCTGAGGGGGGCAAGAGGAGACATCCGAGTCATCAGGAAGAAGGGCAGCCCCAGCCTGGTCTTGCTTGGCTAGGGCTTTAGCAAACTTGTCCATTGCCCCAGCCTTATCGGCCCCGCGTGCCTTGCCGGACATTCTCGGGAAGCGCCCCGAAGAGAGAGTGAGCAGGGAGGCAGGAATGGGTCCGACGGGGATCAGAGAAGGGCCGGCCACTGTCTGGGAGGAGAATGCAAGAAGCACCCGGGGCGACAAGTCAACTCGAGGGGCCCGGGCCGAGGCGGCCAGTAGTATCAAGCTGCAGGGTCAGGGGCGCAGGGACCCCAGGGCACAGCGAGCGGGCGCCCCAGTAAGAGCGGAGTATTGGGCGCCCAGGGTGGCCCCAGCAGCAGGGGAGTGGTCTCAGGGGGGCAAGATGAGTCCGGGGATCACTTCACCCCCTCAAAGGCAGAAGCGCAGCCCAGATACGAGGCGGAGCAGGAGGGCCCGCTGCACGGCGGCCAGACCCCCCACCCTCCTCACCTCAGGACCACATGGGTCGAAGCGCCGGTGTTCCTCCAGGCCGCAGCAGGGCCACCAGCTTCAGAAGTGTGACCAGGCAGCATCAGGCCCCCCGGCCCCGCGCCGCGGCCGGCCGAAGGAA
The DNA here is from genome assembly GCF_040938575.1 of Ambystoma mexicanum. Taxonomy (NCBI): domain Eukaryota; kingdom Metazoa; phylum Chordata; class Amphibia; order Caudata; family Ambystomatidae; genus Ambystoma; species Ambystoma mexicanum. Next base: position 305,478,928 of record NC_090934.1, on the reverse strand, counting down.
CCAGCAGTCCAGTCGGCGGAGCCCTTGAGCTGGAGCAGGCAGCTGGATCATGCAGGGCCGCATCTTCGTCACGTGGAACCAGTGGCGCAGGCGGCGGGGCGCTCGGGAGGTGTCTGCACGGGGGCCGCTCCGGCAGCCCCCACTGTAACTTCGCCCACTGGGGGCCGGCGCCCTCTGTCCACCGAGAGGTAGGAGCGCTGGTGCCTCGCCGGCCGGGCAACGGCTCCGGCGCGGCCACGCAGGCGGATCACGGGCCTCGGATGCTGATGGCACACGGGGGGCCAGAGGGCGGAGAGGAGGCGGCCCAGGCGGCCGCACCACGGGCCACAGGAGCAGGAACCTCGGCGGGCCGATGGAGGGGGATGGGCCGCACTCAGTGTCACGCGGGCGGGAGGCTCTCACAGGCGGCAGCGATGGCCCCCGATGTCCGTTTTCGCCCGAAAGCACTGCCGAGTGTACCAGCAGCAATGGGCAGCAGGATGCGTGGGGTCTCAGCGAAAAATTATCCTTCAAACCGCTGATTCCGGCGGATTCGTGTCTCGGGGGTCACGGAGCTCAAGCGCTAAGCGGCCATCTTGTCGGCTGCTCAACAGCGCCCCCCTATCCTAAATTCTTACCAAGCCTTCTGTAATAGTATCAAAAGTATGTTCGGGAGACAGGAAGTAACAATTTCATCTCAGGAACGAATCCTAGACTTTAAACAAGGAAACCAAGATATTCTCACCTACATCACCAATTTTAAACAATTAGCTGCAGACACAGCTTGGTCAGATGATGCCCTAATCACCATCTTTCGTAGGGGTCTCACGGAAAATTAAAAGACGAAGTTTCTAGGGTAGCCCGACCTCATACTTTAGCAGACTTTATCACTTTAATTATGCAGTTGGATTATCGTCTTCAAGAGAGAAGACTCGAAAGGAAGAAGGGGAAGGCCTATCGATCATTCGGGGAAGGGTATCAAATTCCTCCCAATGGGCAAGTGCGTCCTCCAGAAGAACCTATGCAATTGGGATCTGCCAGGGGTCCGCTCTCCATGGAAGAAAGAAATAGGAGAAAGACACAGGGCCTGTGCATGTACTGTGGGGCTGCTACACATACGATCAGAGAGTGCCCTATTATACCTCCTTAGAAACAGGGAAACTCCAACACCCGACCGTGAAAGGAACGCTGGTTCGGGAAAGCCAACTCACTAATCGTTCCTCTATTATAACCCATTCTTCTCAGTGTGCTCCTCCTTCTTCTCACACTATGATGGTTTTATTAATTACTTTAGCCTGGGAAGATCGGAAACTGATCAAAATCCCAGAGCTCATAGACAGTGGAGCGGCCGGTAATTTTATTGATAATCAATGGGCAGACTCTCACAATATTCCTCGCTCTGCTAAATCAATAGCCATACCAGTAGAAAGTGTTGACGGGAGTCCTCTTATCTCCGGACCCATTAAGGACCACACATTACCTCTGAACATGGGAATAGAGACCTATCGGGAAACACTGGTTTTTGAAGTAATTACAACAGCCCATTAACCGATCATTCTAGGAATACCATGGTTAAGAACACACAACCCGCATATCAACTGGGCGTCAGGAACTTTCTTTCTGGGATCAGAATATTGTGTCCATAATTGCTTAGGGGAAAGGCAAGACACACATCACGAGATTACCCTTAGGCAATCAGACCCTTCCAAAAACACCACTCTGAATCAAATCACTACTCTTCCTCAGGAATATCAGGACTATAGTAGCATCTTTACCCTCACTGAATACTCGGAACTCCCTCCACATCGGAGGGATGATTGTACCATAGAGTTAATTCCTGAGAGCCCCCTGCCATTTGGACGCATGTACATACTTTCAGCAAAGGAAAAGGAAGTACTCAAAGAATACCTGCATACCCATCTCAAGAACGGTCTCATTACAGAGTCTACTTCTCCTGCGGCGTCATCATTATTTTTTATTCCAAAAAGAGATACAACTCAGCTCCGCCCGTGTATAGACTTTCGGGGTCTTAACAAGATTACTGTTCCGGACGAATATCCGATGCCCCTTATTCCAGACATCTTGGAAGCGGTTAAAGACGCTAAAATCTTTACTAAATTAGATTTGCGTGGAGCCTACCATTTGATACGTATCAAAGAGGGGGATGAATGGAAGACTGCATTCCAGACCCTCTTCGCACACTATCAGCACAAGGTGATGCCATTCTGACTAGCTAATGCCCCTTCTATCTTCCAAAGATTTATGGATAATTTGTTTGCGGACATCTTATTGCATTATGTTATTATCTACTTAGATGATATTTTTGTGTTTTCATCCTCAATCATTGACCATGTTCGACACGTACGAGAAGTACTCCACCGATTGCAATCGAATCATCTTTTTTGCAAGATTGAAAAATGTGAATTCCACCAACCCAGAGTCGACTACTTAGGGTACATATTATCCTCCGAAGGGATAGAAATGGATCCGAAGAAGGTTTCTGCTGTTATGGAGTGGCCTTTTCCAACCTCGGTCAAAGATATTCAAAGGTTCCTCGGATTTGCAAATTATTATCGCAGATTTATTCCACATTTTTCATCACTCTCCTTACCTATGACGTCTCTTCTGAAAAAGGATGTCCGTTTTGTATGGTCATCAGAGACCCAACAATCCTTTGATACGCTTAAGAAATTATTCTCCAAAGCTCCCATTCTGATTACGCCAGACCAGTTGCGTCAATTTATTGTGGAGTCGGATGCCTCACATCATGCCTTAAGAGCAGTTTTACAACAAGTAGATGACAAAGGGATTGAAAGACCTGTTGCTTATTTATCCAAAACGTTATCACCAGCTGAACTGAACTACACCGTGTTGGAAAAAGAACTATTAGCAATTAAGAGAGCCTTCGAGGAATGGCGACATTTACTTCTAGGAGCGCATCACCCGGTGGAGATGAGAACCGATCATCGTAATCTACGAATTCTACAATACGCCCAGACAAAGAACAGTAGGCAAGCCAGATGGGCAGATTTTTTTTCTCCCTATCGCATCATTTTCACTTTCATCCCAGGCCGAAATAATTTGAGAGCGGATGCTTTGTCTAGAAAGGAACACTCCATACCCCATTCTTTTAAGTCTGAAGCCATGTTCCCGAAGGCCATGTTCATTCAGGTTGTTCATAGTTTCCTACAAAGGATTGAAGAGGATTCCCAAAGGGTGTTAAAACAAGAGGCCAACATCTTAACAAGATATCAATTTACCAGGAGTGGAGGGTGTCTGTATAAGGATCATAGGGTATATGTCCCCACTGAAACACTACAGAAGGAAGTGTTACGATTGTATCATGACACCAAAGCAGCCGGTCACAGGGGTGTACATAATACTTCAGATCTAATTCAGAGAAATTTCTGGTGGCCATCATTGGGACAGGACGTTCAGGACTATATTGCCTCTTGTCCTATTTGTTTACAGACCAAATCTCCCCGTAGACCTCCTATAGGTGAACTAGTCAGAATGAAGATTCTCATGCAACCCTGGCAGATAATTTCTATGGATTTTATAGTTGACCTCCCACCGTCAGAAGGGTGTACCACAATCATGGTTACAGTGGATTCTTTAACTAAATTGGCACATTTCATCCCACTGACCAACGTACCCACAGCATCCAATATGGCTCGGATCTTTTTAAGTCATATTTTTTCACTTCATGGTTTACCGGAGATAATAATTTCGGATCGTGGTTCCCAATACACATCTCGTTATTGGAAACAAGTTTGCAGCATCCTGGGACTATCTAGAGCACTGAGTTCAGGATATCATCCACAATCCAATGGACAAACTGAGCGATTAAATCAGACCCTGGAGGCTTATCTTCGATGTTATATATCTTCAGCACAAGATAACTGGAAAACCCTTCTACCTTTGGCAGAATTTGCATATAATAATGCTTCCCATTCTTCCATCAAGTCCAGTCCTTTCTTTTGAACTTATGGGTTCCATCCCTCCTTTATTCCACATTCCACTTTGAGTCCTACTTCCTTCCCAGATGTTGACGAAATGGTTGGTAGTATTCAAGAAGGACATAGGAGAGCTTGTTTGGCTCTTCAGGATACACAAACAAGAATGAAGAAATATGCGGACAAACACCACACCCCGGCTCCTAATATTAGGGTTGGTGATTTCGTTTGGCTGGCCTCTAGATACTTACCGAGACATTTGATTCCTTCCAAATTGTCTCCCAAATTCTTCGGCCCTTTTCGAGTCTTGTCAAAAAGGGGCTTGGCAGCCTTCACACTACAACTTCCTACATCGTGGAATCACATTCATCCCACCTTTCATGTGTCACAGCTGCAACCAGATGTGCGTAATCGCTTTCACCCATCTGTCACTGGATCTCCCCCTCCGGTTCTAACATCGTCAGGCCCAGAATATGTAGTGGCTGGAATTTGTGCTTCCCGCTACCACAGGGGTAAACTGCAATATTTAATTGACTGGAAAGGGTATTCTCCAGCTGAACGTTCGTGGGAGCCGGCATCGGCCTTTCACGCACCACGTCTGGTTCGTCTTTTTCATCGCCTCCACCCGGCTAAACCAGGTTTTTTCTCTCTTCGGAGTGGGCATACTGTTATGGATCGCCAGCGACGATGGTCTGTGTGGCATCGCTGGTGCCGTGTGCGATCCATTCAACACTGTTCTACCAAGATGGCCGTGGATCCTGGAAGTTACGGTCCTGTCTTTTCACGGACTGCTGTGGGGCTGACTCCGCCCCTTCAGGAAGTCTCAGTATTTCAGAACGCCGGTTCGGTACAACAGCGCGTTGCTACTCTTTCAGTTGCCATGCTAAGTGAGTATCGGGACATCCATAGGATTCTACCGTTCTTACAAACTTACCTGTGCTTATGCTTTCATCTTTTTCCTGTTGCTTCTTTCCCGCTTGCAGATTCGAAGACTGCCGTACTGCCGTACCGGCAATTTCACCTTTACAAATCTCTCCCTCTGTTTACACAACCTTCTGCCTCACGGTACGTTGCTACGTTCATTCCCTTTCGTTCCCAGTGTTAACATTGTGCTAAGGTTTCTAATCGTTTTGTCCTCCGATATCACAGAAGCTTCCTTGAGGCGCGTACAGGAACTACCATTCCCATAATTCCTTGCAGCAGAACAACAGATCCTTTCTCTCTATCAACCTTTAAAGGCGGATTGTTTTCAAATGATTGGTAGGCACTCCCACGTCTGAATTCACATCTCCACTTTATAATCTTTCTCTGTCTTCTCTATTAATATTCTCACTTCATTTATTAGTGTTACGACAGCTCCCAACAAAACTACTACCATGACCCATCCCCGTGGGCTACTGTTTCAAACTCCTTACACTTGAAAGGGTAATCTCTATTCCCATACGATTCAATCCAGTTTCTAGGGATTCAGGCTTAACCTCGTTCCTTTCTTTTGTAGCTACATGACCGAAGTGACGGAACTTCCATTTTCGGAGAAAGGTTTGAGGCAAGGGCGAAGGCATTCCGGGAAATATTCTCCACCATCCATTCCGGGTTTTCTTCCCCAAGAGGGTTTCCCTGGTCGCCTCACACTACCCTGGCTTTGACCGGGGTCGTGAGGGGAGATTAGGAGAATTCTCAACTCTTCGAATTCAAGTCTCAGGAACAGGTTAGTGAATCATTTGTTACTGTGACTATGTGATCCTCAGTGATTCTATAAAAGACCTCTTAGGTCTTACAGTCAAGCATTTGCACAGTAGGATTGTCACAAGGCCAATATAACTGTTTCTTTGTTCTTGTTGCTGTTTTCGTATGGTATCCCATGCAACCTCACCCCACCCCCGCCCTTCTGGTCTTGTGGAGCCTGGACACACTTGTGTATAGGTGCCATACAAATGTCCAATTAATAATAAATGTCAATTGTGCTGTGAGAATAGTGTTATGGAACTTTTACTAATGCAACATCCAGGTCCGTTGCCCTCTGTGCTTCTCCTTGTATCCAGGCAGTGTGCTTTTCTGAAGAGCCTTAGCAGCGTGGGTGGGACCAGGGAAGTGGGCACAGCAGTGTGTGTTGATGAGGCCAGGATCGCAGGTGACCTGGGCATTGAGGGAGTGGTACTACTTCTGGTTGCGGAACACCTCTTCCAATGCCTTGGGTTCCACCAACGCCACATGGGTGCAGTCCAGAGCTGGAATGACATTGTGCATGTGGGCTGATGTGCACAAAAAGGGATGTCAATTAGGGGTCACCAGAGGTTGCAACTTCGACCTCTCAGGTCTCCCTTGCGACCTCTAAAACAAAAACCAAAAAATAATAATTATTTTTTTTTTGTTTTTTTTTTGTAATGCAAGCTCCTGAGCTGTGGCCAACACCATGTGGCTCTTTACTTCTGGAGTAGCTGGCTTTCTTATTCAGGCCCCTTAAAAGAAAGAAGAAAAATAAGAACAGGAGTACCACAAGTCTAATACTTTCAGCACTGACCCTAAATAAGAAGGAATAGGAATACCAAATAATGTGTCTTTCTGGAATTCTATACAATAATTGCTAGACTCATTAAAGGTTTATTTCAGGCACACTTCAGGGTGTGAGTCATTGATTTAGTCTGTTCTTAAATGCCCCAACTCCGCCTTTCATCTTTCTGAGGTCGATAAATGAGTACCAACACAGGTTGGGCGATATTGGGTGTATATTTTTTATATATAAAGCGCTTAAGCGTAAGTGCTATATAATAACACATCATTATCATTTGGTCATGGACGTCTGCTTGCATTCACAGTAATTTGGTAATATGGGCCATATATACACTGATCTTAACAATACATATGGCGATCCGTTCTTGTATGAAATGTATTTCACATTATAGTGATATCATAACCATATTTTTCGTAGTGTACAATACTATGTGATACCACTTCCTATTTTGTCAACGGGTGAAAGGTTGTGTTCCATCGCTTCCCACGATATCACTTTGGGGTGGGGTCAAATGATATCACTTCCTGTGATGTCATCAGGGGCCTAGGGTCGTGTGATGTTGCTTCCGCTACCCCTGGCATTTTGGTGAAATGACGTCCATGTGCACAAATGTGCCTTTATGGCGTTCACCTATGCCCGGGTGGTACGTTTGGACATGTACCGGGAGACATGGCTCATGAGTGCTTCCAGAACCTGCATGAACACTTTAGAAAATGTGGGCTGGGATATGCCATGCTGTGTGCCCACGGTGTGTTGTAATGTGCCAGTTGACAGGAACTGCAGGACCGACACAAACTTCACCAGCAGTGGTATGGCTGTCCTTGTGTTGATCCTTCTTCCAATGTCATCCTGGATCAGGGTCTGCAGCTCAGCAATGGGCTCCCTTTTCAGCTTGTACAGGGTGAGTAGCTTGCTGTCTGTCGGGGTCCAGAGTGAAGGCCTCACCTGGGGTATTGGTGCTCGATTGCATGACTTCTCTTCCTCCTCCTTCTCCTCTGCTTCCTGTAGCCTATGTTGCTCTTCCAGCCCCTGCAGCTCAATGTGGAGCTGGCGAGGCTGCATGTCAATGTGTACAGAAACCAGTGGCAGCATGATGGTGTTGGAAAGTGCGTTTAGGGAAGTGTGGCTCTTATGGACCCTTCCTGATCGGTTTGGATGCACTTGCGGCCTCATTTCCATCACCTGTATGCATTTACCTCCACCTTTTAGGTGGAGGTAGCTCTGCTTTGTTTATTGTTGTATTACCTCCCAATTTCAGCAGTATTACCACAATTTTCCAAACTTGTAATACGATGGTGATACAATTTTGTTACCGTCAGCGCTATTACTGTTGGTGGTAATAATGTTGACGGTAAAACCATTGACTGTAATACAGTCAGCAGATTTTCCACCGACTGTATTACAGCTGACAGTATAACCTTCGTCAGTATTACCCCTGTGATTCAGTGGTTTGGTAAAAGTGGCAGTAACTCCATTACTGCTACTTTTAATGTATATCACCCGACTCATAATGACCCCCAGAGAATCGACCCGATTTTGGAGAAAGCAAGGGCGAATTTTGCTTGAGGCCTAGGGTTGAACATGGAAAACTGCCCATTTCATCAAGAAGGGGGAAGAGTCATTGTATACCCCATAGGGGACATCGCCTATTATCAACTGCTGGTCCCAAAACTGTTCTGAATAGCTCTGCTAGAGTTAACCCATTCCAACCTTACCACCGGTCATTTGGGATTGGAAAAGAAACAGAAGACACAGCTTTTCTGATTTTATTGACGCAGATATGAAAAGGTTTTGTGATACTGGTGGGTAGGTTCTAGTGGCTCGCGCTAGACTTGAGGTTATAAATGAGGTGATCATGTGTTAAGTGAACATAAGAAATGATTTATTCTTGAATGCTCGATGAAATACTTCAGCCAACACGTGTTTCGACACTTGGTCTTTGTCAAGGCTGATAGTCGAACAGAGATCAAAAGAAGGCCAGAGTGTGCAACAATGCATGTAAAATACAAAAATGATCAATGCATACCATGGTCAGGGTAAGGAGGTCGCGGAGAGGAAAAGCAAAAAAAGTACACAAATGGATGAAGACCATTCAAAACATAGGGGTTCGGCATGCACAGCATTCAATATTTTGTGAACGGGTTTCTATGTTCTGTCTAGTACATAGGTTCTGTGGGCTGGTACCATAAACATTCTTAGATATTATTTGTACAGTGAGTGCTGTTGCAGCCTTTCTACTTACCTCCTAATTGTTCCTTTCAAGCAAATCACTTAACATACTGGGTCACCCCAGTGTGTCACACTTTTGCTCCTGACAAATCCTTTTCAAGCGCATTTCTCGCGCAACCAATCTGTTAATCTCTAAATTAATTACACTTCCATGGCAAGAACTGTGCCATTTTTTTTGTTCCAATAAGTTTTGTTTTTATTAGCAGTTTTCAATACAACAGGTAAAAAATGTGATCCAACAGAAACCCCCTTCGTCCCACAACATCTCCCCCATGCCCTGCCATCCTTTCCCCCTTCCCAGATCCTGTAGGTTTGCTAACAGCTCGACTTCAAGAAACTAATTAGATACATTATTCATATTAATACGACCCAGCAGCCCGGGTAGAGCTTTTAGCAGTGGCTCTAAACGGCCACCAAAAAAAAAAGCAACAGCACACACGACTTCACAGGTCCGATTCATCCTGAGGGCGAACTATGCCCAGTAGCTCCATAGCCTTGGGGCACCAGGCGCGGCGAGCTCCAGCTTTTAGATTGGCCCAGTCCGAAACGAACCGCATGTGAAACCCCTGGATCGAGTAGGTGAGCCACTCCATTGCCACCAATGACCACAGTTTCACAACCCACTTGTGTTGTCCCTTGACTTCCACTTTCTAGCCAGAACCAGTGCAGTCGACGTCATCATTATCACATACAGTTTGCGGTCCGCTCTGGTGGGCAGGGTTGTCAGCATTCCATTAAGGCCTAGTAAGTCCCGCCCTCTAGCACGGCTCTGCTGGACACCCAACACCTGGGCAACCGCCCGCTGGACGAGAGACCGAAAGGGATCGTGTTTCGGGCACTCCCACCATATGTGAGCCCAGGAGCCCACTGCGCTGCACTCCCTCCAACAATAGCATGATACCGTGGGGTATATTTTATTTAACCTTAGTGGGGTTAGGTGCCATCTCAATATCAGCTTCAACCAGATCTTCCGGATTTGGATAGATCTTGCCAGTTTCGGGACTTGGGACCACAGATTGACCCATTCCTGTTCCTCTATGCCCGCCCCAACATCCTGTGCCCATTTGACCATACAGCTCCTGGAGTGTACAGTTTCTTCCCGTTTTATACGTTTATAAATGGACGATACCACCCCCTTGTCACCCGTGTCTAAATATTTTTCAAACTGGGTAAGGGAACGAGAACCCGCCTGCCTTACTGACGGATGGGAGATCCAGTGCCTGATCTGAAGACATGAAAACCTCTGCTTCTCTCCCACACCGAAGTCTTTCTTACACTGCTCAAAATGTTTCACCTCGCCCCCTACCATCATATCCCGCAGCATCCGGCAGCCCCCATGGAACCATGGGTCAAAGTTTGGCGCATTCGTGGCCGCTGGGGAAAATTGCGGGTTACCACGCAAGGGTGTGTACGGGGAAGGGAAGGAGGTGATTTGGGCTCTCACGATGGCTTGATCCCAGGCATCCCCTATTGTCGACGTTATTGCACTACAATACATCCTGGTCGGCCTATCGTGCTTTGGCATCCACAGTACCGCCTCCAGGTATTTACCCACTACCACCCTATCTATCGGCCTCCACACCTTACCCCTATTGTTCCTTTGCCAGTCCCTAATGACCCTAATCTGTGCCGCTACATAGTACACTCGGAAGTCCGGCTCACCAACTCCCCCACGGTCTGGCAAAGCTTTCATAATGGATGCCGCCACCCTCTGGCGCTCTCGATTCCAGACAAAATGGCTGGTTATTCTTTGTAGGGCCCTAAAGAAAGATGTGGGGACTCGGATTGGTAAAACTGAGAAGTGATACAGGAGCAGAGGAAGGATTGCCATCTTTAGAGTATTGATTCTACCCAACCACGAGATCGCAACAGGGCCCCAATCCACCAGTTTCGATTTCACCTTCTGAAGGAGTGTGGGTAATTTGCTGTGTATAATTGCCCCACGGTCTTGGTTAGATGGATACCCAGATACCCTAGCGAGGAGTCCACCCATCTATAATTGTAAGCCTTCCTGAGGTCTTGGGTGACGGTGGGTGAGAAGGTAAGAGGTAACGCTTCAGACTTATGGACATTGCTTTTTAACCCTGCTACTTGGCCAAATCTGTTCAGTTCTCTTGCCACTGCCTGCAGGGAGGTGATCGGGTGGGTCAATGACAGAATCATATCATCAGCGAAAGCTGCGATCTTGTGAACCTCGCCCCCAAACTGGATTCCCTTAATATCTTCAGCCGCTCGCACCGACTCCAAAAACGGTTCCAGGTGAAGGGCATAAAGGAGCGGCGGCATCGGGCAGCCCTGCTTGGTACCTCTTCCCACCCGTATCGGAACAGATACTTGACCATTTATAGCCAGCCGTATAACTGGATTTTGGTAACTTGCCCTCACGTGTGTAATGAAACCCGAGCCAAACCCCATTCCGCCCAAGACCACAAACAGGAACCCCCACTCAACCCGATCAAAAGCTTTCTCGCCGTCAATCGCCAGAAGAAGGGCCGAGATATTCTTTTTCTGAGTCTTTTCAACCAGGTGTGCCAGTCGTCTGACATTATCTGATGTTTGCTTGCCCTTTATAAAGCCTGACTGGTCGCTATGGATTAGTTTGGGGAGGATGGATTCGAGGCGATTGGCCAGGACTTTAGCATGGATCTTGGCGTCCACGTTTATCAACGCAATTGGACGGTAGGATGCGCAGTCAGTCGGATCTTTACCCTTTTTGTGTATCAAGATCACCTTGGCTTCGTTCATGGAGTTGGGGAGATGTCCTGTGGACCCTATGCAGTTAAATAATTTGGTTAAAATGGGGATTAACACTTCTTTATGGGTCTTATAAAATTCAGACACATACCCATCCGGGCCTGGGGCTTTACTGCACGGAAGGTTATTAATGACTCTCCTAACTTCGTCCATGGTAATCTCAACTTCCAGCGCATCCCTATCGTCCTACGAAACACGTCGACAGCCAATATCGCGTAGATAAGCTTCTTGATCAGCGGTTTTGGGGTGACATGAACTATAAAGGTCAGTGTAAAATTTGGTGAATTCACCCTCAATGTCGGGATTTGATGTGAGCAGGACCCCTCCCTCGCCCTTTATTTTTAGGATTGTTTTGTCACCTGCCTCCTTTCGTAGCTTTCTGGCCAGTAAGCGGTCGGCCTTGTTGCCTTTGATATAAAACCTTTGTCGCAGCCGGAGGAGATTATGTTCGGCTGCTCTTGTTTGTATGAGGTTCAGCTGGCCTCTCACTGCCCTGTATTCCTTTTTATTAGCTGCTGACATCCTAGAACCCATATGAGCCATGACATCCTTAAGTCTTGCTTCCAGCTGTTGTTCCCCCACCCTTAGTTCCCACTCTCTTCTGGCCTTGATTGCTATGATCCTGCCCCTGATTGTGGCCTTAAGGGCATCCCACCATATCTGAGGGGTCGTGTCCTCCCACTTATTATGCTTGGTATAATCTATTACTTCCCCCTCTATTTCCCTAGCCAGGACTGGATCCCTGAACAAAGAGGCTGGGTACCTCTATTTCCAAATAGCCGGGGGACCCTTGGGTTTAGCCATTAACAGGGTAACAGGGTAAGTGGAGCGTGGTCACCAAGGGTGATTGCCCCTACCTCCAATGCTGTCGCCCTTCCCAACAATGGTTTCGAAATCCAGATGTAGTTTATCAGCGAGTGAGACCTATGTGCGTGCGAATAGAAGGTGTAACCCTCCGCCTCCCCGTAAAGTTCTCGCCAAGTATCAACCAGGGCCAGGTCGTACATTTTCTTCACCAAATCTCCTGAGGGTCCCCCCTGAATCTCCCACGAGGAGCTCCTGTCTTTGGAAGGGTCCCAAGCTAAGTCCCCCATTAGTAGGATGTTTGCCTTAGCGAAATTCCCTAACCAGGTGAGACAATTTTGTATAAAGGCGTCTTGTGCATGATTGGGAGCATAGAGGGTTGCTACTGTGAAAAACTCCCCCTTTCCCTCTAGTAACACCGCTAGGTACCTTCCTTGGCTATCCTCCTGCATGTCCCTAATGGTCAGACCTGACCCGTCTCGTAGAGCAATTAAGACACCCCCCTTCTTACATGCTTGCGTGGCCTGTACCACTTGGGAGTAACCCCATAATCTAATCCTGTGGGTGTCCTTGGTATGTACATGGGTCTCTTGCAGTGCTACTACCTGGAGTTGTTCCCGCTTGAGATACCTCTCCACCTTCCTCCTCTTGACCTGGGAATGGAGGCCGTTCACGTTTAAGAAAAGAAACTTTAAAGCATCTGAGTTAGCCATATGGCATTTTCATGTGGAGCCTAGTTAACCATATTGGGCCTTGTGAGCCCTCCCCCAAATGCTATTTGCAGTATGCGCTCTCTCCGAGAGCCACTGTTTGGGCCGTCCAGCACTGAACCTTGGATCTACCCCCCTCACCCCGCTCCGCCAACTCCCCCCACACTCCCTTCTAGGCGAGATCGACTGGCACTCAGCCCCTCTCGTGAGTTCTCCACGAGAGCCGAACTCAATAACAAACCCAGAAACTTCCCACGCAGGAAAACCCATTCCCATTCCAAGACCCCAGCCCTCCCCCTTCCCCGCTCCTGCAAACCATTACAACACTAGATAACTGCCCATCAACAACAACTGAACAGCTTTTGCTAGCGCCCTCCCCGGGCTCCAATTTGAAGAGTTACACGGCCGTATAATGTCCTACGTGACAGTTGGAGGAGTACCAAGAACTGTGCTATTTTAAGCATGCGGTTCCCTCGCATCGCATGCATCACTTTGCCAGATACCGTTCTCATACTAACACTCGATCTTTACTTTCCACAGGATGTTATTATAAAGCAGCAATTATTGCCAACATACATTATCAATTTTGCCAAAGTGCACAGAATTGACTGGTAAGTTTAGAGCAACACTTACCCCTACTGCTGAGCAGCATGCCCCCTCTACACTTTTAATGAGGACACCTGTCATTTCTCACAGTTTAACTAACAGGACCGATCCTTACCTGCATCTTAAGCAATGTACTAACTGGATTACCACATTAAATCATCTGGATAAGTGCATTATAGCACCTTGATTCTGTATGTCACAGACTAATCCGCAATATTACTCTTTTTGGGGCAGCAACGTATTTGCTTTTCCTTCATGTGATACACAGGCTAATCCAAGAGACCATCTTAGGTGAGTGTCACCGGAATTTTGATAGCACTACCACGCACATGGGATTTCGTTTGTCAGTTGCACATTTGCCCTTCCCCGGTCATTATGACCACATCACAATACAACCTTAGCACAATAACTACACTAGTGCTTCACTTCACCAAATTGTGACACAATCAATTTGGGGAATTTTGGCTGCTTCTTCTACCCCAGCTTCTCTCACTGTACAAATAATATCTAAGAATGTTTATGGTACCAGCCCACAGAACCTATGCACTAGACAGAAAATAGAAAAACGTTCACAAAATATTGCATGCTTTGCATGTTGAACCCCTATGATGCAAGCATGGTTCAGGTGAGAGTCCCTTCTCGATTACTATGATGATCATATCGTTGGTGGTGAGAGGCCTGTAGGTAAACTGCAGGGGAGCAGACGAGGTGTGCCAGTGGTTGGGGGAAGAGGCAGGTGGCAGTGGGAATTCTGACATGTAGGGGAACAGCAATCAGCCGTCTGGAATGTAGGCATATACTGGAGGTTTCAGCCTGGCATGCCAGGACGTTAAGTGTCTGGCACCCTAATATTTTTTGGTTCTTTGTAAATTGTTGCATTATTTGAGGTTTTGCTTGATTGTTCTGTGCCCTCAATTAATCATACAATGAATGTGCTGGTATACACACTGTAGCTGAACACAGCCTCCATTCCGTCACATGTGGAATCGCAATATCACTCACTTCTGTGACTGCACTGACAATAATGGCAGAAAATGATCCAAATGAGACTTCTAGAGAGACAGGAACCAGGTTACTGGGGGCAATGTGCACCAAGAGAGCCCTCATGCTGCTGTCCTACATTAGAGTCTTGCTCAAAACATATCACAATTTAGAAGGACAATTGTTACAGGGTGTGGCTTCTTTTTCAGTGAACGCTGGCCAGAATACCCTTACAGTTCAGTACCATACATCTCTAAATATTGTCACGGATTTAAAGACACGTCTCACTCCAGACCAGGACTCTTTCCACTTGCCAGGGATGTGGCACACAATAAAAACACTTTCAATTTTTATTAATGTCAGATTCAGCTTTGAGAAGTCAGCCAACCCGTCTCACACCCCCCTTGAGGTACACCCCATTTCGCAATGGACCATGAACCAAGCCGGTGTGTGATAATACACTATTTATTTATTTTTAAATTCAAATAGAAATCAATCAGATTCAAGATAGGGCAGCAATCACCAGGGTGGTGATAATTACACAGTAAAATGATAGGATACACTCAATTTACAAACTTTCTAAAATCAGATACATCAAAGCAAAATGAATGAAAGCAAGATTACTTTTTAGGTAATACTTTTAAATGTCACCACGGTTATGCATTGCCCTTGCCACACTCCCTCAAACCCCTGTTAACCAAGCTTTGTGTGGGTGGAGAGGAGTAGCAAGGAGTTGGGCATGATAGGCAAAAATCAGATTGGAAATCCGACCGACCACCCCTGAATGGGAGGCCAAAATCGGATGGAAAACCCTTGAAATTGAGCCAAATGGCACTCGGAATTCACTAAATAGTTATTTTACATGCGTGGTTGAATGAATAAAACAGGAATTTGTGTGGCTGTACTAAAGAAGCAAGTAAACTTACAAGCTACAAGGCAAGGCACTAAACAACATGCATACAGGTTAGAAAATCGATTTTGGGAAGGAAAAACAGTGCAGCAAGAATCACACGTGGCAAAATTGCAATTTCTTAGTTTTCACAGGTTTAAAACAAAACAAACAGCTTCAGAAATGAGGTAAACAGACAGAATCAAAATCGGTTTTACTGATGAGGTACCAAGGCACATAACAGGTATGAATCTAAAGTGAGAGGGTGACACTTGATGGGCGACAGTATGGGATTCTTTATAGAGAAGGAAAAATCAGATTTTAGAAGGGAAACACTTTCATGGGCAAACTCGGTTTCGTTAGTAAAATGATTGGTTCTACTGCAATTATATTTTAGTGGCTAGATATTTAAAGAAAGATACGGTACACAAGGAGGTTAATTTGCAATGTTAACCTATTCATGCTGCGTTCATCTCTATGGGAAATGAATTAATGTATTCAAAATAGTACTACAGACTTACACAACGGACTGAAAAGATTTGGAAAGAATTGCGTTAACACATGGAGACTAACACGGATACTCCTAAGGACAGGATAAACAGGATTCTGACAATTTAAGAAGTGACTAGAATGCAAGTTAACAGAGAGATATATGCAGCTTTTTGGTTACTGGGGAGGGTAATACTCACAAATGCACTTGAATTGGGTAGTTTGGACAGCTAACCGGGTCTCTGGACAGCGGGAAAAAGATCTGGTCACTGCGCAGTGGCTGGGCTCTCCTTTAAGGGAACAGCGGTGCAACCGGGGTCTGGTCACAGTCGACAGCGGGATGCATCAGCAGGGCAAAGACAGGTCTGGTGACTGGATTCTCCCAAAGGGGTCCGCAGCCTTTCCTCCTTTCTCCCTGAATTATTGGGATCTTTGTAGGGTTTCATTCTGGATAAGTGGTTCTGCCTGGATAGGATCAGCTATCTCTGGCCTGACTCTGGAGTCTGGAGTCTTACAGGGTGAATGTATTGAATATGGGATTTTTGAATGTCTGTATCTTGAATGTCCTGACTCTCTCTATGCTTCCTCCTTTTATAAGCAGGATTTGTATTTTTTGTATTTTTATTGTTATTTATATAGACCCGTTATCCAAAGCGCTTTACATAAGAGATCAACAGTACATCAGAACAGTTGAGAAAACATGGATCAGGTACAGGTAGCATGTATTACATAGGAGATCAACAGTTCATAAGAACAGTGGAGCAGACATGGATCAGGTACAGGCGTTAACAATTAATCAGGGTACTGAAGCAGGTGAGTTTTTAAGGAGGAACGTAATAGAGGGTAAGAAGTAATAGAGCGAAGGGACAGAGGGAGCAAGGTCCAGTGAAGAGGGGTGAGGAGCTGAAAAGAGTGAAAGCGGTATTGAGCACAGGGAGGGCGGGGAACGGTCAGTCTAAACAGATCCAAGGAGCGGAGGGAAAGAGAGGGAGAGTAGAATGAAAGGAGAGATGCAAGATAGTCAGGGGCCAGTCCGTATAGAGATTTGAACACAAGGCAAAGAAAGTTGCATTTAAGTTGAGAGTGGAAAGACAAACCAAGTGAGGCATGAGAAGAAGAGATTGAGTCACAATAAGAGAGATCACAAAGTGAGCGAATGACTGAATGATAGATAGATTTAAGAGGAGCAAGGCGCGAGTGGGGAAGACCAAAGAAGGTGACAGAGCAGTTGAAAAGTCGTGAGAAGATTTAACAATGAGATGAGAAGATTTGAGGCGTGGAAAGTAAGGAAAGGCCGGATTCTGCAAATGTTGTAGAGATGAAATCGACAGGCATGGGATCTGAAAGATATATGTGAGCAAAGGAAAGGTGAGAGTTAAAGTAGAGGCAGAGATTATGGGCTGTAGGGGAGATGGATATGCTGGAAGGGGGAAAATAGATGGATTGGGAGGAGACTGTGATGGGAGAGTGTTTGTGGGAACGAATAAGACTTTGGTCTTACCGGCATTCAGAGTGAGAAGGTGGGAGTTCATCCAGGATTTGATAGCAGACAGGTAAGTTGAGAGAGTATAGTGAATGTCAGGTGTGAAAGATTGAGAACGAAAGAAAGAGCTGAGTGTCATCAGCATAGAAGTGGTGAGATAGTCCAAAAGAGGAGATTATAAGGGCAAGGAAAGAAGTATATATTAGGAGAATAGAAACGGACCAAGTACTGATCCTTGAGGAAAACCGTGATTGAGGGGGAGAGGTAAAGAGGTGTTGCCACCCCAGGAGACAGCAAAAGTGTTTTTGTATAGATAAGAGGAAAACCACGATAGAACAGAGCCACAAAAGCCAAACGAGGAGAGAGTTCAGAAGCAAAGAGTGATCAACAGTGTCAAAAGGAGCAGATAAGTCGAGAAGAATGAGGACAGAGGAGCGCTTAGAATAACAAGCTGTGAGAATAGAGTTAATCACACAAGTCAGGGCTGTTTCAGTGGAGTGACAGGGACAAAAAGCCAGACTGAGTGGGAGGAAGAAGAGATAGATCAGAGAAAAATGAGGAGATTTGAGAATGAACAAGTTGCGCAAGAAGTTTAGATAGAAAGGGTAAGAGGGATATAGGATGAAAGTTTGAGACAAGAAGGGGATTAGCAGTGGGTTTTTTAAGATAGGAATGATGATGGCATTTTTGAAGGCAGAGGGGAAGGTAGAAGTGGAGAGACAGATATTGAGGAAAGAGGTAAGAAAGGATACCAGCAATGGGTAGATTATAGCGAGGAAGGAATAGGGCCAGTGGGGGCAGCATTGGGGTGAGCTTTGACTAAGTGGAGAGCCACCTCGGAGTCAGAGACAGGGGTGAAGTTAGAGATAGTGTTGGGAGGGGAAGAGGGTGGTGAAGGAGAGGGGTTATAAGAAGGTGACAGTAGAATTTCCTGGCATAGAGAGAGTACTTTAGAAGAAAAGATGTTTGCGAGTTCACATGCTGATAGGGGTGAGTTAATGGCAGGGTCAGGAAAGGGGGGAAAAAGAAGCTGAGTTGGTGTTTGAAAGAGACGTCGAGGGTGAGTAGATTGAGTATGGAGAAGGACAGAGAAATGAGTGTGTTTGGCAGAGTTGATACAGTTGACATAGAGAGTATGATAGGAAAAGTAAGTGGCGTGATTGGTGGGAGAACAGAGTTTGAGCCAGCGCCTTTCAAGGCGACAAAGAAAATGGCGCATAGCACAGCGATTGGGAGAAAGCCAGGGTTGGGCAGGTTTGTGAGTAGGTTGAAAAGGAGAACGAGGATAAAGTTGGTCGAGGCTGGAAGCAGGAGTTGAAGAAAGGGTGGAGGCAGCTTCGTCAGCAGAGAGAGTAGAAAGGTTTGTGAGAGAAGGAAGGGAGTTAATACAGATATCGTAGAAGCGGGAGGAATTGAAGTTGCGTAAGTCACACCTAAAGAATGTATTGGAAGAGGGAGGAGTAGAGATACTAGGAGAAGTGAGAGGGAGAAGTGAGGTGGAGAGTAAAGAGTGATCGGATAGGTGGACAGGTAGGGCAAAGGAAGAGTAAACAGTGAATGAGGAAATAAAAATCAAGTCGAGAGTGGAACCAGAAGTATGAGTGGAAGTGGGGAGAGTAGGTGTGAGTCCATTATGCTGAGGAAAGGAGAGGTGGAATGAGCACAGGAGAGACGGAGGTTAAAGTCTCCAAGCAGGACAAGTGTAGGACTAGGTAGGATGTGACCAAGAAGGTGGTTGATGTCCTCAGAGAATGAGCCAAGTGGGCCAGGTTGGCGGTAAACAATGAGAAAGGATATGGCATGGGGAACAGTGAAGATCTTGCATAGGAACTCAAATGAGGAATATTCTGGTGAGGGGATAGGTGAAGGGATAGATACACAGTTAGAGCGATGTAGAGTTCCAACGCTGCCACCCCTTCCATTTGGGTGAGGTACATGGGCAAAGGAGGAAAGGGAAGAAGTGAGAGAAGCAGCTACTGTAGAGTTGTGGGGAAGAATCTAAGTTCAGTTATGCATAGGAAGTAGAGATGTAAGCATAGAAAAAGTTCCAGTACTGCAGTGGTCTTATTGCAGAGTGATCTAGCATTCCATAGGCCCAGGTTTATCGTAGTAGAGGTATCGACAATTTGTGGGTACACAAGGTTAGGATTTGAACATTTGGTGTTAGAGCGACATTCTGAATGAAGCGGTCTGGGTGGTGTATTGGTAGGTATTGTGACATTCATTGAAAGGATACACAGTATCTTTGTGGTGGTCCAGAATGCAGATAATGAGAGTAGGGAAGGTTCAGGAAGGGACCAGCCAGGGAGCAGGGTCATGACTATGGGGACATTGGCCGCAGACCCGCCGTGGACAGCTGCAGACAGCGATATTTTGCTTAGCCCCACTTCGCCGCTGCTTCGCCTGAAGGTGGGTTTTTCAACCCACTGCGAGCCGGATGAAAGCGAGGCAGGTGAGCGTGGCCTTGTGCTTTCAGTGGTTGCTTGGCAATGGGGGGAATGGCCTCCTAGTCGTGATATTGGCAAGGATGTTTCCCACACTTTGATGTGTTCCTGGGTTCTGCCCCTTGTGCTGCCTTTTATGTGGGAACTTTCTAAGCATGTCCCAACACTGTCTCTGCACTGTGTGTGGTACTTGTCATGCTTTCCCCACCTCTTCAGGGGCCCTGATGAAGGCAGCAGGAGAGCGTGTGTTGAAGAGCCTAGGGGTGGGGGGCTGGTCGAGCTTTCCAGGTGGGCACACTTGCAATGATGAATCTAAAGGGTTTCCTTTTCACTGCACCTCCTTTGTGGGCACCTACAGAGGAGCTTATAGATTGCAGCTCGGTCAGGATCTTACATGGAACGTGGTGTAGAAAAAGTTCACTGTGTTGCAGGATCGGACGGAGCGCAGTGCTCGCACTTGACCGGGCTCCCCTCCTGCTGTGTTTGTTTTATTAGGGGGTGTTCTCACACCGTGGGCGTTTGGGGGCAGGTTTGCTGCTATTCATATTACCTCATCCTCCAAGACAGGCCGGCGTGTGTTCCCTTGAGTTCCTGATGGTCTGGAGGGGGAGTTACTGGAGTTCGTTTGTGCGCAGTACTGATATTATGGGCTAGTGTCACCAGTAAATATGACAGAGGATTTTTACTATGTGGGTGGAAATAACCTGGACATACCTCTAAGATGGGATAGGTCAGGCTGTGGATGTCACCGCCTCCCTGTAAGTGGACTGGATCCAGGGAAGTGACATCAGTTTTAGGGTGTGTTTTTTATGATGTGCTTTGTTATATCCCAGTTACTTTTACCAAAATCAGTTATGAAACTAAACCCTTATAATTACAATTGTTATCCTTCTAAAAATTAGATAGGCAGACCCCATATTTTACAAGGAATATGCCATTCCAAATCCCAAGTTTTTGCAATGGTGTTTTATCCTTCTGGCTATCTTTCGCCATTTATATGGAAAACATTTCACCTAAAATTCCCCAAATGGCTACACATAAACCTATCAATGTTGGGCAGATATCCATTACATTTTACATCTGTGTCATGTATGCTTTTCCTCAGAAATGCCTCTTTAATGCCATTCGCATCCCCCACATGCTTGGAAGACCCAAATAGTCTCATCTTGCTGATACAAACATTGCATTAAAAACCATCATAATTTCACATTACTGCTTTTTCAGATTACTGAAATACATGTCTTAATTTAAAAAGTCTTTTAAATCAAATGGGCTGGCTTTGTTCCCAAAAGTTGGCAGTCTTTCCAACCCCCCCAACCCACCCCAGCCAAATGTCTTTCCCCCTGGCCAGCTTGCCCGGAGGTTGCCATGGCTTCTCCTTTTGAAGTCCTTCAGTTTGAATGCAGGGTATTTCACACTTCTGAGGGAAACATATGGTTTGGAATCCCACTTTGTTCTTGAGAACATCTCTGTCATGCAGTCTGATGCACCCTGTAATTATCACACCTGTCAGCCCAAAGAACAGGGTGCCTGCCCTGGCAGCATCAAATCACGGGCAAGTGCGACATTTGGCCTTTGAACCAAACTGGTCTAACAGGAATGCCCACCTCAGTTGGGCTGTTGAAGTTCTTTTTGTGAAGAAAAATAAAATACACAGAGTTAAATATACCTATATTTTTGCAGCTTTTCTTCCCCAAATGTACAGTTTTGTTTCTGGGCATTTTACAGTATTCTTTCCCATTTATCTTTCATAATGTCATTTCATTTCTCTGCAAGGCAAAGTAACACAGGTTAATTTTATGTTTATGTCCATTTAACAAAATGTGGTTTTCCCCGCATTTTGCTTTCTGGAAGCTTTCATAGATTTAGGGCCTCATTACGACCCAGGCGTTAAGGGTTAACGCCGTCGTTAACCCTTAACGCCTGATTCTGATTTTAACGGCTGCTTTTAGCAGCCGTTAAAATCCATGGCGCTAACCTGCCATGATGCTAATTACGCCACCGTAATTTACGGTGGCATAATTAGCGCCTTCCCCACTCCCATTATGCCCTATGGGGCAAAAATGGGAATGGGGAAGGGAAAATGGGAAATGGGGATTTACCGCCCCACTCACCTTGGAATGGGGCAGTAAATCCGCCATCCACCATGGTGTAAACGTGGTTTACACCATGATGGTAAAGTTGGCGCAATTAGCGCCTGGGTCGTAATGACCCCCTTAGTCAATTTCTACACACAGGGATATGCTCAAGAAATGGGTTCCTTGAAACTGACACCAACAAAAGAAAGAGAGAGACCAGGATATCAAGCAGTGGAGTCAGTGTTACGAGGACGGCAGCAACCCGCTGGTATCACCGGTGGGTTACCGCCGTCCTCGTAATGATGCTCAATGGGCCTCATTACAACTCAGGCGTTAAGGGTTAACGCCGTCGTTAACCCTTAACGCCTGATTCCGATTTTAACGGCTGCTTTTAGCAGCCGTTAAAATCCATGGCGCTAAACCGCCTTGGTGCTAATTACGCCACCGTAATTTACGGTGGCGTAATAAGCACCTTCCCCACTCCCATTATGCCCTATGGGGCAAAAATGGGAATGGGAAGGGTAAAATGGGAAATGGGGATTTACCGCCCCACTCACCTTGGAATGGGGCAGTAAATCCGCCATCCACCATGGTGTAAACATAGTTTACACCATGGTGGTAAAGTTGGCGTACTTACCGCCTGGGTCGTAATGACCCCCTTTGTCTTTTAGCATTGTGTTACACATGCCTGCACAATTTTTAACATATTGTCACGGGCAGCGGGGGTGGGAAGCACAGAAGCTAACACAAGAATGTGCTTCAGGGTTTCTACTGCGCAAACTTTGCTAGGAAGCAGCAGTCCTTTGCATGTCTTTGAGGGAAACATATAAGGTAAGGAGGGTAACAGTGTGTCAGGGGATGAAAAGTAACATTTATTTTATTATTTTTCATGTTTTTCTAAAACTTGTATTTTAATTGTTTTTCCAATAACAACAAACAGTCCATCACTCTGAACTAAACACAGAGGTTCACATAACAATGTGGTCTACATTATCAAACAACTGGTCACTACCCAGCCACTTTTCTCCACTTTGTCATAAGCACTGCATATAGCCTGCCCATTCCCAATCTCAGCCCATCGATCCATTCCCAGCTATATCCACGGCCCAGCGACCCCCCCATACCTGCAGTATATAAATCAGATCTAGGTGCATTTCCCATCTTTCCCACCCCCTGACGAAGGTAGGATTGCAGTAACTTCCCCAAGCTGCCTATGGTGGAGTCTGTTCCATCTGTGCCTTAGAGACCAAATAAAGCTTATGTGGCCTCCAGATGTCTTTTGGCCTAGCACACGGATGCACCACCACACTATATTCCATTTCCATATCATTGCAATAACCTAAAATATGTCTCAGACCATAAGATGTGGACCTGCCCGGTATGAAACCAGATTGGTCCGATTTGACACAGCAAGATATTAGACGAGCAAGTCTGACCGCCAGGATCTTGGCCAATATCTTGTTATCTAAATTAATGAAAGCGATGGGACGGTAGGACGCACACTCCTCTACCACCTTGCCTGGCCTTAATAGTATAGTGACCACCGCCTCTCGAACTGTGCCAGGAGGCATCCGTTCCTCCACTGCTTGTTGGTACATGCCAAGCAAGTTTCGGACCAGGAGAATCGCATAGGCTTTCTAATAGCCTGCTGTAAGACCATCCGGCCCTGGAGCCTTGCCCGCTGTGAGTGACTTGATCGCTCAATGCACCTCCTCCTCAGTAATGGGACTATTCAGCATCTCCCACTCCTCCTCCCCTAACCAATACAGTGTGATTTGGTGAAGGAACCGGTTAAGGTCTGGCTACTGAGCCTCTGTGTGAGACGAATATAACCGTACGTACAACTCCCAAAATGCATGTCGAATGTCACTGTCCATATACCGCAGCACCCTATCCCTGTCCCTAATGGCCATCACATGCATCCAAGTGGCCTCAGTCCTTGCTGCCCTAACCAAGAGCTTACCCAGCCGTTGACTTTCCCCATATTGTCGGACTGCCCTTTGCCTCTGTAAAAACAGGACTTATCTGAATGCAGCGTCCTGAAAACTTTCCAACTCTTCCAGTAGTCGTACCCTCTGTGCCATACTCCCCCATGAGCTGGGTCCCCCTGCATCCAGCACAGCTGGGTCTCGCTATCTGCCAGTTCCTTCCTAATCGTATGCAGTAGGTCTGCCTCCTTCGATATGCACTCCCTCCGCACAACACATTTGAAGGCCCCCCACAGTACTGCTTTTGACTGAACCGAGTTTTCGTCATCAATAAAGAAATTAGAGATCACATCTGCAATTGCTATACGAAACACACTATTCAATAAATCCTCATTCTTGAAGGCCCATACCGGTCTACTAGATAGCTTTCCTGGAATCCCAAGACACATCATAACTGGCGTGTGGTCAGACAGTTTATGAGCCAGTATCTCACACTCCTCAAACTACCCCGTAGTGTCAATAATCGAGACGGGAAGCGACTGGTGCACTGATGCACTGTAGACATAAAGATGTACCCCCGGTCTCCCTCATGCCGCTCCCTCCAAATGTCCCTCAGCTCCCAAGTCGTGCACATCCCCACCAGCCTCCGAGCGGTCCGAGTAAGTGATCTCCAAACCCTCTGTGTTCTATCTAGTGTTGGGTCCAGCACCACATGTATATCTCCAGCCCACAGTATTAGACCAGGGGTGAGTCTCTACAATTGCCTCTCTATCCATTCCAGGGTGTCTGTTGAGTCTGTGTTCGGGCCGTAGTAGTTAATGAGAGTTACTGACTGCCCCAGTAACACCCCAGTGACCAGTAATGCCCTACCCTCATCATCTTTTTTCATGTCGACAAAGCGAAAACCAATTGAATCACTGATAAGTATGCACCTCCCTCCACTAGAGAAGCTGGAAAAAGATGGAAAATACCTGTGGCATCCCCATGCCTTACCCACTCGAGATTCCCCAGCAAGGAAAAGATGGGATTCTTGTAAGAAGACAAAGTCCACTCCATATCGTTTCAAACACAACAGCACTCTGCGAGTTTTTGATGGGCAGTTCAAGCCTCGGACATTCCATGACATAAATCGCATCCCTTTAATCATTAGAGTCTACACTTACATAGTACATTACGGAGTTTCCCACTGGCCATAGCCAGAGTCCACAGTATATCAAACGTCTCATGCGGTCAAACTGGTTGACTGAAAACCAAACCCAAAATGCCAAACAATCCTGGACTCTCTCACCTCCAGCCCCCCACGCCCACCGGCAACTCCAATCTGCCAGGAACATCAGCTCTTATTTGCAAAGGCATGAGGAACCCTACTGAACCCAGCCACCCTCCATAATCATGTGGCCGCTTCCACCACCTCAAGGACAAACAATATGCACCCGATTCTCATCACCTGCCCAGCTCTGTCATCACCCCTCAGCGGAGGGGACCCCTGTTCTGCACTGCGTCCCATTTGCCTGGAAGCCCGCAGTAAGGATTCCAGGAAACTAGTGGCCTCCTCAGGAGAGTGAACTAATAGAACACACCCATTGTGCTCTACTCTTAGCTTCTCCGGGAACATCATGGAATATTTTAGGCCCCCTGTCCCAGAGCCTTTCTTTTCTTAACATCCACATATGTCTTCCATGCTGTGTGCACCTTATTGGAAAAAGAACTTTATGCTATCACCCTTAAAGGTCAAGGCCCCCATTTCCCTCACCTTATGAAGTTCTAAGTCTCTGTCCTGGTAATCCAGCAGCCTTTATATGATTGGACGGGCTTGTACCCCTGGGACCGGCTGCTCGCCACTCGAAATCCGATGTGCATGCTCCACAATAAACAGAAAGGAAACACCCTGGGAACCCAGTGATTCCCGTATAATGGACCCCACAAGAAGCTGCATTGATTGCTGATTAGCTGATTCTGGAACACCAATGATTCTAAGGGTATTCCTCCTTGACCTGGATTCCCAGGCATCCTGCATGTTAGCCAGTTCCTTGAGTGCCCTCTTGACCTGGGTTAACTCCCCTGCTGTTGCAGATGACACATCCTTAACTCTGTACAATCCGGTCTCTGCATCGTCCAGCCTCTTGCTATGCTTGTCCAGGGCGGACCTGCATGTGATCCACCTTGCAGGTTAAAGTTTCCATTTTGCCATAGAGCGATTGGATCCCGGCTTGCACCTGTAAGAACATCGCCCGAATGTCGTTCAGGGCATCACTCGGGCCAGCCGCCCCCAGAGCAGGCTCCACACCTGGAGGTGGTGTTAGAGCTTTGGATTTCTTTGCGTGGGCCGGGATATCAAACTGGAGTTTGGATTGTTTTTTCTCTGCCTTTCCCCATAATGTACCGCAATGTCTGCCGGTCCATCACAGCTCTCAGGATAAATTTCGTGGTGCCCCCTCAGTGGCGCCACGCCTCCACCACCACCAAGAGCTCTATACCTGGGACCCTGTACTTGCCCCTAACCCCACAGCAAGCTGTCAAGGCTGACTTTGGCATGACCGAGAGTCCCCTCATCTGAAAAGTGTGCTCCCATAATGTTTATGGGAACTGTGAGTGATGTAGTCATTCGGCCCTGTAACTTGGACCCTGGGCCATTACCGGCCGGGGAAGCCTGCAGAACGCTGAATTATTGCCCAATTAAATGTCCTGATGAATAATTTGTTTTAAGGAACATAGGGCCTCAATACACTTATGTTAATAACGGTAAAAAAGCAAGTGGTATTTTAAAATAAATGCCACCTACTTCTGGTTATTTTCCATGTAATATTTAAGGCACACAGAAAGTGCAGCATATGGTAAATATGTGTTCTGTACCCCATGCCCAAAATATTCCAAGCAAACCCACCCTGCCATGAGGTGGCATTTTAAAAACAGGAGCTTTAAAATGTCGCTTGTTTTAACCATTGCCAATACCGCCTACAACTGCAATGAGGTTCTCAATGATGTGGACTCTTTCGAAGCACTCCCATTTTAAGCATGCACCGTTAAATAAAATGGTTTAGGTGTAACGTGATTCACCCTGGTACATAAAGTAAAATCCTGGATGCACAGGGGCCAGTTTATGCACGACACCGCCCCTCAGGGGTGGACTGGGACCAAAAAAGGCCCTGGAAATAATGTTCTGCAGTGGCGCCGTATTACACCGTTTTCAGCAAGCCCTGCCCTTTTCCTGTGAGAAAGTCTCAAAATGAAATAGCCAGTGCTTTAAGTGGGCCGGGGCCTGCCGGGGCCAGGCCCCGGCAGTCTCTAGAAAGTGGGGCTGAGCCGGGGCCCAGCTGGGGCCCCCCGTCCCACACAACATTGGCGGGATGCATTATCCCGCCGCGGCCGCAGCCGCGACGGGAGATGCGCCCGTCATTATGTTGGCCAAGCTGACAGAAGTGCCAGCCAGTAACAGAGACGCTGAGGCTGGCGGCACTTCTGTCAGTTAGTGTAACTCCCTCTGATGACCCCTCATCAGGGTCATCAGAGGAAGTTACTGTCCCTTTGTTTTCCCTCCCCAGGTCATTGACCCCCGCGGGCTCCGTGATCTAATATGCAGATTAAATCATGGAGCCCGCGGGTTCGCAGAGGGTGAAAGACGCCTCGG
The DNA here is from genome assembly GCF_040938575.1 of Ambystoma mexicanum. Lineage (NCBI taxonomy): Eukaryota > Metazoa > Chordata > Amphibia > Caudata > Ambystomatidae > Ambystoma > Ambystoma mexicanum. Next base: position 305,451,458 of record NC_090934.1, on the reverse strand, counting down.
GCTCAGTGATAGCAGATAGATCACAGAGCCCGAGGTGCCTTTCTCCGTCGGCAAAGCTTTATAAAATATGCCTTGAACTGTGTACGTTTCAAGCCATCTTTTATAAAGGTAGAAATATTTCTATGTTTATAAAAGACGGCTTGAAACGTGCACAATTCAAGGCAAGGCATCTTTGATAAAGCTTTGTCGACGGACAAAGCCACCTTGCGGTTTGTTTTGTCCGTCATCAACGCTTTATAAAAGATGCCTTGAATTGTTTACGTGTCGAGCCATCTTTTAGAAACATAGAAACATGTTACAAATATCTATGTTTATAAAAGGTGGCTTGAAACGTACACAAACCATAGTAAGGTAAGCACACAAGTGTGCGTAACTTACTATGGTTTGTGCACTTTTCAAACCACCTTTTATAAACATAGAAATATGTAACATTGCTATGTTTATAAAATATGGCTTGAAAAGTACATACACCATAGTAGTACGCATACAAACATATAAATGCTCACATACATTTATATATTTGTTTGCGCACCTTACTATGATTTGTGCACTTTTAGGCCACGTCCACAATGAAAGCCACGCCCCCAAACGAGGCCCCCCCCCCTCAATTTCTTACCCCACTTAAAGCACTGGAAATAGCTCACCATAGAAAAGAGGCCCACCGGGAAATCTCCAGAGTTCCCTATGGGCCAGTCCGCTCCTGACCCACCCGTCTCTCTATCCTAACTAAGCAGTTCTAGGATCATGGCCTGTGAGAGATGCCACGGAAGTTCCTGTTGCTGTCTGGCTGTTGGTGTACTGTCGCTGTTCAATGGCGGCGTTTCGTGAGCCGAGCTTCTCTAAATATGGGCTTCGTCTTCACGGGGGACTGAGGTGCCTTTTTCAACGTCCGCTGAAATGCAGCAGAGTGATATGTGCTGTGCTTTTCCTATGCGGTGCACCTGAGCATATGTTACGTTGCGTTAATCGTCACATAAACCCGGCACCTCGCCGCTTTGTCTATCGGTTGGATGTGCTGCCCCTCTCAGGTGTGATTGAATTGCAAGCCCATCTGCCTCTATTTTCCCCGGATCTCATTCTCCTTTCAATCACTTTCACGAATATAAAACGACCCGGAATCCATTGGAGTGTAATTTGTTTTCAGAGTGCTGCTTCTAACACTTTTCATTTCATTTTACTCCCTGCTGTGGCTGTGCACGCCATTTTTCAGTGCTGGGCGCGTGTGCCGCTTAGTGGGTATTCAAGTTTACATTTTCCTGTGGATCTTTTTTAAAATATAGAATGTTTTCCAGTGCTTAAGTTGTGGAGGTTTTTGCCAGGGCTCAGCCCTAGCACTTATTTTTGAGCCCCCTGGCACTTATTGTCTCAGACTTACTTCAATTATGAAGTGGTGATAGTTAGTGCATCCATCAACCACAATGAGGCGGTGCAAGCTGTAGTGTAACCCCAAAAACGCCGGCACTGTGGGGAGCAGCTATGAGTGGTGGCAGCAGTAAAGGGGAACTGCCCACCCAAGCACTCTAAAGTATTTGGTCCCTGGCACTTACTTTTTAAAAGAAATTAAGCACTGGTTTTGACAACTTTTACGTTGAGGAAAGGCCTCCTTTGTTCTTGCCAACTTTCTCTATTATTGCGAGGATTATTCAATATTCACAGCCTTAAAGGATAGTTCCGGGACTTTTTTTTTATTGTCCCTACGGTTCGGCCATGTGTTTTTAAGCATAACTCGCTAGATCGTAGAAAACTTTCCTATGGACCTTACCCGACTTTTCGTCCATTAACGCACTCGAAATCAGCCGCCATTTTCTGATAATCCTATCATTTCCCCCCATCGCCCTGGCTCACCTGCTTTTGCGGCACTAAATCAAATACCCCGCCCCTGAGCCTGACATCAGCAGACGCGTACCGCCCATTTCCCAACGCCAAAGCACGTTTCGTGTCAACAATCGCTGCGCCTCAGCTAATGAAGTGTCGCCATGGAAATGGCAGGACGCCTCTTTCCTCAATAAGTATAAACACACCGTTTCACAACACACAGCAGCAGATTTTCGATTCCATTACTCTCTCTGTGTTACTTTGAGTATTCTGTGACTCGTTTCTGTGCTCTGGTCAGCTACCTTCGCCGCTTCTAGGCCTTGTGAACACCTGTACCATCTCTGTAAATTATTTTACTTTCTTTACCACACAATGGCTACAATAATGCCGTATATGTACGAGCCCGAGTACACCGAGGAAGAACTACTGGAAAGGCAAGCACGCGAAAACGATGGGGATTCGGACGGCAGTTGGGAGGACCAGTCAACGGATGAAGAGCCTGGACCATGTCGCATGGACAGCGTCTCCACCTGGTGCACGTGCAATCGGTGCGAGCTAATGCCAACTGAGGAGGAGAACTGCTGCTGCCGTGAAAATTCCGGGTGCTTGGCCTACATTTCGGAAGGCGAGCCAAGTCCGCAATGCATCACCGAGCTGCCAGAGTTCAGGGAAGCCTGCCTCTCACGGTCCGTGTTGAGGATGATGATGGTGCTTATGCACGAACTTCGCGGCACTGTTCGTCCGCGTAATCCGAGTAACGAGTAAGTATACTCTGGTTTTGATGTCAGTGAGTGATGCCACTACTATGTCATGGTCGTCTCCCACATATAAAATTACATCTACATATCATTCGAATGCATGTAAATTGGTTCCATATTGTGCATTTTCTAGATAGAATTTTTTTCAAAGCAGAATGACATTTTTTACCTGAATCGACAGTGATAAGAAAGTTTTGTCATTTTAATACAGTTTGCATCTTTCATTTTCACAGGTGGTACAGGCTGGTGGCCTATCGTTGCTTCACTTGGTGGCTTCACGGGAGGCTCGGACACCGCGTTCGGAGAGTAATACCAGCCTGTGCGGTACTTGCCATTAGACAACATTTCCCCAGCGACAGTGGACAATACCGCGGATTTTCCCTGGATGTGCTGCAACCGGAACTTTACAATGTGTAATGTTTATTATTTGTGTTCAATTGAAATTAAGATCTAAAATAAAACCCAACATATATTTTAACAATGGTTGTTTTGATTTTTTAAATGAATCTAGTGTGTCTCCATTGAATAGTCTTCCTGTGCCTTGTCTTGTCACACCACATGTCTCCGGCCAGCATCCTCCCTCACGCTGGCCGCCCACCTTCAATCCACATAACCGTTGAACCCATATGCAGCAGACATACATATGTTATTTTGCGGGTTGGCATCAAGCCTCCCGGCCTTGCCTCCTCCCCCAAAAATACTTACCACACCACTTTGTTCAAGCGTTGGCAATAAAAGGAAGGCCGTTGGATTTTATTGATACAAAACATGGTTATAGGTAAATAATCAATATGGTTGATCATAATAAATCATCCTTTTGGGCACCGGGTACAGAGATGACCCCCTCTGGCCCGTGCCGCCTTGCCACCACAGGCCAGCCTGCTGCTGACTAACTGCCTAGGCATCCAGGGTCTCCAGGGTGAACTGCACCCATATATTCTCCTGGGAGGCTGAGGTATTTATAAACTCACCCCCCTGCCTTCCATGTACTAGATCCTTCAGCCTGCCTCTTACATGCAGTGAGATGGCCTCTCCTTGGTGAGGCCCTGCGGCAAACGAGTCTTGTCTGCACGACCAGCGCCCTAATCCACACCCCCCCCCCGCCCTATCAAAGGCAGTTCGCACCGGGGTACTTGTGCTGGCAAGTGGAGCTGTCAGGGAGCGATAAAGGCCAAGAGGTGCCAAAGACCATGTACACTTCAAAGTGGTCTATAGAGCATGGGTTGTTGTTCCCATGTCTACCTCCAGACCCCGTGTCTCCTGCCAAGCATCCCCCCTCACGCTGGACGGCCCCCTGCAATCCACATAAGTGTGTCTCCATTCACGAGTCTTCCTGTGTCTTGTCTGCACGACCACCGCCCCAATCCACCCCCGCCCTATCAAAGGCAGTTCGCACCGGGGTACTTGTGCTGGCAAGCGGAGCTGTCAGGGAGCGATAAAGGCCAAGAGGTGCCAAAGACCATGTACACTTCAAAGTGGTCTATAGAGCATGGGTTGTTGTTCCCATGTCTACCTCCAGACCCTGTGTCTCCTGCCAAGCATCCCCCCTCACGCTGGACGGCCCCCTGCAAACCGCTTAATGCCACGACATATACACGTCATTCATTCACAAACACACCCCTGTTTCGAATTCTTTATAACCCACTTCATATTTCTAATGAGCACTTCTTTGCGCTTTGCTAGTCAACCCGTGAAGGTGCTGGTTATCTGCTCTTCGTCTCTGTGAACTTCCGTGAACACTTCGAGGAAACTCCTCAGTTTGCAACCTGTGAACTGCTCCTTGTTCTACGACAAGAAACTACTCTGATCCCTGCATCTAACTGTTTGTTCGTCAAGGTAAGGCCATGTACCATAATCATTTTGCGTCCAATTTCTTTTCGTTCAAGACAGTACATGCAAGGAACTAGTCACATGTTCTGAGTTTACATTGGTATTCATAGAGAATTGTTGATCTTTACTTTTCAGAACTTTCCACAATGCCTGCCTGTTCCATTGGCGGTTGCCCTTCGAAGACCCATAATAAATCTGAAGGTACTATAATGCATGTTTTCCCTAAGACAATAGATCAGATAAGAGAATGGGTCCGATATTGCGGATATCCACCGTCTGAGCTTGAAAGTAGAGTCCTAGAAGTCTTTGCGGACAAGAGGGGTGATCGATACCGCATCTGCAGCAGGCACTTTAGCTCAGACATGTACTCCACATCATTGCTAATAAAGAAGAACACACCGCGAGCGAGGCGAAAATTGCTCTCAACCGCTATTCCCACTCTATTCGTCCACATCCCTCCACTGGTGAGTCAAGTTTACGTATTTATCTCTCGGCCTTGCGGTAGTGTGTAGCATTAGCTAACAATAATTTCCCCATTTATGTATCCACTCAATATGAAGGCGGAAGATTCTCCATCCGTGTCGTTATTGCAGTCATCAGCCACTTCAAGCGCCTATCGGGTAATCTTACTTGGCTATTCTGCCACTGACTTGTTTTAGGCATGTAAATCAATAGTTTTAATTTATCGTGTAATTATTTTACCTAATGGTACACCCTTGTACTCATCCTCTAGTCTTTGTTTTCAGTTATAATTATTGTTATCCAAAATAATGCTATTACTGTCTTTCAGGGAGATGCTGAGGAGTCCAACGTATTGACGACAACCGTTGATGTCACTCAGATGCTCGAGGTACGTTTCCGGACAGTTCCATCGATGGAGATCATCAGATCTTGCATTCTTGTAGCGTGATTGTTACACACAATGTTTCTTTCGTTTTTAGCCATTGATATGTCCTTCTGTCGTCGCCCTCCTATGTGTCTTCTTTTTTCAATATTGTGTTCATTACTAATGAAAGTCCTATGTTTCAGGGAGTCGATGGAGCATTAGTCCAAGAAGAAGGGGGAGCATGCAGTTACGGGTCTGCGCAACAGCTTGCAGAAGTGTGCACCGCAGTTACATCGTCTCTTGATGTTCTTATGCATTTCGAGGTATGGATACTGACAGTTTGATCAAGCGAAATCATATGACGTGATTACATCCGCTATACTTCCTTCTTTATTAACGCAAGTACTATGTTTCAGGGAGATGACGGAGCTTCTTCTACAAGAACATCACCCCTAGTACTTGATGCAGATCTCTGGGTGGTGACACTTCCAACGATCGAGCAAATCAAATCATATTTACATATCCATTATTTATTTTAGACAACTGATCATTTGTGCAGGTCTATTTAGATGAGCCGTTGACGCCTGCACAAAGTTTATGTTCTTTTTAACAAAATAGAAAACCATACTAATGCAATTACTGTGTTTCAGGGAGTTACTGAAGCATCATCTTCAATAATATCATCAATGGAAGTCTATGAGGAGCCCGAGGTATGGATCTTGACAGTTCCATCTAACTAGATCAACAATGCGTGAATAATTGTCGTTTGAATGTTTTACACAAAGCGTTCATTCGTGTTTTGCTATTGAGATGTACGTGGGTATTGGTCCCCAAGTACATTTTGTGTTTTCGATATTATTATACATACTAATGAAAGTTCTATGTTTCAGGGAGTCGATGGAGCGTCAGTGCGTGATGGATGTGCTTATCATGAAAATATAGTCGTTGCAGCGCAAGAGGAAGTGGAGACATGCACACACGAGTCGGAGCAACAGCGTCCTGATGTTGAAGTTCGAGGCAAGAAAGTTTCAAAGAAAAGAAAGCAAAAGAAGGTTAGTGTCCTGGTCACTATATTATGTTGTTTTTCACTGTTATTAGTTCAATACTGTAAGTTGTGTTTAAACTGAACATCCCTTTTCCAATCTGTCCTCTAGTTGCGAGTGGGTGTACGAACTAGATCTACACAGACAGTGAAGCGAACGAGAGATGTTGCTTGTCAAACCTTTTGGCAGGGACTTGAGACTGGAGATGCATTGTGCCAATGGGAAGAATATGAAGTGATTGACAACGGAGCTATACCACCACCAGCCATTGATAGTGAATGTCCTCCTGGTAGTTCGGATGCAGTCAGAGATCAATTCACAGAATCCACACCCGCAAAAACTAAGACCGCGAGAAAGTTGAAGAAATTGTTTTATTCACCCATCGCCGGAGAAGGAACAGATGTTGCAATGGAAGAGAATGAAGTGGACGACAATGAAACACCATCAATATCACTGAACATAGCGGAAGACGATATCAGAGATTCTACCTTTCATGTGAGTGACATGTCCTCAACGTTACAGGCCGAACCAGCTGGGATGCAGAGTGACAGTATAAGGAAAGAGGCCAAATTCATTGTATTCGATAGTTGTTTGATTGATATTATTATTCGGATGAAATGTGTGCATTCGGTTGGTGGGGAAGTATGTGGGGAGCCATTGATTAATGTGACTCGTGCAATTCGAGGCACTAACCTTAAAATACATGCCACCTGTACAAAATATCATCCTTTCTCATGGTCTGCACAACCCATGCTGGGGCAACTGCCAGCAGGCAATCTACTTTGTGCAGCGGCTGCACTTTTTAGTGGTTCAAGTTTTCAAAAGTTAGAGTCTTTCTTTCAGTTTGTGGGAATCCATTTCATTGCGAAAACTCAGTTCTACAAATACCAAACCGATTATCTATTTCCAGCCATTAGCGAAGCTTGGAGAATGGAAAAAATGTCTATTGATAGTACATTCGCGGGCAAACGGTTCAGGCTAGCCGGTGATGGACAGTGCGACAGCCCAGGATTTTCAGCCAAGTACTGCACCTACCACTTTCAGGACATGGAAAGTAAGAAAATTGTGAGTTCGGTGGTCGTGCAGGTGTCACAAAGTACATCCTCAGTGGCCATGGAGAAAGTTGGCTTTGTAGCATCATTGCAAGAACTACAATCGCGGGGAATGGTGATCGACCTGATAGCCACGGACAGACACGTTTCAATTGCCAAGACAATGAGAGAAGAGTACAAAAATATAAATCACCAATTTGACGTTTGGCATCTTGCAAAAACAATCAATAAAAAAATGTCGGCTGCAGGTAAAAAAAAAGATATGCAAGGTATTTCACAGTGGTCCAAGTCAATCAGCAACCATCTTTGGTGGAGCTCAAAAACATGTGGAGGGTCGTTGGAAATTCTACTGGAAAAATGGCGGTCAGTAATGCTACAATGTACCAACGTTCACCGTTGGAACACAAACCAACATTTCCACAATTGTGAACATGGCCATTTGTCCACAGAGGAGGCACGGAAGAAGAAGTGGTTGATTCCTTCATCACCCACTCACAAAGCCATTGAAAAGATTGTATTTGATAAAACTATAACAAGAGATTTGAGGGGACTCACGGAATTCTGCCACACAGGAGATTTGGAGGTGTTCCACAATATGTGCCTAAAGTACAGGCCAAAACGATTGCATTTTGGCATGGAGGGCATGATAAATCGGACTCTTCTAGTGGTCTTGGCACATAACCATAATGTTGGCCATCAACAAAGTAGGACGACCGGAACTTTAGGGACGCTTCGCTACAATAAGGCCTTCACTAAAAGAAGTAAACAATGGGTGATCAAACCAGTGTTTGAGGATATGCGATATGAGTTTATTGAGAGACTTATTGTTGATGTCCTAGATAGGCACATACATGGAGTTGTGAACGAACCTGTGCAGGGGACAACTGCATTGCCACCCAACATTGCCTCTGTTCCATGTCCACCTAAAGAAGAGCTCATTGAGAAATACACATCACGGTTTAAATGATTGTAATTTGATTGTCTGTTCTCTCGAGTCTCCTCATGTCGCAGGCCCATTGAATATGTGTATCTATGTAATGTGTAAATAAAAGTGATTGCTCAGTGTACATGCAATGTGTCTCTCCACCCTTGCCCCTCCCTTCACCGTGCAGTAGTGCGAACCACCCGGGTGTCACCTGTGACTTTGCTCTCGAGTCTCCTCATGTCGCAGGCCAATTGAATATGTGTAGCTATGTATTGTGTGAATAAAAGTGATTGCTCAGTGTACATGCAATGTGTCTATCCAACCTTGTTCATTTGCGCATTAAATTAAACCAAACAGTAATATAAATCATTTTTCAAAAAATATAGAATGTCTCCGTATTTATGGTTCTCTGGGGCTGCAAAGCACGCAGACAAAATGCAAAGATGGAGTGTAAATTTCAAGTCCTGTGAGATGGCCTTACACTGAATGTAGCTAACTAGGAATGTGTGCTCGTTCAAAGTGAAGGTCAACTGCTTTGATTTTTTGCTCGGGTGCCGGAATGGCCCACGACTCAGTATAAGGTTCTATTGTTATTTGACCTTGACAGGCCGGGACCATCCCGAAAGACTTCTTTTTGGGGGTGTGGTGCAATAACGTAAGAAACGATAATGAATAAAATTTCAGAAACGATAGCCATTTAATGTTCATTCATTAGAAGAAATAACGTCGGCATAGAAGGAGTGGTATTTCGGCGCTGCCCTACGCACAGACACAACGGAAAATGCAAATTTAATGTAAGTAACTCTTTAGATGAGTTTATACCGCAATTTAATTACTATACAGTAGCTTTAAAGACGGGTTAAGTTGTACTTGTTCGTTCAATGTGGCATATTGTTTTGTACCGCGCACTATCTTGAGGAGAACAATCTCCTTTTACGGAAGCACCTCAAAACCTTACTCTTTGCTTCTGCTTTCTCTCTCCCTCTCCCCTGCTACAACTGGTCCACTGTCTGCGACCTCAGTCCTGGGCCCTTCCACTCTCCACCTGCACTGCCTCCCTGTCAACCCCTGCACTGGGGGACTGTCTCAGTATCCTACAGCCCCCCCTTCCCAGCACTTGTTCTGCACTTACCTTGCACTCGCCACCAGCTGGCCCTATGTATTTATTATTTTATGCTACTTACCTTGTACTCCACTTCCCCCCTCCCCTTCCCCTTGCACTTTTACCTTCCCCCTACCCCTGCACTTGCGCGATCTGAATGACACCTGGCCTTGTAGGATCGTTGTCTGTCTTCTCCTTGTCCCCCCGCCCCCGCCTCGCCACGCCTTGAAACACTTGTGTATAGGCGCGTTGCAAATGCCATATTATATCATATCAGTGACGAAGTGGTCCACTGGCGCTCAGGCGGCTGTGAAAAAGGCAGAGGAGAGGGGGTGGGTTACTGGAAATGACGTATAATACCTAGTTGCACTGTCCTAGCTATGAAATAATTTCCCGACCTAATATATAAAATGAATAATTTTAATAAAGATCTGATGGTGAGACTAATTTCATTTTTTATGTTTTTAAAACAGGTACATCACTCATTATTGTATGTGTCACGAGTACCAGACACCGGCGGATGGGTTTTTCAACCGCCAGTTGCTTCTCCGCGTGAACAACGTTACCACCCTGACCATTTTATGGGACGATCGCCAAGTACAAGTATGCCCTTACGTGGTACTAACGGCTAGATGCAACATACAGACCGTTGTGGTGGCCTAGTGCCTCATTGTTGGAACAGCCATGCGATTATCAGTGCGACCGAAGAGCTTATTTTATCGTAAACCAACACCCTGTGTACTGCACACGAACATCGCTTGCCTCAAGACGAACTATTTTGGATCGAGAGCAAAGAAAAATGCAAATCGCTGAATATTCTCTAAACATTTGATGTCCAATAAATGTACTTTGCCAAATGTACAATCTTGCCGTTTGCTTTTAAACCACAGTTTCATATTCCGAATTGTGGCGCTGTATTGTGAGATGATCTAAGACCCTGTGTACAGCAAAGGAACATCGCGTGCCTCAAAACGAACTTTTTGGAACGTGAGCAAATAAAAATGAAAATCGCTGAATATTCTCTAAACATTTGATGTCAAATAAATGTACTTTACCAAATTTACAATCTTGCGGTTTGATTTAAAAGTACAGTTTCATATTCCCAATTGTGGCGCGCTGTGTTGTGAGCTGATCTGTGTTGATTTCCGGGTTCTGTGTGGAGTCGCGTAGAAGACGCCTGGGCGCGTTTGCCTACGCAGCACAGTAACGTCACGGATAGAGGCGGGGAATATGAATGTTTTGATAAAGTCTGTTTCAGGGGCGGGGGATTTGATTTAGTGCCGCAAAAGCAGGTGAGCCAGGGCGATGGGGGGAAATGATAGGATTATCAGAAAATGGCGGCTGATTTCGAGTGCGTTAATGGACGAAAAGTCGGGTAAGGTCCATAGGAAAGTTTTCTACCATCTACCGATTTATGCTTAAAAACACATGGCCGAACCGTAGGGACAATAAAAAAAAAGTCCCGGAACTATCCTTTAAGGGCAACCCTTGGCGAGGTTGCCTAATTTTTAGTTTGGGTACATTGACTGGTTGCTAGGGGCTGCGGTCTATGGTGTTGACACTGAGGCTGCCCAGTGTTACAGCTACTATATAAAAACACCAAAAACACCACTTGGTGATGCGCGCCCTTAGTTATAAAGAAAAAAATTCAAGATGGAGCCATTTTGTTGTTTTCAAATATTGTAATTAAGTATTTTGTCCAGCAAAGTAAAAGGCTCTTTAGTTTCACTAACGATATATTTCAACAGAAATGAGCGTCTTGTTTAGCTAATTTTCTTCAAGGCACTATTATTGACCAAGTCCACAAAATTTAAGAAAAAAAGAATGCATACATTTTCAAAGCTTCAAAACGATTTGTTGGTCCTCTGATTGCACCGTGTGGGGTATGACAGCTTAAAGTGCCTTCTTTGTATATTTGTTTCACATATCATCTTTGTTAATTCCCTCAACGTTCTAAAATGGTGCCTTCTTTGTTAACTCCCTCGACACGTGTTTCTCCAGATTATATGGTCTGGTTCCTCAGGAGGGTTCTTTAGTTAAGTAGTTAAAGTATTTTATTATGTTCAGAGGGTAGCAGATTCAAAAGAGTCCAGTGGCCCTTGTAACATTCCTTTTCATCCAAGTCAAACGCTGGCAATTTTGTTGTGTTTATTTGTTCAAATCCTAATGTTCCAGGTGAGGTGATCTTTCTGCCAGTCATGTTAGTCCTCGTTTGAAATAGTCCTGCTCTGGCATGTTAGCCTTGCAGTATGCAGGGGCTGGTGTGCCTTCTCTATTTCATTGCGAAAACTCAGTTCTACAAATACCAAACCGATTATCTATTTCCAGCCATTAGCGAAGCTTGGAGAATGGAAAAAATGTCTATTGATAGTACATTCGCGGGCAAACGGTTCAGGCTAGCCGGTGATGGAAAGTGCGACAGCCCAGGATTTTCAGCCAAGTACTGCACCTACCACTTTCAGGACATGGAAAGTAAGAAAATTGTGAGTTCGGTGGTCGTGCAGGTGTCACAAAGTACATCCTCAGTGGCCATGGAGAAAGTTGGCTTTGTAGCATCATTGCAAGAACTACAATCGCGGGGAATGGTGATCGACCTGATAGCCACGGACAGACACGTTTCAATTGCCAAGACAATGAGAGAAGAGTACAAAAATATAAATCACCAATTTGACGTTTGGCATCTTGCAAAAACAATCAATAAAAAAATGTCGGCTGCAGGTAAAAAAAAAGATATGCAAGGTATTTCACAGTGGTCCAAGTCAATCAGCAACCATCTTTGGTGGAGCTCAAAAACATGTGGAGGGTCGTTGGAAATTCTACTGGAAAAATGGCGGTCAGTAATGCTACACTGTACCAACGTTCACCGTTGGAACACAAACCAACATTTCCACAATTGTGAACATGGCCATTTGTCCACAGAGGAGGCACGGAAGAAGAAGTGGTTGATTCCTTCATCACCCACTCACAAAGCCATTGAAAAGATTGTATTTGATAAAACTATAACAAGAGATTTGAGGGGACTCACGGAATTCTGCCACACAGGAGATTTGGAGGTGTTCCACAATATGTGCCTAAAGTACAGGCCAAAACGATTGCATTTTGGCATGGAGGGCATGATAAATCGGACTCTTCTAGCGGTCTTGGCACATAACCATAATGTTGGCCGTCAACAAAGTAGGACGACCGGAACTTTAGGGACGCTTCGCTACAATAAGGCCTTCACTAAAAGAAGTAAACAATGGGTGATCAAACCAGTGTTTGAGGATATGCAATATGAGTTTATTGAGAGACTTATTGTTGATGTCCTAGATAGGCACATACATGGAGTTGTGAACGAACCTGTGCAGGGGACAACTGCATTGCCACCCAACATTGCCTCTGTTCCATGTCCACCTAAAGAAGAGCTCATTGAGAAATACACATCACGGTTTAAATGATTGTAATTTGATTGTCTGTTCTCTCGAGTCTCCTCATGTCGCAGGCCCATTGAATATGTGTATCTATGTAATGTGTAAATAAAAGTGATTGCTCAGTGTACATGCAATGTGTCTCTCCACCCTTGCCCCTCCCTTCACCGTGCAGTAGTGCGAACCACCCGGGTGTCACCTGTGACTTTGCTCTCGAGTCTCCTCATGTCGCAGGCCCATTGAATATGTGTAGCTATGTATTGTGTAAATAAAAGTGATTGCTCAGTGTACATGCAATGTGTCTATCCAACCTTGTTCATTTGCGCATTAAATTAAACCAAACAGTAATATAAATCATTTTTCAAAAAATATAGAATGTCTCCGTATTTATGGTTCTCTGGGGCTGCAAAGCACGCAGACAAAATGCAAAGATGGAGTGTAAATTTCAAGTCCTGTGAGATGGCCTTACACTGAATGTAGCTAACTAGGAATGTGTGCTCGTTCAAAGTGAAGGTCAGCTGCTTTGATTTTTTGCTCGGGTGCCGGAATGGCCCACAACTCAGTATAAGGTTCTATTGTTATTTGACCTTGACAGGCCAGGACCATCCCGAAAGACTTCTTTTTGGGGGTGTGGTGCAATAACGTAAGAAACGATAATGAATAAAATTTCAGAAACGATAGCCATTTAATGTTCGTTCATTAGAAGAAATAACGTCGGCATAGAAGGAGTGGTATTTCGGGGCTGCCCTACGCACAGACACAATGGAAAATGCAAATATAATGTAAGTAACTCTTTAGATGAGTTTATACCGCAATTTAATTACTATACAGTAGCTTTAAAGACGGGTTAAGTTGTACTTGTTCGTTCAATGTGGTATATTGTTTTGTACCGCGCACTATCTTGAGGAGAACAATCTCCTTTTACGGAAGCACCTCAAAACCTTACTCTTTGCTTCTGCTTTCTCTCTCCCTCTCCCCTGCTACAACTGGTCCACTGTCTGCGACCTCAGTCCTGGGCCCTTCCACTCTCCACCTGCACTGCCTCCCTGTCAACCCCTGCACTGGGGGACTGTCTCAGTATCCTACAGCCCCCCCTTCCCAGCACTTGTTCTGCACTTACCTTGCACTCGCCACCAGCTGGCCCTATGTATTTATTATTTTATGCTACTTACCTTGTACTCCACTTCCCCCCTCCCCTTCCCCTTGCACTTTTACCTTCCCCCTACCCCTGCACTTGCGCGATCTGAATGACACCTGGCCTTGTAGGATCGTTGTCTGTCTTCTCCTTGTCCCCCCGCCCCCGCCTCGCCACGCCTTGAAACACTTGTGTATAGGCGCGTTGCAAATGCCATATTATATCATATCAGTGACGAAGTGGTCCACTGGCGCTCAGGCGGCTGTGAAAAAGGCGGAGGAGAGGGGGTGGGTTACTGGAAATGACGTATAATACCCAGTTGCACTGTCCTAGCTATGAAATAATTTCCCGACCTAATATATAAAATGAATAATTTTAATTAAGATCTGATGGTGAGACTAATTTCATTTTTTATGTTTTTAAAACAGGTACATCACTCATTATTGTATGTGTCACGAGTACCAGACACCGGCGGATGGGTTTTTCAACCGCCAGTTGCTTCTCCGCGTGAACAACGTTACCACCCTGACCATTTTATGGGACGATCGCCAAGTACAAGTATGCCCTTACGCGGTACTAACGGCTAGATGCAACATACAGACCGTTGTGGTGGCCTAGTGCCTCATTGTTGGAACAGCCATGCGATTATCAGTGCGACCGAAGAGCTTATTTTATCGTAAACCAACACCCTGTGTACTGCACACGAACATCGCTTGCCTCAAGACGAACTATTTTGGATCGAGAGCAAAGAAAAATGCAAATCGCTGAATATTCTCTAAACATTTGATGTCCAATAAATGTACTTTGCCAAATGTACAATCTTGCCGTTTGCTTTTAAACCACAGTTTCATATTCCGAATTGTGGCGCTGTATTGTGAGATGATCTAAGACCCTGTGTACAGCAAAGGAACATCGCGTGCCTCAAAACCAACTTTTTGGAACGTGAGCAAATAAAAATGAAAATCGCTGAATATTCTCTAAACATTTGATGTCAAATAAATGTACTTTACCAAATTTACAATCTTGCGGTTTGATTTAAAAGTACAGTTTCATATTCCCAATTGTGGCGCGCTGTGTTGTGAGCTGATCTGTGTTGATTTCCGGGTTCTGTGTGGAGTCGCGTAGAAGACGCCTGGGCGCGTTTGCCTACGCAGCACAGTCACGTCACGGATAGAGGCGGGGAATATGAATGTTTTGATAAAGTCTGTTTCAGGGGCGGGGGATTTGATTTAGTGCCGCAAAAGCAGGTGAGCCAGGGCGATGGGGGGAAATGATAGGATTATCAGAAAATGGCGGCTGATTTCGAGTGCGTTAATGGACGAAAAGTCGGGTAAGGTCCATAGGAAAGTTTTCTACCATCTACCGATTTATGCTTAAAAACACATGGCCGAACCGTAGGGACAATAAAAAAAAAGTCCCGGAACTATCCTTTAAGGGCAACCCTTGGCGAGGTTGCCTAATTTTTAGTTTGGGTACATTGACTGGTTGCTAGGGGCTGCGGTCTATGGTGTTGACACTGAGGCTGCCCAGTGTTACAGCTACTATATAAAAACACCAAAAACACCACTTGGTGATGCGCGCCCTTAGTTATAAAGAAAACAATTCAAGATGGAGCCATTTTGTTGTTTTCAAATATTGTAATTAAGTATTTTGTCCAGCAAAGTAAAAGGCTCTTTAGTTTCACTAACGATATATTTCAACAGAAATGAGCGTCTTGTTTAGCTAATTTTCTTCAAGGCACTATTATTGACCAAGTCCACAAAATTTAAGAAAAAAAGAATGCATACATTTTCAAAGCTTCAAAACGATTTGTTGGTCCTCTGATTGCACCGTGTGGGGTATGACAGCTTAAAGTGCCTTCTTTGTATATTTGTTTCACATATCATCTTTGTTAATTCCCTCAACGTTCTAAAATGGTGCCTTCTTTGTTAACTCCCTCGACACGTGTTTCTCCAGATTATATGGTCTGGTTCCTCAGGAGGGTTCTTTAGTTAAGTAGTTAAAGTATTTTATTATGTTCAGAGGGTAGCAGATTCAAAAGAGTCCAGTGGCCCTTGTAACATTCCTTTTCATCCAAGTCAAACGCTGGCAATTTTGTTGTGTTTATTTGTTCAAATCCTAATGTTCCAGGTGAGGTGATCTTTCTGCTCGTTTGAAATAGTCCTGCTCTGGCCTGTTAGCCTTGCCGTATGCGGGGCTGGCGTGCCTTCTCTATTATTGCATTACAGATGATGGGCCTGGTTCTCACAGATTTGCACTTGAGCAAATCAGAGATACCCACCTTATACCCGATCCCAGGGTCAGAGCCAACCTAAACATTTTGATGGGGATTGATGGCAGTTTTTTTATTTTTTAAATTTGATTTAGTTGATAAACAACTTTTCAAATATTTAAACAAATACAAATTAGATACAGAATACATACAAACAGACAAAAGGAAATAAAAAACACTTCATTTAAACTTTACACTTCAGATAATTTATACATCAGTACACTAAAATAATCATAAAATACTACCACTTCACATTTCTCTTAATCAGCAAAAAATACATAAGAAAAAAAAGGGGCAAAATACCCGAGGAGGACATTAGAACTTAAGAACACCCACCATTGCTAAGCACAGCATCATTGATTTATACTAATGAGATGAACCCTGCGCATCATGGTGAGTGACTTCATCCCTTGGAAGAACCTTTCTCAGAAATTGCACTATTGCAATCTGAACTCTTTCTCTTGGAGTTGAGAATAGGATTTGCCATTTTTGCTCTCCTGAGACCTGAGTGTGAAATGCAAGTACATTCTGAAAAACATCTTTCCCGAACCAGCTTTAGAATTAGACAATCGACCAACAAGTGTTGAAGAGTTTCCTTTTGTCGTGCATCTAGGAAGTATCTACAGTAGTTTTGGTCTGTAGTAATCAGTTTGCGCCTACACAATACATCGCGAGTGTCGCATAGATTAAATATAAACCTTAGGAACTCAGCCCGAATAGCCGGCAACGGGCACTTCACTAAGTATTGGGCCATCATTCCATAAGGTTTTACACCAAAAGCCCAGATGTTAAAGTCTTTATAGTGTGTACACTTAGATAGTGTCCTGGTCCAGTCTGCGCGATAGCTCTTCACTTTAGCACGCACCGGATTCTGTACCAACAATTCAAGTGTTACATCTGCGTCCACCATGTAATTCAATACACACTGCAACCATTTCCTCTGGAATGCGTTTTATGATTTTAGCAAGGCAGAAGCAGGAACCTCTAGAATTGTGCCACTATTTACACCTAACAAGCACTTGCGTAACAAGGCACATTGTCTCCAACTTGCCTGTGCATGTAGAGATGACAACCCCAATTCATAGCGTATCAGCGCAATCGGCACCGCCTTGGGCAAGCCTAGAATCTCCTTCCAGTACTTTGGCTCTAAAGCCTCCCATGGATGGATTTTGTCTAACAACTTACTCTCCATGCCATACAGCATAATCGGGACCACTTTCATTTTTATAAAAGTCCACCACATGTTTCAGGGAGAATTTACCACATTTTTTTATTAGAATTCTAGACTGGGAGATCAGTTGCAGTAATTTGTTCTGACCCATTGTACCCACATCTCCCTTACATTGTCTGTTGGTAATTTCAATCCCCAGATATTTGTACTGGAACGCCCTTACCAACTTAGTTTCCTGTATCGACCATGAGAGCAGGGGGTATACCTTCCTAGTTGCCAACGTGGAACTACAAGATATAACTTGAGATTTAGCAACATTAATGATCAATCTGTTTCCACGAGCATAATCCCCTAACCCTGCTAACATGCGCTGTAGACCTTGCGTAGTTTGTGACAATAATACCAGGTCATCCGCGTATAGCAGGTAAGGGATGTGCTGCTCACCTATCCTAGGAGGGTCTCCCTTACAATCCAAAAATTCATGTCCCAAGTCAAGAATGAAACAATTAAACAGAACGCTGCCAGCGCGCAACCTTGTTTTAGGCCACGTTGGGCTTCAATTTCCGGTGACAGCTTCCCATCTAAACTAATGCGGACCTGCATCGATGTTTTTGAATGAAACAAAATAATTAGGGACAGGAGTGAGGTGAGGATACACGGAATCGAATCCTGCTTTAAAGTCAATGAACCCCATATACAGGGGTTGCGATCTTTCTGCCTGCTGTGCCTTGATCAAATTTAGTAGCATTCTATTTGGAATAGTTCCTAAACCCTTTACGAAACCGGATTGCAATGGGTCTGTCCATTTATTAGACCTCACCCATAATTGTAGTTCCCTCAAAATTATACGACAATACAATTTCCCTGGGACATCAAGCAGCGAGATGGGCCTATAACTGCTTGGTTCTTGTCTGTCCCCTTTTTTGTAGATGGGTATGGTGATCGCTTGAGTCCATGAGCAGGGCAGTCTCTGAGTTACATTTACTAGCTGGAAGATTTTATGCAGAACAGCCGCCCATAACTCTGGACATTTTTTCAATTCAAAGTTAGACAGACTATAGGGCCTCTTGCTTTTGAATTAGATGCTGATTTAATCAAAAATAATATATCCGCCAAATCAACATCTAGATGGAAGGGCACCATGTGTCTAGAATATTCAGAGCACTCCTTTGGGGCCGGTCCGGCATAAAGCTGAGAGAAGTGTGCAATCCACTTCTGGGTTTGGACTGCACTCACCTGCAAACTTATCTGTGAGCCAGTAGCGGAGTGATTTATGGACGACCACATTTTCGCTATGTTCTTATCCGCTAGAATTTTCAACATACTTGCTCTATCCTCCTGGAACAGAGCCGCCCGCTAACCTCTAACCCAGTTTCTATATACAGTTTTCAGTCTAGTGGCCAGAGTTTTCCTAATCATTGCGGGCGCAATTCGAACTGCTCGAAGATAAGTACGGAATCTAGTTTTCTTTTCTTTTACCTCTTTGTTATAAACATGGAGATGTAGTGTAGATTGCTTGGTCTTACTGCTTTGTGGATAGCAAACCTGTATTAAGTCAGGCCGTTCTTTAGGGTCATTTCCTACCAACAAAGCGTAATCAGGATGGCCCCTTTCTAGCAGTTTTGAAAGCTGGTAGTGAGTGTGCCATTTTACTCATTCCACTGGCGTCCCTTCTTCCCCTTCCTTTGAGCTCAGGAGGCTGAATAGCTAGGACAACCTTTGACCCAATTCAGAGGCTATTTAGTTCCACAGAGATGCTAATCATTGGTGGCGTGGGCCATTTAAAAGCTGGTCCCAGCAATTAATCCAGTGGCTTCACCAGAGAGGAGTCTACTGATATTTCTTTTGCATTCCTTTGTTCTCTGCCATGGCCCTCACGTTGATCGTTATTAAATACACTGCTCTCCTAGGTGAGAAATGTGACAGGCTCCTGCTTTGCTATGAGAGCCAAAGCTAGGCATGAGAATAGAGTGATGCCTTCTGCCTCAAAGTGGGAGGGCTTTACCCCTCCAAATCCAGGGGCTGGCACCACCCATGCCTGATCCACAAATGCTGAAACTGCAGCAAGTCTTGAGATGCACACATGCAAATGCGATTCTCAAAGATTTACCCAAAGGTGTCTCAGAGAGGCTCCAGGAAGCTCCAGATTTACACTAGTTTAGGCTTTGGGACTCAGGAATAAGGTAACAGGTGAAAACAATGGTGGTCAAGGGCGAGATGGGCTGTGAAGTGCAAAAGTCTAATTTATTGTACAGAGTGCTTGTCCCGATAACACTGTCTGTATTTTTTACCTGTGATAAGATTTCTAATAAGATGTTTTGTGTTTGGCATTGGGGATGGTGAACAGAGAAAAACTACTGCTGCTCCTCATCCTGGTGGATTTTGTTTAAAGGGTGAGATATTGCGAAATAACAAACTTTGCATCTTCCTGTCTAAGGAACATTAGTTTGGAACAATATATTTCTCGAGACACAGATAGAGATGATTGTTTTACACTTGTAATTTGAATTCCTTGAAACAGACTGGACAACACCGTTGGCTGAACCTAACTTTATTAACTTAATTGAGACTCGAAACAGGGTGTGTTTAAATAGCCTGCCACCTGCGAGAGAGTGATTGCGGGATTCATTTGAGCACTCAGAAGGTGATATGATGTGGCATTTATAACGCGGCTATACACAAGTGTTTCAAAGCGCGACGAGGCAAGGAAGGGGGAACAGAAGGAAGACAACGATCTTACTAGGCCAAGTGTCAATCAGATTGCGCAAGTGCAAAGGAAGCGGGAGGGGGGAAAGTGCAGTGCATGGGATAATAGAATAACAAGATAAATAAACGGCCAGCAGGTGGCAAATGCAAGGTGAGTGCAGAACATAAGTGCTAGTGAGGGGGGACTGTCGGGATACAGAAAACAGTCCACAGGTGCAAGGGTTGCCAGGGAGGCAGCGCAGGCATGCAACTGGCAAGACTAGGGCCCGAGATAAGATGGGTGGCCAGGTAACTAGTGCAGTTTCAGTAACAGCCAGGACTTTAGCAGGGGAGAGGGGGAAGAGAAAGCAGAAGCAAAGCGGAGGGTTTTCAGGTGCTTCTGGAACCGCAGGTGGTTCTCCTCAAGTTTCAGGGAGGCATGGAGGCTGTTCCAGAGGGAGGCCCTAGCCAAAAGAAAGAGATCTTCTACTAACTCGTTGCTTGGAGAAGCGACTGACCCTGAGGGAGTTGGAGGCGGATGAGCGAAGAGCTCGGGAGGGAAGGTATCTAGGAAGAGAGAGTTGAAGGTATTGAGGCCCCAGACCCCAGAAGGCCTTGTGGACGATGCAGAGGGTTTTGAACTTAATCCTCGCAGCCACCGGGAGCCAGTGCAGCGATTTCAGTCCTGGAGAGATACGATCCCTGGGCTTGAGGCCAAGGACAAGCCTCGCAGTCCTGTTCTGGATGAGTTGCAGAGGGCGTAGAGTGGAAGCAGGCAGATTTAGAAAGAGGCTGTTGCAATAGTCTAGCTTAGAGAGAACCAGAGCTCTAGAGACAGTGACCTTCTGGGGGAAGGAGAGGAAAGGAAGAATACCTCTGAGGAGGTGCAGCTGGTGGTGTGACTTCTTAGAGACGTCAGAGGTGTGACGCTAGAAAAAATGTGGAGTCGAAGATGACCCCAAGGTTTTTAGCCTTGCAGGTGGGAGCGGGGAGTGGGCCGAGAGAGGCCGGCCAGAGAGCTACAGGGAAGGAGGGAGTGGGTGTGCCGATGAGGAGAATCTCAGTCTTACTGGCATTAAGGCAGAGGTCATTGGCGGCGCACTACTCCTGGATAGAAGATAGACAGTCAGAGATGAGGGATGGAGAAGAGGTGGCCGAAGGTAGCCTGAAAATGAGCTGAGTGTCATCCGCATAGCACTGAAAGTTGGGGCAGAGAGCGGCAATGCGGTGGGCAAGGAGTGCCAGGTATTGGTTGAACAGCCAGGGAGAGAAGTTAGACCCCTGGGGGACACCACAGGTAGAGAAGAAGATAGCAGAGAGGAAGGATCCAAGATGGACCTGGGAGGGTCGGTCAGAGAGGAAGGAGGTCAGCCACTCCAGGGCCTGACCAGTGATCCCTAGGTTAAGACGGAGACAATTAAGCAAGATGGCATGGTTGACAGTGTCAAAGGCAGAAGAGAGATCAAGCAAGATGAGGACAAAGGGGGTGTTAGAGTCAAGGTTGGAGAGCAGGTCTTCACGGATGTTCAGGAGAGCAGTTTCCGTACTTCTGGCAGCTCTGAAGCCAGACTGATGGTCATGAAGACAACCAACAGATTCAGTGTGGAGATTTAGCTGAGAGATGGCCAGTTTCTCCAGGAGCTTGCCCAGGAAGGGAGTGATGGAGATTGGGTGATAGTTAGCCGGGCAAGAGGGATCGGCAGAGGGTTTCTTAAGAAGAGGGTGCACAAGGGAGTGCTTCAGGGGAAAAGGGAAGACTCCAGTGGCAAAGGAGTGGTTGCAGAATTCAGCCAGGGCCGGGGCAAGGGTGTCAATGTGGTCCTTGATGGTTTTGGAGGAAATGGGGTGAACCTGTTTTGACGAGACTTTCATAGATCGGACTTCGTCAGTGGAGAACAGGGGAAAGGCGGAGAAGGAGGGAGGAGAGGTGGCTGCAGAAGGGCCAGAGGAAGAACAGGGAGTATAGGAGGGAGGGGAGAGGAGGCTAGTGAGGACAGGATGTCCTGAGTTTTAGAGATGATGTGAGACACCAGTGCCGTGCAGAGGGCCTGGGAAAGGACAGGAGAGGTAGAGACTGCGGCAGGATTGGCCTGTTCCTTGCAGATTTTAAAGAGTTCAGCCGAGTGTGGAAATGCGGGCTTGGATATGAGCTCTCTTCTTGGTGAGTACAGAGAGCCGGTATTGCCTTTGGAACAGGCGACAGGCCAGTTTGTCAGAGGATGAACAAGAAGCACGCCATGTCCTCTCAGCCACCCTGCACGTGTGTTTAAGGGCGACAAGGTCTGAGTCATACCAGGAGTTGCACTTGGCCTTGTGCTTCAGGCGGATCCTCATGACAGGGGCAAGGATATCAAGAGTATCAGAGATAGCAGAGTGGAGAGGGCTGTGTCAGGGTGAGAGTCAGCCAAAGGGGATGGTGGGGTGAGAAAGTGGCAGCGAAAGCCTCAACTGATACGTGCTTCATGGGTCGGATCACCGAGAAGGTGGGTGGCAATGATGGAAGTGGCTTGGCCTGAGAGGTAGAGAGGGTGAGATGGGAGGAAAGGAGAAAGTGATCACTCCAGGAGAGGGGAGTGGTGAGGGGGACAGAAAGGGGAAGGTCTGAGGAGATCAGAACATCCAGAGTGTGCCCTGCAGAGTGAGTCGGGCCAGAGGGGAGAATAGTGAGTGAGAGAGAGTCGCAGAGGTCACAAAAGAGTCCAGAAGAAGGACAGGAAACATCCAGGTGGATGTTGAAGTCTCCAAGAAGGAGGAGTAGAGTGGTCGAGGCCAGGAGTGAGGAGGAGAGGTCTGCCCACTCAGAGAGGAAGGAGGAGATTTGACTAGGTGGCCGATAGATAGTGTAGACAGGAGCAAACTCGGGCAACGCAGCACAATTACACTCACCAACGCCGTACTTCTCCTCTTTCTTTGTGGGGACCCAGCGAGTCATCTTCAGGTCGGGCGCTGGTGGGTGGCAGGAGCAGCTCCTCAGATATTGTCATCGGAAAGGTTGAAAGATGTTATTTTGCAAGGTCCTCTAGGTAGTTCCTCCTGGGAATGGGAGTCCTTGTCCCCAAAGGGGGAGCATTACTACCCGTGAGACAACTGCCGACTCGATTGTCACCATACAGGATTCAGCCAGTGTCCAACAAGCAACAATGGGCTCACCTCTTTCGTTGAGCGTAGCATAGGATCACGCTCAAGGGTCTTGCTATTTCTGCCCTGATGAAGGCGGAGCTGGTACCGCCGAAACGCAATATTGCCTAGAGGGGATTGAAGGTCCCTCAGAATAACATCTGATCTATATTGGACCTCTTGTTTACAACAATTTATGTTTTGTTGTTTTTTCAGTTAGCCAGGATCTACAGTAACACTTGTTCAGTATCCCAGTTGGTTTTCGTAGATCACTGTCTATTGAATCAGCCTTATTCGTTGTTTGGGAATATCAGCATTTTTCTTACTTCCCTTTCTTCCCCCTCATGCGTTGGCAGACCCCACCCCATTGGTGTATGAACAAATATTCCCACTGGGGTGTTACTGATACTTACTATGATCATATAATGTTGAAAAAAGTATTTGTTACCTTTTTCCAGTGTTGATGTTTCTACATTGGGAGAAATATTTCCTTATTTTGGTTTATGTCTCATTGATTTTTCCATTTTTTCTTCTTTCTTTTTTATCTAACATTCATGATTTCTGTTTAGCAATTTTGCATTCTGATTCATACTAAGAAGGATTGTTTTTTATATGTATGTAACCTTGTAAATGTTTTATTGATTGTATTTGTACGGATGTTTGCACATAAAGTTTTGTCTTTAACTTACAATAATTTGCATGACTATCCTTGATGTGTTGTACTATGATGGATACTAATTATATGTAGATTCTATTACCCCAAAGGGGTACTTAGGTTTGGACCAGGGGTAGGACCTTAATTCATTCACACCTTCCTATAGGCCAACCTACATACGTACTAGTACCTTGTGTTAATATTAGGTGGCCGATAGATAGTAGCCACAGTAAGGGAATGGCTAGGGGAGAGAGAGAGAGCCTGCAGACGAGACATTCAAAAGAGGAGTAGGCCTGCGTAGGAATGACAGAGGCAGGAATCCACTCGCGGAAGATCAGGGCTACACCCCCTCCGGAGCGGATGGACCTGGGCACGGAGAGGATCTTGTAGCCATCAGGGAGGAGTGTGTCAAAGCTGGTGACAGAGCTGGCCATGAACCATGTCTCAGTGAGACCGAGGACATCGAGGTCAAGTTCTTCCAGAAGACGGCAGATGTCAGAGGAGTGTTTGACAGCTGAGCGAGAGTTAAAAGTGGCAATGTGGAGCAGGTTGCCACCCTTGAAGGACTTCCGGGGAGGGGTACAGATCAGCGGTACGCCCTGCAGAAGTGTGGAAGGAGCCGGAGGGGGGGCAGAGAGGGAATGAGAGGGCAAGGTAGCACAACAAACACCGGAGCACAATCACCGGAGGAGGGAGGGAGGAGGGGTGAGCAAACACCAGAGCACAATCAGGCAGCAGGCAGGGCTCGGGGGACACGAGGCACAGAGGAATCCAACAGTGGGCTGAAAGTCCAATTTAAACAAACACAGGAAGTACGGAGCACAGCTCCTCTCACCTGCAGCACCTTGTTGGAAATGGCACCCGGAATGAAAGGAACTCTGCCCGAGTACGTTTAACAGCTCCGAAACACAGTGTGATTAATCAGGGTTTTGCTGAGCAGTGGTTTAACAACACCCTTTTCAGTTTAAACCCTGCGTGAGAGTGACTGCGGGATCATCCTTTGATCACTCTGGCGGCAGAACCTGGACTGAAAGTAACTTTGCACAAGGACATTTATCACTGCGTGAAGCAGGAATGACCTAAAGTAAATAGACACTACCCTCTCTCCTATCTGTGTCTGCTTTTCTGATACAAGGTGTGCTGTACTGTGTGAATAGTAATCAATTATATAAAGCTCATCCAGGAGTGTGGGGTGTTTTCAAATGATCCCATAGCCTGCATGAGTGAACACTGAATAGACGTAGTGAATACTTCCCCAGGAGTGTGTGGCGGACATAGAAAAGCCTTGTAGCCCGGGTTGAAGTTTTTCTGCAGAGCTCTGCTTCTGGAGTTTGATATCAGACACTAATGTACGACCTGGCGAGTGGTGAAGCTTGCATGCCCATCCAACTCACCTTTGCTGATAACTCTGATGCAGATATGCTGCAGGTGGTTAATCTACCATTGTCACCTTCCCCAGCACCAAAAAAAGCCTGTGAATATGTTATAAAACCGTCGTATGGGATCTTAATGGGGGACTTGGAGTTAGAATCACCCATGGCAATACCAGCAGAAACTATCCCCTCGATGAAACAAAAAAACACTTTGATCACCTCATACCTCTTTCTACAAGAAAAGCTTAATGTGGCAACTGACTTACTAGCCACCCCCCGGAAAATCTCGGTACTACGCAAACATCTTGTGATGATACGAGCCGAACTTTCTGCATCCATAAAGATGACCAGATCTCGTTGACTTAATGAACTTGAGTGTTTATGATGAAGCCCAGAACGGATCTATAGGAATAGGGCTTGACTTTCCTGTTGTTTTGGTGCCTCGCCACCACCTTTGGCAACGTTGAGACGTCCCTCATTGTCAACCTCAGGAACACATTTTCGACGACCTCTCCCCACTAATCAGTCACGTACCGAAATTATTCAAGTATTATGTATTTTGGTTCAACTTTATGAGGGTTTGAAAACTGATGTTAAGGCCAATACAGAAATACATGAAACATTGTTAGCGAAGGTGGGGATAGTACTTGACCAAAAGAGCTCTGCATCGAGTGTCCTAAAATTGCTCTTAAAAGTTGATCAAAAAGGTGGGACTAATGTTCTTCAGGGAAGGGCTATTGTCTCTAATTTAAGTGATCAAAGTACTAATTTAAGTGATCAGAGTACTAACAAGGACCTGTGTGGTAGTAGCAAAGGTGTGGAAAAGAAATACGGTGCCAAATGAGTTAAAGCGCTGCTTAATAAATGCGCAAAAACACCCTGACCAAAGGGTTGACAAAGGCGAATTGTTACTTGTAGTAATCAGGGAAGGTTGGAATCTGTAAATGTGTTGGGGAGGAGAAAGCCATTGCAAATGATGATGATGTCATATAGAAAATCCTGGTCGTCTACTTTAACGGTGTTCCTGGAGTGAATCAAAGGGACACTCTTTCTGTTAACACCCAAGCTGTGTGCCAACAATTGTTACTCATGTCTCTAGAAAAAAGATCAAGACTAAAGTACATAGTCCTTTACCAACGCAAAAATAAAAAAAAAGTGCAGAGTTGAAAAAATAAAAACACAACAAAGAAACAAGTAAGGGAGGAAAGTTCCACAGGGCCTAAGGCTCAGATTTCACACATAAAAAAGATTTGAACAATCGGAAGTCACAAACAACTGGGCTTGGCTGCTGAATGCGGCACAGCAGCAATGACTACACACAGGTATTCTCTTTTGAAGATACTCAGATTAAGCTGCTTTCGTGGAATACAAGGGGTCATAGACATCTGTTTGTTTGTTTAGGCACAGGGCATAAACTACAAGACTTTCAAATAATCGCTCCGCAGGAAAAATTTTGACTCTTCCCCCAGCACTTGACGGATATAATGTGGGTTTTCAATCAGCCAAGCAGGGTGCCAGGGGACATCCATCAGGAGGACTCCTTACTCTTATGAGGTCCTCTTGTTTGTGGTAGGTGGTAAATTGCTCTGAGACTAGCTGGGGAGTGCTGGCTTCCCAAATACATGGTACATTCTTAGAGGTGTTAATCTTGAATGTCTTTTGCCATGAAGTTATGGGTAAGTTGAATTCCCTTCTGGAGAGCATCTCCGAGTATGTACTTAAGTGGTGTGGGAGTGTAATGGAGGGACATATGGTCCTGGTTGGAGATCTCAACTCTGACTGTACAGATCCAGAAACCTGGAAAGAAATTGGGACTAGGGGGGTGTGGAGCAACAATAAAAGGGGGAATTGGAGGCAATGGTTATCGACTATGCGAGGTCTGAGTATGAAAGTTCTAACTGAGACTTATCATAGCAATGTACAATCCCTCCCAACCTGGACGAATGGTGTGAGTATCTCAATCCTAGACTATGCATTTGTTGATGAAAGATTGGGGGCGAAATGTTCCAGATATTTAGTCACCAGCACTCCTTTTAGTGATCATGCGATTATCGAGGTTGTATTTCATTTCGAACGGATCGGAAGGAAGCAGGGTTCTTCTCTCCTACAGGGAACACAGTGTGTAGATAACCTCTTAACGACCAGTGCCGGTAACCAGGTCCTTTGGAACCCTCAGAAAATCTTACTTCCCTATTGGGGCGATACCTTGACTCCACGGACCAGAGCTGGAGATTTAACAACTTTACATCCTCCAACTTTTGGAACATTACTACGACAGGGAGATGTCTCTGATAAGGGCTCTAATGAGAAACTAAATAAGAATCACATTCATGTGTACAATGAAGAACTGGTACAACAGAGGAAGGAAATGTGTCAAAGGATTATGCAGTTAAAAAGATCTGGCTGCCACTCGATCTCTGATATAAGAGAGGGAATAAGAAAAAATCCTTGGATCAATTGGGCAACTCAACTGAACTAACTTCGATGAGGCTGACTGAAGCCAAAACTACAAATTAAGAAAAAACTTGAATTTTAAAACTTATAAATGCTGCTTCCAACACGAAAGATTGGAAAGCTTTCATAAATCTTGTAAAAATCGCAAAGCGATTAAAAATTGTAAAAAAAAAAAATAATAAGAAAAATAAAACAGGTCTACAGAAATTGGGTACTTCAATCCAAAGCAAACAGAATCCAACTAGACGCAGAATCTACGCTTCTGTGGATTAAGGATACAAAGTCACAGGCCTTTTGGCAAATTATTAACACTGAAGCTCCTCTTCCCCTGGCACAAAATAATGCAGTAGTGGAAGCGGATTGGGTACCGCACTTTAGGGAGATGTATGCAGATCCAAACACACCAGAAGGTGACGATCAGTGTGTGAAATGGGAAACCCTCAAGCTCACTCCAGATGATTTCAGGGAAGAGGTGGTTTTTAGGGTACTCACCGCCATTAGTTCCTGCTGTGTCCCAGGCCCGAAAGGAATGACAAATCTCTTACTTAAGTCAGACAGGAACTTCTGAGCCAAGACTTTATCCATACTTTTTGCGAATATTCGGGGTACTGGTATTTTTCCATCAACCTGGGCCATGACATACATTGTCCCTATTTATAAGAAAGCTTTGGCAAAGCCAATAGTTTTGGCGTTTACTGATGTTGTTAGGAACCAGTGGGGAAGGAGCAGGACATTTAGCTGAAAAAAGTTTAAGATTGAGGAAG
The DNA here is from genome assembly GCF_040938575.1 of Ambystoma mexicanum. Taxonomy (NCBI): domain Eukaryota; kingdom Metazoa; phylum Chordata; class Amphibia; order Caudata; family Ambystomatidae; genus Ambystoma; species Ambystoma mexicanum. The sequence continues at coordinate 305,423,074 of NC_090934.1, read as the reverse complement.
AATACAAATACACAGGTACAAGAGAAGGTAGGAGCTTGTAGGAAGAGGGGACCCCCGCACTGATCTGCTCGGTGAATAATTGACATGTTGTTCTTCCTGCAGCCGTTTCTAGGGTCCCAACGGGACAGAGCTCCTAAAGGCCCGATGTGCGTGAGAATTGAAAATTGGGGTTGGAACCCTGGCTAAAGTGGCGCTGGATATGGCTATTGCCATGGGGTAGGTATGTACCCAAGAGTAGGCTCAAACACTGCTAGACACAGTTAGATGTTAAAGCTGGTTGGTTTTAATAGTTATCTCATAAGTGCAGGGGTGTTGCTAGATCTGGAAAAGATCCAGGGCCAAGTGTGATATTCTTTCATTCGACCTCCGATGCAACCTGGGAAGTTGGATTGCATACGCGCGCTCACACACACACACCACAAGGAGCACACAAGAAACACGTCCAAGCCTTGTGGAGGTGTACTCGGCTTAGCCCTTCCGGGGCAAAGCCGTCTTTATTTCCACCCTGTCATGTGGCGCGGGTCTCCCCTCTCGCTCACGTGACCAGGGTCACATTGCATCCACCACATTCCTCTCAAACTTGGAATATTTGAAACACAACATTCTTATTGTCGCTTACTGGTTCTTTTCTGCTTCTCACCTGCCACCTGGGCTTCTCTCGCCTAGGGTCTCTGGTGGTAGATTCCTTGTAGGACGTATCCTTGTAGTCGGGTTGAGGGTTGTGGTTTCTCTCGGAGTCAGTATCTCGTGTGTGATCACTCTGGTGTCATCTTCTCGGTTGAGTGGTGACACATGTCCGCTTGCTGGGATATGTTGTCGCTTATCCTTAACTGTAGATCAGGACCTACTGGGGGATCTTCGCCTAGTGCTTCGGGGTTTGGTTGTTCTCTCCACAGTGTTGTTGGTACCTTGCGGAAATGGGATACGTTCTGCGTCACCACTTCTTGTACCCGGGTGGCAGTCTCCATACTGTGAGTGGAGTCCCGTACTGTCCATGGGCATGACTCGTATGCCAGTGTCATCTTCTTCGAGGGTGCTCTGGTTTTCACCAGTACAGTGTCACCCGTCTGTAGTTCTCTGTGTTGCGCATGGCAGGCTTGACTCTCCTTCTCGTTTCGTCTTTCTTGTCTCTCCTCCATGAGTGGTATGTCTGGTTCTATGTCGAACTACCGCTACACCCAGCTTGAGTGTAGCGGTAGTTCGGCTGGGATAGGCATCCCGAACATTAGTGCCGCTGGGCTGACTCCTGTTGACATGTGGGGAGTTTGTGTGTCCGGAGGATCCGATACACTGCCGGCAGTCAGGGTTGATAGTGGTCCTTTGCGATCCTTATGTCCTTGTTTAGGGAGCCCATGAATCGTTCCGCATCTCTGTTTGCCTGCAGTCAGCATGGGGCGATCTTTCATTGTTTGACGTTTAGGCTGGTGAGAAGCAGTTTGAGCTTGTGACTAGTGAACGGTGGCCCATTGTCTCTTTTCACTTTTGTTGGTATTCCATGTATGGCGAACACCTTCTTGAGGGTGGTTATAACTGACATAGCATCCGTGGATTTGATATGCTCCACCTCTGGGTATCTACTGAATACATCGATTAGGACGAACAAGTACCCTTCCCCCGCGATAGTGCAAAAGTCCACACTCAATGACTCCCACCTTGTTTTGCTCCTGGGTGCGCTTGCTATTGGTTCGGGAGCTACTAGTCTCCTTTATGACTGGCATATTGTGCAGTTTCCCACCAGTTCTGTTATGCGGTTCTGTATCCTTGGCATCCATATTCTGGACTTCAGATAGGTCTGGGTCTTCATGATGCCTTGATGGACCCCATGGAGTAACTTTAGTGCTCTTTCTTCTAGTTTTTCTGGCAGGTCGATTCAGTGTCCTTTCAGTATGATGCCTTCTTCTGATACTGTTAGTTCATGCCGGAATCCGAATAGTGCCTGTAGCTTCTCCGGAGCTGCCGCAGTGTGGTGTGCCACCGCGGACAGATAGTTTCTCCAATGACCTGACTGGATGGTCTGTTTCGTGCGTTGCAGGCAGGCATCTGTCATTGTTTCTTCTGCCATTTTCTGCAGCGTTAGTGCTCGTGGATGTGCACAGGCTATCACATGGCACACGTGTTCCTCTGTCTCGACGGTATGTTCTTGTTTGGTGGCGGGTCGGGGGTGGCGAGACAGGTAGTTGGCAGGGTTGTCTGCTCCAGCTCTGTATGATACGCCGATGTTGAATGGCTGCAGTTGGAGAATCCACTTTTCCAGCCGCACTGGGGAGGGGGGTCGGGGTGGGGCTGATACGTTGAAAATAGGTACCAGTGGTTTATGGTCCATGAATACTTTTGCTGGTTGTCCTAGAAGATATACCCGGTAGTGACGGCAGCCCCATAGTATCGCCTGTGTCTCCTTTTCTATATGGGCATAGTTTGGTTCGGTTTTGGTTAATGCCCAACTGGTAAAAGCAACTGGGTACAAGGTGCCCTCTCTGTCCACTTGGGTGAGCACAGCTCCCAGTCCCACAGGGCTGGCATCCACCAGCAGTTCTGTGGTGCGGTCAGTATCGAAGAACGCCATCTTGGTAGTGCTTGATAATGCGTCTTTGATGCGTTGGAATGCATGTTGGTGTTGTTCTGATGGTTCCCATTGTTTCTCATTCTTGGTAAGTCCTCTCACTGGTGCTGCAATGGTGGGTAGGTCGGGGATAAACCTGGCGCAGTATCTGGTCATGCCCATGCAGCTCCTTACTTTCAATGCTGATGTGGGGGCTTTTGCTTCTTTGATGTTGGAAACCTTGACCGGGTCGGGCGATACGCCGTCTGAGTTGAACACGTATCCAAAAAAGTTTAGTTCATGGTTGTCAAATTTGCATTTCTCTGCGTGTAATGGGAGGCCGGACTCCTCTAGGGGTCGTAGGGCTGTGGCCAGCCGCTCGTGGTGTTCTTCACTCGTGGTTCTGTACACTAGGATGTCATCACTGATGTTGGTGGTTCCAGCGGGGCCATTGAGTACTCTGCTGATTTCGTTCTGAAAGACCTTCGCAGCTGAGTATATTCCAAAATGTCATCTTTTGTATCTTCGGAGTACAAGATGCAATGACATTTTTGTTATATATCTGGATTCTCGGGAGTAGTTGATGATAGCCGGAGCGTAGGTCGAGTTTGCTGAAAACCTTTGCTCCTGTTATGTCCACGATCAGCTCATCGATTGTAGGAGTGACATGGCGCTCTCGACCGAAGGCTACATTTGGTAGCCGCATATCAATGCATATCCTCACTGCGTTGGGTTGGCGTAGTTTTTGGGCGACAACCTTCGGGGATACCCATGGTGTTGGGCCAGACGTTTTCTCTATTATCTCCTGCTTCTCTAGTTTCTCCAACACGTTCTCGGTGGCCTTCCTCATGTGAAAAGGGACTCTGTGGTGCCGCACTCCCTTGGGCTCCATCATTGGGTCGATGTGCAGTTTGATTGTTATTCCGCGGAGACATCCTATTCCCTGGAATACTTTTTGGTATTTTGTTAGGAGATTGTCTATCTCTGGTGGGATGACACTAAATGCGAAGTGCACTAGGTGTAGCTTCTCAGCGGTGCAACAGCATTGCAGTGTCTCTAGTCCTGCATCTACCACGTATATCCTGGCCTGGCATGTGGTTCCGTTGTGCGCCAGGTCAGATCAGAATTACCCTGCTATGGGTAGTGGCTTCCTGCACCCATACGTGAAAAGTTGTACTCTTTTGTTCTTGAATTTCGGCTTCGGTCTAGTTTGTTGAAGGTATGGATGGCCATGGCGTTCACTGTCGTTCCTGTATCTATAACCACTTTGGTGGGAGTTCCATCGGACAGGATGGTGCAGGATGGTCGCCTAGGTTTCTTCCCTTTCTGATTGTTCTTTGTCTGTTTTATTGCAGAAATCATGTGGATTCGATGCACTCGTCCCTTGCTCTTTTTTATCCACTTTTCATGTCCGTCTGGGGACGTTTCTTCATTTGAGGAGTCTTCTGTATCGCTACTTCTGGGCGATCTCTGCATGGTTCCGACCGCTCTCGCTTTTCCTCTTTTTTGCCGGCTCCAGGTGTCTTGCCGTACCAATCCTTCAGAGGTGTGGGATTCAGGCATACGGATGCAAAGTGATTTAGCCTCTTACACTTCCGACCGGTTACTCCTAGAGCTGCACATGGTTCTCCCTGTGCCAGGGTTCTCCACATCATTTGCATGTGTCTCCCCGTTTTGACGGCCGTCCTGGCCCCATGTTGGTGGTTCGCCTCTCTTTTTGTCGAACCCGGTCTGTCGCTGCTTCTTCCTTTTGCATGTTGTGATGGGCGATGGGTAGTCGCTGCATTGCTGCTTCCATGACCGCTACCTGGTCATCCGTGCTCTCCCGGAGTCTCCCCATGGCTAAGATGCGGTCCAATGGGATGTTTCTCTCTGACAACACCGCCCTGCGCAGTTTGTCCGATGCCAAACCATTGATGATCTGTAGACGGACAGCAAACTCTTCGTCTGGGAATTTGCGTCCTAGCGCTAGCTCCCTTAGTCGTGCATGGAAGTCATCAATGGGTTCCTCTGTTCTCTGACTTGTCATGCAAAATTGGAATTGCTCATAGCCTGGGTTCAATTCAGGCTTGAACTTGTTGTTTAGTGCTACTTTTGCTGTATTATACTCATCTGAAGGTGCTTTGTTTGGAAGCGTGTTGAACAGACAAGGCACAGAGGCACCAATATTCAGCAGTAATAGGGTGCGTTTCCTTCTCCCCTTAATGATATCTCTGGTTTGTAGGTGCAGTTCGAACTGTTGGAGCAATATTCCCCATCTGAGGGCCGCCCCAGTGGTGTATGGGTTGAAGGGTCTCACAAAGGTTGCCTGGGTAGTGTTGTGGCCTTCCAGTCTCAACGTTTTGTCCCTTAGGTGTTCGCCACTGCTGCCTGTTCTAGCTGGGCTGACTTGTGGGCTGGCCATCCCTGCATTGGTTTGCTGGTCTCTCTTGCGCATGTTTGTTAGTTTTATGGACTGCACACTTACTTTACGCTTTTGCCTCCATCTTCAGTCTGCTCACTTGGTCTTTGGGTTAGCAATCAGTGCTCCTACTTCGTTCTGTAGTTTTCCAACCTGTTCGCTGGGGGCAGCTGCTATGTTCCAGTTGCATTGGTTGGTAGTGTTGTATATCTTTTTTTTTTCAGCCCCTCTTGTGCCTTTCCAGAAACTGTGCGTGGGGTCCGGCCTTGAGGTTTTCGTTTTGCGTTGTGTATATATATATATTTTTTTTTCCCAACCCCTCTAGTGCTTGTTCTGGCAACTGTGCGTGTGGCTCAGCATTCAACTTCTTCACGCGGCGGGGCACACGTGGTCTCTGACCAGATCCTCGTCGCCAGTGTGATATTCTTTCATCCGACCTCCGGGGCAACCTGGGAGGTTGGATTGCATACGCACGCTCACACATGCACACAACAAGGACCACACAAGAAATACGTCCGAGACTTGTGGAAGTGTACTCAGCTTATCCCTTCTGGGGCAAAGCCATCTTTATTTTTGCCCTGTCACGTAGCACGGGTCTCCCCTCGCTCAGATGACCAGGGTCACATTGTATACACCACTATAAGTACTTTTTGTACTTTTGGGCAGGTCTTTGCAACATGTGAGGGTTCGCCAATGACTTCTGTGAAATGCCATAATCAACAAGTTCTAAACCAGACTCTCAATGCGGGGGAAAAAATGGCTACTGTGCTGAAAAAATTACATACTGCAGAACCAATCACAGCCTACTAACTTACAGCATATCCAATCAGGTTCTAACAGCAGAAAACACTAGACACCCACAAGCAAGTAGTGGACATGTTTTTTCTAACCAAACGTAATTATTATAGTAACTTGTTTATTTTAAATAAAAAATACATTAAAATGTGTAACATACATTTAAATTTGTAGTAAATATATTTTAAAGCATCAATCTAGTCAAATAACGTTTTAATAATATTAAACACATGGCAGCCGCTATGTTGGTAGAAAACATGGCTGACAACTTCACCACACGGTAGAAAATCAGCCAAAGTATGCAGAAAGGCGTGTGTTTTGCCCACAGATGGGTAGACAAGGAAGGAAAATCCTATATTTAACTTAGAGATGGGTGTAAATGGTGGGAAGCATAGGCCAAACAACACATATCCATCCTCATATGCCAACCTGCATTTAAAAGCCTTACAACAAACCTGCATCCAAAGCCCCTATTTCAAGCTCTCATGTTCAAGCTCTTATTTTAGTGACAATAGTTTCGGCTTTCTAGGTAGCGGTTTCAGCGCCACCAAATAGCCAAAACTAATAAGGGAACCGAGCCAGTCCCGCCAGTTACCGCCCGATTGCGCTTCTCGACGCTGATAGCAAAGTATTTGCATCGATTGTTTAATCTCATTTGGAAAAATGGGCAGCTGGCACGGGAAGACTCCCGAAATGGTAGAATGACTTGAGGCATAAGATGGGGACAGGACAGTGGTCAACGGGCTAGAGAAAAACAGTGTCCAGAACTTGGGCTGGGAAGGGAACAATGATGTGATATATGGAGCCTCGTTAGACTGAACCGCGGCTTTTGACTCTTTGGATCGTGGTAGGCTTTGGAAAAAACGATTAGCCTGGGGAATTTCACTAGGGCTTCTTAGATTGAGGGGTCAAGTCCTAAATATTGAAGTGGGGGGACTCATCAACAAACCCAATGGGATGTGACGTCACCCGAAATTAGATTGGCTTTGCATAACCACCCAAATTGCACAGGACGAATGACATTTACCTTTCTTAAACTCTACACACACACAAAACCAAGAGAGGATATTTTCTTTTAATAGTGTTTTTGAAAACATTAAAAGGTGTGCATGTTTTAAACTCCAAGAACCAATACACATGTTTTCCCTGGAACTTGCAGTACCGAAATGGGACATTTCACCTTTAGTTGTTCGTTATTCTTCGTCAGGTTATATAGTGCAGTGGTGAAGTGTTCGACCTGCAAACCTGATTACTGCAGTTTGATCCCTGAGGTTGGCTTTAGTTCATAAATTCAAAGAGGACATTCAATGTTTCTCATTTTTGCTGAGGGCGAATGAGTCCACGCTCTGAAAAAAGTGGGTGGACTCTGTCCACCAGCGTGCACCCTCGACTTAGATTGATTACTGGTCTTTATTCACAAACTGAAATTCAGGTCCGATTGAACAGGTCGGCAGCCCTGTCAAGACAAATTTCAAATGTTCGGGGGGTAAGACAGGAATGTATTTTTGCCACTTGTCTTTTTAATTGATATCTTTTGGACATTGAGGATGTCTTGCTCCCTGCTTCATTTATTGCCTCAAGACTGCAGCACTTACGATTTCATTGGTTGGCCTATGCGTATGACGTCTTGCTTTTTGATGTCACTGCTATTGGACTTCAATGTCTCATGAAACAATTTGCCCTATACATGGAACAGCATGCCCTAATGGTCAATCCAGCGAAGTTTAAGGTGATACGGTTCAGAAATAGGTGCAAATTCCAATGGCCTTTTGGGAATGTAGTTGTCTCAAGTGTTGAATTGATGATCCACTTGGGATTTTTTTGTCAATGCTACGCTTTGCCTGAGCAGCATCTATCCATGATGTGATGATCGTTCCTTTAAGTTGGCGGCACAAACAAAAAAGATCGACTCACAATTTGGATAGTTCTCTCTAATACCGGCAATTCAATACCATGAGACCAAGGTTATTTCGAAACTGGTTTATGGTATTGAAATGTACCCACTTTCCATGTTGGATCACTTATTGGTCCTGGAAGGAAAAATGTGGATAAGAATTCTGAATCTGCCAAAGAGCTTTCTGGTGGCTACCATACAATTACGATCTTGGTATTACATCTCTTAGAGCTAGAGCTTACTGTAAAACTCTAATGCTCCTGTGTAACATTTTATGTCATTTAGAGGAATCCCTATATGGGGAGTGAAGATTCTCTTATACCAACATGATTGGCTTGTAACTATGGATTTATTACGCTCATATCCATCTTTAATTCATTTAAGAAACAATTAAAAAAGGAACAGTATTTTGGCACCTTTCCTTAGTATTTATCCTGACACGTCCACTTGAACGCTCTTCTTATGTTCAGATGGAACTTGTTCCACTCAAAACAAGTCCTTCTAAGATATGGTGAGATCTCGTCTGACCAAAGTATCTGTAGATTCTGACAGACTCACTTGAAACCATTAAACATCGGGTGTTGTAATGTGAAGCAGTAACGTATTTACGAACAGTGTATTTGGGAACGTTTTTTAAATATAATTTAGGGAACTGTGAGGACTTGACTGGGCAGCACTGTCTCGCTGGTCGCACTACCTCTGCAGTGATTGGGATTACTGGTTTTATTAGAGCACTGAAGTTACATGAGTTTTAAGGTAATGTATTTTAAACTATGAGATGATCAAGAAATTACAGTAGAATAATGAAGGTAGAAGAGTTTTAAAATGAGTTGTTTTTATGGTATGAATGTTTATGAAATTGTGCATTTAAATCGTATTTTAAAGTAATTAAATATTCATTTAATAGCTTTCTTCAGGTGGTTATGTAATGTGCATTATTAAGGGTTCATATTTTCTACCAAGAATAACATTTTTTTTTAAAATAAGCTTTTCTAACAAGGCAAAGAGCGCTGCAATTTCTGCACACCGGTTTGAGAGCAGCAGCAACCCTTTTAGAGATGAGACATTGGGTTCGCGTATTTGATTGAACCAATTCAAACCAGACAACAAATCTGAGTTAATTGGTGGAATGCGCATTTTATTCAGGGATGACTGGTCAGGGAAATCTGTACAAACCCAGTATTTGCACACAAAGACATTGGCCTCATTACGAGTTCAGCGGTAACCTGCTGGTGCTACCGGCGGGTTGTCGCCAAACTCATAACACTGTTCTGCCGCCTGATATCCCGGTGCCACAGAACATTACAAGTCCCAGGGCCCGGGATGTCAGGCGGCAGAAAGTGTAAGTCCCCATTCCCGTGGAGTTCTATAGGGCTCCACGGGAATGGGGACACAGAAGCACCAGCACCGTTAGCAACGGTGCCGGTGCTTCCATGAAAACCATGCCTGCAGGGGCCAGTGCCCTGGGCAGGTCAGACCTGCCGGGATCAACATCCCCGGCAGGCATACTTCAAGTCTGGCTGTCCGGAAAGGGTGCCGGTACGCTGCTACCGGCACATTTATTTCCGTACCACCATGCTTGTAATGAGACCTTTGCCTGCTGAAAATGAACTTAATAGGGCTGCCACCAATATGTAATATGTTGCCGCTATAAAGGTGCATACAGTTATAATAATTAGTTGTTTAAATAGCACTTTAGTCTAAAGCGCTATACATAGGACATATATTCATGCATTACTATTATTACCCAATCGAAATTGGTACTCATTTATCGACCTCGGAAGGATGAAAGGCTGGGTTGGCCTGCAAGGGATTCAAACTTGCAAACTGCAGATCAAACACAGATCACAGCATCAAGCGTTTAACCTGCGGAGCCATTTTACCGGCTTACCAGTTGTGACAATGGCCCCTGTCTAACTTTGGGGACCAACCATTGATGGCCAAAGGAGCCACGTTCTGCTGCAAGCCAGTCAAGGCCGGACCCTTATCAGGGATCTCCAGACCAACCGTACTAGCTTCTCACGCAAAGGCAGGTGGCAGTCACATGAGTAGACCCACAAACACCAAAGACCACAATGGAAAGATGGTCAAGTCCAAAACCCTTGACGATACCGCTAATGCTAGTATTGATACTCGCAGAGAGACCTTACAAATCCCTAGCCAGACTCAAATGCACAGTGTAGGAATGCATTAATTTCCTTTAAAAGGAACAGAGTTGCATCATTCTGAATTCAACGGCAAGTGTGCAAATATATTTCTTTCTCTGACACTGCTGCTGAAGGAACATTTTGAGAGCATAGCATGAGTCACACTAGCAAGTCACACTAGCACAGACGCTGGGAGTCATATAGATATACATTTGCAGTTGACACACAAACAGAATGAAAGACAAGTGTGCACTAGGACCCCAACCAGTCCATAGAGCTGGGGGTTGCCCAATAGCACTTTAAGATGAGGAAGCAGCACCCGTGAGATGGATGGGGATGCAGATTAATACTCTAGCATCAGATCAATAATGACAACTCAATAGTTTGGCAAAGGGAGTCCGTTTAATGACAAGTACAAAAAACGGGGAGTTCGTGAACATCCGCAATCGCTCGATCTTCCTTCCCGCTTCAACAACTCCAAAGAACTTCATAAAAAACACCTCTTTCATACTAAACACTCATAATTACTGACGTGTAACGCTTACAATGTTGCATGCAATTCGGTTGGTCATAGGAAGGTAACTTGAATATAGGTACTATATCTATATATGGTAATAAAGTGAGGGGATTGGATGAACAGTGTCAGGTGGAGCTTCTAAGCCCTTCCTTCAAAATAGCTTCTGTAGACGTCACTAAAAGTACGACGTCTCATTGGTTCTTCTAACTATAGGACCCTAGATTACTTGGTCCACTATGATTGGGTTGGCATCAACCCCACTCATACTTTTCCACCAGCCTAGCAGCGTGCAGAGTAGCCGGCCAGGTGCAGGGAGCTTGGCTGCTCCCCAGTTTCCCTCCAATTATTGCAACAATCACTCATCACTTCAGTGGTCATGTGTCAATTATTTCTTTGTATTTTGGCCTCGAGACTGCTTCTTGGTCTGGAAAAGTTCAGATATCTGTGCATGGCACAAGGCCACGCGTAGGTGTGAAAGTTTCATCCCTTCTGCTTGCTCGGTCAAGTGATTCCGACTCCGTGAAATCATCTTATTCTTCATGTAATTCGTGTATTTGATTTAATTTCGTCAGCCATCTGCCTCCTGTGGCTTATCTTGACCTTTCAGAATAGGATACTCTGTTCTTCTCCTTATTAATTGTATCCACTGTTGGGCTATTTCAGCTGGTAAGACCTTGGCTTCTTGGCATGACTTGCCTTCGTCTGAGTTTCTCTCTGTCCTTAATTCTAGATTTTCCTGTTGCGGAGCTCTTTTCATGAGACCTTGAGTAACCTTTGGTTGGTTCTGCTCTTGTGCATAGTGGAATTATACTTATATAAAGTTCTTTTTCTCGAGGTAGATATGTATAGGTGGTGCTTGCCGCAATCTATCTTACTACTAAGCTTAGCAAGCCTCACAAGTTTCTTAGCTTTCTTGCGGTTCCTTGCATATGTACACGTGTAAACTGGCTGAATATCTTAATCACGCTCTCGGCATAAGCTTCTTACATTTGACATCACTCATTTCACTTTAAACTCAGGATGTCACTTATCCATGGTGTTTCGTCTCTTTTCGTCATTCGCAGGTCGTCATATCTTCTATATGCGAGTCAGTCCGGGTTCTTGTGACGTCACCATTCGTCTTCCTTTAGGACTTTCTTGGCTCCTTCAGGCATTGTGTTTTGACAATCGTCATTTTGGCTCACTTGTCGATATGGTTTCCTCAATGGGTACCTTACTGTCCAAGGTTTCTTATATGCAGGTACTTCGGTAGGTGTTGTCAGTCTGATAGGTACTGGGCAGAGCCCCACTGCGGCTCTCTGCTGGTTTATTTGCTCGTCATACGTCACATATTTCGGCGTGAATGTCCCTGGTACTTCAAAATGAGCGGTAGGAGTGTGAATTGTGCTCCTCTACACAACTTATGCAGGTTTCCTGTATGAGTGCTAAAATAAATGAAAACTATTCTTCCACTCCTGCTAGTGTCTCAGGGGTTGCAGAGTTACGATTTCCCCATGGCAAAAATGCTACATTCATACCCAACAGCTTCACTGGCCTATCAAAGGATTTTCTGACACCTGATTTCCACAATGAAAAAAACAAAAGGACCTGTTCAAAGCAGGAAATATCAGCAGGACTCCAAAGGCAGGGTTTTGGTGGGGAGGGAGGGAGACCAGGCACACCCCAGGGCAGGTTTACAATTCACGATTGTGGCAGGCCTTGATATAGGCTCAGGCGAACTCCCTTACAACCCACCTGACCCCGGGCACATAGACCCAATCACATACCAACCCAGCCCACCTTACACAGGTGCAATCTATAAGCACAATCACCACCCAAAGGGGGAAGATGCCAGGCTAAATATGACAGATGGCTCAGTCAGAGAGTGTGTGTGGTGTGTGAGAAGGAGCCAGAGGAAGGCATTTGGAGGTGACTGGAGTGCAACAGGTCTGTTAAGAGGTGAGCTGGGAGGGGATTGTTAGAGGTTGGAAGGAGAGAGTTACCACCTGGACTGTCATGATCTCTGCTTCCAAAAGGTCAGGGTTTTCCCAACTCCCTTGGAAGCAGATCCATAACCCAGGTTCCGAGTGCCAACCAGTCCCAATTGGGACCTTTTGGACCCAGTCCTGGCGCCAGTGGCACCAGGCTCATAAATATGCCCAGTCCCAGCGCTGGAAGCGCCGGGCTCATAATGCTTGGGTGGACTTACCTTCAGCAGACCATGCTGCTTACTTGCCTGCCAGTTGAGCCTCTGATCCTCTTCTGTTTGGAACTACTTTTCCTGTTGGGTGGGGCTGGAGCCACTCCCTAGATTCAGAACACTGGAACTCTTCTGGAAGGCAGGAACTCTTTTCTTACCAGGAACTCTTTTCTTACTTGGGCGTGGCTGTGGAAGGAGACACCTAAGCACTACAGGAGGCTATTTAAACCACACCCGGTGGATGAATCTTGCTTTGCGTTATTCTGCAACCTCTGCAGCAGAACGCTCATCGTGTCTTCTGCATCCGGTCCTGGGCCTAAGGAAAAAGGCTTACCATCCTGAATCCAGTCTTCAGCAACACCTATAAAGACAAGAAAGAACAGGTTAGCATTCCGGCATCTGAAAGGCAAAGGCTTACCATCCTGAATCCAGTCTTCAGCAACACCTATAAAGACAAGAAAGAACAGGTTAGCATTCCGGCATCTGAAAGGCAAAGGCTTACCTACTCTTCGTGCGCTCCGGAGGTCTTCACACTGCATTCCGGCATCTGAAAGACAAAAGTTTACCAACTCTTCGCACGCTCCGGAGGCCTTCGGCGCTGCATCCCGCATCTGAAAGACAAAACAAGGTGCGTTTAAAGACATTGGGGAACTTTAATACTCACGTGCCATTACTCCTTTCCACATCTAATCCAGTGGGTATTCCGGCACCCTGCAGCCGCTCCGAACTCGTACCTGCAAAATAAAAAGACAGTTAGAGCGCATAGTGAAGCAGGCAGCAAGCGCTTACTTACGTGCTTCCAGGCGCTTCTATTCATCACACGGGCTCCATCTTCAACTCACTTCAGCCCGTCATCCGCCATTGCCGGAACCCTGCAAAACAAGAGACATCATTACTAAAGACTTTAAAGACATTTGAATGACTCGAAACTTGCCGTTCGTGCAGTAAACGACGGACAGCAGTCCTCTGAAGTCAAGAGGCCTGCGCTACCTATCCAGTGAAGAAACTGGTTACAGCACCCTGCCCTGAGGCAGATGGAGAGCTCGGCATTCACTTACCTAAGACATCTTACTCTACACGTCAGGCATACAGTGCACAGAGGTCCAGCCCAAAGAGCCAACCGGGTGCTACACATCACCTTTGAAGATACGGTAGTCGCCCAGTCAAGACCGGCGCCTCTGCGAGAATCAGGTGAGCGTTACAGAACGCAAAGCCTACCGCAAAACTCTCGCCCAGGCGCTATGGAAACCTCGGATACTGACCCCCTAGCCCGGTTACTTGGGGAACTAAGGGCAGAAGTGCATGCAGCTCGTCAGGAAACGAATGCTCTAAGAAGGGAACTAATTATTTCCAAGGAGAGAACAGACAATCTTGCTAGATAAGTGCAACAGTCACAAGCCGGACAGACCCCGTTACCCGCATCAGGGGCAAATCTTCCTTCAACATCCTCTATGAATCCAGTGCAGATCAACCTACCTGGGAATGTACCTCTGGCTCCGCCCGAACGATTTTCTGGTGACCCAAAGAGGTTTGCAGTATTTATCAATCAGTGCCGGTTGCACTTCTTATGCCGGCCAGCAGCCTTTCCAACTGATCAAGCAAAAGTAGCTTTTGTACTTTCGTACCTTAGTGGCAATGCGGCAGACTGGTCGATCCCTCTAGTTAATCAAGATGATCCGGTTCTCCATGATTTTCAAGCCTTTCAGCTTAGTATGAAAAAACTGTTCGCAAGACATTCACAGGGGCAGGCCTTGGACAATGAGCTTCTTTCGTTGCGACAGGGTAATCAAGACCTTTTGGCTTATATTGCATCTTTCAATAGGCTAATAGTGGAAACTCAATGGCCTGAGGACAAAAGGATTACGCTGTTTTATAGAGGTCTACGTGGAGAGCTCAAAGACGTTTTAGCCCAAGTAGTGAATCCCCCACAAGACTGTTCGGATTATATAGACTTGGTCGTTCAAATAGATCACAGGCTGCAGAACAGGAAGGCCGATCGTTCCAAGTTTGATGCTCGAGTATTTTCCAAACCGCCAACTCCTTCCAAAGGAGTAGACTCCGGGGAACCCATGCAAATAGGGGGTCTGAAAGGTCCTCTAACACAAAGGGAGCGGGAAAGGAGGAAACAGTTGCAATTATGCCTATATTGCGGAAACTCAGGGCACTTTCTTCGAGACTGTCCGGTGAAACCTGCCAAGAAGGCAGTAGGAGCTGCAGTTACCAAAGTTACAAACTCTGAGCAGGGAAACGACCTCGCCCGACAAGAATAGAGGTCCTCTTGCCGAGCGTGAAAACCAGTTCCGTGACCTCGCATTTCGTGATACCTATGGTCCTCATTAGCCCTGATAATCCGGATCGATTACATGCAATTGAAGCTTACGTCGACAGCGGTGCCATCGGCAATTATGTGGATCATGAAATGGTTTTGAGGATGAATCTAACTCTTTGTCCCAAGGCTGTAAAGGACGTCATTACTACGGTGGATGGTACGGAGATAGCCTCCGGGCCAGTAACGCATACCACTCAAGAGGTGACGCTAGTAAGTCAAGATGGACACCATGAGAAGATCGTGTTCGATGTGATCAAGGCCCCTCAGTTTCAGATTATTCTAGGAATACCTTGGTTAGAGAAACACAATCCTCTGATCGATTGGCGAGCAAGAACGGTCCAGTTTCCAGAATGTGTCTCTACTTGTCACCCTCCACCTGGTGTTGCACTGGCCGCAATTTCTTCAGAGACTCCCCAGTTACCTCCCGAATACCTAGAATACCAAGATGTTTTCCGGAAGGATCAGGCTAACTCTCTACCTCCTCATAGGTCTTATGACTGCCAGATAGACCTGATACCTGGATCTACTCCTCCTTGTAGTAGAATTTATGCCCTCACCGAGCCTGAGAACCTTCACCTTCGACAATACCTGGATCAATACCTGGCAAATGGGTTTATTCGTCCTTCCAAGTCCCCTGCTTCTTCAGCTTTGTTCTTCGTTCCAAAAAAGGAAGGAGACCTTAGAACTTGTATCGATTATCGCTCCCTGAACCAGATCACCGTTAAGAATAGATATCCGTTACCTTTGATCCCTGAACTCCTGGACCAAGTCAGAAAAGCATGCATATATACAAAGCTGGATCTTAGAGGAGCTTACCACTTGGTACGAGTAAAAGAGGGCGATGAATGGAAGACGGCCTTCCGCACCAAGTATGGGCTATTTGAATATCAGGTCATGCCCTTCGGACTTTGCAATGCCCCGGCCGCCTTTCAATATTTTATGAACGATGTCCTCAGAGAGCTCATAGATGTATGTGTTGTTGTTTACATTGACGACATCCTCGTTTATTCTTCATCGGAATCTGAACATCGGAAACACGTGAAAATGGTCCTCGAAATATTGCGTCAACACAAACTTTTCGCTAAGTTGGAAAAATGTGTTTTCAACGTGACTGAAGTTGAATTCTTGGGATTCATATTATCACCTGGCGGAGTGCGTATGGATTCAAAGAAGGTCGATGCAGTTCTCAAATGGCCATCACCATCCTCCGTAAAAGGTGTGCAAAGCATGTTAGGCTTCGCTAACATCTACCGCAGGTTTATCCCCGAATTCTCTCGAATAGTCCAGCCCATCACTGCCTTGTTAAAGAAAAACAAACGTTTTGAATGGTCTACCGAGGCGGAACAAGCTTTCCAGGATTTGAAGACTAAATTTATCTCTGCACCAATCTTAAAACACCCTCGCCCCGAACTCCCCTACATCGTGGAAACTGATGCTTCAAGCCTTGCCATGGGGGCAGTTCTATCACAAAAGGACCCGGTAACCAATCAGTTGCATCCCGTGGCATTTTGGTCCCGCAAATTCTCGCCTCCTGAAATCAATTACACGATTACTGACAAGGAACTTCTGGCTATCAAGTCTGCCTTTAAGGCTTGGCGGCATTATCTGCTGGGGGCCCGACACACCGTTACTGTGATTACGGATCACCGAAACCTGCAATATTTGAAGACCGCAAAAGCCCAATCCTCTAGACAACTCCGTTGGGCATTATTCTTTGCCGAGTTTGACTTCATAATTACCTATCGACCTGGTACAAAGAACGGTAAAGCCGATGCCCTTTCTCGGATGGGAGTGGAAGAACACTTGGTCAACCCTAAACCTGTACCAATCATTCCCGAACAAAGAATTCTGGGTGTAATCGCCACAGAATCCATAGAGGAAGTTAAGGATAAAGCCAGGCAACTTGTAACTCCAGCAGACATACAGAATTGGCATCTGCAGGGAAAGGACTTTGCAGTAAAGGACAACTTATTGTATTTCCAAGAACGATTATACCTACCCAGCACAGATTTACAGAAAAAAGTAATCTCTTGTTATCACGACTCTTTAATGGAAGGTCATCCCGGTATAGCCAAGACCTCAGAAAAGATCAAGCGCTACTTCTGGTGGCCGTCTTGGAAAAAAGATATCAGAGACTTTATAATGTCCTGTGGAGTATGCGCCCAAAACAAGAGTCAAAAGGAAAGACCAGCAGGCCTCTTACGCCCTATTGACATCCCACCTCGCCCTTGGCATACGCTTTCTATGGACTTCATCACCGATCTACCTCCATGCTCCGGATACAATACGATTCTAGTAATCGTGGACTTATTCTCCAAGATGGCGCATTTCATTCCGCTCAAAGGCTTGCCAACAGCAGCAACTCTGGCCCGAGAATTTCTCGAAAACATCGTCCGACTGCACGGTTTTCCTTCGGTTCTAATTTCGGATCGAGGTAGTCAATTTATTTCTCATTTTTGGCGAAGTTGCTGTCGGTCGGCTCAAATTGATGTGAGACTATCGACCAGTCACCACCCTCAGACCGACGGACAAACTGAGAGGACCAATCAAACTCTGGAACAGTATTTACGCTGCATGCTGCAACAAACTGAAAAAACTTGGAAAGATATCCTTTGGATAGCCGAGTATGCCTACAATAACTCTGTCCATTCGGGAACTGGGAAAACCCTGTTTTTTCTTTTGTACGGCAGTCACCCTCGAACCTCGGAGTTGGATCCCCTCCAAGATCTTGAAACACCAGCAGTAGACTACCTGCATTCTACAATCAACCAAGCCTTTAAGGAAGCTGTTTCTCACCTTCAAAGGGCTAAAGAACAATACAAGAAAGGAGCAGATCAACATCGGAAGGAAGCCCCTCACTATCAAGTAGGGGATCAAGTCTGGTTATCCACCAAATATCTATCTCTAAAAGGGCCACGCACATTCAACCCAAGATACCTTGGTCCCTATTCCATCACTACCATAGTAAACCCAGTAGCGGTCAAGTTGGACTTGCCCCCGCACATGAAGATACATCCGGTCTTCCACGTCTCTCTATTAAAACCCGTGCAACCTCAAACCCGACTAACCAAATCTCCAAAACCTATCCTAGTGGATGGAGAACTCGAGTTTGAAGTCAAAAGCATTCTGGACTCCAAGATCTCCAAATCTAAACTATTCTACCTAATTGACTGGAAAGGCTACGGCCCCCAAGAGAGATCCTGGGAACCTGCTGAATATGTCCACGCTCCTCGCCTAATCAAAAGATTTCACCGAACATTTCCCGACAAGCCAAAACCCCCGGAGAAGCCCGGTTTGGGAGGGGCCTTGAGGGGGGGGTACTGTCATGATCTCTGCTTCCAAAAGGTCAGGGTTTTCCCAACTCCCTTGGAAGCAGATCCATAACCCAGGTTCCGAGTGCCAACCAGTCCCAATTGGGACCTTTTGGACCCAGTCCTGGCGCCAGTGGCACCAGGCTCATAAATATGCCCAGTCCCAGCGCTGGAAGCGCCGGGCTCATAATGCTTGGGTGGACTTACCTTCAGCAGACCATGCTGCTTACTTGCCTGCCAGTTGAGCCTCTGATCCTCTTCTGTTTGGAACTACTTTTCCTGTTGGGTGGGGCTGGAGCCACTCCCTAGATTCAGAACACTGGAACTCTTCTGGAAGGCAGGAACTCTTTTCTTACCAGGAACTCTTTTCTTACTTGGGCGTGGCTGTGGAAGGAGACACCTAAGCACTACAGGAGGCTATTTAAACCACACCCGGTGGATGAATCTTGCTTTGCGTTATTCTGCAACCTCTGCAGCAGAACGCTCATCGTGTCTTCTGCATCCGGTCCTGGGCCTAAGGAAAAAGGCTTACCATCCTGAATCCAGTCTTCAGCAACACCTATAAAGACAAGAAAGAACAGGTTAGCATTCCGGCATCTGAAAGGCAAAGGCTTACCATCCTGAATCCAGTCTTCAGCAACACCTATAAAGACAAGAAAGAACAGGTTAGCATTCCGGCATCTGAAAGGCAAAGGCTTACCTACTCTTCGTGCGCTCCGGAGGTCTTCACACTGCATTCCGGCATCTGAAAGACAAAAGTTTACCAACTCTTCGCACGCTCCGGAGGCCTTCGGCGCTGCATCCCGCATCTGAAAGACAAAACAAGGTGCGTTTAAAGACATTGGGGAACTTTAATACTCACGTGCCATTACTCCTTTCCACATCTAATCCAGTGGGTATTCCGGCACCCTGCAGCCGCTCCGAACTCGTACATGCAAAATAAAAAGACAGTTAGAGCGCATAGTGAAGCAGGCAGCAAGCGCTTACTTACGTGCTTCCAGGCGCTTCTATTCATCACACGGGCTCCATCTTCAACTCACTTCAGCCCGTCATCCGCCATTGCCGGAACCCTGCAAAACAAGAGACATCATTACTAAAGACTTTAAAGACATTTGAATGACTCGAAACTTACCGTTCGTGCAGTAAACGACGGACAGCAGTCCTCTGAAGTCAAGAGGCCTGCGCTACCTATCCAGTGAAGAAACTGGTTACAGCACCCTGCCCTGAGGCAGATGGAGAGCTCGGCATTCACTTACCTAAGACATCTTACTCTACACGTCAGGCATACAGTGCACAGAGGTCCAGCCCAAAGAGCCAACCGGGTGCTACACATCACCTTTGAAGATACGGTAGTCGCCCAGTCAAGACCGGCGCCTCTGCGAGAATCAGGTGAGCGTTACATGGACAGAGGTATACTGAAGAAGTTGGGGAGAGAGAGTTACCATCTCAAGAGGTATACTGAGGAGGTTGGAGGGAGAGAGTTACCATCTGGAGAGAGCAATATTGAGGAGGTCAGAGGGGGAGCGTTACCATCTGGAAAGAGTTATACTTAGGAAGGTGTAGGGAGAGGGTTATCATCTAGAGAGGACGATGTAGGAGAGAACCCTTGCCACCCGGGAAAGTGGACAGAGAGAATCTAGAGGGGAACATAGAGTTACAAGACCTATGGAAGTCGGTGGAGAGCAGGTACCCCTACTAGCCAGAGAGTCCAGAGAAGTTACGGGAGACCAGGTCAGTCCATGGCAACATTTAGAGGCATGAGGAGGTGGTGCAGCTTCCCAGATGGGTAGGGAGGCTATGTCAGGGGTAGCTAAGAGTAGAGCATCTAGGCAACATGGATTCAAGAACAGGGAGGTGATCAAGTAACAGGGAACACCCATGACCGACCCTAGAATGCTGTGAAAGTGGACTGCTCCTGGGAAAGATTCACATTTAACTCCAACTTCTAAAAGACACTTTAAGGACTTGTCAAACCAGTGACATCTTGGCCCCGGATGGAATGGTGGCAGTGTCGAGTTACAGTATGTATACCAGCACATTATGATGTTGTTGAGTGCATAGTATACCCAATCAAGCCTACATGAACCAGGGAAATAAATGGCTATTCATACAAGGTCATGTGCAGCCCACTTAAGCCAGATGAAACACTAATTCTCAGTCAATATCCATGCCGCCACTTTGCACCAGCGATAATACTGGTAACCCTTACCTACCTATTTGTTGCCAAAACCTTGAGACATCCTTGGTGTGAGAATAAAACATGTGTCTGCGAAAAGGCATTATTTATTTTAAGAATGGTCTTGGACATGCATAAGGTGTAGTCTCCTGCTCTTCAAACAATGCAGCTTGGGGGGCAGTACCCTCAAACAGCTGTTTGGAACTAGGTCTAGCAGCTTGTACAAGAACATGCTCACTAGCATGTGAGGCGAGCTGTGTGAACTCCCCACCTTAATACGTGGGGGAAAAAGCCACCAGAGACTGAGCTGGTATGGCTGCTACCCAATGTGCTTGCCAGAGAAGGATCCCGCCAGCCCACTGTCCACCAGAGACACATTATATTAAATCTGAATGCAACCCTCTATCAGACAGAATGGTAGGACTTCAACTACCAGAATGTCTTACAGAAAAGAATAACAGTCCGCAGATCAGAATACCACACTGGTGAGGATCAGATAATGATTTGGAGAGTTTGTGAACACCGAGAAAGAGGCTCTACTGGCTTACTGTGAAAGAAAGGGAAACAAAGATGATTGCAGACCTCACACTCGAGGGCATACAACGAAAGATGCTGGGCCTAGCGGCAGGAGCTTGTGCGATGCTATGGAACCTCAGCCGGTTTCATTAATGAATCCAAGAAGGAGCCGCACACCACAGATTCCTTTAAAGCCCTACCTTCTCTCATTGGCCTCAGTAAAGACACACAGACAATTATCCAATACGAAGTCCCAGCTAATAAAATAATAATGAAAGAAGTTAAGAAAAAAAGGGAGAATAACTAATCCACAGGAAACTTGTATATAGCAGTGGGCAATAACGTACCCTCGTCCAAGGAGTATAAAAGGGACTGGAGAAAGACAGTGAAGAGAGAATCTGTTACGAGGCAGTCATGTCCACTCCTGTACGCTTGACATAAAGGAAGATCTTAGAAGGAATTATACCATAAAGGAGTACTGTTCAGAGGAAGACTGTGCTTGCTTGGTGAAGTCTTGAAGACTCCAGACTGAAGGCGTCCTATGTCTCGAGGCCCCGGAAGGAGAAGCTGATCAAAGTACTGACAAATCAACTCCCAAACCAGTGGGAATTGGAAAGCTAGAAACTGAGGCGGGAAAAGAGAGTAGAAATGTAGGGGCCGGAGGGAAACATAGTATCGACTGCTTGACAAGTAGGGGGCAGGCAGAAATATTGCTCTTGGGAATCCTGTTAAATAATGTGGTCCAGGGCGGCCTGTTATTAACTTTGACTGAAGGCCAAGGTATAGGAGGGCCCTGCTGTATTTGTATTTGTATTTATTTACTTATTGAACTCTTTATGCCAAGGTGCTGTACAAGTTGAGAAAGTGGAACAACAAAAACGTAGAGCAAAACACTTTTCACAAAGGTAGGTTGCATTAACCTGCCAAACAAAGTAAACAGGATTTTCAGCAAGATTGAAAAGTTGTAAAGAAGAGGAGGACCATATGGAAAAAGCAAGAACATTCCAGTGTGTTGGACCTAGTAAAGCGAAGGAATGAAACCACGACTGACCACATGGCTACTTAGGGCCAGCAAGAAGAAATTGAGATTGGGAATGTAAAAAGACGAGGAGGGGATTAAAAAGAGACAAGAAAGATAAACTGCGAGGAAGATCAAACACATTTTAAGAAGATAGTAAGAAAATCAAAGAGAAGGTGAGACTCAAATGAGGACCAGGATAATTAAGGCAGACATAGAGGTGCAAAGTGCAAGACAGAAAGTGAGTACAGATTGAAATGTTGAAGACAGATTAAAGAGGAGCAAGTGGGTAGTCCTAAAAGTAGCGGGGAACTGCAGAAAATATGAGAAAAAATCAATGTAAAAATACATAGTGTATTTGCTTCAAAAGAAAAAAGGGGACATATTTCATGACTGTTAAAGAGACGAAACTGACAAACGCAAGAAACATTAGAATTGTGGGAGAACAGGAGAGGGACTCCAAGATTATGAGCAGAAGGGGGGAGGGAGGAGGCTGGTGAAGGGGCAGAGCAAATAGTAGAAGATGGGAAGAAGAGCACTTCAGTCTTGGAGGCGTGTAGGTGGAGAAAGCGAGAGCAAATCCAAGATTGAATTTCAAGGAGGCAAGTAGATAGAGGAGAATACAGGCTGGCAGAAAAGGTTAGAAATAATTGGGAGTCAACAGCATAGAAAAGAAATGAAAAGCCAAATTTAACAATGCTGGAACAAAGGGGAGAGGTGTAGAGAGAAAAGAGATGAGCGCCAAGGGCCTAACTTTGAGGAATGTCAAATTGATAGGGCAGGGATGGAGAGCAGTTTCCATCCCAGGAGCCTTAGAAAGAGCGAATAAACAAGTAAGAGCAGCACTGTTATAGGACATAGTTAGAGATGCCCAAGGAAGAAAGTGTGCCAAGCAACGTGGGTAGTCGATGGTGTCAAAGGCGGCAGAGACTTCTAGTAGTTTGGCAACATGGCAGTTACAGAGTAATATGTTAATTTCTGCAAACAGCCTGCTGGAACCCAAAATGTCCAAAAGCCATGGGCTTCCTTAAACCTGGGCAACCCTGAGGAAATTACATATTATGGTGTACCCCAAACAAGGCGGCAGATTAATACATACATATAGCGCCTCATTACGAGGAGGGCGGTAAGTGGTTAACGGCGCCGGTAAAGGTGCCGGAGCCGTCAACCCCTTACCACCCCATTACGAGTTCCGCTCACGGGACCCGCTAAGGACGCCTGGTTCGGGTAGTCAGGCGGCAGATTCTGTGTTTCCTGCATACAATTAAGCTGTATGAATCCCCGCCTTATAAAACACCAATGAGGGAAATTAAGAAAGAGAGACTAACCAATCCACAAAGAGTTTCATATAGCAGTGGTGAAAACCTACCAGAAGCTACCATAAAAACATTCCCTAGACCGAGTAGTATAGAAGGGTCTGGTGAAAGGCAGTGAAAGAGAATCCCAGAGGAGAAAACAGGCCCAATCATGTTCAATTGACACTCAGGGGTGGACTGGCCTATAGGGAACTCTGGAGATTTCCCGGTAGGCCTCTGCACCCTGGGCCTCTTTTGTATTTTATTTTCCAAATGTTCTCATAGGAAAAGTGTTGGGGTTGCTAAAAATGTGTAATATTGGGCCACTCTAAACATTATTTCCAGGGCCCCTTTTGGTTCCTAGTCCACCCCTGTTGACACTAGGTGGATCCTGGAAGGAATGATACCCGAAATGAGTACTGCTTGGGGGAAGGCTGTGCTCCATTGGAGAATACTTGAAGACTCTAGACTTAAAGCAGTCCAGACCTGGAGGCCCTTGAAGGAAAAGCCAGTCAGAGTATTGGGAAAGCACCATTAAAAACCGTGTGGGAATTGACCTGTCGTATGAGGGGCACACAATATCGACTGACTGACAAAAACCCTAATGAGGGGAGTGAAATAGCCATTATTGCTGTTGGGAATCCTGGTAAATTCAACCGCTCAGGAGGGACCTATCATGAACTCTGAAAGCCGATGTCTATGAGGTATCTGGTTGAACCCTGAGAAGAACCCGGCCCAGGAGACAGCTCTTATTCATTCCATTGTAAGACTCTCAAGGTTCCGAAGGGGCCTGTCGCCCATTCTGACATCCATGGTCCAAGAATCATGTAGGCGTCATTGATCCCGACTTCCGGGGAGGCATAAGGGTTCTCTTACAGAACCATGACGAGATCCCATTTGAGGTCCCCTGTGGGGTCAGAATTGGCCAAGGGATTCTTGATAAAGCTCTATTTCCTCATTTTAAAGAAAGTAAACCAGAGGAGACAGAGAGGTACCTTAGGCTTTGGGGAAGCTGATGAACAATCAAGCACTGGAGAGAAAAAGGAAGAAGAACCTACCATCTATCCCGACCTTTCATTTGCCAAGCGAGATTACCCAGATCTCGCTGATGCTTTCTTACAAGCAATTCCTGAAGAAGAGGGTGTAGAGAAGAGAAGCCCTTTCTTCTTCTTAAAACAA
The DNA here is from genome assembly GCF_040938575.1 of Ambystoma mexicanum. Classification (NCBI taxonomy): domain Eukaryota; kingdom Metazoa; phylum Chordata; class Amphibia; order Caudata; family Ambystomatidae; genus Ambystoma; species Ambystoma mexicanum. The sequence continues at coordinate 305,398,778 of NC_090934.1, read as the reverse complement.
GGATAACTATATAGAAAAGAAACATCCACAGAAGGATTGAGTACAACCCAGTTAGTAATCCCTAAAACCCAACGAAAGATTGTGCTAGAGATTGCACATTCCTATCTGACCAGAGACACATAAGACAATCCAAAACACAGGCACACATCAGCAGGAAGTTTTACTGCCGAAATAGCCATGCTGACATAAAAACCTTTATTCGGACGTGTGAAATATTTCAGAAAACCAGTACTCACATCCCCTTGCCTACGATATTTTCCATGTACTTGAGATGTTTATTTTGGGCCTTGTCACTATAATTGGATGTAAGGGGACTTGACAATATTGTTTTCAACTGTTGCGCACAGGCTGCAATCATATGTTTGTTTTGAACATTGTGTCTTGCTCTGCATCTTTACTCTGAATTAGATTTCCCTACAGTGCCCTTCCCCTCCAGCAATAGGGTTCTGGGGTTTCTAGGTTCTGTCTCTCCATCTGACTCGGAGGTGACAGAGATTGGAAATAGGAAGTCCCAATAAGTTTATTGGACAGTTCTTCCTCTGATTCTGCAAAGAAGACACCCACAAATGTCCTTGACACAAATAGTCTCTTTCTCTGGGTCTCTCCCCAGTGTCAATCACAGTCTCTTAAACACACAGACCGTCTTGGATGAATAGCATTCTGCTTGCCAGTAAGAGGTGGCCCCTATGTTGAGTAGCTACTTTCAGGGAATACTCCTGTTAAACTTTCATGCTTGATCACAGTAAGGGGCAGAGAGTGCCCCAGAAGTGAGATAGGTCATCTGGGTCTCTAGGTGCTTGGCCAGTCTCTACATTGCTTCACTGTCCTAGCACCCAAGAACATCTCCCTCTCCTGCTTACCTAACTGATGCTCACTTGTGCCTGGATGCCTGCCTCTAAATCTCAGCTCCAACCATTGAGCTGTCTGTCAGCTAACCTGCTCGCTCTTTCCATCACAATCTAGTTTGTCCGCCCAGTCCTTCCAGACAACAGGTAGAGAGGTGTTGCCCTCCTGTCCCTTCAGATTCTTGCTGGCCCTGTGACTCCAAGGAAATTCCCACTTTCTTATTAGGACTGTAATCCCCTACTCCTCCAACTAAGGGCTATTTCACCTTGCCACCCTCGTTCCTTCATCTTCCCGAAATTCTACCTATTTCTCACTCTCTCTGGGTAGCTTTTCCTCTTGGCTTTGTTCTCTCTCCTCCTTGCTCTTGAGCTACCATGATTACTGACTCTTTTTCTCCACACTTGTACTTGATGTCCAACCTTTTCCATACTCCCCTATACTCTTGTGGTTATCTTCATCCAACCTCTTTTGTACTCCTTGATATTTTTCTACTCCAGCCTCTGAATGTCCCTCTCCCCTTGGTTTCCTCCTCCTCATCCAACCATCCCTCTGCCATGATGTTCTCTTCCTCAAGCCTTTGTACTTTGCTCCTTCTCTTAAGGTTGTCCTCCTCCAACCTCTAACATTCTTCTCTCCTCCTTGGTGTTCTCCTCTTCCAACCTTTGAACATTTATTTTTCCCTTGAAAACTTTACTCACTCACATAATGTTCTCTTGCTCCAAACTCTGTACTCTTCCTGCACCTTCTGTTCCCTCTGGACCTTTCCCTCCTCCTATACATTCAGCCCTCTCCACTTCTCATTCTGCACCCTCACCTCTCTCTCCACTTGTTCCACCTCCTGCACATTTATCTCTCTCCACACTACCTCCTGAACCTTCAGCTCTCTCTGCACCTCTGCCTCTCTGCATCTGTTCACTCGATACTCCAGACATGCGAATTCAATGTCACTTTTCCCTAGCTTTTATTGAGGCTTGATTCTTCTTCTTGGGCTGGGCTGCTATCTAAGGCCTGCAACTTTGAGGTTAATTGTTCTGAGTCTGACATGTGCTGTGCATTAAGGGTTCAGGCGCATTAAATACCTTGCCTGACATGCGTCACACTCAGTGGATAAAGCCTATAATAGACCAGTTGGTTAACTTGGAACTCGCAGTTGCATGCATGAGTGGTGAAGCATGCATGCAGATTTTGTGGCAGAGGGGTGGCGGTGCTGGTGAGTGTTTGGCACACAGCTGATGGGTGGCAGCACCCACAAGAACAGAATCATGTTGGAAGCACACGTTGGTAATGGGAAGACATTCAAATGACCAGTAGTAGGAATTGAATTAATGTGATGGTCCCCTTTCCCAAGCCCCCAGTGTGGTAAGGGACCAGGGAATCCTCCCTATACTGTCCCCAGGCTGCACATAATATAGTGGGTGGTGGGCTTGGCACCTTAAGTCTCTCTCACACACATCCTCAAGCCAAATGTGGTCACATAATCATGTACATCTACCCCTACCTTCTGACCCCTGTGAAAATGACCCCTACTTTGCAATACATGCTGGCAGTGCGAGGATCCTAGGGGCTGTGGATCCCCCTACGCGCTAGGATGGTGGTATCAGATGAGGTATATGGGATCCCCTTGCACATTGCACTGCTGCATCTTTGCTTCAAAGGGGACTCCCAGAGGATAACCACCTGATTATTGTCCCTATGCCAGGACTAAGAACCCTCTGACCTACCTAGAATTTCAGAAGACTTCTTTAATAATCAAGAAAGCATGTGAACATTGTAAATCTGCAGCAATACCAAAGAGTGAGTACATCCAGAGTGGAAATTCGAACCATGCAACATTTGCATGCCAGAGGCTCGGTTTGCAACCTGTGGAATGGCTAACGTGTATTTTTGGGGAACAGAAAAGGCTCCATCCACAGATTCACTTACAGACACTGTCCTAATGCTGGGGTGTCTAAATAGTTCTATTATAAAAACTTTCAGGGTAGTGCTTCAAAATAGTAAGCCAAATATCTTTTACATGTATTATTAGGTCATCAAGCGTGAAAGAAGAAGGCACAAATCCATCATTCTTAATTGTAATTGAATTCAATTTATTGATTTTTTATATTAACCAAGAAATCATAAGCCATAGCTGGCTAATTACTAAACAGAAAAAGAAACATAAATCCAGTGGTTGGAAAAACAATTAAACAATGGATACTCTCGCTTGTTCAGAAATCACACAGTGAGAGGGTTAGTATCAATTAGTGGTGCAAAAAAACATACATAGTGGTGCAACAGACACCAACAAAAACCGTGAGTGTGGTATGGGTGGGGGATAGAGCAATCACTCTACTCCAGAAAACCCCCGCCACTCTATCTTACCTACCAAGAACATAGACTGCCATAATACTTACATGTCCACTCTTTATAGAATTGTGATTGTTAACACATCCACTCTTTATAGAACTTTAAATGTTAGCATGTCCACTCTTAGATAGAAGCGCCAAATGTGATTGTTAGCATGTGCCACACTTAGATGGAATTTCAGAAATGTGATTGTTAGCATATGCCACACTTAGATGGAATTTCTCAAGTTTAGTCTGTGCCAAATCTAGACAGAAATGTGACTGTTAGCATATGCCACACTTAGATGGAATTTCAGAAATGTGATTGTTAGCATATGCCACACTTAGATGGAATTTCAGAAATGTGATTGTTAGCATATGCCACACTTAGATGGAATTTCTCAAGTTTAGTCTGCGCCAAATCTAGACAGAAATGTGATTGTTAACATGTGCCACACTTGCATGGAATCCTCAAGCTTAGCCTGCGTCGCATCTAGATAGAAATACGATGGTTAGCATATGCCACACTTAGATGGAATTTCTCAAGTTTAGTCTGCGCCAAATCTAGACAGAAATGTGATTGTTAGCATATGCCACACTCAGATGAAATTTCTCAAGTTTAGTCTGCGCCAAATCTAGACAGAAATGTGACTGTTAGCATATGCCACACTTAGATGGAATTTCTCAAGTTTAGTCTACGCCAAATCTAGACAGAAATGTGATTGTTAACATGTGCCACACTTGCATGGAATCCTCAAGCTTAGCCTGCGTCGCATCTAGATAGAAATACGATGGTTAGCATATGCCACACTTAGATGGAATTTCTCAAGTTTAGTATGCGCCAAATCTAGACAGAAATGTGACTGTTAGCATATGCCACACTTAGATGGAATTTCAGAAATGTGATTGTTAGCATATGCCACACTTAGATGGAATTTCTCAAGTTTAGTCTGCACCAAATCTAGCCAGAAATGTGATTGTTAACATGTGCCACACTTGCATGGAATCCTCAAGCTTAGCCTGCGTCGCATCTAGATAGAAATACGATGGTTAGCATATGCCACACTTAGATGGAATTTATCAAGTTTAGTCTGTGCCAAATCTAGACAGAAATATGACTGTTAGCATATGCCACACCTAGATGGAATTTCATAAATGTGATTGTTAGCATATGCCACACCTAGATGGAATTCTCAAGCTTAGTTTGCGCCAAATCTAGGCAGTAACTTGATTGTTGGCATGTGCCACACTTAGACGTAATTCTCAAACTTAGCCCGCGTTGCATCTAAATAGAAATATGATTGTTAGCAAATACCACACCTAGATAGAATTTCAGAAATGTGACTATTAGCATATGTGACTCTTAGCATGCACCACACTTAGAATTATGAACCTATCTTGCGCGGCATCTAGATAGAAATGTGACTGTTAGCATGTACCGGACCTAGATGGAACCCCACAATTGCAAGGACAGCAATGCCAACTAACCAACCAACTAACAATTCCATCCCTCTGCATACACCTCTCAAACTATAACCAAACACAACCACAAGCCTTAAACGCAGCAATCCGCACAAACTTCACAACAATGCAACAACAAAACAAACCACACATAGACTTGCACAACAGCACACGACGACTACGGACCATAAAACACCCCAAGCCCAGCCGACGGACCTACCGGGCTGAGGCTGCCAACAGCACATCACTGCTCTCTTGCACTTTTCCAGCTTATTCCTACTAACCCACCCCCCCCCCTCCCCTTTTCATAGCCCCAGAGCGCCAGGGGACCACTTCGGTGGTGATAGTGCGCGGTACAAATGACCTTTAACATTAACATTAACATTAACATTAACATTGTGCACAATTTATTCAATTGTTCTGTAACACAAAATAGCCCAATTTGTAAGACCACTAGTACGGCTAGGTACACAAGTTAACCAGCTGTATTTTGGGGGGGGACTGAACAATCAAATCAGAGTGTCAATTGAATTGCAAGAGCAGAGGACCAAAACCAACGTGTATTTTTGAACACCATGTAGGTCAACCAAGGCCTTCTTGCATGCTAGGGAAAAGCTTAAGAAACCATTAGAGACTTTGCACCAATCCCACGTCTCATCTCAGAACTAACACAGAACAGGTGACACACATGCCATCAAAACAGGCCTGACTGAACAAATAAAATTCAAGGTGGCTGACCCTTCTCTTGTAGCCTCAGTCTCCAGAGGCTGCGCTCAATTAACAGGTAGCCAGCACAGGGGAGGGCCTAAGCCGCCTAAAAGAATGGCACATTCTGCAGATAATGTGAGTCACTGGAATAGCAAAAGAACAGCGTTTGGAGCAAATTAGTGAACAGAAGGAGTGAGAGGAGTACTTGCTGAAGAAGAAGAAAGATGAGCAGCAAGTGGTGGTGGAGCAAGGGGAGAGGTCCGAGGATGAAGAGGGTTAAGGGGAGAGCAGTTGTCGTTGAAAGGAGAGTTGGAGGAGGAAGTGGAGAAGTGCTGGAGGATGTTGGAAAATATCAGAAGGCGGAAGGGTCGAAGAGTGAGAGGAAGTGGAAGAAGTACGGGTGGATGTTGGAAAACATCAGAAGAGTTGGGAGAGGGAGAAGAGGTGCTGAGGAGGCAGTGAAACATAAGGTGAAGGAAGGGGAAGTAAAAGAGAAGATAGGCATGTTGGAGGAAGTTGAAGATAATTACAGGGAGCTGGCTAGAAGCCTGTTTGGGTTGGTGGAGGAAGTGTACCACAGAAAGCTGGAGGTTGATGGGAGGATCAGAGAGAAAGTCAAGCCTAGGAAAGGTGGTTCTAGGTTAGGGGAGAGACCCCGCTCAGAAGGGGTGGACCACATGCAGGGTAGATGAACGATCGAACAGAGAAGCAATGCAGAGGTTAGGTTGGACCCAGGGCAAGGTCTAGGCAAGGATTCAGCAGGTTGATGGTCTCCAGACCTGACCTCTCCATCTTGCAGAGCTCAGTGTCCTGAACACTCAGCTGGAGGAGCTCCTAGACAATCTGGTGTAGGACACTGTTCATCCAGCTGTAAAGAGCAACAAGGACAACAACCTGAGCCCAACCTAACAGGATGGGGCATCTGGAAGAACTTTGATTAGAGGGAAGGATCCCTTGGAGTAGGAGGAGGGGGACTGTGTTGTTTGACATTGGGAACTTATGTATATACTGAAATAAACTAGTCCTATTTAAGAAGACCTTTCTGCGTCCAAGACTTTTGTAGGCCTTACCTGGCCTTATCCCGACACTCCCCTTTAGGATTTCTAGGTATATGGGTACAGTAACCTCACAGTCATGTGGGTTTTGTGAAGGCCTCATGAACAAGGACACAGACAACAGACTTAAAATTCAAACAAAAGATATTTGTTAAATCAATTGTTAGGATGGTTGAAGGCCTAACTTGCCCTATGCTATGGTGGGATTTTTCTACCTGAACAAAACGAAGGAAAGTCTGCATCATAGAGTTCAACTTAATAGTCCGTCTGTGTCCAAAACCTATCCTTGCCCTCACAACTAGAAGCAATAAATGTGTAGGGATATCAAAGTCAAAAGAAACAGTGTTTAACACACAGTTCTTTGCTTCTTCCAGCTCAGAGCTTTATTTCAACTCCATTCCCGAAGTATATGAATGTTCTCCACAGGCATATGAAAATTCAATAAAAAAATAGTTCAATGTTTTACCTTCTCCATTTCAAGGTGATATAGTTTAAAACCAATCCTTCGGGTTCCCTTCCCCAAGCTGTAATTTGCACAATCCAAACACAAAGGGTTTATGGACTTTGTTCTGAAGAGAAGACGTGTAATAACTGAAGCCTCAGGATTCCCTTCCCCAAGATTTCAGTTGCCTCAGTCTTCTCAAAAGTGTTGCAGTGGGTTTTCACCATTCAGGGTTTACTGGTCTAGGCGCAGTTGTCAGACTGCACAGTCCCCCCATCACAGGTCCTGCAACCAGGATCCTTAGTCCAAACAGACGTTTTTTGGCACTGGCTCCTGTGCACCAAGTCAACTTCACTTAACTGCTTTTATTGGCCTCTTGGCTTTAGAGTGTACTCTTTTATTCCTCTGGCTTCTCCTTCATTGTCTCGTGGTACTTCCACCATGTATCACACATGCTTTGTCAAGTTTTAGCTTTGCCACACTGCACTCAGTCACTAAAATTTGAATTGTAAACGTGTTGTCTTCATAGCCAAACTATGAGTAAATTCGGTTTTCAACAGGTTTATTTGCCTCAATGTTACAATTTCATATAGTTTGGGATTCAAAATATATTTGTTTTCTTTCAAAGTTAAAGTTTCACACAGGTTGGTATTCAATATGTGCTCTATTGTTAAAGTTCACAGACCGTTACTCACTGGAGGTCCGTTAGCAGCTTGCCGACTCTGGAGAGTCCCTCTGACACTCACCAGCCTTCTTTGGGTTGGTCCGATGGTTCCCATGGCTTTCTTTCAGCTTCAGAAGCTGGGAAACCCGCTGGTGCAAGCTTCACTTGCTCACTGCACAGTTTCTCCTTTGCGCTGGCACCACTGGCGCTTGCTTTCACAAGCAGGCCACGTCCTCGGGGCTCCACGCTCTCCAGCAGCTCCTGCTGCTTGTGCCGAGCTTTGGAGACACTTCGGTGCCACAAGTCCTCTGGGTCTTTTGTTGGCATCTTGTTATTTTACTCTGAACCACCACAGCTGCCTCCTCATATGGGTCTCCTGCTGCTCCTCCACTCCCAGGTCTCCCCGTTGCTCTCTCTCCTTCTCTTTCTTTGTATACATCTGCAGTCCCTTGACTGGCTGCAGGTGTGAAAACCTAATTGGCCGTGCCTGACCATGATTAGAGGTACATGCCTGACCCTCACAGTTCCTTTCATGCATCTTCTACGTTCCAGTACCAAAGTGGTGAAAAGAGGTCATCTTCATCACTCTCAGTTGCAGCTTCTTTGTGTCAGTACTGTCAGGGGTTGTATTTGGAAAAATAGGGATAACTGGTTTGTAATAACCCATAAAAGTCAGGGGAGGGGTAGCTTGACTGCCACAAGAGAAAGGGGGATACACGTCTCGCCGAAGGGTACCTCACTACCACTCCTCAAGGACCCTCCACCCAGGTGATCCTCCCTTGCTTCTCCACTGCCAGGGTCAGGATTCAAGAGCGATGTCCTTTACTTGGCCACCTGCGCAGAGGATCCAAGGGGAGTAGGAGTGAGACTACCCTCAGGTTTCTTACAGTTTCTGGACTGGAACCCAACCTTCCTCCCTTTCCAAGGGTTCTGAGGGTTGCAGCCAGGTGGGTTGGCATTTTTTGAGTTTGGAATCCAGTGTCTCTACCAACTGTCACCCTTTCATATCCAAATGTTTTCACTTAATTTAGTGATGGAAAGTCATCTTGGCTCGGCTGTTCAAACTATGACTGAAATTTCAGTAAGGCCATTCTATGGGGCACTGGTGTGGTATCACTGCCAGCTCTGCTCCTATTGCCTTTCCATGGATGTTCAGATGTATCCAGGCCTTTGGGTAGTTTAGTTTATTTATTTGTAGAGCACGCCATGCCCGTATTCATCTGGGCGCTATGCTTACAGATTCCAATCAAGTAGAAAACATGGAATACAGCAGTATGATACATAAGAGTTACATATACACATCAGACATAGGAATGTACATACATATATACATGGCAGGTCGAAATTTAGTCTTGCTCATGGAACCATACCTTGACCTTTTTTCAGAATAAGAGGTAAGAGGGTTCCTCTCAGTGAAATAGGGAAGGCGTTCCATTTCTTTGCAGCGAGGACTGGGAAGCTGACCCCACCTGTTCTTTGTTGCTTGAATCGTGGGATATTGACGCAGTGGGTCTGGGCTGTTCTGGTAGGATGGGTTGTAGTGTGGCGGGTGATACTATTGGACAAGTAATTGGAACCTGGTTGGATAAGCACTTATGGGTGAGCGACAGTGTTTTAAGTGCAATTCTTTGCTTAATGTTAAGCCAGTTTAGTGTGTGTCTAGTTTCCGAAATGAGTTGTTTCCTTGAGATATTCAAGGCTGCTCTGATGGCATTGTTTTGCATTGTTTTGCATAACTTGCATTTTATTAAGGTTCTGTTGTGAGGTGCCTGTAGGTAGGCCACAGCATCCATGTGTATACAGATGAGTCCATCCCAGTTCAGGAGAAGCTCAACTGTTGACTTCTAGAATCCATCAAGACTCTGGTGGTTCTTCCCTCCATTTGTACCAGTACGTAGAATCGTTCATGTTTCTACGTTTGGGCCAGCATGGCCTGGCACTGTCTAGGAGTAAAGCCAGGTTCACCCTGGTTCTTCCATGGCAGGGAAGCAATAGATTTTGTCCATTGGTTTAGCTTCCATGACAGATTGACAGAATTTAGCAAAATGTCCCCATTTTCTGCAGGCAAAACATTGAATGTAACTTTCTCAGTTCCAGTTGATGTGACCTTCTTGGCTCCCTCAAGAGATGTTCCATGCAAGGGTATACTGTGATGGATCCGAATGTTCCAATGGGCCTCCAAACGTTCACACATGTTCTTCCTTGGAGTAGTCTTCTCTCGGGACTTGATAAAGGGTTTCCTGTGGAGGATGTCTTGACCAGCCAATCACTATTCCTGTGCTCTCAGCCTGTACCACATCTGGATGGTGTAGCTTTCTGACTGGCCTCTGTAGGTAAGAAGGGAGAAAGTCAGATGTCTGATCTTGAAACCTAGAATCAGTTCAAAATCAGACTTCCCTGTCCCCCATGCTTCTTTGTAGGAGGTGACCTTTCTCGACTGGTCAGAGACGTGGGTGCCTGCTGGGGGAGTGGGAGAGTCACTCCTGCTAGGGAGGGGACTCAGGCATAGCTGTGGATGTTTAGGTCATATTGGTGAGTCCACTCTGATGGCAGCATGGGTTGCCTCCCACGTGTAGGCTCGTGATCACACTTCTGAAACCATATGTCACAAATAGTTAGGGAGAGCAAGACCAGACACGTTTTAGAACTTGGGTCTTTATTTTAGATTTTCACAACAAAAGTGGACTTGATACAATAAAGGGTCCTTCTTAAGGACTTAGAAATAAAGGATAACCAATTAACAATTTTAGGGATCTGTCTTCCTATCAACCCTCTACAGTGGAATGTAGTCATGTTTCTGGTCAGACTCTTGCTAATAGAAAGGAAAGTCTCCCTCAGGTTTCCTTCCTTGGGTGATGGTGTGTAATGATGCTAAGTGCTTGCCAGGTTCCCAGGACCCTCAGTATCCTTCCCCTCAGGCAATATGGTCTGCAGGTTTCATCTCTTCATCTGCTCCAGATGTGATGGAAATTGAAAGTAAGAAGTCTCAATAAGTTCATCGGCCTATCCTTCCTTCGATTCTGCAGAGAAGACAATCACCAAAGTCCTTGTCACAAATAGTCTCTTTCTTCAGTCTTTGCTCAATGTCACTCACGGTTCCATGTCATTTTGACGCCCGTAATTACTTTGAAGTTAACTGCTTCGAAGTAATTACCTTGAATTTTCACTTCAATTATTTTTATTTGGGCCCCCATGCCCTCCTTCCCCATTATTACTACCCCTACCGAAGCCCATCACCACCACCCTTTTACCCCTTCACCCACAACCCCTTACATTTTTTGAAGTAATGTAGAAGTAATTACATTGAAGAAATTACTTGTGTTGAAACCACTGGATAACTTAACTCACAGTCTCTTAGGCACAGATCTTCTTGGATTGAGGATGTCCTGGTCTCTGGTGGGTCCCTCTCTGTGGCCCTAGGTTCTAGTTCCTCTCTCAGGTAAACCAAATACTTCTGTTATAGTGCAAGGTTTGTCACAGAATGCCCCCCAGAAACCCTGTTTATCAGGTGGGTCTCTAGGTGCTTGGATAAGCTCTACAGTACAGTCTCACAGGCATGATCCTATTAACCAAGCCATCTCCTTCTCTTACTCATTGAGGTGATGCTCACTCATGATTGGCGCCCTATTTCTATATCTTACTGTTGACCCTCAAGCTATCTGTCAGCTAACCTCCTAGCTGGTTTACCACAATCGTTATCCTGCACAAACACCCTCCAGACCACTGGTAAACTAGTGCTGTCTTCCTGTTTGATTGTGCTAGATGTGGCCTAACAGGTTGGGTTGGACTGCCCCTTTTGGGGTGAGAAAAAGCCTAATTTTCATATGATCTATCATCTGGGGATATCGTATGGTGATATCGACATATCGTCTCGGGAGGATAGCTCAGGGGCAACGCCCTTGTCTTGAAAGCAACACATTACTGAGCAACACAAGTTCGATCCCCGAGTCCACGCTTAAAAATCTCTGGGTATTAAGCCTGTTATAAACAACCCATCACAATTACAATTACAATTACAGTCTATCCCCTTCTGTAATGGCTTGGCAGGTTGAAAAACGATGGTCTGGAGGGTTGTCCAGAGCTGTTCCAGTGGTTATGGTAATTCCCAACCTTCCAGCCATCACATTTCGGTTTTGCTAAAGTCACCCATAGTGGGGCGGGTGTGCCCAGACATGGGTCTCGAGCCTGCTGGGCTTAGAGACCCAAGCTACTTCTCACTGATGACACCAAACCATGTTTGGGGATGCTTGTGGTCGCGTGCAGAAGAGATGTGAACTGTCAGTTCGGACTGGACTGCCCCTTTTGTGGGGGGGGCAAGCGTGATTTTCAGATGGTATTTCCCCTTCTGCATGGCTTAGCAGGCTGAACAACAATGGTCTGGAGGCTTGCCCATAGTTGTGCTGGTGGTCATGGTTAATTTAAAAACTTCCAGCCATCCGCTTTTTGTTTTCCTGTATGATTGTAGCTGGCTGTTAGGGGTCCGAAATGTGAGGCAGACAACCTTTAGATGATTTCTCAAAATATGCCATTTTATTTAATCATTAGTATCAATAAATGCCTCACTATCCATTCCCTCCCGAGGATTTCCTTACCTAAGATAAGCTAAAGAAAATATTCTAACAGAAAATATCTTGACCTCACACGTGTACATAAAATACACAAGAAAATATATGGCAATTCAAAACAACAGCAACCACATTGACAATAGCTTCACAGTCTCTCTGTGTAAACTGGGTGAACTACCCTTCCCCAGGTTTTAAGTTGGATTCAGTTCTAATGTTCAGCAAAAAGAAACAAGGAAATCCTGGTTTGTAGCAAAGTACCACTTCAGTTTGTGGCACCTTCATTTTGTCAAAAGCAAGTTCTATCATTCCAATGTTCTACAAGAGAAAAATTCTTCTTCCTTGAATAGTGATTTTCAGTTCATCAAATAGCAACAATGATATTCTTGCTAAGGATAATTTGTTACAACTTATAAATGTAAAGAAAATACAGCTTCTGTAGCTCTCCTTTCAACACCACAAATCACAATTGGTATCTTTATCAGGGTAACTTCACAGCACTTCTACTTCCACCTGGGTTACTCTCATACCAGGCCCACAAGTATTCACCATGCGGGTCTACTCGCCTGCCCAGTAGCTTTCCACAATACACAGTGCTTCCGAAGTCCTAAATCTACTGACAACCAAAGGTTTACCCCAGCTTCAGCAGCTTGCAATTCTGTGACTTTCAACAACTTTTCAGAAAAGACAAGATTCACATTAGTGCTCCTCAACAATTTTATGTAAGCAAGGCACTCTTCTTCTGAACATTCACCTTCCAGAAGGGCAGCCTCTTTGTCACGTTTGTCTTTCTGCAACACCAGTAACCAAAACACCCTTAAGGATGTAATTTTACCTTTCCTCCTTTTGGCTTTTGGAAATGTGAGTTTTTATACCAGCTTCAATTTCATGGAACAATTACAATTAACACACTTCACCCTTTTAAGACATTTAATTTGCCCCTTCATTTCTTGTTAGCCCCATTATCTCGTTGACATGCATTATTGTTAATCTCTTTGGCTCTAGACAATGCTTGCACCACTCATGGCTTTGGGTAATGCTTAAACTACTCTTGACTCTGGGCAAAGCATGTTTCACTCTTGGCTTTGGGCCATGTTTGCACCACTCTTGGCTTTGGGCAATGCTTGTTTCATTCTTGTAACTCACAGATTAAAGGTCAGTCATCTAAGTTCAAAGTTACAATGTTTTCTGCTGCTTAAAAATTATCCTTCAATTGGCAATTGGCACCAGAGCACTGCAAGAGCAGGTTTCAAGTCCTTTCGTCCCCACTTCCCAGTCTCAATAGGACCTAGGGACAGATCCCCTTGCACAGGGCATACTGTTTTTCTTTGTGGGGTCCTCCTTTTGCTTCGGAATCTTCCCAGGTTGCCTTCCCAGGCATGTGAAGATTACACAAGACTATGATTATCTGGAATTTCTCTCAGGCCCCACCTCGTGTGCTGGTCAGATGAAAGCTATTCTCACTCCCCAGCTATAGATCTCCCTTCTTTTCTTGGGCCCTCTACAGGCCCTGTTGCTCACATGCTCTCCTTCTGTGGCTCCAACCACCTGGGTATGGATTATAGTCCCCAGCTGTCTTGCAACAACTCATCTCTCTTTCTGGCAATCATGGGAACTTGCCAATTTCTAGGTTACAGACCCCAGCAGGCTGTTAATGTAATTTATCTTGATCTTCTCTATCCCGGCGCAGGGTCTAAGGTATAGCCCCCTGCAGGTTCTATGCAATATGCTTCCTGTGTTTCTTAGATCCTCGTAGGTACAGATTCATAGCACCCAGTATCCTCTGCTACCTTGCTTGTAACTTCTCTTGCACCAACTCATGCAACTCTCTGTACTGCCACCCAACTCCATACCGTTCTGGCTTGCCTTGCCCCTTCATGTACACTGCAGCCTATCTTAGTAAGCACAGTAATATATTGGACTGTTATGGTCATTTTTATGTTTTGATTATTAGGTGGCCACCTACAAGCCAGAAATTTTACATTAGAGTTCAGCTAGGCAGTCATGACATATGAGGAGTGACACAAAGCTTGTAGTTTACCCACCCATGAACTGCCCATGGCCATGCTAATTCCTATGATCACTCCCACCCACTTTCTGCCCCCTCACGACTAAAACACATCCTTCTGTGATCTCTTTGAGTTATCTTTTTCAAGGCTTACCATCAAACTTTGTGCCAGAAGTGCCTGCAAATGTTTTTTAAAAAGCAGTCTTCCGAGAGTTAATAACTTTATTGGAGGTGTAAACATGCTACTGTGGTAATAACCAGATCTGCTATCAGCCACTCGATTCATAAGCAGTATGTGTGCCCTACACTGAAGCATTGGCAGAGTCAACATTTTTGGCTTGTGTATAAGTATTAGGCATTTGTCGGGCACTGCTATTCTGTGTCCAGGTACCATTTTCCAGCTACTACCATTTATGGCCAGTTAATACCCTTCCAGCAATGCCTGGCAAATAAGTTTCCCATGAATACACAAAAGCCAAAACTGTTAGTATTGCGATTGCTTGTCTATTTCATGTGTGTCTGGGTTAAATTGGAGCTGTTTGTCCCACTACCCCCTCCATGTGTTGTTAAATGGTAAATCATATTGTGCCTCCTTTCTAATATATATATTGGCCTAAGCCCAGTCGCTCTGCAAAGAAAACCGTGTTGCAAAGTCCCGATTTTAGATCAACTTCACCGCCATTTTAGGATAATCTGCCATTTTGATTTCTGTTCATATGTAATTCTGTGTTCTAAAATGGTAGACTGTGTTTCCAACTTGTAACCTAGCCTTCCTGACCTTCGTCCCAAGTTAATGGTTAGTCTGTCTGCGGGCCGAATGTTTAGACTGGGTAATGAGACCTTGGCCCATACATGACTTGTGGTCTTAGGATTGTCTGCACCAATAAGCCTTATCCACGAACATACATCGAAGACAATACTGTGTAAATGTCAAGCGTGGACACTGGCTGAACTGCATTGTGAAGGGATATGTGCTAAGGCTTACTGCTAATTACTGGAATACACTTTTGCCATTGTAACTTGTTTGAATGTAAACCAAATGTAATCCGTGTGCACATTGATGTTTGAGCCATAAGTGAACTCGGCACAAACTCTAGACCATGGATTATTAACTTGCAGACGGGCTGGACATTTTTACTGAATTGTATAAATACATGAATGTCCAGATGATCAGTACCTCTCACTCCTCACACTGAAGGGCTCGTACTCACTGTGATGTACTGAGGGCCAGATAGCTATCTGAATGTGTTCCTTGTAACTGCGCAATAGAATAAAGATCTGTGAATCTTTATAAGCCCGTGTTTGGTGTATTTCCTTTTGTGGTACTCAGCCTCGATATTTCCGCTTGCTTTTACAGATGGCGCCTGAATAGGGACCCTCAAGATTGATGCCATCTCGTTGAAGGTTGACCTGGCTATCAGACCGGGATCGGACAGTGAAAAAGGGGGCTCCTTTTTTGGATGAGACGCGATACTTCAACAGTACTGCACAACCCGATCCCTGGACGGTGAGCCCGCGGTCCGAGACAGCATCTTGACGAGGGTCCATATATCGAGGTGGGCAGTTTTGCCGAAATCACCAACCACGTGGGTCCTTTGTGTCCTTAGATATCCGATCGGACCTCCTTTGTCCTTTGATCAGGTGAGTCGTGACCCCATTCTTAAGTATCCTGATAATTTGTTTTGCCGTATTGCACTCGCGAGTACAATTATTGACCAGGTAACACCAGTAATCTGATATGCCTGAGAAATTGTCTGCCTGCTTCAGGGCATTATTCCGCAAGGACAGAAAATCTTTGGAATTTGGCCGACCGGCGCCACAGGAGGGGTCTCTGGCATGTACTATGTACTGTAAGCACAGCATTGGTAGTATAGTGTTTAATGATATTTGGTACAGACAAACTAGACATGCTTCCGAACTTCAGTGGCCAACCAATGGTAGTTTTGAAATTCCTCGTATAGAATATTTAGAGTCTATATTATTAAAGAAAAAGGCTAGACCTGCAGCATTTGATGTATTGCAGAATTGGAAGAAAGAAGCTATGCGGCAACTTAAAAGTAGAGAGAAACATGCGCGCCGTCATATGTCCAACGCCGAAAAAGCGTTGTACGATCAAAATAAACCGTCTGAGTCCATTAGGAATATGGATAGGGCTTTTCAACTTGGTATCCAGTAAATGTATCCGTTTAAAGACTTTCATGTATCTGATGAGTTAATTGACAAACTTCTAAATGAACGAAGGCCTGGTGCCACTGCGCCACCTCCGTATGTACCTATTCCTGCTGCTTTACCTCTTCCTGCTGTCGTTCCTCCTCCCATAGTCATTCCTGCTCTTCCTATCGTTCCACCTATTGTTCCTCTTCCTCCGTTTATTGTTCCTTCTCTTCTCGTTGCTCCTCCACCTGCACCTCCACCTTTGCCTACTGTTACGGGTTTCGTAGATTTGCCTTCTGCACTAGCGACAGCACCTTTGTTACCGATTGTACAAGATTTGTCTACTCTTCCTCTTCTGAGTGGTTCTGTTCCGCTTGTAGCTGATAAGGGAACGGAATCAAAGATTGTAACTCGTAATAATGTGTCTAAAGAGAGAAAGCACAATCTGACTGCATGGGCCAAGCAGTGCATGAAGAGGGGTGAACAACCTGATGTTTTTGTCACACTCTATTCTGGGAAGTTTTCCTGGGAAAATGTTTTTATTGAAGGGTTGGGAATTCATTTATGTGTAATGTGGAACAGACTGGGTGATATAGGTCTCCCACAAGGGTTGAGGGAACTGAATGTTTTAGCATATTCAAGAGATACTGCGGAGAAACTATATGATCACGTTGAGAGGGTTTTTGTGCATCGAAGGGAGTTAGAAAAGTTACGGAATGTAGAAATCGATGGTGATAGTTTGGGTGCTATTTTTGTAAAGAAACGGTTCCTTCCTCTTTGTAAGTCGATAAGTGAGGAAACACGAATTTGCACAAAGGATGTGATTAGATGGATTTCAGACATGTCGATATCTCCCGTAGAAGTATATGGCACATATAGTCAGTATATGCCAGAAATGCAGAGGAAAGTGATACAGGTTATGGTAGAATACCTGCAGATGAATGCATAAAAATAAAGATTTGTTGTCCCACAGAATTATTGAATATCTACAAGAGAGCTTTTTCGTCTGACACTCCTTCAGCTGCTTTGGTGGGCGATTTAGCTCTGTTTCTCAGTAAGCATTCAGAGTTTCCTATGTCTCAGTTGCCTATGAGAGAGGTTCCACCAACATTTGTGCCAAAAGTTGAGATTCCAGCTAATGCCGCAGCAGGTACAACTGCCTATGACATTCTGGCACATTATGTGTCGCAGTTTGTTCACGTCCCGTTCTCAGGACAGGAAGTGAACACCATTAAACAATCCATTCCTGATATTAGGAAGAATCCGACAGGGTTCTATAAAGAGATAGAATCTGTCTTGCAGTCATCAGTATTTACTCTGAGTGATGTAGATTTGTTATTTCCCGTGCTCCTACCAGTTGATTTGTGGAAACAGATTAGGACTGTAGACGATGTACCAGGGTTAGGGGATACATGGGATAATATAGTTAGAATAGATAGAGAAAGGCCAGCTGGCGAGAGACCGCCACAGGTAATACTGACTTTGCCTGATAGAATAGTCACGAAACTAAAAGTCATAATTCCTGAAAGAAGGATCATTTGGGACAAACTTACTGCTTGTGTCCAAGAGAAGTCTGAGGGTGCTACCAAATACTTTATTCGTTTCGAACAAGTATTTTCAGATTTCTGTGGACAAGATTTGAGCACAGAGTCTGGAAAAAGGCTATTTGTGGACAAATATGTGTGTGGATTGTTGCCCGACATCCAATTGCAAATTATGTCTTCTGAGAGCGCTTGGCAAGCTAAGTCTCAGTGTGAAGTATTGCATATGGCTCAGTACTATGAGAACCGAGTCAATAACGAGAAAGAAAGAATTGAAAAAAAAGGGCGAACTGAAAACTAAAGTTCTATTGCAAAAAATGGTTAGAGGCCCTAGAGGGGGTAATTCACAATTTAGGGGACAATATGCTCCACAGGGTAATGTGCCGTTGGGTCCTATACACACGAACCAATGTGCTTATTGCAGACAAGAGGGTCATTGGCGAGCACAATGCCTGATCCTCCAGCAGAGGTCGAATAACACATTTGGTACCATGGGTAGATGATCCAGAGGCCGCCCTGTGACTGGGGGTCCTGGTAGAAGTCAGTTTTCTCAAAATTCGCAACCTTTTTCACAGGATAATCAGTCTCCAAGTGTGGATAATAGAAACATTTTTGATCATCCTTCTGCTGCATATCACTCTGAAGACCTTCCTTTTGATGACATTCTCTTTCGCTAGGATTGCCCGAAGCAGGGTTTGGAACTGACGCCTATTCCCGTTAATCAGAAAGGTCCCTACGTTGAGATGATAGTGGGAAATAAGAAACATATATTCTTGATAGATACAGGAGCACAGAAGTGTTCCATTGATCATTCGCGGGTTCCAAACATTTCACTGTCAGGGCAAACCAATGTTTCTGTAGGGTTTTCTGGTACACTAGTAGTTTGTCCGGTTTCTTCGCCGGTACCGATTACATTAGGTCCATTCACGGACCACTGTTCATTTCTTTTGACTACGAACTGTGGAGAGAATTTGTTGGGGTTTTATCTGTTGAAGGAATTAAATGCGGTAATTCATTGTTCTTCGGATGGAGTGCATTTGACGATTTCACCACAGCAACTTTATGTCTCTTAGTTCTTGACTAGACCTTTGCCGCCGGAATTTAGTGATGTTCCGGAGTGTTTTAGGGCAATTGATGACAATGATGTCAGTGTTCTACAAATTGAGCCTGTTAAGATCATTTTGAAACAGGGAGTAAAGTTTCCACGTATTCCTCAGTATAAGATTTCGGTTGATGGTGAGCAAGCTTTGAAATGCGTAGGGCCTCATTACGACCCAGGCGGTAAGGGGTTAACAGCATCGTAAAAGGTGTTGGCGCCGTTAAACCCTTACCGCCTAATTACGAGGTCCCTTTGCGGGTCCCAACCTTAACGGCTGGTTTTACCAGCCGTTAAGGAAGGAACCCACAAAGGGACTTTCAAGGTAATTACGGTACCACAATTTGCGGTACCGTAATTGCCGCCTTCCCCATTCCCATTGAGCCCTATGGGGGTAAACGTGGGAATAGGGAAGGGCCAATGGTGAATTACCTCCCAGCCAACCTTGGAATGGGGCGGTAATTCCGCCATTCACCATGGCGGGGTTGGTAACTTACCGGCGTCGGTTAACGCCAGGGTCGTAATGAGGCCCATAGTTTCTGATTTTGTACATCGTGGGGTAATTGAGGAAATTGCAGGTAGTTTGTGCAACAGTCTGATTTTGCCTGTGTATAAGAAAGGCGATAATGCAATTCCTTTTCGTTTCATCAATGATTTACGTGCCATCAATAAGATTGTTGCTCCAAAATTTCCTATTGTGCCTGATGTGACGACAATACTAACCATGATTCCGGCTTCTGCTACTCACATTAGTGTTGTAGACCTTAAGAATGCTTTCTTTAGCATTCCTATACACAAGGATAGCAGATATCTGTTTGCATTCACCTTAGGGGGACGCTCGTTTACATTTACCTGTGCGCCGCAAGGTTACACGGAAACTCTGAGCATCTATAGAAGGGCTTTGAAAGAGCAGCTTGATACACTCGAGTTGCCTACCACTTGTACATTGCTTCAGTACGTAGACGATTTACTTTTGGCTGCTGATTCAGAGAGTGCCTGTAAGAAGGGCACCGTGTTGTTGCTTATTCACCAATCAAAACATGGACACAAAGCTTCACTCAAAAAGTTTCAATATTGTCGAAAGGAGGTCCCCTATTTAGGCTATCTCCTGTCAAAGGATGGAAGAAGGTTGACGCCTGAATGGATTAAAATAATTTCTAGCATGTCTGTCCCAAATACACAGTAGGAAGTCAGAGCCTTGATAGGAATAGCTTCTTACTGTAGGCAGTGGATCCCGAACTTCTCGTTAAAGATTAAAGCAATGTTGGCTTTGGCAAAGAAGGGCATTTCTTTGCCATTGCCGTGGAACTTGGAACACCAGCAAGTGTTTGATCTGCTCAAGACTGCACTGTGTTCAGCACCAGTTTTGGGCACACCAAATTATGAAAAGGCCTTCATGTTGTATGTGCATCAATGTGGTGGATGTGCTTTGGCTGTATTAACGCAGGAACATGGAGGGAAGAATAGGCTGTGCGGCTACTTTTCTTCCGCCCTTGATCCTGTTGCATGCAATTTGCCAAGATGTTTGAGAGCTGTCACTGCTGCATCTGTAAAACAGAGCAAGGGTATGGTCCTAGGCCATGCTTTAACCCTGATGGTACCTCACTCTGTAGATGTTCTATTAAACAGAACACAAACGCAACACCTCACATCCGCACGATTATTGAGATACAAATTGATCTTGTTCGCACCGCACATCAAAATTCAGAGGTGTTGTGTATTGAATCCGGCTGAACTTTTACCTTTCCCGCAAGGTACTGTTTGCAGTGACGAAGCGTCACATGACTGCCTCTACACCACAGAGCAAGAGACTAAAGACAGAATCGACTTGAAAGATACTCCTTTGAATAACCCACAAGGGGAGGTGTTTTGTGATGGCTCCTGTTTCAAACTTCCAGATGGTACATCCACGGCTGCTTATGTAATCACCACATTGAGCACGATTTTGGAGACTAAGAGAATCACGCATAACTCTGCACGGGCCGCAGAGATTATAGCATTGACTCGAGCTTGTGAACTTTCCGCAGGGCTTAGAGTAAATATATATACTGATAGTCAGTATGCTTTTGGGGTGGTTCACAGCTTCGGTAGACTTTGGGCAGAAAGGTTTCTTGACCTCGCATGGAACTAAGATCCAATATGGCTCCTTGATAGTACGGTTACTCTCAGCGCTTGCACTCCCCACTCAGTTAGCGAACATGAAATGCCCAGCACATCAGAAAATCATAAATGATGTAGGAAAAGGGAACGCTTTCGCTGACCACATAGCCAAACAAACTGCCACTGATCTCTACTCAGAAATGTATACTTCAAGGGAAGCCACCAATGTTTACATTATTGATGAGGGTATCAAATCTGTAAAGAGTATTCAAGCTGATACCACATTAGAAGAGTCTAAACAATGGGCTGTGGGTTTGGCAATAATGGATGATGACGGGTGTTGGGTGGATAAGTTAGAAGGAAAATGGTTGTTGCCAGATGCGTACATTAGAATGATGGTCGCAATGGGCCATGGGCCCACACACATCTGTGCACGGAAGGTTTGAAAAATGTTACAAAATGACTGGGTGAATGATAAAATCCCGAAAACAGCTGAACGTTTTGTTCAGAGTTGTATGATCTGTCTACAGCATAATATGGGAAAAGGCGCATCGACTCCAAGGGGTAGTTTTGGTCCACCTTCTGTCCCCTTCGAGGTCATACATTTTGATTTCATTGAAATGGAGTGTTGCAATAACTATACATTTGCAATAGTTGTTATCAGCGCCTTTAGTAAATGGGTTGACGCCTTTCCTGTTAACGATGCTACAGCAATGACAACGGCGAAAACCATGCTCAAGGAATATTTTCCTAGGCTTGGTTTGCCGGGGTCATCTGGTCGGATAATGGTCCACATTTTATCGATGCTGTAATTCTGTAGATATACGCAGGATTACAGATCGATAAACGGTTCCATTCGGCTAGACATGCTCAAAGTGCTGGATTGGTAGAGAGACACAACGGTATCTTGAAGAACAAACTCACTAAGATGTGTGCCGGCACCAAATTGAAATGGCCGGATGCCTTACCGATCGTGTTATTATCAATGAGAACAACCCCACAGACTAAGACTAGGCTCTCCCATTTTGAGGTGGTTATGGGTAGACCAGCTAACATTTGGAACCTACCTAAGCCGAAATCCTTGTGGGACATTGACTATGTACTTCTTTCCGATTACTGTGACCGGTTAACTAAAAATCTGTATTTGATTTATCAACAGGTGCGAGAAGCCCTCCCAGTCAAGTACGAGGACCCAGGTCACAGCATTCGGCCTGGAAGCTGGGTGCTAATTAAGGCATTCGAAAGAGCATCCTGTCTCGCACCGCTTTGGAGGGGCCCTCATCAGGTCCACTTGGCCCCACAGACAGCCGTACGAGTGAGCGGACGAAAGCACTGGATCCACGCGTCGCATGTCAAGAGGATTCCCTTCCCTTTGCCACATGATGCAGAAGATACAGAAATTCCTACCTGCACTGCTTCCAGCGATCACGCAGCATTGAGCAGCTTTGAGAGTGCTTCGGAGACTCTCCTTGAGCCCGTGGGGCTTGGGGAAACAGCTGCTTCACCTCCACACTCTCCCACAGATCCTTTTTCACCATTGTCAAGTTCTATCGCAAATCCACCACTTCCATCAGGAATCAACAACACATTGTTCACAGATCAAGCAGTACCAGGAGTCACGAGGTACGATCTGCGTCCACGGAGCTAGACTTACTGCATGGTTCGGCTGTGCCAACGGGGAAGATCATCGTAGGGCTCATCTTCTGGCCCTGTTCTTTTGCACGTAAGGAATTCTGTTGGCTAGGGATAGGGAAGGACTAAGAAAACGCACGATCAGGAGATAGCCAGCAAATAAACTCTGGAGTATTTTGTTTGAGGAAACAATGCCTACAATCGCTCCCACTCGTACGGAACAAATAAGTGACTGTGTGACCGACCAAAACAATGGACAATCGAATGTATGGTCTCTTAAAACGTATTGTTGTCTTGTAGTCATGTTAACCGGCTTCACAATAGTAATTGCCTTAGGATTTTGGTATTTGGAGGAAGTACATCCGTTTGAAGTTCTTTTGCCCACTGAAAATGTACCTACTGCTTCTACACCTTTCGTGCATCTGCACTCTCTATCCCCTAGAGACTCTCAGCACAGACAGAGTTACCACAATAACACTGTATTACTCATGATGAATGCAACACATGCCATTTTTAATAGGTCTAATTGTTGGGTCTGCTCACATTTACCGCAACATGGATATAAGGGGTTGGGCTGGTATATTCATCCTTTACCTTTGACTACTGCATGATATGCTTCTTTGAGGGCACTATTCTATGGCCGATGGAATGATAGCATCTTGGGGAACTTTGATGGAAAGAATTTGAAAGATTTTGAGAAACGAGCTATAACGCCCCTGGGATGCTCACTTTTTGCAAATAGGAGCAAGCTTAATGTTGCTTCTATTAGGCCTTCTGATAGACTGTCTCGACCTTTCCAATCTTTGATCTCTTTTAAGATGGATCCTATAGGCAATAGGGATGCCACGCCACCTTCCTACACTGTTAACCAGAGCCCTGTTTCAGTTTCTTTCTGCATACAGAGGAATGGTACTCAGTCAATGGGTGATTTCAAGGGTTGCGCCAATGTTGCGAACTTGACCAGTGAGGACAGACCTTTGTATGTAGGCAAACCTGTCTATTTCGTTTGCGGTAATGAAGCCTTCCCATGGCTGCCTAGTGATTGGCAGGGAACCTGTTATTTAGGAATCCTGTTACCTGGGGTATTCATAGCAAGCACCATAGAAATCTCTAGAGCTCGTCCAAGGCGGGACGAGAATGGCGATACTTCATCACAAGTTCTGGGTGACGTAGCAAAATCCTTTGTGCCTTTTTGGGGGCAAATATTACACTCTGAAGATATCAGAAGACTAGCGAGAGAACTGGAGAGGACCATCAACCGGACCACTGACATACTCTATAACATGATTTTAGAACAGAAAGCGATAAGGTTAGTGGTCCTACAGAACCGGATGGCATTAGACGTCATCCTGGCTGAGCGTGGTGGAGTATGTAAATTAGTGGGGTCCGCTTGTTGCGTTTTCATGCCAGATTCCTCCCTAACCATCTTTAAGGCTATACAGAATCTGCACGTCCTCAGTTCAGAAGTCCACGTTCCCGAGGGAAACTGGAATCTTAGCGCTTGGTTCTGGGACTTCTTACGATCTTGGGGATGGAAGCTACTTTCAGTCTTATTGATTATTCTGGGTATTCTGTTGTTTTTCTGTTGCTGTATACAATGTCTTCCTGGCATATGTTCGGTGTTAGGAGGATGTTGTGCACAGACGATGGGAACATTAGGACAAAAGTTGCGCGCCCCTGAGAAAATGACAAAAGAATTTGTGTTAAAAGAAGTTTCTGTTTCTGACCTTATGGCGATCGATATCTCCAATGATTGTGATTCAGGATGTATGGACATTGAGACGTGGAGTTACTCGTAAAGTGACTAGAAGTAGTTTAGCGCTTGGCTTAGGCCAAAAGGAGGGTTTGTTAAATGGGAAATCATATTGTGCCTCCTTTCTAATATATATTGGCCTAAGCCCAGTCGCTCTGCGAAGAAAACTGCGTTACAAAGTCCCGATTTTAGATCGACTTCGCTGCCATTTTAGGATCATCCGCCATTTTGATTTATGTTCATATGTAATTCTGTGTTCTAAAATGGTGGACTGTGTTTCCAACTTGTAACCGAGCCTTTCCGACCTTCGTCCCAAGTTAATGGTTAGACTGTCTGCGGCCCGAATGTTTAGACTGGGTAATGAGACCTTGTCCCATACATGACTTGTGGTTTTAGGATTGTCTGCACCAATACGCCTCATCCAAGAACATACATCGAAGACAATACTGTGTAAATGTCGAGCGTGGACACTGCCTGAACTGCATTGTGAAGGGATATGTGCTAAGGCTTACTGCTAAATACTGGAATACACTTTTGCCATTGTAACTTGTTTGAATGTAAACCAAATGTAATCCGTGTGCATATTGATGTTTGAGCCATAAGTGAACTCGGCACGAACTCTAGACCATGGATTATTAACTTGCAGAGGGGCTGGACATTTTTACTGAATTGTATAATTACGTGAATGTCCAGATGTCCTGTACCTCTCACTCCTCACACTGAAGGGCTGGTACTCACTGTGATGTACTGTGGGCCAGATAGCTATCTGAATTTGTTTTTTGTAACTGCCCAGTAGAATAAAGATCTGTGAATCTTTATAATCCTGTGTTTGGTGTATTTCCTTTTGTGGTACTCAGCCTCGATATTTCTGCTTGCTTTTACATTGTTATACCTCTTTTCTTTGACACCAACTTTAGTATTGCTCTAAATGTACCGGTGATATATCAATCTCCACAGTATCCAAGCTATTTAAGTCACCTGAGGGTGTAGGAAGTGTCTTTGTGCCATCCCAAATGGGTATTTGCTGATTTAGAGAAACTAAGAGTGTGTATTTTGGATTGTATGTGTGTGTTACTATTATATTGCCCCTTCTGAAGAAGGCTTATTCAAACTGATTGTTAAATAAATTAATAATTGTTTAATCAAGAAACCTTGAGTCTAAGTGTTTAATTGGATACTTGTCACTGTGAATCTCTGTGTAACTCCCCTACTGCTCACATTGACCCCTCTTGAGATAAGTCGGACTGCTCAGCCACACTACCAACCTGTGTAGTACAATCTTATATCAAAGGCTCGGTTCCTATTGGCAGGAGGTCAAGGTTGTTGTAGTGCACCCAAGGGTACTGCTACAAATCTTACCTAACAAGGACTGAATGCATTACAAGAAAGGAACTGCAATATTAACTGAGGGTCATGGAGAAAGCATTAACCTATATGTTGTGAAGCACCCAGAAAGATGCCAAGTACAACTGTTGATGAATACTGGAGTATATTACCAAAAGACTTTGAAAAACCCTCTAAAATAAGTACCAATCCTTGCAAAAGTAAGGGGAACGAGGGAGGAGGCCCCAGGGATGTGGTGCACCTACTTTAACAAGGGCTTACTGAACCCCAACAGAGACAGAGTTAAATGGAAAGAGTCTGAAGGACTCAAATTAAAAGGATGAAGCATAAGAGATTACATACAGAAAGACTGTCAGAAGGATATTGAGAATATTGATTGGTCACAAAAACTCCAGAATCTTTTCCTATGAACATACACCACGAGCTGCAAACGTTCATGAAAGAGAATGTATTAACCTGGATAAATATGTGCTCATGTTGTTTTGCCTTCCAGGAATGGTTACATTTGGAATAACCCTGAAACAAAGCCCAGGAAACCCAGCAAAAGGGAAGGTGCCCGAAGATGTATGTTCCGGCCATCTTTAGTTATTAGTTCTATTAGTAGGGTCAGGTAGAAGTATACTTCGGACTGTGGATATTTAATTTGGACTTTTGGCAACAGACAAGCACCCTTGGTTTGGTTAGGTAGGGATCATTCCCTTAGCGATAGAGCAAGTTAGGCGTTTTGTCTATTATTTCAATGCAAAGCCCAAGAAATGTCCAACATGTGTCCGACTCCTTCTTCTGGTCTGACACAATCCCTATGGAGTCCACCTGCTTTATGCTGGTACCTAAAGCCGAGGGGCTCTCTAGGAACCTCAAGCATTTACACCTGTATGAAAATGCATGCTGGCACAAATGCTGGGGCATTTGTATGGCAGAGAGAAATTGCAAGTTGCGTTCCACCCGTCCTCTCCGACATACACATGAATGCAATGGTGTGTGACGGTAATAGAAGGCTAAAAAGTCTTATGGAAGGCTGTTATGCTTTCTATTAACATTATGCCCCGATAGAAACTGAGATCCTCTGTGCTTTGTCCGTTTCCTCCTCTGCTGTTGTCTGAGCAGGCAGGGGTTCTACCTTCCCCTGGTGTCTCTGGTTTTGGATAGTGGGTGTATGCGCAAATGCATGGCACCGCAGTTTAGAATGGGCAGGCAGAGCCTGGGGAATCCTCTGTGTGCTGCCTCCAGGGGTCAGATTGAGGAGTAGGCAGCTCTTGATTCCTTCCAGAGGCCCCTGATCCTCCCCTTCTGCCTACAACCATGGGACCTCGTCACAGTACAAATGTCAACTGAAATGGAATTGGTTAAGTGGGCAACACTAAGGAACCACGCCGATATGCTGCACTCATAGCATCTCACACCATTAACACCAACCAGAGAACACACCACTGACCAAAGTCCTTGGTATTGTCAACAAACGAAGAAAATCTAAAATCATGTGGTAGTCGAATTTCCCTTGGAATGCTGGAGAAGTACATTAATGAATAAGATAAGGAAGGGAATTATCAAGCACTTCGCATTCCATACAGAAAGCAAAGGATGTGGGCGTTCGCTGCACTGAAGGCGTTATAAAAGTTGCGATAGACTTCTAACAATATACACGGTCATAATGTTTTATTACACATGTCCATGTAACCTAAAAAGTGCCGATTAACCCATTCTAATTGTCCAACAGGCAAGCTTAGCAGTAAAAGAAGCTCAGGTTAGACTTTCGGTATTTGTAGGTAAAAATCCTCACGCTTTATATTGTTGTACTTCTTTTACTCTCTATTCACAGCTAGATTTTGTGAACGAATCAAGGAGTGAAGCGCATTTTTAAAAGTTCCAGGTGAGTTTAACTGCCTTGCGGATCTTTGGGGGCTTAATTGTATTTGGATTTATTGCAAGTGTACAGCTTTGGTGCCTGAATCACCAATGCTGTGATCGCCAGGCATTATTGAGTTACACCTCATAGATGATCAATTCCGCAATTTGTGGCCTAAATGTGAGCAAGGTCTGAAATTAGTGAAGGCACTTCACGTTTGCTCCGTTTGTTTGCCTATTTGCATGCTGGTTCGACAAAATGACACATTCGTTTCAGCATGTCTGCTTGTGCTTTTATTCAACTCACCAACGTGCGCCATTTTGTGCAGCACATGATTCTTGGCTCTTGAAGTTGGATGCTTGCCTTTTGTAGAAGTTGGCAGGATCGTGATCTTGTCCTGTGGCAGGGCATCTGTGACTTATGATAGGGAGTGCAGTAGTCTCAAGCAATAGCTTGTTGGAGGGTTTCGGGTGAGACCTTTTCCTGGCGTAGTGTCTGCACCACTACCACCTCTGGTGGCCTGGACTATCTGAACATGTGCCAGGCATTTTACCAAAGTCGAATGGGAAGCCTAGACATCAACACACCAGAGCAGCACAACTCCATAACCGGATTCCCTTATCAGCATCTCATAAAAACAAAACTATACAAGCAGGACCCTGTACACTCGCAAACGATGGCAACGAACCTGAATGTGCAGAACTGGCACATGACCGCAACACAACTGGATTCAGGAAGTTTTGCCACACTACTACAGGACCACAATTGTAGGACAGACTCCTTAATTATTTGAGGTTTGTTAAATCACCTAGTGTCCGCTGCAGAGTTGTGCATGCATTAAATTATACAGTGTTATTGCTATAATGTGCTGCTGTAGATGGTCCGGATTATACAGTGTTGCTATGATATACTGGTGTACAGGGTCCTGATTATATAGTGCTGTCCTGATTATATAGTGCTGATTATATATATTTGTATTATATATAATATTCTAGTGTACATGGCACTGATTTTTTGCTACAATGCGCAGGTGTACTAGGTCCAGATTATACAATATTGTTGCTACAATGTGCAGGTGTACACAGTCCTGATTATACAGTATTGCTACAATGTTAGGTTAGGTTGGGTTAAAAATGTATATAGCGCATATCCATAGGAACCAAGCAGGAAGCTGCATTTCGGGGCAGATCAAGTCAGAATAGCTTACCTACGTAGTGATATCCCACAAATGTATATGAGCAGATAAGTCTTCAATTTCTTCCTGAAAATGACCATAGACTAAATCTGTCGAAGATAAGGAGGACGCAAGTTCCAGACCAGAGGGCTGGCCACCGAAAAACGTCTATCACCCCATGTAGTTTTATTTGAGGGAATCATCAATACGCACTGATCTAAAGATCGCGAACACTGTGCAGGTTTATAGATCTTAATTTTGGATGATAAATAAACTGGTGCCACTTCATGAATGCATCTGAACACAAGACACAATAGTTTAAATTGAATCTGCCGCTCAACCGGTAACCACTGAAGTTTGCCACGGAAGTCAGAGACTGATGATTTCCAGGGCAGGGAGAAGATCAGGTGTATAGCTGGGTTTTGGGCCACTACAAGGCGCTTTAGCTGGTATTTTGGACTGCCTCCCAGGAGTGCATTGCAGTAGTCCAGCCTAGCATTAACAAGGGTGCCTACCACCACTGCCCGGCCATGTTCAGCTAACAGAGGAAGAATTGGTTTCAAAATATTCAGATGATAATATATAGATTTAATAATCTGGTTTACCTGTAAATTGCCATCCAGATTGGCTTGCCAGATGCAACCTAGGTTTTTCACAAAGTCAGTACATTTGGAAGCAATTGCAAAAAGAGTTGGACATGGTAGTATGGGGAACATTTTTCCCAGTTTGCTTTTTGATCCAAATATGATGATTTCAGTCTTACGGGGATTCAGCTGAAGTTTATTTTCAACCATCCAAAGACGGATTCTTTCTGCGCACTATACAATGTGCTGTGTTGCCTCCAATGGTTCTTTCAAACTCACATAAATCTGTGTATCGTCTACATAAGAGTGGTGCTGAAGATCAAATTCTGCAAAGATTTTTATCAGTGGAAGAATGTACAAATTGAACAAAACAGGTGACCGAGATAAACCCTGTGGTACACCACAAGGTACCGCCAGCACTTCAGATACATAATGGTTAGTCTTAATCTATTGAAATTGATTAGTAAAAAAAGAAGTAAGCCATAGTCCACAGTATCAAAAGTTGCAGACATGTCTAGCGTGATATCCCTATTGTCCGCATTTACAAGTAAGTCATCCAAGACTTTTACCAAGGCAGTCTCTGTCTTGTGTCCCGGCCTGAAATCAGACTGGTGGACATCTAGGATATTACTGGCTTCCAAATAATCCTGAATCTTAGAGGTTACCATTTTTTAGAGGATTATTGTTGGCCATAATAATTCTGCAATGGGGCGATAATTAGCTTGGATCTTAGGAGCCAGGTTTTTTAAAAATGTAATGTGCGGATGTACAGGCCTCTGATCATACAGTGTTGTTGCTATAATATGCTGGTGTACAGGGTCCTGATTATACAGTGGTGTTGCTACATGTTCACCTGTACAAGGACATGATTATTCAATGTGGTTGCTACAATGTTCAGGTGTACAGGTCCTGATTATACAGTGTTGCTATAATATACTGGTGTACAGGGTCCTGATTATACAATGTTGTTGCGATAATACGCTGCTGTACAGGGGGCTGATTAGTGTTGCGGCTACAGTGGTGATAACGGTCCTTATTATACAGTCTTGTTGCTATAATATGCTGGCTTTCAGGGTCCCGTTTATAGTGTTGCTACAATATGCGGGTATACAGGATCCCGATTATACATACTTGTTGTTGCAATAATACGTTAGTGTACAGGGTCCTGATTATACAGTATTGTTGCTACAGTGTGCTGGTGTACAGGGTCCTGATTATACAGTGTTGTTGCTACGATGTGCGGGTGTACAGAGCTCTGATTGTACAGTGTTGTTGCTACAATGTGCAGGCATACAAGGCCCTGACAGTGTTGTTGTTATGGTGGGGGGAGGGGTCCAGGATCCGGACTATAAAGTGTTGTTGCTACGATGTGCTGGTGAACAGGGCCCTGGCTTTACAGTGTTGTTGCTATGATGTCCAGGTGCATTTTATCCTGATTTTACAATTGTGTTGCAATGATTGACGGATGGATGTGATTATTAAATAGTGCACACTGTGACGTGAATTGCCTCTTGCCACTGTTGTCCTTTAATTGTGTTGTCATATAATGCTGCTGAATAGGGCCTTGATTATATAGCAATTTCGCTATAAAGCTCTATTTTACAGGATCATAACTATACAAATATGTTGCTATTGTGTGCAGATGTACAGGGTCCCGATTAGTTGCATTGCTATGATGTGCATCTGCGCAGTGGCATAGTAGAAACTGTGGGCCCCCCCTGTGAGCCATGCTGAGGGGCTCCCCAAGCTTGGCATCAAAGCACAGGTCGCGCCACACTCCGGGCCGGCCTGGACCACAACGCATGCACAATACGCATGATGAGCATGCTGCTGCAGGGGCACGGCGTGCAATGCACTAGGAGAAAGATATGAATATGTTTTTAATCAAACTTTTAATCTTTCACAAAGCATAGAAACAAGGGGGCTATGCCTGGCTTCAGGCAGCCAAATGTGCCAGCCAACTCTGTGCGTGGCCTGTGATATTATGCAAAATAATGATACAATAGAAACATGTTCATACTGGCTCTGCCAGTATCCCCATATACGAACATTCTCTTGTTTGATTTGCCCTTGATTCCAGTATAAATCTCATGCCACAGGAAGAAAGCATGTTATTGCTGACTGCACAAATTCCTGCCCAATTCCCACACCAACATGTATGGATACTGTCCGAGTGGACTTTGTCCTCAATGCCTGTAAAACATGTAATGCTACAGTAGGAACCATTTCTTCGTTTGGCAGCAAAAATGCCTTCACCCACCATGAAAGTACACACATCATAGTGGTCTTACCCCATTTGTGAATATAAAATGCCACGCCACAGAAAATGTACAGTCTGCCTGCCCCTTTGTGCTATAAACCCCCACCCAAAACACCCCTCCATGTAATAACATTCATCAAGTTGACTTTGCCCAAAAATG
Organism: Ambystoma mexicanum; assembly: GCF_040938575.1. NCBI lineage: Eukaryota > Metazoa > Chordata > Amphibia > Caudata > Ambystomatidae > Ambystoma > Ambystoma mexicanum. Next base: position 305,367,064 of record NC_090934.1, on the reverse strand, counting down.
CCAGAATACATGTAAGAAAGCATCCATGTTTAAATGCTCCTTGCACAGGCCCCAAACTTGCATGCACACATTCAAACCCATCCAACCACCAGTCACTCACCTAGTGGTAGCGGTCGAGTTCTTCAATTGAATGGACATAAACATTTCACACACATATACCACAGTGAACGAGACTAGCGAGGAGCCCAAACCATCCAAAGGGGATTTGTGGGTGTGCCGCCCCCCTGAAGATAAATTAATCAGTAGTCGAAGTGGAAGGGAGCAGTTGGGAGCGGTGATCCTCTACTTTAACATTTTTGTTTTTACTGTTCCTAATGTTGGGGAGAACTCCCAGGTTTGCCAGAGGGATACAGGACGTTCACAGACTTGGAGGGACCAACACCCACCCCCAGAAAACACAGAGGACTTAGTCAACGGCAAGTTCAAACTGCGGTTTATTACAGCCAAAACCAAACCAACAGGGATCGATACAAGCATTCCAAGAAATTCCAAAATGTCACACGCAGGCCACGCTTGTTCATTACCCCGTTATTACTCAGCTGATGTCTCCAGGCCTGGGACCCGAAATGGTTCTCAGTTCACAGTGTACCTTCTCAAGGTGATGAGAACGATTGTGTGTCTGTATTGTAACTTGTGTGCACCACCTTTGCCTTATGAGAATATTCTCCTGCTCGGCAGAACATTTGATGCATGCTTGTTTAATACTTGTTGTATACTTGTTGTAATCTGTGTTTGGCTGCCTGGGATCCTTTCTCACCACTGATCACTGTCCATTGTCTGCTTGAGCTGAATCACATGTTTGGAGACCACGAAATTGAGCTCTGCAGATCAGAATTATGAGGATTTATTCCCTTTTTCTGCAGCTGGTCCATTTGTTGTCTGGGCATTGGAATGCCATCCGCATCTCTTGACCTTGGCTGTGGGCCCTGTCTCACATGTCTTGTTCTCTATCCAGCCTGAATCAGCTCAACTCATCCCTTACTCAGAGGCCTGAGGCCTGCTGTAAATTTCCTAAACCTTATAATGCGGTTTTCTACAGTATCCATGCTATACTATATTCTCCATAGATTAGTCACACTTGACTTTGTCAGGCCCCATAGGTGCTCCTGCAGTTCCATAGGGTTATTTGCATTTAAGCCCCTGCAAGCTTTGCTCAGGATCTCATGCCTTACGGTTTCTACGTTGTTGCATTTGGCTAATGGCAAAAATAATAAAGCAATGACAGTATGTATATGTATCTGTCCTCTAACTATAAAACTGTACGCTTGTTTTCTTTGTGTTTTCAAGTGTGTGTTTTTGTCACGAAGTGTGGATGGCACGTGTGCTTTATGTCTAATGCTGCTACGTTGTGGTGTCTCTAAGGACGTCAGCAAAGTGGCTTCTTGGTGCTCTAGCCCAGTTTATCCATATAGGTGTCTCTGACCATGGCCTGCGGCTTTTCATCCACACATGGATGGAACTCTACCGCACTTGGTCTGCATGGCTGGCTGAGGGATACCTCTCAATGTATTTGTCAATGATTGTTGCACTTGGGATTCGTCCGAAATAGAATGGGTCATTGCAGTGTTTTCTGGGCTTCTGTCTTGTCATGATCTTGACGGGAAGGAGGTGGCCGCAGGATCCTGACTCCCTCTTCAGTCCCCCCTCTGGTCAACCTGTCGACCACATCCTTATACGACAGTCCTTTTGCTCTTGGCTGCCATATCTTCTTTTTTCCTCCGAGGAGCCCATAGTAATTTGTACGATCATCGAACAACCAGTTCATCTAACAGCACACTCCTTTGGTGTTACACACACCCATTTCCGTTCATAGTACTTTGCATCATAGGGTTGTCCAGCTTCATTGCTCCAAGTGGTAACAGTTCGCATTTCGCAAATCGCTCCCTGATCTTGTTCCTTTCTGCTACAATCTCATCCTTTGCTCCTTCTATATTTACATCCATCAGGATCTGCATCCAGATAGCCTCTTCTGCTGTTTTCTTGCACCATGCAGATTTTTATCCCACACACTGAAATTGCTGCTAGTATTGAGGTGCCCATTATCAACTTTAGTCCGTCTGACAGCCATGACGGCATCCTTGACCATATGTATGCTATCCAGCTCTGGTCCTTTTCTGTCCCCTTTGCTTCTTCCTCCATTTTGGCATGCATCTGCGATAGCTGCAATATTGCTTCTGACAGGGTACCATTCTCTTTATCGTTGGCAGTTATAAACATGCAACAGGATCTCCCAATGTTTGCACACACTTCTCCTTCCATAGATGTGAGCAGATCCAGAGCGTATCTATTCTGGAGTTTCATCAACCTTACTGCTCATGTTAAACAGGATATCATATTATGCCTCCTTTATTGTATGTATTGGCCTAAGCCCAGTCGCTCCGCAAAGAAATCCTCGTTGCAAGGTTTTGGCCTTAGATGGTCCTAGCTGCCATTTTGGGACCATCCGCCATTTTGATTTCCACCTCAAAGTCACTCTGTATTCTAAAATGGTGGACAGTGTTCTCCTGCTCGTAACCTTAGCCGTCCTGACCGTTACACATGTTAATGCCTAAACTGCCTGTAGGCTAAATGCTTGGGTCGTGTAATAAGACCATGTCCTATGTTTGACCTGAAGATCAAAGGATTACTCGTGCCAACAAGTCTGATCCGCGGGCATACATTCAATACAATGTTGTATAAATACTGAATGTGAGCACTTGTTGAACTACATTGTATAAAACATGTACTAAGGCTTAATGTCAAATTCTAAAATACACTGTTGCCATTGTGACTTGTTGTTTTATAAACTAGACGTAATCCACATGCATATAGTTGGACTAACTAGAGGCGAACTCGGCACGAACCCTAGTTCGAAAATAATTAGCTTGCAGAGGGGCTGGACATTGCGATTGAGAATTGTATAAAAGATGAGAATATGTAGATGTCCAGTACCTCTCACTTCTCACACCGAAAGGGCTGGTATTCGCTGTGATGTACTGAGGGCCAGATAGCTATCTGATGCTTTGTTCCTCTGTAAACTGTACAGTTATTTGAATAAAGATCTGAGAATCTTCAGAAGCCTGTGTTTGGTGTATTTCCTTTTGTGGTACTCAGCCTCGATATTTCTCTTTTGCTTTTACAAATGGCGACCCGAATAGGGACCCTCAAGATGGATGCCAGCTCGTTGAAGGTTGATGCGGCTATCGGACCGGGATAAGACGGTGTAAAAGGGGGCCCCTTTCTTGGATGAGACGTGACACCTCAGCAGTGCTACACAACCTGATCCCTGGACGGTGAGCCCATGGTCCGAGTCGGCATCTTGACGAGGGTCCATATATCGAGGCTGGCAGATTTGCCAAAATCACCAACCACGAGGCACCTTAGTTAGAAAAATTTGTATTCCAATCGGACCTCCTTAGGATTTGATCAGGTGAGTCGTGACCCGATTCTTTAGCATCCTCATAATTTGTTTTGGCGCATTACACTTGCAAGTGCAATTATTGACCAGGTAACACCAGTATTCTGATATGCCTCGGAAATTGTCTGCCTGTTTCAGGGTGTTATTCCGCAGTGACAGACAATCTTTGGAATTTAGCCGACCGGCACCAATGGAGGGGTCGCCGGCGTGTACTATGTACTGTAAGCACGGTATTGGTAGTATGGTATTTAACGATATTTGACACAGACAAACTAGACATGCTTCCAAACTTCAGTGGCCAATTAATGGTAGTTTTGAAATGTCTCGTACTGAATACTTCTATATTATTGAAGAAAAAGGCTAGACCTGCAGCATTCGATGTATTACAAAATTGGAAGAAAGAAGCTATGCAGCAGCTTAAGGGTAGAGAAAAGCATGCCCGCCGTCATATGACGAACGCCGAAAAAGCGTTGTTATATGACCAGAGTAAACAGTCTGAGTCAGTTAGGAATTTGGATAGGGCTTTCTCACTTGGTATCCAGAAAATGTATCCTTCTAAAGACTTTCATGTATCTGATGAATTTATCGATAAACTTAAATGAACGAAGGCCTGGTGCCACTGCGCCACCTCTGTATGTTCCTCTTCCTGCTGTTATTCCTCCCCCCGTTGCTCCTCTTGCTCCTCCTATTGCTCCTCTTAATGTTCCTCTTCCTCCCGTTGTTCCTCCTCTCGTTGCCGCTCCTCCACCTTTTCCTACTGCTATGGTTCCGGTGCGCTTGCCTGCAGCGCCAGCGATAGTACCTCTGTATCCGGATGTTCAAACTGTGCCTACTCTCCCTCTTCCAAGTGGTTCTACACCGCTTGTAGTAGATCAAGGAGCAGGATCGAGGGTTGTAACTTGTAATACTGTATCTTCAGAGAAAAAGCGTGAGTTAAATGTGTGGGATAAGCATTGCATGGAGAAGGGTGACCAAGCTGATATTCTTGCCACACTTTATAATTTAGACAATTTTCCTGAGAAAAACGTTTTTATTGAGGGATTAGGAATTCATTTATGTGTAATGTGGAACAGACTAAGTGATACAGATCTCCCATAAGGGTTAAGGGATCTGAATACTTTAGCGTGTTCTCGAGATACTGCGGAGAAGGTACAAGAGCATGTTGAGAGGGTTTTTGGGTATAGAAAGGAATTGGAAGGGCTAAAGAATGAAGATGTAGATGGTGATAGCTTGGATATTATGTTCGTACAGAAACGGTTTTCTCCTTGTCGAAAATAGATAACTGAGGAAACACAAATTTGTATGAAAGATGCGATTAGGTGGATCTCAGATACATCGATAACTCCCGTTGAAGTGTATGACACGTATAGTCAGTATACGCCAGAAATGCAGAGGAAAGTGATAAAGGTAATGGTAGAGTACCTACAGGATGAGTGCGTAAGAAGAAAGATTTGTTGTCCCACAGAATTATTGAGTATTTATACGAGGGCTTTTTCATTTGACACTTCTTCAGCTGCTTTAGTACTCGATTTAGCTCTGTTGCTTAGTAAGCGTTCGGAGTTGCCTACTTCTCAGTTGCCAATGAGAGAGGTCTGTTGGGTATTTTTGTGGAGATTTGGGGCCTGACGGTATTTTCTTACTGCCAAAATAATCATTCAGATTGGTATATGTATAACAATAACACAGTGCATATGCATTATTTCAGCACACAGACCTATTTAGATGGCATGCGCGGTTGGTATGTATGTATAGTGGTGAGCATAATTCCTTTGGTTTATTTGTGACCCCAATATCCAGAACCCCTTGTTTTGTTTAAATTTTTCGTGTGATCACTAGAGAGACCTCAGGCCTACATTTCAGAAATACCACATCTTCAGTTTTAGTGTGCCACCATGGGCGATTCCCACTGAATTATTTACAACAGTGAGCTATATGTGGTAATTTTCACTACCTCATATACGGTAGTGAACTATGTCCCGGGCCTCCCTTTCTGCCGACTCATAGACCTCCGGCAGACTACAACGCACACAGTTAGTTATAATTGCTCATACTGAATGACATTGTGCACACACTGAATGGCTGCAGCCAAATCTTATTTTTAGCTACCTTGAAAATGACAATTGCACTGTCTAAACATCTCCCCACATCATCAGCACTGTATTGGTAAATATAAAACACACCACCCGTCTGCTTTCAGATATTTTTGTGTATTATAAAAATTGCATTTAAACACGATCTCACTCTTTACAGAAATAAATGAAATAGCACAGTAACAGCATTATTTGTGATACACTGAAAAGAGAGTGGCGGAGACAAGAATTCAATTTGCAACATTAAACATGTGGGTAAAGCACAGGAATCTCCTTTCCTACACTGACTGAATATTCTCGTACACACTCAGCCCCCACACCTCAGTGAGATAATTACCAGGCTTATTCAGCATGTAACTTCTTTGGCTGTTCGCCTTCTGGAGGGGTTCACCCAGCAAGGACAAGCATCTGCTGTCACTCAAACTGGGACTTGTTGACTGGAAAAGCCAGTCTCTGCAACCAAGTTGAATCTGCTTTAGGAATCAGGCATCCCCAGCTGTCAACCCCGTCCTTCTTCGAGCTGTGTCCAGAATCGTCTGCCCTCTCCCCCTTTTCAAGATTCTACAGGAAAAGTTGGTTACCGAATGCTTGTCCAATAAGATTCTACCATGTCATCTCCTCCCTCACTACACAATGGCTTATTTTTTTTACAGTTGCAACTGTAACAAACTGATTTCCTGCTTATTCGAAGTCTTTGCTTCCTGCAGTTACTGTGGACAGAGCACAGAAAGGCAAAAGAAAAAAAAACTTGAATGTGTGTTTAAAACTGATTTTCAGAGTAGGCCTCATTTTGCAGTGAAGACACATTCTTTTATTAATGAGTTATAATTATTAGTCTTGTTAGCGAGATTAGTTTGTTAATTACCAAATGTGTCTCTTGCAACATAGGCATTTCAGTGAGAAATGGTGTGCATTTTGAAGGTACAGATGTGTGCTTTTAACGGTGAAAAATGTATTTGCATTTTATATATAAAAATCGTTTTTGACTGAATAACCTGCCCTTACTTATATGTCCATGTTACACTGGCAACACATAGCTTGAAACAACTGCATCATAGCAATGCACCAAACCCATGCAGTGGCGCTGCATAAAAATGCTCAATAACACATGTACCACATTATATCAATGCACCAAACCCATGCAGTGGCGCTGCACTTAAAAAAAAACATGCTATACATTGATCCTGTGCAGTGGTGCTGTACTCTGTGCTCCCAAAACACGCTAAACAATCCTACATATACCCCGCTTTTTTTTTAATTTGGCTAATCCGAGCCACAATTGGAAAAAATCCAACTTGTTCCTTTTCTTCTTTCAAAAATGTAACAATCCAATACAATTAACATTCTTGTTGTGAAGATGAAAATTGAAAGTCGCTGTTCAATCAATATAATATTAAAATTTATCTGAATTTATCAATTCTTATAAAATGTTCTACATTTGCCTTCCCAATGGAAGTGTCCAGTCCAGTATTTCAATTTTATACTTGAAGTCAATTGAAAATAATAAAATAAAACAACTAACTAAAACAAATAATTAACATAACAGATTAAAACAATTAATTAAAATAATAAATACGTGGAACTCCATATGTCAGGACTCTTGTCTGCCTCTTTTGGTTCATTCGGGTACTCTTTCATCTTGGTACTCTTGGATCCTTCTCTATAGAAGTCATCTTTTCTTTGGCATTCCGGCTATTTTGTCTTCACCTCCACCCGGAGGCAGGCATCTTTTGGTCTTCATCCAGGGGACTCCATATTCCATCGTCTCCCGTGACCTCCGGTATAAATAGTTAATGTTCTAAACCAAAATAGAAAAGACACAAATTAAGTATATAGCACAATACTAACCACCCTTTTGCCAAAAATAAATTTTTTTTTTCTGAAATTAAACACATGAAACAACATTTTAAATTCAATGCATTTTCATTCTGCACACCGACCATGAGCTTCCATTATATTTTTTTTGTATTTTTTTTTTAGATATTTTTATATTATTTATTTATTTACATATATTACAGTGTTTATGTGCCATTATAATAATCAACTTTTTAACTTCTCTGTCACTGCCTCCTGACTGTACCCATTTATTTTATCTTTTTGTGTTCAAGGGACTTTCTGTTGTATTGTGTGCATCAGTGGGCAGTAGCCCCAGGGCTTTCTGTTTCTACATGCTCAAGCCGTCTGATCTCATGTCTGGGATGGCATGGCTTGATCTGATTTACATGGACAAACTGCTCTATCGCTGTTTCACCTTCATTCTTCAAAATTTTATCCACTACAGGAGAGATCTTATCTATAATAATCGAAATGGCCCCTGCCAGGCTGCTAGAAATTTAGAATTTTTCTGTTTACTTTTTCCAAAATGAAACTTGTACACCTGATCCCCTACACTGTATTCTCTGACTGATGTTCTTTTATCATAGTATGTCTTAGCACTGTCAGCAGCCCTTTCCAGATTTCTCTGCACAAAAGCAAATGCATGTTGCAAATGCTTCCTCAGTTCATCAATGTACTCATGAACTGTGGATGCACTCACAAGTGTCTGCTCATGTGTTCTGTATAGTAGGTGTTGTGGTAACACCATTTTCCTACCTGTCAAGACCTCATGGGGGCTAAGACCTGTTGCTTTGGCAGGAGTTGATCTGATTGCCATCAAAACCAACAGTAAACGTAAATCCCAGCTGGAACCTGCTTCTGCCACGAATTTCTTTAAAATATCCACAACAGACCTATTGCTCCGTTCAACTCCACCTGAAGAGGCTGCCCGATATGCGATATGTAGTTTCCTTTTCACACCCAGTATTTGCCATACCTTAATCATTAGGGTACTTGTGAAATGACTTCCTCTGTCTGACTCAATTCTTTGTGGCAACCCAAACCTTGAGAACACATGGTTCACCAGCAATGTGGCTGCTGTTTGCGCACTACAATCTGGTGCAAGAATACATTCAATCCACTTCGACATCAAACATATCACACTTAAAATGTAACGGTTTCCTCTGATCGACCTTTTTAAAGGGCCTACATAGTCTATTTGCAAATCTGACCATGGGAGAGTTAGGCCTCTTTTCATCAATGGGGCTCTATCCATTGGTGAAGCAGGTTTAAATTGGGCGCATACTAGACACCCTGTAGTATATAATTCCACATCTTGGGACATATGTGGCCAGTAAGCATAATCTTTCAGTATTTCCAATGTTTTTTGTGAACCTCTGTGGCCTGCAGTGATGGCATCATGTGCATGGTGTAGCATCAGCCCTCTGAATGAAAGGGGTACCACCCACTGTATTTGTCCTGTTATGGACTCTCTAATCATGAGTCCATCCTGTAATCTAATTTGTTTTTTATTCTTTACTAGCACCCTCAACTCTTCTTTTCCCATGCAATCATTTTCTGTTAAAGGGTTTTGTTCAGGATCTATTAAATGATTGTAATAGATTCCCAAAATTCGATCATTCTTTTGTGCCTCAATCAAATCTTGGTCTGGCGTATCATGACTCCATTGTACTGCTGGTTGATCTACCTCCTTTGGTGCTTCAGAACGTGCTACTGCATCAATCTGTATTTCACCCAGTAAATCATCAATAGGTAACAATTCTCCCATCACAGCCCCAATTTTAGCCAGGTGGTCTGCCTTATCATTTTCCTCCTTATCCTCTTCTGGTGTTTTTAAATGCCCACAAATTTTTCTCCAGTATATTGTTAGATCATTCTCTGACACCAATTTGTCTATGGCTTGTATCATTTTTCCATGTTTAAGTGGCTTTTTGTTGTATGTAATCATTCCTCTTGCTTTCCAGCCAGGTAAATACTCCACAAAACTATTCCGTGCATAGTCAGAATCAGTCACCAGGACAATTTCACTGAACTTTCTATCAACTGCAGTAGTAATTGCTTTATAAATGGCTGCCAATCCCGCCACTTGACTGCTCCTAGCTCCAATCCTCATCCCTATACTGGGGACTCCTTCACATTTCAACCAGACATTTCCTATTCCTGACACTAATTGTTTATTACTGTCATTTTCAATGTGAAAAGCACAACCATCCACATATACAGTTGGCAAATCCTTGCATGTTTTTTCATCAAAAGCTTTGTGTGGTGATTGTTCAAATTCCTGCCAATTAGGTTCCACTTCCATTTCATTTGATATTTGTTCAGCTGCGCAGTCATGTAAGTCAGCTAACCCTTGAGCAATTGGGCTCTTTTTATTTTGTCCATATCTCACTTCTATAGGAAAACCTTGTAATGCCAGCGTCCATGAAGTGATTCTGGACTGCGCTAGATTACCTGACCTAATTCTTTTACTCTCTAAAAACTGCAAAGGTTGATGATTTGTTTCAATGATCACCTTTTCTCCCTGAACAATGGGGCGGAAATGTTGTAGCGCCCACACAATGGTTAATAGGGCCTTTTCACATTCATTAAATTTAATTTCAACTTGGGAAAATGCCTTACTTGCATAGGCAATTGTTTTGTGATTCAAATCATGTTTTTGTGATAACACTGCTGACATACAATGTTCAGAAAAACCTATTTCTATAAGGAAATCCCTACCTTTTATGGGATATGCTACACATGGTGCCTTTACCAGACATTCCTTCAGTTTAGCCACTGCCTCAGACTGCTCTTTTTCCCATTTCCAGGGAGTATTCAGTTTAAGCAGTTTAGTCAATGGTTGAGTGATTTCAGCATAATTTTCAATGAATTTTCTGTTATACCCTGTCATTCCTAACAAACTTTTTACTCCTTTCACATTCTTAGGATCTTTTAATCTTTGTATGGCGTCTATCTTCTTCTTTTGTGGATTTAGCCCATGTTCAGTCACTTCATGGCCTAGAAAGTTCACTTTTTTCTTGCACCATTGTGCTTTTTGCAAAGATACTTTGGCGCCTGCTTTCTGTAATTGGCCAAGCACATGTCTTATTTCATCAAAACGGCTTTTCAGGCCTTCATTTTTTATCAAGACATCATCCACGTAAACTATGGTTCCTCTTTCCTCTGCATCAGGCATGGCCTTTCTCAAAAATATGCCAAATTCACACCCACTATTGATGTACCTGAACGGCGTTCTAAGCCAGGCGTATTGAGTCCTGTCAAATGTAAAGGAAAATAAATTCTGTATCTCCTCTGCCAATGGCACCCACCAATATCCAGATGTGAGATCTAATGTGGAAAACACTTTTGAACCATGTACCTGAGCTAGGCCCTGATCAATGAATGGCAATGGCCATCTGGACACGGGTACTCTTTTATTTAACTCCCTCAAGTCTGCACATAGCCGCCATTGACCATTTGGCTTTAACACACCTAAAATAGGTGTATTGGATGTGCTATGAATGGGCCTGATGATTCCCCGCGATTCCAAATTTTTTATAATCTCTGCCAATGATTCTAAACATGCAAGCGGTAGTCTATACTGACGTACAAACACTGGACTTCTGCTACACCCTTCTGGTAGTGTGGCCACATGTAAATCAGTTAAACCACAATCATAAACATCTTTTGCAAATACATCCTTAAACTCCATAAATATCTCCCTCAGATTGTTTCTATCCTCATCGCTGTCACACGCATCCGCTAAGGAGATCTGCTCTTCTACCATTTTGGAAAATTCTGGAAAATCTTCTGGTAAGGGAATCTCAGCGCTTTCCTCTAACTGTGTGGCTGTGTCTTTTTGTAAAGCTGCCACTTTTAAATATTTTGGCATATCAGCTTCCACTTCAATGGGCTGATTTTCTGTTTCATTTTCATTTAAATTAAATATTATGCAATCCTCTTGATGGCAGCACACAGTCTCATTTGAATCATAAGGATACACAGAATAAATTTTAAATATTCCTTTGGGCTGAGAGTCCAGGTGTTCTGGCAACTCACCCTTGGCATCTACATACTTTTCAGGGATATTTCCAATCACCATGTTATTTAAATCTGCCGTATAATGTGATTTTTGTATGGCTATTCCTAATGGGGAGTTTTCCTCTAAATGAATATCCTGACAACCTTTATTATTTACCATCATTTTTACAGATCCTTCACCAATATCTACCAATGGAGTGTATTCATAATCCAGGCCCTGCTGTTTTATGGATTCATTCAGGCACACAAATGCATCAGAATCTTTCATCTGCTGTCCATTTTTGCATTTCAATGTTATTGCAAACTGTTTTGTAAATGCAGGAATAATAGTATCTTTCCTCATTTGTAATTCGATTGCATAAGGAACCAATTGTGCACAATGATAAGCCCTTCTTTTGTCTTCAAATTCAGGTGCCGGGCCACCTAGGCGTGACCATATTTTTTGATTAAGGAAATCTAACACCATACACATTCTTTGCATGATGTCATTGCCCACGTAAAAGTCATTTTGTGCTCCACTCACTATCCATACATTAGGGTAAATTGTTTTCTGCCCAATGCTAATTTTAAGCATGCATCTGCCTGCAATTCGTTTTTCAAAGTCTGGACCGTCCAACCCAGAAACGTATTGGTTTTTAAACCTAAATTTCGGGATTTCCTCCCTCTCCATTATTTTTTGCAACAATTTCTCATTAATGAAGCTCCTCTCCTGTTCAAGCGCTAAAGTGGTTTTTATTGTTTTAAAACAGTCATTTATACCAACATGGACCCATGATTGCTCATCTTCCATGTGTATTTCAGCAAGAGTTGTAATGTGTTTTTCTGAATCTGTTTTAGGAGCAATATTCTGTTTGATTGTTTTCTCTTTTAAATAAAAACGTAATGTGTGCTCATCTATGGCAGTCTGCCAATTTTTCCTTGGGTCCAAGTATATTTGTACAGGTCGTTTTTCATTGTCGCTCTGCATTTTGTCTTGACACATCAATATAACAGTGACACTAGGTATGCAGCTATTCTGGAGATACACCTCCACAGCATCATTTGTTTTGGCAACGGTGAGACATTCATTTATGTTGCTGTTTTGTGATTTTAGCTTCTTAGGCCTCAATGGCTTTTTGGTTAAGGACCACAGCACTCCATTCACCCCATCTATGAGAGGAGACAATCTTTTCAGGCAATCTGTCCCCATCAGAAATGGAATTTCACAAATAGATGTGATCAATACCTCTTGTTTCATTCTGTGCTTTCCTATTTTTATGTCAACCTCAGTTACACCTATGATGGGCACCTCCTTCCCATTAAAGTTATGCATTGGACCTTGATTTTCCTTCACTGTGATCTGACTCTGTGGGGGTCTCCCTTCATTGATACTCTTTACCAGCTCCTTGGACATAATTGTGGCCTGTGCACCAGTGTCAATCATAGCAGATGTTTGGCATTTTTCTTCTACAGTGATGGGTGCATAATATCTGTCCTCAACTTCCTCTAATACACATAAGAAGTGTGAATTCTTACTGATTTCAGGGCTCACTTTTCTCAGGCCTTTTTCACTTTTGGCTAAGCACATTGGTAAATGGAAAGACAGTTTTCCCTCCTTTTTACCCATTTCTGCGCGAGAGACTTTATTCATTTCTCCATGATCAGAGGTTTTCTGGAGTGTGGCCACTGTTCGCCCACCCATCTGGGTATCATCAGGGACCACATTACAACCTTCCAACTGAGCATGTGTAACAACATCATTCAGCAATTTGTCATTGTTTAATTCTGTGCATTTGTGATCATTTAGTGTGATACCAGCCCTTTCAGCCTCTTCAAAAATATGTGGCTCAAAGAATTCTTCAGGTGATTGACCTGTACCCTCCTTTTGAGTATTTCCTTTTTCTGCCTGTGTTTGGTCATTGTTTTGCTCGCCCAGGGAAGGAGCTATAGCATCCCCACTTACTCCCTGTTCACTGGTATTCCCTGTGCATGAGTCATTTTTCTTAAATCGGTCTCTTTGTTCTTTTGGAATTTCCGGTGTTTCTTTTTTATTTGCACAAATCTTCAATGTTTGATTTAGTTCTAGGTTAAACCGTACCTCTTTTTTAGAAGTATTTGCATTTTCTGTTACATGTTCATTTATTGGTGCTTTCACTTTTAAATCATTAGGCATCTCAGAGTCATTATGCAAAATTACATCAGGGCAATCTGTCTTTTTGGCACTGCAGGTGTCATAAGTACTTAGTCACTTCTCAGAAGCCCCCGGTCATTGCTAGGGCCATCAGCCCCCTCTTTAGATGGTTGTTTTTGTGCTGTATAGAGCTTTCCTATTTGCTCAGCTAACATTTTCAATTGGGCCTCAAGGCACTGGAACCTTTCCATCTCTCTAGAATCCTCTTTCTGTGGTCTAGGTCGATATTGGTTGTTTTACCCCTGATTGGATCTATTCTGATACCTGAAGTGGGAGAATGGAAGACCAGGCTCCCGTCCTTCACCTCTCGCGCTTGGCCTAGAGGGTCACGGCCCAGACACCCGCCGCGAGAAGAGTTTGTCCAGTTACCAGACGACCAGGTACCATGGTACAGGAACATACGGATGTGTCCACCTGTTTGCCCAGCAGCCCGCACTGGCCATGTCGACACCTGCGGTTCGGATCAGCTAGACTAAAAAACCACACGTCGTTAGAGATGCCATGACGACCTAGACAACTGGAAGCACATCTGTACAAATACACACACCTAACATTCCCACAACAATCTACACGAAGAACATACTCAGTGCTCTGACGTAGGCGACAGGCATATTCACGGACGTGCATCTTTATTATTTTTACATAGGCTTTCAGAATGCAGAAACGCAAGATGCACCATGAATTCATCTATAACGCCGCTTGCTCACGCTTCTCTTAAAAACCCGTTACCACCATGAGAGGTATAATAGAAACACGATACTGGTCATGGAAATATACGCCACTATAACCTAAAGCACCCATGCCCGAAATGGATCACTTATACACCAGGCCCAAGTAGGCCTCAGGCAAGAGTTCCCGTGGACATTAACGAAGCAAAAGTCAGGTTGCTGATCCCGCAGAATGAGCCTGGTGGAGCAACCAGCCAAGGTCGCAATGTTGCAAACCCACATCCAAGAACAAATCATCAAAGGTATAATGTTGCAACCTTGCACTCCGCGTACCAACGTTAGAATCATATCTACATATTAAACCAGACACACAGTGGAAAAGCAATATTAATTGTGCAGAATTCTGCCTCAAACACGGTCCCGCCTCACGTGACCAAGCCGAACCTGACGAGATGCCAAAGCCCAGGAGAAAGAAAGGCGTCTGGGTCCCTCGCTACGAGACATAGGCCGATACACTTGAAAGGCTTAATGGACATCTGCTACAGTGGGAGCGGCCAGCCTTCTACCTATGAATAAATCCTCACATTGTCTGCACGTACCCTTATTGAAACATTGTTGCAAACACAGGTACACCGAGAGCTGGGAACAACGGTGGTCCCAGGCTGGGGAGCTCACGGATGCACCAATCAGAACATGGGGCTCTTATCTCAGACGTCAGTAACATTAGCCAATCCTCAGGAGTCTTCATGTAACAATTCTTATGTATCTAATTATAGGAACAACCCAGATATACCACCTGACTACACCTTGACCACTAATATCATTCTCTATATGTGTACTATACTAACCCTACCACTCGAGCAACCAATTAAGAGTGGCGATAGGTTTTTTGTTAACTTTCTGAAGTGACGCAAGTAGCGCGTCATAATGTAGTAAAAAGGGCCTGCGAGCCCCAGGATTGTGTGTGTGTCAGGACGAACGCGTACGCTCCTTGACCCATCCCTGCCGTTTGCATAATAAACAGCAGAAGTTGCCTTGCTCCTTGTGTGTGCCTCATACTCTGTCTCGATCCGAGATATACACGGGAGGAGTTGGGGCCTCCCTGCCCGGAGGTCTGCGGACGGCCCGGCCGACCCCGGCAGAATTTCCCCCCGACAAGTTGGAGGCACTGCTGAGATCTGTTTAAGATCGACTTTTATTTTTAATTTTTCCAGGCACTCCCGTTGCGAGGAGGCCCGGCGGCGCGGCCCCCTCTGCCGTTGCCCCCTTCTGAGGACTACAGGACCATCGCGGAGCTGCGAGAGGACCGGACAGCGCAATCCGGATATTGGCCCTCGGGAGCCGGTTGAGAAGTATCCCGCCCGCGGTCGGCGAGTGTCCAGACGTGGTCCAGACGAGGGGAGGTGGCGAGCCGCTTGGAGGGGTGCACGCAATCGAGCGGCCCTTCATCGAGAGAACTTGGTGAGCATGACACGCACAACAAGCAATGCGAAATTGTGAGGGAGGAGGGAGGTATTGTAAAGCGGCGAGGGTTTAATTGAGTGTTGCTAATGGAATGAATGGTAGCGAAACGAGTGCGAGAGCAGGCGGCTAACGTTACGCGAAAGAGGGGGGCGGGGCACGAAAATATCACGTGCAGCCGCTCGTAACAGTGGGCTAACGTTACGTGAAAGAGGGGGGCGGGGCACGAAAACATCACGTGCAGCCGCTCGTAAGACACTGATTGGCCTAAATCGCGACTACGTGTGAGGGTGGGTGTGTGGTTTCCTACGATTTGATATTTATTATTGAATGAGTAGATGAGGTTCCCTATTGTTCGAGCAAGAAACTCGATAGGTAGATGACGTTTCCCTGTGGGCGGTGGCTAGTTACGTAGTTGCCCAAAACGGAAGATAATTGGCTGGTTAAGCCCTCCTGTTGAGGGGCGTATCACACGCGAGGCGACGCAGCGTGCGCAGTCCGGTTATAGTATTGATGAGATTACCTTGTTCCAGGAGAGACAGGAAGACAGCTGTAGGGTTAGCGGGGTAGATTACAAGTGTATTTTGAATTTAAAGAACATAACACGAATATACCAGTAGCTCGAAGAAATCGGTGACGTCACCAGTAGGGATTTAATAGGATATCGCGAGCACAAGGAACATTGGGTTGAGAGTGGTGGGGAGGAGAAGCATGATAAAGGAGCTGATACGGAGATAAACTATAAACCAGTGGATCGAAAGAAGAAGGGGAAAGGGGCGTGGCTGCGCACGGAGAACGCCGGCCACGGCAAGTGTAAAAGGGGGAGGAGAACGGAGAAACAGGACAACTGTATAAGATCGTCGTAAGGGGTACGCAGCCGCAGGGGGCTGCGTGCGCTTCGGCCGCAGGGGGCCGTAGGGGAAGGAATATAATATAACATCACATTTATTACTATTGCATAATTTGTCAAAGGATTGTCGTAAGTCCCCACACTTGCGGGGCGAGGTAAGCAATACAAGGTTGTATATTGTAAATTGGTAGTAAGGGGAAGGGTAACAAGGGGAGTACAACCATGTCATACAGGAGAGGGTCGGGAGGGTGGGGGAACACCCTCACTACCCCACTACAGCACATATGCACCACACTGCCACCACACAGGGAGAAGTTAATTAAGTACAGCATAGAGTGGACCCAGGGGACAGACAACAAAATGTTAACACCATGGCCGCCTAATGGTAGTTTCGATCCATATGCCCAACACTCACTACTGAACCATCTGCACAATACATACAAGGGGAAGAAGTTGGCAAACCACGTGGAGGTGTTTCACTTATGGAGGATGTTCCAGGGGTCTCGACCAGGACCAAATGGAATGTTCACTATGGGGGAAACACCGGAAGAAAAGGAGATTAAGAAAGAAGGAACGGGTGGGGAAAAGGAGAGCGAAAGCACAAAAAATACGGGGAACGAAAGAAAGGGAGGAGAAAAGGTTGATAAATCAGACGACATAAAAAAGGAACCGAGCAATGAGATACCCATAACACCGGGAGTGAAAACAGAGGGAGGAGGGTTGTACCCTTTAAGAGAATTAGGAGAAATAGAAGGACAGTTAAGAGCGGCTGAAGGATTCTCAAACCCGGCATACAGCCCTCCACCATATGTGGCTCATGGGAAGATACCAATGGGGGAAGGGAGGATTAGAGAAGAGCAGACTGTAGAGATAGGAGACGATGAGTGGGTAGCTGCACAGATATTGTTGAAATTACGAGGCTCACTAACTGGAGAAGAAAGGGAGGCGGTAAGGAGAACAAACGAGGATAGTGCCAGAGAGAGTGAAATAAGGGGAGAGGAGCTACTACGGCAGAAGGAAGAGATTTTGGAGGAAAGATTAGCAAAACTAAGGGATGAGCAGAATGAACTGATCAAACAACTTGAGAGGGAGGAAAGAGAGAGAGTGAGGAAAAGGAAAGAAGGTAAGGACGAATTGGAAAGATTAAGGGAACGAAGCGAGGAACAAAAGAAAGAAGCTGAAAGGGTAAAAGCAGCAGCAGATAGGGTATCAAGAGTAGTGCTGAGAGAGAAGAAGAAGGAAGAAGAAGAAAAGGAAAAAGAAATGGAAATATGGAGGAGGAGGATAATATCTGAGACAGCTAAAAAATATGAAGAGGGGAAGGTAATAGAGAGTATAGTAGAAAGAGAAAGGGTGAAATGGGAAAGGAAGAGGGAGGATGAAAGGATATTGGAACAGATGAGCAACGAAGTAATGGAGGAATTAAAAAGGAAAAGAGAGGAAAATAGTAGGGAAATGGAGGAGAGAAGGGAAGAAGGAAGAGAAGGGAGGGGTAAGGAGAGTGAAAGATGGGGAGATGTATATAAAAGTAGGGAGATAGCAACGACATCAACACTAGGGGGGACAGTTGGTAACAACGAAAGGGGAGAAAGAGACCTAATAGATTTAAAAACAGTAACAATAAAAGGAAAAAAGGCAGAGTGGGGGGTGTCATTTATAAATGATTTTTGCAGTGAGGAGGAAGAAGGAGTGGAGAAGGATGGAAGAGAGAGTGAAAGGGAAAGCTTAGATAAACTGTACCTCACTAGAACAAACATAGATTCGCCCTGGATGAGTAGAAGAGGGGAGGAGCTGGAGAGAAGTAAGGAGGAAACGAAAAGAATAGGGGAAACACAAACCAATGAAACCACGCCACCCACATCTCCATCACGCCGCCCTCCCACGTCACTACCTACATGTTCAACCACCGCACGCTCTCTGCACAGAATAAAGCTTGCGCCCTTCATGAACGAACTTACACCGTATGCATGTCGGCTTAGGGACCTCCCTAGTCGCAGGCAAGACAGACAAATAAACATACCCATATTGAACACAGGAAATGATGAAAGAAGGGGAAAGGAAGAAGAGGGAGGTAGGGGCAGAGGTAGTAAGGAAGAATTTGAAGTAGTAAAAGAAATGGGGGAAGAGGAGGGGTGTGAAGACTCAATATCATGGAGCGTAAAGGGTGACAAAAGACAGAATTTAATGCCACTGTTGGAGAGAGGAGGGGTTAGACCACAGTATGTACCTTGGAAACATACGGATAAGGAAAATATAAAATGTAGGCTCCCATCACTAAGTGGAGGTGCGGGTAAGTGGATATATGAAATGGAAAAACACACCGCAGGACAGAAACTAGCAGTAGGAGATGTGAAGGGCCTGTTAATATCAATATTAGGGGATAGAGCGGATGACATTTGGAAAAGAGCGGGATTCCATGGGGTAACAATAACAAACACATCGCATGATGGGGCACCATTTGCAAACTGCAGACATGCGCTATGGCAGGCACTGAGAGTGCAATACCCAGACACCTCAGACATAGGAGCCATTACTTCCCGTAAGATGGGTGAAAATGAGGATCCTGTTGATTATATCCAGGACATTCAAGAGAAGTGGCGCATGGAAACTAGAGAACAATGGGACAAAACACCAGCCATATTTTATCATATACTTGTACAAGGGCTCCCAGAAGGAGTTCAGAAACAACTAAAGAAAGTAGTAGGAATGGAAGCAAAACCATGGCCAGAAATACAACTGACTATAGTACACCACTGCAGGACATGGCAAGGAAAGATGAAACAAAAGGAGGAGGACAGGAAAACAGAAGAGGCCAAATTAGTACAGAAAAAACTTACTAAATATACAATGGAAGGGGCACTAATAACTACGCCCACACCAATGGCCCAAAGCCCAACGCAAGTAGTGGCTGCACAAGATCCAGCTCAAATAGCGCCCCCACAAGGTGTAATACAGCAAGTGCCGCCTCTGCAATTACACACACCGAACATGGGAGGAGGGTACCCAATGCAAGGAACTGGGTATTATAGTTATGACAGAGGAAGAGGAGGGGTTATGAGGGGGAGAGGATATGGATATAATACCCAGCAACAGGGGGGGGGACTCAGAAATTACTACCCCACAGGGCAACCCGTATACCAGGACAACACAGGGAGCTTCCCATGGCAAAACAGGGAACCACCCGTGTGTTGGAGCTGCGGACTATTAGGACACATGTCACGTACATGTAGGGTCAGGCCAGGAACACCAGCATGGAATGAACAAGCACAACCTAGGACCTCACAAGAACAGCAGGGCATGCAACAACAGCAGATGTCACAACAAGGGAGTGACCAACCACAACAAACACGACAGCAACAAACCTATTCATTGCCACAACAACAAATAACACAGCAACTGACGCCGCCACAACAACAAGTGGCGTTAATACAACCACCACCCCAAAATGAACGAACACAATTGGGTGGGGTGTCGGTGTTGGGACACAACCCTTATACAGGGAATGGCCAATCATTGTACCCCCAATAGGCCAGCCCACAGACGGCCTTGGTGTGTCCCATCCTGTCAGTAACACCTAATAGTGCGGAGGAGCCACGCATAGAGGTAACGATAGGTGACAAAAAATTATCATTTCTTGTTGACACCGGGGCAACCCGGTCTTGCATAAGGGAAGGTAAATTTAAGATGTCAGGCGAAGCCATGAACACCCAAGGATTTTCTGGGGCTAAAGGGTTGGTTCCATTTACTGATAACGTTCCCTTATCTATTGGAGATTATGATCTGTCAGTCCCACTTTTGTATTATAGTGCCTCGCCAGTAAATATCCTGGGGAGAGACATAATGAACAGGTTGAATATGACGATCTCCTTTACAGAGGATGGCATAATTTGCTCTACTCCAGGGATTAACATGCTCGCAGCACGACAGATTTTGCAAGCATACTGTGGACAGACAGCGATTAGGGCGGAGCCACTGGATGGCGAGATATTCCAATATGGCACAGACATGGCATTTGCATGGATGCCAGGGATAGAAGGGAAAATATGGAGGAGGCCAGCAGCCTATCTATTCCGACCAGAAACACCAGCTAATGAACTGGAAGGGAAGGTGTTTGCAGTGGACATTGAGAGCATTATTGCAACAGCTGATTATGTTGCTGTGCACGCCCAAGATAAAGAAGGGAGAGCTTGGAGGGCGGTGATAGCACTAGCAGAAGGGTGTAGGCTGACCCAGGTGTCAGATGAAGAGCTGTTCTCAGAAGAAAAGGAAGAAAATGAAATGGTGTTCATGATGAGTGTAGAAATATGGCTAAGAGTGGCTCACAAACAAGTAGCACAGAAAATTGCAATGGCACTTGAGGCACCCGCAGGCACCCCAGTCCCATTTTTTAAGGAGGATATGTCAAAGGTGCCCAAATCATTATGGACTATTAGCCCTTATGACGTGGGATGCATAAAAAGCATAGGGGGTGTAAGGATAAAATTGAAAAAAGGTGCCATATTACCAAGAGTGAAACAGTACCCATTGTCAAAAGAGGCAGATGAGGGCATATATGAAACCATAACGGCCCTTATAAACAATGGCATATTGGTCCCCTCAGAATCACCATGTAACACAGCTGTGTACCCGGTGCGCAAGGCTAAAGGGGGGTCTTGGCGCTTCATACAGGACCTCAGACCCTTGAACAACATAGTAGAAGCAGAGTATCCAGTAACAGCAAACCCGGCCACAATATTGTGTGGCATTCCAGCAGAAGCATCACGATTTACAGTGATTGACCTTAAAAATGCTTTTTTCTCTATACCATTACACCCAGACTCACAAGATTTGACAAGCTTTACTTACCGAAATACAAAGTGGAAACATACCAGATTACCACAGGGGTATTGTGAATCACCCTCAATTTTCAATAGAGTAATACAGATGGATTTGGGTAACGTTGAGGTGGAAAGCACAGTGTTACAGTATGTGGATGACTTAATAATTTGCAGTACAAACGAAAGCAAATGTAGAGAGGACTCCTTAAAAATGTTGACAATATTGGCTGAAAAGGGGTATAAGGTAGACATGGAAAAGATACAATACTGTCAGGAACAGGTACTCTACATTGGCCAACTGATATCTCAACATGGAAGAAGGATTGCACCACAAAGAGCACAGGCCATCTCAAGCACTCCCGTGCCACAGACTGTGAGAGAACTGCAGCAATTTCTGGGGCTGTGCAACTACTGTAGAGCATGGGTATTTGATTATAGCTCATACATAGGACCCCTGCTTGAGGGTTTGAAGGAAGCAAATAAAGGGGAGAAAAAGTTGGGATGGACTATGGAAATGAGGGAGGCATTTGACGAATTAAAGGACGCGATATCAACTGCTCCAGTACTGGCATCCCCAGACTATGAGCGGCGCTTCTTTATATTTTCACATTGCGACTCAGCAGTAATGAAAGCAGTGTTGGCCCAAAAAACTAGCATGGGCTATAAACCAGTAGCATTTTACAGCGGTCACTTAGACCCTATAATGTTAGGCCACTTCTCTTGTGAACAAGGTCTCGCTGCAGCTGCTTTTGCAGTAGAAAAAGCATCAGCAATAACTATGGGGTGTCCAACTACACTATTTGTGGAACATGCATTATTTGCGATATTGAATAAACCTAAGTCCACACTAACAACACAGAGGGCATCAGGTTATGAGATTATTTTGTCTAAAGCTGAACTAGCAATTGTTAGATGTAGCACGGTTAACCCTGCAAGGTTCCTAGCAGAAGTAATTGAAGAGGGAGATTACGCCCACGACTGCACCCAAGTAACTGAAATGTACTCATGTACTAGGAAAGTTGAAGAAAACGCACTAGAGGGAGGTGAGCTTTTGTTTATTGATGGGTCATCAACTATTGATCAAGGAGATGGGATACGAAGGACTGGGGCAGCAGTAGTAAAAATGATGGAGGCGCCGGTGTGTGTGGCTATGAAGTGTGTACAATTACCACAGCATTACTCTGCTCAAGCCGCGGAACTAGTTGCACTAATATTGGCATTAAAGGAAAGTTTTAATAAAAGAGTAACTATATATTCTGACAGTGCATATGTTACATCAACTGTCCACTCAGGGCTATCAAAATGGAGAAGAAGAGGGTTTAGGAGAGCTGATGGCACTCCAGTACAACATGCCCTCTTGTTGGCTGAACTAATTGAAGTAATAAACGACCCCCAAGAACTAGCCCTGGTAAAATGCACTGCACACACAAATGGAGAAGACTACGTATCAAAAGGTAATGCAGCAGCAGACGCACATGCGAAATATGCTGCATATTTTGGTGAGATATGGAACCCCACAGACTCACAGAGAGGGAGAGGGAGGGGAATAGCTAGGGAGATGTTAATAAGAGAAGGGTACACCCATCTCCCAGCCACACAGATTATGGAACTACAAGCGGCTGCACCAATGGCCGAAAAAGAAGTATGGGTGAAAAGAGGATGCACAATGTCACCAACTGACGCACTATGGCGCCAGGGTGGCACTGGGAAAGTTGTAATACCGTTGGCACTGTTAAATACCGCCCTGAGCCAATTACATCACCCTGCCCATACAGGCAAGGAAATAATTGCAGCACGAATTAGAGAAGATTGGTTTTGTCCCGAGTTAACCTCTCATGTGTCAAATTTTATCAGCAATTGCCTCACATGTCAACAGTTTACGGCCGGTCATACTTTAAAAGTGATAAGAGGTATCATACCCCGGCCAGAAGGACCTTTTCGGCACCTTCACATTGACTATGTTGATATGATCAACATATGTCAAGGTAATAGGTATATGATTGTAGTAGTATGCCCATTTTCTAGGTGGATTGAAGCAGGGCCCTGTTCACACCCTGATGCGTTTAGAGCAGCCAAATTCATAGTAAGGGAGGTCTTCCCCAGGTGGGGAGTGTGCGAGGTGTTAAGATCAGACAACGGGCCCCATTTCGCAAACGAAATGTTCCAGCATATCACATCCCTGCTGAACATTAAACACAAATTTGCATGTGCATACCACCCACAGGCTAATGGTGTATGCGAACGCCTGAATGGCTTATTGAAGGAGGCAATTGCTAAAATACAACAAACAACAAAGAAAAGTTGGTTGTATTGCCTTCCGTTAGCATTGTTTGAACTTAGAAACAGGCCAGGGTCCGACCACCACCTCACCCCACACGAAGTGGTTACTGGACGCCAAATGCGCCTTCCCCTAACACCAACGTCAAGGGCATTCACCGACCACGAAAGTTCAGCGAATGTGTTAGGTGATGAAATGTATCAATATGTGTCTTCTTTGATTACTAGTGTCGTGTTTGTGTCTCAACAGCTCGAGCGCACACGGGGCGGGTCTACCAGCAACCAAGAAAAAGACGAGAATACAGAATTGGGAAAGGAGAACTTGTGCAAACTTGCCAAAGGTGACCACGTACTACTTCGCAATTTCAATAGGAAGTGGAACCAGAAGAGGTTCACTGGCCCCCATCTGGTAGAGGACGTATCAACAAGAGCAGTAAAACTAAAGGATAAGCGTGCCTGGAACCACCTACATGACGTAAAGATCTACAAACTGCAGACCCGCCCCAGCGCCAACGACAGATCCATTGGAAGAACAGCAACCACATCCCCTACAGCGGAAGAAAGTTTAACCACAGACAACGACCCAATTGTTCCCTCGGAGACAATAACTAACGAAGAAGGGAGTGATCCCCATACTGCCCACCCCATGATCACTCGCTCAAAGAGTAAAAATACTTCCGCCATTTGAGCACAAACCCCCCCATTGACTGCTAAGTACAGTTGTAACTAAAACTGAAGGACATGCTTGCACTAATACACATGTAAACACGTGAATGTTCTCTTTTTTCTCTCGCACATACAGGAACTGCGTAATATTGTATTGTTAAGAAAGCTAATTAACAAATTCAGTGTGCAGGTGTAGATGGTGCTGCCAGACGATAACTACCCAGAAGAATTGTCACACCAGTTCGTATACGAAATAAAGAGGCCAACATACTTAAAAAGGAGAAGGGTACGTGTCTACTACACAGCCTTCCTCCTGGCCGTAGAATATCACATGCCCCACCTCCACCCATACTTGCCGGTCTTAAGAGACCCATCACTTAGAGTAGCGTGGGAGCAGCTCTTCGCCTGGGCACTGAATGACTACCTGATAGGGAGAGCTTAAAACTAACATTTAATAACAAGCACTTTTGAGAATTTTTAGGCGGGCAACTGTAACGTCGCAAGAATAAGCTGCCAGGACTGCAGCAAGGTAAGAGCAAAATGCCGGTGAAATTAGCACATGTAATAAAAATAATAGGGATTTTTATGATCACCGGGTTCTTGGCTGCCTCTGTCTGGCAGTACAGCTATGCTATCGATTTTATTGCTGCGCACAAACTTAATATACCCCCGCCCTCTGCTGCAACAGGTGTTACGTCAGGTGGTAATAGTAACATTGCACCCAAGAAAAATATAGTTAAACGCAGCACATACTCAGACAATAAAGGTATTGATAATTATGTACAAGATTCAGCACATGTCACAAACAACATATGGTACCAGCACATGACCCGCATTGGTAAGCAGACAACTGAGGATAGCTGTTACGTTTGCTCATTAATACCATACGCCATGAGCGCCTCACGAACATTTGTTGCCACAGAAATAGATGAAAAAACAGCACAGTGCATAATATATTTGGCCCTGTTCCAAACGAAAGGAAGATTTCAAGGAACAGTGGTGCACATGACATGGAAAACGCGAGACTCATACCCATATGAAAACAACTTCCTCAAGACCTATCTGAGTTATCACAAGACCAGTTTACATGCCGAAGCATTCAGGTACATAACAAGTGGCCCTGCAAAAGGAGAAACAAAGAAGGTAACACTGCAGTATCTACCATGTGATTGGTACGCCACTGAAGTTCCGGGTAAACAAGGATGCTGGGAAAGGCCGCTACTGACGATAACAGGAAAGGTGTATCTGGACAACAGCTGGGAGATAGGAGTAATTGGCAGCAACATGGTAACAAAAGAAACTATCTCAACCATCGAGACACACAATCATCGATGTTGGACGACATGGATCAAGTACGTACCTATGCTCACGTGGGTAGAAGAAGATGAAGACCCAATAACAATATTACCATTGACTGCGCCCAAAGTATGCTACCAGCATAAAGGAGAGGTGGATGTAGGATATAACACCAATTGTGCAAGTGTGATGGAGTTACCTGAGGGGGGTGCGGGAACAGCAGTAATAATGGACCATTATTGGGCCTGCGGAGAAAAGGCATATCATACACTGCCTCCCCTGTGGAATGGTGTGTGCACAATGGTACACGTCAATGTACCATCACTAGTGGTACCTAAGAAGCATGTCAATGTGGCGAAATTTCCTAAAATGGATGAAGGGGATAAGAGACGAAAGAGATCTGCACCACTCCAGAAGGAGCAAGAGAACAAGACCAACAGCGAGGATACTGTCCTAAATAGGAGAAAACGACAAGGAGAGCCACTGACAGGAAATTACCTGTGGGGAAGGTCGGAAACGGAACTAACGTCAATACCGCCAGAACACAGACTATTTAGCAGAGCAGCAATGTTTTTCTCCTCAATAATACATCCGGGACTGCAGGCATACGCAAACGCAAAATGGCTCCAAATAACAAGATGGGAACTAATGATGACCATCAATTCAACAGTAAATGGGTTCAACGCAATTAAAGAGGAGCTGCGAGCTGTAAGGATGGTAGCACTACAGAACAGATATGTACTGGACCTTCTCACAGCAATGGAAGGAGGAGTTTGTGCAAAGATAGGACAATCTTGCTGCACGTTCATACCTGCCAACGATGCTGACAATGGTACACTGACAGAAGCAGTTACACAATTGGCCCAGATGCACTCTAAAATGATGGACGAGAGTAACGGTGTAAACAAGGATAAGAGCTGGTTCTCACTATTATGGTCATGGATGCCATCTTGGCTGTCGGATGGACTGAAAATAATAGTGGGGTGTACTATTTTGGCTGGAGCTACTCTGATCATAATTAAATTTTGGAAAGCCCGAAAGGCACGCACGGCTGACGAGTTGCTGGAAATGGTGGGAATGCACCCCTTGATGCCAGCAGATGATGGTCAGCATACAGGGGTGATAATACAAGAGAGGGAGAAGCTGCGCACACAAATCATCACCAACCATCTAGATCCACCATCAGTGAAGATCGAGAACCCAAGGAACCCCAGGAGCTACATAGGAAGATGGGTATACTGTACTCCTGGAGGAACATGTGAATACATGTATTGGTCGTTTGAAGATCATGTAAACCATTATGGACATCTCGGAGGGATAACTAAGATATGGAGGGTAAGAGGAGATAACGAGAAGGATATGTTTGTGGTCGACAAGTCGACCAGAGGGGGGACTGAAGTGGGAGAATGGAAGACCAGGCTCCCGTCCTTCACCTCTCGCGCTTGGCCTAGAGGGTCACGGCCCAGACACCCGCCGCGAGAAGAGTTTGTCCAGTTACCAGACGACCAGGTACCATGGTACAGGAACATACGGATGTGTCCACCTGTTTGCCCAGCAGCCCGCACTGGCCATGTCGACACCTGCGGTTCGGATCAGCTAGACTAAAAAACCACACGTCGTTAGAGATGCCATGACGACCTAGACAACTGGAAGCACATCTGTACAAATACACACACCTAACATTCCCACAACAATCTACACGAAGAACATACTCAGTGCTCTGACGTAGGCGACAGGCATATTCACGGACGTGCATCTTTATTATTTTTACATAGGCTTTCAGAATGCAGAAACGCAAGATGCACCATGAATTCATCTATAACGCCGCTTGCTCACGCTTCTCTTAAAAACCCGTTACCACCATGAGAGGTATAATAGAAACACGATACTGGTCATGGAAATATACGCCACTATAACCTAAAGCACCCATGCCCGAAATGGATCACTTATACACCAGGCCCAAGTAGGCCTCAGGCAAGAGTTCCCGTGGACATTAACGAAGCAAAAGTCAGGTTGCTGATCCCGCAGAATGAGCCTGGTGGAGCAACCAGCCAAGGTCGCAATGTTGCAAACCCACATCCAAGAACAAATCATCAAAGGTATAATGTTGCAACCTTGCACTCCGCGTACCAACGTTAGAATCATATCTACATATTAAACCAGACACACAGTGGAAAAGCAATATTAATTGTGCAGAATTCTGCCTCAAACACGGTCCCGCCTCACGTGACCAAGCCGAACCTGACGAGATGCCAAAGCCCAGGAGAAAGAAAGGCGTCTGGGTCCCTCGCTACGAGACATAGGCCGATACACTTGAAAGGCTTAATGGACATCTGCTACAGTGGGAGCGGCCAGCCTTCTACCTATGAATAAATCCTCACATTGTCTGCACGTACCCTTATTGAAACATTGTTGCAAACACAGGTACACCGAGAGCTGGGAACAACGGTGGTCCCAGGCTGGGGAGCTCACGGATGCACCAATCAGAACATGGGGCTCTTATCTCAGACGTCAGTAACATTAGCCAATCCTCAGGAGTCTTCATGTAACAATTCTTATGTATCTAATTATAGGAACAACCCAGATATACCACCTGACTACACCTTGACCACTAATATCATTCTCTATATGTGTACTATACTAACCCTACCACTCGAGCAACCAATTAAGAGTGGCGATAGGTTTTTTGTTAACTTTCTGAAGTGACGCAAGTAGCGCGTCATAATGTAGTAAAAAGGGCCTGCGAGCCCCAGGATTGTGTGTGTGTCAGGACGAACGCGTACGCTCCTTGACCCATCCCTGCCGTTTGCATAATAAACAGCAGAAGTTGCCTTGCTCCTTGTGTGTGCCTCATACTCTGTCTCGATCCGAGATATACACGGGAGGAGTTGGGGCCTCCCTGCCCGGAGGTCTGCGGACGGCCCGGCCGACCCCGGCAGAATTTCCCCCCGACATACCTCTCAGGTGATTGATGTCTGTTGGGATGGTTTCTGAACTCTTGATTCATTTGTGGAGGGGAGCGGGGTGCAGCCATCCTTTGATTATAGTCCCCTGGTGGGGAATCATTGTACTGACGTGGATTGTAGTTCATGTTTTGCCTCATGTCCTGTCTCTCAGATTGTGGGTAGTGGCCCCTATGTTGATTTCCATTATCAGTAAATCGATCCACATATCGGGGTCTATCCTGATTACCATATATCATGGTGTTGGGATCAAATCTGCTGTGTGTCCCCAATGTCTGGTAGGGACCATCATTTCTTTGATCTTGATTTTGTCTCTGGTTATTGTTCATGCCTGCCATATCAGGCCGATATCCTACCCGGGGTCTGTCCCCTAAATACCTAGGGCTGATGTAGCTCTCCCTATTACTAGGATCATGTGATTGGAACATTGGTATAGGAAAGGGCGATCATTGTTGATTACCCCTTTGTTCAGGTGTCACATTATTTTTACCTTGCCTTTGAGCAGACTCAAGGGACATTTTGGCTGACCTGATTTCCATTACTGTGGCTGAGGGTTCTTTAGATTTAGGTCTAGTATCTTTCATTTTATCACTTTCTCTACCCTGACAATAGAGTACCTCATATAGTTTTGTGCTTTGATGTACAATCCATTCAAGGGACTTGTCACGGTCAAATTCACGGACCAATTGGGATATGATGTCTTTCTGTAGCCCATAGAAGTATGCAGTTTTAAACTCATTGGAATTTGGGTCAAAAGATACATCAAAGCGAAAAAATGCTCTTTTTAAGTCTTGTAAAAATTGGCGAGGGGATGTATTAGGTCCAGCAGTGATTGTGTAAGTGACTTTCTTTGCCTCCTGCAATGACTGAAAAGGAGAAAAATGATGCCTAATTTCTTTTTCAAACTCCACCCATGTCATATTCTGCTGTTCATTTAATCCCCTTATGATGCTGGCCGTCGGGGCATCTAAAGTTAAATGAAAATATTGTCTGTACTGTTCCTTAAGTATCTGGAGTGCTTTAAAAATGTCATGAACCGCTTCTAAGTGATCCTCAATGCAGCATTCACCTCCCTTTTTAAATGGTTTGATCAGGGCTTTAATGGATTTCATTATTTTTATGTGGCTACTTATTGCAATGCATGGAATTGCACTACTTTGTGATTCAATCCTGTTTTCAGGTGTATGAGATTGGTGGCTGCCCCCAATGGGAGTATCAAATCCCCCAAGGGCGCTGCAACCAGGTTCAGTTACCGGCCCAGTCACTGGAGCACTAGCTCTTTGGGCAGAACTAGAATTCACCTCCACTCCATTGAATGTAGTACCCTGCCGCCTCTCCTGGGACCTGGGAATGCACATTTGCTGTTCTAAGTCCTTACACTTTTTAAGGAGTCTGTTTGCTTCATTTTGCAAATAGTTGTTTTCATCACTCATTAATCACCTCCTGCATGTCGCACATTTGCATTTGGCATTCATTGAACTCTTAATTTCTCTTGTCTCTTTCTTGAGTCATTTTAATCATTTCTTGTTCTGCACTCTGTAGATCACATTCTTTTTCAAAATGTTCTTTTTGTAAAATCTGCATTTCTGAAACAATCTCATCTTTATCCTGGCTAATGTGGTCCACTAAGGCTTTTAAGTGTACCAATTCTTGCTCACTATCCTCAAATTGTTTCTTGCTTTTGGATAACTGAGCATCAAAGTCTCTGCATTTTAATTGCATGTCTTTTTGGCATACATCCAATTCTGCTCTTAACATTTCCTGATTTTTACTTGCCCCATCTAATTCAGTCTTTAACCTGTTAATTAGCTGGGTATCATTTTCCTGCATTCGCAGGGACCTATTCAAAATAAACCATATTTTGCCACATAGCCATATTAAACAGTCTTTCTCTGCACTTTTATCGGCTGCATTCAATAATCGTGTAAGGCAGACCTGAATTATGCTGCCTTCTGCAAAAATATTGTCTAGTTTTTCTTTCTGCACTTCACCCTGAATGCGGTCATGCCATTCTAAGGTACTGTTCGACGACCACGTCCCATGTGCAAACAACTTTGCCTCTAAATATTGCACTAGGTCTGGGAATGTGGCTTCCCTTTGTGGCATTCTGAAATTCGTTTTTAGTAACACACTGCTATTATGAAATGGGTTCCCTTTAATGTACCGATGGCAGTGTGAGACACACTTGCCACGCCCAGTAGGTGCTCTGTGATCACGTTTCCGGCCTGCAACGCACCATAAATATGTTGGGTATTTTTGTGGAGATTTGGGGCCTGACGGTATTTTCTTACTGCCAAAATAATCATTCAGATTGGGCTATGTATAACTATAACACAGTGCATATGCATTATTTCAGCACACAGACCTATTTAGATGGCATGCGCGGTTGATATGTATGTATGTATAGTGGTGAGTATAATTCCTTTGGTTTATTTGTGACCCCAATATCCAGAACCCCTTGTTTTGTTTAGATTTTTTGTGTGATCACTAGAGAGACCTCAGGCCTACATTTCAGAAATACCACATCTTCAGTTTTAGTGTGCCACCATGGCGATTCCCACTGAATTATTTACAACAGTGAGCTATATGTGGTAATTTTCACTACCTCACATAAGGTAGTGAACTATGTCCCGGGCCTCCCTTTCTGCTGACTCATAGACCTCCAGCAGACTACAACACACACAGTTAGTTATAATTGCTCATACTGAATGACATTGTGCACACACTGAATGGCTGCAGCCAAATCTTATTTTTAGCTACCTTGAAAATGACAATTGCACTGTCTAAACATCTCCCCACATCATCAGCACTGTATTGGTAAATATAAAACACACCACCCGTCTGCTTTCAGATATTTTTGTGTATTATAAAAGTTGCATTTAAACACAATCTCACTCTTTACATAAATAAATGAAATAGCACAGTAACAGCATTATTTGTGATACACTGAAAAGAGAGTGGCGGAGACAAGAATTCAATTTGCAACATTAAACACGTTGGTAAAGCACAGGAATCTCCTTTCCTACACTGACTGAATATTCTCGTACACACTCAGCCCCCACACCTCAGCGAGATAATTACCAGGCTTATTCAGCATGTAACCTCTTTGGCTGTTCGCCTTCTGGAGGGGTTCACCCAGCAAGGACAAGCATCTGCTGTCACTCAAACTGGGACTTGTTGACTGGAAAAGCCAGTCTCTGCAACCAAGTTGAATCTGCTTTAGGAATCAGGCATCCCCAGCTGTCAACCCCGTCCTTCTTCGAGCTGTGTCCAGAATCGTCTGCCCTCTCCCCCTTTTCAAGATTCTACAGGAAAAGTTGGTTACCGAATGCTTGTCCAATAAGATTCTATCATATCATCTCCTCCCTCACTACACAATGGCTTATTTTTTTACAGTTGCAACTGTAACAAACTGATTTCCTGCTTATTCGAAGTCTTTGCTTCCTGCAGTTACTGTGGACAGAGCACAGAAAGGCAAAAGAAAAAAAAACTTGAATGTGTGTTTAAAACTGATTTTCAGAGTAGGCCTCATTTTGCAGTGAAGACACATTCTTTTATTGATGAGTTATAATTATTAGTCTTGTTAGTGAGATTAGTTTGTTAATTACCAAATGTGTCTCTTGCAAAATAGGCATTTCAGGTGAGAAATGGTGTGCATTTTGAAGGTACAGATGTGTGCTTTTAACGGTGAAAAATGTATTTGCATTTTATATATAAAAATCGTTTTTGACTGAATAACCTGCCCTTACTTATATGTCCATGTTACACTGGCAACACATAGCTTGAAACAACTGCATCATAGCAATGCACCAAACCTATGCAGTGGCGCTGCATAAAAATGCTCAATAACACATGTCTTGCTGTACCACATTATATCAATGCACCAAACCCATGCAGTGGCGCTGCACTTAAAAAAACAACATGCTATACATTGATCCTGTGCAGTGGTGCTGTACTCTGTGCTCCCAAAACACGCTAAACAATCCTACAAGGTCCCTCCGACATTTGTCCCAAAAGTTGAGATTCCTGCTGATGCTGCAGCAGGTACACCTGCTCGCGATATTCCAGCACATTATGTGTCACAGTTCGTTCATGTCCCGTACTCGAGACGGGAAGTGAACACCATTAAACAGTCTATTCCCGATATTAGGAAGAATCCGACAGGGTTCTACAAAGAAATAGAGTCTGTTTTACAATCCTTAGTATTCACCTTAAGTGATATTGATCTGTTGTTTCCCGTACTCCTGCCCGTTGATTTGTGGAAAAAGATTAGGACTATAGATGATGTACCGGGGTTAGGAGATTCATGGGATACTATGACTAGACTCGATAGAGAAAGACCAGCTGGTGAGAGACCACCACAGGGAATACTAACCTTACCTGATAGAATAGTTACAAAATTGAAGACTATAATTCCTGAAAGAAGGTTTATTTGGGACAAGGTTATGGCCTGTGTCCAAGGGAAATCTGAGGGTGCTACCGAGTTTTTCAACCGGTTCGAACAAGTATTATCGGATTACAGCGGGCAAGACTTAGCACAGAGTCTGGGAAAAGGTTATTCGTGGACAAATTTGTGCGTGGATTGCTGCACGACATCCAGTCGCAGATCATGTCCTCCGAGAGCGCTTGGCAAGCGAAGTCTCAGTCAGAAGTACTGCACATGGCTCAGTACTACGAGAATCGTGTCAATAACGAGAAGGAAAGAGTTGAAAAGAGAAAAGGTGACAAAGACAAAAGTACCATTGCAGCAAATTGTTAGAGGCCCTAGAGGGAGTAATTCGCAATTTAGAGGTCAGTACATTCCAGAAGGAAATGCGCCCTTGGGTCCTGTAAACATTAACCAGTGTGCTTATTGCAGACAAGAGGGTCATTGGCGTGCACAATGCCCGATCCTCCAGCAGAGCTCCAATAACACATTTGGGAATATGGGTAGACGATCCAGAGGCCACCTAGGGGTAAGGGGTCCTGGTAGAGGTCAGTTTTCACAAGATTCACAGCAACCTTTTTCGCAGGACAATCAGGCATCGAGTGTGGATAATAGAAACATTTTTGACCATCCTTCTGCTGCTTACCTCTCTGAAGAACTTCCTTTCAACGACATTCTGTTTCACTAGGATTGCCCGAAGCAGGGTTTGGAACCAACGCCTATTCCCGTTAATCAGAAAGGTCCCTACATTGAAATGTTAGTGGATAATAGGAAACATCTATTCTTGATAGATACAGGGGCACCGAAGTGTTCCATTGACCATTCACGGGTTCCAAACATTCCACTGTCAGGGCAAACCAATGTTTCTGTAGGGTTTTCTGGCACACCAGTCATCTGTCCGGTTTCTTCGCCGGTACCTATTTCTTTGGGTCCATTTACGGACCACTGTCCATTCCTTTTGACCACGAATTGTGGAGAGAATTTGTTGGGGTTGAATCTGTTGAAGGAATTAAATGCGGTAATTAATTGTTCTTCTGACGGAGTGCGTTTGACGATTTCACCACCGCAACTTTCTGTCTCTCAATTCTTGACCATTGCCCCGGAATTTAGAGATGTTCCGGAATGTTTGTGGGTGATTGACGACAATGATGTTGGTGTTTTGCAAATTGAGCCCGTTAAGATTGTTTTGAAACATGGAGTGAAGTTGACACGTATTCCCCAGTATACGATCTCGGTCGATGGTGAGCAAGGTTTGAAATGCATTGTCTCCGATCTTGTGCAAAAAAGGCGATAATGCAATTCCCTTCCATTTTAATAATGATCTACGTGCCATTAATAAGATTGTTGCTCCACAATTTCCTATTGTGCCTGATGTGACAACAATATTGACCATGATCCCGGCTTCAGCTACTTACTTTAGTGTTGTGGATCTAAAGAACGCCTTCTTTAGTATCCCTATACATAAGGACAGTAGATACTTGTTCGCGTTCACCTTAGGGGGGACGCTCGTTTACTTTTACCTGTGCACCGGAAGGTTACACGGAAAGTCCTAGCATCTAAGCTAGGGCTTTGAAAGAGCAGCTCGATACCCTTGAGTTGCCCTCTACTTGTACACTGCTTCAATATGTTGACGACCTGCTTTTAGCTGCTGACTCAGAGAACACTTGTAAGGAGGGCACTATGTTGTTGCTTATTCATCTAGCTCAACATGGACACAAAGCTTCGCTTAAAAAATGTCAATATTGTTGACAGGAGGTTGCCTATTTAGGCTATCTCCTGTCAAAGGAGGGAAGAAGGTTGATGCCTGAACGGATAAAAATCATTTCTAGCATGTCTGTCCCAAATACATAGAAGGAAGTTAGAGCCTTGATAGGTATGGCTTCTTACTGTAGGCAGTGGATCCCGAATTTCTCCTTAGTGATTAAACCATTGTTGGCTTTGACGATGAAGGGCATTTCTTCACCATTGCCGTGGAACATGGAACACCAGTGAGCATTTGATCTGTTCAAGACTGCATTGTGCTCGGCACCAGTTTTGGGCACACCAAACTATGAAAAGGCCATTGTGTTGTATGTGCATGAATGTGATGGATGTGCTTTGGCTGTATTAACGCAGGAACATGGAGGGAAGAATAGGCCGTGCGGCTACTTTTCTTCCGCCCTTTATCCTGTAGCATGCTTTGCCAAGATGTTTGAGAGCTGTCGCTGCTGCTGCTGCGTCCGTTAAACAGAGCGAGGGAATGGTCCTAGGCCATGCTCTAACCCTGATGGTACCTGACTCTGTAGATATTCTATTAAACAGAACACAAACACAACACCTCACCAACGCACGATTAACGAGATACGAATTGATCTTATTTGCACCGCACATCCAAATTAAGAGTTGTTGTGTCCTTAATCCGGCTGAACTTCTACCTTTCCCACAAGATACTGCTTGCAGTGACGAAGAGTCACATGACTGCCTTTACACCACAGAACAAGAGACTAAAGGCAGAATTGACCCAAAGGACACTCCTTCGAATAATCCGCAAGGGGAGCTGTTTTGTGACGGTTCCTGTTTCAAACTCCTGGATGGTACATCCACAGCTGCTTATGCAATCACCACATTGAGCACGGTCGTGGAGAACAAAAGAATCATGCATAACTCAGCGCAGGCCACAGAGATCATAGCATTGATCCAAGCTTGTGAACTTTCCGAAGGGCTTACAGTAAATATATATACTGACAGTCAGTATGCCTTTGGGGTGGTTCACAACTTCAGCAGACTTTGGGCAGAAAGAGGTTTCTTGACTTCACATGGTACTAAAATCCAACATGGCTCCTTAATAGTACGGTTACTCTCAGCGCTTGCACTCCCTACTCAGCTAGCTATCATGAAATGCGTAGCGCATCAGAAGGTCATAGACAATGTAGGAAAACAGACTGCCACTGATCCCTCTTCAGAAATGTATACTTCAAGGGAAGCCACAAATGCCTGTACTTTGGACGAGGGTATTGATTCTGTAAAGAATATTCAAGCCGATGCTACGTTAGAAGAATCTTCTAAGAAATGGGCTGAGGGATTCGGAAAACTGGATGATGAGGGGTGCTGGGTGGACAAAGTTGAAGAGAAATGGCAATTGTCTGACGCATATGTTATAATGATTGTTGTTATGGCTCATGGTCCCACCCATATTTGTGCTCGTAAGGTCACTAAAATGTTGCAAAATGTGTGGGTAAATGATAAAATCCCAAAAGTAGCTGAACGATTCATTCAGGGATGTATGATTTGTTTGCAGCACAATGTGGGAAAGGGCACATCAACTCCTAGGGGTAGTTTTGGTCCACCTTCTGTCCCCTTTGAGGTGATTCATTTTCACTTTATCGAAATCGAGCGTTGCCATAATTTTAAGTATGTATTAGTTGTCATCTGTGCCTTTAGCAAATGGGTTGAAGCTTTTCCCGTCAAAGATGCCACAGCCATGACCACGGCAAAGACCATGCTAAAGGAATATTTTCCAAGATTTGGTTTGCCAAGAGTCATCTGGTCGGACAATGGTCCACATTTTATCGCTGCTGCAATTCTGCAGATATGTGCGGGATTACAGATCGATAAACGATTCCATTCGGCCAGGCACGCACAGAGTGCTGGACTAGTAGAAAGACACAACGGCATCATCAAAAACAAGCTTGCTAAGACGTGTGCCGGCAGCAACTAAAATGGCCGGACGCCTTACCGATTGTAATATTGTCCATGAGGACGACCCCTTAAACTAGGACTGGGCTCTCTCCCTTTGAGGTGGTCATGGGTAGGCCAGCTAACATTTGGAATGTCCCCAGGCCCCGTTCTTTGCGCGAGGTCGATAATGTACTTCTTTCTGCTTACTGTGGCCAGTTAACTAAAAATCGGTATTCGGTTTATCACCAGGTGCGAGAGGCTTTACCTGTGAAATACGAGGGCCCCGGCCACAGCATATGGCCGGGTGACTGGGTCCTTACGAAAGCATTCAAGCGATCCTCTTGCCTCGCACCTCGTTGGCAGGCCTGCATCAGGTCCTCCTGGTCACACAGACGGCGGTGCGGATAGCAGGAAAGAAGAATTGGATCCACATGTCACATCAAGAGGATTCCACACCCTGTGCCACATGCTACAGAAGATACAGAACCCCTCACCAGTACTGCAACCAACGATCACGAAGCAGTAAACAGCATTGAGAGTGCATCTGAGACTCCCTGAGCCCGTGAGGCCTGGGGAAACAGCCATTTCACCTCCACAGTCTCCAACAGTTTTGTCTTTTGAATTAGTTCCAGATCTTGCATCAGATCCTGCTTTGGATTCGTCGCTTCCAACGGGAAGTGACAACACGTTGTTCACAGATCATTCAGTACCAGGGATCGCAAGGTATGATCTGCGTCCGAGGAAATAGACCTACTGCACGGTTCGGCTGTGCCTTCGAAGAAAAGTCATCAAGGGCTTGCCTTTTTGACCCGATCATTTGTGTAGAAGGGGATTCTGTTGGCTAGGGTTTGTCAAAGGACTAAGAAGACGCTCGGCCTGGAGGTCGCCAGCAAAGAAACATTGGTGTAAATCCTTTGAAGAACAATGCCTGCAGCCGCTCCCACTCGTATGGAAAAGATAAGAGACTGTGTGACCATCTACGGAAATGAACATTCAAATGCGTGGGCCCAAAAAACTTATTGTTTGTTAGTGATAATGTTGATTGGTTTTACAATAGTCATTGCCTTAGGATTTTGGTATCTGGAAGAAGTACATCCGTGCGAAAATGTGTTACCCACTGAAAATGTACCCACTGTTCCTACTCCTTTTGTACATCTGTATACTTTATCTCCGAGAGACTCTCAGCACAGACAGAGTTATCACAACAACACTCTATTACTCATCATGAACGCTACACATACCATTCTTAATAGGTCTAACTGTTGGGTTTGTTCGCATTTACCGCAACATGGGGATAAGGGGCTGGGTTGGTATATTCATCCTTTACCTTTGACAACTGCTTGCTATGCTTCTCTTAGAGCACTATTCTTTGGCCGATGGAACGATAGCATCTCAGGGAACTTTGATGGGACGAACTTGAACGATTTTGAAAGACGTGTTCTGACGCCCCTGGGATGCTCACTTTTTGTGAATAGGAGCAAGCCAAATGTTGCTTCTATTAGGCCTTCTGATAGACTGTCCCGTCCTTTCCAATCTTTGATTTCTTTTAAGATGGCTCCTATAGGCAATAGGGATGTCACGCCACCTTCTTATACTGTTAACCACAGCCCCAATTCAATTTCTTTCTGCATACAGAGGAATGGTACACAGTCAATGGGTGATTTTACAGGTTGCGCCAACGTTGCAAATTTGACTAGTGAGAACAGACCTTTGTAGGTAGGCGAACCTGTCTACTTTGTTTGCGGTAATGTAGCATTTCCATGGTTACCCAGGGATTGGCATGGAACTTGTTATTTAGGGATTCTGTTACCCGGGGTATTCCATGACGGGACTAGAATGGCGATACTTCAGCACAAGTTCTGGGCGATGTAGCTAAATCCTTTGTGCCATTTTGGGGGCAAATACTGAACTCAGAAGACATCAGGAGACTAGCGAGTGTACTGGAGAGGACCATCAACCGAACCACTGACATACTCTATAATATGACGTTAGAACAGAAAGCAAAAAGGTTAGTGGCACTTCAGAACTGGATGGCATTAGATGTCATCCTGGCTGAACGTGGTGGGGTATGTAAATTAGTGGGGTCCGCTTGCTGCGTTTTCATGCCAGATTCCTCCCCAACAATCTTTAGGGCGATCCAAAACCTGCACGTCCTTAGTTCAGAAGTGCATGTTCCCGAGGGAAGCTGGGAACTTAGCACTTGGTTCTGGGACCTCCTACGATCTTGGGGATGGAAGTTACTTTCGGTCTTGATGATTATTTTAGGTATTCTGTTGTTTCTTTGCTGCTGTATACAATGTCTTCCTGGTACATGTTCAATGTTAGGAGGATGTTGTGCACAAGCGATGGGTGCATTAGGGCACAAAGTATATGCCCCAGAGAAGATCTCCAATTAATTTGTGCTAAAAGAAATCTTAGTATCCGACCTCATGGCAATTGATATTTCCGATAGTGATTCAGCATGTATGGACATTGAGACGTGGAGTTACTCGTAAAGTGACTAGAAATAGATTAGCGATTGGCTTAGGCCAAAAGGAGGATTTGTTAAATGAGATATCATATTATGCCTCCTTTATTGTATATATTGGCCTAAGCCCAGTCGCTCTGCGAAGAAATCCGCGTTGCAAGGTTTTGACCTTAGATCGTCCTAGCCGCCATTTTGGGAACATCCGCCATTTTTATTTCCACTTCAAAGTCACTCTGTATTTTAAAATGGTGGACAGTCTTCTCCTGCTCGTAAACTTAGCCGTCCTGACCTTTACACAGGTTAATGCCTAAACTGCCTGCAGGCTAAATGTTTGGGTTGTGTAATAAGACCATGTCCTATGTTTGACCTGAAGATCAAAGGAATACTTGCGCCAACAAGTCTGATCCGTGGGCATACATTGAATACAATGTTGTTTAAATACTGAATGTGGGCACTTGTTGAACTACATTGTATAAACCATGTACTAAGGCTTAATGTCAAATTCTAAGATACACTGTTGCTATTGTGACTTGTTTTATAAACTAGACGTAATCCACATGCATATAGTTGGACTAACTAGAGGCAAACTCGGCACAAATCCTAGACTGAAAATAATTAACTTGCAGAGGGGCTGGACATTGCGATTGAGAATTGTATAAAAGATGAGAATATGTAGACGTCCAGTACCTCTCACTTCTCACACCGAAAGGGCTGGCATTCGTTGTGATGTACTGAGGGCCAGATAGCTATCTGATGCTTTGTTCCTTTGTAAACTGTACAGTTATATGAATAAAGATCTGAGAATCCTTATAAGCCTCTGTTTGGTGTATTTCCTTTTGTGGTACTCTGCTCGATATTTCTCTTTTGCTTTTACACTCAGAGCTCTTATTTTATGACATTGAACCCATTTACTGTGGAGTTAATTGTCACCATCAGCTCCCATCTGTAGTAATTTCACATTTGTGTACGTCTGTATGGATGGTATTAATGATGCAAAGAACATCTGCGTCCTGCCGAACAGTCTGTGTTCTGCTGGCACTTCATCTAATGCTGTTTCTGATGCTTCTGAGAAGTAATTTCCACCTCTCCTGACTCTGCTCACTTCAGCTGGCTTGCCTTTCTTGTCTGTTTGTGCCCCTTCCACCAACCTCTTCTTTTTGTTATTGTCTATCTTCGGGAACTTATCGAGCTTCACATCTTTCTATGGCACAACCAATGAAGGCATGTTGATGTGTACCAGTTGAAACTCCCCCTCCAGTTGGGCGGCAGCTTCTTGTATGCCTTCGATCCGCAAGCCCAGTAGTGGTCCATCAGTACTGCTCTTCCAGCCTTCATAGATATGTGTTTTTAATGCTCTTGCATCCGACATTTTCGCCAACTTCAACTTCGCTGTTGTTCTGATAGCACAGTGCTGGTGTCTTCAGGGGTATTACCAGCATTGGTTTAGCTTAATTCTCCACCCATGTCAGCAACTTTGCACTCACCTCCCATCCATTCAGGCACTTGTCATTTTCTTCTTGCCCCTTGTTCACTGCTAATTGTGCTAGTGCGAGTGCCTTGCTCCCTACCATTCCATCCTTCCATCCATCTTCAATGTATACTTGGCAATACTCGGGTATAAGCGGTCTCTCCCAGCAGCCAGGTTCTCCTCCCGTCTCCTTCACTCATGTCCAGGGACATGGCAATTCCTTCAGTGCGATAGTCTTTGTTTCTCCCTTGTCAGGCCTATCGGTTATGTACTGAATAGCTTCATCTAGCTGCCAATAATTGTTCATCATGTCTAATGTTTTTATGTAATTATCTTCATACGGGAATGTTGCTCTGGACATCTATCTCAATGTTGCTGTATTCCCCTGGAACCTTCCTCTAGTTGTCACCATATGAGAGATACATTAAGCATTGTGCTCTTGCTGCTGGTATTTCAGTTGCTATGAACATTCTGGAGGCACTCATGGCATAGAGGATTAATGAGCAGACATAACAGCTCTCACTGGTGGTTTCCTTACCTACTTTGGTCATGTGCTTGTACCACATGTTGTTAGACACTCAAGCAGTATCAGTGAGATACATGTCCACCCCCTTCATGTCTGTGTCAACACTGCTTACCTCTCCTTACCAATACTTCACTGCTCGCCTGTCTGCCTGACATGGTCATTGCACCTGCTTGGGTCGGTGGAAGGTTAGTGGAAGGTACAGCGGTAGCACTAGCAACAGATGTAATTTTCCAAAATACAAACACAATGGGCCTCATTACAAGTCTGGCGGTAACTCTGCCGGTGCTACTGGTGGGTTGCCGCCGGACTTGCAAGATTTACCGGTGCCTGGCTTGCCAGTAACACTGGGTGATTACAACCCTTGCGTTCCAGAAATTCAGGCGCCAGTAAATTCTAAATCCCCATTCCCATTTGAGTCCCATAGGACTCAACTGGGAATGGGGACCATGTAAGCACCGGCACCGTTAACAACGTGCCGTTGCTTCTGTGAAACTCTGCGGTTGGGTGCCGTTCTGCCCGCTAGGTCTGACCACGGTAGGCGGGACGGCACCCACCCTCAGCATCGTACTGTGCAGGTCCGGTAACAACGGTGCCGGTAGGCTTACCAGCACCGTTGTTACCAGACCGGCAAAGTCGTATTGAGGCCCAATACCACTGCTAGGAATAAGGAAGACCAACAGAACCATTACATTATTTATTGTGTCATTCCTTTTCACTTACGCTGCTTGATCCTTGCAGCTTAAAGATATAGTTGCCTCCCTGAAATGCGCGAAGAAATACGTTAGTGTTTTAGTATTGTATGTAACTCTTAAGCCCCACAGACCAAAAAATCACTCATCGCGAATGCGAACACTTCTTCCCACACTTTTCTTACAGATGTGTTTCTCAGTGTGGAGAGGATAGGGGGATTGCTGTGCTCAAGTTGAGGGTATGTTTGGGCCAAATATTTCATGAAGGCAAGGTAGTATAGTTTGCAGGGATCATGCTCGAAATCTACTGGGTCTTCTCACAGTATGGAGAAATTGGTTTGAGAAAGTATCTGGGTGATGGGCGGTGGACAACATGAACAATCATCAACAGTTACATCGGCTTACTCATCAATTGTGTGCAGAAAATAAACAGACAGTGTTCCCTCACTCTAAGTCAATGAGCAGTCCTGTCTCTAACTCTGTTGCCCACAAGCGTGTGACCATTGGGTGTCCTCCACTTGGTCGTGTAAGTTGAGAATGTGCTTGTAGCTCTCCTAGGTGCTGAACGTTGGCCCTGTCGATCACGGTAATCTCTTTGCCAGGTGAGGCCGCTGCTTTGTAGGGCTTGATGTCTGCCAGGTGGTCCCAGACTGACATCCCCTCGAGTTTGACAGCACAGTCTGCCACCTTTTTAACCATGTGCCTGACAAAGTTCCTCAGGAGAATAATGTCCCCCACATTCACTGGGTTTTTAAATCCTGAGTCTTTTGGTGCATTGTCGCATTTGCTCTCTTCGCTGTCTTCTGGGCCTCCCCGGTGTCGTATCTGGCGAGAGATAAAAGAAGCACTAGCAACCAAGGAAGTGATGTACTCATGCCTTTCTTGTCCTAACACATCTGCACTATTCTCACAGTCCTTCAGTACTCTTGAGGGAGTAGCCAGTGAGAGATGCATGCGCCGTCCCTTCACCGGCTCATGGGGCATTAATTGGTGGTCGGCCCCAGGCTTATTACGCAATGCAAACAAGGCAAGAGGCAAACAGTGGAGCTAATTATTTTCATGCTCTGCTGTGTTTTGGATATGCACTCCTTCAGGAGGCCTTCTGGCGTTCACACAACCCATTCGCTTGCGGGTGGTACACACAGGCAAATTTGTGTTGAATGCCCAGCAGTGTGGTGATGTGCTGGAACATCTAATTTGCGAAGTTAGGGCCATTGTCAGACCGCAGGACCTCACACACGCCCCATCTCGGGAACACTTCACTGACCAGGAATTTAGCCACTCTAAGGGCATCAGCATGTGAACAGCGACCTGCCTCAATCAACCTGGAGAATGGGCACACAACCACTATCATGTAG
The DNA here is from genome assembly GCF_040938575.1 of Ambystoma mexicanum. Lineage (NCBI taxonomy): Eukaryota > Metazoa > Chordata > Amphibia > Caudata > Ambystomatidae > Ambystoma > Ambystoma mexicanum. The sequence goes on along the minus strand of NC_090934.1, from coordinate 305,323,959 downwards.
CGGTATCCTTGACACACTTGTCCACATAAGGCACATCTATCGGTTCTAGTATGGGTACTTAGATACTGTCATCATATCTCCTTGTTAACCTTCCCCTTGAACAGGCTTGGGCTGTTTCCCCCCCCCTGCCTTCATCCTGAGAGGTCTCTAAGTCTATCAACGTATTTAGTGGTATCATGTAGGATGTGCAAGTTGTTTGCTAGTCGTGCCTGCTCATTGGTGCTGCCCCCTCCTTCTCCTTCTGTATGCGACCTAAATTCCCATGACACCCACTTGTCTGTCCCTGTCCTCATTGACTTGGATCGATATTGCTCCCCGCTCTCGTCCCCACTGTTCCGGTCTTCATTGTCGGACTCAGTGTCCATGTTACTACAAAAATCATCTGCAAAACTAAATCTCCTCAATGTCAAGTCTGTGTTAGGTTTCGTGCTGAGGTCAATGTCCCTTAAGTCATACCTACTTACGCCCCCCCAGGCCACTAGGCCTGCTCCACCTTTTTCTGCTGTGCTCCTGCCTCGTGAGCTTGTGCCATCTGGTTCTGTCCGTCTGTCCCCCTCGAGTCTGTTGTTTCCCCGTCTATAGCTCCTTGTGTCTTTACCTCCCTTATTGCTCGCTCGTCATTCTCCCTGCGTGCTCGTTCCCTTGCCAGTCTATACAACTGCAACGTCCTCTGTTCCCTCTCAACTAACTTGCATTTTTCCCGCTCTGCTACTTCCCTTCGCCTCCCGATCTCTTCCACTTCCATTGTCTTTCTATCCCGCTGCTCCTTTTCTGCTCTTTTCCTTTCCTTGAGGTCCCTCTCGATCCTCTTCTCTCTTTCCCTCTCCATACGCTCCATCTCCTCCTCCCTTCTTCACTCCCTATCCTCCCTTTCCAACTTCTCTTCTTTCCTCCTCTCTCTGTCCTCTTTTTCTAACTTCTCCTCCCGTTCCTTCTCCCTCTTATCTGTCTCATTCATTATCTCTGCCCATTCTGATGCATCGCTGCTCTCCTTCAAACCTTCCATTGCTTAGCCGCCCCTTCTGCCTCACCATCTGTTTTCCCTTCCAGCTTTAGGAGTATCTGTCCCCATATCCAATCATTTGTGGCTATGCACCTAAGCCCTTCCTTCGCACCATCTGTGCCTTGCCGATCGTCTCTCATTCAATAGCTGGCTGTCCTGTGCCGTTCGGCCCTCTTCCTTCATATATGGTGGTGGCTTATATGTCTCAGTTCCCGTAAAGGGTACATCCCCTGTTTATCGTCTGTGTCATCAGATGCTACACTCGGAGTGACATGGGGAGGAGCGGTGGGATGAGCCCCTGGCTCTTTCACCTCCTGCTGGCTCAGCGTCCACTGACGCCTCGCTGCGTCCTCCTCACCCTCCTGAAACATGCACCACACTTTGAATATGGCCATGCGTTTTGTTTACTTCTTCCCATTATAGGTACCCTGTATGTGTGTCATTAGTGATTGCTGCACATCCTTGGAGAAACTTCCACATGGTGGCCACGGTTTAGTTAACTTTCCCTCTGTACTTCTGGACCATTCCATGCTGTATTTTCAAATCTTCTCCCTAAAGGGTGGGAGTGTCTTACACAAGTGCTGAAGGGGCATGTCCGGCCACATTTCCATTGAAACATGTTTTGTGCCTTTACCTGACCTCAAGTCAAGGGTTTTGACAATCCTCTGTTCAGGGAGAAAGGTACAATATAATGGCAATACTTCCATTTGTTTGCGTCTTCTGCCACTCCCAATTTTCCAATAGTAGCTCCTCACCGTCTCATGTTCTCGTTGTCCTATGTACAAACCTATGGGTGACGTCACCAATCTACTAAACAAGGTAGTACAGGAAAAATCAAATACCGCGCACACACTGTAATATCCTGTTACTCCCAAACCACACAAAAACCCCACAGCTTTCTTCCCGCCTCCAGGCAGAGAATACCAATATTCTCTGTGATCGAACTGTACCTGCTGCGTTGCCTAGCGTGCAAAACATCTCACTCCAGGAGACTTAGCCCGTCGACTCACCTTCCGCAATCTAGGCCAGCTCCCTTGCTAACCCTTATGCGTATTCTGTCATTTATGACCCAAGCTAAAAGCCCAACCCAGAGGAAATCCACTTATTTACATACTTCTGTCATCCGCGCCCTCGAGACAAATGTCTAGGTTGTTCACCAGAATCGCTTACCTCTAAAACCAAAAGTGCCCTAAACATAGAAAAGGGACATCTACCTGCACTCCTGTCCCTACTAAATTTGACAATACTAGACAATGGTTTGACAATACTCGACGGTACTGAAAAATATTCCACAATACTCAATACCCTCCCTCAAACCCACAGTTGCCGTTAGACCGGGTCAGTACTTACACTCCATGGTCTGCTGGCGCTGCTCGGCTGCCGACGTCCCAGAAGGTGCTAACTTTCCTGTCCTAGTCTGCCTGGACTCCTCGCTGACTTCGAGTCAATGATTTCCAACTGGCTCCTGATGGCATTTCCATGGGCACACGTTTCCTGTCATCTCGAAATATGCGAGGGTCCTGTAGCCTTTCAGGTTCCGTGGCGGAGGAGATTAACTGGTGCCGTGCTGGCACGGCCAACCATCCACACTGCTGCCAACTTGTTGGGGAGAACTCCAGGTCTGCCACAGGGATACTGGAAGTTCGCGGACTTGGAGAACCCAACAGCCTCCCCCAGAATACACAGAGGACTCAAGTTCAAACTGCGGTTTATTACAGCCAAAATCAATAGGGATCGATACAAGAACTGCAAGAAATTCCAGCATTTCCCACACAGAAAATGGCGCACAGGCCATTTTTGTTAAACAAATGCGTTATTACTCTGTCATTACTCGGGCCACTCTCCAAAAACCTATTGCAGCATTTGATTGGCCGTCAGGAGCATAAATAACATATAGGAATAAATCATTGAGAAACTTGGAGATCTGAACCGATGAAAGGGACATAATGAATGAGAAAGGAATACAGTGATTGACATAAATGAAATAGTTAGAATGGATGAAGCGTACAGAACAGAGAAATACACTAAACGGAAGCGTGCGGTTAAGACCGGAGAGCAGATGAGTTATGGAAAGCGGATGAGTTGTGGAAAGCAGATGAGGGTGGAGAGCAGAGGAGGGTGGAGAGCGGATGAGGGTGGAGAGCGGATGAGTGTGGAGAGCGGATGAGTGTGGAGAGCGGATGAATGTGGAGAGCGGATGAGTGTGGAGAGCGGATGAGTGTGGAGTGCGGATGAGTGTGGAGAGCGGATGAGTTGTGGAGAGCGGATGAGCTATGGAGAGCGGATGAGTTGTGGAGCGCGGATGAGTTGTGAAGTGCGGATGAGTGTGGAGCGCGGATGAGTGTTGAGCGTGGATGAGTGTGGAGCGCGGATGAGTGTGGAGCGCGGATGAGTGTGGAGCGCGGATGAGTGTGGAGTGCGGATGAGTTGTGGAGTGCGGATGAGTTGTGGAGTGTGGATGAGTTGTGGAGAGCGGATGAGAGAGGAGAGCGGATGAGTGTGGAGAGCGGATGAGAGTGGAGAGCGGATGAGAGTGGAGAGCGGATGAGAGTGGAGAGCGGATGAGAATGGAGAGCGGATAAGAATGGAGAGCGGATGAGAGTGGAGAGCAGATGAGAGTGGAGAGCGGATGAGAGTGGAGAGCGGATTTGAGTGGAGAGCAGAGAGTGGCCGAGTGCGGAGAGTGGCCGAGTGCGGAGAGCGGCCGAGTGCGGAGAGTGGCCGAGTGCGGAGAGTGGCCGAGTGCGGAGAGTGGCCGAGTGTAGAGAGTGGCCGAGTGCAGAGAGCGGCCGAGAAAAGAGAGCGGATGGCGGATGAGAAAAGAGAGCGGATGGCGGATGAGAAAGGAGAGCGGATGGTGGATGAGAATGGAGAGCGGATGAAAGTGGAGAGCGGATGAGTGTGGAGAGCGGGTGAGTGTGGAGAGTGGATGGCGGATGAGAAAAGAGAGAAGATGGCGGATGAGAAAAGAGAGCGGATGGCGGATGAGAAAAAAGAGCGGATGAGAGTGGAGAGCGGATGAGTGTGGAGAGCGGATGAGTGTGGAGAGCGGATGAGTGTGTGGAGAGCGGATGAGTGTGGAGAGCGGGTGCGTGTGGAGAGCGGGTGAGTGTGGAGAGCGGGTGAGTGTGGAGAGCGGATGGCAGATGAGTGTGGAGAGCAGATGGCGGATGAGTGTGGAGAGCGGATGAGTGTGGAGAGCGGTTTAGTGCGGAGAGCGGTTTAGTGCGGAGAGCGGTTTAGTGCGGAGAGCGGTCGAGCGTGGGGACAAGAAGAGAGCTGAGGAGCGAGGAGAAGGGACGAGTGTGGAGAGCAGATTAGTGCGAAGCGAATGATTGTGGAGAGCGGATGAATAAGGAGAGCGAAAAAGTAAATGTGCGTATGGAACGGATATGTATATGGAACGAACGAGTGTCGGATGCGGATGTATATATGGAGCGGACGATTAGGTGAAGCGGATAAATGTGTGGTGCGGACGAGTGTGCCTAACAGATGAATCCATGGAGCGGACAAAAAACATGGAGCATATGAATGTATGGAATGGATGAACTGACAGAGCAGACGAGTAGTTGGCTTTTCCGATGAGTGGATGGACCGGACGACCATAGTAGACTGAACGAGTGCCCTATCTGGAGCCGGTATCCAGACTAGACGAGTATAAACTACAAGAGTGTGTGGACTGGATGAGTGTGTGGACTGGACGAATGTGTGGACTGGACGAGTGTGCGGACTAGACGAGTGTGCGGACTGGACGAGGGTGTGAACTAGACAATGATAATGACCGACGAATCTGTGAAGCGGACGAGTATGAGGAACGGACGAATATGTGCAACCGACGATACCTAACATGCTTTGGAATGATGGAAACACTTGAAAACATACATCATACCACACCCCACGCTTACTCTTCCCCTTACACCACCACTCATCTAGAACACAGAGATACTATGACACCATTCGGTATAACTGTTCTCATATCTACATCTCCCGCTTACTCCACATCACTCTAAGTAATCATTGCTGGTTGCACACCCCTCAGCCAGGCGTTCTCCTCAGGCCTAACGCAGCCACACTCGTTCTGGGTAAAACCGACCAGAGCGAACACATACTCCTGACCTCTCAACCACCACACCTACAGCTAAGAAGCAGCTACCACTCGTTTTCCGCACCAGCTGCATACATACCCGGTGCGCACACGCACTTTTGCGCTCCCTCTACTCTCTCTACTGACCTGAACTTCGGTTCCCAAGGGCGTTCAACCTACCAGCGCCTTCAGACCATACCAATGGTATATAAGGCGCTATATAAATGCAAAATAACATAACATAGCATAATATATATGCATACATATATATGTTATTCTCCTGGTTCTTCCATGCCAGGTGGCTGGCCTGTTCCTTCCCCACTTCACTAACTATAACATTGTTTCAGTGTTGTGGACTTACCATTGGTTATTGCCCGTTGCTACGCACTCCTAGGGTACTCAACTGTGATTGGCTAGAGTTGACATCCCCAGGCCTGGGACCCGAAACGGTTCTCAGCTCACAATGTACTTTCTCAAAATGATGAGAATGATTATGTGTCTGTATTGTAACTTGTGTGCACCACCTTTGCCTTATTAGAATATTCTCCTGCTCGGCGCAACAGTGTCTGGCTGCCTGTGATCGGCTCTCCTTTCTTACCACTGATCACTGTCCATTGTCTGCTTGAGCTGAATCACGTGTTTGGACACCATGAAATTGAGCTCTGCAGCTCCAAATTATTAGGATTTATTCCCTTATTCTGCAGCTGGTCCCTTTGTCATCTGGGTATTAGAATGTCATCTGTATCTCTTGACCTTGGCTGTGGGTCCCGTCTCACGCGTCTTGCTCTCTGTCCAGCTTGAATCAGCTCAGCTCGCCCCTTGCTCAGAGGCCTGTAGCCTTCTGTAATTTTCCTAAACCTTATAATGTGGTTTCTACAGTTTCCATGCTATACCATATTCTCCATAGATTAGGCACACTTAGCTCTGTCAGGTCCCATTTGGTGCTCCTTCAATTCCATAGGGTTATTCGTTTTTAAGCATCTGCTATCTTTGCTCAGGATCTCTTGTGCCTTGCGGTTTCTACTTTGCTGAATTTGGCTAATGACAAAAATAATAATCAATGACAGTATGTATATGTATCTGTCCTCTAACTATAGAACTGTACGCTTCTGTTCTTCGAGTGTGTGTTTGTGCCACGAAGTATGGAGGGCACATGTGCTTCATGCCCAACGCTGGTATGTCGTGGGGTCTCTATCGATGTCAGCAACATGGCTACTTGGTGCTCTAGTCCAGGCTATCCATGTAGGTGTCTCTGACCATGGCCAGCGGCTCTTCATCCACACATCGATAGTTCCATGCTGCACTTGGTCTGTATGTCTGGCTGAGGGGATACCTCTCAATGTATTTGTTAGTCATTGGTGCACTTGGGATTCGTCCGAAACGGAATGGGTGATTGCAGTGTTTTTTGGGCTTCCGTCTTGTCATGAACTTGACTGGACGGGGTGGGAGGGCTCACAGGATACTGACTACCTCTTCTTTTTACTTTGATTTTAAAAAGAAAGTGTTCTGGAATGGTTTACTTTTAGAATAAACGTGTAGGAAGAAGTTGAAACTTGAACTTCAGCGGATAGCACTGAACATTACCTTAAATAGCAGGTGTGTTTGTTTGGGGGGTTTGGATTACGCATGCCGATGGGGTTTGTGGTGAGCGGGGGCAGGCCAGCAGGGAACATAGTTCCACGACTTCTTTACTCGTACATTTCGACCACTGGTTCAAATAATGGGTTAAAATGGTGCATTATGCAGCACACTGTTTAAGACAAATTGGGTAAAAAGCCAGAGAATTTGCAATTGTTTCTGTAGGCGAACTCCAATCCAAAAATCCAATACATGCAAGTCACCAACAGTTCACATGAGTATTAATGCTTTAATTAATGTCATGATTTGTTAATCAAAATGCCATGCCACAATAGAAAACATGTTCAAACTGTCTGCACAATGTTGGCCAGTACAGACACGCACTAACACTTATCGTGTTTGCTTTAGTCTTGATGATGGCCAGTAAAACATGACATGCCATACTAAGCCATACCTAGAATGGTTGCACCAAAAAGCCAGTCTAAGTGCATAATAATACTTATCAAGCTTATTTTATCCTAGGTGCCCAGAAAAATATACGTCACAGTAAGAAAAGGCTAGATGACTGCACCCAAATGCCAGTCTAGCCAGATAATTGTACTTACCAGTGATGTGGCAATATATTTATCCTTATTATCCATATAATAGTAGGCCCATTCTGCCCCCCCCGCCCCTCCGAGTATGCATTATGCACACTGGCCCAACACTGCAGGCCTGACTCATAATGTCACGTCAACACACATCATAACCAGCTGCTATGCAATTTATGGATCTGGACATTTGCTGACTACCTTTTGCCAAAATACGCTGACGATGTAACCGCCTGACTTGTTAGTGCCCAAGATTCCATTAAGGCAAGGGGTATGTTCCTTTTATGCAACTCATGACTTGTGCTAAAGCAAATAAATGCCTATAAAAGATACATCTTTTGAACTCAATGTCAGAGCTCCTAATAACAACCTATACGCTTGTTATTGAGTGCTTTGCAAGCCTCAGCTGACGTTTGTCTATATCTGTGTTATTCTGTATTATTTTGTGTCTAACAACAGGCTCATGTATCCATCAGCTGGGGTCTCTGTGGTTTATTCCTGTCTGGTCTACAGTGCGGGTCTCTGGCCCATTTTGAGCTATCACTGGCTTTTCCAGGAAACAGAATGTGGGCTCCTCCCTACAAGCAATACTGAGGGGGCTCGCCAAGCTCGACAACATAGCATGGGTCGCGCCACACTCCGGTCCAGCCTGGACCGCAAAGCATGTGCAATACGCACAATGATCATGCTGCTGCAGAGACACGCCACGCACTGCACAATATAAATATTTTTTTAATCAAATCTTAAATCTTTCACCTAGCATAGAAACAATGGGGCTGTGCCTGGATCCGGACACCCAAATGTGCCAGCCAACTCTGTGCGTGTCCTGTAATATTACGCAAAATAATGATACAATAGAAAACGTGTTCATACTGGCTCTGCCAGTATCCCCATATACGAACATTATCTTGTTGGCTTTGCCCTTGATTCCAGTCACAGGAAGAAAGCATGTTATTGCTGGCTGCACAAATTCCTGCCCAATTCCCCGATTATACAGTATTGTTGCTACGATGACCGGGTGTACGGGGCCCTGCTAATACAGTGGTGTTGGTATGAGGGGCAGGTGTACAGGGTCCTGATTATACAGTGTTGTTGCTACAATGGGAAGGCATACAGGGCTCTGATAATACAGTGTTGTTATGATGGAGGTGTGCCCAGGATCCCGACTGTAAAGTGTTGTTGCTACGATGTGCTAGTGAACAGGGCCCCGGTTAAATATACAGTGCTGTTGCTATGATGTCCAGGTGCATAGGATCCTGATTTTGTAAATGTATTGCAATGATTGCCGGATAGATGTGATTATTAAAATAGTGCACACTGTGACGTGAATTGCCTCTTGCCACTGTTGTCCTTTAATTGTGTTGTCATAGAATGCTGCTGAATAGGGCTCTGATTATATAGCAATTTCGCTATAAAACTCTGATGTACAGGATCCTAACTATACAAATATGTTGCTATTGTGTGCAGATGTACCGGGTCCTGATTAGTTGCATTGCTATGATGTGCATCTGCGCAGTGGCATAGTAGAAAATGTGGGCCCCCCTTGCGAGCCATGCTGAGGGGGCTCCCCAAGCTTGGCATCAAAGCATAGGTCGCGCCACACTCCGGGCCTGGACCACAAAGCATGCACAATACGCATGATGAGCATGCTGCTGCAGGGGCAAGGCGTGCAATGCACTAGGAGAAAGATATGAATATGTTTTTAATCAAACTTTAAATCTTTCACAAAGCATAGAAACAAGGGGGCTATGCCTGGCTTCAGGCAGCCAAATGTGCCAGCCAACTCTGTGCGTGGCCAGTGATATTATGCAAAATAATGATACAATAGAAAGCATGTTCATACTGGCTCTGCCAGTATCCCCATATATGAACAGGCTCTGTTTGGCTTTGCCCTAATTCCAGTAAAAATCTCCTGCCACAGGAAGAAAGCATGTTATTGCTGGCTGCACAAATTCCTACCCAAATATTGCACCACCATGCAACAATACTCTGCAAGTGAACTTTGCCCTCAAGGCCAGTAAAACATGCAATGCTACAGTAAGGAAACATTTGTTAGGCAGCACAAATGCCTTCACCCACCATGTAAGATGTAAGAGGATTCAATTCAACACTACAGCTAAGTCAATGCCTAGTCTGGGATACTGAATGGAAACCCTTATTGATATATCTTTACGTCCAGTTCATGCGTTCTGGATGACTACACCTATATAACACCCCTCTCTTGGAATCCCCCTGACCCCACTGAGCCACGAAGTAGTTCTGTTTTGCGAGTTTAACGGTTTATTTGATAATTTAAACAATATATATATATATCACACTTTATAATAAATTAATAATTGAATATCACACTTAATCTGAGCAGTAATCAATAATGGATAGTCCGGCACTAGCACACTTCTTTATAATCAATGATGAGTGGTTATAGGATGGATACGATAGCAACAATACTTGTATGGTTTCAAATGGATGCAATGTGGAATGAAATGCAGTACAGAAAATAACTTGATAGGATTTCAGCAAAAGACAATGTAATCACTTTCTTGGACAATTCACCCCCCCTTTTATGCACTGTAAGGAGATGAAGATGACACAGTTCTTAGGAATGCAATCAAATAGAATTCAGTTCAATTCCCCTCCGGCAGCTTATACAACAGATAGGAGTTTTGAAACACAGGCAAAATGCTTTGAATATGGTGACAATGCAGTGAGAAATATGCTGAAAATGGTTTTAATTCCCTTTAGGAGGTTCAGGGTGAGTGAAATATACTTGGGATGAGTTCAGGCTCACTTTAGCAAGGATCTAGGAGTAACTAGTAGGTTAAACGAATTTTTGGCAAAGGAAAGCAATGAAGCTGCTGTTTTCACACGTGGCTGGATTTTTAACCAAATTGGCAATCGCGGTAAAATTCGCGAGTGCGAGAATTGAGATTACGGCAAAAGTATGAGGAGTAGGAAGTCGGTTCTAGGCTTGTTGAAAAGCTGCGATTCTAAGCTTTCAGAGGAAAGTTAAACCAAGTTCCTAGCCCAAACGGTTCCAGGGATACGGAAGATTAAATAAAGGTAGTTTTTCGGATTTGAAATTTTAAAAGTTCAAAGCGACAGGTTACAGCTTGCAGCTAGAAAATGACAAGTGACAGCTTTGCAAATGACAGGTGACAGTTAGGAGGCAGTTCTGGTTAGATTAAAATAGATTGAATTATATTATTTTAACTAAGAGATTGGTTCTGCACAGTTCTGCTAGGTACTCACAATATAATTTTAAAAGGAATGGGCCTCGCCACGGATCTGGTCAACAGGTTTTCTTCACTCGCCACGGACGGTTTCTGCGCACAGCGTCTGGGTCAGCTCTACTCTGCTGGTCTGGTCTGGGTCTCTGGTTCTGATCAGGTCTGTGTGTCAGGATACAGCAGTCTCCGGTTCAGCTGGTCTCTCTCTGGATACAACACTGCTCTCTGGAAAATGGCAAGAGTTCTTGCAAAGAATTCAAACAGCTCGCCTGGCTGTGAATAGTTGCAATGATTTGAGGCCTGCTAAAGAGGGATTTAGCTTGTAGTTGACCTCTCTGATACAAATTCTGAAGTAAAGTCTTGGTCTCTGAAGGTGGATAGATTGAAGTCTCTATGTTGGCTCTCTGGAGGTTGATGAGGTAAAGTATGGATTTTCCCGGCAGAGCGTCCCGCAGCAGGTGGAATAGAATCCCCTCTCTAGCTTCCAGTGGCTCTTTTTATGTCTTTTGAAAGTGGGTGTGTGTGCAGCATCACTAGCCAGCCCCTCTCTCAACTGCCCATTGGTCAAGCTTTCCTTTATCTCTCTTGATTGGGGAAAAGAAGTGGAGTGTCAGAGCGATGTCATTTAATAGCTTGCAGAAAGGACACTCCCCTGTCAAATTACACACAATCTATATTTGACCTAAAGACATATTTCATAGATACACAGTGGTTTGAAATTACATGCACCCATCCCATATCACATGAGGTATACCCTGTTCAAACTCTGCTCTTCCTGGGGGCTGTGTGTTCAAAAATGGCAACATTTGGTGATTTGTAGTGGGTTTTGCAACATCAGATTTTTCTCCAGATTTATACACATGTACACGGCCTGTCCATACATACACCAGTAAATTACCATGTCTCTAGCTTAAACACAGAGTCTGTAGTATACATAAATAGCAGGGTTTTGCCCCAGAACATTACACAAATTGGAGTTTGGGCTTGAATCGAAGGTACATTTTTTAAATGAAGGCTCTCAAAGTTATACATTCCTGTCATTTGATTACAAAGAGTTATCAGTGTTTCTGTAAAATATATATTTTGCTTTCAATTCAGTTCTCAGAGTGTTGGAGTCCGCCTCCAAGACTTGGGTGGGTCAGTGATCACATGTGTCTTCTGGCAGGCAGGCCTTTGTTGACAGAAAACAGTCAAAATCAACATATTCTATTCAAGTGCAATAGCCTATTGTGTGGTCTCCAGGAGGTTGAGGTCAGCAGACCAGGGGGTCACTTTGCATTTGGTTATTATGACCATGTGATATCCTGGGCTGTGGTGTGAATCTCTTGAGGTGAGAGGGTTTCCCAGGCTTCTGGCCTCTGGGAACAGCAGGTGGCTAATTTTTAATTAAAATGCAGCCTTTGAAGTCAGCTGAGTCAAATCCCTTTGTCAGAAACTGCACTTAGTTCTCCTGTCAGAGTTTAGACCGCTAGCGCTGCCTTGAGGATTTTGTTGGTACTGCATCCATTTTTGGGATCTTTCTTGGATTAATGCATTCCAAACAGGAATGGTTCTTACATGGTAGTAAATAATCCTTGCTTAACATTGTTTTGATGGGGCTCCTTAGAGTAAAATGGTTATGTGGAACCCCACAAAATGGTTGAATCTTTAAAGTGGTCCGGTGAGCCACGATTTCAGCAACTTTTTGACATCAGTAACAGTGGATTTTGTTAACAAAGATCTTTCTTTACACTGGTGGGTGGCAAGTGAGGTAACCATTTTGGTGTGCGCACAAACTGCGTGGTTCTCCTGGATTCTGGCGCACTTGTGGGCTTTTTGGCCATCTTGGATTTTCTAAGCCCACAGCACCAAATGTTGCAGCATGATAGCTCAAACGTGGGTCAGGACACCCAACAAATCCCCCCACGTGACTGCCCTTTGAATTTGAGTCGATGGGAAGTCGGGTGCACAAGGGTTTTGACCCACGCACTGGTCTGTCCGCATAATCTTCTTCCAATTCTGCAAATGGCACAGTTCAGCATCTTTTCCTCCATCCGGTACTGATCGATCGGTTCTCCTCGCCGGTCCTGATGGGAATATTGGGCGGTACCCTGGGCCCCTCGCGTCTCTGCTCCCGGTCTCCGGATCGTCCTCCCTGGCCAGTCTCAAGGTTTTCTTTCTCCTAGGACGACAAAGGAAGAGCGGCAATACCTATTCATAGACATTTTTCCCCCACCATTGATATAGTGGGGTGGCATATAAATTTATAGTCAAAACATATGAACATGCACATTTCTTTTTGCATTCATAAACGAAAACACCCACATTGAGAAACTCAGAATTTGATAGACGATATGTAGGATATTTTAAGTTAGAACTGAATTAATCTGAGACAGTACCCTCTAGGATTCCAGAGGATTCCTCCAGTTGTTGCAGAGTGTGCCTGGGATGGCAACACTTTAGCTGATTTATATGTACCCACTTGTCTTCCCCCTCTGCCAAACCGCCTTTGGGGATGCGGATCTTGTAGGCCACAGGGGAGATCTTGTCTATAATCTCAAAGGGTCCCTTCCATGTAGGCAAAAATTTTCGCTGTTTGGCCTGGTTCCTTTGGAAATTGTATAGATAGACCCGGTCCCCCACCTGATATTCCTTCCTGGAAGTTTTCAGGTCATAGTGGGTCTTCATACTCTCAGCTGATCTTTCTAGATTCCGCTGAGCATAGGCAAAAGCATGCTGAAGGTGTTTCCTTAAATTCTCCACATACTCATGAGTTGTGGAGGCATTTATCAACGTTTGCTCTTGGGTTCTGTAGAGCAAATGCTGAGGAAGCACCATCTTGCGTCCAGTCATCAACTCAGATGGTGACATTTTGGTTGCAGATGAAGGGGTAGATCTGATGGCCATTAGGACCAGAGGTAATCGGATATCCCAACTTGGCCCAGAATCTGCCACAAACTTCTTTAATATGCTCACAATGGTTCGGTTGTATCTCTCCACTGCTCCAGAAGAAGCTGGCCTGTAAGCAATGTGTAGCTTTCTCTTGACCCCCAGTATCTCCCACATCTTTGTCATTACTTCACTGGTGAAGTGGCTACCTCTGTCTGACTCAATCCTTTGAGGTAGACCAAAATGGGAAAAGATGTGGTTAATCATCAGGGCAGCTGCTGTTTCTGCCTTGCAATTTGGGGCTGGGAGACATTCCACCCACTTGGTAAACAAGCATGCCACAGTCAACATGTACTTATTTCCTCTAGACGAGCGAATCACAGGGCCTACGAAGTCGATTTGTAAATCTGACCATGGCAGTGTCATCCCCCTCTTTTGGAGAGGCGCCCGGTGTGAGAGGGATATTGTCTGAAATTGTGCACACACAAGACAACCCTTCAAGTATTGGTTGAGGTCCTGGCCCATGTGTGGCCAGTATGCAACCTCTCTTAAGATTTCCAGTGTTGTGTGAAACCCCCTATGACCGGCGGTGGCCGCATCATGGGCGTGACTTAACATCAGGCTTCGGAATGAGGTAGGAACCACCCACTGATCGTGGCCAGCTTTGGATTTCCTTACCAACAAACTGTCTTGGATCCGGAACATTTTTGGACATTTCATCAACACTCTAAGGTCCTCTTTCCCGTTGTAATCGGTATCCGTCAGGGGAAAGTTCTCAGGGTCCTCAAGGTGTTGGTAAAATTTAACAATTATTGGATCCCCTTTCTGAGCGGTAATCAAATCAGCATCAGGGGTCTCCTTGCTCCATTGGGCAGTTGACAGATCATTGTGAGCATTTGTCCGGGACCTAGTGATAGCAGTGACCTGGATTTCCCCGAACAGGGACTCTATTTCTATTAGATCCCCTTGGATGGCCCCGGTTTTGGCCAGCTGATCAGCTAAGTCATTTCCAGTTTTGTCTGGTCCCTCTACTTTGGAATGACCCTTGATCTTTTTCCAATAGATGGTCATCTCATTCGAGGTGACCAGATCATCAATGTTTTGGATCAACTTCCCATGTTTCAAGGGTTTGTTATTAGCACATAACATGCCTCTGGTTTTCCAATTAACCAGGTGCTCCACGAACCCGTTCCGTACATAATCCGAATCTGTGATTATGACCAGTTCGTGGAGTTGATGCTGGACAGCAGTGAGGATGGCCTGATGTACAGCCATCAATTCTGCCACCTGACTACTTCGGGGACCAATTTTGTATCCAGCGGAGGGTTCTGGGGACTCATTCACCCATGCATTCCCTACGCCGGCCACCAGTTCTTTCTCCCCGTTGTTGTCAACCTGGTACGAGCATCCATCCACATAGACAATGGGCATTCCCTCACACTTGTCCTCTTCAAATACTTTGTGTGGGGAATTAAGGTATGCCTCCGTGTTGTCCTTGATTTTTAGACTTTCGTCCTCGAGACAGTTTTCTCTGGCACAATCATGCAAGTCAGCCAGACCTTGCGCGAGGGGACTCTTCTTGTTTTGGCCATATCTGACCTCAACAGGAAAGCCTTGCATTGACAGAATCCAGGAAGTAATTCGGGAATTACTCACATTTCCGGCCCGGATTCTGTCACTTTGGAGATATTGCAGAGGCTGGTGTGGAGTCTCCACTATGATGTGTTCCCCCTGGATAAACGGGCGGTAATTCTTCAATGCCCACACCGTTGCCAGGAGTGCCTTCTCACAATCGTTGAATTTTTCCTCCACAGAGGATAAAGTTTTGCTCGCATAGGAGATTACTTTATTGACCTTGTCATGCTTTTGGTATAATACTGCCGTCAAGCACGTATTAGAGAACCCCGTCTCCAGGAAGAACTCCTTGTTTCTGACAGGGTAAGCTAGGCAAGGCGCTTGTGAGAGGCTTCTCTTGAGTTGTTTTACCGCCTTGGCTTGTTCTGGACCCCATTCCCACTTGACCCCCCCCCTTCAGGAGATGAATCAGGGGTCTGGTGATCTCTGCGTAGCCCTCAATGAACTTTCTTCTGTAATTAGTCAGTCCAAGGAGGCTCCTTAGTTCCCGCAGAGTTGCGGGGTCTTTCAGTTTCTGAAGTGCTTCCATTTTCTTTTCCTGGGGACAGAGACCCTGAGGAGTAAACTCATGCCCCAAGACCCTGAGGAGTAATCTCATGCCCCAAGAAATTAACATGGGTTCTACACCACTGTGCTTTCTGAAAGGAAAGTTTTGCTCCGGCGGCCCTCAACTGGGTCAGAACATAACGGATCTCCGCTATGTGTTCCTCCACAGATGAACTTTTGATGAGGACATCATCTACATAAGCCAGGTTACCCCTCGCAGCCAGGTCGGGCATGGCCTTATGTAGGAAAATGTTGAATTCATTGCCGGAGTTGAGGTATCCGAAGGGAGTCCGGGTCCATGTATACTGCTGGCCCCCAAAGGTAAAAGCCAGCTTGTATTGGTTCTCCCTACTGACTGGCACGGTCCAGTATCCATTGGTCAGGTCTATTGCAGTGAATACCTGTGACCCCTGAATCTTGGCCAGCCCTTGGTCAATGTAGGGAAGAGGCCATCGGGAAGTATGGACCCGTTTGTTGAGCTCCCTAAGGTCAGCGCAGAGTCTCCACTGGCCGTTTGGCTTTAATATTCCCAGCACCGGATTATTGAAGGTGCTGTGGACGGGACGGATTATTCCCCTGGACTCAAGGTTCTTAATTATTTCAGTAAGGGACTCCATTGATGCGAGAGGCAAGCGATATTGCTTCACAAACACTGGAGTCATGCCAGGGTCCGTGGGGATTGTTGTTGTGTGGATGTCGGTGCGACCACAGTCATATGAGTCTACCGCAAAGAGATCTTGGAAATCCAAGAAGACTTGTTTCAACTTTTGCTTCTGTTCCAGAGTCACACAGGCATCAGCTAGGTTGACTCTCTCTTCCACCATCTGCCTGAAGCCTGGAAAGACTTTTGGTTTGGCTACCTCAGCGGCCTCCTCCAGCTGGGTGGAGAAGTCCCTGGTCAGAGTGCTGATTTGGACTGGAGGCTTCAGGTGGGAAAGGCAGCCCTCATGGACCTGGAAAATCACCTCATCCCTCCTGAAGTCACAAGTCACATCTTCCTTACCATAAGGGCAAGAAGTGTACACCAGGAAGTTCCCCCCATGGGGGGTAAAAATCCTGTCTGGTGTTGTATTGTCCTCACTCTCACTGTCAAAACAGTCCTTGGGGATTGGTCCTAACAGTTCATTTCCTAAATCGATGGAAAAATGTCGGTCATCAACCGCCATTCCAATAATGGTGCCTGCGGCTAGAGTAATACTCGTTAAGTCGCTGTTATCCACCTCTATTAGAATGGTGTCATGTTCTATGTTGACTAATGGAGTTGGGTTTACCCCCAACCCTTGCTGTTGGAGAGAAGCATTTAGGTGTATATAAGCATCAGGGTTTTTCAAATGTTGTCCTCTTTTAACTTTCACTTCCAGGGAGAATTGTCGGGTCCTTTCTGGGATGGTGACTTCCTCTTTGATCTGAATCTCAACTGCATAAGGTAGCAATTGAGCTGACCTAAATGCTTTTTCTGGATCATCAAAGCCCATGGGATTATCCGCTAATCGGGACCAAGCTTTGAAGTTTATTAGGTCCAAACTAATGGCAAAGCGATTGAGAATGTCACTGCCTAAGTAAAAAGCGGCAGTGACGTCTCGCACGACCCAACAATTGTGGACTATGCTCTTGTTGCCAATCGAGATTTTGTCAGCATACACCTGCTTGGCAGGAGATGTTTGGAATTGGGTGCTTCCAGGTCCATTTCCCATTTGTCTATCAGTTTGAATGTGGGAATGGCTGGATCTTTTGGGAGTTGGCGGAACATGGCTTCGCTGATGAAGCTCTTACCGTTGTTCACACACACTCGAGCGAGAACAGAGTCCTTCCTATCATTTAACTGAACAGGGATGAACAACTGCTCTCCAATTTGCTGAATATCAGCCAGGCTCTGAGCTGATTTCACATCTTTCTGGACTATAGGAGTGGGAGTTTCTGATTGTGGATTAGTAAAGAATTTCAGGGTGTTTCCTTCCAGTGTGGAATACCACCTTAAACTGGAAGGGAGGTTGATTTTCAGAAATAGAGAGGACCCCCCATCACCAGTCTGTTGTCCTACTGCTATTACGGTCACGTCTGGAATTTGGTTATTCTGGAAGTGGAATTCTACTTGGTCAGATTTTTGTTCAACCATGTGGCATGTGCCGTTTAAACTAACATGGTTGACAATCTGTTTTAATTTTATGGGTCGGCTAGTCTGGGTCCAGAGGACCTTGTTTATGCAATCTATTAGGGGTGACAACCTTCTCAGGAGGTCATTCCCTAGTAAACAAGGGGTGCCCTCTGGAGTCACAACTATGACCGGGTGTTTCAACTTGTGTCGCCCAATTTTAATGTCCAAATCTGCCGTCCCCTCGACGGGAATTTCCTTCCCGTCAAAGTTCTGGAGTTGTCCAGGAAGTGAGGTGAGAGGAATTTGGTAATTGCCTCTCCTTCCTGCATTCAGTTCATCAAAGGCCCTTCTGGACAGAAGGGTAGCTTGAGATCCCGTGTCCACCAGCGCTGAAATCGTACCCTGCCCCTGTACTTGTACCGGGGCATAATATCTTCCCTCCTTCTCCTCAAGGGGGCACAGATAATGCACATTTTTGGACAACTGGTGGGCTAACTTTCTGGTTTTGGACATTGCAAGAGAAAACATTTGGGCAGAATTCTGTGGAGAGCCTTGGGAATCTGAAAGAAAAAGTTGGCAACTGGAGATCAGAGCCATTGTGGGTTCCCCTGGTTCCGGTTCTGGGCCGCCCCCCCCTTTTTGGAGGCAGTCATCAGGATGGGTTTGAACCAGGGGATTTTGGTATTGTGGGTTCTGGGATGAGATGATGGGCGGCGGTAGCTCAGTCTCCATATCTCCCCAGTCTGAATTGGCATCCCTTGGGACCCATTTTTCCTTGGGAGGAGTTCCCCCATCTCTGAAGGAGAAGGTCCTTTCCCCAGGATCCTCTGAGGATCCCTCTCCCTCAAATTGGAAGACCTGTACCTCCTCCACAAAGTGGGTCTGTTTGGGTCCTTTGTTTCTCCTACCCCCCTCTGCTCCTTGGTAGGCGGGCTTTCAGGGGCAGGAGATTTTGTTTCCGGTTCCTGGTTTTCCAGGGGCTGTTTACAAGTTGGGAAGGAAGCTTCCTCCAAGACTTTACACCCCCCTTCCCCTTGTGCCTCCTCCCTGGGAACCGGTGTGTTATCGGGGTGTTGCCCCCGTCATTGTTCTGGAGCACCAGGTCCAGAGTTTGGGGAATTCTGCGGTGGCATGCTCATCTGAGGGTTCTGTTGAGCCCTCAGTATGTGACCCAGATCCTGTGCCATATTTTGGACCTGGCGCTCTAACTGGGAAACCCGCTCAGGCTGATACGGGGCTCTATTTTCTCCCCTGGGCTGATCCCGGGAAGGGTAGCTATCCCTTCTCTGGTAGTACCCCTGGTTGGGAAGTTGTTGGTACCCCTCCACCCTTGGCCTCTCCTCTCCCGGATTAGGTTGTCTGGGCTCAGGGAATTGGGGAAAGAAGGATGGATGATTTTGGGGCTGGAAGTTGGGTGGATACCTGGGGAAAAAGTTCTGCCCAGGATTTGGAGAATTTCTGCCCTCCGGTGGGAAGTTAGGTGGGAAGTTCCCTGGGTTAGGTGCTTGGCTGGATCCCCCCCCTGGGGCTGGAGGAGTCCACACATAACCCAGGATGGGTCGATTTCCCTTGTAACGGGGACTTACATAATCAGGAGAGCGAGGGACCCAATTTGTGGGGCTGCCTCCTTGGCTCCCTGTCTGTGACTGGCCCGAGGACCTTCTGGGCCTAGCATTATTAGGTGCAGGTAGGTTTTTAGGCCCCCCCCATCTCCAAATCCAAAACGGGGGCAACCTTTACCTCTGCCACCTTGGCAGCAGCAGGGGTGCTGTTGGTTTTGGGGTTTTTGGGCTGGTTTTTGTTTTCCACCGGTTTCTGCACCTCGTAGATGCGGGTGGCTTGTTCAATGACCCATTCTAAAGATCTTTTCTCATGAAAATCTTTCACAAGCTGGGTCATTATGTATTTGGGCAAGGCATGGAAAAAAGTTTTAACAAATTCTCTGCTGTACCCTTCTGGTGGTCTGCGCAAAGGCACGTTTCAGTTCTTGCACGAATTCTTGTGGGGCCTGATCCTCCCCACATTGCAAATTGTAGGCTGCCTTGCGAGCCTCTTGAGGATTTCTGTGAACAGAAAAATGTTTCAAGATGGCCGCCTTATAGGTCGACCATCTTAAATGATTTTGGTCCTCCAGTCCCGCAAAGAAACTGGAGTATTCTGGTGAGAAGGTCCACTTTACATATTGGATACAGCTTTGGCTGTCCTTCAAATGAAAAGTCTCCATCATTTGCTCATAGAGCTCCAAGTGTTCCCACTTGGCGTTCTTATGATAAGGCGTGATGACACTCCTGATTGCCTTAATCGGTTTCAATTGGTCCTTAAGCAAGACCCTTTTTGCCTTATTGGCCTTTTTGGTTCGGGTAACCCTGGTCCATTCATCCTCTGACTCAGAGGCACTGCTCCCAGAGGTTCCTGTCTGCTCTTCCAGGTTTTCCCGGATTCTGCGAGCCTGGGAGTGGCTGGCAGAATGTGGGGACCTGGTCTCCTGTGTCCTGCGCCGTTCAGAGGAGTCTTCAGATTCCTCCTTGCTGCTTGGATTTGATGGGTACCCCCCCCCCACTGACACGCTGTATTAATCTGCACAAGTGATAGATCTAACCCAAACGTCCGGCTCGAGCCCCCAATTTGTAAGAGGATTCAATTCAACACTACAGCTAAGTCAATGCCTAGTCTGGGATACTGAATGGAAACCCTTATTGATATATCTTTACGTCCAGTTCATGCGTTCTGGATGACTACCCCTATATAACACCCCTCTCTTGGAATCCCCCTGACCCCACTGAGCCACGAAGTAGTTCTGTTTTGCAAGTTTAAACGGTTTATTTGAAAATGTAAACAATATATATATATATATATATATCGCACTTTATAATAAATTAATAATTGAATATCACACTTAATCTGAGCAGTAATCAATAATGGATAGTCCGGCACTAGCACACTTCTTTATAATCAATGATGAGTGGTTATAGGATGGATACGATAGCAACAATACTTTTATGGTTTCAAATGGATGCAATGTGGAATGAAATGCAGTACAGAAAATAACTTGATAGGATTTCAGCAAAAGACAATGTAATCACTTTCTTGGACAATTCACCCCCCCTTTTATGCACTGTAAGGAGATGAAGATGACACAGTTCTTAGGAATGCAATCAAATAGAATTCAGTTCAATTCCCCCCCCCCCAGCAGCTTATATAACAGATAGGAGTTTTGAAACACAGGCAAAATGCTTTGAATATGGTGACAATGCAGTGAGAAATATGCTGAAAATGGTTTTAATTCCCTTTAGGAGGTTCAGGGTGAGAGAAATATACTTGGGATGAGTTCAGGCTCACTTTAGCAAGGATCTAGGAGTAACTAGCAGGTTAAACGAATTTTTGGCAAATGAAAGCAATGAAGCTGCTGTTTTCACACGTGGCTGGATTTTTAACCAAATTGCAAATCGCGGTAAAATTCGTGAGTGCGAGAATCGTGATTACGGCAAACGTATGAGGGGTAGGAAGTCGGTTCTAGGCCTATTGAAAAGCTCAGATCCTAAGCTTTCGGGGGAAAGTTAAACCAAGTTCCTAGCCCAATTGGTTCCAGAGATACGGACGATTAAATAAAGGTAGTTTTTCGGATTTGAAATTTTAAAAGTTCAAAGCGACAGGTTACAGCTTGCAGCTAGAAAATGACAAGTGACAGCTTTGCAAATGACAGGTGACAGTTAGGGGGCAGTTCTGGTTAGATTAAAATAGATTGAATTATATTATTTTAACTAAGAGATTCTGCACAGTTCTGCTAGGTACTCACAATATAATTTTAAAAGGAATGGGCCTCGCCACGGATCTGGTCAACAGGTTTTCTTCACTCGCCACGGACGGTTTCTGCGCACAGCGTCTGGGTCAGCTCTACTCTGCTGGTCTGGTCATGGTCTCTGGTTCTGATCAGGTCTGTGGGTCCGGATACAGCGGTCTCCTGTTCAGCTGGTCTCTCTCTGGATACAACACTGCTCTCTGGCAAATGGCAAGAGTTCTTGCAAAGAATTCAAACAGCTCGCCTGGCTGTGAATAGTTGCAATGATTTGAGGCCTGCTAAAGAGGGATTTAGCTTGTAGTTGACCTCCCTGATACAAATTCTGAAGTAAAGTCTTGGTCTCTGAAGGTGGATAGATTGAAGTCTCTATGTTGGCTCTCTGGAGGTTGATGGAGGTAAAGTATGGATTTTCCCGGCAGAGCGTCCCGCAGCAGGTGGAATAGAATCCCCTCTCTAGCTTCCAGTGGCTCTTTCTATGTCTTTTGAAAGTGGGTGTGTGTGCAGCATCACTAGCCAGCCCCTCTCTCAACTGCCCATTGGTCAAGCTTTCCTTTCTCTCTCTTGATTGGGGAAAAGAAGTGGAGTGTCAGAGCGATGTCATTTAATAGCTTGCAGAAAGGACACTCCCCTGTCAAATTACACACAATCTGTATTTGACCTAAAGACATATTTCATAGATACTCAGTGGTTTGAAATTAGATGCACCCATCCCATATCACATGAGGTATACCCTGTTCAAACTCTGCTCTTCCTGGGGGCTTGGGTTCACAAATGGCAACATTTGGTGCTTTTTAGTGGGTTTTGCAACATCAGATTTTTCTCCAGATTTATACACATGTATACGGCCTGTCCATACATACTCCAGTAAATTACCATGTCTCTAGCTTAAACACAGAGTCTGTAGTATACATAAATAGCAGGGTTTTGCCCCAGAACATCACACAAATTGGAGTTTTGGCTTGCATCGAAGGTACATTTTTTAAATGAAGGCTCTCAAAGTTATACATTCCTGTCATTTGATTACAAAGAGTTATCAGTGTTTCTGTAAAATATATATTTTGCTTTCAATTCAGTTCTCAGAGTGTTCGAGTCCGCCTCCAAGACTTGGGTGTGTCAGTGATCACATGTGTCTTCTGGCAGGCAGGCCTTTGTTGACAGGAAACAGTCAAAATCAACATATTCTATTCAAGTGCAATAGCCTATTGTGTGGTCTCCAGGAGGTTGAGGTCAGCAGACCAGGGGGTCACTTTGCATTTGGTTATTATGACCATGTGATATCCTGGGCTGTGGTGTGAATCTCTTGAGGTGAGAGGGTTTCCCAGGCTTCTGGCCTCTGGGAACAGCAGGTGGCTAATTTTTAATTAAAATGCAGCCATTGAAGTCAGCTGAGTCAAATCCCTTTGTCAGCAACTGCACTTAGTTCTCCTATCAGAGTTTAGACCGCTAGCGCCGCCTTGAGGATTTTGTTGGTGCTGCATCCATTTTTGGGATCTTTCTTGGATTAATGCATTCCAAACAGGAATGGTTCTTACATGGTAGTAAATAATCCTTGCTTAACATTGTTTTGATGGGGCTCCTTACAGTAAAATGGTTATGTGGAACTGCACAAAACGGTTGAATCTTTAAAGTGGTCCGGTGAGCCACGATTTCAGCAACTTTTTGACATCAGTAACAGTGGATTTTGTTAACAAAGATCTTTCTTTACACTGGTGGGTGGCAAGTGAGGTAACCATTTTGGTGTGCGCACAAACTGCGTGGTTCTCCTGGATTCTGGCGCACTTGTGGGCTTTTTGGCCATCTTGGATTTTCTAAGCCCACAGCACCAACTGTTGCAGCATGATAGCTCAAACATGGGTCAGGACACCCAACAAAGAACACACTTCATAGTGGCCTTTCCCCATATGTGAGTAAAAAATGCCATGCCCCAGAAACTGCGCAGTCTGCCTGCCCCCTTGCTCTATAAACACCCACCCATAACACCCCTCCATGTAATAACATTCATCAAGTTGACTTTGCACAAAAATTCTGGTTAAACATGTAAGAAAGCATCCATGTTCCAATGCCCCAAGCTTGCATGCACACATAAATACCTATTCAACCATCAGTCACTCACGAGTGGCGGTGGGTGAATTCTTTAGTTGAATGGGCATAAACATTTTACTCAAATATACCAGAGTGCCCGTGAGTAGCGAGGAGCCCAAAACATCCAAAGTCCAAAGGGGATTCATGGATATCCGCACCCCCTACCAAGATAAATGTTTGAATCAGTAAGTGGGTTGAGCGGAGGGGAGCAGTGACTGTCTACTTTAAAAAAAATGTTGTACTGTTCCTATACTTTTATTTTAAAAAGCAACTGTTCCAGAATGGTTTCGTTTTAATATAAAAGTGTAGGAAGAAGTTGAAACCTGCACTTCAGTGTACTGCACTGAACACTCTCTTAAATAGCAGGTGTGTTTGAAACACTTATGATGCTTACTTGATTATACATACACAGACACATATGCTGGTCCACAGTAAGAAATGGCTAGACTGGCTGCACCTATATTCTCAGCCACTTACACCCAGCACCCGCCGTAATAACACAGCCTTGTGCTCGTAGAAGGCCTTTTCTACGAGCACAAGGCTGCGTTATTACGGCGGGTGCTGGGTGTTAGAGAGCGCCTGCTCAGTAACACCCTGCACCCGCCGTAATAACGCAGCCTTGTGCTCATAGAAGGCCTCTTCTACGAGCACAAGGCTGCGTTATTACGGCGGGTGCTGAGTGTTACAGAGCAGGCGCTCTCTAACACCCAGCACCCATACCTGCCTACATTTTAAAAATCAAAATCCCTGAGATTTATGCACTGCCCACAGTGAGTCACACAAAACCGCGCTCTGCCCACATCTTAAAAAGGTAAATTCTGTTGTAATGTGATGTGACGTCAGAAATTTGCGGGTTCAAATTGAAATATGCATATTTCATTAAATTGCCTTTTCACAACCACCCAAATTGCATTGGACAAAAGGCATTCACATGCAAACTCCAAGAACCAATACAAAGGTTTTCCCTGAATTTTGCAGTACCGAAATTGGACATTTCACCTTAGTTGTTTTTCATCAGGTTAGGTAGGGGGGTACAAGGGACACTGCCCCCCTCCTAGCTACACCACTGGTCATACAGTGAAGGTCATTAAATAAGAGCACATTATAGATGCCAGGTTGCAGGACCAGATTAGAACCATGGAGGGGACTCCGATGTGTGCCCACCGGCCTCCCCACTGCTGATGGTGTAAACAGTGGGACAGGGTCGGACTGGGGCATACAATTGTCTCGGGCACCAACCGAAAAAGTGCTCCACTGTGAATCAATTCCTTTTGTCACATTGTTTGAATAATCCAAGGGGGAGGTGAGGCAAATTGTAAATTTTAATTCAGCAACACTGGTCAAAACTATTGGGCCATTTTGATAAGTTACTGGAGTCCAGTAACTCATCAAACTGGCCCACATTAGCCAAAAAGGTGGCTCACTTTGGCCCAATAAATATGGGCCCACACAAGCATTTTGCGTTCTTGGTTAAGCCATTGGCCTATTGCCCTAGGTAGGCCAGTCCGAGCAGCCCGCACCGGTACATGGAGGTTAGTTGCCTTATTTATCACGAGGCAAGCAGCCAGAGCCAGTAGGAAGCTTTACACTGGCCAGGTTGCGAACTGGAACCATGGGGGCAGTTGCTGGACCTCCTCCCCCTGCCCCCCCCCAAGAGGCTCGAGGCCTCACTTGTTTGTAAAGGCGAAAGGCTCCAACGCTGTCCACGATTGCAGGGCTGGGTGTTGCCAAGTGGCTGCACTGGAATTTGTTCGGCTGTCGATTCTCGAGCCCCCCCCCCTCCAGAGTGAGTGTGCATTGTTGTGGGTAGCTGGTAGATGAGTTGCTTTTTGCCTATTTTGTAGGAATTGGTCTGCAGTGTAGAGGAAGATTAGGCAGAGAGGACCTTCCGACTTGATAACAACGGCCATGAGAGGTAAGCCTAGCCCAATGTTTTATTCTAAAAATATCTTGCAGCGAACCTTTACATTTTACAGACATTGCACTGATGTTATACTTCAGAGGTACATAGAAATCATTTCTGCATTCTTGCTAATTCTATATCTTGGGGTACAACTAATTCTGGTGACATTCAATATTAGTACAAAATTGCTAATCAAATTAGTTCATTTGCTAATCAAATAAAATTTAATTAGCAAAATCTGCTAATCAATTTTTGAAAAATAATTTATGCCTTGCACACACACCCATGCATGTACACACACACTTACAAAAACATTTTCTTACCTTATTCATATTGGTTGCTCTGAAGAACTCCTCTACAGTTAGGCCTCCTGCTCCATGCAGCAGGAATGCTGGTTCCTGTCATGGACAGAGGAGAGGAGCCGCAGGCCTCCATGTCATGTGGGGGAAAGGGGAGGTCTACAAAAAAAGGATAGAACTGAACCGTAATGGAAATAATTTCTTTTTGAAGTCAGAGTGACTTCAAAAAGAAACCATTTCTTTTTTAAGTCTGAGGGCCCATACCCTCAACACATATGGCAATGGGGCACCCCGAAATGCAGGGCCTGTGGGGCCCCCAGCTGTGCAGGGTCCGAATTATTTGTGCTGCCATAATGTGCTGCCATATATTGCCCGGTGTATGCAGTTGTATATTCAAGATCATAATGATCTGAGCACAACTGTTGCTATGATGTGCTGATGTACAGGGCCCAGATTATGCAGCTGTGTGTTGCCATAATGTGCTAATGGACAGGGTCCAGATTATAAATTACACAAAAGCATGGAAATGGTCTTGAAGGAGGACAGCAGTAGAGATGGGTGAGATTTCGTCCAGTTCTCCCCACCACTTCACAGAACAATTGCCTAATTGCCTACCAAAATCAGGCAGCTCCAATTCACATGACTCTCCTCGCCCGTGGTGAGGGATCATGGGATCAATCCTTTAAATGGGTCGGTCCTACCCATACCTGCACTTCTCATTTTTGAGCATTTGAGTACCCGCACTTCTCAACGCCTGAAAGAGAGCGCCTGTATGCAACTATGTTGCGTGGTGAAAATTAAAGATTTTTATTTCACTTAACGACTAAGCTTCTACAGCATTTGCTGAGGGAAAGCGGTGCCCCTCCCTCCTCCTCTCCCCAGCACCCACATTGCCCATGATGTCCACTTCAGGGCCCACTCTACTGTGGAAGTGGGAGGCAGGACAAAATGGGGGAGGCTGTGTCGGTGACCCCAAGCAGGGACATCGTTTTGGACCAGGAAGTCAACAGACCCGGTGAGGATGTGTTGTATATGCAGACGGATTGGGTCTCCCCTCTGGCAGTAACAGGCCGGCTACACAGAAAAGTGGGAATATAAAAGAAGACACACACGTCTTTGCAGAAATCAGGAAGAGAAATATTACAGGCAGTGAAATAGGGCTTATTGCCAGCAGAGTAATTTAGGCACACTGGGCATTGTAAGGTTATTTAGCGTGTTACAACACAGAGTACAGCACAGAGTACAGCACTACTGCACAGGATCAATGTGTAGCATGTTCGTTTTTTATGCAGTACCACTGCATGGGTTTGGTGCATTGCTATGATGCAATTGTTTCAAGCTATGTGTTGCCAGTGTAACATGGACATATAAGTGAGGGCAGGTTATTCAGTCAAAAACGATTTTTACATATAAAATGCAAATAATTTTTTCACAGTTAAAAGCATATTTTTACCTGAAATTCCTCTGTTGCAGGAGACACATTTGAGGATTAATGAACTAACCTCATTAACAAAAAACTAACACACTAACTCACTAATAACATAATGTGTTCTCCAGTGCAAAATGAATGGAAAATGACAGGCTCTGAAAGTCATTTTAAAAGCACATTCAGATTTTCTTTTTTGCTTCTATCTGCGCTCTGTCCACAGTAACTGCAGGAAGCAAAGACCTTGAATAAGCAGGAAATCAGTTTGGTTACAGTTGCAACTGTATAAGCCAAGCGATTGTGTGCAGAGGATGGTTAGGGCATGATAGAATTTTATTGGTTAGGATCCTTTGGTAGGAGGTAACCAGAGTTTTCTTGGATAATCTCGAGGAAGAAGCTGGGGAGAGACATCTTGACACAGCTCGGAGAAGGACTGAGTTGATAGCTGGGGATGCCTGATTCCTAAAGCAGATTCAACTTGGTTGCAGAGACTGGGATTTCCAGTCAACAAGTCCCAGTTTGAGTGACAGCAAATGCTTGCCTTGCTGGGTGAACCCCTCCAGAAGGCAACCAGCCAAAGAAGGTACATGCTGAATAAGCCTGGTAATTATCTCGCTGATGATGTGGGGAGATGTTTAGACAGTGCAATTGTCATTTTTAAGGTAGCTAAAAATAAGATTTGGCTGCAGCTGTGCGCACAATGTCATTCAGTATGAGCAATTATAACTAACTGTGTGTTTTGTAGTCTGGCGGAGGTCTATGAGTCGGCAGAAAGGGAGGCCCGGGACATAGTTCACTACCGTATATAAGTTAGTGAAAAATACCACATGATAGCTCGCTGCCGTAGATAAGACAGCGAGAAATTTCCCATGGTGGCACACTAAAAATGAAAATGTGGTGTTCCTGAAATGCAAGCCTGAGGTCTCTCTAGTGATTACATGAAAATTCTAAACAAAAATAAGGGGTTCTGGATATTGGGGCCACAAATAAAACAAAGGAATTATGCTCACCAAAAATACCACCAACCACGCATACCAACCACGCATGTCTGTGTACTGAAATAATGCATATCCACTGTATTATTATTATACATAACCCAATCTGAATACAAGGAGTGATTGTGCTAAATTATTTTTCGGCGGTAAGAAAATACCGCAAGGCCCCAAATCTACACAAAATACCCAACATATTTATGGTGCGTTGCAGGCCGGGAAAGTGATCACAGAGCACCTACTGGGCGTGGCAAGTGTGTCTCACACTGCCATCTGTATATTAAAGGGAACCCATTTCATAATAGCAGTGTGTTACTAAAAACGAATTTCAGAATGTCACAAAGGGAAACCACATTCTCAGACCTAGTGCAATATTTAGAGGCAAAGTTGTTTGTACATGGGACGTGGTCGTCGAACAGTACCTTAGAATGGCATGACCGCATTCAGGGTGAGGTGCAGAAAGAAAAACTAGACAATATTTCTGCAGAAGGCAGCATAATTCAGGTCTGCCTTACAAGATTATTGAATGCAGCCGATAAAAGTGCAGAGAAAGACTGTTTAATACGGCTATGCACCAAAATATGGTTTATTTTGAATAGGTCCCTGCGAATGCAGGAAAATGATACACAGCTAATTAACAGTTTAAAGACTGAATTAGATGCGGCAAGTAAAAAATCAGGAAATGTTAAGAGCAGAATTGGATGTATGCCAAAAAGACATGCAATTAAAATGCCGAGATTTTGATGCTCAGTTGTCCAAAAGCAAGAAACAATTTGAGGATAGTGAGCAAGAATTGGTACACTTAAAAGACTTAGTGGACCACATTAGACAGGATAAAGATGAGATTGTTTCAGAAATGCAGATTTTACAAAAAGAAAATTTTGAAAAAGAAAGTGATCTCCAAGGTGCAGAGCAAGAAATGGTTAAAATGATTCAAGAAAAAGACAAGAGAAACAAAGAATTCAAGGAATGCCAAATGCAAATGTGCGAAATGCAGGAGGTAATTAATAAAATGAGTGAAGAAAACAACTATTTGCAAAACAAAGCAAACAGGCTCCTTAAAAAGTGTAAAGACTTAGAACAACAAATGTGCATTCCCAGGTCCCAGGAGAGGCGGCAGGGTACTACATTCAATGGAGTGGAGGTGAATTCTAGTTCTGCCCAAAGAGCTAGTGCTCCAGTGACTGGGCCGGTGACTGAACTTGGTTGCAGCGCCCTTGGGGGATTTGATACTCCCATTGGGGGCAGCCACCAATCCCATACACCTGAAACCAGGATTGAATCACAAAGTAGTGCAATTCCATGCATTGCAACAAGTAGCCCCATATAAATAATGAAATCCATTAAAGCCCTGATCAAACCATTTAAAAAGGGAGGTGAATGCTGCATTGAGGATCACTTAGAAGCGGTTCATGACATTTTTAAAGCACTCCAGATACCTAAGGAACAGTACAGACAATATTTTCATTTAACTTTAGATGCCCCGACGGCCAGCATCACAAGGGGATTAAATGAACAGCAGAATATGACATGGGTGGAGTTTGAAAAAGAAATTAGGCGTCATTTTTCTCCTTTTCAGTCATTGCAGGAGGCAAAGAAAGTCGCTTACACAGTCACTGCTGGGCCTAATACATCCCCTCGCCAATTTTTACAAGACTTGAAAAGAGCATTTTCTCGCTTTGATGTATCTTTTGACCCAAATTCCAATGAGTTTAAAACTGCATACTTCTATGGGCTACAGAAAGACATCATATCCCAATTGGTCCTTGAATTTGACCGTGACAAGTCCCTTGAATGGATTGTACATCAAAGCACAAAACTATATGAGGTACTCTATTGTCAGGGTAGAGAAAGTGATAAAATGAAAGATACTAGACCTAAATCTAAAGAACCCTCAGCTACAGTAATGGAAATCAGGTCAGCCAAAATGTCCCTTGAGTCTTCTCAAAGCCCAGGTAAAAATAATGTGACACCTGAACAAAGGGGTAATCAACAAAGATCGCCCTTTCCTGTATCAATGTTCCAATCACATGATCCTAGTAATAGGGGGAGCTACATCAGCCCTAGGTATTTAGGGGACAGGCCCCGGGCAGGATATCGGCCTGATATGTCAGGTATGAACAATAACCAGAGACAAAATCAAGATTAAAGAAATGATGGTCCCTACCAGACATTGGGGACACACAGCAGATTTGATCCCAACACCATGATATATGGTAATCAGGATAGACCCTGATATGTGGATCGATTTACTGATAATGGGAATCAACATAGGGGCCAGTACCCACAATCTGAGAGACAGGACATGAGGCAGAACATGAACTACAATCCACGTCAGTACAATGATTCCCCACCAGGGGACTATAATCAAAGGATGGGTGGACCCCGCTCCCCTCCACAAATGAATCAAGAGTTCAGAAACCATCCCAACAGACATCAATCACCTGAGAGGTATCAGAATAGATCCAATCAGGGGGAAAACAACCAAAATCGACCTAGGTCACAGAAAGAGGATTCTAGAGAGATGGAAAGGTTCCAGTGCCTTGAGGCCCAAGTGAAAATGTTAGCTGAGCAAATAGGAAATCTCTATACAGCGCAAGAACAACCATCTAAAGAGGGGCTGATGGCCATAGCAATGACTGGGGGGCTTCTGAGAAGTGACTAAGTACTTATGACACCTGCAGTGCCAAAAAGACAGATTACCTTGATGTAATTTTGCATAATGACTCTGAGATGCCTAATGATTTAAAAGTGAAAGCACCAATAAATGAACATGTAACAGAAAATGCAAATACTTCTAAAAAAGCGGTACGGTTTAACCTAGAACTAAATCAAACATTGAAGATTTGTGCAAATAAAAAAGAAACACCGGAAATTCCAAAAGAACAAAAAGACAGATTTAAGAAAAATGACTCATGCATGGGGAATACCAGTGAACAGGGAGTAAGTGGGGATGCTATAGCTCCTTCCGTGGGCAAGCAAAACAATGACCAAACACAGGCAGAAAAAGAAAATACTCAAAAGGAGGGTACACGTCAATCACCTGAAGAATTCTTTGAGCCACATATTTTTGAAGAGGCTGAAAGGGCTGGTACCACACTAAATGATCACAAATGCACAGAATTAAACAATGACAAATTGCTGAATGTTGTTGTTACACATGTTCAGTTGGAAGGTTGTAATGTGGTCCCTAATGATACCCAGATGGATGGGTGAACAGTGGCCACACTCCAAAAAACCTCTGATCATGGAGAAATTAATAAAGTCTCTCGCGCAGAAATGGGTAAAAAGGAGGGAAAAATGTCTTTCCATTTACCAATGTGCTTAGCCAAAAGTGAAAAAGGCTTGAGAAAGGTGAGCCCTGAAATCAGTAAGAATTCACACTTCTTATGTGTATTAGAGGACGTTGAGGACATATATTATGCACCCATCACTGTAGAAGAAAAATGCCAAACATTTGCTATGATTGACACTGGCGCACAGGCCACAATTATGTCCAAGGAGCTGGTAAAGAGTCTCAATGAAGGGAGACCCCCACAGAATCAGATCACAGTGAAGGAAAATCAAGGTCCAGTGCATAACTTTAATGGGGAGGAGGTGCCCATCATAGGTGTAACTGAGGTTGACATAAAAATAGGAAAGCACAGAATGAAGCAAGAGGTATTGATCACATCTATTTGTGAAATTCCATTTCTGATGGGGACAGATTGCCTGAAAAGATTGTCTCCTCTCATAGATGGGGTGAATGGAGTGCTGTGGTCCTTAACCAAGAAACCATTGAGACCTAAGAAACTAAAATCACAAAACAGCAACATAAATGAATGTCTCACCGTTGCCAAAACAAATGATGCTGTGGAGGTATATCTCCAGAATAGTTGCATATCTAGTGTCACTGTTATATTAATGTGTCAAGACAAAATGCAGAGCGACAATGAAAGACTACCTGTACAAATATACTTGGACCCAAGGAAAAATTGGCAGACTGCCATAGATGAGCACACATTACGTTTTTATTTAAAAGAGAAAACAATCAAACAGAATATTGCTCCTAAAACAGATTCAGAAAAACACATTACCACTCTTGCTGAAATACACATGGAAGATGAGCAACCATGGGTTCATGTTGGTATAAATGACTGTTTTAAAACAATAAAAGCCACGTTAGCGCTTGAACAGGAGAGGAGCTTCATTAATGAGAAATTGTTGCAAAAAATAATGGAGAGGGAGGAAATCCCGAAATTTAGGATTAAAAACCAATATGTTTCTGGGTTGGACAGTCCAGACTTTGAAAACCGAATTGCAGGCAGATGCATGCTTAAAATTAGCATTGGCAAGAAAACAATTTACCATAATGTATGGATAGTGAGTGGAGCACAAAATGACGCTTACATGGGCAATGACATCATGCACAGAATGTGTATGGTGTTAGATTTCCTTAATCAAAAAATATGGTCACGCCTAGGTGGCCCGGCACCTGAATTTGAAGACAAAAGAAGGGCTTATCATTGTGCACAACTGGTTCCTTATGCAATCGAATTACAAATGAGGAAAGATACTATTATTCCTGCATTTACAAAACAGTTTGCAATAACACTGAAATGCAAAAATGGACAGCATATGAAAGACTCTGATGCATTGTATGCCTGAATGAATCCATAAAACAGCAAGGCCTGGATTATGAATACATTACATTGGTAGATATTGGTGAAGGATCTGTAAAAATTATGGTAAATAATAAAGGTTGTCAGGATATTCATTTAGAGGAAAACTCCCCATTAGGAATGGCCATACAAAAATCACATTATACGGCAGATTTAAATAACATGGTGATTGGAAATATCCCTGAAAAGTATGTAGATGCCAAGGATGAGTTGCCAGAACACCTGGACTCTCAGCCCAAAGGAATATTTAAAATTCATTCTGTGTATCCTTATGATTCAAATGAGACAGTGTGCTGCCATCAAGAGGATTGCATAACATTTAATTTAAATGAAAATAAAACAGAAAATCAGCCCATTGAAGTGGGAGCTGATATGCCAAAATATTTTAAAGTGGCAGCTTTACAAAAAGACACAGCCACACAGTTAGAGGAAAGGGCCGAGATTCCCTTACCAGAAGATTTTCCAGAATTTTCCAAAATGGTAGAAGAGCAGATCTCCTTAGCGGATGCGTGTGACAGCGATGAGGATAGAAACAATCTGAGGGAGATATTTATGGAGTTTAAGGATGTATTTGCAAAAGATGCTTATGATTGCGGTTTAACTGATTTATATGTGGCTACACTACCAGAAGGGTGTAGCAGAAGTCCAGTATTTGTACGCCAGTATAGACTACCGCTGGCATGCTTAGAATCATTAGCAGAGATTATAAAGAATTTGGAAGCTCGGGGAATCATCAGGCCCATTCATAGCACATCCAATACACCTATTTTAGGTGTGTTAAAGCCAAATGGTCAATGGCGGCTATGTGCAGACTTGAGGGAGTTAAATAAAAGAGTGCCAGTACCCAGATGGCCACTGCCATTCATTGATCAGGGCCTAGCTCAGGTACATGGTTCAAAAGTGTTTACCACATTAGATCTCACCTCTGGATATTGGTGCGTGCCATTGACAGAGGAGATACAGAATTTATTTTCCTTTACATTTGACAGGACTCAATACGCCTGGCTTAGAGCTCCGTTCGGGTACATCAATAGTGGGAGTGAATTTGGCATATTTTTGAGAAAGGCCATGCCAGATGCAGCAGAAAGAGGAACCATAGTTTATGCGGATGATGTCCTGATAAAAAATGAAAGCCTGAAAAGCCATTTTGATGAAATAAGACATGTGCTTGGCCAATTGCAGAAAGCAGGCGCCAAAGTGTCTTTACAAAAAGCACAATGGTGCAAGAAAAAAGTGAACTTTCTAGGCCATGAAGTGACTGAACATGGGCTAAATCCACAAAAGAAAAAAATAGAGGCCATACAAAAACTAAAGGACCCTAAAAATGTGAAAGAGGTAAAAACTTTATTAGGGATGACAGGCTATAACAGAAAGTTAATTGAACATTATGCTGAAATTACTCAACCATTGACTAAACTGCTTAAACTGAATACACCCTGGATATGGGAAAAAGAGCAGTCTGAGGCAGTAGCTAAATTGAAGGAATGTCTTGTAAAGGCACCATGTTTAGCATATCCCATAAAGGGTAGGGATTTCTTTGTATAAATAGGGTTCTCTGAACATTGTATGTCAGCAGTGTATCACAAAAACATGATGTGAATCACAAAACTATTGCATATGCAAGTAAAGCATTTTCCCAAATTGAAATGAAATTCAATGAATGTGAAAAGGCCGTATTAACCACTGTGTGGGCGCTACAACATTTCCGCCCCATTGTTCAGGGAGAAAAGGTGATTATTGAAACAAATCATCAACCTTTGCAGTTTTTAGAGAGTAAAAGAATTAGGTCAGGTAATCTAGCGCAGTCCAGAATCACTTGATGGACGCTGGCATTACAAGATTTTCCTGTAGAAGTGAGATATGGCCAAAATAAAAAGAGCCCAATTGCTCAAGGGTTAGCTGACTTACATGACTGTGCAGCTGAACAAGTATCAAACGAAATGGAAGTGGAACCTAGTTTGCAGGAATTTGAACAATCACCACACAAAGCTTTTGATGAAAAAACATGCAAGGATCTGCCAACTGTATATGTGGATGGTTGTGCTTTTCACATTGAAAATGACACTAATAAACAATTAGTGTCAGGAATAGGGAATGTCTGGTTAAAATGTGAAGGCGTCCCCAGTGTAGGGATGAGGATTGGAGTTAGAAGCAGTCAAGTGGCGGAATTGGTGGCCATTTATAAAGATATTGTTACTGCAGTTGATAATAAATTCTGTGAAATTGTCCTAGTGACTGATTCTGACTATGCACGAAATAGCTTTGTGGAGTATTTACCTAGCTGGAAAGCAAGAGGCATGGTTACATACAACAAAAAGCCACTTAAACATGGAAAAATGGTACAAGCCATAGACAAATTGGTGTCAGAAAATGATTTGACAATATACTGGAGAAAATTCGTGGGCATTTAAAAACACCAGGAGAGGATAAGGAGGGAAATGATAAGGCAGACAACCTGGCTAAAATTGGGGCTGTGATGGGAGAATTGCTACCTATTGATGATTTACTGGGTGAAATACAAATTGATGCAGTAACACGTTCTAAAGCACCAAAGGAGGTAGATCAACCAGTGGTACAATGGGGCCATGACACGCCAGACCAAGATTTGATTGAGGCACAAAAGAATGATCGAAATTTGGGAATCTATTATAATCATTTGATAGATCCTGAACAAAACCCTTTAACAGAAAATGATTGTATGGGAAAAGAAGAGTTGAGGGTACTATTAAAGAATAAAAAACTAATTAGATTACAAGATGGACTCATGATTAGAGAGTCCATAACAGGACAGATACAGTGGGTGGTACCCCTTTCATTCAGAGGGCTAATGCTACAACATGCACATGATGCAATAACTGCAGGCCACAGAGGTTCACAAAAAACATTGGAAATACTAAAAGATTATGCTTACTGGCCACATATGTCCCAAGATGTGGAATTATATACTAGAGGATGTCTAGTATGCGCCCAATTTAAACCTGCTTCACCAATGCATAGAGCCCCATTGATGAAAAGAGGCCTAACTCTTCCATGGTCAGATTTGCAAATAGACTATGTATGCCCTTTAAAAAGGTCAAGCAAAGGAAACCGTTACATTTTAAGTGTGATATGTTTGATGTCAAAGTGGATTGAATGTATTCCTGCACCAGATTGTAGTGCGCAAACAGCAGCCACATTGCTGGTGAACCATGTGTTCTCACGGTTTGGGTTGCCACAAAGAATTGAGTCAGACAGAGGAAGTCAATTCACACGTACTCTAATGAGTAAGGTATGGCAAATACTGGGTGTGAAAAGGAAACTACATATCGCATATCGGGCAACCTCTTCAGGTGGAGTTGAACGGAGCAATAGGTTTGTTGTGGACATATTAAAGAAATTTGTGGCAGAAGCAGGTTCCAGCTGGGATTTACGTTTACCGTTGGTTTTGATGGCAATCAGATCAACTCCTGCCAAAGCAACAGGTATTAATCCACATGAAGTCCTAACAGGTAGGAAAATGGTGTTACCACAACACCTACTATACAGAACACATGAGCAGACACTTGTGAGTGCATCCACAGTTCATGAGTACATTGATGAATTGAGGAAGCATTTGCAACATGCATTTGCTTTTGTGCAGTGAAATATAGAAAGAGCTGCTGACAGTGCAAAGTCATACTACGATAAAAGAACATCAGTGAGAGAATACACTGTAGGGGATCAGGTGTATAAGTTTCATTTTGGAAAAAGTAAACAGAAAAATTCTAAATTTCTAGCAGCCTGGCAGGGGCCATTTCGAATTATAGATAAGATCTCTCCTGTAGTTTATAAAATTTTGAAGAATGAAGGTGAAACAGCGATAGAGCAGTTTGTCCATGTAAATCAGATCAAGCCATGCCATCTCAGACACGAGATCAGGCAGCTTGAGCATGTAGAAACAGAAAGCCCTGGGGCTACTGCCCACTGATGCACACAATACAACAGAAAGTCCCTTGAACACAAAAAGATAAAATAAATGGGTACAGTCAGGAGGCAGTGACAGAGAAGTTAAAAAGTTGATTAATATAATGGTACATAAACACTGTAATATATGTAAATAAATAAATAAATACATAAATAAATAAAAAATATATATAATGGAAGCTTATGGGATTGGTATGCAGAATGAAAATGCATTGAATTAAAAATGTTGTTTCATGTATGCTTATTTTCTTTTTAACCTGTGTTTAATTTCAGAAAAAAATATATATATATATTTTTGGCAAAAGGGTGAAGTTAGTATTGTGCTATATACTTAACCTGTTTCTTTTTTATTTTGGTTTAGAACATTAACTATTTATACCGGAGGTCACGGGAGACGATGGAGTCCTGGAGCCCACGTGGACGGATTCCGGGAAAGCCCCGAGGGAGGGGGGGGGCGAAGACCAAGTCTGCAAAGCGATCAGCATTGAAGATGACACCAACAATATGTTTAATGATATTTGGAGGGATCTTCAAGAATTCAGAAGCACAGGTTGTCATTGAACCTGGACCAGCATCTGGTATCGCGGTGGAAGAGGCACCTGGATTCATCATGAGTGATGGAAGGATGATTTTCCAAAATATCTACATACCATTGAATCCTGAGATTTTGATTGAAAAACATTTGAACAATACCGGCATTAAAATTGAACAGACTAAAGAGTGGCTGGAAATAAGAAATGAGGACGCTAAGCAGTCGATAAGAGATATATTGATGCAATTGGAGAAAACATTTGTGAATTCAGCAGACATTAAGAAGAGGAGAGGAAAGAGAGGAGCGGTGATGCTCGCGATATCATTGGTAATGTCTATAGTTGGAGCCATAATAGGTACCACAATATCAACAGCCAATGCTATTTCGGTAGGAACACTGAATCCTAAAGCGCAACAACTGAGTATTGGCCTAGAAATAATACAAAAAACATTAGATGGGATTAGAGGGGGACTGGATGAACAAGTAAGATTCATAAATGAAAATGCAATCATTCTAAATCAGGGGTACACAACTGATTTTGACAGAGGGCCGAAAGTACCTTACATGAGGGCTATAGTGGGCCGAAAAGTAAATGTGGGCGGGGCGGTAGGCGGGGCATGGCAGGAGGCTTTTTAAACCCCCAATTTGTACTAAACATGGAAAAAGAATGTTTTTGAGGGGTAACGATTTTTATTTGCATTTCAAACTTACATTTTGTACTACACATTTTCCATTGTTATAATTTATTTCTATTTAGTTATTGTATCTCGCCTGTTTAATTAACTTATATATATTTTATTGACCCTAGATACACTATGCCCCATGGCACCCTCACCCCCAACCAAACACTATGCCCCAGGGCCCCGTTACCCCCAAACAAACACTATGCCCCATGGCCCCCTCACCCCAACCAAACATTATGCCCCATGGCCCCCTATCCCCCAACCAAACACTATGCCATATATGTCCCTCACCCCCAACCAAACACTATGCCCCATGGCCTCCTCACCCCCAACCAAACACTATGCCCCATGGCCTCCTCACCCCCAACCAAACCCCCCACCCCATGGCCCCCTCACCCCCAACCAAATCCCCAACTCAGCACACACACAAACATGCACCAATACAGACCCGAACCCCCACCCCCCAACTCAGCACACACACAAACATGCACCCATAAAGACCCGAACCCCCACCCCCCAACTCCAAACCCCCCACCCCCCAACTCAGCACACACACTCTCAAGCATGCACCCATACAGACCCGAACCCCCCACCCCCCAACTCAGCACACACACAAACATGCACCCATACAGACCCGAACCCCCACCCCCCAACTCAGCACACAAACATGCACCCATACAGACCCGAACCCCCCATCCCCCAAATCAGCACACACACACACATGCACCAACACAGACCCGAACCCCCACCCCCCAACTCAGCACACACACAAACATGCACCCATAAAGACCCGAACCCCCACCCCCCAACTCCAAACTCCCCACCCCCCAACTCAGCACACACACTCTCAAGCATGCACCCATACAGACCCGAACCCCCACCCCCCAACTCAGCACACACACAAACATGCACCCATACAGACCCGAACCCCCCACCCCCCAAATCAGCACACACACAAACATGCACCCATAAAGACCCAAAACCCCCACACCCCCAACTCCAAACCCCCCACCCCCAACTCAGCACACACACACTCAAGCATGCACCCATACAGACTCGAACCCCCCGCCCCCCAACTCAGCACACACACACAAACATGCACCCATACAGACCCGAACCCCCCACCCCCCCAAATCAGCAAACTCTCAAACATGCACCCATACAGACCCGAACCCCCACCCCCCAATTCAGCACACACACACACAAACATGCACCCCTACAGACCCGAACCCCCACCCTCCAACTCAGCACACAAAAAACATTCAAATCAAAACATTCATACACAATCGACACACATCCGACACCCCCCCAACCCCGCATCTCAACATACACACAAAATACATTCAAATACAAACATTCACACACCCCCCCACATCTCAACATCTACACAAAATACATTCAAATACAAACATTCACACACCCCCACATCTCAACATACACACAAAATACATTCAAATACAAACATTCATACACATCCGACACACCCCCTACCCCCGCATCTCAACATACATACAAAATACATTCAAATACAAACATTCATACACATCCGACACCCCCCCACCCCCGCATCTCAAAATACACACAAAATACATTACAATACAAACATTCATACACATCCGACACACCCCCCCACCCCCGCATCTCAACATGCACACAAAATACATTCAAATACAAACATTCATACACATCCGACACACCCCCCACCCCCGCATCTCAACATACACACAAAATACATTCAAATACAAACATTCATACACATCTGACACACCCCCCACCCCCGCATCTCAACATACACACAAAATACATTTAAATACAAGCATTCATACACATCCGACACACCCCCCACCCCCGCATCTCAACATACACACACAAACATAAAGCAAAACAAACCCGACACACAAACACAAACAGACCACTTCCCGGAGACGTGCTGGAAGGCAGGTAAGCGGCAGGTAAGCTGGAACGCTGGAATCGTACTACGGCTGGCGTGGTCCAAGGCTGAAATGCCTTACGGCATCAAGCCTTATGGACCACGCCAGCCGTAGTGCTGGCCCTCCATTGGTGCAGCACACACGCATTACGTGGCTCGTAGGAGCGACGTGATGCGTGTGTGTGCTGAGCCAATGAGGGCCAGTGTTTTCACCGGCCCGGAAGACAACAAAGACTTTCCTAATGGAGGGTGGCTGCGGGCCGCCCTCCATTAGGAAAGTCTTTGTGCCTCGCGGGCCGGTCAAAAGGGCATGGCGGGCCGCAACTGGCCCACGGGCCGTATGTTGTGCACCCATGTTCTAAATGAACAAGCGGATGTGATGCAACGGGCAACGAAGCTAATTATTAAGCATGACAGAACTTTAAATGAAATATTGAACATAATGAGTCCTGTTGATAGACTATTAACGAATTATATGAGAGAAGTTCAAACTGCAGTTTCACAATTGATTCAAGGACATATCCCCTTGTATTTTGTTTCGCAGGATATTGTTCATCAAATGATAGAAAGATCGAACAGGAGGGAAATTGATGTAGTACAGGTAAAAATTGCATTTGAAATGGGTAATGCGATGCCATTATATGTGGACCTGGAAAGGTTGGAAATTGGATTTCTACTATGCATACCATATGTAGCTCCTGAACTTATTTATCAAACGAAGTGGGTACACAACGTAGGATTTTGGCAAGAGGACAGATTTATTAAGATTAAGACTCCAGAAGTGGTGGCATTTCAGCCATGGGAGCCTGAAGTTTATTTAATACCAAATTTGGAAACACGTGTCAAATTTAAAGAACAAAATTATATGTGTCCAGGTAAACCGTTTGTTCCTGATACCACAGATGCTATTTGTGGTTTGAAATCTGACCCAAGTATATCAGAAGGATGTGAGGTGATTATTAGCAATATGGGGAGTGAAGAACTGGCACAGGCTAAGATGGTGAGAGGTAAATGGTTGGTCAGCACCTGCTTAAAGAACATGACAGTAGTACATTTGAACCGTGGAACATACATGGTTAAAAAGGTGAAATATAATCTTTTTTATTTACAGGTTCCAAAGGATACAATTGTGTCAATTGGAGGGTTAACATTGTTTCATGTAACAAACGATATTTGGGAAAGCCAAGTGGAAAATATCGATTTTTTTCAAAGGGACACTTTTCCAATAGATCCGGATGTGGAGTTTTTATTGAATCACAGAGAAAAACATGTTATAAAAATGAATCTGAGAAAAAACAATATTACAGTTAGTAATCTGGGGATAATAGAAGTGGTAAGATTTAATTGGGGAACCTGGGGGGGAACGCTCAATAGTAGGTTGGCTGTCCTGGTGCTAATCATGGGTGGTTGGTTGATTGTGCTATCAGTAAAAATGAAAATGTTACTGATTTTGGTAGCTACGTCAGGAAGAGAAAGATATCCCAATACACATGCATTTTAAAAAGAAGGATGGGGGCAAACTTGTTTTTTTTAAAAATTGGCTTGGATCGTAGCCAAGTTCTAAAACAAAAAGGGTATGTAAGGTTATTTAGCGTGTTACAACACAGAGTACAGCACAGAGTACAGCACTACTGCACAGGATCAATGTGTAGCATGTTTTTTTTTATGCAGTACCACTGCATGGGTTTCGGTGCATTGCTATGATGCAATTGTTTCAAGCTATGTGTTGCCAGTGTAACATGGACATATAAGTGAGGGCAGGTTATTCAGTCAAAAACGATTTTTACATATAAAATGCAAATAATTTTTTCACAGTTAAAAGCATATTTTTACCTGAAATTCCTCTGTTGCAGGAGACACATTTGAGGATTAATGAACTAACCTCATTAACAAAAAACTAACACACTAACTCATTAATAACATAATTTGTTCTCCAGTGGAAAATGAATGGAAAATGACAGGCTCTGCACATTCAGATTTTTTTGTTGCTTCTATCTGCGCTCTGTCCACAGTAACTGCAGGAAGCAAAGACCTCGAATAAGCAGGAAATCAGTTTGGTTACAGTTGCAACTGTATAAGCCAAGCCATTGTGTGCAGAGGATGGTTAGGGCATCATAGAATTTTATTGGTTAGGATCCTTTGGTAGGAGGTAACCAGAGTTTTCTTGTATAATCTCGAGGAAGAAGCTAGGGAGAGACATCTTGACACAGCTCGGAGAAGGACTGAGTTGATAGCTGGGGATGCCTGATTCCTAAAGCAGATTCAACTTGGTTGCAGAGACTGGGATTTCCAGTCAACAAGTCCCAGTTTGAGTGACAGCAAATGCTTGTCCTTGCTGGGTGAACCCCTCCAGAAGGCAACCAGCCAAAGAAGTTACATGCTGAATAAGCCTGGTAATTATCTCGCTGATGATGTGGGGAGATGTTTAGACAGTGCAATTGTCATTTTTAAAGTAGCTAAAAATAAGATTTGGCTGCAGCTGTGCGCACAATGTCATTCAGTATGAGCAATTATAACTAACTGTGTGTGTTGTAGTCTGCCGGAGGTCTATGTGTCGGCAGAAAGGGAGGCCTGGGACATAGTTCACTACCGTATATAAGTTAGTGAAAAATACCACATGATAGCTCGCTGCCGTAGATAAGACAGCGAGAAATTGCCCATGGTGGCACACTAAAAATTAAAATGTGGTGTTCCTGAAATGCAAGCCTGAGGTCTCTCTAGTGATTACACGAAAAATCTAAACAAAAATAAGGGGTTCTGGATATTGGGGCCACAAATAAAACAAAGGAATTATGCTCACCAAAAATACCACCAACCACGCATGTCTGTGTACTGAAATAATGCATATCCATTGTATTATTATTATACATAACCCAATCTGAATACAAGGAGTGATTGTTGCTAAATTATTTTTCGGCGGTAAGAAAATACCGCCAGGCCCCAAATCTACACAAAATACCCAACAGCATGGATGATTGTCTGCACAGGGCTGTCGGCACAAGGCATACTGACCAGGCACACCCAGATGAAGAGAGAGAGAGCGAGAGTGAGGGAGAGACAAATAGAGAGAGCAGCAAAGAAAGAGAGAATGGCACAGAGAGAATGGCACAGAGAGAGAGTGGTATACAGGGAGAGAGCTGCCACTTTGTGGCAGGTCCAGGGCTGTGGGGGCTGTGTTTTGCTCCAGGAACTGTGTTTCCCAGCAGGCCGGTGGGCAGGCACAAGTGGGAACACGTAATCAGGGCTGGTTGGTGTGACGGCTTATTAATTCTGCCTGGGCCCTCATCACAGAGAGGCAGAGAGAGAAAGAGAGGCACAGAGAGGTAGAGCGAGGCAGAGGCAGAGAGAGACCAGAAGAAGGAAGCAGGGAGAAGCAGGGGCAGAAAGGCAAGGAGACCCACTGGTTGAGAAATAGAGCAGGTTGGGGAAGAAGTGAACCAGGGGAGAAGGATATGCCCAGACAAGGGGAAGGGTACCTGCTAGAAGGGCCTCTGAATCAGGCAAATAGCTTGAAAACACTGATGGCTAACGACTCTTATAAGGAATATGCTGACAAGAAAAGTCAAGAGGGGCCCAGGTATGCTATGGGCAATAAGGTTTGGCTGTCTACACAAAATATTAAGCTGTCTGGGTCTATGAAACTGTTACCTTGATACATTGGCCCCTGTGTGATTGTGAAATGTGTCTCTCACACGGCAGTTAAGTTGAAGCTTCCAGCAATCCTGAGAATACATACTGTTTTTCATATTTCTTTAGTGAAATTAGCAATTACCACAGCCCGGACCCAGAAACCACTGGCTCTGCTGAAGGATGGACATGAGGAGTATGAGGTTCATCGAAATTCTGGACTCCAGACAGAGAGGCAGTCGCTTGTGGTATCTCATTGAATGGACTGGTTATGATCCAGACGATAACTCTTGGGAACAGGCAGAGGTGGTTCATGCTCCACGGTTGGTCAGACTGTTCCATAGGTTGAATCCAGGCCAGCCCCACCGTGGACTGCGGGGGAGGGGGGGTAATGTGAGGTTTGGGAGGTGGAGTGTGCAGTGGTGTGTTGTAGGAGATGTTTGGGTCACTTTTGTGGCAGGGCCAGGGCTCTGGGGGCTGTGTTCTGCTCCAGGAACTATGTTTCCCAGCAGACCAGTGGGTAGGCATACAGTGAACAGGAGCGCAGGAGAGCAGCCTGAGACATCCTCTGCTTAAGGAGAAGTTTCAGGTGTCCACAGAAATCAGGGAGTTCAGGATGTGTTTGAAAGGCTGAGAATACAGGTCAGGTTTAGGTACATTGTCAGATGGATAATATTATATTTGCATGCTTTTTCCTTACTCCCCTTTCCTATCTATTACGTTTTCCCTAACCCTCTGTCCGGTGTTCCTAATTTCCCTTACCTATCCACAACTTTTCCCTTACCCTCTTCCCCCGGTGGCTGCCACGTGGTGCACTGTTATTTCTTGGGCTCTCCTTTTCTGCACACATCTCTGATGTCTCTAAAAAGTCAAACTACCAACTGCACCTCCTTCGAGGTATTCTGCCTTTCCTCTCCTTCCCCCAGAAGCTCACTGTCTCCCGAGTCCTGGGTCTCTCCAGGTTGGATTACTACAGCAGCCTCTTTCTAAACCTACCTGCTTCTACTCTCCGCACTTTGCAACTCATCCAGAACAGGACTGCAAGACTAGCCTCAAGCCCTGGCATCGTATCTCTCTAGCCCTGAAATCTATTCTTTGGATCTGCACAGATTAATTTCAAGACCCTTTGTATTATCCACAAGGCTTTCTGGGGCATGGTTCCAAAATACTTTCAACTATCCCTCCGTAAATACCTTCCTTCTCGAGTCCTTCACTCCTCCACCTCCAACTCTG
This sequence comes from Ambystoma mexicanum, assembly GCF_040938575.1. Taxonomy (NCBI): domain Eukaryota; kingdom Metazoa; phylum Chordata; class Amphibia; order Caudata; family Ambystomatidae; genus Ambystoma; species Ambystoma mexicanum. The sequence goes on along the minus strand of NC_090934.1, from coordinate 305,279,224 downwards.
TTAGGGTCAGTCGTTTCTCGAAGAAATGAGCTGGGGGTAGATGTCTGTCTTCGGCCAGGGCTTCGCTTTGGAACAGCCTCCCTGCCACCCTGAAACTTGAAGAGAACCATCTCCGGTTGTGGAACCACCTTAAGACCTTCCTCTTTGCTTCTACCTTCTCTCCTCCTCTCCCCTGCTGATCTGTTCTGCTTCGGCATTGTGCACCTGGTTTACCCTCTGATTTCGGGCCCAGGTACTTTGCCACCCTGCCACGCACCTGCACTGCCTCCTGGCAACCCCTACACTTGGGTCTGTATCTGTAACCTTACAGTCCCCCCTCTTTTCCTGCACTTCTCAGACACCCCATGCCTGAGCCATAAACCTAGCACTTGCCACTTGTTGGCTGCACTACTACTTGTTGTGTTTATTCATTTGTGCAGTACTTTCCATTTCTCCCCTCCCCCTGTACTTTCCCCTTCCCTCTCCCCTGCACTTGTGCATTCTCAATGTCACTGGGCCTAGTAATATTGTTGTTTTTTTTTGTTCTCCCTTGTTCCCCGCCCTTGCCTCGACACGCTCTGAAACACTTGTGCATGAGTGCAATATAAATAAAATATCAATATCAATTATTTAGAATCCAGAACCCGTGCCAAACTTGGGTAGAGGGTCGACTTCCATTCAGCTTCCGTGGTCAGGGGAAGCTGTGCAAAATAACTGCTAGTGGGCTCGACAAAGTCACCAGCCCCCAGTACAGGTTATTTAACACCACCCAAGCCAAATGGAGTTCAACCCTCTGCCTTTAGCCGAAGTGCTAAAGGCCTTACAAGACATACAAACAGAACTAGTTCACGCTCGGCAAGAGACAAGTGTGTTAAAGACACAAGTGAATCAATTAATGGTACAGAGTACCCCCTTGCAGGGTGCTGCTGCAGTCGCTCCTGCTGCCTTGAGTCCATCCAACACGGTGTGGTGCAGCAACAATTGAGGATACCCTTGGCTTCACCCGGAAGGTTTTCTGGGATCCGAGAACATTTTCTATGTTCTTTGCTCAATGTCAGTTACACTTTCTCTGTAAACCTGGGGCTTTCGAGGCTACACAAACAAGGACGGCATTTGTAATCTCCTGTTTGTCTGGGGATGCTGCAGCCTGGGCTATTCCCTTAGTGCAGAAAGACCATCCTATATTGTATAATTGGCATCAGTTTTTGGAAGGGTTTAAGGTGCTGTTTGACCGAAGGAATGTGTCACTAGCCCGGGACAAGGAGCTATTGGGATTAAAACAATGAAATAGGGATTTGGTAACTTAAGTTGCACATTTCAATAGACTAGTGGAGACAGAATGGTATGAACCCAAGTGTAGAGGAGTAGCCAAGTGCCTCTACCAGAAGTCATATCCCTGTTTTGCCTATATGTTTGGAAGCGGAAGTTGCAACATGCACAATGCCAATAATGGTACCTATCCAACGAAGAAGCCTTTGAAACAAGATATCCATTGAGAAAACCCTTCGTCATGCATCCTCGGAGAGCAGACGGTCTCTTAGGAGAAATCCCGGAAGAAGTGTGAATAAAAGAGAAGACTGGTGACATCAAATGAAGCAGCGATGACGCACCAAGAAAAGATGCCAGGGAAGAAGGTGGATAGACCTTAAAGAATCTGATGGCGAAGTAAAGAATTGAGTAACATTTCATGTGCGGAATGAAGATTGTATGTGCGGAGAGCACTGAAGACAATGCAAGCCGTTTTATATTATAATTGGACAGATGCTGAAACACAAGTAGATCATGAAGGCTGGCTGTACGTAGTGAATAGACTGCAGACAGTGCCGCCATTATATATATGTGTATAGAATCTGGATGTTCCACGTCGTGGTTTAGCAAACTAAGACCCCATGAAGAGAAGGGCTGAAAGTGTGGCGCAGTAGAAGAAAACAGCTGACGATGAAGGAAGAATCGAGAAAGCTTGTCTGGCCCGGTGTCAAGAGTTGGGGCAGCCAACAAACTGGTTATCTATTTGAGAAGGTACAATGAACATGAGAAGCGAGGTGAGCTCCCATTAAGGCGTAATGGAAAAACACTAGGAGTGCCAGGTTTTATTAATTTAATAGTGTTAAATAGGAAAGAAAGAGCTCAAACACAGTCTCCTGTCACATGGTCTAGATGGAAATAGACTTTGGGCGAGCTGCACCGAGACTGAACATAAGACCATGCTCACACTCCCTTTTATTCTCAGGCACAGTGATACTTTGCAAGGCCGAGTTCAAAGACAATTCGAATGGCAGACAGTGATGATGGATGTTGGGCTAATTGGGTGGGAAGGCATGGTCAAGTCCAACCCACTAGCACCTGGGCTGCCAGCTTGCGAGTGGAATATACCAGAAGGGTACAAGTGTGCCAACCAATCATAGAGGGCCACGTAGCAAAGAGCCCTATTGTTTGAGAGCCAATGAAACGTTGTTTATTTCATGACAGCGAAGATGACTTTCACAAGGGGTGGGCATAGTTGTCCAGCTGACTAGAGAGACCCAATCACAATCCTATCCCCCATAGAAAGTATACCTGGATGTTCCCCGTAGACCAACCACAATCCAACGTAGGTTTTCTTATTTGGCCACATAGCATAAGGTCAATGATGATGAGTTTTTACTATAAATGTGTGTTTGTTCATGTAAAACGAAGAGCTTTTAGTATATAATGAGGAACATTTAAATGAGGAGCATTTTATAAGCCCGGTTTCCTACCTCAAACAGGTCTAGAAGGAGTCATTTCAAAACCCCAAGTGGGGTATAAAAATAGGTGGCACATAAACAGGTTATTGATAGGGAATGACTCAAACTTCAATCAGAGTATTTTAGGGGCTAGGAGAAAAGGAGTACCATGGTATATATATGTGAAAAGTCGACTAGTCTGTCTGTGTGTAGTTTATTATGTAAATGAAAAGAGGTGTCAAAGAGCGACATGAATAAGCTGTTTGAAGTTATAGAAGAGATAAAAAGTTACTGCCTATTTTAGATAACTGTCGCCACCGGCCTAAAAGTAGGTTGAGTTAATTGAGAAGTAGAGGCTTTGAGCGGCGAAGGTTGGAACGCGCTTATGTTTGTTGTTTTTCTGAAATGTATCTGTGTAACCAATATTTAGTATTGACAGTCAATTGAGACTTGTCACAATGGGGGATATTACTCCACTGATGCACCTGTGTAAAACCCTGCCAAAACACATGCCTAAGCTCAAACAGTACAGTGCGGAGTGGGTAAAGGGCAGACAAAATGTTCATGCCATGGCCACAAGGGGGATCGCTGTCAAAAGCGGTATTGCAACATGACCACATACTTGCATGTTGCGTACACAGGGAAGATATTAGAGAAAAGGTTACCTATTTTAGAGATCTGGAAAATGTACCAGGAGGAGCAAGAGGATCTGCCGCCTGAGGATTGGATGCTCACTCAGTGCAGGGAGGAAGGTGTTGAGCCTTCTGCTCCCATTACCTCGCCAGAGGTCAACGGAGATAGTATAGAAGATGTGGGATTGTATCCGTGAAAGGAATCAAAAGCGGCAACAGGGTATAGCAATCTGATATATGAACTTCCTGCTTATAGCAGTGACGATAGTCCAGAAGAAACTAGAAGAAAGGAGGAGATCTTTAAGGTCTTACAGAACAAGGAGGAGAAAAGTGAACGATCGAATGTGCCACAGACAGAAATGGAAAGGAGAAAAGGATAAAGCTGATGAGCTAACGCTCGTACAGAACGAATGGATGGGTGGACAGATATTGCTCAAGCTCGATGGGAAACGTATCGAGGAAGTCAGGCAAAGGGAAGATCAAGAGGAAGACGATAAAAAAGACAGGGAACGAGAGAAAAGACCGAAGGAAGATGAGCACAAGAGAAAGAATAGACAAAAACAAGAACAAATGTATCAGGAAGAACAGCAAAGAAAGGAATAAAGGGCAGAGGAGCAAAGAAAGTATGACAACAGACAGAGAGCAATCGAAAAAAGAGATATGTAAGAAAAGAAGAGAAAAGAGGAGGAAGCACAGAAACAAAGGGATACAAGAATACAGAGACAAAGGGAAGAAGAGGAGCGTAGAGCAAATGAAAGAAGAGAAGAGAAAAGACATGAAGAGGAAAGAGTTATATGGGAACCGAGAAAGCGAAGAGAAATAGACAAAGAAATGGAGCAAAAAAAGAGACAAATGGAGCGCGATATTGATCGCATTCAGAAAGGGTTAATGTAACCAAGTCCAGTAATATCATGGGGCAATATAGAGAAGTTCCTCCCGTCACAGGGAGCAATGTCAGGGACATTTAAGGTAGCCCTAGAGGAGAATTTTGACACAGGGAGCATCGGAAAGAGGATTAATAAAGTCTATCAAGACTTAAGAGAAAGTAGCAAACCGGGAAGCCGAGGTTGGAAAACAGTCCCTGGTCTTCCAATCACAAAGCATAGAAAGAGACCTGTTCAGTCTCGAGCATACAGCCTTGTCCTTAAACATGCTGACTTTAGATAAGGGTGAAGGGGATGAGAGCCACACTAGTTGGGGGATAGATATGTCAGATGAAGGGAAAGAAACCTTCTGTGGGGAGGAGGGAGGAAGTGCATGCAGTCCCGAAGGATGTCTGCAGACAGACAAAGAAGTAAGATGGTCTGATCTAGAGGAGCCTAAAGATAGGACGCCAGATCCTATAGCATAAACAGAGCATCCTTCAGGACGATCGCATAGCGAGAAGGGAGAGTCACCACCATATGTGAGCAGGCTTAGGTCATTACCAGTAAGAAGGCGATCAGGAACCATTTTCCCCACTATGGATAGGCAGACAGTGGGAGCCGATTGTGGATTTGGGTTCACCCAGTTCCCTTTATTGGAGAAAGGAGGGGCCAGACCGCAGTATATTCCATGGCCGCAAATGGATAAGGATAACTTAAGGCGTACACTTCCCAGTTTAACAGTGGGTGCAGGGAAAGGGGTTTATGAGCTAGAGAAAATGATAGGGGGAAATACTTTAGCAATAAGGGACATTAAGGGTATCCTAGCAGCCATTCTTGGGGAAAGGGCTGATTACGTTTGGACGAGAGCAGGATATTCAAGTGTCACGGCACAGAACACAGCGCATGATGGAGCATTGTTACCTTTAACATTGTTAAAGGTAGCGCTTGAACAGCTGCACTACCCCGTGCATTTAACTAGGCAAAGCCCCGCAGCAGCTATTGCAGAGGATTGGTTCATACCAAACCTGTCAGAACACGTTGCATAAGTCAAATGTTTACCACTGGGCATATACTGTGAACGATCAGAGGAATTATTCCTCGACCGAACAGTTCTTTTCAGCATTTACATATTGATTATGTTGACATGCTGCAAGTATGTAGTGGATACAGATGGTGGTGTGTCCCTTTTCTAGGTGGATGCAAGCAGGTCCTTGTACACACCATGATTCCACTTGTACAGCAAACCTTTTAGTCTGAGAAGTCTTCCCAAGATGGGGAGTGGGTGAGGTGTTGAGATCCGACAATAGACCCCATTTTGTTAATGAGGTATTTGAACAGATTAGCCTTTTATTAAGGAGAAAACACAAGTTTTCTTCTGCTTATCACCTACAAGCGAATGGAATATGTGAGATACTCAATGGTCTCCTTAAAGAGAGTATTGCAAAATTGAAATTGACAATGAATGGATGGCTGCATTGCCTTCCCTTTGTATTACATGCATTAAAGAATCTGCCTGGGTAGGACCACCACCTCACACCCCACAAGCTAGTGAAAGGGAGGCGGATGAGAACGCCTTTGAATCCTCCATCGAGGAGCAGAAGTGCTTTCCAGAAGACTTTAGAAATGTTAGGAAAATAGTTACTTGCTTATTTGACATGTGTGACTGCTAGTATCTCTGTCATTTCAGATCAACTCAAACGCAAGGGGGGGGGTCGGTCTCAGGACACAGATGAAGACCATTCAGCAACCAGATTTTCGACATTAATACCAATACCTGGACTATTCTCTGGTGATGCAGTCTTAGTGTGTAATTTCACCAGGAAGTGGCACGAGCCACACTGTAGTGGTCCCTTTATTGTGGAAAACATTACTCCCTCAGCAGTAAAATTCCAAGGGAGACGCACATGGATCCATTTAAACGACGTAAAGCTTTACAGTGGTGAGACTGACGCACCCCCAACCGTCGATTCGGAAGCAAGACAAGAAGAAAAAGTTCAGCACGTGCAGATCGATGACGAGGAAGAAGGAAGCTAACATTTCTAATTAAATAAATACAAGTGTGCATTTGGACTGTGGCTCAAATCGGACACTCTTTATAGATATTATAGCAGGAGTGCAAACTCAGTTCTTGAGTCACAGGAGTCTTTTGAATTGGACTTTAGAAAGCGTTGAAGTACTGCAAATATGCCAAACTTGGAATTTGAATTTGACGCCTAGAAACGTGAACAGTTTCCAGACTCGTTCCTCACAGAGTTTCTGTTCATGTAAAATCAATGGTCCTATCCAATATCAATGTCCATTTATTTTGTTCTTAGAGCTCATCCTGCTCTTGTGGTGCGCAGTACTAATATACACATTTTTCTGCACAATCCTAAAAATGGCCCTGCAATCAGGAGGCTGCTTGTGGCAATAGATGAACAGATCCTGCAGTTACCTGATCATTTAACAGGGTTGCCTGATTAAAAATGTTTTTTCCTTCCTTAAAACAGTATAAAGCCACAATGGGGACTGTCGAAAACGGTACAGTTTTGGAAAGTATGCAAACTCAACGACGTATGGAGAATCGTAATTGGTGGGGATTAATGTATTGGTGCGTAATATATGCATGCTCAGCATGTATCATTGTTTTTCAGATTCTTTTGCTCCCCACTGTTTACTTTATTGGTCCACGCAAGGCGGAAGGCCCTTTGATTGTTCCCACTCCAGTGACTCACACAGAATTGTCTATTTTGGAAAGGTCTAGGCCATATGTGATTATTTCCACACCAGTGACGTGTAAGGTCACCCATTTCTATGACAAGTGTTCCTATGATTCCCCTTGTAGGAAGGACCCTTACTGATATACTTCATGAGCATTATGCACATACCCTCTTTATGAAAGGGAGACACAGGAGTAGCACAAGGGAAGACAATTATGAATTAAACAATTATCTAGAGAGCACAGTGCACTTGGGCGATAACATGTGGTATCATCACATGAAAAAGGTAGGCGAGAGAACGTCCAAGCTGCTATGTTTGTGCTCTCATAAATCCCGGAGTACAATGCCAAATGTCTCGTTCACCTTGCCGCATGCATGACAAGAGGCCAGTTTCAAGGAAGTTGGGCCACTTTGAGATGGAGATCGAAATGGTTGTTTCCATTCCAGGATGATTATATCAAGACTTCACAGATGGAAAAAGAGCCTACGTGGAAAAACAAAATGCTTACGTATTCGGGGACAGGACAGGAAGAAGTGGCTGTAGAGGAAATCAAGAAAATGGACTGTCCTGACAAGGAAGAAAGGCCTTGGGCACCTGGGTGTTGGGAACGAACTCAGACGTTAGTCTACGGACAAGTAAAAACAAAAAAAGGATGGGAAGAGGGACTGATGACCTGTCCATCTCATCTATTAAAGTCAGAATATGTATGAGAAGTGCAAAAGGTGAAGATGAGTGCTATATGGGATCTTATGTAGGGTGCAAAACTACAGTTGACTTCTCTAAAATGGGAGCAGGGACAGACGTCCTAATGGATTGATATTGGGCCTGTGGATACAGAGCCTATATGAAGTTGCCCGAAGATTGGGGAGGTTCATCCTCTATAGTGATCGTTCATGTTCCAGTGTTGGTGATTCCAAAGAGTGACTTAGTTTCCAAAAACAGATGCTTATCTAAGGAAGAGGAGATCATTTGAATTTCTCAATCGAACAAAGAGGGAGAATTACTGATAGAAGCTTTTGATGCTATTCCGTATCAACCCTAGGTTATTCAGTCAGACTGCTGCTGTATTCACGATTATCTTCATGCCAGGGATCCAGACGATGGCGAATACAAAGTGGTTACAGATCACTCGCTGGGAGCTCCTGCAGATGATCAACACTACCATAAAGGGATTCAGTGCTATCAAAGAAGAACTGAGAGCCATACGACTGATGACTCTTCAGAATAGAGATATTCTGGACATGATCACGGGAATGGATGGAGGTGTTTATGCCAAAATCGGAGAATCATATTGCACATTCATATCTTCTCATGATGACGAGAATGAGACCTTGACAGAGGCGATAACGTTGCTAACAAACTTGCACATCAAAATGGAAGATGAAGTAAAAGATATTGCAGATGACAGCTGGTTCGCATCGATCTTCTCATGGGTTCTGTAATGGATCATGAATACTTTCACGTTTATTGGAGTACTATTGGTGATGAGCATGTTTGGATTATGTGTGATCAGAATAATAATCACACAGTGCAAGAAGACGGCAAAGAAGGCAGTAGGAATGAAGATCATGATCAATGTCGAGTCAGGGTTTGGACCTAAAGAGCTGACGGATTAAGAAATAATAAGGTATTTAGAAGCAAGCATTCTAGCACCTGAGGGAACGAAGTTCTTGTATCCGAAAAACCACAAGAAGTATGTGGAAAGATGGATCTACTGCAGCCCGAATGGACAATGTAGCCATATGACCTGTAGTGTTGATGACCATGTAAAATCAGCAGGATCTCTGAAAGAGGATGTCTAGATATGGAAGCTGGTGAGAAAGTGGTCGATGAACCAACCAGAGGGGGGAGTGTAGAGGAGGAGCTAAGTGCCTCTACTGGAAGTCCCGCCCCTGCTTTGCCTATATGTTGGGAACCAGAATTTGCGACATGCACAACGCCAATAATGGTACATATCCCACGAAGAAGCCTTTGAAACAAGATATCAGTGGAGAAAACCTTTCTTCATCTATCCTCAGAGAGCTGACGGCCTCTTAGGAGTAATCCCAGAAGAAGTATGAAGGTAAATGAAAGAGAAGACTGGTGACGTCACATGAAGCAGAGATGACGCACCAAGAAGAGATGTCAAGGAAGAAGGTGGATAGACCTTATAGAATCTGATGGCGAAGTAAAGAATTGAGTATGTGCGGAATGAAGATTGCACGTGCACAGAGCACTGAAGAAAATGCAAGCCATTGTACAGATGATGAAATGCAAGTAGACTAAGTAATCATGAAGGCTGGTTATACGTAGTGAATAGACTGCAGGCAGTGCCACCATTATATATATGTGTATAGAATCTGGATGTTACACATCATGTTTTAGCAAGCGAAGACTCCATGAACAGAAGGGCTGAAAGTGTGGCACAGTAGAAGAAAAGAGCTGACGATAAAGAAGAATCGAGAAAGCTTGTCTGGCCCAGTGTTAAGGAATGGGGCAGCCAAGAAACTAGTTCTCTATTCGAGAAGATAGAATGAACCTGAGAAGCAAGACGAGCTCCCGTTAAGGTGTAATGGAAAAACACTAGGAGTGCCAGGTTTTATTAATTTAATAGTGTTAAATACGAAACAAAGAGCTCAAACATGGTCTCCTGTCACATGGACTAGATGGAAATAGACTTTGGGTGAGCTACATCGAGACTGAAGATAAGACCATGCTCACACTCCCTTCTATTCTCAGGCGCAGTGATACTTTGCAAGGCCGAGTTCAAAGACAATTCGAATGGCAGACAGTAGGAGTAACGATGGATCATGGACTAATTGGGTGGGGAGGCATGGTCAAGTCCAACCCACTAGCACCTGGGGTACCAGCTTGCAAGTGGAATATTTCAGAAGTGTACAAGTGTGCCAACCAATGATAGAAGCCCCTGTAGCAAAGAGCCCTATAGTTTGAGAGCAAATGAAACGTTGTGTACTTCATGACAGCGAAGATGACCTGCACTAGGGGTGGGCTTATTTGACCAACTGACTAGAGAGTCCCAATCACAATCCTATCCCCCATCGAAAGTATACCTGGATGTTCCCAGTAGACCAACCACAATCCAACTCAGGTTTTCTTATTTTGCCACATAGTATGATGTCAATGAAGATGTGTTTTTACTATAAATTTGTGTTTTTTCATGTAAAATGTTGAGAGACTTGTGTGAACGTCTGTTGATGTCCGTTGTACTCCCTGTTTTGGACAATTGCAAATAAAACAGCTAGGTTTTGCCAACTTTCTGAGTCTGTCTTATTATTGGTGTAAGAGTAAATTCTGCACTCCCCAAACATCCCAAATAGAGCTACCTCGCTTAAAGGGCCCACGGGTTCACAAGAAATCAGTGTCTTTCTATCAAGGGCTTTGCAATTAATTAAAGGAAGCGATTGCTCATATGGAGCCAAAACCTGATTCATGTAGTGCCTTAAGACTGGACCACAGAATTTGTGAGAGTAGAGGGAAGCAGAAGGAGTTCCTCTGGCCCAGTTGGATAAAAGAAGAAACCCTCAGGCCAGGGTATCGGAGGGGGGACCCATGCAGATTGGCAGTGTGAGGGGGCCATTGTCTGCAGAGGAGAAAGAAAGGCGCAGGGCCAAAAACTTGTATTTGTATTGTGGCAAATCAGGTCACTTCATCAGAAACTGTCCAAATACATCAGTATGTAGTGTAGACCGGAAGAAGAGTGAGCCGGGAAAAGAATTGGCTCGGTAGAGGGGGGGACGACTACACGGAGAGTTATTGTACCTGAGTTCCCCCGAGTTTGGTGACCAACACATTTCAAAATAAGACTCCTCATTTGTACTTATTGGTGACACTACTTCTCACGAACACAAAGGAGGAGGTAGTTTCGGTGATGGTGGATTCTGGAGCTACTGGGAATTTTCTTGACATTAATCTAGCAACCAAGTTAGGGGTACCATCAAGGCCCAAGGGGGTGGTGGAACCAGTTCAAGCAGTGGATGGGTTGTGTTTACTGACTGTTCAATTACAACCCAAACCCAACCTTTGAAAATGCTATGTGCGACCCGACATGACGAGACCATTAATTTTGATTTAATAGCAGCCCCTCAATTCGGGTTGATATTAGGCATATCATGGTTGGTGACTCATAACCCGAAGACAGATTTAGAGGAGCATACATAAAACTTTGATTCGCAAAAGTGTGGAGGTCATTTGAGGGAGGCTATGTATCTGTTAGCATTTTTGGTAGAAGGAGTGGTTCAAGCGAGAATTGGGGCACTGGTCACTTATTTGCTGGCGGAATATCAAGATGTATCGGAACTGTTTCATAAAGGAAAGGCAGAGGTATTACCCCTGCACAGGCCTTATGATTGCATAATTGATCTAACGCCTGAGGCAAAGTTACCTTGTAGTTTTTTTAACTCTTTCAGAGAAAGAGACACAGCATTTGCGGCAATACTTTGATGATTTTTATTTTAAAATTTGTTTATTGGCATTTATAGTTACAATCCTCATACAGTGTTACTGGTCGGGTCACTATTCAAATTGACCGACTTGGTCACTGGAATTCTGCCTTTACAAAATAAAACAACAACATTTGCATAACAGATTAACATTAACTGTCTCCGGTCTAGGGGTGAATGGTGGTTGACTGGTTTCCAAGCGGGGAAATGGCTGGGCATCAGGGGCGTGAGTGTGGGCTTTGCAGGGATATCAGTGCTGTGGGGGTTTGGTTTCGAGTGTCTTAGCCGACCATCTAGGTCATGTGGTTGGGCAGGTGGAATGTTCAGGGGGGCTTATCATCAGAGGAGCGAAACAGTCTAGACATGGTGTCTTTCCGTGCAGCGAGGGCCAAAAACAGCTACAAAACCATTATATTAAAAAGAGACAGTCACAAGGGGGCACGGATGGGGTGATGTACTCGAATCTTCAGTGGATCTAGCCACGCTGTCTTCCCAGGCTCTTGTTTCGGCGGTCGCCCATCTCTCAAGTTCTCTGCGCCATGTCTTATGGTTCGGTCCTGCAGGCAGTTTCCAGGCCATGGCGATAGTTCTCTTAGCTGTTATGCATAGCAAGTCCATCAGTTCAACAGCATATTTGAGTTTGGCCAATCTGGGGTAGCAGCCTAGGAGGCATTCAGCTGGGGTCCATTTATACCTAGTGACTTCCGCCTCTTCACAAGTTCGATTCACTTTTGACCAGAGGTTACATGCCTTGGTGCAGTTCCATAGCATGTGGATCAGATCTGCTCCCTCCATCCCACACCAAGTGCATTGTGTCTGAGCGGTTTTGTTGAACATCGCAATCCTGCTCGGGGTTAAATAAGTATGATAATGGACGTTTAACTGTATTAGCCGAAATCTCTGGTTTCTAGAGACTTCTTTCGGGAAGGACAGTGCTCTGCTCCATTCATTTTCGGACAGTTCTTGTCCCGTGTCTGTTTCCCAGTGGGTCTTTAGTGCATCGCTACGGGGGTTGGGGATGTCAATAAGAAGACTATAGATTTGAGATACTGCCCTCCCCCCTTCGCTCAGGCTGTACAGCAGTGTCAAGAAGGGGGTTGCCTCCGGTTCCTCTGGCCAGGTGTCCCATTTCGTGTGTGCTATCTCACAGATCTTTTGGTACCACAGGAATTGGCCAGCATCAATGCCCTCTCCCTCCTGCAACTCGGTGAATTCCCTGAATATACCTTCGGAGTATAGATCACCCCAAGTGTACACACCTTTGTTTTCCCAGAGCCTAATGGTGTGCAGGATGGTGTCATATTTACCGAGTCCTGAAATTATTGGTACTTCTTGGAAGTATGGTTGCTTCCAGTGTAATATAATTTCGGTTCTATGCCATATTTTCCTGTCCAGGATTGCCAGAAATGGCTGACCGTGTAGCAATGTTTGAGGGGCCCAGATCAATTCCTTCAGACGAATTGGGGAGATCATGGCCTGTAGCAGGGGGGTCTCCGAGGTGGTCCCGTCTGCTAACCATTTGGATACATGGCTTAACTGAGCCGCAAGGTAGTACTTTTCTAGGTTTGGTAATTGGATCCCTCCTTGCCTGTGTGGTAAGACTAAGGTGGATAGTGCCCCCCGATGTCTGCCTTTCCCCCATAGAAATTCTCTAATTATTGTGTCCAGAAGCTGGAAGAAGGGTTTAGTGATGTAAAAGTGCACATTTTGGATCCCGTACAGGAATCTAGGTAGAATGATCATCTTAGTTATCGAGGCCCTACCCAACATGGATAGTGGAAGCTTAGACCAGGAACTTATGGATCTACGCAATGTGGGTATTGCAGCTTTCATGTTGTGTACATGCATTTGCTCTGGAGTATGCATTATCTGGATCCCGAGGTAACAGAAAGATTCTGTCTCCCACTTTATACCAACTGAGGGGAGCTCTTCGGCGGTTTTATTTTTCAGGGCTGCCAGTGGGAACATACAGGATTTCGTTTTGCTAAATTGTATGCCCGAAACTTTGGCGTAGTTATCAAGGACTTCCAGTATTGTCGGAACATTCAGATGAGGGTTGTTAACGTATATCAATATATCGTCCGTATATAGTGAGACGATGTGATCTAATCCTCCCAGCCTAATTCCTGCGTTGAAAAATTGCTGCCTGAGAAAGATTGCAATGGGTTCTAGTCCCAAGATATAGAGCATGGGGGAAAGTGGGCAGCCCTGCCTGGTGCCCCTACGGATATCCCATGCGTCTGAGACATACTTCCCAGATTTTAGCCTGGCCCTTGGTTCATTATAAAGGATCAATACCCATCTGATAAATCTTTGGCCAACTCCAAATCCCTCCAAAACCGCCACCAGCCACTCCCAATAAATGGAGTCAAATGCTTTAATAGCATCTAAGGATAGTAATGCGAGTTGCTCTTCACTTGTGTTGGTTTCAGCTATAATGTACTGAAGCCTGCGTAAGTTTAGGGACGTGTTGCGCCCAGGTATAAAACCATTCTGGTCCTCGTGCACTATGTCACCTATCACTCTGGATAGTCGCTTTGCCAGGATTGTCGTTAAGATTTTAACGTCATAGTTAAGCATGGCGAGCGGACGATAGGAGTCACACTTATCGGGAGATTTATTGGGTTTGAGCATCGGGACCAATAAGGTTTCCCTCATGCTGTCGGGTAGGATACCAGTTTCATAGGTCTCAGAAAAGACCTGGTGTAGCAAGGGCGTCAGGGTGGGTTCATATGCCTTGTAGAATTCGGGGGGGACCCCGTCGCACCCTGGGGCTTTGCAAGTGGCTAGGGACCTGATAGCTTCTGTTATGTCTTCCGGTGTGATGTCAGAGTCTAAGGTTTCGGCCTGTGTTGGTGACAATTTGGGCAGGTCATTTCCTCTAGGGTATCTAATATATGCTCTTGTGGAACCCTGTGTGTGTGGGAGTATAGTCGTGCATAAAAGCACTGAAAGGTGTCATTGATGCTCTGTTGGGTTCTATGTTCCGTGCCCTCTTCATCTTGTAGTGCTGTAGTTACATGCCTGGGGTGTTCTCTTTTGCAGAGCCAAGCCAGTAGCCGGCCAGGTCTATTGGCCTCTGCATGTGCTCTATTTGTTCTAACGCTGAAATCGAACTTGGCCAGTCTGTCCCATGCCTTAGAGCAGTCTTCTCTGAGAGATCTGAGTTCTTCCTCCCTCCTCAGGGTGTCGATAGGGGTGGACTCTAGTTGCAAGACCTCCAACTCTTTCTGGTTTCATTCATCCCGTAATATTCTCCTGATGCCCCCAGCTTTCGCAATGGCTACTCCCTGTCTCACCACCTTTAAGGCATCCCATAGTGTGCCATCTTGGTCTACACTGCCTGAGTTTTCTATTATACAATTCTCTATGGACTCCTGGAGCTCCTCCCTGAAGGTCGGATCCTTCAGGGCCTCAGCAGACATTCTCCACATGGGGTTGGGTGGTCTAGGACTACTGTCGTGCCAATCTAACAGGAGTGGGGAGTGGTCGGAGATAGTCCTCCCTAGGTATTGCATACTTCCTATCTGGGGCATGTGTTCTTTGCTTATGAAGAAATAATCTAGCCTCGTATGAAGTTTGTGCGGGGATGAGTAGTACGAGTAAGCTCTTACACCTGGATGTAGGTCCCACCATGCATCGATCAGGTCCAATTTGTTGACCATGACATTCAGGGACGAGGTGGCAGCGGAAGTGCCACTTACCGGTGGCCAGGACCTGTCCAATTCTGGGTTGTGGACGCAATTGAAATCACCTTCCCATAAAAAGAAACAATCCTGATATTGCGACATCTGGGCACCGAGCACTCTTAAGTGGGCTGGGATATTGTTGTTGGGGAAGTATGAGTTCACTATGCAAACTTCTCTTTGTTCAAAAGTTCCCCATATGATCAGGTATCTACCTTCTGGGTCCTTTACCATCTTACGTAGGAAAAATGGTACCTGGGGGTTGAACCAGATGAACACTCCTCTGGCGAATTTGGAGTAGGGAGCTCCATAGCCTTGTCCCCCCCCAGTGTTCCCTGAGTCTCTCATCTGCTTCGGCGGTGCAATGAGTCTCTTGCAGGAGAGCAATGTCCACTCTTTTCCTGTGTAGGTAGGATTTAATCCTGTTCCTACGGAGGTAGGTGCCCAGGCTCCTTACATTCCAAGTCATTATCTTAATGTGCGTAGACATCTCGGTTTCGCAACACACCTAGGGAACCCATTCTCCCCCCAGGAGTGCATATGGCGATATCAAATGCCCCTAATTCCACATTGTATTGTGGAGTCCAACCCATCCCGGCCTTCGAGCCAGCCCACCAGCCCGCTATTTGTATTATTGCCCTCGGAGACTTACCAACTTTTACAACTTCCATCCTGTGGAATGGGTTAACCAAAAAGAACAACACTAAACTGCCCCCAGCAGTTGATACGAACTCACAACGCTCAGGGGCTCCCGAGCCTTCCAGTCCTCTCCAGGTCTTCCGGCTCGGGTGGTGTGTAGGCATTTTACCTGCACCGTTTCGACTGGGGTGGGTCATCAGTAGTCTTGCACATGGGCCTCCGAGCTCCTGCCCAATTGTGCTGCCTTACTTATGCGGCGATGCGGTTCATTCCGAAGTTGTCACCGTAGTTAATGTCTCATTCAGCTTCTCGTGTGGTCGCAGTCTTTAACCTGGCGTTTGTTGCCTCTCGCCATTCCTTCAGCATTTTCAGCCAGATTGTTGTGTTCGAGCCATAGATTTGCCGCCGCCGGAATCTCTAGAAAGATTGCCTTCCCATTATAAAGCACTTTAAGTCTCGCTGGGTATAGCAGCATATATTTAAGGTTGAGTTTCCTTAGGCTGGCCTTTACCGGTATGAAAGAATTTCTCGCACGTTGCACCACAGGAGTGTAGTCAGGGTACATGACTATTGACGCCCCGCCTCTTTTGATCTCTCCACCTTCTCTCGAGAACCTCAGTATTGCCTCCCGGTCCCTGAAGTTTAAGATTTTTGCCATTATTGGTCTCGGGTGTGATCTGGGGGGTGGCCGCTTTTGGAGGGATCGGTGAGCTCGCTCCACGGAAAACCCCTGGGTGAGTTTGCCTGCCCCAATTTCCTGTAGGAGCAATAATTCTATGTACTCAGTGGGGTCGGGGCCCTCCGAATCCTCCGGTATCCCGAGTATTCGGACATTATTATGACGGGCTCGGCCTTCTGCATCTTCTGAGCGCGTTTCTAATTGAGCCACTGTTGATTCCAGCTCTTTAACTTTCGCTTTAAGTTCCTGTGTGGTCTCTGCAGTTTCCTGCAGGGAGGCTTCCGCGGTGGTCATTCTGTCGGTTAAGTTTCGTACGTCTTGTCTCATCAATTGAATGTCCGATTTTATTTCACCGATCTTGTCTTCCATGGATGTTCTCAGTGCGGCGATCGCCTGCAGGATTTGAGAGTCTCGAGGATCCAGTGCCTGGGTCGGTGATTCATCAGCAGCGTTTGTCTCCTGTGGCATCTGCTGTTTCAGTCTGACTGAGGTGAAAGAGTCCATTGTAACAAGTTTGGGCTTGTGCTTTGGAGGTGACATTCCTTCATTAAAGGGTTTTCAGTGAGATGTAATGTAATGTCCGCTTCAAGCCTGTGATTGGCGCGGGGTCACTCTGGACCACCCTGGGCAGCCCTCTCACAGGGGCTTACGGCTGAGTGTTGGTTGGTAGAGTGGAGGTGTGCCAGAGCTCAGCCGGCAGCGTGGGGCCAGCACACTGCCAGTATGTCCCTCCAGGCGTGTAGCCACAGGGTGCCAGGTGATGGTGGAGTGGGGCGACGAGCGTTAGCGTGTAGAGTGGCCACTTACTGCGGTCTGACTCCAGATGTGCGTGCTGACGACGTTGTGGTTATACTGCCAGTTTCCGTGTTCCTCTCGTGGTGATGCTTCGGAGCCCTGGTCAGGTCCGGGTGCCTCCTGTGTTGCTCTTGCCCTGGCTGCACTGTGAATCCCCGATCCCTGCCGTCCGGGCTGACTGCCTGCTTAATGTGTGCAGGGAGAGCTTTCCATGGCCAGATCTCCTCGGGGCCCGTGGGTCGCGGGCGTGCGGGACACCGGGGGCCGTTTCTTCAAAACTGCGGCGCTCTTTCCGGGCGGATCGATGGGATCAGTTCCCAGTGCCTCTGCTGGCTCCATTCAGCCTCACCGTCCGGGGCCCCTCGAGGTCTCGTAGGCCGCCACTGAAACAGATCGCGCGCAGGTCCGCACCGCAGAGCGAAGATTAGGCTGGGCAGGTGCGAAGGAGTCTTCTTCTTTGCTCGATCGGCAGGCAAATCACTGTGGCGGCCCGCGGCAGACCGCAGCCGGTGCGCAGATCCCCAGGTGCCTCCCCGCTACAGGTGGCTTAGTGCGGCGGCCATCTTGAAGCCGCAGGGGGGTCTCTTCAGACGCTCCGTTGACAGCTTTCCCGTCACCGATTTTCTTCACCGTCCTGAACGAGGGTGCTGAAAGAGTTCAACTGCACCTCAGTTTCTTTGCAGTTCTGTCGCTTCAGTTTAAACGCCGCAATGTCGGATGTTACAGGATCATGGGCAGGAGCTTACCGAGAAGGCAACCTCACTCCATGCGCGCTAGCCACGCCCCCCCCAATACTTTGATGATATGCTGGCATGTGGGTTTATTAGACATTCCAAATTACCTGTCTCTTTACCTTTATTCTTTGTACCAAAGAAGAAGGGTACTTTATGAACATGTATTGATTATAAAGCCTTAAATAGGGTTACCATTAAGAACCGGTTTCACGTTACCCCTAATATCTGTCTCACTCGATCAACTCAAGACAACCAAGATGTATACCAAGTTAGATCTGAGAGGGGCCTATCATTTGATTTGAGTATAGGAGGGGGATGAGTGGACGATGGCTTTTCAGACCAGGGTCTCCCTTTTTGAGTATTTGGTGATGCCGTTTGGGCTGTGATATGATATATGATATGATGTGGCACAACATGACAAGGAGGGGGAAACAAGGGAGGACAAAATAACGATCTTGCTAGGCCTTGTGTCATTAAGATCGCGCAAATGTGGAGAAGAGGGAAGTGAGAAGTGCCAGGCGAGAGGGCAAAGCGGGAAGTGCAGTTAACTCACAAGTGCAGTCAGCGGGTGGCTCATAAGTGCAGAGAAATGGGACTGTAGTTTTGCAGATACAGACACTTACGTGCTGGGGAGACCAGAGGCAGTGCAAGGGAAATAGGACATTCAGGAGCCTGAGCTCGCGTTCAGAAGTTGACCAGGTGACCAGTGCACGGAGCAGTCAGTTGATCAGCAGGGGAGAGGAAGAGAGAAAGCGGAAGCGAAAAGGGAGGTCTTGGGTTGCTTCCAGGTGGTTCTGCTCAAGTTTGAGAGAGGCAGGGAGGCTGTTCCAGAGAGAGGCCCCAGCTGAGGAGATAGATCTGTCCCCAACTCTCTGCTTGGAGAAGCATCTGACCCTCAAGAGAGCTGGCGGTGGATGAGCGGAGAACTAAAGAAGGAAGATGTTTTGGAAGATAATGTTGGAGGTAGAGCGGTCCCAGGCCCCAGAAAGCCTTGTGCACAATGCAGAGGGTCTTGAAGTTGATCCTTGCAGCCATGGGGAGCCAGTGAAGAGATTTCAGAGCTGGAGAGATATGATCCCTGGGCTTGAGGCCAAGGATAGGTCTTGCAGTCCTGTTCTGGATAAGTTGTAAAGGACAAAGAGTAGAGGCAGAAGGATTTAGAAAGAGGCTGTTACAATAATACAGCGTGGTGAGGACCAGAGCTCTGGGGACAGTGAGCTTCTGGGGGAAAGTGAGAAAAGGAAGAATACTTCTAAGGAGGTGCAACTGATAGTTTGACTTCTTAGAGATGTCAGAGATGTGAGGAGAGAAGGAGAGGGTGGAGTCGAAGATGACACCAAGGTTCTTAGCCTCACAGGAAGGAGCAGGAAGAGGGCCTAGAGTGGGTGGCCAGAGAGAGAGAGGAAATGAGGTTGCGGGTGTCCCAATGAGGAGGATCTTAGTTTTACTGCATTAAGGCAGAAATCATTGGCGGCACACCATTCCTGAATTACAGCCAGGAAGTGTGGTATAAGAGAAGAAGCAGAGGTGGGTGAGGGGAGCCTGAATGACAGCGGAGTATCATCCGCATAACAATGAAAATTGGAGCAGAAGGTAGCAATGTTGTGGTTATTGAAAACCAGTTTTCTCAACTCTCTCTGCTCGGCGGGCAATGTGCCCAGTAAGACAGCAATTGCATTCGCTACCACTTCCAGGATTACTTGCAACTGATATTCAGCCCAACCTCCGCTCATGACATCCATCTGGGGTACAAAGGCAGTGCCATACAGATGTGCGCCCATCAGAGTAGTGTAGGTGTTTATTAGGTCATGGTCTTGTTGTGGGTAACAGGCATTTTGGCTTTTGCTGGGAGGTCTTTCTTTGGAGACCCTCATGGTGGGTCCTAGGGCACAGCTGGTGCTCCATACTTTAGGCAGCTGATGTAGGCCTTGCTACCACAGATCTAGAAGAGTTCTTCAGGTGCCAACCAGGTGTCTGTTGGCAGGCACTCAGTTAAGGGTATCTTCCATACCCAGCAGGCAATGTCAGGTTGAAGGCTGTCTCACAGAGAGAGCACGTCCAGTTTGCTTCACTGTCAGGGGCGCTCATGTGACCAGAGCACCATGGACTGGCATCTGGTGGTGGTGCACACCTCTTCTGCTCCTTCTTCTCCTTCCCACTAGAAGCACACAGGGAAGGTGTCCTTGTACCGGACAGTTAGAGCTGTTTTTTCCAGGTGTTGGTGGCTGGTACATAAAGACAGGACAATGGCATAGTGCAAAAATAAAAGATGGAAGGCAAGTCTAGTATTCTGGAACATAAAATGTCAAATAAAATACACTTATAACAAAGAGAGCTTCGGACACTCTAGCCATATGATGGCTACATTGATATACTAGATGACATTCAAAAGCTGAACTGTTACTCCCCAAACGCAGGCCGAACTCCAAACATATAATTCTCCAAATATCACAACTCACAAAATGCAAGAAATAAAACTTCAAACAAAATACAAAATTAAAAAAGAGAAAAAATTTAGTGTTCAATATTAAAATTATTAAAATAGAAATAATAAAAATGTAAAAACTATCAAAGTTGGAAATTCCCAAAAATATTCAAAACATATACAAAAAATATAAAATGTTCACTGTCAAAATACTAAGTTCCAATAAAATCACAGTTCAAGGGACCATGCTCCAAGAAAATATATGATAGACTGTTCCCATTCCGGTAGGCTTTCTGAGCGGGGTTGGGGGCAGATTTTGGGGATAAACAGTCCATACTGGCCACAGACACACTCTGCAGGGACCACAATGTTTAGGCCTCCCACTGTCAAACTTCTGGGTTCCCTTTCTCATTTTTAGGAACCTCACGCACCACAGCTAGGTGAGTCTCATCAAATGAGCCTTCTAGGAGCCAGAACAGTAGGTTCTGTTGCTTGGTCTGTTTATGCCCTACTGGCATCCATCTGACAATGTCAATGGTCAATATAGAAACCCAATTCTAAAGATGGGCTACTAGCTCTTCTTACAAGGCTAAGGGCTCTAAATGTATTACCTAAATATGCACACCATTTGTCAGCATTAATGCTGCACACAAGAGCTTCCTCTAGCAGAGTGCCCTTTTTGGGAAAGATGTTCCACAACATTTTAATATCTCCCTCAATGATTACCCTATACAGCTTCTGCCATGCCTGATTGCTTGCAGAGCATCGACACAACTTTACCCACTTCCTGGAGTTGTTTTTCAGATACCTTGATTCCATATATTTCTTTATAGAATCCCATAGACAACAATTAACCCTCCTCAAGGCTTGTCTCAGGCCTCTCTTTTTATGTCTTTTTATGTCTGTTTTATTTATCATTGAGGTGGGCATGTTTGCCTTCGGTTTCTATTACTTAAAAATTCTGTGGACACAGAAATTTACTAGTAATCGTACCTTTAGGCGACTAAGCCCCTCATTTACTTGGACCGCCCCTACCCTATCCCTCTCCCTCTTCCTCCTGTCACACATTATTGTTCGAAAATTCACAGTTGACAGACATTGCATGATCACTATGAACTGTGAAATCTGAAATCGTCAGTGCTACATCCGATTGCACAAGGGGACTCCCAAAGAAATCATCAATAGTAGATCATTTGTTCTTACTCCTCCAGCTCTTAGACGGCATCATTCCCTCGGTAATGTTCTGTTTCAATATACCTAATCCTAGCTCATGAAAAAAACTCAGACCAGGTGCAAGCCGATTTTATTGACTTATCCCTACCATTTACCACAGAATTTGGTAGAAATGTATCCCCCTTTGCGGGAGAACAATCTATACATCTAGCATTCAAGTCTCCTCTGATTAGGATTTGTAATACTGAGTACTTCAAAATGAAAGGAATAAGAGTACCACAAATCACCAATTGAGAAGATTGTGTGTTTTTACCTCCCGGTGGGTCATTCATTTTTACAATTACCAGTACTGGTCCCGCTTCCAATTCGCCCATCAAAACAAACACATTCTCACATGTGTTTTCCCCCACAATTTCTTGGGCTCTGTAAAAATTAGCACATAGGGTCATAAGACCCCCTCTTGGCTGACCCTTTCCCCCCTGGGCTACTACACATTTAAAGTAGTACCCATCAAACAACACTTTCTTTGTTAACCATGTTTCCTGGTACTCCACCACATCTGCTGAACAGAATAGATCTTCAGAGACCTTTCCCGCCAGCAGGTGTGTACAACCATGTATGGATTTCATGGTAAAGTAATAATAATAATAATAATAATAATTTAGCATTTATATAGCAGTACAAACCCTCAGGTATCTGAGTGTTGCTTATTATTACCCACGGTGTGTGGTGCTCATTTATCGAACTCAGAAGGATGAAAGGCTGAGTTTGGCGCTGCCCCGATTCCAACCCTCATCAGTAGGCTCTGCACGGACACCAAAGTGAGCGCTCTATTCGCTGTGCTATTTGACCGGATCTTTAGGAGCTGTGCACTGTAGGAGGGAGGAACGAAAGTAGCCATTCCCAATGCTTTTTTACATTAAACTCCCCCTCCACATTGACATTGTGCTACAATATATGCCAACATGCCACCTGCAAAACGTGTTCTTTTTTTTATTCTTGATTTATTCATTTAAGTGCAACAGTAAGCAGTAACAATTATGAACATACAAACATAGCACAACTTTAAAAAGAGAATCATTTATATACAGAGTACATAAGAGTTATCGCAACTAGTACATATTCAAGAATCTATCCCAGATTTTCACATAAGAGTTTAGTTTCCCCCGTCTCCTGTAAATTACCTTTTCCATATTAGCAAGGCCATTCATTTCCTCAATCCAACTATCAGACTGCGGCTCAACTTGAGACTTTCCAGCCTCTTCGAATCATTTTTTTGCTAATTGATGCCCCTCTGAATAAAAATGTTTTCATCGAGGAAGAAAGGTTAACCAATAGATCATCCCCTCCTAAAACCATTGTTATGAAGTCCAGAGAGATTTCTTGATCTAATACCCTCAAACACATAGTACAGACATCATGCCAAAATCCTTGTACCCATACACAATCCCAGAGCATATGCTCCCGAATGCCCACATCATTCCCACAACTCCAGCATGTATTAGAATCCAATAGACCCCTGTTCATTAGTCTTTCAGGGCTCCAATATACTCTATTGAGAATCTTAATTTGCCTAGACCGTTCACTCAGAATGAGTGAGCAAAGACATTTGTACACATATCACACCACATTTCAGATGAAATCTCACACCCCAACCTTTTACTCCATTGGCTTCTTATTTCTGTATTTTCTCTGTATTTAGTCACAATTTGTTTATATATTCTGCTAGCGACTGATCCTTTACCAGGTTCTCTGTCTCTAGTAAAGAGATCTACATTAACTTCCTTTCCACCCTCCACCTCTCCCACACATCTTTTTAACTTTCTGTAGTCTGTTTGGAAAAATTAGCAATGTTGTATTTTACACATAATTCCTCACCTTCGACCCATTTTCCATCCTTGTTAATGTCACTGATCCAATTTACTCCACCAATGAACCATTCAGGCCAGAATAGGGTTTCCCATTGTGATGCTGGAAATGCATCGGAGGGACAGGGCCTCCGTATCCTTGTCCTTTACTGCTTTTTATCGTGTGTTCTGTCGTGTTTTCCACGCAGGAGTTCATGTGGGAATCCTGGCGGTGCAGCTCTCTTTCTTTTGGTTTGGTGAACGGACCCGTGGGATACCCTTATGGCACCCTGGGTGGGGGTACAACCCTGTGCCCCTGGTGTATGTTTTTGGGCACCTGTGGGTGGCCCGCAGAGCAGGGAATGGGCTGGTGGCAGCTCCATGCTGAAATTGACAGGTGCGCAGAGTATCCTCCATTTTGGGATACCCCGGCCCTGCTATTGGAATCAGTTGATTCCTGATGGAAAACAAGATGGCCCCGGTGGCCTCTTGCTTTCTTTTACCCATTACCTTGTTTTCCCAAAGTCCTGGGAAGCCCTGACTCTGTCCCTTCCCCCTGACTGGCTGTTGGGTGGAAATGCCATATATGGTGTTGTTGTGAAGGCCCGGCCAGACTAGCTGGAGCCTTCCCGGTGACATATGTTGTGGGTACCTCCTGTGGGTGGGACCTGGGTGAATAGAGTGTGTGACGAATATGCATTCTGTGTTGTGGGTGTCTAGTATCTGGTGGTTGACACAATGACTGAGACAATCCTGCCCGAAACCGGTATGAATGCAGCTTGGAGTGTTGAATGGCTCGGTACTTGTCCCAATACACATAACTTGTTGTGAGTGTCTGGAGAGAAGTGAATGGCCTGAATACTTCGTGTGCCTGATTGGCTGCCTGCCTGCATGAATGCCCGTAGTCCTGATTGGATGCTTGAGTGTGACCCAGCGGAATGAATGGGAGATCAACAGTATATCTGGGGACATCTCACTGCTAGGAATCATGTTCAGAAGCTGAAGTCCACTACGACGAGTAACTGGATTAACTGACACTTAACCTTGAAGCCCTGCTGGATGAGAAGAAGTGCTGTTGCTCTCCTTCACAATCTGAAAGCTGCTGTGCCTCCAAGGACTGACCCAGAGAGGACCTGGTAAGGCGCCCTCTTCCCGAGCTACGAGGGACCATCGTGCACAGCTGATCTTTGCCAACGCTCCCTGGTAGACAGACCTTCGACAGGCTGCCGGCCCGATACGGGGACTGCTGCGAAACTCCAAGGAGAAGCACTCGGACTGTTGTCCGTCACTGTCGACGACCGCCGTCGCCGACCGGAGCCGCCGTGCTCACGTTTGCCTAAGAACTTCCATTGATCATCGGACACTCTCGTCTGCATCGTCATCTGCTTGTCTCCCACTGGAGAAGGCCCGACCGTCGACGCGCCGAGGAGCATCCACCGGTGGGTTTCCTGCCACCTAACGACCACAGAGACGCCGACGACTCGACGCCCTTGCTGGGACACAGTTCTTCATCATCTCTTTGCGGTCCAGAACTATTGTCACCGAGGTGCCCCGCACGCCTCCTCCTTGCAGGACGCCAACGCTCTGTCGTCGACGAGCACGAGCTGTCACTTCCCTGCCGTAGTTCACCCTGTTCACCGTCGGACGTTCGACGACCCGTGACTCCCGCTTCAAAGGGAGGGCACTGAAGAAGGGCCGTTGATTCCCCGACACCGAACTCCAAGTTCCCCGACACCTCTCGACGATCCGTGGCTCCCGCCTGAAAGGGAGGCACTCAAGAAGGATCGGTCGGCGCATCGTCGGAGAACTCTACTCCACCAGGTACATTGGGGGGGTAAAACCTTAACAGGAAGAAGTGAGACTATTGAACATATGGACTGGGCTTGTGCTATATATCTTTTATTTACAGGTTGCCCAGGTGGGGGGGATCTCCACACAGAACTGCGCCTAGAGGTAGGGGCCAGTGTTCTGCCTACTGTTTCAACCATCTTGCGTTCCTTCCTATCTCTATTGCTGGTTTCCTCGTTATTAATCTGTGTGACATTTTAACCGTACAGTTGATGCACTTTAATGAGATTTGATAACATTGGTGGTACCACTTTAAAATTGTATATATTTATCATTATTGACTTCTAAGTACAAAGTGTGTTATTGTGATCGTGTACATACCTTTGAATATTAATTATATAAAGACTGTGTTTTCAGTAATACAGTGTGTGGACATTCCTTTGTGGGGGTTCGGGGACTACACTGTACTTAAGAACCAGCCCGCATCACCTCCTGAGAAGCTAGGCCTTGATTGCTTGACTACGTTACCAATAATAGAGAATCTTGGCTGGGGTCCTCTGTGCCTCTCCTCTACCATATAGGGAGCGGAAGTACAGACACCCTCTACCAGTCTTTACATCCATTTATCAGTGATTTCAGGTTTTCGCCAGATAGATGCATCTGGTGATTTTAAAGCAACTGAGAGAAATTGAGTTTCTCTCAAAAACTCAGTCATAGGCACTTTCTTCTTTGTCATATTTGCTGTCATCAGAACCGCTCTAGGATCAAGTGAGCCATTAAGATTTGCTTCAGCTACAACCCAACCATCTGGCTGTTCTCTCAAGAAAGGTACAATAAATTGACTAGAAAAAGCCGAATGGTATGCCCTGAAGTTGGGCACACCAAGACCTCCCTTCTCTGCTGGACGTTGAACCTTCCACAGCTTAAGTCTAGGGGGTTTCTGATCCCAAATAAAAGATTGGCGAAAACCATCAATTGTCTTCCAATAGTATTGTTTAATTTTCATTGGAAACATGCTTAATATGTAATTAATCTTCGGAGCAGAGTTCATCTTCAGGGCGTTTACTTTTCCCCAAAGCGATAAATGTAACACAGACCACCTCTCTAGGTTCATCTTAAGATCTCGGCATACCTCATTCATATTCTCTTCCACCATATAAACAATCATCAGTGTCAACCATATACCTAGATATTTCATTCTTTTCTCACACCATTTGAAACCCCAGCTCTTTACCAAGACCTTATCACAGAAATGTGTTAGTGGCATAATCTCTGATTTGGACCAGTTGATTTTGTATCCAGATACTTTGTGAAATCTTTCTAGTGTATCCATTAGTACGGGTATTGACAAATCTAATTCCTTTAGCACTAACAAAAGGTCATCTGCATATAACCACATTTTTTTGTTCCACTCCATGAAAACTAACTCGTCTAAGCCCCTGATTATACCTCAGAGCTATTGCAAGTGGTTAAATGCTCAGAACAAACAATAGTGGCGATAAAGGACAGCCCTGTCTAGTACCTCTCAGCAAATCAAATGAGTCGGACCGAAGCCCATTAGTCTTAACACCTACTGTGGGACGAGCATATAATAGGGCAATCCACGAGATTAAATCATCCCCTAGGTTCATGGAAGGTAAGAACGAAAACATGTATTCCCAGTTCACTCGGTCAAATGCTTTCTCAGCGTCAAGAGAGAGCACAGCAATGTCCTCTTCCGAGTTTAGGCCCTTTGTCATTGTCATCAACAGTTTTCACAGTTTGCTTGACATTTTGCGGTTCTTAACAAAGCCAGATTGGTTATCTTGCACTAGAGTCTGCATCAGATGTTCTATTCGTATGGCCAGGACCTTTGCTAATATTTTGTTGTCTGTATTAATCAAGCTTATTGGGCAATAGCTAGATGGTAAGTTACCATCCTTTCCCTTCTTCAGAAAAACTGAAATAGTTGCATGATTGGTAGATGCTGGCAACAGACCTTCTTTCTTAGATTCAATGAAAATATCCCTTAATGTGTTCAGTGCAGACTCTGGTAGTACCTTGTAAAATTTAACAGGTAAGCCATCTGGACCAGGTGACTTCCCTGTGTTCAATTTACCAATTGCATATCTGATCTTGTCAGTTGTCACAACATTATTAAGTACAACTTTATCCAATTCAGTTACCTTTGGAACCTCTAAATCACGGAGAAATGTTTCTCCGTGCCCTGTAATACCCTGCTCATTCTGCTATAAATTCGAGTAGTAGTCTTTGAAAATTTCATTGATTTCCCTGGGGTTGAATGCTATAACGTCATTAGTCCTCTTAATAGATGTTATGGCACCTTCAGATTTTTGTTGCCGAAGCCTATAGGGCAACCAACGATCGCACTTCCTTCCCCTCTCAAAGTACGAGCATTTGTTTCTTTACAATTCTTTCTCAAATTTTTCGGTAAGAATAACATCTAATTCTTTCTTTAATTTAGATATTTCCTTTTTTTTCCCTACATCATTTGGATCACGTACTAGTCCACTGGTTAAATCTTTGATGCGTGTATTCAAGTTTAGAGTGACTCCCTCTAATTTCTTTCTTTTACTACTCGATAAACTCAAAGCAAGCCGCCTCATGGTGCACTCATGGTGCACTTAAATGCCTCCCAAGTATTCTTGATGCTCACTTCATCTGACCCATTTTCGGCCACAAAATAAATCAGCCTCAGATCTAATTTTTTCTAGTAACTCATCCAATAAGATCAGGTATTCATGTTCCAAATAAAAGATTTCTGAATAATAAAGTCTAAATTCAGATCTATTGATACCGTGATCGTGATATTTCCTATCTTACTAGTCTTAAAATTCTCATTCAGCTTTCCACCTGTAAAAAACATGTCGATATGAGAATACGTAGAATGTGAGTTTGAATAGAACGTGAATTCTTTCACATTAGGATATTCCAACCTCCAACAATCTTTTAAATCATAGTCTGTAATGACTGATTGAAATGAACAAAAATGAATGTCCTTTCTTTGAACTATCTTTATTCCACTACGATCAATTGTAGGGTCAATCACTATATTAAAGTCCCCACCTAGTATAATGTTAGGGGAGTCTAAGCCCTGTAACATCTCAGAGGTTTTTCTGAAAAAAAGAGCCGTCATCAGTTGACGGAGCATATATATTACACAGTATTGCCTTTACTCCTTGAATTTCCACCAGCAAAGCAACAATTCTTCCGTCCTTGTCATAACCCTCTCGTAAAACCTTAACAGGGGCATTCTTTCTGATCGAAATTGCGACCACTCTAGTTTTAGAGGTATAACATGAGGCAAAGAAATTTTCCACCCAAATTACCTATCTCCTCTCTCAGTAAGTGTGTTTCTTGCAAAAAGTATATATCAGTCTGCATATCGTCTAAACAACTGAAAACGTTCGGTATTTTGATTGGATTGTTCATGCCATTCACATTCCAAGTGGAGACAGACAAAAAACGTCCCCCATCCAAAGACATTATGAAAAACAATATGAAGTATATGCAAATAAGTACTAGTTTCAAAACCCTAATGAAAAATGTAACACCCTACCCACTCCCCCTGATGCATAAGTTGGAATCCAACGTCAACAAAAACTGCAAAACCCAATACCCCCGGCAGCCCTCCCAAATTGACCTCAAACCAGAACTCAAATTCAGATAATCCGCAAAACACAACCACTCGTGAACCCATGCACATCTGTATGTAGGAGCCTTCAATTACAAACCCATTAAAACAGTGAATCATTCAGATTCATGTGGATCATTGTCGCACATTTGATACATGCTAGGAATATCTTAAGTAAGGCACTACTTCACACCTCCCATCCCCTCCTCCAATAAACATCACCAATGTATCAATACATATCCATGAATTACGTCACACATCCCTCTTCTGCTCCAGATCATGTCTAAAGTCGCACATTAAATAATTTGAAGCAAAACAGAAATTAATTTGGATGCGTTATATTAGATCTCTGCTGTGTATTCATTTCAATTCAGTAATCTTGTCCAATATACCCATCTGTAATAATTTAAAGCCATTCATACCTTCTGACCTGTGCAAGAAACTATATATTAGCACAGTCAACCATATTACTAACCATTGTTGAGGATTAGAACAAAGTTAAAGTACACTAGTATAGGCACATAGACACATCTCCCATTCACTATAGCTTCCACTCGTGTTTGGCAGTTAAAACCTCACCTGTCATGAATTACTGCATAACCACGTCGCTATTTTCAGGATTTCCAAAGGTCTCATGATCGCCTAGCACTGCTTGCATCACATCCGGAATTCCAGATAAATAATGTAACTTTACCAATGAACCACTGACTGATCTCGGAAGAACTCATGACCTTGTAAATTGTGAGCTATCAATTTAACAATGCTCATTTTAAACGCTCACATTTCCAAATTCACTTCAGTTAGATCTATTAGGTGCTATATATTAATCAATCAGCATATCACAGTAAACTGAATGCAAAAATATATCAATTAATAAGTTGTATTAGGTAAATCTATACTTTTAACCTATTGCATATGCATATCAAAGCTTATACATCTTCTCTACAAAAATATCATGACACATAAATGACACATATTAAAGTTATTAGGCATGTAGTTTCCACGGTATATAACTCCTGAAAGCCATTAATGCAATCATGCAGAAATGAGATTCTGATTTTCACTGCCTCAGCTGTTATATGTTGAGGGCAACACTTCATTACATAATGATAACAGAACCGAGCATATTTCCATGGGGCCAAGTTTCTAAAATATGCACCAACTCTATAATCCGACCGCTCCAAGTTAGAAGGATATAAATGAGACAGCAGCTGAGACGTAAACATTTTATAACAGCACGTTTAGATCGATGACACTAATTTCCTTATCTTTGTGCAATCTTTTAAATTAAATGTGCTTTTCCATGCTTAGCGAGCCGCAGTGCAATTCATTCAAAGACACAGTTTAGTCATGCCAGTTACCGTATTTGTGTAGAATAACCTAGCAACCAAATGAACGTAAAATGAAGCAAGGAAACCAAGATAAGAATACATCATAAAACGAGGCTGTGGCTCACCGTAGTAAACTAAGTTATTTCTCCTGACAGCCACGTTTAAATAATAAAACCTTTGTCCATAAAAAGCACGTGAAGTCTCACGTGCTATCATCAACACAACCGAAAAAAGTAAATGTGCTTTTACGATTACATTGTGATGAATCTTTGCAATCCGTGAGTTCTGGAAGCAAGTGCGAGTGAAACCGGAACTCATTTCCACAGAACGAAACCAGGAGGAAAAGAAGCCGAGCATGTGTGAACACCAGCCTGCGTGACGCTCAGATGGAGTTGTGAATGTTAGCATGCCCACACCTGGACGGGTCTCCAGACACTAGCCTGCGCCGCATCTGGGTGGGAGTATGAATATTGGCATGACCACACCTGGATGGAGTCCTGAGCGTTGGCCTGCGCCGCGTCTGGATGGGAATGTGAGGGCCGGCAAGTGCCACACTCAGACAGAACTGTGAATGTTAGCATGGTAAAGGTCAGGCAACCCACAAACCAATATAAGCTCAAACTCTGCATACTCGTCTCACTCAAAAAACTCACACAACCATCTCACGCACAACAAACCGCACGCACTTCACAACACTGCAACAGCACATAAGCCAGAACAACAGCACACGCGGACTCACTCCGATCCGATACCCGCACCAAAGCTCAGCACCCGGTGTATACCGAGTTGGAGCTGCCAACAGAAAACCACTCCTCTCACTATCCTACTCCCTTCTTCACCTTACTAACCCATTCCACCTTTATCGTTTAAAGATCCGCTTGAGCGCCTGGGGACCAATTCCAAATACAAATACCTTTAACATTTAACATGTGCAACTGCAGCCTATGTTTGATCGCAATGGGCGGCACACCGTTCGTACGTTTCCTCGTCAATAAGTCAGCTGATCCACGTTGATCCATGTTGACAATGGGTCCATTCCTTGGACATCGAAAGCACTTCTTCTAATACGGAGTACGAGCACGAGTGGATGTTGTATTTAAAGGTTGGAAACGTTTAACTGAAACACTATGAAGGCGCCATTTTGAATGAAATAAGTAAAACTCAATAAATATTATAAGTATATATAAAATAACAATGAAGTCAGCGCCAACATAAATTCTATGACAAGACTGGGGGCGAGCATTATGCTTCAACTTCATTTATTTACTACTCTTCAGCAGTTCAACAAACTCATATATAAACTTTGAAAAGTGTTCAACAGAACTTTCCCTTCTTCAAAACTACAAAATCCATGTGTCTCTGTAGTCCATGCCCTCTCAGCCAGTCACAACCCACTTCCTGTGCATGAACTCCTCCACTTCTTTTACTGCTCTTAAAGCAGGTAAGTACCATTTCTTCCCTCTCCATATGTCAGTGTGGGAATTGGCTGAGATTGAGTGGAAGAATATTAATGAGATTGACATTATTATGAAATGTAATGCACAGTGAACGTGTAGGGGCAGAAGATTGACTGAAGTGATTATAGCCTTAGGCTTGGTATCATACACGCGCACGCGTATACAGTCGCCGTTTTATGAAGATACAAGTCGAATTAGGCATTAGCTCACGAGTTACAGGTAAATTATAGAAGTTTGCCCGCAAGGCTGGCAACCCCGTGTCGCAATTTCGGCACTTCAGGGGTACGGCCAGCCTCGCGGGCTACAGCAGCATCGGAGCGCGAAGAGTACCACTCGCAAGGCCAGGCCCCCATCCTCGGGTAGGTGGAGCCGGCGCCCGCGAGTGTCAAAGCACGTCTCCAACAAGCGGTGCAGACTCGCGACGGCAGCGCCCACCCTTGGGTAGGCAGGGCAGCCGCTCGCGAGGTGCAGAGCACATCGCTCCAGCGCTCCAGCCCCCACCCGTGGGTGGTAGGAGTCTCGTCGCGGCGAACTCCACGCATTCAAAGCAAATGTCGCTATTAAGCGACGCCTATAGCAGGAGAAGCACACCGCACCGAACGCTCGCACAAGCGAATTAAAGAAAATAATAATATTTGTAGAGATAAGCGATCTTAACGATTGCGCGCCCACGTGTCCCAGCAGCAAATCGCAGGCAGCTGAGGAGGCAGCAGCCCACGAGATCGTGAGCAGCAAGTCACAGGGGAGCTCCAGATCACCCAACACTGCTAGTGAGCAGAAGACTGGCACAATTGAAGCGAGGACCCTCGCATTAGCCTAAAGGCAGTGATACATACAAGTTGGTGCAGCCACAAAACTTTTTAAAAAAAAAAGAATATTAATAAAGAATCATCACGAGGGAGCAGTGGGCGTGCTAAGACACCTGATCCAGGTATTTGGGCACACAGCACAGCAGAAAGATGTCAGAGTTTGAGTGGAGCGAGGCGGAACAGCCTCAGGATCTCGCTGCCAGCTCCAAACAAGTGCTGGAAAGCTCCCTTATTAATGCAGTGGCGGAAGGGGTCAGACCCCTGCAGGAGAGACTGGAGACATTGGAAACTATGCTCTCACAGTCCAGTAGTAGCACCAAAGACTTTAAGCACACGCCCACAGAACCCTTGAAAGAGGGGCATAAGGGGAGTAAGATAGCCCTCAAGAGGAAAGCCTCTGACGTCCCCCGGGGCTCTTTGGACGGGGCAGAAGAAAAGGCCCCAGAGGTAGCCGATGCTTTTGCAAATCTGAAAGAGGCTTACCTTCAGCGTCAGGCGGTGCCAGACCTCATGACCCCCTCTCCAGGGGAAGACAACACAGGAGAAGACCCAGGCTCGGAAGAGGAGCAGGCAGAAGATCAGGCCTTGCAGGGAGAAGAAGAGGTCACAGAAGACGACTGGGCAAGACCCAGTGGGGGTAAGAGAGCGCGAAAGGAGAAACACCTCCTAGAAGCTCAAGAGGATATGTTAGACCCGGACAGCATCTGGAATTCGGGTCCACTGAGTGGCAACCATCCCCCCCCGAGTAGCACAATATATGACAGTAAGACTGCGCAAAGCACTAGATACGGAGGTGAGACAACGCCTACGAGCGGAGTGCCTGTGACCAGATCTCCTGGGAAAGGTAGCGGAGACCCCCGAGCTCGATCAAAAGATGCTGACCTTCGTGTCAAAGACAAGCAAGGATCCCCGCAAGGGTATTGACAGGTCCTGGAGAAGCTGCCAGGAGAAGGTGTTAGACTTGGCAGGACCTCTCGCCAAGATTATGGACCTCGCCCTCGAGAGGGCAAAAGATACTGGGGAAGCAGTAGACCCTGAAGCCCTCGCCGGCTGAGCTCAGAGAGCAGTCTGCTGCCTCGGAAATGCAAATTGTGCCATCGCTTCGGAAAGGAGAAGCGGCCTACTGCTTAAAATAGACACAAAACTTAACGATCTAGCATCGTATGAAGCAGGAGAAGGAGCCCAGGGACTCCTGTTTGGAGAGACCTTTGGGAAGTAGATGGGCCGGTTCGTCGGAACATGCACTTTGCTGGAAAAGGCACAGGCATCTATCCGTAAAATATTTCCAAGCAGAGTTTTTGGCGGGACCGGCCGCTTCAGGGGTCGTGCAGCCGGTCGCAGTCAACGAGGAAAATGACCCCAGAATCCCAGGGCGCAATACTGGGAAAACCAGAGCCAGGACACATTCTTCCCATCCAGAGGGAAATTCCTGAGAGGTCGCAGGTCCACAGGAACAGGACGAGCTCTAGGATTTACACCAGGTGAGAGTGATTCAGTATCCTCCCGTAGGGGGGAGGACGTGCATGTTTTTAGAGAATTGGCGCGTGCTTTCAAGCGATTCCTGGATATTGCAAACCGTCAGAGGTTTGCAGCTAGATTTCATAGAAGCCCCAGTCCAGCTGAGCAGACCTCAGAGTCAGAGATTAGCGTAAGCAGAACAGGCATGCCTAGACAGCGAAATAGCGCAGTTAGTCCACAAAAAGGCAATAGAGAGATGCGAAGCAACCCCGAGGTTTGTAAGCAACATGTTCCTGGTGCACAGGAAAGAGAAGGTACGCCCGGTTATAAATCTCAAAGAGCTGAACGGATGGATCATATATCGGCATTTCAAGATGGAAGGCATCCACCAGCTCAGAGACTCCCTGAGAGAGAGAGACTAGTTGACGCGTCTGGATTTGAAGGACGGATATCTTACGGTCCCAGTACTCAGGGAGTACGGACCATTCCTGGCTTTTCGCTGGCAAAGACAATTCCGGCAATTCAAGACAATGCCATTCAGGCTTGCATCTGCACCCTGGGCATTCACGAAGCTGATGAAGCCAGTAGCAGCAGCGATCAGGGAGAAGGGCGTCAGGCTGATCATTTACCTGGACGATCTCTTACTCCTAGCAGAAGATCGGGAGGTACTAGTGTACCAGACGAGATAGGTGCAGGACCTTCTGGTATTGCTGGGATTCCTAGTGAATACAGAGAAGTCAGATACCACGCCAGCGCAGAGATTCGATTTCCTAGGGTTTGTTCATGATATCAGGAAGGCAACATTAGAGCTTCCAGCTCGGAAAATAAAGGATATCAAGAGAGAGATCAGAGCATGCTTAGAAAAGCAGCAAGTATCACTCAGAGCCTTGGCAAGAATAGTGGGGTTATTAGCGGCATCTATTCAAGCCATATTTCCAGGTCCCCTGCACTACCGAGCACTGCAGAGGTTGAAGATAAAGCACCTTCAATAGGGACTGAAGTACCACCAGCAGGTGCCTCTAGATCAAGATTCCATTACGGAACTAGAGTGGTGGTTAAAGAATATGGATGCTTGGAATGGGCGAGCCATATTCAGAGACAGACCGGATCTGATAATAGAATCAGACGGCAGCCGGAAAGGCTGGGGAGCCAGATGTGGAACTCTACAAAAAAGTGCCAAGTGGAGCGAAGAGGAGCTTCGCCTTCACATAAACTGCCTGGAGCTCCTAGCAGGATCATTCGCGATCAAGGAATTCACAAGAAGAAGAGTAAAATCTTGTGTCCTGCTGAAAATGGACAACATATCAGCAGTGCAATACATCAACCACCTAGGTGGAACGAGGTCCAAGATGATAGCGGAGCTAGCGAAGGACTTTTGGCACTTCTGCCTTCGGTCAGAAACATCAGTGACAGCAGAGTACCTGCCAGGTACACTGAACGTAGTGGCAGATTGGAACTCTCGGTATCTGACAGACTCCAGCGACTGGAGACTGGATCCGGCAGTGTTTCAGAGGCTGAACACGAGATGGGGACCAATACACATGGACCTCTTCGCCTCCCGGCTCAATGCTCAGACGAGCCTTTACTTCAGCTGGAGGCTGGATCCGGGAGCGCAAGGAACCAATGCTTTCGTGCGGGAGTGGACAGGAGGTCCTCACTACTCCTTTGTGATGTTGAGCAGAGTTCTAGCTAAATGTTGGAGGGAGAAGGCAGAGCTGGTCTTAGTAGTGCCTTTGTGGAAAGTGTGGTTCCCAACATTAATGGAACTAGTAACAGACATACCCAGAGTCCTCCCAAAAGGAGAGCGACTGCTCACGTACCAAGCTGGGTCATATCATCCTCTGAGAGTGAGAGGGACACTCCCGCTAGCCTTGTGCAGGACATCAGGAGACGTTGGGCACTGCCAGGAATTTCGGCACAGGCTGCAGAGCTTATCGCTGAATCCTGGGCGCCATCCACTAGGAGGAGCTATGACGCAGCTTGGGCAAAATGGACAAGCTGGTGTAAGGAGAGAAGTGTTCCCGTTTCAGCACCTGTAGTGGAAATACTGAATTTCCTAGCGAACCTGTTACAGAACGGAAGAGCTTTCCGTACGATAGGAGTTTACAGATTGGCAATTTCAGCGGGACATCTGCCAATAGAGGGC
This sequence comes from Ambystoma mexicanum, assembly GCF_040938575.1. NCBI lineage: Eukaryota > Metazoa > Chordata > Amphibia > Caudata > Ambystomatidae > Ambystoma > Ambystoma mexicanum. The sequence continues at coordinate 305,243,302 of NC_090934.1, read as the reverse complement.
GTCCAAGCAGGAGAACATCCTGCAGTTGTGAGGCTCATCAGAGGTGTGAGATTCAGAGTGCCACCAGAGCCCAGGTAAAGTACAACGTGGGACGTGTCAGCAGTATTACGTTTGCTATCAGATTGGCCAACAGATAAGTACCTTTCCCTTAAGCAGCTATCAGGTAAGTTAGCTATGCTATTATGCCTAATTTTCTGCAAACGAGTATCAGACGTTAGAGCCCTGGAGATTAACAGACGGGCCTTTGGACTGGAAGGAGTGACCTTCTCGATAGTCAGGAGAACCAAGACAGGGACTACTACAGTCCATTACCCCTATTTCCCCGAGTAATACGAAATGGTGCATTGCACGATGCATTAAAGAGTACGAAAATAGGACAGCAGAGAATAGGGCAGTAAGTACCACACAGCTACTAATAGCGCACAGGAAGCCTTTTCATGCAGTTACTTCAGCTATCATCACGAGATGGGTCAAAGAGATTATGCAAGCAGCAGGTGTGAATGTGAGCATTTATGGAGCTCATTCAGTGAGAGGAGCAATGGCTTTGAGAGCCGTGAGATCAGGGGTACCAGTAAGTGAAATCATGCTAGCAGCAGGTTGGTCGAGTGATCGGACATTTAAAGAGTTTTATTTTAAACCAACAGAGAGTCTAGCGGGAACGGTTTTGGGGAAGCTTTGAACAAGCATAATGCTCGCCTCCAGTCTTGTCATAGAATGAAGATTACCCCTGCTATCTGCACAGGGAGTATTAATTCTATTAAAGACTAGGAGGCGAGCATTAAACTCCCACCTGAGTATTGTACTGTCTAAAATTGTATTGTATTATGTTAGCAAGTACACTACATAGACACCACCCTAAAATCTCCTATTGTATTGTCTCATAGGGGAAGATCAGAAGAATAGCTGAAGACAGAGCAGTAGCAGAGTGCTTCAGGAGACCGGGGGTACACCGGCAGTTGAGTTACCAAGTTCAAGAAGACTTAGCACCGTTAGCGAGGATCAGTTATGGAAGATGAGAAACTTTCAGAGCGAGTAAAAGCAGAGTAGGAGTTCATGCGCAGGAAGTGGGTTGTGACTGGCTGAGAGGGCATGGACTAGAAAGACTCATGGATTTTGTAGTTTTGAAAAAGGGAAAGTTCTGTTGAACACTTTTCAAAGTTTATATATGGGTTTGTTGAACTGCTGAAGATTAGTAAATAAATGTAATTGAAGCACAATGCTCGCCTCCTAATCTTTAATAGAATTAATACTCCCTGCGCAGATAGCAGGGGTAATCTTTATTGTTTAGTCATCAATTGGAGTTTCACGCAGTTTTTCCAACCACAAACCTGCTTCTGTAGGATCAGATGTGACCTTCTCCCCCTCAGGCAGCAACAAAGTCATAGCATTGTATTTGTTTAGAAAAACCTTTACCTTCAGATCTTTTGCTAAATCTTTAACACCTTTAAAAGTTTGCCTGGCTGCCATGAACTCCTTAGGATAGTCTGGTTAAACAAAGATTGGCTTTCCATTGAAAGTACCCACACCCTTGGTCCTTGCAGCATTCAATAAAACTTCCTTTTTTCTGGAAAGCACAAAGGTCACCACGTTATGTCTGGGATTGGAACCAGGAGCCTTGCCTCTCCTGTATGCATGGTCAATATCATCTTCTCCAAGAGAGACAATACCGTAGCAATCTTTAAAAATGTGCATAACTAGTGGCATCAGCTTTTCATCCTTTGGTTCAGGACACTCTTCAACTCCAATCAACCTGATGTTTTTATCTCGCAGCTTCAGATCTAATTCCAAAGATTTGTTTTGCCTCGCTGAAGATCAGTCTTGAATAAGTTGTAGGCTCTAAAGCTTCCTGTCTTTTCCTAACTCATTCTAACAGATTTCTTCTCTAAATCAGCCACTCTGACATCCAGGTGAGAAACCTTAGAGTTTAATTCAGCCATTGTGACCTTAACCTCATTCATATCCAAAGCCACTTGCCTCAGCAATTTGTAGATGTCTTGGCTGCTTGGATTTTCTTCATCCATTTCAACAAGTTGTTTCTGTTTCTTAGAGGTTGGATTTTCTGGTTCCAGAAATTTTTTCTGTGAGTTCATAATTGGTAATGCAATTTCTTTAGGGAGAAGGCCAGGAGCTGCAGGTTCAAGCTGCTGCTGCTTCGGCCAACATTCCGGAATCCCTGCAAAACATGTTCATGGTGAGGCATCCACAATATATGCCAGTCAGCAGTGCTACTCTTAAACACTTATGATGCTGTGCCTAAAATATATGCCAGAATTCCCACTGTAAAACTTTTCATGATGCTGAGCCCACAATATATGGTAGCATGCCCACTGTAAAATGATTTCACAGTTCAGCACACACAATATATGCCAGTCAGCATTGCTATTGCAACACATTCTCATGTTATTGCATCCACAATAAATGCCATCCTTCCAAATATAAAACATGTTCATGATGCTTGCTGTCCCCACAATATATACAATCATTCTCATTGGAAGGTGTGTTAGTGATATCACCCCAGTGCCTTAAATGCAAAAAGCAAATACAGGTACTCCATGATCTAAGCTTTAAGTGGACTGGAGCTCAGCCAGAGAGGCTCTTACAATTGCTCTCACGGCAGAGTCAGCCGAGGCTCATCGACCCATTTCAGTTAGCATCACACTGTGTCCTACTCCATTTTCATAGTTCCCCATGTGCCTCACTTTCTATGTGTAGCTCACTCTTTGTGTCTCATTCTCTATATGTGTCCATTTCTATTTGTCTGTCTCTCACACTCCCACTTCAGCCATGTTCTCACAGCCTCTTTAACTCAGTCCGAAACTTTCCATCACAACTCCAATTACTTAAACATACACATATTAGCAAAGGAACTGATAATAACAAAGAAACATGTTAAAAATGTAATTACCCAGGCTTTGCAAATCAATCCATACTCTATATGCGAACTCTCAAGGCGCCACATGGTAACAGGTGAAGCCTAGTTAGCTAAGTGGTGTTCCACGCTGAGTGCGTTGGCAGCTCTCTAGCTGCATTCCTAAATCCCCTTTTGTTCTGCAGGTTGAGCCCTGAAGGAGAGATTTTGGGCACTGTTGTTGCGGGTGAGGACACAGCTTTCCATAACAAAGGCTGCAGGAGCTTAGTGCTTCATTGCGATGAAGTTAAATGAAATGCTCTTCATTTGCACCTCACTAAATAGTTGAGTACCGGTAAACTCTTTCAGACTTTAAGAGGGGCAGGTACTTATATTCTCAAAAATAAGAAGTGCGGGAAATGAGGGCTTCTTAGGTCCGGACCATTTAAAGCACTGCGTCACCCAGAATATATGCCAACATTCCCACTGTAAAACATTTTCATGGTGCTGCACCCAGAACATATGCCAGAAACACTTCTATGATGTGATGAGTTCAGTTTCCACCCCTGCAAAAGAAACACATCTATTTGCATGTGCATGCACATGCATACATGAACACATGCATGAACACAGATGCACATATGCAAATACTTCTCCAAACTCTTGCACATATACAGCATCACACTTGAAACACACATACATGCACACATATTAATTCTTTTTTTTTTAAATACTCTTACCTTCACTATTGTTTGAAGTTCACTCCAAATGGGATTGCAGCAGGATTTAGGAAGCCAGGGAGTTTTGGGGGGCTGGCATCAGATGCAATAATATGCATGGGCTGGCCGGGTCTGAATGTGGCTGCCTAGCAACCTGAGCTGGAGTGGATGGAGTCTGTGTGTAACTGCAGCCATGGCACTACAGCACTCATTCTCTTGATTACAATTCAACAGTCTAAAGTGGATGAGGCCAGCAGGCAGTACACGGGGTGCAAATTAACAAGGGGGTCCTGGGGGTCCCTCTGCCAGACATTAGTCCTGGTTACGAGAGACTTACCCAGAGTCTTTTGCTCACTATCTTTCACAGAGAAGAAATATCCCAAACATATCAGTCTTTGTCCTGCCCTGGGGCAGTCCAGCACCGAAATGCTAGGCAATTCTCCTCTGAACAAGAGTACCAACAGAAACCCCAGACACGTGTTTCGGTCTGGTTGGACCTCATCAGTAGGGTGGATCTGTGCCTCTCTAAGAATAGTGAGCAAGGGGCCCACGTCTGGATTCCCCTAGTAACTTAGGGTGAGACCCAAGTTACTTAAATATGCAAATTAACAAGGGGGTCCTGGGAGTCCCTCTGCCAGACATTAGTCCTGGTTACGAGAGACTTACCCAGAGTACACGGGGTGCACCAGGACATAACAGTGTGTGTGTGTATATATATACACACACATTTAACAAATAGGTGCAACCACCCCTCCGTAACTTCCTGATGCTCCACCACTGACAACAGTATAAACCTCTCTCACGGAAAACAGGTGCAGAACAGGATGAAAGAGAGAGACAGTGCAAGTGGGCTGAATAAGGGGGCATGTTTAGACGCAGAGTGAACACACCTAACCCATAACTTCTTTGGATGCCAAAACCGCCCACATTTTAATCTCACATCAAATCATAAATGCACTCCCAAAAATGTGACGTTACATGTAATACACCCTTAATTATTTCAACATAACAACATATTCTGCTGGCAAGTGGTCCAGGCGGACCATGGCTCTCCGCCCTGCCCGAGAGGGCGATGCATGGGGTGTGGTCCTGTCCCCTCCCTACCATGCACTTCATGGGAGGCGTCACACTTCACGGGAGACATCACCGGAAGGCAGCCCCCCTTTCTTACTGGGTCCAGCTGTACCCAGGTCCCGCTGCCCCCTCCCCCCACTGGGAGCCTCCATTCGGCGTGCCCCTTTCCGGCTCCGGAGTCCTCTGGAAAAGGATCTCAGTGTCCCAATGGTCCTCCCCCACCTGCCCCACCACTCCTCCTAAAACAGTGTGCGTGAGAAAAAGAACTCCCAGGTGGCTCGAGGGCTCCAGGTGGCGGTGCAGGCATGGCTGTGACAATCCAAGCAGGACGAGGTGAAGATCTGTGCTCACTTCGTTCCCCCAGGGCACTATTTATGCCCCCCAGGATTGGTGCTGCCCCACCCCCTCCCCTGCCGTGCCAACGAAAAAGACGCCTCCCCAGCCCTCCCACTGGGGAGCCGGTTCCAACAGGCATCCATCTGCTCCTTCTGCCCCAGCCGCCCCCTGCCCACCCAACCCAGTGACCCCGTATTTGAGGGCTTTCCGTTTTTGCTGTGCTATTGGTTGCTTCAGTTTTAAAAAAACGGTCACTGTGTGTTGTGTTTACTTATAGGTGGTATGGGTTTGGTGTTGTTTTGGTGCATGAGTCTGCATGTGGTTGCCTTGTGCTTCTGTGGTGTAGTGTTGGAGGTTTAGTGTGTTGTGATTTAGTGGGATGTCAGAGGGGGATTCCAGTTTGCTGTGTGGTTTCAGGTTGGTGCTGTGTTAGATATGAGTGTGTGTTGCAAATGGTGGTTGAACAGTGTGTTTGTAGGAAATTGGAGAGTTTTGAGAGGGTTAGAGGTAAGAGGGTTTGTGGGACATAGCAGGCTATCTTGATTTGTTTATGCTTCTGTTCCATTATGTGGTGGTTGGCTATGTTATGGTTTCTCTCTGGTCGGCCTGCCTAGTTCGGTTGAGTCTGTTTGGTTGGTACCATGGTTTGTTGTGACTTCCTTTGTGTCGCATAGAGTTTTTCTCCTGGATTCTGTTTAGATTGGTTACATAAAGAGCCAGATTTTTAGGAGTTTCCTGAATTTTAGGTTTTCTTCTGTTGGTGGTAGTCCTTTAGGTAGTCCATTCTAGAGTTTTGCTGAGAAGACTGATCCACTATATTTCAGTTTTGAATATTGCTTAAGTTCGAGGTGAATGTCATTGGAGGATCCAAGAGTTCGTTTCAGTCCATAGATGGAGACTGTTTCTGGGATGAATTCTGCACCTTGGCCGTGAATCGCTCTGTGCGTTATGCAAAGTGTTCTAAAGTATATCCTTTTTTTGACTCCTAGCTAGGGTTCTTAGTGCTGGTGTGATGTGTTCTCCCTAGTCAGTCTGAAGAGTGTTCTTGTGGCCGCTGTCCATGTGAAAAGTATGGCAATTAGGAAGCCTAGAATAATTGTACCTCTTTATTAGCTGAAATGCTAACCATTTCAGATAACCACAGCATGTGAAAATTCTGCATCTCCCGATGGACTGAAATAGTCCCAAACCCAGCACAAAAAAACGGCCTAAAAACAAACATGGTAATTCATAGAATTTCGCAGAAAAGTGTTGCAAGCGGCTGGCGCAGAGTGTCCGCGTGCGATTGTCTGCACCAGGCGCGTGCGCCAAAACCGATTTCCGCGCACAGCGTATTCATGGATTTTAGGCTCCCAAACCAGCCGTGGCGCAGAGTATCGCAGCGACCCTGCTGCAGCACCAGTAACGCCCCCAAGAACGCCCTCGCGCAAGGAAAAGCCATCAAAATCGCTAAATCATCGCAAAGGGCTGTGCTAACCCTGGACCAGTTTACAGGGCTGCCAAACAAGGAACGCAAAGCGGGTAACGTTTATATCAGGGGTACACGGGAAGTTTTACATGCGATTAGCCAGGGTAAGTGTATTACAGGGGTATGCGGGAGGTTTTACACGCGATTAGCCAGGGTATGTGTATTACAGGGGTACGCGTGAAGTTTCACACACGATTAGCCAGGGTACGTGTATTACAGGGGTACGCGGGAATTATCACACGCGATTTGGCTGGGTAGGTGTATTACAGGGGTACGTGTGAAGTTTTACACGCGATTAGCCAGGGTACGTGTATTACAGGGGTACGCGGGAATTATCACACGCGATTTGGCTGGGTACGTGTATTACAGGGGTGCGCGGGAATTATCACACGCAATTTGGCTGGGTACGTGTATTACAGGGGTGCGCAGGAATTATCACACGCGATTTGGCTGGGTACGTGTATTACAGGGGTGCGCGGGAATTATCACACGCAATTTGGCTGGGTACGTGTATTACAGGGGTGCGCGGGAATTATCACACGCAATTTGGCTGGGTACGTGTATTACAGGGGTACGCGTGAAGTTTTACACGCGATTAGCCAGGGTACATGTATTACAGGGGTACACGGGAATCATCACACGCGATTTGGCTGGGTACGTGTATTACAGGGGTGCACGGGAATTATCACACGCGATTTGGCTGGTTACGTGTATTACAGGGGTGCGCGGGAATTATCACACGCGATTGGGCTGGGTACGTGTATTACAGGGGTGCGCGGGAAGTTACACACGCGATTAGGCTGGGTGGGTCCTCATAGGTGTTCCCTGTACACCCTCCACGGCCCCTGCAGGCAGCCCACAAAACAGGGGACTACCCTGCACACCTGCTCATGTCTCCCACCCCCCACCGCCCCCCCCAGCAGTGTGGGGCACCCTCCACCAGGTCCCCACTCATGTCCCCTATCACCCCCACCCCCAGCAGTGCAGGGGCAGCCTCCACCAGGCCCCCACTCATGTTTCCCACCCACCCCACCCCTCAGCACTGTGGGGCACCCTCCACCAGGCTCCCACCCATGTCTTCCACCACCCCCACCCCCAAGCAGTGCAGGGGCAGCCTCCACCAGACTCCCACCCATGTCTACCACCACCCCCACCCCCAGCAGTGCAGGGGCAGCCTCCACCAGGCCCCCACTCATGTCTCCCACCCACCCCACCCCCCAGCACTGTGGGGCACCCTCCACCAGGCTCCCACCCATGTCTACCACCACCCCCACCCCCAGCCACCATGGACAGCCCCCACCAGACGCCCACCCATGTCTACCACCACCCCCACCCCCCAGCAGTGCAGGGGCAGCCTCCACCAGGCCCCCATTCAGGTCTCCCACCCCCCCACCCCCCCAGCACTGAGGGGCACCCTCCACCAGGCCCCCACTCATGTCCCCTATCACCCCCACCCCCCAGCAGTGCAGGGGCAGCCTCCACCAGGCCCCCACTCATGTCTCCCACCCACCCCCACCCCCCAGCAGTGCAGGGGCAGCCTCCACCAGGCCCCCACTCATGTCTCCCACCACCCCCACCCCCCAGCCCCCATGGGCAGCCCCCACCAGGCTCCCACCCATGTCTACCACCACCCCCCCCCCAGCATTGCAGGGGCAGCCTCCACCAGGCCCCCACTCATGTCTCCCACCCCCAGCACTGAGGGGCACCCTCCACCAGGCCCCCACTCATGTCCCCTATCACCCCCACCCCCCAGCAGTGCAGGGACAGCCTCCACCAGGCCCCCCACTCATGTCTCCCACCCACCCCCACCCCCCAGCAGTGCAGGGGCAGCCTCCATCAGGCCCCCACTCATGTCTCCCACCCACCCCACCCCCCAGCACTGTAGGGCACCCTCCACCAGGCCCCCACTCATGTTTCCCACCCACCCCCACCCCCAGCAGTGCAGGGGCAGCCTCCACCAGGCCCCCACTCATGTCTCCCACCCAACCCCACCCCCAGCAGTGCAGGGGCAGCCTCCACCAGGCTCCCACCCATGTCTCCCACCACCCCTACCCCCCAGCCACCATGGGCAGCCCCCACCAGGCTCCCACCCATGTCTACCACCACCCCCACCCCCCAGCAGTGCAGGGGCAGCCTCTACCAGGCCCCCACTCATGTCTCCCACCCACCCCACCCCTCAGCACTGTGGGGCACCCTCCACCAGGCCCCCACTCATGTCTCCCACCCACCCCCACCCCCCAGCAGTGCAGGGGCAGCCTCCACCAGGCCCACACTCATGTCTCCCACCCACCCCCACCCCCCAGCAGTGCAGGGGCAGCCTCCACCAGGCCCCCACTCATGTCTCCCACCACCCCCACCCCCAAGCCACCGTGGGCAGCCTCCACCAGGCTCCCACCCATGTCTACCACCACCCCCACCCCCCAGCAGTGCAGGGGCAGCCTCCACCAGGCCCCCACTCATGTCTCCCACCACCCCCACCCCCCAGCAGTGCAGGGGCAGCCTCCACCAGGCCCCCACTCATGTCCCCCTGCCCACAGGCCCTGACAATCCTCAAGCATGGGCCTCATGGCCAGCCACCACAGCCCAAAGACACAACCAAGTATTACATGCGCCCATGATACTACTCCAATGGAAACAATGTAAATGAACACATGTGTCTCACACACACACAATGGTTGCAAGTGAACCTGAAAACCCATATAATGACATGCATGAAAACAATGAGATGAAACCACACATTGAAGAATGAAAAAATCCAAATAATGTATTAAAAACAACAGTAATGGCAATCAAAATTAAACAAAATACACAAGTAAAAAAAAAAATTAAGCTGGCTGTCCCTTTTCAAATTAAAATCAATAAATGATAATCCAAAAAAATGTCTTCCAAAGTTCATGTCCATAAAAAAGGAAATGAAGGGAAAAAAGAAATAGAAAACCATTGCTCCATGGAAAAAAATATTCATAGTAAAAAAAAATATCCAAATGCAAAGTCCAACTATGTACAAAGTATTCAGGGTCCATCCTACCAACAGAAAAAATGAAACCTACAAAAAAACCTAAAATGGAACTATATAAAAAAGGTGGAGCAGTGTCCGTTGACTCCAAATAAAAATAAACAATAAAGGAAACCTATCACTAAATAACTATATACAATGGCGGCGGGCCAGTCCAGCGGCTCACTCAGTGGTGTTCCGGGCCAGGGCATCATCGAACTCCTCGTCTATGTCCCGGAGGCGGTCTTGTTATATGGCCCGAGGGTCCGCAGGGACACCGACATGTTCACCTCCAACTCCCCGCGGATTGCCTCGAGGCACTCGGCCCGCCTCAGGGCCCTCCACATGGAGTTCTCCGCCCTGACCTTCATGAGCCGCGCCTCTTCCGCCCGCCGCCGCTCCGCATCTATGGCGTGGCCCAACCGCTGCCACACGGAAGACACTTCCCGTCCAGGGTCCTCCTGCCCTCCGGCCGATGCCTGCCCCTCTGATGTTGAAGGCCCCGAGCTATCGTGGCTCCCACCTACAGCCTCCTGCTGCTGCAGCTGCTGCTATCCATGTGCCCTGTCCGATGGTGCCTGCACATCCTCCTCCAGCTGGGGTGCAGTCGTTGATGTGGCCACCCCTGCTGGACGTCTGACTCCCGACTGTGGCAGGGATCTGTTGTCCACCAGCCTGGCCGCACGGTCGGAGGCAGCTCCACAGGGCACCCAGGTGACACATGGGTGGGAAGATGGCATGGAGGATGACTGGGGAATAGGGGGTTCTGTGGAGGAGGGGGTCGGAACAAGGTCCAGGAAACAGAGGAATCCAGCCCTGGTGAGCTGTCCCAGTGGGTCAACGCGGTCAACGAGCCATGCGAGAAGACGTGCAGACTCATCATGAAAAGACTGCAGGTCAGCTTGCATGGCCCGTTGACGCAACGCCACCCCACCCTGGACAGGCTCAATCTGGTGCGGGATACCCACATCCGCAGGGAGAGGAAGGCCAGGTGTTGTAAGCCAATCCCCTCCCTGAGAACGGGTCTGGAGGTAGGCATCCCCGCTGGTGCAAGATGATGCAGTGACAGGAGCAGGGACAGGATTGCACACAGGCACCTCCGCGGCGGCCTGTGCTGCCTCCTGTCCCTGATCCTGCACTGCACCACTAGCACCAGTGGAATCCCCACCTCCAGACCCCGCCTCTGTCACTTGGAAGGCCTCCTCCTCCTCCAAACCCCCCACCAACCTGGATGACTCCGTGCCATCTTCCTCCGTTGGGCCCTGTGGGGTCCCAACTGCCCCTTCTGCTGCCGAGGAGTCCAACTCCAACCTCCGCCTCTTGGACCTCCCCTCGGCAGCTGCGGCCTGGGACATGGCACCGGACTCCTCACTCCCCGACGAGATCAGAACCTGGGAGGGGATCCGGGCCTTGCGTCTCCGGCTGGTGGTGCGACCCCTGCCGCTGTGCTCCACAGCACCTTCTCCGCCCTCTTCATCAGTTGACGCTGCAGACAGGGAGAAAGAAAACACAGGCATCAGGGCACTGTACAATGGACTCATACACACATGACAGTTATACATGAGTGGCATTGGTAAACCTCAGACATGGCATCACAATCCCCAACACACATGTCATTTCAACTTGCACACATGAGCCATACCACAGCCATATTGCAACAGCCAGCACCATCCATTCACATACAACAGCATGAGCAGCCAAAGGTCATCCACACATCACATGCAACATAGGGGGTACACTACACATGCACACACACCACCAAACTTGCATGCATGTGTACACCTCCGCCAACTGTCGCAGTGTTCCGATCGACATCCATGTCACACCTGACAATCATTCCTCCACATCCTGTGCCATGCAAGCCCACACACACAAGCAACATCCATGTGTCACACATGAGACCCCTCGCATGTGTCACCCTCACGGCCCTGTACCCCCCCCTACTTGCCCAACCTGTTCAACCTGCACACTCCTGGCACACCACCACACGCACAGCTTACAATCAGTATGCATGTACACTTACCGCTCGACTCCAGACGGGTCTGCCTCTCAAGGACCTGGACGTGGAGCGCTGGGGATATGCGTTCCAGGACCCTCATCTGATCTTCCGACAAGTGGCCCCGGCGCCCCTTAGCATCTGCTGCCTTCAGGAGGCGCCGGGCCTTATTGAGGGTCCTGGACCTGAAGTCCTCCCAGCGCTTCCTGACACATTCGTAGTCACGGACTGCCACCTCCTCTGCGTTGATGGCAGTCACGATGTCCATCCAGATCCGAGTCCGTCCTTCCTAGTCAGCATGCAACCTTCCGAAGAGGGCATCATACTGCCCCAGGACATGCTCCACCAGGACCCCGACTTCGGTGGCAGTGAAGCTGGTGCCCCTCTGCCTCCTTGGCCGGGGGTTGCCACTGGTGCTAGATGTTGCAGTGCCCGACATGGCAACCCCAGAGGCAGGAGTGGGTGGGCAACTGGGTCCTGGGGCTGGGCTGTGGGGCGATGGAAAAGCAGTCGGGAGTCTTCGGTTCCAGCAGGGGTGGTCACAGCAACAGCACCCCTGGCTGATGTGCAGGCAGCAAATGGCAGGGCACGTGGGCAGCAGGCAGTCAGGCAGCAGCAGATGGCAGGTGGGAGCGTGCTCAGGGCTCTGGGGGGCAGTAATTCGGCCTTCTGGGCAGGAGCGTGGTCTTCCGTGTGTGAACGCGTGGCCAGCTTGATACGGAGTGATTTTGCACGTGAAAATCCAGCACGTCTGCGTGTAATTCGAGGAAAGGCCCTTAGCGCGTAAGCGCATCAGCACACGTCTGTACATTCATTGGCCCAAAGGCCACCAGCGTATGCGCGTCTATGAAGTCACGTGCACGTTGAATATGGCACACGTTTGAAATGTTGTGTGTTAAAAAAATGAAAGACACGTCCGAGTGTCAAAGCGTGTAATTGGTGGAAATGGCCTTAGCGCATACACGCGGAAGTGACAAAGCGTGTAATTGGTGGAAATGGCCTTAGCGCGTACACGCGGAAGTGACAAAGCGTGTAATTGGTGGAAATGGCCCTAACGCGTACATGCGGGAGTGACGCTGGACGTGTGGGCCTGCATAAAAGGTACGTGTAGAACACCATTTCCTTGTACGTGCTTTTCGTGGAGAGCGAGTGGGTGAAATCTGTACTTCTTGTCGTTTCACACGCAATTTACTTCACGGCGTTTCAAGTTCGTACTCCCTGTTACCTCTGATAGATTTTTCTCTTTTTTCTCTTTTTCTGGTTTTCCTGGGCCTGTTCCCTCAAACAGCGTTCCCTTCTACTGTTGTCCTGTCTCCTCAGACAGCGTACAATTCTTCTTTTGGCGGGGGTGTTGCCAACGCGCACACGCGCTTCTTTTTCACGCTCTTTTTCCTGGCAGACGGTGAGTCACGCACGTATCTAACATCTGTGCTTGCCCCGTGTGTAGCCTACCCCTTCAGAGGTCATTCTAGGCTGCGTGTGACACGCATACGTTCATTTTTGTGTTACTGGGTGCCACAGCGTAGTGCAGGTTTATTTTTCCGCACAGGTGGTCTAGGAGGGGTTGCGTGCACGTTATCTCCCTTTTTTGGGCTTCCTGTGCGTTGCGTGACCCGTCATCTTTCCCCAGGGGTCACATTCAGCCTTGCTAGAGCACTAGGGTACGATTACCATCTGGTACCCAACCCCTTTGACACCCAATTGCCCAGGACAATAGTTTACAGCCACTCCCATACGCACATTAACATCAGTGCCATGGTTGGGAGGCGAGGAATCCGTAAGGGTGGCAAAGGTGGACGAGCCACAAGTGGTGGCCGTGGTGGATCCGGTAGGGGACATGGTCGTTACTTGCAGGGTGACCCTGTCCCCCCATGTGTGGAGGACCAGTCAAGGGCACCCATAATCCCCCCCGCCCCCCGAGGTTGAGGGTGATGTGGCTGACACCATCCATGCTCAGCCCTTGTTGGACCAGCTCATTGTGGCACCAGACCTGGCTGACTCCATGGCTGACTTCCAGGTCAGCAGGCCTATGACACGTGCGCTGGTGCACGTTGATGTCATCAGGCCACGTGGATCAGGGGCAGCAAGGTCATCTGCTGCCCCAAGTAGGCAGGGTGGAGAGGCTGCAGGGGCAGCTGCGGCTCCATCCACCCCAGCTCTCACACACCCAGCCAGGACAGTGTCGGTCCTAGTCCATCCTGCTGACATTCCCCCTGACACTATTACACTTGAGCCAATGCCTGCACCAACTCCCATGCTGAGTGTGCAATCCCACACTCCTGATACAGAGTCCACCAGGGCTCCTGTCCCTAGTGTCCAGAGCGGCGTAGGACACTCAGGATCCCCACCACCTTCCAAGCGGAAGAGGAAGAGTGCTCGTCCGGCACAGGCTGATGCCCCAGACACGGCTACACAGTCCGGCCCGTCGAGGAAGCCCAGCTTCACGTATGCCGAACTGAATGCACTTGTCGAGTATGTGTCCGCACATGATAACGAAATGGTAATTGTTGCAGGATCCAAGACCACACTTGCACAACGCCAGGCACACTGGCAGACCGTTGCGGACATCGTAAGTGCCCTTGGAATCGTGAGGCGCACAGCCAATGATTGCTATAAGCACTGGAATGACCTAAAGCGCAGGGCAAAGAATAAGCTGGCCTCAAGTCATGCCGCAACTCTAGTGACTGGAGGTGGGTCTCCAGTAGAAGACATGGAACTCACTCCACATGAGTCAGTCGCTGGGACCTACGTCACGGAGGAACAGATCCAAGGCGTGGGAGATCTGCCAGATTATGAGGCATTGTCCGGTGAGTGCACATGCATGTGTGTGTCATCCATGTGCATGGTGTGTGTGTGAGGGCTTCTGTTTGTGTGCCAGGTGAGGGTGTGTGCGCCTGAGTTGTTTGGTTCACCCATGTGCTTCATCCAATACATTCTGCGCAGCAGCATTTGGCCATAGCAGTATCCCTTCTGCCAACAGTAGACATCTAGCCCAACAGCACGCCAGTTGCCCTTGAAGTGTCACCTTGCCTCAACATTGTTGCTTATTCTTCTCTGTTCATTCAGGCAGATTGTTTGCATTCCACCACTTTTACTAGGCATTTCTCAGTCCTCTAGTCACATGTCTGACATGGCTATGGTAAAGTGGAGTGACTTTGTTACCTGGATATCATTTGTTTAGACATGTCCCTGTGCAATCGGACCATTTTGGACTGGCAGCTCCAGGTGAAAAATCAGACCTGTTTGAATTAGAAAAGCTATTACATGAGGGAACTGGACTGAATGAATAAGTGCTGCCCTCCTCTCCATCTTCACTCAATAGCAATGGTACATGCCATCTATGTGATGGCATGTGTATTTCACCTGGCAATCACAGGCCAATGTGTGATGCCACTGCTAGGCAGCATGCAGCAAATGTGTTGATCTTCCATCTTGGTGTCATCAATGTGTGCCATTTGCCTCCCCTTCATACGCAGTGAGGGTGCATGCATGGGAGGGTTTTAGTCATGTGGGACATGTGTCAATCAAGTACTGGTCTGTTGCTTCTCAGCCCTCATTGTGTGCCATGGTGCTAATGCCTGTTTCCATTTGTTTTCTTTTATGTCTTTGCAGGGGAAGACGCACCTGATACTGCTGGGGTTGTGGAGATGGTGCAGACCCAGGAGGGGTCTGAGGGCAGACCGACCACCAGTGAGGGACGTGGTGTGGTGGTGGGTGAGAACCCACAACTTCTGCAGGTCGTGCTCTCAAGGGGTGTCTCTGGCTGCACCTCCCCCGAGCTGTACTCAGGTGTTGATTCGGATGATGAGACCTACGTGCCGTCGCAGGTGAGTGTTCCTGGGAGGGATTCTGTTCTGTCCGACCCACCTGCACCAGGGTTAGAACCCTCAATGGGATGTCAGTGTTGGCAGGTACGCCTTTGGTGGTTACGGATGCAGGGTCACACTCCGCGACATCTGATCCTGTTCCTGGGCCAGCAGATCAGAGGGGGAATGCAGTCCTGCAGCCTCAGGCAGTGCCGGCACAGCAAGGCGCAGTTCGCCTTGCTCCAGACAGGTGTGGTGCCCGCCGACGTGGTGGCCGTACGCCACCTGGCAATACCGCATGGGAGCAATCCATTTACGGTATGGCAACCCAACAGGCAGCATCATCAGAGATGATGGCTCAGGCCATGGATAGGGTGGCCACTTCCATTGTCCCCCCCGAAAGGCTGATGGAGCGACTACAGCAGGCAACCGACTCCATCTGCCAGTCACACAGGGAGGAAATGTTGGCGTCCAACAGGGACAGGCGGGCAGCACTGGCGACTCTGCAGGAAGCCATCTCCATAGAGTCCCAGGGCCACAGGGAAGCCCTGAGGCTGGAACTCCTTCACCTCAGCACGACTCTTGTTGAGCTTGAGGCTTCAACAAACCGAAGGACAGAACAGCAGCTGGAGCGTCTCACCCGTACGCTCTCAGCTGAGATGCAGGCAACTAGGGCGGAGGTCCGGGCATCCCGTGAGTTGTTGCATGGAGACCTCCGCACACTCATCCTCCAGAACGAGACCTACCACACCCGCATGCTTGCAGCCATGGAGGAACAGACTAGGGCCTTCCGTGGGCTGCCTCCCATAGTGCCACCACCTCCGGATGCAGCTGCACGGGGTGAGAATAGCGACAGCAGTGATACTCCCACAATAGGGTAGCCGTGTGGGCCATGAGCCCATGGAGGTGTTTTTTTTTCGCAAGATCCACACAGGTGGGTTTTGGTGTGCACCCTGTCCTCGGACCTCCTGGGTGGCCTCCCTAAGCCCCCCAGGGCCCATTAATGGCCATTTTTTTTTATTTTTTATTTTTTTTTTTTTTATTTTTTTTTTGGGACAGTGTATTGCCTTGTGTGGCTCCCGTGGGCATACGCTGCATTGTGGCTGGGCACATGCAGGCTTGTCATGTATTTGGTTCAGATGCTTGGGTTTTTGTCACACACACCCCTCCTGCTTCCCGTTTCCATGGGCTTGCAAAGGGTGTGCCCAAGTGACATTGACGTACATGGTGACATTGGACTCCCACTACATGTGTGGGTAGTCTAGTCAATACTGTGTATACATTCCTAGTGCATATTGCTGTTGTGTTGTACACTGCATGTTGCATAGATGTGTAACTCATCATCCATGTCTACCTCCTAATTTGCAGGTCCTTTCCTCATGTCTACACAAGGCCCTCTACTTTGGAGATGGAGTCCATGTTGGCAGAGTGCACCTACAACTCTACATGGTGGCAACACTGTACAGTTGGAAGTGGTGGGAGTGCAGGCATTTCCAGGTGGTGAGACTACTAATTTCTTACATTCGTAATGTCATGTTAATGGTAGTTTTGAGGGTCAGTAGCTGATAAGTGTTATTGCTAAATACCTGCTCAAGTGCTGTTGTTGGTCCTGCATTATTGTGAGTTTTTCAGGTGTCGCGAGTTTCAATTATGGACACTGTACTTTGTGACACTTGTGTCATGTTGTGGGGATTACTTTGTTTACCCGCACATAGCATGACATGGCATGGTGTGTCGTGTGGCGGTGCTGGGGATGGGTTGGGTGACATGGCACTGTCCTCATGTTGCATTTTGCAAGTGGGTATTCATTTTAGCTGCATGAATGTGTTTTTTCACGAAACTGCATTGGTGGTGTCTGTGTAGGTAGGGATGCACACATTGTAACACTTCCAGGTGAACAATCTCAGGCTGATATGGTTTTGACGGTTGATTCTCCAGACATTCAGGATCATTGTCAGGTTGAGTCATCATTGATTGTCAGATGGTATGTGCCAGGGCAGTGTGCACTCCACAGGGGTGTGATTTCTATGTGGAGTAATTAGCCAATAGCTGTGTACGGGCTGCCTCCCCCGTCCCCTTTCCTCTCCCATGCGCAGCGGGCGTGCATGTGGTTGGGGATGTGGGGGCACCACCATGTCCACGGCCAGGCCCCGGCGTGTTGCAACGTTGTGCAGGACACATGCTGCCACTATGATCCTGCACACTACTGGTGGAGCGTATAACAGCTGCCCGCCAGAACGGTCAAGGGAGCGAAAGCGTGACTTAAGCACTCCGAATGTGCGCTCCACTATGCCCCGGGTTGCAATGTGGGCTGTGTTATATCTTACCTCGGGTGGCGTGGTGGGGTTCTGAATTGGCGTCATCATGTGGGGGCTGAGGGGGTAGGCACTGTCCCCTGTGGAGGTGGTGATGGGTATCATTGGTGGGGTTGTGACCTTGCTCAGTATCTGACATGCATGCATGTGCAGTGGCATTCATACTCACCAAGTAGCCATTTATCGCCATGCCGCCCAGCTTCTAGGTCCCGGCTTAGGGTGGACATTCGGTAAATGAAGCTGTCGTGGGTGGACCCGGGATAGTTGGCATATACTGAGGTGATGATTCCCTTGGCATTACATACTACCTGCACGTTGATGGAATGCCAGTGCTTGCGGTTCCTATAGATGTGCTCAGATGCCCTGGGGGGACGTAGAGCCACATGGGTGCAGTCGATGGCACCTAGCACTTTGGGGAATCGTGCCACACCGTAAAAATACACGGGTGGCAGCATGCCTTTCTGCAGGTGTTCTGGGCAGGTATATGTGCCTGCGGACTGATGGGCGTGCAGTGATGATGTTCAAGACCTGGTGTAGGCAGCGTGACTGCGTGGCCTGTGACACCCCACCCACTATGGCACTTGTCCGCTGAAATGATCCACTGGCTAAGAAGTGCAGTACATTGAGGAACTTCTCCAGGGGGCTGAGTGCTTGGGAGCACAGGGTGGGTGATGTGAGGTCATCCTCCCACTCACTCACCAGGTCCAGTATCATGTGTGGTGGAAACCTGTACCTCCCATACACCTGGTCATCAGGTATCCCAAAAAGGCTGGTTCTGGGTGTGAAAATTCTGGCCCTGACTATCCTCCTCCTCCTCCTTTGGTACCCCACGGCCACTGCTGCTAGGAACGGTATATTCATCCTGGCGTCTGAGCTTGTTAGTTTTTTGCGCGCAAATTTATGCATCGCGGGTCGACGTATGCCTGCTTCCTACTGGAGTACGTGTTTCTTTGCGCGTGCTGTAGGCGGGCGTGTGAAACTTCCCGCGCACCCCTGAAATCCACGTACCCAGGCCAATAGCGTGTGGAAATTCCCGCGCACCCCGGAATACATGTGCGCTGATGTACTCGCGTGTGTAAGTCCCCGCGCACCCCTGAAATACACGTACATAGGCCAATCGCGTGTACGCGCACTTTTGTCCAATTACACGCGATGACACTCTGACGTGCAGTCTTTCCACGTGTGCTCCGTCATCACGTGCTATGAGCGAAACATCCGTGCAGGTCACGTCACAGACGCGCTTACGCGCTGAGAGCCTTTGGTCCAATAGAATCGCGTATGCGTGCTGACGTGCTTACGTGCTAAGGGCCTTTCCTCGAATTTCACGCTGACGTGCAGGATTTTCACGTGCCAAATCACTCCGTATCAAGCTGGCCACGCAAAAACACACGGAAGACCACGCTCCTGCCCAGAAGGACGAATTACTGCCCCCCAGTGCCCCGAGCAGCCTCCCACATGCCATCTGCTGCTGCCTGCCTGCCTGCCTGCTGCCACCGTGCCCTGCCATTTGGTGCCTGCACATCAGCCATCTGCAGGGGTCCAGTTGCTGTGTCCACCCCTGCTGGAACAGAAGACTCCCGACTGGGATAACATCGCTCCACAGCCCAGCCCCAGGCTTCCCACCCACTCCTGCCTCTGGGGTTGCCATGTCGGGCACTTCGACATCTGGCACCAGTGGCAACCCCAGGCCAGAGGGGCAGAGGGGCACCAGCTTCACTGCCACCGAAGTTGGTGTCCTGGTGGAGCATGTCCTGGGGCAGTATGATGCCCTCTTTGGATCGTCCCGCGCCATCAAGGAAGGACGGGAGAGGATCTGGGCCGACTGTGTGGTTGCCATCAACGCGGAGTGGGTGGCAACCCGCAACGTCCAGAAGATCAAGAAGCGCTGGGAGGACTTGAGCTCCAGGACCCTCGTGAAGGCCCGGCGCCTTGTGGAGGGGGGCCGGGGCCGCATGAGTTCCATCCAGATGAGGGTCCTGGAACGCGTAAGCCCAGCGCTCCACGCCCAGATCCTTGAGAGGGAGACCTGTCTGGAGTTGAGCGGTAAGTGGCCAAGCATTGCTGTGTGAGACAGGGCATGTTGCGGTGTGCTGGTTGTCTGATACTTGCCTGTATGTGTGACATAGGCCATGTACGCATGTATGTGTGCAGGGACATCATGGTAATGCATGTGCGACCAGTGATGTGTGAACCACATGGTTGTTGCATGTGTTTAAATGCGACATGGGGAGCCCTATGCAGATTTTACACATGAGAGCATGCCAGTCTCTGTTCCTGGGCATGGGTGGGGGTGAGGGATGGGTGCTGATGCCAGGTACATATATGGTAGCCATGTCTGTGTGCCTGACCTGCGGCTCTGTGACTTGTGAATGCCATGGATGCATGACACATGTCTGTGACAATGCACAGATTCACTGATGCAGCCTAGTTATCCTTGTATCCGCTGTGTTTGGGGTGTATGAGGCCAGATGGATGTGACTGAGGTGAAGTGTCTGCATGTGATAGGCATGACCCATGATGCATGTGAGTTCCATATCATTGTATGTTTCGGGAGTCCATTGGACATGTATGGAAATGTCCATGGCATGCACCATGCCTGTTACTGTGTGTGTTTTGCCTGGACTGACCCATGTGTTGTGGAGGGACATGATGGAAGTGTACTTTGACAGTGGTACTCATCTGCTATTGCTTCCTGTCTAGGGGACCATTGTACAGTACCCTGATGCTTGTGTTCTATGTCTCCCTCTACGCAGCAGCTAGTGAAGAAGAGGGCGGAGACAGTGCTGTGGAGGAAGGTGGCGGGGATGCCCCCACGGCTGCAGCGGAAGGGGTGGGTGAGCCCCCACAGGGGCCTGCTATGGCGGAAGACGGTGAGGAGCCATCCAGGTTGGTGGTTTCCACAGAGGACGGTGAGGCGCACATGGGGCCTGGTGGGGGCATCCCTGCTGGTGCAAGTGGTGCAGTCCAGGGGCAGGGGCAGGAGGCAGCACAGGTCACCGTGGAGGGGCCTGTGCATGTCGCTGTCCCTGACCCTGTGAGTGCACCACCATGCACCAGCAGGGATACCCCGTCCCAGGCCGGTCCGCAGGTAGAGGGGATGTCCATGTCACCTGACTCCCCTCTACCTGTGGACGAGGGGACCGGTGGCCGTATGGAGAAGGTCCTGATTGGGGTCGTGATGCGCGCGGGTGCAATTCGTGATGACGTGCGTGCTTCCCGGAAGGAGCACGCACGTCATCACGAAGAGCACCGTGCCGACGTGGCCCAATTGGGATCTTCCATGTTCGGGGGTTTCCTGCATGTGTCGGCCAATCTGGCGGCCCTCTCCTCCTCTGTGGAGGCTATACGCCGGTCGTTCTCCTTGCCGTCTTCCGGCCCAGATGCCACCAGGGCCCCCTGTGGACCTGCCCTGACCAATGCAGCCAGCTCGGTGGGGATCCCATCCCTGCCACAGTCGGGAGTCGGAGGTCCAGCAGGGGTGGACACGACAGCAACTGTACCCCAGCAGATGGAGGATGTGCCGGCATCATCAGGCAGGGCACGTGCACGACGGTGTCGGTGGATTCCATTAGCCTGGATGCCGTCGTGCTGGCAGAGGCGGTTGCGTCGGAGGCAGCAGCAGAGTCAAAGTGGGAGGCATCATGGCTCGGGGCCATCAACATCGGGGAGGCAGGCATCTGCCAGAGGGCAGGAGGACCCAGGACGGGAAGTGTCTTCCGTGTGGCTGCGGTTGGGCCAGCAGATAGGTGCGGAGCGGCGGCGGGTGAAAGAGGCGCGGCTCACGATGGTCAGGGCGGAGAACTCCATGCGGAGGGCCCTGAGGCGGGCTGAGTGCCTCGAGGCAATCCGCAGGGGGTTGGAGGAGCAGATGGCGTCGTCCCTGCGGACCCTCGGGGCCATGGAACAGGACCGCCTCCGGGACATCGAAGAGGAGTTTGATGATGCCCTGGCCCGGAACACCACGGAGTGAGCCACTGGACTTGCCCGCAGCCTTGGTATATAGTTCTTTAGTTTTAGGTTTCCTTTGTTTCTTCTTATGATTTGGAGTTGACAGACACTGCTCCACTTTTTGTATATAGTTGCATTTTAGTTAGGGTTTTTTGTAGGTTTCCTTTGTTCAGTTGGGCTCATGGACCCTTGGATGTTTTGTACATAGTTCTTCATTGGATTGTTTTATTTTTTTTGTTTTTATTTATTCACCATGGAGCAATGGTCTTTGCATTTATTTTTCTCTCTTGGATTGATTTTATTTTTAATGTGACTTTGGACAACATTTTTTTGAATTTGGATTTGTAGTTTTAATTTTTTTTGATGGACATGCAGTTTATCTTTTTTTATTGCCATTGTAGTTTGTTTCATTTCATTTGCATTGAATTTTTTTAAATACGATTTTGTTTTCATACTTCACTGTGTGGTATCATCTCATTGGTTTCATGCATGTCATGTTGGGTGTTTTCCCATTCAATTGCAACCATTGTGTGTGACGGACATGGGTTCATTTGCTTTATGAACATTGGGGGTGTAACATGTAATTTCCATTTCCATGTGGGTGAATGGGTTACTTGGTAGGGCCTTTTGGCTGTGGAGGCTGACCATAACGCACATGATTGGGGATTGTGAGGACCTGGGTGCAGGGGGACATGAGTGGGGGCCTGGTGGAGGCTGTACCTGCACTGCTGGGGGGTGGGGTTGCAGGGAGACATGAGTGGGGGCCTGGTGGAGGCTGCCCCTGGTGGCTGGGGGGTGGGGGTGGTGGGAGACATGAGTGGAGGCCTGGTGGAGGCTGCCCACAGTGCTGGGGGGTGGGGTGGGTGGGAGACATGGGTGGGAGCCTGTTGGGGGCTGCCCCTGCACTGCTGGGGGGTGGGGTGCAGGGAGACATGAGTGGGGGCCTGGTGGAGGCTGCCCCGGGTGGCTGGGGGGTGGGGGTGGTGGGAGACATGAGTGGGGGCTTGGTGGAGGCTGCCCCTGCACTGCTGGAGGTGGGGGTGATAGGGGACATGAGTGGAGGCCTGGTGGAGGCTGCCCCTGCACTGCTGGGGGGTGGGGGTGATAGGGGACATGAGTGGGGGCCTGGTGGAGGGTGCCCCTCAGTGCTGGGGGGAGTGGCGGTGGGAGACATGAGTGGGGGCCTGGTGGAGGCTGCCCCTGGTGGCTGGGGGGTGGGGGTGGTGGGAGACATGGGTGGGGGCCTGGTGGAGGCTGCCCCTGCACTGCTGGGGGTGGGGGTGATAGGGAACATGAGTGGGGGCCTGGTGGAGGCTGCCCCTGCACTGCTGGGGGGGTGGGGGTGATAGGGGACATGAGTGGGGGCCTGGTGGAGGCTGCCCCTGCACTGCTGGGGGTGGGGGTGATAGGGGACATGGGTGGGGGCCTGGTGGAGGCTGCCCCTGCACTGCTGGGGGGTGGGGTGATAGGGGACATGAGTGGGGGCCTGGTGGAGGCTGCCCCTGCACTGCTGGGGGGTGGGGGGTGGAAGACATGAGTGGGGGGCTGGTGGAGGCTACCCCACAGTGCTGGGGGGTGGGGTGGGTGGGAGACATGAGTGGGGGCCTGGTGGAGGCTGCCCCTGCACTGCTGGGGGTGGGGGTGCAGGGAGACATGAGTTGGACATGAGTGGGGGCCTGGTTGAGGCTGCCCCTGCCCTGCTGGGGGGTGGGGGTGCAGGGAGACATGCGTGGGCGCTGGTGGAGGCTGCCCCTGGTGGCTGGGGGGTGGGGGTGGTGGGAGACATGAGTGTGGGCCTGGTGGAGGCTGTACCTGCACTGCTGGGGGGTGGGGTGGTGGTAGACATGGGTGGGAGCCTGGTGGGGGCTGCCCATGGTGGCTGGGGGTGGGGGTGGTGGGAGACATGAGTGGGGGCCTGGTGGAGAGTGCCCCACAGTGCTGGGGGGTGGGGTGGGTGGGAGACAAGAGTGGGGGCCTGGTGGAGGCTGCCCCACAGTGCTGGGGGGTGGGGTGGGTGGGAGACATGAGTGGGGGCCTGGTGGAGGGTGGCCCACAGTGCTGGGGGGTGGGGTGGGTGGGGGACATGAGTGGGGGCCTGGTGGAGGCTGCCCCTGCACTGCTGGGGGGTGGGGGTGATAGGGGACATGAGTGGGGGCCTGGTGGAGGGTGCCCCTCAGTGCTGGGGGGGTAGGGGGTGGGAGACATGAGTGGGGGCCTGGTGGAGGCTGCCCCACAGTGCTGGGGGGTGGGGTGGGTGGGAGACATGAGTGGGGGCCTGGTGGAGGGTGCCCCACAGTGCTGGGGGGTGGGGTGGGTGGGAGACATGAGTGGGGGCCTGGTGGAGGCTGCCCCTGCACTGCTGGGGGGTGGGGGTGGTGGGAGACATGGGTGGGAGCCTGGTGGGGGCTGCCCATGGTGACTGGGGGGTGGGGGTGGTGGGAGACATGAGTGGGGGCCTGGTGGAAGCTGCCCCTGCACTGCTGGGGGGTGGGGGTGGTGGTAGACATGGGTGGGAGCCTGGTGGGGGCTGCCCATGGTGGCTGGGGGGTGGGGGTGGTGGGAGACATGAGTGGGGGCCTGGAGGAGGCTGCCCCGGCACTGCTGGGGGGTGGGGGTGATAGGGGACATGAGTGGGGCCTGGTGGAGGCTGCCCCACAGTGCTGGGGGGTGGGGTGGGTGGTCGACATGGGTGTGAGCCTGCTGGGGGTTGCCCCTGCACTGCTGGGGGGGTGGGGGTGCAGGGAGACATGAGTGGGGGCCTGGTGGAGGCTGCCCCGGGTGGCTGGGGGTGGGGGTGGTGGGAGACATGAGTGGGGGCCTGGTGGAGGCTGCCCCTGCACTGCTGGAGGTGGGGGTGATAGGGGACATGAGTGGAGGCCTGGTGGAGGCTGCCCCTGCACTGCTGGGGGGTGGGGTGATAGGGGACATGAATGGGGGCCTGGTGGAGGGTTCCCCTCAGTGCTGGGGGAGTGGGGGGTGGGAGACATGAGTGGGGGCCTGGTGGAGGCTGCCCCTGGTGGCTGGGGGGTGGGGGTGGTGGGAGACATGAGTGGGGGCCTGGTGGAGGCTGCCCCCGCACTGCTGGGGGTGGGGGTGATAGGGGACATGAGTGGGGGCCTGGTGGAGGCTGCCCCTGCACTGCTGGGGGGTGGGGGTGATAGGGGACATGAGTGGGGGCCTGGTGGAGGCTGCCCCTGCACTGCTGGGGGTGGGGGTGATTTGGGACATGAGTGGGGGCCTGGTGGAGTCTGCCCCTGCACTGCTGGGGGGTGGGGGTGATAGGGGACATGAGTGGGGGCCTGGTGGAGGCTGCCCCTCAGTGCTGGGGGGGGTGGGGGGTGGGAGACATGAGTGGGGGGCTGGTGGAGGCTGCCCCACAGTGCTGGGGGGTGGGGTGGGTGGGAGACATGAGTGGGGGCCTGGTGGAGGCTGCCCCTGCACTGCTGGGGGTGGGGGTGCAGGGAGACATGAGTTGGACATGAGTGGGGGCCTGGTGGAGGCTGCCCCTGCCCTGCTGGGGGGTGGGGGTGCAGGGAGACATGAGTGGGGGCCTGGTGGAGGCTGCCCCTGGGGGGTGGGGGTGGTGGGAGACATGAGCGTGGGCCTGGTGGAGGCTGTCCCTGCACTGCTGGGGGGTGGGGCGGTGGTAGACATGGGTGGGAGCCTGGTGGGGGCTGCCCATGGTGGCTGGGGGTGGGGGTGGTGGGAGACATGAGTGGGGGCCCGGTGGAGAGTGCCCCACAGTGCTGGGGGGTGGGGTGGGTGGGAGACATGAGTGGGGGCCTGGTGGAGGCTGCCCCACAGTGCTGGGGGGTGGGGTGGGTGGGAGACATGAGTGGGGGCCTGGTGGAGGGTGCCCCACAGTGCTGGGGGGTGGGGTGGGTGGGAGACATGAGTGGGGGCCTGGTGGAGGCTGCTCCTGCACTGCTGGGGGGTGGGGGTGATAGGGGACATGTGTGGGGGCCTGGTGGAGGGTGCCCCTCAGTGCTGGGGGGGTGGGGGGTGTGAGACATGAGTGGGGGCCTGGTGGAGGCTGCCCCACAGTGCTGGGGGGTGGGCTGGGTGGGAGACATGAGTGGGGGCCTGGTGGAGGATGCCCCACAGTGCTGGGGGGTGGGGTGGGTGGGAGACATGAGTGGGGGCCTGGTGGAGGCTGTCCCTGCACTGCTGGGGGGTGGGGGTGGTGGGAGACATGGGTGGGAGCCTGGTGGGGGCTGCCCATGGTGACTGGGGGGTGGGGGTGGTGGGAGACATGAGTGGGGGCCTGGTGGAGGCTGCCCCTGCACTGCTGGGGGGTGGGGGTGGTGGTAGACATGGGTGGGAGCCTGGTGGGGGCTCCCCATGGTGGCTGGGGGGTGGGGGTGGTGGGAGACATGAGTGGGGGCCTGGTGGAGGCTACCCCGGCACTGCTGGGGGTGGGGGTGATAGGGGACATGTGTGGGGCCTGGTGGAGGCTGCCCCGGCAGTGCTGGGGGTGGGGGTGATAGGGGACATGTGTGGGGCCTGGTGGAGGCTGCCCCTGCACTGCTGGGGGTGGGGGTGGGTGGGAGACATGAGTGGGAGCCTGGTGGAGGGTGCCCCACAGTGCTGGGGGGTGGGGTGGGTGGGAGACATGAGTGGGGGCCTGGTGGAGGCTGTCCCTGCACTGCTGAGGGGTGGGGGTGCAGGGAGACATGAGTTGGACATGAGTGGGGGCCTGGTGGAGGCTGCCCCTGGTGGCTGGGGGTGGTGGGAGACATGAGTGGGGGCCTGGTGGAGGCTGCCCCTGCACTGCTGGGGGTGATGGGAGACATGAGTGGGGGCCTTGTGGAGGCTGCCCCTGCACTGCTGGGGGATGGGGGGGTGGTAGACATGGGTGGGAGCCTGGTGGGGGCTGCCCATGGTGGCTGGGGGGGTGGGGGTGGTGGGAGACATGAGTGGGGGCCTGTTGGAGGCTGCCCCTGGTGGCTGGTGGGTGGGGGTGGTGGGAGACATGAGTGGGGGCCTGGTGGAGGCTGCCCCTGGTGGCTGGGGGGTGGGGGTGGTGGGAGACATGAGTGGGGGCCTGGTGGAGGCTGCCCCTGCACTGCTGGGGGGTGGGGGTGGTGGGAGACATGAGTGGGGGCCTGGTGGAGGCTGCCCCTGCACTGCTGGGGGGTGGGGGTGATGGGAGACATGAGTGGGGGCCTGGTGGAGGCTGCCCCTGCACTGCTGGGGGTGGGGGTGGTGGGAGACATGTGTGGGGGCCTGGTGGAGGCTGCCCCTGCACTGCTGGGGGGTGGGGGTGATGGGAGACATGAGTGGGGGCCTGGTGGAGGCTGCCCCTGCACTGCTGGGTGGTGGGGGTGCTGGGTGACATGAGCAGGTGTGCGTGGTAGTCCCCTGTGGTGTCGGCTGCCTGCTGGGGCCGTGGAGGGTGTACAGGGAATACCTGGGAGCACCCAGCCAAATTGCATGTAGAATTTCTCTCGTACCCCTGAAATACACGTACCCAGCCAAATCGCGTGTGGAAATTCCTGCGCACGTACCCGGCCAAATCGCGTGTGGAACTTCCCGCGCACCCCTGAAATCCACGTACCCTGCCAAATCGTGTGTGAAACTTCCCGCGCACCCCTGAAAACCACGTACCCAGCCAAATCGCATGTGGAAATTCCCGTGCACGTACTCGGGCAAATCGCGTGTGGAACTTCCCACGCACCCCTGAAATCCACGTATCCTGCCAAATCGCGTGTGAAACTTCCCACGCACCCCTGTAATCCACGTACCCAGCCAAATCGCGTGTGAAACTTCCCCGCGCACCCCTGAAATCCACGTACCCAGCCAAATCGCGTGTGGAAATTCCCATGCATGTACCCGGCAAAATCGCCTGTGGAACTTCCCGCGCACCCCTGAAATCCACGTACCCTGCCAAATCGCGTGTGAAACTTCCCGCGCACCCCAAAATACACACACACATTATTTTTCAGTCAGCGGGTGTCCGTGTTTGTGGGTACCCCTTTGCACGTCATTTGTCCTGGAGGGCCACAGTATAGGACATTCATCATAGCTGTATATAGGTGCTATTTGTTGGCGCACCTTTTGGCGCACATTTATTACAGGCGCAGAGACGCTACCGCCTGCTTTCTTGTGGCGGTCGTGTTTGTGCCTGTGCGCTGGTTTGACCGTGCGCTGTTTTGCCCTATTCGATTCCATGAATACGTGTTGTAGGCGAGCGTGTGGGCGTTCCGCGCACTTGCACCCTGTACTTCCCCCGTGACGCCCACATTTTGGCAAGTTGTTCCCCATTCTGAGTGTTACGCCCCGTGTTCCGCCTACTTTTGTTGTGTGCGCCACGCTATGTGCGATTTTCGCTGTGGCTTGTGCGATTTTCGCTGTGACCTGGCGCACGCCGTTAGATGGCCTGTGCGCCAACGTGCGCCGCGCACTTTTTTAGCACACATCCGATGCTTTTCTCACGCACGGCCTTCCATGAATCGATGTGCGCTGCTTTTCGTGCGAATTTCGCACTTGCACTGCGATTTTCGCTATTCCACTGCGAATCGGACGTTTTTGGCCACTTGCGCCGCGCTAATTATTCCATGAATCGGCCTGAAAATGTTCCCATGCCCAATGATAAATCCTGCACTGTGTACAGAAGGACAGTGGGCAGATTCCTCTTCCTTTCCTCCATTCCTTCCCACTGTAAGCAATTACACAATTTTACCCATTCACTTTAGATACCCAGAAAGGGAATCATTGGATTTTTATATCTGAGTCCTAAGGTAACAGTGATGTGCAAACCATCTGTTGACTCATGGCAATCTCTGACAGAGCGGCTGACATGAATATATCGCACTTAAACCATAAACACATAAACTAACAATTGAATTTGTCTTATATATTGTGACAGAGTCAAGGACCTGACCCTGTTAAAAAAGGATGATGATCCCTCTCATCCTGGTGCAGGAGGCAAACAGAGTACTTTCCAGAGCCAGTCCTGCCCCAGCGGCGGGGTGCGTTAGTTGGGAGGGCCCCAGGCTGTGTCCTGTCTATCTGTGGCCCCCTAAATGATTAAAGTACCACTTTTACTCGTACTATATCTGCTGTACAACATTCTGGCCAGTGTCTTTTCTCTTTTTCCCCCTGGGACTATGAGTACAGCTCACTGGAGAGAGAGGCGGCAACACACAGAACAGATGAGGAACGTTGCGGACATCATATGAATTGTGAAATAGACTGTACCTTTCGTGGGCCACCATTGCCAAATGCAGCAGACCCACATACGTAAAGTGGGAGGTTTAAAGTCTGTTATATGTTCCCCAAACCTGTAACCCAGCCCCTGGGGAAAAGGAAGCCAGCTATTGGCCCAGGGAATCAGCTGAGGGGGAGAACCAATGGAAGGGCTAGGGATAAAATAGGGCACTGGTGAGGCCAAGGGAGGAGAAGGCAGACCAAGAGACCAGGAGGGGGAAGGATGGCACAGAGGAGAGTGGAGGAATATTACTGCTATTTACTCTAAAACTCTTAATATTCATCTACTGCAAATCCCGGAAATTCCTGGATGTGAGATATTACACATCAAACTGCAAATTAATCCAAATCTTTCATATCATTTTTCTTGTCTATATCGTCCAATCGAACATATGTCTTGTTTCAAATAGAACCTTATTGAAGCTATTGAATCATTTATGACCACGAATTCCACCAATATCATATTGGGAGTCTTCAATCTGGGATACCTGGATTCTAATGATAAAGAAGCAGCGGATTGCTTAGCTAATTTCGAAGATCTCACTTTTTGTCAATTAGTGAGGGGCACTACACATGAAAAGGGGTAAACTATCGACTGGATATTAGCTAATAGTGAGGTTATCACACAGATTATCCTGCCTAAATACCCCTGGTCTGATCACTCTGTGATACATTTTTACTTAATCATGCATGGAAAATGGCGACCCCCCCAAGGCTAGCGCAACTAAGATCTTGTGCTGCAATCATGCTCACATCATTAAAGAGAGATTCCTTTTTAGAGAAATCCCTGGAACAAAAGATCATTTGTTATCATTCCTCCTTGATGGATGCGTTGGACCTCCCTTCCCACCCCCCACCCCTCCGCGCCTCCCAAGACCAAAAACGATCAGACCACATAAAAACCTGACCGTTGATACTACACTCATAAAAAACCTCTGCAGGTCCAAGCGCCAAGCGGAAATAAAATGGCGCATGTCTGGTCTTGCTGAACACAAGCAAGAATGGGTCTCTGTACAAGCCCAATATAAAGCCGCGCTATTGGCTTCCAAGAAGAAGTTCTATTGTTTAATTTGCTGCGTTACTTATAGAAGGGGCATGCTGTTCCGTCTCTAGCCCTCCTTCATCTCCTGAGTGGTGCAATAAACTAATGGATCATTTCGTGCACAAAATCAAAAAGATTAGGGAAGCCATTGTAGGTAAAACGCCAATGAGTCAGTCCACGAAGGTTCTAAAACAGTCTGAAGAATTACCAAAAACAGAATTGACCCTGATCCCTCAATTTTCCTTTCGCCCATTACAGTCAAAGAAGATGGAGAAATCATTCAGGTGTTAAAAGCCACCAATTGTGCAAGTGATATCTGCCATGGAAAAATAAAAAATTAGACCTTTGCTACCAGTCTCATTCCAGAGTCACTGAAGGACACATGCATCACATCCATCATCAAAAAGGCCACCCTTGACCCAGACGATCCTGCGAATTATCGCCCAATTACTAACGTAAGCTTCCTTGTAAAAATTCTACATAAAATTGTACATATTCAAATTCAGCTCTTTGTTGCTACACATGACCTACTTGCAGTATATCAATCAGGCTTTAGAGATATGCACAGTACAGAAACATCTATGATAGATATTCAGTCTAATATGCTGGAAATGCTCGATTTATTTATTTATTGTTTTTAGTTCTTGTAGAGGGCTACACGCCCATAGGCCTCAGAGCGCACACAAAAGGACAAACTAAGTGGTCAAACATGAAGGGGCCCAAAAAAAGCATCTAATCGATGAAGGCAAAGCAGGGCTGCTGAGGTTCTTAGACCTCTCAGCCGCCTTTGTTGTATTAGACCACAATATACTTATGGTACAACTATTTTTATTTATTTATTTTGGATTTGTATAGCGCACTACAGCCCACGGGCATCGAGGCGCTGCAAGGAAATGTATGCAGGCTTGCTTCAGGGTTACAGGAGAGCAGCCCAGGGTTGATACAATTTGCTTAGTTACAGTGAGTTAGTGGACATGTTCACAGGTTGCATTGCAAGATACAGTACATAGTATGAGAACAATAGTAGGCAGAATACACAGTGCAAGCTTGAAGGGGGAGGCCAATCATACAAAGCTACTGACTTTAATCTGAGTCAACTCTCTTTTAACTGGTTTAACTCCTTTCTGCAAGGAAAGTACTGGGCCAATCATAATCTAAGGTTCGCCCTATCATGAAGCGAGTACCACAGGGCGCTTGTTCATCACTTTGTATATCAAGCCACTTCACGACTTGTTCTGGAAGAGGAAAATCACATTTCTAAACTATGCTGATGACACACAACGGCTGCTCGCGTTGTCTGGTTATAAGGCTGCTGACACCTGCCTGATCAACGAGACCTTCAGTGTGGTCAGCGGTTGGATGAAAGACAACTGGCTCTGTCTGAATGGTCTGAAAACGGAGCTATTGTTGGCTACCCCAACCTTACCCGAGAATCTGGGAAATGCCTATACCTTTCTATCATTGGTCTCCTACTCTACTGCCGTAATGAAAAAAGCTAAGTCACTGGCCCGTTCTCTCAGCTCACATACCTGCTACTGTCAGTGCCTGCCATTATTACACCCGACTGCTTCGACAGATCCAGCCCTCTTTCCAGATACCAATGCTGCCATCATCGCCAGAGCGACTGTTGGAAGTAAATTAGACTATGGAAATGCCCTGTTGTTGGGGGCTCCTGCATATGGAATAGCGCGAGTCCAAGTGGTGCAGAAAGTGGCCACCAGAACAGTGGCCAATGCTGACAGACGCTCTCATATCTCGCCAGCTTTAAAGAAACTCCATTGGCTGCCAATAGCGCAGAGGATCAAGTTAAAAACTTTACCATCAACTATAAATGTTTATATGGCAAAGCACCTGACTATCTCAAGGAACGCCTTCAATGGCACATGCCTTCCCTTGCCTGGCACTCTGGCTCACAGCAGCTGTGGCTCCGCAAGTGCATTAAGCGCATTCGAGCAGGGAGCAGATCCCTACAATTTCTCGCTCCTGCATTATGAAATAAATTGCCAATGTGCGTTAGATCTGGATCTGTTCTCACCACTTTCAGGAAAAAATTGACAGCCTTCCTTTTTTTCTGAATCTTTCACGTAGACATATTTAAAAATGTGCCAATAGCTTTCTTCCCCAGTTATGATGGTTTTCTCTATGTTATGTCTGGATGTCTGTCTTTTATTTGTTGAAGTGCTTTGACTCCTAAGGATTTAAGCGCTATATAAATAAAATATAATCATTAAATAGAGCGCATATGCAAGGTGTGGTATTGGAGAAAGTGGTAATTAAGGGTCAGAATGTTTGGAAGGAAATTGAATGCGATTAAGAGAGTGCATAGAAGTGAGTGGTAGTGAGTGGAAAAGGGGCCTGTGAAAGGGAAAGGAGTGTAACTGGAGGAGAGGGTATAGCTGGAGTGTAGAGTAGTAGCGGGAGAGAGTAGGAGAGTGTAGTGGATACAACGGAGTAGTGACGAGTGGTGGGAGGAGAGTGAGTAGAGGCAAATAGAGCAGAGGATAGAGGTAAGGAGTAGAGGAGAGCAAGAACATTGGAGGGAAATCACAGGGAGAGAGAAGAGAGAGAAAGTGGGAGTAAGAGCACAGAGGAGAGTAGAAGGAAGGAAAGGAGACAGAGAGAAGATCAGTGTGAAAAATACAAGGGTGTGAAAGGGAAGAACAGGTGGACAATTGAAAGGCACCTATTCCAGCTGTTATTATCATTGTTATTCTTGTGGGACCGCTGGAGAGGGTGACAGCTAAATAAGGTGGTTGGCCTTAGGCTGTCACAGCTAGCCAGTCAGTCTTTAAATAGTAGGGGTTACCATTCTCTAGTGACCATGGGATTTAGGGATGCATGGTCTAAGGAGAGAACGATCCAATTGAGACGAGAAAGAGAGAGAAAGACGGACAGCCTTTAGTGAGGCCAGCTGTGATATGTGGTGTCATCGTGGGATCGTTCTGACTCCGATACAGAAGTCACCCCTCCCAAGGGAGATGTTGAGGACAGTGCGACTGAGTAAGATTGCCAGAGTTTAAACCAGAGCAACCCCGAGCGCCTCGGGAAGTGATCTGTGTGTAGATAAAGAGGTGATAGTTCCACCCAAGGCAAGGTCCAAGTCAAAACTGGTCTGAATGTAGAAGAACCCAAAGGGACATATGGGAAGATTGCACCCAAATCAGGATTGGCCCATAAACACTCCATGGTTGTGGGATTTGGAGTCATTGATGAGAGCAACAGAGGGGAGGTGAAGGTAGTTCTATTTAACCAGGGAAGCATTGCCTATGTTAGAAAACCCAGCCAGCCTATAGCACAGCTGGTGTGTGAGAAGATCTGCGTCCCAAAGACTGAAGAACTGAGAGTTGTTGATAACACCAAGCGAGGCGCAGCTAGGCTTGGGGAAATGACTGAGGCACAGAGAGAGGACTCCATTCCCCTGGGAGGTCACGCATCAGTGGCTTTTTCCAAAAAGTTAGAGAATGGATCTTTTCCAGGTACAGGCTCATAAGAACTTAGTCTCAGAGGCTGAGAGCGGAACTATGAAGACACCTAATTTCCTCGACAGGAAAGGGTACCTGTGCCAAGAGGGTGTGAATCTAAAGGGGGGCGGATCCAATTATTACCATCTCTTGGTCCCGTAGCAATTCCCAGTTTGGAGTTTGCCCACTTCACCCTGACAGTTGGACACCTGGGCCTAGAGAAGATGTAGAAAAAACATTCTAAGCAGGTTCTAATGGCCCGGTCTGTATGCCCAAGTCAAACAGTTCTGTACAGTCCGCCCCTTCTGCCAGAAAACTTTGCCTAAGGATGTGCCCAGGGCCCCCTCCAACCATTATCGATCCTTGATATCCCTTTTAACAGAATTGGCATGAACATTATGGGGCCCCTAGAGCCCTCCAGAGAAGTGAACAGATATATCGTAGAGACACTGGGTTATGATACCAGGTATCCATAGGCTTTTCTCTTGAGAAGCAACAATACCAAGGCTATTCTCAAAGTACTCATCCCATTCTTTAACCGAGTCGGCTTCCGACCAGACATTCTCTCTGACCAAGCCAGCAGTTTCATGTCTAAGCTGATGGGTGAGATTAACAACCTTATAAAGATTAAGACCATTTTAAGGCTCTCCTTCAAGCTTCCATCTCCATCCTCCTCTTCGTCCTCTCTCACCCCCTGACTGTCTGACTGCCATTCAGAAATGGTGTGCTGCCAATGATCTCTGCCTTAATGCCAGTAAGACTGAGATCCTTTCCATTGGGACCCCAGCTCCCACCTTCCCTCCCTCCCTCTGGCTGCCCTCTATGCGCCCCCTCCCCTAATCCTCCTGTGAGGCAAAACATCTTGGTGTCATCTTTGATTCCCCTCTCTCCTCACATTGCAAACCTTGCCTCACCTTCCCCCAGATACTCAATGTCTCCAGAGGTCTGGTCCTTTCTAGGCTTGACTACTGTAACAACCTCTTGCTTAATCTTCCTTCATCCTCCCTTTGATCCCTTCAACTAATTCAGAATAGGACGGCAAGACTTATTCTTGGCCTCAAGCCCAGGGACTGCATCTCTCCTGCCCTAATTTCTCTCCACTAGCTCCTGATTGCTGCTTGGATCGAATTCAAGACCCTCTGCAGCATCCACAAGGCTTTCTGGGGTCCGAGACCCTGCTACATCCACCTCTCTCTCCCTAAATAGCTCTGTGCTAGACCACGTCGGTCTGCTAGCTACAACTCTGCGAATCCGTCGCTTCTATGAGCAGAGTGTGGCATAGATGTCTCTCCTGTGCAGGCACCTCCCTCTGGAATGGTCTCCCTCCCCTCTCAGGCTTGAGCTGGATCGCCTTGAGTTACAGAAGACCCTCAAGACCTTCCTTTTCTCCTACTCTTTCTCTGTCCCCCTCCCCTGTCAACTCTTTCCTCCTCCTCTATGACTAGCTTCCTGGTTCCCTCCAAGTACTACAGGGTCCCAGGCCCTATTCACCCAGTCCTCCCCCCTTCCCTGTGCTTATCTGCTTTCCATGGCACTTGCCTTTGGCCTCCTCGTAACACCTGCACTTCGCCCCTTCACCTTTCCCTTCCCACCTTAGCACTTTATTTGGCTCAGACCTGCACTTCCCTCCTCCCACATTCCCTTGCACTTCTTGTTCTGCACTTACATGATCCGAATGTCAGAAGGCCTAGTAGGACCTTATTGTATCTTTCTCTCTTGTCCCCCCGCTTTTTTGTCTTGTGGCACCTTGAAACACCACTTGTATAGGCACTTTGCAAATAGCCAATAAATAAAATTAAAATAAAATTAGGTTCCTGAGAATGTTGGTGTACCATTATCAGACAAAGGGCTGGTGGAGAGGTTTAACCAGACACTGAAGAACATCCTGAGAAGGTTGATCACTGAGGATGGACAGAACTGGGATGACTTAATTCCATGTTCTTTCTTTGCGGTATGAAAAATATGCACTTGTTGTCCACAAGATTCTCTCCTTTTGAGCTGGTGGATGGTCAGAACCCAACAGATGTTTTGGATATCATGAGAGAATAGTGGGAAGGGACGGGGAATTGACAGACCAGGGACCAGGGAATACATGGAGAAGGTATGAAGCCTGGTAAAAGATCCTTTTCAGACAGGCATGCTGAGAGAAAGCATACAACAAAGATGCCAAGCTACACAAGATTGGCTGGTACCTAAACAATAAAACAGATTTTTTATGAAAAATAAAACAGTCTGCATGATACTGGCCACAAATTAATCAAGAGTTGGGGGGAGTGTGACTAAATATAGCCATGGCCTGCCTGGACGCTCAAGGCCTATCAGGAACCCTTAGATTTGATACTATATTAATGAGACATTTACAGGGAGTCTGGTGGCGTCTATCGAGTTTCATGTAGTTAATAGTGGCGACCTAGTAACCCACCACACTAAACAAACAAAACAGATTTGCTGCACGGTGTGCACTAGCACAGTGCAAACTTCCTGCAAGCACACACAACATGTACAGCAGAGGAAGCAGCACAGCAAGCACATTTTAGCTTTCCTGTTTCACTAAGTGGGCTTTGCCTGTTACCATTGGTGTCCCTTGCTGGAGAAGGGATTGATTTAGAAACCTTGGGCAATTACTTTTTTAAAGATGTTATTTTGTTATTGGCAGCGCCTATTCTAACATGTACATTAAGTAATTGGAGTTGTGATGGAAGGTTTTTGACTGAAAACTCGCACACAGCTCCAGCTACCTACGGAATTTCTTATTAGGCAATGAAAGCGAGCAATAATAAAACTCCCCTTCTAAAGCTTAGTTTACAGCTATGATATCTGCTAGTTTGATGCACAAAAAAGAAATTACGATTTTGCCCGGATTTTCAAACTTTATTAACACACTGCACAGCAACAATCTGGAAGTTTGTGTGAAAGGATCTGACACATTGAACAAAGTGTGAGCTCCTTGGCACATAATTTAACCCCCCCCCCCCATCATTTCTCGTCTCCCCCTCCGGAGCCTCTGCACTTAACCAAGGGCCTTGCTGGACCTGACTAGTTTTTGTTCCCCCGTCCCCACACCCCTGTATGTACATATGCATTACCTAAATGTTCTTGGAGCCGTTCATTGTCTGTCCTGCACCCGCCTCCCCCGCCCCACCGTTTCTCGCCTCCCCCTCCCAAGCTTGGTCGCAACTATAACACTTCGTGCCCTTACTCTAGGAGAAGTGTCGTCAGGCCTAGTACTCTAGTTTTCTTTATCTGTTTTGATTATTCGGAAGCACTTCGGCTGTGTATAAGCGCTGTATAAATAAACTATAAATAAATAAACAAATATCACTGGGGGTTGGATGCAAACAACAGGGCGTGCCTAAAAGGGACTTGTGCCCAAGGCCCCATGCCGAGACAGCCGGTGCAAAAAAGCGCAGCGCTTCTTGTTTTCCATTTAAAACACTGCTGCCCATATATATCTCTATACATGTGTGTACGCCCCGCAGTACATCGCTTCGTGTGTCTCAGTTGCAGGGCCGGTGCTAGCACTGGTCATTTGTACCAGTTTACCTTTATGCTCACAGAAACAATAGCCCTTTTCATTGGAAGCGCACAGTCAGAACTATTGGCTTTGGCGACGCTTCTTTTTCTGGGCATACACACCGAGAAAGTCCCTTCCCCGAGGCTGTGCGGCAGGGGGCAGCCTTCTCACTGCATCCCTCCGACTCGAGCATCCTTCCTCCCTGATTGGAGGGGGCGGGGCGGGAGCGGCTTCCTGCGGGAGGAGGCTCCAGTCTATGAGAGGGAGGGAGGGGGGCAGGAGCCTGCTTCCAGGCACCGACCGAGCTGCTCACTTCCTCGGGGTCCCACAGAGGCGATTCGTGTACATGGGAATTTAACGGGTTTATCAGGGAACGATCCGGCTCCGTCGCCGACCCGAGTGTATTTTTTTCGTCTTGTTTCCCCTCTGGAGAAATTTGCATCCAGACAACCGCTTCCTTATCACAGAATTACGGCTCCCGTTCGTGCGAGCTGGTGGAAAATCTTCACCCCGCATATCTACAGGACTCCCCCGGGAGACAAAGGAGAAGCAGGGAGAGGACCCCTTGGCCCTGGTGCTGCTGCTACTGGGGGCGCGGCTGGTGTTGCGGTTACCAGTGGGGGGAACCTCGTGCCCGCGGGGGCCTGCCACCATGATGCTGCTGCCGGGGTCTCTGGTGGTGCTGCTGGTCGCCAGCCACGCTGCTCTGGTGAGTGACATCCCTTGTGCCTGTCTACGCTGTATCTTGCTCTATCTAACGATTCATTTCACAACAATAATAATAATAATGTTGAGCTCACGCCCCCGCGATCTCCATGCAGACCTGTTACAGAGTGGGCGTCCGGAATCTGTCTTTACCTATCCCCAAGCATGCGCACTCGCCGGGCTGGGAAGAGGGGCTGCTATATTGGGTTCGGTGGGAAATACGCCCCCACCCAGCGGAGGGTTCATTACCCATCCATGCAACACTGCATCGCACCCATCTTTCCCTTCAGTGCAACACACCTGCATCCTCCTGGCGCTGGCAACACATGCCATCACCTGATGTGCCTTCAGCCCAGGCGAACCCCTCCCCCACAACACACTCCTGAATTCCTAGACATTACTGCACGGGGCTTCCGCTATCTCGCGTATATTGTAGCCAGCCTCTCGCGCCCTCCCCCTTCATCACTAAAGCATCAGGACCCTTATTTCCTCGCCGAACACCAACACCCCGAACTCTAGGGCATCCTCACCCTACCTTCGCCATGCCCACCGAAACCCTCCATCCCACCCCCTTCCCATTCCCCGTGACCACCTCCCACTTTCTTGGTCCTCCTCATATCCATCACTTGCGTGATCTACTCGGCTACATTCACCCACTCACTAGGTCAGGACACTGCAGCCCCCACAAACCTGTAGCTGGCCATGAACCCGTCGCACCTCGAACCCTTATGGCCCTACCCCACTCCAAACACCCTGTCAGACCTCCGACATCTGCCCCTTGCACTGCTGAACTCCCTGGCCACGGCCTCCGATATACATCGTAGCCCCCTCCAGCACATGCCCACGCAGGCTCCCATGCCCCCCCACTCCACCTGCCGCCCCCCTCGCTCTTGCGCTGGATCTACGCGCGGTAGCAATAGAGGGCAATGATGCCCGTCCAGCCCCATCTCAGCTCCATGGAGGCACCTGTGAGTGAGAGGGGCGCACACACCTTTCCGCTCTGAATCTCTGTGCTGCCTGCACTTAGGGTGCCGACCGAAATTATGCGATTGGATGAAGAGGCTGGTATAGGGACCACACTGTCACCCACTCCCCCCACCCACCTACCGCCGCGTTCCCCGTGTATACACCTCTGATAAAGGAGAGATCGTGTTCAGACTGCTTGTAGCTGCTTCATTTCCGGTTTGGAT
Source organism: Ambystoma mexicanum (assembly GCF_040938575.1). Lineage (NCBI taxonomy): Eukaryota > Metazoa > Chordata > Amphibia > Caudata > Ambystomatidae > Ambystoma > Ambystoma mexicanum. The sequence goes on along the minus strand of NC_090934.1, from coordinate 305,204,676 downwards.
TTGGCAGGCAGCAGCAGTCTCCTTTTTGGGGACTGCCAGCCCCACACCCATCTTCTCATTAGCCGGTTGGATAGGCATTTTAGGGACCCCGCATGCCCGCCTTTCAAATATGTTCGGCTTAGGGTAAATTGGGGGCTGGAGGGGTATTTTCCGCTAATATTGTGATGTTGCATAGTAACCCCCAGGACAGCAGGCGAAGATGTGCTGGATCGCGATACAGGGCTGTCTGAAGATGTGGGGGCTCATTTCAGCAGGACTCTTGAAGGCGCCCACGTGGTGTTTATTTTGTAATCTAGGTTTTTTTTTTTTAAACAGACGCAGCAGGTGGTTAATAGCTGCCGGTTACCGTGGGCCAGCCAGTAAGCAGGGGGCTGACATTAAATGTCCATCTCAAAAGCTATTAATCGCTCTTTGACAGTAGGGTGCCAACTGCAATGTGGTGATGGCCTCAAGGCGCCAGCAAAGGCAGCCTGCAACGTGGGCATGTTAATGTCCCTATATCAAGGAAAATGTGTCACAAGACTGCCAACATTGGGCAGCTTTTAGGACCCCCACCCCAGTGCATCGGAGCCCATTCCAACTGAAAGGCTTGAAAGGCCCCGACCCGTCCCTGTGTAAGAATGACAATCCTGATGCAGGGCCTCTGCTGTATATGGACGGTGCCAGTCTCTCGACTCACACACCTTGTGTGTGAACCAAACCGCACATCTTGCATGTCAACAGTGCAGACCACACATACCACACATACCGCACACCATTTGTGCAACCCACTGGTATCGCCCCCCCCCCCCCCGATTTCTGAATGGTTAATAAGTCCTATGGCGAATCAATCTCGGCCTCTCGTTCTTTTTGGTAGAAGTACAAATTAATACAATGTATCCCCACGTGGTTAGAAAGCACCTCACCAGAACAAAAGAGCACACGTCAAATGATCAATTGCGCCACGTGTACTAGTACAAATGGTAAAGTAATCGGTCTTGCATAGTGCCTTTCTGCCAATGGCACCCTTGCTGGTCTTGGCTCTGTAAGAAAAGCCGTGGAGGGTGTTCATCGGATAGCAAGAAAGGCAGGAGTGCAACAAAACCTAAAGTGTTGATGGGTGCAGGACTAAGGTACCTGTGTGCCGATATGAGCTGGGTATGTGTGACAAATCAACTTCTGTGGCACCAGTGGTCGAGGGATGAATATCGGTTTCTAAACCATCAATCGGCCCCGCACCTCTAGTACACCAGATGGGATCTGAACAGATTGGAAACGCAAGTAAATTTATAAACCTCCTTGTCCAATTTTGGTAACGTGGACGGAACGGCGGGCTTATCTAGGCAAGGTCGTGGATTGTTAGTTGCAACACAGCGAAAATACAGTTAATACCCATTGATGAAAGGGACTGTCCAGTCAAGGTTGTATAAAAAATATCTACTTTATTATTATTATTACAATGGACAGTTCTAGCACACTATAAAATGCAACCCACCCTGTAAAGTAACACAGAGGACAGTTTCACGAAGGAAAGGGATGCACTCTGGATACTGACAGGAGTGTAGTCAGTGAAGCAATCAGTCTTGACTGTTCAAGGTTATTTGGTTTCAGCAGCAAGGGCTCGTAAATGTCACTAGGGGCCTTCAGAGAAGGACCAGGGGGACAGAACCACAATGTACCTGGTGCTTGAGATGATCTTGATGCGCGACACAGTCCCAGGACACTTTGCAGTTCCTGCGACAGAGTTCAAGATGGGAGACAGCTGTGGGTATCAGCAGCCAGGCAGTTCGGCAAGCGAGACTGGATGGACGGGTGCAGGCTGGCCTACATGGCGGCTCGGGGTCAAGAACCTAGGAATCTTGCAGGTCAAACCTAGCAGGGCATACTGTGTGCTGGCTCGGTACCAATTCTGGAGCTGCTGGACGGGTCCTTTGAGTCCGCTATCTCCCTCTGACCCATGGGAGATGTTTAGGGGAGGGATCTGGCTTCCCTCTTGGAAATCGTGGCCTTCCTTCACTGGCGGAAGCTGTAAGGTAGACTGTACCTTCAGCCAGGGTCTAAATGAGTCCTTCTTACTCCTTTCAAAGTCGTCGGGTGATCTGCTAAGTGAGGGGCTCAGCTCTCTTTTAAAGCCAAATGGGCCCCAGTGATTGGCGCAGGCTAATTCTACCTTAATGAACCAATCCTGGGTCCCCATCATTAATCTTCTGTTATGCGTGAGGTCATAACCAGAGTGCTTTGCAACAGGAAAGGTAAGGTGTGACAACATGTATGACTAAGTCCTACCCATCTTCCTGTTTGTTGTGAATCAAAGTGTCTCTTTGGTTAATTGAGCTCTCTGTGACACCTGATCAAAGCGCAGCTCTCCCTTTAAGTTTGTGGCAAGAACAGACTTTGTCTCCCTCAAATCACACACTTCTTCCCTCCTGAAAGGGGTAGCCTTGCATGGGGTTGCCTACTGTGAACAGTTGTCCCAGACACATTGCATATCAAAAAGGTGTTGGAGTTTCCTGCCCTTTATTAGTTCTGTGAACAGGCCTCTTTGCAGACCTGCTTCAATTAACTCTCATCAGTATGCACTGCCACCACACAGAACTTAATAGGCAGGGCAGATCCATAAGGCTGGCCATGGCTAGAGGAAAGTGTTGCCTTTCCACTTCTTGAGAAGCTTTGATGTACCCGTGGCTGTCGCATTCCAGCTGAACATGACAGGCGGACTCTTGACTATGTTTTTTTGTTGTGCGGTGAGCATTGGGAAATGTGTGCGGATTAGTCCCACACATTTCCCGGAGGTTCATCTACCAACATTCCATTTCTTAAATAAAAAAAATAAAAAACAGCCCAGGCGAGTGCACACTCCCTGTGCGGATGGTCTAATTCCTCACAGTATGGGCGGGCACAGTTTAGCTGTAGGGGCATTCCTCGGGCTGTGAAAGCATTGATTGAGAAGGTGGTGGTTGATAGGATGTGGGTAGGATAGGATAGGAGTCTATTAAGTACACTGCACATGGTGTGTCGTCTGAAGGGTGTGGGTGGAGTGTACGGTTGTAAGATTATATCTTTTTTTAAATTAAAATTCCTGGGGCTGGAGACTAGCTAGAGTTTACCGTGCTTCAGCTGCTGGGGACAGGTTTCCTGGACGTGGGGCAGGGGCGGGGAACTTTATCTGGCCTCCATATAAACATTAGTATCTGACAGTACCAAAAAACCTTTTTTTTTAAACTTAAAGAATATACAGCCTTGGCTGCTATTCCACAAGATAAATGATTCCAGACACAAGCTACACGCAGCAGGCACTTGCTCTTTTTTCTAATGTACTACTTCCTCTTTTAAAGGCTGCCTGTTAAACACAGCACTTCCTTTTGTAGTGGAGGCATACAGCATCTACGCACGAAAGCTATACCACATGCTTCTTAAGAATGCAGTTAGTACAAACCGAGGCCTTGTCTTCTAGTATTATAGTGAAAGATGGTCTTCTCGTAAGCGAACTATAGCTGTCCCTAATCTAACCAAAAAAAGTTGCTCTTGGACTTCATGCTGGACCTGCTCGCCAATAGTTACTTTTGTGCATGAATGTTGTCATGCTTTCCGGTGTTACGTACCTACCTCAGTAGTATATGGCCTACAGAAAAACGGTGTCAGTCCACTCCAAAGGCCTATCTTTGAGCTAAAGCCAATGTTTTTGACCCTGAAATCCAATATCGCCCTCTTTGTGGAAGGTGATACTGGTTCACCCCGTTGCACTTTTCTATGGACTGTTGGGGCTCCATGTTTGGTAATGTCAACCAGCCGATTGCTCTCCATCTGGAAATCATAGTAAAAAGTGGAGACATACAGGCACAGATCATGTCCTCACGGAAGAGGGGCAAACTTTAAAATGCCAGACTGTACATTTAATACACGTCATCCTGTAGGGTGAAGTTGTGTTGCCCAATAGAACAGAAGACACCTCGTACAACAGTCTTGACCTTCAATTGAATACTTGGCCGCAGATCAGATCAGGGCAGTTGAGCATAATTTCCCTCCTCTCCTGGTCCTCTTAAAATTGAAGTGACGTTATGGATTGCGTAAATTGGGTTCATGGATTGGGTATGTTTGGGTCCTGGATCTCCTGCTGTTAACAAGTGATAGGATCACGTATCTGCATGGATCTACTGGGCCTTGTTGAGGGAGGCATGGCGCGAGACACTCAACGAAGCTCCCATTCCAGAACTGATTTCACCATCGCTATTTAGCCAGCATTTCCTTGTCTAAGATTGGCTATGGCAGGGTGACCTGTCAGTTCAGATTTAATATCTCTGATCCCCAGGGCTCACATTAATTACACTCAAACTCTCTATCAAATTGTTGGCAGACTGAGTGCAATTCTGCATGGCCAAATGAACAGGCTGCGGCTCAGATCTAATGTACCAACCGCAGTAAAGTGGCAGCCTCCAGCTCTTTGATTGGGACTTGGACAGTGGTGGAAAATTTGGAAACCTTTTCCTTGAGGTTGATGTGCGCTGGGGCCTTGACTAAGCTGGAGACCTTCTCCTTGAGGTTGGGGGTGGGTGAGATGGCCCTGTGCATCTCAATGGGACTAAACCCCAAAAGGTAAAATTGCTGCTGCAGCTTCCATTTAAATAGAACGTCTCTAGTTGTCTTGAGTGAACAATTTGTTAACAATTAAATGTATTCCCTCAAATTCTCTGATGTAGAACTGACTTGAGCAGAAGGTGTGATAATTGAATTCCTGCATCAGTGTAAATGGATTTCTCATCAGTCTTAAGAGCTTAGTGGTCAAGGCGTTAGGTCTGATGCACGCTTACAATTGGATTCAGGATTAAAGGCAAAAAGCAACTCCCAAGACTGTCAAGATCCCAGAGCGCTCTGGATCCAGACTTTAAAAAATGTATTTAATATTGCAACTAATTGTCTGCTTGCTGATTCAAACCAAGTTTTATATAATTTTTTTTTTTTTTTTACCGGATATGTGAGATTTGCTATATATATATATATATATATATATATATATATATATATATATATATATATATATATATATATATATATATATATATATATTTTTCAAATTGTCACAGCAGGGTGTATATTGTTCCTCCCTAGTTCGAAAAACTGAAAGCGCCGACCTGCCGTCCCAGGGTCGTAATTTGCACCGGATCTCAGTGGGACGAGACTTCGTTCGTGGTGCCATCATAGCAACATGTTGCATGCTGAAGCTACAATTCATAATCAAATACTCTGATGAAAAGAAATATTGCAGCAATTAAATAAAAGAATGGAAATTGATGACATTTGTTATTGATCCACAGCTCGTGGACACCCCTTGTCTTTTTGCTCTTTTGATCATCACAATCTAGTGTCAGGGTTGTGTCTTTCTCCTCTGCACCTCACTACTCTGCTTAACCTTCGAAAAAGTGTTTTATATACACATTGGTGTGCAGCTGTGTCTATTTTGGTTTTCTATTTATTGTTATTGAACCAAGCCAACAATTTGCGCTTGGATATTCACACTTAATAGTGCTAAAGCTTGCCTCATTCTGGCAAACCTATTTCATTTTACTATGTTGGGGTTAAAAACAATTCTGAAAAGGGAGGGGTGTACCATCCCAAGTGGGTGTGCTTTTATTTTTTTCCCCCAGCCTTTTTTTTTTTTTAATTTTTTTTTTAAATTTTACTTTTTTTTCTATGTTTAGGGGTGATGCTTACATTCCAAAAAGCCTCTAGTCATGGAGCTGCTGGTGCCATGTTTCTGAAAGCTGGGCTCCCTGTATGAGGTAATGGAGCAGATGCGTTATGAAAGAGACCACATCAGCCAATCGGGAGCCCACTCTTCTATTGGCTGGAGCTGCTTTGAGGCCTACCAGCCCTCACTTTGCCCCAGTAAGCACTGGCTTTTTGGGTGCTTGTGTCCAGACAGTTGTATCGGTCCACGGAATGTGGTCTGCGTTCACATGCCCATGATGGCTGGATTCTCCTAAACTTTGGTGTTCTAAAGGGCTCAAATTGTACAAGCAGGCACCACTGTTACTTTAAAAAATAAGTTACTTAGTATTCAAAACCAGTTATTTGGTTTACTCCAAAATTCTGAAATCGGAACGAACTGCGGATCCCTCTTTTTTGCATTATCTCACGCTCACGTATATCTGGAAGGGCCACACTACCCAGACAAGAGCCTTCTTTCTCTGGTTGCTGCCTAGACAATATAGAATCCACGGTTTAAGGTGTTCTCACCAAAGACAATAGTGCTTCATTTGGCCGTGGCGGGCTCGACTGGCCTATAGGGTAATGCTCGGACCTAAAAAACACAAAATGCTACTGTGGGCTTTTTTTTTGGGTCAAAGTGGGCCACTTTTTTTGGCCCATGTGGGTCTGGTTAATAAGTTATTTCCCATGCGGCTAGTAGTTTGGACCAGTGTTATTGAGTAAATATTCTTTAAAATGCACAAAAGTTAGCACCACGTTTTATCAAAAAATCTCTCCCCTGGTTACTAAGCAGTCTGTCACAAAAGGAATACATTGCCATTTGCAACTGTGGCCCACTTTTTCACTGGTGCCCGAGACAATTCTATGCCCCAGTCCCACCCTGGCTGTGATGATGGACCTCGTGTCCGAAATGCATCGGCTCCTGATTCTGCCACTCTAGTAATGGTGAAGACCTAGCATCAGTAAGGATGTCACTGAAAAAATGAAAAACAAGGTTTTCAGATTCATCATAACTGTTTTTCAGTGTGTTTTTGATGTATGCTAGATGGCACAAATACAGCTTCTCGCCTCTGCTTATCAAAAGCTACTTAATAACTACACTGCATTGTTGTAGCAGCAGGGCTCTATAGCGGTCGCCCCAATTACCAGAAGAGGGACACTCTCGCCCTATCAAAAACACCCCACCGCAAGAACGGAAGACTCTGCCATGGGGCAACGTTCACTGTCTTTTAACAAAACTACCAGGATCACACTAGAAGAATATAGTTCTCCAGGGCTCTCGTCTTCTGAGCATGTCATCCGGTTTTATCCATGTGTGATGTCACATAACCAAGCTTCGTCCCAGAAATCTCACAGGCATTTACATTGGTCAGTTTAGGCGAACTAGGTATGTCCTATAGGGGTTAATTCTACTATTGGCTAACCATATCTGGTGGCTCCTCAAGGGACCACATCTATAATGTCGCAGGGAGACCATTGGCTCTTGCAACATATATCTTCATATGAAAGGTGACTCTGGATTAGGTACAGTGGGTCCTCCCAGCCCTGGGACCATGGACGTTTACCAGGCCGAGCGTACTTTCTCAAGGCAATGAGAATGAACATGGAGGGGCTGTGTGTTCCCTAATGTTGCCACCTTATCACCCAAGCCTGGGAGAGGGCATTCAGTTGGCAGTTTGTGAGCAACACTTGCTTCTTTCCACCTCTGATTTGGTGGGAATAGCTTCTCTCCATCCACCTCGATTGAATGGGCATTGTCTTGTACTGCTAGATCATGTGTGTTGACACAACGAAATGGAGCTCTCGTGTCTGTGATTATGAGGATTTAAGTCTGAATTTCTTGAAGGTGGCTTATCGTCTTGGTAACCAGGAACTTTCTGTCTACATTAGTCCTTGGCTAGGTGCAGCGTTTCTGCTTGTCTCTGGCAACAGTGATCATACCAACCCTTCCGTGTATTTGAAGCCAGTCTCCCCTTCCTCACTCACTGCAGTGGGCCTAGAGCTTCCATATTTGTCCTTCTGGCTTTTCCATGTTCGTGGCGGTCTAGCATATGCAAGCTTGGTAAAAGTATATTTTGGCGTCTTGCGGTTCAGCTTTGGCGAAGAATGTGACTATATATAGCGACTTGTATGTGTGTCTGCCTTCTACCTGCGTGAGTCATAAGCATGTATTTTGTGTCTATAAGCAGTAAGCTAATGCATGTTTGTGTAGCTTTGTGAATGTATGGCTATGTACTTCATGTCTAAGTATGGCTACGTCGTGATGTCAGTGATGACTTTGTTGATTTCTTGATTTGCGGTCAGCCGACTTGTTCAATTGATGTTATCTCCATCTCCTCCAGATCATCGACTGGGAATGGCCTGAATGGCTGAGTGAGTAACGTTTCTCACATCAGCGATACATTGACAATGGAGTTGAAGGGCCTAAGAGTGAGGTGCATCTGTCATGTCTCGGTCTTTGGGATGAGAGTCGTGTGGGGGTCACGAGGGCCATACTTGGACCTCCGTCTTCAATATGGAGAAGGCTATTCGCTTTCCGTAACAGTTTTTGGCGAGTTGGCTTTCTTGCCCTTCCTCACCTAACAGATGTGGTGCTAGAGAGATGGTAAACTTTTATCCTTGTTGATTTGCACCTGTGCACACCCAGTCGTATCCATGTCACGGGCAACTCTCTTGTGTTTTTGCACCCACGCTTCGGGAAATTCCTTTACACTTACACATGCATGTAGCTGTATAGTGTAAATGGATCCCAAGTATGAATTTCTCCAATGAAGACCAGAGTTATGCTGTGGCCTTATTTTCGATGTTAATTTTAAGGCCTACCTTAAGGATCCGGATTACAGCACAACGAGAAAACCTCCTTCTGCAGCAGCGTAACACCCGAGGCTGTCGGAGGATTCTGACTACTGCCCAGTGGTTATAACCCTAGTGTCAAGGTCAGGTTAGGGAGACCTGTGAGTATATCCAGTTGTAGCCCATTGACGGTCAGTGGGTGGGGTGGATTGGAGCACCTCTCCCGTATCACATTTTAGGCCCACATGGCACACACTTTCTGCAGGTGGACGGACACCCGATCCTCCAGCTACTTGCAAGTTTTCGCCACATTTTTTATTTATTTATTTTTCAGTTTATGCTATGGCCAGGAAGTCATGGTTTACGTTATTTAAGGGAAAACAGCTTCTATTGTAGCAGTGAGTAAAAATCCACTACTACTAGTCCCAGAATGCAAAGAAAAAGGACTGAATTGGCATCCCCCAAATGGCATGAGTGCTTAGATGTATGTAGCCTGTTGCCATGATGTGCTTGTATTAATTGGATAGGGGGGATGAGAGAATTGGGGGTGCAGTGTAAAAATGGTGGCAAGGGTGGCAGCCTGACCCCCGGTGGAGGGAACGTTGGTGATGTTGGCATCGTTTGAGAAACCCCAAGTTCAAATGTTTCGGCCCTTGTAATGTGGATTCAGACATAGTACTTGTGCTGTGCTTTCCCAGCAATTCTCCCATCTCCGTGTTGGCATCCTGGGTCAGGAAGCTTCTCATGCTCGACATCCAGGCGCAAAGGCTAGAGGTCATGAGAATGCCCGTGCCAATGACGCACTTTCCTGGGAGGCTGGCACTCGGTTCACAAATGGGTTCCGGGTAAACTCCTTTTTATTTATCAAAACGGTTCAACGCCTAGTCCGGCCCCTTCCCTCAAACTATCGCCTATGTCCTGCCATCGAACGTCACAATTGCGTTGGTACCTGATTACCCCCAAACCCTTTCGCCTTTCTCACTAGAATGCCCCATCCTGGGACCCCATAATGATTACCCCACTGTCTGCTTTCAAGCCCACCCTCTTGACCCGCTTTCTGCTACTGTATGACTGCCGGTGCGGCGGGCTGCACAGCAGTTGCCACACTCTGTTGCAGATGGCAACTTGATGACGTCATTGGCATTTTAAGTATACACTGTGGTGTCTGGTACTTTTTCACAGCCCGCATACTCCCACCCGAGGTCCCGGGTTATGTGGCCGCCATTTGGTTACATTCTTATGCACTGTTGACGGATAATGTTACATTGACATACCTGACGCTAAAACAAGGCGATGTACAGGCAACATAAGCGCGACGTCTGCCACAGGGTACTGTGAGGGAGGGAAACGTCGGCATGTCCTTTCTAAGTAACTGATTGTGAAGATAACGGCTCTGTATGGGCAGGAGTTCCAGATGCAGCCTCCCATTTCTGTAATCGCCTTGTTGCACTTCTGGCCCAAATGCAGAGCTGAAATAAATATGAATATATGCCCATGTCATTGTTTTTTTGTTTTTATTGTGGGCTGATGGGGTTGTGATGTATAGTTATTTAAGCCATCTCCGGACTTTTCTCAGGACCCACCCAATTGCCTGTTCCACATAGGCTGCTTTCTACCGAAGCCTGGCCAGCCTTGCTGAGCCTTATTTGGCCAAATGCACACAAGCCTCCTAATGTTACTCCTTGTCGTCCAACACTCTGGCCTTTCGTCCCCTGAGGGCGTTCCCACTAACGGTGCTTTGAGACTATAATAATGGTAAAAGGCGCTATATAAATGACATACAATGCAATTATGTGGCCCTCTGGAGATGTTGGACTACAATTCCCATGATTCTTCACCACTGAAGATGCTGCCTGGTGATAATGGGAGATGAAGCCAAAACATCTGGGTGACCTCATAATGTGTGTTTTGGTTTAGAACACAATCTACCTAATTAAATGCCTTTTGGTAATGGTAAGGATTCTGTCAGTGCCCTTAAAAATTCAGAAATCTGATTGATTAATATGGACATGCGGTCATTATCTGTGTCTGTACAGACATCTGACAGCAGGCGTACAAGAATGTAAACTAGCCTGCTGTGCAAGAAGTACCACACCTATATTTATTATTTAAAGTGCAACCGTTTCACACTATTATATGTAGAACTTATATATTTATATCTGCACTTCTAAAGGTGCTTAAATGCAAGAAGCGTGGGGGCTACAAGAGGAGCAGAAGAGGGTCTGCCTCGAGGTTCCATTGGTCAAACGTGCAGCCACAAATGCTAGCGGTTATACAGACCCAACGTATGCCATGAGGGCCAAATATTGCAATCCACGGAGGCTGCTTATAGAAAAGCAGATTTCAGTGTGCGGTGTCGGGTTATGACATGGACACTTATCCGGCCCCCACCGCGATGAGACCATACGTGAATGTTATTTTGAGAATCAACGGTATGAAATGGTTTCTTTGTGTGATGACCTGGGAGACGATCAGTGGCACCCCCTTGAAGGGAGAAGGCCTTATTGGATAAATGATAAATATTTCTGTTGGGTAAAGAAATCCTGCACTGACACATGTCAGCTTTTGCCCGGTAGATCACTTGGGTGCACACTTTACATATCTGGTATAAATCTGCATATCTCAGGTCCAACTTCGGTCCTTCCTCTCTGCTATCTTTTTATCTACCTGTGGTCTCCGCCAGGGGTCTAACCTCTCTCCCTGGCTGTTCAACAAATACCTGGCCCAACGCATCACCGCTCTCTGCCCCAACTTTCAGTGCTATGCAGATGACACCCAGCTCATCTTCAGGCTACCCTCGGCCTCCTCCTCTACTTCCCTCATCTCTGACTGTCTGCCTGCTATCCAGGAGTGGTGTGCCGCCAATGACCTCTGCCTTAATGCCAGTAAGACTGAGATTCTCCTCATCGGCACACCCACTCCCTCCTTTCCTGTAGCTCTATGGCCGGCCTCTCTTGGCCCTCTTCCTGCTCTCACCTGTGAGGCTAAAAACCTCGGTCATCTTCGACTCTACACTCTCCTTCTCTCCTCACATCTCTGACGTCTCTAAGAAGTCACACTACCAACTGCACCTCCTCAGAGGTATTCTTCCTTTCCTCTCCTTCCTCCAGAAGCTCACTGTCTCCAGAGCTCGGGTTCTCTCTAGGCTGGACTATTGCAACAGCCTCTTTCTAAATCTTCCTGCTTCTACTCTCCGCACCCTGCAACTTATCCAGAACAGTACTGCGAGACTTGTCCTTGGCCTCAAGCCCAGGAATCGTATCTCTCAGGACTGAAATCTCTGCACTGGCTCCCAGTGGCTGTGAGGATTAAGTTCAAACTCCTCTGCATCGTCCACAAGGCTTTCCGGGGCCTGGGGCCCCAATACCTTCGACTCTCTCTTCCTTCTCAAGCTCTTTGTTCATCTGCCTCAAACTCCCTCGGGGTCAGTCGCTTCTCCAAGCAACGAGTTGGTGGTAGATCTTTCCTCGGCTGGGGCCTCCCTCTGGAGCAACCTCCCTGCCTCCCTTAAACTTGAGGAGAATATTTTCGGGTTTCGGACGCATCTCAAAACCTTTCCCTCTGCTTCTGCTTTTTCTCCTCCTCTCCCTTGCTGACTTCCTGGCTGACAGTTAATTGCACTGGTTGCCTGGCTGCCCTATGATCCCGGGCCCAGGTCCCCTCCCCTGCCAATCGCACTCCTGCACTGCCCTACTGGCAACCCTGCACTTGGAGACTGTTTCTGTATCCCTACAGTCCCACTACCCGCACTTGACACCTGATGACTTACGCTTGCCCTTGCCACCTGCTGGCCGTACCTTTACTTATTGTTTGCTTATTTTCTCAACCCATGTACTGCACTGTCCCCCTCCCCTTCCCTCTCGCACTCTCCTCCCTACCCTTCCCATGCACTTGCGCGATCTGAAGGACACTTGGCCTAGTAGGATCGCTGTCTGTCTTCCCTGTGTTCCCCCTCCCTTGCCTCGTTGCGCCTTGAAACACTGTGTATAGGCGCGTTATTAATGCCATATTATATCATATCATATTTAGTGACCTATTTAATGCAGAACTGTATCGAAGGCTCTCGGAGGATTTCTGAATCTTCTCCAATATGCCTATGATCAAGTTGGCTTCACACCAGTACCTGAATGATACAAACTGAGTGAGTTCAGCTTTTAGGTGGCCTGATACGTCTATTACTCCAAGTAGAGGTAGACACATGGGGCGACTGGCGTTTGAGAAATGGATTCTTCAGAAACCGGTAACACTGGTGTGAGGAATTCGATCATCCGCATGGCGGGTGTGCACTCCCCTGGCTTTTTAAAATATATTTTTAAAGAAATTGAATGATAGCAGATCAACTAAACCACACACATTTTCCTATGCTCACTGCACAACAAACACAATAGATCTGTGTACTCTGGGGGGACACAGCCTACCGATGCAGTCCTCCCTGTCACATTTAGTTGGAATGTGACAGCCTGGAGTACACGAAAGCATCAAGAGGAGGGAAACACCTTACTCCTGCCAAGGTCAGTCTAATTGAATATCAAAGTCTCGATGGATCCGCCCTATCCTTTGTCCACCTGCTGGTGGCAGCGCATACCGATTAGTTAATTGAAGCAAGCCTGCCGGAGGCCTGGTCGCAAAGCTGACAGGAAACCCAACACATTTTTGATATTCATCTGTGTCAACCTGAAGCTTCTACCCCTTAGTATGAAGGTCAGTGAATGTCATGTCTGGGACAACTGTTTACAGTAGGGAACCCCTGCAAGGGGACCCCCCCTTTCAGAGGGAACAAGTATGTGATTTGATGTTCTCGCCACTAACTTCAAGGGAGACTTATGCTTTGATCAGGAACCACAGAGAGCTCAATTACCCATAGAGACCCTTTTATCCACAACAGACAGGAAGATGGGTGGGACTTAGTCAGACATGTTTTCACCCCTTTACCTTTTCTGTTGCAAAGGACTGTGGTTATGACCTCACACATAACAGAAGATTGTTGGTTGGGACCCAAGATTGGTGGACTAGAGGTGTGCGACTGATTGTTGGTTTAGAAACCGATATTCATCTCTGGGCCACTGGTGCCCCGACAACTGGGGAGAGTTGGACGAGTGTTGGGTGAACACTTTCACTTAGGTGTTGTGACACTGAAGAAGTTGCTTTCAAGCCATAACCACAACAGTGTTTTCACCATCTCAGAGACCTTTCCCAGGATTGGAAAGTTAGAGACTGAACTGTGGTGGGCAAATGGGTTGAACCAAGGCAACTAACTAATTTTATGAATATGTGGTGGCCTGCAAAATTCAGTGGAGGGAGGGTAGACCCCTTGTCCAGTATGGAATGACTCCAGAAAAAGATGTAATTAAAAGCGTCTCCAAAGGATGATGGTTATAATTGTTTTATTTATAACGCTCTTAATACCCAGTTTCTAAACGAGAGCCCGTGATTCGAAGCTCTGTTGATATGCATTTTCTTTGCTTCTAAGATAAACTTGAGCTATCCTCCCCTCACTCCCGGTTTTATGGTCGTCTGAATTGCTATGGTCCACGTTAATGTATGTTTGCATCAACTATTGGTTACTAATCACACCACACGCAGCAGTGGTAGTTTATGTGCACCTGCTGTTGGGTGAATGCCCTAATGGAGAGATTTTACCTTGAGGGGAATCGACCCCATCGTGTGGGATGAGGCAACCGGAAGGTGGGATGTGCGTTCTACACAAGACGATGGTTGGTTGGTTGTGCACAGCCACTATTGCATGCCGGGATCGCCAGCCCAATCACTCTACCATCCGCTTGTTGTAACTCTTGGATTCATGCCAGAGAGAGGTGCATGGCTCACATGTGCAACTGTCTTATGTACGTTTCATTCAGTATGGTCTAGTTCAGGCTTTAGGACATCGATACCCTCGTGCACTTAAAGCATTTTGACTCGCATAGTTCATGGTTTGATTTATGTCAAGAAATGGGTGGGAAGCAGGGGCTGAGGGGTCCTGCGATGGTCCATAGCGTATCCAAAATGACAATCAGGCGGCCGGTCTGCCCTGTTTTAAACAAGCCAATTTGCATGCAACAAACTGACTTCCACATTTCCTTAGAGTTTCAGATAAGACAGCTCTGAGTATCAATGCACCTTTGTAGAGCTCAGTATGTTACGTATGGATCACCAGTTTGATGCAATGCTATGCACTTAGCCATTTGTCTGTCTTTGATAAGGTGTGGGCCTCTAACCCAAGTAGAAATGTGGCCTGAAGGCTGAGTTGACTTAGACCTGAAGACCTGGGTTCTATCTCCGCTTCTGCGATTCTCCAGAAAAGTGTGCAATTTATGCACTTGCCAACCCTACCGATTTAAGGCATTCCTACCACCTACATATTTGTGTTCGGTCCTGCCCTATTTTTAGATTATCAACTTGATTTATGGCTCCACAGGCCCCTGAGCCTGGCCTCCACAAAGAGGGGCCGCAGCTTCAGAATAACATTTTGTTTAGATTGACACCCAGTGCCTCGGTTTCTGTGTTCACTATCACTTATAAAAGGTTTGCCTTGGAGTGCGACGGGATCATAAAATAAAAACAATAATCATTTTCTTAGATTTCAATTGCAACATATATTTTGAGAATGAAATACCATTGGCTGTTCTGTAAAAACAAGGATAATTCAGTAGAGAAAGACCTGAAAACCACAAAACTCTTCGAATGTGCACACTGTTGAACAAAGTCCGAGATGTCCCAGTCTATGCTTCACGTCCTTTCTCCCAATTTCTCATGCCCTTCCTTCCTCCCTCCCCTCCCTCTCCCAAAGCCTGTGCCATTTATTTCACATCCTTAGTCATGCTTAAAAACTTGTGGTTCAGGGCCGGCTAAAGATGTGTCACTGCTCCTGGGGCCCATTTCAACGTGATAGTTGAGGCCCCCTTACTTGAAGTAGAGAACAACAGTCATAGGCTCCGCTGGGGTCCAAACATTATAATGGAGGCAAAGAAATACACCCAGGGGGGTTAATATGATATGATAGGTTATTTATAACGCACTTAATACCCAGAGGTTTCTAAGCAGGGACCGGGGGATCGAACCAGTGTTGCTCCATGTCGTCTTGCTTCCAAGTCGCGCACGTTGCCGCTGAGCTATCCTCCCGAGACAATAGCCACAAATTATCCTGAAATGGGGGTAATAGCCACAGATTATCCTGAAATGGACAGCCAAGAGGGAGCTGAAACACTAAATGTCCACCGAAGATGTATTGATCTTCCTTTGTCAGCAAGGGGTTATTGTAGAGTATCCGAAGTAAAAAGGTACCAAAGAGGCCGAGGGAGGTGATGCCTTGAAGGGCTCTATTAAATGCAGCTTTTAATGTGCGCACTGCAAAATGCACATTCTTAACGTTCCGAATGAAAGGCGGATAGTGCAGTGCTATAAGTCTGCTGTCAGCCAACATGGGGCTGTTGCTGGGGCCCTTTCAATTGAAAAGATTAAAAGTCTCTGACGCTGTCTCAGGTGATGTTATTTCCTCTGATATGATAAGCAGAGTGAATGCTGGCAAGTCTGCTATGTGTGTGATTAAAAAAAAAAAAAAAAAATGTGCAGTGTGCTGTCTAGAATTTCAAAATTCACTTGCTTTCAAGGTCATCCACTGCACGACCTGGTGTGTGCAATTTGCTGGAATTCATGTGCAGCTCCTCGAGTCTGGGATGCTTGCCTACTGTTACAGCACTGTGTAAAGTATTCGTCCGGGTGCAAAAGCATGGCTTCGGACTGGCCTATAGGGCAATTGAACAATGAGTGAACTAAAAACACAAAATGCTAGTGTGGGCCAGTTGTTTTGGTCAAAGTGGGCCACTTTTTTGGCCCATGTGGACCAGTTTGATAAGTTACTTCACCATGCAGCGAGTAGTTTTGAGCAATGTTGCTGAATAAATATTCTTTAAACTGCATAATTTGCAACAACAATTGATCAAAAACCTCCCCCATGGGTACTGAATGGAATGAATTGACATTTGCAACTGTGGGCCTCTTTTTTTATTGTTTCCCGAGCCAATTTTATGCCCAAGTCTGGCCATGTGCTCATATTATATCAAATGCATATAAATTATAACTTGAAAACCTTCTGCTGGTGTTGATACAACAGGAACCCGCAAATTATGGTGAGCAGATTATAAAAATAGAAACTGGACAGGCAACTGACATAGAAGTAGGACTACAGGTTCACTGCTCACAGACACAAAAATAGGACTCGCTTCAGTACCAGCCATAAAGACAAAAGAGGGACTAAAACATAGGTCTGAGAGCACTCACCAAAATGTAAGATGTGCAGGATTTTTTTTTTTTTACTACCTTTGTTCCCTATGTAAAGCTGGGCTCCCTGAGAGAATGAATAACCTATTCAATGTAATACTTGATGAAGATAAAGTATAGGGTGTGTTTGTTCAGTGCACACTATAAACTGTTGCCAGTAGTGACCCACCTGGAAGGGTGTGTGAATCTACCAGAATTTGAATATGTGTCGTGCTGACACATGATGCTCCATAGCAGAGAGCATGCACTCAGTTTGCTGCATAATACTTTGCCGTAGCTGTAGTCCGCAATACAGGATGTACTGTCAGGGCTGGCAGCGGGCACCATACGGGTCATCGTTGCAGAGAAAGCCGATGTGGTGACCCTGCAGCTTTTTTTAAGCTCCTGGGCCGAATCCCACAGTGTGGTCTTCTTCAGAGATTCCAATGATGCTGAACCCACACTGGATCCTACTGGACCCACACTGGATCCTACTGGACCCTGAGGTGGAGGAAGAATGAAAGGAGCACACGCACAACTTGAACCGCAGTGTGCATGGTCACCCAGCAGGGGCCGGCCCAGTGACTGGAGGTCATAGTTGTGTCCTTGCAACAACAAAAAAAACTGGTTGAGATGCCCGGACAGAGGGACAAAGACCAGGATAGGGCGGACAAAAAACGGGACGTCTGGCCACCTTACCATGGGTTGCGAAACACCCATTGTTTACAGTGCTATACAAGTCCAAAACCGGTGCCTTAACCTGCATTTTAAAAAAAAACATGTCATTGCCTTTGCTGCTTCACGAGTTCAGGGAAGGGCGGGAACTACACAAAACATCCGTAAAAAGGCCGTTTGAACTGGGCTGTTTGGATTTGCATGGGCAGCTTGACTTCTATCTTAAAATATTTGCATCACTGTGATGACTAGACGCCAAATGTGGGTTTAAGAAGGAACTCCTCCAAGCAAACGATTGCTGTCTCGTCCATCGCCTCTCTGAAAGGCTGAGGAACTCCTCCAAGCAAACGATTGCTGTCTCGTCCATCGCCTCTCTGAAAGGCTGCTAGGTGAAGACTCGACAGTCCAAGGCCCTGTGACGCCATGGAGAGAGTACACCAAGTTCAAGGCAATGCGACGCCATTTTGTGTTTGCGTTAAAAAATAATAGGCATGAGGTGCTCCGGTCCTATTTGTTAAATTTGAAGTTACACAACTACAAATATCAAATGCTTGTTTGTTAAATGAAAGGTCAGCACTCGAAACCAACAACTCCATTCCTCCAAACAGTAGAGTATACAAATGACTCAAATTAGAGTTGATTTTATTCACTTGCTTTTCCCGGGGCTATCATGAAAGCACGGCGTGGATTTCATATTCGAGGACTTCACATGGAGACTCCATGTGGTGATAAAGTGACAGGAGCTGATCTTGAAGTCTGCAGCTCGGAGACAGTAGGTGTAAGACTCGACCTTTTATTCTTTGTTTACAAGGTCAAAAGTAATTTCGCACCTGTGAGCGAGGGCAAAAATGTTTTGTCATCGGAGCACTTGTAGGATGGTGGCGCCCGCCCCTGCCCTTTGATGGTTCGGGTCAGAGGTCATGGAGCAGTGCAGCGGGTGTCATCAAAAGGAATGACCCAGGTGGCTGGTAACTGAAGAGCAGGTGACGGCAGCAGGAGCCGCCGGCTGCAGGTGGCGATGCTCTCTGAGCGTTTCACCAGCAGCTCTGGAAGCAAGCTCCAGTTTCCCGGGTCGAATCATCCGTCTGATCCTTGCATGTGTACCTTCTAGAGATCTACCCCCCCCCCCCCCCACCTCCCTGGACTCTCATCCCCTTATCAACCTTGTGTCCTGTATTAAGACATGCCTAAATCCCATGCTCTGGCGGCCCTCCTTTCACCCATGCCCAGAGCCTAACCCCTACCCCCTCCAGCTGAGAAGGAAACTTTGCATCAATCCAGAACATGCACAAACGCATCCAATCTTCAACCTACTTCATGGAGTGGGTGGTTATCGCATCCCGGCTGCCAGAGACACCCGATCTGGCGTAGTTGGGACATTTAAAGTCCCCCACCCAGGCCGGAAGCTGGTTTCAGCTGGCCTGTGGTGGGAGGTCTGCCCTTTCCGGTTCCGGCCTCCCCTCTGAGCAGAGGCCCACTATGCCAGCTGCACCTCTGTCGCCCCATAGCGTGGGCTGGGTCAGCTGCTTAGGGGGGACTATGGCCCACTACACATCTCATACAATTTGTGGAGTGATATTGACTTTCCTAATCGGAATCCTTTTGCCCTTAAACACAGTTTTCACCAGTGCACAAAGTGTTCCTATTGGTAGCCATCCACTTCTCTTCCCAGCTTCCCAAGCAATTAGACTAGTCATGTGATGTGAATGCAGAAGAGGAGGGTCCTATTTAGCCTAATGGCAGATTAGTGCTATGCGCCCTACTCGCTGCAGCCGTGCCACTGCTCTGTGTGGTAATGAAATGGGCCATCTGACTGCATTTTTTTTGCAGCACTTATGGAGAGGCTTTGGGGGTAATTGGATGGTTTTAATGGGATTTAGAGAGGTGGAGTGGCGGCATGAAAAGAGAGGTATGTGGGGCTTGATCCTCCATAAAACGGCCATAAAAAATGTGGTGAGATGGCCCATGCAGTGAGTTGTCTGTGATCCTTCAGAGAAGTGTGGTGAGGATTTTAGACACAAGGTGTTTACTTTAACAGTGTCAGAATAAGTTGCAATCAAACCACGAATCTCACAAGGTTGCCACCAGAGCCCCTTGGGTGCCTACAGAGGAAACCAATTATTATGGGTTCCATGTAATATTCGCCACAAAAATCTTGCCATGCAAAAATATTGCTGAAAAATTGCCGTTTTTTGTGGCAACATTATTGCATGGAACATGCATGGGACACCCCCGCAACCCCCAAACTTTTCTTTTTTAAAATATTTTTTTTTGAATTTGCAGCATATCACTCATATGCCATGCACCCAAGAGTCTATGCTCTGGCCACAAGCACCGCAGCATATCACACTCATAGTGGCTTTTGAGTTTTTTTTTTTTGCCCCTGTCCCATATATATGGTCACCCATATAATATCGCTGCAACCTTTTCCCGCTGATATTATATACAGTGACCATATATATGGGGATAATATTACCTGATACCTTATTTATTATGGACTTGATTATTTTGTGGTGGACTTTACAGCCATGCTTTCAGGCGTCTCGGCGAGTTAAGCACTTGCTGCTGTGATATGAGTTCAAACTACAGGTAATTCTGGCCTCCCCCCTGTCCCCCCCCACCACCCTTCCATTCCCTGTGTTGGCGCTAAGAGACCCTGCTGTGCCAACACCACTTGCCCCCCCTCGGTCTCCATCACTTTGTCAGCAGCCGAGCTAAAATCTCATCACAGACTGTCAATGCTGCTATTGATGCAAGGCTAACCCTGCCTGGCTTCGCCCTCCCCCTTCGGGTCCCAGGTTTTGAGCCGAGCCAGCACAGCTTGTGGGACCACCAGGGGCTCCTGATGATGCTTGTAACGAACCTAAGTGGGGTAAGACCGGTGCGTTTCTCAGGAACGAGGTGATGGCCTATCTCTTCCTGAAGTTGGACCGTAAGGATTCAAAGGCTTCAGCGGTGGATGAGGATGCCCAGGACGTCCACAGTAGATACTTCACTACAACTCGGGCTGGTCAGCCCTTCCTGCAGAACATGAGGAAGATTATTTTGCGAGTGGAAGGCGCCTGAGGGAACTACCATCCTTCATGGCTGATCTAGATTGTGTCCAATACAGAGATTCAGCGTGGAGTTCCTGGATACCCTGAAAATGAACTCCTTATTGCCTTTGTTCTCTGGACCTACCTCTGTGACCCCAAGGTTGAGACAGTTCAGAAAACGGTTGTAGGGCCTCTAACTTAAGCTACACCTCTCAGCCCTCCTTAAAGATGTTCACCTGCTCTTCTCCATGCTGGAAGAGGGAGCCGACTGAGCGGGCATCTTGACATTCTGGAAAAGGGGATAATGATATGCCCATATATTTCCTATAACCTCTAGCCATTGTGTCTCGGATGTGACTGCTATGCAACAATTTTGGCTCCATGTTTGGAAGGGTCAGGCTTCACAAAAGATCATCTTGGTTTGCCTCCCCTTTTTGGGGCAGCTGCTGTTGGGGAACTAGTCAAGGAGCATCAGGATGGAAATGTTTTCTTCAACTATATGGTATAAGGCCTGAGGCACTGGCTCGACGCAGGGGTGGCTACCGGTACCAGTCCTGGTGTAGTCTTTAAGCACCCAGGGGGTCTCGAACAGGACTCTTCCAGGACAGGGATAATTTTAAGAATATCTTCGCCATGGCCAAGGTAGATCCTGCCCCAAAACCATCCTGACTGCAGGCTGGCCCCAAGTCAATCTCTTCCCAGGGTATTTTGGGCAGCAGTAGGGGGGTCACCTGATGGACTTCTTAAAACTCTATGGCAATGAGAAATACCCATCACCTGGGTTCTGGACATTGTCCGAGGGGGCTACTGCATTGAGGTTCTTTCATTTCCCCAAACTCAGTATTGATAACACTTTGGCCCAGTGAGACTCTGAAAAAGCTGGCACTTCAAGAGGTATCAAGGATTTACTGAACAAAGGGTGTGTGATTCTGGTTCCACCTTTGGAGAAGGATTTGTGAGTATTCCCTATACTCTTTCTGACACTGAAATCCTTGTGTGCTTTTTGATGAATCCTATGGAGTCATCACTGATCCCCAGCCTAAGTGTCTCCTCCCATTATGGCAAGAGAAACCCAGCCGCTACTTCATCCTGACCCTGGGGGTGGTACTATGAAGGAGGATCATGTGAGCGGGGATGAGTATCGGGATGAAGGGATGACCCAACAGGAGAGCCATAGTATTCTTCCCCTTCCTGTGAAGAAGACACTCCAATTCCAGCGTTCCTAATGGCATGTTGTCATTATTCAGAACCATTCAGTTGTAAAACGCTGAAACCCGCTTTTGCCAAAAATTCCAGACAAAATACTATTCTTTCTTCATATTTGCAGAACACCCCTAAAACACATTTAACATCTGCTGTTTATGATGGTTGTTATCTAAACAAAGATTTCCAACAATTGACTTTAAAAGGGTTTAAAATTCATTTGGACTGCAAGTCCCAGAAAGCCTCAAGTACTGAGATGAAGAAGAGGAGTGTAAGAGGATTCAATTCAGCACTACAGCCAAGTTAACGCCTAGTCTAGACTACTGAATGAAAACCCTTATTGATATATCTTTAGGTCCAGTTCATGCGTTCTGGATGACTACCCTTGTATAACACCCCTCTCTTGGAATCCCCCTGACCCCACTGAGCCAAGAAGTAATTCTGTTTTGCAAGTTTAAAAGGTTTATTTGATAAATTAAAATATATATCACGCTTTATAATAAATTAATAATTGAATAGCACACTTAATCTGATATGATAAAGATCAACAACGGAGAATCTGGCACTAGCACACTTCTTTAATCACTAATGAGTTGACATGAAATGGATAAGGTAGCACACTGGTAAATAGGAACAAAAGTATAATGTGGTAGAGGATGCTTTATGTAGGCTCAGGTGGATGCAATATTCAATGAATGCAGTACAGAAAATACGCAATATGATTTCAACCAAACAATGTAATCACTTTTCTCTGGCTACTCCCCTCCCCCCCTTGATGCAAGGCAGGGAAATGGAAGGAAAACACACAGTTCTCAGAAATGCAATCAACTGTAATTCGGTTCAATCCAGCAAGCTTAAACAGAAGTTTGAAAACACAGGCAAATGCTTTGATAGGTGCTAGCAATGAATGAGAAATATGCTGGAAACGCTCTTAATTCCCTTTTAGAGGTTCAGGATGAGTGGTATCTAGTTAATATTAGTCCAGGCTCACACTAGCAATGATGCAGGGATAGTTAGCAGGTTAAACGAATTTCTGGCAAATGAAATCAGGCAGCAGCAGTTTTTTTACATGTGAAGAAATTGCAAATCGCGGCAAAATTCGCGGATGCGCCGAGCGCTATTACAAAGGAACCGCAAGGACTATCTCTACCGTTTTGGGGTCCTAGGAAAGCCTGGGATCTCAGCTTCCAAATGAAAGTTATTGCAAGTCTCTAGCCCAAACGGTTGCGGAGATATGAGTAATTTAGTAAAGGTCGTTTTTGGTTTTGTAAATTTTAAACGCACACTTTTTCAAAATGACAAATTTTACTAGAAATGACAGGTGACAGATAGGAGGCAGTTCTACTTAGGTTAAATAGATTGAATTAGATGAATTTAAACTAAGAGATGTGTTCTGAGTTTTGCTAAGTACTCACAAGAGATTTTGAACAGGAAAGCGACTTGGTCACGATCTTCAGTCTGGTCAGGTCTTTCCGGATTCTGCTCACAGCGCCTGGTCTGGTCTCGGCTAGGCACAGCACTGCTTTCTCTCTGGTCTGGTCTCTGCTAGGCACAGCACTGCTTTCTCTCTGGTCTGGTCTCTGCTAGGCACAGCACTGCTTTCTCTCTGGTCTGGTCTCTGCTCTGGATAGATTGAAGTCTCTAGTTTGGCTTTCTGGAGTTTGATGGAGGTAAGTATGGATTTTTCCGGCAGGGCTTCCAGCGGCAGATGAAATTGAATGTCTCTATGTGTCCTGACTCTCTGCTTTTATCTGTTTCTTGAGAATGGGTGTGTGTGTTGCATCACTAGACTTGCCCCTCTCATTCGTCATTGGTCAGGCTTCCATTCCTCCGCTTGATTGGCAAACTGAACTGTGAGTCAGATTGATGTCATTTTATGATCTCTTGAAACAACCTCCCTTATCATCTGTGCACCCAAATATATATATGATCAAAATCCATACTTCAGAGTTACACAGTTGTTTGAAATTACATATACATGGTGTGGCTGAATTTAGCCATGTCTATGTCCAAATCTGCTCATTCTCGGAGCTTGCATTCAAAGAGTGTACATAATTGACTTTTTAACTGCTTTTTCAATTTCCGACATGGACCCAACTTTACATACATGTGTGCAGGGGGTAGGGACATTAACTGATGAAGTTTCAGATTTTTAACATGCACACATTTAGAGTAATATCCACTTTTCCGCTAAAACCCCCCTGAACATACCACCGGTTCCTACCACGTCTTAAACTGTGGGCAGAAAAATCACAAGAATTATGGTATCATTTATAAAATTTTCACATGTCCGCACTATGAATTATCCCCCTTTTTATAAAACCATATCCTTGCTGCAGGGGTGTGTCTTTTCAGGTCACATGGTACAGAAACCAGTCTTTCCAGTTTCTGCCAAGCCAGCTTGCTTCTCACAGGCAGTGCCCCTCCCAGCTTCTCCAGGAGGAAGCCACTTTTTACGACGTCTGTAATAAAAACCTTTGCCTGAGTGGAGAGGGCTTTGTTCACTCTCTGGCAGAGCACAGGAAATTCAATTATCAGATAGATGGCATATCCTTAATGTGGGCAGCAAAAGGAACATTGGCCTGGGAACATAGTTGTGACTCAAGTTTCACTCCTGATGGGATCCGTTGCTAGGCAAAATCAAGTTCCTTAAGCCAGACCTTCAGCTAACTTTTTGTTGCTTTTAAAATAACTTGTAATTTTACACATGCAGCTAGAATGCTGATTCTAAGTGCAAAACTATGACATTTCAACAGTTACAAAGGCATGTGACACCAAACATAGGTCACTCATTTAATTTAACATTTTCGATTTTGGTGGTTTTAAATCCAGTTGCAGTTAGGCTTAAGCTGCTGACTCCATAGCATTTTTGTTATAAGCATTGTTTTTGGGCTCTTCATTTCCCAGATTTTGTAGGCACACAAAACTCCATTCTGCCAAAGGTCTGCTGGTGTTCAGTGAATATTTTGCACATGTTGCAAGGTTTGAAATAGGCATTTTGCTTGCCTTCAGAAAAACACACAGTGGGTTTTAAAACGCCGGCTTTTGGATAGTGGTGAGTACTGGTACTGCACCCATTTTTGGGATTTTCTTGGATTAATGCATTCTAAACAGGAATGGTTCTTACATGGTAGTAAATCCTTGCTTAACATTGTTTTGATGGGGCTCCTTACAGTAAGATGGTTATGTGGAACCCCACAAAAAGGGTTGAATCTTTAAAGTGGTCCAATGAGTCACGATTTCAGCAACTTTTTGACATCAGTAAAAGTGGATTTTGTTAACAAAGACCTTTCTTTACCCTGGTGGGTGGCAAGTTAGGTAACCATTTTGGTGTGCGCACAACTGCGCAGCTTTCCTGGATTTCGGCGCACATGTGGGTTTTCCGCCATCTTGAATTTCCTAAGCCCACAGCACCAAATGTTGTAGCAGGGTAGCTTAAACGTGGGTCAGGACACCCTACAAGCCCCCCCACGTGACTGCACTTTGAGTTTGGGTCGATGGGGAGTCGCGTGCCCAAGGGTTTTGACCCACGCACCGGTCTGTCCGCATAATCTTCTTCCTCTTCTGTAGATGGCACAGTTCAGCATCTTCTTCTCCATCCGGTCAGATCGATCAGTTCTCCTCGCCGGTCCTGATGGGAAGATTGGGCGGTACCCCGGGCCCGTTGTGTCTTTGCTCCCGGTCTCCGGATCGTCCTTCTTGGTCATCCTTCATGGTTTCATCTCTCCTAGGATGATAAAGGAAGAGCGGCAATATCTACTCATAGACGATTTTTTTTTTCCACCACTGTTGAGATAGTGGGGCAGCATATGCATTTCATCGTAACGAAATATTACATTCTTATTTTGAAAAAAAAAAACAGCATCACTAGAGACAGTTTCATGTAAATCACAATATTTTAGAGACTAGATGTGGTAGGTTTTATGATTGGAACTGAATTAGTCTGATACAGTACCCGCTAGGATTCCAGAGGATTCCTCCAGTTGTTGCAGAGTGTGCCTGGGATGGCAACATTTCAACTGGTTTATGTGGACCCACTTGTCTTCCCCCTCTGCCGAACCACCTTTGGGGATGCGGATCTTGTAGGCCACAGGGGAGATCTTATCGACGATCTCAAAGGGTCCCTTCCATGTAGGCAAAAATTTGCGCTGCTTAGCCTGGTTCCTTTGGAAGTTGTATAGATAGACCCGGTCTCCCACCTGATATTCCTTCCTGGAAGTTTTCAGGTCATAATGGGTCTTCATGCTATCAGTCGATCTTTCTAGATTCCGCTGAGCATAAGCAAAAGCATGTTGGAGGTGTTTCCTTAAATTCTCTACATACTCATGAGTAGTGGAGGCATTTATCAGTGTCTGCTCTTGGGTCCTGTAGAGCAAATGCTGCGGAAGCACCATCTTGCGCCCAGTCATCAACTCAAATGGTGACATTTTGGTTGCAGATGAAGGGGTAGATCTGATGGCCATTAGGACCAGAGGTAATCGGATATCCCAACTTGGCCCAGAATCTGCCACAAACTTCTTTAATATGCTCACAATTGTCCGGTTATATCTCTCTACTGCCCCAGAAGAAGCTGGTCTATAAGCAATATGCAGCTTTCTCTTGACCCCCAGTATCTCCCACATCTTTGTCATTACTTCACTGGTGAAGTGGCTACCTCTGTCTGACTCAATCCTTTGAGGTAGACCAAAACGGGAAAAGATGTGGTTAATCATCAAGGCAGCTGCAGTTTCTGCCTTGCAATTTGGGGCTGGGAGACATTCCACCCACTTGGTAAACAAGCATGTCACAGTCAACATGTACTTATTCCCCCTAGCTGAGCGAATCACAGGGCCTACAAAGTCGATTTGTAAATCTGACCATGGCAGTGTCATTCCCCTCTTTTGTAAAGGCGCCCGGTGTGTGAGGGATGATGGCTGAAATTGTGCACACACAAGGCAACCCTTCAGGTACTGGTCGAGGTCCTGCCCCATGTGTGGCCAGTATGCAACCTCTCTTAGGATTTCCAATGTTGTGTGAAACCCCCTATGACCGGCAGTGGCCGCATCATGGGCGTGACTTAACATCAGGCTTCGGAATGAGGTAGGAACCACCCACTGATCGTGGCCAGCTTTGGATTTCCTTACCAACAAACCGTCTTGGATCCGGAACATTTTTGGACATTTCATCAACACTCTTAGGTCCTCTTTCCCAATGTAATCGGTATCCGTCAGGGGAAAGTTCTCAGGGTCCTCAAGGTGCTGGTAAAATTTACCAATAATTGGATCCCCCTTCTGAGCGGTAATCAAATCAGCATCAGGGGTCTCCTTACTCCATTGTGCAATTGAGAGGTCGTTGTGAGCATTTGTCTGGGACCTAGTGATGGCAGTGACCTGGATTTCCCCCAACAGGGACTCAATCTCAATTAGATCCCCTTGGATGGCCCCGGTTTTGGCCAGCTGATCAGCTAAGTCATTTCCAGTTTTGTCTGGTCCCTCTACTTTGGAATGACCCTTGATCTTTTTCCAGTAGATGGTCATCCCATTCGATGTGACCAGATCATCAATGTTTTGGATCAACTTCCCATGTTTCAAGGGTTTGTTGTTAGCACATAACATGCCTCTGGTTTTCCAATTAACCAGGTGCTCCACGAACCCGTTCCGTACATAATCCGAATCTGTGATTATGACCAGTTCGTGGAGTTGATGCTGGACAGCAGTGAGGATGGCCTGATGCACAGCCATCAATTCTGCCACCTGACTACTTCGGGGACCAATTTTGTATCCAGCGGAGGGTTCTGGGGACTCATTCACCCATGCATTCCCTACGCCGGCCACCAGTTCTTTCTCCCCGTCGTTGTCAACATGGTAAGAGCATCCATCCACATAGACAGTGGGCATTCCCTCACACTTGTCTTCTTCAAAGACTTTGTGGGGGGAATTAAGGTATGCCTCCATGTTGTCCTTTATTTTTAGACTTTCGTCCTCGAGACAGTTTTCTCTGGCACAATCATGCAAGTCAGCCAGACCTTGCGCGAGGGGACTCTTCTTGTTTTGGCCATATCTGACCTCCACAGGAAAGCCTTGCATTGACAGAATCCAGGAAGTAATTCGGGAATTACTCACATTTCCGGCCCGGATTCTGTCACTTTGGAGATATTGCAGAGGCTGGTGTGGAGTCTCCACTATGATGTGTTCCCCCTGGATAAACGGGCGGTAATTCTTCAATGCCCACACCGTTGCCAGGAGTGCCTTCTCACAATCGTTGAATTTTTCCTCCACAGAGGATAAAGTTTTGCTCGCATAGGAGATTACTTTATTGACCTTGTCATGCTTTTGATATAATACTGCCGTCAAGCACGTATTAGAGAACCCCGTCTCCAGGAAGAACTCCTTGTTTCTGACAGGGTAAGCTAGGCAAGGCGCTTGTGAGAGGCTTCTTTTGAGTTGTTTTACTGCCTCGGCTTGTTCTGGACCCCATTCCCACTTGACCCCCCCCTTCAGGAGATGAATCAGGGGTCTGGTGATCTCTGCGTAGCCCTCAATGAACTTTCTGCTGTAATTAGTCAGTCCAAGGAGGCTCCTTAGTTCCCGCAGAGTTGTGGGGTCTTTCAGTTTCTGAAGTGCTTCCACTTTCTTTTCCTGGGGACAGAGACCCTGAGGAGTAATCTCATGCCCCAAGAAATTAACACGGTTTCTACACCACTGTGCTTTCTGAAAGGAAAGTTTTGCTCCGGCGGCCCTCAACTGTGTCAGAACATAACGGATCTCTGCTATGTGTTCCTCCACAGATGAACTTTTGATGAGGACATCATCTACATAAGCCAGGTTACCCCTTGCACCCAAGTCGGGCATGGCCTTATGTAGGAAAATATTGAACTCATTACCGGAGTTAAGGTATCCGAAGGGAGTCCGGGTCCATGTGTACTGCTGGCCCCCAAAAGTAAAAGCCAGTTTGTATTGGTCCTCCCTACTGACAGGCACGGTCCAGTACCCATTGGTCAGGTCTATTGCAGTGAATACCTGTGACCCCTGGATCTGGGCCAGCCCTTGGTCAATGTAGGGAAGAGGCCATCGGGAAGTGTGGACCCGTTTGTTGAGCTCCCTGAGGTCAGCGCAGAGTCTCCACTGGCCGTTTGGCTTCAATATTCCCAGCACCGGATTATTGAAGGTGCTGTGGACTGGACGGATTATTCCCCGGGACTCAAGGTTCTTAATTATTTCGGTAAGGGACTCCATTGATGCGAGAGGCAAGCGATATTGCTTCACAAACACAGGAGTCATGCCAGGGTCCGTGGGGATTGTTGTTGTGTGGATGTCAGTGCGACCACAGTCATATGAGTCTACCGCAAAGAGATCTTGGAAATCCAAGAAAACTTGTTTCAACTTTTGCTTTTGTTCCAGAGTCACACAGGCATCAGCTAGGTTGACTCTCTCTTCCACCATCTGCCTGAAGCCTGGAAAGACTTCTGGTTTGGCTATTTCAGCGGCCTCCTCCAGCTGGGTGGAGAAGTCCCTGGTTAGAGTGCTGATTTGGACCGGAGGCTTCAGGTGGGAAAGGCAGCCCTCATGGACCTGGAAAATCACCTCATCCCTCCTGAAGTCACAAGTCACATCTTCCTTACCATAGGGGCAGGAAGTGTACACCAGGAAGTTCCCCCCATGCCGGGTAAAAATCCTGTCTGGTGTTGCGTTGTCATCACTGTCACTGTCAAAACAGTCCTTGGGGATGGGTCCTAACAGTTCATTTACAAGATCAATGGAGAAATGTCGGTCATCAACCGCCATTCCAATAATGGTGCCTGCGGCTAGAGTAATACTCTTTAAGTCGCTGTTATCCACCTCTATTAGAAGGGGGTCATGTTCTATGTTGACTAATGGAGTCGGGTTTACCCCCAACCCTTGCTGTTGGAGAGAAGCATTTAGGTGTATGTAAGCATCAGGGTTTTTCAACTCTTGTCCCCTTTTAACTTTCACTTCCAGGGAGAATTGTCGGGTCCTTTCTGGGATGGTGACTTCCTCTTTAACCTGAATTTCAACTGCATAAGGTAGCAATTGAGCTGACCTAAATGCTTTTTCTGGATCAATAAAGCCCATGGGATTATCCGCTAATCGGGACCAAGCTTTGAAGTTTATTAGGTCCAAACTAATGGCAAAGCGATTGAGAATGTCACTGCCTAAGTAAAAGGCGGCAGTGACGTCTCGCACGACCCAACAATTGTGGACTATGCTCTTGTTGCCAATGGAGATTTTGAGCATACACCTGCTTGGCAGGAGATGT
Source organism: Ambystoma mexicanum (assembly GCF_040938575.1). Lineage (NCBI taxonomy): Eukaryota > Metazoa > Chordata > Amphibia > Caudata > Ambystomatidae > Ambystoma > Ambystoma mexicanum. The sequence goes on along the minus strand of NC_090934.1, from coordinate 305,174,773 downwards.
TTGGAATTAGGTGCTTCCAGGTCCATTTCCCATTTGTCTATCAGTTTGAAGGTGGGAATGGCTGGATCTTTTGGGAGTTGGCGAAACATGGCTTCGCTGATGAAGCTCTTACCGTTGCTCACACACACTCGAGCGAGAACAGAGTCCTTCCCATCATTTAACTGAACAGGGATGAACAACTGCTCTCCAATTTGCTGAATATCAGCCAGGCTTTGAGCTGATTTCACATCTTTCTGGACTATAGGAGTGGGGGTTTCTGATTGTGGATTAGTATAGAATTTCAGAGTGTTTCCTTCCAGCGTGGAATACCACTTTAGACTGGAAGGAAGGTTGATTTTCAGAAATAGAGGACCCCCCATCACCAGTCTGTTGTCCTACTGCTATTACCGTCACGTCTGGAATTTGGTTGTTCTGGAAGTGAAATTCTACTTGGTCAGATTTTTGTTCAACCATGTGGCATGTGCCGTTTAAACTAACATGGTTGACACTCTGTTTTAATTTTATGGGTCGGCTAGTCTGGGTCCAGAGGACCTTGTTTACGCAATCTATTAGGGGTGACAACCTTCTCAGGAGGTCATTCCCTAGTAAACAAGGGGTGCCCTCTGGGGTCACAACTATGACCGGGTGTTTCAACTTATGTCGCCCGATCTTAATGTCCAAGTCTGCCGTCCCCTCGACGGGAATTTCCTTCCCGTCAAAGTTCTGCAGTTGTCCAGGAAGAGAGGTGAGAGGAATTTGGTAATTCTCTCCCCTTCCTGCATTCAGTTCGTCAAAGGCCCTTCTGGACAGAAGGGTAGCTTGAGATCCAGTGTCCACCAGTGCTGAGATTGTACCCTGCCCCTGTACTTGTACCGGGGCATAATATCTTCCCTCCTTCTCCTCAAGGGGGCACAGATAATGTACATTTTTGGACAACTGGTGGGCTAATTTTCTGGTTTTGGACACCGCTAGCGAGGAGATTTGGGCAGAATTCTGTGGAGAGTCTTGGGAATCTGAAAGAAAAAATTCGCAACTGGAGATCAGAGCCATTGTGGGTTCCCCTGGCTCCGTTTCTGGGCCGCCCCCCCCTTTTTGGAGGCAGTCGCCAGGATGGGTTTGAACCAGGGGATTTTCTTGCTGTTGGTTCTGGGATGAGATGGTGGGCGGCGGTAGCTCAGTCTCCACATCTCCCCAGTCTGGATTTGCATCCCTAGGGACCCATTTTTCTTTGGGAGGAGTTCCCCCCTCTCTGAAGGAGAAGATCCTTTTCCCAGGATCCTCTGAGGATCCCTCTCCCTCAAATTGGAAGATCTGTACCTCCTCCTCAAACTGAGTCTGTTTGGGTCTTTTGTTTCTCCTACCCCCCCTCTGCTCCTTAGGAGACAGACTTTCAGGGGCAAGAGATTTTGTTTCCGGTTCCTGGGTTTCCAGGGGCTGTTTACAGGTGAGGAAGGAAGCTTCCTCCTAGGCTTTACACCCCCCTTCCCTTTGTGCCTCCTCCCTGGGAACCGGTGAGTTATCGGGGTGCTGCCCCCGTCATTGTTCTGGAGCACCAGGTCCAGAGTTGGGTGCGTTCTGCGCCGGCACGCCCATCTGAGGGTTCTGCTGAGCCCTCAGTATGTGACCCCGATCCCGCGCCATGTTTTGAACCTGGCGCTCTAACTGGGAAACCCGCTCAGGCTGATACGGGGCCCTGTTTTCTCCCCTGGGCTGATCCCGGGAAGGGTAGCTGTCCCTCCTCTGGTAATACCCCGGGTTGGGAAGATTTGGGTACCCCTCCACCCTTGGCCTCCCCTCTCCCGGATTCAGTGGTCTGGGCTCAGGGAATTGGGGAAAGAAGGATGGATGGTTTTGGGGCTGAAAGTCGGGTGGATATCTGGGGAAAAAGTTCTGCCCAGGGTTTGGTAAATTTCTGCCCTCCTGTGGGAAGTTTGGAGGGAAGTTCCCTGGGTTAGGTGCTTGTCTGGATCCCCCCCCTTGGGCTGGAGGAGTCCACACATAACCCAGGATGGGTCGATTTCCCTTGTAACGGGGACTTACATAATCAGGAGAGCGAGGGACCCCATTTGTGGGGCTGCCTCCCTGGCTCCCTGTCTGCGACTGGCCCGAGGACCTTCTGGGCCTAGCATTATTAGGTGCAGGTAGGTTTTTAGGCCCCCCCATCTCCAAATCCAAAACGGGGGTGACCTTTACCTCTGCCACCTTGGCAGCAGCAGGGGTGCTGTTGGCTTTGGGGTTTTTCTGGGCATTGCTTTTATTTTCTATGGGCTTCTGCACCTCATAGATGCGGGTAGCCTGTTCAATGACCCAGTCTAAAGATCTTTTCTCGTGAAAATCCCTCACGAGCTGGGTCATGATATATTTGGGCAAGGCATGAAAAAATGTATTCACGAATTCTCGACTGTCTGTGCGCACCCTTCTGGTGGTCTGCGCAAAAGCACGCTTTAACTCCTGCACAAATTCTTGTGGGGCCTGATCCTCCCCACATTGCAAATTGTAGGCTGCCTTGCGAGCCTCTTGAGGATTTCTGTGAACAGAAAAATGTTTCAGGATGGCCGCCTTATAGGTGGACCATCTTAAATGATTTTGGTCCTCCAGCCCCGCAAAGAAACTGGAGTATTCCGGGGAGAAGGTCCACTTTACATATTGAATACAGCTTTGGCTGTCCTTCAAATGGAAAGTCTCCATCATTTGTTCAAACAACTCTAAGTGCTCCCAAACAGAATACTTGGCGTTCTTATGGTAAGGCGTGATGACGCTCCTGATCGCCTTAATCTGCTTTAAGGGGTCCTTGAGCAAGGCCCTTTTTGCCTTATTGGCCTTTTTGGTTCGGGTAACCCTTGTCCATTCTTCGTCGGACTCAGAGGCACTGCTCCCAGAGGTTCCCGTCTGTTCTTCCAGGTTTTCCCGGATTCTGCGAGCCTGGGAATGGCTGGCAGAATGTGGGGACCTGGTCTCCTGTGTCCTGCGCAGTTCAGAGGAGTCTTCAGATTCCTCCTTGCTGTCAGGATTTGATGGGTACCCCCTCCACTGACCTAACTGGGCAGAGGTTTTCAGGATGCCCTTAATGGGCCTACTCTCCTGGGGTTCCCCACTGAACTGTATTGTACTTGGGTGCCCATACCCGGATGCCCACCCCTCCATTCCTGGATGGTACTGGCCTATGAGCCCCATGCTTCTGGCTGGATAGTAATCTGCCATCCCTGTGGCCCTGTGCTCATGTGCGCCAGGGGACATGGGGGTGGCAGAGTCCAGGGACTGAGAGGTATGAGGGCCTCTGGTACTAGGGCTCCTGAGGTTATGCTCCGGAGTTTCCATTTCCCAGCGAACCTCATCTCTATCCGCCTCTGCTCCCTGTTGCAATGCAAGAGCCTGCATTTGTGCCTTCAGTTCCTCAGTTAAGGCCTTACTCGACTCTATCAGTCTCTCCTGCATCGCTACCTGCTGTTGGAGCCTATCATTGTGTTGACAGAGGGCCTCATTTTCCCTCTGTGCTTCCTGGTTGGTCCTGGAGAACTGGGCCAGTCTTTGCTGCAGGAGGGTTACCTCCTGAGCTGTGTCCCTATTGGCCTGCTCCTTTCTTGCTAGAGCATCCTCCACCCTCCTGGTGTGCTCTAGCAAGTTCTGGTTTTCTTTTTGGAGGTCACCCAGTCCCTGGTGGGCCAGGTGATTTTCTTCCATTTTCCTTTTTAAATGGCAGACTTCCTGGCCTAAGGCGTCTCTTTCCTGACTAAGAGCCTGCATTTGTGCCGCCAGGTCGTCCCTTTGCCTTTGGAAGGCACCAGCTTTCTGGCGCTCCTGATCAAACTCTGCCTGGGTATCCAGGTCTTTCAGGATCAGTTTATTGCTCTCCTCTTTCTCTCTGTCTAGTTGGATTTGCAGGGTGGCTACCTGCTCTGTGCATGCCCTGTTGAAATTGATCTGTTGCTCCAGCTTTTTCTGGCTCTGCAGTAAGGAGTCCAAACTGTCTTGGTGCTCCTTCTGCAGGGCCAGAAATCTAGTATCCTGTTCTGACTTTTCCTTTTGCAGCACATCCATATCCTCCTTTATTTTAGTAATGTACAGTCTGCTGTCATTTTCTGACTCCTGGCTCCTCTGCAGCCTCTGCTCAGAAGAGTCCAGATCAGATTGGACCTTCTGTAATGCCATCTGTTGCCTATTTGCCAGATTTTGGCTTTCAGCACATCTATCCTGCATGTCTCCCATATATAGGTACAGGTATGCTGCTATCCTGGCGATCTTATTGTGTTCCTCTTTGGCTTTAGGAGCCATATATAGTTCACTCAGGGCCACATGTAAGGGACCCTGATCTCTATATATATCTGACCCTGTTTCAGTGACCTGTTGTGTGATGGCCTGCAACCACACATCCTGGCCCTGTTCGGTCCATTCACCTCTCACAAATAGCTTATGCAAGAGGTGCTCTCTGGCTATTTTCATGTCTACTAAGGTCGTCATTCTAGAGATTGGTCTCTGTCCTGACTTACAGAAGTTAGTATTTTATTTTTGCAGAACAGAACTTTTCTTGGAGTGTCCCTTTTGAGGAATGCTTCACAGCGTAATGCAGCGTGGTGATCCGACCGGGTGTATGTATCCCGTCAGTTAGCACACTGTATTAAGCTGCACAACTGGTAAATCTAACCCAACGTCTCGGCTCGAGCCCCCACTTTGTAAGAGGATTCAATTCAGCACTACAGCCAAGTTAACGCCTAGTCTAGAATACTGAATGAAAACCCTTATTGATATATCTTTAGGTCCAGTTCATGCGTTCTGGATGACTACCCTTGTATAACACCCCTCTCTTGGAATCCCCCTGACCCCACTGAGCCAAGAAGTAATTCTGTTTTGCAAGTTTAAAAGGTTTATTTGATAAATTAAAATATATATCACGCTTTATAATAAATTAATAATTGAATAGCACACTTAATCTGATATGATAAAGATCAACAACGGAGAATCTGGCACTAGCACACTTCTTTAATCACTAATGAGTTGACATGAAATGGATAAGGTAGCACACTGGTAAATAGGAACAAAAGTATAATGTGGTAGAGGATGCTTTATGTAGGCTCAGGTGGATGCAATATTCAATGAATGCAGTACAGAAAATACGCAATATGATTTCAACCAAACAATGTAATCACTTTTCTCTGGCTACTCCCCTCCCCCCCTTGATGCAAGGAAATGGAAGGAAAACACACAGTTCTCAGAAATGCAATCAACTGTAATTCGGTTCAATCCAGCAAGCTTAAACAGAAGTTTGAAAACACAGGCAAATGCTTTGATAGGTGCTAGCAATGAATGAGAAATATGCTGGAAACGCTCTTAATTCCCTTTTAGAGGTTCAGGATGAGTGGTATCTAGTTAATATTAGTCCAGGCTCACACTAGCAATGATGCAGGGATAGTTAGCAGGTTAAACGAATTTCTGGCAAATGAAATCAGGCAGCAGCAGTTTTTTTACATGTGAAGAAATTGCAAATCGCGGCAAAATTCGCGGCGGATGCGCCGAGCGCTATTACAAAGGAACCGCAAGGACTATCTCTACCGTTTTGGGGTCCTAGGAAAGCCTGGGATCTCAGCTTCCAAATGAAAGTTATTGCAAGTCTCTAGCCCAAACGGTTGCGGAGATATGAGTAATTTAGTAAAGGTCGTTTTTGGTTTTGTAAATTTTAAACGCACACTTTTTCAAAATGACAAATTTTACTAGAAATGACAGGTGACAGATAGGAGGCAGTTCTACTTAGGTTAAATAGATTGAATTAGATGAATTTAAACTAAGAGATGTGTTCTGAGTTTTGCTAAGTACTCACAAGAGATTTTGAACAGGAAAGCGACTTGGTCACGATCTTCAGTCTGGTCAGGTCTTTCCGGATTCTGCTCACAGCGCCTGGTCTGGTCTCGGCTAGGCACAGCACTGCTTTCTCTCTGGTCTGGTCTCTGCTAGGCACAGCACTGCTTTCTCTCTGGTCTGGTCTCTGCTAGGCACAGCACTGCTTTCTCTCTGGTCTGGTCTCTGCTCTGGATAGATTGAAGTCTCTAGTTTGGCTTTCTGGAGTTTGATGGAGGTAAGTATGGATTTTTCCGGCAGGGCTTCCAGCGGCAGATGAAATTGAATGTCTCTGTGTCCTGACTCTCTGCTTTTATCTGTTTCTTGAGAATGGGTGTGTGTGTTGCATCACTAGACTTGCCCCTCTCATTCGTCATTGGTCAGGCTTCCATTCCTCCGCTTGATTGGCAAACTGAACTGTGAGTCAGATTGATGTCATTTTATGATCTCTTGAAACAACCTCCCTTATCATCTGTGCACCCAAATATATATATGATCAAAATCCATACTTCAGAGTTACACAGTTGTTTGAAATTACATATACATGGTGTGGCTGAATTTAGCCATGTCTATGTCCAAATCTGCTCATTCTCGGAGCTTGCATTCAAAGAGTGTACATAATTGACTTTTTAACTGCTTTTTCAATTTCCGACATGGACCCAACTTTACATACATGTGTGCAGGGGGTAGGGACATTAACTGATGAAGTTTCAGATTTTTAACATGCACACATTTAGAGTAATATCCACTTTTCCGCTAAAACCCCCCTGAACATACCACCGGTTCCTACCACGTCTTAAACTGTGGGCAGAAAAATCACAAGAATTATGGTATCATTTATAAAATTTTCACATGTCCGCACTATGAATTATCCCCCTTTTTATAAAACCATATCCTTGCTGCAGGGGTGTGTCTTTTCAGGTCACATGGTACAGAAACCAGTCTTTCCAGTTTCTGCCAAGCCAGCTTGCTTCTCACAGGCAGTGCCCCTCCCAGCTTCTCCAGGAGGAAGCCACTTTTTACGACGTCTGTAATAAAAACCTTTGCCTGAGTGGAGAGGGCTTTGTTCACTCTCTGGCAGAGCACAGGAAATTCAATTATCAGATAGATGGCATATCCTTAATGTGGGCAGCAAAAGGAACATTGGCCTGGGAACATAGTTGTGACTCAAGTTTCACTCCTGATGGGATCCGTTGCTAGGCAAAATCAAGTTCCTTAAGCCAGACCTTCAGCTAACTTTTTGTTGCTTTTAAAATAACTTGTAATTTTACACATGCAGCTAGAATGCTGATTCTAAGTGCAAAACTATGACATTTCAACAGTTACAAAGGCATGTGACACCAAACATAGGTCACTCATTTAATTTAACATTTTCGATTTTGGTGGTTTTAAATCCAGTTGCAGTTAGGCTTAAGCTGCTGACTCCATAGCATTTTTGTTATAAGCATTGTTTTTGGGCTCTTCATTTCCCAGATTTTGTAGGCACACAAAACTCCATTCTGCCAAATGTCTGCTGGTGTTCAGTGAATATTTTGCACATGTTGCAAGGTTTGAAATAGGCATTTTGCTTGCCTTCAGAAAAACACACAGTGGGTTTTAAAACGCCGGCTTTTGGATAGTGGTGAGTACTGGTACTGCACCCATTTTTGGGATTTTCTTGGATTAATGCATTCTAAACAGGAATGGTTCTTACATGGTAGTAAATCCTTGCTTAACATTGTTTTGATGGGGCTCCTTACAGTAAGATGGTTATGTGGAACCCCACAAAAAGGGTTGAATCTTTAAAGTGGTCCAATGAGTCACGATTTCAGCAACTTTTTGACATCAGTAAAAGTGGATTTTGTTAACAAAGACCTTTCTTTACCCTGGTGGGTGGCAAGTTAGGTAACCATTTTGGTGTGCGCACAACTGCGCAGCTTTCCTGGATTTCGGCGCACATGTGGGTTTTCCGCCATCTTGAATTTCCTAAGCCCACAGCACCAAATGTTGTAGCAGGGTAGCTTAAACGTGGGTCAGGACACCCTACAGGAGTAAAAAGTCAATGTGGAATGAAAGTAACATCAAGTTCAATGTGCAGTTTGGATGTCACATTTACAATTCGCTACGTGGGACATTTAACCCTGAAGATCACCTGCCTGAGAGAAAAGTGGAGAGCTGCAGAGAAAGCGAAGCAGGAAGCATATCCAAAGGCAGACGGAGATACACAGAGGTGAGCCGTGTTGGAAGATCCAGGCACTTGCAAGCAGCTGCCTGGAGGCGCACCTTACTAGAGGAGCTAAACTCCAGTAAACTTACAGTGGGTGCCCTGGAGGGACAGCTGGAAGAAAGACATTTGCTGCAAGATCATGGAGGATGCGGTCCAGTGGGGTTGTCTTGGTTCCATCGGCGAGCAGGAGGAAAGCAGACGTGGGAATTTAACAAGTCTGCCTGACAGGGGAAGCCTGTCCAATGTTAAACCTTTACCGCAGCTGCAGCGGTAAGTTGACCCAGAGGAGTTTGGGGGGGGAGGAGAGAGGCGAGTGCGGGGGGGGGTCTGGGATGTGCCAACAAACTTGTGACTGCTTGGGTAATTATTCTGAATACCAACCAAGTAAATTAAAGGGCAAAAGTGGTACAAATCTCCTCATATGAAATCATTCTGGGGAAACCTGTAACAAGCATTGCCAAAAACTAAGAGACATTAAGTAAGAAGTTGACTCACAGAACTTGAACAAACCCCTATACATGGAATGTCAATATGAGGGAAGTAATACCAAAAGTCTGAGGTCTAAGCAGTGAAGAAGTGCAACTGTGTTATACTTGGAAGGAAAGTGAACATTGCAGAAAGACCTGGTGAAGAAGGCACATCAAGCAGTGAATCCTTTTCGGAAAGAAATACCTGGCAGGAGAGTAAACCAGGATATCCAAAGATTCAGTTGACAAAATCCTGGCAGCATAGCATACTAGGAAATCATTTTGGAACAGTTATGTGAAAGAGAAACTTTGTCATTCATTTCCAACAGTTGTTGAAATTAAACATTTTGCCATCCTATAAAGCAGAAAAGACTTTTTTTTGCTATTCTACAATCTGTGTTTTGAAAAAGACATTTTCTTTTCCATCCTGAGGAAAGTATTATGTGAAAGAAACATTTTCATTAACATTCAAGGAACATTGGTGGAACTGAACATTTTCAATAGGTTTCATGAAACCTTTCAGGGGAAGGGAATCAACCCCTGGATACAAGGATTCGTTTGCTGGAAGTACACATTTGGAATTTTACACATTTTTGTTGAACTGGAAACAGACATTTACCTTGCATCTATTGATTGGGTATGTTAGTGTGAGGGTCAGATATATTTTGGACAGAAGGTCCGCTTGTTTAATGTCATAGGTAGGGACACACTCTTTAGGATAGGGATAGATGGGCCTTTATCCAAATCCCTTTTTCTTTTAATAAAAATGACTAATGTCTAAAACATTACAAGTTTGTGTCTGCCTCTCGTAGCTTGCAGACCCATTATAGACCTCAAGAGAGTGAACCGCTTTGCCAAGAGCATCTTGGTCATGATGGAGACCCTTCAGGCCATCATTCCTCTTCCCTTACAGAAGGGAGAGGGGCCCTTCTCAAAAAGGGACTGGGAGATGAACATCATACACAGGGCTATCCCTATTGTGAATCTTTAGTAAATAGAACACTTAATTTGTATAATTGATCACATCATATGAGAAGTTTCAGGCAACCAATAATGATCCAATGTTGTGACTATTGGTCACTAATATCCCGTACTAGTAACGGATACTAAATATCATTTATTGTATTTGAAAATGGCATTATGTTCAGGTACTTCTTCAAACAATATACTTTAGAAACGTATCACAAAAATGTTTCATGTTTGCATTGTTTTTATTCACATCGGTTATAAAAGTTCATCAAAAGGTGATCATCAAGAAATAAGAACATTCATTAGCTCTTTTGTTTTATAACGAAGGCTAGCAATGAACAGATCGGGGAGAATATCCTGTTTGAGTGTGTAAATGCAAGGGTGTGCAATTTGCTAAACTTCCAGAACATGTGTGGAGTCCCTACAATAACTTAGAGGTGCAGCAAATAGCGAGTTCGTGCACTGTCCATCCCAATAATTCAGTTTAGGCCAATATCGGGTCCTGGAGAATTCTTATTTGTGAGCTAAAGTCTGCTCTTTACATTAAGTAATTATTATTTCTGCAGCATTAGTTTTGCTTGTAAAGTCAATTGCAGTCTCCACCTAAATACTTTATTTGTTTTGGACAGTTCCACAGAGATAGAAATGTTCTGTTACATCTAGGGACAACATATGAAAAAGTTTCGACGTTAAGGTAGACGAAAACGCCTTTGTCAGGATTAACTGTTTTCAAGACCCCAGAGTTATAAAACAAAAAAAATAATAATAATAATGAAACCACAAATGAGTAGCTAAATCAGCTATTGATTGCCAATAGAAAACGGAAGTGAGGAATTAAAAATTCACCGTAAGTGGTGGTGGAGAAGGGTACATCAACAAAAGCAAAGAATGGAATTCTAAAGCACAACATGTCAGAAATGACCTATGTGGAGATTTGCAAAGTAAAAAAAACAGAGTGATTGGGGGAAGGGGGAAGGGGGGACGGGGGAGAAACTGGAGCAGAGAGAAAAGAGAACAAGCAATACATGTGGATTAATCAGAGTTCTTCCTATACAGTGAAGCACGCGTCCTTGGGGCATAGAAGGATGGAAATAATGCTATAAATTCTTTCTGCGCCCCAGTAGGAGAAGAACCAGACCAGTAGTTGGGGAGACCCATGCAGGGAGAAAGGTTTATAAAAATATATGGTCCCTAAAAAGTAGGGACCTACCGGCAGAGAGAATGCCTAGAATAAAAACCTTCAGGGCGCTGCTTACCTGAGCAGTGAATGCCCCACCTCGTAGCCCTCCTGGTAGGCGAATAACTGCTAGAAAAGCTCTGCAAGAAATTCACGAATAATTCTCATGCGTGAATGTGTGGCACCGCGATGGCCAAAACGGGCATATGTTTGCCTGCCCTAAGCTCGAAACTGAAAGCCTAAGAGTTGGGTGGGGGGTGAGGGGAAACAGAACTGATAACCTGCTACAGATGGTAAAGGGCATATGGAGACTCAGTGCAAGCAATGTGGAAAATGGAGCTGATGGTCACTCAGAAAGGCTTCAAAAGTAATATTTTCTGGCAACATAAATATAAATGTGCAAAATGGTCACAAGGAAAGAATTTGTATTCACAAATTGGGCTCTGTTCGATCAATGGCAGTAACTGTTCATTGAGCCTGTAGTGTGCCTTCGCATCTTATGTATCCATCTGGCTTCTTCATTAAGCAGCAGGCGTTCCACATCGTTGGCAAATTTTACCATGTCAACGATCCACCACAGAAGGTCATCAGGTGTGTAGCAGTTCAAGGTAATGGCCCACTAGTGGTGCTGATGTGTTTTTACATCTGATTCGTGACTGGTGTTCTGACATGCTGATGGGGGTCACTCTCGTGTTTTGTCCCCTGTGTCGAAGGCAACAGGGGCACTCGATTCGGTAGAATAATCATATGATTTTACAATTCGTCATTTTCCATATATGCCAGTTAGTGTCACCAACTGTCAATTCTTTTTTTAATTTTTTAGTCAATTTGCACACTGAAGTGGTATGTCGGTGGTCTCGGATCCCACAGTCTAGTTTCGGGGTTTTGTCTTGACAGTTGTGCATGCACCAGATAGTCCTGTATGTGTTTTTTATCTCTCTTAAGAGCAAACCTAGGGATTTGTTGGTTTGGCAACCTTAATTGGACAAGCGGCTTATACTTTATTACAATTGTTTTGAGGTCCAGGGTTTTGGGACGATGGGTGAACAGACATGTAATTCGGCTTTTTGTTGTGGTACTCGTGCATGGTTCAAAGAGGGTTTCTCTGGGGGTGAATCTGGCTAGTTTCTTAGTGTTTTTTCAGTGTTTAGGGTAGCCTCTAGTAAGCATTTATTATCCATGACTTCCGCGTTCGAGTGCAAGTCCATCAATGAAATGCAGTTATGTCTTACTCCAAGATACTGGCCCTAGGGTAAGTTATCCTACAGCCTCCAGGGGTGGAGACCTTTGAAATGTAAGAGTGTTACGATCATTGGGCTTTCTAAACGGGAAACGGGCTAGTAGGTGTTCTCATTTTTTATGACAAGATGTAGAAAGTTGACCTGTTTGTTGCTGTGTTCTATTGAATATTGCTGTTGCATTGGTTAAGTCATCGCAAAAACTGCATGAGCCTATCTCCTGTGCCTTGTCCGATCAAGCTAATGTAATCGATGTAGCATTTCTGAAGTCCAATATGACCGTGGGAAGGCTTGTTCAGTGCAAGCACATATTGATCTTCAAATACCGTCATGAATATGATGGTCAGGCTCGGGGCAAAAGGTGGTCCCATGGTGGTACTTCGCAATTGCAGAAAGGAATTGGTTAAAAAAAGGAAGAAATTACTGTTGTAGAGCAATAGTCGCCACTTTGACAATTATCTCAGCAGGTACCATATTTTGGATATCATGGTGGGTGAAGTGGTATCTAATACACTCATTGGAATCTTCCTGCAGGATGCTAGTTTGAAGCGATTGCATATCTATTGTTCCCTTATTCGGGTCAAATGCCAAGTCTTCATGGGCTTTAATAACCAATGTGGTGTCCCTCAGGTATGTTGTGATCCGTTGACTGAAGGGTTTTAAAAATTAGTCGACTAATTTGCTTATGGTGTTCTATAAGGGAACTACATCCAGCAACAAAGTCTGCCTGGTAGATTGGCCTTGTCTTTGTGTTTCTTAGGAATGGCATAGAACAAAAGAACCTGATCTGAACAATTGTTGAGAAATTCTAAATCATTGTGGGTTATCCAATTTTTCTGAAAGCTAATTGTGGTGGTGTCTAGAATGTTATTTTGAGTATCGGTGGTGGGGTCTTTTCTGAGAGTGATGAAGTTAGCACTTGATTTGAAGGACATCTTTTTATATGGGTTGGTGTTCATCACCACAATCCCTCCTTTATCTGCTGGCTTGAGAACTGGGTCAGGATTGTTGCTGAGTGATTTGAAGTGCTTTTCTTTCATCATTCGAGATATGTCTGGTGCATTTGTTGGTATTCTGTAGCACTGCAAGATCTCTAATACATTTCTCAAAGGTAGTGATTACATTGGGTACTTTATTATCAAGGGGCGTGAAGTTAGGTTGAGGTTTAAGGTCATAATCTGTTTCTCTGGTGTATTGTTGGTCAACATTGCTTTGAGACGGACATTGCGATAAAAGCGTCACATTTGCGTTCATACCTAAAACCAGTCCGCAGAACTGGTCGGGACAAATGAAAGACCTTTAGTGAGAACTGAGTGTTGTGCCTGGGTTAGCTCACATCCACAAAGATGACAAAATGATCTAGTTAATGGATGTATCAACGGAATGACCACCTGTGCGGTTTCAACTGTCTCAGTCATCCCCGATATTTTGCATCTGGGAAATACGGGTCCCAGTATCTGCCACTCTGTTGCCTCTAGTTTGTATATGCTCACCCCCCACTCTGTGTCTTCAGAGTCAGAGTTCCTGCTAGAAGTGTCTGAGAATGTTACCCAAATTCTCTGAATCATCGGCCTTTTGCTATAGGGGATGTTTTCTTTGTGTTCTAAATGTGATGCTATTTATTCTTGTGTTCACCTCAGTTATCTGATTGTTTCATTCTGTGATATGTTTCTAAAGCATAGTGCTTAAACCGTAGCTCCACAATATGCTATATTCAAATGAAAGACATGATATTTAGTATCGGTTATTAGTATGAGATATTAGTTACCATTAGTCACAACATTGGATCATTATTGGCTGCCTGAACGTCTTATCTGCTGTGATCAATTATACAAATTCATTAATTGTTCCATTTACTAAATTTGTCCAACGGGGACAACCCAGTGTATAGTACTTGGATCTCCCAGTCCTTTTTTTTTTAGCATGGCCTCCTCTACCATCTGTAAGAGAGGTGTATTACAGCAGAGGCGCTAGTAGGGAGCCTATTAAATAATCTTTTGACTAGAAGTATCAAGAACTGCCTTCTTAACACTTTTCACAATTTGATCGGGTACATCAACCTTTTCCATACACATCACTTTTTATATCTTCACCCTTCTATTTATAACCGCAGAGAGTGCAACAGATCTCTGCGATCATTTTAGGTCCCTCCCTTTTTAATGAGACGGGAGACGATCGAAACATCACTGCTAAAGTTTCCGGTGATCTACTGAAACATAAGAAAACAAGTTTCAGGATGGAACTTTGCAGATATTTATTTATTGGTCATTTTCTAGGCACCTATACAGTTAGCAACAACTGTTTCAAAGCGTCCACGGGGCAACAGGGTGGGGGAAAGGGGAGGAAGACGGTGAACAACAAGATCATTTAATTAATAGTACAAATAATGAAAATGATGGAGGGGAGACAGTATGCCATGTGAGTGTTCAGAACGTGCAAGTGCAGAGAAGAGGGGGTAAAGGAAAAGTGCTCGGAGTGAAGTGCTAATATGAGAATAACGGAAGTGCAACCTCCAGAGGGGAGGGTGAGCCTAAGTAAGTGCAGTAAATAGACAGCGGCTGGGATGAGAGATGTGGGGGATCATGGCCCAGAGGATGCATAAGGGCCCTGCACTTCAGTCAGGCTACTGTATGGTTAGCAGGGACGAGGGGAGAAGTGGAAGGAGGAGGTAAAGAGAAAGGTCTTGAGGCATGTTAGGAACTTAAGGAGTTCCTGCTCAAGACGCAGCGGGAGAGGGAGGCTATTCCACAAGAGGGAGCCTGCCGAGAAAAGTCATCGACCACCAGCTCTCTGTTAGCAACTGCTTCACACGCAGGGAGTTTGTGTCAGGGGAACGCAGGCGTCTAGAAGCGTTGAAGATGTAGTGGTCCCTGGCCCCAGATAGCCTTGTGAATGATACAGGGGGGTTTTAATTTTATGTGTGCTGAGACCGAGATCCAGTGAAGGCTTTGTAGGGCAGGAGAGATGCGGTCCCTGGGCCTAAGGCCAAGGATATGTTTTGCTGCCCTGTTCTGGGTTAGCTGGAGAGGTCAAAAAATGGACGATGGAAGATTGAGGAGGTTAAGAGCATGGGTAACATTGAGTCTCTGGGGGGAGATGAAGGATAGCGTTCCTTTGAGAAGGAAGAGCTGAAAGTGTGAATATGAGAGATGAAGGAAAGGGAGGAATTGAAGAGGACTTTGAGGTTCCTGGCTTTAGAGGAGGGGGCAGGAAGGAGCCCATGGAGGAAGGTCAGAGTGAAGGGAAGAAATAGGGTGCAGGGACCTAATGGGGAGAATCTGTTTTGCTGGAATTAAGGCAGAGGTCATTAGCAGTACACCAGACCTGGATGGTAGAGAGGCTGTCGGGGATGAAGGAAGGGGAAAGGGCATCAGTAGGAAGTTTGAAGAAGACTTGTATGTCGTCAGCTTAGCACTGGAAGGTGGGGGAGAAGGAGGAAATGAGGCGTGCCAGTAGAGAAAGTTATATGTTAAAGAGCCAGGGCGAAATAATGGATCCCTGGGGGAAGCACCAGGTGGAGAAGGAAGTAGGGGAGGAGAAAGGGCCCAGAATGATTTTGGAGGAACAGTCAGTTAGGAAGGAGGCAAGCCAGATGCTTCTGACCACCAGGACACTTCGTCAAGAGCATCACGGGGGCACCGAGAGGCAACTACAGTTACATCGCCACTAGATGTAACCGAGATCTTATGGTTCTTACCAAAACTACTACTCGGCGTATTATTGCATAATAAAACAAGAACTAGAAATGGAAGAACGTAAATACATGGGCAACTCACTCATCTCTAATGCCAGAGGAAAGCTTATGGAAACATCAGCTTTAAACCAAAAAAACAAACTGGCAAAGACGTCTGCACATTTAAAGCTGAGAGTATATGTTCCTATCTAGCAGAGAATTGCTTGATGTAACAAGCCGACTTTACCTCACGAATAATACCATAGTGCATGAAATGAATTATTGGAATTGACGGTGCACCAACTAGATATTTGCTGTATCTCTGTTACTGTGGGTGCCTTTGTTAGAATTTGAAACTTAAGTGGTAATTACTGTTATTATTCACCTTTTGAGGAACTTTTACAAATATATATATGTGTTTTCTTTAATTGTATTATAAATGTGTGATTCCGTTTTTATGTTCCTCAGTTATCTGATTGTTTCATGCTTGTTTGCTTGCTTTGTTGATTTTGCCTTAATTGTTGTGATGTTTCTAAAGTATATTGTTTGAACAAGTACTTCAAAGTAATGCTATTTTCAAATGATATTTAGTATCATTTACTGGTATGGGATATAGTTACCACTACTCGCAACATTGGATCATTATTGGTTGCCTGAAACGTCTTATCTGATGTGATCAATTATAAGAATTTATTAATTGTTCCATTTACTAAAGATTTGATATGATATGGCATTTGTAACGTGCCTATACACACGGTTTTCAAAGTGCGACAAGGCAAGGAAGGGGGAGCAGCGGGAGGACCGAGACAACGATCTTACTAGGCCAAGTGACATTGAGATCGTGCAAGGGAGGTGGGAGGGGAAAAGTGCCAGGGGGAATGGGAGGGGGGCAGTGCTGTCACAGGATCAAAACGATAACAAGAAGTGCGGCCAGCAGGTGGCAGGTGGCAGGTGTAAGGGTAAGTGCAGACAGCAAGTGTCCAAAAGTGCAGTAGGGTTACAGATACTCAAGTGCAAGGGTTGCTGGGAGGCAGTGAGGGTGTGCAACTGGGCGAGTAGGGACCTGGGCCCGAAATTGGAGGGTAGCCAGCTGACCAGTACATTATCAGACAGGAAATCAGTAGGGGAGAGGAAGAGAGAAGGCAGAAGCAAAGAGGAAGGTCTTGAGGAGCTTCTGGAACCAGAGATGGTTCTCTTCGAGTTTCAGAGAGGCAGGGTGGGTGTTCCAGGGGGAGACCCCAGCCGAAGAAAGAGATCTACCACCAACTCGTTGCTTTGGGAAGCAACGGACCCTGAGGGAGTTGGAGGCGCGAAGAGCTCTAGTAGGAAGGTATTTATGAAGAGAGTTGGAGGTATTGAGGACCCAGGCCCCAGAAGGCCTTGAGGGCAATGCAGAGTGTCTTGACCTTAATCCTTGCAGCACTGGGAGCCAATGCAGAGATTTCAGTGCTGGACAGATAAGATCCCTGGGCTTGAGGCCAAGGACAAGTCTCGCAGTCCTGTTCTGGATGAGTTGCAGAGGGCGCAGAGTAGAAGCAGGCAGATTTAGGAAAAGGCTGTTGCCCTTCTTAAGAGAACCAGAGCTCTAGAAACCATGAGCTTCTGGGGGAAGGAGAGGAAAGGAAGAGTACCTCTGAGGAGGTGCAGTTGGTAGTTGATTTCTTGGAGACGTCAGAGATGTGAGGAGAAAAGGAGAGTCTGGAGTTGAAGATGACCCTGAGGTTCTTAGCCCCACAGGTGGGAGCAGGAAGCGGGCCAAGGCAGGCCGGCCAGAGTGATCGGAAAGGAGGGTGCAGGTGTGCCGATGAGGAGAATCTCCGTCTTACTGGCATTAAGGCAGAGATCTTTGGCGGCACACCACTACTGGATAGCAGACAGACAGTCAGAGATGAGAGAAAGAGGAGGTGGCAGAGGGGAGCCTGAAAACGAGCGGAGTCCTCTGCGTAGCACTGAAAGTTAGAGCAGAGAGCGGCAATGCGGTGGGTGAGAGGTGCCGGGAATTGGTTGAATAGGTTGAATTGGTCCTTTCCTCCATCTCATTCATTGGTTGAATGAGATGGAGGAAAGGAAGGACCCAAGTTAGACCAGGGAGGGTTGATCAGAGAGGAACGAGGTCACCCATCATGGATACAATTGAGCAGGATGGCATGGTTGACCCGGCCAAAGGCAGAAGAGAGATCGAGTAAGATGAGGACAGAGGGGATATTGGAATCCAGGTTAGAGAGCAGGTCTTCGCTGTGCATGACATAATTCCTCTTGTGGCATCAGGGGACTTAACATCGCAGCACTTGGCGGATGACTACTTCCATGTGCAGATCCATCCCCGGCACCATGCTGTGGAAGTACTCCAGCTGCAGTTCCATGTGCTCCCCTTTGGGTTATGGTCTGTACTGAGGGTATTCACTAAGGTCCTGGCTCTCCTTGTGGCTCTTCTGCACCACAGGGCTATTTCTCTCCACCTGTACCTGCTAAACTGATTGATCCGTGCAACATCCTGGCACGACCCAGTTCAGATGGCTCCTGAACTGCTCAAAGTTTGGAGTTGTGAAGGCCTCTTCGACACAATTCTGGCATTGGTGTCTCTTCCCCAGTCCAGGGCCTTGAATCTCCAGTCCCACTTTCCTGCACTCCAGATATCCAGTGAGGCTCCTTCCGGCAGTCTTTTACCGTGCAGGGCTGTCTGGCAGCTTCAGTTTTTGTCATCCCCTGGACAAGGCATCATCTCTGACCCCTGATGTATGACCCGCTGGCCCATTAGAGGGCATCCTCGCAGGACTACCCCTGTTGGGATTCCAAGGTCTGCAAGTCTGGCCAATTCGAGTGAATAGTGGCTGTTCATCTCACATATCCTGGCTGGGATTCCCCTAGCTCCCCCGCTCCCAGTCAATCTCACAACAGATGCCAGCCAGAGTGGCTGGGAGCTGCATATGGCCAGCAAGGGACGGCTCTGGGTCCTCCAACTGTCGGTCGATTTCTGCAATGTGGGAAGCTCCCCAGGTCATCGCTCACCATCTACAGAGGAAACCCGTACTGGTGTGTGCGGTCAACCAGGCGACTTTCCATATATCCACAGGCAGGGGGTTGGGGCATGCTTTCAGTCCCTGCAGGTGGTTAGGTCCCGAATCGTGGACTGGGCAGAACAGACCATTCTTTCAATGAGAGCCATCTAAATAACAGGCATCCTGAACAGATGCCCTCTGCCACCTTAGCGGCATTTTCCCTGCCAATCTAGACCTTCCAGTTGGTCTGCTCCTGCCTGGGGTTGCCTTCAGTGGCCCTCTTTGCCTCCTGCACAGGTACACTGTTCCCCCAGTACTTCTCCCTGACGTGGACCCGGCAGCTCCAGTGGGAAATGTCATGTAAGCACGTTGGTACAGGGCCCGCCCCTATGCTTCTACCACCCACTTCCCCATCCCCCTTTCAGAGGCTCATGCTTTGAATAAACCGAGAAAGGCCTTGAATCATTCTTATTGCATCTCCCTAGAAGACCTAATTTCCCCTTTTACTACAGCTGTTTGCAAGGATTGACATTAGGATTTGTTGACCAAAGCAAAAACCAGCTCCTGGGTATCGGCCCTGGGGCATTACCTGAAGTGTTAATGCCCCTGCGCCCTTGCTCAGGGCTTATTGCCATTCGTTCTCCGTCCCACAAGAACATAGTACTAAACTTTATTTTCAGTTGTGTGACGCTGTCAGCTTTTCGCAACTGAAACAAATAAAATAAAATGTCTACCATGTACCAGAGAGAAGGGACTACATGTAGTTAATTCTCCCTTTCCATGGTGGCCACTCCCAGAAGGAACCCGGGGCCGCAGCGGTGAGCAGAGCCTTGTCGGCCAGGTAAGAACCCAGCGAGGGACAATCAGATTGTGTGAAACAATCTGTCCCTCACCGTGTACTAATAAACAATATGCTTTAAATGTATCTTTTAGTTTTCTTTATTAACCTTAACATATTCCCAAATCTATACAGTTAATAGCACGTAGCTATGTTTGTCTGGCGCCACTTGCCTGCAGAGTCAAAAGTAGCTGTTGGTTTCAAGCTCACCAGGTTACCCTTGTTTAAAACCAGGAGCTAAATTGCTCCCAGCGCCTGGCAATTTTGAACCCTGTTTTGTGACCTGCCTTTCCATCCCCCCTGCCCCCCCACAGTCCCCAACCCCTGCAATGGCCACCTTGCCCACTGTCGACCCTTGAGTGGCTCCATCAGATGGTCTGGCTCTTGATCGGTTAAGGCTGGAGGAAGGGGGGGGGTGGGGCTTTCACCTGGTCTTGCCTTGGCGGCCCAAGGTCCAAACCATTCTCTGCCCTGCCTTCCTATTTGAGGCATTGGAAGTTCAACTGGTGCTTCCAGTCCCACCTTGATTCCCTGATCTGTGACCCTGTCGAGGTGCTGGAGTTCCTGCGGGAATGGTTAGTTTGGATTTGTTGTCTCCTCCTTGAGAGATCAACTGGCTGCCATCCGAATGGTGCACAAGTCTTGGGGTCCCGTGGCTGGCATCGAGGATCTGTTGGATTTTCTGCTAAGAGGGTTTGAGATCTTCTGATCCAGGGTCCGGTCTCCCTTCCGCGCTGAGGATCTCCTGTTGGTACTTGGGGCGATTGATCTCTGTGTCTCCCTTTAAAGCTTTGGAATCCATCCCCATTGCTCTCATGTCATACAAGTATCTTTGTGGTCACAATCTACTCAGCCAGGTGTCTGGAGGACTTGAGGGGGAGGGGCTCTCATGCATAACCTCCGCCTTCCTCAGGTTCAGTGCTCCACATAAGATTTGGAAGTGGGAGTATTTGACTCCTTATTTTTTTAGAGTTGGGAGTAAAATGATTTTTTAGGGAGTAAAAATATACGTTCAATTCCAATTAGTATTTTAAAAGCAAATAAAAATATGTTTTAACTGGAAAACTGAAATGTGCACATTACAAGATACATGTTTACTTCTTTTGATCAGACTGTAATGATAGTAGCTTCTTCGTGTGATACTACGTGCACTACTGGTCTAAACGTATCCATGGAGCTGTGTGGGAAAGAAAGTAGGGGCACATGGTCCTATGTGTCTGTTTCATGTTTTTTTGGGGAGTATTTGTACTCCCCATTTTTATTTTTGGGGAGCATTTGCCTATTTTTAGGGAGCCTCCTCTGGGGCTGCTCATGTTTGTACCCGATGGTCTGATCCTGCAGCCCTCTCCTCTGTTTTGACCAAAAGTCCTCTGACTTCCACCTCTGCAAAGACCATGGGCCATGTCTGATCTGATAGTCTGACCCCCATCCCCTTGATTAGAGGGCGGTCTGGGTACAATTCAACAGAACTGCTGAATGCAGGGAGAGAGACAATCTCTTTGTGTCTTTTGGGCTGGGTCATGCAGAACCACTGCCATGGGTGGATTTGGAATGCTATTGGACTGGCCTAACGGGAGGCAGCGGTCTCGCCATCTGGCAGAGTATTAACACGTTCCACAAGAACGCTAGCTGCCTCCAGTGCTGCGTTTAAAGGGGTACCAAATTATCTGCAAGGCGGCCACGTGCTTGTCACCAAAATCTTTAATTGCGCACTACAAGTTGTACGTGGGACCTCCCGACCCCGCCTTCCTTTTGGTCTGCAGTCCTGTCTTGTGTAGATGATTGAATTGCACCTTAGTCAATTTGCACTGCATCTACTGGTGGTGTTGGGGTGTTCCCCCCCACCCCCCCAAAAGAAATCTGGCATACTGCTCTGTGGCTCTCATAATTTAATAACTGGGTCGAGGTAATGCTATCATTACTTACCGGTAGTCCTTCTCTTCCTCGTCAGTCTTACTACCCGCCTGCCCTACCCTGGGTGGATATTGGGTGGCCTATGCTTGGAATAACAGGAGATGCTGTGGGTGGGCTGGCACTATAACTCTCCCAGGGGGAGAGGCTAGCCAGGGCCTGATGTAGTTATCCGCTTAACGTTGTTTTTTTTACGTGTGGCGGGAGGTCTCATAATGTAAGGACTGGGACGAGGAAGAGAAGGACGAGGTGCAATGGGATTACTGGAAAGTAATCACAGCCTTTTTCTTTATTCCAGCTCTTGCCTGACAATATGAAAGGGGGTGTTGGATATCCCTACCGTTGGCACCGAAGTGCAGGCTGCCTAGAGTACCCAAGACTGCCTGCCTGAACCCCACCGGGACAAAGTTGCAGAATCTGCCAGTGCTGTATGCAAAAGCACGCTGTGAGCTAATCAAGACCTACGTTTTTATTTTGCCCACCTTAAGCAGTTGCTAATAAAGCCAAATAAACACGCTCTGCCCCCCCCCAGTAAAATAATTTATGGTGACTTGTAATTTTATGTGTACATAGTGCCCAAAACCACAGCTCTCAGGTTTCACAATTCAACACGTGCGAGAAAGCAACCCAGCCATACATCCCAATTCTCTGGCGACATCCTAATGGAAAGAGGCGAGTTTTGTGGGGACATAAACGTTTGTTTTTTGGAGTATTGGCGGGTCCTTTTGGGGGTAGTATGAGGTTCTTTTGCGTGGGATTGGAGGCATTGTTGCGGGGGGGGGACAGGGGGGGGAAATAGTGAAGCTCTGTTGTAGATTTTGGCGTGATTTGGTTGGGACTCTGCATGGCTACCATGGGCCACAAGAGGGGCTGAGTCGAAGTAATGGGAAATCGAGGGGTGGGTGGGGGTTTTGAGTTTGTGGGGGGAGTCTATTACAAGCTGTTTTCTCAGATGCTTGGGGCTTTGCAAAGTTTGACATATGAATGGGGCGCGCTTATACCCCACTAACTCCTCTTTAAATTAAGGGAATTTCTTCACCTTTATTTAGCTTACGCATTTACATGCAACGTTTTCCAGAACTTTCGTGATGTATTCAACCAACACCCCAGGCACACGTCACCTTGTTCAGATGTAAATGGCGTTATGACTGTGGTGGCACCCTTAAGTGAATACAGTGTGACCTCATTGTATTTTTAGAAGTGTTATTTTTTTTTAATTGTATTTTTAGATTTGAACTGCAAAGTGATTAAACTGGTGAGAAAGGATGTGAGGGCGGTGTAAACAATCTGCGGTTCAAAAGCCAGCTCTGTATCCAATGGTGCTTGGAGTGGTAGAGCGGAATAACGCATTAAAGCCACCTAGGTGACTACACGTCTGCTCGGGGCACATCTGTTCACAATGCTGAATTTACAATTCTCCAGTGATATCATGTAGCCAGCTGCACAAAGCAGGCCCACGCTATTCTAATCTAACGTCTTTGAAATAGTTCAGTTTCCGTAATATTGAAATGTTGTGCATTTTAAAGGTACCTTTTAACATTAGGCTGTGCAGTAGACCAGATCCTTCTCCCTCTCCCAAATAGCATACACAAGTAGTTGTATAGGGTTTATTTAAAAAAAAAAAAAAATGTATAACTCGCTTAATACCCGAGTTCGGTTTCTAAGCACAGATTTGGGATTCGAACCTCTGTTGCTCTGCGTGGACTTGCTTCCAAGACCAGCACATTGTCCCCTTCACTGGGCTTGCCTATCTTATTTTCCAGTGCTCCCTATGGCGGTGGTATAGGGGATCCAGAGAAACCAAGGCATTCCTGTTCTGGCTCCACAGCATTGCAGAGCTGACTGCAGCAGTCTACTCTGCTACCTTGTAGGCTATGTTTCTCTCCTATTCACAGAATGGATGCTGGAGCCCGACCCATAATACGCTGCAGGTTTCTTCTCCTGGGGCTTGATGTGCTCCCATTCTGTTTCCCTACTTCTGGACGCCCCTGTTCTTTCCTTCCGGTATTCCGGTTAGCTACAGGGGAGGAATAGGGCCGGAATAAAACAGAGTTGTTGTGCAATAGTGCCCAGAGCGTCCCAAGTGCCGAATGGGATTACCACAATAAATGATCATGGGCCCAAATAACCGGACAGACTCAAAGAATATGCCAAAATACTACTTTATCTTCAGTTGAGTAAACTAGGGAAATCTGGAGAGCAAACCGATTGTAGCTCACACACTCTCAGTGCATTTTAGTTGCACAAAAGGTTTTGTACTTCATTATATACGTCAGCCATGACATCATTCTACGTGGCAAATGGTACAACCTGCTAGGTGGAGGGATTGGTTAAGGGACATGTATATACCTATAGTTTAAATAAGTGTTAGTATTATCATTGGATGCCCCTTATCTAGTATTCACACCTTGAACAACCTCTAACTGCGTCAAAAACAGATAATGGCATAACGGCAGTGAATAGGCTTCTGAAACAATGTCTGGTCCACCGTTACTTATGCCCTCGGGATTGGTTGGCACTCTCTCACCAACCTTGGACATTTGGCTCTTTAGCAGCATGTAAGCAACGAAACACAGGTGCAAGAGAACATCGGCCAACTGCCTTTCTTAGCTAATTAGCCTACTATCGCTCCTCAATTAAGCCCTAAGCCAAGGCTGCTTCTTTTTAGTTGACCTTGCTGGCTGTTCTCTTACTCTGAACTTCTCTTACTCTGAACTTTAAAGGGAGTGTAGGTACATAGTTGTCTTCGTCTGGAGCTTTATGAATAGACCTTGTCTTTTGGTCTTACACTAGCTGTGAAGAGACCATGATTTTGGTCCATTCTGTCCTTCTATTTAATGCTATTTGATTCAATTGTATTGGGCGCTATTACTCCTCTTGGCTTCTGGAGACTTGGTTGCTCCGTCCTGCATGAGCTTTCTGCATCTTCGTTTTTTCAATTCTTGGCACTTATAATTTCTCCCTCTTACTTGATCTAAAGATGAATGTCTCAAGTACATGGCTTTTCCTCTTTGACTCCGTTCGTTCCTTGCAGTTGCTTCTTGTTACGGTTTTAGAACACGGCACACTCCAGCCAGGGACTCCTTCCTCCGACAATGAATGTAGCACACAATAAAAATGCTTTTTATCTTGAATAACCCATGGATTCTTTTATTTGAATAGGCCTCCAACCCGTCTCACACCCACCTTTACAAACACCCCGTGTCACAATGACTAGGAACCAGGCCGGTGGGTATCAATAAAATATGTATTTATTATTTAATGAAAATAAAAATAAATCAAACAATTTGACAACAGCCACCAATGTTGTGGCACACAATGCAATGTTTCCTACAGAATAATTGGTTCAGAAATCTTGGCACAGTTCTCAGAAATCCTTAATGGCAAACAGGAAAAATAGTTTTAAAGCATGTGATTGCACGAAGGATGAGCACTCCCCCTGCTACCCTCACCCTCAAAACATCAGCTAACTTAATTCCCTTTGGATGGAAGGCAGTGGCAAAGAGTAAGGATCAAGAGAGAAAACTCTGATTTGGAATACAGCCCACCACCCCAAGATGGGCGGCCAGAAAGGAAAGTGAAAACCCATTTTAGGAGCAAAACGGCAGAATCGGATTTTGACTATTATGCACATGGACACGGGACAGAATGCAATGAAATTTGTGTTGCTACTCTCGAGGAGATAAGGAGGCTTACATACTACTAATCAGTACCCCAGGGCAACGTGGAAACAAAGTAGGAAAATCGATTTTGGTGAAGAAAGCAAATGCAAAAGATAAAACACACAGCAATGGAATTTCATTTTTACACAATTTGTGATGACCGGCAGCTAAGGAAAGGGATGAGCTGTCAAAATCAGTTTTAAGGACAGAGTCTCTTAACAGGATGCGAGCAAAAAGGGATTGCTCTCAATGGGACTACAGTTTGGGTTTTTCAATGGGACTGATGCAAATTAAGAATTTGTACGGAATGCACACAATACACGGACACATTCGGTTTCCAGTGACAAGGACCAATTCTGTTGACTATATTTTAAAGACTATAGTTATTAAAGAAAGACACTAGGCACAAGGGCGTTAATTTTGAATTTGAACCAACTTACACCGTGAATTTCCTTGTAGGGGAATTAATTGATTTACTTCAAAATATGCAAAGGATTTTTCAGACAACTGAGATTTATCACAGGGAATAGGCTAAGAAACTCAGGCTAAACAAATTCTTCCATGGGAAGGTGAATGAATTGTACTGGCAATATGGGGACCTGCAATTGGATTTCCAATGGGGTTATGTTGCAAAAAGGAAAGGGGTATGCAATTTGGGACTGGTGTTTGCTACATACAAAGTAAGCCTTGGTTTGGGATTCTGGAAAGTCAGCTGGATCACAGGACCCTCTGGAGAGCTAGGCAAGGGGACTGGTCTCTGCACTCTCCTGGATGGGATCAGCTGCTTCTGTCCTCTTTCTCCTGTCTCCCTGGATTTTTGTGTGGGTGTCTGATCCTGTGTCTAGTACAGTCCCCTCTTAAATGACATCACTCCTTTTACAATCTAGGGGAGTACTCTAAAATTACCCCTAACCCCAGGATTGGACAGTCTTATCATTCCTCTCTCCGCCATCTGGCCTTATTTGTTCAGGGGAGAGGCATCATTTGTCTGTTTGGTCATGTATGACAGTTTTGTTTCTCAGGTCCACTTTTAGCAAAACTGTTATGCATCATACCTATAAACCTATACTAGCCACCACCATAAGAAGTAGATGGGAGGTTTCAGTGGGCCACAGGGAATTAGACAGTCCAATCACCAACTCTTTGCAAGGTAGCATAGCCCTTTGGTGCATTTTTGCCCTTTTCATGAAATGCATAAGAGTTATAATTCAACATGTTCATAACCTCATTTCACATCTGTCCACCAATTTTCCTCTTTGTCCCATTAATACATCAGCCAGAAACAAGTCTTTACTGGCCATTTCAGTCCACAAAGTCTTAGCAAAATGTACTTGGTCTCTTAACATCCACCAGGAAATTGCATGGAAAAATAGCATAAAACGAAGAAAAAAAATCTTATTCTGAGTGCTGGGAAAAATGCCTAAAATGAATCTCTATTTTAATGTCAATTTGGAGGATCTGTAACATATGGGGGCGGTGCTTCATTCCCCACAGAAAACTGTCTCCCCCTGGCTCAGCTTGCAACAGAAGACTTTTATTGACTCTTTGAAGTTTGTCCTTCAGAGTGGGTGCTGGAGGAACTCACTTCTTGGTCAAGCATTAGCCCCACTGGCGTTCTTCATCTTCTCTGCTAGTACTGCCTTTCAGTCTGGTAGAAAAGGTAATTATCACACCCTCAGCCATCTCATGTCATTGCAGAATAGTTCACTTATAAGTGTGATTTCCAGGGGAAGGCCTTCCATTCTGCCTGAGCCAAACTGGTTTTACTGGTATTTCTGAGTCTCTTCCAAATTGATTGAAGTCTTGTGGGGGGAATAACATAATGTGCATGGCTTTACCTGCCCCCCACCCACAATACATTCACTGACAATTCTGTGCAAGCAAAGCTACCTTATCATGGTGGCTTTTAAAAGTAATTTTTCCTTTTTCCTCTTTCACACATGTGCAAGCCGTATTTCATCCAATGTTTGAAATGCGGTTCTGTAAGTCACGGGATTCTTTTGATTTATCCTTCTTGAATGTGTTTGCATTTGTAGTTGATCCATAGACACGAAGGGCTAGACCCTCTGCACAAGGTTCTTTTGATTAGACACTAAAGAAAACACCAAGCCATTTTTCATTCATTTGCAGTGTTTCAGAGTGCTGCCATTCACATGAAAGGGAAAACAAAAGCTGTCTGGTTGCAATGTGAAATCCTTGCCCCTCATATGCGTTAACATTAAGACGAGGTTGTTTTCAGATGTATTGCTTAACGTTTTGACATTCAGATGGAATAAAGCATGCAGGGATGTTTTTCAATGTAGTGCATAACTTTGTGGTAGTTCAGATGAAAGAAAAAATGAAGGCTGTGCCGTCTTGAATGCAGTACACAACTTTGGTATTCAGATGACAGAACAGCAAATGCAGAGCCGTTCTGAATGCAGGGCATAACTTTTGATTATTCAGATGAAAGGAAAACAATTGCAGTGTCGTTCTTGGTGAAAGGTTCAAATGCTTGCCAGGTGGCAGGGGACACACGGCACAGCTGTTTTCTGTGGGGATGTTTAATGTAGTTTTTCATGACAGGGTTTCTGTTGGGGCCTGTAAATGCACTCCACATTCTTGCTGTGGCATCCTTGTTCCTGAGCCAAGCAAATTCCCTTTGTTCTGGCATGAAGCTGTATTCCAGCACCTGTAAGTGCTGCAGCCTTGGCTTCTCCCTTACTATTATACGATGCCGACGTCCATTTTCTCAACATGGCTGCTTTACTGGCGTTCTATTTCCTACATTAGTAAGCTTCTACCTTGCGTTTCTGTGTATATACATCTACTACATCTCTTGTCACTTATCGCCTACGTACATAGAGGTTTCTTCATATTCGCTTTGCTGCTTCAGTTACATCTTCATTCAGACATTCATTCATCAAATTAAGTGCGTCCATGTATCTTCTCTCTTCATGACGTCACTTCTCTTCTGTCTGACATTACTTCTAGTTCTTCTATATCCAGTGGTATCTGCGAGCTCATATCAAGCACATCAGTTCGAGGGTACATTCCATACGGTTGCCTGAGCACATAACTTCTTTCATACCTTTTGATCTGGTATTGGGAGGATACTAGATGTCATGCACAGTGTTCTCTTGCTCTTTTCCCAGTATGACGGAGGTGAGTGGGTTCTATAGTTGTGTACATCTGCCTCTCTACACTCTTCTGTGGCAAAAACCGTCTTGCTGGAGCGCCATTCCATGTAGACACGAGGCCAAACGCCTTCAAGTTGGGGGAAAATTCTGCACCTGTGAGTCTCCTGAAGGCTGTATCTGAGACACAGCATTCAGGAAATTGCCACGTGTCTCGCTGTGTCGCACACTGCGGTCAGGAAATTCACGGGACAGAGAGCTTCCTTAACTTGGGGGTGGGAGGAGAGGGGTGGGTAACCGTTAATGGTACTCTATGCATATTGGCACTCAGCTGCATGCCGAGAAACAGTGTTTGTATGCATGCACCCGAGTTGTGCTATGCAACTTCAGACTGCATCTGAAAGTCCTCCTTTGCTCAACAGACCAAATTCAAACTATGAAACCGTCCTAATCTGTATACATGTCTCATGCTTTGCACACGTTTTACTGTCAGGCTAACTATTCTGAAAGAGGAAATGAGCACTATACCAACTGTGCATTGCATGCTCAGAAGGAATGACAGTTTAACTAGCACATGGAGGATTAATAAATTGGTGGTCATTTTATGTTCCCAAAATGAACATTGTTTTTATGCAAGCAGTCGGCATTCTATATTCAGAGCACACACAGCATTCTAAACTTGGCTCCTCCCTCCAGTCCTAGCCACACCACTAACAATCTGCCCCCTCCTTGAAGGGGAGGGTTGGGGAGTCCCCACCCCCCCACACCCCCAGTAAATGTTCAGTTTGGAGCCCCACGTTGCTACCATGCAATGGCAGCCTCCTTCCAGTTCTCGGCCTTAAAGGGATGGTCTAGTAAAAAATTTTATTTAAAAAATAGATAGGCCACATAAAAAAAAAATACTAGCATCCTCCGTTTTAAAACTTCCTATGTAAAATTTTGAGCTATTCAAGCTCAAAATTCGAAAAAGCAAGCACAGGGGCGCAGCCATTTTGTGAAATGGAGGCCCTCCTGTGCTGGCTTTTGCTTTTGCGGCACTAATGAAGGAAAAGCCAGCCAGCTGTAGTAAACAAAGTCTATCGCTGGGTGGCTTTCCCTTCATTAGTGCCGGGACTCGGAGGACGCGGACCGGAGACCAGAGCAGGAAAGCTGCAGCTGAATCTCGGTACGTGCTATTTATTTTTTTTACAAAAAATAAGCACTAGCTGCGTTTTTTTTTCTAAGTTTTCCGGGCTGGAGGAGCCCGGAAAACTTAGAAATAAAACCGCAGCTTTAAAAACGTTGTATTTATGTTTGCGGTCGCTTTTGAAACTTGGAAAGAAAAACCGCAGCGTTTTCCAACACAATAACGTATTTATGTTTGCGACCGCAAACATAAATACAACGTTTTTAAAGCTGCGGTTTTATTTCTAAGTTTTCTGGGCTCCTCCAGCCCGGAAAACCTAGAAAAAAAACACTGCGGCTAGTGCTTATTTTTTGTAAAAAAAATAAATGGCACTTACCGAGATTCAGCTGCAGCTTTCCTGCTCTGGTCTCCGGTCCGCGTCCTCCGAGTCCCGGCACTAATGAAGGGAAAGCCACCCAGCGGTAGACTTTGTTTACTACAGCTGGCTGGCTTTTCCTTCATTAGTGCCGCAAAAGCAAAAGCCAGCACAGGAGGGCCTCCATTTCACAAAATGGCTGCGCCCCTGTGCTTGCTTTTTCGAATTTTGAGCTTGAATAGCTCAAAATTTTACATAGGAAGTTTTAAATCGGAGGATGCTAGTATTATTTTTTTTTTTATGTGGCCTATCTATTTTTTAAATAAACATTTTTACTAGACCATCCCTTTAATTCTTTTCCTGTGGGAGATGTACACCTTCCTAAAGACCTGCCCTTGTCTCTTGATCAGTGCGATGGTGTTTCCCCTCATTATTGGCATCCGTCGGGAGGCTACTTATCACCTTAGCTGTTGCATCATCTGCGAGCACAGTGGCAGTTGAAGGGACTGCACATACATCTGCCCTCTCGCTCCTGACACAAGCACCAGGTAAGGCCAGTTAGTGACACTAGCCCCTGAATCTACTTGTGGCCGTTTTCAGGCATGTGGTGTTCAGTTGTTTGCATAATGGACTTTCACTGATTTTGTCCAGATTGGGAATCTGGGTCGCGCAGTAGATGTCACTCCCAAACTTGCCTTCCATTCCCATATAGATTAAAACGGGACTCTTTGATTCACCATGTACCGAAGACCTATTTTCCATGCTCCTGGGTCTCCCTACGTTTATCGAACCACACTCTTTATGGCAATTTCAAATCTCAGCAACACCACGAACAGCAATTTGTTTTATTTTTCATTTTTACCTTTAATGCACCATATAATTTTGGCAAGCACTTAAAAAAAAATTAAAAATAATAAATAATAAAAAAAGGCGCGTTTCACCCTCTCGCGGGCTTCATCTGGATCATATATACACCCACACCCTGAAGAGGTAAGCTGAACACAGCAGAATATTATAGAACCTTAAAATCCATTTAGCGTTATTTACTGAAGAGGTAATACTATTTACCTTTTTAGAAATGACCTATGGTTAGAGAGTCAAATGGATGAGAACTATCCCTAATTCATACAATGTTCTTTTAGACTTGACAACAAATAGTCTAAGTAGCCCGAGAACTCTAAGGGCCCACTGCGACTGTTAAATGGAGACCAAGTTACCGTATGTTGCTCTGTCTGCGATCTCCAGTATGGTGATTCCTGGTTTCCCAGTGGTTCTCGTCGCCAGTCCCCATAGAACGTGGCCATGGTGGCTGGTCTCTGTAGGCTGTTTCTTCTCCCACTACTGATTGAGAAGCCCGATGGCCAACGTTGCAGTTTGGTAAAAGAGGATTCCATTTAATTGATTTTAAGCACTTGCTCAGAGGACCTCTAGCGATTGTCTCAGCCCGGATGCTGCAAGGTTTTGGGAGAGAATTGGCCGTGCCTTGCAGGGGCAGCTCCATGTTCCCAAAGCAGGCTTCCATGCACCACCCAGCAGTGACTGGATTTTTCCCCAGAATCTTAAGTGTTCTGCGCAGCACACGCTTCATTCAAGGGGTATTCTTTAGGTCATCGGTTTTAAAGGTCGATCGATCTGAAGGATCCCCTTGAGTGTGCAGCATGAGAGACCGGACTCGGTTTAGGCGAACTCTACATGACTCGTCTGGGAACATGGAGACCTTGGCCAAGAGGACTCTAGTCCCATTGTTTAGTTAGGAAGGTGGCACCTGCCTTAGTCCAGGCGAGGATTTTACAAACCAGGGAGGGGGTGGGGCGTGGGCAGGGTGAGGGGGGAGCTAGCATCACACTTTCAACTGCATCAACCAGACGGGTTGTATCTTGTCTCATGGCTTTGTCGGTGACAATGAATGGTGCTCTGGGTACTCTGTGTCATGGGGCCATTAGTCTCTGTGCATGAACCAGTTAAATCGGGAAGGGACCCCATTCCCCTGTCCATGATCATATTAGTCTGGTGACTGTTAAGATACAGGACAGAGACTTGTTTACTGAATGATGCCGGGACAATGTGTTCTCCTCTTTCTGTGAACTTACAATCATGAAATGTGATGGAAGGGAGTGCCCTTCCGTTGATTTTTAAATGGATCAAGATTTTGTTATGAAATCTATTGCACAAATGTCTACTACCCCACGAAGTGTTGCATGGGATATATAAGCAAGCATCTGCAAAGCCAAGCATGTTGCCTCTTCTATAGTCATTTGCCAGGCGCTGCCATAATATTCCTAGGTATTAGCCCAATTTACCAGCTTGTGCCATGCTATGGCCAAGTAGTAGCATCTGATCAGTGCCTGTTAAATGCATGCCTACTGTTGCTTTGCCAGTGCTTGTTTGAAAGGGTCTCCGCCTGGCTTTGGTCTTTTCTTCTAGGCAGTTAGCTTTAGCAGCACACTCCCATGCTATGTGTATTGTTGTTGTTGCACATTCAAAAGTCTTTTGCCTACCAAATTTATTTCAACGATTCTAACCTGGAACCGTTATATTCTAGCGATTTGTGACACAACGTATGCTTCATAGAACCCACTGTGGATGGGGCCAACTGGGACTGCAGTGTACACCAATAGGTTTTTATCAGTTACTATATTACTTGGACGCAAACTAAAAATCTAGCTGTGTTGTGCATCCATACTTTCTCCTTGCAAGAGGTTGGATCCAAAATGGCGGTTGCTGCCTGGTATGCTGTTCCTATTCTGATTGGCCACCATACTGTCCCATCTGAATTGAACATGCGAAGGTTTCTGCATGCACTTGAAGTAGATGAACTGTTTTTCTGTAGTCATTCAAATCTTAACCACCGGTCGTGTCTGCGACTGTCTCCAAAACGTTACCGACGATTCCCCGGACTTTGTCATCATTTCCATCCTTGCTCAATAGTGTAGAGCCATGAGCCATTGCCGGAGCGCTGACCTTTCTAGTAGTCAAGTTTGTGTTCATTTACAAAGTGCTACATAGTGCTAAAAGCTGATCAGGGCTTCTAAGAGCTATGTGAGTGATCGCTTTGGGATTTTGTTTTTATGATCTGTCTTTGCAGAAGAGGTGGGTATTTAGTTGCTCGTTGGAGGGTTTGTAGATTTCTCTGGGAGAGTCTGTTCCAGATTGCTGGGAGAAGGGTCGGAAAAGTTGTTGATGTATTATTTGAAGGCAAGCATCTGAGTTTTTTCAGAAGGTTGCTTTATTTTTTAATTCGGCATCTGTGTCCAGGGCCATTTGTAATGTGGGCTCTCCTCCTTAATTTGCTGTTGCCCCTTGGTAAGCAGAATTTACATTTTACCCCGCAGAATTTACAAGATGTCCTCATTGTCAAAGTCAGATCTCATTCTATTTCTGTGTCTAGATGGAAAATGCTTCTGAGAAATGACCTGTGGAAATATCTTTATCCTATGTACAGAATCTACTTTATGCCGGACTGCTGACATGCCACACACTTTGTCTAGAGTTTCCTAGAGTACCGAAGTTGATGTCTCCCAAGCCCGAGGTGCAGTGGAGGTGGCAGAGTCGTGGGTGGGCTGCAAATTGGGATGAATTGAATATCTTTTCTGCGGCAGACAACAGTGGATTTTTAAAAAAAATGTTTTAAATTAATTCTCACATTGGCATTTCTGTATGAAGAAAAAGTTGAATCCAGTAGAAGCTCACAACGCTATTTATTTATTTAAAGTATAGTTCTATCCATCCATATGAATATCCACAACAAAGAACTGTCTTTCAAATAAGACCAATGTCACGTGGCACAGTACTTTCCTTTCAGGAAATACAGAAAAGGGGCAAAACCTCAATCTCCATTCTGAAATCCGTATTGTTAGCATTTGTTCTTGGAAGGGCCCTCCTCTCCTACTCTTTTTCAGGTTGCCCTTTACTAGAGCTCATGCAAGGCACCAAATCCTTAAGTGGTATGTTTTGCAAACTTTGTTGAACTGTCCAGGTGTGATCTGTGTGGTAATTTGTTAGAGATGGGGGGGGGGGTTTAATTAGAATGTGAAGATCTGGTTTACTGCAGTGACCTACACTGGTCCTGTGGAGGTCAGTGCCTTACAGGTTTAAAGTCTTCAACTCCTCCAAAAAGCATATGCCGTTTCCATGTTGGGAGTTTTATTTCTGGCTGGCTTTGCCTTAAAGAGTTGGTTGCTTCCTAGCACTTGCTTAGCTTCGATTTAGCAAATCGGAAATTCCTCATTCGAAGGGAAGGCAGAAAACGGAGTTCTCGCAGCACCGCATTTTGGTCTTTTGAGCTTGTTGATGTCTGATGCCTGTGCTTGGGGAATATTGTTAATGTATCTTCAGTCTCAGCAGAGATGCCCAGAGTTATTATATTGATGTGTTAGAAGTGATGTTCTCTATCTACAACTTGTAAAGATTTTCTTCTCCATTAAAACGCCCCCAAAAAAACCCTGCTCAAATTCACAGCAAAGCATCTTTTGTGGCACGCCCTTACGTGTTTGGTTTTCCCCAAACTTTTAGGCAGAACTACTTTTATTTAACCAAGACATTGGCATTGTCTGTTGTGTACTCATTCGGTTTAGTGCGCTTCATCCGTGTTGGTATAGTCCTAGATCTGAGCAGTGGATAGTCCACCTGCTGGTTTTCTATGTGTAATAGAACCCCGTGGGTACTGTGTGTTTCTGCAGCTGTTCAGACATCAATCATTCGTGGCACCTTTCCACTGAATTTTCCTCCAGCCTCCTTTCCTTTTCATATTAAGATCTGCTCCTTCTCCAACTTCAAAATGGTACCCTAGACCTTACAAACTAAAGGGCACCTGGTGGGCTGCTCACCAGCTTCTGCAGGAAGAGCTTTCATCCACGACCAATGCTTCATGTGTGGTTATTGTTCAAAGATTCCAAAACACTGTGCAGGCTGAAGTTTGCTGCAGTGCCAAAATGCAGGATCACTAATGATGCGTAGAAAGTATTCTTAAATGGAGCGAACTTGTATGGTGCAGGAGAATGCTTTAGACCAGGGCCCACCTGCAGCTGCTGTCCACTGCCATGGCCAAAAGGGCATGGCAAGGCATGGTTATTGGAGGGTAGAACAATATTCGTATGTATGGGATTACTACGACCCCCAGAATTCCGACGGCCGAAAAGGCAGATTGTTTTTTAACCCTATTTACACCACATACATATGCGGGGGGGAAACCCCTGCACACCCCATACTATTATATCCCATACCCCCAATACATATGTGGTGTAAGAGGGTGTGGGAGGAGGGAGGGAGTCAGAATTCTGAGGGCGACATTTTGGGCTATTACCCAATCTTCTTCAGTGGAACCTGTGAGATGTCTCAGACCATAAAAGTGCTACTTTTCCGGTAGCGAAACCACATCCCACTATTGGGCCTCTAGGGTGGAGTGCGAGGGAGTTTTGTACAGTGTTTGGCATGCACGCCTCTAGCCAAGCTTTGCATGGATGTATAGTTCTTGTGCAATGACATAGCTGGTCTCCTGAAAGATGAACACATAGTGAGATGAACTGAGCTCAGGAGAATTCTCATTTGCTGTGTCTTGAAAGGCTTATGGATGAGTCGGTCACATCACAAGCCAGCAGATCAAAAGGGGGCTCTATTCCTTTGTAGATGCAATGCTGTTATTTGAGTGAACTCCCTGGAGACCCCATCTGTTCCCTTCTCGAAGGCCTGGAGGAATTTCATAGGACTTCGAAATAAAGTATCCCCCCCCCTGACTCCATCTTAAATGAGCAGCTCTTCCTATAAGGCTCTCGGACAGAAAATAAGATCCCTGGTCCTCGCTTGGGTATTCTGGATCAGCCCACCCCTTACATTAGGTGGGGGAGATGAGGCTGGCCATCCTGTGCTTCTGGGTCTATAAGGAGTCCTGAACATGGTGGCCAAACCTACATGCTCATGGGGAGGGTTTTCAAAGTCCACTTCGAACCACATCAGAGAAGAGCAAAACCAGACCTGAGAACTTTGCGAGATCTATAGTAAAGGAAGGCTTTCTAATATAAGTAGCTTAAAAGAACCTCGTGCTAGATTACCTCTTCCTGTGTATGCTGCAGTGTTGGTTATTATTCAATGTATGGCCACCAGAAGGCTTTGAACTTGCCAAGTGCAGGCTTAAGCCGAGCCATTTGTGAGCACTTAATCCCCACCCAGTCAGGGGCCTCCTCCTTTACCGTGTACTGTGACAAAAGTCCTTCCCCCCGCCAACAGGGTCAAATTCCCGTGTGTCTTTGTTTTGACACTTGTATTCCATGCATGGGCGTCAGGACGTCAGTCCGCCTTCCTGAAATGGCCGCTTATGTCAAAGGACCTTCTGGCGAGGAGACGGGAGAAGAATGGCACGTCTGCCGCCTCTCTGGCTGCCCGCCTGTCATCTCGCCTGCAACGTTGCAGCCTTCACTGAGCTCGGTAACCGTTCATGCGGGTAACACGCACTTCCAGCCCCTGGCTTTGTATTCCGAGGATCTCTTTCATGCCACTAGTGCTGACAGCTCGGGACTGTCTTCTGTCCCCAGTGGTCAAGGGCACTCTGGAGAGGAGACAGTAGTTTTAGGTCTAGTCAAACAAAGCTTTTGCTCTCTCCCCCAGCTCCTGAAGGTATATTTTACAGGGATGCTAGGTTCTATCATTTTTCAACAGCAGAGAAGGCTCATTCTTATCCTGCTGCTGAAGGAACCAGCTGGGAGCGCGCCACGAATCTTGCCTAAAATTTGCTATATAGGCCTCTTAACATTCCAAAACTGTATGTCCCTAGTGTACTTGGCAACCTGCATGAATCCAAAGCCCTTTTGTATCCATTTCAAGATGGCACTTGGCCAGCCATGGGCACTGAGTGACCATTCCTGACTTCCTCTGCTTGGCTCCGGCATCCTCCGTGTCAGGGCCCTAATTCTCTGACTTGTCAGCACAGCCTTTGACAAAATGAGCCAGGACGTTATTCTTGGTCACGTGGTGGACAGTGGCATCGGCAGAGTTTTCAGCCCCTCTTTCTAACCACATATATTCAGTTTCTCCCACTGTTCGCGCCGCCTTCGGTCTGCTAGAGCGTAGTAGTCATGACAGCGCTCCGCTGTTGCTTCTAGGTTTGAATGTCAATGTTAAAATCCTGAGTCCACCATTGGTTTAGCGTTCGCGTCTTCTGCGTTGACAATGGCAGATTCTCCTGTAGCTGGATCTGGGTTGGACACTAACCTAACCACCCCCCTCCCCATCTCCGTGGCTGCTAATGGTAATTGGATGAGACTCCACCGGCTGAAACTGAATATCGATTAAATTAAATGTGGACTGTTCCCTGCTTTTTAGGGAATTCCTAGGTGTAATTTAGGATCGATTGTCCCCGGATTACCACAGTTCCAGGATTGTGTTGTAAATGTATCCCGCTTGTGCTCTGACGCATGTACAGTGCTCTGTTGCTCCCAAACTAGATTTGCGCTATATAAAACACAAATTACAACAAAAGAAGCCTCTTTCGAAATGGCAGAGCACGGAAGTGAATGTCAAGTGCAGGGTGTTCAATTCACAGCCTCTCCTTAACCACGGAAGCCGAATGGAGTATGACCCTCCCACCTTTGGCATGGGTTCCAGGTTTAGATTGACAGCAAACCACGAGGAAGCCAATGGTGGGTGGAGAGGGTTGGGGAAAGCGTAAAGATGGTTAGGGTACGTAATTGGATAGGTGGGGGGAGGAAACGAGGAAAAATCAAAGTGGTACATCACAGAGGGTACAGAAACGTGATCTGACCCTCCTTCCTGACACCGAACTCCTAAACATACAAGCAATGGACATCAATGGGAGAGAATAGATAGAAACAAATAAGGTCTTCAGCACTGTTTGTTAACCTCATGAAATATATGTTCCTTACCATTGAGCACTTTTATCTCGCAAGCTCATCCTTCCCCTATTAACCGACCAGAAGCCTGAACCACCTAAGCATCCCCTCTCCGTTGCTATCCAGAGTGCTGCCAGGAGCCTGGACTATTTTACCAACACCCCTGAAGAATTCCGACTGGTTCCCAAGGGAAACGCATATTCTCCTCCTCTGCAAACCTACTCCCCAAATTACAATGTAGCATCAGTGTGGTGAGTTGGTGCTATACAAGCCCCCCAAAAAATAATAAAAGGAGATGCACTTGCATAATTTAAAATAACATTTTTTTAAATGTGTTTTGTTATTGTGCATATGGAAGGTGCTTTTACAGCAAGTAAATTGTGTTTCAAAGCGGGACCTTTTGAAGTTTAGACCAATGTTCAATCACATTTCTTTGTCTTGGCTAACAGCGGGCTCTGGGATGCCTCTGGTGGACGGGCAAAGTAGGACACCTCCTGAGATCCAGTCTGGTTTGTGAGTTGGTGTTGACGTCAATCTGATATATCATCGGTGACCAGATAGGTGATTTCATAGCCTGGTAAATGTGATTTGATATTTGTAATCTGATGAATGGCGGGAAGCATCATGCTGGGCTCTCCACACGTTTGTGACAGCCTTAATGGGCCGGCCCATCTATACGCTATTGCAGTGAGCAATGCGGAACATAACTGCAATGATCAGTCCAATACTGTGTGGGGGCAGCAACAGGCGCACAAGTCATAAGGAAAGAGCACATGACTTCAGCCTTCATCTGGGAATTTGGGTTTGGGCAGACATTTGGGAGGGGACCTTCAAGCCAGACTGATTTGAAGACTACCCTTTGTAGCTGAGAGCAATTCCAGGAGAGCACTCTCCTCCGATTCCTATGGGACCGCGAATGCAGTGTGCGGGAAGGTCTCAGGCCTGCAGTCACTTGTGCTGGTGGGGTCCGAAGAGGCTCAATGTTTGATTTTTTATTATTATTTATTTATTTACAATTATGTACAGAAGCAATAATCAAGCAATTACATAAGGAGTGAATGTAAAAAAAAAAAAAACTAAAAAATCATTAAACACATTCCAGATCTTGTCATACAAAGACAATTTATGTTTCAGTTTGTAAATCAATTTTTCAGTTCTTGACAGGCAGTGCATTTCCTGGACCCATTCTTCAAAAGAAGGAGGGATCCGGCCTTTCCATCCTCAAAGAATTAACCTCTTGGCCACAATGGAAGCTCTAAAAAAACATTTTTTAAGGGCAGAGCTGATATCAGCCAACCCGGAATCATCACCCAGGATTACAGTCTTAAAATCCAGGACCGAACCGCCACCCGTAATCCTGTCGCACACATCGCAAACTTCATTCCAAAAATCCCTAACCCGCACACAGCTCCAGAGCATGTGTTCCAAAGACCCAACATCCTGAACACAACTCCAACCCTCGTCACTGTCGGTCATGCCTCTTTTATGTAATGTTTCCGGACACCAGTATATGCGATTTTAGAATCTTAATTTGCAGAGATCTTTCACTTAAGTTCAGCGAACACAAGGAGACATTAACACACATATTCTGCCAGGTACCGACATCAATCTCAGACCCAATCCTCTCACTCCAAACCTCCCGCAATTTGTCATTACTTCGATAATGTGACACAATTGATTTATATAGTCTACTGGCCAGACCACCTTCCTTCCCATTAGAATTGGCCAGAAAGATGTTCAAATCCAAGGCACAGGACCAGTCAACCTCACCCACAGACCTCATTAGACGTCTATAAGCAGAATCCGACAAGTTACCAAAATTCCATCTTTCTCTCAGCTCAGATGCGGTCAACCACCGATCATCCCTCCCTAGATCAGAGACCTGTCTAATACCAATCAGGAACCAATCCGGCCAAAAAATTATTCTGGAATTATCCCGAATCTTGGGATTCAGCCAAATAGAGGCTCTCTGGCATTTGAAAGCATCAATGCCCAATAATGACAACACCTCACTCCAAGATGAGCGCAAAAAGGACGTCAACAACATACCACCCCCAGTGATTTTTGTGTTAGTGGTCAACAAAGCTTCTGGGCCAAGCGGCCCATAGGCATTTGATTCCGCAACTGCCCAATTTTCCAATTCTCCATTCAAAACTGGAAGCTGTAATTTCCAAATACCAAGTCTCAGTGGTTTTCTGTCCCATAACAATTCTTAAACAAGACAGTCCAACTGTTTCCAATAACAATTTTTAATTTTCAGCGGAAGCATGCTAGTCACAAAATTTAATCCTGGGAGTCAAATTCATTTTTAGGGCATTTACCTTACCCCACAGCGACAGATAAGTAGCGACCATCTGTCCAGGTCCATTTTACAATCCCGAATGACCTTGCCCATATTTTCATCAACCATAAGGGAGACTGGAGACGTCAGCCATACGCCCAAATAGTGCAAGCGTACGTCATACCATGTAAATCCCAGACCAGTGACCAGAGTCTTATCACATCTGTGGGAAAGGGGCAACACTTCCGACTTCA
This sequence comes from Ambystoma mexicanum, assembly GCF_040938575.1. Taxonomy (NCBI): domain Eukaryota; kingdom Metazoa; phylum Chordata; class Amphibia; order Caudata; family Ambystomatidae; genus Ambystoma; species Ambystoma mexicanum. The sequence goes on along the minus strand of NC_090934.1, from coordinate 305,134,852 downwards.
ACCGATTTTAATCTTGTAACCCGAACATTCGTGAAAACCAGACAATATCCGCATCAGACAGGGCAGGGACACATCCAAATTCTGCAACACCAACAAGAGATAATCAGCATACAGACGCACCTTTTGTATAACACCCCAGCAACTTACACCTTGTAAACCAGGTTCATTTTTGATGCAAACAGCTAAAGGTTCGATTGCTAAAATGAATAAAAGAGGTGAAAATGGACACCCCTCACGAGTGCCCCGTTTCAAACAAAAAGGCTCAGAGACTACCCCATTAGTCTTAACGTCCGCCGTTGGACTGGCATATAAAAGAGCAACCCAAGAAATGAACTCTTCACCCAGATTCATCTCTCTCAGAACTGAATACAAATAATCCCAGCTAACCCTGTCGAAAGCTTTCTCAGCATCAAGGGAAAGGACTGCGGCATCACTGCCCACCGTATTGGCGATTTCCATGGTAAGCAACAATTTCCTAATATTACTAGACGTACGCCTATGTTTCATGAATCCAGATTGTTCCTCATCAATTAAGGTAGGCAAAAACTTTTCCAAACTTAAGGCTAGAACCTTGGCTAAAATCTTATTATCGGTATTGATAAGACTGATTGGACGGTAACTCGCAGGAAGATTGCTATCCTTTCCTTTTTTTTAAAAAAACTGAGATAGAAGCATGACTCGTACTTTTAGGCAATGCCCCATCCAATTTACTAAAAAATAACATATCTCTCAAGAGTTCTAGGGCCGAGTTTGGGAGAATTCTATAAAATTTACAGGGGAGTCCATCCGGGCCTGGGGATTTACCAACGTTCAACTTTGAAATAGCACATTTGATCTCGTCAACCGTCATCACTACACCAAGAAGATCACGCTCTGCATCCTGAATTCTAGGAAGATTTCAATTTCCAAAGAAGTCCTCACTTCTACCAGAGATACCAGCCTCATTGTTTTATAATTTCTCATAAAAGTCACGAAAAACAGAGTTAATTTTCCTGGGATCAAACGTAATTCTACTGATTTAGATACCTTTTTCTTCAACCTGTATGCGAGCCACCTATCACAAAGTTCTCCTTTTTCAAAATATGTACACCTAGAGTAGAATAAACCACGTTCTGCCCTGAGCGACAAAAAATCCGCCATTTCTTTTTAAAGTTTTTTTCAAAACCATCAACTTGACAGAATCAATCGGGTCAAGCATCAAATCCCGAGAAATCTCACTGCTTCGTAGGTCAAGATCCTGTCCTTTTTTTTCATCTTTGTTCCGTTTACCGCTAGACAGCCTTAGACAGATTCCACGCATACAACATTTAAAGGCCTCCCATGTGTTCGCTACACTGATCTCATCTGAGCGGTTCTCTTGAATAAAATAGTTGTCCCCAGAAACAATTTGTTCCAAAATATCATCATCTAACAAAATAGACGTGTTCAATTTCCATGAAAAAGACCTATCACATCGAAATTTAAATTTCAAACACATCATAACTGGGGCATGGTCGCTCAATATAATACCAATATTACAAGAGACAAAACCTTCCGTCAATTTTCTGCCCGTAAAAATCATGTTGAGTCATGTTGAGTCTAGAAAACACTCCATGGGCACTAGAAAAGAAACTATATTGACGTTTGTCAAGGTTCATAAGACGCCAATTGTCTTTCAAGTTGTGTTCTACCAAGAGCGACCTGAGCACCTGAGCGCCCTATGATGATGATCACTCCGTGACACCCGCCTGACCTGACCCGACTTCTGTCAAGCATAGGATCGACAACGGTATTGAAGTCCCCCCGCCCCCAAGAAGAATATTAGATGTGTTCAATTCTAAGAGGTTGTGCAACCATTCTAAAAAATGAGCTGTCATCATCATCCACTGTTGGAGCATACACATTACAAAGAGTTAACAATTCCCCCGAATCTCAACCAACAAGGCAATCATTCTATCATCATTATCAGCACACTCTCTCAATATCTTTAATGGGCAGTTTCTTCCGAATCAAAATGGCAACGCCCCTGGATCTTGATGAAAAAGAAGAGCCATAGGCGGAACCAACCCACTCCTTTTCTAACCTAGAAATTTCATCAGCCAAAATATGAGTTTCTTGTAAAAAGCATATATCAGCATGCATGTCATGTAACATGGTAAACACTTTCTTTTTCTTCAGTAGGTTATTGACCCCATTCACATTCCAAGAGACAACACGGAGATCATTGTCCGTCCTACCTGGCCCTGAATTCATCATTGCACCATTAACAGAAAGGCAAAAAAACAGGAAAAGTAAAGACAAAAAAACAAAAAACTGAAAAATAAGACGCACAAGAACCAAAAAACTAAGTGCACAAAACAAAGAACAGTCAAGACTCCACGTTTGAGATGACGCGCTCTGCTGGGTGTCTAGTGTGGTGCTCTGCTGGGTGCCTAGTGTGCATATAAGCATCGCCATTCCTGTCAAGAGTATTTATGCTTAAACCATGGCCTCATGAGGCCCCTGAAGAACTCGGGTTTAGGGGGTGGAAATGAAGGCTGGGGAGCCTGGTATTCGGGGGTGTCAAAATCCTACATAGACTATAACTCTACTTTCCCTTGGTGGAGGCCACCACTACTGGCACTACTACTTGATAGAAAGTACCACAATGCTTGCCGTGCAGAGGGGTAGGTCACCATGCCTACATTTTGGGAGTCCTTCTTTTGTTTTTGGAAACAGAATTACTACCAACATTGAAATGTTGGGAGAACGACTACTGTGACAGAAACCCTATGGTAAAAAGGCAAGTACAATTCTATTGCCTTCAGTGTTTCAAGTCTGTGGACCAGTGTAAATGAAATGGCACATAGACCTGTAAAAAAAGGGGCAGTGGAAGCAGAGTAGTAGGACTGAGGAGTGGGGCTGGCTGTCCCGTATGTACATGCAGTGCTACCTAATGTACATATAGGACCGGACAGTCTTTTCAACATGGTTACTGACCTGCTCCAGGAGACTTGTGCAGGGGTAGAATGGGAACCAAATGTAGCCTGAGTTCCCTGTAGGCCATCCACCATTCCTCTGAGGAACCCAGAGGCCCACCGGGAAATCTATCCAGTCCCCTGTAGGCCATCCACCATTGATCTGAGGAACCCAGAGGGCCACCGGGAAATCTACCGAGTTCACTGTAGGCCACCCACCATTGCTCTGCGGAACCAAGAGGCCCACCGGGTAATCTACTAAATTCCCTGTAGGCCGGTCCACCACTAGACTTGTGGTGCGTTTTGTATATAACCCCTTTTCGCTTCATCAATGAGGGTGAAACCCTGACCCAGTCCTCACCAGGGTACTTGTGGAGAACAAGAGTCTGTAGTGCCTGTGGTTCACAACCCATGGATCAGACAATTAAAGTAGAAAATCGGACCCCTTCCCCAGCTTTGCAGCAAGCCAAGTTGTAGGGGCCCTCAACTCGCGTTCCATTGTCAATGGCCCTGTGTGAGCTGGAATCAATAGCCGGACACAACAGGAGTCCATTCTACGCCCGGATGTGATTATCTCCCGGCTGGACTCCGCACGTGATGAAAGCAGTCCTCCCACTGTTTCGAAGAAGCCTCGGGCAGCTGCCGGGGATGGGGGCGTGAGGGGGTCGATAATCTGTAATTTAGGAGCCGGGGTGAAGGGAGGTTGGTAGGAGCTTGACGACCCCAAAGAGTACACTTAAAGGAGTAAAGCGAGTTGTAAATTGGTTTACACGGCATTCAAAGTAATCCATCGTCATAAGCAGTAGCGGAGTTAGCAATCGCCTACGGCTACGGCCTTAACTTGTCAAGGGTACAGGCATGTCACATGGCTGACGGGCCCCCACAGCCCGCCCTACTTTTCACATTCTCCGACATATCTGTAAATACCCAGCTTTCGACATTTGACTCTCCGCAAACAAAGCTCCTTTTACATCTTAGCGCCTCCTACCAAACGAACACAATTGCATTTGTTCGCATAGTGCTTGCACCAAGCATAGAAGCTTTGCAGCAGCATGCATGGCTCCTGTTACTGTGAACCAAGTGAGCCGCAGATAAGGTCGTACTTGCTGTAATACCTGCCCTGGAACGGGAAACCTTCAGCCACTAGACTTCCGTAACTGCTATGTTATGTCGTACAGTGCGCCGCTTCCGTTTGCATGGCCTTTAGGCGCTCTGATGCCGACCTGGCTTGTGCCATCTACTCTCGGTCCTAGGCCAGAGCGCACCGAGGGCTCTTTCCGCTGCGGCTGCTGCGCCTTTCTCCCACAGGGACACATGGAGAGAGATGCACTATTTTAAGCGCTTGCGATGGCACTGCCAATTAGCGTTCTACACCCCGTAAAATCAGCCAGAGCTGTGATGTTGCTTTTATTTTTAATTCCGACGCGCTCATTTGTGCAGCATATTCGGAATCGCGTCAACAAGACGTGGGCTGCGGCCCACATTGCATCTCTGCGTTCTCGGAGTGTTTCACAAAAGGTTACACAAACGTCAAATTCCTATTTTGCTTGTTCTGTTTTCAAGAAAACAACTTTGTGTTGTTCCAGGAAGGTCACAAGGCCATATTGCTCAATTAACAGATTCTACCAGTAGCACAAAACCTACACAGTATATGCAATTTACATGGCTCTTTTAGCAGTTTTCGCTTTTTGTAATTATGCTTGCCTACATATGTATTTTTTTTGCATGCAACAACCCCTATAATCTCCGTGAATGATAGAGCCCCTACTCTGCATCCACTTGCCCACTGTCTCAGGGCAACCCTCGGCTCTCCAGATGCTTTGCACTACAACTCCCATCAGCCCTAGCCAGCATGGTTAGTGATTGGGGAATCTTCGGAATCCTAATACAAAACAACCAGAGAGCCACAGGTTGCAGACCCCTGCACTAGCTCAAGCTCAGGGGTCTGCAAACTTTGACTTCCCAAATATTTCGGATTACAACTCCCATCAACCCCGGCCATCATTGTCAACATTGGTGAGGGATCATGGGAGTCCTAGTCAAAAACACCTGGCTAGCCGCAGGTTTCATGCAGACCCCTATACTGTCTCATGAACATTTACCGACCAATTCCTGATCGGAGAATTGGCAAAACAAAGGGGCTCTGGAATGGCAAAGACTGAGCGCAGTCGCACCCTCCACGCTTTCCTTGTAAGAACTGAAAAGGTCCAGTGAGTTGAATGCTTGGCAGTAAAGGGGATACGGGAAGCCTGTTAAAATTATAAGTGATCGTTTTTTATTTATAAGCCTTATAAAATAAATCTTATCCAGGTAGTGGAATATAGTGTGCGCCGCCATAGACCTTTGCAGATGAAGATGGATTATCTTGTTCATAGTCGCGTAGCGGGGGTCCTAGCTGTTCAGGGCCAAGCTGGAGAAAGTGGCGATAGATCAGTAGCACAAACTGCCGCCCCTATCAGCAAGGCTCTTCAACATTTCCCCCCTCCCCCCGCATTTTTATTATTTTCTTTGCTTTTTTACACCATCTGAATGTCGTCCTCTTTCTAAGACTCCCTTACAGGGGAGACTGCATTGGCGATGGAGGGAGCCTCCTCATTTATTTTCTCCCACCACACCTGCAACTCTCCGGATACGTTCCTGGGTAGAACAGGATGGGTTTCGTTTTCTGGATGCAGGGACGCTCCTTACAATACGGCTACATTGAAGACCTTTTGAGCATTTGAATGATTTGCAATTTTGAGGTCTCATCCATGATGAACACTTCACTCCTCAAGAAGATTTGAGTCTTATACCGGAATGGATGGAAGTGGAAAGCTAGATCAGACCAAATAAACGTGGAATGCTGGTCATCACTGACCAGATGGATCGCAAGAAGATGCGCGCGTATCACTGGAGTACCATCTGACCTGACATGGCATTAGACCTACTGCATCTATTGCTTAGCCTTCAAATCTACAAGCCGGTGGGAGAGTCTTATTAGTTTGACGAGATGGGCAGAAAATCCTGTCGTAAAGAGAAAAAAGTGATCTTTCTTTATTCAATTAAAAAAAAAAAAAAATGTATACCAAAGGAAGTAGTTAAGGATTGGTTTTGCCCACATATAAATGACATCCCTCTTTTCTCAGAATTGAATACTCTCCCACAGGTGACACTTCCGTTGTACGTCCTTGCCCTCTTCTGATGCTGCCCATAGATTGTCTTGTAGAAAAGGCTTTCAAATGTAGATGGATGGTTAATCTGAGGACCTTCATGATGGTTGAAAATAAGCAATTTAATATAAAACGGCGCCAAGATGCTCTCGCGTGGAAGTGTCGTTTTGAAAACCCCACCCATATCAAACTGAACAAATGGTAATTTGAACAAAACCTATATACTAAAGCTACGTAGATGTAAGAGAAAGAGGTACCGGGCTAAGTGAAACCAACACAAGTTAAATTAGCAGCTGATATTTTCGTTTTCAAAAACTACAAATTGATTATATGCATCATCAGCTGGTGAAAGGACTTTCCTTTGTAACGAGAGGTCCAAGTGAATGTCCACCTACACCTGCTCCCTCTGCCCGATATTTAGGTCAAATCACACGGTAATGAGCTGTGCCAGTTCTCACAATGTCTATTTTCTAATACATGTTTCAGCCTGTTTCTTGTCACTTTCTTTGTTCTGCATTGCCTTGCATCTAAGACAAAAGGCATTGTCCCTGTGCTATCCTCCCGGGTGCTATGTTGTTTAACTTCACCTGAATTCTGCGGTAAAAAACTCACTTATTATTCTGTTTTGGGGAGGGTTACCCCCAAAACCCCTTTCCCTACATTAATACTTCTGCCCAAGGCCCCTCCCATCCATTTGAACCCCTATCCCCCTTTTTGTTCCAGGCAGAACTCTGTCGAAGTAAAGAAGTATTTGGGCAGAATTCCTGTCTCAAAAATGACTGGATACCATCGTCCCGGCCTTGATGTCTTAGTGTTGGGCAGTTATCCTGAAACGCAGTATTACTAAAATGATTAAAAGGCAACTTTTGTTTACAGAAGTAAACCAGAGATAAAAAGAGTACAAAAACCCCACTTGTGTAAATCGAGCTAAACCGAATTTTAAAAATCCATCTTTCTAAATGTGAAAAAATAGTGGAAACATTCAATGAAAACATGCAAGTAATCAAAAGAACATGAAAGGAACCCACAACTGGCAGAAGATAATGACATAGATCTCTTTAACAAAGCAGTTGTAAAAGATATATAAGGCAGATCTATCTATCTTCAACACCTAAATTAAAAAAACATAATCTAAACTTTGAGGAAAGACGAGCTTTACGAGAACTGCCACAAAATAAATGTGTAAAATGCAGACCAGGAAGGCAAAATTGTCCTCACAAACAAAAAGTAGTATATATCTGAAGCAAATCAACAACTGAGCAACTCTCCATGTTACCAGAAAATGGATTCCAATGCACTTCCACCAATCCTTACCATTTGGAAAACACAAAGCAAGAATTGGCACACATTAGGATTGTTGAATGATGATGAATATAGCTACATGAATGTAAAACATCCCAGAATGGCAACTATTTACTTCTTCCCAAAATTACACAAAGGTTTCAAAAAATGTCCTTCCTGTGGACCAATCTATAATGGAAAGAATTTTGGAATATATTGACATCTATCTTGGCACAAACGCGATCATTTTATCTAAAGGACACGGACACCAAACATGTGATTCAGCAGATTGAAGCAATTCAATGGAGCCCAAATTACAAGTTGGTGACAATGGATGTCACCTCACTTTACACTTCATACATCATGATACAGGTTTGAAGACAATAGATTACTCTTTAAGAACTAGATCGGTTTCATATTATGAACATAACAAAACACTATTGGAAATGTTGAAATGTACTCTTCACAACAAGATCATCATCTTTAATAATCAAATATATACTGTTAAAATCAGGGGACAGCCATGGGCGCGACATATGCACCTGATAAGCGATCTATTTATGGGCAGTTCTGAAACCGAACATGCTTGGAGACGTATAGCATTTACAGAAGAAGATGAAATAATTTTCTGTGGATGCTACATAGATGACATACTTATAATTTTTAATGGAGATCTCAAATCACTGAAAGACTATTTACGTAATCTCAATGAAAATTATTGCAACAAAGTACTAACAATGGAACACAGTACAAGCAAAATAAACTTTCTGGAAATCTACATACATGAAGATGAAATTCAGAATACAATGTACCAAAAAGAAACAGCAGGTAACTGCATTTTACATGCTATGGGCAGCCATCTGCAGCATACAATAAATAATATTCTATATGGAGAATTCCTATGGATTTAAAGAAATAGCAGTATGGAAAAGAACCTGGTCAACAATCTACAGATCAGCATTAACAATGTCAAGAAAAGAGGATATTCGACAAAAACACTACGGCTTTGCAAAAAACAGCAATAAAAGATAGGGCAGAACTTCTGGTGGACAAATCTAAAGACAAGGAACAGACAGTATCATGAGTAAGTCATAACCACATACAGTTCTGATCATTACTATTTACGGAAGATTCTGCAAAAACATTGGCACATCTTGAAAATGGACACAATAGCGAAAGAGTTGGGGGATTAACTCACCATCACCTACAGAAAAGCAAAGACACTGAAAACAAGTCTAAGTCAATGTTTTCAAGGGCCAGACAAGGAACAATATGGATCATTAGTCACATTGGCAGATGCCACCAATCAATGGCAACTACAAATGTGGGAAATGTAAGGTATGTCCACATATGATGGATAAAACACAGACAATTGCACTCTCTACAGGCACAACTCAAAAAATCAAAGGCTTTCTAAATTGTGACACTGCGCGGTTTATGGGATACAATGTCACTGTAAAAAATGGTACATTGGCAGTACAATAAGAACATTAAAAATCTGAATTCTTGAACATTTGAGGACAATCAAAAATAGAGATAAAAAATATCCCATGGCCATTCACTGTCAAGCAGAACATCCAGGAATAACCAGCAACTGAAATTCATGGGGATTACAGCAGTCAAAACATCCAAAAGAGGAGGAAACAAAGAACTCTGACTCCGTCAAGAAGAAGCTAAATGAATGTTGTATATGGACAGTTGTGCTCAAGGCCTTAGCCAGGAAAATGAACTCCGGTCTTTTGTATAACACATTGGAACTAGAAGGCTTGTACGAGAATAATAGTGGAAGTTTGTTAAATAATCCTAAAACCAGAGGACTCTTGAGTCAGATACACAAACCACATGACAAACTGTACATCATCTATCTATGTGCACGTCAAGTGAAATTAATGAAAATCTGTATATGCAGTGTGTGGAACAGCCTTTTCTGAGAATAACTTTATTTAGGGTTTATACAAAGAAGCATTTGCATTGCATTTCTACTCTGATTTTAATTTCAAAAACATGTTCATTTTTTTCAACCTTTTTGTAGCTCTACATTTTCACAATGTTAAAAACATTCAATATAGCCTTTTCTGAAACAAGTTACAACAGTTTGGCACAATCCATTCAAAATTCAATTTGAAATATATCAAAATTTGCTAGCGGGCAGTCAATTCTAAAAATGAAATTTGGTACATTTCTATATGTCAAAATAACAAAGATCTGTGGATTGCATTCGAAAAGAAGCACGGTACACAATGCGATGATGTAATTGCGCACTACGTTAACGTGATGGCGTCACAATTTAATACATGAACAAAGTGGCCATTTTGAATTGCAGGAAAACTGCAAGAAACCCTCTGGAATATCACATCTAGGCTTTTCACTGAAAAACTTTGTCCACAGAGATTTGAGGTAATAGTTCAATTACCACCTGTCCAAAACCTTTCCAAGGTTTTCACAACTTTGGACATACAATTTACTTCAGTTGTTTTTCCTTTTGGCTCAATAATAGAAAGAACCCTCACCTGCCTAGTATACAAGATACTGTTAACCTACAGACTAACTTAGAGTTGCATATATCAAGGTAGGAGAACCTCTACGTTTATTACTTTATTAGGCACTTAGACGTCAATGACTGGTTTCTGTAGAGGCGATCTAAAGTATAAAAACTGAAGTGTAAAACTAGTGACAAGCTAACATTTCCTGTTGAAATTAGTAACTTTTCTTTCATATTAAGAATAACAGACATGTTTTTGTCTGACACATCAAGATGTTCTTAAATAATTATTCGACATGCAGTATGAGAACATTTGATAAATACTGCCAATGAAATGGATTCTTGTACATAGATCTATTTTATTTAATTGCCTTTTATTTTAATAGTTCTTCTACACAACAGACATCCTGAAGATCTGCCCAAAAAATGGCAGAGAAACAAGTGTAGAGGCATTTAATTTGGTATCTATATGGTTATGTGAAGTAAAACAAAAAATAGATTATTTGAACAAAATGTATTGATTTAAAAATTGACACTGGTCAACAAATTATCATTACTTGGCACATCCTTTTTATAAATAATTTTCAAACCAGATTGGATAGTTCAACTTCTGGGCAGACACAGAAGTGCAATTGTCTAGGAAGCAACAGATTAAAGCTGTAAACCATGAGATCATCGCGCTGAGAGGATGTGATGTAAGGACTGCACTATTTCAGGGAACATGAAAGGAACCAAGTGTGTATTGTATGCGTAACGCAATAGACGTTTGTACTGAGCACGTTATAGTGGTCGCCCAGTGTGGATCTTGTGTGAGTGGATATTGCTTATTGTGGAACATCATGATCAAAGCGTTGGGAAAGCCAATGGGTCTGACTTTGAGTTTGTATTTATAAGATTTTGTGTGTTGAGATCAAATGTTTTCTTTGTGTAGGTGAGGTTCTAATTGTCAAGCAGCTGTTACCAAAGAATTTGTTCGGTCAAGTCTTTGTAGCTTGTTAATGTGTTAACATCACAATAGCAGTATTGTTCATGTTTTCCAAATGTAGACTTCATTGTGTAAGAGCAAACGTCGCGCTGGAGACTAAACCAAGTGAGCAGTGTTGCAACGGAGCGTAAAATGACCACAATATTCTGGCCTGGTTCCTCTTCTATGAATGTCTATTCACTGGTGAGTAGGTAAAGAAAAACTGGTGCCATCCTGGAGATATTTGCACAGGCCTCCAACCATTTTCTAATTTATAAATTATTGTCAAAAGGGCATTCGGTTGTTGTTCAGCAGGCCAATCGGGCCAGTTAAGATTGGTGATCCTTACTATTCTCATACCTTAGGAACTGCCCATCTGGGAGTCCCTCCAATTGCATGAAATCGGCAGTTCTCTGAAAGTTCCGTTTTCATACGTATCTTCCCAAGTAGCAATTCCAACCCGTTACAGCTTTGCATAACTTTCAGTTCCTCTAAGTCGCTCCGGTGTGCAGTCATAATGTCGACATCAATAATGTCGACAGTCAAAATGTCGACAAATTAATGTCGAAAAACAATAATGTCGACAAACAAAAATGTCGACATTATTCGATATTTTTTCGACATTAATTTAGTGTATGCATAAATACATAAATAAATATATATATGATGTGTTGAGTATGAGGGGTGGTTGGGGGGGTGTGGGGGGGTGGCAGGGGGGTGTTGGGTGAGGGGGGGTTGGGGGGGGACCCCCCCATAGTAAATACAATTTTTTATTTATTTAATTATTGAATAAATAAATAAATAAATAATTGGTATGTGTTGAGTATGAGGGGTGAAAGGGTGGTTGGGGGGGTGTGGGGGGGCGGCAGGGGGGTGTTGGGTGAGGGGGGGTTGGGGGGGGACCCCCCCCCATAGTAAATGATCATTTTTAGGTTATTTATTTATTGAATAAATAAATAAATAAATAATTGGTATGTGTTGAGTATGAGGGGTGAAAGGGTGGTTGGGGGGTGTGGGGGGGGGGTGGCAGGGGGGTGTTGGGTGAGGTGTTGATAGTTTTAAGGGTTTATAGTCATAATGTCAACAACAAAAAAATGTCGACATTTTTTTTTCGAAAAAATGACTTTTTACATTATAAGTATAGGATGTCGACATTATTGTTTTCGACATTTTTTTTTCGACATTTTTGTCTGTCGACATTTTTTTTTCGACATTATGACTATAAACCAGTCGCTCCATGTGCTTGTCAAGATACAGGGATTGGTGGGGGGAGTAGGGGTGTTGAAGTCGAAATGTCATGCGTGTTCTTGACCAGACCTGCCTGCCCACGCGTAATGCTAATGGTTCAATTTCATGCCTGCTTCCCAGGTGCCATAAGGCTTCTTTAAGTAAAGCAGGGCTAACCTGTGTGCTAAGTAGGTCGTGTTCGGATGTGGGTTCATCTGACAGCCATTTTGCGATTAAAGCATAGCTGAGAAGCTAAATAATAGTTGGGCACCTCCCCCGTCATATGAGAGGTATAGGGTAGTGCTCGCCAATCTGTGCCTTTTCGGTCCCCAGAGGAATCCTCCATGTATGCTTTACAGATCCCGGAAGAATGGGGTTTCTTTATAAAAGAGCACACTGGTGAAGCTATATAGGAGGCTAGGAAGGATGATAATTTTAGTGATAGCTACCCTGCCTATAAGGGAACGGGGCAGTCCGGACCAAAATCCTATTTTTTTTTTTTTATTTTTATTTTTATTTTTATTTTTTTTACTCCTTCCACTGCTCTGTGTGTTGAGCGCATGTGTCTGTTCAGGGACGTGTGTGATTCTTGTGCACAAATATATATTTGAAGTAGGTTTGTGCCCATTTCAAGCTCCGTTCAGGTAGGGTGGCCGCGTTTATTTCGCCTAGCCCCGCTAGGGGGGGGGGGGGGAGCCACAATTTCTGCTTATTTTAGGAGATTTCAGATAATTTGGCAAAGTCATCTAGCACATCTAATATTCAGGGCAAGTTGTGTTGCGGTTGGCAGAGATATAATGCATCATCCGCATGCAGGGAGATCAAATGTGCGGTTCCGCTGATGTTTGTTCCTGCCGCTGAGTACACTTGTCTCGGGTATACAGCTATCTGCTCCAGTGCTAATATATAGAGCATTGGTGAAAGTGGGCACCATTGACGCACCCCCATATGTATGGCCCTTTGATATATTATTTCTATCGCATTGTCCCGATATCTGCCTACCTGTTCTTACTCTAGCCATGGGAGTGGTGTACAATATTTTAATCCAGCGTATAAAGGTCGCTCCAAACCCAAAGCCATGTAATGCTGCATCTATTCACTCCCAATACACTGAGTCGAAGGCTAGGGATGCCACAACATATTGTTCAGTACAGGTGTTGGTTTGATCAATAACATTTTGCAATCTGCACAGGTTCAAGGTGGCTTTATGGCTAGGTACATATCCTCTCTGGTCGGGGTGTGTTAATGCACCAATGCACTGGCGAAGCCACGTGGCAGTATGGTGGCAAGTATTTTTGCATCCTAGTTTAGCATGGCCAGGGGATAGTATGAATCATGTTTCAGCAGGCTTTCCGGGTTTAAGAAGGGGAACTACTGGTATTTCTCGCATAGTGCTCGGAAGCGTGCCAGTGTCGTAAGCCTCTTCAAAAACCTCGGGTCAGGGTAGTTTGGTATGTTTTGTAAAAATCTGCTGGGAGGCCGTCATCTCCCGGTGTCTTGCCTGAAGCAAGTGAAGTTATCACTTCCCCCAGCTCCTGCAGCGTGAAGGTCTGATCTAGATGGTCTTGCTGGCTAGTAGTGAGCTTCGTGAGCTTCATCATTGTGAAGGCCTCTGCAATTTCTTCGGGAGGTGTTTATGTTGTGGCTGTATAACTTGGCATAATAGCTTGCAAATATCTCGTTGATTACGGTTTGCGCACACCATGGTGCCCCATATTAATTATGTAATGGTGTGATCAGTTTTTTTTTTTCTATTTTTTTTTTCCCCCGACATTGCCAGGCTAATTTCCCAGATTTGTCTCCCTTGGTGTGTGTCTGTGCCGCCTTAGTGACGTAATCAAACTTTGACAACTTCTCCCATGCGGTTTGGCATTATGATCTGATCTCCTCAAGTTCTCTCCAAGGATAGCATACCCGGGTACAACCCCTCTAGTTCCTTCACTCTAGCTTCAAGGATTTAAAGTTATCCTCATAGCTTCTTTGGGATGCCTCCTGCACCAGCAATGATCTCACGCCTGGTCACAACTTTCAATGTTTCCCAAATAATACCCCAGCTATTCACACTGCCTACGTTGTCTTTCAGGAAAGAACTCCGCATAACACAAAGTTGTTCTCTAAAGGCAGGGTCTAATAATTCATCTGTGCACATGCGCCACGCCAGGATGGGTGTTCTGGGTGTCCCATGATCCCATAAGACTATCAGTGGTCAGATATGGTGCGACCCATGTATTCAGTGCCTACAAATTCAGGTAGTTGGCCTGAGCCTGTAAAGACATAGTCTATCCTAGTATACAATTTATGTGGGGGTGAAAAAAAGGCGTATATCCCAGTCTCATGATGTAGTTCTCTCCAGGCATCTACTAAATCCAGTTCAGTGACCAGTGTTGAGCGCAGTTGGGGCTGGGGACTGGCCGCACATAGGTGGTGTAGAACTGTCATGTGTCGTATCTCATACACAATAGAAGTCCTCCCACTCCACATATGAAAAAGGCATCCCTATATGGGGTAATGTGTGCGCACAGGGTCTTTATGTATCGCATGGTTTGGGAAATGGGTGTTCACTATAGATAATTCTGCGGGGCTACCTTGGCAATAAAGAACTATGTACTGTCCTCCTGCATCCTTGTCTAGGTTCAGTAACCGAAACGGAAGTGAGTCAGCAACCCATATGAGCACCCCTCTATTAAACTTAGAATATGGGGATCCGTACACAGTGCCGCCCCAGCATTTTGCCACTACTTCTTGCTCTTCAGACGTCTGGTGGGTTTCCTGTAGCAGGGCTATTGAGATCTTTCTGCGCTGAAGATATTTAACTCTGTTTCTGCAAATGTACGTGCCAAGGCCCCTTACATTCCATGTCAGAATTTTAATCTGCGTCATGACCTATTAGTATTATCATTATGTGGCCTTGGTGTGTGGTGCCCCAAGCACTTTCTGTCAGTGGTATTGTGTACATGGCCATGTCAGCCCTGTGTTTGGCCCATTTTTTAGTGTGAGTTGTAAGGTAGAAGGCTGGCATTTTAGTACAATTTGGGTATGTTAAAAAAACAATGAACAAGCCCCTGAACATAGGGTACAAAAAGTGCCCAACTGGCCTGTCCCGTTCGGACCAGCCGATGCCCATTGGTGGTCGTGCCAATTCGCTGGCACCGGTCAATAGGCCGACCAAGTTGTGCCGACAATCCGTGTGAATCGGGGTGGTCCAGTCGCCCAACTGACCAAGAAGTGACATTTTCCAGCATGTATCGCAGGATCATTACAGGCCTGCTCTAGAACTGCTGATCTATCTTCTTGTTGTTGTCTCACGCAGAGGTCATTGTGAGCAGCTTATAACTGAGTGGATTTGTTCTTCTTTACTTCCAGCAATTGTGTTGTGTTAGTATAATTCAGTGTCTGTTGGCATCCATCTTTGGGAGTGCACCGGCCTCTCCGTTTTGGTTCGGAGTGTTGTCATGGGTATCTGTTGTGTTCCATCCACATGGAAACCGCCTCTGGGGTCTCAAATAAATGCGCCTTTCGTCTGCATAGTGCTTTCAATCCGGCTGGATATATGAGCATATATTTGATGCCTTTCTGTCATAGTCTGGCCTCGACTGAGATAAATCTGTTCCTCTGCTGCTGTACTACTGGGGTCTAGTCTGGGTAGATAGTTATGTTTGAATTTTCTCTTCGTATCTCCCCCCTCTCCTCCACCCTCCCTTCTCTGGAGAATTGTAGGAGCACCTCCCGGTCTCTGAAGTTTAGGATTTTGGCAACTACTGGGCGAGGATGTGAATGGGGCGGAGGTCTCCTTTGCAGGGATCGATGGGCCTGCTCCATAGCAAAACCCTGTGACAGTTTTCCAGGCCCAATTTCATGTAGAAACAGGCTCTCAACGGAAGTCGTTGAGTCTCTGCCCTCAATGCCTTCTGGAATTCCCAGGACCCTTACATTGTTTCTGCATGGGCGACCATCTGCATCTTTGGCTCTTTGTTCCAGCATGTGATTTTTGGACTCCAGGGATTTCTTTCTGGTAACTAGGTTGTCTGTGGTAGTGACCATGTCTTAAGACTTTTTCCGCGGTCGTCTCCCATTCTGCAAGAGATTGCACATCCTGGCGGAGCAGTTGGACATCTACTTTCACCTCCTTGATTTTGTGTTCCAGGGAAGACCAAAAGGCCACTATAGCTGCAAGCACTTTGTCCTCCTGTGAGTAAGGTTGGGCTGCCACCTGCTCCGCTCATTTTGCTGTATGCGGTATCAATGATTTTCCTAGGCCCACAAAGGAGTCTATGATGATGCCCTTGTGCTTCTGTTTGGTTGGGGACTTGGCTCACACTACTGACCAATGGTCGTATATTTGGGTGGCGTTGATGTAGCACCCAGTCGAGACTGTCTTGTTCCAATCATATACCAGCTGTTGGTCCCACACCTGCAGGACTAAGGCTGGCTACCAGCATCCAGAAGCACGCTCCTAACTAAGCCCATCTCTGCCAGTACTTCCAGGTACCAGATTAAGACTAGGGTCTCGGCCCCCACCTGCTACACCTGTACGAGTGGTGTTAGCTTAGTAGACTGCTCACAGGAGGGCTCAGTGTTTCTTCCGTTTGCTGTGCAGTTCTGGATGCATCCGAGGTCTGATGTGCAGTGTCTGCTGCTTTAACTTCTGAGCAGGCACTAGAGTAACCGGGGAACTGTCTTATGGGACTGTTTTTGTTATAGTGGTCTATTTCAGCATTACAGCATCTAACTCTGCTTGTCTCGCAGTAACGTAGTTTGGGTGAGGGCAAGAATCGCTACTCCTAACCAGTGACCAAGTGTAGGTAGCGGACTGCTGGCATGGCGGTCCGCTAATGTAACCGTCCATTTTCCGCACCCCATTGCCCACCCAGTGGCTGCTCTGGGAGAGAGATCTTGGTACAGGCTGTGTTTAGAGGTTGGGAGTTGACATGTGCGTTCTAGCCATAGGGGGAACTGTCACACACAGTAGCCGCTTTAGTTTTGCCCAGTTGCTATGTGGGCAGCAGTATAGACCACTGCCTCGTGTGTCTTTAGGAGTTGTTGTTTGGGCTCCGGCGAGCACAGGAAGAGGCTGGTGCATAGCAATGTGTGCGCGGGGGGAATGTGGTTCCTCTCGCGGGTCTCGTCTCGGTGTCAGGCACCTTCGTTCCAAGAGTGGGGGTGGCCCATCATCGCTTTTCTCACTGTGTGTCCCTCTCGGCCCGCTTAGCTTGTCGGCGCAGTGCCGCCGCAGGACAGGCACCAGCAGGCTTTGTCTGTAGCTATTGTGACAAGTCTCAGCAGGGGCAGCGTCGCGTTCCCTGCTGTTGCTGCGGACCAATCGGATGCCGGACGATTTCACCAGCCAGTCCGTCCTTGGTCTGGGTGGTCTTCTAGTCGGCAAGTGGCCCAAGTCGCTGCTGCACCATGCCCCAATATTATGAGGCTCCCTGGCTCCTACGGGTCCAGTGGGGTGTGCTGGCTGCCATTTTGGGTGACTTCACTCGTGTGGTGAAGTGATCGTTTTTGTGACTTCCTGAGGTCGTTTTCTGTTGGAGAGTCGGGCTTGGTGCGCAAAGACAATGTGGTGCAGCTGAAGTTTGGTGGATGTGTGCTATAATAAGTAGGATACACCGTGCTTAGGATCACTGGTAGGATCAACGGTCGGAGCTCAGACAAAACGCAGCCTCACTGCATGTACTTCCTCCTTGAGCTCATGTATCACTCTAGCAGAGTTCCCGATTCCCTTGCCCTGCGGAGGGAGCGTTGGTCTGCGTGCCTGTCAACCCTACGAGTGGACAGACTGAGCTTCGTGCCCTCTCCCTCAGGCTCGCTAATCACATAGAGCCAGACATAGGAAGTGCTCAGTGTGATGGTGTCTTTTCAGGACAAGACGTGTACCGTGAATTATAGATGCCATTACCCGCCTCCACGAGGTGGAATAGTTTATGAACCGTCTGTGGCACAATGCATTATTGAAAGCCGGCCCACCAGGAGAACGGATGAAACGCGTGCCGGGTTAGCAGAGGTAAATCCGACCTCTGTGCTGGTTTTGGGATTCTTCGCCCGCCAACCCCTCGGTAATGATCAAGGCAGCTGCAGTGAACAACCGCGTCAGAAGGGCCCACTGGGTGGGACATAAGGCGGTCTGCCCGTGAGCTGCTCCTGGAAGGTTGCTTCAGTTGAGGCAGTTATTCATGCGTCATGCAACTGACACTACCCGAGCCCTACCAACAACCGCACCGGTCTGCTGGGACGACTCTCCATTCACTCCTAGTTACTCGGTTAAACAACTGGTCGTCTCCCTCCTGGTCGGCAGGATTACACACCCTCGAATCTTAAACGGACTGCATGCAACCCTGAAATCCTATGGTGTGCTATATTTGATGCCGGTTTCTCTACTAGGGACCCAACAAGCCCCACTGCGAGCACTCAGTGGCGAGGGAACTAAGACCAGAACGGTTTCCCCCTATCTTTCAAGGGAGGAACTGCAGTGCACCTTCTCCAGACCTGAATCCTCTACGACCGACTACTCGACAGACGATATGGGCCCCTTTTAGATGTTATATTCCGTTTGTATGGCACCTGTCACTGGCATGGCCTCAATGCACTTTACTTGGAGTGTCTGGGAGTTTGGCAGACTGAACATATTGAGCATACATTGTAAACATTACATTACTCTACAGGAAACGGACATTCTATGATCTACATTTACAAATTGCAGGCAAATGGAATTTTTGGGGACAGATGGAAGTGTAGTAATGTTAATTTAGGTGCTGTGTGATTTGCTAGGTCGGTGAATGTGGCTGTTGGAATGGACCACATTTGGTGTGTGACTCGGCCTACCTACAGAGGACTGTGCTAAAAAATGGAGCCAGCAATATGTATAAACATGACTGACTAACCCGAAACCAACTGACTGCTGTCAAGACTAACTGCATGCACACCATGCGTGCATACATGGCAGACCCAAACCTGGTGATACAATTGCAGGAAAATGTACTGGTACAACTTGGGAGACATGTCAAACTGTGCCCTTCTGTTGGATGCACACCCAGTAGACTGCGGTCTGTCCAATACAGTCTGGGAAGCACAGGACTATATTACAAACGCACAAGGCGGCCAGTGGGTGGGTGAGCTGGCTTGGAAGTAGGATGTTTGCTGGAGAAACATGTGATCAACACAGTACCTCTTGTTTGAAGAGGAAGCACATGAATAGCAGTTGGCATCATAGCACCACATTTGTAGCAAATTAAAGAAGTTGACCCCCATAGCACCGTTGATTAAGGGAGAGGGTGCACAGAGAAAAGGAATTGAAATTCGGATTGGATGAGCAGGCTCTAATAGCGGCTCCTGGGTATCCATCATTTACCTGTGACCAGGAGCTACCACTGAGGGGGGGCGGGGAGAGGGCGAGGAGCTAGTGCATAGCGTGCCGCAAATCTACCTTCCACAAAAGATGCAAAACGATTTCTTTCCATTTTTTTTTAATGATCCCTTGTGCTTTAAAATGCTTCATAAATGTATACTAATGTTTATTTATCAATTGTCCCAAATACGCAGTCACATTCACATAGGTATGTTTGCTCAGCATTAATTTGCCAGAGGCGCCAAAAGTAGCTCCTGGGAGCTGTTTGTTTGAAGCTAACCCAGGCAGTTCTTGGCTATAAGCAGGCAATAAATGGCTCCCAGCTCCCCTCAATTTCAAACCCTGGAATGGAAGCAGATGGGGTGGAGGAAGCGCAGCTGAGCGAGAAGGGAGATTGGGGCAAGGTCCCTGGCGTGTAAAGGGAGAAAGCCCCCTGATGGGTGAAAGGCGCTGGGATGGAATGGCACAGGGGAGGAGGGAAGGAGATGTTGGAGGTTGGAAAGGATAGGTTGGTCAACCTTCCCGTATTTTACAGGACTATCCCGATTTAAACAGCTGTGTCCCGTGTCCTGCACTCAGTCTATGCAGGCCCGGTAAAAGTCCAGACCATGGGTCTCTGCCACATCATCAGTCCAGACAGTGGTCTTCATGCTTTAGTCCTACCCCCCCCCCAACCCCAGGCAAAATGCGGGCAGGCCAGGGCCCCCCAAATATGCCAAATGGACAGTACGTTCAAACGGTTATGAACCATTGTGCACCGTCACTTCACCCTACTCCCAGTATAGTCACTGGGCTTCCCCTCCTGCACCAATCAGTCTCGACTCCCTCATCCCACTCCTAGCCCACTCCCTGTGCTCTTCCCCCACCAGAGACCCTGGGCTCTCCAAACCCTGCTCCCACCACTATCCCATGGCTCCCGCCCATCCTGCTCCCACCACAGTCCATGGGCTTTCCCACCCTGTTCCCAGCACAGTCCCAGGAACAGTGGTGGCTGGTGAATTTAAGTGGAGGGGCATACATATTTCCACCAGATATCACAGAGCGCAGTGAGGGAGCCCGAGCCAATCAAGGAGGTTTTGGGGGGTTTTCCCCCGTTAATTTATTTTAAATGGTTTAAAATGTTGCATTTTAGAGCATAATTAAAAAAGGAAATGGGTAAAAAGCCAAACCAATTTCAGTTGGTGCTGGGGGCAGGCATGATATTTTTTACTGGACATCTGATACCATCCTGTACCCTGGGCCCCACAGTGCTTAACACAATCCACATGATTAGGTGTGTATGCAAGGTGCTGGCGGGTGATGGGGGGGGGTGGGAGGGGGAGCATGGTATTTTTGACTGGACAACTATGATGGATATCCAGTAAAAAATACCATCCCTGTCCACTCTGCTCCACAGCGCCTTAGAGTAGAGATGATTTTCCAGGTGGGTAGGGGGATTGTGTAACAAATGCATTTGTTGTACAGGCCTCCTTCCCCTCCCCCTAACCCCCCACTTGCCAAAATCAGCTCAATGGACCAATACACAAGCCCCCCACCCACGCCCCCCCCGACCCCCTCCTATCATTCACACGAGCACCCATCACCATGTATGTGCCTGATTTAATCATCTTTATTTGATTGGGCAACATCAGAACACAAAACCAATCAGCATAGGTTATTTTTAGATTTTCTGTTTTAAGTTGTATTATCATTTTATGTACTTGTTTGTTTTTGTCAGAGCTATCATGCCTCAGGGTCCATTGTGCGCGGTATAAATAAAAATTAAATCGCACTTGCTCCTAACACAAGCGTACATGCATCCATAAACCTATTTAAATAAAACATTAATAAATATAAATGTTCCTTCTGCAGGGGCCTGCGCGTGGGTGCTGAGACGCTCGGCTCCAGGCTTCACTGTCCGTATGTGCAAGGAGGTGCAGGAGCTCCCCCTCGCACATAGACATGCAGTGCCCCAGCCAGCATTTTCAATGAGCTGTGCAAGGCTGGCAAAGCAAAACGCTGCCAGCATTGCATGGCTCAGTGAGCATGTGCAGCTGGGGAACTGAACTGTCCAAGGGAAACATTGTTTCCCTTGGACAGTTCAGCCAGCCCAGGAGCTCCCTCAGCTGGAAAAAACAGCCGATGGAGTGCTCAGTGTTTCAATGGGATGGCTCTTCCGCTCCTCCATAATGGGTGAGGGTGTCACTGGGTGGATGCCCCCTCGCCCATTATGGATGAGCCGCCAGGCCCAGACTAGCCTATAGGGCAGTGACCGTACCGAAAATGCAAAATACTAGTGTGGGTCGGTCAAAATGAGCCAATGTGGGCCAGTTTGAGTTACTTCACCATGCAGCTAGTAGTTTTGACCATTGTTGCTGAATAACTATTCTTTTTTAAATATCACAATTTGCTTTCATTCTAACCAAAACCCCCCGCTTGGGTACTATTCAAACAGTCTGACTAAAGGAATGAATATCCATTTGCAACTGCGGGTCACTGTTTCATTGGTGCCTGAGACACTTCTATGCTCCAGTCTGACCTTGTGAGCCGCCCCAGCCCCTTTCCCCCAATCTAAATTATTATTCATTTTTGTATTTATTTATTTATTTATTTACATTTTCTTGCTGGGCACTTGAATTCCCCCCCATTCAATCCCCCTAGGGTGGGGTGCACGCCACAGTTTGCAGACCTCTGGTCCAGAGCCTTCCTTGCTCCGAGTTCACACGTTTCAAGTGATGGATCAAAGCGCAAAGAAGCCTTCCATGAGTTCTACTTCTGTGCCAGCAGAACATTTCAATAAGGGCAATTGCAAGTTGCTGGCCCAGGCACCCAGTGCCTGCGGAAAGGGCTTTTGTCTCCTAAGAGATGCGAATTGTGGGTGAAGAGGGGAGCATACAGCCTCCTGCTCTGTGACTTAATGACTCGTGCGGATGGCTTGTAAAGTGTTGCATTTTCTTTTACCATGAATACAGTTTTAAAACCCAGGTGTGTGATCCTGGGCAAATCCGTTCATCTTACTGTGTTATCTGGCAAATTAGCGAGTCTCTTGAAGTGATGCAGTTTGCAGTTTATGCTATTTTTAAGATAAAATCCCCTCATGGATTAAAAGACTATATAGCCCTCCTACATATATAAATAATGATGGAGACTGACCATTCATATGTTGCATAGTACAGATTTGTTTCTTGGCTTACACATGAAAACCTTTCCCTTTCGCTATCAATGATGCTCAAGAGTATCCAAAACTAATAACACTCTTTACGTTCTCTTTTATCACGTCCCTTTGACGTCGATGCATAAAAGTATGAGGGTCTGCATGTCCTTTGCCAGACAGGGCTTCAACAATCATTTTGTGTGCTCTGTAGCTGTTAAATTGTCTGTCTCTAATGTCACATTAAAGTGGCCACGGGGATAGAAAAAAGGGCTGTGCGGTCTGCGCCCAGGGCAATCTGCTTCTGTTGCAGAACACGGCATCTAAAGTGTCCTGCAAAATCACGGATAGCGCAGGGGCCAAGGCCCCCAACCAGTACAACACACCCTTGTTGGTTATTGGCCGCATTTATTACAACACTTCAAACAAATGCAACCCATGTACATGGTAAGTAACACTAGCAACATTTCAAAACCATAGAGTTGCACAAAGCAAATTACATTTCCTAACCCCTCAACCATCTGGGAGCAGTACCGGGAGACCAGACCCTGCACATGAACCACGTGTCTCCCGATCCCGCCCCAACCCCCCTGTAGCCCCTACCGGTGCAAAGCCCTCCAGTGCGGGCCGGTCTGGCTACCACACCTGCCAACCCAGGGCACTATTTTCCCCCCACCCTGACCTGCTTCCCAGAAGCACACTATGTCCCAATAGTCCTCAACTAGTGTGAGCTAGCCCCTAGAAACTGGGAGGGTGGGCAGGCGGAGAGAAAGTTCTTGCAGTGCAGTGTCTGGGTGCGAGCGGTCGTCTGGCCCACGGCTGGAAGCAGGAAGATATCCTCTTCTCCATGTGAGGGCCCTTTTATATCCCCGTTCCCACCGCAGCCCGTGAAAATGACAACCCTTCCTAACCGTAACCACTCCCCCACCCCACCCACACACACACCGGGATTTGGCCTGTCGCGTCAACATTCAGCACCGGAAGTCGGTGGCCGAGGCGATGGGGGAGAGAGAAGGGGCCAAGGATGGGCTTGTGATCCCAGTCCCTTCTTCCTCCTGGCTCCCTGATCTGCCCCCGCAAACTGGTTGCACCTGGTGATTTTGTAGGGCTTCTTGTAATTCTGTAAGGTTGGCTACCCTAGTAGAGGAGACAGAGGGAGAGTGGGGAAGGGAGTGGGAGTGGGCGTGAGGGAGAGCAAGGGATGTAGGGCAGGAGCTAGGGGTGAAGGGGAGGGACTGAGCAGATAAGAGCAGAAAGGGGAAGGGGAGGGCAAAGGGAGACCCTCGGGCCCTTAACTTGGGTGGGAGCCATTAGCTACAGGGTCGGCCTGCCACCGAGGGGCATCGCTTGAAAAGGGAAACCTTTCCTCTGAGCTTTTTTCTTTTTTTGTATTGGGAGCCCATGTTTGGTATTTCGGCAGAAAATGGGAATAGAGGATCTGGAAACTGTTGCTCTCGGTCTTCAAATTTGCGGTTTACATTCTGAACCCTCTGAGGTCCAAGTGCGACCAGATCCTGGACATAGAAGGAAGGGAAACTCTGTGACAAGCTTGTGCCGAGTGGGCGTTCACCATGTTTGGGGCCCGGCACAAACGCGGCCTCCAACACTCTCCTGATTCTGCAAATACCCATCACCCAGAACTCCCTGATCTCGAGGTTTGCTGACTTGACAGGCACCATCCATCTGTTGTCGTCTTTATGTATTTTGCAACTGTTGTTCCAAAGCGAATTGAGGACAAATAAAGGATAGTGTCTTCTCAAGGCTTTTTGCACAGATGGTCCAACACGATTACATGAACCTATTTCCATCTTTGTGATTGAGTTGAGAGTAGATCAGCCAGTGGGCTCCCCTAGGATTCTGGGGGCATCTCTGTTAGATCTGCTTTTGTACCCGGGGACTGGCCTGTTGAAAGTAAGAGTATTGATTGAAACACAATAATAATAATTATAATGACTTTCACACTTTCATATAGCACTGCAAGGTCGATTTCTCCCACGTCAAAATGCTGTAACAATGGGTGTCCTTTGGCACAGTGGGGCATCTTGGAATACGAACCTGTGACTGCTGGGTGAGCACTTAACTCATCAAGCCATCTTGCCCGCATATTCGGCATAGATGTGCAGCAATCTAGCTCATTGCTTGCATTGATACTTTAATATGTGTGGGGAACCAGTCACAACGTTTGAACCGTCTTCTTTTAGAAGTTTGTGCAACGGGCAGATCACAGTTTGACTTTTGATTATAGTGCAGGGTGATTGTTTCAGCTGGGGGAGGCGATCATGTAAAAAGCATTTTAAGTGCTGAGCTCCGTCTGCAACTGTGAAGGACTGGCATATGGGAAGGGTGTAGAATTCTTGGCTTTTTTTTATTTTTCTTAATAACAAAATGATGTGGGTAATCCATCTCAAAAAGGATGGTCTGCTAAACAGAACGCCCTTTCGGAAGACTACATGCCGATAGCCTAGTGAAAACCTGTGCCCTGCTGCGTCAGTCTCCTGGTCTGTAGCGCCTGCTCGTCATTGACAGAGTGGGTTCAGAGGTCGTAGGTGCCCTTTTTGACAGCTGATGTGATACCAAAGTAACTGCAGAGGTTACATTTAAATCTGCACATCTGATCCAAAACCATAATTGTGCAGACTGCTCATGTGATTGCAGGATGATCTCGACGAATAAGCCATACCTGGGTTCTGGTATGGTAACGGATAGTACACACAATTATTAAAGCCACATCAGAGTTGTATAACATTCATGTCAACTCTGTGAGCTCGGACCTGCTATGGCAAGGCTATGAGGATTCGCAGCAAGACTGTCTGGCTCTGCTGCAGCCAGCAGAATAATGGGCAGGAAGGCTTTGACCCATTGGGAGGTGGGGGATAGGAGGGTAGCATCTCTCTTCATCCCAGGAAAGTCTCACCAGCAGAGCTACTGGGAGCCATGCTTTGGAGTCGCACCATTAACAAAATGGCTACCCTCAAACCAGGGTGGTCTATACCGAAATGCCTTTGAAGCAGGAGGATTGGGAAAGTGACAGTTAGACTAGTCATACAGAGCAGAAGGGACTGGAGGGTGAGTTCCTCCGTCTTGCTTTTCCGTGGGCTTCTCTTTCCCGTCTCCTCCACTTGCTGCAGAAAACAGCACTTTGGCTATGATGCAAGCAGGCAAAAGACACGTGTTACCTTGTCAGGGATTGGACCTCTTAAAGCAGGATTGCTTGTATCCAATCCTCTCTGACCATTTACCTTTTATACTGAAGGTTTCTCCCACGTCTTACTTGATTCATCTTGGAACCAAAGAATGAATTGGACTCTGTGAAGTAGTCATTTCCAAAGCCTTCTGTCCCCTACCCATCCCCAGGGAACATTGGGGTTATCCTGCTGTTGGGCCAAGGGCTATCACTATGCCCAGTTGCACTGAAGCCAGGCTCCTCATTGGATAAGAACGACCCCTGAATGTGCCATCCAAACTCCCTGCACTGGATGTGAAGGTACAAGGGCTCACATTGCCCCACAGCCCTTGGATTGGGAAATGCAGCACCCACAATCCAAGAGCAGCTGGAATCCTGTTGGCACATCTTCGGACCGCATTCAAATCACATTCGACACCCTTTGAATGGACACAGGACCCGTGATGGTATTTTTGAACGCTGTTTGCATCGGATTCGACCTGCAAGGACAGCACACAGAAGCCAGGTTCAACGTTCTTGACCCACCCAGGAATTAGAATGAGGTAATGCTAAGAGGTCGAGGCCCACTGGTCTACCCTTTAGGACCATAGTGACGGCTAAGCTGACATTTGCCTTTTTTTTCTACCAAAACTTAGCCTTTTAAAAGTGACACTTGTAAATGTCTTGCTCTTTACCCCAGTTACATTACCTAGAATGCTTTCATCTCCATGTTCTGCGTTTTCTGTGTGTTCTTCCTAGTGTTTTATAGTCAGTTATTTGCATATTGATGTGTTTAATTGAAGTATATATTTTTATAGAACCTTGATTAGACAGTCCTTTATTTTGACTTCTTTTTTACTATTGCTGTTTGGGTTGGTACTGTTATCTCGTTCACACCCCTCCTTAAGCCTGTCGTCGGCCCATGTTACCACGAAAGGTAAAGGAGGTGTATATCTTAACTGTGCCTGTTTCACCTTTTATCACTGTTTGTTTATAGTAGTACAAGGGCTGAATAGGCGTTTTAGCCACTAGTCCCCATTGATTGTACTCCTACAGAGCAGTAATCGTTTTGCACAGCAACCTACATGTCAAAAGCTCGAATGTCAGCATGGAGGACTCTGGCTTTCTTTTTTTTTTTCTAAATGTTGTAGTTTTATTAAAAAATAAAAACGTTTCATTTATCCATAACATCATATAATACTGAAATCCACAATAATAAGAGAGAGAGAAAGGAAAAAGAAAAAAAAGAAAAAGCAGGGTTTTAGCACACAGATTTTTCCATTGTCCATCCTCTCCAAAGCATCTATGGTCATTTTCTTACTACATTGAAAACTTCTATGAATGGTAAGGTTAAGTCCTCTTCATGATTATATGGTTCCAAAATTGAATTATAACGGTAGTAAGGCTCCTGTTGTTCCCTGACAGTATTAGATTCCATCTGTCCTGGCAAGTGAGTTCATGCCTGGTTTTTGTTATCATTTCTCGAAACCAGTTTCTTTTTTCGGCTAATGCAGGGCAAATCATGATGATAGTTTCGAGCATCTGTTTATTCTCACAGAATCAACAGAACTTCCTCTTTCAGGATTTGTCTGTTATTTTCCATCAATTCCCGGGTTGGTAGTTGGTTTAATTGTAGTGTAATAAATGTGTCCCTAATTTGCCTATCTGGAAATTGCTTCAAATACGCAGGTAAAACATTGATAGCGCGATTGTCCAAGTCACAGTGCAAGTTCACCTGATAACTTGATTTCTCTGTTAGAGTAGCTATCCAATCATTTCGCTGTAGTCTTTGTTTGGCACATTGAGGGCGATTCACAAGCATCTCCGTTGTTCTACTGTTTACTGCCATCACGCTTTCCATTGCATCCTTCCATAATGCTAATGCCGTGTTCGCCACCGTAATGTTTCTTCGTTGGAATAGTTTGTTTGCTGGAATTTCATCCTCATTGATCATTTTTCTGAACAGATCGAGTTTTTTCCACTCGACTATTGATCTTAATGATTGTGTTGCAATCTCATGTCTAATTCTTTTAATCGGGAATGAGTTCGAAAGTCCAAGAATTTTCCTCCAAAAGAGGCCTTCCAAGATATCCCAGATAGATTCCTCAAGATTAATCATAGTCTCTCTCCCGTAGCTCAAGATCGCGATCACTTCTTGGCGATAAAATATGAGAATTGGTTGCAAAGAGAATTTTCCAAATTTCCTATGTATGAAAAGCCCTTGTCTCGCCAACAAGGCTGTTTTTGTTCTCAGATGCATTATCCAAGGAGTTTCTACTGCTGATTGGTTCACTAGGACTCCTAAATATTTAATTTCAGTTACCATGATCAGTTTTTGTCATTCATTTGGAACTGAAAAGGTTGTTGTTTTCTTTTCTGTCCGTTCTTTGCTGAAAGTGGCATGATTCTTGTTTTTGCGGTGTTTATTTCTAAGCCATTTTCCAACATGTAAGTTTCCAAGTCCCGGAGACTTCTTTGTAGCCCTAGCTCAGTTTTGTCTACAATGACAATGTCATCTGCATACATCAAGTGGTGAATCTGCTGGTTATTTAATCTGGGTGGATTTGCCTTCTGAAAGCGAGGGGGCTCAGAATGATCCATGGTGTACAGCTTAAACAATGTTGCTGCAAGGGGGCACCCCTGTTTGACCCCATTTTCTGCTTCAATGGGTGCCGACAATTGTCCTTGTTGTGATAATCTGATTCTTAGAGTGGTATTGGTGTATGGTTGTTTGATGGGTTCCAATGGCGTTGGTGGGCAATTCCACTTCTTTAGTTTTCCCCACAGTGTTGTCCTGTTAACCATATCAAAGGCCATGTGCAGGTCTATGAATGCTGCACATATTTTGTGGTTGTTGACCTCCTGTTTCAATAGATTCAAGATCATCAGATTTACATGTGTACCAGTACTTTTAGTAAATCCCGTCTGTCTGATATCAAATTGCTCAGTTTCTTTGATCCATAAGTTAAGTTTGTTGAGGAGGAGCATTGCAAAGATCTTTCCAATCGGATCCAAAAGAGCTATTGGTCTGTAATTTATCAGCTGTTGTCTATCACCTACTTTGTATATTGGTATCAGAATAGCTGTTGTCCATGTCATCGGGATTTGTTTTGCTTTCTCAATTGCCGCAAATAAATGAACACAGAATTTAGCCCAATCCTCTGGATGTTTCTTAATGACTCTGGCTTTCATACTTCCAACGATAAAAATATGAGTGCTGTTGTATTGGTATTGTGACATTTGTAATTTATTGTGCCATTAAGCCAGTGGCGGCTGGTGAATTTTTTTTAACTGGCGGGCCTAAATATTTGTCCCAGATATGCCAGAGCGACCGAGCGCAGCGAGGGAGCCCGCACCATTCAAGGGGTTTGTGGGGGGGGTGAACAGTGTTGCGGGCACCCTTGCTACGCTGGGTCACTCTGGCATATTTGGGACAACTATAATGTCCCATTCATTTTCAAATAATGGGTGAAAATGGTGCATTTTAGAGCACACATTTTAGAAAAATTTAGTGAAAAGCTAATCGGTTATAATTGGGTTTTGTATGGTAACGCATGAGAAAAATCAAATAGATGCAAGTGACTAACCATGGACAGGAGCATTTCTCCAACACGTTTCCATTTTCCCACAATATGTGACTGTATAAAAATGTTGACACTGACTGCATCTATACATTTCCATGCTGACTGCACCATTATACCCTATTATTCACATATAAGAACGTACTCGTATTTTCTGTGTGCATAATGCCAGTAATGATACTATAAGAAAACATGTCCATGTTTGTTCTGCCAATATATGGCAGTATCCCCACGTAAGAACATGCTCCATTTGTCTTCACCATTAAAACTGCATGTACATTATGAAAACATAACGTGTCCAAACTGGCTGTACTAAATTGCCAGTCGAGCTACATAATAACACTCCTCATGCTTGCATTATCAAAGCTGCCCAATATAAAATGCCATACCACAATAAGAAAGGGATAGACTGGCTGCATTAAAATTCAAGTCTAGCTACATAACACTTGATATGCTTGCTTTATCAACCATGCACAGTAAAAAAAATGCCATGCCTGCGCCATGGTGTGCCAGCGCCTTGCAGTCAGACATAATCATGTTAATGATGAATGTGATGGCGAGATGCTGGCGGGGCACTGGGGTAAGACATGTATTTCCTTTCCCCTTTTTTTTTTTTTTTTCTGGACATCTATCATAGATGCTCAATATATAAAATGACACGTCCGTCGTCTGAGCCCTTAGCACCTCACACAATGTGGTTATGTGTGTATGCCAGGCACTAGGAGTCCAGGGGGCGGGGATGGTATTTTTTTACTTGACATCTATCATAGATGTCCAGTAAAAAAGTACAATCCCTGGGCCCCATCCCACCTCAGATGGAGAGCTGATTTTGGCCAGTGGGGATGCAGGAGGGTATTTGTGCCACAAAGGCATTTTTTAAATGCCTTTGTTGTACAAACTTCCTACCCCCACTCGCCAAAATCATCTTGGACCAGCACAAACACTCTTACACAGCAAGCACTTGCTGTCTCATTCAGTCACAAGCACCCATCATGCACTCACTCTTAACACAAGCGTACATTTATCCATACACATTTAAACAATAAATAAATGAACATCCAAACGCACACATTTACACAACATACACACAGCAATCACGCTCTCGTGCACACCAGCATCATACATTAATACACCTAATACAAACATGCACGCAGCCATACACATTATTTAATTTAAAAAAAAAAAGAACATAAACGTACCTTCTGCCGCGGGTGTTTCCTCGCCTGCACTCAGGCCCCTGCTAGCATGAACAGGAATCGTGAAGCTTCCTGGTTTCTGCTCCTGCATAGAGGGGCCTAAGCATGGGTGCCGAGACTCCCCACTCCATCCTGCTCTGACTGTATGTGCTAGGAGGTGCAGGAGTGCCCCCTTGCACATACAGACCTGCAGTTCCCCAGCTAGCATTTCCAATGAGTCCTGCGAGGCTGGGGAAGCAAACGGCCCCAGCCTTGCATGTCTCATTGAACTTGCACGCTAGGGAACTTTAACTGTTAAAGGGAAACGGTGTCAGCTGGAAAAAAAACAGCTGAGCTTGTATTTCACTAGACTGACATCTCCACAATGGGTGAGATGGGGTCAAGTCCCAGTGGATGAGGCCCCCTCGCCCATTATGGACGAGCCGCCCCTACACTAAGCATTATCTGTTGCAGCAAGAACACTATCAAAAAAATATATTCTATCTTACATCTGTAGACAGTTAAGGAGGTATCTACAAGTTCTACCACTATGTGCAATGCGCGTCATCGCAGGATATTCGTAATTCTCTGCACCCTACCGGCACGTCACGGGGCATGGAGAGTGAGAACAGAAGAGTATATTGCCAAAGCACAAGTGCCCGAGGAAAAGAGAACTGCGGGGCATGCAGCGTGAGGAGGCATCTGTATTCTACCTTATTACACCTTAACTCGTGTATTTGTGTCTGATTGGGGGGGGGGTAGATTTTCAGTACTTTATGATGGCACGGCACACACGTGCACAGTAGGAGTGAACGTGGAAAAAAATGGCTGTCTTTGGTGTACTTTGCAATGAACTAAAATGGATTAACCTTAAAAATGTGATGCTGACCGAGTTTGATCACTTCCGCCAGGATAACTTACAGCGGTGTCGGATCCCCTTAACATTTGTGTCCTTTGTGCTGCTTTTCTGTTTCACCCCCAGCACTAGGGCAGCTCCCGGGCACACGGTGAGAACTCGCATCTGCCACTTCCTTAAAAGGCATTTGCTTCGGAAGCTCCATGGTAAACTGTCAAATAAAACAGGCTCCCTTTGTGAGTTAAGATTTACGTGGGCCGTCTCCCCAGCCCCCGATCCCGTACTCCTCTCACAGATGTCACATCTCGCGAGGTTATGGGGCTGAAGTGAGGGGCTCCTGATCCGTAGCTGCGTTTCCACCGTTTTATTTTCATTGAATTAGGAAAGGGGCCGCGCCTTTTTTGTCTTGCTTTCATTGCTTCCTGTCTGGCGTGGAAAGAAGCTTATTTTCATACTGTTGGAGGGAAAACCTCCCTAGTGGCTAATAATTCCGCACGGATTTGGGGGTGAAAGCGGTGGAGAATGTGCTGATGATGGAAACAATATGACAGAGGCTAAAGCTGCCACGAGCTACGGAAAGAGCAGGCCCAAGCAGGGTCGGACTGGAACAAGAATTGGGCCCGGTTACCCAAAAAAAAGTGGCCCACCCCTCGCCTCAGGACCCTTGACCTCTGATGACATCACGAAGTGATGTCATTTGGCCCCACCCCAAAGTGACATCCCGGGAAGCGATGAAACACGACCTTTCACCCTTTGACAAAACAAGTAGTGGCATCAAATCGCATTGTTCTGAAGTAAACTAAATTACTGTGAATCCAAGCAGACGTCCAAGGCCAAATGATAGTGTTATTGTATAGCACTTAAGCTTTTTTCTATAGAACAAATATGCATACAATATCACCCAACCTGTGTTGGTACTCATTTATCGACCTAAGAAGGATTAAAGGCTTTTTGAAAAAAAAAACGAAAAAGAAAAGTGCATTTCAAAACTAAAAAAAACAAACAAAAAAAGTCCATTCTTTTTTTTCTTCCAAACTGGCCCAGTCATAGCCAGAAACCGGCCCCCACTCCCTAGGGACGATTTCGGCCCGGCCACGGGCCGAAAAGGTCAAGGGGCCAACCCGACACTGGGCCCCAGGAAGGCACAGAGCAGCCCCTATATTCCGAGCATCCATTCCATGGCTGGATGCACAGTGTCGGTTTGGGAGAGCTCTCAGCCGAGTTTTTTCCAGATGGGCTGCTCCTCAAGAAAGGTCATGAGGGCTTTGTTTGGCTGTGACCCCCAGCACGGGGATGAAGGAAACCTGAGGCGAAGGGGTGGGCTCTGGGGTTTGCCTATGGTCCATGCCAGGGCACATTGTTTTTATATCATTCTCTGTGTTGAAACCAGGGACCTTTGCCTCATAACATCGCACCCAGGTAACTTTGCCTGCAGGAAATGGAAGATCGCCCTAACAGAAATCAAGATAGTTGGACCCTTCCCTCCGCCTACCTCCCTTCTCTGGCTACTCTAAATCCACCCCCTTCCAATGCCCTCTGACTTGAGAGTCCACTCGTTGGTACCCTGGTGTGAGAATGGCTTTATCATGTCGGCTCCTAGGGGAATATCCAGTGCTGAGGGAAGGTGTTGCTTCAAGAGAGGTAGCATTACAGTCAGCCATTACCTCCACGTCCACTCTTCCTCGTCCCAGTACTTACCTCATGAGGCACCCGCCTCCGACACAGGACCTTCTTCTATTTCTTCTTATTTCTATAACTCCTCTCCCACACCCACGTCACTTAGTTTAATTTTTCCTGCCTCCGGCAGGTTGGGCTTGTTTTTTCTTCCCGGCGCGGGGCGCTGGGGAGCTCCGAATGCTGGCCCCCTGGTGGGGCTGTGTGGCGGGGCCTTCGGCTCCTTCAGGTGTGGCAAGACTCCTGGGTTCCCTGCAGGGCTTGGGACCCGGTTGAGTCAGGCTGCCTTGCCTGGTTTCTGCTGGGCTTTGGCCAGCGCAGGGCATCGTGGCCCGGGTTCTGGGAGAACGGACCAGGGTTGAGGTAAGGAGAAGGGGGGGCATGTTTTTCCTGTTGCATGGCCATGCTGCATGGGCGGCTGTGCACGGATTGGCGGCTCCTTTTTCTTGTTTGAGCCACGTGCTCCAGAGGAGGGTGGGCTCCTCCTCTGGTGCTGCGGGCATGTTGCCATAGGAATTAATTGATGTTGTTCCTATTGGTTGTTGTTCTTTGTGGCCTCTATTTGAATGTGGGAGAGGCACGTTAGCAATTGTTTGTATGTGGAGCCTTGGTTCAGTGTGCAGGGGTCTTTGGTGAAGCAGGCTTCCTTGGTCACTGTTTTTGGGCTTACGCAACATGGGAAAACATTCTGCAAAGAGCAGGCATCTGGTCCTGTCTTCTTCTTCTTCGTCTTCCTCTTCTCCTGATTTACACAGAAAGAGAAAGAAGAAGGCTAAGCGTTTTTCCCTGACCAGAAAGGATTTGAAGAAGCTGCTTAAGCATCGTAGAGGGAGTCGCACACATGCTCATGGACACAAGCGCAGGCGTCTCTCTTCCTCATCCTCCTCTTCTTCTGGCGCTGAGTCATCGGCCTCTTCTTGTTCCTCTTTGGCTGATGCTGAAGGGAAGTATCTGGACAGAGAGGGAGTGGAGGAGGTGCTGGCTCAAGTTGGAGATTGCATGGGTTGAATGTCTCCCACTCGGGGGGTTGGTTCCTTCGGGGTTGGAGTTTTGTCTGTGGGGATGTAATATTGGAGTTATTAAAGGTGTGCGTTTCTGCACTGTTTTGACTCTGTGTCTCATTGGGATCTTTTTCCCCGTTTGTTGCTTTGGTATACCTCATGAGGTAAGTACTGGGACGAGGAAGAGTGGACGTGGAGGTAATGTTCTGATTACTTACCGGTAATCTTCATTACTCATAGTCCTACTCTTCCTCGTCACAGTACTGACGACC
This sequence comes from Ambystoma mexicanum, assembly GCF_040938575.1. NCBI lineage: Eukaryota > Metazoa > Chordata > Amphibia > Caudata > Ambystomatidae > Ambystoma > Ambystoma mexicanum. The sequence continues at coordinate 305,100,613 of NC_090934.1, read as the reverse complement.
CTCCTCACCCTCCCTTGCGGGGAAGGTCCCATGCTACGGCTTGGTAATATGAAACTAAGTGACGTGGGTGTGGGAGAGGAGTTATAGAAATAAGAAGAAATAGAAGAAGGTCCTGTGTCGGAGGCGGGTGCTTCATGAGGTAAGTACTGTGACGAGGAAGAGTAGGACTAGGAGTAATGAAGATTACCGGTAAGTAATCAGAACATTGTCTCACATTGCAGCTATGGCGACAATCTGGCCGGACAGCAACATACAACACCCCTGCTGAGCCTACTTACATAGCAGATGCTAGTGTGAGCGCAGAGATTGCTGTGGCTATATGACTGTGCTCTTAGCAGTCACCATGTCGCAAGGCATGGCTTATATTTGAAGATTTACCTGCCACCAGACTGACAATCGCACAATTATTACAATGAGATCCGCGGTGTAGATAATTACAAAGCCACCTTGGCCTGCAGGAACTTGTGTAGTCGGGAATGCAAATTTGAATCTACTCCGTGCCACTTCCACTTCATAGCTGTGACTGTATATGCCGGGAAACTTGTTGCAGAAAAGGCTCATGAGTACAATACTCTTGGCATGGAACATCACCAAAGGGAGGGCGGACAGGTACAACTTCCTTTCAGAAAAGTTTCCTGCATCATTTTATGTTAATTGCAAATCCAAACCGCTACAGCTTTTCCACCCTCACAGATGGCTTTCTGCCACAGATGCAATGTCCTGTTGAGCGCGTGCCATGATATGGCGTTGCAACATGCTCTGCTCAACACACACTTCATGATCTGCGCTTTGCCAGAGCCGCAGTGCTTCGTTTAGCATGTGTCCTGACATGGGTGTTGCCCCAAGCTGTGTACTCCATAGTGTGCCACGATTTGGGCCTTGCCATTGATGCAGTGCTCAGTTTAGCAAGAATGTAACTTTGCCACAGACGCACGACTCTATTTTGCATGCGTCCAGATGTGCCTGGTCTTCTCTGGCGTAGTTCTCCACTGAGTGTGCGCCATGAGGTGGGCAGAGATGCACCACTCCGTTGAGTAGGCTCAACCCTGTAACCATGAGCTAAGCCTCATTTTCTGTAACTAGGACATCTTGCAACAGCACCTCGATGCCCATGTAGTGCGCTTTACAAATTAAATAAATTAGGTGGGTTCTTCCACACGGGTGCAGTGCTCGTTTCAACGTTTACCAGTCTGCTTGCAGGCAATCACCCCTAGTAAGTGCTGGGTCCTGCTTTGGGCACAGACGCAGGTGCAGTTTAGGCAATGGCATGATGTAGCTGTCCTCCCTCTGACATATTCTGCCCCTATCGGTGTGCTGCCACAGATGCAGTCTTTCCAAGTCTTGCCACGCGGTGGCTTCTACTATTCGCTTAATCCAAGAAAGTGAAGGCGTGTGCGATGGCAAGGATTAGGTTTTTTTTCAAAAATGTTGCAGCAAACATAGGTGAATGTTCAAAAAGGACCCACACATTGTTGGTTTCTCAAGGAAATGCGTATTTATATCACAGCAGCCGCCCTTAAATAGCATGGCCTCTCAAACAGTCGAGCCTTTTGTAACAACTTGATCATTTTGTGTTTACAAGGCTGTGTGGACGCGTGCTTCGTGATAACTAGAGAACGTTTCTGCAGACTCTGGCAAGCTCTGCCGGGACTGTCCACAGGAAGCGGGGTTTTCCAGTCTTTCGCTAGTCACGGTTTGGTTTTCAGCCTCCATCTCTACTGGAGGAGCTATGTCTGCACTGTGTGCAAGGGTGTTTCTCAAGCCAGGCACCGGCGCGCGCAACATGGCCCGATTTTTCTTTGCTCTGAATATTTGAGAGTTAATTGCCCTGTTGAAAAACTCTCTAAATATCGTAGTTTAAAAAGAACCATCCACGGCCAAACATTGACGAACAGATATCCTTATGTTGGTGATGAACAACGTGATGAACAACGTGTCTAGCTTGCAAAACCACGGGGGGGGGGGACGGCGTGTTTGGCAGATAGAAAGGAAGGCGTTTATGCCAAGGTTTCTTTATTTATTTTGTATTAACCACTCCTCATGTTCGACTAACGGTAGCGGTGCAGCTCTGGTTACAACCACATAGAGACGATTCCCAGTAATGATCCTAATTTCGCCATGAAAGGCCCTGGCATTCGGTGCCATGTGTGCATATTATGAGGTCTTGATCGGACTGGCCCACAAACCCAACACCTTCTGTGTTTTGCAGACTTGATGTCCCCTCCAGCTGTTGTCAAGATTGACGCTTGACTCCTACATGGAAGAGGAGACGAGTGCATCGTGACCTCTGGTAGACACAGGAGCGTCACAGGTGGTGGTTGGTGCACGGTGCACAAAGGGGGAGTGTTGTGTTTCAGAGCCTTGGAGTGGAATGCAGACAGAGGTCGCTTTGAAGTGGGGAAATCTGTCCTCCGGGGTCTTGGCTCCCTAAAGTGATGTCATGAAGCTAGTGTCTTCTAGTAACCCCACCACTGTAAGCAAGGGATCAGGAACCGACATCTACAAATGAACGATCAGGCCATTGGCTAAACCATGCCACCAGTATGTAAGATGGCACTCTGCTTGGTAGGCAGCAGAGTACTGTACTGCGAGATTAAATGATTTGCCCAGGATCGCTGTATCCACTGGCAAAGCCAGGATGAGCCGCAAACCTTTGGTTCCACAGCGACTTAATCACCTCATCTTTAACCAAGCTGTAAACCCTCATCCTTCTGCTATGTTACCTTTTTATAGCTAACCCTAACTGGTGCAAGTACGCTGTTTTGAAGCTTGGATGTTACTGTCACAAAAGTATATATACACACACGAGTATATCAACCTATGGCATAGGAAAGTCTCAGGCTGCCTTGCTGGAATATGGCACTGTCATCTGGCATACATGCACACACCAGGGGCGCCTCCAAGGGGGGCCACGGCCACCCTTCTAAAAGCACAGCCCCCCCCCCCCAACCGGCCCATTCATTTATGTATGATTGTTTTGGTGTGCCACCCCAAGACTTCAAGTGTGGCCACCCCTATGAAAAATGTCTGGGGGCGCCACTGGCACACACGTCTCTGTGATGAGTGTTTACCACACTGAGCCGTCTTCTGAAAAATCGTGGCATTCAAATGTATCAACATGGATTCTAATTTTGAGGGTGGCATGTGATTAATGTAGTCCTCACTGAAGGATGAACCTGTTACGGGGGTTCTGCTCCAGTGAACAGACCCATTGGGGAAGATTCTCCAAAAGTAGTGCAAATAAGCTCTGAGGATGCACTTTACTTCATTTGTGCTCATTAATGAGGTTCACTTTACTCTCAAAGGTGACCTGCGCATTTCAGGGGTGCACTGCCCAGCCCCCTTCAAACATTAAGGCTGGGAGTATGTGTTCAATGTATTGCAGGCTACTGGCACCCACATGGAGGCCTGCAACGCATTTCAGAGTGACAGGCCCTCAAAGTGCCTGCTACTGTGAATTGTGGTAAAAAATAAAATGCATGTCTATACTTGTGTGAAGGACAAACATGCAAGTGGGAGAGCAGTCAACACATGTTATTACTTCCATTGGTCCACCCTCTCCTTGTGTTGCCCCCTCCCCCCCTCCCATTCTCGGTGTAGAACGTGTGTTTTTATTGATCGTTTTCTTTTTCCACCTCTTCTGGTCCTATGAAGAATTATAACTCTAACGAAAGTGATCAAAACACAGCTTGGGTGACCGGGAGCTAAAAGCAACTCCTGCATCACCCACTAATAGACAACCTTCTGGGGAACGAGGAGCTAGTACATAGTGCCGCAAATCTAGCATCCACAGGAGATGCAGATCCATCGTGTATGACCTTTTGTACTTTAAATGTCTTTTAGATATGCCAGAATGCCTCTGATACAAATTCCCGAACCCTCCGAGCTAGTGCCACATAGGTATGCTCGTAGAGCATCAATAGGCCTCAGTGTTAAGTGTCTCCTGGTGGCTGTTGGTGTCTTACTAACACAGCTCTTCTAAACGGCTCCTAGCACTTTCAATCCCTGAAAGCACTAGTATAGCCATGTGAATACATCACCAGCTGAGACAGGAAGGCTCCACAATGTCCCCAATGGTTGGCGGTGCCTTCATCAAACTGGAAGCTTATCTTGAGCTGTAGAAGGGATTTGTTCTACCTGATTGAGGTGACCTCAAAAAAGTAGTCCTCAGTACAAATCCTTTTCACTATCTGGCCTAAACACTTTAGAAAAACATAAAAATGAGCCAGAGCCGTAGCCTCCCAGATCTTTCTTAGGAGAGATCCTACTAACATTGTCTGAACGAAGTACTGACATAGGACATATAATCGTTCTTTATAGTTTTGGGTCTCTTTTTAAAAAAAAAAAAGTTTAATTTTTTTTTATTCCTCAGGAAAAATTGCAAGCCTTTACACAAACCAAATTTCTCGTATTCTTCATTTTGTCATTTGTATAGCACCTTCCACTAAACTGGAGGGATTATACTCTTAGTCTGTTTCCACCAGCTTGGACCTTTTCTTTCCCCCAACATTGTGCCTTGGATAGATTGAATCCTACAAGTTCCTTTCTTCTAACAATGTCTCTTATCTCTTTAGGGCTCTCCAGGCCCGTATCGTCCTATTGGTCTACTTCTTTCTCTCGCTTTGTGTAACTTAACTGGCCTCCCTTTGCCTTCGGGTGTGCTCCAACCTGGTGGTGTCTCTGGCGCATATTTCTTTTCTCCTTCTCCTGCCCGTCTCAGCAGTTTTGGTTATCCTCACACAGAGTGGAGGATTTGTTTCTCAGTTGTTCCCTGGTCTCGGCATCAAATCGTGAGCTCCAGACCCACCACTGATGCAGCATGGGCACGCCACCAGGTAAGATGGTTTTCGCCTGCCTCCATTTCCATCTAGGCAATGTCACCCTTCTTGGTGCTGGCATCTCGTTTTACTCTCTTCAGTTCTCCATGCTACCATTGGCTCTGCGATGTCGCGTGGCTCCGCCCCTCCAGGACATTCTCACGTCCGAGGCTCGCCAACAGTTGGGATTCTTCCTCATCCATTTAAGCTTCCTCGTCTCCTTCTGCTCGCCGCCATACTTCAAAGGGGCGTGCTGTTTTCCGTCAGCTGCTGGGTTCTAGGGGATTCCAGTATACCTTGAGCCAAAGATATTTGGAAGTAATGTCAATCGGGTTTGAATGTAAAACTGAAGCAACAGCAGTCTTTTCCACTCCCATATATGCAGAGAGTATTTTACATAGGAAGTTCCTTATAGGAATGGGAGTCCTTGTCACATAGAGGGGGGGTCACTCCCAGTCAGGTCTGCTTTCTTAGGCCCCTAGGGAGGGTCTTGCTTAGTTGGCTCACCTCCATCCCTCACAGGGGTGGCTCCCCCTAGGGGAGTACGAGGAATACCCCAGATTCGTCACAATGGCAAAAGACGAACATAGATTGCCTTTTGGTGCTTAAGTAAAAGGTCCAACTGGTACCGAATACAACGGTACTCTGTATATCTAACTCTTAAAGATGGAAGCAGTGCTCCAGATAATATTTTGCAGTGGAAGAATTTACTCGCTATATTTTAAAGTTGGTATTGAAATGTTTTTTAGGATTAAAAAAGTAATTGCCATTCCCAATGGGAGTATTTAATTAGCAGGTAAAAACATGTTTTAGCTGTAATGTTTTTGTAATAGGCACTTCTTTGCACCTCGTTATTTTTGCACATTAAAAGATACCCATTTACCACTTTGGATCAGTAATAATGGTTTCTTCTTCTGGCACTGTGTACTACTGATCCACACCTATCCAGGTGCCGGGGGACGGCTTCTAGGTGTCTATTTCCTATTTGGACTCCATATTTATATTTCTGGGGGAGTATGTGCCTATTTTTAGGAAGCAAAAGTGGCTGATCCACCCCTTATCTGTAGGGCTGCATGGAAGGCTGACTGAGATGGGCTCTCTGGGATTTGAACTTGTGACTTTCAGGATATACAATAATATTTTCTGTGGATCCTCAACCCGTGGCATTACTATATCTAGATTGAGAAGTTAATCCAGCTTGTAATGCCCGTGGCTGGTAGGAAAACTCACTTGTCCTACAGAATCTGTGCCTCTCACATTTGAATGACTTACTGGTCTCCTGCACTCTATGGATGCTGTTGCAACGTAATGAATGGAAAATAATTCTGCAGAGGAAGGCGATCTGTGGATTTCAGCTAGATCTTCTTTATTAGGCAGTAACTTTGGTACAGAGAAGGTGATCTCACTGGTGACCACCTCCCAGGCAACTTCCAACGGTCACTAAAGGCACATACAGGGGCTGGACATTCCACATACCTGCCCCTGACACACACTCACTACATCACTACCTAGTCCATTAAGAACGGCACATACATAGTACAGGTGCCATACACGCAGGTACCCATGGGGAGAATCTCCCACGCGCCTTCCCGAAAGGGACAAGCACCGTAGAGCCCACATGCTTGCCTTTCCATCCGGCGCTGCAGGTGAGTTTGGGCTCGAAGACCCTCCTGGGCTTCTAAAGGCACCCTTTTGGCACGTGGTTGGGGGCCCCCTTGCCCCGGCCTGCAGCCCCGTTTCCTGGGTTCCCCTTCCCTCCCTCAGGCCGCCTCCCAGGCCAGCCCCTGGCCTCTGATTGGGCAGACAACTGCTGAGCCTCGCCAGGCCTGTTTGGAGCCCTGCTGCCTGCAGCCGCCATTCCATCCGGCGCTGCAGGTGAGTTGGGGCTCGAGAAGACCCTCCTGGGCTTCTAAAGGCACCATTTTGGCGCGTGGTTGGGGGCCCGGGCCTGCAGCCCCGTTTCCTGGGTTCCCCTTCCCTTCCTCAGCCCGCCTCCCACCCCAACCCCTGCCCACCCGCTTCCTGGTTTCCCTCTGCCCGCCTCCCAACTCGCCCACCCCATCTGGATTGGCCCACATACCCCACATCAAGGACACCCTAGGGTAGCCCTCTGCCCGGCAGCCCTGCGGCGAAGGACCCCGAGGCAAAGGACGGCCCCAAGATGTGTCTGCAGGTGTCCGCAGGGGAAGCCAGCAGCTAACAGACACCAACAGAAACTGTGAGTGTGGCACGGGTGGGGAGTAGAGCAATCACTCTACTCCAGAAAACCCCTGCCACTCTATCTTACCTCCCAATAAAATAGAGTGCCATAATATTAGCATGCCCACACCTAGACAGAATTGTGAATATTGGCCTGCGTTGCATCTCAGTAGGACTTTGAGTGTGGACATGCTAATATTCAGACAGAATTGTGAATATTAGCATGTCCACACTAGACAGAACTGTGAATATTAGCAGAAATGTGAATATTGGCCTGCGTTGCATCTGGATGGGACTTTGAATGTTGGCATGTCCACACTTGGACGAAATTGTGAATGTTGGCATATCCACACTCCGACAGATTTGTGAATATTAGCAGGTCCACACTCGGACGGAATTGTGAATGTTGGCCTGCATTGCATCTTGATAGGACTTTGAATATTAGCATGTCCACACCTAGACAGAATTGTGAATATTGGCCTGCGTTGCATCTCAATAAGACTTTGAATATTAGCATGTCCACACCTAGACGGAATTGTGAATATTAGCATGTCCACACTTAGACAGAACTGAATATTAGCAGAAATGTGAATATTGGCCTGCGTTGCATCTGGATGGGACTTTGAATGTTGGTATGTCCACACTTGGACAAAATTGTGAATTTTAGCATGTCCACACTCAGACAGAATTGTGAATGTTGGCCTGCATTGCATCTAGATGGGACTTTGAATGTTGGCATGTCCACTCATAGACAGAATTGTGAATATTGGCCTGCGTTGCTTCTAGATGGGACTTTGAATGTTAGCATGTCCACACTTAGACAGAAAGGTGAATATTAGCATGTCCACACTTAGACGGAATTGTGAATATTGGCCTGCGTTGCATCTAGATGGGACCTTGAATGTTAGCATGTCCACACTTAGACAGAAAGGTGAATATTAGCATGTCCACACTTAGACAGAATTGTGAATGTTGGGGTAGACTAGAGTATGCAGGGCGGACCCGAGCGCGCAAGGCGGGCCGGAATGCATGAGTGCATGGAGTGGACCGGAATGTATAGAGCAGACTGGGGTGCATGGAGTGGATAGGAGTGCATGGAACAGACTGGAGCGCATAGAATTGCGTGACGTGTATAGTATGGTCTGGAATGCAGATGACGTTTGAAAGAGCATATAACCCATCATATCACACCATCATGCTTACTCTCTCCTTTACATCACCACTCAACTAGAATACAGGGATACTATGACACCATTCGGTATAACTGTTCTCATATCAACATCCGCCGCTCACTCCACATCATTCTAAGTAAACACTGCTGGTTACACACCCCCCAGCCAGGCGTTCTCCTCAGGCCTAACGCAGCCACATCCGGTCTGGATAAATCCTGCCAGAACCAACACATATTCCTGAACTCTCAACCACCACACCTACCTCTAAGAAGCAGCTTCTACACGAATACTGCACGATCTGCACACATACCCGGTGCTCACATGCACCTTTTGACTCCCTCTACTCTCTCTACTGATCTGAACTTTGGTTCCCAAGGGCGTTCAACCTACCAGCGTCTTCAGACCATACCAATGGTATATAAGGCGCTATATAAATGCAAAATAACAATAACAACACACCCACATGTATAGCAAGGAATTCAAGAGAACACACATTCAAAGACGGACAGAATTACACATAACATAAGACACAAAGCCCTACTGGATGGTCACAAACAAGACAACTGATGGAATCTCCACTGGGCTTGCCACACCCAAGAACCAACCACTTACACACACACACTCCCAAATTGACCACACTTGTGTGCTTCGAGCTGCCTCCCCGACAACTGGAGGTCCTGTGGCCATACCTTACCGCACCCTGGGGTGGCAGGTGCCTCTTCCCACATCAAACAATGCACGCAGGCAGTTTGGGGTGTGTACTGCATTGCCGGCTGTTGGTGTGATGCACTGAGCTGACATCACCATTCTTCTGTTGAGCCCCATACAGAATGGAATTCCAGGGTTGGGCCTTCCAGGACCGTTGCCTGCCCAGGAGGCCCACCAGGAGCCCCTCACCCCACAGAAAGCCTGGCGATGTTGACCCTCCAAGCGAAGTGTCACAGCAATAGTGAGCATTGGCAGGGACCGGGCCTCACAGAATTCAACACAGGGACTCTTGGTGGCATCTCCCATGCTTTGCTGCAGGGTTAGACTGGGGCATGTACAAGGTCCTGGGTACTCCTTGGGTGTAGGGTGCTAGAGTTGCTGACTGCTCCTGCCACCACAGTGCTGTTCCACGCATAAAGTAGACTTCTGAAAACCAACTTGCCGCCAGCATGTCGTAGATGAATAAAAGGCACGTCCACACATGGAGGTAGAGTGCGTGGGTTTCAGGTGGGTCTTCTCTATTAGGTAAGTCACTCGGGTACACAGAAGGTTAGCCCCAGTGGTTTAAGTGGGGTAAGAAATATAGGGGGTAGGGAGCTTTTGGGGGCAGGGCTTCCATAGTGGGCGTGACCTGAACCTGTCGGGGGTTTTGACCCGTGTTCGAGCTATTATGCTGCAACATTTGGTGCTGTGGGCTTAGAAAATCCAAGATGGCCGAAAAGCCCACGTTGTGCCAGAATCCAGGAGAACCGCGCAGTTTTGCGCAAGCCAAAATGGTCGCCTGACCTACCACCCACCAGTGCGAGCGTGATGGGCCAGGAGTGCCATGGGTGAAATGTGTGCCAAAGGAAAAACAGCAGTGCCGGTTGGCTAAAAAAAAGCGCGTTGAAATCACCTTTGTTTCTCTGAAATGCAAGCTAGAAATGCCTATTTTAAACATTGCAAGATATTCAAAAATCTCACTGAACACCAGCAGACATTTGGCAGAATATATTCTTGTGTGCATACAAAATCTGTAAAGCTGAAGAGCCCAAAACAATGTTTATAACAAAACTGGCTGAGCTGTGGATGTCAGCAGCTGAAGTGAAATTGGACTGAAAGACACTAAAATCTAAATGTTTAAAATAATGTTGAGTCACATAGTTTGCAACTGTTAAATGACATAGTTTTGAACTTAGAATCAGTGTTCTAGCTGCATGTGTAAAAATTGTAAGTTTGATTTGGATGAAGAAAAACTGGGAACAAAAGTGACATTTGGCTGAAGCCTGGCTTGAAGAGTGAATTCTGCCCGGCAACTACCCCCGACAGGAGTTGAAACTTGCTCAGCCACTCTTCCCAGGCCTGGCTGCATTCTGCTGCCCCCACCAAAAGGAGATGACACCTCCCTGATTGGATTAGGGGAGGGGCAGCTGGGGAGGGGCAGCTGGGGACTGAAGGAAACTGAACAATGAGCCTTCCTTGGCTCAGGCAAATGTTAAATTAGGGGGGGTCGTAAATGGCTTCCTCTTGAGAGACACGGGGAGGGGCAGTGCCTCTGTGAGCAACTGGAGTTGGAGGAACTGGACAAACCAGAAATTAAACCATGTGCTTTGGGAAACCACACCCCTCTGGTCCAGAGCATAATTTTAAAAAGATGGATAATTCATAGTACGGACTTGTCAAAATTATATAATTAATATCATTATTCTTGTGATTTTTCTGTGCACCTTCTAAGAGGTGTTAGAACTCTGTACCATGTTCTGAGGCAAAACCCTATGAATTATGGAGATTGCAGACACAGGGTTCACGCTAGAAAAATAAATTTACTGGAATATGTGTAGAAAGGCGGTGTACATCTGTGTCATTTTTGGTAAAAATCCAATATTGGTAAACCAACCAAAAAGCGCAAAATGTTGTAATTTCTTAATCCAAGCTCTTAGAAACATCAGAGTTGGAAAATAAACTACCTTATGTGATATATGATGTGTATATGTAATGTCAACCACTTGTGTATCTGGGAAATGTGCTTAAGTTATGAAAAAGATTTTCTAAGGTAAAAGCAAAGGGGAGTGTTCTTTCTGTATGCCATAAAGATGACACCTGATGACTCACTGCTCCCTTCTCAAATCAGGTCAAAGAGAAATCCTTGACCTATCAAATCATGAGTGGGGTGGGCACAGAAAGTTAGCATCCACACCCATTTTCAAAAGACATATAAAAAGAGCTACTGGAAGCCAGACAGGGACATTCATTTTCCAACCTTCAACTGAATTCCTGCGCAGCACGCTGACGGAGATCTCCAGAATCCAGAACTCCAGAGATCCAGACTAACTCCAGAACAAAAACTCCAAAGAGCTGAACTCTTCAGCAGGCCTCAAAATCTTTTGCAAACTATTCAACCGCCTGGCTGTGCGGTTTGCTACTTGCTAAGAGTCCTGTGTATCCAGAACCGCAGACCAGACCAGACCGCTGTGAACAGAACTGGTGCCTGATTGACCCGCCGAGCAGAGGGAACCGCAGCTAAACTTGTTGACCAGATCTGTGACGAGGCCATTACTTTCAAATTTATAGTGTGAGTACCCAGCTAGAACTGTGCAGAACCCATCTCTTAGCTTAAAATAATCTGATTCAAAACATTTGAACCTGTCTCCAGAACTGCATCATAGGAATCGTGTGTTCCTTCTCCGATTTAAACCCGTAAAAGTGCGATTTGCCATTTTGAATCATTATTTCATTTCTGAAAAACCACCTTCACGAAATCGTCTGTATCTCTTGAACCGTTTTAACTTTCATTTTAAAGCTAGGATTCCCAGCTTTCCAATAAGCTCTAAACCGACTTTCTATTCATTATACTTTTTCTGTAATCGCGCTCTACGCACTCCGAAAAAGTGCCGCGATTTGCGATTTGGCTCAAATTTCTTCACTTGTCAAAATAGCAGCTTCTTGCTTTACTTTGCTGAAATTTGTTTTCAACCTACTAATCCCTCATTGAGTATTGCCAGTGTGACTTGAACTAACCTTAAGTAGCTATCACCTACCCTGAATCTCTTATAGGGAATTTAAATCATTTTTAGCATATTTTCCCTTCTTTGCATACCACATTTACAGTACTTTGCCTGTGTTCAAAATCATCCCTGTTTCGCTAAGCTTGCTGGGGGGAACGGGAAATGAATTGTACTGTGATTGTATTGCCGAAGACTGTGTGTGTTACTTCCATCTCCTTACATTGCATAGGGGGGGAGTGAACTGTCAGAGAAACAGTGATCATTATTATCTTTTGCTGAAATCATATCAAGTTTATTTCTGTACTGCCTTTTATTCATCTTTGCATCTCCTGGAAACCATAAAGCATTGCCAACTACCTTGTTCTTTCCATACCAACTCCTAAGTAATAAAATAAGTGTGCTAGTGTAAGATTATCCATTGTTGATCAACATCATATTCTTAAGTGTGATATCAAATATTAATTTATTATAAAAGTGTATCTATTGTTTAATTTTTCAAATAAACCTTTTTAATTTGCAAAACAAACCTACTTCTTGGCTCAGTGGGGTCCGGGGGATTCTAAGAGAGGGGCGTTATACAAGGGTTCATCATCCAGATTATAACTTGTCATAAAAATATATAAATAAGGGCTTCCCTTGAGCAATCCCAGACAAGGCACTGACCTAGTGGGAATGCTTGATTGGAGTCTTTAACATACCATAGTAAGGTGCATATATATATATATATATATATATATATATATATATATATATATATATATATATATATATATATATATATATACGCATTTGTATGCGTATCTTACGATGATTTGTGTACTTTTCAAGCCATCTTTCATGAACCTAGAAACGTGTTACGGAGCAGAGCATAGATCACCGAGGCGTCTTTGTCCGTTGGCAAAGCTTTATAAAAGATGCCTTGAATTGTGTACTTTTATAAACCTAGAAATATGTAACATATTTCTAGGTTTATAAAAGATGCCTTGAATTGTGCACTTTTCAAGCCATCTTTATATATATATATAAAGGGGGAGTGTGTCCGTGTCCGTGTCCAGCTATACAAATCCACACCGTTGAACCCACGTCTACCAAATTTTTCCATGGATTCCTCATTTGTCTGGGGCAAGATTGTAGTCTACGTTTGGATGCAAAACATGTACTCTGTAGACACCCTCATTTACTGATGCTCACCCCGTGTATAATAGGAGGCAAAATTTGGAAAAGTGTTTGAAGCAAAATGTTCAATATGTTGGTTATTCCTTTACAATGTATTACTACGGTATACAGTTTGAAACTGTTTATTAAAGAGAATGAAAAAATAAATTAAAAATCTTTATAAAAAAAAAAAGTATCACGCCACATATGGGAAATGGCAAGGTTCCAGAGAGCCCAATCAATCTTTCTTGGACATTTTCTCAAATGTGCTGAAGCCATTGAGTGACTGAAACATGCCGTACAAAAAACGAACATCACTTGGAAAAGCTCCATACGATGCAAAGCGAAAATCAATATCCAGAGCTTCTGAAAAACAACAAACAGCAGCACGACTTGCCGACCAGAGGACACGAGCATCTTTCGCCAGAACAAACTGAAGCAAGACTTGCTGACATGAGGACAAGAGCAACATCCACAAGTCGATCAGGACACGGGCAATGCTGGGTATCCCAGCTAGTCTTTTATAAAACTAAATATGTTACATATTTCTATGTTTATAAAAGATGGCTTGAAAAGTACACAATTCAAGCTAGCTTTTATAAAGCTTTGCCAATGGACAAAGACTCCTCTGACATGGTGATCGGTGCTTTGCAGAGCAGATGGATCACTGAGGTGTCTTTGACCCTCTGTGAACCCGGGGGCTCCATGATCTAATCTGCAGATTAGATCACGTAGCTCCCAGGTTCGCCGAGGGTCAGTGACATAGGGAGGAGAAACAAAGGGACCAAAACTTCCTCTTGGGACCGCCTTATGCGAGGGGCGGGGGGGTCACAAGTTAGTGACTGAACAAGGTGCCAGCCAACCACAGCATTGCTGAAACCGCAACTTCCAATTTTAGCGATGATGTGACTGGCTGGCACTTTTCAGTCACACAGCTGCCTGACTTTAAAATGCAGGTGCCTCTCCCATTGTGGCTACGGCCGTGGTGGGATAATGTGCCCTCCATGGCATGGTGGGACCGGGTGGCCCTGGCTCAGCCCCACTTTTTGGAGACTGCTGAGGCCCGGCCCACTTAAAGCACTGGTTAGCCCATCTGTGCCCACAACCCAGACAATGCCAAACGGTTGCTAAAGGCACACCCAGGGGCATGACTTTCCACATACTTGTATCGCTCACGTGCATGACATCACTGCCTAGTCCCTCGGTAGGGCAAATGCACAGGACAGGCACCGTACGCCCAGGTACTTCCTCAGACAGGGGACGGACACCCACATATTACTCTGGATTTAAAACCATCACTAGGCTTTCAGATGTGAATCGTGGCATGTCTTGCTGGAAAAATGCCCCCGCAGCTTCGTATTGCAGTGCAGTCTTCCAGAGCTCCTCTCCAGCTGCTGTCGACAAGAAGACTCCAGAGAGATCAGCACAGCGCAGTGCATGCTCTTCAATCTGAATATCGTTTTAGATTCCGTGGACGGCTGGCATTCACCCCTCTCTGCTGTCTGAAGGTTACTCATTGGCCAGTGGGCGACCATTGTTGACAATACAAAAACTGCTACCTGGGGAATACAAACACCACACTTGCTGCATGTTCTACACACGAGTTCTACACACCAGCAAGCGTCTGTGTTTGGGGGGCCACTTTTGTTCCCACTCTCTACGTAGAGCACCCACTTGACCTGTTTCTGGTTAGCGGAGGCATAGCCACCACAGAGGGTAAGAGAGCCCTGAAGAGACCCTTGTGAGTAGACTTGGCTGGGTACAATCGATTGCTAGCTGCCATCAGACACACCCACTTCCAAGGGGGCGGCTCCTTTACTGGACCCTTGAATTCCTAGGGTATAGAGCGAGCAGAACGGAAGTGTCTCATATGAGTGTTTATCAGGCCCATGGAGGGAGCCCGTTCCCACCCACCTGCCCCCTCCACCTATTCACTGGGCCATTATGAACCTTCATAATTGCCTGGGAAGATGAGACCCTGCTGCAGCCACTGCCAAGCGCTGTACTGCCAGTGGCAAGAGCCTTACTTTTCTAATACAGGCTTGTTGAGGGGAATGAAGAATGGTATAGGCCAGATGTCTGTAACCTTTGGCTTGCCAGATATTTTGGACTACAACTCCCATGATCCCACCCCATTAACTATGCTTGATCGGGCTGATGGTAGTTGTAGTCCAAATCTGGCCAGCCAAAGGTTGCAGGCCACTGGCTAGGCTTATCTAAGACAGTGAACCGTTGCAGACTGGACTGAGACCAGTGGCGAAATTGCAAGGTGAAGTCGCTGCTTCTGTTTGACTTAACAATTGCAGAGCAGCCTTTCGAATCCTCTGCCAGCGCCACAAAGCCCCTTATCAGCATTCGGTAACCGCAGGGAGTAACCGCCTGCCTTAACAGAGAACAGAGGTTAACACCGTGATAGGAAGCAAATGGGAAGTGGGATAACCGATCCGATACAGGTAGGTTCAGGAATAGCTGATCAGATAGCAGAGCTAGCAGGAAAAGGAGCTTGAGGGAAGGAGCTTCCTGAGAGCTGTAGCCGGATACTAGAGGAGACCATCTTAAGAGAAGATGCCCAGAGCCCGATGAAGGTTCCATCTCAGACATTGAGAGAGACCAGATTCCGAGAGAGACTAGGGCAAGAGAGGGGTAGAGAGTGGAAAGCTTGAGTGATTTCTAGCAAGACCAGACGAGGAGAAAGACGCAGAAGCTTGCTGTGTGCTATATTTCCGGCACAGGCATAGAGAATAGGCCAGGAAAACGAGAGGAAGGTGGGAGGGAGGGAGGGAGGGGGAGAGGGCGGAGGGCGGAGGGAGAGGGGGAGATGGAGGGAGACAGACAGACAGGGACAGACTAGAAAGCCTGCTGATGATTGGATCTCAGAAATAGGAAACTAGACTGAGAGGAAGAAATGAAGCACTTACTAATCGGCTACATCCAGTGACCAGGAGAGATGAGCCCAAGAAGGTGACCTGTAGGTGGAGAGTGCATGTATGCACCCTGGTAATTTTGTATAACAGCACATACTACTTGCATCCTAGATTGTGCATATTCCTTCCTGCCCAATCTGGTCAATGGAATGTTGTGCAGATTCTTCTGGTTTATGCCTCAGTCTGGCACATCCTACCAATTCTGTCCTGTGCTATGCTACAGCCTGGAGTATACTATCTGCATTCCGTCCTGGATTGTGCCTCATTCTGGCATATGTCGTACAGATTCTGTCCCGGATTATGCCACAGCTTGGAGTATCCTAGATCTGCCTTCCGTCCTGGATTGTGCTTTACTCTGGCATATCATATAGATTCTGCCCTGGAGTATACTATGTATTCCTTTCTGGATTGTGCCTCACTCTGGCATAGCCTACATATTCTGTCCTGGATTATGCCAGAGCCTTGTTTATCCTAGATCTGCATTCCTTCCTGGATTGTGCCTCTCCTACAGATGCTGTCTTAGATTATGTCAGAACCTTGTTTATCCTTGATCTGCCTTCCATCCTGGATTGTGCCTTACTCTGGCATATCATATAGATTCTGTCCTGGAGTATACTAGATATGTATTCCTTTCTGGATTGTGCCTCACTCTGGCATAGCCTACAGATTCTGTCCTGGATTATGCCAGAACCTTGTTTATCCTAGATCTACCTGGATCGTGCCACTTTCCCCCTGGTTGTGTACCTTGTGTGACCTGCCCCACACAAGTTCTTCTGTGCCAGTGGCCAGCCCGAGTCTGCTTCAGGACCTGTCCCGTTTGTATACCCCTTCTGCCCCTCTCGCAGCAAGCCTTCGACCCCTCCAGGAACAGCTGGGACGGGGGGGGAGGGGGCATTACGAGTCTCCCGGTCCATCGCCAGACCCCTAACGAGTTCCTGGGAGGCGCTATTCGGAGCCCAAGCGATTTTTAATCACTCGTGCCCCGGGGTTGTTCACTTTCTAACGGATCGTGGCAGGAAAGCGCTGAATCCGGAAATAAATGATTAAACGGAACAGGGGGTGGGGCTGTGGGGGGGGGCAAGGGCGGTAGTTTCTAACGGATTTCAATTACACGGTGTGCGGCTGCGGCGCACCGTGCGCGAGGGGAGTTTGCTTACAGCCCAAGGCACTCGGTAAAGCTACGGTGATACTGTAGCGGATTCTAACCCCCACATCTCGCAGGAAAACAATATCATTAATTGGAGATCAATAACATCGTTCACTTCAGCAAACATCTCAATGAATATAAACGACCCCATCCCAATCTCAGTGAAATGTCATTAAAAATAAATATTTGAGAATGCCTCTGAAAATCGACTCCATATTGCCATGTCCCGGGGTCTTCCTTTTCCTGTTAGAAAACATTGTCCTTGAACGTTGCGATGTATTCAGTTAAAGTGAACTAATGCCGCAATGATCTATTGAGCACACCAAGGGGAGTGCGCAGCCGCATAAGGTGTCCGGGAAAGTGGGCAGACTTCGAAAGTGACCACCCGCATTCTCTGCCACCGCAGGGACGACTCTGAATGTTCGCCCGATTTTTGTTTTGTTTTTGCCGGACCCTTCCCTGGGTGTGGCGCTGCCCGATGACGGGCGCGCACGCGGCGGCGTGACGTTGCACGCCGTCGTTGCAGTTTAAATAAACGAGGCGTTTCCCGGCCGCATCAGAGCGTGACTTGTTTCCGTTGCAATGTTTTATAGTTTGGAGTGAAGAGTTAATGATGATTGTTGGTTCTCCCCGAAAAAGGAGGAGTGTGGTGCTGCCCGATGACGGGCGCGCACGCAGCGGCGTGACGTTGCACGCCGTCGCGTGCAGTTTAAATAAACGGGGCGTTTCCCGGCCGCGTCAGAGCGACCGGGAAGCCCGAACCAAGACAGACGTGTCGATCCATGTTCTTGGGGCCGGGGCTTGCGGCGAAGCGCGCGGGGGGCGCCAGTCACCCTCAACACTGGGCACCACAGCAACCCGCCCTCGCCCCCCCAGACACAGCCCCCAGTCCCCACACCACTCGATTGACCTGCTCTTGTCGCCTGTGCTGCCTTGCTGTCACTGCCATGGAAATGGAAAAGCGAGTCCCTTTTCCATTTCCTATAGTGGTGGACATCGTGTTTTTATTTATTTATTTATTTATTTTTTTTGTCTCCATCTCCCATGAAAAAAAAAACGACTTTTAAAGCTATTCACACCTTGAAGGTAGCTCCGGGTGTGAAGAGCAATCATTCCTGCTTTGGGGGGTGTCCAGCCCTGATCTCTCGCCAAGGCCCTTGCTCTGCTCAGGTTTGCCTTAAGCTCAGGCTGGTAGAATGTTACCAGCTTTGCTAATTCTGAAAGCCTGGGCCATCTCTTTAAAGTATCCATTACATACGTTGTAAAGATATTGCAAGTCACAGAGGAGTTATTTGACCAAATGGAGACACGAGGCGGAAGACAAGATCCTTTAGAAGGTCACAGAACTTCGAGGTGACTTGTAATGTCTTTCTAAGGTACAGTAGGGGTTGCTTTATTCCTTTATAATACATAGCCACAGACCCATTCCCTTTAAATCCCCAGCCTCTTGCTTAATCTAATGTAAGAGATCTTCCAGTTGTTGATGCATATAATCAGCAAAGAATCAGTTTGGATTAAAAAACGACCATGAGTGACTGGCATATGTAATGTGTCCGATGTCCGCAGTCTGAGAGCCTTCTGCAGTTAGTGGTTTTCCTTTGCATGGTACCTGTGGTACTGTATTCATTATGACACAAGTACCAGAATGCATAGAAGGAAACAGGAGCTGGTCATTGCAGCTATCTAGAGTTAACCCAGCGCCCACGTAGACTGTCTAAATGGTATGTGTGATCTTAGTCCATCCAGCAGGTGTTTCATTCGCTTTAAATCCATGTTGGTTTTCCTTATTCATGCAGCAATGCATGCTAGTCGTTGTAGTACTTGTTGATTGATGCTTGGGTATGCTGTCTATGGGGCTTGTTTTTATTTTGGGAGTAATTGCGTAACCCAAATAATCCAGCACTGGAATGATATTTATTTTTTTGTCAACCGTGGAAAAAATCCACTCCTTTTTGGACTGAGAAAGCGTATACCTTTTAACATTGAGGGCACAGCATTGCAGTGCTAATTAGCACCGTTAAGAATGCTCGAGGCCTCTTACAGACTGGCGTGACTAAGGAAGTGACGATTGCACGTCTCCGAGTCCCCCTGTCGGCCTCATTGTTGCTCTTGGAGCCGTGCCAGATAGTCTTGCCAGATTTTGGGGTATTCCACTGTGACCATTTTAATATCCACTGCTGAGTGAGCACAGGTGCGATATCGGATCCCCAGAAAACCTTCCGACCCATATATGCTCTCCTATGCTGTGAACAAAGGGTCACCGGAATTCGTCGCAATGGCGAAACTGCAGATGGTTATTTTAAAATGTAGAGTTAATCCTTTGAGGCTAATGGCTGATGCGGGCTGCCTACGGGGACATCTGAAGACCGTGGGACCATTGCTTATTGGCCTTGCAGACGCACTGGACTCGCAGGAATTGGCTAGATTCCACTATTCCTTATGACTGACTCTTCCTCAGCCCTACTGACCTTCCAGAGGCATAAGTATAACCATGGTCGTAAACGCCCATTATTACTAGGCGTCTCTGCTCCAAGATCGCAGCTGAGTTGGGCTTCATTGGCCTTGGAAAGGCCCAGCTAGAATCAGCAGCACGTCACGTGGTTTGCAGATGAGGAGGTTTCAAAAACCTATATCATCAAACCGGTGCAATCAAATTCAAATCGTAATTCTCACTTTTAGAATTAAATAATTCAGTATTTCTGGTACTAGGTTTTCTAGCCAGAACCAGTAGTTTAAAAAATGATCAACAACCAGATCTCTGGTGTTCTCCTGCACTCTGGTTTGACAACAACGCACTCCCTTTAAAAATTCCTTCAGATGTATAACATTTAATCATTTTAAAATTTGCAATGTAAATTTTTAACAAACTTGTGAATGAAATCTGTCTTATGTACTTGGTTAGTAAATGTTAAACGAATAGTCATTATTTTGTTTAAGTGTATAGAAAGTTTGCCAACAATATCAATAATACTACATTTTGTTAAAATGTAATGAATTTACAGTGTAAACATTAAATTATTAAATGTTCTAAATCTGAAGTCAATTTGTTCTGGATTTGAAGAGCATTGTTCTTGAAGTAGAGTGCAGGAGAGCAACACCAGAGATCTGGTTGTCGAATATTTTACATTTTCTAGATCAGGAGGACCCTATTGGTCTCCTGCTCTTGAAGAGTATCCAGGCCGTGTCCCCATTTCTCTGCCTGATCTCTCGCTCCTATAGTACGGATGTAGCCTACAGTCAGTGGTGGAAATGGAAAAAATGTGGTGGGGGATCCCACAAGTGCCGGGGTGGGGGAGGAGTTGGCGGAGGGGGGGCACAGGGGGCGTGGTCTGGAGGGGGTGGGGTTGGTAGTGGCCATCCAATCAAATAAATACTTTAAAAAAAAGAAAGAACAATAAGTGCCCACAACGGTAACATTGCCTTTTACCGCCAGCCAGGGTTTTAAGTGGGATGCAAGCCTATAGAATATAAATGCAGAGATCAACACCCTCTCCCACCTGGGGAGAGGGTGTTGTATCACTACAAAAGGTTGCCTGGCAGGGATCCCTGCTTAGCCCACCTAGACCCTGAGCAACTTCTAAGTGGCAGCCATCTGAAGGAGGACTCAACCGCAAGGCTCTCCCTGTTTGTGGTACCCAGTAAAGGGAATGCAAAAACATGAACCTGATCCTGACAATTCCAAGGCCACTGTTTTGACACACACCTGTTTGCACAAAGAGCACTTGGTACCGCGTAACGTTTACTCTGTGACCCAAACCCCACCTGTGAATTCAAGGAAAACCAAATCATGTAACGTCCTGTACTGCACACAGCTAAACCCCTCCCCCTACCCCTTCCACCACCACCCTACTGCCCCGCCATTTGGTCTTTATTTTATAGTGTATGTAGTATCTTGTATGCTATGGTGTGTCTATGTGAGTAGCTAGGCCTTGTGGAATGCTTTGTGGACTGTGGAGTGTTTCGGGCTTGGGAGTTCCAAGGTTGACGGTTGTGGACTGGGATCTGGGCAAAGGACCAGGACAGATGCATGTAACTTTCTCTCTCACCTGCTATCTATATCTATGACACTAAGGAGTTAAATAAAGCATCTTCCTTTTTGATGCACACCTGGGTCCGCCTGGTTCCTGCTCCCTTTCATCTGACTCGGGTGCACCTTGCAGGAGGCAAGGTACTACAGTGTACACGTGGATCATTCAGTATCCACTCGGTTGACTTTTGTCTTGCTTTTGTCTGACGTGCTAAAGACTTTTCCAAAATATCGCAAGGGGTCAGGATTGTCGATAGAGGCCTATGCACTGATGCCCCCCCCCCAACTCCTCCGTTCATAAAAAGCCCCAGACGGAAAGGGTGTTGTCAATCGAGTTTAGGATCTGAATAAAGGCAAAGTATGGTTGACAATGTGTTCTTTGTCAACAAACAGGAGAGCAATTTTATTTTTCTCCTAACTGACAACCCCCCACCCCCTCTCTCCGTGGGGGGGGGGGGGCGGCATAGGGATCGGAGTAGCCTGCTGAGAAAGACACGTTGTGTTAGGACTGTATGTCCCTTGGTGATTCTGCATGTGAAGTATTGCCTCCTCCTCTGGAGGCCAGATGTTGGGTATTTCACCTAGCTCTGGGGACTACTGTTCAGAAGGAAGGATGCAGAGGAGGTAGGCCAGAGATGAGTTGGTAGGGTGGAGAGGGGATGATGGGAGCAGCAAAACGCATGATTTAAACTACCAAGGTCAATGAGCCGCGATACTCCAGAATCTATACCTGCGTCTATACTCCTACTAAGGTCATTGAGCCATGAAACTATACCTACGTCTATACTAATCTGGTCAACCAGTTGCCTCGACCATCTTCTGTTCAACTCCTGTTGGTCATAAGACTAACATGCATAAGCATGTGTAAATTAATGGGGGAGGGGAGCGGGTACAAAGTGGGGCAGGGCAAAATGGATCATGGGGTGCCCCACCTCATTTAAAAAAATAAAATGTCTAGGACCTGCAACAGCTGGTCCAGTAAACCACCCCTCAACAGCGAGGCCAGGATGGGGGATGGCAGAAGGCAGTGCAGGATTCCCATTAGAAAGTCAGTTTTCCATGCAAAGTCTGGTGACCTCCTTCCAGCAGAGGCCGAATAGTCAAAACTCGTGAATGAGTTTGAAAACTAAAGGCCTAGGTCGGAAAAAGGGGAAGGGGTGACGAGGATCTGTGCTCTAGGTTGGGTATTGAAAGCTCAGACTAGGTGAGCGTGGCAGTCGTCGCCAGCAGCACCATGTAAATGCTGTGCCGCTGTCACATAACCAATGGACAGAACAAACAACAATAGAGACACAAAGTGGGGACTTGCTCCAGGTTTGGATTGGATACGTAACACGCCAGGGAGCCAGGCTTGGATCGGTCATGTGCCAAAGAGCCAAGTCTAGGCAATAGGAGACTTCTATATTAAAGTCTGGATACTGAAAAGGAAAGCACCCATGGATGCCAAGCCTGGGGGAAGCAGGCTTGTATATATGCAGAGTAGGGGTGCACTGCTTGCAAACGGAATCTGCAGCGCTCAGGCCTGGATACAGATGGTATGAAGGTCCCAGGCGTGGGGATCAAAGACTGGAAGCAGTGCATGTGGGCAATTTCCAGATGATGGGCTATCTCAGCTAAAGCCGCTTTTGGTGGTCACTTGCACCAGCGGTGTTGCAAGGTCTGGAAAAGATCTGGCGCTACACTAATGTCGCGACTCTGGGCCAGCTAGCCTTTTGGTTGTAGTCCTTGAGCGTCTATTTGTATTTGTTTCATATAGCGCCTTAATCCAAGGCGCTTTACAGTGAACAACAAAATAAACATGGAACAGTAGAAGCAATAACGGTAAACATGAGTCAAACCAGAAAATCGCCATTTAGAACAATTTACATATAAGAAAGAAGAGGAGAGGAGGGGTAGAGAAAGGAGGAGGGGGAGAGAGTAGGGAGTAAAGTGAGTAGGAAGAAGGGAGATTTAGAAGAAAAGGGGACGATGAAGAGAACACAGAAGGGTACAAGAAAGAGGGAAAGAAGGGTGGGAGGGGATCAGGGAGGGGAATGAAGAAGAGATTTCAGTGAGGAGCGGAAGGAAGAATAGGAAGGGGAGGAACGGATAGAGAAAGGTAGGGAGTTCCAGTGTAAGGGGGCAAGGAGCTGAAAGGACAGGAAACCAGGGCTCACCCAGGGCTATAGCGCCCCTAGCCTCTCAAGGCCTCGGAGTTGCATATTCCAGGCACATGAAAGCCAGTAACAGACTAGACATTTCACAGGAAGATCTACGAAACGGGACTGGAGGAAAGGGAGGTTACTCACTCTAGGGTGGGGAGATTGAATCCTCACGCATCAGCCTGTTTCCTTTGTAAATTGTGACCGTGATAGGAAGTGCTAATTGAGTAAATCCGTATTGTGTGGTTGTGAGAACCCATCCATCAGAAGGTCACTGGGCAGAGAAGGAGCGCCATTTTTCCTTGGTGGTGGTTATAGAGTACATTTTGCTTTTAACGGACTTTCAGTTCCCACATCTGCAAAGAGCGCCCGGGCTTGTTGCAGGGCCGCCAGGGCAAGCACCCAGGGCGCCATTAGCACCCCGCCTGCTCAGGGGGAGTCTTTCAAGGGCTTCCCCGGGCTGGTGCTGTGGGAGACGGTGTGGCAGGCACCCTATTGAAATTGAGCACCACATTTTTCTTTTATTCCCTGGGGCGCTGCTGCCGCTTAAGGCCTGCACTGTTTGCAACCGTGCATTTTACCCCGTTCGGTGTCTTCTGCTCTCGCTCCTCTTACTCCAGATTGAGGGCTCCAGCCAAAAGCTTGTACTTGGTCTGTCTGGGTGGCTGCATGTCACCGAAACTCACTTTCTAGTCCTGGCCTGGGATTTATCCAATTAATGTCCTCTTTGAGTTTCGTCTTGAAGTTCAATTGAGAACAATGGATGTCTGCAAAGCTTTGTAAAGGAAACACGGGCATGAACATTGGAGATGCAATGACAGGGAAGCCTCTAGTCGCTCCATGACATCATACATGAGGAAACCATGTCACCTGGGCCCTCATGTTTCCCATACCTGGAATCTGCTACTTTTACCCTACAATGGAACCCACAAAATGGACGGAAAGCTTTCAACAAATCATAACCACTGGCATTGCCGCGGGCAGCTTTCGTTCAATTGTTTTTTAATCCATCTCTGCCATTGCAGAAGGGGAGCAGACAAATGGGAGCAGGCCACCACTAGCTAATAATGCCTGTGTGATGAGTGTGTACTGCAGAGCCACAGTCTGTGAAAGCTGGAACTGTGTATATGCTTGCTTCGCTTGCAGTGTTGGACACCCATATTAGCTTTCTGGGTACATGTGCTCCAGCTGTGGCAGTGCTCTGACAGAAGACTACGGTATCTTTGAGAGACTGTGGAAGAATGTGCATGTTGGCAGAGGGACCCGCCACTCAGACCTACCAAACTGTGAGAAGGACACTAGGAATTCTGCCATGTGGTATTCGCAAATGGTCGGCATGGCTCAAATCAATTTCTTTCCTTGCTATTTGACAGGGAGAACAATATATGGAGGGATGTGGAAGGAGGCAAGGTATAGAGCTGCCTGACTTAAATAAATTGGGGGAATCCCCTACCAATCCAACCCCTAAATTGGGGTATAAGAAGAACAAGCTACTACAGCCATAGGAGAGATTGTCCAGAGACGAGGTTAACGCAGTCTCCCTGTTCTCTGATGTTGTGGAAGCTGCTGGGGCTTCCCCGATGGAGAGGCTATTAGAGAAAGCCTCTAGCCCACCATTTTACTTTGGAAGATGACCCGAACCTGCTAATGCACCTTCATATTGTGATAATTCACTAGGTGCTGTCACTTTTCCCCAAGGGGGAGCCCCTTCTCCTGAGGCTAGTGAAGTGAGGCTGCTACCAACATTCCCCCTAATGGTGGTTTAATGCATGGGGACCTTATGGGGAGGGACTACCCTACTGAGGATAAGGACGACCACCTGGGCGATGGGCGGCACAACACCCAAACTTGCCTAAAACCTCATTTACCCTTTCACACACCCCTCTGACTGATACATCTATGTGCTATTGTAACATAATGTCAGTTTCCCCAACTGAGATGAAGATCATCTTGGGCATAACGATTAACACCATTGCAAGTACTGAGAAGAGCTGGCGCCAAGGAGGCATTCAACGAGAGGGAACATTCTAGTGCTCCTGGGGGGAGTGTTCACCAAACAGAAAAATAGCCCAAGGACTCCGTGAAAGAAAGACCAGTCCTGGATGCAGGGCAGCGAAGGAGGAGAGCAGCACGGGACACAGACCAGCCCAGGAAAAGCAAGGAAGGCTTTGAGAATACTCGGGAAGCCGAAAGCAGTCATCTGCTGGAGACGGGAAGCATCTGGCAAGAATCCTTTGCCCAGTGGTGTGGAACTGGTTGGGAATGTGGCTGGAGGCTGATAAGCGGTGGCACAACCTTAGAAAGGTGGGCTGTGTGGTTCTGCAACAGCGCCTACACCGCCGTCCCGGAGGACGGGAACGAGAACCGTATAGCAGGAGATATGGAACATACGTGCAATGCTCTCAAATGAAGCAAGATCCCAGGAAGAACTGGCACAGTGTGCCAAGCCAGTGAAGGTAACTGGTGTAACACGGGTTCCGGTAGGTGTGTAAAGTTGGAAAAGGAATGGAAGTTGATTGAAAATAATGATACAAGTAATCTCCCTCATGGCAGTACTTGGGCAGGAGAGTGAACCAACTGGGCCTAGCACAAGAGGGATAAGGCAAGCATCTGGAACCCAACCAAAATAAGTGTCTGGGACCAAAATCAAGCAAGCACCAGAGGGAGGTGGTCTCCAGAAAGTGGCAGCAATAAGCCCTCTGGCACCAGGGAAGGGCCTGGGACCCTGTCCACCATAACCGTGGGGAAGAAGAATCCACTGGTCATATAAGAAGGGTCTGGGACCCCAAAAGATACACTACAGCTCAGAAGAAATGTTCCTCACTATATTGATGCAGAGAAGTCCACTAGTCACAAGAGAAGGATCTGGGCTCCTGACATTGTTGAAAGCAAGTCACAAACGCAAAGTGTGTATCAACTGGGAAGCACTGAGAAAAGATGCTTTCAACTAATGCGAGGACAAGGGAGATATTCCCCCCTGGTAGCCAAGCAGAAGTTGTGATTGAGATGCCCAGGGAAGGGAGTCATTCCCTCTGGTTTTGTTGAACTCTGTCAAAACCTACCAAGAAAAGGTTGGCATTCTCTTGGCCCTGAGCTAAGAGTTAATGTGAAGCAGCCAGGGGAAGAGAGTTATTCCCCCGAGGCCTTGAGCATTGTATCAAGACATACCAGGGGGATGGAGTAGAGGCCGAATTACGAAGACTAGATGAGCCATGATCGAAAGCGGACATGCTTGCAGGTAGCCACCTGGAGGTGCAAGGTGCCGGAGGGGAGGGGCTCTGCTGGACTCGTAGCGGGACGAGAAATCTTCACCACGGGACTGGAAAAGTGACAATGGCTCCGTCGATAAAGCAGTAAAAAGCTGACGCAGGACCGGAGACCTGGCTGGATGGGAAAGGTCTATCAAACAGAAAACCTCTTCCACAGGTGCACGTTGAACTGGTGAGTTGACTCTGAGGAGTTTGGGGCACTGGGATGTGATCATAAGGTATTAAACACTTGGGCACATATTTCGAATATTGCCCAAGTAGATTTGAAGCACAAGGGCAACAATGGTACAACTCTCCTTATGAGATGTCGGTTTTGGGAAACTTGGAAACCATATTGCCCTGAGCCAAAAGACTTTAAAGAAGAAATATAAGGGCAAAACCTGTACAATTCTCCTTATGTGAAATGTCAATTTGGGGAAACCTGGAGCATGCATTGCCAAAAGCCAATTTATATTAAAAAGGAAGTTGACAGACAGAACTTGAGCAAACTCGCATATATGGGATGTTAGTGTGGGGGAAGTTGGAACAAGTTTTAACTGAAGATAAAAAAAAGTTCAACCAATGTACAACTGTGGTATACGTGAACATTGCAGACAGACCTAATGTAAGATGCTCATCAGGTAGTGAACCTTTTGGCGAAAAGATACCTGCCATGAGAGTACACCAGGGACCAAAAGGAAGATATTGCTGGCAGGAGAGTAAATCAGGATATCTATTCAGTTGAGAGGGTGCCTGGCAGGGGAGTATAACAGGAAATCCAATCTTGTGTTAAAGAGATACTTTGTCATGTCATACCTTTGTTGAATTGGAACATTTGTTTTGTCATCCAGAAAATTAGGAAAGACTTGTTCTCGCTAAATTCCAACCAGTGTGTGGAAAGGATATTTATTTGGTCATTCTGAAAATCATAATATGCTTTTATATGTTCCAACCTGTGTTCTAGAAAAGACATTTTCTTTGCTATTTTGAGAAGAACATTAAGTGAGAGAGACTTATTCAGTACTTTTGATAGAACTTTAGTGAAAGAGATCATACTAAGCACCTTTCCTGAAACAGTTCACTGGAAGGGAGCAAACCCTGGACACAAGGATTGTTGTCTTGAAAATATAAATATCTATATATTTGCACATTTTTGTTGAGTTGAAAACAAACCTTTCCCTTATCTTTTGATTCTGTATGTTGGTGTGAGGGCCAGTTGTATTTTGGACACAAGGTCAATTTGCTTTGAGTCTTAGTTTTATAGACAGGGACACTCTTTTGTATAGGGAAAGAGAGGCCTTTTTTTATAACCCCTTTTTTTTTCTTTTTTAAAACATGGCTAATGGTGAGAATGTTCCGTTATGTTCGCCACCCATTGATGACCCCTCACATATGCCACCGTCTGATCACAATATCATTGCTCTCAATGTCTTCCATACATTGCTCTGCCATAAATTCACTGCAATGTTCACTCTACCAATCTTTTATTTCGTTTGTATTCTTTTTGTATTTTATTTTAGCATGTAAAATAAACCTTTCACAATAGGTAAATTCAGAACAGTCCCAAATGGACATATACGAGAAATGAAAAAAGAGGAAGGGGGGGGATAAAAAATGGGGGGAAATAAGAAACATTAATTTACAAATGTAAATGACAAATGTATTAGAAATGTACAGAAAACCTTTGGCGCATGTCTAGAATTCGAATACATCAGCGCAAAAAAATGTCAGTGTTGCAATGCTCACTGAACTTTGCTTTCCACTTATAATAAGATTCCAAATGGACTCCGGCAACATGGCTTTAAAAATCTCCATGAATTCCCAGAAATGTAATACACGTTTGGAATGTAGAGCAGTACAGACCATAAATACATGTTCAAAGGATTCCGTAACTAATTCATCATTACAGAACCTACATGCTTAAAACCTTTAATCACAAAGCAATAATTTCCCGACTCTAGCCGATTCAGATTCTGGTGCAGATTCATCTTCTATTAAATGAATTGGCAAGACATAGTGAAATGTTGCCCAAACAGTTTAATACCAAAAGGGCAAATCTGAACAGTTTATAGTTTATATTTGAAGATTTGGTATGGATTCAATCAAGCTGTTTTTTTTAAATTGCTTTTGTTTTTAGAAGGAACTTCCACCAAGTCTGTTTCATTGTGGCCTAGTTTAGGAAGTACATTTTGACCGTCATTTACTCAATTGTTTAACACTGTAAAGACTGGCTTTCCTTTAGTTTGGCTAAACTAGTAAAAACTGAAATGGAGGGCAGGTTTATTATCTTAGTGAAACGAGGAAGAGCTTTCCAGTAAATGTGAAATCCCAATGAGTTCGGCAACCATCATGAATGCTAGAGATTAGTACACACTTGGGCAAACTAAGAAGCCATCTCCAAAGATTGCTTTCAACCTTGTCCCATTCAACTAAGGTTGAACATGTTCAGCCTCCATATGGTAAGTAAGGCACAAGGTTCCCCTTATCCAATCTATTAAGGGGTAGGATTTAAAGTCCATGTTTTATATCTATTTTTTGACATGAGCGGCAACGATTTTTCAAAGATCACTTTTTCTATGTGTTTTACCTTGGATATTCAGCTTTCCATTTATGGGTTATTTTCCCTCCAGTTGTGTAGTACCCCCTCCACCCCCGCCCAACTTTTTGCTGTTGTCTGTCCATCCCAGCCTGCCTTTTTCCAGTGGCACCCGGCCTTCTGTTGTACTCCACTGAGCTTTTTCTGATTTTGTTATGGTGAAACTGACATGCCCTTAAGACAGTACTGGGAGACTTTGTTTCTCTTAGTCTTTCACACTATTGCTATTCTTTAGTAACATTTTAGTGCACAAAGTATCTTTATAGTACAGTGCACTGTGGTCCCTTTTTCATTTCTAAGGCCCTAGACACCCTGGAAGAATTTTTGGTGAAATGTACAAGTGTGCTCTGGACAGAGCTGGTGGCAGTTGTACTTTTATGTGTTTTCAACTCTTTTCAATGGTCTTTACCGCATTTGGCCCAAGACAGTGGCCAGTGCCTAAAATGGCCTTGCCACAAGGTCCTTTGCTCTGTCCTTTGGCCATCTTGTCCCTTTGCCTACCCCAGGTCGAGGGATATTTCTTAATTGGTCAAGCAGACCCCTGGGCAAACCAAAACCTTTGCTGGCTTCTGCATGCCTTGTGTGTGTGCCTCCAGGATGTGGGCTGGAACTGTCTAGTTCCAATACACATCCTGGGTGCCAGGATGTCTGGTGTGCTGGGATGACTGGAACCACCGTGGTCCGTGATTGGTCCACGTCTGGGATAGCTGTATGTGAGCAGATCTCGTTTTGGTTCTCTTCGGTATGGCGCAAAGGAGATTTTGGATAAGAGATGACATCTTAGACCCATTCCAGGTCGATCCTCCGAGTTCACCCCAAACTTAGTAAAGGAGCCAAGTATCCTGAATCCACAAAGTAGATCCATGGAACCGATGGTTACCCTCTGGAAGGTTTGGTACCCTGAGCCTGATGTTGTCCCGTCAGACCCCCTGTTTCTGATCGAACCTAGAAGGCCTGCAAGGGCGCTTCGACCCATTGGAATAGTGGGACCAATTATTCTCTGCACTTCCAACTTGACCTGTAAGCAAGCCTTTTCGGAAGGGTTCCTGGACCACCCAGTGAACTGACCAGCTTGGACGGGACCTTTGCCTGGAACTGCTGACGTCTCAAGTTGTTTTAACTTCAGCCTTAGGAGACCGTAAGCTCTGGGTATAAGGCACTCTCCCACCGAGTTTCGTATACGGAGACTAACTTCGTGGGTGCCTTGCTGGTGTGCCCCCTGGGCCCTCAGACTCACTGCAGCGTAACTGGCCTGATCCTTTCATCAGGAACAGAGAAACCGCCACTGTCCCGCCACAGAATCATTCCTGAAATGCAGCCCCTGAATGCTGCAGAGCCGCACAACTGCAGGATTTAAACCTGTGACTGAAGTGGACTCAACTGCCGAAAGTTTGGTCTGAGTGCCCAAGGATCGGTGTGTACTTGCAACCCTTACCTGTGGCCCCTGATGCATCCATCTATTTTTACCCACGAGTGTCCTCTGAGGGCCACTCTTCTTTATCGAGGTAGCCTGTGCTTCCGAGCTATTTCGAACTTCTGGATCCTGTTCTGCCCTCTTGGGGAGATGCCCCTCGAATAGTGGTAACTTATTCTTCACTGCCTCACCTACCTTCCTGAGTTGCTACAGCCCCTTCAAGAGACCCCGTTTTGACTATTCGCCTGCACCAGCACTGAAAGTAATTTTTAGGTCAAGGCTCCACTCATCTTAGGAACTTTACTGCCTCTTAGTTAGGGTTTGAATTGTGAAGGACTGCCACATAGATATTTACACTGTTATTACCCTTTTCTTTGCAGGTTGCGGAACTGTACTGAGTAATATCCCTGTTGGCCATTGGTTGATGTGTGTAGGTTTGCTAGATTCTTTTTGTGTTGGTTTTGTTATTACTCTTGAATCATTACTTTGTGTTTGACTTAAAAGGCCTTTAATAAATGTGTATATATATTTTTAATATACACCTGACTGAGTAATTTGTGGTATTGCTTGCTGTGTGCGCTTGTGGGCTTTTGATCACCCTCACGCCTCCTGAGACCTAGTCTTGACTGCTACTGTGATTGGTCTGGCTTGTCCAGAAGGTCACCCTGTTCCAAGAAAGTAGGCTGGCCTTCTGAACCTCTGTCCACCAGGTCAGAGTTCAGAAATCCATCTTAACAACTCCTAGATATTTCCAATTCGCGACTACATCCAATAGAGCATTATGAAAGAACCATGTAAATGTGGATTGTTTAGTTCCAGTTGTATTGTAGATTAGAATGTGTGTCTTGGAGGAGCCAAATTCTAAATACAATCTACTTAAGCATTCATAAAGAGTTCCAAAATCTCTGGCGATCTATAGGGGTTTGATCAATTAAAACTGCTGTTGGCATAGACCAAGTGACAACTTTATGATGCCCCAACTTGGGCGGAAAGGAGTTCCTGCCAGAAAGTACTCTGCCTAAGTCCGATTTTATCTATATCTATAGATATTTCAGTAAAAAAACTTTGTTAAAGGGACATTATGGTTCAAAGTAAAACCGAAAAACCCCTGAAATTCAGCAGTTATGGTAAGATAAGCAACCATAACTCGCGCCACCGTGCACTGCTAACACTAACACCCAGGACATCAAAGATGAAATCACAAATGTCATTGATGACATCACTGATGACATCACATGGCTGGCTCTCCCTTATTTTCCTTTACTGACATATCCAAGCCACATAGTTTTCTTCAGTAACAGTCAGGAAGTACAAATTGAAAAGGAACTAGATTTGTAGACTTGGGGTCAAGTCATATCATATGAAACATATATATATAGTGGAAGACAGTCTTAAAAGAGAGCAATCCTTTCTGTGCATGAAGATAATCATTCGAGTTATCAGCACTTTCTCATAGTTTTATTTTTATTACTATACCTTCCCTGTACATGCTCATATTTGTATACATTGTACTCGCACTCCTTTCCTTAGGGTTCACTGACATTGTTTGATACACATACATACAGTAAGTAGCACCTTTGAAACAGAGCAATCATTTCTCTGCATAAAGATAATCAGTTAGGTTATGAACTCTTTCTGCTACTACTTCTGCTTTTTTGTTTACTTCTCTGTCCCTGTATATGCTCATATTTGTATGTGTTGTTGTCTTTGTGTTTTGTCTGTATTAAGTGTAATTATGTATTAAGTGGGTTTTATTAGATACTTATTACATGTTAGATTATGAATATTGCATCTTCATCATGTATACTGCACACACTGCCTAAGTTTCTGCATGAGTTGCTTAGTATACTGGATAGAACTTCATAATAGAATGCTATTTATATCAATGCATTGCTTAATGCACTAATTAGCTCATGATATTTATTCAAATGATCCTTCACACTTTTTGGTCAACATTATAAGAATCCCTCCTACAGAGTTTTCATGAAAAGTAAATGCACATGTGATGTCATCAGTGATGTCATCAATGACATTTGTGATGTCATCTTTGATGTCCTGGGTCTTTGTGTTAGCAGTGCACGGTGGCGCGAGTTATGGTTGCTTATCTTACCATAACTGCCAAATTTCAGGGGGTTTTCGGTTTTACTTTGAACCATAACGTCCCTTTAACAAAGTTTTTTTACAGAATTTGATAGGATTTTAGTAGCGCAACTTAACCATAACGTCCCTGACTTTATATACAGGTAACATAGAACATACTGAACCCCTAGCTAGTGATTTCGATGTCCGCGGACTACCGCCATGTCCGCAGGCATATCGAAAATATCAGCGTGGTGAATGTAAATTTGAATAGTGTGCCCCATTTCCCCTTTGAGGTTGGCTCTGAAAAGAGCCGTTTTTTTTGTTTTTTTTGCAGATGCTTGACAGACACCTGTTTGTATTTTTTTTTCTTACTTTACTCCTAAAATCTTCACATAACCTTCTTCAAAGCAACCCTTACATTCCAAAACAGAATGGCATTTCCCATAAAAGATAAGGAAATGCCATCATCTTTAAAATAAACAGCATTACTGGAATCAATATTCTCATTATTACAGAAGAACATACCAGCTCTAAGCATGAAGGCACACATGCCTCGGTTGATTACACACCTAGCATTGTTTTGCTGAGGACAAAAAAACTGAACTATTGTCCCATATTGCCCTAGGTATTAATCCAGAAGAAATTATTTTGGCATTTGGAAGGATGTTCATTACTGCTTGAACCAAGTGTTCCAAATCTGCCAACAAAGTAGGGGCACTGACATAGCCCAAACGGAAAGCACCATAGTGCAAAACTACCACATGGGGACTGTTGATCCTGCCCATATCTTCACAAACTTGTACAATTCCCTGTACATTGCAATCAGGCACAGTGCTCCACACGACCTCCGCTCCTTTAGCATCAATATTCTTTGCAACATGCCTGCATTGAGCCTACTGTTGTAAACCATGCACAAACATATTTCCGAACGCCAACACCCTGACTTTCTCCACTTCTGCCATCTTCACTACACACAGTCTCTTTGAACACAAATCCACAACCTCAACATCTGATTGGCTGATCCCTACAGTCTTCTTTCCATGCTGGATTTGCTGGAAAACCCCGGATGTAGCACGCCCTGTCCGCAGACCGCATAACTCTTAGACAGCCCTTCTACCATTTCCACTTCATTCTCTATGCCATTCCCTCATTGGATACAGCTAAGCAGGCACACAGTACGGAGAAGTCCTCAGAACAACCCCATTTTGTTTATTTTCGAACATTTCAGGACACCGCGAGTGTTCTTAGAACACTTTCAGCTTGACAACGAACAATACAGACACGTCTTCAGGACACCCCCTGCGAACATTCCAGGACCCCACGAGTCTTCTTAGAACACTTTCACCGAATCCATTCTGTTTATTTACGAACATTTCAGAACAGCCGTGTTGTCCGCAGAAAAATAGAACACAACAAAAGTGTCTAGCACATTAAAAAAAACAGAACATTGAACCGATCTCATACTCCCCCCCCCCCCCCCCCTCCCCAAACACTGTTACACACCAACACACTCCACTAAATACAATTTTTAATCCAAGTTTCACCGCGCTGTCCGCGGTCGTCCGCGAATGCAAGATGGCGGGTGCCACAGAAAATCTGACGCGCCCCACGCTGTCCAATCAGCGAACACGTCGGATGTCCGCGGACATCGCGCAAGCTGCTCAGCCAATTAGGGCACTGTCCGCGGAGCGAACCGGGAAGTCCGGCCGCGAAGCGAACCGAGATATCACTAATTTTTTTGCCTTACTTTTTGGTCATTTAATTAAGAAAAACTACTGGACGGATTTGCACCAAATTTGCAAAAACATGCTTTCTGGACCAAGCTCCTGCCTCAAATTTGGTGTAAATCCGTCCAGTGGTTTGGGCTGTAGGCGTGCGCAAAGTTTTTTTTCCCCATTATGTCTATGGGAAAAAACAAATGTTTTCGGACCCCCCCCTATAACTTGGACCCCCCCCGGACCAAACCTCTCCAAACTTTGCAAAATAATTCAGAGTGGGCCATATACTTTCTTTGCAAAGTTTGGTGAGGATTCGTCCAGAGGGAGCAAAGTTATAAGCCGCCCAAAAATGCTCTTCCTTTGGAAACACCAACTTCACCATAACTACATGGAGAGAGAGAGTGAGAGTGAGAATGAATTAATTCAATAGTGGGGGCACTGAAACGCTGTACAGAGACCTTGAAAATAATGAATTGAATCTGACAGTTAACCACTCGTATCTAAACTAATTTGTACCACTATTTCTGTGTGTAAAAGGCTTAAAAGGACCTGGGTTGTCCAATAGCAATTATTAGCAAAGACATTGGATTAGAGTCTATCCTGGTTGACGCGGTCAAAAGCTTGAGTCTGTTAAGCAAACGCTGCATAGAGAGGTTGCCGGGAATCGCTGAACTTTTACTTTTTTTAATGTTTCTCCTCAGTTTCTGGGATGCTTGCCCCTCCCTCTCTAATACCTCATTGTCCTCTCATTTGAAACGAATTCTGTACTTGGGGGCGAGAGATTCTGACCAACTCTGATATAAAACCACCCTTACCCAGTCTTGTACACAATTATGGCTTATACGACTCGTCTTTAGTTTGGTGTAGAGTACAAGATGTGTGTGTGTGTGTATGTAGTGAAACACATCATCAATCTGGTATTTGACACACACTTTCTGCAAGGGCTCCACAAGTTAAATCCTTACACATTTGCATGTATGACCACTGAACCCTGTAGGGCCACTTTTTTTTTTTTTTGTATCAAATCCCTATCATTGCAACAGCGTACTGAACTTGATATCCTGTCGTAAAATACAGATTCCAACTGCTGGTACTGCTTAACCACTTCCTGAACTAAATGCTCATTAGTTGTATAATCCAATGATTCAGTGTTTTGCTACTTCTTAGCCAACATGTGTCTCACATAGACTCCACACCAACATCCTAGCAAAGTGTAGTGAGCTTCTTCAAAGCTATGACAACATTCTTTCATCCTAACGCAACCATAGCCCTCTTCAACATTTAGATCCCAATTCCAAATATGTTGTTCCACCTTTGGAATCTGTATAGACTATAGAAAATAAAAAAATAAAAACAGAAAACGGAATATAAAAGTCCAGTCAAACACATGACACTTGTCTGAATATCCTCAATTTTCAACAACTACTTTATCACTCTAGATAACAATGTTTTCCATTGTGTACCTTAGATCATTGATTGTTATATTGCTTGGTGCTAAAGCCTGAGCGTACCAGGCAATATCTATAATTTCTCAATGACAGTGCTCACGTAATTTAAATAAGTCTCCTTCCATACTGTTCTGTTGAAATTATTCTCACTGTCTTCAAACTGTAATACTGTTGATCCACTGTAATTTCATTCCTTCCTTATCTCCTTAACGCTATGAATATTCCACCTGTAATACAAAAGAGCTTAATCTGCTCCCATCTCTCAAATCCCCTAATATCAATTTCCACTTTGTATTCATCCATTTCAAAATTCCAAATATTACCTTTGATCCAAGCTCCCTTCTTAAGCCGTCACTGTTCTTTCTCCATGTATATTCTTTCATTTGTAGACGTTATACCATATATTGAACCATCAGTCGCTTAGATTCCTGTTTCATAAACACTCTGAATATACTCATCTTCCCCAATATCCCACCTCCTTTTTTTCAAATGTTCTGGTGCCATGCTAAGCACATGATTTTGGTGTTCTTCTCAGTATGAGCACCACCTTGGATCCCACAAGTTGATAGCCATAGATAGCAGGCTATCTGACATCAATTGGGACTACTCTGTGGCGGCACATTCACAATGGAGTACATTACTGTCTCTCCCAAACAATAAATATGCTTCTATCCCATATAACCTGTATTATACACTCATGTGAAATATATCTCGTTGAAACCACTGATCACATTGTTTTTATTGTTGTCATTACTTGCACAAATACACTGCCTTTCTGGTGAAACCATCCAATTATATTTACAAATATGTGATTCTGTGAATGTCTATCGATGGTCCACCCATATCGAAATCACTCATCTCCCTTATACTGGCTTCTCCTTCAGCACGAATGTGAGGTAGAGAGGACTGGTAATCCGTCTCATTTCCTTCTACCAACACACTTACTATTGTTCCCAGGCCTCAAACAACAATAGAATAAGATATTGCAATGGAAAGAGGACTAGTATCCCGTCGTCTCGTTTCTACTAACTTACTATGGCTCTCGAACTTCAAAACACAAATAAGATCTTTCCCAAAGCAAATCCCATAGTTAACAT
Source organism: Ambystoma mexicanum (assembly GCF_040938575.1). Taxonomy (NCBI): domain Eukaryota; kingdom Metazoa; phylum Chordata; class Amphibia; order Caudata; family Ambystomatidae; genus Ambystoma; species Ambystoma mexicanum. Next base: position 305,063,736 of record NC_090934.1, on the reverse strand, counting down.
GGGTTCCCACAGTCCATACATTCCTCTGCTTCCATCTGAAAGGGCACAGTGGTTAACATCAAGACTTAAGGATTTCTTTGAATGTGGTACTGTGGCAATAAGCCACGAGACGGCAGGCCAGTACCGCCCCAGGTAATGCCCCCAGGGCCATAGTTGCAGGCCCGAGCGTAGCAAGGACCTTAACGAAGACTCAGGGGCATTACCATGGGCGGTATTGGCCCACCTTTGAGGGGTTTATAGCCATTAGTACCCCGGCCCATTAGACCGGGGTACTAATAGCATTTATTTCTGTTCTGAAACGCTGCCGAAAAAGTCAAATAAAATTGTCGCCGGGAAAGGTAAAACATAGTCCGTTTTCCCTTTCCATGGCAGCCATCGGGTGCGGACACGCTGGGAACGGACGTTTTCCCAGTGCGTTCGCTCCCGAGAAAAGAAAAGAAGGTAAGTGGGGTTGGGAGGATGGGGAGGGGATAGTTTGGAGGGGACGAGGGTGGAGGAAAACAAAACATACCCGGATTCCCGGTGGGGGACGAAGGCAGCCTCCAGCGTTGGGGAGGTTCGGAGCAGGGATTGCCCCATTTCGAGCCTCTTCACCTCTTCATTGGCTAAGGCTGACAGCCCCCCCCCCCTCCCTGCCGGGAACAAACGCAGGCATGTAGGTGCGTCCAGGGGATTACACCGTGGTGTGGCTCGGAAACGAGCCAATCACGTTACGTGTATCCCGTGGACACACCTATGCCGGGTACTAATTGTAAATATTGTATACATTGTATAAAGATTCCCATGGAGGAAAGACATATTTGGAATTCCAATCTACATTTTGAATTGAGAGCAATATGGCTGTGTTAGGAAAATAATTTAGCCATAGCCTTGAAGAAGCTCACCACACTCTACTAGGATGTTGGTGTGGGAGTGTATGCGAAACACGTGTTGGCTAAGCAGTAGCGACATACGAAATCTTTGTATTTTCCGACTAATGAGCATTTAGTTCAGGAAGTGGCTAAGCTGTACGAACATTTTGAATGTTTGCACTTTATGACTTGGTATCGAGTTCAGTAACTTCTAATGATGGTGAGGATGTTTTACTATGTATAATTTAGAAAGATGAATGTGAAAGAATGGACAAACTGTTGTGTACGAACAATTTTTGATTTGTTTGTTTAAAAGGGTCTGAACAGGGTTGAGTGATCATACATGCAACCGTGTTTTGAAAGGCCCTAACCGGTGGGGATATCAACCGAGTTCAGCCTCCTGTTTATATAGACATTAACCGTTTACATTTCAAAGTTTAGCACACAGAGGATTACGTAGAGGAACCTAGATGTATATTTTTCTTTAAATCCTAACCCCTCACTCCCTACTAGACCTCGAGAGACACAAGCCTGATATGTGGATGATTGCGCCCCGACTGATCTTGCAAAGAGACCAGCCTGACCTATACCGAGCTGCAACCGGACTCCTCTACCATGACTGAAGCGAGTCCTTCACCTCCTGCCTTCCCAATAGCACACTTACATGGAGGGCTGTCTTGTTTCTTTTTCCTTTTTCCATTCTCTTTAGCTGCACTGATGTCTGTCCGACTTTAGAGTACACCTGAAACCTAGAAGATCGCAATACATGGGGGGGGGGTTGAACATCTGTAATGCCCCTCTCTGAACAAACTACAAAGCGGGTACACAGACGGGCACAGGCCAGGAAAAAGGTAATCCCAGAAGGGGCTTTTTAAGCTCTAATGTTCATTTCATCACTGCCTGAGGAAGTGGTCATGCCTATGAAAGCTCGCAAATGCAGAACTGTGTTGGCCCAAGTAAGGTGTCAACTTGTTTTTTTTTGACTCATCACTTTACACTTGGCTAAGACGTTACAAGCAGACTGAACTGTGTATGTAATGTATACAGTGACGAGTGTTATTTTTGGTTGCGGGGTAAAGGCATTTTCTATATTGAATCTAATGCTATAATTCACTGCCTAAACAGTTATTTTTCAATGGTCCTGACCTGCCTTTCATGCTAACAACCCTGACGAATTTGCTCACATCCGTATGTAGCACTTCACACAGATTACTCCTGCCAGTGGCGCCCCCAGACATTTTTCATAGGGGTGGCCTGATGAGGTCACTGGAAATCCTGGGGTGGCACACGCCGTTGCATTCATAAGAGGCATGCCCGCCGGTGGTGAGGGGCGGTGGGGGGGCAGCGTTTTCATAAGGGTGGCCGTGGCCCTCCTTGGCCACCCCTTGGTGGCGCCTTTGACTCCTGCTTCCAAGCGCTCCATCAGTAAGTCATAATATCACTCAATGTGTTGGTACTCAGTCCATTGACCTTGAAGGATGAAAGGCTATGTCTTCGACAAGTCTATGCATGTTGCACACAGATCTTGGAGGCAAATGCTGAAACTCACTGAGCTATCTTAACATTTTACCCCCCCCCCCCCTCCAGCCCCCACTATTGGACCCTCATGTAGGTGCCAACCCCATCGTGTATGTCAGCCCAAACCCTTGCTAGAATGTCCGAGACAGCTGTGTCAAGCCTTCAACTTCAAAAACTTCTTTGTTTCCACAAAGTCCTTACATTTTAGAAAAAGGTGTGTGTGGGTGTGTGTGTGTGCGTGTGGGGGGGTGGGGAGGGGTTGTTTACTCTTTTGGATGTGGCTTGTTCTGTGGGCCTCTGTGTAGATGTTTGCAGATGTGTATTGTATGTGATGGTGCGAGTGAACGGTGTGCTCCTGGTTCTGCCCCTATGTGCATGTGAGCGTGTGTGCACGTTGTCTGTAGAGTATGTTGTGTATTTGGTTTTGAGATTTTTTGTCTGCCGATGTGGTGACTGAACTGTCATCACATGGGTCCTTTTATATGTTATATGTATGTGGGTCTGAGTGAAGTGGCTGTACGTGGTTATGTCTGAAGTAGTACGTTATTGTGTGTTGTTTTGACCATGTCTGCACGTGGGTCTATCTTCGTGTGGGTGTGCTTGCAAATACTTGTCTGTATGTGGTTGCACCAATAAATGGTTGAATAGTTTGCCTGTACATGCATGTTTGTCTACATGTACTTGTTTGCACTTTGTCTGCAAGTAGTGCCTGTTCACGTACGTGCCAGTACCTGGCTGTGTCTGAATGTCTGTATGCATGGGGTTTCCAGTGCCAGTGATTTTATAGCATGCCTGTCTGCATGTTCTGTTAATTGGTATTTGCAATGTCTTGTGGCCTCTCATTTCTGAGTTTCCTGCGTATGATGTAGGCCGCAGTGTTGGCCCGCAGGTTGCGTCGCGCCACCTTGCGCGTGACTGGAGTGTCTCCTATGTGAATTATGCTGGGGGCAGGCTAGAGATGTGCCGTTCTCTTGAGGTTGCATTTTTTTTTGTCCTTCCATCTTTCCTCGTTCTCAGGTATGTGGAATGATGTAAGGCTCACGATTGAGGTGACTTGCATAAATCCAGCAGGACGGATCTTGCGGTGGGTACATTGAGGCAAGACGGAAGACTGAGTCACCATCTGTATGGCCATGCATTATGACCCACGATGTGCTCTGGTGCCACTACTGTGGCAATCCGTCCCTGAACCTGCTGAAAGGAGTTCACATGTGACTCTTGGTCATCCAATGTATTTCATGCTTTGCACCGATGGTCTCTGGCGAAACCTGAGCAGGTTCATATTGCCAATGCAGGGCAAGTAGTTGGCTGGGTTGTTCGGGAGTATCCTGTGCAGGCTTTCCCTATAAGGATGAGGAGGCTTATTGTGCTGGTAAATAGGTGTCGGCCAATGATGGTGTCAAAAGTCGTTCAGGACATGCGTAGCTGGACACATGTTCTCAGTCGCAGACGGGGGTAATAACCAGATTTGAAGGGCTTTCCTGAAGATGAGCTGATGCTTGAGTTTTGCGGATCCAGGAGCAGGTGTGTGGAAGGTTTCAGAACTATATGGGACTGTATAGGCTTCCATCTATACGTAAGGCTCTCTGTAGAGGTGTGACTCCTTCGAGCATTGGACGTGAAGAGCAGGATAGTGTGTGGTTAGTCAGGCAGTCAATGTTTCATCAGAAGGACTCTTTACCTCTGTGTGCGGGTGTGTTCAGCGCATGCGGGCAAGCAAACGTATTCTATTGGTCTGGATTCTGCTGCATGATCCAAACACCTCGTCACTGTGAAGCCGGGTTGAGCGCTCACATGGTGCTAAAATGAGCCACCTTTGATCGCGCCGCCGTGCTCCAGCCATTCCGCAGAAGCTGGATTATATTTATATGCAAGACACGGGCTCTTTATTGCCAACTTCTTTGATCCCAGCCACATCCGGGTCATTTCTTTTGGGGCCTCATTTAATTCTCAGACTCTTCAGGAAATGAAGTCCCACTCTCTGCCCTGTTCTCATGCTGCCATGTTTGGGGAGGTGAATTGTGATGGGGGACCACGGTGTAGGACGGTTGCCATGCCAACGTTCGCCATGATACGAAGTGATTAATTTCCGAGGCTGCATAGCACAGCATCCAATGTTCCAACGCCTTTGGAGAAGAATTGGGCAGTCTTTTCTCAGGGAGTGGGGTGGAGACACTGTAGTAAGAGCTGTCCAGGGCATCGCTATATATGTGCCCCCATCCACCAGTGTGGAAAACTGATTGTGGCTCTTTAGAGGTATCTGGTTCACAATCACTAAACAGTACCACCCTGGAGATGGCACACATTTTCGCGCATAGGGGTGATTGCCATATCCATTCTCCCTATGCTCGGTTATTGGGTGCATTTGAAACCCACATACCCAGTCTGGTTACAGCAGCTCTCCACCGTCCCACCCAATATGTTATTTTGTACCACAGATAATTTAAGGACTGCAAATTGTTGTGGTAGGTCTCTGTTTTATGTCTGCTGGCGATCTAGTCTTCCATGGAATGTCAGAGTGACTGACAGCTATCAGAATGTGGATGTATTTTTGTCCGTGAATGTTCTATGCGAGTCGGTTGGGTGCAGGCTTAGAGTAGTGAGGATGGCCAGTGGGTGTTCCCTGCCATTATCTTGTTCGAGTCATATCTGTCCTTTTCCTGCGCAGTCAAGTCCTAATGTAATTCTCTTACGACAAACCGGTCTTGTATATAGCTGTACATGTGTGAAATAAGATTCTCCTGTGTTGTACCACCTCACCCACGGCACCAGACAAGCAAGCACGCACGCACGCACGCACGCACGTACACACACGACTTTTTTTCCTTGTATAATGTCACCGCACTGGGTTCTGGAAAAAAATAGGAACGTGTTTTGCATGCTCATGACGTGTGCCAGTATTGAAGCTATTTACGGGAAAGGGCAGTAATGGGGGCTTAGTGATGGACATGGATGTCCGTGGAATATGGACTGTGTGATATTGGGGACTTCAGTGTGGGTAGGACATTCCAATATGGTACCGGGAAACTCAAACTGATGCCCGGGTGTCTCCTTTCTGGGCCTTGTTTCCTGGGCTGCCCACAGCAGGCTGCACCTCGCAGGGAGGTTAACAGAGTGCATGGCGCACAGAGCAGTTAATTGGTCGTGGGGGGTGGAGGGGAGTCGGGGACGTGAGTGGCAGGATCGGGCTTATCCTGTGAGGATTCATGCCGGGTGAGGAGTACAAAATGCAGGGAGGTGGCAGGCCATGGGGCCACACGGCATGGCAGTGCGATAGGGACCTCAGATGGAGCCGTAATCCCGCTCATTGAAAGCCGGTCTGAGGAACCCAAAAAAGGTGGTATTTTGTTGGCATTGCCGCGCCATATGGAAGTGATGTCGGTCATCCCTGTGAAGCCTGCTACAGTCGCCTTATTCTTACTCTGATCATGGTAGTCTTACTGTGTTCCAGAGTCCAGGGCTGTTTTCATTGGTGATATTGGCTGCAGCTCCTGGAGGAGCCCCCTGATTGGTTTTCTGCTTCTTTAGATGTGTGCTTCTTAACGTTAAGCTGGGGTGAACCCTTGTGTCTTATTGGCATCACTGTGGTTGGGGGATTCCAAAGAGTGTTGGGCGATCTGAGTTCTACAGCAGTATATGGTGGTTGAATGGTGCTTTCAGACTGCTTTTAAGCTTGAAATCAAATTGGTGAGAGTGCTTTACTTGTATTAGGTTGGGCTGAAAAAGGAGCAGCAAATTACATGTATGGGTTGGTAGGACCCCTGCAAAGGAAACTAGCATCGAATAGCTAATAGGTTTGGCTTTTGCATCCGCATCGTACAGGCATTTCCTGCCTTATGCTGAAACCTGTAGGGAGAAGGGTGCTGCCATCCTTCTTTCAGAGCGGCAAAAGGAATATTTGCAATGTTTTGTGCATAACTTTTTTCCGATTTGGCGCAAATCAGTCCTGCTGTTTTTCGTTATGAATGTTTTCAATGGAAGCACTCTTTCCTCTATGGGAAGTGAATGCGCATAGGATGAAAATCGCTTTTCTTTGCTTAACTTTTGAACCCTTCCACAAATTTGTGCCCCAAAATTTCAAGTTTTGGGGTGCCGGCATGCCAGACATTGTTTTTGGAAAAGTTCAACCAGACTTGTCCAGCGAGTCACAAGTTTCTGAAGAATCAATGCCATTGGTTTATCTTAACAATAGGACAATGATTGCCAGACTGTTTCATATTTCAATCTGAAATGTGGTGTTTGCTATTCTTCATGGTTTAATGAGGAGCCAATCAGCTGCTTACGGAAACAAAGAATGAGATTAATTGACTTGCAATTAGGTAGTGGTGAATAAACGCTGAACAGCGCTCCACGGGCAGCGCCGTTGTGTTACAGAGCCCGGTTGTGGTTCCCACTGTTCTGCACCAGAGCTCGGCCGAGCTCAAACCGCAGGTGCTTTGTTGCACAGGGCCCCTTTTGGCCTGAGCCGTAAAATATGCTCAATCGGTGGAATATTTTGCAAGGTAACCTGTGTTTGCTCACTTGGCTCTATATACCGGTATTCCTTTTCAGCATTGAATGTGCTCCTTGGTCTGTTGGTACCCAATAGATTGTTCCCAGCCACCCCCATTTATAGCAGCAGGACCCTTCAAATATCCTCTAGGCCAGTATAGGATTGGCAACCTGCAGTGTCTTCCCCTGCCCTGTGTTCCACTAGGCTCATAAAGCGTGTCCCTGGCACTAATACTAGGAATAGTTCCTGATTAAAATGATGTAGGTATAAAAATCACTTTCGACCGCATTCCTCTAGGTTGTTCGTCCTGGATAAACCTACAACATGCACCTTGGTTCTTATACCAGTCGCGCCCTAAAGTTATATTCTTGGCCTTATACCAATCAGGACAGGAAATGACCATCCGGCCACAACACTAATGGTCTCTTAATGTTTTCCCTTATAGTCCCCTAGAATGTCACAACCCTTACACCAGGAGTAACCCCCAGGTTCCTCATCAGCTGGGCCTGGCATGGCGAGGGGCACAGAGACCTGGGTAATTTGTGGAGTCTAAAGTCCATTACAATATGTGGACACTTTGTTGCCCTCGTTCCCTGCCTTAGCATAGACCGATGCATCACCGGGCAAGAAACCAAATTTGGTCATCATCGTGACTTCAGTACATTTCTTACTCTTGACACATTTTGCATCTTAATTGGTATCTGTCTGTGCCCCTCCCCCTCCCCCTCCCCCCTTCCCTTGCTGCTCTTCCAAACTATGTGAATCTTTTCCTATCCTCTGTGGTTCTGTCTCCATTATCTGTGGGCCTTTCTCTATCCAGTTTGGATCGCATCTCTGCACTAAGCGCTTCACGCCATGCTCTATATGGCTCTCGTCCACATCCTGTTTAACTATGTTCGAATCCTATGTAAGACTCCCCATCTTAGATTTGTCCCTCTCTGTATATGGGACTGGTTAAGCATTTCAATGGGAATCCACTGGTACCAGAAGGTGACTAATCCTTGATCAACGAGACCTTTTTAGTTTTGGGCAGGAAGTGGTCCAAGCTAACTTTGCCAGAGTATTATGTACATGGGCTTATGTTTTTCGTGTAATTGGTAACCTGTCTGTTTAGGGAGCACAGCGTGTTTTTTCCACAGAATTTATAATGCATTTAAAGAAATGAAGTGTAAAGTTGGGACTCAAAAATGGAAATATCTAATGTCCATATTGGGTATACTTGGGTGTATGAATGCTGAACGTGTTAGCGTAATTTAAAGTATAGATTTTACAATACGCACAGCCCCAAACCAATGTGTGCTTAATTTGAAAAGCAGTTTTCTGTAAGTAAATCTTTTCTAAAAGAAAGACCCCACATATTCAGGGGGAGAGAAGTTTTCAAAGCAAACATGTCTGCTGAAGCTCATTTGCTGTAGAGGAATCTGGATGACATGCAGGAATTCAAAAGCTTGTTGTCCAAGGAAAAAACACATGTTAGCCAAAATAATTTGAGCCAAGGCCCCATGATTAAAATGCACACACATTACATTGAAACTATGGAGTGCTGCTATATGATGTGTGCTTTAGACCTTGAATTATTATTTAATTACATAGTAAGTATGGAAAAGCTGGCCAAACAGAAACTATTCTCTTTAGTTCACCTCCTGAGTTGAGTTACCACTGTATGTATGGTAAGCTGAAAGCTAATAACATTCCAAGTGCAAATGGCTGTTCAAAATAAGCCCTAAAGGAACAGATATCTGTTATCCCTTGTCACATGAAAAGCAGGAAATGGAAAATGTGTTGAAAAAGTGAAACGTACCGTAGCTGATAGTTGTCAAATAGGTTTAAATTGGCGTTTAAGCTGTGTAAAATGTAGAGCCGCCTAAAATGCCATATCTTGCCCCCCCCCAAAGTCTTCCAACAAAAAAATACTCCTGTACCCAGCCTTTTTATGCAAAGGAGCCAATAGGAAAGATGCGGGTGTGAGATGTGTCCTTTCCTTTTGTGTCTAGAGAGCAATCAAATACATTGACCAATAGGAATCTGCTGTATTCACCTTCCCCTTGTTGGCAGAGTTTGCGCTTTATTTAAGCTGAAACACATAGTAAAAAGGGAGAGCATTTGGGAAAACGAGGATCCCAGAGAGCCTGTCAGAAAAGAGAGAAGCAAATTGGATTCCAACTGGATGTAGTTGATGGGGAAATATCTTTAAAGAGCTTGGCCCAGATTGGACTGAATGCTTTCCCCAGGCATGACGAGATCCGTAGATGGGGATTTTAGAGAAGGTGCATGGACAGAAGTTGCCGGAGGCCAGTAGCTCTTCTTACTTCTCCTGGACCTTTGTAAGAGAGACAAAAATTGAGTACTTGTGTCCTAATCTGATTTAAACATTTTTTGGAGGATTAATTCAATACCAGATAGCATTTTAAAGTATTTTGTAAGCACAGACCTCGCTCGAGGAGGAGCGCTGTACAGGGTGTGGGTAGCCACCATTTGGACCGGCATCTTTTAACAGTAGCACAGAACTGCGAGTTGCAGCCTGTACGTCGGTCTGTTCATCCAATGGGATTAGTCTTTGGTCAGGATGGAGACTTGTGGGGGCGCTCCATGCCAATACTGGTATTGAGTTCCAGGGTTGGTACGTGACAACTGAATGATTATTGTGGGTCCTCTGCTGATTTGTGATTCAAGCCGGTTGGTTGATTTGCAGCGTGAGGAGCGTGTGCCACCAGTTGCGCAGCGCCTATCTAGCAGATACACTGGTGTGCTGTTCGTGACTGCTTTGTGGATGATGCATACAGCCTTGAAGAGCATCCTGGCCTGGAGAGGAAACCAATGTAAAGATTGGGACAAAAATGTGTGCACCTGTAATAAGATGGGCTCCAGCATGGTGGACTGCTTTTAGAGGAGTGAGGTGAGTGGCTGGGAGCCCCATCGGGAGGGCATGTCCCCCATCAATGCGCAAGACAAGGGCCTGCACTACAGTCTGGAAGCACTGCAGCAGAATGAAGGGCTTGATTATATAAAGGGTGGACATTTGGAGCCAGGCCGTTTGGGCCTTCTTGGCTACAGGCTTCTAGAAGGACCGGCTGCTGTTAATGGTGAAGCCTAAGGATTTTGCTGAATCCAAGAGTTGTGGATCAAATCCTTCTAGTCGCATATCATTGAGCCATTGATGTTTGAGGGAGGACACATTCAGTCTTGTAGTGGTTAGGTTTGATGTAGGCAGTCGACATCCATGTGTGGATAGAAATATTTTGGGTGTCCAGGTTACAAAAATTATATCATTGAAAAAATAAACCTGGCGAAAAGTGTATATGCTTTGAGATTTATCATTAAAACTGAATCCCGAGGTTGCATCATTTGTATTGGGACTTTGTCCTACAAGCACTAGTTTGTCATGGATCATGTACAACATTTTAGATTCAAATCAGCCCAAGAAACTGAGAATCATATTTCATGTGAGCGATAACTGCAGTCCATTGATGGATTTTAAATGTTTCTCTGAGAACTGCTTTAACTTTTGATTCCGAGGTGGTTGTGGGTTTAAAGTAAGCATCATTTTTGTAAGCATATAGTTCTGTTTCACGCAACATGAATCAAAAGTCAATGTATGTGCGTACTTAAGTGTAATAGACTTGGTTTGGTTTATTGTAATTCAAGTGGGGAATCACCGGTTACAATATTTTGATACTAAAATATTACAAGCTATCGTGTTGCTCCTCTCTAAGAATGAATGAGGGTGGGACTATTAGACACTAGGGTTGTCGGAGAATACAATTGAAATTCAAAATATAAAAGCTGATTGTGCGTATTTTGTTCGGGTTTGGATTTTTAAGCTTCCTTGTATTGTCTGTCGCCCAATTGATAATCCAACAGGAGTGAAAAGCTATGCAATTCCCAGTGTCTGTATTTTTTTAGGTGAGCAACAAGATCTTTCATTCAAACAGATGCTTTTCATTATCCGTACTTCTTTGAAGCTATGCCAAGTGACACACAATGATGCACGTGTACCTTAAAATTCCTCTTCGGAGCAGGCATTGATAATATCCGAGATCCTTCCTGTGGCACTGCTCTGCTGGTACCACTGTCTGCATGTATTCATGGAAATGTGTGTGTGACCGCATGGAGGAAGGCCGTCTCTTATGTGCCTGTTTCTACAGAGTATTTTTATTCCATTTCTTTCTTGTGAGGATTTGCCTATTTTTCTCAAAGAAAACAAGTAGTTCATCTTGCCATGTCCTTCTTGTGGACCATTTATCCAATCCGTGCCTTACCCTTAAAAGACCTAGTCGGGCACACCCTGATAGGAGGAATGTCCCAGTCATGCTGGATGCTCTGGTTCTGCCTCCTCTGTTAGAAGAATTCCCAGCCATTCATAGATCTAGTGCTTGGATCTCGTCCCTCTTCTTTGTCATAGTCCTTCATCACAGTCCTTCCCCTTTTGCAGAGTAAAGCTTTACCGCAGCCCTGTTTCGTTGCAGTCCTTCTCCATTATCAGAGTGCTCTTTCCTTCTCCCTCATCTTAGCCCTTTGTCACAGTTCCCCCTCCTTTGGGTTGTGGTGCTTCCTTTGGCGCAGTACTCCTTCTTCCCCCATGGTCTTTCTTCAGCTTAGCCCTTTGTCACAGTCCTTCTTTCACCCCAGTTCTTCATATATCGTAATCATTCATTCATTCACGCATCCGCATTTGCTTGTTCAATATTCAATCCTCTCCTTTTATACACCCCTCCTAGAACCTCTTACCTGTATCTGCTTTCCCTACAAAAAACCTCATCTGCCTATGTGCGCTCATTGAATTAGAACATGTTTTCACCATACAACAGTCAAAACTGTTGGCTCTTTCAGTGCTTTGTTAATTTGGCAGTCAGCCACTTGCAATGTGATTTTATATGGTTTATAGGCAATAAACAATGTGGCTCATGTACGCAGTACGTCACTCTACCCTCATGTTCAGGATGGTATCCGAGGCAACTATTCAAATCGTGACCTTACAATACTTATCAGTAAAGGGCTTCCCGCAGCTACCTAAAACATTATCTTTCGGATGACCACAGTCCTTGTCAGTATGATACCCCTCTGGCTCTTATACAACCCTTTAGCCCAAATCCTATCCATCAGTTTTGTCCATCTACTGGCTGTCCACCAAGAGACCCCTTTTGGTAGATGGCTCCCCTTCATGTATACAATAATCATGAACTCCTCATTGTGATACAGTCTAACATTTTTCATTGGACACCAATGCAGCCCTTCGTTGTTGGGGGTACCTCTGCAGACCTTACCTGTGTGGGGTTCCTTTACAGACCATACCCATTTGGATACCACTCACACTATTTTATTCCACCCCTAAACTTTCATATATCATTCTGGATAGCACCCATGAATGTATCAGTGGATTACCACTACAATTGCTAATCACGGGACACCCACCGGTGACTGCAACAGCAGCCATATCATTTGGCTGCCACTTCAGCTAATTTTCGAAGCAAGCAATATTGTCTGATTTGTGCTGTAGTGTCTAGTATCTTTCGGCGTGGCCCTGATCCTGCCCCATCTTATTTTATTTTGGGTAATGCTGGGCCTGCGCTGCACTGTTGATTTCTAGATTATCTGAAGGTGAATGTTTTTGTGCAGGGATGCCATGCTGCTCTTGCTAACCTGCAATTATGGAGTCTAAGCGTGGGACGCTAGCTGACACACTCTCCACGGATGCCCTCTAGGGCTCTCCCTCCACCTTCTCCATGTTGGGGTACATGCAGGCTGCAGTAGAATATCCTTTGCCTTCTATAAACCATGCATTTGTGGAACTGGCATGTGACTTGCACAGCTCTCTTTGCCACACACGGTATAGTCTGTAACACACCTGGTCTCTGCAACATGCACCACACTGCCTGTAACTTGCAGCTACAATGCAGCCATACGCAGGTGGTGACAAGGGGGAGGAGATGTGTTTCTGGAATAATGAGCATCATCTCGAGCGATTTGACTTGACTTGTGCTAGAAGTAGGACAACCCAGCTATAGTGCATTTTGGGAGTGACAGCCCCTCCCTGTTGTGAGATATATTTATGGGACCACAATTAATACCAATTAATAATGCACCATTATACCTTTTTTAGATACTATCTAGTTCTGTCTCTGACCATTCTAGAACCATGTAAATCCTTCCCCCTTCAGCAATGCTAAGCCAAGAACCAGGCCGGTGTACAGAAGGAATATATTTTTATTAATTATGATGGAAAATTGTATATTTACACTACTTCATACGACACTCCACATTCTCTATGGCCAAACAAAGATTCAATACAAATAATTCACCTTTTGGGGATAAACAGTAACGCAAGATCTGAGATTACATCATATGTGCGTTTTTGCTTTTCAGTCTTCAGTAAATACAATACAGATCAAGTTATCATTTCAACACTTTTATCACACAGACATTGCTGAATGCCAAAATGATGCACCGGTCTGGTCTCAACATCGTTTAATGGGCCCAAGGCCCACCACTGCTTCCATGTGGTTATGCCAAAAGGTGAGATGGTCTCTTCACCGGCTCAGTCCGTCTCTCGACTTCAGGGTCATTGCCATTCAGGACCCCATCCTTCTGGCACCTTGCTAGCAGTTAGCTCTCTCCCCACGTTATTGCTGACTGTGCTCTAGCATGACTTTGCCCCTCCAGGACAGGATTCTCTCCTCCATTCCAAATACCTCATTGTTTTATGTACATTATTACAAACAGTTTCTCTTTGACTGTGTGGCATTCATGTGAACTCCAGCATTACCTGAAGCCAAAGAGATTGAAAAAATCTCACTTTTCAGAGAATCCGAAGCAGTCTTTGAGTCCCATGTAGGCTTCTGAACAGGGGGTTCCTTACAGGAATGGGAGGCTTTGTCCCCAAGAGGGGAGTCACTCCTAGTGAGGTCCCACTTTTCCAGGCCCCTAGGGAGGGTCGTGCTTAGCGGACTCACCTGCCGAGCCTCAAACATCATGTTCCCCTTTGGGGAGAAGGGACAAATAGTCCAGATTCGTCACATACCCCTCTCATTAAGCGAGTGGTACCACTTTGAATGAGAAGCAGAAAACTACTCCAGTCCTCATTGCCTTGCTCTTTCCCTGCTTGATGTTCCACCAAGGAATAAAAAGGTTGAGGATCTAAAAACCATCACATTCTTCTGGCATTGGAATCTTTCCTTGGACTCTTCCAGGCCAGGGGTGAGTGGTCTGTCACATGCTGGAATCTTCTTCAGGTTTGATAGTAATGCAGGCTTACGATTGCCCATTTTTATGGCCCGGTCTAAAAAAAATTGCATATGATTGTTCTCTTGGGAATAACTTACGACTTGTCACAAGAGCATGACCGCCTCGGAACACCCAGTCTTGTATAAAATACAGCTCCTAAACCTAATTTGGAGGAATCAGTCTGAAGGATGAATTTACGGTGGAAGTCTGGCATTTTCAAGAGTCTCTTTGCATCATATTTGTTTTAGAACTTCACAGCTTTGTAGATCTTCTCCCCAGACAAGTGTTTGTGGTTGAGTGTTTCTTAACTTGCCTGTAAATTGGTGACCAAGATGGAATAATTGAATATAAAATGTCAGTAATTACCTGTCGACACCAGGAAAGCTTGAAGGTCTTGCTTTGTTTTAGGTACAGGTGTTTGTTGTACCACTTTGACGTTCTCAGTCTCAGCTTTAATCAGTCCATTTCCCACAAAGTAGCCCAGATACATTACAGCCACTTGGGCCAGATGGAATTTCTTCAGGTCTGCTGATAAACCCCCTCTCCTGAGGGCTTCTGCCCATGGAGGAGATGTATGTGTCTATACCAGGTTTTACTGTGTACGATCATATCATCCAGGTAGGCTTCAGTAAATATGGAGTATGGTCTTAACATCATATCTATTAGCCTCCCTCTGGAATGTAGCACAGGCTCTGTGCACACCAAAGGGGAGTCCTGTTGATTGGAAAAGCCCTTGCGGAGTGGGAAGGTTATTTTTCCCTATCGGTGGGGTTTACGGGTACCTGCCAGTATATTTTTGTTAAATTGGGAGTGGAAACATATTTAGATGACCCTAACATCTCAATGTGTTTCGATTCATGGCATGGGGTAGTTATTGAATGTGGAAAGGAGTTCAGCTTCCTGAAATCTATATAGAACCTCAGTCTTGTCCCGTTTGACAACTAAAACAATGGGGGAAGATCACAGACTGTAAGGGCTCAGTGATGTTAGCTTTGAGCATTTCGTGGAGCTCAGTTTTGATAATGTTCCACCTTTCCCCCAGAATCCGATAAGGTTTTAAATTTACCATTTGCCTTGCTGGTGCACATATATATGAACAATATTCTGCACCCTTCTTGGTTGTTCAGAGAAGGCCATGATTTGTTAAACCAATTCCCAGAGAAGGTCTGCTTGTTGGGTGAGTGGTAGATCGTTTGGGATCAACCAATGGTCTAGGTCTTGGTCTGTACTGAAGGTGGCCATGGTCACAGTAGTTTCCTTTATTGGACTGGCTTTCCAATAGTTTAATAAGTTAACATGGTATAGTTGGATCTTTTGACATCTATGGTTGGCTACTACATAATTCAAGGAGCCTGTTCTCTCATATAGGCACTGTACCATTTAGAAATCCTCTTATTCTCTGATGTGGGAAAGAGAACGGATTCACCTACGGAGAAAGATTGGACTACAGCTTGTATATCATGCTGGGCCTTCTGGTGTTCTCTGGCTCTGCCTACATGAGGTTTCACAATTTCCCTAACCACAGCCATATGCCTTTTGAGTTTCTGAGCAGTTTGGGAGATGGTTATGGTAGCCTCTTCTGTTTACTCCCATGCCTCCTTGCAGCATATCAGGTGAGTCTTCAGTTTCCTTCTCTAGGATACTTCCCTTTCAAATTATTGTAGAGACTCCTGAGCTGTTTTAATTAACTGCAAAGAGCCCAGGGAATCATAACTTCCCAATTACAGCCATCAATCTCAACCATTCTTTTTAAGATTTGAGTGAACCTTACCAGAAGTCTGTCAGTCTGAGGATGATGTACTGATGTGCATATGGTTTTGTGTAATCATTCTTTAATGTCCTGCATATTCTTGGACATAAATGTGGTGCCTTGGTCATAGAGGTTTTCCTTTTGGAATCTGACTCGGGAAAGGAAGGGAAGTAGGTGTTTTAAAATGTGCTGACTTGTGTTGTTCCTAAGGAGAAATTCTTTAGGATACCGAGTAGCATAGTCCAGAATACATTTGTCCACCAATTTTGATGTGTCTTGCTGGCTCACTGTCCACTGCTATATGTGAAAAGGGTACCTCGGTGATGGGCAGAGGTTGTACTGAGCATGGGGTACCATAGAAGTTGTGAATTTTGTGGCAAATGGTACAAGTGGAAACATAGCTCTTCACATCCTCAAATACGTCTGGCCAATAAAGTGGGGATTACCTGGATTTGGGTGCTCCCTATTCCCTGGTGGGCGGCAGTATAAGAATGGGCTCGCTCCAACACTATTCTCTGGTGACTTTGGGGAATTACTAATTGACTTCAGGGAAGACATCTCTCCTGATGTCCCCTGGGTATAGCAATCCCTTTTTAAGAAAGAAAATGGTCCAGCTCAATTCTTCCCCTGCTCTCCTGATTTTACCCTCTCAAGGCACCCTGTGAGGTCTGGTTTGTTGAAGTGTGCAAATGCAAGGTCAGGCAGTAGTGCAATATCTTCCTTTTCTATAGGGTTGGCCTCAACTCTCGGGAGGTCAGCGACTCTGATCCCCAGTGACCCCCCCCCTTTTGGTTTCCCTTAGGGCCTACAACTCTTGGAACTTCAGCGAGGGCGTGTTCTAATATTCCTTGTGCCATGGCTTCTCCTTCCTTGACCATGTAAGGTTGAGACCTGTGGTTATTTAATTACCTTGATTTCCACTCTATAGTTGGGGTCCATTACACCTGCCACGACTTCTAGGACATTTTGCCAGGCAAGGCGTGACTTAGTGGGCAATCCGACACATGTCCCAGGTGGAGGGGAAATACTAGGCCTTACAAGGATTAGGTGTTTCTTTTGGGGGTTATAGACATTGGGCCTCATTACACAGAAGGCGGTAAGGGTTAACGGTCACCGGTAATGGTACCGGTGACCGTTAACCCTTACCGCCTGATTACGAGGTCCCTTTGCGGGTTGGTACTTTAACGCCTGCTTTTTAGCAGGCGTTAAACCTTGGAATAGGGCGGCAATTCCCCTTCCCTCCAAGGCGGTGCCGGTAATTTTCCCGGCATGGACCAAGGTGCTAATAGCACCTTGGTCCACCGCCTACCATGTAATGAAGCCCATTGTCTGTACTGTAAAAATCAACCCCCATGCGTTGTGGGGTGGCTAGTGTGTTTTGGCCTTGGTGGGGGGGGTGTTTGGTAAACCGCATGGGCCCCAAACCTTTGTCACTTGGCATTGATTCCACCACTGACACCATATGAAGTGAACTAGAAGGATGAGTCGGACTAAGATGTGACCTGTTCAAGGGCGTTTATTTAAATAATAGAGTGCCTGTCTAGCCCTACGGCAATTGTTCTACCTATCAAACTAAACTAATGGTATTCATAAAGTGTACAAAAGAAATATCCTTAGTCTAAACCCTACTTACTACCTGGCCCTACCGGGAAAAAAGTAACACAAATTTGTGTTTGTATTGGCATTTATTTGTAAAGCGCAGCCAAGCCCTGATGCAACTGGGCGCTAATTCTTACAAGTTACACAAATATAGGATATACAATGAAAATTAAAGCAAAAGCAGGCTTCATAGGCACAGGCTATGCAAATATATACATAAAATCATGCTACTTGGGCAAAACAAGGTACATTGTTAATATTGATTACAGTCAGAGTATTACATTTTGAGTCTACATAGATGGGTGTGTTGGAGCAATCATTACCTAGGACAGGGTAGTTTGGTTGGATAATTAGGCTGAGCAGACTGATTAATATCTTGTTCATGGAACTAACTTTTTACCTGTAAGAGATATTGTGAGAATGAAGGTTCTTCTCTGATGTGGATAGGGAGAGTATTCCATTTCTTAGCATCTAGGACTGGGAAGCTGACTCCACCTGCCAGCTGTTGGTTAAAGCGTGGGTTGACTATGCTATGTGCTTGTGCTGCTCTAATGGGTGTGGCATGAGAATGTGTCCACAAGGTAAGTTGGTGCCTGGTTATGGAGATGTTTGTGAGTGAATGAGAGTGACTTCAAGTCTATCCTTTACTTAATATTGAGCCACTTTATATCTCGTCTAGTAGATGTGATGTGGTGTTTTCTGGGAATGTTACAAGCCGCTCTAACGGCATTATTTTGCACGACTTGCATTTTGTTAATATTCTGCTGAGATGTGCCTAGGTATAGTGCGTTACAGTAGTCCAGTTTTGATAAGACAAACGCTCTTGCTACTGAGGTGCAGTTTGTCGGAGTCGGGTATGGGCGGCAGGCTGTGATGAGCTTGCAAGTTAGTGCTGTGGAGGAGGCTAAGGCATTAGTTTGTCTTGTGAATGTGAGGGAGGACTCAATGTAGATTCCTAGCATTTTTACATCTTTTGCAAATATAAACCATAGCAAGGGCCTCTTTCCTAGTGTTTTGCTCAGCCAAACTATTGTGATCTTTCCAAAGACTGTTTTTAAGTTTAATTTCTTAGTGCTGTCTTCCAGCCTCTCTGCAGGTTGTAAATGACCAGTCTTAAGTCTTTGTATACTTCTGCCACCTTCCCTTCTTTACATGGAAAAGGGGTCTCCTTAATGCAATGCCACCATTTCTGACTGGGTGTTTGACAGGGTTCCAGTTTTGCATTTGAGCACAGGAACCATTATGGTCCTTTGTTCCCAGTACTGCTCATAATGGTTTGTATTTCCAGAGCTCCCCAAACTCCTCTGGCCCTCTACTAGGCTTGCTTCAGCGAGTCCTCGGTTTATCTGCCTCTATGCTGCTTTCGGGTTTTCCTGGCTCCTGTAACCTGTGTGGCTTCCCCAGCCTCGGATACCCATAATACCACTGTCTCTTGGTTTCCCTAGGCTTCCACCAAAACCCTTTTGCCTTCCCCAGCCTCGGATACAACTGTTTACCTCTTTCAGCGGTGTTACCTCTCACTGAGTGTTTGCTTCCCTTGCTCTGCCCTGCTCAACAGCTGATGTACTTCTCGAGTGGAGATCGGGGATCTGATCTCTCTGCTGTGATCTGGGCTCTGTGTCAGTTAACGGGCCCTTGGCCCACCACAGCTATTGTGGGGTTGCGCCACCAGGCAAGATGGTCTCTTCAACTTCTGGCGTCTTGCTAGCGATTAGCTCGCTCTCCACTCTACCCCTGTCTCTGCCCCTCCAGGATGTCCTTCCGCAAGCGGCTTGCCACTGCAGAGCATGCTCTATCCTCCATTTCAAGTACCTTGTTGTTTTATGTACATCATTACAAATAAAAGGGCTGTGTCAATCCTCTAACTGTGGAGTTCAGGCGAGATCCAGCATTACCTGAAGCCAAAGAGGTTGAAGAAATGTCACTATTCCGAGAATCCAGAACAGAAGATGGCTTTCTGATTCCTATGTACGCATACAATTTATTCTGGACAGGAAGGGTTTTGCTTAGCGGGCTCACCTTCCTAGCCTAATAGGGGGTGGCATAGTCCAGATTCGTCACAGAATATATAGTTCATGGTAACCTATTATGTTAGTCTGAGAGTGTGTAAATTTAATGTGCTGCAAGCCTACTGTGCAAGATGTTCTCAGTGATTCAAAAATACAACCCTATTACAGACCTATTTGTCAAATGTAAAGATTCATGGTCATTCTTATGTTCACAAAATGCTCTTTGATTTCATGCAAATCAGTCAGGAACCAACGTTGGTGATATTTGTGCCCTGCTCCTTCTTCTAAGAGTATTTTTACAGGGGGCTCTAGAATTGTACCAGACTGCCCATCTAGGAATCATTACTTTCGTTCAGAAAATAATTGATATGGTTATTATAGTTTTTGATGATTGCTTGGCTCAGTAAGGCAAGTGTAATATGCTTATTATGCCTTCATTATATACTGGAAGCTATCTTTAGAAATTAAATTGGTTTTTTTTATTTTTTATGTTTGTGCAATTAATTTCCTTTTTAACAGCTTTTTTTTTTTACTGAGAATATATACCATTTTGTTTCAAATAGTTCTGTTTTTGGAACAGGCCACTCTGATTAAAAACAATGAGGTTTCTTCTGTGAGCACCTAGGCATTGTTTAGTTTTGAATGTGGGCTTCTGTGCAGTAAACCCAACATTGACAGAAGAGAGCTATATAGGACTACAATACATTAATGCCACAGAGTGATTGGTAGTGCTGCTGAGTGTGTGCATTTGTTACAATACGCACAAACACTAATGAACAAAAAATTGAAAATAACTAACACTATTGTGGGCCAGATAGCTGGGCCCTATGGTTTTTCAAGATCTGTTTGAACCCCAGCAGTCACCGCATTGGGGAGGAAGGATAGCTCTGGGACAAGGTGTTTTTCTTTGGAAGCAAGACAATGCAGCGCTACACAGGTTCAAATCCTGATCCCTCGCTTAGAAACTACTTGGTATTAATCGCGTTATAAAAGAAAAATTATAATTCACTATTCATGTCTCCCATCAAGTCACCCCGATCATACAGACACTGCACTCTCATTATGATGGTGACGTGGCAATGACAATGTATGCTTCCCAATATTCGGCCACTTCCCACATGTTTCTGCTGTCATTTTAGTAAATGCCCCCTGCTAAAGTTACTTGTGTTTTTTTTTTTTTGTATTTCTTTTTCGTGTGCAGTGTTGTCAGCAACGACTGGGGCGGCTCTAGCAAACACACACCTGGCAATGCGACTCTCGTCCACAGAGTGATATTGTGATTCCCAGGCCTACATTTCATACATGGTGTTCTCTGTTACACATATGGTGGTGGAGCCTGTGGAATACAACTAAGCCATATCCAACACACATGATGCTCTCTGCAACATGCCTGAAACACTTTAAAATATACTTTTTTCTTCCAGTGGATGGAATCGCCCTGGACTCTGGATGTGAAAAGGAGCATATGGGTGGTTGATCAAGCAGTTGTTGATTTGACAAACCTGTGTTGTGTTGACACTGTTCAGTATGAAAGGGTATAAGCGAAAAAAGTGGCTGTATCATTTTTTTGCAATTAACTTGATGATGGTAAAGTCTATGTATCCATTTGGTCTGGCTGTGGAGGTGTCCAAGTACATTGCATGCATGATTTGTTGTAACTTCAGGAGTTTTAAAGCCCTGGCTTTGAAGGCCTAAATTCTGTCTGGACACACATGTTGCTGTGCTTTTTGTAGTTTATTTGTGAATCTCTATGTAAAGTTAATGTGATGAGCATTTATTTGAAAGCCAACATGGTCCAATGTTGCATTTTCTTTATTTTATTTACTTTAGCTGAAGTTGCTCATTTTCCAAGCCAGGTTTTCTTGTGGCTTGTTGTGTGTCAAAAATCTCTTTGCAGCGTTTCGTAATAAGTTGAACATCATTATATTGTTGACTTAAAGTGACCAACAATTTGCATCACATTTTATCAAAAACCTCCCCCTTGTGTAAAATTCAAACAGCGTCACAAAAGGAATTAATTCCCATTTGCAACTGTGGGCCACTTTTCCATTGGTGCCCAAGACAGTTTTACGCCCCAGTCCAACCCTGCTAATGAATACACATTGGCACACTTGATCAATCTTCTCCAAAGTGCCTAGAGGTGATTCATTTCATTGCATTTCTCTTTGACATTTGAAGCCATCCCGGGAGCCCTCCCTCAGCTCCTAGCTGCATAGGAGGGTGTTGCTTCGCCCTTTCGCCCATTATGGATGAGCTGCCAATGATTGCCATTATTAACGCCTTCACCTCGATTTTGGAAATAGTATCTCCTGGGCCTTACAGTTCAAATTAATGACCCACCTGCAAAGCACACACAGCGTTCTGTCTTCTACTATAGAATGGCAAATTGTGCCACCTGTTTTCAGGGCTCGAGTCATTCTACTTGTTTCATTTCCAGGCAAGAGTCCTGTTTAAAATGATGTTAAAAGCCATCTATTAATCTACCCTTGTCTTTCTTACCAGTCGACTTCTAAGATGTTCTCCCAAAAGATATCCGTTTGTCTGGCTGTCCTCTGAAGACTAAAATTGGTGCAAAATCCTTTACAGTACTGTTATTAAGAAGATTACCCAGTCACCTTTTGTTTTGGGAAGAACTTAAAAACCATGCATTTTTAGATGTCTGTACCCTGGGTCTGATGCCACTTTCTCTGCTCTCTGCTTTAGCGCACAGAGGCCTGCTGGGAATATGTTGCACTCTATGTACCGGAGAGTGTAGAATAGGTGGTTTCTGGCTAAACCAAGCATGCTTCAACACCACTCAGTAGCCACCCCTGGAAGTGCCCATCCAGTTCAGAGCACACTGAGCAATGCATTGTGGATATGCAAATTAGCTCAAGCGTGATTTTTGCTCCAGATAAAGCCTGTTTTTGGGCTGATGTAAATACCCACAATACACTGCTCAGAGGCTCTGGCCTGGAGGTGAACTTCAAGGGATGGCTACTGGGTGCCAGCCACTGTAGCCTTTGTGGTTAAGCTGAAATTGCCAATTCCACACACAATTTTCAGGTAGGTTTTTATTTGTCATGCCTTTTTTTTTTTAAAACCCAACCTAATATGGATGGTGGCTGCTTATCAAAGTGAGAGCTTGTGTTTCAGATGTTGGCAGGTGTGGTGTCAGCACTGTGCCAATGCACACACTTGACGTGTGCAGATCAAAGTTGCCTTGTTACACAGATGAACCTTGTACCGCTACCAGGCTCTGCAGGTGGCCGCGTCACATCTTTCGCTTCACCGTGCTGCCTTTTTCCCACAAATTGATGTCCCCCTTAAAGCCTGCGCCGCCTTTAGCTGGCGTGGAGGATCAGTAGATGCGTTGTACAGTGACGTCCAGAGTGGGCATGGTGAAGCCGCAGGTGACTAAGCCCTGTCCACAAAGCCTGCAGGGAGCTCGAGATGAAGGCGAATGCCATCAAAATACGTGAAGGCCCATTCCAGGAAAAGCGGCAGCAGGTGGTCCGGAGGCCTCATTAGCTCAGGAGTGCCCCACTATCTCCCCAGCTGCTTGGTGTCTGCTACCAGAAAATGCCATAATTGGGCCCGATCCTGAGCATAGCGCAAGTAAGCAATGAGTGCGTGTTATTGGTTGGAGGTTATGGACCTTTGGTGTCCTTGTCTCAGAAAATCCTGATTGGGAACTTGGTGGGGCTGGAAGGGGAACAGGGGGGGGAAGAATGACAATTACACGCAGCTCACCTTCGGTTTAATTTATTCACCACTTATAGATCGGGGTGGCAAAACCTTGTCAACCGTCTTAAAAGATTGCTGCACAAGTTAAGTGTTGCCACAGGTATTGGTGTGCGACTACAACTCACATGTTCGAATCGTGGCAACACAAACTCCGCCTTCTATCCTTCCGAGTTAAAAAAAATCGGTACCATTGAATAATAGCAATTTAAATTACACTTGGATGCGAGATGGTCTGTCATCATGGGCTGTATACAATCCTGATGGCATGATTATTAGCTATATTCTTATTTGACAGGCAGGATTTATTGAAAATGAGTGTATTCATCATCACTTTAATACCTGATAACGACATTTTTGTTGACCGTATATTTACTGGGAAATCTCCTCGGGAGGGTAGGCACGAGAAAGTGGGTACACGTTAAACATTCCTTAGCTGGGCATGCGCAATGCCATATCCAGTGCTACAGTTCCAAATCGACGACCTCACTCCTAAACCATGCAAGCTCTACTGCACCCCCACCCTCCCCGCTAGGGTCTTACTCTAAACTGTAAAGCTGTCTCGAACGGAACACCAACATGCTTGAGGGCCAAACGCCACCATTCTGGAGGCTTTGGTAGCAAAACTCTCAGGAGTCGAAGCTAGTCCGCGAAGGGACAGCTCACAAGCAGTCCTTCTCGTGCACGCCAGACCAATCCCAGGCATTCACATTCCTAGTTTTGTCAAACCTTGTTTCGACATTCTTCTATTTTGGTACCACTGTACTGTAAGTTTGTGTCGCGTCTGTACCCGCTCACACCCCTCCTTAAGAGTATAGCCTGCCCTCGGCCCACGTTACCAAGAGAGGGGATTGGGTGGATCTCTCAGGCTGTGTGCCTTTTGTTTACAGTTCTGATTGGGATCACGGTTGGTTTAGTGGTAATGTGGGGCTGAATAGGTGATGTAGCCACTCCGCAATCCTGTATTACCGCAGGACAGTAATCCATTCATCAGAGCTGTGCTCTTCTTCCCTTGGGCCTGGTACACCAAAGTGATTTCTCGTAAGCTACTTATACTGTCGGAACATATGCTCATTTACTTATCACCTGCTTTAATGCCAGCTGTTCACTTCGGTCTATCTTCTCCACACTTGCACTGTTTCACAGCTTTACAAATAGTTGTAGCCTCGTTTCGGCGAGATTAGTTAACTTTGATCCTTCATCACCCTCAGGGACTCTTCGTACTCTACAAAGTCCTATTTAAGAGTGAGCTAAATTCCTCCCCCCGCCTACACCCCCTCCCCCAAGCAAAAACTGTGGAATCAGCACTTGAATTTGCTTCTGCCCGTTTTGCAAAATCAGCATTATGGTTCCGCCGCCACGGTCTTATCACCTGCTTTTGTGTGGAATGTAGTGTTTCATTCCCATGTTAGTTTCATGTGGCATGACCAGAAACTTCAACAGGTTTTTTTTGTCACGATCTGTTTTAGTTTTGCGCAGTGCCATGAGAAACCTCGATCTGTACTAGGTCTGCAACACCAACTTCGAGCAGGTTTTTTTTGTTTTTTATCACTACTAGTTTTGTGCATCAGAACACAGCTTCATGCAGATCTTTTTCAAACCGTGGTAGTTTCGTGCAAAGGCATGATAAACTTCACACAGGTATATCATGTTTTTTTTTTAACCGTGCTAGGCTCGCGCAGCGGCACGAGAAACATTGTGCTGCTCTTTTCGTTTCATGGTAGGTTTACGCAGCGGCCCGAGAAGAGCTTCGGTTTGCGCCACTCTTTTAGATATGCAGGGGTGGTAGAACGGCAGATTGCAGCGAAACGGATCAAAATCCTACAGACTTCGCTTCTGTGGCGGGCGGACCAGAATTTCAGTTTTGCCCAGCCTAGTCCTCTTGCTTCTTCTCAATCGAACCCTCATCTAATCGAACAGCTCTTGAGTTTGCTCAGCACTTCCCTGCTAAAATGAAGCTTCTAGGCTTTCTGTCCCCATCTACACAGATGAAGTCTTTCGTTGCTGAATAGCAATTCGGCAGATTTAGTTCTGTAACCCAACTCTATTTTATGCAAACCCACAGGCTCTGCCTGCGGCTTAGTCTCGCTCTGTCCTGTACCCCTCCCCCCTCTGTCACTCCTTTTTTCATCTCTTTCCTGCAGCCTTTTTCCAACATGCCATATTCTCATTAATGGATGCCATTGAGGCATCCATGACATGTCCCATTTCATTTGGGAAATGCTAGGCCAGTCCGTGAGTTTTACTTTGTATTCTGGCATTTGTAGTTCTGTATTGCACCGCTAACATTCCAGAAAACATCCCAGAATGCAACAAAAATAGGACTGGGGTTGTATCTCCCGAGTTGAATGAGTCAGTCTTTTGAGCCCCGGCCCCATGTTTTCCATTGCGAACTTCTTTCGGAGCAGGTAGCAGACATCTCGGTCAGAGAACCGGTTTCTGCCCGGCCTGTTGCGCTGAGCCGGAGGTCTCCTTTATTGGTTACCTCTGCACATCTTCCCGAGCCACGGTCCCTTCTTCCCTCCGGGCTGCCCTCGGCTAGGCGCTTGTTCTTCTTCTTGCTGATAGATTTTTATCCATCAGCGGTGATTTTTGGATACCGAGGCTTGAGCCTCATTACTCCATCTTCTCGGGTTGAGTGTGTAGTCGTGGGTTTGTATTCTTCTTGGTCTGTGTGGTCTTGTCACAGTAGGGCTGGTTTCACTGGGTCTTCGCAGTGATGGGCCGCGGGTAGCCCTCGGCTAGGAATATTACCAGGGAATATATAGTCTGTCCCCCTTCCTCCTCGTCTCTGGCATCTACGTCATGCCTCTTACTTGATGTGCTTTTGATATTTTCCGATTGCATTCACTTCATATCTTGATCTATCGTCCTCCCCCCAACTCCTTCCTATTCGCCTCCCCCCTCGGCTCAGCGCTTCGCCCACTCTTCACACCCACGTGACACGTATTTCCTCGGTTAGTTTCCCCTGCCATGTTCACGTGGATGAGTTGCTGATGTCTATTTCCAATTCCCGTTTTAATGAGTCCATCCGATGCTGTGAACTGAATCTTAAATGTCACCCTTCTCTTAACCCCACAATAACGCAGGTTATGTTGTCTTCCATTGCTGTCTTCTTAATCTGCCCATTCCTTTTAAACTAGCCTTCATTTTCTTAGCCATTTCCTTGAGCACCGACACAAACTGACACATGACAGCAATTCAAGCGAGGTTTTCGTTGCCTATTTTACAGACTGAGCTCCAACCTTGGCTTCACCACTTAGTCTGTGATCCTTCACGAATGATTTTGACCTCCCTGTGCCTTAGCTCCCTAATACAAAAGCCAGACTCCTGGTGTTGCCCCCAATATAATAATAAAAGCTTATAAATGCCACCTTGTCATGTGACTCCTTCGATGCACAGTGTATCGGAGGCTTCTGTCACTCTGTAGCCTAATC
This sequence comes from Ambystoma mexicanum, assembly GCF_040938575.1. NCBI lineage: Eukaryota > Metazoa > Chordata > Amphibia > Caudata > Ambystomatidae > Ambystoma > Ambystoma mexicanum. The sequence continues at coordinate 305,037,136 of NC_090934.1, read as the reverse complement.
GTCTTGGATATCGCTTCCAGTGATGTCAATACAGCTGCAAATTATTTCCCCTGCACTTTTGCGACAGAGGGCCTTGCAATGCCTGGAACCGGCCCTGTTTAAATGACCTACAAACGTCAAGCTGAATGACCCGCCCTGTCATCAGGGCCGGCCTTGAGGGCAGCAGCGCCCTAGGCGAACTGGCGCCCCCCCCCTTTCACCTGGTTAACAGGGGGCGGAGCCAGGATGGGAAACTTTTTTTTTTTTTTTTTAACCTCTGCTCGGGCGAGGAGGTTAAATAGGTGCCGTTAGCACCCCATTGTCATTGAATGATCCCGCCATTGCGGGTTCATTCAATGACAATGAGGCGCCTGACACACCTTCTGCCACCACGCCTGCTCGGGGGGAGCGCTTGAAAGCCCCCCCCCCCCAGGTGGCGTGGTGGGGGGCTAATGGCGCCTTTTCTTGTGAAAAGTGTCCACGGCGGAGGGGCGCATTTAAATGCACCCACCGCCGCGGGCACCTTTTACAGTAAAAGGCCGCCTGCTGCGCCTTGTACCACAACGCCAGCTCGGGGGAGCCCTTGAAAGACTCCCCCGACCTGGCGTGATAGGGGCAAAAGGCGCCCTAGGGGGGCGTGGCGCCCCGGGCGGTCGCCCGGCTCGCCCCCCCCCCCCTAAGGCCGGCTCTGTCTGTCATAACCCGGACAGACATTTTAATGTATGAGCGCCGATCTGCCAAACATTTGATCGCGTCTGAAATGGCGCCTTGAGCTCTTTAGCCTATCAAGCAACCGTTTTGGTTTCCCATGCCTTCTGTAGTATTGCTGGAAGGCCATGGAGTGGGCCGCGTGCTGTTCAGTGTCTCGTTAATTCATTGTGGTACTCTGGACTCGCCTGTCCTGACACAGGGAGCAACACCGCCGGAGATGTGCCTGGGCACGCAGGGAGTGCTCCTGTTGGGGTTGGTGAACGGGGGGTGGGGAGGGGGGGTAATGCCATGCCCTTATTGATAGCAGGGGCACGGCCTTTTGGCCGCAACGAAATATTGTCTCGCCAGGCCTGTGATTAATGCCAATGGAGGGGGCGGCTGGGTGCTCTCTGTCCTTGGGCTGATGCCTGCATCGTGATTTGGCAACGACTATCCAATGAAAGGGGAGCACATAGGTAGGCGAGATTGCGGTGCTGGTCAAGGGAGCAGCTGCACGGCATCGAACTTCGCACAGGCTAATGAGCCCAAGAAGAGGTGGGGGGGGCGGTATGCTACACCCAGGAACAGAATGGTTCATTGGGAAATCGGTTGATTAACCAACTGTCTCGGTTCTCTGTAAGGCACTGGAGCAGGGGTGCACAACATGCGGCCCGAAGGCAGCCCTTCAGGACATTAGTTATGGCCCTCCAAGTCCCATAAGTAGAATGATGGCGTGTTGCCTGTTAGAAGTCAGGAAGTCTTCAGTCTGTCATGGCCGGTGTGGGAAGCCTCTTTAGCATACAATCCTACATTTGAAATTCAAAAATTCCTGAGATTTATGCCCCGCCCACAGTCACACAAAACTCCACCCACATATCAAAAAGGTAAACTCTTTTGTAATGTGACGTCAGAAATGTGCAGTTCAAATTGAAATATGCACATTTTATTAAATGGCCTTTTCACAACCACCCACATTGCATAGGACAAAAGGCATTCGCCTTCCATAAAAACGCTATAAAATGCGCACATGTAAACTCCAAGAACCAATACAAAGGTTTTCCCTGAATTTTGCAGTACCGAAATTGGACATTTCACCTTAGTTGTTTTTCATCAGGTTATGTAGTGCAGTGGTGAGTTGTCCAGCCTGCAAACCTGATGGCTGTGGCTCAATGGGGCTGAGTCCATCCTAACCTGGCAAAAAGACCGAAAGCAAAAGAAACGTGCGTTCGCATTGAAAGTCGGCAAAAAAGAATGAAGGGTGAAGCAAAATAAACGCGCGTTATTTTGCTTCACCTGCATTCTTTTTTGCCAATGTGCCGGAAGCGTTACAGCCATTGCTGTATAGATGAAGCCACACTTGGGCAGGGAGCCTCGGTGGCAAAGTCCTGCAAGCATAACAAAACAAAACAACAAAAAAAGCAATCGGTGAAAGCTGTCCCCCACCAACATTCCTGAGATTCCAGGATCTTTCCCGGAGACCCAGAGAAATGGTTACAATTCCTGAATCTCTGGGAAAAATCCGGAGGTTAGGCAGGAATGCCCTGTAGTCCATTGTTTTGTCTTTGCACCATGATATGTGCAGTGTTGCTTCCATATAAAATAGGATTTGTTGCATAATACAAATGCATCTAAATGGGAAGAGCATTAAAAGGATATGCATCATGTGTTTATAGTAAAAATGTAATCCAAAGTCAATCTCAAAATCCATGTTTTTTCACTCAGATTCACACACTAATGCTCCTACAATCCCCTTTATTCCCATGGATAGTGCGGCCCGCTGTCTGGGACTTGTGTGGTACATTCAGGGGTGGACTGGCCTATTGGGAACTCTGGAGATTTCCCGGTAGGCCTCTGCCCCCTGGGCCTCTTTTGTAAGTTATTTCCAAATTATTCCATAGGAAAAGGGTTGGGATTGTTGAAATTGTGTAAAATGGGCCACTTTGAAAATTATTTCCGGGGCCTCTTTTGGTTACCAGTCCACACTTGGGTACATACGTTACTCCAGCGAAATCGGTTGTGCACCCATGCACTAGAGCATAAGGTAATATCCGGCTGAGGCTGACTTGAGACTGATTGCCCCAGAACACCTGGCCTTTCAGAGTCATCACCTTGCCTAATCCCACCTTTCCTAATAAGCCAGTCCATTAGTACTGTGGTGCCCATTGAAAAAGATGAAGTGTGCCACAGACTCCAACCTGCAACCAAATGTGAGAGAAGCCAAAGCCTCGCAATACCCCCCCCCACCCTACTATCGCTCGTTTCATAACTTCTGCAAACCAGCTGGCAGATGAGCAACAGACAGCAGCCACTAACCCTACGCCACATCCCACCACCCCCGGAAAGGTCTGTGCTACCAAAAATGCAGGGTTCCCATTTAGTTCTGCCGCCTCTCCTCAATGGGCCCTCTAAACCAGGGCAAATGCCATATCTGGTACAGCGCCATTTTGATGCCCCCCACAACCCATCACCCGCAATGGATCCAGATTGGAAGTTCTTGGAGCCAATATGGTGCACGCTTGTAGGCTCCCGCCAGTGGCCTGCCAGGTGCCGTTTTGATTCCAATCCCATCACCCGCAATGGATCCAGATTGGAAGTTCTTGGAGCCAATATGGTGCACGCTTGTATGCCCACCGCCGGTGGTCCGCCAGGTGATAGCATCCTAGAATTGGTGTACAGTAGCAAAGGCCTTGCCAGCCAACAGAGGACACCTTCACGGAAATAATCCTCTGTTTTTATTAGTTCTGAATGTGTGGGGTGGCTGAAAATGCATTTCACCAATGTAGGAAAAAGCATTAACCATGCAGTGTGCACCATAAGTTTTCACAGGATTTGCACTGGCCGAGTCACCATTGCTTTATGCAGCCTTTTGCTTTGTCTCTGAAATTATTCATCTTCCTCTATATTTAAGTGTATATAACGCTCCCAAACATGGCCGTGTTCTTTCTAATCTCACATCACTCATTGCCTAGGGCTGTTTTACGCTTGAATAGCCATCTCCGGCGCAGCTCTGAAGTACTTTATAGGCTGGCTGTCCACATTGCCAAATCCACACTGCTGTTTATGATTCGGCAAACATTGAATGCCGATACGTGGGAACATTGAATGTCGATGCGTGGCTTTCGTGGTCAGTCGTACGTGAGGGTATAGTTGAGCTGCTGCTACGAATTGCTTGAAGGTCTGATGATCAACAAGTCAGCGGCTCCTTTCATAACAATTTTACAGTAATGTAATGTATACATTAGAGAAGGGGGTTGGGTTCTCTAAATTACGAACACTCCTGTGCTGAGCTCTGTGAATGGTTTTCTTAAATTCTGTTTGGTTTTGCAGGGTCACAGGTTGGAAGAGGTAAACCCAATACCTCTTATGAAAAGGGTTGTTAGAGAAGTCCTGGCTACCTTGCAATTAGAGTATACCAATTTGACCCTTCATTTTATAAAAGGATCTCCTGCGTTTTGCTGTTGTTTTTTTCAAGTGTGTTTTTATTGGAACATAGTCTAGACACATTGTAATCTATAGTTGGGAGGGGCATTGCACATTAGTTTAGATGTTCTGCACGGTTCCAAATACAAATCGGGTATCTTGGAACCAGTGCTAAACCTCGGGTATCTTGGAACCAGTGCTAAACCTGCGTCTGTGTTGATACACTGCCCGTTGTTTTGCCACTCGCAGCCTGTTCTTTTGCCCTGCTGCATTGCTTCCTCCCTCACCTGTCCTTATTCCTCCCGTCTCCCTTGGATGTTCTGCCGCCTCCTCCTCAGACTCCTGCCTCGCCATCCTGGAAATGAAAAGGGGACTAAGATCCCATTTCCTCTTCCATACCGGCCATCTTGGAATATATTTTTTTTTTCCTTGCTCCTGTGGAAGCTGGGTGGGCTCCAAATGCATGTTTAGGGTGCGTTCATATTTTTGCATGTTTTCTACCTTCGCTTTGGGGCATATGGTTTAGGTGCGAATAGCTGTACAGACCACTGGAGATGGCTACCCAGGGTCATCATTTCACCAAAATGTCAAGGGTAGCGGAACTGACCTCATACAACCCTTAACCTCTAATGACATCACAGGAATTGATCTACCTATAATTATAATGGTTATTTTATAACCCGCTAAATACCGTAGACCTGTTTCTAACTGTGAGACGGGATTCGAACCTGTGTTGCCATGCATTGTCTTGCTTCCAAGACCAACTCATTGCCCCTGAGCTATCCTACCTCTGCTCTGGCCTTTATTTTGTCTCCTGCTCGTATAGCCCTTTCTGGCAAGCTGTGGTGGGGCGGGGGGAGCTAGCATCATTAATTCCACTTTTACCTGCTGATTAAGTTGGTTTGCTCCCCTGTGATGTCAACACACTATGCTTGCTGTCATTTGTACTACCACATATCGTTAAATAATCTCTAATGCCAACAGGATCCTTTTTTTCACCCTCATTGTGAGCTCGGCAGATTTATTTTCTTTTTTTCCCTTTTTTTTTGTTTAATATAGAATCACTGCAAGTTGTGATTACCTTTACAGATGTGTATATCTTTACAGACCTGGACATTTGTGAAATCCAACTATGTGCAAGAAATCTGCTGGTTTGTTGTTACTCTATGCAAATACTATTTTGGAACATCTCTGCATTTAAAAAAAAATCCGTATCATCTGCCTTTGTTTTGAGGGTGGAAATGGATTATGTGCAATAGCGGATCATTCGATTACTTTACAGTTTTCAATAATGCAGAGAAGCGTCAAATTTGACTCTCTTGGCCCTTGGGTGACTCCTGTTCATTCGTTTTTTCCTGCAGTGAAGGAAGTGCGTTTTTCCCTTCACCAAATGAACACTTCAGGGTCCTTTTTTTTTTTTTTGTTTTTTTTTTGTTTTAAAACTTCCCTCTTTTTTGGAGGTAAACATTTTGAGTAAATCATTTCACCTCACGATATGGTAGCATTTACCGCATGCATGAAATACCCTATAGGCTAATATGATGGACATTAAAAACAAAGAATATTTGTAAATGTCACCTGTTTTTACCATTACCGCCACATTTCTAACGGGGGGGGGGGGCCTTTGTGTTATCCAAGATCCTGTTGGTGCAGTGTAGCCCTGGTTTTGTTATTAATACTTCATGCTGCAAACAGTTTCACAAATCAATTCCTAGTTTCATTTCATCTCAGTACCCCTTGGGTGTGTTCCGCTCGTGACCTGAGCTGCAACACCACAGAAAGTTGCCCTCTGGAATGGTCCAGTAAATATTGACGGTCGGGGCTCCAACCTTTTCCTGGGGGTAACTGGGTGCTGGCTCCATGGGTCAGTTTGGTAGAAGGATTCACGTCTGCTCCATGGATCCTCCTGCATTGTGGCAGGGCAGAACTGCGGTTGCCATAGCAACTGTCTCAAAATACTTGGTCCAAAAACCCCTATTCCCCACAACCCCATCCTAATGGACTTGCTTGTGGCATTGTCGTCGGCTTGCAGCTGTTTCCTCCTAAACCATACCGAAACATTATCCCCACTGCTGCTTTGCACACAGAGATGGGGGCATGTGCCGGAGTCCAAAAGCTTTGCGGCTATGGTCCTCATCGTTTTGTCACTTTGTTCTAAAAGACAGTTTTAATAGTGCCTGGAAGCCAAGTGTTCGCTTTCTTGTTGTAATTCATTCAATTTTCAAAATATTTTTATAGCCGGGAGGATGGCTCTGTGGCAACGCATTTGTCTTTGAGTTCTAGCCCCGCGATAAGAGACTGGCCTCCGGTATTTAGCGCATTGTGAAAGATTAATTATATAGTATTTAGGGTCACTTTAGTACAAAGTTCAGCTGACCATGATTGCCTCTGGTCAGTCGGACTGGGACATCAAATTGTCTCTGGCACCAATGAAAAAGCAGCCCGCAGTTGAAAATGGCAATTCATTCCTTTTTTGACAGACTGAGTAGTACCCAAGGGGGAGGTTTTTGATAAAATCTGATGTAAATTGTGCATTTTAAAGAATATTTATTCAGTAACACTGGTCAAAACTGCTAGCGCATGGTGAAGTAACTTGTCAAACTGGCACACAAGGGCCCAAAAACGGGCCTACTTTGACCAAAGAAATGGGCCCACACTAGCATTTGGCATTTTTGGATCCGGCATTGCCCTATAGACCAATCTGAGCCTGTCTCTGATCTGCGCCTTCCAAATTGATTAGTAGGGCTGAGTGAACTTTCAGTGGTGGAAGCTGATTCCCATTCTGGAGTTCATGCTAGCAGCAGGGCAGAACTGAGAATTCCATTTCATTATTTCACTGGGAGAGCGGGGGCAGATATTATTTGGAATATCTTGAATACAGCCAGTCAGAGTGGCTGAAATGTTGTGGACACCCGTATGCCCTGCATTCCAGACCATCCAGGTGTATGTTCTCGTCTGGTCCTTTGATTGGCCCAAAGGTTTCTGAACCTTGGTTGTACGACCCCCACTCCCACCCTGGTCTTTATTAGGTAGAATGGTTGGCATTCAACCCATTGTGAGGCACACATCAGGCCAGCCTGCTTTCTCACTGCCGGACGGAATTGTTGTACGACCGAGGGGGCCCATTCCACCATTCTGCTTCTGGATGTTCTGGGGAGGTTCTTTGTCTATGGCCCTCATTATAACTCAGGCGTTAAGGGTTAACGCCACCGTTGCTTTTAGCAGGCGTTAAAATCCATGGCGCTAACCCGCCATGGTGCTAGTTACGCCGCCGTAATTTACGGCGGCGTAATTAGCGCCTTCCCCACTCCCATTATGCCCTATGGGGCAAAAATGAGAATGGGGAAGGGAAAATGGGAAATGGGGATTTACCGCCCCACTCACCTTGGAATGGGGCGGTAAATCCGCCATCCACCATGGTGTAAACAGAGTTTACACCATGGTGGTAAAGTTGGTGCACTTAGCACCAAGGTTGTAATGACCTCCTATGCCTTCTCATTATTTCATTTATTTATGGAGCATTTGTTAGGAGCTTGTACAACAGAATTGTCTTACCAAGCGCCACAAAGAGGGGAGGGAACAAGGAGAGTGAGTAACATTGGCAAAAATAGTACAATACAATCGTGGTCCTACTAGGTCTTGTGGCATTTGGACGTGGAGGTGCAGGAGATGGGGATTGATGGGGGTTGGGGGAGCGACAAGTGCTGGTAGGCCTGGGGGAGGGAAGTGCTAAGGAGAACCCGTTAGGATGCCTCCAGCTAAGTGCTAGGGCGGATGAACCCCAGGAGGGATGCGCAGCCGCCAGGCAGGGAGCCCATAGGGGCAGTGCTCTGGGGGTGGACGGTGCTGATGTTGATGACATAGAGGGCTTGGAATCCAGGGCGAATCATAAGGACTAGTTCACCAGTCTCAGCAGCAGTGGGGTGATTAGCAAGGAAGGGAAGAAGGGAAAGAGGTAGGAGGGGAAAAAAAGCAGAGTTTTGAGAAGTTTCTGGAATTTACGGAGTTCCGGCTCAAGACTGAGAGGGGCAGGAAGGCTGCACCAAAGTGAGGCACCAGACGAAGAGAGAGACCTCCCACCCATTCTCTTCTCGAAGAAGCGTTTGACCAGTAGAGCGTTGGAATTGGAGGAGCGGAGGGCTCTAACAGGGGAGTATTTAGGGAGGAAATGTTGGAGATAGCATAGTCCCAGGCCCCAGAAAGCCTTGTGGATGATGCAGAGGGTCTTGAATTGATCCTCACAGACACCGAGAGCCATTGGAGAGATTTTAGGGCTGGAGAGATACGGTCCCTGGGCTTGAGGCCAAGGATAAGTCTTCCAGCCCTATTCTGGATTAGCCGACGGGGGCGTATATAGGAAAGGGTGAGATTGAGGAAGAGGCTGTTGAAGTAGTGAATCCTGGAGAGGGCCAGAGCTCTGGAGACCTTGAGCTTCTGGGGGAAGGTGAGGAAAGGAGAATGCTTCTGAGGGGGTGAAGCTGGAAGTGGGCCGTCTTGGCAAGGTCCAAGATGTGAGGGGAGTAGGAGAGAGGTGAGTCGGAGATGACCCGACGTTTTTGGCCTCTCAGGATGGTGCAGGTATAGGGCCAAGGGAGGGCAGCCTTAGGGTAGGGGGGGAAAACAGGGGGCGCATAGTTATGGCGGACTTGCTTGAAATGAAAGTGCTGAATTTCAAGGAGGGGGGTTGTGTTCGCTCTGATCACCTTCACTCTCTCAACCAAGGTTATTTCAGTGAATTTCAAAGGTTTTGTTGCTATGTATTTTTCACATTAAATCTGATCACCTTAACTGTCCCTTAATTAAAGTTTTTTTTCTCTGGACAAATATATTCAAGGAGAAAATGTTGAACTGCAGTTAAGGTGAGTAAACTTGACACAACAAAATCCTTGAAGTTCAGTGCATTCGAAAACCCTGGACCAACTTAACGCAACGTGTTCCTGTTGATCTTCCCTATAATGCCGTGGTGCATGTCTTCTCTTATAATATATGTGCTCTTGGGCTTTGTCAGGGGAACACGCTGAGTTAAGCCAGTCATGAGTTTTCCTATTGTCATGATGCCTACCCCCGGAGCACCAGGCCAGGCCCAGCACCCCCGGGAGCAGGCATCACGCCCCCGGGTAAAAGCCCAGCGGCCTTTTATAGGGGCTCTTTGGACTCTGTCCTGGCGCCGTTGGCGCCAGGCTCATGTTGGGCATCAGTCCTGGCGCCATAGGCGCCAGGCTCATAAGGGGAAGTGTTTGGTGCACTCACCTGATGCAGACCATGCTGCATGAAGAACCAAGCCAAATGAGGCTTAGGAGGGACTATTTTTCTGAAGGAACTATTTTGTTACTTGGGTGGGGCTGTGGAAGAATACTCACCTGGAACTTCTTCCAAAGCTATTTAAGCCACGCCCGGACAGCCACACGTGCTTTGCGTTGTTCTGCATCCCAGCAGCTGAACGCTCACCGTGTCTGCTCCTGCACCTGGACTCCAGCCACGCCCGCCTCAAACCTGGAACACCTGTAAGAGAATAAGAGAAGAGAAAGGTGAAAACCAAGAACTTATTCAATCTTCTTACTTGAATCCGGAATCTTCACGCCAGCATTCCTGAAGGAAGACTTCCATTTAAAAGCAACGCGTTGCTCGCTGCAGCGCCGCGCTTTGCTCGCCTGTTCCCGAGACGCCGCTCGGCTCCATCACGGCTCTCAGCACCGGTCGCCACATCTCTGCACCTAGGGGAGAGAAGAAGACACAAAAGGTGAGCAAGGGAACACAAGAGGAAAGCCGAATTTTCAGCCATATTACTTACCGGCTTTTCTTGGTGAACCATTCCACATCTCGGGTCGGCGCCGCATCTTTGGCAGGTACCGCACCCCGGCCCCTATGGGGAAAGGACAAAAGACATTACTGGGGAATTATAAAGACATTTAGAGGGGTCGCCCTCATCACTAACTCACCTGATTTTACCACCGGCAATTTAACCCCTCAACGCATCGCCTTTGTTCTGCATCTGAAATAAAGGACAGAAAAGAAAACATAAAAGGAGGCTCACACTTGAACTTTTGCATCTTCATACTTACTGCGTATCGCTCAGAAAAGTCAAGTGGATGTGCCAGCGCCATTCTGAAAACCAGTGACCTAACTGGACGAACGCGCGCCCCTGCACCAGAAGCAGGATGGAGAGTTCATCCTTCCAAACCATAAGGTGAGCTTAAACCGGGGGTTTTGGAGGAATCAGAGGAGAACGAAGGGGGAAGGGGAGAGCAAGCACACTATTTAGCAGACTGTTAATCCCCTTTCTCATCTGCAGAAGGATATTCCTACGGGCCAGACAAGCAAGATTTGGGGGTCCTGTTCAATCGGTGGTCCGAATTCTGCGCATCACGCTTGAAGAGGCCACAGCAACCCAGACCAGACCAGCGCCTCCGTGGGAGCCAGGTGAGCGTTACACCTATGTGCTGAATTGCAAGGGTTTTGTTGTGTTAAGTATACTCACCTTAACTGCACTTAAGTTTTTTTTTTCCCTGAATTTCAAGGGTTTTGTAATGGGATCGTTTTTTTTTTTTCATGGCCACGGTATATTTAGTGGTGTCACTGTCCATGGCCAGGCCCGGCCTTCGGTTATGACCAGTGTATATGTTTTGGTGCCATGGCCTTAATCTGTGCCCATTGTATATTTTAAAACACTCACTGGCCACTAATCGGGGTCTTCGGCTATGCCCACTATATTTTTTTAAATCGCTCCCTGACCGCTAGCTATGGCCTTCGGCCGTGCCCACTTTATATTTTTCAACACTACTAGGCTTTTAGAGTTTGACGTGCTGGAGCACAGTGCCGTACTCACGCGCTGTCATCCTATGGTCAAACTATTTAAAGAGCATGAAGCTTACAATTTTTCTTGATCGGGTGTGAAATCCATTATTGGCTTATTTTGTGGAGGGCAGTGATCTCTACATTTTCAAGAATAGTGATGCTCGGAGGCCAATTAGAGGCTTTAATGAATTATGGTCCCCAACAAACAGGACTGTGGAATGTATTGACTTCATGATTTTAGAAAGTGTTTTTATGTAAACCTAACCCAGGATACAAGAATCAGAAATTCATTACGGATACATAGAGGACATTCCCTGATGAATGTCCAACCGACTTGGTGCTAGGGAAAGAAACATGTAGGTATTTTGAAATATGGACACATGATTTGGATCAAGATGTTATTGTTTGTCTTATTGTGTCCTTGTTTCATGCTTTTTAAAAATGTATTGCAAGTGATGTGTATTTGCACTTTATTTGTTTTGCATTTTGTATTTGAAAGTCATTCTGTGGGTGATATTAATGAATTTTTTAGAATGGTTTTGTACATGGTATTTGATTAAATACATTTGAATAGGAGATTTTATTGTCTATAAAGTCCATTTTTTTTTCTCAGGATTGTACAGTAGTATGGAAGATGAGTTTGTCATCTTATGAAAAATGTTTAACATTTGTTTAACATTTGTTTTTTTTTCTGTCTCTTCTTTGTGTTTATATAAGTCCGCCCTTGCATGGGTTGACTTTGGGGTGTTCTTTGCAACCGGTATAATAATGACGGCTGTTTACGTCACTAACTTTTTTTCTATAACTGCAGTTACATTGCAAAAAAACGACAGATGCCCTTGGTTATTCCCTCAGGAATTTGTAATCATTATACCTGCGGTTATCGGGACAAACCGTGAAAAATAAATAACTTTTATGCCCTCCAGGCACCCGCCAAGTGTCTCCTCATCTGTTTGTTCTTCCTCCCCCCGCCCCCCACTTCTCTCATGGCCTCCTCACCTCCCATGTCCTCTCCCATTCCCCCATAACACTTGTCGTTTCTGTGATGCAATTTAATCTGTGAAGTCGGGTAGCCATGGTTATTCCCTGAATACCCCAGGGCATGGGAAGGTTTTGTTACAAACTCTGTCCCTAACCAACCTCCAACTCTCAAATGTTGCTTAGTATCCACTTGCCCAACCCCCCCCCCCTGTCCTGCCTAATGGCATTTTTCTGCCTTTTTTCTTTTTCGTGATCTCTCGAATCGAGGAAAAAAGAGGGCAGGTTTTCCATTTCTGAAAAGCCTCCTGATGCAATGCATATTTAAAAGCTACTGAACAGAATAACCCCTAAACCACAAAAGGATCGTGAGTCAACGCTTCGTGCCAAAGTTGTTTCAGACCTGGTCCAAATCTATACAGCAGTTTGGGCTGTGCTGTGGAGAAAACATTGCCCTTTTTTGTGATCGAGAAATGAATGGGGAGTAGGCCGAAAGTGATTTTTTGTTTTGTTAATAACATTTTTATTTTTTAAATAATCTTTCCCGTCTGGCCTGGGCGTTCAAAATTGTCTTCAAAGTTGTAGTCAAATCCATTGCACAAATCAATAGTTATTAACAATTATGGGCCTGGTTCAGTGTTTCCTATGGCATTGCGCCATTATCACACGCTTCTGTGAACCAGGCCCTCTGTTTTTTTAATTTCTTATGGAACTCACTACTTGCCTTCACTATAGGGCGGTGCGGCAATATATAAATATTTATATTGTAGAACAACTCGTACTTGGAAAAGTTGGGAAAGGATGCAGACGGGGTGAAAACTATGGTGTAAATCATTGGAATGGGTAAATACCTGTGTGCCAAGTTCTGCTGGGTCATTACTGAATTACGTACACATACCGAGTTGCTTTGCTGTAACTGAGCCACCAGAACAGGGCAAATCTATCCATACATGATTCCTAGATCTGGGCCGCATAGGTTTCAAACCTTTCCAGGAGGGGCATCCTGGTTGGCAATGCATCCTCTGTATCAGTGAGGTTGGACCAGCTTTGGAAGAGCTGGGCTGACCTAGAAGTGTTGCTGGTGGGCCATTGTTTTTGAATGTCCAATAGGTTGAGGGTAGTGTGTCAAGATTTTTCCTCAGCCCAGAGGCCTTTCAGATGTACCCTACTGTCCGAACGTCTTCCCCATTGGCTAGTCCTCCTCAGCAAGTGGCTGGACTTGGGTGCGGACCAAAGCGCCATTTGGCCCTCCCTCCAGCCCACCTCCCTTTCTGTGGTGGTTGGCTGGTTCCCCCTAGAAGGAAGCCTCCCACAAGGCCCTGCTGGAGGCCTCTGATTATGTCGCAGTTGAGATGACCAGTCGGAGAGCACGGAGCAGCAGACAGGTTATTACACACACCAGTGGGCCGCTGGCACACGGCCCTCTTTGCTTCGGTAGTAAATGTGCCCGTTCTTATGCGCTAATAACATAAGACGGATGGGAACGCGGTGAGCGCCATTGCACCGGACAGTGAATCTCGGGAGCGCCTGAGGCAGTGGAGACCGAGATGGCCGGGTGCATCCTGCTGGGGTCTGCAATCTGATGAGGATCGTTGCATGCTCTAGTGCTGGCCTGTCGCCCATTCCATTGAGGGTCTTCTCGTTCTTCTGTAACGAGCTGCCCCTGCATTGCACTACAGTCCTACTCGACCCTAGCTTACTCGTGCACTGTAAATTGACCAGAAGTCCTGGATTGCCAGGATTTTCTCGGAATCTGGTTCTCTGCCCTCCCCCCGCCCAACTAAGCCCATCCTGGTTTGGTGAAAGGGAAGGTGACTGCTGAGAGTCTCAACACGACTGCACGGAATTAATAATTATTCAGCCGGCAACAATTACAAACCAAATGAACATCCGCGTGGCTTCAGCATGTTCCTGTGTCACTTCAGCAAGAGGTTTGACCTCGCAGGATGGGCTCGGACTCCCCAACATATCAGGCACTATTCACATGCATGAACTGCTTGTGCCAAAGAGACTAGGCAGGAAATGGGTTTGTAACAAGGCCTGTAATGACCATCCGAGCTAATGGTCCTTTGTTGTCAACATGTTTACCCTCCGTCAAAACGGCACCATGTATCTATAAGCTGTAGCTGTAATAGTAATACTGCGGGATCCCAGAAAGGTAGTATTTCAGTGTACTCCTACTCGTCCCTAGCCTGCTCCTGCAGTCCAGTGCAGGCCTACTCATCCCTAGCCTGCTCATAAATTCCAGTGTACTCCTAGTCCCTAGCCTGCTCCTGCAGTCCAGTGCAGGCCTACTCATCCCTAGCCTGCTCATAAATTCTAGTGTACTCCTACTCATCCCTAGCCGGCTCAAGCAGTCCAGTGCAGGCCTACTCGTCCCTAGCCTGCTCATAAATTCCAGTGTACTCCTACTCGCCCCTAGCCTTCTCATGCAGTCCATTGTCCCTAGCCTGCTCATGCAGTCCAGTGCAGGCCTACTCATCCCTAGCCTGCTCATGCTTTCCAGTGCAGTCCTACTCCTCCCTAGCCTGCTAATATATTCCATTGCAGGCCTACTCATCCCTAGCCTGCTCATGCATTCCAGTGCAGGCCTACTCATCCCTAGCCTGCTCATGCATTCCAGTGCAGTCCTACTCCTCCCTAGCCTGCTAATGCATGCCAGTGCAGTCCTACTCAACCCGAGCCTGCTCCTGCATTCCAGTGTCTCTAGCCTGTTCATGCATTCCAGTGCAGCCCTACTCCTCCCCAGCCTGCTCATGCATTCCAGTCCTACTCACCGCGAGCCTGCTCATGCATTCCAGTCCTACTCACCTCGAGCCTGCTCATGCATTCCAGTCCTACTCACCTCGAGCCTGCTCATGCATTCCAGTCCTACTCACCTCGAGCCTGCTCATGCATTCCAGTCCTACTCACCTCGAGCCTGCTCATGCATTCCAGTCCTACTCACCTCGAGCCTGCTCATGCATTCCAGTCCTACTCACCTCGAGCCTGCTCATGCATTCCAGTCCTATTCACCCCTAGCCTGCTCATTCATTCCAGTGCAGTGCTACCTGTCCCTCGCTTGCTCATTCACTCACTCCAGTCCCACTAGTCGCTCACCTGCTCATGCATTCAATGTGGTATACTCACCTTAGTCTTCTCATGCATTCCAGCAGTGTTGTCCTACTCGTCCCTAACTGGTGCATGCATTTAATTGCAGTGTAACTTCTCTAGAGCCAGATTATGCGTTCCAGCCCAGTCTCACTCCTTCCTAACTTGCTCATGTATTGCAGTGTGGATTCATTTCGGTTTCCCTACCAGCGCATGCATTCCAGTTCAGTCCTAGTTAGCTCAAGCATTCTAGTGCAGTTTTACTCCTGACCGGCTCATGCATTTCAAACAGTGATTAAGTGCAATATTTATTCTATTTAATATTTATTTATGTTTCCTCTCCTCTGCTTCGCACTTTCCACTCCCTCCCCTCCCCCCACCCCCTGCACTTCTCCCCCATTTTCCTTTCCCTTGCACTTGCGCTTTCTTAAATGTCACTGGGCCTAGTAAGATCGCTGTTTTCTGTTTTTTCTTTGTTCCCCTCCCTTTCTGCCTGGCCGTGCTCTGAAACACTTGTGTACGAGCGCAATATAAATAAAATATCATTTCATTTCAAAGCCACTTTTTCCTAATTGTCTCCTGTAGAGTATTGTGAACCTCCCAAACCGGCTTATGTAGTCCAATGGAGGCATCCCTCCTCCCCTAAACAGCTCATGCATACCAGCACAATGCCACTCCTCCCGAACTGGCTCAAGCATTCCACCACAGTCCTATTCCTCCCTAACTGTCCCCTGGAGTCTAGTGCAGTGGCATTCCCTCCTAAATTGCTTATGTATCGCAGTGCAGATTTCTTTCACTTTCTCTACCGGCTCATGCATTCCAATTCAGTCACCCTCCTCTGTAATTAGCTCAAGCATTCTGGTGCAGTTCCACCTGCCCCTAATTGGCTCATGCATTTGTAATGGTTTGAGAAGCCACCCTCGACACAGGGATTTCCTTGCCTCCCCACTCAAGGTGTTATGCAACAAACTGTTTAACAGATTCTTTTCATTATCTTCACTTTGTACAAATTTCACTTCAAGAAAAATTAAACTGATGACTAACCAAAATAATTATAAATGTAGTGTTCTGCGATTTTTAATTTTCCTGCAGGTTCAAAAAGCTAGCAGTAGGATTTTTCGAGATTGGTACAAATATATGGCAATTATAATTTTGCCCACACTTTGATTTTGGTTGTGATTTAGCTGGGTTTTTTTTTCAGACCTCCCCCCTTACTTTGGTCTGTTTTGGGGAAGCCGGACAGTAAAATTGGAATGATTTGGGGCGTTTTGGATTTCAGATCCCCTCCACTGACAGGCCTGTGTTGGGGAAGCTGGTTTAAAAATGTTGGACTGCTTTTAGAACAAAGACACCCATCTGCCTCAAAGAAGTCTGGGTCAGCAGGACAAAAACATTACTGTCTAATGGGGAATTACATTAATATTTTTAGTTAAATCGACTAAGGATCTACAGCTTTGTTCCCCCCACCCACTATAAACGGAAAGGATTTAAGGCAAGCAGACTGCCACACCTTTTGGATTCCCAGGGCTCAGTTCTACTTGCATAGAAAGCCTTTGTTTAAAGTTCAGGAAAGCCAGCTGCATCTCAGGACACTCTGGAAAGTTAGAGAAGGGGTCTGGTCGCTCCACTCTCAAAGATGGCCTCCTGCTCTCCACCATAGGACCCAGTCCGCTTTGAGGCCTTCCTAAAAATAGACCTCTCCACCCAGATGGACTCTCAGCAATCTCCTCTGGTGTTTCCTTACAGAAGTCAGGTGGTAAGTTTCAGCAGCCCTCCTGATGGTAAATTCCCCCAGCTCTCTCCCTCCTCCTGGTGCAGCCCCCCTTAAATAGCAGTGATGATGCCACCAATTTTACAATCTTGGAAGAACCCTGCCAGACTTCTTGCAACTAGGATCGGACAGTTGCCCTTCTCTCTCCTCCCAAACCCAGCCTCACAGTTAGGATTGGTTTAGCGGTCTGGAGAAACACATGGCAATTCCCATTTGTAATCGCTATTTGTTCTCCTTTCAAATGTTTGGCAAAAACTAGTTATGTATCAACTAGTAACTGCCGTAATATAAATGTTTTCCTTTTCAGATGATTGTGGGGCATTTAATCAAACAGCTGGGTCATCCCCATGTAACACAACTGTCTGTCAATTTTCTGCCATTTGCACAAGAAGCATAAAGGCTATGAATATGTAATCTATTAGCCATATTACTAATTTTTCCCTCCACCCGTTCACCAACTCTCATATTTGGAACCTTTTCAGATCATCTCTTAGATGGTCATTATAGTTCCTGGAGTCACAAGTGGATGAATTTTATATCCCCACAATCGCCTGGAAATGACATAAAAAAATAACACCTACACTTAATTAGTACGATTTATGGTTGCTGAGGGAAAGGTCTAAATGATAATAGTCTGTATAAATTAATTGTGAATCTTCATGTGGGACAAATGGCCATTCTGCTGCCTTCAGGCCGTATGGTCTCACTGGGTCAGCCTGTAACCCAAATTTGTATTATTCTCTTTGTGTTTGCAGCTTTTTCTTTGCATTTGGTTGCTTCGGTTTTCACAGATTTTGGTCCTGCTCCAGCCAAGGGGAACTTGTTCTGCAGCAACTGCCTTCAGAGCAAGCCAGTCTGGGGGAACACTGGTTTTCCACAACTTGTTAGCACACTTTATTGCAGTTGGTAACTAGATGAGAGATGTAACGTCCAGACTGGCAGTGGGGGGAGGGGGGATTTCCATGTGAAGTTTGCCCACAGCCAGCAAAAAGGGATTGCCTTGGGTTGACATTTTTCCATGAAAACATGGCTTTTCAAATGTCACCGGTATGTTGTATGTGAAACATAATCTACGTTAATTTTTGTCCAAACGCACCATGTCTTTTTCCCTGACATTTTCAGCAGTGGTATATTTTCACACTTAATCTGCAGATACACATTTCAAGCTGTTTTTGGGGTCAGTGTTGAAAAATTAACTTTTCATGTGAAAGGAACTTATGTCTGGGGCCTTTGAATGCACCCCACCCATTCCACTGCAGTCTCATTCCTCCCTAACTACTTCAAGCACACTGGCGCAGTCTCAATCCAAACTGGCTTGTGCATTTCAGCCAGAGATTCCAATGCAAAGTCACTTCTTCCTAATTGGGTCCTGCATTTCAGTGCAGTCCTCACCCTTCCTTGTATTTAAGTGAAGTGTCCATTTTCTCGAACCAGCTCATGCATTCTGTCAGTCCTACTCCTCCAATACTACACCCCTGTAGTCTAGTGCAGTCTCACTCCTTCCGAACTTGCTCATGAATTGCAATGCTGAGTTTAGTTTTATTTGTAGAGCGCGAATCCAACCCTGAGGCATCTGGGCGCTATTCGTACATGTTACAATTATAGAGGTAAACATAAAGCATGATCAAATCGTTATAAACATACAAAATTTACAAATGTACATACAATATATTCAGTTAAAACAAGGAAATGACTGTCAATTGACCCTAGTGAAGCTGAAGCAGAGGCAGTATCTGGATTTACATATATACAGTGTGTACTTGCATATTTGAGCTATTTCTTTTTCATTAACCAGCTTATGCATTCCATTGCAACCTCACTCCCTGCGAACCGGTTCATGCGTTCCAGCCAGGGGTGCCACTGCACGTGACACTTTTCTAACTGGGCTCTGTATTCTAGTGAGGTAGTATTACTCCTCCCTTGATGGTACACGCGTTGCAGTGCAGAATCACTCCTGCATAACTGGCTCACGAGTTAGTGCTGGCTCACCCCTTGCATTTATTGGTAACCTGTATGTCATTTTGTTCTCACACATTCAGACCATCTCCTTTCCAGTTTGTTTTCCCCTCATCCCTTAATGATTGGGCTCATTCAGCTATGCTAACCTTTTGTAGCCGCTCGCCTGGTACCTTTGTTGCTAGTGCCCTTCACCTCATGGCATCCCAGATGCCCTACATCTTTTAAAATCTCAGATGTTCTGCACCTACCAGACGTCCTGCACCTTACTATGCCTCTCCACTGCTATGTTTCCCTCCCCCGAGTGCAATCTCACTTGTTTGCCTTTGTCCAGTGTGCCGCACCATGCATTTTATGACTGGCGTCGTAGACCTCAATGGTCTTTTTCATGCTACGTCACTTGTGTTATGCTGATTTATACCACACACCACTACCACCCAGGAGCGGTCTCCAGGCACTCCACATTTCAGCGTATGCCGTTGTTCTTTCTGTAACTTCTGTACTACACTTTAATTGGATCTCCCTCATTCTCCATTACGGCTGTTGTATACTTCAATAGTGTCACACATCCCCCTCCATCACTGGTTCATTGCATCGATGAGGTGGCACACGTGCCCAGTGGTGCAATTTCACATGTCTGCTCTGCTACCGTTAGTGTGAACGCTCTCACACTCAATGGGTTTCTTTACCACACGTCCGTGGTTCTACATTTTACGACATGGGGCCTCATTACAACCTTGGTGCTAAGTGCACCAACTTTACCACCATGGTGTAAACTCCGTTTACACCATGGTGGATGGCGGATTTACCGCCCCATTCCAAGGTGAGTGGGGCGGTAAATCCCCATTTCCCATTTTCCCTTCCCCATTCCCATTTTTGCCCCGTAAATTACGGTGCCGTAATTAGCACCAAGGTGCCTTAGCACCATGGAACTTAACGCCTGCAAAAAGCAGGCGTTAAGGTGGGAATCAGGCGTTAAGGGTTAACGGTGGCGTTAACCCTTAACGCCTGAGTTGTAATGAGGCCCCTGGTCTCAATCGTTTACACCATGACAGCACTCCTGTCCATCGATGTCTCAATCCTTTTTCATGGGCCACTGCATAGAGTTTCACTGAACACACGCAGTGCAATTGCTTGACTAATTTCCCATATCCTTGATCTTGTCCATTTTGCGAGACCTTAACCAGTTGGGTAAACGCGTTCCCACAATCCTACTCTCCAGTGGCACCTTACTTACTACTCACATAATTGTCCCAGTGGGTATCACGGGAGTATCATGTACGTTCTACATTGGTGGTGGTCTTGGTATTGAAGGAGCCTCACTTGTACCTCACTGGTCTCGATGCACATTGCTGGGCTGGTGTAAGTTAGTAGAGTCCCCCTCATACTGCACTCGACTCGTCTTGTATAATTCGGCAGAATGTCACTCCTGCTGTGCACCGCTCCTCTTGAATAATCCATTGAGTCTCATTCGTGATGCAGATCACTGGCCTTCTGTAATTTAGCTGAATATCACTCTTGCTGCCACATCTGGTCTTGAACATTCTATCATAGTCTCACTCGTGCTGCACATTGTTGCGCTGACATATTTCAGTGGCATCTCGCTCATACTGCACATCCCCATTCTTGTATATTCCAGTGGCGTCTGTTAGGCGCAAGGGTCTTCCTGCATCCAAACTCCAACCCTCTTGAAGTGAGGATCAATCCATCATGTTCTGCGGTTGCGTGGCTTTTGCCTACACGGCTGGAAGTTCGGCAGAACACTCGAGGCGAAGAGCCGGAAGCAGACCGATTCTACTTCCGGTTTGCACTGTATTTACCATGGCAAGCGGCGGCTGAGAGGCAAGTCTTTGCAACAGCTGACTCTGCTAGTTTCCAGACTGACCCACTCTCCAAGACTTGGGTGTTTTCACAGATGGGGCTTTTTAGGAAGCCTAGGCCTTCATAGTTAATTTTACATTCTGTTCTAGTACATATTCAACCATAAGAATATGTTTTCGAGCTAGTGTGCTCTCGTGCAAGATGGGGAATGAAGCATTCAGCCCTGGTCTAACTCGGCCCGGTAAGCTATTTCTAGATTCCTTCAGGGTGGTCTCTATTAAAAACCTGCTTAACCCTTCTCATTTTGCTTCCTTATAGATTCTACCCACGCCTGGTGGTTCCTAGAATATCGCAGAACTACTTAACAACCCACCATATGGGACAAACGTTTTGGGATTGTCCTAGCTGGGTGGGCCATTCTCATCCTGCAACTACCTGCACACCAGGGACTTTCATCTGGGCATGGCAACATGCGGTTGAGACCATGAGCCGCACTGGGGACGGATTATAAATGCGGTTGCTTAGGTAAACTTCAGTCCACAGGCTATGCACGGTTCATAGTGACTTTGCACTGCTGAAAGTGGCTTTCCACAGTTCATGAATCAGGGTTTGTGTCAGCAGTGCAAAGTCACTTTGCACCGTGCAAAAAATGATATCCATCGGGCCCTATACATTTTGTTGGGAGGCAGATAAAGGCCCCTCCCTCTTACCTTGCTCCTGTTCCCCAGATATCCTGCTTCAAAAGCTTCAAAACCCTGACGCCATTACTTAATCTTGCTGTCTCTCTCGAAGAACCACCATCCTTTTAAACGCGATGGCTGTAAGCATTGACTGCTTGATACATTCAATGAAACTGAACGCAATGATCGCAGTCTCAATCGTGTTTCATTTTTCCACACAAAGGGTCACCCTACTTTTGTAACAAACCTGAAGAAGACTGTACGGACTCTGGATGCTGAAAAATGTTCAGATTTATTTAGAAGCAAGCTTGGTGCAAGAATGTTTGAATTCCTGGGCACCTCCTCTTGGTGCCAGATTTTACTTGATTCGTGCCAAAATGGTGCCACCTGGTACTGAACTGCTGGTGGTGGGTGCTTGGGTAGCCCCCTAGAATGGTCTTCTTGTTGCACCGGCTTTACTACATGTTGCTCTTGCAAACATTTCACGAAACACTCCTGCTGTTCAATGACCACAGTATCTTCATTTCATCGAAAATAGTTTCCTATAATGCCACACCATCGAATTATATTCAACGAAAAGCACCACCATCGAATTACCTTTTCATTGACTTTAATTCGATGGTGTTATCGAAATAAATTGACATTAATTGGGTTTTAAAAAAAAAATAATGGGTTAGGGGTTTGGGTTAATGTTAGATTAAGGGTTAGGGTTGGGGTGTTACAGGGGGGAACTCTTCCCCCCTCCCCCCCAATATACAAAAAATCATTAAAATGTTACAAGGAGCTGGCCAGTGTCAAAATTTCAGCACTGGACGGCTTCATGTAACGTTTTAACATTACAATAAAATGCATTGAAATGCTATCTTTTACATGTAAAAGCGCATTTCCATTGAAACTAGTCCATTTATATTCTCGATGGACTAGTTTCGATGGAAAGGCACTTTTACATATATAAAAGATAGACTGTCGATGCTTTGGTAAACTATGCTTTTTTTTCCAATGGTGTGGCATTTCGATGCTTTTTTTTCGATGCAATGACGAGGCGCTAGCGTGATCTACACAATGGATCTACCTTATTTCATTCATCCTCTGTTGCTTCCACTCTTATTTTTCTTCGGTTTTGACCTCCACTTTCTTTTATGAGAGAGTCCCTTGATGCCCCATCCTGCACCTCTCTGCCAACCATACCTTTCCTCTTTCACCTCGGTCTGATTTTCACCACGTCTCCAAAATTGAAGTTGGGCGATGTGCTGTTACTCAATGTACCAGTTGTAGGAGGTGTCCGGTCAAAGGATCGAATTCAAAGGATCGACGGGTCAAAGGATCGACACAAAAGGATCGACGGGTCAAAGGATCGAATTTCTATTTTTTGTAACTATTTTTTGGGGGTTTTCATTTAGGGAAAAAGTGGTTTTTACCACAAAAACAGGGGTTGGGGGGGGGGGGACACCCCCACCCCCCAAAAAAAAATGTGGAGAAAAAAAGAACAAATAAATTTGATCCTTTGACCCGTCGATCCTTTTGTTGTCGATCCTATGACCTACAACCGTTGTAGGAAACTACATATTCCCCTATACTGCAGCAGTAAGCTCTTTGTTTTTCTTTTTTGCATTTTTTGTTGTTGCTTTTTTAAAGAGTTCTCTCGGCTGCCTGCTGTGCCATTCAACACTTGTTAACTGCCTGGAGTAACCTGCCTGAATATCCTGTATTAACCAGTGACAGAAATTGGGTGACTTCTAGAAATTGCAGAAGCGATCATGTGCTTATTTCTGAATTGTCTGTAATGTGCATTTCATGATGCATGATATGGCATTGATAACGCACCTGTACACAAGTATTCAAGGGAGGGAAGACCAAGGGAAAACAAGACAAACTATCGCACTAGGCCTTGTCATTCGGATTGTGCAAGTGTGACAATGCGAAGTGCAGGGCGGAAGTGCAAGGGAGAGGGTTTGAGAAGTCTGATCACTGCAGCACTTTATTCAGAGCTTGCAAGTAGGGCAGCATGGCTCTGAGTAAGTGTGTTGGGTGTCCTGACCCACGTTTAAGCTATCCTGCTACAACATTTGGTGCTGTGGGCTTAGGAAATTCAAGATGGCGGAAAACCCACATGTGCGCCGAAATCCAGGAAAGCTGCGCAGTTTGTGCGCCCACCAAAATGGTTGCCTCACTTGCCACCCACCAGTGCGAGAATGAAAGGCCGGGTTGCCAAAGGAAAAACAGTAGCGCCGGTTAGCTTCAAAGCGCTTTAAAACCACCATTGGACTACCCGCACAGTAGTCTGAAACCATTGGGAATGGCAATGCTGATTGCCAAATGCAACCTAGAAGTGTGGGGAATTCATTTCTTAAATCCCAAAAATGGGTGCAGTACCAGTACTCACCACTATCCAAAAGCCGGCGTTTTAAAACCACTCTGTGTGTTTCTGAAGGCAAGTCAAAATGCCTATTTCTAACAGTGCAACATGTGCAAAATATTTACTGAACACCAGCAGACATTGGCAGAATGGAGTTTTGTGTGCCTACAGAATCTGGGAAATGAAGATCATAAGACAAGGTTTATAACAAGACTGGCTGAGCTGTGGATTGCAGCAGTTTAAGTTGCACTGGATTTAAAGACACTAAAATCGAAAATGTTTAGATTAAATGAGTGACCTATGTTTGGTGTCACATGCCTTTGTAATTGTTTAAATGTCATAGTTTTGCACTTAGAATCAGCATTCTAGCTGCATGTGTAAAATTACAAGTTATTTTAAAAGCAACAAAAAGTTAGCTGAAAGTCTGGCTTAAGGAACTTGATTCTGCCTGGCAACTACCCCCTTCAGCAGTGAAACTTGAGTCACCACTGTGTTCCCAGGCCAACCTTCCTTTTGCTGCCCAAGCTAAGGATATGCCATCTATCTGATAATTGAATTATCTGTGCTCTGCAAGAGAGTGAACAAAGCCCTCTTCACTCAGGCAAAGGTTTTTATTACCGCAGTCGTAAATTGTAGCTTCCTCTTGGCAGGAGCTGGGAGGAGCACTGCCTGTGAGAGCAAGCTGGCTTGGCAGAACTGGAAAGAACCAGAAATTCAACCTTGTGCTGAGGGTAAACCACACCCCTTTGGAGCCAGAACATAACTTTAAAAAGATGAATAACTCATAGAGCGGACATGTGAAAATTTTATAAATGATACCATAATTCTTGTGATTTTTCTGCCCACAGTTTAAGACGTGGTAGGAACCGGTGGTATGCTCAGGGGGGTTTTAGCGGAAAAGTGGATATTACTCTAAATGTGTGCATGTTAAAAATCTGAAACTTCATCAGTTAATGTCCCTACCCCCTGCACACATGTATGTAAAGTTGGGTCCATGTCGGAAATTGGAAAAGCAGTTAAAAAGTCAATTATGTACACTCTTTGAATGCAAGCTCCGAGAATGAGCAGATTTGGACATAGACATGGCTAAATTCAGCCACACCATGTATATGTAATTTTAAACAAATGTGTACCTGTGCAAATATGTTTTTAGGTCAGATATAGATTGTGTGTAAAGTTGACAGGGGTGGGTTCTCTGTATCATAAACAGACCTCATCCTGATGACACTTCATTTCATTCCCCCAATCAAGTAAGAAATGGAAGTTTGACCAATTAGAAGCTGAGAGAGAGGTAGGGTCAGTGATGCTAGAACACACCCACATTCTAAACACATAAAAGCAGACAGACAGGACAGATAGGACATTCAATTTCATCTGCCGCTGGAAGCCCTGCCGGAAAAATCCATACTTACCTCCATCAAACTCCAGAAAGCCAAACTAGAGACTTCAATCTATCCAGAGCAGAGACCAGACCAGAGAGAAAGCAGTGCTGTGCCTAGCAGAGACCAGACCAGAGAGAAAGCAGTGCTGTGCCTAGCCGAGACCAGAC
Organism: Ambystoma mexicanum; assembly: GCF_040938575.1. Classification (NCBI taxonomy): domain Eukaryota; kingdom Metazoa; phylum Chordata; class Amphibia; order Caudata; family Ambystomatidae; genus Ambystoma; species Ambystoma mexicanum. The sequence goes on along the minus strand of NC_090934.1, from coordinate 305,012,051 downwards.
CAGGCGCTGTGAGCAGAATCCGGAAAGACCTGACCAGACTGAAGATCGTGACCAAGTCGCTTTCCTGTTTAAAATCTCTTGTGAGTACCGCCAAACTGTACCAAACCAATCTCTTAGTTTAAATTCATCTAATTCAATCTATTTAACCTAAGTAGAACTGCCTCCTAGCTGTCACCTGTCAATTCTAGTAAAATTTGTCACTTGTCAAAGTGTGCGTTTAAAATTGGCAAAACCAAAAACGACCTTTACTAAATTGCTCATATCTCCGCAACCGTTTGGGCTAGAGACTTGCAATAACTTTCATTTGGAACCTGAGATCCTAGGCTTTCCTAGGACCCCAAAACGGTAGAGATAGTCCTTGCGGTTCCTCTGTAATAGCGCTCGGCGCATCCGCGAATTTTGCCGCGATTTGCAATTTCTTCACATGTAAAAAATCAGCTGCTGCTTGCTTTCCATTTGCCAGAAATTCGTTTAACGTGCTAACTATCCCTGCATCATTGCTAGTGTGAGCCTGGACTAATATTAACTAGATACCACTCACCCTGAACCTCTGAAAGGGAATTAAAAAGCATTTCCAGCATATTTCTCATCCATTGCCAGCACATATCAAAGCAGTTGGGCCTGTGTTTTCAAAACTCCTATCTGTTTTCTGTAAGCCTGCTGGGATTGAACTGAATCACATTTGATTGCCTTTCTGAGAACTGTGTGTTTCCTTCCATTTCCTTGCCTTGCATCAAGGGGGGGGGAGGGAATTGCCAGAGAAAAGTGATTACATTGTTTTGTTGAAATCATATTGAGTATTTCTATACTGCATTTCATTCATTCAACCTTGCATCCATTTGAACTCTATAAAGCATTTTGTACCACATTATACTTTTGTTCCTATTTACCAGTGTGCTATTCAATTATTAATTTATTATAAAGCGTGATATATATATCTATTTTAAATTATCAAATAAACCTTTTAAACTTGCAAAACAGAACTACTTCTTGGCTCAGTGGGGTCAGGGGGATTCCAAGAGAGGGGTGTTATACAAGGGTAGTCATCCAGAACGCATGAACTGGACCTAAAGATATATCAATAAGGGTTTTCATTCAGTATTCTAGACTAGGCGTTAACTTGGCTGTAGTGCTGAATTGAATCCTCTTACACAGTGGGGGCTCGTCCGGGATGTTGGGTTAGATTTACCATTTGTGCAGATTAATACAGTGTGCTAACTGACGGGATACATACATCCAGTCGGATCACCACGCTGCATTACGCTGTGAAGCATTCCTCAAAAGGGACACTCCAAGAAAAGTTCTGTTCTGCAAAAATAAAATACAAACTTCTGTAAGTCAGGACAGAGACCAATCTCTAGAATGACGACCTTAGTAGACATGAAAATAGCCAGAGAGCACCTCTTGCATAAGCTATTTGTGAGAGGTGAATGGACCGAACAGGGCCAGGATGTGTGGTTGCAGGCCATCACACAACAGGTCACTGAAACAGGGTCAGACGTATATAGAGATCAGGGTCCCTTACATGTGGCCCTGAGTGAACTATATATGGCTCCTAAAGCCAAAGAGGAACACAATAAGATTGCCAGGATAGCAGCATACCTGTACCTATATATGGGAGACATGCAGGATAGATGTGCTGAAAGCCAAAATCTGGCAAATAGGCAACAGATGGCATTACAGAAGGCCCAATCTGATCTGGACTCTTCTGAGCAGAGGCTGCAGAGGAGCCAGGAGGCAGAAAATACTAGTAGGCAATATATCATTAAAATAAAAGAGGATATGGGCATCCTACAACAGGAAAAGACAGACCAGGATACCCGATTTCTGGCCCTGCAGAAGGAGCACCAAGACAGTTTGGACTCCTTACTGCAGAGCCAGAAAAAGCTGGAGCAACAATTAGACTTTAACAGGGCATGCACGGAGCAGGTAGCCACCCTGCAAAGTCATCTAGATAGAGTGAAGGTAGAGAGCAACAAGCTGATCTTGAAAGACCTGGATACCCAGGCAGAGTTTGATGAGGAGCGCCAAAAAGCTGGTGCCTTCCAAAGGCAAAGGGACGACCTGGCGGCACAAATGCAGGCTCTTAGTCAGGAAAGAGACGCCTTAGGCCAGGAAGTCTGCCATTTAAAAAGAAAAATGGAAGAAAATCACCTGGCCCTCCAGGGGCTGGGAGATCTCCAAAAAGAAAACCAGAACTTGGTAGAGCACACCAGAAGGGTGGAAGATGCTCTAGCAAGAAAGGAGCAGGCCAATAGGGACATTGCCCAGGAGGTAAACCTCCTGCAGCAAAGACTGGCCCAGTTCTCCAGGACCAACCAGGAAGCACAGAGGGAAAATGAGGCCCTCTGTCAACACAATGATAGGCTCCAACAGCAGGTAGCGATGCAGGAGAGACTGATAGAGTCGAGTAAGGCCTTAACTGAGGAACCGAAGGCACAAATGCAGGCTCTTGCATTGCAACAGGGAGCAGGGGCGGATAGAGATGAGGTTCGCTGGGAAATGGAAACTCCGGAGCATAACCTCAGGAGCCCTAGTACCAGAGGCCCTCATACCTCTCAGTCCCTGGACTCTGCCACCCCCATGTCCCCTGGCGCACATGAGCACAGGGCCACAGGGATGGCAGATTACTATCCAGCCAGAAGCATGGGGCTCATAGGCCAGTACCATCCAGGAATGGAGGGGTGGGCATCCGGGTATGGGCACCCAAGTACAATACAGTTCAGTGGGGAACCCCAGGAGAGTAGGCCCATTAAGGGCATCCTGAAAACCTCTGCCCAGTTAGGTCAGTGGAGGGGGTACCCATCAAATCCTGACAGCAAGGAGGAATCTGAAGACTCCTCTGAACTGCGCAGGACACAGGAGACCAGGTCCCCACATTCTGCCAGCCATTCCCAGGCTCGCAGAATCCGGGAAAACCTGGAAGAACAGACGGGAACCTCTGGGAGCAGTGCCTCTGAGTCCGACGAAGAATGGACAAGGGTTACCCGAACCAAAAAGGCCAATAAGGCAAAAAGGGCCTTGCTCAAGGACCCCTTAAAGCAGATTAAGGCGATCAGGAGCGTCATCACGCCTTACCATAAGAACGCTAAGTATTCTGTTTGGGAGCACTTAGAGTTGTTTGAACAAATGATGGAGACTTTTCATTTGAAGGACAGCCAAAGCTGTATTCAATATGTAAAGTGGACCTTCTCCCCGGAATACTCCAGTTTCTTTGCGGGGCTGGAGGACCAAAATCATTTAAGATGGTCCACCTATAAGGCGGCCATCCTGAAACATTTTTCTGTTCACAGAAATCCTCAAGAGGCTCGCAAGGCAGCCTACAATTTGCAATGTGGGGAGGATCAGGCCCCACAAGAATTTGTGCAGGAGTTAAAGCGTGCTTTTGCACAGACCACCAGAAGGGTGCGCACAGACAGTCGAGAATTCGTTAATACATTTTTTCATGCCTTGCCCAAATATATCATGACCCAGCTCGTGAGGGATTTTCACGAGAAAAGATCTTTAGACTGGGTCATTGAACAGGCTACCCGGATCTATGAGGTGCAGAAACCGATAGATAGCAAAAGTAATGCCCAGAAAAACCCCAAAGCCAACAGCACCCCTGCTGCTGCCAAGGTGGCAGAGGTAAAGGTCACCCCCGTTTTGGATTTGGAGATGGGGGGGCCTAAAAACCTGCCTGCACCTAATAATGCTAGGCCCAGGAGGTCCTCGGGTCAGTCACAGACAGGGAGCCAAGGAGGCAGCCCCACAAATGGGGTCCCTCGCTCTCCTGATTATGTAAGTCCCCGTTACAAGGGAAATCGACCCATCCTGGGTTATGTGTGGACTCCTCCAGCCCAAGGGGGGGGGATCCAGACAAGCACCTAACCCAGGGAACCTCCCTCCAAACTTCCCACAGGAGGGCAGAAATTTACCAAACCCTGGGCAGAACTTTTTCCCCAGATATCCACCCGACTTCCAACCCCAAAATCATCCATCCTTCTTTCCCCAATTCCCCGAGCCCAGACCACTGAATCCGGGAGAGGGGAGGCCAAGGGTGGAGGGGTACCCAAATCTTCCCAACCAGGGGTACTACCAAAGAAGGGACAGCTACCCTTCCCGGGATCAGCCCAGGGGAGAAAACAGGGCCCCGTATCAGCCTGAGCGGGTTTCCCAGTTAGAGCGCCAGGTTCAAAACATGGCGCGGGATCTGGGTCACATACTGAGGGCTCAGCAGAGCCCTCAGATGGGCGTGCCGGCGCAGAACGCACCCAACTCTGGACCTGGTGCTCCAGAACAATGACGGGGGCAGCACCCCGATAACTCACCGGTTCCCAGGGAGGAGGCACAAAGGGAAGGGGGGTGTAAAGCCTTGGAGGAAGCTTCCTTCCTCACTTGTAAACAGCCCCTGGAAACCCAGGAACCGGAAACGAAATCTCTTGCCCCTGAAAGTCTGCCTCCTAAGGAGAAGAGGGGGGGTAGGAGAAACAAAAGACCCAAACAGACTCAGTTTGAGGAGGAGGTACAGATCTTCCAATTTGAGGGAGAGGGATCCTCAGAGGATCCTGGGAAAAGGATCTTCTCCTTCAGAGAGGGGGGAACTCCTCCCAAAGAAAAATGGGTCCCTAGGGATGCAAATCCAGACTGGGGAGATGTGGAGACTGAGCTACCGCCGCCCACCATCTCATCCCAGAACCAACAGCAAGAAAATCCCCTGGTTCAAACCCATCCTGGTGAATGCCTCCAAAAAGGGGGGGGCGGCCCAGAACCGGAGCCAGGGGAACCCACAATGGCCCTGATCTCCAGTTGCCAAATTTTTCTTTCAGATTCCCAAGGCTCTCCACAGAATTCTGCCCAAATCTCTTCGCTAGCAATGTCCAAAACCAGAAAGTTAGCCCACCAGTTGTCCAAAAATGTGCATTATCTGTGCCCCCTTGAGGAGAAGGAGGGAAGATATTATGCCCCGGTACAAGTACAGGGGCAGGGTACAATCTCAGCACTGGTGGACACTGGATCTCAAGCTACCCTTCTGTCCAGAAGGGCCTTTGACGAACTGAATGCAGGAAGGGGAGAGAAGTACCAAATTCCTCTCACCTCACTTCCTGGACAACTCCAGAACTTTGACGGGAAGGAAATTCCCGTCGAGGGGACGGCAGACTTGGACATTAAGATCGGGCGACATAAGTTGAAACACCCGGTCATAGTTGTGACCCCAGAGGGCACCCCTTGTTTACTAGGGAATGACCTCCTGAGAAGGTTGTCACCCCTAATAGATTGCGTAAACAAGGTCCTCTGGACTCAGACTAGCCGACCCATAAAATTAAAACAGAGTGTCAACCATGTTAGTTTAAACGGCACATGCCACATGGTTGAACAAAAATCTGACCAAGTAGAATTTCACTTCCAGAACAACCAAATTCCAGACGTGACGGTAATAGCAGTAGGACAACAGACTGGTGATGGGGGGTCCTCTCTATTTCTGAAAATCAACCTTCCTTCCAGTCTAAAGTGGTATTCCACGCTGGAAGGAAACACTCTGAAATTCTATACTAATCCACAATCAGAAACTCCCACTCCTACAGTCCAGAAAGATGTGAAATCAGCTCAGAGCCTGGCTGAGATTCAGCAAATTGGAGAGCAGTTGTTCATCCCTGTTCAGTTAAATGATGGGAAGGACTCTGTTCTCGCTCGAGTGTGTGTGAACAACGGTAAGAGCTTCATCAGCGAAGCCATGTTCCGCCAACTCCCAAAAGATCCAGCCATTCCCACCTTCAAACTGATAGACAAATGGGAAATGGACCTGGAAGCACCTAATTCCAAACATCTCCTGCCAAGCAGGTGTATGCTCAAAATCTCCATTGGCAACAAGAGCATAGTCCACAATTGTTGGGTCGTGCGAGACGTCCCTGCCGCCTTTTACTTAGGCAGTGACATTCTCAATCGCTTTGCCATTAGTTTGGACCTAATAAACTTCAAAGCTTGGTCCCGATTAACGGATAATCCCATGAGCTTTGATGATCCAGAAAAAGCATTTAGGTCAGCTCAATTGCTACCTTATGCCGTTGAAATTCAGGTTAAAGAGGAAGTCACCATCCCAGAAAGGACCCGACAATTCTCCCTGGAAGTGAAAGTCAAAAGGGGACAAGAGTTGAAAAACCCTGATGCTTACATACATCTAAATGCTTCTCTCCAACAGCAAGGGTTGGGGGTAAACCCAACTCCATTAGTCAACATAGAACATGACACCATTCCAATAGAGGTGGATAACAGCGACTTAAAGAGTATTACTCTAGCCGCAGGCACCATTGTTGGAATGGCGGTTGATGACCGACATTTCTCCATTGATCTTGTAAATGAACTGTTAGGACCCATCCCCAAGGACTGTTTTGACAGTGACAGTGATGACAACGCAACACCAGACAGGATTTTTACCCGGCATGGGGGGAACTTCCTGGTGTACACTTCCTGCCCCTATGGTAAGGAAGATGTGACTTGTGACTTCAGGAGGGATGAGGTGATTTTCCAGGTACATGAGGGCTGCCTTTCCCACCTGAAGCCTCCGGTCCAAATCAGCACTCTGACCAGGGACTTCTCCACCCAGTTGGAGGAGGCCGCTGAGATAGCCAAACCAGAAGTCGTTCCAGGCTTCAGGCAGATGGTGGAAGAGAGAGTCAACCTAGCTGATGCCTGTGTGACTCTGGAACAAAAGCAAAAGTTGAAACAAGTTTTCTTGGATTTCCAAGATCTCTTTGCGGTAGACTCATATGACTGTGGTCGCACCGACATCCACACCACAACAATCCCCACGGACCCTGGCATGACTCCAGTGTTTGTGAAGCAATATCGCTTGCCTCTCGCATCAATGGAGTCCCTTACTGAAATAATTAAGAACCTTGAGTCCCGGGGAATAATCCGTCCAGTCCACAGCACCTTCAATAATCCGGTGCTGGGAATATTGAAGCCAAACGGCCAGTGGAGACTCTGCGCTGACCTCAGGGAGCTCAACAAACGGGTCCACACTTCCCGATGGCCTCTTCCCTACATTGACCAAGGGCTGGCCCAGATTCAGGGGTCACAGCTATTCACTGCAATAGACCTGACCAATGGATACTGGACCGTGCCTGTCAGTAGGGAGGACCAATACAAGCTGGCTTTTACCTTTGGGGGCCAGCAGTACACATGGACCCGGACTCCCTTCGGATACCTTAACTCCGGTAATGAGTTCAATATTTTCCTACATAAGGCCATGCCCGACCTGGGTACGAGGGGTAACCTGGCTTATGTAGATGATGTCCTCATCAAAAGTTCATCTGTGGAGGAACACATAGCAGAGATCCGTTATGTTCTGACACAGTTGAGGGCCGCCGGAGCAAAACTTTCCTTTCAGAAAGCACAGTGGTGTAGAACCCGTGTTAATTTCTTGGGGCATGAGATTACTCCTCAGGGTCTCTGTCCCCAGGAAAAGAAAGTGGAAGCACTTCAGAAACTGAAAGACCCCACAACTCTGCGGGAACTAAGGAGCCTCCTTGGACTGACTAATTACAGCAGAAAGTTCATTGAGGGCTACGCAGAGATCACCAGACCCCTGATTCATCTCTTGAAGGGGGGGGTCAAGTGGGAATGGGGTCCAGAACAAGCCGAGGCAGTAAAACAACTCAAAAGAAGCCTCTCACAAGCGCCCTGCCTAGCTTACCCTGTCAGAAACAAGGAGTTCTTCCTGGAGACGGGGTTCTCTAATACGTGCTTGACGGCAGTATTATACCAAAAGCATGACAAGGTCAATAAAGTAATCTCCTATGCGAGCAAAACTTTATCCTCTGTGGAGGAAAAATTCAACGATTGTGAGAAGGCACTCCTGGCAACGGTGTGGGCATTGAAGAATTACCGCCCGTTTATCCAGGGGGAACACATCATAGTGGAGACTCCACACCAGCCTCTGCAATATCTCCAAAGTGACAGAATCCGGGCCGGAAATGTGAGTAATTCCCGAATTACTTCCTGGATTCTGTCAATGCAAGGCTTTCCTGTGGAGGTCAGATATGGCCAAAACAAGAAGAGTCCACTCGCGCAAGGTCTGGCTGACTTGCATGATTGTGCCAGAGAAAACTGTCTCGAGGACGAAAGTTTAAAAATAAAGGACAACATGGAGGGATACCTTAATTCCCCCCACAAAGTCTTTGAAGAAGACAAGTGTGAGGGAATGCCCACTGTGTATGTGGATGGATGCTCTTACCATGTTGACAACAACGGGGAGAAAGAACTGGTGGCCGGCGTAGGGAATGCATGGGTGAATGAGTCCCCAGAACCCTCCGCTGGATACAAAATTGGTCCCCGAAGTAGTCAGGTGGCAGAATTGATGGCTGTGCATCAGGCCATCCTCACTGCTGTCCAGCATCAACTCCACGAACTGGTCATAATCACAGATTCGGATTATGTACGGAACGGGTTCGTGGAGCACCTGGTTAATTGGAAAACCAGAGGCATGTTATGTGCTAACAACAAACCGTTGAAACATGGGAAGTTGATCCAAAACATTGATGATCTGGTCACCTCGAATGGGATGACCATCTATTGGAAGAAGATCAAGGGTCATTCCAAAGTAGAGGGACCAGACAAAACTGGAAATGACTTAGCTGATCAGCTGGCCAAAACCGGGGCCATCCAAGGGGATCTAATGGAGATTGAGTCCCTGTTGGGGGAAATCCAGGTCACTGCCATCACTAGGTCCCAGACAAATGCTCACAACGACCTTTCAATTGCACAATGGAGTAAGGAGACCCCTGATGCTGATTTGATTACTGCTCAGAAGGGGGATCCAATTATTGGTAAATTTTACCAGCACCTTGAGGACCCTGAGAACTTTCCCCTGACGGATACCGATTACATTGGGAAAGAGGACCTAAGAGTGTTGATGAAATGTCCAAAAATGTTCCGGATCCAAGACGGTTTGTTGGTAAGGAAATCCAAAGCTGGCCACGATCAGTGGGTGGTTCCTACCTCATTCCGAAGCCTGATGTTAAGTCACGCCCATGATGCGGCCACTGCCGGTCATAGGGGGTTTCACACAACATTGGAAATCTTAAGAGAGGTTGCATACTGGCCACACATGGGCCAGGACCTCAACCAATATTTGAAGGGTTGTCTTGTGTGTGCACAATTTCAGCCGACATCCCTCACACACCGGGCGCCTTTACAAAAGAGGGGAATGACACTGCCATGGTCAGATTTACAAATCGACTTTGTAGGCCCTGTGATTCGCTCGGCTAGGGGGAATAAGTACATGTTGACGGTGACATGCTTGTTTACCAAGTGGGTGGAATGTCTCCCAGCCCCAAATTGCAAGGCAGAAACTGCAGCTGCCTTGATGATTAACCACATCTTTTCCCGTTTTGGTCTACCTCAAAGGATTGAGTCAGACAGAGGTAGCCACTTCACCAGTGAAGTAATGACAAAGATGTGGGAGATACTGGGGGTCAAGAGAAAGCTGCATATTGCTTACCGGCCAGCTTCTTCTGGGGCAGTAGAGAGATATAACCGGACAATTGTGAGCATATTAAAGAAGTTTGTGGCAGATTCTGGGCCAAGTTGGGATATCCGATTACCTCTGGTCCTAATGGCCATCAGATCTACCCCTTCATCTGCAACCAAAATGTCACCATTTGAGTTGATGACTGGGCGCAAGATGGTGCTTCCGCAGCATTTGCTCTACAGGACCCAAGAGCAGACACTGATAAATGCCTCCACTACTCATGAGTATGTAGAGAATTTAAGGAAACACCTCCAACATGCTTTTGCTTATGCTCAGCGGAATCTAGAAAGATCGACTGATAGCATGAAGACCCATTATGACCTGAAAACTTCCAGGAAGGAATATCAGGTGGGAGACCGGGTCTATCTATACAACTTCCAAAGGAACCAGGCCAAGCAGCGCAAATTTTTGCCTACATGGAAGGGACCCTTTGAGATCGTCGATAAGATCTCCCCTGTGGCCTACAAGATCCGCATCCCCAAAGGTGGTTCGGCAGAGGGGGAAGACAAGTGGGTCCACATAAACCAGTTGAAATGTTGCCATCCCAGGCACACTCTGCAACAACTGGAGGAATCCTCTGGAATCCTAGCGGGTACTGTATCAGACTAATTCAGTTCCAATCATAAAACATACCACATCTAGTCTCTAACATACTGTGATTGTATGAAACTGTCTCTTAGTCATACTGTTTTTATTAAAATAAGAATGTAATGTTTCGTTATGATAAAATGCATATGCTGCCCCACTATCTCAACAGTGGTGGAAAAAATCGCCTATGAGTAGATATTGCCGCTTTTGCTTTATCATCCTAGGAGAGATGAAACCATGAAGGATGACCAAGAAGGACGATCCGGAGACCGGGAACGGAGATCCAATGGGCCCAGTGGACCGCCCAATACTCCCATCAGGACCGGCGAGGAGAACCGATCGATCAGTACCGGATGGAGAAGAAGATGCTGAACTGTGCCATCTACAGAAGAGGAAGAAGATTATGCGGACAGACCGGTGCATGGGTCAAAACCCTTGTGCACGCGACTCCCCATCGACTCAAATTCAAAGTGCAGTCGCGTGGGGGGGACTTGTTGGGTGTCCTGACCCACGTTTAAGCTATCCTGCTACAACATTTGGTGCTGTGGGCTTAGGAAATTCAAGATGGCGGAAAACCCACATGTGCGCCGAAATCCAGGAAAGCTGCGCAGTTTGTGCGCCCACCAAAATGGTTGCCTCACTTGCCACCCACCAGTGCGAGAATGAAAGGCCGGGTTGCCAAAGGAAAAACAGTAGCGCCGGTTAGCTTCAAAGCGCTTTAAAACCACCATTGGACTACCCGCACAGTAGTCTGAAACCATTGGGAATGGCAATGCTGATTGCCAAATGCAACCTAGAAGTGTGGGGAATTCATTTCTTAAATCCCAAAAATGGGTGCAGTACCAGTACTCACCACTATCCAAAAGCCGGCGTTTTAAAACCACTCTGTGTGTTTCTGAAGGCAAGTCAAAATGCCTATTTCTAACAGTGCAACATGTGCAAAATATTTACTGAACACCAGCAGACATTGGCAGAATGGAGTTTTGTGTGCCTACAGAATCTGGGAAATGAAGATCATAAGACAAGGTTTATAACAAGACTGGCTGAGCTGCGGATTGCAGCAGTTTAAGTTGCACTGGATTTAAAGACACTAAAATCGAAAATGTTTAGATTAAATGAGTGACCTATGTTTGGTGTCACATGCCTTTGTAATTGTTTAAATGTCATAGTTTTGCACTTAGAATCAGCATTCTAGCTGCATGTGTAAAATTACAAGTTATTTTAAAAGCAACAAAAAGTTAGCTGAAAGTCTGGCTTAAGGAACTTGATTCTGCCTGGCAACTACCCCCTTCAGCAGTGAAACTTGAGTCACCACTGTGTTCCCAGGCCAACCTTCCTTTTGCTGCCCAAGCTAAGGATATGCCATCTATCTGATAATTGAATTATCTGTGCTCTGCAAGAGAGTGAACAAAGCCCTCTTCACTCAGGCAAATGTTTTTATTACCGCAGTCGTAAATTGTAACTTCCTCTTGGCAGGAGCTGGGAGGAGCACTGCCTGTGAGAGCAAGCTGGCTTGGCAGAACTGGAAAGAACCAGAAATTCAACCTTGTGCTGAGGGTAAACCACACCCCTTTGGAGCCAGAACATAACTTTAAAAAGATGAATAACTCATAGAGCGGACATGTGAAAATTTTATAAATGATACCATAATTCTTGTGATTTTTCTGCCCACAGTTTAAGACGTGGTAGGAACCGGTGGTATGCTCAGGGGGGTTTTAGCGGAAAGTGGATATTACTCTAAATGTGTGCATGTTAAAAATCTGAAACTTCATCAGTTAATGTCCCTACCCCCTGCACACATGTATGTAAAGTTGGGTCCATGTCGGAAATTGGAAAAGCAGTTAAAAAGTCAATTATGTACACTCTTTGAATGCAAGCTCCGAGAATGAGCAGATTTGGACATAGACATGGCTAAATTCAGCCACACCATGTATATGTAATTTTAAACAAATGTGTACCTGTGCAAATATGTTTTTAGGTCAGATATAGATTGTGTGTAAAGTTGACAGGGGTGGGTTCTCTGTATCATAAACAGACCTCATCCTGATGACACTTCATTTCATTCCCCCAATCAAGTAAGAAATGGAAGTTTGACCAATTAGAAGCTGAGAGAGAGGTAGGGTCAGTGATGCTAGAACACACCCACATTCTAAACACATAAAAGCAGACAGACAGGACAGATAGGACATTCAATTTCATCTGCCGCTGGAAGCCCTGCCGGAAAAATCCATACTTACCTCCATCAAACTCCAGAAAGCCAAACTAGAGACTTCAATCTATCCAGAGCAGAGACCAGACCAGAGAGAAAGCAGTGCTGTGCCTAGCAGAGACCAGACCAGAGAGAAAGCAGTGCTGTGCCTAGCCGAGACCAGACCAGGCGCTGTGAGCAGAATCCGGAAAGACCTGACCAGACTGAAGATCGTGACCAAGTCGCTTTCCTGTTTAAAATCTCTTGTGAGTACCGCCAAACTGTACCAAACCAATCTCTTAGTTTAAATTCATCTAATTCAATCTATTTAACCTAAGTAGAACTGCCTCCTAGCTGTCACCTGTCAATTCTAGTAAAATTTGTCACTTGTCAAAGTGTGCGTTTAAAATTGGCAAAACCAAAAACGACCTTTACTAAATTGCTCATATCTCCGCAACCGTTTGGGCTAGAGACTTGCAATAACTTTCATTTGGAACCTGAGATCCTAGGCTTTCCTAGGACCCCAAAACGGTAGAGATAGTCCTTGCGGTTCCTCTGTAATAGCGCTCGGCGCATCCGCGAATTTTGCCGCGATTTGCAATTTCTTCACATGTAAAAAATCAGCTGCTGCTTGCTTTCCATTTGCCAGAAATTTGTTTAACGTGCTAACTATCCCTGCATCATTGCTAGTGTGAGCCTGGACTAATATTAACTAGATACCACTCACCCTGAACCTCTGAAAGGGAATTAAAAAGCATTTCCAGCATATTTCTCATCCATTGCCAGCACATATCAAAGCAGTTGGGCCTGTGTTTTCAAAACTCCTATCTGTTTTCTGTAAGCTTGCTGGGATTGAACTGAATCACATTTGATTGCCTTTCTGAGAACTGTGTGTTTCCTTCCATTTCCTTGCCTTGCATCAAGGGGGGGGGAGGGAATTGCCAGAGAAAAGTGATTACATTGTTTTGTTGAAATCATATTGAGTATTTCTATACTGCATTTCATTCATTCAACCTTGCATCCATTTGAACTCTATAAAGCATTTTGTACCACATTATACTTTTGTTCCTATTTACCAGTGTGCTATTCAATTATTAATTTATTATAAAGCGTGATATATATATCTATTTTAAATTATCAAATAAACCTTTTAAACTTGCAAAACAGAACTACTTCTTGGCTCAGTGGGGTCAGGGGGATTCCAAGAGAGGGGTGTTATACAAGGGTAGTCATCCAGAACGCATGAACTGGACCTAAAGATATATCAATAAGGGTTTTCATTCAGTATTCTAGACTAGGCGTTAACTTGGCTGTAGTGCTGAATTGAATCCTCTTACAAGTGCAAGGGGGCAGGGGGCTCTAGGGGTTTCAGTTACAGCCCCTACGTGCGAGGTGGGGCCTGAGGAAGTACAAGGAACACTGGTCATGTAGGAGCCTGGTAGCCCGTGAGAGTCTGAGGGTACCAAGCCACCAGTCGATGCAGCAGACAGATTAGTTGGCAAGGAAGCAAGATAGACCAGGTAGAGGAGGAAAGGAAGGTCTTGAACTGCTTCCGGATCTTAAGGAGGTCCGGCTCAAGTCTGAGCGGGTCAGGGAGGATTTTCCAGGGGGAGGCACCTGCACAGGAGACAGATCTATTCCCCCACTCTCTGCCTGGAGAAGCATCTGACCCTCAGTGTTGGAGGTAGCTGAACGCAGGGCTCTAGACGGAAGGTATTTCAGAAGAGTGTGTTGGATGTAGAGTGGGCCACAGCCCCAGAAAGCTTTGTGGATGATGCAGAGGGTCTTGAACTAGATCCTTGTAGCCACCGTGAGCCAGTGGAGAGATTTCAGGGCTGGAGAGATGGTGTCCTTAGGCTTGAGGCAAAGGATAAGTCTCACAATCCTGATCTGGATTTGTTGCAGAGGACGAAGAGTAGAAGTAGGCCTGTTGAGAAAGAGCCATTTAAGAAAGAGGCTGTTGAAAAAGTCCTACCTGGAGAGAACCAGTGCTCTGGAGATGGCGAGATTCTCGGGGGGGGGGGGGTGAGAAAAGATAAAAAGCCTCTGAAGAGGTGCAGCTGGAAATGGGCCCTCTTGGTGAAGGTGAAGGTAGAGGTCACAAGGAGGGCGGCCAGAGTGAGAGGGAAAGTGGGAGCAGGGGTCCCAATGAGAAGGATCTCCATCTTATTGGTATTAAGGCACAGATCGTTGGAGGTGCACCAGTCCTGAATCGTGGATAGACAGACAGGAATGAACGAGGGAGGAGAGGAGGCTGAGGAAAGCCTGAAAGGGAGTAGAGTGACATCTGCATTACAATGAAAGTTAGAAGAGAAGGTGGATATCAAGATGGCCAAAGGGGGCAGATAGACATTGAAGAGCCATGGTGAGAGGCCTTGGGGACACCACATGTGGAGAGAGTGGTGGTAGAGAAAGGCCCCAAGTTGGACATGGGAGGGACGACCCAGGAGGAAGGAGGTCAACCACGCCAAGGCCTGATCCGTTGATGCCCAGGTACTCGTGGAGTCGATTGATCAGGCTGGTGTAAATGACCATGTCGAAAGGCCAAGGAAGATGACAGAATGACAGCTGGAGTCCATATTAGAGCGCAGGTCTTCATGGATGTTCAGGTGAGCAGTTTCCACGCCTCTGGCTGCTCTGAAGCCAGACTGATGATCATGGAGACAAGCAACAGATTCCGTTTGGAGACTGAGCTGGGAGATGGCCAGCTTTTCCAGGAATTTGCCCAGGAAAGGAGTGATAGAAATCAGGTGATAGTTTGCCAGACAGCTAGGCTCGGCAGAAGGCTTTTTAGGATGGGGTGCACAAGGGAGTGCTTGAGGAGCTAAAAGGGGGGGGGATCCAGTGGCAAAAGAGTCGTTGTAGAAATTGGCCAATTGACTCCCGTTCAGCAGCCATGACTTTGCCGCTTTTGCAAAACAGATGGGTTTCAGGCATCAAAAAATCACACCCAGATGGTACCAGGAAAATTCCATGGCTGAACGATTAATGGCCTCCATCAAAAAGACCATCCAAAGGGCTCACGTCTAAGTCATCAACCCTCACTAGGCATTGTGCAGAATGCCCGGGGATCACTGGAATACGCCCCCCTGAAGCAACCAACAAAACGCTGGCCGAAATCATGATGGGCTTCCAACTGCAGAACAGACTGGTGAGAAACCAGAGTGACCCGGAGGGCCAAAATGAAGACATTGAAAATACGGACGCAGAGAAGAAGGAACGTGCCAAACAAGAAGCCGATGGAAAGCAGTGCCCAAAGATTTTGCAGTCGGCGAGGAGGTCCAAGACAACCAATGAACAATAAAACAGACACGGGATACTCGCGGAGACCCCTTACAGTCGTGGCCCTCAAAGAAACCATGGGGATCGCGCAGAACAAAGACAAGAAAGCACAAGGAATGGCTCACAATTCAAGCATTTTGTGTCAGAGTAAATGGATACACCAATAACCGATTAAGAACCAGGGGTGGTGGAACCACACTACCCGTGGTTTCCCCCAGATAGAGTGGCGGGAAATTAAAAATAACCAACCAGAGGACCAGTGGCCGAGGGAACTGAGGAAGGATGATGCCGCCCTCAGCGGATCATAAGATGGCCCACACAAGTACTAGAAAAATGCTGAGCCAGACCTCTTAACATATGTCCGGGGTGGTGTTGCAGGCTGCTGCGCCTTTAAGTCAAAAAGCGGGAAGAGGGAGGAAGAGGAAGGGGCGGAGCCGAGAAACAGCAGTTAGTTAATGTTAACTGTGAAAGGAGATATAAAGTGGAGGAGTTCCATATACCATGGCTGTCGCGCCCTTATTTATGAACAAGGGTTTATGTACAGCAGAGAACGTTTTCAACAATTTTCTTCTCTTCACAAGTTGTGTGTGCTGTCTAATAGCAACTCGTGTTCGACTATTCCGTACGTTTTAATACAATGTCGACTTTTCTCGTTGGAAAACATTGGAGGCAGCTGACAGGCACGCCGGAGTAGGCCTCAACAAGCGGCCGTTCATTGCTTCCAGATACTGACTGCGCTCCCTGGCGGAGACCGCGTGTATCGCGAGGTGAGGGATCTGCAGTGTGTGTGGGGAGCGGGTGGCCTGCTGGTGTAAGGTTGTCATGGCGCTTTTTAATTGCTTCCATGCAGAGGCCCCCACCCACTCGGAGCTGCGAGGAGGATTCCCCGGTGACTCCGGCTGTTGATGGATGGAAATAGGGACAGGCCGAGGCTCTTCGTCATTAGTGCGGTGTCACTTGCCGTCCGTGCTGGGTCACCCCCCTCGGGAAGCGATGCTCATTTGTAACCCGGGCAGGAGAATGCGCGGACTCCACAAGTACTTGTGGCACCGGGTCTGACTGGCCTTGGCTTCTGAAGATTTCAAACCGCCCGTCGCATCCATCGTGTTGATGAAATGGGTCGTTTTCTTGACTCCATGGTGCTGGAAGGGGTGCCGCGTGGAGAGCAAACGAGAAGTGCCTGTCATCTACGTGTAGGAATCGTTTACATGTGTGTACAGACGTGCACGCTTGTCTTGTGGCCACGTATTGAGATTTGCCGGCTTTTCGTTTCCACACGGTATTCTTTAACGCGGTACAACTCACTTCTACACGGCCATACAGTGCAAACTTAGTTTGTAGGTGCACCGGCAATCCCTGTACACATCAACATCCGTGCATGCTTCCATCGTGTACATGTAGAGAGCTGTGCAGACATTATGTTATGATGGTAGTTTATTTATATAGCGCCTATACACAATGTATTTCAAAGCGCTTAAGCCACAGGTCAATAACCGCTGATAATTACGGGACAGATAGCAAGGTGCTGAACCAGTAAATGGCCACTGATTATCGCTGCGTTGTCTCTTAACATATGGTCCTCCACGTCTTCTCCTTGCTGACACAGATGAATGTATAGCTTTTCAGTGGGAATTTAGTGTTTCAGGTGGCTGGCTGGCAGGCCGTCCAGTGATATTCGACGGCTATGAACGCCTCGTGTATCTATTTCTTTGCTTTAAATGTGCGATTTGCGGCGCTCGCGTTAAAAACTTCATTTGCCTGAGCCCTTAAGGTGCTCGCTTTCAAGTTCAGGTCTGAAGGGCTCCATCAAATGAAGCTTGCAATGTGAGCGCTGCAAAGCCCACATTTAAACCTCCAGAACGAAAACACATAAAGGAATGTATTGCAGTATTGTAAGACTGGCAACATTGGAGCAGTTTCTGGAGGCTCCCCCCCAGACTCTAGGCCGCTTTCATTTAAAATGTCTGAAAGGCCTTGACGCCGTCCCTGCATCCATGAACGTTTTTCATGCCCATCTTCTCTTGAAGCGGTGTGTGCAGATATGTTTACTAGACGAAGACTGCGCAGAGATACATGCCTGGAAGAAGCTGCTCGTGTGTACATGTACAAGCGTGCATGCTGCATGCGTTGCAGCGTTTTCAAGCTTCTGTCAGTACACATGCATAGCCCAATGCAAACTCTGCTAATGTGCACGCGTGCGGCAGTGGCGACGCCTTTCCCTTAATATGGTAGCACTGCAGTGCCAATCGACACATTGAATAACCGTAACTGCGGTAGGAAGGTTTTGTGCGAAAATGGCTACTCCGAATTCAGTTATTTTGGAAAATGAGCTTTTCTTTACCCCAGCTGGCTTTTATTAAATGCTTGCCACTGTTTCCCGATGTATACACTCACTCTGTGATGTCTAAGTGCACATTAAAGTTAACCCTATAGTACTGAAAATAAAGGATTACAAATAAATTTTACTAAAGAAATGCGAAAAATGTGGGAAGCAAAAATAGCTTTAATTTAATGTCTAATAAACCAATAGAACATTTGTAGTTCTTTTGCTTACTTTAAATGTTGGCTGATTTGAAGTGTTTTCATTAATTAATGATTTCCTCTCATGTTTGCACAGAGGCGTTGCTTGGAGGGGGCTGAAGGGGCTATAGCCCTGGGTCTTTTGGTTGTAGCCCTGGATAGAAGCTCAGATACTACGACCAAAAGGCTTTAGCTAGCCCCGAATCCCGCCAGTCCCGACATTAGAATAGCCCCCAATCTTTTCCAGACCTAGTTACACCCCTGTGTTTGCATATCAATGTGCAGGCTGGGTGGCTCTTTTTTCCATGGCCGCGGTCTCTCGCCGTGCGCTCGCGAGAGCTCCTTGCTCGCGCCCAGCCTCTGCCCGGCCTCTCTTCCCGCGTGCTCCCTCTCTTTGGAAACTAGGCCATTGCACCGACGGGGTGCGCTGCGCATTGGCGGCTGCTTCTGCCACAGATGCAAATCCTATCTTTCCTCATTACCCGGGGGTGACGGCCACATCCCCCAAACCAACCCCCTCCGGCTCAAGGGATACCCTCCTCTGTGTGCATGAGGGACCAGGCACCTGTGGCCTATTGATGGGCAAGGGTGCCCTGTCATCTTGAAGGCGCGCCTTGCGGATGATGTGCCCTCAATGTGGCACAGTCTTTCAGGGATGTCTTTCTGAGCTGAGCCGTAATTGCCCCCATCCCTCTCCCCAAGCTGTCACGGGCGCCATCCCAATTATAGCCTTGGGTCTTGGTCCTGTTGGTTTATGGATGGCATTTGATATTTAGTTGACCTATTTCCTTCTGTCATATTGGGTGTGGAGTGTGGAATGTCACAGCCACATAGTTCCAAATTTGCCTTTTTTTATTTAAACGAGACCCAGTGGGAGCCAGTAATCGGGAGTGGGCTGGGAACCAAAAGAGGCCCTGGGAAAAAAAATGTCAAAGTGGCCCCGCCATATTACACATTTTTAGCAAACCCAACACTTGTCCTGTGAGGAAATGTGGAAATGCTACATTGGAGGCCTACCAGGAAATGTCCAGAGTTTCTTTTAGACCAGTCCAGCCCAGGCCAGTAATCCAATTAAGGACCAACTTCATGATCCTTTCCAGGGACTATTTTACACTACTCCCTCGCCCCCCCACCCATCAGTCCATGACATGTGCTCACATGTGACACTTTTTGTTCCAATATTAGCAGCTTAAGATAGGCATATGCTCACGCGACATGTATTGATCGTACATTTTCATACTGGGCAGTCCTTTGTGTTGTGAGGACCCATGTGGTAACCGCGTGCAGTGCATGTCACCCGCCACCTGTGATCTATAGCTGTGGGGGACTTGCTGATAACTTTGCTGCACTCCAGTGTGGTCACTGATGAGGCGTAAGGACCAGGACAGTGTTTATCTGCTCTCGACACCGCCAGAGTCTCTAGAACCTCTTGGTACCGCACAGGAAGTCTAGCAGGACAGGATGAGGGGCATTGGCCCTCTACATCTGTGGCACAGAGTAGTCCACTATGATCCTCCCATTCCTTCCGCCTAGTCCTGCCTTTATTGCCGGTGCGTCGCGTGCTCCACCACCGCAGTTCACCCCCCCCCCCCCCCGCCAGGCAGGTTTACATTTCCCCAATCATGTATTCTAGTATTTCTTGCGCCTCCTTTGCTCTTTCCGGAGCATGACAACAATAAAAGTGAAGTGCAGTTATGCGCTCATAACAGCCCTGTAACTTAGTGCGCTCACACCGGGCCATAAATGTCGCACAGGATACCAGGCACAAAGTTGCTGTTTGTTCAGATTCCCAGCCAGTGAAGACCCTGCTCTAATGCGGAGAAAGAGTTGTTCTTGCGTGTTGGCGCCGAGATCCTCTTGGGCCACATCCTGCGACGCACCGCGTGATGCCCAATTCTGCCTAAGGCCATAAATGGAGTAAAAAATCATGCCAGACCTCTAATCAAGAGAAGGCACCTGTTCTTTGAGCACAAAGTTGCCATGAACCTACACATCCCTTATAGCCGGTCAATCAAGCCACCGACTAATACTGGTACCTTTTTAAGAAGGCTAATCGCTTTGCTCCTCTTTATCCAGAAGTATTCAGCAAAGCTGTACTGCAGCAATGTGCAAACCAGCTGAGCATCTTGGCTGGAGACGGGTCCCTTTCAGTAGGATCCACTGTTATGATGTGAGTTGGTCCTGTTCTGTCTCACTGGCCTTGAATGTATGTTGATGGATTGTTGGTGTGGATGATGACAGCTCAGGGGAATGCTGAGGGAGTGTGATGTAGGAGTGTGCCATGAATGTCAGGTGGGAGCCTGAGCTGATTGTGTGAGGATAGCCAGTGGGTGTCTCTTGTGCCACTGGATGTTTACCTTGAACTGCCTTCCCATGTACTCTGTAAATACCCTACAAGTAACTGGAGATGTTTATATATGTACATATATAAACCCTGGATTACTACTATGGCTCTACAGCTGGTCTGTGTGGGGACAGTGCTCATCAGCCCAGGGTATTTACAACCTCCACCTCTTCCCTTTCTTTAGGCCCCAGAGGGGAAGTGCGACTTCACCCAGTATTCCCAGGCAGAGCATGTGCAGCGTTCTGCATAGCCCCGAGCAGGCTTGCAGTTCAGAAGTCCCTGGGTAGCAGAGGAACTCTATTGTGCGTCTTTATGACGTTACTCGTCTTTGCTGATGATGCTGAGGCCTGCAATGTTCTGAGGCGCAATCGCTCTGTTCCACTCCGTAAGCACCACCGCATGTCTGGGGTCTGTCCATCCGCATCTATGATCTTTAGCTCTGCCAAAGTGCAAACTGCTAAATTTGAAAGGGTACATGGGTGGCAGTGGTGGCGAGCGACTTAAAAAAACAAAATGGAGGTGTGTACTGACACCACCCCCCGAATTGGGGCCAGGCAACACAGCCAGCAAGGATGAAGCAGTTAGGATGGTTAGTGAGGGTTTGCCCTAGAGTTTTTTTTGTTTTTCCAAATAATTTGTTAAAATGGTGCTTTTAAACGCGTTTGTTTTATTATTTGTATAGTGCACCGGACCCAAGGGTATTCGGGCGCATTGCAAGGTTACTCAAAGCTTAGTTACAAATACAGAGGAAATATGTACAGTACATAGGAAAACTCGATACTTGTGTACATCAAAGAAAGGGACAAAAATACAATCGGAGTATTAACATATGGAGTTGTAGGATTGACGGTGTACAGAATATTTACAGAGGATGTACCCGGCTCCAATATGTTACATCGGCTGATTAGAAGTAATGGTGAGCACGTGTAAGCTCTGGGGATAGATGGGGAGCTAGTGGTCAGCATCTTTTAGCCATCTTATTAAGTTAAGGCGAAAATTTTGGTAGGACTGCTCTAGTCTAAGGGAAGGGGGGAGAGCATTCCAGAGTTGGGCTGCCTTGACCTGGGAGCTGCTACCTCCCACTCTAGCCGATTTGTGTCTAGGAATCCAAAGGCAGTTTGTGTTGGATAGTTTAGTTGTTCTTGTCGTGGTTTTCAGGCTGATTCTGTCTGAGAGGTAGAGAGGGGCTGCCTTGTTGATGCATTTATGAGTGAGTGAGGCAACTTTTGAGTTTGATTTTGTCCGCTGTGACAGCCAGTTAATGGTTCTTCGCACCTCCGAGATATGTTGTCTTCTAGCTATTCCTAGTGCAGCTCTTAGGGCGTTATTTTGCAGGAGTTGGAGTATTTCAGAAGCATTAAGTAAACGGGTCATACAATCTATATAACCTGTTATATAGGGGAATACAGCGAGAAACTCCAATAGATGTCAGGTCACCAACAGTACACAGGAGCATTTTGCGGTCTTCTGTCTAAAAAAAGAACATGAGGCCCATCTCACCAACATATGCCAGCAGATCTCATGTTGTCCGTGCCCAAAAATATAAGTCAGCATTGCCACGTTAAACATGTGAATGCTGGCATATAAGATCAGAAGAAAAATTAAGGTGTAGATACCCTACTTCAGACTGGTGCTCTCAGTTGACCCTTGGCAGGGTTACACAATTCGATTCAACTCTTTCTTGAAGTGCTTATATCATCAAAAATTGCAAAAAGATGGTACATAATTTTCCAAAAGAAATGTATAATTCACATTTCTAGGTTTCATGTCTCTTAATTCACTTCTAATGAGACAACTCGAAAAAAATAGGTCGATTTATCAAAAAAGCACATATGCCAATGCATTTCGGTCTGAGACCATCTTCAGGGCCGTACTTAAGTGAATTCAACTGTTACATCAATTATATATTCATGAAAACATAAATGCAACTAATTGTTGAAAATAAATTCAAAGCACATACCCCAGGATCCTCCCAGGAGGATCCGAATCAATGGAGAAAATAGGAGAGATATAAAAGTATGTCAAAATCGCCATACCACTCTGTGTTAAATTATGTGGCACCCTTATATTCAGAACTCTGTACCTGCTTAGTTCGAGTGTGCCTGCTTAGTTCGAGTGGTCCTCTCCTGTGTATACTCTTGGATATAAACTCAAATGTTCCTGTTGAACAACAGTTGGGGAATATGTAAGTACTTCTATCTCTAGAACGGGCAACACCATTGTGTGCAACATAATCCCAGAAGTCTTACCTGCATTTGTGGTACTCGTGTGCAGGACCAATCGCGTTCGCCGGGAAAGCGAAAGTGAAATGCGCGCGAGCGCCAACGCTTACTTAAATCGCAATGGGAACGTGGGCGGGGCGTCGGGCAGCAGCGCGCGTGCCGCTGTACGTACGCCTCGGGCACCAGCGCCCTGCAGTGTCGCAGGGGGGGCGGGATTGTTGCCATGGCGATCCGTATAAATGCGTGTCATCAGCTCCAGTGATGAGCTATGCAAAAGGTGAGAATGTGCATCTGTGTCTGCACGGGGGTAGCACACATTTCTACAACACTGCAAAACTGCTTTGAAAATGTCATTTGCGACATAGAAGGGTTAACGACGAACAGAGCAGACCCGTTCGGCTGTGAAGCCGAAGAGGCAAACGAAATCCTTGGTCTTATCACTGACAGCGGATTCAGTGTGACGAGCAATAAAAAAACAAGATCCAAACAGCCAAATAAAACAATTGGAATATCTGATAAGGAAGGAGATCAATCGCAAACTCCATGCAATCACACTGGGGAGATAACCATAAAAGCCAAAGAATACCAAGAGGCCTACGCTTACAGCTGCGACAAACCTTATGTAAGGAGAGCAAAGCTTTTGAAAAGAAATGGGAAGCCATATTAAATAAGTGTTCCTTAGACCTTATTTTACTGACTATACAAGAATTGGCTAAAGATCTAAAAGATTTGGGAGAAGAGATCCAAGAAATCGAAAAGGTATTAGTGGCTACACTAAATCGAGAAGAAGTAGATTCTATTCTGGAAGAGATTAATAATAAATTATCCGGATACAAATCCGAACTGGAAGCTAAGAAAATTCGAAAATTTAAACGCGACACCTATGATTATTTCAAGGATGAGGTTTACACCTGGATGGAGAAATTTGGCCCTCCGCTATGAAAACCAAAACACAACCTTACAAGTGAAACATCCAGTTCAGGTAAGCAGGTACAGAGTTTCTGAATATAAGGGTGCCACATAATTTAACACATAGAGTGGTATGGCGATTTTGACATACTTTCTTTTATATCTCTCCCATTTTCTCCATTGATTCGGATCCTCCTGGGGTATGTGCTTTGAATTTATTTTCAACAATTATTTGCATTTGTTTTCATGGATATATAATTGATGTTTACACTGTAACAGTTGAATTCACTTAAGTACGGCCCTGAATATGGTCTCAGACTGAAATGCATTGGCATATGTGCTTTTTTGATAAATCGACCTATTTTTTTCGAGTTGCCTCATTAGAAGTGAATTAAGAGACATGAAACCTAGACATGTGAATAAACCATTTCTTTTGGAAAATTATGTACCGTCTTTTTGCAATTTTTGATGATATAAGCACTTCAAGAAAGAGTTGAATCGAATTGTGTAACCCTGCCAAGGGTCAACTGAGAGCACCAGTCTGAAGTAGGGTATTTACACCTTACTTTTTCTTCTTATCTCTTTAGCGAGATCCGGATGCCACAGGATCTTTTACAGACTGGTAGCTCCAGGGCAAAATATTTCCGTAAGAATAAATGACAATGAACATTTCCATTATTTAAGTATCAATTACTGCGGTGCCCACCAACACTTTGTAATGCTGGCATATAAACCAGCTCAATATATCCACATGTATTTTCCTGGTAAACAGATTTTAATGGTGCCTGCCTGTGCTGAAAGTACGTCATCAGTGAGTGACCTGAAACACGTTGTCATGGTGAATGCGTACCTCCCTCTTGCAACGTAGATTTCATTTTTCTCCGTACATCAGCCTTTCCCTGGAGGCCAAACCAGTTCCTGGCCACGGCCTGAACCTCACTCAATTCTTCAGGCAGGAAAAAGGGAGGTGACGATCAATGCCTTTCCGTTAGTCGTGCCCAGGAGTCATGAAACTACCGCTCCCAATGTCTATCGGTTAAGACGCTTTCCAATAGACCATGGAAGACTTTATTACTGCTGCGTCACAGACCCCTTAAATCTGTTTATTGTCGCCAGCATTTCTGTGCTGCGGGGCCAGCATTGATTGATGCTGTTAATACCAGTTCTGTGAAGAATATCCTTCAGTCAAACCTACTTGGTCCGTGTCTCTAATCCCCCAGGTGAATTATTTGGAGGTTTTGGAATTGCTGGGAGCTGTTTACCTCCCACCAGGAGCTACTTCTGATTTGAAGAACGGCCCATGCTTTACAAACAGAAATAAATTGACTCTGTGTTTTTAGGAGTGTGTACAAATGAGCGCTGCAACACATCTAGAAGATGCTTAAAGCAAAATGTGCCCTATATGATGGGGGTGGTAAAGTGCGGGGAAGCTGCAGTTAGCATCTCGCGAGTACGTTGGATTTACAGCACACTATGTACCATCCTCTTTCCACACAGGTGATGCCGGAGTCCCAGGAGCTGCTTTTAGCTCCTGTTCATGACATCTTTGTTGATCCCCTTATCTTTGATGGGTATTACTAGCACCTGGTGAAGGCACTGACGATCCTGTGATCCCATGGGTTCAGGGAGAATCTTCTGTTAGTAATGTCAGCCCATCTTGCTTTATTTTACAAAGCAGGAAGCCGCAATATGGATATATTATGTGCAGTATGCATAGAGGAACAGTCCTGGTCACCTCGAAGTTCCAGTTATGAGAAACTTGATCATAAATTAGTTCCCCCGCTAGTTACTGTGTTTTTATAGTGACATTTTTATTGTGATGTTAACAGGTATTTTTATGGTGGTCAGCCGATACAGGTTTTGACCTCTGCCTTTATCAAGGCAAGATGTAGGTTGTAGGTTGTAGGATGGGGGGGGGGGGTATTTGTTGCCCCTGGCTGTGCCCCTTGGGGCTGGAGTTTCTGAATTTTCTCCCAGTTAAGGAATTCCCATCAATAAACCTATTATGTCCATGGGTAGGGAGCCCTCTCCTTGCCCTGCAACCAAAAGCTGCCCCATGGCAAGAAGAGATCTCCCTCCACTAAACTACAACTAGCAATCTAACATCCACACCTATTCACTTGCAAGTGAAATGACTGCTGAAGTGATCATCTAAAATACACTGTAAAAACACCTTACATTCAAGAAAAATGGGGCCCCAACTATAGAGCATTCCAAAGGGGATTTGTATATTTATTCACCAACGCTGCAGTGTGCTCATAAATAGTGAGCCTGGTGCATATTAAAACCAAAATGATAAGCACCAGTGTCCAATAACAAACACCAAACCCTAATTCGAGGGGATTGGGTCCTCTGACGTATTCCATATCTGACATGTAATCACCACAGCTGTGCTGCTTCGGAAACTTTTTTCGGCGTCTGCGTCCTGCGTCGATGATGTCGATGCGCCGTCGTCGAGGACCTCCTCCGACGTCATCCGATGTGATAAGTAGGACGCACGACGCCCGTGGCCTCAGTTCCGTTTTTTTCCGCGAACGTATTGCTTCGTGAATCTCGGTTAACGCCTCGACTCTTTGGAGTTCTGTTATTCTCGGTTCTTCGAACCTGTTCGTTTTTATGAGAAAATCCTTTGTGTGAAGATGTCTTCTACTTCGTCTTCGACCCCGCGTCCGGGCTTAAAGAAGTGCAGGGAGTGTGGGTCCAAGATGTCGGTGACGGACTCGCACAACGCCTGCCTCTGGTGCCTCGGGGAGGCCCACGACACGGATGACTGTATAGACTGCCAGTCACTCGCGTCCAAAGCCTTACGTGAACATAAGAAGTTGTTGTCGGTAGGTCGGGTGTCCAAGCCCCGGAAGTCGAAGTCTGCGTGGCTTTCGACGGATGATTCGAGAGGAGACTCTCCGCGTCATCGTCGGAAGTCTCGTGGGTCTCGTTCTAGGAGTCGGTCTCGCCACTCCTCGGCCTCTTTGAGGCATTCTCGGAAGCGCCGACAGCGGTCATCTTCCAGGTCTTCTTCGGAGGACTCTGCCCGGCACGTCGCTTACCCCACCAGCCGTGCGACGCCGGAGGAATGGGCTTCCTTCAGGAAGAAAATGCTGGCGTTTCTCGAGTCGCAGGATACTAAGCCGTCCGCGCCCCCGAGTGGGGTCGGTCGTGAGAGGTCGAGAGACACCGCTCGCAAGAGTGGTCGGCACGAGTCACGGGAGAGGTTCCGTTCGGACAAGGGGACTCGTTCTCGATGTACCCGTTCCAGGTCCCGGTCCTCGACGCGTTCGAGACCGTATGCACCTGTGATGTCTTCGAGGAAGACATCGACGTCTGAGGCGTCGAGGGCGTCGACAGGCTTTCTCGAGGCTCCGGCTCCGAGGAAGTCGTCGAAGCCATTGACGCTCAGGTCGTCTAAGGACACGCTCGGAGCTCTGGCTTCGAGGACTGTGTCAACGCCGTCGATGCTGGCGGCGCTGCATCTGACGTTGACGCCGATTTACTCCACGCCGATCCTCTCGGCGCCGATGCCTGTTCTCTCGACGCCGGCACCGATTCACTCGACGCCTTTCGAGGCCGGGGTGTCGGAGGTACCCCGTGGCACGGGGGAATCCCCTAGGAAGGCTCTGGTTAAGAGCAAGCACTCTCGGGTGCCTTCTTTTCGCCATCTGGAATATATTTCGGAGGTGGATGAGGATTCTGATGGCCTGGTTCCTAGTCAGGTTCCAGATGAAATTGTCTCGGGCCATAGTCAGTTTGACGATTTGAGGCAGTCACTGCATGATGCCAGTGGACTGGACACCTCTCCGGAGGTGGAGTTTTGTAGGACTGAGCCTGGCTCTCATGCCGATTCCTCGTACCGACGCCTTATGGCTAGGGTTTCCGAGTACTTGGGATGGTCTGCTCCACCAGGGGAGTTTGTGCAGGATGATCTCACGGACATCCTTGATGTTGGTCCCCCAACTGACCCGGTACTGCCGTTCCATATGGCTTTACAAAGAAGGATGGCGGCGGCTTGGACTGCTCCGGAGAGTCTCCCGGCGGTGGGCAGGTCCTTGTTGCGAAAATACCGTCCAGCCAGTAGCGACCCCTGCTACTTGACCAGGCACCCAACTCCGGAGAGTTTGGTTGTGCAGGCAACCACGGCCCCGGCAAAGCAGGCGTCGTACCCTACCATCCCTCCTGATAGGGACGACAAACGTTTTGATGGCTGGGCGAAGAAAGTGTTTTCTTCTGGTGGTATGGCAC
Organism: Ambystoma mexicanum; assembly: GCF_040938575.1. Lineage (NCBI taxonomy): Eukaryota > Metazoa > Chordata > Amphibia > Caudata > Ambystomatidae > Ambystoma > Ambystoma mexicanum. Next base: position 304,984,251 of record NC_090934.1, on the reverse strand, counting down.
TTCAGGCGGCCAACTCCATTTGTGCCTTGTCTCGTTTCATACACTCTGTGGAACTGTGTTGCGTTAGCGGCTGAACATATTCCCGAAGGGGACGAACGGGATGGTTTCCTTGCTATGGTCCAGGATGATAAGGATGCCATGTGTGAGTCCGTTCAGTCGGGGTTGGACTTGGCTGAATGCGTCAGCAGGTCCATGGCGGCGAGCACCATGATACGCAGGTTTGCGTGGTTGCGGAAGTCGGGGTTTGCTCCTGATGTGCAGTCCCGGCTCCTCAAATTGCCCTTTGACGGTGAACACCTTTTTGGCAGCAAGGCTTACGAGAGCCTTGAGAGGTTGCAGACCTCAAAAGCTGCAGCGAAGTCGTTGGGCGCTGCAGTTCGCCAACCTCCGCCTTTTCGTCCTAGGGGACAGCAATGGAGGGGTGGTTCCTTTCGCTATTACTCGTCCTTCAGTAAAGCGAGAGGAGCTGGCAGTCAAAGAGGCCAACGCAGGGGTGCCAGGGGTGGACGACAGGGTACCTGTGGTGCCAAGGCCGCTCGGGCAGTTGCCTCTTTGCCCTCAGGTAATGCCGCAGCCGCTACCACTCAGTCATGAGGCCATGTCCCATGGTTCGCCGGTTGGGGGTAGGCTGGCGCAGCATCTTGTAGAGTGGCGTGCCATTACTTCAGATGTGTGGGTTCTGGAGATCATAACCCACGGCTACTGTCTTCCCTTTCGGCACAGGCCTCGCGACAATCCACCGGGGAACCTCTCTTTGCAGAGTCCGGATCCGCTCCTTGCGCAGGAAATTCAAGCCCTGCTGGAGAAAGGTGCCATAGAACTGGTGCCTGTAGCGGAGAGGAACAAGGGATGGTATTCCCCTTATTTTTTGATTTCGAAGAAAGACGGGGGATTGAGACCCATCATGGACTTGCGCGGTTTGAACAAACTCCTCAGGAAGGACAAGTTCAAGATGGTTACTCTCTCTCAAGTCCTCCAGGCCCTTCAGCTTCAGGACTGGTTGGTGTCTCTCGACCTCAAGGTTGCTTACGTCATGTGCCAATCCATCCCAAGCACAAGAAGTACCTGAGGTTCGCGGTTGGCGACTCGCACTTTCAGTTTTGGGTCCTGCCGTTCGGATTGACCTCCGCCCCGAGGGTTTTCACCAAGCTCATGGTGGTGGTGGCACCGCATCTCAGGCAAGTGGGGATTCACGTCTACCCCTACCTGGACGATTGGTTGATCAGGGGGAGCTCTCCCGAGCAAGTCCTGGATCATCTGTCCGTCACCTGCCACTCCCTTCACAGGCTGGGCTTCTCCCTCAATTTAAAGAAGTCCCATTTGACGCCAACACAGCGGCTCCAGTACATCGGAGCAGTGCTCAACACTTCCCTGGTGTAGTGTTTTCCTCCCCAGGTGAGGGCTCTTCACATTCAGCAGATGGTGCACAAGGTTCAGCATGCCCAGACGCTCCCAGCGTTCGAGTTCTTGAGGTTGCTCGGCCTCATGGCATCCTGCATTCTTCTGGTGCCAGAGGCTCGCCTGCGGATGAGATCTTTGCAGTGGGCACTCAAGATGCAATGGTCGCAGTCCTCCGGCATGATGTCGGACCCGGTTCAGGTGCCGCCCTCGGTCGCCCGGGACCTTCTGTGGTGGGCCGTCGAAGGCAACTTGATGAAGGGGGCTGCATTTTGGCTTCTCTGGCCGGAGGTGACGATCGTGACAGATGCATCCCTCACGGGATGGGGAGCTCATGCCAACGGGCTGACAGTCAGCGGTCGTTGGTCTCTGTCGGAGTCCAGACTCCATATCAATCTGTTGGACCTGAGGGCCGTCAGGCTAGCCCTGAAGGCTTTTCTGACGCTGTGCGAGGAAAGAATGTCCTGATCCTGACAGACAACACAGTGGCCATGCACTACCTCAACAAAAAGGGGGGGGCAGGGTCACTTCCTCTGTGCAGGGAGGCGATGCAGCTCGAGTTCTGGGCCATCCAGCAGGAAGTTTCGATCTCGGCAGTTCATCTAGCCGGAGAAGAAAACATGACGGCGGACGCTCTGAGCAGGCAGAGCACGATCTTTCACGAGTGGGAGTTGGCTCAGGAGATTCTCCTGGAGATCTTTGCCCTTTGGGGGACCCCTCAAGTGAATCTCTTTGCCTCCAGTGTCAACCGGAAGTGCGAGAGGTTCTGCTCGCGGGAATTTCCTCCAAAAGGAGCCTTAGGAGACGCGTTTGTGGTGGAGTGGTCATTCCCGCTGCTGTACGTGTTTCCTCCAGTCGCCGTCATCCCGCAAGTGCTGCGGAGGTTACGGAAGTTCGGTTCCTGGATGATCCTCATTGCTCTGGCGTGGGCTCGGAGGACGTGGTACCCGGACCTTCTTGACTTGTCTGCCCTCCACGTCGTCTTCCCTACCGAGACGATCTGCTCTCATCGGAGGGGGGTCAGGTTCTCCATCCAGAGGTCAGATCCCTCAACCTTCACGCTTGGCTTCTGAAAGGTTGAGGTATAAGGATTGGGACCTCCCTGAAGACGTGATGGAGGTGTTGCTCTCGGCCCGAAGGCCAGCAACAAAGTCTCTGTACCGTTGGCGTAAATTCTGCGACTGGTGCAGAGTTCAGAATGTGGATCCTTTTGCATGTGACATCCCCATGGTTCTGTCCTTTTTACTTTCTTTGGCCCAAAGGGGCTTGCAAGTGGGTACCATTGAAGGTTACCTGGCGGCGCTGTCCATCTTTAAGCGCTCGTCTGAAGTGTTCCTACTTTAAAATCCCTTTAATTTTACAGTTTATGAAAGGGCTCAATAATGTGTTCCCTCCGTCACCTTTCCTGGTGCCCGGTTGGGACTTAAACCTTGTTCTTAAGTTTCTTATGTGTGCTCCGTTTGAGCCTTTACATTCTTGCCCTTTGAGGCTGTTAACTCTGAAAACTGTGTGTTTAGTTGCGTTACTTCCGCTCGCAGAGTGAGTGAGTTACAGGCACTTTCAGTTAAGCCACCCTTCACTGTATTTCACAAGGACAGTGTTGTCCTTAGAGTTCGTCCTTCTTTTCTTCCGAAGGTAGAGACGGAATTTCATTTGGCCCAGAAGGTTGTTCTTCCGGCATTCTATCCTCCTCCGCATCCTGGTAAGGAAGAGGAGGCTCCATAGGCTTGATCCTAGGAGAGCTTTAAGCTTTTATGTTTCACGCATGTCCCGGGTCAGAGTGGACGATCAACTCTTTATTGGTTACTCTGGAAAGCGTTTGGGGCAAGCTGTGACGAAACAGACTGTCTCGCTTTATTATTTTGGCCATCTCAGAGTGTTACCGCTTGGCGTGTAAGGACCCACCGGCTGGCTTGCGGGCCCATTCTAAAAGGGGTATGGCTGCATCTACTGCCCTGCAGAGGGGTGTTCCTATTCGCAACATCTGTGATGCAGCCACCTGGGCTTCAGTACATACATTTGTACGTCACTATTCCCTCGATTCCATCCGAGGACAGGATCTGGCCTTTGGCAAGGCGGTCCTTTGCTCTGCTATTTGATTGGCTATTATAAATTTTGATTCTAAATTCTTTCCCTCCTCCTTGCTCTGGCACTGCTTTGGGAGTCTGTCATAGATATGGAATACGTCGGAGGACCCAATCCCCTCGAAGAACAAGTTAATTTCTTACCTGGTAACGTTCTTTCGATGGGATGGTCCGACGACGTATTCCATATCGCTCCCTCCCTGCCTTCCCCGCTGCAGAATTTCTTTTGCGATTGCATCTTACGTTCCGCAAGGCTTTGTGTCTGACTGGCAGTAGACTAATGTCACACGTTCTGGGGGAAAAAACTACAACAGAGGCTACGGGCGTCGTGCGTCCTACTTATCACATCGGATGACGTCGGACGTCGGAGGAGGTCCTAGACGACGGCGCATCAACGTCATCGACGCAGGACGCAGACGCCAAAAAAAGTTTCCGAAGCAGCACAGCTGTGGTGATTACATGTCATAGATATGGAATACGTCGTCGGACCATCCCATCGAAAGAACGTTACCAGGTAAGAAAGTAACTTGTTCTTCTCTTCGCATCTTGGTATCCTAACTTAAAAGGATATCCACTCGAGAAGGGTTGACCGGTTTTGATGACCTATGTATCTATCCATTATCAACTTCCGTACCAAGAAAGTAGTGAGGTGAGCTTCAAAAAAGAAAATGACTGTCCTGATTTAACTCTGGTGTAGGGAATCCCGTAACCTACGCATGGGACAGAATAATATATCCATTTTAAAGCCCAAACTTGGCTTTTCAGGTTTTTATCATCCATATTGCAGCCACTAATTATTTACGCTGGTCGAATCCCCCCGCCACCTCCCAGTACATCCTGCATGACTTAAATGGTGTTACGCCCATGCGTCATCTATGAGCGTGTGCTTTCTGGGATATCATTCGATCGTTCATTGACAATCCTCCCCTAAACCGGGAACCAATGTTATAAAAAGGAAGCAAGGTACATGAGAAAAAGCTCCCCTTCCCCTCGCATCCTGCATTGCCCTTTACAGCGAGGCACCTGTGGTGTTGACATACGTGCTCACCTCTGGGAAAACGAATCCTCTATCACTCCACGAGCTGCCTGTTCGTATTTGCTGTCACTGGCGCAATAGTGGATGCAATATAGTTCACTAAAAAGCCAAGTTTGGGCTTAAATTCAGATATATGTATGGTCATCGAAACCAGTCGATCCTGCTGGAGTGGATATCCTTTTTAAGATGGGATACCAAGAGAATTAGGGTTTGGTGTTTGTTGGACACAGGGGGCTTTTCATTTTGGTTTTGATAGGCACCAGGCTCACTATTTTTGAGCACATTGCAGTGTGGGTGAATACATATATAAATCCCCAATGGAATGCTCTATAGCTTTTTCTTTTTTTTTTTTTTTTTTTATTTCAAATGTTTTGTTTGAATTAACAAACTTTTCATTTGACCCTACATAGACCATATCCTTCAATTTACTCATCTATGTTTCCTCTAGTAATGTCATTCCAAAATTTGATCACGGTGAATATAAGGCGTTGGACCTTCGAGGAGTTCCGCCCATTTTTCCTCTGTCAATTGTTTTTCAGAAATTTTAAAGAAATCTTTGTATAAGTTTGTTCTCTTTCAATGCCGGGCATACCATAATCAAATGGAATAACGTTTCTGGTCTCATTTGTTTGCAGAAGCGACAGGTATCAGATTTTTTTTTTATGTGTTTTATCTATCAATGCTTGGTATTCGCAAGTTCGGCAATATATTTAAACGAAAACGCAGAAACAAGTCACGAATACTGCAGCTGGGGAATTGTGCCAAATATTTCGGTAATTGGTTAAGTGCCCTCACCTCTGTTTCTGCATGCAAGTGTCGTTTGTACTTTTTCTGTGCTTCTATTGTTCTTAACCAATCGTTTGTTTGTAATTTCCGTTTTGCATATTGTGGTCTATTAAGTAATAATTCCTCTGTGATGTCTTCCGCTCTCATTTTTGCTTTGATTTCATTAGACCATTTCAATAGTGCTGCTATTTGAAGAGGTTCCTTTTTTTCTCTTAGAATCTCTAAGGCTGGTATTTCTTCTTCAGACATGATTTTCCTTAACAAGTCCATTTGTTTCCACAGTACTATTGATTGTACTGATTGTAATGCTAGTTCAAATCTTAGTCTGTTCATTGGAAATGTTTTCGGTAAGGCGAGGGTTTTCCTGGAGAATAGTGCTTCATAGTACGGCCATCTCATTATGTTTTGATTAACAATTGTCTCACTTGCATATGTCAGAATTGGGATTACTTTCTGTTTATACAGCAGAATTGTGGCTTTTAGAGAAAAGGTCCCATATTTTGCATGGAAGAAGCGTCCTTGTTTTGCCAAAGAGCTCGCTTTTGCTTCAATGTGATGTTGCCATTCTGCTTAATTTGCTGAGGGATTGATTAATGCCCTAAATATTTGTTTGTCTTGGTTGTCAAGATCATTTGGTTTCCTATTTGAATCTTCAAATCAGGTTGTTTCTTTGTTTTTAGATTAATCAGTTTCAATATTCTTGTCTTGTCAGTATTGATTTGTAACTTATTGTCCACCATGTACTCTTGTGCTTAATTCCCGGTTTGTTGCAATCCTTTTAATGTTTTGTCCAAAATAACATCATCTGCATAGATTAGCGTTTGGATTGTTTCATTGTTAATTTTTGGTGGATTCGCAATGTTTTGTATTTTTTCTCCAAAATCATAAGTAAATAGATTATAGAGACGTGCGGCCAATGGACAGCCTTGCTTCAATCCGTTTTCCGATGGAATAAATTCGGTCACTCTTCCCTCTTTCGTCAATCGAACACATATCGATGTATTTGAATATAGTTCTTTTATCGGATTCAGGATATTTGGAGGGCAACCCCAATCTCTTAACTTAGCCCATAACAGTTGTCCATTGACTGAATCAAAGGCAGTTCTTAGGTCTATGAAGATGGCATATAGGTGTTGTGATTTAGCCATTGCTTCATATTTCAACATGTTCAGTATTTCAACATGTTCAGCAGTAGGAGGTTGACATTGGTGCCTATTCGTTTTACAAATCCTGTTTGTCTTTTTGCTTTTTTGTTGTTATCCTGCGCCCATTGAGTCAGCTGTGTTTGACGGAAACCAGCGAATAGTTTTCCCAATGGGTCCAGTAAGGCTATCGGTCTGTAATTGGCCAGATCTTTTCTATCTCCAGCTTTGAAAATTGGAATCAAGACCGCTGTTGTCCAAGTTTGAGGTATCTTTTTCGTTTTTTCGATTAATCTTAATAGATGGCTCATGAACTTGGCCCACTGGACTGGAGCTGTTTTTAGATCACTATTTGCTAAACCATCAGGTCCTGGAGCTCTCGAGGATTTGAGTAAATTGATGGTACTAATGATGTCTTCATTCTCCCATTTAAGGTCCCAAGGACCATCATCTCTTGGTATAAGCTTCGTAGTTGATTGTGCCGTATTATTGTATAATGTTGAGTAGTGCTTCACCCATCTGCTTGCGTCAACTTCTTGGATCATGTTTTGATTAGTCGATGATATGTTCAACATTGACGATAGATTTCGCATATTTTTTTGTAAGTGCTGTCAAGATTGCTTCTGCATTGTTCTGTTTTATCGATGCTTTGATCGCTTTTATTTCATTGGAATACTTATTCTTTTCTTTTTTTTATTTCCATTTCAAAATTAGGTGCCTTAAGTTTGCGCAATTTTCATAGAACTTTGTAGTGTTTCTTTTTTGTTTGGACTTCAATATTGAAGTAATGTGTGTGCATTTTGTTGTTGATTCTTCTTTTCAACCTTCTGTTGGTATTTTTCTAGTATCCAACCATAGTCCACTTTTATGTTATCTTGAATTGGTGCATCTTCAAAGGTTGCGACTATTTCCACCATATGCTTTTGTTTTATCCTGAGTGTATTCATCCCATTTGTTAGCTCCAAGTCAGGTAGTATTAGTCGTTGATCAATTCCTGGCTCACTGGCCCATTCAATCTGGATTAAATGGTGATCGCAATCCTGCTGAGATGAATTTCGTGTTGAAGTGGTTAATCTTCTGATTCTTGCTGAAGTAAATATGTAGTCAATAATTGAATTGGAAGTTTCAGTGGCCCAAGTTGGTAAAGGTTTACCTTCGGAGTCTGTTGGTTGGGCACTTAAATAGATGTTCCTCTGTTTCACTTCCCTCATCCATTTTTCTGCTCTGCTCGACAGTGAAGTAGGATCTAGCTGTCTACCTTCTTCATCAAATAAATGAAAGTTAAGGTCTCCTACTATAATGAAATCCATTTCGTTGTTGGTGATGGCCACATTGTCAATTTCCTCGTATATTGAATCAATAAATTTCGTCTCCGACATTGCATTTGAGTTCCAATATATATTAAATATGGATATCACATAATTATCCCCGGCAGCAGGTGGCTCGTCCTTGTTGTCTGTTGCAATCTTGATAGTTACATATTGTGCCCACGGATGTATATTTTTACTTGCTATGATTGTCCATGTGGGGACTATTTTTGTTAATATCAGCATTCCTGCTGCTGGTCTAGCCTGTTGTGCTATAATCGCCAGATTCATTGGGGTACTAAAACCATCGCAAATCACTTCATCCGTTAGCCACGTTTCTTGCAAACATATGATATCCAAATTAACCAGGGCTTTTGAGTGTTTTTCTAGGAGATGTTTATTTCCTCTTGTATTCCACGATCCTAGTGCTATTCTAGACTTTTGCGCTTCATTCTTTTTTGATTGTTATAAATAAGTTTTCCTTCCAGTTTGTTTAAACATCAAATTTGGTTTCATATGTGGGGTCTCCCGGTAATCACGCCAGATGGGATGATGGAGTGAATCGTCTTCAGACTGCCTCTTAGATCTTAAGTTATTATAATTTTGAGAAGCCTTTGTCCCTTTGCTCTGATCCTCATTGTTAATTGTTTTGTGGTTCCTAAATGGAGCCAGGTTTTTTGCTTTTTTTTCTGCAACTGCCCGTGTGGCAAAGATTTCCGCCGAATCCTAGTTTCTCAAACTGATTTTTCGTGGCTAGAAACTTTTGCATTATGTCTTGACTGAAAAAATCAATTTGGACCTCTTCCATATCTTGCTTATTTGGAAAGAGTACTAGGTCTAGATCATCCGATTTTATTTTCTCCTCTTGTGGTATTGCTTTAAACAGCCATAAAATGTTGGCTCTATTCATTATTAGCGGGTCATCTGTATTAGCTATCGTTGGATATAAAGCTATTCTGTAGGCGGCTGTTGTATCCTGTGGATTTTGGAATTTAGGTCTAATTAAAATTGGACTAGGTTGAAGTAACAGGCTATTGTGGGTGCTATCTTCAGATTGCGACACGGTTGCTAACCACGCTTCATCATTGGATATAGTAGAATATTCCAATTCGAGGACCGATGTCTCTTCGTCGTGAGAGTCGGTTACAGTTTGATCGTTTGCCGTATCTTGATATTCATCAACGAGGATCAAAGTCGCATCTTGTGAGTTCATTGATATGGAATTACAATTGCTCATGTCGCCAGCTGTTGATATATCTATTATTGGAATAGGATTTTCCACGTGGCCAGGTATATTTTTGTTGATTATCTCCAGTAGCGCATCCAATGGTTCGCTCATTGCATTCGCATCTACCTTGATAACATCTTTTTGGATTATCGTTTTTTTTGTTTCTTTGCTTTTTTTTTGTATACCTTTTTGTTTGAGAGAAGGCTGATTGTTTTTATTATTAGCCTCCTCTGTTAATGTTTTCTTTGTTAACTTTATTTTTCTCAGAAATGCGCGATATCCATTTTGTTTTTTTTTTGTTTTTTTGCCTTTAGGTCTAGTTACCAGGTCTTGTCCTACCATTCCACACTTTGAGAGATCAAATATATCGAACGGGGTACACACAGGTGGTTCAGTATTGACGGGATGTGAGGATATTGTCAAATTTGTTGGAGACATCGGGATGATTTGCATTTCATATTGTGAACTTTGATCTGCTTTGTCTTCTAATTTATTTCTCGCTTCAGTTTGCGTATGATTTGTTGCGTATTGTTTATGTTCCAACATGTACGTCTGTTTTTTTGTTTTTTCTTCCATCAGTTTTTTGGTAATTGTTGACACCGTTTCCAAGAGGTTCTGTTTGTTTACCGCATCAACTCTTGCGAGTTCTGCTAATCGTGATTGCCATATTCTAGATGTTTCGGCTTCTTGATTTAGCCGATCCTGAATAGTATTTATAAATGTTTCCACATATGTTTGTTTAGTCATTATCATTGCCAGCAGCATTGCCTGGTCTTTAGTAGAATCTGCCATATAATCCTGTATCTTTAGGAATGGAATCATTGCAGTCGACAGGACTGCTACCAACGTATTTTGTAGATCTAACATGGTCGTTGGGATTCTTTGTTGAGATTCCGAAGCCTGGGCTTGGTGTTCCGGTGCTACCTTCACAGGGGGGGGGCATAAGGTTCTTCTTTCTTGTGGCTGTCTACCACTTTATTCAAAAGAGATGTCCTTTTATCATCAAGTGAGCTAGATCTTGCTCGTATGATTGGCGTTGAGGTTTTGATGTTTTTTATATTGTTAGGCGTGCTTACCCCATCAAAAGGTTCATTTATTTTTTCCTGAGACTCCATTATGGCCTCAATCTCGGTGATATCAAGAGAAAGTAGAGCAACTCTGCGTACTACAGGTTTGCTGTGATCAATGTTGTGTCTCTGAGCTGGTGTGTATGTGGATTGCCAGTGTAATTTTGCCGCTTTAGCTCGGTCTTGACGCGACTGGGTACCACAGTATTCTTGTTCACCTATTGTCATCCTCTTTTTATCTTTTGGTTGAATTGGGTGTGCTATCCCGTCGGATGGGTTCCTTAGCACCACACGTGTATCTCTTTGGCTACTATTCATTGGGACGTCGAGGTGTGAGTTCAATGAATAGTTGTTTAGAGGCATAGAAGTGTTCGTTTCCACATGTTTCAAAGCATTCAATTTTTGTATCTTGTGTGTTAGGTCGAATTAAATCTGTTGGGTGGTTTTCCGTTACGTTCTCTATACTCGGCAACTGCTCTTTCGGAGATTGGGGAACAATTCCCTCTGACAGTATTGGGCTTGGATTTTTCTTTGGTATTTGTTTGTTACCTTGTGAGGGTATATTTTCTAGTTTGTTATCCTCGTTTGGATTACTTTCTTCAGTTGTTATGTAAGGGGCATGGTTTTGGGGTATTTGTGCAATGGATTCATCTAGCTTCCCTTGGAGCCTAGTTCTTGGTTTTTGTGTTTCCATTGTTGTAATCGACACCACACCTGTGGTTTGATCACCAGAAGGGTTTCTAGTTGTATCGCTCAGTACTAACCGCCGCGACCAGCCGCAAACAGCAGACAACAGTGCGTGCCCTTTACTCCTCGCGGGCTTCACGCCGCAAGGGTCGCGCTGTGCTGTATTTGAATGTCACTTCCTGGGGGTGTGTCTCCAATGTCACGTGACCGATGTCACGTGTCCAAGCAATCACTCGGCCCGCTCGCGTCAAACTGATATCAGCTCCAGCTGATATGCTGATAGGCTTACGCGAATGGAGCGGGTCGATGGTAATTCACGGCAAGCAAAAGCACCAGCAGGGCAACAGATAGATCCTCCCAGCCGAACAGCAGACAACAGCGCGCGCCCTTTACTCCTCGCGGGCTTCATGCTCTATAGTTGGTTCCCATTTTCTTGAAGGTAAGGTGTCTTTAACAGTGTATTTGAGCTCATCCCTTCAGCAGTTATTTCACAAGAAAATAGTGGTACTAGGAGGAGGGAGCAAAAGGGCCCCAAAACCCATCTATAATCCCTCAAGAATGAGTAACATTTGTTGACACTTAAAATCTCGACCATGCCTCACCCATATACACCAGGGTTGCCATGGTGTTCTCCATAAATCAGTCCTGGATCACCATGGGTTAGTTTTGATATTTGACACACTGGAAGTCCATACGCAGACCAATGAACTACAGGTACAATAAAGCATTGAGGAAAATATGCAGAGCAGTTGTTAAAACATGTAAATACTAGCTGTACCCTGGAAATAGTATGCCAAACAAGCTCTCACTCTCCCAGGGACCAGCCTGGTATTTGGAGTCCTACAATGTCCTTGTGTGTGTCCTGCAGGAATGTCTCCTCACGCTCCATAAAACGGGTGTGCAGGGAAATGGAAACAAGCTTTCAAGTGTGCACCAACATTCCACAAGACCTTGAAGGGCCCAGGCTGCAGGGTATGCAACTGTTTATTTTCTATTTTTTGCCAATTATCATTTGTGCAACAAACCATAGCGTGGCCAACCAATCAGTGGATATCTTGCAAATGTACACTTGTACACCAAATGTACACCAAAAAGGAAGCCTACAATGTAAGAATAAACAATGCTAGCTCCAATACCAAAGAATTATTTACTATCTTGAAGGAGCTAGAAAACCCAAATCCACCTATGGACATGTCCGTGAAGGATCAATCATGGTGCACCAACATCCAAAACGCCCTTGCTAATAAAATTACCGGCCTGCAAACGAAAATTGAAAGTAAGACTACAACTCTCCAACAGCAACCTACCCACCCCCAGTTCACCTACTACGTCCAATACTAACTGTGGCTTCACCTTCAAAAAGGTAACCGCACTAGAAGTGCAAAAAATTATAACTTCTCTCAAACCGTCAAACTGTAAAGGGGACAGCTGTCCCGCACAGATTATAAAAGATGCTGCTAGAGACCTCTCCCCATTTATTTCTAAACTTATAAACGTATCATTCTCTACTAACTCAGTACCTAACAATTTGAAACAGTCATGGGTCCTCCCTCTTCTAAAAAAAGACCCTGGGCCCAGCCATTCCTACTAATTACAGGCCCATCACTACTGTTCCCTTCCTGCTAAAAATTCTGGACAGAGTTGCCACTTACAAATCCAGAATTACCTAGAATCTAACCAATTACTGGGACTGCGTCAATCTGGCTTTCGACCTCAGCATGGAACAGAAACTGCCCTTGTTGATCTTAAAAGTCAGATCGATAACATTAAAGACAAGGGTAAGGCTGCTATCCTACTCCTTCTAGACCTCTCAGCAGCTTTCGACTTAGTCGACCATAAAATACTCTGTAACCACCTCTCCTCTGCTGCTCACTTCTCCCCTTCTGCTGTCGCATGGATACAGTCCTTCCTGGCCAACAGAACCATGAGGGTCTTTTCCCCTGTGGCAGCAGCAGACCCCATCCCCATTACTTGCGGTGTCCCACAAGGCTCATGCGTTTCCCCCACTCTTTATAATATTTTTACAAAGCCTCTCTTTGATAAATTGGATCATCTGGGTGTCACCTATACAAACTATGCGGATGACACCCAGATACTCCTCACCATATCTGGCAATTACAATACTGATGTCGCCAGACATGGCCTCTGCCTGAATGACGAGAAGACCGAACTGCTCATTGTCGGGTCACCTAACAACCTACAAAAACTGAGCCCCAACTATTCTAAAATGATCATCGATGGCAACACCATCCCTGTTGCCAAAAACGTGAAAACTCTTGGCTTCTATCTTGATGCCAATATCAATCTCACCAAGCAAGTCAATTCCACTGCTTCCTCCACTGCCTACACAGGAAAACTAATTCGGGCCTGCAGACCTTTTCTCTCGACCAACAGCTGCCTTACTTTAGCGAGAGCCCTCATACAGTCCAAGCTAAACTATTGCAACAGCCTCTACCTAGGTGCTAACCAAGCTATAACTAGTAAACTCCAAGTCATCCAAAATAATGCGCTACGAGCAGCACTAAATATTCCTAGGCGAGAGCATATCTCCAACACTAGAATCACATGTAAATGGCTTACCATCCAACAAACAATTGACCTCAAAACTCTCTGCCTCACATACAAAGCTCTCAACCACTTAGCCCCCCCCCCATCTCACCAATAAATTCACCTGGAAGCAGTCCAACAGAATTACTAGATCTTCCAACACCCTATGTCTCATGGTGCCCAGATTTAGCTCTAAAATAGCCGGAGGCTCTAGCTTCACTGTCCTCGCCTCCCAACGTTGGAACTCCCTGCCTCTAAACATTAAGTCAGCCAGTTCCTTCCAGTCCTTCAGGAAACTTGCTATTGGCACAAAGTCAATTAGTATGCTAGACATAGTCACTACCTGCTTATATTGTACATGTCCCAGTTATGTCTTATTTGGCCATGGCCTGTACTCCCTGTATATAGTTTCTGCTACTAGCATTACTGTTATCTACCATGTATTGTGCTTTGTAACTTGTACCAGCGCCCATTTACTCCCGGGTCCGGAGCGCTTTATAAATAAAATAAACAAACAAACTTGCCGCTCCTAAAAGAAACCAATTATTGGTTTTAATCTGAGCAAAACCATTTTAAGAAGGATGGATTTTCAGGAGAGACAAAACGGTATGCATTCTCTGCAAAGAAGCGATTGGAAATGTTTTAATTTTACAAGCATTGTAAACTGGCTCTTTAAAATGTGTGTATATAGTTAGTTTCCAATGGTCGCTTGCAGTATATATTGTAGGCAACTATAATAATCATATAGAATTGTTACTAATGAGTTATCATTCCAAGATAGACAGTCTGGTAAAATCCTATTTGACTCTTTCAAAATATCCTTATTTGAAGGGATAAGGGGACAAATGGCACAAATGAGGCTTCCTGACTGCTTTGCATAAAATCAAAGAGCATTTTGGGAACAGAAGAATGACCACAGATCTTCTATGTGATCAATACGCTAGTCCTAAAAGAGTAGTATGCTTGAATCACTCGGTATATAATGCACACTTTTGTGGTGCTCATTCACACTTCAACATGGTGGTTATTTTAAACATTGGAATTGCAAGATTGGTATTTTCAGTGCATGAACAGATCAGCATTACTAGTGCTCAATATCAAAGTAGCCAAATCTAAACAAGTGTTTTTTTTAAATGTTTTATTTACATACTCGGACATGTCCAGTCTGCCTTTATGACCCAAGATCATGCAAGTGGGGAAAATGTAAAACACACGTTATTTCACCGGGGTCTCTTGAGCGGAGGATACCAGATATGTTTTAAATTGCTTAGGAGTTTGGAAAAGGGGTGCAGGTGGTATGCATTTTCCAGGGGCATATCAAAAGGGACACATGCCAATGTTTTTAGGCAACATCTTCAAAAGCACTGGCAGAATGCTTCTATGATACCCTACAACCCAGCACTGTAACCAAACCGGCAGACTGCACGGATCTTCGCTTATTCACATAACAGGGAATACAATGGTGGCTTGATGCAAACTCCTGGACGGATTGGTGGGCTGCCAGGAGGCATTGATGGGGGCGGGGGGTGGGGCGAAAGGCAATTTGCACGTTCGCAACCGCTTCAACTGGCAAGCACAAGTGGAAAAACTCGTGTTATGTTGTAGTGTAGCACAGTACCCTGAAATCTGTAGCAAAATTAATGTTACATGAATTCCTGCACATATTACTACGGGTTATTTCTTTCTCATTTCTGTTGTATTTCATTATATCTAGAAATGACACACACCTTATACTTACTGTGGCACAGGACGCATAATGTTAAATCCCTGACCATCCAGTATACTCCATACATGCTCCGTATTGCTCAGTAATTGGTGGCCACCGTATGCACACATCCCTTTCAGGGCCAGTTGAGTCTCTTGGCTCCTTTTGGCCTGAGCAGCGTTTGGCTTTTGTCACATTCGGGAGATGCACTCTTGTGCTTGAGGATATGAGGGTGCACACGTGTGCTCTTGGGCGCCTTGTACCGTGCTCCTCTTCAAATACTCTGTTCTGTACAGTGATAGCTCCAGGAGCCGCTCGGGTCCTCAGCTGATTGTTTGAGACCCCGAGGAGAGAACATCGTGATGCTGTTGGTGCATTTCTGATTACTTTTCTTTTTCACCACCCTCATCCTCTCAGTCAACCAATTTGTCTTTTGTTGATAAGGGATTTAAAGTTCATTAATTTGCAACAGTTCCCTTTGATCTGAATGTTCTGCAAAAAGTAGAATACAAGCAAATATACAGCCTATTTATCCTACCCCACCCTCCGTCTCCACACTCGCATAACAATTTAGACATTTTGAATTGTCCTAAATAAATTGACAAAAGTAAGGTACGAGGTCCAGTACATCTTCAACACTCTGCCTGACTTAACAGAAGAGGCGATGGTGGTGGATCCGTAACTATTTTAGTATAGTTTTATAAAAAGCCGGACACCCACTTGACTATGATTGACATTTTGCCATCCGGAAGCAGGAAGAGAACAAGTCGGTGGTGGGTTACATCACTGCCTTGAAGTATCTGGCATTGTCCTGCAACTTTGGGGACAAGTTCGATGAGAAAATCGGAGACTGGTTCATGGTGAAGTTCCCTCGCGATCTTTTTGGGTAGGAACTTTGGACCTCTAGACGATGTGATAACTAGCAAGGAGGGGCAAGGCAAGGGCTACAAACATCCCAAAAATAGAGGGAATAAAGCCCCACTATATCCCTGCAACCGAGTGGCCAGAGGGTACGCTTTAGGGGTTTAAGCAAGATGCACCTAGCTAGTACAAACCTATGCCCTAGCAGGGGTAAATTGTAAGCGCGTAAAAATGCTGTACCTTTGGGAGAGCATTCCTTTGGAGTGGGACAAGTGGAGAAAAGGAGTGAAAGCCTGAGGCATGTGGGCCAGTGACTTTTTGGGTGTGAAGAGAAGAGGGGCAGAGAGTACAGAGGCATTCAGTGAGATAGCGGGGGCAAGTCTATCGATGGATTTCTATAGGAGTTGCAGGAATTTGTCGAGAGATTTTTGCACAGTGCCATCCAGTGGGGTGACTGTGGGAAGAGGTGGGGAGGGTCAGGATGGGTGAAGATGCGGGCCACAAAGTTGACAACTTTTTTAGGGTTGCAAGAGCAGAGGGCTAGACCAAAAAGTAGACCTGTGCTACTTTCTGAGCAAAGGAGTAGAGCTGATGATTTTAATTTAGTTGTGCTTTAATTTTTTTTATGCTTAGGAGGTTGAGACTGGCTGCGATGGAATCAGAAGATTTGTTCGAAAAGAAAAAAAAATGGGAGCTTGATCGAATTTCAGCTATGTGAAAATTATGTATAGCCGAACATTTTGATTCATTCGGAGCCATTACAGTGAATAATGGGAGTGGGGATTGCGGGGGTGTCCCCCCACTTCCGGAAAAACAAAGTTTTAAAAAAAAAGACCCTGCAGCGCCAGTACTTAATCACAATGTGAAAGGAACCGGCTTAGCAGGGACAAAGTGAGTCGTCGGCACACAGCGAAGTGTGCCTCCGAGGGGCAAGTAAGAGGGTGGGTGGGAATAGGTTATCTGAAATGGCTGCAGGAGAAAAACATTTTTTGAGGAAAGAATAACATTCGTTTTTTCTCCCTCAGTCATTTAAAATGCAGACAATTCACGGTAATCTGGCTGCGATGGCAGTGGCCATTAATTAGAATTTTAGATCACTGTCAAAGGGAGCCCCAAGGTTTCAAGCCATGGGTGAGGTCTGGTGGTAGACTGGAGAGGAGGAGTGTGGGTTGGTGTTGGAGGCAGGGAGAAATATTTACGCTTTGGATAGTTTAGCATGAGGCAGATGGCCGTTTGGCAAGAGATTGCACATGTGTAGGGGAAATAAAATATCTGATCTGATTGGCTTCGACAAACGGTTGGAGACAAAGGAGGAAATGAGTTTGTTGATAGAGGAGGAGCACAGGGTGCAGATGAGTGGGCCTAGGGTTGGTCCTTCAGAACCAGCAACAAGAAGTGGTGTCTGAGAAGAGGTGCTGGAGTCAGATTACATGGAAAGTGAGAACAAGAGGACACCCAGCCGAGTATGGTGTCCTTGGAGCCAAGGAGGGAACAAGGGGTTATCCACAGTGTCAAAGGCAGCAGGAAAGGTCTGGAAGAATGAGAATGAGGGAGCGGTGAGAGTGGTGGCCAGTGGTAAAAACATGTGTAACATCAAGCAATCTCTGTAGAGTGTTTGGAAGACGGCAGTCATTGGCAGAGAGAGAAGGAAATGGAGTGCTTTCTAAGAGGAAAGAATGGCATTGAAGTTCATAAATAATTTAAGGATGTGAGACAAGAGCGGAAACCAGGATCTGGCTGAGTGAAGAGCTGTGGTCCGGGTCAGTAGAGATTCCTTGTAGGCAGAGAAGAGTAGGGGGTGTGCTCTAGCACCTTGAAAAGTCTTGTGTGCTAGATGGATTTACCAATAACCGGACAGACTCCACTGGCAGTAATCAACGTACTCGCACCCAAATGTGATTAAAAAAGGTTTTATACTTCGATATGTGTCCTCCTGAGGTCATCCTATGTGGCAAACTAAAACCTATTGAAGGGAGGGATTAGTTGATGGAACATATGAACCTATATATCATATAAGTGTTTAACTTAATTGGCTGCCCCTTATCTGGTGGGCACACCTCCAACTACCTCCAAATACGTACAATACTGATTATTGTGGAAAAATGGCAGCGGGTTGATGTTTGGAACATTGTATAGCATGTTTCTACATAGACCCTCTGATTGGTTGGCATGCTTTCCCAACCTTGGACTTTTGCCTCATTAGCAGCACATAAGCAGAATGAAACTTGGGTGCCGCAAGCAACGTCCGACTACTCCCCACTTTCCCAATTAGTCAGTGGTCTCTCACCGGTCAGGCCCCAAGCCAAAGCTTCTCCTTTGTAGTTGACCATGAAGCCTGCTCTGGGACATTAAAGGGTGTGTTAGGCACACAATTATCTTTGTTTGGGTTTGATGAATAGCCCTTGTTTTCAACTTCGGAAATCATGTGTGAGGAGACCACAAATGTGTCCACCTCAACTTTCTATTTACTGCTATTTGATTCAATTGAATTATGTGGAATTACCCTTCTTGGCCTCTAGAGGCTTGCTCACTCCATTCTACATGGGTTTTCTGCATCTTTAACTGTCTAATAGTTGGCTCTTGCAGATGTTTTCTCCTTCACTTAATCTAAGAGAAATAGGTCTTCTGTACATGGCTTATCCTGTTGACACCCCTTGTGCCTTACAAATATTCCTTGAAGTAGCATCCTTGATCCCAATAGACTCCTCTTTATTCCTCAGACGAAGCTGTTTTCCCAGCGTCTCCTGACTCTGCAGCCCTGGTCTGTCTCTGAGGTAGCTTGAATGGTTTTAATGAGTCCGACGTCCATCTCTCATCATGTACGCTCTAGCCATGTTATGTATTACTCTACAACAAGCTTCTAGATGTCTCATACTTGTTTTTTGGCATATATACATTTATTAATCAGCAGGTTACTTAATCTTCTTTGCATATACGATTTCTTCATATTCGATTACATGTTTCTGTTGTTTCTTCAGCAAGTCATTATTTTTTGAGTATTTGCATATCGTTTCAGCCAGTCTCAGTATCTTTCCTCTGAAGTCCCTCTGCTCTTGTCAGATTTCACTTATAGCGCTATGATGTCCAATGGTGTGTCCAGACATCCTTCCACCCTCTCAGTGCGAGAGTACATTCGATATGGTTGTCTGAGTGCATATCATCTATCATACCGTCGATGCGGTAGTGGGATGATACCTGGTGCCCCACATAGGGCTCTTCTCCTACTGTTTCAAAATGACGGAGGTGAGGGGACGGGAGCTAGGGTACCATAACCACCTGCTCCTGTACAGGGGGATTGGCCTTTGTACCAGCCACATAAGCAATGATGCATTGTTGTCCCCAACAGCTGAATGGCTGCGAGAGCAATGGTTGATGTAGGTGGGAGGGGGTGAAAATATAGGAAAGTTGTTGACTTGGCCAAGGTGTAGAGAACCATGGAGTCGTCTTGAGTTTGTTTGTTTGATGATAGATGAAGGAAGGAGGGAGGGAGGGGGCCAGGGGCAGGAGAGTGGCAGAGGAATAGAAAAGGTGAACGGAATGAAAGTAATTGAGGGGGGCTGTTGCAAGGTTATGTTACTTGAGTGGTCAAAGACTGAGTGAAGTTGGAGCTTCTAAGTTTATTAGACCTATTGGGGATGTTGAGTTTACCCTTTGTGACAGCAGGGACATTTGCTGGGAGCGTTCGAGAAAGAAGTCAACATAAGAAGAGGTTTGGGGGACCCGTTGTGTGGTAGATGAGAATAACAGTTGGAGCAAATGGCCTTTTTTTGCATATCTAACGTTTAAATGGGGAGCACGTGGCAGTTTGGCCCTTAGGAGAATAGTTCCTCAAGTGAAGTAGGGAAGAAAATGCCAAAAGCAGAAAGAACCGGGGAGACTGGGAGCAATGAAGGAAGTACACGATTGGGTAAAGAGGAGAGCCGTAACAGTGGCACACAGGGTCTTCTGGGAAAAGAAGCATAGGGCAAAGTCCTCAGTGACGGGGAAGAGGAGATGGAGCAGGATAGGGCGATGAGCATGGCCTGAAGTTTTCAGCTGCAGCATCGGAGACAGGAGATATGGTTCGTGAAATAGCACGGATTACCTTTGTCAAGACATGTAGTCTAGGTGGAAAGATTAGCCTCAGAGGTTTCAAGGAAAGTGGTAATTCTATTTTATCAACGTCATAGTTGGGAAGTGCTTGTTGGTCCAGAGAGTATCGCATTGGTGATCTAAGACTGGGGCAGCGGGTGGTGGCAAGGGAAAAGGTGCAATTGGGGTAGTGGTGCTTGAAGGGGAACCTAAGGGCCGAATGAACTCCAAGAAGGCTTGTTCGATGAGGAATACATTGGGTGGGGAAAGGGCTATCGGAGCAGTTTGGACCTCAGGTAGGGAGTTAGGGTATCTAGTTTAAGCTTTCATTTGTGGAGGGGATGGTTGATCGAAAGGTACAGTGGAGGGCAACCACAAAGTTGAAGTTGACAAGTGGTAGGAAAGATGTGGAAGCTAGATGTTGTGACGATGATGAAAGTCCGAGACAAGTGACCTGCCAGGTATGCGGATTGGCTAGTCATGATGGGTGATCAGAGAGCAGGTAATGTTGTAGAGATTTTTGGAAATGTAGTCACCCATTGGGGCACTTGGAGCCCCAGTTGGGAGTCGAGCAGGAAGATGCAATCACTGAGGAAATTATACTGTCTGTAACAGTGAGGATGGTGAGTGGGCTGAGGGTGAGGAGCGGAATTATAGTGCGTTCAGGAGGGTAAGGTGGAGTGCAAAACAAACTCACTAACGTGTGGGCCAAAGTTAATTCATCTACAGTACGGCCCACTACATATTGGCAACAGACTGTTGTTTCTAGCTACCGTGAGGGGCACACGCCAACCTAGTATAGCAGAGCCTTGTTTTCATGCCACCTTCTGTCTCTCAAAGCTTTGTGTTAGTGCGGTACGGAGATGAGACTCCACAGAAGAAACGTGCACTGTTTCCACTGGGACAGGATCAACAGAGGTCCAAGCCAATAAAGGCAACACAACCGCGCAAGCGCAAGCGTGGCAACTGTGATCTCTGGCGCCGAGATTACCCCCTTCGCATTCCCCAAGAGCTCTGCTTGCATTTTCCAGGTAATGTCGCCGGGGAATTAATATGTTTCTTCTTTGAAGTCCCAATCTCTCATTGGGAAATGGTGCTGAGGTATGTTCCCGCCATGGTGCCACCAAAATGGAGAGCCCACCTTTAGAGTGCATGCAATGTGCATTACAGAACCCTCTGCGCATATGCTGGGCCTCTGCTTCATCATACGCATCAGACGCAGCCCTGTCCGGTTGCCCCTAGTGCTAGGATGGAGCTTAGGGTGACAAGATTTCGAAAATAAAAAAAAAACGGTACACGCCACTGACATAGAAGTAGGATTACATCTTCAGCAGTGAAACTCTAGTCCTACTTTAATGTGGGTGGCCTGGCCCATGTCATGTTGCAGCGCCTGGAGTCCCGAGGCTATTTTAAGTTTTTAAAAAATATGTCTAGCACTCTGGGATGGGGTCGATACCATCCCGGTTTTTGGCAAAATCATATCCGCCCAAAAAAAACGGGATGGTATCCACCTGATCCCCAAATCCCAGGACGGGGTCGTTAAACTTAAAAAAGTATTGGGACCCGGGGACAGAGCTGCAAATACCCAGACAGTCCTAGCAAAACCAGGACTTCTGGTCACCCTAACGGAGCCTCCCAAGAAGAAATGTGTTCCCAGGAACACACTGCTCAAACAAGGACTCACTAGAAAGAGGACTAGATGCTGTCTATTTGGTTTTACATGAACGAGAGAACTGTGAAACAATGGAGGTAAATCTTTTACAGTACCTAATTGGGGAGTGAGTTAGGGAAGCGAGAGACCCTTTACTCCCACGAGCAGTGGTGGAAATGGAAAACATTTGGAGGGGGATCCCACAAGGGCTGGGGGTGGAATTTGGAGGAGGAGCAGAGTTCCGAGGAGTCAGAGTTCAGAGGGGGGCAGAGCTGGCAGTGGACCTCCGATCAAAGGAAATGTTCAAAACAATAGTATAAAAATGGCACCATTTCTTTCATGCTGCTTCTTTTCCAAACTCCACACTGTATATCAATTGTACTTTAAACCACGTCCATGGAGTGGTGCACCCAGACTATCTTTGATTACCACTTGAAAATCGCTTTGGTGTCCCAAAGCTGCTAATATGGTCTATTATCATTCTGCCAGTATGAGTGAAAAGTACAGTCTCACCTAATGCCGTTCAAAAGACGGTGAATCATGTCGAGGAGCTAATGGAGTTCAATCGCTGAGCTGCGCTGTATGTCCGAGTTTGATGAATGCGCTGTGAGAAAAGAAAACGCATGCCTGTGTTACTCAAGGCTGCGTTAGATCTGTTGGAGATTCTAATATATATATATATATATATATATACATATATATATATATATATATATATATGAATCCTAGTCCTACCTTTACTGTACTGTGAATTTTGAATGCGAGCTGGTGACCGCGGGAAGTGTACATCGCTCTTGAAATGATCAGCGCGTCTACCGGACCATGCAACGTCCTAGTTATCCTGGCACCCGACGCAAGGGGGATTGGAGCATAAATAAAACAACGCGCCGCTGCCACTAACAAAAACAGAAGTAGGTAGTGTTCATTGAAGGAAACTTCAGGAAATTGTGGTTAACGTAGTGTATGTGATTCATCAGGTAACCAATTGTAAATAAAACGTATGGACTGCCTTAAGGATATGCAAAACATCAATACCTGATAGTCTTCTGCCTGCTGTGTGACATACATGGGGGGGAGGGGAGAAGAGTGCAAAAGCGCCAATTTTTGTTCAATGTGGTGTTTGGGGTTCACGCTGGCGGGATCCCGAGATCCGGCTACACATCCGATGCCGGATCTTGGATCCGGCGAGAGCCGGCCCATTGGGCAGTGCTGCCCACGAGTCACGATGCGTTCAAAGCAGTTAATATTGTGAGCCAAAACAAAATGGCTGATACCAGAGATAAGCAAATGCACATGTGTGGCACAGAGCTGCGCATGATGACCACAAGCAATGTTGGGGACATTCTGTAACGAGAGGTTAGAATTTGTAGGTGTTGCACAGATGTTTCACCTCAAGAGGAACTCCAAAAGTAAGAGCCTTCATGATCCTGCCTTTTTGTTTTTTCTGTTCAATTTTTAGTTTTGGATATCAAGGTGGCACAGTAGTGCCAACTATAAACCAAAAATATTGCTTCATCGTTCATTGCTTGTGGGTGTTAGGGAATTTAACCACCCATTGACAGCCCATGGCCATGCTAACTGACTACCTGCCCCTCCCAAAACACAGCCTCCTGAGATCTTGGAGTTGGCTCTATCAAGTAGTAGCATTAAACTTTGCACTGCAATGTTCACTATTGTTATTTCTAAGTAGTCTTCTGAGAGTTAAAGGCTACATTGCAGCTGTAAATGGCTACTGGTGTAATAAGGTCTTTAACCAAGTGTGACACCAGCCACTTGATTTATAAGCAGCACGTGTCCTTTAAATCAAGTCCTGTTAAAACAAGCTTTGGCAAATCCAACTGTTTTGGCTCGTTTATAGGTATTAGCAGTGCCAGGTAGTACAATTATGGCAATTCCTGGTAAATTACCATATTATACCTACATACAAGTCCAACGTTTTGCCCTTGCCAATGTTGCTTCCTTTCCATTTTCCCTATGTCATTCCAGTGTGATGTCCCCCAATCCTCCTGTACTGATGGTGGATAAATATGAATACTTGCTTATGAACGGCTGGTTCTGCATTTTATTGTGACTGTATTTTATTTTAAACCTCTTTGGTGTATGCGATGGCATTGCTTATTGATGGCATTTTAATTAACCGTGGGATATCAGAGAATTCCATTGCAACACACCCATCATTTTTTTCTGTTTAGCTACCAACATTAGTACACATTTTCATAGCATTAAAGCAGGGAAACTAACAATAGATGACCTCCAGTTTAGTGGTTGATTCTGGAATACAAAATGTGGAGGCGTGTTCAGTGCTTGGTAAATCCCTGTGTAGGTTGCGTGAGGAAACCCCTGATATCCGGAGGCACATGAAGGAGTACCAGTATCTAAACTGATGCAATTATTTTGTGTATTTGAATAGCTGAGGTGTGATATTGACCTGCTGATGTATTTTCCTTGAATGTTGGTCTGTGATTTAGTTATTGGCTCCTTGGAATGTCACCTCATCCAGTTTTCTTGACCTAACCCCAAACCTGAGCACCTCAATGAAACCCTGCAGCCTGGCTGTGGGATGTTTTTACCCATGCATCCAAGCCCTACCATAAAACTGTGCATTACTGGCATTGAAAACATCATGATGGCCAGAACTCCCCAGAAAGTGCACAGGGAAACGTGAAGAATAGGCTGCCACCCATTTTTGTCTGTTTGAGCACAGTAGGGCACTGCCTAAAACCACCATTGGGCTACACACAGTAGCCTGAAACCATTGGGAATGGCAATGCTGATTGCCAAAAGCAACCCAGAGCTGTTGGGAATTCATTTTCTTGATGTCAAAAATTTGCTAAAATCATGGATCACAAGACCACTCTAAAGATTCAACCTTCTTGTGGGGTGTTCCACATCAACACTCTACTGTAAGGATTCCCATCAAAACAATGTTAAGCAAGGATCATATACTATCAAGTAAAATCCCCTTTTTGAAATGGAGTTAATTCAAGACAACGCCTAAAAAAATGGGTGCAGTACCGGCATTGGACACAAACCAGCGCTAGCGGTCTAAACTCTGACAGAAGAACTGTACTTCAGGCGTTGCAAAAGGATCCTGAGCCAGCTGGAAACTTCAAAGCCTTTTGGTTAATTAACATTCTTAAACACCTGCTGTTCCCAGAAGACAGGCTGATTCAATTAACAGTCCAAAAGGCTAGGAAACCTTCTCACCTCAGAACTCCACACAAGAAGGCAGGATATCACATGGCCCTGTTGATTGAGAGGGAGGGGTTTCTCCTCCAGCCTGCAGGACCCAACACAATAGACTCTTTCCATTGAATAGGATATGCTGATTTAGGTGTTTACTGTCAACACACTGCTCTTGGAGATGCCAGCAAAGAAGGCCATGTGACCGTCTGACTCACCAAGCTTCTGGGGGCGGAGCTAAACACTGAAGTGAAGTGAATGGAAGGCAAATATGTTTTATAAGAATACTGATAACTAATTGTAACCAGATGACAGAAATGTACAACTTTGGGATCTTTAAAATGACACATTCACTCCCAGTTCAAGACTAGGCTGGTCGCTCTGTGATGTTCTGAGGCAATTATTATTAATACTACAAACACTGTATTTAGGCTAGAGACACGATAACTTAGATTAATATGCTCAGGAAGAGGGTACAGGTCTGTGTAAAGATTTGATGAAAAAACAATGTTGCAAAATCTACCAAAAACGAAAATAAGTTGCCATTTTTGAATGCAAGCTCTTACAAACATCATAGTTGGAACAGAGACTACCTTATGTGATATATGATATGTACATGTAATGTCAACGACGTGTGTATCTGGGAAACCTGTTAGTTATGAAAAATTAATTTTCTAAGTAAAAGCAAAGGGGCGTTTCTTCAATAGACTGTAAGACTCTGACTCACTCTGACTCACTGCTCCCTTCTCAAATCAGGTCAAAGAGAAATCCTTGACCTATCAAATCGTGAGTGGGTTGGGCATAGAAAGTTAGTATCCACACCCATTTTCAAAAGAGATAAAAAGAGCCACTGGAAGCCAGACAGGGAGATTCACTTCCCACTTCAAGCTGATTTCTTGCGGAGCACTTTGCCAGAAGACACCAGATCCAGCATGTAGACTTCAAATCCAGACCGAGACCAGAACTTAGAACTCAGATTCCAGAACTTAAAGCAAAGGCCTAACCCACAAGCTGAGTTCTCTTTAGCAGGCCTCAAAATCCTTTGCAAACTATTCAACCACCGGGCTGCGTGGTTTGCTGCTTGCTAAGAATCCTGTCTATCCAGAACCGTCAGATCCAATTCAAGAGACCCAGACCAGACCGCTGTGCAGTGCCAAGACCAGAACCAGAGATCCAGATCCGCTAGCAGACCCAGACCAGATAGCTGTGAACAGAACCGGTGCCTGATTGACTCTGCCGAGCAGAGAGAACCGCAGCTAAACTTGTTGACCAGATCCGTTACGAGGCTATTCCTTTCAAATTTATAGTGTGAGTACCCAGCTAGAACTGTGCAAAACCCATCTCTTAGCTTAAAACAATCTGATTCAAAACATTTGAACCTGTCCAGAACTGCATCATAGGAATCGTGTGTTCCCTCTCAGATTTAAACCTGTAAAGTGTCATTTTGCCATTTTGCATCATTATTTCGTTTCTGAAAAACTACCTTCACGAAATCGTCTGTATCTCTTGAACCGTTCCAACGAACCCAGAACCGACTTTCTATTCATTGTACTTTGTCCGTAATCGCGCTCGATACACTCGGAAAAAGTGCAGCGATTTGCGATTTGGCTCAAATTTCTTCACTTGTCAAAATAGCAGCTTCTTGCTTTCCTTTGCTGAAATTTGTTTGCAACCTGACAATCATTCATAGAGCATTGCTAAAGTGATCCTGAACTAATTTAAAGTAACTATCACCCACCCTGAATCTCTTATAGGGAATTAAAATCATTTTTAGCATATTTTTCCCTTCTTTTTTTTTTATTTATTGTTTGGCTGTACAGAACAACCTTTCAATAGGAAACATAATTCATCATCAATAAACAATTTACAAACACATAGCCAATTTAAAAATCAAGAATATACATTTTTTTTAAAGATGCACAGTAATAGATCTATATCGGTTTCTTAAAACAGTTCATTTAAAAAGCCAGTTGTTGCTAATCTAATTGACACTTGTCTTGCACCCAAAATTTTCAGCTATAATTCCTCAAAATCAGTTATCGTCGCCCTTTAAAACAATGCTGGAAATATTTACAGTGTACAGTATACAATGCTGGACAATAGGCGATAATATGTTTCAAGGTTTCAGGGGTTTTGTGGTCTTTACAAAACCTACAAACATTCTCATTGGCAACTAATAGTTTCCGCCTGACTAATATATCTTTGGTATGCCAAAGATTGAGGCGGAAACGCATATAGTCATCTCTGAATTTTGGAGACGGATATTTAATAATATATGTTTCAGTGGCTCTGAATCTCTTGTATCCAAATTGGGGAGCATTCCAGTCTTTAAGATGGTAACATTTTTCCAGGGTATATATCCAATCCCTTCGATAGAATTTGATTTTAGCTCGATTTGGATTATGGATCAGAGTATCAATAGAAATGTCAGCATCAATGAGAATGTTTAATGCAGCATTTAACCAATTCTTAGGGTACTGATGTTTGAAGGATATTAAATATTGACCCAAAATACAAGAAATGTCCGTGTGTTTCAGTGAAATTATACACTTTCTAAAAAATGCTATCCGTTTCCACGCAACAGCACTAAATAGGGACAACAGCCCCAATTCAAATCTGAGGATTGCAATAGAAACACATGTAGGGAGATTAAAAACTGAACACCAATACCTGCCTTCCATTTTATCCCAGAAAATCTGTGGTAACATCGGGGCAGATTCTGAACCATACGTAACAATAGGTTTAACCTTCATAGTGTAAAATGCTAATACGTGGTTGCATGTGAATTTACCAAATTTGTACAGTATAACCTTAGATTGGGAAATTAAGGCGTTTAATTTCAACTCAAGGTCAAGCTGGAACACTTGATCATTTTCATTGCAACCAATCATCGTACCCATATATCTATATGAAGATGTAATAAGAATTTGGTCGCATTTGATCGACCAATTAAATTGAGAATATTTGGTCATTTTATGATTATGGAACACCATAATTTGGGTTTTAGTTGTATTGATGGTCATAGAATTTTCCAAGGTATACTCCGCCAACCCATTAATCAACCTTTGCAATCCAGCTGGAGTTTTTGAGAACAAAATGAGGTCATCTGCATAAAAGATCCAAGGTATCTGTTCCAAGCCTAATTTGGGTGCGTCATAATTAATGGTCTTACATTTTTTGCCCATATCCAGGATGAATAAGTTGAATATAGTAGCTGCTAAAATCCACCCTTGCTTCAATCCTCGAAATGTTGAAAGGGGAGGTGTCAACAAACCATCAAGGGTTAGGCGAATATAAACTGACGTATTTTCGTGTAGGAGAGCAATGAGATTTACCAATAATTGCGGGCAGCCCATTTACATCAATTTGTGTAACATCAAATGGCGATCTATAGAGTCAAATGCCTCTTTAAAATCCACAAAGGAAATAAAGAGGGGTTGCTTTTGTTGACTACAGAGGGCTTTAATTGATGTCAGGGTGACAATATTGATAGCCGTTCCCTTACCCGCAACAAAACCAGTTTGAAACCTGTCTCGCATGTTGGATAAGTTCATCCATTGGTGGAGGTCTCTCAATATTGGGGAGGCAAATATTTTCCCCGGCACGTCTAACAAGGCAATAGGCCTATAATTAGCGGGATTGTGTCTGTCGCCCTTTTTATAAATGGGGACAATCAATGAGGTACACCACGAACTTGGGATCTTTTGGGTAGCTATAACTTGCAAGAATATTGCAAATAGGATTGGTGCCCATAGGTCTGGGAACTGCTTCAACATAACATTAGAAAGCCCGTCCAGACCGGGGGCGCCCGATCTACTGGCCTTATGGATGTAGTAAAGGATATCATAATGGTAAAAGCAATTGAAAAGGTGCCCTCTAGTTTAACAGGTGGTATAGAATGAGCAGAAGGAGGTAAAGCATAAAGGCGAGAAAAATGGGCTTGCCATGCTATAGAAGCAACGTCATTAATCTGCATTTGACACTGAAGTTTTATACGTTTCTGTTATTAAAGACCAGCTCCCTACTGAATTCTTTGCTAAAACTTTTGCCAGCATGGTTTCGCCATCTTTCTGGAAAAGGGTCGATTGGTAAGATCTTCTCCAATTCCTATATTGGGTCTTGATAACTTTAAGTGCTGCCCACCGCTGATCGACGGGTAAAGACAGAGCCAATTTCTTTTTTTCCTAAATATTGTTTCTCCATTCTGCATATTTAAATCCAAACAATGGGCTGCGGCTGGAGATCTCGTTAACCCTGATGTTGAAGCAAACTGATACATTAATTTTGAATAGTCATAATGACCGTTCATAGAATTTCTCGAATTCCTACAGGTGGTTTTGAGTATCTCTGTAAAATGCAGTAACTTTGGTCGGGACCATCGTAGTCGATTACGAGCAGGATTGGCCTGAATTGTACCTTTCATAGTCGTATACGTAGGGGGCTGGGTAATCTCATAGCTATAGAGCCAGTTAGTTTCAGCATATTATGATGCTAACAGAAGTAGCCAAAACCTGAAACCCTTTCAAGAGATTGAATAGATCACGACTAACATAGATAAAATCAATGATTGCCGTAGAGTTGCCGCTCCTGCACGTTGGATGAGGAGGACAGTCCTCAGGAGAAGAGCCATTCACCATAAGCATATCTTTTGAGTGGATGAACATATTCCAACATCGCACGCGGTCGTCAGAAGGAATTTTGGATTTATTTAAACAATGCAAATTTAGATCTCCCGCTAGGATAACATGGCACCGCTTAGGATGTTGGTATATTTTCTCCCATAAGGTTTCCAGAGTTCTCAAGTATGAATCAGTCGAAAGGGCAGTGGGATTCCAATACGTGTTGATTATAAAATAATGGACTTCTGCAATGAGCAGTTGAACAAGTTGAATATATGGTGTCGGGGCTTCATATGTAATAATTGACATAGTCAAAGATGTTTTCATAAGCATCAACAGTCCAGACATAGGACAACCTTTAACAGCAGAGATAGCAGGGTTTAAGATATGATAGCCGTCCCAAGACGGACAATGAGATGTTTCCTGAAGCAGGAAGATGTCATAGTATTTTAGCTTAGTAGAGGCGACAGAGAAAAGATGTTGAAACCCTCTAGTGTTCCAACTCAGTAATGAGATCTGTTTACTGGTAGATAATTTATGCTTGTGAGGTGGAACATTGACATTTGCACGGCTGTTTAATTTATGAAGCATTAGGATTCAAGTTGGAATTATCGCTTGGTAATTGTTGCCCGATCTTACACGGGGCATTCTTTAATGTGTCTCTTAAATTGTCAGTCGAGAGTTCAAATCCCATGTCCCACAGCGCTGATCGGGCAGCCCATGGAGTATTTAAAACTACTCTTGAGGGCAGCCAGATTTGCGCTGTGGAAAGGTCATATCTAGATGGGAATTCTATTTGCTCAATATCTCCTGAATTCATATCCTCCAGAGCATAGATTTCACCAAAGATAGCCAATACACTAGATCGATTCAAATCGTAAGAAGGAAACGGCATAGGCCTACATTCGATTATTAATGATGAAGATTGTTTTTTAAATCAATTTTTTTCAAAATAGTTTGGTTATTGCCATTATTAATGGCAGGCGCACATAAGGGTTCTATCTGTTCTAAAAAAGGGGATGTAATTTGTTTTTGATTATGTACAATAGTAGGTAAGGGCTGCTTTACTAAACCTTCGGCACATTGAACAACCCCTCTACTCACGGCTGATTGATGTTTCAGCATGTGTTGCTCTATGGCTTACAATATAATATAGTTCAAGGTGGAGGGCACAATTGTGGGATTACAATGATCCATTTTATTCACAGCTATCGGAAGGTCAAGGGGTAGCACATGAGGTATTATCTTAGAAGTGGAAGGCTGGAGCGGTTTATGCGGCATTACTTTTTGTGGCAGCGTTGGGCAGCCATCTTTCAGACCATTGACATCAACAGCACTGATTCTTATGAGAGGCGAATTAGTAGTTTTAGCATTCAGGTAAAGATCTATCTCCTTACGCAACTCAGTGCGTTTTAAACTTAAATCAGTCCTCACAAATATATTTGTTTGTGAGACATTGGTTTGGGCCTGCGGGATGGACAGACTCACAGGATTTTTCTCAATTAAAGCCACAATATCATTTAAAGGAGAATATTTTACCAGTTCTTTCTCAGCTAAGAGCTCTTTCGACTTCCTTTCAGCAGTGAGTTTTGCATATTTGGTCTGTACTACTTTAGCTGCCATAGTAATTTTATTTTTTGTCGGTAACTTCAGCCCCTTTAAAAAAGGATTTTGCTATAGATGAGGGGATCTGTTTAGGGCGATTTTTAGTTTTTTTTCCCCTGTAGGAATCCTATTGGAGACCTCATTGTGTTTGCAAAAAAATAGTGAATAGTTCTTTAGATGGCTGAAGGCTAACTCCAGTATCATTAACTGGACCAGTATTCGATAACGAACATTCAGGAACACAATTCTTAACAGGAGAACAGGCTTCCTGTATTTGTGGGAAAAAAGGAGACCAGTAGGGGGTAATGGATCCAGAGTTACAGCAGATGGCTGTGGTTTTTCCGATAAGGTAGAGGTAACTCCCTTAATTGATTTCTGCTGTTGTAAAAGCAACCTAGATTGCCATCTAGTTAATTTCATATGTTTGTCTTGTTTTTGAAGTTTTTCATTTAAAGTTTCATATAGTTTAAATAATGAAGATATGGCTAAATTCATCACATGTAAGGTGGTTTCAACTAATATCGAGGGGGAGAGTGATACAGCGGACGGGAGCGACGGTGGAAGAGGGGGAAGGGCAGATTGAGAGCTAGAAATGGGTACAGTCTGGGGCCGTCGTGGTGTAGGGGCAGTATATAAAGAAACTGATCTAAGTTTCTCATCATCCGAATAAATGTGGGAAACTTCAGGCAGGTCATAATTAGACTCAGATTCTGCATTTTCATCAATAAAGGACGAATCAGAGTTTAATTCAATTATAGCCTGGTCTCTTATAGACTCCTCAGGTAATGATACAGGGATAAGTTTAGTAGGTATATCCGGCACAAATGAAATACTTGAAGCTGATAGGATTACAGGGGATTTTGGGCCTGATACAATAAGGGATTGCCTAGAGATACCCAAATTATGAACCTGAGGCATCTTGGTAACCAAATGTGGATAAGATGATGTGTTGTTAATACAAAATCATTTTTCTGAACTAATAGAAGGGGCCGACACAGCGGCGCATATCCGGGGGTCCATTTTGGGTAGAAATGATATCTCGCTACCTTTCAACATTGTAACATCAGAAATGAAACACCTGGGATCATGAGATGTCGATGGATTAGGATTATTAGCAATAACACAGTTGGATGATAGAACATTATTAAATACCTTCTCATCTTTGGCTAGAGTGTAGAGCATCTGTTGGATATCACGGGATACCACTTTGGACTTCGCTTTTTCAATTTTTGGAACTCGTGGCCACAAGGTAACGCACGGCCGTGGAGTGCTTCCCATTAGCTTTCTTTTCTGATTTACTGGAGGTGGAGAAGACGGGACAGACTCCAGCTTATTTGATCTCATAAAGTTATCGCAATAGTGCATTTATGGCACAGCTAATAAACAATTGTATTATAACACAATATTAGTGGTAAATGGATAAAAATTTCTGTTGCAAACTGAATAAAGTGAAAACTACCTACTGCACACTACACAGCAAACAACCAGCAGTCACTAAAAAATTACTTGTCAGATATACTTGTCACTGTATAACTAAAAAGGTGCTTAAATGCTCTATATAAATTGAGGAGGAGTAATGTGCAAAGAACAATGAATTAAATAACTATTATTGTTCAATAAACTGCTTTCGCTGCTAGCTGAGAGGCTAGATGGTATCAATACACTTGCTCTACTGGCGGGATCAAAGAGGGAAACACCTCCATAGACTCCCGTCCAGTTTTCATGCACACAACCAGCGCCAAACAGCCGCACAACAGCCGATGGACTTGACGCCACAGGGCTTATCGCCGCATGGGTGACTCTAGCGCAGTTTAAAAAGCGCTACCGGTCACATGGTCACACACGTGGTGTAGGCTGATTCTGCCTCCTCCAGGAAGCGGTACAGTGCAGGCAAGAGCGTCGCTCGCAGTGCCTGAAGAGTGTCAGGTGCAATGAAAGTTCCAAGGAACACAGAGCAGTCACAAGAATCTGCTTCTGACACAATCCTTGGTTGACAAAATAATACTTCCCATACTTTAAATAATACTATTTTCCCTTCTTTGCATACCACATTTAAAGTACTTTGCCTGTGTTTAAAATCATCCCTGTGATCTAAGCTTGCTAGGGGGGAACTGAATTCGGATTGTACTGTGATTGTATTCCTGAAGACTGTGTGTGTTACTTCCATCTCCTTACATTGCATAGGGGAGGAGTGCACTGTCGGAGAAAAAGTGATCATATTATTTTTTGCTGAAATCATATCAAGTTTGTTTCTGTACTGCCTTTTATTCATCTTTGCATCTCCTTGAAACCATAAAGCATTCCCAGCTACCTTGTTCTTTCCATACCAACTCCTTAGTAATAAAATGTGTGCTAGTGTAAGATTATCCTTTGTTGATCAACCACATATTCTTAAGTGTGATATCAAATATTAATTTATTATAAGTGATATATAAATATCTATTGTTTAATTTTTCAATAAATCTTTTAAATTGCAAAACAACCCTACTTCTTGGCGCAGTGAGGTCAGGGGGATTCTAAGAGAGGGGCGTTATACAAGGGTTCATCATCCAGATTGTAACTTGTCATAAAAATATATAAATAAGGGCTTCCTTTGGGCATCCCAGACAAAGGCACTGACTTAGTGGGATTGCTGAATTGAAGTCACTTAACATGGCCTTGTCACATATCTGGTGTGCGCAGGGTGTCCGCTTCACGGGACATTCAGGAAACTTCAAGTTAATACATAGGGAAGTATGTTGGCATAATAACTTTTGTTATTCAAAATAGTCATTGTGCTATTAACCTTTGCTTAAACACTGAATACTGTTTACACAATTATGTTTTATACTTAAGCATTGTGTCACCTGTATATGTTTTTATTGGTCTAGTCTACCTTTCAATATGGCTGCGTGCTGCTCCGGCCTCTCTTGCCTATTAGCGGTCTAGCCTTTCGGGATTCACCTGCTCTGCACATTGTGGTGACCCCTTGGGCACTGCCTTAATACCAGCAGTTCACCCTCTGGTAAGTGCCTTTTGCTTATTTACTGCCAGGCTGTTGCACTGTTGCAGTTAGTGCTAATAGCAATAATACCCCTCGACTAAGGCCATTCATTGTTAGTAATGTCCCACAACTAGAGTTAAAGGCCCTCGCTTTGCTCCAGCCCATGAACTTGGGTGGTAGGCCGTTCCAACCTGATAATGGCTTTTGGAATGCAGCATTGGTTTATTGACTTTCTGCTGGTCCGTAGAATCAGGTTGGCCTGAAGTCCTCTTCTAACTGTGGATCATGGGCACCTCTGAGTGCCCTGCCCCTCCCCCCCCCCCTTTCCACTGAAGAAGCTGGAGGATTCTGGTGAAACTGTGGATTTACACAATAAGGTAACTATGCTTTGTAAAGCTCCTTGAGAAAGTGAGAGATGTACTGGCTTTGAGGCAGGCTGTTAATGGTGAATTTGCTCCTCTAAAAAGCTGCTTCCGTTCCAGGGCAGATGAGATGAGTGGGTACAGGCATTCTTTAATGAAGAAGATTAAATGGAAGACTATGAAGACATTCTGAGCATGATCATGTAAACCTGCAGCCTCGCACTATCCAGACTTGGCAACACCATACTTGCACCCAGATATACAGTTCAAAACCACAATTCACAAATTCTACTTCACTGTGGAGTTGAGTGACTAATTAGTGTTATTAATAACGGTGAAAAGAAATGACCGAAAAGCATCCCGATACTAGATGTATTACAAAGTACCCTGGGACCAGTAGTGCAATGATCTTCTCCCCAAAAGGAATCCATTTCCGCATGTGCATTTTACATTCCTTACTCTGGATAAGTGTCAACTTCTAATGAGAGCTAGAAAGGTAAAGGCAGTTCATCACAAAGCGCAGTTTGAGGATATTCCAGACATGCAACAAGATGGCTGCCGCGCAGAAGCATCCTGGTGAAATTGGCCAAAGATAGAATAAGAATTGACTGATCTATTTTAGGAAGCGGTTTATTCAGCAGGGAAGCAGGAGAGGTGGACAGGCCTACAGGGAAATTGGGACATTTGGAAGCACAGGAATTGGAAGCAAAATTGCTCTTGTGTCCTAGTTAGAATTCTTCATAGCCGCACCACAAGTGACCTTTATAAACCTGCTCGTGTTCGGTCATCACAAGTTGGTCGATGTCTGAAATGCCACACACAATCACCAATGATAAAAGCTGCTCCAGGTTTATTCGGAACGTTCTCAGTGCAATCTAAATGAAGGATTTTACTGTAGAATAAAATTGCATTGCCACTTTGATTACAGGGTTATATCTCCTAACCAGGTAGACCCGTGTGAATAAAGTGAGCAGAGACCATGGGCGTAATTTTAGGGGGGGACAGGGGTGTTTGTCCTCCCCCCCAACTTTCATGGCACACCATTTTGTCCCCATTCATTTGGCTGGGGCAACTTTTCTTCAGATGTCATGTCCCCCCTTCAACATTTTCAGCAAAGTTACTCCACTGGGAGACACCGATCGCCGTAAAGCAGTATTCACCCTCTCTTCCCACAGTGTCTGCAGGCAGACTGGAGCTCTCCACTGGGTAACTGTCTAGATGGATAATTCTTAGTAAGATTCTGTCATTCCTACCGGTTCGCCTGCGCGCTCCGGTGGTTGCTTCAGCTATCCTGGGGATTATGAACTATTGCAATTCTCTTCACCTAGCTCGGCCCCATTACCTGTAGAATCGTCTGCAGGTTTTGCAGAACTCGCCAGCTGCGGCAGCCTCAAATACTTCAACCCGCGCGCCTCAATTTCCCCAGTTCTTTGCTGCCCTCATTGGCTACCGTCGCATTGAGTTTAAGGCACCATGTATTGTTCACCATGCCTTTTTATGGAACTGGTGCAAACTACCTCCAGGAAGCGTTTCGACTGTATGTCCCCTCTCGAACTCTCACGTCTGATCGGGCACTTTTGATTCATGTGCTTAGGTTCAAACGCTCACGGGTGGGAGCAGGAGCCTTCTCTGTGGCTGCAGTAGTTCTTTGGAACAACCTTCCTCGCCCCCCCCCCCCCTTGTGCAACAGTAAATCACGTTTTATTCCAGTACCATCTTAAATCCATCCTTTTTTTAGTTTCGCTTTCTTCCCATTTTCGCTGTCCCACCTCTTGGTTTCTCTATAGCGCCATGATGCCTTAATCGGTGAAGGTGTGCGCTTCACAAAATCCATTAACATAACTAACTAAAGTATAGATTTACCCGAAGAGCCTAGAGATAAGTTAAGTTGGAGGTGGGGGGAGCTGGGGAATGCACTATAATAGCATGGGCAGAGGTTCAGCTGATTTTTTATTTATTTATTTATTTTTTTTTTTTTGGGTGAAGAACGCCCTAGAATTCTGTGCCTATACATGTGGAAGACCGCCCAATGTGTTGGACGAGTTAAGTGCTTAGTTTGTACAGGTAATGACTTCTGCGACAAGTTGAAGAACAAAGCTAAAACTCAATGGGCTTTCTAAATGGTCCAAAGCGAAGTGGAGGGAAGGATTTCGGGAGATATTCAAGGAAAAGAAAAAATACTGTCAGCATGTTTGAGAATACTGAGGCTCCCAAAAAGCACTTTATTTCCAATACTGTGCAGTCCACGCAGTGCTTTGACCCCACGGCTCACATAATATTGTTAGACCATGGAGGGCTTCAATGAAGCACTGGACGTGGGCATCGGGAACATTTGAGTACAGTTGGAGCATAGTGCCTTAAAGATGTGATGGGGTGCCCCTCGCTTAATGAACTGGGTATTCGATAATGCTCAGAAAAGACTGGTCCCAAAATGGAGTCCTGCAACGGGTGAGGAAAGCAATCGCCATACAGCAGCGCTGCATTACTTCAGTCTGAAGGGCTTTTTAAACGCATTGACTAGAGTGTCATTTAGTGTGGATAACTAGCAGGCTGTATCCCCCATGCAACAATCTTTTCCTGATTGTATGAAAATAAGGCTGCTTATAACTGTACATTTTGAGAAGGAACATTAATGACAAAACATGCTCGATATGTACACTTTCATCTCTTAAAATGGGAGCCTGTGCTTTAGAACCTACATTGCGGCCAGGGTTGTTCTGTGCAGGGCCTTTCTTGCCTTTTAAAGATATCGATTGCATCAAGGGGTGCTTTGAAGGCTGGTGCATTGGGTGACCAGGTGGCCCCATGCAGGGGAGGACTGACAACATTTGGCCTGAAAAGGGAAGTGTGATTTTCTGGCCCATAGTACAGTGGCCAAAGCCCACAAAGCAGAGGCCCCAACTTCCACAACAAGTAAACTCAATATACGATCTCTCCTCCCACACATTCTTGGGTGTATATAGTAGACCTTATTGACGTTACTTTCCTTTTATGCAACATATCTTTCAATTATGTTTGTGCTTTTAGGAACCCGGACCTCAGGAAACTCTCCTATAACCCAGCCATAGTAAAATTATTTCACCAGGATAATCTAATCTGTGAAATGGGAGATCCGGTTTTGAGACCAGATTTCCTCATGCCTCAATTTGAAATTTGACTGTTTACTACATCTCCTCCCAGCCAATGTTTAGTTTTAGAGCAATGTAAAGATATGGCAAAGCTTGAAAATGCATTGGTAGAGATGAGCCATTGCTGAATGGGGGCACCTGACTTCCCTCTCGCACCCAAACATTGAGCCGGCATGGCACAAGACCCACACCTGACTTCCTGCCCACACAAAACAAAACCCATACATGGCACTCTAACTACAACCCCCGTCCCCACCCACCCATGTAAGACCCTCACTTTGCATCCTACCTCACCACCAGTAAACCTTATATAAATTGATATAATTCGGATTAACCCTATAGTCTATAAACCAGTTTGGGAGACTTTCTCTACAGATGGTAAAGGAAAATAAAGCACAGTGATGAAAAGTGATCTGCTCAGGATCACACAATGTATGAAGGTATGTATTTTGCCCTGTCTTCCTGGTTCCATGGTTTCCAATTTAGAAAGCAGAGGAGACCTAATCTTCTTCTCCTATTCCATATGATATATTAGAAAAACCAAAACCCTTTCTGCAAAGTTGTATTCAAGGGATAAACTAGTCCACTTTTCAATGAATCTAGCTTTCAAAACGCCAATGAACCCATGCAACGGAAGCCTATTAATCATCTGTATATGAAGGCAAATGCATTGGAGAGTACACACAATTGTACAGAGCAAGATAATTATAATAAAAACTGTTATTATCTTAATCTGTACAATTGTGGCTACTTTCAAAGCACCAAGTGACAAGTCTTCTTATGAGGGAGCATTTGCTTCAGTTTTCCTTGGTATCCTCAGTGCGCCAAAGCACTGACCAATGGCTTTATGTGTGGAGGAGGAGGGTCCAAAAAGCAATGTTTACCTGATGATTTCTATAAAAATGTGGAACAGCTGGAAAAGTCTTGATCACTTTGTCTCCTTGGCGGATTTACAGAAACTCTTCCTTCAGGGGATGAGGGCGCTACCTGTTGAAAGACATCCTCTCTTGTATGGTGGTTAGGTAATTTGGATTTTCATACTGGTCTTCTAACTCTTTGATGTGGAGGGATCGTTTGGTGTTTGTTTTTAGGTGACTGAGAGGAGAGACGTGGTTGACCGATTGCACGTCCTTTAGCCACCTTGCAACATCTGACGATACCAGCTCCACAGATGTGAACCAATTCTATTAAGTGTGGATGGTGGTGAAAAAGTAGGACCCAGTTGAATCCTCCCCATGTTAAAATGCAAGCCTTGCTCTACTCTCGGCCCAGCTTCTTATTCTGAGCCTAGTGGACCTCACTCAGCCTAGCACGCAGCGTTTGGGCTAGCTTCCCACTCTAACTATGATGCCAGTTCCTTCGACTCACACTAGTTTCAATCCTCCTCCTAGCTCCCTACTCTACATCTCCTAGCTACCCCCACCT
Organism: Ambystoma mexicanum; assembly: GCF_040938575.1. NCBI lineage: Eukaryota > Metazoa > Chordata > Amphibia > Caudata > Ambystomatidae > Ambystoma > Ambystoma mexicanum. Next base: position 304,945,376 of record NC_090934.1, on the reverse strand, counting down.
TCACATCCTAGTTCTCTCTGGCCCCTAACTCCCCAATCTCCTCAAGCTCTGCAGGCATGCTCTAGGGCGCGACTTTCAATCTCGTCCCAACCACCGATTTTTAGTTCCAGATTTCCAAGTTTCATCCTACTGCCTGGTAACGACCATAATGGTGTCTCTTTGTCCCGCTAACGACTGTCAGCGTGACTCCTCTTCGCCTAGTTCATGACTTTCGTTCTTGTGCTCGCCTTAGTTTTGCTCCTGGCATTCAGTAGAGTTCCCAACTCACAGCCTAGTTGGGGTGTTATCAAGCTTGATTTGCATATGGCCTTTCCCTTCTGTAATGGCTTGACAGGGGAAGAACAATGGTCTGGAGAGTTGCCCAGAGCAATGCCAAAGGTTAAGTTGATTTCCAAACCTTACAGCCATCAACCCTTTTGTTTTGCTGTAGTCACCCCGAGTTGGACGGATATGCCCAGACGTGGGCCCCGTGACTGCTGGGCTTTGAGACCCAAGCTACTCCTCACCGATGAGGCCAAATGAGTACGAAACATGTTTGGGGGCGCTTGTGGTCTCGTGCAGAAGGGATGCAACCAGTTTGGGCTGGACAGCCCCTTTTTTGGGGTGGGACCAAGCCTAATTTGCATGTGGTCTTTCCCATTTTGCAATGGCTTGGCAGGCAAAGAACAATGGTCTGGAGGGTTACCCAGAGCAATGCCTGAGGTTCCGATTTATTCTAAACCTTCCAGCCATCACCACTTTTGTTTTGCTGTACTTCCGGGCTCTCAGCAAATTTTGTGATGCACATTTTGTCTATATGTACCCTGCCACTATACTTTTGGCCTAGCCTCCCTTTCCAACTCGTGGCATAATTCCTAATGTATAAAACATGCACTCAACAAATTTAATAAAGTCAGCAAAATATCGTTTTGGTTTTGCTGTAATTTCTCTTGATGTTTCATGGCATAATGGATTCCTATTGTGGCACGGTGACAATTTTTCTTTAAACCCAGTGTTTTTCTTTCATAAAAATGCCTTTTTCTAGTAACCCCCTAGTATCTTTGTGCAGACTCCTGCTGTGCTATGTTCCAAGAGGCAACCTCCAAATAATGTTTTTTTTATTTTTTTAAAATGTTTAGTTCCTTCCCCTGGTTATTTGACTGCCCTGCCGCAAAGCACGTAGATTAAAATGCTGAGTGAAGTGTGTGCGTGGGGGGGCTGGGGTGGGTAGGCATGTGGGCATTGTCCCGGATACTCCCTCTGCGTGCCCAAAGGGAATACCGCGTACACTCCCACTTTACCTCGTGGCAGAACCGACTTTATTCCTCCTTCGAAACCGTTCTGGAAACCTTGCATTAAATCCGCAGGGTGCCGAGAGAGCGGCCGCAGCGACTAGTCCCACAGCGGTGCCCCTGATTCTCGCACTGCCCGTTATCGTCTGATCGGAGCGAGCCGCCAATAATTATGGCGGAACCGCTCTAAGAGCATAGATTAGATTATCGCAGCTCCAGCACACAAGGCAGGCCCCCTCCCGCCCCCACACGAAGCCGCTTCCCGCCTCGATGCACCCTAATTAATGACTCTTACTTAAATGTAATAAAGGGCGCTTTATAAAATGTAATTTCTGTGGGTGGCAGCTCCTGATTTAGATCCTTAAAGGGGCAGTGGAATAATAGCGGGGGGGTGGGGTGGAGGGTGGGGGAGAGGTGGGAGGGAGGGGGATTGCAAGGACGGCGTCAGGGCCTTTAAACATGCAGTTGAAATGGGCCTCAAGTCTCTTGGTGGACCCCCAGCTGCTGCCTCCATGTTGATAGTCTTACTACAAAGTAAACTACCTCTTTAATTCGGTACACTAAATGTGTGCTTTGTGCACACACGTTAACGGCTGTTTTACCTTCACCTCCCTGGGCCTTGCAGTATCCAGCAGTGTCCTTGTCTAGTTGCCTTTTTTCTCGGTTTATGACTATGCTTAACAGATTATCTGTGAACATTTAGTGGTTCAGCTCCCCGCTGGCTTGCTTTGTTCTGTGCAGTGGACAATAAAGCTGTCGTGTGATAATCTGCAGCTATTTACCTCCTCCTGCCGTTCCGTTATTTCCCCATTGTAATCTATGCATCCCACGTGTGCCTCAGACTGGTTTTGCCAGTTGGAGGCCAGGGGAACCCAAACATTTTGAAATGGTCCTGGCACACCTTCAAATGGGCCTGGCGGGCGGTGTATGGGAACCCATGGGTATGGTTACTCTAATGCTCCCAATTCCCTCTCAACCTGCCCCACCTGCCCTGATTCTTGACGCCATTTTATTCCTTGTTTATGTCTGAGCAACACTGACTAGGAGGCTCACAGAACACAAAGGCCGCACCGCACTGTTCGCCGCTGCCCGATTGAGAAGTGTCGCCGTTTCAAGGCCGTAATTGGCCACAGTATTTGAGAGGGTTTTATTGGACGAGGCGTGTGCAGCTGGACCTCCAATTTCTGGTGAGCTCTGGGACCAGTAAGTGTGTAGCAAACATTCAAGGGTAACGCTCCTGTGTCATTCCTGACCTGCGAAGAGGAGTTTGAGCATGACGAGGTCTTGCAATCTTAAGGGGATATTGCACTGCATTCTGATTTTATTGCCTAGAGTTTTCACCCTCTACGGATCACACTCGGGCATTTCTATTTTCTGTTTGTTTTTTTTGTCTCGGGCAGGACATACTTATGAAAGATCCTGTGTGGTAGATGGAATATGTCGTTTTCTTGTGAGACTGGATTTCTTCTTGTGTCTGGGGGGCTGATGTTGGCCAAGAGCACACATGTTGCCAATAAAAGCTGCATTTGATGGCCGCCAATGATGGCCTTTGGGATTGATTCGTTTTGCAAACTATGCAATGTCGCCGACTCCTGTTCTGATTTCACTGCACAATTGGCCCCCCTGTCGGATATATTGACCCTGTCCTTGAAAGTGAGGCTCTGCTGAGAAATCTGGATAGTCCCCTGGGTTGGTGACGCTGATGCACCAGGGGAAGTGTTATGGCCGATTGGCCAGATGTTGGGGGAATGTACAGTTGTATCACAGTTTTTAATGGCCCTGGCTTCTAGTGTTTAAAGTTCAGAGTATTCATTCAAGGTCTTGTCCAAGTCTAAGCTAAGCCACTTGCTGCACCGTGTGACATTGGGCCAGTCACATTTCCCCAGCTAAGTACTAGTCATTAAATCCTGTCACGTGTCCTCGAAACGGGATGTCAACCTTTTCCAGACTTGCAGCACAATCGCATATCACACGTTCTGTTTAATTCCCTTTGAGAGGCCAGGCCAGTGGCGTTTGTGGTGACAATTTTGGCTTTTGTTTAAGAATGGGCTAGGCGTTGCCAGGCACTGCCACAATGGTACTATCTAGACATTGGATGGCAACCGCTAGAAAACGTTGCAAGCACTGTCGGGGCCTGGCAAAGGCCTATCGAACGTCTATGTTCAAGGCAAAACTATTGGCTTTGCCAATGCTTGTTTTTAATAGGACTTCAGTGGAAGGGCACAGATATTGCTTATAAATCAAGTGGCTCTTGTCAAACTTGTTTTGAGTAATTTTATTACCACAGGAGCTCGTTTACATTTGCAGTTAAATCATTAATTCTCGGGAGACTGCTTAGAAATGACACTGGCAGGCCCTATGACGCATAAAGTTTGCTTTTTCTGCGTGATGGAGCTTGATACCACTATTTGTGAGGGGCAGGTAGTGAGTGGGAACGGACATAGGCATTAGCATGGCCATGGCCAGTCAATGGGGGGGGTACAAAGTGAAACCCCCGCAAGCTGTGTCCCCCTTCTCACATTCAATCTCCCTCCTATTTGTTTCCCAATACAGTTGTTTCCGCGTATAGGTGGCATTGGAGCAGGGTTTGACATTTCTGGGTTCTAATTGGGTCCTGCTTGCAGCCTATAGGAGCCCGACTAGCTTCACCTCTGTAGCTAGCAGGGTATCATTTGGACTTCCAGGCTCAACAAGTACCACACGAACGCCCCTATGTGATATAAGGGCTACAGGTAGGAGAGCAATGGACACAACTAAAGGGAACTTAAAGCATAATGAAACCTATATCATGGCCAAAAAATGTAGAGTTTGTAGCTCATGTACAAGCTAGTTTTGCGGTGCGCTATGTACTGGCATATGGGGCCGCAGGGGTAGATCCTGCCGATTTGGTGTTGCCTAGCAACCCAGGAGCTGCATTTAGCTACTGATCACCACATCTTAATGTTAATTCCTACAAAAGACAAAACTTAAAAAAAAAAAATACATCTGCACAAGTTGAGAACAATTGGTCCCCCAGTCTTTTGGTAGAGCCTTAAACTGGTCACCCCGTGGAGAGCACGTTCAGTCCCCACTGCACTGACGGTGAAAGGAAGCCTGCGCTGCTTTGGTAGACTTCAAGTTGAAGAGGCAAGTGTGCGCAGTTATCCTCGTTAGCACAAGGGGATTCTTTTTTTTACCATCTCTCTTTATTTCCAAGTGCACGAATGCAGACAATAACTTTTGTTATTTACTGCAAGCAAACAGTTTGACATCTGATACGGACGGGGAGACGGAAAGCGCTTCTTTTCATTTAGGAAACCGCAAGGCAATTTCCCAGCAAGATGTCTGTCGATAAGGCGCCCACTCTCTGGCAGGAGGGATGTTTCACTGCGCTCTCTACGTGACGGGCAGCATACATGTAACGCGCCAAAGTGAAAGGGCACACGTGGAAAACTGCTTTCGCTCAGTTTCCTTTGGCTAGTACGTGCTTGAGTTAAAACTGTTCCAGTTGAACCAAGTGTAACATTGAAATGATTCTCTTATAAAGACAACCTTGCTATTTAATTATTAAAACATATAGCCTGTAATTTACTAACACGCTCTGCCCATTCGTAAACTACTTTTTTACTCCAGCACGACACATGCGCCAATCCAGCTGCCGGCTTTCTGTTGGGTTGCACGTAAAGAGCAAGAGTAGTTTTATTATTAGACTAGCTGCGAGGCCCGCCTATGTAAGCAAGCTTGGCTTTGGCAGGAGCGGGAGTCTTGCGCTGCTACGGACCCAGCCAGCGTGATGTGGTATGCACGCGGTTATGGACGACTTGAGGCCCCGTCCTCTTGCGGCGGCGGCCTAAACCGTGGCAACCCCCGGCTCGCACGGCCTTGCGCCCTCCCTCCCTCCCTCCGCGCCTCCAGAGCCGGACGGTTTGTGGCGGAAGTGATAACTGGCTGCTTGCGGAAAGCGACATTAATCCATTGCTGTAATGCCATCCCTAATCCTACTGCTGGCGCCAGGCAACGAGCATCACCTCCCTCCCTTCCCTGCGTCGTTTCTGCTCAGGTGCCAGAGGTGCAGGCGGTGTGCAGATCGCAGGGCGAAGCCATCTGCGCAGGCCAGGACTGTATACCACCCTTCTACTGGCACCTGGTCTGAAATGATCGCCAGCGCCACCCTTTCTAACCTGTAGTGGGATTACGGTAATGATGTGCTTTGAGTGACTTGTGTCCACTTGTATTTAAATCTATAGCATAATACACATCACGTGTGCTACAATCGATGTGTTGTCCTACTGTAAGGGTCGAACTACAGAAGTCATTTGCTGCTAAGGTGGTTTTCACTGTTTATACAGGCTATGGCTACAAGAAACATTGCTGATAATGGTGTACTATCATCGGGTCATACAGGCTAAAGCTACGTGCATTAATTATCCACTGTGAATAGTGTGATATCCCATGTTTATACAGGCTGTGGCTCCATGAGCAAGACGCTGATAACGATTTAGCCTCCTAGTGTCAGAGGCTAGGTCTGTATGAATGATCGTCTGCTAGTGATATGATATGGCATTTATAACGCGCCTGTACCTGTACTGTAAGTGCTTTTAGGCGCGATATCGTATTCAATTTTATACATGCCGGGGAAACATGAGCAATCTGCTGATGTAGTAGCCTAGTGTCACACAGGATAGAACTACCTGCTCTAGCTGCTGTACATGATGTGCTATCCAATGTTTATACAGGCTGGGGCTCCATGAATGATGTGGTATCCTACTCTCATGCAGGCTAGAACTACAGTAGATATGCCCTGCCAGTTCTGTGCTATCCTATTGTTCTACAGGCTGGAGCTTATAGTGTGCTGTAAATTATGGGGCATCCTGTTTTCATATAGTTTACAACGAAAGTTGTCTGTGGAAGTTGCGTGGAAACCTCGTGTACACTCTTTGTTGTAGTCTTGCCTGGTTTGAGTGATGTGCTGACCGGTTGGCAATTGCAGTGGTCTGCCTGACCTTACTGATGGTACGTTCGTAAGCCACTCCTTTCTAGCCCCCCCGCCCCCCTAGGCATATGACAAATACTTGTGAAAAGTGATGTTTGTTCATCCTCTGCCACTTGGTCTCAAAATCATTTTACACATGTTTTTCCTACCAATCCCCTAATGCCCCTCTCCCGCTACTAGCCCCCCCCCCCCCCTCCAAAGGAAGTAGGACCTTTCATCGAGGTCCACTACAGCACCTGCTCAATCGCTAATTGTGTGACACGATTATTACATTACTAAAACACGTGAACTCCTTTTCTTAGGGTGGGCGTGTTACAGATGCAACAGAAGTGAAGTTAAGCCAGACTGGTCACGTGATCCAGGCGGGTGTGGAGGAGACGCAGACTTATTTTATTGTTTCTCGTTCCCTAACAATCTTCCGCTCTTTCCCCAGATGGAGGCCCAGATGATGAGCAGAAGAAGAGGTCAAATGTCGAACCTGGACAGCGGGGGACGGGAACCCTACATGGTCAGTTTTCATATCGCCCTTACCTTGCACATGAGTTTGAAATCAATGCCGTTTAAGATTCTGTTTAAAGATGTAAAGGCAGGCGCTCTGTTACCAGTCTTTAGCTTTTCCTCCTAACGCACGTTTTCATGACTTCATCAATCTTCAGGGAGGCTGTGTAAGAGGATTCAATTCAACACTACAGCTAAGTCAACGCCTAGTCTATAATACTGAATGAAAACCCTTATTGATATATCTTTAGGTCCAGTTCATGCGTTCTGGATGACTACCCCTGTATAACACCCCTCTCTTGGAATCCCCCTGACCCCACTGAGCCAAGAAGTAGTTCTGTTTTGCAAGTTTAAAAGGTTTATTTGATAATTTAAAATAGATATATATATCACGCTTTATAATAAATTAATAATTGAATAGCACACTTAATCTGATATGATAAAGATCAACAACAGAGAATCTGGCACTAGCACACTTCTTTATAATTACTAAGGAGTTGAGATGAAATGGATAAGGTAGCACACTGGTAAATAGGTACAGAAGTATAATGTGGTAGAAAATGCTTTATAGAGTTCAAATGGATGTAATGTTGAATGAAAATGCAATACAGAAAATACTCAATATGATTTCAACAAACAAGGTAATCACTTTTCTCTGGCAATCTCCTCCCCCCCTTGATGCAATGCAAGGAAATGGAAGGAAGCACACAGTTCTCAGAAATGCAATCAATGTAATCAGTTCAATCCCCCCCAAGCTTAGACAACAGAAGTTTAAAACACAGATAGGAGTTTTGAAAACACAGGCCCAAATGCTTTGATATGTGCTAGCAATGGATGAGAAATATGCTGGAAATGCTTTTTAATTCCCTTTCAGAGGTTCAGGGTGAGTGGTATCTAGTTAATATTAGTCCAGGCTCACACTAGCAATGAGGCAGGGATAGTTAGCAGGTTAAACGAATTTCTGGCAAATGGAAGGCAAGCAGCAGCAGTTTTTACATGTGAAGAAATGGCAAATCGCGGTAAAATTCGCGGATGCGTGTTCCGCGATTGCGGTAAAACTATAAGGGGTAGGAATGCGGTTCTTGGTGCGATTCAAAGCTACGATTCTAAGCTATCAGAGGAAAGTTACTGCAAGTCTCTAGCCCAAACGGTCGCGGAGATATGAGCGATTTAATAAAGGTCGTTTTTGGGTTTGCAAATTTCAAAAGCTCAAAATGACAAGTGCAGCTTGCAACTAGCCAATCACAGGTGACAGCTTTACAAGTGACAGGTGACAGTTAGGAGACAGTTCTACTTAGATTAAAATAGGATTGAATTATATTATTTTAACTAAGGGATTGGTTCTGCACAGTTTTCTAGGTACTCACACTATATTCTTGAGTGAAATGGGCCTTGCCACGGATCTGGTCAGGGTTTTAGACTGGACTCAGGTCTGGTCTGGCCTCTGCACTTCACAGTGATCTGGGTCAGCTCTCTCTGCTGGTCTGGGTCTCTCTGGGTACAGCACTGCTTTCTCTCTGGTTCTCTTAGTTCTGGATAGATTGAAGTCTCTAGTTTGGCTTTCTGGAGGTTGATGGAGGTAAGTATGGATTTTTCCGGCAGAGCGTCCCGCTGCAGATGGATTTGGAAAGGCCCCTATCTGTCCTGTCTGTCTGCTTTTATGTGTTTAGAATGTGGGTGTGTTCTAGCATCACTGACCCTACCTCTCTCTCAGCTTCTAATTGGTCAAACTTCCATTTATCATCTGATTGGGGAATGAACTGTGAGTCAGAGTGATGTCATTTTACAGCCTGCAGAAAGTCCACTCCTCCTGTCAACTTACACACAAATCTAGATTTGAAACAAATACATATTTGCAGAGGTACATATTGTTTTAAAATCATATGCACCCATCATGCATTACAGGAGGTATCCCCTGTTCAAACTCTGCTCTTCCTGGGAGCTTGCATTCAGAAATGGCACATATTTCACTTTTTAACTGATTTTGCAATTTCTGACATTGACCCAACTTTACATACTTGTGTGCAGGGAGTAGGGACATTAACTGATGAAGTTTCAGATTTTTAACATGCATACATTTAGAGTAATATCCACTTTTCCGCTAAAACCCCCCTGAACATGCCACCGGGTCGAAAAACCTCTTAAAATGTGGGCAGAAAAATCACAAGAATTATGGTATCATTTATAAAATTTTCACATGTCCGCTCTATGAGTTATTCATCTTTTTAAAGTTATGTTCTGGCTCCAAAGGGGTGTGGTTTCCCAGGTCACATGGTATAGAAACCAGTCTTTCCAGTTTCTGCCAAGCCAGCTTGCTCTCACAGGCAGTGCTCCTCCCAGCTCCTGCCAAGAGGAAGCTACAATTTACGACTGCGGTAATAAAAACCTTTGCCTGAGTGAAGAGGGCTTTGTTCACTCTCTTGCAGAGCACAGATAATTCAATTATCAGATAGATGGCATATCCTTAGTGTGGGCAGCAAAAGGAAGGTTGGCCTGGGAACACAGCTGTGACTCAAGTTTCCTCCTGATGGGGGTAGTTGCCAGGCAGAATTCAGTTCCTTAAGCCGGGTTTCAGATAAAATGTCACTTTTTGTTCCCCAGTTTCTGCATTCAAATAAAACTAAACATTTTTACATATGCAGCTAGAAGGCTGATTCTAAGTTTAAAACTATGACATTTAAACAGTTACAAAGGCATGTGACACCAAACATAGCTCACTCATTTAATCTAAACATTTTCGATTTTAGTGTCTTTAAATCCAGTGCAACTTAAACTGCTGACTCCATAGCAGTTTTGTTATAAGCATTGTTTTGGGCTCTTCATTTCCCAGATTTTGTAGGCACACAACACTCCATTCTACCAAATGTCTGCTGGTGTCCAGTGAGTTTTTAGATGTGTTGCAATGTTTAAAATAGACAGTTTGAGCCTGCCTTCAGAGAAACACAGGGTGGTTTTAAACTGCCGGCTTTTGGATAGTGGTGACTACTGGTACTGCACCCATTTTTGGGATTTAAGAAAATGAATTCCCAACAGTTATGGGTTTGCTTTTGGCAATCAGCATTGCCACTCCCAATGGTTTCAGACTACTGTGCGGGTAGTCCAATGGTGGTTTTAAAGCGCTTTGAAGCTAACCGGCGCTACTGTTTTTCCTTTGGCAACCCATTTCCCTCATGGCAACCCAGCCTTTCATTCTCGCACTGGTGGGTGGCAAGTGAGGCAACCATTTTAGTGTGCGCACAAACTGCGCAGCTTTCCTGGATTTCAGCGCACATGTGGGTTTTCCGCCATCTTGAATTTTCTAAGCCCACAGCACCAAATGTTGCAGCATGATAGCTTAAACGTGGGTCAGGACACCCAACAGCTGAGTTACTTTGTTTTTTCAGGCGGGTCTGCATTTCTGTTTCAGGTGTGACAAGTTAATTAGGTTGGAGGATTCTGGTACTTGTATTTTTCGCCAATGCAGGAAAACTTGACTGGCAACAGAGTGCTTGGCCTGTCACTATTCCTTATCGTTTAAGATTCTGTCTGTAATATCTTGAATTTATTTCGGGCCTCCTACATTTCCAGAGTCTCACCAGTAGATTGTGTTCACTATCGATGCAATTTCTTTAATTGTTGAGTTTTAAGAAGAAAGAAACATCAATTGTATGATTATTAGATATTTCGAGAAATCTGATACAATTATGCACATAACATATTTTTTTAAAATCATAATAGAAAAAGACAAAATACTAAACACCTCGGAGAAAGTTAAAATACTTACATTCAGATCCTATTAAAATAACGTGCCATCAGACAATTCCATTAAGATAGATGAAACAAATTCCTAGTACTTCATCGTATGGGAAATCAAGTTCTGGGCATTTCCTGGCATTAACACTCCGTATTATACATATTTACATCAGTAAAAGTATTGTCATAATCCTTCAAACCTTTGGTTCTTAAAGAATTCAGGCTTTCGCAGTGGCATATATAATATGCTTAGCAGTTAATATGGTTAAATTCCCACACAATCTACAGTATCTTCTGACTTTAGCGATTCACAATTTGGCTCCTAGGATTTCCAGTGTATATCACATATATTTCTTTGAACGAAAAGCCCTACTGACTGGGCATTAAACGTAATCTGTTATCCTATGTGTGGAGGAACTTCTGATTGTGGGCTGCGCTCTTGAATGTTGTCGGTTTCTATGGAAACAAGCCAAATTCTGTGAGCATTGTACAAGTGTCTGCTGTTTACCATTTCATGCAGCTGTTATTCAGATTCGTATTCGATTATAATTGTATTTATTTGCCAGCAGTGGGCAGCTGGACAACAAACTATTTTCAGGACTTGGCAAAGACATCACATGAGGGCGGTACAGCTGATGGTTCTATAAACTGGGGAGAATTGGAGGTTTGTGGTCCAGGGAGAGGACACCAACGCATGGAGAATAATTGTGGTGGGAGAAGGTTGCCCCCGCCCCGCCACAAAAGCTCCAATTCACCCGATGCCACAAATCCCACACATAGCTCTGTAGTAAGAAGTTTGAATGATTAACCGACAATGGTGTGGGACTTGTTTATAATATTAATCTCCAGTTTATTACGTAGTGTACCATGATGAAGTCCTTCTTCTGAGAAATGTCCTAGTAGATGTTCTTTCCCAAGTCACTGGTACTTGGCTTATCACTTCCGAAGGATAAGGGCAGTCGCTATCCTCACTTACAAAGCGTAGGCTGGTACCATGTTTCTCTATTAAAGGGGATGTTGATTTTTTTTTTTGTATCGCTCATACACAAGTGTTTCAGAGCGCAAAAAGTGGATAAAGGGCATGACCTAACTTGCAGATGACTCTTACCGGAGCTTACCGAACTTCAGCACGTATTAATGGGAATAGGACGTTACTTCATGGTAGATTTCATTGAATACGAATTTGACATATTTTTAAAATCTAATTTGGCCGCACATATATGTGGGGGGGTAATCGTTATAAGAAGGATAGGGGAAGGTCGGCCTGCGGGGTTCTCCCCCCACATACATTTGCAGCCAAATTGACATAGTAAAGTATTTGTTGAAATCTATTTGATGAAATCGTAGAACCCGTATTGACCAATGCAATTGCACAGCCTGCTGTCTACATAAGTTCCACATTACTATTATTTTTGTTTGGGTATTCATTGAGTGCAGACCTAGCGTCGGGCAGCAAGGGTCAACACTAACATGTAGACACTAGTCTTTTCATAAATGGCATGATTATAGTTGCACAATGTTACTCCCACCTGACCTGTTGACCGCACCTTGTGTTTGGGAGCTGTTTCTAATAACTCAGTGATAAAATATTTGCAATGGACTGCAGCCCTTCATGTGAAGGCACGGCTAAAACGGTTGAGGAGCCAGTGTTTAGAGCGCGGTCTATGCCAAGCAGACCGTGGCACTGTTGAGGTCCTTCGTGATCAAAGTGTGAATAGGGAGTGTGAGATTTGCGGTCTGATTTCCTGTGTTGTCCACATCAATCAGTAGAAGCTACAAAGGCCTTTGTTGGACTAAGGCCTACATAGCACCACTTGCATGTGTACTCTGTGATCCTACAATGTATCTTTTTAGTTGGGCCACCTTTGGTGACTTTTTGTTAACCACTGTCATTTGCTTCCTGTGCTTCACCCCACTGTGAACTGGTACTACTAATCGCAAGTTGTCGCCTCCGTGTTCAAACATGAACCACGATCAACTGAGCGGCCGAATGTGAGACTGCTGAAGGTTGACCATCCCAAGGCCAACTTCCTATTTCTTTCAATTGAAATAGTCTTGCAGTAGACTTCCAAAAGCCAACCTTTTTAATTTTTTTATTTTTGGGACAGGTTTTTGGATCGATCTCCCTCAACCCTTTTCCTCTACGTTTCTCTTCTTCCACTTTATTTGGTTAAAATCACTAATTTGTTCTCACCTTACACCCTTAAACCTACTTTTCATCAATTGTTTTTGCAACTTTTGTCAGTGAAGCTTTTTTATGTGGTCAAGTTTAAAGTTGGTCAAGCATTAGCAACACCCCATTGCTTCGACTCACAATTTGCTGACTTTTGAACGCAGTGCCCTCCCTGCCCACCAACCCTCCATGCAGAGTACTTTCTTTCCGTAACTATACTCTGCAAAATATCAGTAACCACAATAATCCTATTCTCGAAATAGGAGCTATCAATTCTCTCAATAATGCCATGCCTATTTTCATCACGATGTCCCCATTAGATACTCAGTCATGATGTCCAAATACTGCAGTTTTTGAATCCTTTTATTAGAATTACTGAAACAATCGAAGCATCTCTCAAAGTCCCTGAGATGACAACCTTTTAGACTTCAAATGGCGTCTACGCTCCTTTTTAAATGACCCATTTAACCAGTGTGACTAACACCGTGGCCTGCAGGTTGCAGGCAGGCTTTAGACTTCTATATCCGCTGCGAGAGGGAAGATAACCCCTAACTGCGTCGTTACTGCGCGGAAGAGCAGCGGGCCCCGCATGCCGCTGCACAGGCCCATGCTTTCCTAAATGGGTCCAATGGCCACAGGTCTGTGGTGTCTGTTGCAGTGCATGACGGACTCGAAAGCAGCCTTCTTCGCAATCCTGCGTGGAGAGGAAGGCATTTTCCAATGAGGAAATCCGGAATGAAAAGGGTCCTCCAACGTGTGCTTGCAAAGTGAATGTTAAGGGAGTGGTATCACGCATCATACATCTTGTAAAACATTCAGGTTATCCTACGTGGCACTATCAAGAATAGTGTGCAACCACATGTAAATTAGTCCCCAAAATGAAACCTCAAATATATTCCTACTGGAAGCCATTTTAATATTATTTTTGCCACTCTGCAGCAGGCTTTAGACCGTACACATAGATGACTACAGGAAGCCTGACCTGCATTCTGCCTGAAAGTAGTACAAGGCCACAAAGTATCAATGCACACTATCTAGGGTTATCGGCCGCTCGCCCACAGGGTCTGTTATGGTTCTAGCCTGGCGAGAGCTGGGTCGAGGCGCTGGTCTGGGGAGGGTTGGTGCCTCAGACCTCTAGTTTTTTTTATTACATACTTCTTTGTGTGAGTTGTCAAGATATTTTAGCACAAAAGCTAATGATTTTCACAACTGTCTTCTTCATGAATGTGGTGTGTTCCAGTGTAAGTACTTACCTTCTCATCTCTGAAAAGCTTCGGCAGTTTTTTGTGTTCCGAAAAAAATGTTTGTCAGTATGGTTTATTATGATGGGGCATTTTTACAGTGTGGGATTGTGTGGTGGTGGCGTCATCCCATCTTAGATTTGTGTGTAGGTCTCTATTATCATGTATTGCGTAGCCAAGTTTTTTACAATTTCCAAAATGTCAGGTAGTTTTCTGTTCGGGTTTCTTTTGGGGTCGAGTTCCATAGTTTTACTAGGAGGACACCGAAGGCATTACCTGTGTATGTGTTTTTCCTCATAGTGCCTTGATTCTAGGAGTATGTCGCTGTTTGAGCTCAATGGCCGTCTTGAGTGGTGGGGGGGGGGTGATCTTTGATGGAGGAATTCGGCTCCTTGGCCATATAGTGCTCCGAGTGACGCAGAGAGCTTTGACGTGAGTTCTTTTGTTCACTGATGACCAGCGGAGGCTTCTCATTGGCGCTGTGGTGTTTCCTCCAGTTTGGTCACAGTAGAATTATAGCCGCTGTGTTTTGGATGCAATGTAGTTTCTTGGTCAGGTAGTCTAGCATTCCTAGCTATAGGCTGTTAGCAGTGCTTTAAGTGGGGTAAGAAATTGAGGGGGGTCCTCATTTGGGGGGCGTGGCTTCCATGGTGGGCGTGGTCTGATAAGTGTACAAACCATAGTAAGGTGCACAAGCAAATGTGTATGTAAGCATTTATATATTTGTATGCGTACCTTATAATGGTTTGTGTACTTTTCAAGCCATCTTTTATAAATATAGAAATATATATTTCTATCTTTATAATCTGTGCGCACCTTACCATGGTTTGTGTAATTTCCAAGTCATCTTTTATAAACATAGAAATATGTAATATATTTCTATGTTTATAAAAGATAGCTTCAAACGTATACAATTCAAGACATCTTTTATAAAGCTTTGAGGACGGACAGAACCAGAGATGTCTTTGTCGACAAAGCTTTATAAAAGATGGCTTGAATCATCTTTTATAAACCTAGAAATGGACTTGGTCCCTGAGCTTCACCGCAGTTGGTGGTTCTCGATGGGAAAGGGGGTCAACATATTCTTTTGGTTCCGTCTATGATGGTTTCTAGCTATTGCAGTTCAGTTATGGCTACTGGATTCTTTTAGGCTCTTAAGGTTGACGGCCTGATTTTGACAAAAGCTGCCGCTATGTCCAGTAGAATGAGAGCTGATAGTGGTGCTGTCGGCATAGGTGGTTCCATATGGAAAGGAGTGCAGCTTCTGTTTTTCATTGGTCTGAAACCTACATGGGATTGGTCCGTTAGTTCACTTAACTCTGTGGGTGAGGATTTCTTTGTGTACGTAGCCTGACAGCATTTGAGCAGGATAGGGTATGCTCTATAGGGACCTGTATAGTTGGTTACACCGGCTACTTTTCCTGCCTCATTCTTTAAAAGCAGTTCAATGTAGTATTTTTTGCACGTTTTTAGTATGAAGGGTGATGTTTCTTTGGCAAGTAGGTTTTTGTAGACCTCTGGTGGGCAAGGGGCATTGGGAGATCCAGCCTTATTATGTAAAAATCTATTATGGCACAGTGCACACCAGTAGTTAAATTACTCTTAGTGTTTAAAGGAAGTTTTATGGGGTGCAGGGGAGAAAAACAACCTTGACACAGGGTTGTATAAATCTATGAAAAAACAGGTGTCCATACACTTATGGAACACTCCCGTCCCCTGCACACCCTTAGAATTGAAAATACAATCAATATTTATAACATTTGGCTTGATTATACGTAACACAAAAAATTTAGGAAACCAGTTTTTTGTAAAAAATTCTCTGTATATTTCAAATAAATTGTTGCTGTAGTCCACCAATTGTTCTTCACATATTATTTCAACAAAACATTAATTTCCGTATTCTCAGCATACTAGAAAAAATGCAGTTCCTGAAAAAAGATGTTTATGCAATTTCTTTCATTGGTCCTCGTGGGTAAACTATGTTCGTGGCTTTAACTCGACGCGTTTCGGGGTTTGATCCCCCTTCTTCAGGAGTTATTCACCCACTTTAAAACTTTCTTTCTTTAACTTTTTCTCAATCACCTATAACATATAATGCTATAGTTAGATTCTGTATTTTAGTAATGAATACCTCTGTCATATTGTCATAATCACTGGTAGAAGTAATGATCGCCTAGACGGTCACCTCTCTATGGTAGATTTACTCAAAGTGTCTTTCAATCAGAAATCTAGTGACTTTTAATCAATTCTAAAAAACATAAGCTAATTTATTTTTGGCAAAAAATTGGAAGAAAGGATATATAGAATTATAGTGCCTATAATATCTCATCTCTGTCTATCAATCATGAGAACTGTACCAACATTGTAATTATCTCGAGGTGTCGGGTCCAAGCCCCCAATTATAGGTATTATGAACATCCAATTGTGGATAACTGGGCTCGGTGCAGTGGTTCCACTCAGTATCCAAGTGCTTGCTTTAGAATCCAGTCAATGGGGAGTCCCTCACAGGTGTGTATCTATAGTAGGAATAATCAACAAATCACATGTTGAGTCGAACTCTCTCTATGCCGTGTGGAAGTATCAAAACGTCATGGTAATTAAAATACAAGTTTAGAATGCAACCAGTGCATCCCCTTAGATCTAATGTGAGTCACCTCTTAAAGAGTAGATAAAGCGTCTGTCCGCTTCATTCGGCGTTCGTATTAACCAAAAAATGGCTGTTTGTTTATATTGTGACGAAATCACGTCACGGCGTGATGACGTCACGTCCACAATACGTCAGCCTTATTAGTCTTTAGTAGCTTGCTGAAGCCTTCTTCTGAGGTCTGTAGTTATATTAGGTTTGCTGATTCCGGTATGGTGTGGGGTGTATATGATGTGTCAATGGGCTATTGCATTTCGCTTCTGAGATGGTCTGCAATGTTGTCGTATAAGTTATGGGACTATTGTTGCATGGAATTGGGTTTTTTATTTCCTTGATTTTGTAAATGTCCTTTTGTAAGTTTGTTGCCGACTGAATTCTTTGGGCGTAATGAGCCGTCTTGGCTTTTAAAAGAGCTGCTTTAAATAGAAGGATCTGCTGTTGGACTTTGTCGGATTGATTGCAGTGTTGTCTCCATGCTTTCTCTAACTTTCCGTTGGTTTTCTTGAGTGTTCTCAATTCTGTCTTGCAACATCTTGCTGCTACTTTTTTTCCTTTGTTGGTTTCGGCACATCCATTTTATGCTTTTAGTTGCAGTCTCCCTTTCATTCCAAACTTAGCTGCCATAGGATCTTTTCCCACTTTACTCTATTATGTCAAAGTGGAGGCCTGCATGTCCGCTGACTCAATCGCTTCTGAGGTAGATGGCACCGCCATGACTCTCACGCCGGTGCCAGCGAGTCTAAGGGAGGTGGGGGTTCCTTAACTCTGAAGCTGACTCCCTCAGATCTGACACAGACCGATTACTGCATGACTGTACAGCTGGCACAATGGGGTCTGAGGGAGGTGGAGGCCACCATGACTCTGCTGCTGGTGCCATCTGGTCTGATGGAGGTGGAGGCAGCAATAGCTCTGCTGCTGGTCTCATTGGGTCTGAACGAGCAGAGGCTTTCATGCCTCTGAAACTAGTGCCATCAGGCCTGAGGGAGAGGGATGCTGCCATGACTGCAGCCGGTGCCATTGCGTCTAAGGGAGGTGGAAGCCACCGTGAATTTGCAACCGGCACTATTGGGTTCAAGGAAGGTGGAAGACACAAGGCCTTTGCATCTGGTACCAACAGGTTTTAGGGAGGTGGAGATCGATATGATTCTGCGGCTGACACCATTGGGCTGGAGGAAAGTGGAAGCTGCAATGACCCTGTATCTGGGCAATGCCGCAAGGCCGCCCAAGGCGAGGCAGGGTAATTGCTGTTACCATTTGGCAGGCCAGGGAGAGGGGCAGCCCTCACCCCAAGCCTGCTCCTCTCCCCCCCCACCAACACAGACACGCAGTCTCTGATGCACAAAAGCAAAGGAAGGGTGAGGAGTGAACAATCACCTCACCCTTCCACGAAGCAACAAGGTGCTAAGCACCAGGAAGGCAACAATCGGGCAGGGCGCAGGGTCAAAGACCTGCCACCCTCCTCCTCAGGGGGCCTAGACAGTTGGCTATACCGGCCTGGGGTTGGATTACAGCTCCCCTACTATGCACATCAAAGACCTAGGGCTCCCCTGGGTCTTATAAATAAGAGCAGCACGCTCTAAGAAAATACTACTTGTTTGTGGACCCTGAACGGGGACCCAAACAAACAAGAGGTTCGCTGTGCACTCTGCATCCTCCAATCTTTTCTTTACCACAAAACCCACCCACCCTACAAAAGAAGGTAGAAGAACAAAGAAAAAACGAAGGACACTGTACGGTGATCACTACAAGTTGTGGGACAATAAGGCGGCACGGGCCAGAGGGGGTAACCTCAGGACCCGGTGCCCAAAAGTATGATATTATTATGATATGTGATTGTTATTCCATAACCATATCTGCACAATAAAATCCTACAGCCTTTTATTGCCAACACTTGACAAACTTGTGCTTTAACTTATTTCCTGTTGTGGGTAAGGGTTCAGCCTATACAATTTGCATGCATATGGGTTCAGCAGTTATAGGGCCATTGTTTTCAAGAGGGAAATCTGATGTTCCATGTTTGCAGGTTGGCACACGTTCAGCCCGCCGTTCATACTTCAGCCGATCACGGGACCAGTGGGTGATGCAATGCTGCACCTGCACTCACAAGTTTTCTTTAAAAATCCCACCTTGGGCTAACTGCATAATGTATAACAATTGTGTAACACCATTTAATAATTTTCGATTTCACAAAAAGTGTTTATCCCCTTCAACTGACTAGGAAGGTGCTCTAGAGACTGGAAGACAAGGTATCCCTGGGCTCCTTGCATTTAAATGTAATAAATGACCCTAACCTGTGTTGGAATGTGTTTAAGGTCATGGTGTCTTGACCATGTAGGAAAATGGTCAACACATTGGCTTCTGCAATCACAAACTAGACCACCCTGTCTGGCTATAAAAAATTATATATTGTGAAATAACAAAATGAACTACGTCTTTCCTACAAGCCATTGTAAACCCGGAAAGTGTCTGATAGCAAATACATGGCGCTTCGAGAAAAGCATTCTAGGTGTACAACACGAAAGAGGTTAAGGGACTATTCAAAGGGATTTTGGTGGAGCGCGGCGCTGCTGGGCTACCCAGGTCATTAAAGCTTTAGAGGGCCGCACACCTAGGTTTTCAGGAATTGCGAAGCTGGCATCGTAGAATGATCGGTTGCCCTGACAACCTCTATTAGCTTGCTTCGACTTTGATATTTTTTTTCTCACCTTGGCCAATTCTCTGCTCGGAGCGGATGACTGAATGAGATGAGGGCTGACATTTAGGCGAAGTGGGAGATTTTTGGACAAACAAATTGTAAGGTTGATAATGCCGTGGCAGGTGATATAAATTCCTGATTTTGCATATCGGAGATATGGAAAACGCAGGATCCTCCAATGGGCCAGTTGGTGACGCGTTTTAAGTGCGCTGCCTTTTGTGCAACACCATTGCAACAAGGTCCTTTACCGTGATGCAAAGGCGCGCTGCGTTTGCTGGGGTGTCTGTGTTCGTAGATGATCAAGGAGAGGTGGCCAAAGAGCGGCCAAGAGGGTCTGGGTTGGGAGGGGCAACTGTGAAGGCGTGACGCAGAGGAAAAGGCTGAAGGGGAACTAACGCAACAAGATGCGTATCTAGGGCCAGCCTTAGCAGAGGCAGCGCAACAGGAAGCAAAACAAACATTTGGCAGGCCCTCCCGACCCCCACGCATGCCCCATGTCATGCCGGGGCCACATTTTTTAATGGGTGCTGATGTGAAAGCTTCAGCTCCCAACTAAATGTGCTATGCTCCTGAGAGCGTGGCACATTTAATTTCAATAGGGCACCGCCGTGCCTTCTGCCACTATATCAGCTGGGGTGAGACCTTGAAAGACTCCCTGGCGTGGGGGCTGGGGGGGTGGGTGCTGATGGCACCCCGGGCAGTTGCCCTGGCGGACCTGCCTAAGCCATTCCCTGTGCATATGCATGCTCTGTTCAGGTATTCAGGGCAAGTGTGGGGTTGCAGGTTTGGGATGATGCAAAAAGGGAGGACCTCCTTATTAGGAAAATGAGGTCGAGGCAGTGGGGGGGACAAGGGTGAGAGTGGACCTGCTTCCGTCGAAAAACTCAGGATGGGGTGCCAATGGCAGAAGTAAGGGAAAGCACTCCCGGCAAAGGATATGCAGGCAAGACCGGCATGGCAAATTACCACAAAACAAAGGCATGGAAACAGAGTTTGCTCCTCAACTCCAATTTGAGTCTGCATCTTCACAAAGGCAGAGTTCCCTACCCCTCACGTTGTGTGGCTCGCATAGCGACTCCCGAAACTGAGGAGACCTAGAAGTGCAGCAAGGGGGGGGGCAGAGAATTCCACCCTGTGCGCACATTGCACTGTATAATTTACGCTGCAGAACTGCACTTTGGGAGCTGCCCCTCTTCCCTAGAGGCAGACATGTGGGGGTCGCCTATTGCACGCCCCCTGCCTACCGTTGCGCAAAACAAGCCTTGCAGTGTCTAGAACTATGTGCCGCAAAGCGGCTAACGTCACCAACTTGGCTCGCCACCCAAAGGTTTGCCCAAAGATTGGGTGATTGCAGGCAGCAGAGCAGCTGGCCCACTTTTGCGGAGGCTGATGAGATGAAATATACATGCCTAAAGCCTGCGCTCATCGCTGGAAGGCAGAGGCCCTTCGGAGTGTGAGGAGCGGTGGCAGGGGACCACTGGAATAGGGACGCTTTGTCACATGACCTAGTTTTGAGGTTTCATGTGAATTTGCTCGGTTGTTGCAGAGAGTGAAGAGGTGGCACTGGGCACTCTAAAGCCAAAGGGCCATCAAGGCAAAGGCGCCGCTGCCCTGCAGCGTCTAGGGGAAGGTAAACTGGAACAGCATTGGGAAAATGTGGACTTCAAGATCTCTTATCCTGCTGAACTTAAATCTGCAGGCCTGGTGTCAATATTTCATTTTTCAGTGATTCAGTCAAGAGGGTCCGACACCATTCCCTTAGTCTTTTTTTTTTAGATCCACTGGGAATGGTATTTAGTCGGAGGCCTCCTATAGCGGAATTTGAATTAGACCCAAAGCGGATCCTGCACTAGTGGAAGGCTGGTTGAAGGGCTTGGAGCAGGTATTTTTTTGTTAGCTTTTTAGTCTTTTTGTTTAAAGAATTTTTTTAGATTGATTCAGCGTGTGACATGGACACCTCCAAAAAGAATTTCATGTTTAGAAACCTGAGGAGTGTTAGGTCAAAGCACCCCTAAAAGAACCCCCAAAGGAGCCAGAGAGATGGGGTTTTTGCCTTTTTAGGCCATAACCTACAGCCAGCCCTAGTTAGTAGGTGTTACCGATCGTTAGCTGGATGTCTGGGGGATTAGGGAGGCTTGTGCCACAGCAGTTTGAGAGAACCCCATTAGAATACCTTTCCCACACCCTGACCAGAATAAAACCAGTGATTGTCGTGATTTTGAAAATGACCCTTGAACCATCCTTCAGAGTCTGAATGTTATGGAAGCCATCTGTGACAGCAGGGGATCTATAAAGCGACCTAGGTGGGAAGCAATGGAGCGCTATCATTGGAGAGTGCTCCAAGGGGTTACTGAAGGAGTACAGTGGATGCTGGGAAGACTAGAGGAGCATGGAAGAGAATTGGAGTTGTGTGGAATGATCAGCAATTTGTGAGATGTCCTTTGAAGAGTAGGGCCTGCAAGTCCTTCCTAAAGTGTAGGTAGAGTGCAGGGGGTCGGCCTGATCTGCATTGGTAACTGGAGACAGGGTGCATAGCAAAAGGTTACCTGTTTCCATGTTTTTTCTCGGTTGCAGATCTTTCTTTCCAGTCTGGTCTGGCTTCTGGTGGTGCATTGACCTCTGGAGATGGCGAGTTTCTGGTCTAGGTAAGGCAGCGGTCTTCCTTGTGTTCTATTAGGAGGGGTCATGAACATGGGGTCTTCAGGAGGTAGCCAGTGCAGTTCCTAGAGGATGGTGTGATGTGGTTGAATTGTCTTAGTCTTGTTATAAGGCATGCTGCAAAAGGATGGACTGCACACAGAGGGCACGTGTGGCACCTGGGATTTCTGTGACTGGGCATTGCCACATTCCAGGACAGGTATTACCTTGGCATGAACGACTGTTCTCAATCGCAGGGGTGAAAAGCTCAACTCTTGGAGTGCAGCTGGGACCATGTTGTTTCGATCTTGGTAACAGCCAAGATCAGAGTTGATGCTAAAGCAGAGAGATTTTGCATTGGGTGAGTCGAGGCATGAATCTGTTGAGCTTCATTTCTGTCGGCCATTTCTGGATTGAGCATGCTTGATGGTGTTTACACACATGCGTGTAATTTTGCACACTTTTTTGCACATGCATGTTCCAACCAGCTCGCTGTCACACGCACTCGCTTTCTCATGGTCTCACACACCTCTAAACTGACCCTCCTTTGATAAGTTTCACCTGCGGTGGTCTTAGTTCACCCTCACATCAAGACCAATCAGGTTCTATGGACAGCAGTGGGCGTTAACCTGCCAAAAAGCAAACGAGCATTGGCAAAGTCAACAGGTTTGGCTTTTGTGTAGGCATGTGATGGGCCTTTTCTAGGCTAGGAACTGCAATAATAGTACTACCTGGCCATAAGATGACAACATGCGGGACATTGTGTAATTGTCTGGGCATATAATAGCAGTGCCTGGCAAATACATATCGAATACCTAAACGAGCCAACACTATTGGTTTTGTCAATGCTTGTGTTTAACAGAACCTCAGTGGAAAGGAACACACATAAATTGAAGGCCCACTTGCTTAATACCTTTTTATTGCAGCAGTAGGACATTCGAAGTTGCAATTAAGGCATTAACTCTTGGCAGTCTGCTTAGAAACAACACTGGCAGGCCAACGTATGCTATTACTACTTGACAAAGCAAGCACAATGAGATCCCTGGATAAGGTGACTTGGGCAGGGCGGGGCAAGCCATTGGTGGGAATGGTCATAGGTACTAGTATGGCCATGGGGAGTCAATGGGTAGGTATAGCCAAACACCCAAAAGCCGTGTGTCCCTGCTAGCTGTACTCCAATGCAATAGTGTTGGCTTATAAGTGGTGCTCAAGTGTCGCCTAATCTACAAACCTACACAAATCGGATGTTTAACCACCGTGTGAATTCACCACGTTGAGCGGCATGCATGCATGCACGCGCACACTCTGGCCTACGCTTTCTCTTTACTGGGGTTCAGGGTGGTGAGAAAGGGGAACAGATCTGAGGAGACAGTGTAACGAAGGACAGTTTAAAATAATAATCAGTAAATGGAACAGCACATCGAGGCATATATTAATCCATACAAAAAAAAGCAGCACAGACGGAATTATCCGTAGGGGGTAAATGTTGCCAAAAGTGGTCCAGTGTTCCATCTAAAAACAGATTCGTTCTTACACTTCGCCCAATAGCTCAGCTGCACGCCTAGTAACTAGGACTCAGGGGTGGCTCTGTGTGAGTGCCTGGGAAAAGCCTCCAGTCTGTGGTTGTAAACCCGTTACATTTCATTATGCGTCTTTACGAGGTCCATAAAATACTGCCTCACTTTCTTCAGCTTGCCCAGGGCCCCAGACCAGCTGTGTCTCTTGCAGGGGGCACAGACATGGTGGTGGTGAGCTGCTTTTGGATGAGGATGGTAGTCCAGAGACCACTGATTAGTGTGGTTGGAAAGAGTGGCAGAAGAGGCACACGCTTTTGTCACCAAACCCCAGACCAACATCATCAGTCTCGGGAGGATAGCTCAGAGGCAACGTGCTCGCCTTGGAAGCAAGACACAGAGCAACACAGGTTCGATCCCTGGCTCCGCGCTTAGAAGCCTCTGGGTATTACACGTGTTATAACCTATCATATTATATTCCAGGTTCCTCCAAGGGGTCTTCTGTTCACCGTAACTTCCTGAAGGTAAATTATTTCATTGACAACTTCTATTTGCGTTTTGCCATCTGGGGGAGTAGAAACATCTTGAATCCATGATTAAGCTCCTTACGGTGCATTCCATACAATGGTATGCTGTGTGTGGTGACGCGTACAACCCTCTGTATTGTTTGCTAGCTGGACATAGTGGCAACGTTATTTGGGTGCACTGGTTAAATGGCACAGGGGACAATACAGTGAGTCCCCATTAAATGCCACTTGCCCTGAGAGGGCACCTGAAGCCATGTTGGGTCCTTTTGCCCAGCGTTGGCCTCTGAGCAGGATTGCTGTAGAAGAGGCACGCCCACCTTAAGGAGCATGGTATCCAACCTGTGCATGATTGCAACCTTTTGAACTTGCCCTTTCCTCGAAGGAGCATAAACAAAACAAGGCCGTCCCATGTGTCATGTAATGGACGCAAAGAGGCGCTACAACACGAAACGCACGACTGGCAATGTCACAGGCTAAATAAAGGGGCTAAAAGAATGGAGTTTTATTCTCTTTCCAAAGACCAAGTTGCCAACACACAGATTTCTTCTTGGACAGAGTAACGCAGTTTGGCACCCGTAACTACACACGATCCACCTAAGCGAGAGTCTAAAGCAGTTTATGATCATGTAGCGGGAAGCTGGTCATAAAGGCCTCACAGAGGTGCACCATAGAAGAGCAAGTAGACCCATAAAGTGTTTTGTGGGTATAGTTAGGAGTTTTGCATCAGTCCTTGCTTCTACCAATAGCTAATTACGTTTTCGTAGACACGTCCATACATACCCTGTACTAAGGGATTTAGTAACACTATGTGCTGCTGTGTTCTGAATCACCTACAGACATTGCAGAGCTAATTTGGTAATGCCGGCATAAAGGACATGCAATATTCCAGCAAAGCACCTAAAATAGCCTGAGCTGAGGTCGCACAGGTTTTTTTTCCGAGAGCAGCGGTCCAATCTGCCTCAAGATCATTAGTTGAAAATGTGATGCACCAAATATCTTTCTATGAGGGTTTAGGGAGAAATGCCCCGCTAATAAAACGGGCATAGGCAATGCCAATGTTTTGGGCTTTTGTGTAGGTGTGGGAAATGCACTTGCCAGGCATTGCCATAGCAGTATTGACTGGCTATTGTAGCACGTGAAAAATGGTGCGTGCACCTGGGAATCTAATATCCTTGCCTGGCAAATGCCTAATACCTATATACACGCCAAAACTGTTGGCTTTGCCAGTGCTTCTTTTTGACAACATCAGGTTTTCTTAGTCTTATCCAACAAAGGTAATTCCTCCCCAACCCCCTGTCAACCAATCAGTATGTTCCGGGAACAGGTGTTCGTTCAACAATGGAATCTCTCAGGGATGAATGAACAGTGATATTTTTTATGAGTGGACTAGTGTATTGGATTGGCTCCCCTCTATTGGGTTATCATGATAAGCTCCACGTTTACAGCTTCTCAGTCAACCTTTAACCCCCTCCATTCTGAACAGTTACAGCTCCCATTCTTCTAAGAAGGACTCCCTGTAATCATTTACAATGGCTGTCAGCCTCTCCATTTCAATCATGGTGGTCAATTGACATTCCCGTTCCCGTCTTGTGGGTAATTGCCCCACCTTCCAGTGTTGGGCCACCACCAGTCGCCCAGCCCTTAGCATTGCCTCTCACACCCTAGGAAACCGGTACTACCCCAGGTCCTTGGTTGAGATACCTAATAGGATCTGGAGTGGGTCAATGATCAGATGGGCCCCTAAGAGGTCCTTCCAAAAGATGCAAATTCTAGAACATCTCCACCACGTGTGCGAGGGAACCCCCCTCCACTCCCCCACCACAATCTCTGGGGGCACATGGGTGAAGCACCAGCAAACATTCTGAGATTTTCAGCGGGTCCCTATGCCACCCATGCAGTATCTTAAAATTATGTTCAGAGGTGAATAGATTACTGTGGAATGTCACCCGGAAGTTTCTAGCCCAGTCCTCATCCGTGATTTCACCCCCGCTAGTTCCTCCCAGTATCTCTTGAAGGTGCATCTCCCCACCTCTGGAGTCGATACCAGCATCTTATATATGCGGGAGAGGGCGACCTTTCAGGTTGCGTCTAGCCATTTCTCAAACTGGGTTAGGTCCCTGGAGAGGTGGGTACCCCACTTTGGGTCGGTCCCCTTCAGCCTCAAGTATTCAAAGATTGTGATCCTGTTCCATCCCAGTCCCTCCTGCAATTCCTTGTAGCCCCTAAAGCGACCTTCTTTAAACAACTGTCCCGTCCTCTCCAGCCCCTCATCCAACCACTGCTGGGCACATCTCATCCCCTGATCAGGTAGAATAGGGGGCTGCCATACCCCACCCTGTAGGTGAGGGGCAAGACAAAAGAGATCTAGTTGCACCACTGATCTTCCACAGTTCCCCCAGTGTGGGGTGTTCACTTGTTTCTCTCAGAACCTCCCTAAACTGGGCCCATAAGATGGCCATCACCTTCAATGGGTGCATTTCAAGGTTCTCCAGGTAAGACCAGTAGGTCATCTGTTTCTCTCTCGGGTGTTCCAGTAGGACTCTTGGCTGTGCTGCTTTATAGTGTAAATACGGATCAGGGAGGCGAAATCCCCCCCCCCCCCCCCCTCTGATCCCGTGGAGCTTTTGGGTGACCCACTTCACTCGTGGTCACTTGTCTTGCCAGATGAATTTAGATAGTACCACCTTCAGCTGCCCAAAGAAAGTTTCCGTGAGTCTCAGCTGGAGGGCTGTAAACAGATAGCATTCTGGGGATGACGTTAATTTTCACTACCACCATCTGCCTATACAACGATAGGGTCAGGGGGTCTCCATCTCTGGAGGTGGTCTTTGATCTTAAGTAGTATCTGGTCAAAGTTTGCTTTCGTCAGGCTCACGAGATCTCTTATCATTACTACCCCTAGGTTTTTCGTTTGGGCTTGCTCGACCCTCATCCCCGAGTATCGGGTGCGATCAACTGGTACAGGGCATCCTGGACCCAGGGGCATTATGGTGGACTTGTCTACATTGATTTTCAGGCCTGAGAGGTGCCCATATTTCTGCATTTGTTCCATGAATTTCAGGAGCGAGGCGATCACCTCTGTGACCGTTTGAATTCCACCTCCCCACGCATAATGCCCTTGACCCCTGGTCCTCCCTGATCGCAATCGCCAATGCTTCCTTTGTGAGGGTGTACAGCAGCGGCGAGAGGGGACACCCCTGTCTTGTCCCACACATCGGGCAGAACACCCCGGACAAGATACCATTCACCATCACTGGCGCCGTTACCTGTGTGCACATCACCTACACCCATTTCATGAATCCCTGCCTGAGGCCCATTCTCTTTAGAACCGCCTTCATAAAGGTCCATTCCACCCTGTCGACTGCCTTCTCGGAGTTCACAGAGACAAGTCACGCGTCACTCCCCTGGGTCTGAGCCTGGTATAGCAGATTCATTGTTTTTCAAATTTTATCGGCACCCTGTCTGCCTTTTATAAAACCCACTTGATCCCCATGGATAAGAGACGGCATCTTTTCTCCAACCTACTACCGAGGACCCTAGCCAGGATCTTCACATCACGGTTTATTAGAGATATCGGGTGATGGGAGGCACGCTTTTTGGGATCGCATCCCTCTTTATGTATAGTCACAATTACTGCTTCTAACATGGAGCCCAGCAAAGGTTCCCTCTCCGGAACTGAGTTAAAGACCCGAATCCTATATGAGGCCAGAGTGGATCTGAACCGCTTATAGAATTGGACTGTGAACCCGTCACTCGCTGGGGCTGTGCCCGCCTCAGGCCTTTTATCGACTGGACGATCTCCTGAGATAGGGGTTCTCCCAGGCAACTCTCCTCCGCTGTATCCCTGGTAGAGCCAGGACATCCAAGAATGTGGCTATTTTCCCCTTGTCACCTTTGAACTCCGAAGTGCAGAGCCCTTTATAGAACCTGCCAAATTTCCTCCCCACTCCCTCAGGGCCATGCACTGCCACTCCATCCTCACCCCTTATAGTCCTGATCGACTTACTTTTTCTCTACTCCTGCAGACTGTAAGAGGATTCAATTCAACACTACAGCTAAGTCAACGCCTAGTCTATAATACTGAATGAAAACCCTTATTGATATACTTTATGTCCAGTTCATGCGTTCTGGATGACTACCCCTATATAACACCCCTCTCTCAGAATCCCCCTGACCCCACTGAGCCAAGAAGTAGTTCTGTTTTGCAAGTTAAAAGGTTTATTTGATAATTTAAACAATAGATATATATATGTCACACCTTATAATAAATTAATAATTGAATAGCACACTTAATCTGATATGATAAAGATTAACAACGGAGAATCTGGCACTAGCACACTTCTTGATAATCACTAAGGAGTTGACATGAAATGGATAAGGTAGCAACAATACTTTTATGGTTTCAAATGGATGCAATGTGGAATGAAATGCAGTAAAGAAAATAACTTGATAGGATTTCAGCAAAAGACAATGTAATCACTTTCTTGTACAATTTACCCCCCCTTTTATGCAATGCAAGGAAATGGAAGGGAGGCACACAGTTCTCAGAAATGCAATCAAATGTGATTCAGTTCACCCAGCAACTTAGACAACAGAAGTTTAAAACACAACCCAAAATGCTTCTATATGTGCTGGCAATGGAGTGAAAAATATGCTAAAATGCTTTTAATTCCCTGTAGAGGTTCAGGGTGAGTGGTATCTAGTTAATATTAGTCCAGGCTCACACTAGCAATGATTCAGGGATGATTAGCAGGTTAAACGAATTTCTGGCAAATGAAAGCAAGAAGCTTCTGTTTTCACACGTGGAGAAATTTGCAAATCCCGGCAAAATTCGTGAATGCGTCTGGCGCGATTACAGAAGAACTACAAGGGCTATCAATATCGTTTTGGGGTCCTATGAAAGCCTAGGATCTCAGCTTCCAGATGAAAGTTACTGCAAGTCTCTAGCACAAACGGTCGCGGAGATACGAGCGATTAAATAAAGGTCGTTTTTCAGATTTGAAATTTTAAAGTTCAAAAAGACAAGTGCAGCTTGCAACTAAAAAATGACAAGTGACAGCTTTACAAATGACAGGTGACAGTTAGGAGGCAGTTCTACTTAGATTAAAATAGCTTGAATTATATTATCTTAACTAAGAGATTGGTTCTGCACAGTCTTGCTAGGTACGCACACTATATTCTTGAATGAAATGGGCCACGCCACGGATCTGGTCAGGTTTTAGACTCGCCTCTGGTCTCTGCACTTCACAGTGATCTGGGTCTGCTCTCTCTGGTTCTGCTAACAGTGGTCTGGATCAGCTCTCTCTCTGGATTCTGAAGATTGAGGGATTTAAAGTCTGGATCTTTCTGCACAGCTTTCTCTAAAGATTGATGGAGGTAAAGTATGGATTTTCCAGCAGAGCGTCCCACAGCAAATGGATTTGAAGGTCTCTATCTGTCCTGTCTCTCTGCTTTTATGTGTTTTTAAAATGGGTGTGTGTGAGCAGCATCGCTAGCCAGCCCCTCTCCACTTATCATTGGCCAAGCTTTCATTTCTCCCCTGATTGGGGGAGCTAAGTTGTGTCAGAGTGATGTCATTTTACAGCCTGCAGAAAGTCCACTCCTCCTGTCAACTTACACACAAATCTAGATTTGAACCAAATACATATTTGCAGAGGAACATATTGTTTTAAAATCATATGCACCCATCATGCATTACAGGAGGTATACCCTGTCCAAATCTGCTCTTCCTGAGGGCTTGCATTCAGAAATGGCAATATTTTGCACTTTTTAACTGGTTCGCAATACTGGACATTGACCCAAATTTACACACATGTGCGCAAGGAGTATGGACATTAGTTGATGAAGTGTCAGATTTTTCACATGCACACATTTTGTGTAATATCCTCTTTTCCGCTAAAACCCCCCTGAACATGCCACCGGTTCTAAAAACCTCTTAAAATGTGGGCAGAAAAATCACAAGAATTATGGTGTCATTTATAAAATTTTCACATGTCCGTACTATGAGTTATTCATCTTTTTCTAAAACCATATTCTGGCTATAGAGGTGTGTCTTTTCAGGTCACATGGTACAGAAACCAGTCCTTCCAGTTTCTGCCAAGCTCAGAGACCCTGCCACTCCCATCTTCTGCCAAGAGGAAGCTCCATTTACGACTCCCGCCAATAAAACATTTGCCTGAGTCAGGACAGGGCTTTGTTCAATTTCCTGCAGAGCCCAGGTAATTCAATCAGGGAAGTGTCATATCCCTTTTGGTGTGAGCAGCAAAAGGGCAGCTAGGCCTGGGAACACAGCTGTGACTCAAGTTTCACTCCTGATGGGGGTAGTTGCCAGGCAGAATTCAGTTCCTTAAGCCAGGTTTCAGATAAAATGTCACTTTTTGTTTCCCAGTTTAAGTCAAGACAATTTTTTTTACATATGCAGCTAGAATGCTGATTCTAAGTTCAAAACTATGACATTTAAACAATTGCAACCTATGTGACACTCAAAGTAGGTCACTCATTTCTTTTAAACTTTTAGATTTGTAGTGTCTTTCAGTCCAAATTTACTTAAACTGCTGAAATCCACAGCTAAGCCAGTCTTGTTATAAACCTTCAAGTCACTTCAGAATATAACTTTACATTGTATCCACCTCTCAGTAAGTCTTTCTTTGGCTTGCCTTGGGTTCACTTATTCAGTTTTACACAAAAAAGTAAAATCTGGTGTTGTTTTAAAACGCCGGCTTTCTGATAGTGGTGAGCACTGGTACTGCACCCCTTTTTGGGATTTAAGAAAATGAATTCCCAACAGTTATGGGTTTGCTTTTGGCAATCAGCATTGCCATTCCCAAAGGTTTCAGACTACTGTGTGGGTAGTCCAATGGTGGTTTTAGGCAGTGTCCTTCTGTGCCCATAACATCGGCAAAAATGGGTGGCAGCCTATTCTTCATGCATTTCCCTGTGCATTTTCTGGGAAGCTCTGGCCATCATGTTTTCCATGTCAGTACTGCACAGTTTTGAGGTAGGGCTCGGATGCATGGGTAAATACATCCCACAAGACGCCGGTTAAGTATTTTATCTGCCCGCTCCCCTCACTTTTGGTATTTTTGCTTTAGGAACAGTAGCTTCTTTTCCGTATCTTGACTAGGATGGCCCTAATCTTTGCCCGATGGCGCCTGAGCTTGGCTGCGCTGGACGGTGAGAGACAACCCCACCAGGTACGCCAGGCTGTAAATCCCGAATCTTATGCCTCCGCTCCTTCTCCACTCTTTCCCTCTTTTCTTTCCAATAAGCACCCCCTCCCCTGGATCGTGGCCTTAAAACCCTCCCAGAGAGTTTGCACCCCCACCTCCCCATTATCATTGAAATCGAAATAATCTGTGATCTCTGTTAAAACAGACTGGGAGACCTCCCGATCCTTTAACAGAAAATCATTACACCACCACCCTCCCTGGGTCCTTAACCCGGGGGGCTGTCCCATCAAGCATACCACCATGTCGTGGTCTGACCACGGGATTGGGGACACCCTCGAATCCTTTACCTGGGCCTTCAACTCCCAGTCACTAATATTAGATCAATGCGTGAGTAGGAGTTATGAACTGCAGAGAACAATGTGGAAGGGCGATCGCCCTCCTCTGCCCCTCCCGCAGAAAGTCGTCAAGGCCCAGGTCCCGGTTTATGTTCCAAAATCTACTGGCTGTGGCCTTACCTAAGGTTTACCCTGCAACCACCCCTAATCTCTTACAGTTCCTCCTTGGGTCCAGGACCATATTACAATCTCCCCTCCACCACCAGGCAGACTTCCACATATGTTATCAGTTCAATCTTAACCCCTTCCCAGAAGTCTGCCTACCCCGTGTTGGGGGCATATATCGAGCATAGGGTAATCCTTTCACCCTTCAAGCTTCCCTTTATAAACAAATAGCGTCCACCCGGGTCCTTCTATGTCCCATCCACCACCAGTCCCAGGCAGGACACAATAATAGTCAACCCGCCTTTTTTCTCTGTAGCAGAGGCCATGAACACCTCCCCCCAACTATTTCGCCCCAAGTCTCGGTTCCTTTCCTCTCGGCCAGTGTGTCTCCTGTACCATGAGGATGTCCAAACTCCTGTAGGGTCATTAACCTCTTACCAGGCGAGTTGATCCCTCTAACATAGAGGGATCCAAACACCAATTCATCATCTACAGGCATGTCTCCAGTTCCATTCCTTCCAGTTAAGCCATCACCTTCCTTGAGAAATCGCATCACCTTGTAATAGAACCTGTACCCCACAAGGGGCTGTCCCCCCAACCCCCCCTGTACAACTGAAAAAATGTGATCCACCTAAACTCCCCTGGGGGCACCCCAAACTGCTCAGCCCCCCTGAGCATCCAACCCTGACGCCAACAACAGTGTGCGTCAGGACTCTCTCAAACCACCGCTTGTTATTCAGCACCCCTCCACCACCAGCCATCTTACAACGGTATTACCCAAATCGTTCGTTTACAATTGTTCGAATGGCACAATTGTTCGAATAATAGGGGTCCTAATTGACCTTCTGCACAATTGACTGTATGGTCATTTTAATATATATTATGGTTTGGGTTGGTGTAATAATAATATAAGGGGATTGGGAGGGGGGTTGGGGTGGGGGTTGGATTGGGTGGGGAGGTGCGGGGGGCTCCCCCCCCACATATATATCCTAATTGACCGTTTAAATTCAGTCAATTGTGCAGAAGGTCAATTGTTGTTCGAACAATTGACATTCGAACAATTCGTATACAACCCTTACAACATCAACATTGCCCTTGTGTTAATAGGGCCACAATAAATCTTGTTTCTCTCCCTATGCACCCCCGTCGCAATCTTCCTCAAGCCTGGCACCTGTCTTCCCTCACTCACATCGCTATTTAGCAGCTTTGTCCCCTTCATATGGCCAGGTCATGGGCCAGAGGGGCCACTCAGTGGAGTTTTAAGCTTTTTATACTTGCAGGCCCCTGCCATCTTGCGTCTATTTCTGGTGCTTGCGGGCAGGGCCACTGATCCAGTGGTCTATGCTGAGGCTGATGCTCGGAGCCTTGAGTCCCCCATGAATTCATTTGAGGCTCTGTGTATGTCGTCCTCCATCGTCAGCCGGTAGTCCTGGCCATTGTATTCAGAGTTCAGTGAGAATGGAAATCCCCAGCAGTAACGCACTCCTTTTTCTGTCAGCCACTTGGTGAGTGGGCTGCACATCCTTCTCCTTGCAAGCGTGAGAGCCGAGAGGTCCTGAAAGATGGTCACCTGGGCTTCCCGTAATTGATTGTGCCCCTCCCCTTCCCCCTCTGAGCTCTCTCCTGGATCTTTGTCCTTTTTAGTAGTAGTGAAAACGTGCCAGCACCGAGCACAGACCTCTTGAGCCCCCTCCCGCTCTATGCACCCGGTCTATGGTGGGCTCATCCATGGTGTCATCACTGAAGAGTGTGCACACCACCTCCGTGACTGGCCTTCTGATGTCGCCCTGTCTCCCCTTCCTTTTCTAGGAAACCAAAGCAGCACAGGTTGTTGCAGCATTCCCTATTCTCAACATCGTCCAGTTTGAGTGTGGTCTCTGCCTCCCTCTTCTCCAGCGCTGCCAGCCTCACTCCCGTTTGAAGCATGAGGGTGTCCAGTGCGGCCTGGTTTGCTTCCAGCCCTTGAAACTTGACCTCCACCAAGGGAAGTCTCTGGTCCATTTTATCCAGCCTCTGGTCCAGGGCTGATCTAATGCCCCTGATCTCCTCCATCAGAGACGTGATGTCGGATTTTGTGGCAGCCAGGTCCCCTTCCATGTTGGCCATTGTGGCAGGGGGTTTGGGGCGGCGTAAGGCCGGCTTCTTTTCTGGTCCCCACTTGTGTATTGGAAGCTCTGTAGTGAGTTTCTCCACACTCATGGGCTGGAGGAACTCTGCAGCCCAGGCTCTATGCGCCATCTATGGCCTCCCTCTAGGTCAGGGATTGTAAGCCTCTGATCAGGGTTCTCTTTGCTCTTGGGGTGCTCTGGTAGACTCGGGGTGTCTTCTCTCCCCTCTTGCGTTGCCCCTGTCTTCTGAGCAGGGGCTCTCAACCCTCGGGACTGTCTCCGGGCTCACCTCAGGGGCCCACCTCTATACCTGCCACTGGTGGCCTGCCTTGGCCTCTCCTTCTCCTGCAACGGGGTCTTTCGAGTTGGGTGGTGTGTGTCACCTCTGCCCCTCTGCAGCTGGGCCCTGGCAACACCGTCGCTAATACGGCACCATCCAGCCCAGGGGATGGATAGGCGTGCTTTAGTACCCTCCATCTCTCCTCCACAGTGGGTATCCCCAGGAAGGGGGGATCGGCACACACCAGGGGGCTGCTGGCCCCGCTCTCGCTGCAGGCTCCTGCCTCCGCACCTTCTCTGCTGGCTTCGGGCTGCGCTTCTCTGCTAAACTCCCCCTAGAAACCTGTCCAGGGGGAGCGCACACACACACTCTGTCCAATGAATTCAGCCCGGGGTAGGGACTCCACGCCCTGCTCTCCAGGTCATCTCACCTCACCGGTCTGGATGGCCTTCGCCCTTGGAGCCCCCCTGAGTTCTCATGCCTGGGGCGGGCCAGCCTTACATGGCTTTTTTCTGCTTGCTGTCTCTCTGGGGTCGCAGTGTGGCCTCTTGGGACCCTGTGGATTTCTTGGTTTCTTTCCCCTTTTTTCCTGCTAAGTTAAATGTATTTGTTTAACAATCCTTAGTACTGGCTGTTGGTGGGTGAACCGTCCGCTGGCACCAGAGGGCCCCTCTGCGCAGCTCCTCCTTGGATGGGCTGAGGAGCCCTTCAGTCCGCCCCCCCATCCCACCCACCCGGTCCGCCACTAGCACGCTCTGGTGCACTCATGCTGGCCGGTTGCAGTGTCTGTACAATCGTCCTCCCCCTAGTCGAGGTGAGAGCATCAGCAATGAGGCACTCCTCCAGCCTAGTCTCCTCTTCCCAGCAGGTGTGGCTCAGATTCCTCTCAATTTGCTCCCGCTGCGGCCCCCTCCTTTCCGCTTCTCTCACAGTGCGCACACCGCTCCGCTATTTGGGGTGCTGGGCCTTGCCTCTGCCCACTCCCTGTGAGGTCTGCTCTAGATCGGACCTCGGGTCACAATTTCTTTCTTCGCCACGGGCCGGGGCTGTCACCTCTCCAGCCTCCTATTTCAGTGCAGCAATCTCCACCATTTGTGGGGTGAATTATCCCAAAGTTGGAGTGGGGGTGCCTGGGATGTTCTGGTCGCAGGGGCTGCCCTCTGCTTAGATCACGGGGGGGTGAAAGGGGGCTCAGAACCCCTTTACGCCGTGCAGTGTCGGAAGGATCAGCTACCCTCCATGCGCCCTCTGGTGGCCCTCGCCCAATACTTCTTTTTAGGAGGACCTCTGTGAAGGACATGCATAGTGCTTATAAATCAAGTGGCAGAAGGCAGACTGGTTAGGAATTTTTTATTACACCAGTAGCAGGGTCACAACTTCAATTAAGTCGATAACTCTCAGAAGACTGCTTTGAGAAAACACTGGCAGGCACTTTGAGTGCCATGTTTGATGGTAAGGCTTGAATACAGAGAATTCAAAGAGTTCTTGGGCGGGTAGGGGCAGTAACTGGATGGGAATGTCGATTGGGATTAGTATGGGTGAGCAAATAACTGCAGGAACTTGAGAGGATGGACTATCACATCCAGCTCTCCCAATAAAGGGAACCTAGGAAAATCATCCAATTAAATAGAGCTAACTAGACACATGAAGAGATGTGGCTTTGGCTGGATGTAAGAAGATAACCTCATAATTTGGACATAAATCCTCCTGATGATTCGTCCACATGGTGGAGAAACTCAGTGGTTGAAAAATGTCGTTTTTTTTTTTTTTTTTTTTTTTTTAAAGGATATATTTTTGAAGAATAAGGAACTCCATAAAATTGGAAAGGCATTTCATTGAGGTGAACAACAAGAGTTTAGTGGATGATGTTAATTTCAAGTATCAACAACATGTGTAGTTTTGAAAGACTCGGAAAACATACGTTTTAAAGAATAATTGACTCCTTAAAAATTGGAAAGGTATTTGATTTTAATAAATACAAAATTCAAATACAAGAGATCCTTTTTCCATTTTTCCTTGTTGGGATATTGGTAGTCACCAATGCAATTTACCAAATGTGTCTAACAGGCGCTATGCCTTAAGATAACTACATTAATTCTGAATGATTTTGAACTTTTGGACAAATAATAAGCTGTTATAGGCAAGCGACTGGACATCTGAAAGACAGGAATATCGCCTTGAGACCAAGTCGATAGCTGCATTGCAATTTATTTCATCAAACAAACCTACAAGCTTTGTGCCCCTACTCCTATGCCATTTCTCCCTATCTGTACGGTTACAGGTAGTGCTAATGTGCCATCTAATAGCCCAAACTAAAACATGTGGGTAAGTGACTTTTTGTTGATGAGGCATATTTTGTAATGGGATTCCAAGTGGATTCTTTTTTTTTTTTTCCATGTATGGTAAATGTCATTGTGTTTAAACCATTCAGAGGCTGGAAAGCTCCGAGGACTTTGAAGGTTCTTTGTGTTTAATTCGTTCCTCTACAAAGACCTCAAAATATGGAGATGGGGCTGCGAGGCCCAGAGTCCTTCTAATTCAATATATTGAGGCGCCAAAGAGCTACCCAGGAGCTAAAACTAAAGATGACGAAATAAGTGTCTCGAGGCTGAGGTAAGGAAGGCAATTTGGGGAGATTTTCGCATAGGCAAATCTGGTTGGATTCGTTTCGGTCAGACTTAATGCACATCCTCTGCTCTATTGCTCTTTTGGGGTTGGGACTGATCTGATCGATTCTGCCCCAGTCCTACCAACCATTCAATAAACTGTCAAGCTTGATTTGATGGCTTCTTATGACGGCTGTAACTTAGGGAAGGACAAGGCTGTGACCTGAATACGAAAGCTCTTTACCAGCGTTCAGCCTACTTTTCCATAGGATGCTCCAAATATGCCTAAATGTTTCCGCTGGTGTCTGGATTTCCATGCTGTCAGACAAATACTTCAACTCAATAACCCTTCATTGATCACGCCGCCAGGGATTGCGATGCAGGTGATATCCAGCTTTACTAAATAATTGGCCTTGGCAGCCATTCGGGTTTCCTTGAATAACCTACTATTGAGCTTTGATTGGGCTTCCAGCCCTTGAGGGGCCGCATGGGATGCGTGTTTGGAAAATCAATTGCGCATGTTGCCATTACCATATCCACATGATAAATTACTCCTTCCCAGAATTCACATCTTTTATTTCTTACAACTTCACAGCTCCTTTGTCAATAGCTGAAGAGGCGGCTCCTTTCCAGCTAATTCTTAATGGCCGCAGAAGTCTTAGCAGCTGTGGAGATTAGTGACCCCAAGCAGAAAAGGTGGCACCAGAAACCAACAGCCACAAATGTAGAATTCGGGCATTGAAGCCTAACAAATATTTGTTTCTCGTTTTGAAGAGATCACCATGTGAACCAAGAGGTTTTAATTATCAAACTGAAATGTAATCTTAAACTGATGTCCCCCAGCATTACAATATTTATTCGACTTCGAGAAATGTCTCCTAATCGTAGAAAATCTATAAGCAATGAGGAAAATAAAAAGGACACTATAAAGAGGGCATTCAAAACGGCAGGGGGTCAAGTTTCAACACCCCCTCCTCTCTAGTTTATCTTCACTGGCAAATTGTTTTACTTGCAGTATTACTAGTTTGATTCATATTTTGTAATTGCTTCTACTGTTTTTATTGTATCCTTGTTGTTATAATGTAAAGAGCTCTGGTGTAAAGCGCTATATAAACACAAACTTATAAACATTATGTAAAAAAGTAGGACGAAAACCTAAATGGGGAAATTACTACAGCAACAAGACTTAATATAATCTACCACCATTGCTTAGCAAGCCAAGTTACTTCTACTGAGGTCGATAAATTGCGAACTATTAAATTTGATGATGTTAACAGCAAATATTACAGTGAGCTGTCTGTGAAAACCTGATATGTAATGTTATTACTAGTTGATGAAACCTTGTTCTGACCAAAATATATTAAATTAATTGTACAACATAGGTATAAAATAGTTGTGCCTCTTAGCGGTTGTTGGTAGTTTGCAAAAAACAGAGAAATAAAATCCATCCTGTAGAAACCGTTAAATAGTACTGATGCCTCATCCCAGTGATGGCACATGTGGAACAGCAGTGGGAATACATAGTGTAAAACACACTGGATAACATGGCGTCCAGGTGAGTGTCTCTTATATAATAAATATTATGACGAAACATTGTATATTGGTATAAAAGGCTTTCTTCAGAACATCAAAACAAGGCATTCATAGAAGCACAAGTCAGCCGTCATTGCATTTGGGCAGTATTTTCTGTTTGGGCTGTTAAGTGTCGCTTGTGAAAC
Organism: Ambystoma mexicanum; assembly: GCF_040938575.1. NCBI lineage: Eukaryota > Metazoa > Chordata > Amphibia > Caudata > Ambystomatidae > Ambystoma > Ambystoma mexicanum. The sequence goes on along the minus strand of NC_090934.1, from coordinate 304,907,091 downwards.
CTAGAATCCGAAACTATTGCACTAGAATACAGATAGGAAGGAATGGCATATGAGGAGGCACAACGTCTGTATGTGTGTGGTTATTTGCCCATCCATTGAGTCCCCACGGGCATGCTGATCCCTATGGCCATTCCCACCCAGTTCCTGTCCCTCCATGCCCAAAACACCACCTTGTGGGAACTCTTTGAGCTCACTTAAACAAGCCTTACCATCAAATGTTACACTAGAAATGCCTGCCAGTGTTTTTTCAAAGACGTATTCTGGGAGTTAATGAGTTAATTGGAGTTGTAAACTTGCTAATGGTGTAATACAATGTCTTAACCTGGTCTGCCTTCAGTCACTAAATTTATAAGCGCTCTTCATTATTTATTTAGATTTATAAAGCGCCCAGCGGCCCGGAGGCATCGTTACTGAATATTCAGCTTAGTACATGTTAGCAACAATGCTTACAAGGCAAGTATATACAATAATGTCGAGCGGCTGTTCCGTGGTTACAGAGGAACAACGTTGGAGGCAGTGCAGAGTAATAGACTGTTTAGTTGAACATCTTTGTTTTCAGGGTTTTTCTGAATGTAGAGCGGGATTCTTCACTTCTTAGACTGGGCGGTAACCAGTTCCATGTTTTGGGACTTCAAAGCTGGTTCCGACAGCTTTCACTCTGTTAAATGCTTGGACTGAGAGTTTGTGTGAGTATTGCGTTATGGTCTGTGGGTTGGTGCTTGGTGTATTTTTTCTACTAGGTACGCTGGTGCGGTTTGGGTGAGGCATCTGTGTGATTGTGAGAGCTTTGAATGTTATACTCTTTGGCTGGGAGCCAGTGTCCGTCTCTTCTTGCCTGGGTGGTGTGCTGTCTCCTGGTGCTTGAGTGCCGCTCTGAGGGCATTGTTGCTATTTGCAATAGATGGATGTTATTTGTATATGTGCCAAGGAGTAGGATATTGCAGTACTCTAGTTTTGCATCTATTGTGATCGGTAGGGTTTCACAGCATTTATGATTTTAGAGGTGAGAGTTGCTGCTGATGAGATGATGCTAACTTGCCTGTCCATAGATGAGGTGGAATCTAGGTAGACGCCTAGGGTTTTAACTGAGGACAAGGTTGTAATGACTGTCTTCAATGATGAATGATCTATGTGTGAAGTCTTTTTTAGGGCTTCTTTAAGGCCTACCAGCAGGATTTAAGTTTTTCCCCCATTTAGACATAGACCATTTGCCGCCATCCAAGCCTGAATGCTGGCGGATATGTCTTGGAGGGTTTTGAGGTCTTGGTCATAGTTGCCTGTTAGGGGAATGAGAATTTGTGTGTCGTCGGCATAGTTGGTGAAGGTTATGCCGAATTCTTCTACGTCACAGAATAGTGGGAGGGTGAATAGATTATAGAGCGTGGGGGAAGTGCATGAGCCTTGTGGGACTCCACATTCGATGGGTGATGGTAGGGCAGATGCTTGGTCTGAGAAGACTCTAATGGCTCGACCACCCAGAAAGGAGGTGATCCAAGTGGTGGCTTCTTTAGAGAAGTGGGCTGTGTCATTAAGAGATTTACAGAGGATCTAGTGGTCCACCAGGTCAAAGGCCGCCGAGAGGTCCAAGAGTAGTAGGAGTGAGGTTTTGCCTTTATCCATGGCTTCAAGTAGTTGGTTCTTGAGGTCGAATAAGGCTGACTCTGTGCCGTGGTGGGGCAGAAGCCCGATTGTCTTTTTCCAAGGATGTCGTGCATTTCTAGGTACGATTGAATCTGTAAATATGCGGTCATATCCAGAATTTTCAACAGAAAAGGCACTGTGGTAATGGGGCGGTAGTTGTTTGGGAAGTCTGGGTCGAGGGAGGCTTTTTTTTTTAGTAAGGGCCAAACCCAGGCTTCCTTGAGGATGGTTGGGACGGTTCTGGTGGCGAAGGATGTGTCGATGAAGGAGGTGATAAAAGGGGCCGGTGCTGTGGCACAATCTTTGATTCGGTTGGCTGGGCAGATGTCGCCTTTGCATAGTGATGGTTTGATGCGCTTCATGATATGGATGACTTCGGGAATAGTTACAACTTTGAATGTGAAGGCTTTTGGCGGATTACTGTTATGTTTAGCGTTTCGGTCTGGCTTGTCTGTGGACGGCTTTGGTGAGGAGCTGGATTTGGGCAGTTTGTCAAATTGAGTTTTGATTTAGTTTTTGAGTGTTTTGATTTTATTTAGCATGGCGTGTTGGATGTTGTTGCACCATGTGGAGTTTTTCTCAGTGGGTTGAGTAGAGGTAGTGGGGATAGTAAGCTCATTGTAAATGGCGAATAACTCTTTAGATTGTGAGTTAGCTTTCTCGAATCTGGCATTGTAAGTGGCTGCTTTGGCTGTGCAGATAGCCTTTTTGTATTGTCTAGCGACAGTGAGGTTAGTGTCGCTTGTGATGGGGGAGGTGTTAACCTGCCAGGAGGTTAGTGCTACTCACTTGGCAGTACGTGCATCCTTGAGTTCTTGTGTGAGCCATGAGTTAGCATGGAGTATCTTTTTGGCTTTTTTCTTTTCCAGTGGAGCTACGACCTCTATATCTTTTAACGTGTTGTCGGGTCGTTGGAGGCAGAAAGAGCAAGCACTGATGTTTCCAGGAGAGGGACTAGTCCATCTACGGTGAGCAGTTTTTTTAGATCTTGCGATAGTGGCTGGTGCAGGCCCTTCACTTAAAGCCTGTTAAAAACAAGCATTGGCCAAGCCATCAGTTTCATCTTGTGTATAAGTATTTGGCATTTGCCAGGCACTGATATTAGATGTGCAGGTACTCGCCCCATTTTGTACCGGTTATCAACAATGGGCAGTTAATATCACTGCGCAGAGGCGTTTCTAGGGGGGGGCCTGAGGGGGCTATAGCCCTGGGTCTTTTCGTTGTAGCCCCGGATAGAAACTCGGGGACTAGAACCAAAAGGCTATAGCTATCCCTGAATCCTGCCAGTCCTGGCATTAGCTTATCCCCTGATCTTTTCCAGACCTAGCCACACCCCTGCCTCTACAGCTGTGCCTGCCAGGTACCTTTCCCATGCCTAGACAAAAGCCCAAACTGCTGCCATTGCCAATGCTTGTTTGTACTATCTACCTCACAAATAATTGTAAACTGTGTTAACAAAATGGGTCGCTGTGAAAACCAACATTGCAAAGCCAACAGAGATTTGGCTATGCTACCTCCTTCAGCTGTGCTGGCCTCCTTCCAGGTTCTATGCAAGGAAACTGTGGAGGCAGCCTGCATGATGGCAGAAGGAGCATTGCCATGCAAGAGCAGTGCTTTGTGTAACACAGGACCCCCTACCACCATTGCCTTTGTGGTCCTGGTGCATTTCAGTATGCGCAGTCCATTGTATGCACCATCCCAGAAGTCTATAACCATATCCTTTTCTCCCATTGGTGCCAAAGCACCACCTAGCTGCCGAAATGAATAGCTGCTCCCGACACTTAATGAGGCTTACACAGTTGTTGCTTACAGAAGGTGCCTTAAAGTATCACATACAAGTCGAAACCAAAGGTTGTGCTGAAACACCACCTTGCAGACAACTATGTAGCTTCATCAGGTGGTTCTATAGTGCCATATATGAGCCAAGATTAAGTGACCCTAAAACACCAAGCGCATCCAAACTAAGCAGCTGAATAGAATATTTTCTGCCTTCACAATAATATCACTCGACGCAAACCACCACCCTCCTCCCAGTGTGCTTTCTCACTGGCTTGAAAAGAACAAGAACGCATGAGATCATTGGCACGCCACCGTACAGATGCCCAAGAAATCATGCTGACCTTATTTCCGGTTCTAGTTTTAAGTCTACATTTATTTATTGGTCGTGTTTACCACAAATTGCAGCAACAGCTTTGTGACGAATCAGCTTCCGGGGCACCAGTGGTCCAGGGATGAATATCGGCTTCTAAACCATCAATCATCCCCACACCTCTAGTACACCAGAAGAGTTTCGAACAGATTGGAAACACAAGCAAATTATAAACCTCAAATTTCCATTTTTGGTAACGTGGATGGAACGACAGAGAAAGGTTGTGGATCATTGGTTCGTTGCAACACAGTGAAGAAACGAGGATCCAAGATTGGAACCCTCGTCTGAAGACAGTTAAGGATTGAACTTGAAATACAATTGTGTTGGATATTATCATTGATTAATTTAAACAAAGTACAGTACTATAGATTTTATGAATAAAAAATAGCAATTTAATAATGGAGAATTTTTGCAGCAAAGCTATCCGTAGATCCAAAATTAATGGCCGACGCGTTTCGAGGCAAACTCCTCTTCTTCATCCCAATTGGACTGCAGAAAAATCACACATAGAGGAATGCTATAAACATATTGACAATCTTGTTCAATGCACATTTCATCTGGTCTTTGAATTTAACATCACCAAGAGACCATATTTGTGTAACACGACATTATTCCCACATCAGTTAAAGAAATGAGCTTCATGGAAGTAAATCGAGCCATCTCGGAACCTAATTATCAAGGAACCGTCAAGTGGCTAAAGTGATAAGCGGTGAGAATTAGGGCACTCACGTGCGTTGTGATAACACCTAGAATTCTAGGGAGGATGAAGAAAAACCAGTCATGCGATCTAATTGTTAGGGTTATTCCATAGGTGCAAAGTTCTCGGTGATCAAACACTGTCATATTATTTGGAAAAACCTTAAGCTAAAATGTGCTAAATGGTATGTTGGGAGGTACAAATGCAGATGTGAAAAATACGATTAGATCGAGCCTCCGTGGGGACCCCTATATGTAGCATTTAAGCGGGCTGATTTGTATAACGGCTGCCTACCTGCAGATCGAGTGAAGCGATGTCTCTCCTTGGGACTGCTGTGCATCAGCTTTGGCTGCTAGGCTTACTGTCGCTGTTGCTAACGCGCGCCATCTAAGTCTTTAAGACTTCGACAGCAGTCAGGAAGAAAAAGGACAAGATTGTTGCCGAAACAAGCGGCATCCATCTTGGAGTGGCCACAGCCAGCATAGGATGTTCAAATACATTTTACACAATTTCTACAATACTTAAAAGGAAGTAATGGGACATTTATGCCAGTGCCTTCCTTGACTAATTCGGTTTGACCAGTTGACTATTTGCTGTGATTGGGATGCTCTAAAATGTAGTAGCATTATGAGTCCTGCAGGTTTATTTGCACAGTGAATGATGAAAAGATAAAGTAAAAACATATTTTAGTACATTATACGAGGGAAGGTAGTACCAAAAAAGGAAGCAATTAATTACATTAACCATTGTTTTCGCATGGCCGTAGCCCTTATTTAGATTGGCCCCTCTGTCAAGATGTATCAAACATATCTGCTTTATTTATACACAACAGACCGTTCTAGTAACACTACGAAATACAACCCACCCTGTAAAGGAATGCAGCGGACAGACTGTTTCAAAGAAGGAAAAGGGATGCGCTCTTGGATACTGACAGGAGGGTTGTTGCTATGTTTAATAATCGCAACAGTTTAAGGTTCCTTGGCTTAAGCCCAAAGGAAGCAATGGGTCTTAGAATGTCTCTAGGGGCCTTCCGGAAAGGACCAGGGGGACAGAACAATGTACCCTGTGCTGTAGGTGTTCCTGGTGCTCGATACACTTGAGGTTGCTTCAGGGCAGATTGCAGACTTCTGGGACGGCGTTCAAGACCGGAGTCCGCTATGGGTATTGGGCGGAAAGACGGTTTGTGAGCGGAGCTGGATGAATGGCTGCATGCTGGCCTACACAGCGGCTCAGGAATCGTTTCAGTGCTGATCAGTGGTTTTGAAGCACTGGTCGAGATGTCTCGGATGTCTTTAAGCGGCGGTAGCTTGACAACAGTCAGCGTTGCTGTCAGTTGCAGATCGAGGAACTTGACTGGCGAGCCATGGTCTATTAAGGTGGATGGCGGCAGATGCTTGTTGAAGTACTTCTCCCAGCTTCTTCAATGGGGTTGTGTCCTTCAAGGCGGACGACCCATGGCTGTCGAGTGTTGCAGGCAGCTTCCTTGTCTTTGGTTGTAGGTTGAGACCACCTGGTGCTTTCTAACTAAGAAGCTTAATGCAGAATCTAGCAGGGCATGCTGTGTGCTGGCTGGGTACTGGTTCTGGAGCGGCTGGGGGGGTTCTTTCGGCATCTCCTTCTGATCCCTTCGAGATGTTTATAGGAGAGATCTTGCTTCCCTCTTTAGAGGTCCCAACCTTCCTTCAATGCTGGAAGGTATAAGGCAGACTGTACCTTCAGCCAGGGTCCAATGAGTTCTTCTTGCTACTCCTTGCAAAGTCTTAAGATCTGCGGCCAAAAGAGAGGCCCAGACCTCTTTCAAAGCCAAGTTGGCCACAGTGATTGGTTTAGGCTAAGCCTACCTTAATGAACTAATCCTGGGGTGCCCACCAACAATCTCCTGTATGCACAAGGTCATAACCAGAGTGCTTTGCAACAGGAAACTTATAGGGGTGGAAACATGGAATACCTAGTCCCACCTATATTCCTGTCTGTTGTTGATCAAAGAGTCTCTCTGGTTAATGGATCTCTGTGGTTCCTTTTTAAAGTGTCAGGCCTTTCTTGAAGCTGCGGCAAGACCAGACTCTTTGGCTCCTGCCAACCACATTTTCTTACCTGAGGAATGGGGTCTCCCAACCGGGGAGGCTTACTGCAAACACGCAGTCCCAGATATGACAGTTCACTCTCAATGGATCTGAGGGCGGGGCTGGCTTCAGGTTGACAGTTGCATATGAAAGGTTGTTGGGGGTTTCTGTCTCCCTTGTTAACCTCTGCAGCCAGGTCCTCTGTGGGCCTGTTTGAAGTAAACTCTATTTATATGGTATTTATTTTATTTATTTATTTATTCGCATTTGTATAGCGCACTTGCAGCCCATGGACATCGAGGCGCTGTTACAAGTAAGTGTTGGATTCTTAATTCAGCAGATACGCATGAGACCAGAGGTCTTATGGATACACAATTACAGGCATAGTTGCAGGTGAGGCATGATATTCGTAATACAGTAACAGAATGCAGTCAGGTACATTTCATACAAAGAGCTTGGTTTTAACAGCTTTGCGGAAGGCTTGGTGGGATTCAATCATGCTGATGTGAGGTGGCAGTGCGTTCCAGTGGGTGGCGTCCCGAGTGGGAAAGCTGGCACCACCGGCGCGCACCTTGCGTGATTTGGGCGTGACAATCGTGTTGGAATAGCACATTCTTAATGGTCTGGTGGCAGAGTGCTTGGTGATTCTTTGGGTCAAGTAGGGTGGAGCAAGTTCATGGAGGCATTTGTGGGTGAGGGCGAGTGTTTTGAAAACAATCCTCTTTCACCGGAAGCCAGTGTGCCTGTCTTCTGACTTTGGAGATGTGGTATTTTCTCGCGGTGCCTGTGGCCGCCCTAAGTGCATTATTTTGAACTCGCTGAAGTTTGGCCAGGTTCTTATTGGAGGTCCCAACGAGTAGGGCATTACGGTAGTCCAGCCTAGATCCAATTATTGCCCTAGCAATGGTGAGGCAATTCTGGCGTGACAGGAAAGGTCTGGCAGCGTTGAGGACTTTTGAGTAATAGGCTGAGGAGGAGGCAATGGCATTGACCTGTCTATCCATTGACAGGTCGGAGTCTAGGTAGACTCCGAGTGTCTTCACGTGATTGGAGACCTTGATGGGAATGTTGTCAATAGTGAAGGAAGTGTACTGTTCACCGAGGTTCCCCAGCGTGGAAGGTGCTCCTATGAGGAGGAGTTCGGTTTTTTCACTATTGAGGCATAGCCAGTTATCTGCCATCCATGATTGGATAGTGGAGTAGATGGTGGTAAGAGTTTTAGTATCGGCAAGGTAATCGCCTGTGAGTGGGATGAGGACCTGGGTGTCATCCGCATAGTTTGTATACAAGATGCCCAGGGAGTCAAGGATGCTGAACAGTGGACTTGTGAAGAGGTTGTAAAGCGTGGGCGCGATACATGAGCCCTGAGGCACACCGCAGGTGATGTGGCTAGTGGTGGCACAGGCTGAGTCAGAGAAGACTTTCATGGCCCTTTCTTGGAGGAAGGAGGTAATCCATTCGCAAGCTTTGGGGGAAAAGTTAGCTTGGGTAGCTAGATGGTGGCACAAGGTGTTGTGGTCCACCAGGTCAAAGGCGGCGGATAGATCAAGGAGCAAAAGGAGAGCAGGTTTCCCTGCGTCTCTTAGATCGTCCATTTGGTTCTTTAGGTCCAAGAGAGCCGTTTCGGTACCATGTCGTGGGCGGACGCCAGATTGCCGCAGGCCAAGGAGACGGTTTTCTTCAAGGAACTTTTGGACTTGCCGGTAAGCTGCTTTGTCCAGAATTTTCAGCAGGAAGGGTACAGTGGTGATAGGTCGATAGTTCCCCGGGATCGTTGGGTCCAGCGAGGGTTTTTTGAGGAGTGGGCGTACCCAGACATCCTTAAGTCCAGTTGGAACGTGGCCAGACTGGAAGGATGAATTAATGAATGCTGTGAGGAATGGAGCTAGGATCTGTGCTGAGTCTTTAATGAGACTAGCTGGACAGGCATCTCCCTTACAGTTGGACTGTTTGATGGACTTGAGCAGGGCGATGACCTCGTGCTCAGTAATATCTTTGAAGTCAAAAGATGGGGAAGGATTAGTGGCGGAGGGTATGGTAGGTTGACTATGCAGGTTAGCTATGAGGCGGGAAAGGGCTTTTTGGTGGCCACAGATTTAAGTTTGTAGAGTGTTAAGCTTGTCTAGCATTGCGGATTGAATGCTATTGCACCAGTTGTCATCTTTGATGAGAGCGGGAGGAGGAGAGGATGGTTTTTCCAGTTACCTGAATATGGTGAAGATTTCCTTTGACCCCGTTTTGGCGTCGTAGATCCTCGCGTTGAAGGAGGGAGCTTTAGCTAGGGTGATGTTGGTTTTGTAGGATTTAGAGATGGCTTTGAACGCATTTTTGGTGGTTTCTGCTGGGTTAGCTTTCCAGGTGGAGAGGGCAGTCCTCTCCTGCGCACGTTGTTCAAGGAGTTCTTTGGAGAACCATGAATTAGCGTGTTTGGTTTTCTTGGCTTTTTTGAGGGTCAGTGGTGCAACGGCGTCAACTGCTTGGGTGATGACTTCTTTGAATGTGTTGGCTAGGGTTTCTGGGTTGTTGGAGAATGGGGCCTGCAAGGCCGGGTTGAGGAGGTAGGGTGCTAAATTCTCGACTGTGAGCTGGCGGGAGCTCCTGGCGAGAGTAGCTGGGCAAGGGGCGGGAGGTGAGTTGGTCTCTCTTTTGGTGCGAAGGTTGAATTGGATGTAATGGTGGTCAGACCATGGGATGGGCGTGTTTTCCGTGAAAAGTAGTGAGCAGCTATGTTGACTGATCCAGTCGAGGGTGCACCCTTTGATGTGGGTGGAGTCAGAGATAGATTGCGCAAAGCCCAGGGTGGATAGGGCGTTCTTGAGGGTTTTGGCATGGGGGTCCTTAGGGTCATTGAGCCCCAGGTTGAGGTCGCCCAAGAGTATGACCTGGGAGGTCTTTTTGATGTTGTTGGACAGTGCGAAAATGAGGGTGTCATGGAATTTTTGCTTGTAATTGCTGACACCAGCTGCACGGCTGAACAAAAGAGCAGGGCGGATCCATGGAGCCTTAGTTTATCCGGCTGGCCATAGCAGGGAGAAGCTTGGTCCTCCCTCTTCCTGTAGAGGACCTAGTGTACTCCTGGCTGTTTTATTCCAACTAAATATGGCGGGTGGACTGTGCCTGTAGGCTGTGTCCAGCCCGAGTACACAGGTCTATGCGTTTGTCATGGTGTGAGCATAGGAACATTTTTGGGGATTAGCATTATGCATTTTCTGGAGGTAGGTCTACCATCAGTCCATTTACTTTCAGAAAATCCCAGGCGAGCACACACCCACCATGCAGATTTAGCACTACATATGAGCCAAAATTGTGACCCTAAAACACCAAGCGATTCCAAACTAAGCAGAAGAACATTTTCTGCCTTCACAATACTATCACTTGACACCCACCACCACCAACCTCCTCCTCCCAGTATGCTTCTCACTGGCTTGAAAAGAACAAGAACTCATGATTGAGAGAATTGAATACAATGCCACCGTACAGATGGCGAAGAAATCATGCAGACCTTATTTCAGGTTCTAGTTTTAAGTCTACATTTATTGATTGGTGATGTGTATACTGCAAATTGCTGCAACAGCTGCTTCTTGGCACCAGGGTCAAACAAAGGGCACAGGGACGGTGAGAAAGGATACATAATAATTAACTTTGCAACGCATTACCCAGGTTAAACACAGGCAGGCGATTACAGAACTGGGCCAATAGAAGTGAGAGCCATACATCTCCTATTCCTTTCCTCTGGTACAAGTACAACGAGGCTTGAATGATCTTGCGATAGGAAAGGGCATGGGATGTAACCATTTTGAGGGCTGCACGGGAGCAATGCCATCTGATGCAAAAGATTAGTTCCTGTGAGGTAGCTTGAAACATTTTCCAACTCTTTGATGGTCTTGCATTGTTCTCAGCAGGACAGGCACCGGGTCCTCAACCTTTGGCTCTCCAGTTGTTTTGCACTACAACTCCCATCCGCCCTAGCCAGCAGAGTCTATGGTGATGAATCATGAGAGCTTCAGTCCAAATCCTCTGGAAAGCAGCGGGTTGCAAAGCCCTGTTAGTTTTCCAGGCTTGCACAATTCGTCTTACTCAGCTAGACTGGGCCGGTGGAGTTTTGTCGCGCTTGAAGATCTCCAGTTCCTTGCAGGATGATATGTGGTGATCTGGGCCTGGGGAGGATCAGCCCGATTCCACATAGAACAATGCGAGAGGCAGGGTTAAAAAAAAAATATGTCTGTGAGCTAATGAAGAGCGAGGGGACTTGCTGTGATCTCTGACTTTGAGGCCGTGACCATTGTGACTGCTTTGTGTTTGACGAATTGAAGAGCCTTGGCTTTCGTTAGACCGAAGTCCAGTCTGTTAAAATAGTCTAGATCGGAAATAGGGGCTCCAACCAAGTCCATTTTGGCATTGAAGTAAAGACGCTCAGCGATCATTCATGCTCTGGTTGTTGCTGGGCACTTGGGCGTGTAGGTCCAGCTTATAAATCATTTCTGCACATACTTGGACCGTTTTTGTGCGTAGATGTTGAATGCTAAATACATAGGCGGTGAATAGCCAAGGGGAGAGTGCAGATCCCACATGTTGGCAGGATCTGTTGGACAGGAAGTGACCTATTTTGACCGGAGCTGTTCTGTTCAGTGGAGGATAGTCAAGAGGGTTTTTGACTTGGATGCCTAGGCAATGTGCAAGTCCGTGGAGTATGGTTGCGTGGCCATCTGTGTCGTGCGTGGCTGATATATTTCGAAGGATCTGCCCCCTGAATCTGAAGGATCTGCCCTGTGATTCTTGAACATCTTTTAGCTGGTGAGCAGAAGGAAGACTTGCAGGCTGATGGTAAACCTAAAACATTTCAAATGCACGCTGACTTAATTGATGTCATCTTTTTTTAATCCTGCACTTCATGTACATCCATTAGGGCATCAGCAGAGGTGAACTTGCCGTTATGGGAAAGTGAAGATTTAAATGACACTGGTACATCTCAAAGGGCTGCAGGGCTTGGACGGTGTCAACCGTATGCCAGTTAGTCCGAGCCTGTAATGTTACTGGTCTTTGCGCAGACCTCCAGCCCCTCTGACGCACTGACCGGTTGGCCAGACTCCTGATTTTGGGGGGGCTTTGTACCTCTGGCTTTATGGGCTCTAATGCCAAGAGTTGTTTCTTTACATTGAAGTCCAGGGTTCTGTGGATGGCCTTTGGTAACGCAGTTACTATATGTGGCCATTGAGATTTTGAGGTTCCACATCTACTTCCTGGACTCAAACCAGTGGACCCACAAATTCTTCATATGATAAGCCACCCGCTGGTATTTGCTATATCCTGCTGTGGCTGCATGTAATGTGCAGTCTTTCGACCGCTCCGACTATTTACTCGCCTATTCCGTAACCATTAATAGTCGGCAGGAAGTTCATGGGACCAAGCACTTGTTCCATCATAGCTTTTATGGACTGCTTGGTTATCCAGTGTTCAATTCCAACAGCTGGCCCGCCCTTGCATGGAAGACAGGGGGTGATGTGGGTCAGGTCCTTGGGTCAGTGTAGAGTGAGGAGCAAGGGGGAGACCCTTCCAAAAGATTGGGAGATGCTGGGAAGAGCCAGAATCCAACCTCTACTTTTTAGGCTCCAAGGACCTGAGCTCCAGAAGCCCGGCACACACTATCCATTATTATTCAGGGGGTTTCAGACCTCTTTACTAAAGCATACTGATGAATCTCTGGCGAAGGCCCAGGGGTGCACCACAGTGACGCAGAGTGGAACCCGCACCAACCATTCCTTGGCTGCTCCTTGTCCTCCTCCCGACCCACTCCAGTACTGCTTGGACCAGCAGGCCCTTTGACAATCAAAGTCCATCTCTGAGCTGCCTTAGAGTATGAAGTAGGAGCGCAGCTTCTCCGCTGCAGGTGGCCCGGTGTGTAGTTCTCATCAAAGGCAGCCAAGCAAGAGGTGTGAGGGGGTGAGGGGCAGGACCAGAGCAAGGGTTTGTGCAGCACCCTGTGATGTATCATTTTGAAACATCTCCATTTTCCAAAGGGGCCCGATCAGTTGTTTCTGGGAGAAATCTTCCATCTTCTAACAGTACCCTATGCAGTCTCAATCAGTTGCCTCCGCGTAGAACCTACCTTGTCCATATTCTCAATGGAGATGGGCACAGCCAACAAGGGCAAGAGGAAGAACCGTCAACTAGACCCACACTTCTTTGGAAACTGCTTCCGTTGGTCTTCGCTCTAGTAATGTATTGCACCAGGGAAGACACTCACTGCCCCTAGTGTAAGAGGCCAGCACCCATGTTTGCAGATAAGGAATCGATTCGAGTTAAATCATCGGAATGCCTAATGTTAGATATTGACAAAGTAAATGCATCGAATCTATGAAATGTCCCACTATCTGGACAGGCCCTTTCTGTTGCCTGATTACTTGTGTGCTGCTTTATACACTGTCTTCTTGGTGACATGCATAGACATTGTTTGATGGTCTCGCTGCTATGTATTGTCAGTTTTCCGAGGATGAGCCTCTCGCTTCTTACTCTGTTTTACTTGCAAAGGCACGTTATCCTTCATGGATGTGAGGCAACAATGGTCACACATGTCTTTATCCCCTGTGACGCTGGTCCTCCCTCTGTGTCTACTCAACTCTATGCCCCGACCTAAAATGTGGGCAACCTTGTATCGTTCCCCGCCCCCCCCCCCCCGCCCCACCTTATACAAACCTTCAGAAATCGTCTTTACACGACTTATTGGCATGTATTCAAGGGGAGCGGGGGAAGATGTGGATGCGGTGGGTGAAGGAGGGTTGAATGTACCCCGCCCCCCTCCTCCATTCTCCCATAAGCCCCTCCCCGCTCGGGCGGCTCACAGGGCTGTCTGAGTGATTCATGCCTACCATAATTCCCCTTTAAACCGTAAACCCATCATTTACAGGCCGAGCCCCTCGGGGGGGCTAATTCCAGCAGTCTCATGTTCTGGGGGAGTCCTAGAGCAGACAGCGGCTGCGGGGGACGTTAATGTATTTATTGTGGGGGGTGCATGAAGGGAGATGAGTAACCGGAGCTGGAAAGGTCACTCGACGGGCGGAGTAAAATGCAGGAGGGTTTCTCCTCCCAGGGGGTGAACGTTGCTGAAATGCTGCCCGAGTCTGCTTTGATATTGGGCAGACGTGTGCAGCGCGCAGTGTTGAGCATTGCGTGGTGCACTGTATGCAGTGTTGCAAATGGAACTGACGGACTGGGATCCCACGTGCAATTTGGGGGGAAGAATATAGGTAAATATTTCCTGCAGAGTACAGTCCTAATGAGCGATTTCGTGGTCCTAACGAACAGGCCTTTACTGTATCCTACTGCTTGGCCCTGGTTCGAGCCGTGGCTTCCAAACACACAACTCTCCGGGCGCAGCGTCCACCAGCCTTTTAATTCCGGCTATGTATGCAGTTAAAGCAAAGCAATGGCCACCCCTTCTCGGTAAGAGCTGACCCGGCCGTATGCCCCCATTACGTACTGTTCATGTGCACCGCGCATGCGCTATAACGCACGTATTCAGTCTTGCAATGATGTCATGTTAGACATTCCTTTGCACGTGCACGCATATCACTTTTGCAGGCGTTCATCATATACTCTGTGCTTAGGTATTGCTCTAGTATTGCATTAAACTCTGTTCTACTCGGTGGGGGTGGGGGGGGAGGGTACACGATTGCAGTGTATGTGTGTGGAGCCTTTTTTTTTGTGGAACTCTAAAAGATGATGGTGACACAATTCTAGCTGCACTGCCCTTAACAATATTGCACATTGCCTTTTGTACTACATTAAGCTTGATTTTTTTTTTTTTTAAAAAATACAAAATGTAAATATGTGAAAATGCATATTCTGTGTGATCTTGAATGTGTAACCAGAACTATAGACTAGCGCTGTGGAGAGGCATGCCTTTCTTTCAGTAATCCTGGCCCCTCCCCCACTATTCCAAGTACCAAATGCAGAGAATTGTGCTGGATCCCCGACTCTACATACCCTATCCTCAAAGGAAGAAAGTGATTTAGAAGCCTTTTGAATGCATTGCATTGTATTTCTACTCTGCAGTATCCACAGCCCCTTCATGCCCTGGGATAACCAGATGGATAACGGCTTGCTTTGTTCTCACGCGCACAATCACCGCACCGAGTCAAATGTGCAGCGCCTCGTGCATTAAAACACCTACGCATTGGAAATGCACATAGCATCCCAACCAAGTACAGCATACATTATTTGTAATGCTAAGACCTGTGTGCTGCTGTTACAATTCCCTATATTATGCCACAGCCTGCTTGATTACATATGTAATGCCATGCTGGTCCAGACAGCCTGAGTGCTTCAAAGCCATACCAGTGGCAGTTAAGCGCTTCACAAATGCTGCTTACACTCGTGCAAGTGGAATTTTGTACGGTATAGGCAATAGGGCATCACTTGTGTCGCGTGGATACTGCTGCTTACCTCCTGTGAGGGTGATTTTAGAATTTGGCAATCTTCCTGCCCTTGGTTTCCTGGCGTTGGAGTGGCTCGAAAATCATGTTGACTGCCTTGCAAGTTCACACTGCCAAAACACCTATGTATAATTAAACTTGCTATGCGCGCGCAAGTGTGAACAAGTGCAGTTGGAATCGCCTTGGAGACCCTCCAATTTAACCTATGGATATTGACGACTGACTGTTTGATTGAGCTTATTTTTGCCATAAACAGTTTATTTGTGCTGTTTTAATTTGTCAGGGACTGGGTTGTACTATCTGGGTACATGACGGTTTTGGACTGAGCTGTCTTGCTTCTTCCTTTGGCCCGGCCAAGCCTCCTCTTAAGCAGTATATCAGTTTGGTGGTGTGTTTTAGTTCTGCCCCTTTCCGATTGAAATATTTTGTAGAAGTCACTTGCCTTAACAATTTGTGGTCAGGCAAACACCAACCTTATGAGTAAAGAAAAGACTCTGCTTGAAATGGTTAGGGGTTTAAAGGAAGCAAATGGTTCACAGGAAGCTCTTTTGATGACGGAATTAGCCGCTACCAATGTCTCAATGGTACAACCTGCTGAAACACCCCCCCCCTGCTCAAAAATAACACCCTACTTTCCATAAGCACTGCCTAAAACATATAGCCAAGTAGTTCAACCATCAGTCTTTGAGAAAGATAACCAGCTACAACAAACCAAGTCGGTGGAAACTCTACCTTTCAATAGTGGAGTTGACTCTTCTAAACTGGAGTCGCTGATCCTCGACAACTCAAACCCGGGGTTATTGGACGCATGCATTAGATTGGAGGCAGAGCTGTTGTATTCAGAGTGGCCAGAAATCCGTTAAACTGTTTTTCCTAGCCTATTTCAGGACTACCAAAAGGATGACGAACTGAATTCTTCGTCTGTTAGTGTTAATGTTTCCAAAGAGCATTTCGATGAGCCACTACTGGATTTTGCTCGCAGACATTCACATGATGTGGACCCTTCGTCTTTAAGCAGCCAATTTTTAACAGCTTTAAACCTTGAATTGCAGGGTTTGATCCGACTATGACAATTTAAATTGAGGTCCGAGTCTACACAAGTGTCCCGTTGGACACAAAACCTTCTCAAAGCGCGATTTGTGATGTTCTACATCTTCGAGGAAAACAGCAGAATCAATCTGATAGACCGCTTACCTAGGCTGTCGTCCGCCAGTTAAAGAATGTAATTCCACAACAATAAAAAAAAGGAAGGCTCCTCAACCGATGCAAACAAAGCCCAGAAATTGAAAAGGTGAGCCTGCCTGTAAGCAACCCGGACAGAGGACTTTTTTAAAGGAAAATATTTAGGGCAACAAAGACGAGCAAAAAATAGGTCAAATTAACAATTTCATCCAACCATCATTGGAATTATGGACACACAAGATACTGTGACTGCTCGATCTGTAGAGACATTCTAATACAAGCTATCCCCTTTGGTCTGCATAGAGGCCAATGAAGTCGGGCCTTCTGCCTACAAAAAACTGCTTTGTGGCAGGAAGAGGAAACCATTTAGGAAGAGATTTAAAGATATTAGAAAGTTCTTCTTAGCCCAACTGGAGACTTAAGAAGAAGTGTCCCCTTTTGTAACACTAGATGCCTCGAAATCTCGTCCAATGAGTGCTAATGGTCCTATAGTGTTGGTGTCATGCACCCTTTCACGGACGAATGTTTGCTGATTATGGGTGGAAACGAAGGTGCAAACTTTGAGGTGGGATCCAGGAAAGTGAGGACTACTGATAATGATTTATCCTTCGGTTCATTTAGTAAGGACCCCTCAAGGGAAGGGGGGCAGGAGAAATGTCTTGACATCTGCTAGAGAACACAGTGTTACAGGTTAGGCTGAGCAGGCACGGTGCCCTTACGGAAGGAATTCCCACTTTGCGAGGCCTGAGACAGGGATGTATATTAGCACCCTGTCTGTTCAACCTTTTATTTGTCCGATTTGCCTGGAGCTCTTGCTGTTGCATTGCTTGCAGTGTCAACATCTATGACTTACCGGTAACATGGGTGGCATACGCCGATGATTTGATTCTGGCTGATTTAACTCCTTTAGGTCTGCAGAGATTAGTAAGATTGAGGACAATAAGCATGGATAGGCTGGTGCCAGAAGGAAGTGGCCAGCATGGCTTTGGAGGGTCTGTCACACTTAACAGTCATTGATTAGTGGCCTCGGGGGGGGGGGGGGGGCGAGGGGGGCGGTGGTTTGTGTGCTTAATCATTGTCTTGTCTGATTGGTCATAGCCTGTGTGTTGGCAGTTGGATACATCCAACTGCCAACTGTGTCCATCTCTCCATCTCTGCATCATTAAAGCGAACACATTGGACAGGGGCACGCCATGTCCCAGATAGGTGATTGGCGTGAATAGAACTTTTTGCCTGAGCAAGTGAAAGGTTGCACTTTGTTGGCTTGCACTGTGCTTTTTGTACTCATGCTTGAGCTGTGCACTCATGACGCGGCTCTGCATGCACTACACTGCTAATGTGTGAGGAAAGTGTGGGTTGCCTCCGAGGTGTGAGACAAGTTTGCTCATGCAAAAATCTTTGGTGTCCTGGGTGTTAGTCTTAGCAGTGCACTGTGGTGGCGCGAGTTATGGTTGCTTAGTTTACCATAACTGGCGAATTTCTTGGGTTTTTCGGTTATACTTGTAACCATAATGTCCCTTTAACAAAGGTTTTTCATTGAATTTCATAGGTTTTTATTAGTGCAACTTAACCAAAACGTCCCCTTAACAAAGTTTATTTTTCAGTGAATTTCATGGGTTTTTACCAGTGCATGCTATTTTCCTACAACTTACTAATATCCTATTTACCAGGTATAGCAATATTTGTGTCCAATTTACAAAGTGTCACCTTAAACCTCTGCCATTTCCCAACTTCTATAATCATTTTTAACACTTCTACACACTTTTTGCAACTATTTCAACTAGTTCTGCATCCGCAGCCGTCTACGAACATCTGACTTCATTGCGGACCTTCCGGACAGTGCCACATGACCATACGCTGGCGCGCGGAATAATATGTCCGAGACCCCGTCTGCACTTCACAATAAGATCTTTGCTTTTACGGGCAGTTCAGAACTGCATTTTTTACTGATCTAGGAACTTTAAACTTCAAAATTTCCATTGCTCTGCTCCAACGCCTATTCCTATTCATTATCCATTAACAATCTAGTACATAGTACATATCTTTAGCAAAACTGCCATTTTTATCTTAAAATGGCATCAGCTAATGCCATTCCCCCCCCACCCAAGAGCCACCACCACTGGTGTAATCAAGGAGCATGAGAAACACTGCCCCCTACCTTAGAAATATCTCACAAGCAACATTTTCCCCTGTCCACCTACCCCTCCATGTTTGTGTTTGGTGCCCTTCCCTCATTTCCCTCCACGCCTTTCGTTCTTAGCTCTCCTGTCAACAAAAAAAGGCATCCAAAAACAATAAAGGAAATGTTCCTTTAAGAACCACCTTTCACAGTTAAAAAATAGAACTAAAAAAAAACGTATAGACTCCATCTACTTGATATTTCTCAGTAAAGTACATAGACTCAATAAGATTTTCCAACATTACCATTTGCATTTTGTGTTCTGCTAATGGGAATATTGTGGCGTTCATCCTCCGTTGCAGGGACTGGAACGGTGGATACCGTCCCAGCAGCCAAAGTTATCAGCCCAAGCGAAGCAAGGGTGGATAACGAGGTCTCTGGACCATTATCCCCACCATTCCAGCCCCTGTAATAGGGGATGAAGGCCTTTAGCACCCTATGTTCCCTAAGCGGGAATCCGGGGTGCTAAAAAAAAGGATTTTCCTTCCTAGGCGTCCCCGTGTAGGAAGGAAAATCCTTTTCCAAAATGGCCACCATGGAAAGGGAAGTGAGGGTTCCATACAGGGCCCCTCCTTTGCTTTCCATGGCAGCCAGCAGAAGGCAAATAGAGAACTCTACGACCATATTACCACAAGCGCATTTTTCTTCCTTTTTCAAATCTGTCCCAATTTCGAATAACTTTACCACAAAGACAGTCCCTGGTGGATATGTCCAATTTAACCCCATGTTTTGTCCCTCCTGGTCATGGCCAGTGGCCAGATTGTCCGGATTATGACCTTATTCCATGACCCGCACAATCTGGCCACTGCCCATCGCCACAGGCTACACCTCAGTCACCAAGGGTATAGCACTATTTCTTGTACCTACATTGTGACACTTTTGAAAAAATAAAACATGGGTAAGGAGCATTGAGGAGGACCTGAAAGTATGGTTTTGCAAATGTGCATGTGTTTTATTTTTTTGACAAGTGTCAAATGTATGCACATACAATAGTCACATAACCTAGCCCCCACTTGACAAAATCCATTCAGACTTTACGAAAAACATTTATATCAAGATCTATAATCTTTTTGCAAAACTTTGTGTAGATTTGTCAAATGGAACCACATTTATAAGTCTTTACAATATTTGGGACCCCCCTCTAATTCTGCCCCCTCTTGAAAAAATCCCACCAAACTTCGCAAAAACATTTATATCTATATGTATTATCAGTTTGCCAAATTAAGTGTAGAATCGTCAAATGCCACCTCATTTATAAGCCTTAACATTATTTTGAGACCCTGCCCTCTAATTTTGCCCCCTCTTGTCAGAATCCTACTAAACTTTGCAAACACATTAGGGATCAGGTCAGGAATATAATTGCGGAATTTCATGCAGTTTCCTTAAGTGGCGCCAAGTTATAAGCCATCCAAGAACTGCTTTTCACCAACCCTGTAATGCAGAGGTGTCCGCGAACTTCACAGGACTGTTGGTGAACATCCGAACCGGGGGCGGGACTTTCGCGGGGGAAAAACGCACGGTGTTTTTTTTGCTTCTTGCAGCCATATCCCATCCCATCCTCATCACCCCTCACCTCCCCAGAGATTATAGTGCAATGTTGTGTTTTTTAATGTTTTTACCGCGATGTCCGCAGACACCGGCCACTGTCCCCAAATCCAAGATGGCGGGTGCTTCCAAATATCTGACGTATCTCACGCTTCACTCCAACCAATCAGTGAACATGTCGCGTGTCCGCGGACATGACACAAGCCAATTAGCCAATCAGTGTCCTGTCCGCGGAGCGAACAGGGAAGTTTCAGCGGAGCAGACATGGATATCACACATTTTTTGAGACCTACTTTTTGGTTGTTTTTAAAAAACACTACTGGATGGATTTACACCAAATTTACAAACGCCCACCTTCGGGACCAAGCAGCTGCTCCTGCCACAAATTTGGGGAAAATCGGTCCAGCGGTTTGGGCTGTAGGCGCGACAGAAATCCTTTCCTCATTCAGTCTATGGGAAAAAAGAAATGTTAGGACCCCCCTATAACTTGCCCCTCCCCCTCCCGGACCAAACCTCACCAAACTTTGCAAAAAAATTCAACTTTTCAAAAAAGGTATATGGTCCACTCTGGTGAGAATTTGTCCAGGGGGAGCAAAGTTATAAACCGCCCAAAAAGTGCCCTTCCTATGGGTTAGCAACTTAACCAGAATTACAGGGCCGCTACCGCAGGCCATGTCATAATGTAATGTGCGTGATGTGTGGGTGGCTGCCTGGTGCTGCCTGTGTGAGTGTATGGTGAAAGGGTGAACACTTGAATGTATGGGTGGTCATGTTTGTGTATGGTGAATGGTGTGTGTGCTTGTGTTCAGGGGTGCAACAAAACTTACATTTTCGGGGGGGGGCTAAACCTGCAAATGTTTGGACAGGCGCTGACTTCATGGAGGTGAGGGAAGGCAAATGTATTTGTTTGAGGGCATCTTACTACTTTACACGTTCTAATGAGACTACTCTAGTGCAGCTTCAATGTTAAACGCAGTTGATAATCTCATTTAAGTCTGAAAGCACCCACTTATGGACTGCTGTGAGAATGAGAGGTCTCCTGTCCCCTCTACCCTTTGAATCATTACCCTGGTATGCAAGTACTATACCCAAATCACAATTTCAATAACCTAAAAATTAATTATTCAAATGCTGGTACTAACAGTGTAATGCTTTACATTAGTATTTGCCGGGCCTTTAACAGTGAAACGCAGGCACTGTTTAACATCTGTGTCCTGTTCTGCCCGGCAACAGCTTTGTAGGTCAGTTGGGTTGAGTCAACATAGCCCAAATTTATGGGGCAGGAGGGTGGTCAGGGGGTGGGGGGGGGGGGCTGAAGCCCAGTAAGCTCAATGATGTTGTGCCACTGCTTGTATTTAATGTCTTGATTACTTATTCGTAATCTTAGTTACTCGTAGCCCTATTCTTTCTCGACCCATTACTTGTCAGACAAGTACTGGGATGAGGTAAAGGGACATGGAGGTAATGCCTGGCTTAGTTACCTGTAATCTTCATTACTCCTAGTTCCACTCTTCCTCATCCCAGTACGTACTTATGCGGCAAGGTGCCTCGTACTTAAGCACTAGGACAAGGAACAGGGACGTGGAGTTGCATCTGGGCAGAGGAGCTACTTTTGGGGCTTGGGAGAGGGGGATGTTTGGGGGGTGATAGGGTGGTGCAGAATTGTACGATAAATCCTAATGGTCATCCATGTCCAGGCTAAGCAGGCATGATATGTGGTATTAGTGGCTAGAGAGGCATTTTGGTGCAGCCAGACAAGTAATGTCTTAGTTTGGCTTTTTTTTTTAACTGGGCATCTCTGATAAAGCAGTCCTAAGTGTAATTACCTGGCTAGACTGGCATTTGAGTGCTTCCCATCTAGCTGTTGCTTACCTTGGCATTGCAGATTTTTCTCAGCATCTGTGATTAAAATAACCATGATAAGTGTTATTGTTTCAACTGACATTTTGGTACAACCAGTCTAGGTATGTCTAAATGTGGCCTGGCATGCTTTACTGTAATATGTTATTATGTGTCTAGACTGGTCTACATTGTGCAGCCAGTTGGACATGTTTTCATTGTGGCATGGCATTTTGAATAGCAAAGCATTAATGTTCCAGTGCACTGTTGGTGACATGCATGTACTGGATTGGCGTTACCCTACAAAACAATTGCAAATGCTCTCTTTTTAGCCAATTTTTCTCATTGTGCTGCATCATGCATTAAAACACATTTATATCTTTCTCCTAGTGCATGTCCGGCATACCCCTGCAGCAGCACGCTCGTGCGTATTGCTCAAGCACGTTAATTTAGGCTGGCCCAGAATGTGATGTGACCCGTGATTTATTTCCGAACTGGGAGGCAAGGGGAGCCTCATCATGGCTCGCAGGGTGTCCCCCCAAATTTTGTATTACGCACTGACGACTACTGTTCTCGATGAGGAATTTAAGGGAACCAGACTGTCTTTTGCAGAGGTTTTTTTAAGTGGGTTTATGCGCTCAACCTAGTGATGTGACTTTCGAGAGAAATACAGATATTCGGGCAAATATCGACTGGTAAGGGGATTTATAAATCGCACCTCAATAGGCAACTTGGTGCTGAAGCACAAAGTCTGCATCTAAGATGATTCCTCGCTTTTTTTTCCTCTGACTTCAAATTTGCTGAATATTTGTTGGTTGACTTTACACTTATTATTTTGTTCTTGAAATAAGCAGGGGGGTGCACCCCCCCCCCCTCCCTTCTGTCCACCCACCTCCCCTTTCTATATACAAATCTTCACATCTATAGTTTTCCAGTAAAGAAAAGTGGTGCAAATAAAGCAGGAGAACATTTGGCAAAGTTGTTGTCTGGAACATGGAGGAATATCTAAACTCTGCCCAGTGTTAATGAACAGACACTTTTAGCTAGAAGTCCAAGCAGAAGCTGACCTCTGGCAAACAAAGAGCTTGGCTTTCGTTTTGCATCTGAATTCCAGATGATTGGTGATCAGTCTAACCTCATCAGGCAGAGTGTTCCGCAAGAAAGCTGCCAGAACTGAGGAAGACCGGCCGCCCTGCATTTGTGGTCATTGAGTCTGCTGAGGAGGATTGAGGGTGTCTGGGGAGTGTATGTATAGGAACCACCCGATTTTGAAAAGTCAAAGGGCCCTGGTCATGAAGTGAACAATGAATCCAACAGAGTGTCTTCAATTCACCCTGGAAATGACTGGAGGCCAGTGAACAATGTGCAAAGGTTTGGAAATGTGTCGTATAAGGCCCCATCTTCGAAGCATCCTTGGTGCTGCATTGTGGATGATGTGTGACCCAAATCAAGTTGACTTGGGAAGGCAAAGGGTGTTGCAGAAATCGAGATGGCTAGAAACAAGTGTATGCGAACTGTGTACCCTATGTGAGCAAACAGTATGCCACCATGCCCCTTATCCTCCCCCACACTCACTGCCACTGATTTTTCTGCATATAAACTCCCTGCCAATCAACCTGCACTCGCACACACTCTGTCTCTCTCTCTCGTGATCAGTCGGCCCTTAAGCCAATCATTGCTCTTTATCCTTAACCCTCTTACTCCCCCAAGGCACAGACACCCCTACCATCACTCAATCTTCAGATTTATCCACAGTCGCACTCACCCCATTCCACACTTGGATCACTTATTATTCTGTTCATCTGGCGCATGCTCATTCACCCCTTCAGCCCATCACCACTTATGATCACTCGCCCGATTTAACTTTTTTAGGAGTCCTTGGGTCTTGTAAGGATGCCCTGTTTCCCTTCAGTTTTATATCTGGATTGTATTATAGTTTTGTGTGCTCCGTGGGAATTTCCTTTTAATGAGTGTTGTTGAGCCCAGTTCCTGGTGGCACTTGATGGGGAGTCCCATATCCTAGGTGTGTTGTCCTGGTCCAAGCCACCTTACTTATCTATTTACTGGTCTGTATGTGCATTAGGCAGGCCTCTTTTCAGGCCTCTCGGAGGGCATCAGTCCACAGGCTGGGTGAATGTGTCTACTGTGTGCAGTTCAGGTGGTCGTGTCTTCGGTCTTTCCAGGTCTGCGATGCAGGTCTTGGGACAGAAGACCATCTGGAATTATTGGAGTTGTTGATTGGAGGGCCTGTTGGATTGCAGACTCTGTATTGGTAAAATCTCATGCAGTCTAACTCTGAACACATTTCAGTGGATGGCTGGCACAGTCCCTCTTGGCAGTCCGGGTTCACTTCCAGCTAAAACACCTGAGATTAATCCACCTGTTTGTGCTCGCATGAAAACCACCCCATTGTCATGAGCGTGCGCCTAGCAGCGCCTGGTCCTAGTGCTGAAGAATCTGGCGTGCAGGATTACCACACTGACACATCTGCAGGCTGCACCAGGAGCAAGATGTGGCAGGCTGCCCGGCTGCTGGCCTGCACAAACCTGTATCGTTTCATCTATGTAGCCTCCACTGACACCCAGTATGTGGCAGGGACAGGAGCGCCCTGATTGGGGCTCTGCCTGGCACTCCAGCATCCTTAGGTCACATTGTAAACAAGACCATATTCAGTGCTACGGTCTTCGTGCTGTAGTGCTCTTGGCAGATGCGGTCCTTGCACTGCTGCTGCTAAGTAAATGCAATAGCAGAGGGAGATGATTGCATTGCCAAGCCCACCCAGCCTTCTGCAATTCAGAGCAGCTGTGAAAAGTGCAATTTCTAAGCTAATCTCCTGCAGATCACCACTGAAGGACCTTGCATGTTGCTGTATAGCATTCTTTTGTCGATGGGTGAAATGTTGATGTTTTTTTTTCTTCAGAGTACATTTTACCGAAAAAACTAAACATGAGGGGGAGGGGAGTGGGGGGGGGGGGGGGGGGAGGGGGAGGAGGGAGACGACGAGGAGGGGGAGGAGGAGGGAGGAGGATAATAACCCCCCCCATTTCAATGCGTTAATTTGAGGAGGAGGAGGAACCCCCCCCCAATCTATTTCGATGAGTTAATATAGAACCGATGTTGCATGCCTGGCTCGAGATCAGGAAGGGGATTGGAACTGTTTAGGATGGCAATCTGGCAAGAATTGACTGGCAGGATTACCTTTCCAAGCTGAGTGATATGATTTTGTATTTATATTGTGCACATCCAATGGAACCCAGCAGACACTTGCGTATAGGTGCAGATGTTTCATTCCCAGAATGACTTTGGACAGCAAAAGG
This sequence comes from Ambystoma mexicanum, assembly GCF_040938575.1. Classification (NCBI taxonomy): domain Eukaryota; kingdom Metazoa; phylum Chordata; class Amphibia; order Caudata; family Ambystomatidae; genus Ambystoma; species Ambystoma mexicanum. The sequence goes on along the minus strand of NC_090934.1, from coordinate 304,882,047 downwards.
TGGACAATTATTTGAACCAGTCGGTTTCTAATTTTGTTATTGAAACCGATTCAGGGAAGATGTCTTTCCAAAGACGAGGACCCTTAATCGGAAAAACATCGGTCACCACGAAAAAGAAAAGTGAGATGTGGGATAATCAACAAATATTGCCCAATCGAATGGAGAAAGCGTGTCGGATGATAAAGACTGATTTTAGAGGCAAAACGGCAAAGCGCCCTACCATAAAGGCATTTATGAATCCGGCATAAAGTCCTAAACTCAATTCTTTGTTGGACAGGCAACCAATGTAATTTCCTGCGATGCAGGGAGACTGATGCAGATCTAGGAAGACCATGTGCAAGTCCCGCGGCAGCATTATGTGCAACTACCCAGTCCATTGCGATGTCGGCTGCAACACCAAATCATGTCAATGCAGCCAGAACCTCGAAACTGTGCTCGTCTCCTGCACAGGCTAGTTTCCCCCATGCTGCTCTGCTAATGATATTGGGCAGTGACACGAGGTGTGGGAGCATTGAAAAGCAATATAGTTCTGCAGTCTGGAAGTGTGTGCGCTGCCCTCTGAGTGGTATGCATCACACCAGTGATGAAGTAACATTGGTCTGCTTCGCTGGGGCGTGGGGGCCGCTATGCATTGACACGACACATGCTTACATCACAGCATGTCTGTGGCTGCATGGCGGTGAGAGGGGCCCCGGCAACAACATGTTAGTCTACTGTTCCATAGGCAGGGATGGACTGGCCTATAGGGAACTCTGGAGATTTCCCGGTAGGACTCTGCACCCTGGGCCTCTTTTGTGTGGTATTTCCAAATTTTCCAAGAGGAAATGGGTTGGCCTTGCTGAAAATATGTAATATGGGGCCAAACATTATTTCCAGGGCCTCTTTTGGTTCCCAGTCCACCCCTGTCCATAGGTCACAAAACTGAGGTCACTGTCCACCTCCTGTGTGTGGAGGAAGCGGCTAGGTACGGAGGAGATGTGGCAGAAAGACGCCATGTTTCCCTGAGGTGGGGGCGGGTGTAAGAGTGCCATCTGCTTGCCCAGTGGCCTCCCCCTTGGGTCGGTTGAGCAGTCTCTCTGCCTCTCATGGGGAGTTGCAGAGCACAGTCTCTGCCTCTCATGGGGAATTGCAACGGAACAAACCTATACAGAGACCCGCGTCACAAAGCCTAGTCGGTGCCTGCGCGCTTCTAGTAGGTGTCTGTCCACCTCCTTCCAGTCGGCTGTAAGGAGGGGTAGGCAGAGTGGTGAGCACACCACCGGGGGATGCTTGTGAGGTGCGATACGTCACAGGCCAGCACAGCAGCTAAGACATACCAGGAACCCTAGACCCACCCTCCCAGCCGTGTTTAGTTTCTGAGAGAAATTATTTGTACATGTGCAACTCTACTCCTCACAAACTTGGTAACCCACACACAAACCATCTCTGATCCTCTGCTTCTGGAAAACCACATACAACAAAAGCATGTATTGACCTGCATGATCAAGCAAGACACTGTGAATTGTACCGCCCTTGCTCTGAATAAAGACTGTGCCCGTCATACATAATGTGGCAGTGTTACATTAAGCTTGGAAGCAATTAAATGTACGATCTGTATGTTCATTTATGTAACTTCAGCCCTCGGTTATTTCCACAGGATCACGTGGGGGCAATTGGGGAAGCTGGGATTAGAACGAACGGTAGATTTTGGACTGACGGAGGCGTGGAGCACAATGCACTCAATAGTACATAGAGGTAACCTTGAAATGGGGGCCTAGAGATGAACGCATCATAATGGAGGCTTTGATAGTGTTACTTACTAAATACTCCAAAGAAATGGCAATACATTGTTCGCCCAGACAATTAGGAATTACTTTTTTCTAGAGCTCTTCGGTAGTGGTCATGGGTTCCCAGATATACCCTCATATTTTTATAGAAGCAAGCCAATGTGGGTTACATAGAAAATAATTTTAACTAAATGGATAAAACCGTATTTAACCGGGGCTGCATCAAACCCACGCCCTCAACTCAAAACATCACTCAATAAACCTGTGATCTTCAGCAATCTAAAGGTGCCACAGGGTATGAAATTTTGAAATAAAAAAATTATCAACTGTGTTTCGGCAAACCTCTGCGATAAGCAACCGTCTTCTCATGCACGATAAGCATACGTTACTAGCCACTGGCCCCGGATCCGTGTTGGCCGCATTAAGCAGCCCATTCTTTGTCTGCAGTGCTCTGCATGTTATGATCAGGATTTCTAATGGGATTCGAGCAGGGGTCTGCAACCTGTGGCTCTCAAGATGTTTTGGACTACAACTCCCATGATCATTGACTATGTTGGCTAAGGATGCTGGGAGTTGCAGTTTAAAATAACTAGAGAGCCAAAGGTTGCCGACCCCTGGATTAGAGGAAGAAAATGTCACAGAAAGCAATGTGTTTTGGCTAAAAAAGCATGACTGGCCAAATGGCGCTCTCGTGACTTGGGGCCAGAACCAAGCAGCTTTGTAGCCCTATGGTTAGGGGTGCTCTAAATGCAGCACAATTGAACCATAAACTGTAATATATACTAATCTATAAAGTACTTTGTTTTGGTTGAAAGTCAACCTTTCAAACACAAAAGTTTTCACAATTTAGATATACATACTCAAATGTTCACCTTTTAGACATTTCTCCTTAAAAAATATAGCGGTCATTAAAACAAAAAATACATATCTGTACAATTCATATACATAGTAACTCCCAATAGAATCTCCAAGTGAGCAGTTGCGTACCTGGAGGTGATGTGTTGACGGAAAAATTGATAAAAATAGAAACAAGTAGGACACCGAGTTGATTAATTTGTCTCTTTAAAATTCGTTATCAATGAGTTCAGTTTCCTAATTTATGCTTTATAGAGCAACAGAATTGGATACAATTCGATTCTCCCCTTAATGTTTACAGGGGTGTTGATTCCCATACGTTCTCTTAGTAGTAGCAAGATTCAAACTTTGGGCTAATTTGTAGTAGCTATGGGAAGCGTGCTTATAAACAATTTTTATTTTTTGTTTTTGGGCTTTTACCTTCAGATGGTGCCTTTTTAGAGCCAAATAGTTAAAACAAATGATGGCATTTACGTGATTCTGGTGATGGCTCAATCTTATTGGGTAGGTTACCATCTCTATATTCCATGAGATGTGATTTCTTTTTAGTGTGCCAGATCATGGCATTGCTTTGTGGTAGAGAGTCCTGCTAAATCCCTATGTATCATAGCTATGGGGCTTGCTCCAGTCTGTGTAGTCAGGGGAAACTCTCCTTGTAAATTCAGTTTTCGTAGAAAGTTTACTGTCGCTGTATTCAACGAAATGTGCTTTCCAGTGAATATCAAAGACCGCATTTGTTTTTGTGGCAGTATTCTAAATGCATTGAAAAATGTATGCAAAGTCTTTCCTCGTGGTTACTAAACTCAGGCACTCTAACCAAAGATGTTGAAGAGCCTCGCTTGTGGTGCTAGGTTCACAATATCTGCATGAGCTAGAAATAGTGCCTTGTTTCGATCGTAGAGCTAATCTGGTTTTGGTCGGCCATAGGTCAAAATGCAAGTGTATCAAGCTGTTCCGATAGTTATGATCAGAGAATTTCAGGAGATATTTTGGTATTTGGTTTATTGGCTTAATCGCGAAAATACCATTTTGAAAAATGTATGTTTGACATTTGTCCCATAACAGTCCCCAATCCATTTGAGACAATTTTGCTTCTGCACGCTCAGGATTGGAAAGGAGTAAGTTATTATCAATGCTAGCTTTCTTCAAAATGATAAGGCAGTGGTCTTTCCAAGTAGCGAGGGATTTGTCATTATGGGTTTTTAAGCAGTCTGCAAGATTTAAGCTTTGCCCACTGTTTTTGTGCATTAAACCTTTCCTGTAGAGGGCTAGATTCTGCCAATCTACTATCGTTTATAAAGACATAATCCCAATTCGAAACAAATTATTTCAATGGGGATGCTTCTTGGAAGCGCTCGTATTCTTTTCCAGTAGACCCCTTCTATATAGTTCCAGTTAAATTGATTTTCTGGAAATTTCGCTTGGGCTCCATAGACCACCACTGGGACAACGTTTTGTTTATAATATATGAGAATTTGAATGCAAGAGAATTTACCATACTTGTAATAAATCAATTTCACTTGAGAGGTTAAATTAATCGTCTTGAATTTAATTTCTTTTTGTATGGAATATCACGCACATTGTCATTGATGTTCTGGCCTAAATTACAGAACTCATGAATCAGTTTTATTTGTTGCTTACTTGAAGTCAAGTTTATTCATCCCCTTAGTGGATGATAGCATTAAGATCTTTGATTTGTTTGTATTGATCATCAATGCATTTGTCATAGCATAGGATTGTAGTGCGGCATTTTCCTTTGGAGTCCAATCAGTGTCTGGTCAATAATGACCAGGTCATCCACGTATAGACGCCAGGAGATAAAGGCTTTGCCAATTTTAGGTGGAAACAATCTTGTCACATCAAGTGAGTTGTTTAGGTAGTAGATGTAAAAGTTAAATAAGGTTGCAGCCAGAAAACAACCCTGTTTTAGGCCTCAATGGGTGTGGATGAGCTCTGCTAATTAACCTTCCTGATTCAGTTTTACCTTAATGGTGGTATTATGATTAAGCTGCTGTATCAAATCCAAGATAAACATTGGGCAGCCTGCTGTTCTTGACTTTTGCCAAAGTCAATCCCTTAATATAGAATCAAAGGGCGGTTTGAAGTCTATGAATGCTAAATATACTCTCTGCCATGATAATGGGACTTGTTGTTTAGTAGCAGATAAGATTAATAAATTGACAGCTGTCCCCAAGCCTGCCACGAGAACCTGATTGGTGGTTGTCTACCTTTAGATGTTTGTTTTCTTTAGCCACTTGCCCAGGTCTTTCAACATTAGACGAGCAAACCTTTTCCCTGGAATATCTAGGAGGGCAATCGGCCGGTAGTTGAGGGATCCTTTCGATTACTCTTCTTGAATATTGAGACAACGATCAAGGTCTTCCATCAGGGTTGTATTTGGCCAGTTTGAAGGATTTTACGGAATATCAAATTTAGAATATGTGCCCATTGACAGGGATTTGCTTTCAAAGTTGTATTTGATAGCCAATCTGGGCCAGGAGCATGAGATGAGCTCATCCTTTTTATTAATGTAAGTATCTCTTGATGGTCGAATGTCATTGTCTGGCTGTCATTGCTGATGGTGATTGGGGTCTCTGCGGGGTCTAAATATTCCATAGGGCTTGCAAATACCATTGTAAAATGAGTCGACCATGTCTGGGCACTAATTGCATTGAACAAGCATGAAGACGATACATTCTTAGTTCCAGTTTTTAGCAGGTTAAATATTTCAGTGCTCGATTTAGAGGTAATCGAATCTAGCATACTTTAGTTGATTTTTGTAGTTGGTACGAATTTTGTACATCTTTTGGAGAGTATTTATGCAACTGCCCTGTCATAATTGGCTTATTGCTCTTCTCATGGCAGTTTTCATAGTTTGTGCATAAACATGTCTAGGACACCTGTAGTACAAAGCGTTGCCTGGTGCTTTTTGTGTTGGTTGAATGAAGAAGTGTAAGGTTTCGGTATATGGAACTGAGATGTATTTTTGTGGAGCACCCAGTCCAACCTGCAATAACTCTGATAAGATGGTAAGTTTCTGATTATTCCATCTGATTCTGTCCTGTCCTTCACCAAGCTGGATTGGGAATTTGTAACATTCCTGGTGGGGCTGCTGTGTTAGCATCCATGTAATTTCTAGAATATTATGATCGCTATTAATTGTGGGGATAATGGTGAACTTTTCATATTAAGTGCATGGGTCAGGATGAAAACCTAGCCCAGAATGGAAACAGAAGTGTCTCTGGTCCATGTTGGGTTTGGGGGAATATCCCTTTCAATTGCGCCGTCTAGCATTGTAAATCCTCTTTCCTTCATTAATCTCATCCAACATAATTCCCAGTCGGGTGATTTGTTGGTCGCAACATCAATATATCTTATGTTTGAGTCACCGACAACTAGGGTAGATTCAATTTTGGATTAGTTGCAATTATATCCAACATGTCAATCGCAAGTGCTAAGAAGAAATCGTCCTGTATTATGGCAGGATTCCAATATAAGTAAATAATGGCTCGATCACTGCCAACGGTGCTCAACACTCTTGTTGAGGATAGTTTTGTCAGCTGGATGCACAGGTGAAGGGAGGCCTGCTAGGTTAGGCTACTGCCCAAGGACAATTTTACCACTGTTATTAGACCTCCTGAAGGTCTTTCCTTAGGATGGGGGATGGCAGGGATCCAGCAGACCTCCTATCCTGGCCATGTGTGTTCGAGTAGTATCCACGTTTCTTGTAAGGCTACAATATCATATTTAGATGGGGATTATTGATGGTATTACTCATTAACTGTTTAAAACCTCTTGTGTTACACACAGCCATTCTGATGTTACACGCAACAAATAGTTCTTGGCATTAATATATTTGATTTTTGTTGGTATCATTAATTGTTTTTGCCAACCAAGACCAATCCAATTCGCTAGTGTACTTTTGGGGTGTTTTAAAAGAGACTTCACGATACAGATGGCCTTGTTTCCCTTGGCAATTGATAGGCAGGGGTTCAAATGTATCTGTCTGTGCTTTGTCTTTGTCTATTGACATGAGTTGGTCTATTTTTCTGATTTTGGCCACTCTTGTTTATTTCTAGTTCGAACCCACGTTGTTCAGTTTATCCTTTGTGTTCCAAATAAGTTCCTTGATTTGAGATGGAACAGTCGGGGCCCCTGTATCCATCTTCTTGTTATTAATGAATTGGATATATTGTATGTCATGTGATTGGATCGCCTTTAGATTGTATATGGACCTAAAAGCACTGATGATTGTGGTTCCATTAGGAAACGGGTCCTCTCTGCCTGTCAATCATGGTCAGCAGCAGCGCTACTGAATTCATAATGGGCGTGATATTGGATTCAATTTCCTGTTCACTATTAGTGTTAACAGGGATTGGCCCTCGGCTTCTTGTGATCATGAAGGTCTTCATTGTCTTTGCTATTACCAAGCTCTAGCGGTAACCTGGAGACGGTCGAAGACTCTGGTACAATGACATGGGCTTGAGAGATTCTCGCTGATGGTAAGGTCGCTATAGAGTAGGTGGATAGGTCCATTAGTTCTTTATCATCAAACTGTAATATATACTATAAAATATGTTCTTGTAAAATGTGCTGTTTAGTTTTTGCTGCGCCAAGACGCTTTGCTCAAAGGATATTGACGTCTGGAGCAATCCCATTGCCGGGTATCTTACATCGTCATTATTACTACATTAATCCAGATGGTGGTGGGGAAGGGACTGGAAACAAATGGAGGATAGCACAAGACCTGCTTTAAATACATCTACCATGATTACAGAATTTACAGATCTGTACAGTTATGCAAATCTGTGGTGGTGCATGCTTGCCAACATTTTGGCCTGGGATGATGCCTTTACAAGACTTTGCAGCACCATCTAGGGAGGGATGGTGGCTCTTTAAAATAGCCTTAAAGTTGGTCCCTGCAAGAATGGGTGTGGGGAGGTCCAGTGATGGCTGAGCCTGGAAAGTCAAGTATGATATGATCTGATATTTTATTTATATCGCGCTCATACACAAGTGTTTCAGAGCGCGCGTAAGTAGCGAGAGTAGGCAACAGCGCAGGCTGTGTGAGCAACAGTTCTGTTGTGGAGAACCTTGGTTCAAAGAGTGCAAGGGTGAGTAGCGGGAGATCTATTCTGGCAGCTGGTGGGCAGACCATGGATGGAATTAAACACACAGAGAAGGAATGTGACTAGGGAGTGATTTTTGAAGGGATAGGCATCACTATCCGCAAGCTGTTCACATTGACAGCTGAAGATCGGGAGAGATTGTGGAGGGTATGGTGTTGCAAAGGGCAATATCTTTAGGAGGAAAGGAGTAGTAGAGGGAGGGTCTTGTGAGGAGGCTGACATAGCAATTCAACAACGGTGGTGCCACTAGATTTCGGATCTTGGGGCCATGGGGTCGGTCAAGGCAAAGGACACACGGGGGGGGGGGGAGTGATGCTTTGGACGCCACATCACTTCTCTTGTAAGAGAAGTTGTGTGAACTTGTGCCACTAAGATGGATAAGTGTCCAAAATATAAGTAGCCACTAATAGTTTTCAAAAGGGGACACTCTGGGCAGTGCCTTTATTCTATGTATAATTCATGAAACTATCTCACTAGATGCACAGCAATTCATAAAGCACGATCTCACAAGTGTTCAATCTAAAATTCTGGCCTGAAGAGCATATAAACCTGATGACACATTGATAGATTCATCTATTCCGTGACAACATCTAAGAATTAGAAATGACATTATTGCACCTCTAGGCGCTAGCAGACCCTGCCCGATAGTCTCCACCTAACGTCATACGGGAGGGAGCCTTGATACAATCGGTAGATTTCCATGCCGGCCAGGGCCTCTGATGGACCCATAAGAGACTGGCCGCCTCTGCCTCAGCGTTGCTGACCTCCTGAAAGCAGTGGCCTGCTTGGGAAGGTCGAAACGCGCGGCCCAGTCCACTGCTTCCCCCTTCATCTTAACTTCGCCCGTTGCTCAGGCCTGTGTGCAGGGTTTCTGGTCGTTCCTCACACTGACACCCGTCTGCCTTGGGAATTCGCTCTGAGCTTTGCTGGGGACCCCGACACTGGCATAGGTCGAAGCGTGCCATGAAGGGGCCATTGATGGTGGTAGCGTTCATCCCTGCAGGCAGATGTGAGCCCCTCCCTCTCCCCCGGAAGCGGATGGGGAAGACGGGGCTGCTGAGCTCATGTCTCCATATCTTTGCCTGTTCCCTCAGGGGCTGATGGGTGGACCTAGGATCAGAGGACTGCACCCCCTGCGGGTGGGGGCTGGGGGAGCAGGGGGGTCAAGGGAGGATTGTGTCGGCCTCATTACAGAACCAGAGGTTTATATCAATTACCGACAACTTTAGTGAAATTCCAAACGCAGGCGGTAAGAATAGTTTCTGCCAGTAAAATCCACTTTGCACCCTTAGCGGGGGCATCCCAATGCAGCGCCTCCCTTCCTCAATTCCTCCCGCACCCTGTCCCTGGCCGGCCTGCCCCTGCCCAGCCACCCCCTCCCTCCCCCACCTGTACAGTGATGCATTTACTGGAATAACAACATAACCCATTTTTAAAGTTGGAAATCTTAATGCCACAGCAGCTTTATTTGCAAAAAATCAAGGAGTTATCTTAAGGCAATCTGTGAATTCACCACACCACAGGTTCTTCTATGCTGTGTGGGACTTCCTAGGTATGCACCCCCCTTCTCCTCCCACCGTCTGCGTCTGGTTGACGCTTCCGGCTGAGTCCGGCCCTTGCTGCCAGCTTTTCTCTACCCATGGCCATTTGGTATGTTGCTTTGATTCGCATTTCTTGACACTCCCCCCCGCCCCCACCTCTTTGCACTAAGGTACATGTTTCTAACCCCCCAACACACTTCCCGGTGTCCTGTCTTCGTTCTAGCTAAACAGGCAGCCACTCTGGTGCCACGCTATTACGTAGGTTCCTATACAGACACCACTTTTTGGCGCCCCAAAACTTCACTTTACTCCAACATCACATTTTCTATACAGACACCACCTTTCGGTGCCGACTAACCCGTTCCTACTTATACAGTCATCGCTTTGCGATGTCCAGTTATCCTAGCACACATTTCTACTCTACTCTGTGCTCCCGTCCCCAATGGGCCGCTTCTACCCTAGCCCTACCTCCATGCTTCAGGCCCCAGGTGTCCCCCTTCCGCCTTACTGTCCCCCGGGCAGGGTATCGCCTTAGTACCCATACTCTCAGTGCCCTCCTACGAGATCTTACCCAGCGCCCTCACCCCCATCAAGTTCCGTGATCCCTACCCTAACCCTCACTCTCTCCGGCTTGCTCCTCCCCTCTCCTGGTGCCATATTCTTTTGCCTTGGGCCCCCCCCTGCATTTTTCTCCCCTTACAGTTCCCTGGGCTCCGTTCTCCCCCAAAGACTCCCACCCCTGTTCTCTCGTTTTCCACCAAGTACCCCCCGTCGGTTTGCCCCCCAGCCTTGCGCTTGCCCTCCCCTCTTCACCTCCTTGGACCTTGTGCCCCCTCCTGGTTCCCTCTCGTCAACCCTCATGCCCATTTTTTTGACCCCCCACATCCACCTGTGCATCCTTCCTTCCGTTATCCCTTCCCCCCCACCCGTTTCTTTGGCAACCCTACCTGTGCCACCATACCTTCATCTAGGTCCCCCCAACTTCCTTTGTAGACCTTTGTTTTCCAATTTTTTTCTTTCCACCCCACACCCCCGCCCCCACATTATGGGGTTGGAATGGCTTCCAAGTCCCCTAAACCCTCCCCTTTTTTCCCTAGGGCCTCCCCTGAGTCTGTTACTCTTGGGTGCCGTAGGATCTAAGCTGTTGGCTGAGCATTCCCCTATGGGCCTGCCAGTACTTTGTTAAAGGGATCGACCTGTTACTCCTCCGAGACTCTCTGCTGGTTGCCGGCGGCAGAGAGTTCCCCCAGCCTGAACAAGTCGCTTCATAGCCGGCCCTTCCGCTTGCTCCCCCTCGCTCAGTTGCTCCTTGGTAGGTGTATAGCCTCCTTGTCCCCCCCCCCTTACTCCCACCCTTCCAGGTCCTTGCCCTTTTCAATGTCCTACCGGGAAGCCAACGATTTCTAACGGCCTTCTTCCCCATGTATTCCGGCTTCTTCCTTGAACCTCCCTTAGCCCCTCCTTGTTTACGCCAACCGGAGCTCCCCTCACCTGCCGGAGGGGGGGGAATCCTGCCTGCACACCCTACCACAGACCGCAGCGAGGGAAACGTAAAGGGGTGGGTGCCCTTACAAGTTGAGCTGGGGATGCTCCCTTTGATCGCCATTGCCAGTTGTGGACCTAGGCCAGGTTGGTTTGTACACTATGCGGAGCGGAGGAACACTTTCACAGGTCGGCAAAATCTTATTTTTGTTCTTGCAGCAAAAGGTTTGCAGAGCCTTGTATATACTATTGTCTATTGTTTACTGTTGAAACTTCATCTTAGAGCATCCCTAGCTTAAATGCGTTATACCCTTAATAAAGTTTGTTTGCAAGTTGCTTATCTACATTACCATGTGCACTATTTGTGGGTTGGAATTCCAGTAAATTCGCTAATGCCCCCTTCAAGGAGCTGACCCTTTCATTAATCCGCACATTGCATTTACGGTAGCGTTACTTTGTGATAAATAATTAAATTGTTGGTTTGTTTGAACTGTGAGTGACATACCGATCATACTTGGATGTGTTATTTGTGCTCTAACGCTTGAAATCCCAATTCGCGGTGTCCGGGTCTGTACCCCTCAACGTTGTGCCTCACTTCGCCCCCGTTGCACCGGAATGAGCACCCCATTCCCCAGCAACTCTCTGCTCAGGGTGAGGGGGCTCGAAGCGAATGTGTGGTGCTCCGTGCGGTCTTGCTCCCAACAGGGGGTGAACAGTGCGCGCAACTCGGTTGGCATCCACCATGGGCGGAGACCAAGGACCGAAGCATCTGGACACAGTGCATGATCCCAAATTGTCATCCCGGTGAGTACAACGGCATATCCTGTCCATAGCCCGGCCAGCGAGTCCAAGCCCCCCATCCTGAGTTCCATGATATGCTGACATTGGCATCGTGCCTCAATTCTATATCCGCAACAACATCTTAGGTCTTTAACCCGCTCTAATATAACTTAATTGACCTCGCATTTTAGCACCAATGGTAGCTGTGCCTTTACTCCTACGCGTTTGGCCCCTTTGCTGCGTGCCTGAGCGCTATGGCTGCCTAGGCTTCCTTGAAATGCTTCCTTAGTAGCCGTTAATGACCCACCTGCGTGTGTTGTAACTTGAACAATACGTTTAGCCCCAAGCATCCTGGGGTTTCCTAGCAACCGCACCCGTCTCATACATTGCTTCATGCCAGAGACCAACACTTGTGCCTAGGCGTGTTATCCAATCGCCCCTGACTATGGTGCCTCATTCTGAGGGATTGGCATCAGGCCCAGAAGTACGTGTGCCTGGGCATGATATAAAATCACTCTGAACAATGTCACCTTGTTATGAACGTTTCGTATTATGGATAGAAACACTTGTGCATATGCGTGTTACGAATTCACCCCAGACCATAAAACACCTACTGTAAGCACTCATTATAACGGAACCCTCCGTACCAAACACGCTCCTTATCATGAACAGTCATGTGCGAGGAATGGTGCCCTTGCTATGCATGCTATGTAACGGGAACAGAAAGCCACAGTAAAAGTGCCCGCTCTCGCAGCATGGCGCATGGTGGATCCCACTTGGAGACATCCCACGAACCAATGCGAAGCTGCCTGCTGTCGGCGCGGAGCTCTCCTGGATCTCGATTGTAAAATTATCAACCATCACAAGGAAGCTCTCGTCCCCCCCCCCCACCTGTTGCCAGCCGCTTCCCGCCCATCACTACGCAATATTGGGTACTGTCTAATTGTCTAATCTCTCCATCTCACCTGATGCACCTTGATCCCCAATGCTATTCCATAACCAAGATCAAAACATAAGAGCCTAGGCATGTTGAACACGTGTGCATATGCGTGTTATAAACTTTCCCCGGACAATGAATCTTCCATAATAAACCGCCATACCATCAAAACCCGCGTCGCGGTGGCCGGTAGAAACTGCCATTATACCCTTTGTATTAAACCATTCCAATTGCCCCTTAGTTTACTCAGTTTCATTTGCCTGCGTGCTGTATTTGCCAGCCCTAGGTCCGTTTCAGCTTTGCCCCGCCTTAGAAGTCAAAGCCCCATCTTCCTATGAATGATATTCCCACCGTGTTCATCGTGAGGTCTAAATCGTGAGGTCTAACACGCGCCCTATGGTTTCGCAGACACCCAACCCTTGTCCACATGCCATGACAACGTTCCTACAGTTTCTAGGCCAAATGAGGCTGTGATCCCGCGCTAGTCAATGCGAAATTAACTTAAACCATCGACGCATGCACCTTCCCTCCATACCGTGAGTAAGGCCCCAATGTGCACAAGCAACACTGCCGTTTATCACCTGTATTACACTTACACATTAACTGGAAACCCCTTTACCCGGCGTACCACGACTGGGTGGCAGCAACACGCGACACAGAACCGGTTCTTTTATTACGCATTATGTCAGTGTCTTGCCCTTTGCGCGGATTATAATCTGATTGTGTCTAAATTGGTGCATTTCATCATTGCACTACAGCATCCATAATGTGCCACCCTCAATTTGCTCTTAAACCTTAATAGCGCCGCCTATTTATCGACCCCATTCACCATTTCAACTGATTTCCGCCATTTGCCACGTGGTTGCCTTCCCTCATGGTTACCTGTGTTGCATTCCTGCCCGTTGAGAACACACTCGTGGTGTATTTAATTTGAGGCACTCGAGAAGAAATTGTGCTCTCTACCAATTGTAACCCATTTTTTTCGTTAGTCGACATTCGCTGCCCCGTTCTTCCCTCCCCCACCCCTTAACGTCCCATTGTACCCCTCCATTACCCGCGCCACTTGACCCGTCGCCTGCTGCCCCATAGTCTGTCCCATCCCCCACATGCCGCACTGGGGTCCTTGCACCCCCAGACCGCCTATGATCTCGCCTGCGCCGTGCTCCCCTGCCCACGATCGCACCACCGCATTGACCACAATTCCGGCAACCCGCTATGGCCCTCTGCACTACCACTCCCTTGGGGCCATTCTGGCCTGTACCATTTCCGCCACTCGCCAGCGACGCACCAGCACATCTGCCGGGCCTGCGCACAAGGCCCTCACCAACCCTGCAATGCGGCTTCGCACCATATCAATAACCTGTCATCACATGTTGCGTCCTCTCACCTGAGCTGAACCTTGCTCGCCATCGTCAGCCCCCCTTTTGCTCGACTTCCCGCCATTGGCCCCTGGTGTGCTGCGGGTGGGCTTTGTTGCCTCGATGCCCCTGCCACACTGGCTTCTTCAACTGGACCCCTATCCTCTCCTGCTTAACCCCCACCATGTGGCGAGATGCTACGTTTCTGCGTGTCTGCACGCATTCATGATTTTGCACCACCGGCTAGCATACCTGCGGCTGCCCTGTGTTCCCAACGCTACTGCCCCTCTCGTTGCGTGACCCCCCCGACCAAATCGCCGTTATGCCCAACACCTATCCCGACAAGTGCATTTCAAGTCACTCCACTTATATAGTGTATTTTAAATTGTGAGCCCGCACGGCGATCTACACCACATTTTGGTTTATTGCATTACAATCTCCCAATGGCACGCCGCCACCCACCACGAGGCTGCCCTCCCTTGTAACTCGTGCGGCGACTGCAAAACCGCCCGCGGCTCCCTTCTGCTTATCTCGTGAGTTCAGTCTACATCACTCGAGTCGCACAGGCAGCTGCACATGTGTGGGGACATCACGTGATCACGCGAGATCTCGGCCAAATGGGATCTCGTGAGCCCGTGCTCCGCGAGAAGCGTTTGGCGCCAGTAGAGAGGCTGGCAGTGACAAGACCAGTCGCACTGGCGAGCGCTGCTCCTTATGAGGAGCCTGATAACAGGAAGCCAGTTAACCTGTTGAGTACCACTTCCAGGGCATAAGTCCAATGCCACAGGAGGCCTCATGGGGGCCCTGGAAGTTACAGCGTGCAGTCCATGCACACCTTGCCTCCAGTGAAGTAACTTGGGAAGCCCAGCCTGAGACTGTGAGTACATGCCCTGCCCCTTTGCATGGTCAGTTACAGTTAATTGTTGTATCAGGCAATAAAGCCAGTTAGAACCTCTCCAAGCGCCCTGTTATTCTTTGAGGCCACAAAAACATGCTCCACCCGCGCCCCCGCTTGGAGGAATGCGTTCAACGGTGCAACCTGGCTGACATCCGCCCACCTTTGTGCTGCAGCCCAAGCAGTGCCCTGCCCCCTTCCCACCACACCCCGATTCACAAAACCCTGGCCGCGGCCAGCAACACTGCAAACCCCCTCTCATACTACGCCTAACGCGGTGCTGCTAGACAATATGCTACCTAACAATCCGTCGGCAGCCTAAACGCACATGGCCGTTCGCCACTCACTTGTTGCCCGCAACGATTTGCCATACCTTTCTTTGCCCGGCTGGAACCGAAACCCGCTGCAGCCGGAACTCGCCAATCGCCACAGCCCGAACTTCTATGCCGCACTTAGAACAGCGACGCCGACGTAACCCGGAAACCAGGTGGCAAGAGAATTCCATAGAGATCTCTTCTTGAAACAGGATGCTGCGAGGGAGAGAGGATGATGTTTGTTTGCATGGGGCTTTTTATAGGCCCTCCCACTCGCTTGGTTCCCTGCCCCCAGTCCCTCTTCCTGTGTTGCCCCTCCCATTCTACAGGGCGGGCCCTTCCCTCATTTGGGCCGCCTCCAGCTTCGGAGGAGGAGGAGGGGGAGGAGGTTGGCTGGGCAACCCCCACTAAGGGGCGGCACCCGCCATGCCTCCTGCGTCCGCGCGTTCGCCCGCCATTACGTCTGGCAGGAAATAGACTGCATCACATACCACCGGTGCTACAGATACGGCAAACAACCCTGTATTGGTGCCGGAAATTATGATATGATAAGGCATTTGTAACGCGCCTATACCCAAGGGAAGCACAGCCAGTCATTGGTTGCATTTACTGCCCAAACAACAGCTTTTGTATGGTCTTAAAAAGGTAGCACCCATGAATGTCTGCTGCCATATGACGAATGGGCCTTGCGTTAACAGCACACACACACGGGATGATGGAGTGGAATGTGCCTTATGGGTCACAGTCCATACAGACCTAGACATTGAAATGTGACTGCTTGTAGTTTTACTGTCGGTTGTAAACCCTGGTGGTATTTGTGTAGCTGTGGGAACATTCTAGCTGTGGTAACAAGCCTTCCACACGTTTTTTTTGTATCCCTAGTTGTTTTCGCCCTGCCAGTAGTTGGCCCAGTGGTAATGTGTAAGTGCAGTTCTGTTGGTGGTATTGGTCAGCGGAGCAGTAATTTACCGCTAGCGGTATTTTTTGTGTAATAAGGAACAAGCTGCTTGCCGAGTTCCACAGAAATGCTAGACAGAGGTTTTCACCAAAACCTGTTGACACTATCAGTTCCTGGTAACACACACCCAGGATGCCGGGAGGTGTGTGCATTTTGTTGTCGCAATTGGGGGCGAGGGTTGGTAGGGGAACCTTCTGGAAGTGCTCCCAACACCTTCCACCTGCCCCTTCACTCAGTTTGACTGAAATGTCTGGATGCTTCATCAGGGATTTCTGTCGTTACTCTCTCTAACCCCCACACCCCACCCCTCCAGCGTTCATTGGTTCTAGACGAGTTTGCACAAAACAAATGCGAAATACAGAGTTCATTAAACCTCGTGTGGTGTGGACGGTGTGGCGTCCCGCTCGCGGGGCCCCGGAGCGGGACGCACAGGACACCCATGACACTGGGGGGTCACCCGGTCAGACAACCGGGCTGCCTTCATGCAGCGGGTCAATCCGCAGCCCCAGCAAACGACCAGTGGGACGGTGTTGCCCAGCAGGGGCACTGTCCTGATGCAGGGCCACACGGGTAAGCCGTCTGCATGCTGCGCAGAACCAGCATGGTGCTAACAATGAAGACGCAGCAGACAGGAGTCGGTTCTGATCCACAGACGAGTCGGCGCTTGTTCTTCTTCTTGCTGATAGATTTTTATCCATCAGCGGTGATTTTTGGATACCGAGGCTTGAACCTCATTACTCCATCTTCTCGGGTTGAGTGTGTAGTCGTGGGTTTGTATTCTTCTTGGTCTGTGTGGTCTTGTCACAGTAGGGCTGTTCTTCGCAGTGATGGGCCGCGGGTAGCGGTCAAAGGGGTTTGCAGTGGTGGCAGTGAGTCTTCTGATCAGAGGGTTCGGGTTCTGATCCAGTTCTTGGCAGAAGTTCTTACTCAGCTTCGCTAGATGTTCATCCAACATCTCGATGTCCAGGTCTCTGTGAAGGTCTGCTATCCTTGTGAAGATTGGAGCTCCAGACGATATCCGCAGGGCCTTGTTCTGGACTATCTGAAGACTCTTCCGGTGTCGCTCATGGCAGGTCATCCATGCTGGGGAGGCATAAATCAGGGTTGGTCTGATGATCACCTTGTAGATGTTGATCTTTGTCCGGAGGGGCATGGACTTGCTCTTCAGGAGTGGGTACAGCGCTGCCATCTTTCCTGTTGCCATCTGCTGAGTATTCTCGATGTGGCTTTCCCAGTTGAGTTTGCTGTCCAGGGTCACACCGAGGTAGCGGCCCTTTTATTAGGGAGGTCACATGGTCCCCATCATGTGACCATGGCACAAGTCCTGGGAGATACCATGCTTCCAGGTGGGGTGACTCGCAACAGGCGGTAGCACTGTCATGCTAGTAATCCATGCAGTTATTTTATTTGTAATTTATCAAATAATGTCACTTTTTTAATACTTCGCCTACCGAAGGTCATCGTTGGAGATCAAACCAGAGAAAGGCCCATGAGTGTGATGGGCAGGTGCACACACATGCATTGCGGTAGTAAAGCTGACTATGGGGTGTTTGGAATTAACATTGTGCCGTCTTTGTCAAGTATTTTGGGCATGGCTCTCGAGCTGCAGGTGCAACCCTGTGGTTAGCACCCTTCTGCGCAAATTCACCCGTCTACTGCGTTAGTTGCCCTGCATTGCCTGTGTATCTGCACCATTCGTTGTGCTTCCATATGGGAGGATAGCTCAGCGGCAGCGCGCTCGCCTTGGAAGCAAGACAGCAGTGAGCAACACAGGTTAGATTTCCCCCTGTCCACGCTTAGAAACTTCTGGGTATTAAGCGCTTTATAAATAAACAATTACACACTTACCTTTTGGTAGATTTGGCAGTGCTGCTCCACAGTTTATCACTTAAATTAAGAACAAATGCTTAACACTTTAACCTGAGATCATATATATCAAACAAACACTATCTTCTGTCAAAAGGATTGAAATATCAAATCCATGAATTAATGTGAATTAATGTGATTTCAACACAGTATAGTTCTATAATACTCATGTGTACCCGTCATTAAGTTTTCAAGTTTTATGTCATCAGTTTCGCCTTGAATGGTTTGGTTTGTAAACCCTACTGGCGTAATGTTAGGGGGGGACGAGGGTGTTTTGTGGCATACCATTATGTCCCACTCATTTGGCAGGCGGCCCGTTCATTTAGATGTAATGTCCCTCCCCCACCACAACATTTTCAGCAAAGCTACTCCACTGGACCGAATCCTGATCATGGTGAAACTTAAATGAAGTTGGCGTTTCTTGCTGAATAAGGCAATACACCATTTAGTCAGTGCTATATATAATGCATCGTAGAATATACAATTATAATAAATAAACGTGGGAGATTTTTCATACAACATTTGGCGCTCCAAAGGAGGCTGGAGTGAAATGACTGGCGCATCTCTTCATAGGGTATTAAAGTGTAAACCATGGCAAATTGGATTGAGCAAAGCAGAGCCAAGTCTGAAGCTGAACGTGGTAATCTAGACCTGTGCGTGCATGAGCCTACTCGCTCCCACACCAAGGATCGGTGAACGGCCAGGGTACGTATAGAGGTGTGCACCTGCAATTCATACCTGAGAGCAAGGAGTGTTAGCAAGGAGTTGACTATACAGACATATTGAAGATGTTCCTTATGTTACCTTTAAGGAAACCTTTGCACAAGCCTGGAAAGTGTCCGTAGAGTGCAGCCCTTCCTTTCTCTATATGTAATTTACTCGCATTCACAATGGTTGAGTAGAGCGCGCTGCTTCCCTGTTTGCTGACGCGCTCAGTGGTGAAACCGCTGTGATTCAGTGGTGTCAGCGGATCTGGAAAGGATACGTGGATGCATGCAACACGAGTGACCATGATCGCTGCCATCTTGCATTTCATGCCTAGTCCTTAACCTGGTTAGTGTGCGTAACTCAGCTGGTGTTTTTTTTTTCTCACCAAAATGATGTGCAGATGGTGGAAGTTGTGCACTTTAAAATGAAGCAATGTAATCGTAAACCAGATGAAGGTCGAACGTGCTAAGCTGATTTTAAGATCTATTAGCACTGGCCATTTTATCAATGCATTCAGTGCTGTTCCAATTACAAAAGGTGATGTTCAACACTTGCACTGATGCCCTGGAACCCCTCTGCACTGCGGGACTGTCTCTGTATCCCGACAGCCCCCCCCCCTTTTCCAGCACTTGTTCTGCACTTACCTTGCACTTGCCACCAGCTGGCCCTA
This sequence comes from Ambystoma mexicanum, assembly GCF_040938575.1. NCBI lineage: Eukaryota > Metazoa > Chordata > Amphibia > Caudata > Ambystomatidae > Ambystoma > Ambystoma mexicanum. The sequence goes on along the minus strand of NC_090934.1, from coordinate 304,862,788 downwards.
TTTATTTATTACTTTACGCCACTTACCTTGTACTGCACTTCCCCCCCTCCCCTTGCACTTTTCCCCCTCCCCCACCCCTGCACTTGCGCGATCTGAATGACACCTGGCCTAGTAGGATCGTTGTCTGTCTCCCCTTGTTCCTCCCCTCCCTGCCTCGTCGCGCCTTGAAATACCTGTGTATAGGCGCGTTACAAATGCCATATCATATCATATCATAACAGAAAAATCATTAATGGCTGGTTGCAAGATTTCAATTATAAACTCTTAGATGTCGTCCACGTAATGAAAGGACATGACAAAATGGCGGACTAATGGCGCTTGAAAGTGATGGGAGTGATGATTGTATAACTCTGGCAACCACTCGTATTGTCATATTATATACTACATATCACCTGGGCAGGAAACCACATAAATGTTTTTTGTTTGACAATGAGAGAAATGTTTGAAATGCCCTGTGAAGCTTCCATTTGGGTCGTCTTCGTAGCATACTTGCACACCAAACCCTTTTCCACGGGCAAAGTGACCTTTAGTAGGGGGCCAAGGAGCATCTTGGTTAGAGACTGTTGGGTCTTGTGTGTTAATGACCAACACGTCTTTAATGTTGCTGTCTCTTTTGAGGGTACAAATCAGTTTAGAACCCATAATGTGCAAACGCCATTAAAAAAAAAAAAAAAGTCCAGTAGTGGCCAGTTGTTCAAGTTTGGGTGTAAATCTCAAAGAATCGGAGACCGGCTGATAGGACTTTACTGTTGTCTCGTTCTATCTGTACTCCACTCTTTGAGCAGGTCTCTTGAGTAGATGCAAGATGTAACCACATTGTGATCAATTAAAATATTTTCTCTACTAGAATAGTCTCATTTGCAGGTGTAACTGTGTCTCACACTTAAGATACGACTATCTGGAAGATTGTTGCCGAGGGACATTGGGTGTTTGAATGCTGCAGCGTAGTATCGGTTGGAGGTCTTTCTAAAGAGGGCAGTATATACTCTCCCCTCTGTATAGTCTCCCCTCTGTGTGTCTTACTTTGAAGTCTATAAAAAAGCTATTCCATGACTATTGAACTTCACCATGAACTGCACACTTGTGTTAAGACTTTTAAGACAATCTGCAGCAAATGGTCACGTCTGAAAACTGATGGTTCTTCATGAAGAGGTTGGCACTACCCGGAAAGAAACACGGACACCCATGACTGTGCCCTTGAGCTGCAATTAGCATTCATTACCAAACGTGAAGTTCTTTTTAAATAGAGCAATTTTCAAAGGTTTCAGCACAAACTCAGAAGGAAATTGATGTGTTGCTGATCTCGGATGCAGCATATTTTATTTATTTGGATTTATAAAGCGCACTGGCAGCCCAAGGGCATCGAGGTGCTGTTACAGGAGATTTACTTAGTTGCAGTTTACAGGTAGCCACATTGCTACTGGTTACAGGAATCATAGCAATGTTGGGAGAAGGAGCAACGGTTGGCATGGATTAATCATGGATTTGTTACTTGGCTGGTACATACAAAAGAGAATCGGAGCCTAGCGAGCCATTGAACGATCAAATAAGAGGGAGATTGGATGAATAGGCCTGTTTTGATTACTTTGCGGAACGCTAAATAGGAGGAGATTCCCCTGAGGTGAGGTGGAAGGGATTTCCATTGTGTTGCGGCGAGGAACGGGAAGCTGGTACCTCCTGCCCGCACTCTGGTGACTTTGGGCACGGTATGGGGTTCTAGTGGGTTTAACTGTGGGGAGGGGTGTAGTGAATCTCTGAGAAGGGTATGGTTGTGCTTGGCGGTGGGTGCATTTATGGGTGAGAGCCAAGGTTTTGAAAATGACACGTTCTTTGACGGGTAGCAAGTAGGCTTGTTTTCTGGCAGCTGAGATGTGTTCTCTTCTTGGGATACCCGTGGCTGCCCGGAGTGCATTGATTTGTACAGTTTGTCATTTTTCAATATTTTTCAGGGAGGTCCCTGCCAGAAGGGCATTACAGTAGTCTAGTCGGGTGCCAAGAATAGCTCTCGCTATCGTTGGGCAGTCTTGTTGAGGGAGGATTGGTCTGGCTGCTGTGAGGAGTTTGGAGAGGTTGCTGCCATATAATCTGCTTGGTCTTGATGAATGTTTGTGTAATGAGCCGCTATAGCTGCCTGCACAACCAAAATGTGATTGGGTGCATCACATGGAATGGCAGATTTGCTACGATGGCTATCGCCTCTCGAGTAGCTTTAATAAAGGCCATAGTGGTACTAGTAAGTCGTTGCAACAATAAGTCTGCGTTCAAAAACAGAGCCACACAAGGATGCGATGGGACCGCCTGGAGGATTCCAGTGGGATTGTGAATGTTTGGTTCAGCAGACAATGTAGGGCCCCTGATAGCCCTCTGTGTCAAAACAGGCTTATAATGTACGTAACCCTTTTGCGATTCCATATTGGCAAAGTTCCTGTAGTTGGATCGTTATGTCTGCAGTAGGATCTTTTCCCATTGGGGAATAGTGCACTGACCACAGAGCCATATTGAATGATGACCATCAACGCTTTCCCCCCACCTTTATACGCAGGGTTCGATCGTCATGATTACACCAAGCGGTCATTAGCCATATTTTGACTAGATATTGCCAAAATGTGTAACGGTGGTCTCTCTATCTGTCTTTCAAAAAAAGATTGGAGTTGGCTGTGCCAGAAAAATAGCAGATTTCAAGTTTTGTTTGGGACAGTGTTACTGTGTAGGTAGAAAAGCTAGTCCTATAAAGATACCCTTCTGATAATTGGGGTTCGTCTTCGGCCAGAGATACTGATGATGCATGAAATATTGGTTGATATATCTGCGATAGGCCCTTCTGAAAACCCCTTGTGTGCCCTGATGCGGATAATTGATTTGTTTGCATTGCTTGCTGCCAAGGGTTGGCCTCTTGCTTTTTTTTTTCTTTCTCGGAAGCGGGCACAGATTCATCAGATGTCGTACTAGGACTATTGGCGGCAGAGAAAGTGTCCCTTTCTTTCTTGCCAGTTGCTGATATGTTCCCTTTGTGAGCAGTTGTGCTAGGATGAAAGGAATAGCCGGTGGCAAGGAATGTTTGCACTTTCTACTTTCAAAATGGCAATGAGCAGAATTTTAGTAATGTACGAGCTCGCTTATTTGTGTTTTTTAGATTTTTTTTTTATTCAGTTTTTTAACATGTGTTAAATTGTGAAAGGTGTAACTTCTAAATCAAAATGGCATTTTTTTTTTATTTCTCTTTAAAAAAAAAAAAACAATAAATATTCTGAAACTCTTCCATTTCCATGTTAATGGCTTGCAGTCTGATGATGGCTTCTGTCATCACGATTTTCCACTATTTGTTTTCCAGCGAACTGATTCACCTGCAGTTTTATGCTGCTATACTCATAGCCGTATTCATGCTATGTAGGATTGTATCTCTGCTATATTGTGTGCAAAGGACAGGCGCAATCTGCATTTGCAAGCCCACTGGCGTAGTGTTCGCTCTCAGAAATTCCTTCAGAAGGTACAAGTGACCTTAGTGTTGTGTTGCCCGGAAGATTGGCAAAGAAAGAAGGTCGTTAATAATTTATTGTTGCTCAGCAGTCAAACTTTGTGTCAAGCTCTGCTATATAATATGGATTTAGAAGCGGTCTGTGTGAATAAGCAATTGGCCACCCAAAGTGGCTGTACTGGCCAAAGGTCTGGTCACTACTGAAGTTCACTTTTCCTGAACTGTTGCGGCGTTGCAGTCTTGGGAATGTGTGCTACGGTGTTCCAGTGTTGGCAAGCAGCGGGAGACGGCATGTTTCCCGGTCTTCTTTTTCCCTGTCTTCTTCCTGGTCGTTCTTGGTTTCCAATGCGATAGGGTTGCTCCTGCAGTTGTGCTCTGCCTTGTGTTGGGCGAGGTGGCGATTGGCCAGATATTGCTTTGAATTTAAGGCAAGCTGTTCTGAGGATGCTCGGGGATGGGTTTGACAGCCAGGGTAGCTCCCTGAGCTTGTGGGAGATGGGCTGAAGCGTCCTATGCTGGCGGCGGCGTGTTGCACTGCCTGGAGTGGTGCAAAGGCGGAGATAGGGACACCCCAGAGGAGTTTGTTCTCCGACCCACATAAATGCCCAACAGTATTATGGGTTGACATGAAGTCTTGAGGCCAGCTGCTGGTAGGAAGAGAATTATTTGGTTAATACCAGGGTTGGTGTTTTTGGGGGGTCTGTGCTGTTCGAAAGAGACGTCATAGTTGGTGGTTGGGGCTAGTTCTGTGTGAGCTCTTAATTAAAGATTAATTGTTTAACCAAGCATTTTGCTGTCAAAGACACAAATCATGATGAACAAACGTTTTTTTTTGTTTTTTTTTGTTTTAGGTCCTGGACTTTTTAATGTGTTGTGTGGCCCAGAAACCCTGCTAAGATACTAGACATGTTATGGGACGTCCATGGTATTCAGTGTCAGCTTTATACAGCTTACATCTGCATAACACTATACAGGACTGACCCCAGCTCTGGAACCATCTGGAACATCGTTCATATGAATGGCTCTGTCCCACATTTTAGCCACCACCTCCTGCATGCTGGGACTTGTAGTCCCAAACCTAGAATGAATGAATGAATGAAGCACAGTACAGCATGAAAATTAGAGCATGTTAAAAAGCCAGACCAAGTTCATGGTGACATGCGTTTAGTAGCTGCCTCTTCCAAATGATTGAGGAAAGTTGTCCAGTAACTATCAGGCGACCCACGCACGCCTTCAGGCATAAAAGCCGAAACAGATGTGTAATATCCGAGGTCCCGAGGGATTGAACGCTAAATAGACTTCGAGGAACTTCCTGTGGACGGTATGGCCCGTGACATAACCCCCGCGCCCCTGTGACATGACCCCCAGAGGACAGGACCCTCTTTGTGCCTGGCGACGGGACATGTGTTCCCGCCACATCCTAGGTGGGCCGTGGGCGTCTGCTACGCACATGGTTAAAGAGCCAGACGAGGCATGCGCTTCCCTGGTCTGTGGCCGCCCAGTAGACACTAGCGCTGCTCAGCCGCGAATCTCTTCTCCCGTCAGCGTTGCACCGCCTGCTTGCGTCCTCTCTGCGAGACTGGAAGGGAAACCTTTTCCTCTCGTTAATCATAACTTTATGGTCCAATGCTAGGTTTCCATTCTGCACCTGCCAAGGGTCTGGCTATCTGTTCTTCCCTTTGTTTAGTTTCTTTTTTGGCTTGTGGAAAGATCTGGAATCCAGTCCTTTCACAACTGCGACATTGGTAGGAGGCAATGTGCTCTGCTGTGGGGATGTAGGCCTCCTCACACGAACTCTGCCCAGCAGTGCTTTTTAATGTACCTTGAAGAGGGGAAATTTGGGCAACAATTCTACCTGCCCTCAATCTTTATCTTTCTTTCGTCTCTCCTCCTTTCGGCCAATCATTTCACTCCCGTTCTTACCTTTCCCCTCGCCCGTACTCCTCTTCCAGACTCTTATTTGCTCTAATTTCCCTTTGTCATCCTCCCAATCTCTTCCCCCTCGTCTCTGTCCCTGTGCGGCCGCCCCACACTCCACTCTGTCCTCCTGTATATTGTATCTGCTCTTTTATGTTCTGTCCCATTTCCTCCTCTTCCTCTCTGCCTCTTGCTTCTCTCCCGGTCTCAACCACAGACTCCTTGATTCCTTCCCCTTTCCTCAGATTTCTTCCTCCCCATCCTCAGAGCTTTAATCCCATTCTTCATATTAACCCACCACAGTTGTTATCCTCCCGCCTTCCTCAACCCCGATATTACCTCACGAGTTTTATCCTCGTCGTTGGGAAACCTCACTATTTTGCGCCTCTTCGCCTCTGTGCCATATTACTCCTCATTGACTACCAAAGAAACCGTCCTGCCTAGGCCTATTCTCCCTGGCTCTCCCTCCTAAAACCCTTCCCTCCCACTTTCTCACCTCTGTTTCCCTCCACTCGGCCCTTGCGTCTGAACATCCCTCTTCTTGGGATCTTAGAATGGAGCCCTCACTCATTTCATCCTTTGCCTCGATGAGAGCCCTCGAGCTCTAGGTAGAGGGTCTGCTCTGAGTGCACAGGTGCTCTCCTCTCTGAGCAGGCTTGCACTGCTCTTTCTGTGATTGGCCTAATCATCCCTCCTCACCTGAAGTGTGTTTCCCTAGCAACCATTGGGTCGCTCCCTGTGTCAGCCTGTTTGTTGCAAATGATTGCAGATGGAGTGCTCTTTGTGTAGCTGATGGAGAGGTGCCACCTGCCCAGAATCGGCCAGCGCCTCGGTGAGGAGCCTGGGTAAGCGCCACACATCAAGAGCTCCAAACTGCATTGCATCTCCCAGCGGATATGTGTGCAGTGGAATGGAATAGTGCTGGTAGGCCCACATAGAGACTTACTTCTTAACCTGGGCTTGGAGAAATGGAGCAGTGTGGTTGTAGTCTTCTGACCACGCCATCTCTGCATCCTTGATCATCATTTGCTTTTATTCGGAGCTATGCCACAAAAGACGCACAGAAAATAAAACAAACATTAAAATGTGTTCATTATTATACATTATAACCCATTGCAAACTAATGGATGGACAAATAAAAAGGACATACAATTCAATATTACAGAATTCCTTTGAACTAAAAGCATATGTATATCCAATTCTGGGAGGAGTATATTCGCGCAGCCTCCCATCATGACAATTGGTGATGGGGCAACGACTCCACTATTCTCTAATCAGACATTACTGACCCAGTTCAACGGCTTCTATTTCCGGGGCATTCTGAGCCATTCGTGATGGATGAATTTAGCTATCTGATAAACCTTGTTTATATCGTCCATATTACCTGCTGATCTAAACCGTGTCTTGCCCCCTTCAATTCGGAAAGGGGGCAGATGACCAGATCGGTGGCACCCCAAGACTTGATAAAACTTGCCACCCTTGGGGTGCCCAGCCTAAAGTCAAGAAACCATGAACAGGCAATGGGAGGACACCCTCAATCTTCTGTTACCATGGTGGGCTTTTCTAGCGGAAGGTCTCATTTCAGATAATTGGCCCAATAGATTGTTTCTGAATCGGCCCAAGCATTTATACATAACAAATGGTACATAGATGAAATCCATCCGCCTTATGATGGCTGAATAAAAGGCCTACATGATAGTAGTCCTTTAAAATAAATTGTGAATTTTCATGTGGGACAAATGGTCCTGCTCCTGCTTCCGGCCATTTGTTTTCACTGAGTCAGCCTGTGCCTTTATCAGTCTCCGTTTTGTTGGAAGCTTGCTCTTTGAAGAGGGTGCCCCCATTTTCATACATGTTAATCGTGCTCCAGCCAAGGGTGATTTTTCTTTAAGTCCAGTTCGACGTCTTTAGTAGAAGATTTTTTATTGCAGTTGTTCATTAGATGGGAGATGTGACATCCACGCTGGGAGTGGGAGTTTTCCTTGTGAAGTTTTGCCCACAGCCAGCAAAAGGGTCTGCCTTGGGCTGACATTTATTTCATGAAGAAAGACTGGCTATTCAAATGTCACTGAGTTTTGTGGGTGAAACAAAATATTCATCGCTTTTTGTCAACCCACACGTTTTGTTTTCCTGCATTTTTTGGTGAGCAGTGATATTTTTTTCACTTTCACTTTTACTGTTTCAAACCGTTTTTATTTGTACACATGTGCAGGCCGTTTTTTGTTTTCAATGGTTAAAAATCCTGTTTTCCATGCGACCGGGATCTTTGATCCCTCATTTTGTAAATTAAAATGTTGCTTGTCCACTGGTAATGACGGGTAGGTCCCTTTCCACAGGACTCTTTAACTTTACTTGAAAACAAAAACCAATGCCAGGCCAGTTTTGTTTCGGTGCTTAAATCATGCCATTCATGCGCAAGGAACTTCTGTTTGCGGTCTTTAAATTCACCACACAGTACTTGGGCCCAGGCTCCTGCAGGTCCAGTTGCGCTCGCAATGCCTCCGGGCTCCCCAGCACTTAAGGGTCTGTACCTGCAACCCTACAGTCCCTTCTCTCTGCATTTATGAGACTCACACTGGCTGCACTTGTGAGTTAGCTGCACTTCCCCTCCCACCCTGGTACTTCTCCCCTTCCCTTGCGCGATTTGAATGACGCAAAGCCTAGTAAGTTTGTTATTTTATCCGCCCTTGGTTTCCCCCTTCCCTGTTTTTTCCCACCTAGAAACAATTGTGTACAGGTGCGTTATTAATGCCACATCATATATCATATCACATAGATCTCATAACAGAACCCTCACGTGAAGTGACGACTTCAGCCAGTATTATCTTTCCGATCAAGAGTTTTGCATTTTGAGACTAACAGATCCACACTTAACTGGCGAAATATAACTACTAAGGGGCTGCTGTTGAGGTGTGTACAGTGTCTCAGGTGGGGTGGTAGATTGTGGGGGGGGCTTTCATTAGGGGTGTGGCCGAAGTGCGAGTGTTTAGGCCATGCCCTCCAACAAGAGCAACCCCCCAGCCCTTGCATTGAAGGAGCCAATGTTAGTTTGCTGCTGGGGGGGAGGGGTCACTGACCCTCCCATGCAACCCTTTAATCATACGGTTCCTTGAATGTATTGGGCTGCCTGCCGTGTAATGACTCTTTAGGAATAAAGAGGTGGGGGCTGGGTTGGCCAGCATCTCCTTTTCTTTCTGAGTAAAGTGTTAAACGCAGTGGAAGCCTTTTAACCAAGCACGGTTCACAGGCTTCCTGCTGCATGTTAGCTCTTTACTCAGAAACAAAAGGAGAGGCTGCCCAGCCCAGCCCTCCTCCTGTTACGGAATAAAGAGACATCACGTAGCAGGTTTAGCCGAAGCACTGCATGGTTACACGGCTGACTTCAGGTGTCGCATTTCGAAGAAGAAAAAAGAAAAGGCATTGCCTTTTCATTTTTCTAATCCGAAATTCTGACACCTGCAGGCAGCTGTGTCCAGCACTCGGCTAAATGGCTGCCTGAGAGTTTGGCGTGGCTGGGGCTAGTCTGGGTGAGCCCCGGCTCGGGAGCCCATCTCTGAGACTACCGGGGCTTGGCCCCAGCTAGCCCCAGCCCACTTAAGTGTATGGGGGTGGGGGTGGGTGGTAGGTAGTGGTAGGAGTTCGGTGAGTTAATTGGATTGGTGGGCTGGTCCCTTACATGTAACATGAGAAGAATAGAACGGCATGTAACCATTTATATGATGCTGCTGGACTCTCCTTTTTGAATTTGCTGAAAAAGCCTTGCCTGGTTCATTAAAGTGTGCCTGGCATGGGGCCACTTGGTAGCTATGGAGGTATACAGTATGACCAACATTCCCAAATACGAACTCTAACAAAGCATAACAGCTTGTTGTACTTTGGTCTTTTCTGCGTGCAGTGCAATATAAAACAGAAAAATAAATCCATCTAAACCAACCTTTGTTTGTATGAGGAGACTCTGTATGGGATATATATTTTTATGTATTGATAGATTTGTGACCAAGGATGGGTAAGGACTATTTGCTAGCCACCAGGGATAGCCTTGCACTATGTCAAGCTTACTTAATATCTATACTATAATGGTCATGGCCACGCTTCATGCCCCCAGTACCCAGAAATGCCATACCGAAGTCACCCTATGCAAGTCAGCTCTCGCACCACCGCTCCCACCCATCACTCTCAAGGTACTCAACTACTCTGGCCATACCAGCCCCTTGCACCAGGCCATACCAGGCCAACTAGCCTATACCTCTCAGCCTATTCCAACGCACGAGAGAAACCTCAAATTACGCCCCAGACTCAAACTTTGAGCCACTTAGATCTCTTCTCGCTATAAAGTGTACAATGAAAGGCCAACATACCAGGATATGTAACGGCCCCCATCCCTCCCCACCAGTGAACATAAATACCCAAACTTTCAAGCTCGAGATAAATACTAATTCATCAAATTCGGCTCCAACTAAAATGGACCCTGAAGGACATTCCTTTAAGGGAGCACTGCTTAATGTAAGATCCCTAGTGGCACACGCCATCGACCTAGCTGACCTAATTATAGAAACCAATCTAGACGTCATTGCTATAACCGAGACCTGGCTACACAGTGCGGCAGGTCCATCACTCATGTTGGCCATTCCTGACGGTTACACCATATCCAGGCAGGAACGAGAAGGCTCCCGTGGAGGTGGAATCGCCATTATATCCAAAACAAACCTATCATTACGACTAGCCCCTGCCACAACCATGCAATCATGTGAAACTCTCACTGCGAAAATCCCCATAACCAACACCCAAACTCTATCTATTAATCTAATTTACAGACCTCCGGGTCCACTTGGAACCTTCGAGGAGGATTTGCATAGCCTTCTGTCCAAAACCAAAACTACCTCACAATTGCTGGTACTAGGGGACTTTAACCTTGGCTTCAATGATCAAGCAGATGCTCATGCATCAACTATAGCCAATACCCTTAACACCTTAGGACTAACCCAAAAAGTTAACACCCCCACCCATGTGAAGGGTAGAATACTTGACTGGATCGCTGATTCCAACTGCTCAGCCATAGTCTCCTCTATTACGCCCCTATCCTGGACCAACCACTCCCTGGTGTCCTTTAACCTACTAACTACAAAACCACCCATTCCAGTCCTACAGGTGGCTCCACCCTGCCCCACAAGAAACAAAAAGAATATTACAGTGGATAATATTATTCCCTTGGTCCTTCCAACCTTAAATGCACTGCCAGACAACCTTGACCCTAGTACATTGGTCAACGAATACAACAACATTATGCGTACCACTATGGACAAAGTCGCCCCACTCAAAATGCGAACAAGCAAACCCAAGGCACATTTAAACAAGTGGTTCACGCCAGAACTTAAGGCCCTGCGTTTAACCAAAAGAAAATACAAATCAGACTGGAAACTATGTCCAACCGAGGAGAACAAAGTTAACCTAACTAACATCTCCCGGCACTACAAACATTAAATCTGCCTAGCAAAGCGTAACTCTGAAAATGTTCGTATTGCCAACTCTAACTCAAGCATGAAGGAACTCCTTCTCCACCCTGAAAGAACTCAAGTCTCCCATTGCCACACCAGATACCTGTATTAAGGACCAGACCTGGTGTACAGATATCCAAACTGCCCTAGCAAATAAAATTACCACGCTGCAAAACAAAATCCAACTAAAAAAAGAATCCTTAAACCTCCCAAATAAACCGCCACTCAACGACACCACCAATGACCCTACCAACAAATTCTTTCACTAAAACTACCATCCTAGAGGAAGAGAAAACCATCCTTTCGCTCAAACCCTCGAATTGCAAAGGTGACATCTGCCCAGCACAACTAATAAAAGACGCCGCCAGAGACCTCTCACCGTTCATTTCCAAACTGGTAAACGCCTCCTTTGCCACAGGTAACATCCCGGCTAACCTAAAACAATCATGGGTGCTCCCGCTTCTCAAGAAGCAGACTCTAGACCCCCCCATCCCCACCAACTATCGGCCCATTACTACGGTACCTTTCTTGCTGAAAATACTAGACAAGGTTGCCTATACACAAATCCAAAGACACCTTGAACTACATAATCTATTGGGAGCTAGACAATCTGGTTTCCGTCCACTCCATGGAACTGAAACTGCCCTCATTGATTTAAAGACCCAAATTGATTAAATGAGAGATCAAGGTAAGACAGCACTCCACCTTCTACTTGATCTCTCAGCTGCTTTCGATCTAGTGGACCACAAGGTCCTTTGCAAACACTTGGACACTGCTGCACACTTCTCCACCCATGCCACTAAATTGATTGAATCCTTTTTGAGCGAGAGAACAATGAGTCTTCTCCCCTTCGGCAGCTGCCGACCCTTCACCAATCATGTGCGGAGTCCCTCAAGGCTCTTGTGTCTCACCGACCCTATACAACACATTCACCAAACCCCTCTTCGATGATCTGGACCTTCTAGGTATCACCTACGCTAACTATGCAGATGATACACAGATTGTCCTCCCGCTTTCTGGGGATCACAGCAAGGACAGGGAGTTGGTGAATAGGGTGTACCTCATTATTCAGGCATGGATGGCATCCCATGGCCTATGCCTGAATGATGAGACCGAGCTGTTCATTCTGGGCACGCAGGCCAATATCAATAAGTTGGGCAAGGACTACTCCATGTTTAATATAGATGGCAATAGCATTAAGGTTTCGAGAGAAGTAAAAACACTAGGTTTCTATCTCGATTCCACCATGTCTTTCACCAAACAAGTTAACTCCTTAGCTTCCACTACAGCTTATACCTGTAAATTAATAAGGGCAGGCAAACCCTTCTTATCTAACGATAGTTGTATGATCCTAGCGAGAGCCTTAAAATTATCCCGACTTGATTATTGTAATGCCCTTTACAGTGGTGCTAACAAAACTATCACCAAAAGGCTACAAATCTTACAAAATAATGCCCTCAGAGCTGCTCTAGGCATACATAAAAGGGAACATATCTCCTCCATCAGACACCAATACAAATGGCTCTCCACCGATAATAAAATCCATCTAAAAATGCTCTCCTTGACGCACAAAGCCCTCAACAACGCTGCTCCTAGCTACCTGATGGACAAAATAAAAAGAAAAATCTCCAGTAGACCGACAAGAACCCCCAACTCCAACTGCTTGGTAATTCCTAGATTTAAACTTGCTAAAATTGGCGGCCCCAGTTTCCCTGTGCTAGCCGCTAAATGGTGGAATGCCCTGCCACACAACTTGAGAACAGACCAACCTTTCTTACACTTTAGAATGAATCTTACCAAACACCTCAATGACAAAAATATGTAAGGTACTGATAGACACTTGTGTTATGCTACTTTATCTGAATGTATTATTAGAGATGTATCACAATTGTAAATAATTTTAGTAACACTTGTAAGCGATATTCAATCAACACTACAGCTAAGTCTATGCCTAGTCTGGGATGCTGAGGAAAACCCTTATTGATGTATTTTTATGTCCAGTTCAGAACTCTGGATGATAACCCTTGTATAACACCCCCCTCTTAGAATCCCCCTGACCCCACTGAGCCAAGAAGTAGGTTTGTTTTGCAAATAAAAGGTTTATTTGCGAAAATAACAAGATATATATCACACTCTTATAATAAATTAATAATTGATATCACACTTATGGATATAATGTTGATCAACAATGGGTAATCTGGCACTAGCACACTTCTTTACAATCAATGAGGAGTTAGTATAGGATGGATAAGGTAGCAAAAATACTTTTATGGTTTCAAGGGAAAAGCAATGAGGAATAAAATGCAGTACAGAAATACTTGATATGATTTTAGCAAAAGATAAGATAATCACTTTTTCTCTGGCAATTCACCCCCCCCCCCGCCCCTATGCAATGTAAGAAATGGAAGGAGATGGAAAGAGGAGCACACAGTTCTCAGGAATGCAATCAAATACAATACGAAATTCAGTTCCCCCCCCCCAGCAAGCTTAGAGGAAACAGGTAGAAGTTTGAAACACAGGCCCAAAATGCTTTTAAATCTGATGGCAATGGATGGGAAAATGTGCTAACTGATTTTTAATTCCCTCTAGAGATTCAGGGTGAGTGAGAGATGCTTGTTGGTATTAGTTCAGACTCACTTTAGCAATGCTCTGAGTTATTACCAGGTTGCAAACGGATTTTAACAAAGGAAAGAATGGAGCTGCTATTTTTACAAGTGGAGAAATTGAGCCAAATCGCGGTAAATTTCGCGAGTGCGTAAATCGCGATTGCGGAAAAAGTATAGGGAGTAGATGCAGACGATTTTGTGAAGGTAGTTTTTCAGAAATGAATCGCAGTTTCAGAATGACAGTTGACAGCTTTCAGCTTTAAAATGACAGGTGACAGTTGTGCAGCTTTAGAATGACAGATGACAGCTTTCTAGGAGGCAGTTCTAATTAAGTTAAAATAGTTTGAATTAGATTATTTTAAACTAATTGATTGGGTTTTGCACAGTTTTGGCGGTACTCACAATATATTTTGGACAGGAATGGGCCTCGCCACGGATCTGGTCAGGTTTTGGAGTGGACTCCGGTTCTGCTCTCGGCGCTTCACAGCGATCTGGGTCAGCTCTCTGGATACAGCGGCCTGTGGTTCTCTGGATCTCTGGTCTGGTCTCTGGTACTCGGCAAAGTTCTCTGGATCGGGTTCTGCTTTCTCTGGACACGGCACGGCTCCTGGATGCTGCTACCGGTTCTGACAAGTTCTTGGCAAAGAATTCAAACAGCTCACCCGGCTGTTGAATAGTTTGGTTAGGTTTGCTGGATTCTGAAGGCCTGCTGAGAATACTTTTGCTTGCAGTGGGCCTTCTAGGTTCAAAGTTCTGTAGTCTATGGGTCCCTGGTTCTGGTCTCTGTCTGGATGGGATGTCGCCGTCAAAATGCTCTGCAGAAATGGAAAATGAATGTCTCTACCTGGGTTTCAATGTTCCTTTTGTGTTTTAAAAGTGGGTGTGTGCGTAGCATCACTAAGCCTGCCCCACTCTTGATTTGATGGGTCAATAGATTCTTTGGTCCCTGATTTGGGAAGGGATGGTGTGTCAGAGTGATGTCATTTTTATGACCTACAGAAATGACACTCCCCTAGTCAATCTGCACACATGTATTTCTGATCCAAATACATATTTCCCAGGTACACAAGTGGTTGACATTACATGTACATATTACACATTGCTTCAGGTAGTCTCTGTTCCGACTTTGGCGCTTCTAGGAGCTTGCATTAACTTATTTTCGATTTTAGTGGGTTTTGCAACATTGGTTTTTCATAAAAAATTATACAAAGGTACACCCTCCTTCTCCACACATTCCAGCTATTTACTAGGTTTCTAGCATAAAGCCGGTGTCTGTAATATCAATAAATAGCAGGGTTTGGTCCTAGAACACCGTAGAAATTGGAGTTTGGACTCAAATCGTGAGGGCATTTTTCATACTAAGACTCTCAAAGTTGTACATTCCTGTCATTTGGTTACAATAAGTTATGAATGTTTCTATAAAATATATATTTTTTGCAATTCAACTCCCCAAAGTGTTTGGGTCCGCCTCCAGAATTCTGGGTGGGTCAGTGATCACATGTCTCTCCTTGCTGGCAGAGGGCTGTTGACAGGAAACACTCAAAATTAACATATCCCATTCAACTGAAGGGGGCTATTGTCTCTCTCCTCCAGGCTGAAGGGGAAACCCCCTCCCTCTCACTCAGAAGGGCCATGTGATATCCTGCCTCCTGTTGTGAGTCTCTGGGGTGTTAAGAGTTCTCAGCCTCTTGGCTTCTGGGAACAGCAGGTGGCTAAGATTTTTTAATTAACCAACAGGCTTTGAAGTCCAGTTGACTCAGGTCCCTTTGTCAGCCAGTTCTCCTGTCAGAGTTTAGACCGCTAGCGCCGCCATGTGGAATTTGTCGGTACTGCATCCATTTTTGGGATCTGTCTTGAATTACTGCATTTCAATAGAGTGGTCTTTTGCTTGATAGAATAGGACCCCTGCTTAACATTGTTTTGATGGCATCCTTACAGTAGAGTGGTGATGTGGAACCCCCCACAAGAAGGTTTTATATTTGGAGTGGTCTTGTGCCAACTGCGCAGTTCTCCTGGACTCTGGGATGGAATGATGGGCGGCGGCAGCTCATCCCCACATCTACCCAGTCTATTGATTCAGCATGGGTCAAAACCCTTCACACACTGTATACAACTGACTGTCTCGCTTTATAGCAATGCCTCCCTGTAGTCTGTAAATACCTTCTCTTTATCACTGTAAATTATGTAACATTGTAATTCTTTGTAACACTATAATTCTATGTAACATTGTAAGCTTTGCATATTCTCTTCTCTGCGCCCGGTTACCCTTGGGTCTGACGCGCATTACAAATAAATACACAAATAAACAAACAGATAAACAAATTTCAGAACTGTATAAGGACACTTGGGTCTCACACACATGGCCATGTCAGTTGTTCGAGGAAATAACTTCACAGGGCAAGTAGCCAGCACACCACAAAAGACTCGTACACACGGGCTAAAACCATAGAGCAGGCCTCGCCAGACATTTACAAACGTTCATAACTTCATGCGTAACAAGAATTGTTTCGCAGCAGCTTTGTATGTCGGAAGCAGCCGCCGATGTGAAAAGGAATACAGCAAAACAGAATACTTCCAAGACTATTGGCAGCATATGCCAGAAGCTGTCGACTAGGAGATCAGGAGTCAGAAAAAAGTAAGTAGGAGGAGAGTCAGACAGCTGCATCAATTACTGTGTGTGCCAGGAGTGGTTGACGTGTCTGGCGTGTGGCAGAGAAGCCGTACAGGTAAGTGTAGTGAGCCGGTCCGTGATGCGGTGGAGCTCTATTCAGGTAAGCGTGGAAAGTGGGCCCATAATGTGTCGCTGGGATGCAAGGACAGGAACGAGTGTTTTGCAAGACACACAGGTCCTATGAGCCTTAAGGGTCCACCCACAAGAAGTGTCAGCAGCACCCTGGCTGCAGAGTTGCTCGCTAGCCCACACATTTGGGTGTGAGCCTGACAGCATGGCTATGACAGATCGTGGTCCTGCTTCCCCATTAAAATAAAAAAAAAAGCTTGAGAATATGCCTTCAAATCTGCTTGGTATGTCTTATCCCCTCCTCTTTTACCCAAGTAAATCCATCCTCCTGCATGATTAATTTGCATTGTAGAGGACATGCTTTTGGGTTGTCTGTGCCCCTTTACAGGTGTGCTATGGTGATGGCCCTGTGCAGAAAGGAGATGAAGGTATCTGCAATGTTTTACCTCTGCTTTCTGTCAGGAGCCAGGAATGAGACTCGAACACAAAGGTCATGGTTTTGGTCAAATACTTTAATGCCTCTCTGTACCTGCTCTAAGGTAGGTTTCCCTACCTAAAACCAAAACTAAGGGTCTGTCAATGTCCGAATGCCCAAAGCAAAACCGTTCTGTGTCCCAAGTACTATTCTGGACTTCGTATTCTAACAAACTAAATCCTGAAGTGAAAAGGGAAATGTCTTTGTCCTTATGTGGTTCACAAATGTTCAAAAAAGGAAAATGCGTAGCTCCAACACAAACGTTTCAACAGAATACAGTTCCTTATTTCAGAGGGTGATTCCCTTCCCCTGAATTTCTCCTCCTTTGGTTGCTTATTCAGCAATGTCTGTTACTTGGGTTTTCTCTCGAGTGTAACACAATTTGTGTACAAAACAACTTGGCTCTTTGTCTCATTAGTATACCTGGTGTACTCTCCTGTCAGGTTTTCACTCCTTCTCGTGATCAGCACAGCCATTTTGCTAATCCTGATTTGCTTTTCTCAGGACCTCTTTAATGCATGTATTCCCTATACAATGCTCAATTTGTACTTCTCTACCAGTGTTCTTTTTTACACACACTTGCAGCTGCCTGATATACTCTCCTGCTAGGGCTTTCTCATATATCCTTTTTACACTTTAATGTGCCTGGTATACTCTCCTGCCAGGACTTTTCTCAGGTGGACTCTGTGCACCTATGCAAAATTGATGGGCTCTTGTTTTTTTTTTAACACTTTTCTGAGGTTATATCTGCCTGGTGTTTTATCCTGCCATGGCTTCTTTTACATGTGTATCGCACACACTCGCAAACCTGAAAGTCTTGCATTTTCCTTCCGTTTCCTCTCTTTCTCTCTCAGATGCTTCAATAATGTTTACTCTATTTTGGCATGGCTTCAATATGCCCCGGCATCCCAGTTTCCCATCGGTGGACACACTGGCTTTGGCTGGCGTATTCTCTCTCTCACGCGGTAAGCCGGCAGCAGTTGTTCCATCCCCTTTGGTTGCTGTATCCCCTTCTTGGCTTCTCTACATCCTGCAGTCCCTGCTGGGCTCTTCTGTTTCGTGTCTTCTGACTCCAGTAAGGTGAAGGGTTGCCTCCAGCCTTTGTTTTTGCTTCTGGCATTCCTGCAGCATGCTTCTCGCTGCCAGCTTCCCTTTATTTCGGTTCTCGAGCCGGTTGGCTCCACAGCCCCCTTTCCAGGATCATGGTCTCTTGGCTCTATACCAGCTGCTTACATTGTTTAAGTTTCCTGGGCGCAGGTATGCACCCAGGACTAGCGCACAGCCTGTGTTTCTTGCTTTACTTGATCTGCATTCCCCAGTTAATCATCTTCATTGCAGTTCTCTAGTAGTTATGGAAATGGAAATTCTTTTTTGAATTTTTAAAAAAAACTTAATTGAGTGCTTGATATTACAATAAAACATAGAATAACATTAATAGCGATGCAGGTACCTTACGTTCACCAACCGATTCTAAATATACAGTGACTATACCATGGTATGTAATGAATTGGGTTTCGTGCCGGCATGCAGGCCCTCCGGCTGAGGGAGCGTTGTTGCAAATGGAGGGGTGAAGATGTAAAATTCACAGAACTTCTGGCAAGATCAAGTATCTTGGTGGATTAAAGCCAAATAATTGCGGAAGGGAGGGGGGGGGGGCATATGTCTTGAGGTTTGCAATTCATTGGTTAAAGTGCAGACCAACGCTCCTCCATATCAGACGCCCACGTTACGTCACACAACCATTGCTCAACTGTAGGGCAATTGGGGCACATCCACAGCAGTAGTATACCACGGACCGCCAATATCATAAAAAGACATGCAAGTTTACTTAAGCCTCGCTGCAGGTCTGTGCATAGATGAAACAAACAGTTCTGTAGGCTGGGTTCTATAGTACAACTTAACATTTCTGACATGAGGGCGCAAATCACATACCAATAATCTTTCAGCTCGGGGCCACTCCAGAGTATGTGGAGATATCCCACCTTGTTTACATAGCATCTGGGACGTGTGTGTGTGTGTGTGTGTGTGTGTGTGTGTGTGATGAAACCTGTGCAATACCTTAAATTGCATCAATCTAAAACTAGATTTAAGGGACACAGCACGCATTTGCAAGCACATAGCTTCCCATATGTTGTCAGTGATATCTATGATTAGGTCTTTAGGCCAAGTTTCACAGATTTTGTATAACGTTTTATTGCCCCGCCTTTGCAGCAGGTTGTACAGCCTCACCACGCATGGCAGACCCGCCTATGATGATTTCCAGTAACGGCTCGTCAGAGGGGGGTGGGGGGTTGCAACGATAATGTGGCCCATGTTTTTTTAAAGGTGCGTCGGAGTCCAGCATATTGTAACCAACGTGGTGATTGCCTACGTGAGGGGCCTGGCAAGCTTTGGTGCCATCGAGGCTCTCCCACCAACGTTATAAAAGATTCCATGTCGTATACATCACCCATGGTCGCATAACTGTCGATCACCCACTGCTGTTTTACTTATTTTAGGATGGAGCGGAAAGAAGTTGCATAGTGGAAGATTTCTGTGGTATGGTTGGGGGTTGCCTACCATTTCCCATACCTTGCCAGTGTTGGGTCGTTTGCAACTGGGTCTGACCATTGCAGCGGGAATATCAGCGACAGGACATCGCGGGTGCCAGCTGCATGCCGCTCTATTTCCAGGTGGGGGTGGCTCGAATCTGTGTCGAACCAGTACAATGCATAATGTGCTTGGGCTGCGACCCAGTATTTTTCGAAGTCTGGAGCGGCCAGGCCGCCCTGGGTGTAGGGTTTCGTCAAGGTATCTCATTTGATGCGGACTGTTCTGGGGTGCCATATGGAACTATTGATCGCCATTTTAAGTGTAGCAAAGAATATAGCCCCAGGCCGCAGCGGTATGTTTAAAAAGTAATATAGGCCGAGAGGGAGCCATTCACATTGACCCTAGCAGTGGGCATTGTATATAGCAGCTTCACCCACGATCTAAACCCTGGCCAAAAATTGCATTTTTTAAGTACTGTCCACGTAAACCGCCAGGATACTGAATCGAAGGCCTTTTGTATATCTAGGGCGGCGGGACTGCATGAGCCTCTGGGCACACCTGTGCTAGCGCATTGAAGAGGCGACGCAGGTTAAGCGCCGTGGATCGGCCGGGTACGAAACTGGATTGATCCGGGTGTACAATGTGTCACATGTAAGCAGCAAGGTGTAGAGCAAGTACTTTTGCAAAGACTTTAACGTCAGAATTTATAAGTGACAGAGGGCGATAAGAACCACATTGCTCCAGTGGCTTGCCATCCTAATTAGGACAGTGATCACTGCTTCGTGCAGTGCGAGGGGGGGGTGGAACTACCCAGTGTTATTGGCTTCCTCCCATAGGGTGCTCAGTTTAGGTGCAAGGTAGGATTTGAAATGTTTAAAAAAAATCTATCGTGAGCCTGTCAGGGCCTGGGGCTTTACCGGGTGGGAGAGCCTCGATGGCACCAAATATCGCCTCGGAAGTTCTAGGAAGATAGCTTCATCCAACAGTGTTGACAGTGGCAGGTTGTCTAGGAATGACTGTCGGAGGAGGCAGCATTGTCTGTATTAGCATATGGTGTGGAGTAAAAAGAGTGGAGAACTCTGGACAGTTCGGTGTAGTATGTACTGTCTGACCTGTAGTATCTTGCACCAGTGGAATATGTTGGGGGCCTTTTGCTTGTTGTATTGCTCTAGCTAGCAGTTTACCAGGGTGTTGGCCCTCCCCGTTTTACTGGCCTGGCCTGGGTTGTCAAGGAACTTCAGTTGCCTTTCAGCCATTTCTCAGAATTAATCAAGCTCTGTCTTGATATCGCCCAAGGTGGTGTTGCCAGGCGTGGTTGCATATGTCTGCTCCAGGCAGCGAAGCCTAGGCTTACTGTCGTGGGTAGTCTTGCGTATTGTTCCAAGTATCCCTGACTCTGTTGCAATCGAAATGCTGCATATGTATGCCTTTAATGCCTCCCACAGGGATGCGTGACTGTCTACAGAGCCTGTGTTTAACACAAAGTATTCCTCGACTCGCCTACCCAACTCGACAGCAAAGACAGAGTCTAACAATGAGTGCGGCTTGAACCTCCACTGCCCAAGTACCTCCGGTGGTGAGCCAAGTGATAACTTCAGAGTGACAGTGGAATGGTCAGAATATTCACGGGGCAGGATATCTGCTTCCTCAAGTCGGGTTGTCCGCGTATCTGATATCAACCACGCATCTATCCTGGCATGGGAATTGTGCACAATGAGTACTTTTGCGACGTGGGGTTTAGGACTCTCCAGGCATCCACCATTCCCACCTCCCTTGAGCTTTTCTGCAGTATGAAAGCAGCTTGGTCAACTGTAGGGGCCTGGAGCCTGATCTAAGAAGGTTGACGTCCATTATCTTGTTGAAATTTTCGCCCCATATCACTAGAACTAAAGGGTAGAGCTGAAGCAGCCCAATCAATTCGCTGTAGAATCCATGGTCCTTTGTTGTGCCCCTATACATTTAATAATACTACCTCCTGACCCAATAGTATACCTCATAGTAGCACATAATGCCTAAGTGGGTCAATTTGGGCTTTCAGATGGGTGTATTGCATGGATTTATGTATAATGATCATGACCCCCCCCCTACATTCAGATGAGTATGAGGTGTAATGACGTTGTGTACCCCAATTATTAGAGAAACAGCAATTGCCCTTCACTAGTGCAGGAGTTTTTTGCAGGAAAAGGATGTGTATTTTGTCATGCAATGTATAGTTGTAGCCTGCGCATTTTCATTGGGTTCCCCAGCCCTGCACATTCCAAATCATGAGATTCACCGACTCAACCCCCATTTGACCAGACTATGACATGGTATCTGAATATACCAGTCATGGGAATATAGCATTTTAGCAGGTTCTCAGTCCGATACCATCGATTGTGATCAAGAAAAACATGAATGTCAAGTGTGCTTTTTTTTAAAATGTTTTTTTATTTTTTTTTATTTTAACAATCCCAACCAGAGGAATGACAGACCCAACCCAACATTCCAAACATTTGCAACTTTTACATATGAGGGTTGTTGGCCGTTTACAGCCCGGCGCTGGTGCTGCGTCTCATTAAACTTAAATTGGTTACAGGTACATAGTGACAGGTGTGGCATCCCAAGGTAAGTAGGACTCGCAGGTCTCCGCCAGATGGTTAAATGTCACTTTACAGGTGTCACAGCTGTCATCGGTACAATTTACCAGGGTTAATTAAACATGCCTATGGTGACACTAAGGTATCTTCCTTGTATTTAGCCTGGTAAGTGTTCATCCATAAATCGCATGGGGTCTTCAGGTAGTATGAAGAAGAACCCTTTGTTGTCATGTTCTATTCTAAATTCGGCTGGGTAGAGCATAGCGTACTTCACATTATGATCTCTGAGCCTCTTCTTGGCGGCCATGAAGATTTTCTTGTTGCACCGATACCGAAAAATCTGAGTACAGGTGGGCATTAATCTGTGGGAATAAGAGAACACAGACTGTTGTAATACCCCAAATTCGTGGGGATGCTTTATAATGAATTGTAATAACATGGAGATATAACAGATGTTTAACTGTTTTTTATATACAGACCATTTTTTCAAAGAATGAATTGTGGAATGAGAGATTGATGAGAATAGTATGCATGTGAACGAATGAAAAGTGAATGGGCCATAATGTTGTATGAAATGTTTAATATGTTTTTAGACATAGCATTTTTTTGTTTGAATAAAATAATAAAATCTTGAATTGAAACCAAGTCAAAAATCACCTGTGCATTCCGTCATCCTTACCTTTGTCTACTAGTTCGAGTTCTCTTGTATTTTCTGATTGATTGACCTGTAGAACTAGGGACGTTAAAACAGGTACCCCTTCTATTTTTGCATGTACTGCACTGTCCCCCCCCCCCCGCTCTTTCCCTCCTTCCCCCATCCCATGCACTTGCGCCATCTGAATGACACCTGTCCTAGTAGGATCATTGTTTGTCCTCCCTTTGTCCCCCCCCCCTTGCCTCGTCGCGCCTTGAAACACTTGTGTATAGGCGTGTTATAAATGCCATATCATTTCCTCATATATCCTATCATATAAATACGGTCTTCCGTTATTTCAGCACGCTGAGACTTCTTGGTGTGTAGCACTATATAAGAAATACCATCTAAGATTAATAATAATGTAAGCCAGACCATGATGACCTGCATACAGCTCTCATTAGCTGGTCTTCAGCATCTTTTCTAGCTGAATGAGGGGAGGTGTTACATTATGCCATCAAGGCATTAGGCAGGGATGGGGTATCCTCAAAAGAAGGGAAAACCATGTCTCATCCGATGGCACCATGATATTCTCCCAGAGGTTGTCTTCCCCCTCCGCCCCATGTGATCCTCCCTCAAATAGCCACCATATAGGGTGAGGATCAGGTAGCGGCCACATGGGGAGAGGTCACCGCTGGGAAAGGAGTGATGACCCATTCGATTCATCGCATTTCATTAACTACAAGGAGGGGATGCACACTTTATTTTCTTATTCGTCTCCCAAAGAACTCGCACTGGCAAATCGTGTCTGCGTTCCCATGGCACCTTACAAAAAAAGGACCATGCTACGGTATGAGTGCCCAGTGATGCGCTATTGATGGTATTGCATGAGAGCCCTTCCTTTGATTGGTGAGAATTGCAGAACTCCTATTTAATGTAAGGTTGCTGTAAATATGTTTGCGTGATGTTTTCAGTTTTTAAGCAAATGGATGCTAGCTACACTTTTGCCCCGTTTGCAACTAGGCAAACCCCTCTGGGATGCCCACAGGCTGTAGACCTACCCTCCTTGTGTGCTTGGTGTTACTGCCTCGTTCATTCTTTGGTATACTGTGGAGGTTTTGTTGAATGCTCTTCTTCCTGGCTCAGAACCCTTGCAGTCTGTTCTACACACACAGATGGACAGTCCTGTATTGAGATGCGTTGGTATCCCACAGGGCCATGGCACCTAAAGATCGATATGTTAGGTTTGCCTCACTGCCAACTGACTTTGCCCCAACCATTCCGGGCTCCAATAAGTGTTCCTTTCTATGGGCCCATGGGACTCAAGCCCCACCAACGTGCTTGTATGCGAGAGGCACGTGACCTGAATTAGTATGTCTGAAGAGGCAGCACTAAAGCAGAACTTATTGGAGGCTTGTCTGTTTGTTTGAAGCTCACGTTTCGGTGTCTGTGGTGAGGAAAACCATCAGAAATGGGAGGTGGAGGGATTGTGACCTTGTGTGTATCCTTGTAACCTTGAATTAACTGTTTGTGTTGTGAGACCTGTGTTGTACATGAATGCACCAGTGTGTACTGTAATGGCAAAGCTAGCGGGTAAAACCTCAGGATGCCCAGGCGTACAGTCGGGTCAAAAGGTTTGTTTTAGATTTTTTAATTGCATTCGTGCAAGGGAGGCAAAGCACTGTCACGATCTTGACTGACCAACATCAAACATTCACGTAAAATGGGTATTGAAGGCCCAACACACCTCATGGCATCACTCGTGCATGAAGCGCAGTACTGGTGTAAACTCGCCTGGCTGTCAAACTTCACACAAGCAGCATTTGTGTAGCAAGTGAAACGTCCCCCGTCAGAGCGACGATCCTAAGCCTCTTGGCTTCTTCTTGCTGATGGATAAAATCTATCAGTTGTGATTTTTGGATACGAAGGCTTAAGCATCTTTACTCCATCTTCTCTGATTGTATAGTCATGGTTAGGATTCTTCTTGGTCTGTGTGGACTTGTCACAGTAGGGCTGGTTTCACAGGGTCTTCGCCGTAATGGGCCGTGGGTAGTGGTGAAAGGGGTTTGCAGTGGTGGAGTGAGTCTTCTGATCATAGGGTTCAGGTTATGATCCAGTCCTTGGCAGAAGTTCTTCCTCAGCTTCACTAGATGTTCGTCCACCATCTCAATGTCCAGAGCTCTGTGAAGGTCTGCTATCCTTTTGAAGATTGGAGCTCCGGACAATATCCGCAGGGCTTTGTTCTGGACAATCTGAAGACTCTTCCGGTGTCGTTCATGGCAGTTCATCCATGCTGGGGAGGCATATGTCAGGGTAGGCCTGATGATCGCCTGATTCTCCTAAGCCTGCCAATTTTTGTCGCATTTGTTTAACGCTAGTCCCTCCTCTCTTTTTATGATTGGAGATTCCATTCCACACAGGCAAAGACGTGTTCCAGGAAGGTTGTTGAATAGAGTGACCAGATTTAAAAAGTAAAAAACCGGAGCAGGGCAACTAACATAAAAGTAGGGCTAACACTTGAAAAAGGCTGTCAACTACACTTATGTGGTGTTAGGAGGAGAAGGGGGTTTAAGTGTTACTGTTCAAATAAATTAATTATAATATATGTGTTTATCACAAACTAACACTATCTTAAATTGTAAAATGCAGCATGTCTTCTGTGCGAACTGTGTCTGCCATCTATGAAGACCTACTACCAAAAACTGCAGTTTCCAATGGAAACAAAATCTTGACAAAGAGGGACAGAGCTCCAATTTCCGGTACAGCCCCGGCAAAACCAGGACCTCTAGTGACCCTATTGGTGAAGCAGCCCTGGACCACCAGGCCAGTGCTAGACCTCGAAGGTCGTAGACGCACACTAATTAACTGTGCAGCATGCTCCTGGCTGCACACCTGATTGCACACAGCTTCATGGCTGCTGAATATGGAAAATCTGGGGAACAAGGCATGTCGTAAGCACACCTTTGCCTGGCTCACTGCACGTGCTCCCTTGCAAAACCAATGCATGGATAGATCGCTTATGGATATGGAGCTCCAACAGCCTTGTGGGAGGCCAATCTCCCAGCAGCACCCGCATCCGACACACTGGCTCACATTGTTATTGTAAGGATTGCGCTCACTATGTCCTTTTCGACCGAATTCGCTGCAACGGCATCTCACCATACGGTTACTATGTATAGGTCTGCCATTTCCACTCTCCTTCACCTAGTTCCAGAATTCTAGGGGGGGAGCACCCTTTGTTATGCCGGTTATATAAAGGTATTCCACTTGCCGCTCTTCCCCCAGGACAGGCACCCCTTCATGTGGGATGTGTATATTTGGATCTGTTTAAGGGGGGGGCCTTCTAACACATTTTTATCATTAGTCATCTACCAATTTGATGACATAAATGTGCTCATTGGTCTTTTGGAGGGTATTAAATGTGTGCACTCGGGATCTTGCAAGTGGTCGATTTACCCCATCTTGTTTCTCCTTTCGTTTGCCTAAACCTACCAGAACACGTTAGATTAATTTCCCAGCATTCCCAAAGAAACCTCACTGCTTGCGACCAAAGGAAGTGGTGATGGTCTATTTGAGAATATCCAAGTGTGATTGTATTCCTTTAATTTCACAAACTGTACAAACCTAGATCATGAAGGATGTGGGGTTGGATAATTCCATTTCTGCTACCAGTTTGTCTGGAGGTGCCACAGCTCCTTAACTGCTCCGGCTGCGATGCTAGGCCTGAGGATATGCTCGAGTCCGCAGACTGGTCCAATGCCTTTGTGTTTTATGCGTTCCATCTAAACCTGATATGCATACATCAGTGGTGGTCATTTTATGTCTTTAAAAAATGCATAATAGAAGCCTCCGTGCCATGCCAACGATTGCCAATTAGTCCTAGTAAATTTATGACAGCCTGGCGAGCTTCAATTAATGGCACAGAGGTGAGTATTGCCCCCCTCTTCCTCCCCCGTCATGGCTCATTGCTGCTTGGGTTTTTCGGAAAATATAAATGAGCAGAACCAAACCTTTGTCTGTTTTACAGGACCTTTTCATGGATGATGATTATTATTATGGTATTTATTGAGCACGGACTGAGCTTCGGGAAGCAACCAAGTGCTTTCCAATCATAGGGGGAAGAACATAGTGAAGGAAGCAGAGAAGAAAGGAGCAGGGAGCGAAGGTGGGAGGGTGAGGCTGGGCATTTGGCAGCAAGGGATCTACAAGCAACCAGGGGACGGGGAGACAGTGGGGAGCATTTCAGAGTCTCGGTTTAGGTGGGGAGTGCAGGGTGTGTGGACCTAGGTGTTGAGGAGGAGCCATTCCTTGAAGAGGAAGGCCTTGAGTGCTTTCCTGAACTGAAGGCAGGTCCAAAGTCTTGGAGCATAGACCTAGAAAGCCGGTCTAAAGGGGCGGTTGTAGGGCCATCCATATTTTTAAGGCCTTATGACTGATGGCTAGTCTTATTCCAATATGAAGACCACTAGGATATGTGTGTCGCAGGAAGAAAAGACTTCCTGCTTCCACAGAGGGAAGATATACTGGCCACTTAGGGCTGATTTGTGGACATTCCGGGAGGGGAATGGTGCACATGAGAAGTTAGGGGAGCGGTAGTTTTCTTTTCTTGCCGCTATGAAAATCAGCAGAAAAAGTGCAGAATAGTCGCCTGCATGCCACTAATCCCACCTGCCCATTGTAAATTTACTGGGACTAATCATTGGCATTATGACATGCTGGGCAGAGTGTGATGGAGATGTTAATTGTGAACGCTCTTGCTTCATATTCCCGCCTACGCGTCACCAATATTCCCAAACCACTACATTTTACGAAATCATGGACGGAAGCTGGTGGTGATGGCCAGAAGGTTGCGGGGTGTTTCAGCCACATGCCGTGTCGGTTTTCATTAAACTGGCACCTGCGCCCCCTTGTTGTTAAATTACATGATTTCCAATGCACCAGACCAGTGCCATACAATGATGTGAGGATACTCACACATCCCAAGGTGTTCAAGAGTTGCAGACTTCTGGCCGCTTCATATGCAGTGGGATATCCCTGTCTGAGCAATTTATAATGGATCCATTACATTCTATTTTCCAGGGTGTCTATTAACTTTACTGCAGATGTGGGCAGAGCCTCTAATGATTCCTTATGGGAATTCAGGATGAACATACTCCTACCGGAAGTGTGAGAGTGGCTTCCGTACGCTGGCTGACGTCATTGAGGTTCCAACTGTTCTGCGCCTTTCAGAAGGTAGCATGACTTTGTGACTATGTATTAAATGCCAAGCTGGCTAATCTGGTCTGTCCAATTCCTACTATATTGCAGAACCTAGACACCCTGCTTAGCCTCCGGGTTTAGCTTGCCTGTTTGCCAACTTTCACTGCTCTTTGTGAGTCATAGGTTTTGGAAATTACCCTTTCCTTCCCACCTCTCTTCCATGAACTGTGGTTTCATACTTACAATATGTGTTTTGTGTTCTCTTATGCCAATGGGAGTGCAATTCCACTGTGTCCTGCCCTGAACCGGATTCTAAATGACCCGAGTGCACACAGACCGAAGCAGTAACTTATTGCGATTATTGATAATTTGATATTTTTGATCAGGGTTTCTAAGAAATATTGCTATTAAAATAATTCCAAAACATCGATATCCAAGCTAACCTGTGTTTATGTGTGCCCCAGGTTGTTGAATAGTATGGAGTATTTGTGCAAATAAACAATGCTTCGATAACCGAGGACATGTCTCAACTGAGGGAGTGAGAGTGAGAGATGCTACTGGTGGAAATATAGAGCAGGTTGAGGAGGAAAGGAGGGGAAGAATGGAGACGTAAGACCAGAGGACCTGTGGAAGGCGCCGCCTGAGCTATGCTGCCTACACCAGCACATCGGCAGCAACCAAAGAGAGACTGCCTCAGTCCTCTCTCCACAGGCTTATACAAGGCTGTTACCCCCACCCACTCCAGGGCCAGACCCCATCCCAAAACACATGTGCAATTGGTTTGTTTGTTGTCAGAGACCGGTATTGTGTTGTTTCCAGGAGAGATGGGATGCTGGGCTGGGCACACAATTTCAGGTATTCTATGCGATTCCCAGTTCCGGGGAGTTGAAATTATAGCGTGCGAGCAGTTGGGGCCTTGAGGGGAGATTAATTGCAGGACTGGGGAACGGAGAAGGTTTATAGTAAGGGTGCACGTGGTCGGGGGATAGCATGGTGTCTTCACTGAGGACCGGATAATTACAGGGTGTGGGAGAAGTGGCTTTCCAGAGCCCCCCACCCATGATGGACACAAGTGGAACTCGTTTTTCAGGGATCAGTGACGCTTTGTGCCAGGACAAAGGGGAGATAGAAATTGTAGGGTAGGGGCACGTGGGAGGAAGAGTTGAAAGGGGTTCCAGGCTGAAGCTGAGCAACAGGTAGAACTGGTTCTTGGAGGGATCATGGCTTGGGTCCACAATCCCCCCACCCACAGTGCATGGGACACAGGGGAAAAAGACATTTGGGAAAAATGTCACAAGATACTTTGAAAAATGAAGTTGTGCAATACATTGAATACAGTAAGGAAATTAAGTCATGTATTACAATCAAAAATGGACATAGAAACTGCTATTTACACAGTGGGCTCCCTTAAAAAGATGGATGACTTTACAACTGCCCCTTTAGACAGACCACCTCTTTACCCGGTAACCAGAGATTCTGCTTCCAGTCTCCATTTTTTCACTTTTCTTGATAGCCAGGCAACCTTCCCCGACTAGCCTACTAACTCTGGTTCACCCACCCTCCCTCGCACTATCTGTCCCCCTTCCCTTTTTCCCTGAGCCCTTGCCCCTCCCCCAGCACGCCTCACCCTTCCCCTCTCCTGCACGTACTGTTACTGCACTTGCAAGATCCAAATGTCACAAGGCCTAGTAGGACCCTTACTGTTATTTTCTCCTGTTCCCCCACCCCCATTTTTGTTTTGCGGCACCTGGAAACACTTTTTGTAGTATAGGTGCCATACAAATGCTCAATAAATCAAAGGACATCTATGTGTAATATTGAACCTGTTTTTTGGGTTTGACTTGAGACGTGTACAGCGTGCACCCATTAAAAGCCATGACTTAGGTGTCCGGCAGTTTAGGCATATATTTGGAAACTGGTGAGAGATTTTCCCTTATCCCCCTTAACCCCTTTGTCAACATAGTAGATGGTGAGCCCTAGCCAAATTGAAGGGGTGTGTCAAGTTTGGGCATCGCTGGTCTTTCATTTCTATAGTTCTCATCGCACCTGTGATTCACCAACCCACTACCAGGCAGTGTGCTCAGTAAGTGAAGTTAGGTTTGTTACATTTATAAAAAACACAACCAAGGATTCCAGCTTCATGGTGTTTGATGACGGAAACAATAAATATACCATAAAGAATACAACTATACGTATGTGATTTAAATAAAACCATACAATATATGCATCATGAGCAAGTCAAACGTGCCAGGTGGCGACCAAGGGGGATTCAAAGATCAAAACGAATACACGGAGTAGCCATTCTCAAGAAAGCGCAGTTCTAAGATTCACAAATGTGTTCTTTGTTGGACAGCGTTGAAGTGGTACCCGTAGTGTGCCAAAAACACCACCCAAGGCTGGCTGGATGGGCATCGCAGCGGTCTCCAGAAACCATCCCGATCCGGGTCTCCGACTAATAAGCATCTGTGGCGAGAGCATTGGGAGCCAGAAAGTGTGTTGAGGGAGACTCGTGCTGCTTGAGAATTGCAGGGTTCAGCAATCCATCTACAAGCTGTGAAAAGAAAGGAGAAGTCGTCCTCTGCTAGAGAGCCTGGCCTAATACTCAACCCTGGAAGCCCAGGCAATCCACAGGTGCATGTTTGGTTTGTGGTTTGCCGATCTTTTACTATTGGGGTGAATGCCATCACAAATTAAATGAGCCCCAAGCCCAGTGTGCTTTACGTGCTTAGAAGGGTTGCATGCTGGAGTTCTAAGACCACTTTGTCAAATCTAAAAATGTATACTCATTCTTCTGTTGCTGATATTCTTTGATTTTATGCAAAGTAGTCCACATTGGTGGTGTTTGTCGCACTCCTCTGTCTCAAGAGATTTATATACACAATTATGATATTTCTCTCACTGATTGGCTCATATACTGAGTGGGAAAGTGATTTATTTACAAAGCACACCAGAGAGGGATCTTTTTACAGTATGCAGACTGGATGCACATGAGAACACTCGAGACCATGCTGTATGACCCAAAATACATATACATTCATACTTGGCACTTGGGATGCACCCCCTTTGGGAGTGCCCCCCCTCCATTTCTCATCCAATTTAACCCCCAATAGATTGTAAACCTTGGTCCCCAAGTTTCTTGCTTTTGGTTTCAAATGGACGGCTTTCCCTGGGGGGCCGGGTGGAGAGGGGTGGATACGATCTGAATGGAGAGTTTGGGAAGATATGATGGACAAAACCCCTCGCAGATTTCCAGGGGATGCCACCAGGTTTTAACTGGATTTGCATGGTTAGCTTCTCTAGTTTATGCCTTCTGCAAGTCATGTGATGGTTGCGCTTCGAGCTCTGTTAGGTGGGAAGCTTGATTCTGGACCGGTTAGGCAGCTCCCTCCAGATGCCATTGTAGTATCGAATCCTGGATAGAGCCTGCAGCATTGCCCCCTCTTTGGCGCTGTCTCGTCCCGATAGACAGCTTCTCTTGGATGGCATATCCTTGATTGGTTTTTCCCATCGCCTCTTTGCTGATAAATCACCAAACCTTTCTGTTTTGCGCTCAAAGAGTGACAGTCTCTCATCTGGTGGTTTATATGTGGGATGTTTTTACCCATGCATCCAAGCCCTACCATAAAACTGTGCAGTACTGGCATGGAAAACATGATGGCCAGAACTCCCCAGAGAGTGCACAGGGAAAACATGAAGAATAGGCTGCCACCCATTTTTGCCTATGTTGTGAGCACAGGAGGGCACTGCCTAAAACCACCATTGGGCCACACACAGTAGCCTGAAACTATTGGGAATGGCAATGCTGATTGCCAAAAGCAACCCAGAACTTTGGGGAATTCATTTTCTTAATAACAAAAATGGATGCAGTACCGGTGCTCACCACTATCAGAAAGCCGGCGTTTTAAAACCACCAGACTTTTGTGTAAAACTGAACAAATGAACCGAAACCAGGCCAAGGAAAGACTTGCTAAGAGGTGGATACAATGTAAAACTATATTCTGAAATGACTTGAAGGAATTAATTATTTAATGTATATATAAAAAAATAGCTGCATATAAGTTGGATTTGAATGTAGAAAACTGGGAACTAAAGTGACAGCTGAATTCTGCTTGACAACTACCCCCGACCGGAGTTGAACTGGTTCAACAACTCGTCCCAGGCCTGCTGCATCCTGCTGGCCCCACCAAAAGGAGATCACATGGCCCTGTTGATTGAAAGGGGAGTGGCAGCTGGGGACTGCAGGGAACCTAACAATGGGCCTTCTTTGGCTCAGGCAAATGTTTTATTGGGGGTCGTAAAATGGCTTCCTCTTGGGAGAAACTGGGAGGGGCAGTGCCTGTGAGAGCCAGCTGAGCTTGGGGGAAGTGGATAAACCAGTTATTCCACCATGTGATGTGGGAAGCCACACCCCTTTTTGACCAGGTTGTAATTTTAAAAAGATGGATAATTCATAGTACGGACCTGTCAAAATTATATAACTAATATCATTATTCTTGTGATTTTTCTGTGCACATTTTAAGAGGTGTTAGGACACTGTGGTATGTTCCTGGGGATAGTAGCGGAAAAAAGGTTGTTACTCCAAATGTATGCATGTTAAAAATCGGACACTTTATCATCTGTAACCCATATCCCTGGTGCACATTTGTGTAAAATCTGGAAAGGTTTAGAGGTCATTATCTGGATGAAAAGGGGAGAATTCTGTCATCAGTGGACACAACATCGTACAAAGACAGGGATCAGATGGTTTGGTGCTACAGAAAATGTTAACTGGACCTATAATATTAGAAAAATGGTACATAGATAAATGTGTTTGGGTCAGAAATAGATTTGTGTGCAATCTGACAAGGGGAGGTTCCTCTGACCATAAAACCTACAGCATCACTCTGACTCACATTTCCTTCCCCCAATCAAGGGAGAGAGGAGGAATTGGCCAGTGGTAAGTGAGAGGGGCAGGTTTAGTTATGACCAACGCACACACCCACTTTCCAAAACACATAAAAAGAGACTGCTGGGACAGGTAGAGAGATTCATTTTTCCATTTCTGCTGAGCATTTTGACGGCCGACATCCCATCCAGAGAGACCAGAGATCCAGAGAGACCAGAACTGTGCAGTGCTGAGAGCAGAACCACCCGCCGGAAGTCCCGTCCAACCTGACCAGACCGTGACGAGGCCTATTTCAAATTTATATTGCGAGTACCTGGCAGAACTGTGCAGAACCAATCTCTTAGTTAAAATAATCTAATTCAAACTATTTTAACCTAATTAGAACAGCCTCCTAGAAATCTTGTCATCTGTCATTCTAAAGCTGCAAACTGTCACCTGTCATTTTGAGTTTTACTTTAAATCTGAAAATCTACCTTTATTAAATCGTCCGTATCTCTGGAACCGTTTGTCCTAGGAACGAGATTTAACTTTCATCTGAAAGCTTACAATCTAAGCTTTCCAACAAGCCTAGAACCAACTTCCTACTTATACTATTACCGCAATCGCGATTTACGCACTCACAAAATTTACCGCGATTTGGCCTGATTTCGTCATCTGTAAAAAGATAGCCGCTTTTGCCAGAACTGCTAAAATTCGTTTGCAACCTAATAACCATCCCTGAACCATTGTTAGGGCTGACCTAAACTGATTTAAAGTGTCTACCACTCACCCTGAACCTCCTATAGGGAATTAAAAGCAATTTTAGCATTTTTCACTTCCTTGCCACCACATTACAAAGCACTCTTGCCCGTGTTTTAAAAAGCATACCTGTTGTCTAAGCTTGCTGGGGGGGGAACTGAATTCCGTATTGTATTTGATTGTATTCCTGAAGACTGTGTGTTACTTCCATCTCCTTGCATTGCATATGGGGGGGTGAATTGCCACCAGGGGAAAAGTGAACATATTATCTCTTGTGAAACCATATCAGTTTATTTTCTGCACTGCATTTATTCCACCTTGCATTTCCTTGAAACCATAAAGCATTTCAGCTCCCTCATCCTCTATACTACTTTTAAGTAACCAAATCAGTTTACCAGTAGAACATTATCCATTGTGGATCACTGTCATATTTTAAGTTTGATATCCAATATTAATGTATTATAAAAGTGTGATAGATATATAGTGTTATATTTCTCAAATAAACCTTTTAAATTTGCAAAACAGACCTACTTCTTGGCTCAGTGGGGTCAGGGGGATTCTAAGAGAGGGGTGTTATATAAGGGTTTTCATCCAGAGTACATGAACTGGACCTAAAAATATATCAATAAGGGTTTCCCTCAGCATCCCAGACTAGGCATTGACTTAGCTGTAGTGTTGAAGTGAAGCCGCTTAACATATAGAAATCTCGGACTTGATGTTAAAACCCAGAAGTCTAGTTCTTTGCCTTCGTAGGAATCCATCCCATCTCCTTTTTGATTGCCCACCGACTCATTCCTCTTCTCTCGGCTTCCTGCAACTTGGACTTTACTGAAGCTACAATAGTAGGCTCCTCCCCTTTGTCAGCTCTTTTGCCGTGATTGCTCAGAAGGACTTGCTCAACACCCACCCCAACCTCCCCTTCAATTCCCAGAAAACCAGAAGACAATGGTCACTTCCTCGCCACCCGCGCTGATCCTTCTATAAAGATGCTCCATTTTGCCCTTGACTCCCTGTTGCACAGTGCCTTGTGTTGTCTGACTAGCAATGCTCCCCCGCACATCAGCTTTCTGTTACGATCCACAGCCGTTGCACTGAGATACTGTTTGAGATGCTCAGCCAATTAATGCACACACATACATGAAAAGAAAGCCGCTTCTGACTGGCGGCTCAATAAAGATGTGAATTTACAACCCAGGGATGCAGCCTATTGACTCTGAATGGCCACCATTCAGAGTGACCTGTCACTGCTTTTGGATGCTTGCTCAATGAGAAGGGAGTCTAGGATTTTGGGAAGGGTGTGAAGACCATACTCTTCAAAGAAAAGCTTGTCAATCAAGTTTGGTTCAACCCTATTTCTTGCCCCCCTTCACTGCCTCACTCCATAGCCTGCGCCACTCTCCCTGGACTCTCCATACAAATGATGAGGCTTTCAAAATGTTGGGGTTTTGGACCAATGGCCCAACCGATGTTCTCTGTAGGAAGAATGCTGCAGTGTCTGGCTTTTCCATTGTATGGGGACACAGAGGCACGGCCTCGGTTTATACAGAACATTCCTCCCTGTTACGTTCCCTTTGCAGATTCCTCCTGGGAGAAACCACTTGTTGGCCACAGTAGAGACTTGCATTGTGGCAACTTGGAAGTCCCATTCCTCACCTAGCTTCACGTCTGCAAAGGCTGCAATCTTGGAACAGACTACCCAGTCACGAGGTACTGTTGGTGCTCGTTGTGGAGGCAACTTTACAGGGGAAAAAGGAGTACCTCCATTTATGCTTATGGGGTGGGCTGGCTGTGGATACAGTGCCAATTCAGCTCCATTACCGAGCATCAATTGTGAATTGTGGCTTACTCCCACCATGTGGGCAATGAGAATGCTGGCATTGTATTTAATTTCCTCATTCAGTATATCTACTTTCCTTTCTCCATTCACAATTAGCTGTGGAGCGTGTGAGAAACATGAGGGTATTCTCACTCCTAGCCACCCCCCCACCCCGGGATTCTCTGTTCAGGTGACCAGGGAATGGCCATTGCTTTTGGATCCTGACCCTGGCAGAGGTGAAGTGAGGGAGGATCACCTGGGTGGGGTGTCCTTGAGGATTTGGAGTGGGGTGCCCACAGGCAAGACATATCACCTTTCCCTATTGAAGACCAGCCTAACCCTTCCCGTCATTTATGGGCTATTGTAGAACCTCTCCCTTCATCTGCCCACATTGTACCTTTTGATAGTCCTGAGACAGGGAAGAGGCGAATAAGAGTAATGAACACTAAGACCTCTTTTCACCACTCTAGAACTGGGATGAGGAAGATGCCTGCAGAGTACTTGCAAGGTCAGGCATGTACCGTTAAGGACAGTCAGGCAAACCCAATTGGGAAACTACACCTGCAACCTGTCAAGTGGTTGCAGGTGTATAAAGATAGACCAATGGAACAGAAAAGGGAGTAACAGGGGGGCATGTGTGGGAGAGACCACAGGACCCTTTCCGCGAGGAGGCAGCCATTGTGGGACCTGAGGTAGAGCCAGGATGCCGGCCAACATCCCCGAGGTGTGTGATCCTCCGTGATGGAGATTGAGCACCTAGGGCTGCGAGCAAGCCGGAGAGAAAGAGGACGCTGTGCGCATCAACCCACAAGCAACAAAATTGCCGGCATATGCAGAATTCCAACCAGCATGTGATTGGGGCTTGCAGAGGCTGGAGCGCCAGCATGAGAAGCAAAAGGAGGCCACAGGAGCTGCCGGAGCAGGATGCCGAAAGACCGGCGAGTGTCGGCGAAAACCACTCAGAAGCTGGGGCGCTCATGAATAATGAAGCGCCGGATGAATGAAAGCTTCAAACCAAGAGGAGTTGGGCATATTGAATACCGAACAGACTAAAACACTGAAATTAAACATGTTGAATATTGAGCTGAAATATAACTTTACCGGCAAAGCTAATAGCTAATGAAAGTCAAAACGATAAAAGAAACCTGTGTGAAAAAGAGCAAGCGTGAA
Source organism: Ambystoma mexicanum (assembly GCF_040938575.1). NCBI lineage: Eukaryota > Metazoa > Chordata > Amphibia > Caudata > Ambystomatidae > Ambystoma > Ambystoma mexicanum. Next base: position 304,826,530 of record NC_090934.1, on the reverse strand, counting down.
GTGCAACAAAAGGTGGGGCATGAACAAGACCACCACAAAGTGAATGGCTGCGGTGCGGCAAGGCCAAAGACTCACAAGAGGTCTGTAATACGTTATGGCAAAGCCACGAGGCTAACCAGGAGAAGCCAAGAGTATAAAACTGCACTTAGAGTCTGACAAAACGGAACTAAATGCATGGGAATATGTAAGCGGGGGCAAGTGCAGTAGAACCTGTGTGGGCTGAAGAGCTTAGGCATCCTGGTTGCACGACCTGTGATGGGTGGACCATGTCATCTGACAACTGCGCCTAGACCAGTGAGCCCTGCATTGGGAAAGCCAAAGACATTGTGAAACAAACCAACTAGAAGGCACTGTAAGTGAGCTGATGATGCAAACCAGAAGGAAGGTCAGTTTGATCTAGAGCTAAGTTGAATTTTGAAAGACTAAAACAAACATTGGTTTCTATGTTGTCTTGGTGGAAGGAACCCTGAGACTAGATAAACTGTGTTGCTTTGAACTTGGGGGAAGAGAAACTTGAGGATTGCCTGGAACTGTTTGAGCGCGAGCAAGGTCATCTTAAGACTTTTGTGGAACTTTTTTGAACTTGGGGGGAAAAGCAGCTGAAAAGGAAGCTAAGAGCTGGATAAAGCTCATAACTTTGTGTTGATCACCAATTCTTTTATGATTGACTTCCCTATAAGTTGTTTAGCTTTAGTTGTGAGGGCAAGGATAGGTTTCGGATACAGACAGGCTGTTAAGTTGAACTCTTTGACACAGGCATTCCTTAGTGTCATTCAAGTAGGGAAATCCCACCTTTGCATAGGGCAATTTTGGCCTTCTACCATGCTGACCTTTGAGTTAATCAACTATTGTTTTGTGAACTTAGAATCTGTTGTCTGTGTCTTGCTTCATGCCTTCACAGAGGCGAGTTTGTTAAGGTGTGATCAATGCCTTGATTATAAAATATGATTAACGGTTATGCACAGTAGGCTTGGTGTAACAAGTACGTTTTCTTTAACTATATCTTAAACGTACATCAGGTTAACATTTAGCTTTTTAGAACTAAGCTAAGTTGTCCCAAGGACATTGTCTCATTGGGGTGAATAGACTCCATGTTAACACTTGTGACCTTAAGGAACATATCATTAATGTGGCAGGGAGGGAAACCCCTCTGAACCGGGGGTGGGAGGCCTACCAGAGAGCCATCCAGATTAAGTGGGTGGTGGCAGCAGAGAAGGCACCAATTCCTGCCTTCCAAACCTGTTCCTGCATCTTTGTATGATTACCCTGTCTCCAGCCTTGACGCATTTATTAGATACTCTCCAAAGTCTGTCTTTTTTAGAATGCATCCAAAGACCCAAACTAATCTCCAATAAAGGCACCGCCATCCATGGGACAAAAGCAGTCAAACGCGAGCAAGCTGCCTGTGAGACCCAAAGTGGAGCCATCTACTAACGCCAGAGGCACTGGCATTGTGCAACCCTGAGAGAGAACGCACAGCCCTACGCGGCAACCCGACAGATCTTTTAGAGCTTCTGGAGGGAGATGGCAAACCCATGTATGCACACAAAGACCCTCTTGACCACCAGGGATTAAAAAGGGATTACAAACCGCCCTCCCAAGAGAGACTTACCGGGGGATCCACACCAAGCAGGGACCCAGAACATGAGCTGGAGCTCTGGACAATCTACGCTGCCATCTTTGCCCCGTGGAGCAAATTGGCAGGGCTTATTTCCCTTTTCAGGATTTTCTCTTGCACGTATGTGCCCTGAGTGGGGAAGAACAGGATGGGTTGCCCAAGGAGGGGTGGCCAATCCTCATATGGGCAGGCATATTTAAGCAGGGGATCGGAAGACCAAAGTGTCGATTTTCTTTGGTGAGGCCAGAGGTGGCGGATGACCAAGAGCCCCACAGGAGGAAGGAGGAAACAGCGGCTTGTGGAGGAGACTTGTCGAGCAGGTTGTGCATTGGCTTTGGAGTGGAAGTGGTACTGCAGTGTGAGTAGAATGATAAGTGTAAGGAGTGAATGTGAATGGAATGGTATATGTTGAAGGGGGTGTTTTTGAGTAGCTGAGGGAGACAACTTGTAAGCAGGGGAGAGTATGAGGGTGGAGAAGGGTAGTTGGAAGTGGGAGTAGGAGCAGAGGTAACATCACAGGTTGGAGGCGAGAACTAGGAGGGGTGAAACATCAGAGGGACAGAAGATTGGTTGGAGGGGGAAGGGGAGCTAGTGAGGGTAGAAGAGAAGAAGTGCGCATGAACCAGGCTGCATCCAACAGAGAATGTGCAAGGCACTATCCCAATCCCCCACTAGAATGCACGTTTTGGATGGGGACAGTTGCGAAGTCCCTAAGGGGTGTTAGATAGCTGGCACTTGGGGAACCCCCCTGTAGCATAAGTCAGTGATTAGACATTAGGGGTCAACCTTCGGTACCATTTACCAGGAGTTACGGATGCCTGGGTTAGGGAGAAGGGCCATAAAGATGAGAGCGAAGAATCATAAAAGGCCTTGAACTGTCTCTAATACCGAGTGATTCCTGTGCCACCTGTGACAGTAACTCTGTATTATTCTGCTGTATGTCTTTAATGTATTGGGATAATTATAGGTACTCTCATGGGTATTGGTCAGAGGCGCTGTTTACAAAGGGGCGGTGGGGGGAAAGGAGAATGGAAGCTTACTCATGGTCGTTGGGTATATGTTAGTGTAGACTTCAAACATAGCTCGTAGGGTAAATATGCGGATACGTTTTTCCTTTTGTTGCCTGCTTTGGGCATTTTAGGTTGTATGCCATTTCAGGAGGTACTATGTAGCTGTTTACATCTCACCAATGCATTAGTGTAGGAGTGTCTGCACATTACCGACCTGCATACATGATATATGTGCATTTAGTGATGCTGCATGTCTGGTGATTTGCATGGGTGCATTTTATGGTGCATAGGTATTTGCAGAGCGCTCATATTTTCCCATGGTCCTGTGTGAGAAGTCCAGTGTCCTGCTTTTTTTCCATTTACATTCTGGGACTTGTAGTTTTTCTAAGATTGAAGTGAGAAATGCTACACGTCCCAGAATTCAAAGCAAAAACAGGACTGGGCAGCCTTCTCGCCATGACAATGGGAACCTTGAGAACTCTGGTATTTGTAATGTTTATGGAGCCTCTGGTGTGCATGTGCCAGAGGTGCACAAAGCTGTGTCTGACTGTTGACTTTGCTTGTTGTGGTTTGGAAATAGTCATGGGTGTTAGGATGTCTTGACTACTTGGTTGGTCATACAGTTCCATTGCTGGGGGTGGTTGCACTGGTTTGGTTTCCTCGATGGATAATGGAAGGCTGTCCTACACTCACACGGCTGGCCCCAACCCTGGAGGCTGTGTGACATTATTCAGTGGAGTTTGTTACTCTTGTTTTAGTGTTGTTGAGGTGTGGGCATTCTAGGCCTGCATGCCCAGACTCTGCACTTAGTGATATGATAGTCATTTATAATGCACCTTTACACAAGTATTTCTAGGCACGACAAGACAAGGGAGGGAAGAAAGAGGACATGACAAGCGATCTTACTAGGCCTTGTCATTCAGATCATGTAAGTGCAACAACGTAAAGTGCAGGGCAGTGGGAGGAGGGGGAAGTGCCAGGGAGATGGAAGGGTAAGTGCAATCAGGGCAGCATTGCTCTGAGTAAGTGCAGATAGGGCAGCGCGACTCTGGGTAAGTGAAAGGAGGCAGTGGGACTGTGGGGTTAGTTACAGCCCCTAAGTGCGTGGTGGGCACAGAGGCTGTGCAGGGGAGACTGATCATGATGGAACCTTGTACCCAGTAAGACTGAGGGTAGCCAAGCAACCGGTCGGTGCAGCAGACGGGTAGATCAGCAGGGGAGAGTGAGAGAGAAAGCAGAGGAGAACAGGAAGGTCTTGAGCTGCTTCTGGAACTTCAGGTGGTGTGGCTTAGGTTTGAAAGGGGCAAGGAGGCCATTCTATAGGGAGGCTTCTACATAGGAGATGGGTCTACCCCCCACTCTGTCTGGAGAAGCGTCTGACCCTCAGAGTTTGAGGTAGCCGAGCGAAGGGCACGAGAGTGAAGGTATTTTGTAATAGAGAGTTGCATGTAGTGTGGGCCCCGGCCCCAGAAAGCCTTGTGGACGATGCAGAGGGTCTTAAACTTCACACTTGCAGCCACCAGAAGCCAGTGGAGAGATTTCAGGGCTGGAGAGATATGGTCCCTGGGCTTGAGGCTGAGGACAAGTCCAAGGCCATGTTTTGCAGTCCTGTTCTGGATTAGTTGCTGAGGGCGGAGAGTACAGGAAGGCAGATTGATCAAGAGGCTGTTGCAGTAGTGGAGCCTATCTAAAACCAGGACTCTGGAGACAGTGAGCTTCTGGGGGGGGGGGGGAGTGAGAAAAGGAAGAATACCTCGGAGGAGGTGCAGCTAGTAGTGGGCCTTCTTGCAAGGTCTGTGATGTGAGGAGAGAAGGAGATAGTGGAGTCGAAGATGACACTGTTTTTAGCCTCACAGGAAGGCGAAGGAAGAGGGCCCAAGAAGGCCGACCAAAGTGAGCGGGGGAAAGTGGGAGAAGAGGTCCACTGAGAAGGATCTACATCTTACTGGCATTAAGGCACAGATCGTTGGAGGCACATCAATCCTAAATCACGGATAGACAGTCGGGAATGAGCGAGAGAGGAGAGGTGGCTGAGGGGAGCCTGAAGGAGAACAGAGTGTCATCTGCATAACATTGAAAGTTAGAGGAGAATGTAAGAATGTAGAGATCAAGTGGGCCAAAGGTGCCAAGAACACATTGAAACCAGGGTCTGAGGATAGAGTCTTGGGGAACATCACATGTGGAGAGAGAGGTGGTGGAGACCAACAACCCAAGTTAGACCTGGGAAAGTCGGTCCAGGAAGGTGGTCAACCACTCCAGTACCTGATCTGCCATGCCAAGGTTCTCAGTCGTTTCATCAGAATAGCGTGATTGACCGTGTCGAAAGCAGAGGAAAGGTCGAGGAGGATGAGGACAGAATAAAGGTTGGAATCCGATGTTAAGGAGAGCCGTTTCTGTGTCTCTGGCTGTTTTGAAGCCATGATGGTCATGGAGACAACCAACAATTTCAGTGTGGAGAGTAAGCGGGGAGATGGGCAGCTTTTCTAAGAGTTTGCCCAGGAAAGGAGTGATCGAAATCTGGCTATAGTTTGCCAAACAGGTAGGATCGGCAGAAGGCTTTTTAAGGAGGGGGTGCACAAGGTGCAGTGAGTTGCTGCTTGGCAACTGTTGGGGAGAATTATCTTTGCTCTGCTAATTCCCTTCAACCTTAGAGACCCCCCCTGCTATTTGCTGGATTTAGGATTTTTGTTATTTTAACCCTGGAATGGGTGAGACTGTTTCTCACTCTCATGTGTTTTTACCTGATTTGGATTTTGTTTTTTGGAGTCTGATAAACTCCATAGGCATCTGCTCTTTGTATGGTGATACACAGTACTTTCAGTGCAGTGTCACTGAGAAATCCTTTAGATTTCTCTTAAGGTATAAATACCTTTTCTTGGGTGAACTACAGTTCCTAAGAACAGTAAAGTGAAATTGACTTTACTTAACTTTTCTCTTTGTGGGTCCAGCACACACCATCTTAAGTGGAGTGCTGGGGGGTTACTTAGTAGATCCTTATCCTACATTCTCAAGAAACATTTTTGTTACCCCCCTACTTTAGATGGCTGATGGCAGGGGTTTACTTTTTCCTACCATTGTTACTTTTTACCGCAGGCTGAACCCTCAGCTGCAGTACATCACCCATGGGTGACCATTTTGTGAAAATGGACCCTGTCTTTTTTCACCATTTTGTTTGTGAGGTCTTTCTTTGGTTTTACTGTGCGTTGAGACGGGTTTCAGCCCTTTGTCTTGCCTTTGGCGGGCTACAGCCCTGAAGCCTGCCTCTAGCTCCAGTGTGTCTGGAAGGACAGGATGTGAGAGATGGTCCCTAAACTCTAGAAATTCCAGAATGTAACTACTCCTGATTGGCTGGCTGTCCTTTCAGGACTCAGCTATGTGATTGAGAGCCTAGGACATGCCTGAATGGGAGAGACCTGCTTAAAAGGCGAGGGTTTTGGGACTACAGGCAGAGTCGGCCACTGGGAGAAACACCCGACGAAGAAACCTTGAACACAGCTTGCCAAAACCTCCTGGACCTTCCAATTGCCCGGCAAAGCCCTGCTGCTCTGCTGACCTCCTTTTTCACCTAGACAAAGAAGCTCCAGACAGAACGACTTCTCCCCTTGGGTTAGTGGGACCAACTAACCCCAAGACTAACTCCACTGGACCACCATCCCTGACTTGCTGTGCCTCTGTTGCTGCAGGAGCCCAATGCCAGGTGTCGAGTGTCCGTAGTCGAGTGCAATGTCCTCCATGGAACGAATCCCACTAGAAGCTACAGGAGCCACCTAAGGACCCTCCAGAAGCAGGACTTCCAGACCAAGAGTCCCCTCAACAGAGTGCAGGACCGAGGGAGGGAAGGAAGTCCAACCAGTGTCAGAGATCTGCATCGATGCTGTTTGCTAAGCTCTGAAACCGTGCAGTGCCGCTGAACCGAACAGAGACCGTAGCTGCCGATGACCTGAGTACTGCCGCAGGAGCCCTCCCGACGTCCTCCCTCTTGTCCCCACAACTGAGGCTCGGGAGCTAGGGTCTGCACCGCTGTAGCAAGACTGAATCCAGTTGGACCACTCTTCTAACCAGAGGTACTGTTTCGGCTTTGGGTACTTACCCAATTGCCTTTAGCCGCGCTTTTGTCACTGAGGAATTGCATTGGCTTACCCTTTTCAAGTTGATTTTAACTCCCTTCTCACAGCTTGTGAACCTACGAGTGATTTTTCTGAACTCTCTAACTTTGTGCAAGACTTTTACCAAAGAAGTGCATCAGATCCATAGACTGTGTCCAAATGACTTTGGCTGTCCTGGCTCCCTAAAGGCACTCTTCTAAATCCATGGACTTTGATACGGTTGGTCCCTCATAGGTGGTAGTTTGTGTATACTGGTACTGCTGGGAAAGGCTTATATAGACTTCATTGGAGGATTCAACTGTCCTCAATTAATGAGAAATGTTTCTAAACTTTTTACTTCCCTAACCCTTTTGTTTCTGCAACTCCGAGCCTACAAAAGTGTATCAGTGTGATATATAAATGCAAATACTATCCTTATGATTGAAGTCACGTCTGGGTGTAGGAGTAGTGTATGAAGCATATCCAAAGATTATCCATTGGCTTTATTTGACTCTGAAAAGTAATTTTAAAGTGTAGTTGAATTTTTACAACGAATTGCCTTTTTAAAAGGATGCTTATTCAAACTGACCGTAAATAATTATTTATAAAGGAAATTGTGTTACTTTGCTACTTGTATTTATGAATTTCAATTGTACAGCTTTACAGCTCACATTTACCGTTCTTGAGATAGGCCTGGCTGCTCAGTCACACTACCAACATGTGTAGTACAGACCTATACCAAAGGGTGGGTTACTTGATACCAAGCAGATCAGTGTTGTGTAGTCTCACACAGCAGGGGCGTTACTAGGTCTGGAAATTATCAGATGCTACACTAATGTTGGGACTGTCGAGACTCTGGGCTAGCTAGAATCTTGGTTGTAGCTGCTGAGCTTCTATCCAGGACTACAACCAAAAGACCCGGGGCTATAGCTCCCTCAGCCCCCACCCCTCAGCAACGCCTGTCACACAGTGTGACTGTACCAATTCTTGCCTAACAGAGACCTGTGGTCCCCGTGCCTGTTTCAACCGATGTGCTGGAGAGTGTTTGTGCAGAGAAGCATTTCTTGTGGGTTCTTATTTGTGTTTGTCCGGTCCTTGGTGTATATGTAGCTATGGTGACCAGTTTGGATGTGTGAGTGCTTGTGATAGGTTTGTGTGATGGTTTAAAGGGAAGGGAGAGGTAGTGTTTGGCTGAATAATATCGTGTTCCATCTATGAATGTTCATGCAAGTGTGTGACTGACAGCTCAGTAGAATGCTGACGAGTGTTGTGTTCTCATTGCATCAGTTGCGGGCCTGAGCTGCAGTGCGCGAGGATGGCCTATATATAGCTTAAGTGCAACTGGAACCATAAAGCAACCCTACATATGTAGAATAAAGCTGCCTGGACTTACCTGGCAATGAGGCTCGCAGCTGGTCTGTGTCTAGCCCACTGTTCATCCTCTTTTGATTACTACATCCTGCTACCTATCCCAGACCCCCACCCTCATCTCTTTGCACGTACTTGTAGCACCCTAGGGGTGTCCCCTTGTACATCATTCAGATTCTAGCCAGCTCTGCTCATGCTTGATCAATCCCATGCATACATGTTTGCCACTTCAGCATGTTATGTTGCATATCATCAGAGGGTGTATGTTCCTGTGGGTAGCCATCTACATTCTCAGATGAGTGCTTCCTTGCAAGCGTCAACATGTATGCAGTATTTGGACCCAAATAGTGGCTGGGATGACTTAACTAATGATGCTGTGTAGATCAGTTCCTTGCGTTTCAAGTGCCGGCAACGAATCAGATTTTCATTGATGGCCATTGCGAGGATGACTTTCCAGTTACTACACCTGCAGTGACGTTTCACGAGCACATGTGCATACGTCATAGCAAGCATTCAATGTGGTGGTAGATATGCAGCACCTGCTGTTATGGTCCTTGGCAAACCACGAACTTTCGTTTCTCCATAGTTGCCCATCGTTTCTCCGTGATTTATTACCCTAGTTTTCCTCTGTGGACTGCCCATTTCCTGCAATTTTCAAGTGGACCCTTCATAGCCCCCAACCGTACACAAATGGTGTGTTCTTTGGATCCAGGGAGTGAAGGGAAGATGATGTATGCACTTCTGCTAAAGGCGCTGTGCGATTTCTACATGTATGACGGTAGCTTGTTCTGTGGGAAGGAAGCTTGCTCTGTTCTTGCCTATTCTCTGTATGCTTGGTATTCAGTGTTCCCTGCTCCTTGCGCTGTGGCCTTTGGCACTGTGGATTGTGCAGTCCTGTAGGCATGCAGAACATGTGTAAGGTAGGTTAAAAATCTCGGTCTGGGCCGCGACAGTATTAGGAAGGCTGTGGGAGGCCCCCTATTGAGAATGAACATGGGCCAAATACCCTGTTCTATGGACTTTCTTCCGCTCTGGACTCCTTACTCACTGATCTTGGAGAGGCAGAGCTTCACCTCACCGATGAGGCCCACCACATATCTGGGGTTGCTGTTAGTACTCTTGTTCAGAAGAGAATTTCCTCGTATTTCGGTGCTGGACTGCCCAAATGGGTGGGACCAAACTGATATGGGCATTTCTCCTCTGTGAAAGGGACTGGGAGCTAAAAGGTGGGTGTAGACCCTCCCGAGTGGGCACCTTCCTGAATAACAGGTTATTTTGCCTTAGTTCTCGATAGAGGGGCTCCCAGGCCTCGTTTTGTACAGTCCTCGACAGTAGTCTTTCCATTTTACCCCTTTATGGTCCACCTTAACTGCTGCGTCAAGTCGTGCATAGAAAATTCAGAAAGTGGGCCGCCTCCTGAACTAAAACCATTGCAAGTTGTTGGGTCACGCTGCAGTTTTGTCTAGAATCCAATACTGTATATCGGTCTGTTTGCAATTGGTATAAAAGCACTAAAGAAGCTGCAGGCCAGGCGAACCGTCTTTCTGCTGAGCAGGTGATCCTATCTCAAAGGCCCGGAACTTCTGAAAGGCCTGCACAGTTGCAGTCCATGGGCATCTGCAAGCTCCTGCACAGGCTGGGCAAATGATCCATGACCTGGCCCCGTGTAGGTCTCGGGTCTTGCGGATTGGTCCTAGTCTGGACCCTGTGGTCCAGCTCTGCTGCCAAGTTGCGCTAAAATAGCTGTTAGGAAGGGTTGGGGGTGTCGGCATTTGGAATGCCCTTCGTAGCAAGATTCCGATCATTTCATCATTGCTGCTCCTTGTTCCGACTAAAACATCTGTTTGCGAAGGAGCAACGTGTCAGAAATATGCTTTGCCCAAGGGCTGTGGCTGTAGCTCTTTTAAATATGATTTTGATGTTATTTTATTAATAGAATTTGAATATTTCGTATTGTTTAATGCAACCCTTTGAAGCTAATGTTGTTTGAAATGGTTGCACCTAATAAATATTTGTAGTACTTCCACTCCTCATGCTGCACTGCACCTGCCGGGGTTTATGTTTCTCTTGTGTGTATGGGAAGGTTGCACTGCTCTTAGCATGTTGTGTTCTTTCTCTGCGTGTGGTAAGATCTTGCACCTGTTTTTTTGTGTCTGAGGGAAGCTTTCGTGGCTGATGTCCTTGCTGGACGTAATTTGTGTGCGAGGGAAGCTTGCACCCCTCCTGCAGACTGTTTGACCTCTATTGTGTGCAAGAAACCTGCCCTGTCTGCAGCTGTTCTGTATAGTTGAGGGGGGGGGGGGCGCATACACTGCTGCTGTCGCCTATGCCGCCCCCCCTCCCTCAGTGCGAAGGAAGCTTGCACTGCATCTCCTTTGATGAATGGACGGTATCCGTGTGCAGCTCTGCCACGTGCCTTCCCGAGCTCTAAATTGGAATCAAATAAATAACATTCTTCTCGTCCCTTTCCTGACCGAATTAAATCTTCACGCAGGGTTTCACCTTAATTACTTCTGCAGACAGCCGGGGCCTTTTTATATCGCGCTGGCGTCGTTATCTCCTGCTCGCTGGCACCGTGGACACGATTAGGCGCATCCTGGGCTAATTTCATGCTGTCTGATCATGGAGGCTTACAAATGGCCGAACAAGCCATGATCACACCGCCAGCAGGTGACGGCTCCCCAGGCCCGCATCAACGCCTTAACCAACACCTCCACCAACCAGAATCAGCCTAGGCCAGTGTTAGTCAAACTTCTTTTATGCCAAAGCGCCCCCCCCCCCCCCCGGAGTAAAAATATTGCTGCTGTGGCCCCCAGATGTCATATTTTCTATTAGTCAGTCACATACTCCCTTTTGGAAGAGCCTCCTCCCTGCCCCCAACACCCTTTGGGCATCCCCAGGGGGGTCAGCCCCACAGTTTGAAGACCACTGGCCTAGGCCCTTAAGGAGCCATCTTTTCTTTCCCCGTCCCTTCCTGCTCCGGCTGAATGCATTTCTTTTTTAATATAAAAAAATAGTTTTGAACAAAACTTTTCACGCTCCCAATTACATGCAATTCATAAGTTTTAAAACCTCATTGAACTTTCTTTCCAAAATGTCCATTAAAGTCTGAGCAAGTTGATGCCCAACCAATCTAGAAATGTCCTGTTCTTAAAATACAAGGATGTTGTACAAACCTTCCTAAAAACAAACTTGGATTAGCTAAACCTTTTCCCTCTGTTATTAGATTTTTAGGTTTCAATAAAACGAATCGCCTCACTGATAAAGATAAAGAGCTTTCGTTTTACTACTTGGAAACATCTCTGTGTGCTCCCAAAAGATTCATACTATAGGGCATTACTAATCCCCTTCACGTTTTATCCGGAAATTGAATAATATGAGGTTGGGGAGCGATATGTCTAGGATTTGTTTTTATATACCGTACCCAGAAATGTTGTTTTGAAAAGAATCCCACTTGCTTGCAATGCCTTGTCGTGGCCGTAGTCGTTAGCACTTTATTATTGGGGAGCGATTTCCCACCGGATATCATTGAAACAGCTTTTGATAGCATCCACAAATTCTTTAATTTCTAGGAAACTTTCATTTTCGTAGTTTCACGTAGTAAATCCAGCAGTGTCTGGTAAAACGAGCTTGATTTTTAAATAAAGCACAGCGCTTCTGGTAAAGGTAATGCTGGGTGTCAAAGGAGGTCCCCTAATTTATAGCATTCCTATGTGTATAACATGGTCTCTGCACCATACGCGGTGCATGGTTCTGCCTGTATGCCAGTAAAAGCAGAGATAGAGAAGGCCCCATAGGCATTGTCAAATCCTCTGAAGGCAGTCATTAAAGGGTTCACTTTTCTAACTGTCCTTTACTTTATTCTCTAAACGTTTCTCTCATGCCAACAATAATCCAAGATAGTCAATGTCTCTTGCATTTTTCATGCAGCTTCCAAACGAAGTTGACTTTGTGTTTCCTTGTGGAGAATGGCATAACCTGGATTTAGAATGATCCAGTGCACACAAATGATCTAGGGAGGTCCACCATTTAAAAGTTAAACCAAGGAGCCAGAATACACCATTGTTTAGGTCAGTGTTGCATCTTCGCTGTTAGTAAAACCTCCTTGGCTGTTAGGAAAGATTTCGTAATTGTGGGTAATTTTCCTTCCATGTGGCAACCACTAAACTTTTTGCTGTTTTTCACCTTGATCTCGACTTTGCCAGAGAAGTGCAGCCTTCTGCCGCACTCCTCTGGGCTTTCGCTCCATTCTTACGGGGAAACTGACATGCCCTTAAGACAGTCAGTACCGGGAAACGCTGTTTTCCGTAGTTTCTTTTATCATGTTGCGGCTTTCGTGCAACATGACACAAGAGGGCACTGTAAGCTAAGTTACTGCTCTCTTGGGTCTTAAGCCTTCTACAGGCCCTAGATACTCTTTTTGGATTGTAACTGATCGGTGCAAGTGATTCACGGACGGGAATGGTGGCAGCGATCGTTTCTTGTGTTTTGAGCTCCTTTTGGCGTTTTAAGCGCGTTTCCCGCGCTTAGCCCAAAATGGTGGCCTGGCTCCCAAAATGGCCAGACCACGAGGCTCCTTTGTCCTGTCCGCTGACCGTCTTGCTCCCTTCACCTTCCCCAGGTCGAGCCGACCCGGGGCCTTCCTTATTTGGGCATGTACTTTCCCGCGAAACACGGATGCTTTCGCGGGCTTCTACAGGCCTTGTGTGTGCTTCCAGGATGTGGGCTGGGATGTCTGGTCCCAATACACATCCTGGGTGCCAGAGAGTCTAGGGTGGTGTGAATGCCTGGGACCACCGTGGTCCGTGATAGGTCCACGTATGGTGTGAGTGTTGATGAGCGGATCTCCCATTGGGTCCCCTCCGTTTTGGCGCGAAGGGAACCGTGGATAAGAGGGGGCTGGAAACACCACTACCATGTCGATCTCCTGAGTTCTCACGAACAAAGGAATACAGGAGCCAAGTATCCTGCAACCAAGAGGCTGAACCGAGGAATCGCTGGTGACCCGCTGAAGGACTGCTCCTCTGTACTGCTGTCGCCTTGTGAAACCCTTTTTACCTCTGATCGAACCAGAAGGCCTGTACTGGTACTTCGACCCTTGGAATAGCGGGGACAGCTATTCTCGGCATCTTCACCATCTCCTGCTCGTAAGCCTTCGGAAGTGTCTCTGGGCCATCCAGCAGACTGACCAGCCTACACAGGAGTCTTGCTCTGTAACCGCCGCCAGGTTGTGTAGTATTTTGAGTCCTTGTCACTCTCACACGATTCGTACACTTGGCGTTCCCAGGTCTGAAGTGAGTAGTGTACATTTGGCTGAGATACACACGGCCGCTCCGTTGCCCTGCTGTGGTAACAAACTGTGCGGGTTCACTTCGTTTGGGACATCTTTAACTCAACTCTGCTGCTGCAGAATCTACACGACGAGACGTCCCCTGCTCTCCTGAACCTGCCAGCGACTGAAACTGACGCGGAGAAGCCTGGGTCTGCTTGCATCGGGGACCGGTGAGTAGCATAGCTAGGAACTGGTCGCCCTCCTGCAGGAGCCCATAGCTTTTCCCCGCTGTGTCAAAACAGCACGCCTTTCCGTACTCGCGCTCTGCTTCTGCCCACAGTGGAGGCTGCGCTTGAGTCGCAGAACTCTGTTCTTCTTCATTTGTGCACTAAACTGAACTGCCTGATTCCCTCGAAGAGACTCCCCTTTTTGCCCGTTGGCACCAGCGTGTGCAGGTACTTTTGAGCACAAGGCTCCACTCTTCGTAGGGCTCGGACTTCCTTTTAGTTAGGTGCCTCTGAAGGCGGACTGGGTCTAAGCATTATTTTGCACTGCCTGTTTTCCTTCCCTTTTAGGTGGACTACACATTTCGTGCATCTAACGCTATAGACTTGTTTGTATTTGTATATATATTGTATTGGTATGGTATGTGTTGGTTTACTAGAGTTGTATTGTGATTTCTCGCTACGGTCATTGTTTTAAAGGCCTTGGAATAAATGTGTATATATTTTTAATATAACACCTGTTTGGAGTAGTTTGTAAGTGTCCTTGCTTTGTGTGCTCATTGCGGGCTTTCAGTCACCCTCACCCCTCTTGAGACCTAGTCTTGACTGCCGCGATCGCTACCCTGATTGGTCTGGCTTGTCCAGAGGTTACCCTGTTCCAAGTAATTAGGTTGGCCTTCTGAACGTCTGTGCCACCAGGACAGAGTTCAGAAATCCGTCTTAACAGCTGTCGAATCTTAAACTGACAATGGTACCCTGGTGAACCTTTATCACAAATTCAAGAGGCCCTGGTCTGTTCCTCACCCTTTTAGTTTCCTCCCCAGCCTTCTTCAGTCCACATGATTGAAAGCTGCTGGGTAGTCTGGAAAGGCAGCCTAACCTGGAGGGCTGCGCGTTCTCAATGCACTTCTACTCAAAAGATGAAAGACCAAGCTGTTCTAATGACTGATAGCCCCTTTCTAAATCCCATCTGCATTGGGGAAAGCTGATGTCATTCCTGTACCCACTTAAGTAGATCTTTTAACAATGAGTCAAATGCATTGTTGCTTATCTTTATTGTATTGTGACTTTGTTTTGTAGTATTATTGCTTTAATTATATTTAAATCTTCAGAATTGATTTTTGTATCAAGTTTTAAAACATTTTCTGGCTAGACATCGAAGTGCATGTCAAGATTTATCGTAACGGTTCTTGCTGCCATCAAATTCCTAAAAATGTATTCTAGTTACGGTAGAGGACCTAGAATCAGGAAATTCTATATAATCAATGTTGGAAGTTTGCAGAACATGCAATGGTGGAATTTCTTGAAATACAGCAATCATGTTCCTCCTGTTTTATGGCCACTCAGTACCTTCCTTGAAAATCTCTTCCATGTGTAGAATGAGTTTATTTCCGAATCCCTTCTGCTGATTGAAGAAACTTCCCACACATACCCAGATTCTGATCAAGAAGAAGCGAGGGAGAGCAGTCCAAATCTCTGGAATCCACATTTCAAGTGCGAGGAAATAAACTAGGTTCTACTAACGTGTCTTATAGTATTTGTCATGTGTATCTGAAAGGCACAGGGAACCCCACTTTCTAGATTAGGGCATTAGCGGAACCGTTCATCTCAGAAAGAAAATCCAGAGGATACAATTTGAAAATGCCATATTAAGGGTTTTATTATACCTAATACATTTATTACTGTGTGAGTTTAATCACAATTTAATCTGCATTTATGCATTTATTTATTTAAAATAGCAGGAATAAATTTAAAAACACCATAATTCCATCATAGGATCATAGATTTCACTCGTATTCGCTACTGAAACTGTGGCTTTATCGTCTCCAGTGCCATATTGGTTCAGTTATATTTGGCCAATGTCAAGTGAAAAATCAAATGAAGGAGTAACGGGTGTATGTTTAGTTTGAATAAGTAATTTATTGCAAATTCTGTGGATGGATTCAAACTCGGACCCATGCTGTTGGATTTCAGAGGCTAGTTTATTGTCCAGCTTTGCTAAGTGTCTTCATACCAGATGAAATGCCTTCAGTGCAGACTGAGCAGGCTTAATGCAAGAAATCGCACTTTCTGGCTCCTCCTTCGTAAGTAATGCAGAAGTTAATGATAAATGATTATTATTACGTGCGTTGCTCTCCAGGACTAATGATATGTGAAGCATTTTCTTCTTGAATAGCTCGTTCCATCTTCACACATGGTAGACAAAGGCTAGCTACAAATCTGTTAGTTTGTTCCTTATACAATTTCACACCGTTCCAGCAATCTGCACCAGATTTTGCATAGTTACCGGTTAGAACCCACCGGACATAACTAGCTATGTATTATTTGTATTATCGCCCCTTCCCCAGATTGCAGCCCCTTCACACAGATGGTTGCTTGAAATCAGCAAAAAATAAATGTGGTTGTAGAAAGACCGAACAAATCTCGCAAAGGAACACAGCTCCTTGAAAACCATGTTTCAAGGCTCTAGGATGCACAGTTTGAGATATTTGCCATGCGCCGCACCAGGGTGAGGCGACTGGTGGAGAGAGTACACAGAAGGTCCCAGTATGTTGCAGCACGCCAACTCGCGCCACCACCCCATGTCTGCTCCGGGGACTGTCGGCCAGCCACACACACCCATTCTAAGTGCAGTTTACTTCAGAGTGTAAAGCACATCAAGCGAAAAGCGACTTGGGAAAGCGACCTACAGGATCATTGATTTTCAACAATTGATCAGTGACAGACATGATGTCTACAGAACCCCTGCACAGTACGAGTACTTTTTGCTAGTGTGTGAATATAGGGCTTAATTGAGCCACGCACACACCAGTATTTATTACATCAGTTGAAAGCAAATGCAAGCTCCTGGATTCCTTTTGGAGACTAGAACACAGTCACCAACCTATCACTTGCGTCATTAGCCTCCCTTGTTGTAACCTTTCAAATGATTGTTGAAACTGAACGTTTTTTAAAAATAAGAAGTCAGGTTTTCTGTTTCTGTAGAATCCAAAGTATCTTTAGCAACCGGAAATGGCTCGTCACAAATGTTATTTAGCGAAGCCGAGGTGACAGCTTTGTCAAGACTGCAAGAGCTAGTGTTTTTTTGTTTAGTTTTGTCTTCATTCTTGCTCCTGTACATTGTAAAGCTTGGAGAGTGCATGTCAGTTCGAAGAACACAGATCACGCCAATTATGTGAAATAAAATGAGCACTAGAGCCTCACTTTAAGGTGATGAATAATAAACCACGTCACAAATGGACCTCCACTGCAGTTAACCAACAGCTGCAACCGGACCGCCTCGGGGCAAGCAGCAAACCAGCGCTGCCTGGGGAACCGTAATGTGGGGGAGACCGGTGGCTCTGCGAGTCCGCTGCTCCTGCCCAAACAGCCTGCTCTCCCAGTCGACTCCGGTAGTGGGTGATAAGCGTTCAGCTCTGCCATGACCTCACCGCCACTATGCTTCTCCGTGAGCAGGAGCCCAAATATCTGGCTCGAGCCACCTGCGCAGACAGATTCCAGTAGTTGTGGGATCAGCATTCTGCTCTGCCTTGAACTCACTGGCCACTACAAATGGTAATGTGTAGTGTGGCATACATGGGGTACGATTTTATAGGCTTGTGTGCATGTGAAAAAGGAGTTTTCTCATGCGCAATTCACTATGCATAGGTAAAGCAAGAAAAGCACTTATCAACAAAAAGAATGTGGTTGTGTGTAATACACATTGTATTTGTTTAAAAGAACTTGGTGAAAAAATGTTGCGCTCGATTTAAAAAAAAAAAAAAAAAAAAATATATATATATACTCACTTGCATGTTGTAAGTTAAACTTGCCCACTTGCATATTTCTTGTGAAAATCACACTACAGGAAAATACCTCTCGGGGAAATCACAGGGGCTGGAGGCTCAAACAGGCGCCACAAGGTTAGGTGGGTCATATTAAAGGCACTACTCACCAGGACCCACGCTGTACGCACTCGCCTTTGAATATTACTTGATCCCGGTGAGTGTCGTTGACCAGAGGCCTCCTAATCTTCTTGGTCTGATTTAATAGCCTATTTGGTTGCCCCCTAGACCCGCTTGCCCCCTTCCCACCTCCCTCCCCTAGCTCGCTCTCCCCTTCCGCATCTCCAGATCCTCCCACCTCCCAGCCTGCCCACTGTCCCCAATTGGTTCCCTGCTGGGTCTTAACTGACCTTCCCTGGGCAGCCCTCTGCCCAGCAGCCCCTGTGGCTAAGGTTCCCAAGTCAAAGGGCAGCTCCGGATCGTGTCTGCAGGTGTCAGCAGGGGAAGCCAGTGGTAAACCGTCAACCAGCAGCAGCTAGTAAGGTAGGAGAGGCCAGAGTGTGGAGTAGAGCAATCACTTTACTCTGAAAGCCCTACCACACCACATAACAGAACTTCAAACATTGTAACAGTATTAGTAGCTTGTACCTCTAAAATAGTACTGTGATTATTAAACTGTGCCGTGCCTATAACAGGGTTTAGGCTCAAACTCAAATTGCATTGTTAGATGTAGGCCTTTCTCCCACTATACAGGACACCTAGCTCTAGCTGTGTTCAAGCTTGTAATCAAATTGAATTTTTAGGGGTAGGTCTTTCTACCACCACGCAACCTGGTATTCGGGACCGCATCGCCAAAGATGCATCTGGTTTAGAAATCCAAAACCCAGAGAGGCTTCCGGAATATCTCGAGGGATTCTGAAAAAGATAGGTTATGGGGAAATACTAGCACATCCAGCCATTGCCCTTAGTCAATAGGTGCAGACCTTCAAAGGAAAAATGAACTAACTTCTACCAATCCCCTCCTCCCTTCACAAGAGCTGCAGCATTTAAGGAGAAAAATACTTCCTTACCCCTTTCCGAAAGGGTGAAACGATTTTGTACACTTGAGAGAACTTACTAGAGGTTTTCCTGTGCCTTGTGGTAATGTTTCAACACCGGAAACCCCAGTGGTAGACGTGTACCAAAAAAAAAAGGTTGTGTAACTGTGGTAACAGCAGGGGAGAGGGTAGGTGGAAGCATAGTACAATATATGGACAGTGCTGTTGCCAGGGCATTTCAATAGGCTAAGGGACTAGTAACTAAGGCTCCTATTATAACTTTACACTTGCACAGGGACATGAATGGACAAATCCTCTATATAGAATAGTGAATATGGTCGTAAAAGTAGAAGAATGATGATCAGAAAAAAATTAAGTAGTGGAACACCACTCCCACCCGTTCCACCTCACTTCGATCACTGGGAAACCCACAAAATGAACTTCTGTGCAGGGGGACCGCCAGGAGCAAGGCAGGAGCAGAGCAGCAGGCAAATACCGGCTCCTGCACAGGGAAAAAACTGAAAGCAATCCAAAGTGCCAGCAAACCTTTTGAAAACTTCCCGCCGCTGGCTTGGAATAGGAAGCCAATTAACCAATACATTCAATGGCAGGATGGGTGAGTGTCAATCTAATTGTAAAACCAACAGTCTCTCTGAGCTGGGATCTGCGCAGAGGATTTTTTTTAACAAGCTGGAGAGCACCAGCGCTGGGAACCCCTCCAGTCCAGAAGAGGGGCATGCGTGAGCGAGTGAGCATAACCCCCCCCCCAGCACCCCAGGTAGTGGTGTGCTCCTGTAAGTAAAAGGTGAGCCGCTGGGATTTCAGAAGAGGTGTGTGCTGCAGTGAGGTAACGTGAGCCCCTTGAGACCTGAACAAAGAGACCCTGGCCCAATAAGGGGTGAGGTGTAATAAGCGTGTGTGACTTTAATCCCCGAAGAAGAGATGTGTAACAGACGCCGAGACCCCCTTGAACCTCCGAGGAGGGGTGTGTGCCAGTGAGGGGAGCAAAACCCTGTAGGCCCAGAAAAGGGGTGTGCTACAGTGAAGAGAATTCAAAAGAGAGAGTGACTTTGATACCCAGGAGAGGAGATGTGTAATAGAGGAGGGGGGGAGATCCCCTTGGCCCTGGAATAGGGAGCAAGTAATGGAGAAAAGGATGCCCAATAAGGCCAGGACATTCGGGACAGTTAGCAAAGGGTGGAAGCCCTAAAATCCTGAGGGAAGCAGAGAGGCCTTGTGGTCCCCTGATGAAAGGTTAAGAACCGAGGTCTAGAAATCACTAAGCAGGAGACCTTCCTGTCTGGAACTTTCTGCAAGCCTTTTGCTTGTCCTTCATATGTCATCCTGTTTTCAAGGACTGGGTTTCCCAAGAACCTTAGTCACAGCCACCCTGAAACCGTTTTCATGCAATAGTCTTATGTTTTACTCTAAATTAATTAAACGTTTTCAATGTATTTCTGTTAGTAGTCGTGTGTTCTCTCGGCCAAGTGGTAGTATACAGATTTGAATTTGTATGCTGGGTGATCACCATCACTATAGGGCTCGCCGATGAAAGGTGCCCTCACGTCTAACTCATGTGATACACACAGAGGCTATGTGATAAATTAGGAAGTTAGACAAAGGGCCTTGTTCACAGAGTGTTTTCTTATGGGATGGCACCACTATAAAATACTTCTGTGAATCAGGCCCAAAGTGTTCCCGTGATCGAGATAGGATAAATGAAAAAAGTCGCTATTCGTCCCCCTGAAATAAGAATGGAGACGGAGATATTGGAAGCAGGTGGAAGCCACCGCACCAATCGGAGGTTGAAAGTAACATTCAGTATCTAATCAAAATCCCAGGTTACAAACAGTATTCTCAAAGAATAAGACAAACCTCTCCAGAGGTACATTAGGGGATCGGGGGGGGGGGGGGGCAGAGATCAAGATTGCGGCCTACAAGGAGCAGCTCAGTCTTTCCAGCGTTCAGTTGCAACCACTTGGTCATTTATCCAGATCTTTATAGTCTCCAGACAGACTTGATTGCTTACTGTGACATCAGCATCCTCCTCCATCCTGATATTGGAGTGTGATCAGTGTATGTTGAAGATTTATCCAGAGGTTTAATACACATATTTAACAAAGAATATCCCAAAGTGACACTGAAAGGCAGATGGCTAAATGAGGTAAATGAGATGTGGCTGTTGGAGAATCCTTCAACCGCAGGACCCACTTGCTATATTTGAGAGAAAGGGAAGCGAGTTTGGATGTCGGTGTCAAAGCCGCTGACTGATCAAGGTGCCAGAGGGCTATTCCACCATCAGTCACCGCCCACAAGTTATCCGGGACCTACACCAACTCTGTTTCTCTTGAAGAGCAAAAGCCTACCTGCTGGCCACCAAGGCAATTTCAAGTATCAACAACATTGGAAAGTTGTCTTGGCCACTTTTTACAAGGATTTTGGAAGTACCAGACAAAAAAGTACAGTATCAAAGTTGAAAGAAAATATAATAGCTGTTTATAATAGTCCTCTGTCTTCTGGGACCTGTCCTTTGGACAGAAGCTGACTGATCCAAAAGCAAATCTGAAGCCTCAGGTAATCCCCGTTTAACATCCTCAGGGGGCAAGGATCAAGCTTGGAACGAGGTTTAACAGTAGTTGGCTTCTAATATTCTCTGGAGACTACAGGGAGAAACTGTACAATGTTGTCCTTGATTACCTTCTGAACACCAGTGGTATAACTGTACCATGTTGGCCTTGATGACCCTCTGAACACCAGTGGTAGGCAACGTGTGGCTCTCCAGATGTTTTAGCAGAAGACTCCGATGATCCTTCACCTTTGACTTTACTGGCTGGGGCTGATGGGAATTGTAGGCCAAAATATCTGGAGGACCGCATTTAACCCACTATTACTATACACAGGCGTAGGGAAGTCCTACACATGTAGGTGTCTGTAGCATTGGGTTGTTTTACCGAAGGGAATTTGTAGCAGATTTACATAACTTGGTTAGATAAACCGGACCATTTCCATTTTTCACAAAGTTCTAGTGTTGGAAAGAGTTGTCTAGTCAGCATCTTTGTGTGTGTGAGGGGAAATGTGGAGGAGGGATACATCATGTTGAGCCGTTCTTTATGAAGTTTGAGTATTTACCAAAAATCTGAGCCAATGACAACTGAAAAGGTTTACACTGTGGGGAGAAAAAAAAAGAATTCTTCACACGTTCACATTGAGGAAATATTGCGGGGAGCAAAAAAGACATTAGCATGGCTTGCTACTAATGAAATAAGTAAAGAAATACATTGAATCAAATGCATACAGGACTGCTTCCTAACAATATGTTTTCTCCTAATACATGGGGGCAAAGACCTACAAAATGTATGTACAGTTTGATCAAATGAGTTCCTTAAAAAAATAAACACTGAAAACACATTTTTGAATCCATGATTAGTAAATATAACAATAATTGCATCCTGATGAGGTCTATAATATGTATAGGGCTTGCGCGTAATCTTGGGTAAAATGTCAATCCATTAAGTGCATAATGAAAGGCGCAGCCATTTCCCTTTGTAATTACGTTCCATTAGTTTCAATATGGCCGCAGGGACACTTGCAGTAGCGGGAGCCCAGCACCACTGGCAGGGTTTCAAAAGTCTGGTGTTGAGGATCCAGAGTCCACATCCAAGGCAGAGATACTAGCTGTAAAAAAAAAAAAAAAAAAAAAATGTGCGCACGACAGAAGACAGTTCTTTGGGTTGCGTAGACCGAACCCGGCTGTGCCACGAGAGAAGGCTGAACAGCGGTGCAGGGGGGAGCCCAGTTTAGGAGGTTACATGGTTGCAGGCTGGACTTAAGTTGGATGGGAGGATGAAAAGATGAAAAGGATGAGGTACAGGCTATGAGCATGAGGGTTCCGGCCCCAGACCAGAGTTTGCTGTGGTGCTGTTGGAGGCCTAGAATTGGTGGTCCATATGGCGAGGCTCACACTAAAATTTGGTAGTGCCCGAGGGGTGCATGAATAGAGGATGTGAGGGAGTGGACATGTGGACTTGGGAGAACCTTTCCCATTCAAAGGCCCAATTTGATTGGATCCAAGCTGCACAGTTCTCGGGGCTGCATTACAAGCAGCTGGAAAAGAATAAAACAGGAAGCAGAGTAAATTGGAAGCTTTTTTTGGGGTACGTTTTATTATTTTGCTTCATTTTATGTATTGTTTTTATTAAGTGCCCTTTGGCTGCTTCAGGGAGCTGTTGACAGGCCGGAGGGAGAAAAGGAAACAGCAGAAAGGATGCTTAAGGGTGCATTGGACAATAAGCGTTTAGGAAGGGTTGAGAGTGGGCCTTTAATCCTTTTCAACAATTCAAAAAGTTATTCTCAAATCTAAGAAAGGATACCAAAATCGAAGTTTTATATTCCCTATAATTTTCTTTTCTATAGTTGTAGTCTTGGTTCACATCACATCAATTGAATGAAATGGACTAAAGTAATAGCAACGCCTCAGACTATAAACCAGTTTCCCTGGCAGTAGGAGTCCTCTAGAAGCCTTGGATGGAGTTGGCATTACATAGCGATTGTCCTTGTATTGAAGCCGTACCCTCTTATGCTACTCCTCAAGCACTCCCTTGTGTACCCTCTCCTCAATAAGCCTTCTGCCGACCCCTCCCATCTGGCTAACTACCACCCTATCTACATTACCCCGTTACTGGGAAAACTCTTGGAGAAGTTGGCCATCTCCCAGCTTCTCTACCACACTCAATCTGTTGGTTGCCTCCACGACCAGCAGTCTGGCTTCAGAGCAGGTAGAGGCAAAAACTGCATGAAGACGTGCTCTCTAATCTCGATTCCAACTCTCCTTCCGTTCTCATCCTTCTTGACCTTTCCTCTGCCTTTTATAGTCAATCATGCCACCCTTATAAATCCTTGACATCACACACCAGGCTCCTTCTAGGCTCTGAACTGGTTGACTTCCTTCCTCTCTGACCGACCTTCCCAGGTTCAACTGGGCCCTTTTCTCCCCTCCATCTCACTCCTCTCCTGTGGTGTCCTCAGGGCTCTATCCTCTCGCCATGGCTTTTGAATATCTATCTTGCCCCTATAGCCCGTTTGATCTCTGCCTCCTCTAATAACTTTCAGTATTATGGGGGCAACACGCACCTCCTCTGAGGCATTCTCCCTTTCCTCTCCTTCCCCAAGAAGCTCAATGTCTCCAGACCTCTGGTCCTCTCCAGGCTGGACTACTGCAACAGTCTCAATCTGCCTAACTCTTCCCATCAACTAATCCAGAATAGGACTGCAAGATTTATCCTTTGTAATTACTTTCTATTAGTTTCAATATGGCCGCAGGGACACTTGCAGTAGCGGGAGCCCAACACCGCTGGCAGGGTTTCAAAATTCTGGTGTTGTGAGGATCCGGAGTCCACATCCAAGGCAGAGATACTAGCTGTAAAAAAATAAAATTAAAAAAGATGCGCACAACAGAAGACAGTTCTTTGGGTTGCGTGGACCAAACCCGGCTGTGCCACGAGAGAGGGCTGAACAGCGGTGCAGGGGGAGCCCAGTTTAGGAGGTACCCTGGTTGCAGGCTGGACTTAAGTTGCATCTCTCCAGCCCTAAAATCTCTCCACTGGCTCCCGGTTACTTCTAGAATCAAGTTCATGACCCTTTGCATCATCCACAGGGCATTCTGGGGACCGGGACCCTGCTACATCCATCTCCCTCCCTAAATACCTCCCTGCTAGAGCCCTTCGGTCTTCTAGCTCCAACTCTCTGCAGATCAGATGCTTTTCCAAACAGAGTGGGGGGTAGATCTTTCTCCACTACCGGTGCCTCCCTGCCCCTCTCAGACTTGAGCCGGATCTCCTTAAGTTCCGGAAGCTTCTCAAGACCTTCCTTTTCTCCTTCTTCCCTCTCCCGTTTCCCTGCTAATGTCCCCTCTGCTTGCTTTTCACTGTCTGCCTGGTTCCTTCAGATTCTTACAGGACACCTGGCCCTCATCGACCAGTCTACCTCTGCACTTGGTCTCCTCTGAACCCTTCCTCCCCAGTAACCTGCACTTGCAGTTCCAGGCTCCCTCCCCCTGCACTAGCCTGGCTGAGCCTGTACCCAATTAAGCCCCTCCAGCCATATCCCTCACACTCAGCACATGGACCTTCTTCCCCTGAACACTCTGAATTCCCCTGGCCCGTGTCCACCTGGCTTCCCCATGGCACTCGCATAACCCATGGGCCCTTTCCGCCCTGACCAGCACTTTGCCCCTCCCCCCCCCCCATACTTCTTGTTACTGCACTTGCACGGTCCAAATGACACGAGATCTAATATGACCGTTTTTGTTTTTCTGCATCCCTATTCCCCCCCACCCTCTTTTGTTCTGTTGCACTGTGAAACATCTTTTCCTTTATAGGCGCATTATAAATGCCCAACACAAAATACATTTTTAAAAAATGCCCATGAAAAACATTTATACCTGCAAAAGACCATTCTGTTAGACTGGCCACAAGCTTCTGATTGGCATGTGGAGTAGACTTTAGTGGTAAGAGTGCCCAAATTGTGCTGAACTTTCATTGGATTCGGCTAGCTGAGTGAACAAGGGATTCCTGTATAGCAGCCTATATGTGTACCGAGATTCACACTCTGTATCTGGGTAGGAACAGAACAGCTTGGTGAGAGGTGACAAGATTTTAATATGACCAAAAACTCATATCTGTGCAGTTTGCAGGGCCTATAGTACAGGACAAGGGAGCTGGAATATGTACCTGCTTAATAGAGGTTGACTTCAGCCTCCACAGATGCAGCCTGAGTCCTCTGGTGAACCAGAAGGAGTCTGACTGTAATGCCATGCTGAAGGGGCTTTTATCCGAATACAAATAAAATGCTTCCTACCCCCATCGCTATGAGGGAGACCCCTGCCTAACAAAACTAAAAGTAAGGGTGGTGGTTAAAGTCCAAAGAAATAGTCCTTCGGCCAAAATCTTAATCGCTAACTGGCCCTATCACTTAGGAAAAAATAACTAAATGGAGGAGGCCGGAACGAAAACCCCAGTCCTTGGCTTCTACCTGGCCCAACACTTGGATCTCTTTTCCAAGAAGAAGATTTTTAAAGTTTATCAAATTCTGGATCTCTTTACACAAAGCTCATCAATTTCTCGCAGCACATCCATCAGCCTTTCTGCATGTTCTATATGCCATGTTTAAGTCTTTACATGAACTCCATACAGTTTCTTTTTCTCAGAAAAGACCAGGTTTTCTTAACACGATTCCACCATTCCCTACTTGGTGCTTGACAGTGTCCTTGTCTTGTTTGTAAACGCTGGAACCATCCAGGTTCAGTCTCCTCCCACTTCTGTTCACTATATTTCGAGTTTTCATGACCCCCCAAAGTTCTCTGGCCCTCTGTCAGTCTTGCTTTAGCATGGCTTTGTTAGGGTGTATTTTCATTTGGGTGTTCCATAGTGCCATAACCCTTGTGGCTTCTCCAGCCTGGAGTGTAAATGTCGGTTTCCCAGGGCTCCTCAAAGCCCTCTGGCCCTCTGATAAACTTGCGTTGGCAGGGCAAGGGTAGGGCGTCCGCCCGTTTGGGTTTTCTGGTTCCTGTAACCCTTTCGGATGCCCATGCAGATGGATAATGTGTTCTGGACAGGGAGTTCCTTGCAGAAATGGGATTGGTTATCGCCAATAGGGGAGTCGCACCCCGTGAAGTCCCACTTGACTAGATCCCTAGGGAGGGTCTTGCTGAGCAGGCTCACCTCCCTAACTCAAGGTGCGGGGGAAGCTCCCCTCTGGGGAGAAGGGACGAATAGTCCAGATTAATCACAGTCCATGATGCAAACAACCCCTGCCATGTCACTACGTGTGAGAGTGCTGACATACTAGTCTATCTGTTGGGAGCCATTTTCTCCCCTAAATCCTTTTTAAATAAGCTTTTGTGAGGAAAAATAGTTCTTTCCAGCGTTTCATTACAACATTGACTGTTGCTCCGATTCAGACGTTAAAGCAGTGGTCTTTAAACTTTTTTGGCCTGGGCCCCCCTGAGCAAAGTTTGGGCGGGCCGGGCCCCCCCAAAAGTGCCAGATGGACAGTATGTAGAAATCGCTGTGAACCTTTGCGTGCCGTCACCGCACCCTACTCCCAGTACAGACTCTGGGTTCTCCCCACCGTACTCCCACCACTATCCCAGTGCTGCCGCTCATCCTGCTCCCACCACAGTCCCATAACACAAGCATACACACATCCATACACATTTAAATAAAAAATAAATCGCCATAAACGTACCTTCTCCAGGGGCCTGCGCGTGGTTGCTAAAATGCCCCGCTCCAGGTTGCTCTGCCCGTATGTGCGAGGAGGCGCAGGAGCACCCCCTCGCACATACATACATGCAGTGCCCCAGCCAGCATTTCCAATGAGCTATGCAAGGCTGGCGAAGCAAAACACCCCCAGCGTTGCATGGCTCAGTGATCATGTGCGGCTGGGGAAATGAACTGTCAAAGGCAAACAGTGTTTCCCTTTGACAGTTCTGCCAGCCCAGTAGCACTCCCTCAGCTGGAAAAAGCAGCTGAGGGAGTGCTCAGTGTTTCTCTGGGTTGCCCCCTCGGCTCCTCCATAATGGGTGAGGTGGCCAGTGGGTGGACCCCCCTCACCCTTTATGGATAAGCCGGCAGGCTTGGACTGGCCTATAGGGCAATAGGGCGATGACCGTACCAAAAATGCAAAATGCTAGTGAAGGCCAGTCAAAATGGGCCACTTTTTTGGCCAATGTGGGCCAGTTTGAGGAGTTACTTCACTATGCAGCTAGTATTTTTGACCATTGTTGCTGAATACATACTCCTTCTTTAAATATCACAATTTGTTTACATTTGAACAAAAAACAACCCCTTGGGTACTATTCAAACAGTCTGTGACTAAAGAACTGAATATTCATTTGCAATTGCTGGACATTTTTTCATTGGTGCCCAAGACCGTTTTATGGTCCAGTCTGACCATGTGAGCTGGCCCTTCCCAATTCCTCAAAGCTAAAAAAAAAAAGTTTTTATTTAAATTTTTTTTTTTACGCATTTCATGCTGGGCTCTGGCGCCCCCCCTGGGATGCGGCCGCGCCCCCTTCGGGGGGCGCGCCCCATGGTTTGAAGACCTCTGCGTTAAAGTAATGGCAAGAACCAGCTCTCTAATCTCACAGACTCCGTTGCCTTTTGCAGAGGAAGATGGGAGATGGCGCAATTGCTAATTCAAACATAAACAAATACTAGCGACTCTAGCTTTCAGCCACTGCCTCTATGAACCTTTGATGTGCTGGTCATGCTTCCCTAAGTTTGGACCTGCACATTCCAGACCAGCAGATGGAAGGTCACAAATAACTAAGCAGCTATATAGCCAGAGGTGGTGGGTGGAGATTGAATGGGCGTGCCTTAAAGTGGTATCTAATGATAATACCAGTGGGATAAATCCCTTGCTTGGGAAAATAGGTGTTTTCATGTTTATTTCCATGTCTACCATCCAGCACTTTCCACAAATATTGGCGGGCTGGAATTGCATTAGTAAATTTAACCCAGTCCTAGAATAGGTGGGTAGTTCTTTTTGGCATTGGGAAATAAATATTGCATGCATGGAGGTGATTTGTTTAGCACAAACCTAGATAGTGCACTGTGCAATAAAAGGAGAGGAACATAGTTGGGGGGCGGGGCGGGTGGATTGCCTTGTCTGTCTATGGTCTTCATTTGTTGAAGTGTTCTTGAACAACATGGTCTTCAGATATTTGCTGAATCGCATGAGGGACAGAGCCAGCCTAATGCTGGTTTGGCGTGGAAGCATAGCAGGAGAATGCTTTTTATCTGGTCTCCTCCTGCAATTCTTGGATTGCAGTCCAGTGAGGCCTTGGCTACTGGTGTTGCATTGAGTTCCTGAGATTGGTAGTCTTTTCAGCTATGCATGAGGGTGTCGTGGACATCAGAGCTTCATAGGTGATGTATGCTGTCTTGAAGGTGGTGCAAGCTTTGAGGCATGACCATTGTAGTTCCTTGAGAGTTGGGGGCATGTGGCTGAATTTCTTCAGCTCTGTGATGAGGCATGTTGTAGTTTGCTGGAGATTTTTCAGAGGAGCCAGAGTAGTGGTTGGGACACCTGCAAGGAAGGCATTTGTAACCATCCAGGTGGGAGAGGCCAGATGACTGATCTAAAGTCAGTGGCAGGGATGAAGGGTTTGATTCAGCACAGGAGTGTGAGCAGGTACCATGCTGTATGCGTCTTCCTCTTCATGTATGCTTTGATGAAGAGGTCGCAATCAATGGTGAAACTGAGGGACTTTGCACTAGGGGCGACTTGAGGTGGATGGAGAGATCCATCTGCCAACTAATTTTGAACTTGGATGTTTTTGGTGGCAATCCTGAGTAGGAGGATTTGTTGCCTTTTTTTGTTTATTTCGTTAGGGCTGAGTTTCATGCAAGCATTCATTTCACATCCAGGCTTCAATGGCACAGAGGCAGTCTTTCAATTG
Source organism: Ambystoma mexicanum (assembly GCF_040938575.1). Classification (NCBI taxonomy): domain Eukaryota; kingdom Metazoa; phylum Chordata; class Amphibia; order Caudata; family Ambystomatidae; genus Ambystoma; species Ambystoma mexicanum. The sequence continues at coordinate 304,797,693 of NC_090934.1, read as the reverse complement.
ATGGATGTTGTTCAGACAGTTGACCTTCAGGTATAGCCGTGTCATAATTCTGGTGGATTCTGATGTTGACTCTTTGGCAAAGAGTGCCACCAGTGACTCCACGTAGACGTTAAAGAAGACAGGGAGAGGATGGAGCCTTGTCGGACACCACAGGTTACTGTTGGGATCTGCAGGTGCCTCTGGATGAGCTAGTATCTGTTGGAGCTAGGAATTCAACCATCAAATGTCTGTAGCAACGAATCCCTTGGGTGAGGACAAAATGGGGAGTAGCGCTTTGTTGGTTGACTGTGTTCAATGCGTCAGATAGGGCTTTGGGATTTATTTTGCCCAAGAAGATGGAAGCTGCATTTAGCCACATTAGCCGTCAGTGGGCCTAAACAAATTAAATGCAGGCATAGAAACATGCTGAGATGAATGCCGAACTGAAAAGGCAGTATTTCATTTGCATCCCCAAATCTCCCAAAAAGCCTATTTATGAAGACACAAGAAAAAAGCAAACGCCTCCTTTTGTCGTGATGACCAGTCATCGCGGCAAAAGGTGGGTGCTTTTTTCTTCGGGTCTTCATGCATAGGCTCCTTATGGAGCATGAGGCCCCACAAAGGCCAGGCCCCTGTCACACTAAGGACAGGGGCCAGGCCTTTGTGGGGCCTCATGCTCCATTAGGAGCCTATTCATGAAGACACGATATCTATACAACGAGGTGTAGGTAGGTAGCCCCAGGGTCTCAGCAGCAGGCCTTCACGCCAAAAGAACTGTGCTTCTTGTGCATGAGACTTCAATGCATTTGAGGTAAGGTTTGGGGGGAAAGTCCAGGGGAGGCAAACATAACTTCAAACAAGCAGCTACTAGCGAATTGTCGCTGTCATTTTTAGTTTGGGCTATTAGCAGTGGTGTATGAAAAGAAGTAGTGGAACTATGTTCCCTACTGGTCTGCGCCCGCTCCCCCCAAACCCATCACCACGCCCCCCCCCCATGCACAATACAAAATCCCAAACCCAGCTGCTGTTTAAGGAAATGTTCAGTGTACTGCACTGAAAGTGCAAGTTCAAGTTCTTCCCACACTTTTATTTAAAAAAAATAATTCCCAAACAGTTTTTTTAAAAAAAAGTATAGGATCAGTAAAACATAATTACAAAAATTCGAAGAGCACCGATCCCGCCCACTGGCTATTAGGTAGATCAGAAACTATTACATTAGAGTACAGATGGGAGAAATTACATACGAGGAAGGGCACAAAGCCTGCTGTTGGAATATTTGTCCATTTGTCCATTTGTCCATGGTCATTCCCACTAAGTTCCTGCCCTTTCCTGCCCGAAATACCTCCTCATGGATTGGGAACTCTTTAAGCTCATTTTATTCAAGCCTTACCATTGTATTTCAAACTTTTCACATGAGAGGGGGCCTTCAATGAGTCTTGGGGTGAGGGAGAGGGACCAACTCCCCCCATGTTGCTAGTTGGAACTAATTGACCTCAGCAATGTATTCAGTTCTCTGTTTTTTGTCCTGGTGTTTAAAATGTACGCTTTGCATTACAAGCTGTGTGACGCAGACTGGTTCCACTCTAAGCGGGGGAGAAATGAGGACTGTGCGGACTCTGTACAAGTGAATAGAACAGACGCCAGGGCATTTCAACCTTTTCACATGAGGGGCCTTCACTGAGTCTTGAGAGGGGGGGGGGGGTTGAGGGGGGAGGGGCATCACCTCCCACGGGATATGGTACTGTACTATCACCTCATTGCTTTCTAACACTGGTTCCTCCACATCAGCCTCTTGCTGACATAGGTTTTATAGCTGCTCAGTGGGCATTTAGTGGTTAAGATCCCTGCTGACTGCTATCTTGTGATAAACGGCGGCTATTAACCTTACCTTTGTCACCATCACAAGCCTCACTTCTCCCACAGCAACAGCAGAGCCCGCTTGCCAGTGCCTGATAATACCAAAATTCTCTTTAATTTTATGAAAACCGCATTTCATTTTTACAAGGTTATTTTACTCACTGAATGCTCATCAAGTGTTTTAAGTCTGGACTTTATTAACTGGGTGCTGGTAATTGCAGCACTATTTAATATCTGAACTAGTTGTATTTACAATGTTGATTGTTCCAAAATACATCTCCTAGTGTGCTGCTTTGGGTCAAGTGGCCCTCTTTAGGCTGTACTAAATGATACATTGTCTGGTTGATAGACTGTGTATTTTGAAAAGGAAACTATAAAATCACTTGAACTCACCACCCAACAAACACCCAATCCCACCTTTGGGGCATTCATGGGGATGTGGTAACGCTGAGGGAAGAGCCACAGCCGGGTATCCTGCTGAATTTCGGTTGTACAGTTATTTTGGAGTGCTGTAAATTGGAGGGGTAAAAACCCTAATGGAGAATTCTGTTTACTTGCACGGTTTCTATGTTTGGATTGGAAGTGATTGTCCTCCTGTCTTGGAATGTCTCCCCAACATATCCCTTCACAATAATGGCACTACGCATTCTAAAGTCATCTCTATTAAAAAAAAAACACCAACACAGTGGGGCAGCGCAGGGGGTTCCAAACAATTTATTTTTTGCTTGTGGGGGGGGGGGCCTTGGCATAAAATGTTTTAAGACCACTGCCTTAAAGTAAATGACTTATCCCCGAAGTACTCCGCTCTCAGCATGTTCAACCGCCACAAGCTTGTTTTTGGTCTAGAGTTGTTTATTCCGCTTCTCCCACTTAGGTTTTGGAATTGTGAAGTTATTTGCGGTCCGTCTTTATCATGATTTCTTGTTTGTCTCCCATCTTCTCCCACTTGGGTCTCTGTCATCTGGGTCCTTTTGTGGTCTGCAATGCCTTGCAGTACTATTTGCCATCAGCATTCTGGAACATGTCTTTTTCTTGGCACCTAAGTGGAGTTGTCATTCTCATCGCCTCATGTCCGCTTTGTGTTCGCAGCCATGCATTTACTGCGTTCTGCTTCACGGCTCTTTGCTGCATATCCACCAACACACTGCAACTCCCTGACACCACTCCCTCCTGGCTTCCCGATCTGTTTTCTGTTTATGGCCCATACGGCTCGTGGGGGCGGGGGGGTCACATGGCCATAAACATCATTGAGGAAATACTGTTTCTACTGTCCTCACAGAGGTTAATGGTGGTTCAACATAACAAGAGGTGCTATGAGCCATAAATGTACTGGACAGGTTTTTTTTCTCTCTTAATGCAGTTTTGTGGAGCACTCTTTCCTCAAACCTAAAGAAATAATCGCAATTCTATATGATATTTCTCTAAATGGGATCAATGTTCCAAAGGCTCGAATGTATCGATTGCACCTGTTTCCTACATTAAGGATACCATTCACCATTCACTCCCTAGCTTTTTAAAACAATCATTTTTTTTCAAGCCAGATTCCATTACTCCCATTTATATTTAATGTGATGGTTGTTGGAAAACATACATTTTGGGGTTTTGAAAATGAAATTTGGACTGCACCGGTCTACATCTGTACACTGACCATAAGGTGCATCCCGGGAGGAAACCATGCATATAGCCTGATGAGTTCTGCTTTGAGGTATACGCTATACTAAGAGAAAAGGCGGACTTGGTCTAGGGTAGGGTGACCAGAATTTCCAATCCAAGAACCGGGACAATTTAAATACAGAAAAGGGTCATTAATGGCAGAAGGCTAAAATATGTCCAATCAGAATGGCTAAGCCTCACTGCACAGGATGATGTGTATATGGCTTCCCTTCAGTTCAATTTACTACACTTCAAAACTTGTACAAAGTGGGTGATTTCCCGGGTGATATGACCAGTGTTTTTCAGAATTCTCTTTCTGGCAGCAGCACAAACTGTTCCACTGCCTGTCCCTCGCATGGTGCTTTCCCTGCACCTAGTGCCTGCCCAGTTATCAGAAGCTGGATCCGTATCGAAGCGCTTCACTAAGTCTTTTCCTAAAACTGGGACATTTGACTGTTCAGAAGAAGCTTGTTGGCATGGTGTATATAACTGGGATGTCTAGGCACCCCTAACTAGGGTGTTAAAATAAGCAATCGAGAGATGTCTAGAAGTCTACTGCAAGCAAGTCCATAACCTGCGGGGCCACCAGCAGGGAGAGCCTTAGTGGCAGCAGCACCCCGGGTGGCAAAACTAATATTTGGAGGCTCTCCCTCCCCATTTGCCCTGGGTCATGCAGGGGAACATTTTTCAGTAGGTGCTGATGCTTTCAGCGCCCTATTGTTGTTAAATGCGCTTTGTCCCCAGTGCGGGGTGCATTTAATTTCAATACGGTGCCTGCCGCGCCTTCTCCAATCATGCCAGCTCGGGGGAGACCTTGAAAGACCCCCAGATCTGGCGTGGAGGGGGGGGGGGGCTAATGGTTCCCTGGGCGGCCCTGCCCTGGCCGCCAGCACTGGCAAACATGATTGGCCGTACAGGCAATAAATGTGGCACCATTTGTGAGAGGGGGGTGGACGAAATGGCACTTTGCAACACAAATCCTCATGCCAGGCTCCCCCGTCTGGCTATATTTATAAGCGACCAGGGGGTAACCACATGCTAAGCGCTTTGGCGTAAGGTGCTTAGCAAATCAATAAATTCAAATACAAAAAAAGGCAATAAGCCCTCCAGTTCTGGGGCCGGGCAGTGAATTGACCCGCCCACACCGGTTTGCCCGCTCTCTCAAGTAGCTGTTGACCGTGAATTCAGTGGCAAAAGAATAATACAAAGTATCAGTATTTGCTGTTGACTGGCGAGGACTGAGACGCTGAGGCCCGCTGCCTCGGTGGCAACGCTCATGTGCCGCAGTGTAGCTTTTGGCCCCGATCCCAAGCAGACACAGAAAGGCCCTTTGATGGGTCCCTGCAGGCGCTCAATGGACCCCTTGAGGAAGGCTGGGGCGATTTTAACAAGTCCAGCCTGTAAATAAATCTGCCTTCCATGAGGGCCAGGAAGTCGCATTGGTGGAGTGTCATGGGGCCAAGAGGAAAACAGATTTGTACAGTGTGGCTACCTCAGCTGAAGCAGAGCTTGCAGACTGGTGCCAGGGTCTAGAAAAAAAGCCCCTTGTAAGAGCAACGAAGCCTGACGCTCATCTGGGAACGCAGCCGCACTCACTGGGCACGTGTCTGACACCTGGGAGCGCAGTCACTCATTGGATGCTCGCTCCAGACTTGGGCATCTGTGTGCAGAAAACAATAGGTTCGAGTATATATTTTCCAAAACTGCACCAATGTGTGACAATGCCTCCCTGAGACAGAAGTCTCATACTCTATAATAATGGCCCCACTGTACCTGATCTACAGCCATTAAACAATACGCAGTGAAGCTTTAGGAGTACTTCCTGCGGCCGGTGCTTAAAACAAATATCGAGGTGCGGGATGAGGCCTGAGCTCACGTTAAGGGTTTATAGTAACAGGTGTTGCCATCTATAAAAAAAAAAAATGCCCTCATCAACCACACGTTATTAAAGACTAAACCTAAAACTAACACTGATCGACCCCTAACTGCACCTAGTTAGCATTGTTGTTAATAGGGTCGATCGTGTCTTGATTGTATTTTGATGATGAATGTGTGATTGTTTGGGCTTTTTGTGTGGATGTTGGTTATTGTTTTGCTGTGAGCAGTGGTGTAGATGGTAGTAAGAGTGAATGTTTTTGTGGATATATTTCGTATGTTTAATGTGTCCTGAGTTTTTTAACTGTAGTACATTATTGGTGTGTGATGAAAATATACACATGGGCTGATTTTATTTATTGACCGGTTTATGAGGGTGAGTTTGGGCCTCAACAATGTTGCTTTTGTTTCGTTTAGTCATAGGTTGAGCCTTAACTTTGGCATTCCCACTGTTTGTAGACACTTTTTTTTTTTAGATGGCAAACTTAGCTTTGTGTGTGATGTATTTTTCAATCCGTTTTGGCCTCCTCGATTACTGTGCAAATACAAAAAAAAATCAATACTTTTTGTCGCCTTAAAAAGTTAGCATCACGTGTTTAGCTGATATGGTTTTTGAAATATTTGCGCCATTTACTACTTTAGTTGAGGTGTCAACATTCTCTAAAATCAAAGTTGTTTATTTTGTATTAGTACCCGGCAAGGGCGCAATCAGAATGAAAGAGCTATTCTGATTGGCCCTCGCCAAGTCATTACCAGGCCGGGAATCCATCTGTCGGATTCCACAGCCTTTGTCCCCAGCGGGGGGGCGTGCCAACCCCTCGGCCAATGAGGATGCTCGAAGCGGGACCATCCCCGCTCTGAGCCTCCCCATTGCTGAGAGGCTTCCTTCGCCCCCCGCTGGGGACTGAGGTAAGGCTCCCCCCTGTCCCCTTTCCTCCCTCCTCCCTGCCCTCTCCAACCCACTTACCTTCTATCCCTGGGTGGGGCCATCCCCGCTCCAAGCCTCCACACGGCTGGAGGCTTCCATCGTCCCCTGCCGGGGACCCAGGTACTTTTTTTTTTTTTTTTCCACATTTTTTTCAAATGGACTCCGTTTTCCCGTTCCTGGCAGGCATTTTCTTTGTCGTTTTTATTTAAATAAAGCTTTTAGTGCCCCGGTAACAGTTTTTGCGGGCCGGGTTACTAATAGCTATATGCCCCTCACGGCGGGGGCATTACCGACTCTGGTAATGCCCCAGGGTCTATAGTTATAGGCCCGAGTGAAGCCCCCACCACTCGGGGCATATTGCTTTATTAGTGTGTGCCAAATAGTGCATTTTTTGAGCCTCTATCCAAAACTCCTAGTAAACTTATTATTTTTTCCCAGCAATCACTACACGGATGACATTTAGCATACATATTCAGGTTTGGCCACATCAGCACATTTTCCAAGGGATTGAACTTGGATAAGAACAAAGGTTCGAGAAAAACATGTTTTTTATTTTCCTATTTAAAGTTTGATGTGGCCTCAAGTACAGAGCTGTGAAAGCAACCCTGTGAAATATATATTAAATCCGACTCGGTGATAACGACTCTGCATGATAAGTTAGTGTTTCCAGAAGGGGGAGGCATTTTTGAGATGCTTACAAATTTGGCTCAGTTCAACAAATCTGCATGAACTTAGCAAAGACAGCAGGTGTTATACATAGGGGCCCTCCTAGCATCTACCCTAAGGTGGATGATGGCATGCGTATGAGGGATGGCATGTGACCTTTTTAAACAATAATGTTTAAGAAATCTTGGATTTTTGCCCATGGGAATTAACACATAGTAGAGGCCCAACTTGGTAAGCAGAGTATAAACAAATCAAATGGAAGTCTGTTTTAGGATTCACTTATTCTAATGCTGTGGAAATGATAAAGATAAACAATTTGAAAACCTTTGCAAATCAGTGAAATAAACTCTGCAAAAGGGTAATTTTGATGAAGTTTTTGTGAAAGGAGGGTGAGTTTTTGTGAAAGGAGGGTGTTTAATAAGTGAAGCTTGGCGTCGTGTCCTTAACACCTTCAGTTATAAAAACCTTTGAAATACAGTGAAATGACTGTAATTGAAGTTTACTTCGAGGGACCATACTATTGTTGCAGTGCAACATAAAATAACCATAGAAATTCCCCAGTTATGGTTGGCTAAATAACCCTGACTCCCGACTCCACCTTGCACTCGTCATACCACAAATGACAGCACAGATAACGACAATGACGACATCACCAATGACCTCGTATGCGCATGGTGACACTTTGGGAATACTATGCAGACAGGTTACACAGTAAACTCAGCCCACGCACAGGCTAACGCCACTGATGCTCTTGTTTAGTAGAAAGAAGCACATGCAGTGCACTGTAGGCAGTGCACTGAGACCGAGCCATACATAAATTACGTAGTGTTACTTGGATTGTGGGATGTTTTTACCCATGCATCCGAGCCCTACCTCAAAAACTGGGCAGTACTGGCGTTGAAAACATCATGATGGCCAGAACTTCCCAGAAGATGCCCAGGGAAGGGCATGAAGAATAGGCTGCCACCCATTTTGCCGATGTTATGGGCACAGAAGGGCACTGCCTAAAACCACCATTGGACTACCCGCACAGTAGTCTGAAACCATTGGGAATGGCAATGCTGATTGCCAAAAGCCACCTAGAATTGTGGGGAATTCATTTTTCTTGAATGTCAAATATGGCAAAATCATGGGCACAGAATTACTTTACTTCAGAAACACACCAATGCCATGTCCTGAACATGGACAATATACTCCATGTAATATCACTTGCTGAAATGAATCAATCTAAAAAAAATCCCAAGGAGGGATGCAGTAACCGCAAAATCCTGAGGGTGGCGCTGGCGGTCTAAACTCTGACAGGAGAGCTGTCTTGCAAAACTGTCTAGTGCAAAGAAAGGGGTCTCATTTCATCAAAAGTTCAAAGGGGTTGCCTGTCCTGAGAACTCTTGACACTTCAGAACTCAACACAAGAAGCCAGGAAATCACAGGGTTCTGTTAATTAAATGCAAAGTGGCTCCCTGGCCTCCTGATGTCAGCTTCCCAGAGACCACACAATGGCCCCTCTCCTCTGAAAGGAATATGTTGATTTTTACTGTTTTACTGTCAACAAAGGCCTGCCTGCCAGAAGACATGTGACTGACCCACCCAAGCCTTGGAGGCGGACTCCAACACTCTGAGGACTGAATTGAAAGTAAAATATATATTTTACAAAAACACTGATAACTCTTTGTAATCAAATGACAGAAATGTATAACTTTGAGAGACTTCATTTAAAAAATGTACCTTTAATTCAAGCCCAAACTCCAAATTGTGGGATATACTGGGACAAAACCCTGCTGTTTATTAATATTAGACTCCCTGTTTCAGCTAGACAAACGAAAATGCATTGGTATGTGGGTAGATATGTGAGGAACAGTTGTATAAAATTTAATGAAGATCCAATGTTGTTTAGCACATTAAAAAGTGCTAAAAGTTGCCATTTTTGAATGCAAGCTCTTAGAAACAGCAGATTTGGGACAGAGTATACCTCATGTGATATGTGACATGGGTATGTAATTTCAAACAACTGTGTAACTGTGAAATATGTATTTTGATCATATATAGATTTGGGTGCACAGATGACAGGGGAGTTTTTTCAAGAGATCATAAATGGCTGACATCACTCTGACACAACTTAGCTCCCCCAATCAGGGGAGAAATGAAAGCTGGACCAATGACAAGTGAGAGGGGCAAGTTTAGTTATGACCAACACACACACCCACTTGCAGAACATATAAATGGACCACTGAAACTTAGGTAGAGACATTCATTTCCATCTGCAGCGGGACGCTCTGCCGGAAAAATCCATACTTACCTCCATCAACCTTCAAGGAGCCAACACTTAGACTCCAAGATAAACAGAGACTACAGAACCTTAACCAAAAAGGCCACTGCCAGCAAGAGTATTTGTCAACAGGCCTGAAAATCTTTTTGCAACTGAACTCTTCAGACAGCCGGCTGACGCCGTCTGAATTTTGCCAAGAACTTTTGCAAGAACCCGGTGACAGAAATATCCAAAGAGAAAGCAGAGCAGTATCCAAAACCAGAGAGAGCTGAACCGGAGTCCAGTCCGAAACCTGACCAGATCCATGGGAAGGCATATTTCTAAATATATTGTGAGTACATAGCAAGACTGTGCAGAACCAATCTCTTAGTTAAGATAATATAATTCAAGCTATTTTAATCTAAGTAGAACTGTCTCCTAACTGTCACCTGTCATTTGTAAAGCTGTCACTTGTCATTTTCTAGTTGCAAGCTGCACTTGTCTTTTTTAACTTTAAAATTTCAAATCTGAAAAACGACGTTTATTTAATCGCTCATATCTCCGCGACCGTTTGTCTTAGAGACTTGCAGTAACTTTCATCTGAAAGCTTAGAATCTTAGCTTTTAATCGCACCAAGAACCACATTCCTACCCCTTATAGTTTTACTGCAATCGCGGAACACGCATTCGCGAATTTTGCAGCGATTTGCAAATTTCTTCACGTGTAAAAATCTGCTGCTGCTTGCCTTCCATTTGCCAGAAATTCGTTTAACCTGCTAGTTACTCCTAGATACTTGCTAAAGTGAGCCTGGACTAATAATAACTTGATTTCACTCACCCTGAACCTCCTAGAGGGAATTAAAAGCATTTTAGCATATTTTTTTCTACATTGCCAGCACATTTAAAAGCATTTGGGCCTGTGTTTTCAACGTCTGTAGTCTAAGTTGCTGGGTGAACTGAATCCCATTTAATTGCATTTCTGAGAACTGTGTGCCTTCCTTCCATTTCCTTGCATTGCAAAAAAAGGGGGGGTGAATTGTACAAGAAAGTGATTACATTGTTTTTGCTGAAATCCTATCAAGTTATTTTCTGTACTGCATTTCATTCCACATTGCATCCATTGGAAACCATAAAAGTATTGTTGCTATCTTATCCATTTCATGTCAACTCCTTAGTGATTATCAAGAAGTGTGCTAGTGCCAGACTATCCATTATTGATTACATATCAGATTAAGTGTGATATCCAATTATTAATTTATTATAAAGCGTGATATAATATATATTGTTTAAGTTATCAAATAAACCTTTAAACTTGCAAAACAGAACTACTTCTTGGCTCAGTGGGGTCAGGAGGATTCCAAGAGAGGGGTGTTATATAGGGGTAGTCATCCAGAACGCATGAACTGGACATAAAGATATATCAATAAGGGTTTTCATTCAGTATTATAGACTAGGCGATGCCTTAGCTGTAGTGTTGAATTGAATCCTCTTACAGGATGTATACCACGCACCCCTGCCATTTGCTTAGACTCCAGGAAGTGCTGTATAGGCAGCCCTTAGCCTTGGTTAATGGACGCCGGTCCGTGCCCTTAGGATATCACCTGTGCTTGGGGTCCACATAGTATACCTTTGCAAATCGGTACATGCAAGATGCCTGGAACTAATCCGATGTTCAGGTCATTGTACTGATTTATCCCTGCCAGATTTTAATTTGTTATGCATCCGATTGTATGCAGCAATGCTCGAAATGTACTCTATGGATCCACACACATGCAATGCGCTTGATGCATAAATTAGACCTTGACTCCAAACTTAACCTTACTTCCGAGTTCTGATAGGCCTGGGCATTTAATTTTGCCTGGCAACAATGTATGCTAGCTAGTGCTAGTTGGAGTTGTAGGCCAGGAGTCTGGAGTCTGAAAAGTTTAGAACTGCCTGGTAAATGCTACAAATCAGGTTTGATGTCTTCTAGAGTTGGCCACAGCTGCCACTCTTTTTTGAGGCCACTAGCCAGGGCCTTCGGCCACTTTGCACCTCCTACCTCTCACTGTAGCTGTAAAAAGAAATATTTACTTTTCCCCATAACCGCTGGTATAATAACCATGTACTACATATAGCCGCGGTTATCTGTAGTTATCCAATACCCACGGTTATTAGGATAAACTAACAAATGCTTCCCTGCCTCCCAGGCACTCACCAAGTGCCCCCCTCACCTGTGCCTGGTACTGCCACTCCCCTCAATGCCTCTTCACCTCCCCAGCTCTCTCCAATATCCCCCCCCAAACACTCATTGTTTCTGTGACGCACTTTAATTCCCGATGTTGGGTAGCCACGATTATCACGCCGAATGAGGATAGCTCAGGGGCAACATGCTCGCCTTGGAAGCAAGACGACACTGAGCAACACAGGATTGATCCCCAGATCCAGGCTTAGAAACCTCTGGGCATTAAGCACGTTTTCAATAACCTATCATATCATACCAGAAAACATTTGTGCTTCATGTTCTAAACTCCGTCCCTAGTCCACCTCCAACTCCCAAGTTTCACATGGGGTCCTCCTGCTGCCCCCCACCAACCACTCCCCCCCCCCCCCTCCCCCCACCTCTAGCCTGATGGTATTGAATTGTTTTTTTGACCTGCAAATAGCATTTTTCTGCCTTTTCCTTTTTGGGTAGACACAGGTATACCCGCAATTATTTCTCGCATTAAACCAAAAAAGGCAGCTTTTCCGTTCTAGAAGCCTGTTTGCTGCAATGCACCATGCGAGATACAATTTTGGGAGAGGGAGACACCACCTTCTCTGGCAAATATTTTAAAAACGACTAGACGGACACAATAACCCCATTCTACCCCAGCCGCCCGAAATAGTCAACACTTCATACCGAATTTGTTTCATACCTGCTCCAATTCCCTCCAGCAGTTTTCGCTGTGTGCTCGAGCAAAAATGGTGTCTATGGGCAAATGAATGGGGACTAGGCCGAAACTGTGTGTTTTAAAAGAAACATGTTTCCTTCTGCTTAATAGCTACTTTATTTTTTAACAGATCTTTCCCAAAATGTCCAGTCTAGGCAGGGAGGGGCCCGTCAATACAATTTCTGTCTGCAAAATGTCTGCTAAATCAGTCGTACGAGTCAAAAATATGAGCAATTCATTTTTTTGATTTCCTATATATCTCAATACTCCACTATACTGCAGCAACAGCCGCACTATATTATATACACGCAATCTCAATCTTTTAAACATTTAAATAAAATTGTGAGGTATGAGTGGGTTTTGTGCAACATAGTGTCTAATAAGGCATTCCTGGCTCCAGAGCATTGTACAGTGTGCAATCTCTCTTTGCATTGCCCTTCCCCTATTCACCAAACTCAAAAAGCTCATGGCACATTGTCCTTAATCAGTAGTGAATATATATATATATATATATATATATATATATATATACTATCATGGCCACGGTAGTGGCCATGTAGTTATGGTTAAGTTGCTGTTTCCATAGGAAGAGCACTTTTTTGGGCGGCTTATAACTTCGTTCCCCCTGGACGAATCCTCACCAAACTTTGCAAAAAGTATATGGCCCACTCTGAATTTTTTTGCAAAGTTTGGTGAGGTTTGGTCCAGGGGGGGAAAAGTTATAGGGGGGGGTGCCAAAACTTTTCCCATAGACATAATGGGAAAAAACTTTGCTCGCGCCTACAGCCCAAACCGCTGGACAGATTTACACCAAATTTGCGGTAGGAGCGGCGGCTTGGTCCAGAAAATGTGCTTTTTTTATTTGGTGTAAATCCGTCCAGTAGTTTTTTTTTAATAAAAATGACAAATGTAAGTGAAAAAAAAATTGTGATATCTGTGTCCGCTTCGTGGACACACTTCCCTGTTCGCTCCGCGGACAGGACAGGGATTGGGCAAGTGGCTTGCGTGATGTCCGCAGACATGTTACGTGTTTTCCCATTGGCTGCGGTGAAGCGTGCAGTGAGTTGTATTTTCAGAGACGTCCGCCATCTTTGTTTATTGTTTGCATCAAGAGGCTTCGTCAAGAGAGCCTGCATACAACCCGTCCACGGTGGCCTGCGGAGGGCCGAGGAGCGGGATCTGCCGCCTGCACAGTCGGATACCATCAGCCTTGTGTGTCTACCTCCCACCCCCCGCTCATGCCCCGTGTCTCCCTCCCCGTACCGCCCACCCCCGCTCATGGCCTGTGTCTCTCTCCTGTATCCCCCACCCCCTGCTCATGCCCCGTGTCTGTCTCTCCTGTTGCCCCCCACCCCCCACTCATGCCCCGTGTCTCCCTCCTGTTCCCTCCCACCCCCTGCTCATGCCCCGTGTATCTCTCCCGTTTTCCCACCCCCCGCGTCTCTCTCCCGTTCCCCCATTCCCCGCTCATGCCCCGTGTCTCTCTCCCATTCCCCCCACCCCCTGCTCATGCCCCATGTCTCCCTACTGTACCCCCCACCCCCGCTAATGCCCCCTGTCTCCCTCCTGTTCCCCCCACCCCCCGCTCATGCCATGTGTCTCTCTCCTGTACCCCCGCTCATGCCCCGGGTCTCCCTCCTGTACCCCCCACCCCCACTCATGCCCTGTGTCTCTCTCCTGTTGCCTCCCACCCCCCGCTCATGCCCCGTGTCTCCCTCCCACCCCCCGCTCATGCCCTGTGTCTCCCTCCCAACCCCCGCTCATGCCCCGTGTCTCTCTCCCGTTCCACCCCACCCCCGCTCATGCTCCGTGTCTCCCTCCGGTTCTCCCACCCACGCTCATGCTCCGTGTCTCCCTCCTGTTGCCCCCCACCCCCGCGTATGCCCCGTGTCTCTCTCCTGTTGCCCCCCACCCCTGCTTATGCACCATGTATCCCTCCTGTTGCCCCCGAACCCCTGCTCATGCCCCGTGTCTCCCTCCTGTTGCCCCCCCTCACCCCTCGCTCATGCCCCTGTCTCTCTCCTGGTCCTCCCGACCCCCTGTCGATGCCCTGTTGTGTTCTCTTTATACATCCCGCCTTCCCTTTCCATGGTGTCCATCTTGGTAAAAAATGTTCCTTGTCATCTTTGATGTTGTGGGTGTTAGTCTTAGCAGTGCACGGTGGTGGCGTGAGTTATGGTTGCTTAGCTTACCATAACTGGCGAATTTCAGGGGTTTTTTGGTTTTAATTGGAACCATAACATCCCTTTAACAAAGTTTTTCACTGAATGTATATATTTCTCAAATAGAAAAGCCCTTTTTAGCCACAGTCTCAAAGCTAGTGCTTAAGAATGGTATCTGGCATGCTTGACTCACTTTCTAATTACTTGAAGTTTTCCCTGCCCCCAGGATCACATAGCCCCGGATTGTGAATACAGAACACTGACCACAGAACTCAAGATAACTGCAATTCAAAGCTCTGAGTAAACCTGGGGTAATGAGGCCCAGCCTTGGTCTCCAAAATCAACACTGCCAGAATAAATCTGAAAGACAGAAGAAAGAACATACTGCCCCAAAGGTCCTGAGCAGTGTTTTAAGTGGGCTGGGGCTAGCTTGGGCCGAGCCCTGGCAGTCGCCAGAAAGGTTGCTCAACCCAGGGACCTGCCTGGGCCCACCCCACCCCAGACTATTGGCAGCCATGACACCTCAGGAGCCTGTGTAGCTGAAGTGCTGCACGGTTACATGGGTTGCCTGCAGGTGTCAGCACTTCGGATTAGAAAATAAGAAGGCATTGCTTTTTCTTTTTTTTCTAAACCGCAGTACTGACACCTGCAGACAGGCTGCAACTGTGGCTTCGGCTACATGGGCTGCCTGATGACTATACTCAGAAATAGGATGAGGGCCGGGCTCTCCTATTGTTTCTGAGTAAAGAGTCATTGGGCAGCATGAAGGCCCTTTAACCATGCAGTTAAAAGGCTATCATGCTGCCTGATGACTCTTTACTCAGAAACAATAGGAGAGCTCGGCCCTCAAGCCCCCATCCTGTCTTAGTACAGAGACATGCAGCAGGCAGCCTTTTCACTCAAGGAGCCACGTGATTAAAGGGTTCCTGCCAGCCACGCAGCTCCTTGAATGAAAGGGTGGCCTGCTGTGTGTGAGAGCTGGGGCTCAGTGGGGTCACACCTTTGGTGCGACCATCCCCTCCTTTTGTTTAAATGGTGGATCTGAGCGCACTAAAGGTGGTAATGCCAGTGTGCCCCAGTACCTCCTTGTTTTAACCAGCCCCTTTAGGCGAGGGAGTGTATCTCTCGGTCCGTGGTGGGCCACGCAGCCTAACAAGCCCCCTCGATTTAGCGCCCCACTTAAGGCACTGATCCTGAGAATCTTTGCATGTTTTAACAAACTCCTTTATATGAACCACCTCCCCCCAGACACCAGAGATGGGTTCTGCATCTGTTAGCACAGCGGCCTTTCCAGGGTCGGCGCCCAGTACTGTCGCCCACTTCACACGCTTCCTAGAAATGGCCCCGGAAGAATCCGACGCATGACCGTCACACGGCCTTCCAGAGCGGCTCTGACCTGTCGGGGTAATCTTCACACTTCCTCACTGGCCCGTGCACGCACGACCTTCTCCCCCAGGGGACCAAATCCCCCCACTTTTAAGAGCTGTCTCGGGGTTGCCTTTCAGCCAGAGATTAAGTCGGCGAAGTGAATACACCACGGAGGCCAATTGGATCGCAACCGGACATACTAGACTGAAGATGAGGGGGAGATTTTTCCAACGACCGCTCTCGGTTGCTATGGTGACGCACTCCTCCGGCTTGTCCCGTGGGAATATGTTATGTTTAGAAGGAGAGAATGATTGGACTGGAAACTGATTCTAAGAACTATCCTGGCTTTTGCTTGGTAAATCCAGCGACTCCGGCAGCTGGGTTCGCACCTGCTTGTCGGGAGGGAGACCATATCTGTGAGTGGGGGGGGGATGGGGCGGGGGTAGTAGGGGTCGCTCTGTGATTACAAAATACAATCCCAATATGGAGTAGGAACAAAATGGAAGATCCGTGCTGCCGAGATGGTCTTGGGTACTGGTGCGCACTGTACCTAGCATGCACACATCCGATTAGAAGGATCAAACCCCCCGCCTGTAAACCGTTGCTCTAGGGCTGGGTAGGCAGGTGCTGCTCGCGTAGTGTCCCATTCAAGATGGCGGAGTCCCAGGCCCAGTTCAGTCCAGCTTCCACTTATTCACCGACACGGGGAGCTGTACGTAAACACGTAAACGGCCAATACAGCTTTGCTGTACTTGTCGTCTCTGCTATAAATTGTCATTTACCTCCAACCATACATCTATAGTCGTATGCAATTAACAGTGTTCATGAATGTTGCAGTCGGCAGAACTGCCAGGCGATGCAATGCTTTGAGTCCATGACAATGGCAGCTGGGTGCTATACAAACCTCACATCCAGTGGGAGTATTTTACTCCCTGTTCTTTAAACTTAGGAGCAAAATTATTTTACATAGAGCAAAAAGTCTCATTCCCAGTGGCATTATTTAATAAGCGAGTACAAATGTTTTAACTTGAAAAACAGAAATGTTTTGTATTCATGCACAATGAAATATGTGTTTACCTCTTCAGATAAGGTGGCAATATTAGTAGACTTTCTTCTTGTGGCAATACTTGCACTTCTGTTCAAACCCATCTAGGGGTACATGCTCCTGTGTGTCTATTTCCTATTTTTATTGGGAGTATTTGTACTCCCTATATTTATTTTTGTTGAGGATTTGCCTATTTTCGAGTCGGTGTCTGATGCACCCCTTATCTGTAGGGCTGCTCCCATTGCTCCACCCAATTGCCTATTTGGATCCAGTGTGTCCAAATGCATCTCCTGAATATTAATATTGGATATCATGACCTGTTTATGAGCCTCTGACTAGTTCTGCATCCTAGTCAAAAGACTTTAGGTCACAGGGGCCTGGGCAAAGTTCCTGACAACCCCTAGGTCCGTTTGGGGTCAGCTGATCTAGTGACATGCCTAGGTAAGCAACAGTCTACCCTAGGTATTAGCAGGGCAATGGTCGAGAATGGGTGAGTAAATAACCAAGCAATGTACACAGGCTGTGTCCGCCTCTGTACTCCAATTTAATCGTTTTGACTCACAGGTGGGGTCAATGCACCTCCCTTCTAGCCAAAACTAAAAAGGACTGGAGAAGCACCGCTCGAATACAATTGGGCATGCCAGCATGCATTGGTGTGCCTATAACGTGAATGTAAAAACTGAACACGTGATTAAAATGGCACCGATAGTCGGATTTGCTACCATTTCCTTATACAAATTCCAGACGTTTGTTGGCACACATGTTACGATCTTCTCCTGAGTGATGCTGCGGCTGCACAGATGGACGAGCAATTCAGAAAATGTCAACCATCCCCGGGGGTTGCCGTTACGTCATGTTATGATTGTTAATAATTTCCCACCATTTTTACAGACCCTTCACACAAAAATAGAAGTGACCCTCAACCGGATACTGCTGAGAAATACCCGGGTTATTCACACAAGAGACGGTAAATGCCAGCGGCAAGGCAACGCAAACGGTCCTAGTTCTGGGTCGATGACTCCCCGGGCAACAGGGAATCTGCACAGACATGGAACATCCTGCTTAGCTGTGCTTGGAGGAAGCTTTAAGGCCAAATAACTTTTGTTTGTATAATGCAGGCTAAAAGTACCCGCACAGGTTCTGTAGACCGAGATGATAACGCTCTCATGAATGTTTGAAAATCGATGATCCTGTGGTTCGCTGTTCCAAGTCGCTTATCGCTTGATGTGCTTTGCACTCTAAAGTAAACTGCACGGAGAAATGGTGCGCGTAGTTGGCTGTCATACACCGGAGCAGATGTGGAGAGGAGGCGAGAGTTGGCCTGCTGCAGCATTCTGGGACCTTCTGTGCACTCTCCCCACCCGTCGACTTACCCTGTCGTGGTGCAGTGGGTTGCAGTGCAAATAGCTACAAAATGGTGTGTTCTAGGGCTTTGAAACGTGGTTTCAAGATCCCATTGAGTTTTGTTCCTCGTGCTGAGATGCTTAAAATTAGTTTTGTTCAGTCCTTGTACAATCACATGGTTGTTTTTGCACATTTCAGGCAACCGTCTCATGTGTGAAGGGATTGAAATCCGGGGCAAGGGATGGGGTGTCCAAATGTCATGTAGCCAGAAATGTCCGTAGGGGTCCTAATAGATAAGTATGCAACATTTCTTGCAGATTGGTGGAACGTGTGGAATTGTATAAGGATCATACTGACAGATGTTCTGATATATGACAACTTCAGAGGAGAACCGACTTTACGGGAGCAATTGTTCCATCTATTGGACTTGTTATTGCTTGGCCTGTGATCTGCAGCTCTACAAAAAGAGTGCATAGTTTACCTTGCAGGTTGTGAAAGAAAAAGCAATACAGAAATGTGGTACAGACAGCATTTTAATTTTTTAATATTTAGTTTGTGAAAATATTACCAAGATCAGATTTGCTGTAGAATTTGCCCAATTTACAAATGGTGCTCCTTGAGTTAAAAACCTCGATAATAAAAACTTTGTTAGCAATATTAACCCACCCCCCTTCCCTCACCACACAAGCTACCAGGAAGGTAACGGGGTTTAGTGTCAGGGGTGGGATTTTTTGGAAGGGGAAGATGGCGATCTCCCCAAATTTACCAGTTGGATGCACATGACGTGCCAGTACGTGTGCAAGCATGATCCCTATTGCAGAGAACATGGATGGACACGTTCTCCCAGCACCCACTATATTTGCAGGTGTCCTATTTTGCCTTTTTTAAAACCTTTTTCACTGCAGTTAAACATTTCACACTTCTTGGCCCTTTTTTAATGGGTATACCATGCTCCCATCGACCTCCCATAGGTTGCTTTCTGCAGCCGCTTGCACTTAAGCCCTGTCCTTACTCTTATATTATTACTGCCAGGACTGACCACAGGGCTTTAGGGAGCTGGGTTCCCCGAATGACTTCCCCGCGTGCTAAAGTCCCCGAAAACATGAGCGACAATGCTGCTGTTCCTTTGTAGATGTTGCTATCCGCCATGTTTAAAATCACATTATAAATTGGACATTTGGAATTCGAGTATTTGATTTCTAACACTGAAGGGGGTGGAAAGTACATAATACGGAGAATGCATGGTTTGATTTTTTTTGCAGCATATTCTAATGAAGACTTGTGTATTAATTTCATTAAATCATTCCAATTACAAGAACCGTGGGCTTCCTGCAAAAGAACTGAGGGGACTAGAAGGTTTTTTTTACACTTGAATATACTTTTTAGTCTATTTTTTTTGACTGCATATAAATGATATTCCATTGAATTTATCTTTGAGTATAGATTTTACCACCTTCCTTTCGAGGTGCAAAAGCCTGTCTACTTCCTTTAATTACATGGGCCCAACATCTTTTACAGGTTCCGTAGCTACTGCTGATTGGAAGGTCACGCCAGGAACATTTTAGGCCCACCTTCAGATATTGTTTTACAACACCTTGTGGCCCCTCAACCTTAGATTTCTTACCCCACTTAAAGCACTGACTTAGTTCATCACTAGACCTGTAAAATGTCCCTTGGCACAGCTATTAACTGCTGTTTCTTCTGTTTGTAAACCAAAAGTCACACATCTGCACTGCATTGCCATGGCTTGTATTTTGTTACAAGATTCATTGTCGCCTGGCGTGGGGGGCGCCAGTCAAACGACTCTCTCCGATGCTGGGTATGCAAGCTCGTTAAAAAACCAACATTAAAAATGACGTGCTAGCTATCCCACGCTAGGGGCACTATTCTTCCCCTTAGATCCTCTCTCTATCTCTACTTGCACCCAAACCCGCCGCCGTCTCTTGCGTGGCAGGTCTTCCCCTACCTCGCCTACATGCTGCATCCCTTTTCCAGTATGGCAGCCACAGAAAGCAACAAAGGACTTGCTCCCGAGCCTCTTGCACGCATCCATGGTGGCCATATTAGCTAGGGATCCATTTCCCTTTGAGGGGTTGCATGGCTGCCCACGCCTCTTCATGGAAATACATGTGTTTATTTTTGTGCAAACATACTGCTAGCACCTTGTGCAACATACTGGGTGATAGTAGCCATGCATTGGTGGGCAGGCTTGGACATTAATGGGCCTGAGCCCTGGTTGAGGCTTCAGTGAGCGCTGGCGGGCTGTTGCCCAGTCCCTCATGCTAATGCAACTATGAACCCTACATAACATGTTAGATCATTGCCCAAGCCGCCTCTTTATTTTGGTGTTTGTAAGTGCCTTCAATCCAGCACTCCAACTAAGTCAATGCCTAGTATGGGATGCCCAATGGAAGCCCTTATTTATATATTTGTATGTCAAAGTTCTTTAAATCTGGATGATGAACACTTATATAACGCTCCTCTCTTTGAATCGCCCCGACCCTACTGAGCCAAGAGTAGGTATGTTTTGCAAATTAAAAGGTTTATTTTAAGAATTGAACAATATATATATCACACTTTTATGAATAAAATAATATCTGAATAGCACACTTATGAATATGAACGGTAATCAGCAATGGGTAATATTACAATATCAACAATCTCTTTAATCAGTTAGGAATAGGAGAATAAGGTAGCAGAGAATACTTTGTGCGATTTCAAGGAATTGCAATGATGGGAAAGAATGCAACACAGAAATAAACTTTGATTTCAATCAGAAGATAATATGATCACTTTTCCCCCTGTTATTACTCACTCCCCCCACTATGCAATATGAAGAGATGGAAATGAGGGCACACAGGTTTCAAGAATACAATCAATAATGCAGTTCAATTCCAGTTCCCCCAGCAAGCTTAGAGAAAACAGGTATGATTTTAAAACAGGTCAATATGCTTATGAATGTGATTGCAATGAAAGGGAAAATATGCTAAAATGATTTTAATTCACTAAATGAGATTCGGGATAAGTGAGTTACTTTGGATTGGTTCAGGTCAACACTAGCAATGATTCATGAATGATTATCAGAATGAAAACGAAATTCAGCAGTTGAAAACAAGAAACAGCTATTTTGACAAGGGGTTGAAATGGAGCTAAATTACAATTCGTGGCAACTGTTCGTGGACGTGCGGTTCAAAAGTTAGTTTTTTTTTCTCCAGAAATAGTCAAGATTTCAAAAATGACAGATGCGCTTTAAAGATTAGAAACAAATATTTCTTAACACTAAAGAGTCTATAGAGCCGCAAACTACACGACAGCCCAGCCACCTATCCAGAGGCGCCTCTGGATGGTTTGTCTGAACGAGATGATTGCCTTTCTCCAGAAAATATATATTAGCGCCAAGATGATTATTACTACAATTATCAAGGATTATGTGGAGGAGAGGAGAATTTAGGATAGACAAGAGGTTCTATAATGCAGTTCTGGACAGGTTGAAATGGATGGAATAGTCTTACTTTAAACTAAGAGATTGGTTATGTACAGTTCTAGACTAGATACAAACTCCCATGGCTTGGGAATGGAGTGGGCCCCGTAAAAGATCTGGTCAAGGGTTTGGCTGGGATTCTCTCTCACCACCGGACAGGTCTTAGTTCTTCTCTCAGCACTGCGGTCTGCGTGGTCTCTTGGACTGGATCTGACGGGTTCTGGATTACAGCTCTGCAGGTCTGGATCTTGGTTCTAGCACAGGGTTCTTGGCTAGGATAGCAAAACAGCACAGCCTGGCTGTTGAATGTGAGAGCCCCTTGGAAGTTTAAGGGTTAGAACCAGGTTGCTAGATTCTGCAGGCCTGCTGAGAAAGGTTCAGCTTTTGGGTTAGGCCTGTCTGCTTCAGAGTTCTAGAGTTGGGTTCTGGATCTATGTCCGGAGCTCTGTCTGGATCTTCTTGCAGGGTGCTATGCCAAGAAATCGGTTGAGTAGTGGAAAAGTGTGTGTCCTATCTGTCCTCAGCAGTCTCTATTTATGTATTTCCAAAGTGGGTGGGGAGGCTGATTCTACAATGCCCAACCCTCTAAGGATCTGATAGGTTAGAGGATTCCCTGTCCCCTGATTGGAGAAAGGATCAGCGTGTCATCTTTATGGCTTGGGGGGGAAAACACTCCCATTTGTCTCTGTACAGTATATCTTATTTTTCATAAAACACATATTTACAATATACACAACTTGTTAATATTACATAAATTACATGACAGATCGCCTAAGGTACATTTCTGTTCAACTCTCATCTTCCTAAGAGCTTTGGTTCAGAAATGACCACTTTTTGCACTTTTGGTGGGTTTCTCAATATTATTTCTGCACCAATTTTTATCCATGCATTCACACCCCACCTGGGCATATTTTTTTATGTTCATAGCATAAACACAGTGGCTACAATATGAATAATTCTGGGGTTTGGTCTCAGAACATCGCACGGAGTCCAGCTTAGTCTTCAACTGTGAGCGAATTTTTCAATTTAACAATCTCAAAATTTCCCATTTTTGTCAGTGTAGTGCAATTTGTTGTACACATTTTTCTAAAACATATATTTGCTGTGCTTTCTGAATCCACACAATGGTTTGTCTCCACCTCCAAGGTCTGGGCTGACTCAGAGGTCACATGTCTTTCCTTCCTGCTAGCAGTTTGTTGTCAGTCACACCCGAATTAGCATTTTCTATTCTGCCCAAGGGTTCCTTTGTCTGCACTTAGAGCAACATGCCAGGGTGCCACTCCCAGTTCCTTTTGACACCAGCCTGTCAATCTCTTAGCCAAGGGCAGGGGGAAGTCTCCTTTGTCCAGGGAGAAGGTGTGGAGTTTGTTTGAACACAGTTTGGGAAACCTTTAACTCTGAAACCCAATGTCCACAAATTATCTTTTCTTAAAATATAACTCAGATTTTTCACAAATACATCAAACCATTTCTTACTTCAAGCCTATTCAGAATATAGTTTTGAATTGTATCCACCTCTTAGGCTTCTGATAGCAAGCCTTTCTTTGGCATAGTTTGGGCTCAATGTACAACTTTACACAAAATGGTTTTAAAACGCCAGCTTCTGGTAGAGGTGAGTAACGGTATGACACCCATTTTTGACAGGTTTCTTCCAGCAAGCAATCCTCAAAAGTATACTTTGTTCAGATATATGTTTACTTCTGTGGACCTTATATTTATGTAGATTCCTGTGGGAGAATGATGTTGACCACCCAATAAGGAGGTTGGATCTTTTTGGGTGGTTTGTAAGCCATGATTTCTGCAAATTTGCCACCAAATAAAAATGGATTTTTGAAACCAGCTCAGTTTCTTTGGCAATGATTTTGCTTTGTGAGCAGCCAAGTGATGGGTTTTGGCAGTGGTCTCCTGTGTTACCACTGACATAGGCAAAAGTAGATGGTGGCCTATTTTT
This sequence comes from Ambystoma mexicanum, assembly GCF_040938575.1. Classification (NCBI taxonomy): domain Eukaryota; kingdom Metazoa; phylum Chordata; class Amphibia; order Caudata; family Ambystomatidae; genus Ambystoma; species Ambystoma mexicanum. Next base: position 304,774,228 of record NC_090934.1, on the reverse strand, counting down.
CAGGTTTTCACTGCGCACTTTCTGGTGATTTCTGGAGAGCAGCATGCTTTCCGAAGGCCATTATGATGTTTCTGCTGCCAGCAATGCACAGTGATGTTGCAGGGCTTGGATTAGTGGGTTAAGACATCCCACATGTTTCAGTTTATCAAAGTACACTCTACAGTATAGTATTTTTAGTTTGGGCGATTATGTTTGCTTGCGACACCTATAAGTTGAAACTATTGCATAAGAGTACTGATGGAGAGGAATGGCTCATGAGACGACACATACAGCCTGTAGGTATTTGGTTATTTTCTCACCCATTGACACCCATGGCCATGCTAACCCCTATGGCCATTCGACGCGCAAAACTTCTCCTCATGGGAACTCTTTGAGCAAGCTTTAATCAAGCCTTACCATCAAACTGTGCACTCCAAATGTTTCCGGTACTTTTTTCAAAGCAATCTTCTGAGTTTAAATGACTTAATTGGAGTAGGTGAACCTGCTACCGGTGTAATAAAAATGTCTTACCAGGTCTGCATTCAGCCCTTCAATTTATATGCAGTCCGTGTGTCCTTCACTGAAGTCCTGTTAAAGGAAGCATTGGCAAAGCTAGCATTTTTGGCTTGTGTATAAGTATTTGGCATTTGCCAGGCACTGCTATTAGATGTCCAGGTGCTTGCACCTTTTTGCACCTGCTACCATCAGTGGCCAGTAAGTACCACTACAACTGTGCCTGGCAAGTGCCTTTCCCATGCCTACACAAAAGTCCAAATTGTTGACAATTTCAACGCTCGTTTTAAGATGTGGGAACTTTCCCTGCTGCGCGAAATTGCCAGAATTCTAAAATGTCTCTCGCCAGTGTAGATTTTCTTAAGGTGCTTGAAATGTATTCATACTTCAGATGTTGCAGCCTGAGGCAAAGAACGTTTTCCGTGGGATTAGTAAAGCAGCAGAAAGTTGTAAAGTCTTATTCAGAATGTTAATAAAGCTCCTGCAAGGGGACCTGTAAACCGCAGCACTGGGAGAATATGAAGACTGCCGGCGCCTATAGGCTGCCTCTTCTGGCCGCTGGAACACCAGGCTCTAGTAAATCCCTGCTCAGTCTTTGCTCGTATACGGTCTCATGTAATGACCTTCGGGTGCAGTGTACTGTAACGTCGGCTTGGACTCAGTTCTACCAAACACCTAGACATCCTCAAGTGCTTAGGGACGTGGCAGTCAGGCGTTCCGCAAATATTACAGAACATGCATAACGATTACATCTCTGATATTGTTGCATTTTGCTAAGTGCTATTATTTCCTCATGAATGCAACATAACTCTGTGGAGAGGCACTTGGCTGTTCACGGGGGTCTTTGTATCCGCTGGAAATACTGTAAATTCGACTGGTCCACTGGCAACCTGGAAGCTGTTAAGGATTTCAATCAGGCGACGCACACCTTAGTCTCGGCCCAGTATGCAGCGCGCGATTGAAATGCTTATGTTAGATTAGATTCAATATTGAGAGATACACCACTCATATCTCATCCCCTTTTCAAATACCCCAGGCAACAATGGACCATAAACCAGGCTGGTTGATAAAATATAATATTTATTTGAAAATTAAAAGAATCATCCAATTTTTAATATGGGGCAGCAATCACCAATGGGGTGATAAGAACAATAGGAATGGAAGCAATGCACTTAGTCAACCTTCCATTAATAAATCTACAAAAAATCAGGAAATAGGAGCACTTTTTGATTTTAGGTAAGATAGCACTTGAGTTAGAATCCCCCCCTGCAAGGTTCCATCAACCCACAAATAATCAATTCTAAGTGGATAAACGGAGGCAGCAGCTAATCAGGAATGACAAATGGAAAACGGAATACAAATCTGACTTTCCCTCCCCAAACAAGAGAGAGAAAAACTGATTTAAACCCTGGCAATGCAAGATCTAGTGAGGTGTGTTTTTGAGAAAATGAAGGCACGAAAACGGAAAAGAAATCAATTTTGACAAGGACAGTTTTACTCTGCACTAGGGCATTCAGGCTAGGCTACCAGATTGAGGCACAGTAAGCCCCAGGGTTTACTCACGAGTTCAACCCTAGCAACTCTGCGCCCACCCTGTGGGACCCAGTCCGATCACTCCTAACAGGATTAATAGTTTAGGAATTTACAAGACAAAATTATTAAAGATGTTGGCGCTAGCACAAGGAATCAAATGCAGGGTTTCAAGAATGATTTTGACAATATTACAATTATCAGGATAAGGACAGGATGACTTGGAGATTGTGATGGAACAAAGCAAGGCAAGGTTTACTATGGTTCTATGCTTCCTATTTATGCTCACAGTCCACTTTAGTTTGGATTTTGGACAGTCCGTGCTCAGTCGCCACACGGATCTGGTCTAACAAAGGACAGCTGGACAAAATCAGCGGGCATGATGGAACAGCTGGGTGTGGACTGGTTACCGGGTAGCACCTCTGGTTACTGGATAAGATAGGGCACCAGGAAAGCAGGATGGCAGCAGCATGCAATGAGTGGCAAGCCAGGTTAGTTCAGGGTGCCTGCCAAAACACCACAGCATTTTCCCTTATTGGAATTATTTTAGAATTGAGGCTAGCTGAAGCAAGATCAGCAATGCTTGGTCTTGTGGTTGGGATCTGGAGTTTACATGGATGGATGCAAGTTATGCAGGAACAGGACGCTGGCGTAGGAAATTGGGAATCAGTGTGCTGTCAGGGGCTCTTATTTATAATGCCAGGTGACATCATCACAGTATATGACAGGGGCAGGCTTTACTACACATGCCCCTAACAATAGGATTGGGCAAGGGTAGTAATATCCGCCTTGCTCTCTGCTGGTTGGATTTCTATGATGTCAGGTTTATGAGGTGAGGTTTACAATGTCCAGAAACTCCCACATTTACTTTACTGAAAATCTGATTTTGCCAAAAACATACATTAATACACTTGCAAATTATACCCACAGGTTACATATGATGTGCAGCACATATTAGTCCAAACCTCCAGTCTATGCAACCTTGTTTCGCCTTTCTGACACATTTTGGTAATTTTACACATTAAAGATTTGGCCTAAAATTCCATAATTGTATACACAAATGCGAATTGTCCCCAGGGCGTATGTACAAAATCTTATGTATACCACATTAATACTTTCCTGGGAATCTGTCATATTTCGTAACACCTGTTCCCCATGTGGCAATTAGTTCTACCAAGTTTTAAAAGATGGCCCACAGAATTAGATTAAAACCTGCAAACCTTTAAATTTCTGCTAATTCTTGCTACAGAAATACGTCTTTAAAGTTTCTTTGTAACGGTCTCTGTAACCTAAAGGCAGTCCCTTTTGTTACTTGATCTTGGTTTTTTTTTCTTCCTTCAACTGCAAGCAGCTGTCACTTCCTTCCATGCAAGGCGGTTTCCAGTCTTAATTGAAGGTTTTATTGCCCTTTCACACTTCAGAGGTGAGTGTCCCAGGACTGCTATTGTCCCAGCCTGGAGCACAGACGAATGTCTGATGAGCCTGTGAACATTCATTGTCCTATCCCATTCAAAGTTTTTCAAGCAGGCACTTCACACCTATGTGTCCTAGATTTAGGATGTTTGGAGGAGTTTCATAGCTGGGAACTGGAATAACCGGTTTTTCTGAGAGCTTGCAACTCCAGCGTATGTGTTTTAAACTGTTTAATTTCTTTGGGTCTTGAATTAAACCAACCTATGACAGAGGATATCCTATGTGTGTATTGTCACCACTAACATAATTCCTTTACATTGCTAAGCAGGCTTTCATTAACAATTGAGTTTTAAACGGGTCCTTTTTTTCTCTTTAGTCGGCACAGTCCATTTTTCCACATGTGTTAAAAACTGCTATTTCTTTCTTTAATCTGGTTTGCAGCTCCTCAGATTGCCACTGTCTTGGCAGCGTTAGTCATTTTCCTTGCAGCAGGCCTCTTATCTAAAGTATAGATGCATTTATCCTTGACCTGGCTCATAGAGTAAAAAGTCTTTTTGAACTGCTGCGCCTGGATACATTTTGTCAAGAAATAAATGCGTGTTCCTGTGTGAGGGAAAAATGAAGTTGCTTTTGATTTCTCTGAGAGTTGGTTTGACTGGGCCTTTTTACACAGTGGTTTCAGAATGACTGGTGGAAATGGCACCAAAGCAGCATTTTGAAAGGGTGAAAATGTTTCATCTTGAAGGGGAATTTTTGGCTTTTGCAGCAATGCAGTGCTGCTGGTTCACTTGATTCCATATATATGTCTCAGAACACACTGGCATACTTTTTCAGTGTGTCCCCTTGTTCCATTTTGCCTGAAATGTGTGAGGCAAGATGGTGCAGCCATTTTTCTGTTGCTGCCAAAACGCAGTTTTGAGGCCGGGTGCGCACCGGAGCCAGCGCAGCCAGGTTGCTGTTTCTTGCGCAAATGCAGCTTAGTGATGTGAGGCAATGCTGTTGAGTGGGTCAATATATCCCACAAAGCATTCATCATCGCTTGGTGTCATTGAAAGGCTGGTAGGGTTGGGGAAGCGTATATTGCATATGACACACTAGGGCCCAATCCTACCATCCACTGAGGCATTGCTGCCATACAGTAGGGGTTCTCCTCATTTCCCTGTTGGCCAGGCCGCCTCAGAGTGTCTGCTCACCATCCTTAGGTTAGGTTAAGGTGACCAGGGGAGTCAAGGCCCTCGAGAGACCTCTTTGCCAGTTCGGGGCTTCCCTCTTAGAGATTATTCATATCAACTGCTTAAGTCTAATTTAGACAAATTGAAAATAACCACGGCACAACTCCCAGAATGCATTAGTTTGATGGGGTAAAAATGAGAATATTGCTGTCGTGGTGGTGGTGGTGAGTCATCTAGCAACACTATCCATCGTCCCCTGTTGGTGGTACCTTCAACAGAAGTGCACACTCCTCTGTGTGTAGTTTGTGCAAGTCTGCACCCGGCAGATGCACTACTTCCCTTTGTAGTTGATCTAGTGACAGGCGTTAGGACTTCAAATCTCTCTTCTGCGCCTGCCTGTCCTATGTCTGCATAGTTCTCTCCCCTAGCCTAGTGTTTGGAGCACTGCTAGAACATGGGGCTTAGGAAGACATTTTGGGCGTGTTGTCGATATTAGGACTCAAGAGAGTGTAGCCCTTCTGAATTCTATTATTACAAAGGTTCCTAATTTGAATTGAGCACGATTTCCTTTAGATAATGCGGTGTCTAAAGAATGTAGGCTCTAACCCCCCAATAGAAGCCCACCTTCCATATTTCTTCTAACTCTTTCCAGTTCTCCAGCCAATCAGCAAGCTTGTAATGGAAGGTTTAAGATTCCAAGCTTCCCTTTGAGATGTGTGCACACTGGGCAAGTAGAACGGGAAAATCTGTCAGTTGAATACACAGACGTGGCTTTCTTTCTTCCCACCTACACTAGCCTTATAGACCAGACCATTGAGGGTCTCGTCTTTGTCTCTAGACCACTAACTTGAACAGCAGTCACCTACCTCGCAAGGACTCATTCCCCCCCCCCCCACCCTCAAAAAACCCAGTTTGTGTCAATCGGTTCAAGATTAATTCCTTGATAAAACTGCTGCCCACAGAGATACATTTTTTCCCAACTGACCCATATCACCCATAAGGATATTTCTAGATCCACTAATAGCCCCCCTCAAAACACTGCACCTAGTGTTATACCTAAATTTGATTTTCACCAGTGTAACGAGAAAGAAGTGCTGGACATTATTTTAAACCTTAAGCCTACCACAGGTACCGGTGACCCATTTCCTACAACCCTCCTTAAGGGTTCTCTTGAGGTTCTTATCCCCTGGATCACCAAACTGGTCAACACCTTCTTCAAGGAGGGTACTTATCCTGCGGTCCTGAAAAAGGCTTAGATTACGCCACTGTTGAAGAAGACCACATTAGATACAGCTGTCAGGGAACTATCTGCCTATAACTAATGTTCAATTTTTTTTAAACATCAGCCATAGAGTGGCCTATCTTAATAGAGGCTAATGAGTTACTGGCCTCGCAACAGTCTGGTTTTAGAGAGTGCAACATGGCAACGAAACAGTGCTGTTGGACCTTAAGCCCAACATCTCCAACGTTGTCGAAAGGGGCCACCCAGCGCTTCTGATGCTGCTCAACCTCTCTGCAGCATTTGATCTTACAATATTCTCAAAATGGTGCCGCAGGGGCTGTTTATAGATTGGCCAGAATGGAACACGTATCCGACTTTTGGAGGGAACTCCATTGGTTGCCTGTAACACAAAGAATTAAACACCAGATTCTTGCTTTGACCTTCAAATTCTTCTGCCCCCAAATACCTTAGGGATCCCTCCAACACTCATTTAGAGTACTTTGCTCCAACAGCTCAAACGTCCTATGCCAACCCTGGTTTAAACTGAAGAAATTCAGGGGGCATGTTTTGAAATCCAGGCATGCCTGGAGTGAAATGGTATTCCAGTGCCTCTCAGATCATCCTCCTCTCTGGTTTAATGCAAGAATGAGGTGAAAACCTTACTGTTTAACTCTCCTTGCTGATCTCTAGCTTCTTTCCGTTCCCGTTTAGTTTTGGTTATTTGTGCGCTACGAGACCTACGAGCGTGTGGCGCTTTATTAAAATGTAAAATAAATAAGTAAAGCTATACTAAACATTTGAAAGGCTTTTAGTCTTCTAAAAAAGTGTTACTTGGTACTTATGATGCATGTCAGCAGTATTGTCCTCTTGTCTATAGACCTTGTTTGCATTTTGAAGCCTAGACTAGAGTTTTATCTTTTTTTGTATTTGTCACCTGATGCCACCCATTTATTCATTATACTCTGCTAAGTTTAACGGATGGCTCGGATCTTGCCAGGAATACCCTGTTGCTGCCCTGAGCTTTGCTTTGACATTACTGTAGTCCATTCTATTTAATTGAATGGACCCAAGACTACATCTCCCAGAATGTAATTGATGGAGACGTGAAAGCCCAGAATTGGGACATGTTGTCCCCAATACCAGACCTCTGGTAACGTAAAACTCCATGCATTTGAGGACAGCACCTCTCTTCCCCAATGGCGTCAAGCTTAAAAAAATGTCCCCGAAGCCTTACCTTAAAACCTACTATTTCCTTGGTCCTAGTTTGTCAGAAGACTGCCTGTGTGAAGATGCCTCGTGTGATACTTTGTGTCTGGTTCAACAGATGACATGAAATCTGGATGCTGCTGCTAAGGTCTGCATCCGTCTAGTATGTCGATAGATCCTTGAATCCTTGCAACGTTGTAAAACAATATATGTATCACTTTGTGCATGCTTGGCTGGGGACTGCTCCTCTTCCCACTACGAGCGAAGGGCCATTGTTCGGCTTGGCTGCACCACGTGGGTGAAGACCGCAAAATTGAGCTTTCTGTCTGGAATTAGAACATTCCAAAGCCACAGAGACAGGGAGCCACCTGCAAAACAGAATACATCCTCACTGTTTGTCTCTGACCTTGGTTGTGAGCCCTGGCGTGGTGCTTTGTGAAGCCTAATTCGTTTTGCTCCGTCTTTTGTTCTGAGGCCTCTGGCTTCATGTAACTCTATTATAGTTTATACTATGATTTCTATATATCAATATTGTGATAATCTTCTTATATGTTAGTAATATCTTGGCTCTTCCAGGTGCCTTAAATGATCCTGTAGTACCATATGGTTAGTTGCAATGAGCGTTTGCAAACTTGCTCTGCATCTCTTGTTGCCTTGCGTTTCTGCGTTTGGCTAATGAGAAAAAAAATTATAAAGGTTTTTGACAGTATTTGTGTATCTGTCCTCTATCTACAAAACTTTGTAATCATGTTCTTTGTGTGTGTCCATGTAACTTTGTTACTATGTCGTGGTGTCTCTAATGATGTCAGCACCGCAGGATATTTGTCATTAGTCGCTCATGTCCATTGAGGCGTCTGGATCCATGATCAGTGTTGGGTCACCTGTATCCGTGATGTTGGTAGGATAGGGTTTGAATGGTTGTCGGAGAGAATATCTGTTCGCATATGTAGTTGTCACTGGCTGTCAAAACAGTGACTGGCATCTTGCATCTCTGGCTCTTCGAGCTGTCATGCTTATGGGGGGTCAAGAGGGGCATTCCAGGTACCCTCTCTTCTTTTTTTCGGCTCTTTTCAAAACCTGCCTTCTGTCTTCCATCCGTTGCCTGAGCAGTGACAGTTCTCTACAACGTTTAAATGAAACCATAACACTTCCCTTCCCTCTGAGGCCCTGGTTCTTTCTTTGTACTGGGAACACCTGAAGAAAGACAGTACTTTTAAATAACATTTCAGTCCAGGTTCACAGCACTTTTAAAGAAACAGGAAATGTTTCTAAAGGTCTGGTGCAGTATCTTTCAAAAACAGTAACCCCTTTCTACGGGTCTACAGTATTCGTTTTTGGTATTCGGCGACGCTTAAGCAACATCTATAAGATGAAACTATTGCTTTGGAGCAGATGGGTGGGAGAGGGTACATGAGAACGGACACACAGCTCGTCAGTTTATTGGTTATTTACCCTTACATTGCCTGACAATGCGAATCACCATGGCCACTGCCTGCCGCCCTCCCTGCCCAAAACACATCCACCTGGGATCTCTTTGCGGTTGCTCTATTAGGCAGTAACGTCAAACTGTGTGCTGTTTTGGGCTAGACTTAACTGCAGCTGTGAATGCACTACTGGTGCAATAAAAATGCATTTACCCAGTGTTTCTTCATCTCCTTGATTTGTTAGCAGCATGCACATCCTCACATCTGTTCCATGCACTGAAGTCCATTTAAAGGTAATAATTAGCAAAGCCAACAGTTTGGCTTGGGGTTAGGCCTTAGATAAGCATTTGTCAGACAGTCCTGGGCAGCGCACCATTTTCTAGCAGTTGCTTTCTTTTGGCAAGATGGACATTTGACAAGCACTGCCATAACAGTACTATCCGGCCATAAAATACCAATTGCTAGACATTGGTGTGTGTATCTAAACGTTTGACAAATGCCCGTGTAGTATCTGAACCTGTGCCAAAACTGTTGGCTTTGCCAATCCTCGTTTTCAAGGAACATTAACCTTTCTGCTCGGCTGCTTTTCGTTTGAAGTTCTTGTGTCCGTCCGTCTTGCAATCCCTGCATTACTTTCAAAGGCCCAGTAACCCTTCACCACAATGCTGCAATACTTTGAAATATCCAGTGATAATGTGTCCGCACAGCTTGGTCTTACAGCCTTTACTGTGAAAGGCCGACATGCGTTTACCCTAATTTTGCAACAAAGCCTGATGGTGATGCGAAAGATGAAACTGAATCCTTTGACCCCGTCGTATCCTAAGTCTTCTAGACGATTGGCGATTGTCGTTGGAGGCAGTTTTAGTCAATGCTAACTTAAATCTAGCCAATTTGATCTCGCAACCCCAATATGTTAAAAAGAAGTTCGAGTCCTGGGGCTGGATTCAGAATTGCGATTTGCAACAGATGATGCTATCTACATTGAAATCGGCATCAGTGAACACAAGCTTAATGTCCAGTGTCGCTATTTAACAAACTGTCCATCGCGACATAATCGCGATCAATTTTTGAGGCAACGCCTAATGCAATGAAGACCAGGGAGATGCAGTTTTGCCTGCATTTCAAGGAAGCAAACGATTATCGCTGTCTTTTTTGTAACATCGAAATTTAAACCTTAGAACACTTAATAACTGGATGTCCTGCGATAACCTCATGGCGAATGCGCCACCTAGGAGGTTTTCGACCTGCAGAACTTGACGATCAGAGCTGGTGGTCATATGCCACTGCGGGTCACAATGTTAAATTAACTTGTGCAATAGTGGACTTCCTGGATTCTTTAAATCTGAACGAGAATGTTGTTTCAAAATGAATGCTAATGTGAATTCTTGTGGATTCTTCAGTATAATGAGATTGTTGGTTACCACGAAATTTCTTACCGAAGCGTATGCCATGGTAATGGAGTCTCTTTTCCTCGCCTTCTGGTCAGGTGTTTTTCATGATTGTTAACCATCTTGTCTGTAAAAGAGGAAATAGGTCGGACGAATCTGTTGTAACAAAAGTTTGGCATCCTGTTAGTTTGCTGGGCTGGTGTTTTAATAAAAAAAAAAACAAAGTCTGTGCAGGTTTCTGCTTTCACTTTTTGAACTATTCTGCTCGACTTTGAGTGAAAGGTTACGCCAGCCCAACATGTCCAACTGGAAGGATCCTGGCCAGGACTTGAGCAATGTGGGCAAAGCTGTGATAAAATAGGTATATTTAGAAATGCACCTAATTTATCGGGTATTGGTACTGGGCTTGCATATAGGATTATATATAGATATTCTGTTTCATTGTATTCATGATGGTATTTGATATAGTGCTGCCCTAGCTCCAAGAAGCAGCAGAGCACTTTAGGAAGAACTTTGTATTGTAGCAGGAGCATTTTGCACGCAAGGTAGTGTTGCATATCGAACAGTACGGTGTGCAGGCAGGGCTTTAAGTGGGCTGGGGCCAGTCTGGCCCGAGCACCAGCAGCCTCCAAAAAGTGGGGCACAGCTGGGGCCCCGGGTTCCACAATGCCACGATGCAACCTTTCCCCATGCGGCTGCCATGTTGTGAAACGCTGTGACTGACAGCATATCGGCCAGTGGCGGACAAACTGGAACTTCCTCTGATGACCTGTGAGGGGAAGTTCCAGTTTGCACGATGCTGTAGCTGACACTGCTATCAGTCACTGCACTGGCAGCCAACAGCATCATGGCAGGAGGAAGGGCCAATTACTGCAACTTTCTCTGGTGACTCCTCACGATGGGTCACGAGAGGAAGTTGCAGTCCCAAGCCCGGCGCACCATTTTGGCCTAGTCTTGTCTGCTGTCCCTGGAGAAGGGAGGATCCCACGCTGCGCTGGACGACCAGGTAAGTTACAAAAAATTCCACATTTCTCAGTAAGTCACTTGCTAATAAAGAAAAGGTTTTCCACGGTTTGCATATAAACAATGCGAAGAGCAATGACAAGGCCACACTACCTCTACACGTACATTTTCTTTTTTATCTGTCGGTTTCTCTTTCCATCCCGATGGGGGAAAGAGAAACTATTGACAGATAAAAAAATAAATGTACGTGTAGATGTAGTGTGGCATTTTCATTGCTTAGGGCAGTGTTTGTTTACATGCACACCACGTGATGTCTTTGGACACGCCCATCAAGTTGTAGACCACGCCCACCAGGCACATTTGAGAGCACAGTCCATAAAACAATGTCGTAAAAAGGGACAGGAGTACGTTTAATTGGCAAAGTACTGGATGGCACACACGTTTTTTTTTTAAAGATTGTTTACATTTTTGCCCTGCACATTTTTAGTTCGAGGCACAGGAACATAGTGACCTGCCCAGAATCATATTTTGTGTGGCGTTGAATGCTAACACTGAGATTACAAGTTTCCCCTCTACCTCCAAAGGTCAGTCAATAGACCTCTTTGTGAGCAGTCATGCAGTGCAGTGAGAGATCCAGCTCTGCGTGCAGTGAGTGCAGTAAGCCCCGTCCGTCATGTGCTGCACTGCTACTGCTACAGCATTGCCAAGCGACACTGCCGCACTATATTCATGAATTAGGTCGGTGTAGTAGGTAACCTCCGGGGATTTCGTGCAGTGTGGGCTGGGTATGCCCAGTGACGTCACGCCTTGCTATTGCTACACTCGTTGTTGCAGTCCAGTTCTGCCAGTATATCAAGTGGTGGCATGCCATTAGTGTGCTCAGTAATGTGCAGAGCTATGGCTGTGGGCAGTGAGCATGGTGTATATCCAGTTATGTTCTGCAGGCGTCACGGGTGGGCCTTGTTGGCGCTTTGCGCCCTCGCCGTCTTCTAGGCACATCCCCCGTCCATTGATGCAGTGCTTATTCTCCATCCCACCGCCGCCAGTGATGAAGCGCGCGCTTCCTCGGACGCGTTGCCATGGCGATGCTGCCTTTGCTGGCCCACGAGGGAGTCGGGCAGAATTAGCATTTACAAAAAGCTGATGTTGAATAAATTTGCAATTAAATGTACAGGCGATGCGCCTCCTCTTCTAGGATCAACACTTTTCCAAAGACTGTAGCTGTTAGTGAGCTTTTATGTGTTCTCGGCTTTCTCCCCTTTGCCCTCCTCTCTCCCAATTAGCCTGCGCCGTTGCCTCCTACTTCCCTTGTCTAGTCTCTCCCGAGACTTCTCGCTACGCCCCCCCCCCAGTTTGCCACATTCCTATATGTTCTAGTTCTCCTCTCTTTCAATTCGTCCCTTTCCCTGGTTTATAGCCCCTCCAACGCCTCCTCTTTCCCCTGTTCCGCGCCATCCTTTATCTTAAGCCCGTCGAACCGCCCCCCCAATGTCCTTGTTACGCCATCCTAAGAACCCGGAATGCCTCTTCTTTCTCTCTTGGAACTCCATCCCTTCTTCGTTGCTTATTCCTCTCTTCTCCCCTTAAAACCGTGTTACTATTTCTTATTATTATTGTAATTAATGAGCACAGACCTAGCTTTGAGAAGCAACAGAGCGCTTTACAGAGGTATCAAGGAACAACACTTTAGAGGTAACAGAACCGGCATACGGGGGAGGGGGGATACAGAGGGGCAGTGGGGCACAGAGGAGGGGTACAGCTGTACTGGGTGGCAGGGAGGAGACTCCTTCCTTCTCTCGCTAGATTCCCCTCCCTTCCCACTCTTTCATGTAAGCCAGTCTTTCTCCACATATCCATGCCATCATTTAAACCTTCCTTCTCTCCCTGATTTCTCTCCCTCATCTCACGTGATCACCCATTGACCCTCCCCCTCTCCCATTGCCTCCTCTTTCTCTGCCGTGTCCTCCCACCTTCTCCCATCATGAAGCCAATCCATTCTCCCAGAGCCACTCCTCTTCCCCCTCCCCTCCAGCGTAGTGTCATTCTTTCCTTTCCCGACTCCTTCTCGCCTTCCTGTTTTCTTTCCCTCCATAGGCAGTGGAGGGACCCTGGGGAGGTGAGCTGGAAAGAAACCAGTTTTCCGGAGTGTTCCTGCGCAGATCAGGAAGAGTGCATTTAAAGTAATTTCACTCGCTTTGCCCTGGCTCTGCTCATTTCTAGTTTGGGGTTTTAAATCCTGCTTTTAAAAAGGCGCAGATTTTGCAGTGGAAATCTTTTTGAAGCAGCTTCTGATATTTGTAATAGAAAGATAAAGTGCATTAGGAGGGCAGTGATGCTGTGGTGCTCCGAGAAGTTGGTGCTTAAACATGACCATGCCTATGAAACCTTTATGCACAAAGGAGGTTGCTCGTAAACTCATGCCAGCTTGTTGTGCTATACCCAAAAAGATTGTTAATCGCAAAGAGGTGTGCTAAAAAAAATAGGGAAAAGTTGCTTTGTTCTGAAATCTTAAGACGTGCACTTGAATGGAGATGCTTTAGTCAGTGGCTATTTAAATACGAATTTGCTTATTGAAGGAACCCGCTAGCCAGTGCACGTAGTATTTAAGTACATGCAAAGGGACAAGCGTTTGGAATTAGTCTTCTTACCATGAGTGAAGCAAACTAGGCTTTGATTGTTTCATGTTGGGCTGAAGAGAACTCTTCCAAAACTGGTTGACCTGCTCCACTAATCTCTCACCGCTCACAACCCCCACCTCCTCTTACAAACAACATTTTTCCAGAGTTCAAATCAAGAATAACCTGTATGGTTAATTTCCCAATTCTGACAGAAGCCATGGCCCCAATGATCAAAATCAGCAAAGAACCCAATTGAAAAATAATGTTGAAGGAATACAAAATTAGATTACATTTTCAATGATGTCTTTTGGACAACATTTATTTATTTTTTTATTTGTTAAACGCCCAGACCCTCGGGTGTCACGGCGTGGTTAAAAGACAGCTTAGCAATTAGTAAAATTCAAACATTGCATTCGTTCCATTACATGATATAAATTACAGAATATTCACAACATTATACAATAGCCCAAGTATTCACAGCAGTATAAGATGGACGGGGTCCTATCTTTGGGTGCTAATATTGGTTGAATAACCAGGTTTTTAACTGTTTCTTAAAGATCGTGAAGGAAGATGCTTTTTTGATGTGGATGGGTAGGGTGTTCCAGTGTTTAGGGGCTAAAGTGGTGAAGCTGCTGCCCCCTGCTCTTGTGTTTTTAAATCGGGGGGGGGGGGTTCCAGGAGGAGTTTGTCATTGGATCTAAGTAGCCTCTTGTCGGATTTGGAATGCAGAGTGTTATTGAGGTAGATAGGTCCTTTTTTGGTAAGGCATTTGTGGGTGATGCATAATGTTTTGAAGATAATTCGGGCTTTGATGGGGAGCCAGTGGGCATTTTTCCTAATCTTGGATATGTGGTCTGATTTTTTTATGCCTAGAGCGGCCCTCAGGACTTTATTTTGCAAAAGTTGCATTTTGGCTAGGTTGGTGTTAGAGGTGCCCAGTAGTAATCCATTACAGTAATCCAATTTCGATAGGATCAGTGCTCTGGCTAGGGTGAGGCAATTTTCTGGGGTCAGAAATTGTCGGCTGAGCGCAATTAATTTAGAGGTGTAGGCCGTGGAGGAGGAAAGTACATTGATCTGTTTAGTCATGGTCAGGCTGGCATCGATGTACACGCCCAGTGTTTTTACTTGCTTTGACACTGGAATATTGGTACCGTCGATATTGATGATTGAATATTCTGGCTGAAGGGTTGCTATTTTGGCTGGAGATCCTACGATGAGGACATAGGCTGTTTAATGCCATCCAGTTTTGTATGATGACGTAAATTTTATTGATTGTTAGTGGGTCCTGGTCATAGTTGCCTGTCAGTGGTATAAGGATCTGGCTGTCGTCCGCAAAATTTGTGTATATGACACCCATTTCGTCAAGTGCTGAGAACAGGAGCTTGGTATATGCATTGTACAGCGTGGGAGAAAGGCAAGAGCCTTTGGTTACTCCTATGGGGACTGGGATGGGGTTGGCTGCTTCTTTGCCTATGGACACTCTGGAGGTGCGGTCGGTTAAGAAGGATTTCACCCAAGCAGTGGCTGCCCTGGAGAAGTTAAACTCGCGGGCAAGTGAGTTGCAGAGTTTGTCGTGGTCCACCAGGTCGAACGCGGCTGAGCGGTCCAACAGCAGAAGAATGCAAAGTTTCCCTGAATCTCTGATGGCATCCATCTGGATTTTGAGGTCCAAGAGGGCTGTTTCAGTGCTGTGGTTAGGCCTGAAACCTGATTGTCTGGTGCCGAGGAGCTGATTGGATTCTAAATGGGTTTGAATTTGGTTGTAGGCTAGTTTGTCGATGATTTTGAGTAAAAATAGGACCGTGGTTATGGGGCGATAATTAGTTGGAATGGTGGGGTCTAGATTTGTTTTTTTTAGAAGCGGGGTAACCCAGGCTTCTTTAATGCAGGTCGGAACTGTATTGGAGTTGAATGAGGCATTGACAAATTTAGTGATGAGAGGGGTCAGGGTGTGTGCACAGGCTTTGACTAATTTGGCCGGGACAGTATCTCCTTTGCAGTTGGATGCTTTTAGTTTGGAGATTGTGTCGAGTACGAGGTCGTGGGTGACTGGTGTGAATTGAAAGGGGGGGGTTGGAGTTGTCACTGGAAAGGGTGCAGGGATTAGGGGAGGGGGAGTTTTTGGTTGCTAGGAGTAGTTTTTTGGAATTGATTTCATTTTGCAGCATAGTGATTTTGGAGGCAAGAGCGTCTTGTATGGTGGTACACCATTCTTTACTTGTGTTTGTGGGTGTGTCGGTTGGAAGTGGATTTTCAAGTTCTCTAAGGATAGAGAAGAGCTCTTTGGAGTCTGATGCTGCATTGCTAATGCGAGCATTGTAGGCGTTTGCGTTGTGGGTGATGATAGCTGATTTGTAGAGGGTATTTGCGTCTTTGAATGCTTTGGCTGCATCCGGGGAGGGATGTTTATTATGGACGTGCTCGAGAGAGCGTTTTTTCCTTCTAAGGGCGATTAGTTCCTCGTTGAACCAGAAGTTGGATTTTTTATTGAGGCGTCTTAGTTTGGAGGTGACAGGTGCTATGTCAATCGCTGTGGAAAGGCATTTGTGGTAGTACTAATTTATGGTAGTTGGGTCATTGCTGAGGATTGAGTGTGTATCTAGCAATTTGTTCAAGGTGGGGTTGAAGTTCTCAGCTGTGAGCTTTTTCGGGTTTCTACTTTCAATGGTGTCCATAGTTATGTTCTTGGGTGTGCAGGGGTTGTCACTAGTGATAGTAAATTCTATGCAGTAGTGGTCTGTCCAACTAAGTGGGGTAATCGGGCCTAGAGTGATGTTGGTGTTGAGGGAGAGGATCCAATCAAGGGTTCTGCCCTTGGTGTGAGTGGGGACATTGATGTGTTGACAGAAATTCATGTCATTTAGTGCCAGGAGAAGGGCGGTGGCTTTGGTATCTTGGTTGTCATTAAAACCGAGATTCAAGTCACCAATGATGATAAATTTCGTTTTGGGTTTAAGGAAGGGCGCCAGTATTAGTGGGATGTCTGTTTCTGGGTGGCTGTTTGTGCTAGGGGATCTATGGATGACCACTATGTTAATTGTGGTGTTTTCATTCAAGGTGAGTTTGGCGAGCAGTAGTTCGTACCCTGCGATTATTTCAATGGAACTTGATCTAAGTTTGATGGTAGTTTTAGTAATGATTGCAACACCGCCTCCTGGAGTGGTGGTTCTATCAGATCTGAGAATGGTGTAATCTGGTGGGATGGCCAGTGCTAACAGAGGACCTGAGGCTTGGTGTAGCCAGGTTTCTGTGATTACTAACAGGTCTAGGTCGAGTTCGATGATGAGGTCATGAATTTCAACGGCGTGGGCTCCAAGGGAGCGGGCGTTGATGAGTGCATTTTTTAGACTAATGGGGGGGTTGGGATCCTTAGTGAGAGTATTTTTAGTTGGTGGGCAACACGGTGGAGTAGTTTTAGTTACTGTAGGCTGAGTGTGTTTATTATTTGTTGTGTGGGCCGAAGGTTTGGGTGATCTGGGTGGCTGGGACCTGGTAATGGTGTTGTGGTGTGGTAACCTTGTGCATGCTCTTAATCGGGGTGTTCTCTTATATCCTAGGATAGGGTATGTTTTACCATTGATTGAATGGTTGGGGAGTACATGTGGATCATTGATGATGGCCGGGGTTGGATGGTGTTCCTTACTGGTTATGTAGGGGTCCTTGGGACTGGGAGTGATAATGGAGGAAGATGGGAAAGGAGGTATGGTGGGGAGGAAGGGGGTAGGACAGGGGATGGGATGGTGGCTTGGGCAAGCTAGTTTGGTGAGCCCATTGCTGAGGGCGAGGAAGTGGTTGCCAGTGCATGGGGTGTCCGCTGGGACAAGGCAGAAGGGGAACATGATGCACAATATCCAGTTTATCATAGCTAAGGATGTGGGGTGGTGTAAGATGAGGCTGGGCTCACTTTGTCTACACCAATAAGGCTAGATACCGTAGTCAATAGTAAAGTGCTAGTAGGCTGGTAGCAATAATCCTAGGAGGGGTGCAGTTTAGGCTAGATAACATAATCATACATGCAGAAGCATTAGGCTAACAACAATAATCCTAAGTGGGACACGAGCTAGGCTAAATATCATTAAGGCACATGGGACAACATTGGGCTAAATGCGGTAATCCTAGGTAAGACACAAGCTAGGCTAAATACCATTGATGCACGTGGGACAGCGTTAGGCTGAGAGCTGGGCTGTAAGTTACAGTATTAGAATACAGTGTAAACACAGGATCAGAGTGCCAATTGGGCAAGAGAGGCACAGGAGAGCACTGGCTGGAAGTACAATGCTGCAGTGATCTGATCAGGGCAGTCAGTGATATAGTCTCTGGTGGTGCACAGGCAGTGCAATGGGGCACAATGAGGGATTAGCTCTAATAGGAAGTACGGTGCTGGCCGGGTGTCAGCAGATTATACAGATGAAGCGTAAACAATAGTCATTGATCTGCAAGCACAAGTGGCATGGTTAGCAACCAGATGGGGCTCTCACCTTTTGCAGACTAGTAGTAACTGGGCGAGCGGTGCGATGTGGTGGTGGAGCTAGATGACTTAGTCCTTGGAGTCGGATAGGCGGCTGGCGGCATCCACCGGCAAACAAGGCCTTTTCCTCTGGCCTTCGCCTCCTGGCTGGCGTTTCTGCCTGCCGGCGGATGTTTCCCACTTAGATGGCCTTCGGTTGCCTAGCAATCAGGCCACGAGGCTGGAGCCTCGTTTTCATCCCGCGCTGCGCCCGCCATTGCAAGGTCAGGCGGAAGAATGGGACAAGGTCAGGCAGGGATTTCAAGCAGGCAAGATGAGCGGTACGCTTACTGCTCAAAGGGTGCACAGGGGCTTCGAATGCAGGGTGAACAGGGGCTTATAGATCTCACCCTGGATGATGGTAATCCCGTGCTGGTGGATGTGGGATCTCGTGATGGGCTGCTCACAACAGCAGCTCCTGGGTGAGTGGTCGGTGCGGGCAGGGGCTCCTGCCCTCTCCCTCGGATGATCGTGGCTGCACTGGGGCAAATATCCAAGCTTTGAAAGAAAGTCTTGCTGAAATAGATCTTAAGCAGCTGCTTTAGAATAATGACATTTAAGTAGAAGTTGCTTTACTGGCCCTGGGTTTGTATATGGTTTGAGTAGGTCAGGAACATGGAAATGCTATGTTGACAACGTTTGTGTAGTAGGGCTTTTTTTAATAGGCCTATTCATAGCAATTCATTCTAGTTTTGTGAGTGTGACTCTGGTGATATAAAGCAACATGCTTGGACCTGGGGTCAGGAGAGGAAGCTACAGTTTGGACATGCTGTGGTGTTTCCTGCAGGCAGTTGTGACCGACAGAAGTGCCAGCCAGCCACAGTGTCGGTCAAACAGTTTCGGCAACGCTGTGACTGGCTGGCACTTCTGTCAGTCACAGCTGCCTGTTTCAATCATGGTGGCGGGCTCATCTCCCGTCTCGGCCGCGACCGTGGTGGGGTAATGACCTGCCTCAGTGTGGTGGGACCGGGGCCACAGCAGGGTCCCGGTTCAGCCTCACTTTTTGGAGACTACCGAGCCTCCGCCCCGGGCCACTTAAAGCACTGCTTCCTCCCCTCCCCTTGTTCCCTCATGCAGAGCCAGTCACTGCACACCATCCACTGCCAGAGATGCCAGCCCACAACAGGATGCCTCAGAGATTCTCTTCACTAACACTTCACCCAAAGGGCACCATAACTAAGACTTCGCCCAAGTGCCCCACCCACCAAGATGTTTCTATGGGCACTCAAGATTTCCTATTGGGCCCAACCCTAGCCTTCCTGCGCTAACATTTTTCAACTTCTACTCTCAAACACACTATATGCAGACTAAATAATCCACTTGCACGTCAAAGACACCTCAGCAAGCAGCTTACGTAGCGCATCCCAGACAATGCGTCTTTGCACCATGGGCACACAGCGCGTACTCTTTAGACACACATGTTTCTATGCCCCTGCCACTGAGCATTTAGAAGCGGACCAGAGCGCAGGGCTCTCGGTACGTCTGGCCTCCACATACCAGGACCACCTCTCTCCCCGCTAACCTAACCCACCCC
The DNA here is from genome assembly GCF_040938575.1 of Ambystoma mexicanum. Taxonomy (NCBI): domain Eukaryota; kingdom Metazoa; phylum Chordata; class Amphibia; order Caudata; family Ambystomatidae; genus Ambystoma; species Ambystoma mexicanum. The sequence goes on along the minus strand of NC_090934.1, from coordinate 304,754,756 downwards.
CCTCTTTCAGATCTGTCAGAGGGCCTGGAGACCATGCAACAGGCAGGAGAATGGCATATAAATCCCAGTAACAGAACATGGTAATGATGTTATCCCGTGTAAAGGCGGACATTTCTGACCATGCTTTAAATATGCGCAAATCACTCCATTTGTTCCAAACCACATTGTCAAACTATGACCTGGACCTTAATCAGTTCTAGGTGTGGACCAAGCCCATATCACCCCATTGTAAAGACTGCCTTCCGTTTGGGCAATGCTGAAGGTCGCCCCAAAGATGCTATGGATCACCCAAATGCAACCACTCCAATGAAGTGCCCCTCTCAACCTCACTGTATACTGCTTGTGTTGTGCCAACCCCGTACGTGCACTGCTGCCACAGGCAGACGTGTAAGATGCTAGCCTGTGAAAAGACTACCTGATGGGCGCAGATCTCTGGCCCTCGCGTAGGACACCTGACCTGAGTTGCACACACAGGACACACTCCAACCACATACACCCGTTCCACCACTGCACTCCACGCGTGGTGTGCTAGGGCTCCGGAACAGTGCCGCAATGTACGTTGTGTCAAACCTAGAACGCTGTGATGGAGTAGCAATGGCGGGTGTGCACTATACAAATATCAAGTGACATAAAATAACGTTTGAGTATAGAGGCTGACTGCCAGGGAAAATTGATGTGCTGTATGTGTGTGTGTGATGATTAACTCACGAATCGCTGTTACAGGCAAATGTGTGTGCATGTGCACCTTGGGACTTCCGAAGAGTCCCCCTCGGGTACATGTGTCCTCGGATTCGTCTAGTATGGTCTTCATGGAGAGCCGTGGATTCCGAATAGAGCACGGGACTCCGCCCCTCGTTAAAGCCTATACTGTGCGCCTTTCGGTAATCGCAGCATCAGCACGTCTCCATCCTTCGAGGAGCCTGGCAGGAGTGGCGGATACCAGTCACTGGGATGGAGGAGGAGGTTGCCATGGTTACTGTTGTCAAGTCGATGGCTACAGGGAGCAGGCCTGATGCTGTGCATGCAGGTGGCAGCCGCTCGCCGTGCACAACAAACAGTTATGGATTTCAGTTAATATTAAAGGGACACTCATTCCTCCTGGACATCGTAGGTCATTGGTACAATGTCCTCGGCAGCGAACATGCTTTCCTTTAAAGCATGACTGCTTCGTTATTTTGAAGAGTGCAGGAGCGCAGAGTGGACCGGAGCGAGCAATCGGTCTGCAGCGAAGAGTCCACAGGGACCTGCCTGTTGGGGGAATTGTAGTTTTTCTCAATAGGCCTCTGCTCCTGAAGCATGCATGGTGGTTGGTGGATGCATATAACCCGATTTCAACACTACCTACTGTTATCTGGGCGCCCATCATTTACCAGACCTCTGTCATATTCAGAGGTAATGATCGCGGTGTACCGGAGCCTCCCTGTAACCAGAAGAATGCTATGCCCACAGCACGGCCATGTTCAGGGCTTTTGTGATTCGAAGGGCCAGCCATTCTCCTACCTTTCCTCTCACTAGAACCCTGAAACCTTCAGGGTCCTGCTGTAACTACAGCCCAGCCACACGCGTAGTACTGCTATAACTAGAGCCCAGCCGCATTTAGGGTCCTGCTGTAACTACAGCCAAGCAACATTCAGGGGAAGGCTGTAACTAGAGCCCAGCCACATTCAGGGTCCTACTGTAACTAGAGCCCAGCCACATTCAGGGTCCTGCTGTAACTACAGCCCAGCAACATTCAGAGGAAGGCTGTAACTAGAGCCCAGCCGCATTCAGGGTCCTGCTGTAACTACAGCCCAGCAACGTTCAGAGGAAGGCTGTAACTAGAGCCCAGCCGAATTCAGGGTCCTTCTGTAACTACAGCCCAGCAACGTTCAGAGGAAGGCTGTAACTAGAGCCTGGCCGCATTCAGGGTCCTGCTATAACTAAAGCCCGGGCCGCATTCAGGGTCCTGCTGTAACTAGAGCCCGGCCGCATTCAGGGTCCTGCTGTAACTAGAGCCCGGCCGCATTCAGGGTCCTGCTGTAACTAGAGCCCGGCCGCATTCAGGGTCCTGCTGTAACTAGAGCCCGGCCGCATTCAGGGTCCTGCTGTAACTAGAGCCCGGCCGCATTCAGGGTATGGCTGTAACTACAGCCCAGCCACATTCAGGGTCCTGCTGTAACTAGAGCCTGGCCACATTCAGGGGAAGGCTGTAACTAGAGCCCGGCCGCATTCAGGGGAAGGCTGTAACTAGAGCCTGGCCGCATTCAGAGTCCTGCTGTAACTAGAGCCCGGCCGCATTCAGGGTAAGGCTGTAACTAGAGCCCGGCCGCATTCAGGGTAAGGCTGTAACTAGAGCCCGGCCGCATTCAGGGGAAGGCTGTAACTAGAGCCCGGCCGCATTCAGGGTAAGGCTGTAACTAGAGCCCGGCCGCATTCATGGTAAGGCTGTAACTAGAGCCCGGCCGCATTCAGGGTAAGGCTGTAACTAGAGCCCGGCCGCATTCAGGGTAAGGCTGTAACTAGAGCCCGGCCGCATTCAGGGGAAGGCTGTAACTAGAGCCCGGCCACATTCAGGGTAAGGCTGTAACTAGAGCCCGGCCGCATTCGGGGTCCTGCTGTAATTGGAGCCCTGCCACATTTAGGACCCCTCTCTAACTACAGCCCAGCAACATTCATTTAACTACAGCCCATACTAGTGTTTGAGTGGGCACTGCTCGGATGTGTTTTTAATATATTTTACTTTTTCTTCGAGCTAATCTGGGGGATTATTTGGTCAGGGGCCAGCGAAGACCCCACTTGGACAGTGGAGTACAAAGCAAATGCAGAGAGAACTGTTTGGGTTGGATGACCCAAACGACTGGAAGGACCTGCATGAAATTTCACTTGTTTACATATATCTATTTTATTCCATTACATTTTTCATATTTCATGTGTTCATATTGGCAATAAAGACATGTTTCTCATTGAGCGTCCTTGAACAGAGGGACCAGCCACTCACCGGACCACAACAGACCACTTGAGTCCACTTGCTGCTATATTGGAATTGAGGGCACCAGGACAGAACCCCGCAAGGTATGCTGAAGCAAGAACATAAGGTGCCAAAGCGTTCCAGAATAGACGAGATGGACATTATCCATGAATTGACTGAAGGTGGTTTTCACCCCACAGAATTGAAAAAGTCTGAAATTGTCCCTGAAGATGGTCATTAGGACAGAAATGCATTGGGCACACATGAAATGGGCCTTTGTCTCCGTGGAATAAAAACGTCTGAATTTTTATATGAATATTTCAACATTTCTTTGAGAAAAATGTCTTAATTGCTAATATGAACACACGAAATAAATGGAATAAAATAGATATATGAAAACGACAAGTGGAATTACACGCAGGTCCTTCCAGTCATTTGGGTCATCCAACCCAAATACTTCTACATGTAACTACAGCTCAGCCACATTAAATCCGAACCACATTCAGCAGAAGATGCTTACTAGAGCCCAACCACATTCAGGGGAAGGCTCTAGCTAGATCCCAGCCACATTCAGGGGAAGGCTCTAGCTAGATCCAGCCACATTCAGGGGAAGGCTCTAGCTAGATCCCAGCCCCATTCAGGGGAAGGCGCTAGCTAGATCCCAGCCCCATTCAGGGGAAGGCGCTAGCTAGATCCCAGCCCCATTCAGGGGAAGGCTCTAGCTAGATCCAGCCACATTCAGGGGAAGGCTCTAGCTAGATCCAGCCACATTCAGGGGAAGGCTCTAGCTAGATCCAGCCACATTCAGGGGAAGGCTCTAGCTAGATCCAGCCACATTCAGGGGAAGGCGCTAGCTAGATCCCAGCCCCATTCAGGGGAAGGCGCTAGCTAGATCCCAGCCCCATTCAGGGGAAGGCGCTAACTAGATCCCAGCCCCATTCAGGGGAAGGCGCTAACTAGATCCCAGCCCCATTCAGTGAAGGCGCTAACTAGAGCCCAGTGACAAGGGACCAGCTATAGGTAGAACTCAGCTCTGTTTAGGACCCAGCGGCAACTAGAGCCCAGCCACATTGGATGTCATGCTGCAACTAGAGCCCTGCCATCTTCAGTGCCCAACTTTATTAAGACCCTTGGTACTTTAACTGTCTTGCAATAATTCCAAACCCCTAAAGTAATCGGAGCACTACCATCTGGGCACTGGCATCTAATGATTGAATACCAGCCTGTGCCCAAAGGTTACTTGGTATTGTCCTACGGAACCTAGGACTATAATCATAAGCCATTTTCATTTTTAGGCTCCCTAGCCCTATAATGTTGATTCAACTCTAGACATGGCTACAAAAACAAGCTGTATATTTAGAGCGTTTTGAAAAAAAAGTAATGGGCTCCAATTCTGGAGGAGTTCTCATTGTTAAGGGGGAGTTGAAAAATTGAAAGCATGCTTAGACTTCCTGAAAACACTGTAGAACGCCTGCATTCCAAATGCGAAACTTCCAGGTAAAGCCACAGGCCGCCTTGTGTCTCCAGTTTGTGCACAAATGTGTATGGGGTGTCCTCTGTGTGTCTCTCTCCCTGCTCACCTCACACTCCCCGGTCACCTTTCCAATGCAAAATGAACCTCAAAGGAGGCCTTTTAGATCATTGAATAGAATGTTTCCACCTCTGGGCCCTCCCATTTGCCAGCGAGTTTGCCCCTGATAATGAGGGAAAAAATGCTATTGAAACATTACACTGTCCCCTACACTCCTTCCTTTTACCCCCTCCAATCAATTCCTTTGCACCATTTCGGGGTGCATTAGCATGGTTATTGAATGCTTTGGGTCTGCATTATTTTACCCATCAGGTTTTGTACTACAACTCCATTCAACTGTAGCAACCATAGGTAAGAGTCGGGGGATCAAAATGGAGAGGTGTAAGTTGCAGACCTTTGGTCTAGTATGTCCTACAAAAAACAAATATGCTCATAATCTCCCTCCCCTACACCCTCAAGCTTGATCCGGCACAGCACTCTGGTGTATTAGACAGAATATCCTTCCATTTATGTTTGATAGTTCTCCTCCCAACAATGAACTAACCAACCATAGGAGGTCCTAAAAGAGAGACTGAGGAACTAACTCAATTTTCGGGAGCTTCCAAATGAAAAGACTAATAAATGGGTTGAGAGATTATCACATTAACATATAAATACGTCCCTACAGTAAGAACATGTTGAACTGCCAAGAAGCCTGCCGATTCTGCAAGTGCTAAATGCACTACAAGCTTTTAAATTGTGATTACTTGGTCTAATTAGCTCTTTGCAATGGCTGTGAATAAACTGATAAACTTCATGAGTAATTGGTTTGATTTAATCTTTGTAATGCTGGCAGTGAAACCGGTCTCCTGTGTTGCATCTCTCTAGGTGTGTGTCTACAAAATCCAATGTGAAAAAAAACTGCTCCAACAGAGAGTAAATGCACTTGGTCGGAAAAGTAAGTTTATTGTATGCTGTCACCTGGAAACTTAAGTTCCTTCGAGTGCTCAACAAAGTTGCATCTTTTATACACATTTGAACAATGTACATAATCCCACATTTTGTTAAAAACTCATCCCTTAAAATCACGTTGGCTAACCCTACACAAGTAAATCTAATCTCCCTATGTTCTCAAACCCCATTGGACACATAGACAAAGCACAATCCCCCTCCCCACGTGCTTTCTTTCCATTATTGTCTAAAAACAATTCAATTTGCGACTAGTCCTATTTGGTAGGAAACATTTAACCCAGAATGGTATGTTCAAGGTTTTTACAAGAACACTTCAGACAAGAGGAGGGAGAGAAACAAATGACCATGTTTTTGATCAAGCAATAAATATATCATCATCCCAGTCGTGCTGGCATCCCATGTTTACCCCTTCTGCATTCCCAACTGTTGCCTTATTTGTGATCACCATCTCAGATCATACAGCTTCTAACACACATCCTGCTGATCTTCCTAAGAGCCCAAACCAAACCCATAAAACCCTGTCAAACTCTGCCCTCCAGCACCCCTTCCATGTGTTTTATTAACTAACCCCAGTTCAACTCACCATTTGGCCAACTTAACAAGAATCTGTGCTCCCAGGAAGATTTGTTCCCCATATCCTAAACACATCTAATCGTAAACCCACTACCCAATGGCACTCCATTTAATCCTCGCCTCAAGTAACCATTTGATGCTATTCCCAGCTGCCCAAATGTGGTTTGCTTCATTCCTTTTTCCTTGACCTAGTCGTTCAACCCTTCAGGCCATGCAAAGTTCACCTCCGCAAACCAAACTCTTTGGCCTACACGAAACCCAGCTATGGAAGAACGGTGATCTGAAATATTTTCATGTCCTCGCAGCAATCTCCATATTGCCCTAATATCCCAGACCATGTCTCCCCTCCAAACCATCAAATTCCACATGTACATTGTTTGGGACTACTGCACCCCTCACAGTGGCTTTCCCTCCCAGACTTCTTTATTGCATGACTTTTATTTAGTTTAGCATTTATAAAGTGCACTAGGCCCAGGGGCATTATTATGTTGCTATGTGATGCAAATCTTATATGTATCCAAAATTAACACAAAGTAACTCTTAATCCCAATCCATTCATCTACATTGAACACATGTTAAATTGCAACATCGCGTCTAACCTAGCCACACCATTGTTTCAATATGACGTGCACATCAAGAACCTCTTCCCCACGTTGGGACATGAAACGTACATCCCAACACCTCCAGACATGGCCCACTGATACAGCTGCCTGTCACTGCTCGGAGGCAATGAAAATGGAAAACTTTGCACTTTACAAAAGCCACTTAAGATGGCATAGTATGACATTTCCAATTGTAAAGTAATGTATAGCTATACAAGCAGGGGAGGAATTGGGCCGGTACAAGACTGAGCTCAGCTCCGTCAAAATCTGTCTTGCCGCAACAGTGTTCCATCGAGACACATGGCCCAATCCCACAGTTCCCCCAGTACATGTTAATTTCCAGCACTGTATACAAGATTTGTTTAATGTATTAAAAGTCCTCATCCCAGTGATTGCAAAGCTGGCTGTTGGCCTAGGCGCAGGTGATAAGGTAGGTGCAATCATTTGGGCTTTTGTACAGGAAGATCCATTTCTGTGTTACCAAATAGTATATGGGAGGCATTATCGGCAAATGCCCAGGTAATTATATGGCTCAGGTAATGGCAATGGCTGTTTTTGCCACAGTACATTTCGTCAAAGAAGAATGTGTTCAGTTTTTTACAACAGATGTTGCCACATATATATGTGGCAGGTGCAGGGGGATTTAGAGAAATAATGTAGAAGGGTTAAGGGGGTGGTTACCCCTCCCCCCCACATATACATGCAGCAAAATCAACCTGTCAAAAGAAATTAGATTTTTTTTCTTTGACAAAATCGTTTCGATCAGCTCACATTGAACCAATGGCAACATTCCTTTTCTTTTAATGCGTCATGGTGGTGGGATGATACCCACCCACAAACCCTTCTACCCTCTCTCAGCAACCACTGTCTCGGTCTGCCTTGCACGTCTCATGTTTAACCCTTTAATCCTTCTCCTGAGGTCAATGTTTTTTAGGCACTCTTCGGGTGTCACCTGGTTCTATGGCAACGACCCTCCTGTTTCTCCAATTCATCACAAGGGGGTGATCCTAACGGAGCCTGGCTGCAGCTGCTGCCACACAGGGAGGCTTGGACTTTCCTAGTGGGCAATGCAGAAGGCCACGCCCAATAGAATTGTTGGCCAGTTTGATAACTTGGTGTACTTTGCAGCTGATCATTGTGGTCAATACTACTGGCCAAATGTCTTTAAAATGCTTCATTTGCCACACTTTGCACTGAAAATTGATCTCCAGTTCTTGAAAATTCACCCATTGCGATTTGTGAATATGTGCTGCTTTGTAGTAATGCGAGAGCCTATTTTTTTCCTGTCTGGCTCTGAACGGACACTTTAGGAAACAGTATTCAGGAAGACTAGAATACAGTGCTGGTGAGCTCTACAGGGCTGGTAAATTAGCCCGGTGGATCACAGATCCACTGCAAACCTCTAGGTGTACTCTTCAGCAAACGGGTGCAAATTCAGGCGAGTCCACTCACTCATCGCAATCGATAGTTGCCATTGACTTTGGCAATCATGCCGGTTACCAGCACCTACAGACAATTTAGTTTGTGGAGTGTGCTAATTAGATGGACCACATGGTCTTTATTAAAACATGCATGCCCCGCCCAATTCACGATAAATGAGAGGAAAATGCACATACACTTGCACACTTTTAGTCCCATCTCTAAGTGGGAAAAACAGGAAACCACCTCTGTTCATCCATTTGAAAGGGCCAATTGCCCAAGCACATGTGAATAGGGTCTTATTGTCCCTGGGAACTCCAAACGACTTGCGAAAGTCAACTCTTCTCATGTCAATGTTTCCATCCTGCTGCACCGTTATAAGATATTGGATAGGCCAGCTGGGCTGCCCCATGATGCAAATAAAATGCAATGAGTGTACATCCACCATCCACATGCTGGCTCTGTGCATCTCCTCTGCCTGCCTTTTCATTTTACCCTTCAATTTCCCTGCCCGGGTGGCACTGAAAAGTACTTCAAGTGACGGTGAGATACGCCTGGTGGTTGCATAAATGTTTGCAAATTACCGGATGGAGAATGTAGAAGCTGTGTGGCTATTTAACGGTAGGGACACTCCACCTTATTTCTGTGAAGCATAAGCCAAGAGCAAAAACCTTAGGAGACCAAATGTAAACCACTGCACTATATCATACTCTCATCTTAATGCTTCTGGGGCAGGCCCGGCACATTTGGAGATCGACCCGCATTAACACATTTTTCAATATGGCTGAAATTTTGACTAGGATTTTGGTCCTTTATCTGTGTGCTTCCAGCCTATGTAAGTGACCAACTATCAGTGATCGCTTTTGGGGTACGACTTGTGGGTCAAATGGTAAAGTATACCTCTGAAGAACTGGTGTGGGGCAATGCAAAAGGACGTGGTTTCTCTTGGCTTACTCAATTGCAAGTAAGGGCTGTGCTATAGAAGCAAGTAGTTTTAATCCTAAAAAGTGAATTGATGGGTAGCGTTAGTTCGTATGATTTGTGACTGAAGTTAAATTAATGGGTAAAAAATTAATTTCGAGGGGATTGGGTCCTCCGACGTATTCCATATCTATGACATGTAATCACCACAGCTGTGCTGATTCGGAAAATCTTCGGCTCCTGCGTTGATGACATTGATACGCCGCCCTCGAGGACCTCCTCCGACAGCCGACGTCACTGGATGTTATAAATAGGATGCACGACGCCCGTAGCCTCAGTTCAGTTTTTTCCGCGAACGTGTTTGTTTCGGAGATCGCGGCGCGCCTTGACACTTTGGAGTTTCTGTTCTTTCTCGGTTCTTCGAACCTGTTCGTATTGTGAAGTATATTCTTCGTGAAGATGTCTACCTCGTCTTCCACCCTGCGTCCGGGCTTTAAGAAGTGCGGGGACTGTGGGTCCAAGATGTCAGTGACGGACTCGCACGATGCCTGTCTCTGGTGCCTCGGGGAGGCCCATGACACGGATGACTGTGAACTGCCAGTCGCTCACGTCCAAAGCCTTGCGGGAGCGCAAGAAGTTGTTGTCGGTAGGTAAGGTGTCCAAGCCACGGAAGTCCAGGTCTGCGGGGCTTTCGACGGACGATTCGAGGGGCGACTCTCCGCATCGTCATCGGAAGTCCCCGGAGTTGGTCCCACTTCGAGGCACTCCCGGAAGCGCCGTCATCGGTCACCTTCCCCGTCCTCATCCAAGGACTCCGCCCATCGGCGGGTCGCTTATCCCACCAACCACGCGACGCCGGAGGAATGGGCTTCCTTTGGGAAGAAAATGTTAGCGATTCTCGAATCACAGGGCACTGGTCCGTCCGCCTTCCAAGTGGGGTCGGTCGTGATCGGTCGAGAGGCACCGCTCTCGCGCCTTCGGGCTCGGGTGGTCGGCACGATTTGCGGGAGAGGTCCCGCTCGAACAAGGGGAATCGTTCTAGTCATGCCCGGTCCAGGTCCCGGTCCTCGACACGTTCGAGACCGTGTGCACCTGTGGTGTCTTCGAGGAAGAGGTCGACGCCGGTGGTGCCGAGGAAGTCAACAGACTCTTTCAAGGCCCTGCCTCCGAAGAAGTCGACGCCATCGGCGCCCATGCTATCGGAAACGCTTGGGGCTCCGGCCTCGAGGCCTGTGTCGACGCCATCGCTGCTGTCGGCGCCGCGTTTGGCATCGACGCCGATTCACTCGACGCCTTTTTGAGGCTGTTTTGACAGGCGTACCATAGGGTTCGGTGGAACCCCCTAGAAAGGCTTTGGCCAAGGTCAAGCTTGGCTTTTTCCACATTCTGTGCCTTCTTACCGCCACCTTGAGTTTATTTCAGAGGTGGATGAGGGCTCTGATGATGGCATGGTTCCTGATACGGTGCCAGACGAGATTCTCTCGGGCCATAGCCAAATTGAGGACCTGCGGCAGTCCCTGCACGATGCCAGTGGGCTGGACACCTCTCCGGGGGTGGATTTTTGTAGGCCTGAGCCTGGCACTCATGCCAACTCCTCGTACCGGCGCCTTATGTCTAGGGTCACCGAGTCCTTGGGATGGTCTGCTCCCCCAGGGGATTTTCTTCAGGATGACCGTACGGATATCCTCGACCAAGGTCCACCAACTGACCCGGTACTGCCGTTCCATATGGCTCTACAGAGTCGGGTGGGTGTGGCTTGGACTGCTCCGGAGAGTCTCCTGGCAATGGGCAAGTCTTTGCCGCAAAAATACCACCCAGCCAGTAGCGACCCCTGCTACTTGACCAAGTACCCCACTCCGGAGAGTTTGGTGGAGCAGGCGGCTACGGCCCCGGCAAAGCAGGCGTTGTATCCTACCATCCCTCCTGATGGGGACGACACGCGTTTTGACGGCTGGGTGAAGAAAGTGTTTTCTTCAGGGGGTATGGCGTTTCCTTAGCGGCTGAACATATTCGCGAAGGGGGCAAACGGGATGGTTTCCTTGCCATGGTTCAGGATGGCAAGGATGCCATGTGTGAGGCCGTTCAGTCGGGTTTGGACATGGCAGATTGCGTCAGCTGGTCCATGACGGAGAGCACCGTGATACGCAGGTTTGCGTGGTTGCGGAAGTCATGGTTTGCTCCTGATGTGCAGGCCTGGCTCCTCAACATGCCCTTTGACGGGGGAACATCTTTTTGGCAGCAAGGCTGACGAGAGCCTTGAGAGGTTGCAGACCTCAAAAGCTGCAGCGAAGTCGTTGGGTGCTGCAGTTTGACAACCTCTGCCTTTTCGTCCTAGGGGACAGCAATGGAGGTGAGGTTCCTTTCATTACTACTCATCCTTTGGTAAAGCGAGAGGAGCTGCCAGTCAAAGGGGCCACCGTAGGAGTGCCAGAGGTGGAAAACTAGGTACTCGAGGTGCCAAGGCCGCTCTGGGTGTTGCCTCTTTGCCGTCAGGCAACGCCGCAGCCGCTTCAGCTCAGTCATGAGGCCATGTCCCATTTTTCACCGGTTGGGGGAAGGCTGGCGCAGCACCTTGCAGAGTGGTGTGCCATTACTTCAGATGTGTGGGCTCTGGAGATCATAACCCACGGCTACTGTCTTCCTTTCCGGCAGAGGCCTCAAGACAATCCACCGGGGAATCTCTCTTTGAAGAGTCCGGATCCGCTCCTTGCGCAGGAAATTCAATCCCTGCTGGAGAAAGGCGCCATAGAACTGGTGCCTGTAGCGGAGAGGAACAAGGGATGGTATTCCCCTTTTATTTTTTGATTTCCAAGAAAGACTGGGGATTGAGACCCATCATGGACTTGCGAGGTTTGAACCAACTCCTCAGGAAGGACAAGTTCAAGATGGTTACTCTCTCTCAAGTCCTCCAGGCCCTTCAACTTCAGGACAGGTTGGTGTCTCTCGACCTCAAGGACGCTTATTTTCATGTGCCGATATATACAAAGCACAAGAAGTACCCGAGTATGAAAATGTCTCCTCACAAGAAGTACCTGAGGTTCACGGTTGGCGACTCGCACTTTCAGTTTCAGGTCCTGCCATTCAGATTGACCTCCGCCCCGAGGGTCTTCGCCAAGCTCATGGTAGTGGTGGCAGCGCACCTCAGGAAAGGGGGGATTCGCGTCTACCCCTACCTGGACGATTGGTTGATCAGGGTGCGCTCTCCCGAGCAAGTCCTGGATCATCTGTCAGTCACCTGCCACTCCCTCCACAAGCTGTGCTTCTCCCTCAACTTTAAGTCCCATTTGACACCAACTCGGAGGCTCCAGTACATCGGAGCTGTGCTCAACACGTCCCTGGGGGGCAGTGTTTTCCTCCCCAGGTGAGGGCTCATCACATTCAGCAGATGGTGCACAGGTTTCAGCTTGCCCAGAGTCTCCCAGCGTTCGAGTTCTTGAGATTGCTTGGCCTCATGGCCATTCTTCTGGTGCCAGAGGCCAGGTTGCAGATGAGATCTTTGCAATGGGCACTCAAGCTCCAGTGGTCTCATTCCTCCAGCAGATTGTCGGACCCTGTTCAGGTGCCATCCTAGGCCGCCAAGGACCTTCTGTGGTGGGCCGTCGAAGACAATCTGATGAAGGGGGCTCAATTTTGGCTACCCTGGCCGGAGGTGAGGATCGTGATGGACGCATCCCTCACGGGATGGGGAGCTCATGCCAACGAGTTGACAGTCAGCGGTCGTTGGTCTCCGTCCGAGTCCAGACTCCATATCAATCTGTTGGAGCTGAGGGCCGTCAGGCTAGCCCTGAAGGCTTTTCTGCCGACTGTGCGAGGGAAGAATGTCTAGAGCCTGACGGACAACACGGTGGCCATGCACTACCTCAACAAAAATGGGGGGGAGGGGGGCAGGGTCACTTCCTCTGTGCAGGGAGGCAATGCAGCTCTGGTTCTGGGCAATCCAGCAGGAAGTTTCGATCTCTGCAGTTCATCTGGCCGGAGACGAAAACGAGACGCCAGATGCTCTGAGCAGGCAGAGCGTGATCTCTCATGAGTGGGAGTTGGCTCAGGAGATTCTCCTGGAGATCTTCGCCCTTTGGGGGACCCTTCAAGTGGATCTCTTTGCCTCCAGTGTCAACCGGAAGTGCGAGAGATTCTGCTCGCGGGAATTTCCTCCAAAAGGAGCCTTCGGAGACGCCTTTGTGGTGCAGTGGTCATTCCCACTGCTGTACACGTTTCCTCCAGTTGCCGTCATCCCGCAAGTACTGCGGAGGTTACGGAGGTTCGGTTCCCGGATGATCCTCATTGCTCCGGCGTGGGCCCAGAGGATGTGGTACCCGGACCTTCTCGACTTGTCCATCTACCCTCCACGTCGTCTTCCCTACTGAGATGATCTGCTCTCACGGGAGGGGGGGGGGTCAGGTTCTCCATCCAGAGGTCAGATCCCTCAACCTTCACGCTTGGTTTCTGAAACGTTGAGGTTATAAGGATTGGGACCTCCCTAAAGACGTGATGGAGGTGTTGCTCTCGGCCAGATGGCCAGCAGCAAAGTCCCTGTACCATTGCCGTAAGTTCTGCAACTGGTGCAGGGTTAAGAATGTGGATCCTTTTGCATGTGACATTCCCATGGTTCTATCTTTTTTGCTTTCTTTGGCCCACAGGTGCTTGCAAGTGGGTACCATTAAAGGTTACCTGGCGGCGCTGTCCATATTTAAGCGCTCGTCTCACGAGTGTTCCTATTTTAAAATTCCTTTAATTTCTCAGTTTCTGAAAGGGCTCACTAATGTGTTCCCTCCGTCACCTTTCCAGGTGCCCGGTTGGGATTTGAACCTTGTTCTCAAGTTTCTGATGGGTGCTCCGTTTGAGCCTTTGCATTCATGCCCTTTGAGACTGTTAGCTCTTAAAATTGTATTTTTGGTTGCGGTCACTTCCGCTCGCAGAGTGAGTAAGTTACAGGCACTTTCAGTTAAGCCGCCCTTCACTGTGTTACTTAAGGACAGGGTTGTCCTTAGAGTTCGTCCTTCCTTTCTTCCGATAGTGGTGGCGGAATTTCATTTAGGCCAGAAGGTTGTTCTTGTGGCGTTTGTCCTCCTCCACATCCTGGTAAGGAAGAGGAGAGGATCCATAGGCTTGATCCTAGGAGAGCGTTAAGCTTTTATATTTCACGCATGTCCCGGGTCAGAGTGGACGATCAACTCTTCATTGGTTATGCTGGAAAGCGTTTGGGACAAGCTGTGACGAAACAGACTTTGTGTCGCTGGATTATTCTGGCTATTTCTGAGTGTTACCGCTTGGCGGTTAAGGACCCACCGGTCGGCTTGCGGGCCAATTATACCAGGGGTATGGCTGCCTTTACTGCCCTACAGAGGGGTGTACCTATTCGTAACATCTGTGATGCAGCCACCTGGGCTTCGGTACATACTTTTGTACGTCACTACTCCCCTGATTCCATCCATGGCAAGGCGGGCCTTTACTCCGCAATTTGATTGGGCATTCTAAATTTCTGTTTTCTAAATTCTTTTTCCACCTACTTGCATTAGTACTGCTTTGAGAGTCTGTCATAGATATGGGATATGTCGTCGGACCATCCCATCGAAAGAACGTTACCAGGTAAGAGTAACTTGTTCTCTAAGGTTTATCTCAACTCTGGCAGGTGATTGATGGCACCAGTGCAGAGGCTTTGGTTTACTGCACATAATTGCTTCAATACCAATGTTTGAGAAATAAATGATAGCTGCATATATATCAAGTTCAATGACTTTACCGGCGGGGACATGTCTGTGTAATGGCTGAATTGCAGTGGAAGAGATCCAACCCCCTGCAGTACCCTTACAATTACACACTACATGCGACCCGCCTATACCACGTGGGAGCTAACAGGTGGGCACTCGTATGCGCATGAAACGCCACCCCTTAGTGCATCGACCAGCTGGTAGTATTTGACTTTGAGAACGGCTTTGATTATTTACTCGATTTCTGATATAGCTTCACTCTGATTTTCTGCTCCACTCTGGGGAACCTCCAACACGGGCCACAAGTTGTAATTTCGATCCTTGGACTATCCTGTACCAGCTTCAGGTAAGTTATCGATTATATTGTATGCAAGTGAGCAAATAACCAACATATTGGGTTTGGCACGACCAAGCACATTCAACCTTTGTCATGAAGGCATTGAACTTGATATATATGCAGCTATCATTTATTTCTCAAACATTGGTATTGAAGCAATTATATGCAGTAAACCAAAGCCTTTGCACTGGTGCCATCATTCACCTGCCAGAGTTGAGATAAACCTTAGAAATTAATTTTTTACCCATTAATTTAACTTCAATCACAAATCATATGAACTAACGCTACCCATCAATTCACTTTTTAGGATTAAAACTACTTGCTTCTATAGCACAGCCCTTACTTGCAATTGAGTAAGCCAAGAGAAACCACGTCCTTTTGCGTTGCCCCACACCAGTTCTTCAGAGGTATACTTTACCTTTTGACCCACAAGTCGTACCCTAAAAGCGATCACTGATAGTTGGTCACTTACATAGGCTTGAAGTGCACTGATCAATTCTTTATTAACTGTATGCTTTATTTGTAATTACTTTAATGAAACGGCCACCAAAGATGAAATGGATTAATTTACAATTATTTAGCTGCACTAAAATCGTGACATTATCAAGATCGTACAAACAGTGTTTTTTGTATATAAAATGTTTTTTGGTTTGTTTTTTGGTTGTCTTTTTCTTTTCATTTTATCTTCCTTCCTACTGGGAAAGAAAAGAGCAATATGCTTGTTTATGATCTGTCTAATTGTCTAAACTGTTATGATTTGATGTTTAGTTTGTGATAACGTGTACATTTTGTCTGTATATAATTGTTGCTTAGACATAGCTTTGGGTGAAACCAGGGACGTCATTTAGGGGTCGCCAGAGGTCGCAACTGCGACCTCTGAGGTCTCCCTTGCGACCCCTGCGGTCGCTAAATATATATATATTTTTGTTTGTATTGCAAGCTCCTGGGCTGTGGCCAGCACCATGTGGCTCTTTACTTCTGGAGTGGCTGGCTTTCTTGTTCAGGCCCCTTAAGAAAATAAGAAAAATAAAAACAGGAGTGCCACAAGTCTAACACTTTCAGCACTGACCCTAAACAAGAAAGAATAGGAATACCAAATAATGTGTCCTTCTGGAAATCTATACAATAGTTGCTAGACTCATTAAAGGTTTATTTCAGGCACACTTCAGCGGGTGAGTCACTGATTTAGTTTATTATTTGTATGGCGCGCCATACCCTGGAGTATCAGGGCGCAAGTGTGCCTGAAATAAACCTTTAATGAGTCTAGCAATTATTGTATAGATTTAGTCTTTTCCTAAACACCTCAACTCAACCTTTCATCCTTCTGAGGTCGATAAATGAGTAGCAACACAGGTTGGGTGATATTGGCTGTATATTTTTTCTATATAAAGCGCTTAAACGTAAGTGCTATATAAAAACACATCATTATCATTTGGTCAAGGACGTCTGCTTGCATTCAGTCATTTGGTAATATGGGCCTATACACACTGATCCTAACGATGCATATGGCGATCCATTCTTGTATGAAATGTACATCACATTATAGTGATATCATAACCATATTTTTCGTAAGTGTACAATGCTATGTGATGCCACTTCCTGTTTTGTCAACGGGTGAAAGGTCGTCTTCCATCGCTTCCCGCGATATCACTTTGGGGTCTGGTCAAATGGCATCACTTCCTATGATTCTATCAGGGGTCAAGGGTCGTGTGATGTCACTTCCGCTACCCCAGGCATTTTGGTGAAATTACGTCCCTGGGTGAAACCCGTGTCGTCACTAATACTACATGTTGTCCAGCCATAACAAATCTACACGTGAAACTGTACATCGGGGATTTATTCTGACACTATAACTAACAGGACATTCCTTAAGTGTGATCAGTGATGAAGCTAGACCCCTTTAGCACAGTCATCCAGCGTCATGATGCTGTTGGATGCCATTGCTGTGTTCTCCTCTCACACATCCATGGAGATGGAGAGAGGGAACCTCCTTTTCATGTGAGCTCCGTTTGCCCTTTCCATAGCAGCCATCTTTGCAAGTCTTTCGTTTGTGATGTGAAAACGAACATTTGCTCCGAAACAGCACCCGGGTCGTGCGCCTGGGTCATGGTCTTACAGCCACAACCTGGTGCTAAAAGGCTGTAGTAAAACATGGGTGTCATGAATGCATACCACCCGTGGCTGGCGTCCGGACTAGTGGGGAACAGTTATAATTAAATTCCATCACTGGCGTAACAGGGGCCCCCTGCAGCTCCCCGTGGTGCAGGGGGCCCAACGGCACATGCCTGGGAGGGGACCCCACTTGGAGGAATATTGGTAAATATTGTTTTCTTTTTGATTTCACTTTGCATTCATAAAGAAATTATTTCTGTAACAGAAATTATTTCTTTATGAAGGCACAGTGACTATAAAAAGATCCTTTCTTTTTGAAGTCCGAGGGATCACCCCCTTGCTCCATTAAATGGAAGCCCCTTGGCTGGAGGCCTCCATGTCATGGGCTGGGGAAGCCCTATTACTTCAAAAAGAAATTGTTCCTTTTTGAAGTCACTCTGCATTCATAAAGAAATTATTTCCATTATGGTTCGGTCCGTAACGGAAATAATTTCTTTATGAAGTCAAAGTGACTTCAAAAAGAAACTATTTCTTTTTGAAGTAATAGGGCTTCCTTCAACCCCATGACGGGTGTGTGTGTGTGTATGGTGAAAAGGTGCACACTTAAATGGATGGATGCCTGCCTGGGTGTGCCTGTATGGTGCACGAGTGCACACTTAAATGTATGGATGGCTGGGTGTGCATGTGTGTATATGGTGAATGGTTTGTGTGGGCTTGCATTCAGGGGTGCAACAAAACCTACATTTTGGGGGGCTGACCCTTCAAATGTTGGGAGAGGCGCTAACTTCACGGGCAGTGGGGTAAGGGCAACCTTATTTGTGTGGGGGCATCTAATTTCTGTATGCATTTTAATGAGACTATTCTCGTGCAGCTTCAATGTTACAAGCAGTTAACTCTCTCCTTTAAGGTTGAAAGCTCCGACTTATGGACTGCTGAAAGAATTGAGTGGTCTCATGTTCCCTCTCTACCCTTCCAATCACTCCCCTGGCATGCAAGTACTAAACCCACATCACAATTTCAATAGCCTAAAAAAATTGGCATTTGAATGCAGGTACTAACAGTGAAATGCTTTATGTTGGTAATTGCTGGGCTCTTGTTAAAAGTGAAACCCAGGTGCCGGTTAACATCTTTGTCCTGTTCTGTCCGGCAACTGCTCTGAAGGTCAGCAGTTCTAGTCAACATACCCCAACATGTCAGGGTTAAGGGGGAGGAGTGCTGAATCCCAGTGAATTCAATAGTGTTGCACCACTGCTTGTGTTTAATGCCTTGATTACTTATTGGTAATCTTCTTTACTCCCAGCCCTATTCTTCCTCGTCCTAGTACTTGTGTATGAGGCACCGTGCCTCATACACAAGTACTGGGATGAGGTAGAGGCACATGGAGGTAATGCCTGACTTAGCGACCTGTAATCTTCATTACTCATAGTCCCGCTCTTCCTCATCCCAGTACTTAGCTATGATTCAAGGAGCCTCATATGTAAGCTCTGGGACAAGGAACAGGGTCCTGGAGGTAATTCTAGGCCAGGTAGCTGATTTTGGAGTTTGGGGTAGGGAGGGAGAGGGGATATTTGTGGGTGGCGGGATTGTGCGAAAAATCATAATGGTTGTCCATGTCCAGGCTAAGCAGGCATGATATGTGGTATTTAGTGGCTAGAGAGGCATTTTGGTGCAGCCAGTCTAGTCATTCCTCAGTTTGGTATGACTTTTTTTTAAAATAACTGGGCATTTCTGAAAAGCAGTCCTACTAAGTGTAATTACCTGACTAGACTGGCATTTGGGTGCTGCCAGACTAGTCATTTCTTACTGGGGCATTGTATATTTTTCTGGGCATCTGTGATAAAATTATGATGTGTCATTTATAACGCGCCTGTACATAAGTTTTTGTAGGCGCGACAAGACACAGGAGGGAAGATAGAGGGAGGAAAAGATCTTACTAGGCCTTGTGTCATTCAGATCGTGCCGGTGCGAGAACGAGAAGTGCAAGGTGAAAGGGGGGGTGGGTGCAAGGGAGAGGCGAGGGAAAACCAGGACAGCAATGCTCTGAGTAAGTTCAGCCAGGGTAGTGCCGCTCTGGGTAGTTCAAGGAGAACATGGAACTGTAGGGTTACAATTACAGCCCCTAAGTGCGTGGTAGGCCCATAGACAGTGCAGGGGTGACTAATCAAGAAAGAGCCTGGTACCAGGTGAGACTCTGAGGGTATCCACGCAACCAGTCGGTACAGCAGACGGGTAGGTCAGGGAGGCCAGCAGGGGAGGGAAAGAGAGAAAGCAGAGGAGAAGAGTAACATTTTGAGCTGCTTCCGGATCTTCAGGTGGTCAGCTCAAGTGTGAGAGGGCCAGGGAGGCCTTTCCAGAGAGAGGCATCTGCATAGGAGAGAGATCTACCCCCCCCCCACTCTCTGCCTGGGGAAGCGTATAACCCTTAGAGTTGGAGGTAGCTGAGCGAAGGGCTTGAGAAGGAAGGTATTTTGGAAGAGAGCGTTGGATGTAGTGTGGGTCCGGGCCCAGCAACCCTTGTGGACAACACAAAGGGTCTTGAACTTGCAACCGAGAGCCAGTGGAGAGATTTCAAGGCTGGAGAGAAATGATCCCTGGGCTTGAGGGCAAGGATAATTCTTGCAGTCCTGTTCTAGATTAGTTGCAGAGGGCAGAGAGTGGAAGAAGGCAAGTTGAGAAAGAGGCTGTTGCAGTAGGAGAGGAGTCTGAGGGCAGCCTGAAGGAAAGCTGAGTGTCATCTGCATAAGAGGAAAAGGTGGGCCAAAGTGCCAAGAAGAGATTAAAAATCCAGGGTGAGAGGATGGAGCCATGGGGAACGCCACAGGTATGGAGAGATGTGGCATAGAGAAAGGGACCAAGTTGCACCTGGGAGGGGCAGTCCAGGAGGAAGGAGGTCAGCCGCTCAAGGGCCTTATCCGTGATGCACAGGTTCTCATGGAGTCGATTGATCAGGATGGTGTGGTTGACCATGTCGAAAGCAGAGGAAATATCAAGGAGTATGAGGACAGAAGGAATGCTGTAATCAAGATTAGAGAGCAGTTCTTCACAAGTGTTCAGGAGAACAGTTTCTGTGCCTCTGGCAGCTATCAAGGCAGACTGATGGTCATGGAGACAACCAACCGATTCAGTGTGGAGAGTAAGCTGGAAGATGGCCAGTTTCTTCCAACAGTTTGCCCAGGAAAGGGGTGATGGGGGGGGGGGGGGGGAATTGGGGCGATAGTTTGCCAGGCAGGCAGGAAAGGCAGACTGCTTCTTGAGGAGTGGGTGCAGAAGGGAGAGCTGAAGGGGAGGGGGAACGTTCCAGTGGTGAAAGAGGGATTACAGAAATCGGCCAAGGCTGGAGCAAGGGTGTCGATATGTTCCTTGAATGGGCAGTGTTTGGACAACACTTTCATAGATCGGACTTGTCTAGAAACCTCATCAGGTATTGTCAGAGAGAATGAGGAGAAAGGAGGAATAGAAGTAGAGCTGGCCAAAGGGGGGTGGGGCAAGAGAGGAAGAGGGAGGGCAAGAGGAGATGGTGGACAAGATGCCCTGAGTTTTAGCAGAGAAGTGAGAGAACAGAGCCATACAGAGGGCCTGGGAGGGAGCAGACCAGTTACTTGCAGACTTTAAAGAGTTTAGCCATGTTAGAGGCTACAGTGATGCGGGCTTGAATGCAGAGGTCGAAGTGGGCATGAGCAGTGCTCCTATACTTTCACTGTTCCTATACTTTTATTTTAAAAAGAAGTCATTCTGGAATGGTTTCGTTTCAAAATAAAAGTGTAGGTAGAAGTTAAACTTGCATTTCAGTGCACTGCACATTCCCATAAATTGTAGATGTTTGTTTGGGGGTTTGGATTGTGTGTGGGAGGGGCACAGCAATGGGGTCTGTGGGGAGCTGGGCAGACCAGCAGGGAACATAGTTCCACTACTTTTTTTTCGTACACTTCAACCACTGCTTGAATGTGTGTTCTCTTCTTGATGAGTGTTATTGCATCGACTGGCATTTTGGTGCAACCAGTCTAGGTATGTCTAAATGTGGCCTGGCATGCTTTACTGTAATATGTTATTATGTGCCTATGTTGTGCAGACAGTTGGACATGTTTTCATTGTGGCATGGCATTTTTAATAGCAAAGCATTAATGTTCCTGTGCACTGTTGGTGGCTTGTATGTATTGGATTGGTGTTACCCTACAAAACCATTGCAAACACTCTGGCTTTTAAGGCCATTTTTCTCAGTGTGTGCTGTATATTACATTAAAACAAATATGTATATCTTTCTCCTAGTGCAGTGTGTGGCATACCCCTTCAACAGCACATTTGCACGTATTGCGCAAGTGTGATAATCTGGGCCGGCCCAGAGTGTGGCCCAACCCGTTATTTGTTGCTGAATTGGGGGAGGGGAGGCCCTCAACATGGCTCGCAGGGGGGCCCACCCACATTTTTTGTTACGCCACTGAATTAGATTTGTGTGTTTACGGTAAACCCTATGTTTTGTGTACCACTTTGTGGATGGATGAGAATCCCCTCTTATGAAGGCCTGTGCACTTTAGTCACCCCAATTCAAGGTGACCGGCTCCCCGCTCACCCTACACATCAGATTAAATCTAAATCAGCCGAGCTGGGATTTTCAAAAGTGCATCTTAATTGACAGTGAATTTCTGGCCACATTGCTGCCTGCAGCCCTTGTTTTTTACCTGCACTTTCGGGTGTCGCTGCTTTGGGGGACCGGGTGCCATGTCATTCAGCCGCCTCCAGTGGTAATGTGAGGAGAGGCCCTGAAATAAACGTGCGCTGGCGAGGTGCCAACTCAGAAGGCCCATCGCGGACCCAGTAGAGAGAACGTCATAGCAATGGCGGCCACCAGCTGAGGAGAGCTTTCATGAAAGCAGGAAGCTCGCATTGCAACTCTACATTCCTTGACAATGTTAGAGTTCCGGTGCCGGCTTGTTTTTCAGTCTTCAGTCCTTGTGGCAGTAACGGCAGAGCTCTGCCTTTATCCTTTTAGCATGCTGATGAGTATTAATTGGCTTTAGTCGCTGCCCTTCTGCTGAGGCAGATTGGCGATAGGTACGGTTTTCTGGAAGCCGGGTGTCCTGGAAGGGACGTGAGGATGGAGTCTTGAGCCGGCTATGTGTCTGGAGCGTCTGACATAATCAGTGACCCTTCCATATTCTCCTGCCATTTTGGAGGCAGCGGAAGCCTGGCATGTCTGCCCCTGCTCGCTTTGCCCTTCAGGCAGGTGTGCATGTGAAGGGCTTCATCCAACATCTCAGGCAGAGCTACCACGTGACTGGCCATATTGCCTATCTAGCAGCCTATCGGATGGATCAACCTAGCTGGAAATTCACCTAGGCCAGCCCACCTCTTGGTTGCTAGGAAGAAAGATGTGTTTTGTCTGCTGGTTCTCGGGCTTCTCCCAGTGCACTTCTTTTTGGCTTGACTTCCATCGGCGAGTTGTTCGTAGCTATTGAATGCAATGCTACTGTATTGTATCTGGACTAAAGGTGCCAATGAGCGAATTCTGACGTTGGTCTGCTCGTCTACCATCGCTGCTGAACACGATGGCACACGGCCATATGGTCCATGAACAATTGGGTTCTGTGATAAAAAACGATATATTTGATGTTGGTTCAAAGTAAGTGCCTGATAAATCACCCTCGTGATGAGATGACCAGTTCGCTGCCAAGAAAGCAACATGCTGCAAGAAAATGGTATCTACCGTTTCGCACATTTCAAATGTATGAATGTAGCTTGAAGAACATCAATACCAAGCGTACTCTGAAATTGGACAAATGCAACGGTTGTATTTTTTCACAAAGCCACCCTGGTTCTTTAGCTACAGCTCATTTATCTGAAGTTTCGCTTATTTCGTATGCAGTAGTTTCCCCAAACATGGGAGGTTTTCAGTAGCACTTTACCTGCACTTATCTCATATTCAAGCACTTGAGCACACTTGGTTGTTTACAAGGGAGGCAGATAGTCATTTTCGATGTTCTGACATGTTGGCCGTTTCTGAATGGAAGGTCTAACCTGAGCACGTCTTCAATGTTTTGCATGCTTAAATACAAATGCAACGAGTAGAACATGGTGTATACTCTTATACCAAATGCAGGCTAGGAATGTTTTTTTTGTTGAACAAGACAGAAGTCCTGCATAATTTGTTTTGCTGGGCACCGTTCTGTCCCCCAGATGTCAAACCCCCTTGCCTAGGCTAGCCCATCAAACTCCTAGATCCGTTCCCAAGCCCTCACCCGCAAGCTGCCTGCATTGCAGCCAGAATGTGTAACGTATAAGCTATGCGCATTACTTTGGCCATCCTTTGATACATGCTGCGATTCTAGGACCCAAATCTCGTTCCCAGTGGCCCCCACTGGCAGCCACTATTTTTAGTGACAGTGAGAAGGCCAATCTGAGAATCACCGGCAGCTTCGAGTTTCTACACCGGCCAGTAGACTAAACTAAGAATTAGCACAGAAAAACGAATTAAAATGTGTTCCTGTTTTTGACCAATCTTCTGGTGGTGTTCTTGATTACTCCAGACTTCCACCAACTGGGTGAGGTGACGCACTATGCATAGCAACTGCTGGTTCTTTTAGACGGGGGACCCACCTGGGAGCCCTTTGAACTTTGAATGACAAACCTTGACCACCTTCACTGCTTATAGTTTAACCTTTTCCTGTCCTGAAGAAGACTGGGGTCTGCTATACACCATATAGCCCCATGTAGCCGAAACCGCTATTACAGGTCGACAGCTTTTCTTTGTTTACACACATTATTTGCTCTTGTGACTTTGTTTATAGGTTTTACATCTATTCAGAACAAATATTAGGTTTCACATGTTATGTCTTTAATGTCTTGACACGTTGGTATGACCTATATACAACTATGTGTTCCTTCTACTGTGTTATATTGTAAATGTTTTATCTTTTCACATTTTCTCATCCTTTTTGCCAAGTTTTAGATTTGTTGGTTTGTTGTGAAACGTGCATCATCATGTATTAAAACTGCAATTCATTTTCATCTTTTGGTCCCTTATTATTCTCTCTTGAATTTGAAAACAGATATCCCAGATTTGTTCTTTAGCCTAGGAACTTCCTTTGCAATGCCTTTTTCTTTTTGTCCCCAGCTTGCCCACATGACTAGGAGCTTAGTCTTCTCTTGGGTGCAGAAACAGCCTTGCATCCTGTTCACAAGCTGTCCAAATTGGTGGAAGTCTTAAAATAGACAGACCTTGTTTTATTAGGGTGAGCATTGTGACAAATGAAAAGAGCAGAGGGCACAACTTCTATTACTTTATCAAAAGGGTTTCTTTCAGAATCAGTACCACAGACCTATTTCAAATATAAAACTGTGGGCATTCTTCTTTTCCCAAAATGCTTTTTACTTAAATTGCCAGGCTTGGGTTCCTTGAAAAGATACGTTGTTAATGGCCTGGGCTTGGACCCCACACACATACTCCCCACCCTTCTCACAAGGAGAAGGGGATCCCACAGTTTTTATTTTCTCAATTTCCAGCACTGACCAAACATGCACAGCAGTTGCGAAAATGAAACTGCTCTCGCTCTACCATGAAGCAGCTGTGTTTCTATTAGTTTGTGGCGTCTACTCGTATTCTTCCAGATAATCAGATTCTAGGTTCTCTCCATTCTGGCAGGTAAGAGCACTTGGGTTCAAGAAGGTAAAGGGATAGGTCGGGTTTACACAATCTGGGGTGGAAGTCCAATTCTCACGCAAGTCAGCTAAGACCACAGCCATTGGTTCAGTCATTAGACCATATCTCCTCACAAACTGTCAGTGTCTTAAAAGGGCCAGTAGGGATAGAGCTGACCAGCCTGGGCAACCTTTCCATATGGTCAAACAAGTCTCTACCTAAAAAAGTGAAAGTCTGTAATGGTTAAAGCTATTTCATGTATTTTACTAAAAGTATGCAGCACCAGCAAGTTCAACCTAAATGCAGCAACACAAGGTATATGCTATTGTCATACAAATGCGTTGCTGGTGGAGTATGTGACGTGACCCTAGTTTGGTCATTAACCAGTTCTGGTTATAGAATGTCTTTTGTTAACGTGTAATACATCTACATTGGCGTTTAGCCCATTTGTAAGAGTTGCCAATTTAAGTCTCATAAGGTAACTTGGGTGCAGAGGTCGTTATTTACCCAAGGTCACTTAAGACCAGTTACTATCTTAGCCACTAGACCGCATCTCCATTTGAAGAGATACCTGGGCTATAGTAAACACAAGGGATCTTCTACCGTGTGTACCACTGAAAGGGTGCTTGTGTTTCAGCAGAGTCAGTCGTGTACCTATCCCACTTTGGGGATACCCCACACTTCTCATGCTCCTCCCTAATGCTAAAGAGCAGGAGAAGAACATAGCCTTCCCGCAACTAAGCCCAGCAGCTCTGCCCATCTCCCGCCTCTAAGGGTACGAGTACCTGAGCACCTCACAATTTCTAGTAAATGGCAATAACACTTGGCTGGACATTAAATAGCAGTGTTTTATCACCATAAACCTAGGACAAACCCGAACTGTAATCTATTGTGATCAACACTGTTGATCAAGGAATACTGCTAGACCGGCTGGAGAAGTGGGGGAGGTTTTAGCAGCTAATCCATCACCTGATTCAGGTCCTCCCTTGTTAACCACACCCATATGGCCAAACTCGGATCATGTTTCTCTAGCACGGCTGACATCAAGTGAGTAGTACCACAAGGGTCACCCCATTACTGATCCCTATTCACCTGTATCATCGAATCCCACTTCAGCTCCCCCATTTATTGTGAACGGGGGCAACGTGCTGGTCTTGGAAGCAAGACCACACAGAGCAACAGAGGTTCGAAATCCCGGATCCGCACTTAGAAACAAAAAACAATTAAGTTAAATAATTACATCTATGGAGGCAACAACCAAATTATTTTTAAACGCCAAGTGTGATCTGGGGGACACTCTCCAGTACTGGATTGCTCAACTCAACAATGGATGAATCAAATCCATCTCTTAATGGATTGAAATACAGCGATCCCGATAGCAGGTCCAGGGATCCCTACACTTATACTATACCTATACGTTTAGACTAGCCCGATTCATTGGGACCGCCTAATATGCCAATAGACAAGGTCTATAACATTGGGGTAATCTTTGACATGATATTTTTTCCGATCAATGACTTCAATCTATAAAAAAACAAATGTTCTCACTTCTGCCAACTGTGTGATTATGCCTCTTGTGCAAGTCACAGAATAGACTTGGTCCAAGGTGTGATGAGCTCATGGCAAGACTACTGCAACCTCCTACAGACGGGGCTACCAGCACAATTCATGGGTAAGCTCCAAATCGCCTAAAATCACACAGCAAGGCATTTTGGCCTGTGGTGTGCTGATCACATTCAACCGAACTTAAGGCACACCACTGGCTACTGATCAGTGAAATAACATACTTTGTGACACACTGCACTGCCCGTAAATCTCTGAGCAGCTGTGCTCTGGCAGATCGCAAAGAGCTCCCAGACTCACATGCCAACGTGAATCTGAAGATTGCCCATGAGCGACAAAATATAACTGTGATGGAAGAGAAACCTCCAGCCTGAGGGTTGCAACATGTGGCATTTCATCCTCATTGAAGGAAGAAAAAAAATGTTTTGAAATTTCAGAGAGACTTGAAGAGTCTCCTCTCCCATCATGCTTACGGCCAAAAAGATTCAAACTTCCTTTAGCGTGCGCCAGTCGATATTGTCCCAGATGGCTTCAGAAATCTATAGACAAAGGTGATATATTTGAGGCGCTTTATTAATATTTTAAAGAAATTGTTTGGGAAGCCTGGGGTGGTTGAATCCAAGGGGGACCCTGCAGTTTACTCAACTTCCACGTGGCCTCTCTCTAACCTAGCTCGGGTGTCCCTAACCACCAGATTACCCCCAACATATTCTAAAAATAGGTATCCCCTACTGTCTAGCGCTTTCCTAATCTGGAAGAGAAACCTAAAAGCCCTAACCTTTTCTATCTAACTCCCTCTGGGAATTTCTGAGTGATCCTATCCCTTTAAAATGCATACTGGTGTCACCAGGGCTTCCCCACTTGCCTCTATCTCCTTTCTCCCTCTCCATGATCTTCATAGACTCCCTCGCTCTCAAGCTGTACCCTTCTCCATCCCCTCTCAATTCGTTCCATCTACTACCCACTTACCTCTCTTCTATCACCCCATCACTTCCTGCACCTCTACTCTTGCCCTCACTACCTGCACCCCTCTTCTAACCTACCTTCCTTAATTACCCCGTATACTCCTCTGTCCCCTGCTCTGATCACATTCTCTGCCTGTCCCTCACCATTGCAATCCTCCTTCTCTCCGCCCTCCCCACTATCACTCCTCCTCCTACTACCATCACCTTTCACTTTCTCACCACTCCCCTGCCCCACACTCTCCGTCACTTATACTCACTATCACACCCTCTCTAAATCCACGTACACTTCTCCATCTCTGTTCCTTTCTCTTTCACTCCCCTTTTTCCCACTCTCACCACCCTACACTGAACTGATACCACTCTTCCCAACAGACAGAACCTTACTTGCACTCTCGCAGAACACTGTTACTGCCTCCTCAGCACTCACTTGATAGTCCGCCTGTCCTCTTGGCCAGCTCGTCACATGTTTCCATTGGCCAATGTCTGGCTAGGCTATCCCTCTGGGGGTTGGGACTTCCCTTGTAAATCTTTGAAAAGGTTATAGCCTTCCCCCTCTACATTCCCATTTGTGTTGGAATGTGTTTAGGCTGCTCTTTTTCCTTGTGGTTTCCTCCATGTGCTGCTGAGTTTTTTTCCTCCTGGATTTGGGGAGGATTTCTATCTCCCCTTCTCCCTGTAGCATTCTCACTTTTCTTTGTCTGTTGTGCCATACCCTGTGGCCCGTCTGGGCTTGGTGGGGTCAGGTGCTGGGTGTCTCATTTCTGTTGGGCAGAAAAGAATCCCAGTCCATTGCATGTTGGGTCTCCATACCAGTCCACTGGTTCCAGGCCAGGCATTTTTGTTGGACCCAGGTGCATTTTGGGAGATGCGGTTCTGAAAGAGATGAGAACTCTGGCCAAATGGGAGGCTAGCAGGCATTGTAGATGGAACAGTAGTACCAGCAGTCCAATACAAGGCACACTCTGGGAAATGGAGGTTGAGGGCAGTTCCTACCCCTGCGGCAGGACTGGCCCTGGAAGGTCTCCTGTTCCAGGCTGGGAGTGGTCCCTGTCGGCCCTGGACAGGATCCAGACCCTGTTCAATTATACTCCATCCTTAAAAAAGTTTCCTGTACGCTTAAGACCAACCTTGCCTCATCAACTACTTGTGGTTCTTCACTTTAAGGTTTGTTCTGTCACTCTCCACAAGGCGAGTCCAGGTGAATGATCAAACATTTTTTTTTCTTCACACACATCCTGTCACTGCAGCCAATTGAAAGCTGCTTCCATGCCCCCTACCACCCCCTGCAAGTTTCCCCTAGTTGAGGTGGCTACTTACCACCAACAATCACCTTGCAAAACCCCAGTACATAAATACATGAATACCTGCTATGTAATGTGAGAATCTAGGAAACTGATGGCAATGTCTGGAAAATGTGCATAGCTGGCATATTACAGCAAAATGTGCCATGAGGTGTGAATCCATGGGTTTAATTTCAAACCTAGGCAAATGCTGAAAGAAACTAGAATACCTGTAGCTGGGCATATGATATAATAACTTTTGTGATGATGGTTCCATATTATAATAATTCTTTCATAATGCGCTTAATACCAGCGATTGGTTTCTAAGCGCGGGATTGAGATTCGAACCTGTACTGCGCTGTGTTGTCTTGCTTCCAAGACAAATGTGTTGCCCCTGAGCTATCCCCCTCATGATGGCACTACGCCGCCCTCAAACGCCCCCGGACTATTCCCGTCCTCATATACAATTAAAATCATACTGGAATGATCGATACTGTATTTTTCTTATTTTATCCTTTATGAAATCTTTCTCACAGTAATTTCTTGCTTGCGGTTGTTTGAAATTACATATTTACATGTTGAGCATTCAGACTACTGTCCAAATCAGATCGGTCTGAAACAGACATTTTAGTAAACTAATTTTCCAAACACAATTGCAGTAATCCTTCAATCGTTGATTTACCTGTAACTCATCTTGTGTAACCGTATTGGTTGTAAATTGGTGGACTGCCATGGGAAGTCTAATTTGGCCCCGAATAGGCAACCTAGGTCTCAAAGTTGAGAATCCCACTTTTGCGACCCATTCGCGAGTAAACATTCGATTTAGAGTACACTATTGTTGCCAGGGATTGGCGGCAAGTTATAAAGTTGTAATATCGAAGATATTCACCCTTTCAGTCAACAATATTGGTAGATATTTTAATGATGCCACCCAATAGTAGTTATTTCAAAGATGCCAACCCACATATAGTATAGGCCTACATAAACTCTCTGAAGATTTGCCAGGGATGTTTCCTGCTCACATGAATACTGTACTGAGCAATTCCAGTTTCTAAAAATGGGTCTTTTTAAAAAAAAAAAAAAAATATATATATATATATATATTATGAACCGCACTCCCGCAAGCCACTCTGGATGTAAACAAAAAAAAAGGGCACGCCATGTATATAATACAGATACCTTTTTAATGTTCAACAAGAAAAAATATACTTGTACACACAAACGTGGTACAAAAATGCAACAAAACACAGACAAACAGAGGCAGGACGCCATGGTATGCGACCTGCAGACAACGCGTTTCGCGGTACACCGAGCGCTTGATCACGTGTGTGTATATATATATATATAACGTTTACATAAGAGGGACTTTCAGATTCTGGACATTATTAACTTGCCCCAAACACTTAATGGGCAAAGAACTCCCTCTTCCTATACTATCTGCTATGTTTGCCAATAATTGGGCTTTACTGTGCGGGTACAGTATGGATTGAACTGATGCACATTGTATGTCCAGATAGACTTTCCGAAGTAATGAGCAGTTACACAGTGGGTTGAATTTTATTTTGGTGGGGTTTGCATTTCCATTTAGTCATAAAGTTCAATTGACAAATGCACTTGTTACATCTTGACCCGATTATTGCTCTATTTTGGTCTTTCCAAATATTTGGAGGATTCGAAATTCACTGCCCAGTGTTTCCAGAAAACTCATGGAAAGCCCACACCTCGGCCACTCTTTGGCAATTAAGCTGACTTCCAATTTCTGAAAGAGTTAAATTTAAGGCCCTGTGTTTCGTTTAAAATGACCTGTATCACAAAAGCCCTAACTTCCTTACAATTTAAAAAATATATATACATTTTCCATTGTTCCTTCTGTTCCGCAAAGCCAAATTTTCTACTTTCCCCAGAGATTAGACTAAAATGGGTGCAGGAGGAGGCAGATCTTTCTCTTCTCCAGCAGAAAGTCTATAGCATTCGTTACTGTTATCCTTTGGAACAGACGGCAATCAGTCCTTTAGAAAGCGGCTCCAAACTGTGGTTCTCCCTAAAAAGCGAAGGACAAATCTTTATCCTGATTTTACGTGACTGTTTTTCCTTTCACTGGTCTTTGGTTAGCGATCAGTTGATGTGTGTCAAGCACCAATGTGCCATTTGGAGCATGAGATGCTCTATACTAGGGATGTCCAACTCCAGGTCTGTAGGGCCAGAATCCTGATGGGTTTCTAGGTTATCCCTCATTAATATTCATGAGAAAAAATGTGCACACATTTAGAATCATTGCATGCAAAATTATCTCATGAATATTAATGAGGGATATCCTGAAAACCCATCAGGATTTTAGCCCTCGAGGCCTGGAGTTGGACAAAGCAAAAACAAAGAGGTGATGGCTGGAAGGTTTAGGCTGAATCTTAACCACTGGCATTGCTCGGGGCAACCCTCCAGACCATCGTTCTTAGCCTGCCAAGCCATTACAGAAGGGGAAAGACCATATGCAAATCAGGCTTGGCCCCACCACAAAAGGGGAAGTCCAGCCCGAACTGCTAGGTCACATCCCTTCTGCACAAGACCACAAGCATCCCCAAACATGTTTCACCCTTGTTGGGGCTCATCAGTGAGGAGTAGCTTGGGTCTCTAGACCCAGCAGGCACGGGACCCACGTCTGGGCATACCCGTCCCACTCGGGGTAACAAAGCAAAAACAAAGCGGTGATGGACAACCCTGCTCTAAATAAATAAGTTAAAATACTTTATTTTGTTTTATTTACTTTATAGCTGGACGAATGTGCAAATTCGACTATGACCTTGAATAACTGATCAACATTAATTCCTTCCTGAAACGAATGAGGAGACATCACCATATAATGCAGCTAGTGTATGCCCATATTTTTCGAAGCATCCCTCTACTCTGGGATCTGGTCTTAACCTAATAGTTCATGGCTCATTACAGATGTCCAACCACAATGGTTAAATAGGATGCCCCTGCATTGTCTTTAGCTCAATTGACCCACCAGTGGCAAGTTTAAGAGCTTTGGCGTATATATTTCAAACAAAGCAGTAAGCAGTTAAAGGGGTGGCGGCACCGTCCCCAGTAATCTCCAGTCAAACCAGTTGAATGTCTTTTCTGCATCCAACATTTCAGGAATAGAGTTACTAGTTGCATCGTCCCTTTTTTACAACTGGTTTTCCTTGCCAATGTTTTTTCTGAGGTATAAAACCAAATGAATGTGGTGCCACCAAATTCACAATGGTTGAAAGCCTACCTGCACATACGTGGACCAGAATTTTCAGTATTACCCAATTTGTTCCAAATGAATTTTTGCCACATTTTGCCACATATTTTACAATGTATTTTTACTGCGTTCATATATAGAGAGAAAGGTGGGAAGGGTATATGGACTTTATTAGTCTTCTTCACGGTCTTCGGAACTGAAGGACCAGTGACTGGTTTAAAATATGCATTCTTTCAGACCAACACCTAGACCTAGAGTTTCACAATTGACAAGCCCTTTAACTATTTGCCAAGCCTCTTATTTCACCTCCTGTATAAGATAGTTGGCCGCCATCTCTTAAAGCTTAGAGAGGACTATGGAATCCAGGACAATATTAAAAGGAAACACTCTTGCTGATGCAGATGATACTAGAATTGGAAGATGCTGGGCGGAGAACTTGGCTTCCCAATATCTCACAACCATTGGAGGCAACTTTGTTGGCAGGTAATGCTGCCCTTTGTTGGGTTATAACTTCCACTGCATATACTATTTAACCCCTTTACTTGACTCTGATCGATTGCATCCATTTTACTTGGAAATGGATGGCGATTGTCCATGGTATAAAGGTGTATCGAGGGGCCCCAGTGCATACGTATTAGGAGGGTCTGTTGGTGCAAAGGACAGGTTTGGCCCAATGTATATCAAAGGCAGAGACTGTAATCGCTAAATCCAAAGCCCTGATGGCTGGATTACAGGGTGTGTAGTACAACTGGAAAGTGGTACATGTCTATTTCTTGTTGGGTCACTAATTACGCCACATTGGAAATCTACAGAGTTCTTTTCTTTTGTAGAATGGTAGGATGCAGATGACAGAATGATGTTCCTGGAAATAATGTTCTATTAACTTCAAGAAATGATGCAAGCTTGTCCCTGAAAATTCAAGAGTCTTTCTTAGAAGGGAATATGATCCTTTTGTGCATTATTTGTAACTTTGCTACTTTGTTGCATTCTACTCTCCACAATGCTGACCAATAAAGGTTAAATGACCCCCCCACCCCACACCCCAAAAAAACAGAGGATGTATTACCATTTGATGGCAATACCTGTTGATGTCAGTACCCGTCATGTGATGCATGATCTCAAAGGATGGTTGTAGACGCAGGGCACGCATTGGTTTGAGCACTCTTGGCAGGCAGAACAGAAAGCACTTTCACTGAAAAAGGGTTTTTTAAAGTGTTTTTTCTAGGCTTTTAAATCTAGTCACTTCACTAAAATGTGGACTCTGAAGGGGGAACCCAGAGGGCGCCTTATTAGACCCGCTTTTTGCATAATACTCTCCTTTAGAAACGTAAAGCTGTTTTTAAAGAACGAGTTCCCAAACTGCCTCTGCCCCAGCCCCCCAGCCCTGTTGGGATCTTACTCGCCATGAAACTGTTTCTCTTGCATGATGGCACAGCCCCAAACACCTTCCTTCAGAAAGAAAATGGAAACCATATGGAGCCCTCATTTACGGGGGATGGTGAGGTTTCTCCAAGGGGCTGTAATTGGGCAGCAGCACGGCGGTTGCCACGGTTAAAATACATGTGGTTTACATCCGTTTTAATTGGGGTGTAATATATGGCATGAAGTAAGGCGCAGGGCCCAGACTGGGTTGCTGGGGCTCCATTGGGGCAAAGGTAGCAGTCCCTTCTAGCACATGTCCTTACACAATGACAACTTGCGCACATACGATGTTGTTGGTTTAATGCATGGTTTTGAATAACACATTTTACATAGCGTGTCATGCCGAATTCTTCCCACCTCTAGGGCTGCAATAATAGATGTTGCTATGACCCAACTTAATGGATGGGTTCTTGGGATTTAGCACTGCTCTGCACTCCCCGCTCACCCCCCCCCACCCTCACCCCCCAGCCCCCTTTCCCCTTGCGCTTCTCGTTCTCGCACTTGCACGATCTGAATGACACAAGGCCTAGTTAGATTGTTTGTCTTGGCCTCCCTCTGTCTTCCCTCCCTTGTCTTGCCACGCCTGCGGGCCTGTTTCTTGGCCCGGGCGAGGCAGGAAGCTGCCCAGGGCGCAATAGCCCCGGACGGGTGGTGCAATTGCCCGTGGAGCCTCTGGACGGGATGAAATTCCCCAGTTTGTGGGGCAGCGCATTGCCGTGGGGAAAGTTCTGCGGGTTAGGTGCTGGCGCTGCCCCTTCCGACTGTAATGTCACGTAATACGCAAGTACTACGTGACATTACAGAAGTCAGAGACTCCTTCTGACCACTTTTACTTGGGGTGGGGGCATAAGCACAACAATTAAAACACTTCAGTTCCCACTGCAGATAAGAAAAGCCCCTGCCATCACAATGCCGGCGGGAAACTGCTAATGGTGGGCCTTTAGTCACTGAATGGTTTCGTGCTGGCATTGTGATGGGAGGGGAGGTGCAGTGGGGTGTGGGGAGTGAGCATGCTTTGTAGGCAGCTTTGCCTCTACCAAAATAATAGTTTAAAGCAGCGCTATTTCTTTCGTTATACTTCTTTTCCAAACTATATATCAATTCCACTTTGCACCACTTCCATGGCACTGGTGATGAGTTACTTCATTATGCTGATAATAGTTTTGACCAGTGTTGCGACCAGTGTTGCTGAGTATTCTTTAAGCCACGACCCGGTTCATTTATTTATGCAATGTTTGTCGGGTACATGGACACGGAAAATGTATTTATGCAATGTTTGTCGGATACATGTATCCGACAAACATTGCATAAATCCATAAATATACAGGTACCCGACAAACATTGCATGAATAAATAAATCAGGGTCCATGTATCCTTGTACAAGTCAAGAGTCAAACTTTACTCCTATCAAAGCATACACTTGATTCCCATTCAAAGAATTTTAAATTTATTGTTTATTGGGCTCAGGTGTCTCCTTGTCATTGCCCTTTTGGCTTAGGTTGCCTTCAAACCCCCTTCAGCATCTTGTGTTTTTTTGCTGGTTGTATATACTGCATTTTATGCCTTATTCATGGTCTCTTGGTGTGCCCAGTCCTCATTATCTGCAGCCTAAGTGGGACTGGGGCATAAATTTGTCTTGGGCACCAATGAAAAAGTGGCCCACCGTTGCAAATGGCAATTCATTCCTTGTGTGACGGACTGTTTGACTTTGGGTGGGAGTCCCTTAATGGTGTAGTTTGGAAGGGTGCGCGGGGTGCGCTGGGGTTGGCGCATGGGTTGGCACGCGGGATAGAGTGTGGGAGGGGGTGCATTCCTAGCGTTTCACACTGGGCACCAAATGGACTAGAAACTGCCCTGCACACCTGTAAACACTTGTGTACAAGCATGTTATAAATTACTTATATCATTTACATGGGCTCCAGGTGTTCTGGCGGATCTCAACGTGTGCACAATATGCTGAGCCCGGAAGGAAGAAGTGAAGTCTACATTGCTGGGATACAAACCTGTACATGCAGGTTGCAAACAGATGTCAGAGGTCAGCTCTTTGCTCCCCATGCTATCTTACTGGCTGTAGTTCTGGATCAGAACCCTGGGGGAACACTGTAAGCGAGCCATATAAAAAGATGATATGGAAAATGTACAATGTGAACTAACCAACCGGGCCTTAAAAACGAATCGCAATCAAACAGTACAGGACCGAGCCAAACCCAGTCTGCTTAAATTCTGCAATGCTTTTGCACACTGCTGAGACTCTTAAAAGGGACGATTAAAAATCTATGCCTGTGCAACGGACTCGCTGTCACTCCCCTCCTCCCCAGTGTGCATCCTCCAGCACCCACCGTCCCCCGCTCTCCCCCTGCACTTGCAAGTTCCGAATGTTCGTCATTAGGATCACATTCCATTGTCTTACTGTTCCCTTGTTCCATTCCCTCGCCCGGTGGGAGCTTGGAAACCTAATTTCTTGATGTATAAGCGCCTTACAAATGCCCAATAAAATAAAATAAATAAAATGAAGGTATTTATTAATAACTGCATCCTTGGTTTTCCTAAGTATTGGTGATTCTTAAGCCGCCATCAGTGAGCTCAGTCAGTCACTTGTCACTAATGCTGCTTATTCTCACACACTGCACCAGTCTGATGCCACTGTTCAAGTCATGTGACAGTACGACTTCATGTCGGAGCAGCACCACTTTTGCAGGTCGAGGAATTTGTTTATCACACTAATACATTTTGCTGGTAGTAGTCTTGGTTACCTTCAGCAGAACCAATTGGATTTGATCTCCCGATTGCAATGATTTGCAAAAGCATAGCCTGGGAACGTAAACAACCAGAAAGTGAGGAATGGAAAGGTGATGTAATCATAACCATGGTGGGGGGTGGGGGTGATATCTCTGGACAGCCCATTTCCCATCATTTTTTAACCATCCACACATTACAGAAGATAAAAAAATCATATGACCAAATACAGTTTTGGACCCACTCCAAAAGGGTTAGTCCGGCACGTTTTAGCCTCATTGGTCGTTATCAGTGAAGTGCAGCCTGGGTCATAGGCGCATCGAGATCGGAGCACATGTCTGGTTAGGCCTGTGCCACTTAAATGAGGAATCGACACAAGTAAGGAAGTGATCGCTGGCTACTTGTAGTCCTCTGGTCACTTTTTCAATAAGCCAAACTATTATATTATGATTCACCATGTTGCAAAGTCTATGGTCTCCTGTTCAGCTTCGTATCAATATTCTGTCTCGTACTAACTGTTGCGATGAATGCTGCAGAGTCCTCACAAAGTCTCTACCTAGAGTCTACTCCCAGGTGGCCAGGGGAAGACCGCCACTACCTGATCCTAACCCTGAGTGTGGTGGTATCCGGCAGGATCACCTGGGAGAAGGGCCCTATGGGAATGGGAGGACTCTGTTGGTTGAAACACAGTATGTGTCTTCCCCAGAGGAAGAGATTTCTGTAATACCGGAATATGTAATCGCTTGTCAGAGAGATTTCCATTCCCAAAGCTATCCATTTTGTCGGCTGTAAAAATGGTCCTAGTCCACATAGGAAACAGAACCTTAATATTATGGACACTGATGAATCAGATTCTCCTTTAAATCTGAATTCATCATTTATCAAGAGAAAGACTCCCTTCACAAAGTTGCCCACACTTATAGGAATAAAACCTCTTGTAATAATAATCAACAAGAAAATGATAGATATTAACATCAGAACAACCCCTAACATCTTACATTCTGATGAAGCTAACTCTCCTTTAAATTCAAACCAATCATTAAAACCTTTTAAAACTCTTTCTGAAAGTATAATTCATAAGAAGAGTAAAATGAGTAAAGTTGAAGGTAGGAATCGGATCAGAAAAGGTAATATGAACATTGGGGACTTCAAGTCCCACAATGCCCAAAATACTGAGATGATGAAGAGGGGACTCAGAGGCACTCGACTGCAAGGTGCAGTCTAGTGGTTCTAATGACCCACTCCCGAACAGGACCTTTGAGTATGTAAGACCCACTCAGGGACAGGCCGTGATAAGAAGCAGGAGGTGGAGTGTTTGCTGTTACTGCATGTTGCAGTGGCAGTAGAAGGGAAGTAGAGACACCGGAGCCACTGCTATCTATAGATCGGATGTCGGTCATGAGATGGTCTCCCCTTTTCATGACTGTGTATGCAGAGGTTGCACAGCTGGAATAATTTTTAGTGGAAAGCTTACCCCGATGGCCTTGTATGTAGAGGTTGCACGGCTAGAAGCGTTGCGAAAAGCTTTCCCCCTGAAGAAGTGTGCTCTTGTGGCAGGTAGCACCAGAGTGCTCCTGGAGCAAGGGATGGTTCTTTCCAGCCAGTGCGGACCATGGGAAGCAAAACGGAGGAGTTTGCTGTACAAGAGGCAGTGAAGGAAGCAGAAGGAACTGTGGCAGCTGAGCGAGCGGACGCATATGCAGCAACCGGTGAGTTTACCAATATTGGGTAACGCTGGTATGCTTCGTAATCTCCCGCTGGCCACCAGTGCTTATATTGAATACCAAATGGATGGAAGAAGGTACAAAAGGAACTTTTTGAGCACACAAGAATGGAACGGCTAGTTGCCTTTTTAATATTGCCCATTCTTGGCTTTGGAAATAACTTTGGCTTTCAGGGTTTCAATTCTAACATAAACCACCATTGCCAACTCCAAGAGAGCAATATTAAAACAGGGTAACAACCTGCAAGGCCAAAGCCAAGAGGGCAGTATTGAAGCAAGACCATTCTTGCCAAAGTGAAGAAGGGCCAATAGTTAGAAAAGATCCCAACAAGCATTGTCCAAGTCAAATAAGAGCAGGGGTGCTAAAGAGCCATTGTGAACATTTACTTGATGTAAAAGTGGGAAATCAAGAGTGGCAGGATAGCAGCCCTCCTGATACGAAGTATTCCGGAGGAGAGGAGCATACCCTGCATTGCATGTGGCAATCACAAGGGTGAACAAACGGCACCAATGTGTGTCATGTCTTCCCAGCAGAAGTTCTACATTTTGATGTTGTTGAAAGTCTTTACCACAGAAGTACTTGTAGTAGTGTTAGGAGCTTTTTGTCCTAGCTGGTGAGTATACCATGATAGGAACTTTTTAGTGGTAGTCCTGGCAGTTGAGAGGACCAGGAAGAGGTCATTGAAGTACAGTGGTGTGCTTAGAGGTTGTGAAGAAGCAGTGACAAGACCACTAAAATTGTTTTGGGAACTGCTGTGAAATTATCCTGACAAAACATTGCTGTTGATGCCAATGAATTGTGGAAGTGTTTTGATTCCAAAGGAGAAGTTGTGTTGGACTCTTTGGCAGTGAAGAGATAGATTTGTTGTCTAGTGTAACTGTTGGTTAAAGCCAAGTGGAAGTCTATTAGAGCAGGAAGAACTTTATAGTTGGAACTTGGTAAAGCAGAACTTTTCTATTTTGATTTGAAATCCTGCTTTGAATCTGGGGAAAGGGATCCGACCCAGGTTACAAGGATCTACAGTTATTTGGTCTGTGTTGAAACAAATTATTTTCTTTATATTTGCATTGCCATACAATTCCTTTCTATGTTGAATGCATGAATTTGTGTGAGGGACATATTCCTTTTATTAATGTTTCCTTTAGTTTATTTTGATAGGCAGCAAAGCCTTGTTAGGTTAGGGATAGTGAAGTGTTTATCCAATCCATTTAATTAAATAAAATGGCATCTTGTGAAATTCCTTCGCTAAGTTATCCACCTCATATTTCTGAGACCTCATACTGTTAAGGGTCCCAATGTAACATTAGGCCTTTAGCCTGATATCCTTGCCTGGAATGGGAGGGTTCTCACCTGAGCTCAGATTGTTACTACCTTGTTAGAAGTGGGGGACATTGCAGATATGTTTAAACCTACTATTGGAACACATTATTATTATTTTTTTTATGGAGGCAGAGAACAGTCTTTTTTACTAACACGCCGATTTGCCCGTTAATTTATTATGAAAGTTCTTGAGAAGATGAAACAGTGTTACATTAATAATACTCCTGGCTACAAAAGAAATGAGTATATAGACAAAGGATCATGACCTGAAATTGGAATTGCTTGTATGCGAAAGATTTGACACCTATATGACATACATCATCGGGTGTTCTTGCGCTTAACGAAATATCAAATGACAGGCCCCAAGTTTTTTCATACTTTTTTTGAATCGTTCCCACCAGACCAAGTAACGGGCCTACTGCTCTCCATTATTAGCTGTCAACTGTAGCATCACACATGGGTTGATCCCGTTTCCTCATCCTCTTGAACGTTTGTAGGGCCCCCGTAGGAGCTGATCTTTTGCTGTATGGACCTCGGTATAGCCGCCTGGGTGGTACTCCTATCCCTTTCAGAATTGGAATGGAACAGGTGACATTATTCATTAGCATAATGTCACTCAAGTTTAGAACTATAAATGGGTCAGTTGGCTCAGCTTCAGTGCTTTGAACACCAAAACATTGTTCGTGGGCTTGATTACTCTGAGCTGTCATCGTACTTCTGACTGAAATCAATGGGTATTCCACCACCAAAGGTTAAGAGCTCAAGAATTGGGAGTCCTTTATTGCGAAAGATTCATTCCTAACAAAGCGGTTAAGACCACCAATTTCCGTTTGCCCAGATATTGAGAATAAATATATTTCTGATGGAGTTCCGAGTAGCATATTAATATATTCACAGGATTAGTCCAATGTTATGCATCTATTCCTCCTTAAGCAGGCACGTAAAAAACGTTAGAAGATGTTGGCCTGAGACTTCCAATAGACTCCTCGAGGTCAAGTGGTTTAAGTAACAAGCACTTTGTCTGCAGCATGAATTTAAAGGCGACGCGCCCCTCTATTTAATCTTGGCTAGGAAAACCTACCAGTTGGCTAACCTGATTATTTATGTTGATTTATGAATTGCACAAACTATCAAACAAGCACATTCCACCAATCATTCTAACTGTCTTAAGTCATATCCACATGGACATAGCGGATGAAGGTATCTGGCAGCGTAGTCGGCAGGGCTGTAGACTGGGAGAGGGTGGGACTCGTATTTGATGGCAGACACTGAAAGGTCAGAAAAATGTTGAGGGTTTTGGAAAAACAGACTGTTAGTTTAGGAAAAGGAATTGAGGCCATGGTACCGGCAGCGTCAATTTATATTTTTTAATAAAGGCATCTATACAAGTCGTGAATCCAATTGGCAAAATAAAACGCTCAACTTTTTTTTCTGGAGATTTAATTTTCCGTTTGAAGGGCATGGACAGTGAGATTAGCCATTTAGAGAATTATTGCCGTTGGGGTGGGGGGGCGTTAAGGGTCTTGTCGGCCTCCTGACCATGGTCCAGAAGACTGTTAGGATAAAAGCCCCATATTGCCATTTGCATGCGTCTACAAAGGTGTAGGCTCTGCTTTTAATTTTAATGATCATTTTTCTGTACATTATTCCTGTATTGCATTATAATATTGTTGATTGATTTTATTTCTTTGTACATTTTTGTCTTTTTCTTGTTTCCTTTTTATCTATGTAAAAGTTCTTCGGAACGATAAACATAATGAAATAAAACAATATTGCCATTAACATTTCTGCTTAAGAGGAAGGCTGGGCTTGTACAGATGTTATAAAGTGCCAAGATGTCTCCTCACTGCCGCTTGACAGTAGTTGTCTTCTCCGTGGTATCCTGGGTTTATACTGCTGCAACACCAGAGCGTCCCCCTATAGGAAAAAATACAGTACTTTGTGATCACTCCTACATCACCAAAAAGACGTATCAATTTATCTATATGAACTGAATTTAGGATGCATAATGTTTAATTAATCATTGTGAAGTTGCTACCAGAGAGTTACATTAACAAATGTCGTCAATGATTTTATTCGCTCTAAGTATGACTTGAGAACTTAAGTATGGATGAATATTGTTGATAAATAATGGAGGGAGATGGCTCCTAAAAATAAAATATTGCCTACTAAAAAATGCAGACTAATCAAATTGTTTCTGATGAAACAAAGGGAATGGTCTTTGGTGTTCTACTTGAGAGCCCCCTTCTCTTAGAAAATGTAAGTCGTCCATTTGAAAAACGCCCTGGCATATTTCAATGCACATTAGGTAGCTATCTGCTGTTTTTACGCAAATACAAAAGCAAGATGGTATGTGATGTCAACCAGCCATAGCAATATAGTCTGTTTCAAACGTGCCACCACTAATCGGGTTTCTACTGATTTTCGACGACAGCTTTGTCTTTAATTTACATGCAAAAAAGTCTTGTGGAACAAAAAGTATGATAAACACATTGGGCCTCATTATGAGACTGGCAGTAGCCGTGCTGGTTCATTTTTTTTGCGGCACCCGCAAATCGGCAGTTACCGGGTCATTGCGGCCCTGCCGGACCTGATAATTGCCCATTCGCGGGTGACGGAATGAAATGCTCCCCATTGAGCCCAATAGGGCTCAATGGGAATGGGGAGGTCGGATGCAGCTGCACCATTCGTGATGCTCGCGGATGCCGTTACGCCCGACAGGTCCGACCTGGCAGGCGGGAAGGCACCCGTGAGCAGAACTCATAAATTTGCTGGTCAGGTGACAACAGTACCGGCAAGCTTACCGGTACCGTTGTTACCGGACCAGCAAATTTATGAGGCCCATTCCCTCTTAACTCGCAGAAAGCTTCTGCTATAAATGTAAAGCCTAACCTATTGATTTTGTCAAAGCTTGTTGGCATGTATGGTTATTAGGTTGCCATCTCCATGTCAGTGGGACATCACCTTTCTAACCCAGAGCTATCATTTCACTAGTCCTCTTATTCAGGTACTGAAGTGCTATTCCTTCAATTGAAGTTGCCCTAGACTAAAAATGCCACAGTTCATTGCCACGCTAAGAAAAAAGCCTACCACCTGAAAATTTGTGTCTGACTAGCTTGTAGTTATCTGGTGACCCAGCATTTAGCTAAAGATCTGTCCTTATCGAGACATCCTTGTTTTGAAGCACCGTGGGTTGCCTTGTGGCTTAAACTTTGCAGCTTCAATCTAACTCCCCCCAACAATGAATGATGTCGGAATGCCATCCGTCATCAACAGAGTTCTTGGAGATGGCTTTACAATAGTTTTCTGTGGCCCCTGTAAACAATCGTCCCTCTCAATTAAGACGAATGCATCCAACATATTACTGCGCTCATATTC
Organism: Ambystoma mexicanum; assembly: GCF_040938575.1. Classification (NCBI taxonomy): domain Eukaryota; kingdom Metazoa; phylum Chordata; class Amphibia; order Caudata; family Ambystomatidae; genus Ambystoma; species Ambystoma mexicanum. Next base: position 304,712,408 of record NC_090934.1, on the reverse strand, counting down.
ACCAATATTGCGATATTTCAACCCAGCCTCTATTCTATTAAATGGGCTCCTTATGTTCTCCTAGGGGATCCGCTACCTAGAAAGCAGCAATAGCTGCCTGTGCAAGGCTACACTCTTCCTCTTAAGATCCAAGGTCCGACCACGCTCCCTGAGTCTACGCTGCCCACAATATAGGGCTGATCTAACTGAGCTCCAAAGGTCCCCTGAAAAGAAACTAAGAGTGAAGCCTATAACCCTCAAGGTACAAAGGTTCAGCTTGAAACCACTTTACAGCCTACCTAATGAAGACCTACAGGGTTGTCCAACTCCAGGCCTCGAAACCTGATGAGTTTTCAGGTTATCCCTCATTAATATTCATAAGCAACATTTGTCATATATTTAGAATCATTGTATGCAACTTGATCTCATGAATATTAAAGAAAGGTATCCTGAAAATCAGACATGGATGCGGCCCTCGATGCCTGGAGTTGGACAACCCTGAAAGAAAATGGTGTAAACTCGGGCCTGTTACTTCATGTACTCTTACCACATACAATGTAAATGGTCTCCACTGTTATCCTTTCTTGACCCAGACATTTTTTAATGTGTCGATTGTTTTCACACTTCATAAGAATATAAGAAAATGTATTTGCTTTTCGGAGTGAATGTGCTCTCAGTAGTTAAGTCTTACTAGTATGATCTGTCTGTGTTCAAAAGGATTGTGTAGCACAATCGCGCTGTATCAGGCTGTGAGTTTTCCATTCCATTAATATGGGAAACCGTTGATTGATTATATTGAAAAGGAATTCATCTCGAACACTCAATGTCATCCATTTGTATATTCAATACCCAAGCAATATAGAAACAATGTCACAACCAACATGTGTTTTGACCCTTATGGTTTTTTCAGGGCCAAAAAGTGGGTAATTGTGTAGTTGCAGATCACCAAAGATAATGTCTTTTGTAATGTCTTCCTGATTAATAAAATACCCCTAAAATGTAGGATTCCCTCCTTTGGATCCAAGGTATGCAGACTTGATCTATTTAAGAACAACCCAAACTTAATTTGTGTTATCATATAATATATTTGCTGAGTTCAGTGAAAACATATCATGGACTCTGCCCAATGTGTTATCTTGAGATTATTTCTCAAACCATCAGAGTCCAATATTTATATCAAATGTAATGAATGGATGTTGTCGGCCTAGACGCGCTCGGCTTCAATGGATGTTCTGCATGGGTTTGATCATGGCTAGGATGAGAACATCCATTAATTGTTTGGTATTCATATCGGACACAAAGGGTTTGAGAAATAACCAGACTTATTCCTGGTCTGTAGATTCTAGATGTTGGAATGGCCTCTACCCTAGAGATATTTGCCATTGCAGTGGGTCTGTGTGAAGAGAGCCTCCTATTTTTAAGTATGCATGTTTTTGCTTGATATTACATTTTCAATTATGAAATAGCCGTAGGAATAGTAGCTGAGTTACTGCAGTGGGGGAGTGCAGGACTGGTGGAACTCTACGGGGTATGAGATGGGAACGTGCTCTCCCTTGTTAATATAAGAGGATGGGGGTACATCCATTTCGTTTAGCATGTGCTCCGCGTTCCCTAGTTCGAACCGCTGATGATCTGTGCCAGTCATCAATCCATTCATACTAACTTGTTGTAGCCTCCAGTCTTTAATGAGTTCTGATGCCACTAGGGGCTCAATGAATGTGTGATCCCACGCCTGCTGCTGCGGCTTTGGGGAAATTACTTTACTCGTTTACCTGACCACCTTTTGAAGAGGAAACTGACAGATTTCCCAATAATAGAAGTCCATTCCACAAATGTGATTATGGAACACTGGGATTGGATGCAAAAGACAGTGATGGAAGTGTACCAACAAAGTAGCAGATCTGGAGACGGAAGGGAGCACGGTGCTGCACATGTTTCAAGGGGTGCAGTAATGCTCTGGATGTAGACAGGGTGGGTACCACTGATTTATATAGACTGCTGTATACTCTTTGAACGTTTGCCCAACCTCCCGCCTCCCCTCCTCTCCAGCACGCGCTGCTTGGGTTTGACCTGGAGCAGAGGACATCTTTCTGCTCCACGCCAGGGCCTTGTCCCCAGTTAGAGATGTAAACACGCTGACTGTCTTCCTTCCTTCCTGCCTATGGCTGACGGCCATGAATATTTCAGTGAGGCTGCACCGCAGTGCATGCCTGCGAGCCCTGGGCTGTCAGGATGAGTGTCTGGCCCCTAATGCGATCACAAGTCAAGCTGAACAGCGAGCGCTGGTGGTTTGACTTGGGAAGCGGAAGCCCCAGGGGGGGAGCAAGAACGTGCGACTGTTACACCATCTGGGCCCCGCTCTACCCGTATGCAACGTCACCAAGGCGCTCCGTCGGCATGCCAGTCTCGAACCGCCCCTGAGGAATTCTTGTGCTCTTAGCAAAGTGTCCCTAGGGTTGGTTTAGTATCCCAGAAGCAGGTGAAGGGATATCGCGAGATTTCCTGGCAGGTTGAGAGCTTCTGGAGTTGGACAGAGTCGGCCCAAGACAGGTCTTCTTAACAGAAGCGCGAGGGTTTCATGGCAACTTCCGATAAAGTGTCCAATCCCACAATATTAACGTTTGTGGACACTTGTTAAGTCAGGAATTTAAATCGTAATTAACATTCAATAAAGCATGAGAGTACCGACGGAAAAGGAATAGTTTGTGCAGCAGTCGGAAGAAATTCAGGGAAGAATTGAAGCGTAATGTTTGTTATAAACTTAAACTTGTTCTCTGAATTCTGGGTCCAGCCAGAAATGACCATTTTTCTAAGCAGAACCTAAGGGCGCGTGAAAAGCGAATGGCCTTAAAGCTGAAGTATGCCAATCTGAAGGGGCCAATCTTGCCTCTAGAGCAACCTGCAGGGCCCGAAGAACGAGAGCAGCCGTGGCCACAATATCCCGTCCTTCTCGCTCTGTGGACACTGCTGTATCACATTGCTGTATTCTCTTATTGCACGGCTCCAATTTATCCCAGCATGGTTTATCCTATAGAACTCCAAATGCATGCATGCATAGCCCGAGTCTAACCGTGTCGCTACCAGAGCCTGTGCAACCATGCAAAAAACTCTATCCAAAAACGCTACGCAGCTATCCAAATCTGCAAGCCAAAAGGAAACCAGCATTATCAACGTTTCAGCCCTTGGGTGGGCACTGCCATAATGGTACTACCAGGGCGTGGCAATAAAATGGCACCAGCTGGAAAATGCTGTAGGACGTGGGCATATCATTGCAGTTCCTGGCAAATGCAGATCTAATGCCAAACTGTTGGCTTTGCCAATGATTGTTTACGACAATTCACTGCAAGGGACAGGTTCAAAGACACCCACACTTGCTTATAAATCAGGTGGCTGAAGACCTATTTGATTAAGACCTTTCTACTACACCAGAAGCTGGTTCACAGCTGCCCTTAAGCCGTCACAGTTCAGAAGACTGCCCAGAAAGCGCAGAGTTTGTCTTGGGGATCTATAGGGCACAACGGGGGAGGAGGGGGAGGGGTTCGGGGTTCCGGGAGTGGGCTGGACAGATAGTGGATGGTAATGGCTCTGCTGTCTCCATGGCCACGTGGCCTTTGTCCGTTCTTGGATGGCCAAACAACGCTCGTAGGTCGTGGGACATCTGCTCTCTATTAGATCTTCTTATTCTGGCACTCAATCGCCAAAACTATAACGTATTATAAACCAAAGTTGCAAAAAAACAATTGTGCCAGATCAATGTGATAATGTTGTGAGCAAAAATAGGGTGGTAAGAATTGAGGCTAAAAAGCACGTTATAGGAAAAACATTGACAAAATACTGCTACAGGAAATATAAAATGTATTGTTCAAAAAATGGGGATTGGAAAAATATTGTAAACACTGAACTTTTAGATAAAAACATATTATCGAAACATAACTTACAAATGCAATGCAATAACAAAACAGTGCAAGCAAATTCTGGGAAATACACTTCGTTTTTCAGATTACTTTTATCAAAATTTGATTTTGCAGTGACATTTGTATCTGTACTGTGATTTTCCGCATCATTTTTGTATAAGATTTCCTTTTGAAGTTCGGTTGCCCTGTTGCTGATGGGCTAGTTCCTCGTGCCTCTGCATTTGAGAATGCTTCTTAGAGAAATCCGTAAAACTCTTTGTAGACTCGAGTTCAAGGAAATGCGTGAGTAGATCGTCTTGGACGGAATTCTGACAGGGCTTGAAGTGGACGGGGTCTCGGCTGGAAGCCACCCATAGTTCCATCTGCATTTCATCTGCGTACTGATGACTGGGCATGTCAATCCACTCTGCCAGACCTAGCTGCTCCATACACAACTTGAAAAAAGGGGGAACATGGCACCTCTTGCCAACCAGAGCGGCATAGACACAGTGGTTTAAGTGGGACCTAATCCTGATGCAGTGATGACTGTTAGGAAAAAAAGAGGGCATTGTGTTCCAACACCCTGCATCCATTTCCTATGCATTACTGTAAAAGCTCCGTCCAATTGGATGGCAACAATGAGGTTTCCAGCATATTGGCTGTGCCACACCTACAGGGTGCCAATCGGGTGGCTTGGAGTGTGGATATTATCTGTTCGGTGCCACTGGCATTTTGAGCCAGCTACTTCTCACCACAACTCGATCTTCTCGCTCTGCTGTCCTTCCTCTGACATGCTGCTGCACCCCTTCCACTGACTTTCTCTTTCCATTGCCCTTGCCTGCTAGTTTTGATTTCTCACTTTTCTTCAAATTTTGGCTCGGGTGTATTTTTAAAAATATTTATTTTATTTTGTATTTCTTTGGCTCGGGTGCCTTCTGACAGCAAGACAAACCACCTGTTCCTTTTTAAATGTGTTGCCCTCCTGAAATTCCTTTCCGGACTTGGTCATCAGGCAGTGCTAATGGCAAGAATGCCGTTCTCTCTGGCTGTTCTATCCTTGTTATCCTAGTAACTGTCTGCCTCCCATCAGCAGTGTCCTTGCTTCGCTGGGGCGGTTACCTTGTGACGGCACGCTGTTACCACCAATACAGCCCTACGAGAACATTGTTAGTGCCTATGTAGGCTAACCTTTTCTCTGAGGCCCCCCGAAAGCGGCAAATGTATTGCCACAGGGATTACTTTATTCGGTAGTTACTGTTTTGAGGATCAAATTATCTCTTTGGAAATTTAATATGATGAATAAACGTTCTGTTGACCGCAATTTGTATAGCCCCCTATCTGCCACTGATGTGGCCTCATAGTGCGGTTCTCGTCTCTGGAGGGGATGTAGGCGGGAGCAGGGCAACATGAAAGGAAGGGTGCATGAATGGAGTGTGTTCCGTGTGGATCATGTTTGTTGTCATTGGCAAGAGCCAGAGGTGTTCCCCGATCATGGCGCTGCATGTAATGCGTGCCAGTCTAGGTGCTAAAGATGTCAGGCTCGTGATGGACGCGGAGTGCGTCAGTCCAGCCAGACGCTTCCTGCAGAGAAGGCCTCCATGCAAGGTGTGAGGTAAATGAGTGACCAATGTGGTATTCATGAGGGTCATGCATGTTGGTCAGAGATGTCCTCAGATTTTGGTGGTTCAAGCATATCACTGCAGCTACGTGTGCGGTTCCTGATGGAAGGAGTCGGGCTGTGTCTCGGCGCATGCAGTGGTTGTTCATGCTCACCATTTGTTGTCTGCATAGATTTTTCATCCACACATACTGCCTGTGCAAGACATTTTGCTTGCAGTGCTGCCCACTAATGGTGATAGCAGATGCCCTAAAAGCTGGATAATCAGAGGATATCGTCGTCAAATGCATGTTTTCACCTGGAAAGTTGATTACACAGAACGTGTAAAAAAACAAATCATTACATTCAGTAATAAAACCTATGTCATTTCAGGAATTTATGAATGCTTGCAAAACCCCAGAGGAGATCGTAGACCTTTATCTGGAAGGTGGAGGGGCCCACCCCCAGAATCAAAGCCACAATCCGTGGACACAAATCCAAACGGAGGAACAGAAGCGTTCCATTCTTAGATGCAGTATTCCAGTGAAAAATTCAGAATAGCACCATTCACTGAAGAAAGTGTTGCTTTAAAAAGGATATCGTGTTTTTGTAAGCCTAAAATCTCTCAAAGATGTTCAACAGTCCGAAGTACCTTTCACCCTGTTGGGTGAGATCCAGCCATAGGTGATCGTGCAAACACTGTTCTGAGTATCACTGGGATTCATGTAGAAAGAAGCCCTTGTCCTCTGGTGGAAACCATGATGGGTGGTAAAGTACAGCTCGCGCAATGGGGCGAGTGTTCATGGGTGTGCAAAATGACACCACACACCGAACCTTGAGACGAAAGCTTGGGTTCAGTTTGTCACATCCAGCTGTGGCCCTGACCCACCCGCTGTAACCTTGTATTTATTTTGCTGTCTCTGTGTGAGGCGTGGCCTGTCATTGAACTAGGAACCAGCTGAGCGACAGTCGGTCTATTTTAGACCGAGCTTCATGAAACATAAATTGAAATAAGCTCCCATCCATTGGCTCGTACAGTGGGATCAAGTGCATGGAAATTGCCCGGTGTCCAATGAATTCCGAGGGTAGATGGCAAGAACCGGTAGGAGTATAGCAAATCCAGCCAAAGGAAGGTCGAAATTTCTGCCCTAGATCACCGAGCTTGGTAACACAAGGCTCGATTTGGGAAAACCTTGAGTGCCCCAAAGTCCCACCCTCGAGACAAATCCACTACATGTTTTCAGGCTATCCCCACAAAAAAAATGTAAAGAGTGAACATATATTGACGTTTGTGTAGTGGGCACACAGAATACCGGGGATGGTTGTCGACTCTTGAGGACCCAAGTTAGACACTCATGGTTCTAAAGTGAACGATTTTCACAGTTTTACACCCGGCGTGTTATTTGTCACTTCTCCTTATGGAACATGCCAGGGTCTTCCTTTCCAAAAGGCCAGCCAGTTCCTGTAGGTGTATAAACCAACCCTATTCATGAGGCATCGTATATTGCGTTCAGCCAATCAAAGCAGCAGATTTGACTCCCAGAAAACGCATGTCCTAGTGTAATGAGCTGCATCTGTGAATTCCTACCTGTAGTCTGTAACCTCATCCACTGTGTCCTTCCTCTTCCAGTAGAGTTTCAATGTGCTCACCTATAGTCTCATTTTCAATCTTTAGTCACGTTTTATAATCGGTACCCATACAAAACCTCTGTTACAAGGCGAGGCCTGTGTAAGCGATCTCCTTTTGCGCAATCTGACACACATGCCCTTACCAAACTCCATGACTGCCAGACCCAAAGGGGGCTGCCCCCATGATCATTGTGTGCAAAGGAAGTTACACACGACTGGTAAATCTGATATTTTTTTTTTTACAATAGTCTTCCCATCAGTGATTGTGCTCCTTAGCAGACTTCCTGATGGAAATCAAACACTCTGTGCTTGACCTGGCAATCATAGGCTTGTGTTAATGATGGTGCAGAACCTTTGGGCCAAGTACAGGTGAGTACTTGCTCCTTCCTTTTAGTCCTTCTCTAATAGTATTGTTCAAGGACAAAATATATCAGCAGAGAATATTGAGAAAAAGATTAGATCAGGCTGGCATCATGGGGACACATTGCACAGAACAACCTGGCCTGGCTGATCACCTGTTCTCAAGCATCCCCCGAAGACCCTTGTTCCTAGAATGTATGGGTGGTGGCGCGCCGAGCTTACCCACAGATCTCGGAATATGGTTATAATTGATGGAAGCTCCCTTTCTTTGGTGGAGTGGTCATGCTGAAACACACTGAGTGAATATCCCAAATGTTCAAGGTTCCCCTGGCCGTGCATGAGAAGTCCATCCAGTCCTGTCTTTTTTTTCGTTTGGTTTCTGGCACTTGTCATTTTTCCTTTTTCTGTTTGAAATTTAATAAAACTAAAAGTGATATTCTCGTGCATGTCCACAGGAAACCTGAGAGCTCCGAATATCCTGTTCAGTCTTGATAACGGACTACACATTGTGCAGTGTAAAGGGCGGCCCAGGAGGCTTTCGTGTGCGATACGTCACCTCTACTCGCTACAGCGAGACTCCTTGCTTTGGGTATTGCAGTGCCTTGGACCGAGTTTCACATTTACGTTCAATGTTTCCTAGGCTATTGGAGCACAGAACCCAGGGGGAAAATAGGCAGCAAATTCTGCAGGTTAATAAGGAAATCTGGAATGGCATTTGATAGCAAAAATTGTTGGCTGTGGGCTAGTGCGTATTACTCGATCGACCTATTTATTTCTGACAAGATAACATGACCGAAGATCTAACAGTCGCTATCGATCAGACTGATTGGCCTGCAGGATGTCCACGCAATGGTACAGTCTGATGATAGACAAACGCTGCCCACTGACTAAGCCATCATGTTACCGCTATTTTAATTAAATCATAATTGATGCAGAATGTACATTTTTATGCAATATTTTTTTCTTGCTGCAAACATTTAGAAATGAATGCCGGAATATCCTTGGTGGTCTGCCTTTGATGCCACGCCTTCTTCCAAAGGCTCCCAAGTCCACAGCGGCACGCACGCACGCACGCACGCACGACCGCACGCACGGCCAGTCCATTATATGCTGCAATAAACAGGCATTCATTTTTACAAAGGAAAAGTTCCAGCTGGGATCAGCTCCGTGTCAGAGCGGAGAAAGAAGGATTTAAATAGCGCATTAACAGCCCGAGCCTCCGGGGTGCGATTATAAAAATGAAAGTGATGCTATCGGAACTAACGGCATTGGCTTCAAAAGCGCTGCTCTCGGCTTGGCGCGCCCCCAGGCCTCTCGCGAGCGACCTCGGGAGCCGCGCGCGTGCGCGTTATGGGCCCTGCTCTTCCAGGAGCACGGTTACTCACTGCCTCTGCTGCCCTGCTTCCTTAACGGATGTTTCTACGCTTGGGCTCTGCAGGAGTGAACACACGTCATGCACGCTCCTTAATTTAGATGCCACTCTGGCCACACTTTTATTAAACACATCATATATATATATATATATATACCAAAAATGTGACTTAAAAAAAACACACCCCGCTTTAAACATCTCAAACTAACATGTGATCCAGGTGGAGCACGACCCCTGCCACCACGGCGGCGCATGGTGGTGAGGCCCGATCCCCTCCCCAATCCCTTCTCTGGGAGGGGGAATGGGCATACCAGGAGTCAGACCCTTCGTCACCGGTTCAAACTGCCCCTGATCCCGCCCCCCACTAGCTGTTCACCAATTATGATGGGGTGGCGTCCTCCGCCCTCCCCTTCAAACTATTCCAACTCTGGAGTCCCCCAGAAAGGGATCTCAGCGTCTACATGCCCCCCACCTGCAACCCCCCCCACCCCGAACTATGAAATTCAGGGTGCAAAGGATGGAAAAGGCACAACGATGCCGGCGGTGGTGTCTGCGCGGGCCTGGGCAGTGGGAGCACAGCAGCGTGACATTCCCAGAGTGAGGTAAAGAACTGTGCCCCTTTGCACTTTAGCCTCCCCATTATGGGGCCCTTTTGCGCCCCACCCGTCCCACCCCACCGTGTCGATCCCGCAGAGCCGGCCTGACCCCCTACTGAAGAACCAGTTCTGCCAGTTGTCCTCTGGGCGCCACCAGCTCACGCCTGCTCCTAAAACCCCAAACTCCTCAGACCTGCCCATCCCGGCAGCCCCGCAAGAGCGCGTCCTTTGTTTGAATTGATACAGATGTCTGGGGCCGTTTCATAGACTGGTTTTGTGCACTTCCATATCATCATTTTAATAGTTTATGGGGTGGGCAAATTTAAAATGTCAATAGTGGGCATCAGTCTCTTAAAATGTTAAATGTCTCCGGAAAGCGATGAGTGAACAGGGATCGGTTTTCCAGTGGGTTGACGTTGACAACCGGTGAAACATTTTATATTACACAAAAAAAGCTTGTGCTGTCCCAGCCTCCCCAAATGGCATTCTGTCACTGCCTGATAATAGTGGGGGGACTCGGGGCTGGCGCCAAGGAGTGAAGCGCCCGTGCCATGTCATCCTCTAATCCAGGGGTGCACAACTGATTTTGACAGAGGGCCGAAAGTACCTTACATGAGGGCTATAGTGGGCCGAAAAGTAAAAGTGGGCGGGGCGGTAGGCGGGACATGTCAGGAGGCTTTTTCAACCCCCAATTTGTATTAAACACATGGAAAAAGATATGTTTTTGAGGGGTAACAATTTTTATTGCATTTCAAACTTACATTTTGTACTACACATTTTCCATTGCTATCATTTATTTCGATTTAGTTATTGTATATCGTCTGTTTAATTAAATTATATATATTTTATTGACCCTTGATTGGACATTCCGTTATTTTGGACTGCTATAGTTTGCTGTTTGGGTTACCCAAGAGGAGTATGGCCTTCGTTGAGTCAGGTTTCCTCAAAAAAGCAAAGGATGTACATCTCCTAACTGTGCCTGTTTTAGCTTTATTATTGAGTTCACTCTTGGAGTGCAACACTATGCCCCATGGCTCCCATCCCCAACCAAACACTATGCCCCATGGTCCCCTCACCCCCAACCAAACACTATGCCCCATGGCCCCCTCACCCCCAACCAAACACTATGCCCCATGGCCCCCTCACCCCCAACCAAACACTATGCCCCATGGCCCCCTCACCCCCAACCAAACACTATGCCCCCTGTCCCTCACTGCCAACCAAACACTATGCCCCCTGTCCCTCACTGCCAACCAAACACTATGCCCCGTGGCCCCCTCACCCCCAACCAAACACTATGCCCCCTGTCCCTCACCGCCAACCAAACACTATGCCCCATGGCTCCCAACCCCAAACAAACACTATGCCCCATGGCCCCCTCACCCCCCTGACCCCCAACCAAACACTATGCCCCCTGTCTCTCACCGCCAACCAAACACTATGCCCCATGGCCCCCTCACCCCCAACCAAACACTATGCCCCATGGCCCCCACCCCCAACCAAACACTATGCCCCCTGTCCCTCACCGCCAACCAAACACTATGCCCCATGGCTCCCAACCCCAAACCAACACTATGCCCCATGGCCCCCTCACCCCCAACCAAACACTATGCCCCATGGCTCCCACCCCAACCAAACACTATGCCCCATGGCCCCCACCCCCAAGCAAACACTATGCCCCCTGTCCCTCACCCCCCAAGCAAACACTATGCCCCATGGCCCCCTCACCCCCAACCAAACACTATGCCCCCTGTCCCTCACCGCCAACCAAACACTATGCCCCATGGCTCCCAACCCCAAACAAACACTATGCCCCATGGCCCCCTCACCCCCCTAACCCCCAACCAAACACTATGCCCCCTGTCTCTCACCGCCAACCAAACACTATGCCCCATGGCCCCCTCACCCCCAACCAAACACTATGCCCCATGGCCCCCACCCCCAACCAAACACTATGCCCCCTGTCCCTCACCGCCAACCAAACACTATGCCCCATGGCTCCCAACCCCAAACAAACACTATGCCCCATGGCCCCCTCACCCCCAACCAAACACTATGCCCCATGGCCCCCACCCCAACCAAACACTATGCCCCATGGCCCCCACCCCCAAGCAAACACTATGCCCCCTGTCCCTCACCCCCCAAGCAAACACTATGCCCCATGGCCCCCTCACCCCCAACCAAACACTATGCCCCCTGTCCCTCACCGCCAACCAAATACTATGCCCCATGGCCCCCTCACCCCCCTACCCCCAACCAAACACTATGCCCCATGGCCCCCTCACCCCCAACCAAACACTATGCCCCAAACACACTCAAGCATGCACCCATACAGACCTGAACCCCCCACCCCCCAAATCAACACACACACAAACATGCACCCATACAGACCCGAACCCCCCACCCCCCAAATCAATACACAGACAAACATGCACCCATACAGACCGAACCCCCACCCCCAACTCAGCACACACACACACTCAAGCATGCACCCATACAGACCCGAACCCCCCACCCCCCCAACTCAGCACACACACAAACATGCACCCATACAGACCCAAACCCCCCACCCCCCCCAACTCAGCACACACACAAACATGCACCCATACAGACCCAAACCCCCCACCCCCCCAAATCAGCACACACACAAACATGCACCCATACAGACCCGAACCCCCCACCCCCCCTCCAAACCCCCACCCCCAACTCAGCACACACACACTCAAGCATGCACCCATACAGACCCGAACCCCCCACCCGCCCCAACTCAGCACACACACAAACATGCACCCATACAGACCCAAACCCCCCACCCCCCCCAACTCAGCACACACACAAACATGCACCCATACAGACCCAAACCCCCCACCCCCCCAAATCAGCACACACACAAACATGCACCCATACAGACCCGAACCCCCCACCCCCCCTCCAAACCCCCACCCCCAACTCAGCACACACACACTCAAGCATGCACCCATACAGACCCGAACCCCCCACCCGCCCCAACTCAGCACACACAAACATGCACCCATACAGACCCGAACCCGCACCCCCCAACTTAGCACACACACAAACATGCACCCATACAGACCCGAGCCCCCACCCCCCAACTCAGCACACACACAAACATGCACTCATACAGACCCGAACCCCCACCCCCCAACTCAGCACACAAAAAACATTCAAATCAAAACATTCATACACATCCGACACCCCCCGACCCCCGCATCTCAACATACACACAAAATACATTCAAACACAAACATTCATACACATCCGACACACACCCCCACCCCCGCATCTCAACATACACTCAAAATACATTCAAACACAAACATTCATACACATCCGACACACACCCCCACCCCCGCATCTCAACATACACTCAAAATACATTCAAACACAAACATTCATACACATCCGACACACACCCCCACCCCCGCATCTCAACATACACTCAAAATACATTCAAACACAAACATTCATACACACAAACATAAAGCAAAACAAACCCGACACACAAACACAAACAGACCACTTACCGGAGACGTGCTGGAAGGCAGGCAGGTAAGCGGCAGGTAAGCTGGAATCGCACTACGGCTGGCATGGTCCAAGGCTGAAATGCCTTCCGGCATCAAGCCTTATGGGCCACGCCAGCCGTAGTGCTGGCCCTCCATTGGTGCAGCACACACGCATTACGTGGCTCGTAGGAGCGACGTGATGCGTGTGTGTGTGCTGAGCCAATGAGGGCCAGTGTTTTCACCGGCCCGGAAGACAACAAAGACTTTCCTAATGGAGTGCGGCCGCGGGCCGCCCTCCATTAGGAAAGTCTTTGTGCCTCGCGGGCCGGTCAAAAGGGCATGGCGGGCCGCAACTGGCCCGCGGGCCGTATGTTGTGCACCCATGCTCTAATCTTTCATGATAGGGCCTCAGCCTCATGGCTCCTTGCTGTAGTTGTACCCTTTTACATTGAGAGCCTGATGGGTGTCGGAGGTCTGGAAACGATGCCTCTCAATGTGTGCCAGCCTTGACGGGTACCATTCTTGCAGTCATTCTTGCAGTATCTTCAAAGCATGAGAATGCTCTTTACATGGGGCTTCTGACATATATATTTGCAAAGGGAGCATGATATGATATGTTACTTATAACGTGCTTAATACCAAGAGGTTTCTAAGCGTGGACGCGGGGATCGAACCTATGTTGCTCTGTGTCTTCTTGCTTCCAAGGCGAGCGCGTTAACCCCTGAGCTATCCTCCCGAGCATGGACAGGTTTTCTTACATTGGTATTAGTGTCATTCTGTGCAAAGTCAACATGAGCGTGTTCTTGCGGGCTAGGGGGCTGATACCTGCATACATTTGACCAGCATGCACATGTTATTTTACAGTGGCATTACTGACATTGTGCCAGCATAAGTGTGGCAATATTGGCACAGCCTTGGCAAAGCCAACATGTGTTCTCATGTGGGTCTACAGACATAGTAGCACAGCCAGTGTGGACATGTTTACTTAAAGTGACAAAATGGATCAAAACATGTTGGAAAAGGCTTGTGTGCATTGTTGCTGACCCTAGCATGTTCGATTCCACCCCCCCCCATGTTTTTAGAATCCAAAAGCGATGAAACCCAGTGTGTCACAAGTCTGTGCAGAATGTACCATTTGAACCCATTGTTTGAAAAAATGTGCCTCATTGGTCGGGACCATTCGCCACACCTGGTCGTTCGGTTGGATACATTTGTGAGAAATATTTAAGCCCCTACAATGGCAAAAGTACCCTCAGCCCCTGGAGTCAACATAATATAATAGCGCCTAGATGTATAATGCCTCTGGCTTTCTGCGTGAAGAATGCGGATAATGAGAACCCGCCTCCTTTAAACTGGTGTAAATAACCAGCTCCTTGTGGGGTCTTCTCCCGAGGTGGGAGAGAGCCAGAACGAACTACAAGATCAGGCGAGGAGGTCGAATTCTGTAGCAGAGGTGGGGGTGAGCTAGGACAGAAATAATGTAGTTCTCGTGCTCACACGTAGCAGAAAACCCCTCGGCGCCAGTGTAGGGTCTCGCAAACCCGCCCTTTCAAGTCTAATAGTCATACCGGATATGACGTTGTACGTGCGTCAGAGAAATCTCCAAGGTGGGGAACAACTGCACTCATGCTACACTTCGATCTGGCACATAAGTCGCAGATGAGATTTGAAGTGGCGCACAGGCTCCTGGTGTCTGACAGCAGATACTGCGCACACACACTGTGCCACTGGGTTTGCCCCCGACCTCGGATGCCAACTCGGTCAGTGAATTAGACACGCGCACACTTGTGCTGGCGATACATTCCCGAAAATGCGTTTCCGGTTCAAGGGTGGACTGGTCTGCAAGTAGATGGGGGAGGGGGAGGGACCTGCTTCGGGAAGGAAACCGAGCTGAGCCCTTCCCCAAAGAAAGATTTAGACCGGTGGGTATTCAAACTTGCCCATACCGAGCCCCCCTCTCCAGTCAAAATATTGCAGTAGATTTTCTACTAAAAGCAGACGCCTGAATCCTTTTTCAAATTCAAAACAGTCACCGTAATCCTTTTTTAGAGAGTCTGCCCCACCTCCCTGTGGATATCCTTTGGGCTCCCTTAAGGGGTGGTGGGTCGGACCCCAAGTTTGAAGACCACTGATTTGGACATGTAGGTCCCTCAAATAATAAGACACGAAGTGGTTTCCTTCAGACCTACTGAGCTCAAGGAAACGTCGAGACATGAAGGGAAGCGCATCCCGTGACATAGGATGGGCTTTTGGTGGTAAGCTAGTTTGTGGGATAATGCACCGATTACTGCACGCAAAGGCTGGCAGTGGATGGATTGCTGCCTCCGGCCTACCATTTGAAAAGCCAATGGATGAGCCTATAGAAGACCCCAGCCAGTAAACACCCCTGGCTATCCATGCACTTAATATTCAATGTTTATTATTACACGGCACACGCAGGCCAGGCCGAGGATCTCTTTCCCCTATAATGAGTGTGGCGCACAATAAAAATGCTTTGATATTTTTTTTTATACTACGGATCCTTTTGAGAAGGCCTCCAACCTGTCTCGCACCCAACCTCCACAGTATTTTACGTCCGGAGAAGCGGAGCAAGACCTTACAGAATTCGAAACAAACTGTAGCCTGCAGCTTCCAACCCGATGTCTGCAGTGGACGCATTGACAGACCGAGCAACCTAAGCGGAAAACTCATGGATGTTTCACACCTCCTCCCGCTAGGGTTGTTTTTTCTTTTTCTCACCCTGGCTCTGCGAGCCAGGGATGGCCTCCAGAAGCTGTTTAGCTGGTCTTGATTGTGGTACCCAGATGTCTCACTCCCTCGTGCAGGCAGGCTGGGATAAAAGGCATGTCTACGCACACCATCCAGCCAGCAATCTTTTGTGCCCCGCTTTCCACGCAACCAGCCAATGACACAGTAGCCAGAGAGTCAGTTTATTGGAGCTGCCTCTCCTTGTTCCTAATGAAAGGCGGAATGAAAAGAGGGCCGCATTATGCAACTGGCTCGGTTTAACGAGCGCTTCCGCAGGTCACGCAGATAGCACGTGACCCCCCCATTGGCAGCGGCCTTTCATGTTTAACAGCCAGGCCTCCACCGCCCCCACTCTGCGGCTTCCCATCAGCCCTTGCTGGGATTGGGACGAGTGTGTACCTCAGACGAGGGGGGGTAACTTGGGAAGTCCCTCGCCTGTGCCACTCGCTCAGAGAGAGCACGGGGGGGGGGGGGTAGCATGGTGCAAAGGACTTTATGGGTAAGGAGACTAAATTATTCACATTTATAATCTTTCATTTCTGAGAGATTTCACTTCGGACAAATGTACATTCGGGTCCCCTCTGCCTGCTCTTCTCTCGCGCAGAAGGTGGCAGGACGTCTTCTGTAATTGTGACTAAAAGGCTGTCACAGGGACACCATGTTTCCATGCCCTGCCTGGTGCTCTGTAGATGGTGTGAGGCATAAACTGAAGGTTGCCTTTCTTGTCTCCAGCTCTGGCCTGTTATGAAATTGCCAGGTTGCCCTACGACCCAATCCACAATGATGCAAAGAGCTTTGTGGGCTGTCCTCATTCGATTGGACAGCTCTGGACCAAAGAAGCAAAACGGCTTCTCAATGGTGGTGCCTCTCGATGCCTCCGCCAATGTCCTCCTGTTATCATACCAATGAGACCTCTGTGTGGAAACGGCCGTTGAACACCTTTAGTCAACAAGGTTGCCCTAGAAATTCTACTTAGCAGAGGGGTAGGAGTTAAAGCATTTTAATGAAAGAAGGGGGATTGAAGGAACTAATGATGGGTGCAAAAGGGGCACCATTGGCAATGCCAGGAGTTTGGGCTTTTATGTAAGCATTGGAAACGCAATAACATGCCCTGCCATGGCAGTATTAATTGGACATTGATGGTAGCAGGTGCAAAATGATGCAAGCACCTGGGCATCTAATAGCAGTGCCTCGCAAATGCCTACTACTTGTCCACAAGCCAACTCGGTTGACTTTGCCAATGCTTTTTTTTTTTTTTACAGGACTTAAGTGAAGGACACCCAGTGTGTTTATAAATCGAGTGGCTGAAGGCAGACCTGGCTAAGACGTTTATATGACACCACTAGCGGGTTTACAGCTCAAATTAAGTCATTAACTCTCAGAAGACTGCTTTGAAAAAAAACAAACACTGGCGGGCACTTCCAGCACCAAGTCTGATAGTAGGGCTTGATTAAAGCACGACTAAAGAGTTTCCACGAGGAGGTGTTTTGGGTTGGGCAGGAACTGGGTGAAAATGGCCATGAGGATTAGCATGGCCATGGGGAGTCAATCGGTGGGCAAACACCTACAAGCCTTGTGTCCCACCTCCTATGCTATTCCTCCTGATCTGCATTCTAATGCAATAGTTTTGGCTTATAGGTGGCGCACACACCACCCAATAGCCCGACCTGACAATGAGAGCAAAACCCAAGCTGGCCAAATTCAGTCAACCATGCTGACAAATACTTTTTTAACCCGCATTGCTACAGCAGTGGTCAAGCCAATAGGGTTGGCTTTGCAAACCTAAGGATGAGACTTTGCTGTCATGTGAGGGCTTTAGCATTACAAATAAACCTTACCATCTACATTTGGAAAGCTCTACCGATTGGCTTTCCCAATGCTTGTAATAATGGAGGCATATATTTGCTTGGGAGCATCGTCAAGGTTTTAAGGCTCCCAATCGATCATGGCTGCGTATGACCGCATTCTTGAACAGTGGCAACCTTGGACATAGTAATCCTGATGATCATAACAAAAATAACCAATGTGTTGCAGGACAAAAGTGGAAAAATCATCAATGTGCCAAATGGCACAGACATAAAACCAGCGCTTAAGAGACCGTCTCCCCCACTTAAACAGCTACTCGCACCAATAAATGGCTGCCATTTTGTTGAGAGCTTTCACCATGATAGGCTCTTTTTGCATCACAGAGCTGCTGACTGACACCACTTTAATGCGTACCTCCAAGCTCTGGCATGGAGATATCCCTTCCCCTACCCTGATCGAAAAGTGTTTTTTCATATGGAAGGACTGTAACGGGGGTGGGGGGGGTAAAAGGTGGAGGGAGTGAGACTATGGTTACCTGTTGTAAAAGGCTTTCAAGGTTGGCGTGTACTTGAAGGTTCAAGGTAAGCATGGAGCAAGACCCTGTGGGCTTTGACCCACTTTAGTTACATCCCTGATCAACACCGCCCTACAACAACTAATGCTTGAAATAGCTCATGAATTTTGACCTACGATCAAGCAATCCCAAACCTTTTCAACATTGCTGTCTTCCAAAACAACCATTTATTTGAAATTCTTCACCTCAACCGGCCTGAGCCTCATAACATCTGCTCCTGATCCCTCTTGGCATGTCTTTCTTGTGAAGCCCAACTCGTGAAGGTGTACTTTCCCTACTGTAGATTGGAGATGAATAATCTGATGCCGGGCAATGCACATCACTTGTCCTAGTTCAGAATCCAGTCCAACACTCTGATGTTATGAGACCCCTCGCCCATCCATAGTGATGGCCTTCATGTCCCTTTGTTGGACAGCACAGGGGAACACTCAATTCCACAATTTGTTTCTCCCCAGAGTAGCCCTTACATTGACTGTTTTCTTGAACCATTGACCGTGAGGAGAAATATCAGAGTGATTTTATTCCTAGAATCCCAAGATCGGGGAAAGGATTGGAGCAACTCGTTAGAGGTTCTGGGTTGGAGTGCGACATAAGGGATTTGTGGTTCAGGTAAGATTTCGGGGTAAATGGTTTGGTGCCAAAAAAGGGGGCAAGGCCTGCAGGGATGGAGGTTATGGGCTAGTGGAAAGGGGGTAGACATTAGAAGTAAGGGATTGAGGTTTCATAGATGGGGCAGGGCTGGTGGATGATGAGAGTAAAATAAATAAGTATGCCAACCTATAAGATCACAGGACTGCAACTGGAGCAGGGCTCTGCAATCTTTGGCTCTTCAGATGTTTCTGACTGCAACTCCGGTCAGCCTTAGCCAGTACAGTCAGTGGAGAGGGATCCTCAGAGCAGTTGCCCAAAACAGACAACGAGGTAAAGGTTGCAGACTGGTGAACCAGGGGAAAAGCAATGGAACATGCGCAGATTGGAAACTCCTCAAAGAAAACACATTTGCAGTAACAAATAATCCAGAACAATTCTAATTACAAATGCCATGAAGCCTGAGCCACACACAATCCATGCTGCTGCTAACTTAATTCATGCATTTTCTGGTCTGCAGCATATGTGAATAATATCAATCATTTCTGTAAAGTAAGGCAATATCTGATAGTGATGTAGTGAGAGATTGGAGGGTAGAGATCATTCTGCATTGGACTGATCATAAATGTGAAAATCACAAAGTCCCCAGCCTGGATTATACATGTTTTGCCATCTAGTCTTAAGGGGATAGCTTGAAATTCAATAGGGCTGGTGATGGCCAAACAGCACATTCTAATTAGGAATGTGAATGAGTAGCTACTGTTCTGAACTGGTTGTATTTCCAGTATTTGTGTGGCGAGTTAATGCATTGTTTGTCCTTTTTAATTGTACTGCTCCGTTTAGGATTCTTTATAAAGTTTAATTATGTTTTTTTTTATCAAATAATGTTAAGTTTTTAAGTTCTGCAAATATTTTCAAACAAATACATGAAAAATCAATACAATATCTGAATGATTGGTTTATGAAGATCCTATCCATTCTGTATTGTTTTCACTCTCTACTCCACCCAGAGGGTCCATTTGCCGGCATTCAGAGTTTTTGGCTGATTGTTTCTCTTAATCAGCCTACTGTTCCACCTGAGCCAGGATGCAATTAAGTTTGTTGTGTACACAATATAAATAAATCAAATCAAAGAAATATCACTGGTAGGTTCCATTAAAGTAATTGATTTGGTGTAGAACCAACCTGTCACTCACCTCATCTGACATGGCAATGTTCAACAAACCCCTTAACCAGCAACATGACCTGAAGTAATCTCAGTGCTTCAAGTATGGCACTCGTCGGTGGACTGTGTAGGCAAATCATTCTTTACCACTACCCAAGGGCCATCGTTGATAAGAATCTAGGTGGCAATCAAAATTGTAAATAATTACCAGCAAATCCTCTGGAGGTTAAGGCCAGATCACTGGATCCTGCAATATTGTTGTTCTAATTGCTCTTTCAATGCAAATAATCTGTATGACAGTAAGGTATTCATTCATCTGCATCATTCACTGAATTACTTAAGACCTTTATCCACCACAAGAGATAAAGATGCCCGGTCTGAAGTGCACATATGATCACACCATTGCATGGAGATCTTGGCAGCTCATACCTGCCTGCACTGTTCATAAAAACCTAAGCGAGGAATGCTAGTCAGTGAGTTGGAATCAACCAAAGACAAATGGAGTAGATAGACATATATTTTCTTAATTTGCCCATTGAATACAATTTTACAAAAAATGCATGTGTATTATCATGTGGGAGTGCATATGTGGGAGTGTATCTTTACCCAACTATGAGTTTATGTGAGCACTTACCAGTTCTTGTGGCTTTGTTTTTCAGTTTCCATTTAGACATCTGGATGAAGATGAGAAACCAGTAGATCTCGAAAGCTCGGGGGATGAGGACTCATTTGAGGACGATGGGATAGATGACGTGTATTCCGGTTCTGGATCAGGAGGTCAGTGTGTAGCAGGATTCCCTGCCATCAAATGGGATGTGTTTGTGGGAGGGAGATTGCTATACATTTGTAGCCAATGAACTTTAAATCTCATGTGCGCGAGTTGACACTCCTCAAATGTATCCAATGTTTTTTTTCATAATGAGTTCCAACTTTGGATATGCATGTGAACGGATTGCCCTGGTCCCTATCCTCCATCAAACACCATGCATCCATGAACATTCCCCAGAGAGAGACCAGAGAAAATCAGACGCCTGTGAGGTTCTCAGCAGTCTTTATTAGTTGTAGCTACAGGACACGCTCTGGATACACTCAACATTTTGCCTTCAACCTGCTTATATAGGCTATTTGGATGATGCAACATCCTTATGCAAATAACTACATTGGTCAGAGTATGCTTCTGATAGTTCTTAGTCAGAGAAAAAATAACCCTTCAATATCATTGGATGGCTCATCTGGTGTACACCAAGCCCACATTAGCATAGCTGGCATCCACAATTGTCTCAGACGCACAGAACTGAAAAGCTTATTTTAGATTTGGCTAGAAACGACTATGGCAGTTCTCAACTTCTGCCAAAAACACCGTCATTACATCAATGTCTATTCTTTATCTGATTTTTGAGGTTCTGACAAGTTAGTGCCTTATACAGTTAGAGAAATAGATATAATCTATTATATGGTGCCAAATAATGCAGTTGGTCTCTCAAAATGGTCTACATGTAGCACTTTGTGCCCTCCTCGTTAAGAACATAGATCCATGTATCCAAGGTTCCCTTGCTTTATCTGGCTTCATCATTAATCGTGTCTGCTTTCCCGCCAATTTCCAATTTTAACCTCATAAACCAAATTACTTCACTGCAAGATGCTGGCAAAGACAATCTACAATGTATCCACCTCTGTTGCTTGTCTTAAAACTCTTCACATGAGTCATAGTCTCTCGCACCTGGAAACCATTTTGTACTTGAGTTATCCATTTTGAAATCTATCTGTCTGACACTGTATTTATTCTTCAGAGAGCTATTATTTATTTAAATATCTCACTTTGTATCCCTTATTCATAATATATCTTTATACACTTATGGTATGTGTGTGATATTTAAAGCACCCTTCACTTCCTGAGTCATCCTAACCCAAATATGCGCAGTGCCATGTGCACTTTATACCTTGAATACACTATAATCCTGATTTCTGCAATAATAGAACCATTTGATCTATACTATCTATCTATCTATCTATCTATATATATATATATATATATATTATACCATGTTATCTATACTCCGTTGAGGGGGAGGGGCTGGCACCCCCTATACATATGGCTGCTGCCCTTTGCCTTTGTCTCATCAACGCCAGGTGTATTCAACGTTTGGCTCTCCAGATGTTTTGAACTACAACTCCCATAAACCTTAGCCAGCATAGACAATGATGAGCTATCATAGGAGGTGTAGGTGGAAACACCGTAAGAGGCACATGTTTCAGATTTATGCAAAGAGATGTTTGAATCTTTTGGTTATCAACACACACAAAATTCTCAAAATTGTGTGGAAAGCTGCTCTATGTAGTTTTGGCTTGCTCGGTGTATGTGATGGTAAGAAATAGTATGCAGCTGAATGGTGCGAGCTTCCCCCTGGCCCTGCCTGTAACATCTCAGTGCTTGTGCAGTCTAGACACTGCTTTATGTACACCAGAACAGCTCTGTACGTGTGCCCATCCATGCCTAGCAGCTAAATGTGTTGGCTTGGGCATCGAAGGTGCCCCTAGTGTCATCATGTGTATTAGTTATCACATTAAACCGAACCATTTGTCATCTCAGGTTCAGCACTGGCAGGCAGTTCTACTCAGTGTTAGAGGAGGGGCTGCATTTGGGCAAACAGTAAAAGGAAGTGACGTTGCGGGGTGGGGGGAAGGGGAAGTTAGTTAATAAAATACAGAGTAGGAAATTGTACTCCTTTGTGCCGGCTCCTATAGTCACCGTTTTACAAGTGGCGCTGAATGGGGCTACTACACTGCCTTGAGTGGGTATGAACCGTGCAGGAGAGGTTCATCTCTATTCAGTGTCCTGGCTTATTGACAGCAGTGCATTAATCTGCAAAGGAGCTGTAATGCCGATGCACACAGCGGAAGGGAGAGGGAGCAGTCCGTCCCTGTGGCAAAGCTTTCAAGCTCAGCTGGAGGGGCAGGTTTTGTTCCTCAGTTATTGAAGTGGTGCATCCAGCTGCAAAGACGCTGTAGTGTGGTCGCACACAGTGGTGGGGAGGGAAAGTATTCTGTCCCCATGATGGAGCCTTCAGGAGGAGCCAGAAGGGCTCCCACAGCACAGCCACGGATGGCTGCAGTCACTGGTTGAAGTGTACGAAAAGAAGTAGTGGAACTATGTTCCCTGCTGGCCTATCCCCTCTTCCCACAAACCTCATCACCACACACCCTTCCACATGCAATACAAACCCCTAAACAAATGCACCTGCTGTTTAAGGGAACTTTCAGTACAGTGCACTGAAGTACAGGTTTCTACTTCTTCCTACATGTTTATTTTAAAACAAAACCATTCCATAATGTTTTCTTATTTTTAAACGTATAGGAACAGTAAAACATAATTTAAAAAGGTAGAGGAACACCACTCCCGCCCACTTTGGCCAGTGCATGCAGGACCCTGAGCGGAGCTTGCAGGGTGAGCACACACCCACACCTAGGACGATGGCAGTGAACCAGAGGCCTGAATACTGCACACTGACAACACGCACAAAGCTGTGGAGGCTCAGTGCAGACAGGGAGAGGGAGAGTGTAGACATAAGGTGACTAAGGGTGTGGTGGTCAGAGATGCCAGAAGACATTCAGGCCACTTGCCGCACCTCCTCTCCTGACAGGTTTCCTCACTCTAGAAACAACATACTATCACAACAATGACCAAATGCTGTTTGCATACTGGTGCTTTGGGCCCCAGATGGATACACTGGGGATAAGACTTTGTTTATATAGATGCATTGGGGCCACTGGAAGACCATATGAAAAAGAGCCTGCTCATGCTGGTAGTAGGGGCTGCACTTCATGAAATATAATATGAACTCCCTGAACATGTAATTTCCACATTAGATGAATTAAATTCAGAATATTTTGCGTCCCACATTAATGTTGATTAGGAGAGGCATGTCCTTCATACCATCGTGCAGGAAAAGGGAGAGGCTATGGACAATTTTGTTGGAAGGTTCAGGATAAGAATAAAACACTGCACATTTCATCGCTAATCAAATGATGAGGCACTGCAGTCCCAAATAAGTGTAAGTTGCGAGTCGATTGTGTTCAGGAGGAAATGGTTGCAGAAAACCTGCGCCTTCATAGAGATCCTGATGGCTTGAACAGACTTGGTGATTGGGACCATGAATAAGTTGAAACTATGGACAACCCCAAGAAGATAGGCCAAAATGAACAAGATGTTGACAGTGGTGGGAGACATCATGACGAAGCGCATAGACCTGTTTCATTTCAGTGCAGATATGAATTCCCACATGAGGGTGCTTGTACCGCGATGGGGCAGTAGTGTTTGGCATGTGGAGGAGAAAACTACTTTAAGGTGCTATATCGCAATGCCAAGCAGCCCTTGCACATGGTGATGCTGCTACACATGACTTTTGTGATGAATCCTACCAATCCCTCACTGTAACCTTGCCTAAAATCTTCTCTTGGGTAGCGAGGGAAAGGCAGACGCTTTCTGATCTTAACCTAAAGAGGAGGCGAGAGGGGAGGATCACCTGGGAGGAGAGAAAGATCCGGGGAATGAGGGATGTTCACAGGGTGAGACGCAAAATGTGTCTTACTTCGAAGAGGACATATCACAATTACCCCACTATCTATTGGCTTGTTGCCACAATAATCCATCTGTTTCTCAAGTCCACCATCTTAATATAGGTGGAACTAGCCTGATGCAGAGGAACAGAACTGCAGTGACCAGTTAGTGGAGATTGTCCACACCCGAAGTAGACAGGTGGTTTAAAAGCCCTCCCACCCCCAGGTGCAGGCTGCAGAGAAGCATAGGAAGCAGTATGTGCTGTGCGGGCCTTGTCTGCAGGTGGAGGCGGGATCATTGGAGCGAGAAGACTCCAGAACCATTGAGGGTCGGTGCCTCTCATTATCACCCTTGCAGAGGTTTTGCAGCAGAAAGTCAGCGTGGTGGAAAACGCAGAGAGATCTCCGGTGACTGGTTCACTCAGGAGATTCGTAGGAGGTTGGGAAGCTCCGAGTTGGTATGGGGGTGGTGAGAGCAAACAAGAAGGAACTGTTCGGCAGGTCCAGGAGAGCCACGACGTTAACTGCCAGCAAGCTCTGAGCGAGAGCATTTTACCCCTGGAGTTCCCCACTTGCAAGAGCTACCGGAGCGCTTGGGTGCTGCTCGCGTGCGCCTGCTCCTCTGTGTTGTTTGCTTGTGAATGGCAAAGGGCACTAGTATTGAACATCAAACTATCAGAAAACCACAGAGGTGGCGGTTGATGCAACAAAGTAGCTATGATGTGCCTTTTGTGAGTTTGGGGAGATACTGACAACCTGGTGAGGAAACCGTGTTAAGGACTAAGGCATGCAAGCCATGCCAAAGTCTAAACCTGGGCAAATTGAGAACACCAAGCATTACCAAAATCCAGAAGGGAGTAACAAGAATCCTAAGGGTTGTAGGAAGCACTATTCATGTGTGGAGAAGAATGTGCCTAATCTCAACTCACATTGCCAAAGCCAAGGTAGGCACTAGAAAATACTGTATCCTAGCTGCTGTTTAACCATTGGTGCAGAAAGGAAAGTAAGGTGACAAACAGGCTGCCCTTCTAGAATAAGCTATGCAGAGGGAGATGGGCATTGTTTGTAAAGAAGTCTGAATATGGATCAGTGTGCATGTTCTATTCCCTGAAAGCTGCTAACATTTTGATACTGAAGAAGACTATTGAAGTTGTTATACTAAATTGAAAGTTACCATTGAAGCACTTTTCTGATTTGGTGTTGAAGTAGACAGGCAGGCGAGTATACCCATAGGACATGAAGTGATTGCCCAGAAGATACCTGGTGAAAGATTAAGCCGGGTAGAGGAAGGTGCAAGTGCTGAAGAGTGGTACTAATAGAAAACATGATGTTGCATTTGGGGAAGAATTGTACAAGCTGGCTGAATACAAGTTCATTTCTTTCTGCAGTTAAATTGTGGTGAACCATCCTGACCAACTATTTGTAGTTGCCACAAATGTGAGACCATTCTTATTCCAGGAGCGAGAGCTTATTACTTTTTCAAGGTACTTTATTGAAGCAACTGAACTTGTGTATTGTAGTGAAAGAACTTAATAACTGTATTGGAACAAATCGGATTTCCTTGTTTTTCGTTTTTGTGGAGAAAACATTTGTATGGTTCTGGGGAAGGAATGTTCGCCCAGACCACGAAAAGAGACCTTGATCACATTGTAAATCAGGTCATATGTAAAATAAGGAATTAGTCATGGGCGCTCCTCTATGGGAACGAACACAGCAAAAATGGCCTGTTCTTTGGGAAGGTACCCACTCTAGAGTCCGCAGCCACACTTTAGCTCAATGGACCTTTCACAGATGGGAAATATCCATTTGCATATCAGTCTTTGTCCCGCACACAGGGCCCACATAGGGGCAGTCCAGGACCAAAATGCTATGGCAGTTCCCTTCTGAACAAGAGTACCAACAGCAACCTCATACATGTGTTTCAGCCTTGTTGGGCATCATCAGTGAGGTGGAGCTGTGCCTCTCTGAGCACAATGATCAAGGGGTCCATGCCTGGCTGACCCCGGGAAACTAGGGTGACTAGAACTAAGGCCCTTCAAAAAAATCTAAAATTAGACATGCAAATGGATATTTCCCATCTGTGAAAGATACAAATAGCTAAAATGTGGCTGCAGACTCTAGAGTGGATACCATCCCATAGAACAGGCCATTTGTGCCGTGTTCGTTCTCATAGAGGGGCGCCCATGACTCATTGTTGATTTTCAGATGTAAAATAATGTTGAATTGAATTGCCATAGATTTCCTTTTTGCTTTGATAGTTGTAGAAGTGTGAGATTTAGCTATCCCTTGGCTAAAGTGTTCCCTTTAGTTGATTTTAGGCAGAGACATCCTCCTCACGTACTAATAGAGGCATTTATTCAACCTGTTTATTTAATGAAATGTAGTCCGCCTTGCATTTCCAACCCCTCACACTTCACACACAATACAAAGGGGTTGCTCCCAAACACACAAACATCGGAGTTGTGATAGCAGAAGGCATCACTCCCAGAATGGAAAGAACCTAGGCACCCCAGATGCAATGTCCGAAGACAGATTGCCTTCCCGAAGGGAATCCAGCATGTTTCAAGAGGATCACAGAAAGAAAGGATATGTGTGGGCACTGGGGTATCAGTCGGTACTTGACCCATTGCCCCATCATCCTCCTCCTCCAAGTGGATGATGTCCATACTGAATTCTTGGTGGACACTTGAACAACAGTAAATGTAATAAGAATGGTGTCTATGACAAGTTGACAAAAGCCCCCCACCTGCGCCCAGCAAAGATGGACATATACTATATGGATCACAAATGCCGTTATGTCGGGGACCTTTACCACCACATGTCGTTATGAATCGCACTCGGCACTCATTCAACTGCATGTCCTTAAGTGGGTGCATCTTGAGCATCAAGACTGCATTGTACATGGGATTAGTACACATGTTGTATAAACCAATGGTGCACAAATACATGCCTATGTCTGAGAATATTGAACACTTGTTCCTGACATTAATTCAATGCCTGAGTAAGCTCAAGGGATGGAAAACAAAGCTGCACATTGATGACTCAATCAAACCGGTAGTGAAGCATTATAACCCTATCAATAAACAACAGCAAGTGGAGAAGGAACTACGCAAATTGTTAGATCAAGACCAAATTGAACTGACCATTGGACCCACCCTGTGGGGATTCCTGATTGTTCCTGTGTCCAAAAAGAGCGTTGACATCCATTCGACTGTGTGTTGACATCTGGCAACTAAAGCAATTCAAAGAGAACGTTATCAAACACCGCACCACATATCGTGGATATGATAAATCTACTCAATGGGGCATCTATCTTTTGCACACTAGACCCAACATCAGTTGCCATCAGCTGGAATTTGCCCCTGAATCACAATGACATTTGTGACCCATCTGGGTTTGTTTCAACAGTGTCTTGGCTTCGGGGGGTCCTTTGCTGCTGAAATCTTTTAAAAGAAACTAAACCACCCCGTCCAGCAAGCATATATGTATGCTAAGAAGAGATATGTGAAGAAACAAAAGCAAGGTCCTGTAATTGGTTCAGAAAAGTGGACCCTGGTGGAGAATGCGGTGTGCAACTGAGGTGGTAGAGGTACCCCTCTGGTGAATTCAGAATTGGAGGTAAAGATAACAATGCTGTGCGGGTCCCCGGGGAAGTAGTAAAAGTATCTGATTCTGTCCAGCCAGTTTTATCATACAGAAGCAACTTGATAGCTAGTAAACATAATAGGCTAGATATAGAGTTGATTGAGGAAGCTTCAGATCCTGCTGGTGTGAGTAAGGTGGAGAACAGAAGCGCTGGAAAGGAGGACAGAGGATATTCGAACAAAGTCAAGATGAAAAAGCCTCCGATGTTGACCATGTATAAGGGAAAAAAAGCCAGTGTCCTAAGTAGGGTGTTGGATAATGGTGGCCAGGTGGAGGACCTGATGGGTGGCTAGAGGGTCTTACAGGTCTGTTGGATCCTGAGGGGTGAAACGTGCACCCTCCAATAGTCATGTGATGATGCAGTTATTTCACACCATTATTCCATTCAGAGTTATCACGAGGGATGACATATTGTTGATTGATCAAGAAGAGGGCAGAATGAATTCTTTAAGTGTGGCCATGAATGTAAATTGGTTGGCATTTGCACAAAAAAAACAGAATAGGACGCAAGAGTCCATGGTAAAACATGGCCATGGTGCCAAGTTGCAGAGCATGAGCTGTTGAAACAAGACCCCAAAGCTTTGGCACATAATAGCTATGGTGATAATCTGTTTCTGGAAGGTTTCCTGCAATGGATCCCCACAGCCTTCAAGAGTAATCGTTAATAAACAATCTTGATAATTGGTCGCTGTTACTTTCATGGACTAAAAGAGGCTACAGTCACATCTGGGATTCAGGAGGGTTCAGTGAAGTGTCATTTGCTTGTTTTTTTTATAACCCTTGTAGCTAGTGAAGCGAACACTGTGATCATTATAGGGAAGGATCGACTTTAATGCGAGTATACCATGGGTCTCTGTTGAACATTTGGAAATGGGGGGGAGCGGGGGGGGGGGGGGTAATCTGACCCCTGTAACCAGAAATACAATCTGAAGGGACATTCGTGGGCTAATTTTATGCTACTCTGTGGTTTTGCCATGATGAATGGAAATTGTGAAAGTGATAAACAGAGGGGCCAACGGGATTCAGCATGACGTCTTCCTCCACGATTGATTACTTGTTTAATATATCACATCTAGATAGGATACGGGACATGGCCATAGTAGTAAGCTAGGACAGTGATAATATGCCTCTGTGTGCATTGTTGGAAGTCACTCAAAAGGGACGAGATGCGATGGAGGTGCTAGAACTGAGCGTGAATGGAGGCCAGAATAGAATGCTATGGCGCTATACAAAAACCTGTGAGCGCTAGAGTAGTAACACAAGAACAACTCGGGGGGGGGGGGGGGGGCATCTTCAAAGAAAGCCAAATAGGGGTACAGACATTAATGCTGAACAGATGATAGAGGAATATGAGAAGGTATTAAAAATTAAATTGGGAAATGGTATTCCATATGGGTAGGAAGAAACTAATAAATGGGCATACAAGGACAGGCCTAGATCCAAAAGGAAAGACCATGCATGGCGAGGAGGTACAATTAGAAAAACACCTTAGAAAGGATCTGATTGAGATGCAGCAAATGCATAGACAATGTGGGGATTTAAGCTCGAATGTAAGCCTACTGAGTTTGAAGGCCTGAAAACTCCTATTTAAGAAGTGGGTTCAAACTCGCCTTAGGGGAAAAGGAGTGGCCGGGGTATGGCTAAGGCAATGAATGAGGACTATAGACAATTTTGGCAATATATCAATCAAAACAATTGCCCGGGAATCTAATGGGGTCTCGAGCAAAGAATGGGCGAACAATCCCCCCTCCACATTAGGTAAGGCAGATGGGGTTCCCCCGGGGATGTGTACGGTAACGATTGGCCATTTAGATTGTCTATTGAAGCCTTGGTCAAAATGATTAGTCAGATGGAAAATGAAATTACTTACTTAAACTGGACCCCTTTATATGGGCCAGTCTATTGAAGCCTTGGTCAAAATGATTAGTCAGTTAAAGGTGCCTCGAGCCATGGGCCCAGATGGAACGTGAAATTCCTTACCTAAACTGGACCCCTTCATATGGGCCAGTACAATCATGCCTGTGTTTAGAAAGGACAGCAAAATCATTCGGCTAATTGCAGGATGCTTGCAATGCTTAGTATATCATCAAACATTTTTGCAACAATATTACTTTCTGATCTTCTGGATTGGTGCGAGAGTGCTAAAACCTTGCCTTATAACCAAACTGGCATCTGTAAGACAATGCGGACCATCGATAACATCTTGATGCTTACAAGTATAATTGAGTTCACTTTGGGTACCAGTCGGCTTCTTGAGTAAGATTGTGGCTTTACATACTAATACTAGGATAAGGGTGCATCTGAAACAAGATGGGAAGACTACAAATTGGGTGAATACATCTAGGGGCGTTAGCAGCAATGTCTACTGGCACCTTGTTTATTTCATTTATATCTGGCAATCTCCAGAGGGCTCTTGACGCATTGGAAGTGTGCCCTTTTAAATTTGGAAGGCTGACACTTTCTTGGCTAGGCTATGTGGACGACTTGATCATCGTGGATTATACAATGCATGACCTACAGAAAAAAATTCTTCTTTGAGCAATACTCTAAAGAAGCAGGCGGGATACAGGTAGTTGGTTGAACAAAAACTCCTTTATTAAGGATTGCACCAAGACACACACACACACTCGTGTACAGCAAATGTAGGCAATTAAACAATGTCCAATAACAAAAAGGAACACCAAACGTAAGGCCTCAGCTCTGCGTTCTGCTTTCCAATCAGGTCGATCATTTATCTTCCGCGCTCTCGTATTCCATGAAACAATAACAAGTGTGACCAGGTGTTCAAGCTTTAAAAGGTGTCAGCTCGACGGTGCGCCATCCGAGAAATATCTTTCTTTATCTCTCGTTTGCTCCAAATCACAGGGCTTCACAGGATAAGGTGCACCAAGCTTAAGGACTTCAGCTTGGTGAGCACCTCTGCAATTGGGACAAGCGTACGGCCCCCTTCATCCTCGTGGAATCCACGTCTTAGTATGGCGAGTGGAAGCCTCTGGTTTCTTCACTCCATCCTTCGGTCTCCTCCAGTCGTGGTTGCTGGGGAAAGTAACGAGAGACAATAAGTCCCTGGATGCAGGTTTTAAACTTCCCTCCACTCCTCCCCTCCAATTAGTGGTCCTCCCTCCCTCCCTCTGATGACCCAGGTGTAGCTACTTTCCCCGTCCTTCAGCGTTTCTCCCGCCATCTCTCTGGCTTCACCTCTAAACCTAACATCCCATTATGCTGTGGGGATCTACGAGCATATGGTAGGTGCAGTTTGTCTTTGATTTTCTTGAAACCTGTCATTTTGCTTTTTATGCTCTGTTTTGTCGTTTCTGGCCTCTCACAGGGAATTCTGGGATTGGTAGTCCTTTGGTCTGCTTCCGTACAAGTCTGAAGGGTAACTTTGTAATCTGGATAACAGAGTGCCGTATGTTCTTTCTTAATGGGGAGAGATGCTTGGAACTTGTCAGTTATCGGCCTGTAGTTCTGTTTCTCCTCAGAGGAATGTGGGCACTCATGTTGTGCTGGCTGTTTGGAAGGTTTCAATCTGTGTAGGGTTAGATCCGTTGTTTCAGCAGCGTTGGGTTGTTCTGTCTTAACGGAGCCCTTTGCCCCGTTGAGTCCCACCTCACATACAGTAAAAACTAAAATCATGGTCTTTAACAAAGGGTTTAAAAGATTGAAGAACTGCAAATGGTATCTCCAGGGCAAGGAACTTGAGGTTGTTGGAAAATACAAATATCTTGGGGATAATTGTTGGCCAGTTAAAATGGGTTAAAGACTGGGAATTGGTGAAACTAAAAGTTAGTAAAATTGTGGGAGGAATTAATGCTTTCTCAGACTCATTGAGGATATAGACTGGAAGCCATTGTTAGATTGTACAAAACAGAAATCATCTCCATTATGACATATGGGGTGGACATATGGGGTGGAAACATGGGGTAGAAAGTTTATCTTGCCTAGATAAATTAGTGGCCAAAACCCTAAGGAAATTAACACATTTAAGTCCTACTCTGCTGGTTGAATATTTAACTTTGGAATATCATCTGCCTAACTGTAAGGCAGTATGTAGACAGAAGTTAATATTTGGGCAATAAGCCCCTCGCCTGCGGGCCATTGCTGCAAAATGTAATGCCCACGTGGCCCATAATTACAGGCCAAGCCTAGCGAGGACCTTAACGAAGGCCCCAGGGGCATTACCTTATGTGGTAATGCTCCGCAGGCGAGGGGCTTATTGCCTTTCATACTCCAGCCCATTAAAAATCTAAAAAAATGCCTGCCGGGGAAAGGGAAAAGAAGTCCTTTCCATGGTGGCCATTGAAAATAAGTGGAAAAAAGTAAACAAACAAAATGGCCACCATGGAAAGGGAGATGGGACTATATGTAGTCACTTCCCCTTTTCCATGACGTCTATTTAAAAATGAGGAAAAACAAGTAAACAAAATATATGGCCACCATGGAAACGAGAGAAGGGACTACATGTAGTCCCTTCTACTTTTCAATGATGGTCTGTCGCAGATCTGGAGCTGAGGCGCTGGGGGGTTGTAATTATTGTAATTGTTTATTAATTTATAGTGCGCACCGGGCCCGTGGGCATCTGGGCGCAGATAAGGTTAGAGTTACATATGACAGTATAGGATGTACATAATAAATACAATGTGCAGTTAAGCACAGCTGTAACAGTAGGACGAGTCCTCGAAGTGCATATATACAATAGATGAAACATTTAATGACTATTTCTTGTTTCGGTGAGGTCAACAGAGAGGTACCAGTCATCATAGTAGGGGGTCAACAGTCTAGGGAGTGCAACTACTTCATGGCGGTGGATTTGAAGCAGTTGAAGGGAGTTAAGGCTCTTAATGAGGGATAGAGTTCCAAAGTTGCACGGTCAGGACTGGGAAGCTGGCACCTCCCGTTTTTTTTTTTTAGCTTGAATTTAGGTATTCTGAGACTATTGGCTTGCGCTTTTCTGATGGGGCATGTGGAGGCGTGTTTAGAGAATCTATCTGTGAGGTAAATGGGATCCTTGTTGGACAGGTATTTGTGGGTGAGGTTGAGTGATTTGAATTTGATTCGGTCAGTTATGGAGAGCCAGTTGGTATCGCGTTTCGCGTGAGAGATGTGTTGGGATTTAGGTATGTCTAGAGCTGCTCTTGGGGCATTGTTCTGGATTGTTTGTAGTTTAGTGGCGTTTACTGGTGCCGAAATATGAGGCATTTCAGTAGTGCACTTTGGAGAGGATTAAGGCCCTTGCAATTGTAATGCAGCTTGCCGTGGACAGGAATGGTTTGCATGCATGAATCAATTTGCAAGTGCAGTTGGTTGCAGATGCTGTGGCATTGATTTGTTTAAGGTTGAGAATCGAGTCAAGGTAGAAGCCTAAGGTCTTGACCTCCTTAGACTTTGATCATAATTCCATCAATGTGGAAGGACTTATAAAGGGTGGATAGTTTGGTCAGTTTTTTGGAGGACCCAACGATTAAGAGCTCTGTTTTTTCATCGTTGAGGCGTAGGCCATGGCTGGCCATCCATGTTTGTTTGATTAGATAAATGTTATTGATAATGATTGTGTCTTTGTCGCCTAGGATGAAAATCTGGGTGTCTGCATAGTTGGTACATGAGACACCCAGATTGTCGAGTATGTCGAATAGGGTCTTTGTGAAAATATTTTATAGGGTTGGGGAGATGCAGGAGCCTTGTGGGACCCCGCATTTAATAGGAACTGGTTCTGCTGCAGAGGTGGGTGAGAACACTCGCATGGACCTGTTGTCCAGGAATGAGCTGATTCAGGTGGTGGCTTCCTTGGAGAAGTGAGCAACTGTTTTCAGGTGATTGCACAGGACATTATGGTCTACGAGGTCAAACGCGGCGGACAGGTCCAAGAGGCGAAGGATGGAGGCTTTTCCTTTCTTTCCGGTCATCTAATTGATTCTTCAGGTCTATGAGTGCTGTCTCTGTCCCATGTCTGGGCCTGAAACCTGATTGGCATGTGCCCAATAGGTTGTTGATCTCCAGATAAGCTTGAATATGGAGATAGGCAGCTTTGTCAAGGATTTTAAGAAGAAAGGGTACAGTTGTGATTGGCCTATAGTTGATGAGACTTTTCAGGTCAAGATTAGGTTTTTTTAGTAGGGGTAGAACCCAGGCATCTTTAAGATTGGTGGGTTCCGAGCAAGATTTGAAGGAGGTGTTAATGAAAGTGGAGATGAATGGAGCCAGGTTTCTTGCGGCTTCTTTGATAATAGGTGCTGGGCATGTGTCATACAGGCATTTAGATGGTTTTAGGGAAGAGATTATTTTCTCAGTCTCAGTGGTTGAGATGGAGTTGAATTTGAATTGGTGACTAGGCCTGGTTTGTTTGGAGGAGAGGTTTCTAGCAGGATGGCGTCTTGTGTTTCCAGGGTAATCTTATGTAGGTCTGTCTGCATCTGCTCCTCACCGCAACCCATCGAGCGAGGAGGGATGGAGCCCTTCCTCAAACTACCCGGACCTGCCATTTCGACAGAGAAGCTGTGCCCATCCGATGTTACGGTAAGATTCAGTGCGTCACACTGAGCCTTGTAGCATCTCCCGGAAAGCTCCTCTCACTGCCTCTGTATGCGAGACGCAACTGTGTAACACAGATATTTGAAATCCTATTCGCCCGCTAACACATCTACACATGGGCCAGTGTTAAGATGGCCGCTGACATGACTCGAGGCCACTTTGCCTAGCAATACCCTGTAGAGTTGCCCCTGCCTACGCTCCTAAACCCTGATTGGCCTCCTGCCGATACGTGTTGATTCCGGTGAGACAGGAAGGCGTTAGCCGGTCTGCAACACCCAAGGCCTACTACATAAGGCCTAGGGTATGTCTGCGTCTGTCCACAACAGTTCATCGATCGCCAACATATTATGCTGCTGTAATGAGATTCTGCCGAATTCTGAGCGTACTCCACAGACATCACCTGCCTGAGCCAAAGGAACTGAATTGATCCGGAACAAGCCACCCCCACTTATGCTGAAACATGCGCGGCTCTTCAACGATCGTCTCCACACAGGTAGACTCCACTGAATGCCAACTTGAACTGTCACCACTATAGTCACCGTACCCATTAGCCAACTCCCCTACCCATGATACCTAGATCTGTCTGCATGGTTACAGGCCATCCATCAACCCTCCTGCCCGTGCTCGCTCTTGCTCGTCTCCCCTGCGCTAATGGTCAATTGCACAGTCCAGTCTTAGGGCTGAATCTACGCAGCCACCCGCTGACACTTATCATACTGCCCTAGACTACCACCCTCCCCGCCATCTCTTCCAATCACCACATATGCTGACTCAAGATCATTGCACCGTGACTGTCGACACTTATGCGCACTTGGTCTACTCCCATATATGCGCAGATCATCTCTATGCTACATGTTGTCATCCACCTTTCCTATGACCCTGATCTAGCCACCTAATGTGTCCCTATTGTAAGTGATTTCAATCCGGCACTTCACCTAAGTCAACGCCTAGCATGCAATGCACAACTGAAATACTTATTTATTTATTTGTGTCTAAAAGTTTTTATTCTGAACGATGTACCACTTATATCATCCGCCCCCCCCCCCCCCCCTCATCCCACCGGTCACACTGAACCAGGAATCAGGCTGGTTTACAAAGTTAAAATATTTATTTATATATTCACAATATAATCACACTATTCATAATGGGGTTACAATAATCACCAATGGGGTGATGTCACACTAAGCAATCTATTTAATCACAAGGAGTAATAATGAGCAAAAACAGTTCAGCACAGCAATAATACTTTGTGGGTGTGTTCATATCAAATAGCAATGTGGTTACTCTTTCACCCTGCACACCCCTCAACCCCCAATATGCAATGCAGAGAGACAGGAGGAGAGAAAACAGGTTTCAGGAATGCAGAATTCAAGCAAATGTCAATCCGAATTTCCCCGCAGCAAACACAAGAGAACCATTTTGACAGTTTACCAATCAATTCTGCTTTTTTAAAGTTGTCTGAGAATGGATTGGGTAAAACACTAAATTTGGCTTAAATCACTGAAATTGTTTAAATTCTAATGGGAGCCGCTTTATATGGTTGCAGACAAACACTAGCAATTATTTGACACCAATAAGCAATATGCAAACTGAAATTTGAGGTTGGGTGCAATGAAAAGCTATTTTACACGTGTAATATTTTGCGAAAACGAAAATTTGCGGCAAACTTTTCCTTGTGCAGTAATTGCAATTGCGGAAAAACTATATGGATTTGAGATGGTTCTATGGAAAGCTTAGGATGTTGGCTACAAGCAGATGTTTAAATATTGTTTCTAGCATAACATTTGAAGAAGTTATGGATGTTTTCGTGGAGGTGTTTTAAAACAAAATATGCACCAAAATGAGAAAACGGGGATGCGCTTTCAAAAGACAAACAGGATTTCTTTTTCACTGGGGACTGACTATGAAGAAGCAAATACTACACGGGAGCACAGCCACTAGACCAGGACGCCTCTGGATCAAGTTTTTGCCTGCCGAGGAGCTTTCCTTCTTCAGATGAAATATATCAGCGCAAAGATATGTTTAACAATACTATTCCAGAAGGAAGGTAGTAGGGATAAGATAAAGAGTTTAGGCAATTCAAAATTATTTCTAACCATGCAGCTCTGAAGACAAGATAGGATGGATTTGGATAGGGATTGCTAGGTTAGTGACTCAGTCTATACTCTGGATACTCACTAGATAGGTTTGAATGGAACTGTCAGGGATTCTAGTCTGAGATCAGACTGCTGGGCATACCGGACTGGACGTGGTCTGCAATCAGCAAGGCGCTTTGGTCACCGCACGACAGGACTGGACAGGATTGGCACAGCACGGCACAGGATTGGGTTTAATCTGCCCTGCTCGGTTCTGAAGATACTTATCTAGCAGGAAAGCAGTTACAGCACAGACCAGCTGCTTCTTTGGTTTCCCCTTTAAGTTTGTGGGATTCTGGTTCTAGAAGTTTAAGGCCTAGCTGAGAATGGTTCAGCTACAGAGTGGGCCTTTCTGATTTGCCAAGTTTCTGGAGTCTGGAGCAAGGAATATGGATGGATCTTCTTCAGGGTGCTTCGCCAGCAATTGGTTAATGGGTGAATCTGTGTGTCTTTTCTAAGTCCTCAGCTTTCTCTATTTATGCATTTTGTAAAGGGGTGTGTATGGTGGATTATCCTAAGCGTGCCCCATAGGCTGGCTATAGGCTAGAGTCTCCCCTCACCCTTGATTGGAGGAGAAAACAGGGTGTCACCATGATGAAGTGGTTTTATGAGTCAGAGAATCCTCCCCTTGTCCCTTTGAACATGAAATCTACTTTTAGTATAATTCATATTTACAATTTTGCAAACTTTATAACAATAACGTATCTAGATCACATTTTGTGGAGCAAATGCTCTTCCAAGTCCTGTCATTGTAGGATCTTGTGTCGGCTTTTGACAGAATACTGCCCTTTTGGGCCGGAACACAATATCTAGTTTATCCAAAAATGTGCAAAACTGTGCGCATTGTATCTGGGCATAAACGTATGAAGTTTCATGCTTTTGACATAATTACATTTAGTATAAAACCACAATTTCTACAGTTCCTTCCCAAAACATAGCACAGATTTCTGGCTCCTCTTAAAACGTGCAGCCAAAAATTACGTTCAGAAGTCCGGGGTTTACATATTTTTTTACACTTGTACACAGTAAATTCAGTCTTTTTAGAAATATGCTTTTTGTCCATTTTGAATGAACAAAAGGTTGTCTGTCCCCGCCTCCTTCTCCTTCTTGCAGCTCAGGAGCAATCTCCTCCCCCTTCCTTCTGGTAGAGGCCATTTACGATCCTTCCTGATTAGCATCTCCTTGCCTTGTGGGAAGTCAATTGTGCTCTTTCCACAGCAGCCCAAGTTCCCCTCCCCTCTATATCAACACAAGGGTGTGAGTTCCTGGTCTAGAGAGCAGAAGGGAGGTGCCTGGCCCTGTGGGGAAGTTGTTTGTGGTTTGGCTTGGAGTCAGGCTTTCAGGCTTTCAGGCTTAATTTTAAATGTCATTTTGTTGCAATTTTCTTTGTTTAAATAAACTTGTAAATTTAAAACAAGCAGCTAGAACACTGATTCCAGACTTTAAACCATGAAGTTTAAATAGTTACAACCTAGGTTACTCTTGATAACAGGTCATTTAGATTTCAGACATTAGATCTTAATGGTACAAGTCTACAGTTTTAATGCAGGCTTTTGAAACAGTCATTCAGGCGGCCGCTGGCACTGCGCCCCGATTTTGACAGATCCCACAGGCAGGCAAACTTATGCTGTGGGTGTTTTGATGACCAATTCAGCTTTCCAGGATATTGCAATGTCACAATGATTTCTTGAATTCAGTAAAATGTGACACTCGGCAAGAAGATTGGATGTTTGTGGGTGTTTTGGACCAGCATTCTGTACTTTCAGCAACCAAGAAAAGATTTAAAAACAAGATTCCGGATTTCTTTCAGCAAGCTCTGCTTTTCATGCAGTCTCCATTTTTACTTGTTGTGAAACCCAGTGACATGTTTCAGGAGTGAGGTCTCTTTCCACCACTGACATGCATTGTAGATTTGGCAGCCATCTTTTTGTGCTTTGTAGAGCGCAATTTTCATAGGTTTTGGCACGCATAGGGGTTTTGCGGCCATTTTGAATCCGGCACCATCAGGACACAGGGATGCCGCAGGGCAGAGCATAAGCGGGTTAATACATCCCACACTATATACCTCCCAATTGTGTCATACTGCCATTTGATACAACCTCTCTATTGTGCTACATTGTCATTGATACTCTATTGTTCTGCATTGCTATTGATATTCACTGCTACTAGCCACGTACAATTTTGCTGCCCTAATCTAGCCACCTACTGTGTCGCCTGTACCTCCCAATTGCATCATACTGCCATTTGATATAACTTCCATTGTACTTCATTGCCATTGATACTCACTGCTGTTGATGCTCTCTATTGTTCTACATTGCTTTTGATACTCACTGCTACTAGCCTATGTCCAATTTTCCTGCACTGACCTAGCCACTCACTGTACCACCATGTACCCCTCAGTTGTGTTGTATTGATATTTAATGCTAGTGGCAAACCCCCAATTCGTGCTGCCCTGATTGAGACACCTACTGTGTAGCCATGTACCTCTCAGTTGTGTTGCACTGATATTGGTAGTAACCAATAATGCCCCTCACTAATCTTCCATTGTGCTCAATCCACCACTACCTCTAGCCCACAGTGCCTACCCGAGAAGCCATGTTTGTTCTCTCCACCAAAAGTATTATCATACTAATCATAAATCTCCTAGTTAACACCAACACTCACCCTTCGCCCAAACAACTTAACTGCGCTGCATCACCCTCCAATACTACGGCCACCACTATGGCCGTCACCAATTCAACTACAAGACTACTCTCCATGAAAAATCCACTACCACCTTCGAACCAGGTCAGGCCTACCCACTTTCTACCACCCTTCACAACAGACTATACACCCAATCAGCAAAGACACCTTAAACATACCTGAAACATTATCACCAACCAAATGGATCCTCCGGTTCGCAAGTAAGCCGAAGGCAAACCAACCATGCCCCACCAATTGGAGAAATCACAGACTAGGCTCTAGGCCCAAGCCTTGCAGCATCAACTACAATACCAAACCCACTCGGGACCTCACTCAGGAACCCACTCATCCATCACCCTCTCTGAAAACCCCCTCTAACAAGAAAACAAAGGAAACACACAATATTAGAGGCGCACTCCTCGCCAGGCGCACTCACCGTTCTCAGAAAAGACAGAGAAAACTCTAAAGGAGAGGCATAGCTTTCATTTGTAATTCCAGCCTCGATATGAGCGAATCGGAATCTACCCCCTCTCACTCCGCCAAATTGTTATCTGATAGAAGTGTTCCCAGCGCATCCGCTCTCGAAATGGACAGAAAAAGTAAGCAGGGGTAGGTGGGAGGGGGGTGAGGGAATTCTTTGGATGGTGGGTGGGGGAGGTGGGAAAGACTTACCCGATTCCCCGGCGAGATGAGATGGTGGCTACCAGCCCTGAGGAGGCTCAGGGCGGCGGGATTAGCATGTGGTAACACCTGTATTTCGAGCCTCCCAATGGGCTACGAGGCCACCACACCCCCCTCCCCTCGCTGGGTACCAATGCTATATAGAAAGCGTGTTGTAGTGGATGGCGACTCATTGTTACATCATCGTTTGTCTGTGTAGAACTCCTTGAATGTCCCCCTAGACAGGGTGCATTAGTAACCATTGAGTCTTCTGCAGCACGGTGGGAACGGGAATCGCTTTTATCCTCAGTGGGAGTTTTAAAACTGTCCTACGTGGAGTATTGCACCCCCAAGATAGAGACCAACACAGTACGGTGCTCGCATAGCATGGAATTCTTGGGATACATTGAGGGTAATTGCTCTCTGGCTAAATATCTCAAGGCATACCCCTACGGAAACACTGTAAGGAAATATTTAGAGATCAGATTTAATATTGTGCCCTCATTGGAGGTGATGGGTGGCCGTATGGCTATCCCCAGGGGAGATAGTTTGCCAGCTATGCGGTGAGAGTGTATTGGAATCAATACGTCATTTGATAAGTGTATAAGCTTAGATAAGCTAATGGGGAGCTACCTCGGGAAATACTGCAACAATGGTACAATTGTCATTCTGCAGCAACTGTGGGTGCAATATTTAAACAGCAATGATTTTAATTTGATGTTTTATATTGTTTGCTTTGCCAAAGTGATATTTGATTAATTGCAGGAGTTTCTCTGTTGGGACAGGCTAGGTTGTAATCTTTTTTTTGGTGTTTGTTTTGCAAATTGATTGTTTTCTTGTGTGTTTGGTTTGTTTAAAGGATCGGACTGTGTATAAGGTCTTTATACGATTTATAGATTAACAATACATTTTTTATAAAATCTTTTGAGGAAATCCAAAGTCATCCGCCATATACCGAACTGTATAAAGTACAGTGCAGTGATGACATTCTAGGACTTGGCACTTCGTCTGAACATCATGCCACCTTGGCAAAGCAGGGGCCTCGCTGCCACGTGTCCTGGTAGGGTGCCCCCTGGACACCAAATTTAAAAAATAAATGGTTTCTTTTTTAAGTCACTCTGCTTTATAAAGAAATTATTTCTGTGCAGAAATTGTCTTCATGAAGCAGAGTGACTTTAAAAAGAAAGTATGTTTTTTTTTATTGCCAGGTCGGGAGAAGTTCAGTTTGCTGACTGTGGTCAGCTGGAGCTGCCAAGGACAGAAGAAAGCAAGACGGGAAGCAAACAACTCACCAGGTGCCTTACCAGTAGATTAAGCTAGTGCACAGACGCCAGGGAAACACGAAGTGCACTAAAGACGCCAGCTATAACCTGTAAACCGAGAGAGAACGGGTTACCGGCGTGTTTTAGAGTGAATGCTGTGTACCGCTTACTACGTGAGCAAGCTCGAGTGAAGGCAGGGCAATTACTGAAACAAACATTGTTGAAAGAGCAGGCCAAAGTGAAGGCAGATCAACAGGAGTAAGCCTAAAGATGAGCAATACCATTAGTACTGATATAAACATTGTAGAAGGAAAAGGCCTAAATAAAGGCAGTACAATTATGAATATTGTCAAGAGAAAGAGCCTAAGCAAAAGCAGCAAAGTTATTCCAAATGTGAACAGTGCTAAGAGCCAGAGCCTAAATAAAGACAGCAGAAGAAAGAAAGGGTCGGTGACCCACTACTGCAGAATTGTGAGCTGGATTTAAAGAGAAAGTGAACATAGAGTGGAAAAGCCCTGGCAGGTTAGTGAACCAGGCAAAAAATTGAGTCTGGGACTTGCACCCAAGCATGGAAGTGAAGACACCCTGGTAGGCGAGTATAACGGGGAGAGGAGATTGTAAAAGCTGAGGGGTCAGAACCCCTACACATGGAACAGACAAGGTAAGAATCACCCCACCCCACCACCCCCTTGTGAAGAATAAAGTAAAGGAGCAATATTCCCTGGCAGGAGAGTATACCTGGGAAAGGGATTGAGAAGACTGAGAAAGTGCAGGGATTGGAGCCCCTACATGTGGAAGTCGATAACGGATGCGGGAAGACTCGCTCATGCCCCTTTTAAGAATTTAAGATGTATGGATTGTGATAACTATCGATGCAGAAAGGGAAAAGCCTTCTCCCTGAAAGGGATGGCAGTACCAAGAGAAGAAACTGCATAGTGAAA
Source organism: Ambystoma mexicanum (assembly GCF_040938575.1). Classification (NCBI taxonomy): domain Eukaryota; kingdom Metazoa; phylum Chordata; class Amphibia; order Caudata; family Ambystomatidae; genus Ambystoma; species Ambystoma mexicanum. The sequence continues at coordinate 304,670,167 of NC_090934.1, read as the reverse complement.
CCCTGGCAGGGAAGTAACCCAGGGGGAGAAGAACAAGTGAATAAATATGTTGTGGCATAGCGACACATGCGGGGGAGACCTACCCCTTGAAAGAGAGAGAAATTGACAACATGGATACAAATTAAACCTCAAGGAGAAATGTATCTTCTTGGGAAACATTGGAACATTATTGGGTTAATCAGAAGCACCAAACTGAGAGAAACCAGAAAAAACCTAGGAGAAGGGAGAAACCCTATTTTCTAGGAGACACAAGAATTCCTTTTCTTTTGTGAACTTTAGAACTTTGCAAGAATAAGCTATACGTCTAAAGCTCAGCGAAATTCCCATTTACTGTATTTTGAGTTTAGCATGTAGGGGTCAGTTAGTGTTTTTGACACAGGATCGAGGACTTTTTATTCGTTAGACATCCTAACAGACATTTATTCGTTTTATTGAGGCTGAGAAACCTCTCATAGACATAGAGGCAAGTAGGATTTCCACAACCTCTCATTATTTTAACAATAAAAGTTTATAGCCAAGAACTCAACCTGACACTGTGTCTGACTCTTATGCTTGACCCCTTATGGGAGGGACGGAGGGAGGGAGTAGGTGTAATGTCAGGCTATGCACTGGCAGTCTCCCTCGTGCTGGAGGAGGGACTGCATTTGGGGTACTAGTAAAATAAGTGACGTTGCAGGCTGAGGAAGAAGGGAAGTTGGTTAATAAAATACGTAGTAGGAAATAGTCCTTCCTTGTGCCGACTCCTTTATTCACTGTTTTACCGGTGGCAGCAAACTGGGCCACTACACCATCATGTTGTGAAAATGTGCAATATAGTATTTCTTACAAAACCAAAATGATTTGATTGCCATTTGCTCATATCTTCTGTTCCATTCTTATCTATATTTCATGGTCTGATTCGGGCAGGGGGGAGGGTATTTAGAATAAACCTCTTTGGTTAGAAACTCTCTAGCTCCCTTGGTCTTAACTTTTCATGCCCCATAAATGTAGTTCTTAAATGTTTCTCCCTCCTTGTGCACAGGCTCTGTAGACACCGGTGTTTCAAGGGCTTCTCCTCCCAAGCAGTTGACATCGGTTTCCTAAAACCTAGTCATCTGCTGAACGGGACTTGGTGCATCAGTTCCACTTTGGTCTCAGACCTTCTGTTGAAACCTCTTGCAGAACACTGTTGCTCATGTTTGTGCCCCATTGCTATGGCCATGGTTTCTTTCTGAACACTTAATGTGTATGGACTTGCCTCAAATGCGTGGTCCCTTTTCCCTCCTACATGCACCTGAGGCACCTCTCTTTTACTGATTGTTTTTCATGCTCCAGAGTCTTTCCTTTTCAGACATCTGTTTCCTTTCTTTAAAAGATGTTAAGGGCTCGCATCCAGGGGGGTGACCATGTACAGTGGTTTCCACAGCTCTTCGCTGGAGCACACCACATCCAGGAATATGTTGCCAAACTGTATTCTCCTAAATCCTTATTACTTTCTTCTGATTTCCCATTAAGGTGTCCAACTCTCCATTGGACAGAGGTCAGCAGGGGCAGCATGGTGGCTTCGGATTCCAAGTCGATGTCGATGCTCTTCGAGATCTTTGCCATGGACTTTATCTCCAGAATTGCTCATGTGTTGCAGGTACCTCTTCCCATCACTGTATGCTGCTTCACCATACATAGGAGTCCTTACATGAACCTCTGCGCACAGATCATCGGGTACCGGCAGATGTTGCCCATCAGGCTGCGACTGACCTTGGTTGTCTCTGCTGTTCATTCTCGGGGTTGTGCGCTCCCATGTTGGAGCGCCATATGGAACTGATGCTCCAGAGGCATGGCCATGCGTTTCTTTATATAGTCTTAGCTTTGCAGTGCTGATCCAGTAAATATCGCAATGAGCAGCTTATACTCACTGTTTTGAATGAGTGTTGTTGGCTCTAAAGAAGTACCGCATGGGCATTATATTTCAGTCGCTTCCTTTACTATCTGGGGGTACTTCTGTCCTGTGATTACTTGGTGCCAGAACCTTTGGGACTCTGGTTGTGTCCAGTTCACCCCCACAGGCTTGCATTGGCCATTGTTCCCATGGTCTGCTCCCAAGTATCACATAGAGGTTTCAGTTTGGTGGCCGCTCTCGTGGCTTAAAGCCCTGCCTGGTCATCGGTAGAGCACTCCCATTTGTGGTCACTTCAGAGCAGTTCCATGTACTGCGTGTTCCAGGGTCGAAGAATAGCTTTTAGTTTAAAAAATCGCAAGCAAGTTGGGAATGTGGAGATGTACCCCACATTGTGATGTGGTGGCAGGCATGTGATGGCAGCCTTTCTGTTTGAGTTTGGACAACCACTTCCCCCCACTAAGAACTGCCATGTTCCCATTATTGGTGGGTGGTATGTGCCTTGTCATCTTAATGGTCTTACGAGCAGCCTCATGTTGCCGCAGATCCTCCGCTCACCCAAAAATGTCACCTTGTTTGTGATGAGAATTGGGGATGCCATCACCTGGCCCATGCACTCTTTTTTGATTGTCTGCCTCGTTCGGTTTCCTCCAGACACATGGCCAGAATTATACTGGCTCCAAGAAAATGGCAGTATGGCAAGCCTGTCCCTTGCACCGGAGAGAGATTTGATGTTATTGGGGTCAATATCGTGCAACTTGATGGCCACTGCTAATGAAGTCGTATGCAGCCACCTATCTTTGTGGAACAGTGGCACTGACCCTGGTTAACCCCAACCCTTTGTCTAACAGATTGTAAATGGAAAAACAATCAACCAGTGCGGATGCTGTGGAGTGTACCACCAAGGAGGACTTCAAGGCATTCACAGTATCTTAGAGCTCACACGTGCACACAATAGTGAGTTGTGGTACCTGCTGCATTTCCGCTGGTGCATAACCAAGCAAGGGGCACCTTTGCCCCTCAGCTTGCCAGAGGAATTGGCTACTTGGTTCTGAAAGATGGTGTTGACAATGCCTCTGAAGGAGCTTTGACGGGTATCTCGTATTCATATTTGTTTCATGTAAATCCTTTAGTTTTCAGGCAGGGCTTCAACTTGTAGTATTGCTGCACTCATTGAGTCTATTGAGTTGATAACTCTCACCCATGAGCCAGCACCTTGTATGTCATTGCTCCCTTTCCTTTCCCTTGGTTTTGTTTACAAGGGATATTAAAGCTTCTATTTGGCCATCAGTCTAGTTCTTCAGTGTCTGGCCTTGTCAGTGTTTTAAGTGCTATGGGTGATTATGCTCTTCCTTTTTGCTTAGACTTGATTAAAGCTCAGCAGTTAAGCGAGTCTTTTCTTCAATTTATTTGATGTATGTGACATGTCAATCATAGATGGGACACAATGGTACAGTTTAAGTTTTTTAGTGATCGTTTTATCAATGGGGATGAAATGGTGCAAGGCTCTTTGTTTCCAATTAGGGGTGTTATCCCAAACCACCACCTCATTGAGAGGTCTCCTGCTTCCGTTGTCGAGGCTTACTTCGCACCCTGGGGTGAGCTGTGCAGTCTTGCAACTACTACCTGGGATGCCCTAGTGCCTAAGCTCTCGCTCCCTCTTCCTGCCTCTCTCTCCTTCTCTACTCTCCTCTCTCCCCCTCTCTCCTTCTTTCTCCCCCCTCTCACTTTCTCTCCTGCTTTCCTTCTCTTTCCCTCTCGCCTGTGTCTCCTATCACACGTTTGCTGTGTTGTCTCCCCCTCTCACTCCCGTCTCCCCTCTCCACTCTTAGTTCCTGTTACTTTGTTTAAGGTGCTGGGACAAAGAGGCTACCTCTTTTTCTGTCATGCTGCCGGGATATAGAACCTGTTACTCTCTGTCCTTCTATGCCGCTCTCCCAATGCCTCCTACTTCACCTTTCTTTGGAGGGTGAGGGAATTGTTCTGTTATTGACTCCTGTTTGAACTGCCTCCAGCTCCTCTGTGTAATTTAGGATTTTCTCACACTTATGACGTTCCCTTCCAATGTCACTCTTCACCCTCCTCCTCCTACACCTACTCTCACCTCTTTTCCTTCCTCTGGCTTCTTCATCCTGTTACTACACCTACTCTTGCCCCTCTGATCAGCTTTCCCTACTCTCCTGTTCACTCTCACCCCTTTACTCTTTCACACTCTTGCACTCTCGCTCCTACTCTTAACCTTTCAGTCTGTTCATCCAAACCCACCCCCAGCCTCTCTCTCCTGAACACACAACAATTGGTACCACTCTCTCTGCTCTAACACCTTACGTCATGCTCTCCAATCCGGGAAAAATCCAATCTCAGTCCTCCAACTGCTCTGCACTCCTCTATGGTCTCTTGGTCCACCTGTCCCTCCTCCAACTTGACCTGAACACCCTTCCCCACACACACCGCCCCTGGACTCCCATTGGGCACTATGGTCCCTGTCCTGCCTAACCCAGGAAGTCTTCCAAAGGGTCTTAAACACTGCCTCTTCCTCTAGACTCCATTGCAGGCCACATGGTCCTCCTGCTCCTTCCCAGATTTGTTCCAGGTTCCCTGTATCTTCAAGTCTTTTTAAGTAAGTTGTATTTAAAGAGCCTGGGGAAAGTTTTTCTCTCCCTCCCGCTACTGTGCTTCATATTGTCCCTGCTAGTCTCTCCCATTGCCACTGTTAATGAGTTCCTTTTGGGGTTTGTGGTCTTACTCTGCTGGGTCCTCTCTTGGTTGTGTCTGAGCTGGGCTGCACTGAGCTACTAGGCGTTGCTGCTGCTGTACTCTGGACCCCTGTTGTGACATAGTGGAGCCTAGAGTTGTTCCGGGGCTCCTTTCTAAGTTTTTTATGTTGGGAGGTTTAAAACCGCAAAACATTTGTTGAAGCAAGAGTGGTCTAGGCCAGATTTGTCTATTGCAGCCAGGGCACTTCTGGGAGATGTAGTTTTTAAGTCTCATTCTTATGGAGGGTGCAAGGACTGCTGGTCGCTGTAATTCCTGGGTCCAGTACTGGATTCTCGGGCTACACAGACCGAGACCGGGCAGAGGTGTCTAAGTACATAGATTGGGAAGGTGGTACCACTAGCTCTGCACCTATCTAGGCACTTTGGCGCTCCCCCATGCCGCCCCTGTGCCATGACCCTGTCGCGTGCATCTCTGAACTGTCCAATAATCCACTTCAAACTTTTGCGGAAATTGCTTAGTTTACCACATTTGAGAAATATGCTTGTTTTGTTGTTGCTCTGCCCTTTATGTGGCAACCCTCTGCCATGCTAACAGCATACATGATATGATATGATAGGTTATTTATAACGCGCTTAATACCCAGAGGTTTCTAAGCGCCGACCTGGGTATCGAACCTGTGGTGCTCTGTCTCGTCTTGCTTCCAAGGCTAGTACGTTGCCACTGAGCTATCCTCCCGAGACATGTCCTCGTACCATCTGTTCTAGCTGCTTTTGCTTTTTTGGAGATATCCTGTTTCCCTTCATTACCCCAGAGATCACCAATGCACCTGCCTGGTCCTTGGTGCGTCCGAGCGATATGGCCGATTCTTGAAGTATTTGCCAATGTACTTGAAACAATCTGTAGCCCTGGATGACCAATGCCTACACCTCATCTTGCATTCACCAGACCTAGAAGGGTAGATGTGCTTGCTAGTTTACTACCATTTACTTAATGTATGCCAAGACACCTGCAATTGCCACAGCAGCAGAGCTATCCTATATTTGCCACCTCCCACCGCTAGCCTCTTACCCACCAGGCCTCTCTTTCAGATCTGCCAGAGCATCTGGCGACTATGTAAATGGCAGTGGCGTGCAATATGAATCCCAGTCACAGGACATGACCCACTTTTTGCAAAGAGTTCATGGTCATCATTGACTTGTTGGTCGAAGTAGAGAGTAAATGCTTTTATCACTAACATTTAAATGTCCTCGCCCAAGTGTGGAGTATAGAACAAATCAGTGTGTGTACCTCCTTTCCTGCAAATTTTAACAGGCATGACCAGTTGCCAGCGGAGGCACCTACTTTTCTTTCATGAAGTAAAAATCGGCTCAAACCATCCATAGCCCCCAACTGGGGCACTAGTAATGACAGCAGCTCATGCCCCTGGAATGGAGGAATTGAGCAGATGGACATGTCAAACAACAAAGTCTGGGGCCGTAGCCACAGTCCGTGCTGCTCTACCTTGCGCCGATACTACTGACTTGTTACACGGGACTGTAATATCGACCACCTCCTCAACACGTTTTAAGTTCTCCATGCTTTGATATCTGTTTAAGCAAACCAGTTTTTGCCTGCTTTTTACTTTGATTTATCCTCAGGCTGGAGATAGTTCAATTTAAAAACATATAAATATCCGGTTCCTGTAGAGCTACTCTGTGTTGTGTAAAGGTGGGATTTTGTGTGTGCGGTGTCAGAGACAGGACTATTTTAAAAGCGGTTGCACTAACCAGCTTGCATGTATAATCCCACCTCATCAAGGGATGGCTCCGGACAAGCTGGTGTAGCCACTTTCAGCAAGAAGTGAGGCCCAGTATCTGTGAAATTCCGGATCACGCAGTTGGAGTCAAGGGATGCACAGTAACTGCACGGCGCTTGTTCTTTAATAAATAACCTGTATGCAGAAAAGACACAAACTTTAAAAAGTAGATTCACCCAAAGGCAAAGGGTAGGAATGAACTATAGCAGCAAAAGGAAGATGACGAGCTGTGCTTACCTCAGATGCTCACATCGGATCTGGACGGATGCTTGGAACATAAAGTAAACATTACTGGAAAGTTGTCATAGCAATCCATTCCGCGACAGTAAGGGAGTGGGCAACGAAAGAAGCAGATCTTGGCTTTGTATGTGAACACAATGTAACAAGCTCAGCAGATGAGGGAAGCTGTTTCCGCGTAAAAAAAAAAACGCAGTTAACTTGAATCGGTAAAAAGCACTTGCGGAGAACAGAAGAAAAAGTATGTACTTAAAAAAAATCAAGATAAAATATTCTCTCATTTCTGGTGATTAAAAATGTTTTACATTGAATTTAGCTATGTTTTCTATATTTTGCTAACACCTCATTCTATTTTCATGACTTAAGTATCGTTCAAGACTTTTTTTTTAAAGAAAGGTGGCAACATTTTTGTCTGGTGCCTGATTACGGACAACCCGAGAGTCAATTTGGGGGTAACCCATATGGGGTCTTCTGCTATATGTTTTTAGTGGGGCTCATCAGATGTCTGCCCAAAACATTGGGGCTTGGTAAGGAGAATATTGGTGGGTATCAGGAAGGATAGGAGTGTTGTCTCTCCTTGAATAGATGTCGCAAAAGAGGCGGTAAGAAATTACAAAACCTGGTTAAGATCATATAGACTTGCTCTCTATCAAAAGGATTCAGAGGCTATGTTGGAGCAAATTAACAACAGTAATTCTAGAGACTTCTGGAAATTGATTAACCCACGAAGCAAAGTGACAATCGGTTCTGACAAACAGTATTGCAGAGTCGACATGGATCCAATTCTATTTAACACTGTTTAGATCTCCAGACTCGCCTTCGCCATCTCTATCGCCAACTGTAACTGCACCCTGGGTTGACCTCCACGAGCCTGTGGACATACTACTATCGATAAACAAGCGGAAAAACTCAAGCGCACCAGGGCCTGACGGCCTCTGTAACGAAAACTTAAAATCTGCTCCAGAAGACTAGGTAAAACTATTAAGCTTGATTTTCAAAAGATGTTCTACACATAGGAGGATCCCGCCCTCTTGGACCTCAGCAGTGATCATACTGATATTCAAAAAAGGAAGAAAAGACGACCCAAGGAATTTCCGCCTGGTCGCACTACTGGATGTCATAGTGAAGGTCTACGGTACCCTACTTCTGAAACATTTTAATCTCTGGGCGAAAAAATCACCCTGTGAAGACCCTTTACAATCCGGGTTCAAAAAGGGAATAGGAACCAGCATTGACATCCTGCTATTGAGTACATTAAAATCAAAATCCCTGGAAGGAAATCAGAAATTATACCTGGCGTTCATAGACCTCACCCAGGCTTTTGACTTAGTTAACAGAAGGAAACTCTGGAGAAAGCTAAGCGACTGGAACTGCTCGCCGGAGATCCTGGGCCCTCTACAAGCCCTAGACGCCAACACCAGCGTCTAGATCCGGCTAAATTTGAGGGGATTGCTTTCTGTCTCGATACCATCTACCCAAGGGGTTAAACAGGGTTGCCCTCTGGCTCCGGCCCTATTTTTGGCATATTTCAGGGTTTATAAAGAAGCAAATGCCGAGATGAGATCTTTTCCACCAGTAATGGGCAGCACGAAAGTTCCTAGAATCGTTAGACCCCAATTGGCTTATGTCAGCTAGCCTCCTTAACTAAATACACTGAAGACAACGACCTAGAAATAAATAAACAAAAAACAAGGAAATGGTGTTTGAAAAAAGGAACAGAAGAAGAGGTAATCCCTCATGGTTCTTGGCAGGAGATGAAGGAGAACAAGTCTCAGAATTAAAATATCTTGGGGTCTTGATTGACTCCTCACGTAAAGACTTAGCAATGCAATTACATCTACATGCAAAAATGAGAATCTCATCTCAAAGGCAAACATTTTATATAGGAAATATGGTCGCTTCTCATTGATGCCTTTACTCAAGTTCTACTGGTGGAAAGTGATACCTACAATCACTTACACAGCTGACGCCATGCCATCCCTCCCTGATCTCTTATGGCCTAGATTGGAGAGTCTCTTTTGGTGAGCAGTGCTTAACCTTCTGACTTCCACACCGATAGCACTGATTCGACGTGAACGTTCCCTCTCGTCCTTGGCGTCAATAGTAACTAGAGCATCTATTATGCTATATCGGAAGATTAAGGATCCATCCTCTCCTATGATTTTTTTTTTCCCATTGTCCAAGATGAGATGAATTCCAGAAAATGATAAATGCTGGCCATCTGGGAGAACAGATGCAAATCAATTCTAGAAGTCTGTGGCAGTACCATTGAAGAACTGGTTTTTAATCCGACCAAAACTAAAAAAAGCCTAGATGAAACAGACTGGTTTAATATGTTAGAGAAAGCATCCGCTTACAAATTAACCCAGCATCTCCCCACAACGGACAGAAAACTGAATGAAGTCCAACCATTTCTCATAAAGAATCCAAACAGAAACCCACGATTGACACTTCGCGCCAGGCTGAATATACTGCCCACAAACGAGATCCTGCAAATAAGAGGAATCTCTGCAACCAACACTTGCCGCTTTTGTAAGTCTAACCAAACTATTGAAATGTTGCGGCATCTTCTGCTATCATGCCCGGGCACAACTCTATATAGAACCCCATATCTGCTTCATCATCTGGAGAAAGCGTACTTGACAGAAGAACCCTCTGGTGGGAATGATTAATAGGGGGCCTAAGACCTTCATGGACCATAGAAGATACCAAAATTCTGGACCTAATTTTTAAGGACAAAGTAACGGAGCTCATGCCAGAAACTTGGAGTCCTCATAACTTTGAAGGGTGCTGCCTCTTTTGCTAACTTTCGAATTTACTGTGTTGAAATTGCTGCATTTTACATATATTTTATTCTTCTTCTTCGACTACTTCTTCTTTTTCTTTGCCTTTGTCTTCTTTCTGCCTTCTTCTCTTGTTTCTTCTTCTCCTTCGTCGTCTTCTTTTTGTCTCTCTTCTCTTTGGTTTGATCTTACGACTAACTTGTAAAAATCACTTTGGTGATTAAAACTCGTAAATAAAATTTTTAAAAAGAGGCCTTTTAAAAATAGGGTTTGTACAAACCTTTATACAGTATTTACAAACAGATTGCAATATCGTTTCTTACAATCACTTTAACATCAACAAACATTTCCTATGTTTTTCTCTATATACTTCCAAAACCAAATACTGGGAAATGCGATCGCGAGATCACTTCCCTCCAGAAGTCTAGACAGCATGTTTCTTTTTTTTTTTTCTTCTTTTTTTTAAACCCGCAGCGTTCAGTCTTTTGGAATCCAGGGTGCAGTACAGTTTCTTGCTCAAGGCTTCACAGTTTATTAGATGGTGCAGATTTTCGGTACAATTTGTTACTAATTTGACAATATCATTATGCAAGTGACTATCTGATCTACAGTGTTCTAGATCAAGTAGTCCTTCAAATTGCTCAGTTTACAGAAATGATCCAGGTAGTTGGCTCGATCGTTCTGTACAAGCTTACTTCTAAGTTTGGCTTTGGTTGTCCATATGGTATAACATATTGGGAAGAATAGGTTTGCAATTCCAACGTTTACAATAAAAAGAAGAGCGAAAACATCAACAAGATCATCCCCTTAAATAGCCAAATCTTCGGTAATAAAGCAGCAGCCCCCAATTTGGCCAATGTGTCCATGGACCCCTAGCTGGGTGCCAATATTATCAACTCCATAGTGGTTACCTTTGAGAGACCCAACACTAAGTTTCCATAACCATTTAACAATCCTGGATAGCCATTTTTCACCACCATAAAAACAAGGTGATGCTAGCTTAAATGTATAGGCTTTTGTTGGTGGAACAATAGTAAAGCTGCCATTCCTCAGCTGAATTGCTTTTGAGCTGTCAACATTTGCTCAGCTTTTCTTCTGAGAAGCTCTTGACTAGGTTCCAGCTGTAATTGCTAAAGCAGTTTCCCCGAAGTAGAGGATTTTGTGGTTTTAATGCAGTGGTCGTTGAAGTACCAGTTAAAATTCTTGTTCTTTACTTTGTTACTCTACACAATTATTTTTGTTTTCTTATAAATTATCTCCTGGTCAAGTTATTTATTATACAAGACCCTAATTTTTCCATGCAAGATTGAAGACCGATGGTCATAATGGACTGAACCTCTATGTCAATCTGATCCCGAAGGCCATTAACTGAATCCATCCTTGGTGGAGTCTGGATATGTGATGGTCTCTTTAAAATAAGTACTTCTTAGGATATTCTTGAAGCTAGATAGTGCTATTAAGGACCCCCAAACTCTGAGTGGTCCTAGCTGCATCTCGTCGGGGAGCCCCAACCAAAGGATGGACTGTGGTTAAGTGGGAGTTTACAATGGTGCGTTGGCAAAAAGATAGCTCAAAAATCATACAATTTAAAGTTGGTTGTGAAGGTTGACTCTTGAAAAAATCCAATAGATTCCACATCACCAACAGAACACAAGCATTTTCCAGCACGTTTTCATGATACCTTTCCCCACAATATAGGGGAGTATTTTGCCCGTGAAAGAATGTTCATGCTGACCACGACAATGTATGCCAGTGTTGCCACTAAAGGAAAACTCATGCTGACTGTCCCTACTAATAGCATTATTGACAGTGAGAAAATGTTTGCCTTTCCCAAAAAAATCAATATTCCTCTTGTAAGAAAGCACTCATGCTGGCCTTGTAAAGTAATACCAGTATTGTTACTGTAATGGGTGATTGTGAAACTGGCCATGCAATATATGCTGGGATTGCCACTGTAAGAACCCATGTTAATCATGCCAAGTAATGCCAGTATTATTGTACCGGCTCATAATCATACTGGTTGTGCAATGTATACTGGTATTGCCACTGTAAGAACACTCAGCTTCCTCAAGCCCATTATGGCAATATTGTTAACGTAAGAACAAACGTTGGTTGCTGTGATCAGTAACTCCAGTTGCAGGCTGGCTGGACTTGCACTGTACTGACACTGTAAAGAGACGCCTGTCCAGTGTGCCCAATAATGCCATCTTGCCAATGTAAAAATACATTTGATGCTGGCTGTGCCAATATATTCAAGCATTTCCCCATAAAACTGTTGCAAAGAGTTTCCAAAATAAAATATTTGCTGGCCCCATCCTGACCATTCTTCCTTTTGTGCCTCTCTTCCACTGCAATCATTGGCCACCCTCCCCTGGTATGCCGGCACACACTCACACACACTCGCCATTGATGTGCACACACAAACTTTCAGATGTTTGTGCATATTCAGACGGGTGCATGTTCACATGCCCACACACATCAACTTCTATGCTTAAACATCTCCTTGCATACAAGCATATTTACATACACACAATCCTACAATTCTTTAAAATGACTTCCCTTTTCTAACAGCTCAATATCAGCGCCAGGACTCCACAGAACGTTCCACGATGGCCCACCCCAAACATACTGGCAAGAAGCGGGTGAGGTTGGGCACCGTTGCTCCTTGAGTCCTGGCTCCTATGTAGCATGAAGGACAGAATTTCTGTCCCAGCCAGGCCACACGTGCAGCTATATACAGGAGGGTGCCTTACTTCAAAATGGGCCTGCAGTATCCAGGTCAAATTTCCAATGAGCCATGCAAAACTTGTTAAGCAAAATACGCTGGCCGTGAAAGGATCTTTGTCATGTGCTGGCTGGTGTACTAAAGTGCAGCCCAGGGAGTGCTTGGGTTTTTACTAGCCCTGTCCTGTGCCCTCCATCCCATCCTGATGGGAGGCAGAACACCCCTCTGTCGAAAATTACACAAGCACAACCTCTTATTCCTGTACTCTGACCATTTCTCCTCCCTGTTTCTTTTGCCTACCTTTTAGAAGGACCAACTGACCTCTAGAGCGTCTGACTGGGGTTATAGTGAGCAGCCAACTTCCCAAGGCAATCATGTCCTTTGACCCCAGAGGCTTTTTTGCACTGCAAAGGAGCTAAACCTTGAGCTCAGCTCAGACAGGTCAGTGGGTTTTACAGTAGCAGCAACACTGATAGCAGACACTCTATTAATAAAAGCTATTATTATTTCAAGAAGGCTGAGGTGTGGTCAGGCTTTGTCAGATGGAGACAATGCCTGGCCTCCAGGTTCTAAATCCTTTGGTGCACCCACATTTTCTTCTTTTGAAGTTTCGTGTATTCTGAATTTTGGATTACCGGGCTATCAAAGAATGCTGGCCTTCAAGGGGGGGGAAACACCCCACCACCTGTGACTTATCCCACAGTGAAGTCCTAGCTTTTTCTTATATGACAAGGTTGCACAGGATCGTTGGCCAGAAACTTGTCAGACCGCTCCACCTTTCCGAGTGCAACACCCTTTCTGTGCCTGCTACAAAGTCTTATGGTTTGATTGTGTTCATTCGTTGATGCTTCTTGGAACTCAATAGAAACGCCCTCCTCCAACCCTATTACACAAGCACATCAATTCCAACCTGGCACTTTAAGTGTAACCTCCTACACATGTTTAAAGGACTAGAGCAGCACAAATCCGAATTCAAACCTAATGGCAGAAAGATATATCCGTACACCATATGCACCGAATGTACATTGAGTCAGTCAAAACGGAAAGGACTACTGTTATGTAGATTCATACATTTTATTAAACACAAATACGATAGTTCTGTAATGAAACACCAAAAACCAATTCAATCTCTGTACAGAGTACAGGTCACATTTCCATCAATTTATATTCATGAGCAAGGGCTGACAAAGCCACCTTTCAACGATTGCTCTAAAGCTCTGTTCATGATGCCTCTGTGGGCAAAACACAATTCCTCCTTATGAAGCTTACAGCATCAATGCCGGTTTAATCAACAGAGCGCCTGCAAATGCTAGCTGTCCGTCCAAACCTAAACTAAACAAAAGCCTAGAACACACCCTTTCAAAGCAAAGCTGAAATGCAATGTTGCAATAAAATGTCAAATCGATGCAAAAGTGAAATGCACTGATAATCAATGGTAAAGAAAGTCATCCTTTTCCGAAATGTAATAACCAGCAAGAGCACCCAATTAATTCAAGCTATTCCCCAGCAATGTAACTTATTGAATGCCTGCTTCCTAGAGCAAGCAAGACAGTCCCTGTGATTTTAGCCTGTCTGGATATGACCGGATCTTCCGACAGCATCTTCTGCTTGGTCCCATCTGAATAGCCAGCTTTTATTCCCTAGGATTTAATGGCATGATGTACCTTTTACTGGGAACCCATGATCAATATACTTGCATGTCACTCCAGGGACAGTCTGTGCAGGTCTAAAAAATCGAATGCAGCTCTGACACAGGGACTCTGGAGCCCTCTCCCCAAAATGTGATGCATCAATTATTCCATTGCGTCACCCCCACCAGCTTCACGTAGGCCACCAGCTTCACGTTTGCTAAACAATTCGCAATGCTACGTTGCCGCGCATATCTTAAGGCCACGCACTTGCCTTGTGCCCAGCAAGATGATGCTCTCATCCGACAACTTCATGCTTCCCCCGGACAGAGGATAAGGTCTTTGCACGTGGCATGACTTAAGGGCTGCTAGCTCACATAATTTTTAAAAGAAATAAAAAACAAAACAACTTTTTTATCTTTTCTGGTTGCAGGTTATAAGCTTCTATGTAGAATTAAATTCTCATTTAGAATATATCCTTAAAGCATACACATTCACTAAGAGGTTGATTTCTGCAAGATAAAAGCGAATCCATTCGGGTCATCTTCCAGCGTCTATAGCTTTTCAGTAAGCACTTTATTGCATATAGTTTTAAGCAATTAGCACGTAGCGCTTTGCTTAGCTTTTAGGCGCCATATTCGATCATCAGCATCTGGTCAGGCCTAGACTAGTTTTACTTGTATTAGGGGGATTCTAGCAGGATATAGTGTCTTCTATTTTGCTTACCTCGATATGGGTGCAGACACATGTCAAAAGCCTCTGCTTGATTTGGTCAGTAAGTTGCCCAAACAAAAGTGAGCACTTGCTGGAAAGATACCATTTCTCAACGCATCTCTGATAGTTGAACCTTTTTGGGAGCTCTCCGATTTTGTACAAAATGGTCTGTTTTGGCGTGAGACTGAATTTGAATTGGAAGAGTCTGATGTGTTTCGAAAGGAAAAAAAAACGTGGTTGATGCAAACTCTTTTTCCTTATTGCGGAAATCCCTGGAGTAAGGGGCTGCAGTGTATTCTGTAAGGGATCATGAGTAATACATGTTTCTACTGCACATGACAGTGCTTACCTTATGCTTGTTGTAGGATATTGAGATACTTCTCCAAGAAAGGATTGCAATTCGAGTTAGTCCCCTTTTCTTCAGTGCTTCTTATGATGCTTATTCTGTTCTTTTTTTGTTGTTTTTTTAGACTTTGAACTAGAATCTGGGATTGAAACGGAGGTGAAGGTCACGACACAATCTGCAAAAATATTCACCACCACACCGGCAATGCTGCCTGTGACTTCTGTGCAGCCTGTGGGGACTCCGTTTGAAATGCTGCCCACCGAGGAAGGGGTCACGGATCGGTTCCCGACCAGTGTCCCGTACACAGTCAGAGGAACGTCCGCACTGGTGATCAAGGGCCGCAAAGTAATCACAACTACACCGGCCACCCCGGTACCCACCACGGCTGCAGCACCTGTGGCTGTGGTCACCTCTGCTCCTGTCGCACCCACCACCAGCAGACCCAAAGCCACCAGCGTCCGGCGTGTGCTTCCACCGATCGCTACAGTGGCAATGAGGCCAACCACTACTGAGGCGACCACGGACAGTGAGGAAATAACAGAAAGCTTTACAGATGCAGCCACATCTATACGCCTGACCACCATTCCACCACGGCCGCGGGTCATCGCCAAGCCTACCACCACGAGGACAGAAGTGGTCACTGCCGTCATCGAGAGAAGTACCGCTCCCAGCACCACGACCATGTTACCAGTCACAGAAGCTGCCCAGGTAAGCAAGACACTTCAGCAAATGCATCACATTTAGGTTTGATATGATTTTAAGATGGAAAAACACAATTCAAAACAGACTTCTCATGTTTTATGATTCAAAAATTTAAATTTCAAGTCATGTTTTTAAAAAAGGTTCATTTTAAGATTGCTCTTAACAGTGATGGCTATGCTTCCAAAGTCGTGATGACAAGCCACCAGACCATAAAATATGCCTTTGTTGTCAAAGAAGTTAACTCTGACTTTTACTCCCACGGGTTTGCACAATGGGTTGACCACATTTACCTTAGAACTGAAAATTAGAGGGACCGTGACCGACCAGGTGTGGTACTGCATGTTGTGGGTTCATAGCCTGTGACCCCACTGCCAGAGACAAGGTGTTGCACCTTTTGGAAGTGTAGTGAACATCCTGTAGAGAACCTATCAAGCCTTGCTGTATACTTACACCAACTTATTCCTATGATTCTTCTTGGACTAGAAAATGCTTTTATAGTTGTCGGGATGTGAAGGATGGCAGTGAGTCTAAGTTACTCTTCTCCGAGACTTTATTCTCTGTCGTGGCTTTCGCGGCCAATACAAGACAAAGCTCAGCAAATACCACGAGATCTACTTCCAATGGGCCCTCCCAAATGTCTTCCTTCAAATCAGCAGGCCCAATGCTTCCTGGCTGCCATACTACATCTTGGGTACTTATTAATGTGGTTGTGGCTCTCGTGAATCTTTGCTATAGATAACCTCAAAGTGAACACCCTTGCCCAGTGTCTGCCGTGTATAAAATCCCTGATATATGCCAACATATGCCATTTAAAAAAAAAACTACTACCTACCTAACTACCACTTTTCTCTTAAAACGCAACCATTCCGAAGCAGCTTCCTTTCTAAATAAAAGTATAGGAACAGTAAAACTAATTTTATAAAAACGTAGAGGAGCACCGCTCCCAACCGCTGACGCTCACTTCGGCCATAGTGGCGATGCCAAGCTACTGGAGCACAAAAGCAATATTGAGTTTATTTGATAGTGTCAAACACTGAGCCTGCCATCTAAGCAACAGCTAGAGGAGGTGGCGGTGGAGCAAGTTGCCCTTAAATGCGACCATGCACAGCAGCAAGGAGAATCGTAGCGTTCTAGCCGCTTCTCAGACCCGGCTAGTGTGGTCCAGGACAATACTAGGCACAGACCTTCTACATACTATGGGAGCTTCAATACAAGTCGGGCCCCTTGCCAGGACGAAGATAGGACGTCGAATCATGAATTCCAGTCAATTTTTCAGAGTGACTAGAAGAATGCAAATGAGCTCCGCTGAAACGGATTATCTGTACATTATCCTCCTGCTTACTCATTGGGGATAGCTTTATGGATTTTACTACTCCTCAAATTGCCGAGCACACCTCCTATCTAGAACCCCCACATGTCATCCTCTGTTTCAGCAGGTACCAACTTCATGACTTGTGTCACATGTATGCCTTACTGGCAGTGGGCGAGGGGAGGGTGTCCGTCACTGCCAATGCGGACTTCCAGGTTTAGGGTCTTGACACGAGCCGAATGCGTCCATCTGCATCATCATGGCATTGCAAAAACCGAGGACGATGGCTGCGGACTATGCCGAAACAGAGACCGCTGAGCATTACTTCGTATTTTTGTTTTATTAAGGTACATGTTGTTCAAAATAATCTTAATTCTAGAAAAGGATGACTTGAATGAGGAAGTATAAAAAAAGAAAATCTCCCTAGTTGTACACCATTTGTTAGGTTGTCTTTATATTTTTGCCTACACACTTCATGTGTATCAGGTGCTTGGTGTCGGTGGACAGTATGAACCCTGCGCTATTTGAATTATGTGCTTCGATAAAGCAAACCGTCACAGACTATGAGCACCGCACTTTATGTATCAAGCACCACCTAAAGTCAAACAAGTTCTTAATAGTCTGACGATAATCTCTTAGGTTGTTCTGAATTCTGAGTGCGGGAATTGTATGTGTTGATTTGAACTGATATAATATTTTGGTGTTGATCAGATTTAATAGAAATGCCCTGATGAAGGACTAACCAGTCCGAAATGCATTGGCTGTGATTTGGCATCTGCAAATAAATTACATGAATTGTGAGAAATTCAAAGAACGAATTAATTTGATGCATTTGCTTAAGAGTACAGCAAACCCTGAGTGAATTGTTTATTAACTCATCTAAAAAATGTCTTAAACACATTTAAAGAAGCCACTCGGATGGTATTTAGGGAGTGAAACCCACACCGAAGGCTATTGAGCCTAGGTCTTTGTTTGCTAAGAGTTGGTAGATCTTTATAGCTTGTGTTTAGCCGAGGTAGCCACACAGACAGAAAATACTGCATTATGGGTCTCATGTGCTTCGTTAAGATGGACCTACATGCTAACTAAATGCTGGACTGTTCGTGCCACGGATAGGGAGAGAGAGACTTTAAGCACTGAAGTATGTGCTTCGTACCTAGTGTAGGAAGGCGGCGCGCAGGCGCAAATACACTGCACTATTTGTATCCTAGGCGTAATATGGGCAGACATACATACAGATTGGCCCAGCCTGATCCTTATCCTGCTAAAAGGACAATTCAAACTTAACTACATACTGAAGGCAAATCTCCCCCAACATCCCCAGACTTTAAACAGAAGCTTAAGATCTTTCATATCCTGTCTGTCGTCGCCTGAAAATGGCCCTTTTTGAAGCCCTGAAGGCGGCTCTATGCTTGGCGCTCGCGCCTCTTCTAAGGCCGGATGCAGTGGATGCATGAGGCATGTGTGGCATCTCGGCTGCTCCCATGAATCCTGCTGTGTCTGATGTTTTGAAAGAGGCCTTTATCCTTCTTGTTTTTCTTCATTTCTGAGTTTAGCGCGAAATTGCGGGCTCCCAGAATGGGTTCTGTGTGTGTTTTATTGGGATGAAACGAACACCGTGCGGAGAATGCTGGGACGTCTGGGGCATGCTGCCTTCTACATGGTTAACCCAAATAACACGCCTTTTAAAATACTGAATACATTAGCATTCGAAATTCTGAAGTGGTCACGGGTTCCTTCTCGAAGTCTGTTACTATATCTGGGTCGGCCCTTTGACATAATTCACTAGATTGTCTCTTTGTGTGATCCCTCTTTAGCCCCCCTCAGTCACATTCTGGTAGGGGTGGCGAAGGCTGATATGAAAGAAGCAATTCCTAGAAACTTTTCAATGGGAAAATTGAGTCCTAAACAAAGGATGCATAGGGCTGTGCATGAAACACGGCTCAGAGATAACTTGCCCATTGGTGTAACAATCCTCACCGCCAAATCAGGATAACCTCATCCCTAGACTTATTTGGAATTATGAGAGTTTCACCCTATCGGATTCTGAAATTCACAGCAAATCAGGAATGAAAAGTTTCAGCCAATCGGGGACAATTTGGTTCCCTGCTGTGCATGGGTGATCCAATCAGCTGGCTAGAACTGTACATCAACTCTGATTGGCTAGCATTCCAACCAAGCTTGGCTCATGTCAGCCCCTGCATGCCTATCGAAGAAAAAGGAGTCGAAACTCGTGAATCCTGCTCCATGTGTGGTGCAGAAAATCTGCAGTCTTCCATGCAGGTAAACGTGACACACTGAACTAGTGCTTTTTTCAGAAAAAGATGCATCTTGGTTCAGCCACTCACTAAACTTTCTAATTTATAATCTATAAAATGGCACTAACATGATCTACCTTTCAGTTTATAATTTACCATTTTCTACTCTAATTGTGTTTGTGTGCTTTGAAAGACATAAAAAAAAGAATTCTCCCACTAAGACTCTTGAAATCATTTTAGTTCTGTTGGAAAGAATGTTCCATTAAGCTTCATCAGTTCTGCATTCATTCATTCACTCATTGAAAGGTAGAAGTGTTTGTCTAAAACCTTTGGTTCTCTAGAGGTTTTCGACCACAACTCCCAGTAGCTCTTGCCAGCATTTGGTAAAGGATATTGGGAATCGTAGTTCAAAACATCTAGTGAAACACTTGCTGTAGACTCCTGGATGATAAGGGAGCCACTGTAACACAAGATTATTTACGAGACGTTAACTGGTGTCATTGACACTCTGATTACCCCTAGAGATAATTAGTTTGTTGGATCACGTGTAAAAGAGCCAACTACTCCTTCTGAGCCTCATTCTGAAGAATGCCTTTGAAAGGGCCGGATGTTGCATGTCCATGCAGCGCAAGGGATCTTCCATGCAGATTGTGATCCATCTCTGCACATGGCGGTAAAAGGAGCAGAAGCCCCGGCTTCCGTTTAGTGGGTTCTTCCTGTCTGCAAGAGCTGGCAGAGCGAGAAATTATATAAACTGACACATTTCAAAATGGTTTATTCGTTTTTTTATAACACTCCTAATACCATATCGGAGTTTGGTTTCTAAGCGTAGATCCGGAATTCAAACCTCTGTTGCTCTGCGTGGTTTTGCTTCCAAGACCAGCGCGTTGCCCCTGTGCTATCCTCTGTTCGGTTGAAATCTTTATTCAATTTCTAAAGATCTGCCTCTACCCTCTCTATCCCCATAGCACCCCGAGAAAAGCAGGTTAGAGGGGGGGCTACTAGAATAAGGGAAATCTCTGTGTCTGCTAGGGCGGTACTAGCCATTCTGGACACAAAAGCATCTCATCTGAGCGCAACGCAAGGTTGAGGAAGTGAAGAATGGCACTGCCCCTGGCCCGTCCTAAATCCTTGCAGCGGTCCTGAAAGGAGAGGAAGGTTGGCTGCTGGTAATGGGCTCACCCCATGGAAGATTAGCAGCTCATTGGAGTTGGGTCCAGATGTCTCATTATACCTGATTTAGAGAGCAATGTGCATGCAAACTAAATACCACAGAGTACTGCATAATTGCCTCATTCCAGCTGGGATATTCTAATCTAGTCATGGTTTTAACTTTGCATTCTGGAACTTGCAGTCCTGGGTTTATAATGGGGAAATCTGGGACGGCCAGTCACTGAACATGGACTATGTTGGCATGCCTTGTACAGAGCAAGCTGTTCTAGTATCTGCACACCTATAGAACACAGCAGGTGCAGATGAGGATGAATGTGGATCAGCACAGGCTGATGCACTTTGGACATTACATCTAGAGCAAGTGACACGCCAGCGGAACCTGAATGCGCAATGCCAGGTTGCAGCTTTTGAAAGCTGTCGTGCAGTCACGTGCAGTGAAAGGGCCGTGGGAAGAAGTGCCTGTGAAACATGTATTTTTCCTTTGCACAGGGCTGGATCCAATGATGTAGCATTCAGGCCTTTGTGATTAGAACATGAGGCATATATGTGAATTGAAAATGGCTAGCAGAAGTGCCAGGAAAGATGTTTTGGAAAACGTGACTTCAATTGACAGATGTCACCAATTGGGGTTACGCCACTTGGAGAAAAGATGTGGGGGAGTTGAGGTATTTGATTAGCTTCTGTAAGTGTTTAAATGGATCGTACCAGGAGTTGTCAAAGCCCTTTCCTGCCATGGAATAGCCCATAGCGTGGCCAGGTGTTTGATCCTCTTCTGAGTAAGCATCCAGGGAGCATAGGATACAGAACACAGGTAAGTGGTCTTAATGGCTAAGCCTAGGTTTAGGGTGCGGCCACATCTGCTGCCTCAGTACTGGTAAAACAAGGGTGTGCATCCTCTGGGAAAGGTGCCTATTGACTTTGGCAGGAGTGGGAAGGACCAAATGGGAGGAAATTAATAATAGAGGCGATTAGAGCGGATCTGCTAATAGCTTTCCCCGTTCTTGCCAGTGTGGAGGCACCAGCGTTTGAGGCTGACTCGGCGAGTTGAATGGCTGATTACCCAAATTAGACTTTAAACAAATATCTCAAACAAAACCTTGTACAGATGGATGGGAAAGGGAAACCCTGGTTTTTGCTTCAGAGCTCAAAACCTGGAAGACATTAATTTTGATCAACTTGCGTGACAGAGGTTTGATCAAATGAGTTTGCTCCAAATTGAACCTGGTCCTTGGTTCATGTTTTGCATCTGGACAAGAAAATGTGTAATTGAGGAAATGGATTTTGTTCCACTTGTTAAATGTGAAACATGTGTTGAGTGTTAGCCAAAACTATGCTGGCCAGGTTCTTCATAGGGAAGCAGCCAAGAGTGAAAAAGCCCCAGTGTAGACCTCTTTATATGCTATGGAATCCCTTGCGTGAATTCCATAAAAATAGTTAACCCAAACAAAATGGGAATTAATTCATTAGAGCGTCGTTTTTCAGAAAATAAAGACTTTAAATTCTGAAGATGAAAGTTTTTGTTGGCCTCCTCTTATCATGAATACTGAAGCAAGTTGGGGACACTAGCCTTTGGGGGGAGACCTGCACCAACAGGGATACGACCACTGAAAGATTGAGGTGAAACATCTGGTGTTTTTTTTTTTTTTATGGATAAAAAAATTCAAAAAATACTTTTCTTATTGCTCTTCACTGGGAAGTACCCCAATATCAGTAGAGGTTTAAAGATCGTCCTACCTGCTTTTGTAAAATCTCTGGATGCACTGGTGTTTTATCAGAAATATTCTGCAAATGTATGTGGTCCATTTGGTAGTGTTGGATGTATCCAATCCCTGCAGGCTCGCCTTTGGTATTGTGTCCATTCTTGAACAAACCGTGAAATGATGTAGCATTAATCAGCCATTAATTTAATAACAAATCTTAGCCCTGGGAGTTTGACACTTCCAACCAAAACAAATTGTCTATTCCTCGCTCGACCTGTACATTTATCACACCTTGAACACACACCAGGAGTCCTCTTTGTGCCGTCTGTAGATGGTCACAGTATGTCTAATCTTATTTGTCTGTGGTCCCATGTCATGTGTGACACCATTTTTTAATGTTCTATATTTGGAAGGCACCGAAAGCCTGTGGGCATCGGGGCACCCATAACACTCGCAGGGCAGGATGGCCATCAAGGAACAGGACCAAAGGGGAGCGTACAATCGGGGGCGGGGGGTGGAATCACTTGAAAAGATACATTTTCAAATCTTTTCTTAAGTTCCTTGTGCATCTTTCGACCTCAAGGTAATGGGGAGAGTCTTCCAAAAGATTGCCAAGTCCATTAGTACGTCTATGACCAGGGCAGATAATCTGCGTCTTTCCACCCGAGCACAGATTTCTTGGTGGGCAATATTGTGGAATGGATGATTTTAGATAAGCAGGGGCGTGTCCAGACATACATTTGAGAACCATATTTCCTGTCTTAAACCGGATTTGTTCCTTGACAGGAAGCCAGTGAAGGTTATGTCGATGATTGGAGATGTTGGCACGCCTAGCAACCTTTTTCACTATACGTACAGCATCGTTTTGCAGATCGTTTTGCAGTACCTGACATTTTTTTAGGCATGAGTTTGAGGCACCAATCAATAGGGAGTTAGAATTATCTAACCTCGAGTCATGGTGGCACTGTTCTCTTCCAAAATGTACGGACAAATGTTTGAGAAGGTGCAGCTGGTAATTACAATTTCGGATCAGCTGATTGACATGTGCCTCAGAACTCAGTGGCCTCCAGCTGAAAACCAAGCGTTTTCGCCTTAGTTTGAACCTGGATGGTGTTGTCTCCGATTGTAAAACTCCTGAAAACCGGATTGAGTTTCGTCCGTGCCTGCCTGTAGTCAAAAACCAGAATCTTCCCTTTTGTAAACTTTATGAAGCGAACTGAAAAAAGTCATAAACTCATTAACTTTGCACAGTTCTTTAAAAAATATTTATCGAGTGCCTCATTTATGCCCCATTTGGTTTCCTTTTGTCAGTGCAGAAAGGCAACTTTCAAAGATTTGAAAGTTATTATAGTGTGTAAAGTATGGCTTCTAGTTGTGGAGCCTCACAAGTATTTCTACACATGCTGCTGGTGCATTTATTTTCCTTCAACATCTGCTGGAGTCCCTACCTCCACTCCTTGTGGACAGATTGGGACTTGTACAAATCCAGTTACTATTTTCTCGTCAGTTTCTGTTCAGACTTGAAGAACCGAAGTTGGTACAATACCCAGCTTTTCATTTTTTTTTATTTAACCCAAAAATGTTCCTCCATTTGTTTATCATGGAAATAGTTTCTTCCCAAAACCTTAAGCATTGAAGTAGCTTGACTTCCCAAAATATGCAGTGACTTTCAAATGAAGAATAAGCTTGGAATGTTATGACTTACTTTTCTAAATTGTCAACTGAAGCAATCTAAATCCGCCTCCTACTCGTTCAGATGTGTCGGAGCACCTGGAGACCATGCAAAGGGCAGCTGTGCATTGTACAAATCCCCGTAGCATTACATAATCTGAAAGTGATCTTCAGTAAAAGACCTTTTGTTAAGGTAGACCAATTGGGAGAAACACAACCATACAATTTGATCGGTCTGGGAAGTGGCGGGAATCTTAACTGAGTCCACCCCATAGAGGTTACCCCTGACTTGATTTCCTTGTTGATCCCTGCTGTGGTCAGACGTGTGTGCTCATGGCCGAAGCAACAAGGTGGACTCTGAGTTAAGACACTGATCACTTCCTACGTTCACCAAATTTTCTTTTTTTCAGTGATACATTTGTCTACCGTAATGAGTTTTAATGTTCTATCACTGAATTTCAAGGGTTTTGTTATGGAGTATCTTATCCCAGGCCCATTAGCCTTGGACTTCGTCCATGGACACTGTCCACTCTGCATTAGGTAGGATTAAACTGTATGCCACCAGCCATGGTCCATATCCCACTCAGTAATCCAGGTACCGCTGGCCATGGCCACTGTCCACTTTGCAACAATTGGGGCAAAGACTGTGGCTCATATACCCTGCATTAGTCAATAACTAGGACCCAATGGCCATGGTATTTGACCACTGTCCACATTGCAAAATTTAGGCTGGAAGGCCACGGCCAGTGCTTAGCCTCGGATGTGTCCCTTATCCCCTCCACGGTATATAACCTGGTCCCACTGTCCATGGCACGATTGGGCTAAAAGAAAAGTCCAGCTGGATCTCTTTTCCCCTTCTTTTATTCCAGTGGTATTTCCCCCTGGACGTATTCTGCAGAAACATGACCACGATCACCATGGTGCTATGGTACAGTATTTTCTGATTACTGCTTTAGTGTCTGTCTTTCTTTCCACACACTGCTCTGTTCCGATATCTATATATTGGATTGGAGCGGGCAGAGAAATTGGTGTCCTGAAGGAGCGAACCCTACCTGCGATGAAGTGCCAGATTAGGCTGGGAAGCCATGCAGAATCGAGGAGTCGCAATGAGCAGCCAAGAGATGACACATAGTCGATATGTAATCTGTTGGCTGGAGCAAGAGCCAGCCAAGCACCAGGTAATAAATGAGAAAAAGACACAACTGGTGGGTGCCGAGGGTGAAGGAGGCATCCTGGATGCTGGCACCATGGGGTGCAGCCAGATCACTGGCGTAACGGAGGACCCCACAGTGTAGGGGGGGGTGGCATGTTGCCCTTGGCCAGCGGTGGGGCCCACTGGGTCGTGGGTGGGGGCTCAGCAGGGCTTGCAGGGGGGCCCTGCACATTTTGTGTTACGCCACTGAGCCAGAAAGTTTCCTATTTTGCAGGCGTGTGCAAGAGACCAGACGGGTGGATTGAAGGCCATAAGGAGATCCAGGAGGTTAGAGCAGGTTTGAGGGTGGCAGCTGTGCTGAGACTAGGAACTGAGGAAACGGCTTTGGGAAGGAAAGGAGATGCCCAATGAAAAACTAGATAGCCATAACCGCTGAATGAAAGCTCCAGAGTTGGAAGTCGGTGAGCCTCCTAAAAACTAGAGGGGCAACTAAAGGGAGAAATGCTGAATTCTGGGAACATATAGGAACATGCTCTAATGCAATTGAAGAAAACACTTACTAGAAACTTGAATTCTGGTGCTTGGAGAAAAAGCTCCAAGTGAAATTGAATTCTATAAAGGGAGAGACATTGACTCTGGGAATTTGGGGGCCGAGCGCCAGAGCAGTAGGAGAAATGAAACCCTGTGAGAAGTACGGAATCCTGAAACTTTGAGGCAAAGTTCCAAGTGATGTTTGAAAAAACCCATTAATGTGACACCAATACCCTGAATTTGCACTCGGTCTCTGCATCCGACTGAGAATGGGACGGAGGGAAGATGCTGTGAATTCTGGGACTTGGTATCGATGCTCACACCCGTTGGTTGAGAGATTGAGATTCCACTCTGAGGCCTGGATCGCAGATCTTCTTGTGCATCACCGAGAACGTCTATGGCCAACTATCGGGCAAGGATTAGAGCGCCGAACACATCTAATCCACCACCAAGTAAAGCGAACTGTATAACTTGTGATGTTAATCTTTCACCTTAACGTTGCAGCTGAACTTGGCAGGCAGAATTTAAACTAGTCTCACTGGTAACTCTTGGCAGCCTTTTCAAATGAGGCATCCAACAGAAGACCTGCTGACCAAAAACTATCCCCATTCTGTCCAACGGCCAGAGAGCGCCCCGCCATCGCAGAACCTCTCCTGCTAGAGAAATGGATGTTTCAAGGAACCAAAGAAATGGTGTGTAGGAACACTTTACTTGGGACACCCCTTAGGCAGGTGGCACCACCATTAATCCCAGTGCATTTAGCACTTGCGTTTCTGGAGAGAACAATGGGGTTTGTGGTGAAGGGGAATACAAAGATGCTTTATGGCATGCAGCTGGCACACAAGGTGTAGTTGCCCACTACACTGCTTATGCTTGCCCGGGCCCCACCGTCCATTTGTCCACTCTGCTGGCACTTTACAAACCTCTCTCACTCCCATACACCACTGTGTAGGTAGGGTGTCCACCCTTTTTGATAAAGTAATACCAGTTATTTGTTGGCACTCAACTTCTGGAAGGGCTGGCTACTGAACCCCTATAAATTCTACTGATCCTCTTCGCCAAAGAACGTCTTGCATACCGGGCCGGCCTTGGGGCAGTGCGGGCCGGGCAACCGCCTGGGGTGCCATGCCCCCCAGGGAGCCATTGGCCCCCTGCCACAACAGCTCGGAGTCTTTCAAGGTCTCCCCGAGCTGGCGTAGTGTGAGAAGGCGCAGTAGGTGCCCTGTTAAATGCACCCGTGGCGGCTGCGCACATTTAATAACAATTGGGTGCTGAGTTTCACCTCAGCAACCTATTCAGATGATTTGCTCCCTGCTCCGATGCGGGAGCGAGGCGGTTTTCATTGGAATAGGGCGCTCATGCATTAGCATGCATGAGCGTCCTATTCCAGTGAACTCCCTGGCAGGTGCCGGAGCGGGGAGTTCGAAAAAAAAGGTGGCGCTCCTGCACCCCACCCCCTCGCGCAGGGACAGGGGGTGCAAATTCGCTAAGGCCGATGCTGCTTGCCTAGTTCGCTTTCTTATTGTAGAAGATGGCGATGATAAGCTGTTAGAAAATACAAGTAGAAAACACTCCAAAGGTTTTTTTCTATTTCAGCTTTTTTGGTATGAAGCTTAAATGCCGATTTTTTTTTTTCCCCAATCTTTGTACTTCCCTCCACATAAAAAACACCTGTCACTCACTGCAGCAAAACAACAGCCAATTTACAACCCTGTGTGCAGGAAATCTGGAGCTTGTGAGTAACTCTGCCACGCAGGTTTCTTTGAGTATGCAAATAGTATCAATGTTGGGCAATATCGGAAATACTGCCCGTTTTTACCAGCCATACTCACTGAGTAGAAGGGTATTCATTCGTGGTCTGTAGGCCCCACCCTCTCAAGGGCTACACGCGGAAGCCGCATGCAAAAGGCTGGCTCCTGCACATAGGCCTTTAGGGGGCGTGGCCTGGGTGGGAGCAGGACGAGTGCACGGCCTGTGAGCCGGAGTGCAGCAGGCAAGTGGGGTGTGGGCCGTGCAGTGGCCGCCGGTTGATTGGGGGGGGGGGGGGGTTAAATGGGCCCCTCCCCTCCCCCCCAGAAAGGGACTGAGAGAGGGTCAGTTAGGCAGACCCAGTGGACGCAGACCTTTCAGTCTGGAATGCGTAACCTGGAGTATTTCCTGCGGGAATAATTTAATTTTGAAAATACCAGACGGTGAGGTAGTTGCCATAATTTTGTCTGGCACAAATGGTGGAGTAAACACATGCATGTCGCCCTCTGCCTGCATAAGCGGCCTTATATGCCTGCATTATTGGGCGTTCTGTGATTTCTCTGCCGAACAGAACTGCTGCTTTCCCATATGCTTTTCAATCCTTCAATGAGAGATGTATGTGTGTTTGTTTTATTTGTAACACGCACCCAGGGGTATCGGGGGCGCGGGGACAAGAACATTTTAAGCTTACATAGTTACATATTACAGTACATGAAAATTGTTAACTTGAATGGAAACGCATCTTTTAATTCTTAGAACGTGAATTAATAGCGCGAGCAGCGGCGAAGTCCTAATGCCTGCAGCCCTCTCGTGGTGCCGCGTGCAGTAATGCTGAAACCGCATGTGGTATCGCGCATAGGAAGAATGCCAAGGCATTGTGTGAGACCTTACGGGGGAAGGGAAAGGAGGGACGACGGGCCAGGTTATTAGGGTACAATACCCGCTGTAATCCGCCTCCATGCTGAGGCTGCGTGGCGACGACTGCCGAGGAGCGCGCCAGCTAATAACTGTTAAGTGGCTTTAATTAGATGTGAAAGAAAGGACGGTGCACAGCAGGCTCTGGGCACGAGCCCAGATGGCTCGTGGGCATTTCCTTTGCCACCGAGCTCACCAGGGTGCTCGCATATACAAACACCTCCAGCCTTCCTGAGGCATTTGGCAAAGTGCAGTGCCTCCACCCCCCTGAGGAGTGCATGCCATTGGCTGATAAACACTCTCTCAAGACATGAAGCTCATTTATCATTCAGGTGGAAAACTAAACGGAAGCAATTTGGGAAACATTAAAATATGGAGACACTCTTTGCCGAGAGCTGCGATAAATCGGCGGGTGTCCGTAGAACACGGAAGATATTTCTGACTTCTCCTTAAACTCGATGCTTCACACTGCAGCGCTGACTGGCGCATGGCAATTGTGAATACGACCTGGGGCCTGATTACAGGAGCAAAGCGTGGGGCACATATGCAGTTTGCGCATGTGCAATTGCATGCCATCAGCCCTAGTGCACGTGGGATTTGCTTGAGCGCTATTCAATTGCGCATGCACAATTGCCATTTGTGTTCGGTTGTTTATCAGTTATCTAGCCCCATGTGCTCCAGCTAGAACTATGCATGCGTTTGTATGTTTTTATCTAGTGCTGTCGTACTGCCTTCTAGCGCCTTCTGAGCGCGTTAAGACATTTTTGCAATGTAAAAAAAAAAAAAAGCAGCTTCGCACCGCTGCAGTGAAGAAGGCACTGGACATCCCCCAAAGACACTGATGGGCACGTGGCCTGGTCTGCGTACCTTAGGAAGTAGGGGCACACTACTGCCGCAATGAGACCTAGAAACCAGATCACCATGGGACTACGCACTCAAACTAGATGCAAAAAGGTCACATGGAAGAAAACGACTATCCGGTGCCTGTAGTGGCCTGCGGCATCGAGCCGTGTCCTGGCAGGGGGTTGGCGACTCAATTGGAGGCCTCACCTGGCTCACCTGGCTGCCTGTGAGGCCACGCCCCCGTAAGAGCCCTGGCTCGATTTTGCAGAAGGGCTGGGGGCGTGGCCTATCTGCCAGCATTCATGTCAAGTAAGTGTTGCCCTGGCTTTTCATTGCGGTGCTGATTCACGGCCATGCACCCCTTTAACTAGAGATTGGGGGCGGGGGCGAAGGGGTCATCACCCCGTCACCTGGGGTGCAGTGTAAGGAGTCCTGCATCTTTAAAGAAAGGGGTGTCTACAGTCTGGCAGTGGTCGGCGACACAATCAAAAAGCAAGTTTATTTTTTGTAAAGGCTGAAACTCTCAGGCTTTACCAAAAAAAAGACTCACCTTTTTACTGAGTCGCCGACCCCCTGCCAGTCACCCCTTTAATTAAAGATGCAGGAATCATAACCCCTGCATCTTTGATGAAAGCAGGGGCACAGATTTCAGGTTTTCCTGGGGTGGGTTTGGTTTAAGGTTGTTGCCAGCGACCGACGCAACAAAAAAAAGGCCTTTCCTGGTGGGGCTGCCTGAGCCCTGGAGCCCCCGTGTACTCGGCACCCCGGTAAGAAAGGGGTGGATGGCAGCGGAGCTAGTGATGCTTTTTTTGTCTAAGCTGCTTGAGGGCTTCATTCTTTTTTAAAAAAAAAAGCCTTGCAGTGCAGCTGCCTGGTGGGATGGGGTTAGCAGGGGCCTTTAGGGGGCCCCTGCAGGGCCACGTCTCAGACCGAATTTTCAGAGCCTGCCAGGGTTCGGCCCTGGCTAGCCCCGGCCCACTGAAACCCTGCTACTATCCATATTGTCTCAAAACTGTGGACCAACCAAATGACAGATCAATGACTGAATAGGAACCTCGTGAAATGTTGAAAAGCCAGGAGGGTGCCTTCCTGAGCTAATCAATAGATCTTTAAAGGTGCACTTGATCATGTTGGATTTAAATGGACACAGAACTACAGGCACCCGCAGAGTGAGGCTATTGCATGAAAGATGCCCTCTGCCCTGCACAAACATTTCTATTCCCCTCGCCCCCCCTCTCCCTCTCACAATAACCTCCCCCTTTCCCTACCTTCCTTACTCCATGACCCATCCCTGAGAAAGCCATGCAGCTCTGACGTGACACTAGTTTGCATGTGTGGAAAACTCCACCACATAAATACATAATTCTAGAATTAAGATAAATCCTGGGGTAACGGGGAGGGGGGAGATTGAACGTCAGGACTACTTTACCCTGATTATGGCAGTGGAGGAGCAGACGGAGGAGAAGGGTGAGACCGGGGGAGTTTGCATGGAAATCAGTTGCAGGGGGCCCAAAGTGGACAAGGAGGAAGGTGCTATTACTACAGGATCAGATTTTGCCTAGTCCTAACCATGAAAAATTCTCCCTTAGCTGAAAGCAGAGAACGTCTGAATGCCTCTGTGGAGGTGTTGCCCAGGTCTTGCTTCTCTGGACCACTTGTGTCCTTTGCCACCAGGTCAGATGGTGAACACCTGCCAGCCAACCCCCCACCTCAGACTGGCTGAAGGTGCAGATTGACTAATACCTAAAGCAGCCTGCTGCAAAGGATAGCTCAGATGAGGTGTCCAGCAATGGACGCTCATGCTTCCCCCCCCCCCCCCCCTCAGTCCTCCTGAGATGAAGGTGTATGGTAGATGAGGCTACCTGCAAGTACATGCGAGTGGGACACCGCCCTGATTCCCAGATACGAGAACATGATCCTGAGGTGGTACAGCCATATCCTCAGCGATGATCCATAGTGGACGATAGGGACGTCCAAGCCCAATGACATCACCTGTAAGATTTCTCTGTTAGTACTGGTAAGTCAAATGTCATACACTTAGGGCCTCATTACGACCAAGGCGGAAGACCATGGTGCTAATAGCACCATGGTCCATGCCGGTAACTTACCGACTCTGCCATGGAGAAAGGGGGAATTACCCTATTACAAGGTTGGCGGTGCGGTAATTCCCCCTTCCTCCATGGCCCTTCCCCATTCCCATTAGGGCTCAATGGGAATGGGGAAGGCGCTAAGTACGGTACCGCAAATTGCGGTACCGTACTTAGCACCAAGATCCCTTTGTGGATCCCTATTTTAACGGCTGGTGTAGACCAGCCGTTAAGGTCGGGTCCCGCAAAGGGACCTCGTAATCGGGCACTAATGGGTTAACGGCGCCGCAGCCTTTTACGGCGCCGTTAACCCATTAGCGCCAGGGTCGTAATGAGGCCCTTAGACTCTCTCCGAACACCCCAGACTCTTGACCTTCTTTAAGTCGCATTACCTCAAACTAGAGCCTGGGTTCACTCTAGGGATCATATGGTTCTTGGTAACCCATCCAACTCCGCCTACATAGGGGGAATACGGATATATGGCTGGCTACTCGGTCTCATATGATCTTTTCATCCACATCTCATAAAACGGAGAGCTTGGAAAACAGAACCTGGGACTAGACTGAATGATCTTGGTGACAATGTGGGCTGCTGGTCCCCCGAGCACCCCTGCATTGGTGCCCTCAGACAAGACTCTGGAGGGGAGATGGTGAGCCAAGCTGCACCGTAGACCTATTGCATGCCTTAACAAGTCTTACTGTCCGCAGTCACATGCTGCCTCTGGGATCTCTGCAAACGTTTCATCTTTAAAGTGCAGACCGGGCTCCCCACCTGGAACTACCTATCTGCCGGCTTAAGGATGTTTGGTGATGCATCACAGTAGTCCATCATCCCTGCATTGAGCCACCTGTGGAACGAGGGACCTTGTCCACAATAGGGCCCATGCCATCGTCCCATCCTCAGCATGCCCACTCAACCACAGGTGGCTCAACTTCAGAGGTGCTTGCTTGTCGTTTCAATCAATGGTTTTTCTATGCTCTGGATTTGTGCAGTGCCGGTTCAAGCAAGGCAGTCCTTAGTTGTGTGAGGCACGCTGTACCCACTGTCTTGCACGACAGCACTTGTTAAGTTGCAGTTCTAAGGGTTGATTACCGCTGGAGATGGCTATGGGCTCAAGACTGGCCCTTCTCGTGGTCTTTGAGAGGCACCCCCACTTCGGCACCCAGTAAGGATTCTAGGTTTAATCCCGATCACCATTTACTGTGACGCTCCCATGCGGCTCTGCATGAATGAGGCGGCTTCCATGTGCATGGCTCTATTCTTTCATCCAGGGCTGGGAGGATAGCTTGGGAGCAACACGCTTGTCTTGGAAGCAAGACCAAGCAGAGCAGCACAGGTTCAAAGCACGGTCCTGCGCTTAAAGACTGGTCTCCGTTTTGATGCATGTAATAAAAGATTAAACAAAATGCGTTCCCACCTTTTATTGGATTTACTGAAAATGTAATGCTTGGATATTGGTGCCATTAGCTTTGGAAGTCCCAGAGACGACTTTGTTAGATGGCAGTCTCTCGATAAAAGAGAAACAAAGACATTTCCACACAGAGCTGAACATCACTTTTACATTGAAGAAACAAAAAAGACAAGGGACTCTGCCACTTTAAACTCAGTTGGCCGCAGGAAAAAGCGTGCAAGGAATTCAGTCCTGCATTGACCATTTATCATGTGAAAAACCTTACTGTGCAGAGAATGTGTGAAAAGGCATATCTCAAACTATGTGCCTTTTTGAATCTGACATTTTAGAATTTCTCAACAATAGCATTACTTTTTTTATACTAGTTTCCACTTATTGTTGTGCTCTAGTACCTTGAAGCCTCTAATGTGCTAGATGGAAATACCAATCATGATCTCAGACCCAAATAATCGGACGGACTCAATGGCAAAGTACTACTTCATTATCAGCTCAAATAAAGTAGCACAATCTGCGGCGAACAAACTGTAGTTCACGCACTCACACTTCAATCTTGATTACCTCAATGTACATCATTTATGACATCATCCGACCTGGCAAACTGTAAAACCTATTGAAGGGGGAGAGATTGCTTAAGGGAACATATGTACCTATATGTCATATAAGTATTAGTAATATCACTGGATGTCCCTTTAATAGGCATGCCTTAAACCACCTCTAAATGCGTATAATCCAGATTATAGCAGAATAACAGTGGGTTGGCCTGTGCAACACTGTATAGCATGTTGCTACAATAGGCCCTCTGATTGGTTGGCATTCTCTCCCAACCTTGGACGTTCGGGCTTGTTAGCAGCACGTAAGCATAACAAAACTGGTCCATCATCTTTCATCAGTCAGGCCCCAAGCCAAGGCTTCTTCTTTATAGTTGACCTTGCAGCCTGTTCTCTGTTCTGGGACTTAAGGGCGTAGAGGTACACCATTATCTTTGCCGGGCTTAACAAATAGCCCTTGTTTTCGACTTCTGAGTCACGTGTGAGGAGACAATGTTTTGTCAATTTTGTCCTTTTATTTACTGCTATTTGATTTAATTAAGATGAGTGTCATTACTCTTCTTGGCCTCTGGAGACTTGCTCACTCCACCTTGCATATGCCTTTTGCATCTTTGATTGTCCAATACTTGGCGCTTGCAGATGTTTTCTTCTTTGCTTAATCTAAGAGAAATATGCCCTACATACATGGCCTATCCTCTTGACTCCCTTTGTGCCTTGCAATTATCCCTTGAAGTGGCATCCTTAATCGCAGGCCAATAGACTCCTCTGTGTTCCTCACACAAAGCTGTTTTTCCATCATCTTCTGATTCTGCAGCCCTGGTCTGTCTCTGAGGTAGCCTGATTAATTTCAACAGAATTTTGACGTCCATCTTTTTCTCATGGCCGCCTTGGCCACATTTTGTTTTCTACAGCAAACTTCTATATGTCTGTTACCTTGCATTTCTGTGTATATACATTTACCTAATCTGTTCTCGCTTATTTCTTTGCATATGATTTCTTCATATTCGATTACATGCTTCTCTAACTCAAGTTACATCTTTATCCTTTAAGTATTTGCATATCGTTTCAGTGCTTCTTTGTTTGTTTCTTTCTTTCATGACTTCACGCTGCCCTTGTCAGATTTCACTTCTAGCTCTTGGATGTCCAATGGGGTGTGCAGACATCCTTTTGTCTCTTTCAGTGTGAGGGCACACTTGATATTTGTGAGTGAATATTTTCTCTCATACACTTGATGTGGTAGTGGGATGATACCCGGTGTCCCACCTAGGGCTCTTCTCTTACTATTCCAATATGATGGAGGTGAGAGGGCAGTAGCTAGGGATGACATGCCCACCTAGTCCTCTACATTTCCCCCCTCTGGTCGAGTCCCAGACGACCTCCTCTTCAATCTTCATTATTTTCTCTTCACACTGTGGCTCCTTTGGGATCCATATCTTCATCATCCTTCTTAGTTGACCTGCATTCTTTATAAATTTATCCACACTCCAGGTCATGTAACAGCACTCATTAGATGGTGAACAAAATACCCAACATCCTACATATTTCTTGTGATCCTTAGGGTAACAGAACTTTTTCCTGGTGGTACCAGGGGACTCCTTTATATGTTCTCATGGGTGCTGCTCTCATTTTGCATGTATTCACCAGTTTCAGCATCTATAGCAATCATTATCTTCATCCTAATGGCTTTCTTAGCGGTCTTCTTGCATTTTCCTATATTAATCCTTATAAGATGGAAACCTAGCAATACCAACACTAGTATTGCTCCAAGTAACTTGAAGGCATTTGCCAGCCAGGTTGGAATCCATGAAAACGGAGAGGAAAAAAAATCATTGTCTTCTGGCTCATCAGCTTCACCCTCCATCTTCGTATGCAGGATTGTCGGTTCTTCCTTGATTGCATTAAATAATTTTATTGTCGCGTTCATAGTTTGTAGCAGCTCCAATACAGTGATAAGTAACCACTTTCCGTTCACTGCAGTCTGGAGTCCTGGCATTAATGTAGATGTAAATATCAATGCTGTCTTGCTGAATAATCTATTCTCTGCTGGAATATTGTCATAGGCTGCTATTGACTTTGATGAGAAATAATTCTCCGTCTTCAGCCGACAGAAGTTGGACGGCCTCTTGTTTCTCTTGCACTCATTTATTTTTGAAACTCTTCAATATGAAGGTCACTTTGGGGAATCACTAATGCAGGAACATGTATGATCACAATAGAACATATTCCTTCCCAATTCTTGGGCAACTGCATAGAAGTTCTGGATCCACAAGCCCAATACCGTTGAAGTAGCACGGCAGTTGCTACATTCATTCCTGGTACTTCAAGTACCTGCATACACACTTTATTTTCTCCCACTAGAAACAGGCCTTTGTTCCTGAAGCATGTTGTCACATTATTTAGTGGTATTATGGACACTGGTCGTGCTTCATTGTCAACCCATATTAGTAGCTTAGAATACTTGGCCCATGATTTTAGGCACATGTCATTTACTATTTGCACTATGCTTACAGGTTCCTCCTTCAATAGGTGTGTGGTGCAAGATACCATTCCTTCTTCCCATCCTGTATTGGTGGCAACTCGTCCATATACTGCTGCAATAGCCTTTTCCTTAATCTATCCTCCTCTTCTCTTCGATCCCTCCAGCTAAGGCAGAATAGGGCTGCAAGACCTATCCTTGGCCTCAAGCCCAGGGACCTCATCTCTCCAGCCCTAAAAACTCTCCACTGGCTGCCAGTTGCTGCAAGGATCAAATTCAAATCCCTCTGCATCATCCATAAGGCTGTCTGGGGCCGGGGACCTCGCATTCTACAACTTGCTCTCACTAAATGCTCTCCCTCCAGATCTTTATGCTCCTCAGGCACCAACTTTCTGTTTGTCAAATGTTTCGCTAAACAGCAAGCCGGTGGCCGATCTCTATCCTCTGCAGGCTCCCTCCTATGGAACAGCCTCCCCCTTCCTCTTCGCCTTGAGCCGGATCTCCTCATATTCAGGAAGTTCTTCAAGACTTTCCTTTTCACCTCCTACTTCCCTTCGTCCCTTCTCTGCTGCACCCACAGATGCTGAGATTGGTGACCAGGGCCCTTATGTGTCCTCTGAGGCCCTGGCCATCCACACCCAATCGCCTTCAACCTCCACCCGCTCCCAGCACTTGCCTTGGCACCCACTGGCAATTGCCACCACAGGCCTGCACTTATTTCTTGGCAGATGACCACTCACCTCAGCACGTACAGCTGCTCACTCCCTAGCACTGCCCTCCTGGGACACCTAGCACCCCCCACTCACTCATCCTTGCTCTCTCTGCACTTGCACGTTCTGAATGCTCACAAGGCCTTGTAGGGTCGCCTCTATCTTTCATTGTTATATTCCGATTTCATTCCCATGATCCCTCCCTGTTGCCCTGTGGGCGCTTTGAAATACCATTTACTTGATTTACAAGCGCCTTACAAACGCGCAATAAAATAGAAATACCAATAGCTGAGGTCTTTCCCAGCATCCCGATAGTCCTTATTTTTCCAGTATGTCTGAACAATCCATATTCTTCATTTCAACAACCTTTATTTGCTCTCCAGTCAGGGATGGATATACAAGCATCTTGCTTATCCAGCCTATCTGTTTCCTTTTTTTCTGTTATCACATACGCATCTTCATATGGAAATGTTCTTCTTGATCACCACCATAGTGTTGCCAATCTTCCTTCGAATTGTCCTTTGGTTGTGCATGCTGCTAAATGGCTGAGGCACATCACATCGTGTGCAGGTATTTCTTTTGCAATGAATGTTCTGGCTGTATTCATGGCATAGGGGATGAGAACATGCGTAGGAGCTTCCATCTAATGTTCTCTCGCACCTTCTTCATTTACTGATACCACATGTTCTTTAAATGGGTCGAATTATCACGATATGTATTTATAATTTCATTAATTTCACCAGCATCTTTTAAGTTGAACAAGTTGTTCAGTAAACTCGTGGAAGATGCTACTTCTGCTTTTGTTAGGAATCATAAGAAATGTTTCATTGTCAACCATTATATCGACATATTTAAGCATTATGTGTCTAAATGCCATAATAATAATGAAGAAATGACAAATCATAATGCATAATGAAATCACAATTACTATTCTGGAAAAACGAATAGATTTTCCTGATGGTAGAAAGTTTCATATTTTAAAACCATTCCCATCTCGTTTTAATTAAATATGCACATTTATTTTTATTTTTTTGGTAACTTGTACTTATCAAAAATTGCAAGATAATGGCGATAATTCTGAAAATGACTGTTTTTAGGATTACATGTCATCTTATCAGAGCGGGGGCAAGACTGCAATTTATAGGTAAAAACGGCATACAAAAATGTGTCTTAATGTTATTATGACTGGCAGCATAGAAGATGCACTGTTCTTTTTCTTTGGATCTGGCACTTCAATACATTGGGCCTCATTACGACCCTGTCGGTACGGGGTTAATGGCGCCGTAAAAGGTGCCGGCGCCATTAACCCCGTACCGCCTCATTATGAGGTCCCCTGGCGGGACCTGGTAAGTAACGCCTGGTCAAACCAGGCGTCCTTACCAGGTCCCGCGAGGGGAAGAGGGAGCAAACAACGGGCCAACTCGTAATGGCCCGTTGTTTGCTCCCTCTCCCATTCAGCCCTATGGGGGCTGAAATGGGAATGGGGAAGGACCGGGTCCGGGTCCTTGGAGGGAGGAATTACCGGGCCTTCCGAACTCGAAATGGCCCGGTAATTCCTCATTCCGTGGACCCGGACGCGATTTCGGCAGCAGCCATGCCGCCAATAGCGGCATGGCTACCGCCGAGGTCGTAATGAGGGCCATTGTCTCTTGTTCCTATCTTAAATAGTTCCAGGGTAGCTGCAAGTTCATTCATTCCTTATTAGATTTAAGACATGTCAATGTTTATTCCAAAGTGTGTTTATACTCCATAAATTCTTTATCTTTGCTCTTAGTAACCGATCTGGTCTGCATGCGTGGAACTTCTTCTCTTGCCTTACTGTCAGCAGATGCAGGAGGAGTCAAGATCTCCTTTGTGCAGTTTGATGTCATGCAGGTGCAGCCAGGCTTGTCCTCTTTGTAGCTTGACAACTGTGGAAGTAACCTCTTCCACTTCGTATGGTCCCTCAAAACTGGGTTTATTCCAATTTTGTCCCAGCACCTGGTCCCCTGGATATATAAAAGTTTGCTTCAATAGATTGTCAGAACCAATTGGTTGACTGTCTTCTTCAATCCTCTTTGACCCCTCCCTCCGGGTTCTTTATCTGTTGGGAAATGAGAGACACTAGTTGCCAAATAATCATGCATCTCATCACCTAATGTCTTCTCTACACTGTGGGCATCAGTTTCTAACCTAGTAGGAGGAGCAAGAGTTATTCTCATACAGCAAACAGTCACTGACCCATGAGGAGTTAGGTGATAATCTGAGATAGGCTGATTTCATAGTGCATATAATGCAAGGGGTAGGCAATGTAACCACTCCTTCTTTAGAGTAATCTTGATTTTCGCTATCCTGTCTTTAAGGAGTCTAAACGTTCACAAATTCCATTCGCCTGTGGGTGATGGGCAGAAGAGAAGTTGTGCTTTATACCTAATAAAAGATTAACTTGCTCAAATAGTTCATTTACAAAATTCGATTTGTCAGACTGCAGGACTTCACCCCCCCATCTAGGAAACACCTCACGCACAAGGAACTTGGCAGCGCATGTGGATTTGGGGTGCGTACATGGACTTGCCTCAATCCATCTGGAAAGGGGACATACCACCACCAGCATGTACCTATAACCGTTGCATGTCTGCAACATATCCACATAATCTATATTTTGATGCTGAAACAGGCCATTGGGTCTAGGGATTGCTCCTCTCACTGTTAGCAAAGTGTGCCCTGCTGTACATTTTTGGCACACGATGCAGTTTACAATAAACTGTGCCGCATGTTCTAATGAGTTTGGTGTAAACTAATCTTCTGCAATCATAGCAGCAAGACTCAAGTCGTATGTGCGGGGTAGTGTAACTGCCTCAGCGCTACCTTCAATAATGCTAGAGGCATAACTGACTTTCCATTACTGTCTTGTATCCATATTGCATCAGTGGGGGATAAAGAACACCCCCGCTTTTTCCACAAATCTTGCTCCTCTTGTGTGGCTCTACCTTGTAACTCAATTAACTTAACAATAGACAACATATTAAAACCCTCATTTACCCTCATGCGCCATCCTGACATCTGTTTAACACTTAAATATTAGGGAAATAGGCCGCCTTTTTGACTTCTAAATCTGCGGCTTAGCTACCATGAAAAATCATGTATCTTCTTTTAGTGTGGGCTGCGCATTTTATGACTGCAATAGCCAATGGGAGTCTTAGTGCCTCAATAAGCTCATCCAATGGGGACGCATGATGCACTGGTGTGCCGTCTGCGTGGTGGAAGCCCCTAATGTTCCAGCGTGACAAACCTGCATATACAGTTGACGTCTTATAGGCAGAGTCAGAGTACAACGTCACTTCCTCATCCTCATATCTTTGAAGTGCAGCGATAAGAGCCACTAATTCTGCACCCTGTGCTGGACAATTCAGAAGCAATCTTACACTTGTCACTACTTCAAATTCACCTTCAATACTGTTGATCCGGTATGCCTTTCACCAGTCGTTTGGTCAATTTCTGACGAACCTTTAATAAAGAGAATCTTCAATCCTGCCCCCTTCAAGAGCATTTTCTCTAACACAGGCAATGTCATACAAATAATTATATGTTGTGCTGTCATGTACATAGTCATCCTTCCATACTGGTTCTGCTATAAATGTTGCTGAGTTCACTATTCTACATCTAACAATTTTGATAGCAGGGCTCAAAATAATTACCTCGTATCCTGATGCTCTTTGTGTAATTAATGTACTTTTGGGCTTCTCTAGAATAGCAAGTAATGCGTTCTCAACAAATAATTTCACTGAGCACCCCATTGTAATACTTGAAGCTTTTTCAATAGCAAATGCAGCAGCAAACGCATGTTCACAAGGGTAATTCCCTTTCATTACTGGATCTAAAATCCCACTTTAGTAAGCCAATGGTTTGTGTCCATGTCCTAATGTTGCTTTCTGTGTGAGGACTGCTGTCATAACTTCTCCATTTGAATGGGAAAATAGGTACAAGTCTTCCTGATAGTCTGGAAATCAAAGCACTGCGGCTGTACTGATTGCCCTTTTTAATTCTTCAAATCCTTCAGTCATTTAATCTGTCCATATTCTCTTACTTGTGTCTACCTGTGTGTCTTTAAGTCCTTTTAAACTTGGTCAGATATATGTGCTATAATTGCAAACCCAGGCTCTAAATGCATTAGTTACATGGGCCTACACTCTGTTGCATTTCCCTCACTTTGTTAGGTTCTGAGGTCTTAATAATTGCTTCTGCCCTTTTCAGGTGTCACTTTTCTCCCTTTTTGAGAGATTAACTGTCCTATATACAGGACCTCTTCCTGACTACAGGACCTCTTCCTGACAACATTTTAACTTTTCATCATCTACTTTGTATCCTTTCTCTGCTAGTATAGTCATGAGTCAAACTGAGTCTTTTCTGCATCTTTCTGCTGTCTCACTGCATACCATCTTCTACTTACTGAATTATTGCACTCTCAAGCTGTACATTACCTAGGTCGAACTGGAGGACCCTGTTGAAATATTGAGGGGGGCTCACAGTACCCCTCAGGCAAACAGTGTTTCAAGCATGTAGTTCTATACGAAAATTAATTCAAATATTGTGAGTCCTCAAGAAGGGAAATTAACGCATTTTTGAAATCTATAACTGTAAAATATTTGTCCTTAGATGGGATGTTTCATAATATTGTAGTGGGATTTGGAACTAAAGGAAACTCTGCTTCAGCAATATTCTTTAGGGACAGAGA
Source organism: Ambystoma mexicanum (assembly GCF_040938575.1). Taxonomy (NCBI): domain Eukaryota; kingdom Metazoa; phylum Chordata; class Amphibia; order Caudata; family Ambystomatidae; genus Ambystoma; species Ambystoma mexicanum. The sequence continues at coordinate 304,629,398 of NC_090934.1, read as the reverse complement.
TCCTGAATAAATCTCCACGTCCCGCCAATTAATTTCTTCACTGGGTACACAGCCGCAATTACATGGGGGCTCAAATGGCACCAATATTCCCTGCTTCATTAAAGCAGAAATGGTCTCAAATATACCTTCACCCGCTTCTCTAGACACAGGGTATTGCTTTGCCTGTGGCAAGTTTTCTCCTGGTTTAAGCTTTATTTTAACTGTTCCTACTCCTTTTCAAAAGACCCACATCATGTGGACTGGTAGTCAATAGAAAAGTTGGCACTTTCTCTAAATCTTCCTGGAAAAATTACGGTTTAATTTTTACAATTGCCATCCTCTGTGGTATTCCCTATGCTCCACTTTAATTGGATAAGTTAGACTTATGAAAAATAGTAATTCATCATCTGAGTAGTCATCCCTGAAAAGCTCCTAGTCGATCAACCTATATCCTTCACAGAGGGCTATCACTACTCGCCATCCTCTTCCCTCGTCATCTGGCCACTTGGACAACCACCCTTTCTTCTCTGACCACTGCTGCTTCTAACTTGAAGGGGATAACCTGTTCATCATCCATAGGTATTTCTGGTCCAAACAAAAACTCTTCAGGTAATCTCAACATTTTACCTACCAACCTGGATAACCACGTTAATAAAACAGTCACTCCATACAAAAATACTTCTGGATCTAAAGGGACTCCTCATAATGCCTACTGGCCTCTAAAGGCTAATAAAAACTCTTTCAGCTTGTTGGGTGTCTTGACCCACGTTTGAATTATTATGCTATAACATTTGGTGCTGTGGGCTTAGAAAACCCAAGATGGCAGAAAAGCCCACATTTGCGCCAGAATCCAGGAGAACTGCGCAGTTTTGCGCACACCAAAATGGTCGCCCGACCTTCCGCCCACCAGTGCAAAGAAAGATGGTTCTGTTCAAAATCTGTTTTTATTAATGTCAAAAATTGCTAAAATCATGGGCACCAAACCACCAAACAAAAATCCAACTCTGGTTGAGTGTTCTACTTTACTCTACTGCAGATCCACATCAATGCCATGTCAAGCAAGGATCATATACTATCAAGTAAAATCCTTTCTTTTTGAAATGTATTAATTCAAGACAGCTTCCAAAAATAGGTGCAGTACCGGCATTGGACACTAACCGGTGCTAGCGGACTAAACTCTATCAGGAGAACTGTATTTCAGTAGCTGACAAAGGAGCCTGAGCCAGCCTGGACTTCAAAGCCTTGCTGGTTAATGAAAATTCTTAACATCTGCTGTTCCCAGAAGACAGTCTGATTCAATTAACAGTCCAAGAGGCTGGTAAGCCTTCACACCTCAGAACTCCACACAAGAAGGCAGGAAGTCACAGGTTTCTGTTAACCACATGCAGAGTGGCCCCCTGGTCTGCTGACCTCAGTCAACATAATAGACTCTTTCCATTGAATAAAATATGCTGATTTGAGCTGTGACTGTAAACAGTGCTCTGGGGGAAGGAGAGCCATGTGACCATCTGACTCACCAAGCTCCTGGGGGCGGACCCAGACACTTTTGTGAATTGAATTGAAGGCAAATATATGTTTTATAAAAATACTGATAACTAATTGTAACCAGATGACAGAAATGTGCAACTTTGAGATTCTTAAAATGACAATTTTACTCACGGTTCAAGACCCAACTGGTCGCTCTGTGATGTTCTGAGACCGAACCCCGCTATTTATTAATATTGCAGACACAGGGTTTATGCTAGAGACATAGTACATTACTGTAATATGCCCAGAAGGGGGGTGTACCTCTGTGTAAATTTGGGTAAAAGTCCAATATTGGAAAACAAATCAAAAACGAAAATATGTTGTCATTTCTTAACCCAAGCTCTTAGAAACATCAGAGTTGGAACAGAGACCTACCCGAAGTAATATTTGATGTGTACATGTAATTTCAACAAACTGTATCTGGGAAATATGTGTTTTGGGTAAAATTGACTTTTCTAAGTGAAACCAAAGGGGAGGATCCTCTGACCCATGAACATACCTCATCACAATGACTCGCAACTCAGTTCCCCAATCAAGGGAGAGAGGAGGACTTGGCCAATGATAAGTTGTGAGGGGCAGGCTTAGTTATGCCCACGCACACACCCATTTTCAAAACACATAAAAAGAGACTGTTTTGGACAGACAAGGGTTCACTTTCCCCTTTCTTGCGAAGCGCTTTGCCGGACCAGACAATATCCAGAAGGACCATCTCCAGAACTTAGAATCCAGATTTCAGAACTTGTAGCAGAGAGGCCTGAACCACCAGCTGAATCCTTTTTCAGCAGGCCTCAAAATCTTTTGCAAATTATTCAAACAGCCGGGCTGAGCTGTTTGATTCTGGCTAGAACCCTGTGCCAGTACCCAGAAAGCAGTGCTGTATCCAGAAGCCACTTGATCCAGACCAGCAGAACCAGAGATCCAGACCGCCGTGCAGTGCCGAGTGCCAGACTAGACCAGCAGAGCAGAGCTGACCCAGAGAGCTGTGACTTCAGAACCACCCGCCAGGAGTCCAGTCCAAACCTGACCAGACCTTGACGGCCTATTTCAAATTCATAGTGTGAGTACTCAGCTAGAACTGTGCCAGAACTTAGTCTAAAATAATCTGATTCAAACCATTTTAACCCGTCCAGAACTGCATCATAGGAATGGTATGTTCATTCTGTCATTTCAAAGCTGTAAAAGTGTCATTTTGTCATTCTGAAGTTTACTTTCATTTTGAGAACTACCTCCACAAAATCGTCCGTATCTTTTGATCCGTACGTGCTAGGAACGAGATTTAACTTTCATCATAAAGCTAAGATTCTAAGCTTTCCAACAAGCCTAAATTCTGTATAGTGTTTCCGTAATCGCGCTCCATGCACACGACTAAATTGCCGCAAATTGAAAAATTAGCTCCTGTCAAAAAATAGCCGTCTTTTGCTTGCAACTGCTGAAATCCGTTTTCCCTCTGATAATCATTCCTGAATCATTGCCAGTGTGACTTGAACTAATCTTAATAGCCATCACCTACCCTGAACCTTCTACAGGGAATTAAAATCATTTGTAGCATATTTTTCCCTTCTTTGCATACCACATTTAAAAGTACTTTTGCCTGTGTTTAAAACTATCCCTGTTTCTCTAAGCTTGCTAGGGGGAACTGAAATTCGTATTGTATTGTGATTGTATTCCTGAAAACTGTGTGCTTTACTTCCATCTCCTTATATTACATAGGGTGGGGGAGTGAATTGCCACAAGGGGAAAAGTGAACATATCATCTCTTGTGAAACCCTATCAGTTTATTTCTGTGCTGCATTTTTATTCATCATTGCATTTCCTTGAAATCAAGTGTTCTCAGCTACCTTATCCTCCCTATACTAACTCCCAAGCAATTAAATCAGTGCGCTAGTGTAACATCATCCATTGTTGATCACTGTCATATGCCTAAGTGTGCTATCAAATATTAATTTATTCATAAAACTGTGATATATATATATATTGTTTACTTTCTCAATAAACCTTTTAAATTGCAAAACAAACCTACTTCTTGGCTCAGTGAGGTCAGGGGGATTCAAAGAGAGGGGCGTTAAATAAGGGTTTATCATCCAGATTATAACTTGTCATAAAAATATATAAATAAGGGCTTCCCTTGCGCATCCCAGACCAGGCATCGACTTAGTTGGAGTGCTTGATTGAAGTCACTTAACAACATTCGTACAATGGATCCCCGGCGTGGAGTACACTATTCCTTCATCAGTAAAAGATATCATCATGTTAAGTTTTGTCATCATCATGCCCTAATGTGTTAACTGGTGTCTGCCGAGAATATAATGGCATAGATACGCCGTGTTCTCCTATAGAGATTGGTAATTCATCTATGAAAGGAACTAAGCTCATCACCTCAGAGAATCCCTGTGCATTCAAGGCAGTGCCAGACATTGGGTGTTTTCCCTCAAAGACACAGGAACGAGTTGCTCCACTGTCTACAAGGAACAAAAATGTCTTGCCTCCCATCATTACCATGACCCTTGGTTCTTCTTGGGGGTCCGGGGTCACTGATAGTACTGAACATATCCAGTCCCTCTGTGAGCTGTCCTATTGTGGCTATAAATTCATCCCTGTACCTCAAAGGATTGTCTACTACAACAGTCACACTCCCTATTCTAGGTGTGGGTGTTTGCGGGACTCTGCGTTCATATTCCATTGTAGTACCATTGCCTCTTGCATCTGTGCTTGCTGGGTCTGTGTCTGTTGTGTTTGCATGAGCACTTGCTGTAATTGCCCTTGTGGCGGTTACATTTGTAATGGAACTTGCTGTGTTTGCTTTGTTTGCAGTGCACATGTCTGATTTTGCGTGTGATCTTGGGCATAATACTCCTCTGGTTCTGTATTGTATTGTGGAACATAGCCCACCCCCCCTTTGGAGTTTGCCAGTTTAGCTGCATGCCCCCTCTATTTCTACATTGTAGGGGTTGTCCACCATTAAATCCTCCTCCTCCTTGAAGGTTTTGAAATTCAACTCATCCTCACCTAGGTCTGTTCCCTCTCCCCCTTGGCCAAACACTTCACCCACTCTGATCCATGGGGGGTATACTACATTACTTTGCCGCACTAGTCGCATCTCTTGTATCGCCACACCCTCATTACTCGTCAATACCGCTCCCTCTGTGGCTAATTTTGTAAAGATTTTCTGAACTCACTTTGCTGTTCCTGCTTTCTACTCTTGGCTTTCTTCCTATTCTTCTCCTATAACAATTGACAATGATGTACGATAGTCAACTGTATTTCTGGCCATGGATCTGCTTCCATCCCTTCCTGTTTATTCATCTGCCATTGCACTGGCTCAGGCAGTCCCTGACATAAAATGTGGTAAAATAATGCCACAGTTTTATCCCATGGTTCTATCACCTCGAGATGCCATCACTCTTAATCTTGAATAAAGGCGACAGGATCTTCATCCTCGCCCATTTTCCTGGTCATAATCGCACCCATGTCTGATGTAGCGGGATATTGTACCCTGAGTGCTCGCCATACATATGCTCTGCAATTGGTAAATGGCACCCATCATGTGTTGTGTTTTGTGCACTCACGCATGCATATCCTGCTCGTTTCCAAATGTCATCAGCTCTTTCCCCTAGAATGGCTGCCAGCAGGCCTTTTATGCCACCTATTGCGAATGTCATTCTCAGTAACTTTTCCTGCACCTGAAGTCAAACTTGGTAATTTACATTTCAAATTATCCTTGTCCATTTGTGGCCATGGTATATATTGTGGTTGTCTTCCCCCTTTGTCTAATAACCAGAATTGTGTAAATCTTGATCCATAGTCATACCCACCTACACTTCTTGTTTTCCAGGTGAGGCTACTCTCAAGTTTGTCTTTGTCCTGGCAGTGACCTTAATCTGCTTACATAAGGTGGGGATATATCCCCTGCACTGAACGATCGTGCTTGTGGTCGCTCAGTGTATGGTGTCAGTTCGGGTTTTTTTTCCTTAAGGTCCTCCAAGTCTAACCCTTTTGCCCCTTTTTCTGCACTTGCGTCTTTCAAAAAACCACATTCGTCCTCTTTTCGCACTTTGTCATTGCCTTCACTTTCTTCGTCCGACATCATTATATCCCAGCTTGTATGACTTCCGTCGCTTTCCACATCAGCAAGATCTAGTCTACTTAAAGACAGCGTTCCATGTTTGTCTGTTATAAAGTCATCTGACCTTCCTCCTGTTTCCCTGGATAGAGATCCTTCGACATTCTTTGATTTTTATACCCATATTTATCCCTTATTTTCCTATATTAATCCCAAATCCTTTTCCCTGTGTTTTCTACTTCATGTTAGTCAGCCCATATTTGTATCCCCGTGGGGTTGTTGTGACCCTCTCTCCCTTCTTGTGATCGTTCTCGTGCTTCAATCAGCACCATGACTTTATTGAATAGATAATCTATTTCATCATCCCTTAGTCCCCTACTCCTGTTCCTCTCTTCTTCCCTTCTCCCCATCTCTTCTTTATCTAGCCTTCTTTGCAACCTGCATACTTTCAATAGTTGTTTCTATCTCCTAGTTTCATCTTCTAGTCTCCTTTTCTTTCCTTGCCTCGTTCCTCCTTCGTTCTTCATTTTGTCCTTTTTATTTCTTGTCTTCCTTGTATGCTTTCTCTTGTTCTTTCTTTTCCCATTCTTCTTTCTCTAACCCCATCAATGCTCTTGTCATCTAGTTTAAGTAATATCTGTCCTATCATCCATTCATATCTCTGTCCTTTCTCTCATCACACTGTTTACTTTCATCTCGTGTTGAGATATATTTGAGTTCTCTGCTTTTGCCCTCTTCCATATTGTCCTCCCTGTTGTAAGCGGGGGGCTCGTATGTTGGATTAACATACCCCGCCGCTGCTTTCAATTCCTTTAAGGCATAAAATCTCTGCTTCTCAAACCGCACTCTTGTTTTCAGTAGGGGAAAGAGGAGCCGAAGGCGTTGCATCCTCCCCTTTATGATGGTTAAGAATCCCCTCTGTCTCAGGCAAATCTTCTTTCTCACTCTGGTACATGTGCCACAATTCTAAAATGGCCAACCTTTTGTGCAACCTTCTCCCCTTACATGAAGCATGCAATTATGTTGTCATATGTCACAATACTGTTTTGGACAACCAGTCTGCTTGAGGCCACGGCAGAAGTGTTTTATTAGTCCTGCCCTTCACCCACTCTGCGTGATACTGCCTTATTTTGGGTGTATATCTTGGCAGTATCCTACATAGATGTAAAAGGGTGTGTCTCCCATGGTGACAAGTCGATTTTGACTGTCAATACTTAGCAAAACTTTTATTCTTTTTATTTACTTCATCAAATATACCACATTAATTGCTTAAAGCAAGCATCATCAATTGCTGCCCATTACCAAACATTTTTTTAACCAATTTAAAAAATCTATGCAATGGTGGTCTTTTTATTCCTCTCCTTTCACTTTTTATCCCATTTTAGAGTTTGATGCACTCTTCTTTTTGGCCTTGCCTCAGCAATCAATAAATTAAACACCTATCTGGAGTTTTAGTGATACCCTTCTGCCCCTCTTGGAACCAGGAATCAAGGTATCTATTTCTTTTCTTTCTAATCCCCAAAAATCCTATTACTTAAATACATATATTTACCATACAGTCCCTCACCCTATATTTGCCACTTTTGTTGCTCTACTTAGATCTGTGGCTCAGCTCGAGTCCCTGGGCATTGACTCTTCTCCAAGCGGCCAGTTTGCCTTCAGTTCGTGGGGCACCTGCGGGAACTAGACAGGTATTTCTTCAAATACCTGTCCAATCGCTTCTTTTCACAAGTGTATTATTGCATGCCGCTCTCCACAAGAAGCTCCACGATCTTCCGGCTAATGGCAAAAGTAGTCGATAGTCTAGATCTAGGCCCAGGACTACTGGACCAAAACCATCTGCACCGCTACCAAAATGTGCTATAGCACCTTGAAGTCTCATGTGCAAGATGGAATTACCAATAATGATCTCGGACCCAAATAACCAGACAGACTCAAAGAATATGGCAAAGTACTGTTTTATTATAATTTAACAAAGGTAGCGGGCGCCCCTCTCTCGCAAGAACAGACATGATAACCTGTTCAGTGGTTATTAACCACTTGAGAGTTCGCAGCCACTGCTTTTACTCACTGTGCCTTTCACAGATGGGAAATATCCATTTGCATATCAGTCTTTGTCCTGCCCAGGGGCAGTCCAGCACCGAAATACAATGGCAATTCCAATCTGAACGAGAGTACCATGAGCAACCCCATACACGTGTTTCACCCTTGTTGGGGATCATCAGTGAGGTGAAGCTGATGCCTCTCTAAGCACAGTGAGAGGGAGACCACGTCTGAACAGGTTATCATGTCTGTTCTTGCGAGAGAGGGGCGCCCGCTACCTTTGTAAAATTATTTTTTAAGGAACCTGGGATTGGTAACCCTAGGTCTCCTGGGGGCAACCAGACGTGGTCTCCCTCTCACTGTGCTTAGAGAGGCATCAGCTTCACCTCACTGATGATCCCCAACAAGGGTGAAACACGTGTATGGGGTTGCTGGTGGTACTCTCGTTCAGATTGGAATTGCCATTGTATTTCGGTGCTGGACTGCCCCTGGGCAGGACAAAGACTGATATGCAAATGGATATTTCCCATCTGTGAAAGGCACAGTGAGTAAAAGCAGTGGCTGCGAACTCTCAAGTGGTTAATAACCACTGAACAGGTTATCATGTCTGTTCTTGCGAGAGAGGGGCGCCCGCTACCTTTGTAAAACTGTTTTATTATAAGCTCCAATAAAGTAGTGCAATCAGGTGAACAACTGTAGTCCACACACTCACACTTCAATTTTGATTACACAAAGGCTTTATACCTCAATGTAACCATTTATGACGACATCCTACGTCGCAAACTGTAAAACCTATTGAAGGGAAGGATTGATTAAGGGAACATATCTACCTATATAGCATATAGGTATTAGTAATATCACTGGATGCCCCTTGTGTAATAGGCTTGCCTTAAACCATCTCTAAATACATGTAATACAGATTATAGCAGAATAACAGCAGCAGGTTGGCATGTTGCTACATAGAACATCAGATTGGTTGGCTTTCTCTCCCAACCTTGGCCTTTGGGCTTGTTAGCAGCACGTAAGTGAAATTAAACTCTGGTGCAGAGAACGTCGGACTACTTCCCACTTTCCCAATTTCTCCATCTCTCATCGGTCACGACCCAAGCCAAGGCTTATTCCTTATAGTTGACCTTGCAGCCTTTTCTCTGTTCTGGTTTTAAGGCAGTGTAGATACACTTATCTTCGCCTGGAGCTTAATGAATTGCCCCTGTTTTCGACTTCTCAGTCATGTGCGAGGTGACCACGATTTTGTCCTTTTATATACTGCTATCTGATTTAATTAAGCTGGTGTCTTTACTGCTCCTGGCCTCTGGAGACTTGCTCACTCCACCTTGCATATGCCTTTCACATCTTTGATTGTCCAATACGTGGTGCTTGCAGATGTTTCTTCTTTGCTTAATCGAAGAGAAATATGCCATGCGTACATGAATGCCCTACATACATGGCCTATCCTCTTGACTCCCTTTGTGCCTTGCAATTATCCATTGAAGTGGAATCCTTGATCCCAGGCCAATAGACTCCTGTTACTATCAGAAAGCTGTTTTTTCAACATCTTCTGATTCTGCAGCCCTGGTCTATCTCTGAGGTAGCTTGATTTCAGTACAAGTCCGACGTCCATCTGTTTCTCATGTCTGTCTTATCCACGTTCTGTTTTCTTCTGCAGCAAGCTTCTATATGTCTCAGCTACCTTGCATTTCTGTGTATATACATTTACTTCATCTCTTCTCACCTATTTCTTTGGTGCATAGGATTTCTGCGTATTTGATTACATGTTTCTCTCATCAGTCTAGTTACATCTTTTTCCTTTAAGTATTGCATATCGTTTTGTAGAGGAGCAGACGTACACATCTGCAGGAGATGCTACCACCCTACCTCCCCTGTATTGGAGACATGAGACCGTGCCCTGTTCAACACCAGCTATTGTACCAATACCACAGGACATATTTGGAAGAAGGTATCCATTAAGACAACCATACCGAATGTACCCTCGAGTAGATGACAGCCTGCAAGAGGAACTCACTGAAGGAATAAGAGAAAGAGCTAAGAAAAGGAACTGATTACATCATAAACTGTGCTCAAAGTCCTGAAATGCTGAATGGAGATGATGTATGGATCCTAGAGAAGAAACAAAGTGAACCTTAAAAGTGTGAAAAATTACACGTTAGAAAATGCTGAAGAAATCAATAGTTTAGTGAATGTACATACAATGAAACGCAAGATAGATCAAGTCATCATATAGGCTAGCTACAAGTAGTAACTAGAATGCAGGTGGATCTGCCATTGTACAGAAACTGGACATTGGTATCATGAAACAATTAAGCCAAAGAACCATGGAGAAAATGAAAGGCTGTGTCGCAGTAGAATAGCAGGTTGGTGAACCTGCGTTGGACAGCTTTCTGGCCTGAAGTCAAGAACTAAGAAGACAAGGTCCGCTATCAACGCTGAAGAGGAACATCTATGCAGAGGATGAATCTCACGTTAAGGTGAAAGAAAGTACGCAAAGGATGCCAAGTGTTAATTAACTTGAAGCATTTTAAAGCTTGCAGAATGAACAGACCTGCAGTCTCTTCACGGGAGTCGAGGCTGGAAATAGGGCTTGAACTTGGTGTTCCAGACACAATGGCGAGTGCCCTCATTCCAGTTGCATTCCAAGGACAAGAATACTCTGCAAGGCCAAGAACAAAGAATTTCATGGCCGAAGGCATGGGTGATGAGAGATGGTGGGCTAATTTGGTGGTAGGGCAGCTTCTTGTCCTATCTACTTGCACCTGGGTCTTGGCTTACATGCTGCTAATTGAACCGAATGTTCCAGACATGGCACAACAGGGCATAAATTAGTTTTCAGAAATTGATTAGCAGAGTTTGCTAATTAACATATTCTTGATTAGTAAACACGCCCATTTGATTAGCAATGTTGTACTAATATTTTTAATCTCACCAGAAGTTATTTGCATCCAAAACATAAAATGAGCATCAGTACAGCATTTTTGTGTACTGCTGAAGTAAGGTATTAGTGAGACGAATCAGACCTTGCAAATTCTTTAAAATTCTACTAATAGACCTGCAGGTTAAGTAATTTAGTTTACCTACTCGACCTAAAAGAAATGCACATGACCTATCCCAACGGTGACGATGTAAATGTGATTTCTGTAAAGTGATCCATGTCACCACAAACCCACTTTGTTTGGCCCGTTGCTGCCAGCTAAGCGCAGTGAAACATTTAACATTTACTGCAAAAAAGTCTATTTTACATAAGTTTCAAACAACCCCTGCAAATGGGAGTGGGCGAGTGAACTTTGCAAGCTCTGTCTGAGTGTAAAAGGTTAGGTGCAACAAAAAAATAAATGATAAAAAGGCTCAGAAAACAATTTCGCCAGCTCTCTACTGCAGTTGCTAATATGCAATGCAATCATAATCGTAGAGCAAAGTGAGCTCTGGAGGCTAACTTCAGCGTGTTGTATTGCAGGAGATACGTCGAATACTGTTTGGATGGAACGATGGATCATTCTTTTGCGTAAACATCTATTAAGCCTTGTGTATTCTTTGTGTTGGAGGAAAGAAAGTAAGAGACTAAGCAGAGTAGATGGCATACATAGCAGGCAGAGAATTGGACAAACTAGGTAGAATATTGTAGTTTGCTGTCATCTTACTTTCAGGGTAACTGGTATAAAACCTCTCATGCACTAGTTGCACAGATAAATGCAACCAGCATTTCACATACCTAGATGTTATTAAAAGCAGTTGGCCATGGGACCATGTACATTTTCAAAAGTCTTCACTTGTCAATGTGATGCAACTTCCCCAACAAAGAAAAATCTAGTGGACACTATGAGATTTAGATACACTAACCTAAACGTTACTGTAAATCATGGAGACAATGCAGTGTTTTACAGAAGCAATACTGTAGTTATGCATTATGGAGCAACTTAAATTGTTAGGAATGGAATTGCATGACTAGATACACATACTGGTCTTTGCCAAAGAGGATATAGATAGCTAATAAAAGGATCATCCAGATCACTTCTGTTTTTCAATTGTTTGAACAAGTAAACAAATCTTGCCTAGTACTCCCACAAAGGCCTTTGACACTTAAGGGTGAAGGAGATTATTACTATTGCACTCTCTACATTAGCCCCTTTGAACTTGCAGTGAACAGAGACGAGAACAGCAAGAGCCTTGAGAGCCAGAGAGGAATTAAGGGTGAGCAGTGCTTTCATTGAGCTGGGTAACTTAAATAGCTAACTTTTCTACACAAGTGTCAATTTAATTAGCAAACCAACAGAATTGCATAGCAAGTTGCTATGCGACACTGCTTATTTTATACCTTGCACAAGCATGCCCAACCAATTGTATTAGTCCATATAACAAAGGACCTTGTAGCTTGAGAAACCAATGAAACACTGTGTAACTGATTTTTCTTAAAAGTACATGTTTAAAGACCGGAGTTGTCGACCTGATATCGGACAGCCAATAACACACCTAGCTCATACATGATTGTATATCTAGATATGTCCCTTAACCATTCCCACCCCTTGATAGATTTTTCACTATTGCCACTATAGCGTGTCATCATTTTGACGCACAAAGAGAGTATACCATTGTTTTTCATGTGTAAATCTCTGAGAATGAGCATCCGTCCGTTGATGTTTGTTGTGACTAATTGCTAATAAAACAGCAACTTGCCACCTTCTCGAGCTTGTCCCGTTATTTGGACTCAGAATTATTCTGGTGTAATCCCATCCAGTGACAGATGCACATTCCAAGGGCCATAAACTCAGTTTTAGTACGTCTTTGTTTATTTCTTTTGTGATGTCATTCTGCCCTTGTCCAATTTCACTTATAGCTCTTCGTTGTCTAGTGGTGTGTGCAGACATCCTTCCACTCTTTCAGTGTGGGAGCACATTCGATATGGTTGTTTGAGTGCATATCGTCTTTCATACATTCAATGCGGTAGTGGGTTGATAACTGGTGTCCCACCCACAGCTCTTCTCCTACTGTTCCAATATGATGGAGTTGAAGGGGCGGGAGCTAGGGATGACGTGTCCACCTGCTTCACTACATTGTTGTGCTTGAGTACTTGAACACATTAGAGTTCTTGTAAAGCATTGGGTGAATAACATGGCCCTGCTTCAAATGTAGTTTCTCAGGGATTAAAACCGCTTCCCAGAGTTTGAGCATGGGTCTGTTTCATTCTGATTTATGGCCCTTTCGATGGCCTGCTCTGTGTGTAATTTTCTTTGTTTCTCGGTTATCGTGAGAGCACCATCTACCATAATATTTTTGCTTAGTCCAATAATGTTCAGTTAGTCCAATAAAAAGTATCAAAAGATGGATTTTGTTTGATTTTGAAACTGGACTAACACAGCGCCAAAGCCTATCTCTGCTTTTGTAAGAAGAAAGTCTGATATAAAGTCTCTGAATGCAGTCCAGCATTTGTCACTCTGTAAAGCACCCCTACTTTTATCACCTCTTTTCTCTAGGTTAGAGGTGCAGTGTCTGTCCTTTTTCATGTCATTTGATTTTCTTAAGTTAAACCTAAGGGCACATTCTGGGTGTCACTTCTAGGCCACATTCTATTGTTCATTCTCCACTGCAGAGGCTTAGTGAAGAAGTTCAGTTTGCTCTTGTGACCCAACTCAGACTCCTCCTCTATTGGATCTTATTAATTAGATATTTTATCTTCCACTCTTTTCATTTTCTGAGACACCATCCACCTCAGTGTTGTAGAAAGTTCTGGAAAGGGTAACTTGGGGAAAGCGGAATATCCCAATCACTGCTCACACAATGGTGTTATTGCTCCGAGCACATCCTTGGTGATGTAGCCCTGGGTTTCCTCTAACCTGCAGAGAAAGTTCCAGGTCAATGTTATTATTATTAACCCCCAGGTAGCTGAGGATTTGTACCCCTGGCACTGGTTTCTGGATACATTTCTCCTCAACACCTAGGCAATCAAGTCACTCCCCACGCCACCTTACTTGCTAGATGCTGTCCGCCCCTCTCTTCCCTGTAACCCTATACATCTCTACCCCTCCTTTGTCCCGCTGTATCCTACCCCCCCTGTAGATCTGCTCTGTTAACTCTGAAAATGTCTCTGTTATGCATCTGTACTGTTGACCTCTGTAAAGCACTCTGTTGCTTCTAAATGCTAGGCCAGCGCTCAATAAATACCATAATAATATCCAGAGACTAGAATCCTTGCCTGAACAAAATGACATGCATCCACATTGTTTTTTACAACCTGAAGATGGAGCTCTAAATTCCCATACTTCTGTTTAATTTATGCTAAGTCTTTGGTCTGATATTGATTGTGTTCCCTGGTTAAATCCACCATGTTCTCCTTCAAAACGCCTTCTGTTAATCTGAATCTCTGTGGCTGGCAGCTTGTAGGATTTGCAGCCATAGGTGAAGACACTCCTCTGTGGAACTTGTTTTCGTCTATTGTCAGTGAGTGGCCTGAAGATCACTTGTTGTTGGAGAAATGGGAAATGCTCCTAGTTCGTCATTCTCTCATTCGGATTGTTGTACCACTCTCGGTTACTGATCATGGACACATCCGCGTCTCACGGTGGAGACGTGGAAATTCATACATGAGTGTGCTAAAAATGCACAATTAATGAATATACTTGTGAGGCTTGAGGATCTGCTTAGATCACATGCTATGCATAGACCGACATCTAGTGGTAGCCGCAGACTATTACATTTTTTGTTTTCGAAACCCGAAAAGGGACGTTGACAGGGCGTGCCAGTAATACTGTCTCTAGTGTGACATCCACTGTACCCATGGTCCTTCATGCGTTGAGGTCCCTTAGTTTTTTTCTGCCATCATAGTCCCACGTTCCTCCTTCTGGCTGATGTGATTACTTATAAAAAGTTTAAAGTTTGACTTTCTTTCTGTCCTTTTGATGACGGTACAACGTAAGATCTCCGGTGACTACTTTGGAGGACAAGACCATTTGTCGACGACAAGGACTCCCATCTTGACGAAATTGGTCTGCAGCATACCCAGGCTCCAATGGCCTTCAGCCCTGTACAGTAGGGGAGGTCATAATTCATCTCACTTGGAGAATGCATATTCCCCTACACTTTGTTTTATTCCGACAGGCTGCCATCCTTCAATACCATGGAAAATACCTTTTCAATTCTGTCCTTCCTGTAACAGGAAGTTTCCCTGGAAGGATTCACACAGAGTGTGTAACCTTTGCCTCCCCATGGACCACCCCCGAAAAACAGTGCAAGTCCTACAAACTGTTTCGGCCAAAAACTTTGAAGTACCGGAAAACTAAAGGCTTGGCCCACCACGCCATGCAGGCTGAGGACGCCATGGACGTCGAGGGAGCCTCCAGCGATATCAGCGTCCTAAGTGGTGATGAGGGTGATTGGGACCCGAAGGATTCATGCGTGCGAGCCCCCAACTCCAACAGGCAGGCTGGCGGTACTGCTATAGAGACAACACTCGTTGGCTCAGGCGCTTTCACTGTACACCACACTAAACGCACCCCTAATGGCCGACAGTCGACCATGTTGTCGATTGATAAACTACACGCAGTGTCGAAGGGAAGGTCCGAAAAATCCCTGTCCTCTGGGCCATCACATTCACGATCACCACACGACAGGCCCCTGAAACAGACGGCAAGTTTTGTTTCCAACACCGCGAGCAAATCAGGAAAGTCCTCGGGTTCCGTTATACATGTGTCAAGACATGTCGACGGCTGCTGCTAAAAATTCAAAAATGAGTGAACTCATTAAAAAACACATCGGACACCCTCCTCAAGGCAACGATGTTGAAACATTCAACGCCCCTACCCTAAAAATCAGAAGGTACAAAGGATAGAGAGTACTCTGCCCCTAAGGAAACCCTTTAAGAGGCAATGCACCACAAACAGCCCCCCTACTTCAGAGCCTCTGCGTGCACCTGCTCCCCATAGTATTACCATCCGAATGAACCCTGTAAAAGCTTGATAGGGCTATGAGAAGAATGTCTAGCTTTGTTGATTTTATGGATCAGCACCCAGAACAACTTACCAACCTCCAGGGGCCAAGGTGAAGCAGCTGACAAGCAGCCCAATGCCAAAAGAGCCAGCTTGGACCAAACACAACCTAGTACATCTACCCATCAAACCGTGTTTGATGACCTATACTATTACGACACACAACGTTCCCAAGACCCTGGCTCATTAGCAGACCCAGGAGACCAAGGGGACATGGAGGATACAGATCAATACTATGACAATGATGTTTACATCATCCAATCCCTAGACCATTCCGAGCAACCAGTGGCTGATTCCCAGGTGGACAACCAGCTGCAGTATAATCTTCTTTTAAAAGCTGCAGAACACTTTAAAATTGATACCCAGGAAGCTCAAGTCGATAAAGACTTCGTAGAGAACCTCATTGGGGATAAGAGATCTAGAGCACAGTTCATCCCACTGCTCCAATCTGTCCAAAGGAGCATTCAGCCTTCTCTACCTATGCCCAATCTAACAAGGGCAGTAAACCCATGCATTGAGGAAATGTTTAGGCCAGCCCCATCAGACCCATTGTACATTCGGGGCAGCTAATGCCCGACTTTCTAGTAGTGACCACCACAAGGAATAGTGGGCACACCTTTTAGCCTCTGCCGAAGCGCCTCCTGACAAGGAAAGCTAACAGATATACACCCTAGTCAGGAAAGGGGCTTCCTCAACTGCCTACCAAGTGAGGATAGCCAACAACACACTGTCCAGATATAATTGCCACAAGTGGGATGAGATCTTATAGCAAATCGACTCGGTCCCAGAACCCCTCAAAAGACAGCTCTTACAAACAGTTGCTGAAGGGAGACGAATAGCAAGCTGCATTCTTAAAAATAATTTAGATGCATCAGACTATGCAGAGAGGATTGTGGTGGAAAGTACAGTCATCAAACGCCATGCATGGTTACATCAATCGGGGTTCAAGTTGGAGACCCAAGCCACCCTTTTGAACATGCCTATCGAGCCCAATGCATTATTCGGTAAAGGACACACTGAAAAGTGCTAAGGAGGAATGACACCCTCAAATCCCTGGGACAACTCAGAGAGGAGGCTCTAATACACGCTGGTTTAGAGGACAGAACTTCCAGTGGTCCTCCAACTACAACAGGGCGAGCAGAGTTCATTCTGGGGTTCCTCACAGGGACAGACATCCACAGAATTTTCAAAGGGGCCACAGAAGGTCTAGAGGTCGAGGCAGCTCCTCCTTACCTAGCGGAGGCTCCACCCCTCCTAATCAATGACCACACACTACAGAACCCCTCCCATGCCTCTCCAGTAGGTCGTTGTTCTAATTTTACCCACGCATTGGACGGATCACGTCAGACAAGTGGGTACTTTCCACTGTGGGGGGGGGGGCTATTGCATAGAGCGAATACAAACAGCCAACGACCCGCCAAGACAAAGACAAACAACGTTGGAAGAACAGCAGATCCTGCTAGAAGAGGGCAAGGTACTGCTGCTAAAGGATGCCATAGAAATCATCCCAACAAACATACAATGTGCCGTGCCCTAGACCTGCAAACACCTATGTCAAGCCACAAAAAGTATGCATGACAACGCTACAAGAAGTAATCCCACTGCTAAAACAGGGGGACTACATGGCAACCTAGTACATGAAAGAGGCATACTTTCTTATTTCAGTGTTCCCAGCGCACCGAAGATTCCTGTGCATCAAAATAGTGAAGCGACACTACCAATTCAAGGTGCTACCATTTGGCATAGCCTCCACTCCAAGGGTATTCACCAAGGTACTAGCGGTAGTGGCAACACACCTACGTGGAGAATCAATCCCAGTGTAACCTTATCTGGATGAATGACTGATAACTGGGGAATCCCCTCGCATACCAAGCAAGCAAAATACCCAAAGAACAATCCATCTGCTGTTCCAAATGGGATTCTCAATCAATGAGAAAAAATCAAGTCTCGTTCCAAGCAAAACCAAACAGTTCTGAGGAGCTATTATAAAGACTGGATAGGGACTAGTCTTCTAGTCAAACGAAAGAGTGCAAAACATATTGCTGCAAATGCCTCAGTATCTAGCTGTTTCGCCAAATAACCGTACGCAAAGCAATGCACTTGCTCGGGATGATGGCTTCAATCATTTACTTGGTTCCGCACGCACAGTTGCACATGCGCCCAATGCAAGAGTGGTTAGCGAAACAGTGGTCTCAGGCAAGCGGTCAGTAGGACAATCTAGTGGTTGTTTCACTAACCCTACTTCAAGTGCTACGCTGGTGGTCAAAGTAAAATCTGTTAAAAGGAAAATCATTTCACAACCCTACACTGCAAACGATTCACAACAAATGCACCACTCACCGGGTGGTGAGCCCATTACCTTCACCACACAGCGCATGGCCGGTGGATGCAGATCGTTGTCGAAAATCACATAAACCTTTCGGAGTTGCTAGCAGTGCTGAAAGCCCTACAAGCTTTTCAAGTTAATCTGTCAGGTCAAACAGTACAAGTCCTCACAGACAGCACCACTGTCATTTTTTACATAAACAAGCAGGGAGGCACACACTCCAAGTCTGTCCGGGCTAGCCCAAAAAATGTGCAAGTGGGCACTCAAGCGGAACATAGTTCCTAGTGTCGCAACACGTTCCAGGGGAACTCTAGCAGACTCACTAAGCATAGATCCCCTACCCGAAGAGCACGAGTGGCAGCTCAGCAGAAAAATGTCCGACAATATATTTTCCCAAAATCTTGGAGAGTTGCCAGGTATTTTCAACCAATACCTGGCAACTCTAGCCCACTGTATTGCCATTTGCCGCTCCAATTTCCAGTGCTATGCTGACTACACTCGACTCCTCTTCAGGCTTCTTTTGGCCACCTCCTCTCCTTCGTTCATCTCTGCTTGCCTAACTGCCCTCCAGGGTTGGTGTGCTGCCAACGATCACTGCCTGAATGCCAGCAAAACAGAGATCCTCCTAATCGGCACACCTTCACCCCCCTTTACCCTCACTTGCTGGCCGGCCTCCCTTGGCCACCCTCCTACCACCGCCTGAACAACCTAAAGGTCATCTTTGATTCCACACTTGCCTTCTCTGCGCACATCTGTGATGTCTCTAAAAGGTCAAACTACCTACTGCACCTCCTCAGAGGTACTCTGCCTTTCCTCTCCTTCCTCCAGAAGCTCACTGTCTCCCGAGCCCTGGTTCTCGCTAGGTTGGGCTATTGTAACCGCTTCTTTCTAAATCTACCTGCCTCTACTCTCTGCCCTTTACAACACATCCAGAATAGGACTGCAAGACTTTTCCTTGGCCTCAAGCCCTGGGATCGTATCTCTCCACTGGCTCCCAGTGGACGCAAGGATTCAATTCAAAACCCTCTGTATTGTCCACAAGGCTTTCTGGGGCATGGATCCAAAATACCTTCAGCTATCCCCTCTCGAGCTCTTCGATCCTCTACCTCTAACTCCCGCAGGGTCTGTAGTTTTTTCAAAGAAAAGAGCTAGGGGCAGATCTGTCTTCAGCTGGGGCCTCACTCTGGAACAGCTTCCCTCCCACTCTGAAACTTGAGGAGAACCATCTCCGGTTCTGGAAGCACCTCAAGACCTTCCAATTTGCTTCTGCCTTCACCCCTCCTCTCCCCTGATGATCCAATTCTCGCTCTGCACTGTGCACCTGGCCTACCCTCGGTCTTCCGGGCCCAAGTACCTGCTCACCCTGCCACCCACCCGCACTACATCCGGGCTATCTCTACACTGGTGTCTGTATCTGTAACCACACAGACCCCCTCCCACCCTTTCTTTTTCCTGCACTTATCAGACATACCCTGTCTGCTGCCTCAACCCAGCACTTGCCACTTGCTGGCTGCACTACCGCTGTTTTGTTGCCTTTATTTATTTATTTTATTATTTATCTGTTTTTTCTTTGCTCCGCACTCTCCACTTCTCCCCCTTCCATGCACTTTTCCCATTTCCTTCTCCCATGCACTTGCACGTTATTAATTTCACTGGTTCTAGTAAGATTGTTGTTTTTTGTTCTCCCTTGTTCCCTTCGCTTTCCTTGTCCCACTCTGAAACACTTGTGTACAAGCGCGATACAAATAAAATATCATATATCATATTGGTTTCTTCATCTGCGCAAACTGGCGATGTGCATTTCAATAAAACTCTTGTGCCCCTTCAACATGCTCACCCAACACGGGGGACAACTGTTACACCCACATCTTCAATCTATGAATTTGGCAGCTTAGCTCCTGAAGTCATAGAGTTTGGTCATTTAAAACTACCTCAAAGGTGTATGGAAATTCTCAGAGGCATGTAAACCAAACACCAGACACTGTTACTTTAACAGATGGAAAAGATTTATAATATGGTGCCAGTCAAATGTAAACCCTATTGAATGTACTCAATCGCACATTCTTCATTACATGCTCCGCTCAGCCTAGTATTCAACTCCATCAAAGTTCACCTAGCGGCTCTATGCGCGTACACCACTTCTCAAAGCAAGGTGTCCTGGTGGAAAGTTCCTGTCATTAAGGCATTCATGGAAGGAGTAAAAAGGCTTCACCACTCTCCATTTCAAACCCACCTCCGGGGTGGGATCTAAATGTGCTACTGTAAATGGTGGCAACAGTATAGACAGACACAAGTGATCACAGTTCAAGGGTGTTTTTTAAACTGTTAATGCAGGGTGGAAAAACACTTAAACTTAACCTAAATCTAGCATGGGGCAAGCATCAACCATCAAGTGAAAATAAGGCAGTTCCAGTAGCGTCATGTCAAAATAAAAGCGTCTATACTAAAAAACCTATTGCCCATTCCTTACGCTAAATACAAACGATTGTGGGATAGGGTATCCAAAATAAAGAAGAAAAGTGTTCACAAATAATAAGTCAGTGTAACGCTCACCTGATTCCCATGGAGGCGCTGACCCAAACTGGACTGCTACAGTTGCTTCTATGACTATGATGAGGCGTAGAACTCTGAAGACGCTCTGGGCAGGACCTCCGAATATTGATTGTCTGGCTTGTAAGGTGAGTTTTCTGCAGGTGGAAGAAAAAGGGGTAATTACAAGCTGGTTGGATAAGTTCTCCCACCAATCTTCTGCTTTTCCCACTTCTTGGTTCTCGACTGGTCTCCACGAACTCTCACCTTTGGTTTAGTAAAGCTGCGCTCTCCATCCTGCTTCTGGTGCAGGGGCGCGTGGAATCCAGTTACGTCACTGGATGATTTCAGTGTTTATGCTCAGTGTCCTTTTGTGGCTTGTAATAGTCCTTCAGGTGCCGAGGAGCTGTTGGCGACACCACCACTGCTGTGCAAGAAGAGGCTCGTGAGTATAGAAGATCTGAGGCCGCTTCTGAAGGAGCACCCTTTTATAATGTCCTTTTCTGTCTTTCAGGTGCCGAGATGCTGTGGGCGATGCCGCCGCTGTTGCACGTGCGGTGGCACGGAAGTATAACTGAATTGTGGCCGTTTCCAAATGGGCGCCTCTGATAATGTCTTTTCCTTCAGGTGCCGAAATGCTGAGGGCGATGCTGACGCTACTGCGCGTGAAGAAGCGCGTAAGTATTACTGAATTGTGGCCACTTCAAAATGGGCACCTCTAATAATGTCTTTTGTCTTCCAGGTGCTGGGATGCTGCCGAAGCGAAGGCCGCGGTGAACTCCGAGGTGATCACGGATGGATAAGGTAAGCGAGCGCAGCTGCGAGCGTGTTGCCCGTTTTCTAACCTTATGTCTTTATTTGCAGGTTGTCGGAGACTGGACTCTTGTGGCTGAATTCTGGTGAGTAGATGTTCCTGTGCCTTTTCTTCATCCACACGTTGCTGCTCGAGAGGCTGAGGGTGTGTCTGGACCTGGAATGCAGGAGCCGACTCGGTGAGCGTCCTGCTGCTGTTGCAGAATAACGCGAAGCACGTGAATTCTATCGGGCGTGGTTTAAATAGTGGAGAAGTGCTTTGGTGCGTATTCTTCCTCCAGCCTCACCCAGGTAAGAAAAGAGTTCCAGTGTCAGAGGATTAGCATCAGCCCCACCCAGGTAAGAAAAGAGTTCCTGTAACAGAGGATTGGTCCCTCCCAGCCAGTGGCTGGGACTTCACCCAGCTTGGATTGTTCTAGGTGAGTATGCAGCATGGTCTGCCACAGTAAGTCCACCCAATCACTACTGCACTCTTTAAGAATATGAGCCCGGCGGCCATGGTGCCGGGACTGTGGTTCCTTATGAGCCTGGCGCCAGAGGCGCCAGGACATGGTCCAAAGGGCCCCTGTAGGGGTCTGCTGGAACCGGGGGTGTGGATGATGAGCCTGCTTCCGGGGACGCTGGGCCAGTCTTGGCTCCTCGGGAGTAGCGCTCATGACAGTCAGGGTGCGATTGCCTCGAGGTCTCCCTTCCCCATGTTTTAGCACAGGACAAGTTGGGACTTTGGAGCAAAGCACACACTCCTGCCTTTCCAGCATGAGTCGACCGTTCCGTTTCAGCTATCACCTCCTCAAGGGCCAAGTCTCTTTACCCTCGTGTCTCTTGCCATCGAGGCCTGATGTCACAGTAACACAAAAAAAAAGGTTTGTTCCAAATGTACATTGGGTGATGGCTTCACCCCAGGGTGCCCCTCTTCTGGGCGCAGAGCCCTTGCCAGTCGAGTTCAACAACTTTATCCAAAACAGTTACTTTCTCAATGAGCTTTGGGTGGTGACTTTCCACCCCTGGATCTCCCTCGGTTGGGCTCGGACCCCAAATTCAATGCTTCTTGCTTGCACAAATCTTCACCAACAATTCCTCATGGGCCTTTTAGACTTTGCCCTATTTTTCAACGTACAGGATTAATTTCCCTTCGCTTTCACTAGAATTCTTAGGTGAAAGGCTTTCGACTGTGCAGGGTTTTTGCTTGACCTCCTCTATGAACACTTTTACCTATGCTGGCGGCTCTCCTATGGCCTTCTGGTATCTGTAGTTTTACTCAACATGGGATTGACCAGTGTGTCTCGAGTTAGCACCCATGTGGTGCCGGTTCACTCTACAGCTGGCTTTCCCTTTACAATTTTCAGTTCTTTGAACTTTCTTCAAATGGCCTCTTTGTGACTTTCAGTCAACAGTTTTGTTCTTATCGGCTTTCCCTTCGACTCACCGGCTGTTATGAACCGCTTGGCTTTCCTTGTATCTAAAGTCAAGGCCAGTACCACGGTACCAGGAGTTCCCCTCACTCCTGCTTATCAGCGTAGGCACGCTCCGTGTACCATCGGCATCTGCTGCAACACACTTGGGCTATTGTCCTCGGCCTTTCAATTCTTTCTGCAGAGGTTTCGCGGGTCTGCATCGAAAAGGGCAAGGTCGTGTCTCTCCTTGTTAGCCTCTCGATATTCGCCACCTTTCTCCCCCTATTGAACTGCTGGGCCTGGATAGCTGTCTTGTTGTGCAGGCTGCCTTGCTTATACTGTGCTCTTTTGCTCCACCTTTTACCCCTGTAGGGAAAGGAAAGGGCTTTCAGGTGTATGTGATTTTAGTCAATTGCCTGACCTTGGTATTGGGACAAGTCAGGTAAATGGCTCTGGTGTTAGTCTGTTGTTCGTGTTGTGAGAAAGTGTTAGTGTAAGAAAGGGGTGTGCAGTGTTTTTGAATGTCCTACAGAAGATGATGGGAAAAGGTGTGCAAAGAAGGGGGATACTGCATCTCACCCATCTGTGTCCCACTCCCTCCCCCCAAGTACCCCTTATCCAGGTTATCCTCTTGCACTGGTCCACACCCAGGAACTGAATCCAAAAGTCCTGGCCACCTGGATGACAGATCCCTGGGGACTAGATAGGGAGACACCTTCAGGCTTCTCACAGTACTCGCAAAGCTCATAGGTCATCCCTTTGAGCCTATGCACAAATTCAGCCTTAAACACCTAACATATAAAATAGCTTTTCTGGTGGCCATCACCTCCATAAGAAGAGTCGGTGAACTTCAAGCTTTGTTTTTGCAAGACCCTTTGCCATCCACAAAGACAAGTTGGTACTAAGAATGCACCCTAGGTTTTCACCTAAATTAATTTCCAAGTTCCTTGTCAACCAGTCAAATGAACTACCCGCTTTCTTTCAAAACCCTTCAAACTCAGCTGAGAAAAACCGCCATACACTAGATGTAAGGAGGGCGGTTCTTTACTATGTAAACAAAACCACAACGCTTCAAAAAACAGACCAAGTGTTTGTCTCCATAGCACCTGGCAGGGAAGGTGATCACGTTTCAAAAACACCATCTCCAGATGGATAGTGCAATTGCATACAGCTTGCTGCTCTCTATCAAACAAAACTCTCCCTTTCACAACAAGAGCTCACTCTAACAGGGGTACAGGAGCTACTTTGGCCTTTATTGCAAACGTCCCACTGGACGCCATTTGCAAAGAAGCTACATGGAGTTCTATACATACTTTTACTCCGCATTACTGCATTGACACACATTCTAAAGCAGATTCACAGGTTGGAAAAGTGGTGCTAAAACATCTATTTGCTGCTGTACCTTCTCACAACCCACCACCTTCTCCAGACACTGCTTGCTAATCTATGTATAGCATGTGATCTAAGCAGATCCACAAGCCTCAGAAGTGATACATTACTCACCGTAATCGTATTTCTGATGCTTGTATTGCTTAGATTTACATGCAACTACCCTTCCTCCCCTGTGAAGTAGAAGGTGCTTAGATGTTTTCTGGCTTTATCTACTCTACCTGCTTCATATCTGTGCTCACGCTACACTTCATGCTACCTCATGTCAGAAACGTAACAATCGGAGGGACCTCGACTTGTGAAGGACCCTGGGTACAGTGGACATCACACTAGGGATAATATTACTGGTACACCCTGTCGACGTCCCTTTTTTCGAGTTTTGAGAAAAAAATGTAATACTCTGCAGCTACCACTAGATGTTGGCTTTTGCATAGCATGTGAATCTAAGCAGAAACGAGCATCAGAAATATGATTATGTTGAGTAATATATATATATCCTATTAAAAACCTATGCCGTTCTGTACAAAAACTTTGTAAAAAGGCTGTTATGAGTAAAATCTAAAAACCGCTGAAATTCGGGAGTTATGGTAGGCTAATCACCCATTTTTCCCATCAGCACTCTCCACTGCTACCACTACCACCCCGACCATAACAGATGCCACCAGTCATGTCATTGATGCCATCACTGACGCCATCACTTCTTTAGCCCCTTTCCTTTATGTCAGCTAAGCTACCATAACTCGCGCCACCACCGTGCCCTGCTAAGACTAACACTCAGGATATCAAAGATGACATGACAAATGTCATTGATGACATACCTTGGAAGCGTAAAGACATGATTCCAGGCTTACGTAGCGTGATACGTCACCTATGAAAGAACATACTACAACCCGCAACGTAGCATGGCAGATTATGATGGGGAACATGAAATGGTTAAAAAACACACTAACATGTGAGCAGTAGTAAGGGACGTTTATTTCACAATGCACAGTGTTCAATCATCGCCCTGTTCTCAGTTGCAAAGAATTTGGAAATGTGTGTCTCTGCTGCACAATTAAAATGTTAGTTTTGACGGTCACGTAATGTTTTTCCACACCGTCACCATGCGTTGGTGTCACGGTGTTTAACACATACACAGTGTGCAGTGGCGACACAGTAGTCGGTTTCCTCTCACATTCATTGTGAAGACGGCGTCAATCGCTGTGATGTAGTCCATCAGAAAGTATAGTATTTTACTTATAATGTTACTGGCAATGGTGACGTTGTTGTTTAACCACACTGAAATTATGCGTTGTTGACACAGAAGGCGTATTCCTGTCACAGTGATTTACAAGGCAATGTGAATGGCTGCGAACTATGACACCAGAAAGGATGGTATGCTGCTTCTTACTGCTACAACCACGTACGGACATAGAGGTCCGATGCGGTCATCCCATTCAATGATGACGCACATACAACTGGTGACGAAAAGCTGCACTTGACGATTAAAGAAACCGTCAGTCGGATGCTGAACCTTTTTGAAGCATAAGTTATCAAAGGGAATGTTTCACAAACTTTGACTCCCTACATTCTTTCTGTCTCTGTTCCCTGTACGTCAAGGTAAAAAAACAATTGAGGTTTGGTGCGTGCGCGACCATACTGAGCGCCTACTGAAAAAATGAAATGAGATTAACTGACCTTCACTCCGAACGCAAATAAATTCTCTTTTTGCTACTACATATCAGCAGTCACTCATGAGAAGTGTTACTCCTGACCACGTGCAGACGCGCTCGGTTTACGAAACTGTGCAGGTGGCTGCTGCACATTCGAAAATATAGGACGCCAGTCTCACCGCAGTAATGTTGGTGTTGGCTTCTTACAAAGACGCAGAAAAGAATTGTAGTTCATTGTCTACCAAGTTTCAGTGCATGGTACGATAGTGGTAACAAGAACAAAGTACTGTTTCACTTTCTACTGCCACTTATAAATAATGCTTACCTTTCGACACAAGGTTCCATAAGGGTTTGTTTGCGGTCATTTCGGCGTACAACTCAAAAACTAAGTGACCATGGCAGCCGTATCAAAAGAATGCTATGCAGTTGACGCTGCGGCAGACCCAATCGGTGAAATCGCAACATTCTCCACTGAGCGAACAGGGAAGTGGGACCACGGAGCGGACATAGATATCACTAATTCTTAGAGAGCTATTTTTTGATCATTTTAAAGGAAACTACAATAAGATTTCACACAAAATTTACAAAAGCACGCTTTGGGGAACAAGCCCCTTACCCTGCTGCAAAATTGATGACAATCTGTCCAGTGGTTTGGCCTGTAGCCATGCGCAAAGTTTTTGCCCCATTCAGTCTATGGGAAAAAGACGTTTTGGGACCCCCCTATACTTTGGTGTGTGTGTATATGTATATATATATATATATATATATATATATATATATATATATATATATATATATATATACACACCAAAGTACTGGAATCCAGTGGCAATCAACAATGAAGCGTTCTTGGACGGTGTCTTTCTAACAGTTAACCTCATTCTTAAACATACAAGAATTGATTTCATATGTGGCGACCTAAACCTATACCTATGGCAACAAGACGGACAACCAACTCCTAACGAAAAACTAACAATTTGTGCAAAAAAATGGATCAAAGAAACCAGCATCCGTAATCTACTATCCATTGATTATCCCAAAGACGAAACAGGCAAGCCTTTTTCCACCTGGTCCCGAGGCAAATCATCTGGCATAATTGATTACATCCATCTCTCCAAAGAACTAAGAGCTGCAGTACAAACTATAAGCATAATTGCAACAACAAAAAGCGACCATAACCAACTTGTTGTACATGGACAAGACATGCCGCGCCAACCTCCGCCTAATCGTCCTACCCTGCTAGAAGTCTGTACAGCTGCGAAAAAACTTTGCATAACCCAACTAGTAACAAGTTCACTGACAAGACAATTTATCCAACTACCTTACCTGATGACCAGAAATTAAATTATGGATGGTTACTTCAACCTTACTACAAACCAACCAAACAGCATACCGTACAGACTCGCCAACATTCATACAGCAAGGAGTTAGTTGAACGGAAAAGGGCACTGAGAAACAGTGCGGCAAAATAAAAGCGGCCAAACAAACCTACAGAAACTGGATCAAAACGCACAACATGATGCCATTACAAGCAGACGCAGAAGAAATCCTTGAAACTTACAAAACGCACAACCTTCGAGACCTATGAATCTTCTGAACAACGCAGCGCACCAGCAAAAACTAACAGGAAATGTGACTGAACATCGATGGATTGAACATTACACAAAAATATATAAAGCCCGACCATCAGAAACTGGAAAAAACCCACAAAAACAGAACATAAAGTGGACAGTAAACTGCACCTATCAAGACATTTTCGAGATGATCCAAAAACTCAACATATCTCGTGCTCCAGGCCCTGACGGAACATCGAACGCAATGATAAAGAAAGATCCGCACTCATGGGTCAATCTCATGAGGAACATCAAGATGCTCATTAAGAAGCTTAATCAGATACCAACATCATGGAAAACTGCGACCATCGTTCCTATTCATAAACAAGGTCCGAGGGACGATCCGACAAATTTCCGCCTAATTGCTTTACTGGATCCGTTAGGAAAGCTGTTTGCATCGATTCTTCTGAAAAAACTTAACCAGTGGGCAACTGACACAAAACGCTTTGCAATAAGACAAACTGGCTTCACCCCAAATGTTGGGACAAACATCAACTTACTATTGCTAAATCTGATAAAACACGAAGCAATCCACAGCAAAACAAAAATTTACGCGGCTTTCATAGACCTCCACATGCCCTTCGACGGGATATCCCGGCAAAAACTTTGGAATAAACTTGAAAAATGGGAATGCCCTAATGACATACTAAGCCCCATAAAACAACTTTATTCAAACACCACCATAGCAATGAGACTTACAAGAGAAGGCCATACAACACCAAAAATAAAAGCCGAAAATGGTCTAAAACAAGGAAGCCCTCTTGCAGCCACATTGTATAATCTCTTTACTACAGACATCGAGACCCATCTACAGTCCGATGCCCTCAACCCCCAAAAAACCAACTCAACACCGGTAACAATCATGACATATGCAGACGATATCATTCTCCTGGACAAGACACCATCAGGTCAACAAAACAGCCTCAGCCAACTAAGCCTTTATATGAATCTTAATGAACTCACCATCAATACAAAAAAGACAAAAATCATGCAACTGACCAGACCAACCAATAACAAAGAGAAACAACTAAATATCAATTTAAATGACAATCGGCTCGAAGAAGTAACAACTTTCAAATACTTGGGCATCCACATAAACCAATCCAAATCCAATTTCAGAGTCCACTCTTTTTCGGAACAACAGACTCAATCTCTAGCAAGACAAGGTTGTATGATCCAGCACAAATTCGGTAAATACTCTTTCAAACCAATAACCACATAACACAAGCAAAAGATGATTCTGACAATAGTCTATGGAACAGAAGCCATGATACACGCAACAGACTATAGTTGGGCAAAGCTAGAAGCCCTGTTTTGGCGTAAGATCTTACAGCTGCCACCTTCTTTTCCAATGCCTAGAATCAGACACGAAAAAGCACTACAGTCCATCAGTTCAATTGTCCTATGGAAACAACGACCTATACCGCAAGCTCCTCACTGATGAGAAAACACCAACAATTCAAATCTTGAAGTTCCACGATGGGGCAAAGAACAACACAATCCTCGCTAAGTGGAAAAGCAATCTGGATCAATTCATGCAAACAGAAGAAATCTCACGTGAAATGCTCACGATGCGACCTCAACACGCAAAAATAAAAATAATGGAAAATGACTGGATAAAGACCCTTGAGGAAAAAAAAAATACTCCCTCAACCTACAATGTGACACAGACATTCGATCCATTAACGAATTACCAGCCTACCTGACCATCTTTCCTGATGCCAAAATCCGTACAATATATCTGAAAGTACGAACGAACACCATACCAACACGCTTCTATCTAGCCAAAACCAGACAAATCGCTCCAACAGAACATTTTTGCAGCTTCTGTTCAGACACTCAAAAATCTGAAACACTGTTCCACCTACTAATGGAATGCAACGATCTCTCAAAACAAAGATCTAGATTCGGCAGCTATTCTAAGATCAGAGAGCAAATAATGGAGACAGAAGAAAGATGGATGGAGATGCTCAACGGCAAATCGCAAAAACTGATCTTGACAATATGCCAATTTCTACAAGAAATTCTAAATCTTGGCAAACCTGTAATAAGTTAAAAACAAACCTTGGAAACCTGGAGACAAATGAAAAGTTTAAAAATTAAACTATAACATTAAAAAAAAAAATATATATATAAACAATGAATGAAGAAGGTGGTGATCCACCTTAGTTGCCTTAGTGGTTGGTACATGGTGTGCAGCCACCTGCTATGTGATTTTCATGCACCAGTCATGGTGTTGTCTTGTGGTACAACCATAGCCAAGCAGGAGCTTGTAACACAAGATGGTTGCTTATGCCAGTGAGACAGTGAATGCAAAGGGGGGAACCCCAATAAATTTTGTGTGTACAATGTCAAATCTAATGTGCCTTACTTGGTGTCTTTTGGAGCATATGTAAGAGACCAGGAATGGCCAATCGGTTTAAAAAACACATTTCTTAATTATGGAATGTAAAACGGCAGCAAGCCCAGTTTGGATGGCAATGCAGTTTCATTCAAAATAAATTGATAACGACTTCTCCGCTGAAAGAGCATCTTGTGCCCAGGTTAGCTAAACCCAGACAACCTCAATGACACAGAATGATGATGTTAAAAGTAGCGTGACCACCCTATTAACCCCATTTTGACATCACAGAAAGTGACCTCCTATCACCTTTGACGGCATTATTGAAGTGACATTGCATAGCTGTTCCCCATGATGAAATTACAGGAAGTGGATGGGAAAGTTTGTGCGATAATTGCAAAACGAATAACTTGAGAATTCCACGGATTCAGTTAAGCGGTCACCTCTGGCGACTCTTTCCCAGAATGCTTAGAACTCAGTTCCTTGGGATTATACAATTACTGTGACCCCCACAATGTTGACATTTAAAAAGAAATTCGACCGCTCTCCCTTTACACCCCATGTATATGTGGGGGGATGGGTATAGTATTAAATGCCTGTAAGGGGAGCTGTGGGGGATGCCCCCGCATATATATGGGGTGGAAAGGGGGGTCAAAATGAAAAGGTCTCCATTTTAGGGGGGTCCTAGCAATTTGGGCGCAGTAATCTCATAGATCTGTTCCTTGCTGGTTCCTGTGATGGGCGGCTGGGGGGGGAGGGGGTTGAACACCAAAATATGTGTATCACACAGATGAGCTGCCTTATCACAGAGTTTAAAATGGTTTCCAAAAAAGCCACCAGTAAGCCCCAGGAGAACCACTCAGTAGATTTCCTCGACAGCATCCTCACAAAGGAAAATGCTTTGCACATTGTCACTAGTGAACCCACTTTCCAAAACTAAAATATGGCCCCTTTTAGTAAGACCTTCTTGGGGGACGTTGAGAAACCCTGCGCTTGATGAAATTAAAAAATTAAATTTATGTAAAGATTCAGTTTCCAACTAATGTTTGTTTCTACTTATTTTTCAACAACGAACAATCTAGTGTTTATATGAAATGTTTATATTGTAGGTAGTGGTAGAATAGTAGATAACAGCACTTGGTGATAACAGCATAAAGATAAGTCAACGGTTTTAAGGAGTTTTGTCATAGGAACACCCATTTTGCAAGGTGACCTGTTCAGTTTTTTAAAAAAATGGTCGAGGCTGGAACAAGAAGCCCTGAAATGAAGACACGAATTGTGGTGCAGAAGTTTTATAACATGTTTACATTCGGAGGGTAAACGTAAAATGTGGCTGGTGATTTTGGAGGTTGTATACAGAAAACTGTATTGAACTGGTACAACATAGTCTGCAAGAAAGGACAACGGACAAATCTAACGGACAGGGAGGGCTTGACGTTTAGACATGTGCTCTTGCGCGTCATAATAAGCCCACCCATGCAGTCTTTTTTTAACACTTTATATCCAGCATGCTCATGTTTCTTTGTGTTTTTAGTGTTTAAAAAAATCTGCTTTCCCTTCTGTCCTGTGTGATGTTAGGCTATGTGACCCTTACACTGGAGGGGACGTTTTCCAACTGGAGGTCACTGGAGTTTAGAGAGTGTACAGTCCCCCATGCCCCTTCACCCTCCCACCTTGGTTACCTCAACCTCCCAACCACACCAACAGCAGGGTTCGAAATTGTCAGGAGGTGGGAACTGTTTACTCCTGCTTGTAGCCTCAAGGAGCCTGGCTAGCTTGACGCGGAACGCTGCCTCCCCAGAGCAACTAGTACTATAGAAACTGATCACGGTCCGAATATCGCTGTAGAAAGAGATGTGCAGGAACCCCCCACCTCCATAAGGCCGCTCTTTCCTTCCTTGTCATTTTTGGAGCGGTCCAACCCCCTCCCCCAACCTTTGCCAGCGCCTACCCCTCTGCTGCACGCCCATGCACGCCCCTTCCATCAGCATACCTCTACCACATTTTCTTACCTTCGGCATGTCACTTCGCTGATGGTTGCGGTTCCTGCACTGCAGGCCTGAAGCTCGAAGCCCTGTGCGTCAACCTATGTGCAATGCTCCTTGAGCCTATGAAATGCACTGTGGGGTGGGGTGGGGTTAGAAGACGTATAGAAGACATTTAAACCATAATGTCCCACGTGTACTGGCCAAAAGATGATAGATGTTTTTCAAGTCGCTCTCTATCGGCATCAAGTCGCTCTCTATCGGCTCCTCGTTCCCCAGGGGTAGCCCCTCTATTATGGCTGATGTGGATAGCCAAGAGCTGCCTTCAGCTCCTGCTCAACAAACCCATCCCTGGATTGCTGAAGTGTGGCCTGTTCTATTGTTTGCAGGATTGTTCACGTCCACCCAGACCGTACTGCTTTTGTTGCAGTTGCTCTTGCTGATAGAGGGGCTGGCTGTCACATTCCCTCCGATTATCAAATGCTTGCTACTAAGACGTCCTTATTGTTTATGAATAGTTTTGCTTTCGCACCCACAGACTCTGGATAGCATCCTTATATGATGGCAGGCAAGCGCTACAACTACTTTAGAAAAACAGTTGTTTTACTTGTGCAACTTATTGAAATACTTCAATTGTCATACCACCATTACTTCCCATTACAAACATCCCAGCCTTGTCTGTGGTTCCGCGGACGACGCTCCTAAATCAATGGTACTCTCGTGTTGTGGTGTCTAGGCTACTAATACCACAGAGACTAGCACTCTTATGCAAGCTCCTGAATTCTTTACCATAGACAGAATAATTTGCTTCCTGTGGACTATCTTGGCACCTTTCATGAAAGCTTACGGCAACCCATGTAAGGTCTGGCTACCTCCTACAGTGGCAAAATAAGAGGTGATGGCTGGAAGGTTTCAAGTTAATCTTAACCTCTGGCATAGCTCTGGGCAACCCACCAGACCATCGTTCTTCGTCTGCCAATCCATTACAAAAGCGTAAAAACAATATGCAAATCAGGCTTGGTCCCACCCCAAACGGGGTATTCTGACTCTGTATTGGGCATGTTGGACATGAAGGGATCTAGTGAATCTAACGTTCAGGCTTAGCCATGCACAACTGAAGGTATGCAGTGATAAAACTGCAGCAAAAATGTCGCCTGTACAAAAAATCGCAGCAAAATGTGTACCCCATTACCCCATTTAAAGGGAGCGTGGGTTGCATGGCTGTCCCCCGCCCCCTTAAATGGTATAATGGGTCCGGGGTTTGCGGGGATGTCCAGCGCATCCTTTACATGGATTGCGGCGGCAAAACCACTGCCTTTTTGCCGCAATATTTTGTGTCAAAGGCCATTTTTGCCACAATTTTAACACATGAAACCCAACTCTACCTCCAACTCCCTCAGAGTCAGTCGTTTTTCTAAGAAACAAGCTGGGGTAGATCCGTCTTCGGCTGGGGCCTCCATCTGGAACAGCCTCCCTGCCACTCTAAAACTTGAGGAGAACCATCTCCGGTTCTGGAAGCATCTCAAGACCTTCCTCTTTTCTTCTGCCTTCGTTCCCCCTCTCCCCTGCTGGTCTGTTCTTTCTTGGCACCGTGCACCTGGCCACCCTCTGTCCATAGGGCCCAGGTACCTGCTCATCCTGCCACACTCCCGTACTGCCTCCGGGCCACCCCTTGCACTGGGGTCTGTATCTTTACCCATACAGCCCCCCCCCCTTTTTCTCCCTGCACTTATCAGACCTACCTTTTCTGCTGCCTTAAAAGATAAATAATAAAGGCAACAAACAGTGGTAATGCAGCCAGCAATTTGCAAGTGCTAGGTTTGTTATTTAACTGTTTCTCCTCTGCTTCGCACTTTCCACTTCTCCCCCCTTCCATGCACTTTTCCCCTCCCCCTCTCCCACGCACTTGCGCGTTCTCAATGTCACTGGGCCTAGTAAGATCGCCGTTTTTTTTCTTCCCTGTTCCCCTCCCTTGCCTTGTCGCGCTCTGAAACACTTGTGTACGAGAACGATAGAAATAAAATATCAATTAAAAAAAACTGAAGAACGACGTATGGTTCAATGTCCTACTATAGACTTTTGTTACCTTCCTTTATTATCTATGAAGTTAATTATGTATATATTTGTGGAGACAATGTCCGCATTGCTAAGTGCTTTGGATTAAGGCGCTATATAAATAACACATACATTATCATATCAACTGCCTGTTCTAATGTGCTGTCAAGTTCACTGAATATAAGTCTCTGTGTGCGCAATGCACACATTTACGCACACACCAAACGCCACCAATTTTATGGCGTGTTTAAAAATAAATGCATGACAAATATTCTACCTGAAATGTCATGTAAAATAGGCAATGCCATCTAATGAGTCACACATGCCACAGCGCTACCAAGAGCTACACCGTGGAAATTCACCTCCAGTTCAAAGCCATCGAGCAATGCATTGTGGGTATTCATATTAGCTGAAAAGTATGGATTTTTGATCCAGAAAATGTACTGACTTCTAGTGGATCACTATTCTATATTATAAATGTGGGGAAATTGGGCTACTAAACTGATGATTTAGTCTGACTCCTCATTCTGAGCTTCTAGACCTGTTGAGTGCATCTGCCATTTATCTCATAGTGGTCGTGCCACGTGTCTTAGACTGTGTCTTTCTGATGTCCTTGGGCCTAGGCCCACGTGGCTTTTGAAGAGTAATCTAGCACAGCTATGGAAAACCCACTACAATGGCGAACACTGATCAATGATGCTGTTATTCTCAAGCCTCTGACAGTCAAGTGACGTCTCTCTTCTCCACTCTTTCTCTCTAGACGGAGCTCCCGGACGTGGAAAATGAAGTGGAGGTTCCGGTGACCGGAGGACCCAGCGGTGACTTTGAGATCGACAAGGAGGAGGGCGCAACTCGCCCAGAGCTCAATAATGAACTGGTTCCTGAGGTTACCCGGGCTCCTGACCAGGGACGGGGAAGGAATGCGGACACTGGCATCGTAGACAATACGATAGTCTCCGGGAACACAGCGGCTCAGCTGCCCCAGAAAAACATCCTGGAGAGGAAAGAAGTTTTGATAGGTGAGAGAGGGTCTGGGAGAGAGTTCGCCTCTGTTTTGGGAACAGTGCTTAATCTCTGAGAAGGGTTTGGCTGTTGGCGAGCTGGCAAAGACTGGAGAGGTGGGACAAAACACTGAGCGAGATGAGCTTACAAGGAGATGTTATGAGACAGGGGTCTGTTTGGCTTTTTGAAGGAATGTCTGCCTTGGAGTGGAAGTAGGAAAAACGCAGCAGGGCTCGAGTCATGTGCGCGCCCTTTTGTGTAAAAGCAGAATGCGTATGTGTATGAACGGAGCACATATCTAACATCATACAAGTAATTAGAATGATAAAGTATGCATGTGTTCGCGAGCAGAGTCTCCATGCAGAACTGGAGTACAAGAGCAAGGCATGTTGCATCACAAGTATACCTCTGACCATTTATTTTATTTATTTATTTTTGGGATTTGGAAAGCGCGCTACAGCCCAATGGCATCGAGGCGCTGTTGCATGCGAATATCTGGGTCACAGGCTTGGCTCAGGGTTGCATGTTAATGTGCAGCCCAACAATGGGACTTTTTTTAGGATACATACACAGGTGGTTCAAGAGGAAAGCATAGATCCTAGTTAAAATGTCCCTTTAACCTAACGGTGACTGTAGTAGAATAGACACATAGGTGGTTACAAATGTAGAGTATCACACGATCACAGTGAGGATTTCATCATGCACAGTAATAACGTACAGCCTGAATTGGTGCCAGTGGTTGGGAAATGACACAAGTAAGTACTAGGTTTTATAAGGAGCATAGTTTTTTATCGATGAAGCATGCAATGCCTACATGCATTATAGGGATGCGATGCACATCAAAGAACCGGGCATGTGACTTTGCGTTGTTTAGGTGCAGTGAGTGTTTACAATCTGCACTGAGTTTGTACACGCAAAGCTGAAGAGCAAGGACTGCACAGTGTGTGTGTGTGTGTGTGGTGAGTCTCGAAGCATGGTAGTGGCATGTATACCATGTGCGTTAGAAGGATGAGAATATAAAGAATGTCTTAATGACATGGCCTGTGCCCCACTGCTTAATTTGCAAATGTGCCGTGGCTCAAATGTTTTCTAACACACCCATAACCCATCTGGATGGGCAAACGTCCGCCCACTGTTGCCACCACCCACGGCTGCTCCCCATGCTGTCAACATATATGGTGTTAAAGTTGCAACTCCCAGAGGCTTATTGAGGTTGACCGATATACTCTGTCCCTACGGCAGATGTGTGATTTACAAATACCAATCAACATACACATAAAATAATATACTCATTGTGGCTTGACCTGAGGCAAATGTTTAAGTGTGTCTTTAAAGGCAAACGTTTACATGTTGCTCCAATTCTATAGGTGTTTATTATGTGACTGGCAGTTACAATAATCAAGTTGCCAAACGCTACATCATAATCGCAATGGAGTCTGAGACAATGAGTGCAGAGGCTCAGAAATAAGTGCCAGGGCTGAGCCCTGGCAAACACTCCCACAAATGAAGCACTGCCTGTGTCTTTGAGCTATGAGGTCTGTAAGAGCCAGGAATGTGGGCGTTCGATGCGATTCACTTGCAATTCTCTGTGTTAAATGGGTAACTTTTGAGAGTTCCTTCCTGTTTTGCATAATGATATGTGGCGCAATGCTTCCAAGGGTTTTGGTTTGATCTGTAATCTCTGCCCTGTTTTTATTTGGACTAATCTACCCTCCTTAATCGAGCTTTCACGAGCCTTGCACCCCCTGTCCAGAGTTATTTACCCCTTTTCTAAGTGAGCGTAGATGGTATTTTACTAACCCAAAAGCTGTAATGCTTAGACTGGCATGGTAAACGCTCATGTCATTTTTGGGCTCAGTGGGATTCGTATTCCTCCAATAGCAGGGTCGGACTGTGTGAAATTGTAGAGAATTGAGTCAGTTGATCAAGTGGTTTTCTGACTCTATAATACAAGGGGGCTTGGAGCAGGCTCGGACTGGCCTACAGAACAATGGGGCAATGCACGACGTTCCACCCCATGATTCTAGTGTGGGCCAGTTTGTCTTTGCCAGAGTGGGACTTATAACACTAGTTTTAACTAATGGTACTAAGAAAATATGCTTTCAAATGAACTATTTTCAACAAGGTCTACCAAAAACTCCCTCTTGGCTAGTACTCGAAAACTTTTTTCTCAAAAGTAACAGATTGCAATTTGCGATTGTTGTCCACCTTTTTCACTGGTGCCCAGGGCGATTTTATGTCCCAGCCTGACAGCTCCTTGACCCTTTTTATTGCATAGAAGAGGGCATTCCTTCCCTGAAGCCAGCACACTACCAGCACAATGTAGGGAAAAGCCCTCGCATGGAGAATTCCATGGGTCTGCGATCACCAGCCCAGTCCAGCTCAGACCGCTTAAAGTCCCATAGCATAACAACCCTGAAGACAAAGAAATGGCAATAGATGCAACTTCCTCCTGGCCTTTCTGCGATATGATATGATAGGTGATTTATAACGCGCTATATAACCAGAGGTTTCTAAGCGCAGACCCGGCAATCGAACCAGTGTTGCTCTGTGTCGTCTTGCTTCCAAGACAAGCATGTTGCCCCTGAGCTATCCTTCCGAGTATCCCAACTGCCGGGAAGTAGTGCACAGTGGCTATGATGGCATGTTGTCAGCAGTGTATGGCAGGGAATGTGCTTGGGTTCGTAACCATTGGCTGGAAAATGTGTTTTCTAGGCTTGCGCTGTAACACGCCTGTCAGTAGTGCATTATTGCATGACTGCAAACAGTGTATGGTAGTGCATCTAGGCAAGTCCAGAGTGCATGAGAGGAGTATGTTCATACACAACGGCAAAGGGCCCGCCCCTACACAACGGGGAACTGGGGAATCACAAAGTCGGATGAGGACAGTGGGGGGCGTTTGCGACTGGATGATGATAAAAAAAAGCAGTGAGCACGTTATTCCAATAAAATTAAATGTTAGTTTTTGAAATAGCCACCGTCTTTAAACCCCATTGCTTCATACACTTTTTCTTGGTTGTGTCTTGTAGATATGTGTATATACTGTTTATTTTCCAACCAAAATTACTTTATTTCGGCAATATTGCCATAAGAGTAAAAACATATATACACACATTAACAATAATACAAATCTCAATTAAAAAACAAGAATTCCATAAATACTGCATTAGAAACTGTTTGTGTATACCAGTACAACCGAGTTGCAAATACATCTGATCTTGATATAAAAATGGATAAAAAACAGAAACAGCTACTTAAATATGCAAAAAATGTTACATCTCCAACCTGTTTATTTAATTTGGACACAATCCTGTGTGTCTGCCCTCTTTATTGTGATCGGCTAATCAAATGTCAGGCACCCGTCAGGGAGAAATAGAATACGAAAAAATGCCCTTCTAGCTAATGTTGCCTCAAAAAAGACAGCAGCGACCAACTCACAAACGGGCTCTCTGCAGACAGGAGATCTAGCAAAGCAGGTCCACTTTGTGCAAATTGTCTGTCTCTAAAGACTTGGGCCAGGCTTCTTGCTCTAATCTCCTGAAATACTGGGCACAAAAGCACAAAGTGCAGGGTGTCCTCTACTGCTTCGCAACCGAAGGGACACACTTTACACTCCCTGCCCCCTGACCATCGGGACAACGTGGGTCTTATGGGAAGGCAGTTGAATCGAGCTCACGTAAAAAGATTTCTCTCAGCGGAATTGTATGCCCATAATAGATCATTCTGTATTGAGTCTGTTGAGATAATTGCCAGGTTTCTGTTAGTGCCCTTTTGTGTTTCTATGTATTCTCTCTCGACCCCAGAGATAGACAGCACTTGTTGCTTAAAATGCCAAGGACGAGTATGCTTGTTCTTTTTGCATAGACTTGCATAATAGCCTGGCACTTAAGGGGTAAACTGGGTCGCCAAGACTTTAGTAATTAGCATGGAGTTGGTCAGATGATGTTCAACATTTAGTTTTACCAACCACTTCCTTACCTGTGATAGCCATGGGACTTTCTTAAATCCACCTCTGGCAATGCGCTTGAAAACATTTTTTTTTAGCAAAGAATGTCTCAAACCAGATTTTGGATTCGCCCATAATCTGATGCACGATTGGCTCCAACTCCATTTTCTCACCCGGAAACGGCATTCCTAGCTCAGTATGGGCACCATAGTTTGGGGCCGATTGGGGGAGGCCGAATATGGTTAAAAAAAAGAAATTCATGGATACTTTGTGTGTTACCATAGCCCCAAAACGATGCTCCATGTTTTGCTACTGCCTTTGCTTGTGTATACCATCTTTATCGGGTCCAATGGCTTGGAGCTGAACATTGCTACAAATCTCCTAACCGCCCCAAGAGATTGATTACACCTGGTCACTTGTTTCTCAGTATGAGCCGCAGGTTTCAGATTTGGAGTCGGGCGTATCCCCAAGTAGTCAAAGGGCATAATTCTTTGCATTATGACACCATTCGTACAGATTGGTACCATGTTTGGGCTCTTGCTACACAGACACAACATAAAAGCCAACTTTGAAGCATTAACCTGAAAATCCAATGATGTCATAAAGTCTGTATATGCAGTGACTAGGTCCTGCAAGGCTCTTGGTGTATGAGTGATCAGGACCATGTCATCGGAGTATGCCAAGACCCGGTATAGCTTCCCATGAATTTTCGACACGTCCTTAGTGGCTTGCATCAATGTCTCTTTTAGCCCATTTAATATATAGAGAAGACAAGATGGGAGCCATCACAGATCCTTGTCGTACTCCTGTGTGGACCTGGAAGTAAGAAGTACACAGGCCAGAGGAGCCACATGTCACACAGGACTGGGTACATTTGTGAAGACAAATCAACAAGTCCATTATCCCCACTGGACAGCCCCGTGACCCAAGCATAGCCTACAGCTTTTTTCTATTAACTTTATCGAATGCTGTGCTTGGGTCCATAAATGTAAGATATATAGGCTCACACTTTAAGTAGAGCGAGTTAGCTAGAATCAGATGCAGGTTTAGGGTTTGCTCACCTGTCCATAATCCTGAGCAAAAGCCCAGTTGTGTCTCGTCAAGAGTACCACTGGTGTTAATCCAAGATTCGATTTTACCCAGCAGTACTCTTCCAAAGATCTTAAACAAAGTCGAGGAGTGAGATCAGTCTATACGAGGCCGGAGTGTTTCTTGGGCCCCTTTTTATAAATAGGGTGGATTATCGCCTTCCCCCATGATTCCAGGAATTGCACCTTTGTACACATGGCGTTAAAACAGACTGTTAGTACTGGTGCCCATAAGCCTACTTCTCTGAACAGGGTCAGCCGGAATACGATCCGATCCCAGTGAGCAGCCGAGTTTCTGACGGGCAATTGCATCTGCTGCTTCTTTGGTGCTAAATAACACTCAGCGCCCTACCTATCTATGTTGCCTTGTTTCTAGAGACTTGGGTGCCTCATCATGGTCAGTGATTTCCACACCTATTGCCACCTTTAAGAAATTGTAAAGGGTGGTAAAGTGCTCTATCCAGTCTGCATCTGCAACATTGGTTTCTAATCATCGCCCAATCTTTTATGTTTAGGCCCCAGGGAGACTCAATCTCAAAACATCTTAGTATCGTTGGCTAAATCCAACACCAAGTCACCCCATTTTTCCTTGTCCAGTTATCGTTTGTGCTCTGCTGCTACCTGTTTGTAATTTGCTCTTGCTAATATGATCAGGTTTCTATTTGGCTCTTTCCTTTTTTAGGAGTACCAGCAACAATGATTTTACCTTCTTACATTCCTTGTTAAACCAAGAAGTCTGTTTCTTCTGGACAATTTTTGTGGCTGCCTCCTGGCATCCTGCAGTCAGTTTCCTGCATAGAAAATCAAAATCGTCCAGAGTATTAGTCACTCTTCAGGGTTCAGCCATCCCCTCTAGCGTATGGCCAAGGAATGGTAGAGCATAAAATCTCTGCAACAGTTTCTCTGTTATCCGGTCACCACCTTATCATACATTTGTAGCCCTCCAATATGTTTGCACCAAGGTTCAGGATGATTCCATTCTCCCGTGGCTTGGCGGTGACAAGCTCCTACACCAGCGGGTGGTGATCACTCCACTCATCCTCTAGAACAGGAAAATCTTTAATCATGTTCCAAGAACGTATTAGAAGGCAGCAATAGTCCATTGGTTCCTTTATATGCTTTTTTTCTCAGCCTGTCACCCTTAGTGCGGCCATTAGTTGTTCTCAAGTCGCATTGGTGCAGCCAGGATATTAGCTTGAGCCCATCCCCACATATGCTGGGGATCCATCAGTTCTGGTACTCCCCAAAAGCGCTCTTCTGTATTACCTGATAAATCTGGTGGGGGCCCGCTGCCACATTTGACATTAAAATCCCCCATCAGTAAGACCATGTCTGTGCCCTGATCCAAGTCCCCAATATAGTCCTCAAAGAGTTGCTTAAGTTGGGCCAGGCATTGCCCCTTGTTGGACTTATGTGGGTGTTATATAAGTTAACCAGGACGATTTTCATATTAACAGCCAAGCTAATATTTGCCACCTGCAAGCAACAATTCTGAGTCCCCACGTCGATGTGACGGCATTCATACAGGGACTTGACAAAGACTGCCATCCCCCCATATGACCGACCCCGGGTGTTTTTTAATGCTGGGATCTGGAATGATTGAAAACCATCCAAGAACAGCGCATCTTGTGCTGTAAGAGGATTCAATTCAACACTACAGCTAAGTCAACGCCTAGTCTATAATACTGAATGAAAACCCTTATTGATATATCTTTAGGTCCAGTTCATGCGTTCTGGATGACTACCCCTATATAACACCCCTCTCTTGGAATCCCCCTGACCCCACTGAGCCAAGAAGTATTTCTGTTTTGCAAGTTTAAAAGGTTTATTTGATAATTTAAAATAGATATATCACACTTTATAATAAATTAATAATTGAATAGCACACTTAATCTGATATGATAAAGATTAACAATGGAGAATCTGGCACTAGCACACTTCTATAATCACTAATGAGTTGACATGAAATGGATAAGGTAGCACACTGGTAAATAGGAACAAAAGTATAATGTGGTAGAGGATGCTTTATGTAAGCTCAGGTGGATGCAATATTCAATGAATGCAGTACAGAAATTACGCAATATGATTTCAACCAAACAATGTAATCACTTTTCTCTGGCTATTCACTCCCCCCCTCTTTATGCAATGCAAGGAAATGGGAGGAAAGCACACAGTTCTCAGAAATGCAATCAATGTAATCAGTTCAATCCAGCAAGCTTAGACAACAGAAAACAGATAGGAGTTTTGAAATCACAGGCCCAAATTGCTTTGATATGTGCTGGCAATGAATTAAAAAAATATGCTAAACGCTTTTAATTCCCTTACAGAGGTTCAGGGTGAGTGGTATCTAGTTAATATTAGTCCAGGCTCACACTAGCAATGATGCAGGGATAGTTAGCAGGTTAAACGAATTTCTGGCAAATGGAAAGCAAACAGCAGCAGTTTTTACATGTGAAGAAATTGCAAATCGCGGTAAAATTCGCGGATGCGTGTTCCGCGATTGCGGTAAAACTATAAGGGGTAGGAATGCGGTTCTTGGTACGATTCAAAGCTACGATTCTAAGCTATCAGAGGAAAGTTACTGCAAGTCTCTAGCCCAAACGGTCGCGGAGATATGAGCGATTTAATAAAGGTCGTTTTTGGGTTTGCAAATTTCAAAAGCTCAAAATGACAAGTGCAGCTTGCAACTAGAAAATGACAAGTGACAGCTAGGAGGCAGTTCTACTTAGGTTAAATAGATTGAATTATATTATTTTAACTAAGAGATTGGTTCTGCACAGTTTTCTAGGTACTCACACTATATTCTTGAATTAAATGGGCCTCATCACGGATCTGGTCAGGGTTTTAGACTGGGCTCTGGTCACTCTCTCTGCTGGTCTGGGTCTCTCTGGTCTGGTCTCTTAGTACAGCACTGCTTTCTCTCTGGTCTGGTCTCTTAGTTCTGGATAGATTGAAGTCTCTAGTTTGGCTTTCTGGAGGTTGATGGAGGTAAGTATGGATTTTTCCGGCAGAGCGTCCCGCTGCAGATGGATTTGGAAGGTCCCTATCTGTCCTGTCTGTCTGCTTTTATGTGTTTAGAATGTGGGTGTGTTCTAGCATCACTGACCCTACCTCTCTCTCAGCTTCTAATTGGTCAAACTTCCATTTATCATTTGATTGGGGAATGAACTGTGAGTCAGAGTGATGTCATTTTACAGCCTGCAGAAAGTCCACTCCTCCTGTCAACTTACACACAAATCTAGATTTGAAACAAATACATATTTGCAGAGGTACATATTGTTTTAAAATCATATGCACCCATCATGCATTACAGGAGGTATACCCTGTTCAAACTCTGCTCTTCCTGGGAGCTTGCATTCAGAACTGGCACATATTTCACTTTTTAACTGATTTTGCAATTTCTGACATTGACCCAACTTTACATACAAGTGTGCAGGGAGTATGGACATTGACTGATGAAGTTTCAGATTTTTAACATGCATACATTTAGAGTTATATCCACTTTTCCGCTGACACCCCCCTGAACATGCCACCGGGTCGAAAAACCTCTTAAAATGTGGGCAGAAAAATCACAAGAATTATGGTGTCATTTATAAAATTTTCACATGTCCGCTCTCATCTTTTTAAAGTTATGTTCTGGCTCCAAAGGGGCGTGGTTTACCCTCAGCAAAAGGTTGAATTTCTGGTTCTTCCAGTTCTGCCAAGCCAGCTTGCTCTCACAGGCAGTGCTCCTCCCAGCTCCTGCCAAGAGGAAGCTACATTTTACGACTGCGTAATAAAAACCTTTGCCTGAGTGAAGAGGGCTTTGTTCACTCTCCTGCAGAGCACAGCTAATTCAATTATCAGATAGATGGCATATCCTTAGTGTGGGCAGCAAAAGGAAGGTTGGCCTGGGAACACAGTGGTGACTCAAATTTCACTCCTGATGGGGGTAGTTGCCAGGCAGAATCAAGTTCCTTAAGCCAGACTTTCAGCTACTGTCATGTTATTTGTTGCTTTTTAAATTAACTTGCAATTTTACACATGCAGCTAGAATGCTGATTCTGAGTGCAAAACTATGACATTTAAACAATTGCAACCTATGTGACACTCAAAAGTAGGTCACTCAGTCAATTTAAACATTTAGATTTTTTTTTAGTGTCTTTCAATCCAGTGCAACTTAAACTGCTGAAATCCACAGTGCAGCCAGTCTTGTTATAAACCTTGTCTTATGATCTTCATTTCCCAGATTTTTTAGGCACACAACACTCCATTCTACCAAATGTCTGCTGGTGTCCAGTGAGTTTTTAGATGTGTTGCAATGTTTAAAATAGACAGTTTGAGCCTGCCTTCAGAGAAACACAGGGTGGTTTTAAACTGCCGGCTTTTGGATAGTGGTGAGTACTGGTACTGCACCCATTTTTGGGATTTAAGAAAATGAATTCCCAACAGTTATGGGTTTGCTTTTGGCAATCAGCATTGCCACTCCCAATGGTTTCAGACTACTGTGCGGGTAGTCCAATGGTGGTTTTAAAGCGCTTTGAAGCTAACCGGCGCTACTGTTTTTCCTTTGGCAACCCATTTCCCTCATGGCAACCCAGCCTTTCATTCTCGCACTGGTGGGTGGCAAGTGAGGCAACCATTTTAGTGTGCGCACAAACTGCGCAGCTTTCCTGGATTTCAGCGCACATGTGGGTTTTCCGCCATCTTGAATTTTCTAAGCCCACAGCACCAAATGTTGCAGCATGATAGCTTAAACGTGGGTCAGGACACCCAACAAGCCCCCCCCACGCGACTGCACTTTGAATTTGAGTCGATGGGGAGTCGCGTGCCCATGGGTTTTGACCCACGCACCGGTCTGTCCGCATAATCTTCTTC
Source organism: Ambystoma mexicanum (assembly GCF_040938575.1). NCBI lineage: Eukaryota > Metazoa > Chordata > Amphibia > Caudata > Ambystomatidae > Ambystoma > Ambystoma mexicanum. The sequence goes on along the minus strand of NC_090934.1, from coordinate 304,584,808 downwards.
CTCTTCTGTAGATGGCACAGTTCAGCATCTTCTTCTCCATCCGGTACTGATCGATTGGTTCTCCTCGCCAGTCCTGATGGGAGTATTGGGCGGTCCACTGGGCCCATTGGATCTTCGTTCCCGGTCTCCGGATCATCCTCCTTGGCCAGTCTCAAGGTCTTCTTTCTCCTAGGACGACAAAGGAAGAGCGGCAATACCTACTCATAGACGTTTTTCCACCACTGTTGAGATGGTGGGACAGCATATGCATTTCATCATGACGAAACATTACATTCTTACTTTGATAAAAAAAACAGTATAACTAAGAGACAGTTTCATGCAAATCACAATATTTTAGAGACTAGATGTGGTATGTTTTATGATTGGAACTGAATTAGTCTGAGACAGTACCCGCTAGGATTCCAGAGGATTCCTCCAGTTGTTGCAGAGTGTGCCTGGGATGGCAACATTTCAACTGGTTTATGTGGACCCACTTGTCTTCCCCCTCTGCCGAACCGCCTTTGGGGATGCGGATCTTGTAGGCCACAGGGGAGATCTTATCAACGATCTCAAAGGGTCCTTTCCATGTAGGCAAAAATTTGCGCTGCTTGGCCTGGTTCCTTTGGAAGTTGTATAGATAGACCCGGTCCCCCACCTGATATTCCTTCCTGGAAGTTTTCAGGTCATAGTGGGTCTTCATGCTATCAGCGATCTTTCTAGATTCCGCTGAGCATAAGCAAAAGCATGTTGGAGGTGTTTCCTTAAATTCTCTACATACTCATGAGGAGTGGAGGCATTTATCAGTGTCTGCTCTTGGGTCCTGTAGAGCAAATGCTGAGGAAGCACCATCTTGCGCCCAGTCATCAACTCAAATGGTGACATTTTGGTTGCAGATGAAGGGGTAGATCTGATAGCCATTAGGACCAGAGGTAATCGGATATCCCAACTTGGCCCAGAATCTGCCACAAACTTCTTTAATATGCTCACAATTGTCCGGTTATATCTCTCTACTGCCCCAGAAGAAGCTGGCCGGTAAGCAATATGCAGCTTTCTCTTGACCCCCAGTATCTCCCACATCTTTGTCATTACTTCACTGGTGAAGTGGCTACCTCTGTCTGACTCAATCCTTTGAGGTAGACCAAAACGGGAAAAGATGTGGTTAATCATCAAGGCAGCTGCAGTTTCTGCCTTGCAATTTGGGGCTGGGAGACATTCCACCCACTTGGTAAACAAGCATGTCGCAGTCAACATGTACTTATTCCCCCTAGCCGAGCGAATCACAGGGCCTACAAAGTCGATTTGTAAATCTGACCATGGCAGTGTCATTCCCCTCTTTTGTAAAGGCGCCCGGTGTGTGAGGGATGTCGGCTGAAATTGTGCACACACAAGACAACCCTTCAAATATTGGTTGAGGTCCTGGCCCATGTGTGGCCAGTATGCAACCTCTCTTAAGATTTCCAATGTTGTGTGAAACCCCCTATGACCGGCGGTGGCCGCATCATGGGCGTGACTTAACATCAGGCTTCGGAATGAGGTAGGAACCACCCACTGATCGTGGCCAGCTTTGGATTTCCTTACCAGCAAACCGTCTTGGATTCGGAACATTTTTGGACATTTCATCAACACTCTTAGGTCCTCTTTCCCAATGTAATCGGTATCCGTCAGGGGAAAGTTCTCAGGGTCCTCAAGGTGCTGGTAAAATTTACCAATAATTGGATCCCCCTTCTGAGCGGTAATCAAATCAGCATCAGGGGTCTCCTTACTCCATTGTGCAATTGAAAGGTCGTTGTGAGCATTGGTCTGGGACCTAGTGATAGCAGTGACCTGGATTTCCCCCAATAGGGACTCAATCTCAATTAGATCCCCTTGGATGGCCCCGGTTTTGGCCAGGTGATCAGCTAAGTCATTTCCAGTTTTGTCTGGTCCCTCTACTTTGGAATGACCCTTGATCTTTTTCCAATAGATGGTCATCCCGTTCGAGGTGACCAGATCATCAATGTTTTGGATCAACTTCCCATGTTTCAAGGGTTTGTTGTTAGCACATAACATGCCTCTGGTTTTCCAATTAACCAGGTGCTCCACGAACCCGTTCCGTACATAATCCGAATCTGTGATTATGACCAGTTCGTGGAGTTGATGCTGGACAGCAGTGAGGATGGCCTGATGCACAGCCATCAATTCTGCCACCTGACTACTTCGGGGACCAATTTTGTATCCAGCGGAGGGTTCTGGGGACTCATTCACCCATGCATTCCCTACGCCAGCCACCAGTTCTTTCTCCCCGTTGTTGTCAACATGGTAAGAGCATCCATCCACATAGACAGTGGGCATTCCCTCACACTTGTCTTCTTCAAAGACTTTGTGGGGGGAATTAAGGTATGCCTCCATGTTGTCCTTTATTTTTAGACTTTCGTCCTCGAGACAGTTTTCTCTGGCACAATCATGCTAGTCAGCCAGACCTTGCGCGAGGGGACTCTTCTTGTTTTGGCCATATCGGACCTCCACAGGAAAGCCTTGCATTGACAGAATCCAGGAAGTAATTCGGGAATTACTCACATTTCCGGCCCGGATTCTGTCACTTTGGAGATATTGCAGAGGCTGGTGTGGAGTCTCCACTATGATGTGTTCCCCCTGGATAAACGGGCGGTAATTCTTCAATGCCCACACCGTTGCCAGGAGTGCCTTCTCACAATCGTTGAATTTTTCCTCCACAGAGGATAAAGTCTTGCTCGCATAGGAGATTACTTTATTGACCTTGTCATGCTTTTGATATAATACTGCCGTCAAGCACGTATTAGAGAACCCCGTCTCCAGGAAGAACTCCTTGTTTCTGACAGGGTAAGCTAGGCAAGGTGCTTGTGAGAGGCTTCTTTTGAGTTGTTTTACTGCCTCGGCTTGTTCTGGACCCCATTCCCACTTGACCCCCCCCTTCAGGAGATGAATCAGGGGTCTGGTGATCTCTGCGTAGCCCTCAATGAACTTTCTGCTGTAATTAGTCAGTCCAAGGAGGCTCCTTAGTTCCCGCAGAGTTGTGGGGTCTTTCAGTTTCTGAAGTGCTTCCACTTTCTTTTCCTGGGGACAAAGACCCTGAGGAGTAATCTCATGCCCCAAGAAATTAACACGGGTTCTACACCACTGTGCTTTCTGAAAGGAAAGTTTTGCTCCGGCGGCCCTCAACTGTGTCAGAACATAACGGATCTCCGCTATATGTTCCTCCACAGATGAACTTTTAATGAGGACATCATCTACATAAGCCAGGTTACCCCTCGCACCCAGGTCGGGCATGGCCTTATGTAGGAAAATATTGAACTCATTACCGGAGTTAAGGTATCCGAAGGGAGTCCGGGTCCATGTGTACTGCTGGCCCCCAAAGGTAAAAGCCAGCTTGTATTGGTCCTCCCTACTGACAGGCACGGTCCAGTACCCATTGGTCAGGTCTATTGCAGTGAATACCTGTGACCCCTGGATCTGGGCCAGCCCTTGGTCAATGTAGGGCAGAGGCCATCGGGAAGTATGGACCCGTTTGTTGAGCTCCCTGAGGTCAGCGCAGAGTCTCCACTGGCCGTTTGGCTTCAATATTCCCAGCACCGGATTATTGAAGGTGCTGTGGACTGGACGGATTATTCCCCGGGACTCAAGGTTCTTAATTATTTCAGTAAGGGACTCCATTGATGCGAGAGGCAAGCGATATTGCTTCACAAACACTGGAGTCATGCCAGGGTCCGTGGGGATTGTTGTTGTGTGGATGTCAGTGCGACCACAGTCATATGAGTCTAACGCAAAGAGATCTTGGAAATCCAAGAAAACTTGTTTCAACTTTTGCTTTTGTTCCAGAGTCACACAGGCATCAGCTAGGTTGACTCTCTCTTCCACCATCTGCCTGAAGCCTGGAAAGACTTCTGGTTTGGCTATTTCAGCGGCCTCCTCCAGCTGGGTGGAAAAGTCCCTGGTCAGAGTGCTGATTTGGACTGGAGGCTTCAGGTGGGCAAGGCAGCCTTCATGAACCTGGAAAATCACCTCATCCCTCCTGAAGTCACAAGTCACATCTTCCTTACCATAAGGGCAAGAAGTGTACACCAGGAAGTTCCCCCCATGCCGGGTAAAAATCCTGTCTGGTGTTGTATTGTCATCACTGTCACTGTCAAAACAGTCCTTGGGGATTGGTCCTAACAGTTCATTTCTAAGATCAATAGAGAAATGTCGGTCATCAACCGCCATTCCAATAATGGTGCCTGCGGCTAGAGTAATACTCTTTAAGTCACTGTTATCCACCTCTATTGGAATGGTGTCATGTTCTATGTTGACTAATGGTGTTGGGTTTACCCCCAACCCTTGCTGTTGGAGAGAAGCATTTAGATGTATGTAAGCATCAGGGTTTTTCAACTCTTGTCCCCTTTTAACTTTCACTTCCAGGGAGAATTGTCGGGTCCTTTCTGGGATGGTGACTTCCTCTTTAACCTGAATTTCAACTGCATAAGGTAGCAATTGAGCTGACCTAAATGCTTTTTCTGGATCATCAAAGCCCATGGGATTATCCGCTAATCGGGACCAAGCTTTGAAGTTTATTAGGTCCAAACTAATGGCAAAGCGATTGAGAATGTCACTGCCTAAGTAAAAGGCGGCAGTGACGTCTCGCACGACCCAACAATTATGGACTATGCTCTTGTTGCCAATGGAGATTTTGAGCATACACCTGCTTGGCAGGAGATGTTTTGAATTAGGTGCTTCCAGGTCCATTTCCGATTTGTCCATCAGTTTGAAGGTGGGAATGGCTGGATCTTTTGGGAGTTGGCGGAACATGGCTTCGCTGATGAAGCTCTTACCGTTGTTCACACACACTCGAGCGAGAACAGAGTCCTTCCCATCATTTAACTGAACAGGGATGAACAACTGCTCTCCAATTTGCTGAATATCAGCCAGGCTCTGAGCTGATTTCACATCTTTCTGGACTATAGGAGTGGGAGTTTCTGATTGTGGATTGGTATAGAATTTCAAAGTGTTTCCTTCCAGCGTGGAATACCACTTTAGACTGGAAGGAAGGTTGATTTTCAGAAATAGAGAGGACCCCCCATCACCAGTCTGTTGTCCTACTGCTATGACTGTCACGTCTGGAATTTGGCTATTCTGGAAGTGAAATTCTACTTGGTCAGATTTTTGTTCAACCATGTGGCATGTGCCGTTTAAACTAACATGGTTGACACTCTGTTTTAATTTTATTGGTCGGCTAGTCTGGGTCCAGAGGACCTTGTTTACACAATCTATTAGGGGTGACAACCTTCTCAGGAGGTCATTCCCTAGTAAACAAGGGGTGCCCTCTGGGGTCACAACTATGACCGGGTGTTTCAACTTATGTCGCCCAATTTTAATGTCCAAATCTGCAGTCCCCTCAACGGGAATTTCCTTCCCGTCAAAGTTCTGGAGTTGTCCAGGAAGTGAGGTGAGAGGAATTTGGTAATTCTCTCCCCTTCCTGCATTCAGTTCATCAAAGGCCCTTCTGGACAGAAGGGTAGCTTGAGATCCAGTGTCCACCAGTGCCGAGATTGTACCCTGCCCCTGTACTTGTACCGGGGCATAATATCTTCCCTCCTTCTCCTCAAGGGGGCACAGATAATGTACATTTTTGGACAACTGGTGGGCTAACTTTCTGGTTTTGGACATTGCTAGCGAAGAGATTTGGGCAGAATTCTGTGGAGAGTCTTGGGAATCTGAAAGAAAAATTTGGCAACTGGAGATCAGAGCCATTGTGGGTTCCCCTGGCTCCGGTTCTGGGCCGCCCCCCCCTTTTTGGAGGCAGTCACCAGGATGGGTTTGAACCAGGGGATTTTCTTGCTGTTGGTTCTGGGATGAGATGGTGGGCGGCGGTAGCTCAGTCTCCACCTCTCCCCAGTCTGGATTGGCATCCCTAGGGACCCATTTTTCTTTGGGGGGAGTTCCCCCCTCTCTGAAGGAGAAGATCCTTTTCCCAGGATCCTCTGAGGATCCCTCTCCATCAAATTGGAAGATCTGTACCTCCTCCTCAAACTGAGTCTGTTTGGGTCTTTTGTTTCTCCTACCCCCCCTCTGCTCCTTAGGAGGCAGACTTTCAGGGGCAAGAGATTTTGTTTCCGGTTCCTGGGTTTCCAGGAGCGGTTTACAAGTGAGGAAGGAAGCTTCCTCCAAGGCTTTACACCCCCCTTCCCTTTGTGCCTCCTCCCTGGGAACCGGTGAGTTATCGGGGTGCTGCCCCCGTCATTGTTCTGGAGCACCAGGTCCAGAGTTGGGTGCGTTCTGCGCCGGCACGCCCATCTGAGGGTTCTGCTGAGCCCTCAGTATGTGACCCAGATCCCGCGCCATGTTTTGAACCTGGCGCTCTAACTGGGAAACCCGCTCAGGCTGATACGGGGCCCTGTTTTCTCCCCTGGGCTGATCCCGGGAAGGGTAGCTGTCCCTCCTCTGGTAATACCCCGGGTTGGGAAGGTTTGGGTACCCCTCCACCCTTGGCCTCCCCTCTCCCGGATTCAGTGGTCTGGGCTCAGGGAATTGGGGAAAGAAGGATGGATGGTTTTGGGGCTGAAAGTCGGGTGGATATCTGGGGAAAAAGTTCTGCCCAGGGTTTGGTAAATTTCTGCCCTCCGGTGGGAAGTTTGGAGGGAAGTTCCCTGGGTTAGGTGCTTGGCTGGATCCCCCCCCTTGGGCTGGAGGAGTCCACACATAACCCAGGATGGGTCTGTTACCTTTGTAGCGAGGACTTACATAGTCAGGAGAGCGAGGGACCCCATTTGTGGGGCTGCCTCCCTGGCTCCCTGTCTGTGACTGGCCCGAGGACCTTCTGGGCCTAGCATTATTAGGTGCAGGTAGGTTTTTAGGCCCCCCCATCTCCAGATTTGGTTTGCGCAAAAGCACGCTTTAACTCCTGCACAAATTCTCGTGGGGCCTGATCCTCCCCACATTGCAAATTGTAGGCCGCCTTGCGAGCCTCTTGAGGATTTCTGTGAACAGAAAAATGTTTCAGGATGGCCGCCTTATATGTGGACCATCTTAAATGATTTTGGTCCTCCAGCCCCGCAAAGAAACTGGAGTATTCCGGGGAGAATGTCCACTTTACATATTGAATACAGCTTTGGCTGTCCTTCAAATGGAAAGTCTCCATCATTTGTTCAAACAACTCTAAGTGCTCCCAAACAGAATACTTAGCGTTCTTATGGTAAGGCGTGATGACGCTCCTGATCGCCTTAATCTGCTTTAAGGGGTCCTTAAGCAAGGCCCTTTTTGCCTTATTGGCCTTTTTGGTTCGGGTAACCCTTGTCCATTCTTCCTCGGACTCAGAGGCACTGCTCCCAGAGGTTCCCGTCTGTTCTTCCAGGTTTTCCCGGATTCTGCGAGCCTGGGAATGGCTGGCAGAATGTGGGGACCTGGTCTCCTGTGTCCTGCGCAGTTCAGAGGAGTCTTCAGATTCCTCCTTGCTGCCAGGATTTGATGGGTACCCCCTCCACTGACCTAACTTGGCAGAGGTTTTCAGGATGCCCTTAATGGGCCTACTCTCCTGGGGTTCCCCATTGAACTGTACTGTACTTGGGTGCCCATACCCGGATGCCCACCCCTCCATTCCTGAGTGGTACTGGCCTATGAGCCCCATACTCTTAGCTGGATAGTGATCTGCCATCCCTGCGGCCCTGTGCTCATGTGCGCCAGGGGACATGGGGGTGGTAGAGTCCAGGGACTGGGGGAGATGAAGGCCCCTGGTGTTAGGGCTCCTGCGGTTATGGTCAGGAATCTCTCTTTCCCAGCGGACCTCATCTCTATCCGCCCCTGCTCCCTGTTGCAATGCAAGAGCCTGCATTTGTGCTTTCAGTTCCTCTGTTAAGGCCTTACTCGACTCTATCAGTTTCTCCTGCATCGCTACCTGTTGCTAGAGCCTATCATTGTGTTGACAGAGGGCCTCATTCTCCCTCTGTGCTTCCTGGTTGGTCCTGGAGAACTGGGCCAGTCTTTGCTGCAGGAGGTTTACCTCCTGGGCAATGTCCCTATTGGCCTTCTCCTTTCTTGCTAGAGCATCTTCCACCCTTCTGGTGTGCTTTACCAAGTTCTGGTTTTCTTTTTGGAGATCACCCAGCCCCTGGTGGGCCAGGTGATTTTCTTCCATTTTTCTTTTTAAATGGCAGACTTCCTGGCCTAAGGCGTCTCTTTCCTGACTAAGAGCCTGCATTTGTGCCGCCAGGTCGTCCCTTTGCCTTTGGAAGGCACCAGCTTTCTGGCGCTCCTGATCAAACTCTGCCTGGGTATCCAGGTCTTTCAGAATCAGTTTATTGCTCTCCTCCTTCACTCTATCTAGGTGGCCTTGCAGGGTGACTACCTGCTCAGCACATGCCCTATTTAAGTCTAGCTGTTGCTCCAGCTTTTTCTGGCTTTGCAGTAGGGAGTCCAAACCTTCTTGGTGTTCCTTCTGCAAGGCCAGAAATCTGGTATCCTGTTCTGACTTTTCCTTTTGCAGCACATCCATATCCTCCTTTATTTTAGTGATGTACTGTCTGGTCTCATTTTCTGACTCCTGGCTTCTGTGCAGCCTTTGCTCAGAAGAGTCCAGATCAGATTGGGCCTTCTCTAACGCCATCTGTTGCCTTTTTGCCAGATCATGGCCTTCAGCACATTTATTCTGTATGGCTCCCATGTATAAATATAAATATGCCGCTATCCTAACAATCTTGTCGTGCTCATCTTTGGCCTTAGGAGCCATATATAGTTCACTCAGGGCCACGTGTAATGGACCCTGATCTCTATATATATCTGACCCTGTTTCAGTGACCTGTTGCGTGATGGCCTGCAACCAGACTGTTTGGTCCTGGTGAGTCCATTCACCTCTCACAAATAGTTTGTGTAAGAAGTGCTCTCTGGCTATTTTCATATCTACCAAGGTCGTCATTCTAGAGATTGGTCTCTGTCCTGACTTACAGAAGTTTGTATTTTATTTTTGCAGAACAGAACTTTTCTTGGAGTGTCCCTTTTGAGGAATGCTTCACAGCGTAATGCAGCGTGGTGATCCGACCGGATGTATGTATCCCGTCAGTTAGCACACTGTATTAAGCTGCACAAGTGGTAAATCTAACCCAACGTCTCGGCTCGAGCCCCCAATTTGTAAGAGGATTCAATTCAACACTACAGCTAAGTCAACGCCTAGTCTATAATACTGAATGAAAACCCTTATTGATATATCTTTAGGTCCAGTTCATGCGTTCTGGATGACTACCCCTATATAACACCCCTCTCTTGGAATCCCCCTGACCCCACTGAGCCAAGAAGTAGTTCTGTTTTGCAAGTTTAAAAGGTTTATTTGATAATTTAAAATAGATATATCACACTTTATAATAAATTAATCTGATATGATAAAGATTAACAATGGAGAATCTGGCACTAGCACACTTCTATAATCACTAATGAGTTGACATGAAATGGATAAGGTAGCACACTGGTAAATAGGAACAAAAGTATAATGTGGTAGAGGATGCTTTATGTAAGCTCAGGTGGATGCAATATTCAATGAATGCAGTACAGAAATTACGCAATATGATTTCAACCAAACAATGTAATCACTTTTCTCTGGCTATTCACTCCCCCCCTCTTTATGCAATGCAAGGAAATGGGAGGAAAGCACACAGTTCTCAGAAATGCAATCAATGTAATCAGTTCAATCCAGCAAGCTTAGACAACAGAAAACAGATAGGAGTTTTGAAATCACAGGCCCAAATTGCTTTGATATGTGCTGGCAATGAATTAAAAAAATATGCTAAACGCTTTTAATTCCCTTACAGAGGTTCAGGGTGAGTGGTATCTAGTTAATATTAGTCCAGGCTCACACTAGCAATGATGCAGGGATAGTTAGCAGGTTAAACGAATTTCTGGCAAATGGAAAGCAAACAGCAGCAGTTTTTACATGTGAAGAAATTGCAAATCGCGGTAAAATTCGCGGATGCGTGTTCCGCGATTGCGGTAAAACTATAAGGGGTCGTTCTTGGTACGATTCAAAGCTACGATTCTAAGCTATCAGAGGAAAGTTACTGCAAGTCTCTAGCCCAAACGGTCGCGGAGATATGAGCGATTTAATAAAGGTCGTTTTTGGGTTTGCAAATTTCAAAAGCTCAAAATGACAAGTGCAGCTTGCAACTAGAAAATGACAAGTGACAGCTAGGAGGCAGTTCTACTTAGGTTAAATAGATTGAATTATATTATTTTAACTAAGAGATTGGTTCTGCACAGTTTTCTAGGTACTCACACTATATTCTTGAATTAAATGGGCCTCATCACGGATCTGGTCAGGGTTTTAGACTGGGCTCTGGTCACTCTCTCTGCTGGTCTGGGTCTCTCTGGTCTGGTCTCTTAGTACAGCACTGCTTTCTCTCTGGTCTGGTCTCTTAGTTCTGGATAGATTGAAGTCTCTAGTTTGGCTTTCTGGAGGTTGATGGAGGTAAGTATGGATTTTTCCGGCAGAGCGTCCCGCTGCAGATGGATTTGGAAGGTCCCTATCTGTCCTGTCTGTCTGCTTTTATGTGTTTAGAATGTGGGTGTGTTCTAGCATCACTGACCCTACCTCTCTCTCAGCTTCTAATTGGTCAAACTTCCATTTATCATTTGATTGGGGAATGAACTGTGAGTCAGAGTGATGTCATTTTACAGCCTGCAGAAAGTCCACTCCTCCTGTCAACTTACACACAAATCTAGATTTGAAACAAATACATATTTGCAGAGGTACATATTGTTTTAAAATCATATGCACCCATCATGCATTACAGGAGGTATACCCTGTTCAAACTCTGCTCTTCCTGGGAGCTTGCATTCAGAACTGGCACACATTTCACTTTTTAACTGATTTTGCAATTTCTGACATTGACCCAACTTCACATACAAGTGTGCAGGGAGTACGGACATTGACTGATGAAGTTTCAGATTTTTAACATGCATACATTTAGAGTTATATCCACTTTTCCGCTGACACCCCCCTGAACATGCCACCGGGTCGAAAAACCTCTTAAAATGTGGGCAGAAAAATCACAAGAATTATGGTGTCATTTATAAAATTTTCACATGTCCGCTCTATGAGTTATTCATCTTTTTAAAGTTATGTTCTGGCTCCAAAGGGGCGTGGTTTACCCTCAGCAAAAGGTTGAATTTCTGGTTCTTCCAGTTCTGCCAAGCCAGCTTGCTCTCACAGGCAGTGCTCCTCCCAGCTCCTGCCAAGAGGAAGCTACATTTTACGACTGCGTAATAAAAACCTTTGCCTGAGTGAAGAGGGCTTTGTTCACTCTCCTGCAGAGCACAGCTAATTCAATTATCAGATAGATGGCATATCCTTAGTGTGGGCAGCAAAAGGAAGGTTGGCCTGGGAACACAGTGGTGACTCAAATTTCACTCCTGATGGGGGTAGTTGCCAGGCAGAATCAAGTTCCTTAAGCCAGACTTTCAGCTACTGTCATGTTATTTGTTGCTTTTTAAATTAACTTGCAATTTTACACATGCAGCTAGAATGCTGATTCTGAGTGCAAAACTATGACATTTAAACAATTGCAACCTATGTGACACTCAAAAGTAGGTCACTCAGTCAATTTAAACATTTAGATTTTTTTTTAGTGTCTTTCAATCCAGTGCAACTTAAACTGCTGAAATCCACAGTGCAGCCAGTCTTGTTATAAACCTTGTCTTATGATCTTCATTTCCCAGATTTTTTAGGCACACAACACTCCATTCTACCAAATGTCTGCTGGTGTCCAGTGAGTTTTTAGATGTGTTGCAATGTTTAAAATAGACAGTTTGAGCCTGCCTTCAGAGAAACACAGGGTGGTTTTAAACTGCCGGCTTTTGGATAGTGGTGAGTACTGGTACTGCACCCATTTTTGGGATTTAAGAAAATGAATTCCCAACAGTTATGGGTTTGCTTTTGGCAATCAGCATTGCCACTCCCAATGGTTTCAGACTACTGTGCGGGTAGTCCAATGGTGGTTTTAAAGCGCTTTGAAGCTAACCGGCGCTACTGTTTTTCCTTTGGCAACCCATTTCCCTCATGGCAACCCAGCCTTTCATTCTCGCACTGGTGGGTGGCAAGTGAGGCAACCATTTTAGTGTGCGCACAAACTGCGCAGCTTTCCTGGATTTCAGCGCACATGTGGGTTTTCCGCCATCTTGAATTTTCTAAGCCCACAGCACCAAATGTTGCAGCATGATAGCTTAAACGTGGGTCAGGACACCCAACAGTGCCCATGTCTCCTGTAGAACACAGTGACCTAATGCAACGGTTTGAATAACGCCTTCCCTTAAGAACTTGGACTTAGCACCTGCAATATTACCGCCACCTGGTAACTTACTGGTTAGGAATTGGAGTTTGATTCCCCTCCACCCCCCAATATTGTAACCTTGGGTACCTTCCTCATTCGGTCCCAATGTCCCAGCCCCAATCACCCTCTTCCTTGTGGGCCCACACTCCCCTAGAGCTGCTTCAAAGGTGGGTTCTGTATCATAAATGCAAAGACTTTATCTCCTGCCTGCTTGGATACTTGATAGTCCACACTAGTGGCATGCCTAATCCTCTGCTCTAACTCCGGTCTTGTCAAGTCAATAATTAGGCAATTAGAATCCACAAACTTTCTTTTTTGCTTCTCTCAGTTGGTTGTTGAAACTCCTCTAATATTCCACCCTCCATATCCCAGGAATACCATGAGGCGAGCAAGTGGCATATGTCTGCCTTTGTGTCTTCAAACACCTCAATCCCCTTCATAGCTAATGCGTGTCTGCAGTTTAGTATGCACATTCAAAAGTTTGAATTCACCAAACAAAAGCGAACATTGCATCCCTTACAAAATTTACAATCCGATAAAATACGAATATTTGGAAATCGGTTGAAAGAGATATCGCTCACACCTAAGAATTCTGATCGGGCCTTTTACCAATGCTCTTTTATAGCCATTCCTGTTACCATGCATGAGACCCTTAAAACAACAAATTACATTCACATTCCTCCATCCTGCCAAGGGGCCTGCACTGTCCTCATTAATAACTCTCATGAAGGCAGGGAGAGTCCTAGTGTGCAAGATGGGTTTGGTCACAGTCCCTATTTACACGGCCTAGCGCTTTTCGTAACAGATGCAATTTGTTGGTTAGTTGTTCTTAGAGGCCCCTCCCCACTTTCTGGGTTTTTGTAGGACATTGTTTTCTTTTCCACTTGGGAGTTTATTCTCTGTAGTTACTCCTTCTCTACCTTTATGGGGTTCCATGAGCCCACCTCTGGCTCCACCATAGGTGCCTCTGCTGCCTGTTCCTTTGAGTTGCCCATTGAACCCCTTGGCAGATTTGCATCAGGATGATCGGACCCCGCAAAAGCCCCATTTTTGGCCGTCCCCTGCCAAGGTGGTAACTCCAAAACATGAATCCAACTTTTCGACATCTCTTTCAGACCTTTCCAAAAGCTGTTTATTTGCATTTTCAACTGCAAGAATGTATTAGAGAGTCTATTTATATGCTGTGAAAATTATAGCATGTTCTCCATGTTTGCACTCCTAATCGGTTCTTCAGTCAGGTCTCCTCCCAAGATGAGACATGAAGGTCCGTAGACACACAATTCTCGGAAGTAGAGTGACGAGACATAACGGGTGAGCGTGACGCCTTCTCCTCTACTATGCCCCAGTTGTACCATCTACATACTCCATGCGAGATGAGTGGCCAGAAGGTTGCCCCTGACATTGGGCGTCTCACTCTTGTCTTCTGACTGCGCCCGCTCAGGGTAATTGCAGGAGGGGTCCCTAATGATCCTGGGAGTAGGCGGACGCTCTTTAAGTTCGTTTCTCATCCATCTACTGCTCCCCATCCTGTCTACCATCACTTTGGCCATCCAAAGTATTAACCAACATCGACATTGACTCCATTGATGGCCCAGCCCCCAAATCACCCATGTCAATGTCAATGTCAATCTCAGCCCTGCTCTTTCAGTTTGATACTCCACCCTTTCCAGCTTGTGCCCAATTGCCTTGTGCAGACAATACTCTGCATAATAACTATCAATAGAATGCTCCATTGCTGCCAAAGCTGACTTGTCCGATTGACCACCTATGGCTGCCTCCACTCCCACCGAATCCTGCACCCAAGTAGACACCACATTGTCTTGCTGGCCCAACTCAACAGGGCCACAAACACTTCCTTGATATTGTGTCAGGACAGGTGCCATGTTTGGCTGTATTTCCGGAGTTAATGTCACTCCTAGTAATTCCCTATTTGTTGCTTCCCTTCTTGGGGGCGGGGGTGGGCTCTGTACTCTGCTCACCCTCCTCACCACCTCGTCCCTGCTAGGCCCCCCTCTTGGGGCTAGACTGCCACTAGCATGGGTCTGTTCCACAGAGTTGAATATTGATCCACTGGCACGCATGGCATCAATAACTGCAACATTGTCCCCCCTTCTCCGTCAGCTTGAACACCCGGACAACCTCATCATTGCGCTGGCAGGCAGCCAGGGTCATGAAGTTGACTTTGGCCTTCTTCTGGCCACCCAATCAATTGTGGCTTGCCTAGACTATTTTCCAGGTTGCATGGCCGGGGCCCTCCCTTTTTTTTGCAATTGTCTTCCGTACTCCGTTTCGTCACCGTAATGCTGTACTTCTGTTCGGTGGCACCCTCTGCCTGCCCACCGACTCCCTCTGCCAGATGTCACACAGAGTACACAAGGCACAAGGCACACAGGGCTCACTTGTCAGACCTCCAGCGACCTCCAGCAAGTAAGACTTTTGACAGATGAAAGATGAGAGATGGGGTGGGGGGGAAGAAAACAGGAACAAAAGGGGGACAGGATTGAGAACAATGGCTTTTGTATTATGCTGCCGCTATAACAAACATGCAGGGGTAATTAATGACCCCCCTTTACTCAGGGTGCTGCATGCACTCACTGAGAGTCACTGGAAGAGGCATGTAACTCCCACTACCATGGCCCAGTACAGCTCAGTAACACGGACAAAACACAAGGGTCTCAACCCGCCCCCCCCCCTCGCTCAATTATTGTACTTTTCCAGGGGTTTTCTCTGAGCTGCTTAGGCTTTTCAATGCCTTCAGAACCACTACTCAGCTTCTGTAGCCTGAGAGGGCAGTTCAGAGAGTTGTCTATGTCTCTCCGTCTCTGCGCCTCCATGTGCCAGCTGCAGACTAGAGGAAAGAACCTGCAGTCGAGCTACGTCTAGCCCCACTGCAAACCAGGAATCAAGAACGCCAAGGCAGCTGCTTCCGACGTTAGCATTTTCACTCTGTTTTGGACAGTGGCGTAACACAAGATCTGGGGGGCCCTCTGTGAGCCATGCTGAGGGCCCACCTCGGCAACAAATCACGGGTCACGCCACACTCTGGGGTGGCCTAGATTACCACGCTTGCGCAATACGCACAAACGTGCCGCTGAAGGGGTATGCCGCACACTGCACTAGGAGAAAGATATGAATATGTGCTGCAATATACAGCACACTTTCTGAGAGAAATTGACTAAAAAACCAGTGTTTTCTATTCTTTTGTAGGGTACACCAATCCAATACATGCAAGTCACCAACAGTGCACAGGAACATTACTGCTTTGCTATTAAAAATGCCATGCCACAATGAAAACACACGTAATAACATTACATGCCAGGCCACATTTAGACATACCTAGACTGGTTGCACCAAAATGCCAGTTGAAACAATAAGACTCATCAAGAAGAGATCTCATATTCAAGCCTGAGTCTCTGCAGCCTCTAACAACACAGCCAAACTCTTTAAAATCTGCAAGGAACTGGCCAATCCTTTTGCAGTCTCTACCTTTCCTGTTCCCTCAACTGGCCCTCTGTACAGCTTTGGCCTCTCACTTCTCCACTAAAACTCAGGACATCCTGTCCACTATCTCCTCTTTCTCTCCCTCTTCCTCTCTTGGCCCCCCTTTGGCCATCTCTCCCTCTCCTTTCTCCTCTTTCTCTCCAACACCTGACAAGGTTTCTAGACGAGTCCCATCTATGGAAGTGTTGTTGAAACAGGTGCTCGCCAACTCCTCCTGAACCATCAAGGACCATATTGACACCCTTGCTCCAGCCTTGGCCAATTTCTGTAATCCTTCTTTTTCCACTGGAACTTCCCCTCTCCCAAACTCTTGGAAAAGCTGGCCACCTCCTAGTTTACTCTCCACACTGAATCTGTTGGTTGTCTCCATGACCATCAGTCTGGTTTAAGAGCTGCCAGAGGCATGGAAACTGCTCTCCTGAACACCTGTGAAGATCTGGTCTCTAACCTTGTTTCAGCATTCCTTCTGTCTTCATCTTCCTTGAACTTTCCTCTGCTCTTGACATGGTAAACAATGCCATTCTGATCAATTGACTCTGTGAGAACCTGGGCATCACGGATCAGGCCCTGGGTGGCTGACCTCCGTTCTCATGGACCACCCCTCCCAGGTCCAACTTGGTCCCTTTCACTCCGCCCCCTCTCTCTACATGTGGCGTTTCACAGGGCTCTATCCTCTTACCTTGGTTTTTCAACCTCTACTTGGGCCCTTTGGCCCACCTGAGCTCCACCTTCTCCTCTAACTTTCAGTGTTATGTGGATGACACTCAGCTTTCCTTCAGGCTCCCCGCAGCCTCCTCTCCTCTCTCGCTCATTCCTGGTGTCATCTTCAACTTCACCCTCTTTCTCTCCTCACATCTCGGACGTCGTCAAGAAGTCCCACTAGCAGCTGCACCTCCTCAAAGGGACTCTTGCCTTTCTCACTTCCCCCCCAGAAGCTCAGTCACCAGAGCCCTGGTTCTCTCTAGGCTGGACTGCTGCAACAGCCACTTTCTCAATCTGCCTTCCTCTACTCTACGCCCTCTGCAACTAATCCAGAACGGGGCTGCGAGACTTATCCTTGGCCTCAGGCCAGGGACCGTATCTCTCCAGCCATGCAATCTCTCCACTGGCTCCCGGTGGCTTCAAGGATCAAGTTCAAGACCCGTTGCATTGTCCGCAAGGCTTTCTGGGGCTGGGATCTGCACTACATCCTATGCTCTCTTCCAAAATACCTTCCTTTTCGAGCCTTAAGGGTTAGATGTTTCTCCAGGCAGAGAGTGGGGGGGTAGATCTCTCTCTCCTCTGCATGTGCCTCCCTCTGGAATGGCCTCCCTGACCCTCCCAAACTTGAGCCGGACCACCTGAAGTTCCGGAAGCAGCTCAAGTTTCTCTTCTCTGCTTTCTCTCTCCCTCCCCTGATAACCTACCTGACCTACCTGTCTGCTGTACCAACTGGTTGCTACCCTCAGAGTCCAAGCTCATTCTTGATCAGTCACCCTTGCACTGCCTCCGTCCTACCATGCAGTTGGGGGCTGTAACTGTAACCCTGCAGTCCCTTGTTCTCCTTGCACTACTCAGAGCTGCTCTACCCTGGCTGTGTTTTCCCCTCCCCTCTTCCTTGCACTTCCCCCCCCCTCCCTTTCCCCTTGCACTTCTTGTTCTCGCACTTGCACGATCTGAATGACAGAAGGCTTAGTAAGATAATTTGTCTTGTCCTCCCTCTGTTTTCCTTCTATTGTCATGCCTAAAAACACTTGTGTACAGGCACGTTATACATGACTTATCAGATCATATAATTTTAATCAGATGCCCAGAAAAATATACAATGCCACAGTAAGAAACGGCTAGACTGGCAGAACACAAATGCCATTCTAGCCAGGTAATTGCACTTAGCAGGACTGCTTTACCAGAAATGCCCAGTTAAAAAAGTCTTAGCAAACTGAGGAATGACTAGACTGGCAGCACTAAAATGCCTCTAGCCACTAATACCACATATCATGCCTGCTTGGATGACCATTATGATGTATTGCACAATCCCACCCCCCACACATCCCCTCTCCCTCCCATCCCTTGCCCCCAACCTCCATAATCAGCTCATTGGCCCAGAATGACCTCCACGTCCCTCTTCCTTGTCCCAGTTCTTGCGTATGAGGCTCCATGCCTCATAGCTAAGTACTGGGATGAGGAAGAGTGGGACTAAGAGTAATGCAGATTACAGGTAGCTAAGTCAGGCATTACCTTCATGTACCTCTACCTCATCCCAGTACTTGTGTATGAGGCATAGTGCCTCATACACAAGTACTGGGCTGAGAAAGAATAGGGCTAGGAGTAGTAATCAAGGCATTAAACACAAGTAGTGGTGCAATACCATTGAGCTGTCTGGGCTTCCCCTGAAATTGTGGGCTATGTTGACTTGACCTGGCTGACCTACAGAGCAGTTGCCGGACAGAAAAGGACACAGATGTTAAACGGCACCTGGGTTTCGCTGTTAACAAGGGCCCGGCCCAGCAGTTACTAATGGACAGCATTTCACTATTAGTACCTGCATTCAAATGCCACATTTTTAGGCAATTGAAATTGTGATGTGGGTTTAGTACTTGCATGCCAGGGGAGTGATTAGAAGGGTAGAGAGGGAACAGGAGACCAGTCATTCTCACAGCAGCCCATAAGTGGGTGCTTTCAGACTTAAAGGAGAGAGTTAACTGCTTGTAACATTGAAGCTGCAATAGAATAGTTTCATTAAAATGCCCCCACACAAATAAGTTGGCTCCTCCGCCACCACAGGTGAAGTTAGCGCCTCTCCCAACATTTGAAGGGTTAGCCTCCCTGAAATGTAGGTTTCGTTGCGCCCCTGAACACAAGCACACACACCATTCGACATATATATACACCTGCACACAACCATCCATACATTTAAGTGTGCACCCTTTCAACTTCCAGGCACACCCAGGCAGCCACCCATACATTAAGTCTGCACCCTTTCACCATGCAGGCACACCCAGGCAGCCACCCATACATTTAAGCGTGCATCCTTTCACCGTACACGCACACATGCATATCCAGCCACTCATTCATTTGTGTGCTCTCTTTCACCATACACTCACACACACACGTCATGGGGTTGAGGGGAGCCACACTACTTCAAAAATAAATAGTTTATTTTTGAATTTATAGGGCTTCCACCACCCCATGACACGGAGGCCTTCAGCCTAGGGTCTTCATGTGGGGTGGGGGTTGCCCCCGGACTTCAAAAATGTTTTTTTGTTTTCACTCTGCCTTCATAAAGAAATGATTTGTTACAGAAAAAATTTATTTTTAAATAATGCAGAGCGAATTCAAAAAGAAACATTTAAAAAATATATATATACTTCGCAAACAATTTTTCTTCCTTTTTTTTTTTTTTTTTTTTTTTTTTTTTTTTTTTTACTCCAAGCGCGGCCCCCTCCCAGGCAATTGGTCATGGGGCCCCCTGTTACACCAGGGATTTTGGAACAACTAATCCCAGTGTTTATTTTGTTACATATGTGATTTTGCTCTTATTTATATGCATTGCATATGAGCCAAATACATTGATGAAACATATGAAACCTATTTAGGCTAATAGTTGAACATGGTGACTATTTCCAATAGTTTATTGTATTATTGGAATACACGCTCACCGGTTTTTGCTCTAGTATTCCACGCCAACTCTCCCTCATCCCCCAACTGAGCAGAGTATGTTTGCAATGCCAGGGCATTTCAACTTTTTCAAATGAAAGGGGCCTCGAGACTTGGGTGGGGAATTGGGGGGGAGGGGTGGGCGCTAACTGCCAGCAGTTTTGTAACATGCATTAATTTCTTTACTTTCACTCTGGGGCTTAAAATGTGCGATGTATAGCGCTTGCATTACAAGCTGCTTTTTCTCTTCCGGGGTATGCAGAAGTGTTATCACCTCATTGCCTTCTAACGCTGGTTCATCCACATCAACCACTTGCTGACAAAGAAGGGTGTAAAGCTGTTCAGTGGGAATTTAGTGTTTACACAAATGCATATCTGCCTGTACGAAGTGCGCAGATCTGTGAGCAATGCATGCATGTGAGCAGTCCATAGGTGGCCGTGAACAGTACATATAAACACCTCTAGGAGAAGTGCATGTGTGAGCAGCTCTTGGAGCAGAGTAATGCGTCATCAGTCACAGACAGTCCACTTGTGTATAGTCAAGGGTGCAGGTGTTTTACATTTGTGTCTGTGTCCGGTGGTTGTCACAGTGAGCCCATGAGCCAGACCAGCTGTATTTCAGGCAGGCAGCTAATTTCACCTTCCGGAAAGGTTACCTTTCTAGTGGCGGCATTGATTTCTCTCCGTATTTCTGCTTTGCCCTCTCTTCCCCCGCGCATGCCTGATCGTTCCCATTAGTTATCTCAGTCACAGCACTCATGCATGTAAGAAAAGGTTCACAACTTTTTATCTAACAGTCATCTATTCCTCCGACATTTTCCTTTGCGTGTAGGCTACATCTATCGCTCTCAAGGCCTGGTTAATCGCGGACCTATAACATGGATTCAAATCACAGGAGAAGCAAGCCAAGGACCTAATTTGTTTTCTCCACTCACAGTAATTCTGTTACCTAACGTATTGACTGATTATAATACAGCCCCATATCAGGGCAGTTTCTTGCAAATTTAGTGCCCATGGGGCGAAACACTAGAAGGGTCCCCCCTCCACCCTGACTGGCACACTTCACTGTCAAACTGCACCTCTGTGTCGCGTGACAAAACCCCTCCTCAATATCAATAAATCATTGCTGTACAAATGAAGCTGCTTTCATTACATTGTAATTTGAGTACTTTACAGAATAAATCTAATTTGAAAACAGAGCTGTTGCTGCCCAAGTAAATGGCTCTTCTGTCACCTGCTCTTGAGAAATGCCTTGCCTGAATGCAGTTTCAAACTGTCTGTAGTGGCACACTGCGGTGTGACCAGGCAGCCAGAGTCTGGGGGCCCACTGCCCACTGGGCGTGTGTTACAGGAGATCTCTTGGTAACACCTCACTTGTATTTAGCAAGCGGCAATACTAGACTAACCATATGAATTATTTTCTGATAAAAAGTTAGAATTCCAAGGTGGAAAGTCTATTACACTCTGTGAAACCGTAGCCTGCCCAGATCCGGAGGACCGTTCTGGGTGGGGGATGGCGTACTGTTAATAAAGAGGCGCACTTGGGCGGGTACACGCATACATGCCTTTATTGTACGCCCGCTGCGTAGTAACTGCCGTTTTCTCTGTGATCCCATGGTCTTGGCCCAATCGTGGGCCTTCCCTCATAATGATGGAGGGCTAGGCGCCCAGATTGCGACATGACACACTCCTATTGTACTCTTTCAAAATACCTGTATGAGTGTGGGATAGATGAAAAATAGCACCAATGAGTGTTCCTGTCTGATTTGTATTAAATCGGAGCATTTCAGGAATATAACAGTGATCAGAGATCTCCATATTTTATAAACCGGTCTGTAATAAAAGGATTGTATGTGTGAATCTCTAAATACATAGCAGACACTGGATTTGGTGCTCACAACCTCATAAAGCTGAAGGGCTAAGTCAACCCTGCAAGCTATTGGAACTTGTGTAGCCCAGTCTTGTCCCGAGTCAGAAGCAAGCATGTAACCTGTGAGCTATCCACCAAATACTGCGCATTCAAAGTGGACTTTCTGTACAACACTCCTACACTTAATGTGGGCCTCCTTTCTCCTGATCTCCACAATGAATGCTGCCATCTAGGGTCCAGGGAGGCACCTTTCACTTCACCTCCTGTCCTGCCTCCGAGAAGCCACCTCCATTGTAGAAAATGGTAACACAAGCCCAGCAAGGTTACCATGAAGCACTGTCCAGGGAAGACGAAGAAAACAGGAGGGCAATGGTAAAGTGGCTGGATTTATACCCGGCAAAAAAAGGTGAGTGAAATATTAGAATCGGTGAGGGGAATGCATAGCAGGTTGTAAGATAAGTGAGGCCCTGTGCAGCAAAAGACGTGCCCTCCCCATAATTTGCATATGTATTGATTTCCCGTGCCTAGACTAAAGCACAAACCTTTGTCATTGGCCATGCTTGTTTTGTTTGCGGGCTGATGGCTGGCAGACCGGGCCCTGCAGGGTTTCGTTGTTGCAGTGGGAAGCGGCTCATCAACGCCAGCAAACGTAGTTATGTAGAGGCAGCTGCTGACTGAAGGAGCCAGGAAGCCACTGCTGTGCTAATAACATAGGGCCCTCCGTCACCTCACAGACTGCCAATGCATTGAGCCAGTCATGGGTGGGCACTAGGACCAGGAAAAGTGGGATGTGGGGGTAGTACCACGCAGAGTCCCAGGCCGACTGTTATGGTTCTATTCAATACGAGACAACATTGAAAGATCATGTGCAAAAGTGATGTCCTAAGTAGAGCTCCGATGGACGGAGTATAAGGATGGGACTACATTTTTTTGAAAGTTTCTCTTGCAACATTCCTCACAATGCTGTGTATCTAAAACGCACACCGTTTTCACTGAAAGAATGAACATGGTGACAGCATCGAGTGAAACGGTGTCCAGTTAAAGTATCGAATTCAAAAGGATTGAATGCCAGAGGTGAGTCAATTTGACCTAAAACAAAAGGGTCGATTTTTTTTTTTTTAAAATATTTTTTTTGTTCATTCGATCCTTTGCATTCGAAACTTTGACCTAGAACCGATTGAAACCAAAGCGCTTCACCTTCCACCATGAAAGCACTAAAGCCACATACTGGGTGGCCTGCTGCTTGACCAACTCATGGCTGCCGGAAACCAAAAGCAGCCACCAACCGAGCAAGGCGTGAATTGTGACAATGGTGCTGCCGCTTACCTAATGTAATATTACGTGCCAGGGCAGCGGGCACGTAGTATTACATTAAGTAAGAGGAGCAACTGCTGCCACTACTCGCTGGTCACCCCCAGAGTAATCGTGCCTACCCCAAGGCAATTGCGCCCCCCCCCCCGGGCATCGAACATGCACCAAGGCAATTGCACCCCGGGCAGCTGCCCGCTTCGCCCAGGCCAAGAAACGGGCATGCCCCAGATACATCACTTTGCGGTAACTTTTGAGTGCTCCCTAAACTGATACTTTTCCAAGATATTCACTATTTATTTTCATGAGTTCCTCGCAATATACATTTTAGTAGTTTTATTGTAAATGGGAGTTGAACGTATAGCAATATTACGGTTAATGTACATGCCACTTTGTCGGAAAGCAAAGTCTTTTCCTCTGACATTTGACCTTTGTAAATTTACCAAATCTTGCAAAAAAAATGCTAATCCACATCCAAACACACATGGTAAATCTGGTGTACTTTAAGACTGTTTTCAGGTATACACAGTTTAGCTAGTGCGTGCTGCAACAATTTAAAAAAATCTGGTAAGCCAAACAAAATCTTTTTTTTACATTGAACAAAATGTATGTATAATTTGGACCCATGCCTTTGGTCCGCAAAGTACAGAAGGAGTAGCACATGCGTGTACATGAACACACCCACACGTCTCTCTCCACCCAACAAACCGCTTGAAATATTCATAGGAACCTACAATATACTCGAAAAACGAGCACTTCTTGAACACTCACGGTGGATAGACACAGTATGCTTTCAATATTCTACTTTGCTGCAAATCGCAATTTTGAGCAGTCTCTGTATTTGGCTCTCACAGCCTGAAATACAATATCTCACACTGGGTGTGAGTCGTGTACCTAAAAGCACCATTTTACTAATTTGGACTCTCACTCTGGAGGGCAATTTCACTCATTTGGTGCAAGTCTCACACTGGAGCACATACTCATTCGCATTGGGACGGGGGGCTTCTAATTTGATGCACACTGTCATGACCCGGCAAGGACACAGTTAATGTGTGGAGAGCGATGACTCGTCAAGTTGGGCCCCACTCCATCACTGCGCACGTGAGTGGCAGACGTGAGAAAATGAGAGAAGTCTCTGCACATACTAGCTCCTCTCATTTCAGTCCCTTGTCTTCTCATACACTCGGTGACAAGACGATGGCGACGAGGATGGGAGGACATGCATGAAGCCCCTTTGAACTCCTGCTTCACGCATTCCCTCAGGAGTGACTAACAATAAGGCTGAAGGCAATCATAACCTGACATTTGTTTCCAACTAAACGGGACTGCACTTGCAGTTATATACAGTGTTGGACAATGAACATAATGAAGACGACGCGTCCAATGCAGCTGCCTTTTGCTGGCACATACCGTTCGATATGAATGACCAGCAGGCACTGGGTACACATTGGGCGCGATGGCTCAGGAGATTCGAGAATTACCTTGCGGCGTATGATGAGCACGCATCAGACATATTAGCCAGAAGGCTGCTAATAAATCTAGTGGGGGACGAAGTTGAAGATCTCCGCCCCACTTTTCCACCAAATTACGTTAAATCATACACCGGACCTGATGCGTTGAGCATGTATTTTGACCCTCAGAAGAACACTGGTCTTGAGCGTCACACATTGAACACCACGTGTCAGATAGCGGGTGAATCCATGGACGCTTTTGCAACCCACCTATGCACGCTGGTGGCACAATGCGCCTTTCACAGATGGAGACAATTAGACTCAGAATCATCAGAGGATGTTTGTTCTCAGCATTTAGAAATAAATGACTGTGAGAGTCGCTTCCTTTCACAACAATACTGCCGGTAGCCACAACAGAAGCCAGAGCAGACGCTCAAGTGTCTCAAATAGAGACCAACAAAGGATCAGTGAAGAAATATCAGGTCGCACAAGGGGGAAAGAACAAACACCCCAGCGACGACTCCCCGAAGAGGTATTCATCATCTGGATGATAACTTAGATGCTGTCTGCAACTCTCCACCTGCTCGATCACAGGAAAACAAATTCACACCGGACAGACAAGGTTCTCGTGCACATGGCTACGCACCAACGAGAAGAGACATAAATGCCAGAAGAGATCTTGTAAATCATGTTCGACAAGTGACAGGCAGATCTCCCTCACCCCTGCATTTCAGATGAGGAGATGAGAATGATTACGCATATATGATGACCGAGCTAGCAGCACCAACTGCTAGTGACGGCGACATGCTAGTGGGAGAGCACCAAGCCAAATTAGTAATTGATAAGGGAGCGATGCTGAACATCATTGGAAGTGTCAAAATTTTGCAAAATGGCTCAGCCACCAGAACTAATGCTGTCAGAACTGTACGTATTTCAATGGACTGTAAAGGGCCCAGTGACAAATCACAGGAAATTCTCCATGACGTTCTGCTACAAAGGGAAACGGGCAAATGCTGAAATCCATGTTCTCCAAGGAGAAGTACCAGGAAGCAATCTACTAGGTATCCCCACTGTGATTGTGATGAACATTGCAGCCATGATGTATTCCATGCAACATGCCATTCCAGTGACACCAATATTTCTATCCCTATTC
The DNA here is from genome assembly GCF_040938575.1 of Ambystoma mexicanum. Classification (NCBI taxonomy): domain Eukaryota; kingdom Metazoa; phylum Chordata; class Amphibia; order Caudata; family Ambystomatidae; genus Ambystoma; species Ambystoma mexicanum. The sequence goes on along the minus strand of NC_090934.1, from coordinate 304,559,611 downwards.
AAAGGCATTGGTTACCTCAAGGGAGAGCCAGTAGTACCCCACACTGATGAGTCCATAACACCATTAGCACAACACCCTCTAAGAATACCAATCCACCTTTAATCGCAGGTTGAAAAGGAAATACAATGTCTTCTAGCTGAGGAGATTGTCAAACCAGCTAGTGGCCCCACACTGTGGGTCTCCCACACTGTAGCAGTGCCCAAAAAAAGGAGTGCTCGATAAAATACAAATATGCATTGACATGAGGCAGGCTAACCAGCGATTGGACAGTAAAGGCACCCTGGAATGCACCTAGATGACATGATCAGCCTGCCCAGTAGTGCAAAATTATTCTCAACTCCATTTTGAATAAATGTTATAATCAAATCAAGATGGATGCTCATTCCAGATACATCCCCACTTCACCACGCACATTGGACTGTTTCAGTCTAAGAGGCTTCGTTTTGGCATCTCACTGGCAGCAGAGATCTTTCTGGAAAACATCCAAAGATGAATTTGCCACACGAGGAACTATTTCAAGTACAGCAATGATATTCTAATAGTTGGTGCCACCGTCGAACAACATGACCAGGCATTGACCAAAGTACGCACTGCACTAATGGAAGCACGGCTGACTCTCAATCCTGAAAAGTGCGTATTTCACGAGGCACATCTGGTATTCTTTGCACAAAGGGATGACTCCTAATCCAGGAAAGTTGGCAGCCATCTCAGAGATCTCGTCACTTGAAGATGTTGGCAACTTTCAATGATTTCTAGGGATGCCAGATATTGCAGTAGGCATCTCGTAGATTACGCCACCATCAGTGCCCCACACAGAGAACCCACTATATTTCAATGGTCCATGTCAATGTGAGGAAGTATTTATGCAGATCAAGAAGGATATTGCATCAGTGAAACACATGGCGTACTTTGACCCTTCTATGTGCACAGAGTTTACGGTAGACGCTAGCTCGTCTGGTTAGGAGTGATCCTGGCGCACTCCCGGTGAGAAGCTCCAAGGACCATAATAGCCCTATGCCAATAAAAGTCTGCCAGACGTTGAAAAGCAATGCTCGGCCCGAGAAGGAAGGACTAGAATTTTCAAATGTTTCTGCTTGGCCAAACCTTTCACAATAGTTACATATCAAGCCCTGTTGACTATATACTGGAACCCTCAATGCAAAATGCCCCAGCGGATAGAAAGGTGGAGTCTTCAAAGGCAGGATTTCAATTTCACGATTGTATAAAAGCCCGGGAAAGAAAACAACCCAGTGGATTTTATGTCCCGACACCCGCCCCCAGACCTGTCAATGTTTCCATTGTGAAAGAATGTCCACTTTCTCACAGTGGTCCGTCTAATTCAATAACTCCAGTCATTGTAAAGGAGTGCAGTCTAGATGATGGCACAATGAAGAAGGTTCAGGAACTAATTAGATCCAGGAAGCAGAGATCTATTTTTCCAGAAGGGTCTCATGACAGAGGGCTATCCATGGTGGAACTGTGTGCTTTCAAACAAGTGAAGGATGAACTATCCATATCGGCAGAAAGGCTTGCCATGTGAGGCAACAGACTGATCATCCTATTTGAATTACGACAACAGGTAGTGGATTTAGCGCATGAAGACCATAGAGGGATAGTAGCCACCAAACGGATTCAAGACACCATGTGGTTACCTGAAATCGATGCACTCGTGGAGTGCACCATGAGAGCATGTCACCTTTGCCAGATCACAGCACGAACAAGCAATTCAGAACTACTTTGCATGTCAGAAATGGCAGATTCACCATGGAGTCAGATATATGTCGACTTCTTTGGAGACAACAAATTCTGGCTGGTCGTCATGGATGAATACTCCATTTCCCCATCACACAAATGGTCTCTTCCACTGGAGCCAGCACTGTTATCCCAGAGTAGGACAACATATTACCAGTGTGGGGAATTCCGGATATACTCCAGTCAAACAATGGGCCACCATTCAGCAGCCTTATATTTGTCAGTTTCATGCAGTACATGGGGATACATCACAGGCAAATGTCATCCCTGTGCCACAGGCCAATGGAATGGTCGAAGATCTATGAGCATTCTAAAAAAGTGCTCCAACAAAATGAACTCTGCTCCATGTCCCTCAATCAGGCACTGTGCAACATGCTACGAGACTATGAAAACTCACCACACAGGACCAAAGGGAAGTGTCTTTCAGAACTTAGGTTCGGAAGAAGGGTTAAAACAAGGCACCCTGACCCTCAGAATCTCGTAACAAAGAAGACCGAGCGGTGTATGCTAGGGATGGGTCTAGAAAACAAGACATGGAAAGGTATTTTGACCAAAAGAGGAACACCAAATATTCATCCATGCAAACGGGAGACCAGTTCCGTGTCTGTCGCAAGCAGTAAAGGAAGACTGATTCCTGATTCAATCCAGGTCTGTTATCTATGTCTCGCTTGAAGGGAACCATGGTGACAGCACACACTCCAGGCCGGGTCATCACGCGCAACATCTCTCACTTTAAGAAATGCATGGAAAGAACAGTGATGAAGGGAGAGCCGATGAGCAAGTAGTTAATCAATAGGTTGTCACAGAAGAGGAACCAAGGGAACCTCATGTGAGGAAGACTAGATGCATTTAAAGACCAGTGCTCCTCATTGAAGATGTCCGATGGACGTGCAACATGAGTGTTAACTTCCTGCCCCGGGGGAGATGCTGTATCCTGGCAAGAACACGATTAATGTGTGGAAAGCTGTGACTCATCACGGTGGGCCTTGCTCAATCAGAAGAGTACGAGCTAGTTGTGAATGTGCATAGTAGGATACCTCACATGGGAGTGGCTGGTGCGAGAAAATAAAGGGAAGTCGCTCCACATACTGACTTGGGTTTCTTTGCAGTCTGTTGTCTATTTATACACTCGGCAAAAAGACACACAACTCACCTTTTGCCTCTCCACCTCAATCACTGAACCTTTGTTCTCCAGAAAGCCAATCCCCTACAGCTTTTGTGCCCAATAATCTCAATTGGCTTCTAAACTGATCAGGGCCCTGGAATCCTTCTTAACTCCTCCTACCTCTCATGCCTCTTTTAGGCTTTCTATCGAAAACAAGATCTTCAGGGTAGCCACAATATACCTTGAAGCCGCCTCAAAAGTGACGGCCTCAAAAAGCCATCCACCAACTCTAACAACTCAGCCAGCTATTGTCCTGTCTCAATTTCCACTCACTACTACAAAGCCCTTGCACGCGTGGTGTTTAAATGTCCCACCAGCTACCTTGAAGTCAACTGTGTCCGTGGCCCACTCCAATCTTGGTTACACATCCTTTGCACCAAAAAAACTGAACTGACCAATGTCGTACCGCTGCCCATCACTCCAAACTCTCCTATATCATCCTGTATGACATTTCAGCAGCCCCTGGCTTTGAGTATCTCTCTTTATGTTAACCATTGCCTGCCTTGGCTTCCAAGATACAGCACTTTCCTTGATTGCTTCTAGTCTTTCCGACCATTCATTTTCCATATCTGGAACACTAAACTCTCAGATCCCGCCTTTCACCCAGTAGAACTTCCAGGTTCTGTCTGTTCAACCCTCTACACCTCAACTCTTGGTAAGCTTATCTCATGCTTTGGATTCCCCTAGCGACCTGTTCACTGAAGATACCAACATCCTCTCCTTAACCAGCTTTCACCCTATTTTCTTGTATCTCTCCTTGTTGTCTATCTGCCACTGCAGAGCTCTTTGTTGTTTTATGCTCGACTCCTTTAAGGCCAAAAACATCTACATAATGGCTCATTGTGCTTCATCCCTTGTTGCCTCCTCCTTATCATTTTACCTGACCTTCTCATACCATCCCCTAAGGCTCACAACCTTGGGGACTACTTTGATAATGATCTCCATGCGCAGCCAGTCCCTCTGCAAATTCCTACTGCTTGATGACAAATATATATTCACAAAATCACCACTGCACACTAACGACTATCTCAATCTGCTCTCCTGCCCCCCTCGTTCATTTTAGTACCCCCTTAATCCGTTTATCCCTCATCCACCTTGTGCACCCTCTGGAGCTCCCTTCCCCTTTACATCAAAACACCAACATTCACTCATTCAAATCAGCCCTAAAGCTCAATTTCCTCTTCCTTAAAGGTGCACCCACCCTCGCCAACATTACCACCCATGAGCACTCTGAGGCCCATGGGTTAGTGGCGCTATATAAAAATACAGATAGATATACTGAAGCCATCCTCTCTACCACCCATACACCTGTAATTCTCTGGCCCCTATTCAAGAATGCCCTCTTTAATGTCCATGTTGGACCTCCCACCCTCCCCCCAGACCCCAAACACCATGTGCAACTGTTCACTGTTGAAATCCTTAACTCACAGTCCTCAATAAATACACACGCCTCTCAATGAACCCCTGGGGAACAGACCCAAAAGGTGATGCATAGGACTATTTTAAATGTTCATGTACTATATGTTGGATTTACTCAGCTATTGCAGTGCTCAATGGCTTCATAATCTTTCACATGCATGTATGTATCTGTTGGTACAGCTGCTGGCAAGCTTGCTAAGCAAGTCGAGTGCTTGCCCCATACTTCTATGCTAAGCCTGCAGGGGACAGTTTTGAGTTCCAGAAGGCCGGCTCTGGCTTTTCTCCGCCCATAATTGATAAGCGGAGTTAAGTGGGCAATAATGACAGCTATCATAGATCTTAGTAGCGGGAGCAATCGAGCATGACAAATAATACTCCAAAATCAAAAGAATGTAAAAACAGAACAACATTGCACATTTGCACGATACAATGTATACATAAAACGTCTTTTTTTCCAATGTATTCCTTATATTGAATTCCCAAAGTACTCTTCCATTTCGAAGTAAAAATATATTTGCTTACATAGCACAAGTGTTCACACAGTTACAGGGTTCAATTATTAGTCAAGATAAACTGTATAGGAATACATCACACATGATTATATAAATGAAGGGTGTGTTATTTATTTGTGAGAGGTTTGTTGCAAATCAATAACACAATTAAAAAATTGAAAAATGATGACCTACTTTACACCCTGCAGCGTCAAACAGATGCGCTTCATCTGAGCAATATGAGACACATTTTCATCCTCCTTCTCAAAAGTCGCTTAACAATCGCAACATAGAATCCCACCCACCTAAAGTGGTCGCTGAGCTTTATTAGCATAGCTGTGTATCTCACAGCAAACTGCCTTAATATATCTTCCATGAATGCCTTAATAGGTCTCCCAATAAGCTCTGGTTTAGCCATTGAGGCGTCCTTTGGAAATGTCCTCTATGGGACTGAAGCTCCCCTGAACTGTACATCTCATGTCTCACTTTTTTGTAATCCGAAATTTCAGCCTCTCAGACAGCACGTTAACCATGCAGCTCTTTGCGCTAAAGGGCTGCTTGAATTGTTTGGTGCTTTTAGGGCTAGTCGTTTGAGCCTGGTAGAGCCCTGGCTCTAGAACACTTTTTGAAGGCTGTGCCCGGCCCACTTAAAGCCCTGTGTATAATTTATTTGATGCCCAAAGAAAATTGCAATTGGGGTTGAAGGGGGGGGGGGCTATTCACTGGCCAACTATTAACACATTTCATGATACGTTCTCATTTTAATCCTGGTGTTCACGCACATCAAATGATTCTCTCATACTGGAGAATACTGACACTGTATGGCTGACCACAGTGTTTTAGCTCAGACGCTTTCACGCGTGGTCTGCGTTTTATTGGTGGAGGGCTTTTGATAGGACATGTACCGTTATTACGAGGGACTCTGCTCTAGACTGTAACTATGTATCTAACGCGCCCATCGATAACTGCGTGGGATTGCTGTCAGGTTCTGTTTAGAAGGCGGCCAGTGTTCGGGTTGCCAGACATGTGCACACTGCTTGTGCTGTACTTGTTCTGTTGGCAAGTGAAGCTTGCACTACTTCCTATACTATGCCCAGACAGCACCCTGGGTGAAATATCGCCCTCTGCCACCCACCCCAAAACCCCCACAGGCAAAAGAAATGTTCACACCTGTATCTGTATTCAACATTGTATATCGGCATATCAAACTGTATCAAACTGTGGATGCTCTGCTTTTGCCTCCATCTGCTGCATTTTATACAACAAACCGGCAACACTCCATTTAAAGCCCACAAGCCTGAAACATTTATTAAAACATAAATCTGCAAAGTACGCCTTTGTAAAATGTGATGTTTTTATAAAATGCATTTTGGAGGTGCATGTGGAGAGAAACGATTTATATTAATGAGTATTATTAAGTTGGGCACCAATAGACATCTGTTATCTGTCTATAGCACCAAGATGCCCCGGGGGGGGGGGGGGGGGGGTTTGGCTTGAACGTGCGCTCTGCAAATACACCTGTTAGGTTATTAAGTATAGGTACATAAGTGTCTGTGTAGGGAAGAACATTTAAGAATATGGCCACATGCGTGCTCTGCGTTTAATGTTAAATATTGCATACCATTCTGTTTTGATGGTGCATAAAAAGGGTGCCTATTTATTTTTTTGCCATTTTTTAAAGGTTACCCGAGCGTCACTCTATGCCAACAACTGGATTGGATGCAGAAGGTAGATGCCAAGTGCGATATCCCACCTTTGCTGTAATTGGCCGCAGTGCTGTCTAATGCTTTCCCCCCCATAGGCAGGGTGCCCTTGCATACATTCCATTTGACCATTGACAACACTGAATACAAAAAGACCGAGATCTGGCCACGCCTATGTTTCTCGCACACTCCACCTTTCAAGCAGTCTAATGAACGTAGTCTGCATACAGTGATCAGGGTATATTTTTCAGCCATGGAAGGCTACATATTACTACAACTTGATATCAAACTCCCATGTAAGGTACCACCATGTCTCACAGTGTACTAACATAGTCTAGCATGAGATGACGAGATCGAGGTGCCAGGCCTTGTCAATCTTACTGTAATAGTTTGACCCCTCTATTCCTTGCCTTCTGTTACTAATCGGCACCTTTTTGTGCAGTCTATTCTTGATTACATCACTCTTGACTCAGGGTTAACAGAGTCAACATTCTGGCTCCTCCAAATCTGCCTTAATAACACAACCCAGCTATCCGAGCACTTTGGGGCCCATCTGCCTCTTCCTTTTCAGAACTATCATCCGCCTAACAAGACTGACCTGCACACCTGCTATCACAGAACATTGTTCCCACTTTACCATCCCCTTATCTTCCCCTTGCCCATTTTTTTTCCTCCAGAAGACTATTATCTGGATACCTCTGGCGTGGGCACAGTACACCACTCCATGCCCAGGTTACCACGGTGAAGATTTGGCACCTAATGAAAGAATATTAACATGACATTTCCAAATGCATTCTACTGTGTGCAGTTGCTCACAGATGGGTGCTGTACAGTTACCAAGTTTCGGCCAAGAAAGGTCCACGGGTGAATTTATCTTAAAAGGAGAATTCCATTATTAAAACCCAAGTGTTACAACTGGAACCAGTAGAAGCCAATTGAAATATCCCACCATTGCTGTATTATGCTTTTCACCTGAAGGCATGGTGCCCTGGTATTAATTCTATTGGACTCGTTTTAAAGATTCTTCTGGACCCAGTTGCTTACAGATGAGTCTTTCAATAAGGTTCCAGGGAGAATTATTTCTTATTTGGTGAATTCCATCATGGCAATATGTAACAACTAGATCCAGTTGAAGTCCTCTCTTAGATGTCAATTGGAAGTTTCACTAGTGTGAGCTACTCACAGTTGACATGGAACCACTTGCATATTCCACCCCTCCTGTGACCAGCCTCTGTCTCGGTTTTTCTTTTAACTTGATGGCAGGGTCTTACGTTAGAATGTCTACTTTACTTTTGCCGAATACGTTTCTATTGGATCTTCTTGCCGACATATGGATTTTTCTCCTTCTCCTGAACCACTATGAAGGAACTTTTAGTTTTGATCATTGGCCTGCCCTCTCTCTACCTGTCCATCTGCAGATAGTGACACATAAACGCTACTCTTTTCCTCACTAATCACCCCTCTTTCGCTTCCTACAAGTCATCCGTCTTTCCCTTCTCACCACACCCTCCCCTCACATAACTCCTCAGACGCTTTTTGCAGTGCCTGTACTAATGTCAAAACTATTGGCTTTGCTAGTGATTGCTTAGTTGCTTTTTTAGCTAATCACTGTTTTATGTACTCCCAATGTTGACACTTAAGAGGGCTGAGGCACAGAGAGAGAAGGTGATAGATACGCCCAGGATCACACTATTTTTGTGATGCAGGGAATCCAGCTCTGCTGTACACAAATGATACGCCTGTGCCTGCACAAATGTGACAAAAGTTGTCAAAAAGGAACCAAGTAGGACTTGTCATTTCATGCAAAACTACCCACCCAAATATTAATTGTGCGTTCTGTAGGCATTATTTCTAGAACTGTCCTTATTTAAATCTGGGAAAGAATGCAACATATAATTCAGCTCGTCTTTTTCGCAATCTCCCGCTCACCATTGTAGTTTATCATCGGTTTGACTTTTTGGGGAAAATGACTGTGGCTCCTACATGCACTTGGGTTGCAAAAGATTTTAGCAAAAGTTTCCTCTTTTTTTTTGATAGGCAGATGTAATGGATGAGGCAAATGTTATCGATAATTTCAAAGGCACCGCACCAAGAGGAAAGAAACCTCTGCTCTCTTGTCTGGTTCCTTTGAAAATTGTATGGGTAGACCCTGTCACGTACTTCGTTCTCCTTCTTGGTAGTCTTTAAAGTCGTGGTATGTTTTCATTCCTTCCGTCGATGTACAAATGTGCTGAGCATAAGGAAAAGCATGCAGACAGTGTTTCCTTAAATGTTCAATGTACTCATGGGTAGTGGACACGTTTATTAGTGTCTGCTATTGAGTTCTGTAGAGCAGATGTTGAGGTAGCACAATCTTTTATCCAGTCATGAGCTCAAATGGAGAAATTTGTTGCAGCAGACGGCGTGGACCTAATGGCCATCAGGACAAGCAGTAATTGGATGTCCCAACTAGGTCCAGAGTCCGCCACAAACTTCTTCAAGATGCCCATAATTGCCTTATTGTACCTCCCAACTCCCCATGCTCAAGGCTGGGTGGTAAGCAATATGGAGTTTTCTTTTTACCCATACAATCTCCCACATTGTTGTCATCACTTCGCTGGTAAAATGACTTCCTCGGTCTGAATCAATCCTTTGGGGGAGGCCGAAATGAGAGAATATCTGGCTTCTCATTAGTGTGGCAGCTGTCTCTGCCTTACAATTTGGGGCCGGAAGACATTTTACCCGCTTAGTAAACAAACATGTTACAGCCAACATGCTTTTGTTACCTCTAGAGGAGCGAATCACTGGCACGATGAAATTGACTTGCAAATCAGACCAAGGCATTGTCATTCCCTTTTTCTGTAGGTGAAGTCGGTGGGAGAGAACTTGCGGAAACTGAGCAGACACCCCTTTAAGTAGAGGTTTAGGTCCTGCCACATGGGTGGTCAGTATGCGACCTCGCGCAAGATTTCTAATGTCGTATGAAACTCCCTATGACCAGCAGTGGCCGTGTCATGGGCATGACTAAACATCAGGCTTCGAAATGAGGTAGGTACCACCCACTGGTCACATCTAGATCGGGATCTCTGTACCAACAAACAGTCTTGGAGTCTGAACATTTTAGAAAACTTCATCTGCAGATCCTCTTTCCCAATATAATCAGTTTCTGTCGGAGAATTCATGGGGTCTTCAATATGTTGATAACATTACCCAATAATCGGGTCCTCTTTTTGCGCAGTAATCAAAGCTGCATCTTGGGTTTCTTAACTCCACTAGGCAGTTGTGAGTTCATTGTTGGCATGGGTTTGGGATCTGGTGACAGCAGTGACTTGGATTTCCCCCAACAGGGATTCGGTTTCTGTGAAATCCCTGTGAATGGCTGTTTTTTGCCAACTGGTCAGCAAAGACATTTCCTGTCTTTTCTGGTACCTCTATTTTGGAGTGTACTCTGTTCTTTTTCCAATAGATGGTCATCTCATTAGAGGTTACTAGATCATCAATTGATTGGATTAATTTCCCATGCATTAGCGGTTTGTTTGCACACAGCATACCTCGATTTTTCCAGTTAATCAGGTGTTCCGCGAACCCATTCCGGACCTAATCGAAGTCGGTGATTATGACCAGTTGTTGGAGTTGGTGTGTGCTGCAATGAGGATGGCCTGATGTACTGCCATCAACTCTGCCACCTGGCTACTTTGAGGACCTATTTTATACCCAGCAGAGGGTTCCAGGGCATCATTCACCCAGGCATTCCCCAAAGCCTGCCACTAGTACCTTTTCCCCATAATTGTCAACATGGTAGGAGCACCCATCTACATAAACTGTGTGTATCCCCCGATATGTTTCTTCCTCATAGACTTTGTACAGGGAAGTAAGGTACGCCTCCATATTGTCATTGGTCCTTAGTCTTTCATCCTTGAGACTATTTTATTGAGCACAGTCTTGCAAGTCATTCAGTCCTTGTACTAGAGGACTCTTCTTGTTTTGACCATATCTGACCTCCACAGGAAAGCCTTTCATGGACAGAATCTAGGAAAGTAATTCTGGAATTATTTACATTCCCTGTTCAGATTCGGTCGACTTTGTAAATATTGCAAGGGTTGGTGTGGAGCCCCCAAAAAGATGTGCTCTCCCTGGATAAACAGACAGTAATATTTCAATGCCCACACCGTTGCCAGGAGTGCCTTTTTGCAATCATTGAATTTGTCCTCCACAGAGGACAAAGTTTTGCTTGCGTACAAGATTACTTTGTTGACCTTGTCATGCTTCTGATACAATAGCAATGTTAGACAGGTATCTCAAAACAGTCTCCAAGAAGACCTCCTTGTTCTTTATGGAGTAAGCCACACAAGGACCCTAGGAAAGGCTTCTTTTTAGTTTTACTGCCTCAGATTGTCCCGGAACCCCACTCCCACTTGACTCCGGTCTTTAATAAATGGACCAAAGGTCAAATTACCTCTGCATAGTCTTCAATTCACTTTCTACTATAATTAGTGAGTCCCAGAAGGCTTCTTAATTCTCGCAGAGTAGTAGGGCCTTTCAATTTCAATAAGGCTTACACCTTATTTTTTCCTGGTGACTGAGAACCTCAGGGGTGCTCTAATTCCTAAGTACATAGGTCTTACACCACTGTGCCTTCCAGAAGCACAGTTTTGATCCAGCTTTCCACAACTGGGTCAGAACATAGTGTATTTCTGCTATATGTTCCTCCACAGTTGAGCTCTTGCTTAGAACATCATACACATATGCCAGGTTTCCCCTTTCACCCAAATCAGGCATGGCCTTCTGTAGGAAGATGTTAAAAAAAACACAATGTAAGTTCAGTGACCACTAGCTACCCACCTCTACCACACCTCAAAAGGATTGCTTATCACAGAACATCAAAGTATGTCTGTCACCACGATCAGAGAAGTAAATTTAACATATTTTAATCATTATTTTCTCAACACATAACAATAAAAGATTTTAAAAAAAACCCATAATAGCGTTCATCATTAGCAAAGAACAACAATGGAAAAAGAGAGATGGACCATTTCGTATAACATCTGTTATAAATATAATTGATTTTCAGTTGCTAAACATTCATTGGTTTGTGTGATGTTAGTAGTGATGTGACTTGTTCACAATACAATTATACGTCAGCATGGTATAATGGCGTCTACAATCTAATGTGTTTCTGGGACAAAGGACAACCCTGTTGCAGTCTAAAGCTCATCAGAGGTGTCCCGGGACCCGTCTTCAGGATGCAGTAGGTTAAAGTGTAGGTTACACTGGCATCAGGGCGCCTGTGTGTCAGTCTAGTAACCTGAGAGGTAAATAAAAACACATAAAAGGATTTTTACTTCAAATTTGATCAAAAAGTGGTGTCATTCTAATTTATGCAAAAGCAGGAGCCTATTTGCTAACCTTGTGATGGTTTCTGAGGATGTGGTGGGCGAGGCGATTGCGTTTGTCAATCTTGTTCTGGCGGCTAACAGAATCCTTCCAAGGAATATAGGCTGGGAATCAATACACAGAATTTGTGAGTCAAAATGTACTCCTCAAGTGGTGGCAGATATGCTCATATATACAAAAATGTATATTTACCTTTTTGGTGTATGCATCAAACAGGCTTTTTCGATCCCGTGTTGGGTGTATGTCTTGCGCATGAGTGGTGATCAGCACACTACCTGTCCCACAGTGGTGCTGGACATCTATAGGAGTTAAAGGACATGTCATACACACAAGTTTGTTATATTTCTTGTAAAACTCCAGTTACTAAAAAGGGGGCCCACTTAATTAGTCACTGCCGTGAGTTTCCCAAATGTAGTCTGGGTTATTGTTCGTCCTATTCGAAGTTGTCAGTTCGCCTCACGTCTACATTTGGAGTGGATTCCTGCAAGGGTACATAAGAGCGGGGGACCAATCAGCCCTCTATGCATTTAGGGATGATCATATATTTGATTTCATCCTGTTATGTCCCGCTTACCTTCTGTAACGAAGTGGGCGATGGAAAGGAGCCGCTGGAAAATGCTGCTTCCATCGCGCGGTTCCTCTGGTTAGTACAAGCCTCGCGTTCACATTCGGGAGCGACTGTCGGCGGTATTGTAATCGCAGTATTGAGAGCGAAGGACGATTTCTCGCTGGTTAACCCAGCAGCCATTTTAGAGTGGAAAGGTGTGTTTATTGGAAACACTGAATGTCATCAAGCCCGAAGATGAGCAGGGAGGCAAACGCTCTCATAGTGGTGATTATGAACACCTTAATGGGATAAATTACATATAGGGCGCCCCAAAGTGATTAAGCAACACTGATATTTACTTGAGTCAACGTGACAGGTACATAAGTGAACCTGATGTCCCATATTTACTGGTTCATCGTATATGATTCAAAAAGTCATCATACATTATGCTGGTGAAAACTGTATGCTCCTAAGCGTCCAGCGGGGTCCCTCACAACTCATATAGCTGTTGCCTAAAACTATGGGGTCAGGGTGTCATCCCCTGTTGGTAAGTGGGCAGTAGTGCCCCAAGTGAGTGTATTGATCATTAATGGATCAACAGATTCCATTCTACGGCAATGTTTAGGCCAGATCGGACTGTATTAAGATTATAAATCCATTTTTGTTCCAATTTTTTAAGGGACAAGTCTCTGTTGCCCCCTCGAAGATGTTAAAATCATTGCCAGAGTTGATGTATCCAAAGGGAATTCAGGTCCACATGTATTTCTGCCTCTGAAGATTAAGGCAAGCTTGTATTGGTCTTCCCTGTTCATGGGTACTGCCCAGTAACCGTTGGTCAGGTCTTTGGTGGTATACTACTTTGACCCTTGGCTCTGTGCCAGACCTTGATCGATGTAGGGAAGTGGCCATCTTGGCATGTGGACCTGGTTGTTCAGCTCCCTCAGGTCTGCACATAGCTTCCATTCGCCATTGGGTTTGAGTATCCCTAGTACCAGGTTGTTAAAGGTACTGTGGATTGGACGAATTATCCCGCGGGATTCTAGGTTTTTAATCCTCTCTGTGAGTTACTCCATGGACGTGAGCGGTAACCGGTACTGTTTCACAAATACTGGAGCCATCTCAGGATCTGGGCGTATGGTGGTTGAATGTGTATCTGTGTGTACAGTCATATGAGTCCACTGAAAATATATCCTGAAAATCGAGAAACACCTGTTTTAGCTTCTGTTTCTGCTCCTCGGTCTCACAGGCATCCGCAAGATTGATCCGTTCTTTGACCATCTGCTTAAAGCCTGGAAAGACCCTGGGCTTGACAACAATTTCTGTGGTATCCTCCAGTTGGGTGGAAAGATCTCTGGTTATGGTGTTGGCCTGAACGTGAGGTTCCAAGGATGGGAAGTAGTCACTGTTGACTCGGAATACCACATCATCCTTCTTGAGGTCACAGGTCACCTGTTCCACACTATAAGGGCGGGGAAGAGTACACCAAGAAATTCCCGCCTTGTCTGGTAAAAATCTTATCAGGAGGGATACCTTTGTCGATACTGAAGCTGTCTTTTGGGATTGTCCCAATTATCTCATTACATAAATCAATAGAATAATGTTGGGCATCAACTACCTTTCCAATAAAGGTGATACTTTGAGGGTCGATGTTATCCACCAATGATTAAATGGTGTCATGTTCTAGGTTGACTACGAGTGTCGTATGTACATACAAAGGCTGTTTGTTGGAGATAATTCAAATTGATATAGGTGTCCTGATTTTTGAGGTTCTGACCTTGCTTAATTTTTAGTGGTATTGTAAATGGTTGCACCCGTCCTGGGATGGTAACCTCTTCTCTCACTTGAATTTCAACCGCATAAGGCAGCAATTGAGCTGACCAAAATGCTTTTTCAGTATTGTCAAAGCCAATGGGTCACCCCCCAGTCGGGACCAGGCTTTATTATTGATTAGTTCCAAATTAATTGTGAATCGATTGAGAATGTCACTACCTAAATAAAAGGCAGAAGGGACATCTCTCATGACCCAACAATTATGTTCTATGCTTTTGGCACCAATGGACATTTATAGTATACAACTGTTATGCAGAAGATGTTTGGAATTTGTGGTTTCCAGGCCTACTTCCCATTTTATCAATCAACTTAAATGTGGTATGTCTAATCTTTTGGAAGTTTCCTGAATAATTCTTCCATTATTCAGGCATACTCTGGCGAGAACAGGCTCTTCCCCTTCATTTATCTGAATGGGGATAAACAGCTGTTCACCCTTTATCTGGATGTCGGTCAGGCTTTGAGCCGGGTTTTCATCGTTCCTTCTTATGGGACTCAGGTTTTCTTCTGGTTTTTGGACTAGTATAACATTTCAGAGTATTCCCTTCCAGCGTGGAATGCCACTTAAAACTGGGAGGAATGTTGATGGTCCAGAATTGAGAAGAGTTCACATCACCAGTTTGTTCTTCTATAGAGATTACAGTGATGTCTGGGACCTTATTGTCTGGAAAGGAAATTCCACTTTCTCAGAACGCTGTTCAATCACATGGCATGTGCCATTCAAACTCGTATAATTTGTGCTTTGATAGGTCGGTTAGTCTGGGTCCAGAGGACCTTATTCACACAGTCAATCAGGGGTGATAACCTCCGAAGGAGGTCATTCCCCAATTGACAAGGTGTGCCCTCTAGAGTCATGACTATCACCAGTGTTTCAACCTATGTCGTGCAATTTTTATTTCCAGATCTACAGTCGCTTCGAAATATTTTTCCCAGCGTCGTTTTGGAGTTGTCTGGGAAGAGGTGTGAGGGGAATTTGGTGATGCTACCCCCTTCCTAAGATCAGTTGGTGGAAGGCCTTTTTGGACAGGAGTGTGGCTTGGGATCCAGTATCCACCAACGCTGATAATGTACACTGACCCTGTACCTTGATGGGAGCCTAAAATCATCCTTCTCTATCCTCAAGGGGGCAAAGAAAATGGGCATTATGTGGCAGCTTGGCGGTTAACTTTCATTACATTGAACTCTGACACTGTGATCAGACATGTTTCTGTGTCGGAGTCTAGAAATCTGTAAAAAAAATAAATAAATAGATAAATAAAAGTTTTGGCATCCAGACAAACATGGAGTTGGGGGATACTCCTGTCTGCCGTGATTCTTTGCTGCCTCCCTTATCCTGGAGACAGTTCCCAGAACCTGTTTGCCAGAGGCTCCCTCTGTGATTTTAGGGTCATCTGGGTGACATTGTTGGGGTTTAAGAAATTCTTGCTCTGGGCCGGTCTCCATACTTAACCAGTCAAAACCAGGGTTTTTGGGATACATTTTTCCTTGTGAGGGGATCCCTCCATCCCTGAAAGAGAAGATTTTCTTACCTGAATCCTCCAGGTATTCTTTTCCTTCAAAAAGGATGATGGGGTCTTACCCTCTGTTCTCTAGGTTCCCGCTTTTCGAGGGTAGGAGATTCATACAAAGGCTTAGAGGTTTCTAGGCACTTTGCTCCAGTGGGAAAGGAAGCTTCCTCTGGGGCTGTGCCTCTCCCCTCCACCCGGTCTTCCTCCTCAGAAACCTGTTGGTTGTCAGAATTTTCTTCCAGTCATGCCAGAGGCATCAAATTGGATTATTCTGGTTGGTAGGTTCCAGTTGAGAGTTTGACTGAGCCATCAACATGCGACCCATGTCTTGGGTTAGTTGTTGGACCCATCGCTCCAGTTGTGACACTTTTTCTGCTTGCTAAGGAGGTCTTCATTTATACCTTGGCTGCTCCCGGAAAGGGTAACTGCCCCTTCTCCCGGAGTAGCTTGGGTATTGGAAGTTTCCCTGATAACTTTCCATCCTAGGTCTCCCTTCTCAAAGGTTCAGGAATCTATTGTCCTGAAAGCGGGGTGACAGAGGAGGATTATTCTGGAAATTAGGGTTCGGTGGGTTCCTGGGAAAGAAGTTAAAGTTAGCAAGTGGAGTATTACTACTTTCTGTGGGAAGTTTGGAGGGAGGTTTGTAGGGGGCAGTACTTACCTGATTGGTCCCTCCACCCCCTTGTGCCGGGGGAGTCCATATATATCTTCGCATAGGTTGTTTACTTTTTGTATTTTAGACTTGCATAGGTGGCAGGGTCAGAAGGGTCATTTGTCTGGTATCCTGCCTGAGTCCTATCGATTGGGCTGAATCCAAGGGTCTCCACTGCCTGTCATTCTGCTTCTTAGCAGAAGGTGTATTATTAGGACCCCCACATCTCCAACTCCAATGGAGGGGTATTTTTCTTACCACTGCCACCTTCGCAGCAGCAGGTGTGTTGGATGGTTTAGCGGTTTTAGGGTTATTCTTATTTTCAGACGGCTTTTGGACCTCATAGATCCTGGTGGCCTGTTACATCACCCAATCCAGGGGTCCTACGCTCATGAAAATCTCTCACTAATTGGGTCAAAATGTATTGCTGGAGTGCATGGAAGTATGTATTGATGGACTCCCTACTAATGGTATTCACCTGCCTAGAAGTCTGGGCAAATGCTTGTTTGAGTGGAAATGTGTTTTAAAATGGCTGCCTTGTATGTGGACCATTTATGGTGAACTTGATCCTCCAGCCCTGCAAAGAAGCTGGAGTACTCTCGAGAGAATGTCCATTTGACAAACTCCATGCAGTTCCCATCATTTTTAATTCCAAATTATGTCATCATTTGTTCATACAGCACTAAATGCTGCCATACCAAATACTTGGAATTCTTATGGCCTTTATCTGCGGAATTGGATCTTTCACAAGAACTTTCTTCTGTTTAGCAGACTCTTTTCTGCTGCACCAGTCTCCACTCACCCTCTGACTCAGACTGGGAAAAACAACCAGAATTATGGGGTCTGGACTCTTCTCTCCTGTGGTGCCGTGAACAATCGGGGTCATTTCACTTGTAATCCCCTTTTCGCACAGGAGAATACTCCTCCTCATCCCTCTTTCCAGGTATGCTGGGGAATTCCCCCAACCCCCAATCATCTCTCTGAATATATGGAGGTTTTCAAGGTGCTCTTTCTATGCCAAAACTCTCTTCTTACTGCAAAGCACACTAGGTAATCCCTTTTTGTAGTTTCTTTTTCTGCTATTTTCATCATAGGTGTCATCCTGGTCAGAAGTACTCACTAGGGTATTTTCGATTTCCCAGAGCCCACTGGTCCACCCACCTTGCCTTCTGTTTGGTAACCCTGAATACTCATTGGTGTCAGATAAGGGCTGGCCTTCTAGATCAGTTGGACTAGGCCTGGGTGAGTCCAGCTGCCTTGCGTTTCCCTTTTCTTGATAAGTGGTATGCATGAGGTCAGCTGCACTCTGGACATATTAATTTGTTGATTGGCTTGAGGTCACCACTCAGTGATCGGAGGACACTTTTCCATACCCTAACTGGTCAGGGTGTCTCAAAGCCTGTTTGTATTTGGCTATTCCATTTGCGAACCTCTCACACCTGTTTTACTCGGTCCATATCTCTTGATGGGATGCAGAGACCTCGGTTTTTAATTCGAACACAAGTGCTTGAGTGGCTTCTAGCACTTTTACTTTGGGCCATTAATTGATCTTTTAGTCACTTGATTTCTTAACAATTGGACTCATTTTCATTTTGTGGGGCTTGCATCATGAGTGCATATACAGAGCATTTCATTTTCAGGAGACTTCTCTTCCTCTTGCAAATTTCCGCCCTGAGCTGCCTGCACCAGGTCAATCTTCGCTTGCCTCACACGCTCTATTAATTGTGCATTTTCTTGCCTAATGTCGGTCAGTTCCTGAGAATCTGACTCATTTCTTTCTGCATCTGTCCTTAACTGATGCACTTCCTCAGAAAGGACACTATTCTCCTGGTTTAAAAAGTCTTTTCCTTTCCTCAATTGCTTTCTGTTTCAAGGTGTCCAGATGTTGGTGCATTTGATCACCAGCTCCTTGGGACTCTATCCCTTTTGATAATTAATTGGCCATTTTCAGTTTTCAATTGTTTTATTCACAATCGAAATTTGATCATGTTCTCCAACATGAGACTATAATGTGTAATCTGATCATTTAATTTGTGTTGCAGTGCGCCCAGATTTTCAACAGATTCTTTATGCTCCTCTTGCAGTGCAGAAGATTGCATTCCGGGCTGTGCATTTTCTTGTTGCTGCATTTTTAACTAATCTTTTAGCTGTTCAATGAGACTTTCTTGCTTTATCTCTAACTTGTGGCTCTGTTGCGCTTTAGCTTCTAATTGTTTCAGCTCTTGCTGGTCTTGATTTAAAAGCTCAGCCTGGTTTTGGACCAAGGCCACGATATTCTGATATCGTTCGTCCACTATCAACAGATGGAAGTACATATATGCTGTTAGTGGAGCCATTTTAATTTGCTCATCTCTAATGGTTTGTGTCATATAAAAATCTGTTAACTTGATTTAACAGACCATTATTCTGCCAAATGTCTACATTTGCAGAGGTAACCTCCTGCATCATTCTGGCTTGCCACATATCATGTTCTTCCTCCACCCATGATAAATAATTTGGCTAGGAGGTGCTTCCTGGCCAAATTGATTTCTATGGTTCTCATTTCAAAATGTGCTCTGCAACCTTATTTACTCTTTATACAGGGGCAAAATCCCAACCCGTTCCTGCTTCGTTTCTACTCACAATGTCAACTCAAAATAGTTCTCTTCAATTTTCTGTTTTCTCTATACACCTTCCTGGAACCCAGGGTACAAGTCTCAGTGGCACTTTAACAATGTGAACACACCTTTCTATCTGCTGCAATGCGATTACACCCACATTAATAGTCTGCTGCTACTGCAAATGTCACCATTGAAAACTTTTAAACTAATTGCCACCTGCTGGCTGCACTTCCACTGTTTGTTTTCTTGTTATTATTTATTTGTTATTATTTATTTGTTTATTATTCATCTGTTTTACTTTGCTCTGCACCTTTCCTCTTCTCCCCCTTCCAGGCACTTTCCCCTTTTCCCTCTCCCATGCACAGTTTATTGGACGGTCACGCTCAGCTCGGGGTTCCTACCACCCCACACCCTGGGCAAGGGGTCGCACAATAAAGCGCTTATCAGATTCAAATTCGGTTAGGCCTCCAACCTGTATAACACCATTCAGCAGATACCTTCTGTATCACCAATAAGCTAGAAACCAGGCCGGTGGATAGAAATAGTGTATATTTATTTAAATTTCTACAATGAATAATAAACAAATCCCAATAACACCAGCCAACAACTTCGTGGTACAACACAATAAGCACAAATGCACATTACTTTCATCAATTGACTGACATGTATTCCTTAATAGACTTTCAGTTACCACAGCAAACGCAGGTTGAATTTGTAGTCGAAACACACATATTATTTCTTTGTACATTAACAAAGAGAAAACTTAAACATAGTGATTGCCTGGTTTATGGTAATGCTCTTTTCTCCAAGGAAACCCTCACCCCAGGCATCAGTTATATATGACCCCTTAGTTGGAAGGTAAGGTACAGGGAGTGTGAATATAACAGGAATTTCGTTTGGGCTTTTTTATTTGAAAGGCAAGGTTTAGGAAATTAACTCTATGGGAACATTGTTTGAGGAACCCACATTCAAAGGAAATGCTGGATTTTGGGATTCTGACATGGGGAAATTCATTTTACACACACTACATTCACTTGAAAGGAAGAGTTTTAGGAATTCTTATTTTGGTATTAAGGAAACCCCTCTTCTGTAAGGAAGTCAGGGGTTATAGGAAAATAGGGTCACCCAACTACTTCATTGATTATAATGGCTGTAATATTGTGGGAATTAATTGAATTAACTCTAATTAAATGTTCTCATGGTCTACACAGTTTACCCCCTCACACACAATTACATTGAAAGGATTAAGGCATGTAGTTCCCAATACAATGGATAGCTTTGGGGATATATCTACTTACAAAGGAGGACTCTATTCTCAGCTCAGGATTTCAGCCAGATTTCAGACTCTTTTGGCAATAGGTAGGCAGTGCACACCTCTGGTCTCTATTCACATGTTCCCACCAGCCACAGGCCTCTCTCAAATAGGGCTCCCATCTTCCAGGCAGAAGTCCCCAGCAGGTGTCCCAGGGTCTCCTGTCTATCTGCTCTCCTGGGTGTTAGCCTTTCTGTTCATGAGCTCTCTGTTAGTCCTAGCTTATCTGCCTGCTCTCTTCTTTGTGTCCTTCTCTCTCCCTTTAGATTGAACACTGATATTATATAGTGCTGATGACACTTGCATATTCTTAATATTCCCATGTTACGGACTGGACATCTTTCTCCTCCTCCCACCAGTCTGCCCACTGCCAGCTGATAGGGTAAGGAATTTAGAGGTCTGTATTGTGGATAATGAGGGAGGAGAAAAATGGATCTTTTCAAAATTGACTTTTTTCAAATTTTTTGCTTTCCTCAAAATCTCACTCTGTCAACTATCGTCACTTTTCAGATAACTACATACATATATATATTTTTGAACTCTACAATATATGACGAATTGGGGAATACTAATCTTATTTCGGCACAACCTTCCTGGGAGGAAATGTCCTTTTTCCTGGTTTACTCCTGATCTGAAGGAGTTAACAGGAGTGCCAAAAGCACGGAAACTGCTCTCCTGAACATCGTGAAGATCTGCTCTCCAACCTTGACTCTAACATTCCCTCTGTCCTCATCCTCCTCGATCTCTCTTCTGCCTTCGACACGGTCAACCATACCATCCTGCTCAACCGTCTCCGTGAAAACCTGGGTATCACTGATCATGCTCTGGCCTGGCTGATCTCTTTCCTCTCAGATCGACCCTCCCAGGTCCAACTTGGGTCCTTCCTTTCATCTATCTTCCTCTCTACCTGTGTTGTTCCCCAGTGGTCTAACCTCTCGCCCTGGCTTTTCAACCAATACCTGGCAACTCTCGCCCACTGCATTGCCACTTTCTGCTCAGATTTCCAATGCTACGCTGATGCCACTCAACTCATTTTCAGGCTGCCCTCTGCCCCCTCCTCTCCCTTTCTCATCTCTGATTGCCTAAGTGCCATTCAAGATTGGTGTGCCACCAATGATCTTTGTCTGAATGCCAGCAAGACGGAGATCCTCCTCATCGGCACACCTTCACTATCCTTTCCCTCACTCTCTGGCCAGCCTCCCTTGGCCCTCCTCCTACCCCTACCGGCGAGGCTAAGAACCTTGGGGTCATCTTTGACTCCACCCTTTCCTTCTCCGCCCACATCTCTGAGGTCTCTAAAAAGTCAAATTTCTGACTGCACCTCCTCAGAGGTACTCTGCCTTTCCTCTTCTTCCCCCAGAAGCTCATGCTATCCCAAGCTCTGGTTCTCTCTAGCTTGGACAATTGTAACAGCCTCTTTCTAAATCTACTGCTTCTACTCTCCGCCCTCTGCAACTAATCCAGAACAGGACTGCGAGACTTGTCCTTGGCCTCAAGCCCTGGGATCCTATCTCTTCAGCTCTGAAATCTCTCCATTGGCCCCAGTGGATGCAAGGATTAAATATAAAACCCTCTGCATTGTCCACAAGGCTTTCTGGGGCCTGGGTCCAAAATATCTTCAGCTATCCCACTGCAAATACCTCCCCTCTCAAGCTCTCCTCTCCCTCCAACTCCCTCAGGGTCAGTCGTTTTTCAAAGAAACGAGCTGGGGGGAAGATCTGTCTTTGGCTTGGGCCTCCCTCTGGAACAGCCTCCCTGCCACTCTAAAACTTGAGGAGAACCATCTCTGGTTCCGGAAGCACCTCAAGACCTTCCTCTTTTCTTCTGCCTTCGCTCCCTCTCGCCCCTGCTGATCTGTTCTCTCTTGGCACCGTGCACCTGGCCACCCTCTGTCCTCCGGGCCCAGGTACCTGCTCACCCTGCCACCCTCCCGCACTGCCTCCGGGCCACCCCTTGCACTGGGGTCTTTATCTGTACCCATACAGCCCCCCCTTTTCTTTCTGCACTTATCAGACCTACCCTGTCTGCTGCCTTAAACACAGCACTTACAAATTGCTGGCTGCACTAAAACTGTTTGTTGCCTTTATTTATTGTTATTTATCTGTTTCTCCTCTACTTCACACTTTCCACTTCTCCCCCTTCCATGCACTTTTCCCCCTCACCCTCTCCCATGCACTTGCCCGTTCTCAATGTCAATAGGCCTAGTAAAATCGCTGTTTTGTTCTCCCCTGTTCCCCTCCCTTGCCTCGCTCTGAAACACTTGTGTACGAGGGCAATAAAATAAAATATATCAATATCAATGAAAAATACCAAATTTCACAAAACGCACTATTTTTTCTTTGTAATTGCTCCACAAGCTGGGAATTTTTCTGATTTTTAGGAGGGTCACAAACCCATTTTCACCTTTAACTCAAATTACACGCAGGGTTTATGGTTTAATATTTACATAGAACTGACTCTCTTTTTGTGATCTTTAATATGAGTCCTGAATGAGCTCATTGCAACATGCGGTTCACCTATTAAAGAAAATGTGTCCCTTGTTATTTGGATTGCAAGACATTAATATAGAAGTCTCAGTTTCACATTTCAGTAAATCCAAACAGTTTAATTTCTTACAAATCACATGACTTGAACAGCTGCTTATCAGTAATGTCTGTTTCTACACAGTCTTTGAAGATCCATTAGTGGGTCATAGAGGAACTTTATTGGGGTCAAGCCAGTCCAAGAGGTCAATTCTGTTGGCCGTCTGATCTGAACCTTCCACAATTTTGATCTAACTTTTTATTTTGCAATTTCAACTGAAAACCAGAGTTTCTTGTTGGGCCCAGCCCAAAGGTCTTGAGGTCAAAGTTTCAGAGGCACAGACCTTTCAGTTCAGTGGGGAAAACGAGCTACATATATAATTCTAACATAATAGCATTTTAAATTGAGAACATGTCTTTTACACATGACATTGCGTATCACATCTGGGCTAGTTGTCCATAAACAGTCTTTCTTTAATACCATGGTCTCACTTTCAGTATTATTCACACATGGCCCAAAGTTTACCATGGGAAACCAGTGTTCACTTTTAAACCAAGTAGGCATCTCCTTTTAAATTATGTCATTTTAAATGTTGAAAAGTAAGTGTCTTTATTTGGGACGAATGCAAGATGCATGGCTTCACTTTAGATTTCTGGATCAGTCTTGCACTGCATTGAAGCCAATGTCACATGCTATCTGTATCTTTAAGTGAAATTGTAGCTTTTCATATTTTATGCAAACAGCATATTCAGCCACAACTGTCATTTATAATGTATTGGGCACATCCAGCAGTTTTCAGTTCTGAGGCACATTTTCCTTCACTTGAGCACCTGTCCATTTTGATGAAGTTAAGAGGCCCATTTTTGTTCATTAACTAGGCCTTCTGTTGGAAAAATGTTTGAACTCACCTGCATATTCCAATGGGTCTCAACCCCAGCCAGCTTCATTCTCACAAGAGGGGCCTTGCATGACCTCTCATTTTGTCACTCTGGGGCTGAGTTTGCACCCCCCAACATTAGATCTCAATAGAGATGATGATCACTGCCTGCATTTGAAAAGAGAAAGAAATCAACCCTCTAAAATAACATGCTCAAAGGTTCTATGATTGCAGACAGCTTTTGGAGCTTGAGCTTCACATAAATGGGAGGGAGTGGAGAGCAAATGAGCAACTCCAGTGGCCTCGTCGGACTCAGGCTGAATCTGACAGCTTGCATTTTCCTTTGTGAAAACAGAGCAATGTGGCATTGAAAAGCTGCAGCTCCAGGTGCCCACCTGGGGTTCAGCACCTGAGCAGCGACCTACATCTCCATGCCAAAGGTCAGCTTCGATTGTTGTGTGTGTGTGTGTGTGTGTGTGTGTATTTGAGTATTTGAATGCATGTAAATATATTAAGGAAGCTTGCACTGTTGCTAGCTGTGGGGTATGTTGTGTGCTACATTTTATGGCTGCTACTAATGTTTTATCTGTGTTGTGTTGTAAAGGATATTTGCAATGCTGACACTCATCTTGAGCTAGTCTGTTTGTGTGAGGGGACGATGGCACTCCAGATGTCTGTGCTATACCTGACCTGTGTATGGGGACATTTAGAACTGCAGCTGCCTGCACTGTATTGTTTTGTATTTGTATCTATTTGAATAAGGGATGTCAATGATGAACAGGAGTTACAACACCACATAGAGTTGGCAGAGGCGTTCCCCGGAAGGGTGCCTGTAAAGTAGCACAAAGATGAGAATACATGATCAGCCAGTTTATTAGGGTGTGAGCAAAGTGGATATAGACCAGTTACCAAACAAATTACCCAGGGGGTAAGCAAGTGGCATTTAAGCCAAGCTTCTGAAGAGATCCACAGTTGGGCTGGCTGCGATGGTAATGGGTAGTGCGTCCCAATGGAGCAGAGTGAATAGGTAGAAAGAGCGGAAGCAAGAGGAGGCATGGGTGGGGTATGGGACAGTTGGTTGAGGACAGAGGTAGAGCTTACAAGTATAAGTGGAAACGAGATGGCAAGCAATAAGAGATGCAGTCAGCCAGATACTGAAAAGCAGGACTATTGATAGCTTTGTAAACTAGGAGATTGAAAAGGGAGTGGTTCTGCATGGAAAGCCAACTCAAATTTTGTCGGTGGGTAGAAGTAGGCAATGATCTGGTATTTTGGAGAAAGTGCAGGTAGCAAAGTTGAGGATTTTGGCTAGAGGGAGGAATGAGTAGAGAGTATGGCCAAGGAGTAGGCATGAGCAGAAATCGATTTTTATGAGCAATGAGGGTGGAGATACCACAGAGGCAGTGGTAGCAAAAAGATGTTGCAGTTTACGTCACCATCAAAGAGAACCACATGGTTGTGAGCCTAGGGTTAGGGAGCAAGAAGGTCGGGCAGAAAGAGCTGGGGGGTACTTGTGGTATGATTAATGCTTGCACTACTGTTGCTTGTATTGTAGCAGGTGTGTGTGTGTGTGTGTGTGTGTGTGTATGTGTATGTGTGTGTGTGTGTGTGTGTGTGTGTAATATAATGTTGTGCTGTTGATGTAGCACTATACCAGTCTTTAAAAATCTGAATTAAGATGAGTAGTCCAGCACATTTTGCTACAACTGCATGCAAAGATAAAGCATTAATTTGAAAAATATGCATGCTCCTATTTGCACTGAGAGAACGAGTGAAAAGCCTGTGAATGAAGGAGTATAACCCCCATGTTCTTCTCCCTCCATGCAGCGGTGATCGTCGGAGGAGTGGTGGGTGCTCTTTTTGCTGCATTCCTTGTCATGCTCCTGATCTACCGGATGAAGAAAAAAGATGAGGGCAGCTACACACTGGACGAGCCAAAGCAGGCCAGCGTCACATACCAAAAACCTGAAAAGCAGGAGGAGTTTTATGCATAGACTCCGAACCAGCCTTGAGTGCCTCCTCTCGCTCCCTCTCACACACTTTCCTTTCTATAATTTTTTTTTTAAATGTTCATATTCCTTCCTTTTACATTTTTTAATTATCATTTGTTTCTGATCAGACTGTGAGTCAGTTAACAATCATATATTTTTTTTTTAATTGATGGAACAAGCAGTACCTATTCCACGGCATGGCGCAATCTGGTGCACCACATTCACTGAGGCTGCACGGCGGCGAGAGGGGATGATGGATTTAGTACTGAATCAATGAAACACTGCACCAGGGCTCCTTGCTCTCTACAATGCAGTTGGTACGACTTTGGCCCACTTGCGGAAGTCAAAGGAGCCGTGCTTGCCCAGAACCTCGCAGCTGTTTGGAGTGAGGAAAATGGCATTGTCGTCTCATTCGTGTCAAGCCTTGCAGATAAAGCACAACAAAATGTACCAGTGCAGTGATGATATTTCCCAGATGTGATGTTTCACTTGTATGAATCGTTGACTTGGAAATGTCCTTGCAACTTTTGCTCTTTGCTTTGTCGCCACAATTCTCATGGAAACTCCACCGTTCAGCTTTTGTAGGCAAGCTCACTGTACTTTGGTGCTAGCTCCCCACCAGATGGAGGTGACAGGGTGGCAACAATGCATTTTATCATGATGTACTTCCCACATAAACTGTGGGATTGTAGAACATCCAAATGGTGTTTGTTAGCATGTTGTTACTTTAGAAGTAGCCGTGTCATTGCCTCGCCACCCCATAATCTGGAACAGGATATCTTGGATCTTAAATTTGCAGCACTCTTAGATCCTTCCTTGCCTCACAGGCCAGATCTCATACCCACATGATCCATTATTCCATCATGCCACATCACAATTCTCCTTCCTTTTTGTTCCTCTCTGAAACCCCCTAACTCTTACTCTCTCTTATCCTTATTTCTCCTAGTCTTGCCCTCTTCCCAGAGGGTTATGTAGTTTGAGCCAAACACACGATTTGTTTTTACAGAAAACATTGTACAAGTTACATTTTTGTGATTGCTCTTAATTTTGAAATTGATTCAAGCCTTTCCCAACCTCAGCTCTGGCACGGGCTAAAGACATATCCTAAAAATATTGTTCCTCTGGTTTTCCATGCAGTCTGTGAATTGTTGCATCCAGCATAGGGCATAGAAAGAGTTCCACAGTGGTGAAAAACGAATGGGGGTCGCCTTTGGAATGTTTTAAAGTGGAAATGGCACACATGTATGGTTTGTGAGCTGCAACTGCAAGTCATAAAATGGAGTTAAGTATGGGGCATGGGGGGGGAACCTATTAACGCGCTATAATCAGCCAGCGCATTCAAATCAAATCCATCTCTTCATGTATAGAACATGGGAGGGTGTGCAACAACCACAACACAGCCATACACCATCAATGGGCCCAGAAACGAAGGCTCAGAAAGGTACAGACTGGTGAAGTTTCACCTTGACCGAGAGCACCCGTTGACTTATCACATCCCAAACCAACACCATATGAAGATCCTGAAACTGCCAGGAGGATAAATGTGCACACAATCTCGTGAACGCTGAGGGATATGTATTGCTGTCTATATTGTCTCTGGACTTTAGAACCCAGTCCAAACAAGTGGCGTGTTAATTGTTTTTGTTTTTTTAACTCGCTTCATGCCGGAGTCCAAGCTTCGGAACACTACTGTAATCGAACCTGTGCTGCTCGGAGCGAGCTTGTTTCCAAGACAAGTATGTTGCCCCAGCGCTATCCCCCAGTGCTTGAAGACACCCCCTCTGACCAAAAGCTGCTTAAATGTACAAGTTGAAAACTAATTTAAATATTTGTTTGCCTATGGAGAAATACTTTGTGCATCTCATTATTCAGTCATTGCTCAAATTATTATTATTTTTTTTTAAAAGGGGGCATGGAGAGGCTTTAGTCACTGTTGCATAGAGATTTAATGAGGTGCGATATAAGTTAAGATATGCTTATCTTAGTGGAACATAAAAAGAAATGTTTGAGGAATGGGGGAACATGTACATTGATACAAATGAGCTTTTCCTCCCATAGAATTTCATTAGGCGCTATCCTTATGGACCGTGATTGCCTATTCTGAAGAGGTTGTCATTGGCATGAAATTCCCCTTTAACTGCATTAAGGCAAAAGTTCTCTTAAATGTAAGTTTCACAAAATTGTAAACCTATAGCTGTCCTGAAATATTCCCAACTTTTGAAAGATCCCTATGAAATCACTCGGGGATGGGCACATATATGGGCGATTTCAAAGTGGTAGATTGTCCCTTACTCAAAAATCACTCGTCTCATATTATATGTTCTGAACAGGCACAATGGTTGTGCCGAAGCATATATAGACATGGTCCCATGTCTTTGCTTCAACTGCCAAAATATTTGTATTTCAACCTACCATTTTATGAAGCACAACTCTTCATTCCTAGATGGGCATTCAATATTGTTTGTAGTCTGCAAAAACTTACTCCAGGGGGAAATGTGGATAAATATTTGCTAAATATAAAACTAATGGAAAGTTTTTGTTTTTCATGAACCTATGGGTGTAAAACAGACTGGGGGATTCTAGGGCAGGTCTTGTAGCTGACCCAAAATCGGCGGTACTTTGAAGCACCAATAATCTTTCACTACCCCAGAAGACATTATAAATAAGCCCACTGGGACCCTTCTTTCTAGACTGGCAAACTACATGTCTGCCTGCCATGGCTGCGGTGCCCGACAGGTCTGACCCTGCCCGGCACAGCGTCCATGGTAGGCAGATCCTTCACGGTCGCGCCGCCACTGTTAAAGACAGTTAAAAACATTGCCGCTGCTTCTGAGTCCCCACTCCCATAGAGTCCTCAAGGCCTCTATGTGAATGGGGACTTATATTTTAATGGCGCCTGACTTCCCCCGGGCCGCCGGACTTGTAATCTTCCGGCGGCACCAGGAAGTCAGGTAACAGTAAAATATGACTAGTCTGGCGGCAACCCACCGGCAGGGTTACCGCTGAACTCGTAATGAGTGAAGAATGTTTTTTCTGCAGCCGACACCACCTGCAGCACAGGCAACATCTGCTTGATGGTGCAATCGACAGCGCCTTCCCCTCCTTTTGATGGGCAACCTGGACAGTTGACCAATTCCAAGGTCTAGTTGCAACCTCCCTCTACGCTTTAAATAGAATGCTTACTTCATTTGTTCTCACATGTCATGCAGCCAAACGGACATATTCCAGGGAAAGACACCTAAATTGGAAGGCAAAGCAACAACTGTACCCCTGACCTAAAACAACAGAGTCCCATTGGCCGATGGAGATGGGCAACCTGGTTGTTATTCCGAGCACTCCTGGGCTTCAAAGCCAGCCTGGTCTTGGGATATCCAGAATGAATGGCACATAGATGAAAGCTTCCAAGCCATTAACATAAATATTGGGCCCATTTGCACGTTCAGATTACTGGACTGCTCAAACCCGAGCAGCAAGCTGGTGTGCAAACTTCAAGGACCTTGGCTGATGACCCTCGTTGTGGAAAAATCCTCCAGTTTTAGAAGAGCTGTTTACGTCCCATTATTTAAAAAAATCATGTATTGAGTTTGTCGCCCCAAAGAACCGCGACTTGGATCATCTTGCACACAGCCTCCTTTCTGCACTTCTAGGTTTCAAAGGCTGGGACTGCACTTTCTGTGTTCATTGTATTAACGAAACAGCTGGCTGGAAATGCACGACAACAGTTTGGAGACTTGTTTTGATGTCGACGTGAAAGTTAACCTTTCTGTTCAAAAGTGTAATTGGATACCCGTCTCATTTTTACATGCCTTTAAAAAAATGTGCTTTCTAATGTTTTGGTCTTTCTTCCCCCCCATCCTTTTAGTTGTCAATTTTTTCAATTTGCTTCTGAATTTCAGGGTAAAATACAGACTGAGGATCCTGGGCTATTCTTTCACTATAACTACTGGTCATTGCCCAGTTATGCATCACATGTCAGCAAAATGTCGACACTATCCGGACCACATGCAACGCAAATCCTTCTTTTACTGATGTTTTATTAGGGAGTAGGTGGGTGGGAGTTCTAAGTTGATCACGCATTGATCCGATGCTTTTTGAATGTCATTTTTAATATTTTTGAAGGATGTTTATTAAATCCCATAGACCTATTTTGGAGTCGACTGATTGTTTTTTCCTTGCGCTTTAACATTTCTGGGTCCAAAATTAGACTGTCCCTGGACATATTGGGCATTTTGTGCCCTAGTTTTAAGTCATTCCTCAAGCGCTGCTTCCCTTCTGCCTCTTTGGAAGGGTGGCGAAGGATCGCTTATCAATGGACATTTCTAACAACATTCCCCTCCCAACTGGTGCCCCTAATTTTAGAAACCATCTACAGGTCTCTAATCACTGCAGTTCTGCCCCGAACTGTGCGTTCACCGAATCCGCTGCTTTACACTGTAAATATAATCTTGTATAAAGAAATTTGGGGGGAAAGACATTGATTTACTCAACGAAATGGTGGCTTCCCGGAAGACTCTACAACAGAATGGAAGGAAAATAAAATTCCAATCATCTCAAAGTCCTTCCAGGCCTGGGTCACGTCAGGAGAAAATCAAATTCTTTAGCAGTAGACAAATCGTAGGGAAATTTATTATCACCCAATATGAAGAAAGTGAAAACTGCATGTAAATATTTTTATTAGGAAACCTATCTTAAGCAAGTCTTTTTTGTATGAACGTAACTCTATCCTAGAGTTTAGTATTTAAATGCTTCAAAGCGTCTGTTCAACCTTGTTTAACTGTCTTTTATTTTTGTTTAAAATCGATGGCCAAAACATAAAATAAACTAAACGATTGAAAAATATTGACATTGCCAATAAATCTAGCACTGTAACAATGGTACCGTATTTTTTTTTAATTTTATTATTTCTGTACCGTGCTCATTTATAAAAAGAAATAAAGTTGATTGAAACAGTAGCAATTTTGACCAACATGATACATTTGTGTATGTTCTATTTGTATTTTATTTGTTTATTAGAACCAAAAAAAATTCTAATGTAAATGAATGCCTTAATTGAATTCTGGCTGACAAAGCTCCCTTCGTCACTAACTTACATAAAGCGATTTCAACCACAATGTAGGCACAGAGAGAAGCTGTGCTATGCTGCAATTTTTTTTATCTGATTCTAAGAAAAAGACTGAATTATTTTACAATTTATGTGAAGTGACACTTTATAAACTAAAAGATGTTCAATAATCAGAAATGTTGTAATTTGTTTATTTGACGGCAATGTGCTGTAGGAATTACTAAGCATTGTTTAGTTCACACCAAACCTATTTCCATATTGCAAATTTTCTCTTCAGTATCTGTGTGAAACAGAATGCTCTTAGTCGATTTGACATGGAGCCACCTCACTGATTGAATTTATTGCCATCGACAGTCCAGGCTTAATTATTTACGGCTTCAGCAGTTCAGCCATTTGAAGTGGACCACCATCATGGCATTCAAGACCCTATTAGAGGTAGAGCAAAAAGGAAATGATGGTACAGGCATGCTCGGGATGGAAGGCTCCCCCTAGATTTATATTTCTAGATCGAATTACTTAATTGCTATGGTTGGCCCTCGTCTTTAAAGAAGGCCTCCCTGAAATGAAAGGGGGAAAAAATGTTGCTAACTGCTCTGGCAGCATAGTCTCCATAGTAGGCTCAAATCAAGAATACTTCCAAGTTAATATGCAATACTTAACAGGAAGTGATCCATGGACTCTTCGCCAAAGAGATACAGCTGTTTACTTCTAGCTCCTAATTTTGTGTGTCCCAATGCTCTCCCTATTGCAAAACATCTATGAATTGAGGGTATAGGCGTAAGACCCGGACATGAGGGTGATGTGTTGATTGGCAAAGATTTTTATCAATAACAAATCTCGCTCCTACCTCTAAGAGGTTTTTCCAGCCTCACCAAAGCTAGCTAATGAAACGGTCAGTGTTAGAATGTCCAAAGTAAAGTTTGCCTTCCTGTGTCCAAACCCTAATCCATCCCTCACAAGCTAAACTCAATGTAAGGTGAAAAGGGACTGTCTCTGGACTGTCAGCCTGCAGTCCAACTTTGTAGTTCAAAACAAAAGTTCCAAAATGGTGTTGAAAAGCCAGTAAATGTTCCTCAAGACTCAAGGGGCTGATTCCCTTTATCCAGAGCCTTTCCAACTTAATCCAAAATGATCTGTGTCTTGAGTGGTCAAGATAGGTCCTTCTCTTTATTTGGCAGGACTGACTCCCAGGCCCTGTGACAAGGAAGGATTTCTTGGACACCTTTACCATGCCGTCTTGAGGGTCCCAGACCCTTTGTAAGCTGACCCGGCTCCCAGGTACTGGAACAAGGAAGACTAGCCTGGTTCTCCCAGTCTGTGCTGGTCTTCCTCTCAATTGCGGTTGGTCCCAGACCCTGTTCACAGTACCCCCTTCCTGCCAAGTAGAGTACTCCACGTTCCCACCGCTCTGTTTTCACTATTTACCCATGTCCTTGGTTTACTCTCCTGTCAAGATCTCAGAGTGCCACTTATACTTGTAAACTTTGTATTCTTCTTCATTACTGTTCAGGGTGCATTTCCCTAACATGGGTCCCAGACCCCCTTCACTTGATTGCTCTCATGAGTTCTCTTTATCTGATCTCTCTTCAAGCCACAACCTTGGTTAACTCCCCTGCCAAAGTCTGTGAGTACTACTTGTATATGCACAATTCATATTTCTCTGTTACTATATGGGGTATTCTTTCTGAATATGGGTCCCAGACCTCCTTCCCTTTGTGTCTCTGCCCCTTTGAAGATTCCTTCTGTGTTGTGGGCTTTCTGCACCCTCTGGGTGTCCCCAACCCTGGATCTAGCCACCCTAGTACCTGTAGGGTCTACGCCTTCACCTTCTGGTTGTTTTCAGGTCTCCCAGCACCTTCGGCCACATCTCTGGCTCACCGGGGCCTACCTCGGTCGTCCGCAAGTCCCTTCTGTGGTAGCTTCTCTGCCTGGCCTCCGTCACTGATGGGTATCCTTCCCCCATCTCCGGTCTATCTTCTGCTTTGCAGGCCTTCCGCGAGTGCGCCTCCTCCCGGGACACCATCTGCCTTTCTACTCTGCTGGTCTGCGCGTAAGATGCCAGACTATTGGCCTATGCCGAGCCAGAAACAAAGATACCATAGCCCTCTTCCCTTTCTGCTTTTGAATGACCACTATCGAATAGAATCATCCAAAAGACTCTTGCATGTGTGTTCATTCTTGTCAGTGATGCACCAGACTGCTCTACGCACTGTTCACCTGGTGACTTCTAAACTCGGGCACAGGCTCCTGCATGTCCAGCTGCCTTCACACTGCCTCCAGGCTCCTCCCCAGCTGTTAAGGGTCTGTATCTGCAACCCTACAGTCCCTTCTCTCTGCACTTATGAGCCACCTGCTGGCTGCACTTGTGATTTAACTGCACTTCCCTTTCCCCTCCGCCCTGGCACTTCTCACTTTCCCTCGTCCCCGCACTTGCACGATCTGAAGGACACAAAGCCTAGTAAGG
Source organism: Ambystoma mexicanum (assembly GCF_040938575.1). Lineage (NCBI taxonomy): Eukaryota > Metazoa > Chordata > Amphibia > Caudata > Ambystomatidae > Ambystoma > Ambystoma mexicanum. Next base: position 304,526,345 of record NC_090934.1, on the reverse strand, counting down.
TCATCATTTTGTCCTCTATTTATCTCTCCTTGGGCCTCATTACGAGTCAGGCGTTAAGGGTTTTACGGCGCCATAAACGGCGCCGACCCTTAACGCCTGATTACAAGGTACCTTTGCGGGATGTTGATTTTAACGCCTGCTTTTTGCAGGCGTTAAAAACCATGCCGCAAAGGGACCTTGGTGCTAAGTACGGTGCCGCAATTTGCGGCACCGTACTTAGCGCCTTCCCCATTCCCATTATGCCCTATGGGCAAAAATGAGAATGGGGAAGGGCCATGGCGGAAGGGGGAATTACCACTCCGCCAACCTCGGAATGGGGTCTTAATTCCCCATTCCGCCATGGCGGAGTCGGAGAGTTACCGGCATGGACCATTGTGCTATTAGCACCATGGTCCATCCGCCAGGGTCGTAATGAGGCCCCTTGTCTTGTTGTGCCTAGAAACACTTGTGTACAGGTGCGTTATAAATGCCTCATATCATATATCCATTACTCGTGGCTCCTCCTCGTTCCAGTAGTTCTAAGCTGGGATATGCTACAAAAAAAACATGGGGGCATCAGGTGGTGTGAAATTGGAGGATTTTTGACGAAAGGCCAAAGGGGTACTACGTTCTCCCAGAATGGACACTACTCTGTGGGGTCCTCCTTCCCCATGAGATCCTCCTGCTGAGTACCACCCCCAGGGGAACTATCTGGTAGTGACCTCACCTCCCCGGCCTCATGAGAAGGGGCTTCCTCATCTAAAGCAGTAATGATACCTCCGGATTCATCACAGAATGTTCATTGGAAAGGTTCAAGGATCAAAAGTCTCTGGGAACCACACTTCAGGAACATGAACTGAGGCTGTGGATTGCACGGATGATAACTTCACAGCAGTCCAAGTTAATCGTGAGGGCCTCTTCCAAGAACTGTGGTGCAGTTAACATCTGGTAAAATTCACAAACAAGGATAACCTTGTGATCAATACCACCACAGATGATCACATTTATAACAAAAAACTCACTTGCAAGCTACGTTTCATAAACAGAACCTCAATTCAACATGGCTACCATGAAAACACAAAAGGGGTCAAATGAAAAATAACTTTTATATTCATGATGAGTGACTGAATTGGAACGGCAGAGAATGAGAGGGAATGTATGAACAGTACATTTTCTCTTAATTTGGGAAAATGTGCGGATTAGAACATCCTTCTGACTGCTTAGTGTGCAGGCCTATTACCGCAGATATTGCCTGGATTCTGAACAATCGCATTGGCTGATGCATCCACCATTGGGCTAATTAAAAAAACGACAGATTTTTGTATTGGTCTCAAGGGTCCAGCTATCTACCTTGTAACATGGATGGAATGGTGAGGTCAAATATACTTAATCTCTGGTAATATGTTTTAATGCAAAGGGGAGCTGTACCGATATCAACAGTTCTACAAATAGAGCAGCAGTTTTCTGACCAAACGAAGAAAAAAAAAGGAACATTGTCAGGTTATCAAGATTGAAAATGCAATTTCAGCCGACAGAATAAGGCCATGCAATCTGGAATTGTGTAGGGTCCCTTGCCAGCAGGGCATATGTTTTCACTGTGGGCAAAGGGGACACATTGTGAGGAAGTGTCACAGACCAAGGTTAGGGGGAAGCTCAGCTGTACGTATGGGTTAAATGTAGAGCCAGGATTTTATGGTTGACCCCTTTTTGTGAGACCATGATTCAGTGTCTCCCCTTTTCTACTCAAAATCCAATTGAGTTGTCACTTTCAAAAGAGTGATGTTTGTATGTTTTACATCAAGAGCAGCCAGGACCTTTATGGACAGTAAATGTACACCACAAATCAGATGCTAGTACAAGACCGATTATTGTCGTCGAAGCAGTAGAAATGTCTGAGGTGCCACCAGGACTAGCAATCCATACATTCCAGCTAGAGAGGAAGGTGGCTGTAAACACACATTTTTACTAGAACATAAGATACACCAGCCTTTAATATTGTTTTGTAAATGTCTTCATTGTCAATGCATAATCTGTTATTTTATTGCAAGAATGATACTTTCAAACTCTCAAGAAATGTCTTTTAGCTGAAAAAAGATTTCTGGTTTAAGAGCTTCTAGAAAGGCTAGTGTAACACTTTTTTGAGTTGCTGATTTACACGTTCTGGCAGAATTGCAAATATCATCATCATCATGGTATTTATTGAACCCGGACCTAGCTTCGAGAAGCAATGGAGTGCTTTACAGAGGTATACATCAGTACAGGTGCACATCAGAGCACTTTACAGAAGTATTCAACAGTACAGATACATAACAGTGCTTTTCAGAGGTAACTGAACAGATCTACAGCAGGGGCTAGGATACAGAGGGATACAGCTGTTCAGGGTGGCGGGGAGGAGAGAGGCGGACGGCGTCTAGCAAGTCGGAGGGCAACGTGATGGCCTAAGGTTTGAGGATGAGAGACTCCTTGAAGAAGCGGGTCTTGTTCTTTTCTGAACCGTACAAATGTGGGGGTGAGTCTGATGCTGACTGGGAGCAGGTACCATAGTCTTGGGGTGCAGGCAGAGATGGCTTGTTTTCTGGTCCTTTCCTTTTTGCGACAAGAAACGATGTCATTTGCTGGATTATATTTGCAGAGTGCTTCTAATTTAGTGAGGCTATGTAAATGAATAGAGCAATTCTTTTAACAATGAGGTATTCTTTCATATAAACTGATAACATTTAATTAAGCAATGGTCCAGTGTTTCCCAGCATTTTGTTGAAGTGTTTTGTTTAATGAATAGGAAATCATTATAGAGTCAACATTTATGCATATGTTATCTTTCACAAACCCATGCTGGAGGCTAAGGGATTGCTCCAGGGAACTGGTGGCCAGTAACTGCAACTGTCTCTGTGAAGTTGTCCTGGAAGTGATATTCAGGCAATCCCAGTCCTTCAGGGCTGTCCTATGCTCCAGACAAACATTATGGTCCAAGAAGAGTAAGCAATAGAGAGGTCAAATAAAACAGGAGCCAGAGGTGCTTGCCCATCTCCATTGTGGGACTCAGATGACCATTTCATATAAAAGAGCAGATGTGTTCACCGAACCTGCCTGATCCGAAGTGTAGGAGGAAACAGTCGCATCTGATAGACTACCTCTACGTTTCCTAGACACATTAACAGTCCCAGCATTGGGCGGGCCAGAAGTCAAGTGGGTGTCAAGTGTGTTCATTGCAAAATGGTGACCGACCCAGATATGGCATGTTTGCAGAGTTGTAGAGCTGTCTGCTGTGCAACCAAGTTCACAGCCGTGTAAGTCCACCACAAAACCCTGTTGTAATTTCTCCACAGGTGATGCCTAGCCCAAAGCTAAGAGTTGGGTTATCATTTGGGTGTGGGTGAACCCTTAAAAATGAGGTAACAGTATCTGAGATGGATGGGGATGCAGATCTTACTCATACATTAATAATCAGACCGACTCAGGAAGTTTGGCAAAAACACGACTGTTTGAATTACACTTGTTAAAACAGGGAGTACAATGGGCATCAACGGACGCCACACAGTATTCTCTCTCAAGAGTTTCTTTAGAAGCATTACATGGAAAAAACACAGCTTTATACTAAACATTCATCATAAGTGACATCATATTACATGGCAAAACAAGAAAACCACCTAGGGGATGTGATGGGCTTAAAGGGAACATCTAAGGGCAGGTGGACAACACATCCCATCCCAAGTGCAAGTCATCTTCCGTGTCCGACTAATACAAAGTTCTATCGGCTTCTCAAACTATAGGGCTCCTTGCTATGAAGCCCTCTTCAATTGGTTGGCACTCTTGTACCCTTCTGGAATATTCCACTCGCTAGCAGCATGCAAGCTGGTACCCCAGGTGCTGGGTGGGGGTGGGGGGCTGGCCTGGTCATGCCTTCCCACCCAATTAGCCCAACATCTGTCATCATTCCTGCTGTCTGCCAGTCAATTAAGTCTTTGAACTCGGCCTTGCAACGGCTCGCTGTGCCTGAGAATAAAAATGGCCTGATCTTCTGGTCTCGGTGTAGCTTGCCCCAAATTCTATTTTCATCTGGCCATGTGACTGGAGACCACGTTTTGAGCTCCTCCGTTGCATTTAATACTATTAAATTAATAAAACCTGGCACTTCTAGTGTTTTTTCCATTACACCTCAAACAGGAGCTCATCTCACTTCTCACATTCATTGCATCTTCTCGAGTATATAACCAGGTTCTTGGCTGGCCGTGACTCTAGACACTGGGTCAGGCAAGCCTTCTCGAATCTTCCTTCGCCTTCAGCTGTTTTATTCTGCTGCGCCACACTTTCAGCCCTTTCATTCGCAGGGTCCAAATTTGCTAAAATGCAGTGTGGAAAATCCAGATTCTATACATATATATATATATGCGCCACCACCTGCAGTCTATTCACTACGTATAGGCAGCCTTATGGTTACTTCGTCTACTTGCGTTACTGCATCTGTACATCTATGAAAAGGCTTTGCGTTTTCTTCAGTGCTTCTTTGCACATGCAATCTTTATTTCTACACATAACCTTGCTCTATTCTTTACTTCGCCATCAGCTTCTATAAGGTCTAGATTATTTCTTTATTGGCATCTCTTCTGGGTGCATGATTTCTGCTTCATGTGACATCACCAGTCTTCTTTGATTAATCTTCACACTCCTTCCTGGAACTTCCTTAAGAAGACAGTCATTTCTCTGCAGATACGTCATACAGGGTTTTCTCAATGAATATCTCGTTTTAAGGACTCTTTGCTTTATAGGTACCATTAATGGCTCTGCGCATGTTGTAATTTCCGGCTGCCAACATATAGGCAGAATGGGGGTGGGACTTCCGGTAGAGGTACTACCCCCCCCCCCTGGTGGATTTATCAACCACACTCATCAGTCTTCACATCTAGACATCCTCGTCTGATGAAGTGCTTCTTTGAAGTACATATCTTAATTACTCCTTTCAGACATCCTGCTGATTTCACATGTGCATCAACACTCCAGGTCATAAGACTAATTTGTCCATTCAGGGTGCAGTAGATCATTTCCCACATACTACTTGTGGTTTCTCGGATAAAGGAACTTTGTTCCCTCAGGTGCATGAATACTAGCTTTTACATAGTCTCTGATTTCTTCATCTGTCAGCTCTTTGGGTCCAAACCCTGACTCGACATCAATCATGATCTTCATTCCTGTTGCTTTCTTTGCTGTCTTCTTGCACTGTGTGATTATTATTCTGATCACGCAGAATCCAAACATGATCATCACCAACAATGCTCCAAGAAACTTGGTTATTCGCCATCCATTGTGGAACCCATGAGAAGATTTGTGCAAACCAGCTGTCCTCAGCAATGTCTTCCACTTCATCTTCCATCTTGACATGCAAGTTCATGAGCATTGTTATGGCCTCTGTCAAGGTCCCATTCTTTACATCGTGAGAAGGTATGAATGTGCAACATGATTCTCTGATTTTGCACAAACACCTCCATCCATAGTTGTAATCCCATCCAGGACATATCTATTCTGAAGAGTCATCAGTCTTATGGTTCTCAGCTCTTCCTTGATAGCATTGAATCCCATTATGGTAGTGTTGATAGTCTGCAGAAGCTCCCATCTGGCTATCTGTAACCATCTGGCATTTGCCATCGTCTGCATCCCGGGCATGAAGATTGTTGTGAATATCGGTGAAGTCTGACTGAACAACTTGTGTTCATAAAGAATGTCATTAAAAGCTTCTATCGATATAGCTGAGAAAGTTATCCCTTCTTGTTAGATTGAGAAATCCAACTGACCTCTTTCTCAGGTGAGCATATGCTTTTGGAAATTCTCCAATGTTCAGGTCACTCTTCGGTATCACCAAAGCTGGAACATGAACAATCACTATAGAACATAGTCGTCCCCAATCTCTATCCAGCTTCATGTATGCTCTGGATCCACAGGCCGAGCAGTGGTCTATTATCACTAGTGTTCCATCCTACATCGAAGATTCGACCGCACTACTGATTGCCATTGTTTCTGAAGCATAGCTCTGCACTAGCCATAGGCACTATCTACAACGGGCCTCCTTTGTCTTCGACCCATGTCAGCAACTTTGCAAGCTTCGGCCATAGACATTTGCATCCTTTTTCTACATGATCAATAACTAGTTTGTGATGTCCCATTACTGCCACAGCTCTGCATATGACTATGCCTTCTTCCCAGCCATCTGGAGAAAGTACTGTTCCCCAGATCTGCATCTGTCCTCTCTCCTTACATCTTCGTATATCTTTATCAGTTTTGGCAATTGAGCTTCTTATTTATCTCCCATCTGATTCCTGCTCCCTTAATTCCAGGCTGCTCCTATCTTATCACATGAACTCTGGTGTGTGATCTTCTCTTGTCTTTAAATGTTGAACATAATCATCTTCTGAAGCTGACCATTTCGTCACCCATACCAAGGATGCTGTTCGACCCTGGAATTGACCTCTTGTCTGGCAGAGTGCAAGGTGAGTCAGGCAATGAGATGTCTGGACATCTAATTCTATTTCTATAGCTGTGAATATGTTGCACTTCCCCATAGGATAAGGTAGGAGAGTACATACACAGCAATCCTCCACAGAGGTTCTTTTTCCTACCTCCTTCATGTGTTGATACTGCATGTTGTTCCCCAAATGTGCTGTACTATCTAGATAATTATTTAACTCATACTCATCTTCCCTCGCACTTCTCTTAGATCTTTCTTGCCAAATGAGCTTGTACATAATGGTCATGGAGTATATAAAAAATTGACCATCCTACAGGGGGAATCATAGGAACACTTGGAGAAATGGGTGGCTTTACATGCGTCACTGGTGTAGGGATAATCACGTATGACCTTGGTCTCTTTGCAACAGCTAATTCTGTATAGGTCACTGGAGTGGGAAGAATCAAAGGGACTCCTACCTTTCTGGTACCAGCAAGGAAGGCGGTGTGGATTTCTTTTTTTTGTTTTGTTATTGTGATATAGTCAATACAAAAATTTAAAATGGACTTTTCACGAAACATCTTAAAATTTGCAGACAAAAACCGTAGAAGAAACAAACAGTCCAACCTCTTCAAGAAACACATGTATCCACAATAGCGATTCAGAAATAAAATTAAAAGAAAAAAAACACAAATAAGCAAATAGAGAGGAAGACACAAACAACCCCCCCCGACCCCAATCACAAAAGAATAGAAAGCATAGGTAAATGAAGTCTATTGGATAAGTGATGCCAACAGATTCTGCTCCCTCAATAACTTAACATCTTCTGATGTTAAGATTTCATTGCCTGAAGCCAATCTGCTCCAAAAAATATCTGTTTCCAGCCACCACCCCCGAAGAGTGAAATGCTCCAGCCTTGGGGCCCTCATCTCCCAGGTCCTGGGACCGTCACTCAACAGATGTCGGAGTCTGAGTAACTGAACCACCACATTTTTGGCAATCCGAACTGGGAGTCCCAATAGGGTCTCTAATATTCTTAATCTCCAAACTTGGTAAAAGGTTTAACCTAAATCTCAAAAATGAGACTCTCATGACTGGATTGGGAAATGTACTCAAGTATGTGGGTAGCGTAGACCTATATTTATCCATCAAAGTTAAAGAGGCACACAACCGGGATTTTCTCAATTGCTCAATTGTTCTTATCCAGTCCATTCTTTTCATTAACTCTTTAGCCTTATCAGGATTATGAATCAAGATGGTGCCCATACAAACTGCTTCATCCAAGATGCTAACACATCTTTTCCAAGTTATTCAGATATTGATTAGACAAACCCCTCCATGTTACCAGGAGATCTTCATAGAGTGAGCTAGGGCGGGGGAGGGGATGTGATCAACCTGAACTGAGAAATCCAACTCAATTCAAGGCAAGCCCATAGTGATTTCAGACCCAGCTCATATCTCAGGCATGCTATGTGCACCAATTAGGCAGACTCAAAACATGTTGTCAAAGATTTCCCTCCAGCCTCTCCCAATCTATGATATATGATTGGGGGTTAGTCTCTAGGCTGTAAATCAGAGCCGTAATGATCTTACCAATGTAATACTTGATTAACAGAATCATAGAGAACTTGCAGCATTTGTAGAAGAACCGGATTGCAAATCTTAGCATCCAGCCTGGAGGTAGACAACCCCTTATTTGGGAAATCTCTAACTACCGAGCCCAGGTACTTCATCTCCTTCACCAAAGGAATTATTTGATTGTCCAAGCACCAAATGAAAGGCTTAATTATCTTCTGAGGATGTTTAAAGATCATGATTCTAGATTTCTCTGGGTTAGGCTTAAGACCATTCACCTCAGCATACAACTGAAATGCTACAAGCAGCCTCTGCAGGCCAGCTGGGGTTCTGTCCAATAACACAATCTCATCAGCATAGGCCAGCCAACTAATGGTGGTGGAGCCTAGTTTCGGTCTGGCCAATGATGATTCCGGTTGCCATTTCACCAGGTCAGCCAGATACAAAATAAACAAAAGCGGGGCTGGTTAGCAACCCTGTCTAACACCCCTGGATATTGTGATTGATTTGGAGAGGTTCCCTGATCTATTCAATCTGATCTGCATGTCAGTATTTTTGTGTAGTTCAATCACAATTGCCAATAGGGATTCAGAGATACCCCATTCTCTGTTTGGCACAGAGGCAGTCCCGATTGATGGTATCAAAAACTTGGGCCAAGTCAATCCATGACCCAAACAAAGGCTGACCACCCCTAGAGAAGGCTTCACTACTGATAGTATTTAGGACCAGGCTTTTTAGAGATGTTGACAGACCTCTCCTAATGCCTGTTTGGTGTCTTGAGATTATGCCCAAGTTTCCAAATCTCTGAGGACTAACCCCGCAAAGATTTTCCCATCAGCGGCCAATAACGATATTGGACGGTAGTTTTTAGGGTCCAGTTGGTCTCCTTTCTTAAAAATAGATATGACAACCGCCCTCTTCAAGGAGCTGGGGTTTTTCTTTAGAATTTATGATGCCTTTAAATAAGGCTGTCAAAACCCGGGCCCAAGTGTCTGGGTCTGCCTTAAAAATTATCGCTCAGACCATTGAGACCTGGGGCTCTGGAGGTCGAAGACGTCATTATTAAGCCCTTTGTCATCTTCCGTATAAAGAAAAGCACCTAGAAAGCCCAGAGAAATGTTCAACCCAGACCTGTTCTTGAATTATTCCATCCTGTACAGAATTATGCAGTTTACCAAAGGATCCCACTAAAGATCAAAAATTACAGGAGTTATTTTGGCAAATGGCCCTTAGCATGATTTCTCCTTCAAGTTGTGAATGTTGGAACTGGTGAGCTCTGGACCAGTTCCTGTAGATATTTTTTATAGTTTTAACCTCACTATTCACTATTTGTGGGTTCCTTCCCCCCCACTTGGACTTTCTTATTGCTTGTCTCGGCTCTCTTTGTGTTCCTAAGTTTGTTTGTCAAACTGATGCAGATGTTTAACTGGGACAACAACCAATAAATTATCCCGGGGATGGATAACCCAAAGAAAGTCCACAAAAACATGGGGTGGACTATTTGACATGGATTCTATTACCCGTCCCAACCGATCAGTCAGCACTCGACAACTGTTTTTAAATCTCGAGACTCTGTTCCCCCCCACACCCCTCTTTGTTCACAAACAAATTTTCATCATATCACTGGGTCGCTCCATCTAGTTTTATGCTAAAAACTGCTTCCAATACTTTGTGATCACTGGGGGACCCATTTGTAATAGTAAATTGAGAATAACACATAAACAGAGGCCCAGACAATAACAAGTAGTCAATTGTCGAGAAACTTGTCTCCCTACGCCAACTTGAAGCGGGGGGATATCCCCCTCGATCAAGCTGTTGGCCATCCAGAGGTCCCAACCCACTAGGACATTTTTCCACAAAACCCCATTGCTCAAGGGTAGTTTGGGGATCAAAGATCCTGGTGCTGTGGTCTTTATACATTGGGCATTAAAATCGCCCACTACCTGCAATTCATAACCTGGTAATTGTTCCGACCAAAGATCCAAAAGGTCAGACAGAGAATGATGGATGCTCAAAAGATCTGTTGTCGTAGGGTTCTAGTATTTATTCACCACAATCCATTTAAGATTACTCTTCTCAATACTAGAATCCACCCTTACAGCCAGGATACCCAAAACCTCATTTGACAAAAGAACGGATTGGGAAAAAAACCTCATTCCTACACACGAAACTCATAACCCCCGATGGACGGCCCACGCCCTCACCCACTGCCAGTTGTTGAAAAAACAAGTTTCCTGAAAAAAAAACAAATCAAAGGGTTTAAATATGTAGACTCCTCTACTATTTGTTCTGAAAAATGTATGACCCCTTGTGTTCCAATTCAGCAAGGCAAGGGAGTCTTTCACTATGGATACTCCACTGGTCAACCCAATTTGAGAAAAGCCACTTTTTAAGGAGTCAGTGGGAGCTTCTACTAGAGATGCCTCCCTGGTAAACACAACTTAAGAAATACCTGGGACACAATCTCCGGTACCATTTACCATACGTTGGGGGTCGAAACCACTTTTTTGGGATCATGGGAATAGATTGTTCATGCCCTCAAGGGCATGTCCGGTGTCGATTGTGTTTGCTGGCAGATCCATGTAAACTTCGAAACCTCTTTCTCCATTCCAGACCTGCTCTCAAACTGCATCCATCCCCAATCTGGTCTGGAGGCCCAGCTCCACCACATCCGATGAGGGTATGAAGAGGAATCTGATCTATTCAATATCGGCTGTGGTAAAAAAGCGCAGGTCTGAGTTTTCATTCATGATTGCTAAGACCATAGATCTATAGATCTATGTAGATGGCTGTGCTTGGGATTAGACACATCCGATCTAGAAATATAGACCTTCCATGACTTCTTATGGGTCGGACCCAAATATCTTTTTGATTGTGCCTGTATAGGGTGCTCCAAAGCAGCCTTCATGCAACCACAATGCATATGCACATATTCATCAGACTGTATAGGCAAGACCCTCCCTACAGCTTGCAGGCCTTGAGCACCCTTACTTTGCACTTCCTGAGTTTGCTTCATCTCTGTGGAATATTTACCATTTGAGACTGTCTGATCATTTGAAATAGTTGCCACTTGACCCCCAGCGGTGGTTGATAGAACTTCCCCCTCCAGATGCAGTTGGGGTATCATCCGATGTCAGAAAAGTTGGAGCAATCTGCATAGGCTGACGTGGCTGGAATATCGTCTCTGTCTGACTCCCAACTGTTTGGTTAGGTTTGACAGTTTTTGGAGAGGGGGTGCGACGGACCTTTGCTTGCTTTCCCTCGCCACCATTGGTGGATTCTGGGCTCTTGACATCAAATTTTTAGCTATTTTCAGCTTTTTCAAAAACTGATTTGTATTCGTGTTTCTATTCTTTTTAGTTTTCAGGGGCTTTGTTTTCTAAGGCTCCTCTGATGCTTCTTGCATTTCCAAGTTATGGGCCATAAGACATGTTTTCCTTTTTTCCTTAGTTTTCCATTTTCCTTCACCTGTTTGGCATCTCGTAATGTCTCATCCTCAGCTACGTTTAGGCCACTGGGGTTTTGATTTGTAGGGCCGACTCTAGATAATCAGCCAGTTTAGTAAGTCAGACAAGTTCTGCCAGGGCCGGGGCCGATGCCGATAGAGGGGTATCATCCAGAGGTATGATTTTGGGCTCTTGGCACGCTTCTTCTTGCCTACCTACACACGGCCTATTTGACATATCATGAGAAGCTCTCCTATCGTTGGCCAAATTGTAATTTAGCCAGCCAAAGTCCTCCGTCAGCCCCTCCCAATGCGTTTTAGGAGATCCAACTTTTCTGATTGTTTTGTTGTTTCAAGCCAGAACTCCTTCAAGGCTTCTCCCACCATACTATTTATTGCTGAACTCGGGGCCACCAATGAAGACTCATTGGTCTCCCTTTAGTAATTTCTATCAGAAAGCCTGAGTGTTGGTACACTTCAGATTTCAGGGCTTCAAATACTTTCACCAACAAACTTAGAACAAACTTTAGTGCAGTCAGAGTTGACATTGATTCGTCCACTGGAGGCTGAATAGTCTGCGTGATCTTATGACTTTGGGAGGCACAGTCACCTTTTTCTTTCATGTGCCGCTTCATGACCATTTTAGATACCTCGATCATGGCTGAAATTGCATTTAGTTCAAAAGACGATTCCTGAGATCTCGGAGGGCTACTTGCCCCCAACACATCCACTTCACCTTCCTGTGACACGACATCTAGCAACTTGATTGGAGAATGGATCTCTTGTGATAGTGAGGGGCTTCCTCTCATAGGTAATGCTGCCTGAGCTAAACATCCCATATTTCAGGAAATCATTCACGAATTGTGTCTTTCAGGGTAGTGGCTGTAAGAGTATACTCCATATCTGTCACCAAAATCCCTTTAATCAGAGGGTTTAGAGGCAGCTGAAACCCTTAGTTCAGTGTTGAAATATTCAGAAGATTTGGACCCCATAGGCACTTGGCAGTCCTGCACAAGCACACTCTGACGGGCAGAAATGACCCACCCCAGCCGACCAGGGCTTAAAAATTGAACTTACAACTGTTTTCCGTCTTGCCCCTCCCCCAGCGACCATGTCCATTTCTGGGGCAAAAGATTGCCCGTAAAGACTGTACTACGGAGGTTGTATGAAAAAGACATGGGGCCTCATTATGACCCTGCATGTCCGGAAAGAACGGTGGTGGTAAATCTGCCACCACTGTTCTTTGCGGACTGGCTGATTGAGTCCTGCAGGCGGGAGGTCTCACTCCCGCCAGGTCTGACCTGGCAGGTTTAACACCACCCGCCTGCAGGCGGACATGGAAACACTGGAACCATTACAGCATGGTGCCGGTGTTTCCACTTCCCCATTCCCATGGAGTCCTCTGGGACTCCATGGGAATGGGGATTAACAGAATTCCGCCTCTGGAATTACCAGGTCACTGGGGTTGTAATGCCCGGTGATTCCGGCAATCATGGAGGCGGGATGGTAATATGAGTCTGGCGGTAACCTGCTGGAATTTCCAGCATGGTTACCGCCGGACTTGTAATGAGGCCCATAGTCTTTGCTCCGACACTCGTACAGTGGAGCCTCCTGCAACCAAAGAAAGTGAACTCTATAGGAAGGAAGGGTGCTGTGGGCTAGATCTTCAAAAGAAAAGCACTTAATTTATGTCAGTAGATGAAAAGTCTAGTCCATGGTATGCCTCCCCCGCTTACAACTGCAACAACTGTTCCGACAACAGCAAAGCTCCACGGAGGTCCCAAGCCGAACACACTCCCAGGCACTGTAGTCGAAAGCAGAGTCTTCGTTAGGTTGCAGAAGTTCTACACAGTAGCAGGTGATAGGCAGCCAAGATAGATGATGTCCACAGGATGCAGACCGCAGACAAAGGAACTCCTGCACTGATCACTGCAACAACTGTAAGACTTAACGTGGATTAGCAAAAACAGAAAAACAATAATAGATGCTAATTCGTATATTATACACCAATACATAAGACCCCACCATTGGTGTCTCTCCACACGTGTCAAGTCTGCTCGCTTTCTGGAACTATATCATTCTCAATGGTCCAAATTGCGCATGTGTACTACTTTTAAGGAGGGAAAAAACTTTTTTAATCAGGCAACCTTGTTAGATGCTCAGGTAGCTGCCGAATTTGCTCAATTATCGCTGCAAGCAATCCTCTGATCACAGGGCCAGTCTTAGGATCCTGCACAAAAGTATGTATGTCAGTGCTACACACAACAAGAGCAGGGTAGGCTGTGAGTATAAAAATGAAGACAGCGAGAAGGAGCCTATGGATATCAACATCATCTTAGCATCCTTCTTCTTTGTCATCGATCGAGTCTGCACATGCTCAACTGCTTCTTCTTGTCTTGCTTCTGAATCAACCGATGGGGGTGTATTGGTCTCATCCGCATACGGCTTCACGTCGGCCAAGTGAATCCAGGCGTCTTGGACATTTACTGCTGAGGGAGTGACATTTTTGACGATGAATGGTCCACTAAAACGGGACTCGTTTCACTTGCTTGTGAAGTTGCGCAACAAACAACTTGGGTACATATAGTAATTGTTTACATCTGGTTGCTGAATGGTCTTCATCTGTGTCCTGAGACCGACACCCCTTTGGCTTGGGCTGATCTGTAAGGTCAGAGATACTAGGGGTCATACATATCAAATATGCACGTAGCTCATTTTCGACGTCATAGAGGCCTATAGTCCATACAGAGGTTGGCACTTTTTCCACGTCCTCATCAAAAAAAAGCTGGGCGCTGCTGCACTATCACCATTCGCTATGGGATTTCCCTTCTCTCTATTCTGATCCAATATGTAATACTCCTCTCAAATACTACTTCATCATCTGATGGGTCACCTTTAAACATATCTTTGTCTGTGACGTGAGTCAATCTATACCCTTCCCCAATGTCAATCACTGTTCTCCATGGCCTGCCATCATCATCAGTTCCTTCGAGAATGGCCAATTCCCACTTGCACTGTGGCTACAGGTAACTGTAGGGGAATAGTCTGTCCCCCTTCTTCATCCATAGGTGCCTGTGGCCTGAACAAAAACTTATCACGTATCCTCATAATCTTTCCCACTAATCTGGGTGGCCATGTCAGCAAAATGCATACCCCATAAAGAAAGACTTCTGGCTCTAATGGCATTCCTTGCAGAGCCATTTGCCCTGTAAACGCCATTATACATTCACCCATGTTTAGATAATGTATCCCTGGAGTGGAACACACTGTGCCTTCATCAGTAAAGGAAAACATATTTAACTTTGTCATTAAATCTCGGCCCAGAATATTAACTGGTGTCTGCCTTGAGTACAATAACGGTACAGACATTCTCCTATAGAGACTGGTAATTCATTAGTAAAAGGAGCTCATGGCATTTCCCAATTTAAAGGATATTTTCCCTCTCGCATACATAAGCGAGTTGCCCCAGTATCTACTAAAAAAGAAAGATTTGCCTTCTATGGTAACATCAACCCTTCGCTCCTCTTGGGGCTTAGTTGTCACTGATGGTACTGAACACATTGTCACCCTGTTAGCTATCCTATTGTGGATACATGCTTATACCTGTACCTGTAAAAGGACTTCCTCCCATGACAGTGACAACCCCCTATTCTCAGTGTCACGAACTGTCCCATGTTTGCACTCTGTTGTATCTGCATGGGTGCGTGCTGTGACTGCACCTGCAGTGGATTCAATGGTGCTTGCTGTGGTTGCAATGCCTGTTGCATTTGCAGTGCTTGTGCTTGATACACTGTCTGATCTTGGGCAAGCCATCCCTATTTTCTGAGCTATAAACTGGAGGATAAGCTGTCCCCTCTCTTGAGAGTTGCCCATTCTGTACATACCCTTGGCTCCCACATTTTTGCGCGATGTGCCCTGTTATACCATATGTCCAACATATAGGAGGTGCTCTTCTAACTAGCCCCCCTTGATTAAAACCTCCTTGCACATTTTGATTATCATGCTGCACATTCTGAAACCCGCCTTGGTTATTTTAAAACTCACCCTGATTATTCTGGAAACCACCTCTTACTCTAAAACCCATTCCTCTGCTTTGCAGCGTGAACCCATTCCCTCCTTGATCTGTTTAGCATTGACTATTTTCCTGTGATGTATCCACCACTTGCTGCGTTCGCAGCCCTTCTCTGCTCGTCAGTTATGCCCCTTCTATGGCGTACTTTGACAATTTCTTTGGAACTAACTTGGCTTCCTTGAGTTTTCTAGCATCTTGCTTCTTATTTTTCTTTTGCAACAATCGGCAGTGATGCGTGATCATCAACTGTATCTCTGCCCATGGCTTTGCTTCCATTCCTACTAATTTCTTGAGCTGTCTCTGTACCTGCTCTGGCAATCCCTGACACAAAATGTGATAAAATACTGGCCCTGATTTCCCCCACGGCTTCCTCATTTCCAAAGTCCACCGTTCCTGAATACTTTGAATGTAAGCAAGTCGGATCTTTCATCATTCATTTTACGTGCCATAATTGCAATATCTGACATATCAGGATACTGTACCCTGAGTGCTCTCCAAACATCTGCTCTGCAATTATTAAATGGCACTCCACCATGAACTGTGTTCTGTGATGTGACACTTGAGTAACCTGCTCTCTTCCAAATGTCAGCCCTTTCACCAAGAATGGCTGCTAAGAGACCCTTAATTTCCCCTATGGCTAGAGTATTTCCTCCTGTTGTCTTTTCTATCTCCTAAATCACTTTTCCTGCCCCCGCCATTAAACTAGGGAGTTAACATCTTAAATTATCCTTGTCCATTTGGTGCCAGGGAGTATACTGTGGTCTGGCCCCTCCTTTCTCCAATAAGGGGGACTGTGTGAACCCAAATCCGCAATAGTCTCCCATCGTCTGCCTATCCATAGTGGGGTCAATGGTTCCAGATTGCCTTCTACCTGGCAATGACCTCCAACCTGTTCACATATGGTAGCGATTCCCCCCTCTCACTATACAATCGTCTTTTAGGTCCCTCTGGGTACGCCATGGGATCTGGGGCCCTAGCTTTAGGTTGCTCTAGATCAGACCATCTTACTTCCTTGTCTGTCCGCAAACATCCCTCAGGACTGCAGGCACTTTCTCCCTCCTCCCGACGGAAGGTTTCTCTGTCTTCGTCTGACATATATAGTCCCCAACTAGTATGGCTTTCATCCTTTTCATCCCTATTTAAAGTCAGCCTGTCTAGAGACAATGCTCTATGCTTGAGACTAAACAGACTTCCTTCCTTACCTTGTGACTGAGAAACTATAGATCGATCTCCTTTTCCCCTGCTTCCCGATTCACCTTTTGCCTTCATAAACCTAGATGGTCCTGGCATTTATTTATTTATTTGTATTTTTAAAGCGCACATCAGCCAAGGTCATGATGGCGTTGTTACAGGTATACATTGTTGGTTACAAAGGAAGGCTTAGTAGCTACATTGACCTATGCATTTATGGTTCATCTTTGAGTTATATAGAAATTGCATTATAGTACAGCTTAGAGTTTCGATGGACGAGAGTAGCATGGAGACTAAGAGTGTTGAGTGGGGTTATATGAATACTGTGGTTTTGAGGGATTTGCAAAAGGAGTAGAAAGAGGGTTCTGCTCTGAGTGTGTTGGGGAGGGCATTCCAGAGTTTAGGTGCTATGTGGGGGAAGCCAATGCTGCCAGCGTTGGCTCTTTTTATGGAGGGTATGCAGAGTTGGTTTGCATGGTGGCTCCTTTTGGGGCGGTCAGAAGTGTTCTTGGTTATGGTTTCTGATGGGTAGGATGGGGCGGAGAGATTGATCCATTTGTGTGTGAGGATTTTGAAGCTGATTCTTTCCTCGACTTGGAAGCCAGTGGGCATTGCATCTGGCCTGAGATATATGGTCATTTTTGGGAATGTGAAGGGTGGCATAGAGCACATTATTTTGTACTATTTGGAGCCTGTTGAGGTTTTTTGTTGAGGTGCCTGCAAGGAGGGCATTGCAGTAATAACGTCTAGCCCCTAATGTGGCTCCGGCGAGGGATAGGCAGTTTTGAGTGATTAGAAAGGGTTTTATGGCATTTATAAGTTTGGTGGTGAGCGCGGAGGGGGAGGAGATGGCGCTAACCTGTCTTGTCATTGAGAGTGTGGAGTCTAGGTAGACTCGAAGGGTCTTTACTGATGTGGAGACTGGTATATTAGTTGGTTGTTGATGGTAACATGAGTGAATTTGGGGTGGAGTTTGGATAGAATTTCCTTGGGGCCCAAGATGATGATGATGATCTTGGTGTATCCCCATTTAGACAGAGACCATTGGTTGCCATACAAGTTTGGATGGTGGCATATGTCTGGAGGAGAACGTCTGCGTCTTGGTCGTATCCTCCAGTGAGGGGGATGAGGACTTGGGTGTCGTCAGCATAGTTCATGTATGCTATGCCGAGCGCATCCAACATGTCAAAGAGCGATTTGGTGAACAGGTTATAGAGAGTGGGTGCAGTATATGAGCCCTGGGGGACTCCACAGTTGATAGTGGTGGAGGCTGCATTGGCCTGGTCTGAGTACACCTTAACAAAGGCGAACCCCGTATGTAAAGAAGTGACGATTAATCGCGTCATTCGCAGGAAGATGGGTCGCCATCCATTGAATCCAGGAGGCGGTGTTATAGCTATGACAGCCCTTGAAGATTATTCACAACAAGAAGTTGGTGAAATAATCAATAGACAAAAACAAAAAAATGGTGAATCATTGCTGGCCTGAATGGTCAGATTATTTGATGGAGGGGCTGCGGGTTTGTTGGTGGACACGACGGATTCTGCTAGATGTTTGCATTTGACTAATGATTTTCAAATTATGGCGACCCTGCATGCAGGTCCTCCACGTGATCAAAATGGTGATGATGTGCAGTTATCTCTTTTACAATTGGCAGCACAGGTATGTGATCCCAAATATCCAATTACGTTGGACTGGCCGACTAATGAGTCATGCAGGCCTAGGTTGACGTCACCAAGCAGGATGGTTTTGGTTGAGCTTTTTAGGTTATTCCCTATAATTTGGAGAAGGTGCTTTTGGTAGTCGGGTGGTGAGCCTGGTGGCCTGTAGGTGATTAGGATGTTTACGGTACAGTTGTGGGAAAGTAACAGTTTGGCAGTGAGGAGATAAGCATGGTTTTCCCACTGTTGGTTGCAAATTCTAATGGAGAGGATGTCCTTGAACAGGAAGGCTACGGCTCCACCTTTGGATGTCTTGCAGTCCTGTCTCAGGATAGTGTATTCTTGAGAGGCGGGCTATGGAAATCGAAGGGCCTGATGCTCCATGCAGCCATGTTTTGGAGATGGCTAGTAAATCAGGTTTATGGCAGATGATGTGGTCATTGACCTCAAGAGCATGTTCTGGGATGGAGTAGGCGTTGATGAGCGCACATTTCAGATCGGCGTGGGACGGTGTAGGTGCTTGTTGGGGTGTGTGTGCTGGAGTTTAGGCCATGGGGTGTAGTGAGTGGATGGTTAGGTGGTTGTGAGGGAATGGAGCTGGGTGTGGAGCACTGGTTGTGGAGGTGGGAGTTGGGCAACTGGAGGTGTGGAGGATGTGTGCGTGTTGATAATGTGGAAGCGCGAGAACTAAGTCTGAAGTTTATAAGGTACGTAGTGGGTGGGGTGCTGTGGTGAGTATAGCTTATTGCGTGCTCTGAGTCTGCAGAGCCTAAGGTGGAGGAAAGACTGCCTTAAGCTTAATGGTGTGGATGCTAGGCTGGGTGTTTTGTAAGGGGGTATATGTGTCATGACTTTGGTCTTGTAGTGGTGAAAGTTCTGTGTGCGTGAGGGACATGCTGCTGATTGACCAGGAGGCGAGTGTGATGAGTGAAATAGAGAAGAGTGTGAGGTGAAGTTTGGGGTGGCAGCGCTGTTGAGCTGGTTTTGGGAGGATACATCTGTGCAGTATGGTGACAGTATTATGCTTAATGTTAATGCAAATCTAGCTAAACAGATAATTGGGTAAAATGCAAGAAGTGAACATAATGAACATTAACCAGCCTGGCATGGTTAAGAAATACTAGGAAACTAGCAGTGTATTGGCAGTGAACAAATGGTAAATAGGTTCTAGGGTAAAGGTTTCAGCACATCATGGATACACGGATGTGCTCAACAGATAGCTAGTATGCTAATTAAGTCATGTTATAAACCGCAATTAGTATACATAATTTTTGTAAGCACAAGGTGGTCACGTCCAGGTCTTGGTAATAGTGAGGCACTATGAATGTCATTGATGGTAACAGTTCAACATATATACGTCTTGTATCTATACATGTGCTTGGTCTACAGTATGACGACAATGCAATATTCGGTAAGCAGCATCTAATAAGTATCTAAGAAGGACTCAAGGGTCAATCACTAGCATATGCACATTGCTCCCATAGGTATACCATACTGCTTATGGCATTTTTGTAGCATAGGCTAGTACGGGTATTGGGGCGATATGAAAGTATCATGGGTGAAAGCAGTAGAGTGTTTAGTCCATGATTAGCGGTCTCGCGTATGGCGATAGAAAATCAGAATACAAAATCATCATACTAGCCAGTATTGTACGTTAGTATTTTGCAGTAGACAACAGTTTCTACTTACATTGCTCCTTGCAATGGGAGAAACTCCTGTCACCCCATGATATTACTGGACTCGGTTCCATCCGCTTTTTCTCAATGCGATCAATATCATGTGCCCTCTGTCTACTTTTTTGCTCCATTTCTCTGTCTAATTCCCTTTGTTTATTTGCTTCCCATCTAACCCTTTCCTCTTCTTGCCTTCCCTTCTTTCGTTTGCTCTATGCACTTCCTCTTCCCTTCATCTTTGCATTCTTTTATCCTGTAATTCCTGAGCTTCTTCCTCTTCTCTTCTAGCCTGTCTCGATCTTCGATTGTTCGCTGCCTGTTGTCATATTTCCTTTGATCCTCTGCCCTTTCTTCCTTTCTTAACTGCTCCTCCTGATACATCTGCTCTCGTGTTTGTCTACTCTTCATTTTGTACTCCTTCCTTCAATCGTTTCTCACATTCCCTGTCTTTTCTATCCTGTTCGTCTTGATCTTCCCCTTGCCTTACTTCCTCAATACTTTTCCCATCGAGCTTGAGCAGTATCTGTCCACCCATCCATTCGTTCTGTACGAGTGTCCCCTTGTCGGCTCTATCCATTTCTCCTTTCCTTCTCTTAATCTCCCATTCTATATCTAGGGTCATGTTTGGTCATTCACTTTTCTCCTCTTTGTCTTGTAAGACCTTAAAGGTCTCCTCTTTTCCTTCAGCCTTCTCTGAGCTATCATCACTGCTGTAAGCATGTGGTTTGAGTATCGTATTACTAGTTCGTGTCCCCGCCTTAAATTCACTAAATGGATACAATCTTTCATGTTTTGCACGTTATTTACTTCGGATAAGGTAAGGGGAGCAGAAGGCTCAGCACCTTCCTCCCTACACTGATTAAGCATCCAGTCCTCAGAAGGTGGATCTTCTCATTCCTCCTGGTAATTTTTTCAGAACTCCAAACTAGCTAGCCTTTTCTCCAATTTCTTCCTGTGTATGCAGCGTGCAGGTACGTGGTCATATGTTGCAAAACAACTTTTGACAGCGATCCCGCTTGTGGCTATGGCATGAACATTTTATCTGCTGTACCCTTGACACATTCCACACTATACTGTTTGAGCTTGGGTGCGTGATTTGGCAGTGTTTGCACAAATGTGTCCGTAGACTAACATCCCCCATTGCGACAAGTCTCAATTGACCATCAGTACTTAGCATTGATTTCCACAAAATTAGTTTCAGAAAAATACAAATATGAGCACACCACCTTCGGCGCTCAAAGCCTCTTTTTTCTCAGTTACTCCAATCTACCTTTTCAGTTGGGCTGACAATGACTAAAAAAGGTGGATAACAACTTTTTCCTCTTTAACCTCACAATTTTACTGTTGTGGTTCCTCAACACCTTTCTTCAACTTCAAAATACACAGACTAGTCGACTTTACATATACCTTGTCATGACACTCCTTTTCTCTTAGCCCCTAAAATACTCAGACTGGAGTTTCAATCATTCCCTATCATAAAGCCTTGTTTTTGTGCCGCCTAAGTACCCCCTTGGGTTTTGGAATGACGACTCCTAAAGCTCCTTGAGCTAGGACCCTGGGCTCTTTTTGACGCTCGTCGTCATTTATCGTCTTATTTAGCCGGCCCGACTTCAAAGGCGCCAAATCCCTCAGCGCTGCAGTCCACAGGGGGTGCAGTCCGGCCGGCCTGGACCAGGCCGACATGCTCCACCTCTGCCCGCACTCTCAACACCGCTCTAAGCAGAGGGGCGCTCTGGCAGGCTCTGCTCCCCAAGCCGCCAGCACTTGAATAAGGGAGAAGGAGCTCGCGCCCGGCCGCCGCACTCGGTGAATCCGCCGTGGGAAGCGACCTGGGAGAACCGCTGCCCTGTGCCTCCAGCAGGCCTGCCCCTCCCCCACACTTCTCCGGAGCGGGATCTCTCCAGGCTCCACAGAGTCCATGCACCGCCTCAACGGTACCAGGTCCACCCGGAAAGAGCACTGTGGGAGCCCAATGTATTCCAGTTGCAGATGCTGCCGCACAAACGGGGAGATCTTCTCAGAGACTGCCGGATAGCATACCGGATAGAAGATGTGCTGGAGAGCCTCACGGGCCTGCAGCCATCTTGGTCAGGCTCACTAGTGCCCCCCCCCAAAAAGGATACAAAGTTGATAAGGAAAAGTACAATACTGTCAGCGATAGGTGGTGTACATAGGCCAGCTCATCTCACACGAAGGGAAAAAGGTAACCCCAGAAAGGGCTGAAGCTATTATGAACACGGCTAAACCACTCACGATAAAACAAATGCAAAGCTTCTTAGGCCTGTGCAATTATGTCCGAGCATGGGTTTTCAACTACAGCTCGTATACCAAGCCCCTGCTTCAGGCTTTCAAGAAAGCCCAGGCATCAAAAGGAGAAATTGAATGGACTGAGACAATGGAGAAGGGGTTTGCAGAACTAAGGGGGCAATTTGTAAGGCCCTGGTACTCGGGATTCCTAATTATGCAGAGGAATTCTACCTGTTATCACACTCTGATGGTAATTTTATGATGGCAGTGCTCGTGCAGCGAACATCGCTGGGGTACAAACCCCTAGCATATTACAGCGGGAATCTGGACCCAGTCATGAGGGGCCACTTCCCATGCGAACAAAATCTAGCTGCTGCCGCATTCGCTATCGAAAAGGCATCATCCATCGTGATGGGGTGCTCCATGACATTGTATGTTGAACATTCGCTGTTCGCCATACTAGAGAAGCCAAAGGGCACACTGACATCTCAGAGAGCATCCGCCTATGAGGTGATTATCTCTAACCCATCGATCAAAATAGTTTCATGTAAAACTGTGAACCCTGCTACATTCATAGCTGAGCCAGTCACAGAAGGAGAACCTATACATGACTGTGCGAATTATGAGGAATTCTATGATGAAATCCCCAGGGTAAAGGAAAATGCTCTGGCAGGTGGCGAAATCGTGTTCACTGGCGGTTCTTCGAGAATCGACCAAGAAGACAGACAAAGATATACTAGCATGGCCGTGGTAAAACACCTTGTGAATGGAGAGTTTCGAGTACTCGTCAGTGTGCGAATACCCTCTCACTAATCTGCACAAGCTGCAGAACTGCTGGCGCTGATACTCGGCATTTAGAATCACGCAGCCCAGGAAGTAACTGTGTACAGTGACTCAGTCTATGTGATGTCCACAGTACATGCAGGTCTAGCGCGCTGGAAAAGGAGGGGCTACCTCCGAGCGGACGGCACGCCAGTGCAACACGCAGCCTTACTGGACAGGTTGATAAAAGCACTACAGCTCCCAGTGGGCATAGCGGTCGTGAAATGCACCGCCCACACCAAGGGGACAGATTTCGAGTCACGTGGAAACCATGAAGCAGACACGGAAGCCAAGCGCATGGCATCCAAAACTGAAACAATCATGGATGTGGAGGTGGCACGTACCCATGAGAGGATGATGGTAGCGCGAGCCACACCTGAGGCCTACAGTAACTTGGGGCAGACTCAGCTAATGGAACTCCAAGGGGAGGCACCTCAGGAAGATAAACATTTGTGGAAGCTTCGAGGGTGTTCTTTAAACTCCTCTGACGGGTTGTTGAGGCAAGACAGCACTGGTAAACCAGTGATGCCTGTCGCCCTGCTAAAGGTAGCATTAGAACAACTACATTACCCCATCCATATGTCAAAAGAAAATCTTGCTGTAACGCTTGCAGAAGACTGGTTCACACCGAATTTAGCAGAGCATGTTGCATTTTTTTATGGTAAACTGCATTATCTGGCAACAGTTCACCGCTGGGCACACATTAAACGTAGTGAGAGGCGTTATCCCCCGGTCGAATGGGCCATTCCAGCACTTGCATATCGACTACGTTGACATGATTCAAGTGTGCAACGGATACAGGTATTTAATTGTGGTGGTGTCCATTCTCTAGATGGATAGAAGCAGGTCCCTGTACACACCCAGACGCTACCTGTGCTGCCAAATTCCTAGTGAGGAAGTGTTCCCTAGATGGGGGGTGTGCGAAGTAATGAGATCAGATAACAGGGCTCACTTTGTTAATGCAGTGTTCGAACAGATCAGCTTGTTGCTTGGTATAAAGCACAAGTTCTCGTCGGCGTATCACCCGCAGGGGAATGGGATATGTGAGTAGCTCAACGGCCTGTTAAAGGAGAGGATAGCCAAGTTGAAGCTCACATTAAGAAAGGGATGGCTGCACTGTCTACCACTGGCACTGTATGCACTTTCGGAACCAACCAGGCTCTGACCATCATCTTACGCTGCACGAGATAGTTACAGGCAGAAGGACGAGGACCCCTCTTACCGCCCCAGGATAGAGCTAGATGTGATGCCCAGCCAACTAGAGAGGTTCTGGGAACAGAGAAGCAGGAGTACCTTAACTGTATGACATCCAGCGCCTCTGTCATTTCAGGCCAGCTGCAGCGACGGCGAAAAGGGGACAGTGCAGCACAAAACACATCAGGAAGTGCTGAAGCTGACCCCGCACAAGGTCTACATGCACCCCTCGTCTTCCCTGGTGACAGTGTGCTTGTGAAGAACTTTACCAGGAAGAGGTGGGACGAGCCAAGATTTAATGGCCCTTTCATCGTAGAGGACTGCACCCCCTCTGCCGTCAAGCTCCAGGGCAGAAGGGCATGGATCTTCATAAATGACATTAAACCGTATATATTGGAGAGCCCTCCTAGTGCATCCAACTGTGAAGAAACCAAAGACAACGGGGAAGAACCTCAGCACATGCAGACAAGATCCATGGCGAGGAAGAAGGACGCATGAGCAGAAAACCAAGACAAAGAACCCAAAGTTGTGGCATAAAACTGGACAGGTTCCCCAAGCAAAGGCGGATAAGGACATAACGAACACTCTGTACATCCCAGTTGCAGGGTAAAGAGAAGCACATCCAAAGCCACAACAACATTGATAAAACAAACTTTTGAAAGTGTGTCATGCCCAAGTAGTACAAAGAATCAAGACTCTGATAGACTGTAAACAAAATATTCTCTAAGAGTGTAACACAGTATCCTGATGCGACCAGTATTGAGACTTTGTTCACAGAAGTTATGGTTCATTCCAGCAGAAGTCTCAAGTGGGATGTGCTAACCTGATTTCAACTTGTGGTGTTATCATACCCATCACTCATAGGGAGACGAGCCAGTGTCACAGACTTTATTCAAGATCCAGCTAACGAAAAAGTAATCAGGCGGCTGCTAACACTCATTTCAGAGGTCTTCGCTAAGTTACCAGAGCATAGTGAGAAGGACACAAATGCTTCCACCGCCAATAGACATTGATGAACTCACATTTAATTTGTTCTTCCAAATAATCGAGAAATGCCCGGGGCTCATCGGGAGAACAACTGATACAGGCACTTATATCAGAGATCCAAGAAACATAGCTCAACTGAGTCAGCTGTGGACTAAATTAAATAATTTGGTGGTAATCCACGCAACGGGAAGGTGCAAAGACTGTGCGAATCAAAAGAAAAGCTTGTGCTCAGGACACAGCCAAACAGGGCAAATGTCCCTATCACCCGAGGACACCCGGCTGGCACAGAACGTCCTGTTTAGATTAGTCACAGACTATCCAGAAATGGTAGGAAGGCCTACAGATGTTGACGTCATCACCTTCCTTAGAGATCCGGCCAACGCCCCACACATGGGCACACTTCTCCATGGTATAATGCTCCAAGTGGAGCTGTCCAACTTCCAACAAGAATTCCTAACAGATCAAGGAGACAAAGACACAGTTCTTCATTCCTCTGCCGAGGACAGATTGAGAAGAGCAGAAACGAGGATTACGACATCTTGTTCCTAGTTTATTTTTATTTTTTCTTCTATTTTTTGTATTGTCCTTTTCGTCATCTTTCAGCCGTGGAGCAGAGTGAGGAGAGAGAGACTGTTCTTCAACTTGTCGCCGAGAGACCGAGCGAAAGGAGCAAACCCAAAAACGTCACCATCATATTTTCCTTTTTCTTCATTTTTCTCATTTTTTTCTATTTTTTCACATGTTCACTTTTATTTTTATTTTTACAACATTTTATTTTTGTGTGATTTTTAGCAGTTCCATCTCTTCATTCCTTCGCATTGAACTGGTTCCAGCATGTCCTCAGGACCAAAGCAAATTCGAGGAGTGCACTGGGACCTCACCTATTATAGATATGCATAATGAATGTGATGTACTAAAGTTGCTAGCCTAACCCTTTTTCATAGTCTAGCACAGGAACCCAGTTCCCAGAGTACCCAGAGACTACCGTCGTCACTCACATGAGGGGGGACATTTGGAGAAGCACTCGTCACTTTAATAGTAATAGTAATGAACTCTCGAACTATGAGACCAGAGCAAGAGAAGGAATAAATAACTGACTATGAACTCATTCGAACTCATTCGAAATGGGGGCCCAGAACAGTAACTTGGTACCCCCCAACAGAAGGGCGCCCCCACTTCCCTGGAAGAAAATGCTGCAAATTGTCATTCCAAAAGATTATGTGTATATGTATAGTTATTATTGTTTTTCTGTCATTTATAATCAGAACTGCTTTCTTTATTGGTGCATAAAGTGTCCCAATCTCAGTGCACCCACCAGATAATGAACGTCTGGGCCTACGAAAGCACCCATACCCTATATAGTCATTTCAGTCCCAAGAAAACCTGATGATAAAAGTAACAAACTAAAATTGAATGTAATTAGCAATGATTTAGACACATTTGAGGTAACAAATGAAGAGAAAAGCTGGAGACAGGGTCAGCACGGAATTAATGAAAACGCTGCACTGACCACTGCACGCACCCACATAGAGGATGCACACAGACAGGGGCAAGTGTCAATGGCTACAGGGCCTCCAACGAAGGCAGAAGGCAGAAGAGAGGGGAAGACTGCCTGCCGACCAATCAGTTCCAGAAAACAGTGGAAGTACCCAAGAGGAGCCAAGTGAAATACTACAGAGAGAGGGCATAGCACAATCCCTCAAAAGAACAGAAGTAGCCACAAAGCAATTCGCAAAGAAAACACAAACGCTGATAGACTATTTGTTCTCCTTCATAGTCAGAGCAAAGAAACTGCACGAGGAGCTGGAACATGGAACTGCAGAGACTATAACGACAAACACACCAGCTCGAGCACTGCAAACAAGCACCAGATCTATGATTCAGCCACACGTTGAGGAGATGGTGAGCCAATGGCAGCCAGAGAACCACAATGAAAAACAACAAGAGGAGAGGAAGAGAAACACAAAACCTTCTACCACAGCGATGCAGTCGAGGCAGCCAGCTCCTGTGACTGTGTAAGCTGCAGAACCCCTTCTTCTTCCCGTCCCTCCACACTCTCCTCACCTGAGTCTTCAGAGTTGCCTGCGTTCCGTAGATTCCGCCGGCTCAGGTAGTCCCGTTCTTTTTTTAGATAGCACTTGCCTGTCTCGGTGAGAAGCCACAGTGACGACTGAATAGACAGCCGTCCTGGGGCCCCGTTACCGGGAACAGGCCGGAAAAAAGGGAAAAAACCCACACGTGGGAAAAACCCTTAGGATACTTCTGGCAATGAGGTAGGTGAAGATCCAAGCTTGTAACCAGTAGGACGAAGCAGATGCGAGGTCCACAGGGTTGAACACAGGAGAGAAGTCCAAAGCGACACCAATGAGAGGTGAAGGGAGCCGAAGCCACCACCGGCCCAAGGACCTACCAGGCGCGGTAAGAAAGAGAGAAAATACAGGAGAGAAAACAATGGACAGAGAAAACAAGGGAAAAGTGGAGAGCCGCGAGAGAAAAGAGCGGCAAAGAGGAGAGAAAAAACACGCCTGCCGCCAGAGCGGCGAGACTAGAAGGAAAAAGCAAAGTAGTGCCGAGGGATCGGCAAGGAAGAGGCTGCAGAAAAGAAGGCCACCGCAGAAACTGAAAACGGCTGTCAGGTAAGTAGAAGGAACTTATCCCAAGGAGAAGGGAAAAGCAAACAGAGAAAACACGCCGAGGCGAGCAGAGGGCAAATGCTGGGAGCGCAAAAACCAGAGCCGCTGGTGCAAGATCCAGCAATGGGTTGAAACGCAGCGACTGCCGGGCTAGAAGGGCAGATAAACACCCGGCAGTGCTGTGATTGGCCATGACTTGTTACCAGACACAAAAAAGAGACTAAAACCTATCTACCTGCCGGTTAGCCTCCAACGTGGAAGGAGCCGCCACCCGCGGTAGCGATTGCGGATGACAGTATGACCCCCTCCCCTCCTAACCGCCCCAGGCTTCCCTGGATAGCGGCGGTGAAAAGTAGCCAACAACCTTGGTGCATGAACCTGAGAAGCCGGTTCCCATGAGTCCTCCGACTCAGGGTATCCCTTCCAAGACAGCAGGTACTCAAGACGTCCGCGATAATACCTGGAATCATGGACCTTAGATACCTCATACTCATCAGGCTCCGAGGACCGTGCTAGGATAGATCTGGGAATGATTCTATGGTGAAGATTGGGACAGTAAGGTTTGAGAAGAGAGGAATGAAAAACCGGATGAATGCGGCGAAGAGAGGAGGGAAGCCGAAGGCGAAAAACTACAGGATTGACTTTAGAGAGAATAGTGAAAGGTCCAAGAAAACCAGGAGACAGTTTAGAAGGCCTTGTCCATCTGGGCAGAAACCGGGTGGACAACCACACCTGATCTCCTGGCTTCCATACTGGACATTCTTTCCGATGTTGATCAGCACAGGATTTTGTCCGTCTTCTGCTGACCTCTAGACTCCGCATGGCTGAAGTCTGGGCTTCCTTAATATTCCCTAATACCTCTTCTACCGTCGGGGAGTTGGTGTAGCTGGGAACCTCCGGAAACACGGCACGAGGGTGAACCCCGTAAGTGCAGAAGAAAGGAGAGAGTCCTGTAGCGGAATGCCTGGTATTGTTGTACGAGTACTCTGCCGTGGGAAGCAGCGAGACCCAGTTGTCTTGATTTTGAGATATATAACACCTTAGGTATTGTTCCAGGGTCGCATTCAGGCGTTCCGTTTGACCATTGGTCTCCGGGTGAAACCCTGAAGACAGAGCTCTTTCAATACCCAAACGGTTGCAGAAGGCAGTCCAAAACTTCGAGATATACTGACTTCCCCGATCCGAGATTATCTTATCAGGGAGACCGTGTAGCTTGAATATATCTCGAGAGAAGACCTCAGCCATCTTAGCCGCAGTGGGCAGACCTGGAAGAGGAGAAAAATGTGCCAACTTAGAAAAGGCGTCTACCGTGACCATAATGCAGGTACAGGATTCCGATACCGGCAGATCGACAATGAAATCGGTAGATATGAGACCCCAGGGGCGCGTTGGGAGTTCGATCTGAGTGAGTAGACCCAACGGTTTTCCCAGGCGATATTTGGCTCTAGCACAAATTGGACAAGCCTTGACATACTCGTATGTCTCCTTTCTAGCGTTTGGCCAAAGAAACGTTCTAGAGAGGAGCTCAAAGGTATTCTCAGCCCCTCTATGTCTGGCCGAGCGAGAGTCGTGACTCCACTTCAGGATTCTAGAACGAAGAGGACCCTTGGGAATGTACATTTTCTGTTTGTAGAAAAGCCAGCCACCTCTTTGTTGAAAAGGAGAGGTAATACGTAGGGATAGTTGGGGCTTTTCCTGAATGAGGGCAGTTTTCACCTCTTTAAGGAAAGAGCCAACAAAGGCTAGGATTTGGTTGCGTTTGAACATGGACTCCCTCTTGATTTCCGGATGTTCCTTGGTGGAGTCTTTGCGGGATAAGGCATCCGCTAGACTGTTCTGTGATCCCGGGATATACGAGACTTGGAATTCAAACTGTGCAAAATGATGGGCCCATCTGGCCTGCCTGGAATTTGAACACTCGAAATCTTGTAGTACCTTGAGGTTCTTATGGTCGGTCCTAATCAGAAATGGATGTCTGGCTCCTAGTAGGAGATGGCGCCACTCTTCACAGGCAAGTTTCATGGCCAGGAGTTCTTTCTCCAGTACCGAATAGTTGAGCTGGCTAGGAGAAAGAGTTTTTGACATGTATGCCACGGGGTGTTCCACTCCTAGGATGATCTGGAGCAATACCGCTCCTACAGCTACCGCAGAAGCGTCGGTCTCCAAAACAAATGGTTGTGATTGATCAGGATGCTGGAGAATGGGGGCAGTACAGAACAATCTCTTGAGAGAATCGAAACTCTTCTCTGCCTCATCAGACCAAAAAAATGGAACGGCCTCCTTCTTGAGTAGGCGCGTAATCGGGTATACTACCTCCTAAAAGTTTGAGATAAATCTGCGGTAGTAATTCGCTAATCCCAAGAATCTCTGGACTTCTCGGACCGAAGTAGGAGCTGGCCAATCAAGGATAGCATCAACCTTGGTTTGGTCCATGGCCACCCCTTCTTCGGAAAGAATGAATCCGAGATACTGAACCGAGGGTACTGCAAATTTGCACTTCCCGCCCTTGACCAGCAACTGATTTTCCTGAAGACGAGACAGAAACTGTGTGACGTGTTGAATATGTTCCTCCATGTTAGGGGAGAAAATCAGAATGTCGTCGAGGTATATTATCACCGAGACCGACAGCAGATCTGAAAATAGCCTGTCCATGAATCTCTGGAATGCAGCCGGTGCGTTCACTAAACCGAAAGGCATCACTCTGTACTCAAAAAGACCGTATGGAGTTCGAAAAGCCGTCTTCCATTCGTCCCCATCAGTGATGCGAAGCAGATGATATGCGTTCCTGAGATCCAATTTGGTGAAGATTCGAGCCCCTTGTACCGCCTCAATAATGTCGGTTATGAGTGGCATGGGATACCGATCACGGATGGTAACCTTATTGAGGCCCCGGTAATCGATACATGGTCTGAGATCAGTCGTGTCTTTTTTCTTGATGCAGAACAGGGAGGCGCCAGCTGGTGACTTCGAAGGTCGAATAAGACCATTCTCCAAGTTGGTATCCAGATAGACTCTTAATACCTTCTTTTCGGCCTGAGAGAGAGAGAACATGCGCCCAAATGGAACCAGTGCATTAGGTTCGAGATCGATTGAGCAGTCTTCTGGCCGATGAGGAGGTAGCTGAGCGTGAAGATTCTCTTGGAATACCCCGGAGAATTGTGCACAAAAATGAGGAAGCGCGTGAATACCTACAAGATCTTTGGAGAGAACCCTAACTGACTGTTGATCTTCCCTGGTATTGGGAGGAAGACAATTGACCGAACAGTACGTAGAACAAAAACTTAGTCGATTTTCCGTCCAGTTGATATACGGGTTATGCCTGCGCAGCCAAGGAATGCCTAGGATTATGGGGAAATGTGCGGCTCTAATAATGTCGAACTGCAGGGCCTCTGTGTGTTGGTTGATGACCACAGAGAGTTGTTCGGTGGTATGTGTGATTAGTCCAGACGACAAAGGTGTACCGTCCACTCCTTCCACTTTCTGACCCACCTTCCGAACTATCCGAGTGAGCCCCATCTTGTCAGCCCACAGAGTGTCCACAAAATTCCCTGCCGCTCCACAATCCAATAAGGCTAAAGTTTCCACCAGTCTTCCGTTTAGAGTCAAGGTAACCGATAGTACCATCAGTCTGGAATCCTCTTGGGATTCTGAAGCCGACACCGAAAGTGCGACATAGGGACGCTGAAAAAGATCGGAGTACCCTCGGCTGCCCGTCCCTATTGACGCCGAGGGTATTGGTTTCCCGCCTTCCTCTCCGGAACCTCAGAGCAATCCTTCAGTACATGTTGATCGGAACCACAATAGGCGCACAATCCTTTTTCTCTTCTTCGCCTTCTCTCTGCTGATGACAGAGGTGCTCTGGTAGCTCCGATTTGCATCGGGTCTTCGCTCTGAGTAGAAGAGAAACGTCCAGAGGGAGAGTGTGAAGGAGGGTTCATGGGATTTCCTGATCCTCTTTGCTTTCTGCGTTCTGTCCTTCTCTCTTGGAGACGGTACTCGATGTGGAGAGCGGCAGCAAGTAAGTCCGGAAATGTGGGAGAGCGTGGGGATCTGGCTAGCTCATCCTTGATCTCATCTCTCAACCCTCTCCGGAATACCGCATATTGTGCTTGTTCGGACCATCCCGCTCCTGCTGCCAGTGTCTTAAAGGAGGAGATGTATGACAGCACATCTAGAGCACCCTGTCGTGCATCCAGCAGTTCCTCACCTGCAGTAAAAGATAGTTCGGGTCGCTCGAAAGTCTGTTTCAGTAGGTTCTGTAAACCCGAGAAATCTTGTAGAATGGCATTACTGTTAGTAACTAGCGGAGTAGCCCAGGCTAAAGCATTCCCTGTCATATTTGAAATCATAAACCCTACTCTGGCTTGGTCCGTGGAGAAGGTGTGTGGTCTGAAGGTAAAGTACACATTGCAGGCCTCCAGGAATTCCTTTACCCTCTTAGGTGAGCCATCAAATCTTCCTGACGAAAGAGCCATAGGAGGCAATTCCGGGGGATGTGAGGGTTCCCGGACCGCTACCATCTGTTTTAGCAGGGCATTCTCCGTCTTGACCCCCTGTAATTCCAGTGACATGGCCTGAAAAGCCTTCCATAACTCCTGAACTTGATCTTCGACTGACATCTTGGTCCTTAATGGCGATCCATCTGTGACTGTGTAAGCTGCAGAACCCCTTCTTCTTCCCGTCCCTCCACACTCTCCTCACCTGAGTCTTCAGAGTTGCCTGCGTTCCGTAGATTCCGCCGGCTCAGGTAGTCCCGTTCTTTTTTAGGTAGCACTTGCCTGTCTCGGTGAGAAGCCACAGTGACGACTGAATAGACAGCCGTCCTGGGGCCCCGTTACTGGGAACAGGCCGGAATAAAGGGAAAAAACCCACACGTGGTAAAAACCCTTAGGATACTTCTGGCAATGAGGTAGGTGAAGATCCAAGCTTGTAACCAGTAGGACTGGAAGCAGATGCGAGGTCCACAGGGTTCAACACAGGAGAGAAGTCCAAAGCGACACCAATGAGAGGTGAAGGGAGCCGAAGCCACCACCGGCCCAAGGACCTACCAGGCGCGGTAAGAAAGAGAGAAAATACAGGAGAGAAAACAATGGACAGAGAAAACAAGGGAAAACTGGAGAGCCGCGAGAGAAAAGAGCGGCAAAGAGGAGAGAAAAAACACACCTGCCGCCGGAGCGGCGAGACTAGAAGGAAAAAGCGAAGTAGTGCCGAGGGATCGGCAAGGAAGAGGCTGCAGAAAAGAAGGCCACTGCAGAAACTGAAAACGGCCGTCAGGTAAGTAGAAGGAACTTATCCCAAGGAGAAGGGAAAAGCAAACAGAGAAAACCCGCCACACGCCGAGGCGAGCAGAGGGCAAACGCTGGGAGCGCAAAAACCAGAGCCGCTGGTGCAAGATCCAGCAATGGGTTGAAACGCAGCGACTGCCGGGCTAGAAGGGCAGATAAACACCCGGCAGTGCTGTGATTGGCCATGACTTGTTACCAGACACAAAAAAGGGACTAAAACCTATCTACCTGCCGGTTAGCCTCCAACGTGGAAGGAGCCGCCACCCGTGGTAGCGATTGCGGATGACAGCTCCACTTAGACACCCAGAGAGGAAAAGCAGCACAGACGCATTCAGAGACATAGTCATAGCAAACTACAGAAGAACTCTGAGAATCAAGAGAAGCCCGCACGAAGATAACAATGAACTTAATGATTACCTGGACAGCACAGCCCATCTCGGAAACAATATATGGTACCAGCACATGAAGGAAGTAGGATGAAGGAAGGCGGAAGGAGAATGCTTTGTCTGTGCTCTCCTACCATACAGCATGGGAAAATCCAAGATCTTCGTGGCTGTAGAAATTGATGTCCCTACAGCACACTGTATGTCACACGTAGAAATGTGCACCACCAGAGGACAATTTATGCGAAGAGACGTTTCACTGATATGGGCCACCGAAAAGGACTACCCAGACGAAGACGGCTACGTCCAGGACATTAGAACAAGAAACAGGGCGCACACCAGAAATCACGTGATCCAATACGAGAATCCTGACATCAATGGATCAGGGACACGATGGGTGACAAACCCGAGACTGAACATTCATGGAAAAACTGCAGAAGAGGCACAAATCTGGAAGAACAGAGGCCAAATGCAGATGTGGGGGACAGTGGTTTCCCCAAATGGATGGGAAGAAGGAGTAGTGATCTGCCGAGCTTGGAAGGTCCTTGGAGCCTGCAAAGAAGCAATAGAAAACTCTCAAAAACTGTGGAAACCCCTATGGCCAAAGCTATTAAAGTTACTAACATGGGTCGAAGATAGAGGGGGGGACCCCTGCAGATAGTGCCACTGGAGAGCCCGAAACTATGCTTCAGAAACAGTGGCACAAGGAAGATGGGAGAGAATCAAAACTGCGGACGAATATTTGAAGCTCCAGGAATGACACAAGGACCCGCAGTTATTATGGACCATTACTGGGCATGTGGATCCAAGGCATACATAAGGCTGCCGAAAAACTGGGGAGGCATATGCACGCTAGTGATCCCTAAGAATGACCTGAAGTTGGACAGTTTCCTGAAAGCAGATACTCATCTAAGAAGGAGATCTGTGGAACTGGTATCCAGGATGAAGAGGGAAAATTACTTTTCTCCCAAATCAGAAGAGGCATTCCATGCAATCCCGTACGAACACAGGCTGTTCAGCCTCAATTCAACAGTATTCACAACACTACTCCTGCCCCACATCCAAGTTGGAGTGAATGCTAAATGGTTGCAGATAACCAGATGGGAGTTATTGCAGACCATCAATACCACTATAAAAGGATTCAACGGGATCAAAGAAGAGCTGAAAGCAATCAGACTGATGACCCTCCAAAACAGATATGTGCTTGACATGATCACTGCAATGGATGGAGGTGTTTGTGCAAAAATCGGAGAATCATGTTGCACATTTGTACCATCACACAATGAAGAAAACTGAACCCTTACAGAGGCCATAAGCATGTTGACAAAACTAAAAAAACAGATGATCGATGAAAGTGATGAAGTGGATGATGAAAGCTGGTTTGGAAACCTATTCTCGTGGGTCCCACAATGGATGGCAAATATATTAAAGTTTCTGGGAGCTCTACTAGCAATGGTATTGCTAGGATTCTGTGTTATCAAGATATTCATTACACAGTGCCAGAAAACTGTAAAGAAAGCCATAGGGATGAAAACAATGGTTGATGTAGAGCCAGGGTGGAAGCCCAGAGACCTGACTGATGAAGAAATAAGAGACTTTGTGAAAGCCAGCAAATTTGCGCCAGAAGGAACAAGGTTCACATACCCTAAGAAACGAAGAAGATATGAAGGAAAATGGATCTACTGCGGCCCAAATGGACAATTCCAGCTAATGACATGGAACAAAGACGAACATGTGAAAACAGCAGGGAGTCTGAAGGGAGTGATAAAAATATGGACTCCAAAGGCTCACACATTCACACCATCATGTACAAACAAACCCTGAAGACAATGAGCATGACACTGAAGAATCAAAAGAAATAAATGCAAAGGAGGTTGCAGAAGTGGTCGATGAACCGACCAGAGGGGGGAGTGTAGAGGAGGTCCCAGACATGGCCTGCACCCCCTCCCCTCATTTCGAAGTACCAGGAGCGTACTCGGCAAGGTATGTGACGTAATAAGAGCAAATGAACCAACAAAGAGCTGCACTGGGACTCTGACCAGTATACATCAGAAGATCCATACCTGTTGAAGCGCCCATAACCAGACAACCCTGAGCAGTACGGTACCCTATCAGACAGTCGTACCAGCCGCTGATACGAAACGAAGAGTACCTACAAATGGTCCATGAAGAGACCCAAAGAGCCCTAATGAAAGACCAGTGGAAATGACTCAAGAGCCTGAACAGACTCGTGAATGTACAAAAGCAGCTATCGAAGATAGCACGCCAGTGCGAGTAACTACGAAAATAAATATAATGGACACGAAGAAGAGATGATGTTAAAGCATGGGGAAACATTGCTACGAGACAAGATGGAAGCAACCGACCCGTTAAACGTGTGTAAATAGGCTTGAAACGCAAGATGCTAACAAATCGATACTGCTTGCAATGCTTAGTAGAAGATAGAGCGGCAAGCACCAACCATATATCTACCTCAATAAGGCACATTATACAAGGCAGACTCCATTTTGTAAAAGCAGAAATGTACCCAGGCTGCCAGAGGCCTGACAGGCCAATTTTCGTAACCAAGCCAAAGGCAAGAGAAGGAGCGGAATCGAAACTCAACAAAGAGCGGCTCATGCCTAAGAAATCGAGGTCAACCAGAGAAAGGGAGGAGAGCGTCAGCTAACACGACTCAAACTTCAGAGCATACCAGCCTGCCTCAAGAAGGTCAAGATAAGGGGTGCCCATGCAGGTGGTGAGGCTGAAACAGAATTAAATTCACTAAAAGCTGGAAACTGAAGCAGATTCATGGTGAACTAATACATGACCAGCCAGGCGTGAAGAAGTACCACCACCTGATGTCATTCAGGACCCGAGGATGCCATAACTTTTCCCGATAAGAGACTATAGTTTTGAGGCCATCCTTAGCCAACTAATTGACACATTGCCCTAAAACACTGATTGATGGAAGGGAGGCAGGGTGAAACTTCGGAAATTCTGGCACATGGGTGTCCATTCTGCATGCCGCTAATTAAAATGGGGATTTATGTCCATGGGTGTAACCTGCCCAATCACAATGGACCAAGTTATCTGGAGTCCTATAGATAGTAGAACCAATAAGACGTCATAGTTGTAGTGATGTCCATCACGCGTGATGTAGAGGGATGGGCGTAGATGCCCACCCGATAAATTATCCAATGTGCATGCCCTATTATCATATACAGATATAACACCTATACTTAAGTTACCTTTCCTAACCAAATATATTGCATGATGATTTTTTTATAGAATTAGACGTCCGTGATGACGAGTTTTGCCTATAACAATGACTGATCGACTGAAGTTCGAGGAAGTCGGAGCAAGACACGTGATCGCAATGCTGCTGATTTCCATTTTGATTCTCTGTTTGACGTACTTGTCATTAAACAGACTTCCCTTTGCCAATTTACTGAATCCTCATTATTGAGTCGTGTTGGAGTAAGTGAATCCTGCACCCCCTGTCCTCACATGGTGCAGCTAACTTGTCTTACAAGTTCTAGAGGGTGAGCACTGACCTATGGGCCCGTCAGTGAATTCCTCTCCTCCTGAACAGGCTAAACGTAGTGAATAAACTACAGGCGGTGCCACCAATATAAATATATGTGTGTATGGAATCTGGATGTTCCGCGGTGCATTTTAGCAAAATTGAAATGAAAGGGCTGAAAGTGTGGCACAGCAGAATCAAACCGCTGACGGCAAAGGAAGATTCGAGAAGGCTTGCCTGGCCCCGTGTCAAGAGTCGGGGGCACCAAAAGCCTAGTTATCTACGCGAGAAGATACAATGAGTGTGAGAAGCGAGCTGAGCTCCTGTTTTAGGTAGAACAGAAAATCACTAGAAGTGCCAGGTTTTCTTCATTTAATAGTATTAAACGCAACGAAGGTGCTCAAAACATGTTCTGCAGTCACATGGTCAGATAAAAATAGACCTTGGGGCAAGATACACTGAGACCAGAAGATAAAGCCATGACTTCACTCCCTTTTATTCTCAGGCACAGTGAGTGATGATGGATGTTGGGCTAATTGGGTGGGGAAGCATGACCAGGCCAACTCCCGTCCCTAGCACCTGGGCTACCAGTTTGCATGCTGCTAGCGAGTGGAATATTCCTGAAGGGTACAAGCTGGCCAACCAATTGTAGAGGGCCACGTAGCAAGGAGCCCTATAGTTTGAGAAGCCAATAGAACGTTCTGTATTAGTCTGATACGGAAGATGACTTGCACTTGGGCTGAGCTTAGTTGGCCACCTGACCTTTGAGATCCAATCACGATCCCCGCCCTTATAGAAAGTATACTTAGATGTTCCCTTTAAGCTTATCACATCCCCTAGTATTTTTTTTTATTTTGCCATGTAGTATGACATCACTTATGACAAATAATTTTTAGTATAAAGTTGTGTTTTTTCCATGTATTGCTTCGAGACTGTTTTTTTCTGGTGGCGGGTTCCCTGGGCGGCACTGGACTTCTGCTGGACTCCTTACGTCCGAAACCTGAGTTGGAGGCAGTGTGTTCTGGCAGCGGACATAGGGCTTGAGCCTGGTTGCTTCTGGTGCGAGGGAGGACACAGGGGCGGGAGCGCGGCTGGCCCTGATCATTATACCCTGCAAAGTGCCTCGAGGACCTGGCTCCACCACTTACTATGTCTAAGTCAGGAAAGGGGGGTAAGCAGCAGTCCAAATTGAACTTTGAGATGCCAGCGCAGGCCAAGAGTTGCAGCTCGGGGGGAGAGGTGGTGCTGCCGCCTGCGGCGGGGCTCGAGCAGGATCCTGTGGCTGCCTTTCAGGACATTAAGGCTATGCTCCTACAGCTGCAGTCTGGGATACAATCTTTGGATGGCAAACTAGATACTCTGACCTGTAAGGTGAATCACATGCAGGTCCGCTTGGATAAACACGGGGAGAGGTTGGACGAGGCGGAGGGGTGCCTGACAGGTGTAGAGGGTGTAGAAACGGCAGCCTCCGGGAAAATGTCCGGGGTCAGGAAAGCCCTAAAGGAGCTTCGGGAGAAGCAGGATGACCTTGAATCGAGATCTCGCCGGAATAATATACGAATCGTCGGCTTGTCTGAGTCGGCAGGTCAGAAGGACATGGAGGCACTGGTGGAGGAAATTTTGCGAGAACCCTGGTGTCTGAGGGCTTCTCCCCACTCTGCGTCGTAGAGAGGGTGCACAGGATCCCCAGTTGCCGGAGACCGATTCCGGGAGCTCCGCCTCGCCCATTGATTGCCCGATTATTTGATTGAATTATTTGATTGCCCGATTGCTGAATTATTATGCTTTCATGGAGGTTGCGGGGGTGGGAGGGGTGTGAGCACCGGTGAGTTGGGGGTTGTCGGTTGAATGGGGGGGTAGGAGGGAGGAGGGGGGAACTCAATGGTACGCACTGGGTGCTTGGAGGCCTGTGGGGTTCACTAAGGGTAAAGGAGTGTGCGATAAAGCATCTGCAGATGGCGACAGTACACTTTATGACCTGGAATGTCAGGGGCCTTAACAGTTTGCCCAAATGCCGGAAGGTTTTGCAATACTTGTAGCGACACAGGGTGGGGGCGGCCTTCCTTCAGGAGACCCACCTGACAATGACATCTGAATCTAAGTTTGGTAAGAGTTGGGGGTGTCATAGATATTTTTCTTCTTATTCTTCTTACTCCAGGGGTGTGTGCATCTTGGTACATAGATCGGTGGGGTTCTGATTGATCAATGTGGTGAAAGATCAGGAGGGTAGGGTTTTGATGGTACAGGGGGTCATCCAGGGGAGATTGTATACACTAATATGTTACTATGGTCCTAACCAGGATACGACAGAATCCCTTGACTGGGTTGAGAGGCAATTGGGGGTGCTTCCTGTTGGGGAAATCATATGGGCCGGAGATTTTAATTCGGTCTTAGACGCCTCCCTGGATAGAGTGGGCAATAAGGTGCGATTGGGTAGTAGGACCTCTGATAAAATCCGGGGCATGTTTCCAGTGTGGGGTATTGAAGACATTTGTAGGGTGAGACACCCTGGGGTGAGCCAGTTTACACATTATTCTGCACCGCACGGCTCAGCGGCTCAGTTGGACTATTTCCTGCTGTCCCGGGCGGCCATGGGTCAGTCCGTGGGGGTAGGTATTTTGGCCTGCACCCTCTCGGACCACGCCCCTGTTTTGCTATCGATCCGCTTGGAAGGTTGCGATGGGGTGAAACCCCCCTGGAGGTTTAAGAGTGAGGTGCTTACGGATGGGGTCTTTCGAGAGGAACTAGCAAAGGCTATTGATGCATACTTTGAAGCCAATGATGGGTCGGTGTCATCTGCTGGTATCCTGTGGGAAGGATTTAAGTGCGTGATCAGGGGTGAATGTATAGCCAAAGAGCTGGGGATTTTGAAGAAGCTGCGGAAAGATCTGGCTGATACGGAGGAGGAAATACGGGTGTTACAGGAGGGGGCCCCCGTCCCGACTCAAGTTCAACAGGGTATCATTAAGCGGAAACTGCAGGAGTTTCAAGCCTTGGCACAGCGGGAGGTTAAGTATATGTGGGACAAGAAGGCTCCTCGGAAATATGGTGAGGGGCAAGCCCCGGGGCGGTCGCTTGCGAGGATTACTCGACTGGGTGGTTGGGATAATAGGGTGACAGTGATAACCGATGGGAAGGGAGTCGATCATTATGAGGATGGGGGGATTGTCCGTGAGTTTGAGCAGTTCTATGGCCACCTGTACTTGTCACAGTTGGCGGTGGCACAGGCGGATATAGAAGCTTTTCTCGATGAAGTGGGGTTGTACTGGTGCTCAGAGGAGCAGAGGGAGGGGTTGAATGGGCCAGTTACATTGGAAGAGGTGATGGACGCTATTAAGTCTCTGTCTGGTGGGAAATTTCCGGGCCCCAACGGCTTTACAGCCGAATTTTATAAGGGCTATGCTGAAAAGTTGGCTCCATACTTACTGTTAATGTATCAGGAGGCGGTGTCTAGGGGGAGTTTACCGGACTCACTTCGGGAGGCTGTGGTGGTCGTATTGTTGAAGCCAGGGAAACTGGAAGGAGATTGCTCATCGTATCGCCCGATTTCACTCATTAATCTCGATAATAAGATCTTGGCGAAAATCATAGCAAGGCGATTGATGCCGCTGATGCCCACCTTGATGAGGGCTAATCAGGCGGGATTTATTCCGGGTCGATCGACCTCTTTCGGACTGCAGAGGATGTTTGGCCTGATGTCAGCATTGCCGGCAGAGGATCCGGTGGTGGCGGTCCTACTGGATGCCACCAAGGCATTTGATTCTGTTGAATGGCCATTTTTGTTCACCGTTCTGAGTAGGTTGGGCCTGGGCAGGTCCTTTATCTAATTGGTGTCACTTCTGTATACCGACCCGGTGGCTCGGGTGAGGGTGAATGGGCGGACCACTGGGGTACTACCGCTTGAGCGGGGGACGTGCCAGGGGTGCCCGTTGTCCCCCCCCTGTTATTTGCCTTGGTGATAGAACCCTGGGCGGAATGGGTTTGAGAGTTTCATTTACATCGAGGGGGTCCAGCTGCATACCCATAAGGTGGTAATATTGTTATATGCGGACGATATGGTCCTGTTCATCCGCCATCCCCGAAGTTAACCTGGATCCGATTATGTTGGATCTACAACGCTTTGGCGAGCTTTCGGGGCTGCACATAAATGCCAGTAAGTCAGTCATCTTCCCATTCACAAATGGGGTATCCCAGTATCGGGATAGTTGGGGATTCCAGTGGGCTCTACAGAGCACTCGTTATCTGGGGGTCACCGTGGTGAGGGAAGAGCGGGAGGTATATGCTACAAATTATGTGGAGGTGCTGGACTCGGCTAGACGGGCGATGTTGGGTTGGATGTCGCTCCCACTTAATCTATACGGCAGGATCTCGGTGGTTAAAATGACTATCCTCCCCAAATGTTTGTATGTGTTTTTTTGAATGTGCCTATAAGGTTATCTGAAAAATATTTTCAGGACCTGCGTTCATCGATAACACACTTCATATGGGTGAGCAAAAAAGCTAGGGTTTCCTGGGGGAAGCTCACGGCGCCGGTTCAGGAGGGTGTTCTGGCACTGCCTGATTTTTAGGTATACTATAGGGTGGCGCAGGCCAGTTATCTTAGGTAGTGGTATGATATGGCAGCGGAGCATAGACACGTGGAGATCTAAAGGTCAATCGCGTCCCCAGCTCTGATAAGGTTGGTTATACTGACGGCTCTGAGCCGCTCCCGGGTTCCCCGGTACTTGGTGGGGCTTACGTGCTGGGCCTGGTCTTCTTTGGAGTCGACTCCCGGTGGGGGATTGCTCTATTCACCGAGACTCCCGCCATATGACCCGCACAAAAATAGTTGCCATACATAAAGTTGCCGGGAAAAGGCTGTGGCAACATTATGTTTCGTTACTATTTGTAAGGGGAGCGGCGCTGTCTCCCGGGGAAAATTTAAAAACAGTGGTTGTGGTGGTGTCCTCCACAGGGTTACAGTGATAATGTCCCTGCAAACTACGGCCTTTTTGCAGTGACTTTTTTGCCACACAGCCTTTTTGCTGGGACATTATCACATGGAACCTTGTATTTGTATTTATTTTATTTATAAAGCGCAGCCAAGCCCGGGGGCATACGGGCGCGTA
Source organism: Ambystoma mexicanum (assembly GCF_040938575.1). Lineage (NCBI taxonomy): Eukaryota > Metazoa > Chordata > Amphibia > Caudata > Ambystomatidae > Ambystoma > Ambystoma mexicanum. Next base: position 304,484,149 of record NC_090934.1, on the reverse strand, counting down.
AGTTAGATCTGGTTACAGTTACATTTGAGTGCAGTAAACAAGGGTTACGTTACAGTTACAGATAGGTACATACTTAGTATTACAGATACATACATAGTCTAAGATAAATACATTAATTACAAGATGGGCCGTCAGCAGTCAGTCAATCTGGGATCTGGAAGGTTAGGCTGACATAGAGTCCATGTTGTGAAGCCACCGCTTCGTGTTGCGTTTGAATAGGTTAAATGAAGGTTCTGACCTAAGGAGCGCGGGGAGTGTGTTCCATAGTTTAGAAGCTTGTACAAGGAAGCTAGCTCCACCCGAGTTATGGAGTTTGAATCTTGGTATGGACATAGTGTTAGCTTGTGCTGCTCTAAGTGGTCTTGATGATGTGTACCTTGGTTGGTAAGGTAGGCTGGTGCAAGGTTGGCCCTGGCTTTGTGTGTGAGGGCCAGAGTTTTGAGGGAAATTCTGTGCTCTACTGGGAGCCAGTGTAGTTTGCGTCTAGTCTCAGAAATATGCGCCTTTTTAGGGATGTTGAGGGCAGCCCTGATAGCATTATTTTGGATTACTTGCAGTTTGTTGATATTTTTGTGGCTAGTGCCTAGGTAAAGGGCATTACAATAGTCTATTTTGGACAGGACTAATGCTCTAGCAAGAGTAATGCAATTAGGTGAGGAGATGAACGGCCTACATGCAGTGATCAATTTGCAGGTGTAAGTGGCTGATGATGCAACTGCATTAGTTTGTTTGGAAAAGGATAAGGTGGCATCAATGTAGATACCAAGGGTTTTAGTGTTATTTGAAACGGGGATGAGATTGCCATCTATAGTGAAAGATTTGAAAGCGGAATTAAGATTTTTGAGTTTGGCGTGAGTGCCAAGGATGATCAACTCAGTTTTTTCGTCATTGAAACACAGTCCATGATGTGCCATCCATGCTTGTATTACTGAGTATATTTCATTGAGGGTTTTGCTGTCTGTTTCATAGTTACCCGAGATAGGAATGAGTATCTGGGTGTCGTCTACGTAATTAGTATACGTGACACCCAGATAGTCAAGGATATCAAAGAGGGGCTTTGTGAATACATTATAAAGCGTCGGGGACACACAATATCCTTGTGCGACTCCACAAGGTACTGGTGAGGGTTCAGCAGAATCAGTGGGAGAGAAGACCCTCATGGTTCTGTTCGCCAAGAAGGAACTGATCCAAGCAGTGGCTGCGTCTGAAAAGTGTGCTGCAGTTTTCAAGTGGTGACAAAGTGTTTGGTGGTTAACCAAGTCAAAATGGATGTGGTGGAAAAGAGAACAGGAGGTGGAGAGGAAAGGAAGAGAAGAACATGGTAGAGCAATGAGAATGTGGAAAGGAGAGCAGACGGGGCTAAGAGGTGGAAAAGAGAAAGGAAGACCAGTGGAGATGAGGAAATGAGAGAATGGCGTAGAAGAGGTGAAGGGGAGGAACAGTGAAAGAACAGAGGAATGGGAAGAAGAAAGATACCAAGAGTTGGAAGGAGCGGAGTGGAAGTGGGCACCAAGAACCTTGCTCCTAGGTAAGATTGTATGTTGGTGGAGAGACATCAGACAACACTGAAAGGCCAGACAGTCGGGGTTATCAATTATGAAAGGATTTGGGAGATTGATAATGTTGGGGTCCATCAGTGCTAGGAGAGTTTGACATCTGTCCCGCAATCACCCCCTCCCATTATCCTGTAAAGGGGCCTGTGCTAGTCGCAGAACGTGTACAAGTCCCTGGGGACCAACACAACATTCTGACAAAGCGAAAGACCCAACCAAGGCCAAGAAAGAGGTCCACAAGACTATAAATCCGAGGGAGTTTGTGTAACTATTTACCACCAAGAAAGCTGCCCTAACCTAAAGGAGAGAAGGAAGGACTGAACGGCATGGCCTTGGAGAAAGCTGGATTGAGTTGCGTAAATCATAAACTTATCCTGTCCTCAGACCTAGTCCCCTGTGTATTTTGGTGCTGAATAAATGTGAACATGAATCTATTTATGGTCCTGATTAGTGAGTTGATTCCCCTGCTTTGACGCATCAAAAACATTTATAATTAATTAAACACCATAAACATATTAAAGAAGTGTATTCAGTTTTTGCACTGTTAACCTGCACTTGACAGCTTATAGAAATGCACATTTCATTTTAAGTCTTGAGTTTTTGAGATGTGTCCTTTTGTACACGAACCATTCCTGTATACACAAGCAGTTCAGGAATGGTCTGTAGCAAAATAGAGACTAAAGTATAAAGTTTCCTTGGGTTTGACAGCTTCTATCAAATATTCATTGGGAATTATTCTGCCGCAACTAAAATTCAGGCAGATTTTACTAGGAAAAAAATAGCTTTATGAAAGGCCTGCGCATACCCCATCTGCACCCCGTCGAAATCGCGTAACCTGCTCGCAACAGCCAAATCACGGGAAACGGCCTGAGCGTAGCCTGTCCGTACCCCATTGAAATTGCATACCCCGCTCGCAACAGCCAAATCACGTGGAAAGGCCTGTGCGTACCCTGTCTGCACCCCATCGAAATCGCGTACCCCGATCGCAATTGCCAAACCATGTGGAAAGGCCAGCCCGTACCCTGTCCACAACCCATCGAAATCGGGTACTCTGCTCGCAACAGCCAAATCGCGTAGAAAGGCCCACGTGTACCCCAGTGAAATCGTGTACCCCGCTCGCTGCAGCCAAATTGTGAGGAAAGGCCTGCGCGTACCCCGTCACCATAACCCACAGTCAGCCCACACCACATGGATCTCCCCATCACCTGTGACCATAGCCCGCGGGCAGTCCACACCACACCACACCACATGGGACCCCCACCATCACCCGTGACCATACCCAGCAGGCAGTCTACCTGTGACCATATCCCGCAGGCAGCCCACACCACATGGGACTACCATCATCACCCGTGACAATACCCCGCAGGCAGCCCACACCACATGTGACCCCAACATCACCCGTGATCATACCCTGCAGGCAGCCCACACCACATGGGACCGCCACCATCACATGTGACCATTCCCCGCAGCAGCCCACACCACATGGACCCCCATCACCCGTGATCATACCCTGCAGGCAGCCCACCTGTGACTCTACCCTGCAGGCAGCCCACACTACATGGGACCCCCCTTCACCCGTGACCATACCCCGCAGGCAGCCCACACCACATGGGACCCCCACCATCACCATACCCTGCAGGCAGCCCACACCACAGTGGACCCTCACCATCACCCATGACCATACCCTGCAGCCAGCCCACACCACATGGGTCCTCCATCACCTGTGACCATACCCCGCAGGCAGCCCACACCACATGGGACCCCTACCATCACCCATGACCATACCCCGGAGGCAGCACAAACCACATGGGACACCCACCATCAACCGTAACCATACCCCGCAGGCAGCCCACACTACATGGGGACCCGATCACTTGTGACCATACCCTGCAGGCAGCCCACACCACATGGGACCCCCACCATCACCTGTGACCATACCCCACAGGCAGCCCACCTGTGACCATATCCCGCAGGCAGCCCACACCACATGGGACCCCCACCATCACCCGTGACCATACCCCGCAGGTAGCCCACACCACATGGTACCACCACCATCACTCGTGACATACCCCACAGCCAGCCAACACCACATGGGACCTCCCATCACCAACGACCATACCCCGTAGGCAGCCCACAACACATGGGACCCCACAATCACCCGTGACAATACCCCGCAGGCAGCCCACACCACATGGGACCCCAATCACCTTTGACCACACCCCGCAGGCAGCCCACACCACATGGGACCCCCCCATCACCTGTGACCATACCCCGCAGGCAGCCCACACCACATGGGACCCCCACCCACACCCGTGACCATACCCCACAGGCAGCCCACACCACATGGGACCCCCACCATCACCCATGACCATACCCTGCAGGCAGCCCACACTACATGGGACCCCCACCCTCACCCGTGACCATACCCCACAGGCAGCCCACACCACATGGCACCCCCACCATCACCCATGACATACCCCGCAGGCAGCCCATACCACATGGGACCCCCACCATCACCCGGGACCATACCCGCAACCAGCCCACCTGTGACCATATGCTTGCAGGGCCCGACTCATTACCCCCACCAGTGATGGCAACCTGCAGGCATGCCCCGACTCATGTCCCCCCACCCCCACCAATGATGGCAACTTGCAGGCAGGCTCCGACTCAATTCCCCCACCCCCACCAGTGACGGTAACCTGCAGGCAAGCCCTGACTCATGTCTCCCCACTCACACCAGTGCTGGCAACCTGCAGGCAGGCCACGACTCATGTCCCCCCAAACCCCCAACACATTGGCCTAACATGCAATCATGTTAGCATATGTCCACTAAAATGCGACCACACACTGCACCGCCACGGTGCACCCCAACACCCATCCATTGGTCCTGCACCCCAGTACATGCCCCATGGCATGGGAGTCACCAAATCACACATGCATGCATGCTTGCACACACATGAACAACATCGCGAACAGCAGGGACATGTAACAGTCAAGGAAGAATGAAACATGCACCAAACCATTGAAACCATTGAGAGCAGACACCACTTGGATTAGAAGTTATAAAAATGTATTAATGAGCATTGATAAAAGCCAGATTAAACCAGCAACAACACCATGAATGAAATCCAAAATAAAAATTAAAACAATAAACAATGGGATGGAAAAAATGAAGAACTCCAAAACTTTGGTCCATATCCATTCATGTCTCTCAAATTGCAAACACAAATCATATGAAAACCATTCCTCTATGGTGAAAAAATAAGTTAAAAAATCAAAAATCCAACGGTATACAAAGATCAGGGTCCATGATTGCAAAACTTCAACAAACATCCCTAAGAACTACATGATGCAATCACTATGTACAAGATGTGGAGCAAAGTCCATTAACTCCATAAGAAAAGGAAATAAACAAATGAAACCTACTCTTAAATAACTATATACAAAGGCAGCGGGCTAGTCCTACGACTCACCATTTCCCCTAAGAGCTTTGGCCAGGGCATCATCGAACTCTCCAGCAATTTCCCTGTGGTGGGCCTGTGCTCTCCCCTTGAGGGCATGTAGGGATTCTATCGTGCTCCTCTCAAACTCCCTGCGAGACTCCTCGAGGAACTCGGCCCGCCTCTGCGCCTGACGCAGGGTGTTTTCCGCACTGGTGATGGTGAGTTGTGCCCCCTGTGCCCGCTGCCGCTCTGATCTGCTGGCCTATTCGCACCAACATGGAAGACATCCTTGTGGTAAGGTCCACGTTTCCCTCCTGCCCGATGGCCGATACCTGCACCTCTGATGTTGAGAGCCCTGAGTCCTGTCACCTCCTACGTCGAGCCTGCTGCCGCTGAAAAGCCCGGTGCCTGTGCCTATGGGACAGCCTCTGGGATGATGAAAACCCCTGGGGCTGTTGTGCATGTGCCCTTCTGCATGCTGCCTGCTTCTCCACCATTGCTACATTTCCTGATGGATCTCTGTGGTGACCACCTCTGCTGTTCCTCCGTCTACTCCCGATCCTGGCAGGGATGTGGTCTCTAGCAGACTGGCCGCCGGGGTAGGGACCGGTACACCTGGGGCCCAGGTGGTATCTGGGCTGGAAGACGGCAGGGAGGACTGGCGCACAGAGGAAGAAGAGGAGGAGGGGGTCACAGCAGTGGTCAGCACACATAGGAATTTTGTGTCCAGGAATGGAGCTAGCCAGTTAATGAGGCGACAGACCTCATCGTGATGATGTGCAAGCCCCTGATTGGAAGCCTGCACATCATCACAAATTCTGGCTGTACGCCTCGCAATACCGGCTAGCAACGGTTCCACCTGTTCACAAACTGACTCATCCGCAGGTAGTGGAAGGTCAGTTTCTGTGGATACATCCACCACCTGCGGACAGGTACAGCATGGGGCATAGCCGCAGGTGCATACTGCTGCAGTCGCAGTACCAGGGACAGGATTAGGCATAGGCCCCTCCACGCAACCTGCACTGCCTCCGGCCCCTGACCCTGGACTGCAGCAGTCACATTAGCCCATGAGCTGGGCTGATGTGGCCTCCTCCTCCACCAGCACTAACCTGGATGACTCCCCACTGTCTTCCGCATTGGATGGCCCCTATGTGGCCTCACCTGTCCCTCTCACTGCCAAGGAGCCCATGACCAACTTCACCCTCTTGGGCTTACCCTCAGCAGCTTCGGCCATTGACTCAGACGCGGCACCAGTATCCTTGCTCCCAGAAGATGACAGTGCCTGGGAGGATGACTGGGCCTTGCGTCTACGCCCGGTGGAGGCATCCCTGCTGCCGGGCTCCACAGTGCCTCCTCCACCCTCTTCTTCCATCGTCGCTGTGGATAGGGAAACATAGAACACATATATCACGGTTCTAGACATATGTGTGTTTGGCACAATGCAAAAGTACATATTTGCCACTGTCAAAGGTCACAACCATCATCACTGTCCACTACACACAGGGAAGTGCCATTCACACACATGCAAAATCATGTCTGTCATTCACACCCTTGGTCAAGGCATTACCAGCACATCCAAATTGTGCATGCACCTCACACGCATCATGGCACATACACATCTCACTCACACACATCACCTGACAGTCATGAAGCAGTCCATGGATCCATCACGTCAGAGAGCACTTGCGGTGAAATTGGCAGCATGAGGCAATCACACATACAAAACCGAAGCGTCACAGACATCCTGGAGTGTTTGCCACTCACTTCTCATACACATACACATGGACACCATGCATGTCCATGATGTTGCCGAATGCATACATGTCACACCTCTGGTATGACACAATCCACACACAGGGAAGCCAATGTGCACGTTGTGACATGCATGCATGCATGCATCATGCATTTCCACACAGACACCATTGAAGGACTCACATGCATCAATGAACTCCCATGCAGCTGTGCCTGGGACATGCACAAGGACATCTGTACAGTAGGCATGCCAAACATAAGAGCAGGCTGCACACACCAACCACACGTCTACATGCACCTGCACTATGGTGGACAAGAACACATGGACACTTACCAGTCGACTCCGGATGGAGCTCCAACTCCAAGACCTGGGTGTGCACCGTTGGGTCGATGCGCTCCAGGACCCTCTTCATCAGTGGTCAACCGGCCCTGTGCCACACTCGGAACAGCCCCATGCTTGAGGAGGCACCGGGCCTTGTTGAGGGTCCTGAACCTGTACTCCTCCCAGCGCTTATGGACATGTCGGTAGTCGTGAGGTGCACCCCCTCCCCATTGATGGCACCCACAATGTCCACCCAATTCTTCCTCCGTCCTTCCTTGATGACTTGCGATGGTCCATGGAAGAGGGCATCATAATACCCAAGGACTTGCTTCACCAGGATGTCCACTTCTTTGGCACTAAAGCTGACATCCCTCTTCCTTGCTGCCGGGGGGTTGCCACTTGCCTCCGATGGTGTGGTGTCAGATATGCTGGGTGCCACAGCATACTGCGGGATGTTTCTTCATCACACATGGGCTACCATGGGGTCGTGACCATGGGGTCGTGTACACGGTTTTTGTTTTTCGGGTGCCTGAGTGTTGTGTGACATGTCTATTTTCCACTAGGGGTCACACTGAACCTTGCTGGGGTACCCAGGTATGTTTAACATCACATACCCTGCCCACTCACTCCAATTGCCCAGGTCAATTGTCTGCTGCACCCCCGATTGCACAATTCCATCTGTGCCATGACTGGGAGGGCAAAAAGTGGGAAGGGATGCAAAGGTGGCTGAGGGGGCTGAGGTGCTGGAGCTTGCAGAGGTAGCCAAGGGGGCTGAGGTGCTGGACCTGGCAGAGGTAGTCAAGGGGGCCGAGGTGCTGGAGCTGGTAGAGGTGACTGAGGGATCGGGGGTTCCCAGGTCCATGCAGGGAGGGACATGACCCCTCTCAACAGGGTCCGGTAGCTGTAGGGGCAGCTGCAGCACCGGCCACCCAGGCTCAGGGTCCTCCTGCCATGCCTGAAGTGGTACCAGCCCAGGGAGACCAAGGGGCACATGTCCATGTTCCAAAGGCCAAGAGGCTTGTGCTGCAGGGACCTGCTACCAATGCCAGCAGTTCCATCTGCTGGCCTGACCAGCCAGGGTCCGGTAGCTGCAGGGGCAGCTGCAGCACCAGCCACCCGGGCTCAGGGTCCTCCTGCCATGCCTGTAGTGGCCCTAGCCCAGGGAGACCAAGGGGCACATGTCCATGTTCCAAAGGCCAAGAGGCGTGTGCTGCAGGGATTTGCCACCAGCACACAGGTACACATGACTGCAGGGCCACCTCCACTCACAGCATCAGTGGCTGATACCTCAACCCCGGCCCCAGTGCTCCAGCCCCTACTGATCCAAGTGGTCCTAGCCACACAGGAACTGCACAACCCTGCAGGAAGGGTAAATGGGCAGTAGGCAAACAGGCTCAGTCCTGAGTCACGGCACAGGGCACTCGTATGATGAGGAATAGGAGATTCAGTGATGCGGATATCCAGATCCTGTTGGACTACATGCAGGAACACGAGGCTGACATGCTTGTGCGGGCAGGTAGCACACATAAGCATGCCCAGCGTATGGCCCACTAGCATTGTGTCGCTGATCGAATCAGCGCCCTGGGTATTGACAGGCGCACAGCTTCTGAGGCAGTGAAGCACTGGAATGGCCTCTGGCGCTGAGCCAAAGATAAGCTGGGTGCCAACTACTCCTCCACTCTGGTGACTCGAGGTGGACCAGCAGTGGAGGAAGAAGTACTCACTCCACAGGAGGACATCGCTAGTCAGATAATTGATACAGAGCTCATCCAGGGCGTGGGGGACCTTCCAAATTATGATGCAATGTCTAGTGAGTGGTGATGGTTGTGTGTCAAGGACATGTGTATGTTGCGTCATGGACGTGTGTTGATTGTTTGCCAGTTTTGCATGCATTCACACCATGGTTGTACCATGTCATGGTGGTCTGACACATAATTGTTGGCCTGCAGCCTACACCTGCACAATGTGCTGCACTCCCTGACAATGGACATCTGCACACCTGCTCAATCCTCCAGTTACACCATCTGTCCGGGACCTCTTGGTCCTCTTCCTGATAAAACCCGTGATGTCTGATGGGCTGTGACCGGTGGACAGTCATAATATCGAAAAAAAAATGTCGACAGACAAAAATGTCGTCAAAAAAATGTCGAAAAAAAAATGTCGACTTTCGTTTTTTTTAATTATATATTTATTTAAGGGGTTCGGGAGTTAAAAAAAAGGGAAAAATTAAAAAAAAATTAAAAAAGGGGGGATGGGGGGGAACCCCCCCATTAAAAAAAAAAAAATGCATTGAAAAAAAAAGTCGACATTTTTTTTTTCGACATTTTTTTTTCGACATTTTTACTGTCGACATTTTTGTTGTCGACATTATGACTATAAACCGCTGTGACCATATGCCACTTAACATTGTCCCTCTCTCTGCTCATCTCTGATGTCTCTGAATGTTCCCCCTGCCAGTGATACCTCCGCTGGGGGAGCCTCCCTTTTCCCACCTTCTCACAGCAACCCACAGTCTCCAGGGGACTGGTCATACATGTGGTGTGGTACTGAAAAGTCCTCTAGCAAAATATATGTGTTCCTACTCGCTGTGCTTGACAACTCATCCTGAGCTGGACTGGGTGGGTTGTTCTTTTGTCTTGGGGGCAGGTGTTGTATCTCCATAGGACTGCGATATTGGCATTGGGTCACAGAGGGTACGGCTGTTGATTTCCTTCACGGTGCAATGTCCACAGGGACATTTGGGAGCTGTGGACACAGTTACTTCGAATCCATCTTCCACATTGGCTTACCTATCATGGACTGTGATCATGCCTTCACTGTTCATTCAGGTTCAATCACTTCTCACATTGCAATCAGTTGGTTGTGAGGGTCTCTCTTTGGCAGTGGCCTCCCTCTGGTATGGGCTCTGTGCCTGAATTGGACAGGAGGTGATCCTTATCCAGGTTAGGTGACACTTATGGTGATTGGACATGTGTTGTGCTTTCACTACTCCTCACCCATGCTGACGTCCATGATAAATGATGGAATGCACTAGTCACCTGCCCAAACTCTGTCCTCAGGCACAGGCCTCTGAGCCATCAGCTTTACATGTGCACTGCATCAATGCCATACACCACACTCTGGGGAGGTTGGCTGTACACCTACAACCCTCATTACGCTATTGACACATGTTGTATGCACTTCCACCTGGCTGCTACATTCCCATGGGGTGTCAGTGTGTTGGTTTTTGATTTGTGTGACGTTCACCTGTGGTGCATGGGCCACTCACACTTACATCCACTGGATCACATTCAACGTGCATTTTGACTTGACTGGTGTCGATGTGACATGGACTTATGGGACGTGTTTGTCCACATTCAACATTTCACTACAGCCTTGCATCTTGCCAAATTGTGGGACTTGTGTGCATGGAGTTTTTGTGTTACTTGTCATGTCACATCCCTCATTCAGGCCTCTGTGACAGTAGTATGCATGTTACATCTGATGCATTTAGCAGATCAAGGCATGGCTATGCTACGTGGCATATGTGTGTTCACATCATGGATGTTTGTGTATGGACTATGCCATTCAGGTGCTCCATGGTTGGAGAAGGTGCTGGGCACCATGCACCAAATGTGTGTTTGCCCTTCGCACACATGTCCATGTCTTCTTTCATGCTGTCCATCACTTGCATTGATACTGCGTAAGTGTGTGAGATTGTGACAGGGCAGGCTGATGTCTTTCTTCTCGACATTGTGGTGGCTATGTGTATGGTCTACACTATTTCCATGACTAATCATGTGTTTTTCTGTCTATGTGCAGGTGATGAGGCAGAGGAGGAGGAGGAAGTGGAGGAGGTACAGTATAGTGAGCCATGACCAACCACCAGTGGAGGATGTGGGATGGTAGCCCATGACAATTCACTGGTTTTTCAAGCCATCCTGGACCTGACTCAGTCTGAGCCAGCCTCTGAAGAGGCCTATGGCTCTGTTGGTGAAACAGACATGTATGCCTCTGTGATGTCACAAGTGAGTGCATGGAGTGTGGATCCTGTTGCATCCCAAGCATTTGAAGGGGGTGGGGGGGACCCCCTCACAGGGCCATTCAGTGTTGGTGCATCCGTCTGTGGTGGTTACAGCTGCAGGGCCACACTCCACAGTCTTGACTCCTGGGCCAGCTTATCAGGGGAGGGATGCAGTCCTGCAGCCACAGGCAGTACCGTCACATGAAGGGCCAGGTACCCTTGGCCAGGGCAGGTGCGGTGTCTGCCAACACGGTGGCCGTGCATTGACTGACTTTACTGTGTGCGAGCAGTTCATGTATGCTGTTGCACAACAACAGGCTGCTTCACAGGAAATGTTTGCTCAGGGCATGGATAGGGTGGCCAATTTCATGATCCGCCTGGCTAGACAGGTGGAGCACCATCAGCAGGCATTGCGGTCCACATGCCGTTCACACAGGCCGAACATGCTGGCCAGCAACAGGAGCCGATGGGCAGACCTGAGGGATCTGTGTGCATCCTTGGCTGCAGAGGGTCGGGCCCACATGGAAGCCCTGAGGTTGGAGTATAGGTCCCTCAGGACAACACTGAACAGCAGTTGCAACTGATGACTCATGCCATTATGGAGGAACTGCTTGCATCCTGTGAGGTGTTGCATGGAGACCTCCGAGCCATCAGGTTGCATCTGCAGGCTTCTCAGTCCTGCATGACTAGACCAGGGCCATACGTGGTGTAGCTCCCGTGCCACTTCCACATTCAGATGCACCACCAGAGTATGACGACAGCAACGACAGGTCTCCTGATAGCTGTGCAGCCCATTAACCCATGGAGGTTTTCTTTTCACACATCATTCACACATGTGGGTGTTGGTGTGCACCCTGCACCTCCTCCCTCCTGGGTGCCCCCCGCCCCAAGTCACACATGGGCAATTTTGATTTTACTCTTTTTTTATCTTATTTTTCTTTTTGTATCTATTGTGCATTTATGTGACAGTGTGTTGCTTTGTGTGGCATCCAAAGGCATCCACTGTGGTTTCCAGCTGGACCCATGCAGGCTTGTCTCTTGTCTCATGTTGGTACACTCCTTGTTTGTGGCTTGGGGTCCAGACACACATACACCTACTGCTTCTCCTTTCCATGGGCTTGCAAGGAGTGCATCGTGTGAAAGTAACTTACACATTGGCAATGGGCTTCCATGATATCTGTGGGCAGTCTCAAGTCCAACATGTGTGTACACCCCTAGTGGGAATCATGATTGTTTTTCCCTTTTGGTTTGTGCATTTAGTCCCATACTTTGTTGGTGTGGTAACTTCATTTATTTGCTTTTCTGTCTTCCTTTGTGGTAGCCTTATGGCTGTATGCAATTTGATGATCCCTTTGGTTGTCTGGGACACATGTATGTCGAAAGGTGACATGCGCAAGTCGCTGCACATTGTAGCACGAGCGAAGTTGTGTCTGGTCACGGGAGGAGGGCTTCACTGTTGGGTGCTGCGTGTCTGCTATGTTGTACTGGCCAAATGTTCCTGTGCACATTGTTGGGTTTAGTTGACATGGTTGGTTGATTCATGGACTTCGTCCATTGATAGTTGATCACTTTGTGACAGTGGTATGTGTTGGCCATTTGTTTCTCTGCTTGGGAATTGCATGCCATGGAACATTATGTGGGTCAGGTGACATGAATTGTGTGGGGGTTTGAGTGACATATCAGCATTTACATGGTGGCTTTGGCATGGTGGTGGTTGGAAGCTCCTTCTTCCATAAGTCCCTTTTGTACACAATGTGGCACTTCCAAGGCCACATTCTCATGGTGGTAAGGCTTGGACAGATGTTTGTCCCTTTGTCATCATCAGTCAAGAGAGCCAGAGCAGGTGGGGCTAGCTTCCCATACATAGCTGCACTACATTGGAATGCCCTACCACCACCCCTTCGAGCAGAAGTCTCTCACCTAGCATTCTGAGAAGCGATGAAAACCATGCTCAACTAAACCATGCTGTCACACCTTGGGGAAGATGGCGAGTTTGGAATCATTGGCGCCGCCATTGAATGTTCCTTCACGTTTTTTCCCTGAACGACCTGTGTTGGTCTAGCCTTTTTGCTTTGTGCACGTAACCGGTAGCACTTATTCCACTGCTTCCGGTTTACGGACGCGTTGCAACATATCCTTGGTTTCGCCTTGGTTGCTAACGCTCTGTGTTCTTGCCTTCCGTGCGTTTTTCTGCTTCTCTGCTTTCTCTCTCTTAGTGAAACCCCTCTCGGCTTCTGCCTTCCCTTCCGCCCTCTCGCTCTTTCTTTCCTTTCTTCCCCCTTTTGCTTGGCATTCCCCCCTTTTTACTTTCACTTCGGACTTCTGTCCGTCTCCTTTCGTTCCTTAGCTCTTGGCTCCTTCTACTCCTTGCTCTCTCACTTGCTTCCCCTTCTGGTTTCCCTTTTGTCCAGTTGCTTACCTGTGTACCGGACCCCGGCTTGCTTATTGGACTGCCTCTGCCTCCCAAACTGTGCCTGCTTACTTACCTGTGAACCGGATCCCTGCTTGCTTACAGGACTGCCTCTGCCTCCCGAACTGCGCCTGCTTGCTTACTTGTGTACCGGTCCCCTGCTTGCTTACTGGACTGCCTCTGCCATTCGAACTGTTCCTTCTTGGTTGCTCTCTTGCGAACCGTCCCCTTGCCAGCCACTGGATCTCCTTCTATCTAATCTGTTATTGTCCTGCGTTTCCGAGGACCCCAGACCGTTCTACTTCAGCCTGAGGAAATCACATAGGGGTTTTTGGTGCCATTGGCTTTTTCCCCTTATTTGACGGTCACGGAGGATCGTCCACCACCCCACCTATAAGGTGGCACTGTGGCGTCCTTCCGTGGTCGTCCTTATCTGTATAAAAAAAGGAGAGACCCGGTAACAAGGAGAAAAGGAAACCCAGTAGAAAAAACAAAGGTGAGGAGGAAGGGGAGGGATTTGAGACGGAGTCCTCCTTTGAGGAAGAGGACATAGCTGACCCTTGTGACACATTCTTGCACCCTACCTTCACTGGAATGCATCAATGTGCCCTAAACATAAACTCATTTATGATGACTATGTAACAAACTCTGTGTAAGAAATTCTCAATGTACAACAAATTCAACATGTACCCGTTATATGATTATTTGTAACCTGCCTCCATGACATGTAACCTTGTAACCTTATGTATGTAACCAAGTCTGCCACAAGTAACAGTGCCACGATGCCTTTGGGTTGTATGTGCGCTATACAAATGTAATAAATAAATAAATCATCGATTGTGGCCTGGCATGTGCCTGGGCTGTGTGCACTCTGCAGGGGTTCCATTTTAAGTGAAAAATTGTGCCACAAGCTGGGTACAGGCAGCCTCGCCATCCTTTCCCTTCCAATGCGCAGCGGCCATTGTTAGGGAGAATTCTCTTATAAGGCTAATTTCCCAAACCTAGTGAGTCCCCCAGCAGCTTTGCTGGATTTTTGGGGTTTGTTTTTTTCTCCTGCTAAGAGTGAGACTCTTTTCCTCCCACTCTTAGGCATGATTTGAGGTATGTATTTGACTTATTGTGTGCTTATGGGCTATGGGGTCTTTTACTCCATAGGGTATCATCTGTTTTAGCGTATGTGTTACACAGCACCCTCAGTGCAGTAACACGGGGGTGTCATAGTGAACCCCAAACATAGACTCCATACCTTGGGACTGACTACTGTATCCCAGGGCATGTAAAGTCACCATTGACTTTACGAGTCCAAAATTGTGAACAGAACCAGTACAAACCATCATATTGTGAAAGTACTGGAAGGGGTTAATTCGATTGCCCCTAGGTCTGTTTCCAAGGGGGCACTGTCCAGTCCCCCCTTGTTGAGTTTCTGGCTGGTGGCAGTGGTTACCACGTGAAATATTCCACCGGAATATTTCCTATGGGATTTTCCCATTGATTTTAAACGCATCACTTTTTGGTGCAATGTTAAAGATACCGCCAGTTTATTTATTTAATATAAAATCACCGGTTGGGTCTTTTCGCCAGAACTCTTTTCTAAAATGGCGTTTGTGTCCGTCTCTGTAACTCCAACCAAGGTTGGGCCCTTTGTTCCTCTTTTTGGCGGGCTTCTCCACAGAAGCCCTCCAACTGGTGCCACTCTGTCTGGGTTCCACAGGATGTGTGGGTGGGGAATTGGCACCATGGACTGCGTTGCCTTAGCAACTCAAGTCACACTCTGTTCTGATTGGCACAGTGGTGAGCCGCCGGCTCACCACTTAGCAGGTATGAGTGACAGCTAGGCTGTTGAATGGGGTTTTTTCTGCATAAAAGCAGGGCCTTTGGGACTGGAACTTCAGAAGTCGCCACAGGACCTAAGAAATCCGAAGAGGGGAGAAGCTGAGCCATCCGCAACGACGACACCACCGGTGGAGCCCTGCTGCAACGACCTCACCACTTTCCCGACGACAAGAGAAGATCTTCTGCTGTAAGAGTCTTATCCCTTTGAGCTGGTGGGGACAACCAGTTCGCCATTCGCCTTCCAGGACATCCCTTGGTCGAATCGCCCGTGCCAAGCACCCCGGCGGCCGGATAGCCAAGCATCACCACTGTGACCGTGAATAAAAGGAACGCACCTTTTAACCGACAAACTCTGCGGCTGGACTCTTCCCTGGGCAGTGCAACGACTCCAAGTTTCCTCCTCGACAAGATCTTCTCTTCCCCTGGTCGAAACCATGAACTGCACCCGCTGCCAGGAACAACTGCCACCGCTGGAGCTTTCTCACTCTTTAAGGTACTGTGTTCCGCCTGGCCTCCCTTTCTGCGGATTGCTAAAGGTGACCCTTAAATCCTTGGCTTTCCAACTGGGTTGGCCCCAGACCTTCTAACTTAATCTTTCACATCAAACCAACCTCCTTTGAACATTTCTGCAAATACTTCAGTGCTTTTCAAACTGTGTGATCTTGGGCACATTTCTCCTTGCTCCATTTAAAGTGGGGTTTATAAGGAAGGGAAAGGGGGGATCCTCTTTGTATTTTATAGAGGGGCCTGAGTCTGGAGGACGAATTTACACTGCAAAGAGAGGGGGTTGGACTCTGGCTGCCTCTTCCTCTGAGACACTAACAGGTGTCGCGCTAGCATACATGAGACCAAGTCTACGCTAGTAAGACTTGTGATTTTTTGTAATAGAACCCAACAACAATTTTTCACGGGTGCTTAAGAATTTTTATTTGGGACACACCCCAAAAGATTTTTTTAAAAAAACACATAGACAAGCTAAAAGTCCATTGTCACAAATTGTATTTTCATTATATTGTATCGCATATAATGTCAACAACACTTAGTCATTAATACAACAAGGTTATGAAATGCAATATTATTGTTCATGCACTGAGAAGGAGTCGACACTTAGATGTGTTTCCAGCTATATAACAACGCAGATGTAGATGGTGGGTTGTTCTATAGCTTTCCTCAGGACTGTGAAATCTGGTAGTCTTGTGTGTGTTTCTCTGACCAAGCTGTCTTCAACAGTATTTTGTCTCAGGGCAGGATGGTGCGTGGGGAATGGCGAATCCGAGTATGCCAGACCCGGTGGTGATTGTTCTCTGGAGTTGCAGGAAAGGTATCCGCTTCTCGTACTGGGGAGAGCTCCTGAAGTGAGCCGTGTCGCTGACCGTGGGCCTGGCCTATGAACTTTGGCTCTACAGTAGACTCTGCCTTCACTAACTTGCTGTGGTCTTAGAAAAGTGTTTGAACTGTTTTATTTTCATGACCTGCCTTTTTCTCTCCCTTTAACCTAATTATTTGAGAACCATCTAAGTTACGCGCTCACAGCTGTTTTTACAAATAGTGGTGTTTTGACCTACCTAGACTTGTCTAATAATTATTAAGGGAGGTGTGTATACTTTTCTGATTGTGTTTGGACTTGCTTTGATCTATAGTGCTTAGTGTATTTCCTAAAGTGTATTTTAAATAAATAATTATATACTTTTGATTCCAAGCTCTGGTCAGTGTTTGCTTGCTCTACTGTGTTTTTAGCCCTACTGTGTATCCTCTGTATATTGCCCTACTCATCTTGAGAGAAGTCTGACTGCTCGGCCACAGCTACCAGGTAAATCTGGGTGGTGCAGACTGCTACCAATTGGGTTTACTGCTTACTCCTGTAGTCTTAATCCTCTTGCAGTGTTCCCCAAGGGAACTGCACAGGATTCTGCCTAACACCCATGCATGTGGTCGGCGATGTGGGGGCCCCACCATGTCCAACGGTATGCCACGCTGTGTTGCAACATTGTGCAGGACACATGCTGCCACTATGATCCTGCACACTACTGGTGGTGCATACAGTAGCTGTCCACCAGAGTGATCAAGGGAACGAAAGCATGACTTTAGCACTCCGAATGTGCACTCCACTATGGCCCTAGTTGCAATGTGAGCTGCGTTGTAACTTACCTGGGGTGGTGGGGTTCCATATTGACGTCATCATGTAGCTGCTCAGAGGGTAGATACTGTCCCCTGTGGAGGTGAGATGGGTTGTCAGTGATGTGGTTTAGTCTGTGTGAGACATGCATGCAATTGGCGGGACATTTGTACTCACCAATGAGCCATGTGTTGCCATGCCTCCCAGCTTCCATGGCCAGGTGTAGGGGTGACATTCTGTAGATTAAACTATTGTGGGTGGACCTGGATAATAAGCATATACAGAGGTGAAGATTCCCTTGGCATCACATACAATCTGCACGTTGATGGAATGCCAGTGCTTACGATTGAGATAGATGTGCTCTGTGGCCCTAGGTGGACGTAGGGCCACAATGGTGCAGTCAATAGCACCAAGCACTTTATGGAAGTGTGCCACCCTATAGAAGTCCTGGACCACGGCCTGCCTTTCTGTGGGTGTTCTAGGCATGTATATGGGCCTGCGGACTGAGGGGCATGTAGTCATGATTGCCAACATCTGGTGTAGGCATCGTGACTGTGTGGCCTGCGAAACACCCCGACTACGGCAGTTGTCCGCTGAAATGATCCAGTGCCCCAAAAATGCAGTACATTGAGTACATTTTCAAGGGGCTCAGTGCTTGGGAGCACAGGGTGGGTGATGTGAGGTCATCTTCCCACTCCCTGACCAGGTCTAAAATGATATGAGGTGGAAACCTAAACCTGCCATAGACCTGGTCATCAGGCATCCCAAAAAGGCTGGTCCTGGGTAAGAAAATTCGGGCACTGGCTATCCTCCTCCTGCGGTGTCCCACGATCACTGCTGCGAGGAATGGTACATTCTTCGTAGCTGTATGCACGCGTTTAATTTTTGCTTGCACTTTTATGCATTGGTTTTGGTAAGCGGTGACGCTTACACCTGCTTTCGCGTGGTGTACGTGTTTCAGGGTTTGCGCGTCTTTTGCCGCACGTAGGTGGGCCCTGTTCGATTCCATGAATACGTGTTGTTGGCGCGCGTGTGGGCGTTGCAAGTATTTTCCTGTGGTACTTTTCCCCCTAATGCCCACATTTACGCTTGTTGTTCCCCATTCCACGTGTTCCGCCCCCTTTTTAGGTGTGTGCGCTGGACGGTGTGCGCCTTCACTGGGCGTCTCACGCAAGGCATTCGTGGTGTCGCAGTGATGTGTTGGACCCACGCGGATTGTACGCAGGACTCTGGTAAGGCACGCGCAATGTGTTCCATGAATCGTAAACGGGCGCTTCGTGCAAAACGCAAGCGCCTCGTTTTCAGCACAGATTTATTCCATGAATCAGGCCCTTAATGGCCAAACCTTAACTTCATTACTTTTGCTAAAAGATGTACCTGCAAATAAGGAGGCCTGCAAGCACTTCCGTTATCTGAAGGGCACAGAACAAACATACAACATTAAAAGACCATAAGAATTTGGTTCCTGAAATATTCTGAAGTGTGGAAAACTGCGACGCTGGATGATGGACTTTCCAGGATTCAATTATACTATCACTTTTTGACAGTTAAAAATATGAAGGCAACAGCACCTTTAGGCCAGAATCAGATACTAGCCTATTACTAACCAATGCTATCACCAATATAACTGAATTCTTTAAGGCAGCAGCAGGGATGGACTGGGACAAGAAATAGACTGGGACACCCAAAAAAAGTGGCCCACCCCTCGCCTCACGACCCTTGACCTCTGATGACATCACTTCCAGTGATGTCATTTGACCCCACCCCAAAGTGACATCCCGGGAAGCAATGAAACACGATGAAAAATATGGTTATGATTTCATTAATGTGATATACATTTCATACAAGAATGGATCACCATATGTATCATTAATATCTGTGTTTATAGATCCATATTGTCAAATTACTGTGAATGCACGCACGCCTCCAAGGCCAAATGATTATTGTATAGCACTTACGCTTAAGCTCTTTTTTATAGAACAAATATGCACACAATATCACCCAAGCTGTGTTGGTGCTCATTTATCGACATAAGAAGGATGAAAGGCTGAGATGGCCTTGCTGGGATTCGAAGCTGCAGATCACACACACACATTGCAGCAGAGAGCACTCAACCCACTGCATGCAAATCAATCATCAAAGCAAGGTAACATCTTGCTTTGAATATGTTACCTTGTATTGATGAATGATGCCGTTGCAGGTGTTTTTGGCTTTTGTTAAAAAAAAAAATTCAAGATTTTTTTTTCTCCAAACAGGCCCGGAGTGGCCAGAAACCGTCCCCCACCCGCGGGGACAATTTCGCCCCGAGGGCCCAATCCGACCCAGGCCAATTGAAAAAAGCTGGCGTTACTTGAAGGCGTCTAGTGAACACGCAAAGAAGGGCTCCCACTCCTGAAATGACCAGGCTTTTTATTCTCCATCAGGTCTGGCTCTGGATTAACTATTCCTCATAAATCGCCGGGGTTAGTCTTCGCTACATCTCTTAGGATGTTTCCTTCTTGCTACTCGGAGACTGGTTCTCAAAACCTCTGTAAATTGGTTTCCGTTACAGTTCCTGAGGGCCAGGTCTCATTCCTATTCGCTTGCCTTTTCACCTGTCTTTTAAGTTTTTAGTAGGCAGGAGATATATATGTGTTGGTCTTTTCCTCCTTTGTTGTGCTTGCAATTCTAAAACTCAACTTTTTTTCCTCGTACTAACTATAGTTCTCATTAATCTCTTGCTATGTGTCCTAATCTCTTTGCCGTTGTGACTACAAAGCCCAAGTGTCCATGTTCACACGCTCTTAGGACATTGTCTGCAACTGTTCCAAGTCTCCCTTTGCTGTAACCGCTGTTCCCAACAGTTCATATCCTTTCGGGATTTAGTTGCTCAACATGCAATTGATTCTCTCAAGACTTTGTTAAAATTCCAGTTCCCACAATACATTTATCTTCATTCCCCACCTCTTGATCTTTTTCTCTTTTTTGCATTTGTTATGCTGTCTGTGACTTAGTCACTCTGGGAAGCATCTATGCATGTCACTCCTTTTCATCTTTGCTATTATAATTTGTGTTTCATCTTGACACCCATGTTTGTGTCAAGGTTTTCTTTGTTTTCGGTAATCCTATTTTCCTTAAAGTTATATTATAATAATATATTTCTCCCAATAACTATGCTTCTCCTGATCTCACTGCCTTCCTCCCCCTATCTTGAGACCTGTTTCGTGCGTTCCTATTCAGAGGCACACTGCTCCTCATCCTCGCTCTTCAACCAGGTCATCTCCTCCTTACATCTTCTACATTTCACACCGTTTCACTTCCTGACGTTTTCCTCCTTAAGGCCCATCAGTACAACTTGCCAATTCCCCCTGCAAAGGGTTCCCTCAGTGTTCCTTTCCTTGTGCTAGGACCACCTTCATCTCCTGGCCCCTCCTACCTCCGCTCTCTGTGGTCCGCATCAGTTAATACTCTAAGGATAAGTGCTCAGTCTCTTCTTATTTCTGCGTGAACTTTGCATGTCTCACTTTTCAACTTCTTGTCTGTACCAGGTCCTTGCTCTGGTGCTTCACAGCACCACCTCCCCAGTCCTCCTGGTTCAGTGTCTTTTCTCCACCTCTGATGGTCTTTTTTCTATGTCTTCTCAAACTGGTGGCTTAACAGTCTGAGCATGTGAGTGTTTGCTCCTCTGCCATCTGCACTATCATAGTCTAGAGACTGACCTTTTATCACAGGCTCACACCAGGTAAGTCACTCCAAAATTCTTTCTATGGGCTGCCCCTCCCAGTATCTCCAGCCTTCTTGTCTCAGCCTGCCTTGCTCCGGTTCTGTGCATCTGCTCCCTGGACACCACCTTCCTCTGCTTCAGCTCCTTCCATACCTTCTTCAAGGGTGACATACCTTTTCTCTCTCTGCGCCTCCATGATAATGTACTGTTGATGGACAAGTAGATATACCTTCCTAGACAAGCTCATCAAAATCCAGTATTGCACCGGCTCATTGTTGTCTCTGTGCTAGGAAGCAGTTATAGTTCTTTGCAAGCAGGGTCGGACGGCGTTAAACTCTCTCGGGCACCAATTAAAAAGTAGCCCACTATTGCAAATGGCAATTCATTCCATTTGTGACAGACTGTTTGAGTAGTACCCAAGGGAGAATTTTTTTGATAAAATGTGAGGCAAATTGTGCATTTTAAAGAAAATGCGTTCAGCAACATGGTTCAAAACTACTAGCTGTATATTGAAGTAACTTTTCAAACTGGCCAACATTGGCCAAAAAAGTGCCCCTCTTTGACCCAAAAAACTGGCCCACACCAGCGTTTTGCATTTTTGTTAAATGCATTGCCCTTTCGGCCAGTCTGAGCCTGTTTGCCCTCTCTGCCCTGAAAGTTAAGTGTTGAGAAGCTGGAAGCTTTGAAAGGACTTTTTATGCTTACAACTGGCATGTGAATAGAGGGAGAGACGCGCTTTAATAGCAATATCGAGAGTTACTGCTATAGAATACAGCCAAGCTTGCTCATGGAGCCGAGGGCTTGCCTGTGCGTGGGTAGGATGAGAAACCGATGTGTGTGCGCGCGATGGTAAAGCACCTCTGGAAAGACTGCAGCTGGTTGCAGAATGTGATGAAGGGCGGTCACTCACAATATGGTGACCAATTATTTACTTGGATGCTAAACCTGATTTAAGGTGTATGGATTGTGTGGCAATGAGCATGGTCATTTGTGTGTACCGCCTTCTGAATATTTCTGTTGGAGATCGATTACCTACTGAGTAAAGCTCCTATGAGTGACCTAAGAAAAGGCACAGATGTTGTGCCCTGTCACGTGGGATCACTGCTCTGATGAGCTCCTGCCTGTTCTCCATGGAAATCTGAGAAGGACATGGCATTTGCTTCTGCTATGGGATACCTTGACGACTGAAAAGGTCCTAGGATGCTCGTGGTACCTTCTAGATGTGTTGTAAAGTGCTTCTGATTGCTGGAAGCAAACAGCCAAATATAAAACATTCCATACTGGCATCCGGAGTGGAGCTTTAGAAACCTATCAACCAACCAAGAGCCATGGTTTCTAGGAAAAATTTGCTGCTGTGACTGCGTGTCCTGCTGGTTCACAGCATTCAACATGCTACTGCCAGGCTCAGACTGGCCTATTGGGCAATAGGGCAATGCCTGAACCAAAAATGCTAGTGTGGGCCAGTTGTTTTGATCAAAGTGAGCCACTTTTATGGCCATTGTGGGTCAGTTTGATGAGTTACTTCACTATGGCCATTGTTGCTCAAAAAATATTCTTTAAATGTCACTATTTCCATCATATTTTATCAAAAAACTCCCCTTTGGGTGCTATTCAGTATGTCACATTAAGAATTAATTTCCATTTGCAACTATGGGCCACTTTTTCATTGGTGCCCAAGACAATGGGCCTCATTCCGAGTTGGGCTGTAAGGGTTAACGGTCACCGGTAAGGAGACCGGTGCCGTTAAACCCTTACCGCCCAATTCTGAGGTCCCTTAGCGGGACCCGCAAAGGACGTGTGGTCTGACCACACGTCCTTTGCGGGTCCCGCTAAGGGACCAGGGCGCTAATAACGGACCGGCTATTTGCGGGCCCATATTTAGCGCCTTCCCCATTCCCATTGAGCCCTATGGGGGCTGAAATGGGAATGGGGAATGGTCTACAGAATGGGGACTTACCGGGTCCTGCAAGGTCGGAATGACCCAGTAAGTCCCCATTCTGCCAGACTGGACCCGGACCCGGCTAATAGCGCCATGGCTACCTCCAAACTCGGAATGAGGCCCAAAGTTATGCCCCAGTCGGACCCTGGCTACTACCCCCTTCCTTTTGCTTCCTGCTCATCTTCTGCGTTCTTAATTTCTTTCCTGCTGTCTGCGCAGACTTGCTACTGCCTTTCATCAATGGGCTTCCTGCTTCCGTGTGTTCAGCAGTTGTTAAAGCAGCTTTTGTTCCACTCTCTGAGGAGGCTACAACCACTAACCCTCCCGGGGAAAAATAACACACCTGACAAGAAAGGGAAGTCAAACCTCTCTTAGTGTCTGTAATGTAATCAAAATGGAGGCTTAACTCTCAGGTAGGGGTAGTAAAAAGGTACACACACCTCTTTAGAAAATACACAACACTAATATACTGAAAAATATATACTTCAATAAAGTCATACATATAAATCTATAAGTTCAAATAAGAAATGTAGGCATCCGTACAATTAAAAAAACTATAATGGTGCTACAAGGACTCCCCTAACTCAGTCGTCTATCTGTGGGCCTAGTAGCAGTGGTGAGCACCCATCATAAAATAACTTGCGTGTGGCCTGAACCAGGGAACCCTAAAACCTAACAAATAGGTTATACCCTTATTGGCCTGCACAGTTCATTACAGTGTCCTAAAGACATCCCCTAACCTAGCATATATGGAAGGACCTATATTTGATTGTCCACACCTTACACATATAGTAGGCTATGGGAAGAAAGGGGAAACCGTTTCACCAACAGAAAAATAGGTGGACCCTTAAGGCCTAGAACATGAATCCTCAATCATTTAGACTCACAGGGCATTCTATAAGTATTAACACATAGTCACATATAGTAACACAGTGTGGTCACAGAGAAAATGAAACTGTTGTAAACCATAGCCAAAGGCTTCCAAGAATCAACTGAATATTTTAGCAACAGATACCTTCCTTGATCATTTCAAGGGAGTAATATACACATTGTTACCAGAAATAGTCACAGTATTGCAGTTACATTTGCCATGAAGGAAACACATGGTATGAGTTTAAAAATGGATGTAAAATCAAAAGTAAGTGCAAAACACAGTCCAGAAGATCTCTGATTCTCTATGGAATCCTGGACAAATATACAAAGACAAGCAAGTACTCCAGAGTCAATTTCATAATGTTCCAGGTAAGGTCAAAGTTCTGTAGGAATGAATGGGAAAAGTTAAAGGACCTGTTATTTTAATGGTGGTGAGTCTGATCTGCCCCACAGGTGCGGATTCTGAAATGATCAACCACAGGGAAGGCCAGAGGAGACCCAAAGTAAGTGTCAGAAAATGGACTTCAGACAGCAAAAGAAGTTGTTGAAGAACTGTATGACCACCAATATGACTCTACAGGAGATGTTGTAAAGATTTGCCACCCATGAATTTCTGATGCAACAGACAGGAACAATTGAGGGCGAGTATCTCAACTAATTGCCCACCCCATGACTCCAAGGTAAGTACTCACATCAGTGGCTTTGGCAAAATTGCCACTAGTGACCCTAAACAACCCGATAAGTAACTGGCCCCTTTCCACAGGTGCTGTGTTCAGGATATGGTTTTTCAGGATTGGCACCTGTAGACAACAAAGATCTCAGCCTTAAAGGAAAGTAACAAAGTCTCTTCCCAGGACATCTACCTTCAAGCCAGAAGTGAAAAATCCAGCAAGGGGTCCAGCGAAGGCTCAGCTTGAGGTACAAAAGTAAGCAACAGCAAATTCCCCCAAGAGTTAGACAACCGCTGGTAGCACCCTTGGGCATCCTAGGCTGAAGGTATGGTCGACATTTGAGGTGTCAGCAATGACCCACAGACATTCTGAGGATTGTGGTCGTAAACAAGTGACGGTGGTAAACAGCCCAGATAATGATCGTGTCGAGGAAGGCTAAATCCAGTAGATGTGGGGAGGCAGTGGGAGACTTCTTGGGGCCCGCTCTGTACCTGCAGAGGCAAGACCACAACTAGGATATGCTTAAGACACTATACTTAGCCAGTAAGGCCAAGGCGGGTCTTATATGGCAAAATGATGGTGAACATCACCTAAAAGAAGTTGTAGGTGCTTCCACCACGATGCAGAACAGGAAACCAAGAGTGCAGCATGGGCAGGACGAAGCCCAAATGCAACCAGAAAATCTGTAAAATGGGCTGTGGGTGAGGTGATCAGCCATACTGGTTGATCAGTAGGACTACCACTCAGCCTTAGCTGCTGCCACAAGAAGTGAGAGTGATAGTCCCGGGACCTATAATTGCCTCAACCAGTTAGGACCAGAGACCAAGTGGTCAGAACTGCCATTTTAGCCTAATCCGTGGTCAACGAGAGAAAGGAAAGCCCTGAAACACAAAATGGCAGAGAGTATGATTTAAGGAAAACACCACTGGTATCGCAATGGCTACCAAAATGGGACATTGGGCTACCGATGTGATAAAATGGCTTGCACCCATGGTGAAGCCTAAACTAAAGTATAGCTGCAACCAACGTTCACCCTAAAACCAGTGTAGGGTGATGCAATCTCCAGAGGGCAAGATGGGAAGTCCGAGCTGCATCCGTGAGACTGGATGCTTTAGGGGTCATCCAAAACCATCCCTCTGATGTGAGGTAAAAAGAGAAGCAATGGCAGCCGGAGCTTCAGGAGAAGTCCCTCTGGCCACCCAGAAAAGTGATTGAATAATAAAAGGCAGGGGTTGGGGTGCCCCAAATAGTGTCCATAGAATCCCCACACCAGGAATTCCAGCTTAACAGCAGTGACGTGTAGCCTCAGCCTTGTCTCGACAGGGAACATCATACTTCCTTTCTGGCACCAATTCCTCATTTTTCCACCTGCCTTCTTCCCCTCTTAGCTGCCCAATGCTGCCAAACCCCAAAAAAGACTGAACACAAGGCAGCCAAGCAAGGGCCGCTCAGTGGCCATGTGTCAATTGCACTGCAGTGTTTGTTTGGAGCCTCCACTTTCTGTCCTTGGGCACAATATTACTATTACAACCTGACTGCCAGTCCGGGAGCCTGCAACCCCCCCCACTCTCAGCCAATATTAATTGGAAAGAGCCACATGCCCTCCTTATGCACCCTCGCTTCACCCTAGCACATACAATGGGTGTACAGACTCTTAAGGGGTTGGGGCCCACGTTCATGGCTACTTCTTTCACAAAACATTTACATTTCTCTGGGCCAGGCTACACAATTTGGATTTATTTTGTTTAAGGTTATGGACCAGCTAAGTGTTATTCTCTTGCGTGTCCTTGAAGAGCCAATGGGAGGAACAGGGCCCCCCGCGTCTAGAGCATCCACCTAGTTGATTCGGTTCCTGCGCGCCTTGTCAAGCGATTCCTGGACCTCCTGAAGGAGCCCAAGATCAATAACCTAGGAGAAGGCTTCGATCCATGAACCTTTAAATCCAACATCCCATTGGGTAGACATGAAGAAATGCATACGCACTACGGAATTCCGAAGTAAAATGGACTCCGTAGGAGAGAATGCAACCAACGAAATGTCGATGTATTGCAAAGACACATTTCTGAAATGATATTTATTAGGGTTGATGTTCGAAATCCAGACCTAATGGACTCGATCATGATTGTGCTTTTGCGTTAGCATTGACATTTGATGGAGAGCCTAGTAAGACCCTAATTTTTCACACCCAGTGCCTCGGAGGAGTTGCAGAGTTCGCATTTCTGTTGTGTTAATCGGATATTCTGCAGACTTAGAACGGAGGGGGTGCACAACTCCTAGAATGTTATATAGACCCAGGCATCATACATTACAGCGAGAGCATCAAAAAGCAGAAAAGGGCAAGGAAATCTGACTTTAAATCATCTCAAGAAACTAGAATAATGGAAAGTCAATCATTCCACCCAAAAGTTCCACTCCTAAAAGACCCAACTCGGACTAAAAGATGACAAAAAACATATAAGACTTGCCAAGTTCCATAACTAGAACACACAGGAAGCGGGACAGAAGGTCTGAAGATGTACAGAAAGTGAAGCGCCATAAGTCACCATATATCAAGTGGCCCTATACATTCCAGCATGCGTCACATTTTCTGCAGATAAAATGTATTTCTGCGACTTGCCACGATGCTTCAACATAGTTCTTTTGGAACACAGCTGGAGTAAATAAGCATCCATATCCAAAATATGGCGGCCCAAAAGAGTCAGGCCCAGCCCTGATGGAACGGCATATGAACACTTATTTGCTTATTTGTCTCGCACGCCAAATCAATCTGTCTTTACACTGTATCAAAGTGTGAAAGGTTCCTAGAGGACGGCCTCAATGCTTTTGAGACCCAAGAACAAGACTAGAAGGTATGTGTAGGGGATCTGCTCCCCTCGGCTGCCTAAAGGGTCATAGTGACATTTAGGACCCCCTCTTCCTTCAACATGAACTATTGCAGCTGGAAATATTGCCTGTCTCTCACTGTCTTCTGACGCAAAGGACCTGTTTCATCTTACACTCTGCATATTCTGTTTCTTTGTGTCTTCTCTTACAGGGGTAGCTAATAGTGTTTTTTGTTTAGTGTGTTTGTATTTTTACTTTAAAATCTTCTGTTTATAGAACCTTGGTTGGACATTTTTATTTTGGTACCCGAGCACTATTGTTGTACGGAGGCTTCTTTGTTCGGTCACATCCCTCCCGCAGAGTATAGCCTGCCCACTTGAACGCAAGAGTCGTCGAAGCAGTATGTCAGTCGAGTTGTGTCTGCTTCACCATTGATTGGGATCACTGTTGGTGTAGTAGTATTGTGTGGCTCAGTAGGAGTTTTATGCACCACTCCTCCATGTGTTCCTGAATAGTAGTAGTCATTTTGTCAACAAATCACAATGCCCGTGGACATCACACATCCAGCATCCATACAAGCTTTGCAGGGTCCCTAGAAACGGCATTACGGTCCAGTCGTTTGCAGCATGAGTTTGATGCTTATTTTGAATTTCTGATCCTTTAACTCTGGTACCAACAATATTAATTGAGAAAACTAATTTCAAGTTTGCCCAAACTGCAATACTACATTTCTGTGGCTCTACACCCACAAGCTGTTTAATCATTGTGTCCAAAAAGACCTGCAGTGCCTGCAAGGCCTTCAAGCCCAAAAACCTAAAGCTGCAAACAGCATTGGGGGTCTATGTGATGGAGACTGCCAGAGCAGGCACATCTGTGGTAGTGTCAAAGGTAGCATTCTAGTGCCGTTGTGCTGGAGGGGGACAGCAGTGGCAGAGGCAGCTTTTGCTGCTGGGTGGGAGGGGGGTGGTGGGTCGCATAGCTCCTGAAGCGGCACCAAGATTCATGGGTGATCCCTCACAGGGGGTAAATGTTTTCAGTGAAGGGGTCCCAAATGTTTCCTCAAATTAGCACGACCGAGTGTAGCGAGGGCGTAATCTTATAAATAATGTGAAAGTATGAATTTTGTAAGAAAGATGGGATGAAAAAATCATACAATGGAAACAACAAAAATAGCCAGTAAATTTCATGATTCATGGGCAGCCATGCCTGGTGAATATTTTGAGTGGAGGGGCCTAAATATTTCCTTAAATTAGTGCGAGTGACCGAGCGTAGCGAGAGAGCACAGAATAATTAAGCCGGGAACATTTTTTATAATAAATTGATGAAATAATGCGTTTGCAGCACAACTTTTGACAAGGGATAAAAGGTCATCCAAATTGCAATTGGTTCACATGAAATAATTCAGGATATGCCATAGCAACAAAAGTACCCCAAATAGTGCTTTCAATTATTTTCATTATGCTTCAACCACAACCCATCTATGATAGTAACAGTCTCTTTAAATCACAGGCATGAAACGCTTTATGTATGTGAGTTAAAGCCACCACTTAGTTGGGTTGTGGCAGCAGCTTCATGCATGTGATTTAAAGTGACCATTACTGGCAAATTCTATAGCCATTTCTATGCCTGTACCTACGAAGGGGGTCCAGGGATGGGGGGTATAATAATGGGTTAAATTGTTGCGTTGTTCTGCACACTTTCTGTGGAAAAACTGGATTAAAAGCCAAACAGTTTGCAATTGGTTTTGTAGGTTATCTCCAATCCAGAAATGCAACAGATGCAAGCAACCAACAGTGCACAGGAAAATTTCATACTGGCTGTGCCGATACATTCCATGTTCGATGCACCAATATTTGCCCAAATTCCTGTCTAAGGACATGCTCATGTTTTCGTTGCACAAAATGCCAGTATTGATACTATAGGAAAATATGTCCACACTGGCTCTTCCAATGTATGGCAGTATCCCAACACTTATTGGGATTGCTTTATTCTTTTTTTTTTTCGTTTAATAATTTTGATTGAAATTATTAGAAGAAATAACATTAAATCTTAGTAACAATGCAGAAGACCATGGCGAAAAATAATAATCCAAATACAATCCAAGATAGATTAGATCTATAACAAGTGAATTAATATAAATATGGATATTGACATAATAATAAGTGTTAAGAATTTCAATCAGGTGATACAGCCTGGTCTCAGCCTAGTATGCAGCGCTCAACTGAAATACCTATTTTTTTATATATATATAGGTTCAATATTTGAGAGATACACCACTGATATCACACCCTTTACTCAAATACCCCGGGTCACGGTGGACCAGGAACCAGGCTGGTTGGTAAAGGTAATATTTAATTATTTATTTAAAATTCAAGAAAATCACACACTTTTTAATATATGGGGCAGCAATAACCAATGGGGTGATAAGAACAATATGAATGTAAGCAATGCACTTAGTTTAACCTTCTATTGACACAACTACAAAACACCAGGGAATAGGAGCACTTTTGATTTTAGGTAAAATAGCACTAGAGTTAGAATTTCCCCCTGCAATGTTCCCTCAACCCACAAATAATCGATTTTAAGTGGATAAACAGAATCAGCAGGTAATCGGGAATGACAAATAAGAAACAGACTAGAAATCCCACTTTCCCTCCCCAAACAAGAGAGAAAAACGGATTTAAACCCTGGCAATGCTAAAATGACACTCGGAAATGGATGGATAAACTATTAATGTGTCTAAAACTCTTGAAACAAGAACAATTCTTTACTGGAGCAACACTGGAAGGATACTAGCAATCGCAAGCAATGGATTGAGCAAAAGCATAACATTTAAAATTTAATGGAAGATTGAAAACTGTTTATAACCAAAATGACACGTTGTAAAGTTACACACTTTTACAAATCCCGCCTGAATTTACCAAAATGGTTTGAATAAAAACGGGTGAAATATTGTATCACTGGATTTTTGCTGCAGAGTTTCAGGACAGAAAAAAAAAACGACCAAGAAAATGGCCACCGGGAAAGGGAAAACCGGACCGTTTTCCCTTTCCATGGCAGCCATCGGGAGCGGACGCACTGGGAACACAAATGTTCCCAGCGCATCCGTTCCCGAAACAATACAGAGAACAAGGTAATTGGGGCTGGGAGGGTGGAAGGTAGGGAGGGAAAAAGGAAAAAAAATAAAGTAGTTGGGTCCCCGGCGGGGGACGATGGAAGTCTCCACCCTTGTGGAGGCATGAAGGGGGGACGGCCCCACTATGAGTCTCCACATGGCTGCAGGCTGCCATCTTACCCCACCGGAGACAAAGGAGCAAGAAGGTAAGTGGGGTGGGGAGGGCAGGGAGGAGGGAAGAAAGGGGAAAAAATTATTAAAGCCTTACCTGAGTCCCCGGCAGTGGGGCGAAGGCAGCCTCTCAGCTGTGGGGAGTCTCCGAGTGGTGATGGCCCCACTTTGAGCCTCCTCATTGGCTGAGGGGCTGCCACGTCCCCCCGTCGGGGACAATGGCAGTGGAATCCCAACCGAGGGACTCCCGGCCGGGTAATGCCTCAGCGAGGGCCAATCAGAATGGTTATTTCATTCTGATTGCACCCTCGCCGGGTGCTAATAACATTTAGAGGCCTTAGTATCGGAAACCATGGTCAATAGTAATAGTCTAGAGGCATCAGGAAGAAGAATGATATCCGAGATATGGTGGAGTGAATCTAGGCAAGAGTTAACCAGATTATTATAAAAGAAGTCTGACATAGGAATGGAGAACTGGTGTCTCAATTGTTGAAATGAGAGAATTTGCTGAATGAATCTGATGCCTTTTATTAACCAGGATTTGCGAAATAAGGCCCTATTATTAATATTGATGTTTTTATTATGCCAGAGAAGCAAGGAACGACTCAGTTATCGTGTGATAGAAAATAAATGTTTTAAGGGCAGAGGTAGAGGCCTTAATTGGAACTGATATGGCCATGGAGGAGTAGTTGGATATGTAAATGAGGTCAGCAGTATCATATGGGTAAGCCAGGTGCTTTTCTAACAAACACCAGGAAGGAAAAATCAGAGCTATCAGGGGAAGCAAACCAACAGCAGGATTGTTTAAGAAAGAATTCTGAGTTATATGATTAGAAGTCTGGAAACCTGACCCCTACCATGTCATATGGGGCTTTTAATTTGGCAACTGCAATTCTCTTACATTCACCATGACCCCATAAAAAGTTAAGAAGAACAGAGCAGATGGATTTAAAGAATGGAGTGGATAATGGGACCGGAAGCAGCTGCAAGTAATATAAAACAATGGGAGATAGCATCATCTTAATGGTATCAAGCCTGCCCCACCAGGAGAGGTAGAGGGGAGACCACATAGAGGTTAATTCCTTAAGTCTATTCAGTAATGTTTGTAAATTGAGTTTTATAGTGTCACTTATTGTAGGAGCAAAACGAATACCAAGATATTTGATAGAATCAGAGCACCATTTGAAACCGAAAGCATCCAATTCATGCTTGAAACAGAAGGAGTTGACGGGTAATATCTCAGACTTTTCTTTGTTGAGTTTATAACCAGATACTAGGGCAAATTGATGAAGTCTATTTACTAGATGAGGAAGGTGAAGTTTGGGGTTCTTTATGAGGATAAGGAGATCATCAGCATACGCTGCAATTTTAATAGTTAATTTACCACATGATATACCAGGGATATTTCTGTCAGCTCTAATAAGTTCTATTAAGTGTTCAAGGGAGAGAATGCAAAGAATGGTGGAGAAAGGACAGCCTTGTCGAGTTCCTCTGTGTAGGGGAAAGAAGGATGAGGATAGGCCATTAATACTAATAGATGACTTGGGACAAGAGTAGAGAAGTTTGATAAGGGAAATTAACTGTTCACCTCAGCCATGCCACTTAAGAGACTGAAACATAAAGTCCCAGATGACATGGTCAAAAGTCTTTTTCCCCGTCAAGTGCAATTGCTGCATATCCTTGTCGATCTCTCTTGTCCTTGGAGACTATGCGCAGGGCATCGAGTAATAATCTAGCAATACCCGGGATATTCCGTCCTTTCACATAGCCGACTTGGTCGGATTTAATCAATGCTGGGAGAGATGATTCTATTCTATTGGCGAGGATTTTAGCAAAATGTTGCTTTCAACATTAATAAGAGAAATTGGCCAGTAATTGCTGGGAAGCATAGGATCTTTGTCAGCTTTAGGGAACAACATGAGAAGAGCTTCAGAAAAGGAGCCAGAAGAAGATTTTTGAGAAATAAAGTTGGAGAATAGTGATTTAAGTTTAGGAGTGAGAGAATGGGCAAGACTGTAAGAAAATTCCATGGAAAGATCATCTGGTCCGAGGTCTTTCCCTTTACCCAGTCCCTTGATGGCAAGTGAGATTTCACGAAGCTCGACATCGCCCTCTAAGTGAGAAAGGTTGGTTTGGGGATATGATGATCTGTTAACAAAGTTGAGAAATGACTCCATTTTCTCAGCAGGGATCAAGTTGTCAGGAGTGTATAAGTCAGAGTAGAATTTTTCTGGCTTTGAGATAAGAGGCGAGTGATTTACCAGCTTTAATAGAAGTCTGGTAAATTCTGGTTTTATACTTCAGTATAGTACCAGCAGCTAATTCAGTGAGCTCATTGTTGATTTGAAAGCGAAAGGCCATAACCAGACGTATGTTCGTAGTATTACAATGTTAGTAGTATTTTTTTTTCAGGACAGTTTAGTGTAAAGGTCGTCAAGCTGTTTTCTACGCAGTTTTTTTTAAGTGCCCAATTAGGTCATAACATGGCCACTGAGCGCAACTTTGAATGCATCCCAGTTGTTCACTACTGAACTATCACTATCGTGATTGACGGCAAAGAAATGTTGTAAAAACATTTGGACCAAATTAATAAACTGCAGGTCTAATAGGTAATTATTGAATTTCCATCTCGATGATGGTTTTTTTATGTCATCGAAGTTAAAGGAGGTGCTAACAGGGGCATGATCCGAAATATTAATATTAGAAATCAATCAAAGAGTCAGCAATAGTACCAGTTAGGGATTTGGAGGAAAAAAAATGTAATCTAGGCGGGAGAGTGTATTGTTGAGGCGTGAAAGGTGTATTCTAGCTGTGTGGGATGGGAAAGCCTCCAAGAATTGATTAGACCAGTCTCAGCAAGGCATCCTGCAAACGATTTGTGGGTTTGGTTGTTTTGAAAGCACAGTTAGATGTCCTATCTAGGAATGGATCGAGGACCTGATTAACGTCCCCACACATAATGAGATTGGTAAAATTATTCTTAAGTATAATTTGCTTGAAGGAAACCCAGAAGTTCGGGTATAGCAGGGTGGGCCCATAGACGTTGAAAATGGAGACATACACAGATCCAATTACAAGCTTGACCCAAACCCACCGCCCATTAGTGTCAGCATCTTGGCCCAAGATCTTGAATGATAGTCTTTTACTCAGTGGTCGAAGTGTACGAAAAGAAGTAGTGGAACTAATGTTCCCTGCTGGCCTGCACACACTCTCC
This sequence comes from Ambystoma mexicanum, assembly GCF_040938575.1. NCBI lineage: Eukaryota > Metazoa > Chordata > Amphibia > Caudata > Ambystomatidae > Ambystoma > Ambystoma mexicanum. The sequence continues at coordinate 304,450,208 of NC_090934.1, read as the reverse complement.
ACAAACCCCATCCCCACGTCTCCTCCCACACAAAATGCACACCCCAAACACTTGCAGCTGCTGTTTAAGGGAACCTTCAGTGCAGTGCACTGAAAGTGCAAGTTTCAACTTCTTCCTACACTTTTATTTTAAAACAAAACCATTCCAGAACGGTGTCTTTTTAAAATAAATGTATAGGAGCTGTGAAAGGTAATTTAATTAAGTAGAGGAGCACCGCTCCTGACCACTCCCGCTCACTTCGACCACTGCTTTTACTGAGCAGTATGGTGACTCCATTTTTCTTGCCCACCGCAGGACTGGTGATTACCTCTTTTACCCAAAGAGATTTGAGCTTTGTAGCTTCAATACAAGATAGATGAGTATCTTGTATACACGCCAGTGACGGTTTAAGTTTATTGAGGTGAGATAGGATCTAACATATTTTAATAGGATTGTTGCAGCCCTTAATATTCCAAGTAATGCACTTAAATAACATTTATGCTATTAGGTAATGGTAAGAACATAATAGAAATAAGTAGTAGGTTTACAATATGAGTAAACCTGAAACAAAAATGAAAAATTTGAACAATTAGATTTAATGAGATAAAGATATGGCAGAAACCTCATGTATAATACAATAAAGAGTAAGATAACACGTCTTGTTTTACTTACATCCAACCCCCTTTACACAGGAACTCTATAAGGTTTTCCGGCATCACTAGTCCTGAAAAAATGGACCGTCTGCTATGATTGATTAAAAAATGTGTATAACAAATTTTTATTCAAATAATTCGAACTGAATTTAAACATAAAACACTACCCTCACCTAACACAGTGTACTAAACACTAAAAAACAGTTACTAAAACATGAAATACAAAGTTCACTTATTTGCATGACACAAAAGATATCACATAACATAACACAAAAAAATCTCAATGTGTCTCTAAAACAACAACCATCCCAACATGTTTCTGTTCTTCACTGCCCAGTCCGGGGAACATTCTTCAGGGGAAATTTTTTTTAAAAAAAGCATCCAATAATCTCTTCAACACCGTGCTGAAAGGGTAGATTCAAACTTCTATACAGGCAAAGGAAGGAAAGAACCTCCGAGCCTGTAAGAGTAAAAGGAAAAACTAATGAGTTCCAAAAAGAGGGAAAGGAAGTACTACAAAATGTAGAAAAAGAACATGGCATAGAGGTTATGCCACACTCACACGGGTCCCAACAGGGCACCCACAAATTTACCTTTAAATGGTGAAACTTCAAAGCGCGTCACAGGATGACAAATTCGCTGGTTTCTCGCCAAATGAGAGACCACTACTTCACAAAAGCGTCATAGTCCGCTAAAGTATCGCCACACCTAAATGAGACAGAACCAATACACAGAGACCACATGCTCTGTTATATCCAGAAAGGGGCTTCAAAATGCAATTACACATGAAAACAGGGCTCCAAATATCATAAAATAAATTACCTTCACAGATGTAGGGATCAAGACTGTAACAAGCAAAGCAGCAATCAACGTGTTTGCAAAGGAGAAATCCACACAGTCAAGCCGTAAAGTATCAATCTGGAAAACAATGGATGCATGGCAATGAACACCATATGTCTGGCATCACCCTTCAACATGTACCGATGGGAGTGCTTTTATTTCACCCTCGTGATTAAGACTAAGTGCCCGTACAATATATAGAATGCAGAAAAAACTTCCATGCTGTCCATCCTACACAACGTGGGAAACCCATGGCAAAAGATAACCAAACTACCCCACGCGTACAGGAAGGGAATGTACCGGCAGTGGGAAAATTATCACACACAGAACCACAATGCTAATGACTCACCTGTACACTCAGAGGGATTAAATCACTCTAATGGCAGCTTCCAAACGCACACAGCCAACACTGAATTCAGTGAAACCAAAAACTGCTGCACACTAACAGTACGTCTATGGTCGTGCGGCAACACAAAGAAAGGACTACACTACTCAGTGTAGGAAGGAAAGTCCATCAAAAGGAAGGGCCATGTTGGAACGGACCCGGCAACATAGAAGAAGGACTACACTACTCAGTGTTGGAAAAAAAGTCCATCAAAGGGAAGGGCCATATTGGAACGGACCTGAAGCCTACTGGTGTAGAACAGATTAGTGGACACCACGAGCACTAAACAGGTGTTTTTTAAAACAATGATATGCTGGCACCAACACAATATGGTATATGCATCTCACACTGTCAAAAATCATACTTGGCTGACCAAATGCCAATCAATGCTTTCGTTGAGACCTAGCACATTACTCTGTAATTTAAAAATAATTTTTTGCTCTACATTCAATAATTTTCGATCCGTTTCAATTTTGGTATGTCCATGCACCTTTTTCAAAATCAGCCATGTGAAATCATTAAAACCATGTTTCTTTTCAATAAAGTGTTTGACAAGGGGAGCAGTAATCACCTGGTTTTTGAGACAGCTGCGATGTTCCACCATTCGAACTTTACATTGCCTATTCGTTTTTCCCACATAATGTAGGCCACACGGGCAAGTGATTAAATATACAACATTGGCTGTGTTACAATTTGTCATTTCACTGAAGACCCACTTTACATCAGGTAGAATTTGCAATACTCTAGTTTCTTTTGTTTGTCCACACATGCTGCAATTCCCACATGGAAAATGTCCTTTCACTTCAGGCATACCCCACAGTCTAGTTTGTCTAACCTGTGGAGTTCGCATTTCTGTCACATCATTTCTGATTAGAATATTCCGTAGATTCTGACTTTTTCTAAACGCCACTAAAGGAGGCAACACTTCTTTACCACAATAGACTTTCTTCCAAGTTTTCATCACAATGGTTTTGATTTTATAGGACAAATTCGAAAAAGTGTTAACAAAAACAGTGCCAATCTTTTTAGTAGTCTTGTTACTTTTCTCCAGCAATGCCTCGCGATTGTTATTGTAGGCTCTTTTTGAAGCATTTCTTATTACTCTAGACGGATAACCCTTGGCCAACAGTTTGTTGGTCAATACATCCGCACTTTGAGCAAAATCATCTTTTAGACTACTGTTACGCTTCAGCCTCAAAAATTGTCCGAATGGCAAATTATTCTTTAAATGTTTGGCATGATGGCTGTTGAAGTGTAATAAAGAGTTCCTATCAGTGGTCTTATTGTAGGGCTTCACTTTCAAAGAACCATTGTGATGAAAAATGGTAATGTCTAAAAAATGGGTCTCCAAATCACATATAGACCCAGTAAATTTCAAAAACCGGTTTTGTTGGTTGAGCCATGTCACAAAACTATCAGCCTCTTCTCTTGAGCCATCCCATACAATCAGTATATCATCTATATACCTCAGCCACTTCCTCAAATGATGGATAAAGGGGTTGGTGGCTGGGTATATCACTGCTTTTTCAAAATACTCGACGTAGAGATTAGCTAAATTGGGAGCCATGGCAGCACCCATAGCAGTACCCTCAATCTGTTGAAAAAAAGTACCTTGAAATTGAAAAAAGTTTTGGGTCAAGGCAAACTCCGTACACCACAAAATAAATGCATTGCTCACAGGATGACCATCCTCTCTATTCATCAACACTTCTTCAACCACCTCTAGTGTGGCTCTTTGGGGTATCACAGTGTACAAAGATTGAATATCCAAGCCTATCAGTAGAGAATGGCCCGGAATAAACTCTATGCTTTCTATTTTGTTAATAGCATCAGTGGTGTCTCTCAAATAACTTTTCATTTTCAAAACAGATGGTCTTAGATAAAAGTCTGCAAATTTGGACAAAGGTTCCAAAATTGAATTAACACCAGATACTATGGGTCTGCCAGGGGGATCAACAAGTCTCTTATGTACTTTGGGCAAGATGTAAAAAACAGGTACCCTTCCGTGATCCCTAATTAGAAATTCACATTCCTGCTTACTGATCATTTCAGTGTCAAACGCTGAAGTCACCTTTTCTTTGATAATATTCATAAGTTTAGCAGAGGGGTCATTAGCAAGTCTCAAATAGCTCACATTATCTGATAGTAGTCTTTCACATTCTCTTACATAATCACTACGATTCATCAACACAATAGCTCCTCCCTTATCCGCTTGTCTGATAATCAAGTTATTATCTTTTGCTAACTTTAGTGCCGATGCTTTTTGTAGCCTACTAAAGTTAGAGTTGCGAGACTTTTCACTGGATTCTAACTTGAGAACCTCTGCCAAAACATGTCTTTCAAAGACAATGGATTCGGCGGTATGGGAATGACTAGGAGCACAGAACGTAGATGCATTACGCAACCCACTGAAATTGTTGCTGACATATCCTTCATGTTCACTGAAGTATTCGTTCAGACGTACTTTGCGCATAAACGCAAAAAACTCTGTTCTAAATTCAAAAGGATCATGTGATTTAGTAATGACAAAGCTCAGACCCTTATGAAGGGTACTTTCCTCTTCCAAGGAGAGGACATGAGAAGACACATTTATCACCATTGATTCCTTGTACGACTCCTTGTCCTGACCTGGTTGTCCCAGTCTCCCCGATTCGGGCCTTGTCCTAAAAAAGGCATCCTTTGTCTTTGTCTATTGCCCCCTCTGGGACCCTTTCCTCTTCCTCTACTCACACTTGCCTGTGCTCCAGGATCATTATCTCCTGTCATGCTTTCTTCACTCGAACTGTAGGAAGTATCTCGAAAGTGTACCCGTCTATTATTTCTCGGAGTTTGAGATGTATTGCCAAATTTGTAACCCTCTGTAACAAATGGAAAAGATTTCTCGTGAGAGAAATTGGTAAGATCTTTCTTCAATCTTTTTACCCTTTCTAAAGTGGTATCATTTTTAAAGTCAACTAGTCCTTTTAAATGTTGTTCAGAAACCTCATGTAACAGGAATGTTACACACACGGAAAGCACAAAAGGATAAGGGAACAAGGAAGGGGAGTCAGATCCAGGACTGCCAGATTAGAATCAAAAAGAGAGGCGGAAGCCTCAAAGTCAGGAAAAACAGAGACAGAAGCAGCTAAGGTTCGAGAGCGAGAAAAAGATCAGACCGGGAAGTGGAGAAAAAAAGGAGTAATAGGCAAAGGGTAGGCAGAGCCTGTCGAGCCGTCAAAAGGAAAAAGACGGCAAACAGCGAGAGAGGGACGCTGAAACAGCACTCGTCTCACAAATATTGTAAAGAGCAGATAGTAAGGACATTAAGTGATGTTCAAAGTTGGATAACAAGGAGGCTTCAAGTTCCGGAAGAGGCAGAGGGATTAGCTGGTGATGATGTGTCCATGCCCTCAGTCTTGATGGTACGTATGAAAGCTTTCAGGTCAGCAAGGTCGTCAAACATGGCAGTGCATCCCTCATGGGCGACCTTGAAGGAGCATGGATGATATAGTCTGTATCTGATATTAAGCTGCTTCAAAGCAGGGCGAAAGGACAAGAATTATTTTCTGTGAAGAGCAGTACTTCTAGCCACATCTTGTGAGATGTGTAGTCTGCTTCCAAGCCAAGTAAGAGATTTCTTCTCCTTAAATGATGAAATAATAAATTGCTGTATATATTCAAGCAAGTATAATAAAAGAGTGCGGGGAGGAGGGCTTGCGGATATGGGATTCCTTAGAGGGCCAGTTCGATGAACACGTTGTATATTGAAAGAGGTTTCCATGGGTAGGTGAAGAATAGCAGGTAATGATTTCTGAAGAAATGCAGTGGGTGCTGAACCTTCACAGCCTTCTGGAAGGCCAGAAATGCGAAGCTTGTTACGTCTGCTGCGATTTTATAAATCCTCATTGTGTTTCTGGAGGTCTTTGACAGTTTTCTCCAACTACGCAGCTCTAGAAGACACATCTTCGATATGGCCAATTCTCCTCTCCACCTCCTCCATTCGATCTTTGACGCCCATCCATCTATCGTCTAATTGACAAGTTTTTGATTGGTGGTCTCAATGAAGGGTTTTAGTGCCCTAATTTCTTGTAGAATGGTGTCGATAGCTGGATCAGTTAAGGAAAATGGAGGTGGTGAGTTGTTTTTAGGCCTTTTCAAGTTGGTAGATGAGAGATTACGCTATTTTATAACAGCTGTTGTTTTTTGATTAGTTTTGCTAGTTGCCATTGTGGTTGGTAATGTACCAAGTGAAAAACGTTGAAAATGGAGGCCTCTTTTTTTTAATAATTTTTATTTTAGAAGATACTACGGACACATAACTGAATAATAATTTCCAAGAAAAACAGAATTAATACATATGAAGGGGGTGATGACAGGGGCAATACAATTCCAAAGGGGTCAACATAAGAGAGTGTATCAGGAGTGGCATATATAAGGACAGCAGAGACCACTGAAGTTAATTCAGCTAATATATTGAGATTAGACCCGAATGTTCATACATAGATAAAGAATGCTGTTTCCATGCTAGCAGTTCTTGCGTAAGGTTTGCAGGTTATATCCTTGGTTACTATTTGGCAGATGTTTTCCTCTTTCACATTGATGTAGATGAAAACTGTTTAGTGAAGCAGTACAGAACTATATTTAAAAAATGACCACAACTCCAACCTCCCATTAAAGGTTGTTTTGCAGCTCAGATCATTACCATATGTATGTTTATTTATTTATTTCCCCTTTTGGTTATCATTTATTTTCCGCACTTATTCTTCCTTATTTCGCACTGTAAGCCATGAGAGCCACGTATCTTCAACTGGATTAATGTTGCAAGGAGTAATTAGCGTTTGAGCAGTAGCAGTGTTCCAGGTCTGCAGATGGTGGAGTAGTTGCACAGGAGGAGGAGCCGACGCGGCCCAAGCCGGTGCCCAGAGTGAATGGAACGCTGAGCGGCACCTCAAGCTGGGCAGTCTCTGGAAGAAGTAACCAGTGCAGAAATGATGCAGCAGGTGCCCCAGAGCCACAACACACAGGAGCGAAGACTGGACTCGCGGGCCACATACACGGAGCACAGTGGCAGTACCGAGGCATAGAAGTGATAAGGAAGCCGCAATGAAGCCAAAAAGCTGTTTGCTATGAGGCGGTAAGGCGGAGCAACGGTCTCGGGCAGCCATTCTCTATGACGCCAGACCACGCTTCCCAGGATTGCTTTATTGTTAATGCACATTAAGAAATGCCATGCTGCAGCAAAAAAGGGCTAAACTGGCTGCCTTGAAATGCTAGTCTAGCCAAGTTATATCACATGCCATGTTTGGTTCATCATAGCTACCCAGTTTAAATAATGCCATGCCACAGTAAGAAATAGTTATACTGGCTGGCCACAAAATACCAGATCAGCCAAGTAATAACACTTAACATGCTTGTATTATCAGATACCCAATGGAAAAAATGTTATGACACAGTAAGAAATGGCTAGACTGCCTGCCCCAAAATGCCAGTCTAGCCTCCGGTTGATAAATGAAATGATGATGGATTTCTATTGGGCATCTAAGATAGATGTCCTGTAAAAAATGTGTTAACACACCCCACCATGGACACCTGGCCCAGCACACACACACAAACGCATGCACGCACACGTGCATACACATTCACACACACGTACACGTGCATACACATTCACACAACACATTCACACACTCACCCATATGTCATACTCTCACTCATTCATATACATAAGGCATACAAATATATATATATATAACCTTACCTGCATGAAACCCGAATACTCATGAACTCTGCTGCCACCTCCAGTTCCAGCACAGCACAGCAAGAACAGGAACAAGGAAGTGCACTTCCTGGTTCCTGCACATGTGCAGGTGCCAGAGCATTGATGATGCGGTGCCCTGCTCCGTTTGTATATGCAAGGAGGTACACGTGCACAGCGCCCTCTTGCACTTACAAACATGCATTACCCCCAACCTGCATACCCAAAGAGCCATGCAATGCTGTGGAAGCGAAACGCCCAGTCCTTACATTGTCCCATTGGTACGAACTGTCAAAGGGAAACCGTGTTTCCTTTTGACAGTTCACGCCAGCCCAGGAGTTCCCCCTCATGCTTGGTGCAGCTGTGGAAGCAGTCCTGGACTCTGGGCTGGCACAGATCCTCCATAATGGGTGATAGTTCTGGTGGGTCTGTGCCTGCATGGCCATTATAGATGAGCTGCCCCATGCCACAACCTAGCTCTGCCACTAATGGTCACTTTAAATGACATGTATGAAAGCTGCAGCACTTAATGCATATGATTTAAAGTGACCATTACTGCCATAGATGGGACAACCTAACTATTACAATAATGATCATTTTAAATCAAATGCATGAAGGCTGAAGTGTTTCATGTATATGATTTAAAATGACCATTAATGGCATAGATAGGACAACATATCTATATCCGTAAGGGTTACTTTATATCACATGCAGGAAGGCTGAAAAGCTTCATGCATGTGTTTTGAAGTAGCCAATACTGGCATAGAAAGGTTGTGGCAGGAGCTTTGTGCATGTGATTTACTTAGAGTGATCATTACGGGCACATATAGGTTGTCACAACCTACCCATGTTAGTAATGAGCACTGTAAATCACTCCTATCAGTCTCTGTAAGACATTTACAGTGACCAACCATACAAATTGTATGGTTGGTCACTGTAAATCCCTTGCAGAGATAATTGAAACACGTGCACATATACACACTGATGCATACATGCACCACTAGACTCAGTCATTCAAGGCATGCACACATGCAGACAATGCATTACATTCAAGCACATTCATACATATATAATGTATATTGTAAGAGGATTCAATTCAGCACTACAGCTAAGTTAACGCCTAGTCTAGAATACTGAATGAAAACCCTTATTGATATATCTTTATGTCCAGTTCATGCGTTCTGGATGACTACCCCTATATAACACCCCTCTCTTGGAATCCCCCTGACCCCACTGAGCCAAGAAGTAGTTCTGTTTTGCAAGTTTAAAAGGTTTATTTGATAATGTAAAATATATATATATCACACTTTATAATAAATTAATAATTGAATAGCACACTTAATCTGATATGATAAAGATCAACAACGGAGAATCTGGCACTAGCACACTTCTTATAATCACTAATGAGTTGACATGAAATGGATAAGGTAGCACACTGGTAAATAGGAACAAAAGTATAATGTGGTAGAGGATGCTTTATGTAAGCTCAGGTGGATGCAATATTCAATGAATGCAGTACAGAAAATACTCAATATGATTTCAACCAAACAATGTAATCACTTTTCTCTGGCAATCCCCTCGCCCCCTTGATGCAAGGCAAGGAAATGGAAGGAAAACACACAGTTCTCAGAAATGCAATCAAATGTGATTCAGTTCACCCCAGCAAGCTTAGACTACAGAAGTTTGAAAACACAGGCCCAAATTGCTTTGATATGTGCTGGCAATGAATTAAAAAATATGCTAAAATGCTTTTAATTCCCTTTCAGAGGTTCAGGGTGAGTGGTATCTAGTTAATATTAGTCCAGGCTCACACTAGCAATGAGGCAGGGATAGTTAGCAGGTTAAACGAATTTCTGGCAAATGGAAGGCAAGCAGCAGCAGTTTTTACATGTGAAGAAATTTGCAAATCGCGGTAAAACTCGCGGATGCGCCGAGCGCTATTACAGGAGAACCACAAGGACTATCTCTATCGTTTGAAAGTTACTGCAAGTCTCTAGCACAAACGGTTGCGGAGATATGAGTGATTAAATAACGGTTCGTTTTTCAGATTTGAAATTTTAAAGTTAAAAAAAAAAACGTGCAGCTTGCAACTAGGAAATGACAAGTGACAGCTTTACAAATGACAGGTGACAGTTAGGAGGCAGTTCTACTTAGATTAAATATATTGAATTATATTATTTTAACTAGGAGATTGGTTCTGCACAGTTTTCTAGGTACTCACACTATATTCTTGAGTGAAATGGGCCTCGCCATGGATCTGGTCAGGTTTTAAACTCGCCTCTGGTCTCTGCACTTCACAGTGATCTGGGTCAGCTCTCTCTGGTTCTCTGGTCTGGGTCTCTAGTTCTGGATAGATTGAAGTCTCTAGTTTGGCTCTCTGGAGGTTTGATGGAGGTAAAGTATGGATTTTTCCGGCAGAGCTTCCAGCGGCAGATGGATTTGAAGGTCCCTATCTGTCCTGTCTGTCTGCTTTTATGTGTTTAGAATGTGGGTGTGTTCTAGCATCACTGACCCTACCTCTCTCTCAGCTTCTAATTGGTCAAACTTCCATTTATCATTTGATTGGGGAATGAACTGTGAGTCAGAGGGATGTCATTTTATGGCTTGCAGATAGGACACTCCTCTGTCAGATTGCACATATTCTATATTTGATAATAAAAGACATATTTCACAGTTACACAGTTGCTTGAAATTACATATACATGGTGTGGCTGAATTTAGCCATGTCTCTGTCCAAATCTGCTGTTTCTAAGAGCTTGCATTCAGAAATGGCAGATAATTGACTTTTTAACTGATTTTTCAATTTCTGACATTGACCCAACTTTACATACATGTGCGCAGGGAGTATGGACATTAACTGATGAAGTTTCAGATTTTTAACATGCATACATTTAGAGTAATATCCACTTTTCCGCTAAAACCCCCCTGAACACGCCACCGGGTCGAAAAACCTCTTAAAATGTGGGCAGAAAAATCACAAGAATTATGGTATCATTTATAAAATTTTCACATGTCTGCTCTATGAGTTATTCATCTTTTTAGAGTTATGTTCTGGCTCCAAAGGGGTGTGGTTTCCTCTCAGCACAAGGTAGAAATACTGGTTTATCCAGTTCTGCCAAGCCAGCTTGCTCTCACAGGCAGTGCTCCTCCCCTTTCCTTCAGGAGGAAGCCATTTTTTACGACCATTTACGACTCCTGCCAATAAAACATTTGCCTGAGTCAGGACGGGCTTTGTTCAGAGCTCCTGTAGAGCACAGGTAATTCAATTATCAGATAGATGGCATATCCTTAGTGTGAGCAGCAAAAGGGCAGCTAGGCCTGGGAACAAAGCTGTGACTCAAGTTTCACTCCTGATGGGGGTAGTTGCCAGGCAGAATTGGAATCTCTTTAAGCCAGTTTCAGATAAAATGTCACTTTTTGTTCCCCAGTTTCTGCATTCAAATAAAACTAAACATTTTCACATATGCAGCTAGAAGGCTGATTCTAAGTTTAAAACTATGACATTTAAACAATTGCAACCTATGTGACACTCAAAGTAGGTCACTCATTTCTTTTAAACATTTAGATTTGTAGTGTCTTTCAGTCCAAATTTACTTAAACTGCTGAAATCCACAGCTAAGCCAGTCTTGTTATAAACCTTCAAGTCACTTCAGAATATCACTTTACATTGTATCCACCTCTCAGTAAGTCTTTCTTTGGCCTGCTTTGGGTTCATTCATTTTTACACAAAAAAGTAAAATCTGGTGTTGTTTTAAATTGCCGGCTTTTGGATAGTGGTGAGTACTGGTACTGCACCCATTTTTGGGATTTAAGAAAATGAATTCCCAACAATTCTAGGTTGCATTTGGCAATCAGCATTGCCATTCCCAATGGTTTCAGACTACTGTGTGGGTAGTCCAATAGTGGTTTTAGGCAGTTTCCTTCTGTGCCCATAACATCGGCAAAAATGAATGGCAGCCTATTCTTCATGCATTTCCCTGTGCATTTTCTGAGAAGCTCTGGCCATCATGATGTTTTCCATGTCAGTACTGCACAGTTTTGAGGTACGGCTCGGATGCATGGGTAAATACATCCCACAATATACATATTAAATGGCCTGCAGTAGTGGCCCTGTAGTTATGGTTAAGTTGCTCAACTTATAGAAGGAGCACTTTTTGGGAAGCTTTTAACTTTGGTGCCATTCCACGAATCCTCACCAAACTTTGAAAAAAAGTATATTGCCCTCTCCCTGGTTGCGGTTTAATCCTGGGAGGCAAAGTTATGGGGGTGGGGGGTCACAAAATATGTGGAAATCTTCATAGACGCAATGGAAAAAAAACATTTGCTCGCTCCTACAGTCCAAATAGCTGGATGGATTTTCACCTCATTGGCGACTTGGTGCCGAAAGTGTGATTTTGTACATTTGGTGTAAATCCTTCAAGTATTATTTTTTTAAATGGCCAAAGATGTGTTAAAAGAAATTGGTGATATCTGGGACTGGTCTGCGGACTCAGTCCGCGATTCAGGGTCCACGGACACGTTTGGACCAATCAGGGAGCAACATGCTGTTCACGTACATTGTACGCACCTGCTGATTGGATGGTGAAAAACATGAGGTGCATCATATTTTTTGAAACAGTCGCTATGTTGGATCCATGGACAACCGCCGGTATCCACGGATAGCGCAGTGAGAAAAATCTGTAAAACACATTTGGGGTTCTTTGGTGGCCGAAAGAGGGTCTGGAAAGGGTGGGGAAGTCGAATAAAGTTGGCATGGAGCATTTTGTATAGGTGGAAAAGGGGTTTGCAGTTGCCGCCAAGCCTACGGTCAATTTTAGTGTCCGCGGACATCATTTGGATCGCACGGGGGTCTGGGTCAGTCTTGTTATTTGAAGGTGTATTGTACGTACTTGCTATATGGTTCAATTATATTTATGTATTTATAATTAACATTTATAAAGCGCACAGCAGCCCATAGGCATCGTGGCGCTGTGGTGGTTGTGGCCACTGCCAACACATATTATATTAATATGGGTATAGTAATTATAGTTACTTTAGGGGGAGTATACAGTATTTGTAATATGGTGGAATTATATCATTGAAATGTATATGGTACTTATTATAGCATGACAATTGATTATACTGCTCCTTGATGTCTCATCTGCCTTTCACACGGTTAACCATTCTATCCTCATTAAAAGGTTATATTATACCTTTAGCCTCATGGTCTGGGCACTAGACTGGCTGACCTGTTTTCCTCACTAACCGCCCTTTGCAGATACATCTGAGCTGTTTCTACTCCACAGCCTCACTGTGTACCTGCAGAGTACCCTTGAGTTCTATCTTATCATTGTGGCTCTTCGATATATATTTTGTCCTTTTGGCTCACCTGACGTCACTCTTCTTTTCTCATGTCCAGTGTAATGTTAATGACACACAGCTTTCCTTAAACTTCCCTCTACTAATTTCTTCTCCTCATTGTTTATCCTTGATTGTCTGACCGCCTTCCTGGCATTGTGTGCGGATAACATTCTCTGTCTCAATGCTAGTAAGACTGAGATCTTTCCTGTCTCCTGTTTTTCCCCCTACACTATGGCCACCCTTGTGCATTCTACCCTCACCATCCTGTGAGGCCAAAAACCTTGGGATTATGTTTAAGTCCTCTCTCTCCTTTACTCCTTACATTTTGGAGGTTGTAAAGTAAGCCCACTTTCAGCTTCACAGCCTGACAGGCATTCTACTGTTCCTCACCTTCCCCCAGAAGCTCAGCGTCCCTCTCGCACCGGTCCTCTCTAGGCTGGACTACTGCAACAGCCTCTTCCTTAACCTCCCCCAGTGTTGTGTACGCCCCCTTCAGCTAATCTAGAATAGGGCTGCAAGACTTATCCTTGGCCTCAAGCCCAGGGATCGTATCGCTGCAGCCCTAAAATGTGTACATTGGCTCCAAGTGGTTGCAAGGATGAAATTCAAGATCCTCTGTATTATTGACAAGGCTTACTGGGACATGAGACTACAATATGCCCAACTTTGTTTCCCTAAATACTCCCCTGCTAGAGCCCTCTGCTCCTCTATTTCCAATTCTCCGCTTGTCAAATGCTTTTTGAAACAGAGAGCGGGAGACATGTGTCTCTCTCCAGCCGGTGCCTCTCTTTGGAACAACTTTCCTGCTCCTCTTATCCTGAAGCTGTACTTCCTTAAGTTCCAGAAACCTCTGAAATCTCTACTTTTCTCTTCCGGCTTTACTTATTCTTTTCTCCGCTAACTCATACCCCTGCCAATGAGACTGGTGGCCTGGTCCCTCATGTACCTCACAGGTTCCAGGCCCTAAATCTAGTCGACCCCAGTACACCCTCCTCACCCCTTCAGCACTGCCCTTGTGGGTCTATCGCCTGGTGGCTGTGTACCCCACTCTTGGGACTCCTCTGCTCCAGCAGTTAGCCAGTGGCCTCCCACCTTGGCATCTCTTGTCACTTGCCTTCTAGGCTCCTATCAGCACTTGGCAATCCCTACTCCCCTTTCAATTCATGCAGTTCTCTTACTGCACAATGCATATGTGCATTTATAGCAGCAGTGCATACCATTTCTTTGGATAAGCAAGGGAAATGCAAACAATTGCTAGAACACTCTTAAGTGGCAGTTAGTGAGTGGAAGTTTAATATGTTGATAGGGTTATACGTAGCGTTTTTGGAACTGATTGCTGGATAGATGTGTGACTGTTTGAAAGCAGACAATGAGGGAGTGCTACAAACATACCAGTAAAAAGGGTAGAATGGCTGTCTTGCATGATGGTGTGAATGTGCTATCTGGGTTTATTAAGGATGCATGGCCTGGAGAGGGGACTGTGGATACCGCGGATAGTCATGAAAGTTCATGGATTATGGTCTTTATTGTATGCTAGAGAAATGTATTTGGGACAGAAAATTGTTTCTGTGCTTTATTCTTTTTCTCTAGTATACAATAGTATATGTCCCGGGAGGATAGCTCAGCGGCAACGTGCGCGCCTTGGAAGCAAGACGACACGAAGCAACACAGGTTCGATTCCTGTAACAGCGCCTCGATGCCCGTGGGCTGTGTGAGCGCTTTAAAAATGTAAATAAATAAATAAACAATTGTCCATTATTTCCATTAGCATAATAGAACATGCTAATGGAAATGCTGGAAAATCTTATTGAGTCTAACTACTTTACTGAAAAATGTAAAGTAAATGGAGTCACTAAGCTTTTTTTTGTTCTATTTTTTTTAACTGTGAAAGGTGGCTCCTAAAGGAACCTTTTCTTTTGGTGTTTTATTATTTTACATTTTTGTTTTTTTGCAGGAGAGGCCTGGAAGTAAGGTGGGGAGGGAAATGGGTGAAGGGGCACCAACCACAGATATGGAGGGACAGGTGGACAGGGGAGGAGGGGAGGATGTTGGGCGTCTATTAAATCTAAGGTAGGGGCAGTGTTTCTCATGCTCCTTGATAACTGCTTCGAAACTGCCCCCCTGTAGAGTGGTGTGTTGCAGTACATACAGAGTACTGTTGTCTTGGAACGATATTGATCAACAACCTCTTTTATGGCTTGGAAGGAGCTGGTGGTATTTTGTGCCCCACAGGAGTAGCCTTTGTGGTGGCTGTATAGTATTGGTGGCGGAAGATGAGGTAGAGTAAGACTGCCTACTACTTCCTGAGAAAGGAACAACCTTACTCAGAGCATCCCAGTGGTTGGATCTGGTGTGGTGGCGCATGGAGGTGGTCCCGTAGGAGTACTGCCCAGGTTGTCCGTGACTGAGTAGTGCATTTCACCTTGGTAGCCTTAGCCTTCAGTACATTCCCAAAGGTCGTAAAGAATTGCCTCACCCATGATTCTCTATGCGTGCTGGAGGTAGGCATTTCCTCCATCTCATCTTTCTGGTTGTCTTGATTCTTTTCTGCATCATTGCGCTTTTTCCATTGGTCAGGCCCTCCAACTAGTCGTGTTCATCATGGTGGTGGTGGCTCCTGTGGAGGAGGAATGGCCACGGCTGATGCTATGTTTGAATTTAAATACCAGTTGTGCTAATATTCTTCCAAGTATGTGTTCTCTCAGAGATTGCAGATGAAAAATCAGTAAGAATAGGTCTAGGAGCTGTGCTAGGGCACATTTTCAGCTTGAAACTTCCTAGATTCAGCTGAAAATGCAGTTTCAAACTGTTTGCAAAGCACAGACCCATTCACGAATACATCATCATGCTGCGTATGGTCATGTGACACTGTCTGGAAAGTCTTTCGATGACGTCAGATGTTCACGAATGTCGGCGAACAAAAAACGGTGCAAAAATGTGAAAAAAGTTGATAGCAGTGTTACAAATCTTGCTAGGAGGTGGGGAATGGCACATTTTTAAGTTGAAACCTTCTAGATTGGCCGTAAATTCTGCTATATTGGGGATAAGTATGATATTAGGAACTTTTAGCAAATTAGGGTGCACTGGTACAAACCCATGAAATTGAGTGAAAAAACTTTGTTAAAGGGACGTTATGGTTAAAAGTAAAAATAAAAAAAAACAGAAATTCGCCAGTTATGGTAAGCTAAGCAACCATAACTCGCACCACCACCGTGAACTACTAACACGAACACTGAGGATATAAAAGATGACATCACATATGTCATTGATGACATCACTGAAGACATCACATATTAAATTAATTGTGATAAAAAGTTCCTACAGAGGTTATTTTTCAATGTTGGTAGCAAGATGTCAGGGGTGATTCGGAGACCTAGCATGAAGTACTTCATGTATTAAAGAATGTAACAATCTAAACAAAATATTATACTCTAGTGTTGTTCTTAATACAGGAACCTTGGGGGGATAGCTCAGGGGCAACATTGAAGCAAGACTACACAGAGCAACACAGGTTCGATCCCTGGGTCCGCGCTTAGAAACTTCTGGGTAATAAGCGTGTTATAAATAACCTATCATATCATAACCTAATCATACATACACATGGGCAATGGCTGCAGCATGCACCATAGAAGTACACTACGTTTAGTTTGGCAATTCTGGCCACTAACATAATTAATACTGCTTTAGCAGAGTTTTTAGTAATGTTAAAGATCCAAATTATTGTAATAATTCAAGACTTTCTACATAATTGTGTTAGTACAAACAATACATATGAAGATCGACAATGCATTCAAATCAGAGGCACATACAGGGAAAGTAAAGTAAGCAACAAAAACTTCACCAGAAAATGTCAATAACATTGAAGTTCATCATTATGTATATAAAATTAATTGTGTGTTTGAAAACCTGCTTATTGCTCAATGTATGTGCACCATGAGCTGAGACCAAACCCTAATGAAAGTACTTTAAGAACATACAAGAAGGTTAATGTTTACATACATTGCACCTTTTCAATTTTCATATTCTGACTGTTCGTAAACAAAACCACCTGGCCTACATATGCGGGTGAACAAAAACAAGTGGCCCAGATATCAGATATCATCAGTGATGTGATCAATGAAATGTGTAATGTCATATTTGAAGTCCTGGGTGTTAGTGTTAGCAGTGCACGATGGTGGAGCGAGCTATGGTTGCTTAGCTTACCAGGACTGGTGAATTTCTGGGCAGTTTCGGTTTTACTTATAATTATAACGTCCCTTTAACAAAGCTTTTTCACTGAATATAATGTATACACACACACACATATATACATAAGACCTACATACAATACATACACTTACCTTTCCTTCAGGAGATGGGCACCGCACAAAGACAGGCAGCACACGTGATGCATACAGACGCGTGGCGCTGGTGTGCCCAGGCGTTCCTGCGCACACTGGTGCTGCATGATTCTCACAGCAACCTTGTTTGTGGTGGGCTGCACTCGAGCAGCATGGTGGGAACAAGGTGGTCGACTGACTCCCCCCTCTTTCTTTCCTTGCTCCACCACTGAGGGAGAGATCATGCACTTAGGAGACCAGGCAACCGAGATGAAAACATTAAAGGGAACTCACAAAGCTCCTGCCAAATTCTCCCCATCCACAAAAGGCTGTCCAGGAGCCGTGACATGACATTACAATTGGGCAGTGGCAGTGCCCAGATGGATCGGAGTCTAGCCCTCCACATAAACACATGGTGGAACCTCACAGACGGAGAGCCACAATGAATGAGAGATTACTACCTCAAAAAAGGTGCACAGGGCAGCGGAGCGCAGAAGAGAGACAGTGCAACTAAACAAGAATAGAGTTGCCCAGCAGCAAAGAACCCTGGCTAGAGCACTCTGGCAGACTTATACACTGAGCAAAAAGATTAGACGATGAAAAGCATAGCCCAGAAAGCACCTTAACAGGGAAACCCGTATGGCAACATGCTTCCAAACACTTGTGTTTATTGAGGATACAGGGCGTTTTGCCCACCAGCAATGACAAAGGAACACCGCAATTAACAGGAACATCCTGAAACGGTAGCTGTATATTAGCGGGAAGCTAGTGAGCATTTAACAAGTGGACAATGTGGATCTGTGGTACAGAAATCTGGACAGGACCACTGAGCTGCAGGCTGCAGTCATAGGGTACTGAACAAATATATAGAGGCGCCTTCATAATGTAGCTAGGTAAAGGACACTCAGGAAGAGGGACTAATGGGTGTGTAAGTAGACATAGCTCTGCCCAGATCAGGAGGCTGAGCTTCAGTGCTGATTTGAAGGCGTAGGCAGTAGTAGTGGCAGCATATTTACCAGAAGTAGGGTAAGAATGTATCTCATGGGGGGGGGAGGACAGGAAAACTAGCAGTCCACAGGAAGTGCAGGGATCAAGAGGGAATATTGCATGCCAGTCCTGTTGGAAACCCAACCACTTGGAGTCTGAAAATAAACCCACTCGGCCCTGACCACAACAGAAGCTACCTCTATTACATCCACTTTAAAATCAATGCTCAAGTACAAAGCCCTTGGCGTGTATACCATGTTCAGCTCCCTACATACCCCAGGCAGTGGAGGAAACACATTTCCCGTACAGGAAGTGTGAAGATGAGGATATGGGTGATTATTTTAGTATCAAGAGGGCAACCGTCATTCCAGGGTAGGGCATCTCCCACCATGGCAAAATCAGGCTTTTGTGATGGCCATGGTAAAAATACTAAACGCAAGAAAGAAAGACAAGTGGACATGGCAAATCACATGGAGGATTGAGGAAGACTTCTTACGAAGTAACACCAGTATGTTTGATTCATCCAGACTATAAAGAGGTGAATGGTGCCAAACGTGAGATAGAGGACTTTCTGGGAGACATCAACATGGTCGATCTACGCTTCAATCATAAGGAGAGTCACAGATCTCATGTCGAATTTGCCAACAGCACATCAGCGCTCATGTAGCACTGCTTAAGTAAGGTTGCCTTGCATTTAGCCATTAAACAGAAGAAGAAGACCAAGAAGGCAAACATGTCATGCTAATTGCCACTTGAGTTCCCATGAAAGATTCAATAAAAGTATGGATCTATCAGAGCATGGAGGTGCGGCAGTGACCAAATGCTTCAATGCGTAGATGGAACAAACCCATCATCCATTATACATAGGAGGAAAGTTCTAACCTGACTGCCTTGTAGCAGATACAGCGTGGAACGCCAGCATAATCTGCAGGCGCAGCTACAGGCAAGGAAAGTAGGCACCTGTCATTTTGATTGGGGAAACAGATGACTGCTACTATGGCCTATAATATCTGTATTGCCAGTGAAAACACGTAATTCAGTAGATACGGTGTGGCGAAGTGCGACGACATGCAGGCCCTCCTGAAGGATATTGCCCCGTCACCTCAACAGTTGAAGGGGTGTACCTGTCGTGCTGTACCCATTTCATCTGTTTGCCTGGCTCAGCAATAGTGTGGGGATGAGTGGGAGTTTAGAGGAGAGTAATAAGAGGGAGAGGTGTACATGGGCCTGATAGAAAGGAGACGAATCGGGCAGAGTGTCTGTAAGGCACAGTCTTATGCCCCCTTTTAGAATTGCTCATCACGGGATAGTGTAGGGACAGTCTAGGAAGACCCTGGGAAAGATTAGACCGAGAATACATTCTTCCCTTAGGTCTTACCTTCTACCAGTAAGACAGGAGGGTGGAATCCACAGTGTATTCTAACCTGGGGAGTAGGGCCAGTTGGCCTAGGGAGGTTTGGTGCCTTTTGGGCGGGAGGAAAACAGTCGACCCATCTAAGACTGTGTTTTTCTTGTCCCATCTGTGTCACTCCTAAAGCCACGCAATTATACAGCCACAGCAATTTGAGATCCTACTAGTGTCCACTTTGTAAGTAGGGCTCAGACATGACAGGGAAATGTGAATTTGTCGTCATGCCTGGATGTGTCCAAATGCCACCTGAGACTGTGGCCAGGAAGCTGCCTCTTTGATGCTCCGGCAAGGAGGGCATCTCCGTCCTCTCAGGGCACACAAACCCTCCACATGAGACTTACTGGGAGTCTGCATCAAATGCAGCACTAACATGACACAGTCTCACTCAAAACAGGTTGCTGACCACCAGAGTCTTTTTGAAGTCATTAGACATGCAAAGGTGGCAGAGCTAGCGTAGACAGAGTGGAGAGGCAGTCTGAGAGGGGGTCCCACTATCATGGTTTCTCTTCGGGTACTGTACAATCCCCATGTCCCCCAAATTTCCTGCAGGACAAGCTACTCTGGTTATGATGAACAAGCGAACATTATGCCTCAATATGTAAGGGACGCCCCCTACCTTGATTCATCATCGGGCTCTCCAGACAAGAAGGATTTTCTGGATCTCTTTTGGGAATACAGTTTATTTCAAAATCCTCTGCCAGAGGGGTGAAACCTGAAGCCACCCAACGCAGATCCAAGCTCTGCTCCCTAACCCTCCACAGGGAACACAGGGGGTTAACTGCTGTGGACCAAGACTTCTCCACTGATGATTGCACAGGGACCAGTATCCTACTCACTAGAGGTGAACGATCCACTCTCTAGGCACCATACAACCTTCTGGAGTGGAAGCACAGAACTGTTGGACTTGCTTTGCCTGGAGACCCTGGGCTTCCAAGAAATCTGCAAGTACAGAAGCTGTTTTGACCCTGTTTCCTCGCCTCGAGATGACTGCGAGCCAGCTTGCATGTGCTGTACATACTTTGTGCAGCCATAGGACCTATGGTACTACTTTAGCCAATCTATGAGCCCCCAAAATGCTTGCTGCACTTTGAGCTATCCAGATTCCGGCTCTGCCCATTTTCACAGACTGCATCGAAAAACCCAATCACCGATCCAACTCTATGAAGGCAACTGATTTGCATGTTGACTTGACCTGTTGCATGCAAGCCATCAATTTGCCCACATTTAACGGTGATGCGACCCACCATGGATATGGTTGCACTGCTGACTCAATATCTGTCCAGAACCATTGGAAGCCATCGACTCAACTGTCACAAATGTTGACTGTACCTAACAGGTGGCCACACCTTCGAATCAACTTGATGTAGACCCGCAAGTGGGACCTCGTCAACTTGTACTTCTCAACATCGACTTGACAGCAGCAAAAGTCCCTAGAAGCCTGGTTCAATCCTATTAAGCACCCAACACAAACAGTAAACGAATTTTGAAGATACTGGCCTTCATTACGACCCAGGCGTTGGACCATGGTGCTAATAGCACCATGGTCCATGCCGGTAACTTACCGACTCCGCCATGGCGGAATGGGGAATTACCGCCCCATTCCGAGGTTGGCGGGGCGGTAATTCCCCATGCCGCCATGGCCCTTCCCCATTCCCATTTTTGCCCCATAGGGCTCAATGGGAATGGGGAAGGCGCTAAGTACGGTGCTGCAAATTGCGGCACCGTACTTAGCACCAAGGTCCCTCTGCGGGTTGGTTTTTTAACGCCTGCTAAAAGCAGGCGTTAAAATGCCACCCGCAAAGGGGCCTCGTAATCAGGCGTTAAGTGTTTAACGGCGCCGCCACCTTTTACGGCGCCGATAACCCCTTAACGCCTGGGTTGTAATGAGGGCCACTGTCTCCTGTGTCCATTTTAAGGACCAAAGTGACTTTTTACCTCCCTTCTATACCTTCCAAAGAGATATCCTAGAACATAAAAGTATGGCACTAGACTATGCTTCAAAAGTTCACCGTCCCGAGGCGACACATCTCTCCAGGCCCCACACGGCTCTAATAATTCTTCAGAAATCCCCACAAGGACCCTATAAAAGATACTTAATCTTTGATAAGGACACCAAGTCGCTGGCCACATCCCGGTTTCATGGGAAATGAGTCTTGCACGTTACAAGAGATGAATCAGCATCTAAAATCAGTATAATTACTGCACTGACCAAGCACACCCCAATTTAGACCGCACGCCTTGAAAAATACCCAAGAAGGTCAAAACGTTTTTTGGCTGATACTTGCATTAAATACCACTTATTAATATATTAATTACTAAGGGAAATTTCTTTGACAATGTATGATATCCATTTTGGGAAACAATTAACAGCCCAGCTCCAATGTGAACAGCGGCCCAACCTTGTTCTTACATGTCCTTGAACAGTTGACATGGCTGCTAAGCATGGGTGCTCAGGCAAGAGATGTACCAACCAACAGTGCCCTTTCACATCCAGGTTCTCATTCTCTGTTTATATTACAGGGGCTTTTTACAAGATATAGCGTGCCCTCTGCCCATGTTACCAAAAATAGCAAGGCAGTATACATTTCTAGCTATGCCTGTTTGGCATTTGATTGGGTTTACTGTTGGCTTACGTGAGAAACCAAAGGGTGTCTCACTTACTAGTCCCCGGGTATCTCTCTCTCAGGTGACCAGGTGTCAAGACCCACTGCCAAGGGTACAATACTTGGAAGGAGGACAAGTTCCAGAAGGCCTGCAAAGTAGCTGAAGATTTCTTCCTACTGTTGTAACTCTCTGCTGTTACATAAAAAACAGACAGAGAGGTCTAGCAGTTGAAAGAGGAGACACACGCCCACGACTCACCAGCTGTGGAAAACAAGACAGAACAATACCAGTACCACTAGACTGTAGCCTGAAGAACCCCGCCTCCTATAAAATGGGACCAACCATAATTGGATACAATGAGTAGGGCCAGTAAATCTAGGGCGGTGATGTAATGTCCCCAGGATACCAGTACTGGAGTCTAGGGTAAATAACAGAGATGTTGATTAACTAAACAATAGAGAACACTAAATGCGAAATATATGCTGCTGGCAAATATTCTTACCGGAACACCAGTCCGGTGTAGAAAGGCTGTATGTTCCTGTTGTTCAAGTGAGGGTGTGGCATGGATGGAAGGTCTGCGTGGTCTGCTGAACTCCAGGAGTCCTACCCCAACGGCATTAGGACGCCTAGGTAAGTTCCAAATCAAAGTTCCCAAACCAACCCCGACGGCACGAGGACGCCTTATAGCACCTGCAGCAAGCGTCTCTAGTCCTGGTGCTTTGTCTGTCCTGAGCGTATAAACAACGAGGTAAGAGGTACAAAAGTTCCAGTAGAGGGAAGTCAATGTGCAATCCGAGTCAGTAACAAGTGGTGATTTCCTAATCCAGCCGTGTGACAGAGGCAGTTCGTTAACTTGCAGGGTCTGGTAACGTGCCGGCAGCGTCAGAAACAAAACGTATGCCAATATGCAGTCCGTGTAAACTTGCAGGGAATGTTAACTTGCAGGCAGTGTCAGAATCAAAACGTGTGACAATAGGAAGTCAGATTTCAGTTGCCGGGTCGGAGCACACACCGTCAGCGCCTGGAGAAAAAACATGTGTCAGAGACAATCCTTGTAGCAGTCCGATTTGGAAACTGGAAGGGCAGTCAAGACCAAAAACAAAGCGGGAGAAAGTTGCTTCAAACAAGGGTTCCAAAATCACGGGGAGCAAGGAAACAAGGCGAGTAAGTCAAGGGCAGAAAAAACCAAGAACTCAGGATCCAAGTGCGTAGCGAGAACAAGCAGGTATTGGAACTTCAATCAGAAGCACCCGCCGTTCCTAGTGGGTGGGTTTTAACAGTTCGACATGTGCGTTCCTGCGCAATGCAAACCACAGCTGTTGTCCTGCTTCCGGATGAGTGACGTGGAAATGTACGCATCCTTTTTTGCGATGACGACCTGTAATGGAACAGGAACAGAAACCTTCTTGAATCAAGGAATGCGTGTAGCTTCTGACATTTGTACTTGTACGTTCTGCTGTTAGCCTATGCGAAGTAACATTAGCAGGGAAGTCCCCCAGTGGGTGGATGTCCCGATTCCTGACACCAGGGCATGGCCATCGCCTTTGGATCCAGACCCTGGCGGTGGACCAGTGTGGGAGGATCACCTGGGTCGGGGATCTTCAGGGAGTGGGGGTGAGGCCCCCGATGGTGAGATGCTGTATTCCTCCCTTTCCCGTGCCCATACCCCATCTTATTTTATAGGAGTCTCCCACGATCCAACTCTCCCCTCCCCCTTTCTTTACAAACCCTGGGCCGAAGAAGAGGACTGAGAGTAAAGAGGCTAACAGTTGCATATCTCATTGGACATGTCCCGTTAATCATGTCAGGCAATGTCAGGCACGTGACCTTTATCGCATACATCTGATTCACATTAGCTCCCACCACACAGATAAAAGCCGGAACATAGAGACACACTCTGAGCAAGGTGAGACACGATAAGGAGCAGATATTCTGGGAAGGAGGCAAGCCCACTGGAGCAGAACGACCCATTGTGGGGTCAGAGCAAAGGTTGGGGAAACCCTGAAGATCCCTGCAGGAGGTTGTAGCCTCCTGGAAACTGTGAGGGATACGTGGAGAAAGCCAAATCCCAGACAAGAAGAAACCTGCATTGTGTTTCAAGGATTGCAGCAACCCTCCTGGGTGAACGACAGAGTTGGGGAGACAAGTCCAAGCCTGTGGAATCAACCTTGAATTGTGACTCAAAGCTGCAGAGACAAGAAAGGAATGCACACAACCGGTGAGTTGGCGAAAAACATGAAAGGCCGGTTTGTGTCAAGGAAAGATTGAAGCCGCAACAGTGTACATCACAATTGAAGGTTGCGCACATGCTAATGAGACTCAAAAGAAAGCAAATCAGTCGTGAACTTTTAAGTTTCCAATAACTTTGAAGCTAGTGA
This sequence comes from Ambystoma mexicanum, assembly GCF_040938575.1. Taxonomy (NCBI): domain Eukaryota; kingdom Metazoa; phylum Chordata; class Amphibia; order Caudata; family Ambystomatidae; genus Ambystoma; species Ambystoma mexicanum. The sequence goes on along the minus strand of NC_090934.1, from coordinate 304,425,578 downwards.
TACAGAGTAGCAGAGTGATCCGGTGAAAGGAAATCGCACACTCGAAAGTCTCTGCAAAATGTTTGATGTCTTGTTCTAAAGCGGCAAAGTGAATGAACTCTGAAATGCGGAATGGTCAAGATTAAGCCAGACAAAAGGGGAAGTTAAAAGGTGATTGCTTTAAGAGGAAGATTTCTTGTAACTTTTCTGATTGTAATATTGAACTACCAAGACCAAGAAACACTGGGGCAAATAACATACGGGAGAACTGAAGTGAAAGTCGAAGTGGTCCTGCTGAGGTCTATGGTAAAAGCTTCGCACATTCCAAAGTCTTTGACATCAGTGAAAGGTTGTTGAAAGGTCTGAGCCTGATTGAGGGAGACTGGACACATGAAATGAGTTAGGGGAAGGGAACCACTAACGAATGTGAATGAAGCTTGGGAAGGGAACCCATGCAAGTGCTGTGATTGCGAGGTCTGAGCTCGGCTGAGGGAGATCTACGTTGAATCAGGTATTTTGTGTTGAAAGGTCTGAGCCTGACTGAGGGAGACCTACATGAATTGTTGATGCATTGAGAGGTCTGAGCTCGACCAAGGGAGACATACCTGAACCTTGGTTGAACAGTGAATGAACCTTTAGATAACTAGATATACACTTTTTGTATAACAGATAATGCAGGCATTAGGTTTTGTTAGTATGGGCCATTTTGATTTGGCAAAGACTGACTAGGACTGTGTCTTTTTCATTATTTGATGGTAGAGACTACTCCCAACGTAGCTATAGGGCAAAGTAGGAGTTTTTCCAAACCCCAAGAATTTAATAAAGGTTTTGAAACTTGTATCTCTTGTGTCAGTGTCTTACTTGTGACACCATGCCCCCCTTACACTTAGCAGTAGTGTTTATCCACAACTGCCGCCTGCACTATTGCAGAACAGTAGTCTTTTCATCACAGCGGTCCCAAATATTTTCAAGACACTGAGGTCCATACTTAATCTATGGTCCCTGAACAAATACATAAAACGACAGAACTGCAGAATGATAACATTGCAGGAAGTAATCAAGCACCTAAACCAAGGAGCGGTTAGGCCAATACTGGACATGCTTTCATACTTCCAGAAGCACAGAAGATATCTCGAGTTCAAGATAGGTGTCAAACACAACCAGCTCAAACTAGTACCTTTTGTGATATCAGCTCCACATATATTCAGAAGGGTGCTGTCCATAGTCGGGCACACCTGTGTCGGTATGGAGTTCACGCTTACCCATACATGGCTCATAACAGTGAGCCACACCAACCACTTCAACAAGCACACTCAAATGACAGTAATGTTATTGGAATTTTCAAACCAAGAAGTGATGCAGAGCCTAAACCCCACTGTATGTGAGAATCTTCTGAAAAATCAGTCAACCTCACAAATGAGGGCCATTGTACTTACTGGCATAGGCTGGACTGCAAACAATGTGCCACACTGTATTGTATTCATTATAGCTTGTGCAGAGATGCTGGGGTAGGTGGCAGGTGCCAACCATCATCATTAAAAATATATTGGTGCAGACCTATATAAAATTTTTGGGCCAATGAGAATTGAACGTGAATGTCAAATATTACCTCATGACTGCCCCAAGACATAATAAAACATTGGTGGCAATCCTATATTCTCTATGGATGTCTGTGTTCCTCTCTCAGCCTCTTCTCTTCTAGCCTCGATTGGGTCTTAGGATGCCAATGGTAGTGACAGATATTGCAGTCAATTTGGGCTGAGAATTCTGAGGGCATCTGAATCAGTAACTACATCATTGTTAAGATGAGTGTTGTAAAAAAAATGAAATGAGCACGAAACCCAATCTAAAATACAAACTTAGTGATTAAAGTATACGACGGTTTTATGCTTCGAAAATTCTATGTGGTTTTATAGAAACCACATAGGAACTCTCATTGGTGCTAATTGTTCCCTTTCCCTTCTCATAAGGGTGTTATGAAAGAGTATAATCGGAGGGTATCACAATCTCCAATTAGAATGATAAGCTTCTATTAAGAAAATAATGTATGTAAAATTCTAGTTTCCGATAACGTGTTTTGTGCAGAAATATGAGTGCCATGTGGTTATTAGGACTATGATATGTACTTGTAGGGATCATTACAAATTGACATTGTTGCATTTCAAAAAGGGCCAGTTTACAATGCTTGCACAATCTACATTTCTTATTTCTAAATAGCTCATTTTGCCCATTATACACACCAATGTGTCTCCCAAACTGTCCTATCGTGGGAAAGGATCACACTCGGACGAAAACCAATGATCTGTTTCTTCTATGAACAGGAAAGCAATGTTTAATTGTACATGCTGGTCACTGTTTTGTTGGTGATGTGGTTTAATCCACATATTTGTTATAGTATGCACTTATAATTAATATAAACACTTATAATTAATGTAAAATACCCATTATATATATGCAAAGAGAATTCTATGTATTCTTGGTTATGTTTGGTTATGTATTCATTTATATATTGAATCAGATTCCACCCTATTGCAGAGCACCTTGAATACCAACATGGAACACACATTATATTTCAGTACTTTGTTCTAACGATATCCTAATTAATGTTTATGAATGGGTACCCTTTTTATATTAAGGGCCTCACACGAGCTGGGCGGTAACGCCGGCGCTAATAGCGCTGGCGTTATTAGCCCTACTGCCAAACCCACCAGCGCGATCACGGGTTTGGCGGAACGGGTATTGCCCATTCCCCACTGAGCCCATTTGGGAATTCCCCATTCGCCATTGAGCTCAATGGGGAAATTTTGCGCTTTTACTGCTGGCGGATTTCCCGCCGCCGGTAAATGCGCTGAAAATCGGCAAATTCTCGGCAAATTTCCCGCCAGCTTAGAGCTGGGGGAAATCAGCCGAAGCCGTGATTTGGCCGACCCTTAAATGCAGCAATAACAGCGCTAACGCTGCATTTAAGGGCTACCGCCAAACTCGTGATGAGGCCCTAAATGTGTGATTGTATTTTACTTTTGTGGAGTAACCCTCCAAGTTTATGTTATAAGGTTGATGAGTCAATGTTTCAATACTTGCACTAATAAGCTTGGCAATATTCCAAAGACTTCAGCCGCAGTTACTGAGGTGCACTGCTGGAAACATTGTAAGAACACTCATTTCAACTGTTGTGACTAATCAACTTTCGGGGCAACAGTGGTCCATGTATGAATATCGGTTTCTAAACCATCAATCAGCCCCACACCTCTAGTTCACCAGAAGGGATCCGAACAGATTGGAAACACAAGCAAATTATAAACTTCCTTGTCTAATTTTGGTAATGTGGATGGGACGGCAGGCTTATCTCCAAAAGGTTGTGGATCATTGGTTGTGGATCAGCAAAAGTACAAACATTACCCAATGATAAAAGCACTGTCCATTCAAGGCTGTATAAAAATATCTACTTTATTATTATCACAACAAGCAGTTCTAGCAACACTACAAAATACAACCCACCCTGTAAAGAAATGCAGAGGACAGATAGTTTCAAAGAAAGAATTGGGATGCACTCTGGATACTGACAGGAGGTTGGTCAATATAGTACATAATCACAACAGTGCCAGATACATGGCATCAGCACAAAGGGAGCAATGGGTCTTAATATGTCTCTAGGGGCCTTCGGAGAAGGACCAGGGGGACAGAACCACAATGCAGCTTGTGCTTCTAGGTGTTTTAGGTGCTCATCAGGGTCGAGTCGGTTTCAGGGTGCTGTGCAGCTTCTGTGACTGAGTTCAAGATGGGAGACAGCTGTGGGTATCGGCTGGCAAACAGTTCGGCGAGCGAAGCTGGGTGGAAGGCTGCAGGCTGGCCTACACAGCAACCCGGTGTCAGGAATCATTGTCTCAGTGTTGGTCAGTGGTTCTGAAGCACTGGTCGAGATGTCTCAGATGGTTTTAAGCGACTGCGGCGCAACAACAGTCATGTTGCAGTCGTTTGCAGCTCGAGGGACTCGACTGGGTCAAAAAAGTCCTTTAAGGCGGACGCTGGTAGGTACTCGTTGATGCACTTCTCCTAGCTTCTTCACTGAGCTTGTGTCATTATTTAATGGACATGGCCCAAAGCTGGGGAGTGGGTTGCGGAAAGCTGCCTTGTCCTTGGTTTCAGGTTCAGAGACTCTCTGGCACTTCCCACCTAGGAAGCTTGCTGCAGAGCCTAGGAGGGCATGCTTTGTGCTGGCTGGGTACTAGTTCTGGAGCTGATGGAGGGTCCTCTGGATTAGGTATCTCCCTCTGGGAGAGGTTTAGGGGCGGGATCTTGCTTCCCTCTTGGAGGTCCTGGCCTTCTTTCACCGGTGGAAGATGAAAGAAAGATTGTACCTTCAGCCATGGTCCAAAGATGAGCTCTTCCTTCTGCTTCTGGTGAAGCCTTCAGATGATCTGCCCAAAGAGGGGCTCGGCCATCTTTTAAATCCAAATGAACCACAGGGATTGGTGTAGGCTAAGCCCACCGTAATGAACAACAATCTCGTGTATGTGTGAGGTTGTAACCAGAGTGCTTTGCAACAGAAAATGTAAAGGGGTGAAAACATGCAATACTAAGTCCCACCCATCTTCCTGTCTGCTGTGGTTCAACAGGTTTCTTTGGTTAATGGAGTGCTCTGTGGTTCCTGATTAAAGGGGCGGGTCTCCCTTGAATCTGTGGTGAGACCAGACTCTCTGGCTCCTGGAATTCACATTCTCATACCTTATCAATGGGGTCTACTGTAAGTGTATAGTCCCAGACATGACAGCTCACTGTCAATCAATACTGAGGGCAGGAGCTGACTTCAGGTTGACACAGTGACCATGTAAGGTTGTTGGGGATTTCTGTCTCCTTTCTTTAGGTTTGCAGCCAGGCCCTATGTGGGCCTGTTTGAATTACCCTTTGAATAGTATGCAAATCACTGCCACCAGATGCAGGGCCAAACGAAAGACCTGGGTGGAACCACAGAGCCTTTGTCATTTAATCAGGCTGGTGATGGCATGTGGAAAGTTTGCCCCCCCCCCCTTCTGGATATGCATTGTGCACTCCTCCTGTCATATCCCATCTAAATATGACAGGGGGGACTGCAACTGTAGGCTGTGTCCACCCAGAGTACATGGGGTCTATGCGTATGTCGTGCGGTGAGCATAGGAAAATGTGTGTGGATTAGTCCCACACATATTCTGGAGGTTTATCACCATCATTCAGTTTCATTTAAAATTTCAAAAAAGCCCAGGCGAATGCACACCCACTGTGTGGATGGTCGAATTCCTCGACATGGGAACCATAACCCTACTGAGGGTCTGGTTCATTATCTAGGCAAAAGTACCAGTTAAGGCCATCTTCATTTCCATGCTGGGAGTCTGGCTTGTACTGGATGTCCATATCTAATCCCTGTAGTGATATGGCCCAACACAAAAGCTTAGGGTTCTCCCCTTGTATGGCCATTGTTTGTTTGTTTGTTTATTTATTTGTATAGCGCTCCAGACCCTGGGGTAGAAGGGCGCTTAAAGAAGAAGGTTACATTTTGAAGTATACAATTGCAAAATAAAACAAATTGAGGAAATCAGGATACAGCAGTTACATATTGTGATATATACAATTGTGAAGTAAAAAATACGCAGAGCAAATATTGGCTATCACAGAGGCTGATGGTCTGTTTGGATAGTAAAGTGCAACCCAAAGATGTAGGGTTCCAGCTTCTTTACTGCCCACACGACTGCATAAGCCTCTTTTTCGATGACAGCCCAGTTCCTTTCTCTTTTTGTCAATCGCCTGCTAATGTAGGTGACCAGTTTCTCTACGCCTTGAGAGTTCAGCGGCTCTAACACAGCTCCAATCCTGAAATCACAGGCATCTGTTGAGATAATGAACTCCTGACCATAGTCCGGCACTTTCAGAACTGGGATCCTTCAAATCCTTAAAGGAAGTTTGACAAGCGGGGGTCCCAGTTACCTTCTTTGTCATTTTTGTGGAAGTTACATCATTCAGGGGTATGGCAATGGTCCTATAACCCTTGATGAATGACCGGTAGTACCTGGTGAGACCTAGAAAGGCTCTTGTCTGTGTATTGGGGATGTCCCAATCCTTCACAGCCTGTACCTTTGCTTTGAGAGGTTTTTTCTTACCTCCAGCGACCAGGTGCCCTAGGTAAGTCACAGTGCCCTGCTCTAGCTGGCACTTTGTGGCCTTGATAGTCAGACCTTGATTCTGCAGCGCGTATAGCACTTGCCTCAGGTGGGATAAGTGATCTTCCAGGTGTGGCTGAACACAGCAATGTCGTCTAATTAGGCAACACTGAAGTTTTCCAGTTGAGAATGCTGATCTCTCTCTCGCTCTGTCTGCCAAGCGGACCTGCCCGTACCCTGATGTGAGGTCAAAGGTACCCATGAACTTGGCAGCGCCGAGCTCGTCAATGAGCTCATCTGCATGAGGAATGGGGTGAACATCTTTGTAATTATTTATTTGTATAGCGCATCAAGACCCTGAGGCAACTGAGCGCTTCTCTTACATGTTATAAGGTTCACATTTTACAGCAAAGGATATGTACAAATAACAGACAATTTACAGAAACATACAGTGGCAATTGCCATAATAATAGCATTAGATATACAAATGTGCAGAGGCGTGTATACAATGTCGTAGTCATAGATATGTCCTGGCTTAATTATGGTCCTGGTCCCGGAGCCCAGCTTTAACCTTATTCTGGAAAATTGTGAATGAAGGCTCGGCTCTTGTAGTGATGGGGAGCGTGTTTAATTTTTTTGCAGCAAGGACAGGGAATCTAACTCCACCCGCCCGTTGTTGGCTAAAGCGTGGTATGATGACACAGTGTGTTTGAGCTGTTCTACTGGGTCTTACCGATGTATGGCATATAAACGTGTCAGAGGTATGAAGGTGCATGGTTGTATAAACACTTATGAGTTAGTGAAAGTGTTTTGAGATCAATTCTTTGGTTGATATTTAGCCACTTGAGATTCTGTCTGGCTGTGGAAATATGGTGTTTCCTTGGGATATTGGAAGCCGATCTGACTGCATTATTCTGCATGACTTGCATTTTGTTTATACTCTGTTGTGATGTTCGTAAGTAGAGCGTGTTACAGTAGTCGAGCTTAGATAGCACTAAACCTCTTGCTACTGATATGCAATTAGTAGTAGATAGGTACGGGCGACAAGCTGTAATAAGCTTGCATGTGAAAGCTGTGGATGACGCTAATGCATTATTTTGGCTGGAGAGAGATAATGACGAGTCAATTTAAATCCCTAATGTTTTCACATCATGTGCTCCATTAACTGTGTTGCCATCGATGATGAAAGTTTTAAAGGAGGCATCTAGTTTATTCAATTTGGAAGGGGAACCGAGTAAGTGTAGTTCGGTTTCATCGTCATTTAGACATAAACCATGATTAGCCATCCAGATTTGTATAACACTATAGATGTCATTCAATGTTTTGCTATCTGCAGTGTAATTGCCAGTGATAGGGATGAGAATCTGGTTGTCATCCGCATAGTTAGTGTACGTGACACCCAGATGGTCAAGTATATCAAATAAAGGTTTGGTAAAAATATTGTAATTCGTCTGTGATAAACAAGATCCTTGTGGGACGCCACAGGAGACAGGCGAAGGTAAGGCTGAGGCGGACGGAGCAAAGACTTGCATTGATCTATTGTTGAGGAATGATTTGATCCACAAGTTGGCTTGGTTGGAGAAGTGTGCAGCTGATGACAGGTGCTTGCATAGTATATCATGGTTCACCAGGTCAAATGCTGCAGATAAGTCAAGTAGTAATAACAAGGCAGATTTACCTTTGTCTTTTAGAGTCTGAATCTGATTCTTTAGATCAACAAGTGCTGTCTCTGTCCCGTGTCTGGGTCTGAACCCTGATTGTCTTAGGTCTAGTAAATTATTAACTTCCAAATATATTGCTGGATTTGGAGATAGGCTGCTCGAGCCAGTCTTTTCAGCAGGAAGTGGACGGTAGTAATCAGGTGGCTTTGTTAAGAGTGGTAGTACCCATGCGTCTTTCAAACTGGTGGCCACAGAACTAGTGGCAAATGATGCATTGATAAATGTGTGATGAACTGGGAGAGAACAGTGGCAGCTTCTTTGATTAGTGTAGCTGGACAGACATCACCTTTACAGTTGGATGGTTTGAGTTTAAGTATGATTAGCTCTAATTCTTTAGTAGAGAGTGGTTTAAAGTTGAATTGTGGCAATTCAGCAGTGGGGGGATATGGAGGCTTATCAGGTAGGGTATTGTTGATGAGGTTTTTTTTCATATTTATTTTGTCAAGTAGCATTGTGATTTTGTCTTGAAGCGCATTTTGTATATTAGTACACCATTGGATAGCTTTAATGCAAGGGTCGGGTAAAGGGGCAGGCGACTCAAGTTCTTTTAGTATGTTGAACATCTGTCTTCTTGACAGAACGGAGCCCCTGTAGTCCATACAAAATGCGGTCTTCCCACCACTGGTCGTTTTAGGGACCCGTACCACTGGGCTAGCCCAGCAGCTGTGGGATGACGCTATCACTCGTAGGGACAGAATCTTGGAAACTTCCTCCTTGATGGTGTACCTGACCTTATCGATATTCAGTGAATCCTGTTCTTCACTGGTTTACTGTCTCCAGTGTCCACGTCATGGGTGCACCACTATGCGCGACCTGGAGTCAGCAAAAACAGATTGGCAAACTGTCCCAGTAAATGGCGACAGTCTGTCAGTTGCTGTTCTGACAGGTCCGTTGCAAGATTGACACCTTCAACCTAGTCGTCCAGGGTATAATGGGGTTTTAGACGGTTGATGTGAACGACCCTGCACATCTGTCTAGGTCCTTTCATGTTAATGCGGTAATTGACCTCACTGACTTTTGCCAGCACACAGTAAGGACCAGTCCACTAGTCTGAGGGGCACTGGGATTGACAGGGTCCATAATTCACACCCACTGGCCTGGAGAATAGACTGTCACTGTTGCTTTGTGGTTGTGCCAGTGCTTCATCAGCTCCTGACTGCCCTTTAGATTATTGGTTGACGGTTCCATGTACTTTGTCATTTTAGAATGAAGGCCAAGTACATAGTCCACCACATCTCGTTTGGGGGTTGAGGGGTTGCCCTACATCCCTCTTTCACTAGACTGAGGGGTCCTCGTACAGGGTTTTCTAAACAGAAGCTCAAAGGGGCTAAACCCTATCCCGTTCTGTGGCTATGTAAGCGATATCCAATCAACACTACAGCTAGGTCAATGCCTAGTCTGGGATGCTGAGGAAAACCCTTATTGATGTATTTTTATATCCAGTTCAGTACTCTGGATGACAACCCTTGTATAACACCCCCCTCTTAGAATCCCCCTGACACCACTGAGCCAAGAAGTAGGTTTGTTTTGCAAATTTAAAAGGTTTATTTGGACAATTCAACAATATATATCTATCACACTTTATAAATAAATTGATAACTGATATCACACTTCAGAATATGACCGTGATCAACAATGGATAATGTTACAGGGGTACACTGATTTGGTTACTTAGGAGTAGTGTAGAGGATGAGGTAGCTGAAAATGCTTGATGGTTTCAAGGAAATGCAAGGTGGAATAAAATGCAGTACAGAAATAACTTGTTATGATTTTAGCAAAAGGTAATATGATCACTTTTTCTTTTGACAATTCACCCTCCCCCCTATGCAATACAAGAAATGGAAGGAGAGCACACAGTCTTCAAGAATCCCACAAATCACACTTTATAATGCAATACACAGTTCCAGTTCCCCCAGCAAGCTTAGAGAAAATAGGGATGAGTTTTAAACACAGGCAAATTACTTTAATGTGGTTTGCAAGGAAGTGAAAAGGTGCTAAAATTGCTTTTAATTCCCTCTAGAGGTTCAGGGTGAGTGAGAGATGCTTGTTGGTATTAGTTCAGGCTCACTTTAGCAATGCCCTATGAGTTATTACCAGGTTGCAAATGGATTTTAGAGTGGTGATGTGGAACCCCCCACAAGAAGGTTGTATCTTTGGAGTGGTCTCGTGCCAACTGCGCAGTTCTCCTATTCTGGCGTGAATGTGGGCGGCGATAGCTCATCCCCACATCCACCCAGTCTATTGATTTATTTTGTTCTGGGATAGAATAATGGGCAGCGAAAGCTCATCCCCACATCTACCCAGTCTATTGATTCAACATGGGTCAAAACCCTTGACAAAACCCCCCGCCCGACTACGCTTTGATTCAAGTCGAGGGGAAGTTGGGTGCAAAGGAGGTTTTGAGCCCTTGCGCTGGTATGTCCCCATTATCTTCTTCCAATTCCGAAAATGGCACAGTTCAGCATCTTTTCCTCCATCCGGTTGGATCGATCGGTTCTCCTCGCCAGTCCTGATGGGAATATTGGGCGGTACCCCGGGCCCCTCGGGTCTCTGCTCCCGGTCCCCGAATCGTCCCCCTTGGCCAGTCTCCAGGTTTTCTTTCTCCTAGGACGACAAAGGAAAGCGGCAATACCTATTCGTAGACATTTCTTCCCCACCATTGATATAGTGGGGTGGCATATACATTTTATAGTCAAAACATTTGCGTTTTTATTTTAACAAAAAACAAGATACAATTATAAGACATTTTTTTTTTCCAAATCATAATATTTTAGAGACTATATGTGGGATATTTTAGGGTTCCAATTGAATTACTCTGGAGCGGTCCCGTCTGGTATTGCAGAGGACTCCTCCAGTTGCTGCAGAGTGTGCCTGGGATGGCAACACTTCAGCTGATTAATATGGACCCACTTATCTTCCCCTTCCACCAAATTACCTTTCGGGATGCAGATTTTGTAGGCAACAGGGGAGATCTTGTCTATAATTTCAAACGGTCCCTTCCATGTAGGCAAGAATTTTCGCTTTTTGGCCTGGTTCCTTTGGAAATTGTATAGATAGACCCGATCACCCACATTATATTCCTTTCGGGTAGTTTTTAAATCATAGTGGGTCTTCACGCTCTCGGCTGATCTTTCTAGATTCCGCTGAGCATAGGCAAAAGCATGCTGAAGGTGTTTCCTTAAATTCTCCACATACTCATGAGTTGTGGAGGCATTTATCAGTGTCTGCTCTTGGGTCCTGTAGAGCAAATGCTGGGGAAGCACCATCTTGCGTCCAGTCATCAACTCAAATGGTGACATTTTAGTTGCAGATGAAGGGGTAGATCTGATGGCCATTAGGACCAGAGGTAATCGGATAACCCAACTTGGCCCAGAATCTGCCACAAACTTTCTTAATATGCTCACAATGGTTCGGTTGTATCTCTCTACTGCTCCAGAAGAAGCTGGCCGGTAAGCAATATGTAACTTCCTTTTGACCCCCAGTATATCCCACATCTTTGTCATTACTTCACTGGTGAAGTGGCTACCCCTGTCTGACTCAATCCTTTGAGGTAGACCAAAACGGGAAAAGATGTGGTTAATCATCAGGGCAGCTGCTGTTTCTGCCTTGCAGTTTGGGGCTGGGAGACATTCCACCCACTTGGTAAACAAGCATGTAACGGTCAACATGTACTTGTTTCCTCTAGACGAGCGAATCACGGGGCCTACAATGTCGATTTGCAAATCTGACCATGGCAGTGTCATCCCCCTCTTTTGGAGAGGCGCACGGTGTGTGAGGGATGATGGCTGAAATTATGCACACACAAGACACCCCTTCAAGTATTGGTCGAGGTCTTGCCCCATGTGTGGCCAGTATGCAACCTCTCTTAAGATTTCCAGTGTTGTGTGAAACCCCCTATGACTGGCGGTGGCCACATCATGGGCGTGACTTAACATCAGGCTTCGGAATGAGGTAGGAACCACCCACTGATCATGGCCAGCTTGGGATTTCCTTACCAACAGACCGTCTTGGATTCGGAACATCTTTGGACATTTCATCAACACTCTAAGGTCCTCCTTCCCAATGTAATCGGTATGCGTCAGGGGAAAGTTCTCAGGGTCCTCAATGTGTTGGTAAAACTTACCAATTATTGGATCCCCCTTCTGAGCTGTAATCAAATCAGCATCCGGGGTCTCCTTACTCCATTGTGCAGTTGAAAGATCATTGTGAGCATTGGTCTGGGACCTAGTGATGGCAGTGACCTGGATTTCCCCAACAGGGACTCTATTTCTATTAGATCCCCTTGGATGGCCCCGGTTTTGGCCAGCTGATCAGCTAAGTCATTTCCAGTTTTGTCTGGTCCCTCTACTTTGGAATGACCCTTGATCTTTTTCCAGTAGATGGTCATCCCATTCGATGTGACCAGATCATCTATGTTTTGGATTAACTTCCCATGTTTCAGGGGTTTGTTATTAGCACATAACATGCCTCTGGTTTTCCAATTAACCAGGTGCTCCACGAACCCGTTCCGTACATAATCCGAATCAGTGATTATGACCAGCTCGTGGAGTTGATGTTGGACAGCAGTGAGGATGGCCTGATGCACAGCCATCAACTCTGCCACCTGACTACTTCGGGGACCAATTTTGTATCCAGCGGAGGGTTCTGGAAACTCCTTCACCCAGGCATTCCCTACGCCGGCCACCAGTTCTTTCTCCCCGTTGTTGTCAACATGGTACGAGCATCCATCCACATAGACAGTGGGCATTCCCTCACACTTGTCTTCTTCAAAGACTTTGTGTGGGGAATTAAGGTATGCCTCCATGTTGTCCTTGATTTTTAGACTTTCGTCCTCGAGACAGTTTTCTCTGGCACAATCATGCAAGTCAGCCAGACCTTGCGCGAGGGGACTCTTCTTGTTTTGGCCATATCTGACCTCCACAGGAAAGCCTTGCATTGACAGAATCCAGGAAGTAATTCGGGAATTACTCACATTTCCGGCCCGGATTCTGCCACTTTGGAGATATTACAGAGGCTGGTGTGGAGTCTCCACTATGATGTGTTCCCCCTGGATTAATGGGCGGTAATTCTTCAATGCCCACACCGTTGCCAGGAGTGCCTTCTCACAATCGTTGAATTTTTCCTCCACAGTGGATAAAGTTTTGCTCGCATAGGAGATTACTTTATTGACCTTGTCATGCTTTTGGTATAATACTGCCGTGAAGCACGTATTAGAGAACCCTGTCTCCAGTAAGAACTCCCTGTTCTGACAGGGTAAGCTAGGCAAGGCGCTTGTGAGAGGCTTCTCTTGAGTTGTCTTACTGCCTCGGATTGTTCTGGACCCCATTCCCAATTGACCCCCCCCCTTCAAGAGATGAATCAGGGGTCTAGTGATCTCTGCGTAGCCTTCAATGAACTTTCTGCTGTAATTAGTCAGTCCAAGGAGGCTCCTTAGTTCCCGCAGAGTTGTGGGGTCTTTCAGTTTCTGAAGTGCTTCCACTTTCTTTTCATGGGGACAGAGACCCTGAGGAGTAATCTCATGCCCCAAGAAATTAACACGGGTTCTACACCACTGTGCTTTCTGAAAGGAAAGTTTTGCTCCGGCGGCCCTCAACTGCGTCAGAACATAACGGATCTCCGCTATGTGTTCCTCCACAGATGAACTTTTGATGTGGACATCATCTACATAAGCCAGGTTACCCCTCGCACCCAGGTCGGGCATGGCCTTATGTAAGAAAATGTTGAATTCATTGCCGGAGTTGAGGTATCCGAAGGGAGTCCGGGTCCATGTGTACTGCTGGCCCCCAAAGGTAAAAGCCAGTTTGTATTGGTCCTCCCTGCTGACAGGCACGGTCCAGTACCCATTGGTCAGGTCTATTGCAGTGAATACCGGTGACCCCTGGATCTGGGCCAGCCCTTGGTCAATGTAGGGAAGAGGCCATATTCCCAGCACCGGATTATTGAAGTTGCTGTGCACTGGACGGATTATTCCCCGGGACTCAAGGTTCTTAATTATTTCAGTAAGGGACTCCATGGATGCGAGAGGCAAACGATATTGCTTCACAAACACTGGAGTCATTCCAGGGTCCGTGGGAATTGTTGTGGTGTAGATGTCGGTGCGACCACAGTCATATGAGTCTACCGCAAAGAGATCTTGGAAATCCAAGAAAACTTGCTTCAACTTTTGCTTCTGTTCCAGAGTCACACAGGCATCAGCTAGGTTGACTCTCTCTTCCACCATCTGCCTGAAGCCTGGAAAGACTTCTGGTTTGGCTATCTCAGCGGCCTCCTCCAGCTGGGTGGAGAAGTCCCTGGTCAGAGTGCTGATTTGGACTGGAGGCTTCAGGTGGGAAAGGCAGCCCTCATGGACCTGGAAAATCACCTCATCCCTCCTGAAGTCACAAGTCACATCTTCCTTACCATAAGGGCAAGAAGTGTACACCAGGAAGTTCCCCCCATGCCGGGTGAAAATCCTGTCTGGTGTTGTATTGTCCTCACTGTCACTGTCAAAACAGTCCTTAGGGATCGGTCCTAACAGTTAATTTCCTAAATCAATGGAAAAAGGTCAGTCATCAACCGCCATTCCAATAATGGTGCCTGCGGCTAGAGTAACACTCTTTAAGTCGCTGTTATCCACCTCTATTGGAATGGTGTCATGTTCTATGTTGACTAATGGTGTTGGGTTTACCCCCAACCCTTGCTGTTGGAGAGAAGCATTTAGATGTATGTAAGCATCAGGGTTTTTCAACTCTTGTCCTCTTTTAACTTTCACTTCCAGGGAGAATTGTCGGGTCCTTTCTGGGATGGTGACTTCCTCTTTAATCTGAATTTCAACTGCATAAGGTAGCAATTGAGCTGACCTAAATGCTTTTTCTGCATCATCAAAGCCCATGGGATTATCCGCTAATCGGGACCAAGCTTTGAAGTTTATTAGGTCCAAACTAATGGCAAAGCGATTGAGAATGTCACTGCCTAAGTAAAAGGCGGCAGTGACGTCTCGCACGACCCAACAATTATGGACTATGCTCTTGTTGCCAATGGAGATTTTGAGCATACACCTGCTTGGCAGGAGATGTTTGGAATTAGGTGCTTCCAGGTCCATTTCCCATTTGTCTATCAGTTTAAATGTGGGAATGGCTGGATCTTTTGTGAGTTGGCGGAACATGGCTTCGCTGATGAAGCTCTTACCGTTGTTCACACACACTCGAGCGAGAACAGAGTCCTTCCCATCATTTAACTGAACAGGGATGAACAACTGCTCTCCAATTTGCTGAATATCAGCCAGGCTCTGCGCTGATTTCACATCTTTCTGGACTATAGGAGTGGGAGTTTCTGATTGTGGATTAGTAAAGAATTTCAGGGTGTTTCCTTCCAGTGTGGAATACCACCTTAAACTGGAAGGAAGGTTGATTTTCAGAAATAGAGGGGACCCCCCATCACCAGTCTGTTGTCCTACTGCTATTACTGTCACGTCTGGAATTTGGTTGTTCTGGAAGTGAAATTCTACTTGGTCAGATTTTTGTTCCACCATGTGGCAGGTGCCATTTAAACTAATATGGTTGACACTCTGTTTTAATTTTATTGGTCGGCTAGTCTGGGTCCAGAGGACCTTGTTTACGCAATCTATTAGGGGTGACAACCTTCTCAGGAGGTCATTCCCTAGTAAACAAGGGGTGCCCTGTGGAGTCACTACTATGACTGGGTGTTTCACCTTGTGTCACCCAATTTTGATGTCCAAATCTGCAGTCCCCTCTACAGGAATTTCCTTCCCGTCAAAGTTCTGCAGTTGTCCAGGAAGAGAGGTGAGAGGAATACAGTAATTATCCCCCCTTCCTGCATTTAGTTCATCAAAGGCCCTTTTGGGCAGAAGGGTAGCTTGGGATCCAGTGTCCACCAGTGCCAACATTGTACCCTGCTCCTGTACTTGTACCGGGGCATAATATCTTCCCTCCTTCTCCTTAAGGGGGCACAGATAATGCACATTTTTGGACAACTGGTGGGCTAACTTTCTGGTTTTGGACATGGCGAGAGAAGAGATTTGGGCAGAATTCTGTGGAGAGTCTTGGGAATCTGAAAGAAAAAGTTGGCAACTGGAGATCAGAGCCATTGTGGATTCCCCTGGTTCCGGTTCTGGGCCACCCCCCCCTTTTTGGAGGCAGTCACCAGGATGGGTTTGAACCAGGGGATTTCGGTATTGTGGGTTCTGAGATGAGATGATGGGCGGTGGTAGCTCAGTCTCCACATCTCCCCAGTCTGAATTGGCGTCCCTTGGGACCCATTTTTCCTTGGGAGGAGTTCCCCCATCTCTAAAGGAGAAGATCCTTTTCCCAGGATCTTCTGAGGATCCCTCTCCCTCAAATTGGAAGTCCTGTACTTCCTCCACAAAGTGGGTCTGTTTGGGTCCTTTGTTTTTCCTACCCCCCCTCTGCTCCTTTGGAGGCAGACTTTCAGGGGCAGGAGATTTCGTTTCCGGTTCCTGGTTTTCCAGGCCCTGTTTACAAGTTGGGAAGGAAGCTTCCTCCAAGGCTTTACACCCCCTTCCCCTTGTGCCTCCTGCCTGGGAACTGGTGGGTTATCGGGGTGCTGCCCCTGTCATTGTTCTGGAGCACCAGGTCCAGAGTTTGGGGCATTCTGCGGTGGCATGCTCATCTGAGGGTTCTGTTGAGCCCTCAGTATGTGACCCAGATCTCGTGCCATATTTTGGACCTGGCGCTCAAGTTGTGAAACCCGCTCAGGCTGATACGGGGCGCTATTTTATCCCCTGGGCTGATCCCGGGAAGGGTAGCTATCCCTTCTCTGGTAATACCCCGGATTGGGAAGATTTTGGTACCCCTCCACCCTTGGCCTCCCCTCTCCCGGATTAGGTTGTCTGGGCTCAGGGAATTGGGGAAAGAAGGATGGATGATTTTGGGGCTGGAAATTGGGTGGATACCTGGGGAAAAAGTTCTGCCCAGGATTTGGTGAATTTCTGCCCTCCTGGGGGAAGTTAGGAGGGAAGTTCCCTGGGTCAGGTGCTTGGCTGGATCACCCCCCTTGGGCTGGAGGAGTCCACACATAACCAAGGATTGGTCGGTTTCCCTTGTAGCGGGGACTTACATAGTCAGGGGAGCAGGGGACCCCATTTGTGGGACTACCGCCTCGACTCCCTGTCTGTGACTGGCCCGAGGGCCTTCTGGGCTGTGAATTATTTGGTAAAGGCAGGTTTTTAGGCCCCCCCATCTCCAAATCTAAAACGGGGGCAACCTTTACCTCTGCCACCTTGGCAGCAGCAGGGGTGCTGTTGGTTTTGGGGTTTTTCGGCGCATTATTTTTATTTTCGATGGGCTTCTGCACCTCATAGATCCGTGTAGCCTGTTCAATGACCCAGTCTAAAGATCTTTTCTCATGAAAATCTCTCACGAGCTGGGTCATTATGTATTTGGGTAAGGCATGGAAAAACGTATTGATAAATTCTCTGCTATCCGTGCGCACCCTTCTGGTGGTCTGCGCAAAAGCACGCTTTAATTCTTGCACAAACTCTTGTGGGGCCTGATCCTCCCCACATTGCAAATTGTAGGCTGCCTTGCGAGCCTCTTGAGGATTTCTGTGCACAGAAAAATGTTTCAAGATGGCCGCCTTATAGGTGGACCATCTTAAATGATTTTGGTCCTCCAGCCCCGCAAAGAAACTGGAGTATTCTGGGGAGAATGTCCATTTGACGTACTGGATGCAGCTACTGCTGTCCTTCAAATGGAAAGTCTCCATCATTTGCTCATAGAGCTCCAAGTGTTCCCAAACGGAATACTTGGCGTTCTTATGATAAGGAGTGATGACACTCCTGATTGCCTTTATTTGTTTCAATGGGTCCTTAAGCAAGGCCATTTTTGCCTTATTGGCCTTTTTGGTTCGGGTAACCCTGGTCCATTCATCCTCTGACTCAGAAGCACTGCTTCCAGAGGTGCCCGTCTGATCTTCCAGGTTTTCCCGGATTCTGCGAGCCTGGGAATGGCTGGCAGAATGTGGGGACCTGGTCTCCTGTGTCCTGTAATGCTCAGAGGAGTCTTCAGACCCCTCCTTGCTGCCAGGATTTGATGGGTACCCCCCCACTGACCTAACTGGGCAGAGGTTTTCAGGATGCCCTTAATGGGCCTACTCTCCTGGGGTTCCCCACTAAATTGCACTGTGCTTGGGTGCCCATACCCGGATGCCCGCCCATCCATTCCTGGGAGGTACTGGCCTATGAGCCCCATACTTCTAGCTGGATAGTAATCTGCCATCCCCGTGGCCCTGGGCTCATGTGCGCGAGGGGACATGGGGGTGGCAGAGTCCAGGGACTGGGAGAGATGAAGGCCTCTGGTACCAGGGCTCCTGAGGTTATGCTGAGGCGTTTCCCTTTCCCAGTGAACCTCGTCTCTATCAGCCCCTGCTCCCTGTTGCAATGCTCGAGCCTGCGCTATCAGTTCCTCAGTTAAGGCCTTACTAGACTCTATCAGTCTCTCCTGCATCGCTACCTGTTGCTGGAGCCTATCATTGTGCTGACAGAGAGCCTCATTTTCTCTCTGTGCCTCCTGATTGGTCCTGGAGTACTGGGACAGTCTCTGCTGCAGGAGGGTTACCTCCTCAGTCCCATCCCTACTGGCCTGCTCCTTTCTTGCCAGAGCCTCCTCCACCCTCCTGGTGTGCTCTAACAAGTTCTGGTGTTCTTTTTGGAGGTCACCCAGTCCCCTGGAGGGCCAGGTGATTTTCTTCCATTTTCCTTTTTAAGTGGCAGACTTCCTGGCCTAAGGTATCCCTTTCCTGACTAAGAGCCTGCATCTGTGCCGCCAGGTCGTCCCTTTGCCTTTGGAAGGCACCAGCTTTCTGGCGTTCTTCATCAAACTCTGCCTGGGTATCCAGGTCTTTCAAAATCAATGTATTGCTTTCCTCTTTCTCTCTGTCTAGTTGGATTTGCAGGGTGGCTACCTGCTCTGTGCATGCCCTGTTGAAATTGATCTGTTGCTCCAGCTTTTTCTGGCTCTGCAGTAAGGAGTCCAAACTGTCTTGGTGCTCCTTCTGCAAAGCCAGAATTCTGGTATCCTGGTCTGTCTTTTCATGTTGCAGTATATCCATGTCCTCTTTTGTTTTAATGATATACTGCCTACTATCATTTTCTGACTCCTGGCTCCTCTGCAGCCTCTGCTCAGAAGAGACCAGGTCAGATTGGGCCTTTTCTAACGCCATCTGTTGCCTATTTGCCAGATCTTGGCCTTCAGCACATTGGTCCTGCATGGCTCCCATATATAGATACAAATATGCCGCTATTTTAACCATCTTGTCGTGTTCATCTTTAACTTTAGGAGCCATGTATAATTCACTCAGGGCCACATGTAATGGACCCTGATCTCTCCATGTATCTGACCGTGTTTCAGTGACATGTTGCGTGATTGCCTGCAACCAGACCGTTTGGTCCTGATGAGTCCACTCACCTCTCACAAATAGCTTATGTAAGAAGTACTCTCTGGTTATTTTCATATCTACCAAGGTCGTCATTCTGGAATTTGAGTTCCTTCCTGACTTAAAGAAGTTTGTATTTTATTTTGCAAAACAGACCGTTTCTTTAGAGCGTTCCTTTGAGGGGTGCTTTCACAGTGTAAAACAGCGTGGTGATCTAACCGGATATGTGCATCTGGTCAGTTGGCACACTGTTTTAATCTGCACAAGTGGTAAATCTAACCCAGAATATCCCGGCTCCGAGCCCCCACTTTTGTAAGCGATATCCAATCAACACTACAGCTAAATCAATGCCTAGTCTGGGATGCTGAGGAAAACCCTTATTGATGTATTTTTATATCCAGTTCAGTACTCTGGATGACAACCCTTGTATAACACCCCCCTCTTAGAATGCCCCTGACCCCACTGAGCCAAGAAGTAGGTTTGTTTTGCAAATTTAAAAGGTTTATTTGGACAATTCAACAATATATATCTATCACACTTTATAAATAAATTGATAACTGATATCACACTTCAGAATACGACCGTGATCAACAATGGATAATGTTACAGGGGTACACTGATTTCGTTACTTAGGAGTAGTGTAGAGGATGAGGTAGCTGAAAATGCTTGATGGTTTCAAGGAAATGCAAGGTGGAATAAAATGCAGTACAGAAATAACTTGTTATGATTTTAGCAAAAGTTAATATGATCACTTTTTCTTTTGACAATTCACTCCCCCCCAATGCAATACAAGAAATGGAAGGAGAGCACACAGTCTTCAAGAATCCCACAAATCACACTTTATAATGCAATACACAGTTCCAGTTCCCCCAGCAAGCTTAGAGAAAACAGGGATGAGTTTTAAACACAGGCAAATTACTTTAATGTGGTTTGCAAGGAAGTGAAAAGGTGCTAAAATTGCTTTTAATTCCCTCTAGAGGTTCAGGGTGAGTGAGAGATGCTTGTTGGTATTAGTTCAGGCTCACTTTAGCAATGCCCTATGAGTTATTACCAGATTGCAAACGGATTTTAACAAAGAGAAGCAAAAAGCTGCTGATTTCTACAGATGAAGAAATCGGGCCAAATCGCAAATCGCGGTAAATTTCTCCAAGTGCGTGTCTCGCGATTACGGAAAAAGTATAGGGAGTAGGAAGTCGGTTCTAGGTTCGTTGGAAAGCCTAGATTCTTAAATTTCGTTCCTAGCCCAAACGGTTCAAGAGATACGGACGATTTAATAAAGGTAGATTTTTGGATTTGAAGTAAAACTCAAAATGACAGGTGACAGCTTGCAGCTGCAGAATTTACAGGTGACAGTTGTGCAGCTTTAAAAAATGACAGATGACACGATTTCTAGGAGGCTGTTCTAATTAGGTTAAAATAGTTTGGATTAGATTATTTTAACTAAGAGATTGGTTCTGCACAGTTCTGCTAGGTACTCACAATATCAATTTGAAATAGGCCTCGTCACGGTCTGGTCAGGTTGGACGGGACTTCCGGCGGGTGGTTCTGAAGTCCCGGTTATCTGGGTCAGCTCTGCTCTCTGGGTCTGTCAAGCACCGGATCTGCTCACAACGGTCTGGTTTGTGGTTCTCTCGGGTTCCGGATACAGCACTGCTTTCTGGATACTGATACAAGTTCTTGCAAAAATTCTTGGCAAAAATTCAAATAGCTCGCCCGGCTGTTGAATAGTTTGGTTGGTTTTCAGGCCTGCTGAAGAGGATTCAGCTGGTGGATTCAGGCCTCTCTGCTACAAATTCTGGAGTTAATTTCTGCTACAGGTTCTGGAGATTGATGGATTTGAAGTCTGGATCTCTGGATGTGAAGTCGTCGGTCAGCATGCTCCGCAGCAAATGGAATTGAATCTCCATATCTGTCCCAGCAGTCTCTTTTTATGTGTTTTAAAAGTGGGTGGAGAGGCTAGCATCCCTAAGCCTGCCCCTCTCTTGATTTGATAGGTCAATAGATTCTTTGGTCCCTGATTTGGGAAGGGATAGTGTGTCAGAGTGATGTCATTTTTATGACCTGCAGAAATGACACTCCCCTGAGCTCATCCCCACATCTACCCAGTCTATTGATTCAACATTGGTCAAAACCCTTGACCGCTAACAGAAGGCATGTTAGGACAATAGCCCATTTTCTCCTCAGGTACTCTTCCAAGCCACCTATCATGCCTTTCAGGGTCTTGTTGAACTGCTCAACAAGCCCATTTCTTTGTGGATGGAAGGATGTAGAGAACCGGTAGGTGATTCCACACTCTTCCAACATAGCATCATAAATGCTGATATGAAGTTGATCCCTTGTCAGAAACCAATTGCTTGGGAAATCCCACATGGGATAATATCCCAATCAGAGCCTTCAAGACCATGGGGGCTTTGATGCTCCTCAGAGGGACAGCCTTAAGGTACCTTGTGGCGTTGTCTACCACCACCAATATGTGTCTGTTTCTTGACCTGGTTTGAGGATTCAAAGGACCCACAATGTCCATGCCTATTCTCTCGAAAGCCTAACCATGGGTAGTGGAATTAAGGGGGCCTTTGTGGCACCACATGACTTGCCAGCAGCTTGTCATGTCAGGCATGACCGGACAAATTCCTTAACTTTTACGCTGAACTCCAGCAAGTAAAAGTGCACAATCAGGTTAATGCCTTAGTAACTCCCAAGTGACCTGTAAAAAGGGATTTGGTGATCCACATCCAAAAGTAAATTTCTGTGGCTTTGGAGAATCCCCAACCTTCTGGTGCTCTCACCCTCCGAGTCTTTTGGATCATCCTCCCAGTACACCTTGAACAGTGCAGGGGCCTCACCGTTAGCCTGCTCCTCTGCCTGCTTCTGCAGGCCCACCAGTGCCGGACATCCTCTTTCTGGGCTTTAAAGAAATCAGCCTGATCTAGGCCCCAGCAGATGCAAACCCATCTAACTTGGCCAGACTCTTCAGACCTGTGCTCACTGGTCCTCTACCTCAGGTTCCTGAACTGCACCAGGCAACTCTGAAGTCACTGAGTCCCCTGCTGCCAAAGTAGGGCCCTCAGTGGCTACTGAGCCCTCTTTGCAGGAGTAGGTGACTCAGCAGTCTGTGGATCTTAACCAAGGGCTACCCGCCATGCCAGTCCTTCCATCAAGCCCTCCGAAAGCACTCCCGGCCCTAAGGCTCTGAGAGTGTTCAATTTGCCGACAGATTTGGCCCTCGATCGGTTAGCCGCCGCAACTATATCGGGGTCAGGAAGATCATTACCCAACAGACATTGGGCAGAGATGTAGTCTTTCACCACTGCACTGCACTGGGTCATTTCACCTCGCCTCCTGAACTCAACCATTGCCAAGGGGCTCTTATTCTTTCCATCAATCCCACTGACGATACAATCAGGCCCATCTAGTGAGGCTATCCACGGTGTCTCGGAACGCAGATTTTTGTGTTTATTGGTATACACATGTTCTAGATAGAGTTGAGTATTACTGGGAACTGGGATGACTTCTGGAGGCCGTGTACTGTTCCCATTCAGTGTAACCAATCCACATTCGGCCACTCCTTAGCCTAGTGGAAAGTCCTCCTTTAGGTAGCCCACACTAATGATAGCCTTCTCCACAAGTCCAACATTCACTGTGGCTTGCTTGGGTAAGCCTTTGCAAGCAGGATACCCTTTCCTATTGTCAAGCTACTTGCACACAAAACAACCTTTGGGTGGTGAGAACACAGGTGTCCCAGTGCTCGGGGTGTCTGCGCTCTTCTTTTCACTGTGTACGGCTCGACTAAAGTTTTGAGATTTCCATTCATTATTTTGTCACCTGAATTCAAAGAGGAGTGGATTGGACGTTTATCCTTCTCATCCTTGTTAACTTTGTTGCCCGAAGATTTCTCTTCTGGATTAAATGTGCTCACCTGAGCCTTTTTCTGGACTCAAGTACTCACAAACCTATCGGCAGCCTTTGCAAGCTCCCTATAGTCTGTAATAGTCTTGATGCTGGTTTAGGTCAACCTCCTAATTTTTCAATACATGCTCACACGCAATCAAATTGTACATCCCTTTAAATGTGTCAACTTTGTTAGCAGGCACCCACCCACTCAGATATTTCAACGACAGGTGTGTGAACGCTTCAAATGTCTGCCCACTTTTCTTTCCGAGCTATCTGAAGCGCTTAAGATACTCTTCAATGGATTCACAGAATTTCCTGAGGAGGGCCGACTTCATGCTCTCATAAATGGGCCTTTCCTCAGGAGTTAACTGAAAAATGGCATCAGTCCCTGATGTCGGTAAACAAATCATCAGGGATGCACACAACAGTACTTTGTCCACCTACTGTATCTGAAAAACAAACTTGAGCGCTTCAAACCAGTCACAAATATCTTTCCCCACTTCGTAAGCCTGCACTAAGTCTTTGGGGATGTGCCGCTGAGGCTTATTCCGGGCACTTTGGTTTGAGCCACTATCACTCCTTACACTAGAAGTGGATCTGTTGGCCTCCTTCCTCTCTTTCAGTGCCAGCTTGTGCAGCTCTATGGTGATCTTATCCCGCGTTTCTGTTCCTCTAGCACTAGTCTCATCTCCTCTAACCAGAGCTTTCTAGCCGCTACACTAATAACAGCCATACAGACTGTGCCGAAGCCTGGGACCTGCGGGATGCCACACTAGCCCCTGACCTCACGGACACTCTAGTGTGTTGCGAAACCACACTTGCTCCCCTGGAGGGATGGTTGCCAGGAAACACTGCACATGCTGTCTTTCTCGTCATCTTCCACTACCCATCCCGGAAGGTCTTCTTCAGTTGAGTACCTGGGGTCTAACCTTTCCCCTGGGGTCTTCTCCCAAACCACCCTCGCTTCTACCCAAGCTTGGAGGCTGGTCAGCAACTCAGGTTTATTAACTTAGTGATGTGGGGAAGTCCCCTCTCATGACATAGGACACCTTTGCTCATGCCTTTCACAGTCTCTATGTCATGATCCATTATTACAAATACCTAGCAGTGTTCTATACGTTGCCTGCAAAAATACTTTTATCGTTGGGTGACTAAGCCGTGCAAGGATCTCCACCAATGTGACGAATCAACTTCCAGGGTACCAGCTGTCCAGGGATGAATATCGGTTTGTAAACCATCAATCAGCCCCACACCTCTAGTACACCAGAAGGGATCCAAACAGATTGGAAACACAAGAAAATTATAAACCTCCTTTTCCAATTTTAAGACAGAATGGCAGGCTTCTCTCTTGTGGAAGTAGAAGGCAGGCCAAAATGGGGAAGGCTGTGTGGGAGACTGTAGGCCAAGCCACAGTTTTGAGCCAGTGAATTAACAGACCCTGGTGAGGTGTGCGTTGCGTATGTGCACTGGGTCCCCTCTCTGGCAATAACAGGCAGGCTACCCCAAAAAGTGGGAACACAAAAGAAGTCACCAACTTCTTTGCAGAAATCGAGAAAAATATTAATTACAGACCGGGAAGTAGGCTCATTGTCAGCAGAGTAAGTTAGGCACACTAGACATGGATGATTGTCTGCACTGGTCTGCGGGCACACGGAGGGCCATTGAACACCCAGAGGAAGAGATAGAGAGGGGTAGTAAGGGGGAACGAGAGAGGTAGAGAGTGAGAGGCACAGAAATAGTGAGAGGCACACAGAGAGTGAGTGTCACACAGAGAGTGTGAGTGGGGGAGAGAGACACAGAGAGAGGGAGAGAGAGAGAAAGAAAGAAACAGAGAGTAAGAGATGGGCAGAGAGAGGCGGGGCAGAGGAGAGCAGGTTGGGGTAAAGGGGCACAAAGTGATGAAATGGAGTAGACCAGACTGGGAGAAGTGTACCATTTTAAGGGTCCCCGTTGCTCCCCTGCCCCCACCCACACATCTAGCACTGCAGCCGAAAATAGAGACACCAGCCCTGGTTCTCTGTCCGCTTTTAAGGCTGTTGTTCTACCTCTGCAGATCCCACTCACAGGGTTCAAAGAGGAAGGGGCGGGGATGAGAGGGTGTAGGATGGCACATGCAGGCATATGCCCCCTCCACTCCACACAGCTGTCGCTTGCCCCCTGCAGAGGGGAGGAGAAGAGTTTCTCAGGAGGTCAAAATAGTACCTGGGTCCAAGTGACAGGAATAGGGTGGAGATTTACACGGTGTTGTTGCAATGCCCCCTCCTTCACAGCTCTCCCAGGAAGGAGGACGGAGGGTTCATGGAAGAAGGGGCCGGGACATAACAGGTGGGCAGACAGTCTAGGATGTACACAACGGTTCCCACACAACTGTTCCAGGGTGTAGAGGGGCTAGTGACAGGAAAGAAAGATATAGGTGTGCAAACATAGGCAGGCCCCCTTGGGAGGGGAGAAAGCTGTTCCCCGGACATCAAGGAAGTTTAGAACAGGAAGGGGGCAAGGCCATCTCCCATGCTGAAGATTTTACACTGGCTGTAAAACTGGCAGCTGATAGTTGTGTCTGGGGTTGGAACAATGTTAATGTGATATATGGATATGCAACAAGCCCATGTGTTTGGGCCAGTGCAGTCACATACAGTGAAATACATTTGTGGAAATGAAAACATCATGCCAGATATTAAAATGCACCAAGTGACATGCAATACATAACAATACATTAAAATGCAAAAAGTGACCTATAGGAGAAACACAAGTATCCACCTGTGGAGACTCATTTCCAAAGCCCCGCTCTGGTCCTGAAAGGGACCCCATACTGGGTTGGGAACCAGCGTTACTCCTCAACCTGGGCCAGTCTGTAAAGTTCTTTGTTTAAGTAGACCAGATTCTGGGATGTGTGTCGGGATATGAGCCATGGTCAAGTAGGGCCCAGGGGTCTGGCAACACTGTGATATCAACCCCCCCCATCAGCATATCGACCACCAGCATGCAGGACATATAAAAGCATTTCCCCCAGAAGGAGCTGAAGCTGTCTCTTAATCCATTCAGAAAGTCTTTGTATGTATACTTGGGGGTGGCCCAAAGGGAGGTGATGTGAGCAGCATTGTTAAAGATGTTATCAGAGGATCCTGGAACAAATGCCCACTCTTCGCTGATCTAATAAGTGCACCCACTCTGCCATGGGAAGCCAATATCCGGTTGTAATTTTTAGCCCATTTATTTAAACTCCCTCTGTTCTGTGGCCAATGTTCACAATGAGACACCGGCCTCATTCGCCTCAACTTCCAGAATGTCCTCATATATAGCCCAAGCCACTCTCATGACACCCATCTGGGGCAGTGCCATACAGCTGTGAGTCTATCAGATGAGTGCAGGTGTTCATGGGCCTGTTCTAGATCACAGGCATTTTCATGTGTCCCAGGGCACAGCTGTCAAACAGGACTTCGGCCAGCTGCTTGTAGTCTTTCTTCCTCAGTTCCAGAAGAGGTCTTCAGGTGCCAATCAGGTGTTTCATTGGCTGGCACTAAGGCTGGCACTAAGGTATAGGTAGCTTCCATACCCGTCAGGTAATGTAAGGAATGTCTCGGGAGGATAGCTCAGGGACAACACGCTCACCTTGGAAGTAAGACGACGTGGAGCAACACAGGTTCGATCCCCGGCTCCGCTCTTAGAAACGTCTGGGTATTAAGCGTGTTATAAATAACCAATTACAATTACAGAAATGAGGTGGGGTTCCATTTTCTTCATAACCAGGGGTGCTCATGCGAACAGAGCACTGTGGACTGCCATCTGGTGGTGGTCCCTAGATCTTATGCCCCTTCTTCTCTTTCCACCTTGAAGCAGACAGGGAAGGTGGCCTTGTACCGCACAGTTAGAGACACTTTTTTTCAGGTGCGCGCTGCTCTTCCTGGGTTGGCGGAGGAGACACTGGCAGGTATGGTTTGCAGTGGTAACTGTGTGCCATGATGGGGAGGCATATGGGCACAGAACCAGCAGTTGGTTTGATTGAGTTTGTTTGTTTGTTTATTTTATTTATATAGCACGCCTGACCCAGGGGTATCTGGGCGCTTAAGGTGAAGATAATGGTTACAGGATGCAGTTATATATACAGATTACAGATAGGAAATACAAGTAATATACAGTTTATACATACATATTGCGGGTGATGGAATCAACGTAATTTGGGGATAGTAGTACAGTGTGGTATCAGGTGGAAAGACAGGTGTTAAGTGTGATGTAAGTGTAGTTACTCTTTGTTCAGTAACCATGTGATGACGTGACTTCTGAATTTTTCGAACGTTGGGCTAGTTTTATTGTCGTGTGGAAGTGTATTCTATAGTTGGGTGGCTAGAACCGGGAAACTGTTTGATCCAGCTCTTTTTAGATTGTACCTGGGCACCACTAGGCTGGAAGTGTTAGAAGATCTTGTGATTCTGGTTGACTGTTTCAGTGTGAATTTGTCCATGAGATATGGTGGGGTTTGGTGGTTCAGAGCTTTGTAGGTGAGGCAGATGGTTTTTAGGTCAATTTTTTCTTGAATGGAGAGCCATTTGCAAAGCTTTCTAGTTGCCGAGATGTGCTCTCTTCTCGGTATATTTAATGCAGCTCTAAGCGCATTATTTTGCATTACCTGTAGTTTGTGAATTATGGATTTGTTAGCTCCTACGTATAGGCCATTTCAGTAGTCTAATTTGGACTAAATAAGTGCCCTGGCCAGTACAAGGCAACTATTGGAGGACAGCAGAGGTCTGCAAGCAGTGATCAGCTTGCCAGTGTAGGCGGTGGCTGAAGCAGTCATGTTAACCTGTTTGGTTAGATTGGTATTTGCATCGAGTAGAAACCAATAGTTTTTACATTTTTGGCTATTGCAATGTTGTTCCCATCAACGAGGATGCTACTGTAATTGGGACTCAATTTCGACAGGTTATTGGGTGAGCCCACTAGGAGCAGCTCAGTCTTATCATCATTCAGGCAGAGGCCATGTTTGGCCACCCATGCCTGAATGATAGTGAATACTTTGTTAATCCGACAAACATCTATGTCATATGAGCCTGATAATGTTAGGAGTATCTGGGTGTCGTCTGCATAGTTTGTGTAGATGACACCCAGCCAGTCCAGTTTATCAAGTTGGGACTTTGTATAGATATTGTACATAGTGGGCGATACGCATGAGCCTTGTGGGACACCACAGGTGATGGGGATCGGGTCGGTCACATCTGTGGGTGAGAAAACACGCATTGTTCTGTTTGCGAGGAATGATTGAATCCACATGACAGCAGAGTTGGAGCAGTGTGCTGCCGAGGATAGGTGGTCACATAAAATGTTATGGTCAACCAGATCAAAGGCTGCCGATAAGTCTAAGAGAAGTTGGATGGCAACTCTGCCTTTGTCTTTTATTTTGTCGATCTGGCTTTTAAGATCAACAAGAGCAGTTTCCATTCCATGTTGGGGTCTAAAGCCAGATTGATGAGTTTCTAGTAGTTGGTTTGTCTCGAGATAGTCTTGAATTTGCAGGTATGCAACTCTATCTAAGATTTTCAGTAAAAAAGGGACTGTAGTAATTGGTCTATAATTAGTGGGAATAGACGGATCTAAGGTTTGTTTCTTGAGTAAAGGGAGAACCCAAGATTGTTTCAAGTTACTTAGGACTGAGTTACTAGCGAAAGAAGAGTTTATTAGTTTGGTAATAAAAGGAGATACATCTTTGGCTGCATCTTTTATGATCTGAGCTGGGCAGCTGTCCCCTTTACAATTAGATGGTTTCAGTGATGCTATAATTTTTTGTACCTCAGGTATGGTTACATTGTTGAATTTAAAAGCTGAGTAGATGTGTGCGGTCGATGACAGGATAGGAATGGAGGGATTGCCGGAGGTCATTTGGGTCCGTTTGTCAGCTGTTTTAGTCTGGAGCCCTGTGATTTTGTTGGAGAGAGCATTTTGAATGCTAGTGCACCAAGGTTTATCCTTGGTACAGGTATCTGGAGGTGGATTAGAGTTTTCTAATCCCTTTAAGATGTTAAATAATTCTCTGGTGCTGGAACCTGCCTGGTTTATTCTGAGGTTGAAGGTTTCTTTTTTGGTGCAGATTATCTCGCTTTTATAAGTGGCTCTGATGTTGGTTAGGTTAACTTTATTTTCTGTAGAGGGGGTCAATTTCCATAATGTGTCAAGTTTTCTTTTTTCTGAGCGTAGTATTTTGGGTTCAGGAGTGAACCATGAGTTCAGATGTGCTCTAGGTTTACCTTTGCACAGTTTTAACAGGGCAATGGTATCTATGGCTTTGGTCATGGAATCGTTGTAGGTGTCAACCAATAGATTCAGGTCATTTGTGGCAGGCAGAGCATTGAGTATTGGGACTACAAGATGGATTACATCCTCAGCTGTGACGTTTCATTTGTTCCTAGTCAGACAAGGTGGCGCGATGGAGGGCTTTTTAGGCTCTGGGTTGTTGACATTGATTTCTAGGGACAAGAGATGGTGATCAGTCCACACGAGTGGTGAGGAGTCCTTTAGGGTAATATTACAATTGAGGTCCGTTACCCAATCAAGTAGCCTACCTTTCTCATGAGTTAGTAGGATGCTTATTTGTATGAATCCTTGTTCTGATAATGCATTGGCTAAGGAGGTGGCTGGAAGGTTGTTGGTGTCATTATAGCCAAGGTTGAAGTCACCTAGGATAATATTTTACACCATGGGTTTAGTGTTCTCAGCTACTAGTGATGTAATGTCTTCTTCGAAGGATGCGTACAGACCTGGAGGCCTATTTATGAGTTGGATTGTGATGGTGTTTTTCGGGGACGTTTGGTACTTGACTGAAAGGAGTTCACAGGATGTCAGAGTAGAGGAGGCGGCTAATCTCATGTCAAGGGTGGATTTGAAAATGATGGCTATCCCTCCCCCTCGGGCATTGGGTCTGTAAGCTCTGAGGATGGAGTAGTTGTCAGGGACAGCTAAGGTTAGAGATGGTCCAGCTGTGTCATGTAACCATGTTTCTGTCACGGCAAGAAAGTCAAAGTTGTTGGTCAAAATCATATCAGCGATTTCAGTTGCATGAGCAACGAGGGACCTAACATTTAGTAGTGCTCCTTTTATGGGGTGATTTTGATTAGCCTTCTTCAGGTGGCTGAGGTTATTGTCAATTGGCTTCCTTGTCATATTGGTGTGGGAGTTGTTGCGTATGTGGTTGGGATTATTGGACACTGTATGCAGTTTTCAATTGGTCTGAGTGTTGGTTTTGGCAAGTGGGTTGTTGTTCCTGGGAAGTCTAGAACCTATTCTGTTATTCGCTCTGTTATGTTGGGGTTGGTGGGAGATATACCTACTTGCAGCTTAATTGCAGTGGGTGCGAGTATAGATGTGTCATGTTTAGGGTTAGGTGTAGTTTCATTAGCATGACATATTGTGCGAGATCTTAGGCGGTAACACCTGGTCTTACCTAGGATGGGATAAGAGAGGTTGTTTCCAAGTTTAGAATGAAGCCGGACATGCTCTATTATGTGTGCAAAGTGCATGTTTTATTCTCATAAGTGCAGTCAATGGGACTGGTGATGTGAGAATGGTAGGTGTCTATTGGAAATGGTGGCAAGGAGGGCAGGAAAGGTGTAGGGCAATTTATTGGGTGATGATGGAGGCAGGCAAGTTTAGACAGACCATTTGTATAGGCTACATAATTCTTACCAAGACATGGAATGCTGTCTTGTAAAATGCAAAAGGGGAACATGATTAAGGAGAGCCATATTGTCATAGTGAGTGGATGTAGCAATGCTGGTAAGGTGCCTTGCATAGTGCTCACAGATACAATAGTAATACTAAGAGTTTTGGAACGTGGTGTGTGGTGAAGCTAGGAGAGGCTAGTAGTTCTATAAGTATCTATTTGCAAGGGAGGAGGTGTGTAGTAGGAGCTAGGCACTTGCTGGGCATGTGGTTGCGCTAGTGGGCAAAGTGCCTGCCCAGAAATGAAAACAATTTGGGCATACAGGATGCCAAATGAACGATCCGGAAGAAAGAGTTCTCTTGGTAGTTTGTTAATGCAGGAAGGAGGAGCAGTGGGAGCACAGCAATCATAAAATGGCTGATGTTGGACATTTAAGCATTGGCTTTGGGGAACAAGGGGAGCAAGAACATACAGTTGGAGGAGAGTGTGTGCAGATGAGTCAGTCTCTCTGTCCTTCAAGACCTTCAGGGAGCAGATGAAAAGTTCACTAGATCCAGAGGAATGCAGAGATCTCACAATAAAGCAAGCCGTTAAGAAAACTGGTAAAAAAAAGGCGGGTCAATGGCATAGTGCAATAACGAAAGATGAAATGCAAGGCGGGTCGCTGTAACAGATATGTCAATTAAAATACACTTAAAAAAAAGTGAGCTGGGTACACTGTATCCAAACATTGCAACTCACAAAATATAATCTTCCAAAGAAATGTCAAACATCAGAAAAACCCAACAAAATCCAAAATTAAAATATATATTTTTTAAAATATATCAAAATACAAAAATGAAAAATCAATATATTAAAAATGAAAATGATCCAAATACAAAAATTAAAACATCCAATTACAAATATTTAAATTCTAAAATATAAAAACCCAAAAATATAAAAATACAAAATGAACATACAGAAAAGAAAGATTAAAATATAAATAAGTTGAATATCAAAAAAGCAAAATCGAAGTACAAAACCATTAAAATAGAAAAGTCACAAAAACTAAAACAAAATGTATAAAAAATGAAAATATCAGAGTTCAGCCAGTGCTGTTTTCTGAACACAGGTCACTTCCCCATGGCGAGAGAAGATAGCATGTTTCCATTCTGGCATGGTTTCTGAGTGGGGTTGAGGCAGATTTTGGGAAAAAATAGTCCATGCTCTGATGTGCAGCGTCCTAGTTCCCCCTCCTGCCATAAATATAGTCTTTGCTGATCTGGCACAGGTTGTGCCTCACTGATCTAGCTGCAGACCTATCTTGTGACTGAACTAAGGTGTTTGAAATATGCTAGAACTGAATCAATAGTCAGTGCCAAAAGAAAGCTGTTAAAAGGGGGAGGAACTGCAGCCAGCAGGCGCATGGTCTTGCCATCATAATCTCAAAGGAAGAGAGTCCAGCAAGCGGCTGGGCATACCTCCCATGTACATGAGGATAAGGTGCAGTGTGCCTGGCCAGTTTAGTCCTGTCCATGCGTACACGTTAGCCAGCTTGTAGCTCCCGATTCTTCTTTTCTGTTTCCCCCAAGCTTTGTGTTCTATTTCGTCCCTATGGTAGCCTGCAGTTTGTGCAGCAATGTTGTCAGTTCTGCTACAGGATCTTGAACTGGTGAATTTGGGGAGAATGGACCAGGGACACAGAACTCATAACAGCACACAGACGAGAGGGTAGGGCTGCAGCAATAGGCTGATGCAGAGTGCTGTAGTGGGCAAGAGAATGCATTGCACCACAATGATACAGGCACCTTAGATGGGATGTGCTGTATCCCTACAGCTGTGGCAGTTAAGCCAGACACTGGGCTATCCGGGACCTCCCCCATCCTCAGTGTGCTGAAGTTGGCTCCTGTGTCCACCAGCATCGTGCCATGCGTGTTACTTACATTGACTGTCATGTAGGGGAGGGGGCCACTGTATGGGAAGCCGGATGGCTTAGGCGAGGAGGTGGGGTGCCGGGGTCCTTAGTCTGGGCTCTGTTCCAGTCAAGCTTGAGGAAACTGGAAGGGACTCTGGTCTGGCTACTGGGGCCAGGGTTACAAGGTGATGCCAGAAGAGGCACACTGGCTGTTTCTACTGCTGTCTAGGACATGAAATGCATTGGTCTGGAATACGGTCTGGGGTTGCCCAGGCTGGGGTGCTGGGCAAGAACCAGCATTCTGATCTGGGGGTCTATGGTGAGTGGGGAGCTGAACGTGAACAGACTGGGATGGTGCAGGTAGCTATGATTGACTCTGAGCAGACAAGGCTGTGGCCTTTTTCTGCTGATTCTGAATCCACTGAGGACAGTAGTACTTCCAGTGGCCCCATTCCTACAATAGGCGCACTGGTCCTGATGCACGCAGTGACCTCACTGGAATGCACACTGGGCTGGGGGTGGCTACTGGCTTGGGCATGCTTTATTATTTTATTTATTGGTTATTTGTGATGTGAACTATACAGCAGAATTGTGTTTCAAGGTGCATCAAGACAGGGGGTGGGTGGGGAAAAGGAAGGGAGGAAGGGGGGAAGGGGAAGTGGAAAGGGAAAGGGGAGAAAACAAAAACAAAAGTTCTTAAAAGGTCTTGAAATATTCAGAATGTGCAAGTGCTATATCATGAAGAAAAGTGAAACGAGGAGGAAGGGGATGTGTAGGAGGGGGCTTGGAGAGAAGAAAACAAAACATTGACTAGGTCGTGAGATGATTTGGAACGTGCAAGTGCTGTCACATAGATGAAGGGGGAGGAGAGGAGGGAGTGACGTGGGAATGGAGGGGGGAAGGAACAAACAAAAAACAACACTCTAATGAGGCCAAAGGCAATTCTGAGCGAGCAAGTGTTAAACACAAATGTAGGGATAGGGAGGGAGGCATACCAATGGCTGCAGCAATGCACAAACAGTTGGTAAACCAGTGGTGCCAAGAGGGCAGAAAAACAATGCCAAGAGGTAAGCAGAGACTGTCCACTGTGGCGAACGTGCAAGATGCTGAGCAATTCAAAGGCTGCAGAGGCAAGAAAAATAGACAAGAGAGGAACAATGTCCCAGTAGCGGTGTAGAACGATGCATGAAAAAAGGTTGCAGTGGTCAGGTTGGTGAGACAATGTCATGAGGAGTGCCACTGGGACTGCAGAGGACAGACAGGCTCATATTCAGGCAGGTACAAGTTCACGGATCCAAGGGAAAGGCCCAAGGGCACAAAATAGGGTAGCGAAGTGCTGAGTGAAAATTAACGATTCATGGTGGTGAGCAGGGAAGTAACAGGGCACAGCAAGAAAGAAAAGGGAGGCGTGGAGTGGTGAATGATTCTCCACTTCCTTTTGCTACCCTCCAAAATCCATGCTGGCATCTAGAAGCCCCATACTGGCCTCCATAGGGTGCATGCACCATCTAGAGGACATTCTTATTTGGGTTAGAAACTACAGGGGCGGAAGCAGCAGGGGCATACCCCCAAGGAGCAGGGACTGGGAAGGGATCAAAATATAGGACATGCTCTGGGGGCAGAAGGGGCTACTGGAGTAACACTGGGAACAGGCAGGGGTCACCCCAATAACTAGGGTAACATTTCTTGCAAAATACTAAATCACTACAGGGCATAGGTCAGCACCACTGAGTACCTACTATCCAAATCTTTCAGCCGGGGTTACTCTATCGCACTCACAACCGTTCACAGGCGCTCACAGATGCACACTTATAGGTGCTCAACTAGGGAAGGGGTTGGGCGATAAACTGTTTTAGGGCAGGGGTTCAGTGATGCTGAACTACTGGTCCATTTCCAAAAAGGAGTGTTGGGTACAATTCCCAGGCGTCCCTGGAAAACTACTCCGATTCAGGCAGGCAGGTCTGCAATCCGCACAAAGGAGTTCCAGGCAAATACGATCTGTAGAGGCCCACTCTCGTGGTCCTAAAGAAATACACTGCTCTCACAACTAGGAAATTGACACAACCAAACAGTGTAAGTGGTTGAAGTTGGGCCCTCTACTAGCCTTGTTCACTCCAGTGATGGTCTACGAGATGAGTTTGGTACAGACTAGGTGGCTTTGGTACTTATACACTGAATTAAGTGCTTTGGAGAGGTGAGGGCTGCAGCCGCCCAGACAAGCAACATGAAGGGTACCAAGGGTATATTCCAGAAAGTATTTATGGGTGGACTTACCATAAAGATGTCACCTCACCCCTGAGTGAGTGCTCCGGCCAACCAGACAAGCAAATTGAAGGGTATCATGGCACATTCCTCAAAGGTATCTAGAGAAAGACTTACTATTCTGATGCCTCTTCACCACTCTTTGTACTCAAATTCAGGCAAACTAAACTTAATTTAGTGACATGTGGGCTCTAGGCAGACAGGTCCCTGAGGTGATCAATGAGCCACAGCTACCCTTGTTCACCCCTCCAGTTTGGGCCTAGAAGGTGAGTTTGTTGTGGGGTAGGTGACTCCCCTCTCCTTTTTAAAATCTTTATTTAATTCTGATATGGCATCTGAGCAATAAGCAGACGAAATATCGTTATACATTTAGTGAAACAGTATTAACATAAGTGGTATTGCTAATGAAAAGTTTCTACAACTCTTTATCGATAAAGTCTTTCTAGTTGTCCTCCTCATCAGAGCTTGATTCTTGGGCTTGTAAATATGCTCTTATTGGGGCCCAAATGTTCTTGGGTCTGGAGAGGTGCTTTACTCCTTGCACATACATCTCTTCACTTTCATGCGTGATGGCCAGCTGTCTGAGCTATGCTTACAGTGTGGGGGAGGAGGTAGATCTCCAAATAAGTATTTTTGTGGGGTTGCTGTATGTGGATCTTCAATATGTCCCTCACTTTCTCTGCCACCCCAACCCAGAACTGATGGATCGGAGGGCAGTTCCAATACATGTGCATTGCATCTGCTTCTGTTGTTCCGCATTTGGGGCACCCTGGTTGCTTGGTAAGGTCGAATTTGGCCCTTATTTTTGGGGTGATGTGCAGTTGGTTCTGAATCTTGTATTGTATTCGACGTAAGTTAGTGTTGATAGAGATAATCTTAGTATATCTGCAGTAGTGTATCCATTGATGTTCACTGATTTGAGTGTCCAGTACTTTCTCCCACTTGGTTTTCATTGTGTTGACTTTTTGTATATTTCAGAGACGCCGCTGTTGAACCCTTCTTTTGTAAGCACATCTGTGAGGAACTGGTGTATCGGGGCTCTGCCGGGAATGATGGCCAGAGTTTTTTGCAAGCTGCTTTCAGCCGCCGATACTGTCGTGCTGGGATCAGGCCTTTACCTGTTCTTTCCTGTAGCTCTGGCATTGTGATGAATTGTCCCTCGGGGAAAAGGTCCCCCAGCCTGGCTTCCCGCTCCGGATCCCCAACAGCTCTGTAAAGTGCGCTCTAGGGTTGGTTCAAGATCGGGATAAAACCACAATGGGGTGTGCGGCCAGTAGGGTGTGTCCCATTGGACTCTTTTCAGGATCTGCATCCACGCTCGTACCGTAGTTGACACTGGGTCCGCATTCGTCTTCTCTTCTTTGACTCTCGTGAATATCATGCCTCGAGGTCGTTCGGGGTAGCAGCAAACTCTTCAGCGTGTATATGAGCATATTGTTCAGTGCCTTGGAACCAGAATCTGGCAAACTGTGCTTGTGCCACGTAGTAGTAGAGCAGGTAGTCTGGTGCTGCCAGGCCCCCCATGTCATAATGCTCACATAACTTGGTCCAGCTGGCCCTGGGCATGCCTCCACCCCATACAAAGTGCGTGCTGCTCCTCTGTAGGTTCTCGAAGAATTTACGGCCTGGCCATATGGGTATTCCACTAAAGAGATATAACAATTTAGGGACGATGACCATTTTTAAT
The DNA here is from genome assembly GCF_040938575.1 of Ambystoma mexicanum. Lineage (NCBI taxonomy): Eukaryota > Metazoa > Chordata > Amphibia > Caudata > Ambystomatidae > Ambystoma > Ambystoma mexicanum. The sequence goes on along the minus strand of NC_090934.1, from coordinate 304,388,974 downwards.
AATGATATCCGGCCATACATGGACAGCGGAAGTTTCGCCCAGAGGTTAAGTTTGGTCTCTATTTGTGTCAGTAGTGGACCATAATTATTCGAATATAATGTGCTTTTATCCGTTGCCAAAATAATTCCCAGATATCTAGCGGTGGTGGGTGACCAGCGGAACTGAATCATCGATTCTGTTTGTGAGACGGCTTTGGTTAGAGGTATTATTTCGGATTTGCTCTGATTTATTTTGTATCCAGAGTGTGCTGTAAATTCCGCAATGTCATTCATGATCGAGGTAAGGTGTGTTTCCGGGTCTCTAATATATAGCATGGTATCATCTGCGTATAATGAGATGAATTGAGGTTTACCCATGATGCGTATTCCCCTCCAGGTTTGTGGAAAAGCTGCCATACCCTCTATTGTAAGAGCAAATATTAGCGGGGACAGGGGGCACCCTTGTCTCGTTCCTCTCTGCAGCTCGAAGGTGTCGGAGATGGTCGGGTTAGTTCTGACTTTGGCGCTGGGGTTACAATATATCGTCTGCATGTTTCTGATAAATCCTGGGCCAAATCCCATTTTTTGTAGGATGGCGTACATGAATCTCCAAAAGATGGAATCAAACGCTTTTTCGGCATCAAGGGTTACTGCAACAGTTTTTTTCCGGGGATCCATTTTCAATGAAATTGCAAAGAATCTATGGAGATTCAGAGCTGTGGAGCGAGATGGGATGAAACCAGATTGGTCCGGGTGGATTAATTTTTTCATGTATGGGTTCAATTTGTTGGCAATGGCTTTGGCTATGATCTTTGCATCCACATTAATGAGGGATAGGGGCCTGTAGGAGGAGGGGTCGTGGGTGGTTTGTGCGGTTTCAGCAGGACCGAGATTATGGCCTCTCGCAAAAGTCAGTGGTAATGTTCCCTTCTCTAGCGATTCTTCCCAAACTTTCAAGATTCTTGGTGCTAGTTCCAGAATAAATGTTTTGTAAAAGTCTGTGGTGATGCCGTCTGCACCTGGTGCTTTGCCCATCTTAAGGTCTTTAATGGCTTGTGTTATGTCTTCTTCAGAGAGCGGTATGTCTAGGGCTAATTTGTCTTCCTCAGTGATTCGCGGGAGCGGGTAGGAGTCCAGGTGTTGCTGTAGCTCCTCGAGTGTTCTCTGGTCTTTGTTCTGGTATAGTTCCTTGTAGTACCTGTAGTAACACTCCATTGATCTCCTTCTGGTTCGTGAGGGTTATTCCCTGTTCGTCTACAATGTTGGTTATTTGCACTTGGTCCATTTCCAACCTGATTAGGTTGGCCAGGAGTTTTCCTGATTTGTTGCCCTCACCATTCCTCCTGGCTCTGACTGGGCGTATCATGTAATGCACCTCTTGGTCTGCTAGCTTGTTGTGTTGTATGTTTCTGTGGATTCACGTAGGAGGTCCAGTGGATTTGTCCCAGGGCTTTGGTGTATGCTTCTTCGGCCTCTTTTATGTGGGTTTCAGCGTGGGTCAGATTTGTTCGGATTTCTTGCAGTTTACCATGTACCGTGGCGATCAGTAGACCTCTCAGCCATGCTTTAAATGTTTCCCATACTGTAGTGAAAGATTGTACGGAACCTTCATTTCGCTCAAAAAAGACTGCTATTTCCGTATGGTGTGTTTCCACCAGTTCCTCGTCTTGTAGGATTCGCGGCAGCATCCTCCACATTCGAGGGGCCCATGGTTTAGGGTCCAGTAGAATGTCTAAAATAACTGGGGAATGGTCTGAGAGGGTACGGGGCAATATAGTACATTCTTTAGTGTTTTGGATACAGTCCATGGAACATAACCAGTAGTCTATGCGGGGGCTTGATCCATGCACGTATGAGTGGAATGTGTACTCCTTTTTGTGTGGGTGGAGAGCTCTCCACATATCAGATAGTGGCAGTAGGCCCATGGCCTTCTTGATGCTTACTGCTGCCTTCGTCTCCTTCCAATTGCCTGTGGTGGTTCTGTCCATCTCGGGGTCTGGGCTGGTATTGAAGTCCCCACCCCAGATTATTTTCTCCTCTCCTACAGGTAATATTGACGCCAGAATCTGTTGGTAAAATTCCGGGTTGTCCACGTTGGGTCCATAGGTGTTGAGGAGTATCACGTCCCGTCCGTGGAATGTTCCCCAGACTATCACGTATCTGCCTTCAAGATCGCATTTAGTTTTAGTTACTGTGAAGCCTAACCTTCGGTGGATAATTATCGCTGTTCCTCTGGATTGTGATGAGTAATCCGTGGTGATCACCTGCTGACCCCATGTGCGACTTAGGGATGTTACCACCTTTTCCGTTGCATGAGTTTCCTGCAAAAAGAGAATGTCTATGCGATGTCTAGCGGCGTAGGTCATGATCTTCCTGGTTTTGATTGGATTGGATAGGCCTCTAATGTTCCAGGCATTGAGCCTTGTGCTCCTTTTTTTTATCTTGAGTGTCCATTTATTCTGAACTTCAGGATATATTCATCGTCTGCATTGTACGAATACAAGACCTTCAGGTTTTGCCTTGTCAGGTTTTTGTAATTTGCTTGAAGTAAACTTGTTTTTTTTATTTTGTAACAAACAATTTTAACTTTGAACTCAACTCTTGGGCTGGAACCTTCGATTGAGTATCTTGGTGTGGGTGTACATCGCATTATAGGACCAGCTTTACCTAGGCAACAGGCCCATTGTTCTTCCCCCCCTCCTCCCTCACCATCCACCCAATCGGGCGGTGTATCCCTATGAACCAGTTGCAAGATTGTAAAGTGTGGAGGGGCCGTATTGCCCGCTTTCTATTCCGGAGTCCTGGCTGGCGCTTGCTTAGCTTGTTGGTGCGTTTAACATTCAAAGTTTGTTTCTGTATCTGGACCTGTAATATCGGAGTGTCAGGAGGCGTTCTGGGCTGCCGGGATGTGCTGTTCCATATATGTCCTGGCATCTTCAGGTGTCTCAAAGAATTGTGTTTTGCCATTATATTGTATTCGTAGTTTAGCTGGGTATAGCATTGCATAAACCACCTTCCATTCTCTGAGAGTTTTTTTTTTTCTCTGAGTGCTTTTTTTATTGCGTCAAAGGAGTGCCTCGAAGCTTGGAATCCTGATGTGAAATCTGGGTAAATGTGAATAATATTGGAGTCGAAGGACAGTGGTGCCTGTTCCCGTGCCATTTTAAGTATGAGATCCCGGTCTCGGTAATTAAGTATTCTTGCTATAATAGTTTGTGGTGGTGCGCCCGGTTTGGGTGTAGGCGCAAGGGTTCTGTGAGCTCTTTCAACTAAGAACTGCTTCGAAAATTGTGCTTCAGGGAATAAAGAGTACAGCATGTTTTCGAGAAAGTGTTCCATGGGGATGTTGAGTTTATTTTCTGCCACCCCAACCACCCTTATATTATTTTGGTGTGAGCGGGATTCCAAGTCTTCACACTTATTTTGGATAGCTTTGATATGTTTCTGGATTTGTTTTATTGTTTTGTCTTGTACGGCGGATGTATCTTCCAGGGTCGATACTCTTTCTTCGGCTTCAGCAACTCTAGAGTTGACCTTTCTAATATCCGCCTGGATGGACGTAATGTTCTCGCATATGTTATGTAGTTTGGAGTTGATCGCCAGGAAGCCTTTCTCCATAGCTGCCATATACGGGGTCATGTTTTGTTCCGATGGGTCCGGAGCAGGATCCCTTTGGGAGGGTGTCTGGGCAGAATCTGGCGCCCCTGCAGAGGTGTTTACAAACACATCCATGGGCCCTCGTTTTTTGTGCCTCTCATCTATCTTGCGCATTAGTCTTGGATCCTTCTTGTGTCCTAATGCTGTGGGGTGGTATGGAGCGCAGTGCAGCATTTCTTTAAGGATGGCCCGTATCTGAGGGGTATCTCTCTCGTAGGGCTGGTGTGTTTGCTCCTGGTCTTACTGGTGGCGGTCAAGGGATATGCTTTACAACGTTGTGCACGGTGCTCTGCGACAATTTATGGATTGCTGATCCATCCACCATCTAATTCAGCAGGTGCTCCCCCAGGATTCTTCGCACTGTGTCTCTGTTCTTTGGATTATATTACCCCCAGAGCACCTGTGGTGTTTTTACTGTAAGGCACTCATTGACTCTTGCTTTACTATGTTTTTTGCGTTAATTGATGCATTGATTAATGGGGGGGGTGTAATATTTGCTCCCCATGTACCTTATAGTTGCCGAGTTCGGTATGCTTCTGTCTTTCGTTGTCGGGGGAGCGCGGCACTCAAACTCTGGTGTTGCGCCGCACCTCAACCCCAGGTGCTGAAGTCTCGCTGGGGGGGGTGAGGAGGGATAAAGTCGGTGCTGCCTCTTCGTGTTTTCGCAACTGATATTTGCGTGGGGTGGAGGGGGGCAGTCCGTCACCACAGGGGGGGTCTCGTCCTGTCTCTTCGGATGGATGCTGGTCTGTGTTGCAGGGGGCCCAGTCTGCCCCGGGCTATGCGTCCCTGCAGGCTGCACCGCGTCTTATCTGTAGTTCGGAGCGCCAGCTCTCGCGCTCCTCCCACCCGATGTCCCGCTCCTGGGCCGTACGAACATGAATGCCTGTCCGCCGTCGGGACTTCTCAAGATTAATGGGCTGTTTCTCCAATCATGGTACCGGTCTGCTTACTTTCTCCTACGCTCGTAGTTTCGTTGTACTGCAGGGTCCATTATTTTTTGGCGCACGGCTCTCTGGCCGTTGGTGGAGGGCTGCGGCTATGTGTGTTTTCGTTCCCTAGTTTCCCGGCGCCGATTCTGCTTCTGATTTGGACCGGATGGTCCTTGGGTCCTCCGCTGAAAAATCGCTTTGGTTGGATTCCCCGAAATAATGCACCAGCGTAGGATTTTCGTGTAAGGATTCTGCCAGTCACGGAGCTCACATATTAAGCAGCCATCTTGTATGGTGCACAACAGCGCCCCCCCCCCCCATGACTCCCCTCTCCTGAGGTACTCTGAGGTTTAAAACAAAACACCAGATACAATTTGGGGTTGAGATCTGAATGCTGAGGCTAGTTGCGAAGATTATCCAGAAGGGTACACCGTATAATTTTCTAGTACAATTGTGTGATGTTGTATGGGTGTGTAGGTCCTCCTCTTACAGTGGCAGCACATCAGCGCCCACCACTGTGGGAGTCTGACCTGGTTTAACTGTATGGGTACATGGACCTACCCTCAGTATTGGTATGCCCCTAAGAGACTAGGAGCCCTCCCCACAAGCTACAAGTTGGCAATGTCAGTCCACGTGACTGATACTTAATTTCTTACCTTACTACTTGACCTGGCGGCCACGCACAGGTACAGCAGGCAGCTCTCAGGGCAGGAACGACTCTTTTCTGGGACTGGTGGGCTCTGGTCCACAAATTCAGGAAAAAGGGATGGATGGCTGCAGGGTGGCCTGCCTGGCGGCTCAGGGTTAGGAATATTTATCTCAGTGCTGGTTGACAGTTCTGAAGCACTCATAGAGATATATCGGATGGTTTTAAGTGACTGCGGCGTAACAACAGTCAATGTTGCACTCGATTGCAGCTTGAGGGAAAATGTCCTGTAAGGCGAATGCTTGTAGATGCTTGTCGATGCACTTCTCCTAGCTTCTTCATTGGGCTTGTGTTGTCCTTTAAGGCAGACGGCCCCAAGCTGGGGAGTGTGTTATGGGCAGCTGTCTTGTCCTTGGTTTCAGGTTCAAAGACTTTTTTGCCTTCCCACCTAGGAAGCTTGCTGCAGAGCCTAACCGGGCATGCTGTGTGCTTGCTGGGTACCACTTCTGGAGCAGCTGGAAGTTCCTCTGGATTCTGTATCCTGACCTGTTCCCTGGGAGATGTTTAGGGGAGGGATCTTGCTTCCCTCCTGGAGGTCCTAGCCTTCCCTCACTGGCGGAAGATGTAAGGCAGACTGTACCTTCAGCCAGGGTCCAATGATGAGTTCTTCATTCTGCTTCTGGTGAACCCTTCAGATGATCTGCCAAAGCTTGGTCCTCTTTTTTTTTCTTCAAAACTGTATTTTCATTTTCAAAGGGGCATTGCATAAGAACACATTGTCTGCATGGTAAGACTTGTTTATACACTGACAATCTAGTAATCTCAACTTTTGAATCCCCCCTTGCCACCTCTCCCTCCTCCCCAAAAAGAACCTGGTCCTGTTCAGCTATTGCCCCCTTTAAGGTGTCCTGAGGGTATCATAATCTTTCACTGTATGCTTTGGTATGCCCACTTTCTGTCCACTGTTCACCACCTGCCTCTTAGTTCAGGATTGCCCGGAGCAGTCTTGGTCTAACATTTTCAGCTTCTCTGTCCTTTACGAACTCTACAAATGGATCCCATATTGACACACATTTTCTGGTATTTCCCATCCCTGAGGGCGCCCACTTTCTCCATTGCCAATATACTTCATATCTTGACCCACCAACATGCAGTTATGGGTCCCTCTTTGTTTTTCCAGTTTTGGATCAGGGACAGTCTTGCCGCCATCAATAGTTGTGTAATGAGGGCGGCCGTTTTACCAGACGCCGGATAGACCCCTTCCGCAACCGCACCCAGTAGGATCACTTTAGGGTCATTTGGGAGGTCTCGCCCCCTTATTTCCTTAATGTGCCCCAAGATCTCCTTCCAGTATATTTCCGCTTTGGGGCATTCCCACCACATATGGTCTCCAGCAGGTGGGGGGATAAGCAGGGTTCATTTTATGCAACCTGTAGGGCGACAAGTAACGCCTGTAGCATAGATTGTAGGTGGTTTCCCTGACTGTTATACATACCAATGTCTTCTGTGCTCTGCTCCATATTTGCCCCCATTCTCTCTCTGGGATGGGTGTGCCAATGTCCCTTTCCCTGTTACCCTTGTATATCAAGGGATCTTCCATTTGTGTATGGTCCAATAGTTTATATATTTTTGAGAGTGCCCTCCCCGTTTCTCCCTCCTGCAGAGTTAGTTCCAGACCCACCGGGTTTCTAGTGGCCGCCTTCTTACTTCTGAGCCACCCAGTGTCTGATCCGTATGTAGGTGTAACGGTCTCTCTCGCCCACTCTGAAGGTTTGCTTACATTCAGCTTGGTCCTCTTTTAAAGCCAATTGAACCACAGGGATTGTTGTAAGCTAAGCCTACCTTAATTAATAAATCCTGGGTACCCACCAACAATCTCCTGCATGTGTGAGGTCATAACCAGAGTGCTTTGCAACAGAAAAGGGAAAGGGGTGAAAACATGCAATACTAATTCCCACCCATCTTCATGTCTGTTGTTGGTCAAAGGGTCTCTCTGGTTAATGGAGCTCTCTATGGTTCCTGATTAAAACAGCAGATCTCCCCTGATGCTGCAGCGAGACCAGACTCTCTGGCTCCTGCAAATCACCTTCTCAGACCTTATGATTGGGATTCTCCTGCGGGGTAGACTTCTGTAAACTTGCAGTCCCAGACATGACCGCTCACTGTCAATTGATACTGAGGGCAGGAGCTGGCTTCAGGTTGACACAGTGCATTTGAAAGGTTGCTGGGGTTTCCTGTCTCCTTTGTTAACCACTGCTGCCAGGCCCCATGTGGGCTTGCTTGAATTACCCTTTGAATTGTATGTGAATCGCTGCCACCAGCTGCAGGTCCCAACAAAATGACAGGGCTGATCCATGGAACCTTCGTCATTTAATCAGGCTGACCACGCCAGGGAGAAGGTTTGGTCCTCTCCTTTCTGGAGATGCATTGTGTACTCCTCCTGTGACCTGTCATATCCCAATTAAATATGACAGGGGGGGGCTGCGCCTGTAAACTGTGCCCACAAAGAATACACAGGTCTATACGTATGTCATTCACCAACCATAGGAAAATGTGTGTGGATTAGCCACGCACATTTTCCAGAGGTTGATCTACCATCATTCAATTTCATACTCTCTGTCCTGTCCAAAAAGAGAGCACACATTGAAGCCCTCATCGCTGCAGCATCTAACAACATGGCCAAACTGTTTAAAATCTGCAAGGAACTGGCCAGTCCTGTTGCAGTCTCTACCTCTCCTGTTCCCTACCAGGCCCTCTGTACTGCTCTGGCCTCTTACCTCTCCAATAGAACTCAGATCATCCTGTCTCTATCTCCTCTTCCTCTCACTCGTCCTCTCTCTGCCCCCCTTTGGCCATCCCTCCCTCACCTCCTCCTTTCTCCTCTTTCTCTTTGACCACACCTGACAAGCTTTCTGGACAAGTCCAATCTATGAAAGTGTTGTCCAAACAGGTGCTCCCCTGCTCTCCCAGAACCATCAAAGACCATATTGACACCCTGGCTCCAGCCTTGGTCGATTTCTGTAATCACTCCCTTGTGCACCCCCTCCTCAAGAAGCTGCCTGGCGATCCTATCTGCCTGTCAAAATATTGCACAATCTCCATCACCCCTTTCCTGGGAAATCTCTTGGAAGAGCTGGCCATCTCCCAGCTTACTCTCCACACTGACCCTGTTGGTTGTCTCCATGACCATCAGTCTGGCTTCAGAGCTGCCAGAGGCACGGAAACGGCTCTCCTGAACATCAGTGAAGATCTGCCCTCTAACCTTTATTGTAGCATTTCTTCTGTTCTCATCCTCTTTGATCTTTCCTCTGCTTTCGACATGGTCAACCAAGCTATCCTGATCAATCGACTCTGTGAGAATCTGGGCATCACAAATCAGGCCCTGGAGTGGCTGACCTCCTTCCTCTTTGACCGCCCCTCCCAGGTCCAACTTGGCCCCTTTCTCTCTGCCACCTCTCTCTCTAGCTGTGGCATGCCCTATGGCTCTATCCTCTCACCCTGGTTTTTCAACCTCTACTTGGGCCCTTTGGCTCTGCTGATCTCAACCTTCTCCTTTCATTGTTAGGAGGATGACACTCAGCTTTCCTTCAGGCTCACCTCAGCCTCCTCTACTCATTTGCTCATTCCTGATTGTCTATCCGCGATTCAGGATTGGTGCGCCTCCAACGATCTCTGCCTTAATGCCAGTAAGGCAGAGATCCTTCTCTTTGGGACCCCTGCACCTGCTTTCCCTCTCTCACTATGACCTCCCGCCTTAGGCCATCTTCCTTTGCCTTCCTGCCAAGAAGTCCCACTACCAGCTGCACCTCCTCAAAGGTACCCTTCCCTTTATCACTTTCCCCAAGAAGCTCACTGTCTCCAGAGCCCTTGTTCTCTCTCAGCTGGACTACAGCAACAGCCTCTTTATCAATCTGCATTCCTCTACTCTCCGCCCTCTGCAACTAATCCAGAACAGGACTGCAAGACTTATCCTTGGCCTCAAGCCCAGGGACCATATATCTCCATCCTTGAAATCTCTCCACTGGCTTGCGGTGGCGCAAGGATCAAGTTCAAGACCCTTTGCATTGTCCACAAGGCTTTCTGGGGCTAGGGCCCGCACTACACCCAAAGCTCTCTTCCAAAATACCTTCCTTCTTGAGCCCTTCGCTCAGCTACCTCTAACTCTATAAGGATTAGATGCTTCTCCAGGCAGAGAGTGGGGGCAGATCTCTCTTCTCTGCAGGCGCCTCCCTCTGGAATGGCCTCCTTGCCCCTCTCAAACTTGAGCAGCACCACCTGAAGTTCCGGAAGCAGCTCAAAACGTTCCTCTTCTCTGCTTTCTCTCTCTCCTTCCCCCCCTGACCTACCTGTTGCTGCACCGACTGATTGCTTGGATACCCCCAGAGTGTCACTGGGTACCAGGCTCTTTCTTGATCAGTCGCCCTTGCACAGACTGCAGGCCTACCACGCACTTAGGGGCTCTAACTGTAACCCTACAGTCCCTTGTTCTTCTTGCACTACCCAGAGCCACGCTGCCCTGGCTGCACTTACTCAGGGCATTGCTGCCCTGTTTTTCCCTCACCTCTTCCTTGCACCTTCCCCACTCCCTTTCCCCTTGCACTTCTCATTCCCGCACTTGCACAATCTGATTGACACAAGGCCTAGTAAGATCGTTTGTCGTGTCCTCCCTCTGTCTATCCTCCCTTGTCTTGTTACGCCTAAAAACACTTGTGTACAGGCGTGTCACAAATGAGGTATCATGTCATTTAAAATTTCAAGAAAGCCCAGGCGAGCGCACACCCACTGTGCTGTTAGTTAAATTCCTCACAATTGTAGCCATCCATCTGGTAGCAAACCTCAACTACAATAGTCTGTTTTGTGAGGTGTACTTTGAATTTCAAATCGGCACCTCTGCCTGATGCATCATTTGCCTATACGGTATCCTTCAATTCCAGCACAACTCTTCTGCAATACAGGTTTAGTGTTAAGTACTGTTTTGCTTTGTAATCCAAATCTTTATTATGTTTCTTATCACAGTGCCTATCAAATACCGTCCAGGTTCTCCCAACCGTGGGCGACACAATTTTCTCTATAAATCAGCAACATATCTAGCTTTCATTTAAAATGTTGAGTTCAAGCATTGATGCCATCTGTAGGCATCAAAGCATTTCACAGAGTGGCAAGAAGCAGCACATAGTAGTTTCAGGGTGCCCATGCTTGCCTTTAGAGTAGTGTACTGTGCCCCTGATAGGGCATCCAGACTTTAGTCTGCCAGAGGAAAAAAACATGAGCAAAGGAGAAGATCAGAGGATGGTAAAGCAGGAGATAGATTATTCAAGGCACAGGATGGGGGATGCAGCAGGGGAAGAATTGTGCAGTTCAGTCCATAGAGGAGGTGGATGTGTCCTTAAGTGTTGTGAAAGTTGGATTGTGTTTCCAAGACTGTTTTGGAGAATTGTAAATTAGTGCACATTGCAATATTGGATGAATGATGGGCTCGACAGCGTCCTCTGGCAAACCTGGGAGTTTGGTGGTTTATTTTCCCTGCCATCACTATACATTGTACCTAACTTGGTGCCGCATAAAATCCAACTAGCATAACATTACACCTATATCACTGAAGCACAGTCACAATATGTGATCAGTTGTGCAGTTAACAGTTGCATTCTGCAGTTTCATTTTCTTGTGTTTTAATGGCAAGGTTTGATGACTCTCTCTAATCGAGGTAGAGGACACTGAGCAAGCAGCCTCATAGGGGTGCTGAGGTAATGGCTAGGAGGTTCAGTGTTGATGCAAGTGGTTACAAATAGACAGATATAAAGATAAGTGGTCTTGTATAGCACCCTTCTGCCATGTGTGTTGCCCCCTGGCTCTGTAAGGAAAGAGGATTTGATAGTTGATTATCAGGAGAGACCGATGCCAAATGTGGTATTGATGGGTGCAGGTCAGAAGTACCTGAAACCTGAGTGTCCTGTTTCTGTGGGATTGGCTGAGACACTTGTGAGTATGCTATCCAAAAGGGAGAGCCAAAGATCTGATTAACTACAGCGGTCTGGGTCTGGTTTTGTGGGTGAGTGTGAAGAGAAGGGTGTAGTCTTTGTTGATGTGCTAATTGCTAAGTCTGCAGTAGCCTCCTGTAGGGGATGTGTAGGTGGATCTTAGAGGCAAGTCTGTTAGTTGGGGAAGAGGGTACAAGGCCATACCAGTCAGACCTCCCTAGTGTCTTCCCACCTACTACTGTTCTCTTGTAGACAGGCCGCATTACACTATCTCACATTGCCACTGCCATTCTCCCCTTTGTCTGTGACTCTTAACTTGATCTATATTGCCCCCTATCTCTCCGCCTCTCAAATAGATGCATTGTACCTCATGAGCAAAAAGATCTGGAAATTGGAGGATGAGGGAATAGGACAGTCGGGGGACTCCACTTAAGCTGCATGATGTGGGCAATGGGAGGCAGGTACGTTTGGTTCAGAGAAAGTGCTGCTTGAAATATGAGGACAACAGGCACCAATGTCAACTAACTTACTATGTAGATTGGCATGTCGAGAGTCACCTCAAACCTCACTCTAACTTGCTCATGTGCAGTGCTCAGTGGCTAGCAGGGAACTTTGCCCATTGGGGCAGTGAACACTGTTTGCCAGGAAATTTGTGTAGGGCCCAGAATCCCCTATCTTTATCTCAAATGTCTACCACTGTGTCTCTCACAAGCCCCAAACTCCTCACACATACTGCACAGAGCCACAGGGCAATATTAAATACACTCCCGTAACTGGCCACAAAAATCCTCAGATGTTGAGGCGGCTCCATATCTTCAGTCATGGAATGATGCTGAAATCCTGCTGGGGAATCTTCATGATGAAATGAGGAGCAGAAAAAATAAACGGATTGTGGATTGCACAAAAAGCCACACACAGCTCTGGGTACCCTTACCTTTTGGGTATGGGATCGGGTAGGCAGTCTCCAATCTTACATTTTCAGCGTCTCTGGCTCTTTCTTGGCTAATGATCTCTGACGAAGCCTCTTCGATTTTATTTATATCAATGACCCCCTGACCCTGATTGGTTGGGGAGTGACAGTTACTGGTTAATCAGCATCATAGGTGTATTGAAATTATGGGTGGGATGGTCTGTGTTGATACCTTTGGCAGATGGCGAGGACAGTGAGCAAGCAGGCTCATAGTGGCATTGGGGTTGTGTACTGTAATGCAATTGTCATTCGTATAGTGCCTTTTCCTATTGGTATGGTCTGAAAGCGCTGTAGGTGAACGCTTTGGGGGACCGAAGTCCAAGGTATGGGAAATTCGTCAGAGGTGTTTAGAATGTGTGTGTGTATTTTAGCCAATACGAAGGCGAGTAGGGGTGGCCAAGTCCCTACTTAGCTACCTATATCGAGCTGGCATGTGGATAGGTGCATAAATTCTGGAGAGTATGCGAGTTCAGGATACTCATTATGTGTCATGCTAGTCTGATTTTTTGTTGTGGGGGGATAGCTGCATTCTAATGGAGGTGTTGTGCGATGTGCCTTAAATGGTTTATGCTGGCAGATGCATGCGGGTGGGTGGCTTGCCTTTGGCTATCTTCCATAAGCATAGAATGTGATATGTACCTGTGAGTCCCGGCTGGTTTCTTTGTTTCGTAACTCTGGCACGGGTTCTGTCCTGTGGTCTGCTGGAGTTTATTCTCTCCATATCTCTGAAGATTTTAAGGTGGGTTTGTTGCTGTCCTGGCCTACCTGGGAGGAGGTTAACATGCCCGTAGACGATGCAAGGGCTCATCAGGGTGCCAGGAGGAAAAGCCAAGTCTTGAGGGCTCTCTGGAAGGCAGGTGATCTATGTGTCAGATGCTAAGGGGAATTGAGGCCCAGATGGAGGGGGCTGGGATGGAGAAAGAGGACCCCTCCTAATCTTGTCTTTTTGAAGGGAGGGCTCATCAGAAGGAGCACATTACCTGAGCACATGTTTCTGTTGGGTTGCTAATGGGTGAGTTTCTTTTGAAGATATCTGGGTCTGTCTTGTGGAGGACACAGTGGGTGATGCATGTGGCTTTGCAAGTGGCCTGTCACCTAACTGGGAGCCAGTGAAGGACACTTGAGTGGGTGTGATGTGCTCTCTGGGGCCAAGGGGCAGGAGGAGCCTGGCTATGGTGTTGGCGTAGTCTAGGCGGGAGAGGATGATTGCCATGATTGCAGTGACTCTGTGAAGGCGTTTTAGGGGTGATGTGTTTGGTTACCTTTAGGCCAATGGAGAGGTGCTGAACTGAGAAAGCAGTTTAGTTGGGATTCTTTGGTGGCTCAGTGTCAAGTTTGGCCATCTTTAAGCAGATGAGACCGACACTGAGGAAGCAACCTCATAGGGGTGTTGGGGCTGTGGGTGGAGGCTCAGGGTTGATGCGTTTGGTCGCCCCATAGATAGATGGGTAATATGCTCAATCAGCCTCATATGTTTGTTGAAAATAAGGCAGGAAGTTCACGGTTCATAAATTGTCTGTCTGCTGCCAGATAGGGAAGATACCGAGCCAGCAGCCTCATAGGATTGATGGCGTTCTGGCGCACTGTAGTCAGAGGTCATTTTAGCATCCCCATCCACTGGCAATGTGAGTACATGTGGGTCTTGGATGGCAATATGTTGCCCCTTTGCTGGTGCTTCATTAAGTGACTTCCCACCGTTGCATTCGTGTGGCAGCGGTGCAGTCTTGCAGTGCAGAGGTATTACTGCAAGGTTTCCAAAAGCACCTTTTAAGATTCCGGTGGAAGGGTAGTAAGTAGGTCAGTCTGCTCCAGTGCTCCTCCCTTTTAGAAATGTGATCTCCCGGATGCCCTGAGCTTCCTGCAGCACCAGCGTACAACGCTAATGGCCTTCCCATTGTGAGTTCAGCTGAATGCCTCCCCGTTAGTCCAACATTGTGATGCTTCTCGGGTGGCCAGTAAATCTTTTACCCGCGAAAGATACCAACACCGCTCATTGACTGTTGCAAATGGTGGATGGTAACCATGGTGATAGTTATGGGAACTCAGGAGCCTCAGCGCAGAATGAGAAGCCAATTTGTCTTGCTTTGAGCAGCTTGCTGGACTTCTTCCCAGAGCGATGTGCTTTAAACTGCACGCATGGCACGCCGCTGATTGGGCCCACTTGTTATTTCCATTTGGGACCAAAATGGCTGCCTTGCTGAGACAACCCTGGAGTTTGGCACAGCATGTGCGGTCAGAGACTACAAAACAGCTTGGCAGTGTTTACAGCGCTGGCTGGTAACATGCCTCAAATGGCATTTGTTGAAATTGTCATTTCAGCAGGTCCATATAATGTAGTAAGTAGAACCGTTATCGAAAACCGATTGCTACTTATTTCATGCTTAAACATGTTTCTATCTTGTCAAGAAAGAGCTTTAAAGGGGACAGCGAGAGAACATGACCTTAAACTAAAAAGAAGAAAAAAAAGGCCTGCTCTAGGGTTCTGGGGACAACATTTTATCCTGATCGCTAATGATACGGTACTCAATACAACACTGTATATGCATTTCAGTCAAAGACAATACACAATAATCTATACTGAAAATATTTTAATTTAAATTACTTTATTTTGTCCCTAATATTATCCAACGGATATTATATCTACAATAGGGCGTTCTGACAAGTTTGTTTTCATTTTGATTGTCAGTGGTGTTGCGATAGGACACAGATGTAAAACGTATGTTTTTTACGTGATCATTTTTTTAATAGAAATATCAGGTCATTCAGTGTTTCATAAATGCTGCCTCCTTGTTAGTCTCAGCTACAGGCTATTTTTAATTCAAAATTGTATTGTTTTGCTTTTTCTCTTTGTGTATGTTTTATCTAGACAGCCCGAAATAAACACATTTTATTAACATTAACTAAATGCAAAGCCAGCATAAATAAATAAATAAATGAATGAATGAATGAATGAATGAATGAATGAATAAATAAATAAATACTGCCGATTTCGTATGTCGAAATACAAGAGAAAAGAAGAAAATGAAAGTTGGAAGGGCCTACCAACATTAACCAAGCTTAACCTGCAACTGTAAACAACCCTCCTATATCACAAAGGAAATCTTTCCCAGACAGGTCTGCTCTTACGAACAGAAAAGAAGAATTTGACCATAAATATCTTACACAACAGACAGGTCTGCTCTTACGAACAGAAAAGAAGAATTTGACCATAAATATCTTACACAAAAAAATGCAACAAACTGGAAATAACAGTGGCTGGGCCATGATAGAATTTCAGAAAAATGAACATAGTCCATAATATGCATTTTCATATTGTATTATAAAGTTATGAGATATCAGGACTATCAACACAAAAAGCAACATATCGATGCTGAACAGTAGAACTAAGTTGACCCAACCATTGACATTAGGATTCCTGTACACAGTTTACAAACCATTATTCCCACAAATAATAAGAGACAGAAGAATAATTGTCCTCTGTTGTGATCCCCTATTTCAATTAAGAGAAGTTCTAAACCTGTAGTATGTAGATGAGCATCTCCAAAGAATCTATGAAGAGGCATATGCCCCGAGGTGGCATGCCCACTCTGTGGTAACGGCCTGCTGCCCAAGTTAAGGGCCCAAGCGAAGTGAGGTTTCCTTAATGAGTGGTGGTCCGTTACCCATTGGGTGGACCCAGCCCCCGAGGGATACATCACCACTAGCAGCCATGTAGATCACTGCCTTTCTTCAAACCAGGAAGTCCATCTTCAATGTTGATGAATGACTTCATCAACATTGGAGAGGGGACTGCCTGATTGAAAGCAGCGCCGTGTACTACGTTGAGGAAAAGGTACGTTTTTCTTTCATTATTTTGAAAGAATAGAAAACCATTAGCACCTGTGTAGTGATCTAAATGGGTGCTAATGGGAAGTGGGAGCTTGGAGTAGGGAAGAGAAGCGCCTGACACTAAGGAAAGTGCTCGAAACGCAGGCATAATTTTGTGAATATAGCCGCGTTCCGAGCATTTTCATTGGCTCTGGATGCCTACCAGGGTGCTAATAGCAATTTTAGTCAACCAGAGATTCAGGTTCAATTTAGGGCTCGTTCTGGTTTCCCAACATCTACCAATGACCAGTTTTGCCACCATCCGAGCAGTTATCGGCCATCTGTGCCAATGTGTTGTAAGATTGGTCAAATCGCAATTGTCTTGTAAAAAAAGAAAATACACATGACTGCTTGGGTTGTGAACTACCTAATCAACTACTGAGAACACCTGCAATGGAGTCCTACATGTAATTCTGGAAAGCATGCAGCATATCGCAGGATTTAAAGTGTAGAATGTTATCTGTGTAACTACTGCACTTCTGGCAGGAATTGCTACAGTGCAAACCAGCCTTTGAAAGGTTTCAGATGCCCAGTGCCTTGGTTTGGATTTTTAAATTGAGAGAATTTCAGTCTCCCTTCTCAGAGATACACTGTGAATTCTTACTCAGTGTGCTTGGGAGAATTGATAGGTAAGCTCTTCTTCCCACTTTGTTCTGAGATCTTTGGCAAGAGGATCCTGATCTCATTTTTGAAGGAGCCTGGCAAAGCACGTGTATATAGTTCCACTCCCTTATCCACATTTATAAGTTTGCCACTCTAGTGGCGAACTAGATGCAATTCTTATGTTTTCAAAGTGTGGTACCTAAGTGCTGCCACAAAGTATCAAGGGAAGGATTAAATTTTCATCCCGAATATTTCCTACATTGCTAATAACCCCAGGATCTCATCAATCCCAAAAGAATGCCTGTCCTACAATATACAATGTGTGGGTCTCCCACAAAGGGACCCCAACATGTAGGTTCAGATTAGTTTTCAGTAATTAATGTTTTTCCCAAGCTATATCTTATGTTATGGATAATTGGACTGATTCAATTGATTGACCCAAGTACAATAGTGATCAGTCCATTCTGAACCCACACGAGTATTTTTCAAAATAGAACCAATTGGATCTAGTTTAGGCATTGGGGAATGGATCACTGGAACGGAATAGGTGAAAGGCAAGCTATCACAGGTCAATTTGGGATCATTTAGGACTCCGTGAGGAGGAGAAGCTTGCATACAATGTCCTCATTGGAGTCTGTGGTGCAAGTACCCCATCTTCATAGGAAGCATGCAGAAAACAGTAGAATTTGGGTGCAACAATACATTCCACCACCTATACTCTACTCCGCAGCAAGAGATTCAAGGTGTGCCATCTAGATATATCTAAGGAAATATCCTCCCAGAGAGTATTCATTATCTGATAGCATGTTCTGCTGTCACAGATTAGGTTTGATGCCCAGGTATTTCAAGCAAAACTATGTCATTTCTACGACCCCCAGAACTCCGACTGCAAAAATGGCAACTTATTTTTCTTTTTCGACCTTGTTTACACCACATATACATGCAGGGAGACCACCCGCAGGCCTCCCATACTGGTATAATTTCCCATAACCCCCTCCCACATATATATGTGGTGTAAAGGGGGTCTAAAAATAAATAAAGTTGGAATTTTCGGCAGTCAGAGTTCCCGGAGGCGCAGTAGTGGTATTATTCCTTTCAAGCCACTTGGTACTGAACAAAAGGAATGTCTGTCTATGTATCTATATACATATAAACTTGTATAGTGATCTAGGAAATTGGTAGTCTTGCTTTTTTGCCAGTTGACTTTTGCAACGTGAAAATATCTGGCATTTATCGATTAAGTGGATATCAAGTCACCATAGAAAGAGCAGTTTATGCCCCTCCTGTCTTTGTATTATGTCCGCTGGCCATTGAGAGCATTTCCAGCACCAGGATAAAACATAGCAGACAGTGGACAGCCTTGTCTGGTTTCCCTCACAATATTAAAGTTGTACAATAGGGGACCATTGCAAGAGAACTTAGCAGTTGGGTTATTGTGCACAAATCTCATTTTGTTACAAGCCAAATAGCTCCACTACTAGTACTACCATACCGCCCATTGAAAGGCTTTTTCACATCTAAAGACTGGTCAAGAATAGGTGAGAAGAGTCCTCCGACGTTGATAGTACACGTAGGATTTCTCTTCTATTATCCGCGCCATTCTAGTTCGGACAAACAAAACTTTAGCGTCGTGGATCAATGAATGTATGTATCTCTGAAATCTAGTAGCCAATATTTTGGTGCTCATTAATGCTCTAGACCACCATTACAGCAACATGTAGCTTCAGCCATGGGCTAATAATTAGCACTGTGTTCCATTCTGTTATAAGGTTGTGTTTGTAGTTGTCTGCTGCATATAATTTCTCAAGGAGGGGGGATGTCTTCACTACAGATTGTATAAAGTTCAATTCTGTTACTTTGTAAGGGCACAAAAGAAATTCTTATTACTCAGAAGAGAGAGAGGGAGATTATTTAAAATGTTAAGTTGATCTACTAATGCTGTACGGTTTTCTGAAGTATGGAGTAGAATATTAATGGAATTATTGATTAGGTTAGTAGGGGAGAGATAACGGGGCAACTGTATGTTTGATAAAGTACAACTTTTGCTGAGACCATCTGCTGCATAGTTTGCAATGCCAGTAATCAAATAGCATTTTTGCTATTCTCATTTGTGATGAATCAAGGGATTCAGTCACTTCTCCCCAGGGGAGTAAGTGGTGGAGGTGGGGGTGGGGGGTTCCTGGTTAGGCTAGAGAGGTGAGTCCACTATGTGATCTTTGCCCTAAGGGTGGTGGTAAGCGGGACCTCACAGGGAGAGACTCCCCCCATGGGGACAAGGACTCCTTTTCCAATAAGGAACTCCCTATCCATCACATTAAGGCCACAGAGATCATAACCGCTGATGGAAGAGCAGACTCCTCCTACATCTGTTATTGTGGTAGTACTACTGAAAAGCATCTGCCTGGTACTGAGATGAGTAAAACTCCAGGAGTGATAAAGAACAAGTACCTGACATGTACTGGGATGAAGAGAACCAATGGAGTTATAACTAATACAACTGAAGTATGTACTGGGAAGAAGACGACTAGTGGAGTTATGATGAACGTAAAGCAGAAACTGAAGGACTCCCACAAATTACCTGCAAAATCCCAGGACCTCGTCATAAACGTGGGAGGTGAGAGAGGTGGAGAGAGAGAACCACGGGAGCTTCAAAACAGCTGGCAGAAGGAAGCTTCAAGTTCGGAAAGAGGGCTGTTTCCGAGACAGAGGATAGCTGTGTGAAGCCAAGCCTTGACCCTACTTGCTGGAGTGGCAGGATTACTGGAACCAGCAAGACTGCCACAAGTCCCAAGAGGCATACGCAAGAGAGCACGAGAGACGCCAGGTTACCAAGAACCTGCAAACCAACTGTTATTCCCAAGAGAGAGACGTAGGAGAGAAAATGAGCAAGGACAGAGCCTGTGAAGTGAATTCTAGTCCCAGGAGGGACATATATCCAGAGAAAGGTGGTCAGACCAGGGAAGGAGAGAAAACCCTTACCAATGCTGAAAAAGCAGATCGAGAAGCACGACGAAGGGTGTGAGAAGCGAATGACGAACCGTACACAAGAGGCATCCTGAAAAGTGGGTGAGGAATCGGAAACCAGAATGCTGACCCAGTGAAACATCCCCTTTAAAAGGAAGCTAAAGAGAAGAGTGGGAGACCCGGGGAGAAAGGCACTGAAAATAATGTGAACATTATAAAGCATCAGATCTGGGAAACTGAATATTACGATTGGTGTAATCTTCCCTGTTACAATGGGGAACAGAAAGTCCACACCAGAGAGAGAATACACGTTACTCGTCAAAAATATATGGCCAAAGATACATAAGAGTGAAGAGCACTCAGAGACTCCTCATACACGTCCCAGTGAGTGGTTGAAGATACCAAAAAGTGAAGAACACTCAGGGACTACTCATACTCATCCCAGTGATTTGCTGAACCTACCGAAGAGTGAGAAACACTCTGGGACTCCTCATACTCGTCCCACTGAGTTGTTAAAACCTGTGAAAGGTGGAACTTGTGAAGAGATGTTTTTTACAAGAAATATTGTTCAGGAATGAGTAGAAAAGTAAGAAAAGCCCCAAAGATAAAGAACCCAATATAGAGGGATGCAAGTTCCCTGAAAAATACCAGAGAGGAAGCATTACATAGACCATAGGAGAGACTGCAAACCCAAGGGGTCAAACCTTAAAGCAACAGTAGAAGGAATTGTATCAAGAAGACCAGGGCTCTAAAAGGGTGCAAAAGCCCAATTGATGAACTGCTTAGACTGATACAAGAAATAGCCAACAACAATTTAAAGACACTTAGTTGGTGAGAAACTAATAAACAAGAGGGATCCCGTCCCCACAAGCAATGGGAGAGAGAGAAAGGTTTATAAACCTTTATAAAGAGGGTTCAAAACCCAGAGACTGTGAGAAGAAGTATAGCCTAAGAAGGAAAAGTGGAACCAGAAGAGGAGGAAACTCCCCTAAAGGAACTGAAGACATTAAGGGGGTAATTGATAGAATTCAGCGCACAAGTGGCGCACGCGGCTGGCGCACAGTGTGCGCGTGCGAATCCCTGCGCCAGCCGCGTGCGCTAAAATACATTTCCGCGCACAGCGTATTCATGGATTCCAGCCACCAAAACCAGCCGTGGCGCACAGTGGCGCAGCGACCCTGCAGCAGCACCAGTTACGCCCCCAAGAACGCCCTTTTCACAGGGAAAAGCCATCAAAATCCCCAATCCAGCGCAAAGGGCTGCGCTAACCCTGTACCAGCACGGCAAGCGGGGAACGTGTATCACTGGGGTGCGCGGGAAGTTCCTCACGTGATTTCAGCTGGGTACGTGTATTTCAGGGGTGCGCGGGAAGTTCCACACGCGATTCCATCAGGGTACGTGTATATTAGGGGTGCGCGGGAAGTTACACACGTGAATTCAGCAGGGTACGTGTATTTCAGGGGTGCGCGGGAAGTTTCACACACAATTTCAGCTGGGTACATGTATATCAGGGGTGCGCTGGAAGTTCCACACGCGAATGTCCAGGGTGCGTGTATTTCGGGGTGCGCGGGAAGCTACACACGTGAATTCAGCAGGGTACGTGTATTTCAGGGGTGCGCGGAAAGTTCCACACGCGATTCCATCAGGGTACGTGTATATCAGGGGTGCGCTGGAAGTTCCACACGCGAATGTTCTGGGTATGTGTATTTCAGGGTGCGCGGGAAGTTACACACGTGAATTCAGCAGGGTACATGTATTACTGGGGTGCGCGGTAAGTTTCACACGCGATTGGCCCTGTGCGAGCGTGGTACGTGTATTACTGGGGTGCGCAGGAAGTTTCACACGCAAATTCAGCAGGGTACGTGTATTTCAGGGGTGCGCGGGAAGGTTCACACGCGATTCCATCAGGGTACGTGTATATCAGGGGTGCGCGGGAAGTTTCACATGCGATTTCAGCTGGGTACGTGTATTCCAGGGGTGCGCTGGAAGTTCCACACGCGAATGTCCTGGGTACGTGTATTTCGGGGTGCGTGGGAAGTTTCACATGCAATATCAGCAGGGTACGTGTATTTCAGGGGTTCCGTGGAGTACTACATGTGAATTGGCCGTGTGGGTCCTGCCAGGTGTTCGCTCTACAACCTCCACGGCCCCTGCAGGCAGCCCACACCACGGGGGACTACCCTGCACCCCCACTCATGTTCCCCAGCACCCCCACCCCCCAGCGGTGCAGGGCACCCTCCACTAGGCCCTCAACTCATGTCTCCCTGCACCCCCACCCCCCAGCACTGTGGGGCACCTGCCAGCAGGCCCCCACTCATGTCCATCTCATGTCCCCCTGCACCCCCACCCTCCAGCACTGTGGGGCACCCTCCACCAGGCCCCACACACATGTCCCCCTGCACCCCCACCCCCCCAGCAGTGCAGGGCACCCTCCACCAGGCCACCAAATCATGTCCCCCTGCACCCCCACCCCCCAGCACTGTGGGGCACCTGCCAGCAGGCCCCACTCATGTCCAACTCATGTCCCCCTGCACCCCCACCCCCCAGCACTGTGGGGCACCCTCCACCAGGCCCCCACACATGTCCCCCTGCACTCCCACCCCCCAGCAGTGCAGGGCACCCTCCACCAGGCCCCCAACTCATGTCCCCCTGCACCCCCACCCCCCAGCATCCAGGGGCACCCTCCACCAGGCCCCCACTCATGTCCCCCTGCACCCCCACCCCCCAGCACTGTGGGGCACCCTCCACCAGGCCCCCACCCATGTCTCCCAGCACCCCCACCCCCCAGCAGTGCAGGGCACCCTCCACCAGGCCCCCACTCATGTCCCCCTGCACCCCCACCCCCCAGCAGTGCAGGGCACCCTCCACCAGGCCCCCAACTCATGTCCCCCTGGACCGCCACCCCCCAGCACTGTGGGGCACCTGGCAGCAGGCCCCCACTCATGTCCAACTCATGTCCCCCTGCACCCCCACCCCCCAGCACTGTGGGGCACCCTCCACCAGGCCCCCACACATGTCCCCCTGCACCCCACCCCCCAGCAGTGCAGGGCACCCTCCACCAGGCCCCCAACTCATATCCCCCTGCACCTCCACCCCCCAGCACTGTGGGGCACCTGCCAGTAGGCCCCCACTCATGTCCAACTCATGTCCCCCTGCACCCCCATCCCCCAGCACTGTGGGGCACCTGCCAGCAGGCCCCCACTCATGTCCAACTCATGTCCCCCTGCACCCCCACCCCCCAGCACTGTGGGGCACCCTCCACCAGGCCCCCACACATGTCCCCCTGCACCCCCACCCCCCAGCAGTGCAGGGCACCCTCCACCAGGCCCCAACTCATGTCCCCCTGCACCCCCACCCCCAGCACTGTGGGGCACCTGCCAGCAGGCCCCCACTCATGACCAACTCATGTCCCCCTGCACCCCCACCCCCCAGCACTGTGGGGCACCTGCAAGCAGGCCCCCACTCATGTCCAACACATGTCCCCCTGCACCCCACCCCCCAGCACTGTGGGGCACCCTCCACCAGGCCCCCACACATGTCCCCCTGCACCCCCACCCCCCAGCAGTGCAGGGCACCCTCCACCAGGCCCCCAACTCATGTCCCCCTGCACCTCCATCCCCCAGCATCCAGGGGCACCCTCCACCAGGCCCCCACTCATGTCCCCCTGCACCCCCACCCCCCAGCACTGTGGGGCACCCTCCACCAGGCCCCCACTCATGTCTCCCAGCACCCCCACCCCCAGCAGTGCAGGGCACCCTCCACCAGGCCCCCACTCATGTCCCCCTGCACCCCCACCCCCCAGCAGTGCAGGGCACCCTCCACCAGGCCCCCACTCATGTCTCCCAGCACCCCCACCCCCCAGCAGTGCAGGGCACCTGCCAGCAGGCCCCCACTCATGTCCAACTCATGTCCCCCTGTACCCCCACCCCCCAGAAGTGCAGGACACCCTCCACCAGGCCCCCAACTCATGTCCCCCTGCACCCCCACCCCCCAGCACTGTGGGGCACCCTCCACCAGGCCCCCACACATGTCCCCCAGACAACATGTCATCACAATCTAGATCCCTGGCCCTTATGGTCAGCCTCCAAATGCCAAACACCCACCCGAGTATTGCATCCACCCACTTAGAAATGGCAATAACATGATAGAACCCCAATTGCAAGTTTGGAAATGAACACATGTCCCTCACATACACCCAATGGGTGTCAGTGAATCTCAAAACCCATATCATGATATGCATGAAACCAATGAGATGATACTACACATTAAAGTTTGAACAAAAAATATGTATTAAAAGCAAAATAAATTGAATCAAAAATAAACAAACAAAAATAGAAATTAAAAAAAATAAAAACCAGCATGTCCGTGAAATAATGCAAAACCACAAATCATAATCCAAAGGAAAGGTGTCCAAAGTCACAGTCCACAAAAGTAAATCCAATGGAAAATTAAAATCGAAAACCATTGCTCCATGGGTAAATCATAAAAAAAATTAAAATCCAACAGTCAACTATATACAGATAAACAATCCAGGGTCCATGATCCCAACAGAAGAAATGAAACCTATCTAATAACACTACCTAATAAAAAAAAAACTATATACAAAAATGTGGCCCATTGTCCAAAAGGTCCAAAAAAATGCAAAACCAAAGGAAACCTAACACTAACTACAGAACTATTTACAAGGGCAGCGGGCTAGTCCGACGGCTCACTTTTGGATGTCCCGGGCCAGGGCATCAATGAACTCCTGCTCAATGTCCAGGAGGCGGTCCTCCTCCATGGCCCCGAGGGTCCGCAGGGACGTCGACGTGTCCACCTCCAACCCCCTGCGGATTGCCTCGAGGCACTCGGCCCTCCTCAGGGCCCTCTGCATGGAGTTCTCCGCCCTGACCATCGTGAGCTGTGCCTCTTCCGCCCGCTGCCGCTCCACATCTATGGCGTGGCCCAACCGCTGCCACACAGAAGACACTTCCCGTCCTGGGTCCTCCTGCCCTCAGGCCGATGCCTGACCCTCCGATGTCAAAGGCCCTGAGCCATCATGGCTCCCACCACGTTGCTGCTGCTGCTGTGCCTCTGCCCGTGCACTGCCTCCTGCTGCCTGCACATCCTCCGCTGGCTGGGGTGCAGTTGTTGATGTGGCCACCCCTGCTGGACGTCCGACTCCCGACTGTGGCAGGGATGCCTCCTCCACCAGCCTGGCCGCACCGTCAGAGGCAGATCCACAGGGCACCCAGGTGACTAGTGGGTGGGAAGATGGCACGGAGGACGACTGGCGCATAGGGGGTTCAGTAGCAAGCCCCATCAAACGGAGGAATCCGGCCTGGGTGACCTGTCCCAGTAGGCCGACGCGGTCAACGAGACATTCAAGATGACGTGCAGTCTCCTCATGAAAAGACTGCAGGTCACCTCGCATGGCCCGTTGACGCAACGCCACACCAGTCAGGACAGGCTCAACCCGGACCCGGATAGCCACGTCCGCAGGCAGAGGAAGGCCAGTTGTCGTGAGCTCACCCCCTGCCTGAAAACGGGTCTGGACGTAGGCATCCCTGCTGGTGCAAGATGATGCAGTGACAGGATCAGGGACAGGATTGCACAGAGGCACCTCCGCGGCGGCCTGTGCTGCCTCCTGTCCCTGGTCCTGCACTGCACCACTAGCACCAGTGGAATCCCCACCTCCAGATCCCGTCTCTGTTGCTTGCACGGCCTCCTCCTCCACCAAACCCCCCACCAACCTGGATGACTCCGTGCCATCTTCCTCCATTGGGCCCTGTGGGGTCCCAGCTACCCCTTCTGCTGCCGAGGAGTCCAACTCCAACCTCTGCCTCTTGGACCTTCCCCCGGCAGCTGCGGCCTGGGACGTGGCACTGGACTCCTCACTCCCCGACGAGATCACAACCTGGGAGGGGAGCCGGGCCTTGCGTCTCTGGGTGGCGGTGCGATCCCCGCCGCTGTGCTCCCCAGCACCTTCTCCCCCCTCTTCATCAGTTGACGCTGCAGACAGGGAGAAATAAAACACACCCACTGTACAATGGACACATACACACATGACAGTTGTACATGAGTGGCATTGGCAAACCTCAGACATGCCATCACAATCCCCAACACACATGTCATTTCAACTTCCACACATGAGCCATACCACAGCCATATCGCAACTGCCAGCACCATCCATACACATACAACAGCATGAGCAAGCAAAGGTGAGCCAGACATCACATGCAACACAGGGAGTGCACTAAACATGCACGCACACCACCACACTTGCATGCATGTGTACACCTCTGCCAACTGTCGCAGTGTTCAGATGGGCATCCATGTCACATCTGCCAATCAGGCTTCCACATCCCGCTGTCACATGCATCCATGTTGCATCACTGTTGCACCCTTGTCAAATACATGCACATGTACACAGTGCTGATACATGCAGCTGAAAACAACATACATGCGTGACATCACGAACATGCCTACTTACATACACATTCATCCGAACATGTATGCCCACACAACTGCTTTTGCCATGCAAGCCTACACAGACAAGCACCATCCATGTCTCACACATGACAGCCCTCGCATGTGTTAGCCTCACGGCCCTGTACACCCCCACCCATACTCGGCCTCATACAAACAGATGTGCAACCTGCACACTACTGGCACATCACCACACGCACAGCTTACAATCATGATGCATGTACACTTACCGCTCGACTCCAGACGGGTCTGCCTCTCAAGGACCTGGACGTGGAGCGCTGGGGATATGCGTTCCAGGACCCTCATCTGATCTTCCGACAAGTGGCCCCGGCGCCCCTTAGCATCCGCTGCCTTCAAGAGGTGCCGGGCCTTGTTGAGGGTCCTGGACCTGAAGTCCTCCCAGCGCTTCTTGACATGTTGGAAGTCACGGACTGCCACCCCCTCCGCGTTGATGGCAGTCACAATGTCCGTCCAGATCCGAGTCCGTCCTTCCTTGTCGGCGCGGGAACTTCCGAAGAGGGCATCATACTGCCCCAGGACTTGCTCCACAAGGACAACAACTTCGGTGGCAGTGAAGCTGGTGCCCCTCTGCCTCTCTGGCCCGGGGTTGTCAGTGGTGCCAGATGTTGCAGTGCCCGACATGACAACCCCAGAGGCAGGAGTGGGTGGGCAACTGGGTCCTGGGGCTAGGCTGTGGAGCGATGGAATCCCAGTCGGCAGTCTTCGGTTCCAGCAGGGGTGGTCACAGCAACAGCACCCCTGGCTGATGTGCAGGCAGCAAATGGCAGGGCACGTGGCCAGCAGGCAGTCAGGCAGCAGCAGATGGCAGGTGGGAGCGTGCCCGGGGCTCTGGGGGGCAGTAATTAGGCCTTCTGGGCAGGAGCGTGGTCTTCCGTGTGCTTACGCGTGGCCAGCTTTATACGGAGTGATTTGGCACGTGAAAATTCTGCACGTCAGCGTGTAATTCGAGGAAAGGCCCTTAGCGTGTAAGTGCGTCTGCACGCATACGCAATTTCATTGGACAGAAGGCCCTTCAAGCGCAAGCGCCTCTGTGATGTGATGCGCGCAGGCGTGCATGGACGTTCCAGCGCGCGTGAAAAACTGCACGTCCGCGTGTAATCCGAGGAAAGGGCCCATGCGCGTAAGTGACGTGATGCGCACGGGCGTTTCCCTGAGCACGGGTTAAAGGTGAGCGGGGCCAGCAGTTCGCTGTACGTGCCTTTCGTGGAGACCGACGTGTGTTGCTGCTTCCTGTTGTTTCGCGCGACATCACAACTTCACAGCTATCAAGGACGTATCTCTTCTTTTGGCGGGGGTATTGGCTACGCGTGTTTTTCTGCATCGTGCTAGTCAGAGGGTGAGTCGCACACGCTATTTTTCCCACTGCGGGTGCCCCTGTGTATCGCACCCATTTTCGATGTCATAGTAGCCTGCGTGTCCCACGCGTACGCGTTATTCGTGTTACTGGGTGCCACCGCGTACTGCGGAAAGTTGAATCCACGCACGTAGGCTGCAGGGTTGCGTGCACGGTTTTACTGCAGTTTTGGGGTGCCTGAGCGTTGCGTGACACGTCACTACATCACCGGGGTCACATACAGCCTTGCAGGTGCAGGGGGGCTGTTAACATTTTGCTTCCCACCCCCTTCACCCCAATTGCCCAGGTCAATTGTGGTGTACACCTCCCATTGGCACTACTCCATCTGTGCCGGCACTACTACATCTGTGCCATGGTTGGGAGGACACCAAAGGTGAGGGGCGCCTCAGCTGGGCGTACTCCTCGTGGCGGGCGTGGTCAGGGAGGTGGCCGTGGTGACCAGGGATTAGGGGGACTCCAGGGTGTCCAGGGCAGCCACAGAGGGGGAAGAGGCAGGGGTGCGCCACTTGAGCACAATGTTGTGCCATGTGTCGGTGCAGTCATGCCACCACCCCCTGTGGTTCCGGGGGATGCAGCTTCTGCATCTGGCACTGACACCCGTGCGACCCGGCAGTCCGTTCCATCGACTGCTACGGGCCCAAGCGTAGTGGTAGCTGCAGTTGCAGCTGTGGACACCTCCACCCAGGCTCAGGGTCTGCCAGCGCAGGCTGCGTTGGCACTTGAGGAGCCCTTGGTAGATCTCCAACAGGCCAGGAGGGAAACCATAGGAGCAGGCCGGGCTGCTCAGACCAAGACACGTGTCCCTGGGGCAGTTATGTCATCTGCTGCCCCGAACAGCCGGGTGTTGGCAAGTGCAGGGGCAGATGCACCCAGCAACACCCCGGTTGTGAGTCTGCCAACCAGGACCATTGCGGTCAATGACCCTGCCACAGCTGATGTTGCTGCGCAGGGTCCATTAGAGGGCACCCAGATGCCACTGACACAAGTCAGGCCTTTGGTCGTCCCTCCACCTGCCACTCCCTTGGCTCAATCCACTGAACCCACTGGCCATACTGGTCAGGGCGGCATTAGCCAGCCAGGGTCTGCGCCAAAGTCCAAGAGGAGGAAGGTTGCACCTGCAGCACAGGCTGGGACCCCACACACAGCCACAACCTCCTGCACGTCGAGGAAGAAGCCTTTCTGCAAGCAGGAACTGGACTTCCTCGTGGGCTACGTGCGGGGCCACAGCCGTGACATGCTAGTGGGTGCCAATAGTCAGACTACGGCTGCCCAACGTGACACCCACTGGAAGCATGTTGCGGAACATGTCAGTTCATTCGGCCATTAGGTGCGCACGGCACAAAAGTGCAAAAAGCATTGGAATGACATCAAATGCAGCACTAAGGCTAAGCGTGCCTCTAATTACAACTTGACTCTGGTGACTGGCGGTGGGCCTGCACCAGAGGAGGAAGAGCTCACTCCGCATGAGGCACTCGTTGCAGAGTTCATACCACCTGAATTGGTCGAAGGAGTGGGAGAGATGCGAGACTTTGATGCCCAGTCCAGTGAGTGTTGATGCGTGTTTGTTGAGGACGTGTGTGTTTCACTTGTGGGATGTGTTGTGCATGATTGCCACTACATGTGACGTGTACATGGTTCTGATGTGTAAGTAATGCAATGCTTCCGTGATGCATGTCTGCTCTGCTGGATGGTGGACATGTGGAGCAGACGGGGACTGTCCGCATCACCACTATTGCACCCTACTGACATGCTGGTTACAAGTATGCCCCTCCGGTCCGTGTTCCAGCTCACTGGCCCTTCTGCATGTGGCGTGGGGTGACCTTCCTCTCAGCCCAGGAACAATGTCATTGCATAACTGACGTGCATGTCTCCTCTGCCTGCATGCAGGGACTCCATGTAGGCATGCTCCCTTGCCCCTCCTCCGCCACTCTGCACCCCAGTTCCACCTTTGCACTGGTCTGCTTCAATCTTGCCAATGTGTACTTTCCTGTTCATGCGTCCTGTGTAGATGCTAACTTCCAGCGTACAATCTGCCAGACATATGCCGTGTGGTACAGCCTTAGTACTTGATGCAGGGTATCTCACTTGTACTGTGCATAGGTCAATTGTCCCGCAGGGACATGAGTGCCCATTCATGCTCCATGTGCATTGCACGCATGCCCCTATGTGTCCTTGACTGGATGATCACTGTAATACAAGTCCTGGGTGACATACATTGCATGGCATCTCATCAGCCTTCACATGTCAACTGTGGCTCAGTACTGCGTTGCACACATGTTTAGGGTCTGACAATCTGTGTGGCTCACAGGCCTCAGCCTGTTCAATGGCCAATGACTCTGTCCAACTGTTGTTGTGTATTCTTCACACGTGGGCGGCCTCCAGAGCTTTCATCATGTGTCCTGCTTACTGTCCCATCATCATTTGCAGTGTTGTCACTAGAATCACATTAAGCTGTTGATGCCAGTCAACACTGCCTGTCAATACACAGGTGTATGGTCAGCCTTTTGATACCATGCTAGGCATCCCTGCTTTTGTACTGGGGTGGAGGGGTGCTTGGCTTCTAGATATGGTACACATTGAATGCACAATGCACATGATGCCTGATTTTGACCTTGCACTGCCTTCACATTTCTTGGCACACACCATGGAGTCCTTGTACATGTAGGTAGTGAGTGGCGTACACATTTTCTGCACTGCATAGACCCACTTCCATGGAAACTGCCACCTTTCAACAGGCCTGATCACAGAAGCAATTCAAAGTTGACCCAGCATGCATGCCAGGTTATATGTTGTGTGTCACATGTCTGCCTGATGCGTTTGTTGTCGGTGTGTGTGTGTTGTGTGCTTCTGACATGTGTAGTGACCTTTTTTCTCTCTATTTTTCAGGTGATGACGCAATGGAGGTGGAGGATGGTGTTGTCATGCCAGACACAGGGTTGTTACCACTACATCAACCCGGCACAAGTGGGGGTCGTGGGGTGGTAGGCCACGAAAACCCCCAAGTGCTACAGTCCATCTTGTCTCTGGCTGCCTATTAGTCCAGCCTTGATGACGATACTGACGTCCATGTTGAGTTGGATGAGCATCAAGTCCATGTGTCAGGGGTGAGTGATTCTGATGTGGACACTCCTCTGTCTGGGACACCTGCACTGAGGGATCAGACAGTCTTGGTTCCTCCGCCCGTGGTGGATCGGGACGCAGGGTCACCCTCCACACCAGTCACTGATGTGCCTGGAACATCACGTCGACGGGGGCATGTAGTCATGCAGCCGCGGGCGGTGCCAACACAGCGAGGACCCCCGGTCCTGGGGTCCCGCAGGGGTCAAGCCCGGCAACGTGGTCGCCGCACGCAACCGCAGTATACTGAGTGGGAGCAAGACATGACTGCCAATTCAGAACGGCAGGGGGCAGCAATGGAGAACATCGCTGACAGCATCGAGCGTGTGGCCCGATCTGTGCTCCCCCCTGCTAGGCAGGTGCTTCTCCAGCAGCAGGCGGCACGGTCCACGGCCCGCTCGCTCAGGCTGGGCATGGCGGCCTCAGACAGGGCATGCCAGGCTGAAATGTCTCTGCGTCAAGCAATTGCTGCTCACGCAGAGGCGCACATGGATGCCCTGAGGGAGGAGTATGCTTCCCTCAAATCCACTCTGGGTGTCCTTATGATGTCTCAGAGGCAGCGGGCAGAGGAGAGGTTTGCACAGCTTGAGCGTACCATCTCGGCTGAGCTACAGGCTTGCCGGGAGGTGCAATGGTTGTCCAGCCAGGCCTTGCAGGAGGTACTCTGTGTTACACGTGCTACCTTGCAAGAGGAAGCACGTGTATCACGTGAGGTTCTGCATGCAGACCTACGTCACATCGCCACACAGAACCAGGCTCACCCGTCCGGCAGACTTGCTGCCGATGAGGGGCAAGCTGCGGCTAGGTGTGGCCAGGCTACTGTGCCACGTCCTCCTTTCCAGGGTGAGCCAGACTCGGACGACCATCTATCTCCCACATAGGTCGGGCTGTGCAGGCGTTGAGCCCATGGAGGTTTTTTTTTTGGCTCAGCATCATCGCATGTGGGTGTTGAGCAGCACCCTGTACCTCCCCCCTCCTGGGTGCCTCCCCTCCCCCCCGGGTCGTATGTGGGCATTTTTGATTTTTCTTTTAGTTTAGTTATTTAAGTTTCTGTTTGATAGTTAGTTTAATTAGGTAATGTAGGTTTTTCATAGTTAGTGTAATTAGTTAATATAATTTAAAATTGCTTGTCTATTGTGCTTTCCTGTGACGGTGCAGTGCTTTGTGGCTTTTGAAGGCATCCACTGTCTGTTCCAGCTGGGCCCTTCAGGCTTATCTTGTGTATGTGTTTGCTGCTTGGGGTCCTTGACTCACATATGCCACTCTGGTTCGGTGTGACAACCTATTACACAAGGGCTTTGGACTGTCATATCTGTGGCATGTCTGGTGCTGTGTGACTTGTGTTGACACCCCTAGTGGGGATGATTGCGGTGTTATTGTCCACTGTTCAGCTTTTGCTAGATGGGGTGTTTCATGATTAATGTGTACATTCATTGCTATGCATTGTGTAGTATGTTTCTTATCTTTACTGTACACGTGCTTGTTGCAATTCATGCCGTAGATAGTGTGTTCCACACTTTGAATGTGAAAGACGGACTGTTGGTGTGATTTCTGATGTAAGTCTCTGACATGGTCCAGTAATGAGATGCCTGAAGAGACACACACAGATGACCTTAAAGCATTAATCATGTGTTTCATGCCCTTTCTGCAGGGGGATGAGCCTCCAGAGCACCTTTGACAGCAGACATGGCCCATTGGACGTCTGAATTCTGGACACGTTTGTTGGTGCCCACATGCACATGTGTGCACAAACAGAGGCACAGGGATTGCATACCTACATCCTAGAACTGCTGACGTGTTCCAAGGAACTCCAGGCAAGGTGAGCAGCACAGGGGGGCCACAACACAGCAAAGCTTGCACCAGGCGAGTTGCACATGCAGGCTTAGTCACAGCACTGAGGGTGAGCTTGGACGAATATTGGTGTTGAAGCACACAATGCAGCTCAGATGTGTTGGTGGACTGATGGCTGTTGATTGTAAGGTTGTCTGGGACACCTGCAGGGGCAGTGGCACATACCCTCCGGTACACCAAGGTCCATTGAGGCACTTGTATCAACCATGTAGCCTTCCGAGAAATGGAAAGGGGCAGCTCACAGGGACATACAGCAAGGGACGTACTCGGGTGCAGTGCATTTCATTTCCATGTACATTTTGATACATGCACTGCCAACTTTGTTTCGGTCATGGTGGAACACGACTTGTTCTGAAGTCATGCCTTGCTATATGGGTCTGTCTGCTTACCCAGGGAACATTGCATGTTGTGTGAATTGTGACACATTGGTGTTCCATTTGCCACGCACCCACCGGCGGCGGACTTACTGCATTGACTGTGTATGACCCATCACAGGGGTAATGTTATATATGGGTACGAAGCATCTACACCAGATTGTCTGTTTGTAGAGTAGTTTGTTGCTATGGGGCATGTTTGGTGGTGTGTTTTTGTGTAATGGGCACGTACAGATTATTAACTGTGGCTCTCTTTGCAGCATTGCAGTGCTCCTGTACCCGGACCTGAGAGTGCGCAGGCAGGAGGCCAGCACTCAAAACCAGAGCTAAGTGTCTTGTTGTTTTTCTTTCAAACTGCTCTGCATAGGCTTGCTGGGGGGTGCACTAATGCATGGATGAATGTGTAATTCAATTTGGTATGTTTGTTTTCCCCTAATCACCCGGAGTCCTATCCAATTGTAAACACTGTACCCTCTACCCGGTGTTCCTGCTTCCCGTACCTATCCAAGCAACGTTCCCTAACCCTCTTTCCCCGCTGGGGTTGCGGATGCCTGTGTAAGCCCCAAACTTGCAGGCGCCAAAACCCTAGAGGGGGTGGTTGGTTCGTGCCACCCCTAAGCCTGGACTACAGAAGGCCATGACAATGATGTCCAAGTTTGTTCGGATTGTGTATGTGTTCATGCAGGTAGTACATTTTCGTGCATTCCCTACTTTCATGTGTCATTCCTCCTGCCCTCTCCTGCCACTCATTCCAGTTATCCAGTGTGCCAACACCTGTCCCGACTGCATATCCCTGACCCTCCTTTCCCACCAGGGTCTCAGAGGCCTGTGTGAGTTTGACCTTTCAGGCACCCAGGACACAGTGGGGGTGGTTGTTTCGTGACACTCCCGCGCCTGTACACGGGACCTGTGACAGTACATTCTATGTTATGTATCCTGTTGTGACATTGTTTTACTGTGCTACCTTGGTTGTTACATCATTGTGGTAGTACTTGGCCTTTGTGAGGTACTGCTACGTCAAGTCATCTACTGGAGGGTGTTCTGGTTCGTTTTTCTGGCTTGGATTTTGTGATTTTGCAAATGAGGGTGGACTCTTAGGGTGCAGGCACCTTTTTACACACAAGGTGGGAGATGGTGACGAAGGGGAAGGGTGATCCTGTGGCCAGGTGAAATTGAGGGTTGAAGGCTCCATGACCCAGGTGCAGTTGTTCAGTGGGTCATGGTCATTTGTGATGGAGGGGGGGGGTTGTTGTTGATAGCTGCCTTGCCCTGCAGTGTGATGGGAACCCTGACATTGTAATGGTGGTATCCTATGTACATGTTGTGTTCTGCTGATCAATGCCTGTTCATGTGTTTTGTTTACCTTTCAGGTGTGAGGGGATAGTTGTGGTTTGATATGCTGGGGTGTACACATGGTGAATGTTCACATGTGATGTGTAGAGGACACTGATGGTCACTTGATTGCACATGCATATGTTGAGTGCATGTCCTTACTGACCCACACACTTGCACTATGATGCACTACATGTACAACCACCCTTGCATATCCACGTGTACACTCTGTTTGCCTTCTGGTGCCCACTGTGTCCCTGCAGCACATGTTCTGTGACCAATTATGGATCCTGTACATGCCTAATTTGCTTTTTGATGTGGTGTGTCACTTAGATGTGATGCTCAGGGTGTGCATCACACACAATGGCTGTTCACTGTGCTGTGCGCTGAGCAGAGTGATGGCCATGGCCTGTTTTGCAGGTGTGTGTGATTCACACCTTGCATGTCAGGGTCATCCGCTTCTCAAAGCAACTAGCTGGGGGTAGATCTCTCTCCGCGGCAGGGTCCTCCTTCTGGAACAGCCTTCCTGCCTCACTGGAACTTGAGGAGAACCATCTCCGGTTCCGGAAGCACCTCAAGACCTTCCTCTTTGCTTCTGCTTTCTCTCTGCCTCTCCCTTGCAAGATTCTTCACTGGAACTGCACTGGATCTGCAACTGGGCCACTCTCATCGACCTCGGTCCCTGTCCCAGCCACTCTCCACTTGCACTGCCTCCCTGGCAACCCCTGCACTGCGGGACTATCTCTCTATCCCTACAGCCCCCCCTTCCCAGCACTTGTCTGCACTTACCTTTGCAGTTGCCACCAGCTGGCCTATTTATTTGTTTTTTAGTCTACTTACCCTGTACTGCACTCCCCCCTCCCCTTCCCCTTGCACTTTTCCCTTCCCCCTACCCCTGCACTTGCACAATCTAAATGACACCTGGCCTAGTAGTATCGTTGTCTGTCTTCCCTTGTTCCCCCCTCCCTGCCTCATCTCACCTTGAAATACTTGTGTATAGGCACGTTACAAATGCCATATCATGTCATGTCATATGTGTGCCTTTTGGTCACACAGTATAGCTTGTGTTTAAGTAGCTAGGGATGCAGACAATGTGGCACTTCCATGGCAACTATCTCAGGGTGGTAGGGTTGTGACAGTTGACTGTCTCTTTGTCATCATCGATTGTCACCTGGTATGTGCCAGGCCTGTGTGCACTCTGCAGGGGTGGGAGTTTAGGTGAAAAATGTGGCCACAAGCTGGGTCCGGGCTTCCTCGCCACGTGCCCTGTCCCCTCCCATGGGCAGCGCCTGTGCCTGTGGTTGGGGATGTGGGGGCACCACCATGTCCACCGGTACGCCCTGCCGTGTTGCAACATTATGCAGGACACATGCTGCCACAATGATCCTGCACACTACTGGGGGTGCATAGAGTAGCTGCCCGCCAGAGCGGTCAAGGGAGCGGAAACGTGACTTGAGCACTCCGAATGTGTGCTCCACTATGGCCCTGGTTGCAATATGGGCGGCGTTGTATCTTACCTGGGGTGGTGTGGTGGGGTTCCGGATTGGCGTCATCATGTGGTTGCTCAGAGGGTAGGCACTGTCCCCTGGGAAGGTGTAAATGGTTGTGATTATTGGGGTTTGTGTATTTGTGTGTGGACATGCGTGCATGTGCAAGGGCATTTGTACCCACCTAGGAGCCATGTGTCGCCATGCTGCCCAGCTTCCAGGGCCCTGCTCAGGGCGGACATTCTGTATATGAAACTGTCATGGGTGGAGCCAGGGTAGTTTGCATAGACAGAGGTGATGATTCCCTTTGCATCGCATACCACCTGTACATTGATGGAATGCCAGTGCTTGCGGTTTTGGTAGATGTGCTCAGTGGCCCTAGGTGGACGTAGGGCCACATGGGTGCAATCTATGGCACCGAGCACTTTGGGGAAGTGTGCCACCCTGAAAAAATCCAGGACAACGGCCTGCCTTTCTGCGGGTGTTCTGGGCATGTATATGTGCCTGCGGACTGAGGGGCGCGCTGTCATGATTGCCAGTACCTGGTGTAGGCAGCGTGACTGCGTGGCCTGTGAGACCCCCCCCCCCACTATGGCAGTAGTCCGCTGAAATGACCCAGTGGCCAAAAAATGCAGGACATTGAGCACCTTCTCCAAGGGGCTCAATTCTTGGGAGCAAAGGGTGGGGAATGTGAGGTCATCTTCCCACTCCCTGACCAGGTCTAGGATGATATGGGGTGGAAACCTATACCTGCCGTAGACCTGGTCGTCAGGCATCCCAAAAAGGCTTGTCCGTGGTGCGAAAATGCGTGCCCTGGCTATTCTCCTCCTCCTGCGGTGTCCCACAATCAGTGCTGCGACAAATGGGGCATTCATCGTAGCTTTATATACGTGTTTGTTGTTTTCACGCACTTTTATGCTGTGCTGCCTTCGTGTGGCGGACACGTTGATGCCTGTGTGCGTCTTTTGCCGTGCGCGGGTTTCCCGTATTCAAATCCATGAATACGGGTTGTTCGCGTGCGTGTGGGCATTCCGTGTAGTTCCCTGCAGTACTTCCCCAGTTACGCCTTCTTTTTCATGTGTTATTCCCCATTGTACGTGTTAGCGCACGCCGTGTGTGCCCGCGTGCGCCATGGCAGGATTTGGCGCACGGACAGCGGGAAACACGCGCAGTGTCTTCCTTGAATCGCACGCGTGCACGTGCGCTGGGTTTCTCACGCTTGTGCCACCTTGCCCCTTCTTGCGCTGGGATTTTCGGCACACGTTTGCTCCATGAATCGACCCCTTAGAATAGGCATTAGTCCTTATTATTTAAATAAATACTTTCTGAAAATGAAAACTGATCTGTCTCCTTCTTCCTCTATCACACGTGATATATTTGTCTAATCTTTAAAAAATCAAACACTAATTGGTGAGAAATGTAATTAATTTGCATTTTGATTTTCTGGGATCACATATGGTACCCTACCCTATATGATCCCAGAAAATAGAAATGCTGTAGGTGGACTGTATGTTGGATAGTGAGGTTTTTGATCCCTTTCGCTAGGTTGTCTAGTTCTACCTTTTCCAGATGTTTAGATAGAGCACCCTCTATAATCGAATCTCTAAAAGGAGATTTGGCCCCAAACCATTGAATTTTGAAGTGGTTGCCGATTACCTCTCTTGTTTTGCTATACTCGCCTGAGATTGCTGATGACTCAAAGTCACAAAGGGAATCTAAGTTATTTTTTGCAGGATATTTTAGAGCCCCCCAATTCCCCTTCCAAATGCTAAGGAGGATCTGTTAATATCAATAGCTAATTTCAGGGTTATAAGTGTGTGATTTGAGATGTCGCTGAGTACAATATTTTATTTTGTATTTATTTCATTTGTAAAGCGCACATACAACCCAGAGGCATTGAGGCGCTGTTGCAGATACAAGTCAGGAGCATACTTTGTCATGTGATTGTTTTTTTTTGTCATGAAACGATAAGGATGGTCTGGGAGCAGTTACAATTGTAGCGCAATTACAAGATTGAAAGTCATAAGCAATCAGCACCATGGGCTGCAATCGTAACCCAATTAGGAACTTGAGAGGCATTACCAAGCAAGTAAATGGTATCGTAAGGAGGATAAGGCGAGCATTGTTTGATGGTTCGGCGGGTGTACATGTGGTGTTGCATGTTTAGGCGAACAGCTGAGTTTTGAGAGCTTTCCTAAAGATCCAATTGGATTTCTTAACCCTCAAGCTGGGTGGGAGGTGGTTCCAGAGTTTGGCTGCAAGATATGGGAGGCTTGAGCCTCCGGCTTTGCATCTTTAATTTTAGGCACGGCTACTTGATCAGTGAAGGAAGTCCTAGTAGTTCTTGGTGAATGAGGTTTAGTGATTCTTTGCGTGAGATATTGTGGTGCTGTATTGGAGAGGCACTCTATGCAACTAAGATCATTTAGGAGGAGGGATGGCATTGTGTGAAAGCGCTTAGACCACATGCTGTGAACACAGGGCATGAATATGCCGCGGTTGCACGAAGTCATCACCTTTCATTTTTCTCTTTAGCACCTCTCTGCCTCTATTAGAAGCAATTGTTGGTCCACCTCAACAGTCTAAAATCAAATCCACTACAAGATTCCATTTGCCTCACAGGATAGACAAGCAATCGCCCACCTTACTGAGAAGTCCAGCATGAGCAACTTTGCTACTGAATTCAAGTCACCAAATTGGCATGGCATACACGCATGTGGCAGAGAGAGAGTTCTGAAAAGCATGCCTTAATTGGTTGTCAGCAAGTAATACCTTGACTTCAGTGCTTGTAACTGAGTTTGCCATCTTTTTGAGGCAAGAGATAGTACCAGTTGGAGAGTAAATCATCCTTAGAATTCGCAGTGCTATGAGCGCATACATGGTGTGCAAACGAGTCATCTTTTTGTGGCGAGATCAAAAATAATTGATAGAAAAAGACTTTTTGCTGGAAGAGAATATATTTTTTGACTATAACTCGTTGTAGCAACTTTTTGAGGACATACAAGACACTTGTTGCTAGGAATAAAACATTTCTTTAAATTCTTTGGAAGCAGAATAGTGAATTCAGTGTCTGAGTGCACAGCACACATTTCATCTCCTTGTGGCAGCAGAGAAGTGTCCATTGTAAGTGCCAGGGTGCCCTGGCACCTAAACGGGCTACATGAAGAGGGAGGCATTTGGAGGAGGTTCTGTCAGATGCGTCTAGCACAGAATGGAGAGAGGAGTTGTCGACTGCATGTACTAATGAACCACACAAAGCAACGCACAGTGCAGAGGTGCAGGTTATGGGATGCTTCTGGTTTCTTTCTCCACCACCTGCATCCACTGAGGAGTCTGAGGATAATGAAGATAGTCACACAGGTATAGTTGACCTAACTGAGTCCAGGCAACAGCACATGATTTTGGAAACCAGTGAAACAGAGGAACCAAAGGATGACAATGCCAAAGTTGGAGAGACGGGAGGGCTATTTGCTCACCCTTGTGAAATGTCTTTAAAGGTAACCTCACAGATCTGTGTGACAACCATAGCACTAACTCCACCAGCATTAAGCTTTACTCCCCACATTATCAGCATTAGCATCACAAATTCTGAATAATGTGGTTTTTGCCAATAGTAGGGAATCGGGTGCTGTTGCTTTAGTTTACTGCAACTTCCCCGCCGCCTCCATCTTCATGGCTGGATTAACATAGGAGGAGATCTCCCGTGTCCAGCATCAAAGTACAAAGTGTGGAAATTGTTCATATTACAGGACAGATACAGGACAAATGGATCTCAACACAAGAACTCTGTGCAATAGAACCGTGTGCTGGAGAAAGGATGGAACCAACGCTGATTCGCACAGCTTTTCAGTGCCATATGGTGTCACACCATATACAAGACTGGGATGAGCCCAGAAGACCTCTATTCCAGCCCTCTCTCTAGTAGACAGTCACCCCATAAAATATTGCTGCTGTGCCATACCTCCACTGCAACAGTTATAAATGCCATTCGGGTGCATGCTACATCTGTTCTGCTCTTGCATCCTGCTTCTGTGATTTTACAGCCACAAAATTGCAAGGTGAGCCTTTTCCCAACTGTGATGAATTGCCATTTACCAAGGGTGTGAAAGCCCTGTTTTTTTTTTAAATCTGTTCATTAAATAATAAAATGAAATTGTTAATTCTATCTCAGAAAGGGAAATCTGAGGATCAGATTCCCCTTTCATAAAATGCATGCCAAAAGCATAAGTGTGTGCTTGTGCCCTGCAGCATAAGTATCTTGATTTCCAGCACCTGCTGTACGGGTGGTGCAGCGCAGGTACAGATGTCGGAGGTGCCCTCTTGACAGTTGCAGTGACAGCCAAGTCTCTGTCACAAATGGTCTGCATTTAAGATATGTACCCTTGTCCAAAACTGCACAACTGTGAGGATCCTGTCCTGGTGGCAGGGGTGTCTGGACAAGATCAGGGCCTAGGCTAATGTCAGGACTGGTGGGAATCGGGGCTAGCTAGCATTTTGGTTATAGCACCTGAGCTTCTATCCGGGGCTACAACCAAAAGACCCGGGGCCCCCCCTAGCAATGCCTCTGCCTGGTGGCACAAAAAGCTGTAAATATAAGCATACCTGAGTTAGGGTTTGTTGGGCAGCATCTCTCATAGTTATCCCAGCCACATCACATGGATATCACACGTGTCAGGCCTGTGGGGCCAGCTCAGCTGTCCAAGGGCTATGTGTATTTGTTCCAGACAAGGCTCCCCCTTTCCACTGTCAGGACTGTAGCCTTGGGTGATTGCCTCACTTTGTTCCTTTGTAAGGGAACTAACACCCTTTCCTCAGGGACAGCAACTCCACAGGAATCTGGCCTGGGAACAGGAATACAAGGGCACACCCATTCATAAAGGGCTAGGCATCATACCAGGGTGCTACATTTATCAAGGCTGTTGATTCTGTGGAAAAGGGAAGGGGGTGGAGTTAGTGTAGACAGGGAGACATATGTACAGTCTGGTGAAGATTCTGCCATTTTGTTTCTGTCTCCCTCACATGCTCTTTCCTATGTCCTTCACTTACTTTAGCACAAAGAGATTTGGATGTAATGTCAGGAGGGCAAAGTCCACTCATTTCAAGAGCAGGGATTGGACCTCTAAAGCAGGCTAGCTTTAGTACAATCATCTATGGGGGTTTGTCTATAACAGAAGGGGTCTCACCTCTTTAAATCTTCTCAGGAATCCAATCCTAGAAGAAGATTGTTAGAGCAGTCCCCTTTAAAGCCATCCAGTTGTGAGGTGAAGGGAGGTGTTCCAAGGCAGAGAAAAGCTCTGTCCCATAAAAATCCCCTTAACCATCCCCAAAATGCCAGCCATCCTGTTATCTAAGACCTCACTGTGTTGCAGGACCCCTTAAGGTATGCAAGCAATACACAAGAGGGGATGGCTGCAAGGTTTAGAATGAATCTTAACCTCTGCCATTGCTCTGGGCAACCATCCAGACCATTGTTCTTCGCTTGCCATGCCATTTCAAAATGGAAAGACCATATGCAAATCAGGCTTGTTGCCACTCCAAAAGGGGCAGTCCAGCCCAAACTGCTTGGTCACATCCCTTCTGCACAAGACCACAAGCATCCCTAGACATGTTTTGGCCTTGATGGGCCTCCTTAGTGAGGGGTAGCTCGGGTCTCTAGGCCCAGCAGGCATAGGACCCATGTTTGAGCATACCCGTTCCACTCGGGGTAACTAAGCAATACAAAAGAGGTGATGGTTGGAAGGTTTAGAATTAATCTTAACCTTTGGCATTACTCTGGGCACCCCCCTGACTATCGTTTTTCACCTGCTAAACCATTACAAAAGGGGAAGGAACAGATGCAAATCCAGCTTGGTGCCACCCCAAAAGGGGCATTCCAGCCCAAACTGCTTGGTCACACCCTTTCTGCATGAGACTACAAGCATCCCCAGACCTGTTTCGGCCTCATTTGGCCTCATCAGTGAGGATTAGCTTGGGTGCCTAGGTGTGTGCCAGCCTCCCCGTGTTTGGTAGCTTGAGAAGAAGACTAACCTAGGACCTTGTGACCTTGGAGTGGGACTCTCAGCTCCTGCAAGCCCAAACAGCCAAGATCCTCGTGTTTTTGATGCTGACACGCTGTGAGCCATGATTATAGCATGCTCGATGTTGAGCGAACCTCCAGGACACTAGAATGCTGCCTTTGGCGTTCATCAATCTCTGAACCGCTGTTTGCTATTCAACTCCGTTCACCACCGAGCCAGCTTAAGCATGTCGTTTTCTCGGTTTGAACCAACAAAGTATTGCTGCCTTGCATTTCTTGAGAAACTATTTGATGTACTTGATTCTTCATCGCTGCTCCTCCCAAGTCGATCGACCAGACCCTGGTGCCTCTCAATCAGTGACCTTCAAGCCCCCGCATCGAATCGACTCGTCTGCACATCTTGGTACCAGCATGTTGTCATCAAACCTCGACCGCCTAACAAACCTGGTGATCAGCCCATCTGCACAGCTTGAGTAGACGCCTTGAGACAACAGCTACCTTCCGTTCAACCCGACTCCACCCCAGCTTGCCGCTGGACCATTTCGAATGCCATATCCTCAAACTGAAGAAAACCTATGAATGATGCATAGAAGCCAGTTTCGACACCGTTGAACAGCCCAGAAATTTGAAAAGGTTTTACTAACTGATATCTGCCCCTCCGGCACAAGGATTCCCCGCATGGACCCTTAAAAAGGCCTTTCCTCCTCTGCCACCACTGCCCATCCCCTGTGTGACAGTGGAAACCTCTCCATTGCCAGACCTGCCTCCTAACCTCTTCCTGCACCATCTGTCAATGACTCACCCACCTCTGGTAACACCTGATTGGTTGTAGGAGACGGACACCATTCCCCACTTGCACAGCAGGACACTGTTCACCTGCAAGGTTTAGCAGTTGACATTCTTGTTCTCCAAGAAGTGAACCTCCTCTTTGTTACCCAACTCTCGCTCCAAATTACAATCCCCCCACTTTATGATTACAATTCCTTTCTTGGAAAGTACTAACATAAGAGCAAACAAAAGGACTCATGACTGACCAAGACAAACAAATTGATTAACACGGCGTTCTCCAACAGACAAAAGAAGGTGACTAAATCACAGGAAGGCTAATTCGCATACAAAAATGGAAGAATGTTTTAGGTTTCACAATTTTATGGGGGTAAGAGGTGAGGTACAGGAAACAAAGGTCACACAAGTCATAGTAGGAAAAATGCGCAGTCAAATGGGATTAGGTAATTTAAACATTGTTAAGTGACACAACAAGGAAAAGTTGGAGGGGAAAAGTGGGGAAACCGTTTTTTTAGAATATTTGTTTTCAACTTTTTATTTATGAAAGTAAGGGTATAAAAAGAAACACAACAGAGGGCCTCAGAAACAAACCAACAAAAGGGGATTACAGCAGATCAAAAAGCCTGAAATCTAATACAGTGGCAAAAAAAGATTACTAAACTCCTGTGAAGTCCACTAAAAGGCAAATAGGCCTGTCCTCTTCACTCCTACAACTCATAAACTTCACAAAGTGAAAAGGAAATTGAACTGCCCACTGTTTTCAGAAGAGCCCTCAGGATTCAGTTCAGCCTGTGGATCAGGATGGG
The DNA here is from genome assembly GCF_040938575.1 of Ambystoma mexicanum. Taxonomy (NCBI): domain Eukaryota; kingdom Metazoa; phylum Chordata; class Amphibia; order Caudata; family Ambystomatidae; genus Ambystoma; species Ambystoma mexicanum. The sequence continues at coordinate 304,345,767 of NC_090934.1, read as the reverse complement.
GACAAGTTCAGACTACGGCGCTTCTCTCTGATCCCAGTAACTTGGGCATGCTCTTTGAGGCAATGTGTAACTGCTGAGGTAGAGATGGAGGGCCCTTCTAATCCCAGGTATATTCAGAGCTCCACTCCACACAAAACTGAAATCTCCCTTAGTGTAAATGAGAAGTGGGGTAATCTGAGCAAGGCCTTATTGTGGCAAAAGAAACTGGGTTGACCTGCTGAGGAAAAAAAAGAAGAGTCCCTTGGTTGGAACTTCATAATGAGCATATTCATTTCAATTGATCTATTTGATTCCATAAATGGAGATTCAGCACAGGGGGATAAATAAAGCAGAGCAAATTGGGTGTACTTTTGGCACACTTTCTTTCTGGCCCCATCAGTAATTGCTGGAACACCTTTTTGAGTGATTGTGCTTCAAGGCGATTTTGTCTATAGAATGTAAGCAATTAGCTCGAGTGGGTTAAAGGGGGAATCTGATCATAGAAGACCGCACAGGGTCACCCACAGTGGGAAGTTTACCAGTGGGTGCACAAGTAGTGCATCAATCAATGTAAGATACAAATGTTCAGAATACATTTCCTATATGAATAACTTAACCATTTATCCAGAAATTCTCAAAACAGATTCGTGTTATTACTCCGACTTCCATGAGGCAAAAATCAGTAAACAAGATCCCTGGCCTTCTCCATGTAGTAATTCGAATTCCTCTCGGACCGTGCCATAAATACATGAAATCAAGCCGGCCAATAGGAGCTCCAAGTGCAGTCTATCAACAAAATGCCAAATGAGACTTCTCCCAGTCCTCTATGCTGTCATTATTATTTATTTATTTATTTAATTTTTTATAAAGCACCAACTTTGCCCATAGTTCTCAGAGCGCTACAGTGTAACAAACAAAGATAAATAAAACACAAAGACAGACAAGAAAAAAGACAGAGTTCAATAAATCAATCAAATTACAAGTTTTAGATTGATATTAGGTAAGGGTGTTTCCTGCTTGTTGCAAATATCCAAGGAAGGAAGGTTACTTTTGTCACAACCAATGATAATGCAGTCTGGGCCATTAATTGAAGCCCACTCCTGGATTTGTACTCTTCAAAAGAATCTTATGTCCATAGTTCTAAAACAACGCTCGCCAATTGTGGATCATAACCAGGCCAGGACTTTGTTTAACAAAGCTTCTCTCGGCTCTGGTTTATCCACTTTGTGAAAATTCACAATGACCATATTTCTTCGGTCGGCAGTCGGACCATTCAGGAATGAGTCAGTAATCTCTGGCATAGATGACTTATGAATATGTAGGAGGCTGGTGGATGAGGAGTACGACAGGCGGGTCATGGGTTTCCTAGCTTTCAAAACGTTAGATGAGTCTGCAGACCCCTTGAAGGCTGGGGTAAAGGAGGCATCCAATATAGCTGTTTTAGGCACTAAACCCTGGGATTTGTATTTGTATTTGTATTTATTTTTTTTATATAGCGCAGCCAGGCCCGAGGGCAACCGGCGCATATCTTATCAGTACATTACAACAACGGCAAACAATCAGAGTGGAAAAACAGTTGTGGCAGAGTTAGAATTAGCGTTACAGATATCATATACATCGACAAAACAATAATGTGAGGGAGCAGTACAGTGTCCCAGCAGGCACGCAAGGAGTCATATATGCATAATCATAGGGGGATAGTTGTTATTGTGAGGTGGCTAACCAGAGCTTAGCTTTGTGTTTGAATAGGTTGAGTGAGGGTAGATTTCTGATGGTGAGTGGTAGGGTGTTCCAGAGCTTGGCAGCAAGGACTGGGAAGCTAACGCCTCCAGCTGTTTGGAGCTTGTATCTGGGGATCACGAGACCTTGAGTTTGAGCGGATCTGCGTGCCCGTGATGGGATGTGATGAGTGAAGCGAGAGGCTAGATATAAGGGGGCCTGATTGTTTACGCATTTGTAGGTGATGGCTAATGCTTTCAAAGAGATCTTTTGGGCGACTGATAGCCAGTGAAGGCTCTTCCTAGTTTCAGAGATGTGAGCTGATCTGGGGATGTTAAGGGCAGCTCTAATAGCATTGCTTTGGATAATCTGAAGTTTGTTAAGGTTACACTGGTTGGTGCCTTGATATAATGCATTACAATAGTCCACTTTGGACATAACCAGGGTCCTAGCCAGGGTGATGCAGTTCTGGGTGGTGAGAAATGGGCGGCAGGCTGTGATCAGCTTGCAGGTATACGCCGAGGCGGCAGCCACTGCGTTCGTTTGTCGAGTAAGTGTGAGTATGAAGTCTAGGTAAATTCCTAGGGTTTTGGTGTCTTTGGATACTTTAATGGAATTGCCGTCAATATTGAAGGAGCTGAACATAGGGTTCAGTTTGCTGAGTCTCTGTTGGTACCCAGGATGAGAAGCTCTGTCTTGTCATCGTTGAGGCACAACTCATGTTGGGCCATCCATGCTTGGATGACTTGGTAAATGTCATTAAGGGCTTTGGAGTCGACAATGTAGTCACCAGTGATGGGAACGAGTATCTGGGTGTCATCCGCATAATTAGTGTAGGTGACGCCCAGATAGTCAAGCACATCAAACAGAGGTTTGGTGAATACATCGTAGAGTGTAGGGGAAACGCAGGACCCCTGAGGGACTCCGCAGGGAACTGGTGTAGGATCTGCAGCTGAGGTGGGTGAGAATACTCTCATGTGCCTGTTATCAAGGAATGATCTAATCCAGTTAGTGGCATTGTCAGAGAAATGGGCAGCGGATTTCAAGTGCTGGGATACTTCCTTAGTCGCAGGCAGGTTGTTAACATGCTTCAGCTTACTTGCTGAGCCCACCTGTGCCTTATTGGTAAATTTCTGTATTGCAGTAATGTCTGTTTGGCATTTTCTGTCCCATCTAACTAACAGTGAAATGTTATTCTCAAAGGAGTCAACCCAAACCTCAAAATCCCGGACACTCTCACATTTGATCAAATCGGAAATAATTCTCTTCTTAACGATTTGCCAGTTGTTATTGGCATTTGTTCCCTTTACAAAGAGCTGGGGTAGGAATCAATGTTCCCTCTAAATATGTTTCTCTATGTGTGGAACCAGTTGGCTGTCGTGCGCACATTATTTTCCATGTGCGCAACTGACTAATGAGGCAGGCTAGTTTGTGAGCATGTGTACTTATTCACTGTACATCCGAAACGTCTGACTTGGTTTTCGAAATTTGCTGCTCTGTTCATCACCTGTCTGGAGTGTTGACCAGTGCCCTTACACCCATACCCTTCCCCCCGACCCCTGTGGTAGCCTCCAATACTAGTTGATTGAGCACTGTAAGAGAAAAGGGATTGTAGCAGTAAAGACTGACTGGGATATTTGCAGACACACAAGGCATATTTAATGCTTCACCATGACATTATGTGCATTTTAAAAATGTCATGACTCTGCATGTACTGTGAAGGCATCATGAAGTAAGACACAGACAATCGACACAATGTTCTAAATGAAATGGTTTAATATTCTTAAATGTGAGGATGGAGTAAGGCCTAACTTGCCCTATGCTACGGCGGGGATTTCCTTACCCAAGGAAACTAAGGAGAGTCTGTGTCAGTACATGCAACTTAAAAGTCTATGTGTGTCAGAAACCTACACTTGCCCTCACAACTAAAGTTATACACTGTGTAGGGATGTCAACAACAAAAGAAACAGAGTTCCAAATAAAGTTCTGAGCTTCTTCCAGCTCCTGGCTTACTTTCCTTTTTCCCTTCTACCAAGTTCAAAACAGGTCCAAAAGGCCTCAGGGTTCCCTTCTCCAAGAATTCAACTCAGTTCACCAAGTCTCAGGGTTTCCCTTCCCCAAGAGTTCAGCTCTTCTAGCTTCAAAACTACAATCACTTCAAATCTCTTGGCTTTCAAAAACAGTTCCAGTTCAACTTTGTAATCATCCAGGCTTTTCAATAGTTCACACAAATTGCTCTCTTTCTCATTCACTTCAGCAACTTGTTATCAGATACAGCTTCTTTATCCTTGTTTTCCTTGGCTCTTTCCAAGCAGTGGTCAGTCGGTCTAGGCGCAGTTGTCAGACCACACAGTCCACCCATTAGAAGTCACGCAACCGATAACCCTCGGCACTTTGTTATGCTTCTGTATTATGTGGTCTTTCTTGCCAGCACAGGTTTTCTCTCTCTGAACCTGTGTCATTGGTCAACACCCATTTCTGATTCTCCTTGGCAGTCCCTTTGCCTTGCCACAACGTGTATTTCACACCTTTGTGCCTTTGAGCTCACACTTATTTCAGATTCTTCTTGGCAGTCTTTTGGCTTTTGCCACAATTTGTATCTCATACAACTAGATTCTCATAGGAAATATTTTGGCTTGGCCACAACTTGTCTTGGCAGTCTTTTGGCATTGCCAAAACGGGTATCTTCCCGCAGCTCACTTTGTGATGTTCACCCTTTTCCACCACCTTACTTTCATCTTATTCATAATTGTTCATCACTTGCTTTCATCACTATGTTCATAAGTGCTCATCATATGTTTACTTTAGCTCTGTATTCAATAATACTTGTTGCACTCTTAAAAGTACCAATAATACTTTGCAGCTTGTTTGGCATTCAAAAACCTTCAATTTGGTCTCCAACAACGAACCATCGTTTTCAGTTCGTTCAGCATTTACATATGCGTGCTTCCAGCCCCATGAAGCGCCTGGTTTGAGTGTTCCCTTTTTTACACTCACCGGTATGCAGCCGCTGCTCTGGGAGTCTTGTTTCTCTTTTCCGGCTTTCTTTCGCTCGGCTTGTGTTTTTCGGGACCTCCAGCGAGCAGCGCTTGCCATCCTCGAAGGTTGCTGGGCATGGCTATGCTCTTCGCAGATTCCACCAACGGTCTGTGGCAATCGGGAGACTTCAGGGTCCCACAGCTCTGGCTGTAAACACATGCCAATCAGAACTGCAGGTGGCTCGACCCTCTCACGGCCCGCTCGGGCCTCAACGTCTTTAACTCTTCTGCAGCGTCCTTCCCTGCGGCCCCTCTCCACGTCTGCCACCTGCGTCCTTCTCTCCAGGTGGGTTTCTCTCTTTGTTTTCCTGGCTGTCTCTGCTTTTATTCGCGCCTGTTAAATGGTTGCAGGTGCAAGTCCTTTGCTTCAGTTGCCTGACCAAAGTTAAGCCTATTAGCTGGACATGCCTGACTATTGCAATGGTACTCCTCCACAATCCTCTTACTCGTCTCAGTACCAAAGTGGTGTGAATGAATGGAAGTGTGCATAACTCCCCAGTTGTTTCTTCCTCGTCTTCGGTCTGATGTATTTCTCCGTATTAACAAGAGGAGATTGATGTGTGTTTAATCTGCCTAAATAAGCAGATTTCCTCCTAGTTGGTCTCTTCCACGTCTCTGTATAATAATGGCATTTCCAAGGGGCATTTTGAAAGGAAGGAAAGGCGGAGGGTTGACAATAACCTATAAAAGCTGCTGGGACTGAAGGTTCATTGTGAAAAGGGAATGGGGGCTACCATGTCTCAGCCAAGGACAGCCTCTCCCCACTCCCAAAGTCTCCTCCATCCAGTTGATCCTCCCTTGCATAGACACCCCCAGGGTCGGGATCCAAAAGCGATAGTCTTTCCCTGGCCACCTGAGCAGAGGAGGTCAGGGAACAGGAAGTGAGGACGCCCTCAGGTTCCTCACAGTACACAATTATTTTTCAGTGCATACAAGATTATTTGCAACACACCCCATCCTTATTTCATTGTTTAGGATTACACAAGTGCTCAGTGAAACCGTTTTTGTATGGCAGCGAGTTATCATAACGTGTGAAAATCTATTCCCAATGGAACTCTGAACACTTGGAGAGGAGATGGTGTGAAAAGCATTCTACTGTCTGAATAACCAGTGCCCTGATGCTACAGACAAGTAATGCCAGGCATAGTCTATACCCAGTATGCCTTGTAGACCAAGGAAATTATATTGCAATGGTGCCCTCCACTTAAAGGCTAATGATAGCAATGCTAAAGTAGGATACGCTGAGCATCACATTTGTCTCCTCAAAATCCTTAGAGGGCAAATTAATATTTGAGTTTTATAATGCATTAACTTGCAAGGTGACCAAAGCACTTGTGTGACATGTACAAAGAAGAGGAAGTGTGGGATAAGGTTACACATCCAAGTAGTTTGCTTACTTAGTCAGTCTCCGATATTTGAGCTGGTAGTTCAATTACATAGTGTGGGTGACGCTTTTGGTAAGGCACTACGAGTTATTTCACACTCTGAAACACTTGTGTACGAGCGCGATACAAATAAATATCAATATCAATACCAGAAATTCTGGCGCGTGAACATTATTCATATTCCAACAAATTAAAACAAGTGGATGTAGGTACACGTCTGGTAACCTTTTGCAGAGTCCAGAGAGGAAGAGTCAAGATTGTCCGGTAGTATCTGAATGTGTTCTGGGGCAGAGGTTAGTCATAAGGTAAAAGCATGGTAAAGTCACGATTAGGAGTCATGGAACATTTTTGGTTAGTGTGTGCAGGCATATCTTGGTTAGATTCTTATGTTCATGGAGCCACTTTTTATATCAGTGTTTAACCTCTTGTGTATGCATTCTGATGTTAGGGATTCTAGGTGATTAAGATCACCCTTGCATAGTGGGGTAATGCAAAGGAGCAAAATATTAAGACTAGTTAGTTATTTTAAGAGAAAGAAAATGTCAGGTAATTGCTGTGGCTTGTGCCTTATTAAACCTTTTGGAATAGGTAAGAATTGTCTGTGTGCGCTGCTAAAATTCTTCTGAGCGGCACCCAGAAGGGAGCTGGGCAAGCGCACATGGGCACGGCTTATGGGGAACATTGGTAGGAATATACTTCTGCAAGGACATTGTCCATACTTTTGGAGGGAGAGTGCATTGCATCTAATATTGCAGATGATAACATGGATGGCATTTGAATTTCTTGAGAATGCTCAGATTGAGAGGTTTCCATGGGTCCCGTGGGTTCACTTTGGTCTCAGAGGGGCCATTATTATCCCTTTGGTGTCCCTCAACAGGCATGGACTCTTAACATGACCTTACTAATGGACGACAAATCTGGGGGTTGGCCCCAATCATCAATCAGCAGAGTGCAGAATTGACAAAGGTCATCAAGTTATAAACCCCTATTCTCTTTCTCAAAGCGCTGCCTTCTTAAGGAGCTTCTAGCTTGAATATCAAGTATGCAGCGGTCGCCCGGTATTGAAGGAACAACTATCTCATCTGATAACAACAGGGAAGCAGAGCCTTCTTCATCACTAGCATATTTCGGGACCTCCACAAATACAGGGTGCCTGTGTAAAAGGGGGTCAGAGGACACATCGACAGGGCTTGATGCTATTCTGTATGTGGTTGCTCTAGTCACAGGCATTTTGATTTAAAGAGGAGAGAATACAGCCACCAGTACAGGAACCCCCTTTGTGCCCACAAAAGGAGACTAGCTAATAGAGGTGGGCCCAATGAGCAAGTTACTCCAATTGCAAAGACTTAGCCATTAAATGCACCCAAATGCCAGAATGCACGGAAGCACACGGGCAACAGTAAGCAGTGAGCAAAGAACGCCAGCCACGCCTGCCAACAGAGCTCACCGAGGCTGACGTTACACAAGGTTTCTGCTCTGCCGCTCTCATCTGCCCGAAACAGATAATTGGAGGGCAGCCACTGCCATCACAGCTCCCACCACAGAGCCTGCACCTCCATATGATGCCCCTGCTGCAATGATTCTTAAACATTTCTGTAAATGTTAACATAATTGTATGTAGATTTCCAATCTAGAGTACCCAAAATCATTTCCATGGTTTAATGGCCAATGACCTGGGAATATGCAATTCCAGAACACATTTTGGTGCCAAAATTGAGATTTCAAATATTGTGCAGATAGTTATTTTGCACAGTCTAACTTTGCCTATAGATGTTCTGACTCTATCAACACTCACCACCACAAAGATATCATGAGGAAGTAGGAATTACAACAGAAGGGATTACAACAGCCAACAAAGTTAGGCAGCAGTAGCAACTGTCTGCATAAACTAGCAACACTGCTGCCACTTGAGATGATTGTAATGCAACGTGGGAGAATGTGAGTGCTGGAGACCTGGCAGTCAGTCATTGAAGGGAAACAGATCAGATCAACAACTTAGCAGGCAGGTGTATTCTCCCTCTTGTCCCTTAGAGTGGCCTGTGTTTCTACCTGTAGACTGAATGTATAAGGCCTGTGTGTTCTCTGGGTTAGAAAGGAACAAAGTGGGTGGGGCTGAGCGGAAGGATGTGTGGGACAGGTGCATATATTTTGACATCTCGATGCACAAAGGAGGGAGAAAGTATCCATGAAATGGTTCTATGTGAATATATGTGCTCACTTGCGGTTCTGCCTCTGAGATGACGAGACGTTCCATGAGGCCGTATGCGGGTTCCCAAACCAAGGACCTATATGTTTAAGGCTGCAATCATTTGGACTTCTTCAGCTCCACTGGAAATTCGATCTATCAGTGGCTTGATAAATCTTGGAAACATTGGAAACCCGAAGATGTATATTGATTATCATCTTTAGTCTCGCTTGGGTTGCGTCATCCAAATTATTACGATTTTCGGCACCATATGCGGACCAATTGAGATTCGAGACCGACAATCAAGCTTTGGAATCAACCAACGTTTCATCTACGAGAACTACTGGGTCATTGATAAATTTTACATGAATTCTAGTACCAGTATGTTTTCAGTTTAATTTGTACTCCACAGTGCGCCCTGACGAAGGCGACTACTAGCTCATCTGACTGAACTAGATAGATTTCTGTCGCCGAAACTGTAATGACATTTTAACATCTTGTATGTACAGTTGGCATTTAGCACCTTCTTGCACTAAGCACTTTATTTTGCTTGCAGTACTTCTTTGTGACAGCATCTCCATTATTGAATGAAATGCAACAATACGAGATGGACATGAATGACCACCATTAATATTTGGTCAAGAAATTTGTGAACTAAATTGTCGTTGTTTATGTAAACGTGTTTGACACAAGGATTGTTTGTACTAATATCGATCAAATTTTTTTTTTTAATGTTGATATTTCGCTAATGTATTTTATGCAATTATATAGTGTTTTTTGATATATATTAAAATATCAAAATATGAAGTTGTTATGACTGGGCCTCTTATCTGTCCAACTCTATTCTATGATTTGAGTACTTTTAACTAATCTAGTACTTATCCATGTGACCCCATTTCTTGGTTTTTGTCTATGTGAATATGCTGCCACCATTAAGGCGGTTTTTCTCCTGATCACTAAAAAGCATTCCCTAACATATTTTAGGACTGGTATTCTTTCTAATTTAAACTCCAGTACAAGAACATTTGGGGAGAGTGCTTGATTTCATTCAGAATACAAACCTGGTTAAATGTCACCCCCCTGGCAACCTTTTCATTGGTGAGAATATTTCACTGGATACCCATGGCATCAATGCGCACAAAAGGGGCTTTGATGAAACAGATGTGAGGGAGGTGGAGACTTGTGGCACTCTGCAACCTGTGGCTCTCTAGGTTTTTTGGACTTCAAATGATTTGATTCTCTAACCTTTGGCTATGCTGCCTAGGGCGGATGGAAGAAGCAGTTCAAAACATCTCGAGAAGAAAATATTGCTGACAACTTCCATATTGTAAAAGTTTGTTTTAAAGAGCTTGCTTTCTGAATGGTCCACAATGGTGAAAAACCATACACTAAGTGCAGCCAGCTTCATGCAATTCTCTTTATTTTTAGCTTTACATTGACAAACGTTCTCATGATCCACAAATGTGATCTTTTTTCCTGCCGAAGCTTGAAAAACATTTCCACAAATGTTAAAAGTGTTATGTAGATTTTGGCAACCTTTCCCAGTGGTCACAAGTTTAAATGGTCTGGCCCATGATTAACAAAGCCCCCATATGCTTCAAATCATTTGTTCAGAATTTTGTGGAGAAATGGGTGTCATCAAAGCACTAGTAAGGCTCTGAAAATAAACAAATGAATGCATCTATCTGTATATATAAAACGTTTAGGTATGTTTCCGTACTCGGCTGATGCAATTTATCAGTGCTAGGCTGCCCTCTGCTGTTCAAATGGCAAAGTGCACCCACTTCAACAACAGCTATCATTTCAACAAACGGATGCAATTTATCAGTGTTAGGTTGCCCTCTCCTGTCCAAATGGCAAAGTGCACCCACTTCAACAACAGCTACCATTTCAACAAACAGAATGAGCATGGTTCTATGCGGTCACCTTCACCTTCCACTATCAGAAACGTTCGGAAGTTACTTCTTTCCACCCCCATTTATCTTCACACAGGGCATGGAGGTTCCAGTGTTAACGAACAGTTCATTACCGGCTCAATGTTTCAGTCTCTAAAGAGCGAAACGCTGACAGTAGGTACTGTTAATATGCTACTACACAATCAGTGCCATCACAGGGACTCTGCAATGGAATAATGTTGACAATTACACATCTAAAAAGATGCATCATAGAGGCCTGTGTCATCGATGGAACTTAGATACCGTTCTTATACCGTGCATACCTCCCATTCCATCTGATACGTTTAGCCTTTTCATTTACCATTAATAAGTCACAGTGAACTACGCCCACTTCCTGTAAGCGATCAGTGGTAATTCCGATATTTAAGAAGGGGGACAAAAGTGACCCTATGAATTACTGACCGATATTGACCTTTAAGATATGCTAGATCGGCATATGTTACGCCGGGAACAGCTAGTAAATATATATTTAAAGCAGACTATAATCCACCTAGGGCCTCATTACGACCCAGGCGGTAAGTTACCGCCTGGGTCGTACCCTTACCACCATGGTGTAAACTATGTTTACACCATGGTGGATGGCGGATTTACCGCCCCATTCCAAGGTGAGTGGGGCGGTAAATCCCCATTTCCCATTTTACCCTTCCCCATTCCCATTTTTGCCCCATAGGGCATAATGGGAGTGGGGAAGGCGCTAATTACGCCACCGTAAATTACGGTGGCGTAATTAGCACCATGGTCCCTTAGCGCCATGGATTTTAACGCCTGCAAAAAGCAGGTGTTAAACCCACCATGGCGCAAAGGGACCTCGGAATCAGGCGTTAAGGGTCGGCGCCGTTTATGGCGCCGTAAACCCCTTAACGCCTGACTCGTAATGAGGCCCCTAGACACCTTCAGTGTGCAAGAGACTACGACACAATCGAAGAGTGGGCATAAGAATGGACAGCACCAGGACAAAGAGAAACCCCCAAATTATGCATAAACATGGCTGTCTGGATGGCCAGGTTTTCAGATGTCTCCTGAACATGACACATTTGCCACTTTGACTGTACTGCAAGAAATGGACATAAGAATGAGAAGCAACCGTTAATGTTTGGAATCTACTGCAAATCCCACTTTCCTGAACTGAGTAGTATGATGACGATGACCAGTTGAGGATCCTAATGTCCTTGAAGAATAGTTGAGTACAAATAGGTTGATCCAAACATTGCGGGACCACGGTGCACTGTTGATTGTGCTTAAAGCCCAAGATCTATAATTATGTTTTTGTTGATTTGGAAGTGAATGCAATACCCAAGTGCCAGGCTTACCTAGAGGCATATATGACACAGATCTACACATCTGTAATCTCTCAATATATTTGAATGGGGGAATTGTAGTAACAAAGGCTAGAGGTTATCACTTATTGAAATTTATTATTCACAGAAATCAGTTCCATATAATTTCATCAATGCATTTAGGAAAGGAAAGAGTTAACGCAGAGATGTTAGCCCCAGCACAAGCTGGTTTGTTAGAAGTTCTGATTAAACCCCCTCTCAATTCCCTAAGCGCTTGTAGCCCTGGCTTTCAGACCTACCAGATAAATGCTCTCTCTGTGCACACGTAAGCACCGGCATACTGTTCCATTTTCCTGTCACAAATACTCATTGTACAGCCTCATCTTCTTGGTACATATAGAGTCAGAGGCGTTTTTCTCGAATGAGTCCTGTGCCTCATCCAAGATGTTGGCAACGTGCGTATGAAATGATATGATACGTCATTTATAATGCACCTGTACACAAATGTTTCTAGGCGCGACAAGACAAGGGAGGGAAGACAGAGGACAAGACAAACTATCTTACTAGGCTTTGTGTCATTCAGATCGTGTGAGAATGAGAAGTGGAAGGGGAAAGGGAGGGGTGGAGTGCAAGGGAGTGGGGAGGGGAAAACAGGGCAGCAATTCTATGAGTAAGTGCAGGCAGGGCAGAGAGGTTCTGGGTAGTGCAAGGAGAACAAGGGACTGTAGGGTTACAGTTACAGCCCTTAAGAGTATGGTAGGCCTGGAGGCAGCGCAAGGGTGACTGATCAAGTAAGAGCCTGGTACCTAGTTAAACTCTGAGGGTAGCCAAACAACCAGTCGGTACAGCAGACAGGTAGGATAGGTAGGTCAGCAGTGGAGGGTGAGAGAGAACGCACAGGAGAAGAGAAAAGTTTTGAGCTGCTTCTGGAAGTTCAGGTGGTTCGGCTCAGGTTTGAGAGGGGTATGGAGGCCACTCCAGAGGACGGCACCTACAGAGGAGAGAGATCTACGCCCCACTCTCTACCTCGAGAAGTGTCTAACCGCTAGAGAGTTGGAGGTAGCTGTGCGAAGGGCTCAAGAGAGAAGGTATTTAGGAAGAGAGCGTTGGATGTGGTGCCAACCCCATCCCCAGAATACCTTGTGGACAATGCAAAAGGTCTTCAACTTGATCGTTGTAGCCACCGGGAGCCAGTGAAGAGATTTCAAGGCTGGAGATACACGGTCCCTGGGCTGGAGTCCAAGGATAAGTATGCACATGCTGACTTTCAGCGGGGACACTGATACCAACATCTGGTTACACAGCATCCACACATCACAAAGATCTATGCTGCATGGACCTTGTTGGTCCCATTCCTCCTGCTGAGTCTTTCTTCATTTCGTGGTCCAAGCCAGCTACACTCTTGTTCTTCATTCTCCTCATCCTGTCTATTCCTGCATTGCCCCTTGTTTGTTCTAAAATGTCCCCACCTGCTACCTCCTTGAATGTGCTCCATTGGCACCCTGAGCCTGATCCTTGGAATCTACACAATCTACTCTGCAGAGTGTTTTTTCACCCTACAAGCTTTTTCACTTCTGGGAAAAATCTGTAGTATCATCTGGTGATTCCCCTGTAATACGCGGGGACGATTCTGATGGGTAGCTGGCCATACGTAGTGGCTGTCAAGCGGCTTGGCAGGTGAGCTAAATATAACACTATGTCCACACCCCACTGCTAAAGCCAAGCCATGCTCTTTGCCACACTAGATATAGGCCAAAAGCTCTGTCAAAATACACTCCACAGTTATGTGTAGAAATATGCCATCACTAAGGGTGAAATGAGCAGATTATCATACACCAATTTTAATGCAGAAATTTCAGAGGGCATCCCTGCGAATGCCATTCAGTTAACAGTCTTATTGACCTAACCTGCAAATATTTCAAAAAAAGGTAGCAGGCGCTCCTCTCCCGAAAGAACATGGCATGATAAACTGTTCTGAGATGAGTGTTTGATGCAGACACAAGACGTGGACTCCGAGCGGGACAAAGACTGATATGCAAATGGTTATTTCCCATCTGTGAAAGGTACAGTGAGCAAAAAGCGTCTGCTGCAAACTCTCATCTCAGAACAGGTTATCATGCCATGTTCTTCCTGGAGAGGAGCGCCTGCTACCTTGCAAGGAACATGGGGTTGGTCACCCTGAGTTACCTGGGGGCAACCAGACGTGTACTCCCTGCTCACTGTGCTCAGAGAGGCAGAGCTTCACCTCACTGATGATGCCCAAAAAGGCTGAAACACGTGTATGTGGTTGCTGTTGGTACTCTTGTTCAGAGAGGAGTTGCCATAGCATTTCGGTGCTGGACTGCCCATGTGGGTGGGACAAAGACTGATATTCAAATGGATATTGCCCATCTGTGAAAGGTACAGTGAGCAAAAAGCGTGTGCTGAAAACTCTCATCTCAGAACAGGTTATCATGCCATGTTCTTTCTGGAGTGGAGCGCCTGCTACTTTTTTTGAAATATTTGCAAGGAACTTGGGGTTGGTCACCCTGAGTTACCTGGGGGCAACCAGACGTGGACTCCCTGCTCACTGTGCTCAGAGAGGCACAGCTTTACCTCACTGAAGAGGCCCAAAAAGGCTGAAACACGTGTATGGGGTTGCTGTTGGTACTCTTGTTCAGAGAGGAATTGCCGTAGCATTTCGGTGCTGGACTGCCCATGTGGGCGGGACAAAGACTGATATGCAAATGGGTATTTCCCATCTGTGAAAAGTACAGTGAGCAAAAAGCATGTGCTCCAAACTCTCATCTCAGAATAGGTTATCATGCCATGTTCTTTCTGGAGAGGAGCGGCGGCTACTTTTTTTGAAATATTTGCAAGGAACTTGGGGTTGGTCACCCTCAGTTACCTGGGGGCAACCAGACGTGGACTCCCTGCTCACTGTGCTCAGAGAGGCACAGCTTCACCTCACCAATGAGGCCCAGCAAGGCTGAAACACGTGTATGGGGTTGCTGTTGGTACTCTTGTTCAGAGAGGAATTGCCATAGCATTTCAGTGCTGGACTGCCCATGTCGGCGGGACAAAGACTGATATGCAAATGGATATTTCCCATCTGTGAAAAGTACAGTGAGCAAAAAGCATGTGCTCCAAACTCTAATCTCAGAACAGGTTATCATGCCATGTTCTTTCTGGAGAGGAGCGGCTGCTACTTTTTTTGAAATATTTGCAAGGAACTTGGGGTTGGTCACCCTCAGTTACCTGGGGGCAACCAGACGTGGACTCCCTGCTCACTGTGCTCAGAGAGGCACAGCTTCACCTCACCGATGAGGCCCAGCAAGGCTGAAACACGTGTATGGGGTTGCTGTTGGAACTCTTGTTCAGAGAGGAATTGCCATAGCATTTCAGTGCTGGACTGCCCATGTCGGCGGGACAAAGACTGATATGCAAATGGATATTTCCCATCTGTGAAAGGTACAGTAAGCAAAAAGCGTGTGCTGCAAACTCTTATCTCGGAACAGGTTATCATGCCGTGTTCTTTGTGGAGAGGAGTGCCTGCTACTTTGCAAAGAACTTGGGGTTGGTCACCCTGAGTTACCTGGGGGCAACCAGACGTGGACACCCTGCTCACTGTGCTCAGAGAGGCAGAGCTTCACCTCACTGATGTTGCCCAAAAAGGCTGAAACACGTGTATGGGGTTGCTGTTGGTACTTTTGTTCAGAGAGGAATTGCCGTAGCATTTCGGTGCTGGACTGCCCATGTGGGCGGGACAAAGACTGATATGCAAATGGGTATTTCCCATCTGTGAAAAGTACAGTGAGTAAAAATCATGTGCTCCAAACTCTCATCTCAGAATAGGTTATCATGCCATGTTCTTTCTGGAGAGGAGCGGCGGCTACTTTTTTTGAAATATTTGCAAGGAACTTGGGGTTGGTCACCCTCAGTTACCTGGGGGCAACCAGACGTGGACTCCCTGCTCACTGTGCTCAGAGAGGCACAGCTTCACCTCACCGATGAGGCCCAGCAAGGCTGCAACATGTGTATGGGGTTGCTGTTGGTACTCTTGTTCAGAGAGGAATTGCCATAGCATTTCGGTGCTGGACTGCCCATGTGGGCGGGTCAAAGACTGATATGCAAATGGATTTTACCGATCTGTGAAAGGTACAGTGAACAGTGAGCAAAAAGTGTGTGCTGCAAACTCTCATCTCAGAACAGGTTATCATGCCATGTTCGTTCTGGAGAGGAGCGCCTGCTACTTTTTTTGAAATATTTGCAAGGAACTTGGGGTTGGTCACCCTGAGTTACCCGGGTTGCAACCAGATGTGGACTCCCTGCTCACTGTGCTCAGTGAGGCACAGCTTGACCTCACTGATGAGGCCCAACAAGGCTGAAACGCATGTATGGGGTTGCTGTTGGTACTCTTGTTCAGAGAGCAATTGCCATAGCATTTCAGTGCTGGACTGCCCATGTGGTCGAGACGAAGACTGATATGCAAATGGATATTTCCCATCTGTGAAAGGTACAGTGTGCAAAAAGTGTGTGCTGCAAACTCTCATCTCAGAACAGGTTATCATGCCATGTTCTTTCTGGAGAGAAGCGCCTGCTACTTTTTTTGAAATATTTGAAAGGAACTTGGGGTTGCTCACCCTGAGTTACCTGAGGGCACCAGACGTGGACTCCGTGCTCACTGTGCTCGGAGAGGCACAGCTTCACCTCACTGATGAGGCCCAACAAGGCTGAAACATGTGTATGGGGTTGCTGTTGGTACTCTTGTTCAGAGAGGAATTGCCATAGCATTTCAGTTCTGGACTGCCCATGTGGGTGGGACAAAGACTGATATGCAAATGGGTATTTCCCATCTGTGAAAGGTACAGTGAGCAAAAAGCGTCTGCTGCAAACAAACTCTCATCTCAGAATAGGTTATCATGCCCTGTTCTTTCTGGAGAGGAGCGCCTGCTACTTTTTTTGAAATATTTGAAAGGATCTTGGGGTTGGTCACCCTGCGTTACCTGGGGGCAACCAGACGTGTACTCCCTGCTCACTGTGCTCAGAGAGGCACAGCTTCACCTCACTGATGAGGCCCAACAAGGCTGAAACACGTGTATGGGGTTGCTGTTGATACTCTTGTTCAGAGAGGAATTGCCATAGCATTTTGGTGCCTGACTGCCCACGTGGGCGGGACAAAGACTGATATTCAAATGGATATTTCCCATCTGTGAAAGGTACAGTGAGCAAAAATCGTGTGCTGCAAACTCTCCTCTAGGAACAGGTTATCATGCCATGGTCTTTCTGGAGATGAGCGCCTGCTACTTTTTTGGAAATATTTCCAATGAACTTGGGGTTGGTCACCCTGAGTTACATGGGGGCAGCCAGACGTGGACTCCCTGCTCACTGTGCTCAGAGAGGCACAGCTTCACCTCACTGATGAGGCCCAACAAGGCTGAAACACGTGTATGGGGTTGCTGTTGGTACTCTTGCTCAGAGAGGAATTGCCATAGCATTTCGGTGCTGTACTGCCCATGTGGGCGGGACAAAGACTGACATGCAAGTGGCTATATCCCATCTGTGAAAGGTACAGTGAGCAAAAAGCGTGTGCTGCAAACTCTCATCCCAGAACAGGTTATCATGCCATGTTTTTTCTGGAGAGGAGCGCCTGCTACTTTTTTTGAAATATTAACTTGCAAATATACCTGTAAAATAAAGATCTGTGAACTTGAGTTGACCATGGCAAAAATCTATTTCTCCAATTCATTTATTTGGGTTTGAACTGTTAGGGTGGGTGTAAGGACCTTCTAGATGGTCAAGACTGACAGTGTTACTAGAGTTTGCTTCCTGCATGCGCAATCTTCTACTTGTGCATCGTTTATCTAATTATTTATTTGGGCTACTTATTGAGCAGAAAGCAATGGCCGACTCTCCATTGGTAGGTTCCATGTAATAATGTCGCCACAAAAATATCGGCATACAAAAATATCGCCGAAAAACGGTCGTTTTTTGTGGCGACATTATTGCATGGAACATGCGGGGGACACCCCCGCAACCCACAAATGTTTTTTTAAAAAAAAGAAACATTTTTTTGTTTTGCCCCTGTCGCCATAAATATGGTCACCCAAATAATATCGCCACGACATTTTCCCGGCGATATTATTTACGGCGCCATATATGTGGCGATATTATTATATTATTGGTAGATCATGTGTGCAAATTATATGCCTCCTTGGGGAACACCACTTGCAACATATAAATCGTTACTAGTATAGCATTCAGTATAGGGGGAATAATTTGCATTTATAGGAAAAGAAAACCAGCGTCATACGATATCAATGGGATGGGCGGATGTTGCCACAGTTCATATGGGTTTTAACCCCATCCCTTCTGGAAAGACGCCCCCCACACACTTTCATTGTTTCTCCCATACGTATCAATTTATGTACTTGCTTAAAAGACACATTTCTGCAGGGGACACTAGGCTTGCTGGGCTTTAGATGTGTTTTACAGGATGTGAAGAAGGTTCTTGAATGTGAGGGTCATGATTTACTTTCCAAATTGGATGAGGATGAGGATGAATCCATCAGAACCAGACTTCTAGTGATGTACTGTGAGTAAGGCCCCTGATTAACTCTGGGCCGTAGTCATGGTGTGACCATGGGAAGGCAGGTGCCTCCATGATCTAGTGGATGATGTGCCCAGGGTGGCATGAGGAAAATGCCTGGTTGCCCCTAATTAGTCCCAGTCATTGGACCATGAAAGTCCCATGCAGCCTCCATCCCCAAGTCCCAACAGGGCAACCTTAGTCAAAACTGTGCTTGCTCTCCTCAGGACCCCTCCCACAAACAACCCAGAAAAACATAAAGGTGCTGACCCTTTTGAAATTCAATCTACAGTACACGGTGTTCCCCATTTCAAGGATTCAGCTTTCTTTTGGGGAATGTCAACAACAGTTTTGATACGATTATCCTGTCTTGTAGTATTGACATTCACATGGCAAGGTGCTGGTACAGAAGCTGACACTACCCCTTTCTGGACACAAGCGGCCTGATTCACAGAAGAGTTTTATAATGGCGGAATCCCATTGAAAAACACTCTGTGAATCAGGTCCAAAGTATTATGGGCTAAAATGAACATCTACCGTATGCCCCATTTACCTTGCTTACTGGTACAGAGATGTTGCTCAGGTGTATGAAACATACTTAAAATTGTCACACAACCCACAGTGATGGAGCGCTACAAACTAGGGAACACTTTGAATGCTAATGCGTGAACTATAGTATGCATCCGTGGTGACACCCAAACCAAGGCATACTTCTGAGTGAGCCTGTCCCGTGGATCTGCTAAAGAAAGCAACACTGCATACATTTTCAAGTAGCGTCAACCTGCTCAGAAAGGGAAGTCATGAAAACGTGCGTTAGGAGGAGAAGCTAAAGACTGGCAACAGAGCGCCTGCCTTCACATCTTTAAACAGAAATGGAAGCTTGTACATCTCAGCAAGATTTTCTAAATGAGTCTGCCAAACAAAATAACACAACAACTACCTCTCTGCAGTGTTGTCTGCTTGTGTGGTTATTGTGGTTGTTGTGGAAGGGCATCATAACAGAGTAGTTCCTATGTTTACCACTGCAAGTAGTGCACACCTAACCTTTGAGGCATACAAGCTTGCCTCCAGAAAAGAAAGTAGAATTCAAAAATTGCAGTGTTGGTATATTCGCCAGAGCCTGAATTAAACACAGGTGGCCCAATCAAAACTGACCAATCTAAGCTACTTGTCCATTTACCATAACAGGTGCAGACCCTCACAAGATGCTCAGTCCAGGGCTAGGGGTTACACATGTACAAATATCTATTCCCACAATAAGCATGTATAGGTAATAAGAGTTAGAGCTGGTGGCAGGAGTTGGGAGAACATTGAAGAGTGAGGAGGAAGTATCGTGGGGGGAAGTGGAGCTTGGAAAATGGAGTGGAACATAATGTAGCTAGGTAAAAAAAATATCTAATTGATGTAATGCTCTTCATTAAATAATCTGGACTCAGAATGGCTTTACATCAAAATATCATCTATCTAATGATAAACATAATAATACAAAATGTTTCACTGAAAAACAAAATTAGCTAATAAAAAGGAGCTAATTTATGGAATCACATGCAAGGGAAATATAATAAACTGTGCAAATCACATGAGAGATGAACAGACATTTTTTTTTATTTAAATATTTTATGAATAAAGACAAGGTACATGGAATATTTATGTTACATGCTAATTAACACCTGATAATGAGTAGGTGGATTGCATATGAATCCATTCTTTGAGGTGGACTGCAAATCAAAAATAACTTTTTCTAAAGTGGAGTGTAAAACTGAAGAGTAATGGTGGTTTCACCTTGTTTTACTTTTCACTTTTACATTCTGCCTTGCAAATGTTTAAAATGTCATGCAAGGGACACAAGAGCAGGTATGTGCAAGTGCTGGTGGTCCTCTGCATGGCATTTGCATTTTATGTAGATTGACTACCTGTATTTTTATGCAGAGCTCAGATTTCCTGAGAACAGGAATGCACAAAGCCCATTAAATTTACTTTTATCATTGCATGACTGATTCAGAGGCAAAACGGCTTACTTGGTGAAAAAAGGCCTTGTACAAAATTATCAAGAAAATATATAAATTGAAACCATTATATTCAATTCCATGGACTTGCATTTTTAAAATGCTAGTAAAGCCAATAAGTACACGGCATGGTGATCAGTAAAGTGTGCCTGGAAACACTGTTGTATAGGCGCCTAATACATGCTCAATACATAAATAACAAATAAATGTGTGCATTCTTAACAGTAGAGGCCTTCAAACAGGCCCAGACTTTTGATCCTTGCAGAACAATACGTCCTCATGTATAATGTGTCTGTTCCATTGAAATACAGCCCATTTAAACATCTTTTTGTTCATAACATCAGCTGTCTCTGTTGATACCAGGTTCCCAGTAACACATGTAATTAAAGCTGAATGGTAATGTTCTGTACATAAATGATGTATTTAAAAGTGGCAAGTCGGAACTATATTTCCGGGTCTAACTTTAGAACCATTTGTCTCTCGATTCAGAATAGTCTTGCACATCCGAATATATATTTCTTATTAATCTCACATGTCCATTCCAGGAATTATAAGGGAAATACATATTCAAATCCAATTTTGATTTCACATTTCTATAAGGAGGGGTACCTCAAAACTAACACAACCCATATGACACAGATAATACATTGTACCAATGGAAGCAAAGAGGAGGACACTAGTGGGTGTGAGAAAGTGAAGGGAACTTATCACATGGTCTTTCTAATCCATAAATGCTACGTCAAATGATGCTGCATGGGTGGAGTTTGTTGAATATTTAAAAGCAAACACATAGGAAAAAAGAGTTTTAGGAAAACAGAAAAGGAAGAGAGACTGTTTAACAGGAGAAAAGCGGGTTGGAGTAGCTGATGAAAATTCTCCTTAAGAAGACATTTTCTAGATGAGAATGAATACAGGGATATTTCTTAACACAGATCCAGATTACTTTACCTGAGAGGGATTTTGAGACCAGGTGGACCGATTCAAAAGTAGAGCCTATCTGGTCGGTTGATGTTCCTACATGTCCTGGGCTTTTGAAAGACAAACCAGAGGTGAGTACAATAATTCCAGAGCATTGTTAACTCTTACATGTTCCTGGAATTAATTGAATCCCAGATAGCAATTAAAAGTATTCTGGAGTAACCGTGTTTATGAGTTATATCACTGAAAGCGGGAGTATAGTAGAAGGCATATGTGAGTGATTCAAATTTAATTCTGGTGTAGTTTCAACACAATAGGCTTTTCTCCAGCAATTTGAGATTGGTGGAGATCTTAGACATCTCAAAGTGAACTGAAGAATGACAAGCCTTGGTAATTAGGGCAGCAATAATGTAATTAATAAAGTCATTGAAATATTTTCCTTAATAAACACAATGAACTGTGCTGTTTGAGTGGGTGGATTGGATTTCTAGAGCATAGTGATTGAGTTGGGTGTTGCTGTCCCAGGATTCCAAAAATAGATAAAACTCCTTAATCCAACACCTTTAAAATAATAGTAACCAAGTCAGCCATGCAAAAAACATTTTTTCCCAATCGTGTGTTACAGATAGTTTCCATAATTTTATTTTTGAATCGGTCCTAAAACAAGAGAACCAAATGCTGTGCCAATATCTTTCTCTGATGCCCACATTGAGCAATGATTTTACCAAAACTAAATTAATTATTTTGTTCCCAATCTTCTCTGGGAATTGCTTCACCTTTTGATTTGTTAGGGAGATTGCTTTCAGGTAGATAACTGTAATTCCATACTTTCAGTTTGTGCAAACCCAGTTGTATTAAAATTGATGTCAGTTTGTGTATATGCTGTGGGATAGTGGATTGCAGTTAGTCTTGAATAGCAGTTTACAGTTGATGGTGACCCTCTTAAAATCCATACCTGCCTGTAAGAACTCCAGCAGACAAAGTCAAAGAAACCAGAAAATGGCTTTAAGAAGAGTTGAAAATAGCAAACTGTTAAAAGACCAGAAAGGAAAGTTGCGTGAAAGGCAAGCAAAGTCTGGCCTACAGAGCAATCCAGTTTAGACCAGTTTTTAAACCCCTTTAAAACATGTTTTTATTGTGCAATGTCATAAGACTCATTTTGTATTTTCTGGTTTACATTATAAGTGTCAATTTTTTTTTTTTTTTATTGGTTTGTTACAAACCTTTAAAAATTACACAAAAAAGACACAAGACATACAATAATTCTGAAGAAATTCCTCTCGATAATAATAATAGGGAAGGTCCTACACTTAACTAAAAAGATGCAAAAAAGATTTAGTTCAGATATCAGCTACTCGGTCTCATACCGAATTCGTGACAACTTTAAGTTAATTTTCGGCCTTTCCTAATTTTTCGACCATTTTTTCCAGAAGGAAAGTTAGTTCAATTGTCAGTCTTCGATCCGCATCTTGATGCGTCTCTCTCCACCAATCATCAGCCGTCCTTGTTGATTTTGCCACGATGAACCTTCCCAAATGAATAGTGCATTCATGTCTCATATTTGAGCAGAGGAGTGTTAGGTGTTCTAACGTTTCAATATTTTCTCCACACAAACGACAATTTAAGGACGATGCTTCATCTTTTTCTCGTATCCATAGAACTCTTGTTTGAAATTGATTTAATTGATACTTCATAAAAAGGAATCTGCGATCACAGTCTGGAAACTTGAGTATGTAGGTCTGTGGGTTGTTTAATTTTCTCGCCTCAGATGGTAATGTTTTCATAATTCTATGGGTCCCTCGAGTATCACAAGTGTCAATCCAATCTTGGGACCATAGCAATGATTTGACCTTATTTGGATTGCAATGCAGCAAGCTTCTGCTCACACTTATGTCACTCAAGATATTTTCACAACGAGAGGTCCATTGTGTCAAGACGCTGTCTGCATCACCAGACCGTACCTCACTCAAAATGTGATATTGTGGCACCGTTGGTTCTATGGTCATCCTGCGATATTCATTTAGGGTAGTCCACGTTATTATTGCATTAATGGACAAAAGACCAAGCTCATATCTTATACATGTGGTCGGTACTCCCATCGGAAGCCGCAGTACTTTGGTCCAGAAATCAATGTTCTAGTGATAACCACTATTTCTCTGGACATCCCAGGGCACACTTAGCTCCATGTGTTATTGCTGGGATGAATTTCATTTTATAGAAGTCCATCACTGGTTTTAGGGAATGTTTGCCGTATTTTCTGTTTAAAATACATGCCTGAGCTGTTAGTTGTTTGCATTTGTCCTTTGCTTTCGAGACCCAGGGAGAATCGTTAATGCTGGAGCTGATGCACATACCTAGATACAACGATTGACTTACCACCTCTATTGGCTCTTTTCCAATTCTCCAGACAAATTTTTTTCTCCCCACACTTGTTTTGCTTTTTTGGAGATTTTGCAGGGTCAGGATCTCTGATTTGTTTTTGGGCCTCCTTGTGCTGTAGTCCCAACAATAAAACCACAGGCAATACTTCAAAAAAAGGACACATTTTAATTCATATCTTTCAAACAATGTACTCACATAAAAACATATAAAACACTAATAAATGCGATTTCAGCTTGAAGAAAAAGACAGAAATCACAATGAAAGAAGAAACACCTGCATTTCAGCTGTTTCTATGAAAAACTGCAAATTATATTCATGTGCATATTTTGGTTATGTGATGTTAGTAACAGGGACTTCCACCATGTAAAGATATTCACACAAGATGGGATAGGAGCATCTACACTGAAATGTGTTTCTGGGGCAGGGAACAACACTTCTATGATCTAGATTTTGCTAGTAGAGTTCCAATACCCGTCTTCAGGACGCAGAGAATTAGTGGAAGTATTCAACTGTAATTGATGCATGGAACCTGTGCATCATAGTTGAAACCTAAAACCAAAAATAAAAAAGGTTTAAGAAGTCTTTCTGAAAAGCCTGTGGAAAATCACAAAGTACATTGTGACAAATAGAGTAGTGATACTACTAACCTTATATTCATTGCTTTCTGGTGTGGAGGGAAAGTTATTTTAGTCTTAAATGAGAATTGTCACATAAATTAGTCATCTGGAGGAATCTGTCATTTTATCTAAATGGATGGAGCAGAGTACATATGGAAATTGAATCTATCTTTTTCCATATAAAGGAGTAGCTAAAAAGTGCTTGTTAAGACAGTATATAGATAAAATTACCGTCCAATTTATGGCCGAATACCTAATGGCTGGGGTGATTCCAGAGGGGTTACAAATTAGAAATATCTCTCGTGTCTTCTTAGATAATCCCAAATTTATGGGTAATTTTAGTGGGGTAGCAAACAAATGTTCACGCGACTTCGGTGAAATTGGCCATTGAGATGGCGGAGGAAGAGTCCATGAAACAAAAAGAGGATCTTTCATTATTGGAAAAGAAAATCCAAGAGGAATCTATAATACCTGAAACCAAAACACTCCTTGAAAAAAATGAGGAAGATATGAAAAAATTTAAAACCTTTATCCTTGAAAAAAAGATCTGGAAACTTAAGAAAGACATTTTTAATTACAAAGAGGAATCCACTTACCCGTATTTGATCCCTGGTTACTTTCAACAGCAAAATACCAACCAGGCCAACACAAGAGGGTCCACGAACAACAGAGCCTGCAGTTATAAATATGTCACCTTTTCCAACTCCTCTAACAGCAGCCATTCAGACTCTTCAGCAGCACAACCTTCTACGAGCAGAGGTGGCCAAATACAAACAGGTCCACAACCCCAGTTTTTTCAAGGGTGAGGGAAACGAGGGAAGAGCAAACAATGGGGCAACCACACTATGCCAACACGACAGTGGCAACCCCCACAGACCAATTGGTAATACCGATCTTTAATCTAAGCTCGCACTCTTTAACTAGTGTAGAAACCAGTGTGTTGAGCAAAGGGTTATCGTTTGTCCCTACAAAAACAGCTGACCAGTTCACAACTGAAATGGAAATGAGGAATTTCTTCAGATCCTTAAGACTCAAGTATTATTTATTTATTTACTTGATTTAATCAATTCAATGATTTTTACAAAACGTTGTAGAAGTGAAGAAAGCTCAACATCAGCGATAATACAGAGGAAAGAAATTTGAAACAAAAGGTTCATGCAGGCGTAGAAAAACGTAGAAGAAGAAGACGAAGAGTTTGTAAAAGTAAACAAGAGAGTAAAAGTAGAAGTAGAAAGAAGAGACTCAAGTATTTCTTCCGCAATGCCAAGGACGGAATATGCCAGGATGATAACAAGACCGGGTTGGAACTTCCATCTTACTTCACACCTACGTCAATTATGATCTCTCCGGAGATCCTTACTTTTGAAAATAAAGTATTAAGAGAATTGCAACATCTCTTTAAAACAAAAAATCAACAGAAAGATAATTTGACTAAGGTTGAACGGATGGCATTAAAAGATCTGGAAAACAACACCTCCTTTGTGGTGAAACCAGCAGACAAGTGGGGTGGTATTGTGCTATGGGATACCATTGCATACAATACTGAGGTTGAAAAAAAACTGCAACAGCAAAAATGTTATCATAAATTACCTGGCAACCCAACTGTGGCACTGACGGAAACAAAGTTGTAGTTTGCCCGTCCGGAAACGTGCCTGTAAACAGAATTACTGGCACATTAATTCCTCATCAGAAGACCTATAAGGAGGCCCAAAGTGTTACCATAAGCGTCTCCAAGAACCTTCTCCTACTGCCGCCCTTGCTTCCACCTCCCCTACCCCCACGTGCTCATCAGAAGTCATAAATCTTGATCTCAGTTTCATCACCAAGATATCTCCGGCCCCACTAAGTGAATCAAGTGATGAACACCTGTTTTGTCCTCCTGCTGACAAGGAAAATGGCCTTGCTTTACCTAACTTTCCAAATAAGTTCACCATGCCTAGTGCCCTCCTCACCTCTAGACTCGACCCTGGAAGCACTCTTTACAATGGCCATCCTATCATTCTATGGAGGCTGCAGTGAACCCATAACTCAAATTCTCACCTGCCACTGAGTCTCTCTAGTAACTAAGACTATCCTATCTGCGCTGCTTCTTTCTCCTTTTGCAGCCCCCACCCCCTCTTCACCAAGAAAGTACAAAAGTGCATGTCCTGCATGCAGCCAGACCGTATCAAGACCTTGATTTTCTTCTTGTGGCTCTCACCTTCTCCTGCTACTCCTCCCCACCTGCCAGACTAACTCCAAGAGTCCACATTTGTGGTGAATCTATCTGCTTAATAAATGCTATAATAAATTATGAATACAATGTTGATACTTGTAAATCATGGCCGTAACTAGGGCACCAGATTGTCAGAGGGAGAGAAAGGCAGAACTCCTAGGCAATTCATTTTGAACTCATGACCTTCACTCTACCTTGACAGTCACATTCTTTGCTGTGACCACCAAATAAGAACCAAACGAATCATGATTTTAGAATGCCATAGCTAGTTAGTGACTTCAGGGCCATCACTTCTTGATGTTCATTTTCAGCACTTGATGCAGGGCTCTCAAATTTCCCCATCACATTTCACATCCATGTGTGAGGCAGTGACCCATTGTTTTTTTTTTTTTTGCATTCTGTGATTTGGAGCAGCCTTGAATTGGACATGAGAAAATGTATAATCATAAGGCCCAGAAGGCAAAGAATAAAACCAAAATGATATGACCTACTCAAGCATGGCATGGGTAAAGTTGAGTGCTGCGTTGATACATCTTCATTCACTGATGTTTTTGCTATGTTGTCCTAACCAAAAGAAGGGAACAGGGCAGCTGCAAGACCCTGGAATGGGAATTGAAAGCCATGAAATGTGGCTGCCGTCGGCGTAGACCCTCATCCAAGTAAACCAGGGTTTGGGTGTTCTTTGCATACAGGTAGATTTGAAAAATTCATGAAGCAAACAACAAATCCAAGGCACAGG
Source organism: Ambystoma mexicanum (assembly GCF_040938575.1). Taxonomy (NCBI): domain Eukaryota; kingdom Metazoa; phylum Chordata; class Amphibia; order Caudata; family Ambystomatidae; genus Ambystoma; species Ambystoma mexicanum. The sequence continues at coordinate 304,318,784 of NC_090934.1, read as the reverse complement.
ATTAGAAATTAATTCAAATAGGCACTAATAACATACCCATGGACAGCACACCAATTAGGAGGGAAGGATGAGAGATGTAAGGCGGTAGATGTACAGCATGACTCTGACACTGTGATTGACATGCAAGAATTCTACCTCCAAATCTGTCACGTGTAGTCGGATGTGGAGTCGGTTTCAATTTTACTATCTCAGATGTCTGGATGGTTAATGTGTTTGTAAAATCCCTTATTGGTAACCTCTGGTGCGGCTGCTTTGGTATTTGTGAACCAGGCGAAATGTGTTAAGTGAACTCTTTCCCTTTCAGGAGCCACTGTAAGGGATCCAAAGGTGATGAAATTGGGTCTTGACCAAACATAAGACATGCAGCATGATTTGGGCCTCTTAATTTCTTATCTGGAAGTCTGGTTCATAAGATATTGAAGTAGTGTAGATGGATTGTGTCCATTGAGAGGAATGTAGCTGTTTTAAAGAGGAGCTGCAGCAAAAATAAATCAAGTAGAAACCATTCTCAGCAACTATATACACTTCAGCAGCTTTTGAGCATTGAGGGAGAAGCCACAGATGACATTTTGTCAGCCTCAATCTTCAAGGAACTCTCCATGGAGACTAAGAAACAGACACTGGACCCTGATCGCTTCAACAAATACTTCCCCATTAAACACAATCCTTAAATAGGCAAGATCACTGAAAGGGGCAAGGCAATCCAACTTCAAGCACGTGTCAGTGATTATGCCCCTGTACAGTCCTCTCAATCAGGTTTCTGATCCAGATGGAGAATGGGAACAGGTTTCTGATCCAGATGGAGAATGGGAACAGCCAGTATCCCAGTAATAGAGGATGCACTATCTATCCTCGTCCACGGACACCACTGTCTCCTGGTACTAGATCTCTTTACAGCCCTCAACAAAGTAGACCATCAAGCCCTCATTACCATAATACTCAAACACGGGCATCAGAGAAAATGTTCTCTGCTGGTTCACCTCCTAACTAGAAGATGGCCAATATGCCACCATATCATCACCTCTAGCGTGTCACTATAGCGACCAATCCTCTACTCATTTTCTTCAACCACTACATGCAGTCCCTGGAAATGCTCCTTGCCCTCCACACCCACCAATATGAAGATGATGCACAACTATACTGAAAACATCTTTCATCAAAGACATCCACCATCTAATGGCCTTCCTCATTCTGACCCACAACTGGAGAGTAAGCACCTAACTCAACCTGAACCTCATCAAGAAGGAATTGCTGCTCCTCACCAACAACACTGAACATCCCCTCATCATGACCTGGCTGTGTGCCATGACGCTACAGGGATTAATCTCCAGTTGGCAACCTGTGCCAATTCTCTAGGATTCCACACAGACAGCCATCTCTCCTTCAAAACAGGCATAACAAAAGAAACTCAGCCAGCACAGTCCCAATTAACCCTTGTGTAAACAAATCAATTCCTTCCTACCAGAGACCAGTTTCCAATCTGCTGTACAGGCTGTGTAGGCATCATGAAGTAAGACACATACAAAAGATTCAATGTTCTAAATCAAACGGTTTATTTTTCTTAAATGTCAGGATGGAGTAAGGCCTAACATGCCCTATGCTAAAGTGGGACTTCCCTACCTAAAGAAACTAATAATAGTCTGTGTCAGTAATTTCAACTCAAAAGTCTGTCTGTGTTCAAAACCTGCACTTGCCCTAACAACTAAAGATAAACAGTGTATTCGGGAAGTCAGCAACAAAAGAAACAGTGTTCAAAATAAAGTTCTGAGCTTCTTCCAGCTCCTGGGTTACTTTCCAGCTTTCCCTTCACCAAGTTCAAAACATTTCCAAAAGGTCTCGGGGGTTCCCTTCCCCAAGGGTTCAATTCTTCTAGCTTCAAAACAGTCTCAGGGTTCCCTTCCCCAAGAGTTCACCACAGTCCACAAGTCTCAGGGTTCCCTTTTTCAAAAGTACAATCAGTTCAGCTCCAGTTCAAAACAGTTTCCAAAAGGCCTTGGGGTTCCTTTCTCCAAGGATTCAATATAGTTTATAAATTCTTGGGTTCCCTTTCTCAAGAAGTTATCTCTCTTAGCTTCCAAGCTATAACCAGTCCAAATCTCTTGGTTTTCAAGAACAGTTCCAGTTCAACATAATCATCCAGGGTTTCCAAATCGTTCACACAGATCGCTCTCGTTCTCATTCACTTCAGCAACTGTTATAAAATACAGCTTCTTTAGCTTTGCTTTTCTTGTCTTAATCCAAGCAGGGGTCCCTCGGTCTAGGCGCAGTTGTCAGACCACCCGGTCCAACCATTACAGGTCATGCAACCTATAACCCTTGGCACTTTGTTATGCTTCAGTATTCTTCAGGCTTTCTTGCCAACACAGGTTTTCTTTCCATGAACTGGTGTCTTTGGTCAGCACTCGTGTCTGATTCTACTTGGCAGTCTCTTGGCTTCACCGCAACTTGTATCTCATACAACCAAATTCTCATTGGCAGTCTTTTGGCTTTGTCACAACTGGTATCTCTCCCCCAACGTACTCTGTGGTGTTCACCCTTTTCCACCACCTTACTTTCACATTATTCATAAGTATTCATCACTTGCTTTTTACTTTGTTCATAAGTGCTCATCACTTGCATTTCATCACTTGTTCTGTATTCTCATATGCTCATCATATCTCTCCTTTAGTTCAGTATTACTTGTTGCACACCTAAAAGTACTACAAACACTTTGCAGCTTGTACGGCATTCAAAAATGCCCTCAATTTGGTTTCCAAAACCAACTGTCATAGTTTTCAGTTTGTTTGGCATTAACATTTGCCCGCTCGCAGCCCCCGGAATGCCCCGGTATGAGTGTCCCCTTTGTCACACTCACTGGTATACAGCCGCTCTTCCAGGCGTCTTCTTTCTTCCTTCCGACTTCCTTTCGCTCTGCTTGTGCTTTACGGGAGCCTGGCGAGCAGCAATTGCTGTCTTTAAACCTTGCTGCTAGCAGCCTGCGGTGCTCAGGAGCCCTCAGTCTCCCACAGCTCTGGCTGTGGACACAAGGCAAGGGTTACTGCAGGGGTCTCGACCCTCTCACAGCCTGCTCAGGCCCGGTGTCTCTGTCACCCTTCTGCTGCACAAGCCGTCATTCCTGCCGGCCCCTCTCCAGCCTGCTCCACATCTGCCAGTCTTGTTATGTTCTCCAGGCAGCTCTCTCTCACTGTTTCTCTGGCGGGCTCTCATTTCATGCATCCGGCGCCCATTGAATGGTTGCAGGTGTAAGGCCTTTACTTTAGTTGCATGCCCATAGTTAAGCCTATTAGCAGGACATGCCTGGCTATTGCAATGGCACTACTCCACAGTCCTCTTCCTCGTCTCAGTGCCAGGGTGGTGTGAATGAATGGGAGAATGCATAGCTCCCAGTTATTTCTTTCTTGTTTTGGTATTGGACTGATATTTCTCTGAAATAACAAGAGGAGGCTGATGTGTGTTTAACTGACCCAAATAAGGAGGTGTCCTCCTAGTTGATCACTTCCTTGTCTCAGTATGATAATAGCATTCCTGAGGGTCCTTTGAAAGGAAGGAAAGGGGAAGGGTTCACAGTATCCTATAAAGGCTGTTGGGACTGTAGGCACATTGTGAAAAGGGAATGGCAGATACCATGTCTCATCCAGGGATGTCCTCTCCCCACTCCCCAAGTCTCCTCTGCCCAATTGATCCTTCCTCACATATCCACCCCCAGGGTAGGGATCCAAAGGTGATGGCCTTACCCAGGCCACCTGAGCAGAGAATGCCAGAGTTCCTCACAAGGCCCTGATCTCATCTGATCTAGACATAATAAATGCTCTGCTCACTGGTTTATCCACTCTGTGCTTTATCAAAGATCTCTACAAATAAGGTACCTTAATGCCACTTTGACTGGACACCTCCACTAGCATGCATCACACACAGTGCTGTCACTAGGAATGCTTCCCTTCTACCTGGTAATGGCCGGTGATGAGTGCTGTCATGGGCGTGACTGGGATCAATAGCCAAGATGGAAATGGAAGTAAAACTAAGTTCTTTACTGTTGGGATGTAAAAAAAGATATGAGCAAGCACAAAGTTCCTCTTTTTATGTATAGGGGGCTGTGGTGTTTGAGGAATTTATATGGAAAAACAGCAAAGGACACCACTAGCTACCCACCTCACCCACACAACAAGTGTAGAAGACCTACGCACAGAATGACATTCAATATCATCATATTATATATAACCACAGACATAACTTCAAAAAAAGGACATATTTTAATTCACATTTTACAAACAATGTACTCACATAAAACATATCAAACACTAATTAATGCGAGTTTAGCTTGAAGAACAACACAGAAATCACAAGGAAAGAAGAAACACCTACATTTCAGCTGTTTCTATGAAAAACTGCAAACGATATTCATGTGCATATTTTGGTTACGTGATGTTAGTAACAGTGACTTCCACCATGTACAGATGTTCGCACAACATGGGATAGCAGTATGTACACTCAAATGTGTTTCGGGGGCAGGGAACGGCACTTCTACGATCTAGATTTTGTTAGTGGGATTCCAAGACCCGTCTTCAGGACGCAGAGAATTAGTGGAAGTATTCAACTGTAATTGATGCATGGAACCTGTGCATCATAGTTGAAACCTAAAGCCAAAAATAAAAAAGGTTTAAGAAGTCTTTCTGAAAAGCCTGTGGAAGCTCACAAAGTACATTGTGACAAATGGAGTGGGGATACTACTAACCTTATATTCATTGCTTTCTGGTGTGGAGGGCAAGTTATTCTAGACTTAAATGAGAATTGTCACATAAATTCGTCATCTGGAGGAATCCGTCATTTTATCTAAGCAGATAAAGCAGCGTACATATGGAAATTGAATCTATCTTTTTCCATATAAAGGAGTAGCTAAAAAGTGCTTGTTAAGACAGTATATTGATTAAATTATCGTCATTAGATGAATGTAGAGGACGCAAGTTCCGTTCAATAATGTTTTTGAAGGATCACATTTCTTCAACAGGACGGCAGTAACGGACTGCATAACCCATAGTACATCATGTATCCTGTTAGAACACAGCAGAAGGACGGAATGTATATTGGCCGCCTTTATCATATTACAAGTTGCACGAGCATACGCATTTGCATAAAAACCTACTTGATGTCCAATTGTCAAAGAAATCACGTGGGGAACACACTTAGAAGATAAGCGTGTACACTGACAAACACTCGACTTGCATTCGAAATATTAGCACCTGTGCAGAAAGTAATAGACCGCCCGTTACTTTCGCACGGATAACGTGTCATTATTGTAGGTGAATATCAGAAAAGAGGAGACAAATCGAATCGCCCGATGCTTACCTCCCGATGCCGTTACGAGTCTTCGTGTCTAACGCAACATGTAGAAATCAACAAGGGACTTCGTGGATATTTAGGAAGTATTTAAAGAGGGCTGTTCCTTGATATTATGCTGGACAACAGAATGTAAAACAGCGAAGAAGGCACAGCATATCCCAGGACTATACTACCATATAAGGGGTGCCATTTTAAGATAATTTTCTATTTAATGGGATTCGCATCCCTTTCAGCCTGAGAGTATAAATAATAGCATTTAATTATACAATGATGGTTTATATGTATATAACTGTGGGTTCCCATTTATTTACAAAGATATTTTCATATATATTAATAAGATATAGCATGTCCAGATAAGATTACTGTGGAGCGTCCTCTCCTAGTTCAAAATGGACAACCAAAAATTGGTGAATATCTCGGAATTTTAGTGAGCAAATAAATTCCATTCGACCGCTATATTTAAACCGGTCTGGACAGTTTTTAGGTTATAAATCCACTTCTGTTCTAATTTTTTGAGTGACAGATCTCTGTCACCCCCTCGTGGATGTGCCCTTGTTGTCTGAATCACAAACCAGAAGATGTCTTCACTGGTGCGTTCAGCCTCTTTAAAATGGACAACAAGGGGTTTGTCTGTTGTTTCATTGCGGATTGCTGAGCGGTGTTCACCAATACGCTGTTTCACAGGTCTTACTGTTTTGCCCACATATATGAGCCCACCTGGACATTGTATTCCATAGACAACCCATTTAGTAAGACAGTTCGAGAAGGACTTATATTTCCAAAGACGACCGTTAAGGTCAATCTGTTTCATGTTGTTTGTAAGATGACACACGGAGCATTGTCTGCATTTATAGTGTCCTAGTACTGGTGGTAGGCCCCATAGTGGGGGTTGAGTAGATCTGGTATTATTATTCACAATGTAAGTGTTTACCAGTTTACCGTGGAGGTTGGGCATCCTCTTAAATGCAAATCTAGGACAGTTACGTTTAAAGTCGTCTGTTTGAACTGTTTTCTAATTTTTTAGCATGGTCCTTCTGAGGTCATTACTAATTGGTGAAAAATAAGAAATGCATGTCATTCTTTCTTCTTGTGATCTTTTTTGTTTGCTCAGATCATATCTTGATTCATATTACGTGCTCGTTTCATCGATCTTTTTATGATCTCGCGAGGATATTGTCGGTTCACTAGTTTCAGACTCAGTTCATTGCTGTTTGTTTTAAAGTCCTCAATTTCACTACAATTGCGTTGAATTCTGAGAAATTGCTCATAGGGCAAATTTTCCCAGAGGCTTTGTGGGTGGAAACTACTGTACAACAGGAGTGTATTTTTGACCGTAGGCTTTTTGTACAATGTAGTGCCTAGTGTGGAACCCTCCTTCTTAAAGATATTCAAATCTAGGAATGCAATGCTTTGTGTGTCAAAAGTCATAGTGAATTTGATTGTAGGTGCTTGTCTATTCAGCCATAGAAGAAAGTTAGAAATATCTTCCTGGCTACCATTCCATAGCATGAAAACGTCATCGATATAACGATGCCACGACGTAAACTGACCAAGGAAAGGGTTGGTATGTGCAAAAATGACACTTTCTTTGTAGTGATCCATTTATAAGTTTGCTAGGACAGGGGCAAATGTTGCCCCCATGGGAGTTCTGTGTCATTGTTGATAAAAGATGGTATTGCATAGAAAGACATTTTTTGTGAGTACCAGTCTAATGCACTCCAAGATAAAGTTTGAGGGTACTAACTGGTCTACTCTTCTCTCAAGATACTGGTGCATAACCTCTACACATTGTTCTTGCGGAATATTTGTGTATAACGATTCGAGATTGAGGGTAACCAGAATATCATGGGTGCCCAGGTGTAGCTGCGAGATGGTATGGATCATTGTGGTGGTGTCTTGAATGTAAGATTGCATTTTTGTGACAAAAGGTCTAAGGAAAGAATCTGCGTAGATCGATAATGGTTCCAACAATGAGCCAATTGCAGATACAATTGGATGGCCGGGAGGGGTTACTGCATTTTTATGCATTTTAGGCAATACATAAAAAGCCGGTGTCATTGGGTTCGGCCTTGTCAAAAAGGCAAATTCATCCTTACAAATCCACTTACGATCATAAGCATGTTTCATAAGGCTCATTATTTCTGGTGGGGTGGCCCGATGTACCTGCAGCTACGTCTGTCGGTAATTCTGGCTCATTAAAACATTTTCCAAGTTTAAAAAGCTGCACTCACTCCTGGTTGCCAATCCTATTGGTTTTAAGTCATTGGCCCTCATTACGAGTTCGGCGGTAGCCATACCGCTATTGGCCGAAATCGCGTCCAGGTCCGGGTCCTCAGAATGAGGATTAACCGGGCCATTCCGAGTTCGGAAGGCCCGGTAATTCCTCCCTCCAAGGACTCGGACCCGGTCCTTCCCCATTCCCATTTCAGCCCCCATAGGGCTGAATGGGAATGGGAGAGGGAGCAAACAACGGGCCATTACGAGTTGGCCCGTTGTTTGCTCCCTTTTCCCCTCGCGGGACCCGGTAAGCACGCCTGGTTTGACCAGGTGTTGCTTCCTGGGTCCCGCGAGGGGACCTTGTAATGAGGCGGTACGGGGTAAACGGCGCCGGCACCTTTTACGGCGCCGTTTACCCCGTACCGCCAGGGTGGCAATGAGGCCCATTATGTATGATGCACTTACCATTCTCTAAGAAAGTTCCCTCTTTTTAAACTCCATGCTAATGTTCACATGCATACGCTGATATTGAACCGGAAGGGCGAGCAACCACATTAGGTTCAGGCAAAATTGTTTTAAGTATGGGAAACTGTCAAAGTCTTTTGAAACTTTGGGAATCCCAAACAAAACATTGACTCTGGCGCAGATTAGTATTGTAGTCTCTGTCTCTTTATACAAGTGTGGAATGATGCAGTTGTCTGTTCCTGATGATAGTGGGCCTCATTGTCAGTTGTGTGGTGTGGTAAAATGCGGGAGTAATTGTCATGCTCTGCCGCCACTAACCTGTCCTCGACTGGAGGGCTGCTCATGGCCGACGGCTGCCCACAGATTGTTGGAGGCTCTCTCTACAATGGTGCAGGAGAGCGCACGCCAGTCATGGAGTCTTGGGGGCAAGCAGGGGGCACCATGGCCGTTGTGGGCAATTCCAAGTTCTCAGGAGTTACGTCCCTACATCATGGTGCAGCCTTACTGCTTGGGCTCATGTGACTCGTAGCAACAGCGTTTGGTCTCCAGGGCAATGACTGACGCCGGAACTGCATTAATCCAGCTATAAATTTCCTGCAGTTCCACTTGGCGGTGCCTCTTAATGCCTCTTGTTGCCTACATTAGCTATCTCGCACTCTGTTCTGAGTCTGCTCTGCGCTGGCCTTCCTGGACCGTTCTGGTCCGTTGTTTTCATTACTGGCCCAGTACTTTTCTCCTTGTTTTCCTTTCTGGAAGCTCTGCCCTTGTCACTGCTGATTCTTTCTTCTGCCTGGGTTTGGCCCCCTTCGGGTATTCTTCCGGGGAACATCCACCCCCTGGTTCAGTGGTTTACACTGCCTCCTCATCACTTTAATACTGGGAGGTGAGTCTGTGGTGTGGGGGAACTGGTCCCCAACATTCCCTGAGTTTTCCAGCCACTTGGGAAAGAAAGGGGGCTGGGTCCTCTATACAGACTAACCACATTTAAGAATCCTGGAAGTCTGATAAACAGGTGCCCCCAAGAAGAACACCTGTGCCGTGCGCTCCAGCCAACAAACAGCCAGTAAGCCTCGACCCATTGACCAAGCTCTTGACAGATTAAGACGCCAATAGTCTCGACAGTACATGGAGGCATTACGGGAACTGCTTTAAGAGTTGCAGGTGCTAGGTCAGGAGGTTGCACCCCTTAAACAAGAAAATGTGAGCTTAAGAGCAGCGCTGTCACACGACATCTCGTCCAATTTCTCCCAACAAACCATAACCCAGTCTTCGATCATGAAGTTTGATGGGGATCCCAGGAAGCTGACTGAGTTTGGGAATCATTGTAAGATCCAGTTTTGTTTTCGCACAGCCCATTTTTCTCACGATAAAGCCAAGATAGGGTATATTTTGAACAACTTGGTGAGGAATGTCCTGGCTTGGTCAACACCTTATGTATCCACTAACAGTCATACCTTGGATTATTTTCAGGAATTCGAAAAGGCTTTTTTAGGGGCCTTTCAATCTCCCAATTTAACATACAGAGCACAAAACCAACTTATGGACATAAAATAGGGTTCACAGGATCTGGTCTTGTACATCAGTCTGTTCTGCCAGTTAGCCACTGAGGCCCAATGGCTCAAAATAACTCAGTGAACACTATTTCGACTGGGACAAAGAGAAGAATTAAAAGATGAGTTGGTTCATCATGGTGAACCTCAAGACCTTAATGCTCTGATAGACTTAGTGCTCCCGATTGGTGACAACTTGTTAGAAAAAAGGGGCGAAAGAAGGCGGGCGGTAGCCAATCCTGCACCCCCTATAGCTGTTCAATCCAGTCCTAGGGAGACCCCTGAAGGACAAGGTGAACCCATGCAGCAAGGGACAATACATGGTCCTCTCACTGAGGAGAATAGACGTAGGAGAACCAATCGTTTGTGTTTATACTGTGGCATTTCAGGATATTTCTTGTTCCTGACCGATATGTCCTTAGAGACCATCAGAAAACAAGTAGTCCTGCTGTCTGAAGAAAAGAAAACAGCAGGCCTGTTATGTTCACCTACTCCTCCCAATCCTTCTCGAAGCCTAACGTGTGTTGGTTCTGGACGTTCGTCTATTCAACCCTATCACACAACAAGATATTTCTACGGTGGCCCTATTGGATTCAGGTGCTTTGGGACATTCCATCAGCGGGGCATTTGCTGCAAATCATGGCATATACCTGGTCCAGAGGAATGCGCTGACTGCAGTGGCTCTAACAGATTGTACTCAAACTTCTTCTGGTCCTGTTACCCATCATTCCATTCCCCTTCACCTATGCATCAGTCAGCATTGTGAACAACTTGCTTTTGATGTTCTACAAACACTGTCCCATCTTGTGGTGTTGGGCCTCTCCTGGCTCACCTACCATAACCCCTTCATTAATTGGGCGAATCAAACTTTGATCTTGAACCTTATAAATTGCTTACAGAAGGGATACATTGTGCCCTCAATTTCCCTGGCGATAGCTCCCCTAGTTTTCGTACCTAAGAAGGAGGGCATATTACAATCCTGTGTGGATTATTGGGAATTGAACGCCATTGCTAAGAAAGACTGATATGCGCTCCCTCTTATCTGCGACATTCTAGAATCTCTGAAAGGTGCTCATTTATTCACCAAGTTGTACTTAGGCAGGGCGTGCCACCTGGTACATGTCAAAGAGGGTGATGAGTGGAAGATGGCTTTCAAGATATCCCAAGGACACTACGAGTAGAGGCTTATGCCCTTTGGACTATGCAATGCCCCAGCGATATTTCAGCAATTTATGGATGCCATGTTCGCTGACCTCATTGGATTAATCATGTGGGTATATCTCAATAACATCTTCATTTTCTCAGCTACTCTGGAGGAACATCAGCGACATGTGAGGCAAGTGCTACACCGTCTTGCCGCTAACCATCTAAATGCCAAACCCACTAAGTATGTCTTCCATGAGGAAAAAATTGATGACACCTAGATACAAGCCATCAAAAATTGGCAATGCCCCAACAATCGGAAAGCCGTTCAACGGTTTCTGGGTTTTGTCAATTATTACCATGAGTTGATTGACGAATTCGCCCATTTAACCTTAGATATCACCCGGTTGTTGAAAGCCAAACAACCATTCTATTTGGACACGGCTGCTAAAATAGCATTCCAAAGGATCAAAAAGGCCTTTATGATTGCACCTATTCTTTGCCATCCGGCCAATTCTGCACCTTTTTTCATAGAGGCTGATGCTTCAGACAAAGCATTGGGATGGTATGCATTATTACAATCCGATCCCAAAACGCCTGTGGAACATTCTGTTGCCTAATATTTGCATAAATTAAGGCCTAGTGAATCTAATTGCACAGTTATTGAGTAGGAACTTTTGGCCATTAAAGAAGCCTTCGAATAATGGAGACATCATGTTCAGGGAGCCAAGCACAAGGTAATAGTACGGACTAATCAGCATACCTTAGAATCTTTACTGTGTCGCAACAGTCGACAGGTTCGTTGGGCCTTTTTCTTTGCTCAGTATGATTTCAGCATCACCCATATTACAGGGACTTCTAATACACGTGCAGTTGCTATATAGAGGTCTCTGGCTTCGCATTCCATGCCAGATGGCTATCCTGCCACTCTACTCCTTAAAATACATTTTATTGGGATAATACAGTCCTTTCTAGACCATGTACTTGTTGCCACATCTTCAGATCCCATGGTGACTCGAGAAACCACTATAAAGGAAGGGTTGTTTCTTACCAATCGGCTGCACATACCAACCTCTCATTTACAGAATCCACTCAGGAATTGGTAACTTGTGACTTTTGGTGGCCGAATTTACATCACCACCTGGTCTCCTATGTCACTTCTTGTCATGTCTGTGCTCAAATCAAGACATCCAGACAAAGACCAGTGGGCCTTCTGCAACCTCTTGGAATACCACCCAGACCATGGCACACTATTGCCGTGGACTTTATCATTGAACTACCCAGTTCCAATGGTTTTCCCTGTATTATGTTGGTGGTTGACTGTTTTTCCTATGACAGGACTCCCTACCGCTGCACTGATGGCCAGAACATTCCTACACAAAATGTATAATTTACATGGTTTGCCCAGGAAGACAATTTCGGATCGTGGTTCACAATTTATCGCTCGTTTTTGGTCCTAGTTGTGCAAACATCTAAATATCATATGAGGACTCCGTTCTGGATACTACCCCCAGACCAACGGCCAGACTGAAAGGACCAACCGGATGCTGGAGCAGTACCTTCATTGCTACACCAGCGCTACACAGGACAGTTGGACACTGCTGAGATCGCCTACGACAATGCATGGCATTCTTCCATTAGCCAATCTCCGTTTTATGTCACCTATGGCCAACATCCCAAAACAGTACCCATTGAAATTGTCCTGGCTAGTCTGGTTCCCTCTGCGGATAGCATGATTCACCAAACCCAACAGGTACACCAACTCACAGAGTCATTACGGGTCCGTCGGTAACCGCGCCGGTGCTATCGGCGGGTTGCTGCTGGACCCGTAAATATTTACTGGTGCCTGACTTCCCAGTGCCACCGGGAGATTACAACCCCAGCGGGCCTGAAAGTCAGGCACCGGTAAAATTTTGTTAACGGTGCTTCCGCGATGGGTCTGACTACTGTGGCTGCTGTGCCCGGCAGGGTCAGACATGCCGAGAATGGTGGCTATGGCAGGCAGATCTGCAATATGCCGGCCCCGAAACAGCAGTGCTGGTAAGCTTACCAGCACTCTTGTTTCCGGACAGGCAGGGTCAGAATGAGGCCCATTGCTTCTTGCATACAGGAATGCTTCAAACTACATGCAGACAGACATCATCATCCTGAACCCATTCATCAGATCGGTGATCGGGTATGGCTATCATCCAAAAACCTTCCTCAATGTAATCTACCAACCAAGCTTGCTCCGAGGTTCCTAGGTCCTTTTCCTGTGCTCCGTAAGATCCCACCAATGGCCTACCAGCTTCGTTACCTGTCAGTTGGCATGTGTATCCTGTCTTTCACATGTTCCTGTTGAAATCCTATGCACCGGCCCTGTAAGGACGATCTCCATCTCGTCCAGCCCATGTGGACGTTGAGGTACACCCTCAATTCGAGGTCTATTCCATTTGTGTTTCCGGTTTTTCACAGGGGACTGATGCTTCCATTTGACCGTACCTGGGAACCCACTTTGAATGTTCATGTCCTGCTCTGTACTTGCCTTCCTGGACCGTTCTGGTCCATTTCTTTTCATTAGTGGCCCAGTACTTTTCTCCTTGTTTTCCCTTCTGGAGGCTCTGCCTTGTCTCTGCTGATTCCTTCATCTGCCCGGGGTGGATCCCTTTGGGTATTCTTACGGTGAACATCCACCTTCCGGTTCAGTGGTGCCCACTGCCTCCTCATCACGTTAATACTGGGAGGCCAGCCCGTGGTGTGGGGGGACTGGTCCCCAACCTTGCCTGAGTTTTACAACTACTTGGAACGGAAGCGGTTTGGGTTCTCTATCCACACTAACCACAAGAAGAACCCTGGACATCAGATGAACCAGTGCCCCCAAGGAGAGCACCCCTGCCGTGCGCTCCAGTTACCAAACAGCCGGTAAGCCTCGACCGAGTGACAAAGCAATTGACAGTAATACCATAGACCAGTGCATAACCGCACAGTATTTCCTCCACCTTACAGCCCAAAATCGGCCAATTCAGCATAATTACTGCCGCCAGTAATACTGCCGAAATCCCCCATGAAGTCCTATGCACTCCAATTAATGAGGACTAACACCACCTGTAATCCAGTGGTAATACTGCTGGATTAAGTGCCAGTAACAGAAGTATAGTTTGGTGGTATCTCAGCGCATTTACCGCTGAGATACCACAAACCTCTTAATGAGGCCCAGTGTCTCCCTGCTAAGAGTCTGGAGGCATTATCTTTGCTCATCTGAATGCCACCTCCTACAGGTGAGGGCTAGAAGGGGTGTCTTGGCTTTTGGTCTTTGTCAAGGTAATGCTACTTAAGCTTCCCAAGTCCTCCGCAACCAACCATCTTGAAATTAACTCCCTCCTATCTGACCAATCGCTCTACTCGCTCCATAACCAGCCTACTCGCTCTGAAGGCAACTCTCTTGTTCCTTTCTTTCTCTCTACTTTGCTCTCCTTCTCAGACATCTCCATTAACTTCTCTCCCATTGATCACACCATTGTTTACTTAAACATCTTGGTCCATCCACCTTCTTCTCTGCCTCTCCCCTCCTCAATGACCAAGAGGAAATTCAAGAAAGACTCTATTGCCCCTTACCTTGATGATGTGAGGACCTCTCTCTTGCCGCCCCTTTTCACGCTTCAATCATTGACCATTTTTTCCCGATTTTTACTATTCACTTATGACTCCCTTTGACCAACACTATTCTGCATGCACATTCACATCTCCCTATCCCTGCCCTCAGGTCTGCATCGCTTCAAAGATCCTACCCTAAATACAAGCATACGTCTTGACATACGGTACAGGAAAAAATCATGGACCCCCCCTACTATTAAACAATACTCCTGGTTCTCTTTGCCAAAGCCTCCAACGTCACAAACCTAATCTCCTCCCTCTGCAATCACACCTGCAAACTTTCATCTACCCTCCCATCTTTAATCACACCTCCCAAGCCGATACACCTCGGCTTCTCAGTCCCTGCTCATGTCTTTTCTCACTTCATTTACTGTAAAATCTCTAAAATGTGTGACTCTAGCAGCCCTTATATCTCTGAGATATTTAACATCTCTCTCTCTCTCTCTCTCTCTCTCTCTCTCTCTCTCTCTCTCTCTTTCTCTCTCTTTCGCTCTCTCTCTGCTGGGATCTTACCTGCTTCCTTCAACAGCCCTTCCCCATTTGAAGAAACCATCTGCTGAACCAAATGTCCAAGCAAATTATAGCCCAGTTTCCCTCCTCCTCTGTAGTTCAAAGGTCATTGAGTAGGTGGACTTCAACCGGATCACTAATACTTTGAGGATAATGTCCTTGGAGATCCACTTCAATCTGACTTCCATAGTAAACACCAGGAAAGCACCCCAAAAGTCTAACCTTTTCAAATAAAATTGTTTCTTTTTTAAGACCTTGTTCCAATTATTTCAACATGTATATGCATTAGCTAATTTTATAAGCTTTGCATGAATCAACTTTTGTCCCTGGCATCGGGATTTGATGGGGATCAGTTTTTGCCCATAATTTAGCCTATTTGTTTATGGCTTAATTTGAGGGGAATTGGATATATAAATAGTAAAAACCATATGTTGGATATTTGAAACACTGGTATAGGCACATCAACATTATATTTTTATAGACACGTAAAAGAGTGATGCTTATAAGAATAATGCAATGGTTATGTACCACAAATGGGGACCTATTGTTTACAGCGTCATATTACCACACTTACATTGCTTTTTTAGATCTACTACTGTTTGAAAAGCATGGACTAATATTGATGGATTTATTTAGTTAACCAAATGTTCATATTATGCTATCCTAGAAATCAACATGATAGAATATCATATAATCAATTTCTTCGAAATTGGTAAAATTGTTCTTGGAAAGATGACACTTTCAAACAAGCGCAGGCTAAATAAACAGATATTTCTAGATAGAGGATTTCCAAAGAAAGTGATTATAACCACTATTAAGCATGCATTGTTTTCGATACAGGTGATCTCTTACACAAGAAAGAAAATCATGAGAAAGGGGATAAACTAATTTATGTCCAAACCTCTTTCAAAGTAGTCAACATCAGTATGTAAATTAGTTTGACATCATTGGCCTTTAATAGCCTCACTGAGTTTGTGTATACCTAAACCAATGTTTGCATATAAAAGGGGTTGATACTTGAAAGACCAACACGTAAGGCTGGGTGAAATTGTTTGATTCTGTTCCGACAGCTCTGGGAGCGAAATTTGGCCGATTTAGTTCCGGTTTGCCCCATTCCGCTATTCTCATTCCCACCCCCTTGTTTGGAAAGATTCCACACAATGTTTCCCATGCCGCCATGCAATCCACACATGAAACGAAAAGAGCAGCGCAAAGTTTCTCGTGCAGCTGCGTGAACCTAGTATGAATCAAAACAAAAACTGTGCAAAGTTTCTCAGCCACTGTGTGAACCTAGCACGTATCGACAAAAACTGTGCAAAGTTTCTCAGCCGCTGTGTGACCCTAGCACGTATCGACAAAACCTGTGTGAAGTTTCTCGTGCCGCTGCGCCAAATTAGCATGGATCATAAAAAGGCCCACGTGAAGTTTCTTGTGTCAATGCACAAAATTAGCATGGAAAGGAAAAAAAACTGCACAAAGTTTCTGACTTCACTGTGCGAAACAAGCACGGATGGCAGAACACCCACACAAAGTTTCTCGTGTTGCTGTGAAAACCTAACACAAATTGAAACCCTGCGCAAAGGTTCTCATGGCACTGCGCAAAACTAGTACAGTTCGGAAAAACCCTCATGAAGTGCAAAGTTTCTCATCTCGCTACATGAAACCAACAGGGGAACGAAACACTACATTTTGTGCAAAACGACAGTCAATTTCAGTGGGGGCGGAACTGTAATGCGAATTTGTGGAATGGGCGGAAGCGGATTCCAGTGCAAATTTCTGGAATTTGTGCTTTGAGACAGACCTTTTTTCTCGACCCTATCAACTAGTACATTTGCACAGAAAAAACAATCAGAAAGGCTTACCATCAGTGAATTGTGGAGATTACCCACCTATATTAGGCCATTTACTGTGACGTGCATGCACATATACTGAAAAACAGATGAGCTCACATTCAGTGATGTCCATTGGAACATAACACATTTCCGTGATTGTTGATCATATGCGTTTACCATTAAGGTCATATTGTGATTCCTAATTCAGAAAATTCCAGAATAATGGGATACGGGACAAAACTTTGACAGCTCCACAAATTCGTGCCAATAGTTCAACATTTTATGAAGGACAAGGTAGTACTATACATTATCTGCCCAGATGAAAGAGGAACATCAGCAGAAAGGAGTCTTAAAAAAGAAAGCAGAACAATCTGAAATCCTTAGATGTGGTGTCCCCAAACTGCGGCTCAGTGAATCATTGGATTGGTCCTTATTGATAAATTAAGATTGAACTTCTTCAAATGTAGATATAGACAGAAAGTTTCTCAAATGTTCTTACATTTTTCCCCTGTTTAATGGCAGCACAAAAATATTATGGATTAATATTGTAGACCATACTTATGTTTATATCTAAGTATTTGATTGATTGACCAAAATTGTTGTAATTTATGGTTAGCCACCTGAAAAAAGAATGTTTGCTGTGAAAAAAAATGGCAGCTGTTATGCTATCAAGTGGTGGACGTATTGATATCATTGTGCATATTTGTTAGGACATTGATGTGCATATTAATCAATAATTACTTCTGACTTCATAAGACGTCATTAAACCTTGACATTAGGATTAATGTGCAAATGTTTTTTTTTTTTTAAATGGCACCTGACCTTGGGCCTCATTATAACTCGCCCGGTATGGAAACAACGGTGGGGGTCAAAACTCCCGCAGGCGGAGACGTCAAACCCGCCAGGTCTGACCTGGCGGGTTTAACACCGCCCGCCTGCAGGCGGACAAGCAAACACTGGCGCCATCACGAGATGGTGCCGGTGTTTCCATGATCCCCATCCCCATTGAGTCCTATGGGACTCAATGGGAATGGGGATTAACACCATTCCGCCTCCGGAATTCCTGGGACACCGGGGTTGTAATCACCCGGTAATTCCGGGAGTCACAGAGGCGGAATGGTAATATGAGTCCGGCGGTAACCAGGTGGTTTTACCGCCTCTGTTACCGCCGGACTCGTAATGAGGCCCCATGTGTAATGCAGACACCGTAATTCCATTTCACACATTAGTGCAAGGGCATTAATCCTTCAAAAATGCACAACAGGGTTTCACCATCACTGACTGCATAAGTGTAGTTTAGATGTTATGGCATCATTACACATGTTTGCGCAAGGACTTTAATCTTTTAAAAGCACAATATGGCAGATTACAGCAAAATTATGGTCAAGGAAGAATGAAATCTGTTAGAAGACAACTGCTTTCTAAATGGAAGGATTGGTATGGTATGGTAATGTTTATTTGTATAGAGCCTATACACAGGCAAATGTTTCAAAGTGCTCAAGGAAGGAAGGAACACAGTGAAAAACAGCAGTCGCTCAGAGCCCTTGAATTTCTGAGACGATAACGGTCTGCAGAGGCAGATTAACTGAATATTATACATTTAACAGTTTAGATACAGCAAATAGGCCTGCCAGCGATTCTGTGTTTTTTTCAAGTGCTCATTAAGGGGTGAAGACAAAGGAGGAACAGACAACGATCTTCAGGCAGGGTTGTATACAGATCGTGCAGTGTGGAAGGGTAAAGGAGGGGCGAGGGACCAAGTGCGCCTAGTCAGTAGAGACTGGTGAAGTACGGAGAGAGAAGCTCTCAAGGTTTTGTTACAAGCACAGTGGTGTGTAGGGCCTTACGGCAAGTGCAGAAGGACTGGCAGGGGTGCCTGGGACCTGTGTGACTCTGAGGTACACCAGGTGTCCAGTCAAAAAGCTGTATGGAAGGAAGGAGAGAAGGAAGAGCAGAGAGCTAGGTTAGCAGGGTAGGGTGAGAAAGAGAAGGAAAAGGAGAAGAGGAAGGTCTCGAGGGGTTTCCGGAACTTGAGAATTTCAGGCTCAACATGGAAGGTGGCAGGGAGGCTGTTCCAGAGGGAGGCACTTGCTGAGGAAAGGGATCTCCCGTCAAATCTCTTCTTGGAGAACCGGCTCACTCAAAGAAGGTTGGAGGTAGAAGAGCAGAGGGCTCGAGAGGGACAGTATTTAGGAAGGCATCGTTGAAGGTAAGTAGGTCCCAGACCCCAGAAAACCTTCTGGACAATGCAGAGGGTCTTGAATTTGATCCTTGCAGCCACAGGGAGCCAGTGAAGCGACTTCAGCGCCAGAGAGATGCGGTCCCTGGTCCTGAGGACAAGGATAAGTCTTGCGGTTCTGTTCTGGATGAGTTGAAGGGGGCGCAGGGGGGAAGCAGGGAGGTTGAGGAAGAGGCTATTGCAGATGTTTAGCCTGGAAAAAACTAGGGCTCTGGAGACAGTGAGCCACTGAGGGATAGTAAGAAAAGGTAGCGTGCCTCTAAGGAGGTGTAGTTGATAGTTAGACTTTTTTGAAATGTCAGAAATGTGAGAGAAGAAGGAAAGAGTGGAGTCGGAGATGACCCCAAGGTTTTTGGCCTCAAAGGTGGGAGTAGGTGCAGGGCCAAGGGGAGCCAGCCAGAGTGAAAGGGGGAAAGCATGAGCAGGTGTCCCAATGCAAACAATCTCAGTTTTACTGGCATTGAGATAAAGGTTGTTTGCACAACACCATGACTGAATAGCGGACAGGCAGTCAGGTACGAGTGAGGAGGAGGAGGTGGCTGAGGGTAGCCTTAAGGATAGCTGCGTGTTATCCACATAACACTGGAAATTAGAGGTGAAAGTGGCAATCACGCGTGTCAGGGCAGCCATGTAGACGTGGTAGAACCAGGGGGATAGGTTATAACCCTGGGGAATGCCGCAGGTTGAGAGGGTGATGGTGGAGAGAAAGGCACCAAGTTCGACATGGGATGGGCGGTCGGAGAGAAAAGAGGTTAACCAAGCCAGAGCCTGTGATTCCCAAGGTGTCACGAAGCCGCGAGATCAGGATGTTGTGGTTAACCGTGTCAAACGCAGTGGAGAGATCAAGGAGAATGAGCACAGAGGGAGTAACGTTAGTGTCAAGATTTGAGAGCAGGTCTTCACAGGTGTTCAGAAGAGAGGTTTCCGTGCCTCTGGATGCTCTAAAGCCAGACTGATGGTCGTGGAAACAGCAGATCGATTCTGTGTGGAGGTTTAGCTGAGAGATAACCAGCTTCTCCAGGAGATTGTCCAGGAAAGGAGTGATAGAGATAAGGCGGTAGTTTGACGGAAAGGAAGTGTCATCAGAGGGTTTCTTGAGAAGAGAGTGCACAAGGGCGTGCTTGAGAGCAGTTGGAAAAACACCAGTGGAAAAGGAGATGTTTCAAAGGCCTGCCAATGCTGGTGCGATAGTTAATCATTTCTAAGGTTAATCAATCTACCATTAGTTGGGTCTGAGTAGAGTAAGTTCATAATCCATTTCAAGATAGCTGCTTCTCTAATAAGAAATATACATTTAAAATGGTATCACTACATAAAGTGGTCCCTCTGTTAATTTAATACAGAGTAACATTTGTTTATGCTATGCAGTACTGACTTCAAGCCCACTTCACAAACTCAATTGTAGCCATGTATGAGATTACATGTCAAGATAGAGCTTTTCTTAATATGATCACATGCTGTTTTTGTTACTAACACAAGATCCGTGTGTGGCCTATGCAAAACCTGTTTATTCCAAGCAATGGAAATCTGGTTGTCCTGATAAAATGTGTTCCCTAGGATGTAAATTATTTTAATATATAGTTTTATGTGTGTTTGTTTGTCTGCTATAGTAATTGAGCAGAAGAACTAGAGGGCACCAAAGAGTTCTCAAAGGGATAACCTTTTTACGAGGCATCTAATGGTATGGTTGAAAGTTGCTGAAGTGTCACTCCTGGTGGAAAATCTACAACTAATACATATTTTGCTTTCTTTAAAGTTGAGTACCTGGTGGATAAACTTGTATTTTTTGTAGAGTGATATAATAACTGGATGTAAATTTTAGACACTGAATTTATGAAGGGGTCATGAAGAAGGCAGGGTCGAGAATGCAGGGGGACCACTGCAGCTGAATCCTGGTAGCCAAGATAGAGTTTTTCCATATGCCTCAAATGAAATTTCCTCTAGATGTTTGTATAGAGTACAACACATGTTAAGTAGGCTTTTTATATACATTATTGCATGATGGTGGTGTATGTAAATTGTAGAGTATCTTTTAAGAAGGATTTTGAAGTTCTATACTTGAGTTGCGTTACATTTTTGGTGGGCATTGGCCTATTCTCTATTTGTCTGTGAAATAAGATATTTTTGATTGAATTGCAATTTACATTTTCACTAAAATATTATTGCTAATAATTCTGTGTAAAGGGAATCAATTTCATGGCATGCTTTAAAACATATTTGTTGCATATTCATTATGAAATAAAATAATTGGAATAATGTCTTCACAAAGAATCTCTGTTTTGTTTCAAACTGTTAGCCTCTTGTGGTGTTGTGTCTGATGGTATATAATGCAGCCTGTTTTCCTAGTAGAGGCTTGTTTTAAGTAACCCTATTTTCCATAGTAAACACTCCATGTTCCCAACTTCCTCTCTGATGCTCATCAATCCAAACTCTCTTCTAAGCGCATTCTTTTGAACCCCTCTGTTGTTTTCACCATCGTTGACCACTCCTCCTCTCTCCTCCTTATGCTCCAGCACCTTGGATTTTGAAAATCTGCTCTCATCTTTATTGCCATCATTCCAGAAGTTCCTTCCTTTAAAATCCCCTGAAACTCGCAAACCTCTGATCCCACCCCTCTCCCAGCTGGCATCCCCCAAGGATCAGTCCTTGGTCCTCTGCTCTTTACACTCTATACCTCTGCCCTAGGAAGACTTGTCTTAGTCTTTGACTTTCACTATCATCTCTTTGCTGATGGCACTAAAATCTTTTATCCTTTCCCTCTACCTCAGGCATCTCAGAATGGATTACCAACTGTCAGTGCATCACTCTCTGCTGCTTTATGCTGAATTCTTCAAGATCAGAAGTTATTTTTATCCTGGGCTCTTATTCCATCCCTCTCCTGTTCCCTTTCCTATCTCCTTTCCACCTGACCTTCTTGCTCCCCTCACCCAAGGCATGCTACTTTGTGGTCCTCTTAGACAGCAACATGTGAATGCAACAGTTCATCAACACTTAGGGGCTCTCTGCTTGTATTAAACTTCTCAAGATTCAGTAAATGAGCCCATTTATCACTCAACACGCTATAAAAATTCTAATCTCCACCCTTGTTCTTAGCAAACTCGACTAGTACACATGCCTAATGATTGACCCTCTTTTCTGCTCCTTCCTCCCATCAAGCAATGTCCACAACTTTGCTACCTGCTGTGGGGTACATTTACCAGCCCAGCAGAATTTCCCTGCACCATCAAACTGCATCTTCAGCAGTTACAAGAATAATGGCTGTGCTGGGTCTGCTGAGCACATATTCCCCTGCATCACTAAAACTGTGTTTTAGCAGTTGGAAAAATAATGGCTGCGCTGGCTCTGCTGAGCACATATGGGGCGAGATGGAACATAGAACACCCCGCGAATGGCTGCATTTATTTTCTTCATGTACAAGGAAAAAGGAATACAAAGGCAGCCTGTCTCAGTGCTGTTATGCTGCCAGTTCAAGACTTCCAACTGAAAGAGAAAATGTTCTGTGTTTAAAATGACTTTGCACTGGTGCTATTCCATTCTTCAACATTACATTTTTTGGTTCCAGTAAAACACATCCATGCCCATCTATCTTCAGGATCAATACCATAAAAGGAGGGCCATTCCTCCTTGAAAGGCATTGTGTGTCAAGTAACATCTGTGAAAGAGCAGAGAATTTTATTTCAGCAGTGCAACAAATTAACACATGCAAAACTCTTTACATGAAGCTCTCTCCCTCCCTTGTCTTATGTCGGTTTCAAAGAACCCTTTTCTTGAACAGATTCCTGTGTATTAGAAATTGACCAGTTTTTTGAAAATGTTCAGAATGAAGATGCAAGGGAAATCACATTTGTAAATGACCAGGGAAAGTAAAATGAACCTGTGTTGCATTGATCTACAAAGCAATGAGTTGATATTGTACAAGCTAAATGGAAATAATACTGTAACATGCCCAGAAACAAAACTATATATGTTGGGAAGAAAAGCTGCCAAAATATGGGTACATTTTATTTTTCCCCACAAAAAGAACTTCAACATCCTGGCTAGGCCCAAGAATTGTTGTCAAACCAGTTTTGTAAAGCAGGCACTTCTAATGTACCAGCCCCATGGGAAAGGAAGTTCCTTTACCACATGAAAGGCCCAGAGTTATGGGAGGTGGCAACCTCGTCAGACTTAGCTGCATTGCTGCATCATGGGACAATGGACAGTCATGTCACTGAAGTGTGAATTCCTTTGACACCTCTCCTCAGCTTCAACTGCCTAGGATCAAAGGGGAGTCATAGCAACCTCTGGGTACAGCTGACCAGAGCAAGATATTTGGCTGGGGGGTTGAAAAGACTGCCCACTTTTGGGAACAAGGCCAGCCCATGTGATTGAAAAGACTCTTCATATAAAGACATTTATTTCAGTAATCTAAAGAAGCAGTAATGTAAAATGTTGACAGCTTGAATGTAATTTTGCCGTCATGAAAATAAGAAAATGTGGATCTTCCTAGCATGTGGGGGACGCAAATGGCATTCAAGTGACATTTCTGGGGAAAGCGTACATTGTACAGTTATGAAACTTAAATACAAATATGTCCGACATTGATAAGCTTCTGTGTATCCATTTGCAGATTTTTAGGGGAAATAGTTTCCATAGAAATGACTAAAGCTTGCCAGAAGGACAACAGCATCGTACAAACTTGGGGTTTGGAATAGGATACTCCCTGTGAAATATGGTTTTTGCCTCTAATTTTTATAAGGGTGACGTTTATAAATATAAGGGTTTTGTTTCATAACTGATTTTGGCAAAAGTAACTGTGGTATAATAAAGCACCGCATAAAAACACCCACAGTAAAACTGAGTCACTTCCTTCAGTCCAATCTGCTTACAGGGAGGCAGCGACATTTACAGCCTGACCTATCCAATTTTAGCGGTATGTCTATCTTAGTTCTGCTCACATAGTAAAAATGTCCTCTGATGTCATCCGGCCTATATAAGGAGGAGACATTCAAAAGTCAGGGCATTAAAAAAAAATCAAACCCGCAATGTCCAAAGATCTAGACATTCCACATTCACCTTGCAAGATTCCAGATTCCAGTGCCAGGCCAGGGGTAGCTGATCCAGATCCATGCAGTACCTCCTATCCAGGCAGAAGAACCATCCAGAACTAAACCCTACAATAATCCCAATAATTCAGAGAGAAAGGCGGACAGGCTGCTTACTCCTTTTGGGATTATCCAGTGACCAGACCTGCTTTGCCGAGCTGATGCACCCCGCTGTCCACTGTGACCAGGCCCCGGTTGTCTCACTGTGTCCCTAGAGGAGAGCTGCCGCTGCACAGTGACCAGATCCCTGTCTCGCTGTCCAGAGAACCGGCTGGCTGTCCTAACTACCCCATACAAGTGTTCTTTGTGAGTATCACCCTTCCCCAGTAACCAACAAGCTGCACCCATTGCTTTGTTACCTTGTATTATGTCCAAACTCAGACAAATCCTATAGACCCAAGTAAATTCTTAAATTGTCAGAATCCACTTTGTAGTGTGTCCTTAGGAAAATCTGTGTAAATCTCCATGTGTTAGCGCAATTTTTTCCAAATAATTTCAGTCCGTGGTATGCGTCCTTAGTACTATTTGAAATAAATAAATTAATTCCCATACAAAGAGGCACACATCGTGAATGGCTTAACATTGCAAATGAACCTTCTTGCGGGTAGTGTCCTTCTTTAATAACCTAGCCACTAAAAAATAGTCTCAGTAGAACCTGTCATTTTCTTCTTAAAACCAATTTTTCATGCTTAACTGCTTTCATTATAAAATCCGATTTACTTTTCCTACAAATAATCCCATACTGTCCACATCCAGGGTCACCCTTTCACTTTTGTATCATACCTGTTATGTGCCTTTGTACCTTAGCATTAAAAACGACTTCCGATTTTGATTGTTTAGCTCATTTCTGAAGTTGTTTGCCTATTTTAAACCCGTGAAACAAAGCAATTGCAATTTTGCCACTTTTGATTCTTGCTGCACTGTTTTTTCCTTCCAAAGGTGATTTTCTAAACTGTATGCCCGTTGTTAGTACATCGCCTTGTAGCTTGTACATTTTCTTATCTCTATAGTACAGCCACACCAATTCTTGTCTTGTTCATTCAACTACACATGTAAAATAACTATTCCGTAATTCCAAATTCCATTTTGCTAATTTTTCAAGAGAGCTTAATCCGATTTTGGCCTCCCATTCAAGGGTGGTAGGTTGGATTTTCATTCTGATTTTTGCCTCATATACCTGACTCCTTGCTACTCCTCTCCACCCACAAAAAATTTGGTTAACAGGGGTTTGAGGGAGTGTTGCAGGGGGAATGCCTAACTGTGGTGCCATTTAAAGCACTACCCAAAAAGTAATCTTGCTTTCATTCACTTGTGCATTGTGTATGTGATGTTAGAAGGTTAAACTAAGTGTATCCTATCATTTTACTGTGTAATTATCGCCACACTGGTGATTCAGCACTATATTAAATGAGTTTGATTTTTATTCAAAATTAAAAATAAATATTTCATTATTACACATCGGCCTGGTTCATGGTCCATTGCGACACATGGGGTACTTTAAGGGGGGTGTGAGACGGGTTGGCTGCCTTCTCAAAAATTGAATCTAATTGTAATTAACTTAAAAACATTTTAATTGTGCGCTGCATCCCTGGCCAGTAGAGAGAGTCCTGGTCTGGAGTGTGCCGCATCTTTAAAATCCTTAACACTGCACTCTGTAGAACGTACCAAGATCATCCCCACTTCTATCTACCAACACCATGCTGGGTGGCTATTCATGCACAACCGCTCCCTTTTCCAGTTTCTTCTTTCTGACTATGCAGCTATGAATGGTCATGCTCCTCAGTGCCTGTCGGACAGTATAAATGCCTACTCGCCATCTCATTTCCTTTGCTTCTCCTTTGCACTCAACTTCACTGTTCTATGCCCTCGGTGCCTTCTCTCGCTTCTAATCTTTCTCCATACTGTCTCCACCCCATTGAAATCCACTGCCATCATAAACAAAGTCAGACCAACTGGGGATCTCTTCAAAACTCCCCTTCACTAACTTGCCAAAGACAGAGCTCCCCTTCCCTCTCATCCATCCTCCCTACCCGACCACACAATCGCTCCAGTGAAAGGTAATAATGAAATACAGTTCTCTTATTTAGTTTGAAGCACTTGCCTCTGTAGGTCAATCTTAACTGTGTAAGTCACTTGTATATGATTTTGTTTTTGTCCCTGATATATGCCTCACTTTGTTCACACAATCAACAACGGACTCATCACTTATTCTCAATGTTGTGGTATTGCACAGTATCTCAGCCGTATGTAAAAGTGTTGTAAGTCATTTCTGATTGAAATTGATATTCCTTTTCTTGAAATAAATACAAATACAATACATTGCAGCTCAGTACTAGTGGTTACACATGGAGTGAATCGTGTTAATTCACCATGGGTGGCTATCCTGCTCCATTTAGCGATGCTGCAACATCTTGGGTGTCACCTATACTGGAATAATCAATTCTCAGTATATACTTTTAGAATATATCTGCCTGTCTATCCATTGTAAGGGTGTGGAAGGAGGAGACTGTGGCATGATTGTTTCCAAAGACATTTATTCCTGAGCTAAATAATGGAAAACCCCTACCTAGTCCTATTACTAAGAGGGGTTTCCTTGCCCTAAGATCCACCAATCAGTGTCAAAACCTATTTCCTTCCCTTACACTTACAACTAAAATAAAAAGTTGGTGAGTCTACTTAATTACTCCCTTCTTCTGTTTGTTGGACCACCATGCCAGTGGTCTGGAGAGACTATTTCCAGAGGAAATGACGCCCTGCCCCAGGTTGCATTTCCTTTCAGAGGCAGCACACAAAGTTCCAGATTGAAAATGTCTAATTTCATAAATAAAAGAAAGTTCCAAATCCAAACTTTAGTGCCAAGAGAATGACTCCCTTCCCTTGGTCTTTCTCAGTCTTCTCACAATGTTCGCGAACAGCAGGAGGGATAATTCCCTTCCCCTGGCCTTTCTCAGACTTCTCACAATGTTCACAAACACCAGTGGGAATGACTCCCTTCCCCTGGCCTTTTCTGAGGCTTCTCACAATGGCAAAAGAATGACTCCCTTCCCTCGGCTTTTATCACAATGTTTACAATGTTCACAAGCACCAGGGGGAATAACTTCCTTACACTGGCCTTTATTAGGTTTTTACAATGTTCATGAACAACAGGGGTATTGACTCCCTTCCACTGGCCTTTCTCAGGGGTTTGTCACACAGCCCAGCTGGCTCACTATGACAATGACTTAGGTTACGCTTCGTAAGAGTGTGCAGTTCCGAGACTTGGGAGCTTCTCTTCTCTTGATGCCGCATACCTGGTTCACTATCCTGCCAGGTACCGTGACTATGAAGATGACTTTGGAGGCAGTTTGTTATTAGGTGTGGGTCCCAGACCCTTTCGTTGTGACTATTCGGCCTTTTGTGGTTCCCACCAACCATCCTGGGTACCCAGACCTCTCCAGGGTTCTTACCGGCGCCCTCTGTTGTCCATTGGCTTCTCCTTCCCCTAAGGCTTCTCATGGTCTCTCCAGGGGCAACAGACTTGCAACATTCTCCTGTTCTTGGGCTGAGGGTTTCCAGATCTCCTAGCTCACCGGTTCTCTCTCAGTTGGTTGGTTACCCTGGTCTGTTGCCTCCTTCTTTGGTCCAACCACGTTGGATCTGTCTGAGACAGCTCTGCCAGCAGCCAAGTCTCTCAGTCTCTGCTCTCGCCGCGTCTCTGTTCCTCGATTTAATTTTGAGTTTTCCAGTCCCTCCAGGAAGGGTCTGACAACCCGTGAAGTCCTTTTTCCCTTTTTATCTTCGGGTTGGACTTGCTAGTTCCGAGTTGTCTACGCCACACATGTTGGTTCCGCAAGGCACTCTGCATTTCTCTGCGCCTCTTTCTCATCTCAGTATTGATGTTCTCATCCTAACCTTGGTAACTTGTGCTGTTCTTCCTCCCAGTTTCTGTATATGACTAACATAGGTAGTCCCTACTCTTCCCAGTACTTTTTACGGAGGTCAGATCATCTACCCTACAGCGATACATGGAGGTTAGTGGGGTTATGAGCCCCTGTATAGGGTGGGAGGATGAGGGAGCTGGGGATATGCTTTGGGCATACTAAGTTCTTTCCCGACAGTCTTCCCTAGTCCCAGGGGGTATCCCTCCCCATAAGATCCACCTGGTGTGTACCATGCCGAGGGGGACTATCGGGTAGCGGCCTAACCTCCCTTCCCTCATGGGAAGGGCCTCCCTCTAGGGGTGAAGGGACGACATCTGCGGATGCATCACACCATTTAAGCGGTGTGTTACCCAAGGGCTTGGGCATTACAAAAATGCTATAAACAACTAAATACATGTATATGTTGTATGTTTTGTAGAGCACACTGTCTCCCCTGGGCTGTGGTATCATACAATATATTAACCAGTTGCATCTATTTCACCCATGATGATGGCCCAGTTTAAGAAGACATACTTTTTGGTCTAGAGGAAAATAACTAATGTGCACCATAAATAATTGGACTAATAAAATTATGCCGTTGCAAGAGGTTTCATGAGCACTGGGGCCGCATAAAGTAAAAGGGTTTCCTCGCCCTAACTCTACTGTTACAGTATGGTAAGTCCCTCAATGAGGATATCCGATCAATTTGTAATTCTGGACTTGCAAGAATAGAGTCAAGGTTTAAAACAGGCCATTAGGGACCGCTCTCATTTCCAGCCATTCTTGAGCTGCCAAGTAAGAGGTAAACATCTGCAGCAGATGGGATCACGCAGCCAGGCTCGGGGCCTCAGGCTAAATTCTGCGTCCAAAACAATAAAACATGGCGGCCAGCCAACAGGCCTAATCCGGGCCTGCAACACACTATAATCACAGTTGCATGAAAGATAATTGTTCACCATCTTGCCTCCAGTGTTTTTGCAGAAGTGACTTGCTGTTGATGAACGGGCTAACCGTGCAGTGACAGGAAATGGTGTCTTTAGTTAAAGACCTTATTCGGTAGTGTTCAGAAGATGCAGTGGAAGTCGCAATAGCAGGGGTCGCCAAACGTGATCCTCGCTCGAAACAGCCACTCCAAGTTTTCAGAATACACACATCAAAGAAATTAGAATGCAGTGAATCTGAATGGGATTTATTGACATAGTCGGGATTACCCGGAAAGTCTGGTGTGATCCTTGCTCTCCAGGACCTGACCTGAAGAGACTGGCGCATAGGTTTGAGTTTTCAGTTATGCATGCTTGATTTCTGTGGTGTAGCTCCAGTTGATGAAGCATGTACATGTAGGGGTACATTGACTCCCTATTTAAGGTTGGTGCTGGTTTCCAACTCCGCTTGTGCATGTCCTGTTGAAAAAATGCAAAATAGAGACCTTGGGATCATATTCTAAAATCCCCCAAAATGACACAGAGGGGACTGCTTCATTTGCAGAAAGGTGCATGCAGGTGACCCTCCACGTGATATTCATAATTTGGCACTTCAGTGTGCAAAAGGAAGGTGTAAAGTGGCGGGGAAATGAGCTTTATGCCAACATTTTGCACTAGGCAATGCAGGCCACTTACACATGGCAGGTGCCGTTTGCCACTAAGTGACCTGGTTTTGCATTCTTGGAGTATAAGCATAGGGGTGAGTTACATTTCAATCATTTTTGGGAGACCTGTTAATTACCTGGAGCTTCATAGAGAGAATGGTAATCAAGTAAGTTCCTTGATTCTACTGGTGAAGGTGCACCTGTGGACATTCTGAAGAAAGAATTACCCTCCTTTGGTAACCATGTGCTCAGCCTCAGTAAAAATATAATGAATGCTTAACAGAAAACAAGCATATGAGTTTCATCATGCTAAGAAACTCCAATTTTGACACTTTGGTAATTTTGTTTAGGAATTTGTTTTGAGACCACTGAAGTGGTGAACCAGCGCATTAGAAAAAAAAGTATAGTAGATGGAGAAGTTATCCCAGTCTGGATAAGGGCGCTTGTTTAAAACTTGAGCATCTAAATTTACGAGGACAGTGGTAGAGACGAAACAGAGGTGGCCAACTCCACTAAAAGTCTCTGTAGATTTTTAGATGGCCAGAGATCTCCTTGTAGTAAGATCAGCACAACATTGTTTACACAAGAATGGTGCAACAACATGCAATCATTCTTCATAAACAAAATTGAAACCATACGAAAGATCATAGCTGATTCTATCCTTAACTCGAAATCGCCAGAGACTATGAACGCAGCCTGAATCCCTGAGGAACCGCTCCTGCATTAGATCATTTTGTCTTTAAGGCTTTATCACACATGTAGACAAGAGATAAAATTCTTAGATTAACGCCTACTATCTATTCAGGAGATCTCTGTCAAGCTTGTATTATGAGGGAATCTGTTGACTTACTCTCTGAGATAGCGTCACATATCATCAACACCTCTTATGAGCAGGTATTTATTCCAGTCTTTCTAAAAGATCTCCGACTACAGCCATCTTAAAAAAAAAAACAATGGTGGATCAAGAAACGTTCATGAACTACAGAACAATTACGAAAGCTCCTTTTCTTTCTAGATAAGGCATCTAAGCTCCAACTCCATGAACATTTGGAATAATGCAATCTTCTTGGAGATAGATAATGAGGTTTTAGCCTGGAAAGCAGCACATCGCTTGCTCTTATTGATGTGAAGCGCACTCTCCTTCAGATCTCAGATGGTAGTGACACTGGGATGTTAAATGCTGCTGGATCATTCTGCAGCATTTGATCCCCCGGGCCAATCCATATTATTGAAATGCCTAAGAAATGTTGGTGCAGTATCTAATAAAGCCTGTGCCTAGTTTGAAACCTTTCTTACAAGCAGGTCTACGAGGGTAGAAATAAAATATTTTCATTCCTATGCAGAGCTATTGTCATGTGGAGTTCATCCGGCCATGTGTCTGTTACCGCCATTGTTTAATATTTATATCAAGTCCATCGGGTATAATGTTTCAAAATTGTGCTCATGATATTCAGATCATGTTCCATTTTAAAGGATCTTTTGGAGATAATCTCTGTTTCATTCAAAAGACATTTCAGAAAATCTCTGATTGGATGACAACCAACTGGCTAGCAATTAATCAAGTTAAAACAGAACTCCAGCTGAGTAGAATAGGAGTGTAGGAAATAGTTTCTCCTCATGAAATTGTTCTATGGGACAGCTCTAGATAAGGTTGAATTATTAGGAATGCAGCTGGATGCATCCCTTTCTATACAAGGACATATCAGTAATGTTGTAAGAGCTTCACATTTCCATCTCAGGATTCTAAGACAATTAAGAGCACTTTTACAAGAGGCACATTGTGCTATCATAGCCAAGGCCATAATTGGGGCAGACATTGATTATTGTAACAGTCTGCTTATTGGATCTAACAGACAAACTATTCAATGTGCACAAAGGCTTTAAAATGCAGCTGTATTTTTAAGAACTTTCGCAAGTGGGATCATATTATGGCTTTATTAAGGGATCTTCACTGGTGCCCTGTAAATGCCAGGATCAATTTCAACATTCATCCACTTATTCATACATCTACAGCTCAGCTCCCTTGTACCTAAAAGAATGTTTTAAACTGAATGTACCGTCTAGAGCATTTAGATCATCCACCAATTCAACATCAAATCCCAGGGATTTTGAAAAAGCAGTTGCTTTGTTAAATCGTGTGCATTAAAGGGCGTTAAACTGTGGATTAACCTCCCGCTTAATATTGAAACCTCGGATTTGCCATCATTCAGGAAAAAACATGAGACATTCCTGTTTCATAGGGCTTTTAATCTCTTGTAATGTTCTGAGTATCTTTCTTATCTTTATTTGTAGGGTGTTTCTATGAGCGCTGTGTAACCTTTTGGGTAGCAGCACTTTGACCGCCACATTGAAATAGAATTTTAATATGGCTCAGTCATGTGCATACAACTGATAGATTATAAATACAAGTGTGATGATTACTAGAGTCCAGTCACTGTTGGTATAGAGGCTTTTGCCTCCGAAGACATGAGAACAGAAGTTTGGCTATCACTCCCCAAGTCCCCTTGACTCTGCTGACATAGTAAGGAGGGCTTAAACAAAGCCAAGCCTGCGGCAATAAAATATAAGCACAAAAGCCAGTTTAAGTAAGATGTTTAAAATGAGGTGAGTCTGATGTAGTTCCGCCTGGATCAAAAAGGATACAAAGACCAAGTATCGTTGTTCTGTAAATTTACCTGTGTATTGTGGTCAAGTAAAGGGCAGGTTACATTCAAAATGGGGATCCTCCCAAAAGAAAAAATAATCAGGATCCTCTTCTCCAAACAAAAAGGTTTCTTCCACTGAATGTAGGTAGATAGGCCTCAGCAGCCGCTGGAGCAAGTATCCTAGTTTATACAGTTCAGGGGCAGTTACTCCTTTTATTATTATTACTACTATGGTATTTATTGAGCGCGGACCTAGCTTCCAGAAGCAACAGAGTGGTTTACAGAGCTATACACTAATACAGATACATAACTGAGCACTTTACAGGATTTGAGGTTGTTTTACTGAAGCGGAAAAGTTTGAGGGAGAAAAGACCGAAGATCATTTTTTTGAAATATTCTTCGGTCTTATCTCTCCTGAACATTACCAACTTGCCCAAATCCCTACCCACACCCACCCGCCCCCCACACTCCTACCCAAACCCCCCCACTTACCTTGTATTACGTCTCGCTCTTTCCCTCCGACGGTGGTTCCCTTTCACTTCCATGATCGGGAACCGGTGCCGCATGGTCCTTTCCTCTTTTTTTTGTGTCAGCTGTGGGGGTCGCTCCCGCATCCCCCACTCACTATACTATATAGTGAGCGGGGGTTGCAGAGGACCCTTTTTTTGGGGGGGGCTGTGGGACAGCCGCAGGGGACACCCCTGCAATCCCTCTCACAGTATAGTGAGCAGGGGTTTGTGGGAGACACCACTGCAGCACTCACAGCCCTTTTTTTTTGGGACTGCGTGACAGCTAAGGGGGACACCCCCGCAACCCCTGCTCATAGTATGGTGAGCAGGGGTCGCAGGGTAGACACAGCCCTAGACCAAATCCAAATGACCTACCCAACCAAAAGTCGACCTTTTACAAGGTCGAACATTTGGTGGTACCTTCTTTTGGACTTTTGGTTGGTTAGGTCATTTGGATTCGGTCTTTTTGGACAAAACCCTTCACAGAGGTGTACAAAATTATAGTTGCATAGTAGGTCGCTTTTCACTGGTAATAATCGAACAGATATACGTACAGAGGGGTACAGCTGCATCGGGTGGTGGGGAGGTTAGAGGCGGGTTGCGTCTAGCGAGTCAGGAGGTGCGAGGGGTGAAGTGATGGTGTAGATGTTAATGAGGAGAGACTCCTTGAAGAGGTGGGTCTTGAGTTCTTTTCTGAATTGTAGGAGCACAAGGGTGAGTCTAATGGCGACAGTGAGGAGGTTCCATAGTCTTGGGATGTAGGCAGAGAAGGCTTGTTTTGTGGTCCCTTCCTTTTTGCAGCAGTGGAGTTCATGTCTGCATGTGTTTTGGCTCTGGCGGTGCGCTGTCTGCAGGAGATGCTGAGTTTCTCTGCGAGTTAACTGGGTGACTTGAGGGTGACTGCCTTATAAATAAATGATGCAGCAAGACTTGAAGGTGATTTGTGCATGCAGTCGGACCCATTGACGTT
This sequence comes from Ambystoma mexicanum, assembly GCF_040938575.1. Classification (NCBI taxonomy): domain Eukaryota; kingdom Metazoa; phylum Chordata; class Amphibia; order Caudata; family Ambystomatidae; genus Ambystoma; species Ambystoma mexicanum. Next base: position 304,285,166 of record NC_090934.1, on the reverse strand, counting down.
CGATGAGGGCCGAGGTAATGTGGTCATATCTGCGTAGACCATTGATGAGGTGTGCAGCCACATGTAGGACACTTCTCAAGGGCACAAGGGAGGATGACGGGAGGCCTGTGCCTGTGCTATACTGAGAGCTCACACTGTGAGGTTGCACCATCGAACCTGCAGGACTCTGAGTCATCCAATGAACCTATTAAGTTTTGAATGAACATTTGTCATGTTCCAGATTAGGTTTTGGCAATGTTACAATGCACACTACCAGTGCCCAGGGAATGGAAATGCTTTCTCTTACAGAGAAAGGCATATTTTCCACACTGGAGCTGGAGTCTGTTTAAGGAGATCTGATGGCTCTCTCAATTAGGGAGGGGCTACTCTATTACCTGCGGGTCTCATCACAGTTTGATACTGGGTTAGGGCTTCCAAGGTAAACATGTTCTAGTGGACTGATGCATTGGTGAGTGTCTAGATAACCATGACTCGTCTGTGGTGAGGCACTTTGACTGTCAGCAGCCATCCAGGTAAGGCCATTGTCACAGTAGGGCACATGTTGCTCACAGCTTTCCTTTATAGTAACATCAAAATAATCACTATTGTCTATGTGTTCTTCACAAATACTCAGGTCGCTGGCTTTTACTCTGAGTCTATTAGAAAGCGAGGAAGAAAAATAGTGAAGTTAATACAAATGGAAACTAAATCTGAAAGACCCAGTGTGTCTGGAAAAAGCTCAATTCTGGAACCTTTGTCTCAATTTGTGGATTTTTTCCTCAAGCCTGAAGTGAGCAAAATGAGATCGTATCTTAAAGACACAAAGGCAGTCATAGAACTTATACAAGAACAGCCCTTTGACTCATCTTGTGACCTATTGGTGACCTTAGACATTGAATCACTCTACACCAGAATCCCTCGGACGGCCACTTTAAGAATCATAGAAAAGGTCCTATAAGAAAGAGAACCACCAATGAAGATCCCGGTCACTTTTGTGATGCAACTGGCGGAGATCGCATTAAGGAAAAACTTCTTCATCTATAACAACATGTACTATGAACAGGTATCCGGAACAGCAATGGGTGCCACTTTCGCTCCAAGCCTCGCTAACCTATACGTGGCCAATTTAGAGGAGGAGAAAATCTATGAACCAAACAACCCTTGGTTGATCAGAATAAAACTCTGGTCAAGGTACATTGATGACGTGCTTCCGATATTCACTGGAAACGAAACAGACCTTTTCACTTTCATGACATGGCTCAACAGACAAAATCCCTTTTTGAAATTTTCAGCAAAAATACAGTTAATTTCCTACACCTAACATTGGAGATCAGAAACGAGACCATCATGAGGACTGTCTTCAATAAACCTACAGACAGAAACTCATTACTCACATACAAGAGTTACCATCTGGCCAGTCTCAGGTAGAATCTACCGTTTGGACAGTTCCTTAGATATCGAAGAAACTGTTCACAACTTACTGATTACAACCGCCAATCATCAGCCTTGCCGACAAAATTGAGATTGAGGGGTTATCCAAAACGTCTAGTAAAACAGGCTCGGAAAAGAGCTATGAACACTCCCAGAGAACAAACTTTGGAACATCATGTCAAAAAGAATCAGACAATCAAATCACGGCTGTGCTTAGCTTTTCACCTTACTGACTAACAAAATCAAGAAGGAAGTTTTGAAACTTTGGCCCATACTGAATGTTGGCGATTCATGCTTGGACACTCCCAGATTTGCCATAAAAAGACAAAAAAATCTGAGAGACTCCTTGGTACACTCTTACAAAGAGATCAAACCGAAACTGAATACCCTATGGGGCCAGAATCCAGCGACTGGCCACACACCATGTGGGACATGTAGCTCATGCTCTAGTACCACCAGATCGACAAGCATAGACATTGGATGGCGTTTCCCATGGACACAAAAGAACCTGACAAATTGCAATAGCAGCAATGTTTTATGTCATCACCTGTCCTTGCAACAAAAGATACGTGGGCATGACAATGAGACCCATCAGAACACGTCTCGCTGAACACAGATCATGTATACGAACTGCAAAAACCACTGCCCCGATGGTGACACACTTTCTCCAATCAAAGCATAACCCCACGGACTTCACATGGTCCATCATTGAAAAGATAAAAGTACCCACGAGGGTTGGCAATATACATGACCTCCTCTTTAGAAGAGAACAACTGTGGATTTTTCGCCTAAAAACTGACAAAACTGGTTTGAACGAGTAAACGAGCTGGCAAACCATGGCCACACTTTGAACAGAGATGTGTTATTTTGTTTGGTGTGCCAATGGATCCACGTGTTTATTATTCAATATTTATTTTTCATGCACATCTTCCAATTCATTACTATGGGCCTCATTAGGACCCTGGCGGAGAGGGTTTTACGCCAGCGTAGTGCATGGCGTACCTCTCCGCCATACTACGAGTTCCCGTAGCGCCATGGCGGCCTTTTCCGCCTGGTTTTACCAGGCGGAGAAAACCATGGCGCTACGGGACCTCGTTGTTAATTACGCCACCGTATTTTACGGTGGCGTAATTAACTCCTTCCCCACTCCCATTATACCCTATGGGGCAAAAATGGGAATGGGGAAGGGCAGAATGGGGATTGGGGATTTACCGCCCCGCCAAGGTCGGAATGGGGCGGTAAATCCGCCAACCCCCATGGCGCTATCGGCGGCTTTCCGCCATGCTTCGCGGTGCATTTAGCACCGCGAAATCCGCCTGGGTCGTAATGAGGCCCTATGTCATTGATATGTTCTCCAAACTCATGCAAATGTCATTGATATGTTGTCCATACTATCAGTCATCCATATGTCTTTTGCTGTGCACAGAGCTATCCATTTACTCTCTCTCTCTCTGTCTAGCTACAGGGTTCTGAGTCATGATTCCTCTGATAACAATCTGTAATTTGAGGACGCCAATAACTGTCATCCTGTCTACATGCAAATGTGGAGCGGTCCACACACACCCCCATGAACAATGTTGCTCATTGGGAGGCATTGCGCTATCTGTACCTGGCCTGACCCTAAAATGGAGGATCACCGTCCCATCTGGGGGCGGCCATTTTGAGAAACACACGTGACGCACATGGGCGCCTTGACAACAATATACAGAAGGTTCTGGCGAGCCGCAACATCGAGAACCGTCGCGCGCGGCTCGCCAGACCCAGACTCAAGCAGCAGGTAAGCACTCACTAATGCCCCTGCAGTCTCAGCAGGCGCTGTCCCCATTCAGCGGGAGACGCCTTTTCTAAGATGAGTGCACGGACGGATCCGCAATGCCGGATCTGCCCGCGAAAAGTAAATGTATGTGTATTTGTAAAATGGGAGCGGGCACGCCACCGGCGGCCTCTCCAGCAGTCCATCTAATTGAGATCCCTGTTTTTTTTTAAATGATATAGATATCAACATGTATTTAAGCTAATGTGTTGATGCACACAAGATGACATTACCAAAACATTGTCCCTTGGCCCCTAGGTCTCAGTCCGCCATTTACCCGCTGTGCACAACCAGCAACATGGACAGGGTAAGAGCCCCCTTCCTTCATTTACCCAATATGCTATATGTGATAGAATTACCACATTAGAGGTTGTAAAATCCGGGTCTCTCTTCCCCCTCCCCTCTTGTCATTCCCACAGGTAGAGGAGTATTATTTATGCAGATTAACGCTGCACCAGTAAAGGAGAGGGCTTGTACTTACCAGCCCACAACTAAAGCCCTGATGAATGTGGTCTAACCACCTTTGACCACAGAAACCGGTCGGCTATAAAATGACCTGACCCAAGAGTACAACAAGACTACCTGGAGTCAGTGCATTTGGTTCTTTGGATCCCCAATATGAACAACTCTGTGGATCCCCTATGTTTTTAATGAAAATATTGAGAGAAATAATTGAAAAAATTGAGAAATTGATTGAAGAATAGACAACCATCCTTCTCGTTTCATGTTCTTAACATTAGCACCCGCTTAATAGAGAAAACAAATTAAAATGATGCTTCTATTCATCTAGCAAGCGGCAAACACCTGATCCACTATGATCAAATAAGTGTTTTTTAGCACGGCACAGTGCATTCACACATGCTTATAAGGTTACTTGGAGACATGTTGCTCTTCCAAAACTTATACTTCAACAAAAAACTGTGTGTTTCTTAAGTGTGAACATCAAACTGGGTAACCCACAGTAGGCAACCCTGAAACGGTCCTGATTGTTATATACAGTTGCATATTAGTGTGCCTTTGTGTTCCTTGCAGTGCTAACATTGGCTTGAGCATCTGGTTTAAGCTAGAAGAGTCTCTAATGGGATCAGAGTTCCGCCAAGCAAAGGAAAGCTTTTGCATAACTGTTTGTGAGATACCTTTTCTTTGTCTTTTCGGAGTTTAAACCCCTACTCTTGATACTGCAACGCATCTTGGCCTGTAGAATGCTTATCTCTGCACTTCGTGCCTGCCAAGACAGAAAGGGCACACTGGGAGCCTAGAATGGTCTAATTAGCTTTTATTGTCATAAAGGTGCTAGCATGGAGAAGTAGTTCTGGCCAGAGATGGGTCAGTGCTATTTGAAAGCTACCGAATGAAGAATAGAGTCATGCTGAGAGCACAAATTCCTAGAACATGATGGGCAAAGAGAATCCTGAATGGCTCAAAACCACAAGGCATTGGGCACTTTAAAGTGCCTAGAAGCCAAAAGGAGTAGAAACCCCGAAAACACCCTCAATCTGAAACACACTGACAATCCTAAAATGCCTAGAACCTAAAAGGTGCTAAGAGAAAGATGAAGTACATAGAACTTGAAAAACAACAAGACACCTAGGGCCCTTAGAATCTGGAAAGTATTGAGATCCCAGAAGTGCTTAGAACCTGAAAGGCACTGTGAATTCTGAAGCACCTAAAATCCGAAAGGAGATGAGAACCTTAAAACACCTACCGCCTGTAAGGCATTAAGAACCAAAGAGCCTGAAAAGTGTTGAGGACCCTAATTAATGTAGAAACTGAAAGGTATTGGGAACCCTGAAGCAACTAAAATCTGAAGGCACTGAGAAGAGGAAATGTATTGAAAAACCTGAAAACGTATTGAAAACCTTTAAGTGCCCAGAACTGGACAGGCATTGAGTATCCCTACAGCACTCAGAAGATGAAAGGCCACGGGAACCCTAAAGTGCCTACAACCTGCAAGGTGAGGCAGGTTGAGAGACATATTTACACTAGAGAAATAACTCAAATATCGAAGTGACGAAACTGAAGGTAATCATAAGGAATTCTACATATTGATAGAATGTAATTTGAGTTGAAAACAAGCTCTTCCTGTGAGAAAATCACCAGGCTATATTTACATTGTCAGGGTTCATTTGAAAATGCTTCATCACGTGTGAGGTCCGAATATGTTCAGCTAGTTCTTTGAGTTGCAGAATTTGAGAACTTTGAATACAAAGTATTGCACTTTACTTTTGTTTTAGATATGAAAACTGCGTGATACAGTAAATTACATTCTGTCATATTATCAAATATTTTGTATATTGTCAATGGGTTCTGCCTGGGACTATTAAGTACACTAAGACCGTACAATATAGTTCAATATTTTTTTTTGGTTGTGATTACTAGAAGAGACAGCTTTATTATTTCCAAATAAATCGCTAGAATGTGTCGGGATTGTACTCCCAGTGGAGTAACTTTGCTGAAAATGTTGGGGGGGACATGACATCTGAAGAAAAGGTGCCCCAGCCAAATGAATGGGGACAACATGGTGTGCCATGAAAGTTGGGGGGGGACAAACCCCTCTGTCCCCCTCTAAAATTACGCCCATGGGTACTCCGTCAATCTTTTGTCCTCTTAGCCTCTGGAAGGTCACACACTGTTGTTCCCAACCTCTCTGGGCTTCACAGCCCTGCCTGGTCTTATGCAAAGTCCAGTGTCCTATTACTAAGTCTGTGGTCCAAGAAGGGGTTCCCTCACCGCTGTTGGTGAGTTCATTGCTGATGTCGGACTTAATGGAACCTGCGCCCGGCTTCCATTGAATCACTACTTGCGGCACTTTCTTGGGTCCGGTAGCCTAAGACTGAAAGACTAAACCCAGTTACATGGGTCCTGAGCAGCCGAGACAGTAGGAGCAGTTGATGTGGGGACCAGTAGGGAGGGGCAGGGGGATAGGCCACTAAGCCTGCTTCAACTTGAGTTTCTATGGTGTTATGGTGTTGCTGAGCTTATTTAACCTTTTGAACCCCCCCCCCCCCTGTGCTTCCCCTCACTGTGTGGTCCTGCCTGTGGTTGATCTGGTCCACCAAAACCTTCCCACAATACCTAGCTAACTGATCTACTGCTGATCTCTGAGTTCACCCCCCAGCCCAGTACCTTCCCTTCTCATTGCCTTCATCCCGGGGCGGTGAGTCCTTCTCCTGACCTTAGTATCTTCCTTGCTCCTACCTTTAGCCCCCCAGACTCATCCTCGCTCCTGCTCCTCTCAATCTCTGATGTTCCATCCTCCGCAGCAACTACTGCTAGTGTCACTCTCTCTGACGGTCGTGTCCTACTCAATAGTACCACCACCAGGGTCTATAAACTGACTCCTCTTGTGGGATCCATCACCTCGATCTGCTCTCGATATTACAACCCTTAATTGGCAAGTACCTGCTCTTGATAGTACCAGCCCATCTGCACTGCCACTTCTGGCCGATTTGGTTACCTCTTCCACACTACCACTTTGAACTGATGCTGCACCTCGTCTGCACTACCACCTAGGGCTGATGTTATGGCCTCCTTCACGCTATTACCATCTCCCCACTTAACTCCATCCTTTTGTGATGCTCACCAATCTCCAGTCTTCTCAGAATGGGAGTGTCCTGCTCCTGCTACAAACATTGACCAACTGGGGCTGTGCGCTTTTTTACTGTGTTTTTCCCTCTCCCTGGGTGCTACTTGCAGTGAGGGTCTGAACCTGTGTCTTGCACGTGGTACAGGACTGAGATTGGTTGTTCTCCCGGAGTGCATCTGGGACTGCTTTGGGCTCAGCGCTCTGGACCAAACCTAGAATTGTCCTATCCCCTAGTTTGAAAGTGTGTTTTCTTTCCTCTTACCTCCCCTTGTGCTCCTTGTGCTTTCAATACGTACATTATATGTTGGAAACACACTAGGTAAGCTTTGTAAACACTGTGTTACTGTTTTCATATTATGCATGTGGTTAAATGGAAATATTGCATCCATGGTGCAAACTGGTAACATTGCAACCACAGGGCTCTGGTTTTCATCGTGGGCCCTGCAAACTATGTGAAATAACTTATTTGATGTATCCTTTGTATCCTTTGAAACAAACAGCTGGACGTCGGACTCCAGACTGTGCCAGGGATGTGTCCTCCACCAGCCTGTGTCCTCCACCAGCCTGGCCGCACGGTCAGAGGCAGCACCACAGGGTACCCAGGTGATACATGGGTGGGAAGATGGCACAGAGGACGACTGGCGCATAGGGGGTTCAGGTGAGGAGGGGGTCGAAGCAAGGTTCAGCAAACGGAGGAATCCGGCCTGGGTGACCTGTCCCAGTAGGCTGACGTGGTCAACAAGCCATTCGAGATGACGTGCAGTCTCCCCATGAAAAGACTGCAGGTCACCTCGCATGTCCCGTTGACACAACGCCACCCCACCCAGGACAGGCTCAACCCGGTCTCGGATAGCCACGTCCGCAGGGAGAGGAAGGCCAGTTGTTGTAAGCGGATCCCCTCCCTGAAAACGGGTCTAGACGTAGGCATCCCTGCTGGTGCGGGATGATGCAGTCCCAGGATCGGGGACAGGATTACACACAGGCACCTCTGCGGCAGCCTGTGCTGCCTCCTGTCCCTGCCCCTGCCCTGCACCACTGGAATCCCCACCTCCAGACCCCGTCTCTGTCCCTTGCGCGGCCTCCTCCTCCACCAAACCCCCCACCAACCTGGATGACTCCGTGCCATCTTCCTTCGTCGGACCCTGTGGGATCTCAGCTGCCCCTTCTGCTGCCGAGGAGTCCATCTCCGACCTCCGCCTCTCTGGGAGGGGAGCCGGGCCTTGCGTCTCCGGCTGGTGGTGTGAACCCCGCCGCTGTGCTCCACAGCACCCTCTCCGCCCTCTTCGTCAGATGACACTGCAGACAGGGAGAGATAGGAGACAGGCATCAGGACACTGTACAATGGACTGATACACACATGCCAGTTGCACATGAGTGGCAGTGTCAAACTTCAGACATGGCATCGGGAATCCCCAACACACATGGCATGTCAACTCACACACATGAGCAATTCCACAGCCATATGGCAACAGCCAGCACCATCCATACACATAGGACAGCATGAGCAGCCAAAGGTGAGCCAGACATCACATGAAACACAGGGAGTGCACTAGACATGCACACACGCCACCACACTTACATGCATGTGTACACCTTCACCAACTGTCGCAGTGATGAGATCGGCATCCATGTCACATCTGGCAATCACTCTTCTACATATCAGTGTCCCAAGCATCCATGTTGCATCACTGTTGCACCATTGTGAAATACACACACATGCACATGTACACGGTGCAGATACATGCAGCTGGAACCGACATCCATGTGTGACACCACAACCATGCCAACTTACATACACAGTCATTCAAACAGGTGTGATCACACATCTGCATTTGGCATGCAAGCTTACACACACATGCACCATCCATGTGTCTCACACATGAGAGGACTTGCATGTGTTAGCCTCACAGCCCTGTACATACACATCCATACATGGCCCTACAAAACCACATGTGCAACCTGCACACTACTGGCACACCACCACACGCACAGCTTACCATCAGTATGCATGTACACTTACCGCTCGACTCCAGACGGGTCTGCCTCTCAAGGACATGGACCTGGAGCGCTGGGGATATGCGTTCCAGGACCCTCATTTGATGTTCCGACAGGTGGCCCCGGCGCCCCTTAGCATCTGCTGCCTTCAAGAGGCGCCGGGCCTTGTTGAGGGTCCTGGACCTGAATTCCTCCCAGCGCTTCTTGACATGTTTGAATTTTCGGACTGCCACCCCCTCTGCGTTGATGGCAGTCATGATGTCCATCCAGATCCTGGTCCGTCCTTCCTTGTCGGCGCGCAAACCTCCGAAGAGGGCATCATACTGCCCCAGGACTTGCTCCACCAGGACACCAACTTCGGTGGCAGTGAAGCTGGTGGCCCTCTTCCTCTCTGGCTGGGGGTTGCTGTGGTCTCAGATGATGGTGTGCCTGACATGGCAACCCCAGAGGCAGGTGTGGGTGGGCAACTGGGTCCTGGGGCTGGGCTGTGGAGCGATGGTATCCCAGTTGGGAGTCTTCAGTTCCAGCAGGGGTGGTCACAGTAACTGCACCCCTGGGTGATGTGCAGGCAGCAAATAGCAGGGCACGTGGGCAGCAGGCAGGCTGCAGCAGATGGCAGGTGGGAGCGTGCTCGGGGCTCTTGGGGGGCAGGAAAATGGCCTTCAGGGCAGGAGCGTGCTCTTCCGTGTGTTTTTGCGTGGCCAGCTTGATACGGAGTGATTTGGCACTTGTAAATCTTGCACGTCAGTGTGTAATTCGAGGAAAGGGCCTTAGCGCGTAAGCGTGTTAGCACACGCACACAATTCCATTGGACCAAAGGCCCTTAGCACGTAGGCGCGTAAGGTACATTACGCGTGCGGGCGTTTCCCTCATAGTACGTGATGACAGAGCACACGTGGAAAAACTGCACGTCCGAGTGTCATTGCGTGTAATTGGATGAAAGCGCCCGCGTACACGCGCCTCTGACGTGTACGTGTGGGCCGGTTTAAAAGCTGCATGTATCGTGGAGAGCAAGTGGGTGAAATCTGTACTTCTTGTCGGTTCACACACGATTACTTCACATCGTTTCTAGTTCGTACTCCCTGTTACCTCTGACAGCTCTTTTCTGATTTTTTTTGGGCCTGTTTCCTCAAACAGAGTTCACTTCTCCTTTTGTCCTGTCTCCTCAGACAGCGTACAATTTTTCTTTTGGCGGGGATGTTGCCAACGCGCACACGCGCGTATTTTTCACGTTCCTTTTCCAGGCAGATGGTGAGTTCCGCACGTACTTAGCAACTGTGCTTGCCCCGTGTGTCGCGTTCCCCTTCAGAGGTCATTGTAGGCTGCATGTATTACGCGTACGCTTATTTTTGTGTTTCTGGGTGCCACAGCGTAGTGCAAGTTCATTTTTTCACACACGTGGTCTACGAGGGGTTGCGTGCACGTTTATTTTTTTATTTTGGGCTGCCTCCACATTGCGTGACCCGTCATATTCCCCCAGAGCACTAGGGTACGATTTCCATCTGGTATCCTACCCCTTTGACCCCCAATTGCCCAGGACAATAGTTTACGCACAACAACATCAGTGCCATGTCTGGGAGGCGACCAAGCGGTAAAGGAGGCAAAGGTGGCTGACCCTCAAAAGGTGGGCGTGGTGGGCGTGGTAGGGGACATAGCCGGGATTTGCAGGGTGCCCCTATGCCCCCATGTCTGAAGGAACAATCAGGGACACCCATGCCCCCCCCCATGGTGGAAACGTGGCTGACACCATCCAAGCTCAGCCCCTGTTGGACCAGCCCATTGTGGCACCTGACCTGGCACAGGATGACTACCTGGCTGACTTCCAGGTCAGCAAGTCTAGGCCACGTGTGGCGGTGCAAGTTGTTGTCACCAATCCATGTGGATCTGGGGCAGCTATGTCATCTGCTGCCCCAAGTATGCAGGGTGGGGAGGCTGCAGGGGCAGCTGCAGCTCCATCCGCCCCCGCTCTGACTCTCCCAACCAGGACAGTGTCAGTCCCAGTCCATCAAACTGATGTTCCCCCTGCCAACATTACCCTGCAACCAATGCCTGCATCAAGACCTATGGTCATTGTGCATTCCCACACTCCTACTACCCAGTCCACCGGTAATTCTGCCCCTACTGACCAGAGCGGCGTAAGCCACTCTGGCTCTGCTCCACCTTTAAAGAAGAGGAAGAAGAGTGCTCTGGCACGACAGGCTGAGACCCCAGACACGGCTACACACTCTGGTACCTCAAGGAAGCCTTGCTTCAATGAGACAGAACTTGATGCACTTGTGGGCTATGTGTCGGCACATAGCCACGAAAAGGTGGTGAATGCAGGGTGCAAGACCACACCTGGTCAACGTAAGGCACACTGGCAGACCATCGCCGACCGCATAAGTGCCCTTGGATTTGTGAGGTGCTCAGCTGATGATTGCTACAAGTGGTGGAATGACCTGAAACGCAGAGCAAAGAATAAGCTGGCCTCAAATGATGCCGCTACTCTGGTGACTGGCAGTGGGTCTCCACAAGAGGACAACAAACTCACTGAACATGAGTCTGTTGCTGGGGCCTTCGTCACAGAGGAACAGATCCAAGGTGTGGGAGGACTACCTGATTATGAAGCATTGTCCTGTGAGTGCCCATGCATGTGTGTGTAATGCATGTGTATGTTGTTTGGGTGACGGGTTCTGATTAAGTGCCAGGTGAGTGTGTGTGTGCCTGAGTGGTATGGGTCACCCATGTGCTTCATCCAAAACATTCAGCGGCCTTGGATTTGGGTGTGACAGTATCCCTTCTGCCCACATTAGTAAATTGGATCAACATTACGGCAGTTGCCCTTGAAGTAGCATCTTGCAACAACATTGTTTGTATTTTTCAGTGTTCGTTCAGGCTGATTGTTTCAATTCTCCCACTTTGGCTACGCATTCCTCAGCCCTATTGTCACATTTGTGACATGCTTCTGTCATTGATGAACCCCACATTGGACCACATGTGTTACCTTGTTAGATGAATGATTTGACCATTCAGGCTAATTGAGTATTGGCCTGATCACATGAATTTATGGGGCCTGTTTGAATGTGGACATTGATAGTTGTTTCCTGTCATGTTGAAATGACAAACCATTGATGTGTACCTCTGCCTGCAATCACTGTATTTTTGTACACTGGATGTGTTGCAGTGTGTGGCACATGCCTATTTTGTCACACTATGTAGCATTTTTCATCTCATCATGTCCATCTCACATGGATGGCTGACAGTATTCATTCACTGACATGTGGAATTCACCAGGGCTATGGTACATGCCATCTGTGTGATGGCATGTGTCATGTATGTGTATTGGACATGCCACTCACAGGCCAATGTGTGATGGCAGTGCTACCCAGCATGCAGCAAATGTGTTGCTCTTCCATGTAGGTGTCATCAGTGTCTGCCTTTTGGGTCCCCTTAAAACTCAGTGACAGTGCATGCATGGGAGGGTTATAGTCATGTGGGACATGTGTAAATCGTGTAAATCATGTACTGGTTATGTAGCTTGTCAGGCCTATTTGTGTGCTATGGTGCTAATGCCTGTTTCCATTTTTTGTCTTTCATGTTTTTTCAGGGGATGACGCACTTGATGCTGTTGAGGTTGAGGAGATGGTGCAGACCCAGGAGGAATCTCAGGCACGACCGGGCACCAGTGGGGGATGTGATGTGGTGGTGGGTGAGAACCCAATCTTGCTGCAGAACATTCTGTCGAGGGGTGCCTCTTGGTACACCTCCCCAGACCTCTATTCAGGTGCTGATTCGGATGATGAGACCTATGTGCCGTCGCAGGTAAGTGTTTTTGGCAGGGATTCTGTTCTGTCCAACCCACCTGTACCAGGGGTAGAACCCTCTAGGGGGAGGTCAGTGTTGGTAAGTCAGCCTTTGGTGGTTACGGATGCAGGGTCACACTCCACAACATCTGATCCTGTTCCTGGGCCAGCAGATCAGAGGGGGAATGCAGTCCTGCAGCCTCAGACAGTGCCGGCACAGCAAGGCGCAGATCGCCTTGCCCCAAACAGGTGTGGTGCCCGCCGACGCGGTGGCCGTACGCCACCAGGCAATACTGCATGGGAATAATCCATTTACGGTATTGCAACCCAACAGGCAGTATCAGTTGAGATGATGGCTCGAGCAATGGAGAGGAAGGCCACTTCCATTGTCCCCCCTGAAAGGCAGATGGAGCTACTACAGCAGGCAACAGACTCCATTTGCCAATCACACAGGGAGGACATGCTGGCATCCAACAGGGACAGACGGCGGCACTGGAGACTCTACACCAATCAATATCAATAGAGTTCCAGGGCCACAGGGAAGCCCTGAGGGTAGAACTCCATCACCTCAGGGAGACTCTTGTTGACCTTGAGGCTTCCACTAACTTGAGGACAGAACAGCAGCTGGAGCGGCTCACACGTTCGCTCTCAGCTGAGATGCAGGCAACTCGGGAGGAGATCCGTGCATCACGTCAGGTGCTGCATGGGGATCTCCGCACTATAATCTTCCAAAACGAGACCTTCCACACCCGCATGCTTGCTGCCATGGAGGACCATACCAGGGCTTTGCGTGGGCTGCCTCCCGTTGCACCACCACCTCCTGTGGCAGCACCACCTCCTGTGGCAGCAGCAGAGGGTAATGATAGTGACAGCAGCAGTTCTCCCACATTGGCTTAGCCGTGCAGGCCATGAGCCCATGGAGGGTTTTTTTTCCCAACATCCACACAGGTGGGTGTTGGTGCGCACCCTGTCCTCGGACCTCCTGGGTGGCCTCACCCCCCCCCACCTGGCCCGCACATGGCCATTTTTGATTTATTTTCATTTTTTTTCAGTGTGTTGTCTTGTGTGGCTCCCGTGGGCATCCAGTATTCTGGCTGGGCACATGCAGGCTTGTCCTGAGTTTGGGTTAGATGCTTGGGTTTGTGAGACACACACCCCTCCTGCTTCCCGTTTCCATGGGCTTGCAAAGGGTGTGCCCAAGTGACATTGACTTACACGGTGACGTAGGACTCCCATGAGCTGTGTGGGCAGTCTGTAGTCAATACTGTGTATACATTCCTAGTGGATATTGTTGTTGAATTGTACACTGCATGGTGTATTGCTATGTGCTTGTGCATCCATGTCTTTTGCCTAATTTGCAGGTTTATTCCTCATGTCTTCACAAGGCCGTCTACTTTGGAGATGGAGTTCATGTTGTAAGCAGCGCACTTGGACATTTGCGTGGCAGCAGCACTGTACAGTTGGAAGGGGCCAATGTGCTGGCATGATCAGGTTGTAAGACTACCACTACCTTAACTTAGTACTGTCATGTTTATGCTATGTTTGAGGTTGTGTAGCTGCATTGTATTGTTGGTAGGTATTTGGTCATGTGTGTTGTTAGTTCTACATTACTGGGAGCATAATGTGTATGGGCAGTTTCCATTGAGGACACTTTACTTTGACACTTGTGTGATGTTTTGGGGATTGCTTTGTTTGCTCTCACATAGCATGACATGCCATGGTGTGTTGGGTGGCGGTGGTGGGGAGGGGTTGGGTGACATGGCACTGTTGTCATGTGGTATTTTGCAAGGGGGTAATGATTTATGCAGCATAAAAGTGTGTCTTTTGATTACACAGCATTGGTTGTGTTTGTATAGGTAGGGCACACAATGTAACACTTCCAGGTGACCAATCTCAGGCTGGTATGGTTGTGACAGTTGACTGTCCCTTATGTCATCATCATTGATTGTCAGCTGGCATGTGCCAGGGCTGTGTGCACTCCACAGGGGTGTGATTTTAGGTGCAGTAATTATCCACCAGCTATATACGGGCTTCCTCACCCCGTGCCCTTTCCCCTCCCATGTGCAGCGGCCGTGCTTGTGGTTGGGGATGTGCGGGCACCACCATGTCCACGGGCAGGCCCCGGCATGTTGCAACGTTGTGCAGGACACATGCTGCCACTATGATCCTGCACACTACTGGGGGAACGTATAACAGCTGCCCGCCAGAACGGTCAAGGGAACGAAAGCGTGACTTGAGCACTCCGAATGTGCGCTCCACTATGCCCCAGTTTGCAATGTGGGCTGTGTTGTATCTTACCTCGGGTGGCGTGGTGGGGTTCCGAATTGGCGTCATCATGTGGGTGCTCAGAGGGTAGGCACTGTCCCCTGGGTAGGTGGTGATGGGTATCATTAGTGGGGTTGTGACATTGCTCAGTATCTGACATGCATGCATGTGCTGTGGCATTTATACTCACCGAGCAGCCATGTATCGCCATGCCGCCCAGCTTCTAGGTCCCGGTTTAGGGTTGACATTCTGTGAATAAAACTGTCATGGGTGGACCCTTGATAGTTGGCATATACTGAGGTGATGATTCCCATGGCATCACATACTACCTGGATGTTGATGGAATGCCAGTGCTTGCGGTTTCTGTAGATGTGCTCTGATGCCCTGGGGGGACGTAGAGCCACATGGGTGCAGTCAATGGCACCTAGCACTTTGGGGAAGCGTGCCACCCTGTAAAAATCCTGGACGACAGCATGACTTTCTGCAGGTGTTCTGGGCAGGTATATGTGCCTGCGGACTGATGGGGGTGCAGTCATGATGGCCAAGACCTAGTGTAGGCAGCGTGACTGCGTGGCCTGTGACACCCCCCACTATAGCAGTTGTCCGTTGAAATGATCCAGTGGCCAAGAAGTGCAGTACATTGAGGACCTTATGCAGGGGGCTGAGTGCTTGGGAGCACAGGGTGGGTGATGTGAGGTCATCTTCCCACTCACTGACCAGGTCGAGTATTATGTGAGGTGGAAACCTGTACCTCCCATACACCTGGTCATCAGGCATCCCAAAAAGGCTGGTTCTGGGTGTAAAAATTCTGGGCCTGACTATCCTCCTCCTGCGGTATCCCACGACCACTGCTGCTTGGAACGGTATATTCATGCTGGCGTCTGTGCTTGTTTGTTGTTTGCGTGCACTTTTATGCTGCGTGGGTCCACGTCTTTTTTGGTGCACGCGTTAGCCCTTTTCGATTCCATGAATACGTGTTTTGAACCTGCGTGTGGGCGTTCCGCGCACTTGCCTCCTGTACTTCCCCCATGACGCCCACATTTTCACAAATTGTTCCCCGTTCCGCGTGTCACGCCCCCTGTTCCACCTACTTTTGTTGTGTGCGCCGCGCTATGTGCGATTTCGCTGTGCGCTTAGCGCACGCTGTTTGGAGACGTGTGGCCAGCGTGCACCACGCAGAATTTTGGCCCACATCCTGGAATTTTCTCCCGCACAGACTTCCATGAATCGCTGTGTGCAGGTTTCGCTGCAATTTTCGCACTGGCACTGCGATTCGCACGCTTGCGCTGAAAATTTCAGCGCACATTAATTCCATGAATCGGCCTGTAAATGTTAAGATCTTGCCCCCTCCTAAGAGCTCTTTCTATGAGAACATCAAAACAGCTTTTGAAAGGAAAATTATGTTATCTTTATCAAATTTAGAGTGTGAGTGTGATGAAATCCTGAAATACTCAGGAATAAATAATGGTATTTTGGCTAGTAATCCAATGAAGTTCTCAGAATGTTCATGTTCTGACTCACCTGAGGAGTCTGATGAGGCATGGGAATCTGATGGTCCAGGCGAAGGCGCAGATGTCTGGACCCTCGGAGGGTGATTCTTATCAAAGAGGAATGGCCTATTCTGGGTAATCGCCACTATGCCCAGTGAGTATGCGTTACAAGCAGGGAAGAGTGGTGCTCTTTCCATGAACAGCTTGTTTTGGGGGGAAAGCCAGCACCCATAAAAAACCAACTCAGAAAAGATTGCAGAAGGTGAAGTAGCCGTAAAAGAAGTCTGATGTACAGGCAAGTAGTTGTTGGCTCTGGAGTGCAGGCAAGAAGTAGTTGTCTCCAAAGTGCAGGCCAAGAAGTAGGCTCTGGAAGGAAGGCAAGTTGTAGGCTCGGAAGGCAGGAGAGGAAATGTAGCAGGAAAGCAAAAAGGTGCAGTTTGAAGGCTAAAAGGGTAGAAGGGTGGCAGGAAGGCAAACTAAGCATAAGGAGGAAGAAAAACTAGGTAAGAATCAGGAGAACAGAGAACAGCATCGGCCCACGAAGGACGAGGGTTGCAACATAAGGAGGGGCGGAGCCAACAACTTTAAGTAATGTTAGAACGATGAGTGCAGAAAGAATGAACTGCTGAAGCATGTTGGAAGGAATGTGAAGGAACGTTTAATGGCAGTGCCTCCATGCATGCCATCAGTTCCAGCAGGCCACGTTTAGGACAGTCAGTCCCCTTTTATGGGTGGTGGTTCCTGGTTTACCTAGATGCAACCTGTGGAATTTTTGGATAAGGACTGGAGCCCTTACTTGGGACCATTGTTCCCAGGAGTTTTCTGATGATGAGTAACCATTCCATTGAATCAAGCACTCCAGCCTCACCTTCCGATATCTGGAGTCGCATATTAGAGCCCCTTTCCATTCTTCAGTAGAAGGACCACGAGCTGGAACTCTGGGATTATCCTTTCTGGAATATTTGTCAGGTATATAAGTCTGTAAAAGGGACAAATGGAAAACAGGATGGATATGCTGGAGATTCTTGGGTAACTTCAATTTGAAAGCAACAGGGTTTCTTTGCGCTATGATGGGAAAGGGTCCAATCTATCATGGAGACAGCTTTGATGGACCAACCTGTCTCGGTAGGTATCGTGTAGATAGCCATACTCATGAACCCACTGTCCATCTGGGGACTTTTCTCCGGTGTGGATCCTCTTGTAGTGTTGCTTGCTTTCTTCCAGATTCCTTTGCACTTTTTGGGTAGTTGAGATCTTATGTAATAAGGAATCTATAGATGGTAAGTCAGAAGAACGAATAGAATGAATAGGAAAAGAGCGTGGATGTCTTCCATAAAGGCAGTAAAAAGGGCTCATCTTAATGGCTGAATAGGTTGCATTATTCTACTGAACCCACAGGGTGCCCTTTTAAATCAGGAACACATCATACAAGGATGGGGATGTAGAATACCTCTTACACCAAATTATAAGACGGACTCAGGAAGTTGCCAAAATGTCTCCTCTGACTGTTTTATTTTCAATTGTCTAAAACAGGGAGTTACAATGGACATCAACAGACGTTGATTCGTGCTCTCAATCATTTTGCATAAAAACAGATTTATATATTAAAATTCATCATACGTGACGTTATACTCTGTGGAAAACTAAGAAAACCCTATGGGGAGTTGTGATTGGCTTAAGGGGAACATCTAATTATACTTTCAGGTTGTGATTGGGTTTCTATAGCCAGGTGGACAATTTATGCCCACCCCTAGTGCAAGTCATCTTCATCAGTTACTAGATACACTGTAAGCCATTGACTAGCAAACTATAAGGGCCTTCGTTGTATGGCCTTCTACACTTGGTTGGCACGCATGTACCCTTCTAGAACATTCGGCTCACTAGCAGCGCATAAGATGGCACCCCAAGTGGCAGTGGGTGGACTTGACCGTGTCTCCCCACCCAATTAGCCCAACATCTCTCATCGTTCATGCCTTCTGCCATTCAGATTGTCTTTGAACTTGTCCTTGCAAAGTGTTACTGCTCCTGAGAATAAAAGGGAATATAGGCACAATCTTATCGTAGTTCAGGTTTGTACGCTGAACTCCTATTTCCATCCTTGACTCACGTGACAGGAGACCGTATTTCGGCCTGTTTTGCAGCATTTAATTCCTTGAATTAATAAACTTGGCATTCATGTTGTTCTTTCTTGCACCTTAACAAGGGCTGATTCAGCTTCTCACGTTCACTGTTCTTCATGGATGGATAACCGGTTCTTCGCCACTGCATCCTTTGACACCAGGCCAGATAGTAATTTCAGACCCTTCCTCTATCTTCAGCTGCTTTCTTAATACGACACAGCTTTCTGATCCTTCTTTCTTCACGGGTCTGAGCTTACTAAATGTGTGACACCGATGTCCAGATTGTATATAATGGCGGCCTCCGCCTGCAGTCTATTCACTACGTATAGCTAGCCTTTAAAATCACTCAGTCTACTTGCGTTGCTGCATCTGTACAGTTGCCACATGTGCAATCTTCATTCCGCATATGAAAGGTTACTCGATTCTTTATTTCGTCATCAGATTCTATAAGATCTATGCATCTTCTTCTTTGACCATTCTTCTCAGTGTGTCACGCTCATTTTCTGTGACATCACCAGCCTCTTTTTCTCTCATTTTCATATTCCTTCGGGACCTCTTTTAAGAGATTGTCATTTCTACGAGGGTACATCATATAGGGTTTTCTCAATGGACAGCTTTTCTCAAATTCTCTCTGTGGAATAGGCACCATTACTGGTCTCGTGCATGTTTTGATTTTCCGGCTTCCAACATATAGGCAGAATGGGGGTGGGATTTCCTGCAGAGGCATTCAGCTGCTCCTCTACACTCCCCCCTCTTGTTGATTTATCGACCACTCCTCCATCAGTTTCAAATCTTGGTATCCTCTCTTGAATAAGTGCTTCTTTGGAGTCCTGATTTTCAAGACTCCCTTCGGGGATCCTGTTGACTTTACATGGTCATCAACACTCCAGGTCATATAGCTGCACTGTCCATTCAGATTACAATAGATCCATCGTCCTACATACTTTGTGATTCCTTGGATGCAGGAACTCATAAGAAATAGCATCAACGGCTTCTATCGATTTAGCAGAGAAATAGTTCTCCCTCCTTGTTCGGTTGAGGAATTCAAGTGATGTTCTCTACAAATGGGCATCTGATTTTGGAAACTCTCCAATGTTCAGGTCACTTTGAGTAATCACTAACGCGGGAACATGATTAAGCACTATAGCACACATCCCTCCCCAGTCTTTGGGCAGCTTCATGTAGGCTCTGGACCCACAAGCCCAATAGTGGTCGATCAGAACTACTGTCCCATCCTTCTTGCCTGCTACTTCAAAAATTCGACCAAACTGGTGATTTTCTCCAACTTTCCATGTGCCATTATTTCTGCAACACAAGGACGCACTTGCTAGAGGTATTATCTGCAATGGTCCTCCTTTATCGCCAACCCATGTCAACAACTTCACAATCTTTGACCAGTGATTCTTGCATTCGTTCTCTGCAGTATCTATAACTGGTTCATAATACCCAGTTAATGCTGCTGCTTTGCACACAATCAAGCCTTCAGCCCATCCTTCTGGAGTCAGAACTGTTCCTTTGATTTGCAACTGACCTCTTTCCCAGTATATCCATATTCATTCTTTATTCTTACAATGACAATCTAGCATCTTGTTTTGTTCCATTCGGATTCCTGCTCCACTCATTCCAGGCTGATCATATCTGATCACTAGATTCCTCGTTTCTGGCTTCCCGTTTGTCTTCAAATCTTGCACATGGTATGGTATGGTATGGTAAAGTTTATTTATAAAGCGCCTATACACAGACAGTGTTTCAAAGCACTCAAGGAGGCTGTGGACATGGGGAAAAAACAGTTGCTCAGAGCCCTTACATTTCTGAGACGATAACGGTCTGAACAAGGAGATGTTAAGGATTTCAATCAGGCAATACACCCTGGTCTCAGCCTAGTATGCAGTGCGCAAATGAAATACTTATTTTATTGTGTCTTTAGGTTCAATATTCTTAGTGATATACCACTCACATCACACCACTTCTCAAAATACCCCCAGGTCACAATGGACCAAAAATCTGACTGGTTGGTAAAGGTAATATGTATTTATTTATTTAAGTTTCAAATCAAACATATGTTTTAATATATGGGGCAGAAATCACCAATGTGGTGACAATACAAATAATAAAGTAGGTAAGGCAGTTGAATTCACATATAGAAACACAGAATATAAAACACAGAGAAAAGAACAGTTTTGGCTTGTTTGAAAGATAGCGCTTAACTTAAGATTTCCCCCTGCAAATTTCTCAACTCACGAATAAGCAATTCCACACAGATGTAAGGGAGCAGCAGGTATTCAGGAATAAAGACCAGTGTACAGGATTTGAATACAACTTTCTCTCCACAAACAAGAGAGAAAAGCAGTTTGGAAACCTTACACTTTTAAAATGACATTCGAAAATGGCTAAGCAAACAATGAAAAGTGTGCACAAATCATTAAACCAATATAAATCTCTATGGGAGCAATACTGGAAGGATCCTAACAAACATAAGCTATAGTATGAGCAACAGTAAATACTTTGAATCTTAATCGAAGTTTGGAAATAATTGAATTTGAAAATCACACGTGTTAAACTTGGCAGAAATGCGAATTCCCGCCTTTCACTAAACAAATTTTAAGAAAAACGGGTGAAATACACTGTTTTTGGATGCAGTTATCTTGTTTTGGGTTGTAGCTACAGGTCTTAAGTTTAAGTCAGAGTTGAAATGAAGTCTCTAGCTATTAAATTGAGAAAGTTATGCAAGGTTGAATGAGAGGTGTTTTTAGAAAAATAGAGCACAGAAAAACTGTAAATAGGTTTTAAAATGACAGGTTAATTTTACTTAAACTAGATTTAATGGGTAAGAAAAAGACAATTCCACCCGTGAATCTGCACAGTTACACAGCCGCTTGTAACCCTTCACGTGGTGGATACCCCATTTTCTTTATGGGAATTACTTTATTTAATCAAAATCACTAATGGCTTATGGTCTAGTAAAACAAAAATTAGGAGAACATCGGCGCTAACACTAGGAATTACAGACAGGGTTGCAAGAATGGTTCTGACAATATTATAGGTTCTTAAGGTAAAGACAGGATGGATTATAGATTGGGATAGGACAAGGCAAGATATGCTATGGTTTACTATGATTCCTATTTATACTTACAGTTCACTTTATTATAAGATTTTGGACAGTCATGTGTTCTGGTCGTCACATGGGTCGGGCCTAACATGGACAGCAGGGCACATCTGGCTGGATAGGTCAGCTGTGCGGTCATGGTCACCTGGACTAGCACCTCGGACTGGACTGCACTGGACTGTTCTGGTTACTGCAGACCGGAGATCAGTGAGATGGCGAGTTTGAAGCAGGCAAGCATTAATGGTAGCAAGCCAGACTGGATCAAAATGCGTTCCTTAGGTTTTAGGATGGTTTCAGAATTTGGGCCTAGGTGAAAAGAAGTTCAGCAATGCAGAGGCCTTGGCTTTGCAAAGAATTTGGAATCAGGAACAATGATGAAGAATTCAGGAACAGGGCGCCACAAGGAAATCAGGAGGAAGTCAGGAATCAGTGTCTTTGTGTGTTGTGAGGGTTCCTTATTTATCATGCCAAATGACATCACTAAGATTTATGGTAGGGGTAGACTTACAACCCACACCCACAATGCTGTGATTGGTCAAAGGCACAGTTTCCGTCTTGCTTTTCTCTGATTGGATGACAGAAAGGGATGTCATGGTTTATGAGATGATCTGGAAACCTCCCATAACTAGTGGGACCAAAATCTAACTTTCACACAAATACATATTTATGTAGTTCTGCCCTCTAAGAAAATCAGACACATAAATTACATATTTCGTGGGTCACATTCCAATCCAACTCCCAAGTTGGTGGGACCTGGTTCAGTCTTTCTGTTGAATTTTGGTAATTTTAACTATTAAAGGTTTGTCCTAACATTACCCAATTCTGTACATATATG
Organism: Ambystoma mexicanum; assembly: GCF_040938575.1. NCBI lineage: Eukaryota > Metazoa > Chordata > Amphibia > Caudata > Ambystomatidae > Ambystoma > Ambystoma mexicanum. Next base: position 304,262,764 of record NC_090934.1, on the reverse strand, counting down.
CGCCATTAACATTAGAATGTAAGTACACAACGTTAGGTTTGCAACATTAATAGTTTATACCCCTTTGGTCATTCTTTGTAACTTCTGTTCCTTACGCAGTAAGAAATTCTACCAAGTTTTCAAATGACTAGCACAAATGCAGATTTATATGTATGCACTTTTCATATCTTTTTTCATTCATGCTGCCAAGTTAAATGTCTTGAAGTTCAGTGGCAAAATAAGCATTTTAAACCCAACAGTTACATATCCGTTTTTTTTCTTTCTTCCCAAGTGTAAGCAAATGTCAAATCCTTTGAAGTTAAATGAGGGGCCTCTTCCTGGAGAGTGGAGCTTCCTGTCCCTCCCCTGGAAGGGTGAGTGTACAAGCCTGCTATTGTCTTCTCCTGGGGCAAAGACAAATGTCTAGTGAAGTCCTTTTGTCATGAGTATGCGAGGCCTCCCAGCAGCAATTAGCCTCTCCTGTGCCAGCAGTGGAGGTGTCCACCTTTCTCAGGCTAAGAACTGCCAGGCAGGTTTTTTTTTTATATAGTTGATTAACTCAGACTGGGTTTAGCTTTTAATGTTCACATTTTTAAATCTTAACTTAACCCTATGGAATTAAACAGTTTATAAGTGAATTTTTACCAGTAGCAAATCCTTGTACATTCTTAAATGATTATGCCTTTACACAATAATATACTATTAAAATAGGTGATGTTTCTTCCCTTTCAGGCAAAAGCACATTTAACATATTTCCTTTAAAGTCAATTTTCCTCTGCAGCAAAGACACATTTTAGTCAGCACTAGTTCTTCTCTTGAGTGCTGATATTGTTTGCAGCATGACTGAATGTATCCAACCTTTGTTTATAGTTTTTCTCTGGACAGCTGTTTCCTGATACTTGTTGCAATGAAAATAGTCGTGTTTGCCGTGAAAATGAAACACACAGTCCCTGGTTGAATTCTCAAGGATACATTTGTCAGTAGCTGTCACTCAAATAAGGCCCGGTTCCTCTGAGCCACACTGGATTATCCTGGGCATTGAAGGGCCCTTCAATCTCAATGATTCATTAGAAATTAATGGATCTAGTGCCAAAAACTTTTTAAGGTTGAAAAGGTAACATTTTAAAAGGCATTTCCGGTTTTCAGCACAATGATGCTGTTTCATTCACTTTTGTTCCATGTTGACTGTGGCAGAGCACACTGGCACATTCCTGCAGTGATTACTCTTCTTTTACCCCCCCTGAAATGGGGTTGGCAGGGTGGTGCCACCATTTTCTGGTTATTAAAAATGCAGTTTTGAAGATTTTTGCACGCATAGGAGTCAGCGCATCCATTTTGGGCTAGTTCCTTCACCATTGCAGTAAAGTGATGTAGTGAGGCACATTGATATGGGTCAAAATATCCCACAAAGAGTATGTGAATATGATACATTTAACAGTTTAGCTACAGCAAATAGGCCTAACAGCAATTCTGTATATTTTTCAAGTGCACAATAAGGGATGAAGACAGGGGAGAACAGATAGACAATCTTCAGGCAGAGATGCATACAGTTCGTGCAAGTGCAGGACGGGCAAGGGAGGGGTGGGGGTTCAAGTGCATTCAGTCTGTAGTGACTGTGGTAAGTGCAGAGAGAGAAGCTCTGTTGGATTTATTACAAGTGCAGTGAGGGGTTGGGTGCGGGGCTAAGAGGCAAGTGCAGAGAGGACTGGAAGGGAGGGCCAGGGACCTGTGAGACTCTAAGGTACCAGGCCGCCTGTCAGCAAGCTTTATGGAAGAGGAGTGAAGAGATGGAAGGAGCAGAGAGCTAGGTTAGCAGGGTAGGAGGAGAGAGACGGTAGAGAAGAGGATGGTCTTGAAGAGTTTCCAGAATTTAAGAAGATCAGGCTCAAGACGGAGGGTGGCAGGGAGGCTATTCCAGAGAGAGGCATCTGCTGAGGATAAGGATCTCCCTCCAAATCTCTGCTTGGAGAACCGGCTGACTCGCAGAAGGTTGGAGGTAGATGAGCAGAGGGCTCAAGAGGGACAGTAGTTAGGTAGGCAACGTTGCAGGTGAGTAGGTCCCAGGTCCCAGAAAGCCTTGTGAACAATGTAGAGGGTCATGAATTTGATCCTTGCAGCCACAAGGAGCCAGTGAAGGGATTTCAGCGCTGGAGAGATGCGGTCCCTGGGCTTGAGGCCAAGGATAACTCTCGCAGTTTTGTTCTGGATGACTTGCAGAGAGCGCATGGCAGAAGCAGTGAGGTTGAGGAAGAGGATGTTGCAGTAGTCCAGCCTAGAGAGAACCAGGGCCTGGAGACAGTAAAATGCTGAGGGAAAGTGAGAAAAGGTAGAGTGCCTCTGAGGAGGTGTAGTTGATAGACTTTTTTGAGATGTCAGTAATGTAAGAGCAGAAGGAAAGATTGGAGTCGAAGATGACCCCAAGGTTTTTGGTCTCACAGGTGGGGGTGGGTGCGGGTCCAAGGGAGATGGCCAGAGTGAAAGTGGTAAAGCGGGAACAGGGGTCCCAATGCGAACGATCTCAGTTTTACTGGCATTGAGGCAGAGGTCATTTTCAGCACACCATGACTGCACCACCATGAAGCGACACCACCTTGACTCAGAGCTGCCCTGTTGTGCAGACCACAAACACACTGATGATGTCCCATATGGCCTCATTTATGGCCAATCACTGGAAACTAGAGCACAGTTATGGCAGAACCAATGGCATCATTTATGACAGTACTAGAAAGTACATGTGAAAATGTATTTTCTTTTATTTCAAGACATTTGAGAAACATTCCACAGCGAGACCTATTTCACTATGTCATGCAAACTTAATAGCATGACTAAAAGTAATCTATATCCTTCTAAAAAATAATGCAAGTCTTTCTAAATGCTCATGATGCTCAGACAAACTGCAGTTTCCTGTAAAAGTAGCACGGTCATACGTTTTAGTACTTAATTGTATCGTCTTCATCTGTTCTAAAAACCTATTGTTCCCGGAACCATGAAATTATACTTCCTCAAGATGGACTTTTACTGGTCATTTTACCTAAGCATTACCATTTCCCATAGTTGTGGTCCTACCTTCTCCTTGGTGGAACAGACAGTTGTGATATAAAAAACAAATGTCTTTGGTAAACTATTTGCTCTCTTGATCATTGCTGGCCTTCTCTGACTGCTATAGAGTCCAAGTTACCCTTCAAGCATCTTTGTTTCATTCTATCACCATGCTTTAAAAGAGTTACGTGTATACCTTAAACATGTGCCTGCTTCCAGACAGAGCAGCTCTCGACATATTCCGAAGGCAAAAGTTACTACTTTCCAAATAGTTTGCAACATAGTCAAAATGGCTCTCGTGCAAACAATATCAATTGAAGGGCAGAGTGTTATAAATCAAATAACTGCACTGGAATTTCTTTGTTAAAGTTTCTTTAGTTTGAAGTAGGAAGAGGTGGATGTGAAATTAGGGGAAACACTGGGGTGAGTTTGAGGGACATTCCAACAAGGTTGTTGAGGGGAGTCCAATGAACAGTCAACGGGGACAATAAAGTGAATATACATAAATTAATGTCAACCAACATTAGACATTTTTAAGAGAAGGTAGGCGGTACGGCCAGCTGTGCTCAGGATGTGACAATTGTGGATGAAGCGCTAGAGTGGAGGCAGAGAAATTGAGAGACAGAGGCAGGATAGAGGCGAGGGTAAAATGTTAGGTAGAAGGCGGCAGATGAGAGGTAGGTTAAGAGGGTAACTCGGAGGCAAAGAGGTAGGATTCTAGTTCGGTTTTGAACAAATCCGTGTGGACTGTTTCGGAGTCCCTCTGATTAATTTTTAAATGTGTAGTCGTTTTTTATAATTTAAACATTGCACGTCTCAAAATCATGTCATCATTGATGTTATCGATGTGCTTTATTTTCCAGTGATGTCATTGATAAGGGCATAAGGTGTGCCATGTGAATTTTTTATCTGTGAGGTCATTAGTGTGTTTATGGGCTGCACAAAGGGGTTGCCAGACTTAAGATAACATGGCCTGTAACTTCGGCTGAATTTCAGGAGTTTTCGTTGCATTAAACTGGCACCTTGACGTCAATTCTATTAAAGGTTTTTTCACAAAATATCTGGGATTTTGTTGCATTGATCTGATGTAACTTAACTGTCTCTTAACTAAAGTTGTTTTCACTGAATTGTAAGCGTTTGTCCTGCTTTCGCGCCACCTTTTCTTCTTTTGATATAACTGATGTCACATGCAATGTTCCCATTGTATTTCAAAGCAATGCGTCATTGAGATTTCCCCCATTATGTGTGCAAGGACCACATGTCATGCTGTGGTTAAGAAGATGGGCTATGATGAGAAAGAGTAATAGTCACTGTGTTGGGGATGCATGTGTAATGTGCGACTGTGGTGAGGAGCGGGATTCCGGTGTAAGGGCAATGAGGGTCTATGATAAGTAGGAGGGACAGAGTGGCGGGATCATGCATGTTGATCTCTGTCACCACACTGCTTCACAAATACATCATATGTATGTGACAAGGAGGAGGTATGTGAAAGTTATCCTCTGACAATGTGCTACAGCCATGACACCCATGTGGAATGTGCAGCACTCAGTGCACTCCACGGCAAGCAGGGCCATATTTGAGCTCCGGTCCACTGTAAGTTAGACAAGAAGCTGTGAGGCTGTAATTAAAATAACTGCACAGAACTTCAAGGGGCAGCTTAACAAACACTGCTCACGGCATGGACTGGTTTACAAGTGCCTCGATGTCCCTGGGCTGTAAGTGCACTATATAAATTCAAATAAATAAATAAATAAATACAAGTTCATATGTGAACTGAGAGATCAGGTTGGCTTTGGATGTTAAAGGGTTAACGTGAGACCCACACCTCACACGCACACTGGCACACTTTGCAAGCCACCCTATCACCACTACAGTTTGAGCTGCTCTAGGAAAGAGGCCGCTGCCTGCCATCCCTCTCTCAGCACTCTACTTTCAAAAACCTGTACATCTTTCTTTTCCCCCCTGGATTGTTCTTTTGAAAAGCAAAACGTCACCATTTTTCAATGTTAGTGTTTCGCTTTTCAAAAGCATGTACCGCACCAGCAAGCAATGCATTTTGGACGATACACAAAATGTGTTAGTGCCAGGTCACCCCACTCCACCCAGTTTAAAAAAAGAAACCAACAGAGGAAATCATTCAAGCACTTTTTCCCTCTACCAAAGCAAGTTTATCGAAAATCCTTCCAGTGTTTTAGTCTGTGCCATGCACAAAAACGGTGCATTTTCCTTAGGAGACCAACCAAGGCGGATAAATCATTTTTAAAACACCTTTTTATGCTCCATAGTTTTATAACTGCTAAACAGATGTGCGCCTTTCCAGTTTTTGGGAACCCAGACAAACACATTTGTTTGAAAATTTCATGCTAATGTGTTCATCTCTTCAAAAAGTATTAGCTGTAGAATTTTGCGAAATCCAAGTGATCATAGGTTTCTAGGGCAACGCCTCTCGCCCTATAACGTCTATATCTGTCTTCTCTTCCTATCTCCCCCTGTGTATTCCTTTCCTTCTCTCTGTCATCTTCGACTCACTTTCGATGTTCTCTTTCATCTCTACATGTTTTCTTTTTCTCTCGCTCTTTCACTCTCTGACTTCCCTTCATATTGTCCCTCACCGGTGTCTATTTCTTTTCAATTCCACTGTTTCCATCCCTTTCATTGTGTTCATATGTGATCACTATTTGTGCATGCTTCGGGAACACCCCAGTGAACTCATTATTTGTATGTTTAATATATGTCTTTTTTGGACAAATTCTCAGAAAGACTTGGGGTGGAATCGACATTTTTTTGTTTTAACCTGAAATAAGCGTCAACTAAATTGGTGTACATTTACAGATCTCGGTGATTTACTAAATAATTGTTCAGTGTCATATCAACACCCTCCCCCAACTGCACTAACATGTGTGAAAACACATATATTGTTAGGTTATTTATAATGCGCTTAATACCCGGAGGTTTTTTTAGCACGGACCCGGGGATCGAACCTGTGTTGCTCTGTGTCGTCTTGCTTATATGGCGAGCACGTTGCCCTTGAGCTATCCTCCCGAGACGACTAAACATATACACGGCCCCTGTACTACCATGTGGCTGGATGGCCTGCACTGAAAACACATCCCCCCCCCCCAAACCCCACCATGGCCTGCACTGAAAACACACTACACCCCCCTGCACTACCATGTGGCTACACTTTACCCCCCCCCCCCCAGCACTAACATGTGGCTCGATGACCTGCACTGAATCCATTGTTAATGACCCCCCGCCCCCCTCCCAGATCCCCGCCAAGAATGCGTTGAGGGAACCTACAAACACAAAAGTGCACGTTTGCAGTGACCTGAGTTCAATTTGCAAAACGTTCCAGCTCTAGTTTTCAATGCGGAAAGGAGGCCGGTGTGCGTAAAATGCCGTACAAGTGTCTTTGAATTCTGTACTTTGTGCTGGGGACAGGAGTGAAGGGATCTGACGGCAGTGACACGCAATCTCTTCCTTTCCGCTTCGTTAAGGGATGGTCATGGCCTGCCTGCCTGCTGCTTCTCACGATGGAGGCGGAATAGAATAACTTCACACAGCTGCACCGATGCGTGGGCTGAAAGATGAATGCAACAGTGTGGACGCGCAGGCTCCTCGCTACTGGCACAGATGATAAGCACGTTTCTATCCACTCGTGGCAACATTTTTAATTGCAAACTTTACTTTCATAGACCACAAATCAACATGTTTGCTTCGTTAGGATTGATTTTGGCTTTTGCTGCCGGAGCTTCATTCAGTACATTTTTTTGGGAGGGAAATTCATAACATTTCATGCTTATTTATTTATTATGCAATTTATATAGCGCACCAAACCCTGAGTGTAAAAGTGTAAGTCAGTCATTATGTGGAACTAAAAAAAACTTCCATGCTTATAGACGTGTGAAATGACTTAATGGAAGCCTAGAGGTAGAATTGTCTTGACTTCTGTTTTTCAGGACTAAGAATGAATTGTGAGACGGACCAGCAACTACTTTGGTAACAAGTGTTGGCTTTTGTGTTGGCATGCATAGGCATTTACCAGATACTGCCATCATGGTACCACCGGCCATTAGATGGTAACAGCTGGAAAATGATGCAAGTACTTGGGCATATGATAGCAGTGTCTTGCAAATGCCTAGGCAATACTTGCACAAGCCAACACCGTTGGTTTTGCCAATGCTTGTTTTTAACAGACATTTAGTGTAAGGACACGCTGAAGGCACACTTGTGAAAACATGTTTATTGCACCAGTCACTCATTTACAAATGCAATTAAGGGTAACCTCTCAGAACACTGCTTTGAAAGAACACTGGGAGACACTTACAGCAGAACATTTGATGTTACTACCTGATAAAGCGGGATCAAAAAGATCCAAGTAGAATGTGTTTTGGGCATGAAGAGGCTGCTAGTGGTTGGGAAATGCCATAGGGATTATCATAGCCAGAAGGAGTCAATAGGTGGATAAATAACCAAACATACATCACGCACAGGCTGTGTCACTCCTCAGATCCCATCTTCCTCCTAACTGTACTCGAATGCAATAGTTTTGGCTTACAGGTGGCGGCATCGGGGTGCCTAATGGCCAAAAAAAGAAATCACAATCGGGTCTGATCAGTCGGGTGAGGCAGTCCGAAAGATGTTCAAGGAAAACAAAAATATCAGTACCATGTTTAAGAATACTACTGAGGCTCCACGAAACTAGGCGCTTTTTATTCTATTTGTATAATTTGTTTATTCATAAGAATTTAAAATTACATAACAATTAGGCTCCACAAAAATACTTTGGAAGTTCAATACAACTTGCTATTCCAAGACCAATCAGAAGAAGGGAAGGAACGATTCAATGCACTTACACGAACAAGCAAGAAATGGATTCTAGGGAAAGAGTAGAGGAAAGAAGGTAAATATGGAGCAAGAATAAAAGGGAAGATGGGGGAAAAGGTGAGAGAGGAAGCAGGCCGTGATTGTTGCATAGTACGTACGCAGTGTGTGCATGCGAGAGCCTCGTTCTGGGCCGCGCATGCGCATTGTTAATAAAGGAGGTCCCGGACGGCAGTTGCAGCCGGGACCCCATACCAGCAACACGTGTCCCGTGTGTTCCTCCGTGTGCATGCGTGTAAGTGTGTGCAAGCCTGCGGGGGCACTGGGGGTCACTCGCCACCTGTAACACTGACGATGAGGAACGGCGACGGCGGGAACGAGGCATTGCTCTGGCTACTGCGAGTCGGAGAAAGTGCTTTCTTTGCCACGTGGTCGCGAACGTACGCACTTGGCTGGTGGCCATCTTGGAAGACATACGGATCACATCGGGTGCGGCCCACACGGGTGCTCGTGCGCCAGCTGTGATCCGAGACATTTGCTACAATTTTTGGACACTCCATGGCCCTGTTTGGATAAAAGGGCTGTGGTTCAAAAAAAAAAAAAGGAGAGAAGGCTGAAGGCGACACTTACACCTGCTGCAGGCCCACCACACCTCCATCCTGTGCCTTTTGGTGCCTGGGCACCCATCCGTGACTCTCGAAGGTCAGTGCTAGTCCGACGGAGATACCCTCAACCCAGTCACCACCATGGGAGAGGTGGGGGTAGAAGAGGGAGCCCCTGCGCCAGTCCAACGCAGATTGCACAGTACCCTGGCACCCATGCCTGAATTTGATACCACAGGCCCACCATCTAAGCTGGGACCGAAGTGGCTACTGTGGTTGAAGAAGCTAGAAAAGTTTTTCAGGGCCTCAGGGGAGACGAATAATGATGCGAGGGTGGCCACGATGGTATATTCAGCTGGCACGGAGGTCCACAGGATTTATGACTTGATAAACCTTCAGGTGGTAACCTATGATGTAGTGAAACAGGCCCTCCAAGACCATTTCCTCCCCATGGCGAATGTCGATTTCGACATATTTGTGATGTGTGCAGAGAAGCAGCAAGGAGAAGAGTCCTTGGACCAGTTCTGTGCATGGCTGAGGCACCTCGCAAGCACCTGCAGGTGGGTGAATGAGGAGGAGATGGTGCGGAACCAGCTGATTCAGGGATGCAGCTCCGGGAAGCTGAGAAGGCAGGTGCTAAGGGAGCCAGGCCTGACACTGCCGCAAATCCTTGACACTGGGAGAGTTTATGAACTGGCGGAGTCCAGAGGTGCAAAAATAGATGCAGCTATCCATCCGGGGAAGAGTGAGGACGCCTTTGCCATCAGGCGCTGTGCCCCAGGTAGGGCGCGCTGGGCCCCCAGAAGGGTGGACAGCCCCTCTGTGCCTGGAACTCCGTAGTCCCGTCCATACTGTGGATATGACCTGCCTCATGCTGGGGAATGCCCGGCAAAGATTAGAGTCTGTGGACGGTGCGGCACATCAGGAGACTATGCGAGAGTGTGCAGGGCCTCAACACCAGTGGCTGCGTTGAGGGTGCCAGCAAGGTCAGGTGGGGGTAATGCCCGGCACGTGAGGGGTGTGTCGTCGATTGAGCAAGGCGTGCAAGATCTGGACATCGCCGAGGAGAAAGAAGAGGAGGAGGAAATCTTTTTCATCTCTAGTATCGCCACAGGGTCAAGGCAGAGCAGGCAACCGACATGCACAGTGAACATTGGCGATGTGCCCACCCCCGTCTTGATCGATACAGGGGCATCGTTGTGCGTGCTGGCTGCTGAACACTATGAGGCTCTCCCAGGTCTTCCTAAGCTGGAAGAGTCCAAAGCCCGGATATATTCCTTCGGGGGGGGACACGCCACTGCCGATTCAGAGAGTCTTTGTAGCTCCAGCGTCACATGGGCTCAATAAGATCAAGGCGAGGTTCTTTGTGATGAGTGTGAGCCCGCACTCCCTACTAAGTTGTGCTGCTTCCGAAGCCCTTCACATCATACACTTCATGCTGGCGGTGTACCACACAGACATTGATCGGCCTGCTGCAGCGGTTCAAAAGCATCTTTCAAGGGGTCGGAAAGCTGAAGGGTGATCCCATCAGACTCCACATTGACGGGTCTGTGAGGCTGACGGCCCTCAAGCATCGAAGAATCCCCTTCCACCTGAGGGCGCAGGTGGAGAAAGAACTTCAGTCACTCATCGACTTGGACATTATTGAGAGAGTGGAGGGCCCAACCCCGTGGGTCTCACCCATAGTGGTGGCGCCAAAGCCCAAGCAACCAGGGGCTGTCCACATCTGCATGGACATGAGACTGCCAAATGCTGCCATCAAGAGGGAGCGCCACCTTATGCCCACGCTAGACGATATTGTAGGCCAGCTGCAGGGTGTGAAAGTCTTCTCCAAGTTGGATCTGAGGACTGGATACCGCCAGCTGGAACTCCACCCGGAGTCGCGGTACATCACCACCTTCATGACTCACGAGGGGCTATATCAGTTTAAAAGACTCAGCTTTGGTGTCTCGTCAGCAGCGGATGTCTTCCAGAACGTCATCCGGGGAGCCCTGGAGGGACTAAAAGGCATCATCAACATGTCGGACGACATTCTGTTCTTCGCACAGTCGGAGTCCGAGCACCTGAAAAGATTGGAACATGCCTTGGAGAGACTCAAAAGTCTGGTGCTCACCCTACCCCGAAAGAAATTTGAATTCCTCAAGGACCGGATCGAGTTCTTTGGGTTTGTATTACATGCAGGAGGCATATTGCCCGACCCGGAGAAGGTGAGAGACATATGTGAGACGGCCCCGCCAGAATCCCCAGCCGAGATAAGAAGCTTCCTCGGCATTGGTGAACTATTGTGGGCGATTCATTTGCGACCTGGCATCTCTGTCTGAGCCTTTGCGGGCCCTGACGAGGAATGACGTCGCATGGGCGTGGACGCCGAAGGAACAAAGGGCGTTTGCCGAGATCAAGAATGCCCTTTCGGGCCAGGAAACCATGACATACTTTAACTCGGACAGGGAATAGGAGATAGTCGTGGATGCTAGCCCGGTGGGGTTGGGAGCGGTGCTCATGCAAGCGGACGCTCAGGGGCTCATGGGTCCAATCACATATGCCAGTAAGGCGTTCACAGAGATAGAAAAACGATACTCACAGATCAAACGGGAGTCCTTGGCTATCCTGTGGGGCTGCAAGCACTTCAGGATCTACATTCTGGGTAAACCTTTGTATTGATAACCAACCACAAGCCGCTCATTCCGATTATGGCGGGCACCTCCTCCAAGCATGTGCCACGCATCGAGAGGTGGATGCTGTGGCTGATAGAATATGGGTTCAAGCTGCAGTATCGCCCAGGCACCCACAACCCAGCGGACTATCTGTCCAGACATCCGGGGGTCGGGCTCCCTCGAGACACAGCCGAGGTGGTGGACTGTATTGAGATGGTGCACAATGTTGTGGAGGCGGCCCTGCCAGTGGGCCTGGCGCGCCAGGAGATTGCGGTTGCCTCAAATGAAGATGAGGTGTTCCTGGTCATCAAGGAGGCAATGGACAGTGGAGAGTGGAGAGAGGTGCTCAATAACAACGCCAGGAGGGAGATCGGGGCACAAAGAGATCTCCAAGCGCTGTGGAAGGTGTGCAACGAGCTATCAGTGCGGATGACGGCCTTCTGTTGAGAGGGTGTCAGATTGTCATCCCGCGAGCCTTAGTGATGAAAGTGCTACAGCTGGCCCACAAGGGACACCAAGGAACAGTGAAGACGAAGGCACGTCTAAGACTGAAGGTGTGGTTGCCGGACCTGGAGCAAAGGGTGGATGAGTTTGTGTACTCATGCGTACCGTGCCAAGCGGCCAGTCCAGTGGAAAGAGGACCACTAATCAGAGCAATGGAAAGAAGTGAACAGCCGTGGGGGACGGTGCATGCCGACTTCGGCTCTACAGGCAGAGGACTGTACTTTTTCACAGTGGTCGACCAATGGTCACACTATCCCAAGGTGGAGCTGGTAGAATCCACGGCCAGCGACCACACCATCCTGGCACTGGAGAAGATGTTTGCCACCCACGGTTTCCCCACCGAGCTTTGTTCGGACAACGGTCCAGGGGCAGCAGTTTGCCAGGTATTGTGAGGAAAGGGGGATCAAACACCGAAAAGTCACCCCGCTCTGGCCCAGAGCGAATGGGGAGGCCGAGCGCCTCATGCGGGCACTGAACAAGGTCTTCAGAATCTCACTGGATGGGGGAGGGGAACTACGCCGAAACCTCTTTGAATTCCTGCGAGAGTACCGCACGACCCCACATCAGTCCACCGGGGTCGCGCCAGCCGAGGCCCTATTCAAGCGGTGCCCCAGAGGACTGCTACCGGAAGTGGAGGGGCGCCGCCCTGGGGTGATTGACAATAACCGTGTACGCGTGGAGCGGGGGGTCAAGAACGAGCGGGAAAGTGCCCGCAGGAACCTGCCCGAGAAGTCGATCGCGGTAGGGGACACTGTCCTGGTCCGGAACAGAAGGCAAAGGGTAAGCTGTCCCTCCCGTACGAGGCCCAGCTGCTAGGAGTGACTCACGTCATGGGGTCCATGGTCACGGCGGCCAATGCCAAGGGAACAATCACGCGGAACATGTCGTACTTGAAGTGGATTGAAGCCGCACCACCTCCTGTGCCTGCAGAGGCGTTGGGACTCGGACCAGGACCACCGAGGGGTGAAGAACCTCCAGAGGTCCTAGAGACATCGAGAGCACCTCGAGAGGAGTCCAGAAGGTACCCAAGCCGCGAGGGGCAACAACCCCCGCAGAGGTTCAGGACTTCATCATGGACCCGGTCTCTTAGGAGATTGAGAACTGTTACTGTGTTCCCAGGTTGTGACTGTTATTTGTGAATGTTGGAGTTGTTCATTGTTTGGGGGGAAAAGGAGGGATGTTGCGTAGTACGTACGTGGTGTGCGCATGCGCGAGCCTCGTTCTGGGCCGCGCATGCGTGTTGTTAATAAAAGAGGTCCTGGACGGCAGTTGCAGCCGGGACCCCGTACCAGCAACACGTGTCCCGGTTGTTCCTCCGTGTGCATACGTGTGAGTGTGTGTATGCCTGCGGGGGTCCTGGGGGTCACTCGCCACCTGTAACAGTGATCTGAAAGGGAAAGTGCTGGGTGACCCGACTCACACCCAAGGAAAAGCTTTACCAAATACACGATCAAGGTTAAATGCAGAACCAAAGACCCTCTCGCCCCATTCTACATACCTGAAGCAGGGCAGTTTTCCAACTGCTCATCCTCGTGCAACACTTGGTGATGGCGGAATCTCAGCTGCTTCCTGTTTGAGGTGACATTTTCGAGGAAATTCGTGTTTGTATCAGGGTCCAAAGAAGGACATCCTTAATTCCAGTGCAACACTTTGAGTACTGTGGGATGCCAAACGGACGCAACCACTGCCAACTCCACCAAAGACTTCTTAATCTCCTGCGCGGCCGCCCAATCAGAATAGAGCTCAGGACCCAAAAGAGGGGACTGCTTGCTGCCATTTGCAGACCTTGATCTTCTCCGGATCTCCTCTGTCTCATCTGGACCCTTGACCATCACAATCACTGCCCCATCTCATCTGGACTCTGCTAACATGGTAGGAAAGGGTAACCGGAAATCCTTTCTATACAGAAGGGCGATAACCCCCCCCAATAAAAGGCCACTCATAGTCTAAAGAGGAGCTGCAGCTGTCAGCCCCAATTCTACATGATCGCTCACGGCAGGTCTTCCCTAGACTTTCCCCACTAACAATATCGCTTATGGCCTTACCCCACGACCATATTATTATTGGTGGGGATAATATTACCTGATACCTGAAAATCCTGATGCTGCTTCCTGTAGTCTCTGCCTCTGCCAATCATCAATAAAATATTGTGATATGTGCTCCATGTATTTTAGCTGCTTGTCCGTTACATGGATGCCACATTCCATAATTGCCAGCTCTGCCCCTAAGGATGAGTCAACCCACTCCACCATATCTGGCCTCTTATGCAGTGCCTCAATATATGCCATGGTGCCTCTGAAGCCCTTCATTACACTTTCACCATCCACAGAAGTTCTGTCTTTGCTCCCTCTACTTCCCAGCAAGCTGAATGGGTGTTTCAGAATATCACTCCACTCCAGCCTTAAAGATCTTTCTGCCATATCACTGCAGCTGTGCCCAAAGTTGCAGCCTCTCTCTGGATGCAGTGACACTCATGTGCTGGAGTTATGGTCTTGGCAGCAGCCTGGGTTAAGCCATTACTTTCCCCCATCTGTATTTGCTGGTAAGGTAGGTCCTGGCTCACCACTTGGGACAGTACCTCACCCCTCCCATGGGCCCGCAAGGAGTGATCTCATCGGCAGCTGTGGGCCTCTCATCCAGGTGTTTATAGGACACTGCAGGTTCCTTGGTAACCCCTAGTTGAGATAGGGGGACCATGCTCTACACAAGGAAAATGGCTTCATAGTGGGGCACCACTGCATAGTACCCTCTAAGGCCAATGTCCCTGCAATTCTCTCCCTTCAAAAATCTGCTTATGGGTCTAGTAACCTTGCCTGGGGGTGCCCAGGTGCTTGTAACTAACCGATCACAACACAGGGGTGCTCTGGGGATCTAAAAGAGACATTGGAATGGTTTTTCACAGTGGACCCCTTTTGCACCATGTGAGCAAACCCAACCTCTCTAAGTATGGTTTGAGGGGTGAATTCTGAAGCGCAATTGTTGTAATATAGTGGTTAAGAAGTATTTCAACAGAACAAGGCGACGTGGGGGAGGAGAGAAGGACAGCAAGGGACAGGGTGCATAAGACAGAGATGACGAGGAGTAGAAAATGAGTGTACCCACACAAAAGAGGATCATGGTACAGGGGAACAGTGGGAAATCTCCAGAGCTCCTGGAGGGTCGCCCACCACTGACGCAATGAACAGAGCAATCACTGGGATCTGGCATCCACCGAATCACTCTGCTTTGCCCCTGGAAGACATCATAAAATGCATAATAATAAATGGAAATCTTCGTCTTCTTGACTTATGTTTTGAAATGTATCACTCTTTTCCTGTTTTGAAAACGAAATGGCTGCAATGAAGCGCTGTTCGATGCACATTAATATGTTTACACTTTGCAGACCCCCGTGGAGCTTGATCACAGCCTCACCCGAGTCTCCTCCAAATGAGGGAATGGGGAAGATCCGGATGTTTTCACTATATATGGAAACATCAAACCCTTATGTAAAATGTGTTTTTTAAAGGCTGTGTAAACAATTTAAGACTAGTGGTTAAAAAGATCACCTATGAGAAACCCCTCAAGCCACTGGGCCAGTGGGTGATTCAAAGGGCAGATTTTTCAGACTAGTCTGAGACGTAAAGGTACAGAAGCAATGTCACTCGCTACATCCAATCCCACTTGCTACATACAATCCCACTTGCTATATCCAGTCCCACTTGCTATATCCAGTCCCACTTGTTACATTCAGTCCCACTTGCTACATCCAGTCCCACTTGCTACATTCAATCCCACTTGCTACATCCAATCACACTTGCTACATCCAATCCCACTTGCTACATCCAATGCCACTTGCTACATCCAATCCCACTCGCTACATCCAATCCCACTCGCTACATCCAATCCCACTTGCTACATACAATCCCACTTGCTATATCCAGTCCCACTTGCTATATCCAGTCCCACTTGCTACATCCAGTCCCACTTGCTACATCCAATCCCACTTGCTACATACAATCCCACTTGCTATATCCAGTCCCACTTGCTATATCCAGTCCCACTTGCTATATCCAGTACCACTTGCTACATCCAGTCCTACTTGCTACATTCAATCCCACTTGCTACATCCAATGCCACCTGCTACATCCAATCCCACTTGCTACATCCAATGCCACTTGCTACATCCAATCCCACGTGCTACATCCAATGCCACTTGCTACATCCAATCCCACTTGCTACATTCAATCCTACTTGCGACATCCAATGCCACCTGCTACATCCAATCCCACTTGCTACATCCAATGCCACTTGCTACATCCAATCCCACGTGCTACATCCAATCCCACTTGCTACATCCAATGTCACCTGCTACATCCAATCCAACCTGCTACATTCAATGCCACCTGCTACATCCAATGCCGCTTGCTACATCCAATGCAGCTTGCTACATCCAATCTCACTTGCTACATCCAATACCACTTGCTATGATACGATATGATAGGTTATTTATAATGCACTTAAAACCCAGAGGTTTCTAAGCGTGGACCCAGGGATTCAACCTGTGGTGCTCCGTGTCATATTGCTCCCAAGGCGAGCACGTTGCCCCTGAACTATCCTCCCGAGACCTCTATATCCAATGCCACATGCTACATCCAAATCCCACTTGCTACATCCAATCCCGTTTGCTACATCCAATGCCACTTGCTACATCCAATGACACCTGCTACATCCAATGTCACTTGCTACATCCAATCCCACTTGATAATGGATATCAGCATCATGGGTTTGATTATATTTATAAAGTGTTTTGTGAAGCATCAGATGTCTAGGGAATGCCTTAGTGGGAGAAGGGGTGTGTGGTTGTTAGGGAGAATTCTCATAAATGGCTGATTTCCCTTACCTAATGAGTCCCTCAGCAGCTTTGCTGGATTTCTAGGGTTTATTTTTTCACCTGGTAAGAGTGTGAACCTTTTCCCCACTCTTGCATGTGTTTTGCTGTGTGTATTTCTACTTTTTGTGTGATCTTGGGCAGTGGAGCCTCACCTACTCCATAGCATCATTTTTTCATGTGTGTTACACAGCACCTTCAGTGCAGTGACACAGGGTTGTCTTTGAGACTTCTCACCGACTCCATTTTTTGGGGCTGACTAGTGTCCCCCAGAAAAGATAAAGTTGCCTTTAACTTTATGATAGTCACTTTAAACCACAGACCCATTACAACCCATTTTACACAGAGTATTGCAAAGGGTTCATTCTTATCCCTTCTTGTCTGTGTCTCTTGGAGCATTGTTTTGCTCCCTTTACACTAAGACTTTGCTGGTGGCAGCGGTATCTACCCTATTTTTTATACTGCGGTTATCTTAACTAAACATGGTATTGATTTAGGCTATTAAATTAACCAAAAACATAAACCCGCTTGACCATATATATTTTATTATGGTTCCAGCTGGGTTTATTCGCCATTTCTTTTTGTAAATGTCTTTCTTGTGTTTTACTCTGCGCGACCAAACCAGGTTTGGTCCCTTTGTTCGCCGTCTTTTCGCGGGCTTCTGCATAGAAGCCCTACTTAAGGCGCATGAAAGTCTGGGTAGGCAGGATGTGAGGGAGAGGGTTTAGGACCCCGGCCATGGGTTCGCTTGGTAACCCAAGTCGCACTCCTGTTTGATTGGCTGGGTGACTGTGCTTGCCAGGACAGCCACCCTGCAGTGTTATTGACAGCCAGGCTGTATGAATGGGGGAAAAACTGCATAAAAAGCAGGTCTCTGGGACTGGAAAGAAAGACTCACCACTGGAACGAAAGAACCAATGAGGAGCTGATGGAAGAGGACCCCTACAAAGGCTGAACCGCCCAGTGAAGCCCTGCTGCAGGTTCGAATCTTCAGAATCCGACGACAGAGAAGATCCTCCAGGAAACTTCTTCCCATGAGCTGGTGGGACCAACCAGTTCACCCAAACTTCAAGCCAGGGCCCCTCCTCTTATCGAATTTGCTGTACAGAGCTACAGTGGGCCGGATAGCCAGGAAGGTTGGACCTGTTGGGTGTCCTGACCCACGTTTAAGCTATCATGCCACAACATTTGGTGCTGTGGGCTTAGAAAATTCAAGATGGCGGAAAACCCACATGTGCGCCGAAATCCAGGAAAGCTGCGCAGTTTGTGCACCCACCAGAATGGTTGCCTCACTTGCCACCCACCAGTGCGAGAATGAAAGGCCGGGTTGCCATGAGGGAAATGGGTTGCCAAAGGAAAAACAGTAGCGCTGGTTAGCTTCAAAGCGCTTTAAAACCACCATTGGACTACCCGCACAGTAGTCTGAAAGCATTGGGAATGGCAATGCTGATTGCCAAATGCAACTTAGAATTGTGGGGAATTCATTTGTTAAATCCCAAAAATGGGTGCAGTACCAGTACTCACCACTATCCAAAAGCCGGCATTTTAAAACAACACCAGATTTTACTTTTTGCAAAACTGAATAAATGAACCCAAAGCAAGCGAAAGAAAGACTTACTGAGAGGTGGATACAATGTAAAGTGATATTCTGAAGTGACTTGAAGGTTTATAACAAGACTGGCTGAGCTGTGGATTGCAGCAGTTTAAGTTGCACTGGATTTAAAGACACTAAAATCGAAAATGTTTAGATTAAATGAGTGACCTATGTTTGGTGTCACATGCCTTTGTAACTGTTGAAATGTCATAGTTTTGCACTTAGAATCAGCATTCTAGCTGCATGTGTAAAATTGCAAGTTAATTTAAAAAGCAACAAAAAACATGACAGTTAGCTGAAAGTCTGGCTTAAGGAACTGAATTCTGCCTGGCAACTACCCCCATCAGGAGTGAAACTTGAGTCACAGCTGTGTTCCCAGGCCTAGCTGCCCTTTTGCTGCTCACACTAAGGATATGCCATCTATCTGATAATTGAATTACCTGTGCTCTACAGGAGCTCTGAACAAAGCCTCTCCTGACTCAGGCAAAGGTTTTATTACAGCGGTCGTAAAATGTAGCTTCCTCTTGGCAGAAGCTGGGAGGGGCACTGCCTGTGAGAGCAAGCTGGCTTGGCAGAACTGGATAAACCAGTATTTCTACCTTGTGCTGAGGGGAAACCACACCCCTTTGTAGCCAGAATATTGTTTAGAAAAAGATGAATAACTCATAGTACGGACATGTGAAAATTTTATAAATGACACCGTAATTCTTGTGATTTTTCTGCCCACATTTAAAGAGGTTTTTAGAACCGGTGGTATGTTCAGGGGGGTTTTAGCGGAAAAGTGGATATTACTCTAAATGTATGCATGTTAAAAATCTGAAACTTCATCAGTTAATGTCCATACTCCCTGCGCACATGTATGTAAAGTTGGGTCAATGTCAGAAATTGAAAAATCAGTTAAAAAGTCAATTATGTGCCATTTCTGAATGCAAGCTCTTAGAAACAGCAGATTTGGACAGAGACATGGCTAAATTCAGCCACACCATGTATATGTAATTTCAAGCAACTGTGTAACTGTGAAATATGTCTTTTATTATCAAATATAGAATGTGTGCAATCTGACAGAGGAGTGTCCTATCTGCAAGCCATAAAATGACATCCCTCTGACTCACAGTTCATTCCCCAATCAAATGAGAAATGGAAGTTTGACCAATTAGAAGCTGAGAGAGAGGTAGGGTCAGTGATGCTAGAACACACCCACATTCTAAACACATAAAAGCAGACAGACAGGACAGATAGGGACCTTCAAATCCATTTGCAGCTGGAAGCTCTGCCGGGAAAATCCATACTTTACCTCCATCAACCTTCAGAGAGCAGACATAGAGACTTCAATCTATCCAGAACCAGAAACCCAGACCAGACCAACAGAGCAGAGCTGACCTGTTAGCAGAACCAGAGAGAGCTGACCCAGATCACTGTGAAGTGCAGAGACCAGAGGCGAGTCTAAAATCTGACCAGATCCGTGGCGTGGCCCATTTCACTCAAGAATATAGTGTGAGTACCTAGAAAACTGTGCAGAACCAATCTCTTAGTTAAAATAATATAATTCAATCCTATTTTAATCTAAGTAGAACTGTCTCCTAACTGTCACCTGCCATTTGCAAAGCTGTCACTTGTCATTTTCTAGTTGCAAGCTGCACGTGTCATTTTGAGCTTTTAAAATTTCAAATCTGAAAAACGACCTTCACAAAATCGCTCATATCTCCGCAACCGTTTGTGCTAGAGACTTGCAATAACTTTCATCTGAAAGCTTAGAATCGTGGCTTTCCTAAGAACCTAGAACCGCATTCCTACCCCCTATAGTTTTACCGCAATCGCGGAACACGCATCCGCGAATTTTACCGCGATTTGCAAATTTCTCCACATGTAAAATCAGCTGCTGCTTGCCTTCCATTTGCCAGAAATTCGTTTAACCTGCTACCTATCCCTGCATCATTGCTAGTGTGAGCCTGGACTAATATTAACTAGATACCACTCACCCTGAACCTCTGAAAGGGAATTAAAAGCATTTCCAGCATATTTCTCATCCATTGCTAGCACATATCAAAGCATTTGCCTGTGTTTTAAACTTCTGTTGTCTAAGCTTGCTGGGGATTGAACTGATTTACATTGATTGCATTTCTGAGAACTGTGTGCTTTCCTCCCATTTCCTTGCATTGCATAAAGAGAGGGGGGTGTGAATAGCCAGAGAAAAGTGATTACATTGTTTGGTTGAAATCATATTGAGTATTTTCTGTACTGCATTCATTGAATATTGCATCAATTTGAACTCTATAAAGCATTTTGTACCACCTTCTTCTTTTGTTCCTATTCACCTGTGTGCTACCTTATCCATTTCATGTCAACTCCTTATTGATTATAGAGAAGCGTGTTAGTGCCAGATTCTCCGTTGTTAATCTTTATCATATCAGATTAAGTGTGCTATTCAATTATTAATTTATTATAAGGTGTGATATATACATCTCTTGTTTAAATTATCAAATAAACCTTTTAACTTGCAAAACAGAACTACTTCTTGGCTCAGTGGGGTCAGGAGGATTCCAAGAGAGGGGTGTTATATAGGGGTAGTCATCCAGAACGCATGAACTGGACATAAAGATATATCAATAAGGGTTTTCATTCAGTATTATAGACTAGGCGTTGACTTAGCTGTAGTGTTGAATTGAATCCTCTTACAAATTGGGGGCTCGAGCCGAGACGTTGGGTTAGATTTACCACTTGTGCAGCTTAATACAGTGTGCTAACTGACGGGGTACATACATCCGGTCGGATCACCACGCTGCATTACGCTGTGAAGCATTCCTCAAAAGGGACACTCCAAGAAAAGTTCTGTTCTGCAAAAATAAAATACTAACTTCTGTAAGTCAGGACAGAGACCAATCTCTAGAATGACGTCCTTGGTAGATATGAAAATAGCCAGAGAGCACTTCTTACATAAACTATTTGTGAGAGGTGAATGGGCTGAGCAGGGCCAGGATCCCTGGTTGCAGGCCATCACGCGACAGGCCACTGAAACAGGGTCAGACTTATGGAGAGATCAGGGTCCATTACATGTGGCCCTGAGTGAACTATATATGGCTCCTAAGGCCAAAGATGAACACGACAAGATTGTTAGGATAGCGGCATATTTATATTTATATATGGGAGCCATGCAGAATAAATGTGCTGAAGGCCATGATCTGGCAAAAAGGCAACAGATGGCGTTAGAGAAGGCCCAATCTGATCTGGACTCTTCTGAGCAAAGGCTGCACAGAAGCCAGGAGTCAGAAAATGAGACCAGACAGTACATCACTAAAATAAAGGAGTATATGGATGTGCTGCAAAAGGAAAAGTCAGAACAGGATACCAGATTTCTGGCCTTGCAGAAGGAGTACCAAGAAGGTTTGGACTCCCTACTGCAAAGCCAGAAAAAGCTGGAGCAACAGCTAGACTTCAATAGGGCATGTGCTGAGCAGGTAGTCACCCTGCAAAGCCACCTAGATAGGGAGAAGGCAGAGAGCAATAAACTGATTCTGAAAGACCTGGATACCTAGGCAGAGTTTGACCAGGAGCGCCAGAAAGCTGGTGCCTTCCAAAGGCAGAGGGACGACCTGGCGGCACAAATGCAGGCTCTTAGTCAGGAAAGAGACGCCATAGGCCAGGAAGTCTGCCATTTAAAAAGGAAAATGGAAGAAAATCACCTGGCCCTCCAGGGGCTGGGTGACCTCCAAAAAGAAAACCAGAACTTGTTAGAGCACACCAGGAGGGTGGAAGAGGCTCTGGCAAGAAAGGAGCAGGCCAGTAGGGATGGGACTCAGGAGGTAAACCTCCTGCAGCAAAGACTGGCCCAGTTCTCCAGAACCAACCAGGAAGCACAGAGGGAAAATGAGGCCCTCTGCCAGCACAATGAGAGGCTCCAGCAACAGGTAGCGATGCAGGAGAGACTGATAGAGTCCAGTAAGGCCTTAACTGAGGAACTGAAGGCACAAATGCAGGCTCTTGCATTGCAACAGGGAGCAGGGGCGGATAGAGATGAGGTTCGCTGGGAAATGGAAACTCCGGAGCATAACCTCAGGAGCCCTAGTACCAGAGGCCCTCATACCTCTCAGTCCCTGGACTCTGCCACCCCCATGTCCCCTGGCGCACGTGAGCACAGGACCACAGGGATGGCAGATTACTATCCAGCCAGAAGCATGGGGCTCATAGGCCAGTACCACCCAGGAATGGAGGGGTGGGCATCTGGGTATGGGCACCCAAGCATAGTACAGTTCAGTGGGGAACCCCAGGAGAGTAGGCCCATTAAGGGCATCCTGAAAACCTCTGCCCAGTTAGGTCAGTGGAGGGGGTACCCATCAAATCCTGGCAGCAAGGAGGAATCTGAAGACTCCTCTGAACTGCGCAGGACACAGGAGACCAGGTCCCCACATTCTGCCCGCCATTCCCAGGCTCGCAGAATCCGGGAAAACCTGGAAGAACAGACGGGAACCTCTGGGAGCAGTGCCTCTGAGTCCGAGAACGAATGGACAAGGGTTACCCGAACCAAAAAGGCCAATAAGGCAAAAAGGGCCTTGATTAAGGACCCCTTAAAGCAGATTAAGGCGATCAGGAGCGTCATCACGCCTTACCATAAGAACGCTAAGTATTCTGTTTGGGAGCACTTAGAATTGTTTGAGCAAATGATGGAGACTTTCCATTTGAAGGACAGCCAAAGCTGTATTCAATATGTAAAGTGGACCTTCTCCCCGGAATACTCCAGTTTCTTTGCGGGGCTGGAGGACCAAAATCATTTAAGATGGTCCACCTATAAGGCGGCCATCTTGAAACATTTTTCTGTTCACAGAAATCCTCAAGAGGCTCGCAAGGCAGCCTACAATTTACAATGTGGGGAGGATCAGGCCCCACAAGAATTTGTGCAGGAGTTAAAGCGTGCTTTTGCACAGACCACAAGAACGGTGCGCACGGATAGCAGGGAATTTATTAATACGTTTTTCCATGCCTTGCCCAAATATATCATGACCCAGCTCGTGAGGGATTTTCACGAGAAAAGATCTTTAGACTGGGTCATTGAACAGGCTACCCGGATCTATGAGGTGCAGAAACCGATAGATAGCAAAAGTAATGCCCAGAAAAACCCCAAAGCCAACAGCACCCCTGCTGCTGCCAAGGTGGCAGAGGTAAAGGTCACCCCCGTTTTGGATTTGGAGATGGGGGGGCCTAAAAACCTACCTGCACCTAATAATGCTAGGCCCAGGAGGTCCTCGGGTCAGTCACAGACAGGGAGCCAAGGAGGCAGCCCCACAAATGGGGTCCCTCGCTCTCCTGATTATGTAAGTCCCCGTTACAAGGGAAATCGACCCATCCTGGGTTATGTGTGGACTCCTCCAGCCCAAGGGGGGGGATCCAGCCAAGCACCTAACCCAGGGAACTTCCCTCCAAACTTCCCACAGGAGGGCAGAAATTTACCAAACCCTGGGCAGAACTTTTTCCCCAGATATCCACCCGACTTTCAGCCCCAAAACCATCCATCCTTCTTTCCCCAATTCCCTGAGCCCAGACCACTGAATCCGGGAGAGGGGAGGCCAAGGGTGGAGGGGTACCCAAATCTTCCCAACCCGGGGTATTACCAGAGGAGGGACAGCTACCCTTCCCGGGATCAGCCCAGGGGAGAAAACAGGACCCTGTATCAGCCTGAGCGGGATTCCCAGTTAGAGCGCCAGGTTCAAAACATGGCGCGGGATATGGGTCACATACTGAGGGCTCAGCAGAACCCTCAGATCGGCATGCCGGCGCAGAACGTACCCAACTCTGGACCTGGTGCTCCAGAACAATGACGGGGGCAGCACCCCGATAACACACCGGTTCCCAGGGAGGAGGCACAAAGGGAAGGGGGGTGTAAAGCCTTGGAGGAAGCTTCCTTCCTCACTTGTAAACAGCCCCTGGAAACCCAGGAACCGGAAACAAAATCTCTTGCCCCTGAAAGTCTGCCCCCTAAGGAGCAGAGGGGGGGGTGGGAGAAACAAAAGACCCAAACAGACTCAGTTTGAGGAGGAGATACAGATCTTCCAATTTGAGGGAGAGGGATCCTCAGAGGATCCTGAGAAAAGGATCTTCTCCTTCAGAGAGGGGGGAACTCCTCCCAAAGAAAAATGGGTCCCTAGGAATGCAAATCCAGACTGGGGAGATGTGGAGACTGAGCTACCGCCGCCCACCATCTCATCCCAGAACCAACAGCAAGAAAATCCCCGGGTTCAAACCCATACTGGGGACTGCCTCCAAAAAGGGGGGGGCGGCCCAGAACTGGAACCAGGGGAACCCACAATGGCTCTGATCTCCAGTTGCCAAATTTTTCTTTCAGATTCCCAAGACTCTCCACAGAATTCTGCCCAAATCTCTTCGCTAGCAATGTCCAAAACCAGAAAATTAGCCCACCAGTTGTTCAAAAATGTACATTATCTGTGCCCCCTTGAGGAGAAGGAGGGAAGATATTATGCCCCGGTACAAGTACAGGGACAGGGTACAATTTTGGCACTGGTGGACACTGGATCTCAAGCTACCCTTCTGTCCAGAAGGGCCTTTGATGAACTGAATGCAGGAAGGGGAGAGAATTACCAAATTCCTCTCACCTCTCTTCCTGGACAACTGCAGAACTTTGACGGGAAGGAAATTCCCGTCGAGGGGACGGCAGATTTGGACATTAAAATTGGGCGACATAAGTTGAAACACCCGGTCATAGTTGTGACCCCAGAGGGCACCCCTTGTTTACTAGGGAATGACCTCCTGAGAAGGTTGTCACCCCTAATAGATTGTGTAAACAAGGTCCTCTGGACCCAGACTAGCCGACCAATAAAATTAAAACAGAGTGTCAACCATGTTAGTTTAAACGGCACCTGCCACATGGCTGAACAAAAATCTGACCAAGTAGAATTTCACTTCCAGAATAGCCAAATTCCAGACGTGACAGTAATAGCGGTAGGACAACAGACTAGTGATGGGGGGTCCTCTCTATTTCTGAAAATCAACCTTCCTTCCAGTTTAAGGTGGTATTCCACGCTGGAAGGAAACACTCTGAAATTCTATACCAATCCACAATCTGAAACTCCCACTCCTATAGTCCAGAAAGATGTGAAATCAGCTCGGAGCCTGGCTGATATTCAGCAAATTGGAGAGCAGTTGTTCATCCCTGTTCAGTTAAATGATGGGAAGGACTCTGTTCTCGCTCGAGTGTGTGTGAACAACGGTAAGAGCTTCATCAGCGAAGCCATGTTTCGCCAACTCCCAAAAGATCCAGCCATTCCCACCTTCAAACTGATAGACAAATGGGAAATGGACCTGGAAGCACCTAATTCCAAACATCTCCTGCCAAGCAGGTGTATGCTCAAAATCTCCATTGGCAACAAGAGCATAGTCCACAATTGTTGGGTCGTGCGAGACGTCCCTGCCGCCTTTTACTTAGGCAGTGACATTCTCAATCGCTTTGACATTAGTTTGGACCTAATAAACTTCAAAGCTTGGTCCCGATTAGCGGATAATCCCATGGGCTTTGATGATCCAGAAAAAGCATTTAGGTCAGCTCAATTGCTACCTTATGCAGTTGAAATTCAGATTAAAGAGGAAGTCACCATCCCAGAAAGGACCCGACAATTCTCCCTGGAAGTGAAAGTTAAAAGAGGACAAGAGTTGAAAAACCCTGATGCTTACATACATCTAAATGCTCCTCTCCAACAGCAAGGGTTGGGGGTAAACCCAACACCATTAGTCAACATAAAACATGACACCATTCCAATAGAGGTGGATAACAGCGACTTAAAGAGTATTACTCTAGCCGCAGGCACCATTATTGGAATGGCGGTTGATGACCGACATTTCTCCATTGATCTTAGAAATGAACTGTTAGGACCAATCCCCAAGGACTGTTTTGACAGTGACAGTGAGGACAATACAACACCAGACAGGATTTTTACCCGGCATGGGGGGAACTTCCTGGTGTACACTTCCTGCCCTTATGGTAAGGAAGATGTGACTTGTGAATTCAGGAGGGATGAGGTGATTTTCCAGGTTCATGAAGGCTGCCTTGCCCACCTGAAGCCTCCGGTCCAAATCAGCACTCTGACCAGGGACTTCTCCACCCAGCTGGAGGAGGCCGCGGAGATAGCCAAACCAGAAGTCTTTCCAGGCTTCAGGCAGATGGTGGAAGAGAGAGTCAACCTAGCTGATGCCTGTGTGACTCTGGAACAAAAGCAAAAGTTGAAACAAGTTTTCTTGGATTTCCAAGATCTCTTTGCGGTAGACTCATATGACTGTGGTCGCACTGACATCCACACAACCACAATCCCCACGGACCCTGGCATGACTCCTGTGTTTGTGAAGCAATATCGCTTGCCTCTCGCATCAATGGAGTCCCTTACTGAAATAATTAAGAACCTTGAGTCCCGGGGAATAATCCGTCCAGTCCACAGCACCTTCAATAATCCGGTGCTGGGAATATTGAAGCCGAACGGCCAGTGGAGACTCTGTGCTGACCTCAGGGAGCTCAACAAACGGGTCCATACTTCCCGATGGCCTCTTCCCTACATTGACCAAGGGCTGGCCCAGATCCAGGGGTCACAGGTATTCATTGCAATAGACCTGACCAATGGATACTGGACCGTGCCTGTCAGCAGGGAGGACCAATACAAACTGGCTTTTACCTTTGGGGGCCAGCAATACACATGGACCCGGACTCCCTTCGGATACCTCAACTCCGGTAATGAGTTCAATATTTTCCTACATAAGGCCATGCCCGACCTGGGTTCGAGGGGTAACCTGGCTTATGTAGATGATGTCCTCATCAAAAGTTCATCTGTGGAGGAACACATAGCGGAGATCCGTTATGTTCTGACACAGTTGAGGGCCGCCGGAGCAAAACTTTCCTTTCAGAAAGCACAGTGGTGTAGAACCCGTGTTAATTTCTTGGGGCATGAGATTACTCCTCAGGGTCTCTGTCCCCAGGAAAAGAAAGTGGAAGCACTTCAGAAACTGAAAGACCCCACAACTCTGCGGGAACTAAGGAGCCTCCTTGGGCTGACTAATTACAGCAGAAAGTTCATTGAGGGCTACGCAGAGATCACCAGACCCCTGATTCATCTCCTGAAGGGGGGGTCAAGTGGGAATGGGGTCCAGAACAAGCCGAGGCGGTAAAACAACTCAAAAGAAGCCTCTCACAAGCGCCTTGCCTAGCTTACCCTGTCAGAAACAAGGAGTTCTTCCTGGAGACGGGGTTCTCTGATACATGCTTGACGGCCGTATTATACCAAAAGCATGACAAGCTCAATAAAGTAATCTCCTATGCGAGCAAAACTTTATCCTCTGTGGAGGAAAAATTCAACGATTGTGAGAAGGCACTCCTGGCAACGGTGTGGGCATTGAAGAATTACCGCCCGTTTATCCAGGGGGAACACATCATAGTGGAGACTCCACACCAGCCTCTGCAATATCTCCAAAGTGATAGAATCCGGACCGGAAATGTGAGTAATTCCCGAATTACTTCCTGGATTCTGTCAATGCAAGGCTTTCCTGTGGAGGTCAGATATGGCCAAAACAAGAAGAGTCCCCTCGCGCAAGGTCTGGCTGACTTGCATGATTGTGCCAGAGAAAACTGTCTCGAGGACGAAAGTCTAAAAATAAAGGACAACATGGAGGCATACCTTAATTCCCCCCACAAAGTCTTTGAAGAAGACAAGTGTGAGGGAATGCCCACTGTCTATGTGGATGGATGCTCTTACCATGTTGACAACGACGGGGAGAAAGAACGGGTGGCCGGTGTAGGGAATGCATGGGTGAATGAGTCCCCAGAACCCTCCGCTGGATACAAAATTGGTCCCCGAAGTAGTCAGGTGGCAGAATTGATGGCTGTGCATCGGGCCATCCTCACTGCTGTCCAGCATCAACTCCACGAACTGGTCATAATCACAGATTCGGATTATGTACGGAACGGGTTCGTGGAGCACCTGGTTAATTGGAAAACCAGAGGCATGTTATGTGCTAACAACAGACCCTTGAAACATGGGAAGTTGATCCGAAACATTGATGATCTGGTCACATCGAATGAGATGACCATCTATTGGAAAAAGATCAAGGGTCATTCCAAAGTAGAGGGACCAGACAAAACTGGAAATGACTTAGCTGATCAGCTGGCCAAAACCGGGGCCATCCAAGGGGATCTAATTGAGATTGAGTCCCTGTTGGGGGAAATCCAGGTCACTGCCATCACTAGGTCCCAGACAAATGCTCACAACGACCTTTCAATTGCACAATGGAGTAAGGAGACCCCTGATGCTGATTTGATTACCGCTCAGAAGGGGGATACAATAATTGGTAAATTTTACCAGCACCTTGAGGACCCTGAGAACTTTCCCCTGACGGATACCGATTATATTGGGAAAGAGGACCTAAGAGTGTTGATGAAATGTCCAAAAATGTTCAGAATCCAAGACGGTTTGTTGGTAAGGAAATCCAAAGCTGGCCACGATCAGTGGGTGATTCCTACCTCATTCCGAAGCCTGATGTTAAGTCACGCCCATGATGCGGCCACCGCCGGTCATAGGGGGTTTCACACAACACTGGAAATCTTAAGAGAGGTTGCATACTGGCCACACATGGGGCAGGACCTCGACCAATACTTGAAGGGGTGTCTTGTGTGTGCACAATTTCAGCCATCATCCCTCACGCACCGTGCGCCTCTCCAAAAGCGGGGGATGACACTGCCATGGTCAGATTTACAAATCGACTTCGTAGGCCCCGTGATTCGCTCGGCTAGGGGGAATAAGTACATGTTGACTGTGACATGCTTGTTCACCAAGTGGGTGGAATGTCTCCCAGCCCCAAACTGCAAGGCAGAAACGGCAGCTGCCTTGATGATTAACCACATCTTTTCCCGTTTTGGTCTACCTCAAAGGATTGAGTCAGACAGAGGTAGCCACTTCACCAGTGAAGTAATGACAAAGATGTGGGAGATACTGGGGGTCAAGAGAAAGCTGCATATTGCTTATAGACCAGCTTCTTCTGGGGCAGTAGAGAGATATAACCGGACAATTGTGAGCATATTAAAGAAGTTTGTGGCAGATTCTGGGCCAAGTTGGGATATCCGATTACCTCTGGTCCTAATGGCTATCAGATCTACCCCTTCATCTGCAACCAAAATGTCACCATTTGAGTTGATGACTGGGCGCAAGATGGTGCTTCCTCAGCATTTGCTCTACAGGACCCAAGAGCAGACACTGATAAATGCCTCCACAACTCATGAGTATGTGGAGAATTTAAGGAAACACCTTCAACATGCTTTTGCTTATGCTCAGCGGAATCTAGAAAGATCAGCTGATAGCATGAAGACCCATTATGACCTGAAAACTTCCAGGAAGGAATATCAGGTGGGAGACCGGGTCTATCTATACAACTTCCAAAGGAACCAGGCCAAGCAGCGCAAATTTTTGCCTACATGGAAGGGACCATTTGAGATCGTCGATAAGATCTCCCCTGTGGCCTACAAAATCCACATCCCCAAAGGTCCTTTGGCAGCAGGGGAAGACAAGTGGGTCCACATAAACCAGTTGAAATGTTGCCATCCCAGGCACACTCTGCAACAACTGGAGGAATCCTCTGGAATCCTAGCGGGTACTGTCTCAGACTAATTCAGTTCCAATCATAAAACATACCACATCTAGTCTCTAAAATACTGTGATTTGCATGAAACTGTCTCTTAGTTATACTGTTTTTTTTTCAAAATAAGAATGTAATGTTTTGTTATGATGAAATGCATATGCTGCCCCACTATCTCAACAGTGGTGGAAAAACGTCTATGAGTAGGTATTGCCGCTTTTGCTTTATCATCCTAGGAGAGATGAAACCATGGAGAATGACCAAGGAGGACGATCCGGAGACCGCGAGCAGAGACGCAACGGGCCCGGGGTACCGCCCAATATTCCCATCAGGACCGGCGAGGAGAACCGATCGATCAGTACCGGATGGAGGAAAAGATGCTGAACTGTGCCATCTACCGGAAGAAGATTATGCGGACAGACCGGTGCGTGGGTCAAAACCCTTGGGCACGCGACTCCCCATCGACTCAAATTCAAAGTGCAGTCGCGTGGGGGGGCTTGTTGGGTGTCCTGACCCACGTTTAAGCTATCATGCCACAACATTTGGTGCTGTGGGCTTAGAAAATTCAAGATGGCGGAAAACCCACATGTGCGCCGAAATCCAGGAAAGCTGCGCAGTTTGTGCGCCCACCAAAATGGTTGCCTCACTTGCCACCCACCAGTGCGAGAATGAAAGGCCGGGTTGCCATGAGGGAAATGGGTTGCCAAAGGAAAAACAGTAGCGCTGGTTAGCTTCAAAGCGCTTTAAAACCACCATTGGACTACCCGCACAGTAGTCTGAAAGCATTGGGAATGGCAATGCTGATTGCCAAATGCAACTTAGAATTGTGGGGAATTCATTTGTTAAATCCCAAAAATGGGTGCAGTACCAGTACTCA
Source organism: Ambystoma mexicanum (assembly GCF_040938575.1). Taxonomy (NCBI): domain Eukaryota; kingdom Metazoa; phylum Chordata; class Amphibia; order Caudata; family Ambystomatidae; genus Ambystoma; species Ambystoma mexicanum. The sequence goes on along the minus strand of NC_090934.1, from coordinate 304,232,211 downwards.
CCACTATCCAAAAGCCGGCATTTTAAAACAACACCAGATTTTACTTTTTGCAAAACTGAATAAATGAACCCAAAGCAAGCGAAAGAAAGACTTACTGAGAGGTGGATACAATGTAAAGTGATATTCTGAAGTGACTTGAAGGTTTATAACAAGACTGGCTGAACTGTGGATTGCAGCAGTTTAAGTTGCACTGGATTTAAAGACACTAAAATCGAAAATGTTCAGATTAAATGAGTGACCTATGTTTGGTGTCACATGCCTTTGTAACTGTTGAAATGTCATAGTTTTGCACTGAGAATCAGCATTCTAGCTGCATGTGTAAAATTGCAAGTTAATTTAAAAAGCAACAAAAAACATGACAGTTAGCTGAAAGTCTGGCTTAAGGAACTGAATTCTGCCTGGCAACTACCCCCATCAGGAGTGAAACTTGAGTCACAGCTGTGTTCCCAGGCCTAGCTGCCCTTTTGCTGCTCACACTAAGGATATGCCATCTATCTGATAATTGAATTACCTGTGCTCTACAGGAGCTCTGAACAAAGCCTCTCCTGACTCAGGCAAAGGTTTTATTACAGCGGTCGTAAAATGTAGCTTCCTCTTGGCAGAAGCTGGGAGGGGCACTGCCTGTGAGAGCAAGCTGGCTTGGCAGAACTGGATAAACCAGTATTTCTACCTTGTGCTGAGGGGAAACCACACCCCTTTGTAGCCAGAATATTGTTTAGAAAAAGATGAATAACTCATAGTACGGACATGTGAAAATTTTATAAATGACACCATAATTCTTGTGATTTTTCTGCCCACATTTAAAGAGGTTTTTAGAACCGGTGGTATGTTCAGGGGGGTTTTAGCGGAAAAGTGGATATTACTCTAAATGTATGCATGTTAAAAATCTGAAACTTCATCAGTTAATGTCCATACTCCCTGCGCACATGTATGTAAAGTTGGGTCAATGTCAGAAATTGAAAAATCAGTTAAAAAGTCAATTATGTGCCATTTCTGAATGCAAGCTCTTAGAAACAGCAGATTTGGACAGAGACATGGCTAAATTCAGCCACACCATGTATATGTAATTTCAAGCAACTGTGTAACTGTGAAATATGTCTTTTATTATCAAATATAGAATGTGTGCAATCTGACAGAGGAGTGTCCTATCTGCAAGCCATAAAATGACATCCCTCTGACTCACAGTTCATTCCCCAATCAAATGAGAAATGGAAGTTTGACCAATTAGAAGCTGAGAGAGAGGTAGGGTCAGTGATGCTAGAACACACCCACATTCTAAACACATAAAAGCAGACAGACAGGACAGATAGGGACCTTCAAATCCATTTGCAGCTGGAAGCTCTGCCGGGAAAATCCATACTTTACCTCCATCAACCTTCAGAGAGCAGACATAGAGACTTCAATCTATCCAGAACCAGAAACCCAGACCAGACCAGCAGAGTAGAGCTGACCTGTTAGCAGAACCAGAGAGAGCTGACCCAGATCACTGTGAAGTGCAGAGACCAGAGGCGAGTCTAAAATCTGACCAGATCCGTGGCGTGGCCCATTTCACTCAAGAATATAGTGTGAGTACCTAGAAAACTGTGCAGAACCAATCTCTTAGTTAAAATAATATAATTCAATCCTATTTTAATCTAAGTAGAACTGTCTCCTAACTGTCACCTGCCATTTGCAAAGCTGTCACTTGTCATTTTCTAGTTGCAAGCTGCACGTGTCATTTTGAGCTTTTAAAATTTCAAATCTGAAAAACGACCTTCACAAAATCGCTCATATCTCTGCAACCGTTTGTGCTAGAGACTTGCAATAACTTTCATCTGAAAGCTTAGAAATGTGGCTTTCCTACGAACCTAGAACCACATTCCTACCCCTTATAGTTTTACCGCAATCGCGGAACACGCATCCGCGAATTTTACCGCGATTTGCAAATTTCTCCACATGTAAAATCAGCTGCTGCTTGCCTTCCATTTGCCAGAAATTCGTTTAACCTGCTACCTATCCCTGCATCATTGCTAGTGTGAGCCTGGACTAATATTAACTAGATACCACTCACCCTGAACCTCTGAAAGGGAATTAAAAGCATTTCCAGCATATTTCTCATCCATTGCTAGCACATATCAAAGCATTTGCCTGTGTTTTAAACTTCTGTTGTCTAAGCTTGCTGGGGATTGAACTGATTTACATTGATTGCATTTCTGAGAACTGTGTGCTTTCCTCCCATTTCCTTGCATTGCATAAAGAGGGGGGGGTGAATAGCCAGAGAAAAGTGATTACATTGTTTGGTTGAAATCATATTGAGTATTTTCTGTACTGCATTCATTGAATATTGCATCCATTTGAACTCTATAAAGCATTTTGTACCACCTTCTTCTTTTGTTCCTATTCACCTGTGTGCTACCTTATCCATTTCATGTCAACTCCTTATTGATTATAGAGAAGCGTGTTAGTGCCAGATTCTCCGTTGTTAATCTTTATCATATCAGATTAAGTGTGCTATTCAATTATTAATTTATTATAAGGTGTGATATATACATCTCTTGTTTAAATTATCAAATAAACCTTTTAACTTGCAAAACAGAACTACTTCTTGGCTCAGTGGGGTCAGGAGGATTCCAAGAGAGGGGTGTTATATAGGGGTAGTCATCCAGAACGCATGAACTGGACATAAAGATATATCAATAAGGGTTTTCATTCAGTATTATAGACTAGGCGTTGACTTAGCTGTAGTGTTGAATTGAATCCTCTTACAGACCCTCTTTGGGTTTTAAGGAACGCACCTTTTATTCATTGCTTTGCTCGGCTGCTGGTTTCATCCCTGGGTAGTGCAGGACTTCCTACTTCCTACTTCTTGTCAAACCAACAGTTGCTTCAGGAACCGTGAGCCTGCAGGACTACCAGGAACATCCGCCTCAGCTACAGCTTACTCTCCGTTTTAAGGTATTGTGCAAATCTGGTTGCTTGTTTCGTTCAACTGCGGTGAAAGTGTTTGAAATCTTTCTCCAAACCGAGGGCCTGTCCTTCTCTTCTCTTCGAACTAACTTTTCTACCAACCAACCTCGTCTGGAATCCGTGGCACGAACTTTACCGCGAACTACCCTGAACTGTGTGATCTTGAGCAAAAGACTTTTGACCCATTGACTTTGGCCCTAAGCCTTTTCTACCTGATTCTATCATTGTAGTCTCTCTTGTTCAATTGCCCTGAGTACTTACCTGTTGGTGTGATTCAATTTCTGTTAACTTTGTCTTTATCTCCCTTTTTAATTGCTGCAGTGCCATTTTGCTCCCACTTCTTTTTCTGAGCTTAACTTGTCTGGAACTTATTGGGAGTTGTTTGGTGTATTAAGAGTGTGATTTTGAAACTGCTTATAATAGTGAAATGTTATATAACTGAAGAGTGAAATAAATGTATATTCTTTTACTTGAAAACCTTGAGTCAGTGTTTGCCTGAATCATAGTAATTGCTGTCCTTTGTGTAACTATTTGATACTGCTCACTTACTCTTGAGATAAGTCTAGCTGCTCAGCCATCACTACCACTTTAACTGTGTAGTACAGGCTTGTACCAAAGGTGAATTTGTATTGTCACGTGTAGTCTTAGTTGTGTGTGGTGTTCCCAAAGGGTGCTGCATATAATTCTGCCTAACAGTAGTGAATAGATGTGGGCAGGATTTAGGGGAACACGTGGTAAAATGGAGTCCAAGGTCTAAAACATTAGTCAATTCACAACTTTGGGAAGGTAAGGTTAGCAACATAAGTAACCGATAAAATGTGAGGATGACTCAAGCAGGTGGTACGAGTGTCCACCCTTTTGGGAAAGCTTTAATGAAACAGGAAACCTAACAGTATGCAAGAAAATGTATGTCCCCACTTTGGGGAGATACATTATCCTGTATACTGGCTTAATCTGGCTGGTAAGGTGCTACAGTCACCCCCCACCTGTAGCAGACAGTGCAGTCCTGACACAAATACACTTAGAACCTTACCCAAATAGGGCTGGCACAACTATACTTGGCAACACCGATACAAGCAACCCAGGAAACCTAGCAGTACCGTTTGAAATGATTGATGGACAGTCTCCATTCTTAGATTGAGTGGCATGAAGAGATAGCTGAGATAGCCAGGACAGGACCTGGCACTTCGCATGGCACTGGTCATAATTCAGGGAAGGTTCTTGAGCAGCAGAGTTTTCGGGCATCTGCTGAATTTGAGGTGGTTGCATCCTAGTCTATGGATATGGAGATCGGGTATGGAATCCTAGTCTATGGGCCTGGAATGGCGGCCTGGCTGGCCACTTCCAGTCTTTTCTTTCCAATGTGTGTTGTCTTGTAGGATGCTGGGGCCAAGGTGTTGCTAGGTATGAGCATTGTACAGGGGATGTGATTACCAATTTTTCATTTTAATTTTTTTCATTTTTAAAGAGCTCACACAGCCCAGGGGTATCAGGGGCGCTGTTACAGACTTTGTGGAAACTGGAGGTCTAAATTGCTTTCCTGGTGGTGCAGAAGGTGTCACATTTAATTCAGAACTGAATTGGTAGCTAGTTGAGGCTTATTAATGCTCTTGTAGCATGTTCCTGTGTTTTTGTGCCAAAAGATCAGTTGGACTGCCCTGTTCTGAATGTCGTTGAGATGGGGAATTTCTTTTATGCACAGGCCCACAAGTAAACTGCTGCAGTATTCCAGCTTGCCCATGACCAGAGCCTGGACTAGCTGGATTTGTCATTCATCGCCAGTGGTGGGAGAATCTCCCACAGTTATTAATATTATGGTACTTCTTGAGCGCGGACCTAGTTTCGAGAAGCAACGGAGCGCTTTACAGAGGTAGTCAACAATATAGATGCATAACGGAGCTCTTTACAGAGGTATACAAAAGCACAGATGCATAATGAAGTGCAGTAACAACAGAACAGATATACAGCGGGGGAGGAAACAGAGGGGCACAGAAGGTGGGTACAGCTATACTGGGTGGCGGGTAGAAGAGGGGCAGGCGGCATCTAGCAAGTCAGGTGGCACGTGGGGGCGACGTGATGGCCACAGTAGGTTGAGGGGTAATTTCACAGCTGTGCACTGTGACTAAATATGTTGTGAGAGATGTAGTTGTGAGGTGAGTGAAAGGTGCTCCTGAGAATCCTGAGAATCATTATTCTGGCAATTGGAGTGAGTGCTGGGCTGAGGTCATTGGGCCACAGTTTGAGGATAATTGCTGCTCGGGACTCATTGCATAGGAGGATTTCCATCTTTCCCGTTTTAAGGCGCAGTTGGCTCTAATGGATCCATGTTTTGATTGCAGATGGGCAAGCTGCAAGGTTGGGTACCTGTGCGGAAGGAACACTGTCCAGATGGATTTCGAGCTGTGTGTCGTCAGCATATATATATTGGTCTTAATACCAAAGTGGCATAGGACCTCAGTTAGTGATCTAAGATAGCCATTGACCGGTCATGGTAAGAGGTAAGAGTCTGTTGCCACTCAACCGTGATTGTTGAAAAGGGCTGAAAAACACCATCTCCATCTCACAGCAGCTGAGCAATAGGATGAGAACGAGGCCAAGACCTTTCCTCTGATACTCATGCACGAGTCCTGTCTACAGTAAGATGTTTATGGTCAACTGTCTCACAGGCAGCTGTGAGATCTAGTAGGATTGTGGCCATCAGGTGGCTTGCATCTAGACTTTGAGGATGTTTTCTCTGGTGTCAAGCAGTGAAGTCTATGTACTTCTGTCCCCTCTGAAATCAGATTGTTTTTCATGAAAGCTGTGGAGCCTTTCACTGAATAATAAACTTGTAAGGTTACTGCTCTCTCAATCAGTTTTACTTTGGGCAAGAGAGCGGGCAATAATTGGCTTGGTTGGTCCGATCTGCCATTGCATGCTTTTCTTAGGGGTAATTATTGACTTTTCTAAGAGAGGGTCATCAGAGGAGGGTCCAAAGGGACCAATAACTGTTTTGTCACGTGTGCTGGAGAGGAGTTAGTCATGTGCTTTGGATGGTTTCCTTTCACTCACTTTACTCTGGCCTACCAAAGCTCGGGCTGTCAGGCTGTTAAACGCTTTGCTCGCCCCCACCCCAGACAATGTAATCACTGCGACTAAGAAACTCAAGTCTTTTTTTTGCATAATATTACACATGTCTCCACCTCTCCATTGTCGTTTATTTGGAAGTATTCCTCGAATGCGGTCTTTAGCTCTTGAGGGAATAGTTTGTTCCGTCATTGGAACTTGTTGCAGCGCCATCTAGTGTCCCGGTGTCCGGATCCCTCCATGTCTAAGGTGGCGATCAGCATATTCTGATCGGACCAGGCGACTGGTCTAATGGTGCTTCCCCTTATTCTTGGGTGGAGTTCATTATTGGTCAGTAATTAATCGATTCTTGTAAAAGTATTGTGGATGCTGGATCTAAATGTGTACCCCTTCTTCTCTGGGTTCTGTGACCTCCATATGTCTAGGAGGCCTCCATCACTTAAGTTTCTCCAAGCCTACTAAAAGAGTCTATCATACTAGGCCTGTCAATAAGAGACTTATAAAATGATTTTGTATTTAGAATTACTCATATCAGTAACAATCATGCCCTCACAGAAAAATAAAATACAGAAATGCTGCCAGAACTACCTACTAGTGTATCTCAAACACTTCCTTTCTGGGTGGAATTACTGAAAAATTGGTAACAACCAGTGCATGAAGTTCAATAAAAATAGCAATCTCCTCCATGCTAACCTACCAGGTCTCAGGCTCAGCAGGGGCACTGAGAACCGCCTGTTCTTCATGAGGGAAAGCATCCTGGCACCATTGACCCAAATAGATCAGAGACACACATTTGGCTGGATTTCACCACCACAGCCTTTGATATTGTCAAACATGCCTAGCTCACAGTGAGACTTCACACTGTCACAAGACCTCAGGGCAATCTGCTTCATTGGATAGATCGACCATAGTGAAACCTTATTTTGCTGCATGCACCTTAATGTGTAGGGTTCTAAAATCTACACCGGTTATTTAATCCTTATGTCAACCTAATAGCAGACATGTTTTTGTGCTTCACTACCAATTTCCAAATGTATGCTGATGATTCCCAGCTACTTCTGGCTTTAGCCACTGTGTAATTGGATAATGCCCCTAGCACAGCCTTCTGGTAACATATCCAAGATTGGACCATTGGCAACCATGTCTACTCTCCACCTGAATGCAGAGAAAAAAGAGAGTATCTGTTTTGGGCCACCTGATCCAATGCCCTCTTGGCCTACACTGTGGGAACCACCTCCAACAAATGCCAGGAAAGCTAAGAACCTGGGGATTGTTTTTGAAACTCAACTCTCGTTTACCCTGCAAATCAATCAAGTGGCGCAAAAATCTCCATCATTTTAATATGTAATTAAGAAGATCATATCCTCTCCACACCTCTCAAATTTCTTGGCTTCTCCATCAACCGGAACCGCATAGCTGCTGTCACTAAAACATGCAATCTACGACTACACTTTCTACGCAAGATCAGGCATGACTTCCCCCCTGATGACTCTGCACCGAAGTCCAAGCACTGGTTCTGTCCCAAGGATTATGGCAATGCTCTGCACACTGGACTCCCCAACAGCACACTTTCCCCCTGCAAGCCATGCATAACACAGTAGCCAGAATCATCCTCCACCTACCCAAACATTCACACACCACCCCAGCTCTTGCTCAGCTCCACTGTCTCCCTGTACCCCAGAGAATTGCCTACAAAGGGCATTCTATTAAAGGCCATCCACCACAAAACCCCATGTTACCTTCACCACAAACTCAAACCCATCACCCACCCAACCCCCAGACAAGCCAGTCAGCATCTTCTGCACATTCCAATCTGCAAACTAACATGCAGACAAAAGCATGCATTTACCCACTGGGCACCCAAGGCATGGAGCACCCTACCACTTCACTATCGCACTGCACCCTCAATCACCACTTCCAGAAAGAGCCTCACAGCAAACCTGTTTCCCCACACATAACAACGTCCCCCCATCTCCCCTGCTACCACTTGCCTAATCTAATCATCCTACCATAGACTAAAGGTATTTTGTAACTTCTGTTCCACCTACCACATTTTTTCAACCTTTAAACCATGTAAGCATTCTGAAACCCTCTGGGGTGGCCCAGCGCACAACATAAATCCAAATAGAATAAATCATATTGGGTATCACTACATATTATCCCCACCAAAAATATTGCTGTAAATATGGTCGTCTGGAACGTCCATAGGCGATATTTCTGGGGGGGATAATTTTGGGGGTTTTTGGGAGCGGGGGTTGTGGGGGTGTCCCCCGTTCCTTTAAAAATAATGCAGGGGTTGCAGGGGTGTTCCCCGCAGGTTCCATGCCTTAATATCGCCACAAAAATATAGCAATATTTTTGTATGGTGATATTCTTGCGGGGATATTAACACATGGAACCTCATATTGTATCTGCAGGTTCCAAAGACATTTGAGGTCACTCGGGGCCTAGTGCTTACCTAACTGTAGGACTCTAACTCAATGTACAAAGGCCTCTAACACCTGATTCAGCTGCTGCAGCTACTGATTCACAAAGCAGCGGCAAGGATCTTCTCAATGAAATCAGGGGGTGCAATGCCTCCTGCTCTGGAAGCATTGCAACGGTTCCCCATTAACCAAGCAATGACCCTCAAGTCTCTGTGCTCTGTGCACAACGCTCTCTGTAATATAGAGCCTGGACATTTGCATACTCAAGACACCAGCCAATCTCAATCTCTAATCACACCCCACCTGTCAGAGGTAATTGGCATTGGGATTGCACATTGGCATTGATAGGGTGCAGAAATCGCAATAGCCCACCGATGGCTATCAGGGCAGAGCTTAAACCTAAAAGGTTCTACAAGACTAGCAACGAATTGGTTGCTAAGCAAGCTCTGGATGCATAAGATAGAAACCGTTGCAGATGACAGACACTGGGTGAATCTAAACTGCCACTGCTAAAGGGGTGACTTTTTCAGTCGTGGGGCTATCTTTCTTTCTTAGAATATAGCAGTTACCTCCTTGTTTGCATATTTTTATATAATGTTGTGTTTTCCCTACCCTGTGTAATTAGGAATTACATTTGCCTGCTTGCATTATGATTGAGTTCCATTTGTACGTTTTTCTCTTACCAGAATAATACCATTACTGGGCCCCCAGAACTGCGATTGCCGAAAATGCCGCTTTTTTTTCCCCTTCAAACCCCTTTACACTACATATATATATGTGGGAGGGGGCATGGTATATAATAAAAGTATGGGGAGGTGCAGAGAACCCCTGAATTATATATATGTGGTGTAAAAGGGGTCGGAAAGAAAAAGTCGGCATTTTCGGCAGTCGCCGTTCTGGGGGTCGCAGTAATGACATAGATTCCTCCTTACCGGTATACTTGCTCCTCTCATCTCCTTAACCGTGCTTCGATGTGGCTCTGCACTGCGATTCGGCATGCTAGAACATTTCAAATAAAATAAATGCAATTCTGTGGTAAACATATCTACTCCCCGCCCCACCCTACCCGAGACTGAGTGATCTCAGGGACGTCATTTCACCAAAATGCCAGGGGTAGCGGAAAGTGACATCACACGGTCCTTGATCTCTGATGACATCACAGGAAGTGATGTCATTTGACCCCCACCCCGAAGTCACATCATGGGAAGCGATGTAACACGACCTTTCACCCCTTGACAAAACAGGAAGTGGCATTACATTGCATTGTTTCTAAGAACACTACGAAAAATATGGTTATGATATCACTGTAAAGTGATATACATTTCATACAAGAATGGATCACCTTATGTATCGTTAACATCAGCGCATATAGGCCCATTTACCAAATTACTGTGAATGCAAGAAGACTTCTAAGGCCAAACGATAATGATGTGTTATTATATAGCACTTATGCGTAAGTGCTTTATATAGAACAAATATATATATATATACAATATCACCCAACCTGTGTTGGTACTCATTTATCAACCTCAGCAGGCTGAAAGGCTGAGTTGACCTTGCCGGGAGCCGAACCTGCAACCTGCAGAGCACACGCACACTGCAGCAGTGAGCGCTCAGCCCACTGAGCTATCTTATCGGCTATAGCTATCAAAAAACGAGCCACTCAAGAAACACAGAACCACATGCTGCTGGCCATAGCACAGGAGACTCAATTAAAAAAAAATATATATATTTTCTTTTTTACTTTCTTTTTTTAGGGGTAGCAAGGGATACCTCAGGGGTCTCAGGTGCGACCTCTGCGACGCCTAAAGGATGTCCCTGAGCGATCTGATCCCCACTGTTTCCTCCCCTGGTTACTTGTAGGTCCATTGCTGGCAATTGCCCTCCCTCCCCTGTTGGATATGATCTTCTTAATCACATATTAGCTTGCTCTTCCCCCTATGATTGGAAAGCTCTCTGCTGCTTCCTGAAGCTCAGTCCGTGCTCAATAATACCCGAATAATAATCATAATAATTATAATAATTATAATAACCTGGTTAATACGATTTGTGTTAAGTACAAAAGGAGGAGTTTGCCACCTTTTTAAAACAAACAAATAAAGTAACTCCAGGAAATGCATTTTTGTTGAATGCTTTTATAGCATAACATTTTCTAGATTCATATCTGAGAATCCTGATATGAATATATTTTGGGGAGCTCAGCCGCTACCGTGCGAAACCCAAAGCAGATCAGAACCGAAGCAGTGGCGGGTACGGAAAGACCATTATGAAAGCCTACCTGTAATAGAGCATAATTAGGCTGCAGGTGCTCGAAGCAGTACTTCACAATCTTATGGTGAGGCGACTCGCCAATTTCTCAGCATATCCGGCGATTTCCTTGTTATCTTCCCGATGTCTAGACTGAATATAGATTGAGGTTGGCGGGAACTGGCGTTCTTCCTGCTCCTGCAAGGCTTCACGCGGGACAATGAGCCTCAAGAGAGTGCTGAAGTGCCGGTGATGTCAGGCCCCTGTAACGACATTAATGGATATCTGAGCGATGCACCTATATTACGCGCCCGGTGATTACTGCACCGTGCTGTTCCAATAACCCCTACAAGAAAAGGGAAGCGCATTGAAAATAACTCCAGAAGCCCGAGTCCCCTTCCCCACTTGATTTGACGGTTTGCCTGTTACCCATCTGTAGCCTTTCCCTTTTCCATGAGGCGTCTCCAAGCTTTATATATACAATATAGTAACGTGATAAACAGAAACATTATCCTTCCTATAAAAAGTGTTTCTTATTCATAGACAATATATACAATATATACACATCACAAGGGATGTTTTACTTCCTCCTCATCTAAAGATTCTGACTGAGTTGAGTCCTTACACCCAGATGGACTAACAGATGTGACAGCCATTTTATCCTCACAACCAAATCATTCTGAAACTGTCTGAATGAGTATATACGGTTCATGATTACAAACACCTTAATGTTGGGATGAGTGTTGTGGAAACTTAAACAAGCGTCAAACCCAATGTACATCATGTTGTCACTGATTCATGCACACAGCCCTTGTATTTCATGCATATTTGCCACACATACATATCTATGGTCATGTTTATGTTCCCCAAATGCTCTTTGGTTTCATGAATAGAAGACAGAACCCCTCGTCTATGCTATGTGTCCCCTTCCTCTTTCTAACAGGGTATTTTGAAAGAAAACAATAAGGGTGCACCAGACGGTCCATCCTGGAATCATAACTTTCTATTTGAAAATAATTGAAACGGTTATCCTCAGGTTTAATAATGTGGTTTGCTAGGTAAAACTAGTGTCACATTTGTATTGTGATTACGCCGGTAAGATAGCTCAGCGGGTTGAGCGCTCGCTGCTGTGATCTGAGCGTGATCTGCAGGTCGCAGGTTGGAATCCTGGCAAGGCCAACTCTGCTTTTCATCCCTCCGGGGTCGATAAATGAGTACCAATTTCGGTTGGGTGATATTGTATGTAAACATGTGCTCTGTAAAGCGCTTTGGATTAAGGCGCTATATAATTAACACATCATTATCATTACAATATATACCAGAAGTGAACATTAGAAATTAATATTGAACACATTTTAAAAGAGCTATTTACATGTTGGTACAATTAAATAATTTCCTATTTTTAATGGCTTCATTTATTGAGAATATCCACCATTTTCGCTCTCAAAATGCCATCTCTTCTAGGAATTGGCCATGCTCAGATTAAAACCAATGATATCATTATATATTTCTTCTGTGGACACCCAAGAAATATTGCATTTTGCATGCTGGCTACTTATTAGTTGGTAGTGCTCCTGTGCTCATACAATTGTTACAGTATGGACAAAATACTCATATTTTTAAAAAATGGAGAAAAAACCCCAAAAAGGAATGTAGACCCCGTATCCTGATGTTCTGTCCCTTAGATTGTGCCCCAGAACCCCAGCACCTTTCCTAGGACCAAATGAGCTACCCTCACCTACCCTGTACGACCCTAACCTACCCCATACAAACAGTGCATCGTCAGTGTGATGGCGACATATCTGCGGGACACATGCAATAACAATGCATGGCTCCAAACACCAGGCGGGTCCTTACCTCTCAGGATGCCTCTTTCACTGATACTTTTATTCTATTCTTAACCATAAAAAAGCACCCGTTACCCCTGCCTTCAAGATAACAGTGTTTTTTCTCCAGTTGTGCTCAGGGGTGTAGGAGACACATAAAATCTGGGGGGGGAGGGGGACAGGGGACATCTTTGGGACTTTGCTTTATTTATTTATTTGTTGTGTTTTAGTCAAAGAACTCGACTTTTCACGAAATTAGAATTAAAATAGCAGTAAGTATTAAATTACAAATATCACTGTATAAAACAAGAGAAAAGAAGAAAAGAAAACAGAAGAAAATTAAAGGATGCAGCAGCAAAGAACATGTCTTTGTATGTTGCATTTGAAGATTTTTCATCTACTATGAGCTCATGATAAGAGAGAGGAAATAACAATTACTTCCAGTGGGCCACAGCTACGACGCCAGCTCGTTAAGAGGCAGATCACCTGTAAGTGGACTCCTGCCAAATAAAGGAGTTGAAGCCTTTTCTACCAACTGCAAGTTGCTACTTTTTTTGTGTGGGGCGAGGAGACGTGTGTGTCTCTTTGAATGGAAAGATGGGGGTTTCAAAGAAAGAGGAAATCTTGTTTGTACCTCTGAGTAAGCCCTGTTATGGGAGTAGAGGGACCAGGTGTGTGATGTTGCTGCTTTGACTGTTCGCCGGCGGGGAGGGGGTACAGCAAACAAGGAGGATGAGCGATCGCAAGCCCACCCCCTTATAAGCACTCCCCAGGTCCGCGGCCAGATGTGTCAGACCGGGTGGATGCCTAGTAGGTGGGGTGTATGTGGACCCAGGGGGGTGACCAGAGGGTCAGCCCGCTATGTGGGCTGCCTCTCTAGCGCCCCTGGGAGGGCCGGGCCAGCCTGTCACGATGAGTCTGGTCCCTCTTATTCCATCTCATGCTGGCTCCAAAGCTTAGCCTTTCTTTGCCTTTGTTATTCTGAATGCAGAGCTGGACTCTGTTCCTTTCTCGTTTAACATTTGCTGCAAAGCCTGATCTATTGAATTCTCTCATATGTTACTAGGACGGCAGAGCATGGGTCCTCTGCCCTGTTACATTATTCAAAAAGCCCCTCTGGCCTTTCTTTGCCTCTCCCTTGGCTCACTGCTTGCTTGCTTAATACATACCTCCTTGCTTGAACACTCAACATATTCTCCCTAACACAGCAATGGCAGCTGCAGTCTGTCTTAACTTCTATTTGTTCCGTGTCTTGAATTGGCCTCTAGTTTCCACTTTTCTGTCTGCAGGGGAAAGGCATTTGCCAGTCACTGCCATGATGGCTCTACCTGGCCATAAGAGGGCAACAGCTAGCCAATATTGGAAGAACATGGCATATTATGACAGATGCTGGCAACTGCCTTCCTAATCCCTACACAAGAGACACGACTATTGCCTTTGTTTCTAACAGTAATTCAGTGGATGAAGAAACGTGAGAACAAACATATTGCTTATAAATGAAGGGGATGATGTCACACTTGGTTAAGACATTTTGATCATGCCAGGTGCTAATTACCAGCTGCATTTAAGCGATTACCTTTTAGACTACTGGCTTTAAATAACGTTAGTATCACCTGGAAAGCACAGAGGTTGCTCAACAGGGTTCCTGGAGCACGAGGGGTACCCTATTCGTGGGCATGGATGATTGGAGGGCATTCTTTCCCTGGTTTGGAGCCTGGCCCCTACAGCTAAAATGGGGGAGCGGCCTATTACCTTTGGTTATAGGTACCCTTTGAGGGTGGCCAGACATTGCCTCCTGCTTTAGCCCACTAACAGCTCTGCTTTGCAACTTTATCACACATACCTGTCAGGTGGCATGTAACTCAATGCTACTAATGTTATTAGCCCCAGAAGTCTGGAATCCTTTGACACATCAACTAGGGTACAGGCTTGCCACCTGAAACTTACCCATGTCTGGGTCTGCATCTGTCGCTCTGTGGGGAAGACACACACAGAAAGAGCAGGGCACAGTGCCCTTGTGGGTTTTTCACACTTCTTCCTCGGGGTGGGCACAATTCACTCCTCAGAGAAAGTGGCACATGCTGGGCAACATTCTCCCACTTTGACAATGTCACCCAAAGAGCGAAATTGGCCATTTGAAATACCTCTGTCGACTTATTATTGCGCAATCCACATTGATGGGTTTAAGCACCTGCTTAACGCGAGATGGCAATTAAGGACATTTGCCAACACACTCAAGAAGCACAGGACACCCAGCGACATTCCATGCTCACTCATTCTGATCACAAATTGGCATTTATCTGGGGTCATGTTAAATGTATTTATTTATTTATTACATGTGTAGCATCACGCAAAACCCCCAAACATCAAGACGCAAAGTAAACTGCATGGAGTGGACCACTTCCATTGGCGCACGTTTTTACTTTTCCGCCACAAAATGGAAGATTTTAGCGTAAAAGGCAGGTGAAATCACATTGCTTTTCCACTTTGAAAGAGTGTAAATACCTCGCGCAATTAGCGATTTCTGGCGGAATTGACAATGGCTTCCTCTGGACTCGACCCAGAAAATGCACGAAAATCTGACCAATTAGAAAAAGCAACAGTAATAGTGTTTTCCACCACTGTTTCTGAACCAATTGACCTGGAAAATGCTGTGTTGCATCGGAAGCTGAATGCATTCCTTCTGACTATTATCGCACCGGAAGATTAAGCCAGGTGCTGTACACAGGTGTTACATATTCCTGTGTGCAATATGCATTTGGAGAATTATCTAACTGAGCTACCTTACAAATGATATCTCCTCTGGGGCTTTACAGTCTTAACCCCTTTAATGCCATGGGTATTTCCCTCTAGTGCCAAGGCCTTTTTTGGTGATTTCGGTATGTCGCCATAAAATCCCTTGTAACTTCTTTGTTACATGAGATATTTCGGCCAAAGTTGGTCCCTTTTTCCCCACATGTAGGCGGTCTTAACACCACCCAGGAATCCTAGTTTGCTGTAGGGGGGTGAAAGAAAATAATCAAAAAGGAGAATATTTGTTTTTTTTCAGAAAATGCCAATAAACTGTTGTGCAAAGAAGCCTGTGGGGTTTTCCTTTTAAGAGCTAGGAACAAATGGTTTGCTGAGCTGGATTCACCATTTTCCAGGCTTTCAAGAACAGATTGAGTGGAAACCAGAATAACATATTTGTATATGCTAATCAGCCATTTTGTGAGAGGTAGGCGATTTTGGCGTTTTTTGTCCAATAGGACATGCATGGACGGAATGGAAGAAAAGGGTTGGAAAGCTGAAATGCAAGCCATAAAGGAATACATTTCTGAAAAGTAGACAATATTCCAAGTTTAGGAAGGGGTGATTTGCACAGGTCAGGCAAAACTATGTAGGAAAAGATTCCATAGTTTGGGGGGAAATCGGGAAAATGACAGAAAAAAAACTACAATTTCTGCACATTTCACTGTGGTCACCCACCGAAACATGCAGCCAACAAACAACACATGACCTACCTTCCCACGTTCCCACAGGTTTCCCGACAAAAACGGTACCTCACATGTGTGGGTGCACCTACCTGGGTGCAAAGGGAAAAGCCTAAAACACTGGTAACCCCAAGTCTTTTCGCGCATCAGATTTTCAGGAATTTTGCTCATGTGGACAACCTACAGATTTGGGCCTACGGAGTCGAAGCCACGAAGGAAAACAGGAAACCCGATGCATTTAGTAAAGGAGACACCTGTGGGAATCCACAGAGGGCTGACATGCACAAATCGCCCCATAATTTATGACCCACAATCCCTGACAAAGTCTGAAATTTAGTGGAAAAAACAAAATGTTCACTTTGTCTGGGATTGTGGGTAATTGTTACAACTGTTCTGTGGGATCTCACTGCTTCACACTTCCAGGAGTCGATACCCGTGATACCCACGGTTCAACCCAGAATCGGGACTCTCAACATGGAAGAGCCCGAGACTGTAAGCCGCGCACTAGTTGTTCTCGCTCCCCAGACCGCGGGATTAGCTCCGCCCCCAACTTCTAGAATGGTATTTCCGGCAACAGGAACTTTGGCACTACGCGTTGCTTCTCTATTCAGAGTCCCGCTGCGCACCGTAAGTTCGCTAACTTCTTATCTGAAGATATTTGTCTGCTGCTTTTCAGAGGACCGCTCCTTGTAGCTTCAATCCTTTTTCTTTTTCCTTTTTGTTTTCTGGATATCTCGAATTCTTTCTGAGCCCGGCGGATCAACAGGAAGCCACCTCCCTGTATTCCCGACTGTTCTCTCTGGTAGTGTTTTTGTTCTGTCTAGCGATTTGTGCTTCCGTGTTTCTCACTGGGTTTCCTCCCTCTAATCTTGTTTACTTTTTTACGTCTACATTAGACTTCAACTTCAGACCTCCTATTCAGTCTTCAGTTCCCTCGAGCTCAAGCCCTCTATCCTGCTCATTACAATTCCTCCCTTGGGCTATCACCTGTTGGTAAGACTCCAAATCCTACAGCATTTCTTGCACCTTCATGTCTTTACTCTGGACATATCCTTACCTATTAAATATTATAATAGGCACCCTGCCAACTTATCACATCCGATTGAAAAAGAAAAGCTTAGAAGAGAATAGGCTTGTCAGGGTAAGATACCTTTCTATATCCCTGCCACTCTACTGATTAGGGATTCTGTATCCTTACTTACCTGAAATTATACTCTGTTTCTATCAGAATCCTCCCTGACAAGATTCCGGTTCACAGCCAAACCAGTGTGACCCTCCACCAGCCGCTGCAGGAATCCAGGCTCCCCAGCAGCACATCACGGGGTTTTTCCCCTTCGGGGTTTCCCCTGGAGACTCCACTTCAACCTAGCCTTTGGCTGGGTTTGAGAGGGGTTTTCAGGTAATACCCTCCTGCTTCTATTCTGAGAGGGTTGACCATCACAGAGGTAGGTTTCGTTTACAGTTGGCGAGAGATAATTTGCTTCAAGTGCTTTATTATTATAAAGTTATTACAGTAATACCTTCTGGGGTGAAATGCATGGGGTACCCTGTTTTCCTTCGTTGCTTCTGCACACTAGGCCCAAATCTGTATATTGTCTCCCTAAACTCTTTGGGGGTTACCAGTTGTTAAGCCTTTTCCATTTGTGCCCAGGTAGGTGCACCCACACATGTGAGGTACCGTTTACGTCGGGACACCTGTGGGAATGCGGGAAGGTAGGACATGTGGTGTTGTCAGTGTGTTTCGGTGGGTGGCAAGAGGGAAATGTCTGAGAATTGTAGTTTTTTCACCAAATTTCAGATTTGCCGGGGATTGTGGGTAATACATTCTGGGGCGATTCGCGCAAGTCAGACCTCGGTGGATTCCCAGGGGTGTCCTCTTTTTGGCAATGCATGGGGTTTCCTGTTTTCATTAGTGGCTTCGACACCCTAGGCCCAAATCTGTATGTTGTCCACATGAGCAAAATCTGCTCTGCCGAAAGGCTTGCGGGTACCAGTGGGTTAGCCTTTTCCCTTTGCGCCCAGGTAGGTGCACCCACACTTGTGAGGTACTGTTTTCATCGGGACACCTGTGGGAACGCAGAATGGTAGGACATGTGTTGTTGGCGGCGTGTTTCAGTGGGTGGCCAGAGTGAAATGTCTGAAAACTGTGGTTTTTCCACCAAATTTCAGAGACATTTCCCTCTGCCCACCGACCGAACCATGCCGCCAACAACTGATGTCCTACCTTCACGCATTCCCACAGGTGTCCCGACGAAAACAATACCTCACATGTGTGGGGGGGAGGGCCACCCCCTTTCAAACACAAAAAATCCTGGTGGTCTAGTGGGCCGCCCGACCCCACCCAAAACAAGTTATAATATATATCTTTTTGTTTTGCCCTTCCCTAGGGGCAGATGGGCACATGTGTGTGGCCATCTGCCACCGGGGGGGGGGGGGTCAAAACGTACTGCCACAGGCTTGGGAGGAGTAGCTCTGCCAATATTTGCAGTGGCCTCTCCCCTCACCCCAAATGGATGGGGGCATCTCATGTACCCCTTCCTAGGGGCAGAATTCTGCCGCCAGGGAGGGCTACATAAGGTGCCCCCTCATCCACTTAGGGTGGGGGGGAGGGCCACCCCCTTTCAAACACAAAAATTCCTGGTGGTCTAGTGGGCCGCCTGACCCCACCCAAAACAAGTTATAATATATATCTTTTTGTTTTGCCCTTCCCTAGGGGAAGATGGGCACATGTGTGTGGCCATCTGCCACCGGAGGGGGGGGGGGCAAAACGTACTGCCACAGGCTTGGGAGGGGTGGCTCGGCCAATATCTGCAGTAGACCCCCCCACCCCAAATGGATGGAGGAAATCTGCCCCCAGGCAGGGCTACATAAGGTGCCCCCCACCCACTTAAGGTGGGGGGGAGAGGGCCACCCCCTTTGTGAAAATCCCTGGTGGCTAGTGGTCCCACCTGCACCCGCCCCACCTAAAACTAGTTTTTTTTAAAAACATCTTTTATTTTTGTTTGCCCCCCTTCCCTGGGGGCAGATGATCACCCATCAGCCCCAGGATATTGCCCTCATGCTTTGGGGGCCAGAGGGAAGAGGGCAGCTTACATAGTAAGCAGCTCAGCCCCAATTCAAAAACAGATCCCTGCACGATATTCTGGGGGGGATAAATGACATTACATCCCCCCCACTTAAAATTGTGGGGGGGATTTGTCCCCCCTATTCCCCGATGTCCTACGCCCATGGTTATGCTGCTGTTAGCAAAGTCTGAGGCGACTAACACGTGTGCATAACAATGCGTCTCTCGCCCAGAGAGACAGAGTCATAGAATGAGACAAAGAGAGCGAGGGAGATAGACATACTGAGAAATGAGTAGAGAGAGCGGGGAGACATACAGCTAGAGAAAGAAAGAGAGAAAGTGTCCTTCGAGCAAACCAGGACAGTTTCACCGCTGTTGTTATGGGCATGTGCTGCGGCACAGCAGGAGCTGGGCTGGCAGCCTGACACTTACTGTATCTTTGTTTTGAGCACTTAATAATTAGCTGAAGGGAAGGGGTGGGCACAGCAATGATTGCGAAATGTTTAGGCGAAGAGGTGTGCTGCCACATTAGCATCTCGGAATCGCAAAACCCCACAGAGGCCCGATGTACAATTTGCAAAGAAATAACAAATACTCTGAATAACTAAGTAAACCCCTTTTTCTTAAAACTTTGGGAAACTGTGAAGTTTATTGTAATGTTTCCTGTTGCTTTTTTTGTGGGACTGTTCCTGTTAATCAACTCATCAATATGCGGCATGCTGTTATCAGCGATGAATACAGAAGCAGGTGGGTTTATGGCAAGGGTCCATTTGGAGCATGCATTTATGGCTGTAAGTATACACCAGCGGAGAGTTTGCAGAGCTCTGGGGGTGAGTGGCCAGTTGTGGCTTTGGTAGCGCCGGCAGGACTTGCAGGTAATCTCATACAAGGCAGGGCCAGCTGGACAGCTGTATTTCTGCATATTTGTTATACACGGGTCGCTGAGAGAAATGGGCAGCAGGCAGTGTCACTACCTTTACTTGGCTCTCACATTTCCTTAATTAGCAACTACTTACATCCCCACTCCATTCACTTTTCAATAACAAGTAACTAACTAAGCGGCCACACATGCGTTTCTGTTGCAATTTTATAATTTTCAATTAAACATGTTTTTGGACTGGTCATTTTAACTACTTCCACATGTTCCTAAAGCATCCTCACTCGGAGTAGGAGTGAGAACGAAACAGGGTACAAGGAAGCGTGGGTTAGTAACAGCGTGCTGCCTGGAGCCAGCTAAATCCTGGGTAGAGCTAAGTCAAGGGTCTGGCTCGGCTCTCAGAACCATGCAAGACCTCAGCGGGCACAAATATGCATACTTCGCTTCCTGCTTCCCACCTCCCGAAACGCCAAACCCTTACACGGCGTCCTGTCTCAGGGCATCTCAAAACACATACCAACACGCCCTATTCAAATTGGCTGAGGGTACTCCAGTTTTGATCTTTTTTCGTTGCATTCTGGGACTTGTAGCCCCTGATTGCCCATTATAAATGGTTCAAATCCCTGAATGCAGAATGAAACAACACGAATCCCAGAAGGAAAATACACGAGTCTACTACTATTGCCCATAATACGTTTATTTATAAGGCACCAGTCACAACACAAGCTTTGCTTCGAGGCACCCCAAAAGGAAGTGGCGAGGAGAGGCATACAGAGACACAAGAGTGTTAGGCAGAATCATATGCTGTACCCTTTGGGAACACCACACACAATTAAGACTACAAGTGCAAGTACAAATTCACCTTTGGTAAAAGCCTGTACTACACAGTAAAGTGGTAGCGATGGCTGAGCAGCCAGACTTATTTCAAGAGTAAAGTGAGCAGTATCGGAAGTAACGCAAAGGACAGCAATTACTATGGTTCAAACAAACACTGACTCAAGGTTTCTGAGTAAAAGAATATACATTTATTTACACATTCATTTGTAAAACAGTTCACTAAGTAAAGCAGCAGAAAAATCACAATCTTAATAAACAACAATCAATTCTGGATGAGTTGAGCTCAAAATCAAGTGTGAGCAAAATGGCACTCCAGCAATTTAAAGAGGGAGGGAAAGACAAGTTTATACAAAATTAAGCAGCACCAACAAGTAAGTAGGCAGAGCAATCCAGAAAAGGCTTGCTACAATGAGGATTCAAATCAATAGGTCTGGGCCAATGTTAATGGTTCAGAGTCTTTGCAGAGGATCACACAGTGCAGAGTCGTTCGCGGTTAAGTCTTTGCCAAGAGTTTGAAACGAAGTTGGTCGAAGGAAAAGTTATTTAAAAGAGTAGAGAAGGACAAGCCCTCGGTTTGGCGAAAGATTTAAAACACTTTCACCGCGGTCGGACGGAACGAACAACCGGGTTTGAACAGTACCTTAGAAGAAGAATGCTGTAGCTAGGGCAGGAGTTCCTGGCAGATCCTGCAGGCTCATGGTTCTTGAAGTGACTGTCGGACTAACACGAAGGCAGAAGACTGGAGGGTCCTGCACTGCCCAGGGAAGAAACCAGCAGCAGAGCAAAGCAACGAATAAAAGGTGCACTCCTTAAAACCCAAACAGGGTCCGTTCCTCCTGGCTATCCGGTTCACTGCAGCAGTGCACAGCAAATTCGACCAGGAGAGGGAGGCCTTGCTTGGTGTTTGGCTAACTGGTTGGTCCCACCAGCTCAAGGGAAGAAGACTCCTTGCAGATCTTCTCTGTCGTCGAAGTTTGGAGATTCGTACCCGCAGCAGGGCTTTACCGGGAGGTTCAGTAGTTGTAGCAGTCCTCTTCCTTTAGCTTCTCTTCGGTTCTCTTGATCCAGTGGCGACTCTGCCTTCCAAGTCCCAGAGACCTGCTTTTTATGCAGTTTTCCCCCATTCACACAGCCTGGCTGTCAATCACACCGCAGGGTGGCTGTCCTGGCAGGACAGTCACCTAGCCAATCAAACAAGAGTGTGCCTTGGGTCTCCAAGGAGACCCTGTGGAGGGGGCCTAAAACCCCTCCCTCACATCCTTTCTACCTAGACTCTCAGGCGTCTAGGGACGGCTTCTGTGCAGAAGCCCGCCAAAGGACGGCGAACAAAGGAACCAAACCTGGTTTGGTGCACAGAGTAAAACACAAGAAAGACCTTTACAAAAAGAAATCACGAATAAACCCAGCTGGAACCAAATAAAAGTAAATGGGGTCCAGCGGATTTAAGTTCAAGGCTACTAACATAGCCTAAAACAGTACCAAGGCTATTTTCATAGACCGCGGTAGGAAAAATATGGTAGATACCACTGCTACCAGCCAAATCTTAAAGAAAGGGGAATGAAATAATGTTCCATGATAGACAGACAAAAAGGGATAACTATAAACCCTTTCCAGTACTCTATGTAGGATAGTTTGTACTGGGTCTGTGAATTTAAAAAGACTAATAAAGTCAATGGCAACTTTACATGTTCTGGGAGACAGTAGTCCGTCCCAGAAAATGGAGTTTAAAATGGAAAGTCTGAAAAAGACAACCCTGTGTCACTGCACTAAAGGTGCTGTGTGACACTCAGTAAACAAATGATGCCTATGGAGTGGGTGAGACTACATAGACCATGAGCAAAAAATGTGCAACACACAGCAAAACACATATAAGAGTGGGAAAAAAGGCTCACACTCTTACCAGGTGAAAAAATAAATCCTAGAAATCCAGCAAAGCTGCTGAGGGACTCAGTAGGTAAGTGAAATTAGCCATTCTGGAGAATTCTCCCTAACAAGGAGAGGTACAAATAATAATGTCGGTTGAAGTTCTTGGGGCATTCTGTCCAATGCAAGTGCGAGGGGAGGGAGCAAAGAAGAAGTGCAATAAATTGCCATCCGACAAGTGCAAGAGATACAAGTTCATGAAGCGCATGATACTGCCGAGCGCAGAGACTGACAAGTACAAGGCAGGGAAGGGGAAGAAGTCTCCCAAGGGCATCTCAGTTTACAAGGTCCAGGGATATGAGCAGTGACATGTCTAGTGGGGTTACAGTAGCACAGAAGGCAGGTCAAAAGAAGAGGCTGTCTGATGGGGAGCCCACTCTGAAAATCTTTAAACAGATTTCTAAATTCCCAGCCTCCCTGCCTCATAATGCAAAGCAGTTTAAACATTTGACCACAAACCGTCTCACCTCTAGCTTATCCAAATGTGAATTATTTCTTAGGCATGCATGGCGTGAAGAGTTCCCAGATCACATTATAAAACAAACTAGCAAACATATAAAATATCTAAATTAAGTAAAACGAGTATAATTGTAGGTTTTCTTTCAGCCACAAGAATGTAACATTATAAGTATGAGAATTCAAAGTAATGCCATCCTAACAAACAATCTCATTCGGGATTGCCATTGTACTTTCAAGACTTAGGGACACACAGCAACAAAAACAAAACTGCACTTTATTGTGCATGATGCAAAAACACAGGAGTTTGCATAAAAAAGCAAATTGTGTTTGTTCACGTGACCCCAGAAAACATCGTGGATGTAAAGTAGATGATTTAGAAGGGGGTGGGGGCTTTTCTTGTGATTTATTGTCGTTGTCTTGTGAGAAGGCACAGGGTGGCTGCACTGGGGGTGATCATTGTGTTCTTATCAGCTAAGGATCACACTTGGCCCCCGAACAATGATTGGCTCCCTACTCACCCATCCCCTGGCAAACACACGCAGACCTTAAAATGCACTGCTGGTAACACAAGGCCCGTAAAATAGATATGCAGGCCCCAGTCTGCATGACTTCTGTCACCATTACTCCTGGAGGCAGCATTGCTCTGAATGACTCCTACAGCATGACTCCCAGACACAGTCCTCCTCCCTCTGTGTTAGGAGCAGGACACAGAAGTCGGCCAGACACCACTGACCTCTAGCCAAGCAAGAATGTGCCCAGTTTTTTGGGTGGCTAGTAGCCGGAAAGTAGATTCAAGCTCAGGCCAGACATTTGCATCCGAAACCTCGAGTTGGAAACGTTTAATCCATGCCCCACGAAGCCATGAAGTGTTTCTGATCTCCGTGTATAGAAATCTCAATGATTAATTAAGCATCTGGTGCTTTTTCTGTATTGAAGTGTATTTTAATCTTCTATAGGTCTGCACACCTTTTTTCTTGGATGCAGGATTCGATACTAGAGAACGACCCTGGGGTTTTACTAATGATAGCCCTGGCAATCTAGAGTTGCAGAGTGTTTTTGCGTATTTGGCTTCTGGTGCTTTTTCAATTGTTTCAGTGCCTGTTTACAAGCTGTTGGTACACTGGCGTCGGTCTGCACAGGGAAGGTGCTCATTTTTGGTAAATGTGTTTTCAACACATCTCTTTTTCTTGATTCATGTTCAATTAATGATGGCCAGACATTTGCTTGACTGTAGTCTTCCATACAATGATGGTTTTATGTATGTATGCGTTTTGCTCCGTTGAGCAATGCACAATTAGTAAAAGAAATTGACCTGAAATTGACCTGCTATCACTCCCACTGCTGGATTGTTTATTTATTGCATTGTCCTGAACAAAAACGTTTTCCTGTGGATTTAATTTGAGTGTACAATACTGCCATTGCACAGACATTAGTTTGTTTTTACAGTGGCCATACTGGCATTATTGAACACAGCAACAGGTGTGTGTTCTTACAGTGGCAATGCAAGAATTATTGTTGGGGTGGAAATGAGCCTATACAATCCCCCCACCTCCAGCAGGCGCTTTCAAGTTAGACAGACCTTGCACTAGGCGATATAACCTGCAAGGGGGGAGTAGTCCCCACCCGCAGGGCACATATAAGGGCCCCAGAGCGCATAAAAGTAGGCAAAAAGTACTAGCCATGCCCTGTTCCACGACTTTTTGTACTAGGCCAAGACCAGACTTGTTGATGGCTTGCAACGCGCGTGTTCCCAGTTCACTCCCAGGCCGACATCGGCACACCAAGCCTGTTCCGCTTGACCCCTGTTCCCACGGAAGTCCATCTTTCTTCTATCCTTTCAATGTTGCAAATATCTAGTATCGCTTCCAAGAATATGCCCTGCGAAGAGCATGAGACTGTACAAGGCCCCTGCCTGGTGTCCTTCCTTCTCCACTACCCGACCCCCACCCAGCCAGGCCAGAGCCGGTCACACATCATCACCCGACCCCCTACCTTTCCACTCTTTGATAAGTACCCGAGCCCCTGATCCTGACCTTTCTAAGGTGCCCAACACAGATCGGAAGCTGCCCGACCATATATCTTTACAAGGGCAGCACATGGCTTTTCATATCATGAGGCACCAGGGAAGGTAAATCATATATCAAACCCCAGGGGGAGATGTTGGGTGCGGGAACTGTGCTATTAACAATGCTCTGAATGTGGGGGTCAGTACAACTGTATTTTATCCTCCCCTCACCATGGCACCCCTTTCCTGTGGTGTCCAGGTGTCCGCCAGAATGAATGAATAGCCTGTTTTGGTTGTTTAGCTTAGACTAGATATATTGTGTCTCACACTTGTCCTGACCTTCACCGCGGAGATGAGCTCAGCTGACCCACGTGGAGCCAGATCGACCAGGATGAACAAGCCAATTAGCGCCTGGCATCCCCATATGGAGCAGATACTTGTATATGTTTGTACCACCCAGCAATGTGGATTGTTACTCTATACAATGATGTCACTGATGACGCATTAGGCCTTTTAATTTGCTGCCCGTGTAATCTTTGGCAGAGTGCTCTCGGGAAGCAGAGTTCTTTGCTGGTATTTTATTTTATACAAGTAAAACATAGTTATCCTTGCAACCTATCTCTTGGCCTTATTCCCTAGTGGGTTCTATTTACTCTGGAGTGTGCATTCAGAGGTCTATGACTTCAATAGTAGGTTCTTATGCTGTACATTAAGGAGCACATAGGAGAGATTTGTAACAAAGCTCAGCGACAGCGTTTCAGTATATACTGGGCAAAGGAGCATAGTAATTTGAGTCTAACACAAAAATAAGTTGCCACTATTGAAATTATATAAATTAGTGATGTACAATTTTGTCAGGTCCCAGGTTCGCTTGCCCAGGATATCTGGCCATCGGGCACACAGGACATCAGGGGATTTGTGGGAGCTGTGGTGCCTCATGCAACGGGTTTCCATCAGAACTACGGTTCCCAGCGGCGCATGCGCTCACGCAAGCAACGCTATGACATCACCGCATTCCCCTTCATTACGAGATGGATGCAGCTTGGAATCGGCCTCTTCCCCGCCAGAACATGACAGGGACAACCACAAAAAAATTCTTTCACCATAGCTTTGGCTTCACAGCATCTGGATCTTTCAATCGTGTTTATCCTAGAGGCAGACACTTCCATAATGACTATTGGTGCCATAATGTCACAAAGATGTTCAACCACGCAGATACTGCACCAGGTAGCTTACTACTCACAAACTCTCACAAAAGAAATGATACCATCATGGAGTGAGAACTGCTAACTATCGCAGCTGCTTTTAAGGAGTGGCGACATCCTCTTCTGGGAGCCAAATACTCAGTAACCGTTTATACGTACAACCAGAACCAGAATCTACAGGTTCTCATTCATGTCAAATGCACCAACTTGCGGGAAGTCCAATGGCACCTCTTTATTGTCATATTTGATTTTATAGTAACCTATCGTCCTGGTATTATACATGGGAAAGACCATGCTTTGTTGGATGACAGAAGAGAATCTTTTCACCACAGACGGTTGCCCGATTCTACCTTCAGAGACATTAATCTGTGTATGTAGAGCCACCATACCTATATTGGAAAACATCCATCAGTGGTCAAAAGGACACTCCTCGTAAAAAGATACCATAAACACCACTGTGATTGTCGGGTTTTCCTACATTTAGGATCGTCTGTACATCTCCACTGTCGCTAGCTGCCAATTGGCCTTGAAGTGGTCTCATGACTCTAAGTTAGCCGCCCACCCAGGCCAATGCATAACACTAGACCAACTTAGTAGACAGTGCTGGTAGCCAAACATGAGATGGGATGTTCCTGATTACATCATTACACGGGCAACATGCGTACAATGCAAAGAAACACCAGGGAAAGTGAGCAGACTTCTTTAGTCTATGCCAATTCCACATAAACCCTGGTTCATGCTTTCAATTGATTTCATAGTGGCAATGCCTCCTATCCATGGTCTCGTTACCATTTGAGTGTTGGTGGATGCATCTACAAAGATGGCCCACTTTATTCCCTTTTGTGGGCTCCCCACCACTCTGTTTTGGCTTTCTTGTTCTTTGACAATGTCATCCGCTTCTTTGGCCTGCCATCAATCAATATCAGTGACCATCTGAGTTGATGTCGCATTGCTTGTGTGTGTTAACAAATTCCTTGTGGATTGATGCCCTGTATTCCTCATCCTACCATCCTAAACAGATAGATAAACCGAGAGAGCAAATGCTGCACTAAATCAATAATTCTGCTGTTTATGTCTACAATACCAAAGTGATTGGGTGTCTGTTGGGAGCAACAGTGTTAGCTTATAACAGTTTGTTGTATTCCTTGGTCAGCGTCTCCCCTTTCTGTTCCCTCTATGGTCAATATCTGTGTACCTTTTCACATGAAGCTCCGATTCTGGTTCAAGTCCCTGTGGCAAATCACTGTATGCATTCCTTATCACGCATCCACACCACTGTTCTTCAGCACCTTGTGGCTGCTCAAAAGAACACTAAGCAATTTGCAGATAGCTGGTGCCAACCCGGTCCTACTTACCGGTCTGAAGATACAGCATGGCTATCGACCAAACACCTCTATCTTTCATGCAAACGCAAAGTTCTACCCAAGTTTATCGGGCCATATGATGTGCCAGTGGTTAAAAATCCAGTCGCAATCAAACTCTGGATCCCCACAAAGGGCGTATCCATCCAATTTTCCATGTGAGCCTTGCCAAATCCTACCAACCAACTACCAGGCCTCCCTGGCAAACCTGCTCCTATTCTGGAAAGAACAAATTGGCAGAAAAAGTCATGATCCACAGCGCTTGTAAATATAAATTAGACAAAGAGGGTCAAGGCTGCAGGTATCTGGGTAGTGTGGATATACTGCCAGTATAATTCCACTGAGGTAAGTACAAATGCAACACAAACAAGTCCCAGTTTCACTGCGCCAAGTATATCAAAATCGAAATCGTGAGTCCAAGTGATTTGTATGAAAGAACAGCCTTTATAGTCCAAGGTTTAGTACAAGCAACAGCCTAACACGTGTTTCGAGCCTTGCACGGCTCTTCAGCTGAGGCTATTATTAAACATAGGATACAATAACAAAATGGAGAGTGCAACATTCAATAATATAGTGACACCATACAGTAACATAAGCAGGACAAATAAAGGCATAGCATCCAGGGGAAAAGCTGGGGATGAATGAGCCAAAATTAAATGTATGCAATTTGCAACAGGGTTAATGCAAAACAAAAACGAAAATCGAAAGCATATTTGACAAAAGCAAAAATTATAAACATAATAAATTTAAAGCCATACCAAAAGTGGTGTAAATCCATTAGGAGGTGGATGTTGAAATATTCAAATTAGAGAGAAAAACAAAGGTGTGCTAGGGTTACAATTTATTCGATGGAATGACTGCAGCAGCGCAATCAAAAACAATAATGCCAAAAAAAAAATAATAATCTAGTGTAAATTTACACTTTATAAACCAGACACCAATTAATCTGAGCAGCATTACCTTAATAGAGATAGAGCCTGAAATTTAAGATGAAGGGACAATGCCCAAAAAGTACTCTGCGGAGGAGAAAGAAACAAACAATCTATTAAGAAATTGCCAAATTGTTGCATCTTGAGGGATGAAAGAAAAAAAATAAAAGAAAAAAATAAAAGAAAAAAGGGTAATTAATTAAAGTACCTGAAGGCTTCGCAATTGCGGTTAAAGCTGCAAAATAAAGGAAAGGAAAGGAAAGGGAAGAAAAGAAAGGAACTGGATCAATGGATTGAAACTAATTTAAGTTAATATTTACCAGGTAGTGAAAAGCAACTGGTTAATGCAACAAAAAGAGCACATGCAATCAAAAATAGGTACCCATTAGTAGCACTAAACTGAGCAGGCTTGAAGAGCTCCGGCTCGAATGGGCAATAACACTGAATTACAATTCCAAAGTGAACGGGGGGGGCCATGTAAAACCGTCTTACCTGGTCGGCTGTTTAGACAGACTGAAGAAATCAATGCGCCGGTCGCGATGCTAGGAAGAGGACTAGATAAATGCATCAGGTCAGAAAAACATGGCAGAAGGAAGGAACCAACAGAGCCGCCATGTTTGAACTGCCTAAAAATACAAGGAAATTGAATGGGTAAGTAAGGGATATTAAATGAAACTAAAATTGCCTAAAAAATGCTCAGTGCACACACGAGAGAAAAATGCGAAATAGAAAGCCACCAAAGAATGAAAAGGAAAGTAATTTTTATTTTTTTCTTTAAAAAAAAAAGCGAAAATAGTAGGTGGAAAGCGAAAGTGAGGGCAAAGTGGGTAAAGAGGTTAATAAAAATGTGTGCCAACGAATAAGAGGTTAGGCACATAAGAAACAAAAATTCCATAATACAGTGAGGGCAGTGGCACCAAATTGGCAGAGACAAAAATAGGGATAGCCTGCTGTTACAGGAAAGTAGCAAATTCATGGTCCGAATTTAATCCATTAAAGACAGTACAGGTACAAATTATACAATACACAACAAATTTAGAATTACAGTTGATGAAATAATGACCTGAGCTGAATGTAGCCAAGTCAATTTAGGAGAGGGTATACTCATAAATGAAGGACAAAGTTTATTTTTGAGCGATTTGCCTTTGCTAAATGTTATACTAGCAGTCGGATCTAACCAGTTGACAATGTCAGAATCAAGGAGTAACAGGTGCCAGTGTTTCCTCAGCACATTATGGATCTTGTGACTGTCCGAATTGAACCTCGTGATTAACCTAATTTTCTGAGTGACGGGAGACTTGTCATGAATTTTAGGGACAAGCAGGTCCACTCTCTTTAGCTGGCGTACTGAAGCTAATGCTTTATCGAGACAGCTATGATGGTAGCGTCTCTCAAGGAAGCGTGATTTAATGGTGATACTTTTATTGTCAAAATCCTTGGGATTAGAGCAATTTCTCTTAGCACGGATGAACTCACCTTTCGGAATGTTAGCCTTTACATGATTTTTATGACAACTTTCTGCATGCAATGTTGAATTGACAGAAGTAGATTTATGATAAGTTTTAGTGACTAAACCATTAGGGGTTAAATCAATTGATAAATCCAAAAAATCAATATGTTTTTGGCTCGCAGTGGAAGTAAATTGTAAGCCCCCGTTATTATTGTTCAAGAAGACAACAAATTCAGAAAGTAAATCTTGTGTACCAGTCCAAATTAGAATAACATCATCTATGTAACGTTTCCACAAGTGAATGAATTTAAGAAAAACAGGGCAAGCAAATACAACTGTTTGTTCAAAAAAATGCATGAAAGCATTGGCAAGTGCTTGTGCAAAGCTTGCACCCATAGCCACCCCAATGAGTTGCATGAAGTACTAATTGTTAAATACAAAAACATTATTCTTCAAAGTAAATGTTAGGAGCTCTTTCACCATTTCAATATGATCGAAAAAGGATGCAGCGAATTCATGAAATAGAAAGTCAACACTGTGTAATGCTTTAGTATGCCCTATGGAAGTATAAAGTGCTTTCACATCTAAGGTGACTAGCCAACAATTAGATTGAAGATTCATATTGTCCAGAATTTGTAATGTGTGCATTGTATCTCTGATATACGTAGGGGTCTTAAGAACGGCTGGTAACAAGAATTTGTTAATGTAAATAGAAATAGGTTCTAGCACACCACCACCCCCACTGACTATGGGCCTCCCTTCTGGAATATCTGTGAATTCATAATGGATTTTGGGAAGGAAATAGACAGTGGGCATAATAAGCCCATCTATGTTGAGGAAATGTCTTTCCACATCAGTAAGCAGACCCATTTTGTGCCATTTCAAAATTAGATTAGTGGCTTCTGCATGGATTAACTGCAAAGGATTGTTCGAAAGAATAGAGTAACAACCAGCAATGTTTAAGTGACGCATTCCCATACTGATATAATCTGAATGGTTCATAACAACCACATTGCCACCCTTATTAGCTTCTTTAATGATCAAAACATGATTGGAAGACAGATGATGAATTGCTTGAAACTCAAGTTTATTAAGATTACTTTTGAAAATAGATTTGTAAGATGAACCAGTCTTCCAGTAAATGTATGTCCTTAATAACTGCCTGATAGGATATGATATGATAAGGCATTTGTAACGCGCCTTACACAAGTGTTTCAAGGCGCGACGAGACAGGGAGGGGGGACAAAGGGAAGACAGACAACGTTCCTACTAGGCCAGGTGTCTTTCAGATTGTGCAAGTGCATGGGTGGAGGGAAGGGAAAAGTGCAAGGGGAAAGGGAGGGGGGAAGTGCAATACAGGGTAAGTCGAATAACAAATAAATTATAGGGCCAGCTGGTGGCAAGTGCAAGGTAAGTGCAGACAGGTGCTGGTAAGGGGAGCTGTAGGGATACAGAGACAGTCCCGCAGAGCAGGGGTTGCCAGGGACGCAGTGCAAGTGGAGAGTGGCTGGGCCAAGGACCGAGATCAGTGAGAGTGGCCCAGTTGCAGATTCAGTGCAGTTTCGGTCAAGAATTTAGCAGGGGAGAGGGGGAGAGAAAGCAGAAGCAAAGAAGAAGGTTTTGAGGTGCTTCCGGAACCGGAGATGGTTCTCCTCAAGTTTCAGGGAGGCAGGAAAGCTGTTCCAGAGGGAGGCCCCTGCCGAGGAGAGAGATCTACCCACAACTCGTTGCTTGGAGAAGCGGCTGACCCTGAGCGAGTTGGAGCCGGATGAGCGAAGAGCTCGAGAAGGAAGATATTTAGGAAGAGAGAGTTGAAGGTATTTAGGCCCCAGGCCCCAGAAGGCCTTGTGGACAATGCAGAGGGTTTTGAACTTAATCCTCGCGGCCACTGGGAGCCAGTGTAGAGATTTCAGTCCTGGAGAGATACAGTCTCTCCTGATAAAAGGTGTCGATGATATTGTCAGGGGGAAATGTAGGAGAGAATTTTGATTTCCTTGAAAGTTCCTTAATGTTTACATTTTGCTGAACAACATCAAACTTATGAGATACTGGTTTGTGATTCTGGAACTGCATCATCTAAAGTCATTAGAACATGAGTAGTGAGAAGTGTTTGCATAGAGATCTGGGACGGAGTCGGTGTTGGTGGTGGAGGTTTGTAATTTGCAAAGAATTGCAAAGAATTTTTTTAGTTTGAGTTTACAAATAAATTTAAAGAGGTCAATATGAATATCCACAAAATTATTGGTAGCTGATGGAACAAAGGAAAGACCCTTATTGAGAACAGTAGTTTCAGCTGAGGAGAGCGAATATGAGCTTAAATTGGTAATTAGTTTCATGGGTTTAGATTGGTCAATTGCTGCTGAGACATTGCTCTGGTGAGTCTTCGAGAGGCCTACCTCCCCTTGTACCCCTAGTTGTATGCCTGGGATTGATATATTGGTGGAGACTGGTGTTTGGAAGCGTACTTTCTTTGCTGCAGCAATTGGGTTGCCCTTCTTGTAGCGTCTGAGTTGCTCAAAAAAGGCGAAGGTCCTGTTGGAACCGAAGCAATGGATTCCGAATCCACTACTTACTGTACTGCCTCAGATTAATTGGTGTCTGGTTTATAAGGTGTAAATTTACACTAGATTATTTTTTTTTGGCATTATTGTTTTTGATTGCGCTGCTGCAGTCATTCCATCGAATAAATTGTAACCCTAGCACAAATTTGTTTTTCTCTCTATTTTGAATATATTAACATCCACCTCCTAATGGATTTACACCACTTTTGGTATGGCTTTAAATTTATTACGTTTATAATTTTTTCTTTTGTCAAATATGCTTTCGATTTCTGCTCCTATTCTGGTGCATGGTGAGGAGGACTAAAAAATCCAGTCCATCCTGGATATATGAGTGCATTGTAGTACTAGGCATTACTTGGTTGACTGAAAGGGGTATGGCCCCGAGGAACGCTCATGGGAGCCGGTAGGTTATATCGATACCCCACATTTGCTGTTCCAATTCCATGATTCCGAATTGACAGGATGGTGGGAATGGTGGGTTTTGTGGGTGAGGGTGTACTGTCAGATCCCGGATACACTTGCCGGGCATCTCTGGCCATCAACGACCAAGGACATCAGGGTAGTGGGGGGTCCCATGCTGCCTCACATACCAGGCCTCCATCAGAACTACTGATGCTGGAGGCCCATGCTCTTGTGCATACAATGCAATAACATTACTGTGTTCCTGCATCATTACGACCAGGACGTGGCGCGGAACCAGTGTCTTCCCACGCCAGAACATTGAAAATAGATGGGGACAACCAACATGGCGCTTCTCAACTTTCGGATCACTGTGTGTGAGTAGCTTTTCCTCTTTATTGAATCTGGATCTTGTTCCTGGTTTTTTGGACTTGCTGTTTTCTGGACTCTGAATTTCTACTTGGATTTTTCCTCATTGGATTGTTTCCCCTCTATATTTGATGCCTATTTTTTTGTGCCCTGTGCCTGTTTTTTTCCTGGATTGTTGCCGGACTTCCTTTGGACACAGTGCTTTCAAACTCTGTTGCTCCTCATGCCTGCATTTTGTATTGGGGGCTCTGCTGGTTTTCTTTTGTTTTCCCTCAATTGAAGTTCCATTACTATCCTAGGTTTCTGCCCTCATTCCGCCCAGGTATAGGTTGCTGCATACTGTGACTTTGTGCTGGCTACTATCGGCAGGCGGTATTCCTGGGATATGGACTCTCTTCCCACTAGTAGGAGGTCTTTTGCAGGTAGCAAGGGAAACTTAGGATTGGAGGGAGGTGATTTGTTCCTCAATGGGCCATATGCCTACTGATTTGTTTTATTTTGTCTTTTTCTCCCCTTTTACCTTGAGAGTGATTCTCCCTCCTGTCTTTTCTCTCCTGAGCCTCTGGCCTTCATGTTTAGACTATATCATGAGGGTCGTGCTCTCGGGAGAAACACCTCCCTGAAAAAGAGACCTGTTGCCTCTTTCAATCTCTCCATACTGAAGAGGTAACGGGTTCTTGGCAGATTTAAAGAAGGTCCAAGAACAATCAATTAATTATGCAATATTAACTAGCTAGACTAATTGTAAAATAAAAAGTTACAGCAAAAACAGGATGACATCATAATGCTGTTGCGTGAATTGACGTAATCACGCCTAGAAACACTTGTGTACAGGCGCGTTATAAATCCCATATCATATCATATCATATCATATGTGCACATTGAGGATGCCATGTTGGCATCCTAAATAGGCAGGAGAATGTCGGCATTCTTCCTGGAGTAAAATACTAGGAACAGCCAAAAGTCGAATCTACCAAAAGATCCTAACTTGGGTTGGTGTACTTCACTGTCTCCTCCTTTGTAACTGCATTACCTCACGGTGTCCTTCGCAATAGCATTATCCATGCTCGCAATGTAAAATAATGTACAGCACTGTAACTAAGCTGAGAATTTACTTGTAATGCTTGCACCCTCATACCTTCGGGTCCTGTGCGCCATATAAATAAATAAACAAACAAACAAACAAACAAACTACAGAAATAGGGAATAACTGAATCGCAGGTCATTGTTAAGGAACACGTGGAAATCAATGTATACGTTTAAAAATCAATTAATATTGATTAATGAAAATGGAAATAAATATATGAAAGAAAGATAGGATAGGTCTAAACTCTTGAGTATTCAGTGCGCCTTTTAATGTAGATTGGTCAAACATGTTTGTATATGGATTTATTTTATGCAGCTGACAAACATGACCAGAAGGAAGTATAGAAAAAAGCAACAGAAGTATACAGTGCCTTATCATTGCAAAACTGCATGACACTGAGTTATTGTAGTATTTCAGGAATTTAAGAAGTGGACTAAGAATTTACTTCCAAGAAATATTTGATCAGACAGTTAAGATTTAAACTTAAAGAAAATAAAGTACACAGAAGGTATTTAAAAAAATGCAAATATTGATTAAGATGGTTCATAAAGACTTACTTATTACTTTTATGAATAATGGAAAATCCCTCATTTCATACAGCTATTATATTTATTTGACTTCAATCGTATTTAATGTGAAATCATTTTCGTAATTTCGGCAGAAACATCTATTTCACACAATGATCCATGTACAGAATGTTAGTAAACAATTAAGTAGTTATTAACATTCCCTTTGCTGTGATTTCTAACTACCCTATGCATAAGTAACATTACAAACAAATGATAAACCAACAGGAATTAGCAGAAATAATGACTGATATGTATGCTGTCTTATGTGTAAAATATGAATGAGGTGAAATGTGCTAATGCATTTAGGTTGGAGCACATACTTTACAGCGATTATGTTTCTGTAGACTAATACAATTTAAGTTTAATCACAAATTGTGTTTCCTTGGAAGAAGATCAAAGGATCGAAACATGTGCTGGCACCAAGGACTATTTATCATTTTATGTTTGAATATTGAAATTATTAGAGCATTATTCACAATTTGTGTTTGAATGTTGAAATTATTAGAGTATTAAAACATCTAAATCGATATACATGATGTCATGATTTTTGTACAGCATTGCTTCCATAAAAATATGACATGTTCATTATTATTTTAATTAAAATGTGAAGAATTGTGTTTCCTTATAACTGAGGTACATGCAAAGTGATTATTAATGCTAAAAGGCTTAGGAACTTTCATGAACTTTGAGGTTAGGTTGCCCTGAAATCAAATCCTCAACTTTAAGGGCAGTTCCCCATACCCCTTGCCCCCCCCCACCCGAATCTGTTGGACATAAGGGTATCTTTTTGTAATTCATAATTAACACAGCTAAAGGATTTTGCAACCTGATACAAGAAAATAATGTATTTTATGGGTTAAAGTAATTTATGTTCTTATACTGCCAATGCTGGTATATATTGGCCCAACAAAGCCAGCAGGAACATGTCTACATCCACTGGCAGAATACCAGCATATGTTGTATGCGCTGGCATCATGAAGTGTGTTTCACAGTGGCATGTATTCTGGGCAAAAGCATCCTGAAAATGTTTTGGAAAATATTCGTACGTTCTGTTGGAATTTCCTGTGTGTTTCCCTATAGCATCAATTTTAAATTGTATTTTTTGGGACAGTTTCCACAAAAGGTGTGCTGTAAAATACACCGTTTTAACTTATTATTTTAAAACATTTCTCCTCCCTCCTTCCCCATTGAAACCCCTTAGGTTGTTTTGGGGCTCCTTTCCTAGACTCGATCACTCACACTCATTAGAAAGAAATATGTGCACCCCTCCAGTTAAGAAATTCCCGAGCCTCCACTGGATCTAACACCCAGAATGAGCTACATGGACTGCTTGCCTACACGAGGGAACCCAGATTGCTTCTCACAGGTGACAGTAAACCCTAAAACGGCTCCTGCCATGTTGCCTGAGTTAGGAAGCACTGCCATATAGCTTCAACAAAGTGCCAGAGGTTTATCCTCTAACTTACAACCAAAGTTGCAGTACAGTTACAGTAAAAATGGCGGTAAATCCATTGGCAGTAATTTGTACCACTGTTGCTGTGCCTGTGATGTGGGCCAACGTGCCTAGACAATTAGAACCAGACCATCCTGTGCTTAATGGGGCCAAGGAGGTATTCGCTTGTGGAAGTTAATATTGTTCCCCTAAATACCCTCTAGCAATCAAAATGACTAAAGACAACTATGGCTAATTCCAACTTTTATTTTTTATGGAAAAATAATGTTAAGAAAAATCGAAAAAAGTAGGAATGCAAAGGGGAAAAACAGAAAGAAAACCATGCATACAAAACGTGTGATGAAGGCAAAACACAAGTAGGCCTACAATAATAGGGGGAAACATTAGGACACGCGGCATAGGCGAGCCACAGGGCAGCAGAGCCATTGAGGTGCAGACAATGGTACTTCTCATGGTTACTCGTCAGATCAATAGGACGCTGTTAAGATTCCACTCTGATTTCTACAGCTCGGCATCAGAAGCCTCTCTCAATCGCCACTCTAACAGATATCCAATGTTAACTGTAACCAGTCCTCCAGCACATATGAGAGGGGGCTGATGGGAGCCGCTGGTGCTGCAGGGAAGGCTCTCGGCGCCTGTCACAATGTCAGACGAAGCACTTGACGGAGAGAATTGTAGGCAACCACTAAGATGCGAACAAGCGGCGGGCGGCCCGAGTGCGCGCGCGATGGAGATATTCCATCGCGCGCAATGAGTGCACCGGCATGGGAATATTGACCTACAGGGAAACGGGGAGTTTTCCTGAAAGCTCAGTTACAAGATTGACTGTTCCTTTGAAGCGCTTTCCTCCAGATTCCCTCCACTAAAGCCCAGTAACAGGATTGCCTGTTCCTTTGAAGTGCTTTCCTCCAGATTCCCTCCACTAAAGCCCAGTAACAAGAGTGCCTGTTCCTTTGAAGCGCTTTCCTCCAGATTCCCCCCACTTCCGAGCACAGTAATGCTTAACCAATTTAATGGTGCTGAATGGTATCAACTTCTGGAGGATGAAAGGCTGAGTTGCCATTCTGAGTTTCAAACATGTGTCCTGCAGGCTGAATACAAATGGGAGACGTGAGCTGGGCTTGGACATCACCTTGCCTAATCAAGATGGACTTTGAGTGCAAGAAGTACCATGGGGGGCAGTGGTTGTAACGTCCATCTCCCCTTTACTGATGTCCTGGCAGACTTACTGAACGCCATCCTTTGAGATAAGGAAAAACTATACCCCGACGGTCTATTACAAACTCCTTGAGGTCTTTAGCTGAGGTCTTGGGCAAGCATTGGGCCTCATCACAAGTTTGGTGGTAATCCGATGGTAAATTCATGGAATTACTGCCATGATCTGTTACCATTACCACCACTTTACCATAGTATTACAAGTGGTAGTAAGGTGGTGAAAATCCCCATGTTGGGGGTCCGTAGGACTCCAGGGGGATTTCATTTTGCAGATTACTGTGAGCAGTAATGACGTACGGTAAATCCAATGAGTTTTGGTGGCGGTAAAACTTGCACCATAACCCATAGCAAGAAGCTCATGTAATGTGGTGGAAATGATTACCACCAATTTACCACCATTTTTACCACACCACCGTACATGTAATGAGGCCTGTGTTTCTGTTGCCAGTGGCGGATTGGCCTAATTTCTTCTTTATATGCATATAATAGAAGCTGACATTAAGCATTCCTACACAGATGTCACTTATGGCTGGCCAGAGGTTGCGGTCTCTAGCTCTGTGTTCAGCTTGCCCCCTGTGAACTGCTCTGGAAGCCTTGTGATCGACCACATCTGACTATTGATATTTTAACCAGTGGTAGAAGTGTACCGAAAAAAGTAGTGGAATTGTGGTCTCAGCAGGGGAGAAGGTAGATTGAAGCAAAGTGCAACATGTGACAAGTTGCTGTTGCGGGGGGCATTGCAATAGTCTAAGTGACTGGTAACTAAGGCTCCTATTACACTTTACACTTGCATAGGGACATGAGTAGACATATCCTCTGTATAGAATGGTGAATATGGTTGTAAAAAGTAGAGGAATGATAATCAGAAAAAAATAAAAGTAGTGCAACACCGCACCCGACAGTTCCCCACTCATTTCGATCACACACACACCCCGCCACCCCTGCATTCTAGGGTTTTCCTAGGAAATCACTGGATCACACACACACCCCGCCACCCCTGCATTCTAGGGTTTTCCTGGGAAATCACCCTGTGTCCCGGGGTCCAGGGAGTTTTTTCATTTTGGAAACCCCATCTGGGGTTTGCATGGTTGGGTGGCTACAGTAATTAAAATCGTAATTATTTTCTTTAAACACGTTCAGAATGTTGAAGTTGGAGGATTGTCTTGAACCTCCAACCTTTCAGGTAACAAGTCTCAACACTTATTGACTGTGCCACAGAGACTGGCCTGGAAATCAGTCTACAGCAAGCCATGTTATATCAATTGGAGCAAACGCCTGTTTTGAATTAACATGCCATGATTTACAGACAAAACTGCATAAATGAGATTGTATACAGTTTATAGAAAGGTGAAGTGCCTGAAATATGATTGGGTGGTGGTTGTGGGGGCATGTTGGGGAGGGTCGGTAATTGGTGAGCTGCGATTGGGTAGTCCCTCTTTTATGTTGTTGGTCATCCAGATTTTCCGTTTTGGAAATCTGGTCACCCTAGCGCATTCCCAGTCGGGAAGAGAGAGATGCAGCAGGGGTAGTAACACGCTTGAAGGAAAGACTTCATGTATTTTGTGACTTTCAAAAAATGGAAGTCTGGGCCTACAATTAATCACTGTGTATTGGCATGCTGGAATCTCCAGTTTCCGTTCAAAATTATTTAAAAAAAAACAGATATGTTGAACTTCTATGGTCATGTGTTGTCATTTCACGTGATGTCATCAGGGGCTCATGATCTTGCTTATGAAATGCCCTCAACCCTATGATTTTGCGGCAAATGACATTGTGAGAGTACATGTCAGAATGGGGTCTCTTGTCGGCGTTCTATGGCCCAGCAAGGAAGCAGTGTATGGTCACAAAGGGCCTCTATGAGTCCGTATATGGACCTGTAGGTTATTGAACTGGTTTCCAAACTCGGGAGTGAAAACCACTGATGGAGTAGCAGCCATAATGCATAAAAGGAGGGAGCTACTTTAGAGCAGGCTTCTGTGCTGGCCTTTTAAATGTTGGAATAAGGCCTGCATGGATGAGGTATTTTGGGCGGATTGTTGGCTGAGTCCCACAACATTGACGTTACAGAAGTACAAGACACTGAGTAGAGGGCAGAATTCTAGGGGCTGTGTGCTGTTGTGTGTTATCTGGACACCTTTGCACTACAGTTCCACAAGCCAGGCTGTAATGCTTCATGTGCCACAATTGACACACTAATAGTAAGTTAGTGCTCTACTCATACATGTGCACTGCTGGGAGTAGATCTTAGAGATGCAAGAAGATGCAAGCAGCTGCTATGCACCCAGGCTGTGGCATAGCAGCATGGCGCACGTCTGATTGGCCTTAGCTCTGCAGGTCTTCAGGAAGAGCCATGCTCTTTAAGGAACACCTTGCTGTGTCGCCCATCGGTGACGTCATAGCAACTCTTCTCACCACCCCCACATCCAAGGTTTTAAGTTGACCGGGGCTAGCTGGGGGGCAGAGCTCCGCCAGCCCAGCAATAAATACTATAATGGTAGATGTGAACTACAGTAATTTATTACTCAACTTGGAGATGTGCAGTGGTGAGAGTACGGCAGTGCAATAAATAGATGCGTGGATTATGCAGTGCTAGGATGCATAGGTGAGAGGACTAGACAATAATATATTAACATTAGTTATGCAGTATTGAACTGGGGGATGTGTAATGCTGTGGGTCAGGTGCTTGGTGCTTAGAGTCAGGTAGTACTTGTACGACTGGGAGCTGCTCTCTAAGTCCCTGGGAGATTTGAGAAGGTACAAAGATGATCCTCCTTAATTTATCCTGATGCTCTAGCATATACACCTCTAATTAAAGGTATGTTTCGCAAGATCCTGGTTCACCTTTTGGTAGCAATGCTGAACACTCAGGCTGTACTATGTCAAAGTTGGAAGGTGAGGTTCAGGTTACAGTAAAGCACATTGAGATAATTTTTTCAAAAAATAGAGCCTTGATTTATTATAAACAAAAACAATTTCATTACCAGAAAAACAAAACTTGCCACTATATGATATCAAAACGTCATTAAATAAAATGCAAATTACTAGAACAACTAGGATTATAATACAATGTACACCAGTTCTTTGGCAGAAGTGTAGTGCTGAGAGTCACACAGCACTACAGCACTATGCCTAGGGATGCTTAGCAATCCCGACCAGGCAGTACAATAAAGGGAGATGTGTTGTGCTGAGGGTCAGGTAGTTCTGCTGGGAGAAGTGTAGTGCAGAAGGTCAGGGAGTACAGCAGTGGCAAATGTGTGCTGCTGAGGGTTAGACTGTACTACACTGAAATATATTCTGTGCTGAGGTTCAGTCAGTACCATACTGGGAGACATGTAACACTGAGGTACAGGCTGTACCATAGTAGGAGACCTGTAGTGCTGAGAGTTAGCAAGCACTAATAGAAGATGTGTACTGGTGAGTGTCATGCAGTGCTACTACAAGATGTGTATTGGTGAGTGTCAGGGAGTACTATTATGTTGGAGATATTTATGCGGCAACCATCGATGCAGGACATTCTTTCCCTCCCCAATCAAAAGCCCCACAGCAATATTCCTTTTCGGTGATTCATATAGTACCACATAGATGCCTCACCCTTTAGTAACATGTAAGCCATGAACCAGGCCGGCATATAGAGATAATCTTTATATATAAAGCTGAATGTATGTGTGTGTGTGTGTTCGGCTATGCAAATCCACACCGTTAAACCCACATCTACCACATTTTGCATGGATTCCTCTTTTGTCTGGGGCAAGATCGTAGTCTATGTTTGGATGCAAAACATTTATTACGTAGACATCTTCATTTACTGATGCTCACCCTGATTCATTACAGAAGGTAAAGGAGGCAAAATTTGGACAAGTGTTGGAAGCTAAATGTTCCATATGTTGGTTATTCCTTTAAAATGTATTACTACTGTATACAGTTTGAAACTGTTTATTAAAGCAGTTTTAAAGGGAATAAAAAAATGATTTCTTTTTTTTTTAGCACTTCACTCCAAATATGGGAAATGGCAAGGTAACAGCTTACTTAAGTTCATTCACGAGAAGAGAGCACAATCAATGAATCTTTCTTGGACATTTTCTCAAATGTGCTGAAGCCATTAAGTGACTGAAACATGCCGCACAAAAAACAAACATCACTTTGAAAAGCTCCATCTGATGCAGAGCGAAAATCAATATCAAAAGCTTCTGAAACACAACACCAAACAGCAGTACGACTTGCTGACCAGAGGAAAAGAGCAACTTTCTCCAGGGTAAATGAGACGCCAGAGCTAACTGAAGCAAGACTTGTCAACAAGAGCACAAGAGCAACATCCTCCAGGGCACATGAGACACCACTCGATCAGGACACTGGCAACACTGGGCACCCCAGCTAGTATATATTAATTCATGAATATGAAAATTGAT
Source organism: Ambystoma mexicanum (assembly GCF_040938575.1). Classification (NCBI taxonomy): domain Eukaryota; kingdom Metazoa; phylum Chordata; class Amphibia; order Caudata; family Ambystomatidae; genus Ambystoma; species Ambystoma mexicanum. The sequence continues at coordinate 304,190,058 of NC_090934.1, read as the reverse complement.
ATTTTTACAAAATCACGCCACCTCACCCCATGCTTTTCTATCCTATCAATCTCTTTATACACAAATTGAAAACACTAGTTGGTTCAGGATAACACAGATCACAGACTCTTTAACCCCACAACATGTACAGGTAAAACACTTTGCATGAGGTTCACTTTTAATAACATGTTCCACCTTGAAACATGACCTGATCACACACTTAGCAAGACCCTTTAGATGAAGTTTAATTTAAATAACATGCAACTCTTTACTATTTGCAAGAACAATTTCACCCATGCAGTCACCTATATTGTTATCTCCATGCGCGCTTGGCAATCCTTTCCATAGGGTTTAATTTAAATGGCATGTAACATTTTTCAAATTTGAAATAATTTTGACTGGCGCTGTGCTCTTCGCAATGCTGGCAGTCTCATAACACAACAAACTTTTCAAAACAAACACTTTTTATTTATTTTTGGAAAACCCTTTTCATCACCACTCTACTATGGAAAATCTCCCTTCTCTCAGGTAACACTTTCCCACTTTCTGCAGAGATGTGCCTTGAAATCAAGGATTCCACTCTGCTGAACTTCAGGAAGACATTGCTCTACCCCAGCACACAAACCCAGACTCAGTTGATCATTTGGAACCTCTCTAAACTTTAAGACAGGATTTTGGGGTAGGGGAAGCAGTAGGGAATTTCGTTTTTAATGCACCTCTCCCTGTTGGGAATTTTTGGGTTGGCAAAAAGAAAAAGGAGTACCCAATTACTTTAATAATTTATATGTTTTTATCCACATTGGAAGCAATGTTGTTAATTTTGAATTTCAACAAAATCACCCCATGTAATTTGGTTATGTGGGAATTAATTATATAATGGATCGATAAAATGCTAAGGATTTATTATCACCGGCTCACCCAATCAATTAAGGGAAACATTACATCACAAAGATCCCCACAAAACTTGGTTTGGTTGGACAAGTTAACTTATATTTATATTTCTGGGTTTGCGCTCAGGAAAGAGGACATACAACTCAGGTCATGTTTCAGGTACAGGACAGGGTCCATCAGAATCCAACATCAGTAATGGATATTCTCCAGACTTAATCCCTCTATTTTGCCTCCCCTTGGTCATAGATCCAAGCCTCTGTCCCGTTTCATGGTTTCCTCCAGCAATCTTATTAGCAGTTCCAACACTGCTAATTTCAGGCAGTTCCCCTCTCATTTAATTTCCATGCAGTTCCCTGATTTATATTGTGAATCCCCTTATGAATCTTTTACCACTCCCACAAAAATGTCTAAATCATGTAATGCCACCTCACTGATCATTAGTTCTGATTGGACAACTATTTTCCATCCCTCTATTCAGTTGCTGGCCCCCCTCTTTTGATTGGTCCCTTCCGTATACCAAGGGCAAATTTGGTAGGGGCAAGACCTCCCACTTGAAACTAACTTTTCTACACATTTCAATGTTGCACTTAAAACTATGTGAGGAAATGTTGTCATTTATAGTTAAGCATAATAATATATATAGGACTAAAATGGCCTGACAATGCTGGACCTAATGAAACATGTCTCGTCTTGGCATGATATTGAAGGTTTGAATGCTGGTTTTTTCGTGCATTCCGCAAGGTATCAGAATATTTTCCACACAGTTCTTTACTTGCATAAACTACTTTAATCCCACATTTCTGATTCATGACATTTTCTGTGAAGCAACCATCACATTTCAGAATAAAACTTTAGTTCCCAATGTCGCATTTTTAGGGGAGTAGTCTCAGGAGATTGAGATATTCCTAAGCTTTTCAATGATATTTGGGTTATTTTTCTGCAATGTACAGTTCTCAAGAAAATGGACCTAAATATGATCCTCAATGTAAATCTATGGCAAAATAATTACGTGCATATGATTACTACAATCAAAGAGCACATTTCTCTTCCCTTGACCTGTATGCAGGTCTGGCCTCTGCCCTTGTTGATGTAAGCCTGCAATAAATTCCATCAGCATTCTTGCACAAAGGCCGTGCTAATGGATGATCTGTACTTATCTTGAAGCAGAGGAGATTGCCCCACCACCATGCTCATGGGAAATCACTTGGGAACATACCTGTGATCAGAATCTCTGAGCTGACCCCAATTTGGATTTTATTTTCAAGAATTATTCAGAGTTCAACCCATTCAGCTATTTAGTCCACCCTAATAACTCCTCTGTCATGCATGAATACAGCCTCCTCTCTGGTCCTGAAATTTCAAAAGATTGGGCCTCATTACGAGTTTGGCGGTAGCCGACTGCTGCCAAACTCGTGAAATTACTGACACCTGGCAATGGGGATGTACAGGGGCATTCCGACCCTGGCAGACCCGGTCCATCCCCATTGCTGTGTGCCGGTATTCATTACTCCCTATTCCCATTGAGCCCATAAGGGCTCAATGGGAATGGGGAGGTCGGATGCACCAGCACCCTTCATGAATGGGGCCGGTGCATTCGACGAGTTGTGCTCGTGGGTGCCGCTCTGCCCACCAGGTCAGACCTGGCGGGCAGATAGGCACCCGTGAGCACACCTCGTAGTTTGCCGGTCCGGTAGTAACGGCGCCGGTAGCTTACTGGTGCCATTACTGCCGGAGCGGCAGACTTATAATGAGGCCCATTGTCTTTCATATAGAGAGCACACTAGAGGCCCGGCATCCATTACGGGACGGGGGCTTTGAATCTCAGTGTTGAAGCCAGCTCTAATCAACAGACATCTGTACTTTAAATGTCACAATTTCTTTCTTTAGATATCAGGCCTGCATAAATGTTTGACCTCATCTCATATGCAGTTTTCTCCTGTTCCATGCTTCAATGTTCATGTTTACAACCTGGTATATATATTTAGCATTATTCTGACAATGGAGATTCATTTTCCCATGTGTTCATTGTTATAATCTGCACAATCCACACCTTTCCATGGTAACTGTTTTTGTTTATTTTGCAAAGTTACCCTTTATTCGTTGCTCTCTGCATCAGCAAAGCTGCACTTTAGACATCGGTCACATGTGATGGAAAGTAGTTTTAGGCCTTTGGCCAAGTCACTCAAATGGAAACCCCATTTACTTTTATTTCTCTGGAAGCAGCATTTTGATGTTGCAGTTGAGAATGAAATGCTGCCTTTTCAGTTTGCTAGTCATCTCTGTGTGTTTCAATGCCTGGCATTTCTAGGCCCAACATAGCCAAATGCAGTTTCCTTTTCGTCTGGGGGCTGCATTTGAACCTCACAACTATTAGATGTGTAGTGGTGAGTGTCATGTAGTACTAGTACAAGATGTGTGGTGGTCAGTGTCATGGAGTGCTACTACTAGATGTGCAGTAGTGAGTGTCATGGAGTGTTTCTACTAAATGTGTAGTGGTGAATGTCAAGGAGTACTACTATTAGTTATGTACTCTTGAGTGTCATGTAGTTCTTCTAGATGTGTAGTGGTGAGTGGCATGGAGTGCTACTACTAGATGTGTATTGGTGGGTTTCATGGAGTGCTACTACTAGATGTGTAGTCGTGAGTGTCATGAAGTGCTGCTATTAGATGTGTAGTGGTGAGTGCCATGAGTTTTACTTATAGATGTTTACTGGTGGGTGTCATGCAGTGCTTTTACTAGATGTATAGTGTGGAGTGTCATGGAGGGCTTCTACTAGATGTGTAGTGGTGAGTGGCATGGAGTGCCACTACTAGATGTCTAGTGGGGGTTTCATGGAATGCTACTACTAGATGTGTAGTGGTGGGTGTCATGGAGTGCTGCTACTTGATGTGAACTGTTGAGTGGCATGTAGTACTACAGACAGATGTGTAATCGTAAATGTCATGAAGTTCTACTACTAGATGTGTAGTGGTGAATGTCATGCAGTGCTTTTACTAGATGTGTAGTGTGGAGTGCCATAGAGTGCTACTACTAGATGTGTAGTGGCGAGTGTCATGGAGTGTTGCTACTTGATGTGCACTGTTGAGTGGCATGTAGTACTACAGCCAGATGTGTAATCGTATATGTCATGAAGTTCTACTAGTAGATGTTTAGTGGTGAGTGTCATGCAGTGCTTTAACTAGATGTTTAGTGTGGAGTGTCATGGAGTGCTACGACTAGATGTGTATTGGTGAATATCAGGGAGTGCTACTACTAGATGTGTATTGGTGAATATCAGGGAGTGCTACTACTAGATGTGTACTTTTGAGTGTCATGGAGTGCTACTACTAGATGTGAATTAGTGAATATCAGGGAGTACTACTACTAGATGTGTACTATTGAGTGTCATGGAGTGCTACTACTAGTCTAGTGGTGGGTTTCATAGAGTGCTACTACTAGATGTGTAGTGGCGAGTGTCATGGAGTGCTACTACTTGATGTGAACTGTTGGGTGGCATGGAGTACTACAGCCAGATGTGTAATCGTAAATATCATGAAGTTCTACTACTAGATGTGTAGTAACGAGTGTTGGATAGTATGGTACTTGTAGATGGGTAATGCTGAAGATCATGCAGTACTATGTTGGGAAGAATGCAGTGTTGTGGGTCATGGGTACTTTTCTGGGAGAGGTGGTGCTGGGGGTCAGGAAGTACTGCATTAGGAGATGTGTAGTGCTTACTGTTGGGGCAGTACTACAATAAATGTTAGGGGCCAAACGGTTCTATGCTGGGAGATGTGTAGTGCTGTTATGTGCGTTTAGAGGTGTGTACCAAAACCCATTAGTTTATTATTCCTGCTAGTGAGATTACATGGCCCCTGAGAACAGCGAACACTGGGATTGCTCTCCTAGGTGGAAGTCTCACCCATAGGAGTCTCACTCATAGGACTGAGGCTTGGAGTGTGTGCAAACTGCGCTATCTCGTGGGCCTCTAAAATAAGCGGGCACACTGCCATACGAAAAAGAGTTGAGGATGGATGGTTTGGGCCCAAATCCACAAGGCGCTTTTGCGAATGACTTAATTTCAGTAAAATAAAAAATAAAAACTCCAACCCCGAATGGAGCCAGTCAGCTGTGCAGGCCTGGCCCGTGTCACCATTACGCGGAGAGCGATCAGAAGAGGCAGACGCTGCCAAGAGGGAAATGGAACAGCCAGCCCGCAGTGCTTAAGCTTGTAATGCTGCAGAACGCATCCAGATAGAGAGTTTGTATGAATGTTGTTCTGAATTTACAAGCCAGAGGAATCGAGGATGCGCCCGAAACCGGCGTTTAATTAGTCTGAAATTAACAAGCGCTGCTGGGTTTGGCTAATTGAGTCCTCTCCTCGTGCCATTAGGCCTGGCTTTGCAGGAGAAGGCACTTTACTTTTCATAATCTCTGCCGAGAGGCGTGCACCCAGGGATCCAGCTGCAGCCGTGCTGGTATTGGAAAACAAATGACTGGGGGAACCCTCTCCTACTTGGGGCAGGGCAGTCGGGAAGATGAGGGGGGGGGGGCAGGCCAGGCCACTCAACACAGTGGCCCTCATTACGACCCTGGCGGATTTTTTCCGCCATCGACGGACTTTCCGGCCATGGCGTAAAGTCCGTTTACGTTATGGTGGATGGTGGACTTACCGCCCCATTCCGAGGTCGGCGGGGCGGTAAGTCCCCATTGACCCATTTACCCTTCCCCATTCCCATTTCGGCCCCATAGGGTATAATGGGAGTGGGGAAGGAGTTAATTACGCCACCGTAAATTACGGTGGCGTAATTAACACCAAGGTCCCATAGCGCCATGGATTTTTACGCCCGCAAAAAGCGGGCGGAAAAATGACCATGGCGCTATGGGAACTCGTAGTTGGCGGTAAGGGGTCGGCGCAGCTAACGCTGGCGCAAACCCCTTACCGCCAGGGTCCTAATGAGGCCCAGTATCTTCATAGCACACCACGGTGGCCATTTGCATAAAAGAAAAGAGCATCATGGGAACAGTAGAATGGCCACCATCCTACATTTTAAACATGTCTGATAGTGTTTTAGCACGAAACCTTTTTGAGCAAGTAATGGAAAGTTGGACGCTGCTTTTCTCATTAGTTACAATACTGGTCCTGGTAAAAACATGTCTGCAAATAGCAAGAGGGGGGGGGGGAGAAGAGGGCTATCGCCAATCCTTTTGGCTGCTTTGCCCACCCTAATTCGTGGCCTGCTCTCCCCCACCTCATTTGGCAAAGAACTCTTTCGCCTAGACGTCATTCGCGCGTTTGCCGGCATTTAATCAGTTCTTTCTTGTTGTCTGACAGGGACACCACGGGGATCAATGGGCCATGAATATCACTGGTTTGGGGGATACATACGTGCTGGGCACACTGTTGTTTTACAAAAGAGCAGCTTACAATTGTCTAGAAAAATCAAAAGACATTTCCAAACTGAAACATGCTTCATAAACTTGCATTCACTAGTTTTCTTTAAAATGTATTAATTTTGTCGGCCTGCCACACAAAGCCATGTGGTGTTTGTGCTCCTTCCTTTGTATTTTATCACAGGATATATTACTACAGCTGGTATGTGCTTATCAATCTGCTTAACCACAAATAAAGGTTTCTATTGCACTGACAGCAGTTACTAGTAAATTCAACTGTGTAAAAATCAAAATATATCATGGATGACATCTTTTGATTTTCACAATGGGGGCAGACATTCCCCCACCCTTGCCCTCAAAATAAGCAAGCTATCAGCTCAACCCATCTCCTGGCCGAACACATTTTATAGCAAAAAGTCATAAGATTTACAGTCAGTTTTAAATATATAACATTTTAGCAACAGGCACTCAACCTGCTGAGTTACCCTGGTAGCCTTCTACTGTAGGGCATGTCTATGGATACTTTAATATGTTCAAAATCACTGCATTACCAATAGAGCAGTTTGTGTACATTACTTCAGAGGCAACAATATTTCAGCTCTAGCCACACTGACCCTGTGCATACATTCATTGACAGTGTACCAGTGGTGGCTTCTCCATAAGGGGCAAGGGGGCGCCGACCCACAGGCACTCTCGCCCATTATGGAGGAACCAAGAAGCCTGCCCAGTGTAAACACTGAGAACTTCCTAAGCTGCTTGTTGCAGCTGAGGGAGCACTCCTCGGCTGGCTTGCACTGTCAAAGAGAAACACGGTGTCCGTTTGACAGTTCTGTTCCTCAGCCTTGCATTTACAATGAGCCATGCATAACCGGGGGTGTTTTGCTTCCCCAACCTTACATGGCCCATTGGAATGCTGGCTGAGGGACTGCATGTTTTTATGTGTAGCGCCTCCTTGCACATACAAGCAGAGCAGGGCACTTCGTCATCAGCAAACTTGCATGCATGTGCACGGCACAAATTGGGCAATGCTGCACGGCCTCCCAAAGCAAGGCAGGGTAACTGCTGGTACCATACAGCAGACCCAGGACAGGGGCAACTCCTTTCCCCATGCCTGCCCCTCTCCTCATCACAGTCGGAGACAGACAGTCTCCCTCACTACAAAGACAGGGAAGGGTGAGGTGTGAGCAATCAGCCCGCCCTTCCACAAAACAACAGGGTGCTAAGCACCCAGAGGACACCACCAGTCAGGCAGGAGAACACAATACTTGCTCCTCCACCCCGGGAGCCAGACAGCCGGCTACTGCTGGCCTGGGAGTTGGGCTACCCCTGGGTCTTATAAAAACAGCTGCACAGCTCTCACAAAATAAAATGCAAACTGTTTGTCGACCCTGAACGGAGACTGAAACAGTCAGGAAGTTCACTGTTAACTCAGTGTCTTCCATCTCTTTCTTTCTTTTTTCTTTTCCAGCTCCAGGGAAGTTTGCTTTTAACTAAGTATCTTTCCGTGCCCCCTCACCCCACGGTTACCTCCGTCTCTCATAAAGTTTGCTGCAGCCGCGGCGTCTTTTCTTTTTCCTCCTCTGAGCATAGCCCTGCTCAAAAAACAAGAAAACCCGCAAGGTGCTTTCCCGCAGACCGCACTGCAAGCCGGAGAGCGAAGTGGACGAGCAAACAGAGTGGAAAGAAGATCGGAGAGCAGCCCAGCGCAGGAGGGGTCTCGTTTCACCTTTGCAAGTAAGTGAGCCCTGGCGCTGGGTTGCGCGTCAATGGTTAAAGCAGCGGGACGAACGTTCTGCTACATTTAACTAAATATTCCAATTTGGAAGCAAGCCAGCATAGAGCAATCAATATGACATAACACACGTGGGGTCCAAAAGCACAATATTAAGGGATGACCATTTTTTATCACATACTTTTCTAATTTTGGGAACGCTGGGGTTTTTTCTTTTCGTGCGTATAAAACAAAACCGAGTAGTTTATCCAAACCACAGCCAGATTGGTTTCATGCAACAAGAAGACACAAAGGGGCCGATTCATGGAACAAACGTGCACTGAAAATCTATGCGCAAGCAGGCGCTAGCAGGCGCAAGCGTGAAAAAACAGGTGCACGCGCACACGTGCGATTCATAGAAGTCCCTGCGCGTGTTTTCCTCAGGATGTGCGCCAAACCCGTGCATGGTGCACACGTCACTGAAACATCCCGAACGCCGTGTGCGACGTGCAAAGTGAAAGCGCACAACCTCGGCGCACACACCAAAAAGGGGGCGGAACACGGGGCGTAACACGCGGAATGGGGAACAACGCGCAAAAATAAGGGCGTAACTGGGATGTACTGCTGGGAAGCAGACGGAACGCCCACACGCACGCGAACCACACGTATTCATGGAATTGAATAGGGCAAAGCCGCGCACGGCCAAAGACACGCACAGGCCTAAACACGTCCGCCACACGAAGGCAGGCGGTAGCGTCCCTGCGCATCACAAAAGCGCCAATATACAGCAATGATGAATGTCCCATACTGCTATTGTGCCTGGGGTTCGCGTGAAGTTTTTCACACGATCGGGCCTGGGGGAGCGGGCTACGTGTATCACAGGGGTTCGCGTGAAGTTTTTCCCGCGATCGGGCCTGGGGGAGCGGGCTACGTGTATCACGGGGGTTCGCGTGAAGTTTTTCCCGCGATCGGGCCTGGGGGAGCGGGCTACGTGTATCACAGGGGTTCGCGTGAAGTTTTTCACGCGATCGGGCCTAGGGGAGCGGGTTACGTGTATTACAGGGGTTTGCGTGAAGTTTTTCACGCCATCGGGCCTGGGGGAGCGGGCTACCACTCACCGTCTGCCTTGCGTGTAGAAGAACGCGTAGCCAACACCCGCTGTGAAGTAATAGCCTGTGAACCCCAATGGCTGGAAAACACACGCACCGCACCCCACGAAAAGCACATACAGAGCAATGTAAAGGCACGTGGGATCTACAAGCCCTGCCAGGGAAACGCCCGTGCGCGAAACGTCACAGACACGCTTACGCACTAAGGGCCTTTGGTCCAATGAAATCGCGTATGCGTGCTGACGCGCTTATGCGCTAAGGGCCTTTGGTCCAATGAAATCGCGTATGCGTGCTGACGCGCTTACGCGCTAAGGGTCTTTTCTCGATTTACACGCAGATGTGCAAGATTTTCACTTGCCAAATCACTCTGTATCAAGCTGGCCATGCGTAAGCACACGGAAGACCACGCTCCTGCCCAAAAGGCCGAATTACTGCCCCCCAGAGCCCTGAGCAGCCTCCCACGAGCCATCTGCTGCTGCCTGCCTGCCTGCCTGCCGCCACCGTGCCCTGCCATTTGGTGCCTGCACATCAGCCATCTGCAGGGGTCCATTTGCTGTGTCCAACCCCTCTTGCTGGAACAGAAGACTCCCGACTGGGATACCATCGCTCCACAGCCCAGCCCCAGGACCCAGTTGCCCACCCACCCCTGCCTCTGGGGTTGCCATGTCGGGCACTGAAACATCTGGCACCACTGGCAACCCCCGGTCAGAGAGGCAGAGGGGCACCTGCTTCACTGCCACCGAAGTTGGTGTCCTGGTGGAGCAAGTCCTGGGGCAGTGTGATGCCCTCTTCGGAAGTAAGCGCGCCAACAAGGAAGGACAGACTCGGATCTGGACGGACATCGTGACTGCCATCAACGCGGAGGGGGTGGCAGTCCACGACTACCAACATGTCAAGAAGCGCTGGGACGTCTGCAGGTCCAGGACCCTCTTGAAGGCCCGGCGCCTCGTGGAGGGGGACCGGGGCCGCATGAGTACCATCCAGATGAGGGTCCTGGAACGCGTAGGCCCAGCGCTCCACGCCCAGATCCTTGAGAGGCAGACCCGTCTGGAGTTGAGCGGTAAGTGGCCAAGCATTGCTGTGTGAGACAGGGCATGTCGCAGTGTGCTGGTTGTCTGATACTTGCCTGTATGTGTGACATAGGCCATGTATGCATGTGTGTGTGCAGGGACGTCATGCATGTGAGACCAGTAATGTGTGAACCACACGGTTGATGCATGTGTTCAAATGCAACATGGGTTGCCCTATGCGGAATGGCCACATGAAAGCAGAGGCTGGGTGCTGATGCCATGTACATGTATGCTGTCCATGTCTGTGTGTCTGACCTGTGTGTCTGTGACTTGTGAATGCCAGGGATGCATGACACATGTCTGTCGCAATGTTCAGGTTCACTGATGCAGCCTAGTCATCCTTGTATCCACTGTGTCTTTGGTGTACGAGGCCAGATGGATGAAACTAGGGTGAAGTGTGTGCATGTGATAGGCATGGCCCATGATGCATGTGAGTTCCAAAACAACATTGTATGTTTCAAGAATCCCTTGGACATGTATGCTAATGTCCATAGCATGCGCCATGCTTGTTACCGCATGTGTTTTACCTGCACTGAGCCATGTGTTGTGGAGGGACATGATGGAAGTGATCTTTGACAGTGCCACTCATCTGCTATTGCTTCCTATCTAGGGGACCATTGTACAGTACCCTGATGCTTGTGTTCTATGTCTCCCTCTACACAGCGCCACGTGAAGAAGAGGGCGGAGACGGCTCTGTGGAGCAAAGCGGCGGGGATGCCCCCACGGCTGCAGCGGAAGGGGTGGGTGAGCCCCCACAGGGGCTTGCAACGGCGGAAGACGGGGTGGAGCCATCCAGGTTGGTGGTTTCCACAGAGGAGGAGGAGGCCGCTACTGAGGCGCACATGGGGCCTGGTGGGGGCATCCCTGCTGGTGCAAGTGTTGCAGTCCAGGGGCAGGGGCAGGAGGCAGCACAGGTCGCCGTGGAGGGGCCTGTGCATGTCACTGTCCCTGACACTGTGACTGCACCACCATGCACCAGCAGGGATGCCCCATCCCAGGCCCGTCCCCAGGTAGGGGGGATGTCCATGTCATCTGACTCCCCTCCACCTGCGGACGAGGGGACCCCTGGCCGTATGGAGAAGGTCCTGATTGGTGTCACGTTGCGCACAGGTGCAATTTGTAATGAGGTGCGTGCTTCCCGGGAGGAGCATGCACGTCATCACGGAGAGCACCGTGCCGGCGTGGCCCAGTTGGGATCGGCCATGACCGGGGGTTTCCTACATGTGTCGGCCAATCTGGCGACCCTCTCCTCCTCTGTGGAGACTATGCACCAGTCGTTCTCCATGCCATCTTCCGGCCCAGATGCCACCAGGGCCCCCTGTGGACCTGCCCCGACCAATGCAGCCGGCTCGGTGGGGATCCCATCCCTGCCACAGTCGGGAGACGGAGGTCCAGCAGGGGTGGACACACCAGCAACTGGACCCCAGCAGATGGAGGATGTGACGGCATCATCGGGCAGGGCACGTGCACGACGGCGTCGGTGGATTCCATCAGCCTGGATGCCGTCGTGCTGGCACAGGCAGTTGCGTCGGAGGCAGCGGCAGGCTCGACGTGGGAGGCATCATGACTCGGGGCCATCAACATCAGGGGTGCAGGCATCGGCCGGAGGGCAGGAGAACCCTGGAATGGGAGTGGATTCCGTGTGGGAGCGGTTGGGCCAGAAGATAGGTGCGGAGCGGCAGGGGGCAGAGGAGGAACGGCTCAGGGTGGAGAACTCCATGCGGAGGGCGCTGAGGCGGGCTGAGTGCCTCGAGGGTCTTCGCAGGGAGTTGGAGCTGGGCACTGCTTTATCCCTGTGAGACCTCGGGCCAGGGAACATGCCCGCCTCCAAGCCATTGAACAGGAGTTCGATGATGCCCTGGCCCATGACAACATCCAGTGAGCCGTTGGACTAGCCCGCTGCCCATGTAAATAGTTATGTAGTTAGTGTTAGGTTTCCTTTGTTTTTGCATTTTCTTTGGACCTTTTGGACAATGGGCCACATTTTTGTATGTAGTTATTTTTCATTAGGTAGTGTTATTAGATAGGTTTCATTTCTTTTGTTGGGATCATGGACCCTGGTTTGTCACCTGTACATAGTTCACTGTTTGATTTTCTTTTCTTTTTACAATTTACCCATGGAGCAATGGCTTTCAATTATAATTTCCCATTGGATTTTCTTTTGTGGACTGTGACTTTGGACACCATTACTTTGGATTCTAATTTTTGGTTTTGCATTTTTTCACGGACATGCTTCTTTTTACTTTTTTTACATTCCCATTTCTGTTAGTTTATTTTTGATTCAATTCATATTTACTTTAATACATATGTTTTGATCAAACTTCAATGTGTAGTATCATCTCAGTGGTTTCATGCATATCATGATATGGGTTTTGAGATTCACTGACACCCATTGGGTGTATGTGAGGGATATGTGTTCGTTTCCAAACTTGCTATTGGTGTTCTATCATGTTATTGCCATTACTAAGTGGGTGGATGCAATACTCGGTGGGTGTTTTGCATTTGGAGGCTGACCATAGGGACCAGGGATCTAGATTGTGATGACATGTTGGCTGGGGAACATGAGTTGGACATGAGTGGGGGCCTGCTGGCAGGTGCCCCACAGTGCTGGGGGGTGGGGGTGCAGGGGAACATGAGTTGGACATGAGTGGGGGCCTGCTGGCAGGTGCCCCACAGTGCTGGGGGGTGGGGGTGCAAGGGAATATGAGTTGGACATGAGTGGGGGCCTGCTAGCAGGTGCCCCACAGTGCTGGGGGGTGGGGGTGCAGGGGAACATGAGTTGGACATGAGTGGGGGCCTGCTGGCAGGTACCCCACAGTGCTGGGGTGTGGGGGTGCAGGGAGACAGGAGTGGGGGCCTGGTGGAGGGTGCCCCTGACTGCTGGGGGGTGGGGGTGCAGGGAGACAGGAGTGGGGGCCTGGTGGAGCGTGCCCCTGACTGCTGGGTGGTGGGGGTGCTGGGAGACATGCATTGTTGATCAGTAGTGCAAAGTGACATGTGGCTTGGCTGGGGGGCATGCCCATGGTGGATGGGCTGCCTGCGGGACATGAGCAGGGGTGCAGGGTAGTCCCCCGTGGTGTGGGCTGCCTGCAGGGGCCGTGGAGGTTGTAGAGCGAACACCTGGGAGGACCCACACGGCCAATTCACGTGTAGTACTCCCCAGAACCCCTGAAATACATGTACCCTGATGGAATCACGTGTGGAACTTCCCACGCACCCCTGAAATACACGTACCCTGCTGAAATCACGTGTGGAACTTCCCGCGCACCCCTGAAATACACGTACCCTGATGGAATTGCGTGTGGAACTTCGCGGGCACCCCTGAAATACACGTACCCTGCTCGCATGGGGCCAATCACGTGTGGAAATTCCCGCGCACGCCTGAAATATACGTACCCTGTTGAAATCGCCTGTGGAACTTCCCGCGCACCCCTGAAATACACGTACCCTGCTCGCACGGGGCCAATCGCGTTTGGAACTTCCCGCGCACCCCTGAAATACACGTACCCTGATGGAATTGCGTGTGGAACTTCCCGCGCACCCCAGTGATACACGTAGCCCGCTTGCCGTGCTGGTACAGGGTTAGCGCAGCCCTTTGCGCTGGATTGGGGATTTTGATGGCTTTTCCCTGCGCGAGAGGCGTTCTTGGGGGCGTAACTGGCGCTGCTGCAGGCTCGCTGTGCCACTGTGCGCCACGGCTGGTTTTGGTAGCTGGAATCCATGAATACGCTGTGCGCAGAAATGGATTTTAGCGCACGCGGCTGGCGCAGGGATTCGCACGCGCACACTGTGCGCCAGCCGCGTGCGCCACTTGTGCGCTGAATTCTATGAATTACCCCCAAAGTCTCCCGAGCAGTACAAAACGAATTCAAAAGAAACAGACATTTAAATAAGTTAAGAGTCGCAATCTCCCAACAGCATTAAAAATGCCAGATAAGCCCAGCAGAACAAAGAAAGGCATTGGAACAACATAAAGCCTAACAAATGTTTTAGTAATTTTGTGGTTGAGTCTTTTAGGTATAGTGAGTTGTTACGGGGAAAAACTGTGCTGGTGAGCCGGTTAAAACATTCTCCAGCCCCCCCAAACTTTTTCTGGCAGCCTACAAGAATAAGCAAGAAATTACATCGGCAACAGTTACCTGGACAGGGGCAACAACCAAAGGTTTCAGCAAAAAACATTGCCCGCGCATTTAGGACAGCCATCATTTTAATATTCATACAGGGAAGAATAGAAAAAAGTTTTTGTTTTTTGTTTTTCTTTTCCTTTTCACAAACTGGTTAATGGCACCCAAAAGAAAAATGCAGGAACCTCCAAAATTGCCACCAAAGCCTAAATCTCCCCAACTACTCGCAGCAATTGAGGCAGCTGAACACTACGGCTGGGCCTGGGTAAGGGAAACCTATATGGCCTGCCAAGAGAAGATGCACCCATGCCAGCTGGGCTAGGAGACAGCCCCCCGCTTGCAAAGAAGAAAACGTCAGCAGAAGGAGCTGGTAAAGTTAACAAAAATTACCATTTTGTCTAAGCTAAGCGAAAACATGAGGGAGATGCAACAAATGATGCTAGAAATTGGAGACAAACAGCAACTCCCCACAGGAACAAATAGCCCATCAAGCCACAATGTTCCACTGGATCCGATAACTATTATAAAACCCACCGTGCCCACAACAATATCTACAGCAGAAAACCCCGTAACAACAGCAACAGCTGCACCCCCCCCAAACACCCCCACCCCTGCTCCAGCAGCCCCAAGCCCAATTGTGCCTGCAACTGCAACCACAACATCAGACCCAGATGGTGTGCTGAAAGCATGGACAACCCCAAATGCTAGCACACCAGGACATTTAGATATAAATAAAAACAGCAGAGCCAAAATGGTAATGTTAAGCAGTACTCAACTGGACCAAAAACTGAAATCTTTCCACACAGAAATTCTGAATAGATACAAAAGATGTTTAGCATGGAACATAGTCACTACAATCAAAGAGGCCATATGGGCAAAAGAATTCATTGAAATCTTCTCTCTGATAGAAGCCCAACGAAAAGGGAGAGATGCCTTTAGGGACCCCAAAAAAATAGAAGAAAAGGTGATAGCCAGAAATGCTCAGGTAGAGCAGAACTGGTACAACTGGCTGAAATCTTTCACCATTTTATCAACTGTATACTTAGAAAAAGCTCCCGCGACGGTGCCAAGCTTTGGGCCTACATGGACAAAGTCAGAGAAGAAAAAATCGTCCAAAAAGGCAGAATCTGGTTAGCATACGATATCAGATTCAGACAGAGCATGTCAGAGAGGCCAGCTATAGAAAGGGATGAGGTGCAGAATTACCTACATATATATTAAATGCCAAGCTTCCATCTGAGGAAGAAGTTAGCATAGCAACACCAAAATCCAATAGAAATTCTCAAGGGGCCAGAAGCTCCGACAACTAGAAGAATAAGAAAGGACAGCAGCCCTTTCGGAAAAAAACAGCCCTGGGCGGCTAAATCAAATGCCCACGGACAGAGCAAAATTCAGCATGCATCCAAAGCCAATATTCCATGTGGGAACTTTGGTAAAAACCTATGCACCTGGGGGAAAGAATGTTGGTACAAACACAGCTGTACAAACTGCAATGGCGACCACCCGGCAAGCAATTGCACCAGACTACCAGCCAAAAATAAGAAAGATTAGCAACATTTTCATCCAGCCAACACCAGAATACATCCCTAAACCACACCCAATTAGATGCAGCATGAACCAACCAGTATTGGAACCAGGCAGAACCCCCATTAACCCCAACAGTTTCAACAAAGCATTGTTGAGCTACCCAGTCAGCGAAATCAACACAGCAATCCAACAAGGTTTCAAAACAGGTTTAATCATTCCTTCCAAAGGAACAGGGTCCCGCAATATCCCCAAAAATTTGAAATCCGCCAGGGACAACCCAGAAGTGGTAAAAAAACAAATTAGAGAAAGAACTAAGCCTGGGCAGGATCGCAGGCCCCTGGGATTACATGCCATTTTTAGACTACCTAGTATCACGACTAGGCCTGGTTCCCAAAAAGGAACCGGGGAAAAAGAGGTTAATTCATCACCTTTCATATCCAAAAGGCCAATCACTTAATGACGGCATTCCACACACTGAATTTGCTGTTTCCTACAGCCATTTCCAGGAAGCAGTAAGACTTATACAAGAATGTGGCAGGAATGCTCTGATGGCAAAACTAGACATTGAATCTGCTTTCAGACTCTTACCAGTCCACCCAGACTCACAGCAATGGCTAAGGTTTACCTTAAAAACACATTTTATGTTGACAGATGCCTTCCAATGGGATGTGCAGTTTCCTGCGCATTATTCGAACAATTAAGCACATTTTTTCAATGGGCATTTCAAAAACATCAACCAGGGGTCAAAGTAGTACACTATCTTGATGATTTCATGGTGATGGGGCCAGTTGAGTCAGGAGAGTGCAAAAGGGCCATGTCAGAACTAGAATAAATGTCTGCACAATGGGGCATCCCCCTGGCCACAGAGAAGACAACCAAACCATCCACCAACATAGTCTTTTTGGGGATTGAAATAGATTCAGTCCAGGGCCTTTGCCGAATCTCAAAATCAAAGATAACAGAGCTCCTGGAGAAAATACAAAACTTAAGTACCAAAAACAAGGGCACAGTAAAAGAATTGCAATCACTGGCAAGTAGCCTCAACTTTGCAGCCAGAGTCATCCCGCAAGGGAAGGTATTCTCCAGCAGCTTAGAGTTTAAAACCAAAGCATGCACCAAACCCCACCTCCACATCCGGCTGGGTAAAGAAGTAAAAGAGGACCTGAAAGTCTGGGGGAATTTCCACAGAAACTTCAACGGGATCACACTTTGGCGCACGCCATTGAATACATGGGCCAAAAGAGTCCTCTTCACAGATGCGGCTGGGAGCAAAGGTTTTGGAGCCATTCCAGACACAGAATGGGTGGCTGGGCAGTGGCCCAAGTAATGGCAACCAGCAGGTTGGTTAAAAAACATCACGCTTTTAGAAATATTCCCCATCTGGCTAACATTACTCATCTGGGGCAGGCAGCTAGCTAACACGGTACTCTTAATTTGGTGTGACAATATGGGGATCGTGGGCATCATAAACAGAAGAACAACCAAATGCCATTTAGTACTAAAAGTCCTAAGAGCCATTACCCCAGTCACACTGCAAGGAAACATTGTAGTAAAAGCCAAACACATCTCTGGAACGGATAATAACAATGCAGATGCCTTATCTTGCTTTCAGTGGACAAGATTTCGGGAGCTAGCACCTCATTCCCAAGAAATTATGACGTCAATACCAGCGGACTGCTGGGCAATTATGGGGATCTAAAAGAAAATACATCAACACCAGAGAGCCAAGGACGGAATGTACAATGAGAACCAGGCACCTCAAAAACAGGTGCCAACACCACGTGGCTCACAGAGATCAGGAACCCTGGCATGGGGTTCCTTGCAGAGATGGCAGAAAAATCACTGGCGACCACCACCACAGCTCAGTACAGTAAGTGCCAACAAACAGTTTATAGAGCAACCAGGGTTAGACAGGACACTGCCAGTATAGACATAAACAGTCCAAAACAGGGCCAAAAGAACCATCAACATTTGCTGCATCGACGACTCAACAAACTTCCCAGTGTGCATCACCAAGCTTTATTACGCACTAAGGCCCAAAGTAGGGGGGAGGTTCCTCATCCACAGAGATGCCTTGGCACTAAGTCGCTACCAATTTAAAGGGGTACTATCAAAAGCCATCAGCAAAGTAGGGTGGGACCCTAAGGAATTTGGCACCCACTCTTTTAGAAGTGGGGCCGCAACTTCAGCCCCCAACAGGTAAAACACATTGGAGGCTGCAAATCAGACTGTTACAGAAGATATATCAGATCAGAACTAATCTAGATCTCCCCCTTTTTTCCCCTTTCCACCCAACAGAAACAACGGACAGGTGGAGGTCCCTACTCCGATCAGCATGGATAATCGGACACTCTTTCGTTTTCAGGACAGGGCGATGGGCAGAAGAAACTAAGGAGGGCCTGCCATTTAGGAACAGTATTGCATCCTGGTGGGGATACAGAGGCCTCCTTTGGGCAGACATACACGATAAACTAGCAAATCTAGTCGCATACAGGGATCCGCCAGAATTCCTGATCATACACCTAGTGGGCAATGACCTGGTGTCCACAGGAAGACGTAGCCTACTTGAAGAAATGTGCACCTCATTAGCTGGTATCTCACACAATTGGAGAGATACAGAAATCTATTTCTCAGCCATCCTGCCTAGAAGAAAATGGCAGGGGGCTAGCTGTTATAAATCAGTGGATATCTCCAGAAAGAAACTGAACAGAGGGATAGAGAGATTCTGCATGGCCAGAGGCCGGGGTTCATAAAACACCCGGCCATCACATTGGGAGACCCCGACTTTTTCCTCAAGGACGGGGCACATCTATGAGGACCTGGAATGGAGCATTTCTTCTGGGAAATTTCCGCCACTATAGCCAGCAGGGGCTGCAAATAACCACTTTTGGGGGAACAGAGAAAGCCGATATCCTGCCCGTGTGTGGAGGCATGGGCCAGAGGGGGTTACCTCAGGACTCGTTGCCCAAAAGTACGATACCATAAGGATATGCGATTATTGTTATTGTATTCATAACCATATCTGTAACAATAAAATCCTACAGCCTTTTATTGCCAACACTTGTAACCTGTGTGGTCCACCTTACTTCACGGGGAGGGTAGGGTCGGTTATTGTTACTGCATGCATATAGGTCCAGCAGTTATGGTTGAAATGCTGCAGGGCCTCCCAAAGCGAGGCTGGGTAACTGCTGGTACCATACAGCAGACCCAGGAGCGGGACAGCTCCTTCCCCCATGCCTGCCCCTCTCCTCATCACAGTCAGAGACACGCAGTCTCCCTCACTACCAAAGCAGGTAAGGGTGAGGTGTGAGCAATCACCCCACCCTTCCACAAAACAACAGGATGCTAAGCACCCAGAGGACGCCACCTGTCGGGCAGGGAGGACACAATGCCTGCTCCCCCACCCCGGAGGACAGACAGTCGGCTACTGCCGGCCTGGGGGTTGGGCTTCAGCCCCACAGCCACACTTCAAAGACCCAGGGCTATCTCTGGGTCTTATAAAAAGAGCTGCACAGCTCTCACAAAATACAAACTGTTTGTCGACCGTAAATGGGGACCCATACAGTCAGGAAGTTCACTGTTAACTCAGTGTCTTCCATCTCTTTCTTTCTTTTCCCAAAACCCTCCCACCCTAGAAAAGAAGGGAGAAGAATAATGGAAGAGAAAAACAGCACACCGTATGGTGGCCACAACAAGTCATGGGACAAGAAGGCGGAACGGGCAGGATGGGGATAACTCAGGACCCGGTACCCAAAAGTATGATAGCATAAGGAAATGCGATTATTGTTATTGTTTTCATAAGCATATCTGAAACAATAAAATCCTACGGCCTTTTATTGCCAACACTTGTAACCTGTGTGGTCCACCTTACTTCATGGGGAGGGTAGGGTTGGTTATTGTTACTGCATGCATATGGGTCCAGCAGTTACAGGAAGCGCTCTTTGTTTCCTAGCTCCAGTTTGTGCTACGTGGGAGTTGGAGAGCTGGGAGGAAACATCTGGACTGGTGCAAAGGTGCGTTAATTTAAGTATGTGTATGTATGTTTGCATGCTTGCGTTGTGTGTAATGAGTGAGTGTATGTTGATTGGTGTGCGTGAGAAAGAGCGCCTGCATGCTGCGTGTGAAGATTGTGTAAATGTGTTTGCACATGTGATTGTACTGGACTGTGGAGCTGATTTTGGTGGGAGGGGGGCTGTTGCCCACCTCCCTCCTCACCATCCAAAATCAGCTCCCCATGCGAGGTGCTGGGGGGGACAAGGAAGCAGGCATGGTCTTTTTTTTTACTGGATATCTATTATGGAAGCCTAGTAAAAATATGTTTCGTGCCCCTTAGCCCCCCCAGCACCTCACATGCACACATAATCACATTGTGTATGTGTGCGAGGCGCTGGGCGGCCAGAGGGCAGTCATGGCATTTTTTATTGGGTATCTTTCATAAATCAAGCATACGTGTTATTATATAGCTAAACTGACATTCTGATGCACCCAGTCTAGCCATTACCTCCTGTGTCATGGTATTTGTATTGGGTCTCTTTGATACATTAAGCATAAGTATCATTACATGCCTAGACTGGCATTTTGATGCAGCCAGTCTAGTCATTTGTTTTTGTGGTATGTCATTTTGTATTGTGCCTCTTTGATAAAACAAGCATGATAAGTGTTATTAGATGGCTAGACTGGCATTTTGTGCAGCTATTCTAGCCAAAAAAAAAACAGCAGAGAAAAAAAAAGAGAAAAATACTAGAAAAGAAAAGTCTTCAGGACACGTGAAAGAGATGGTGCTCCTGTGTGGCACACAAGGCCAGTGGGCGAAAATCCGAAAGCCGCCAGCCACAACGTAAAAAGCACGGCCACTCAGATTGGGAGCAGTGAAAACGAGGAATCTGAACAAGAAATAGAGATGCTGAACGCAGTGAACAATTTTATATTAGGCATATTTGATAAAGCAAGCATGATAATTGTTATTACGTGACTATGCAGGCATTTTCATGCAGCCAGTTTGGACACATTTTCATACTGTGTCATGGCATTTGTAATGGTAAACCAACTGCAGTATATTCTTACATGAGGATACTGAAATTATTTGGCAGAATGAGCATGGACATGTTTTCTTATGGTACCATTAGTGGCATTATGCACAAAGCAAACACGAATATCTGCTTATATGTGAATACTGCCACATATTGGTGCAGCCATCATAGACATGTATGGGTACAGCCAGTGTAAAAAATGTTTTTATACAGGCATATATTATGGGCAAAGGCATCATAAAAATGTGTTGGTGAAATGCTCCTCTGCACCTTTGGTATATTAGACTTTTTCATGAGTTACCCTACAAATCCAATTACAAACTGTTTGGCATTTTACCCAATTTTTCAAAAGTGTGCTGTAAAAATGCAGCATTTTAAGCTATTATTTTAAAAAATGTTCTCAGGTGGGGGAGAAGCCCCCCAACACCATTTGATTGTTTAAGGCTCCCTCGCTATGCTCCATCACACCGGCATATTTGGGGGAAATATTTACACACCTCTGATTAAAAGATTCACTAGCAGCCACTGCGATGTACAACCAGAACCTGAAAACTGTAAACAATTCTAAGGGGGCAAAGTGAGATTCCTGCAGCCATTGCTAAATAACCAAGGGCGTCTCCTTTTCCCCTGTACTCAGAGCCTTTCTGTGATATTTCATCTGTTATACAGACTGTCCTGGACTATCACTTGAAACTGAGGTATGAGTGATATCTCTTCTGTTAAACTGCCTCTTTTTGACTGGCTATTATTTAAATCTGAGCTGGAAGCGATGTCTCCTCTGCTAAAAACCACCCACCTCTAACTACACGTTATTTGAAGCTGTGCTGGGAGTGATGTCTGCTTGAGTTAAAATAATGCTGAGTGCAAGGGCTTTTTTTCAACTGTTGACCATGAGTTAACGTTTTAGGGTGTATATTAACTTGATGCAAAACTTCTATTGCATTAGACCTACTCTGAACATGCTTAATGTCACGTTTTAACCATCTTGGTAAAAATATAGGTATACTTAAACCAGTTTGGCCTGTTGACCCTGATTTGATGTTTCACCACCCTGCCCCACCTTGTTGTATTTGTGCCTCCTCCTGGGTTGCCCACCTCTAATACTGATTTCCAGAGACGCCCCTGTGCTCCATCAGTGACGACTTTGTAGGAAGTCTCTATTTCCTGTAGGGCATCTCTAGGTTCTTCACAGCCCCAATCATATCATCGGTTTTCCAGGACAAAGTTTTCTTCCACCCTCTATTGCGCTATGACCGACGACAACTGTCCAGAGATTCTCTTCTGGAAATTCCAAATCCCGGCTAAAGTGACGCTGATCTCCAACAGTATCGCAACCATAAGTTGTTATTTAAAGGGCATGGGTTGGGCTCTATACCCCTCTCCATTCATTGATTCATGCCCTCGTTTTTGATTCGTCTGGTCGTACCCCATAAAATGCCAAGCAAGTGTGGGTTCAGGGGACATGACCTTTCCATCTCCTGTTCCCTTATCTTTCCGAGCCCCCCCAGTCACCAGCATGGGCAATCAGCTCTTGACTGTGCTCTAATTCACAGCATAAGCCACTGCAGTTCTCAGCTAAAAGTGTCTGGATGTTGGGTGTGGGCTAACGTATGAAATCATGCATCCTAAAAGGGCTCCCATTCTTGAATGGTCCACTTGACCACATCTCAAGGCCGTCACACAGCCACTCACTATTCAATTATCTTACAGTCAAGCAAGAGGCAGGTTTTGATACCTATAATTGGACGAAATGAAGATACTATTCAGAGATGGAAAAAACTGCTTTCGAAATCCCTCAAATGGTGACATTTCTTTACTCATCCTACTGAAAGCCATAGACCGGCCACATATACTGGTTCACCATCGTCTCGCTACCGTCTCTCGAACACTTCTCGCCCGATTCACCAGCCGTATGATCCACACATTCAGGCAGAAACAAGCATGTCACCATCTTCTGTACCCACCGCAGCACCCTCCTCTGGGCTATCTGCTCCTTCCATCCACTCCCTTGTTCTCACCCACCCCATGTTTCCCCCCAGACCCAGGTCTGATGACCCCAGGCATGGGCATACTATGTACTCTGAACAAGCTTTGGTGTTGGAAGAAGACTAAGAAGAGTGCAGTAGTAGGTGGCACAGTATAAGTGACTTTTGCTTTACATTACACTACATAACATCTGGAGGGATAGCTTTCTCTTGGACACGGATTTTTTATTTCCGTAGGTGAAGTCCCACAGCACCCATCTGTCCCATTGGCTGGTTCATCCTCCATGTTTATATGTGTACACCTGTAGGTCGTCATAAACCCAGATGAAAGATCCCTCAGGTGCCTAGTGCCTTTTTACCATAAAATTGCTAAGTATCTTGCAAGCGACTTCAACAACAAGCATTGGCAAAGCCAAACATTTTGAATTTGCTGAAGAAACTCATTCAGCTTTGCAGGCTTTCCCTCAGGTCTCATGCTAGATAGCAGGTAGGTGGTCTTTCTGAAATAGCAAAACCATTGAAAAGTGGAGAATGGCTTTGCTTTCTGTCCCCACGTGCTTCCTATTTACGCCCATCTCAAATGACTTTCAATGTGCACTTTCTGTTACATGCCACATTCCATCTATGTTTAACAATACCTTTCACTCTTTTTATTTAGTGCAAAAGTATGAGCTAGAATAAAATTCTTTATAGGCTCATTAGGTACGAGCCAAAACGAATACAGGTGCTGAAGCACCACCTGTAAGCCCCATTTATTACACACCACTAAGTTGCTCTAAAGCATCACATCTAGTGGTGGTGCTAAAGATCCACCAGAGAGACAACACTATGTACCCTAAGGACACGTGCAAAAATGTTCTACCTTTCCCAAGACCACCCCTCTTTCTACAGACTCTGTAGCGAAACTAAACAAGCATTGGCAAAGCCAACAGTTTTGCCTGGTACTGCTATTAGATGCCCAGCTTCTCGCACCATTTAGCAGTTGGTACTATCAATGGCCAGTTAACAGCACTACGGCAGTGCCTGGCAAGTGCTTTTCCCATGCCTACACAAAAGCCCAGACTGTTGTCATTGCCAATGATTGTTTTCAAATAATTTCAATAAGAAAGCAGAAGTTTTACCTTCTAAAAAGGCATGTTACACATTATGCAACCACATCATTGCTATTATGTTGTGTGTTCAGAGATCAATCGAGCAATTTGCATGGACTAATCATAACCATCCTTTAAACATAGACAATATGATGAAGGATCGGGTCTCTAGAAGTGAGCAGTTTATGTACCTACAGGTTAATCCCTTGGAGATATTTAAATAAATCTAACTGTAGCCTTTTTCATTCTTGCTCTAAAAACAGAAGACAAATGTTGCTTCTTATTCTCCATGCATGCCTTCCCTCCTGGCCCACCCAATGCCATATCTTGGTAAAAACAGGTCCTGTATCACATGACACAAATGCTGCCTCTGACTGTGTTTTCTGCCATTATAATACAGAGAATAAATCAATGACCTGGAGATGATAATCTATAAAAGATTAAAGCCCTGATTCAGGGAATATATTGCACAGTAAATAGGGACTTTGCGCACCACAACATGTGCGAAACCCCTTTAGTTGATTCATGGAATCGACCACACAGAACTTTTTCGTACTTTGTGGGGAATTTGCGCCAGCTCGACACATCTCTGCGAGTGGCTGAGTGCCTTGTGCGAGACACCATGCATAGTGTGGACGTGGCCTGCGCAGAGACCAGAGAAGGGGACGGAACATGTAAAATGAGGAAGAACCAGAGAAAATGTGGGCTCTACGAGGGACGGCCCGCAGACAGTCCACCACATGTCCACAAATGTGCACCACCAAGCGTACTCATGGAACTCACTGGGCAACCTCCAACGCAATGCTCTCGATCTATTCGCCACCCGAAGGCAGGCGTACAGACACATGCACATAGGAATCACCACGCAGAAGTGAGATCGCATGTAGGATTTAGAGGTGCATGCACACAGACGAAGTTCCGATCTAACTTAGGGGTGCCTGTATGCAGTGTAGTGGGATGCAGGAATGGTTTACAGGGGTTCACACGCAGATTGACCAGAGTATTCTCTGAGTTAAGGAAAATGGTACGCATGTTGACGGGGTGCCGGTAACAGTTACGGGGGACCCTGTGCAGAGTCACTGAGGTGCAGGCTTGGTTACGGGGGACCCCATGGAGTGTTACCAGGGTGCATGAGTTCGAGCCCGGGAGCCGCAAAGGTAGGAGTATCTGGCTGGATTTGCCTTGCGTGGGGCGTATTGTGGTTGTTCCAGCTGCGACTTGTATATAGGGTTCTTTGCCGGAACAATTCCATGAATAAGCACAGCGCGCAGAAAAACGTATGCACGCAGGCTTTGGCTGGGTCATTCTAGGTGCGCAGGTTTTGCAGGATCTATATGTACTTTTCAATGAATTGGACCCTAAGGATATACGTGATAACAGTTTGAATAAACTCGTGTTCGCCACTAATGGCAGTGCCTCATACATACATGCTTTTAGTGTTCAAGGTCTGCTGACACACCTTCTCATACCACATTCTCCTGGAAATGGGAAAAATGTACTGTGGGAACCCTCTCATCCTTGGAGGGGTGTGGCTGTGGGGAGAAGGACACGGGCCGAGCGGTGTTGCCCCAGGCCAGGTCACACAATACAGAATCTCTTCATAGAACCCAATCCTGGCAATTTGTATAAAAGCAAAGAGCATTATGGGAACATGAGTATGCCCAACATTTTAAATTTGAAACATGTCTTGTTGTGATTCAGTAAGAAACCCTTTTGAGTGAAAAATGGAAGTTGGGCTCTGCAGTTTTAATTAGGCACACCTCTCACCCTAAGAAAAACATGTCTCTACATTGCAGCTCAAATATACTAGTGTGGACAGCTACAGGAAATATAGAGGCCTTGGCCGTTGCTCTATTCAGTTACTCGTGTTAATCCTCTGAAAGTGTCTCTTGAAATGTGGCTTGTTCGTGCATGTGATAACTTGGCTTCAGGACAGGTACTTACTGTCCTGAAACCTAGCTGGTTGCTGCTTCATCCAAATCTTCTAAAAGCCACCTCCTTATTGTATGGTTGGTGTGAGCAGGCTGCACTCAGAAGTACTGCAGAGTCTGCTGAAAGCCTACTGCTTGTTGTAGGTCAGGTGTGCGTTTTGGGTAAGGGGACATGGTGCAAGGCATGTTTTGCTGGAGCACCATTCCAGCAAGACATATGTGTTCTGGCCCATTTCCTGATTTGCTTTCACCCCATCCATTCATCCCATCTGATGCTGCATTTGGAGATCGTTTGATTGTAGGAGTAGTGCATTCGCAGAGTTAGCTGCGTCTTCACAGTTAGATGATCAATGAATTTGCTGGGTGTTTGACTTTATAGGAGCCACTGATAGTACAGCACTCATGGAGTCAGGTGGCGAGACTGTGTATTCAAGCCCCCTATTAAGCTACCTTGGCCAACAGCCAGACAAATCGCCTACCCCTGGCTTGCCACAAAGGTTCCTATGCACAGGCCAATACCCTATCTCAGGGCTGCAGCAAGTTACCTCAGGTGCTGGGCAGACAAACACAGCGCACTCTCTCAGGCTCTCAACGCGCCACGGCCGTAGCACCACAGAGAACAGCATAGAGCTTATTAGTTTGCCCCGTTTCACCACATTATGAGGGTGAATACATGATGTTTCATTAATAACCTTTTGACTCTGCTAGACCGCCTTATGCTATGCCACCGGCAGATTGCATGAGTATCTAATAAATGTTGCCTTCATTCAGGGCTATCCCTGTATCTCTTCATCTAAAGATCAGATTGTAAACCTCTCTCTTTCTTACGCCTGGTGAGATTCAGGCGATATGCCGATGTTGCGCGCTTAAATATGTTCTAGCCATTCCATTAGCTAGCCAATACGCCATTTATTGGATTAATTGCCCAGTTTCTATTAGAAGTAAGTCTTTCTTCTACTTTAAAAAAAAAAAAGTGTCTTTAATACATGTTGTCCAGTGTGGTTTCCTTATATGTGCATTTAGTATATGAGATAATTAAATAACGTATGATATATTTTTGCATATGGTCTTGCTTTATAAACATTAAATGAATTATGCAAAACTGAAGAGTGATAAATGTACGGTTCTGAAATAAATCACAACCACTGGCATTGCTCTGGTGAACCCTGGAAACAATTGTTTTTCAGCCTGCTGTGCCATTTCAGAGGGGGGAAACAATATACAAAGCAGATTTGGTGCCATTCCAAATGGGAAATTCTAGCTTGGAGTGTTCAGTCGTATCTGTTCGATACAAGACCACAAGCAACTCCAGACATATTTCCGTCATTGGGCGGCATTTGTGAGGTGTACCTTGGAGCTGAAGGCACAGTAAGCAGGGGGCGCATGTCTGGGTTTACCAGTCTCCTTATGGAAAGCCATACATCTAAAAGTTGGCAAAGCCAATCACAGCAGGGTCCATCTTCATATGAAATTGGGAGATTTCTCTATAGGACAGTGTCTGATTAGAATCCTCCCCTCTCATTTTGGCATAAGGTTGATGCTCAAAATGTGTTCTACCACAATGTTTCCAGTCTCATCATGGGATAAGGACCCTGCATATGTTCATGATGGAGAAGGCTGAAGAGATGGAAGCGTTGTGACAGGGATTACTGCATGGGGCAAGTGACCCCATTAGATGAAACATGCCACATAAAAGTGCCTACATTAGGGTTTGGCTCGTTGAGCAAACCAAGAATAAAATCCACTCAGGGTTCCAGAAATGACCCAGAAATATGGGTTCCATGTGATAATGTCACTGTAAAAAAGTCACCAGGTAGGCGACTTTTTTTTCCTGACCCCTAAAATTCCTTCACCAAATATTTTAGGAGGGATATCATTATATACTATTATTACCTCTAGTCCTAGAATTTTTAGGGAAAGTGTTTGATTGTCTGGAGGGTGCATTTTTAGTGAAAAATCGCATTCTGATGGCCATTTTCATGGCAACATTGTCATTGGATACCGAAATAAGCAGATGTTCTCCACAAAATGCGAATTGATAATATACAATACAGATTGAATGTGGATAGCCTGAAAACTTGATTGAATTTTACTGTTCTGTTGGGGGGGTCGTGGTTTATTACGTGGTCACACTCACCTCAGGGAGTTCCTTTCCCCCAAGATATGTGGCTCACAATAAAGCACTATTAGCTTTGTTAAGGTTCAGTCTGCTAAGGCCTCCAACCCGTCTCGCACCCAACCCCAACAAGTACCCTGTGCCAGAATAATCTAGGAACCAGACCGGTGTGTAGTAAGAATATAGATGTATTATTTATTTAAACCAAATTTGACAAATACACTAACATCAGCCACCATTGCCATGGCAACATAATAACAAAACTGACTTACGTAATGGCACCAAACAGAGATAATACTGAGATATGCAGGCACAATTTTCTGCAGCTTTCTTTTCAAATCACCCACCAATACAGAAAAAGAACAATTCAAGACACATAGTGATTGCTGATTTGGTTATAATACTTTTTTCTCCCAGTAACTCCCACCCTCCAAACATCAATTATACTTGACCTATCTGAAGTGAAGGCCAGTGGCAGAGAGTGGGAACGCAATGGGAACATCGTTTTGGGATTCAGATAAAATGCACTCTTTGGAAAAATGGATTCGGGGGGCAAAACCGTTTTTTTACTTATTAGCACAGATGCAATATGAGGGAAAGAAAAACAATGGAAACATTTGTTTTGCCGCACCTAAAAACAACAGGCATGGCTTTGTGGTTTTGGTCAGAGCACAATGGGAACAAAGGGGCAGTTTAATTTTTCACCCTGCACACTCACATGGAAACAGGATTTTGGGATTCATTCTTTTGGAACATCTTTATGTCTATACCGGTTCAAAACACACTGGGAAGAGCTTGTTAGTTTTGAAGGCCAACAAAACACAGCCCATGATTTCTATAGGGGCATTCATTGATTTATTTTAATTAAATATGCTAAGGGTCTACACAAACAAATAGGATATTTTGGGGAAATAACTAAAACAATGATCGAAAATGTAGGGCCTACATAACCTATGGCTTTGGGGATAGTTTTAATTATAGGAGAGGCCTTGTAATGGACATCAGGTAACTACAGTGCACCTTTAGGAAAGCAATGGTGTCAGTCCAGGATAGTCCCCTCTGACTCCTCCAAGAGGTCCCAGTCAGCTTCTATGGGGGTCATTCCGAGTTTGGAGGCAAGTAACAGTCCTTACTGGCATGGCGCAAATATCGTGTCCTTGCAGTCATTAGTCCGTTAATAGAGGACTATTATGACTTTGCGGGCACGAGCTTTGCGCCAGGCCGGTAAGGGCATTACCACCATGCCGTTAAAGGCACAAAAATACCCTTAGCGGCATCATGCATACCGCAGATAGCACTACCGGCATGAACCAATGCGGCATTAGTGGTGACAACTATTAGCAGTCACGGCTAATAACGGTCACCGTAAATAAGCGGAACCGGAAGTAGCGTCATCGCACAGGAACGGGAAGGAGCACGGCGGCCATCTTTAAAAACACAATCCATTGCCATCCTCACCACACAGGACCTGTGGGACTCTGCTGTTTGTTAGAAAACCTTCTCCAAACACACCACAATGCCCAAGGCCCTTAAGAAGGGAGCTGCCCACCAGCGCAAGGAGAGATTCAACGAAGATGAGTTGGAGATGCTAGCTGGGACACTGCAGGAGCATGCTGGGGTTGTCTTTGCCAACAGCCTGAAGAGGGAGGCCATCTTAAATAAAAAGGAGATTTGGGCACTTGCTGCACAGAAAGTTAGTGCTGTTAGAAACACCCCTCGCACCACCAAAGACTGCTGTAAGCACTGGGACGACGTGCGACTCAGAGTGAGAAACATACTCTCTGTCAACAGGAGCCAGGCAATGGCAACAGGAGGAGGTTCCAGCTCACCCATAAAGCTGACCCCATGGGAGGGCATCTGTGCCAGCATGATCGGAATGGAGGGGATAGAAGATGTCGGCGAAATGGAGTGTGGCGCCACAACATGGGCCGATGGAGGTGAGTGTCCTAACAAAACACTGTAATGCAGAGTATGAAGAAAGTCAATCAATATGTCAGTCCAAAGAGGCAAGCCATGGTCCAACACACACACATTCCCAGCAACGTAGGCGGACGCATCACAGACACATGCAGATGCCTGCAGCAAGGCAATGCCGTACCTGACACATACCACACAAATATGTAAATGCCAGAAGTCACACAGCATGCAGGCCCCAACAAATATGCATGTCAGATAGCATAGCTCTTGGCCAACATGAGTGACCCCGACGTATGCCTGCATAACCCACCCATGTATCAAACAACGTGCTCATTCAAACTCAAATGCCTATTACCCTCAATTGTGTGGATGATCAATTGTCCAAATGTATGTATGATGCCTATCAAAACATCACTCATGCCGTCCCTCTCTTCGACCGCCACAGGCTCTGACCATGACAGCGAGGGGCAGGACGCAACCCCCGCGAAGACCACACCCTGGAAGAGGCCCCAGGATGATGCCAACCGCCCTTCGACCTCGAAGGGACAACCCAGGGGCCGCTGGGAACCACCAGGTAGGACACCCCAGGTTGCCAGTACACCAGTGCCGCCAAGGGCTGTAGAGGCCGAAGCACCAACACCCATTGCCCATCCTGAGGAATCAGCCGAGGCACCACAGTCTGAGGAGTCTAGTTTGGCTGGGGAGGTGGCAGCCACAGCACACCAGGCTGTGCAGGACCCACAGGAAGAGGTATGGGGGCCGTGAGGACGATGCATAAGATCCGCTCCGCACGCCCAGTCCACCGGCATCCCCCCAAATATCATACCTTGAAACAGACCACGCCACCACCCCAGCAGTCTGGTCAGGAGCAAATGGAAGGGCACTTCAGTCCTATAGGGCCGAGTATTAAGGCTGAGCAGGTTGAGCAGATCAGCCAGGAACCATCAACCTCCACATGTGCACCCCCAGGGCCGCAGCGTGCAGAACAGCTGACTGCCCTTGTGCGGCAGTTCATTGAGGACAACACACTGGCTAGGCAGGAGTGGCGTGAGAACATTGCCTCTCTAAGCAGGTCCATCTCTGAGAACACCGCCTCGATGGGCAAAATATTTGCCGAAAACACTAGCCGCCTCTGCGAGGAGGTCTCCGCCCTCCGCCAGGTACTAGGCCACATAGCCGATGCCATGGAGGCAGGGCGTCCGGCTACCCAATTCGAGCAGGCGGCCACACCGTCATCCTCTAGCTCAACCCAGACGAGCCCACTCCGCAGGTCAGCACGCACCCTGCACCGGCAAAACATGCCGCCACCTGGTCCAGGGAGTGCGAATTGACAGTCTGGGAAGCCTCATGTAGGCATTGGAGACCTGATGAGACATGTGTGGGGGAGTTGTGGGGGGAGGTAGAGGGGGTGAGGGTAGTGGAGGGTTTTTGCATTATCATTGTTATATTTAATACACCCGTTGTGTCAAAAGCAAGACCTGAGTGGACATTCATCATTGCGCATGTGTCATTTATTCATATACAGTGCATAGTGTGCATGTACCCACACATCCAGTGACCTCTGTCAGAATATCATGTCACCCTCTGCAGCCATGTCTGTCAGTAATATTGTGCAATCACTGACTGACACACAGCACGCCCCTCCTGTGCATCGGCACCACAATGATGTGCAGCCACTTCTTCTTCATCCCCTTCATCATCACCAGGTGGTAGCAGTTCAATGTCAGAGGTCAGGGGCATGTTGCGTCGGATAAACATGTTGGACAGCATAACACATGCCATGATGGTCTTGGCCACCTTCTCATGCCTGTAGAGGAGTGCCCCACCTCACGGCCTAAAGCAGCAAAACCATGCCTTGAACATGCCAAAGGTCTAGTCAATGACCACACGAGTAAGGGTGTGGGATCGATTGTAGTCCTTCTCATGCCTGTTCTGTGTGTTTCAGACAGCGGTTAAGATGCCACGGCATCAAGGGATAGCCACTGTCACCTGCATGGGAGGCATTAAAAGCTATATGTCAGTCGATTGATGATGGACAGCTGTGCTAGTCACACATGTTGGCAGATTATCGTTGGTCACATGCACATGTACCTGGTTGTATGTATGCCATTTTTAGGCCCTCAATGTGTCCTGTGCCATGGAATAATGGTGTGGGTTGCATCTTCAAGATGATACACAGTGTGCTCTGCCATATTTTAGCTCATTCATTGTGTACGCATACAGCTGGGTTTGTGTAAATATAGTGATGTGTTGTGTTCTGTAGGATTTTCTGATGGGGAGCATTGGCAGTAGGCTCTGCAATGTTAGGCATTCTGTGCTGATTTTACCCATGGTGACATGCAACATTCCTGTGGTTGATCCAGGATATCAGGCACAACAATGTGTGATGATCTTGTTTGCGTCGCCTTCCATCTGCACCTGTTTGTAGTGGTATAGTTTGCGATTGCGGTAAACCACCTGCATGGCATGGAGGCCACCTTTTGTTTCAAGAATCTCCTGGGGAGTCCATGGTAGGGATATGTATTCCATTGTGTGCTTGAAGAGGGCATCCAGCACTTGATTCAGGATGCAAGTGAATGAGGGTGGTGATATGCCATGCATGTACCACACTGTGTGCTGGTAGGTGGCTGTGGAAAGGAAGTGGAGCACGCCCAGTCCACCGGCATCCCCCCAAATATCATACCTTGAAACAGACCACGCCACCACCCCAGCAGTCTGGTCAGGAGCAAATGGAAGGGCACTTCAGTCCTATAGGGCCGAGTATTAAGGCTGAGCAGGTTGAGCAGATCAGCCAGGAACCATCAACCTCCACATGTGCACCCCCAGGGCCGCAGCGTGCAGAACAGCTGACTGCCCTTGTGCGGCAGTTCATTGAGGACAACACACTGGCTAGGCAGGAGTGGCGTGAGAACATTGCCTCTCTAAGCAGGTCCATCTCTGAGAACACCGCCTCGATGGGCAAAATATTTGCCGAAAACACTAGCCGCCTCTGCGAGGAGGTCTCCGCCCTCCGCCAGGTACTAGGCCACATAGCCGATGCCATGGAGGCAGGGCGTCCGGCTACCCAATTCGAGCAGGCGGCCACACCGTCATCCTCTAGCTCAACCCAGACGAGCCCACTCCGCAGGTCAGCACGCACCCTGCACCGGCAAAACATGCCGCCACCTGGTCCAGGGAGTGCGAATTGACAGTCTGGGCAGCCTCATGTAGGCATTGGAGACTTGATGAGACATGTGTGGGGGAGTTGTGGGGGGAGGTAGAGGGGGTGAGGGTAGTGGAGGGTTTTTGCATTATCATTGTTATATTTAATACACCCGTTGTGTCAAAAGCAAGACCTGAGTGGACATTCATCATTGCGCATGTGTCATTTATTCATATACAGTGCATAGTGTGCATGTACCCACACATCCAGTGACCTCTGTCAGAATATCATGTCACCCTCTGCAGCCATGTCTGTCAGTAATATTGTGCAATCACTGACTGACACACAGCACGCCCCTCCTGTGCATCGGCACCACAATGATGTGCAGCCACTTCTTCTTCATCCCCTTCATCATCACCAGGTGGTAGCAGTTCAATGTCAGAGGTCAGGGGCATGTTGCGTCGGATAAACATGTTGGACAGCATAACACATGCCATGATGGTCTTGGCCACCTTCTCATGCCTGTAGAGGAGTGCCCCACCTCACGGCCTAAAGCAGCAAAACCATGCCTTGAACATGCCAAAGGTCTAGTCAATGACCACACGAGTAAGGGTGTGGGATCGATTGTAGTCCTTCTCATGCCTGTTCTGTGTGTTTCAGACAGCGGTTAAGATGCCACGGCATCAAGGGATAGCCACTGTCACCTGCATGGGAGGCATTAAAAGCTATATGTCAGTCGATTGATGATGGACAGCTGTGCTAGTCACACATGTTGGCAGATTATCGTTGGTCACATGCACATGTACCTGGTTGTATGTATGCCATTTTTAGGCCCTCAATGTGTCCTGTGCCATGGAATAATGGTGTGGGTTGCATCTTCAAGATGATACACAGTGTGCTCTGCCATATTTTAGCTCATTCATTGTGTACGCATACAGCTGGGTTTGTGTAAATATAGTGATGTGTTGTGTTCTGTAGGATTTTCTGATGGGGAGCATTGGCAGTAGGCTCTGCAATGTTAGGCATTCTGTGCTGATTTTACCCATGGTGACATGCAACATTCCTGTGGTTGATCCAGGATATCAGGCACAACAATGTGTGATGATCTTGTTTGCGTCGCCTTCCATCTGCACCTGTTTGTAGTGGTATAGTTTGCGATTGCGGTAAACCACCTGCATGGCATGGAGGCCACCTTTTGTTTCAAGAATCTCCTGGGGAGTCCATGGTAGGGATATGTATTCCATTGTGTGCTTGAAGAGGGCATCCAGCACTTGATTCAGGATGCAAGTGAATGAGGGTGGTGATATGCCATGCATGTACCACACTGTGTGCTGGTAGGTGGCTGTGGAAAGGAAGTGGAGCACGCCCAGTCCACTGGCATCCCCCCAAATATCATACCTTGAAACAGACCACGCCACCACCCCAGCAGTCTGGTCAGGAGCAAATGGAAGGGCACTTCAGTCCTATAGGGCCGAGTATTAAGGCTGAGCAGGTTGAGCAGATCAGCCAGGAACCATCAACCTCCACATGTGCACCCCCAGGGCCGCAGCGTGCAGAACAGCTGACTGCCCTTGTGCGGCAGTTCATTGAGGACAACACACTGGCTAGGCAGGAGTGGCGTGAGAACATTGCCTCTCTAAGCAGGTCCATCTCTGAGAACACCGCCTCGATGGGCAAAATATTTGCCGAAAACACTAGCCGCCTCTGCGAGGAGGTCTCCGCCCTCCGCCAGGTACTAGGCCACATAGCCGATGCCATGGAGGCAGGGCGTCCGGCTACCCAATTCGAGCAGGCGGCCACACCGTCATCCTCTAGCTCAACCCAGACGAGCCCACTCCGCAGGTCAGCACGCACCCTGCACCGGCAAAACATGCCGCCACCTGGTCCAGGGAGTGCGAATTGACAGTCTGGGCAGCCTCATGTAGGCATTGGAGACTTGATGAGACATGTGTGGGGGAGTTGTGGGGGGAGGTAGAGGGGGTGAGGGTAGTGGAGGGTTTTTGCATTATCATTGTTATATTTAATACACCCGTTGTGTCAAAAGCAAGACCTGAGTGGACATTCATCATTGCGCATGTGTCATTTATTCATATACAGTGCATAGTGTGCATGTACCCACACATCCAGTGACCTCTGTCAGAATATCATGTCACCCTCTGCAGCCATGTCTGTCAGTAATATTGTGCAATCACTGACTGACACACAGCACGCCCCTCCTGTGCATCGGCACCACAATGATGTGCAGCCACTTCTTCTTCATCCCCTTCATCATCACCAGGTGGTAGCAGTTCAATGTCAGAGGTCAGGGGCATGTTGCGTCGGATAAACATGTTGGACAGCATAACACATGCCATGATGGTCTTGGCCACCTTCTCATGCCTGTAGAGGAGTGCCCCACCTCACGGCCTAAAGCAGCAAAACCATGCCTTGAACATGCCAAAGGTCTAGTCAATGACCACACGAGTAAGGGTGTGGGATCGATTGTAGTCCTTCTCATGCCTGTTCTGTGTGTTTCAGACAGCGGTTAAGATGCCACGGCATCAAGGGATAGCCACTGTCACCTGCATGGGAGGCATTAAAAGCTATATGTCAGTCGATTGATGATGGACAGCTGTGCTAGTCACACATGTTGGCAGATTATCGTTGGTCACATGCACATGTACCTGGTTGTATGTATGCCATTTTTAGGCCCTCAATGTGTCCTGTGCCATGGAATAATGGTGTGGGTTGCATCTTCAAGATGATACACAGTGTGCTCTGCCATATTTTAGCTCATTCATTGTGTACGCATACAGCTGGGTTTGTGTAAATATAGTGATGTGTTGTGTTCTGTAGGATTTTCTGATGGGGAGCATTGGCAGTAGGCTCTGCAATGTTAGGCATTCTGTGCTGATTTTACCCATGGTGACATGCAACATTCCTGTGGTTGATCCAGGATATCAGGCACAACAATGTGTGATGATCTTGTTTGCGTCGCCTTCCATCTGCACCTGTTTGTAGTGGTATAGTTTGCGATTGCGGTAAACCACCTGCATGGCATGGAGGCCACCTTTTGTTTCAAGAATCTCCTGGGGAGTCCATGGTAGGGATATGTATTCCATTGTGTGCTTGAAGAGGGCATCCAGCACTTGATTCAGGATGCAAGTGAATGAGGGTGGTGATATGCCATGCATGTACCACACTGTGTGCTGGTAGGTGGCTGTGGAAAGGAAGTGGAGCACGCCCAGTCCACCGGCATCCCCCCAAATATCATACCTTGAAACAGACCACGCCACCACCCCAGCAGTCTGGTCAGGAGCAAATGGAAGGGCACTTCAGTCCTATAGGGCCGAGTATTAAGGCTGAGCAGGTTGAGCAGATCAGCCAGGAACCATCAACCTCCACATGTGCACCCCCAGGGCCGCAGCGTGCAGAACAGCTGACTGCCCTTGTGCGGCAGTTCATTGAGGACAACACACTGGCTAGGCAGGAGTGGCGTGAGAACATTGCCTCTCTAAGCAGGTCCATCTCTGAGAACACCGCCTCGATGGGCAAAATATTTGCCGAAAACACTAGCCGCCTCTGCGAGGAGGTCTCCGCCCTCCGCCAGGTACTAGGCCACATAGCCGATGCCATGGAGGCAGGGCGTCCGGCTACCCAATTCGAGCAGGCGGCCACACTGTCATCCTCTAGCTCAACCCAGACGAGCCCACTCCGCAGGTCAGCACGCACCCTGCACCGGCAAAACATGCCGCCACCTGGTCCAGGGAGTGCGAATTGACAGTCTGGGCAGCCTCATGTAGGCATTGGAGACTTGATGAGACATGTGTGGGGGAGTTGTGGGGGGAGGTAGAGGGGGTGAGGGTAGTGGAGGGTTTTTGCATTATCATTGTTATATTTAATACACCCGTTGTGTCAAAAGCAAGACCTGAGTGGACATTCATCATTGCGCATGTGTCATTTATTCATATACAGTGCATAGTGTGCATGTACCCACACATCCAGTGACCTCTGTCAGAATATCATGTCACCCTCTGCAGCCATGTCTGTCAGTACTATTGTGCAATCACTGACTGACACACAGCACGCCCCTCCTGTGCATCGGCACCACAATGATGTGCAGCCACTTCTTCTTCATCCCCTTCATCATCACCAGGTGGTAGCAGTTCAATGTCAGAGGTCAGGGGCATGTTGCGTCGGATAAACATGTTGGACAGCATAACACATGCCATGATGGTCTTGGCCACCTTCTCATGCCTGTAGAGGAGTGCCCCACCTCACGGCCTAAAGCAGCAAAACCATGCCTTGAACATGCCAAAGGTCTAGTCAATGACCACACGAGTAAGGGTGTGGGATCGATTGTAGTCCTTCTCATGCCTGTTCTGTGTGTTTCAGACAGCGGTTAAGATGCCACGGCATCAAGGGATAGCCACTGTCACCTGCATGGGAGGCATTAAAAGCTATATGTCAGTCGATTGATGATGGACAGCTGTGCTAGTCACACATGTTGGCAGATTATCGTTGGTCACATGCACATGTACCTGGTTGTATGTATGCCATTTTTAGGCCCTCAATGTGTCCTGTGCCATGGAATAATGGTGTGGGTTGCATCTTCAAGATGATACACAGTGTGCTCTGCCATATTTTAGCTCATTCATTGTGTACGCATACAGCTGGGTTTGTGTAAATATAGTGATGTGTTGTGTTCTGTAGGATTTTCTGATGGGGAGCATTGGCAGTAGGCTCTGCAATGTTAGGCATTCTGTGCTGATTTTACCCATGGTGACATGCAACATTCCTGTGGTTGATCCAGGATATCAGGCACAACAATGTGTGATGATCTTGTTTGCGTCGCCTTCCATCTGCACCTGTTTGTAGTGGTATAGTTTGCGATTGCGGTAAACCACCTGCATGGCATGGAGGCCACCTTTTGTTTCAAGAATCTCCTGGGGAGTCCATGGTAGGGATATGTATTCCATTGTGTGCTTGAAGAGGGCATCCAGCACTTGATTCAGGATGCAAGTGAATGAGGGTGGTGATATGCCATGCATGTACCACACTGTGTGCTGGTAGGTGGCTGTGGAAAGGAAGTGGAGCACTGACACTACCTTCAGTAGAGGGGGGATGGCGGTGCGTATTTCAATGAGGCTGACAATCGTGTAACATGTCCACAATGGTGTTGATGGTGTCCCGGTCCAGACGGTACAGGGTGTGGTTGTGCTGCGGGGTTGGGTTGGAGGGACTGGCTCTGAGGTTTGGGATTTGGGGCTGCATGCGTGGTTATGCTGGCTGCACTGGTGGGGCATGCTGGGCCTGTCTCACCCTCCTTCTTCTGCTGCGTCTCCTGTGTGGCGCCTGCTGTTGGTGTTGGTGTTGTTGTTGGTGTTGCAATGCATGCATGTCCCCCAGCTGAAGTGTTAATGCTACTATTGGATTGATCTTGGTGTGGAAAGGGGTGTGGTGTGTGGGTGTGCTCCTTTTGGTCAGGCCCAGACTCCATTGCCTCTACTGTGCTGATGGTGTGCACCTGTGGCAGTTGGGAACACTGCACATGGCATGTTATGGTTGGTTAGAGATACCGGTATTTACGGCATGCCGGAAACCCCTGTTAACACCTTGATGATGCCGGTATTTGCATGTCCGCTTCACTTGTGATCGCCTCCAGTTTATGGCATGCCGCTATTGCCGGTATGATGACCCGCGTGCCCGCGCCCATGCCGCTATTAGAGGCACTGTTATTTAAGTTGCCGCTAATAGCGGTTTGGCTGATCGGAATAGCCCAGAGCGGTAAGCGATGCCGGCAATCCATTACCGGCATCGTTCATACCTTACCTCCAACCTCGGAATTACCACCTATGTCTCCTGGTCCCTGTCTCCAAAGCAAGATTTGGGGCCTTTCTGTTTGGATGTTTCTCGCAAGAGTCCAGCAGCAGGTTACCTCCCAGAATAAGTGGAAAAGCCCAGTTCTGATGTAAACAGGTTTACTTATAGAGCAAATGACATCACAAAGTTGTCATGATTCCCGCGGAAGGGATTGGTTGGTTTTCTCTACCCACCTCCTACCTGTGTGCTAATAGGACAAGGAGATGAGTGTGAGTTAGGAAAGTTGTGGGAGGAGAAAGCTTTGTCATCCCAATCTGACATGTGGGCTTGGCATGTTCAAAACTCTGAAAATCTATCAACATGGCATTTACCTTAATTTTTCAAATCTTTGCATGTATGGATATATTTTTAAGAACTACATTTTAAGGCAAATCAGATGATGTTATTCTGAAGTCGGCATGCCCTTCCTATGCAGAGATATGTTTTTTCTTAATTCACTCAGGAGCTGTATCAGTGACAAATATGCCACTTCATAGTTCCCATGTTAATGTTATCCTTCACCCTCACACCAACTTTCAAATCTCTCAGAATGAAGGGAAGGAAACAAATCAAATTTTCATTAATAACTTGTTATATTTATCACACAAAAATCGCTTTAGATTGGTTAAAAGGGGGTTACTGTCACCTTTAATAAAAGTTTAGAATGACCATTGTGGCATATACGCTGCCCCTTTTATGCAATAATATGTATTTTTCTATTAACTAAACTCCATTTTTTTTTCTTTATTTGCTTTCAGTTTCATTTACCCTTGAGCATATGATCAGCCAGAGGCTGGCTCATGTTTACCTTTGCCTCTCCCTCTTGGCCTGTAATGGCCCTGGCTGCAACTCCAATGCACATTTAATGGGAATTGTTACCTCAAGGTCACTTCTGCTGAAAGAACAGGCATGTACTTATCTAGTTCCACCAGGGTTTAAATCTAGGCAGTGTATTTCTTTCTATATTTCTAAGCAATGGCCCTGATTGATGGTTGACAACCAGACCTCCCTCTCCAGGATCGGCAGAGGGAAGGTATTGGAGGTAAAGTTTCATCTTTAGGAGAAATGACAAGCTGCATGTAAAATTCTGCAAGAAATGGCTTTTAAATTCATACACAATGCATTTTACATTACAGTTTATGAGGCATCTGGGCCTTATATCCATGTGTAATGTGCTTCTTTAATCTCACAGTTACAAAATACACAAGCTTCACTTCTGGAGTGTTCATATATGTATAGGGCAGTTATATGAGAAAACCATGTTCAAACTCTGAAAGTCTAGTGAGCACCCTCTCTTAGGATACTGTCATTTGGATGAGGAAAAAGGAAGTTATTTTATTTATTATAATTGCAATGAGCTCAGTTTCACTTGAGATGACTGGAGCACAATCTGGTATTACATTGAAGATAATGTACACACTGTTATCTGTCTCTTTAAGTAAAAGTGCAGCTCTCCATGGATTCAGTAAAACAGCATTGTCAGCCACATGTCTTTCTTTTTCTTGCTGAAATGCATTGTGCATATCTTCACACTTTTGAGATTCAAGCCCATTTTCTTTTATTTGAGATTCAGGCCTGTTTTTGGTTCAATAGGCCTCATGCCTGACATCACCATTTCTGTGCTGGCCTTATACTTCAATGGGACTTCCCAAATCACTTTGGCCTCTTTATTTCTGGTATCCAGGGGCTATATTTCACCCCACAAGGGCAAGGCCACCCTTTGTTTGCATTTGTTTACTGTACACAAAACCTAATGTTTTCCCATGCTGCTTTGTATGGTCTTCGCCAGCAGAGCAGCTGGTTTGGATCCTATGGCGCACTATAGGTGTCTTTGCTGGAAGATAGAAGACCCGACACCAAAAACACCAGGAATATCTCTCTTGATGAATGCGCCTTCTGCAGAGATCTATGTGCAAGCTGCAGACCTTAGGGTTAAATCCAGGTTCAACCAAGCATGTTTGCCTTTGGAAGTGCACCAAATATTTGCCACTGAGCTGTGTAGTACTAATGTCTATTACTCACACTTCTTGGATTTGTAATTGCGTCTGAGCACAATGTTAAAAGAAAAAAATGAATAGTATTATTACATTCATTTAT
The DNA here is from genome assembly GCF_040938575.1 of Ambystoma mexicanum. NCBI lineage: Eukaryota > Metazoa > Chordata > Amphibia > Caudata > Ambystomatidae > Ambystoma > Ambystoma mexicanum. Next base: position 304,149,123 of record NC_090934.1, on the reverse strand, counting down.
TCGTTTGGTGAGAGAGATTTTATGCTGTTTGGCAGTTATCTTGTCAGTGTTAAAGCATACCTTAACGGACAACATGTTAGAATGTAAAATGTGTTGGCCTTTCATAGAGGTTTAGGTAATACATTTATTCTCATTCATGAATGAGCTATATTGCCTAATGCATTGCTAACTGATGCAAAGACTAGATATGATTAGTGCTAGAAGGCTATGCCCATTGTAGAGGCCATTTTGAGGTAAGGCACAGGGACAGATGACGATGCAGCAGCCATTTTACAGTAAACCTATGTTTATGACTTTCTCATTTTAGATAGTCCTAGTTTAAAAGCCTGCGCCTTTAAACATAGAACTTTACCTACTGGTTTAAGCCTATTTATTTATTATTGTTTTATATCCCAGACACCATTTGTCAGCGACTTCAGCACTCTTTGTGCACCTGTGTAGAGGAGGTTGAACAAGGAAGTGAAGAGATAAGAAAATAGATAAACTGTCTTGGAAAGTTTTTGGCAGAAGCTATTATTACTGAGCGCAGACCTACCTTTGAGAAGCAATGGAGGGCTTTACAGATGTATACAATAATACAGATACATAACAGAGTGCTTTACAGATGTATACACTTGTGTAGAGGTGCGATATAAATGCCACATCATATCATATCATATAATATACAACAGTCCAGATACATAACAGACAGCTTTTCAGAGGTAACACCAGAACAGATATACAGCGGGCGTTGCGATACAGAGGGGCACAGAGGTGGGATTCAGCTGTACTGAACCCACAAATGAGCCCTTTTAATCATTAACACGTCATACAAGGATGGGGATGTAGAATAATACTTACACCAAATAAGACCGACCCAGGAAGTTTGGAAACATTTCTCCTCCGACTGTTTTATTTTCAGTTGAACAGACATCAATGGACGATCAATCGTGCTCTCAATCATTTTACATGAGAAATACATTTTAGTACTAGAAATTCATAATAAGTGACGTCATACTATGTGGCAAACTAGGAAAACCTACATGGGATTGTGATAGGTTCAAGGGGAACATCTGAATATACTTTCTTTAAGGGATTGGTTTGTGATTGGTTCTCTGCAGTCAGGTGGACAAGTTATGCCCACCCCTAGTGCAAGTCATCCTTATCAGTTACTAGATACACGGTACACCATTGGCTCTCAAACTACAAGGCCCTTCATTATATGGCCTTCTGCAATTGGTTTGCATGCTCGTGCCTTTCTGGAACATTCGACTCACCAGCAGCATGTAAACTGGTACCCCAGGTGCTGGTGGGTGGACTGGACTGTGTCTCCCCACCGAATTAGCCATACATCTCTCATCGCTCATGCCTTCTGCCTTTCAGATTGTCTTTGATCTTGGCCTTGCAAAGTATCATTGTTCCTGAGAATAAAAGGGAGTATAGGCATATCCTTATCATAGCTCAAGTCGGCACACCCACTTCTATTTTCATCCTTGACTCATGTGACAAGAGACCGTATTTCAGCCTGTTTTGCAGTATTTAATTGTCTTGAATTAATAAACTTGTATTTTTGTATTTTTTTGTATTTATTATATTTTATATAGCGCCTTTCATCAAAGCCCTTTACAGAGAACAATTAACTGTACATTAAAATAAGCAATGGAAGTCGATGTTCTGAATCAACCATAAACAATCAAGCAGACGATTGAAGTAAATGCATTTTTAAAGAAGAGTGGAACAGAGAATAAAAGGTAATAGATCAGAGAGAAAGAGGATGAAGATTCCAGTGAAGCGGAGCAAGAAGTTGGAAAGATCTAAAGTAGGACTGTGCATAAGGGTCACAAGGAACATTAAGTCGAAAGAGACCAGCAGAGTGGAGAGAACGAGAAGAGGAATAGAATGAGAGGAGAGATCCAAGATAGTTAAGGGCAAGACTGTAGAGAGATTTGAAGACAAGACAAAGGAAATTGTACTTGAGCTTGGAATAAAAAGAAATCCATCCAAGTGAGGTAAGAGATGAGGTAATTGAGTCCCGATAGAAGAGAAGACAAAGTGAGCGAATAGAAGAGTGGTAGATTGATTTAAGAGGAGCAAGAGGTGAGCAAGGAAGACCAAAGAATAGAACAGAGCAGTAAAAAAGTTGAGAAAAGACTAAAGAAGATACAAGAAGCTTTATGGCGTGAAAAGTAAGAAAAGGGAATATTTTTACATATGTTGTAGAGATGGAATCGACAGGCGCGAGAATTAAGAGAGATATGGTGAACGAAGGAAAGATTAGCATCAAAGTAGAGACCAAGATTGCAAGCAGTGAAGGAGATAGGAACAGAGGATGGAGGAAAGAAAATCGAAGGAGGAGGAACCATCGGTGGGAGAACATTAGCAGGAAAGAATAGAACTTCTGTTTTTCCAGCATTTAGAGTAAGAAAGTGAGAGGCCATCCAGGATTTAATGGCAGTGAGGCAGGATGAAAGAGTGTGTTGAATGTCAGGGTTGCCACTCATAGTGTTCTTTCTTGTGCCTTAACAAGGGTTGATTCAGCTTCTCACGTCCATTTTTCTTCAAGGATAGATAACTGGTTCTTGGCTGCTCCATCCTTTGATACAGCTGTTCCAGGCATTTCCTCAATCCTCAGCTGTTTTCTTACTAAGACACAGAGCCCTCTGATTCTTCTTTCTTCATGGGTCTGTGCTTACTATATATGTGACACTGATGTCCAGAATTCTATATAATGGTGGCACTGCCTACAGTCTATTCACTATGTATAGCCGGCCTGTATGATTACACAATCTACTTGCGTTACAGCATCTGTACAGTTATACAATGGCTGCCATTTTCTGCAGTGCTCTTCACACGTGCAATCTTCATTCTGCATATGAAAGTCTTCTCGATTTTTACTTCATAATCAGATTCTATAAGTTCTATGCATCTTCTTCTTTGACCATTCTTCTCAGTGCATCACGCTTATTTCTTGTGATGTCATCAGCCTCTTTTCTTCTCATCTTCATATTCCTTCTGGGACCTCCTCCAAGAGATTGTCATCTCTGTGAGGGTACATCACATAGGGTCTTCGCAACGGATACCTTGTCTCAAAGGCTCTTTGTGGAATAGGCACCATCACTGGCGTTGCGCATGTCACAATTTCCAGCTTCCAACATATCGGCAGAATGGGGGCGGGACTTCCTGCAGAGGCATTCATCTGCTCCTCTACACTACCATGTGGTGGGAAGTAGAGGGGCATCTAGTGAGTCAGGTGATGTGAGGGGCGATGTGATGGCCTAGGTGTTGAGGCGGAGGGATTCCTCGAAGAGGTGGGTCTTGAGTTCTTTTCTGAATTGTAGGAGCGTGGGTGAGTGTCTGATGCTGATGGGGAGGAGGTTCCATTGTCTTGGGGCATAGGCAGAGAAGGCTTGTTTTCTGGTCCTTTGCTTTTTGCAGCTGCAGATTTCAAGTCTGCACGTGTCCTGGCTTCTGGTGGTGCGCCGTCCACTGGAGATGCTGAGTTTCTCCACAAGGTAGCTGGGTGACTTAAGGGTGACTGCGTCATAGATGATGCTACAAGACTTGAAGGTGATTCATGCATACAGGGGGAGTCAGTGAAGGCCGATGAGGGCTGGGGTGACGTGGCCGTATCTGTGTAAACCCTTGATGATGCATGCAACTGCGTGTAGGAAACCTATAAGGGGCAAAAGGGAAGACGACGGGAGTCCTTTGAAGAGTGCATTGCCTCCATCCAGGGTGTATAGGACCAGTGATTGAACGGTGGATCTAAAGCTGTCCGAAGGGAGGAAGGGTTTATTTTCCACAGGAGGGAGAGCTGATACCAAGCTGTCTGAGTTTTTTTTTTAGCTATGTGTGTCTTGAATGAGAGATGTTTATTGATGTGGAACCCAAGGGACTTGGCGCAGCAGGAGAGCTCAGATGTGAAGCCCTCAGAGTTCATGGTTGACAGCCCGGTGTGTATGTCTGGGAGTTCAGTGTTGTTGGTGAGGAGGAGGAATTCGGCTTGGAGAGGTTGAGCTTCAAGTATGCACTGGACATCCAAGACAGGATCAGCGAGAGGCAGGTTTTGAGCCAATGGATTTCCTTGATTGAGTTGATCTTGAGGTATAGCTGTGTGTCGTTGGGATATTGGTGGATGTGGATGTTGTGTGTGGATAGGAAGGTTACAAGTGGCTCAATGTACAGACTTAAGATCACCGGGGAGAGGATGAATACCTGCAGCACTCCACAGGTGATGGCTGGGATTGGCAATCTATAGGAGTTCCTCTGAACCAACTGCTCGCGGTTTTCAAGGCACAACTCGAACCAGTGTAGGACAAGGTTGCTGATCCCCATGTGCTGATGTGGGGTGTCCGTAAGCACCTGATGATGTACTGTGTCGAAAGCGGCCGAGAGGTCGAGTGAACCAGGATGCAGGGGTGGCCATCCTCAAGGATGTTGAGGGCGTTGTCAGCCACTTGTATGGCTGCTGTCTCTGTTTTGCATCTGAATCTTACCCCAGATTTGCAGGTTTGGAGGAGATTGTTGGATTAGATGTGTTGCTACTGCGTTCTCGATGATCTTACCTACAAAGGGAAGATGGGTGATGGGGTGATAGTTACCTAGATTATCGGGATCCAGAGTGTGTTTCTTTATTAGAGGGAGGATTTGTCCTGTTTTTAAGGTTGATGGGAAGGTGAATTGGGTTAGGGAGCTTTAGATGATCTCCAGGTAGGGAAGAAGAGCTTCTGCAGAGAGGGTCTTGAGAATAGATGCTGGGAGGATGTCATCTGTACACAATGTGGGTTTGAGGGTGGCCAAGGTTTCTACCAGGCCTCTGTCTAGCGTGTCTTGAATGTTGTCCAGGGTGTGGAGATTTCGTGAGGAGCAATGTGAGGTGGGTCTGTGGATGAAGAGCTGGTGTCTTTGTGCTGGCAAATCTCTGATTTTGTCGATATGCTGGCAAATCTTTCTGATTTTGTTGATGAAGAAGGTGTTGAGGGCAGTGGAGAGCTAGTCTTTACAGTTGATGGAAAAGATCTTTATACCTTTTGGAACTTCTAGATGTTAATTGAGATGGTGGCATTGGGGGCAGAACCAGAGAATGCCATTGGGGATGAGCTTGAATGGCAAAGGCTCTCTCCCCAACAGGTTTGTATCATGATGCACCTTTTTGGTAGCATCTATTTCCACTTTTGCACTAAAACTGCTATGGTGAGGATTTTGCACAGCATAAAAGCACATTAACATACCATTGCATTGCAAATATCTGTTTTTGAAAGTTGGTCTTTGGCTTTTGGTGGGCAGGTATGGCTGCTGCCCATTCGCTACGTAGTGTTGCGCCCGCAACTGTATAACGCTTTATGAAAAAGGCAGAATCTTCTGCATTCCACCCTCTCCTTAATTAGAATCTAGTGGAATGAGTTCTGCATGAGGGTGACGTGATCTTTCCTCTTCAATCGAGGCTGAGTCACGCATTCTTAGACCCTTTGGATTTTTCTCATTTCTTCTAATTTCAGATATCCGTCTACTGCATTTTCACTCTCCTCCTTTGTACTGCAGTGAAACATCATCACCTGGACCATGTACCTTCACTCAGTCACTTCTCTGTATTCCCCTATGCTACGAGTGCACGAGTGCACCGAAAAAGTAGAAGTTGCGCAATACAAGACCCAGTTACATTACTTTACAATACTCCCAGCGTTTCTTATTTAATTTGCTTTCAATAATAATTTTGGCCGCTATTTCTTTTTAACATCAAATAAGCTCAGTTGTGCCTACGCCTACACTACATTATAAGTGGTATATAACGGTAAATTATTTAAGAATAAAAAGACGACTCTGGGTGTGCCACTCCGTAAAGGTGCTTAGTTGAGTCTTCAGAGTGCAGTCATTACCTGTTGCATGTCACCCCCTCCTGGGAGCTTGCTAGCTCCCAGGATGTGTGTAATGGTCACATGGTGGTTACCAGTGTCGTGGTTGATGTGCACCTTGCTGGTGCAGCGCAGCATTCTGGGGGCCTGCCACCTGGCCAGGCATGAGGACGGTGGCCCTGCTAGGCCACACTGCCTCAATTGAATGTTTATTCTGTGTGATCATGGCAACTGAGGCGACCCCAGCTTGGGTGCCCCCAGAGCCGGGGCTGATGTGTGCTTGGTGCTCCCAGCCAAGGTACATGACTATTGTAGACTATTGTAGATCTTGTGCTCCGAATGCCGTAGGGTGCCCCCTTCGGTCCTCCCACCTGCATTATTGCATTGGCCTGGTGATCTAGGCAATCCATGCGGCCAGCCCCGGAGACAATGGGGAGGCCGCCAACATTACCTACCACCTCCTGAGCCCACCTGTGTAGGCGCGGGCTGGATACAATATTGGTTTAAGGATGTCGAAGAACCTCTGGGTTGAAATAAAACATCTTAAGGCTGGGCATCAAAGGCAAGCTGGGAATCAACAGCAACTGAAATACGAAGGGAGCAGTGACACAACGCGCTTCCTTGGAAACAGTGGGTCAGGAGGGATGCCCGCGTGAGCAATATCTTCCAGCCACCATTGCGCTTTCTGGGAAGCAGTGGGTCAGGAGGGACTCCAGCCTGAGTAATATCTTTCAGCCGCCATTGCGCTTTCTGGGAAGCAGTGGGTCAGGAGGGACGCCAGCCTGAGTAATATCTTTCAGCCGCCATTGAGCTTCCTGGGAAGCCGTAGATCAGGAGGGACGGCAGCGTGAGTAATATCTTCCAGCTGCCATTGTGCTTCCTGGGAAGCAGTGGGTCAGGAGGGACGCCAGTGTAATATCTTCCAGCTGCCATTGCGCTCCCTGGGAAGCCGTGGGTCAGAAGGGTCGCCAGCCTGAGTAATATCTTTCAGCCGCCATTGCGCTTCCTGGGAAGCAGTGGGTCAGGATGGACGTCAGCCTGAGTAATATCTTACAGCTGCCATTGCGCTTCCTGGGAAGCCGTGGGTCAGGAGGGACGCCAGCCTGAGTAATATCTTTCAGCCGCCATTGCGCTTCCTGGGAAGCAGTGGGTCAGGAGGGACGCCAGTGTAATATCTTCCAGCTGCCATTGCTCTTCCTGGGAAGCCGTGGGCCAGGAGGGACGCCCGCCTGAGTAATATCTTACAGCTGCCATTGCGCTTCTTGGGAAGCCGTGGGCCAGGAGGGACGTCAGCCTGAGTAATATTTTACAGCCGCCATTGCGCTTCCTGGGAAGCAGTGGGTCAGGAGGGACGCCAGTGAAATATCTTTCAGCCGCCATTGCGCTTCCTGGGAAGCAGTGCGTCAGGATGGACGTCAGCCTGAGTAATATCTTACAGCTGCCATTGCGCTTCCTGGGAAGCCGTGGGTCAGGAGGGACGCCAGCCTGAGTAATATCTTTCAGCTGCCATTGCGCTTCCTGGGAAGCCGTGGGTCAGGAGGGACGTCAGCCTGAGTAATATCTTTCAGCTGCCATTGCGCTTCCTGGGAAGCAGTGGGTCAGGAGGGACGCCAGTGTAATATCTTCCAGCTGCCATTGCTCTTCCTGGGAAGCCGTGGGCCAGGAGGGACGCCCGCCTGAGTAATATTTTACAGCTGCCATTGCGCTTCCTGGGAAGCAGTGGGTCAGGATGGACTCCAGCCTGAGTAATATCTTTCAGCCGCCATTGCGCTTCCTGGGAAGCAGTGGGTCAGGATGGACTCCAGCCTGAGTAATATCTTACAGCTGCCATTGCGCTTCTTGGGAAGCCGTGGGCCAGGAGGGACGTCAGCCTGAGTAATATTTTACAGCCGCCATTGCGCTTCCTGGGAAGCAGTGGGTCAGGAGGGACGCCAGTGAAATATCTTACAGCTGCCATTGCTCTTCCTGGGAAGCCGTGGGCCAGGAGGGACGTCAGCCTGAGTAATATCTTCCAGCCGCCATTGCGCTTCCTGGGAAGCCGGGTCAGGAGGGACGCCAGCCTGAGTTAAATCTTCCAGCCGCCATTGCGCTTCCTGGGAAGCCGGGTCAGGAGGGACGCCAGCCTGAGTTAAATCTTCCAGCAGCCATTGTTCTATGGGGCGATGTGATATTCTTTTGCGCTCCTGATGGATTTGTTGCCCTGCGCCCATTGGACTCGGATTACACATATAGATTTGCTGTCATAGCTCTTTGGTGCAGCTTGTGATCTGTGGAAGCACATCGATTCTGTCCGGGAGAACAATCCCATTCTCTGGCCGTCCTGCACCCTGGCAACCAACGAACACGTCTTGTTATAGTGAAAGAGGAGAATGAGCAAAAGGGGCACCATTTCTCGAACTTTCACTCAGATAAGTCGTGCCTCTACTCTAGGCTGCTTTGATGCACAGACATCGTGATGTAAGCATGCAGGGGTGCACTGCTCCTATCCCTTCTTCCTGAAGTTTTGTGAACCTTTTATGCCCGTGTGCACTGTTCAGATCTCTCCTTCTTGGAAAGAGGTGATTTCACTATGCAGGCGTGCCCTGCTTAGATCTCGATTTCAGGGAATGATGTAATATCAGCATGCAGATGTGCACTGCTTAGATCTCTACTCCCGGCAAATAGGTGATCTCATCATGCAGAGGTGCCTTGCTTAGTTCTCTACTTCATGGAATGAGGTGAAATGAGCATGCAATGGTACACTGCTTAGAACCCCACTTCCAGGAAATGTGTGAACTCATCATGCAGGGGTGCATTGCTCAAATCCCATCATCCGGCAGAGATGTGATACTTGCATGCAGGTGTGCACTTTTCAGATCTCTTCTTCCCAGAAAGAGGGGATTCTGAGCATTCTGAGCATATACGGGTGCACCTCTCGGATCTCTACTTCATGGAATGAGGTGATAATTGCATGCAGGGGTGCACTGCTTAGATCTCTACTTCATGCAATGTGGTGAAATCAGCATGCAGGGGTGCACTGCATAGATCTTTACTTCATGGAAAAGTGTGACCTCATCATGCAGGGGTGCACAGCTTAGATCTGTATTTCCTGGAAATAGGAGATCTCAGCATGCAGTTGTGCACTACTGAGATCCTACTTTTCTGCAGTACACCCGCTTTCCTTCAGAGATTTCACCACTGCATGCAGGATTGCACTGCTCAGATCTCTCCTTCCTGGAAAATGGTGATCTGAGCATTCAGGGTGCACTGTGTGGATCTCTTCTTCGTGGAAACAGGGGAACTCATCATGCAGAGGTGCACTGCTTAGCTGGCCAGTTCATGGAAAGTGGTGATATCAGCATGCAGAAGTGCACTACCTAGAACTCTACTGCATGGAAAGAGGTGATCTCATCATGCAGAGGCGCACTGCTTAGGTGTCTACTTCATGGAATGTGGTGATGTCAGCATTCAGGGGTGCACTGCTTACTTCTCTTCTTCATGGAATTAAGTGACATGAGCAATCATGAGTGCACTACTCAGATCTCTCCTTCCTGGAAATAGGTGATCTCAGCATGCAGGCGTGCACTGCTCAGGTCTCTCCTTCCTGCAGAGCTGTGATCCCTGCATGCATCCAATTTCAGCGCTAAGGAGAGCCCTACACTGGCTGCCTATAAAGCAAAGAATTGATTTTAAGATTCTTTGCCTAATTTTTAAATGCATAAATAATATTTGCCCAGGATACCTATCGGACAAAATTAGGAAGTACACTCCCACTCGACAACTATGCTCAGCGGATAATAACCTGCTCCAGATCCCACGCACTAGGTGTGTGAGTAAAGGGGATCGTCGATTAGGAGTATATGGTCCAAGGCTTGGAATAATTTACCAAGAGAAATCCGCAGAATTAAAAGTCTTGTAGCATTCCGCAAGGCGGTAAAGACCTATTTGTTCTGTTAGACCTAAAATTGAACTCGATCTGAACTAGCTGCCGTATTAAGACTACACCTGCACCCAGATATGATTGAATTCGTCAGGTGCACGTTTACAAATGAAAAAAATCAAAAAAATCAAATCAATCAAATCATGTATACACTGTTCAGATCTCTCCTTCATGGAATGAGGTGATCTGATCATGCATGGGTGCACTGCTTATATTTCTGCTTCAGTGAATGATGGGATAACAGCATGCATGGTGGCACTGCTTAGATCTCTATTTCATGTAATGAGGTAATATGAGCATGCAGGGGTGCACTGCCTAGATTTCTACTCCATGAAATGATGTGATATAAGAATGCAGGGGTGCACCGCTTAGATCTCTATTTCATTAAAAGAGTTTATCTCACCATGTGGGGATGCACTGCTTAGATCTCTACTTCATAGAAGGAGACATCAACATGCAGGAATGCGCTGCTTACATCTCTACTTCATGGAACGAGGTGACATCAGCATGCATGGGTGCACTGCTAAGATCTCTCCTTCCTGGAAATAGTTGATCTCTGCATGTGCACTGCTTACCCTCCCACCCCCTTACTGTAGAGATGTGATCCATGCATGAAGTTGTACAATACTAATATCTCTCCTTCCTGAAAAGATGTGAACTGAGCATGCAGGGGGTGACTGCTTGGAGCACTCCTTCATGGAATGAAGTGATATCAGCATGCAGAGGTGCAATGCGTATATCTCTGCTTCATAGAATGATGTGATATCAACATGTACGAATGCAATGCTTACATCTCTACTTCATGGAAATAGGAGATCTAATCATGCAGGTGTGCACTGCTTACATCTCTATTTCATGGGATGTGGTGACATCGTTATGCAGGGTTGCACTCTTTAGATCTCTACTTCCAGGAAGGAGATGATCACACCATGCAGGAATGCATTGCCTACATCTCCACTTCATGGTATGAGGTAATATCATCATGCAGGGGTGGAATGGTCATATATATCTGCTTCATAGAATGATGTGATGGCAGCATGCACCACTGCACTGCTTAGATCTCTACTTCATGCAATGAGGTGCTATCAGCATGCATGGGTGCACTGCCTAGATCTCTAATCCATGGAATAATGTGATATAATGTTGCAGGGGTGCACTGCTTATATCTATACATCACGGCAAGTGGTGATCTCATCATGCAAGGTTGCACTGCTTAAATCTATACTTCACGGCAAGTGGTGATCTCATCATGCAAGGTTGCACTGCTTAAATCTATACTTCACAGCAAGTGGTGATCTCATCATGCAACGTTGCACTGCTTAAATCTATACTTCACGGCAAGTGGTGATCGCATCATGCAAGGTTGCACTGATTGCACCTCTACTTCATGGAACGAGGTGACAGCCTGCATGGGTGCACTGCTCGTATCGCTCCTTCCTGGAAAAAGGTGATCTCTGCATGTGCACAGCTTACCCTCCCATCACCTTCCTGCAGAGATGTTATCCCTGCATGCAGGTGTGGACAACCAATATCTCTCCTTCATGAAAGGATGTGATCTGAACATGCAGGGGTTGACTGCTTGGAGCTCTCCTTCATGGAATGAAGTGATATCAGCATGTGGAGGTGCAATGCTTATATCTCTGCTTCATAGAATGATGTGATGTCAGCATGCACGGATGCACTGCTTACATCTCTACATCATGGAAATAGGAGATCTAATCATGCAGGGGTGCAATGCTTACATCTCTTTTTCATGGGATGTGGTGACATTGTTTTGCAGGGTTGCACTCTTTAGATCTCTACTTCAAGGAAAGAGGTTATCTCACCATGCAGGAATGCACTGCCTACATCTCTACTTCTTAGAATATTCTGATATCAGCATGCACAGGCAACCGCTCGGATCTCTACTTCATGGAAAGAGGTGACCTTATCATGCAGGGGTGCACTGATTAGAGCTCTACTTCATGGAATTAAGTCACATCAGTATGCATATTTGCAATGCTTATATCAGCATGCACAGACACACTGCTTAGATCTCGACTTCATGGAAAGAGGTGATCTAATCATGCAGATGTGAACTGCTTAGATATTGCACTGTTAGATGTGCACTACTCACATCTCCATTTCGTGGAATGTGGTGAAATCGGTTTTCAGTGGTGCACTACTTAGATTTCTCCTTCCTGGCAGTAGGTGATCTCAGCATGCAGGTGTGCACTACTCATATCTCTCCTTCATGGAAAGAGGTGCTCTCATCATGCAGGGGTGCACTGTTTATATCTCTGCTTCATAGAATGAGGTGATATCAGCATGCATGGGTGCCTTGCTTAGATCTCTGCTTCATGGAATTTTGTGATATCAGCATGCAGAGGTGTGCTGTGTAGATCTCCACTTCATGGAGTGATGTGATATCTGCATGCAGAGGTGCACTACTCAGATCCCTTCTTCCTGTAGAGCTGTGAACCCTGCATGTAGGTGTGCATTCTGATTTGTTCTTCCTGCAGAGATCAGAGCATTGCATGCAGGTGTACACTGTTCAGATCTCTCCTTCCTGGAAAGAGGGGATTCTGAGCATGTTAAGGCACACTGCTTGACTCTCTCCTTCATCAAAAGAGGGGAGTTCATCATGCAGGTGTGCACTACTTAGATCTCTACATCAGGGAATTATGTCATATCAGCATGCAGGGGTCACTGCTTAGATATATACTTCATGGAATGAGGTGATATCAGCATTCAAGGGTGCACTGCTTAGATCTCTACTTCATGGAATGGGGTGACCTCATCATGCAGAGGTGCACTGCTCAGATCTATTCTTCAGGGAATGAGGTGATCTCATCATGCAGAGATGCACTGCTCAGACCTCGACTTCATGGAACGAGGTGACATTGGAATGCATGGGTGCGCTGTTAAGATCCCTCCTTCATAAACGGATTTGATCTGCACCTGCAGGGGTGGACTGCTTGAAGTGCTCCTTCATGGAATGAAGTGATTTCAGCATGCAGAGGTGCAATGGTAATATCTCTGTGTTATACAATGATATGATATCAGCATGCATGGGCGCACTGCTTATATCTCTTCTTCATGGGGAGAGTTGATCTAACCATGTAGGAATGCACTGTGTGCATCTCTACTTCATGGAATGAGGTGTCATCAGCTTGCATGGGTGCACTGATAAGATTTCTCCTTCCTGGAAAGGTCTGATCTGAGCATGCAGGGGTGGACTGCTTGGAGCTCGCCTTCATGGAATGAAGTGATATCAGCATGCACAGGTGCAATGCAAATATCATTGCGTTATAGAATGATGTGATATCAGCATGCACGTGTCCACTGCTTATATCTATACTTCATGGAGAGAGGTGATCTCACCATATAGGAATGTCCTGCCTACATCTCTACTTCATGGAATGAGGCGATATCAGCATGCAGCGGTGTACTTCTTAGATCTCTACTTCATGGAAAGAGGTGATCTCATCATGCAGGGGTGCATTGCTGATATCCCTACTTTATGGAATTAAATGATATCAGTATGCATAGGTGCAATGCTTATATCTCTGCTTCATAGAATGATGTGATAGCATGCATGGGCACACTGCTTAGCTCTCTACTTCATTGAAAGAGGTGATCTAATCATGCAGATGTTTACTGCTTAGATCTCTGCTTCATAGAATGGGGTGATTTCACCATTCACAGCTGCCTTGCTTAGATCTCTACTTCATGGAATAATGTAATATCAGCATGTGGAGGTGTGCTGTGTAGATCTCTACTTCATGGAGTGATTGATATCAGCATGCAGTAGAGCAGTGCCTAGATCTCTACTTCATGGAACGATGTGATATCTGCATGCAGGGGTACACTGCTCAGATCATACTTAATGAAATGGGGTGATATCAGCATGCAGGGGTCCACTTTTCAGATCTCGCCTCTCTACAGAGAGGTGATCTCCGCAGGTTGGTGTGCAGTACTCAGCTCTCTCCTTTTTGAGAAGAGGGGATCTCTGTATGCAAGGGTGTGCTGCTCAGATCTCTTTTTCCTGGAAAGAGGTGAAGTCATCATGCTGGGGTGCAATGCTAAGATCATGGAATGGGGTGATATCAACATGCACGGGTGCACTTCTCAGATCTCTCCCCCCTGCAGAGAGGTGGTCCCTGTATGTTGTTTGTGTGCAGAGCTTAGTCCTCCTTCCTGAAAAGAGGAGATCACTGTATGTAAGGGTGCATTGCTCAGATCTCTCATTCCTAGAAAGAGGTGATCTCATCATAACCGGGAGTAATGCTTCATTCAATTTTTCATGAAAAGATGGGATCTCATCAAGCAAGCGTGCACTGGTTAAATCTCTACTTTTACTCAATCCTTGAGAGTCATCCCCAATAAACTGGTGATGAATGCCTAATGCTGGCAGAAGCGGGCGTGTGGTGTATGCGTGCGTAGAGGCTGCATGTGCAGGTGCTTATGGTGTGGCTTTCTTGGCTTCTTGGGCTGCCGCTATCCGGTTCCTGGCGTTCTGCATGTGCCAATCGCGGACCTGTGTTGGTGACCATTTATCTTGCCATGGGAGCCCATTTCTTTTGTGTTGGTGCTCCGGTATGCTGTAGGCTGCCTCAGCCGCTGATGTTTGTTCTTTCTTGGTGGCAGGGATTGTGGACTGGTAACAAAACTGAAATTGAGAAGTGCCACTTGTTTAAGGCACTGGGCATAGTGCACATGACAGGTTGCCTTCTGTTTATTAGGTCTGGTACTGTGAGTGATCCCTTTATCGTACCTGTATGATAGCAGCTCCACTCATATCTCCCTGGATATTAGTGTGGGGCATGTTTTCAGATTAGATCTGATCAGATATTTGGTTATCAACGCCGTAGTTACAGCTCCACATGTTCTTTTCCCTATAGCTCTAATATTTGTATTTAGAATGCCTTTAACAAGGTCTCAGATGTTAAAGTCTCACACAGCATGTTGTCCAGGCGTTTAGACCTCGGGCAAATCGATTTATGAGCCGAAGCTGCATGACTTAGTTTCTTTTCAGGCTTTACCCAATATAAAGGAAAACCAGGTCTGCTGTCGTGGATTTAAGCAGCCCTTCCACCCGTTTTTCGCCTAAAGGGAATTGTCTATCAGAGGTGTTGGTGCTGCGCGCTGGGCACAAACATCTCCCCCAGCTCCTTCCTCTGTGATCAGAACCATCTCTTGAGTCACTTCATTCTGGAATCCCCTTTATCGTTCTGTGGAAGTGGGAGGTAGGTCAAAATGGGGGAGGCCATGAGGGAGACCCCAGACAGGGCCACAGTTTTGGACCAGTGAGTCAATAGGCCCGGTGAGGATGGGTTGTGTATGCAGACGGACTGGGACCCCCTCTGGTAATAACAGGCAGGCTACACTGAAAAGTGGGAACACAATGATGGCACCAAAGTCTTTGTAGAAACCAGGAACAGATTTATTTCAGGAAGAGGAGTAAACTCATTGCCAGCAGGATAAAGTTGACACACTGGACTAGCTAGGCACACCCACTGACGTGCAACCCCGGCCTGGGGTGTACCCTTGGATGCAAAGGTGGAGGAAGTGACACCAAGGGAGAAAGGGAAGGGTGGGAGAAAGGGGGCTGGTAGAGATGGTGAGGGGACATGTGAGAGACACCGGTGCAGAAAGAGGCACAGAGAGACACACAGGGGGACAGACACACAGGGGAAATGACACACAGGGGCACAGACACACTGGGGGACAGGGGCACAAGGGCACAATGGGACAGTGCACAGGGGGAATGTGGGACAGGGGGACAGAGAAGGAGAGAGGAACATGTGGGCGCAGAGAGGCTGGGGGGTCACAGGCTTAGAGGCCAGGAGAGAGAAGCAGGGGAAGAAGAGACTGAGATGCCAGGAGACCCACTGGTGGAAAAATAGAGCAGCGTTGGGGAGGAAGGGATCCAGGGGATAAGGGTAAGGCCAGACAGGGGAAGGGTACCTGCCAGAAGGGCCTCTGCAGCCTATACCCCCAACCTAGGTCAGCACACCACACAGCCAGCAGCCAAGAAAAAGAGAGCCTCTGGTCTTCTCTCCACCGACTTATATAAGACTGTTGTGCCCGCCCACTGCACAGCCGGCCTCTAACCCAGGCAAGTGTTTGTTTGGGCAAGTGTTGCCAGGGTTGTTTCCAGGGGAGATGGGATGCAGAGTGGGACACACACTTTCAGGCATTCTGTGTGATTCCCAGGTCAGGGGAGTTGTCAGTTTGAGCCCAGAGGGGATGTTAATTGTAGGGTATGGGGAGGTGAAATTGTACAGTGCAGGGAAATCGGGCCAAAGGGGAGGTTACTTGGTGGACTAGGGAATGGTGGAGGTTCCTATAACAGGGCCTAGCTTGGTGACTCAGGATAATTACATTGTGTGGACAAGTTGCCTTCCAGAGCGCCCCACCTATGATGGTCACAAGTGGAACTTGTTTGGCAAATCCCAGGGAGGACGACAAAGTGGGGATGGAGGACATGTGGGTAGCTGGGTGGGGAACAAGTTTAACAGTTTTAATGACAGAGGTAACTGCTTTTCTTTGGAGTCCTGGGGCTGGAGGAATTCACCAAATGCCCCACATACAACAGGTTCAGGGGACAGAGTGGAATAAACCCAATGGCAGACACCGGGGAACCACTTAACAGAAATAAACAGCTAGCATAAACAGTGAAGTGAATATACAGTCTTTTGCAGTGCAAGGTGAAAACCCATTTGGGAAACATGAAAGTCAAACATAGCCATTCATTTCCACAACTCTGGTGGACTTTAACCTTCCTAAGTCCTCTGCAGCCACATGCCTTGAACCTAACTATCTCTTATCCTATCACTCCCTCCCGACCAGTCTACACGCTGCAGTGGGAACTCTCTTGATCTTGTCTTGCTCTCTAATTTACTCTGTTCTTCTGACCTCCCCACTGACCACCCTCCTTATGATCACTCAACTGTTTACTTTAACATCTCTGTCCCTCCACCCTCTGCTCCCCTCTTCACTAACTAAGAGCTATCAGTCCTTGGTTGCATTGCCCCTGAGGCTCTCAGCATGGAAGTGGAGATACCAAGTTTTAGGACACGTGTGGAACAAATATTTTTAGAATTCTTCTGGAAAGTATTCATAAAGACTACTGTAAACCCAAATGTTAGGAATGCTATAGGGGAAATGGAGTCCAACTTCCCACAAGTAATCTACCCATGGTATAAGAAATGTGCTGTCCTGTGCAAGTGCTGGAGGGTGAATTTTACGCAGTTTCGGATGGGTGCTTTAGATAAGTTAGACTTACCAAATAGAGCTAAGGCACTTGAATCGGATCAGGCTATGACCTGTAATATGAAGTTAAGTTCTCTGAAATATTTAGCTACTGCCCATAGCTTAATCCCAGCTCAAAGTACACTACGTAAATTAAGATGCCCCGCACAGAGGCAAATCAGCTTACTGATGAGACTTAATAATTTACCTCTAAGGGGACGCATGTCCTGGCTGTTTAAAAATGGGTTACACACATGCAAAGGGCTACAGGCTACCCCTCCCTTCTACACCTACATGTATGAACACTAAAAACACTCCACTTTCACTTTGACAGACACCTAAACTTGGTCTGTATTGTACATCAACGATAGATCACCAAATTGACAGTAAAAAACACAATCTTATTTGTCATCATACTAATAATCATATGGTGTTCAACAGTAGATATTTGAACCATCGAGTGAGGTTGTGAGGAGTTAATATACAGTTGACTTTATGTGTTGTTGTTTTTCAAAACATATTCCAAGTCAAAAACAACAACACATAAAGTCACTGTAAGTCACTGTCTATTAACTCCTCACAACCTCACCGCATGGTTCAAATATCTACTGTTGAACAACATAAGATTATTAATATGGTGTCCATACAATAACTGAATGCGTATAACAAATGTTTTGCATGTTATAGTGTTAAGCCTGTAATCAGGTTTTTTAGTATGATGACAAATAAAATTGTGTTTTTTTTACTGTCAATTTGGTGATCTATCTTTGATGTACAATGCAGACCAAGTTTAGGTGTCTGTCAAAGTGTAGTGTTTTTAGTGTTCATACCTGTAGGTGTGAGGAGTAGCCTGTATCCCTTTGTATATGTATAGTTTGTTGACATCCCTCTAGATACAGGCCCCCCAATAACAAAACAAGAGATTACTCTATCCCAATTTATTGAAGTTTAAAAATGGGAACTGTTCCTTTGGCCTGGGGCTATTGAGGACCTACCACATATTATGCTGGTTTGTGACTTCTTGATTGATTTGAGAAGATGGTGGCTGTGTAAGAATTTTATACGCTATAACATTAAATCTGTATCTGAGGCTATGCTGTTTATTTGATGTTGTATCAACAGTCGTTTTACTGTTTGTATTTGTATTTGTATTTATTTTATTTGTAACGCGCAGACCCACAGGCCCGGAGGCATCAGGGCGCAATTTGTACAGGTTGATCTTTGTGAATATGTTAAAGACAAAGGCAAGCTAGCCCTGCTACTACTATTAGACCTATCTGCTGCCTTCGACTTGGTCAACCACCAAATCCTTTGTCACCACCTGAAAACTGCAGCCCATTTTTCTGATAATGCCACTAATTGGATTAAATCATTCCTGGACAACAGACATATGAGGGTATTCTCTCCTACTTCCTCTGCCGACCCGGCGCCAGTCCCTTGCGGGGTCCCTCAAGGATCGTGCGTATCCCCCACCCTCTACAATGTTTTCATCAAACCACTGTTTGATGTGCTTGACTATCTGGGTGTCACCTACACCAATTATGCCGATGACACCCAGATACTCATCCCCATCACAGGTGACTACACAGTAGACTCGAAATCCTTAAATGACATATACCATGTCGTTCAAACCTGGATGGCACTACATGAGCTCTGTCTTAATGATGATAAAACAGAACTCCTCATCCTAGGGACACAGCAAAGACTTAACAAGCTGAACCCTATGTTCAGCTCCTTCAATATCGACAGAAACTTCATAAAAGTCTTCAAAGATACTAAAACCCTCGGAATATACCTGGACTCCACTCTTTCCCTTCAAAGACAAACAAATGCAGTTGCAGCCGCCTTTGCATACACATGCAAGCTGATCACAGCATGTCGCCCTTTTCTCTCTACCCAGAACCACACTACCCTTGCTAGGACTTTGGTCATGTCCAAACTTAATACACTCTACCAAGGCACCAACCAATGCAACCTTGACAAACTCCAGATCATACAAAACAACGCCATCAGAGCAGCCCTCAACATCCCTAGATCAGCCCATATCTCTGAAACTAGGAAGAACCTGCATTGGCTGTCAGTCTCCCAAAGGATCTCTCTAAAATCTCTTGCCCTGACTTACAAATGCTTGAATAATCTGGCCCCCAGCTATCTATCCTCCCGGTTCACCCACTATATCCCACCTCGCTCACTAAGGTCTGCCTCTAGCCAGGGCCTGCAGATCCCGAGATTCAAGCTCCAAACAGCTGGAGGGCAGTTCTGGCAGCCAAACTATGGAACTCTGTGCCGCTTTCCATCAAAAACATGCCCTCCCTGAACTCATTCAAACACAAAGCTAAACTTTGGCTTGTCTCCTCCGACGACCAAGAGTCATGTAGATAAGCTTGTTATTTATGTGTCAGTTGTCTAATTTGCAATGTGCTCCTACGCGAATGTGCAATGTAAATGTACTGATCAATGTCATACTGTTATGTAGCCACTGTCTCAAGATACGCACCTGGCCTGGTTTGCGCTATACAAATAAAATAAATACAAATACAAATACACTTTTAAATGATTAGAGAGACCATTTTGTTTTTGGAATATTTTATTATTGTGTTTTATATTGATTGCTGTAAATTGTGTAAGCTGAATAAAGGAATTTGACTGAGAGAAAATTCAGGCAGGACTCTCATGCCCCTAACCTTAATGATGTCAGGAATTAGCTCCTGTCTATCTTCCCTGTTCATGACTCTTACATTGTACCATGCTTTTTCTGACTTTTACCACACATTTACTTCATTTGACCAACACTTTCCTGTTCACAGAGTCACGCTTTCCTGTCCCCATCTTCAGCCCTGTATCAAGTCTGAAATTTAGACTACCAACATAAACATGCTCAAAGTACGGACCCCTACCCTACTCCCTGCCTCCACAAATTATGTAGCTGCCCTCAACTCTGCACTGACTTGTGACAAATGATCCTATTTCACAAAGATAATCTCCTCCCTTTCCAGTCAACCCTGCAAAGTTTCATCTACCTGCCCGCTTTCTTCACACCTTCCGTGCCAATTTCATTGCATCATCATTTTCGGCTAATGACTTTTCACTACTTTTCCTCTAAAATCTCTAAAATTCATGACACTCTCACACCCTCCTCTCTCTCCCTCTCCAGCCCTTCATCAGGCCACCTCTCCCCCTACCTCTTCTACTCCCAGTTACTTCTCCCCTGTCTCTCCTATTGAATTAGCACCCATCCTTGAAAGCACCAACCCATCTTGCTCTCCTGTTGACCCTTTTGCTATCCCCAATGGACAAACACTGTCTTAATCACCTGCCTTTATCTACCTGAGATCTTTAAATTCTCTCTCTCTGCTGGACTCTTCCCTTCTTCCTTCAAATCTACAACTGTCTTACCCTATTGAAGAAATCCTCTGCTGACAGCAAACTATCGCCCACTTTTCCTACTTCGCCATTATTCAAAGGTCCTTGATCGGATGGTCTTCAACTGGATCACTTAGTACCCTGAAGATAATGGCTTTAGAGATCAATTTTAGTCTGGAATACATAGTAAACACTCCACTGAGACTGATTTCATGCATGTCTCTCACTTCCTCTCTGATGCCCACCACTCCACACTTTATTCTATAACCATCCTTTGGACCTATCTGCAACTTTCAACACTGCCAGCCACTCCTCTCTCTTCCTCACTCCTCGAGACCTTGGGTTTTTATATCTGATCTCAGCTGGATTGCCTCCTACCTGAATAGTTGATCCTTTCAAAATGTCCTGGAGTCCCTGAACCTTTGACCCCACCACTCCCCCTGTCAGTATCCCCCAAGGATCAGTCTTTGGACCTCTGCTCTTCACTCCTGTACCTCTGCCCAGAGGTAGCTCATCATTTTGCTTTCCCTATCACTTTTCTAATGATGGAGTTCCTTCTGCTCATCTGTTAAGCTATCAATGGTCTTTCTCCTCAGGACCTGTCTGTCTGTATCTCCAGCTGAAAGACACAAGAGGCTTCTCTTTCAACACCAGTCAGGAACAAATCGCATCATCCCAGCAACAGCAGGGACAATATCAGATAGACCAACCACTGATGGATTAGGCAATCAGGTGACAAGAGAGTGTGTCATCCCTTCTGAACTTCCTAGGGGCATCTAGCAAGGGGCATCTCAGTGAAGGGCAGAACAGTGAAGGGTGAAGGCCAACCCTTGACCAGACTCTTTGCCTCTTAGCCTATGATTGTATGAACCTTTGCCTTTCTCCCTACTGCACCTGTGAGCACCCGAAGCTTGCCAATTACTGTACTGTCTCTCCAGACTGTGCTACCGACCTATATTGCATTCACTCCTGCTCCTCCTGCTGCTCCTACTCACCTCTTCCTATGCTTTCTCCAATCAAGCTACACCTTCTTCCTTTCCTATCCTTATTATAAAACTCAACACTCAAATCTCCGACTACTCCATTTCTCTTCCACCTCTTTCCAACAAACAAAACTGATGAGCTAATCATACCTTCTCTAACACCTATCCACCTCGCCTCCCTTCCTCTGAGACTGAACTTCTCTTCTCTTCCTTACCTCATCAACTGAACATTGCACTCTGGAATGCTCAGTCTGTATGCAGCAAAACTTTATCACTGATTAAGTTCACTCCAGTCCTCCTAGCCCTTCTTGCTATCACTGAAACCTGGATTTCTCCATCTAACACAACCACTCTGGAAGCCCTACATGACTCGAAACTATCCTGCGTTCACTCTCCTTGACTGACTGGCAGAGTTGGAGGCATCATACACCTACTCTCTTCCCACCTCAATGCCTCACAAATCCCCAATTCCATATCCTTTCATAACTCTTTTAAATTCCCCATCTCTACTATTGCTCTGCCTCACTCGGTTCACATCACCTCCATCTATTGCCCTCCTGGTCCCACTTGACAATACTTTGATGACCTTCCCCACACTTCCTCCTCCTACATTTTACACTCTGCCTACTCTACCATAATCCTCTGCCTCCATCTCCCACTTTAGTCACACTAACACGCATGAAGTGCTTTCTCTATCGATGAAGGCTAACCCCTCATGTGGCCCAACAGACCCTTTACTCCTCAGCTAGTCAAGTCTATTGCCCCTACAGTGGCCTCTCACCTTGCTGAACTCATCAACCTGCCCTTTGACTATGCTTGCTTTCCCTCTGTTTTCAAAACAGCCACGGTCATCCCTCTTGTAAAAAAGGAAGGGGCTGACCCGGACCTACAGGCTTACTTTCACCCTGTGTCTCTCCTTGCACACTACTCTAAAGTGCTCAAAAGGATTGTGTTCGACCATCTTACCAATTGCTTAGACATCCACAACCTTCACGACCCACTACAAGCAGGATTATGCGCCTGTCACTCCACAGAAACTGCTCTCATGGATGTGTCCAACTTCATCACCTCTGCTAAACACGCAAATCTATCCTCTATCCTGATTCTCCTTGACCTGTCTGCTACCTTTGACACTGTTGATCACTCTTATATCCTTAAAACTCTCTTTGTTCTTGGGATTCACGATCAAACCCTTGCCTGGATTGAATCATACCTTGCATCTCACCAATTCTCTGTCTCCTGGAGAAACACTACCTCTCAACTCACTCTTCTAACTGTTGGTGTTCCACAAAGCTCTGTCTTGGGTCCACCCCTCTTTACACTCTACACTTTTGCTCTTGGGGCACTAATCTCTACCTTTGGGTTCCCGTACTAACTCTTCACGGACGACACCCAAATCTTCTTCTCTTTTCCTGAGTTCTCCTCTGATCTCTATATCAACGTTTCCAACAGTCGCTCTGCCATTAACTATTGGATGGCTTCAATCTCTACCAAAACAGAGGTACTCTTCTTTCCTGCCAAAAGCTCTCTCTCATCTCTTCCTCTGCCTATCCAGGTCCCACCTGACAGATATACATTTCTTCTCCCGGTTCACAAATCTATCCACGGTAAAGGCACCACTGTATCTATTCTCCTCTATCCAACTCTATAAGCCTTCTCATAATCTCTGCTCTGCCTCTCCGACTACCCGTGTGCCTCCTTGCCCTCCCTGTGCTTCCTCTCGCTTCCGCTCTTTTTCTCTTCTTGCTTCACTTGCCTGGAGTATTCTTCCCCAGGGCATCCGTGAAACAGTCCACACGGATTTGTTCAAAACCAAACTAAAATCCTACCTCTTTACCTCTGAGTTACCCTTTTAATGTACCTCTCATCTGCCTGCTAGCTAAATACATGTCCTTGCCTTTAGCCTGCCTCTGTTTCTCACTTCCTCTGCCTCCATTCTAGCATTTCACCCATCATGGTTATGTCCCGAGCACAGCTGGGTGTATCGCCTACCTGCACTTAAAAATGTAAAATGTTGGTTGTCCTTAATTGATGTATGTCCACTTATGTATTGTCCCCTGGACTGTTCCATTTACCCTCCTACACAACCTGGTCAGAATGCCCCTCCGACTCACCCCATTGTAAGAAGCTTGCTGCTTCCTGTAAAATCTGATTTCTTATCTATTGTACACAAAAGAGCATTGTTCCTCCTGTGTATAAATAAATAAATACTCACCATCTCATTCCCTCCACTATTGTTACAAACTCACCTTCACTGTGTCAGGCACCCTTTGTGCCACCTGCCATTTACGCTCCATCTCTCCACTTTCCCACTCCATTGGAGCCCACTACCCATCACAAGCTAATCAGCCCAACTGTGGATCTCTGCAAGGCTTGGCTTAAATGTTCTTTCGGAAACCTCCTGCCATCTCCATCATCCTTCCTTTTTGACCCTCATCACTCCTACCAGTGCCATGCATTAAGAAGTAATGCGATGTGTTTTATTTGTACAGTTATCATTTTTAGTTTGAAGCACTTGACCACAACAATTTATTTAGTTTATATATCTAAACCCAACTATTCACTCAACCATATGATGAGCTTGTAATTTACCCAGATTCTTTATTATTAGATATTGGTCCTAATGCAATCTGGTCACTAGCATATGCATATTTCATTCTCGTGAAGACGCTTGATCCAATGTGTTTCCAGTAGCCAAAGTTATGTGCTGATTCCAATTGTAACAATCTACAGACATAAACCAGTTATCAATCGGAAAACCCTAAAAGCTCACATTACATTCCAACAGGATGTACTTACCTTGTCTTAAAACGCAGCCTTTCGGTGTCAATCTGTGCTTTCGTGATGATGAAACGCAGTGCGGCGGATCATGTTGTTTATATACAGATGTAGATCTGCCTTCATGAAGAGGTGCCCCTGACTATAGATTTGATGCACTCTCTCATTGTAACCTTTCTATAAAATATAACTTCCAAGATGGTGACCAGGACAGTTATTGACTTGATTTAGCCCCTTGAGCCTAAAGCAGCCCCATGTACTACAATCAATCCCAGCCTTTATCGAGGGAGGGGGAAACTAGTATAAAAGCATAGAAGCCCAATTGATCAGTGCGGGTTGGCGGGCAGGAGGATCAAATTTTGTAGTGGCTGAAGACAGGAGAGCATTGGTTAAAGCACATGCTGGAGAGATATCAGAGAATTGAGAGGTGGCAGCAGAGAAGATTGGGAAAATATTGTGAGAGCAAAGAGGGTAAAGGAGGAGGTGATAACATCAGAGGGAGGAAAAGGGCAGGAGGAGGTTCTAAGAGTTAAGAAGGTAAAGGAGTGTATCATAAAATAATGACAAGGGCAGTTGCAGAAGGGGTAATAATATCAAGTGCAAGCCGTGGAAGTGGTGAGATCCAGGGTGCAAGAGAAGGTGGTGAATCCCTAGGGAAGGTAGGAGGTGATAACTTTGAAGGCTGGGCGTGACACAATGGACTCACCAACTTACTAAGGAACATCCTAAAAAAACATACCAGGGAAATTTATGGGGAACACACTGTTTGTTGGATACCTGAGATGGACTAATCAAGAAAGAGACATCTTGAAAAACCAGGGGGAGGCCAACAGACATGTGCTTCGTCTCTTGGATCCCAGTGGGAGGAACTTTATTGTGATACAGAACCACACAAGTCCTTTTATGTCTTGTGAACCAAACCATAATAAACACAAGCAAATCTGCTTTTTAAAAACAGAGTAACTCATTGTTATCTAGGAAGCCTTCACCTAGGAAAACTGCATACTGGAGATTCAAGTTTAAGTTCCCGGAATCATATTTGAAGGATTATAAGGGTAGCAGGTTTACCTTACTGGGAACTAAAGCCCAAGTAACCAGAGTCATAAGATACTGACGGTAAAAAGACTGCATGCTGGGAATTGATACCCAAATTCCCAAAACCTGCTAAAGAGAAAAAATGCTGGTTGGGAATTTACATGCAAATTCTCCTACAAGAAGAGGCTCAGGAACATGTGGCTATTGTCTACGCAAACTTGCGATACTCCAACCAGCAGACACAAACTATTCTAAACAAAAAAGGAGACTTTCTGCCTGGCCTAATGTGTGTTTTCAGAAACCTCACCAACGTGTGTGTAAATGGAAAGAGATTTTGTGAAAGCTCAAAATGTTAAGTTAGTACAAGCTCCCCGTCGCCATCTTCCTATCACCATCTGTCCCCTTTTTTTTTTTTTACATCTCCCCAGCTCTCTACTTACCTTATCATCCGCTCCTTCTCCTTGCCTCCTGCAGGCTGCCATTAAAGGGAAGAAGGGCTCCGTACACAGCCCCTCTTCCCTTTCCATGGTGGCCATCTTTGTAAAGGATTTTCCTTCGTTCAATGGGACACGAGCAGCGCCCCGTTGAATAAATGTAAATCCTTTTTTGCTTATTACCACGTGTTACCGATTTGGTAGCCTGGGATGCTAATGGCCTAAGCCCCCATTCCAAGGGCTGGAACAGGGGTAACAGCCCGGAGCCCTCGTTAATGGCCCTCACTTCGCTTAGGCTGTTAACTTGGGCTGCCAGGCTGTTACCCCCCGTTCCAGCCCTTGGAACAGGGGCTTAATGCCACAACCAATGCAACTGTGTTTTATAAGCTGCTGTGTGAAAAGTAAATTGTCATTATGTGTTACATTCTTTGTTGTCAATTGTGCAGCCATATTGTTTGTTTTTTTTATTGTATGTTCACAATATTGAGTAGTGTGTTTGCTACTCTGAAAGTGCGCTCTGTGACTCGAGCGTCGGACTCTGTCTGCAATTAACTTTGACCCCAGCAGCACTGCGAGCAGAGCTCTTGCTGCCTGCCCTGCCCTACTTCCTGAACGAGGTGGGGCCCATCACGCACACGTGACGCATCATGTGACCGCAGCCCAGCACAAATTGCTGGCCCAACCGCCCGAGCGGCGTGTATTTGCTACTCTGAAAGTGTGCTCCGTGACTCGAGCGTCGGACTCCGTCTGCAATTAACTTTGACCCCAGCAGCACTGCGAGCAGAGCTCTTGCTGCCTGCCCTGCCCTACTTCCTGGACGAGGCGGGGCCCATCACGCACACGTGACGCATCACGTGACCGCAGCCCAGCACAAATTGCTGGCCCAACCGCCCGAGCGGCGTGTATTTGCTACTCTGAAAGTGCACTCTGTGACTCGAGCGTCGGACTCCGTCTGCAATTAACTTTGACCCCAGCAGCACTGCGAGCAGAGCTCTTGCTGCCTGCCCTGTCCTACTTCCTGGACGAGGCGGGGCCCATCACGTACACGTGATGGATCACGTGACCGCAACTCAGCAGAAATTGCCGGCCCAACCGCCCGAGCGGTGTGTATTTGCTACTCTGAAAGTGCGCTCCGTGACTCGAGCGTCGGACTCCGTCTGCAATTAACTTTGACCCCAGCAGCACTGCGAGCAGAGCTCTTGCTGCATGCCCTGCCCTACTTCCTGAACGAGGTGGGACCCATCACGTACACGTGACGGATTACGTGACCGCAGCACAGCACAAATTGCCGGCCCAACCACCCTTGCGGCGTTAAGCCCTGGAGGCAGTAAGTGCTGGAGCTGCTGTTTTGCTGTTTGGTTGTGACTTGTCCTCGTCCTACGGCCGTGTGAGTACATCAGACTAAGGTCATACGCTCCTCCCTCGACTCAACTTTAAATCGTAATTAGGGTAAGGGGGGAGAGTCGGACTCTGGCCGCTCCTCGAGCTGTCGGGCGTTCCTTACCCTATTACTGGGAGCTCTTTAAGATCTTCGCTGCTTGATGGTTCACTTTTATTGACTGTCCTTTTTAAACAGATCTTTCAGTTGATATGTCTGCTCCATTATTCAGCTCTGATTTTTTTAACCCTATTTTTGGAAGGGACCCATACCTATTGCATTCTAGTATAGTCTTTTAAACTGTTCTTGTTGTGTTATCTCATGTATATTTGTTAATTTTTGGGTTCAGTGCATTCTATACATTGCACGGCATCTTACTACAAGAGTGTACTTTGTCCTAGTTCCAAAGACGCTTAAAGTCATTAAGCGCTTTTTATTGCGTGGTAATTCTTGTAACGCATTTTAATTAGCGTTTAAAGTGCTCTTTTCTTTTCATTACTTTCACTTGTGCACTCTACACTGGTACTAGCTGTCTGTTATACGTTACAAGAAGTAGCCAAATTAGAAGGCTGCTTATGTCTCGTATGCCGTATACGCTAAAAACAGACATGCCAGAAGTATCCGCAGCAACTCACATGAGTAACATTTCGAATGATGTGTTGATTAGTAAAGCTACTTCTGAGACAGCGGCACCAAAGGTAATGCTCAAAACCCCAGTAAATGGTAATAATTTCAAATCGAGTGAGGAAAAAAAAGAGTTCCTCGCGAATTTCAAAGAAATCCATCACTCTTACTCCTGTAGTTAAAACACCATCCCTAAACGAGATATTAGGAATTTCTACGACAAAATAAATGATCTTTCAGCAGTGACTCATGCACAAGGCCCGCTGGAAAGTATGCTGCCGGTAACAAACAAGCAGCCACCTGAATCTAAAAACATCTCATCTCCAGGTCTAACTGTATCAATTCCTTCTGTGGTCATTTCTGACCAAACCTTACTTACCTTACCTCAATCTCCTATTAAAAATTTTCAGGTTAATCAAATGGTAACTGTAGTTGAGGAAGAAAACCTGGATAACTCGGTCTCACTTGTTAGTGCAACATTCCAAACGCACTCTATTACTGTGCCTGGGACAATTTCGCAGCCCCAAACCTCCTATCCACCAGTAGGTGACACAGCTTGTGTGGATGTGATTGAGATTATTGACGTGAATGCTAAAGAATCTGTAACGATCAATACACCCTCACGCCAGTGCAATATTGACCTGGAGAGCTCGAGACTGTCTGTCATTACGGACTACAATCTCCCTTGCTCCATGGACTCTACAAGGCATGCAATCGAAGAGTCCTTCATACAACCAACCCCAAGACGCTGCTTGTCAGAAAAAACCCCTAGTGACCCGCCTGTAAATCTGGCCCTCTTACAGATTACCTTAGGGGCCGTGAACACAACAATATTAAGCCAAACTTTTTGAGGAGTTGGATCGAAAAATAGCGCTCCAAACAACAAAAATTGATCAAATTGGGGAGTGGATGCAACGATGCTCGCAAAATTCATCCTCTCCCTCGACCTTAACCCTTATCATGCACAGACTTACTACCTTAGAAAATTTGAGCACTTCGGGTCTGTTGGCAGCAGCCCTCACAAGACCACCATCTTGCAGAGTTCATCAGGACCGGAATTGAACAATAATTCAAATTCACGGTGCGCTAGAACCTTGCTAACAGTGGTTCCAACGTTTGAAAAAATAATTCGCCCTGTGGAGTACATAGATGTCATATCTGACCAAAAAAATGATTCATGGATCTGCGTTGATTCCCCTCAGTCTTCTCCTCGCATTGATGCCAATAAAATCAGTAACACCAATGAAGGTCAGCCTGTTCCTCAGAAAAACAAGAGAAAAACCACAGTTTCAAAACGGACTAAATTGACAACCAAAGCAGCAACAATGCGTAAGTCCGCTAAAGAATCTAATCAAAATCCTCAGGTCATACTTCCACCAACCAATTTGGTGCCTGGGGCCTCAGCGCCTATAGCGCCTCCCCCTCAATTTTCGGGAGGTGTTATAGATCTTGTTACCCCCTTAGCGGTGATGGTTGCTTCGGAGGACGCATGCAGTTCTACGACGCAAGTTCCCCAGGGCGACTATGCGCCTCTGAATGAACTGGTGGACCTTTTTGAACGCGATGTCTCTTCAACCTTGCCTCTTAAGCCTTCCATTCAAGGCAGTACGACTCACTCCATCTCGACCGGTACTGCTAGGGGCTGCTCCGGTCCTCAGATACTTTCTACCCCAACTGCTGGCTTTGAAGATCATTTATCTGCCCTGAAAACGGCGGTAGATGCCTATCTTGGCAAAACACTGCCCGAGTCACTCCCAGAGTTAAATCGAGCGGCAGAAATTCTAACCGTTCCTTGTTTATCCAATCCTGTTAAAGCTCAAGAGGAGTGTCACCGTCGTGATCCGTCCTTGGCCCGTCCAAGTAACGCTCCAGTGTCGAGGGCCCAATTTAATCCTTCCTTCTCTTGCTCAAACATGAGAATTCCGAATGAGAATTCTGGTATGAAGTCCAAAACTCAAGCTCATAACCAAAAAGATGGCAAAATACAGCGTTTCAATTCCTTCTACACCTTAATCTTAAAATGTCATGAGGGCCCTTTTCCGAAATATGATCTGTGTCGCTCTAGTGTTTTGAACATCTTTGGAGACGTTCAGTCCCTGGAGGACTTGTCCTCGAGTGATTTTGACCAGATTGAATTTATTTGTGAAAATAATCTATCAATTGTAAGATTATGGATTAAATCGGGACTGGTCCGAAACGCCCTATGGAAATCAAAAATGGATCTATTTAATCTGGGCTTTTTGCTGGCGTTAGACCCCGCCCGACCACCTACACAAGAAAATACAGTTCAAAATGAAATACCAGTACAGACTCCGACCACAGAAGGCTCTTGCACCTTTTGCACGGAGGTTAACTGCCCATAGACCAGATTGACATCAAAAAACACGTTATAACCACCAACAGTTGAGAAGAGAGAAACTATCTCTCTGGCTAGCTGGAATACCAGAGGGCACTCACATTTACAGTGGTCTGCGAATGCTCAACTAAATAGTTACAATATTATAGCCTTGCAAGAGACGTGGCTGGTACGTGCCCCCACTTGGGATGATCATACCATTTGTTCCCTCCCGGCAGTGTCTTCCAATAAAGGTAGACCCACTGCGGGTTTATTGGTGGCTGTGAAATCTAGCAAAAATGTCCAAATTGGGGAATGGCTTTCGCCGAATAGATTCATCCAGGTGGTCAAAATCACTCATGGACCTCATGTATTTGCTCTCATAAACCTCTATCGTAACCCTGCGGGCATTACTGATGACGCTTTTTATCATGCCTTATCATCAGTTTTTGAAACTATTGCCCTACAATAGATTTCTGGTATAATGGTGGTGGGAGACCTAAATCTTGTATGTCTTCCTGCACCTAATAAGGGGTTATGCAATGCAACTATGAGATGGAGCACCTTTATCGAAGATCTTAATCTGAAAGTGATGAATGGTTCCATTATGGGCGATATCCCGCCGCAAAACACGTGGGAAAGGGGAAATTCTAGTTCCATCATAGACTACATCTATGCAAGTGAAAGCATATATGTTAACGCTACAAAGTTCGAAATCATAAAACAAGCACATAGTGATCATCACATATTGTCTCTTCAATGGCTGACTCCATGTCAAACAGATTCCAATACTAAACATTGGTTTAAACAATCGCTGATACTTAATAACGGTAAGAATCATTTTCATTGGTCACCAGTTCAGCTGCAATCACTAAATACAGCTATTTAAAGGCATCAAAGCACAAATTCACTATCATCTTATGTTGAGGTGCTTGACACGTTCAGAAATGTTCAATTTTTACATATTAGACCTTCTCGCTCTCATACTCACGGCTTTGATCTAGCTTTACACCAACGCAAAGCTCAACTAAGAAAAGAGATACGTTATTCTCGCAACCTGTCGCTAAAAGAACAGCTTCAAACCATCAAAACAGCAAAATGTTCATATCGCAATTGGACGTGTGCCAGAAAAGCGCGTTTATTTCAAGTTGACAGTGAGAACTTCCTGTCTGCTTGCTTTTTGAAAAATTCAGCACAAGTCTGGCAATTGTTGAAAAAGTGTAATACCTCTTCCCAATTGGAATCCCAAATAAATGGTGTTGCAGAAACGCAATGGGTAGAACATTTTACCCACCTATATGCTGATCATAACATGTCTAAATATGAATATATACAGAGATCTTCTGATACTTGGTCCCTGGAATGTTCGATGGAATCTGTGAGGGATTTCATTAGTAAGTCATCCTCCTCAAGAGCGGCTGCGCCAGATGGTCTTACGAATCATATGCTTAAACAGAACCCAGAAGAATGGGCCACTATCTTGTTTAATTCCTTTCATTACATCTTATCCACCAAGATAATTCCAAAATCTTGGAGTACTTCTCTAATAGTTCCCATCTATAAGAAAGGTGATCGTAAAGACCCAAAATGCTATCGCCCCATTGCCCTCCTAGACGCGCCGGGAAAGATTTTTTCTCGGTTGGTGTTGAAGGAATTTAATCAATGGACCGCCAAAGCAAAACAGCGTGATCCGGCGCAGACAGGCTTTGTTGCAGGTCTGGGGACTGCGGTAAACTTAACAACACTTCACGCCATTAAACATCAGGCACAGTCCATTAAACAGCCCATGTACTTTGCGTTTGTTGACCTACACTCGGCCTTTGATTCAGTTTCTAGACCCCGACTGATGGATAAATTGTTAGAGGCTGGGTGTCCGTCAACTTTAAGTGACATCATTTTCGCACTACACTCGAATACCTCCATCCGGGTACCATTGAACTTTGAGGGGCTTCTATCATCGGATGTCCTCACTTATCGGGGGCTTAAGCAAGGGTGCATACTCGCCTCGGCGTTGTTCAATTTTTTCATTAATGATGTTAGGAGTGCACTTGAGGAGGTACGTGCAGATGCACCGAAATTGAATAACATCGAGGTGAAAGCGTTATGGTACGCAGATGATTTAGTACTAATATCGAAAACTCCCATTGGCCTGCAAAATCTTTTAACAGCACTTTGTCAATATTTTCGAGTTAATGAGCTGGTAGTAAATGACAAGAAAACCCAAATCGTAGTCTACACTCCGAAAGGCAAGCACAGTCATAGAATGATTTGGAAAATAGAGCACATAAGTCTAGAGGTGGTTCCCAATTACACATATCTGGGTATCCTATTTGACGGATCGTCGAACACTCATTCTCAGTTAATGAAAATTGAAGTTAAAATTCACGCAGCAATCCGCCAGACTTGTCTTATTATGCATAAATTTGGGAAATTCTCCATTAAACCTGCCCTGATCTTCTGGATACAGAATGTCATCCCCACCATCTTATATGGTTTAGAAACATACAGTGCAATTGATTCGGTACTCCTGTATGCTTTGGAAGCAAAATTTGGCGTGCTATTCTAAATCTGCCACAATGCATTCCAGGCCCGATCATTCGATATGAAGTGGGTTTGACCTCACTTTTGGCAATGTATAACTGGCGCTTATGCAGCCTGTTCAGAAAATGTTTATTATCTGTTCTTGATAAATCAACTTTAGCTACAGTTGCCAGTTACTTGATGTCATCCTCTCATCTGTTTCCGAAAACATGGT
The DNA here is from genome assembly GCF_040938575.1 of Ambystoma mexicanum. Taxonomy (NCBI): domain Eukaryota; kingdom Metazoa; phylum Chordata; class Amphibia; order Caudata; family Ambystomatidae; genus Ambystoma; species Ambystoma mexicanum. The sequence continues at coordinate 304,116,452 of NC_090934.1, read as the reverse complement.
CTAAAAACATCCTTACCATACTACTAAATGCAGACATTTCTATTGAAACCCTTGTTACCGATCCGGATAGAGTTAAGAAAAAACTCTACATGATGGATTGGATTGACACTAGAGATCTGTGTTTGAAGTATAAAGATTTTGATCCATCTGTTTTTTTGGCAAAGCGTTCTCGAACATGGCCTTCTACTTATGCAAATCTCCTTCTCCTGCCGTCAGGAATGCATTGTTGCGCATGCGTTTTAATTTATGTCCTACCCGTGAAATTCAAGCCCGTAGGAAAGAAATCCCGCGGGAATCTTCAGGATGTCGTTTTTGCAATAATGCAACAACTGTTGAAACTTTGGAGCATGTCATTGTGGACTGTCCTGAACTTATGAACTTAAGACAAAGTCACTTTAGTAAACATTTGCCCTACTTTAGCCAGATGAGACATGAGCATAGATGGCTTGCTTTTTCCACTACCAACTGTATGAGTATAAGGCTGGCCACAATTAACTTTTTGCGAGCCTTAAATTTACTAAAATAGTTTGATTCCTAATGATAACTGTTCTTTGGATCAGTGATTGTCATACTCGCTCATTGCCTTTTCAATCGATTAATAATTGCAAAATCCAAAAGTAACTTTTAGCATTAGAATTGATGGTTTGCCATTTGGTGTGATCTGTAGGGACTTATGATTGCATGTTTTATAATTCATTGTGTTTTATATGTAAACCTTTTGATAAACTGTTGTCTTAAATTGAAAAAAGTTGATTAAATTCAACTAAATTCATTAAAAGAAAAATTAAAAAAAAGAGTAGTGTGTTAAGAAAATGGTTTGTTTTCACCACCTGATGAAGCTATCTATCTCCAGATAGGACTGTCAGGTACAAATACCTCTTCTTGCCAGGAGTCAAAAGGGAAGCAAGAAAATCCATAAAAACATACAAAAATAACAACAGTAGCTTATGTGAGGAGCAAGGTATTAGAGACGGATACTGAGAGCTAATGAATGTAGTCACAAACATTTATTCAAAGAAAAAGGGGGTTGAAAAATGCCTCACTATCCCTACTCTCACTCTCTACCTGCAGCATCCCTCAGGGCTCTATCCTAGCACTTTACTACTTCAACATCTACCTTGCCCCTCTGGCCTACCTGATCTCCACCTTCTCCCCTCATTTCCAGTGTTATGCAGATGGCACACAGCTCTCTTTCAACCTGCCATCCTCTTCCTCCTCCGCCTACTCCCTCATACCCGACTGCCTGACTGCTCTTCAGGAATGGTGCTCTGCCAATGATCTCTGCCTTAATGCCAGTAAAATAGAAAACCTTCACATTGGGACGCCTGCTCTTTGTCCCCCACCCGCTGGCCAGACTCCTTGGGACCCCTCCCCTCACCCACTTTTGAGGCAAAAAACCTTGCGATCATCTTTGACTCCTTTCTCTCTTTCTCTCCACACATTGCAGACCTTGCCAAGAAGTCCAACTTTCAGCTGCACCTCCTCAGGGTCATTCTACCTTTCCTCCCTTTCCCCAGAAGCTCAACGTCTTCAGAACCCTGGTTCTCTCTAGGCTAGATTATTGCAACAGCCTCTTCCTCAATCTGCCTCTTTCATGCCTTTGCCCCCCTTCTACTAATCCAGAACTGAACTGAAAGACCTATCCTTGGCCTCAAGCCCAGCGACTGCATCTCTCTGGGCCTAAAATCTCTCCACTGGCTCCCAGTGACCGCAAGGATCAGAGTCAAGACCCTTTGCATTATCCACAAGGCTGTCTGGGGCGTGGGCCCTTTCAACATCCAGCTTTCCCTCCATAAATACCTCCCGGACAGAGTCCTTCGGGCCTCTGGCTCCAACTCTCTGCAGGTCAAATGTTTCTCCAAGCAGAAAGTGGGAGGTAGATCCCTTTCCTCTGCTGGTTCCTCCATTTGGAAAAACCTCCCTTCCCGCCTCAGACTTGAGCCGGATTTTCTTTAGTTCTGAAAACGTCTCAAGATTTTCCTTTTCTCCTCTTCCTTCCCTCTCCCCCTCCCGTGTTAACCCTCCCTCTTCCGCTGAAACTGGGGCCTGGTCCCTTCAGAATCATACAGGGGCCAGACCACCACAGCATCCCTTGCCAGCACTTCCCCGGACTAGCCCAACCTGGTGCTCCTTGTCCATCGCACTCATCCTCCCTTCCTCCCTCTTCCCATGGCACTCGCTGCCTTGGCCCTCCAAGCACTTGCCTGGCCCCCACCTTTGGAACCAACCCCCTACTGCACTTCTCCCTCCACCCCCTCGCGCCCACACACACCCCTTATCATGCACTTGCACGGTAGGATTGTCACACGGCCAATATAACTGTTTTTTGTCGTTCTACTTTGTGATTCCCATGTCCCCCCCCCCCGCAACCTCCCATCTTGTCTTGTGCCGCATGGAAACACTTGTGTATAGGCACCATACAAATGTCCAATACAATACAAAACATATATATATAACTAAGGGTCTATCCTGTGTCAAGATTTCCAAAGCAAAAATGTCCTGTGTCTGAAATCCTATTCTAGCCCTCACATTCTAAAAGTAATTCTAAGGTGTTACGGATAATGGGCCTCATCACAAGGTTGCTGGTCCAGATACAACGGTACTGGTAAGCTTGCCGGTACCATTATATCCAGACCGGCAAACTCTGAGTTGTGCTTGTGGGTGACTTTCATTCCGCCTGGCCTGATAGGACTGTCAGGTAAGGATGAAATGCCTGGCCTGGCGGAATGAAAGGCACTCGTGAGCACAGCAAGCCTGTAGCACCGTCACAGTAATGAACTGTGCGGGTGCTACAGGCATCCCCATTCCTATGGAGCCCTATGGAGCTCAAATGAGAATGGGGATCTACCTGCACCAGCACCCGCGAAAGGGCAATTACCGGGTCCGGTGGGTCCAGCATACCCCGGTAATTGCCCATATCCGGGTGCCGGGTGGCAAGGCTACCTCCAACCTTGTAATGAGGCACAATGTCTTTGGCCTTGGAAGTGCACAAAAGAAAGGTATAACTCCAATACAAAAGTTCCCAATGGATAGTATTCACAGTTCCAGGGAATGGCTCCCTTCCCCAAGGTTTCTCTTCACCAATAGGACAGATCAACAAGACAACCAAGCATTATTGTGTGAACACTATAGACACCTTTTTGTTGTCTTTTTCAGCACAGGTTGCAGTGATTGGATATCCTCCCCAGCTTTCTCTTTGTTTCTTGGCCTTATACTAGTCTTATGCCATATCAGTGGTAGGGGTGCAGATGGCAGTGGATAGGGCCAGGTAGCAGATCTTGAGAGCAGTCTTCAGAGAGGTGACTTGGAATCTTTCAGGAACTATGAACATTTGCATTCAGGCCGGGGCACTCACTCAGACCATCTTTATTCAGGTAATTGATCCCTGCACCCACAGTATACACGCCTGAGAGGGCGTGACTCTTGATCCCCTCACTATCCATTCTACTGCCTTACATTATGATGCGTGCAGTAAAATGTTACTCTGCCCTTTTTAGCACAGCCCTGTGTGGATACACAGAACCCATGCACGCTCCAAGGCCATGGAGGCAGAATCTGCCTGGCACTGAAATCACGTGTTGACAGCCAGGCAGGGGAAGGAAGCTTTGTATGCAGTGAGCTCATTGCTGGGCGCTGGCCAGGAATAGGATTCCATTTTCCTTCCTCATTTACTATGAAGCGCATGCCTCCTTCAGATGACATCAGCCTGCTTCCTATAATAGAATGCATCCTGGCTTCCCGAGAGGGGTTCTCTACCCAAGTTCTTACTGCTTTATAGAGTGGGACCAGGAAGAGGGAGGGCTGTCGGGGTGCGGGGGGAGGGAAGAGATATTTTCAGTCTTTGCAAGCCCACAGAAAGCAGTGCTAGTTGGCACTGATCAGTGAGGGCTATAGGGAGATCTTTGTGAATTACACTGTGGGGATTTGGGGATATTTCTAATCAGGCCAGTGCCTCTGAATGGCCATCACGTCTGGGGAGCAGACGGGTACATGTCACTGACTGTACCCCAGCCCTAAGGAGCCACAGTTCCGTTGCTTATTCCTCCCGTATCTTGAGAGCCCACTTCGGCTTTTAGGATTGGGTTTCGCAGCTCTTTCCAGTGACCACTGAATGACTCAATATTAACATGCTGCTGCCGTGATCCTGTAGACAGCTACCTGTCAAGACCTTCCCCATATGAAAGGCACTTACAGTGGGGGAGGTGCGTGCATGAAGTAGGGGGGACTTGAATTAAAAACAAAAAGTGATGGATGAAATGCTTGAATTAATCATAGCACGGGCTTTGGTTTGGGGTACTTTCCATACCATTATTTCTGCGCCGTTACAGAAGTGCGTACGTGTTTTTGGCTTGACCCAACCTGGAGAATTCCCGTCTGAACTGTCAAGTTACTTCCCTTCTATGAAGTACCACAATCAACGATAGGAATGATTCAGCCTTTTACTCCTCATCAGTGAAGTGCAGATTGATTCCCCACAATCAGGAACAGGGGGCACCTTCTCCATCAGCGCGTTGCCCATTATGGAGGAGCCAAAGCCATTGCAGGGAAAATACCCCAAAGCGCTCACTCCTCGGCTGGCTTTAACTGTTAACTGTGACAGTTTAAGTTCCCCAGGCTAGCGTAACGCCCAAGGGGCCGTGTAAGGTAAGGGGCATTTTACTTCAGCAGATTTGCATGGCCCATTGGGGATGCAGGCTTGTGAACTGCAGGCCTAAAGGCACCCAAGGGCGTCATCATGAGTTCCAACACATTTAAAAATCCCTGGTGTTGTGTAGGAGGCACTCCAGCTCCCCTGAGTATGCACTCAGGAACCATAAAGCTCTTGCTACTTCCGGGTTCCTGTTAATACTGCTGGGAGCCTGAGGGCAGAGGGCCTCTGTGGTAGACCGCGTTGGTACATAGGCTGCAGGCAAGGAGAATAGTGTATGTATGTATATGTATGAGTGTTTGTATCTGTAAGTGGGCGCAAGTGCGTGAGAGAGTGTCTTTTGTATGTGTGTGCCAGTGACTGGAGAAATGAATGATGTATTAATGCGTATTTTAATGAGACAAAGGAATGATTGAATGAATGAACGGACGTGTATGAATGCGTGTGTGTGCGCTGGGGTTGCCGGGCCTGAGCACAGGGAAAGCGTGGGCGGGGAGTGAGGCTGCAATGCCACCTTCTGGCATAACCCCCCTCACAGTGAGTGTTTAGGGGTGTATGCCAGGACATGACATGCTTGTTTTAATGGGACTTAAGAGTAAAGCAAACATGATTCATGTTTGCTTTACTCTTGATGCTCAGGTTATTGCGCAGCAAGACTATGTTGGTGTGCCCGTCTGTAGGGCGTAAAGAGCAAAGCAAACATGATTCATGTTTGCTTTACACTTGATGCCCATTCTGTTATTATCTGGCAAGACTGGTCTACGTTGGTTGGCCAGTCTGATATATTTTTTATTGTAGAGTAAAAAAAAATCTACCAAAGCTGGCCCACCAACATATGCCAGTCTTGCCACAGAATAACAAAATGGGCATCAAAAGTAAAGCAATCCTGAATCATGCTCGCTTTACTCTTTATACCCATTGAAATATGCAATGCCACAGCATCAAAATATACACAGAATGGCCCACCAATGTGGGACGTTTTTGCCATGTAATAACACTTACGTTTGCTTCACTCTTGATGACCATTTTTCATGGGCATCAAGTGTAAAGCAAACCTAAGTGCTATTCCATGACATGACTTCTTAATGGACATCAAGAGTAAGGCAAATAAAAGCAAACACAATAAGTGTTATTATGTGGCAAAACGGGCCTTCGTTGGTGGGCCAGTCTTTACAATATTTGATATTGTGGCATGACATGTTTTAATGGGTATCAAGAGGAAAGCAAACATGACTAATGTTTGCTTTAATCTTGATGCCCATCCCATTTTTGTTATTATATGGCAAGACTGGCCAATGCTGGCGGCCAGTCCAAATATATTTGTTACTGTGAAATGGATTGATTTAATGAGCATCAATAGTGAAGCAAACATGATAAGTGCTATTGCGTGGCTGGCCTGGCCTACTTTGGTGAAGCCAGTCTGAATATATTTTCTGACGTCGCATTGCATTTTTCTCTGGCATCAAGCATAAAGCCAGCATGATGAGTGTTCTTATGTGGCGATATTGGCATATATTGGTGTTCTTGACATGTTTTCTCATTGTGGCATGGCCTTTTTACTGGAAAGTTTCGTACATGGGGATAATGATGTATATTGGCAGAACCAGCAGGTACATGTGTTCCTATAGTATTATTACTGGCATTATGGGCAAAGCAAACATGAGTATGTACTGATAGGGGAACACTGGCAGATATTGGTACAGTCAGCATGGAAATGTTTACTTATGATGATAGCAAATTATGTATATTGTGATTAAAGGCATCCGGAAAATGCTTTGCAAAATACTTCTGTGCACTCTTTGTGCCTTACATGGAATTGTGTCATGAGTTATACACCAAAAGCAATTGCAAACTGTCTTTGTACTGAATTTTTCAAAAAGGTGTGCTGTAAAATTCATCTTTTTAACCCATTAATTTAAAAATTTTCTCATGGGAGAGAACCTCCCCTCCCTGAACCACCCATGAATGGTTCGGACTCCATCGATACACTCGGTCGCTCTAGTATATTTGGAAGAAAAATGTACGCCCATCCAATAAAAAAAATCACCAGCCGCCGCTGTACAGGGAGGAAAGGGCTCATGTGTGGACACATCGATTCCCACTTAGAGAGACAAACTGAAACCAAACAGTGACAGATCAAAGACTTTAAATGAATCATAACCAGTGGCATTGCTCTAAACGGCCACCCCTTCCTCTGTTTTTCAGTTTTTTTCTGTACACTCTGTTGTGGAAATTCCAATGTGTCAGCCCTGTCTTTTCCATCTCTAGCTAATGAAACCCAACTTCTGTTTAGACTAATTAAACTCTTAGAGACTAATGATCTTATCTACAGCACTGTCACAAATCCACACCCGGATGACTTCTAGTAATCTTTGTCTAAATGGAGGTAGGATCGGAACGGTTCTTACTCAGCCCCAACACTGCCTTTCAGATGTTGGAAATCCTTAGGAAACCCACCCCATCTTGTTGACAGACAGACGCCTAAACAAGGTGGTCGACACATCTTCCTCATTCATCCACCAAGTGAGCACTGTGATCGGCAACGCCCACTACCACTTGACCCATGTAAAAAGATGCTCTGATTCTCTAGCATGGCCGTACAGTTCCAATGATACAAGGTTTAGCCCACTCCTGACTTGATTATTGCAATGGGATTCATCAAGGTCTCCCTACGAATCTAATGCAGGAAAAGCAATTGATCCAAAATAAAGCAGCATGCGTGATACCCGCGCTCATATCCCATCACCACATCAGCATTAAGTACTCTCAAATGCTTGCCCATGAAGGATTGAAGCACTGCCTCGGCCACAGGAGATTTTGGGAAGGCAGTGACAAGGACCTAGCTAACTTTTTCACTTGCTCGCCCCCACGTCTCCAAGAGTGTTCAGATCCTCAGTGACTTGAAGCCTATTACCTAACCCACCAAAGAAATCAAGAAAAAAAGGCAAGCTGCTGTCCAGGGGCCAGTTTATCAGAACTTTGCCCAGACGGAAACCAATGAAGCACATGCTTTTAGCACCAGTTTTACTGCTTAAATAATACAAAATGGAATAAGCAGGCTTAGACCCAATCTGCATTATTTGAAATTATCTTCACTAGTGCAAATATTAAGCAGACTGTTTTATTCACGATGTCGCTATGTAACATAAAATAAATATAGTAAACCTATATTTGTTTATGTTATGTAGCAAACAGTTCCAAATAGTCTGATTCGTTTATACATTAGTACCCACAGTTTTAGAAAACATGGGTTGAGAAAAAACGGATTTTCTCAATTTGTTATGATCTAAGTGTTAGGGAGATGTATCATTGTTATGTTTCATCCCCTCCCCCAGTGAGACCCTCAACACTTTTGCTGGACTTCTTGACCTTTTTCTTTCTATCCTGAATGAGTGTAGCCTTTTTCCACTTATTCCATCTTATTTGCCTGACTTTTGAAACTCTTTTCTCTGAGTTTTACCTTTACTATGAAGTCTACTTTCCTCCATATCTCTTTAAAGGCATCTGTGTTTAACTTTTGCAGCACACAGCTCCTTATGGGCCTTGTTGCTGGGAACCCTTTGGGTTCTCCTTTGAGATTCTTCCTGTATCCTTACTAATTACCGTTCTTAAGGATGGAAGGATACTGTGTATCCGTCATAAAACTTTATACTATGAGAGATTAGCTCACACCAATTTTTGTGGAGTGCTTAGGGGATACCTAGTATCCCCCTTCTCTCTACTCCTGTGACTTTCTAGTCACATAGACAACCCTGTAGTTATGGCTGGTGGCAATGGACATGTTCTACTAACGATTGTGCTATTTTTGTACCGCAGACGATTCACAGCCCCGGTTGTGCACAATAGAGTCACCTATGTGCTGACATGGTGGCTCCTTTTTTTCACCATTTCTGTCGCGGTTGTTCTTTGTTAGCCCTTCTTCTACCATTCTGGGTGGAGGAGGTCTGTGTGTATATTTCTCCTTTGGCGGGAACCCTTGAGTATCCCTGCCTAGGCTCCTGTGTATCTGGGCAGGCAGGAAGTGGGGGAGGAGTTTTTCACTCCCCTGCCCTTTGTCCGCCCATTTCTTTAAACTGCTGAGAGAGATTACAGAGAAGTGTGTGCTGAAACTGAATAAAAGGTGAGATTACTGAGGTGAAAGGCAAGTCGACAACTAGAAACTTAAGTAACCGAAGAAGAAGATGCCCAGAGATGCCTGCAGACCCTTTGCATCACTGTGAGGTGACCACTGCTGTCCTGACCCACATTTCTACTCAACAGATGAGCTCCGAAGAGGATGACTCCTTCCCTTTGGCTGGTGGAACCAACCAGCCCGAGACAAACTACAATCTGAGCCATCTCCCGAGGTGCTGTGCCTTTCCAGAGCTGCAGACCGAGAATACCAGAAGACCTCTGACCCAATTGCAGTGCATCATCTTAGTAAGGCGGCGTCGATCCAAGTCTTTGCTGAGCTCCAGGTGAACCTCTAGAGACACAATCTGACTAGTCCAAGTCCCCTCACCAGAGTGAAGAACTCCAGGAATCAAAGAAGATAGACCGGGCGAAGACCATCCTTTGTTGGTGCTGCAGAAAAGGCACCAAAACTAGAGAAGCTGAAGAAATCCATGCCAAAGGTCCTCTATCGAGACTGCTGCTGAGACATCCCACTCAGAGTCCTGCCTTTCATCACCAGACCAGGGAATCCAGACACCGGGTGCATTGCTGCTACATAGAGGAGAATCCAGCCACAAACATTTCTTCTAACCTAAGGTACTGTGCGGTGGAAAGGTATTGCTTACCTTAAACCAGGAAGTCACTACAGAGTGTTTGAGTGCACAAAGAGGTGTCCACCCCTGCCTCTGACCCAAGCTGCCAGCTTGTGTCCCTTTTGCGGGTCCTTTAACAGGGTCTTCAACGTTGTGTTAACTCTGCTGGTATTTTATCCCAATGGGGAATGGGGAATGGGGAATTCCCGAATGGGCTCAATGGGGAATGGGCAATTCCCGTTCCACCAAACCCGTGATCCGGTGCTAATAGCGCCGGTGGGTTTGGCGGTAGGGCTAATAACGCCGCGCTCCTAGCGCTGGCATTACCGCCCAACTCGTGATGAGGCCCTTTATCTTATGTCGTTTTGATAATTAAATACATTGACTGTATATCTTTGCCTGTGTGTGAGTGCGCGGTTGTACCGATAATACCGTAGAACAGTCATTAGTGTCAAACTCTATAACAATTTTGCCGCGAGCAACTACCAACTAAGCAGTAGCCTTTGAAAAGTATTTGTAAGTATTCCTATGTATATTGGGTAAGTGATCTAGGTATTTTAAGACATTCCTTGTGTAAATATAATAAATATATATTTTAATATAACTTTATTGGTGTAAGTGTTTCTTTGGACTACTGTACTAACTGGGTTCAGTGTACTTACCTACAGCTCACATCTTCCTCCTAAAATAAGCATGACTGCTCTGCCACTCTACCAAGGTTCCTTGAGTAATACAAGCATATATTAAGAGTCGCAGACCTGTATGCCATTGTGAACTTTAGGAAAACTCCCCTAACAATAAGGATATGTTTCAGTTTTAGCACGGATGCAAATGTTAGATAATCTGGTCCAAGGTAAGGCCTCTCCTCTGAACCAATGTGCCATAGGAATTTAGGAATGAAGAGGACCCCATCAAGGTCAGTAGTCACCTCCGATATTAACTTCTGAAACAGACGTGTGTGATGAATCCTACAGATTGCTCAGTAATTTCCTGCCTAAAGTTTCTTCCAAGGTGGCCAGGAAAAGGCAGCTGCTTCCTGATCCTGAACTTAGCAGGGGGGGTTTATTTACGGAAGGATTATCTGGGAGGAGAAAAGGCTCAGGGGAGTGAGAGTATTCCGTGGGTTGGGGCACACATCTTGTCCTCCTCTGAAGAGAATAACTATGTAATGCCAAAGTATGTATTGGCTTGTTGTAACAACCATCTTGCGGTACCAGAAAATAGATATGTAAACAAGGGTAAAAACATTCATGAAACCATAGACCTTAGAGGAAATAAAAGCCTTTTAAAAACCCCACAGATGTGTAAAACACAAGACCTCTGTTATACCCAACGGTATAGTGAAAAGGAATTCATAGATAATAACAAGCTAAAAGAATTGCCTTTCCCTTTTCAATTGGGTTTAGCGACTAATCTTCATGATGTTTCTTTAAACCATGTTGTAAAGAACAAAGTGAGATGTGGAAGTGAAAATGAAATAAGAACCGCTAATTGTGTCTTTAGGAACTTCAAGTCCCATAATCCTCTAAGTGCTGGGACGAGGAAGATGACTGCAGAGGTGCAGTATTATAGGAGTGGTCAGTTAATTAGTACAGATTGCCCACACCTGGGAGAGACTAAGAAGCTTAAAACCCCCCCTCAGGGGCAGGCAGGAAGCTGTTGTTGTGGTGGGGGATGAGGAACAGGCAACAGCAGAAGCAGAAGCGGTGTGGTGTATGGAGACTGTCCAAACTGCTGGAGGTGAGAGAAGACAGCGGGACCATTGCGTGACTGAGCACAACTGTCAGTTCAGAGGAGGTCTGTGCCTCTCAACTCCTAGATTGCAGAGGTCACACAGCATGAAGCATTCGAGAGGGAAGTTTGCCCTCTGGCGATCATGTCTGTAGCAGGAAGCAATGACGAAGGCAGTTTTCCCTTCCCGGAGGCCGTATCAGGTGGCTGGCATGCAACGGGGGCCTCAAGGTCTCTGGTGGTTGGTGTGCACCAGAGAACCTTAGGAGCCACGAGGGCTCCATTACCAAGTGGCTTGGGCTGCGACAAAATAGAAAAAGAGGTTTGCTGCATCTAGAGAAGCCGAAAGAAGAATCCTAGAATCGGCAAGAGGAAGAGAAGAGCACATCTTATGCAGTGAGTTCACAGCTTGTGTGTGAACCTAGGGCGCTCCTTACCCACTCGCATATGCAAGGAAAGTGTTCAACAAGTGAAAGACCCTTGCGTGTGACAGAAAGTGACTGGTAAAACACTTAAAACTCACACTGCTTAACCAAAGCAGAAGCAGCACTCGCAAGCGAGCGACAGAAGCGCACAAGATACTTTTCAATACCAAAGTCGTAAAAAGTTGCAAAACTATATTAAACAAAGGCCAACAGACTGTAATGTTGTGAATGTGATTCTATGGAAACACCAACATAGTAAAAGGGCAACATGGTTAGAAGAGAATCCATACAAGCATTGCCCGAGCCAAGAGAGAGCGAAACCAAGGCAATTACAGAATAACAGATATTGCCAGCCATGGAAAAAGGCCATTGAATTATTCATAGACAGTGGCAATTGCGGCTCATATGTTATACAACCTATGGTACAAATTGGTTTGAACTCACATTATTCAAGTCAAAGCAAGAAAATTAAAAGATCCTTTGCATATCAGTCATTGGTTACTTGTGTAGTGGGGAAACAAGAGTGTCATAAAGGCTTCCCTTCTGGGAGAGAGTAATCCAGAGGCAGAGGACCATTACTGTGAGAAGAGTGTTACAAAGCACTAATATAAGTCTTGCTTTCCTTGAAGAGTTGTTGTAAATTGTGTAGGTGCAATTGGTTGAGCAATTAGAAGTTGCGGTGAAGCATGCATCAAACCATATTTAAACACCCAAAACACTTGTGGTTGTGAATTGTTGTTCGGGCAGGGGAGTATACATGAACTGAAAGCTGGTGAAGAAGTGGGCCTGGTGTGAGAGTAAACCAGGTAGAAATGAAAGAAGTGTTTAACAGGGGTTCTGATGAATATCTTTGATGTTGAAGTTGATACTAAAACTATTTGTGGCAGAATTGTTGCTATTGATGAACTGAAGAAGGGTTCACAAAAGGACAGGAACATCTATTATTTGTGGCAAAACTCATCCTGACCAAGGCAATTATTGTTGATATTCATGAACTGAAGAATAGTTCAATGAAGGAAAGAAACCTTCTATTTTCTGAGTTTCTGTGGACAAATTGAAGTTATACCAAGTGGAGTTGGAACTTTTTGTTGACAAAGTGCAACTCCATCGAACTAAGTTGGAACTTGGTACTGAAGAATTGAAGTGGAAACCAACTGAGGTTGAACATGATTGCAAATCAGGATTTCCTTGTTTTCATTTCTTGAACTGTGAAACAGAACAATGTTTAAACTTGGGGAATAGGATTTCATCCAAGTTACAAAAAGAGACTGTGGTGACATTTCAAATCCAATCATTATTGTATGTTTGACTTCCTTTATGTATAGAAACCAGAAGTGGAAACATACAAGACTTCCTCAAGTCACCATCTATCTTTAACAGAGTGATACAGATGGATGTATGCAATATACAGATGGACAGCACAGTATTACAGTACGTGGATAACATTTTGATCTGCAGCAAGACAGAAGATCAGTATAGACAGGACTCAGTGCACATGTTGACAGTTTAGCTGACAAGGGATACAAGGTGGACATGGGCAAGCTACAGTACTGCCAGAAGGAAATGTACATCGGACAGACGATATCCCAAAATGGTTGACAGATCACGCCAGAAAGGGCAGAGACAATATGCAAGACAGCCAATCACACGACAGTGAGAGAGAGGCAACAGTTTTTAGGGCTGCGCAACTACTGCATAGCATGGGTGTTTGACTACAGTACAAGCACAAGGCCTCTATTGGCGCTATAAAAGATGCGCAGAAAGGACACAAAACACTGACATGGACCACAGAAATGACTGATGCATTTAACATGCTGAAAGAGGAAATATGCACAGCAAAAGTGCTATGGGTTCCAAGACTACAAAAAGGAATTTTTCCTGTGGTCACACACTGACGGTGTAGTGTTGAAGGCAGTACTGACACAAAGGACAAACATGACACTCAAGCCAATAGCCTACTAAAGTGGGAAGCTTGACCCAGTAATGAGAGGACATTACCAGTGCGATCAAGCTTTGGCAGCTGCCGCTTTTGCAGTGGAGAAGTCAGCAGCAATTACCATGGGGTGCACTAACACTCTTTATGTAGAGCACGCCCTTTTCGCGATACTGCCGAAGCCAAAGAGCACCTTGACTACACAAAGAGCATCAGGCTACGAAGTGATACTGTCAAACGTATCACTGAAGATAGTGAGGTGCAGACTTGTCAAGCCCACAATTTTTCTAGCAGATGTCCTACAAGAGGGTGACTATGTACACGACTGCGCAGAAAACATACAGTCATTCAGTGACACCCCCAAAGTAGAGGAGGATGCACTTGAGGGGGGAGACTTGTTGTACATTGATGGGTCTTCAACTATTGACCAGACAGATGGGGTCAGGCATTCAGAACTTCAGTAGTGAGGTTGAAAGAAGATGGAACAAGTGAGGTAGTAGCAAGTGTGTGATTACTATCTCATTATTCAGCACAAGCAGCAGAACTAGTGGCCCTAATACTAGCATTGGAACACAGCATAGACAAGGAAGTGACAGTATATTCTGACTCCGCTTACGTGACATCAGCAGTACACTCAGGATTGTCACGATGTATCTGGAGAGGATTCAGGAGGGCAGATGGGCCACCAGTACAGCATGCACTTCGATTGGGCAAACTGATCGAAGTAATTGATTATCCAGCACGGATAGCCATAGTGAAGTGCCAAGCACACACTAGAGCGGAAGATCCTATTTTGAGAGGCAACGAAGCAGCATACTTTAAAGAAAAATGTGCAGCATATTTTGGTGAGCTCCTAGAAATGGTGAGAGCATCCAATACCCAAGAGTGCACTAAAGGAAGGGTACAATGCACTGCCAGAAGCACAGATTATGGAATTACAAGGAGCTGCACCCAGGGAAGAGAAGGAGTTGTGGACAAAACGAGGATTTACAGTATCTCCAGCAGATGCCCTATGGTGGCAGAATTACACAGGGAAAGTGGTCATGCAACTAGCATTACTGAACACTGCACTAGTATAATTACATTACGCATTAGAGAAACATGGTTCTGTTCTAATTTGGCAGAATAAGTGGCGACTAGTAGGTCCATTCCAGCATTTACAAGTCAACATGATCTAAGTGTGCCAAGGGTACCGCTACATGATAGTGGTTGAGTGTCCATTCTCCAGGTGGATACAGGGAGGCCCCTGCTCACATACTGATGCCCTCAGAGCAGCCAAATCCCTTGTCCAGGAAGTGTTCCCAAGATGGGGCGTGTGTGATGTCCTGCGGTCTGACAATTGCACTCACTTCACAATTAAATGTTCCAGCACATCACCACATTGATGGGCATTCAACACAGGTTCACTTGTGTGTGCCACCCACAAGCAAACGGGGTGTTGAATGCCTGACCGGTCTCCTGAAAGAGGCCATAGCCAAAACAAAGCAGAGCACGTAGAAAGATTGGTTGCACTGCTTGCCTCTTGCCTTGTTTGCATTGCGCAATAAGCCTCGGTCCGACCACCATTTAACGTCCCATGAGGTTGTGACAGGACAGCGCATGCATCTCCCACTGACTCCTCCCACAAGAGCATTGACATATTGTGAGAATAGTGCAGATGTTTTAGGACAGGAGAGGCATGAGTACATTACTTCCTGGTTTGCTGGTGCCTCTTATCTCTTGCCAGATACAGCAGTACTGAGGGGGCCCCAGAAGACATTGGAGAGAGCGACTGTTACAACAAGCCGAAAGACCCGGGACTTGCCCTAAAAAGCAGCAGCCTCACCTTGCAACATGATCGACAGGGTCAACATTTAGCAACACGAAGAGCTACAAGCAAACTTTGAACTTACACGGCCGAGTGGAGGACACCCAATTGTTACTCACTCACGGGCAACAGAGTTAGGGAATGGACTTCTTGTCAACTTAGAGTGAGGAAACACTGCCTGTTTGGTATTTTCTTCTCTACACACTTTCAATGTGTACGCCGATGTAACTGTTGATGATTGTTCATGTTGCCTGCTGCCCACCACCCAGATATCTTCTCGAACCAATTTGTCCACAATGTAAGAAGACCCAATAGATTCTGAGCACAATCCCCAGGAGTACTACCTTGCTTTTGCAGAGTATTTGGCCCAAGCATACCCACAGCTTGAGCACAGCAATCCGCCCATCCTCGTCACACTGAGAGACCCATCAGTAAGAAAAAGTGTGGGAAGAAGTGTTTGCATTTGCTATAAGTTATTATTTGGTCCATAGGGCTTAAGAGTACTTACCATACTAAACCAATAATGCATTTCTTTGCGCATTTCAGGCAGGCAACTATATCTCCAGGCTGCGGGAATATCAGCAGCACAGGTACAAATGAGTGAAATAATAAAGAATATAGCTATCTTGTTGTTTATGATTATTCGTAGCAGTATTGTGTTTACATTTTGGGGGATTTCCTTCATTGCTGGTGCTACCGCTGTATCCTCTACTAACATTCCCCCAACCCAAGCAGGTGGAACGACCATGTCAGGTGCACAAGAGAGCACTTCAGACAGAATAAGGAGAGGGAATCACAGTGTTGACACAGGCATGAAAGGGGTAGACATGTATCTCACTGACACTTCTCAAGTGTCTAATAACACATGGTACAAACACATGACCAAAGTAGGTAAGGAAACCACTGGGGAAAGCTGCTGTGTCTTCTCATTAATCCCCTATACCATGAGTGCCTCTAGAACATTCATAGCAACTGAAATACCAGCAGCAAGAGCCGGTGCTTGATGCATCTCTCGATGGTGACAACTCGATGAAGGTTCCAAAGGAAGACAGCAACATTGAGATGATGCCCCGAGCAACCTTCCTCTATAAAGATAATTACAAAAGACATTAGACATGAGGAACAATTATTGGCAGTTAGACAAAGCAATACAGTATATTACAGATGGGCCCGAGAAGGGAGAAACAAAGACTATAACACTGAAGGAATTTCCGTGTCCATGGACGATAGTGAATGAAACAGAAGGAGAGCCTGGATGCTAGGAGAGACCACAGATACTTGTGTATGGCCAAGTGTACATAGAAGATGGATGGAAGAATCGTGTGGTGGGAAGCAAGGCGCTAGCACAATCCCCAGTGAACAAGGTACAGGAAGAAAATGACAAGTGCCTGAAGGAATGGGAAGCAATCGCAAAGTTACTGACGTGGGTGGAGAATGAAGCTGGCCCAATGCCAATAATACTGTTATCAGAATAATGATGAAGTAGAAATTGGCGAGAATGTCGGATGCAGGAGGGTAGAGAAGCATGCAAAAATGAAGGTCGGCACAGAAGTACTGATGGACCACAACTGGGTGTGCGGATTGAAGACATACGAGAAGCTGCCACCCAATTGGGGAGGAGCTTGCTCATTGGTACACATTAACATGCTGTCGCTCGTCGTGCCACAGAAAGATGTAAAGCTTGATGAGTTCTCAAAAATTGACACCAACAAAAGGAAGAAGAGGTCCCTGAAAGAGTAACAAACAGGCAAGAACAAGAAGCCAGCTGAATTGAGTCGAATAAAAAGGGGTGGAAATTAATTCTCAGAAGCATCAGAAACAGCAGTAGACGAAGTTGCAGCAGAACACAGACTATTCAGCAGGACACAGATGTTCTTTGCATCAATAATACCATCCGAACAGTTATACACACATGCAAAATGGCTACAGAGTATCTGTTGGGAGCTGATGGTGACAATCAACTCCACAGTGAATTGGTTCAATGCGATTAAAAAGAAGAGCTCCGAGCAGTAAGGTTGGTGGCACTCCAGAATAGATATGTTCTGGATCTGCTCACATCAATGGAAGGAGGAGTTTGCGCAAAATAAAATGGGAGTTCTTGTTGCATGTTCACACCAGCCAATGACGAGGACAACGGCACGCTGTCAAAAGCTGAATTTATACTATCCAATATGCATGCCAAAATGGAAGATGAAGCAAATGTGACTGGAAAGGACCAGAGCTGGATAGCATATATATGGTCATGGATGCCATCATGGCTGTCAGATGGACTGAAGGTGATAATGGGAGTACTGGTACTGGCAGCAGAGTCAATGTGGGGGATAAAAATCTGCCTCACCAAGAGTAAGAAGCCAGAGGAGGAAGCTATAGGGATGCAGTTCCTGGTTGATGTGAACATAGGAGGAGCAAAGGACGAGATTCTGGCAGAGACGAACAAGATAAGAGAGGGAATAACGACATGTTAACTATTTTCGCTTGTAGCGATGGAGTTGGACAAACCATTCGATGCAAAGTACTATGAAGGGATGTGGGTGTGGTGCAACTCCGAAGGGGTGTGCTGTTATATAAACTGGTCCTTCGATGATGCTACACATTACTATGGACACCTTGGAGGAATAACGAAGATACGTCAACTAAGACTGAATGGATTGTTTTATAAGCATGTGGTCGACAGGTCGACGAAAGGGGGACTGAAGAGGGAGACGGTATCCCAGGACCACGCCTCACCCACCAAGTTCATGGCAAGACAGAAGGCCATAAAATACTGCAAAGACCCATTCTATTTTGTACGAATCCCAAATGCCCCAATGATAGACAAATACACTGTGAGGTAGCCTCTCAGTCAGCCATAAAGAACAGGTGTGGTACAAATCTATTCATTGTAAGTGAAGTACAGAATGCTATGGTCAGACACACCTCTATGAAAAAGATGGACTAAGCCCCAAGAAGCCATGTTGCTGATGTCATTATAGATACCACGACATAGCAGCATTAGACATGAAGCACACGTGCAGTCCCCACTGTGTGGAACAAACCCACACGTGAATACATGAAGAACACAAGCGTACAGTTCTATAGTTAGAGCACAGATACATATAAATACTGTCATTGCTTTTATTATTTTGCCACTAGCCAAACACAGTAATGCAGAAACCACAAGGCACAAGAAATGCTGATCTAGCTTGCTGATGCTTAAAGCCAATAGTCATATGGACATACAGGAGTATATATGGAACCTGATCAAACCACTTATAGCTAACTCATAGAGAATATAGTATAGCATGGACAATGTAGAAACTGCATTATAAGGTTTAGGAAAATTACAGCAGGCCTCAAATTATTGAGCAGGGGATGAGCTGAGACAATTCAGGCTGGCCAGGGAACAAGATGCGTGAGACAGAACCCACAGCCAAGGTTTAGAGATATGGAGACACTTCAATCCCCAGACGACTAAGGAACCAGCTGCACAGAAGTGGAATAAAACCTCATAATTCTGAGCCACAGAGCTCAATTTCGTGGTCTCTAGACATGTGATGGAGCTGAATCAGACAATGGACAGCAATCGATGGTGGAAAGCAAGAGCCAATCCCAGGCAGCCAGATGCAGGCTGCAACAAGTATGCAACAATGTGCAACAAGTGTTGCGACAAGCGGGACATGGTCTCATAAGGCAAAGGTGGTGTACACAAGTTACAATACAGACACACAATCGTTGGCATCACCTTGAAAAGGTGGAGAGTGAGCTGAGAACCGTTTCGGGTCCCAGGCCTGGGGAGGTCAGCTCTAGCAAATTACAATTTAGTACCCTAGGGGTGGGTAGCAATGGGAAAGAACCAATGGTAAGTCTACTACTCTGCAACAATGTATTAGTTAGTAAATTGGGGATGGAACAGGCCAGCCACCTGACATGCCAGAGCCAGTAGAATAATAGATATAGATACCCATATAGGTTATTATACTCCTGACGGCCAATCCCACACCACAATAGGTATTTGGAGAAGGACCCAATTAATGACGGAGTAGTGAAGTGTTTTTTTAACAAAAGTGGCCTGCATGCCATTTACTGGGTGACATGCTGGAATTTTTCTGAGTTATTGTATCGATCCTTGTTGGTTTTTGTTTGTAATAAACCGCAGTTTGAACTTGTCGTTGACTGAGTACTCCATGCATACTGGGGAAGGGAGTTGGGCTCTTCAAGTCCGCAGACTTCCAGCATCGCTCTGGCATACCTGGGAGTCTGTCCCCAACAATAGGTGTTTTTTATATACAGATTATATGCTAACATCACTATTCTCCGCCAAAACATCCCGATACTTGCTAAAATATTGCAGAATTATCTCTGCACAGACATTAACCAACCTTTTCAATTAAAGTCTTTGGTCATATCTCACTTCTTCCCTGTTGGTGCCTTTTAAGTCTAAACTATCTGTTTGGCATATATGTATGGCATATAGGTAACCATCGCAATGTTTAGAGAACCTCTTGTTGTTTCCACAGGCCAATGTGAAACATGCTCCCATTTTAAACAACCATTAACTGCAGTCTTTGTCACTTGTGTAATTTCTCACGACTTCCGTTTTCCTTTTCAAGGCCACATTTCCCAGCACCAATTCCCATCAATTTCCTCCACACTGTAAACACATTATTTTAATTGTATTCAGAAAGCAATCCATCA
The DNA here is from genome assembly GCF_040938575.1 of Ambystoma mexicanum. NCBI lineage: Eukaryota > Metazoa > Chordata > Amphibia > Caudata > Ambystomatidae > Ambystoma > Ambystoma mexicanum. The sequence continues at coordinate 304,096,489 of NC_090934.1, read as the reverse complement.
TTTGTTCCAAATGTAGGATTACTTTCTAAATGTAATTAAAATATTCATCAACACCCACTAAGCTCTCCCTTAATTACGTGGTCTCAATTTTCACTCTTTATATCTTTGCAATGCGTTTTCTCGCATGACCGTAAAATATTGAGATGCCACATCGCACAGTTGTAAAATTGCTCCAAAAAAAAGATTTCTTCGACATCCAGAAACTCCACACCTACGCTCATTAATCTCTCTATTACTCCACACAACCGCACTACTTTCATTCATAGCTCAGGAACCAGCCCCAAATACCATTTCGGGCATAATTTAAAAAAGATATTTGATGCTTTTACTCTAGCATCGTGGAAAAATAATGCAGTGTACAATGGCGAGTTACAAAAGTGAAAAGCCTCTACTCCAGAAATGCATCATGGAAGAGATAAAGAAGATTTTGGTGCCAGGAGCCCCTACTCTCAACCTAATTTAAATAAACTACAAAACGGAGTTCTGCTGAAGCACACAGAAATGCATACTCATACTTTAAGCCACCTACCAAATATATTTAGTGAAAATCAATTCAGCGGGGAGGGCTGTGCGCCAGTTAATAAACTGCATTTTGCCAATGGGATAGCCAATGCAAAAAGTTAAAAAACTAATTTTTTGTCAGGCTTTAATACTTTTAAATTGTTTGATGAATCTGCATAGCACTTTCCAGGTTTTGGGCGCCGGGGACAAAAAAGGTGTTTCGAAAGATTTCTCGCTGTTGTGGCCAACAGGCTAAAAGGTATTAGCTATAGGCTTTTGTGAAATCCAATTGATCATAGGTTTCCATATGATTATTAGAGCTGGATGAGCCATAGAGTAATCGACGTAGAATGCTGAAAATGGCAACAATTGGTTGACTGGGCTCAAGCCTTTCGAGGCGCCATAGATATCGCTCATGTGTGGAATCAAGCCAAGTCAGTAAATGCTTAATATGACTTGTAAGTGGTGCAAATCGCCTGATCCATTTTGAGGCAATTAGTCACTATAGCTTCAATTGGGTTTAAGGTTTTTTGAACAATTAACAAATATTGGGGCTCATTACGTCTCTGCCACTCTGGAATTAATGTAGCACTAATTCCGTTTAACCGGCACGTTTCTGGGCAGGCAGAGTACAAGTTTACCAGTGAGGTAGACTGATTTACCTCCATTAGCTTCAATAGGTAATGTTACCACTTTTCCATGTAATCTGCCTGTTATTACCAGAGGGGGGGGGGCCCAGTCCATCTGCGTACACAACACACTCCCACAGGGTCTGTTGACTCTCTGGTCCAAAACTTTGGCTCTGACTGAGGTCTCCCACATTTTGGCCTGCCTCCCACTTCGACAGTTTTCTGGTGCCTGTGCCTCAGATCCAGAACCAGATCTAGGTCCCTGATCACCTGAATTAGCACCTTATTGTCTGCACCTTCTCTGAATAAACTCAGGCGCCAATAGCTGGAGGTAAATCCGGCACCCCACTGGCAAAAAACTGCCGGTATCACTGGCACCAGTATTATCTGTGACAGTAATACCGGAAATCCCCCCATGTAGTCGTATGGACTCCATAGAATGGGGATTTACCTACTCCTGCCAGCACCTGTAATGCGCCAGTAATTCCGGCATGTAAGGTACCTGTAACAGTAGGTTCGTTTGCTGGTGGCATACTGGCAAACTAATAATGAGGGGCATTGATTCAAGCGTAGCCTTTTTTTAAACATACGCAACCATTGATTTGAACCATGTTGAGGTGTCTGAAGGAGTTAGTAAGAGAAACTAAAAGTGTAAAAAATACCTACGATTAAACATTTATTAAATGAAGTGTGATAAGATAGCAAAAATGCAGCTTGCTAACTGAGCACTGGCTTAATGGGGCTCATTATGAGTTTGGCATTGTGGTAAAAAATGTGGGAAATGTCTTACTTCCTCTTATTTTAGCAGTAATGGAATTCATGTCACTATATTTGGCGTTAAAATGGAGGAGATACTTTTGGTCAAATGCTGGAGGAACATTCTCCACTCTAATACCAAAAAGTGGAGAAAATACCACAGTCAGAATTACCACCAGGGTGTTTCCCCCAAAATCCCCATGAAGTGATGGTCTCTGAGAATGGGAATTAACACCACTGCTACCACACTCGTAATCTGGCAGTAATTCTGCCAGAGACAGTGGTGGTATTGTTAAGAGAGTAAGGGAAAAATTCCACCAGAAATACCACCAAACTCGAAATGGGCCAAACTAACCAAGCCTCAGTTGCTGTTTTCTTTGTATTAGGTTTGGTAGTTAAACTCTTTATTCCTATTTTCTCCATTAACATCATAAAGGAAAGACAATAAATAGACATAAACAAAATATTACAAAAGCAGGAATACAATCAAAATACAACTAAAATACAATTAAAATAAAATCAAGTACCAAATCAACAATCAGCCAAAATGAATTGTCCCGTTAGGGCCACTTTTACAAATTCATTAATGTTACATAACATTTTATCATGATTGACCATCAAAATGAAAGACATTGCTTTAGACATTTCTTCAGCACAATTTCTAACCTTGCAGAAAATAAAATGCGGATGCAACGACGTGCTACTCACATCAAAACAGTTTCTAGCTAAATAAATAAACCAAAATGAAACCAAAATAAACCTTTTTTCCTACAAGAAAATTATTTAACTACAAGTAGAATATTGCAGTTTTAAAGCGAGGTGGGAGTTATGAGAAAGGAAGATTTATGTTAGGTTATGTCATGTTATTAGGCATTTGTATAGCGCCTTTTAAAATTGGTATGATTACCAAGTGCTGTGGGTTGAACGCCCTCGGACACCGTAGACCAGGTCAGTGGAGAGAGTAGTGTAGCAAAGTGCTTGGGTACACTCAGTATGTGTGCAGTCAGGGCGGATTAAGTGGTGTGTAGCTGCATTCTAGTGCTAGGGGTGGTGCAGTGGTTGTGTGAGATCAGTGGAATGTGTGCGGCAAGGTAAGTTGGACTTGGATGGCTGCATTCTGGAGGCAGCAGAGTTTGTGAATGGGATTATGTGTGCTGCTTGGCCATTTTGGTGAGGTATAGCTGCGCTCTAAAGACCTTGAGGTGATCACGGAGCTGTATAAGTATGTGTGCAGCTAGGCTGAATTAATAGAGGGGTATAGCTGCATTCTAGCTTTAGTTGGTTCAGAGGGAAGAGTTAGCATATTGTTGTGTTTGAGTGTTTGTGTGGATTTGAGGGGTCTCTGTTCCTGGTGAGTTTGCAGAGCCTGTCGAGTGGATAGTATTTTTTGGGTTCAGCTATTAGGCTAGGTCCTCCCTGTGTCTTGTTGGGTCCGCAATTGCTTATTAGCCTTGTCTGTTGGATGGTGATAGCCAGATCTGGCCCAAATCATATCGTTTCAATATAGGTGCTGGAGAGGCTCGGTGTGATTGACTGGTGGGCGGGGAATATGCCATGTGACCTAGATTCACTGGAACCTGCTCACCAACTGCAAAGGAAAAGAGGCTGGAGGGCTGCTTAAATTTGCTCATTTAAGATGGGCAGCAGTAGAGACTCCCCCAGAACTTTTGCTGAATGAACCATTCAGACATATTCATGTCCTTGAAATTTCAAACAAAATGTAAACCCACATTTTTCAGTTGTAGTGATACAACTGGTCATCAAACTTGTCTGTATTTTTAAAGGCCAGCCATCTCTGTGGGAGCAAATATTCTATTTAGATCTGAGGATTTGCAACCCTGTTACTATCGGTAATAAGGGTGGGCTGTGCGTAGGGTGCCCACCAAGTACGACAAAACTCCCTTTGGGAATGCAGCTGAGCTGTCTGGATTCACTCTCAGGAGAGTAGAAGGCTGCTATTAATGTATAATTAGGCTATCCCGAGCAGACAATAACATACATCACATATCATATACTCAAAATGCGTAAACTCTTTAATATAAGTGTTGGATTACGGTGTTCAAATATGTACTAAAGGGTAAGTACAAGCGATCACTGTAATTGTTAAAAAAGATGTACAGAGCCCAAACAAGACCCAAGTCAATCCTACATCCGTAGTGGTGACATAAGATTTAGGAAGATCTATAAGAATACAAACAGCATCCAAAATAAAGGAAATGCAGTAATGGGTCTATACAGGACCCACAGCCACTAGGAACGCATTGGCATGTTCAGGCTCAATTTAGCTGCGCTAGAAGGTAACCTTTGAAGCCAATTCAGTGATGTATTCGTCTACAATACCCAAATATAGCACAGGAAAACTTTAAAAATGCTGAGAGCCCAGTCCCCCCCAGAACAGCTCTGGACCTGGTTGCAGCAGCAGAGACCTGGAGGAGGATGATTGCAGAGTGGGGTTCGAACTCACAAACATAATACACATTGACGGGGGCACAGAAACCATTCTGTAGATGGGCCAGTATTCCCTGGAGGAGGGGACAATGGGCAGGATCAGTCAGGGGACCTAGGGGCGATACCCACGGGTGTTGGTTGTGGCGGAAAAGTCTCTAGAAGCATAGGCACAGTGTTGGGTTTTAAGTTGGGAATTTGGTCTGGCTAGATGCGGGTTCATGACTCTAAGTACAAAGAGTATAATGCCACGACACACGCACTCCAATATAGAAAGAATCCCTGCAGATAACCCACGATGAAGGACGGCATTACAGCAGTGATGGCACCCAAAGAAGTTAAAGGGGGGCCCAGCAAGCAGGTCACAGGATGCTTAGGCGGACATAGAGATCTACCAGGCAGCAGCAACGCTATTTTGAAGAAGAGCAGCTGCAGATAGTGAAACAGAGTGTTTCATGATAGACTAAAGATAAGGCAGAGCAACAACAAGCAACTTAGAAAGGAAGCAGAATAGAGCCCAGCAAGGGATTCTTCGAGCATGGAAACGCAAAGAGGCATTCACAAAAGGGTAGACCCTAGCAGTGGCAGCATGGCTCAGGATCCCGAGAAGCAGCCCATCTTGCCATTAGCCTTTCAGTTAAGTTCTACATAAAAGTTTAGAAAGTCACAGGGTCTCTCTAGTTATACACACAGGCATAAACACTTACACTCATGCACACATGCAGGCGTGTGCTCACACACACACACACACACACACACACTCACGCACACACGCACACACACGTACACACACACACACACCCTCTCTCTTTGTCTCTCTCTCTCTCTCTCTCTCTCATGGGCACACAGACACACTCATGCACACATACAAACACACACCATGGGCTGTGCTAAACCAATCCTAGATGGTCAGCCAAACTCAATTCAATTACTCACACCCACACAGATGTGGGTTGGGATGTATAATTGACCCCTATTGAGTATAAACTGGAAAACCATTAAACAGGAAGAGCATTACGTTTCTATTGTTTTTTTTATCGAAGATTGGCGTGTCATTTCATGCAGAAATGTTGTAAATAGGAAAGAGTAAAGGAGACAGAGGAAGCCCCCAAATGGGGTGTCTTTGCAGTATATTGAGGGTATCTAGGAATGATTAGCTTGTGCTAAGGAGGGCAGATAATGGGATATATAGTCCTAGGCATGGACAATGCAACAGACATAGATAGTAGACTTAGTATATGCCTAATGTCACGACACATAAAAGGGACTGTCCAGTGTATAAAAATATCCACTTTATTATTGTCACAACAGACGGTTCTAGCAACACTGTTAAATATAACCCACCCTGTAAAGGAATGCAGAGGGCAGACAGTTTCAACAAAGGAAAATGTATGCGGCATGTGAGGATGCAGCACCCGAGGCCCAGGGGTGTGCCACTTTGCACCTCTCTCTGCAACAGAATGGCTCCAGCCAGTACATTATCACCCTAATGCATTTGTTTGCCCACCAGTGACCCAGAATTCAGTATTACGATAAAGTGTTCTTCGAGCTGAATCGAACCATCAAATACCTGTGAGCAATAGGACATATATATACTATATGAGCAGTTCGGATTCCCGTTCAAAAGTTTCAAATAATTTCAAGCTTCAGCTTCAAAAGGTTTGAATCGTTCCAGCCGATTCAAGTCCCCATTGCTTAGATTTGAGCCATTTTACCCCATCCCTAATATATATTTATATTCACTGAAAAACCTTTGTTTAAGGGACGTTATGGCTACAAGTAAAACCGAAAACACTTCAGAAATTCGCCAGTTATGGTAAACTAAGCAACAATAACTCGCGCCACCACAGTGCACTGCCAAGACTAACACCCAGGACATAAAAGATGACATAAAAAATAAATGTCATTTATGACATCACTGATGACATCGCATATCTGGGCGACTTGTTTTTGTTCATTGACATATCTAGTCCAGGTGGTTTTATTCACTACCAGTCAGAATATTAAAATTCAAAAGGTGCTCTGTATCTAGTCCTTAACCTTGTATGTTCTTGAAGTACTTTCCTTAGGGTTTGATGTCAGCTCATGGTGGAATAAGCAGGCCTCAAACACACAATTAATTTGTATACATGAAGATGAACTTTAATGTTATTAATATTTTCTGGTGATGCTGTTTCTTTCTTCCTTACTTTAGTTTCCCTGTATGTTGCTCTGATTTGTATGCATTGTGGGTCTTCATATGTATGTTTATACTAGCGCAAGTGTGTAGTAAGTCTTGCATTGTTACATTTTAACATTACTCAAAACACTGATAAGGTAGCATTCATTATTTTACTATCCAAAATTACAAGATAAAAAATATTTTAAAAGTTTAAATAGTTTGACAAAAGGCAATGTTGTGTTATTTAATATGTTTTTACCGCAGTGTTCGCGGACAACAGGCGCTGTCTGCCAATCCAACATAGCGGGCGTTTCCAAAAATCTGACGCACCTCACGCTTTCCACTATACAATCATCGGGCACGCGGAGTGAACAGGGAAGTGAGTCTGCGGACCGAACCCAGATATCACTAAATTTTTGGGACCTACTTTTTTGCTGTTTTACAAAAAAACTACTGGACAGATTTACACCAAATTTACACCAATTTACACCAAGTACACTATTGGTGACAATCCGTCCAGCTGTTTGGGCTGTAGGCGCGAGAAAAATATTTTTTCCATTGCGTCTATGGGAAAAACCACTCATTTTGGGACCCCCATATAACTTTGCCCCCCCTTGACAGAATCACACCAAACTACACAGGATCGATCTGACAGGGCCATATACTTTCGTGAGGATTTGTTCAGGGGAGGCAAAGTTATAAGTCACCCCAAAAAGTGCTCTTCCAATGGGTTGAGCAACTTAACCATAACTACAGGGCCGCTACTGCAGGCCCTGTATCATATATGATTGCACAGAGGCGTTTTCTTTACTGGTTACTTATATTTTTACTTTTCTGTTCCTTAAACGTCATATGTTAAAATCCCTGCAGGGCCTAATCAGCGCTTCATCCTTGCCGTGTAGCATGTTACAGTTCTTAGAAGTAGGCATTTTCAGCCCTGAAGCACTACATTAAACAGTGTGTAACCCTTCATAAAGGCAGGCTTTATCAAGGACGCTGTAACTATGTATGAAAATGCGTGATGAACTAAATGTGGTTGGCACGGTTTCAAATGTGTAGTCATTCTTGCAAAATGCCTAGTTGTAAAGTGGGTTGTATTTGTGCGGTGTGCGGTGCTTGGCTTGGCCCGTAACCATGGGATTCCCTTTCTGTTTTCCACATATATGCTTGAATGTTCATTTTGGAGGGCACTTGAATTTCAGTCACTTTAGAGATGGAACATGGAGGGGTTTGGTTTTGCCCGCCGACAGGGGGAGCAGGTGCGTCCCTGAGATGTTTCTTTGGCATTCTATGTCAGAGCACCACCGCGGGCGGTAGAAATGGGGAGGTCTGGTAGTTTGATAAAAGCGCTCAGTGGGTGTTGTGAGGCAGAGTGGGGTTGAGAGCGGGGAGGATGCCCATTCAGTGTCTCCTGCCTGCGTCTCTGGCAGGTCGGGCCCAGCATTCTGTTTGTAAGTTGGCAAGTTTCCCTGGGAGCCCCAACTTTAGGGGATGTGATTGGTATCACGTATTCCTGGGGAAGGTAGCGTGGCCATAATGACAAAGAGGTGTCAGGGCAGTGCTGGAAACAGAATTTTTTTTTTTGGGGAACTGTCACTTCTTAGAAGGGGCGGGGCTTTGGGAAGGAGGGGGCGGGGCCAAGTGGCTTAGCCCCGACCAGGATGCACAGCACAGTATATCTATATAGAACCCACTTCCGGCGAGTTGCATAAAAGAAAGAGCATTATGGGAACAACATAATGTCCACAGTTTTAAATGTTAAACATGTCTTTTCCATTAAGAAAAGCTTTTAAGCGAATAATGGACTCTTCTGTTTTGAGTGGTCACAATATTAACCCTAATAAAGAGATGTCTATAAAATGCAGGACATATACACCAGTTTGAAGAGCTGCTAAAATGCATGTGTGTCTTCGGCAGTTACTGGATGCAGGCTCCACTACTGCGTGTGCAGCAGGAGCAGCCTGTATTGCAACGAGCAGACTGCTTTCAAAAGACTCGACACGAACGCTCAGTCTTCTGAAAGTGGTCCTCTCTATGAGGCACAGGAATACAGTCGTGTCTAGGACCCCTGGGTGTGAACAGTGATAGAAGCGTAGCAGAAGAGTAGTAGAACTGTGGAAGGAAGGTAGCAACGTGCAACACATTTTTCAAGGGTTGCTGTCATTCTGGTAGACAGCCAATTGAGTTGAAACAGGTTTCAGTTTAGCTGTAACTGATATACGGTGGCAAAATGGAGAAGTGTGCTTTAACTTCACAAAGAACAGCTCCAGAATGGTGAAAATGGTTGCAAAAAGTAGTGGAGCTGTTAACAGTACAAAATAAAAGTAGCGAAACGCCGCACCCGACCGTTCCCGCTCACTTCGACCACTGCTTGTGAAGGATGGGGCGAGGATCCGGCAAGACTTTTTTTTCCGTATCGCCGCTCGGTCTTGTTCAGGCCCATTTCCTGCACTGTGTCAGGGTGTATAGCCTGCCCTCCGACAGGTTGGTTCGCCCACGTGTCAGCCGGGGGAATCAGCTAAAGCCTGTTTCCTGAGCAAGTTGACCGCGTTGCCGACAAGGTCGGTAGGCTCTAAGGTCAGCTGACACTACCTTCTCGGCGTATACATGTGTATGGTGTGAGCAATGGTTTTAGGCTTCCAGAAATGTTATATTTACCATTCCTTAACGGTCGTACCCACAGGGTGGAACAGCTAAAACTCATCCGGATCGGCCTCCTACAGTTTCGTACACAGCCGCTGTTGGTGTTTTACCCTCGTAGGCAACAAAGGAGGGGTTCCAGTTTTATCGTTGTGTGGTGGGCCAGATTATTCCGTTTTTTTTAGCTCCAGTTGGTATTGCCCTCTTAAAACATATAACACAGATTTTAGTAGGGTCACAGTGGTTGCGCGTCACGTGCGTATCTCTGGTGGGTTTCATCCCATGCTCTCATCTTGTCATAAATTACATTGCTATTTTCTAGCCCGTTGGTGGGGGTTGTGCTACGAGAGAGTACCTTTCAAACTTAGAGCCCGTAGCAAGCGGTTATCCCCTCACTCCACTATTCTTCCTAGTAAAAGGGAACCACGTTCAGGGTTCTCTTCTAATTCAGGTGTTGTGCCTCCCTCGGGATGTTTATTTTTTTTTTTCAAGCGGGTTTTTAGCCGCCGTTTCCAGGCAACTAATATACATTTTTTGGGACAGCTGCTCTGTGATTCTTTACCTCGGTAAGCAATTTTGGAAAGGGATCAAACGGAAAGTTAAGCATTGTGTTCCCTTTCCTTGTGTGTATATGTGTCAGTGGGCCTCATTACGATCCAGGCGGTAAGTTACCGCCTGGGTCCTAATGAGGCCCAGTGTGTGTTTGACTTTCGATGTGGTAGTCTGCAGCTACCCAGGGAGTGTACCACAGGAACTAAATTAACTAGACAAGGCACTTTATACGGCACCTGCAGGCTCCCACATGACATGGTGAGTTCTGCCATCTGTCCCTTCCAGTTGCCTTCGCATTTGTGATTAGGCATTACCTGTAAAATACGAACACTCCTATGGTGGAGGCTCACATGGTGGAGGCTCACGTGCGTAAAAACAAAAACAAATGTGGTTTTACAAGTTATGTCCCTGTGATGTACACAGAGAGTGTTGTGTGAACAAAAGAGAAATGGAAATATTATTTACAGAAGAAAAACACCCAGAAGGTGTTACAGTGCCATTGTATTATGACAATAAGCACATGTTTGTGTCCCCAGTTTATGTAAAGTTTGATAGGGTTTAGAACAGTGCGATGCTACCATGATGCCTGAAAATGTATTTCATGCCTTCATTGAATGGGGCGGTGTGCAGGGGCAGCTCGTCCATAATGAGTGAGGGGTCGTCGACCCACCGGGTCTTGCCTCCCTCTCGCCCATTATGGAGGAGCCAGCCCTCAGACATTTATTTCAACTGAGGGAGCGCTCTGAACTGTCAGAGGGAAACATTGTTTCCCTTTGACAGTTACAGTTCCCCAGCCATGCAAGCTCACGCTGCCATCCAGGCCTGGTACACTTCCGATGATCTTTTCCTCAATGCCAGCAAAACGGAGATCCTTCCCATTGGGGCCCCTGCTCCCGACTTCTTGCCTTCACTCTGATCTTCTCCATGGGATCTCCCCTGCTCCTTCTTCTGAAGCCAGAAACCTTGGAATTATCTTCGACTCCTCTTTCTCCTTTCTCACTCAGGACATTGCCAAGAAGTCCCACTTTCAGCTCATCCTTCTCAAATGAATTCTACCTTTTCTCATATTCCCCCAGAAGCTCAATGTTACTTGAGCAGTGGTTTTCTCTATGATTGACTGTTGCAAAAGCCTCCTTCGGAATCTACCTTCTTCCAGTTTGCGACCCCTCTAGCTAATCCAGAATAGAGCAGCAATACTTATCCTTGGTCTCAATCATAGGGACTGCATCTTTCCTACCATTTAAAGTCTTCACTGGCTCCTGGTTGCTCCAGAGATTAAATTTGAATCCCTCTGTATCATCCACAAGTCTGTCTGGGGCTCGGGACCACACTATCTGCAACTCTCTCATACTAAATATTGCCCCTCTAGACCTTTGCGCTCCTCTGGCACCAACTCTTTGTGTGTAAAGTGTTACGCTAAACAGCGGGCAGGAGGTTGATCACTTTCCTCAGCTGGCTCCCTTCTTTGGAACAGCCTTCCCCTCCCTCGTCATCTTGAGCAGAACTTTCTTAAATTCCGGAAGCTTCTCAAGACTTTCCTCTTTACCACCTCCTTCACCCCAACTCTACCCTGCCAATCTCACAGTTGCTTGTTTGATGTCCAGGCCCTTTATGCATCCTCGGTGCCCTAACCTCCCACACCAAATCACCCCCAGCTTCTGTCTATCTTCAGCACTTGCCTAGGCCCACCCTCTATCCTGGATGCTCGCACTTACCATACATTGCACTTCACCAGTTGCTCACCCACGAGCACCACAGCACTTAACCCCATTCCCTCTCCCTTCTGCACGTGCACGTTCAGAACACTCCCAAGGCAGTGTAGGTTCATCCTCCCCCACTGTATTTCATATTTTTTATGCATTCATGTATTTTAATGTTTCTCATTCCCATGTCCAATCCCTTTTGACTGTGGGCACATTGAAACAGAATTTACTTGCTGTACAAGCACCTAACAAGCGAACAATACATACATAAATAAAGAAATGAGCTTTGCAGGGCTGGGGGCATTTTGCTTCTCCAGCCTTGCATGGTTCATTGGAAATGCTGGCTGGGGAACTGCATCTCTGTATGTGTAAGGAGGCACTCCTGTGCCACCTCGCACATACAGACAGAGCAGGCTGGAGTGGGGTGTCTCATTATCCACGCTCAGGCCCCTGCACACATGTGCAGAAACCAGGAAGCTTCCTGATTCCTGGTCATGCTAGCTTGGCTGGAGTGCTGAAGAGGAAAGACTCGAGGCAGAAGGTAAGTTTGTTTATGTTCATGAATTTTTAAATTTAAATTATGTGTATGGATGCATGCATGCTTGTGTTGTTAGGTGAATGTTTGATGATGGACGTTGGTGTGAATGAGAGGATGCTTGCTCTGTGCATGTTGTGTAAATGTGTGTGTTTGTATGTTAATTTATTATTTAAATATGTATATGGTTGTGTGTATGCTTGTGTCATGAGTGAGTGCATGATGAATGCTTGCGTGAATGAAAGAGAGAGTGCTTGCTGTGTGTATGTTGTGTAAGTGTGTGTGTGTGTTTGTGCTGGTCCGAGCTGATTCTGGTAAGTGGGCGGAGGAGCTTTGTACTACAAAGGCATTTTAAAATTGCCTTTGTTGCACAATCCCCCTACCTATCGGCCAAAAAGAGCTCTCCTTCAGAGGTGCTGTGGGGGCCGGGGGACAGTGATGGTATTTTTATACTGAACATCTATGATAGATGTCTACTAGAAAATACCATACCTGCTCTCCTGGGGCCCCCAGCACCTTGCAAACACACATAATCACTTTGATTTTGTGCCTGTGTTTGGTGCTATGGGGCCCAGGGGACAGTGATGGCATTGTTGTACTAGACGTCTATCATAGATGTCTAGTGAAAAATACCACGCCTGCCCACTGGGCACCCCAGCGCCTTGCATACACACACATGATCACTTTGATTGTGTGCATGTGTTTGGCGCCATGGGACCCAGTGGACAGGCATAGTATTTCTTTACTGACATCTATGATAGGTGGCCAGTAAAAAATACTATGCCTGCCCCTTGAACCCACATTGCCCGGCATACACACATAATCACATTGATTGTGTGCGTGTGTGAGGAGCTCAGGACCCAGGGGACAGGTGTGTCATTTCTTTACTGGGCATCTATCGATGATAGATGTACAATAAAAAATACCATGCCTGACCCCTGTTCCCCCAGTGCCTCGCATACACACAATCACATTCATCATGTATGTGTGAGGCACTGGGGCCCAGGGGGCAGGCATTTCATTTTTGACTGGGTATACCAGGTAAAGAATGCCAACCCAGCCCGCTGCGTTTCCCATTGCCTCACATGCAATGGCAACCCTGACGCCTAAGTGCCCCCAGCGCCTCACATGTACACATCATTGATTATCTGTGCATATGAGGCCTCGAGGGCAATGAGGGAAGGGATGCCATTTATTAGTAAAAATTATCATGACTGTGCCCACGAACACCTTGTATGCATGCAATTAATGTGTACCTTTGAGTCACTCAGGGCCTAGGGGGCGGGCATGGCAGTTTTTACTGGGCATCTACGCCCAGTAAAAAATACCATGGCTGTACCCTGGGACCCCAGGTCCTGACATGCATCTTCCTCCTCTGCCCCCCAGCTCCTCAATATCACACATAATCACAATCATCATTAATGTTATTATGTCTGAGAGCAAGGCACTATTATGGAGCAGGTATGGAATTATTTACTGGCCATGGTGGATAAAGTAAGCATGATAAGTCTTATTATGTAGCTAAATTGGCATTTTAATGCAGCCAGTCTAGCCATTTCGTATTGTGGTATGACATTTTATGTTGGGCATTTTTGATAAAGCAAGTATGATCAGTGGTATTTTTTCTGTGGCATGATATTTTATATTGGGCATCTTTGATAAAGCAAGCATGATAAGTGTTATTATGTAGACAGACTGGCATCTGAATGCAGCCAGTCTAGCCATTTCTTATTGTGGTATGGCATTTTGTATTGGGCATCTTTGGCAAAGCAAACATGATAAGTGTTATTACAAAGCAAATCTGTCATTGTTTTATGCAACCAGTCTAGCCATTTCTTACTGAGTCGAGCCATTTTGTATTGCATATTTTAGATAAAGCAAGCAGGATCAGTGGTATTATTTTTACTGTGGCGTGACATTTTGTATTGGGTATCTTTGATAAAACAAACATAAGTGTTATTATGTAGCTAGACTGACATTGCAATATAGCCAGCCTATTCACTTCTTATGGTGGTATGATATTTTCTATGGGGCATCTTTGGTAAAGCAAGCATGTCTAGTGTTATTATGAAGCATGACTGGCACTTTTATGCAACCAGTCTAGCCATTTCTAATTGCGGTATTACATTTTGTATTGGGCATCTTTAATAAAGTAAGCATTTAAAAAAAAAATGTATAACTTGGTTCAATTGATTTACAATTTTTACAATACAGCAACCAGCGGGGAACGTCCCCCGCTCCATTCTCAAATGCTTAAAAAAAAGAAAAAACATATTAAACCATGTTGAGTTTGCTTTACATCCTGTACCTTTGCGTGCCTCTATTGTCTTTATTCGTTTGGAGCTTTTGTGCTCTCCTCTTTTCCTGCCGACTTGTTTTCTCTTTTTCTTATTTCCTTTCACAGGCCAATGTTTTGAAAAAACGATGCCACTGCGATCCCCAGCAATGTTTTCTCTCCGCTCATCAAACAAATCCACCAGTCTTCTTCCTCATAAACCTGTAGGGCAGAGACATGTTGGCCAAAATAAGTATTTCTAGGTTTGTTAGTGCTCAAACAGGATAGTAGCAAGTGTCTCACTGTTTCCACCTGGTCTGTTTTTTCACAGTCTCAGCATTTAGTTGAGGTTGACATGCCTCTAATTCCTAGAATCTCGTTGGTCGCCAGAAGGTTCAGACAAGCCCTCAAAAAGATGTTCGGAAGGGATCTGTTGACACATTTTTTCATATATTCTGGGAGCTGGTTTAGCCTTTTTGTGTTTGTCGGAAGGCTAGTAGCCAATTTGTTTATGGACGCTGTTTCAAATCTCTGTATGTGTAAGGAGGCACTCCTGTGCCACCTCGCACATACAGACAGAGCAGGCTGGAGTGGGGTGTCTCATTATCCACGCTCAGGCCCCTGCACACATGTGCAGAAACCAGGAAGCTTCCTGATTCCTGTTCATGCTAGCTTGGCTGGAGTGCTGAAGAGGAAAGACTCGAGGCAGAAGGTAAGTTTGTTTATGTTCATGAATTTTTAAATTTAAATTATGTGTATGGATGCATGCATGCTTGTGTTGTTAGGTGAATGTTTGATGATGGACGTTGGTGTGAATGAGAGGATGCTTGCTCTGTGCATGTTGTGTAAATGTGTGTGTTTGTATGTTAATTTATTATTTAAATATGTATATGGTTGTGTGTATGCTTGTGTCATGAGTGAGTGCATGATGAATGCTTGCGTGAATGAAAGAGAGAGTGCTTGCTGTGTGTATGTTGTGTAAGTGTGTGTGTGTGTTTGTGCTGGTCCGAGCTGATTCTGGTAAGTGGGCGGAGGAGCTTTGTACTACAAAGGCATTTTAAAATTGCCTTTGTTGCACAATCCCCCTACCTATCGGCCAAATCGGCCAAAAAGAGATCTCCTTCAGAGGTGCTGTGGGGGCCGGGGGACAGTGATGGTATTTTTATACTGAACATCTATGATAGATGTCTACTAGAAAATACCATACCTGCCCTCCTGGGGCCCCCAGCACCTTGCAAACACACATAATCACTTTGATTTTGTGCCTGTGTTTGGTGCTGTGGGGCCCAGGGGACAGGGATGGCATTGTTGTACTGGACGTCTATCATAGATGTCTAGTGAAAAATACCACGCCTGCCCACTGGGCACCCCAGCGCCTTGCATACACACACATGATCACTTTGATTGTGTGCATGTGTTTGGCGCCATGGGACCCAGTGGACAGGCATAGTATTTCTTTACTGACATCTATGATAGGTGGCCAGTAAAAAATACTATGCCTGCCCCTTGAACCCACATTGCCCGGCATACACACATAACCACATTGATTGTGGGCGTGTGTGAGGAGCTCAGGACCCAGGGGACAGGTGTGTCATTTCTTTACTGGGCATCTATCGATGATAGATGTACAATAAAAAATACCATGCCTGACCCCTGTTCCCCCAGTGCCTCGCATACACACAATCACATTCATCATGTATGTGTGAGGCACTGGGGCCCAGGGGGCAGGCATTTCATTTTTGACTGGGTATACCAGGTAAAGAATGCCAACCCAGCCCGCTGCGTTTCCCATTGCCTCACATGCAATGGCAACCCTGACGCCTAAGTCCCCCCAGCGCCTCACATGTACACATCATTGATTATCTGTGCATATGAGGCCTCGAGGGCAATGAGGGAAGGGATGCCATTTATTAGTAAAAATGATCATGACTGTGCCCACGAACACCTTGTATGCATGCAATTAATGTGTACCTTTGAGTCACTCAGGGCCTAGGGGGCGGGCATGGCAGTTTTTACTGGGCATTTATGCCCAGTAAAAAATACCATGGCTGTACCCTGGGACCCCAGGTCCTGACATGCATCTTCCTCCTCTGCCCCCCAGCTCCTCAATATCACACATAATCACAATCATCATTAATGTTATTATGTCTGAGAGCAAGGCACTATTATGGAGCAGGTATGGAATTATTTACTGGCCATGGTGGATAAAGTAAGCATGATAAGTCTTATTATGTAGCTAAATTGGCATTTTAATGCAGCCAGTCTAGCCATTTCGTATTGTGGTATGACGTTTTATGTTGGGCATTTTTGATAAAGCAAGTATGATCAGTGGTATTTTTTCTGTGGCATGATATTTTATATTGGGCATCTTTGATAAAGCAAGCATGATAAGTGTTATTATGTAGACAGACTGGCATCTGAATGCAGCCAGTCTAGCCATTTCTTATTGTGGTATGGCATTTTGTATTGGGCATCTTTGGCAAAGCAAACATGATAAGTGTTATTACAAAGCAAATCTGTCATTGTTTTATGCAACCAGTCTAGCCATTTCTTACTGAGTCGTGCCATTTTGTATTGCGTATTTTAGATAAAGCAAGCAGGATCAGTGGTATTATTTTTACTGTGGCGTGACATTTTGTATTGGGTATGTTTGATAAAACAAACATAAGTGTTATTATGTAGCTAGACTGACATTGCAATATAGCCAGCCTAGTCACTTCTTATGGTGGTATGATATTTTCTATGGGGCATCTTTGGTAAAGCAAGCATGTCTAGTGTTATTATGAAGCATGACTGGCACTTTTATGCAACCAGTCTAGCCATTTCTAATTGCGGTATTACATTTTGTATTGGGCATCTTTAATAAAGTAAGCATTTAAAAAAAAAATGTATTACTTGGTTCAATTGATTTACAATTTTTACAATACAGCAACCAGCGGGGAACGTCCCCCGCTCCATTCTCAAATGCTTAAAAAAAAGAAAAGAAAAAGAAAAAACATATTAAACCATGTTGAGTTTGCTTTACATCCTCTACCTTTGCGTGCCTCTATTGTCTTTATTCGTTTGGAGCTTTTGTGCTCTCCTCTTTTCCTGCCGACTTGTTTTCTCTTTTTCTTATTTCCTTTCACAGGCCAATGTTTTGAAAAAACGATGCCACTGCGATCCCCAGCAATGTTTTCTCTCCGCTCATCAAACAAATCCACCAGTCTTCTTCCTCATAAACCTGTAGGGCAGAGACATGTTGGCCAAAATAAGTATTTCTAGGTTTGTTAGTGCTCAAACAGGATAGTAGCAAGTGTCTCACTGTTTCCACCTGGTCCGTTTTTTCACAGTCTCAGCATTTAGTTGAGGTCGACATGCCTCTAATTCCTAGAATCTCGTTGGTCGCCAGAAGGTTCAGACAAGCCCTCAAAAAGATGTTCGGAAGGGATCTGTTGGCACATTTTTTCATATATTCTGGGAGCTGGTTTAGCCTTTTTGTGTTTGTCGGAAGGCTAGTAGCCAATTTGTTTATGGACGCTGTTTCAAGTGTCTGTATCTTCTTAACTTTAGTTGGATTTTGCCTGAGCACTTCTTCCATGCTGCCCATCGCTTCAAGGATGCCTTTATTTCTGCTTGACCAGTTTTTCAGCATTCTAAAGCAAGCATTTATTTATTACATTTGCATAGCACACACACACCCTCAGGCATTCGGCGCCTGTGGAAACCAATTACATGTGGCTTGTGGGCAAGGAGCATACAGTATAGGTAAGTTCAGTCATAGCCATCATAGGTGTTTACATAGCTGAGAGATAGGGTTCCGTTGCATATTGGGGCTGCAGAGGCATTACCTAGTTTCAGCGGTGGCGCAGTAGGTTTAGGCAAACAACTGGGTTTTGAGGGCTCTGCCTTCTGGGAGTTCCCAGAGAGTAAAGTCTGGATGGTGTCTAGTATCAATGTCAGGGGCTCGGTAACAATCCGTGCCATTTTTCTTCCAATGAACACATTCATGAAAACAGGTTTGAGAGGCTCCATACCACGAAGCTTAATTTTATAAGGAAGTGCTGGAACAGGAAAACAATGTTTTTTTTCTTCTTCCAAAACAGCATTTCTGTCACAAAAGAGGTGCCCAGCTCCTTCACAGAGGACTTCTTGTTGCCGTTAGCCGAGCCTTTCAGCAGCACCCACTCCTACCCTCACACTTCAAGGTATCTGAGAAGTAAGACCACCGAGCGTTCTGCTCCCTAAGACCCCTTTGTGCAGACACTGCCCCAGGGCATCAATGGCGGATCAAACGGAGCCAGCAGGGAGAAAGTGCCCTTCAGAGGGGGGGCCTCGGCTGGGGATGAACACAGTACGCCTGCTTTCAACATCTGAGAGGCGCAGATGCAAGCAGCAAGTAGGCAAACTCGCATGAGCAATGGGATGCCGGGCTATTAGGAAAAGGGTCTAACACATTCCAGGATCTGCTCCTTATAGACTGCTAGCGCCTAGAAGCTCTGGAGATTAATGTTCTGTAACAAGGCTTGCCAATTAAATGTCATGTGATATAACTGGCGCCCCCATCTGCTTCATAATGCCCTAGTCCACACACGTTCTGGGCAGACTGTAAACTGATGCTATGCAATAAAAACAGGTGTATGCTTTTTCCTATCCGATTCCAAGCGCTTTAAGGGGCCGACATCACGAGGCAGAATGTTGAGTGCCTTTTGTTTATGTCATCACTACTCTGAGATTTATTGAATACTGTAATAAACTACTTGGCCGTGGCAATCAGCAGTCTACTAGCTGAGCCAATCTGGCAAATGCTAGGCATGGCAGAAGCACGCTTTACAGATATAAGCATACTTCATAAAATGGCAGTGTCGGTAGATCTTAATTGGGGATCTGAGGTTGTACACGAACAGGGGATGCTTCAAATGGACATCAAGAATGTACCTACCCCCCCAATTAAGCATTTCTTCCACTTGCCAGGTTTCTCAAATAAATCTTGGTGTTGTTTAATTGCGTGTATCTGAAAGTTAGGCATTTGTTCCCACTTGCTAGGTGTCTCAAATCTGGGTGTTGTTTAATGGCTGCTGTATCTCAAATGTAGGCGTTTTTTCCCACTTGCCGGGTGTCTCAAGTCTGGGTGTTGTTTAATTGCTGCTGTGTCTCAGATTTGTGTTTTTTTCCCGCTTGTCTGGTGTCTCAGGTCTAGGTGTCCTTTCCTTGCCTGCTTTGATCCATTTCTGGGGGGTCTCTCCAATCACTGTTTCTTGAATTATGGGTGCCTTCCCTCTAGCTCTGTGATCCAGTTCTGAGTTCCCCCACACCACTGCTGGGTTCAGTTCTGGGCTCTTTCTAGCATTACAGCTTTGCTCTGAGTCAAAGTGCTCCAGAACTAGGTCTCCCACCAGTGTACGGCCCAATGTTAGGTGGTCCACCATCACCGCTTTGCTTTGAATCAAGGGATTATAGGGGGTATCTAGCAGAAAAGTAGAATGTTAGCCGTAAACTGCCGGCAAACTAATAGTCCGAGGAGTGCAGACGTAGATAGCCCAAAGGGTAAGGCGACCAAAGCACGCATTCAGAAACCACCTCCCAGCCATTCCCCATTAGGACTTTTCCCTCAACCCAATCTGCAAGCCAACTAACCCTAACTGAGTCGCATGCAATCCCCCCCCCGACTATAACCACAGACAACAGAAACCATCAAAATAAACACATCTAAAAGGGGAAACTAAAACAAACAAAAAAAGACAACAACAAGCCCAACAAAAACTCGGAAAAGTGTTGGAGGTGGGCAAGGGCCCCTACGACCTCAAACACAATAACAAACTCCTAAAAACTAGAAGACTTAAAGAGAACAGAATATGCCACGCCACAGAACAGGACAATGCAAGAGAAAACTAAGATAAATGAAATTGAACCACACCAGGCTAACGCACCACCAAATACCAACACAGCAACGGAGCACAGATCCACAAGTGTGACAGGAAAAAGAACAAACTCAAAAACAAGAAAAAAATAACTATGCCTAACACCATACCTCACTACGGACCACTTGCCAGAGTAGTATATGACCACCTGAAATGTTAGACACACCAGCAGGATACCAGGACTGCACAAGGAAATAGAAGAATCATGCAAAAGGAGAACGATGAGAAACAACATCTTCACTCCAATCATCACCAAATCCCAAGGGGACCTACTGTCATGACCCGGCGAAATTGCCCCTTCTTGCCCATTCCATATGAAGCAAGAAGTTTTTCACAGCCAGTGGAAGCAATTGACGGGAGACCTCTTTCCTCAGGACCCATAAGTCTGCAAACAAGGGAGATCCATCTTTCCATAAATCATCATCAAGAAAGGATTGTGTTTGGGCATGCCCTGGTTACAGAGGCACAATCCATATATTAACTGGACGGCCGGATCCTTATTCCTGGGCTCGGAGTTCTGTATGAACCATTGTTTAAACCTGGATACCTCAGTCACAGCTCCTATAAGTCTACCAAGGCGTCCAGAGACACCACTCATGGTTTCCAATATTGTACAAGTTCCAGAGATCTATCAAGGGTATGCTGATGTGTTCTCTACTGCCATTGTTCAAGCCTTACCTTCACATAGACCCGAAGACTGTGCCATAGATACTGAACCCTCAGCAGTGATTCCTTTTGGCAGGATGTTTATCCTTTCAGAACCCGAAAAGAGAGCCCTCCAGGAATACCTAGACACTAATCTTGAGAACGGCACCATAAGACCTTCAAAATCACCAGCTGGTGCTTCATTGTTCTTTGTTCCGAAAAAGGATACTAAAGAGCTCAGACCTTGCCTGGACTATCAGGGCCTAAATCAATACACCCTGAAAGACAGATACCCTCTACCCCTGATCTCGGATATCCTTGAAGCTGTGAGAGGTGCAGTGATATTCAAGAAACTGGATCTCCGAGGTGCTTACCATTTGATCCGTATCCGAGAAGGAGACGAATGGAAAACAGCCTTTAGAACACCCATTGGTCAGTTTGAATACCTAGTCATGCCCTTTGGTCTGACCAATGCTCCCGCAGTCTTCCAGCGTTTTATGGATAGGGTGTTCTCTGACATGTTATTTCTCAATGTTATCGTCTACTTGGATGACATATTGATCTTCTCCAAGGACTCCTTGAAACATGAAGAACATGTAAAAGCAGTACTTCAACGTCTCAGTGAAAATCAACTCTTAGCCAAACCAGAAAAATGTTTGTTTCATGTCACATCAGTTCACTATCTGGGATTTGTCCTCAGTTCAGAAGGAATTAGTATGGACCCTTCAAAGGTGAAGGCCATACTGGCTTGGCCCACCCCAACATCTGTTAAGCAAATACAATCCTTCCTGGGGCTTTCCAACTTCTACCGGAAATGTATTCCCACCTTTTCCGAGATTGTTCAACCCATTGTTAATCTCCTGAAGAAAGACGTTCCATTTAACTGGTCTATAGCACAAGACAAGGCATTCCAACGCTTGAAAGAAGAATTCACCCAGGCCCCCATACTGGCCCAACCTGACATAAATCGTCCTTTTCTAGTGGAAACTGATGCCTCCAATTACGCCATAGGAGCAGTTTTAAAACAAGAATCCGATGATAAGTTGGAACATCCCATTGCTTATCTCTCTCGGACCCTGACCACCAGCGAGACTCACTACTCAGTTCTGGAGAAGGAGTTATTGGCTATTCGTCATGCCTTCACTGAATGGAGACATTTACTCCTGGGTGCTAAATATCCAGTTCAAGTCCGTACTGATCCCCGAAATCTTCAGGTCCTACAATCCATGGAGTGCAGGAATAGTAGACAAGCTCGATGGGCCTACTTCTTTGCTCAATATCAATTTCAAATTTCACATGTTCCTGGCTCGCAAAACTTGATTGCCGATGCCCTTTCTCGTCGTCCCGACTATGTTCCCTTGGAGGATAAGATCTATCCAAAAATGTTTCCACCCACAATCTTTGTAGCTCAAGCGATCAATCTCCTGGAAGAAATCAGAGCACAAACTCAATTATCTGAACTCTGGAAGGACATATCGAAGAAGAATCCCTGGCGTCTGACAATCAAGGAAGGATATTTATTCAAGAACAATTCAGTGGTCATTCCGACAAAAGAACTTCAACAGAAGGTAATGAATCTATGCCATGATACTCTTCACTCCGGCCATCGAGGAGTAAGCAACACCTTCCGTCTTATACAAAGACAATTCTGGTGGCCAGGGATGAAGTCCAGTGTAGTTCAATACATCAAGACATGTGCTATTTGTAGTCAGAACAAGTACGATAATCAGAGGCCGGCGGGTCTGCTTCTACAACCTACGTTGCCAACCCGACCCTAGGAAGTTATTGCCACTGACTTTATTGTGGAATTACCACCTTCCCGAGGATATACAACCATTATGGTAACCATTGACTTGTTCACTCATCTAGCTCATTTTACACCATTGTATAAACTACCATCTTCCTCAGAACTTGCTGGAATTTTCCTGGAACATATTTTTCGTCTTCATGGCCTTCCTTCCAAGATTATTTCGGATCGGGGACCCCAGTATATTTCACAATTCTGGAAACATCTCTGTTGTGTTCTAGGAATCCAACGTGCCCTTTCTTCAGGCTATCATCCACAAACCAATGGGGCAACAGAACGAGAAAATCAAACCCTGGAACAATATCTTTGTTGTTTTGCCACCAAGGTTCAAGACGATTGGTCTCTCCTTATACCCTTAGCCGAATTCTCCTACAATAACTCAGATCATTCAGCTCTCAAGATCAGCCCTTTCTATTGCAGTCAAGGTTATCACCCGTCTGTTTTACCATCAGTTCTTCCCGAATCTACTCCGGTACCTACCCTTGACTCTTGGATTCAGACGCTGATCGACTTACAAAAAGAGGCAAAGGATCAGTTAGAACAGGCCCAGACTCGAACCAAAAGATATGCGGACTCTAAGAGAAGACCATCACCTTCCTATTCAGTTGGCGATGAAGTCTGGTTAGCCTCGAAAATGTTACCTCGACATCTACGACCAAACAAATTAGCTCCTCGCTATTATGGTCCATTTTCTATAAAGGAGGTCATCAATCCTGTCTCCTTCCGACTTAAGCTTACGGATTCCTGGAAAAGGATACATCCAGTCTTCCATACTTCCATGTTGAAACCCTACGTTAGTTCTACTCGAAAACCCTTCAAACCCACACCTGTGGTTGTGGATGACCAGTTGGAATATGAGGTGTCCAGGATATGTGATTCCAGGTATAGGAGGGGTCGACTACAATATCTGGTCGAGTGGAAAGGCTACCCCCTAGTGAGAGAACATGGGAACCAGTTTCTAATTTAAAGACCCCTCGTTTGCTCAGAAGATTCCATCTTATTCACCCAGGCAAGCCTGGAGGAACCAGTCTTCGGAGGGGGCATGCTGTCATGACCCGGCGAAATTGCCCCTTCTGGACCTCATGGTCATTGTCACGAAGGGCTTGTACTCCTTCTTCCTCCCAACATGGCCGTACCAAGCTCCGTGCTACGCACTAGCTTTCACGTCGTGGCACGTACTATAAATTGGTCACGCCCCTGCGGGTCCGCGCGTCTCAACGCTATCTTCGGTAGTGACCCGACGTGTGCTTACTCTCTACATTGATTTCCTTGATCCTCTTGCTTCCTTCCTTGCCTTATCCTGTTCCCGGATTTCCCCCCCTACTTACTCGTTCTACGCTAATCCTGGATACCCTGGAACCACAAACTTCCCGGAACTCTGAACGCGTCCTGCAACCTGACGAGGCTCGGGCGAGCCTATTCAAGACCCGAACCATCCACAGGAAGAGTCCTGCGGCTGAACAAGGGAGAAACCGATCACAGGTGAGACTGGGAGAGATTTACGACACCTACAGCAATGGCAACTAAATACAGAAGAGGAGCCAGAAGAAGTTATGGATCCAATACGAAAACTATCCAATCTACTCAATGATGAAACAGACCCAACAGAACACATCCTACATCAAGGGAATGATGAGGAAACTCCCCATCAAGACCACACAAAGATGAAAGCAAGAACCCAACAGGACATATAAAAAATAAAATACACTGCAACCTAATCAATGTGAGATTGATGTCCAAACACGCTACAGAGATCTGCGATCTACTCTACGACGGTGCGATTGACATCCTATTCATCACATAAACCTGGCTAGATGACAGCTACAAAGTCACACTACACAGCTGTCTACCAAACAACTTCAAATGCTTACAGATAAACAGAAATGGAAAACGAGTAGGAGGACTTGCAGTAGCCTACAAAGAACACCTGAAAATAAAAACAGCAGAGCCGCTGAGCATCCCAAACTGCGAATCCTTCGTCGTTCACGTAACATCGGATCCACAAACAAATCTCACATTCATACTCATCTATAGACAACCAATTTACAACACAAAGTTCATAGACACCATCATAGAAGCCATTAAACACGATCTCCTGATCATACTCAGGGACTTCAACATATGGTTCAAGAAGAGAACGCAAACTCGCAGAAATCACTAACTACGCAGCTTGTGACAATGAGACTACGACAGATGGTGAAAGAAGTGACGCATACGGCAGGACACACTCTTGAGGCAATCCTCGCCAATAAAAAACTGATCTCGACTGAGCCACCAATACAAATACTACAGAGCAACCACCTCATTATACCATTTGTGATCCAGCTACCATCAAAAACACCCAAACATCCCCAAAATGTCCCCCGATCTGGAAAAGAAACTGGAATACTGCTTAAAGCAGTGACATAGAAGAACAAACAGAATACACAAAATCATCAATCGCATCCTTGGATGAAACTGATTTAGATGAAAAAGCAGACCTAATCCAACTGTCTCAAGTCTCGGTGTTGTTTAATTGCTGCTGTGTCTCAGATTCTTTTTTTTCCACTTGCCAGGTGTCTCAGGTCTGGGTGTTCTTCCTTTGGTGCTTTGATCTATTTCTGGGGGTCTCTCCAATCACTGCTTCTCGAATTTCGGGTGTCTCCCCTGGAATCACCGAAACAATTTACAGCATCTCACTGGAAAACAAAAACCCTCATCCCATCACGATAGAAAGCAGTGACAAAATGCTTCATGCCCCACCTCAAAATAAAAAAAAAACAGAAACTAGAACAAGAATAGAGGAAAAATTGTGACCAAGCCAAAACAATAATCTATCGAAAACAAATCCGAGCATACACAAAGGAAACTCTTAAAGCCAACAAGAAATACTACGACGACCGGATCACCAAAGCCACCAACACTGAGAAAGAACTATTCAACATCATAAATGAGATGAGATATCCCCCTTGATGCAATAACACATTAGTACCTTCACATAAATTATGTGATGATCTTGCAGATAATTTTTAGAATAAAGTCACTGACACACACCGGATCATACAAAGCAGATCAACCAAACTGTACACCATCCTCTACCTATCTCAGGAACAGAGAACCGGCTGAACCGTTTTGCCAAAATGCCAAGAGAAAAACTTCTCAGTCTGGTAAGAAAAAGCAACAAGGTAGTCTCCACATTGGACCCCTGCCCACCTGACATCTATAAATCCATCCTTACACAGGGTACACTATCGGAATGCTACCTAAGCCTCTTCAACCTATTGCTCTCAATGGGGAAAGAACTGCAAGCGTACAAATCTGCATACATCAAACCACTCCTCAAGGTTGCAGTGGGCCATGTGGAAGATCTCTCAAACTCCAGACCGCTCTCAAACATTCCCTCACCAGCCAAACTATTATAGAAACCTATGTCTACGAACTGGAACACGTAGTAAATCACCAACAATTGGCTTCAGACGCATGAGAGGGACAGAGACAGCACTTCTCTCGATATGAGATGCCCTATAGACCATGTCTCGGGAGGATAGCTCAGCGGAAACATGCTCACCTTGGAAGCAAGCCGACATGGAGCAACACAGGTTCGAACCCCAGGTTCAAGATTAGAAACCTCTCAGTATTAAGCGCATTATAAATAACCAATCATATCATATCATAAACTCCAACACAAACTCAGCACTGATACCACTCAATCTCTCACAGGTTTCAACACAGTCAGCCATAACATCCTCATCACCGACAAAGTGCTGCTCTGGATTAAATCCTTTTTGTCTGAAAGAACAGAAACAGTATGGATAAAACCATTCAAACCTGCACTGCGGAACACCACATGTGGAGTACCACAAGGATCCTCGTTATCCCTGCTCCTCTTCAACATCTATATGATGCCACTAATCAACCTCATCAAAAGACACAACTTCACTTGCTATAACAGATCCCCTTCCACACCAGAGGAGCAGGAGCTCCCGGACCCTGCAGGAGCAGTGGTCCCCCTTGTTGGAGTCAACCTGAATTGCCCTCGAATTCCGGTAAGCACCTCTCCCCGAGCAAGAATCGTTTTTCACTGCTGCTAATTGCACCTACCGATTTGCCAGGCTGCAAGAATACCCACACAGCCTGCATGCTGTAATATTGATGCCAATAGCTGCTTGATTGCCACTGCCACCATTAGCTACCATGAGGTTTTTGCACCTCCAAGATGGCCGCCCGCCATACCTCGACGAGCCCCAGTGCCTAACTGGGCATAGCGGACTGTTCTAAGCTCTGATTGGCCATTGAGCCTTCTTCTAGAGCCTATCGCCAGCTGGTAGGCGAAGCCGGCCCACTCCCATCAAGGCCCAGGACAATAAGGCCAATTCCTGTCTTCGCCTGTCCTTAGCCTTCCTCACCGTTCGCCCAGACCCCCTGCCGGATTCCTGACCCATTACAACGGTAAACTCAGCCTCGCTCAGGGGGCCCGTGAGTAAACGAACTGCAAATGACTTTTGATAAGACTATGTCGCCGTAAATTTCATATTGCCATTATTGTGCACCCGCGCCTCACTGCACGCTGTATCTGTGCTTGATGATCCACCCTACTGTAATTGCCCGCTCTGTTAACTGTTGATTACATTGGCGACATAGAAGCATGTGACTTTGTTTGTTCTTGCGACTCCCCTGCTCGCCCAGCACTCACGGCACCCATGCTCCACTTTATCTACTTGACTGCATTCTGTAGATTAATCCACTAAGCGCCAGTAACTGCCTGAACCGTCTCCATGCGCTATGCTTAATTACTGCAATACTTTGCCATCATTGCCTATATGCTCGCTGCCTGCATGCTTAGCCGCAATCACACTCTCTACCAATTTACATCTAACATAACTCATGTGCCGTTCTATGTATTGGTAGCCAACTGTTGTCACCTGATGTTACATATTACATACGGCCACGTTCCTGTCACCTCTTGTATTTAAATGAATTAAGGTTAGCCATCACACCTGCTAGTCTTCCTAACCTGAACTACGTGTTCTCAATTGAACTTATGTACTGCCTGTGCCACTAGCCTTGCATTCAGATATAGTACTCACTACACACTCTGAGTCCTCCATCCCTGCCCACTGGCTCAGCTTACTTCCACTATGTATTGGTGCCTGACCACACTCCTCCACCTAATGTACATTTACACTAGACGTTGGACAGGCCAGCCCTACCTATATACTAACCAACACACACACACTAGCACACCTAGTTAGCTATTACCCACACCTTGTGGACTACTACTATGGACACTGCCAACCCCTACTTGGATGATCCGGCACTCTGGATACGCCACTTTGCTACCAGACCAACTCCCAATCAACCTTGCGTTATTACTAATAGAAACCTCAGACTCAATTCTAGAACCACCCCACTAAAACAACGTCCATACTTGAAGCTTTATAATAGCTCATCCCTATCCTGTAACAACATCACTAACAACTACGCCCCAACCTTACCATGCTCTTACCACCCAAGCATCTCAATTAGAAACTTCAGACTAGGAGCACGATTGCGATTCAAAACCCCCCAACCACACTCCCACAAGAGCAACAAACTTCGGCACAGTAACAATACTCTAGCTAATCTGGCCACTGATTTCGACAGCAAGCTAGCCCCCGTCACCATACATGGCTCATCTCTACCATCGCAAAAAACTCCTGCAAAAGACACATTCATCAAAGCAGCCTTGTTGAATGCTAGGTCCCTATCCACCCACGCACTGGACATCGCTGACTTCATAACTCATGAAAAGCTTGATCTCCTCGCAGTTACGGAAGCCTGGCTTAATGCAGCCTCTGGACCATCTCTGGCCCTTGCTATACCAAATGACTATGCTATCATAAAATGCGATAGAAACACCAACCAAGTGAAGGGAGGCGGACTTGCCCTCATCTTCAGAAACACCTATGACATTAGAGTCATTCAGGATGCTCAAATTCCCTCTGCCGAATCCCTGTCCATCAAACTGCCACTATCACCTAACCACACAGCAACAGTGCACCTTATCTACCGACCACCAGGACCCATTTCCTCATTCATAGAGGATATTGTATCCCTTGTATCCACCGACACTAAACCTAATTCACAAAATATCCTACTAGGGGACTTCAACCTTGATTTTAATGACCCCATGAATAATAATGCCCGTGATCTAGCTAACGTCATATCAGACTTGGGTCATACCCATATTATTCATGATCCCACCCATATCAAAGGAAGAACATTGGACTGGCTCACCAACCTTAACTGCTCGATCGATCTTCTATCCAATGATCCATGTATTTGGTCGGATCATCATAAAATAACCTTTTCCATCAAAGCCAACACACAACACCCTGCTCCTATCATCGCTCCAGCCACCCGCACTAGAAATAAGAAAGACTTTACACCAGATAAACTCCTACCGCTATTACTTCCCCTTCTTGACAACGTGGCCACCTCTGACCCCATAGTCTTAGTAGACAATCACAATCAGGCAATACTGAAAGCCTTGAATACCATCGCCCCCCTGAAATTGCGGAAACCTAAACCACAACGTCACCTGAATACATGGTTCACGCCGCATCTTAGAGAACTACGTAAAACTAAGAGAACTGCAGAAGCACATTGGAAAAAGTGCCCTTCAGTAAATAATAAAAATGAACTAATTCTAGCAACTTCTAGCTATAAACAAGCTATTATACTTGCCAAAAAAGACACCTATAACAAAAGGATCGAACAAGCGGTATCTAACACAAAAGAACTTTTTAAGATTCTAAAAGAATTAGAATCCCTGATTGCCCCTATTGATAAATGTGTCACAGATGCACTATGGTGCAGCAGCATCCAGAAGGAGCTTCTAGATAAAATAGCCCGTTTACAATCTAAAATCAATGCAAAAAAAGACCTGTTACTCGCTGACCCTGATCACAAACAACTTCCTAACAAGTCACCTACCTTTGAGCCAACCTGTAAACCATTTAGTTTCTCATCCCTCTCAATTTGGGAAGTAGAAAACATCATTAGGAAACTTAAGCCATCGAACTGCCAAGGCGTTGCTTGTCCTGCTCTGATTATCAAAGCAGCAGCTCATGAACTGGCACCATTCATTACTAACCTTATCAACGCCTCCTTCAAAATGGGAGTAGTGCCTGATAACTTAAAAGACGCCTGGGTCATCCCACTAATCAAAAAACCCACTCTTGACCCAGCCAACCCGTCTAACTATAGGCCGATAACAACTGTTCCCTTCTTACTAAAGATACTAGATAGAGCAGCCTACCTGCAAATACAGGCTTATATAGAAACAAACAATCTTCTGGGACTAAGGCAATCCGGCCTAGACATGGCACAGAAACTGCCCTAATAGATCTCACTACTCAGATTCAAATTTTAAAAGACAATGGCAAACTAGCACTGCTCTTATTGCTTGATCTGTCAGCAGCTTTTGACTTGGTCAACCACCAAACGCTTTGCCACCACCTGAAATCTGCAGCTCACTTTTCCGACGCAGCCACTGCCTGGATCAGCTCCTTCTTGGCTAACAGAACCATGAGGGTCTTTTCTCCTATTGACTCGGCTGAACCCTCAACAGTCCCGTGTGGTGTCCTACAAGGCTCTTGCGTGTCCCCAACGCTCTATAATGTATTTACGAACCCCCTTTTCGATATCCTTGACTATCTGGGTGTCACGTATACTAATTATGCGGGTGATACCCAGATACTCATTCCTGTCTCTGGCGACTATGAAACTGATAGCAAAACGTTCAATGAAATATACGCAGTAATACAAGCGTGGATGGCACACCATGGTCTTTGTCTCAATGACGAAAAAACTCAGTTGATTATCCTTGGTACTCACGATAAACTAAAAAAACTAAATACTGCTTTCAAATCGTTCACTATTGATGGTAACCCCATCCCTGTCTCTAATAATACTAAAACCCTTGGTATCTACCTCGATGCCACATTATCCTTCACCAAACAAACCAATGCAGTAGCATCTTCAGTCGCCTACACATGTAAACTTATTACCGCATGTAGGCCGTTTATCTCCACTCCCAACTTCATTACTCTTGCTAGACGGTAGTCTTGTCCAAAGTAGATTATTGTAATGCCCTCTACTTAGGCACTAGCCGCAAACATATTCACAAACTACAAGTAACTCAAAATAATGCCATTAGGGCAGCCCTCAACATCCCTAAGAAGTCGCATATCTCTGAGACTAGACGTAATCTGCATTGGCTCCCTATAGAGCACAGAATATCCCTCAAAGTGTCATGATGCCTACCCCTGGGGACCCAGACCAAGTCCAGCAACCCCGGAAGCAGGCATCAAGTTACCCCAAGAAAGCCCAACAACCCCCGCTAGGGGCTATTTGGGTGCAGTCCTGGCGCCTATGGTGCCAGGCTCATATGGAGAGTCAGTCCTGGCGCCATAGGCGCCAGGCTCATTGATTAAAACTTACCTGATGCAGACCATGCTGCAAGAGCCCCAAGCCAAACGGGGCTTGGAAGGGACTATTTTACCTAGGGACTATTTTTTTACTCGGGTGGGGCTGGGGAGGAATACTTACCTGGGACTACTTTGGAGGCTATTTAAACCACACCCAAAGAGCAGCACACGCTTCGCGTTATTCTACATCCAGCAGCGTAACGTGCCTGCAAGTCTGCATCCAGTCTTCTGCCACGCCCGCCTCGAGTTTGGAGCTCCTAGAAAAAGGGAGAAAGAAGGAGAAAAGGTTAGAACAAGAGCAATACCTTTGATCCTTACCTGAATTCCCGATCCATCGCGCCTTCGAGCTGGAAGAAAGAAGTTAATTTATGCGCATCGCCTCGCCTGCTGCAGCACCGCGCTGAACTCACCGGCCTTCACAGCATCTTCACATTTCACCGCATCCTCCTGCATGTTCCCGCCGCACTCCGGCACCTAAGGAGAAGATAAGAACAGCAAGGTGAGCCAAGGGAATACACAGAGGAATACCCCCCATAGACTTACCTGATTTTACCACCGGGGGTACTATTCTTCTTCACGGGTCGGCGCAGCTTCCACTGCATCCTAGCCGAACCCCGGCCCCTAAGGGGAAACAAAAGGACAGCAAGGTGAAACAAGGGACTAACAAGGGGAACCCTCCTCACCACAAAAGACTTACCTGATTTTACCGCCGGAGGCATTATTCCCCGAGACTTCATACTTTCTCTCAGCGCCTGAATAAGGGAGAAAGCAACAGGTTACATATGGACATTATTTTATCGAACTGTGTTGGATAATACAAATCCTTACCAGAACATTACCTTTTGCCACGAGGAACTCTTCAGTAGGGTCAAGCTGCAACCTGCAAGGAATCGGACAAGAGTGAAAGTCAGGCATTTGAACTCTTACGAACTACATACTTACGGCATCTTGCCGGGAATATCGGAGTCAATATTGTTTTGGAACTCACCAATTCCTTCGAGCCAGTGAAGCAACTGGTTATCTACGCGCCCCTGCACTCAATGCAGGATGGAGAGCTCATCTTTTCAAATCATCAGGTGAGACTATAAGAGGGGACATCCAAGGTGATCAGTGGGGAGAACAGCGGGGTGAGGGGATTTACGCTCAACTCCACGGGTGGTTAATTCCCTTTCTCCATTTGCAGAAAAATATTCCTACGGGCCAAGCAAACGAAGCTAGGTGGGCCAGTCCAGTCCGTCATATCGGCCCTACGCGTCACATTGGTGGAGACCGCAGCAGTCCAGTCCAGATCGACGCCTCTGTGGGAGCCAGGTGAGCGTAACACAAAGCTCTTGCCCTTACCCACAAAGCCAGGGCTAACCTCGCACCATCCTACATCTCTAACCAACTTACCCCACACACATCTACAAGACCACTTAGAAAAGCTCAAGTTAACACTATGTCTATACCAAGATTCAAACTCCATAACTCGGGAGGAGTTAGTTTCCCTGTACAAGCCTCAAAGCTATGAAACACACTACCTGTTCCAATCAGGTATGTAACCTCCTTCAACCTATTTAAACGCAACACCAAACGTTGGCCTCATTACCTGGACACATTGACAGCTTAACATCCTAGAGTTTAGATTTACTGCCTATGCACTGTACATATTGTGAATAATATTACTATCTGTCTGCCCTTCGGCCCACCGCCTTAATTGCAACATGTATGCTTTTACCTGTAATACCAATGTATGTATTTATTTGTAACCGCAACTACTGTAACTGTTGCCTACTGCTTGCTAATGTAACTGTACTCTTATGTAACATGATCAAAAAACGTACGTGCCCGTATGCCTCTGGGCCTGGTTGCGCTTTATAAATAAACCAAATACAAATACAAATACAAATATAACTACGCAGATCACACCCAAATCATCTACAAAAGCGTCGATGAACAAGAGGAGAACACACTGTTAGTAGACTGTATCAAAGAGCTTTACCAATCGATGAACACTAATAACCTCAAAATCAACCCAGGCAAGACATAAATCATGATTACATCCAACATCCAAGATGGTAACCAATACATCCCATGGCCCACAGAACTGGGAACATTAACCACACCATCCAAAGTTGTCAGAAACCTTGCAATCCTAATAGACAACAAGCTAACCCTAGAGCCGCAAGTAAACTTGATAATCAAGGCATGCTTCTTCCATCTAGACATGATCAGAAAGATACTACACTTTGTCTCCTTCACACACAAAACACTGTCCATCATCTCCCTCATAAGGTCCAGGATAGAGGATGCCAACAGCTTATACCTCGGAATGCCGGACTATTTACTGATTAAACAGCAGTGTATACAGTACGCACCTGCCAGACTTCTCAAATTCTCACGAAGGGACCACATCACTCCAGCGATAAGGATGTTACATTGGCTTCCAGTCAAAAAATTAAGCACCTTCAAATGCCTGCGAACTCTCAAAGTGGTTAAAAAACCACTGAACAGGTTATCATGCCATGCTCTTTCGAGGGAGGGGTGCCTGCTATCTTTTTTGTATTTTTAGAAGGAACTTGGGGTTGGTCACCCTAAGTTACCTGGGGGCAACCAGACATGGATTCCCTGCTCACTGTGCTCAGAGAAGCACAGCTCCACCTCACTGATGAGGCCCAACAAGGCTGAAACACGTGTATGGGGTTGTTGTTGGTACTCCTGTTCAGAAGGGAATTGCCAGAGCATTTTGGTGCTGGACTGCCCATGTGGGCGGGAAAAAGACTGATATGCAAATGGATATTTCCCATCTGTGAAAGGTACAGTGAGCAAAAATGAGATGGCTGCGAAATCTCAAAGTGCTTAAAAAAACATTGAACAGGTTATCATGCCGTGTTCTTCTGAGAGAGGGGTGCCTGCTACCTTTTTTATATTTTGGAAGGAACTTGGGGTTGGTCACCCTAAGTTACCTGGGGGAAACAAGACGTGGGCTCCCTGCTCACTGTGCTCAGAGAGGCACAGCTCCACCTCACTGATAAGACCCAACAAGGCTGAAACACGTGTATGGGGTTTCTGTTGGTACTCTTGTTCAGAAGGGAATTGCCAGAGAATTTTGGTGCTGGACTGCCCATGTGGGCAGGACAAAGACTGATATGCAAATGGCTATTTCTCATCTGTGAAAGGTACAGTGAGCAAAAAGCAGATGGCTGCAAACTCTCAATGTGGTTAAAAGCCACTGAACAGGTTATCATGCCGTGTTCTTTCGAGAGACGGGCGCCTGTTACCTTTTTTTGTACAGTTAAAAAGCTAATTGAATTTACAAGTGAATCTCAGCAGAAGGAGTTGGATGAGCTAAGAAGCCAAGGTCTTATCAGAACTGGAATTGGCTGACATTGGATACAAATCATGTGAAAGAACAGAGACTCCTGTTTGGAAGGCTTGAGCAAAACAAAAGACGTCAGAGAACTATTAGAAAGTAATATTAAATACACAAAAAGGCTAGGCCCACACCCCTTAAATTTCTCAGAGCTCAGTACAAACTCAAGGCCAAACTTCAAAGCACTAATTGACACTGGACCATTGAGGTGATGATGGATTGATACATTAATTGGTGGGAAGCTAGTGTTAAAACAAGCCCACCAGCACCTAGATACCTAGATGTTCAGTCTGCATGCTGCTAGACGTAGGTGCAAAAGTACTGATGGGGGTTAGAAGCCAACCAATTGTAGAGGACCGCGTAATTAAGGGTCCTATAGTTTGTGTAGCCAATGGAACGTTGTGTATTTAGTGATGTTCATAGTGGCCATTTTAAAGGGAGGGCTTAGTTGCCCCACCTGATGTTAAGTACCTTATCACTCTCCTTCTCGCTTCTATACTGATATGGAACTTATACTTGGATATTCACTTAGAGCCAAGGATGACGTTGGTAATGACACAGGTCAGCACGTCACTGATGATGGTTTTGCATGATAAAACCTCAGTTTTTACTAAAGATAAGTTTGATTAAGAGGATCGAGCGAATGCTGATGTTCATTGTACTTCGTGTTTTAGATACTTGATATTAAAACAGACTTCGTTTTTGCCGAATTACCTGAGTCGTCTTGATTATTGATGTATGATTAAAATCTGCATCCCCATCCATCTCCAGGGTATTGCTACTCATCTTATAGGGCTGGGCAACCCAGTTCGGTATGGTAGAGAAGTGTAGGGTATGGTTCATTGCCAGCAAAAAAACAAATCACATTGTAATGTGGCAATGTGGCGGTAGCTGCTCACAGAGAGGAAATAATCATGTTGTGGTAAGGTCATTGGGAAGCCACTTCGAGCGCCTTGCAGGAAACGGAAGGCACAGTGACTCCTCTGCAAGTAGTGGCACAACACCATGACCTTAGACAGGCCTGGCATTGCTTTGCTCTGTTCTGATTCCAGGTAAGCATGCTTCGTCAGAACTCCTGGCCCGCGCCTGCCGAAATAGCTTCGGCAGACACGGGCAAGGAATCCTGCCACGGTCGCCTGCTGCTATGGCCGCAGGCGAGTTGTTGAGCATGAGCAGCACACACCTCAGCCTGGTCCTGCAGCGGCTGGCGCCGCACAGGCAGTTGCTGTAATGCCGCGGCAACTCGGCATTAGCCGTCCCCAACCCAGCAGCACCCCTGACCCACCTCAGACAGTCACTCACAATTACCGTGTTTCAGGCTTCCACAGACATCAGCAGGGGACAGGACTCGGGAGCGCCGGGCCAGAGAACCAAATCACACATGCTGCTGCTCACACAAAATGGAGGAGCCAGGCACGCAGCACCACTTGGCAACTAGCTGTGGCCACGCCCCCACCTCTGATTGGAGGAATGCCAGAGGTCACAAGAGATTGACAGAGGTCACTGGCCAATCAGCAGCGGTCACTATTGCGACCTCTGGCGACCCCTGAATGATGTCCCTGGCAGTGAGTGAGGAGAGGGGAAAAGAAGACGTACATCCTTGGGTGATTGTAGAGTGAGTCCAGTCAAAGTATAAGTTGGGTTCCTTACCTGGCAGTGTTGGTTTATTGCAGGAAAATAAGCTGAAAAGGGCATTAAGAAAGAGTTAGAAATGTGCCCCTAGAAACTGGGCCCACCAAATACAGAACACTTGGCTGGTCCCTCCCCTTCATACTGCAGATTAAACAATTCATTGTGCGAGCAGACAATTGCATTTGCTGTAGTGAAGCCCAAATCCTCACCTTCACCACCATGGACAAGCTGAACAAGCTCTTTGAAGTAGCTACAGAGCAACATGTGGATCTCTAAAACATCAAAGGTGTTGAAATATCTTTCAAAACAAGTGTTTTCTTGAATAGGTTTTCCTACTATTCCATTATTTGTCTAAAAAAACAAAATAATGTATGAATTAGAGAAACAATGAGTGATTAAGAGTAGGGGTGTGTGCCAAAAAGTCAAACTCGGATTTTATGAGCGCCATTAAACTTGGGTGTTGAAAGAATGTGGTTGATCTTACAGAAGTTTTCCTATGGGATTGCGCCATTATAAAATGCTTCTGTGAATCAGGCCCTTTGTGTCTTTGGTCTCCAACACTCAGGAGTGTGGAAACGTGTGACTCCACAATCAAAATAAATCTCTGAGGAATCTCGAAAAGTTATTGAGGTCCGCCTGTACAGATAGAGCTGCACAACCACGTGTTAGGATTTGGTGATACACCAATCCACTGTCACATAGATCATCTAAAAATTGGGAAGGTTCAAGACCAATGTCACAATACCAGCAGCAGTCATCTTCCAAAGATATCTCCAAGGGGAATGGGAGTTTCTGCTGCAGTATATTTAATCGAATTTGTCTGGTTTTTTGAAACAGATTTTGCAGCATATATTTGTGGGGGGTGGGTTTAGGGAAATAATTAATGTAAGGTTTGAAAGGGGAATGCAGGGGGGTCTCCCTCCTCATATATATGCAGCATAATCAACCAGTTAAAAAAGACGTAGATGAATTCTCCTTCAAGGAAATGTTTATGAGCAAATCACCCTAAACCATCTCCAAGAACAAACCAGGAACTCATTCAAGTCCTGTAGGAAGTCACAAAGCACCCTAGAGTAACATCCTAGGATCTGCAAGCCACTTTCGCCTTGTTATGCGAGTGGTCATAACTAAACTAACAGAACAAAATGGAACCATTGAAGGATAACCAGGACAAAAACAGGGCTGCCCTGAACTATAAATCCTCTGCAAAACCTCTGGAGCCATGTCCTCTGGACAGACAAGACAAAGGTGGAAATATTTGACCTCAATGAGAAACGTTATGTTTGCGGATGCAAACACCACGCTCAAACAGAAGAATTTCATCCCATCCCTAAAGCCTGATGGTGGGAGAGTGATGGTTTGGTGCTGTTTTACTGCCAGAGGACCCAGGCAGCTTGCCATCGTTTACACAACTATGAATGTTGCATTTCATGAGACGATTATGGAGGATGAATGTGAATTTGTTCATTAAAAGTGGGTCATGGTCATGCAGCAAGACAATGGCCCACATTAGAACTCTGGCGGAAAACCATGGTGCTATTAGCACCATGGTCAATGCCGGTGTCCGCCATGGCAGAATGGGGAATTACCACCCCATTCCAAGGTTGGCAGGGCGGTAATTCCCCATGCCACCATGGCCCTTCCCCATTCCCATTTTTGCCCCATAGGGCATAATGGGAATGGGGAAGGCGGCAAGTACGGTACCACAAATTGCGGTACCGTACTTACCTCGAGAGTCCCTTTGCGGGCCCCTACTTTAACGGCTGGTCTAGACCAGCCGTTCAGGTCGGGTCCTGCAAAGGGACCTCGTAATCAGGCGTTAAGGGTTTAACGGTGCTGACACCTTTTTACGGCGCCGTTAACCCCTTAACGCCAGGGTCCTAATGAGGGCCAATGATCTTATACATGAAAGCGGCTCTACAAAAGAATGTTTGCAGATGAATAAAGTCTGTGTTTTAGGATGGCCTAGTCAATGGGCCTCATTACACGGATGGCGGAGAACCATGGCGCTATTAGCGCCATGGTTCATGCCGGTACCGGCACCGCCTTGGCGGAAAGGAGAATTACTGCCCCATTCCAAGGTTGGCGGGGCGGTAATTCCCCCTTCCACCATTGTCCTTCCCCATTCCCATTTTTGCCCCATAGGGCATAATGGGAATGGGGAAGGTGCAATTTGCGGTACCGTAATTCGCTCCCTGGGTCCCTTTGCGGGTTGGTTTTTAACGCCTGCAAAAAGCAGGCGTTAAATCCCCCAACCCGCAAAGGAACCTCGTAGTAAGGCGGTAAGGATTTACCGGTACCGGTATCTTACCGGTACCGGTAAATCCTTACCGCCATCCGTGTAATGAGGCCCAATGTCTGGATCGAAACCCCATCGCTGTGGCAGGACCGGAAGCGAGTTGTCCATTAAAGGAACCCCAGTTCAAGCAGTTCTGTAAGAAGGAATGGGCTATAACACATGAAAACCTATGTCTGACCAACAGTTACAGGAAACACTTTACACATGCCGCTAATTGCACAGACGGCTGCATGCTCATAGCCCACTCTGTGCAGGTTTGACTGTTTTCAGGAAAGGGCGTAGTTGAGGCACAGAAATCTGTATGGTCCCGGTGTTGCTGTGCATTCCTGAACCCCTTTCCAAAAGTAATCCTTAACTCTGGCCGCCACATACGTAATTGGCAGGCAGCATTGACATGAACCGATTCGGATGTGCTTGGTTTTTTCAGGTGA
Source organism: Ambystoma mexicanum (assembly GCF_040938575.1). NCBI lineage: Eukaryota > Metazoa > Chordata > Amphibia > Caudata > Ambystomatidae > Ambystoma > Ambystoma mexicanum. The sequence continues at coordinate 304,057,776 of NC_090934.1, read as the reverse complement.
AAAAAGTCAGAATGTATAGGCATAATAGCATCACCGGCCAACGTTTAAGTTTGATGCAGGCAGATTTTCAGCAAAGTGCTGCTAGGCGGAGCAAAAGCAAACTGTGCCGTCTGCCTGCTCAGTGCTGTCAATTCATGAACCCAGCACATATTGCAATTTACTGGAAGAGACATTCCTCCTCATCATAACCCTGCCAGTATCCTGGTGGTGAAACCGCCGGGATACTGGCAAAGGCTATTACCATTTCCGGCAGTCGGACGGTCAGGATTGCCGCTGGACTCCGAGTGACGGTGTAAATCCTCATTCATGGTGTCTCATAGGACTCCATGAGGGTATTTGCCATCATCACCGGCAATACCGGTGTCGGTAATGACGGCTTTTTTGCCAGTAGGTGCCCCACCGGCAAACCCGTAGTCTGCCGGTCCGGTAAAGTGCCGGTGTCCTTGAATACCGGCACTTTTTTACCACACCGACCGATGTATTACAGCTCATACTCTTCTCACGCCTGCAACAAAGTGACCCCCTTAGTTGAATTCATTGCTGCTCATGGGACTTCCACCAGCCATTGGTGGATAGGCGCTATATAAATAAACTATCATATCATATCATATCACTGAATCTAAAGGCTTGTTTACTTTTTCACCCAATAGGCTTTGGATGTGAATCATTTGCGGATAAATACATGTTGAAAAAGTATCTGGTTTTGCATTATTTGTTTAATTGTGTTATCTTTATCTTTTAACTGGGCTTAGATTCATATCTAATAACCTTTTAGGTTCCACTATGTGAAATATGTGAAACTCCTTTGGAATACACAACTTCTCAACACGGTAAATTAATATACAAGTGCCTGCCTTGAGCAGCGGGTGTCTTTGGGAACGGCTGCTTCTTGTGTCCCTTGAGATCTCCTACTGGATCCCAAGGTTACAAAGTGCATTCTTCTGAATGGTTAATTATGTCTCTTTCCTACGAACAGACTTGAGAAATAAGACCGCACGCCCATATGATGTCATGTCTGCTGGCAAGGAGAGAGTGACCTACACAAACAGGGGACGTGAGCGGAAATGTGACTAGTGTCGAAGTCGCCAAGGATATCCAGGCGCAAGAGAATTGAAAACTGCTTTACTTCCCATTTAACTCCACTGCTTTGTTCGGCTTTTGGTAAACGTGTTAACATTTAATGGTACAAGTATTTCAAGCAGATGGATTTTGATAGCATCATGAAATTGTTCCCTCTTTCCTTCTTGTTTTTCTCTCCTTCGAGTCTCTTGCAATTTCATTTCATTTGATTGTTTTTGAAAATGGACAGATGTCAACATTTACAAAATGAAAATCTGTAAGCAGCTCTTGATTGTTTTAAGCAATCTATCATTATCAACTTTTAAACCTTGTTTGTTAATTGTCCTTTTGAAATAAACAGAAATGACAGGAAAAAGCATATGGTTTTAATATATACTTGCTGCACCCAGGGAGTTTGTTATCCAGAAATGATGCGTTGCAGCCCTGGAGGTGCAAAGGGACGCATCATTCATTTAATTTATTGGGTATTTATAATGTGCCTATACACAATGGGCCTCATTAGGACCCAGGCGGATTTCGCGGTGCTAAATGCACCGCGAAGCATGGCGGAAAGCCGCCGATAGCGCCATGGGGGTTGGCGGATTTACCGCCCCATTCCGACCTCGGCGGAGCGGTAAATCCCCAATCCCCATTCTGCCCTTCCCCATTCCCATTCTTGCCCCATAGGGTATAATGGGAGTGGGGAAGGAGTTAATTACGCCACCGTAAAATACGGTGGCGTAATTAACAACGAGGTCCCGTAGCGCCATGGTTTTCTCCGGCTGGTAAAACCAGGCGGAGAAAACCTCCATGGCGCTACGGGAACTCGTAGTATGGCGGAGAGGTACGCCATGCACTACGCTGGCGTAAAACCCTCTCCGCCAGGGTCCTAATGAGGCCCAATGTGTTTCGAAGCGCAACAAGACAAGGGGGTGGGGGTAACAGGGAGGACAAACAAAACTGATCCTACCAGACCTTGTGACATTCGGATCGTGAAAGTGCAGTCAAGAGAAGTGCAGGGGAAACAGGGGGTGGGGGGAAGTGCCGGTCAAGGCGGTAGGGCTGTGAGAAAAACCAAGTGCCAGGGGAGGCCAGGTGGACAGAGCCAGGAGAAAGCAGAGAGTGCAGGGGAAGGAAGGTCCTCGACTAAGTGCGAGGTTAGGGGCTGGAAGGGCTACAAGGGTGCAGGCCCAGCAAGGTTAGTGCGGGGGGAGGGGCCAGGAAGTGCAATTGCAGCTCGAAAGGGGGGGTCAGGGGAGACCAAGTGCAGTGGTAGACTGGACTAGGGGGGCCTGGTGCCCTGTAAGAAAGACTCTAAAGGAACCAGGCAGTCAGTCAAGAGGCAGATGGGGACATTAGCAGTGGAGGGTGAGAGGGGAGGAAGAAGAGAATAGGAAGGTCTTGAGAAGCATCTGGAACTTAAGGAGATCTGGCTCAAGTATGAGAAGGGCAAGGAGGCTATTCCAGAGGGAGGTACCTACGGTGGAGAGAGATCTAACCCCTGCTCTCTGCTTGGAAAAGCATCTAATCTGCAGGCGGTTAGAGATAGACGACCAAAGGACTCTAGCAGGTAGGTATTTAGGGAGAGTGAGTTGGGTGTAGCGGGGTCCAAGGCCTCAGAAAGACTTGTGGATGATGCAGAAGGTTGTGAACTTGATCCTTGCAGCAACTAGGAGCCAGTGGAGAGATTGTAGGGCTGAAGAGATGCGGTCCCTGGGCTTGAGGCTAAGGGTAAGTCTTGCAGTCCTGTTCTGGATTAGTTGAAGCGGGCGAAGGGAGGAATTAGGCAGATTGAGAAAGATGGTGTTGCAGAAGTCCAGGCTGGAGAGGACCAGAGCTCTGATGACAATGAGTTTCTGGTGAAAGGTGAAGAAAAAGAGAATGCCTCTTAGGAGGTGCAGCTGAAAGTGGGCCTTCTTGGCAAGGTCCGTGATGTGAGGAGAGAAGGAGAGAGAGGAGTCGAAGGTGACACAATGGTTTTCTGCATTAAAGGAGGGTGAGTGGGGGCCCATGGAGGGCAGTTGGAGTGTATCAAATTAAAAGGGAGCAGGGGTACCAATGAGAAGGATCTCTGTCTTACTGGCATTAAGGCAGAGATTGTTAGTAGTGCACCATGCCTGAATAGCAGACAGGCATTCAGGAATGAGAGAGGAAGAGCAGGAGGCAGAGGAGGGAAGCTTGAAGGAGAGCTATGCGCCATCCGCATAACAGTGGCAGTTAGGAGAGAAGGTGGAGATCAAATGGGATAAAGGGGCCAGGTAGATATTGAAAAGCCAAGGCGAGATGATAGAGCCCTGAGGGACACCACAGGTGGAGAATGAGATGGTGGTGAAAAAGGGCCCAGTTGAATCTGGGAAGGTCGGTCTGAGAGTAAGGCGGTTAACCAGTCCAGAGCCAAGTCTATGATGCCAAGGGTATCACAGAGCCGATTAATCAGGGTAGCATGATTGACCATATCAAAGGCAGAGGAAAGGTCAAAAAGGATGAGAACTGAAAGAGAGCTGGAATCAATCAAAATTAAAGAGCAAGTCTTCACGGGTGTTCAGGAGAGCAGTTTCCGTGCCTCTGGCAGCTCTGAAGCCTGACTGGTGGTCATGAGGACAACCATCAGATTAATTAATTGTGGTAGATAAGCTGGGAGATGGCCAGCTTCTCCAAGAGTTTTCCCAGGAAAGGGTTAATGGAAATAGGTCAGTAGTTTACTGGCCAGGATGGGTCGGCAGAAAGCTTTTTGAGGAGAGGGTGCACAAGGGAGTGCTTGAGGAGTGAGGGGAAGGATCCAGTGGCAAAGGAGTGATTGCAGAAATCAGCCAAGGCTGGAGCAAGTGAGACAATATTTTCCTTGATAGTTCTGGAGGAGCAGGGGACCGCATATTTGGATGAGTCTTTCATAGAGCAGACTTGTCTAGTAACCGCATCACGTGTTATGGGAGAAAAAGAGGAGAGTAGGAGGGCAGAGGTGGGCCAAGCGAGGCCTAATAGTGGTTGGGGGAGAAGGGTGTGGAGTTGAGGAGAGTGAGGACACGATGTCCTGAGTTTTAGAAATGGAGTGACAGGCCAGAGAAGTGTAGAGGGCCAGGGAAGGCAGAGGAGAAGTGGAGACTTCAGTAGGGTTGGGGAGTTCCTTACATATTTCGAAAAGTTCAGCCTCCTTCCCCGTCTCTCACTTTGGTCCCTCTCCATTGGCGCTTAACCTCATCATTAATGTAAATTGTTCCTTGTACTGTTTTCTGGTTTAGATTCAATTGTCATGTATTGCATGTTGTATTTGCTTGTTCCTCTTGTAAAGCGCCTTCGATTAAAGCGAAATATACATTAAAATAAATACAAATACAAATACTTGGAGGCTTGGATATAGGCCCTCTTCTTCGTGCAGATAGAGAGCCTGTATTTCCTTTGAAGCAGGCGGCAGGCCTGTTTGTCAGAGGATGTGCTCGAAGCCTGCCACTTCCGCTCGGCTTCTCTGCACTTTTGTTTCAGAGTGGCCAGGTCAGAATCATACCAAGAGTTGCACTTGGTGGCAGGTTTTGTGCAGATCCTCATGACAGGGGCAAGGATGTCCAGAGTGCTAGAGATGGAGAGTTGAATCTTAGTAAGGCTGTGTCAGAGAGAGGATCATTGGCAGGAGTAGGAGGGGGAGTGAAGGTGGCAGCAAAAGTGGCAGGTCACACTCACTTCATAGGTCAAATGATGGAGAAGAAGTTGGGCAGTGTGGACAGGGGCTTAGCTGGGGGACCAAGGAGGTCCAGGTGAGAGGACCGGAGAGTGTGATCAAACCAGGAGAGAGGAGTATTGAGAGGGATGGAAATGGGGATGTCTGAAGAGATGAGCGCATCCATGGTGTGTCCGGCAGAGTCTGTTGGACCAGAGGGAAGAATGGAGATGGAAAGAGAATCACCGAGGTTGCAGAAGAGCCCCGAGGCTGCATCAGTAGAGTCGAGATGAATATTGAGTTCTCTGAGGAGAAGAAGCTTGGAGGAGGAGGGCAGGAGAGAAGAGGTGAGGTCAGCCCATTCTGAGAGGAAGTGGGAAACCTGGCCAAGGGGCCTGTAGATGGTGGCTAGAGTCAGAAAGAGGCCAGGAGAGACACCAAGCCTACAGACAAGGCATTCAAAAGAGGAGTAGAACTGAGTGGGTATGATAGTAGCAGGGACCCACTCAAGGAAGATCAGGACCACTCTGCCCCTGGGCTGGTTAGGCCTGGGCTCAGACGGGATCTTGGAACCCTCAGGGATGAGTAGAGCTGGCAGTGAACCACGTCTTTGTGAGAGGTTTTCAAGGAGGTGGCAGATGTCAGAGGAGTGTTTGACAGCAGAGCGAGAGTTGAGGGTTGTTACTTTTGAAGGTCTACCGAGGAGGGGTACAGGAGTTTGGTACACCCGTCGGAAGTGGCAGAGGGGCCAGAAGGGTGCCAGAAAGTGGTGATGTGTGCTGTATAAAAGACAAATAATATAACACAACATCTCATCACACATCTTGGGCCCAGCCTCTTTGCGGCCATGAAGCGACAGCCAAATTGGCTCGTGCTGCCATTTTTGTTTCTTTGATATTGTGCACTTGTAATACCAGGCAGCTGAAGTTGGATGTAGAATTAGCATCTCATGGCATGGATAGTTTCTGCAGCAGCTTGATAACCCATGAGATCTAATCCTGCCACGCGTCAGGTGTGAGTGGTGTATCCTGTGCTGTTTCACTGCATTCTGGAACGCTACAGTTTTGTTTTCCCATTACAAATGCAGGCCTGCAAATGACAGAACGCATGGAAAGGAGGCAGGGCTGGGTGTGCTATTCACACTGACATGTGACTACTTCAGATGTCTGTATAATCTCCTGTGGGTTGTGTAATCAAGAAATCCCAGCTACTTCTTTCACAGTTTGAAAAAGCCATGCAGATTATTGCTATACATTATATACATTAAATGTGTGGTTCAGCAAAAAAAAGTTAATTTCTGGTGTTATTTGGTTTACATATTATTAACCATTCTGCCAGTGCTTTCTAACTCCGCCAGCCTCTGCCTACCCAATTCTATGCACTGTACTCCTGCTGTATTCACTTTTTACCCGGCAACCTCCAGCCTATGCCTGCCTCATCACTAAAAATCTCCATAGAAATTCGAATATAGGCATTTGTTGTGATACTTAAAATTTCGATTTTAGGCATTGTGTTGTGATACTTAGAAATTCGAATCTAGGCATTTCGTTGTGATACTTAGCAATTTGATCTAGGCATTTTGTTGTGATACTTAAAATTTCGATTTTAGGCATTTTGTTGTGATACTTAGAAATTCAAATCTAGGTATTTTGTTGTGATACTTGGAAATTCGATTCCAGCCTTTGTATTATGATACCTAGAATCTAGGCATTGGGCTCTGCTGCATAGAAAATCACCTCTAATTACTGTATTTGTGCTGCACTGATGCCATTATGTATCCTGCCGCCAGTACCCTTTGCCTCACCGTATATCACATTTAGGCTCTGCATTTTGTTGATTGTGACCCACCTATGATCCTCGTGTGACATGCACAGACCAGCACTAGTTGCACAATCTCACTATCCTCACACACAGACACCCCATACCTACATTCATAATGCCCATAGGCACACCACCCAACCACAGCTCAGGCGAACACCTCTACACTCCCCCGGCCGCAGTCCGCCCAGCCTGCCTCACAGCCCTCATCATAGCCCTCACTGTTATGGCCCCTATGCTTCCGCACACACACACATCTCTCTCAATGAAAAACACCTAATGCACAGGCCTTAGTCTCAGACTATAACAGCACACAGTCTCAGCCACCTAGCCTAGACACTAGACTCTGTAATCTCAGACATCGCTCACGGCTTAGGTACTTTCACTGCTCACCCACACCTGTCACAACCAGAAATACCAGATTAGGCACCCGCACCACACCACTACACCGCAGTAAATCCACTGCCCCCCTTTCTCCAACACCACAACTTGCCTCCATACTACCTCCCCCTAAGACCTTCACTCCTTCACCCCACAACAAGCACACCCTACCCTTTACTAGCATAAACAAAAACATCATAAATACACAATACCCTCCACTCCAATGTGCACTACTGAACGTACGCTCACTAACAGCCCACGCACTAGATATAAATGATTTAATAACCACACTGAATCTCGACCTACTCTGCATCACCGAAACCTGGCTCAATGACGCCTCCTGCCCAGCCATCGGACTTGCCCTACCCACAGGCTACACCATCCATAGGCAAGATAGATTGGATAAGGTAGGAGGGGGAGTCGCCCTTATCCACAAAGATGCACTATCCATTAGATTAGCAGACCACAGCACATGGAGTGGAAATGCTGATATCCTATCAGCCAAGCTCACGCACTCCCCCAGCAATCTTATCAATATCCACATCCTATCCAACCGCCCGGACTACCAGCAGACTTCCAAGAACTCCTCTCACACCGGCTCATTAACAACATTAAAAAATCCTCCAAAAATCTTCTATTAGGAGACCTAAACCTAGGATTCAATGATCCAAAGGATAAACCCGCCACAACTCTTGCTAAAGAACTCACAGACCCAGGATTCTCCCAAAGAGTCCTCAGCCCCACTCACTCCAAAGGCCAAACCCTCAACTGGGTCATGGATCACAATTGTTCTTCCAACATTATCTCCAACTCCTCCTTGTCATGGACGAACCACACGTGCAGTGAATTCCTCATCCTCACCGACCCCAGACCAAAAACCCCAACACACGCACCACCCGCCATAACAAGTAGTTAAAAAAAACTCAATGCAGACAACCTGCGACCCTACCTCAAAAACTCCTGCCTAGCACCTCCCTTCTCCCAGGACCCTAATATACTCTCAGCCATCTTTAATGATACCCTCACGAATGCCATAGATTCTATAGCGCCACTTGGAAGCAAGAAAGCAAAAAAATAATTTCACTGCAACACCTGGTTCTCGAACGAACTCCAAACCCTCCGAGCTCAAAAGTGCCAGGCACTAAAAAACTCGCAATCAGATCCCAGTGACCTAAACAAGAGCATTTTTAAACAGCTAGCCCTCCAATACAAAAACGCCATCCTAACAGCAAAATCTAACTCCTTCAATGACAGGATATTGAAGGCCAACTCCCAAGCCAAAGAATTATTTGCAATTTTCAATGAACTAGTGACACCCTCGGCTGCCGCAGACGAGATAACTAAAGACAAAGCCTGGTGCGCTAGCATCCAGACCGCCATGCTCAACAAAATAAAATTCCTCCAGAATAAAATACAAAACCACTGCAAGGCCCTCCCAAACCTAAAAACCAACCGCCCTACACAAGACAAGGGCAACAATTTTAATCACGCACAATTTGCCTTCAGAGATGTCACTGAACCTGAGGTCCTTATCCTTTATCAAAAATCTCAAACCATCTCTCTGCAAAGCAGACATCTGCCCTCCTAAAATCATCAAGTAATGAGCTAATGACCCAGCTCCATTGATTACTGCCTTCATTAACGCATCATTCCAAACAGGAACGGTCCCGAATAATCTCAAGGAAGCCTGGGTGCAGCCACTTCTAAAAAAAGCCACAATTGACCCAGCGCAACCCAACAACTACAGACCAATAACAACAGTCCCATTCCTCCTGAAGATTCTGGACAAAGCAGCTCACATCCAGATCCAATCATACATAGAAACTAACTCCATACTAGGCAAAAGGCAATCTGGCTTCCGGGTCGGACATGGAACAGAATCCGCCTTATTAGACCTAAAAAACCAAATCACACGAATCATGGACAAAGGCAAACCGCCTGTGCTCCTGCTCCTTGATCTATCAGCTGCTTTTGACCTGGTAGATCACCAAACACTTACCACCCATCTCACTCATGCAGCCCATTTCTCCAAACAGGCAGCATCCTGGATCACTTCCTTCCTCGAGGGAAGGGCTATGAAGGTCTACTCTGACACAGCAAACGCAGCCCCTACCACTATTAATTGCGGTGTCCCCCAAGGATCTTGTACAGCCCCCACCCTCTATAACCTCTTCACAAAACCCCTTTTGACCTACTTGACTCCTTCGGTATGGCATATACCAACTACGCAGTCGACACTCAAGTACTCATATCCCTAACTGGACTCTACCACCAAGACCCCACTAACCTAAACAATATCTATGCTACAATCCAAGCATGGATGGCAATCAATGGCCTCTGTCTCAACAGAGAGAAGACTTACATCCTCATTCTTGGACAAAAAAACACAATAACAAAGTTAAGCCCCCAATATGCCAACTTCAACATAGATAACTCTACCATACCTGTATCATCATCCGTCAAGATCCTAGGTGTTCACATTGATGCTAACTTATCTATGAACAAACAAGTCAGCGCCATAGCCTCTGCTTCAGCATTCAGCACCAAACTCATCAATGCCATCAAACCCTATCTATCCACCCCCAACCATGAAGCCATAGCTAGAGCAACCATAGGTGCTAAACTCGACTACTGTAATGCTCTCCTAGCTGGCACCTCCTCCAAAAACATCCACACACTGCAGATCACACAGAACAACACCCTCAGAGCCCCTATGAGCATCCCCAGAAGGGACCACATATCTCATGCTAGTCGCTCTGCATGGTGGCTCCAGGTCAAAGACCGAATTGCGCTTAAAATCTTTACCATCACACACAGATGCATCTACAACACGGCTCCTACATACCTTTCTGAAGCAATATCTAGGACCACTTCCACCCGCCCTACCAGAGCTCAGTACACCAACCAGCTACACATCCCACGCATCAAGAGAGCGACTGTTGGAGGCATAGGCTTCTCCTACATTGCACCACAACTCTGGAACTTTCTCCCTGCCACCATTAGAGCTGAAACATCCATCCCTGCCTTCCGCAACAATCTCAAATCCACATTTCTCAATTAGTACTACGACCCATGCCATGTATATTGTATTATAAACCAGAAATGTAATATAACTATTGTAATCTTTGTATATATATTGTCTATAACTATGTAACTAAGCATGTACTGCAACAAGTGCCACAATGTCCACGGACTGATGTGCGCTATATAAATGTTAATAAAACAAAACAAACAAACCATTCATGACGGTTGCGGAGATTTGTGTTGAAAATGCATATTGCTTATCAGACTGTGACACCCAAACCTCTGCATTTTTCATAAAGATATGAAATGTTTCGCATACAATGGTCATTGAAATGGACTTGACCTCCCACCCCCTGTCCTGTTGGACGGCTGTTAACTGATAAAAGAGATTTAAGTTAAAGCCCAGAAAGAATGGCAGAATAAGACTGTGAGCGAGCCCCTAGTTATGACAAGAGTGCTCCAAATGTACATCTTCAGACCCAAGATGCTCTTCAGCCAACATCTGATTAAATATCTCCCTTGAAGCTATGACTTGGTGCAGCCCTTCGGGCCCCAGTGGATTCCCTATTGTTTGGGCTTGGGCCCCACAGGCCCATATAACCTGGCCTCTATGTCGAGTCACATTTTAAACAATGGAATGTGAATGTTTGAAAGCAATCACGTATATTCATTAAATTAACTTGTCTTCATCCAAATTGGACCAAAAATAATATTGCACTTTTATATGTATGTGAAAGTGACAAAGGCGATTTACACTGTGTTCAATTCTTCTCTCTTAATGGAAGTTGGTGGTCAGGAAGGCATGATCCAGAGACTGTTCACCAGATAGCCATATGACAGGGAAGATATGATGGTAGACACAATGGGCCTTATTACGCGGTAGGAGGTAGCCATGGTGCTATTAGCACCATGGCTACCTCCTTACCACATACCGGGTCCGGCTTCTCAGAATGGGTACTTACCGGGTCATTGCAACCTTGGAGGACCCGATTAGTCCCCATTCTGAGAACCATTCCCCATTCCTATTTGAGCCCCCATAGGTCTCAATGGGAATGGGGAAGTAGCTAATAACGGCAATTTGCGGTACCGTTATTAGCTATGAAGTCCCTTAGCTGGTCCCTTCCTTAACACCTGGTCAGACCAGGCGTTAGGGAGGGACCCGCTAAGGGACCTCGTAATATGGAGGTAAGGGATTACCGGCACCGGCACCCTTACCGGTGCCGGTAATCCCTTACCTCCTACAGCATAATGAGGCCCAATGACCTTTGACAAATATTCTCAGATGACTGTGTTTCCAATCGAATGGCGGTTAACAGAAGGCAGGGTGAACCTCCTACTGTCGGCAGAAGCTGGGATAACATATATTAGCAAAACATAGTAATCTTCCACCAGAAATGATGCATTATCTTAATATACATTTCATTTTCCATGAGCGGGCTCTAAGACGAGTAGTCTGCTTGTCGTTCACTTGGTATAAAACACTAGAGAAATATATTTATAACAATATTTATGTGTCCATACAAAAAATATATTAAAGAATCAGAATGTTTGCAAGTGTTCACGAATGGACGTGTGGGGGCTCCCTTCACAGCTCCAGCTTTTCCTGGTTCCACTGTGATTCTAAGCTTGCAATTTGACTGTTAACCCTACCTTTTCCTACCCGCTTTGTCCAGGGAACATTGGAGTGCCTGGCTCATACACTCGCGCCCCTGGGGTTTTTGACATAGCGCACAATTTAATAAGCAAGAAATGAAATCCGGGCATAAGCAAGGATGGAAAGCTGCGCACTCGGGCCAATATCTATAGCTTAAGGAAAACACTGCTTATAAGAAAGATCAAGCGCAACGGCATCTAAAACAAACTCACATGCTACAAGTTCCCTGCAAAGGCCTGCAACAAAAGCTCCTGGGGCATGCTCTATTAAGTATTTTTCCCAGGTGGAAACTGCAATGCCAAATAGAAAGAGCGCTCTGGATGAATGTGAGTGTGATGCTGGAAATGCATTGTAGGGGCAGGGCCTCCATGTCCTTGTCCTGTACTCCCTTATCATGTGTGTTCTGTGTTGTCTTCTGCATCGGAGTCTATGTGGGACTCCTGGCAGTGCAGATGTTCCTCTTGTTGGTTGTGGTGAACAGAGACCCTTTGGATACCCTTATGGCAACCATGGGTGGGGGTGCAATCCTGTACCCCTAGTTTATGTTTTTGGCCACCTGTGTGCGGCCTCCGAGAAGGGTATGAGCTGGTGGCAGCTCCATGCTGAATTTGACAGGTGCTCTTATTATCCTCCATTTTGGGATACCCAGACCCTGTCATAGGAATCAGAGGATTCCTGATAGGAGACAAGATGGCCCCTGTGGCCTCTTGGTTTCTAGTACCTGTTACCTTGTTTTCCCAAAGTCCTGGGAAGCCCTGACACTGCCCCTTCCCCCTGACTGGCTGTTGGGTGGAAGAACCATATATGGTATTGTGGGGATGTCCAGGCCAGACGGGATGGAGCCTTCCCAATGACTGTATATTGTGGGTACACCCTTGAGGTGGGACCTGGGTGAATGGGGTCTATGACCAATATGCATTCCATGTTATCAGTGTATGGTATCTGTGTTTGTGACACAAAGAATGAAACAGCCCTGCCAGAAACTGACATGAATGCAGTGTGGTGTGCTGAAAGGCTGTGTGCTTGACCCAATCTGCATTCCTTGGTATGGGTGTCTAGGTGGGAGTGAATGCCCTGAATGCACTGTGAGCCTGATTGGCTTTGTGTCTGCATGAATGCCCTTCTGACTGATTGGCTGACTGAGCTTAGCTCAGCAGTGTGAATGAGGGACAGATCTGTATATCTGGGGAACTCTCACTTACCAAATTGTTCAGAAGCTGAATTTGGAACTTGAATCTGATTATCGTTGAAGCCAGCTGGAAAAGAAGGTTTACTGCTGCTCAACGTCAACGAAATCCGAAAGCTGCCGTGTCTGTTAAGGACTGATCCAAGAGAGGACCTGTTTAGGAGACCTCTCTCCGAGCTACGATGGAACATCGTGCCAAAACTCATCTTCATCTTGGCACTCTGGAAGTCAGTCCCAGAAGGCTGTTGACCAGGGACGGGGTCCGCCAAGAAACATTGAAGTAAAGCATCGGGACCACTGGAAGCCTGTCGAGTTGTGTTGCCCAGAAGCGGGGAGAGCTTGTTGCCGTGCTGCTCGACAACTGGAGCCGTAACTCTCCACCATTGCCTAAGAACATCTAAACCAAGGGCTCCCTTGCCTTCACCGTCAACCGATTTGTCCTGCTGGAGAAAGTCGGGGTCATCAACGACCGAGGAGAATCCGCTGGTGGGTTTCCCGTCACCTGAAGTCCACAAAGATATCGAAGAGTGAAGATCCAGTCGTGGTCAAATCCCGATCGTCGACGCTGACACCGACGCCCACTGCTGGGCCTATGCTTGTCACTGAGTCTTCTTTGCAGCACCAAACTCTGTCATCGTGGTGCACCGCATGCCTTGTATATGCAGGACGTCCACGATCGATTGTCAACAGCACTGCACAATTCCAAGCTGCTGTCCCTATGACATCTCGACAACCGTGGCTCCTGCTTTAAAGGGAGTTCATTCACGAGGAATCCGTCAATGAGCCATCAAAGAAACTCTGCTAACTCAGCTGCATTGGGGTAGTGGAACATTTTGACCAGGAACTCTAACTATTTAAACATATATGGACTGGGCTTGTTAATACACTTTATTACTGGTTTCCCAGGTGAAACAAAACTGTGTCTTAATAGCAAGAGAACCTTTCTGCCATTGTTTAACCCAACTTGTCTTCCTTCCAATGTCCTATGCAGATACCAATTACGGTTTGATTTGTATGCCATTAGAAACTGTCAGCAGGTGGTGCATTTTAAAGGAGTTAAGAGTGGTACCACATAGACATTGTATATATTTTTCATATTAGATTTGCCAAAGTACAAAGTGTGTTATTAATTGTGTATATAATGAACTTTATTTTTAAATAAAGAACTGTGTTCTTTGTGGGGGCTTGGGCACTACACTGTACTTAATAACCAGCCTGAATCACCTCCTGTGAGATTAAGGCTTGGTTGCTAGTCCATTCTACCATATAGAGAATCTTGATTAGGGTGCTCTGTGCTTCTACCATGCCATATAGAGGGCAGGAGTACAGGGCCCAGTATTAAATGATGCCGTGGACACCACGGACCCAACACTAGCGGCTAGAGACCACAATAATTCCCTGTCAGCATTATGCTACTCCTTGTGTGAACGCTGGGGATTGAAAAATCCACCAAACCAGAAATGCAAGCAGGTGACAGAAGCATCATGGAAGAAATGGGGAGCATAGACATTTTCGATACAGTGAATGTGCCAAGGTTGGCAGTCAATAATTCACCGAGGCTGTCTGGGTCACCCAACATGCGTCCTCTGTATGAGGACATGGGAGTCTCCAACACTGTCCCTTGCATGATTCTATCACAAAATGAAATAGAAGCTCAAATTGCCACACTTCAGTTCACCATGAACGAACTCCTGGGCCTCAGTGGTAAAATCTTAGACGAGGTACATCAAATATCCACTACGAATACAGAATACAGGGATCGCAGTGTGGACTTGGATAACCTAATTGAAGCCACCAAAGAGTAAACATTGGTGGGCAGCTGAGGGACAATGGCCCTCATTACGACCCTTGCGGAAAGCGACTGACCGGAGCGCCACAGCGTAAATAGCGTTTCCGCCATTGCACGAAGGAGCAAAGTGCGGCCCATTCCGACCCATCGGGCACGAGCACCACGCCACGGCGGAAGTGCAAAGTCCGCGATGGCGGAAATGACCCCAAAACGGCCCACACCGCCGCCGTACGGCGCCCTAGGTGCAATACCGCCACCCCTCTTAGCGGTCACCGCAGTGTGCGCCTACCGGAAAGTACGGTGACCGGAAACATACGGAAACGGAAGTTAAAACATGGGCCCGGAACGGGAAACATCCCGGCGTACACCTATAAAACCACTAAAACCACACAACCACTAAAATCACTACCCTGAAACACACCCCAACCCGTCACCCACCCTAGCGAAACCAAGACAAATGGGAAAAGTAGCGAAGAAAGCGTGCGACCGCAAGCGGCAGGTCCACTTCTCCCGCGAGGAACTCACCGTGCTAACAGAGACCCTCCAGGAGAATGCTGCCGTCGTCTTCTCCACGCAAATGACCAGAACGGCACTTGCAAACAAGAAGACCATATGGGCTCTGGTGGCACAGCGGGTAAGTGCGGTGGGGACCGCACCCCGCACCCCACAGCAATGCCGCAAGCGATGGGACGACCTGCGGATACGCGTCCGGAGCATACTCTCTGCCAACCGCAACATTGCCACAGCCACCGGGGGAGGTCCTGAATCACCCATCAAGTTGACCCCCTGGGAAGAAATCTGTGCCTCCACCATCGGAATGGAGAGCATAGAGGGAGTCGGAGGGATGGAGAAAGGAGTGCAGACATCCGAAGATTCAGGTAGGTGTACCAGATAAAACAATGCCAAATCCACACAGTCCATCCATGTGAAGTACCATGCATCCACATAGTGCAACAGAAACACATGTCCAGGAGAACGGCCACACACATCGGCCTGATAGCGCACGTTAAAACCCACAATAAATACATAAATAATTAAAAACCCCTAATACACGCACTACACGTGCAGCAGGCACACCCTAACTGCAGGCTGCCAAACAACTGCACCCTCACTCCACACACAAATCAAAGCACCTCCAAGGACCCGACCCAAATCACCCTCAGGTACCACCCCAGAGCATGTGATACAATGCCATTCCAATTCCCACAGACCCATCATTAACCCTCGCCCTCCTTTACTCCACCACAGGGTCCGATCCAAACGACGAGCTACAGGACACCCCTACCAGCACACCTGCAAATAGGGCCAAGACCAACGGCCAGAGACCCTCCACCTCAGCTGCACGCATCAAGACACGGCAGCAGCACAAATCAGGTGGCAGCACAGAGGAGGGAACATCAACAGGCACCCCAGCAGCCAGCATGCCCACAACACCACCACCACAGGTCCCCCCAATGGATGCCACAGAAGGCACTGCCTCTGGTGGCAGCAGCACCATAGGTGACACCCCATTGATGGCAGCATGCTCCGACACAGAAAACGGGGATGTCGAAGTCAGATCCATCCATGACCTGTCCCAATCCCCCTGTCTGTCCCATCCCGTACAACATGAGGATACCACGCAGGGGCACCCACAAGACAACGACTGGCCATCCCCCCCAAGCCCTGTGGCAAGGCAACATGAGGACAACAGCCCCTCTGTGACACCCCCGCAAATGGGCATGGCCCAGCAGAGGCAACAGTCCCTCGACCAGTTAATCGTGCAACAGCAGCAAATGGCCACGCTCCTCAAGGACCATGCCGATGAATGTGGGGGCACTAAGGCAGACATAGAAACATCAACTGAGACACTTAGGGCAGAAATGGAGAGAGGCACAGAGACGCTGAGGGCACAAATGGAGAGTAGCACCGAGAGCCTGAGAGTCCAAATGGAGAGAAGCACCGAGAGCCTGAGGGGGGAACTGCATGCGACGTCCAAAGACGTATGTGCCGAACTTGCCGCAGTGCGCCGTGTGCTCACTGAGCTCTCGCAAACCCTTAGGGACATGCATGGACGTGAGCAGGCAGACACATCATCCGTTGCAAGTTCCGTCCAGGGCAGCCCCCAACGTAGATCTGGAAGGAACCTGCGCTCCACAGGCAGGGGTGCCCCTGATACCCGCAGAGGGGGCTTGCAATAGCGACAGCCCACTGACAATGAGCATCTTTGGACACTGGTGTTCGGGGGGGAGGTAGGAGGGTGGAGGGGGTGTGTTGGGCTCACTTGGGTGGCGGGTCGATAGGGTGTTCAACATGACATCACATATGCCATAAAAAGTGCACGATCACCCAATGAGATGTGTGGACATTGATCTTTGTGTACTAGGCCATCATAGGCGTACAGTCCATATTGTGCATGTCCCAGACACACGCAGTGCCACGAGTCCCGTGTCCATGTATCAGCCACCAGGCGTGAGTACTAGAAGCATGCATCAATGAGATGCTGACGAATGTCACGGGCCTCCGGTGCCTCGCAGACTCCATGAGGTGCAGCCACATCCCCACCCTCATCATGACCATCATCAGGTGCTTGCAGTTCTGCGTCAGGGGGCATGGGCACATTTCTACGTACGCACATGTTGTGGAGCATGACACATGCCATGACCATCTTTGCAACCTTCTCATGGCGGTACAGGAGTGCCCCGCCAGACCTGCTGAGGCAGCGGAAACGAGTCTTCAGTAGGCCGAATGCCTGTTCTATGACTACACGGGTACGTGAGTGGGCATGGTTGTAGTCCTCCTCATGCTGGTCCCGTGGGTTCCGGACTGGTGTGAGGAGCCATCTCTTCAGTGGATATCCAGCATCACCTGTATGTGGACGAGAAACGTATGATGTGGAATGCCATTGCTACGTACGCACACCCCCCCCCTTCCTGCCAGGTCATTGCCAAATCACATTCCCCACATAATCATGCATGTAATGAGACTCACCGAGTAGCCAGGATCTGTTCCCTGCGTGTCGCTCCATGTAGCGTGGTATTGTAGAGTTCCTCAAGACCATAGAATCATGGGTTGATCCAGGGAATCGGGCACAACAATGTGTAATGATCCTGTTGGAGTCACACACCATTTGTACATTCAGGGAATGAAATTGTTTTCTGTTGCGGTACTGGGCCTCCATGGCATGTGGGACGACCAATTCCACATGGGTGCAGTCGATGGCACCAATGCAACCCGGTATGCCGGCAAGTGCATGGAATCCCACTTTTGTGTTGGTAATTTCCTGCTCCGAGCGTGGTAGAGAGATGTAGTCGTCTGCGTGCTGCAGGAGGGCATCGAGCACTTGCAATAGTGTCCGTGAGAACAGTGGCTGAGAAATGCCATGCAACTGTCCGACTGTGTGCTGGTAGGTGCCTGTGGCCAGGAAGTGGAGTACAGACACCACCTTCAGTAGGGGTGGGATGGCGGTTGGGCTATCTATCATGCTGACAAGGTCAGCCTGTGTCATGTCCACAATGGCGGCTATGGTGTCCCGGTCCAGACGGTAGAGGGTGTGGATCTGCTCATCAGTGAGGTTGAACGGATGTGCTCGGAGGCGTGGGATTGCGGGCTGCCTGCGTGGTGGTAGTGGCTGTGCTGGCGGCCCTTGCTGGCCCTGCCTTGGCCTCCTCCTCCTCCTGCGTCTCCTTCGTGCGGCCGGTAGCAGTTGGTGTTCGTCTTCTTCTTGGAGTTGGAGTAGTTGCAGTGCTATCAGGTCCCCCAGGGCCAACATCGCGAGTCCTGCCGGTAGCATTTCGGTGTGGTTGTGGGAGGAGACTGGCTGTGCAATTTATGTGTTTTCAGGCTGTATGGCCTCCACCTGTGGTGATTACTTCCACCTGTGCAAGCTGCTCTCCCCTTTGGCCGAGCACGTCCCGCGCACAACGCTGCAAATCTGGGAATGGCATCTTGCTATTGCAATCATGTATTTGTACCCGATGGCCGTGTAACATTGGTTGACATGTTCATTCTGCTGTGGTCCCATTGTTGCACATACTATCTGTGCAGTCGCGAACAGACTTGTGAAGGGTCAGTGGAACGTAGTACTCGAGTAACGATGGGCCCTCATGCATCACTTTACCGAGTTGCAATGACGGGCGGGGCGTCCCATTTGTGGGTGAAGGCAGTTGCCATTTTCACACACAGCCGCACTCGATGGAATAATTAGTGATTTCAAACGGCCACAGATGCCTTTTCGGCGTGATGTTGCAAATGTGGAATTCCAAGGGCGGCGCTTTCGGTTTCCAGCTAGCGGCGAGGAGATGCCCACAGGTCTGACTGCAAATATAACGTTCTGTTGTTCAATGTCCTTGAGACAGGGCCCATGGCGAGGAAGCAATGATTGATATGAATAGTTTGGGATGCGCAATTGCTACGTGGGCGATGAGGCCGGCCGTTCCCACATACATGTTACTTCACAACACTGGAATTACGGGCTGGGGCACTGTGGATTTTGCAGGCTGCATAACGCACAGACTCAATGGATGTTTCTAATGTTATGTGAGTAATTATTCAGGCGTTTTGATTCCGGGATGAGGGAATGATGAATGGATGCATGGGCAGGTGATTTGATACAGAGTTTGCCATGTACAGGGCTTCTTGGGATCTATCCGCCTCCCCTACGCTATGTGATGCAGGGCTGCCATGGTGGGACCATCGTCTATCTGGCCTTGTTGAGCCCTCCCTGTCTCGACACGCCCTCAGACACTTGTGTCCATGCACATTAACATTCCCATCTGATGGATTCTGTTTTGACAGACGCATGCACAGGTACACTCGTTTGTGATGGTGTTTGCACCTCGATATAGATGGTTAGGAGTCGCAAGTGGTTTTGGGGTGGTGATGATCCTTTGGAGTGGGCTAGCATGCATATGGCTGTGGATTTCGTGTGATCATTGAAGTGAGTAGTTGGAATGTAGTTCTGATGGCCATTCTGTTCTTTTTCTTTTCTTTTGGTTGACAGGTATCTCCTCCCCTTTTGCCACTGCCATCTGTATGCCACTCCTGCAGATGGGTTTTACTCCCGACACCTGCTGCTTCGTGTTAATCAGTGGAGCAGCATTACGATCTTATGGGACGATCGCCAATGGCCCACATGCCCTTACGCAGTACTGGTGGCTCGGAGCAACATTTCGGCCTTTCAGCTGGACTAGTGCCTCCCCATTGGGACGGCCCTGCGGTTCTGTGCGCTTCCATGTTGCCTTTTCGTACGTGAATGTGGCTCTGTGTACCATGAGGGAACAGGACGACACACAAGTAGTGGCTGGTCATTTCTTGCGGATGCAGCCCACAATGGTGATTGGTGTTTAGGAGTTCATGGCCTGATGGCTGTATGGGCTTGGTGGCTTTGATGTGCATTAAATTTCTATTCTGATTTGGCCCGTGTAGCGTTTTTCTTTGCAAGTGATGTGGCATATGCCTATTTGGGGGGCGATGTATTGTGAGGAGATCTGCATTGGGTTCCAGCTTCGGGGTTTAGTTGCGTGGTACTGTACTGGGCGCGTTTGCCTACTAAGCCCGTGAGGTCAGGGATGGGGGCTGCCAATATGACAGTTTGAATGTTGTCATGCTCAGGGGTGGGGGATTGGGTTTTGTGTGACAGATGCCGGTCAGCCAGGTGGACTGGTGGAATGATGTGATTCTCGGAATATGGCTGGTCACAGGTGCCTGTGTTTGCGTGCGTTTCTTGGTGGGGGGCTGTGGTCATGTCCATTGGGATGGCTTCTGTATTCGTGCCATCTGTGCCCTGCAGCTCCCATTGGCCCCTCTTGTGTTTCTTTTGTTCGTTGCCATGCATGGGTGACTTGTACATTTCAATGGTTGCATTGTGGCTTCATTGCACCTACGGGGAGTTGTACTTTGTGGGCAGGGAGCGGTGTACAGGCACTCAGTGGGGCCGTTTACGGTTGATTCGCGATGCCGTACTTCTCACCATGGCGGAATGGTACATTACGCCATGCCTGATGGCGTTAGGTACATGTCGGCTAGGGTCGGAATTGGCGTACCGTTGCGCCATGGTGGTGTTTGCGGTTTCGCATGGCGCGCGCGCGCGTGCTTGGTGCAGTTAGCGTTGGCGTTCACTACGGTGTCGCTAATGGCTTCGTACTTTGCGGTGACGGGTCATAGTCGCACCGAGCGCTATTCGATGGCGGTATTGCATTTCCGCCATCGTTTTCCGATTTCCGCAAGGGTCGTAATGAGGGCCAATGTCTCTTTACACCCCAAAAATGTTGAGGAGGTTAGTGGTGTAACTGAGGAAACCAAGGAAGACACAAACAGCGAAGCATCCATCATATACCTCACAAGGAAACAGTGCAGATTGCAGAAGCAGCTCAACCACTGGGCAAACATGCGCATATAGACACTGGGGCCGATTCATGTAACAAATGTGTGCCGAAAATCTTGCCGCAAGCTGGCACAAGTGTGAAAAAGGAAGCGCACGCGTGCGATTCATGGAAGGGCATGCGCATGTTTACTGCGAGATGTGTGCCAAATCCGAGCTTGGCGTGCACGGGTGCACACATCACAGCAGCATCCCAAATGCCGTGCGTAACGCGCACAGCAAAAGCGCACAACTTCGGCGCACACACCAAAAAGGGGGTGGGACACGGGGCGTAACACGCAGAATGGGGAACAACGCGTGAAAAAGAAGGCGTAACTGGGGAAGTACTGCAGGGAAAAACACAGAACGCCCACACGCACGCGAACAACACGTATTCATGGAATCAAATACGGGAAACCCGTGCATGCTAAAAGACGCACACAGGCGTCAACACGTCCACCACATGAAGGCAGGCGGAAGCATCCCCACGCGCAGTATAAAAGTACGCGCAACAACAAACACGTATATACAGCTACGATGAATAGCCCATTTGTCACAGCACTGATCGTGGGACACCGCAGGAGGAGGAGAATAGCCAGGCCCCACATTTATTTGCCCCGGACCAGCCTTTTTGGGATGCCTGATGACCAGGTCTATGGCAGGTATCGGTTTCCACCTCGTATCATCCTAGACCTGGTCAGGGAGTGGGAAGATGACCTTACATCACCCACCCTGTGCTCCCAAGCTTTGAGCCCCTTGGAGAAGGTGCTCAATGTCCTGCATTTTTTGGCCACTGGGTCATTTCAGCAGACAACTGCCATAGTGGGGGGGGGTCTCACAGGCCACGCAGTCACGCTGCCTACACCAGGTGTTGGCAATCATGACTGCACGCCCCTCAGTCCGCAGGCACATATACATGCCCAGAACACCCGAAGAAAGGCAGGCCGTGGTCCAGGACTTCTACAGGATTGCACACTTCCCCAAAGTGCTTGGTTCTATAGATTGCACCCATGTGGCCCTACGTCCACCTAGGGCCACTGAGCACATCTATCGAAACCGCAAGCACTGGCATTCCATCAACGTGCAGGTTGTATGCGATGCAAAGGGAATCATCACCTCTGTCAATGCAGACCACCCTGGCTCAACCCATGACAGTTTCATATACAGAATGTCTGCCCTGAGCCAGGCCCTGGAAGCTGGGAAGCATGGCGACACATGGCTCCTAGGTGAGTACAAATGCCAGTGCACATGCATGCATGTCATACACAGACAAATACAAAAACACAACTAATCACAACCATTATCACCTCCCCAGGGGACAGTGCCTACCCTCTGAGCAACCACATGATGACACCAATCCGGAACCCCTCCACACCATCCCAGGTAAGATACAACACTGCCCATATTGCAACCAGGGCCATAGTGGAGCGCACATTCGGAGTGCTCAAGTCACGTTTCCGCTCCCTTGATCGCTTTGCCGGCAAGCTACTATATGCACCCCCAGGAGTGTGCAGTATCATTGTGGCAGCATGTGTCCTGCACAATGTTGCAACACGGCGGGACGTACCGGTGGACATGGTGGTGCCCCAACATCCCCAACCACATGCACAGGCACTGCCCATGGGAGGGGGAAGGGCATGTGGTGAAAATGACAAATCAAATCAATATCCAAATGACGCATGCACAGGATACCCAAATGGCCATAGATCATGTGCTGCAGGAACACAGCGGGCCCGAGAATGCAATCTGTGTGCACCTGTGGCCATGGAAGGGTGGTTGTACGTGTGGTGGATCATTGTGCAACTGTGTGTGTGTCATTATGGACATGCACTCTATATATGCATGTGAAATAAAGTGACTCTCAGTGTACTGTACACATCACATGTGAACATTGCCCATGTGAACACCCCAGCATGTCAAACCACACCAATCCCCTGACACCTGAAAAGTAAAGACAACACAGGAACAGGCATTGACCAGCACAACACATCATGTATATAGTACCCCACTATTACAATATCAGAGTGCCCAAAACACTGTAGCCCAATCCAACTGTCCAACAAAAAAAGGCCCTCCCTCATTCACACATCACTGTGACCTTCTGAACAACAGTGTCTGGGGTATGTAGTCTACTTGATTCAAGTCTACCTGGCTACGGGATCACCCTACCCCTTGGTCTCCATGTTCCAGCGTACGTGTAAATAGGGTCCAGCCCCCTCAGAGACCCCCTTGACTGGTAAAATACCAAATCGCAGAGAACTCCAAGCAGCCAAACCCCCAAACCAGGGAAAAAGCCTCTAGGCACAAAAAACCCTGGAAGAGTCTCCAGTAGATTACTTGAAGTAGCAAAAATTTTCCAAGCACATGTACAAGCAGAATGATAGAACTACCAAGGTAGCACACTTCAACAATGGTTCAACAGGATGGGTACCTTATCCAATGAGGATGCAACAACTGAAGGGTAGTGTCACAGCTCTGGTCTCCAGGCGCAGGAGTGGCACTAACCAACCACCCCCTCTGTGGTCTAGGTGCCTGCAAGGTAAAACTTACACAGGCCTCCGGTACCCCGGCGGGGAAACCGGGTCAGGGATCCGTTGTTTGGACAGGCATTGGTATTCAGGATAACCAGAAAGAGGGGCAGGAGAGGGGAGTTGGATTGGCAAGGGAAAGTTACAACTATTGACAATAACACATACTCAATCAGAGAAACCATGTTCTACATGCACATTGTACCAAATGAGTCAAATGCAAGACAAAGAGAGACTTATCTCTGAGGTGAGTGCTGGCCGTCTGCGCACTCTCAGGTCCGGTAACAGGATCAGTTCAATGCTGCAAAGTGAGCGTGAGTTACTAATCTGTGTGTGTTTACAACACACACACACAACACCATTCATGCCCCAAAGTAAGTGACTTCTCCACAAACAAACACTCTTGTCTGCTGCTTTGTACTTATACGTGAGCTTGCCCACATGATGGTTCATACACTGTCAATGCAGTAAGGCAGGCGCACGTGGGCACGCGGTAAATGGAAGACCAATGCGTCAAGAATCACACATGATAGAATGATCCCTGGGTGAGCTGCTAGATGCATATATCGAGGTGCGACTTCAGTACAAGTCGTGTTCTGGCAGCCGCGGATTTCAATAGGTAGTGCACGTGGCAATTTGCACATGCAAATGATATGCACTGCACACGAGTCTGTGCCTCGCTGGGTGTCCCTGTATGCTGTATTAGTTTCTGGCTAGGAACACTACTGTGCTAATGACTCAGCTTCTATGGAGTGGGGGGGATATGTGCGACAGCCCCTGCATGTGCCCCTGACAACTTGTAAAGCTACTTGGCATTTGTCCCTCAACACATCTTAGCTGTACTGTGTGCTTCTACAACAATGCCTGGCCAAGCTCCCCAGCACTGGCGCTACTTAGCATGCATGTGCAAGTGGCCTGGTGGAAGGTTGGCTGCGGTGTGGCCCCTTGTGCTGCTCACCTTGCTTGGAGCTCCTGGAAACACGTCTGCTCCTGTCGGATGTCTGAGCACAAGCCCTGTGCTTCTGCTTGCGCACACATGCGCACGTCTGCACCAGCGACCGTGGCCAGGTTTCAGTAGTACTTGGCCCTGTGTCTGCTGGCAAAGGTAGTCTGGAGGCTCATTTTCCTGCAGACAGGGCTACAAGATATTAATAAGGCTGGAAAGTTCCCTGTGTTTGTGTCTTCATGCTGGTTGTCACTGGGCCATGTTAGAGACCTACATCCGAACTCCTCCCACCATCAGTGTGACTTTCACAGGAAAAGGGTGCAGGCTACTGTCTACAGCATGAAGTGCATCAAGCACATATACAGACAAGAAAATAACATACATCACAATCCATATCAATTAATGGAGATATCCATCATGTACTCACAGAAATTGATTACAGACATGCCGTGGATAAAACCCCCTCAATCCCCACTAGGGGTGTTAATACAAGTAGTACAGCAGCAGACAGGCCACAGATATGACGAAAGTCCAAATCCCTTGTGTAAATGGTTGTTACACTGAACCATCCTTTCGAGCCCATGGATAAGGGAACTAGGAGTGGCGTATGTGAGTCAGGACCCAAGCTGCAAACACATACACGAGACAAGCTTGAAGGGCCCAGCTGGAACAGACAGTGGATGCTTTCAGAAGTCACAAAGCACCACACCGTCACATGAATGCACAATAGACAAGCAATTTTAAACTATATTAACTAATTAACCTAACTATAACTAACTATAAAAAACCTATATTACCTATATTACCTAATTAAACTAACTATCAAAAACCATATTAACTAACTAAACTAACAATAAAAATAAAAAAATGGCCACATACAACCCGGGGGGAAGGCACCCAAGAGGAGGGATGTACAGGGTACACCTCAATACCCACATGCGATGATGTTGAGACAAAAAAAAAACTCCATGGGCTCAACGCCTGCACAGCCCGACCTGTGTGGGAGATAACCCGTCGTCCTCATCACCCTCTGGCTGAAAAGGTTGACGTGGCACAGTACCCTCACCACGCCTAGGCGCAGCTTGCCCCTCGTCGGCATCAAGTCTGTGGGACGGGTGAGCCTGGTTCTGTGCGGCGATGACACGTAGGTCAGCATGTAGAACCTCGTTCTTCCTGCATGGCTTGGCTGGACAACTGGTACACCTCCCGGCAAGCACGTAGCTCAACCGAGATGGTATTCTCTAGCTGCTCCAACCTCTCCTCTGACCGCGTCCTCTGGGACATCAAGAGCACAGCCAGAGTAGATTTGAGGGATTCATAGTCAACCCCCATGGTCAACCCTCATGGCTCCATGTGTGCCTCTACATGAGCAGCAATTGCTTGACGCAAAGACACCATTTCAGCCTGGCGTGCCCTGTCTGATGCCGCCATGCCCAGCCTGAGCGAGCGGGCCGTGGACTGTGCCACCCGCTGCTGGAGTTCCCCCTGCCTAGCAGGGGGTAGCACGGATTGTGCCACACGTTGCATGCTCTTTGCAATGTTATCAATTGCTGTCCCCTGGTGTTCTGAATTGGCAACCATGGCTTGGTCCCACTCAGTACACCCCAGTGGAGCGTGGCCACCATGTTGCTGGGCTTGACACCTGCAGGTCCAAAGGAGCCGATGTCCTGGTTGGGTTGCCACTGCCCGCGGCTGCAGAACTACATTCCTCCGTTGACGTGATGCCCCAGGCACATCAGCAACTGGAGTGGAGGGAGACCCTGTGTCCTGATCCACCACAGACGTAGGTCCCACCACCGTCTGGCCCCTCATTGCAGGTGTCGCGGACAGATGAGTGTCCACATCATAATCACTGACGAATGGACCCGATGCACATCCAACTCGACTTTGTCGTCAGAGTGATCATCCGAGCTAGACTCATTGCCAGCCCTAGACAAGATGGTCTGTAACACAAGTGGTTTCTCGTGGCTTACCACCCCACGACCCCCACTTGTGCTGAGTTGCTGGTGTGATAGCAACCCTGTGCCTGGCATGACAACATCATCCTCTGGCTCCATTGCATCATCATGTGAAAAGTAGAGAAAAGATAAACATTAGTACACATTTCAGAAGCACATAACGCACACACACATAGACATCACATAGACAGCCAACACATGAAGCAGACATGTCACACACAAATGAGAACCTGGCATGCATCTAGTGGCCTTGATATGCAAACACATCCCAAAAGAAGAAATGGATGTGTCTAAATAGCAAAGCCTATACAAGTACAAAATGTAGTATATGAACTCCATCAGACAGCACCTCTGGCAGGCACATGTCACAGGCAAAAAAGACAGGTGGCAACTAAGTGATGCAACACACCATAAGCATTTCTGAACTGCAAATTGACCACTGCTGCAAGTGAATCCAAACACACAATGACACAGGTAACATGCATGTAGACATGCATCACTAAAGCATCATCATCAATATAGCCACATCCATCTGGGCTATGTAGATATAGTGAATGTCCCAAGCAAAGCAAGGGCCTGCAACCGGGCATGAGGGACCATAATGCCCAGTACCCTCCGAGCTGCAGGACATAGGCCTCCACAACACCCCTCAGGGCCTGATAGAGCACTATGGGCATGAATGTGCCCTATTACATAATTCCTTGTGGAAATCTCCACGCCCAGGACCCACCATAGTAGCTAAATGGGCCTGGGCATACACATATTGCACAACAGTGAACCTTTGGGATCATGCCAGTTCCACATAACGTGCGCAATGCAGAAATCTTACCAGCATAAACGTCTATCAACTACATATTAGTCAACAAAAAAGCTGAGGAAGACACCTGTGTAAATGGACACTTTCACAAACACATAAGCGATTGCTCGCAATGTTGCACCACACAACGTTGAAGCTGCTTGCATATGTACATGTGAACGCGTTCAAAAACACCCATGTCCCCATACACCTGTATTGTGAACATGACCAGCATCCAATACACCAAAGCTAGCAGCTATAACGCTGCTTGCTTTGATGTATGTGGAAGTGCACACATACACACGTGAAGGAAGCTCCACAGTCATTACAACCCAATTGGCAGGCTATTTTCAATCAGTGCCCTATGCCAGTTGGTATGGCCGCAGATTGAGCAATCAACTCATCTAAACAACCACTAGGGAGTTCCAATACTGAGTACATGTGTCACAGGATGCACCTGTACCCGTCGCATTCATGACAGAGAAGTGATGAAAAACTGGCCATACATGCCAGGTGACTTTGACATTGCATCAGTGAGTAGGCATGTAGAAGGGTGTAACACGGCTCAGAAGTGGGTTGATGCAGTGCAGAACATGTGTACGTTACCCACTATCTACATGAACAAGTACATTATGATGTCTATCAATAAACGTGAAGGAAGTGCAAGGGCAAGTTCAGGCATTGCGTGCAATGTGCATGCAATGGGTGCATGGCTACAAGCAAACCACTAACCTCACTTAAGTGAAAATGCAGGGAGGCATTGCATGTCAGCGAAAGGGTGACCAGAGACCTGTGGATTGGCGACAGTGTTGACTAGCGTCAATTGCATCATCTGAGTCAACTGACAACACAGCAGATGATGATGGGACAGTAAGCAGGACACATGATGAACCCTCAATAGTACACCCATGTGTGCAGAAGCCACTACACCAGTTGAACAGAGTCAGTGGGCCTGAAACAGGGGGAGGCCTGTGCCCCACACAGACTGTAACACCCTAAACCTGTCTGTGATGCTGGACTGAGCCAGAGTGGGCATGGAATCGATGATCAAATACCATGAAATGTAGGTCATCCTGGACACGTACTACAATGATCATCCTGTCAAGGACACATAGGGGCATGCATGGAAGGGAAGGGCACGTCCCTTCGGAGCATCTGCCATCTGCACAGTCCAAGTGAGACACCCTGCATGAAGGACATAGGATGTACCCCACTGTATGTGTATGGCAGGTTGGCTGGTGGAGGTTTGCATGTACACAGGAGCCTTGAACAGGCCATTGCATTACGCCAACATGATGCACACCAGTGCCATGTTGAAATTGGGGTGCAGGGGGGGTGGAGGGGCAAGGGAGCATGCCAACATGGAGTAACCGCATGCAGGCAGAAGACACATGCATGTCAGTCATGCAATGACATAGTCCCAGTGCTGACAGGAAAGACACCCCAGGCTACATGCAGAAGGGCCAGTGAGCTGGAACATGGACCGGAGGGGGAGCCGGGTGAGTAGCATGTGAGTAGGGTGCAAGTGTGGTGATGAGGACAGTCCCCGTCTGCTCTACATGTCCAGCATCCTGCACAGCAGGCACGCTTCAGTGAAGCATTGCATGACTTGCACATGAGAACCATGTATACATGACATGTAGTGGCAGTCAAACACAACACATCACACAAGCAAACCACACATGGCCTCGACAAACACGCAACAACACTCACTGGACGGGGCACCAATGTCCAGCATCTCTCCCACTCCTTCGACCATTCCTGCCAGTATGAACTCTGCAGCGACTGACTCGTGCGAAGTGAGGTCTTCCTCCTAAGGTGGTGGCCCACTGCCAGTCACCAGAGTCATGTTGTAATTAGAGGCATGCTTCACCTTAGTACTGCGTTTGAGGTCATCCCAACGCTTTTTGCACTCTTGAGCTGTGCGCACCTCATGGCCGAATGCACTCACACAATCCACAACTTGCTTCCAGTGGGAGGGACATACGATGGGCAGCCATAGTTTGACAATTTCGGCCCCACTAGCATATCATGGTTGTGGTCCTGCACGTAGTCCACAAGGAAGTCCAGTTCCTGCTTGCAGAAAGGCTTCTTCCTCAACGTGCCGGAGGCCGGAGGTGTGTCTGGGGTCCCAGCCTCTACTGCAGGTGCAACCTTCCTTCTCTTGGACAGTGGTCCGGACCCTGGCTGGCAAATGCCACCCTGATCAGTATGGGCTGTGGCGTTGGTGGATTAGATCGAGGGAGTGGCAGGTTGTACAAGGACGGAAGCCATGACTTGCATCAGTGGCTGCTGGGTGCCCTGGAATGGACCCTGCGCATGTAACATCCACTGTGCCAGGGTCATTGATCGGGACTTTCCAGGATGGTAGACTCACAACCAGGGTGGTGTCGGCTGCATCTGCCCATGCACTTACCAACACCTGGCTGGTCGGGGCAGCAGAAGACATTACTGCCCCAGGGACACGTGCCTCGGTCAAGGCAGCCCTGCATGCACTTACGGTGTGCTTCCTGACCTCCTGGAAATCTTCCAGGGACTCTTCAGGTGCCAACGCAGCCTGATCTGGCAGACCCTGAGCCTGGGTGGTGGTGTCCACAGCTGCACCTGCAGCTACCACTACCCTTGGGCCCATGGCAGTCGATGAAATGGACTGCCGGGTCACATGGGCGCCAGTGCCAGATGCAAGAACTGCATCTGCCAGAGCCGCAGGGGGTGGTGGCATGACTGCACCAACATGTGGCACAACATTGTGCCGAAGTGGCGCACCCCTGCCTCTTCCCCCTCTGCAGCCACCCTGGACACCCTGGAGTCCCCCTACTCCGTGGTCACCCCGGCCACGTCCCTGACCATGCCCTCCACGTGGAGTACGCCCAGCTGAGGCGCCCCTCACCTTTCATGGCCTCCCAGCCATGGCCCAGATGTAGTAGTGCCGGCACAGATGTAGTAGTGCCAATGGGAGGTGTACACAACAATTGTTCTGGGCAATTGGGGTGTAGTGGGTGGGATACAAGATCTTAACAGCACCCCTGTGCACCTGCAAGGCTGTATGTGACCCCAGGCACCCCAAAACTGCAGTAAAACTGTGCACGCAACCCCCGGTAGCCCACATGTGTGGAATTAATCTCCCGCAGTACGCGGTGGCACCCAGGGACACGAAAAACACATACATGTGGGACACGCAGGCTACTTTGACCTCAAAAATGGGTACGCGATACACAGGGGCACCCGCAGTGAGAAAAATAGCATGCGTGACTCACTGTCAGACTAGCGTGATAATGAAAAACACACGTAGCCAATACCCCCGCCAAAAGAAGAGATACGTCCTTGATCCGCTGTGAAGTTGTGATGGCGCACGAAACAACACGATGTAGCAACACACATGTCGTTCTCCACGAAAGGCACATACAGCGAACTGCTGGCCTCGCTGACCTTTAACCCGTGCTGAGGGAAACGCCCGTGCGCATCACTTCTCTTACACGCTTAGGCCCTTTCCTCGGATTACACGCATTAACACGCATACGTGATTTTTTTTTGCACGTGTGGATGCACCCGTGCTGAAGGAAACACCCGAGCGTATCATGTCACATATGCGCTTACGCACTAAGGGCCTTTCCTCGAATTACACACTGACATGCACTTTTTTCACGTGCCAAAATCACTCCGTATCGAGCTGGTGATGCGACAACTCACGGAAGACCGCGCTCCTGCCCAGAAGGCCATTTTCCTGCACCCCAGAGCCCCGAGCATGCTCCCACCTGCCATATGCTGCTGCATGCCTGCGTGCTGGCCACGTGCCCTGCTATTTGGTGCCTGCACGTCAACCATCTGCAGGGGTCCAGTTGCTGTGAACACCCCTGCTGGAACAGAAGACTCCCGACTGGTATTCCATCGCTCCACAGCCCAGCCCTAGAACCCAGTTGCCCACCCACACCTGCCTCGGGGGTTGCCATGTCCGACACAACACCATCTGGCACCAGTGGCAACCCCCCCAGCAGAGAGGCAGAGGGCTGCATCCTGGTGGAGCAAGTCCTGGGGCATTATGATGCCCTCTTTGGAAGTTCACGCGCTGACAGTGAAGGACGGAAGAGAATCTGGAAGGACATCGTGGCTGCCATCAACGTGGAGGGGGTGGCAGCCCCCAACATGCAACACGTCCAGAAGCACTGGGAGGACTTCAGGGCCAGGACCCTCAGCAAGGCCCGGCGCCTCTTGAAGGCAGCGGATGCTGAGGGGTGCCGGGTCCGCATTACCGACAACTAGATGAGGGTCCTGGAACGTATACGCCCAGCGCTCCACCTCCAAGTCCTTCAGAGGCAGACCCGTCCGGAGTCGAGTGGTAAGTGTACATGCGTACTGATTGGACGGTGTGCATGTTGAGGTGTGCCAGGAGTGTGCAGGTTGGACATATGTCTTGAAAGGCCCATGAATGAATGTGTATGTACAGGGACATGAGCCTGCTGCATGTGAGTCCAGTCATGTGTGAGGCACATCAATGGTATATGTGTTCAAATGCATGGTTCCCAAATGCATGTGTGGGTGCACACATGTTTAGATTTCTGTGTATTTACTGTGGCATGGTTATGGTGTGACACATGGATGCTGGTTCTACCTTCATGTATGTGCACAATGTACGTGTGTGTGTGTGTGTATTTGACATGTGTGCCACTGTGATACACCATGGATGCATGTGACACTGACATGTAGGAGGCTGACTGGCAGATGTGACATGGATGCCGATGATTTCACTGCGACAGTTGGTGGAGATGTACAGATGCATGTATGTCTGGTGGCGTGTGTGCATGTGTTTGGCACTCCCCGTGTGCATGTGACGTCAGGCTAACCTTCGGATGCTCATGCTGTTGTATGTGTATGGATGGTGATGCTTGCTGCAACATTCCTGTGAATTTGCGCATGTGTGTGGGTTCAAATGATATGTGTGTTGGGGAGTGTGATGCCATGTGTGAAGTTTGACACTGCACTCATGTGCAACTGTCATGTGTGTATCATACAATTGTACAGTGCCCTGATGCCTGTGTTATGTCTCTCCCTGTCTGCAGTGTCAACTGATGAAGAGGGCGGAGACGGTGCTGTGGAGCACAGTGGCAGGGATCCCACTGCCAGCCGGAGACGCAAGGCCCAGCTCCCTTCCCAGGTTGTCATCTCGTCGGGGAGTGAGGAGTCTGGTGCCATGTCTGTGACCGCAGCTGCCAAGGGTAGGTCCAAGAGGCGGAGGTCGGAGGTGGACTCCTCGGCAGCAGAAGGGGCAGCTGAGACCCCATAGGGGCCTATGGAGGAAGATGGCAAGGAGTCATCCAGGTCGGTGGGGGGTTTGGTAGAGGAGGAGGCCGTGGAAGAGCCCCACATGGGGCCTGGAGGGGGGATTCCACTGTTGCTAGTGTTGCAGTCCAGGGGCAGGGACAGGAGGCAGCAGAGGCAGCCGCAGAGGTTCCTGTGTGTAATCCTGTCCCTGATCCTGTGACTGCATCATCCCGCACCAGCAGGGATGCCTTCGTCCAGACCCGTTTTCAGTGAGGGGATCCGCTAACAACTGGCCTTCCTCTCCCTGCGGACATGGCAATCCAGGACCGTGTTGAGCCTGTCCTGGCTGGGGTGGCGTTGCATCAACGTGGCATCCGGGATGACGTGCAGGGTTCTCGTGAGGACTCTGCACGTTTTTTTGGATGCCTCATTGACTGCCTCGACCTACTAGGACGGGTCACCAGCGCTGGGTTCCTCCGTGTGCTGGACCTTCTACCGACCGCCTCCTCAATGGAACCCCCTATGCGCCAGTCGTCCTCCGTGCCATCTTCCTGGCCATGTATCACCTGGCAACCCTGTGGAGCTGCCCCTGACCCAGCGGCCAGGCTGGTGGAGGACATATCCCTGCCACAGTCGGGAGTCGGAGGTCCAGCAGGGGTGGCCAACCCAACAACTGGACCCCAGCAGGAGGAGGACGTGCAGGCATCAACAGGCAGGGCACATGCACGGCAGCAGCAGGCTCAAGGTGGGAGCGATGATGGCTCGGGGCCATCAACATCAGAGGGGCAGGCATCTGCCGGAGGGCAGGAGGACCCTGGATTGGGAGTGTCTTCTGTGTGGCAGCGGTTGGGCCGGCAAATAGATGCGGAGCGGCAGCGGGTGGAAGAGGCACGGCTCACTATGGTCAGGGCGGAGAACTCCATACGCAGGGCATTGAGGCGGGCTGAGTGCCTCGAGGAAATTCGCAGGGAGTTGGAGGTGGACATAGCTTTATCCCTGCGAGACCTCGGGGCCAGGGAACAGGCCCGCCTCCAGGATGTTGAACAGGAGTTTGATGATGCCTTGGCACGGGAAATCAACAAGTGAGCCGTATGACTTGACCGCTGCCATTGTATATAGTTCATTAGTGTTAGGTTTCCTTTCTATTTTTCTTCCATTTGGGGCGCATGGACTATGCCCCACCTTTTTGTATATAGTTATTTATTAGGTAGGGTTTTTTGTAGGTTTCCTTTGGATTGTTGGGCTCATGGACCCTTGAATGTTCTTTTGTAAATAGTTTTCAATGTGGATTTCATTTCATTGGACCCATGGTGGAATACTTTGCTTTTTTTGAACTGTGATTTTTTTTTATGGACAGACCCATAGGAGCCATTTTACTTTGGATTTTATTGGTTGCAGCATTTATCTTTTTTGATCAATTTTGGAGTTCCGGACTTGGATTATTTCTTTTCATTATTGTGTGATTTGGTTTTATTCATTTCGTTGATTCTTCAATACACATTTTTTCTTTACTTGTGTGGTCTTCTATCATTTGTTTTGTGCATGTCACAGTGTTGTTTTTCACAGTCATGTATCAGCATTGTGTGGGTCTGAGGGACATGTATTCATGGGCATGCTGGTAATGTATTTTCTATCATGACTTTGGGTATTCAATGTGGGGTGTTTGGACTGGGGTGGCCTGGGGTAGATTTCGGGTGGCCATAAGGCCCATGGGTCTGGAGTGTGATGACGTGTTGGGTGGGGGGACATGAGTCGGGGCCTGCTGGCAGGTGCCCGTCAATGGTGGGTGGGTGAGTGGGTGGGGGGACATGAGTCGGGGCCTGTTGGCAGGTGCCTGTCACTGCTGGGTGAGTGGGGGTGCAGGAGGACATGAGTCAGGGCCTGCTGGCAGGTGCCCGTCAATGGTGGGTGGGTGAGTGGGTGGGGGGACATGAGTCCAGGCCTGCTAGCAGATGCCCGTCACTGCTGGGTGGGTGGGGGTAGAGGGGGACATGAGTCGGGGCCTGCTGCCAGGTGCCCATCAATGGTGGGTGGGTGAGTGGGTGGGGGGACATGAGTCGGGGCCTGCTGGCAGGTGCCCGTCAATGGTGGGTGGATGAGTGGGTGGGGGGACATGAGTCGGGGCCTGCTGGCAGGTGCCTGTCAATGATGGGTTGGTGAGTGGGTGGGGGGACATGAGTCGGGGCCTGCTGGCAGGTGCCCTTCACTGGGGGTGGGTGGATGGGTGGGGGACATGAGTCGGGGCTCACAAGTGTGCTCACAAGTTCATGGTGCCATGTGGGCTGCCTGCAGGGCATGGTGAGGGTGGTAGGGTAGTCCCCTGTGGTGTGGGCTGCCTGCAGGGCATTGGGAGGGAGGAAACTGCACACCCGGGAGGGCCCACGATGCCAAATAGCGTGTGAAACTGCCGGCATACACCCCAAATACATGTACCCCGCTCGCACAGGGCCTATCGCGTGTGAAACTCCCTGCGTACCCCCCAAATACACATACCCCGCTCGCACAGGCCCTATCGCGTGTGAAACTCCCCGCGTAGCCCCCAAATACACATACCCGGCTCGCACAGGGCCTATCGTGTGTGAAACTCCCTGCGTACCCCGCAAATACACATACCCCGCTCGCACAGGCCCTATCGCGTGTGAAACTCCCCGCGTAGCCCCCAAATACACGTACCCGGCTCGCACAGGGCCTATCATGTGTGAAACTCCCCACGTACCCCCCAAATACACATAACCCGCTCGCACAGGGCCTATCACATGTGAAACTCCCCGTGTACCCCCCAAATACACATACCCCGCTTGCACAGGGCCTATCACGTGTGAAACTTCCTGCGTACCCCCAAATACACATACCCCTTCGCGCCAGGCCCATCGCGTGTGAAACTCCCCCCGCATCCCTCAGAATACACGTATCCTGCTCACACCAGGCCTATCGTGTGTAAAACTCCCCACATACCCCCCAAATACACGTACCCCACTCGCGCCAGGCCCATCGCGTGTAAAACTCCCCATGCACCCCTCGCAATACATGTAACCCGCTCGCACAGGGCCTATTGCGTGTAAAACTCCCAGCGCACACCCCAGAACACACGTACCCAGCTCGCACAGGGCCTATTGCGTGTAAAACACCCAGCGCACACCCGAGAACACACGTACCCAGCTTGCACAGGGCCTATCACTGGTGAAACTTCCCGTGCACCCCCGAAATTCATGCAGGCTGCCGATCCACCCTCCCCATGCCCCACAGGCACCCCACACCACAGGGGGGACTTTTTCCACACAATTTACCTGGTGCGAGCAGGGTACGTGTATTCCGAAGGGTGCGCGGGAGTTTTACACGCAATAGGCCTGGTGTAAGCGGGCTACGCGTATTCCGAGGGGTGCGCGGGGAGTTTTACACACGATCGGCCTGGCACGAGCGGGTATGCATATTCTGGGGAGTGCGCAGGGAGTTTTACATGCGTTTTTGTGGTTGGGGCTGTATGCTGGTCCACTGGCCTTTGCGCCATGTACTGGATTTGTGCAATGTTTTTGGCGCACGGGGCGGGGTTGAGGGTGTAACTGGCACTGCTTATGGATCTATTAATCCATGAATACGCTGTGCGCCTGAATGGGTTTTGGCGCACGCGGCTGGCGCAGACTGCCGCACGCGCACTTTGTGCGCCAGCCGCGTGCGCCACTTCTGTGCTGAATTCTATGAATTACCCCCTCAGGCTCGCCTGATAGCCCGGAATCAACTGGTCAAAGTGGAGACAAATATGCCTATGAAGAAAGTAACAAAGAGAAGTAAAAGGAAAAAAAGAATGGTGAATCATCCGGCATGCTAACAGGCTGGTTATGACCAGAGTGAGAATAAGCCAAATTAAACGACATATGACACTGGGGACTTTGAGACCTCCTTAATAGAGGTGGTCAGTGCACCCCTGCCTGCAGTGGAGGGTACTGCGGAGGGGCCAATTGGAGTCAGAGTGGCGTTTAGGGTTAGCAGTGTTCATTGGACAACAAAATATTCACAATGGGCCGAGCTCCAATGGTTTTTACTGGGAATCGGACAAATAGATCAGATCTGCTGAAAGGATGTAATAATATGTTGACTCTCAGAGTCATAGCTTCAAATGACTTTGTATTTGTAGAACCGATGGAATCTGCCAATGGAAATGTTGCTTGCATGCATTGTTCTATGCGCAAAGTAGCTTCCATCATACGTAACCAACAAGTGGCTATACAGTACATGGGTTATGTCACTGATTGCCTTAGCCACCTACCCCCACTCTCTCCTGCAGCTTGCCCTGTGATCACAGAAGCAACGAGAGGGGGTGTAAGTAGTGGAAACCGGGGGCAGTACCTGTATCTGAGGTATTGGCTGAGACACACAGGGGTGGGAATGGTTTCAAAGGTTCCTTATAAGGTAATTATTAAAAATAAACAAGTGAAGTTGGAGAATTGCAAGCTGGAACACTAGGGGGCAAATGCACTTTTTGGTCAATGAGGGGTCTTTGCCCCTGTTGTTAATTAGCAGAAAAAGGCCTAAGGGTCCTCCCATTTGGGGGCTTTATTGTAGCAATAAAACTAAAACTGGTAGTGCACACTATTAAGTTACCAATGTTTTGGCATTTGAGGTGTCGCTGAACAGGGGTACTGAGGCCCTGGATATACTAATCTTGGATGTGTATAGCCCCTTGGGTGGTACCAGCTTGGAAGAGATCCATAACAGTATTGATGCAATATGTGCTGACTGGACAACTGTTTCGGGTCATGATATTGTTCTCCTTGGGGTGGGAGGTCTTAATACAGGATGGGTGGACATGGATAAATGCGCTAACTACTGTTCTGTTAAAGCTGAAAGTACAATGGTGCTCAAAAAGGGAAATAGAAAAGGAAAGCAGTGGTTAATCTACATGAAAGAATGGGAGATGATTATGCATAATGGCAGTACCATTGGGATAACCCGGGCGAGAGTGTATGGAGGGCAGGTAATTAGTTGGCTACACTTGATTACTTTTTCAGCAGTAACAGCTGTGCAGAAAAAGTGGAATCATTGAAGGTAATACATACTGAATTCAGTGATCACTCGATTATTGAGTTGATTATTAGAATGCCTAAGGAAAACCAAGAATGACAGGTGCTAGAGGGATTGGGGTAAATCATGCCGGTAACCGGATTAAGTGGTCCCCGAAAATGGCATGTAGCCTAGCAGGTTCCTTGATAACAATGAAACACAATGAATTGGCTACAGTTAATGTAAATAAATGTGAAGAGCGGCTAAAACTATCGACTTCAAATGCTGAAAGTGGTACCCAGGGGCTTGTCTATTACAACCAAACAGGTTCAAAATTCTTTTAACAAAGCAATCTGGGAAGCCAAACGGAAAATGTGCAGAAATGTCAGGTGTGTGAAATTGGTGGGGGGACGGATGCCAAAGTCTACACAAAAATGTTAAATATTAATCTGAATATGGGTCCTGGCTTAAGAGATGGAGCTAGTTTACCAATAATATAAGTGGTAGCAAATGATTGGGCACTACGAAGTAATACAACCCGTACAACCTGGTAAATGCTATGAATGGCCAAGGGGGATAGCCATGACAATACTGTGAATCCTATAGGTGAGGAAAAGTGGACAGAATATATATGTGCCAAATCAAAGGCGCTCCCCCATAAAGTCATGTAATGAGCAAGAATGAAACATGGAGGTTTCCGATTGGTCTGGAAGAAATATCAACAGCTATTCATGGGTTGAAAAGCTCCTTGGCTCCTGGGCCCAATGGGCTTTCCAATGTGGTATTAAAAAAAGACCCTGGGAAGTGAGCCAGAATTCTGAAAGTCCTTTTTGACAAGGTTTTTAGTGATAGAGAAATGCCAGCGTCCTGGCAGCAAACGATATTGCTGTCAGTGTATTTAAAGGGAGACAGAGAATTCCCCGAAAAAACTACAGAATCATGTCACTACTCGACGTAACTGGCAAAATATTTGGCTCATTTGTGCTGGCGGCGCTAGAAAACTGCGTGTCCACTTCAAATGTATTGCATCCTATGCAGATTGGCTTTAGGCCAGGGTCGGCCACAACCCACGATATTAGGCTGCTAGGCATACTTATAGAAGAGGCCAGCACGCAAGGGAGCCCAGGGTTGTACCTGATTTTCGTAGACTTCTCGGCTGCGTTTGACTCTGTTAACAGAGCAACCCTTTGGCAGAAAATCTATGAGAACTGGGATGCCCAGATTGGTTATTGACAATAATTATATGTCTGCATACCACTACAAGTATCCAGGTGTGGATGGATGGGATAGGTTCGCTTTCCGGTGCAATGGGAGTCAGCAGGGGGGTCAAACAAGGCTGTATTTTGGCCCCACTGCTGTTCAACCTTTCCTTGAGTGATCGTTTGGCCCACCAACTGCAAACTGTGGGTTGTCCCATTAAGGTTGGTGTTACTCCACTGGTAGTCATGTTGTATGCCGATGACCTTGTACTAATGGATCGTACAATCAGAGGGGCAGAGGAGAAAAAGCTAAGTTTGACAAATTGGTAAAATGCACAGCCGAAAATGATTTCGCATTCAGCGGGCCAAAACAAAGGGCATGGTGGTGTCTAGCTTAAAATTAAATCGTACGTCATTGGGGTCTCAATTGGGGCCTATTGAGTATGTGGAACATTACCCCCATATGAGCTTAGAACTTGACAACCGTGCAGATTACCACAATATCAAAGAGGCCAAAAAAAGGAAAGCAAATAGTATGACAGCTGCCATTAATGATTTTGCAAAGAGAACAGCAGGTTACTCGACTTAAGGCATTATTATGTTGTACAACCAGAGTTTTCGCCCAACTATATTGTACTGGCTGGAGGCCTTTGAAATGAAAGATTTGAAGTGGTTAGACGTACTTGAAGGGCCCTTTTGGCGGAAGATGTTGAATTTCCCACCTTCTGCTCCCATGGAATTCCTACACCTCGAGTTGGGGCTCTTCTTCCTTAGTAGCCAGGCGAAGGTGCAGCGAGGGGTTCTGTACATTAAATCGAAAGCCAGTCCCCTGTGCCCTACATTGAAACACCAAGGGGGTAATTCATAGAATTTAGCGCACAAGTGGCGCACGCGGCTGGCGCACAGTGTGCGCGTGCGAATCCCTGCGCCAGCCGCATGCGCCAAAATACATTTCCGCGCACAGCGTATTCATGGATTCCAGCCACCAAAACCAGCCATGGCACACAGTGGCGCAGCGACCCTGCAGCAGCACCAGTTACGCCCCCAAGAACGCCCCTTGCGCAGGGAAAAGGCATCAAAATCCCCAATCCAGCGCAAAGGGCTGCGCTAACCCTGTACCAGCACGGCAAGCGGGGTACGTGTATCACTGGGGTGCGCGGGAAGTACCTCACGTTATTTCAGCTGGGTACGTGTATTTCAGGGGTGCGCGGGAAGTTCCACACGCGATTCCATCAGGGTACGTGTACATCAGGGGTGCGCGGGAAGTTTCACACGTGAATTCAGCAGGGTACGTGTATATCAGGGGTGCGCTGGAAGTTCCACACGCTAACGTCCTGGGTACGTGTATTTCGGGGTGCGTGGAAACTTACACACGTGAATTCAGCAGGGTACCTGTATTACTGGGGTGCGCGGGAAGTTTCACATGCGATTGGCCCTGTGCGAGCGTGGTACGTGTATATCAGGGGTGCGCGGGAAGTTTCACACGCGATTCCATCAGGGTACGTGTATATCAGGGGTGCGCTGGAAGTTCCACACGCAAATGTCCTGGGTACGTGTATCTTGGGGTGCGCGGGATGTTTCACACGCAATATCAGCAGGGTACGTGTATTTCAGGGGTGCGCTGGAAGTTCCACACGCGTATGTCCTGGGTACGTGTATCTTGGGGTGCGCGGGAAGTTTCACACGCGAATGTCCTGGGTACGTGTATCTTGGGGTGCGCGGGAAGTTTCACTCGCGATATCAGCAGGGTATGTGTATTTCAGGGGTGCGC
This sequence comes from Ambystoma mexicanum, assembly GCF_040938575.1. Classification (NCBI taxonomy): domain Eukaryota; kingdom Metazoa; phylum Chordata; class Amphibia; order Caudata; family Ambystomatidae; genus Ambystoma; species Ambystoma mexicanum. Next base: position 304,017,418 of record NC_090934.1, on the reverse strand, counting down.
TGGAAGTTCCACACGCGAATGTCCTGGGTACGTGTATCTTGGGGTGCGCGGGAAGTTTCACACGCGAATGTCCTGGGTACGTGTATCTTGGGGTGCGCGGGAAGTTTCACACGCGATATCAGCAGTGTACGTGTATTACTGGGGTGCGCTGGAAGTTCCACACGCAAATGTCCTGGGTACGTGTATCTTGGGGTGCGCGGGAAGTTTCACACGCGATATCAGCAGGGTACGTGTATTTCAGAGGTTCCGTGGAGTACTACACGTGAATTGGCCGTGTGGGTCCTCCCAGGTGTTCGCTCCACAACCTCCACGGCCCCTGCAGGCAGCCAACACCACGGGGGACTAGCATGCACCCCCACTCATGTCCCCCAGCACCCCCACCCCCCAGCACTGTGGGGCACCCTCCACCAGGCCCCCAACTCATGTCCCCCTGCAACCCCACCCCCCAGCACTGTGGGGCACCCTCCACCAGGCCCAAACTCATGTTCCCCAGCCAACATGTCATCACAATCTAGATCCCTGGTCCCTATGGTCAGCCTCCAAATGCCAAGCACCTGCCAGCAGGCCCCCAACTCATGTCCCCCTGCACCCCCACCCCCCAGCACTGTGGGGCACCCTCCACCAGGCCCAAACTCATGTTCCCCAGCCAACATGTCATCACAATCTAGATCCCTGGTCCCTAGGGTCAGCCTCCCACTCATGTCCAACTCATGTCCCCCTGCACCCCCACCCCCAGCACTGTGGGGCACCCTCCACCAGGCCCCCACTCATGTCTAACTCATGTTCCCCTGCACCCCCACCCCCCAGCACTGTGGGGCACCCTCCACCAGGCCCCCACTCATGTCCAACTCATGTTCCCCTGCACCCCCACCCCCAGCACTGAGGGGCACCCTCCACCAGGCCCCCACTCATGTCCAACTCATGTCCCCCTGCACCCCCACCCCCCAGCACTGTGGGGCACCCTCCACCAGGCCCCCACTCATGTCCAACTCATGTTCCCCTGCACCCCCACCCCTCAGCACTGTGGGGCACACTCCATCAGGCCCAAACTCATGTTCCCCAGCCAACATGTCATCACAATCTAGATCCCTGGTCCCTATGGTCAGCCTCCAAATGCCAAACACCCACCCGAGTATTGCATCCACCCACTTAGAAATGGCAATAACATGATAGAACCCCAATTGCAAGTTTGGAAATGAACACATGTCCCTCGCATACACCCAATGGGTGTCAGTGAATCTCAAAACCCATATCATGATATGCATGAAACCAATGAGATGATACTACACATTGAAGTTTGAACAAAAAATATGTATTAAAGGAAACTTAAATTGAATCAAAAATAAACAAACAGAAATGGGAATTAAAAAAAATAAAAAGCAGCATGTCCGTGAAATAATGTAAAACCAAAAATCATAATCCAAAGGAATGGTGTCCAAAGTCACAGTCCACAAAAGAAAATCCAATGGAAATTATAATTGAAAGTCATTGCTCCATGGGTAAATTGTAAAAAAAAAAAAAAATCCAACAGTCAACTATATACAGATGAACACTAACTACAGAACTATTTACAAGGGCAGCGGGCTAGTCCGACGGCTCACTTTTGTATGTCCCGGGCCAGGGCATCATCGAACTCCTGCTCAATCTCCCAGAGGGCCTTCGACGTGTCCACATCCAACCCCCTACGGATTGCCTCGAGGCACTCGGCCCGCCTTAGGGCCCTCCCCATGGAGTTCTCTGCCCTGACTATCGTGCCTCTTCCGCCCGCTGCCACTCAGCATCCATGGCGTGGCCCAACTGCTGCCACACGGAAGACACTTTCTGTCCTGGTTCCTCCTGCCCTCCGGCCGATGCCTGCCCCTCCGATGTCGAAGGCCCCGAGCCATCATGGCTCCCACCACGTTGCTGCTGCTGCTGTGCCTCTGCCCGTGCACTGCCTCCTGCTGCCTGCACATCCTCCGCTGGCTGGGGTGCAGTCGTTGATGTGGCCACCCCTGCTGGATGTCCGACTCCCGACTGTGGTAGGGATGCCTCCTCCACCAGCCTGGCCGCACCGTCAGAGGCAGCTCCACAGGGCACCCAGGTGACTGATGGGTGGGAAGATGGCACGGAGGATGACTGGCGCATAGGGGATTCAGTTGAGGAGGGGGTCGTAGCAAGCCCCATCAAACGGAGCAATCCGGCCTGGGTCACCTGTCCCAGAAGGCCGACGCGGTCAACGAGCCATTCGAGATGATGTGCAGTCTCCTCATGAAAAGACTGCAGGTCACCTCGCATGGCCCGTTGACGCAACGCCACACCAGTCAGGACAGGCTCAACCCGGACCCGGATAGCCACGTCCGCAGGCAGAGGAAGGCCAGTTGTCGTGAGCTCATCCCCTACCTGAAAACGGGTCTGGACGTAGGCATCCCTGCTGGTGCAAGATGATGCAGGGACAGGATCAGGGACAGGATTGCACACAGGCACCTCCACGGTGGCCTGTGCTGCCTCCTGTCCCTGGTCCTGCACTGCACCACTAGCACCAGTGGAATCCCCACCTCCAGACCCCGTCTCTGTTGCTTGCATGGCCTCCTCCTCCACCAAACCCCCCACCAACCTGGATGACTCTGTGCCATCTTCCCCCGTTGGGCCCTGTGGGGTCCCAGCTGCCCCTTCTGCTGCCGAGGAGTCCAACTCCAACCTCCGCCTCTTGGACCTCCCCCCGGCAGCCGCGGCCTGGGACGCGGCACCAGACTCCTCACTCCCCGACGAGATCACAACCTGGGAGGGGAGTCGGGCCTTGCGTCTCCGGCTGGCGGTGGGATCCCCGCCGCTGTGCTCCCCAGCACCTTCTCCGCCCTCTTCATCAGTTGACGCTGCAGACAGGGAGAAATAAAACACAGGCATCAGGGCACTGTACAATGGACACATACACACATGACAGTTGTACATGAGGGGCATTGGCAAACCTCAGACATGCCATCACAATCTCCAACACACATGTCATTTCAACTTGCACACATGAGCCATACCACAGCCATATCGCAACTGCCAGCACCATCCATACACATACAACAGCATGAGCAGGCAATGGTGAGCCAGACATCACATGCAACACAGGGAGTGCACTACACATGTACACACACCACCACACTTGCATGCATGTGTACACCTCTGCCAAGTGTCGCAGTGTTCAGATGGGCATCCATGTCACATCTGTCAATCAGGCTTCCACATCCCGCTGTCACATGCATCCATGTTGCATCACTGTTGCACCCTTGTCAAATACACACACATGCACATGTACACAGTGCTGATACATGCAGCTGAAAACAACATACATGCGTGACATCACGAACAGGTCTACTTACATACACATTCATCCAAACATGTGTGCCCACACAACTGCATTTGGCATGCAAGCCTACACACACAAGCACCATCCATGTCTCACACATTACAGCCCTCGCATGTGTTAGCCTCACGGCCCTGTACACCCCCACCCATACTTGACCCCATACAAACACATGTGCAACCTGCACACTACTGAAACATCACCACACGCACAGCTCACAATCAGGATGCATGTACACTTACCGCTCGACTCCAGACGGGTCTGCCTCTCAAGGACCCGCGCTGGGAGCGCTGGGGATATGCGTTCCAGGACTCTTATCTGATCTTCTGACAAGTGGCCCCGGCGCCCCTTAGCATCCGCTGCCTTCAAGAGGCGCCAGGCCTTGTTCAGGGTCCTGGACCTGAAGTCCTCCCAGCGCTTCTTGACATGTTGGAAGTCGCGGACTGCCACCCCCTCCGCATTGATGGCAGTCACGATGTCCGTCCAGATCCGAGTCCGTCCTTCCTTGTCGGCGCGGGAACCTCCGAAGAGGGCATCATACTGCCCCAGGACTTGCTCCACCAGGACACCAACTTCCGTGGCACTGAAGCTGGTGGCCCTCTGCCTCTCTGGCCGGGGGTTGTCAGTGGTGCCAGATGTTGCAGTGCCCGACATGACAACCCCAGAGGCAGGAGTGGGTGGGCAACTGGGTCCTGGGGTTGGGCTGTGGAGCGATGGAATCCCAGTCGGGAGTCTTCGGTTCCAGCAGGGGTGGTCACAGCAACAGCACCCCTGGCTGATGTGCAGGCAGCAAATGGCAAGGCACGTGGGCAGCAGGCAGTCAGGCAGCAGCAGATGGCAGGTGGGAGCGTGCTCGGGGCTCTGGGGGGCAGTAATCCAGCCTTCTGGGCAGGAGCGTGGTCTTCCGTGTGCTTACGCGTGGCCAGCTTGATACGGAGTGATTTGGCACGTGAAAATTCTGCACGTCAGCGTGTAATTCGAGGAAAGGCCCTTAGCGCGTAAGCGCGTCTGCACGCATATGCAATTTCATTGGACAGAAGGCCCCTCAAGCGCAAGCGCCCCTGTGACGTGACGCACGCAGGCGTGCATGGGCATTTCAGCGCGCATGAAAAACTGCACGTCCGCGTGTAATCCGAGGAAAGGGCCCATGCGCGTAAATGACATGACACACGCGGGCGTTTCCCTCAGCACGGGTTAAAGGTGAGCGGGCCCAGTAGTTCACTGTACGTGCCTTTCGTGGAGACCGAAGTGTTGCTGTTTCCTGTTGTTTCGTGCGCCATCACAACTTCACAGTTATCAAGGACATATCTCTTCTTTTGGCGGGGGTATTGGCTACGCATGTTTTTCTGCATCGCGCTAGTCAGACGGTGAGTCGCACACGCTCTTTTTCCCACTGCTGGTGCCCCTGTGTATCGCACCCATTTTCAATGTCATAGTAGCCTGCGTGTCCCACGCGTACGCGTTATTCGTGTTACTGGGTGCCACCGCGTACTGCGGGAGGTTGAATCCATGCACGTAGGCTGCAGGGTTGCGTGCACGGTTTTATTGCAGTTTTGGGGTGCCTGAGCGTTGTGTGACCCGTCACTACATCACCGGTGTCACATACAGCCTTGCAGGTGCAGGGGGGCTGTTAACATCTTGCTTCCCACCCCCTTCACCCCAATTGCCCAGGTCAATTGTGGTGTACACCTCCCATTGGCACTACTCCATCTGTGCCGGCACTACTACATCTGTGCCATGGTTGGGAGGCCACCAAAGGTGAGGGGCGCCTCAGCTGGGCGTACTCCTCGTGGCGGGTGTGGTCAGGGACGTGGCCGTGGTGACCAGGGAGTAGGGGAACTCCAGGGTGTCCAGGGCGGCCACAGAGGGGGAAGAGGCAGGGGTGCGCCACTTGAGCACAATGTTGTGCCATGTGTCGGTGCAGTCATGCCACCACCCCCTGTGGTTCCGGGGGATGCAGCTTCTGCATCTGGCACTGGCACAGGTGTGACCCGGCAGTCCGTTCCATCGACTGCCACGGGCCCAAGGGTAGTGGTAGCTGCAGTTGCAGCTGTGGACACCGCCACCCAGGCTCAGGGTCTGCCAGCGCAGGCTGCGTTGGCACTTGAGGAGTCCTTGGTAGATCTCCAACAGGCCAGGAGGGAAACCATATGGGCAGGCCGGGCTGCTCAGACCAAGACACGTGTCCCTGGGGCAGTCATGTCATCTGCTGCCCCGAACAGCCGGGTGTTGGCAAGTATAGGGGCAGATGCATCCAACAACACCCCGGTTGTGAGTCTGCCAACCAGGAAAGTTGCGGTCAATGACCCTGCCACAGCTGATGTTGCTGCGCAGGGTCCATTAGAGGGCACCCAGCTGCCACTGACACAAGTCAGGCCTTTGGTCGTCCCTCCACCTGCCACTCCCTCGGCTCAATCCACCGAACCCACTGGCCATACTGGTCAGGGCGGCATTAGCCAGACAGGGTCTGCGCCACAGTCCAAGAGGAGGAAGGTTGCACCTGCAGCACAGGCTGGGACCCCACACACAGCCACGACCTCCTGCACGTCGAGGAAGAAGCCTTTCTGCAAGCAGGAACTGGACTTCCTCGTGGACTACGTGCGGGGTCACAGCCGTGACATGCTAGTGGGTGCCAATAGTCAGACTACGGCTCCCCAACGTGACACCCACTGGAAGCATGTTGCAGAACATGTCAGTTCAATCGGCCATGAGGTGCACACGGCGAAAGAGTGTAAAAAGCGTTGGAATGACATCAAACGCAGCACTAAGGCTAAGCGTGCCTTTAATTACAACTTGACTCTGGTGACTGGCAGTGGGCCTGCACCAGAGGAGGAAGAGCTCACTCCGCATGAGGCACTCGTTGCGGAGTTCATACCACCTGAATTGGTCGAAGGAGTGGGAGAGATGCTGGTCTTTGATGCCCAGTCCAGTGAGTGTTGATGCTTGTTTGTTGAGGACGTGTGTGTTTCACTTGTGGGATGTGTTGTGCATGATTGCCACTACATGTGACGTGTACATGGTTCTGATGTGTAAGTAATGCAATGCTTCCGTGATGCATGTCTCCTCTGCCTGCATGCGGGGACTCCATGTAGGCATGCTCCTTGCCCCTCCTCCGCCACTCTGCACCCAAGATCCACCTTTGCACTGGTCTGCTTCAATCTTGCCAATGTGTACTTTCTTGTTAATGCGTCCTGTGTAGATGCTAACTTCCAGCGCAGAATCTGCCAGACATATGCCGTGTGGTACAGCCTTAGTACTTGATGCAGGGTATCTCACTTGTACTGTGCATAGGTCAGATGTCCCGCAGGGACATGAGTGCCCATTCATGCTCCATGTGCATTGCATGCATGCCCCTATGTGTCCTTGACTGGATGGTCACTGTAATATAAGTCCTTGGTTACATACATTGCATGGCATCTCATCAGCCTTCCCATGTCAACTGTGGCTCAGTACTGCGTTGCACACCTGTTTAGGGTCTGACAATCTGTGTGGCTCACAGGCCTCAGCCTGTTCAATGGCCAATGACTCTGTCCAACTGTTGTTGTGTCTTCTTCACACATGGGCGGCATCCAGAGTTTTCATCATGTGTCCTGCTTACTGTCCCATCATCATTTGCAGTGTTGTCACTTGAATCACATTAAGCTGTTGATGCCAGTCAACACTGCCAGTCAATACACAGGTGTATGGTCAGACTTTTGATACCATGCTAGGCATCCCTGCTTTGGTACTGGGCTGGAGGGGTGCTTGGCTTCTAGATATGGTACACATTGAATGCACAATGCATGTGATGCCTGAATTTCACATTGCACTGCCTTCACATTTCCTGGCACACACCATGGAGTCCTTGTACATGTAGGTAGTGAGTTGCGTAGACATTTTCTGCACTGCATAGACCCACTTCCATGGAAACTGCCACCTTTCAACAGGTCTGATTACAGAAGCAATTCAAAGTTAACCCAGCATGCATGGCAGGTTATATGTTGTGTGTCACATGTCTGCCTGATGCGTTTGCTGTCAGTGTGTGTGTGTGTTGTGTGCGTGTGCTTCTGACATGTGTAGTGACCTTTTTTCTCTCTATTTTTCAGGTGATGACGCAATGGAGGCGGAGGATGGTGTTGTCATGCCAGACACAGGGTTGTTACCACTACATCAACCCGGCACTAGTGGGGGTCGTGGGGTGGTAGGCCACGAAAACCCCCAAGTGCTACAGTCCATCTTGTCTCTGGCTGCCTATGAGTCCAGCCTTGATGACGACTCTGATGTCCATGTTGAGTTGGATGAGCATCAAGTCCATGTGTCAGGGGTGAGTGATTGTGATGTGGACACTCCTCTGTCTGCGACACCTGCACTGAGGGATCAGACAGTCTTGGTTCATCCGCCCATGGTGGATCGGGACACAGGGTCTCCCTCCACACCAGTCACTGATGTGCCTGGGACATCACGTCGACGGGGGGAAGTAGTCGTGCAGCCGCGGGCGGTGCCAACCCAGCGAGGACCCCCGGTCCTTGGGTCCCGCAGGGGTCAAGCCCGGCAATGTGGTCGCCGCGCGCAGCCGCAGTATACTGAGTGGGAGCAAGACATGACTGCCAATTCAGAACGGCAGGGGGCAGCAATGGAGAACATCACTGAGAGCATGGAGCGTGTGGCCCGATCTGTGCTCCCCCTGCAAGGCAGGTGCTTCTCCAGCAGCAGGCGGCACGGTCCACGGCCCACTCGCTCAGGCTGGACATGGCGGCCTCAGACAGGGCACACCAGGCTGAAATGTCGTCTCTGCGTCAAGCAATTGCTGCTCACGCAGAGGCGCACATGGATGCCCTGAGGGAGGAGTATGCTTCCCTCAAATCCACTCTGGGTGTCCTTATGATGTCCCAGAGGCAGCGGGCAGAGGAGAGGTTTGCACAGCTTGAGCGTACCATCTCGGCTGAGCTACAAGCTTGTCGGGAGGTGCAGCGGTTGTCCAGCCAGGCCTTGCAGGAGGAACTCCATGTTACACGTGCTACCTTGCAAGAGGAAGCACGTGTATCACGTGAGGTTCTGCATGCATACCTACGTCACATCGCCATACAGAACCATGCTCACCCGTCCGGCAGACTTGCTGCCGACGAGGGGCAAGCTGCGGCTAGGCGTGGCCAGGCTACTGTGCCACGTCCTCCTTTCCAGGATGAGCCAGACTCGGACGACCATCTATCTCCCACATAGGTCGGGCTGTGCAGGCGTTGAGCCCATGGAGGTTTTTTTTTGGCTCAGCATCATCGCATGTGGATGTTGAGCAGCACCCTGTACCTCCCCCCTCCTGGTTGCCTCCCCTCCCCCCCGGGTCGTATGTGGCCATTTTTGTCTTGTGTATGTGTTTGCTGCTTGGGGTCCTTGACTCATATATGCCACTCCTGCCTCCCTTATCCATGGGCTCGCAAGGATGGTTTGGTGTCACAACCTATTACACAAGGGCTTTGGACTGTCATATCTGTGGCATGTCTGGTGCTGTGTGACTTGTGTTTACACCCCTAGTGGGGATGATTTTGGTGTTGTTGTCCACTGTTCAGCTTTTGCTAGATGGGGTGTTTCATGATTAATGTGTACATTCATTGCTATGCATTGTGTAGCATGTTTCTTATCTTTACTGTAAACGTGCTTGTTGCAATCTAGGCCGAAGATAGTGTTCCACACTTTGGATGTGAAAGACGGACTGATGGTGTGATTTCTGATGTAACTCTCTGACATGGTCAAGTAATGAGATGCCTGAAGAGACACACACAGATGACTCTAAAGCATTAATCATGTGTTTCATGCCCTTTCTGCAGGGGGATGAGCCTCCAGAGCACCTTTGCCAGCAGAAAGGGCCATTGTACGTCTGAATTCTGGACACGTTTGTTGGTGCCCACATGCACATGTGTGCACAAGTAGAGGCACAGGGATTGCAGACCTACATCCTAGAACTGCTGACGTGTTCCAAGGAACTCCAGGCAAGGTGAGCAGCACAGGGGGGCCACAACACAGCAAAGCTTGCACCAGGCGAGTTGCACATGCAGGCTTAGTCACAGCACTAAGGGTGAACTTGGACGAATATTGGTGTTGAAGCACACAATGCAGCTCAGATGTTTTGGTGGACTGATGGCTGTTGATTGTAAGGTTGTCTGGGACACCTGCAGGGGCAGTGGCACATACCCTCCGGTACACCAAGGTCCATTGAGGCACTTGTATCAACCATGTAGCCTTCCGAGACATGGAAAGGGGCAGCTCACAGGGACATACAGCAAGGGACATACTCGGGTGCAGTGCATTTCATTTCCATGTACATTTTGATAAATGCACTGCCAACTTTGTTTCGGTCATGGTGGTACACAACTTGCTCTGAAGTCATGCCTTGCTATATGGGTCTGTCTGCTTACCCAGGGAACATTGCATGTAGTGTGAATTGTGACACATTGGTGTTCCATTTGCCACGCACCCACCGGCGGCTGACTTACTGCATTGACTGTGTATGACCCATCACAGGGGTAATGTTATATATGGGTACGAAGCATCTACACCAGATTGTCTGTTTGTAGAGTAGTTTGTAGCTATGGGGCATGTTTGGTGGTGTGTTTTTGTGTAATGGGCATGTACAGGTTGTTGACTGTGGCTCTCTTTGCAGCATTGCAGTGCTCCTGTAACCGGACCTGAGAGCGCGCAGGCAGGAGGCCAGCACTCAAAACCAGAGCTAAGTGTCTTGTTGTTTTTCTTTCAAACTGCTCTGCATAGGCTTGCTGGGGGGTGCACTAATGCATGGATGAATGTGTAATTCAATTTGGTATGTTTTTCTCCCCCTAATCAGCCGGAATCCTATGCAATTTTGAACCCTGTACCCTCTACCCGTTGTTCCTGCTTCCCGTACCTATCCAAGCAACGTTCCCTAACCCTCTTTCCCCGCTGGGGTTGTGGATGCCTGTGTAAGCCCCAAACTTGCAGGTGCCAAAACCATAGAGGGGGTGGTTGGTTCGTGCCACTCCTAAGCCTGGACTACAGAAGGTCATGACAATGATGTCCAAGTTTGTTTGGATTGTGTATATGTTCTTGCAGGTAGTACATTTTCGTGCATTCCCAACTTTCATGTGTCATTCCTCCTCCCCTCTCCTGCCATTCATTTCAGTCATCCAGTGTGCCAACACCTGTCCCGACTGCATATCCCTGACCCTCCTTCCCCACCAGGGTCTCAGAGGCCTGTGTGAGTTTGACCTTGCAGGCACCCGGGACACGGTGGGGGTGGTTGTTTCGTGACACTCCCGCGCCTGTACACGGGACCTGTGACAGTACACATCCGTTCATAGTGCATCATTCTATGTTATGTACCGCACATGGTTCACATCCTGTTGTGACATTGTTTTACTGTGCTACCTTGGTTGTTACATCATTGTGGTAGTACTTGGCCTTTGTGAGGTACTGCTACGTCAAGTCATCTACTGGAGGGTGTTCTGTTTCGTTTTTCTGGCTTGGATTTTGAGATTTTGGAAATGAGTATGGACTCTGAGGGTGCAGGCACCTTTTTACACACAAGGTGGGAGATGTTGACGAAGGGGAAAGGTGATCCTGTGGCCAGGTGGAATTGAGGGTTGAAGGCTCCATGACCCAGGTGCAGTTGTTCAGTGGGTCATGGTCATTTGTGAGGGGGCGGGGGTTGTTGTTGATAGTTGCCTTGCCCTGCAGTGTGATGGGAACCCTGACATTGTAATGGTGGTATCCTATGTACATGTTGTGTTCTGCTGATCAATACCTGTTCATGTGTTGTGTTTACCTTTCAGGTGCGAGGGGATAGTTGTGGTTTGACATGCTGGGGTGTACACATGGTGAATGTTCACATGTGATGTGTAGAGGACACTGATGGTCACTTGATTGCACATGCATATGTTGAGTGCATGTCCTTACCGACCCACACACTTGCACTCTGATGCACTACATGTACAACCACCCTTGCATATCCACATGTACACTGTTTGCCTTCTGGTGCCCACTGTGTCCCTGCAGCACATGTTCTGTGACCAATTATGGATTCTGCACATGCCTAATTTGCTTTTTGATGTGGTCTGTCGCTTAGATGTGATGCTCAGGGTGTGCATCACACACAATGGCTGTTCACTGTGCTGTGTGCTGAGCAGTGTGTTGCAGAAGTTGGACACAGCACACAGAAGCTGCAGTGTTGATTTTGCAATGCACAATGTGCATGTAGACAGGCATTCATTGTTATGTTACATCTTTAACTCTTGTAATGCATTTGGAAATGACTTATTTTGGGTGGGAGGTTGTTGGTCAGTCATTTCATCTGATTCCATGTCAGGCATCATTGTCTGATGCCACTCTACATTTTGGACATGGCAATGTGTACCTTATTGTTACTGTGTTGGTGTATGGGTATTGCTTGCCATGTCATGTTGTGCTTTGGGAGGGTTTGAGTGACATAACAGTGATGGCCATGGCCTGTTTTGCAGGTGTGTGTGATTCACACCTTGCATGTCAGGGTCATCCGCTTCTCAAAGCAACTAGCTGGGGGTAGATCGCTCTCCTCGGCAGGGGCCTCCCTCTGGAACAGCTTTCCTGCCTCACTGGAACTTGAGGAGAACCATCTCTGGTTCGGGAAGCACCTCAAGACCTTCCTCTTTGCTTCTGCTTTCTCTCTGCCTCTCCCTTGCAAAATTCTTCACTGGAACTGCACTGGATCTGCAACTGGGCCACTCTCACCGACCTCAGTCCCTGGCCCAGCAACTCTCCACTTGCACTGCCTCCCTGGCAACCCCTGCACTGCGGGACTGCCTCTCTATCCCTACAGCCCCCCCTTCCCAGCACTTGTCTGCACTTACCTTTGCAGTTGCCACCAGCTGGCCTATGTATTTGTTTTTTAGTCTACTTACCCTGTACTGCACCCCCCCCTCCCCTTCCCCTTGCACTTTTCCCTTCCCCCTACCCCTGCACTTGCACAATCTAAATGACACCTGGCCTAGTAGTATCGTTGTCTGTCTTCCCTTGTTCCCCCCTCCCTGCCTCGTCACACCTTGGAATACTTGTGTATAGGCACGTTACAAATGCCATATCATGTCATGTCATATGTGTGCCTTTTGGTCACACAGGATAGCTTGTGTTTAAGTAGCTAGGGATGCATAGAATGTGGTACTTCCATGGCAACTATCTCAGGGTGGTAGGGTTGTGACAGTTGACTGTCTCTTTGTCATCATTGATTGTCACCTGGTATGTGCCAGGCCTTTGTGCACTCCGCAGGGGTGGGAGTTTAGGTGAAAAATGTGGCCACAAGCTGGGTCCGGGCTTCCTTGCCACGTGCCCTGTCCCCTCCCATGGGTAGCGCCTGTGCCTGTGGTTGGGGATGTGGGGGCACCACCATGTTCACCGGTACGCCCTGCCGTGTTGCAATATTGTGCAGGACACATGCTGCCACAATGATCCTGCACACTACTGGTGGTGCATAGAGTAGCTGCCCGCCAGAGCGGTCAAGGGAGCGGAAACGTGACTTGAGCACTCCGAATGTGCGCTCCACTATGGCCCATCGTTGCAATATGGGCGGCGTTGTATCTTACCTGGGGTGGTGTGGTGGGGTTCCGGATTGGCGTCATCATGTGGTTGCTCAGAGGGTAGGCACTGTCCCCTGGAGAGGTGTAAATGGTTGTGATTATTGGGGTTTGTGTATGTGTGTGTGACATGCATGCATGTGCAAGGGCATTTGTACTCACCTAGGAGCCAGGTGTCGCCATGCTGCCCAGCTTCCAGGGCCCGGCTCAGGGCGGACATTCTGTATATGAAACTATCATGGGTGGAGCCAGGGTACTTTGCATAGACAGAGGTGATGATTCCCTTTGCATCGCATACCACCTGTACATTGATGGAATGCCAGTGCTTGCGGTTTCGGTAGATGTGCTCAGTGGCCCTAGGTGGACGTAGGGCCACATGGGTGCAATCTATGGCACGAGCACTTTAGGGAAGTGTGCCACCCTGAAAAAATCCAGGACAACGGTCTGCCTTTCTGCGGGAGTTCTGGGCATTCATATGTGCCTGCGGACTGAGGGGCGCGCTGTCATGATTGCCAGTACCTGGTGTAGGCAGCGTGACTGCGTGGCCTGTGAGACCCCCCCACTATGGCAGTAGTCCGCTGAAATGACCCAGTGGCCAAAAAATGCAGGACATTGAGCACCTTCTCCAAGGGGCTCAATGCTTGGGAGCAAAGGGTGGGGGATGTAAGGTCATCTTCCAACTCCCTGACCAGGTCTAGGATGATATGGGGTGGAAACCTATACCTGCCGTAGACCTGGTCGTCAGGCATCCCAAAAAGGCTTGTCCGTGGTGCAAAAATGCATGCCCTGGCTATTCTCCTCCTCCTGCGGTGTCCCACGATCAGTGCTGCGACAAATGGGGCATTCATCGTAGCTGTATATACGTGTTTGTTGTTTGCGCGCACTTTTATACTGTGCGCGGGGACGCTTCCGCCTGCCTTCATGTGGCGGACGCGTTGACGTCTGTGTGCGTATTTTGCCGTGCGCGGGTTTCCCGTATTCGAATCCATGAATACGGGTTGTTGGCGTGCATGTGGGCGTTCCGTGTAGTTCCCTGCAGCACTTCCCCAGTTACGCCTTCTTTTTCAAGCGTTATTCCCCATTCCGCGTGTTACGCCCACTGTTCCGCCCACTTTGGTTGTGTGCGCCGCGCTATGTGCGCTTTTGCTGTGCGCGTAGCGCATGCCGTGTGTGCCTGCGTGCGCCATGGCAGGATTGGGCGCACGGACAGTGGGAAACACGCGCAGCGTCTTCCTTGAATCGCATGCGTGCACGTGCGCTACGTTTCTTACACTTGTGCTACCTTGCGCCTGCTTGTGCTGGGATTTTCGGCGCACGTTTGCTCCATGAATCGACCCCCAAGAGTCACCAATGTGTAGCCGAAGAAATGCCAACTATTATAGTTTAAATGAGGCTTGCTTTGCTCTTATATATTGGCAGCCTGATTTTGAAAGAGGCCAGGGGTTGCTGATGCTAAAATATATATTTTTAACAAGGAAATAGGGCATTGGGATTGGCTACACAACTACGACCACCTGAGCTCCTTGCATAGCTATAAGCATGTTGCTAGAGTTAAGCATGTTTATTTCAAACCAAAGGTGTATCTGCTTCAGAGTCCGAGTCTGGCCATCCACAATTTAATCCTGTGATTAAGAATCAATCAATTACCCCTTCGGGCGGTACCCGGGTCTATTTAAAAATACCTTACGACCCAAATACCCAAAGATTCTGCCGCCTATGTAAAAAAACAGGACACATTGGAAATGGCCAGGCAAGTCTTTACAGAATGTTGTAGGTTTGGAACAGTTTACATGTGCTTGTTAGGCCAGTTTGTGAGCCACTATACTCGATCTAAACCAAAGAATTCTGTGATTACTGCATTAATACCGATTTGGTTTCTATGCACATTGCACTTTATAATGTATGGCAATGTATTACTTTGATATTGAAGAATTAATTAATTAAGTACGAGTTTTAAGCGTCAATTGTAATGTTATAGGAATCAATTTTTATCTAATATGTTATGCTTCCATTTTATGATATTACGTGGATGTTTTATTAGTATAATAGGTGATGTGATTTGATATATACATGTATTTATACTTGTTTGTAAAAGTTTGTATAAACTAAGACAAATACATTTAAATAAAATAAATTAAAGATTTAAGAATTAAAGAATCAGACAATTAATCAGTATGACATCAATCCGGGAGAGTCTTGGGATAATACACAATTAATGTAAGAAAAAAGTCTGAAAGGAAAGTCATGCAATAGTATACCTTAAAGGTGTAGTGGCCTTTTTGTTGGCATAGACTAGTGGGAACGCAGGTACTCAAAGATGATAGGGTTAGGTGAAAGAGTAAATATGAAATGGAAAATAAAAGCAACAAGAAACTTTTGTTATAAAACTATTACTTCAATACTGCTGGTCCCATTAATCACTCAAACTCATCAGTGAGGGGAACCAATTAACAACCAAATGAATCACTAATTTGGTTGTTGATTCATACATTTGTATCACATAATATCACATTTTGTTTACTTTGAGAGCATATAAGTGAATGCTCAATATATTGGTTTATTCGATTCTATGTACTTTGGTGGGACTGCCAACTTGTGCGTGGCATCACAAGGATGTCTGGGATGTACAAGCATGAACACTGAACCACTAGTTCTCCACGTTGTGAAGTGTTTGGTAAAGCCGCCTACATCGAGACATATTTGGAGACCATGCAAGAATATGTATATATTTTAGTATCATACTAGTTAATGACTTGAAGTGAATTAATACCTTTGGGTAGCCCAGAAGGGGTTACCCTTATCGAATTCACCCCTCAAGGTAGGTGCAGGGGGCAGTAGGCTTGGCATTGGACAATCCTAGGTAGAGTAAGTCATCCCCAACCTTTGGGGGACATGATAAAAAGAAGAACCAAAAAAAGGATATTTTAGTTAGAAAATAATGCAGGTCTAATTGATCAGGATAAGTCATGATGGAAAAGAAATTACAATTTACAGAGAGACCTTCACAAAGGATCATCTTTGAGTTCCTGGGTTCTTACTAGTCTATGCTGACAAAAGGGCCACTACTCCTTTCGGGTCTACTATTGAATAACTTTAATTCATTGTGTATTATCCCAAGGCTCTGCCCCTTGGATTGATGTCATACTGATTGTCTGATTATTTAATATATATTTTTGGATTTTTTGTATGGACACAAATTGCTATATTTTTGATAAACATTGCTATAAATATATTTTTCTAGTGCTTTATACCAAGCAGGCTATTCATCTTTGAGCCGCCCATGGAAAATAAAATTTAGATTAAGATAATAAATAATTTCCGGTGGCAGATTACTATGTTTTGCGAATCGAATGGTGAACATTACTTTTTAGTCCTCATTTTCTCAGTTTGGTTTGTGTTTGCTACAAGCAACATTTGTTTTATTGGTATTCAAGGGAAACGCTAAACAGGGAAGACTTCAGCAGACCTTCTCCATCAAAACATCAGGTATCTAACTGTAACAGCCATACCTGTGTGTCACAAACAGGAGGGGGGTGGGGCACATGACTCACCTGAGTGTACTTTGCAACATCCCTTGCCGACCTGCCTTGCTGCTGCTTGAATATCTTTAAATACACTTGTGATTAGTAGCTCCACTTGCACCGTTCATTGGGCGGAGCAAAAAACTAGAGTGTGCAGTTCAACTTCCAACGTTAAGCTTGCACAAATAATTAGATACTAAACATAACAGCCAACAATGCTGATCAATAGGCAACTCCTTTTCGTACTCGTATAAAGGCACCCTTCGTCATTTGGTGTGTGGACTCTTGAGCACATTGTTGATGTGTTATACTTAAGTCACATGCTTACTTACTTTTTAACTTTTTTACTTACTTTTTAACTTAGTAATTATTTTTCATACATTGTGTATTTAACATTATTTTTTAATTGGTGACAACATTTTGTAAGTGTGCTTTGGAATTTATTTGGAAATCTCACAATGAAATGTGGAAATGTGCAGGTGAGCAGTGTTGTTTGGGTAAAATGTTATTTTTAGATGTGCAACATGTGTATCGGTAGACTTGTTTCGATTGAATGAATGATGGTTGTATTATGTGTCCACTGGATCTGTGAATTTGTTTGGTTGTATCCGTATTCCGCAGCTACTTGCCTCGGGGTCATTGTCTAATTGTCTTCACAGATTTACATTGGGAATTTGGCATCAATCTGTACTGGTTTGTGGCAGGAATGCTAGTGCATTTTCCAGCGTGTGATTTTCTTTACTATGCAATGCGTTTTTACCGCATTACTTGTTTTCATTTTTCTTTGTGTCCCTTTATGTACTTTTTTTTAGGAAGGAATGATCTCACTATTCTCATAGTCTTTCCTTTTTTGTAGATATATTTTTTAATGTGATTTCTACTATATATTTACTGTTCTTTTACATTTTGATGTGTGTTTTAAGAGAGCAACGTCCTAATTGATGCCGGATTCTGCTCTGGGAGTGTGCAACATTATTGTCAACCAGTGGAACATGAAGTGACAGTTTTGACCACAATAGGGTTAGTGAGGTTTATGCAGAACCTCTCTCTCTCTCTCTCTCTCTCTCTCTCTCTTTCTCTCTCTCTCTCTCTCTCTTTCTCTCTCTCTTTTTCTCTTGGTTCTCTCTCTCACCACCTCTCTCTGTGCAGTTGCACTCTTCTCTTCCTGTCATAATTTGATCACTGTGTCTCTCTCTATTCCTCTCTTTGTTTCTATGTGGGAAACAGGTGAGTCATCAGGTGGCATTTGCTGCAGCCACTCTTGGCGTTGCTGATAGCTGTATGGCCAGGAAGACTGTGTGTTTGTGCAAAATCAGCTAATTAAAAAAAGGAAATATGTTATTGTTATAACATCATCAACTAGTACTTTTTGACATTTTAGCACATTAATTATTATGATCACTTCCAACATATATTGTATACATAATATTGTAGATAATAATGTTACACTTGTTTTAGTGTCTTACTGAGCAAACCACATTATCAAAGCCCATATACATTATTTTCTGATAGTAGGCTATCATTCAAAGATGGACAGTCTAGTACACTCCTGTGCTCTTTGAAGCTACCCCTCTGTGAAAGGGCAAGGGGACAAACCGTACCAATGAGGGATTCAAACTGCTTTGCATAAAATCAATGACGATTTTAAGAACATAAGAATGGTCACAGATCTTCATATTTGGGAAACGTGTCTACGATAAAAAGGTTGTACGCTTGTATCATTTAATGCATAATGCACACTAGGCTTGGTGCTCATTTCATCTTTCAGAAGTCGCACCCTAACATTAAAATGTCTGTAACATTAAACCATATATACTAATTTCGACAACGTCAAAGTTTGGTTGTGAGGATGCAAAATCAGCCACTCCAATGGAATACAAGAACTGCCCAGAGATAATGGGCCTCATTACGAGTTTGGGGGTAGTCATGCCCTTAAGGGCATGGCTACCCCCAAACTCAGGACCGCGTTCCCTGAATGGGGAAATACCGACCCACTCCGACCTTAGAGGGCCCAGTATTTCCCCATTCAGGGAACCCAGACCATCCCCATTCCCATTCGAACCCCCATAGGGCTCAATGGGAATGGGGAGGATGCAAACAACGGGCCCGTTAAGGAAGCCTCGTTTTACCAGGTGTCCTTATTGGAACCCGTGAGGAGACCTTGTAAAAGGGAGGTAAGGGGTTAAGGCTCCGGCACCTTTACCAGCGCCGTTAACCCCTTACCGCCCACCTCGTAATGTGGCCCAATGTTTCCTTTCTCTACATAGACATTTAAAATGGTCTCAGAGTAATGATTGCTGCACACATTCTACATTCTCAATGCACAGACATCATTAGAGAATTATATTACACAGCCACGGTAGTGGCTGTGTAGTTATGGTTAAGTTGCTGTTTCCATAGGAAGAGCCCTTTTTGGTGGCTTATAACTTCGCTCTCCCTGGACGAATCCCCACCAAACTTTGCAAAAAAAGTATATGGGTCACTCTGAATTTTTTGCAAAGTTTGGTGAGGTTTGGTCCAGGGGGGGGCAAAGTTATAGGGGGGTCCCAAAACTTATTTTTATCCTATAGACTGAATGGGGAAAAAACTTTGCTCACGCCTACAGCCAAAACCGCTGGACGGATTTTCATCAAATTTGGACAAGGAGCAGTGGCTTGGTCCTGAAAATCCATCCAGTAGTTTTTTTTAAAAATGACCAAAAAGTAGGTCACAAAAAATTAGTGATATCTATGTTCGGTCCGCGGCACACTTCCCTGTTCGCTCCGTGGACAGTGTCTTGATTGACCAATCGGCTTGTGTCATGTCCACGGACATGCAACGTGTTCGCTGATTGGACAGTGAAGCGCGTGAAGTGCGTCAGATTTTTGGAAACGCCCGCCATCTTGGATTAGTAAAGTGTTTTGGTGTGTAAGACTGTTTGGGGAGGGTGGAGGAGTAAGAGATGGGTTAAATGTTGTATTTATTTAGGTGGCAGACACCCCTGTTGTGTTCGTTCTGACCGCAGACAATACAGGTGTCCTGAAATGTTCGTAAATAAAGGAAATGGGGTGTCCTGAGGACACCAAGGCCTGTCCGTATGGTTCGTAGGCAAGTTGAAACTGTTCTAAGAACACTTCAAGTGTCCTGGGATGTTCGTAAATAAACAAAATAGGGATGTTCTGAGGACGCTAGAACTGTCCGAATTGTTCACAAGCAAGGTGAAACTGTCCTAAGAACACACGCGGTGTCCTGAAATGTTCGTAAATAAACGAAATGGGTGTGTCCTGAGGATGCTATGACTGTCCGTATTGTTCGCAGGCAAGTTGAAACTGTCCTAAGAATACAGATGATGTCCTGAAATGTTCGTAAATAAACAAAATGGGGGTGTCCTGAGGACACTGTCCGTATTGTTCGTAGGCAAGTTGAAATTGTTCTAAGAACATGTTTCCTGGGATGTTCGTAAATAAACAAAATGGGGGTGTCCTGAGTACACTATACCTGTCCGTACTGTTCGTAGGCAAGTTGAAATTGTTCTAAGAACACATAAAGTGTCCTGGGATGTTTGTAAATAAACAAAATGGGGGTGTTCTGAGGACACTATGAAATTGTTCTAAGAACACATCAAGTGTCCTGGGATGTTTGTAAATAAACAAAATGCGGGTGTTCTGAGGATGCTACAACTGTCCGAATTGTTCGCAAGCTAGCTTAAACTGTCCTAAGAACACACATGGTGTCCAAAAATGTTTCTAAATAAACGAAATGGGGTTGTCCTGAGGCCCTGTCCGTATTGTCGGTAGGCAAGTTGAAATTGTTCTAAAAACATGTGTCCTGGGATGTTCGTAAATAAACAAAATGGGGGTGTCCTGAGTACGCTATACCTGTCCGTACTGTTCGTAGGCAAGTTGAAACTGTTCTAAGAACACATCATGTGTCCTGGGATGTTTGTAAATAAACAAAATGGGGGTGTTCTGAGGATGCTAGACCTGTCTGAATTGTTCACAAGCAAGCTGAAACTGTCCTAAGAACACACGCGGTGTCCTGAAATGTTCGCGAAGAAACAAAATGGGGTTGTCCTGAGGACGCTGTCCGTATTGTCCGTAGCAAGTTGTAAATTGTTCTAAGAACACATCAAGTGTCCTGGGATGTTCGTAAATAAACAAAATGGGGGTGTCCTGAGGACGCTATACCTGTCCGTACTGTTTGTAGGCAAGTTGAAACTGTTCTAAGAACACATCAAGTGTCCTGGGATGTTCATAAATAAATGAAATAAGTGTGTCCTGAGGACGCTATGCTTGTCCGTACAGTTCGCAGCAAGTTGAAACTGTTCTAAGAACACTTGCGGTGTTCTGAAATGTTCATATGTAAACGAAATGGGGGTGTCCTGAGGACGCTATACATGTCCGTAGTGTTCGTGGGTAAGTTGAAACTGTTCTAAGAACACTCGTCATGTTCGCGGACATTAAAAGTGCCCACATGGCATAGTTAAAATGTTTGACTCTATGGGTGTGATATGCTGCGGTGTTTGTGGCCAGGGCATAGAGTCTTGGGAGCATGGCCGTATGGGAGCATGGCCGCATGACTCTATGCCCTGGCCACAAACACCGCAGCATATCACACCCATAGTGGCTTATCCAGTCTTGGGTGCATGGACAAGACCAAATTTATAAACACTGAAGTTATAAGTCACTATGGGTGTGATTTGCTGTGATGGTTATACTTATTATAATATACTTACTGTTTGGTTTAGTAACTGGAGTACATGAATTCCTTGTTAATTTCTGTGATTAACGAAAAGGGCATGTTAGTATTGGTAGTTTGTAACGATTTATAACATTGAATAATCAACATTTTTTTTTACCCTCATATTTAGTAGATTACAAACCAGTGTACTGTGCAATTTGCTCGGTTTCTGTGTTTGTTGCTAAAATCATTGGGTCTGTGGAAAAAAAATAAATCCTTGTTGGATTAAAAAAAAAAAATGTGTTATGCTACAGTCTGTTTGTTTGTTTTCAGTGTTCACTTAATGATTCTGGCTAATGTTCTATATGTTGGCTTGTTGCAGATTTTTGGAGCAGTTAGATATCTGTTGACATATTGTAACTGTCTATTCTTTGTTATAATGAAGTGGTATTGATTTTTCTGTTTGGATATTGTAAAATCTTGGGGCAGTTAGATACCAGTTGGCCTATTCTAACTGTCTATGTTTTTGTTATAATGTAGTGGTATTGATTTATCTGTTTGGCTATTGAAAATCTTGGGGCAGTTAGATACCAGTTGGCGTATTCCAACTGTTTATTTTTTGATATAATTTAGTGGTATTCATTTATCTGTTTAGTTGTTGTAGAATATTGGGGCAGTTAGATACCTGTTGGCATATTCTAACTGTCTATTTTTTGTTATAATGAAGTGGTATTGATTTATTTGTTTGGTTATTTTAAAATCTTGGGGCAGTTAGATACCAGTTGGCATATTCTAACTGTCTATTTTATGATATAATTTAGTGGTATTCATTTATCTGTTTAGTTGTTGTAGAATCTTGGGGCAGTTAGATAGCAGTTGGCATATTATAACAGTTTATAGTTTTTTAATAGACGTTTTGTTAATGTTTAAGTACAGTTTAGTTAATAAATTTTGGTTTTAAGAAGATTAAATAAGCTTTTGTAAGATTTGCTGGTAATCTCTGCTTTAGAGTAATAGTACTATCATTACATTCGAACCATCCACATTTTTTTTTATATATGCAGCATAGTGACCTGCATTGGTTGTGGCTCCTGTGTGGTAGATTATACCTATTGTTGTGAAGGTTTTCTTACCAAGTGATACTTGACCATGTGGGAATCCAGTCAGCTTGCAGTTGTTTTTGGTACCATCTGCATTGTAACGTAGAAGCATTAGTATTACATATTTACTATGTGTTTGTATTAGTAAGGTGGAACGATTATCCGAATTGCAGGTAGTACATAATCTACCATGGTTTGCATTTTGTACAAGTTGGAACGGATTCACAATTAGGTATTGATACATACACGAAGCACTCATTGGGGATTTGTTCTTGTGTGACATTGTTGCAGAGAGTGCATGTATGTTTCCACATGTATGAAATCTGGAAGATTTATAGTAAATTTCACCATTCCAGCACAGTAGTCCAATTGTTGTCTTATTCCATAAACACTAAACGTGTTGTCAGGATTGTTTGTTTCGTTTCTATGAAGTACTAACATTTGCAAACACAATTGGTCTATACTGTGTAAGTAAATGTTGTCAACAATTGGTGGTAATTGAAATAGAATATTCATTGCTACATTTGCGTAGCAACTTGCACCAATTACATTTGAAAGTTTAAATGGACCAGATAGTTCTGTATCTGGGTGCTTTTTTTTGAGTTTGTCTTCCTTTTTTGAAGAGGTACCTGGTTTACTTTCCCTAATAGTTTCTTTTTTGTTTGTGGTACTTGATGAAGTATTCATTTTTTTTACTCTCTTTGGAGGATTTGCAGTGACATCCTGTTGCATTTCTGTTTGATTTAGTTTTCTTTTACAACATTTTACTTTTTGTGGAGCAGGATATGTTTTTAGATGGGGGGTGTATAGTGAATGAAGTCTTTTGTATTCTAAAATGCAAGGAATATCAGTGTTTACTTTACTTGCATCAAAGTTGATTAGAAATAGACCGTCAAGTGTACGTAAGTGTGATAGTGCTACGTAGCTCATGCTTTCTTTAAAGACTGTGTTACCAATGTCTACCAATGCTTTGTCTAGGGTAAGACCTTGTGATTTATGAATGGTGACTGCGTATGCAAGAGTTAGGAAGAGAAGGAATCAAGCTGTTGAGCGTCCTATCCTTTTCACTTCTGAATGTTTGTCAAAGAGAACATTGACAAACTAAATGTTGTTGTCACATGGGTATGTTTGAAAGCCAACAACTGTACCCAGTGCTCCATTAACTAGTCCTTGATCCACGTCAAGGTTACGTTTAAGCATTACTTTGCAATTTAAGGTTAATTTTAATATTTTTTCCAATCCAGCTGTGTTGGAGATTGAATTTTCTAAACTATTTAGTCTTGTTGTGGATTGTTCACACATGGGTAGTGTCATACCATGTATGTCTAGTTTGTCTGTGGCACTAATTTCAATTATTGGTTGCATTTCTTTTTTTAACATTGTTTCATTAAGGCCATACAATTGACATTTTTGTGGGCTAATTTTTCCATAACATCTGTAGCACATGCATTATCGCCATAAAGTGCATGAATGTGCCGGGTTTTCAATATTGCTTGTGCTTCTTGAGATAGTATAACAACTCTAATACTTTTAAAGATGTTGGCATAAGTGAGATCTGCAGAATGATGCATGTTTTCTGTCAATTCTCTGTATTGGAAATGTTGCCAAAAGTTGACATTTCCTATGCTGCCAACAGTTTTATGGCAGAGTTTGTGTCCTAAGGTTTTAAAAATAGGCTCACCTTTCACTGGTGTCAATTGAAGAAGATCTTCAAATACAATAATGTGTTTTCCTCCAAAGAGCTCTTTGTAGTTTGTTTTGAGTACTTCTTGTAATCTGAGATGAATCAAAGCCAACATTAGGTTGGAGACCATGCTCACTTTGTCTATTAGTAGCATTTTCATTTGTTTTAATACTCTGCGTAGTTCCATTGCAGCTTCTGTAGAAAGTTTGTAATAGTCTAATTTGTTTTGGTGTTCTACGGGCAGGAGTAGTAATCGGTGTAAAGTGACACCACCTTTGTTGTAGGTAGCTAAACCTGTGGGGCCAGTGACAACAGCTGACAGTTTGTTGTTTGTCAATTGTTGAAGGAATTTGCTGATGATTTTGATTAAGAATGTTTTGCCAGAACCAGCTTCACCACTGACGCACAGTTGTATAGGTTTGTAATTTTGGCAGGTGCATTCTTTGTTTTCATGTTGTACACCATGTTGTTACTTCTTGAAAAATGCTACGTTGCTCATTGTTTAGTTTTGATTGTAGTATAGTTAAATCTTCTTTATCTTCATACTGACACATGGTGTTTTCTACTTCCGTCATAGCCAATTCTGCCTCATTTGTTATTAATGGCTGTCCCAGTGGCTCTTGGCTTCCTATTACAGAAGATTGACTACTGTCAGGAGTGTCCTTATCTAGTTGGCCTGGAGTTCTTCTTCGTGTTGCCGTTCATTGTGAAAAATTGTTTTGTAGTGTGTAAAGTTTACACCGGTTATAGTGCTTTCATTTGCTTTGAAAGCGTCTTCGAAGGAGTCATAGTAATCTAGTATTTCTTCTTCTTTTCGCCATGGTTTAAAGAGTTGTAGCAGGGACATGTACTATAGTTCTTTATGTTGAGGAGTCTTTAATGACAATTTGATATGATTAATTAAATTTGGTTTGGTGAGTTTTACTAAGCTGCCTTCACAATTTGACACTCTGTATCTACCTTTCTTTTCATCGGGTTTTATATTATTTTTGTATGTGAAGTTTTGGGCTATGTTGTATAGATACATGGTTTCCAAAGTGGTACTTCTATTTGGGTAGTATGTTTCCAGTAAATTGTTTTTTAAAATGTCTTGGCTGTTGGGATCATGTTTGGCTATTGTTTCTATATCGTCGTATGATTTCAGAATTCTTTTTGTAGATTTAGCAGGACCATGACTTAGCCATACTATATTTTCAGATTTTCCGTACAAAGCAGTACCTGTTAAACAATCTGCTGCTTCATAGGAGCCACATTCTCTATGGGAGAGCATGTTTATGCCCAAGCTGTATAATTTCGGAGACAGTGTTTTGTCAGGTCATTCCAGAGGTCTTGGAACTCTGTTTTTTCTACTTTGGTTAAGTATGCTGCAACATATCGTGCAACTGCAGTGGAATTGTCTGCAATGTACTGCACATCTATGTTTGCATTCCATAAGTGGGCAATGATTGCACTGTAATCATTGATATATTTTTCTTCTTCTGTTCTTTTTATGTAATATGTATTTTTAGGTGATTTACCTTTAGCACTATGTCTAACTGAATACATGAAGTTGTTTACGTGACCTGTTTTTGTAACTGGTCTAGGGAAACCAAAGCGGCATTTGGTGTAGTATTTCCCTTTGTTTTTGTATTTGCAACGACAATATGTGCCACATTTGTGTCTTTGAAATTGTAAAATTTGTGCATGAAGATCACTATTTGTTGCTTCCAATGGAATTTCACAAGTGACATATTTTTTGATAAACTGTAACACAGTGGCATCATTATCTTGACCAAATTTAGGAGCATCTTTAATCCATAAAAGCCTGTGGATATGTGGTGCTCCTCTGGCTTGGTATTCTTTTCTCCAAAAGAAGTGTTGCACTTCTCTGAGGGGAGGAACAGTTTCATTACAAATGAAGTGTAGCATAGCAATGAAGCGATGGTGAAAATATCTTGAAACATTAACAGGATCTAGAGAACAAAGTACTCCAGGTGTTAGTATATCTATGTTTGTTTTGTTTTTGTTTGATATGCGTAGGAAATCATGTAAATCTTCCCATGCATATTCTGCACAACTTAAATGTAGCAAACCAAGTGGGTGGGCCAAGGTTTCTTATCATACTACATACATCTCCATCACGTTGGAACCAGTACTCTTTAGTACCACGCATGTTTGTTAATAGATTTGTAATACTTGATTGTAAAACCTCATCTTTTTGGTGCACTTTTTCTAATAATTGTGTAGCTGACATACTTTGAAAGTGGGTTCCTGATTTTAATGTGTGTGCAACTACAACATAGAGTTGCTAGTTCACTTTCAAAGAGTAGGTGGAATATGTATTCCACATTTTGCCTAAATCTGGGATCTTCAGAATACATCCGTAACGAGGGGTATTCTGATGCTATTATTTGAATCGGTCTATCATCGTACCTTCCTCCTTTGCCAGTAGGAAAGAGTAGAGGAAAAGCACGTGCTTCTATACTTTTTTCCCATATGCCGATTGGTGATCCTTTTGTTTGTTGCATTTGGTACGTTTCTAGTGCATCTTCTACGGTGTCATTAGAGTGCAATGGATGAATTGTATAATGGTCTAAAGTATTGGATACTGTAGCAGGATCTACAAGCTCAAATTGACAAGCTTCTGGTGACTCTTGAATTATTTCAGTGTTTTCCTTCAAGTTTTATTCAATATTAATTTCTTTGTAGTATTCATTATTGTCTTTTAGATATTGAAAGGCTTGTCTAACTTTATGTAAATCTACCAGTTGTTGCCAATTTGTTTTGTCTTTTGTAGGTACACCATTTACTAAGATAATAAAGATTGCTCCATTCGACGTTGCACTCCCAGAATGTGCACATTTTGTTTTAGATCTAATGGTAACTATACTACTTTTCCACAAATGCCTTTCACCAATTCAAATGGAGGTAGCTTTGCTGTTTTTGGTTGAAGGCGTATTATTGCTTGAAAGGGATGCACTGTTTGAATTATGATGCTCTCATATAAATTGAGTTGTTGTAGGGGTTTTGGTAGTGGAAATAATTCCAAATTATTTGTGATAGCACATGAAGGAGTTTGGTTGTTGTCAAGTTTTGTAGTGCAGTAACTGCAAAGTATTAAGGGGTCAGTTATTTCGTATTTGTTTTCTGCTATAAGGTAGAGAGCTAATTCAAACCATTTAGAATCTTCATTGTCTTCTATTCTGTATGTTAGGTCTACATTTTTTGTGTTACTTTTATAAAAATGTCTACGGCAACATACACACACATGGTTTGGTACTTCAGCAGATGTACTTTTAAATGTCAGTATTTCTTTTTTGTATGTGTGTAGTAGAAGGTTGCCATGCATAGCATTGTTGCTAATTTGTTTTAAAGCTATTTCATTCTGTAAGTGGCTTTCACTTCCAAAATATTTTTTTGGGATATAGTCGATTTCATCAAGTAGGTCTTTTGCTGTACCATGTAGAAGAATGTTATTTAAATTGGCTAGTGTTAAAACAGGACTTTTAGCATAGTACAGTTTATAGACTAGATTTCTTATAGTTGAATGATGTGTTGATATCATTTTGATATGATGGAAGGTGGTTTTGCAAGTAGGTCCTGAACTGCAGGCCAATGAATGTCCTTGTAGTCCTGTGTACTTGTGCACTGGACAGGTATCCATATTTTGCAGTAGTTTAATTTTGATTTTGTATTTGCCTTTCACATACTGATTAAGGAATTGGTGTAAAGACTTGAAAGATTTTTTGGGAATGTTACACATTGACGTGCATGGCCATTTGTATACTAGATGCTCTGATTCAGTTGAATGGAGAGATCATTCTAAGTTTTCTGGGGATATTTTTGTAAGCAGTATTTCTTGTTCCATTATGGTATTATTAACTTTTTCATAACCTCGTCCACTGCTATGTATGGCAATTGTATTTGTTTGCTTTTGTTTGTATGCTTCTTCATTAAAATATGGTTCTGTGCTCGTAGTGTGACTCCACTCACCTCCACAGATATTTAAGAAGTTATTTCTGTTGACATTTCGTTTATTGAGAAGTCTTTTTTGTAATTTAGTGATTAGTTTTGTTAGGGGTTTCATTTTGTTTAACACTAAAATAAATAACTTTCTTTTGAGAAGGATTGCACTGTCTATCAAAGCTTCTAAGATTAATTTCCTACGGTAGGTTTTAAGGGTTGTGGGTGATTTCTCTCCTGTTTTTACAATATTTTGAAGGACTCTGTGGTGGAATATCTTTGCTAAAATACATTTTTTGTTATCCTTACTTGGCACTATATCAAGATTTATAGGAGCAGTTTTATCAGTAGTGGTAGCTACATTCTTGTTAATTGTTTTCTGTTTCATTTTACATTTTGATAGAGGAGGCAACGTTTCTGTACTTGAAGCTTGTTTTGTTTCGTTAAATGACTGTATTAGCTGTTTTGTTTGAACTTTTTTTTACAAATTCTGCTAGAGATGGATGCTTATTTTGGAAACTTCTATTTTCATTTGCTCTACTTCTGCGTTGCTTTCTACGGACTTGATTTTTGGTAGGCATTCTTTAGGGTCTGTTGAAAAAAATAAAGAAGGTATGGGTTGGGGTGTTCTGCAATGTATGTGTGCTGTGTGCATGAGTGTCTGAGTATGATGATAAAGATGTATGTGATGGTGTGTGATTGTGCATTGGGCAGCTACAACTAGTTGGGATGGGTATTCTTGAATGTATGTGCTACTAAACTGGGGTTCAGATGACAGTAGAAAGTAAGCTAGTGGTTTGGAGGAGCACAAATAGTAAATCTAATGGTATACAATTAAAACAGTTGTTTGTTTTATAATATCAAAATTCTAGGGGCTGAGTTGTGTCATTTGTGCGCCGGAAAATGGGAATTTGTGCGCCATTCTGCCTGTAAATCTCTGTTTAACAAATGGGGATTTGTGGACAGAATGGTGCACAATCTCTGTTTTTAGGCGCAGAAATAGCATGAATTAACAGTACAGTGTGTTTGAGTAATAGTACAAATATTATGGTGGTATTTAACTTACTTCCTTTGTGGAATGAGCAGGTTTCTTCTTAGTTGTTGTTTGGACTTCAAATTCTGCTGCTGCTTTTCAGGAGAGTAGTCTTCACTGCAATTGTAAAGGAAACAAATTAGAAATTTTGTTTGTATATAGCACTGATGTTAATTTAGACATTGATTTTTATGTTTTTGTACAAGTACTGTTGTTTGATATTTGAACATAGTGTGTGCATGCAATTTTGTTGGACTATGTGCACTTTTAATATTTTACTTTAAATATGTTAGTTCAACATGCTTTGCAAATGTGTGTATAAAAAGAAATTAAATAGCAGATAGGTTTGGAAGTGACAGTTGATTATATCAGATGGGAAACATGACAGTAAGTTCATTTTATAGGTTATACAAGCTAAAAGTCAGTTAATCTGTTTATATGAATGTATAAGAATTGTACATGTACTATACAGAAAATATGCATACCTGTAGTGTGTGTTTATGCATATGCATATGCATGCAGCTGCAAGTAGAAATCTTGGAGACTTGTACAGTATTTCTTGTAGATGGTGCTTTCCAATGATATGACACTTGGACTCAGAGTAATTAACAGTATATTTGAAGTGCTGATCTATAATGATGCAGTTAGATGTAGAGGTCTTGGATGTGATTGGTAGATGGTCGTGTGACTGCTTAGCTATATCCAATGAGGGAATGGCACAGAAAGTGGAATGGAAATGGTAGAAGGACTGTCCATGTTACGATATGTCCGCGGACATGGCGGTAGTCCGCAGACATTGCGTGTTACATCCGGGGATTTTGGGGTGGGGAGGCATGCAAATGAGAATGAGCAGAGCAAGGGATTGGTCAGTAAAGTTTAGTGGGTGTGTTGTGCCAGGAGAGAGTTTGTCTGATACTCTTTTTCCTGTGAGAGGAACAGATAGCTATGGCTGTGTGTTTCAGAAAACAGATTGTTTGGATTTTGGGAGACTCGTGGATACATTGGTTGAAGGAGCATGCAGAAAGCTGTGGAGTAGCTGTAGGTCTTGGATTCCCACATGTGGAAGTGCACTGGCATGGAGTACGTGGAATGAAGTGGTTGGACTTGCTACCTCTCTGTGCTACTTTGGAGACAGAGCATCATCCAGACATAATTGTAATTCATTGTGGAGGGAACAGTTTAGGACATGTGTCTGGAATTTCTTTGCAATTTGCAATGAAAGAATGACTTGGGAAAGTCATGGTGCATGTTTCCAAATTCTCAAGTAATTTTTTTCTGGGATTGCGCAGAGACAAATGTGGCTGCGTTCTTCTTCATTTGGTCTACAAATGGAGAAAGCAAGGCGCAATGTCAATAAGGCTGTTTGTGCCTTTCTAAGAGATGTTGGCATGTCCTGTTTTCACAATGAAAATATTATGTTTCGTAGTTTTGCAGAGATGGAGTCCATCTTACTTATGCTGGCAATCAGATTTTTCTGAGAAATGTACAAAATGCTTTGTGACCTTTTTTGGAATTACAGCATCCATTTTGTAGTAGGTGTTGACCATTTCAAGTTTTTCAAACACAAACAAACACTACTTAAAGGCTGTTTTCAGAGCCACTACTTCCTCCCAGACAAAACTGCAATGGTTATGATAGGGCAACACCCCAAAATTTTAGGTGTTTGCGGACTGTCCGTGGACTTCTAAAAAATACACAAGGCCCTGCTCCATTTATTTTCCACTTCCATTTTTAAACCGTGAAAGGCGGCTATGAAAAGAGCGATTTTAAAAAAAATATATTTTTGTTTGGTTTTTTACACACAGCACACTAGGAGAGGAGGGAAAAGGAGGGTAAGTGGGGGACACCAACCACAGGGATAAGAAAGGGCGGGTAGACTGTGAGGGAGATGTAGGGTGGATCTTACTTAGGTAGTGAGCAGATCTTCTCGTGCTCTGAGACCAGAGTCTCAAAAGCACTTTGAAGTCTCTCCCCCTGCAGAGTACTGCGTCACAGTACATACACACAACTGTGACCCTTGAAAGGTAAGGGTCATCAGCATTGCGAATGGCCTGTGAGGCAGCTGGAGGAATACGGTGTCCCACAGGAGTGTTCCTTGTGGTGACAGGATCGGAAACGGAGGATGTAGTAGAGGAAGTCAACCTACTCCGCTCTTCGCAAGGTACAACCTTGCGAATGGCCCCAGTGTGGAACGACCTTAGGTGTCACTTCATAGTCGTACCAAAGCTGTACGAACCATGCCTCCCATGACTGAGCACCATTTGCACTCTTTGCAGGTGACTTGGTTCGCACGCGCCTTAGGTCCGTTACCATGAATGATAAATAACAGCTGCACGGTTCGCGGACACCCATGCTATCTGCGGAGAGATCGAACACCAAAAAAAGGTTCAAAAAGTCCCAAAAAGTATGTAGAAAGTCAGGATTACTGTCTGGGAGTTGTGCTATGGTGATTTATTATTGAAAAATATTGTGGATTGCCTGAAAAGGTAGTTTTCAATTGTTCGGGGACACGAACAGTGTCCGCAATCAGAACACACACTCAGTGTGGGCGTGGTCACATGATAGCTTCGCGAACATGTACGTGAAGGGAACCGGTGTCCGCAGGACACCAAATGCACAGGAACTGTTTTGCGCATGCGGGTTGGTATTCCATGGACACTGTTCGGGTCCTGAAACTAATTAAAAGTGCGACACAAGTGAAACGAACAGTTACAAACAGGTCTTTGTTCTTAGAACAGTTTCAATCCGATTGCAAACAATACGGACAGGCATAGCGTCCTCGGGACACCCCCATTTTGTTTATTTACGAACATCTCAGGACACCACGTGTGTTCTTAGAATAGTTTCAACTTGCTTGCGAACAATACGGACAGCGCCCTCAGGACACCCCCATTTTGATTATTTACGAACATTTCAGGATATTGCCTGTGTTCTTAGAACAGTTTCAACTCACCTGCGAACAATATGGACAGCGTCCTCAGGACACCCCCATTTTGTTTATTCACAAGCATTTCAGGATATTGCCTTTGTTCTTAGAACAGTTTCAACTCGTCTGTGAACAATACGGACAGAAATAGTGTCCTGAGGACACCCCATTTTGTTTATTTACGAACATTCCGGAACACTTGATGTGATTTTGGTTAATTGCGGATATTCCGGACATCTCGTGTGTTCTTAGAACAGTTTCAACTTTCTAGCGAACAGTACGGACAGGTATAGTGTTCTTAGGACACCTCCATTTCCGTTTCTTCACGGACATTCCGGACACCCGTGCTTTCCGCGGACATTTGAACTGTTTTTTCTAAAAAAAAGCAAGAAATGAATTAGGACACAATATAATAATTTTACTTTATTATATATGGATGTTAAATTTATGACAGAGAAGGTGAAGCAGAAACTGAGACAAACACAGGAGAATTGGGGGTTTCAAGAGGATTCATATGAGGTGAAAAAGGGATGGAAGTCTCATCAAAACGTTTTGGTTCATGGAGAGGGTTTGGGGATAATTGAATGGGATATGGTGAGGAGGGACAGGTACATGTGGGACAATGTTATCTAGCTTTTTGTTTCAAGTGATCCTCCACAAAGTTTTTTAAATTGTTGAAATTTTCCATGAGTAGGTCCATTGTTTCTTCCATGTGCTGGAGAGTCTTATCCAATATTTCTTTTTGTTTACTATTTTCAATGTTTGTATGGTCTGTTAAAAAAAATGTATATGTTAAATGTGTATAAAATAATATTTATCAATTGGTTTATATAGAAAAGTGCCTACCATTAGGTTCACTATCTTCAGACATTTCTTCATGTGGGAAATGCTCCTCTAGCCACTCCAGAGTACTAGACAGTTCTGTGAGAAAAAAAATAATATCACTTTTTATGTATCTAATACAGAAAGTTTAGAAATATATGAGTAAAATGCAGTACACTTACTAGCTTCTGGTAAGGTGTGTTCTTACTGGTCTGTAGATCTGCTGTTGCTCTTAGTTGTGGAGTTTCTGTGAGGTAATCATGTTGGAAGCCTATCTTTCTTCTTTTGGTATATTCCATTTTAGAGCATATTGTATTTAAATGAATGGTTGATGTGTTATATATATGGGTTACACTTCTTATTTATTATTACATATAATGTGTATGTGTGCTGGTTTGTGAATTTGTACAATGTTCATGTGTTATGTTATAAAAATTAAACATACCCCCCAGACTTTTTGGGTAGTGTTGCTGTTGTCCGCACATGTCCGCGGACATTAGAAGAGTTCACGGACATCAAATTCAGTAGAGGGGGTTCAGTATGTTCCATGTTACATGTACATAAAGTCAGAGATATTATTGTTAAGTTGTGCTACTAAAAACCTATGAAATTCAGTAAAAGAACTTTGTTAAAGGGACGTTATGGTTAAGTTGTGCTACTAAAAACCTATGAAATTCAGTAAAAAAACATTGTTAAAGGGACATTATGGTTAAGTTGCGCTACTAAAAACCTATGACATTTAGTTAAAAAACTTCTGCCAACTTATCCCCTGTATTAAGCACAGGGTTAGGCAAAAAGAGTGACAGGATGTTTAGAATGATACAGGGTAATGCCTGCTCTCCCCCTGAACTGTTCAAATGTGGTGCGCCACAGTGTAGCTGCCTTTCACCGTCTTTATTCAATATTTACTGTGCGACTTACTGGACAAATTGGGAGTGTGTTTCACGAATTATGCCCACGACACTCACCTTGTCATAGAGCTGAGTGGAGTGTACGAGAAAGACACAGAGAGGGTGCAATTCGGAAATGGATGGCATGCAATGGGATGTGCTTGAACGCAATGAAGACTGAGTTGTTGCTCTTCGGCTCCTCCCAGGCTTGAAGGAAACTTGGGGATTTGTATACTGGTTTCATTATTGATGACCATTTCATCCCCACAGTCGCTAAAGTGAAGTCTCTGGGGGTCATCTTCGAAGCGCCACTGAGATCAGATGCCCACATTCAGAATGTTAATAATAAATCCCAATACCATCTCGCACTGTTGCAATTAGTCAAACCCTAAATCTCCAAAGCTAACTGTAACTCATTGGTACGTGCACTTATCATGCCAATAATCAATTATTTTATTGTGCTACATATTGGTGCCAGTAAGGGAGGCTTGGGGCATTTGCAGGTGCTATAAAACGATGCTGTACGTATCGTGAAAAGCGTACACAGGCATGAATCTGTTTCTGTCCCTAGGAGGAACTTGCACTGGCTTCCAGTGGTATCTATGAAACATTTTAAGGCCCTCACTATTCATAAATGTTTTTATGGCCAATATCCAGGATATCTTAAAGATCGTATTAAGGTACATATACCCAGGAGAGCCACCAGGTCATGCAATGGAATAAGTATGGATGCCCCTAGTCGTAACCGGCGTAGAAGAGCTGGTAGATCTTCCTGGTTCCGGCGGCCCAAGACTCGAATAAACCTCTGAAAGAATTACATGCAGAACTTAATCATTTGAGTTTCAGGAAGCAGCTGAAAATGGTCTTGTTTGAATAATCCCCCGGACAAAGCAATGCTAATGCTCCTGTGCTTCTGCTTCCCTTCTGTTTCCATTTCTGTGCCGTGAGGCCTTTGGGCTCCAGTGCATTACAAATAAATACATAAATAAGCAAAGGAATGTCATAAAGAAGATATAAGAACCTATGCTAAAATAATATGAAAATACTTAAAATTGACGATGTGACTGAATCACTAAGTACAGTAATTATGAACACAAAAAAGAATAAAGTTATCTATTGATCAATAACTGTAAATACGCCGAAACACAAGGTTGAAAGAATGCATAGAACCTTGCTTATGAGAGTTATATATTCAACATTTAGGACGAACATTAGAAAAAGATGGACGACGGCTTATGTCAATCAACCCAGCTACCTCAAAATATGAACCCAGGATCTTTAAGTGAAAAGATGATGTGGAATTTGTTTTCCCTTGCAAAGAAGAGGCGTACACTGGCTTTGAATGAAGGATGCTATTTCAAGATATGGAGGAAAAGCACAAAGGGAGTCTAACGAGCAGACCATGTGTGAGGACATATTTCTAAAAGATTAGGAGGAACAAGAACATTTATGGATGCCAAGTTTTGCACAATTAAATGTGCACACAGTTTATATGGGATAGAGTGAGCAAGTCTCTAAAGGCCAAGAGGAGCAACTGCACCCAGCATAATTGAATCAAATGAAGTGTTTTGCCTCATTCTGTATATATTTATATATACTCTTATACGTATGTTGTTTATTGCATTTCCTACTGTATTCTTTGTTCTATTGTTGCCACTCCATTCAATGTAACTGTTGTAACTAAGCTGAACGTATTCCTGTATTTCAACTTGCAAAAGCGCCCTGATACCCTTGGGTCGGTTGCGCCTTACAAATAAATATTAAATGCACTGCCGATATGGACAAATTCATGGTCTAGTAACACGTGATGGAGAGCTCACAAACAAGGGCTATTCATTAAGTCTAGAGCTGACATAATGGTGTCACTACACTCCCTCGAATATCCCGAGACAGTGAGGACTGGCAAGGTCAACCTTCAAACAGAACACACTGGCATAAGGCCTACCGATGAGAGAGGGTAAACTAATTGGGAAAACAAGGGGAGAGATGACATCTCCAAGCACCTGGTTTTCGTTTCTATGCACGTGCTGCTAGCGGGCCAAATGTCCATGGTTGGATTTGGGTTGCCAACCAATCAGAGAAGCCTGGCATGCACTTTTACATACAATATTGCAAAGTATTATTCCACTGCTATATGCTCTGCTCAGGGCGTGTCCTTCAGATAAGGGGCCACCAATGAGAAATTAATACTCATGTATTCTATTTGTAAACATGCTCCTCTAATTCAAATCCACCCCTCAATAGGTTTTACATTTTAACACATTGAATGATGTCATAGATGACGCATCTAGCATTATAAAAACTGAGTATAATCGAAAATACATTGTGATCCTGCATAAATGGATTTGATGATTGTTTATTTACCCTGTTTTACTTATTTGACATTAAAGCACTATTTTCCCATCTCCTTTGTGTCTGTCCGGTTATTTGGTCTGAGATATTTTATTGGTAATTCCATCTAGGACACAGACTCTTCAACATGCTAGAGCAAAGGCTGCTATGTGTGGAGTAGAGTCTGGGGTAGGGTTTGTTTGGGTGGGTTGAAAGTATTTTGGTGGGTGTCACCTTGGCGAATGCTATTTAAATAGCTGTGTTTTTTAGTTTTCTACGTGATTGAGTTAAACAAAAGAATTGGCCCAAATGCACAATGCACCAAGGATGATGCCTCAAATTCAGCAGACTGATGGCCGCTTCAGTGGCTTGGAGTTGTTGAATTCTGTAAACACTCTAAATGTGGATATGGTAGGAGCTGTTAAAATGTGTTCAATAACACAGTTAATGTTTTTTTACCAGTTTACTGGTTAACATTTTGCCTGTGTTGTTTTCTTCTTGTATGCCTACTAATAGTTTATTCAGCTGTTACTATCCGTAGATGTGTAACATAGGTATGCTTTTGTTAATATGTTATTAAAACAGTATATATTTCCAACTACTAACAGTTACACTTTTCTATAAATAATACAGCATTGCATGTTTTACTTAACAATGCTGTGCCTTTGCTGTGTTGATGTGATATTTGTATATTGAGTATATTATGGGCATCTAAGGGTTTCTTTCATTGAAGGGTTGGACATGGTGCTTATGCAAATATGTATATGGTACTTTAAAAATAACTACATTGTGATTTTTGATTCTTTGCTAATGGATAGGTCTTTGCATGAGCAGTACTTTGATCATTCTTTGCAATTTGAAGATGTGACATGAATGATGTTTACAGAA
Organism: Ambystoma mexicanum; assembly: GCF_040938575.1. Lineage (NCBI taxonomy): Eukaryota > Metazoa > Chordata > Amphibia > Caudata > Ambystomatidae > Ambystoma > Ambystoma mexicanum. The sequence continues at coordinate 303,980,737 of NC_090934.1, read as the reverse complement.
GTTCATATACCTTTATTGGGAAACCTCACTCATTAAAAAGATATACATGTGTTCTTTAATTTTGTTTTTCTTTATTGTGCATTTGGCATTTGATTTACATATCAAATCTTCTACACATTTTTTAAAAATGTATTTATTTGTTTTAGTTCATCAAGAACCTTTACAAATTATAAAATATAAAATATTAGAACAATAATATATACATATACAGATATGCATGAACAGATACACATTGAAAAGTACCAGCATATACCAAAGCATAACTTCATAATCTTCGTAATCTAGGTCCCAAATCCCCACACCGCAATTCATGCTGTAAGGAGTTATGAGTTAGCTTGTAGGTCATAAAGCATGCACCAGCAGCAAAATGTCAAAACACGTACCCATAGCTTAAAACCTACCTCGTATAACCTGCATCATGTTTTGTTTTTACATATACACAAATATTCTAATTTTACATTCTCAATAGGACAATGTGTAGGACCTTTGATCTCCTAATATCACTAAAATACAAGCTGGTTTCCTAAACATTTTCTTAATATAAAATATTGAGTTAAAAATGGTATCGTCACCAATCTATTTACGGCAATCATATCACCATCATCCAGTTTTTGCGGATTACTGCTTGTGGCCGATCTCAATTTGTCTTCTTTCTATTTTAAATTGACTACACCCTAATTCATATGTTATGATACGTTGCCTATCTCTAGTATTAGTTTCTCTGTACCTTTCTTATTCCATATGGCACTCTAAACATGACCATATCGACCATATCAACTTCCAGACTTGATGTAGTGCTATATGTACATTTTTGAATTCGGTGTTCAGACAGAAGTCCCAAAATGCATCTGTTTTGATTGAGTCATACCTTCCTACAAATGGGCCCAGCAGCCATCCGATATTGGTGAAACTTTCCTCATTCAGCTCCACATACTTTTGGGCAGCCCGGCTCTCATAGATTGTTCCCAGAAAATGTAATAAGGGACACTTCGGATTAGATTGCGTTTTAATATAAAATGATCCTCTGCGTAGCAGCAGATGCCTCTGCAAGGACAGTATGCCCAATTCCAGTCTGATGTAAGTCATAGGGGTAGACTGAGGTAGCTGTAATAATTTTCTCCAGAACTGTCCTTCTAGAAGATTTAGCCAGTGTATATCCCTCATAGTAATCACTTCCAGCCCATACAGAATAGAGGGTATAAAACTCTGTTTGTAGTGTTTATGCACCCTTTCAATAGAATACCCTGCCATATGTTTTGCAAACTTATTAATTACCCCTGTCAATTGTCTAGCCTTTCTTTTTTTCCCTTCTAGGATAGCACTACAGTCCCCTTGGGCCCTCATATCAAGTCTGTGATAGGGGCAGCTATCTACATACTCTAATGTGTTCACCTTATTAGCCCAAATATCAATCCTGTTTATTTTCCCTTTTGTCGCCACCATCATCTTGGTCTCATCCTGGTTTATTTTCAGGTTGTTTTGTTTGGCATACTCACATAAGTCTTTGTATTTATTTTTGACTCCCCATATCGTTTGATCTAATAGAACCAGGTCGTCTGTGTACAAGAAACTTGTGATATGGTGATTACCCATTTTAATTGAGCATCCCTCAACCGATAGTAGTCGCAGGGAGAGGTCGGCCAGATAGAAATTAATTAATAATGGTGCCAAAGAGCACCCTTGTCTAACTCCTTTGTTTATTTCCGTAGGGGAAGTCACCAACCCTGTATTATTCATACCTATTTGTGCTGTGTTGTTGGTATGAAGTTGTAACACCATATCGAGCATCCCCGCCGGACAGCCCCATGTGCATAATTTCAGCCACAGTCGAGGGCGATAGACTGTGTCAAAGGCAGAGCTAAAGTCGACCCAGATTACATACTGCACAAAGTTCTCTTTTTTAGAGGCCTCTACAAACAAGGCATCTAAGAGCCTAATAATGTGAGTAGTCGCCGGGCCTGGGCGAAAACCTGTCTGTGTAAAATGAAGTATGCCGCTCTCCCCATTATTGCAGTGTTGCTAATACAAAGTTTGCAAAAAGTTTACAAGTCTACACATTTAAACAAATCCCAATCCAACACACATTAAAATAGCAAGAAGAAAAATAAAAGCCAGTACAAAAATACATAAAAACAGGAAATACATATTTCATAATACATATAAAATCCATTCAATCTTCAAGGAAGTTTTCTAGATACAAATCAATTCTATTTATTCTTTGAGGACATTTTCTTCTCAAATTCCTTCCATATGTAGAAGACCACTGCCATAATAACTAACGGATTTCCTGAGTAAAAAGTACCCCGAAACTGAATAGTCTTTATACGACTTAAGGAGCTGACAAAATGTTTGTATTCTTTCATGTACATGTCAGTTAATTTGTCTCAATGTTTCAACTTCCTCCTTGCATTATCTGCAGTCTCAGTTTATAGATTTCTTCCCCAAGCACCGATAAATTCAAAGGTGTGTAAAATATTAAACAGTAAGCGCATAATAAAACTCCTCAATTGAGTATAATTAGATTTAATCAAGTAAATAAAAGGTTCAGTGAAAGCAGAGCTCTATCTTCTATACTCTTTATATCTAAATTTCACAGAGAGCTTTAATTGTAACCATCCTCTTTCCCACAATTTAGCTTTACTTTTTTTTATCAATTATGAAGTAGCCAAAACTAAAAGGGGTATCGATTTATTTTAAAATCAATCAAATGATGTGTGCAATTTCCACTCCTGTTCAAAAGTTCATAACACAGTAGTGACAGCTAGGGCCTGTAAGGAAGGCATGGCATCAATAGTAAGACAGACACAAGTGACCACAGTTCAAGAGTGTTTATTGAACTTCAACAAGAGTATGATAAACACCTATCTAATCCGAAATCTACAGATGGGAGCAAGCTGTGACCATCAAATAATAATAATGCAGTAAGGTTATCTCTCACAAAAAAGCTGTGCCACAACTTGGTTTCAGGGTTGAACTGATTTCTTAATTATATGCTTCCAGATTTGAAAAAGACACAAGATGTGCCGGCATACACTAAAAAATCAGTTCAACCCTGAAACCAAGTTGTGGCGCAGCTTTTTTGTGAGAGATAACCTTACTGATTATAGCGGAGGTTGGGTCGCTGATCCTCTGATTATCTCACATGCGTGACAATTAACGGACTGAAGTTAAAAGTAAATTGGTCGTGTGGCATAAGACGTTGATATCAATGAAACCCTTTTGAATTGATAATAATAATGCACTTCCAGTGGAGTCTCGTTAAAATAAAAGTGCCTATACTAAAATAACCCATTGCCAATCCTTACAGCTAAATAAAAATAGCATAGGGTAGTGTTCATGAAAAAGAAATAAGTGTTCATAAAATGATATGTCAGGATGTTCAGGCCATTGGCCTCCCTTCCCCATGTTTTCAGGATGTGACTAGGTGGTTCACTTGAGCATACCACACTCCCGGACACAGTCCCATTACCAGCATCGGGGCCTTCTGTGCGCAAGTCTCTTAAGTTATCACAGTTTCTTGACGCAATGAGCCTGATGTACCAAAACAAATGAAAAGATCCTATCCTTCTTACAAGCACTCAAGTTAGGTGATTCACTCTCCACCCCGTGTTCCCCTCAGCTTTTCTCAGATCCCTTTTATACCACAATCATTACTTTGGATCCCCCTCTTCCAGGCTCAGATCCCTTTCTCCAATGTTCAGAGAATATCCTTTCTGGGGTGACTCACGGTTCACCCCAGAACCCCCTCAGGTGGGCTCAGATCCTTTCTCTTGCACAACCAGTCTCCCTCAGCCCAGCTCGGACCAATTGCAGTTTGTGTTAGCCATCAAACACTTTCGGATGTGCACAGGATTTAGCTTCACCCATTGCAGGACCACTTCAATTTCACAATTCAAAGTTCACATTTGCCAACTCTCAGTTGGATACCTAACAGAGACCTTCAACTGAGCACCCACCTGGTGCCGGACCACTCTGTTCCTGGTATCTATCTTGGCTTTCAAAAGTTCAGTCACACCTTGGATGTTGTTATATTCATCTCTCTCATCACATACACTTCACACACTGGTTCTTCAGATTGCTTCATACAAAGTTGCTGCTTGCAACCTTGGTTCTAACACAGACCGGTCTGCTATCAGTCTCCCCAACTCACTGGCTGTGCTGACTTTACTGGAGCTGCTTTGTTTTACGACTCAAGGACAATACCACAGCGGCAATCGCCCCTCCCTGCCTTAGCTATCAACATGAGAGAGCCCCAGGTACCTCTGACACACAATGCACATTTTGTCAGCTTTAATTCTGGGTCTTATGTTTCTTATTCTCAAGGGCTCGTGAAAGTAGCAATGTTCCTCTGAAAAGACCAAGGGCACTTCCCTCCTTGCAGCCCTCTCCGGTCTTGCCGTCTTTCTCCTCGTATTAAACTGCCGTCTCGGACCTGCTGCTTCCTCATGTGTTTTGCCTTGCACAGAATGCTCTGCCTTTTATCTGTGTGGGGTAGTGTGATGGAAGTCAGGTGTGTGTAATTATCAGTAATTGCCTGACTCTGCTTGGCCCTTGTGTTGGGACATGTCAGGTATATGGCTCAGGTACTAGTCCATTTTCTCTTACAGTGAGCTGTCCGTGAGAAAGTGTTTGTGTCGGAAAAGGGGGAATGGGGGTTAAGTTCCTAAGTATCCTACCTGGTAGGATGGGAAAAAGGTGTTACCTCCAAAGGGATACCGCCTCTCACCATCTGGTGTCCCACTCCCACTCCCTGAAGATCCCCCATCCAGGTGATCATCCCGCACTGGTCCACCCCCAGGTACTGGATCCAAAAGCGATGGCCGTGTCCTGACCACCTGGATGACAGAGCCCTGTGGACTAGCGGGTGAGACACCTTTTGGTTTCTCACAGGTTCCACTCATCATGTTACTAAAAGGAGTGTACAGAGTCTCAATATAATTATTACCCCCTAAAAGCTTCAGATGTAAAGTTCTTTGTGCAATTTTTCACAGGGTGGTTAAAGAGGTCAAATTCAATTCACAAAGAATAACTTCAGTTGGTACAAAATTGGGAAGACCCATGCAAGAACGTCAATGTATGGGTAAACCATAAAACTTCATTATCATAAAAGGCTTCCAATCCATATAACATCCCCGGAATGATACTAGCTTTATACATTTTAAGCATACCTTCAATTGAATTTCATCCCCGAGTAGTAATACATGTTTTAATTAGATGACATTTTAAAAACATTTAGTTGTAATAGTTTGAGCAAGAATACTCAGATCCAGTCGGTTATTGATAGGAACTCCCAGATAGATGTATCGCTCAACCTCAATTACAGTATCATTGGTCCTCCAGGTAAAGTTTTCTCTGCTTCCTCCACTGCTATTGGCCACCATAATCTTGGTCTTGTTCTGATTGATGGTCAAATTGTTTGCTTTCAAGTAAATCGATAACTTAGCCAAACTACCATGAAGACCAATAGACGTTCTACCCATAATAATGGAGTCAACAGCATAGGATAGCCAAGTAATAGGCCACAAACCCATGCAAGGGGGAACAGTCTTACGGGCCTCGAATGCACCATTAAAATCAGCAAGTACACACTCCTGCTTTGATACTTGATAAGTATCAGTTGAAGAAGAAAAATGTCATTTATGATTTAATATAATCCTGACAGTGGTTTAATTGTACAACTGCTTCATTAGATCTAATATATTAGCGTCACTACCCCAGGGGTCTAACTTCTTGCGAAGGATATACCTGGTGACCTTATCAAATACAGCCGCATAATCCACATAAAATATATATATAATTTTGAACCTTTCTCTGCAATAGTATATCTAATCAGGTAAAGAAGAGTTCAGATGTTGTACATTGTAACTAACCACTTTCTGAATCTTGTTTGGTGAGGTTTCAAGACATCGTGATTATGAGCCCATTCATTAAATGTTTTCAGCAAACGGTTAGCAAATATTTGTGAGCTTCAGTCTAACATAGCTAACATCTGATAATAGCTAGAAATATCTCTATGGCCTTTTCATGTATAAAGAGTACGTTGAAGCATTTCCAGCTATAAGGGATTTTACCAGTACATACAAAGTATGTACTGGATTTCTTCCAGTGTTCTTTAATGTTAGCCCTTCTGATTGTTTTGTGTCGATGAGGATACAAGTTTAATATGCATGCTGTTCTTTGAAGGGTCCAGGCATCAGTGGTGTAATGTTTCAGATCATTTACTAGTGCAGTATCAACCTAGGATGTATATGTAGTTGTTTATTATTGTATATGTCCCAAATGGACAATGCACCCTGTGTGATGGTAACATTCCTAGAAAACACATGCAATGGCAATGGGGGTCATTACAACCCAGGCGCTAATTGCGCCAACTTTACCACCATGGTGTAAACATAGTTTACACCATGGTGGATGGCGGATTTACCGCCCCATTCCAAGGTGAGTGGGGCGGTAAATCCCCATTTCCCATTTTCCCTTCCCCATTCCCATTTTTGCCCCATAGGGCATAATGGGAGTGGGGAAGGCGCTAATTACGCCACCGTAAATTACGGTGGCGTAATTAGCATGATGGCAGGCTAGCGCCATGGATTTTAACGGCTGCTAAAAGCAGCCGTTAAAATCAGAATGGCCCTCATTACCACCCTGGCGCAAAGCGAAAAACGATGGCGGTAAACGATTACCGCCATCGTCTTCCGCTAGGGCCGATTACGACCCGTGACCGTAAACTACGATGTCATTAGCGGCATCGTAGCTAACGCTGCCGCTGACTGCGCCAAGGGCGCGCGCACGCGAACATCCACACCGTACTTAGCGCCATGGCGGAAAGGTACGCGAATGCCGACCCAAGCGGACATGCCCCTAACGCCATCACCCAGCCCGTTAAGTACCTTACCGCCATGGCCCTTTACGGTCGCGAACCAACCGTAAAGGGCCATGTAAAGTGAATGCAGCTGCCACAGGTGCACAGAAACAGCACAGGTGAAGGCAATACAGACTCAGGAAGTACAAAAAGAGCACACCCCACCCCTTCCCACACCCAGTCACACTCCACAATGATACCAATAGGACTAGCAATGTTGGGGCTGGAGGACCTGATAGCAATGCGAGTGCTACAACAGCAACTACAACAACAACAACAACAACAACAACAACAACAACAGGCTGCACACAGGAGACGCAGGAGGAGAAGGAGGGCAAGGCAGGCCCAGCAAGCCCCACCAGCACAGCCAGTGCCACCATGCAGGCAGCCCCCAATCCCACGCATCAGAGCCAGCCCAATCAACCTCACCGCTGAGCAGATCCACACCCTGTACCGACTGGACCGGGACACCATCACCACCATTGTGGACATGATACACAACAACATCGTCAGCATGATTGAAACACCCACTGCCACCCCCCCCCTACTGAAGGTAGTGTCCGTGCTCCACTTCCTGGCCACAGGCACCTACCAGCACACAGTGGGGCACTTGCATGGCATATCACAACCATTATTCTCGCGTACACTGATGCAAGTGCTCGATGCCCTCCTCAAGCACACAGATGACCACATCTCATTACCACGGTCTGCCCAGGAGATTGCCAACACCAAAGTGGGTTTCCATGCACTGGCCGGCATACCTGGTTGCATTGGTGCCATTGACTGCACCCATGTTGAATTGGTGGTCCCACATGCCATGGAGGTACCGTACCGCAACCGTAAACATTTCCACTCAATCAACGTGCAAATGGTCTGTGACTCCAACAGGATCATCACACATTGTTCTGCCAGATACCCCGGATCAACCCATGATTCAATGGTCCTTCGGAACTCCACAATACCACGCTACATGGAGCGACATGCAGGCCCAAGATCCTACCTACTCGGTGAGTCTAATGTCATGAGCATGGAAATGGAAGGTGGGTGTTGAATGACGTACCAATGCATATTTCATCTGGCAGATACAGGGGGGTGATGCATACGTCACATGGGCGCAACTAGCAGTAGCCAGATCATTCCCTGTGGCAGCACTGACGTCAACAGAGTAGTGTACACATTATGCCTGACCTAATCATCCCAACATGTGAATGAAAGTGTATCCCAAAAACGACACAACCATCTGCAAGTGCATTGTGCAAATTGTGACCGCATTGACCCTAAAGAAAACCACCAACATGCACGTCACCATGCACCAACTACTGAAAGGCCTGTCCCCCACAACTGCGCACAAAGGAGGCACATGACAGACAGGAACATCAATGCACCACTACAAGACCCACAAACTGTCCCCATTGACACCAGTAATGCTCACTGGGGTCATAATGAGCCAGACATCAATGTTGCTATCATGTGAGCTTCAAGCTCACAGGACACGTGCAAGGTCACATGAATGACGGCCTGAACAGACACCGTGGATGGCCATTCACAAGGCAATCGTCCCCCCTGCATTGTGTTTTTGCATGAAAAACAGTACATGAGAGCCATGAACACATACTGGTTGCACAGTGTAAATCCATTAGCACAAGTCTAATTGGTGCACAGTAACAGTCGGAATCAAGGCATGGTTGTGCGTCATGTTCACAAATCAATCTCGTTCCTGACACATTCATTTCTCACATTTTACAGGTGATGCGGGCTATCCCCTGAAGAGGTGGCTCCTCACACCAGTGCGGAACCCATCGAACCAGCATGAGGAGGACTACAACCGTGCCCATGCACGTACCCGTGTGGTGATAGAGCAGGCTTTTGGCCTACTGAAGGCACGTTTCCGCTGCCTCAGCAGGTCTGGCGGGGCACTCCTGTACCGCCATGAGAAGGTTGCAAAGATCGTCATGGCATGTGTCATGCTACACAATATGTGCATCAGACGAAACGTGCCTCTACCCCCTGACGCAGAACCACAACCACCTGATGATGGGGATGATGATGATGGGGATGGGGCAGCACCTCAGGGAGGCAGCGATGCACAGGAGGGGCATATAATGCGTCAGAGTGTCATTGACCGATACTTCTAGCACACACAGCGTGTGTGTAACATATGGATGGCACTTGGGGCACTGTGTGTGTCTGGTATGTCAACACTGTGGACTGTAAAACAATAAAGCACACATACGCAATGAGCAATGTCCACACATTTCGTTTGTGAGAAATGAAAAAGTGTATTGTTCTTCTGAATAGGTATAACAGAACCCCTCCCCCTCCCCCCTGAACACTCCAACACACCCAATTCCCCCCTCCCCCTCCCCCCTGAACACTCCAACACACCCAATTCCCCCCTCCCCCTCCCCCCTGAACACTCCAACACACCCAATTCCCCCCTCCCCCTCGAACACCCTGCAAACATGTGACAGTGCCCGTGGTGAAGTGTGTATAGTTTTGCACATTATTGACTGCCCCCTCTCCCGGAACCTGGGGCCCCCCTGCCTGTGCTCCTCAGGGTCCTGGATGACCTGCGGACGGGAGAGGCTTGTGCTGAACTTGCAGCTGAGGATGTACCGGGCTGCTCAGTATGGCATGTGTCCACAATTGTCTGGATGAGCTGGCTCATCATCTGCCGCACTGCAGCAAGTTCGGTGCATATGTCCCTGCTGGCAGTTTGGATGGCAGACCTGATGCCATCAGCACTCCTCTCCATTGCTGCACTGGCACTTCCACATTCTGCAACATGCTGCGTGAGGAGTGTGCCCAGTACTTCCTGCTTGTTGGCAATCTGCTCCAGCGACAGCTGGAAATCTGGCCCAATGGAGGGTGCCAATGGGGGACCAATGGGACTACTCCCATCTTCCCCAACTCCCACTGGGCTTGGAGTTGCTGGCCATGAATTAGCAGGCGATTGGCCCTGGGTGTCATCTCCATGATGGCTGATTGGGGATAGGTGTGGTGAGTGAAGTTGTGTGTTGTGGGCAAGTCCAGTGTCATCCTCCACATCACTATCGGAGCAGGCAGCGATGGCTGCAGTCTCCCCAACAGTACTGCTCCCTGCTGACACATTGCCCTCAGTGGGCAACAGTGGGTGTTGTTGGGCTGCAGGCGCTGTCACGACCCCTTCCTCGGGGGACTTTGCTGCCCTGGCCTCTTCAGCCTGGCGTGGTTTCGGCCTGGGTCCAGCAGAGGTGGATGCATGGTTCCCTTCTCCCACTTTCCTGGCCTTCTTGGCTGGGGTGCTGGTGCTGTCGTCCCTGCCAGTGTCCGATTGCGAGCCTGTGGTGGAGCAGAGGAGGGTGACTGTTATTGATGGTTCAGCGGACATTGAGCAGACATTGTGAAGAGTGTAATGGATAGATGGTGGAGTTAGTAGCCCGTGACATACAGGTTGCCTCCCTTTAGGTTCGGTTTTGCATGCAGGTGTGTGTCTGCCTACTGTACAGTGTACATGCTGCATGTGCGCAGGGTGTGGCTCATCTGCTGATGTGTTGCGTCTGCCACATTGTGATTGTCACGTGCAAGTGTATCAGGGTGTCTTGCAAGGCTGGATATGAGGCACCTACCTGTGTCTCCAGATGTCGGGGCCCCTCTCTCCATCTCGCCGACACCTTCGGTGCACTCAATGCCAATCAGAGAGGCACATGTCTCCTCCCATGGCTGCATCTTCAGTGGGGAGTGTGCTCCCCCGCCAGTTCCCAGGGCCAGGTTACGGTTGGCAGACATAATGCCCCGGACCCTGATCCGCAGGTCGTCCCACCTCTTGCGGCACTGTTTGGAGGTGCGTGGGGTGGTTCCAACAGCACTGACACGTTGTGCCACAAGTTCCCACATCTCCTTTTTGCGGCCTATGGCTGGCCGGGTCATCTCAGTGGAGAAGACAACATCGGCCTTCTCCTGGAGCGTGTCTGCAAGCATTTGCAGTTCCTCACGACTGTAGCGCTCCTGCCGCTGCCTGTCACATGCCTTCTTCACAACTTTCGGCATGGTTGGGTGTGGAAATGGGTGGGTTATGGGAATGACAGGGTTTGAGGGTTGGTTGTGGTGTGGTTGGGTAGGATGGCAATAGATTGTATTTTTTAAGATGGCCGCTGTGCTGTTTCCCGTTCCGCCGCGATTACGCTATTTCCGGTTCCGCCTAATTGCGGTCACCGCTAATTACGGTGACCGCTGACTGCGGTCGGCGCAATGATGGGTGGCGGTAGGTCACCCTGCGCTGTTAACGAGGCCGGTAAGGGCTATTTACGGCATGGCGTAGTTTACGTTACCGCCATGGCGTAATGCTCGTGCGCGATGGGTCGTAATATGGCGCTCTTATCGCCATCGGACCATGGCGTTAACGCTCATTACTCCATGGCGGTAATTTCGATTACTTACCGCCTGGGTCGTAATGAGGGCCAATAGGCGTTAAGGGTTAACGACGGCGTTAACCCTTAACGCCTGGGTCGTAATGAGGCCCAATGTATGTCTCAAACGCCCAGCCTTTCCCCAACTCAGGTGATGCCTCTTTCGTCGCTGCTCTCCCTCTGCTTTTCAACCCAGCACCACTTGACCCCCCTCCAAGTTAACTGTGTTTTTGCCCAGTAGCTGTTAGGTATTATTTAATTAAATGTAATGATTCCTTCCGAAAAATGTGGATTCAGGGTGGTTGTACACTGAAACCTCATGCAATTCATGTTAACATTAGAAGACCAACTGTTTTACTGAAGAAGGAAATTAGCTAATGTAAAAGAGCTTCTGAATGTGAAAATATAATCTAATAAACTATATAACTTGTGTTTTTACAGGTATTTCTATTTCTATTTCTTGATTGAGAATAGCAATCCAGGAATAGTAGTGTCAATAACGATCAAAGGTAACAGCGCTGCAACCAGAGGTATCTAAGCACTTAGACCAAACAAACTCTGGCCCTACACGGCTGAACAAACTAGAAGAGGAGGGTTTTTATCTTTCTCCTGAAGGTCATCACGTCACTCATACTCCAAATGTCAATTCGGAGCATGTTCAAGAGTTCAGCAAAGATGATAGGGCAAGATCGACCAAAACCTCTGAACATGCGGAATCGTTCTTCAGGGCCTGGATGATGAGAACCATCTGAGGTGCTTCTTGCTGTAATGGCCGGCCCAACCAGAAAGGGCTTCATGGGCTGTAATCAAGAGCTTAAACTTGATTTGGGATTTTACCATAAGCCAGTGAAGTTATTTAATGAATGGAGCTATGTGATCTCGCCTAAGGGAGCCTGTCAAGATATGAGCAGCCCTATTCTGGACTACTTGAATTTTCTGTACCACCAAGTTTGTAGCCCCTGCATGTAGGGCGTTGCAATAGTCCATGTGGGCACTGACTATAGCACATGCAATAGGGGCTTTCCTCTTTTTCTGAGAGGAAAGGGTGAATCTTCTCAAGGACATCAACTGAAAATGTGGGGAACTAGTGACTGTATTCATATGAACAATAGATGAAAGGACAGAGTCCATCAGCACCACTAAAGTTTTTACTTGGGTTTGCGTTCTGATGTCATGGCCAGCAACAGTGAAATATGGGTAGGTGTTAAGAGCCTTACCAATTTGGAGGAAGGGGCTACCAATAAAATCTCAATCCTATCTCCATTTAGCCCCAACCAATTTGCTGACATCCAGCGTTCAATGATGGCATAGACATTCTGGATGCAATGCAATTTGGTAACTGGATCAGGGTCGAGTTGGAACACTAGTTGGATGTCATCGGCATAGTTCTGGAACATGACCCCATGATCTACAAGGCTGGCATGAAGTGTTTCAAGGTAGATATTAAACCGGATAGGGGAAATGCATGATCACTGGAGTATACCGCATTCCACTAGTTCGGTCTAAGACACATGATTGTAACAGTAACACATGAGGTTCTCTTAGCAAGAAAGGAGACAATCCAGTTGGCCAAGTTGGTACATGTTCATGCGACCTCCATGACCCGCTGGAATAAAATGATATGGTTGATCGTGTCAAAACCTCCTAGATGTCCAGGAGCATCAAACCCTCTTGGCACTGGTCCATAATATGTAATAGTGAATCTTGGATACTCATCAGGGCTATCTCTGCACTTCTGTATGGTTGGAACTCTGACTAAAGTCGCCTAACAAGGAGAGCTTTTCAATATGAGCTTGAAATTGATGTGTAGCAACAGTGGTCATGGGTCAATAACTGGCACAATCTTCTGGGTTGAGCCCAGGTTTCTTCAAGAGGAGGTCACCTAAGTTTGTTTCAGGAGCTCTGGGAGATTACTTTGGGGAAAAAAGGCACTGATAAATGTATTAATCAGAGGAGACAAGAGTTCTACATATTTATAAATAACCAATTATAATACACATTCCTTCACCAGGAAGGGGGGGCAGGGGTACTCTACTCTACATATCACCTGAGCAGGATTTTACCTCGATTTGCCTTGAATACGACAGAGCGAATTCCTGAGATCCCTATGGTCTGATGAGAACCATTTATTGCATATGTGCTTAGCTTTGATGGTCTTAGTAAGAAGTGGCACAATGGAGTAAATTACTTGAGTCAAGGTGGGATTATAGGTATCTATTAAGCACTTAACATCGGCTTTGGTCTCCACTTTTGACTCTACGATGGCCATAAAAGGGTTACGTTTACTGTCATTTAGAGAGGTAATTATAATGGGAGCTTCAGAAGGTGGGGCAGAGTGAACGTGTGGGAAGGGTAAATAAAAAGTTACATGGTCTGACCAATCAATAGAGAGTTTGTCCAACCTGTGTAATGAGATGTTCCTGGAAATAACCGAGTCCAGTTTTTGGCCCATTTTATGAGTGTGAGGAGTGTTAGTAAAGGAGAAACCAATATCAGAAATCCAAGAATAGATATCTGAGATTTGTGGATCCCTCAATTCATTAAGTCCAAATTAAAATTACCTAGGATCATTAGCGAGGAAGCGGTTCTCAGTTCCATAAGATGATGGAAGAAGCTGGCCGGTTATTGAGAGCGATGACAGATAATCAAGATTTGCACTGGTAATGGTGACAAACTGTTGCAGCGCAGGCCTAGAACATCACAGTCAAGGATATGAAGGCAGGAGAATAGTGTACAAGCAAAGGCACTTTTAAAGAACATGTCTATGTCTATGAGGCATAAGTATTTTATAGTCTGCCGGCACTGTACTGATAAAATAGGTCCAGAGTAATCTTTGAACACAGTTTAGTAATTGGTAAAAAATCCAACTGGATGACACAGGACAGAACGGTTGTTAATGAAGGCCCAGCTAGATTCCGACACTGCTCCATGCTTTGAGTGATTGGGGCAGGATGAATGCATCCCTCTGGGTGTTATGTGAATTGGGCAGCCTGAAACTGATTTAGTGGATCTCCCATTGATGGAATACACATTACAAGATAGAATTGGATCAGCTAGCACATCAAATCATCACATTTCTGTATATTGAGGTAAACGAGTGTCAACAATCATGCTTGTCTTAATTAAGAGTTGCTCCAGGATATTTGGGACTGGGAGGGTATCACATGCTTCGACTCCCAGGGGTGTCAGTAGGATTAGAGTCAGCCGGACCAGAGAGGTCTGATACAATAAGGTGCAGAGGGCACATATCCAGCCCGTAGGTTCAACTGACAGAGACCCGGATATTTTATCTTTTTTGGAGTGTGGTGACCTAATAGGGTCTAGGATGGGAGAATGAGGGAGGAAGAGGCAATGAAGCACCTAACAGAAATGAAAGAAAACGAGGAACAAAAGGAACAAAAGTAAAAAAAGAAAAAAGTACAAAGGGCACAGCATATATATAGCTGGGTATCCCTGAGAACCTCGAGTGGCGAGGCTTCAGCAAAAAGGAGCCAGCGGACAAACCAAGCAGCGCGATAAGCCCCAGCCAAAAGAGGCATTTGCGCTGATGCGAGTCACTTAAGCCTTGCTGTACGCTGATACTGAGGTAAGACAATGTTAACATAATTACATGGCCACATACATGCGAACAGAGAGAACGGACAGTAATGCTGGTAAATGCTAGTATGGGTGCATGGCTTAGGTAAACGGCCACGTTTCCATGTCTTTGTGGAAGGCAGAGGAGTGGGAAGGTTCAGCTGTCCCTCTAAGATGACATGTGGGGAGGGTGACCCCATGAGGGTGGCCAGTGGATGGAGTCCAGCCGTTGCAAGGCACGGGTGGATGTGGTAAAGATGTATTTGTATTTAGTATGATTAACAAAATGTTAATTTCAAATCACATGAGAGGTTTAGCGTATTTACTAATAGAACAATGTATTATTTGAGTTTTATTATAAGGTAAATAGCACATTTCTGTCACATGGCACAGAATACATCTCATGTAGATTGTATGTACTGTGAGCCTGAGTTGTGAACAAATGATCCTTCACTGTTTGTTCCTAGGACATGCCATGAGGGTCATAGCTTTTTGGATGGTATTTCTGTTGCATTTATGGGCTTACATTGCTCCACAAGAACAGACCTATTAAATACAAAGACAAGAATGAGCCAAGATAACCCTCATGAGATGGGCTGGGTGAAAAACTACGTAATCGGGAGAGCAATACTACAAGTACCAGAATGCAAAGGAAGTGACATATTATTTAATTTATGAACCTCTGCTGCAACATACTGACACTATTTTGTCACCAAGAACCTTGCATGATAACATACACAGAAACTTGCCATGTTGCACACATGGGGAACATACGAGGTAGCATCCGGACTGTAATCTCTCTATTTGAAAAATCACTCCCATTTGAATTTATAATTTACAGTGTCATAGTGCCCAAAAGCTCCACCCCCTACCCACTTTGTGCTATAGAAACCCATAGCGGTCAGGAGCGTTCATTCATTCTTTCATTCATGATGCTGGTTTATAAGAGAAGGCCTGGAATCTGCAACCTGCTCGCGTCGGATTGTTTTCACTTTCCGAATGAGCACAAGGTTACAAATTAGAAGCGGCAACAATAATATTATTCTGGAATGATGCCAATATACACATCATAACTAGTGTGGGGATTGTTTAAACCTAATCTCAGAGATGGCACACTTGACCAAACAAGACTGCACATGTGGAAGAAAAGCCCAAACTGAAATGTACCTTTGAATATTGTTTGATGTTAGAAAGCAGCACAGGTGTATAAACACCAAATTACTCTACCTAACCAAGGGCATGAACTTATCAATGGGCCTCACAGGCAGTGCGATGTGAGCTTACAATCTTAGTTATCTGTGGTGGCTGGGCAGCAGGTCTGGCCATAGCATTTCTCCTGGGCACCAATCCTGAGAGGGCATCTGGAGCCGCTCATACCTTATCGCCGCTGTCACCCATTCAGCTGTTGATTCCATTACATGTCTGCTGCTATCCCGTACGCCTGGTGCTCTGCCTTGCCATCCTCTCCCTATGAACATCGGACTGGGAAGCACAATCCAAAGGAATGAAGTGTCAACAACTGTCTGCACCCATTTAATCTGGGAACATTCTTTTACACGAGGGGTCTCATTTTATTATCAAAATATAGCAGTTCATCAGGCCTCATTACGGTGTCGGAGGTAAAACATGCCAGTAGGCGGTGGGCTACCGCCGACCCCGTAACACGGTTTCCGCTGCCTGACATTCCGGTGCCTCCGGGATATACGAAACCTGAAGCACAGGCACCATTAGTAACAGTGCCGGTACTTCAGTGAAAAGCCTGCCGGTAGGGACCTGAATTCCCGACAGGTCAGGCCTACCGGGGGTTCCGTGCCCCTAGCGGCAGACTATTAGTTTGGCGGTCCAGAAAGGGTTCCAGTACGTTGCTACCGGCACCCATATTTCCGGACCGGACAAACTTGTAATAATGCCCATCATCTGTATTGAAATCTGGAAGCATGTATTGTTTCAGTAAGTTTGACAATTTCTCACGCTTCACGTGTCTTTCCTAGCACTTGACATTCCAACTGGCAGCATAGCCTAATGCATTTATAATGTATTAATCCGCCTATTTAATTGCATTCAATTTTAAAGATCTGTATTCCTTGCGGAATGGCTTTCCTGCACTGCCTTTCGTAGCCCAGGTCTTCACTGCAAAGCCTTTGCATCATAGGTCTACACCACAATGCAAAGGCAGTACAAATGAAAAGTCGGTACAGTGAGCTGGGCTTTGGATGTGGGTGGTGAGTGGGTGGTGTGTGGGCGAGAAGAGGGTGGGTAGGGAGCATGGTGTGCAGGGAAAACAACAAATGAACCTGAAGGGACCGAACGAGGGGGAAGGTGTTGCTTGCTGAGAGCCTCAGTTAAGTGTGGGGTGGATAACTGTTAGAAGGGGAGCACTCTCCTTCATGAGAGCTTAAGACAGAGTGTGGGAGGGAAAGGGTTCTCAACCAAATACTTCGGGGTTGCCGGCCCCCCTTAAGGAAGAGGGTTAGGAAAAAGCCCAGAGGTATTTGCTGGATAGGAAACACCATCCGGTCAATACCTACAGAGCAAGACCTGGGCTCATTATGAGTTCCCCGGTATCCCACCGGTACTTCTGCCGGGATACTGGGGAACTACCGTACTGTTTCCGCCACCCGATATCCTCGTGTTACCAGGATATTACAATAACTTCCCATTCCATGACTCCATAGGATGGGGTTGCCTGAAGAAACCCAACCCATTAGTACATGTAAAAAAGAGGGGGTTAGGCGCGCACTCCAATTCCTGGCCAATATACTACCTGAAGAAAGAAAAAATATATAACTGGGTTAAATCCCAAAAGTGTCCAGTTCACTGGGTTAGATCCCAATTGTTGCCAAAATGTTCACAGGGTTGGATCGCTTCTGCTGCATTTGTGCTGCTGTTCTCCTCCTCCTAGCGCTTTCGTTTCCCAACACTCTTCAGGGAGGCTGTGTTGCCTTGCTTTTCAGGTGAATCCAATTAAATTGCTAAAGCAGTCTCTAAGGACTAAAGAAGAGATCTTGAGGAAAGTTCGAGAATCAATAGCCCAGCGAAGAGGTGCAGCACAGCAGGAATCAGCCCCAATGGAAGTCAATTGGAAAATGTGGCTAAAGTCTGTCTGAAAAATGCTTTACCACAGATCGCGGGGACGCTGGAGGGTATGTGTCAGGAGTAACCCACCAAACCAGAGGTATGTACTCACAGCAATGATTCCTGAAAAGTCTCAATACAAAGCGCCAAACAACCTTGTGAGTACAAGTCTTCAGGTGCATTTTACAGGATCCAAAGTGTCATGGACGTGAACCCCATACCAATGATCAGCCACACAACTAAATAGAATAATTGTACTTCCTCGTATTGGTATCCTCAAGCGAGGAGGATAAGCAACAGTGAGGATGACTCCAGAAAGGAAGGAGAACCCACAAAGCAGGACAAACAAAGGAAGGCATCCCACCAGAAAGAAGCGGTCCCACGAGGAAGACTAGGGCGGAGATGACGCAGGATGGCCCAGTAGAACAGATCAGGTAAGGTATTTGGGTCTCAATACCCTTTCAGGTGAAGGCACCTTCCAACACCAAGGTGGGACGACCAAGGCAGTAAAACAGTAAGTCAGCAGTAAAATGGCCTGAAGGCAGTCCCACATGGAAGACCTGGCCCACCCAGCATGGTGAGCCATCAGGAGGACGAGGGAACTTCCAGAATGAGATCCTGCAGCCAAAAAGGTTCCAGTAGAATGGCCAAATCTATTCTTTAAAACGAATCATCAAAAACAGTGGGCATCTTTGAACAAGTAACAATACTACATGCCTTCCACGAACAAGTGTTCAGGATTGAATGTAGACTCGTGGTCTCCCTAGACATATCTACTCAGACAGTGGCTAGCTTAGGCAAGTCCACCAATCACACTATGGGTTTAAGAAAAGGGTTAGGCATTCAGTCAATCTGGCTGACTCCCAAAAATGTCAATCACATCAGACCACACCCACACGATCAAAAATAGGCAGCTGGGGACAGGAAATGGTCCAAACTAGTTCAAACAAATATAAAGGGTGTAAGGCTGGGCTTACAATGAGCCCATGTGTGCAAATCAACGTGGCCTGCCTCATGGTTTTTTCCCAGTGTCAGAAAGGTCACTAAAACAAAATGGCAGAGACCAGGACTTAAAATGATAGTGCGGTACCCCAATGGCCAACAAAAATCTACATGTGGCTACTAATGCAGTAAATAGTCTTTCACCCCTGGTGAAATGCCACTAAACTGCAGCTGCCATATTCATGCTCTATGAAAGCAATGTAGGGTGATATTGCCACTCTAGGGCCATAATTGGGAACATAGAAAGCACCCCGGGTTTCTGAATCTTTTTGGGCATCCATGGAGCGATATTGTCTATGGGAGTCAAAATGGTTGCATTGGCAGGGGGAATTCATTAGAAGTCCCTCTGGCCACAATAATAGGTCAGGAATCTAAAAAAGAAGGGGAAAGCAAAAAGTTAAGGGGCCCTAGAAAAGCAGCAACACAACTCTCAATGAACAAAAACTGAGCATTACAACAAAAAATAAATAAGTGGTAAGGTGGCATGCCAAGGATTAATAGTTCACTTTCACCATTGATTAGTACCTGGCGAGGGAGAATCAGATTGTTATAAATGATCTGATTGGCCCTCGCCGTGGCCTTACCAGACCCACATAGAGTTACCTGCTGTGGCCGTGTTCCTCGCTGATTGTTCCCGATGTGCGAGTGGGGAATATGGTAAAGGAAAAGGGACTACGTGCAGTCGCTTCCCCCATTCCATGGTGGCCATTTTGTTTCACTTTTTTTCCTACGATTTTACAGGTCACTGTGGAAAGGGAGAAGGGACTATCAATAGTCCCTTCTCCCTGATAGCTGGCGGCCATTTTATTTGCTTTTATTTTCTCGAGTTGAGAAACAGTTTCAAAGCAGTTTCTCTACTCGAGAAAAACAACGTGTGGGGTAATAATAGCAATACAACCCTCAGCGGGATGCATTAAGTTAAAGCCCCTCCTGCTTCACTCAGGCTTATAACTCTCACCCCAGGGGCATTACCTGACCTGTAATGCCCCCCATTATCGGGTTCTATAACTTTAGTAAAGCCTCCTCTTATGTCACCCGGAGGAGGGGTTATCTTAGGTGGGGTATAAAGTAAAATTCTTGTGTTTGTGGTAACACCAGTTGCGAGTTGGAAATCCCCTGATCATTAAAGACTGGAACAAGGAAGCGGGATATGGGAGGCATATGAGGTGCCCTACGTCATGTATGAAAAGTGGTTCAGTAATACATTATCCCTTTTCTTACCATACTTGTCGATTTGCTTCTCCAACCATAAATATAATGGGTAAAGAACAGACTTACCAGTACCGGATATGTAACTGTTGTATGGTAAGCCACTGTTAGACAGCCGTGTAGGGTCCAATTTCATGGCAGCATCATTTAGACAACAGATTTACCCTGCAAACAGCCACCCTGGTCCCTTTACATGTGGGGTGGTTCCACTGGCGTAACATGGGGGGGAGGGGGCCCTTGGACTTTAAAAAAAGTATTTTTTTTTAAAAAAAACTCAATTTCTTTTTGTAGTCACTCTGCCTTCATGAAGAAATGATTTCTGTTACTATTATTTGTTTTTGAAGTCCGAGAGTTCGCCCCACCCCATGACACGGGGTTGGGGAGCTCTATGACTTCAAAAATAAGGTATCAGGTAATATTATCCCCATATATATGGTCGCTGTAAATAATATCGCCGGGAAAAGGTTGCAGCGATATTATATGGGTGACCATATATATGGGGACAAGGGCAAAAAAAAAATTTAACAAAGAAAAAAAAGAAAAAAAAAGTTTGGGGGTTGCGGGGGTGTCCCCCGCATGTTCCATGCAATAATGTTGCCACAAAAAACTGCCATTTTCCGGCGATATTTTTGCATGGCGAGATTTTTGTGGCGACATTATTACATGGAACCAAAAAAAATAGTTTATTTTTGAAGTCACTCTGCCTTCATAAAGAAATTATTTCCATTATTGATTGGCCCTTAACAGAAATAATTTATTTATGAAGTCAGAGTGACTTCAAAAAGAAACCATTCCTTTTTAAAGTAATAGGGCTCCCCTCAACACCATGACATGTGTGTGTGTGTGTGTGTGTGAGTGTATGTGAAAGGGTGCACACTTAAATGCATAGGTGGCTGCCTGTGCGAGTGTATACTGAAAGGGTGCATAGTTAAATGTATTGATGCCTGGGTGTGCATGTCGGGTGTATGGTGAACAGGTGCACACTTAAATGTATGGGTGGCTACCTGGGTGTGTCTGTATGGTGAAAGGGTGCACACATAAATGTATAGGTGGCTTCTTGTGTCATTGTATGGTGAAAGGGTGCACACTTAACTGTATAGATGGCTGCTTGCGTGAGTGTATTTTGAAAGGGTGCACTCTTAAATGTATAGCCAGCTGCCTGTGTGATTGTATGGTGAAAGGGTGCACAATTAAAAGTATGGGTGGCTGAGTGTGCATTTCGAGTAGATGGTGAAAGGGTGCACACTTAAATGTATGGGTGGTACCCTGGGTGTGTGTGCCTGTATGATGAAAGGGTGCACACTTAAATGTATGGGTGGCTGCCTGGTGTGCCTGTATGGTGAAAGGGTGCACACTTAAATGTATAGGTGGGTGCTTGGGTGTTCCTGTATGGTGAAAGGGTACACACTTAAATGCATGGGTGGCTGGGTGTGCATGTGTGTGTGTATGGTGAATGGTTTGTGTGTTTGTGTTCAGGGGCGCAACGAAGAGAGTGCTAACTCTTCAAATGTTGGGAGAGGTGCTAACTTCACAGTCAGTGGGGAATGGGCAAACTTATTTGTGTGGGGGCATCTAACTTCTTTCTGCTTTCTAATAAGACTATTCTAGTGCATCTTCAATGTTACAAGCTGTTAACATTCACCTTTAAGTCTGAAAGCACCCACTTATGAACTGCTGTGAGAATAAGCTGTCTCCTGTCCCCTCTCTACCCGTCCAATCACTTCCATGACATGCAAGTACTAAACCCACATCAAAATTTCAATTGCCTAAAGAATTATGCATTTGAATACAAGCACTAACAGTGAAATGTTTTACGTTAGTAATTGCTGGGCCTTTGTTAAAAGCGAAACCCAGGTGCTGTTTAACATCTGTGTCCTGTTCTGTCCGGCAACGGCTCTGTAGGTCAGCCAGGTCGAGTTAACATTACCCAAAATTTCAGGGGGATGGGTGTGGGGGGTGGAGGGGGCTGAAGCCCAGTCAGCTCAATGGTGTTGTGCCACAAGTTGTGTTTAATCCCTTGGTTTCTTATTAGTAATCTTCATTACTCATTGCCCTATTCTTCTTTGTCCCAGTACTTGTGTATGAGGCACTTTGCCTCATGCCCAAGTACTGGGATGAGGTAGAGCGACATGGAGGTAATGCCTGGCTTAGTTACCTGTAATCTTCAGTACTCCTAGTCCCACTCTTCCTCATCTCAGTACTGACCTATGAGGCAAGGAGTCTCATAGGTAAGCACTGGGACAAGGAAAAGGGACGTGGAGGTTGGGGTAGGGGGTTTAAGGTAGAGGGGATGTGGGGGTGGCGGGGCAGGACAGGGATTGTGCGATATGATATGATTTGGCATTTATAACGTGCCTATACACAAGTGTTTCAAGGCGCGACGAGGCAAGAGAGGGGAAACAGAGGGAAGACAGACAACAATCTTACTTGGCCAGGTGTCATTCAGATCGCGCAAGTGCAAGGGAAGGGAGAAAAAGGAAAAGTGCAGGGGAAAGGGGAAGGGGTAAGTGCAGTACATGGGATAATAAATAAACAAGATGATTAAAAGAATGGCCAGCAGGTGGCAAGTGCAGGGTGAGTGCAGACAAAGTTCTGGTGAGGGGACTGTATGGATACAGACAACAGCTCCTGGGTTCTGGGGTTGCCAGGGAGGCAGTGTTTAGGAATGCAACGGGCGGGGCTTGGGCCCGAGATCAGAAGGGTGGCCAGGTAACCAGTGCAGTCTCAGTATCAGCCAGGAATTCAGCAGGGGCGAGGGGGAGAGAAAGCAGTATCAAAGAGGAAGGTTTTGAGGTGCTTCAGGAACCAAAGGTGGTTCTCCTCAAGTTTCAGGGAGGGAGGGCGGCTGTTCCAGAGGGAGGCCCCAGCCGAAGAGAGAGATGTACCACCAACTCGTTGCTTGGAAAGCGACTGACCCTGAGGGAGTTGGAGGCGGATGAGTGAAGAGCTTTAGAAGGAAGATATTTAGGAAGAGAGAGTTGAAGGTATTGAGGCCCCAGGCTCCAGAAGGCCTTGTGGATGATGCAGAATGTTTTTTTCTTAATCCTCGCAGCCACTGGGAGCCAGTGCAGAGATTTCAGTCCTGGAGAGATATGATCCCTGGGCTTGAGGCCAAGGACAAGTCTTGCAGTCCTGTTCTGGATGAGTTGCAAAGGGCGGAGAGTAGAAGCAGGCAGATTTAGAAAGAGGCTGTTGCAATAGTCCAGCCTAGAGAGAACCAGAGCTCTGGATACAGTGAACTTCTGGGGGGAAGGAGAGAAAAGGAAAAATACCTCTGAGGAGGTGCAGCTGGTAGTGTGACTTCTTAGAGATATCAGAGATGTGGAAAGAGTAAGAGAGTGTGGAGTCGAAGATGACCCCAAGGTTTTTAGCCTTGCAGGTGGTAGCAGGAAGAGGACCAAGAGAGGCCGGCCAGAGGGTTACAGGAAAGGAGGGAGTGGGTGTGCTGATGAGGAGAATCTCAGTCGTACTGGCATTAAGGCAGAGGTCATTGGCAGCACACCACTCCTGGATAGCAAACAGACAGTCAGAGAGGAGGGACAAAGAAGAGGTGGCCAAGAGTGTCACCCGCATAGCACTGGAAGTTGGGGCAGAGAGCGGCAATGCAGTGGGCAAGGAGTTTCAGGTATTGGTTGAACAGCCAGGGAGAGAGGTTAGACCCCTGGGGGACACCAAAGGTAGAGAAAAAGATAGCAGAGAGGAAAGACCCAAGTTGGACCTGGGATGGTCGGTCATAGAGGAAGGAAGTCAGCCATGCCAGGGCCTGACCGGTGATACCCAGGTTATCACAGAGACAATTTAGCGGGATGGAATGGTTGACAGTGTCAAAGACAGAAGAAAGATCAAGCAGGATGAGGACACAGGGGGTGTTAGAGTCGATGTTGGAGAGCAGGTCTTGACGGATGTTCATGAGCTTCCGTGCTTCTGGCAACTCTGAAGCCAGACTGATGGTCATGAAGACAACCAACAGATTCAATGTGGAGATTGAGCTGGGAGATGGCCAGTTTCTCCAGGAGCTTGCCCAGGAAGGGAGTGATGGAGATTGGGCGATGGTTAGACGGGCATGAGGGATCAGCAGAGGGTTTCTTAAGAAGAGGGTGCACAAGGGAGTGCTTCAGGGGGGATGGGAAGACTCCAGTGGTGAAGGAGTGGTTGCAGAAGTCAGCCAGGGAAGGAGCCAGGGTGTCAATGTGATCCTTGATGGTTTTGGAGGAACAGGGGTGAATCTGTTTTGACGAGACTTTCATAGATCAGACTTGTCTATAAACCTTGTCTGCGGAGAACAGGGGAAAGACAGAGAAGGAGGGAGGAGAGGTGGCTGCAGCAGGGCCAGAGGAAGAGCAGGGAGTAGAGAGAGGGGGCGGAGAGGAGGAGAGTGAGGACAGGATGTCCTGAGTTTTAGAGATGAAGTGAGAAGCCAGTGCTGTGCAGAGAGCCTAGGAAGGGACAGAAGAGGTAGAGACTGCAGCAGGATTGGCCAGTTCCTTGCAGATTTTAAAGAGTTCAGCCGAGTTGTTAGATGCCGCCGAGATGCGGGCTTGGATATGAGCTCCTGTCTTGGTGAGGACAGAGAGCTGGTTTTGCCTTTGGACCAGGCGGCAGGCCAGTTTGTCAGTGGATGCACAAGAAGCAAACCATTTCCTCTCAGCCACCCTGCACTTGCGTTTTAGGGTGACGAGGTCTGAGTCGTACCAGGACTTGCACTTGGCTTTGGGCTTCAGGCAGATCCTCATGACAGGGGCAAGGATGTCAAAAATATCAGAGATAAAGCAGAATGGAGCATGAAGAGGGCTGTGTCAGGGTGAGAGTCAGCCAAAGGGGGACAGGGGGTCAAAAGGTGGTGGCGAAAAATACACGCTTCATGGGTCGGATGACCGAGAAGGTGGGTGGCAGTGATGGAAGTGGCTTGGCCTGTGGGGTAGAGAGGGTGAGATGGGAGGAAAGGAGAAAGTGATCACTCCAAGAGAGAGGAGTGGTTGGAGGGACAGAAAGGGGAAGGTCTGAGGAGATCAGAACATCCAGGGTGTGCCCTGCAGAGTGATTCGGACCAGAGGGGAGAATAGTGAGTGAGAGAGAGTCGCAGAGGTCGCAAAAGAGTCCAGAGGGAGGACAGGAGGCATCCGGTTGGATGTTGAAGTCTCCAAGAAGGAGGGGTTGACTGTTCGAGGCCAGGAGTGAGGAGGAGAGGTCCGCCCACTTAGAGAGGAAGGAGGAAATCTGACCAGGTGGCCGATAGATAGTAGCCACAGTAAGGGAATGGCTGGGGGAGAGAGAGAGCCTGCAGATGAGGCATTCAAAAGAGGAGCAGGCCTGCGTAGGAATGACAGAGGCAGGAATCCACTCTGGGAAGATCAGGGCTACGCCCCCTCCGGAGCGGTTGGGCCTCGTAATTACATTGTAATGGTCATCCATGTCCAGGCTAAGCAAGCATGATATGTGGTATTAGTGGCTAGAGAGGGATTTTGGTGCAGCCAGTCTAGTCATTTCTTATTTTGGCTTGATTTTTTTTAAATAATTGGGCATCTCTGATAACGCAGTCCTGCTAAGTGTAATAACCTAGCTAGACTGGCATTTAGGTGGCATTGTATATTTTTCTGGGCATCTGTAATAAAATAATCATGATAAGTGTTATTTCATTTTGGTGCAATCAGTCTAGGTGTATCTAAATGTGGCCTGCATGCTTTACTGTAATATGTTATTACGTGTCTATACTGGTCTACATTGTGCAGCCAGGCATGTTTTCATTGTGGCATGGCATTTTTTTTTATAGCAAAGCATTATATTAATTCAAGCATTAATGTTATTGCACACTGTTGGTGACTTGCATGTATTGGTGTTACCCTAAAAAACAATTGCAAATGCTCTGGCCTTTTAGCCAATTTTTCTCAGAAAGTGTGCTGTATAATGCATGAAATCACATATTTATATCTGTCTCCTAGTGCAGTGTGAGCCGTACCCCAGCAGCAGCACAGTCGTGCGTATTGCACAATCGTAGTAAACTAGGCAGGCCTAGAGTGTGGCAGGACCAATGATTTGTTGCCAAATTGTGGGGGTGAGGCCCCCTCCGAATGGCCCATAGGGGGCCCCAAAATGTGCTCCACCACTGGTTGGTGCACAGTGTCACTTTGCATGCAAAACAAAAACAGTGCACTTAAAGAGCTCCCGAGGGCCCCATGTCATGAGGATAACCCAGGGCTCCAAATGAAGGATCTCCTGCCCAGTTTACTCCCAATAATCAGATCAAATTCCTGAACAGAAAAATACACGGCTGGTGTGTTCAACCCGTGGCGCATGCTTCAAAGAGGAGTGTTTCTCTTGTCTTGACTGAGCTAAGCAGGGCCTTGAGATTCAATTTATTTAACAGCAATAACTAACTAGAAAGTACCAATGGATTACACGAATAAATGCTTGTGTTTTAAAAATGAAAATGAAAACAAACCTTTACATGCCTAAATGACAACTACTTTTTAACATCATTTTACATCATTTTTACTCTAGCAAAATCCTAATGCCACAAAATGTTATCAGAAGTGCCAGGACAAGAGGACGCTTTTTCAGCAAATAGTACATTTGACCTTTAGGACTTGTAGTTTTGCTGTTCGCGCTGTGAGTATAGGCATACAATTCCCAGCATGCACACGCTAAGAGCAGGATTTGCCGAAGGTACAAATGCAATCATGCAAAGTTAGGGGTGGGAAGAAGTATTAAAATTCCGCAAACGTTGGGAGGATGTCGTTTCCCTTAATTACGGCCATGTAACCTTATCTGTTACATTAAACAATCAGTTTGTAACACATTATGGATTCTTACTTTCTCCAGGGATGAAGCCTTGGGGAGTGGAGCATGTGATATTTCATGACTGCATATGCAGTACTGTGAGAGCTGGGCTGACTTCCGATTACTGCTCTCTCCTCGTTCTGCCTCCTTTGCTTCACTGTTTTGCTCTTTTTCGTTTTCTCCCTCAATTCCCTCAATGTTCCTTCCTCGCTGTCTTCTTCTTCGCCTTTCCTTGCTCTCAGTTGCCTTTTCCTTTGCCCTCCCTTCTCCCTTGTACTCTCTCTCCCACGCCTACCCTTCTTTGTCCACAAGCCGAGCATGGTTTGGGGTCTTACTGCGGCATTCGTGGTGTGTTTTCCGCCTTCCTGCCCTCTCAGCCCCGTGGGTCTAACCGGAATCGATTCCGCTCCCTCTATGCCTTGTTTTGGAACTAATGCGTGGATCAATCTAGCGAGCAAGTCAGCGATTCGGAAAATGTGTTTAGAAGGCCCTGATGGCCAAGACTAATGATACTCCAGCCACACGCCAGCTGTTAGCAGACACTTGCCAGGTACTTGTTTCACCTGAAATCTGCTTGAATGCTTCAGATGGTTGAGCCCATTCTGCCCAACAGAGCAGGCAGTGAAAAACTCAACTACGTATTCTGAAACAGATATAAACCAACAGTGCCCGAAATGGAAAAACAAGTAGGCACCAAATAATTTCATTCATGAACATTTTTCTGTTTTAATTGCTAGTTACTTATTATTTCTGGTCATTGTTAGGGCCATCGGAAGGTATGTCAGCGAACAAAACAAAGACAACGAGCGACAGGTAACTCCACAAAGGCATAAGCATGCAGTATTCGTGCAGATAGATTCTCTTCTGCACTGATTTGCATATTTACAACATTGACAGTAAAAACGTAATGCCAGTATTGCCACTGTAAGAACACACTCATGATGGCTTTGCCCGAATATTGACGGTGTTGTCCCCGATAACATAGCAAAAAATTGCTATCATTTGCCCACGTACACATGTTATGTCTTTGCCCACATTTTGCTATCATGTGCCCCTTTAAGGATTTACCTGTGATGGCTTTGATTGATTGATTGATTGATTGTTTATGTGTATAGCGCCTATACACAATGTGTTTCAAAGCGCTTCAAGGAGGGAGGGAACATGGAAGAAAAACAAAACATTTTAAACAAGTCCTTGAAACAGATCAGAATGTGAAGAAAAAAAAACTATCATTCGTAACAGATAGTACGAGTGCATGGAAATAATAAGGGAGAGGCAGGGGAGGAAAAAAGGAGAACAATACTAGCAGTAGCATTACTATGCCTGACGGCAATTGTTGCAGTGCAAGAGTGACGAGAGGAAGGGGAAGGAGGGAGGGGGGTATAGGAGAGGAAGGGGTAAGGTTATGGACAAACAAGTGACTATCTAGAAAAGGTTGACGATTGTTCAAAATAGTACGGGGGGAGAAGAGGGTTAAAAACAAGAAGGGAAAAAGGGGAGACAGACAAGCTATTATCAATGGTCAAAGGGACAGGTGAAAAAAGTAAGTACTGAGGGAAAAAGGAAGAGGGGGGGCAGAAAGGCTGCAAAAACAGACGGCTATGGCTTACTATGCCTAACTGTAATTCGGGTAGTGCCAGAATTTGATAGAGGAGGGAGGGGAGGAAGAGGTGAAGGAGAAAGAGGAGTACAGGAGGGGCAAGGAGTAAGGCAGGAAGTGTTGAGGGGGAGGAGATGATCCTGAGGGACAAGGAGTGAGGGGTGAGACTGGAAAAAGTAGGGGCACAGGGTGAGGTAGGGGGACACACTGGGGTGTCAGGGGATACCTGTAAACATGGACAAAATGGTAGTGGGGGCAGGGGAGAGGATATGGACACAGGCGGACATGAAGGCAATGGAGGGGGGGTCGAGGGGTGACATGGACACACTGGCAGAGGTAAGGGGGACCATGAGGAATGGCGGTGGTGTAAGGGGGCACAAGACACAATGGGCGGGGTTAGGGGTACATGAGGACGATGCAGGGGGGTAAGGGGGCACAAGACACAACTGGCGGGGTTAGGGGTACATGAGGACAATACAGGGGGGGTAAGGGGACACAAGACAGAATGGGCGGGGTTAGGGTTACATGAGGACAATGCAGGGGGGTAAGGGGGCACAAGACACAACTGGGGGTTAGGGGTAAATGAGGACAATGCAGGGGGATAAGGGGGCAACAGACACATCTGGCGGGGTTAGGGGTACATGAGGACAATGCAGGGGGGTAAGGGGGCACAAGACACAACTTGCAGGGTTCGGGGTACATGAGGACAATGCAGGGGGGTAAGGGGGCACAAGACACAACTGGCAGGGTTCGGGGTACATGAGGACAAAGGTGGGAGGTAAGGGGGACAACATTTCTGTCGAACAGGGAGCAAGAGGTGGGAGGGGGGTACTATCAGTCAAGCAGGGGCAGGGAAGGTGGGTAGGTCACATTCAGACCCAAGAGGGCAGGGAGGGGGGAATAACGGTCCCACAGGGGGGAGGGAGGTGGATACATGCAGTCACAAATGGGGGCAGGGAGGGGGGCCACTTTGACACACGGGGGGAGGGTGGTACTTTCAGACACACAGGGGGCAACAGAGCGGGGTGGGCAATATAAGTTATTTGAGGGGAGAAAAGGAGGACACACAGGGGGCAACAGAGGGGGGATGGTGAGGGGATGCATGGACACCACACAGGGCATTGGGGGGGTGGACAAAGGACACCGAACGGGGCATCGTAGGGGGCCGGGGGGCACAAGGAAATCAACACGGGTCAGCAGAGGGGGGTGGGGGCAGAAGGACACCAGAAGGGGCAGGGGGGGCGCAAGGAAAACCGCACAGGGCATCAAGTGGGAGGGGGACACAAGGACACCAGACTGGGCATCAGAGAGGGGAGGGGGACACAGGGACACTGCACGGGGCATCAGAATATTGCACAAATATTGCCAGCATTTCCTGCTCTAAGGACACACAACTTGTGGGCAATATTTAAGTACTCTGTCAAATTTGAAAGGTTCACAAGGTGAACACAAGTCTGTTTAAAATGTCTATTCTATGGAGACGCATTAATGCAAATGCAGATGATGAACTATTGCGAAAGATTTCTTAAGTTCTTTTTCTGCTGCTTTATCTTAGGAATGTGGATGACTATAATGTAAAGTTGTTGTATGTGTTGTTAAACTATGTATGATTTTCCTCATTCTTTTTGTAATAAACCATATAAAAAAAAAGAAAAAAAAAATGCCTATGCTTAATGAAATACTGTACAATCCCTAACTTGCACATGTTTTTCAGGACTCAAGTATTTACCGGGTATATGGACTTTATTCCAATTCATTCTGCGCAGGTGATATCACCATCTCATAACACGCTGCAATGCACTGAGATGCCTTTGAATGCTAAACAGTGTGCAAGTTGGGGTTTACACAGTATTGGATTAAGCATAGACACAGGGCCTCATTACAAGTTTGGTGGGAGCCTTGCCGGTAAAACCGGCAGGCTGCTGCCAAACATATGAATTTTTCCTGCCCCTGGCAATGGGGAAATACAGGGCCATTACAACCTTGGCGGACCCTGTATAACCCCATTGGCAGGGGCCGGGAACTTTTACTCCACAATCCCATTTGAGCCTCATGGGGCTCAATGGGAATGGGGGGGTCGGATGCACAGGCACCATTCTGAATGGTGCCGGTGCATCCGACATGCCCGACATGCTCTGCTCGCGGGTGCTGGTAAAGACCTGGCGGCCGTAATGACACCCGCGAGCAGAACTTGTAGTTGGCCGGTCTGGGAACTAAGGTACCGGCAAGCTTACTTGTAGTGAGACCCATAGCATCCGTTCTTCACTTCACCATGCTGTTTACTATGTCTGCTTATGTAATAGTGTGAACAACCTAACTTGTAAACACCCATTTCACCACTATGCCCGTTACCTCCATCTATTTGCATTGCCATGGCAATAAGCCCCTTCCACATCATCTCCCTAGTAGGTGCACTGCCGCCCCACAAATGGGACCCCCCTCCCTATAGGATTTAATGGTAGCTCTGATTTTACCATTGAATCCAATCGCTGGGAGGTTTTCCATATCAGTGGGAAGAAAAGAGAGGGATCAAAACATAAGGCTCAGAAGCCTTAATATTGGCACCTAAAAATGTACTTGGGATTCCAACTCTTGGGTGGGGCAATGGCAGCTGGAGCGATGGATGGTTAGTGGTGGAGTCAAGGCTGGCAAGTGATAGTTTTATAAAATGTAAGAAACTAAAGGGCTAAAATAACACTCAGTTTTAAGGAAATGTGCTGAAATGTGCACAAATCACATAATAACTCAACCTTCACCCCCCCACTGTACACTCTACTTCTCACTCTGTTCTCAGTAACGTATATCTTGCCATTATTAATACCCTTGAACTTCTTGCCCCAGTCTTGAAGATCAACATGCTTCCAAGCATAACACCTGGTATGACTCTGAACTTGCCTTGAAACGCAAGTTTGGAGCTGTGGAACGGAAGTGGCAAACATCAGGCTCACCCTCTGACAGACTGGCCTGTTGCCTGCACCAAAGGTAATACTGTGATGCTGGAAATGCCTCTGAGGGACAGGGCCTCCGTATCCTTTTCCTTTACTGCTTTTTATCGTGTGTTCTGTCGTGTTTTCTACGCAGGAGTTCATGTGGGACTCCTGGCGGTGCAGCCCTCTTTTGGTTTGGTGAACAGACCCGTGGGATACCCTTATGGCACCCATGGGTGGGGGTACAACCTAGTGTATGTTTTTGGGCACCTGTGGGTGGCCCGCAGAGCAGGGTATGGGCTGGTGGCAGCTCCATGCTGAATTTGACAGGTGTGCGGAGTATCCACCATTTTGGGATACCCCGGCCCTGCCATTGGGATCAGTTGATACCTGATGGAAAACAAGATGGCCCCGGTGGCTTCTTGCTTTCTATTACCCATTACCTTGTTTTCCCAAAGTCCTGGGAAGCCCTGACTCTGTCCCTTCCCCCTGACTGGCTGTTGGGTGGAAATGTCATATATGGTGTTGTTGTGAAGGCCCGGCCAGACTAGCTGGAGCCTTCCCGGTGATGTATGTTGTGGGTACCTCCTGTGGGTGGGACCTGGGTGAATAGAGTGTGTGATGAATATGCATTCTGTGTTGTGGATGTCTAGTATCTGGTGGTTGACACAATGACTGAGACAGCTCTGCCCGAAACCGGTATGAATGCAGCTTGGAGTGTTGAATGGCTCGGTACTTGTCCCAATACACATAACTTGTTGTGAGTGTCTGGAGAGAAGTGAATGGCCTGAATACCTTGTGTGCCTGATTGGCTGCCTGCCTGCATGAATGCCCGTAGTCGTGATTGGATGCTTGAGTGTGACCCAGCGGAATGAATGGGAAATCAACAGTATATCTGGGGACCTCTCACTGCTAGGAATCGTGTTCAGAAGCTGAAGTCCACTACGACGAGTAACTGGAGTAACTGACGCTTGACCTTGAAGCCCTGCTGGATGAGAAGAATTGCTGTTGCTCTCCTTCACAATCTGAAAGCTGCTGTGCCTCCAAGGACTGACCCAGAGAGGACCTGGTAAGGCGCCCTCTTCCCGAGCTACGAGGGACCATCGTGCACAGCTGATCTTTGCCAAAGCTCCCTGGTAGATAGACCTACGACAGGCTGTCAACCCGATACGGGGACTGCTGCAGAACTTCTAGGAGAAGCACTCGGACTGTTGTCCGCCACTGTCGACGACCGCAGTCGCCGACCGGAGCCGCCGTGCTCCCGTTTGCCTAAGAACTTCAAGTGATCATCGGACTCTCTCGCCTGCATCGTCATCCGCTTGTCTCCCGCTGAAGAAGGCCCGACCGTCGACGCGCCGAGGAGCATCCACCGGTGGGTTTCCCGCCACCTAAGGACCACAGAGACGCCGACGACTCGACGCCCTTGCTGGGCCACAGTTCTCCATCATCTCTTTGCGGTCCAGAACTATCGTCACCGAGGTGCCCCGCACGCCTCTTCCTTGCAGGACGCCAACGCTCTGTCGTCGACGAGCACCGCTAGGAACGAAGCTGTCACTTCCCTGTCGTAGTTCCACCTGTTCCCTGTCGGACGTTCGATGACCCGTGACTCCCGCCTTAAAGGGAGGGCACTCAAGAAGGGCCGTCGATTCCCCAACACCGAATGCCAAGTTCCCTGACACCTCTCGACGATCTGTGGCTCCTGCCTGAAAGGGAGTCACTCAAGAAGGATCGTCGGAGAACTCTACTCCACCAGGTACATTGGGGGGGTAAACCCTTAATAGGAAGAAGTGAGACTATTGAACATATGGAGTGGGCTTGTGCGATATATCCTTATTTTACAGGTTGCCCAGGTGGGGGGATCGCCACACAGAACTGTGTCTAGGTAACAGGGCCAGCATTCTGCCTATTGTTTCAACCATCTTACGTTCCTGCCTATCTCTATTGCTGGTTTCCTCGTTATTAATCTGTGTGACATTTTAACCCTACAGTTGATGCACTTTAATGAGATTCGATAACATTAGTGGTAACACTTTAGAATTGTATATATTTATCATTATTGACTTCCAAGTAAAAAGTGTGTTATTGTGATCGTGTACATACCTTTGAATATTAATTATATAAAGACTGTGTTTTCAGTAATACAGTGTGTGGACATTCCTTTGTGGGGGGTTCGGAGACTACACTGTAATTAAGAACCAGCCCGCATCACCTCCTGAGAAGCTAGTCTTTGATTGCTTGTCCATTGCTACCTTATAGAGAATATTGGCTGGGGTCTTCTGTGCCTCTCCTCTACCATATAGAGAGCGGAAGTACAGACACCCCCTACCAGTCTTTACATTGGTGGCAGAGGTGGGATGCTTATGGTTTTAAGAATCAGTGTATAACTGTGCCACTTAAAAATTATCTGCACTTTATTAGATTAAGGTTTGGGTGTGTACAAAATACCTGCATTACAAGCAATGGAGTCTATAGCGAATGGTAAATTGACTCGGATGAGCTTAGAGGCTCTCCAGAGTGCTTGTGAAGCCAGGGAGTTAGACTTTGTGGATAAGTCTAGGGCTGAGCTGATAGCTGCCCTGGTGGACTACCAGACCGATGGTGAAACTCTTGATGAGGGGGGGAATGCAACCAATGAGGACTCAGCCCCTGGGGTTTCTACTGAATCTGTTTCTGGGAATGCCGCCATTCCTGCTGCCTCTGTACCGAACCCCAGCAATTCCTTGGAACCTGAGTTATTAAGGATGAAATTGGCCTTTGAATATCGCAAGTTGGAAATAGATGCTGAGTTTAAGAAAGAGGAGCTGGCTCAACAAGTTGAACTCAAGAATAGGGATCTTGAACTCAAAGACAAGGACATTGAATGTCAGAGAATCCAGCTAGAGAAAGCTTGAGTGGAGACTTCAGCGAAACCCAGTGAGAGTGTCAGGTCCCCAGCAACTAAATTTATGAAGGATTTGGTTGGTGTGTTTTCGGAGGGTTCTGATATACTCCAATGGATTGAAGCGTTTGAAAAGGCTTGCGCAATTCATGATGTTGACAAAAGAGATTGGGCTAAGTGTTCGCTAAGCAGAGTGCCTCAAACTGGATATGACTGTATTCTGAAGCTGAGTGTGGAAGAAAGGGGTCAGTATGAGTGTATGAAATCTGCTTTGATTGCCAAGTTTGGCAAGACGCCTACCCAATACCTTAAAAGGTTCAGGGATTTTAAGGAAAGAGAGAACGTGTCTTGGGTCGACTGGGTGAGAGCTGCGCACATGAATATGATGGGGTGGATTGATGGTTACAAGGTGAAAACTTTTGTTGAATTGTCCCACCTGTTGTTTTTTGAACATTTTTCTGAAGCCTGTTCAACAGAGCTGTGTCAGTATGTTGCTGACCAGAACATTTTGGATCCATTTAAGCTGGCTAGGTTGTCTGACAAGTGGGTCTCCCACCGGGTGTCCCCTAAGGACTCCAGTGGGAAGGACAAAAACAAAGAAAAAGGGGCCTCTCAGAAAGCTGAGGAGTCCCAAAAGCAGTCACAGTCAGGTAAACCTAAACCCTCCTCTCCTAAGACCCAAAAATCTAATGGGGATAAGAAATCTGTGGGTGGGAATAAGAGTAGTGGTCCACCTGCTGCAAAGCAGGCTCCCGGTGGTTCCAGTATCGTACCCCGCACTCCCGGCACTTGTTGGGACTGTGTGGCTCTGGATCACAAAAGGGGTGACTCCAAGTGTAAAGGTAAGGCACTCGGAGTACAGGCTGTCAGCCTGACCTACCCTTACCCCATGTCTGAGGTGGAGGCCACTGTCCTCCCCTCCTCTACCGGAATCACCTTTGGTGCTCCCGTAGAGATTTCCTTAGTGTCCCTTGGGGCCTGGGACCAGTACGCGGAAGTACTAGCGACTATCCCACAGAACACCCGTAGATTTTTGAGAAGTGTCCTCTTGAATGGCCAGCCTTCTACTGGTTTCAGAAACACTGGGGCAAGCATGACCGTGGTGGACAGGACCCTGCTCAAGCCAGAGGACTATGCAGATGCTCCTCTGAGAACCAACAGGTTAGCTGGTGGGCCTCCCAAATTATCGCCTGTAGCCCGAGTCACACTGGTAATTGGAGACAAGACAGCAAAGCTTCCTGTCCTGGTTCAGGACAATGTCCCTGCGAACATTCTGTTAGGTAACGATCTAGTAGAGTTGGGATTGATCGCGGATGGTCTTCCCATGACTGCTGCTGCGGTCACTAGATCACAGGTGACACCGGGTCTGGCTGTGAGTCAGGTACCCAAGCCGAAGGCGCGGCCTAAGGCAAGACGAAGGAAGAGCAAGAAGGCCACCTCTGTGGAGGGAGCCCCTTCTCTTCCTGCTGTTCCTTCAGCACCCATTGGGATCCATGCTCCGGATGGGCTGGGTCCAGTGGTAAACCCCGTCTCAACTCCTGTGGGAGAAGAGCCAGAAGACTCTCCTGTGGGAGAGGTTCTCAACCCGGAGGATCATCCTGCTCTTCAATGCTTGTTAGCTGAAGGGGGACCCTCCTGGGCGGACTTCTGTAAAGGACAGAGAGAGGACCTCATTCCAACCCAGGCGTTAAGGGTTTAACGGTGCCGTCGGCGCCGTTAACCCTTAACGCCTGATTTCCACCTTAATGCCCGCTTTTAGCACGCGTTAAGTACCAAGGCGCTAAGCATCCTTGGCGCTAATTACGGCACCGTAATTTATGGTGCCGTAATTAGCGCCTTCCCCACTCCCATTATGCCCTATGGGGCAAAAATGGGAATGGGGAAGGGTAAATGGGGATTGGGGATTTACCACCCCACTCACCCTGGAACGGGGCGGTAAATCTGCCATCCACCATGGTGTAAACGCAGTTTACACCATGGTGGTAAAGTAGGGAACTTACCACCTGGGTTGGAATGAGGGCCAGAGTGTCCCTCTCTCGAGGGTCTGAGGAAACAGGCCCTGTCCCAGGCATGAGGAGAAGTGCGTAGGACTTTCCGGATTTATTGGGAGGGTGAACTCCTTGTTAGTGAGCCCACTAAGCCTGAACCTGGTGCCCTCAAGAGGTTGATGGTACCCCAGGTTTACAGGCCCTTCCTACTGCAGTTGGCGTCTGAGGTGCCCTTGGCTGGTCATCTTGGTACCAAGAAGACTAAGCAGAGGCTCTCTGCCCATTTCTACTGGCCTCGGATGGGAGTAGAAGTGGAGTCCCACTGCAGGACCTGCCCAACTTGTCAGTTGTCTGGCAAGACTGGAGGCAGTGTCATTGCCCCACTGCAGCCATTGCCAGCGGTTGGCACACCATTTGAGAGGGTGGGCATCGACATTGTCGGTCCCCTTGACCCTCCCACGTCAGTTAGACATCGGTTCATCCTGGTTTTGGTAGATCATGCCACCAGGTACCCTGAGTCTATACCCCTTCGGACTGTTACTGCCAAGGTGGTTGCCAGGGCTCTCCTGGGCATTTTCACCCGTGTTGGATTCTCCAAGGAGGTTGTCTCTGACAGAGGATCCAACTTCATGTCTAGTTACATGAAAACCATGTGGAAAGAGTGCGGGGTAACCTACAAGTTCTCCACCTCTTACCACCCCAGACCAATGGTCTAGTTGAGAGATTTAATAAAACTCTCAAGGGCATGCTAGGTGCTTTGGAAGAGCCCCTAAGGAGGAAATGGGATCTCCTCCTGCCATGCCTGCTGTTTGCTTACAGAGAGGTACCTCAAGAGGATGTTGGTTGAGTTACTCTTTGGACATCCCGTGAGGGGGCCCTTTGCCTTGATCCGAGAAGGTTTGGAAGCCACCCCTCCAGGTCCTGCCAAGCAAGTGGGGGACTATGTGTTAGGCCTCAGACGGAGGATGACACAGATGATGGGTCAAGCAACAGCGAATCTCAAGGCCAGCCAGGAATTGAACAAATACTGTCATGACCTTAAAGCATCGCAAGTGGATTGGACTCCGGGACAGCCGGTCCTCGTGATGGAGCCTACCAAGCCTCGGGCATTGGCAGATATGTGGACTGGACCCTTCAGGATAATCTCCAAGATGGGCGAGGTCTATTTTCTGGTTGACATGGGAATCCCAGGGGTAGCCCCTCAGGTATTCCATGTTAATAGGCTCAAGCCTTTCCACAGGCGAGCCGAAGTCTCATGTCTCTTGCTGGCTTCAGAGCAAGAAGAGGATGAGAGTGAGCCCCTTCCTGATTTGCTGCATAGCAACCCTCAGGATGGCTCAGTGGAGGGAGTGCATCTCTCTCCAGATTTGACAACCGAGCAGCAGAGGGCCTGCAGGACTTTGCTCCAGCAGTATGCCTCTCTGTTTTCGCGGACGCCAGGCCTTACACCATGGTGTAAGCACGAGATTGACACTGGTGACAACGTGCCTGTCAAGAGCAGGAGCTACCGAATGTCAGATACGGTTAAGAACCATATCCAGGCTGAGGTCGCCAAGATGTTGGATCTGGGTGTTATTGAACCCTCAACCTGTCCCTGGTCCAGTCCCGTGGTCCTTGTCCCTAAGGCAAGTTCCCAGGCAGGTACCAAGGATTGGAGGTTCTGTGTGGACTACCGAGGAGTCAATGCCATCACCAAAACTGACGCGCACCCATTACCCAGGGCTGATGAGCTCGTGGACACCATAGGTGCTGCCAAATTTGTGAGCACCTTTGACCTCACCTCAGGCTATTGGCAAATAGCTCTGACGGACCATGCCAAGGAAAAGACGGAGTTCTCAACACCAGAGGGACTCTACCAGTTTAGGGTCATGCCTTTTGGGTTAAAGAATGCCCCTGCCACCTTCCAGGGATTGGTCAATCATGCTCTCAGTGGGCTGGACGCCTTTTGTGTGGCTTATTTAGATGACATTGCCGTCTACAGTTCCACTTGGGACAAGCACTTGACACATCTAGGTAGAGTGTTGCAGGCCTTAAAAAGGGCTAACCTCACTATCAAGGCCACCAAGTGCCAGATAGCTCAGGGGAAAGTCACGTATCTTGGTCATGAGGTAGGAGGGGGTCAAATCCAACCTCTCCCCAGTAAGGTACAGGATGTACAGGACTGGGAGACTCCCACTACTCAAACCCAGGTTTTGGGCCTCACTGGGTTTTATCACAATTTCATGGCGGACTATGGAACCATAGCTGCACCACTGACAGCTCTGACTTCACCCAAACAGCCTAGGAAGGTTAATTGGACTGAAGACTGTCAGAGGGCCTTTGATGGCTTGAAAGAAAGTCTTTGTAGGGCACCCGTGTTGTATGCGCCTTACTACAGCCGACCCTTTATCGTCCAGATGGATGCCTGCGACACCGGAATTGGAGCTTTCTTGTCCCAGTTAGATGACAAAGGGAGAGAACATCCTATCATATTCATCAGTAGACAACTCAAAGGTAGAGAACTTAGGTGGGCTACTGTTGAAAAGGAATTTTTTAGTATAGTTTGGAGCCTTAGGCGTTTTAGGCCCTACCTTACGGGGTCTACCTTCAAGGTCGAAACAGATCATAAGCCCCTGAAATGGCTTATGCAGATGAAGGGTGAAAACCCGAAACTGCTCAGGTGGTCCATTAGCCTGCAAGGGCTAGGCTTCACCATAGAGCACAGACCAGGGAAGAGTCACGATAATGCAGATGGCCTTTCCAGAAGGTATGTTGACCATCTGGATGATGGTGTCTATCCCGTGGGAGATTAGGCACCCTCCACCTCAGTCTGGGGGGGTGGGGCGACTGTGATGCTGGAAATGCATCGGAGGGACAGGGCCTCCGTATCCTTGTCCTTTACTGCTTTTTATCGTGTGTTCTGTCGTGTTTTCCGAGCAGGAGTTCATGTGGGACTCCTGGCGGTGCAGCTCTCTTTTGGTTTGGTGAACCGACCCGTGGGATACCCTTATGGCACCCATGGGTGGGGGTACAACCCTGTACCCCTAGTGTATGTTTTTGGGCACCTGTGGGTGGCCTGCAGAGCAGGGTATGGGCTGGTGGCAGCTCCATGCTGAATTTGACAGGTGTGCGGAGTATCCTCATTTTGGGATACCTTGGCCCTGCCATTGGGATCAGTTGATTCCTGATGGAAAACAAGATGGCCCGGTGGCCTCTTGCTTTCTATTACCCATTACCTTGTTTTCCCAAAGTCCTGGGAAGCCCTGACTCTGTCCCTTCCCCCTGACTGGCTGTTGGGTGAAAATGCCATATATGGTGTTGTTGTGAAGGCCCGGCCAGACTAGCTGGAGCCTTCCCGGTGACGTATGTTGTGGGTACCTCCTGTGGGTGGGACCTGGGTGAATAGAGTGTGTGACGAATATGCATTCTGTGTTGTGGATGTCTAGTATCTGGTGGTTGACACAATGACTGAGACAGCCATGCCCGAAACCGGTATGAATGCAGCTTGGAGTGTTGAATGGCTCGGTACTTGTCCCAATACACATAACTTGTTGTGAGTGTCTGGAGAGAAGTGAATGGCCTGAATACCTTGTGTGCCTGATTGGCTGCCTGCCTGCATGAATGCCCGTAGTCGTGATTGGATGCTGGAGTGTGACCCAGCGGAATGAATGGGAGATCAACAGTATATCTGGGGACCTCTCACTGCTAGGAATCGTGTTCAGAAGCTGAAGTCCTCTACGACGAGTAACTGGAGTAACTGACGCTTGACCTTGAAGCCCTGCTGGACGAGAAACATTGCTGTTGCTCTCCTTCACAATCTGAAAGCTGCTGTGCCTCCAAGGACTGACCCAGAGAGGACCTGGTAAGGCGCCCTCTTCCCGAGCTACGAGGGACCACCGTGCACAGCTGATCTTTGCCAAAGCTCCCTGGTAGATAGACCTACGACAGGCTGTCGACCCGATACAGGGACTGGTGCGGAACTCCAAGGAGAAGCACTCGGACTGTTGTCTGCCACTGTCGACGACCGCCGTCGCCGACCAGAGCCGCCGTGCTCCCGTTTGCCTAAGAACTTCAAGTGATCATCGGACGCTCTTGCCTGCATCGTCATCCGCTTGTCTCCTGCTGGAGAAGGCCCGACCGTTGCCGCGCGAGGAGCATCCACCGGTGGGTTTCCCGCCACCTAAGGACCACAGAGACGCCGACGACTTGACGCCCTTGCTGGGCCACAGTTCTCCATCATCTCTTTGCGGTCCAGAACTATCGTCACCGAGGTGCCCCACACGCCTCTTCCTTGCTGGACGCCAACGCTCTGTCGTCAACGAGCACCGCTAGGAACGAAGCTGTCACTTCCCTGTCGTAGTTCCACCTGTTCCCCGTCGGACGTTCGACGACCCGTGACTCCCGCGTTAAAGGGAGGGCACTCAAGAAGGGCCGTCGATTCCCCGACAACGAACGCCAAGTTCCCTGACACCTCTCGACGATCTGTGGCTCCCGCCTGAAAGGGAGTCACTCAAGAAGGATCGGTCGACGCATCGTCGGAGAACTCTACTCCACCAGGTACATTGGGGGGGTAAAACCTTAATAGGAAGAAGTGAGACTATTGAACATATGGACTGGGCTTGTGCGATATATCCTTATTATACAGGTTGCCCAGGTGGGCGGATCTCCACACAGAACTGTGTCTAGGTAATGGGGCCAGCATTCTGCCTATTGTTTCAACCATCTTACGTTCCTGCCTATCTCTATTGCTGGTTTCCTCATTATTAATCTGTGTGACATTTTAAGCGTACAGTTGATGCACTTTAATGAGATTCGATAACTTTAGTGGTAACACTTTAGAATTGTATATATTTATCATTATTGACTTCCGAGTACAAAGTGCGTTATTGTGATTGTGTACATACCTTTGAATATTAATTATATAAAGACTGTGTTTTCAGTAATACAGTGTGTGGACATTCCTTTGTGGGGGGTTCGGGGACTACACTGTACTTAAGAACCAGCCCGCATCACCTCCTGAGAAGCTAGGCCTTGATTGCTCGTACATTGCTACCTTATAGAGAATCTTGGCTGGGGTCTTCTGTGCCTCTCCTCTACCATATAGAGAGCAGAAGTACAGACACCCCTACCAGTCTTTACAAATACAGACTCTGCATCTGCACCAAGAAAAGGACCCTCATCCAGACTCGAGTCACTGGTGCATCTAACAACATGGCTGTACTCTTTAAATTCTGCTGGGAATTAGCCAACCCTTACGCAGTCTCCTCCTCACCTCTTCCCTCCCAGTCCCTCTGCAATACACTGGCCACACTTTTGAATGTAAACACTCAGCACATCCTGTGCACCCTTGCACATCTCCCTCCCCTTTCCCCACCCCCAGCCTCCTATGGTCTCAAATCCTCCCTCTGCCTCTCTCTCCTCCTTCGCCCCTACCACACCTGATGAGGTAACCAGAGTTGTCTGCTCCATGAAGGTCTCCTTAAAACAGGACTCCCCTTGCTCCTCAAGAACCATTAAAGACAACATTGGCTTGCTTACCCCTGCACTTGCTGATTTCTGAAAACATTATTTTGCTACCAGATCTTTCCCCTCCTCCCTCTGTCTTGTGCGTCCCTTCCTGAAAACACCTTCTGCAGACCCTTCTTTCCCAGCAAACTACCACCCCATATCTATCACCCTCTTCCTCTGGAAACTCTTGGAGAAGCTGGTCTCCCCCAGCTGACCCACCACACTGAACTTGTTTATGGCCTCCACGACCATCAATCTGGATTCCGAGCATCCAGAGGCACGGAAACTGCTTTTCTGAACACCTGTGAGTAACTGCTTGCATCTCTTGATTCAAACTCTCCAGCTGTTCTCATTCTACTTGATCTCTCTTCTGCATTTGATACGGTCA
The DNA here is from genome assembly GCF_040938575.1 of Ambystoma mexicanum. Taxonomy (NCBI): domain Eukaryota; kingdom Metazoa; phylum Chordata; class Amphibia; order Caudata; family Ambystomatidae; genus Ambystoma; species Ambystoma mexicanum. Next base: position 303,938,583 of record NC_090934.1, on the reverse strand, counting down.
ACCACTACATCCTCATAAAATGACTCGATGATACCCTAGGTATCTCGGAGCAGGCACTGGACTGGCTGACCTCCTTCCTCAGTGAATGTCCGTCCCAGGACACTCTGGGATCCTTCTCCTCCACCACCTCCATCTCCACCTGTGGTGTCCCCCAGGGCTCAACACATTCCCGCTGGATCGTTAACACCTATCTTGCTCTGGTTGCACACCTCATTTCCACCTTCTCCCCAAACTTCCAGTCTTATGCTGATAACACACAACTCTTCTTCAATCTTCCCTCTGATCCTCCCCTTACTTCCTCCATCATTCCTGACTGCCTATCTGCCATCCAGTCATGGTGTACTTCCAATGATCTCTGCCTCAACACCAGCAAGACTGAGATTCTTCCTATTGAAACATCTGCTCCCTCTTTCTGCCCCTCACTCTAGCCATCTTATATGGGCTCTCCTCCTACTTCCTCATCTGAAGCCAGAAACCTTGGAGCCATTTTAGACTCCTCTCTTTTCTTCCTCCCTCACTTTCAAGACCTTGCCAAGAAGGCCAACTTTCAACTCTACATCCTCAAAGGAATGGTTTCTTTCCTCACTTTGCCCTAGAAGCTCAATGTCTCTAGAGATCTGATTCTCTGCAGGATAGACTACTGCAATAGCCTTTTCCTGAATCTACCCTCGTCTTCTCTACGACCCCACCAGCTAATCCAGAATAGGGCTGAAAGACTTATCCTTGGCCTCAAGCCCAGGTACTGCATCTCTCCAGCTCTAAAAACTCTCCACTGGCTTCCGGTTGCTGCAAGGATCAAATTCAAATCGCTCTGCATCATCCATAGGGCTGTCTGCGGCTGGGGACCATGCTATCTACAAATGGCTCTCACTAAATACTCTCCCTCCAGATCGTAACGCTCCTCCAGCTACAAATCTCTGTGTACTTTGTAACATAAAGCGTCCTCGTAGGTTCATTCCTTGTGCACAAAGGTGTGCATTCATTTCTTGACCAGCATTCACAGTAAATGTCTATTGGTTCACAGTAAATGTCTATTGGTTACCAACTTTTCCAGCAACAATACATTTGCATAGTGATTTAAGCTTTCTTAGGGGAGGTTTATGGTTTGCCCACCTCATTCATTTTCTTCATTTTGTATTTTTCATTTTTCAGATAAGAGAGTTATCGTTTTTCTCAACATCTTTCTACATATAATGACAAATACCATAATCGACATTGATAGTAATGAACATCAACAGAGCATTGAATGTCTCATGCTCTTTTAGACAGTGGGGCCTCATTACACGGACGGCGGTAAGGGTTAACGGTCACCGTTAATGGTACTGGTGACCGTTAACCCTTACCGCATTACTACGAGGTCCCTTTGCGGGTTGGAGACTTTAACGCCTGTTTTTTGCAGGCGTTAAAAACCAACCCGCAAAGGGACCAGGGAGCTAATTACGGTAGCGCAATTTGCGGTGCCGTAATTAGCACCTTCCCCATTCCTATTATGCCCTATGGGGCAAAAATGGGAATGGGGAAGGGCAATGGGGGAAGGAGGAATTACCGCCCCACCAACCTTGGAATAGGGCGGTAATTCCCCTTTCCTCCAAGGCGGTGCCGGTATTTTACCGGCATGGACTATTGGTCCACCGCCGTCCGTGTAATGAGGCTCTTACTTCCAAATTTAAACAACTGGTGAATACACAAAAGTGAACTATACAGTGCATATGACACATAAAATGAACGCACTCAATTTAACAGAGATGTGTTATATCGCAAATGCCTCAATAAGGCAGAGCACAACCTTCAACAGAACTTCCAAACTTAAACAACTAGTGAACACACAAAAGTGTAGTGAACTATACAGTGCATATGGCACATAAAATGAACGCACTCAATTTAACACAGATTTGTTATATCGCAAATGCCTCAATAAGGCAGAGCACAACCTTCAACAGAACTAAGGGGGGGTCAAGGCACTTGTGCATCATTTGAAACGGGCACGTATGCTCCAGTTCATTTTACTGCCGTCTTGAGGCGTACAAGGGCAGCCCAGGGGATATAGCATCTCTGCTTTGCTTTCCCCCTCCGTCTCAGGAGATCTTTTGGTTTCACGCCTAAATGACATTTTCCTGCAGGCGCAAAATCAAGATTCCAATGGAGTACGCCTTGCTATTACACCTGGAGTATAGCAGGCAGAGTCCGTTGACATCCATTGTGCAATGCAGCCGTGTTGGGCGTTAGCAGGGCATTGCAGGGGGCTGAGGACTCCAGGAAGCAAGAACTCGAAGACCCGAGCGCTAGTACCAAGAAATGAATAATATGCAATCTGATTATACATGGACAGAAGCAGCGGGTGAGTGTATCCTGTCGCGCAGCCTCTGCTCAGGACTCCAACGTTGGGAGGCCAGTATAAACAATGGTTCAATCACACTGCGCATGTGTCCGGAATGCTGGGCATACTGTCCTTGTTGGATATGCAGTGGATGACGCCAAATGTATCCTTTACTGTGTTCATGAGCATGGGGCATATCATCTTGATATGGGCTTTTCTATGGTTTTTTTTAATACTGTTGGTCTCAATCATTATCAATTAATGAGTTTTTTTTAATACTGTTGGTCTCAATCATTATCAATTAATGAGTTTTTTTTAATACTGTTGGTCTCAATCATTATCAATTAATGATGTGTTATGTGACACAATACCCAGCGGAGAAGGGCAGAGGTCGAAACACGTGTCGGCTGGTCCAAACCCAACTCACCTTGTGCGAACAACATTAAAGAACGATTCCGGACACCTGCGCAGTGTGATTGTATCATTGTTTATACTTGCCTCTCAACATTGCAGGGGGTATCCGTGCACTTTTTGCAGGAGAAATGCAGTGAGCATGTGGTAAATTATGTGTGGTGATAACAATACTAAATGAAAAAGTAACCATTAATTTGGAGTAGATTATCTAGTATATTATTACTAAAGCCAGTGAGGCCTAATTTTTATAAGTCTCAGAAGAATTAAAAACCCTGCTGGAATTCACTACTGTGAGTAGAAGGTTACAAATAAACCTCTGCAACAGGTACACAACCTACTGAGCTGTTATAAAGGCTAAGAGTTGTATTATCTTGCAGTACATTCTGATGCAAAGCACTGGGAGTGGACCATGCTAGTTGGAATCTACTTAAGAAGAAAAGGTGCTTCTTTTGTTGGAATCGAGTCTTTAAAACATCGACACTTCATTTCTCTCTTGCTTCTCCTTATGCCTGAGATCCAGGCAGCGACGTTGCCCCACAAGGCAGTGGTTTGCAATGGACTTCTGGGGAGTGCATAGAGGCCACCCTTCAAACAGCTCTCCAATAGAAAACGGTGAGAGTGCACAGGACGTCCGTGGCTGGGTAGGGGCCGGTTACACTGACAGAAATGTAGGCAGCCGAGCTGAAATTAATTTCTACTGGATCCGATTGTTGCAATATGGGGTTTGGACGTTTACTTCTTTGCTAATTGATAGCTGCGTAGAACACACTGGTTGATTGCAGATTGTAGTTGAATTTTGGATCCTGTTTGTGTGGGGTGATTTTTTATTAGCTAACCCGTTTATTTTTGCTGGACATGTTATTATGGGTTGTGACATATTTTGGGCAATGTGTTTTCCGTGTCCTCTCGGCCCTGACAGCTATTACAGAGGCAAGCGAGAGTTCGCACGTGTAGGTTTCCCAGTGGGAGGGTATTTCTTGGAATATAGAGGTTTGGGTGTTGTGCTACAACCAAAAACCTATAAATCGCAACCGATCTCATAGAAATCATTTGCTGGCCAACTGTAATTTCTGCTAAGCTATTCACCTTTCTCCAAGCAGGCGCACATGCTTAGATATCAGGATATTTTCAAAGCATTTGCGGTTAATGGTGAGAAAGGGCGACCCCTGGTGGCTACCTGAGTACACGCAGTAGAAATGAATAATGCATCCTTTGCAAACGGCACCCAATCAGGAAGCCCCCACAAGGATCCCTTATTGATTCCTTTTAGACAAAGAAGAGGTCAAAGAGAGATGAACTATGGCCTGCAGGATGGTTACAGACAACATCTTTTGTCTCCTGCTGTTTAACGTTGGTTGTTTCCCCCCGCCCTGTGGTTTTATTCGCCGCCGCATTCTGCCTGGTTGGGGCACATCAAATTCTCAATGAAAGTGCTTTTCATTCAGTGAATATGCATAACCTTACCCAACTACACACCCATTACCAAAAGGACATGCTTGAGAGGCACCAAAAAGTGATGCTGGGGAAGCTTTGTGTCAATCAGAACCAATGGTAATTAGCTCTGTAGGCTGTTGCATTCCATAATTAATTAATTCAGTCTGCACCATTTTAGAAGGGGATCAACCGTATCCAAATCGTTCTCGGGCTTGCCACCAGTGAGAGCAGTCTAGCCCAAACTGCTAGGCCACGTGACCATGGACATGTTTCAGCCATGTTGGATTTCATCAATGTGGTGCAGACTGCTTCCATAGCAACAGAAAACAAGGGATCCATGCCTGGTAATACCCCCGAAACCCCAGCCCCTCGACTAGGGTGGTAATACAGCATTTCAGAAGGGACAACCTCATTTGGGGTGGTATAATTGCTGTTTACAATGCTTACTGCAGGCCTAGTGCTTCCTGTGTGTACTGCAGTTCCACAGCTCAGTGTTGTTTCCCCATATAAACCCCAAATTCATATGTCTCCAGTTCAATATGGCAGATGACCCAGAAATGAGAGGCAACTAGGCAAGCCATTTGACATGTGTAGCACTTGCAAAACACCTGTAAATCCCATCTTGATGTATTGATGCCTAGAAACGCAGAGCAGATGTGGTTGGCCAGTCATTTGGTACTTTCAAAGGGTGGTAGGGCTACATCTCAATGCCAGAAGACTTTGGTTTAGATTGCACTCTCTACATATGCCTTAAAGTGTATCCTTCTTCTCTTGGTGATCCAAAGATGAATCAAAGAAAGAGGGTGGTGCCTCCTATTTATAAAGGCAAAATGTTATAGGGGATTGGTCTAAAACAAGCCTGCTGTAAGGGGTCCAGTCCAGGCTGTTGTAACAAGTGGCCTTTGCCTTATGACATCACACCCAGTGTAACTTGCCTGCAAGACATGGAGTGGACAGGAACACAAAGAGAGCCCTAACAGAAACCAAGATTGTTGGACCCTTCTCTCAGACCACCTCTCTTCTCTGTGTATTCTAGCTCTGCCCCTTTCCCATGCCTGCTGATTTACATGCCACCAGACTGAGTGAGGCATTCGATTATTAGAATTTATATCAGAGGCACAGAAGATTAAACAGTCACCTCTGCCTTTAGGAACTTTATGTTCCAGCAGCAGTCAGGAAAACACATGGGACATTTGAACCTGATCAGTGCCACTGCAGAGCTGGGTGCTGAGGGTGCATGTAGTTTATCAAGCAAAGGCACATGTTAACACTATCATTTTAGAACATTTACCAAAGGGGCATCCGTTTAGCAGACTGCATTTCCAGAAACAGAATTACCTGCATCATTTTATGTTAATAAAAATCAAAATAGCTTGGGCTAGTCCAACATCAACAGATGGCATTCTGTCACACATGTCAAGCTCCGTTGGGGAGGGTTGGCCATTAAGGGCAAGGGAGAGATTGAGGGCGACCTTTTCATGTGACTGGAAATTCTGGAATGTACTGTACTAATGACACAGGAGCTTGTATTACATGGTTTTGACACACTGGTTTTGAAATATCGTTATCAGATTTGACAAACCTTGAATCTAATATGAAGCTTACATTTTGCTGTTATTTGAAATTATTGAGATTCAGTTCTTGCAGCAATAAGTAAAAGAAACATAAGACTCTACCATCCCAGCTAATATACCCCCGACCTCGGGACCTACGTCATATGGCACCCTTGTACAAGCAGTTGCACAGATGCAGAGCAGTAAACAGCATGTCCATGCGCATTCCAGGAGATTCACATTACAGTTCAGCACACCCCACACTGAATACCAACCGCCCTCCATCCTCCCCGTCCCCCACTCACTGCCATGAGCTAGGCCAATCATTACCAACACCGTTCAACTCCCTCCCACCTTTGGCACTTACCTGTTCCTGAATGTTCCAGACTTTTAAGAGTCAGCCACCCCAGCCCCACCCCCCACCCTGTCCTCCTTCCCACTTACTGCACCTATAAAGCAACCTAATGTGTGCTTGGCGCTTGACAAAACAACATTAAATAAATGAACACCTGAATTTAAATAATTACAAATTGACCGACATCCATCCTCAACCACAAGCAACAGCAGGTATAATTCATTTGGCGGAAATAAAAAGAAATGTAAAAGACAAGTAAATGCACTAAATCGTGTAAACACAAGCAGAATGCTGTCTGCTAAAGCCTCAATCAATATGCAATTTAAATTAAAAAACTTAGTTATTTTGAAAAATGAGTACCGAGGTTTCAACTTTGCTCCAAATAGGGAGATATATTTGCAAGGATCGAAGCTGCTATGATCGCTAATAGTTGGGGTGCAGGTCCAGGGACTGCTATCACCTGAATGTTCAGCCCTATGTGGTTTACGAGCTATCCTTCCTGCTGAATGCCATCCTTCAATGGCATCATTCCCGCCTCCTGGCAGATCAGTCTTACCCACCTAGAAAGACAAGAGGCTAAAACCAGGCTGCAGGTGCTCCAAAGAGAAATACGTAGCTGTGTCCCTGCTCGGATTCATTCTTCATTGCCTTACTCATAATATACCATGAAACTGATCCGGAAATGGCAACTAAGCAATGGGAGACGATAAAACTGTTGCTTTTAAGATCAAAAGGTAATATCCGCTGTACACATTTTCTTTACTCAATCCAATGGCCTGACATCAGACACTCACAGATGAACTATAATTCTAACTAAAACATGCTCATTGACCAGACGATCTTTGAACAGCTTGAACACCCTATCTATAGCCCATGCCCTCTGATTTCTTGGTTTGGTTAATTTTTTTCACCTGACTTTCCACCATGGTACACATTGAAGGCTTCTTGCCTACTCCAGGTACTACATTGCTAGGAGCTCAGAGCTATTCAGCGCCTGCTTCTAGCCTTGGGGAGCCCTGTTATCCTGAAAGCAAGAGCTGCCAAGAGCTAATTTTGGCTCCCATGTCAACGGGCTCCATGCAAACAAGCGATTTTAACTTTAACTTTGAGTATTTGAAAATGTTACGTAAGGCTGTGGAAGGAGGACACTGACATACAGGTGGCATTCATTTGGCTAAAGGCTTCTATTTAGATCGAAAATGAAATAGAAAACCCTAACATTCCCTATCTTCTAAGAGGGGTTTCCCTTCTTCAAGCAAATATTAAGGCTGTGTCAGAATGTCATTGAATAAAATGTCCACTGTCTGGTGTCATAAACCTTTCCTCCCCTTACAGTTGTAACTAAAATTAAGGATTGGTGAGTCTTCTTGATGCAGAAGAGTGGCTCCCTTCTTCAGAGAGCGGTCTATGGTGCCGGAGATGTGGAGGGACTATTTCATGAGGGAATGACTCCCTTCCCCAGGCTGCAGTCTCTTTCGCAGGTACAGCAGAAAGTTCCAGCTTGAAATTCTCGGTTCACTTATAAACCAGTGTTAACAATTATCAACATCCCACTGCCAGGGGAATGACTCACTTCCTCCGGGCCTTCCTTGGCTTTGCTTTGCAGTGGTGTCCATACCAGGGGATAAGGTTCCTTTCTCCTGATCTCTCTTGTCTTGTACCTTCACCTTCATAAATGGGAACAACTTTCCCCTGGTCTTTCTCGAGCCAAATTCCATAGTTCACGAAGGCTGGGGGAATTACTTCCTCCCCAAGGCTTCTCTTAGGCTCTTTGTCAGAGTTCTCACAAGTTGGGGGAATGACTCCCTTCACCACACATGTACCAACTTGGTTCACTAGTCTGCCAAGTATGGCCTTGTTTTCACAATGTTCACAATGCCAGGGGACAATAACTCCCTTCCACTGGTCTTTCTCAGGTTTCACAAAGTGCCAGGGAAGTGACTCCATTTGCCTGGCCCTTCTCAGGTTTCTTTCAGTATTCACAATTGGGGTTTTGCATAGCAGCCTTGGTTCAATAGCCTGTCAGGTACTGTGATGAACAAGAGTTAGTGATCTCCTTCTCCCTTGGTGGTGGGTCCCAGACCCCTTTTGATTCTTTCTAGGTTGCCACTGATATACCTGATTCACTACCCTGCCAGGTATTCACTTGTCTCCATTTACTTAAGGCAGTCTCTGTATAGGTCCCAGACCTTGTTTATTGGGCTTTCTGTGCCTTCCTAGATTCCACCAACAACCCTGGTAGTTCATTGCAGGGTCTTTTCTTCCTGCACGGAGTGCTCCTGCTGCTCTGTACGGTCTCCCCCGTCCTCCCTCTCTTGTGGGTTTTTCGCTGGTTGTGGTGGTTCTGCAGCATGGTTCCCAGGCTTCCCATGCCCTTCTTGCTTGCCCCAACAACCCTGGTACCTCCGGGTTCATTGCTGGCTCTTCTCTGCCCGCACAGAGTGCTCCTGCTGCTCCGTTCGGTCTCTGTGCGTTCTTTCTCTCGCACAAGTACCTCGCTGGCTGCGGCAGCTCCAGTAGCCTTGAAGGCTGGCCGGTTGAAAGGTCTCTCCATGTCCGCACGGTTTGATGGCTTCCTTCCACCTGGTTTCCGTTCTCCAGCCCTCTGGCCGGTTTGCTGATTGCAGACCGGAAAGGGATGACCCTTGAGCAACTCTCGCATCTCAATCTCCCGTTCCTTCTCATGTGGCACAGCTTCCTTTCTCAATGCTCCTCGGGGGAGAACTTAATGCTCACTTCAGTTCTTCTTCCCTTTTTATGTTCCACTGACTTACAGATTGAATGTGTTGACTAGAATGCATACCCAGGTACGTCATTTCACCAAAATGCCAGGGGTTGCGGAAGTGACATCACACAACCCTTAACCTCTGGTGACATCACAGGACGTGATGTCAATTGACCCCATCCTGAAGTGACATCACAGGAAGCGATCGAACATAAATGTTCACCCCTTGACAAAACAGGAAATGGAATCACTTAGAATTGTTCCTAAGTACACTACGAAAAATATGGTTATGATATCACTATGATGTGATATACATTTTATACAAGAATGGATATGTATCGTTAATATCAGTGTTTATAGGCCCATATTACCAAATTATTGTGAATGCAAGTAGACGTCCAAGGCCAAATGATAATGATGTGTTATTATATAGCACTTACGCTTAAGCGCTTTACACAGAACAAATACAAATGCAATATCACCCAACCTGTGTTGGTACTCATTTATCAACCTCAGAAGAATTAAAGGCTGAGTTGAGGTGTTTAAGAACAGACTAAATCAGTGACTCACCCCCTGAAGTGTGCCTGAAATAAACCTTTAATTTGTCTAGCAATTATTGTATAGAATTACAGAAAGACCAATTATTCCTATTCTTACTTATTTAGGGTCACTGCTTAAAGTGTTACACTTGTGTAACCCCCTGTCTTTGTAAGAGGCCTGAACAAGAAAGCCAGCCACTCCAGAAACAAGAGACACATGATACTGGCATTTAAAAAAAAATAAAACAAAGGGGAGCAAGAGAGACCACAGGGGTAGCAGGGGTGACCTCAGCGGTCGCAACTGTACCCCTGGCGACCCCCAAATGACGTCCCTGTGCATATCTTGGTTATCACTGCATGCCTCTTCTTCGTCTCAGTATTGATGTTCACATCGTCAACTGGGTTACTTGTACTCTTCCTCATCCCAGTTTCCACATATGTCTCACAAAGGTAGTCCCTATTCTTCCTCATCCCTGTAGTTTTTAGGGAGGCCAAATCATCTACCCTGCAGAAGTACATGGCAGTGTGTGGTATTGTGGGACCCTGTGTAGGGTAGGAGCATGAGGAGGGTGGGGATATGTTTTGGGCATACTGCGTTCTTCCTGGACAGTCATCTCAAGTCCCATAGGGGGGATCCCTCCCCATGTGATCCACCCGCTGAGTACCACCCCCAGGGGGACTATCGGGTAGCGTCCTCACCTCCCTGGCCACATGGGAAGAGGCTGCCACTAGGGGAGAAGGGATGACATCCAAATATTTGTCACAGTTCGCAAAGATGAAATAGAACACATCTACACATATCGGGTCATAAATAATTGGCAAATAGTTAAAGTGTGCATCTCAAGTGGAAGTTGGATTTGTGGTGTGCCATGTACTCACTCCTGGTTCCCTAGTGGTAGCCCCTGCCTACCCGAGTAATGCCTGACAGCCAAGAGCTGGTTTTAGTTCCTGCTCATCCAATCGTAATTTAGAACCTTACTACTAAAGCGTGTTTATGCAAATGATGCCCTGATATCCTGCTGGATCATTGTATTGTGCTCTCCTTATGTAGTTCTGACATAAACAATGTACTGACATTGCCACAGGTGCCCCAATGGGATTCACCTCTCTGGCCAAACACCCCAGAACCCAGCACAGTAATGCAGATGCGTGCTTCCACCTGAGTTCCAAGCATTTCTGAACCTCTTCAAACCTGTCAAGATCTCCGGCAAGCTGGAATCTCACAATATCCAACAGTGTGAGTTGGTGCCGGAGCATCTTATGAAAGCCTTTGCACCTACCAAGATCTTAGGAAACCTGCAAGCTATATGGTTCCAGTGTCCAAAACTAAGAGTTTGTTTGACAGCCTTCTCTGGAAGTCTAGCTCTTGCTGTGACCTCAAGAATCCTGCAAGCAAAATGGTTTCAATGTCGGAGCAAGAGAGCTACCATGTCCCCCCGGACCTTTACTACTACCCCGGCCAACATCTAGAAACATGGGAAGGCAGAAGTTCTTCTTTATTGACAGTGCTGAAAAAAAGTATCTACACTTTAGTCTCTTAATCTGGGTTCCGACTGCAGAAGAATGCCCTACCTGAGTTGTCAAAAGATAGCCAGTTAATGTATGAATGACCAATACCAGCGATCCATAAAACTAAAGAAAAACCTGATGAGCAGGGTCGGACTGGGACAAGAAATAGGCCCGGTCACCCCAAAAAAAGTGGCCCAACACTCGCCTCAAAAAAGTGGCCCACCCCTCGCCTCATGACCTTTGACCTCTGATGACATCACCGGAAGTGATGTCATTTGACCCCACCCCAAAGTGACATCCTGGGAAGCGATGAAACACGACCTTTCACCCCTTGATAAAACAGGTAGTATCCTTAAATAAGATTGTTCCTAAGTACACTGAATTACTGTGAATCCAAGCAGACGTCCAAGGCCAAATGATAATATGTTATTGTATAGCACATACGCTTAAGCTCTTTTTTATAGAACAAATATGCATACAATATCACCCAACCTGTGTTGGTACTCATTTGTCAACCTAAGAAGCCCTTTTGACAAAGAAAAAAAATGTTTTTTTTAAAATTTTTATTTTTTTTCCAAACTGGCCCAGGCATGGCCAAAAACCGGCCCCCACTCCACAGGGACGAATTCGAAAGGCCGAGGGGCCAATCCAACCCTTCTGACGAGCCAACTTCCACTTACTGTGCTGTGTCAGATACTGCACATTCCAGTCCACCACATCAATCTACACACAGGGAATGTGCTCGTCCTTGATTGCAATGCTCCATTCCGGGAGGTAATGCCGAAAGAAGTTGCTAATTCTGGCAGATTTCTTTACCTTGTCCACTGATTTGATTTATATACTCACCATCAGAGGCCATGCATTATATTTCCTATGATTATAGATTACTAGTCCTGCAGCGCCCCTGGTGAACATTCAGAGATTTGAGGTAGTCAACCCATTAGGAAGCATGTGAGGAGATGTGTGTATTAGATGTCTCCGCCCCTTTAAGGGAGAGACCGAGACTTCAGGCGGGAAGCGAGAGCAAGGGAAAGGAAAGGGAGGAGCTAGGAGAGGGAACGGCAGGGAAGTATTTAAATAAAGAACATGTGTATTGCATATCTCTGTTTTTTCGTCTTTATTCCGTGTGCGTGCCAAGTAACAACTGGTGACGAGGTTTCTCCTCGCATACCAGAGTCCTCCTCGAGACAACAGTGATCCGGCCACCGACACGCCTGGGTTCCCAGCGATCCTCCAGCACGCCCGCTCCTGTGGCAGTCTGCCACTCCATTACTGCGGCGATTCCGCCTCCAACTGCATTATGCGAGGCCATCCGGCAATCCTGCAGCGTGCCTGCTCCTGTTGCAGTCTGCCATCCCATGCCCACATGGCTTCTGCTCACCAGCACCCTTAAGGCACCCAGCGATCCCTGCCACAGCCTTACTGAGCATCCATGTGTCGGGGCAAAGACTGCAACACAGGCCGCAACCCGACACGCTGCCGTCATGACTAGCCAAGAGGCACAGCCGCCCGCCCCTGCCCCCTCATCCAAGGTGGCCCTACAACGCAAACCACTCCCGTTCTCCCTGACGCCCCAGGCAGATAAATTGAATACTGGGTGGGACCACATCTACTGGATCTGAGAATCCTGCACGAAATGGCTGAAACGAGATGTTCATATGGCTCTATCATTTGGTGAAAGGGACTAGAACCTACTGGAAGTCGTAAATGCCAGTCCATGTGACACCAGGTGATTCTTGAGTGGCCAGTCACTCCGTTCAGATTCTTGGGGGTTGATATCTCACTAATGAAGGTAGCCCACACCCAACTTGCAGAGTATGACTGGTGCTAGTGTCTGTGGAGTTTGTGGAGGTGAAGGCTGAACAGGGAAAGCTGAGGGCAGGGTGAAGAGGCTCCAGTGACTCAAGATCTCTGGTGGTGAGCAATGGTGGAGGCCTCCACCAGGAAGAAAAGCAAGTCTGTGCCAAAAGAGGGGCACACGTAAGATAATTGCAGAAGGGTGGTGCGCTCCCATCGGCGGCCCTGAGCTTCTGGTGGGTTCAAAGTTCCTTCTGGAAGGTGGCTCAAGTGGGGTAGGAGGGGATCCCACCTGCAGCGCAACCTCATTAAGTGCCACACACTTGCATGGCGCTATTATGGATGCACCTCCCCTAGGGACAGATGGCACCTTATGTGCTTGGAATGTGGGGTAGGCAATTGGTACCCATATTTAGTAAATTCCTTACGAGGGGTTTCCTTAGCAACGGGATGCCCAACACGGACCATGGGGGTGAGCGTTACACTCAGGGTAGAATTTCCATTAATGCCCTGACGCGCATTCTATCCCTCTACTCCCACCACTGTTTGAGTTAGAGTAGGGAATACTGGCACGTGGAGTGGTGGTCCATATAAGATGCATGCCATGGTCATACAGACGAAGGAAGGATGGGAAACCACATGTGAATGCACAGTAATAACCTTTATAGATGATCCAATTGCTTGAGACTAGAAGGAGTTGGAGCCTAGGCACATCAATTATTAGAATTCAAAACCTTTAACTGGGCATACTCCTAACAACGGCCTGTAAAAGTGCACTGCAGTCAGTGGATGAGAACAATAGCCAAAGGACACCTACTAGCAGTGTGTACCTCCGCACGCCCCATCTCCCCACTGGTAAATTACCAAAGGACACCTACTAGCAGTGTGTACCTCCTCACACCCCATCTCCCAACTGGTAAATACCAAAGGACCCCTACTACAAGTGTGTACCTCCTCACGCCCCATCTCCCCACCCGTACTGCTTGTAATAGTTTCTGCTTGTATGTGTGCCAAAACTAAAAATACAGCATGGCATTAAAGTCCTTTCTGCCAGAATACCACAGATCTAAGATTTTAGGCTGTAAATGAATTACAGTTCCCATTAAAAAATTAAATATAGATAAACAATAATGAAAAGTACTGCCCAAAATAATACCAGCTCTAAAAGAGTCCCATAAGGACAGCACCCATTACCATATGCTACCATGGGAAGCGTACGATGCTTTTGTACGGTGCTGTGCCCTGAGACTGTCCCCGCAATGTTATGATTGGCATACTCATTTTTACCACTGACATCAAATGTTTACTAATTGTGGCATTTGTCTTGCACGAAATGAGTCTTCCTCTGACTGTATTAATGCCATGGCGGTTATTCCCGCCAGCGCGTTGCCCTGATTACATGTAATTACATTATCCCGCGTGCCAGCCTGCTCCTAACTGCGAGATCTTATCAGCACACAACTCCTCATCCCAGGTTCATACCAGACATAATCTGATCATCTCATGCGCCTCTGACATAGGCAATGCCTTGCCATCACATCTAGGGGATTTAATTGCATAATGTATTATTGACTGGTGACGTTAAATACTTAATTATTCTTGGGGATTGTAATATCCGAGTAACCATGCCTTATTAGGAATCACACCTATTGATAATTTAAACCAAAGACGACGTGCCCCCACACACATACCTTCCTGTCTGTGCTGGAAATGGGCATCATTTACTATGGGATCCCAGCAGCTGGAGGGAAATTGAGTGTTGGGGGGTGGGGGCGCACAGGAGTTGTTCTTGCCCCCACCCTCCCCCCCTTATAAATGTGCCCCTCAGAAGATTAATCACAAAAAAACCTGGAAAATAACTCAGGAAAGGAGAGTTTCAGATAATGTTGCTGGCAAAGTATAAAAGTGTCACTAGACACACACCAGCCGTTACCAGCTGATAGCCCTATGCTGCACTCCTTATGGGACACAGTCCGCGTTATTATTTTTGGAACCTTGTAAGGCCAATCCCACTCCCAACAGGAGAGGCTTTGGGTCACGAGAGTCAACAATCTAAATTTCTTACGATGCAGTCAGCATTCACTGAGTTCACAATGTATTCATATGATCAACAGGATGTATTAAGCCTCTGTCCATCTGCTCGTCTACAGCAAGGCACCACAAAACTGAGACAGAGCAGAGTTTAAACAGATGAAATGTTTTTTGTGTTTTACAAAAAAACGTTCAAGTTTGCAACCACGCTATTGGCTAATAGTGTGGGAAATCATTAACAACAACAAAAGTGTATTTACAATGTCAGAAACAATGACAGTAATTTCAGCTGAATAACAGTCCTAATAAGCACCGAAATGTACTCAGAAATGCATAGACAATGTAACATATTCACTTAAACAAGGAATTCATATGTGGCTGAACAAAATGACACATTAAATAAATTGTCCTTCTGGGCAGTATAATCCTTTCTGCTCAGAGCTTCCTAAACACACTCATATCTATCATGCGTGCTGACGCGTTTCGGATTAAGCAACAATCCATTTTCAGGGCGGGGTGTGTTAGAGTTTCAAAAGTGTTCATTAATTCCCACAGAAGGGAAGGATAAACTAATTAGACCTCTATGACAACAGAGGGATTACTCAAGTAACTCTCAAGTGAAGGGTAACACTGACTTTAATCCTGTATATGTAGCAAAGACCGGTATTAACCTGTGTGGTAAATGTGCAAGAGTGCATATTACGGATTCATTCTAAACCACGAGTCAACTTGTCAAATGATACAAATGAATTTCTGTTGACTCGTGGTTTAGAATGAATCCGTAATATGCATTCTTGCACATTTACCACACAGGTTGATACCGGTCTTCCAGCGTCCTGGTCTCCCCTTGCTTTTCTCCATGGTGAACATCTGCCACACTCACTGTTCCTCCAGGGAGTATCTGATACTCAGGGGGTCCATTGCTAGTTTTCATGTTGGCATCTAGTAAGGTCTGTAGTTGGAGACTAGACCGTTCATGTCAGTTCATCTGAGTGATCTGTGCAGCTGCATACCCCTTCCTTGCCACAGTTTCTTGGCTTGGATTTTCATGATAGCTACCTCTGTCCTTTCTACTTCTTTAGTCTTATAGAAGTACATTGGATAGGAGGATACGGATGGAGAGAATGGGGGTGAAGGCGAGGGGTAGGTGTTAGGCGGATACTGTGTTCTCCCCAATAGTCGTCACTGGTCCCATAGAGGGTTTCCCTTCCCATGAGATCTACCCACTGAGTACCACCCCCAGGGGGGCTATCAGGTAGCAGCCTCCACTCCCTGGCTTCATGGGAAAGGGCTCCCCCTAGGGCAGAAGTGACGACATCCAAGTATCCGTCACAGCCCACAATTACCCACATTATCTTGTGAGATGGAAGGACTAGAAATACAGAAAGAAAGTGGGATTGTTTCAAATGGAAATAACACAAAGGGACGAGAGGATTGGAAAGGACAAGGATACATTATATCTTTCTCAATCACTTATATCGTTTTTCATTGTTTTTTCCCAAATCAGATTGTGGACGCTTAGGTATTACAGAAAGGGGGTCTTTCACCTTCAAGGAGATGCATATGTTTAGAGTAAATAAATAAACACTCTGACTTTCCTCTCCAAGATGACTTTTTAGCCGTCCTGAGTAACATTGTGAAGGTAAAAGCTGATTGGTTTTGAAGTATCGCAATCCAAGGCATACATTATCATACTCTAACCCGATCTACATATTCATAGCCAGGATGAGTGGCAGCACCGAGACCGAGACCTTCCTGTGGATTTATTGCTCATGACGTAAAGATTATGAGAAGCTGATTACAAGCCCAAAGATCTATGGCATCCCGCGACTTACGCGCCCAAACCTGTAATATTGCACTTACGCCTTGTGCAAGTGTCGCTGCCAAAGCGAACAGATGCTGAAGAGCCTCCGCCAAGGGAGCAAGCTCAGTGCTTGTTAATTACTGGGACGAGCAGGTAGGCTGATGATGACTCCAGACCTGGGGTGAGGGTATTCAGCGGTGCGGCAAAGGAACCGCCAAGGACATGGTCGGTTTGAATGTGTGCCACAGGGAACAGCTGGCTGTTGGGTTAAACAGTTCAGTGAGGGATTGATTCTAGGCTGAGGAATTTAGATAGCAACACATTAAATAGGTAGAGAATCTATTAACTCTGCATTTGAGTGTTCATGGTTCTTTGAATGGTAAACGCTGCAACAGTTTTACCTGGTAACACTATATCTCTCCATACATATAGGGTTCTTCTGGAGCAAATCAGGAAATGCATTGGCTGTCTGAAGTTTATGATATACATTTCTCCCTTACACCCACCCTTGGTAAACCTGCTGAATGCACATTGTTCTAAGTAGCAATAACATGCAGAATGTTTATTGATACTGTAAATTACTTCTTGTGACAGTACATGTAGCTTGTCCTCAATGTGTATTGTTTGTGTTAATTGCACACATTCAATGTCTTGCCCTCTTGTAACAGTTGTCTCTCTTTTTCACTATCCCACCCACTCGCCATTGCATGAGTCTTAAACACTGAGAGCCTCATTGCTGAAGAAATAACACCTGCGTTAAGTTACTTCCGCACTGTAATATCTATTGGCAATTATGCACTTCCGTAAGCAGTAAGGAGCTACCGCCAATGGTAAAAATACAGCACCAAAGACATGATGACCTGCTTTTTTAGCAGCTGTATACATAATGGCAGAGATTCAAATGTAGCACCCCCATTTAAAATACCTTGTCCATTGCATTTATATTGCGGGGTCGATGGATGGCCCATCTACCAAAAACTATTGACCCACCATTTTCTCATTGTCTAGTTACAACATAACACATGATTCCCATTGCAGCAGCTGGTCACAGGAGTCGCCATTTTAATGATCATCTTAGAGATGATCTTGTTTTGGGGGGCACGTTTTACCATTTTCCTGTTGTATTTTGTTGTGCAAAGGGCACTATCGCAATAATATGTTTCTTGCAGAGCACATCCATCGCTGTGTTGTGGCAAGGTGGTGCTATAACACAGCAGTCGAAGAACTAAAATGCAAGCGTGGGCTTTTGATAGTTTCTCAAGGTTGGATGATCAGACCTCGATCTAATTGCTGGGTCAGGTGGCGCAGGTATTTCGTTTCTTAGCAGGGAGGACTGAGAAGGCATGCCCATAAAATGGCTTGGAGCATCGCAACCAGAGTGGTGGGAAAGACCCTCATTATGAGTTGGCCGGTCTGCAAATAAAGTGCAACCTCTACCTGCACCTTTGCAGACCAGCCAACTCCAAGTCTGCCAGTAGAGGCTCTGATCTACCGGCAGGCTGGGCCCGCTGGTAGACCAGGCCCTTACCGGCAGCTAAATGCCTGAAATAACCGGCACCAGTACCAACGGTGCTAGTCATTCAGGCAACCCCATCCCATGGGTACTACGGGACTCCAGGTAATCGGGAGTTAATGGTGTCCCCGCCACCTGTAATATCCCGGTAATACCAGAATATTGGGCAGCAGAGTCTGAACAGTAATTTCTCAGTATTCTGCTGGAATTATCAGCAGGATACCAGGGAACGCATAATGAGCCCACTATAGAGCAGGCCCAAAAGCTAATTAATGTCTTTAATGATTAAGCAATTTTACTCCGGTGACAGCACAATTCAATCATGTATAGATGTGACACCCAGTCCAGATGTGATTTGCATCTTGCATTCACAAATGGTAACTCAATGCCCTCTACTGATTATAGGCATCATTACGAGTGTGGTGGTCCGGAAACAATGGTGCCGGTAAGCTTACAAGTCTACCTGCCGGGACTGCCCTGGCAGGCAGGTCTGACCCTGCCGGGCGCAACACCCCTGGTAGGCAAAGTTGTCAGGGAAGCACCGGCACTGTTAGCAATGGTGCCAGTGCTTCCGAGTTCCCATTCCACATGGGACTTCAAAGGAATGGGGACTTACCGAATCCCCCGCCTGACTTCCACCCTTCCAAGACTTGTAATGTCCTGGTGGCACTGGGAAGTCAGGCAGCAGATTCAGTGTTTTTAGGTCACTGCCAACCCACCGGTAGCACTGGTGAGTTACTGTCAACCTCTTAATTAGACCCTATGTGTCTTACTTATTGATCCTATGCTTTTGGAAGTGTGTTGGGCACTTCATAAACTATGTGATAGTGATATCTTGTAGATAACACACAACTCTTTTGAGGTCTGGCACGGACGTGCTGCCAATGTGGGGTATGGTGATGGGAACTTCGTGTTATCTTCAGAGTTATGATGAAATTGCTTGATTTTGGAGACTATCCAAGCCGACTGGTGAATCTTATTTATCAGAATTGGTGAATCCCTTTGTAGCAATCGCTACTGCATTATTGATCGAGTTAAAACATGTGCTTATTGATACAATATATCTCCTTAAGAACATAATGTTGTCATTGATTTTGTAGACTGACACCACCACTTGGCCACCTTAACCCTATCAATGCAAGACAGTTGGAGGCCACCAGGATCAATATCATTATTATTATTATTATTGGTCATTTACATCATGCGTACTAGGCACACAACTGGGGATCGAATCCATGTTGCATGGCATGTCTTCTTACCAAGGCGAGTGTGCTTCCCAGAGCTATCCTCCAGGCCAATATGGCTTACTTGATACTTTCTGTGTTATCTAGATTGTTTGCAAATGCTCTCCACCTGCATTGGACATCTTGAGAGATCTGATTCTGTGAATTGATTCAATAGAATAGCTAAAGTGCATATAGTAGATAAAACAGGAAATATAATCATTTTACCTTGAATAGTATATAACAGCATTTTGTCCATTTAATTGATGAGCTGTCTCACTGCATACCACCTCTGGCATCACACTCACAGTGCGGTAATTTTTGATATTACCAGTTTTGACCACAAGAGCAAACACAGCTAGATGAACCCACATTTTACTAATTAGCAACAACATTGTGTCATGTGATGCAGTCCTAAACATGTTCCCTCACCCTGTGCCATCTGAGATGCAGTGCCTTCTTTCCAGCTTTCATCACCATGTGACCGCCATAATTCTCCAGGTATCATCCATGTCCAGATTACAAGCTGTGGGAAACCAAAGGGTGTCTCACCCGCTAGTCCTCGGGGAATTGTCATCGAGCAGGCCAGGACAAGGGCATCACTTTAGGATCCTGTTCCTGGGGGAGAACCGGTGCAGCAGGGTCACCTGGGTGAGGGATCTTTGGGGAGTTGGGGTGAGGCAGCCCATGGTGAGATGCAATTTTCCCCTACTCGGTTTATCCAACCTGTCCTATATTTTAGGATGCTGCAAGGTCCCAACCCGCCCCACTTTGTACACAAACACTGGGCCGAGGAAACAGGTGACTGCAAGTAACAACGTCAACTTTCATTCATCAGACTGGACATGTCCCGCTAATCGGGTAAGGCAAAGACAGGCACTTGAAAGTGCATACACCTGATACCAATTGGCTCTCCTCACACAAATGAAAGGCAGAACCCAGAGGCACACTCTGAGCAAGGCGGAACACGAGTATGTGCAGGGCTTCCAGGATGAAGGCTAACCTACTGGAGCAGAGCGACAGACCAAGCGACGAGAGCAGTGGTTCGAAAACCCCAAGAGTTCCCTACTGGAGGTCATTGCCTCTGACAGGACGCACAAGACACGTGGAGAAGGGCAGATCCCACAAGGGAAGACTGCATTGTGTTTCAAGGACGCCTGTGACCCTCTCAAGTGAACAGCAGAGTTGAGGAGGCAAGGCCAAGCTTGTGGTACTAACCTTGACTCGTGAATTGGGAATTGCAAAACCAAGAAGAGACACACACAGCCGGTGAGTTGGCAAGCAACCTGAAAGACCGGTGTGTGTTCAAGTTTGAAGTAGCAACATTTTATCGCAAATGAAGGCTGCACGCGTGTGAATGAGATGCGAGGAAAGGCAGACCTGTGAATGAACTTTGAAGTAAAAGACAGCTGCGAAATCAGCGATAATAAGTAACGGAGTGGTCCGGCAAAAGGAAGTAGCCCACTCAAAATTCTCAATGAAATGTAAATAGTTTAAAGCAATAAAGCAAATGAACAGCAAAAGTGAAATAAAGAAGTTTAACTCCTAGAGAAGGGGAGAGTGAAGGTTGAACTGTAAACCTTGAGTCGAAGTGGTCCGAGCCCAACAGAGGGAGACCCAAAGTGAAATAAGCTTGGGGAAGGGAGCCCCCTAGCAAGTTTGTGTTGAACTTTATCGTGAGAGGTCTGAGCCCGACAGAGAGGGACATACGAGAACTATATGCTGAGAGGTCTGAGTCCGACAGAAGGGGACCTACGAGAACTGTGTGGTGAAAGGCCTGAGCCCGACAGAGGGGGACCTATGTGAACTTTTTGTCTGAAACATTATTTTGGAAGTCAAGAAAAGAGACTTTAACGTGGAAGGCCAGACGAGCCTCGATCCACACTTTGGAATTGTTTATTGTGTTGGAAACCAAGCCAGAGTGTGTCATCCTGCCTACAGGGACATCCTTACTCTGTGATGTCTAACTTGGGGAGGCGAGCCGTTCCACCACATTTATTCATTTGAACACTGACTTTTCCCTTTGCATACATTTCTCCTTTTTACACTTTTTTTGTACAAGAGATAGGGCAGGCATTATGTTTTGTTAGCATAGGCCATTTTGACAGACTCCAATTGGACTGTGTTATTTATTATTTGATGGTCAAGACCAGCCCCATCTTAGTTATTCTCCAACCCCAGCAATTTCAGTAAAGGTTTTACAAATCGTACCCATTGTGTCAGTGTCATACTTATGATACCATGCCTCCCCTACAAAGCCCACTATTAGGCTCCTTTGCCCCCAAATTACAAGACTTCAGATTAAAAAAGCACATGGTTGATGTCCAATGAAAGAAGAACCAGTCAATGTAACCACAGTATATGGCATTAAAGAGACCATAAGGCAATGTAAAAGAAATATAACGGCTGAAAAAATAAGAGCATTATGAAAACAACAAAATGCAGACTCCTTTAGAGACATTCAACAGTTTCATCTGGGTGTAGCCTCCACTAACTTTGAAGTTAACCATCTGTAACCCTATCAGCCCCAAACCCTGTGTCTTTAGGACTTAACACATTTCTTTACCCAAAGAGATAATATAAGGTCAGGTGTCTCTGGGGCTCCTAAGCTAGTAGCCCTACCGAATGTGGCACAACCACACAGTTCACTGTCTTTCATTTGTAACAAGCGGCCATGGAGTGTAAACAACTTTTCTGTTGGCCTTCATTAAACCTGTAGGGTCTCTGCTAACCTTGCCCCTGCTTGCAATGAGCATCGATGAGCAAAGAAGGAAGGGAGTCTGAAATGCACCTTTGGGTGCCCAAGCAACTCTTATATCCTATGCCTTGATCATCAAGGCCCACACTCAGAGGTTAAGCCACCCAACCCTCAATTAAATATCATAAGAGGAAGGGCAGGTCTTTGAGTGTCTCTGAGATGGCTTTCTAGTCTTCGCATGAAAAACCCTCAGTGGACCCGTTGGTCTTGTCTAATTAGCGACCAGTGTAAATCACTCAGATAGTAAAATTGCTAAGAAGAAAGGCTGGATCTGCTGACACAAGCATTTTTTCTAATCATTGTGTTGGCTCCTCCATCAGGCGTCTCTGTTTTCTCAGATGTTTTTTCTCACATGCTTTTTTCCATCGACTTTGACAGTCTTCCTTGTCCTTCCACTCCATTGCTCCTCTCGGTGCCTCTTATTGGAAATAGAAAAATGCTCTCCTCTTCTTTTGGGTGCCGGCACTCCCTTATCATTTGTCACGGTAGCCATTTTTTCCTTCAGTGTTGTTAACCATGTTTACTCTTCTATCAAGTTTTTCAAAATGAAAACAAAGGACTTCTTTGCATTGTTTGACCCTATTGGCTCTGCCAGGGGAGACGTTGCTAGCTGGCACAGCCTGCTGACCCTGGTAGTATCACCTAATTGTACAATAATTTGTAGCCCTGGTGTGATTGCTGAAGCCATGGAGAAGGCAGTGGGGCCTGGCCTATAGGGAACTCAGGAGATGTCCTGGTAGGCGGTGTCCAGTCAACTCGTCGAAAAAAAACTGGTCGACTGCAATTTGGTCGACGCAATTTGGTCGAAAACCATTTCGTCGAAATTTTTTTTTTATTTATATATTTATTTTTGGGTTTTCGTTTTGTTAAAAAAATGGGTTTTTAGAGAAAAAAAGGGGGTTGGGGGGGGGACCCCCCCAAAAAAAAAAAAAAAAAGGGTTAAAATAGAAAAAAAAAAAAATTCGACGAAATGGTTTTCGACCAATTTGATTCGACCATTTGTCTGGTCGACCAATTTTTTTCGACGAATTCACTGGCAACCCTGGTAGGCCTCTGCACTATGGGCCTCTTTTGGTTCCATGTAATAATGTCGCCACAAAAATCTCGCCATGCAAAAATATCGCCAAAAAATTGGCGTTTTTTGTGGCGACATTATTGCATGGAACATGAGGGGGGAGACCCCCGCAACCCCCAAACTTATATTTTTCTTTTTTAAATTTTTTTGGTCACCCATATAATATCGCCGCAACCTTTCCCGGCGATATTATTTACGGCGATCATATATATGGGGATAATATTACCTGATACCCCTCTTTTGTGTGGTAACCTATTTTATTTCCATAGGAAAAGGGTTAGGCTTGCTGATAATGTGTCATATTGGACTATTTTGAAAATGATTTCCAGAGCCTCTTTGGTCCCCTGTCAAACCCTGGGAGAAGGACATGGCACCTTTGCTTCAGGTTATCTTGGGTACTTTCCACTGGCCCCTTGACTGCCTGCCCATGCTTGCTTATTTGCCACAGGCATAGAACAGAGACCCCACTTGTGGCCGAGGAAATCATGTTGTTTATATCCTGTAAATTCCAGCTTGACCTATTCCCAGAATTCGATCTGGTTGATTGCAGGTCCATCCTGGACAGAGTGTACTTTTAGACCCATTTGCCTTCGTTCACTGGTCAATGTATAGGTCTATGTTGTCCAAAACACTTTAGAAGATTAAACTAGGACCCCATTGAGCAGAAAAGACCTGTTTCACATGTGGAGATTTAAGGAAACCCAATTTCACCCTAATCTTACTTAACATTTAAATTTCCACCTCTAATTTTCAAACAGATGCATTTACAAGGAAAACATGTATATTTGCTTTCTAGTCGATTGCCAGAGCTGTGCTGAGGACACATCTCTAATCCCGAGTCACCCACGAATGCAGGATTGACCTACCACTATTGCAAAGCCTGAAGGACAAGGTGGTGATTTTGTGCAATATAAAATCCTGGCAACCCAACAATGCATCTGACATCAACTGTATGTCAGGAAAGGGAAATCGACCTGTTGGCCTCAGAGGGACTCAGACACCTTTTCTGCTGTTGAATCCTTTCAAGTCTAGTGTAACTTGAAGACCATGGGCCTTCTCTCATCTGACTGTCCTGCCAAACACTTAGATCTTCCAATTAAGGAATTTCTGGTTGTTCCAAATTACAGTTTACATTATATTGGGTCCACATTCAGGAAGAATTGCAATGGATTACGTTAGGAGATGCTCTGAGCATCTCGGATTTGCTCCTGCTACTTTATACTTTATTCACAAAGCCTATAGCTGGATCCAACCAGGAGTTGCCTGCATCCTCTTTGAGAAGCTGACATTCAAATGTGATTCACAAAGACTCGCGGAAGGGCATCTCAGAGATGCAGCAGGCAACTCTAGATTAACTCTAGTTTTAGGGTTTGTGAATCGGGAGTGCAGTAGCAAATCTGAGATGCAGGGCGTCTCTTGATTTGCCCCAGTGCAAAATCTTGTGAATTGAATCCATCGAGCAGAGCTCCCACCAAGGCCGAAAGCATGACTGTTTGAACCCTGGCCCCATATAGCATGCATCAGTTTAGCTTACAGTCTGCGCGTGCAGTACATAGCACAATGCAAGTGTCCTTGTGCCATGAACTCAGTGCATTTCCATCACAACACAGTGCTTTTTCCCGCAATGGTGTATCAAAATCGATTGCTTTGCATGCACACCACTCCCTTTTGTGTGAGAGTTTGAAATGGGAAGGTTATCACAGCGAGAATCGTTTTCCGAACATTTGTGCGCCTGATTGTTCTTTTCTTTATTGAGATACAACAGCTTTCTGAAGCAGGTCGCTTTTGAAGAAAGGAGCTTTTCAGTTAGAGACAACCCTCCATTTATATCTATAATTTCTCTCCTCTGATGTCGGAGAATCGCTATCTCCTGGCGACCACTGCTTTGTTAGCGTCTGGATGCATTGTGATTCCACGCCTGGCATAATTGCACGATCATGCCTGCCTACAGAACCACGGCTGGTAAACAATAGACAACTCCAATCATATAAAAGCTCTCATTTTGTGTGAGCATGAGAAAGGTAAAAACAACATAAAATACCTGGTAATCTATACTGCTTCACTGAGTAAAAAAGCCAAATGCTGTTTTCTTGGCCATCGCAAAATAAGCTCAACGGCTAGAAACATCACCTCTCCCAATTTTTATAATGCTTTATGTCAGTGAACATCCTGTTTCCAATCCCTCCCAGGTACGGAAACTGAATCAGATGAAAAGACATAGGGCCTCATTACGAGTAGGGCGGTAAGGGATACCGGGCACCGGTAAGGAGACCGGTGCCTGTAATCCCTTACCGCCCTACTACGAGTTCCCTTAGCGGGTCCATCCTCTAACGCCTGGTTTGACCAGGCATTATGGAAGGGACCTGTTAAGGGAAATCAGAGCCAATAACGGTACCGCAAATTGCGGTACCGTTATTAGCTACTTCCCCATTCCCATTGAGCCCTATGGGGGCTCAAATGGGAATGGGGAATGGTTTTTTCAATGGGGACTTACCGGTCCCGCAAAGGTCGGAATACACCGGTAAGTCCCCATTGAACGTGACCGCTGCCGGTACCGTTATTGGAGGCAACTACCGGAATGATGCCCATAGATTGCTCAGCCACACAGTTGGGTCTAGCATTATGGCTTTCGTCTCCTGGTGCTTTCATCAACAATTTACCACCCAGGACCATGGGGTCTTGCGGATGGTGATCATGGCCTGCACAGAGTCTGGTTTTCAGTACTCCCATTGAATATACACATTCTAACCAATTTTGTCTCATTTTATCTTGTGATTGTTCATTATGCAACTTTGAATGTCCGACTTGAGCGAGCGGGTGTCATGCTGTGGCATAAGTGTGGCACGAAAAGACGGATCGGGTGAAACACGGGTTAGTCTACGAATCATTTAACTGATCTTAGTTGGCCCAGGATTTGTTTATGTTTATGTGACCTCTATTTCATGTGGTGAAACAAATACACCTCACATGAGAAAAGGTTAATCTACTAACCCTGTCTGTTATTTTCCATTGAGTCTGTACCTTGAGTCAAATGTGGTCCATCAATCAATTAATCAAGCCTCATTTTCAGCACAGAGCCATAAAAGCGTAACAATTCATAACATATTTCCATAGCACATCTTAAAATCTTGGTTACAAAATTAATATGCTGAACATCTTAAAATTTCTAATTTCATCTGATATAGTTTTAAAAACACCAGCTAACTATAAAACACTAAAATACAAGAACAATTATTTTTTGATACACAGACCTAAACACCTCGAGTAAAATTATACAGAGAAAATGTATGTTCACTCAAAATTAATAAAAAAAGATAAAAACTTTTTTGTATTCAGGATTTTTTTGATCATCTTCTAATCTATCAATAATGTGCTTCTGTCTCCTGGGTCTACGTTTCCAGCTTCTAAAGATGTAACGTGAAGTGGTAAATAGCACATGGAGGCAGGCATACAGTTTGCAGAAGCTTAATGCCTCACTTGTGTGGCGAAACCCTTCTGTTATAAAAATAGTGCGTAGATACAATCCTCAGAGCTTAAGAGACTTTTGACAAATCATGAGGAAATAAGTGACTGACCAGAATGTGGCCTCACAAAGCTGGCCTTCTCCAGTCTTATTAAGTCTGCATAATTTGGTAAGTGGCGCCAGGGGAAGTATTCACAGCCTAAACCTTAGGTACATTCCCCTTTCAAACGATGGACTAATCTGGCCTAGATAGCTTTCAAAACCTACTACTAATTTGTGTAAAAGGTACTCGGGGCCTGACTGTAATCTGCTCGCAGCTTCTACCAGGCAACTCCTGGATGTCACATGCATCATTTGTTTTATTCTGGCTGTATCTGGTCATTTACACTTAGAGGAGTGTCCCACAGTGTCTGTTCACCCACAGTCAATAGGGTGTCCTTTATATGTTTCACCCAATTAAGCTGCTTGCCCCCCTCCAGTGACATCAATTCAACAAAAGCATCCCCTTGCAACTCAAGGGCCGCTGTATGCCAAAGCTTTAGCCAATACATTATCAGTTTAAGTGAGATAGTGTGACACAATGGCATGACATCAAGCTCCATGTATACACATGCTGAGGGGGCACTCAAAGGAAGCATCAACATTTTTTTTAAATGTGTATTCTGTGACATCCAGTGACCTTCTGTTTCTGCAGCTCCAGAGTTCCTCCCCGTATGTTGATGCTGGTATGGACTGTTGTGTAAAATTAAAGCCGGGTAGACTGCACCACTCCCAAGCTTGTAGAAATAGGACTTTGCTGCACAGTTGTATTTGCTCAAATCTAAATTTGACTTCTCAATCTGTGCTGCCCATTCCCTGTTTTCCTGTTATCGAATACCTAGGTGGTCAAAACACCTCACTTTTCCATTGCGGAGCCCTCTATTTCCAATTATAGCGAACAGAATTTAGAGTGTTTTGGTCTGAATATCATCACCTTAGTCTTCTCTGTGTTTACTCCCAGCTCCGGTTCTTTACTTTTAGCTCAGAAGACACTTAGGGAGCTTCTCAGACCTTTGGCTGTGGTCGCCAGGATTATAGCATTATCAGCGTAATAGCGGGTTGAATACCTTTCCTTGCCCCACTTGGGGAAGTCCAAACAGCCCCCTGCTAATGCATCAATTGCCTCTTGGATGTATACACAGAATAAAAGCAGGACAATCAAACATCTTTGTCTGACTCTCTTTTCTACAGAGAAGGCTGATGTTAGATCCCCCCAAGGCCATAACTCACTTCCTCAGTGTTCCCAGAGTAAAGCTGTTGCGCTAGTGATATTAGTTGGCTGGGGCCTTTCTTTCATGCATGATTTCCCATAAATGTTTTCTAGAAACACTGTCAAACGCGGTTCTTAAATCTAGAAAGACAGCGTATAGTTAGACCTTTTGTAACTTTATATATTTCTGTATTAAAAGAAAGAGAATAAAACATTGGTCCACAGTCCCCTTATTCCTCTGGAAGCCTGCCTGTAATTTAGTAATTATATGATTACTGTCTACTAACGCGTGCAGTAAATTTAAAATAACTTTCCAAATATTTTTCCTGAACTTTCGAGCAAGGAGAATGGGCGATAACTCGTCAATGAGTACCGCCTCCCTTTTTGTATATTGGGACTAACAGAGCCCATTGCCAGTAACAAGGTACTTTTCCCGACCTAATTATGGCTTTAAAGTTTGTACCCAAAACGGGTGCGCAGATATGTGTTTAATCTTTATATAGACCACATGGGACAAAATCCAGGCCCGCTGCCTTGCCATTAATTTGTGATTTTATGGCTTGTTTAATGTCCATCACACTGATCTCTACTGAACCCATTAAGGGAGATTATATACGGAGGCTAGCCATCTTAGGAACACCAATCCCCTCTTGTGATACTTGTGATACTACAAATTGGATCTTGATAATCGCCCTGGTCCTTACCAGACACCAGCTTCCAGAAAAGAACATTTTCTCTCTCATGACTAGCTTATGCAACTTGCTCCACTGATTGGCAGCAAATGCCTTCTTTTTCTTTGACACCAAATATTTATATTCCAATCTAAAGCATATGATTTGGGGCTTATTCACCTTTAACATTTTCATCAATCCTCTTTTTTACTTGATGACATCTGGCATCATACCAGTCGCTTTTAATGATTGCTCTCTTTTTTATAAATTGGTTCAGTCGGGTGAAAAAAGGTTCCATTTTGTCTTTTAGAACCTCAAATTCAGTCAGACATTCAATATCGACTTGTGATTCATTACAGATGATCGCTTGTTTTCAAGTCTGTTGATATTAACTTCACCCATCTAACGTCGTTCTGGGCATGTCCTGAGACAGTGATTTCCTGTGCCCTAGACTTAACGCTGGCACCTCCCCATCTTGGGCTATTCAACGGCACCTTTAGGCTGAGAGGACTATGATCACTACCTGATCTGCTGCTGATTTTACATTTTAACACCTTGCCAGAGTCTTTCCCTGAGATTCATATATAGTAAATTATTGACTGACCATTATAGCCCTTAAATGTGTATTTGGCAGATTGATCTTTAATAAATCTGCCATTACCGGCGCTAAGGTTCAGAACAAATAAAAGCCTAGCTCTCTCCAATGCGCTGCGATGGACTCTATTTGGGGGGATGCCTTTGCAGTTGGAATATCCCATGCCAAGTCCTGATCTTCCCAGATCCCCTCTAGCTGTTTTATAGGTTGGATTAAAGCAATTCCACAGTAAGGCTCACAATGCACGATATTGGCCATAAAACTAGACTACACACTGCACTTTAATGTTTCGATTGGCCCTGCCAGTTTTTCATTTGCAGCATTGCCTCAGCCTGCATTTTACACAGCGTGGACTCTGACAAAGTTCCCCTTCTTGCACAATGCAACCTCATTATCTGATTACGACTAGTCAAAAAGATAAGATAGGCAGGGGTCTGTAAAACTGCAGCCCTGCAGATGTCTTGGACTACACCCAATTGATCCTTCACCATTGGCTATGCTGGAAAGGGATGATGGGATTTGTAGTACAACACATCAAGAAAGTCAAAGGCTGAAGATCTCTGGAATAGGACGAGAAATGACTCTCTTAGTGAGCAATACAAACTAGTCCTCATTCATCATTGGTTTCTGGTACTCAACTTTGGCATGTTTACGTGCTGTGCCACCTAGAATATCAAAGAAATGCTGGTGATTGTGCAGGGCTGATGCATCACTAGTGCATATTTTGTGGGATCGCCCCTAAGGAGATACCTTTCTGGTGGGACATCCTAAATACACCTCTAGCCATTTTATGAAAACGGCTTCCATGGGATCCAGATATTATGCTCTAGGCCTTCTGTTAGACAGAGATCTTTCATGTCCAATGTGACCAAGTGCTCGGCAATTATTTGGCATCTAGCCCCTAACGATATTGGGCTTGATTGGCTACTGGCTGGCTGCTTACTTGCTAGCATTTTTTGTTGGTGCTCTCATCAGATTGTGTATGTGTGTGTGTGTGTGTTTGTTTTGACCTATGGCACAGTGAGTTCCTATTGCATTGGAACACATGCTAGATTTGTTTATGAATTGTTTTCTGATAATTTACATCTAAGAACTCCTTGATGTTTGATGCTTTGTATTTGATTTACTTATTTTATTTTGATTTGTTGTGTGCCATATGCAATGATAAGCCATTTCAGAGTGCCAGATCTTAGTCCATTAAAATATTGGGGAACAAAGAAGGTCTCTACCATGGGACTTTCTTCTGGCCATGGTATTGACACATACGCAGCAATATTTGGTACAAAACATGTCAACATCAGGGTAAGAGATCCTTGGGCAATAATGGCATACCTCTAGCCGATTACTTCTTCATCAGTCACCGAAGCCATGCCTATATATTTTTTTAAAAGTCACACAAATCAGGCACTGTAAAATGATAACCACCACTAATCTCTAATCTCTAATGTGGCAAAACATAGATCAATTAACAAGGAAAGCAACTGTTATGTATTATTTGATTAAATGTAATGCTCTCCATTAAACAATGTCATCTCAGATGTGTATCTTACACTGAGCTATTTAAGTTATGGGAGAACCATACTATGTTCTATATTTCATTGGATGTGAGATAATGTAATTTAAAGATGCTTTTGCGTGTTGTTTCTTGTCATCTGAAAAATACTGAATGAATTTCAGGATCAGGGTATTCATGGTCTTATTTTTCTGAACTAATGTGCAAGGCCATCTTGGTAATAGATTAACATATGTCAGGTTGTCATTAGTTATAACTTCAAAAGAAGAATAAGCTTACTTAGGCCTCATCAAGAATGTATTTGTTTCATTGAAACAATTGAAATGATCCTTCTGTTTGCCAGAATATCTGTCCCAGTAGATGGATTCAGCTGATGAAAATCCATCAAAGACACACATGCATATGCAGTTTAACTTGTAGAGTACAATCTGCACCAATTGTTTCATTTAAAAGTGAACATGTGAAATACAGTTTTAGCTGTGACTTCAGAACCGTTTGTCCGATTTGAAAAAATAAGTATGTCTGGAATCAGCAGACCAGTACAAACGAAATGCATATAAACAGGATATTAAAATGCATGAATTATGCATAGGTTCACACTGTTATGCAAGCAGTAAGAAAAACATAATAGGTAACTCTGGATGCAGAACATGCTTGAAAATCTGAATATTTATGTTTCATCAATATCAGGTGTCCATATTAGGAATGAGTTGAAAAATAAATATTCCAGTTACATTTTTATCTTTCTTACAAAGGAGGGTCCAGTTAATAGTTAGCACATCCCCTTCTGACATATCAAAGTACATTGGGCCAATAGAAGCCAGAAGGATGGCTCTGGGCCTGTGAGTAAGTTAAGGAGATCTATCAAGGGCTCTGTCTAATTCAAAAATGTGGTGGCAAATGATGCTGCATGGGTGGAAGGTGCAAGATCTTTTAACTGAAACACATAGGAAGAGAAGAGAGTTTGGGAAAGCAGAAATTAAAGCAAGCCTGTTTGACAGCAGAGGGTCTGCTTGTGACTCTAAGAGGAAGTAGTTGATGGAAAAAGTGATTAAGAGGGCCTTTACCAGATGATACTGAATGCTATGACCTTTACCAAGACAGAGCCACATTACATAATAGGGTTGTGGGAGCAGGTTGACAGCCCGGAAGAGTGTACCTGTCAGTGCTATTTGAGGCCGGTTGACGTCCTTACATGTCCTCGGGCTTTGAAAGACAAACCAAAGGTGAGTACAATGAGCCAGGTTATTTAGATAAATATCCCAAGAATTAATTACATTCCTGAGAGCAATTACATGTATTTTGGGGGAATATAGTGCAAGGCGTATGTGCTTTGTGATTGATATTTGAAATTGAAACCCTACGTAACTTCATCACAATAAGGCTTTTCTTCAACAATTTGAGTTCTCTAGAAGGCTAAGGCAGTCCAAACTGAAATGTGGAATGATAAGCCTGTGTGACCGTTGTCTCCCATCGTGAATAAAGTACTAAAATCTATTCCTTAATGAACACATTGAGGTTGGGTGAACCTGATTTTTTGAGAACAGTGAGAGGGTTAGGCATTACTTATCCCGCCGTCCATAAAGAAACAGAATTCCTGAACCCAAGCTTAAAAAAAATTAAAAATTGTAACCATTGCAACACCAGACAATTTTGTATATATGCCAAAGCTAGGAACCAATAGTTTTTCACAGATAACACCCAACATGTATTAGCCCAAGAATCAGAGAACTGTGACAGCTTACCTGAACTCTATAAGGTGAGCAGAATAGAGGGAGCCTTACCTTGTTGCTGAGACAGGCCAAAATAGTGATGATTCATAAGGAGGCAGAAGCAACAGATAGATGTGAGTCATACAGAACTAGATCACATTTTCATACAATTAATATAAATAGCCAGCCCAAGTATTGGTGAATTGACTAGGAGAGGTGAACCCATTGCTGGATCATCAGGAATGGAGCATGTTCATATCCGTAGATTCACCCAAATGAATCTAAAGCAATGTTGGAATGTAATAGCATTTTCAAACATGTGTCAAGCTCCAGCGCAGATTTTGTTATCGCTGGACATTAATCAAAGCTTTTTTAAACTGTGGAATAGTCCTTTCTTTGGGCTAATTTAACTA
Organism: Ambystoma mexicanum; assembly: GCF_040938575.1. Classification (NCBI taxonomy): domain Eukaryota; kingdom Metazoa; phylum Chordata; class Amphibia; order Caudata; family Ambystomatidae; genus Ambystoma; species Ambystoma mexicanum. The sequence goes on along the minus strand of NC_090934.1, from coordinate 303,905,920 downwards.
AGAAAGGGTTTGTGCAAACATATCTGGGATGGTCAAAACTTCTGTACATGAACCAGATGGCAATGGTACGAGTTTATGGCCATATTTGTAAAATCGTTCCATTGTCCACAGGCACTCGGCAGGGATGCCCTTTATCTCATTTGTTTGTCTGTTGATTTTTGTCATGATTTATTTCTCAAAATGTTTTACTCAATTTCATTTTATAGAGAGTGGGAGAGGCTCATCTCCCCCTAGCATTGACCCACATGTCCCCCTACAAATATTGTCTAACCCCCAATTTTCCATCTTCATTATTTACAGGCAAAACAATTTGAGGAAAATAAAAATGTAAAAAATAAATTGATCAATAGACCAACTTGACTGTAGAGCCATTGGTGATGTGGTTGAGAAGAGCATCTATTTTGAGAGGCATGGTCTGGCTGTAGGGGATGAAGGACAGTGCTTTCCTGTATGTGGACGATTTCATCATGTTTATCAGTCAACCTGAGGTGTTAATTCCTAGGTTTATGGGCATCATTAAGGAATATGATGATCATAGTGGGCTGGATATTAATTGGGATACATCTTTTCACTATGCTTTAATTGCAGGAGGTGACCCCATTGTGGGATACTATCAGAATATGTTTGAATCACTCTCCTGATATTTGGGGATTCACGTTGCCACATCTGAAGGGGAATTCTGGAAGTTAAATTTACAACCTCTAATAGATGCAATTCTGCAGTATATAAAGTGTTGTCAGGCTCTACCACTCACATTGGTGAGAAGGGTGGTGGTGTTGTCACGATTTTATTACACAGCACACTCCAGCCAGGGACTTTTTCCCTGACAATGAATGTGGCATACAATAAAGCACATTTTATTTTTAGTAATCCACAGATTCTTTTTTGAGGAGGCCTCCAACTTGTCTGGCACCCAACCTCCACAAACACCCCGTGTCACAATGGACTAGGAACCAGGCCGGTGTGTATCAATACAATATTTATAATTTATTATTTAATGAAAATGGAAAATAGTCAACAAACAGCAGCCACCACAATTGAGGCAACACAAATGCAATATCCTGTCTAGAGCAACCAAGTGGAAATGGGCTGTTACACTCACTTTTGTTATAATGACAAACAGGAAAATACCATCAGGTTGAAATGGACCATTACCCTCGCTTTTGTTTAATGAAAAAAAAAAATGGGAAAATACCATCAGGTTGAACGTGATAGCGCCACTGTTTTAGCACTTCCACCAAACATGAATTAAATCTGATTCCTTTGAATGGAATGCAGTGGCGAGGAGTAGGAATAGAGAGAGAAAATAGAATTTGGGGTAAAGCTCACCACCCCCAGATGGGAAGCGAGCAAAGAAAGTGAAAACCCGTTTTTGGAGCAAAATGGCAGAATGGGATTTTGATTCTTACTCACAACTGCTAGGGGACAGCATAGAAGGAAGTTTGGTTTTGCTTATAATTAGGAGATAGGGAAAGTTTAGGGAATACTAATCAGCACACCAGGGTGAAAATAGAAATGAAATGGGAAAAATCAGTTTTGGGAGAAAGGAAATACAAAGGGAAAATACAGTGGCAAATGGAAATTCGTTTACACTGGGTTTACAATGACAGGCAGCTCAGGGAATTGGTTTAGCTCACATTAGGAAAATCGGTTTTCAATGACAAGGACAGAGGCACATACAGGTAGACTTCTAGGCAAAAGGGATTGCTCACAATGGAACTACGGTTTGGGTTTTAATAAGACAGATGCAAATGGGAGTTTGTTTAGTAAGGCACACAATACAAGAACAAATTCAGTTTTCAGTTACAAGGAGACTAATTCTTATGAGGCAACACCTTATTGACTATAATAATTAAATACAACACCAGGGACAAGATGGTTGGTTTCAAATGGCAATGATATTGCACTGTGAATTTCAAATAGGGAAATTAATTGATTTACGTAAGAAAAATACTAAGGATTTACACAGACAACTGAGAGGTCTTTTTAAAGGAGATATGCTAAGATACACAGGCTAATAATAGATTCTTCTATGGGAAGGTGACTGAACTACACTGGCAAATGTGGGGTTTTCATTGGGGGTTTCAATGAGGTTTTCAATTGGGGTTTCAATGGGGGAAATATTGGATGCAACGCTAGTGAAATGAAGGGCTTATGCAATTTAGGGCTGGGGTATATGCTGCTTACAAAGCAAACCTTGGTTTAGGATTCAGGACTGCCAGCTGGATCTCAGGACACTCTGGACAGCTAGGGCAAGGGGTCTGGTCACTGCACTCTCAAAGATGGTAAGGTTCAGCTGCCTTCTCTCCGTTCTCCTTCTCCTGTCTCCCTGGATTGTTTACTGTCTCCCTGTCTACCTAGTGCAGCCCCACTTAAATAGCACAAATGACATCACTAACTTTAGATTATAGGGGGAGTTCCCTGTAATTATCCCTGCCACCAGGATTGGACAGTTTCTCTATGTCTCTCTGCCCCCAGTCATGATTGGTTCAAGGGAAGAGAGCACCATCTGTCTTTTTGCATTTATACCAATTCTTTGTCCTCATGACCACTTTTTGGCAAAACCCAGTTATGTCTCATAACGTCATACTTATACTAGCCCCGGCCATATGAAAAAGGTATGCGGTTTCAGTTGCTCATCGGGAATTAGGTAAGCCAATCGCCAACCCCGTACAAGGTAGCATGGACCTTTGGCACATTTTTGTCATTTTCATAAAATGTATAACAGTAATGACTCTGCAAATGATCCAGCATGTTCCTAATTTCATCTTCCATCTTTACATCAACTGTCATATTTGTCACCTATTCAGATCAGCCAGTAACTAGTCTTAACTGACCATTTCAGTCCCCAAAGTCCTAGGGAAATGCAATTAGTCTCATTAAAACTGCCTGGAAATTACATGAAAATATAGCATGAAACGAAATGGATTCTTATTTTGATTGCTGCGAAAATGCCTAAAAGGAAATCAGTATTTTAATGTACCTTGGGAGTGTCTTGTTCCACCTGGGGGAGGGCCATTTCATCCCCCCACAGCCATCTGTCTCCCTGGGCTCAGCCTGTAACTAGAGTTTTTTACAAGTCTCTTTGAAGTGGAGTGGGTTCTTTTGAGGGGATGAAACAAGGAGCTCACACCTCCTGGTCAAGCTCTAGCTACACTTTGCCACCTTTGAAATATTTGGGCTCCTGCCTTCATGTCAGCAGAGCAGGGAATTATGACGCCTTCTCCAGCATCACATTTTATTGCAGGATTGCAGGATGGCCCAGGATATGTGTGATATCCAGTGGGAGTGGGGCTTTGTCATCATGAGTTCCGGCCTTCATGCTGGGACCGGTTTTTCATATAGTAAGGGCCTATTCAAAGGTGACTGGAGTTTTGTGGGTTGGAACATAATCTGCATTCACTTTGATCAATCCCCACGTGATATTTCCCTGATATTTTCTGCATGAGCAATGCTATCTTTTCACTATGGCTTTTAAAGCCATTTTCTTTTCACACATGTCCAGGCTTTTTGCTTTTAATATTTAAATCCTGTCTTGCAGGTCACAGTATTCTAAGTCCTCCTTCTTGGCTGAATTCACATTTGCTGTAAGTCCATTGATAATGATGGGTAGGGCCCCTTTTCCCATGGTTCTTTAATTTGACATGAACACAAAGAAAAAGCTAAGCTGTTTTCCATGTGCAGTGTTTAAAGGGCTGCTGTTCATGTGAGAGGGAAAAAAACAGTTTTTCTTTGCAATGTTGAAATTCTTGCCACTCATGTGAAATAACAGTAAAGCAGGGCTGTTTTTGGTTGCAATGTAGAACTTCCTGTCATTCAGATGAAATAAAAGCAAAACAAGGCCGTTTTTGGTGGCAGTGTTTAAATGCTGCTGTTCAAGGGAGGGGCTTCTGTCTAGGGCCTTTAAATGCACCCCAAACATCCTCTCTGCTCTTCCATGACTTTTTGTTGGTGAAGTGAAGCGCAGAGTGGGGGTTTACTTCGGCGTAAATTTCCTTCATCAGGGAGTGGGCACTCCATTATCCCTTCCATCTTTCGTCCTTCCCTTCCAGGTCCCCGGGGTTTTGTCTCCAGACTGGAATTTAAAGATGTTAGTTCTCTAGTAGAAGATTAAAAAAAACAAGTTTCAGTAATTTTTCCAAACATTTTTCCTGGAAGATTTACAAAGAATTTACAATGACAACAACTTGCAATTTTCATATTACATTTTTTTTTATCATACAATTTTCTTTTATTTCTTTTTCATTTATACAATAACATCAAGTAAATAAATCCCTGATATATAGATATAGACATGCATCTCAGTATTCCCGTCTGCTTTTTCCCTCTTCCTTTTTCATTCTTCAGATGGTTCCCCTGCTCGACTTTCATCTGGCTCATCAATCAGTCACAAAGCATGTCTGGAGTGACAGCTTTTCAACTGATTGATGAGGACCCATTTTTCTTCTGAAAGTTCTCTTTTTGGGATGCGGGTCTTATCGGCGACAGGTGAGATTTTATCTACAATTTCAAAGGGCCCACGCCAGGAGGGGAGGAACTTCTGCTCCTTGGTCTGGTTCCTCTAAACATTGTACAAGTAGACCCTGTCTCCTACTTGATATTCTTCTTTAGTAGTCTTTAAATCGTAATGGGTATTCATCCCCTCTGCCGATTTTTCGAGATTCCGTTGAGCGTACGAAAAAGCATGCTGAAGATGTTTTCTCAGATCCTCAATACATTCATGTGTCATGGACGCGTTAATCAGTGTCTGCTCTTCTGTTCTGTAGAGCAGATGCTGGGGTAGCACCATTTTTCATCCAATCATTAGCTCAAATTGAAACATTTTGGTAGCAGAAGATGATGTAGACCTGATGGCCATCAGGACAAGTGGTAGTTGGATGTCCCAACTAGGCCCAGAGTCCACCACAAACATCTTAAGACTGCTCACAATTGTTTTCTTGTACCTCTCATCGCTCCCACTAGAGGCTTGGCGGTAGGCAATATGGAGTTTTCTCTTTACCCCCAGTATCTCCCACTTCTTTGTCATCACCCCGCTGGTGAAGTGACTTCCTTGGTCCGACTCAATCCTTTGGGGAAGGCTGAAATGCGAGAAGATGTGGTTGATCATCAGGGCAGCTGCTCTTTCTGCCTTGCAATTTGGGGCTGGGAGACATTCCACCCATTTGGTAAACAAGCAGGTTACTATTAACATGTACTTGTTTCATCTATAGGATAGAATCACTGGTCTGATGAAATCTACTTGTAAATCTGACCAAGGCAGTGTCATCCACTTTTTCTGGAGAGGAGCTCAGTGTGTGAGTGAATTTGGCTGAAATTGTGCACACACAAGACACCCCTTCAAATATTGGTCAAGGTCCTGACCCATGTGTGGCCATTATTGTCATGATCATTCGCATTTCCCATAGTACTATACCTGACTCCAACATGGCGGCTCTCGCTGACATGCCTGACTCCAACATGGTGGCTCTCACGGACCGCTGCAGTGTGTGCAGCAGTCTAGTCATCGCGCCCCAGAATGCTTTGCAATGTTTCCGGAACGAGACGCCGACATCTTATCAACCTGCAGATCCCGGACAAGGACGCGTTGCTACTCTCCAAGGAGCTGGCGAACGCTACGTGAGTCCGTGTTAGGGAATCCCTTACTCTCTCTGCTCAGGCTTGCCTTTTTGCTGATTTCAATCTGTTGTGACTTTGTTCTTTGGATCCTCACTGAACTTTGTTTTTGTTGACGTGTGTTGTTTTAGGACGTCTCGGTGCCTCTCAGTTTCAGTGTTTTACTGAGATTGTTTAAGCAACTCGCTTTGGGGGACTTTGTTTTCTGCATCCGCCTTCGACCGGTGTGGGTTCCTAGGGTTTCTTTTGGTAGGCATTTGTTTAGTTTGGAGCATTGAATGTTTATGGTTTCTCTTCATTGTGGATTCATAGTTTACATTTGTTATTATACAGACCCAACACCCTTTGCTCTTACTCCTTCTGGACATCTGTTATCTCTCAATATAGAGAGGGTCTCTGGGTAAGATTGTCTTCTCTCCTCCTTGAGTTTAGGTTGTTCCCAGTTACACCTCTTTGTATGTTTACGATCTCTGTTCTGTGCTCTGCCTTGTCCAGCGTACCCAGTCCTTTAGCTCATCCTTGGTCTTCGGTTATCCTCATTCCAAAACCGAGTAACCATCAGATCCTTTGGTAAGATTTCCGCTTCCAGAGTTGTCTTTCCCATTACAAGGCAAACTCAAAAGACTAATCACTCTGTTTCCCTATCTCTCTTTAGCCAGCCTGGCACTTCTGCTCTGGACCCAATCCTTTAAAGACACAACCAGTCATCACCACCCGGGATAGCATAATCTACATCCACGCTACTTCACAAGGAATCTACGTTCACTAGCAGCTCCGCAGGGTTTTATTCCCCTAGAGGGTTTCCCTGGGAACCCTCCTGTTCCCTGGCCTTTGTGCCGGTTCACCGGGTGTTTCTCGGGGGAAACTACAATTATCATCTGAAGACAGAAGCAGACATCAATCCTCTCCTGGGTATTCTTTTTCTACATCATCCTCAACAATCCTTGCGTCTACCCCCAGGTGAGAGTACTTTGTTTCTATGTTTTCCTTACACGCGGCATCTTTGAGTGTAAAACAGTGAAGTATTGTATTCAGTCCTAACAATTATGCGACCTCTCGCAAGATTAGTATGAAACCCCTGATGACAGGCTTCGGAATGAGGTAGCTACCACCCACTGGTCACATCCAGAGATGGATCTCCGTACCAAAAAACTGTCTTGGATTTGGAACATTTTGGGAAACTTCATCAACACCCAGAGATCCTCTTTCCCGATGTAATCGGTTTCAGTCAGAGGAACATTCATGGGGTCTTCAATGGGTTGATAACATTTCCCAATAATCAGATTCCCTTTGTGTGCTGTAATCAGATCAGCATCTGGGGTCTCCTTACTCAACTGGGCAGTCGAGAGTTCATTTTGGGCAAGTGTTTGGGACCTGGTGACAGCAGCAACCTGGATTTCCCCCAACAGGGACTCGATCTCCAAGAGCTCCCTATGGATGGCTCAGGCTTTGACTAACTGGTCAACCAGGTCTTTTCTGGTTTTGTCTGGTACCTTTATTCTGGAATGACCCTTGATCTTCTTCCAGTGGATGGCCATCTCAATAGAGATGACCAGAGCATCAATGGATTGTATTAGTTTGCCATGCTTGAGTGGTTTATTGTTTGCACACAGCATGTCCCTTGTTTTCCAATTCATCAGGTGCTCCACGAACCCGTTCCGGACATAATCTGAATCAGTGATTATGACCAGTTTGTGGAGTCTGTGTTGCACGGCGTTGAGGATGGCCTGATGAACCGCCATCAACTTCACCACCTGACTACTTCGGGGACCGATCTGGTACCGGCGGAGGACTCCAGGGCATCATTCACCCAGGCATTCTCAACGCAAGCCACCAGTTCCATTTCCGCATTGTTATCAACATGGTAGGAGCACCCATCCACATAAACTGTGGGCATTCCTGACACATGTATTGTTCATAGACTTTGTGCGGGGAATTCAGGTACACCTCCATGTTGTTTGGTGTTTTGAGACTTTCATCCTCGAGAAAGTTTTCTCGAGCACAATCATCAAGTCAGCCACACCTTGTGCGAGGGGACTCTTCTTGTTTTGGCCATATCTGACCTCCACGGGAAAGCCTTGCATGGACAGAATCCAGGAAGTAATTCTGGAATTACTCACATTCCCTACTCGGATTTTGTCACTTTGGAGGTATTGAAAAGGCTGGTGAGGAGTCTCAATGATGATGTGCTCCCCCTGGATGAACGGGAAGAGTGCCTTCTCAAAATTGTTGAATTTTTCCTCCACAGAGGATAAAGTCTTACTCGCATAAGAGATGACTTTATTGACCTTGTCATGTTTCTGGTATAAATCTGCAGTTAAGCACGTTTTTACGAACCCCATCTCCAAAAATAACTCCTTGTTTTTGACGGGTAAGCTAGACAAGGCACTTGTGAGAGGCTTCTCATCAGTTGTTTCACTGCCTCGGCTTGTTCTGGACCCCACTCCCACTTGAAACCAGCCTTTGATAAAAAGGACCAGGTGTCTTGTGACCTCTGCGTAGTCCTCTATGAACTTTCTACTATAATCAGTCAGTCCAAGAGGGCTCCGTAGTTCACGCAGACTTGTGGGGTCTTTGAATTTTAGTAATGCTTCCACCCTTTTTGCCTGGGGAATGAGACACTCAGCTGTGATTTCATGCCCTAAGAAGTTCATGCGGGTCCTACACCACTGCACCTTCTGGAAGGACAGTTTCGCTCTGGCTTCATTCAACTGGGTCAGGACATAGCAGAGTTAAAAGCTCCACAGTAGAGCTTTTAATTAGGACATCATCCACATAGGCCAGGTTTCCCCTGTCACCGAAGTCGGGCATGGCCTTATGCAGAAAGATGTTAAAATCATTCCCGGAGTTCATATATCCAAAGGGAGTTTGGGTCCACGTGTACTGCTGCCCCCCGAAGGTAAAGGCCAGCTTGTACTGGTCTTCCCTACTCAGAGTTACTGTCGAGTATCCATTGGTCAGGTCAATGGCGCTGTACACCTTTGACCCTTGGATCTGGGCCAGTCCCTGGTCAATGTAGGGAAGTGGCCATCCGGACATGTGGACCTGTTTGTTCAACTCCCTAAGGTCTGCGCATAGTCTCCATTGGCCATTAGGTTTCAGTATCCCCAGTACCGGATTGTTAAAGGCACTGTGGAATGGTCGAATTATCCCAACGGACTCTAGGTTCTTTATGATTTCCGTGAGTGACTCCATAGACGCAAGACAACCGATATTGATTCACGAATACGGGAGTCAACCCAGGGTCCATGGGTATGGATGTAGAATGTATCTTGGTGCGACCACAGTCGACCGAGTCCCATGATTTCATTCCTTTAGTCAATGGAGAAATGTTGGGCATCAACCGCCATTCCAATAAAGGTATCTGCGCCCAGAGTGATACTCCTAGGTTTGCTGTTATCCACCAATATTGTAATGGTGTTGTATCCACTAATGGGGCTGGGTTCAAACCCAACCCCTGCCGTTGGAGATGATGATTTAATGTACATAAGAGTCCGGTTTTGCAGTTTCTGTCCTCTCTTAATTTTTAGGGAGAATAGGAATTGTCGGGTCATTCCTGGGATCATGACCTTTTCTCCAGTTTGAATTTCAACTGCATATGGTAGCAATTGTGCTGACCGAAAGGCCTTTTCAGGATTTTCAAAGCCCATGGGGTTACACCCCAGATGGATACTAACTTTGCAAATAATGAGGTCCAAATTAATTTGCGAATCGATTGAGAATGCCATTGCCTAAGTAGAAGGCAGAAGGGACATCTCGCACAACCCAACAATTATGCTCTATGCTTTTATCACCAATGGAAATTTTGAGCATGCACCTGCTAGGAAGGAGATGTTTGGAATTGGGAGTTTCCAGGCCCATTTCCCACATATCAATCAATTTAAATGAGGGAATGGTCTGTTCTTTCGGGGGTTTCCTGAATAACGCTTCACTGATGAAGCTTTTTCCATCATTCTGGCGAGAACAGGCTCCCCCCATCAATTACCTGAATGGGAAGAAACAGCTGTTCACTTTTCTCTATGAATATCAGCCAAGCTTTGAGCTGACTTTTCATCACTTTTTATCCTGGAGTTTGGGTTCTCTTCAAATTGTGGATCAGTATAAAATTTCAGGGTATTTCCTTCCAGTGTGAAATGCCACTTAAAACTGGAAGGAAGGTTGCTTTTCAAGAATGGAGAAGGGTTCCCATCACCAGTTTGTTCTCCTACAGCAATTACAGTTATGTCGGGGACTTGATTGTTCCGAACATGGAACTCTATTTTGTCAGACTGCTGCTCAATCATGTGGCATGTGCTGTTTAGACTTACATAGTTGGTGCTCTGTTTTAATTTTATGGGCATTTAGTCTGGGTCCAGAGGACCTTGTTCACACATTCTATGAGGGGTGACAACCTTCGAAGGAGATAATTCCCTAAGAGACAGCGTGTTCCCTCTGGAGTGATGACTATGACCTGGTGTTAGGAAAGATTTCATATGTGTATGTAATTTTCCCTCCATGTGTCAACCCCCAAACTTTTTGCTGCTGTTTAGACATACCTGACTGACTTTGCCAGAGAAGCACAGCCTTCAGCTGCACTCCTCTGGGTTTTCGCTCACTTTTTATGGGGAAACTGACATGCCCTTAAGACAGTCAGTACTGGGAGACTTTGTTTCCCTTAGTCCTTTTCCTCATGTTGCAACTTTTGTGAAACATGTAACAAGTGTGCAATGTATCTTACTATACAGTACACTTGGGTCTATAGCCATTTCCAAAGGCCCTATATACTCTTGCTGGACATTTTATGAACTGTGCAGATGTGGCATGGACAGGACTGGTGGCAGCTATCGTTTTGCATTATTTTTAACCCTTTCCTGCTATGTTAGCCACGTTAACCGTGTTTGGCACAAATAGGTGGCCTGGCTCCAAAATGGCCATCCCACGAGGTTCTTTATCCTGTACTTTGTCCATCTTGCCCCTTCACCTTCCCCAGGTCGAGTCCACCCGGGCCAGTCCTTATTTGGTCATGCATATTCCCATGAATCCCAATGCTTTTGCTGGCTTCTGCATGCCTTCTGTGTGTGCCTCCAGGATGTGGGCTCGGATGTCTGGTCTCAATACACATCCTGGGTGCCAGCGAGTCTGGAGTGTCCTGAATGCCTGAGACCACCGTGGTCTGTGATTGGTCCATGTATGGAGTGAGTGTTTGTGAGCAGATCTCCCATTGGGTCCTCTCCATTGTGGCGTGAAGGCAACTTTGGATAAGAGGAGTCTGGAACCACCACTACCAGGTCGGTCTCCTGAGTTCTCACTAAACAAAGGATAGGATCCAAGTATCCTGCAACTACGAAGCCGAGTCGAGGAAACGCTGGTGACCCACTGGAAGGTTTGGCACCCTGCACCCGCTGTCGTAACATGGGACCGTGGGACCCCTCTGCATCTGGTTGTCCTAGAAGGTCTGCGAAGACGCTTCGACCCATTGGAATAGTGGGACCAACTATTCTCCGAACCTTTACCGAAACCTGAAAGTAAGCTTTCTCGGAAGTGTCCCCGGGCCAACTAGTGGGCTGACCATCTTAAGCAGGACCTTTGCTCTGTCTCCGCTGTCATTTCAAGGAGGCCCTCGAATCTTGGTATACTGCTAGCTCTGTGTTCATGGCACCCTCACACCGAATGTCTGAAGTTATGATGAGATGAGTACGCCCGGACCGCAGTAAACACAGTTACCGTGTTGCCCTGCTGCAGCAACGTCCTTTGCAAGTCCACTGCATTTGTTACCCTCCTGGCCCTGAAGCCTGCTGCAGTGAAACTGGGGCGATTCATCGACCTGGAGCAGAGAAATTGCCATTGTCCCGTTTGGGAATCCTCGCTGGAACTCAGGAACTAAAAGATGCCGAGACGTCCTTTATTCCACTGTGGAACCTGCAACCAATTTAGACTAACCTGACGAAGTTTGGGTCTCCTTGCCTCAGGGACCGGTGAGTAATCTTTATCCCAACTGGTGGCCCCTAGTGCCAGAGCCCAACTTACACATGAGTGGCCCCTGGGGTCCCCTCTTCTGTCCACTGCAATTGTGAAATAGCAACTCGATCCCAAACTCTCGAACTGCCCCTGCCTTCATGTGGAGGTCCTTCTTGAATAGTGGGAACTTATTATTCATCACCTTATCTACCTTCCCGAGCTGTTAGAGACCCCTAAAGAGACCCTGCTTTGTCCATTGGAACAACCGCGTGCATTGGCACACATGCACTATTGAGCACAAGGCTCCACTCTCCCAGGGCTTGGACTGCCTCTTAGGTGAATAACTGATGTTGAATTGGGACTAAAGATTAACTGCACTGCCTGTTTCCTTCCCCTCTAGGTTGTTAACATATTTTGTGTAGTCATCCCTTTAGACTCCCCTGGTCTTGTATATTTATTGTATTGAGTGTGATGTATTGGTTTACTTAGTTTTACTGTGATTCTTTGCTATAGTCTGTGTTACAAAGGCCTTGTAATAAATGAGTCTATATTTTTAATATAACACTTGTCTGGAGTAATTTGTAAGTGTCCTTGCTCTGTGTGCTCATTGAGGTCCCTCAGTCACCCTCACCCCTCCTGAGACTTAGTCTTGACCGCCTGCCATAGCTACCCTGATTGGTCTGGCTTGTCCAGAGGTTACCCTGTTCCTAGAAACTAGGTTGGCCTTCTGAACCTCTGCCCCTCCTGGACAGAGTTCAGAAATAGGGAGAGTAAGGAGGGTTGTTCTGAATGTTCGGGTTTTGAGGGTAACTGGGGAAGAAACTAAAACTAGTGGGTGGAGGAATGCTGCCCGCCTGAGGGAGGTTTGGAGAAAAGTTTCCTGGGGCTGTACTTACCTAATTGGACACCCCCTGAGTGGGGGGAGTCCATTCGTACCCCAAGATGGGTCTGTTCCCCTTGTAACATGGGCTGATGTAGGTGGCAGAGTCAGGTGGCACATTTGTGGGGTACCCTGCCTGGCTACCACCTGATTGGGACTGGTCAGAGGGTCTGCTCTGCCTCTGGTTTGGTTGGTTAGTGGGAGCCCCCCCCCATTTCTAGGTCCAAAATGGGGGCAATCTTCACCTCCGCCACCTTGGCAGAAGCTGCGGTGTTGATTGGTTTGAGATTTTTGGGGAAATTCTTATTTTCTACTGGCTTTTGGACCTCATAGATCCGGGTATTTTGTTCTATTACCCAGTCCAGGGTCCTTTCATTGTGGAAGTCCCTAACCAGCTGCGTCATAATATACTTAGGGAGGGCATGAAAATAGGTATTGATGAACTCCCTACTGTTCGTGTGCACCCGCCTAGTGGTTTGTGCAAATGCCGGCTTCAATTTTTTGGACAAATTCACTCGGGCCTGATCCTCTATGCACTGCAAGTTGTAGGGCACCTTTCGGGCCTACTGGGGGTTTCAGTGAATGGAGAAGTACTTCAAGGTGCCCGCCTTGTAGGTGGGCCACTTTGAATGGTTCTTATGCTCCAGCCCAGCAAAGAAGCTGGAGTATTCTGTGAATGTCTATTTGGCAAACCCATAGAATTCTGGTAATTTTTAATGCCAAATGACGCCTTCATCTGGTCATACAGCTCCAGATGCTCCCAGACCCGGTACTTGGCATTTTTATGGTAGAGAGTCATGAAGCTTCTAATGGCTTTTATTTGTCTAATGGGGTCTTTTACCAGAGTTCTCTTTTGTTTGGCAGCCTTCCTTTTCTGCTGCACCTGAGTCCATTCACCCTCAGAGCTGCTGCTATTTGAGGTCCCATCCCTATCCTCTAGGTGCCCCCTGATTCTTGGAGACTGAGAGTCTATACCAGAATTAAGGGGCCTAGTCTCTTCTCACCTTTTGTATTGTAAGATCTTTGGGTCACTTCCCTTGGACTCCCTCTTTCCCACAGGGGAGTACTCATTAGACTCCTCCCTTCTTCTGGGGTTGGTGGAGAACTCCCCCCACCTACCTGATTGGGTGGGGGTTTTCAGGATACTCTTTTGGTTCTAAACTCACACTCCTTTTCATCTGCAAAATGGATCAGGTGGTCTCTTTGTAGCTGGTGTTTCTGCCAGTCTAACTCCCCGATCTTCTTTTCATAGGAGTCCTCCTGGCCAGATATATTGGGCAAAATGTTTTGAACCTAAGCAGAGATGCACGTCCATCAATCTCTGATGGATGCTGACCTGCAGGCTCAATCATGCTAGGCCTAATTGAGTCTAGCTGCCTCATGGTTCCCAGTTCTGGTGAACTGGTAGACATGAATTTAGCAGTGCCTTGCGCATACAAGGTGGTAAGTTGGTTTAAGGCCCCTGGTACAAAGGGCCGTACACCATGATTAGGGATTGCCCTGTCACTCTCTAACTGTCCAGGGTTCCTCAAGTCCTTATTAAACCTAGCACACTATTTTTCTAACTTCTCAAATTTCCCTTTCTCAGCCCCTATTTCTTGATAGTATGCAAAGGCCTGAGCCTTGTGCTCTGTCTGCTATCAGGATTTGACTGACTTCTATGACCTTCCCTTCTGCTACTAGTTGGCTTTGTAGTCCCCTATTCTCATCACAAAGGGCCTTATTTTCTTTTTGTGCTTCTTGTATTGTCTGGGAATATTCAGACCATTCTTGTTGCAGGAGACCAAACTCCTTACACTGCACTTTTTTGGTCAGTATTGTTTGCTCTAGATCACATTCTATCTGTCTTATATGCCCCATTAATTTTTCATTCTCTAATTTTAGGGAAGCCAGTTCTTGAAAACACGACTCACTTTTCTCCAGGTCTGTCTTTAATTTGTACACTTCCTGGCATAGAGCATCTTTTTCCTGATACAGTGCGCCATTCTGTTCAGTCAAGTTATCTCTCTGCTGCTTCATAGCGCTTAACTTCCAGCGCTCCTGGTCAAATTCGTCTTGGGAATGGACCTCCTTAATAATCAACCGGTTATTTTTCCTCTTCTAATTGCTTAATCTGATTTTGTAACGTGCACATATTTTCTAAGCAGGATCTATTGTACGTCACTTGTTGACTCAATTTTAGATGACTCTCTTTCAGGGAATCAACCCTTTCTTGGCACTCGTCTTTTAGTGCAGAAAATTGGGACTCCTGCTCAGAATTATTTTGTTGCTGTACTGCCAACTCCTCCTTTAGCTGCTGGATGAGGTTTCCTAATTCTAACTCAGAATGTTGACTCTCTCGCATTTTCTCCTCTACGTGCCATAATTCACTCTGTGCTTGATTTTAAAACTCAGACTGATTTTGCACAGAGGTTACACTTTCCTGGTACCTTTCTTCCATGACTATCATGTGGAAGTACATGTATACAGTGAGTTGGACCATTTTCATTTGCTCATCTTTGACGTTCTGCATCATATAGAAGTCAGTCAGGGCTTGAAGTAACAGGCCACTGTCCTGCCACACATCAATATTTATAGGAGTCACCTCTTGCATCATTCTAGATAGCCAGGCTTCATGTTTTTGTTCTGCTCATTCCCCTCTGATGAACAATATGGATAGGAGGTGCTGTCTAGCCATATTAATTTCCTCTGTGTTCATTCTGAAGTGTGTTCTCCTGCTGCTGGGCTATCTATGCAAGGACAAAATCTTCACTCTGCTCCTGCCTAGTTTATGCTTAGAGTATTTTGTTTATGAGACCCAGCCCTGATACCTAGGGTACAAGTTTTTGGATGGAGCCCTTACAAAGAAAAACAGCTTTCTAGCCACTAAAAGTCACACTACCTTCAATTAGTTAGTCTGCTGTGTTGCACTGCATAGGTGAAAACTCTTTTCTCAATCACGGGACAAGCCCCCACTTTGTCACAGTTTTATTACACAGCACACTCCAGCCAGGGACTCCTTCCCCGACAATGAATGTGGTGTACAATAAAGCGCTTTTTATTTTTAATAAACCATGGATTCATTTTTTGAGTAGGCCTCCAACCCGTCTTGCACCCCACCTCCACAAACACCCCATGCCACAATGGACTAGGAACCAGGCCGGTGTATATCAATAAGATATTTATTAATTTATTATTTAATGAAAAAGGAAAATAGTCAACAAACAGCAGCCACCACAATTGTGGCAACACAAATGCAATATCCTATCTAGAGCGACCAAGTGGAAATGGGCTGTTACACTCACTTTTGTTATAATGACAAACAGGAAAATGCCATCAGCTTGAAAGTGATAGTGCCACCGTTTTAGCACTCCCCCCGTAACACTCACCCTCAAACATCAATTCAATGTAATTCCTTTGAATGGAATGCAGTGGCAAGGAGTAGGAATAGAGATAAAAATCGGATTTGTGGGAAAGCCTACCACTCCCCGATGTAAAGCCAGCAAAGAAAGTGAAAACCCGCTTTTGGAGCAAAATGGCAGAATGGGATTTCTCACAACGGCTAGGGGACAGAATAAAAGGAAATTTGGATTGCTTACACTTAGGAGATAGGGAAAGTTTAGGGAACAGTAATCAGCACACCGGGGCAAAAATAGAAATTAAATGGGAAAATAATTTCTGGGAGAAAGCAAATGCAAAGGGAAAATACAGTGGCAAATGGAATTTCGTTTACACTGGGTTTGCAATGACAGACAGCTCAGGAAAGGCATTTAGCTCACAATAGGAACATCGGTTTTCAATGACAAGGACAGAGGCACATACAGGTAGACTTCTAGGCAAAAGGGATTGCTCACAATGGAACAACGGTTTGGGTTTTAATAGGACTGATGCAAATGGGAGATTGTTTGGTAAGGTACACAATACAATGGCACATTTGGTTTTCAGTTACGAGGAGACTAATTCTTATGAGGCAATACTTTAATGACTATAGTAATTAAATACAACACCAGGGACAAGATGGTTGGTTTCGAATGGCAGCGATCTTGCACCATGAATTTCAAATAGAGAAATTAATTGATTTACTTAAGAAAAATACTCAGGATTTATAAAGACAACTGAGAGATTTTTAAAGGAGCTATGCTAACACACACAGACAAATAATAGATTCTTCTATGGGAAGTGACTCAATTACACTGACAATGTTGGGTTTTCAATGGGGTTTTCAATGGGGCTTTCAATGGGGGTTTCATTGGGGGAAATACTGCATGCTATGCTACAAAAATGTAGGGTTTATGCAATTTAGACCTAGGGTATATTCTACTTACAAAGCAAGCCTTGGTTTAGGATTCAGGACAGCGAGCTGGATCTCAGGCCACTCTGGACAGATAGGGCAAGGGGTCTGGTCACTGCACTCTCAAAGATGGTAAGGTTCAGCAGCCTTCTGTCCGTCCTCCTTCTCCTGTCTCCCTGGATATTTTTCTGTCTCCCTGACCTAGTACAGCCCCCCTTATATAGCACAAATGACATCACTAACTTTACAATCTAGCGGGAGTACCCTGTAATTACCCCTGCCACCAGGATTGGACAGTTTCTCTCTGTCTCACCGTCCATCAGTCGTGATTGGTTCAAGGGAGAGCACCATCTGTATTTTTGCTTTTATTACAATTCTTTGTTCTCATGATCACTTTTTGGCAAAAACCAGTTATGTCTCATAACTTCATACTTGTACTAGCCCGAGCCATATGAAATAGATATGAGGTTTCAGTTGTTCATAGGGAATTAGGTAAGCCGATCGCCAACTCTGTACGAGGTAGCATGGCTCTTTGGCACATTTTTGTCATTTTCATAAAATGTATAACAGTTATGACTCTGCAAATGATCCCACATGTTCCCAATTTCATCGTCCATCTTTTCATCAGCTGTCATATTTGTCACCTGTTCAGATCAACCAGAAACTAGTCTCATTTCAGTCCCCAAAGTCCCAGGGAAATGCAATTAGTCTCTTTAAAACCGCCTGGAAATTCCATGAAAAATAGCATGAAACAAAATTGATTCTTATTCTGATTGCTGCAAAAATGCCTAAAACAAAATCAGTCTTTTAATGTAACTTGGGAGTGACTTGTTTCACCTGGGGGAGGGCCGTTTTATCCCCCAGAGCCATCTGTCTCCCTGGCCTCAGCCTGTAACCACAGTCTCTTTGAAGTGGTGTGGGTTCTTTTGAAGGGGGTGCAACAAGGAGCTCACAGCTGCTGGTCAAGCTCTAGCCACACTTTGCCTCCATTGAAATCTGTGTGTTCCTGTCTTTATGACTGTAGAGCAGGGAATTATGATGCCCTCTCCAGCATCACAATTTATTGTGGGATGGTTATAGGATATGTGTGATATCCAGTGGGAGTGGTGCTTTGTCATCATGAGTTCCTGCCTTCATACCAGAACCGTTTTTTTTCCTGTAGTAAGGGTCTATTCAAAGGTGACTGGAGTTTTGTGGGTTGGAACATAATCTGCATTTGCTTTGGCCAACCCTACATGATATTTCCTTGACATTTTCTGCGTGAGCAATTCTATCTTTCCACTGTGGCTTTTAAAGCCGTTTCTTTTCACACGTGTGCAGGCTTTTTGCTTTTAATGTTTAAATCCTGTCTTGCAGATCACAGGATTCTAAGTTCTCCTTCTTGGGTGAATTCACATTTGCTGTTAGTCCATTGATAATGATGGGTAGGCCCCCTTTCCCATGGTTCTTTAATTTGACATGAACACAAAGAAAAAAGCCAAGCCGTTTTTCGTTTGCAGTGTTTAAAGGGCTGCTGTTCATGTCAGAGGGAAAACAAAAGCCATTTTTCTTTGTAATGTTGAAATTCTTGGCCCTCGTGTGAAATAACAGTAAAACATGGTTGTTTCTGATTGCAATGTAGAACCTGTTGTCATTCAGTGGAAATAAAAGCAAAATGGGTCAGTTTTTGTTTGTAATGCACAAATTCCTGTCATTCAGATGAAAGAAAACCAAAACGAGGCCGTTTTTGGTGGCAGTGTTTAAATGCTGCGGTTCAGGGGAAGGGCTTCTGTCTAGGGCCTTTAAATGCACCCCACAGTGTTTTAAAATATTGTGATTCCCAAATGTGTATTTTCATTGCAAGCCTCCCCTTACAAAATTCCTGGGCAGACTTTGCTAAACTTGAGAGTGGACTCTGAAAACTGCTCTGAAAATATAGTACCCCCCGAGTAGCACTAGAAACTCTGAGCAGATCACCCTGGGAGGAAGCCTGGGGCTCGCAGATCTTCAAAAATACTACTGGGCAGAGCAGCCACTGGTGGTCTACACTTGGGTCCAATTAGATCACACTGACCCATCCATTATAATGGAGAGGGACCAGGTGTGAATGAGGGATCATGTCAGGTTCTGCATGGGAGCTCAGAGTCTTCTACACCCACTCTGGCCATCAACATAATTATTCAAACTTGGAGTGAAGTCACAAAGTGGGTAGTCTGAAAGAACGCATTTTCCCTGGCATTCCTTTTGTGGGATAATGTAGACCTGTTCGAATTCAATCATTTTGCTAGAAACTGGGAGAGACATGCAGTTAAAAAAACTAGGTGATGTACTAAATCAAGGGTGCTTTAAGACCTTTAGACGCCTGCAAGAAGACCTTTGTCTGATGGGGTGCAATTATTTCACTATTTGCAGCTTAAATATGTAATCTACAAGCAGCCTGGTGGGAGGTATGACTTATTTGAGATGCAATTTGTGGGGGAATCTAGGGTATGCTCTCCCATGGATGTCACTATCATTGTGAGGCTTAGGCTTATAAATGTCATTCCCCCAAAAAATATGTGTGTGAGACTAATTGATGTCTTAGGTGTAAAATCCAAATCTGCTCTCACATGCAAATGCTCTGGTCTTGTCTTCATAATGAAGAGTACTGGAAAGAGATCAGGGCAGAGCTGTAAAGAATAATGGGCTGGCTGCTCGAGGTGGACTGAAGAATGCTGCTCCTATGGGGCTTGAGGTAATCAATTAGTTCCCGATATGATAAACTACTTGTAGAGACGACCTTTGAAATGGCTTCAAGAGATACAGCAACGAAATGGGGATCTTCGAAGCTGCCCACATCTCAAGAATTTAGGATAGGTACGGAGGTGGAAATAGGAGAATTTAAACTTTAAACAACAGGGCTGTCTTTAAAATCATTAAATGTTTTTGGGTAAATGGATGGCTTGCACCTGAGCTAATATGGTACTTGAGTAAAATTGGTTTCTCTTAAATATACCACTACAGGAGACACAGGAGGGGGGATGGTCCGGATGTCACCTGTTTTATTTTCATCTGCTGATGTATCCTTGAGAGATGAAATATATAGACAAATATATAGCCAAGTAGTTGTATAGACAAGTAGATGTATTGTTGTAGTTGTATGCATAGATAAGAATACTATGCATAGAGCATTATGCTCTAGTTTCTTATAGTGAAATGAAACAATAAAGATTTATTATATAAATAAGAATCAGAGAACCATAGGTTAAAGTAAATATTTTGTTTAATGTCAATCCTTGACCATGGTTTCAGAAAAAATTAAGCACATTGTTTGTTTCCAGCTTGATTCCGAGAACTACTTGACCTTTTGATTTAAGGGCGTGGTGGTTTCAGGTAAACAACTGTTTTCCAAACTGTAGATTGTCTTAATCAGCCTTTTTTAATCAAACAACCAATGTGAATTTGTGTCTATGCAGCTGTGTGAGATGTTAAAATATCCCATTTTAGCTCGAATAGTTGTTTACATTTGATGATTTATATTTGTCTGAATGTTTATGAGAATTGGAATGAAAGCATTTGTGAGACAACAGCAGGCATGTTGTGTTTTCCTTTTTGAAAACAAGTTGCCTGTATTTATTTTCTTGATTTATTATTTTAAATAAATCCGAATTATTCAGATTAAAAACAGTCTGTTTCCTGTCCCAGCTTGTGGGGTGGGATTGTCGTGGTGATGGGTATTTGATCAGAGATATTTCTCTGTAAATGAATCCAACGCTGGAGATGGAAATGTATTGCATAGATAGATGTCATTGCAAAATGGAAGAGTTTACAAATGAAGCATCAAAATATGAAATCACTGCCAAGAAAAATAGCAGAAGAAAACCCACTTAGTTCCCTCCTGTTACTGGAGCCCAGCCAAGACAATAAGCATGACACCTGCCTTACATTATCCCTGGGATTTTGAAGATGGTAGAGAAAAAAGTATATACAAAAATGGCTGGTGACTGAAGATGCAGGAAGAATTCTCAACTGAGATATTTTTTCTCTCCAAAGCAATTCCCCTGACTACTTACGCTTCCTGCACAGATTTTCACAACCTCTTCCCTTTATTATCATGTTCTGAGCCTTATCACACAGCCATTTGCCATAACTTTATTGCTTATAAATACACAAATCCTAGTGTGCTGTACAAAGACCTAGCTAGGGGATTGAGTGGGGGCAAGGGGATGAAAATCGCCTCCACCCTCACACTCTGAACTCCATTCATAGTCAAATGCTCACTTTCACCTGCTGCCCACAAAGTAGTGAAACTAGGATGATTGGGCCCCCATCAGGAGTCCTTCACCCCCTGTAACACCAACACCTCTGTACACCATCTGGAGTGAATGCAAATAAACCCAGTGCATGATGGACAGTTATTTTCACTTGAGGAGTGCAACTAAGTCCCCCAACTTGAACTATCGACCAAGTACAGTGAGCGGGCCAGAACCAACCAAAGGTGATTTGGGCAGGATAATGGGTTCTCTCCCAAGAAATTCTTTTTTCAAAATAATGGGCTGATTTTCTGCATTTTTGGCAGCACAGTACTTGCAAAATGTTGGCTGAAAATGCATACAATTTACAGCTGGTTCTCTAGGATAACACATTAAAAAATCAGATAAAATGGCAAGCCACAAACAGTACTCAAGATTATTTTATAATACACTTCCATGATCTCTATGCCCACAATACCCCAGCGTTGCCACTGTAAAACACATTACATGATTCATGTGCCTCAATTTATGTCAGCACTGTGTCTGTAAAACACTGTAATGATGACTGTGCCCACAGTATCATATACCATATATACCAGCATTCCCCAGTAAAGCAGATTTACATGGTGCCAGTGCCAATAAATGTGCTGATATTGCCCCATTAAAGACATTTTAGTGTGCCTGCCCAACTGTGTATACCAGCATTACCATGGTAAAAATGTGTTCTTTTGGAGGTGGAACCACTTCAATCTCCTCACATACCAACCCACCTTTCACACACACACACGCAATTGCGCCTGCAAACAAATACATGAATACACACATATGCACAGTTAGGTTTTTGTATTTTAATTAGCTGCTCTGCCAGACTACCTCAGACTGCCACCTGCCAGCCATCTCTCTGTTTAAGCTCATTGGGGTATCTGGTGTCAGGAATCAGGAGGAGGCGCCAATCAAGCACCTCCCCGAGTACTGCTTCCCATGTGTTGGTTGGGGCCATACAGCCTGCAAAGCCTTCTGCAAATGGCCCTTAAACAACAACATGCCTGCACTATCAAAGTCCAAGGGGCCATACAAGGCTGAGGAAGAAAATAGCCCAGGCTTGGCATGGACCATTGGGCAAGTGCAAGCAGATACACGAGTTATCAGGTATCCCAGAACACAGGCCAGACCAGGAGTGCTCAGGGTGTACTGGACCTGCTGCGCCTACTGGCTCCGCCATAATTGATGTCAGGTCATCACCCTTTCAAATAGAAATTGGGCCTCATTACAACTGAGGCGGAACGGGCTAACGGGCTCCGCTAAAGGAGGCGGAGCTGTTAAACCCATTCTGCCTCATTCCAAGCTCCCCTCGCGGGACCCGGTAAGGAACGCCTGGTCAAACCAGGCGCCCTTACCAGGTCCCGCGAGGGGAAGAGGGAGCAAACAACGGGCCGCTCGTAATCGGCCCGTTGTTTGCTCCCTCTCTCATTCCCATTGAGCCTTATGGGGGCTCAAATGGGAATGGGGAAGGTCTGGGCCCAGGTTCCTGGAGGGAGGAATTACCGGGTCCCCTGAACTCGGAATGGCCCGGTAATTCCCCATTCAGGTGACCCGGACCCGGACCCGATTTTGGCGGCAGCCATGCCGCCAATAGCGGCATGGCTACCACCAGAGTCGTAATGAGGCCCATTGAGTTGATTGTGTTCCCCAAAGTACGGCACCAACTTCAGTGTTGTCTCCAGAAACGATACCTTACTTTCTAGCCTCTAGCTTTGCACATTGTGGTCCGGCACACCACTTCCATTAAAGCCATCCGTGTAAAGCGCTCTGCAGAATATTACACCCATTTTGCTTAATAGTCACTCCTCAAAACGAGCCTTTTATGCCACGTGCAATCCTCTCTTTAATTAGCGAATCTCTAATGTCCCCAAAGTGGCGTGTGGTTGCTAGCATTCCCATTTATATGGTGCGCTGCCTGGGCCTAATCCTTTCTCTGCTCTCTGCTTTCTTGCAAACGAATCGTATCTCTTCAGTCTATTTTTGCTTTCGGTTCAATTCCGGACAGATGGCGCCACTGGAATGCTGCCAGAACTGGGCACAGATAGACACATGTAGGGCAGCGTGTGGTCCAATGTGACCTTTTTTGTTACTGTGGCAGTGTGTGCGTTGGAGGCTTGGCTACAGGTGGAATGTCCTGGGCTAGTCAATGTAGCAGAGCTGAAAGCATTCAGCATTCAGCAGCCAGGTGAAACAGGGGTACGGCTATGGTGTCTGTGGGACGTGGGAGAGCGAGGGGATTCTACAGGGCGAAAGGGAGTATGGAGTTCAGGTTTGGAGGTTGGAGTTTCTACATAAAGGGACAGTACCACCAAGAACTGAGAGTGGGTAGGACCAGGCTAATAACAACTTCATACATACAAAAAAGCCCTCTGACATTTGGGAAATGCTTATCCAGTCTGGTACTTTTCTTTACATTTTGGAACTTGTTGTCCTGAGTTTATATGCCAGAAGCAAAAATGCAAATGCCAGAATAAAAATAAAAACCCAGGACTGCTGAGCATCTCCCTAACCGGCAGGTGCACGTGTAATCTCAGCCAGAAAAATGAAAGCTTGGAGACAAAGCTGAGGATTTGGTGATTGAAGATCTAATCAGGAAGCAGTGCATGATAGGTAATTGACCTGAGCTCAGAGGCGTGGGAGAACTAGGACTGAGTGAGGAGAGCAGAGGAGAACATCCTAACATAGAGAAGATGCAGAAGCTGAAAGGCTAATGTTTCACTTTGCAAGTCAACAGACTGGGGCAGAGCATCCTTTTGAGATATGAGTGTGGGATGCATGTGGTGTGGAAACTGGAATGTCCCAACACCTCCAGGCCTTTCTGAAAAGCAAGTGTGTTGGGAAACCCACAATGGTCTTATACACTCAGTCATCCTCACTTTAAACCTATTCACAAAGTCAGACGTTTTATGCCGCCCGATCAACACCTTTTTTCATGAGAATGTTGCTAGCGGTGACACACCGAGATCCATGGCTTAGACTCTGATCATGTTATTCCTAAAGCCAGGTAGTGATTTTACAGACAGGGCAAACTGAAGCCCAATCTCATGTTAGGCTCCTAGCAACCTTTCTTTAATTCATCTACATACTGTCAGTCTATGATAGTAGAGAAAAACCAAGTTGGCTTCATGAAAGGTCTGTTTGTGTTGGATAAAATGAGAGAACTACTAAATGTCCCCGAGCTGCAAGATATCTACATTGGCCCTTCTTGCAATAGTAAGTGTTGATGCCGAGAAGACATTGAATAGAGGGCACTGAGAGTACCTTAACCACGCTCTGCAGGTTTTTAGTTTTGGCCCCAATTCCATTCAACTGTTTCGGGCCCTATATGAGAACGGTTCAGCACAGATGCTGTTGAATTATGTGATTTTCGAAAGGTTATATGGGAGCTAACTGAGGTTGCCTGCTTACCCCATACTTGCTTACTCCTGGCATTAGAAACATTGCCGTCCAAGCTCAGGAGTGACCATTATATTGGGGGGATTCAGCCAGACCTGGTATTATGGAAAGTACATGCCAATAAGTAAAAAAGAAATTAAATTGAACTTTTATATCATTCTTAATGCTGGAGACCAGCCAACTGGATTCCATCCTGTGATACTCTGCATTGTTTTGCTTCCAGGACAAACGCATTGTAGCTGAGCTATCCTCCCGACCTCTTTCCAATATCTGCCTGTCCTGCTGGAGCAGTTTAGGGCAATCTTGTATTTTGAAGTTAAACTTTCAAAGAAATACCTGTTGCCTATCACCGTATGATCTCGGAGCGCTTGTACTTATGCTGGAACATAGGGTGGGCTAGACCGTATTTGATGTTTCTGGGTATTGTGGTGCCAAGGGACCCCAGGAAAGCTCTCTTGCGCATTGTGGTGAGATAGGCAGTTAAGACCACGCTGGATATCATGCAGTGGTCTATTCTGAATCACTCCATATGGGTGAAAGTTAGCACTACCAAGATGACAGTT
The DNA here is from genome assembly GCF_040938575.1 of Ambystoma mexicanum. NCBI lineage: Eukaryota > Metazoa > Chordata > Amphibia > Caudata > Ambystomatidae > Ambystoma > Ambystoma mexicanum. The sequence goes on along the minus strand of NC_090934.1, from coordinate 303,881,008 downwards.
CTCAACAGGTTTCGCTATGTGCTTAGCATGATTCCCCTGCTCTAAGAAAAAAAGATGTTTGTCTTAAGCAGAAGGTGTCCACTGATTTTCTCTGGGACACTGATAGGACTCCGAAGATACCCTGGTGTACTTTGCAGGAGGACACAAGCTTGAGGGAATTTGGGTTCCCCAATGTGCGACATTGCCATCGGGCATTTTTCCTTGGGTGCCGTACGTGACTGGCTTTACCCTCCATTAGACTTTGACACTAAACGGTCTGTCCTAGAGCATTCTGCTTTCTTTCTACTGACTTTGGAATCCGTTCTATCACCTGATGTTAAAATCCAACTATCACAAACCCCCTTGACAGTCCTTACATTTGTCACAAGCTGCCATAAAGTGTTACTTCCAATGGGTTATAACTATTTGCTCCATGGAGAGGCCTTGATCTGAGGGGATGCTGCTGTTTTAATTAAGCTTTATAGACCTCGCCCGAGGGCCATACTGGGAGATAGGGGCCCTGAAGATGGAGCTAATGGCCCAAGTGCACTAAGGGCATTTAACAAGGTTTACAGACCTACAACTCCTGGTATGGCCAGGGGGAGTGGTCTATAATTGAGCTTGGAGTGGTTGCTGGGAACTCCCAGCAAACATGTACTGCGTGGTGAGGAGGGAGGGTAAGCCGGGCAAAGTTGAGTGGTTTTTCTAAGCCATACTGGCTTGTATGGCTCAAGAATGGGCTAATGGAGGAGTGGCACATCACTCCCCTGGGTGATAATCAATAATTAAGTTCTGGGATGGAAAAGGTAGGTGCCCTGTGGCATTCTAGGACGAAGGGATGTGTGAAATAATGGTAAATGGTATCGTTGAAGGTTCCTAAGTTTAAGTTCAAGATAGAAGAAAGGGAAACACCTAGTATTGGTAACGGTAGGTGATCCTTAACACGCTAACATCGTTCACAATTTTGAGATACGCAGCTGTAGGGAAATCTAATTCATAAGAAAAGATGCAGGGAATGAGCCATGTTCAAAACCAACAAGTAAGCTGCAGCCTTAGCACAGAATTGAAAAACACATGTGCAATGTTTTGCAGTCACTCAAATAAAACTATAATTGACAAGCCTGGAGATTGTGGGCTGCATTGACACACTCAAAAGAGTTCTTCTCCATAACCAAGCTGCACTTTGGCAGTCAACAGCAAAATGGCTGTGCTGGCTCCTTGGGGCACCACTGTGGCCAAACTGCACCTGGCAGCGACAAAAGGATGGCTGCACCATCTTGCCAAACACAAAATGGGTGAGTTGTTGGAACCGGGAGCACACAGAGAAAGGTGCCAGATTGTTCTTGCATGTACCAAAGAAGGGGAGTGCAAAATCAGCGCTGCTTTGCTGCAAACCCACAGTTCCCATTGAAAAAGGGAAATATTGACATAAAAAATTATGCCGCTCTGATGCTTTTTCCTCTGATTCCTCATCACACTATTTTACTAAGGAGAATCTGCCATGCCCATTCACATTCACATTGTGCTCCAGCAGACAAGAGCAGTATCCCTGAATGACAGGCTGTTGTTCAGTTCTGAAGGAATCAAAAGAAGCTTTACTTCAGCCGATGGGCAGTGGGAGAGGGATCAAAGGTACCATAAACGGGTGTCCAGGAATGCAAGGCTCCAACAAATCTAGCTATATGTAACTCACAGAGCATACATGACCCCCCCCCAGAGGATAGCCCGATTTAAGAACACAGGAATACAAACATATCCCAAGTGTGGAGAAGTGAATGCCAGGATGACACATATGTTCTGGGCATGCCCAGAAATTGGTGAATTCTGGAAAGAAGCGGGCCACCGTCTAGCAGAGAAAGGTATTACGCTAATAGTGGAGTCGGTGTGGGCATGCATGATGGGGGGTTCCCTAGACCACGCAAGCTAAAGCATGTGAGTAATCTCAAGGACTTGGCTTATATACCGGCTAAGCAGAGAATTGCTATGGGCTGGAAAGCGTGCAATAGACCAAAGATAGAGGTTTGGTGGAATGTTCTTAAGATGTGGGCTGAAACTGAAACAGCAGTATAGACCAAGGCAGCCAATAGAGGGGGGGTGGAGGAGGAAACATTGACGGCCTGGAGGAACTTAGTGGCCACATTATCGGGGTCTACCCAGGAAAGATCAAATGGAAATGATACCTCCCGAGACACGGAAGAGGGTACATCCCTAGTGGACATGGCGGACGGCGAAATGGAATAGTCTCATGTTGTTGAGGGGGGAGGGTAAATGATTTATAGTATGGCTTAAATATGATACGAGCTACATAAATGTATAACATATACCGCAAAGTTCATTTTTATGTGATTGATTTATGGTTGTAAAAGGTTAATAAAAACTTGTTAAAAAAAATCTTTACTTCAGCCACACGTGAAAAGCTTTACTTTTGGAATACAAAATATCAAAGATCAATGCGTCAAAGAGGCCCTGGCTCTGGGCCCATGTCAATTTCAGCAAATCTGTGTTCAAACAAATGGCTGCACGCAAGGAACTAACTATGGCTCAAAACAATGTGGAAATGCAGAGGGAAGAGACAAACTGAATTTGCAAGGAAAATGCCAGCTGGCTTCAAACATGTAAAAATGGGCTTTTGCAAACGAGAAAAAGATGCCTGTTTTAAAAGTACCATGTTGAACAAAAACATGTCTGTGCCTAGCAATGTAAAGGGGTTTGTAGCTGTGAAACATAGGGGATGTTTTATCCAACAGGTTTGCTTTGATCCAGGACAAAATTAAATAAAATAAAAGGAATTAAACTGCATTGGCTTGATTTTGCAAGCTCCAAAACAGGTTTTTCCCTGATGGCTAAGCTAAGGCTTCCCCCAAAAGGAACCACCATAAACTTACTGGACACTTGGCTGTTAATTACTAAGTTGGAAAACTTTGACTGACCGAAGACAAAGAAAATTCACATACTCATCAGACTTTCGGCTGGGCAGAGGCCTCTCACAATAGAAATTCTGGGGTACGAGATGTGAAAAAGAAAATCACACCTCCCTGTGACTTCTACAAGAAGCTTCAAAGAAAAACTCCATGGAAAACCCTGGATTTAGGGAGGTACCCTGAAAAGGCATGACCATATTTGGAGGACAATGCTGACCATTTGGTTTAAAGAGCTATTGTATTAAGAAACTTTTCAGACTTTTATCTTTGTAACCTGACTTTGCAGGGATGTAAAAAATGAACAGCTTTAATGTAATTTCGTAAGTTTTAATTTAAGACATTGTAGCTTTCACTTCCATATTGGGAATAGAAATGGCAGAGAATTGGGTATTCAACGGAAAGTATATCTGATGCCACTGCAAATTTCAATGCTGACATGCCTAATGATAATACACATACATGTATAAAGTTATAGAATTTTAAGCTGAATATTTCACCCTAAAAATGACCAAAAATTATTAGAAGGGCAAAACAATGTCTTACAGACTGCAGAGTTGGACTGGCATGTGCTGCATAAAATATGTAACCTGTTTATGTAACTTGTTAAAATGCTACCACTGTACAAATCCGCTAAAACTGGATTTTAGCTAAAATAACTGTGTGAGGGTCTGGACATTGTAAAACTCACATCATAAATCTGACAGCATGCCCTTGAAACCCAACCAGTTGAGAGCAAGGCGTCAACAATTACCCCTGACCAATCCAGTTGTTTAGAAGCATGCTCAGCTAAACCTGCCCCACCATATAGTTCTATGATGTCACCATGCTTTATATAAAGGGTGGATGACAGGACTTTAGATATACTATTTCCTGAATTTCCTGCGCCTGCGTTCCTGATTTTCCACATTCATCTTGCCAGATTCCAGATCCCCCTGCAAAGGTCCAAGCATAGCTGATTCCAGATTCCATTGCAATGCCAAAGCATAGCAGATTCCAGATTCCACTGCAAAGCCAAAGCATAGCTGACTCCAGATTCCACTGTAAGATCAACACATGGCTGACCATCCCAGCAAGGCCTCAATCCAGAGACCCCACATGTAAAAATCCCAATAACCAAAGGGAAAGCTGTGGTTTTCTTTTGGGAAGCCTCCTGAAACAAGACCGGCTTTTTGCCCAATAACTGCTTGCCCTGCTTACCCGCTACATCCCGCTGAGGCGTCGCTGTGCTGTCTTTTGCCAGGAGTGTCCGCCGTCCAGTGACCCGAGCCCTGGAGTCCAGAACCTGGTTGGCTGTGCCTAATCCCAAATTTAAGAGCAGACTGTGAGTATCCACATCCCATCACATATTCTACCCCATCTTGATTTTTGTCTTTGTTCCACTCTCTGAGCAACCCTATCCATATCCTGATAACTTGCAGAACTGTCAGAATTCTCTGTGCATTTTGTCCTTGATCTCCAAACGTTAGCGCCACTTTCCTCTTCATTTCTGTCTTGCATAGATCATAAGTCATTAGCAATATTTTGATTAAATAAATTAATTTTCCCTAAAGAAAAGGGATACACTGCATGAAGGGTTACAACTACAATGTAACTTTTATATTCACAGGTGGCGTTCCTCTTTTCTTAGCCATTAAACCTAGTATAAGTAAAATTTGCCTTTCATTTTAAAACTGATTTTCTCTTTTTAACTGCTCTATTTTCCTAAAAACAAACCTCATTCTTCCTTCCAAATCTCTCTCAATTCACCACCTATAGCTCTCCTTTCACCTCTATATTGTCCCTGTGCTGTGCATCTATTACCCTGCCCAATAATTGCCTTCCATTTCAGTGTTTTTCACCCGTTTATTTTGCAAAAAAGGTTTTACATTTAAAACTGCAAACTAGAAAAATTCAACTTTTCCATGTGTGAATTCGGCTGCACTGGGTTTTCCATTTCATTCTGCTTTGTGAACTGTATGCTTTTGTGATACTTTGCCTGATGGTTGCTAGTGATATAACATCCCTGATACTGTGATAAACCATATGCATATCATTATTTAAAAACATATATATTTAATTATTTATCAAAATCTGAGTGTCATTTAAGGCCTTTGCAAAGGGTTTAAAATCAGTTTTTCCCTCTTATTTTGTGAGGGAAGGTCAGATTTTGATTCTGTTTGCTGCCTCTTATCCCTGACTACCTGCTGCTGTCTATCCTAATTCAAAAAGTGCTCCTATTCAATGTGTTCATGTAGAAGGCTAACCAAGTGTAGTGCAGTAGTTTTTATTGTAATTATCATCCCATTGGTGATTCCTGCCCAATTATAAAGTTGTGTGATTTTTGTGAATTCTAAAAATAAATAAATATTGTATTTTCACCAACCAGCCTGGTTCATGGTCCAATGTGAATTACCAAGGGGGGTCCTGCGAGTTCCTCTTCCAGACATTAGTCCTGGTACAATAGACTTATCCAGAGTCTTTAGCTCACTATCTTTCACAGAAAAGAAATATCCCAAACATATCAGTCTTTGTCCTTCCCTGGGGCAGTCCAGCACCAAAATGCTAGGCAATTCTCCTCTGAACAAGAGTACCAACAGAAACCCCAGACACGTGTTTCGGTCTGGTTGGACCTCAACAGTAGGGTGGATCTGTGCCTCTCTAAGAATAGTGAGCAAGGGGTCCACGTCTGGATTCCCCTAGTAACTTAGGGTGGGACCCAAAGTTACTTAAATATGCAAATTAACAAGGAGGGTCCTGGGAGTCCCTCTGCCAGACATTAGTCCTGGTTACAAGAGACTTACCCAGAGTGTTTAGCTCACTATCTTTCACAGAGAAGAAATATCTCAAACATATCAGTCTTTGTCCTGCCCTGGGGCAGTCCAACACCGAAATGCTAGGCAATTCTCCTCTGAACAAGAGTACCAACAGAAACCCCAGACACGTGTTTCATTCTGGTTGGACCTCATCAGTAGGGTGGATCTGTGCCTCTCTAAGAATAGTGAGCAAGGGGTCCACATCTGGATTCCCCTAGTAATTTAGGGTGAGACTCAAAGTTACTTAAATATGCAAATTAACAAGGGGGGTCCTGGGAGTCCCTCTGCCAGACATTAGTCCTGGTAACAAGAGACTTACCCAGAGTCTTTAGCTCACTATATTTCACAGAGAAGAAATATCCCAAACATATCAGTCTTTGTCCTGCCCTGTGGCAGTCCAGCACCGAAATGCTAGGCAATTCTCCTCTGAACAAGAGTACCAACAGAAACCCCAGACACGTGTTTCGGTCTGGTTGGACCTCATCAGTAGGGTGGATCTGTGCCTCTCTAAGAATAGTGAGCAAGGGGTCCACATCTGGATTCCCCTAGTAACTTAGGGTGAGACGCAAAGTTACTTAAATATGCAAATTAACAAGGGGGTCCTGGGAGTCCCTCTGCCATTGTGACCCGGGGTATTTGTAAAAGGGCGTGTGAGATGGTTCAGGTATCGGCTCAGTTTGAATTAATTGAAATTACAGAAAAAGCTTTCCTATTGAGCACCACATCATAGGATAAGACCAAGTGTCCTGGTCTGGTGTGTGTCGCCCAATTGGTATCCTTAACAAGATACAGATGTCCAAGTACCAGAAAGCCTTCTGCAACTGTTTGATAAAGTGGATAAACTGCATTCATGTAACTTGTAACATGGAAAATGTAACATCTAAAGGCACCAAAAATTGTTCTTTTAAAGTGGCAATGGGGAGAGAGCAACCTGAATCAAGCATCAGCCAGAATTGAACTCTTAACATCAATATTCTGCTCAATCTACCTCCCCCAAAAATTACATGTGAAAACACATCCAATGCTGTCTTAAGGTGATGAACTGGTTGGTATTGAGCCATAAAGAGAACAAATGGCCTGCAATTTAGTCACAGGAAGGCTGAACCTGACTGTAAATTCTAAGCTGGCATTTGTGGGTTGCATCTGTGTATGGTGAGCTGCGGGTTCAGCAGGACCAGATTATCTATCTTGCCTGATCTGATCTCCCAAGACCTCATCAAAGCAGAAAAAGAAAATATCTAGAAAAACAAAGATTATCTGAAAATCTACAGACCCAAGGATTTCAAACCATCAAAGACTGTATCACTGACAGGCCTCTGGGCTGCAAAAAGTAGCCCTGAACTAACAGCTACAGAGCTGATGACTCCATATGCTCTGTTGGTGGCAGACCTAACTGCAGGTGCTATTTAATATTTTGTATTGGAAAAATTCATTTATTTCTTTTTACAGTGTAATTTGCGATTTCACCCATCATTCTTGAACTCGTAGAAAGTTAATGTTTCTTTTGCAATTTTCAGCTAGAAATGCTCCATTTGTGTGAACTCATTTTCAGTATGAAATTAGGCAAATTTGCATTTTGTTGTAAAGAAATGGCACATGTTATGGTGTCATATGTCATAGCATCCACATGGAGGAGCTCATCACCATGAGATGGAAAAATAATTTGTACAGAAAAGTATCTAAGTTACAAGCCACAATCTGTAAGTCATTAACCATTGGTCCTATCTTGATAAAAATCAAATCATTCGATTTGCACCAGAGAGAGAAATCTGGTGAGCAGATTAGTAAAGTGGCAATATGTGTGGAATTCCTTACCTGAAAATATTGCAATATGTAATGCTAGAAATTCTTGAGATGACATCACATTAAATGGGAGAGACACTTGGTTTAGAAGTTACTCCGATCAGACTGCCACTTTCATTAATATGCTCAATGACTACACAGAGGGGTATGCCTACTGTGATGTCACCTTTAGAACACAGTCCAATCACATACATTGACCAATTACATTGGGGAATGTATACACACCTTAAAAAGATGGGGTTACTGTTCTATATAAGATTCAAAACACACTCAGGAACAGACACTGACAGACTCACTCACTCACTCACTCACTCGCTCACTCACTCACTCACTCAATGATGGAGAGAAAGAAGAATTGATGACAACAGGAAGGAGAAGGAATAGATTGCTCTCCTTAGGGACCCATTGATGGATTAATAACAGAGAGTCTGTAAGTGAGGCCTAGCAGGAGTTAAAGACTGAGGCCTTCTTCAGTGGGAGTGATAGCAGACAGGTGGTGGAGGAAAGCTGATCCCATCTTCCTGACTGATGCCCACCTGTTCCTAGAGGGGGTGAATTTAACCAGTCCTTAAGAGGTTTCCCTCCTGTCTATGGTAAAACAAAAAGAAATGCATATGTGAATATGATCTGAAGGGGAAATAATCCTCAGGCGAGTGATATTATGAGGGGACGAATATTAAATCCTGGCCCTTTTATTTGTAATTAATTCATGGTGGGAGATTAGAAAATGACTGTCCACCCTGGGAAATAAGTAAATATTTCATAAGCGTATGTGCTTCTGGAATTATAGATCAATGAAATAGTACCTATAATCTATTAATAGTGAGATCCCCTGACTCCTTCTTTGTGCATTGCACCAGCACAGAAGATCATAGGACATCTCACTGTGTGCATACCTATACAAATAAAGTCATGAAAGTCACTTCCTGAATACGCCATTGAGTAGAATACTGTTGTTAAAGGTAAGTTGTTCCAGACAAAAGGGGTATTTTTTGCTACCCACTCTCTTACTGTTTAAAGTTTGTAATTGAAAGTGAGAAAGGTAAGCTTTTACACAATTTTTAAATAGAAACATCATGGAAGGGAATCTGGCCTACATACATGTTGAATATACTTTCCTTTCTACAAACCACCTACACGGTTTTGTACGATCGGACCGAAAAAAAAAACATCTGACCGTACAAAACGACCGAAAACTGCTACCACCAAAGGTTCGAACACCAAAAGTTTGAACCTTTGGTGGTAGCATTGCAGGTAAGTACAAAAAAAAGACTGCGAGGGCTGCGCGGGTGTCTTCCACAACACCCCGCTCACTATACTGTGTGGCATAGTGAGCGGGGTGTTGCGGGGGACACCCCTGCAGCACACCCGCAAAAAAAAGAAAAATAAAACTGGGGCTGCAGGGGTGTCCCCTGCAACACCTCGCTCACTATACTTTATAGTATAGTGAGAGGGGGTCACGGGGGAATCCCCTGCAGCCCCGTAGTATGTAAGTGTGTTCGCATGAGAAATTTGCAAATTTTTGGTAGTTCGCACCTTTCTCATGCAAACATTCCGGCCGCAGCAAAATCAGCCGCGGTCGGATCACTTGTAATCACCTATACATATGAAGGTCTAGTAGTCTGTTGTAATTGAGTCTAAAATGATGTTGAAATTCTGACCTGTCTATTGAGTAAGGAGGGGTGGTATCTATTTTGCATAAAGCGGAAGTAGCGAGAATTGGACAGGCAGGGATACTTTAACAAATTTGTCATTTTTCACAAATGAAAGATTCATCCTGAACTCTCATGCATTCAATCCATGGTGAATGCGTGCTCATGGTGAATTAAATGTATATATACCTATCATGATATGTGCGTTATGAAAATCTCTAGTCTCTAGAAACTGAGATGAATAGTGTGTTGATTATTTCCTATCATTGGCCTTTTATGAAGTAACCATTTGTTTATCTTTAATATGATTCAACTATATCGATTTTTTGTTAATACATAGACCTTCTGTGTAACTATGTGTATTTCTTGGTTAAAGAGGAGGGAGGCTGTACGGTATCAATTTTATTAAATTGGAAGTGCCAGATTCATAAAAAGTACTTGATTAACTAAAGGAAAATTGTGCATTCCTGGTTTGGGCTGCGTGGAAATTTCCCCTAAATTAGATGTGGCCGCCTGATTAAAACACCCTACACACCCAACTGTGATCCTGTTAGTGGCTAAAACCCCTTCAACTGCAGCTCTGAATATATTCATTGGTCCACCTCCGGACTTGGTGGAATTTCTGCAACATAAAAATAAATGTGAGAAGCAACCTGATCCAACCATAAGCAACTTAACTTAAAAGGAAATGTGTGGCAACCCAGTTGCTATGAAGGATGAACATGGACCTTGGTTCTAGGGCAGTGGCCTGCATGCTGCAGCTCTCTGGATGATTTGGACTATGATGTCCATGACCGTTCAGCATTGAAGATGCTGGCTAGGTGTTATTGGAATTGTAGTCCAAACATCTGGACAGCCAAATGTTGTAGAATCCTGTTATCGATTAATACAGAAATGCCTTATTTTTCATCAGTACTATTCACTGGTCAGGCTTTGCAAAGTGAGCCTCACTGATACAAATGCTTGCTGGTTATGTGAGAGAAAAGAGGGGACAATTACTGATAAGTTTCGTCTTGCTGAAAAATTGTAATGACATCTTCTGCATTAAGATATGAAAAGGATACACGTGGTGCTGACCCTGATGATGACCTTCCAGTGATGCATTGTGAAAAATCCATTGTCTTGATCATGTGGCTCTTTCCTTACAGAGTGGCTGGCTTTCTTGTTACAGCCGCTTAAAAAAAAAGAATAACAGGGCTTCCATAAGTCTAACACTTTCATCAGTGACCCTAAATAAGAAACAATAGGAATACCAAATACTTTGTCTTTCTGGAATTCTATACAATAATTGCTAGACTCATTAAAGGTTTATTTCAGGCACACTTCAGGGGGTGAGTCACTGATTTAGTCTGTTCTTAAACACCTCAACTCAGTCTTTAATCTTTCTGAGGTCGACAAATGAGTACCAACACAGGTTGAGTGATATTGTATGTATACTTGTTTTATATAAAGCGCTTAAGCGTAAGTGCTACATAATAACACATCATCATCATTTGGTCATGGACGTCTGCTTTCATTCACGGTAATTTGGTAATATGGGCCTATACACACTCTTCTTAACGATACATATGGCGATCCATTCGTGTATGAAATGTATATCACATTATAGTGATATCGTAACCATATTTTTCGTAGTTTACTTAGGAACAATGCTGTACGATGCCACTTCCTGTTTTATGAAGGGGTGAAAGGTTGCTTCCTGTGATATCACTTTGTGGTGGGGTAAAATGACATCACTTCCTGTGATGCCATCAGAGGTCAAGGGTCGTGTGATGTCACTTCCGCTACCCCTGGCATTTTGGGGAAAGAACGTCCCTGCTCAACACCTTTGCCATTAGAATATAGCGACAACCAATGACAATACTCGGTCTTGCTGGTCACATAACGAATCTCCTGCATTAGCACACTGTCATGACCTACCCCAGGTTGCTTACTGGAGCCCAGCCAGCCCACCTAATTTCTAATCTTGGCCAAATGCACACACGCATCAAAAGCATTGTCTATGAATTTTCCCACATCTCGACTTCGGTCCCCGTGGGCATTCCCACCACAAGAGCGTTGAGGCCATACAAATGGGAAAAGGAGCTATATAAATGACTACTACTACTACAAACCAAGGCCATCAATGTCTGAGCATGAATTTCCAAAGACAGCTTTGCTTTCTCACTCATCATAAACACTACAAAGGGTGACCCGGGAATTAATACATGACTGGCTTCCATTGATAAGCAGTTGCACTAAAGTCCAATTTCTGTGTATTCCATCAGTTGCACACATAGTACTATAGTGGCAAAGGCATTGTACAAAACAGAAGGGATGCCGATGCATCAGGATCTCCATAAAGATGGTTATATTTAAACACATGCATCGCAAGCAATAGAGATTTGCTGAAAATGATGGAGTTGTGCTCATCTGGGCTAGGAATAGCTATTAAATGCACATTAGTCCCTGGTAACATGAACATAGTGAAAACACTCCACCACAGGTTGAATGAAAGCAGCTTCACTTCTCAATGATCAGTGCATCCTTTGTCACAAGGTGTTTTTTAAAGAATATAAAAATGGGGAAGAAATCAAATGAGATTGCACCAGCTAGTTTAGGTGCAAGGATTATTTGTATTCAGGTTATCCTTCTGCATTGCTGTTGCCAGAAGTCTATTTCTTTTAAGGTTTGAAGGTCAGCATTGCAAGAGTCTTCAGGCCTTAGTTCTGGGTCCTTTAAAACCCCTATTAGGAAGAACTGTGTTTGATATGGCCAGGACCTCTGGGATAACACTTCATGAGTCTGTGAGAGTCCAGTCTCACCCAGACAGTGTTTTTCCTCCGTGGCATGCACTTCGAGTGAGTAGATTTGCAAAAGACACTGTGCCATTACATTTTTGGCACCTCCTTTAAAAACTCTTCCAGGCACGTACCACCACGTGTGAGTCTGTGAGAGAGTCAAGTCTCACCCACACAGCATTTTTCCTCCATAGCATGCACTTCGAGTGAGCAGATTTGCAAAGGACACTGTGCCTTTAAGATTTTGGCACCACCTTTAAAAATGCTACCCAAGCGCGAGCAAGTCCAGTCTCACCCCAGTCACTCCACAGGCTGAAATGGCTCAACGGAATGGATGCTACAGACGGCGAATGCACTGTGAGTACCTGCTGCAGACCGAACACTCGTGCAAAGCGATGGCAGGTTGAATATTCCGACAACATGCCTCCCGTTCCAGCGGAGAAGACGCTGCAGTCTGGGAACGTACGCAAGTTGTTAGGATCCAAATGTAAAGTAAGTGCGCTTGCGCCGGTGATAAGACTAACACATATTCAAACAGCGTTTCCATTTGATATTCTGGATATTACCGATGTGGAGCTGCTCGAGGCAGAATCAGGCACTGACTTTGTCTATGGAAGGACTGCATCAAGGGATACAACAGTGTAAATAACAGACTTACAAACTGACGTGGTCGAGGTTGACTCCCATGCTGTCGAGGTTACAAGCGAGAGAGTCAACGAATGCCGCAGAGACGTCCGCTCACATACACAAGCGGAAAGACTGGGAGTGTGAGCAGGACTGGGAATGGGCTCAGGTTTCTAAGTTTAATCAATTACAATTATTAGTGAGGAAAGGCGTGAGCCATTAATCAGGTCATCAATCATGCCTCCAATCATGCCTTGGAAATGACTGAGCACAGTCGGAAAGAGTTAACGCATGGAAAGGAAGACAACGGTACGACCTACCCTAAATATTGAAACACAGTCAGAAATAGAGGTTGCAATAGAGACTGAAAGATGTAATACATCTGATGGAATAGAAATTGGAATAGACAGACAAATGAACAAAGTTAATATTGGTACAACTAAAGACAAGACTATAAATACAAATACAAGTACTGAACCAACTAGTGGAGCAAAAGGTTCAAAAGTCACAAAAGACAAAGCCGCAATAACCACAAAGGCAGGCACAGTAATAAAGCATAAGCTACAGCAACAGCAAGAGCAACAGTGTTCTCGAGAGAACCTAGAGCCTAAAGGCACCCAAGACTATCAGCGAAATCAGGGCAATGATGAAATGGACCGGCTTGAAGAGTGTGACGTGTGTGATGTGTGCGAGGAACATGCACGCATGTCTAAAGATTTTGATGATACGCAGGAGCTCTTGGGGGAAACTGAACGGGATAAAGATTGCACAAAGGAATCATTTTTTAAAAACTGAAATACAAGGCCCCTACTACAATAATAACCAACAAAACATCAGCTAGCTACTCCCCCAAATAAAGCATATGTCGACTCCATTAACAGAGAAATTCCTGACGATGAGGGGGTTTAGCTTTAACAAAACTTTGATAGCAGAAGAGCTAAAAGAAATTGAATGGCGCACAAAGTTCATCTCTAAAATGAAAGCAAGAGATCCATGAGCTGCTAGAAATCAAAGTAACACAACTGCCATGACTCAGGCACAACTGAATAATGATCCTATACAGGCAAGAATGATGGGTACAACGAATAGACATACCCTAGCTGAGTTGTTAGGAATCAGGGAAACAAACAATAACAGTAAACCCAACAACAAATCCACTTGAAGAGGGAAAAGCCATTGAACATCAAATGCAGTCAGATGACTGTGCAGATGTACATACCTATAAGTACACAAACAAAACAAGACATATAAATCAATTAGAAGTCATATTGGCTATATCAGGCATGTCTGGCAGCTGCAGCGAATCAAAGAATTCTGATGACAACAGAAAGCAACGCACAGAAAATGGTAAAAAATCACGGCCCAACTACAAAACAAAGAGTGCCGGTAAAAACAACAAAACTGAGGAAGAGACAAACGACTGTACAAACCAACATTTGGACAATACACATTTCGATTGCGTCTGGAATCCAGATTCACAACAATGTGATGAGTGCAATGACAATACCCTAAATTATAAGAGGCCATGAACGAACGCATTAAGGACAACGCGACTATCCTGGCTATGATGCACACAAAGCTGTTCTACATGGAAACATTTGTAACTGAAATAGATGAAAGATTAAATGTGGAAGCTGAAGCATCAGCATCTTGGCAGAGAAGGTTATGTGACCTCGCAAGCAGAGAACACAGTGAAAAAACAGCGACCATGGCCTTGTGTATGGATACAATTAAATGGATGCGAGGACTAGTAAGCGACCTAAAGAAAGAGCAGCAGAAAATGGCTGAGCTGCAAAGAAGAAACAACTTAACCACAGAAAACAATTTTAGAGAGATCACAAGACCAATCAGCAGAGAAAAAGGCCAAAATGTGATGGTTATTCATTGGGATTAAATTATGAAAGCAACACTAACGAAAGTAGAGGAATGACCGGGTTACAGATAGAGTGCATGCTTGGGCTTAAATACAATGAAATTTGACACAAGAAGCAATTTGCAAAAAACACTGGTGGAATAATCGCTGAATACGAGAGAGGAGGGTCTAACGAATCAAAGGGTGAAAACGCAACCTGCAGCCAATAAAGATGTACGGCATCCTACATAAAATGGCCAAGCAGGCAAGGGCCTTGAAAGCTATGATGACATAGTAGGAACTGTAGCTCTATACTCTGTCTTCAGTGGAATAAAAAAAGAAGAGGGGAAAAAGAAAGAGCAAGAGCAGGTGACTGAACAGCAACAACTAAATTGAATCAAGAAGGGATTCAAATCATAGAAAGAAAATGAAAAACCTGAAAATTAATGCAAAGGCACATACGTTCAAATGGGTCTTGTGCCTTTCTATGAAATTTTAAAACTTCATCACTGCCTAAGAGAACTGCAGTCCCGGAAAAAAAACATGCAAAATCTTGACAGTCAGGAGACATGCGATCCAAAGTAACGATAAATCGCAAGCAGATGTAACAGTAGATGAGTGTGACACTGTATCTGACATCAATACAAGAGAAGGTATTCATGACCTGATAGACAATGCATCTTTCTTTAGCAACAACAATAGTACAGGATTTGACTCGGAATTACCAGAAACACTCACAAATCATCAAGAACAACAACATAACAAGAATAGTGGTTGTGGAATTGAGTCATTTATAACTGGCCAGAGCTCCAAAGTCGACGGTGAGGAATGCTTCCGAAATCTGCACTTTCAAACGCTTTCTGAAAAACATAAAATGAATAATCAAAAGGGCAACATGTGTCCTGACAAAGGACCGGATGTAACACTCGCATCTCGGTTAGCTTGGAACCCTAAAAAACCAGGGAATAGACACCAGGACAGCGGGGAGAGGCGAACAACTAAACATCAAATCAAAGGAAAGTCTAAAACAACAAATACAATTACATTGGAGAACATCTTCATGGAAAGAGTTGAAACAAATATGAATCGGAAAAATGTCATGCATTTATTACATTATATACATTATACCTCCTCATTGAGAGGAATTTCTTCTGATGACATTGCAATTGTCGAATACGTAGACGAAAATAGAGCTGACAGTGTCATCTTACATGTGAACTCAGTACTGGCGAAGGAGCTAATAATACAACCCAGTTCTGAGTTGTATCGCTAAGGCTTTGATGTCAAAAACTTGCACCTCTAAAACTCAGGAATGGTCAAGAATTCAATACAATACAGACAAGATGTAGAAGGACGGGACATGGTTACAAACCCAAATTCAAGACAGTAGATCACACGAACAACAGAGACGACAAAAAACGATCAAGGTGACATTTGATAATACAAGAATGGAACATCAAGCCGCACCAGCAAAGTAGGAAACTAACCAAAAGGCTCAGAAAGACAACGAGTGGTCATGGATAGCTACAGCTATAAACAATTCAAAAAACGCTTAGCAAAAAAAATATCAGAGAGGAACTGAATGATTTCCTGAGCTCTTGGAATGCCAGAGGTTTTAAACATCTGTTTTACCATTTTGAAACCAACTTGGAAAAGGCCCATATAATTTGCCTACAAGAAACATGGTTACAGGAAATCCCAGCATGTGACGGTTATGAAGTCCTACTGAATCCAGTAAAAAAAGAAACAAATGAAAGGCCTTACGCAGGGCTTATTACATTGGTTACATCTGCAAAAAGTTTAAAAATAATTAAATCTGGGAATCGATACTCATGTATACAGTGGACCATGTTACAACAAAATGATCATGGTGTTGGAATGCAGGTACACATGATGTTGATAAACTTGCATTGGAATCCTGTCAAAATCAAAACAGAAAAGTTTATAATTATAACTTCAATAATCAGATATGCCTACGAAACAGTGTGGGACCTTATGATCCTGATATGCAGTGACTTCAACATTAGATGTCTGAATAAACATGGTCTTCCATTGTCAAAGTTATTGGAAGATAACAACATGAATGCCGCGAAGTGGCTAGATCTAGCCTACCAGCAGAATGTATTCATGTTAAATGGCCAAACACAAAGGGACGTCCCGGTTAAGCATACTTGGACCAATGTGTCTCAAAAATCAACGATCGACTACATCTGAATCTCAAGGAATAACCTAGATAAGGTTAAAAGATTTGAGATAACATCCCAAAATGTAAGCAACCATAACCAATTGAAAGTGACATGGGTCATTAACTGCATGAAGAACATGGTTCGGACACCACAAAAGTTAGAACTAAATCATGGAGGCAATAGACTGAAGATCAAGAATACTGATGTTCTAGCTATAGCTATTAACTATATTGACCGAACAAATAAAGGGACAATTTACACCTCCAACGAGCCCTTATTGAATGCTTACACAGTCGTCCAAACTGGAATAAAGCTGCCTCTCTTAAAACGTATACATCAGTATAGTAAATGTTTAGTCGAAAGAAGAAGGCAACACTGATGGGAAGTAAATATGCTTAAAAGGCTAACGAAAGACGACAACGAGAATGACATATTGTGGCAAATCAAACTGAAGATGCAGAATTATAAATCTTGGCTGCTCCGCTTTAGGTCCCTACGAGACCAGGAACAAGGAGAGCTAATGCTAAAAGCAATGGCCAGCTCCACAACACGAGATATATTGGCTATAATAAACAACTTAACCTTAAACCAGCAGAGTCGGCTGAGCAACGCGGTTACTGAAGCCAGATGGGTTGACCATTTTTCAGAAGTATTTGCAAGTTCACTAGAAGAAAAACTGGAAGACAGCATAAACAGTCTCCAGTGTTGTAACCTACATGTGGAATTGGGAGACGTTGAAAAGATGTTAAAAAAACTTGAGCGCTCCTCTGCAGCTGGGCCGTATGGGCTAACAAACCTTATGTTGAAAATACATTCTAGCACTTGGGTATGCCTGATTACAGTGATTCTTAAGAAAATTGAAAAACACTGATCCTTCATTGAGCATAATTATCCCGATCTTTAAAAAGGGCGTGAGAGAAGAGCTGGCAAATTACCGATCAATAGCCCAGAACATTTTTTCCTCCATACTCCAAGTTATGCTGACCAAGTGGGCAGAAAGAACCAAGATCACTGACCCTCGACAAACCGGGTTCACAAGGGGTATGGGCACAGAATTGAACTTGATCAGCCTTTCACTTTTGAAGTTGGATGCACTGAGAACCAAATGGAAACTCTACCTAGCCTTTATTGATTCAAAACAGGCGTTCGATGGGGTGAACAGGGGAAAACTATGGCAAAGACTACAGGCCTGGAATTGCCCAGAAGAGATTCTGCAGCTGATAAAAGCCTTTCATCATAACACAACAACACGTGTAAGACTAAACATTGAAGGAAATCTATTGGCAGCAATACAAACTAAGATAGGTGTTAAGCAAAGTTGTCCACTTGCAGCAACCCTCTTTAAATTGTATATTGCAGATCTCCCAGACATGCTGAAGCAAAGCACTTCCCCCCAAAACTTAACAATTAAGAAATATCATTGTTAACGTATGCTGAGGACCTGGTTTTAGTGGACTAAACTCAAATTGTTCTGCAACACCTGCTCGAGAAATTGGAAGCGTATATGGCACCTGATGATCTTGTCATTAACACTAGTAAGTCCAAGATCATGGAAATGGAGGGAAACATGAGAAAGGTGCAAAGACGTTTCAGTTGAAAATTGGAAATTACATCATCGAAAAGACGAATGTGATTCACTATTTGGGAACACAATTTAACACGTCGCTATCAGAACAGAGATGGCAAGTTATTCTCAAAAGTAAGTACCCTGGCCTGTCAAGGAGTAATACTAAACTCAAGGTACAGGACATTTTCCATTATACCATTGCACTTATTCTATACTCAAAAAGTTGCATCCAACTTAACCTATGGAAGTGAAGCTGGCCTGAACTTGACATGGATGATATGGTCGGTGCTGGAAGGAAAAACTTGGAAAACTGTATTAAAACTACCAAGAGGGCTTCCAATAGACACAATAAGAGCAGAATTAGGTTTACAGTTCTTACATTCCATAAGAAGATGGAAATCGCTGGCTCTGCTAAGAAAAATCAAGCTTATGGAACAAATCACTGGCTATAAAATCCTCTCGACCAACGGGGTAGGAAAATGCGCCATAGCATTGAACTCCGGGAGAAAAAAATGGATGCAACATCTAAGGAAACTTTATTCGTCAATTGATGAACTGTTAATGAATCCTTAGAAAGTTAAGGAGAAATTAAAACGAGAAGACTGGATAAAGACACAGGAAACAAACCTAGAGTGCAAATCACTCAAAACTCAGCCCAAGAGCATCGACAGAGAGACACTCTACTGCAATATCTAACAAAATTTCCAAGCAAATATCATCGCGACCAATTGCTACGGATAGGGAAGAGAGGCATAAACAACAGATTGTGTAGATGGTGCAACAGACTGGCAAACCTAGAGATGGTAGAGCATCTGCTAGTCGAATGTTCAGCATTAAAAAAACAGAATCAAACGGATGTCTAACTTTCTTAAAGACTTTAAGTCTAAGACAGAGAAAGGCTGGTGGCACAAGTTTCTACAAAGAAGGAATCCTCGTCTGGTGTTCGCAGCTGTAAATCTGTGGGATAAACTAATGAAAGACCAAGATGTATAATGGCAATCCATGAATCAAGATGGGATTTTTTATAAGAAGTCTGGATAGTGCAAGGAATGAGGATGGAAAAATTAGACTGGAAAAGTCCTGGGGGGTCCAGTGTTTTAGTTAGACGGACGCAAGTTTTTTGGACCAAGGGACACCTTGCATGACATAATGTGTAAAACATTTTTTTATATTAAACAAAACACAATAAAAAAAATAAATGAAAAGATCTCTGCTGATATTTCTGTTCTGCTTATCCACCACATCACACCCTGCAACACCTGTATTAATTTACACTCTGCCCAGAGTTGGTTTTCCATCTTCATTGTAATTTGTTGCATTTGTGTATGTGTCTCCCTACTTATATATCAAGAATGTCACAGTCTATGGTGGTTGGAGCATGAAGTAACTAGAGCTTGAGTATATTTGAGTAGTTGTTGGTCTTTGTTCGCCTTATCGCCTTCTCCAGACCAGTCAACTTTATGTTCAAATTATTGACCGTAAACCAAATAAGTAATGGGTGGAAGGTTTTGAATAAATCTGAACTACTGGCACTGCACTGGGCAACCTTCCACGCCACTGTTTTTAGCCCATCTGAGCCATTGCAAAAAGGGGTCCATCCACATGTAAACTAGTCAGGTACTGATACCAATGGCAGCAGCCCAACCTAAACTGCTAGGCCATGTCCCTTCTGCATGGAAACACTAGCACCCCAGACATATTTCGGCCTTGTTGGACAGTGAGTGTTCAGCTTGGTTCCCGCTATAGCGCAATGAGCAAGGGACACATGTCTGAGCATACCCTCTCTCCCACAGAGAGACAAACTATAACCAGAAAAGTGATGGGTGGAAGGTTATGAATACATTTGAACCACTGGCACTTCTCTGTGCCACCTTCAACACCTCTGTTTTACATCACATCTGTGCCATTGCAAAAGGGGTCCTAGAGACCCAAGCAACTCCTCACTGATGACACCCAAGGAGGCCAAAACATGTCTGGGGTCTTGTGCAGAAGGGAAGTGACCAAGCATTTTGGGCTAGACTGACCCTTTTCGGGTGGCACCGAGCCTGATTTGTATATGGTCTTTCCTGTTTTGTAATGTCTTGGCAGGCGAAGAACGATGGTCTGGAGGGTCGCCCAGAGCAATGAATTCTAAACCTTCCAGCTATCACCTCTTTTGTTTTACTATCATTACCCCGAGTGGGCCAGGTATGCCCAGACGTGGTTCCCATGCCTGCTGGGCCTGGAGATCCAAGCTACTTCTCACTGATGCCACCCAGGGAGGTTAAAACATGTCTGGGAATGTGTGTGGTCTCATGCAGAAGGGATGTGACCAAGCAGTTTAGGATGGACTGACCGTTTTAGGGTGGGACCAAGCCTGATTTGCATGTGGTCTTTCCCTTGTAAAGGCTTGCCAGGTGAAGAACGGTGGTATGGAGGGTTTCCCAGAGCAATGCAAGAGTTTACAATGAATTCTAAACCTTCCAGCCATCACCTTTTTAGTTTTGTCTATTAGGTGATACTGAAAGCGCTACCTTTAAGCCAAAACTATTGTCATTAAAATGAGATCTTCAGCATAAGAGCTCAAAATAAGGGCTTTTAATGAGGGTCCTTAATGCTATTCAATGCAGATGACATATGAGAATGGATTTGTGTGGTTCAGCTATGTGTCCCACCCATTTAACGCCCATCTCTAAGTCAAATCTACATGATTTTCCTCCCATGCCCACCCATCTTCCCTCAAACCACAGCCCCTTCCTCACTCTTTACCAGCATTTGTATTGTGTGCTGAATATTTCAGCCATCTTTACTGGCAGCCAAAATGTGTTAATGTTATTAAAAAGTAATTATTAATGTTTAATGCATCTTTAAAGTTATGTTACATATTTTATAGTATTTTGCATAAAAAATATCCATGTTACTGTTTTAGTTATTTTTTATCTAAAATGTCTCTGAAATGTCCATTTACTTAGGTGTGGGTGTTGGTTTATTGTTATAAGCAGTACCTGATTGGATGTGGAGTATGTTAGGGATGTCAGTATGATTTAATTGGCACTTGAGTCTATTTGTGTTTGTATGAGGTAGCCATTGCTTTCGGCGATTGGAAGGGAGAGGCTGTTTGTTTTCTCTGTTCAACTTTTTTATTTATTTCATGTTACTGCTTTTTTCCACTTGTTAGGGTGGTGGTGGGTGGGAGCTTGCATTTACTGCGGTTGGGAGCTTCCCTTTTCCGGGTGCCCGAGAGCAACACCTAGCTGTGGGCATAGAGTTGGAAATAAAAAGTATCTGCCATGAGCGACTGCTGCTTTCCACTGTCGGCACCCCAGGCTAATTGTCCTTCTGGATGTGGAGTGACATCCCTCCATTAGGCCAGGCAGGTCTTCTGGCACCTTAGCTTCTTGTTGCTGCAGCAGAAAGGGAGGAAAGGGAGCAGGCTACAATTATTTGTCACACCCCATTCAGGGTTGCCAAGGGAACCTGGAACACACAGCAACAAAAACAAAGTAGGCTTTTAATGGCAAATGCTGGAAGGTTGTGAAGAATGCCAATGAGCGATTACAATGTGTTGCAGTGAGCAGGCGTAGCATAAAGCGACTGCATTTGAAAGGAGCAACAGGTCCTGTAATGGCTGTTTGTTGTGTTGCTTCCTCCCCGCAGCAGGGTTTGTGTCTACAGAGGGGCTGCTGGCATTGGCTCACACAGTGGAAGGCTGCCATTGTTGCAGTGAGCCAGGGGGGCTTTTCATCTGCGCCTGAAATGGCTTGGGTACATTTCTGTATGCAGGATTCTTTGGAGAACATAAAGACCCAGTCTGCACAATGTAACCTCCTTTATTGCACCTACGGATCACAGGGTCATTCAGGCTACACAGTAACTGGCACATCCCCAGTTCAGCTATATATATATACCATTGTACACCTAGTCTGTGCAACAGGTGGCTTTAGCTGAATTTCCAGGGTTTTGCTGTATTAAGTTCTCACTGTAACATCCCTGCAACTAAAGCTTTTCCTTAAAAAAGGAATACAAGAGCCCCTCCTAGACGTTTGTTGATAACCGTGGCTATTCGCAAAAACTATGAACTCAAAATTAGATTTTCACTCGACCAAACTCCAAAAACTGTCGCCAACATGCCTACCAGCCCCCCTCCACTCCTCATAGTCCTCCTCCAATCCCCTAGTCTCTTACAATCCCCCAACACTCAATGCATATAAGAATGTCACCCCACCCAAAATTTCAGATAGCCGCGGCTACCACACATCAACAAACACACAACGTGTCACTTTATCGAATATAGCCGCAGCTGCAACAGGGTTAGGGTGAGGATCTACCCGTGAAATGCAATTTAGCACGCTGGGCGGCTGTTAGATAGCCTCAAATAATAACAACATCACCATCAACCAATTAAAAAGTACAACACACACATCATACATACCCATCTCATAGAAACTAGTAGAAATTAATTTTCCTGGAAACAGAGAAATACTGAAGATTTGTGTGGCTGATCGGGACAGTTGACTGTTTTGGTTACTGGCTTTTTGTGAGAAACTAAATATTAACATGGACCTAGGTTTGAGAGATTTAACAATTAAATGGTTTGGATTGCGAAGAATGACTGGGTTCCAGGTTTTTCCAAAATGGTTAAGTCTGAGAAGTACAGGTCACACAACCGTCATATTAATTCATTGCGGAGGCAATGATTTGGGGAATGTATGAGGGGTGACATGGAAAAACTAATGGAACTATTTCCTCAATCCATATTTATCTTTTCCAATCTCACTTATAGTCAAAAATGGAGATGGACCACCAGATTTAATGCTAAAATTAAGGAATCCTGGAGAAATGTTAATAAAGCAGTTTCAGCATTCATGTCAGAACACAACCAATTATGGATTGTGAACAACAACATACAAACATGACGGAGCACACCTAACCGATGAAGGAACTGCAGTGTTCCTTCATAACATTAAAACAGTACTCCTGATGTGCTAAGGTCCTACACTCATTGTACCCCAAAAACAGTCCTTTTAGGGACTATTCATCACAAATACAATAAAAAATAACAAAACATTTTTTTTATTATAACCGCGGCTACAGTTCATTCACTTATATAGTAACCGCGGTTACAAAAAGTTTGTTTCATACTACAATCCAATTTAAATGATCGATAGACAAGACTACTCATGTACTAGATAGGCAAAAATTGCACACACACACAACATAATACCATACGTGAGTATACACAACCTAAAATACATTGTATGGCACTTCTAAAACTAGACTACAATTGCTCCTTTTTATATTAATTGTGTTAAACTATTTTCTTCTTCTATCTTTCTCCAAAGTCTCACATGCTCAAAAGTCTAAAAACATACATCCAAAATAGCCACAGATATCGAACTAAACATACCCTCTGCTATCTGTAGTCCTTTGTAGCCTCAGAAATAGCCGCAAAACGGCCCGAAAAAAATGCTTTCCTGTCCCCCGCACCTCACCCGAAATAAAATGCTTTTGTGCTCCCCTGCACCTCAGCAAGTGCCCCCTTCATCTGTGTCAGGTCCCTCCACTCCCCAGATGGCGTCTTCACCTGCCCTGCCCTCTCCCATCCCCCCACAAAACACGCTGCTTCTTTGATGCAGTTTGCTATGAGATGTCGACGATTAGCGGATATAGCTGAGGCTATGGAAAGCTTTGTGTTGCAAACTTGGTCTCTGTACCACCTCCAACTCACGAATTTCACTCAGTGAAAGCCTCTGGCCACCCCCACCTCTACCCTGATGGCATTTGTATGTTTTTTGACCTGCAAATAGCTTTTTACTGTGTTTCATTTTCCCATAACCTCGGCTATACATTCAAATATCTCTTGCATCGAGAGAAAAACAAGGGTTCTATGTTCTTTCATCGACAGTCATTTTTACGACAGTCAATTACGAAAAAGGTCATTAAATTTGTTGGGCGGCAGGGGGGTTCCCCCAGACCATCCTACCCCACCCATTTTAACTATTCCTGACCTCCCCAACCCCCAACCCCTTATCTGCCCCTAAAATGTCAATGATCTTTTCCGTAATGCTGTACTTGTAAAAAAAAGGCAGTCGTAAAAATGATTGTCGATGAAACAACGGTATACCAAATCAAGATGGCGATCGTTCATTTCTGAAAACCATGATCCAGCAATGCACCATGGGAGATATAACCATCATTTTTAGGGAAGAGGGCACCCCCTTCTCTTTCAAATTTTAACAAACTTCAAGCAATCCAGAACAGTGCTCTCTGAGCGGCCATTGGTCTCTCCAAATCTGACTACATTTCGAAAGCTAGGACAGATGCACACTGGCTGCCCATCCGAGAAAGGATTAAGTTCAAAACACTCTCCCTGGCCATCGATGTCTCTCCGACACTGCCCTGACCTACCTCTTATGCTGCATGGAGAGATACTCCCCCGCCTGTCCACTTAGATCTGCGAACTTTCATTTCCTTAAAATCCCCAACTTCAATCACTGCTCTACTGGACCTTCTGCAGAACCTTAAAAGCTTGGCTGCTCAACTAACCTGTGCTTCTCCTAAGACTTGTCACTCTTCCTAATGCATTTCCCCTCCGCCTCCCCCTTTTTTCTCCTCAATGTAACTACCGCCTAGATACCCGAGGGTTGTGTTTGCTGTAAAAAATACATAAATAAATAAATAAACAAATAAATACATTAGTAGAAGGGATGTGACCAAGCAGTTTGGGCTGGACTGCCTCTTTTGGAGTGTAAACACGCCTAATTTGCATATGGTCTTTCCCCTTTTGTAATGGCTTGGCATGCAAAGAACAATGGGCAGGAGGGTTGCACAGAGCAATGCTGGAGGTTATCATTAATTCTAAACCTTCCAGCCATCACTTGCCTGTGTTTTGCATTCATTGAGCTTGTCTTTTAGGGTCGCTCTAATCGATACAACACCCCCACTGGATGAGAAGATGTCTTCCTTCCCATTTGCGACATATGACCGGCCATGTGCTCTATTGAACTGTGGGACTTATACATCTTATGATACAGACTGATAATTTAAGCTTAAAGTATTTTCTTTTATAAGAGAAACCACAAGTGGGAAAATCCATAACTTCCAATTTGATAAAGCACATTCAAAAAAATGTTTAAGACACATTTCCAAGTATATAGATTAGCATGGGTCTAGAAGAGTGATACATGGCGCCCCCACAAGGGCTTCACATTTTTAATGCCATTACATCCATCCACCCAATCGTCAAACCACATGCCAAGAAACCCCCAAAGTGCTAAGGGTGAGTATGTTCGTCTTGAATTCCCGTAGGAAATCAGTGTAGGCGCTGCCTACTCCCGCAGTTACGTGAGGGTACTCCAGCAAGCATTGGCAAACCCAACTTGGGTAGCCTATGGGCAGATCCAATATCTGTAACTTTTATAAACAACCATTATTTGTGTATGATACAAAAATAGTAAACAATATAGTACTACTGGTCTTTAAATGTTTCTATGCAAACAATAAAGGAGTGGCACCATGCATACATTGCTTTTTAAAACATTCAAGTCGTCACCAGTTTTCCCGAAAATGACGCCGCTCAGCATTGCTTGCCAGATACTGTACACGAAGATCGAATTTTTAAACACGCTTACCTTGTACTCATGGCTATGACAGAGGACCTTTGTTGTGCCTGAAGGGGAGTGGCTGAAATGAAATGCGACATGTAGCACATTGGTGTGCTTTCCTGCACGAAATACAAAAAGAGCCTGGAACATAGCATGATAAGGGCTTGCCACGAACATGCAGACAACCGCAGTTGTCAAGTTCGAATCCCAGCAGGAGCAAATTACCAATTTATTCTTCTGAAGTCAATAAATTGAGTACCATTTAATTAGTCAACATTAACACCTATTATTACTAAACTTAATTATGTAATATTATAATTGTTAAGTCTGTGGCTAAACACCATCTAGCCAACTGTAGGACATCCCGAACACCACCAGAGACAATATAATGTCAGTTCCAATTTAACATCTCTTATTCTGTGGAACTCCCAACATGTATACAGGCACCAGGAATGCTACATCAGTGTTTAGCCTCAAAAGATGACAGGTCCCTCCACACAACTTTGTGCTTCTGCTACCTCTATGCGTCCTCATTCGACCTCTATGTCACCCTTAGTGCTCTGTAGCAGTGTACATACCCTCTCACATGCTTATTTTACCTAAGCACTCCACCTCTTCTCTAAACCTTTTATCACAGACAGCTTGAAGTGATTAATTTTGCATGTAGCGTGTTACAGAAATGCCAGACGTAAATTAATGAATTAATAGAGTAAAGTTCTATTTGCGGATCTATGTGTAGTGTGCAGTAAGGTTTATAGTGAAAAGACTGAAAATAAATATCGAAAAAAAAGGTCGAACCAAAAAATCTCCAAAACAAAAAATGAATTTTTTTTTCAATACGTTTTTTTTCAAATGGGGGGGTTCCCCCCGAAACCCGCTTTTTTCATTTTTTTTGAATGTTTTTTTCGAGATTTGTTTTTCGAGATTTTTGTTATTCGAGATTTTTTTTCCGGCCTTTTGACTGACCACTGTGCAGTAATATGTTCTTCACCAGAGCTTTCCCCTCTCGGCAGAGTGAACCCTCAATTAAGGTATGTAGCTGTGTTCAAATTATATTTATGAATGTTGTTATTAGAAAAAATCGACTTTTGTTGATCTTTTATACTAAACAAATTGTTGAGTGTTTTCTCAAGAGTTACTTGTGTTGGTGCTTCATCACACCGCTTAGTGCTGTGCTCTATGGTGCACCTTGATCTGAAAACACAGTAATAGGGTGTAGAGTTTGGCTTCTGTTTCTTCAGTGTGGTTTTTTGTTTTATGTTGTACCTGTTGCATTTTGGTTACTTTGCACTGCGTTTTAATCAGCTTAACATGGTCGAATGTGCGTGTAGGCCTATGGTCGAATGTCATGGGTGCCATTTATTTATTTATGTTGCCATTTGTAAAGCGCGCTATAAAACCCAAAGGCATTAATGCACTGGATCCAGTTACAGAGAAAAGCGTACAGTAGATGCATATAACTTGTTACATTGAGATATAAGGTGACACATATAGGGATGTAGGTAATTGGATAACAGTTTGCAGAGGTGGTTAGCCACAGTGAGTTAAATGCTCCCTCTGAGTTGCAAGTCCAAGCAAAGAGGCAAGTATTAAGGGGTGCTTGCGGAACGCCATCTAAACATTTTTTGATCTTAAAGACGGTGGGAGAGCATTCCAATTCTGTGATGCAAAGACTGGGAAACTTCAACCTCCTGATCTTTGCAGTTTAAACCTTGGGACAATGAAGCGATATGTGTCAATGGAACAGGTAGGCCTGGTTGACTGCGTGATATTTCATTTGCTAGACAAGTACCTTGGCGCAGTGTTGGTGATGTATTTGTGCTTGATGGCTGTGAAGAATTCGACCATCCACATTGCGGGTGTGCACTCGCCTGGGGTATTTTAATATTTTTTTAAGAAATTGAATGACGGGAGATCAACTTCGGAAAATGTGTGGGGCTAATCCGCAAACACATAGTCACGTGAACTTTGGGGTGGACACAGCGTACTGGCACAGTCCTCCTGTTATGTTCAGTTGGAATGTGACGTATTTCTAACAAATAAAGTGTGTCTATGTTAGGCAGAAATCTGTGCAGTTCCCTCTGGGACCACTGCAAAAGATTTAGGACTACAGGTGTTTGGCAGTAAACCCACTTGGTAGCAGTCTGTACCACACAGATTCACTTGGTAGCTGTGGCTGAGCAGTCAGACTTCCCTCAAGAAGAGTTAGGCAGTATACAGGGGATTCACAATAGGTCAAGAGAACACAGTAGAACAAGTAAACATTGACCAGGGCTTGGTGTAAAAGAGATATAAATATTTATTTAAAACCACATCTAGAAAAACACACAGGCACTAATAGTAAGCAATTCAAAAACATGGTCACTAAAAGATATACACTCCCTTAAAAGAATATTAGACAAGTCTTAAGTAAAGCCCTACTTATTTTCAGACAGCGGTGAGCGCTTAACGTAGATGGAACTCTAATAATTTGTTTTAAAAAGGGAGACAAAAGCAGAGAATAAATTGAAACAGATCCCAACACTTTTTCATGAACACAACAAGAGAGGAAGGCAAAGTAACACCGTGAATTCAGAGTCAGTAGGCCGGATCTGCTTTAAGAGGATCAAAACGAAATGTGTCCAAGGTCACACGGTTGCAGTGCACAAAAGTCTTGTAACGGTTCAAAAAGGAGTTGGACCAAAGAAAGGGACCAGTTAGAGGGTCAAGGCGGCCAGCCCAGTCCAGAAGGTTAAGGGGTTATTATTACCTTGTAGCAATATTTAGAAAGGGAGGCCTGGCGGACACGGTACCTTAAAGTGGTGAGAACACTCCAGCGGGGGCAGTTGTTCCTGGCAGCGGATGCAAGTCGGTGCTTCGTCCAGGGGAAGAGAGGGTCTCATCGGGGAGGAAGACAGGAGTCAGTTGCACTGCCAGGGAAGAAACCAGCCGCAAAGTTTCTCAGGTACAAGGAGCGGTCCTTTGATTTGCGGTCCAGTGGTAAGTGGCTATCTGGCTGCCGGAGTGCTTGGCACGGGTAGTTCGACCACAAACCGGTCGGGGGTGCGAAGAGAAGAAGGTAAACTGGTTGTGCCCACCAGTCAGGGGAAGAAGCCTCTCCAGCCGGGAGATCTTCTCTGTCGTCGGGAAGTGGTGAGTCGGTTCCGCAGGGCTCCACCGGTGGTGTCGTCGTGGTAGGTCGGTTCAGCTTCTCCCTCGTCGGATTATCAGGTCCTGTGGCGACTTCTGAAGTTCCAGTCCCCAAAGCCCTGCTTTTATGCAGTATACCCCCATTCACTCAGCCTAGCTGTCAATCAAACATGCTAAGTGGTGAGCCACTTGGGCCAATCACACAAGAGTGCGACTTGAGTTACCAAGGTAACTCAGTCCAGGGTGCCTAAACCCCCTCCCACACCCCCTGTGGTACCCAGACAGAGTGGCACCACTTTTGGAGGCTTCTGTGGAGAAGCCCGCCAAAAAAGTGGAACAAAGTGCTCGACTTGGGTTGGAGTCACAGAAGAGAACACAAACGCCATTTTAGAATTGAGTCCTGGCAAAAAATACCAACCGGCGAATTAATATTAATTAAATAAACCGGCGGTATGTTGGAGGCTGTGAGAATTAAATAATTAAAGTTGGTAGCCTCGAACAATGGGAAAATCCCATAGGTAAATATTCACGGTCGGTTATAAAAAGTAGTATCCACTGCCACCAGCCAAAACTCGATCAGGGGGGATGGAGACGTGCACCCTCGACTAACAGACCCCGGGGCAATCAAATTGCTGCGAACAGTATGTCCACAATATGATGGTTTGTACTGGTTTCTGTTAATAATTTGGGACTAGTAAAGCCAATGGTGACTTGACATGCCCTGGGAGACAGTAGTCAGCCCCAGGGTATGGAGTCTATGGTGGGGTGTCACTATGACACACCTGTGTTACTGCACGGAGGGTGCTGTGTAACACACATAGTAAAAACACATGAGACCCTATGGATTAAAGGACCCCATAGCCCATAAAACACATTAACAGTCAAAGGAACACCACAAATCATGTCCAAGAGTGGGAGAAAAAGAGTCTCACTCTTAGCAGGAGAAAAAAACAAACTCCAGAAATCCAGCAAAGCTGCTGGGGGACTCACTAGGTTAGGAAATTCAGCCTAAACAGAGAATTCTCCCTTACACTCGCCCCCCAGACTAAGGGACAGGAGGATTTAATCCACTCCTGGATGAATCTCATACCTCTAGTCAATATATATATAGGATATAGGATATAGGATATACATCCTAGAGAGACCATCAGCATTTTGGTGGTGACACCCTGACATGTGCTCAATGGTGAAATCAAACCCTTGCAGGCAGATTGACCATCTCAATAGTTTTGGGTTTTCCCCTTTCATTTGCATTAACCATCTCAAGGGTTGGTGGACAGTCTGAATGACAAAAGTAGATCCATACAAGTATGGCCTAAACTTCTTCAGAGCCCACACAATAGCAAAACACTCTTGTTCAATGGTTGCCCACCTTGTTTCAGGATCCTTCAGTTTTCTACTGATGAAGCAAATGGGGTGCTCCCTACCTTACCCATCCCGTTGACTGAGGACTGCACCTATTCCTACATTTGAAGCATCTGTTTGCACAATGAATGTTTGGTGGTAGTCAGGAGCTCTGAGTATTGGGGCTTGGCAAAGAGCCTTTTTTAGGGTTTCAAAGGCCTGATTGCATTCCTCATTCCACCTAACCTTTTTAGGGAATTTAGGAGAGGAGATGACATTCAGTGGAGAAGCTATGGACCCATAGTTCTCAATGAAATTCCTGTAATACCCAGTGAGACCTAAGAAGGCTCTCACCTGGGTCTGAGTAGTAGGTGTTGTCCAATTTTGCACAGCTTCAATCTTACTGGGCAAAGGCCTTATTTCTCCACCTCCTACCTCAGGTCCAAGGTAGACCACTTTACTCTGTCCAATCTGGCATTTACTTGCCTTTATGGTCAGATTGGCCTTTCCAAGAGCCTGCAAAACATTTCTCAGGTGGTCCACATGTGCTTCCCAGGAATTGCTGAACACTGCTATGTCATCCAAGTATGCCATGCAGAAGTCCTCCATCCCATTCAGAACATGGTTTACCATCCTTTGAAATGAAGCAGGTGCATTTTTCAATCCAAAAGGCATAACCTTAAACTGGTATAAGCCAACTGGGGTAGAAAATGCAGTTTTCTCCTTGGCATGGTCTGTCAGGGCTATGTGCCAATAGCCTGAAGTCAAGTCAAATGTGCTGAGGAACTTGTCTGCACCACGTCTATCCACCAACTCATCTGTCCTTGGCAAAGGGTGGGCATCGGTCTTAGTGATTGCATTAAGAGCTCTGTAATCCACACAGAATCTAAGTCCTTTAGATCCTGCCTTTGGTACTAACACCACTGGGCTAGACCATGGACTAGTAGAGGGTTCTATTACCCCGAGATCAAGCATCTTGTTGACCTCACCTTTGATGTGGGTTCTTACATTTTCTGACATTCGATATCTTCTGCTTTTGACTGGCAGACAGTCACCAGTGAGTATGTCATGCTGTCCCCAAGGGGTCAAGCCTGGTGAAAGTGAGAACAGAGAGGCAAACTGATTTAATATAGACTTGCACTCTTCCTGTTGCTCAGGTGTCAGATTTGAAGAGAGATTTACTCCTTCAATCTTTTCGTCTAAAGGTAAGCCTCTGGGGAGATAAGGAAGAGCTTCACTCTCTTCTTCTTCCTCTGATGATGCTAGAAGCAAAGCTCCTACATCAGGTCTGGAGACATATGCTTTTAGTCTGTTGGTATGGAAGACTGTTGGAGCCTCCTTGGGGTTGCCCAAGTCCACCAAATAGTTGACCTCTCCAAGTTTACCCACAACTCTGAAGGGTCCCATCCATTTGTCTTGCAAGACCCTCTGCCTTGTTGGAATCATAACGAGAACTAGCTGGTCCTGAGTAAACTCAACCATGTTAGCCTTTTGGTCATGCCAGTGCTTGACCAATGCTTGTCCAGCTTTCAAGTTATCACTTGCTTCTGCCATCAATTGTGACATTCTCCTTCGGAGACCTATCATGTAGTCAGTCACTCTGACTGGCTTGGGGGAAGGAGCACTCTCCAACCCCTCCTTGATCAGGGCCAATGGACCTCTGACCGGATGAGCATAAAGAAGTTCAAAGGGAGAATAACCTTCTCCCTCCTGAGGGACTTCTCTATAAGCAAAGAGAAGGCATGGCAGTAGAAGGTCCCACTTTCTTTTAAGGGGGTCCTCTAAAGCACCTATCATGCTCTTCATGGTTCTGTTGAACCTTTCAACCAGTCCATTTGTCTGAGGGTGGTATGCGGTTGAGAACTTTAAGTAACTCCTCAGGTTTTCCACATGGATTTCATGTAGAAGGACATCAAATTTGACCCCCTGTCAGAGATTACTTCCTTAGGAAACCCAACCCTGGTAAAAATACCAAGGAGGGCCTTAGCCGGAGCTGTAACAGTCCTCATAGGAATTGCCTCAGGGTACCTAGTAGCATGGTCTACTACAACATGTATAAACCTGTTGCCTGAGGAGGTTGGAGGGTCAAGGGGACCAACCAGGGCTGGACTGGGAACCAAAAGAGGCCCTGGAAAATGTTGTCAAAGTGGCCCAATAATTTGCTGAACGAGCGAGCATAGCGCGTGAGCCCAACACGCTGTGCATTAGACAGGCCACGAGACACCCGGTCCCGCACCAAAAGGGTGTTAGGAAACCTGCTATTATTAAGAGTAGGAGATTGAAATTAACAGGAAGAAGGAACACCTGCCCTCCCCTGCTTCCAAGATGGTGCCAACTGAATGGTATTTCTAGGCACTTTAAAAGGGCTAGGGTCAATCCCCAGGCCATGAATGAGTCCGGTGTTGTCTTCCCCCGGACCTTCCTCTGGTTCTGTGTTAACTGACTCGTAGCTTGGGTCCTTTGTTGGGCCAAAGCACAGGTAGGCAAATACGAGCTGAGGCTGTTAGGGAAAATGGGCACAGTGAAATCAATGCCAACTGCTTAGTGCTTCTGGGGCCCCTGACCATGGCACGGTTGTCCCCCATCCCCTCTCCAAGCCTAGCCCTGGGCTCTGGCAGATGTAGGCCCCCAGGGTGTGTGGTAGTCACTAGTCACATTCTGTGAAGATTTTAATTGGATATGCTATTTGCTCTCACTCTAACTGGCTTTGTGAGGGAAGATGAGAACTCTGTACACTTGTCCCTGCACATGCTTTCTGTGCCCCAATGTGTGCAAACAGATAGGAACTATGTGAACATCATTCTGAGGGCCCTCTCAATGGGTTAACGTGTTCAGGGGATAGGAGCTATGTGTAAAGGCTTCTGAGAGTGCTATCAATAGCACAGGGTGTGCACAGAGGTAGAGGCTGTGTGTACAGGCCCCTGAGAGCACTCATACAACAGTACCATGTGTACAGGGTGATAGCGGCTATGTGTAGGCGTCTGAGAGCACGCTCAATAGCCCTGGGTTAGTAGGGAGGTAAGCGCTATGTGTGCTCCCCTGAGAACGCTCTCAATGGCCGTGTGTCTTTATAGAGGTAGGTGCTATGTTCACAGGCATGAGAGAGAGCTCTCAGTTGATCTGTATGAATGTAGGAGCTATGCATACATGTAAGTGCTCTTGTGGGTGAAGGGAGGTAGTAGACATGCATAGAGGTGTGGGACTGCTTGCATGGGGTCTAGGTATGAAGGGATGTAAACAGAGTCCTGGGGTGTCCTAGTGACCCTGTGTGTGCACGCTTGTAGGAGTCATGTGCACAGGCCACTAATAACTCTGTGTTGTGGGGTATGCATGGCAGTAGGTGCTATGTACACAGCAGGACAGCTGCTTGAACACATTGTACCCTAGAGGCAGGCAGGCCAAGGGCCAGTGCCACGCCTGTTTGCCCACAATCCACAGTGCACAACGTGCAGGAAACTGGTATGAAACACACATGACGTGATTTAGGCTTGGTGCACCAGCCAGCTCCTGAGGGTGTTTGGGGGGAGCTTCTGTGCTATTAATTCCCACCAGGCTTTGTGGATGTGCTGCAGAGGCAGGGCACTGGGCACGTGCATTAGACAGGTCCCTGGATTTGAAACACAGCAGGCAAAGTTTGTGTGACAGGGCAGTGTGCAAAGAACAGGCAGACAATGTGCACAAAGGCCTGCCTCAGGGCATGCAATGCAAAGTGCATGGGAGGGAAACTTAAGTGCAATTATGCAATCCTCACTGTGCAAGGATTGGTCAAAGAGATCACACTGTGGAAAGAAAGATGTAGGGACACTGAGTAGGTCATTGGTACAGGAAACGTAACCAAATGTGTAAAGTGCATCCACTGCATACATACTATGTTCAAGGGCCAAGAACAATTTGGGCCTGTACCCATTAAAAAATGTTTTGTGATGAATCATTCCCATTGCGTAATAAACAGACTTTGGGACACTGTGTAATGCTAATTCCCATCCATTACTTAGTTATGTGATGCCAACGCATGAATTGCAAAATATACACGCAGGGGGGCGCGTCTCCCGTGATTTGCACCATGCACACAGTGGAAATACACTCCTCCCATATAATTTGCAAAATGTGCATTTCGGAAACACACTTAGTAAGTGCATATGATATGACTGGTGATATACACGGACTTCAGGAATACACGGACTCCACACCCTCATGGCCAGTTGCACCCACGTGCCCTAGTTTCACTGGACCAAGTTGGTACATTTTACTGTTGGCTCTAGAAAATAGACTGTGGGGGCATTGGAAGGATCCAGAAGAGAGGAGGGAAGGTAAGCCTGGAGAGGAGAGGAAAGAAGGAGGTAAAAGTACCAGAGAAGAACTAGCAAGTGATGGTCACTCAGCAGTGTTACCCAAAATACTCATCGGTGTCTATCTGTCCTCCCCACTGCGACCTTGGCATGAACAGGCGTGTGCTCCTGCAAGGAGCTGACTTTGACACTCCCTTCTGACAGCTGTGGCTCTCCTCTGCCCGATTTCAAAATGTGCTCTGCGGAAATTCTTTCAATAACTCTAACAACTCAAGGACACCACTACAACACGTGGCTGTGTGGATTGCAAGTTAGAGCCACGAAAATTGTCTACCAAACCCGACTAACAATATAACATTATGTCAAAAAACGAAAGTCAGGAAAACACAGCCAAAATGTGCACATCAGTGAAAACCACAAACAAGTAAAAATGAACCTACATGTACGTTTTAACTATTATTTTACATTGGATAACATGGCAATGCACCCATTCATTTAACAAAGAATGTATGCAAGGATCAATCTAACCTGGTGTGATACCTCAGTCAAGCAAATGGTGGCCTGATTCGAATCGGTGTCAGTGAATTGGCCATTGTGGATACAGGTGGTGTATCCACAATGATGCTGAAGCAAGATAAGCAGATATTATGCATATTTCAAGCTCGTTAACATGTCTCCACGAATAACAGCAGCTGTACACTTATGTTTCCCATGTGCTTAGGTTTGTGTTAAGTGTAAATGGTCTGGGTATTCCATGTACTTGTGTTGTAGGTTCTTTTGTGAAGGGTGTGGTTGATTATTTTTCTCCATGTGGAAAGTAGGTCTTGTTTAAAGTGTTCTTAATGTGACACTAGCCTTGTATCAATCAGTGGCATCGTTGGGGGGCTTCATTGAACTCTCAACCTTAATTACACTCGTCCAGAGTTCGAAAATGTAATGTCCAGTCACTTATGTGAAGTATTGACTCGGATTAGTGTTTTTTAGATTTCAGTTTTTTTTTTCTTCCCTTTTTTAGCCAGTGCTTCAGTGAAATGTGCCATTCAGTAAGTTACACTACATCCATATCTTAATATGAGGATAGACCCCGCGTTAAGCCTGCGGGCAGTGGCATTACATTGCCCCTTGTGCGCAACTACACTCAGCAGAAGATACAATGGGAGAGTGGGGCACTCAGCACGCAAAAATTATTCTTACCTTTCAGTCGGCAGTCTGGCTGCTGTCCTCAGCCTCAGCCACAGCCTCCCTCGAGTCGCCTCCTGCTTCTGCTGTCTGCTGATGGATTAGGGTGACCAGATTTCCAAAACGAAAAACTGGGACGACCAACAACATAAAAGAGGGAGTAACACGTTGCAGCCCACCAATTACCGCCCCTCCCCAACCAGTGGCGTAACACATGGTCTGGGGGCCCCCCTGCAAGCCATGCTGAGGGCCCCCCTCCCAACTCGGCAACAAATCACGGGTCGCTCCACACGCTGGGCCGGCCTAGATTACCACGCTTGCGCAATACGCACAACCGTGTTGATGAAGGGGTATACCACACACTGCACTAGAAGAAAGATATAAATATGTGTTTTAATGCTATATACAGCACACTTTCTGAGAAAAATTGGCTAAAAAGCCACAGTGTTTGGTATTGTTGTGTAGGGTAACAGCAATCCAATACATGGAAGTCACCAACAGTGTACATGAACATTAATGCTTTGCTATTAAAAATGCCATGCCACAATGAAAACATGTCCAACTGGCTGCACAATGTAGGCCAGTGTAGACACATAATAACATTACAGTAAAGCATGCCAGGCAACATTAAGACATGCCTAGAGTGGTTGCACCAAAATGCCAGTCTAAGCAATAAGACTCATAAAGAAGAGAGCACACATTCAAGCCTGTGTATCTGCGGCCTCTAACAACCCAGCCAAACTCTTTAAAATCTGCAAGGAACTGGCAAATCCTGTTGCGGTTTCTACCTCTCCTGTTCCCTCAACATGTCCTCTGTACAGCTTTGGCCTCTCGCTTCTCCGCTAAAGCTCAGAACATCCTGTCCACTATCTCCTCTTCCTCTCCCTCTTCCTCTCTCGGCCCTCTTTGGCCATCTCTCCCTCTCCTCCTCCTTTCTCCTCTTTCTCACTAACACCTGACTAGGTTTCTAGACAAGTCCCACCTATGGAAGTGTCAGCGAAACAGTTGCTCGCCTGCTCCTCCAGAACCATTAAGGACCACATTGACACCCTTGATCCATTTCTGTAATCATACTTTTGCCACCAGAACTTTCCCCTCTCCCAAACTCTTGGAAAAGCTGGCCAACTGCCAGCTTACACTCCAAACTGAATCTGTTGGTTGTCTCCATGACCATCAGTCTGGCTTAAGAGCTGCCAGAGGCATTGAAACTGCTCTCCTGAACACCTGTGAAGATCTGATCTCTAACCTTGATTCCAGCATTCCTTCTGTCCTCATTATCCTGGAACTTTCCTCTGCTTTCGACACGGTCAACCATGCCATCCTGATCAATTGACTCTGTGAGAACCTGGGCATCATGGATCAGGCCCTGGAGTGGCTGACCTCCTTCCTCTTGGACCGCCCCTCCCAGGTCCAACTTGGTCCCTTTCACTCCGTCACCTCTCTCTACATGTAGCGTTCTCCAAGGCTTTATCCTCTCACCCTGGTTTTTCAACCTCTACTTGGCCCCTTTGACCCACCTAATCACTACCTTGTCCTCTAATTTACAGTGTGATGCGGATGACACTCAGCTTTCCTTCAGGCTCCCCTCAGCCTCTCCTCTCTCGCTCATTCCTGGTGTCATCTTCAACTCCACTCTCTCTCTCTCTCCTCACATCTCGGACGTAGCCATGAAATCCCACTTCAAGCTGCACCTCCACAACGGGACTGTTACATTTTTCACTTTCCCCCAGAAGCTCACTGTCTCCAGAGCACTGGTTCTCTCTAGGGTGGACTACTGCAACAGCCACTTTCTCAAACTGCCTTCCTCTACTCTCCGCCCTCTGCAACTAATCCAGAACAGGACTGCAAGACTTATCCTTGGCCTCAAGCCCAGGGACTGTATCTCTCCAGCCATGAAATCTCTCCACTGGCTCTCGGTGGCTGCAAGGATCAAGTTCAAGACCCTTTTCATTGTCCACAAGGCTTTCTGGGGCTGGGATACGCACTACATCCAACGCTATCTGCCAAAATACCTTCCTTCCCGAGCCCTAAGGGTTAGATGCTTCTCCAGGCAGAGAGTGGGGGGGGGTAGATCCTTCTCCCCTGCAGGTGCCTCCCTCTGAAATGGCCTCCCTGATCCTCCCAAACTTGAGCCGGACCACCTGACGCTCTGGAAGCAGCTCAAAACGTTCCTCTTCTCCTCTGCTTTCTCTCTATGCCTCCCCTGCTGACCTACCTGTCCGCTGTACCAACTGGTTGCTTGGCTACCCTCTGTCTCACTGAGTCCAGGCTCTTTCTTGATCAGTCACCCTTGCACTGCCTCCAGGCCTACCACGCATTTAGGGGCTGTAACTGTAACCCTACAGTCCCTTGCTCTCCTTGCACTACCCAGAGCCACGCTGCCCTGGCGGCACTTACTCAGAGCATTGCTGCCGTGTTTTCCCCTCCCCTCTCCCTTGCACTTTCCCCCTCCCTTTCCCCTTGCACTTCTCGTTCTCACACTTGCACGATCTGAATGACACAAGGCTTAGTAAGATCATGTGTCTTGTCCTCCCTCAGTTTTCCTTCCCTGGTCTTGTCGTGCCTAAAAACACTTGTGTACAGGTGTGTTATATATGTCTTATCATATCATAACATATCATTTTATCACAGATGCCCAGAAAAATATACAGTGCCGCAGTAAGAAACGGCTAGACTGCCAGAACCCAAATGTCAGTCTAGCCAGGAATTACACTTAGCAGGACTGCTCTATCAGAAATGCCCAATTAAAAAAAAGTCATACCAAACTGAGGAATGACTAGACTGGCTGCACCAAAATGGTTCTCTAGCCACTAATACCACATATCATGCCTGTATAGCATGGACATGGGCGACCATTATGATTTATTGCACAACCCCACGCTCCACACATCCCTTCTCCCTCCCATCCCCTACCCCAACCTTCAAAATCAGCTCATTGGCCCAGAATTACCTGCATGTCCCTCTTCCTTGTCCCAGTTCTTACGTATGAGGCTCCTTGCCTCACTGGTAAGTACTGGGATGGGGCAGAGTGGGACTAGGAGTAATGAAGATTACAGGTAGCTAAGTCAGGCATTACCTTCATGTACCTCTACCTTATCCCAGTACTTGTGCATGAGGCATAGTGCCTCATACACAAGTACTGGAATGAGGAAGAATAGGCATAGGTGAAAGATGATTACCAATAATTAATTAATTAATCAAGGCATTAAACACAAGTAGTGGTGCAACACCATTGAGCTGACTGGGTTTCAGCACTCCCTCCCCCCACTTAAATTGTGCGCTATGTTGAATTGACCTGGCTGACCTACAGAGCAGTTGCCGGACAGAAAAGGACACAGATGTTGAACGGCACCTGGGTTTTGCCGTTAACAAGGACCCGGCCCAGCAATTACTAATGTACAGCATTTCACTGTTAGTACCTGCATTCAAATACGACATTTTTTAAGCAATTGAAATTGCGATGTGGGTTTAGTACTTGCTTGCCAGGGGAGTGATTGGAAGGGTAGAGAGGAAACAGGAGACCAGTCATTCTCACAGCAGCCCATAAGTGGGTGCTTTCAGACCTAAAGGAAAGATTTAACTGCTTGTAACATTGAAGCTGCACTAGAATAGTCTCATTAAAATGCGTAAAGAAGTTAGATGCCGCCACATAAATATGTTTTCTCCTCCCCACCACACATGAAGTTAGCGCCTCTCCCAACATTTGAAGGGTTAGCCTCCCTGAAATGTAGGTTTTGTTGTGCCCCTGAACACAAGCACACACACCATTCACCATATATACACACACACACACCCAGCCATCCATATATTTAAGAGTGCACTCTTTCACCATACAAGCACACCGAGGCAGCCACCCGTACATTTAAGTGTTCTCCCTTTCACCACACAGCCACACACACCCAGCCACCTGCCCATACATTTAAGTGTGCACCCTTTCACCATACAGGCACACCCAGGCAGCCACCCATACATTTAAGTGTAAGTTTGCATCCTTTCACCATACATGCACACCCAGCCACCCATATATTTGTGTGCACCCTTTCACCATACACACACAGTGAACTATACATTTAAGTGTGGACACTTTCACCATACAGGCACACCCAGGCAGCCACCCATATATTTAAGTGTACATACTTTCACTGTACACACACACACACACATGCATAACCAGCCACCCATACATTTGTGTGCACTCTTTCACCATACACTCACACATGCACACGTCATGGGTTGAGGGGAGCCATAATGCTTCAAAAATTCATTTGGCCTCATTAGGACCCCGGCAGTGACGGTATGAACGGTGGCGGTAGGGCACCGGCACCGTTCATACTGTCCCGCCGCATTATGAGTTCTGCTCGCAGGTTCCCGACCTGTGTGGCATCAGCGAGCATAACTCGTAATTGCACCATCACCGTTAACAACGGTGCCGGCACAACCATGCTCTCCACCCCCATTCTGCCCTATAGGGGGATCGTGAGC
The DNA here is from genome assembly GCF_040938575.1 of Ambystoma mexicanum. Lineage (NCBI taxonomy): Eukaryota > Metazoa > Chordata > Amphibia > Caudata > Ambystomatidae > Ambystoma > Ambystoma mexicanum. The sequence continues at coordinate 303,840,846 of NC_090934.1, read as the reverse complement.
CCGGCAATACCGCCACCCGCAAATGGGAAATTACCGGCCCATTCAGCTTGTAATGGGCCAGTTATTGCCTATTCGCAGGAGGCGGTGCCATGCTCGTAATGAGGCCGATTGTTTCTTTTTGAAGTCACTCTGACTTCATAAAGAAATTATTTCTGTTAAGGACTAAACCATAATGGAAATAATTTCTTTATGAAGGCAGAGTGACTTCAAAAATAAACTATTTATTTTTGAAGTCATAGGCTTCCCCTAACCCATGACATGGAGGCCTCCAGCCTAGGGTCTTCATGTCATGGGGTGGGGGTAGCCACCAGACTTTTTGTATTCACCCTACCCTTCATGCAGAGTGTATTAAAAAGAAAATGTAAAAAAAAAAAGTAAAAAAAAAAAGGTAGACTTTTTTTTTTTTTTAACATAAGTGGGGCCCCCTTCCAGAACATGTGGTCGTGGGGCCCCACGCACCGCGGGGGTTGCGGGGTCCCCTGTTACGCCAGTATCCCCAACAACCCCACAACCACCACCCAATCATATTTCCAGCACTTCTCGTTTTTATAAACTGTATATGATCTAATTTGTGCCGTTTTGTCTGTGAATCTTGGCATGTTAATTCAAAACAAGCGTCTGCTCTCATCCATATTATATGGCTTGCTGTACAGCTGTTTTCAATGCAGTCTCTGTGGCAGAGTTAATAAGTGCTGTGACTTATACCTGAAAGGTTTGGGGTTCGAGTCAAACCTCCAGCTCCAACATTTTGAACGTGTTAACTACAATTTTAATTACCATAGTCGCAGCGCATCATATTTCCAGCACTTCTTTTCATAAACTGTATATGATCTAATTTGTGCCGTTTTGTCTGTGAATCTTGGCATGTTAATTCAAAACAAGCGTTTGCTCTCATTGATATTATATGGCTTTCTGTACAGCCATTTCCAAGGCAGTCTCCGTGGCACACTCAATAAGTGCTGTGACTTGTACCTGAATGTTTGGGGGTTCGAGCCAATCCTCCTGCTCCAACATTCTGAATTGTTAACTACAATTTTTAATTACCATAGTCGCGGCGCGGCACTTCCCCGCCAAAGAGGCCCTGCAGACAGAGGCCTACCGGGGGGTGTCCCAGTGTCCCGGTGGGGCAGTCCAGCCCTGGGACCAACAATGTCAATCCATACTCTCTCAAATGGGACTCCCACAACTGGGAGAGGCACTAAAGGTGCCACATTCTTGGAGCCAACCTTACCAGAAGTCTGGCAGGTGTGGCAGCTCCTGCAGTATTTATCTACTTCAGCCCCCATCTTTGGCCAATAAAAGTAGAGTGAGAGCCTTTCCTTAGTCTTCTTGAAACTCAAGTGACCAGCCAAAGGAATCTCATGGGCTAACTGCAAGAACTGTGGTCTGTTCTCTTGGCGTAACACAAGTCGTTCGTTGTCCCCAGGGGCAGACTCGGTTGGTTCACTGTAGAAGAGGCCATCTTTCCAGTGTAACCTATATTTCCCAGGCGCTTGCCCTTCAGCCTGAGCATCTGCCTGGTGGCGAAGACCTTCCAGAGTTGGACATTCTCTCTGTCCCTTACTGAAGTCTGCCCTGTTGGGTCCACCTTCTGCCAGTAAAGACTGCAGCTCAGGATGGTCAACGGGATCCAGATCTCCAATGACTTCCTGGCCTTCCACTAGCTCTTCTTCAGAGTCTAGTTCAACCACACAGGGTTGTACCTCCCTCTCAGCCTCAGCTGGAGGGGGTGTTACTGGTGTAACTTTGGACAACCTAGGGGAAGTCCTTGTTGGCTGCACTGGAGTGCTGACTGCTGATTTCTTGTTAGAAGTCTTAGGTTTCCCCTTTGCTTCTTGTTGCTTAGAGACAGCAGCTGACATCTCCAGTGGAGCAAGAGTGATCTCTTTCTTCATCATCTCCTTGGGAGTACCTCTCATGGTTCTCTCCATTGCAGGTCTGGTGAGCTCCTGTAACCTTTTACTAGGAGGTCTGGGGGTATGTGACACTGCTCCAAGAGTTTTCAAGTCATTACCCAACAGAACCCTTCCTGGCACCTCACTTTGTATGCTGACAGGTATCTTCACAGTTATGTCATCACACTGGATGAGAACTGGTAATTGGGGAAGCATCTGCACAGGCCCTCCAGCTAACTTTGTGAGGCGTTTGGGTGCCTTAGCAACATCCTCAGCCTGAAAAAAGATTTGTCCACCACAGTTATGCTGGCCCCAGTGTCCCTAATGGCAGGAGTCTCCTGACCATTCACCTGGACACTGTCCTTATAATACTCTTTAGTATTATCTGGGATAGAATTATAGACATCTAAGTTCTGTTGTTCCCACAAACCCAGAGACACTAAAGAAACACTGGCTGAGACTCCAATGGGTTCATCAGCCAGTAATAGAATGTTTCCACTTGCCATTTGTACTTCCTCCTCTGGAGCGAAGGCTAAGGAGACAAGCTGGACCCCTGAAGGTTTACCCTTACATCTGAGATCTCCTTTCACATGGTCAGTAGAGCCACAAACAAAGCATTTACCAAATGCTTTATGGAATGGTGGCTTGTTCTGACCTCCTTCTGGTTTGGCACCAGGAGGTACACTAGCCTGATTTGGTTTCCCTGGTGGCTTACCCTTTTGGTTCTGTTTGGGGCCCTCTTTGGAATTGGAATTATTAGAATTCTCTTTGGAGTCCTTCTTTGGCTGTTTTCCCTCATCTTTTTTCTGAGTACCCCCAGAATCCTTGTGAGTGGCCGTGTTGGCAACCCACAAGTCAGCAGCCTTAGCTAACTTCCTGGAATCTAATTCCTTTGAATCAGCCAAGTGCTGTCTGAGCTCAGGAGAGCAGGCATCATAAATTGACTCCAACATTACAAGATTCTTCATTCCTTCAGAAGTGTTAACTCTGTAACCCTTAATCCATCCCTCTAAATTTTTCAAACTTTCATTCACCCAGGTAGCCCAGGGGGTACCATCATGCTTTTTGAGGGTCCTAAACCTCTTAAGGTACTGGGAAGGGGTCTTCCCAAATCTAGCTATCAAAGCTAGTTTCACACATTCATAATCCTTCTTATCCACCTCCCCCAACTCCATTACCACATCAGTTGCAACAGGGGGAAGCCTAGAGAACAACCAGGGAAATAACCCATTCCCTGTGATGTCCTGGAGCCCATGATTATACTCAAACATGTTTAACCAATCCAACACATCCAACTTAGGTTCATACATACCCACTAATTGCTTAGGCATGTGGGGTCTTTTGGGACTGGAACTCCTAGAAGAACCAGAGGAGAGAGAAGCATTTTCCACAGACAACTTTTTCATTTATAGTTCATGATTAAGCTCTATTTCTCTGAGTCTTAACTCAGCTTGCTTCTGCTCAGCCTGTGCATTCATTCTTCTGAACTCTAGCTCTTGGTTTCTTTCAGATTGAGCAATAAAACATTTGTACTCTAATTCAAGCTTCATTTTTTCAAGTTCAAAATAAGCAGGGTTACATGTAGCACCTGGTATAGGCCCAATAGGTACAGTAGGTAAGGCAGACAGAGGCTCAGAGTGGCTAACTTCATTAGGTTCATTTTCCTATTCTGACTCATTATCAAGACTTTGATTCAGATCAATACCATCACTGTTTTCTACATTTGCTGGGGGGGAAGATTCCTCTGTACCACCCAGACATTGGTTTTCTAACAATCTTTCTATAAATTCCATTTTCTTGCCCTTCTCAGAGAGATTCTTATGTCTACAGAATACTTTTAAGCAATCAGCAGTTTTGGCAGACAATGATTCTAGGGTATAACTCTCCATAGCAGACATAGTTAGAAAATCAGCTTTTTAGTGCTAAGCTCTGTGGTTAGTTGTCCTAAAGTGTTCAACAAGCACTCTAAAGTGTATACTCAATACAAATCCCACCGCTGTACACCAGTATTAGGCAGAAACCTGTGCAGTTCCCTCTGGGACCACTGCAAAAGATTTAGGACTACAGGTGTTTGGCAGTAAACCCACTTGGTAGCAGTCTGTACCACAAAGATTCACTTGGTAGCTATGGCTGAGCAGTCAGACTTCCCTCAAGAAGAGTTAGGCAGTATACAGGGTATTCACAATAGGTCAAGAGAACACAATAGATCAAGTAAACACTGACCAGGGCTTGGTGTAAAAGAGATATAATTATTTATTTAAAACCACATCTAGAAAAACACACAGGCAGTAATAGTAAGCAATTCAAAAACACGGTCACTAAAAGATATACACTCCCTTAAAAGAATATTAGACAAGTCTTAAGTAAAGCCCCACTTATTTTCAGACAGCGGTGAGCACTTAACGTAGATGGCACTCTAACAATTCGTTTTAAAAAGGGAGAGAAAAGCAGAGAATAAATTGAAACAGATCCCAACACTTCTTCACGAACACAACAGGAGAGGAAGGCAAAGTAACACTGTGAATTCAGAGTCAGTAGGCCGGATCCGCTTTAAGAGGATCAAAACGAAATGTGTCCAAGGTCACACGTTTGCAGTGCACAAAAGTCTTGTAACGGTTCAAAAAGTAGTTGGACCAAAGAAAGGGACCAGTTAGAGGGTCAAGAAGGCCAGCCCAGTCCAGAAGGTTAAGGGGTTATTATTACTTTGTAGCAATCTTTAGAAAGGGAGGCCTGGCGGACACGGTACCTTAAAGTGGTGAGAACACTCCAGCGGAGGCAGTTGTTCCTGGCAGCGGATGCAAGTTGGTGCTTCGTCCGGGGTAAGAGAGGATCTCGTTGAGGAGGAAGACAGGAGTCCGTTGCACTGCCAGGGAAGAAACCAGCCGCAGAGTTTCTCAGGTACAAGGAGCGGTCAGTTGATTCGCGGTCCAGTGGTAAGTGGCTATCTGGCTGCCGGGGTGCTTGGCATGGGCCGTTCGACCACAAACCGGTCGGGGGTGCAAAGAGAAGAAGGTAAACTGGTTGTGCCCACCAGTCAGGGGAAGAAGCCTCTCCAGCCGGGAGATCTTCTCTGTCGTCGGGAAGTGGTGAGGTTCTGCAGGGCTCCACCGGTGATGTCGTCATGGTAGGTCAGCTCAGCTTCTCCCTCGTCGGATTCTCAGGTCCTGTGGCGACTTCTGAAGTTCCAGTCCCCAAAGCCCTGCTTTTGTGCAGCATACCCCCACAGAATTTGTCCATTATTTTCCAGATAGTCAAATGCTATATCTAGCCTAATCAAAGTTCTCTTATTGGTTCAATGTATTGATTTGACGAACTTTAGATATTCATCCCAATGTCTTGTTTTGAGAGGGAGGAGGTTATCCCAGTCAACCTAGTCTACTAGAAGAGACCTGAAAATTTTAAGTGTTCTTAGAAATGAGCTCTTGCACGGTCCTCAAAGATGGACTCTGCGCGAGTTTCAACCAATTACCCCTGAGGCAAGAAGGGGCTGATTTTCCACAGGACTGAAAAAATATGCAATGTATTTGGCCAAGAAAAATCTTGTTGTGCACACACCAGCTCCCAAAGGGTCCTGTAAATATAAAGTACATATAATCAGGTCAATATGTTTAGGGAGTGATGTTTTTCCAGCATAATGATGATATGCATATGGCGCAAACTGTTTGCAGGATACTTATTGTTGCCAGGCTGTTTCAAGAAGAAATCACGCCAGTTGCAAACAGAAAAAGGAACGTACCTACAACATAAACAAACCACCCTCAGTGTGCTAGAATGAGATATACAATTACACAATATATTGCTTAAAAAGAGATGTACTGGTTAAACGTAAGTATGAAGGTCATAAATGACTTACAACATTCACTGCCGCTCTCCTGTGCTGCTGTCAAAGGCACTAGACCACTTGTACAGCATTCAGTTTTTACTTCATGGCTGGTTGGAACTACAAAACCCTATTGGAAGGTGAAAGCCAGGAGTACATGATAGCAGCAAGAGGAGGAGGGAAAAGGCTGCATGGATCTGCCCTACCCTTTGTCCACCTGCTGGTGGCAGCGCATACTGATGAGAGTTAAAAGCAAGATCCCTCCCCTAAACATCTCCCTGGAAATAGAGGGAGATACTCAATCCAGAGGACCCTGTATCATCTCCAGAACCAGTAGCCAGCCAGCACACAGCATGTCCTGCTAGGTTCTGCAGCAAGCTTCCTAGGTGGGAAGTGCCAGAGAGTCTCTGAACAAAACCCAGGACAAGGCCGGTGCCTGCAACACTCTCCTTCAGGTGGGCCGTCCACCTTAAAGGACGACATGAGCCCAGTGAAGAAGCTAGGAGGAGTGCACTGACAAGCATCAACCAGCATCCACCTGAAAGGAAATTTTTTCGCCCCTCAAACTGCAACAGACTGCACCACTGTTGTCACGCCACAGTCGCTAACATCGCCCAATACACTTCGACCAGTGTTTCAGTCCTGCTGACCAGCATTGAGACAATGCTTCCTGCCGCCATGTAGGCCAGCCTGCAGCCTCCAGACTCGCTCACCGAACTGCCTGCTACGTGATACCCGCAGCTGCCTCCCATCTTGAACTCTGTTGCAGAAGCTGCAAAGCGCCCTGAAACCGGCTCAACGCTATCGAGCACCAAGAACTTCTACAAGCACAAAGTACATTGTTGTTCTGTCCCCTTGGTCCTTCTTGGAAGGTCCCTGGTGACATTTTACAACCCATTACTCCCTTTGTGCAGAAACCAAGTATCCTTGAACTGTTGCGATTGATTACGTTACCGACTACCCTCCTATCAGTATCCTGGGTGCATCCCCTTTCCATCTTGAAATTGTCTGTCCTCTATACTCCTTTTTAGAGTGGGTTGTATTTTGTAGTGTACTAGAACTGTCTATTGCAATAATAATACATTAGACATTTCTCTACAACCTCGACTGGACAGTCCCTTTTATCATTGGGTAATAATTGTATTTTTTCTGTCTTGCAACTAACCAACAATCCACGGCCTTGCAGGGATAAGCCTGCCTAAGGGTTTCCAATCTGTTCAGATCCCTTCTGGTGTACTAGAGGTGTGGGGGGCTGATTGATGGTTTAGAAACTGATATTCATCCCGGTACCAGAGGCACTCTGGATGTTGATTCGTCAAAATGGTAAGCGTTTTGAAAAGTATACGCTTGCAGAAGGAAAGCCAGTTCACCTGCTTTCTGGCTGGGGAGATATAGGGCCTCTTGATGATGATGTTGCAGGCACTAGAATCAGCAAATAAGGAGTTGGAATAATGAAGTCTGGACCCATTAAGTGCTCTAGCAATGATATAATATGATATGGCATTTATAATGCACCTATACACAATTGTTTCAAGGAGTGACGAGGCAAGGGAGGGGGAACAGAGGGAAGAAAAAGACACAGATCTTACTTGGCCAGGTGACATTGAGATCACGCAAGTGCAGGGGAACGGGGAAGGGGAAAGTGCGGGGGAAGGGCAAGGGGGCAGTTCAGTACATGAGAATAACAGTAAATAAATAGAATAAATAAAGCAATAAGTGAAAGTGTGGCCAGTTGGTGGCAAGTGCAAGGGTAAGTGCAGACATCAGGTGTAAAGTGCTGGTGAGGGCTGTAGGGATACAGAAAACAGGACCCAAGTGCGGGGGATGCCAGGAAGGCAGTGCAGGGGTGCAACTGGCGGTGGAGGCAACCTGGGCCCAAGATCAGAGGATAGCCAAGTGACCAGTGCAGTTTCAGCCAGGAGTTCAGCAGGGGAGAGGAGTAGAGAAAGCAGAAGCAAAGAGGAAGGTTTTGAGGTGCTTCCGGAACCAGAGATTATTCTCCTCAAGTTTCAGGGAGGTAGGGAGGCAGGGAGGCTGTTCCAGAGGCCCAAGCCGAATAAAGATATCTACCACCAACTCATTGCTTGGAGAAGCGACTGACTGTGAGGGAGTTGGAGGTGGATGAGCGAAGAGCTCGAGAAGGAAGATATTTAGGAAGAGAGAGTTGAAGGTATTGAAGGCATTGTGGACAATGCATAAGTTTTGAACTTAATCCTCGCAGCCACTGGGAGCCAGTGCAGAGATTTCAGTCTTGGAGAGATAGGATCCCTGGGCTTGAGGCCAAGGATAAGTCTTGCAGTCTTGTTCTGGAGGAGTTGCAGAGGGGGGAGAGTAGAAGTAGGTAGATTTAGAAAGATGCTGTTGCAGCAGTCCAGTCTATAGTGAACCAGAGCTCTGGAGACATTGAGCTTCTGGGAGAGGGGGAGGAGAGGAAGAATACCTCTGAGGAGATGCAGCCGGTAGTGTGACTTTTTAGAGACATCAGAGATGTGAGGAGAGAAGGAGAGTGTGGAGTCAAAGATGACCCGAGGTTTTTAGTCTCACAGTTGGGAGCAGGAAGAGGGCCAAGAGAGGTCAGCTGGAGAGTGACAGGAAAGGAGGGAGCAGGTGTGCCGATGAGGAGAATTTCGGTCTTACTGGCATTAAGACATGCCACGATCCATGCCCCTGACCCCCTCAGGTATAACATCCCCTGGCAGCAGTGGGGCTGAAGCCCTTCACAATGGCCCCAAGGGCCTTAAAACTCCATCAGAAACATACATGGAGTCAGTCCTGGTGGCTTTGGCGCCAGTCTCATTATCAGGAATAAAACAATACCAGTTTTGGACCTTAATCGAACATGGAGGCCTATTACACAGCTCAGTTCTTTAGAACCAAGCCATGCGGTCTAGTGTTTTGGATGTCGCTGGGCCTGGAACTTCTTGGCCTGGAAGTACTTTACCTGGGCTATTTAAACCACACCCATACAGCAGAACACACTTTGCGTTATTCTGCACTCCTGCAGCGTAACGCTCACGTGTCCAGCTCATCTGCTTCTCCGGCGTCCCGATCTTGAAGCCCTAGATCCGGATTCCATAGATAACCTGGAAGAACAAGAATAGCATTATCAAGCAAGAACACTTACCTGTGAAGTAACCGGTCTTGAATCCATCCTGCGCTTCGCTTACCTGGCCCATCTTCGGAGTTTGCCGCAACCAGCAGGGGTAAAGAAACAAGGACAGCATTAATAACAATTCTTACCTGGGCAAGCAGAAAGTCCTGGGATCACCCTGCGCTTCTCTTACCTCGCCCATCTCCGGGTTTCGCCGCAACCTGCAAGGGAGAAGGAACAAGATCAGCATTAACAAAGCACTTACCTGGGCAAGGAGCGCTTCGATCGCTCATTACTCCGGAACATCACTGCAACCTGTACAAAGAAGAGAAGAGACCACAGGTTAACAATTAACACCAATAAACAGTGCAGCACACCGCGTATCAATAACTCACCGTGGTCTTCGCCATCAGCGTGGCAACGCCGAGATCGCAACCATCCCTGTGAAAACAAAAAGAGACATTGTTAGGGAACAGTGTAGTGAAGCAAGAGGCAGAGAAGACAGAGAAAACGGAGGGAAAGAAAGAGACAGAATAAAGACGGAAAAGACATTATAACTCACTTGGAAGACAGCAAGCAGAGTCAGAGTCACGGCCGGTCTGAACCTGACATAAGGGCACAAGGAACAGTGAAGCAACTAGGTTCACGGAACGCCCGCACCAACCACGTGCCCCTGCACAGAGACGCAGGACGGAGAGTTCAACGCACAAAAACCTAAGGTGAGCAATAACCCCAAGGGAGGGGAATTGGACCAGAGGCAGGTGGGAGTCCACCCATCACAGAACCAGTATCTTAACCCTCCATTCTCCAGTTATAGGCGCTACCCACTGTCTGGCACATAGCCAAGCAGAGAGGAGTCCGGGATAGCGCTTAGACCTCCATCCAGTATCGTGTGGTGCCCCCGTGGATATCAGGTGAGCATAACAGGCAGAGATCATTGGCGACACACCACTCCTGGATAGCAGACAGATAGTCAGAGATGAGTGAAAGATAAGAAGTGGCGTAAGGGAGCCTGAAAATTACTTGGTGTCATCCGCATAGCACTGAAAGTTGGGGCAGAGAGTGGCAATGCGGTGGACCAGAAGTGCCAGGTATTGGTTGAACAGCCAGGGAGAGAGGTTAGACCCCTGGGGGACACCACGGGTAGAGATAGAGATAGAGGAGAGGAAGGACTCAAGTTGGACCTGGGAGGGTCGATCAGAGAGGAAAGAGGTCAGCCAAGCCTTGGCCTGATCGGTGATACCCAGGTTATCACAGAGACGGTTGAGCAGAATGGCATGGTTGACTGTGTCAAAGGCAGAAGAGAGATCAAGTAAGGGAGCCTGAAAATGAGTTGAGTGTCATCTGCATCAGACTGAAAGTTGGGGCAGAGAGTGGCAATTCGGTGGGCCAGAAGTGCCAGGTATTGGTTCAACAGCCAGGGAGAGAGGTTAGACCCCTGGGGAATACCACAGGTAGAGATAGAGATAGAGATAGAGATAGAGATAGAGATAGAGGAGAGGAAGGACTCAAGTTGGACCTGGGAAGGTAGATCAGAGAGGAAAGAGGACAGCCATGCCAGGCCTTGATCGGTGATACCCAGGTTATCAAGGAGACGGTTGAGCAGGATGGCATGGTTGACTGTGTCAAAGGCAGAAGAGAGATCAAGTAAGATGAGGACACAGGAGGTGTTGGAATCGAGGTTGGAGAGCAGATCTTCACGGATGTTCAGGAGAGCAGTTTCAGTGCTTCTGGCGGCTCTGAAGCCAGACTGATGGTCATGGAGACAACCAACATATTCAGTGTGAGGATTAAGCTGGAGGGTAGCCAGCTTTTCCAGGAGTTTTCCCAGGAAAGGAGTGATGGAGATTGGGCGATAGTCAGACGGGCAGGAGGGGTCGGCTGATTAAGTAAGATGAGGACACAGGGGTATTGGAATCAAGGTTGGAGAGCAGGTCTTCAAAGATGTTCAGGAGAGCAGTTTCCACGCAACTGTCCAGGGAGAGGAAAGGCCTGCAAGCATTGATTAGTTTTGTGGTGTATACCGCCGAGGAAGCAATAGCATTTATCTGCTTTGACAATGACAAATTAGAGTCTAGGTGTACCCCAAGGGTTTTGACTTGCTGTGAGACTGGCATGGAGAGACCATCGAGTATGAAGGATTTGTAGGCTCCATCAAGTTTATTCAGCAGGGATTGTGAGCAAACTGGAGAAGCTCCGTTTTCTCATCATTAAGGCACAGTGAGTGATGAGCCATCCATGCTTGGATTGTTTGGTAGATGGCTCCCAATAACTTGTAGTCAGTGCGATAGTCTCCTGAAATGGCTATAAGGATCTTGGTATCATCTGCATATTTTCTGTAGGAGATACCCTGAGTGTCAAGAGGTTCGAAGCACAGTTTCGTAAAAAATATTGGACAGTATAGGCGAGACACAGGAGCACTGTGGTACACCACATGTGACCAGGGCAGGCAGGTCTGAGTCCAGTGAGGAAAACATTCTTGTAGATATGTTAGAGAGGAAGGATGAGATCAAGGCAATTGTTTTTGGCGAAATGTGTGCTGCTGAGGACAGATGTAGGCAGAGGATTTGGCGATCAACCAAATCGAGAGCAGCTGAGAGGTCTAGTAGGAGAAGGAGAGCAAGTTTGCCTGTGCATTTGAATTCGTCAAGCTGATTTTTTAAGTCAAGAAGCGCAGATTCTGTGGCATGTCCGTGCCAGAATCCTGATTGACGAAGACTCAAGGATTTGTTGGTCTCCAAGTAAGTTTGAATTTGTAGATAAGCAGCTCTGTCCAGTATTTTGAGGAGTTAACGTTTAAAAGGTAAAAGGTCTTAAACCTTCTAGATGCCAAGGGGCCATCTGCCCCGCTACTGTAATCAAAGACTGTGCTGAAGGACTCTCTCCATTCATCTCTTCGCTCATCAACTCTTCTTTCGCCTCCGGCTCAGTTACAGCTAAGTACCCTTGTTAAAAAAAACACTAGGCCTTATACCCCCACAAACTAATGCCCCTTGGCATCTAGAAGGTTTAAGACCTTTTACAATTTTGATTAGTTAAGTTTCTGAGACACGTTTGAAATTGAAGAGGAGAGTGTTATATTGCTGGGGGAAAGGGGTTAGACTCAGGTGGAATCACAAGCAGGGTCAATTCATTTTTCTTTAGAGAGATCTGCTTTTAGAGGCGTGGTATTTTGTCGAGAAGAGTATTTTGTATGTTTGTGCACCAGAGAGCATCTTTGGTACAGTTTTTGGTAGGGGGAATTAGAAACTCTATTTCTAGTAAGAATGCAAATAGTTCACAAGTACAAGAGTTGGCTTTGTTGATTTGGCCATTGTTGGTGGTACTTTTGGCTTGGAGTGTAGACTGTTTATAGACTTTGGAGGGGGAGGAAAAATGAAGCTTTTTTGAGTCTGTGGGGTCATTTCTATTTATTTAGCTTAAACGTTAACTTAAATGACCCTTTCCACGGTCTGGCCCTGGCAATTACCTGAATTACATCACAGCAACACTAATTGACGATATTTTGGGTTTCTGAAATCTGAAGACAAGAGGGCTGATGGTTTGGACCAGTTACAGCACACGGTTGTGCCCCAGCTCATTGGCTGTCCCCAAATGTTAGAGCAGGTAGGGGGCTCTTCTCTCCATTTTCCTTATTTAGAAAGAATTTCTGAAAAGTGCACATGTGGGATCTTTCGTGAGTCCCTGATCCCTTGAGTGGGTCCTGAGTGGTTAATCCAACTAAGCTGTCTGCAGACCGACCACCCCTTCAAGCATACCGCATGCACATTGACCACCACCACCCCCTCACTCACACACCCTTTGCTTTCTCACCACTAACCACTACAGAAGTTGAAAACATCATCAATAAACTTAAAACTTCTAACTGCCAAGGCGACACCTGCCCAGCCCCCATTATCAAGGAAGCTACTCATGAACTTGCCCCGTTTATCTTCTTCTTTCAAAACAAGCATTGTCAGAGATAACCCTAAGGACGTTTGGGTCATCCCCCTCCTTATGAAATCTACCCTTGACCCGAGCTTACCCACCAATTACAGGCCCATTACAACTGTACCATTCTTGCTTAAAATACTGGACTGTGCTGCCTACTTACAGATCCAGGAGTACTTGGAAACTAACTAACTCCTCAGCCTTCGGCAATCTAGCTTCCGCTGTCGGCATGGCACCAAAACAGCCCTCATAGGGCCTCATTACGAGTCCGGCGGTAACCGAGCCAGAAAAACCGACAGGTTACTGCCGGACTCTTATTACCATTCCGCCTCTGTGATTCCCGGAATTACCAGGGCATTACGACCCCGGTGACCCTGGAATTCCGGAGGCGGAATTCTGTAAGCCCCCATTCCCATGGAGTCCTATAGGACTCCATGGGAGTGGGGAAGTGGCAACACCGGCACCATGTTGTAATGTCCGCCTGCCGGAAAGTGGTGTTAAACCCGCCAGGTCAGACCTGGCGGGAGTGACACCTCCCGCCTGCAGAACACGAGATCTGCCAGTCCGGAAAGAACGGTGGTGGCAGATTTACCACCACCGTTCTTTCCGAACCGGCTAACTCGTAATGAGGCCCACAGACTTGAAAACCCAAATTGAAGACCTAAAAGACCAAAGGAAACTAGTACTCCTGCTTTTACTAGATTTATCAGCAGCGTTTGATTTGGTCAACCACCAAATTCTCTTCCAGCATCTCAAATCCGCTGGCCACTTCTTGGATACGGCCACTTCCTGGATTAGATCCTTCCTTGCTAATAGATCTATGCGGGTTTTCTCCCCCTTAGCCTCTACTGAAACTTCACCTGTCTTATGTGGCGTTCCTCAAGGATTCTGCGTTTCACCGACACTTTACAATGTGTTTGCTAAACCTCTCTTTGATGTTCTTGACTATCTGGGTGTCACCTACACTAATTACACTGATGACTCCCAGATACTTATCCCTATCACAGGAGACCACACAGTAGACACTAAGTCACCGAATGATGTCTACCTTGTCATTCAGGCTTGGATGGAACAACACGATCTATGCCTCAACGATGATAAGACCAAACTCCTCATCCTGAGTTCTCATTACTGACTTAACAAACTCGACTCGGCATTGAAATCGTTCACCATCGATGGCAGCACCATCAAGGTATCGCACAGCACCAAAACACTAGGTATCTACCTCGACTCAACATTGCCACTATCCAGACAAACTAATACTGTTATCTCTGCATCTGCCTACATGTGCAAACTCATCACTGCTTGCTGTCCCTTCCTCACTACTGCCAATTGTACTACCCTAGCTAGAACACTCATTATGTCGAAGATTGACTATTGCAATCAGTGGTCGAAGTGTACAAAAAGAAGTAGTGGAACTGTGTTCCCTACTGGCCTGCACCACTCCCCACAAACCCCATTGCCACACCCCCTCCCATGCACAATACAAACCCCAAACCCCATGCACTTGCTCTTTAAGGGCAGTGCACTGAAAGTGCAAGTTTCAACTTCTTCCTACACTTTTATTTTAAAACGAAACCGTTCCGGACGGTTTCTTTTTAAAATAAAAGTATAGGAACGGTAAAACTTATTTAAAAGAAGTATAGGAGCACCGCTCCCGATCGCTCCCGCCCACTTCGACCACTGATTGCAATGCCCTCTAACTAGGGACGACATTACGTACCCTAAATAAACTTCAGGTTACTCACAACAATGCCATAAGAGCAGCCCTTAACATTCCTAGGGGTCAGCGCATATCTGATACTAGACGTAACTTACGTTGGCTTTCAGTAGCTCAAAGAATCGCCCTGAAAACACATGCCCTTACCGCCAAATGCCTATCCAATCAGGCCCCCACCTATCTGGTCAGCCGATTCACACCCCATACCTCCACCCGACCTCAAAGATCTGCACATGTCAATTGCCTCGCCCTCCCTAGGTTTAAGCTTCAGAAAGCGGGTGGGACCAGCTTCCCGGTACTAGCCACCAAATTATGGAACACACTACCCAACCCATTAGATCAGATCCCTCCTTCCATTCCTTCAAACACAAAACCAAACTGTGGCTTGCGCCTCAGACAACATCCGGATTGCCTGAACCTGCGCTGCCTTACGGCTCTGTTAAGCATACACTTTGCACTTCCACACATATCATGTATATTTTTGAACTATTACTGTACATTATGGAACCACTACTGTATATTTACCCTTCGGCTTCACACTGTATATGTTGTATTGTACACATGCTCTGCCTGATTTGCACTCTGGCGTAACCTGTAATATGCATCACTGCAACCTCAAGATAAGCTATCTACTGCAACGTGTAATATGTATCTTGTAACCTTAATATAAGCACCCAGATGCCTTTAGGCCAGGCACGCTATACAAACAAAGAAATACAAATACAGTCCAGAGTTTCCCAACTATGATCTTTGCCATGTTTTCCTATATAGTAGGGCGCTCTGACGCTACTATGGTGGTGACACAGTATAAAAGTCTGTTAACATAACATACCATATATCAAGGTGGATTGCCTAGACTTTAGGTCCCTGGCAGGAGCGTAGAGGGTCTCCATTTTCAGTAGGAAATTGGGCCTTTCCCCAGACATCTCCATACGCTCTGCTATGGACTTTCGGTTCGATCCTCTGTCCTAATGTGGCCCATTGGAGGGTTGCAGAGTCATGCGGGCATACTAGAACAACATATTTAAATAAATCGGAGAACCTGGTTTTCGCTTTAAAATCAGGCAATTCTCCCATCATATTAAAATAAGGTGCACGAGGTACGCATGTGTTTGACCCCTCATGCCACCTGCACTACTCAGGTTAGGCGTGCAGCCCATTGCCATGTGCCGTATCTTCTGGAAAGAGGACGTCTGTGAAGGCAACCTATGGGATAAACATGCTTCGTATCCTTTATGGGAATCACTAACCACTACGAATGTTTGGATTGCATGAAAAATGCTTATTTTTTTTAAATGAATATATTTTTTTTAATTGTCTACAAAAACACAGCGAGCCATTATGCCGAAACTTTGCAATTTCGTATGGGTTTAGCAATGCATTTTTGCACCATGGCAAAGTTTTACCTAGCACTAATGCGGATGTGACTAGTCACAAATTGTCATAGTGCAAACAAAGTGCATTTTTTGCAACAGGGTTAAGTTTACCTAGTCTAATATTGTTCTGATTAGGCTATAATTGTCCTGGTTCAAAAAAGTATTCTTTCAATTTTTTTTCAAAAGGGCAAAGTTTCCCCTCGTGCTCATACGGTTAGTAATAACACGAGAGCAAACATTGCCCTGGTGCAAAAATGCATTGAAAGAATGCATGTTTGGCTCAAGGGCATGTGCTAATACCGAGCAAAATAGCACGTGCACTGGTGCAAAGTTTCCTAACACGACTTCAGCCGGGAAGGAAACCTACGTTTTTACTCCCTGAAATATCCTTCTGCTACCAAACTAGGGAGCAAAATACTCTTGCCTCAATTTCCTATCTGGAGCATGGAGGTGTTTCTAGGCAGGTAAGAGGACTTGTCACATTCGGCTGCTTACTTTGAAGGAATAAAGGGCCAACACATTTCAATATTTACAGTCATCTGGCAGAAGACAATTGCACAACAGGTTACTGACTGTATAGGGTCTATTTGTGGATGCACCCCATATGCCCTCTTATAATTGGGGCGCAGGATGCGTCATGGGCACGCAGATAACTCATGCAGTCTTAATGGAGGAAAATCTAGGAGACACTTGACCACTTGGTTGCATTCTGCCACTCTGCTCAGTGGGCAGCCTGCAAGGCGTGGATTTCTGGTGCACACATTAAAATGTGGTCGGTGGGGCACATCTGTGAGCTCTTGAACTCTGGGTGCTACTTTTATAATGGGAAATTCCAAAAATAAAGGATGTGAAGAGGTGGCAAGTAGCAGTGAAACCTGTGCATTACATTTATTGCGCTGTTAATGGGGGCCATGTTGAAAAGTGCAGCTTTCATGTTTAAATCATGAGGCCTGGCCAGGAAGGGGAGCCGCCTGGACCTTGAAGTGACCCACATGGAAGAATTAATGGACTTTTATGTCCCAGACCTTCTTATAAATGTCTGGGCCACACATCTGTTTTGATCTGACCCTTAACCTGAACGTCATAAGGTGGTTTTAATAATAGCTTTACCATGGCTTAAGGTGCGGGTCCTGGGGTCTCTCTGGCAGCCATGTTCAATGCTACGCCACTTTCACTCCTGTGTTTCCTCGCACGCTGGGGTGACACCGTGGCCCACCTTCTGCCTGTTTCGCACAGGAATATGAACATGAATTGAATCTATCTACGAAACAAAAACCTTATGCTTTTCAACCCTAGGCTCTCAAAGCAAATAGAAGAAAGTATTTAAACATTAACACAAAGGGCAGGGGAGCTGACTTATGAATTTCCTGGGGGGTGCCCAAATATAGGAAGTGACATCACCAGCGGTTATATGACCGCATTTGAACGTAGTCGCCAACTTGGTGCGAGTGAGTGTGGTGGGGGGGGGGGGCGCTGAACAGGGGCAACATTGGCTAGCATGTACTGCATATACTAAAGTCAAGTAATAAGGAGGTTTAAACCTTCCAGTCGCATTTCAGTAGGCCAACACTGCCCATACTCCACCCCTCTATAATCATCCATGTTGTGGTAGCCCTCAAAAGGCAGAGCAACACAACTAGGATGGGAGAACAAAATGCCATCCCATCCTGTGAATGTGTCAAATCTCAGAGCCAGGACTTTGCGTGTGCCTCCTACCTTGCAGCACAATCTCACTAATTTGTGCAAATCTCGCAAGTGGGTGCATGGGAATCCCATGCGTGTGTGTGGGCTGCAGACCCCGGATCACATGCTCACTTCTTCAGTGTGAAACTCTGGCCAAGGCTCTTTGGGAAAGCATTCAGGATGGGTCTCACACCTTTAAGTGTGATGTATTGAGTGGGCACCTCACTCCTTGAAGCATAGTATACCCGTTGCTGGTAATCTCACAACTGAAAGTACAATTTCACTCTTGGTCATTTTAGTGACCCCATGTATATTAATGGATGCAGTCTCCCATCTGGGAAGACAATTATATTTCTGTTAAAACACTCTGAATTCTCACTCCAGTTTTCTCGATCTATAGATCCATACCATATTCATTCATTGTGTGTGCAGGGTGATAACTTGTGTCTGAGAGAGCTCATTCTTTCATTCAGGAGAGATAAAGGGGTAACAACCCCCTGTATGTGGGATCAGGCTCATTTTGCCCCATGGCCCCTCACTCCAGAATGAGTGAGCAGGTTTTAAGACCCTGCTGATTCTGCTATCCTACAGGCTCGAGCCTTCCATCCCTTGCCCCATCACGGCTTCCAACGTTCTGAGCGGCATCTTATGTACAGCAGGCAGCTCGGGACATGCCTGTTGCCAATTGAATCTAGCCAGATCTACTATGTAGACACTGGGAGAATGCCATGAACCCACATTGGTGGTGAAGAAGCACTCAACATACAGAACACAATGGTATAGTGTTGCAGTCCTGCTGAGAAATGACAAGTTGGTCTGTTTAAATGTAAAGCAGAGTGGCTTAGAGGTACACGCACTGTGCCATTAAAAATAAAGCAGCTGTGGTGGGTGGACGTGCCGCTTCGGTGAGATCAAGAGTTTGAAATTCCCTGCGACGTAGTGTTGGTAATTTCCTATTGAAGTATAGCAGTCCTATTGAGAAGTGCCATTAAAAGTGAAGCTGTCCAGTAGGCTGGATCAGTGCTGCACCATAAAAGGTGTAGAAGCCTCTGTGGGAAGTGGCAGTACTGTCCTAACGATGAGAAGTGTAGTATTTTCACATTAACTGTGCTTAAGCACTTTGGGTTATTGAATAGTGCTGTTACATTCTGAGTAATTCCATCCCTTTAAATATATTAGCTCTTGTATAACCACGACAGTGTTGAGTTATTCTGATGATGTTATGTTATGTTACTTTGCATTTATCGCGCCTTATGTACCATTGGTATGATCTCAAGGCGCTGGTAGGTTGACGCCCTCGGGAACCATAGTTCAAGTCAGTTGAGAGAGAGAGTCATAGGGTGCATGTGTGCACCTGATACGTGAGCAGCAGGTGTGGCATTCGTATGATAGCTGCTCTTAGCGGTAGGTGTGGTGGTTTGGGAGGTTAGGAGTATCTGTTTGTTCTGGCAGGGTGATACCAGACTGATTCTGGCTGCGTTAGGCCTGAGGAGAACGCCTAGGCTGATGTGTGTGTAGCCAGCTGTGTTTAGTTAGGATGATGGGGAGTATGTGGCAGGTGTTGGTATGAGAACAGCTATACCAAATGTGTCATAGTATTGCTGTGTTCTAGTTGAGTGGTGGTGTATAGTAAGTGTGGTGATGTGATATGGTGATTTTCAGTAGGTGCTTGAGATCGAGCGCCTTCATGCTCCATGCATTCCATGCACTACAACTGTTCCATGCACTACAACCATTCCATGCACTACAATCGTTCTATGCACTACAACCGTTCCATGCACTACAGCCTTTCCATGCACTGCAACCGTTCCATGCGCTACAACCGCACCATGCGCTCCAACCGTTCCATGCGCTCCTACCGTTCCATGTGCTCCAATCATTCCATGCATTTCAACCATTCCATGCACTCCAACTGTTCCATGCACTCCAAACGCTCCATGCACTCGGATCGTTCATGCACTCCGACCGTTCCATGCACTCCATGCCCTCAGCCGTTCCATGCACACCAGGCGTTCTGTGCACTCAGTCGTTCCATGCACTCTAACCATTCTTGCACAATGTCCTTCATGCCCTCTAACCGTTCCATACATTCCATCCGTCGCATGTACTCTCTGAGTTCTATGCACTCCATTTGTTCAATCCGTTCCATGCATTCATTCCAATCCATGTACTTCGTCCGATCAGTGCATTCCATCCATTCCACCCACTTCTTCCGTTCCACCCACTTCATCCGTTCCAACCACTACATCTGTTCTATCGGCTTCCTTTTTCCATATACTTCATCTGTTCGCTCACTTCATCCATTCCACCCACTTCATCTTTTTCGCACATTTTGATCGCTCTGCACTCTTCATCCGCTCCACACTCTTCATCCGCTCCACACTCTTCATTTGCTCCTTAATTCTTCATTCGCTCCACCCTCTTTATCCGCTCCACCCACTTCATCCGTTCCACCCACTTCATCCATTCCACCCACTTCATCCGTTCTGCCCACTTCATCCATTCCACTCACGTCATCCTTCGTACGCACTCCATCCGTCCCACGCACTCCATCTGTCCCACGCACTCAATCCATCCCATGCATCCCATCTGTCCCATGCACTCCATTCATCCCATGCACCCCATCCGTCCCATGCACTCCATACATGTCATGCACTTGATTCATCTATTTTGTTTGTTCTGTTCATTCCATGCACTCTGTCATTCCATGCCATCTATCCGTTCCATGTACTCTATTCCGAGCACTCCATCTGCATCATTTACTCTTCCTTTCCCTCCTCTCCTACACTTTATTCCTCTCGTCAATTTTGATCTTCTCGTCCATTTAATTTATTTTACCCATTTCTTAAATTCATCTACTTCGCTGCTTTCATCCAGTTTATTCTTTTCAACCACTTCACTACCTTCTTCCACTTCACTCGTTCTATTAAGTTTATCTATTTTATTTTACATTAGGGGTTATTAGTTTTCGATTTCTCGCTCGGATCATGCTTCTGGGTTGTTGTTTACAATAAAGCAGCTTTGGGCTAAGGTCATTGCTTGCTGTTGTCGGGTTTGAGTTAAGAGTCGATTTTAGAGGAAGAGCCATGTTTTCAGTAATTTGCGGAATATGCGGTCCTCGGTGAGTCGGATGTGGGGTGGAAATGCGTTCCACAGAGTGTGGGCCAGGGCTGAGAATGATGATCCACCTAACCTGACTGAGTTGGTTTTTGGTATGACTAGGAGGCCCACAGAGCTTGATCTTAGAGTGCGTGGAGAATGGTAAGGTTTTAGTTTGTCTTGAAGATATTGTGGTCCGGTTTTATGCGTTGCTCGGTGAGAGATGCATAAGGTTTTGAAGGTCACCCTTCGGGCAACCGGAAGCTAGTGCAGAGTTTTGAGGGCTGGGGAGATGTGATCTCTTGGGCCAAGTGCTAGTAGTAGTTTGGCTGCAGCATTTTGTGCTCTTTGTGGTTTAGTCAGTTGGTACACGTGGACTCCGAGGTAGAGGGGGTTAGCATAGTCCAGTCTTGATATAACAATTGATTGGACCATGGAGAGTCTGTTGGGAAAGGAGAGGTATGGAAAAATGCGCCTAAGGGTTTTTAGGTGGTAGTGGAAGGACTTGGAGACGTTGTTGACTTGGAGCGAGAGGGTTAGGTCTGAGTCTAGGGTGCATCCAAGGTTTTTTACAGAATATGAGGGTGTCAGGGAAATTCCTATGGCAGATGGCCAGGGTAGCGGGTGCGGAAGAAGTTTGGTGTTGCCACATACCATGATTTCAGTTTTGGAGGGGTTTAGCAAGAGATGGTTAGTGGTCATCCAGAGATCTATATCGAGGCGGCAGGAAGCGAGGTTGTGTTGACAGCTGGGTTTTGAATTCAGGAGTTTTAGGATTAGTTGTGTGTCATTGGCATAGTTGTAGCACAGGATATTGTGCGAGCAGATTATTTGTGGGAGGGTGCACATATAGAGGTTAAACAGGAGGGCTGATAGGCATGCTCCTTGAGGAACTCCATTGTTGACTGGTAGGGCATGGGATGCGTAGGTGGAGAGTAGGGTTATTTGGTTCCTATTGTCGAGAAAGGATGGTATCCATTTGAGAGCGTTTCCACGGATTCCTAGTGTAGGCGGTCAAGGAGGATTGAATGGTTCATTGTGACGAAGGCGGCGGATAGGTCAAGGAGGATTAGTGTGGCGCATTCCGTGGAATCAGCAGTGTTTTTAAGGTCATCCCAGATTGAGGTTAGGGGGCTTTTGGTTCTATGTCGGGCTCTGAAACCTGATTGAGCGGGGTCTAGGAGATTGTTGGTTTCGACAAAGGCATTTGGTTGGGAGTAGGTGGATGGGTCAATCAGTTTGGCAAGGAACCTGGTGTTTGAGATGGGGCAGTAGTTTTGGGCTCGAGAGGGTTGAGGGAAGTTTTTTTTCAGAGAGGCTTTACATGAACAGTTTTGAATGCGTTGGGAAAAATTCCCGATGAGAGGGAGTTATTTATGATGGTTCTTGCGTGTTCTCCTGCCCAGGTAGATGCAAACATTTCTTGGAGGGTTGTGGCTGGGTAGGGGTCTAACGGGGAGCCGGATGGTTTGCGGGCAGAGAGAAGTTTGAGAAATTGGTCAATTGATATTGGATTGAAGGAGTCGAAAGTCGGTTAGGTAGCGGTCGCAGGCGGTGGGTTGGCAGATATGGTGGGTGGATTGCATGGTGGATGTAAGAGAGCTAGTTTGTTGGTTAGAGAGTTTGTTCTTTCGAGAGCTGTGGTGTAAAAGTGTAGAGAGAGTGAGTCGCCCAGAGATTGTGAGGGGGTGGGAAGGGTGGTGGTCATGATGGTTTGGTGAATTCAGCGATGATTTTGTGAAGTTCTTTGCTGGGGTTATTACAGTTTAGGATCCGGGAATTGTAATGAGCTTTTTTGGCTTTCCGGATTTTGGCCTTGTAGTGGCGATGGTGCTGGGCCAAGGTGGATCTGCTCAGGGCTGTTTTGTCTTTCCGCCATTTGTGTTTTAGGGATTTATATAGCTGTTTAGTGGTCTTTAGTTCTGGTGTGAACCATCTAGGAAAAAGGCCATGGCGAGCTGATGGTTTTCAAGAGGGGGAGAGCGGGATTAGTGAAGTGTTGAGCCATGAGTCAAAGACGTCAGAGGTTTGGAGTTCATTGGGTAGGCGGGTAGGGGGAGGAGCTTGAAGGAGGTCATCGGCTAGGTCGGGAAGGATTTTTAGTTTCTTCCAGCATTTGCATAGATTTGGAGGTTCTGGTTCGGGTAAGAGGAGTGGGTTGGGTGAGCGAATGGGGAAAGAAATTATAAAGTGATCGGACCAGATGATAGGGGTGGGAGGGTTTAGATATATCAGGTTGTGGGAGCTGAAGATGGCATCACAAGTGTGTCCTTTATTGTGAGTCGGCCCGTTTATGTGGGTATGGAGGTTAATTGCGTCTAGGCCGTCAACCAGAGAGTGGGTCATAGGGTTGGTGGGGATGTCAAGCCATATGTTGAAGTCTCCTAGAAGGGTGAGGTTGGGATGAGAACGAAGGGGGGAGGGATAATTTTATGAGGAGTGATTCGCATGAAGGAATGGACAGCTGGTTGTCGATGATTGAGGCATAGAAGTGAGACTTGAAGGCGATTGCTATTCCTCCTCTTCTAGAGGGACGGGTCAGTGGGATGAGGGAGTAGTCTGGGGGGAAGGCTTCATTGGCGATAGGGGCAAAGTCATCAGAGAACCAGGTTTCTGTGATAAAGACCAGGTCTGGTTTGTCAGAAGCGAGGAGGTCAAAGATGCTGTGTCTGTTTTTTGCTACAGATCAGGCATTAAAAAGGATGCAATTTACTTTGGTACAGGAGGATGATGAGGGAGTTGCGGAGGTGTGGTGTGGGAGGGGAGAGGGTGGAAAATGGGGAGCGAGAGCGGCAGGTTGGTTGGTGGTCGATGGGAATAGTAGGCGGGCAGTTGAGTTGTTGGGTTTGGGTGGGGATGGGTTGGACTGGTGTGACGGGTTGATTGGATTTGGGTTGGAGGATTTTAAGGTGGGGTGTTGGGGGTTAGGAGTTTCAGTTGTGGTTGGTGAGAATTCGAGGGAGAGGGGTTTCAGGTAGGGAGAGGCAAGGGGGAGGGTGGTGATGATCGAGGTTGGGAGGATGAGGAGGTGGGTCGAGACAAGAGTGGCAATGAGTACTGAGAGATTGAGAGAGACAAATTAAGTTTTCTCTTCAGTGTTTTTGTCGGGGTTGGTGAGTGAGAGAGTGTAGGGGGGTCGGAGGAGGAAATGGAAGCAGCTATTGTTCTTGCCTGGGCGAGGCGTGCAATTTTTATGGAGGGGAAGGAGTGGGGTCGGAGGGGGATGCTGGTGGGAGTTGATGAGGGGAGCAGGGTTTGGATGGTAGCAGGGCTGGGTGTGGTTGGGAGGCTAGGCGGGCCGTTAGTCGGGGAGGGGGTATGATGATAGTAGGCGGGTAAGGAGAAGGGGATGGGAGGAGCAGTAGTCTTAGGATGGTTGGCGCGCCATCATGCCCCTCTGGCTTGGTGTTTGGATAGGGGATGGGTAGGGGATGTGGTGGAGGTCAGGATAGTTCAGGGAAGGGGGATGTGAGGTAGGGCAGGCAGGAAGGGTGGCGGGTGCGAGGGGGTTATTTTCGGGGGACCTTGGTGGGTTGGGTGGACTCATGGTTTGGATTAGTTTGAACTGTGTTATAGTTGGTGTGGGATGTTTTCGTTCACACCTTCCCACTTCAACTATACCACCGGATGATAATTGAACAACCTCTCTATGGTTAACTGTACTATCTTTACTGATAATTCGCACTTTGTAAGTTCAACTATACCACTGGGTGAGATTATTCACAGTTTCTAAATTCAACTATACTACTGGGGCAGATAATTCACAGTTTCAAATTTTTAACTAAACCATAGGGTGGTATTATTCACACTTTCTAAATTCAACTATACCACTGGGAGAGATTAATCACAGTTTTAGAATTCAACTACACTATAGGTGAAATTATTCACAGTTTCTAAGTTCAAAGATATCACAGTTTCGAAGTG
Source organism: Ambystoma mexicanum (assembly GCF_040938575.1). NCBI lineage: Eukaryota > Metazoa > Chordata > Amphibia > Caudata > Ambystomatidae > Ambystoma > Ambystoma mexicanum. The sequence goes on along the minus strand of NC_090934.1, from coordinate 303,816,308 downwards.
CAGCTATAGCACAGGGTTATATTATTCACAGTTTCTAAGTTCAACGGTATCACAGTTTCTAAGTGCAGCTATAGCACAGGGTTATATTATTCACAGTTTCTAAGTTCAACCATATCACAGACTTTCTAAATGCAGCTAGACCACAGATATGCTATTAGGCAGATTTTCTAAATGCAACTATACCACTGATAAGCTATTAGGCAGACATTCTAAATGCAACTAGACCACAGATAAGCTATTAGGCAGACTTTCTGAATTCTACTAGGCGACAGTTATGTATTAGGCAGACTTTCAAAATGCAACTACATTATAGATATGCTATTAGGCAGACTTTGTGAATGCAGTTAAACCACAGATATGCTATTAGGTGGATTTTCTAAATGCAATTAAACCTCTGATATGCTATTAGGTGGAATTTCAAAATCAAACTACAACACAGATATGCTATTAGGCAGACTTTCTAAATGCGATTAAACCACAGATATGCTATCAGGTGGACTTTCTAAATGCAACTACACCACAGATATGCTATTAGGGAGACTTTATGAATGCAATTAAACAACCGATAAGCTATTAGGTGGACTTTCTAAATGCAAACTACACCACAGATATGTTATTAGGTGTACTTTCTAAATGTGATTAAACTACAGATATGCTATTATGCAGATTTTCTAATTGCAACTAAACCACTGATATGCTATTGGGTGGACTTTCTGAATTCTTCTAGACAACGGTTATGAGTTAGGCAAACTAGACTACAGATATGCTATTAGGTGGACATTCTAAATGCAAATATACCACAGAAATGCTATTAGGTGGACTTACTAAATGAAATGAATAAATGCTATTAGGTGGACTTTCAAAATGCAAACAAGAGTACAGATATGCTATTAGAAGGACTTAGTAAATGCAACTAGGCCACAGATATGCTATTAGGCGGAGTCTCTAAATCCAAATTAAACCACAGATATGATATTCGGCACACTTTCTAAATGTAATTAAACCACTGATATGCTATTAGGTGGACTTTCTAAATGCAAACTAGACCACAGATATGCTATTAGGCAGACTCTGGAGATGCAATGAAACTACGGATATGCTATTAGGCAGATATTCAGAGTGCAACTACACCACAATATGTGAGTAGGCACACTCTCTAAATGCAATTAAACCACTGATATGCTATTAGGTGGACTCTCTAAATCCAGACTAGACCACAGATATGCTATTAGGAAGGCTTTCTAGATGCAATTAAACCGCAGATATGCTATTAGGGGGCTTTTCTAAATGCAATTAAACCACATATAAGATATTAGGCAGACTTTCTAAATGCAACCACATCACAGATATGCGATTAGGAAGACTCTCTAAATGCAATTAAACCATAGACATGCTATTAGGCAGATTATATAGATGCAATTAAACCACAGACATATGATTAGGCAGGCTCTCTAAATGCAATTAAACCACAAATGGACTTTCTAAATGCAAACTAGACCACAGGTATGCTATTAGGAAGGATTTCTAAATGCAATTCAACCGCAGATGTGCTATTAGGAAGGCTTTCTAAATACAATTGCTATTAGGTGGACTTTCTAAATACAAACTAGACCACAGATATGCTGTTAGGCAGACTCTATAAGTGCAATTAAACCACAGATGTAGTGGTGGGGTAGTATGGCGTGAAGTAATTGCTTCAGACCCCGCCCTTGCCACACTTACATATTGTTGGCTTCTTGCTTCTCCTGCGGATACCTGCACATACGACCTGGAGCCTACACAGTTGGAGCCGTCCTTTCCCTCGGGTCCTTAGCCGATGGGCTGCCGGGCAGAGGGCTGCCCTGGAAGGTCTAGCAATGAGAGGGGGAACCTCTCGTCAGGACCAATGAGGGTCGGTGGGCAGGATGGGAGGCGGGAGGGAGAGAAGAATACCAGGAAGCTGAGGAAGGGGAGGCTGGGAAACACAGGGGCACACAGGGCCTGGAGATACCTTTAATACAAAAAAAAACACCAGAAAAGGGGTCGCACACAGCTGATTGACTCACCTGCTCCTTCGATGGCAAATGGGAGCAGGTGCAGGGAGCGGGTTGCTACACCAACGCTGCCTAGGCCAACAGCCAATCAGGGTTGGTGGGCGGGATGGGAGGCGGGAGGGAGAGGAGAAGACCAGGAAGCTGAGGAAGGGTAGGCTGGGAAGCACAGGGGCACACAGGGCCTGGGGGCACTTTTAATACAAAAACACACCAGAAAAGGGGTCACACACAGCTGATTGACTCACCTGCTCCTTCGATGGCAAATGGGAGCACATGCAGGGAGCGGGTCGCTAGACCAACGCTGCCTAGGCCAACAGCCAATCAGGGTCGTTGGGCGGGATGGGAGGCAGGAGGGAGAGGAGAAGACCCGTAACCTGAGGAGGGGAGGCTGGAAAGCACAGGGGCACACAGGGCCTGGGGGCACTTTTAATACAAAAACATCAGAAAAGGGGTCGGACATAGCAGATTGACTCACCTGCTCCTTCAATGGCAAATCGGAGCCGGTGCAGGGAGCGGGTAGCTAGACCAACGCTGCCTAGGCCAACAGCCAGTCAGGGTCGGTGGGCGGGATGGGAGGCAGGAGGGAGAGGAGAAGACCAGGAAGCTGAGGAAGGGGAGGCTGGGAAGCACAGGGGCACACATGGTCTGGGGGCACTTTAATACAAAAAAACACCAGAAAAGGGGTCGCACACAGCGGATTGACTCACCTGCTCCTTCCATGGCAAATGGGCATGATGAGGAAGATGATATCAGACTTGCTCAATAGTTCTGGTTCTCTATCATTAAATGTACTTCAAATCTTCAGAGTCTCGGGAGGATAGCTCAGGGGCAATGCGCTCGCCTTGGAAGCAAGACGACATGGAGCAACACAGGCTCGATCCCTCGGTCCGCGCTTAGAAACCTCTGGGTATTTCGTGTATTATAAATAACCAATTAAAATTAAAATAATTAAATCTGCTGAGAAGTCCTGGGGCATTGTCAATAAGAGTGTAGCAGCTCAACTGAGAAGTGGTGATGTTGTCCCATCAAAAGTATAGCAGTCCCACTAAGATGAACTAGCATTGCCTCAACAAAAGCATAGCAGCCCCACTAAGATGAACAGGCATTGCCTCAACAAAAGCATAGTATTACAATTATAGAAGCCCTGTTTCCAAGAGGGGTTACATAGATGTAAAAATACATCTAACCCAAAAAGATTTTTAGAAATTGACAGACTTGCTTTGCATCTGTGCCTCCATTTCTAAAAATCGTTTTGGGTTGGGTGTACCTCTACATCTGTGCACCCCTCTTGCCAAGAGGGGTGCACAGATGTAGAAGTATACCGAAACCAAAACGAGTTTTAGAAATTGAGGGACAGATGCAAAACAAAAGCCTCTTTGCATCCGTCCCTCAATTTTTAAACATCGTTTTTTACCGGGCTTTCACCCGGGCCGCCAGAGAGAGACACAGTATGGATGGAACAAAGGGCCATCCATACTGCGCCTCTTCTCTCCTCCCGGGGGGGGAGGGGTTCTCAGCCCTGACTTCATTCTGCCGGGGGGTGCCCAGGCCCCAGAGCACGCGCGTACTCGGCGCCCCTGACAAAGGGCGTGGTCAATTGATATCTTTACAACTGCTCACTGCAGGGTATTTAAAATGGAATTACTCTTCCTTCTCATTGGTTGATTCTGTTGCACTACATACAGACAATCTCCATAATACATTACCATCAAGTGCATAAGCCGGTAGTGAGTTGGGATGTTGGAAGTTGAGTAGTGTATCAAATTAGTAACATAAAATTGTAAGACCAGATATAGAGTGTTATCAGGTGGTAGATGTTTGACCATAGGCCATAGTATGTATTTATTTATTTATTTATTCACATTTGTTGAGCACACAGCAGCCCATGGGCATCGTGGCACTTGTTACAGTTTGTGCTTACTTAGTTACATACAGTTAACGTCCGTATATGTTACATTGGACGAGATGGCTTGGTTACATACATACATTGAAAGGTAGGTGTATGGGGGCGAGATATCTCGATATTATTCACTCTCGATGGGAACCAGGACATGGGCTTCAAGCCCCAGTATCTCAATGTTCTTTGCCATCTGTCAGGGTGGGTCTAATCCATTTCTTTCTACTGCGTTGTGAGAAAATGTAACTCCAACTTCTTAGATTCATTGCTTCCGACACAGTTTCTTTCTCTTTTGTGTGGTTAGGGTCTTCAGTTCTAAGTTTCAGCATCTGTGCTGCTGAACTCGCATTTTGACTCAATGGAACTAGAAAATACACATCCAGGATTCCGTTTATTATTTGCCTGCATCATTTGTCTGCCCTAGTGTGCTGGAAAAGGGGAATGAAGCACCAAATTGGTACTGGTGCTCTTTCTATTTGACATTTGTGACACCAGGGTTGGTTGGTATCAGACACCTGATCTACCAAAGGGTTTTAATTGATGCTCCTAGACGGGAGCCTTTGAGGGGCAGGCTACATGTTTTTGTGTGTATTTGCTTTCAAGTAATGAGGTGATGTTTTGGGGGGCAGAGGAATAACGGGACATTCGCATGGAAAAGAGGAGGCCTGAATATGATGTGTTTGATGGAGGGTGAACATTTGACAGTTTGAAAGGAGTTTGCTTGGGACACAGTGTGCAACTTGTAAGGAACACCTCTGTTTTAGCAATACACTGTAGAAATAGCAATGAACAAGATACTCAAGGTAAGAAAAGATGTGAAAAGAACAAGTTACTTACCTTATCTGGTAACGTTCTTTCGATGGGATGTTCCTTCCCACTGCTGTACGCGTTTCCTCCAGTCCCCGTCATTCCTCAAGTGTTGCAGAGGTTACAGAGGTTCAGTTCCTGGATGATCCTCATTGCTCCGGCATGGGTCAGGAGAGCGTGGTGCCCGGACCTTCTAGACATGTCCATCTGCCCTCCCTGCGAAGACGATCTGCTCTCATGGGAGCGGGGTCGGGTTCTCCATCCCGAGGTCAATTCTCTCAGCCTTCATGCTTGGTATCTGAAAGGTTGAGGTATAAGGATTGGGACCTCCCCAAAGACGTGATGGAGGTGTTGCTTTCGGCCAGAAGGCCCCCAACGAAATCCCTGTACCGTTGCCGTTGGAGAAAGTTCTGTGACTAGTGCAGGTTACAGAATGTGGATCCTTTCCAATGTTCCATTCCTTTGGTTTTGTCTTTCTTGCTTTCTTTAGCCCACAAAGGCCTGCAAGTGGGTACCATTAAGGATTACCTGGTGGTGCTGTCCATATTTAAGCGCTCGTCTGAGGAATGTTCTTATTTTAAGATCCCTTTGATTTCTCAGTTTCTAGAAGGGCTAACTAATGTGTTTTCACCATCACCTTTCCAGGTGCTGGGATGAGATTTGAATTTGGTTTTAAAGTTTGTAATGTGAGCTCCGTTTGAGCCCTTACATTCTTGTTTGTTACGACTGTTGTCCTTTAAAACTGTGTTTTTGGTTGCGGTTATTTCCGCACGCAGAGTGAGTGAGTTGCAGGCGCTTTCCGCCAAGCCACCCTTTACTATGTTCCATAAGGACAGAGTTGTCCTGCGGGTGCGGCCTTCTTTTCTTCCGAAGGTTGTGTCGGAATTCCATTTGAGCCAGAAGGTAACCCCCCATAGGTAAATGCAGCCCCTGCACTGCTGTTATCGTGGATGACTTGACCATGTGCCTATTGGTGGCGATGGGCATGACATCTTTCACTCTGATTCTTCAGAAGTCATTTTACCAGGTTCTCCAAAGACGGAGATATACTTAAGAGCTGCAGGCATCAACCCATGAGGGTAGGTCATGAGACGCAAAGGAATACATGGTTTATTTTTGGCCTACCCATAAAATAATGGCAGGTTGGATAAAAGTATATGTGACCAAGAAGGGTTCTACCATTTTTGGAAAGACCTCAAAATGATCTGACACCCAAATGTCAAGAGACAGGTTTTCTGGAAGCAGGGGAAGAATGGCCATTAAATATATAAGAAGGTGTGCAGTTATAATGTCGACTGCAAAAAAAAAGTCGAAAACAAAAATGTCAACAAAAAAAAATGTCGAAAAAAATGGAATGTATTTTTTTTAATTGTATATTTTTTGGGGTTTGGGTAGTAAAAATAAACGGGGGGAAGGGGGGGGAACCCCCATTAAAAAAAAAAAACCCATTTGAATTTTTTTTTTTCCGACATTTTTGTATTAGACTTTTTTGAATTCGACATTATCACTATGAACCATATAAGAATTGTGCCCGGTGAGCCAGCAGCAGGAAAGCCACACGTTCACCAGGCTTAAACATTGACAAATCACACATTAGAATAACTAAAGGGCTTGTTAGACTTTATAGAGTACCCCTCCACCCCCCAATATGCTCAGGTTAAACATTAGTCATCTGCATCTAAATGGCGCATAAACATTTGCAGAATAGTTAGCTCACGATAGCTCACTGTGATATGATATGTTATGATATATGGCATTTGTAACGCGCCTATGCACAAGTGTTTCAAGGCACGATGAGGCAGGGAGGGGGGAGCAAAGGGAAGACAGACAACGATCCTACTAGGCCAGGTGTCATTCAGATCGCGCAAGTGCAAGGGTAGAGGGGAAGGGAAAAGTGCAAGGGGAAAGGGAGAGGCGAAAGTGCAGTACAGGGGTAGAAGAAAAACAAGATAAATAATACGGGCCAGCTGGTGGCAAGTGCAAGGTAAGTGCAGACAAGTGCTGGGAAGGGGGGCTGTAGGGATACAGAGACAGTCCCGCAGTGCAGGGTTGTCAGGGAGGCAGTGCAAGGGGAGAGTGGCTGGGCCAAGGACAGAGATCGGTGAGAGTGGGCCAGTTGCAGAATCAGTGCAGTTTCAGTAAGGAATTTAGCAGGGGAGAGGGGGAGAGAAAGCAGAAGCAAAGAGGAAGGTTTTGAGGTGCTTCCGGAACCGGAGATGGTTTTCCTCAAGTTTCAGGGATGCAGGAAGGCTGTTCCAGAGGGAGGCCCCTGCAGCGGAGAGAGATCTACCCCCAATTCGTTGCTTGGAGAAGCGGCTGACCCTGAGGGAGTTGGAGGCGGATGAGCGAAGAGCTTGAGAAGGAAGATATTTAGGAAGATAGAGTTGAAGGTATTTTGGTCCCAGGCCCCAGAAGGCCTTGTGGACAATGCAGAGGGTTTTGAACTTAATCCTCGCAGCCACTGGGAGCCAGTGTAGAGATTTCAGCCCTGGAGAGATACGGTCCAGGGCTGCACATGCGCTGCGTTAGGTGCATGTGGCTCAGATCCATGCTTACACTGCAGATAACGTATTCAGGTATAGGAAGGGCTTAATCGTTTTTGCTGATGGTGAAAATATGTGTCCAATTAAAAAAGCTAATATTAACAAAAGTGCTGTGAAGCAGGGCAAGTGGCATCCGTTATGTAAATTTCCACGTCGACCCATGCACTCTGCTTTCGGATACCTAGAAGAGGAGTTTAGTGAGAACATCGGTCCGTGTATTGCTGACACTACCATTCTAGCAATGTTTGTAAAATGCTTTTATTGCGGCAGTGCTTATGAGTGTAGAACCGTTCACGGTGTTGTGAATGGAAAAGAATAGTTGAACATTTTTCAAACGAGGCTAGTGTCTCTTACTACCCGTGCTGCTGGTGAACTAAGGTTCCCCGGGCTGGTACCCAGGTTGAACAGTTTGGTAAATTAGAGAGCATAAGACATTTGGAATAGTGTTTAGCTGATGGAGAGTTGAAAAATTGAAATTGTTTAGATGGGTCATTTCTTAAAAATCTCTGTTTGATTGTGTCAGGCAGGGGATTACCGTTTAGTTGCTGTAACTGAGAGTGAAATCTTTTTTTTTGACAACTACGGAACTGTGAATCCCAGTGAATCACTACCTTGCATGACGGACATGCATATGATGTTTGTTGTCAGTGACTAATAAGGAGAGCAAAATACCAGAATTTGTTGGTGGTGGGTGTGACGAACAAATTTATGGGGCACCAGTGGTCCAGGGATGAATATCAGTTTCTAAACCATCAATCAACCCCACATCTCTAGCACACAAAAAGGGATCCAAACAGATTGGAATACAAGTAAATTATAAGACCTCCTTGTCCAATTATGGTTACGTGGACGGAACGGCAGGTTTATCTCCGCAAGGTCGTGGATCGTTGGTTAGTTGCAACGCAGAGAAAATACAATTATTACCCAATGATAAAAGGGTCTGTCCAGTCAAAGTTCTATACAAATATCTACTCTATTATTACTACAACAGACCGTTCTAGCACACTACAATTACAACCCACACTGTAAAGGTACGCAGAGAACAGACAGTTTCACAAAGGAAATGGATGCACTCTGGATACTGACAGGAGGGTAGTTGGTAAAGCAATCAGTCCTATAGTTCAAGATTATTAGGTTTCAACAGCAAAGGGGCAAAGGGTCGTAACTGTCTCTAGGGGCCGTTGGAGAAGGACCAGGGGGCAGAACCGCAATGTATCTGTTGCTGAAGAAGTTGTTGGTGCTTGACAGCATTGAGGCGGTTCCATGGCGCTTCGCAGCCCATGAGACAGAGTTAATGGCAGGAGACAGCAGCGGGTAACAGGCGGCAGGCAGTTCGGCAAGCGAGTTTGGGTGGACATCTGCAGGCTGTCCGGCGTGGCAGCGACAGGGCCAAGAATTGTTGTCTCTGTGCTGGTTGGCGGATCAGGAATGCTGGTTGAGGCGTCTCGTATGGCTCTGGTGACTGCAGCGTGACAACAGTCTGCGTTGCAGCCGGATGCGTTTTGAGGACTCGACTGTCTCGCAATTGTCATTAACAAAGATGGACGCTGGATGATGCTTGAATCAACTCCTCCTCACTTCTTCGCAGGGCTCAGGTCCTTTCAAGGTGGACGACCCAAAGCTCAGGAGGGTGTCAGCAGGCAACAGCCTTGTCCTTTGTCCAGAGACTCTCTGGCAGTTCCCACTTAGGAAGCTTGCTGTCAGAACCTAGCAGGGCACGCTGTGTGCTGACTGGGAACCGGTTCTGGAGCTGTTGGACGGATCCTCTGAGTCTGGTATCTCCCTCTGTTCCCTGGGAGATGTTTAGGGGAGGGATCTTGCTTCCCTCTTGGAGCCCCTGGACTTCCTTCACTGGAGGAAGATGTAAGGTAGACTGCACCTTCTGCTCAAGTCCAAATGAGTCCTTCTTTTTACTCCTTGCAAAGTCTTCAAATCTGATCAGTGAGGGGCTCCGCCATCTTTTAATGCCAAACCGGCCCCAGTGATTGGTGCAAGCTAAGCTCACCTTAATGAAACAATCCTGGTATCCCACCAACAATCTTCAGTGATGCTTCAGGTCAGAATCAGAACGCTTGACAACAGACAGGCAAAGGATGACAACATATACTTCGAAGTCCCACCCATTTTCCTTTCTGCTGTACATCAAAGTGTCTCCCTAATTAACTGAGCCCTATGCAGCACTTTGTCACAACATGGGCCTCCGTTTAAATAGTCGGTTGCAGGCAGACTTTCGTCTCCTATAATTCACATACTTCCTTGCTCTGAAAGGAGCGGTTCCATACAGGACATTCACTTCCCTTTCATGCAAATTAGGAATGTTAGTACCACGTTGACACATTGCATTACAAAGAGATGTTGGTCGCTGGTCTCCATTGTCACTTCCAGCACCCAAGCCTCCCTGAGGCCTGCTAATTAACTTTCATCAGTATTTGCCACCACCAGCAAGATGTAGCAATGGAGATGCAAATCCTTGAAATGCTAATCTGGCTGCCTATGGCCAGAGGCTTTTGATGTACACACAGCTGTCAGGTGTCAGCTACACATGACAGGGGAGGGTGGCACTGGTAAGCTGTGTCCTCCCAGAGTACATGATTATTTTTCTGCTGTGCGGTGACCATGGAAATTATTTGCGGGAATGGCCCCACATATTTTCCGGAGGTTGCTCTCCCTCATTCATTCTTTTTAAATAAACAAAAATCAAAAAGCCCAGGCGAGTGTACTCTCTGTGTGTGGATGGTCGAATTGCTCAATAATGACACCTGGCCTAGCTGCGTGATCTGAACGAGACCTGTCCTAGTAACATCGTTGTCCCTGTCTTCCCTCTGTTCCTCCTCCTTTGCCTCGCCGCGCCTTGTATAGGGCGTTATAAATGCCATATCATAGGATATATCATATCATTCCTCACAGTAGGAGATTTCATTCAGAGTTGGTAACTGAGTGTGCAAAATGGAATGTCATGCTGTGACGAAGGGGAGCGGTGGGGGGTTGGCAATGTTTCAAAAGGGCTGGCATGTCTCATGAGAACTGCACATGAAATGTGGTTTGACTCGTAAGTTCAGCAAGGCACACGTTCACCAGCCTTACACAGGTGATATTCATGAAGGGAGGAAAAACAGAAACTAGCATTAAAACAGTGATTAGATGTTGTTTTGCCAGTAATGTGGAGTGACATGTTTCTTTCTCAAAAGACCACATTTTGAATCGAGTCAAACATTTTAAATAATTAGCATTTACACCAAATGTGATTTTTTTTTTTTTTGTGGTGGATTTGGTCCCTATTCTATAAAACGTACACATTCTTAGCCAGTTCTTTTTTTCAAGCCGTTTGTTTAGCAAAATGGTTTGTTTTTCAGAAAATGTCTATCTTTTTTCAAATTGCTTCACTTTTTTAAAATACTGTTTTTTTTTTTAAGTACCTGGTTTCGTAAGCAGACTTGTTCACCTCATAGGGAGTGATTCACAATTCGCTTGAAATGTTGCTTTTTTGGCAAATGAAACGTTTCACCGTGCCACAGAGCATGCTCATTGTGTCATATGTTGCGCTGGAGCATTATTTTTAGTTTAGTTTTTCTTAGACATTCAGGATTTCATTTTGAACAGAAATGACTCACGTAGGATAAAGCGTGAGAGGGCAGAAGCAGACCTGGGGTGAGGGTGCCTTGATAATATGCAGCTGTTAGTGGATAGCAGGTAAAGCCTGGTGATGGTGTGATAGATCCAACAAGGAACATAGAACGGGACAGTAATAAGGGTACAGACATGAATAGGATGAGTCAAGGGAGTGGTCGGAGCACTTGGAACTGTTTGTTGTTGCTGCACCTAACTTCTAATGAGATATCGGGTTTGTTTGCGTAAGCTACCGGTTGTAGGAACCCAGTGCTCTAAAGCCCCAATTCTGCAATAAGTAGGTTTTTGTTGGGTTCCTACTTAAATGAGGCTTGCACACATGGTTATAGGCATCTTGTAGTTGTCATTCAATCATTCACTGTTCAACATAATACAGTGTAAAGTCCACTCGTTTTTTTCTCTGATACCATTGTGGATTTTTAATTATTGATTTGATCACCATAGGTGCCAACACGTGTTTGGACCAACATACAGTCTTTATCAAGGCTACAACCATTTACAGGTGATTTACTCAGATATTGAGCATCATATCTAATGAACTTGGATTTAGGTTGTCTAATGCCTCGCAATTTGGTATGGTCTGGTGGCCCAGGATAAGTGTGATCACCAAGATTGGTAAGTCTCTCTCATTTGGTGCTATGGTGCACTTCGGTCTGGTCTGCCGTTGATCGGTCCTGTCACACCTGTAAATGGTTGTAGCCTTGATAAAGACCATATGTTGGTCGAAACACGTGTCGGCACCTATGGTGATCAAATGAATAATTAAAAATCCACAATGTTATCAGTGAAAAAAACGAGTGGACATGTATACCGTATTATGTTGAACAATGAATGTTTGAATGACAACTACAAGATGCTTATAACCATATTAGTAAGCGCCATTTAGGTAGGAACCCAACAAAAACCTACTTATTCATGAATAGGATGAGCATGATATGATATGATATGATATGGTATGGTATTTGTAATGCGCCTATACACAGGTGTTTCAAGGCACGACGAGGCAGGGAGGGGAGGAACAAGGGGAGACAAAACAAACGATCCTACTAGGCCAGGTGTCATTCAGATCGCGCAAGTGCAGGGGTGGGGGAGGGGGGGAGAAGTGCAAGGGGAAGGGGAGGGGGGAAGTGCAGTAAAGGTAAGTGGCGTAAAGTAATAAATAAAAAAGGGCCAGCTAGTGGCAAGTGCAAGGTAAGTGCAGAACAAGTGCTGGGGAAGGGGGGGGCTGTAGGGATACAGAGACAGTCCCTTAGTGCAGAGGGGTTCCAGGGGATCAGTGACTGGGACCAGGACCAAAGGCAGTTTAGAGTGGTCCAGTTGCAGGATCAGTGCAGTTTAGTGAAGAATTAATTAGCTGTTCAGCAGGGGAGAGGGAGAGAGAAAGCAGAAGCAAAGAGGAAGGTTTTGAGGTGCTTCCGGAACCGGAGGTGGTTCTCCTCAAGTTTCAGGGAGGCAGGAAGGCTGTTCCAGAGGGAGGCCCCTGCCGCGGAGAGAGATCTACCCCCAGCTCGTTGCTTTGAGAAGCGGCTGACCATGAGGGAGTTGGAGGCGGATGAGCGAAGGGCGAGCATGCAGGGCCTACAGCCATTGAGGGTCATTCTGAGGTTGGAGGTAAGGAATTACCGGCACCGGTAAGGGTGCCGATGCCGGTAATCCCTTACCCCTGTATTCCGAAGTCCCTTTGCGGGTCCTTCCTTACCTCCTGCTTTTAGCAGGAGTAAAGTATGGGACCCGCAAAGGTACTTCGGAGGTAATTACGGTACCGTAATTTACGGTGCCGTAATTACCTCCTTCCCCATTCCCATTGAGCCCTATGGGGCAGAAATGGAAATGGGGAAGGGCAAAAGGTTAATGGGGAATTACCGGTCCCTCCAACCCAATTCACCATGCCGGATTTGGGACGGTTTCAGAGGCAACCATGGAGCTAATTACTCCATGGTTAGCTCCAAACACGGAATGAGGCCTATTGTCTATGTTTGAGTTGAGCGTGTGCTGCTGATCGCTTTGTCGGGTGAGGACAAGTGCATTGTAAAATGTTGTTATGCAGGATCGAGGGGGGCTGTTTTTTAGTAGGGGAGTTAAATGCTGAGCTGGGATAGTCAGCCCGAAGATCCTATACAGCATGAATTTCTAATATTAATTGTGCGTGGCAGAGCATGATTTTCTTCTTTAAGCATGAGGGCAAGGAATACTGGACTGTGGTAGATGATGAGAATTTATTTCTAAAATATCAGAAGAAGACCCTGAATTTGTTTCTTTCATATATTAAGACACTGGTGTTGAGGGTATTGGGAAAACCACGAAGGGATCTATACAGAAAAGCATTCATTGTTGATACCAGAAAGGTGTTTTCGAATATGGGTAGGGTCCGATCTCTTTATTTTTAGATTTGAACATAAATGTATCTATGAGTCAGCTACCACTACGATAGAAGACACCTATTGTGTGGGTGTAAACTGAGGCAATCTCTCTCTGTGTGCATTTATCTTTAAGTTATGTGACAAGCAACCACATGTTGTCCCCCACAACCCAGAGCAGAACATAACATCTTAATGTCCTATGCTTTGAAACATTACTCTTCTTCACCCCTTTAAGAGGGTAAAGTGTGGGGAGGAGAGGCTGCTTTTCCCTCAAGAGTGGTGCTCAATGCATCAACGACTTTCAGAGCTCCATGTGTGAGGTGCGTTTTTCAATGGCCCCACCCCAGGACTGGCCAGTGAATGAAGCTTCCACAAAGCCCTTTCCAAAAAGGAGTTTGAGTGGGGAGGTGTGGGTCACTCCATGACTCTCTGACTTCTGAGACTCTGTGTCCAGCGCTTATTTTCTTAAACAGTGTTCAACCAGAGCGGGGTCCTGGTTGAGTTTGCAGCCCCTCTCAACCATTCACATCACACTTTAAGGTGTTCAAGGTGAGCAGAGCCCAATCATTGGTTTAGCAAAAAAGGTGGGCCCACCCTGCAAGCCATGCTGAGAGCCTGCATACCAAGCTCGTTAACAAAGCACAGGGTACGCCCCACCCTGGCCCGGCGCAGACCACCACATGTGTGCAATGTCCATGAATATAACGCTGCTGCAGGTGCATGCACTACTCCAAGTGAAAGAAGTAAATATGTTTTTTAATCAAAGCTTGCTGTTTCACCTAGCGTAGAAGAAGGCAACCACAAATATACCAGCCAACAGTGGTGGTTAGTGAGTTGTTTTATTGGAGGGTGTAAATATTTGCCACAAACATGTGACTGCGACCAGGCACAGAACTAACAAAAATGGGTTTGGGGGCATCGAGGGGATTGTTTCCCTTCCCATGAGAATGCCTTTTGAATAGTGGGTTAAAAAGGTGCATTTCACAGCACACTTTCTGTGAAAATGTGGATAAAAGGCCAGATAGATTGCAATCTGTTTTGTAGGGTGTAAATGAAAAAAGTACAATAGATGCAAGTCACCAAAAGTGCACAAGTGCATTTCCCAATGCATTGTCATGCCTGTCCCTTCAATATAACATGTTTGGGGATGGTTGTGGTCTCGTGCAGAAGGGATGTGACCTAGCAGTTCAGGCTGGACTGCCCCTTTTGAGGTGGGGCCAAGCCTGATTTGCATTTGGTCTTTCCCCTTCTGTAATGGCTTGGCAGGCAAAGAATGGTGGTCTGGAGAGTTGCCCAGAGCAATGCCAGTGGTTAAGATTCATTCTAAACCTTCCAGCCATCACCTCTTTGTTTTTTCTTTGTCACCCCGAGTGGGACGGGGATGCCCAGATGTGGGTCCCGTGCCTGCTGGGCCTAGAGACCCAAGCTACTCCTCACTGATGAGCCCCAACAAGGGCGAAACATGTTTGGGGATGCTTGTGGTCTCGAGCAGAAGGGATGTGACCTAGCAGTGCGGGCTGGACTGCCCCTTTTGGGGTGGAGCCAAGCCTGATTTGCATATGGTCTTTCCCCTTCTGTAATGGTTTGGCAGGTGAAGAACGGTGGTCTGGAGAGTTGCCCAGAGCAATGCCAGTGGTTAAGATTCATTCTAAACCTTCCAGCCATCACCTCTTTGTTTTTGCTTTGTCACCCCGAGTGGGACGGGTATGCCCAGACGTGGGTCCTGTGCCTGCTGGGCCTAGAGACCCAAGCTACTCCTCACTGATGAGCAAAAACAAGGGCAAAACATGTTTGGGGATGCTTGTGGTCTCGTGCAGAAGGGATGTGACCTAGCAGTTCGGTCTGGACTGCCCCTTTTGGGGTGGGGCCAAGCCTAATTTGCATATGGTCTTTCCCCTTCTGTAATGGCTTGACAGTCAAGGAACGGTGGTCTGGAGGGTTGCCCAGAGCAATGCCAGTGGTTACGATTCATTCTAAACCTTCCAGCCATCACCTCTTTGTTTTTGCTTTGTCCCTTCAATATATGCAGGTATAAAAAACATTTTCATGCTGGCTGTGCCAATACATTGCCATTCTGGCTCCACCAACATATGCTAGTATTCCCACATAAGAACATACTCATGTTCGCTTTGATATGTGCTTTATAGTATCATTACTGGCACTAGGCACAAAGCTGGCTCTGCCAATATATGCAAGTACTCCTATGTAAGAAAATATTCCTGTTGGTTTGGCCATTAAAAGTGACATGTCACAATAAGAGAACATGTTCAAACTGGTTCCAATGTAGGCCAGTCTAGACCCATAAGAACACTTATCATCCTTGCTTCATCATAGATGCTCAGTTAATAAAACATCATGCTACATAAGAAATAAACAGACCACTAAACCAAATGATCATTCTAGCAAGATAATACTACTTATCATGCTTAATTTATCAAAGATGCAGAGTAATACATTTTATGCCACAGTAAGCATTGGCTAGACTGGCTGTACCAAAATACCAGTCTAGCCAGGTAATGACACACATGGCTTTGCCTGAAAATACCAGCAAAGCTTGCAAAGCCAATAAATAATGTGTCAAAAATGCTCTAGTGATCCCCAGTCTCCCAGGGCCTTTGACACACACACACCCACACAGGCATCCCCTTTCACTCACCAGCCAAGGCACAAGCATAGCACACGCCACTATTACACCCTTCCCTACCAGGCAACAGCACTGAGGTCTGTTACCTCACAGAAGTCTCAACAACAACATGGCAGCTGAATTTTGTGTTGCTTTTTTAAAAGGTTTGCCCTGCGCTAACCTTCCCCCTCGGTAGCACCAGGGTGTGGTGCCTAAAGACAGACAGTCCAAACAATAGCTCAGACTGCTCCATTATTTTATGCTGTCTTCTCACCAACATCTCAATCCTCTCCCCTGCCCACCTCTTCCCACCAAGCAGACTAGAGCACAGTCTAGTGTTGCCAGAGGCACATGGTCCACTCTGATATTTTCCTTTTGCTATCCATAATCCCATCATGACCCAACCAAGGCATGCAGCAGCAGTGCCTGCCTGCCTCACAAGGAACACTATATTTGTCTTCACCTACCCTACTCCACATCTGCCCATACCACACACACCTGCCCACCCAATCATACTCTGCGCCTAACTATCCCACAGCTGCCTATCCCACTCTACCACACAATACCCCATGGCTGCCTTCCCTCACCCTTCCTCATGCATAGCCTTGATCCTACATCATCTACTCTAACCCACCCACTCTATGCCCTCCTCACCCCACTCTACCCAACCTCACCCCATTCTATCCCCAACTCACCCACTCTACCCCACCTCACCCACTCTTACCTCATCACTTTAAACCATCACCACAGTCTACCCCTCCATACTACCCTCATTCACCTACCCCACTCTAGCCTCACCTCATCTCACTCTAGTCCCAGCTCATCCACTCTCCCCCACACTACTCTACCACCTGCCACAACTCTATTCCAGCCACTCTACCCTACCCTATCCACTCTGCACCTACCCACTCTATACCCACCCACTTTATGTCAGCCCACTTTACATCAACCGACCTGGCCCCACTTTAGTCCCACCCAATCTGGCCTACTACCCCCCACTCTATCCCCAACCTTATCCAGCCACTCTACTCCCACCTTACCAAACTCTGCCCACCCACTCTACACCCAATCCACCCTCCTCTAGCCCACCCATCCCTCCTGTGTCCCCATCCCACTACTCTACTCCACCACTTTCCCCACCCCACTAACTTCTAGAAAACTCTACCCCATCCCACTATTCTGCCCCACCCCACCACAAAACACACCCCACCACTTTTCCACCAGACCCACCCCATCACTCTATCATACTACTTTACTCCACCCCATTGAACATTCCACTACTGGTACCCTGCTCACTATTCTATCCCTCCACTCTATTCTACAGCTCAAGAATGGCTTTTATATTGCTCTCCCATTAAAAGGTCTCCAGGTAGCAAAAACCATACAGTCTGCTTCTACTCTCTTTTCGCAATGTGCACATTTGATCATCTCAGCCAATTGCAGTTCAGATCTGCAATCTGCATGGTGGCCTCTGCTGACAGCACTCTTCCCTGCAGCCATGCAAGGATCAAATATATAATTCTCCCATCAAGCACACTACTCTTTGGAAGAGGGTACTAGCCTTGCGGTTTCATGCGGTTTCAGTTCCCCAGGAACCATAGCTCATCTGGTTCTATGTTGCAATATCCTGAAAATAATAACCCAGAATGAAACTAAATCCATTACATTGAAGTGAATAGAACCAATATACAGGCTGATTCATGGAATTAATGTGCGCTGAAAATTTCCGCACAAGCGTGCGAAAGCGTGCGAATCGCAGCGCAAGTGCGAAAATCGCAGCGAAACCCATGGAAAATCGCAGCGAAACCCATGGACAGCGATTCATGGGAGTCCGTGCGTGTGTAAATCCATGGATGTGCGCTAAAATCCTGCGTGGGGAACAACGTGTGTAATGTGGGCGTCACGGGGGAAGTACAGGAGGCAAATGCACGGAATGCCCACACGCGCGCCTACAACACGTATTCATGGAATCGAACGGGGCTAACGCGTGTGCCAAAAAAGATGCGCTAATCCGGAAACACATACGCCAGCAGGAGGCAGGCGTACGTGGACTCGCGCCGCATAAAAGTGCGCACAAACAACAAAGAAGCTCAGACGCTAAGATGAATATACCGTTCCTTGCAGCAGTGGTCGTGGGCTACCGCAGGAGGAGGAGGAGGATAGTCAGGGCCAGAATTTTTACACCCAGAACCAGCTTTTTTGGGATTCCTGATGACCAGGTGTGTGGGAAGTACAGGTTTCCACCTCACATAATACTCGACCTGGTGAGTGAGTGGGAGGATGACCTCACATCACCCACCCTGTGCTCCCAAGCACTGAGCCCCTTGGAAAAGGTGCTCAATGTATGCACTTCTTGGCCACTGGTTCATTTCAGCGGACAAGTGCCATAGTGCGGGGGGGGGTGTCACAGGCCACTCAGTCACGCTGCCTGCACCAGGTGTTGGCCATCATGACTGCACGCCCATCAGTCCGCAGACACATATACCTGTCCAGAACACCTGCAGAAAGGCAGGCTGTCGTCCAGGATTTTTACGGGGTGGCACACTTCCCCTAAGTGCTAGGTGCCATTGACTGCACCCATGTGGCTCTACGTCCTCCCAGGGCAACTGAGCACATCTACAGAAACCGCAAGCACTGGCATTCCATCAACGTGCAGGTAGTATGTGATGCCCAGGGAATCATCACCTCAGTATATGCCAACTGTCCAGGGTCCACCCATGACAGTTTCATTTACAGAATGTCAACCCTAAACCGGGACCTAGAAGCTGGGCGGCATGGCGATACATGGCTGCTTGGTGAGTATAAATGCCCCTGCACATGCATGCATGTCATATACTAAGTAATGTCACAACCCCACTAATGATACCCATCATCACCTCCCCAGGGGACAGTGCCTACCCTCTGAGCACCCACATGATGACGCCAATTCAGAACCACACCACACTACCCGAGGTAAGATACACGCAGCCCATATTGCAACCCGGGGCATAGTGGAGCGCACATTCGTAGTGCTCAAGTCACGTTTTCGCTCCCTTGACCGCTCTGGTGGGCAGCTGCTATAAGCGCCCTCAGTAGTGTGCAGGATCATAGTGCAGCATGTGTCCTGCACAACGTTGCAACACGTTGCAACACGCTGGGGCCGGCCGGTGGACATGGTGGACATGGTGGACATGGTGGTGCCCCCACATCCCCAACCACAAGCACGGCCGCTGCGCATGTGAGGGGAAAGGGTACGTGGTGAGGCAGCCCGTACGGAGCTGGTGGCTAATTACTTCACCTAAAATCACACCCCTGTGGAGTGCACACAGCCCTGGCACATACCAGCTGACAATCAATGATGATGACATAAGGGGCAGTCATCTGTCACAACCATACCAGCCTGAGATTGGTCACCTGGAAGTGTTACATAGTGTGCATCCCTACCTATCCAAACACAACCAATGCTGTGTCACAAAAAGACACACATTTATGCTGCATGAATGACTACCACCTTGCAAAATACAACATGAAAATAGCGCCATGTCACCCAACCCCTCCCCATCTCTGCCACCGAACACACCATGGCATGTCCTGCAATGTGAAAGCAAACAAAGGAATGCACAACACATGACGCAAGTGTCACAAATTGCACTGTCCCAAATGGAAACAGGCCACAGACAATATGCTCCCAGTAATCAATAACAATCAGCACACAAGACCAAATACTTACCAGCAACACAATACAGCATGAAACATTGCCAAAATATGACAGTACAAACTCAAAGTAATGTAAGTCATACAACCTCAATAAGCCAGCACATCGACCCCTTCCAACTCCAGAGTGTTGCTGTCAGGCAAATGTGTTAGTGTACTGCATACAACATGAACTGCATCTGCAAAGGAGATGGCCTTGTGAAGACATGAAGAAGGTACCTGCGAATAAGGAGGAAGACATGGATGCACAAGCACATATCAATACACCATGCAGTGTTCAATACAAAAACAAACCCCACTAGGTATGTCCACACAGTTATGACTACAGACTGCCCACACAGCTCATGGGAGTCCAATGTCACTGTGTAAGTCACTGTCACTTGGTCACACCCTTTGCGAGCCCAAGGAAACGGGAAGCAGGAGGGGTGTGTGTGTCAGGTACCCAAGCATCTAACCCAAACACAGGACAAGCCTGCATGTGCCCAGCCGGAATACACAGTGGATGCCCACGGGAGCTACACAAGGCAACACACTGTAAAAAAAAAAAATGGCCATGTGGAGGCCACCCAGGAGGTCCGAGGACAGGGTGCACACCAACATCCACCTGTGTGGATGTTGCAGAAAAAAAACACCTCCATGGGCTGATGGCCTGCACGGCTACGTTAACTGTGGGAGAAGTGCTGCTGTCGCTCTCATCACCCTCTGCTGCTGCATCAGGAGGTGGTGGTGCTATGGGAGGCAGCCCACGCAAAGCCCTGGTATGGTCCTCAATGGCAGCAAGCATGCGGGTGTGGAAGGTCTCGTTCTGGAGGATGATAGTATGGAGATCCCCATGCAGCACCTGACGGGTTGCCTGCATTTCTGCACACATGGCCTCCCGTGATGCCTGGATCTCCTCCCGAGTTGCCTGCAGCTCAGCTGAGAGCGAACGTGTGAGCCGCTCCAGCTGCTGTTCTGTCCTCAAATTTGTGGAAGCCTCTAGTTCAACAAGAGTCTCCCTGAGGTTATGGAGTTCT
The DNA here is from genome assembly GCF_040938575.1 of Ambystoma mexicanum. Taxonomy (NCBI): domain Eukaryota; kingdom Metazoa; phylum Chordata; class Amphibia; order Caudata; family Ambystomatidae; genus Ambystoma; species Ambystoma mexicanum. The sequence continues at coordinate 303,795,709 of NC_090934.1, read as the reverse complement.
ACCCTCAGGGCTTCCCTATGGCCCTGTGACTCTATAGAAATGGCTTCCCGCAGAGTCTCCAGTGCCGCCCGTCGGTCCCTGTTGGACGCCAACATGTCTTCCCCGTGTGATTGGCAAATGGAGTCTGTTGCCTGCTGTTGTTGCTCCATCTGCCTTTCAGGGGGGAGAATGGAAGTGGCCACCTTCTCCATTGCCTGAGCTATCATTTCAACTGATGCTGCCTGTTGGGTTGCCATACCGTACATGGAGTTCTCCCATACAGTATTGCTTGGTGACATACGGCCACCGCATCGGCGGGCACCACACCTGTTTGGGGCAAGGCGATGTGCACCTTGCTGTGCTGGCACTACCTGAGGCTGCAGGACTGCATTCCCCCTCTGATCTGCTGGCCGAGGAACAGGATCAGATATTGTGGAGTGTGACCCTGCATTCGTAACCGCCAAAGGCGGAGTAACCAACACTGACATCCCCATAGAGGGTTCTACCCCTGGTGCAGGTGGGTTGGACAGAACAGAATCCCTGCCAGAAACACTCACCTGCGATGGCACATAAGTCTCATCATCCGATTCAGCACCTGAATAGAGGTCTGGGGAGGTGCACCCAGAGACACCCCTGGACAGTATGGTCTGCAGTAACAAAGGGTTTTCACCCACCACCACACCACGTCCCCCACTGGTTCCCGGTCGTGCCCTAGATTCCTCCTGGGTCTGCACCATCTCCTCCACCTCAACAGCATCAAGTGCGTCATCACCTGCAAAAACATGAAAGACAACAAATGGAAACAGGCATGAGCACCGTAGCACTCACATAGGCCTGACAAGGCAGAGATCCAGTACATGAATTACACATTTCCCACATAACTATAACCCTGGCATGCATGCACTGTCAATGAGCTGGAAGGGGAGGCAAAAAGCACACACTGATGACACCAAGATGGAAAAGCAAGACATTTGCTGCATGCTGGGTAGCACTGGCATCACACATTAGCCTGTGAGTGGCATGTCCAATACACATATATGACACATGCCATCACACAGATGGCATGTAGCATAGCCATGGTACATTCCACAAGTACAGCCATATGTCAGTGAATGAGTACTGTCAGACATCCATGTGAGATGGACATGATGAGATGAAAAATGCTACATAGTGTGACAAAATACCCATGTGCCACTCACTGCAACACATCCAGTGTACAAGAATACAGTGATTGCAGGCAGATGTACACATCAATGGTTGGTCACTTAAACTTGACAGGAAACAACTATCATGTACCACATACAAACAGGCACCAAAAATCAATGTGAGCAGGCCAATACTCAATCAGCCTGAATGGTCTAATCATTCACATAACAAGGTAACAAATGTGGGTCAATGTGGGGTGTAATCAATGACAGAAGCATGTCACATATGTGACAATAGGGCTGAAAAATGCGTTGCAAAAGTGGGAGAATTGAAACAATCAGCCTGAATGAACACTGAAAAATTCTGAACAATGTTGTTGCAAGATGACAGTTCAGGGGCAACTGCAGTAATGTGGCGCTAAATGGCTACTGTGGGCAGAAGGGATACTGTCATACCCAAATCCAAGGCCAGTGAATGTTTTGGAGGAAGCACATGGGTGACCCATACCACTCAGGTGCACACACCCTCACCTGGCACTCAATCAGAACCCGTCACCCACACAACATACACATGGATTACACACACATGCATGGGCACTCACCGGACAATGCGTCGTAATCTGGTAGGTCTGCCACGCCTTGGATCTGTTCCTCTGTGACGAAGGTTCCAGCAACAGACTCATGTTCAGTGAGTTGGTTGTCCTCTTGTGGAGACCCACCACCAGTCACCAGAGTAGAAGCATGATTTGAGGCCAGCTTGTTCTTTGCTCTGGGTGTCAGGTCATTCCACCGCTTGTAGCAATCATCAGCTGTGCGCCTCACAAATCCAAGGGCACTAATGATGTCCGCGATGGTCTGCCAGTGTGCCTTACGTTGACCAGGTGTGGTCTTGCACCCTGCAGTCACCACCATTTCGCGGCTATGTGCCGACACATAGGCCACAAGTGCATCAAGTTTGTCGTCATTAAAGCTAGGCTTCCTTGACGGGCCGGAGTGTGTAGCTGTGTCTGGGGTCTCAGCCTGTAGTGCCAGAGCACCCTTCTTCCTTTTTTTCAAAGGTGGTGCGGATCCTGAGTGGCTTACGCCGCTCTGGTCAGTAGGGCCGGTGGACTGGGTACTAGGAGTGTGCGAATGCACAATGACCATAGGTCTTGGTGCAGGCATTGGCTGCAGGGTGATGTTGGCAGGGGCAACGTCGGTCTGATGGACCGGGGCCGACACTCTCCCGGCTGGGAGACTCAGAGCTGGGGTGGATCGAGCTGCATCTGCCCCTGCAGCCTCCCCACCCTGCCGACTTGGGGCAGCAGATGACATAGCTGCCCCAGATCCACATAGCCTGGTGACACCAACTTGCACCGCCACACGTGGCTAAGACTTGCTGACCTGGAAGTCAGCATGGAAGTCATCCTGTGCCGGTTCAGGTGCCACAATGGGCTGGTCCAACAAGGGCCGAGCTGGGATGGTGTCAGCTACGTTGTCCCTGATTGCTCCTCCACACATGGGGCTCTAGGGGCACCCTGCAAATCCTGGCCACGTCCCCTACCATGCCCACCATGCCCACCTTTTGGAGGTCGGCCACCTTTGCCTCCCTTACCGCTTGGTCGCCTCCCAACCATAGCACTGATGTTCTTGCGCGTATGGGAGTAGCAGTAAACGATTGTCCTGGGCAATTGGGGGTGAAAAGTGGTAGGGTACTAGATGGAATTCGTACCCTAGTGCTCTAGCAAGGCTGTCTGTGACCCATGGGGGAAGATGACGGGTCACGCAAGGCACAGGCACCCCAAAAACACAAAATAATGTGCACGCAACCCCTCGTAGACCACGTGCGTGGAAAAATGAACCCGCACTACGCTGTGACACCCAGAAACACAAAATTAAGCGTACGCGTAATACACGCAGCCTACAATGACCTCTGAAGGGGTACGCGACACACGGGGCAAGCACAGTTGGTAAATGCGTGAGCGACTCACCGTCTGCCTGGAAAAGAACGTGTTGGCAACACCCCCGCCAAAAGAAGAATTATACGCTGTCTGAGGAGACAAGACAAAAAAAGAAGTCAACGCTGTTTGAGGAAACAGGCACAACAAAAAAATTGAACGCTGTTAGATGTAACAGGGAGTATGAACTTGAAACGCTGTGAAGTAATCGCGTGTGAACCGACAAGAAGTACAGAATTCACCCGCTCGCTCTCCACGAAAAGCATGTACAAGGAAATGGCGTCCTACACGTACCTTTTAAACCGGCCCACACGTACAACGTCACTTACGCGTGTACGCGCTAAGGCCCTTTCCTCCAATTACACGAACTGACACTCGGACGTGTAGTTTTTTGCACATGTACAATGAACATGCACCCATGTTGAGGCAAACACCCTTTCGCATCACGTCACAGACGCGTAGGCCCTTTCCTCGGATTACACGCATTCACACGTGGACGTGCAGTTTTTTCACGCGCCCTGAACCACTATGCCCATGTCACGAGGGAAACGCCCGCGCGCGTAACGTCACAGACGCGCTTACGCGCCTAGGGTCTTTCCTCGAATTACACGCAGACGTGCAAGATTTTCACGTGCCAAATCACTCCGTATCAAGCCGGCCACACAACAACACACGGAAGACCACACTCCTGCCCAGAAGGCCGAATTACTGCCCCACAGAGCCCCGAGCATGCTCCCACCTGCTATCTGCTGCTACCTGCCTGCCTGCTGCCCACGTGCCCTGCTATTTGGTGCCTGCACGTCAGCCAGGGTTCCAGTTGCTGTGTCCACCCCTGCTGGAACAGAAGACTCCTGACTGGGATACCATCGCTCCACAGCCCAGCCCCAGGACCCAGTTGCCCACCCTGCCTCGGGGGTCACCATGTCGGGGCAAACACCATCTGAGACCACTGGCGACCCCCAGCCAGAGAGGCAGAGGGCCACCAGCTTCAGTGTGAAGGAAGTTGGTGTCCTACTGGAGCATATCCTGGGGCATTTTGATGCCCTCTTCGGAACATCACGCGCCAACAAGGAAGGACAGGAGAGGATCTGGGATGACGAAGTGGTTGCCATCAACGCGGAGGGGGTGGCAACCCGCGACATCAAGCACATCAAGAAGCACTGGGAGGACTTCAGGTCCAGGACCCTCCACAAGGCCCGGCGCCTCGCGGAGGGGGGCCGGGTCAGCATGAGTGACATCCAGATGAGGGTCCTGGAACACGTATGCCCAGCGCTCCACGCCCAGATCCTTCGGAGGAAGACCCGTCTGGAGTTGAGTGGTAAGTGGCCAAGCATTGGTGTGTTAGACAGTGCATGTTGCAGTGTACTGGTAGTCTGATACTTGCCTGTATGTGTGACATAGGCCATGTATGGATGTGTGTGTGTAGGGACATCACGGTCATGCATGTGAGACCAGTAATGTGTGAACCACATGGTTGGTGCATGTGTTACAATGCAACATGGGGAGCTGTATGCCAAATGCACACATGAAAGCATGCCAGTCTCTGTTCTTGGACATGGAGGGGGTGTGAGGGATGGGTGCTGCTGTCATATACATGTATGGTGCACATGTGTGTGTGTCTGAGAAGTGTGTGTGTGACTTGAAATGCCATGGATGCATGACACATGTCCGTGATGATGTGTACATTCACTCATGCAGTGCGGTCACCGTTGTATGCACTGTGCCTATCCACTGTGTCTGTGGTGTACAAGCCATGATACATGACCCTCCGGTGATGTGTGTGCATGGGATCAGTGTGAGCCATGATGCACGTGAGTTTGAAAGCAACATTTTGGTTAATAGAGGCCCTTGTACATGGATGCTGATGTTGATTGCAGGCGCCATGCCTGTTTCTGCATGTGTGTTGCGTGCATTCACCCATGTATTGTGGAGGGACAGGGTGGAAGTGACGTTTGACACTGCCACTCATGTGTTATTGCTTCCTGTCTAGGGGAATATTGTACTGTACCCTGATGCTTGTGTTCTATGTCTCCCTCTACACAGCGTCAAGTGAAGAAGAGGACGGAGACGGCGCTGTGGAGCCAAGCGGCAGGGATGCCTCCACCGGGTGGCGACGCAAGGCCCAGCCACCCTCCCAGGACTTGCCAGCATCCGGGAGCGAGGGGGCTGGTGCCGCGTCTGCCACTACGGCTGTGGCGGAAGGGCCGGGTGAGCCCCCACAGGGGCTTGCAATGGCGGAAGACGGTGTGCAGACATCCAGGTTGGTGGTCTCCACAGAGGAGGAGGAGCCCGCTACTGAGCCGCACATGGGGCCTGGTGGGGGTAGTACCACTGGTGCAAGTGGTGCAGTCCAAGGCCAGGGTTAGGAGGCAGCACAGGTCACCGCGGAAGGGCCTGTGCATGTTGCTGTCCTTGACCCTGTGACTGCACCACCATGCACCAGCAGGGATGCCCCGTCCCAGGCCTGTCCGCAGATAGGAAGAGTGCCATGTCATCTGCTTCTCCGCTACCTGCGGACGAGGGGTCCCATGAATGTATGGGCTCCGTCCTGATTGGTGTCGCGTTGCGCACGTGTGACATTCGTGATGACGTGCGTTCTTCCTGGGTGGAGAACGCACGCCATCACGAACAGCAGCGTCGCAACGTGGCACTGTTGGGAGGGGCCCTGGTCGGTGGGTTCCTACATGTGACGCGCACTCTGGCGGGCCTCTCCTTCTCTGTGGAGACTATGCGCCAGTCGTTCTCCCTGCCGTCTTCCGGCCCAGATTCCACCAGGGCCCCCTGTGGACCTGGCCTGACCAACACAGCCAGCTTGGTGGAGATCACATCCCTGCCACAGTCGGGAGTCGGCGGTCCAGCAGGGGTGGACACCACAACTGAAGACCAGCTGATGGAGGATGTGCAGGCATCATCGGACAGGGCACATGGACAGCAGCAGCAGCAGCAGCAGGAGCAGGCTCTAGGTGGGAGCAATGATGGCTCAGGGCCATCGACATCAGGGGGGCAGGCATCAGCCAGAGGGCAGGAGGACCCTGGAATGGGTGTGTCTTCGGTGTGGCTGCAGTTGGGCCAGCATATAGGTGCGGAGCGGCGGCGGGCAGAAGAGGCGCGGCTCACCATGGTCAAGGCAGAGTTCTCCATGTGTCAGGCATTGAGGCGGGCAGAGTGCCTCGAGGCGACTCGCAGGGAGTTGGAACAGGCCATGAGTGCCTCCCTGCAAGACCTCGGGGCCAGGACAGAGGCCCGCCTCCAGCAAATAGACATGGAGTTCGAGGATGCCCTGGCCGAAAACATCACTGAGTGAGCCGCAGGACTTGCCCGTCACCATTGTAAATAGTTTATAGTGTTAGGTTTCCTTTTTTTTTATTTTGGGGCTTTTGGACTATGCCCCACACTTTTTTATAGTTCTTTTGTTAGGTAGTTTATTAGATAGGTTTCATTTGTTTCGTTGGGCTCATGGGCCCTTGAAAATTGGATTGAACATAGTTGAACGTTGGATTTATTTGGACATTTTAATTTCATTTCACCATGGATCAATGGATTTACCTTTTTGCGTTTCATTTGGATTTGGCTTGGTGGACAGAGAGTTTTGGCAATTTTTCTTTTGGAATACTTTTGTTTTTTTGAGGATTTTTTTATTTTTATTTGGACATGCATTTCATTTCATGTTTGCCATTATTTTATGATTTAAGTACTTTCAATTGATTTTCATGTTAATACATTTTGATCTTTTACTTCAATGTGTGGGATTTCGCTCATTGGGTTCATGCATGTCGACATGTGGGTTTACTCAATCAATGGCAACCTGTGTGTATGTGTCTGTGACGGACATGTGTTGATGTACATATTTGACTTTTGGTTTGTGTCATGAGATGGGCATGTCACTGCTGGGTGGGTGGGTGGGGGGACATGAGTGGGACATGAGTGGGGGCCTGCTGGCAGGTGCCCCTCACTGCTGGGGGGTGGGGGTGCAGGGGGCATGAGTGGGGGCCTGCTGGCAGGTGCCCCTCACTGCTGGGGGGTGGGGGTGCTGGGGGACATGAGTGGGGGCCTGCTGGCAGGTGCCCCTCACTGTTGGGCAGTGGGGGTGCAGGGGGACATGAGTGGGGGCCTGCTGGCAGGTGCCCCTCACTGCTGGGGGGTGGGGGTGCTGGGGGACATGAGTGGGACATGAGTGGGGGCCTGCTGGCAGGTGCCCCTCACTGCTGGGGGGTGGGGGTGCAGGGGGACATGAGTGGGGGCCTGCTGGCAGATGCCCCTCACTGCTAGGGGGTGGGGGTGCAGGGGGACATGAGTGGGGGCCTGCTGGCAGGTGCCCATAACTGCTGGGGGGTGGGGGTGCTGGGGGACATGAGTTGGTGATCAGTAGTGCAAGGTGACATGTGGTCTGGCTGGGGGCATGCCCATGGTGGATGGACTGCCTGCGGGACATGACCAGGGGTGCTGGGTAGTCCCCTGTGGTGTGGGTTGCCTGCAGGGTCCGTGGAGGGGGTAGAGGGCACACCTGTGAGAAACCCACTGCCAATTGATGTGTGGGACTCCCCGCGCACCCCCCTGGATACACGTACCCTGCTCTGACAGTAATAGCACATGTGGAACTTCCCCCGTACTGCGTTATACACGTACCCTGCTCGCACAGACCCAATTGCGTGTGAAACTTCCCGCGCGCCCCAGTTGTCCATGTGGCCCGCGCGCCCCAGTTGTCCATGTGGCCCGCACGCACAGGGCCTGCCGTGTGTGAAAGTTCCCGCGCACCCCCCAAATCCACGTACCCCGCACGCACAGGGCCAATCACGTGTGAAACTTTCCGCACACCCCAGTAATCCACATACCCCGCTCGCACAGGGTCAATCGCGTGTGAAACTTCACGCGCACCTCAGTTATCCACGTAGCCCGCACGCACAGGGCCAATCGTGTGTGAAACTTCCCACGCACCCCAGTTATCCACGTAGCCCGCACGCACAGGGCCTGCCACGTGTGATACTTCCCGCGCACCCCCCAAATCCACGTACCCCGCACGCACAGGGCCAATCACGTGTGAAACTTCCTGCGCACCCTAGTAATCCACGTACCCCGCTCGCACAGGGCCAATCGCGTGTGAAACTTCCCGCGTACCCCAGTTATCCACGTACCCCGCTCGCACAGGCCCAATCGCGTGTGAGAATACCCGCGCAGTGGGGTACGTGTATTCGGAGGGGTGCACGGGGAGTTTTACAGGCGTTTTCATGGTTGTGAGCCTGTGCGCCATGTACGGGATTTGTGCGCTGTACATGGCGCACGGGGAGGGGGCGGGGGTGTAACTGGCGCTGCTGCAGGGTCGCTGCGCCACTCTGCGCCACGGCTGGTTTTGGATATTAAAATCCATGAATACGCTGTGCGCGGAAATGGATTTTAGCGCATGTGGCTGGCGCAGAAAGTGGCACGCGCACACTGTGCACCAGCCGCGTGCGTCACTTGTGCGCAGAATTCTATGAATTACCCCCTTAACCTTGAAAGTAATGAAAACATTTAAGACAGAAATGTTAAACAAGGAAACAAAAAAATCACAAAATGCATTATTTTACTTATATCCTCCAAAAACACATTATGCACAGACATAAGTATTGGTTTGGTTTATTACCTATTTAGTACTATGTGGGAAATTCCTGTTCTTCCCCAGCTCAACTCTGGTACCCTTCTTTTCCGCACTTCTAACCCCCTTCACCATTCACACCTGTTCTGTGCTATTTTGCTCCTGGGCAGAAGTGTTTTTATTTTTGTCTTGAGGATTTTGTGAACTCCCTCAATGCAACTCAATACATATCTTCCAGCCCATCAATACTTTTTATTACTATCAATGTGCACAAGTGTTCCGAACCCTAAACTCAGTAGCCACAGAAACCTGATAATGCCCCAAGCGCATTACTTTTTATCAACCAAAGAAGGTATTAGTGGTCATTACTTTTTGAGGTCAGACTTCATTTCCCAGAATGCAACAAGTTGCACAGTAAAATAACAGGCAAAAACTACAAATACCTTTATTGACAAATCTATGCCAGACCTGATCTTTAAAAACAGTGTTCCTATTTGCGTGATTGCAAAAACATTAATCATCGCTATGCCTTGAAACAGTAAATAATAGATTGTCTTTTTGGTACGACGCCCATTCATCTGCATGCATTTTTACGATGTTTATTTTTTTTGCTGATTTCGTTTTCTTCTACAACAAAAAACATCGAAAAAATTGGGGGCTGTTAGGAAAGGTATATGAGAGGTGGGAGGGTTGGGAATAATGCTAGATTAATAGGTGGGGTTGGGGTGGACCCCTATAAGAGAATTAGCTTTTTCCGATGGGTTTTTTGCCGAAATGTATTTTCTCAAAAAAAGTCCATGCATGTCGATAAATGAACATAGAACCGTTTTTTTCTCTCATTGTAAACCACTGTATTTCTTGCAACAAAGATATATAGTTTGTAGCTCCATATTCATAAATGTACTAATTTTCTCTACTATAACCAATTATTATTCTGCTTTTCCACCCCTCCCAGTCAATCCCGGGGGCATAAACGGCACTCATGCAGCCCCTGCGATGCGATGCAGGGTGGAGGAGCCATCAATCATTCTATGTCATGTTATGTGGTCTTGTATTGCGCACTGATGCTACTTGCATGGTCTCTTGGTGCTCTGGCGGATTTACAAAGGAAGGAGGTTTCGGGGGGATAGTTTGTTAGCTTTGATGTGCTGTTGGCAGCTTCAGTTTGGAAAACCAGGTCACTGAGCGTTGGTGTGTTTTTGGTTGGTAGTCGTCGTGTAGTGTTGGGGTATGATTGCGCATGGGTGCTTTGTTAATTTATTTATTTGTGTATGGTTAAACAAAATAACCTTTACAGAAATGAGAGCAAATAATCATTACAAAAATTATTCATCATGTTGTATATCATATGATTTCATTACTATATGCACACAAATAAACCATATTACAGATTAAAACCACAGTTTTTAAAAAGATTTAAAAAAGGATTTAAAACCACAATAAAAAGAGACCCTTCATTTTCCACAGTACAGCTGTGAGAATGTTAGAACCGCTATGTTCAAAGAGGCTCATCACAGACAAAGTGACCAATAAAATGTGAACGAAACTCAGCCAAAGCAATATACTCTGTCACGAGATGGCACAGAGTTTTGACACAGCAAAAGCAGTGTCTACAATTACGCAGAGAGCGTGCAATTCCTTATCTAACCCCCAAGACTTCCATGGTAGGCAATACATTCAATTTAAATCGAATCATCTCCATCCTGTGCTTCCTAGAAAGGTGCAATTTGAGATATGGACACAAGTGATTGTACGCTCTTATTTCATCTTGAAGCTGTTGAGATAGATGATATTCCATCACCCTTACTCTATTGTTTATCCAATAAATTTCTAAGATTGTTTTCTTGCTATTATACGACCATGTCATAACCTTCTGCAAGTCCAACCCATATTCGTGCAAAAGCCTTATGGAGACTTGCAACCACTCTGTTAAAACTTTGCATGAACTATTCAGCATTACATATCGTAACTCTGCTAAACTACAATTTTCAGGTGGTTGTAAAAGTGAACTCAGAAGTTGCATCCTCTTCCAATCTGCATGGGCCTGCATGGACACCAATACCATCTTGTGACTAATTACCGGCATAGGTGTCCCTTTTGGAAGAAGAAGCAACCTCTTCCATATCCCTAACTCAACCCATCCCCAATCGTTAGCCAATAAAAGATTGGTCTCAGAACCAGTTTTTGGTGGTAGAATTTAACCATTAAAGCTGCTGAGTACTTACCAAATTTCCTATAAAAGACTGCTATCTCAGACATATTCATTCGTGCTTTCTTTAGTATCTGCTCTAAGTACATTTGTTTTGTTCTTAGTGCATTAATATCTACCACCAGATATTTAAATATCTGAACTACCTCCTAGTGTTTTTGTGCTATATACCAGTTATAGGTTGATTTCCCTTTTTTCTGTTATTTATCATTAACATTTTTAACGTATTCACGTTCATTTGAAAAACGATGGACGTGAAATACTAATTTGTTGCTGTCAAGGCTCTTTGAAGGCCAATAGGAGAAAAATAAAATAAAGCTATGTCATCTGCATATGCTAAAAAATAGATTCGCAGGTCTCCTAATTTGGGCTAAAAATTTCTTATTTTACTAAAAATGTTCCCAAAATCATTAATATACTGGTTAAATTAAAATGGTGCCAAAACACACCCTTGGCATAAACCATAAGAACTTTTATCCATCTGGTTTAGTTTCCCTTTTGTTCCAAGCGTACCATCACCTTTGTTTCTGAGTCCAGGGGTGTCAATATATTCACCAAGCCAGGTGGCCATCCCCTCTCACCCAGCTTGCCTGAAAGATGAGCCCAATTTACCTTATCAAAAGCCTGGGAGATATCAAGGAATGCACAATACAGTACGTTATTTTGCTGTTTAGCCTGAATCTGCAACACATTAATTACAAAGCAATTGTGAATAGTGCTTAATCCTGGACGAAAGCTAAAATGAAATGTATCCAGGCTACCACTTTCAGCATAGCCGCTTCAGAATTATGGCCCCGAAAATCTTGCTTGATGCATCTAGAAGGGAAACAGCTCTATGATGTAATGGACTCAACCTGTCTCCCTTCTGATAGACAATTACACTATTTGCCCTCCCCATGAAGTTGGAAGGATATTTGATCTCAGGATCATCTGGAAAAAGACAAATAAAATAGCGGCCCAGAGTTTCAAGTCAGACCTTAAAATCATGTTTGCCAGGCCATGGCCTGGTACATTCAAGGCCTTACTTTTTCTATTCGTTCCCTAGTCTCCCATATGTCTACCTCCACTTAACCTGACCATGGAGATTCATGCACAGGGATTCCTTCTTCTCCCTTGGTTTCATTATACAAAGCCAGAAAATGTGCTACCCAGCCTTCAGAAGCAATCAGGTGGCATTGCAAAGAACACTGATCTACTGGTTCCTTGGTCAGCTTCCAGAAAGACAAGTTATTTTTCTACATAGTAGAGGAGATCATTGCTTCAGCATTGGCCATATACAATAGGAATTGATACCCCTTAAGCCAATTATTGTAGTGATTTTTTAGAGCTTTCACTTTTGTCTCGTATTCATTTGAGACCTTCCTGAGCAGTCTCAGCACTCTTTTAAGTTCCTGCTTTTTTACTGAAAGAACACAGTCATAATTATGTTTATGCCTCCTAATGAAACACTTTTTTTCCCCGATTTTAGGAATACACTTACTCCCCAGGGCACCTTGGATTGCTTTATCGTAGGTTAAATGTTTCAGTAACTCATCAGCCCCTTGACAAACTTTAATAAACCCTACTTGATCTTGGTGGATCATTCTTGGCATATACCCCTCTAATATGGCCGTTAACACCCGGGTGTACATTTTGGCATCAATGTTAAGAAGGCAAATGGGTCGATAAGAGCCACACGTCTGAGGGTCCCTCCCCCCTTGTGTATTACCGAGATAAGCACTAGGGAGAAGGACTCTGGGGCCTTACCGATATTCAGTATATCGTTAAATATTTCTGTTATAAATGGGAGTAACACCGGGAGGAAGGATTTGTAAAACCCTGCTGAGAAACCATCCTCCCCCGAGCCTCTTCCCAGCAACAACCTCCCCACTGCCTTCCCAACCTCTTCGTCTGTTATGGGGGCCTCTAGGATGCCGGTTTCGAGCTCTGACAGTTTGGGTGGATGGATGTCTGCTAGGTATGCATCTGTGTCTCTCTCCTCTGATGTGGTCTCTGATTCGTACAACTTTTCATAAAAGGAAGCAAAGGCCTCCTGAATCTCCTCTGACGAGAACTCTGCATCCACCTTATCTCATTTATCATAACATTTCTGATCAGAAACTGCAGGTTGCGGGTTATTTTCTCTTCCTCAAGCAGCCTCAGTTCCTCTCTTTTGCCTCTTGCCTCTAAAATACGCTTTTCTCATCCCTCAGGTGACTCGTGCGCCTGCTTATCAAGTAACACTATCTCCTCCCGCAGCTTATTCTCAATTAGTGCCCACAGCCTCATTTTCCTAGCTCACTCCCTGATCAGGATCCCCCTCCATGTGGCCTTCCCCACTTCCCATTCTTTTCTCCACCTCCTCTGTATGATTAGTGTGAAATTAATTCTCAAATTCCTTCGTCATTTCCAAAAGAAACACAGGGTCTCTCCACATGGACTCATTACACATCCACTTCAAGCCCCTGGGGCACATTCCCACCCAGTCCCTGTCTACCGTTACCATGTCATGGTCCGGCAAGGAGATTGGGTGAATCTGTGAGTTCTGTGGCTCCCCACACAGGTCCCTTGAAATATACATGTAATCGATCCTCGTAAAAGTGCCATGTGGGGCCGATTAGAAGGTGTAGCCCATTTCCTCCTGGTGGAGATGCCGCCATATGTCCCGCCACCCATTCATTTCCATTATGCCGTTGATCTCCCCGTATCCCAGCCTAGGCACTTCATGTTCGTTGACAAGTGACACCTGCCTATCAAAATTGACATCAGCCCAAATAATGAAGTCCCCTCCCAGAATATGGTGTCCGGGGGTCTCCAGCATTATTTTTGAAAGGGTACCCTTCAGGAATCTTAGCTGTCCTTGATTTGGGGCGTAAAGTGTGGCAAGTGTTAAGCACACCCTCTTAATGGTTCCTGAGACCAGAAGGGCCCTCTCCTCCATGTCTGAGCAGACCCTAGAGACCTATCCCCTAAGCGTTCTGCTTATTAGAATACCCACCCCTGCTTTCCTTAGAGTATCAGATCCCCAGTATTCTTGATCAATCAATCTACACGGGATCCACCGTTCTTCTCTCTTGATGAATCTGATCTCCTGTAGAAACAGGATATCCAATCCGGCTCTCCGGAATTCCCTTGCCACCAATGACCATTTTGTTGGTGAGTTCAGTCCTTTAACATTGAGGGTGCCAATCCTCAGGCAGTCATCCAGCGTCCCTCCCATTGCCCCTGCCATCATACAATTCCACTACCAGAGCGATTTTATTGCCACCCGGTTCGTCTCCATGTGCCAATTGGAACATCTTCAAAGTGGGATAACCCAAAAGGAGAAAATGTGTACCAAGTCCCCCATCCCCTCCCACCTCCCCTTCCATCCCTAAACCCACCCCCAATTCTCAAAAGGCCCCCGGCTCTCCCCATTTAGCCTCACTAGGTTGACACCGGACCAACAACTGGACCCGTTCGGACGGGTCCCTTCATTGCAAGACCCATACTTAAGAGCCCACCAACGTCCGCCCCCCCCTTTAACAATCACACATAAAACATGAATTCCCACACCCTGTCACTTCCTCATTCAGAACCAAGGAAAACCAAAGAGTAGTCAGGATACCTGGACAGGGCCCCAGCATTGAATCCCCACAGCTTGTGTGAACCTCACCCGCAGTGTCTGCTGCCGATTTTAGATCAGTAATTTCAGGTCTCCGTTGCGGGGGATGCATTCAGCTTTCTAAACTTCTGGGACCCCAGCATTCTCCACCTCTTTGGGCCCTTCACGCTCCATGGTCTGTCACCTGGCCCCTTTCCGAATGAATCCCGGGGAGTCACAGATTCTCTAGCAGAAGTGGCATCACATGACCCTTGACCCCATGATGGCATCACAGGAAGTGATGCAATTTGACCCCAACACAAGTGACATCAAAGGAAGTGATGGCAAACAACCTTCCGATTTTTTACATGCATCTAGCACCCGTATTTCCAGGTGTTCTCATTTCAGCCAGATATAAGAACTGAGGCAGAGAGGGAGGTATGATTTGTCCACGATTACATATTTGGAGTTTGTAATTTTCCAGATTCGACGTGGGGTATATATGTAAAACATACATAATGCAGTATTTGTAACAGGGTAACCGAAATCTATAAGGCAGGCTACAGCTAGTGTATGAAATATCTATAGATCAATGGACACAGAAGTACATGTTATCTGTGGCGTTGCAGTGTTAAACAAGCCAGGAAAGCACTGACCTGGGGAGGCGTGTGCTGCTGTTTAACCAGGAGAGAAATGTTGTACAAGCAAGGCCTGAAAATGTTATAATTGACCAAGATTCCGTATCAACAAAATTCCCTGGTTATAAATCTATCTATGAGTCAGCTACCACTACGATAGAAGAAACCTATTAGACTGGTCTGCATGCACAGAGGGGAGTGCACCTGATGATATTATCTTTGTTGGATTATAATACCTGGGAAAGGTTCTTTCAATGTAAGACACCCCCATAGTTTTTATTATCTAAGCGTAATACTGGGTGACAGAGGACTTTAAAAAAAAACACAATTTAATGTAATATCATTGCTGTAAACATAAATACATAGCACCACATAGTTATTTAAAATTGATAACACCCACAAGTTGCTTCTCACCCGGGGACTCACTGGCAGACTTCAAGGCGCGCACTGCACACTTCCCCTTTCTCAGACCCAGTGGTGCCCAATAGCGTAGCACAAAATGTGCCCCCAAGCTCCTTAACAAAGCACAGGGTACGACACACCCCTGGCTGGATCGGACCACCATGTGTGCGCAATGGCCATGCTACCTATGCAGCGGCATGCACTACTGCAAGTGAAAGAAGTAAATATGTTTTTCAAGGCTTAAACCTTTAATGCAAAATAGAGAGAAGCGGCTGTGCCTGGTCGACAAATATACCAGCCACCAGTGGTGGCTGGTATGTTGTTTTTTCGGAGGCTGTAAATATTTACCACAAGTATATGATTGCAACTGAGCATAGTGAGGGAACCCGAACTAATGAAAATGGGTTATGGGGAGCGGGGGGATTCTCCTCTCTCCCCAGAGTAAATGTTTGAATAATGGGTTAAAATGGTGCATTACACAGCACACTTTCTGGGAAGATTTTGGTAAAAGGCCAACAATGTGGGTAAAAAGCCAGCAATTGGTTTTGGAGGGTGTAGGGTAAATCATGAAAAAAAGTCAATAGATGCAAGTCACCAGAAGTGCATAGGGCATTTACCAATGTAGTATCATGCTGATGCCTGAAATATATGCCAGTTTAAAAACATGTTTATGCTGGCTGTGCCCATACATTTCCATGCTGGCTCCACCAACATATGTGATTATTCCCATATACGACCATAATTATGTTCACTTTAAGACGTTTTTCTATAGTATCATTACTGACACTGGGCACAAAACTGTCTCTGCCAATGTATGCCAGTACTCCTATGTAAGTACATACTCCTGTTGGTTTGGCCATTAAAAGTGACATGCCACAATACAAAAACCTGTCCAAACTGGTTCCAATGTAAGCCAGTCTAGACCAATAAGAACATTTATCTTGCTTGATTCATCATAGATGCTCAGTTAATAAAAGGTCATGCTAGAGTGAAGAATATACAGGCTGCTACGCCATAACATTCATCTAGCGAGGTAACACTACTTATCATGCTAGCTTTTTTAAAGATGACGAGTAATAAATGTCATGCCACAGTAAGCAATGGCTAGACTAAAATGCCAATCGAGCCAGGGAATGGCACACATGAACCTGCCTTTCACCACAAATACCAGTAAAACATGTAAATTCAATAAAGGATGTGGCAAAAATGCTCCAGAGATCCCCAGTCTCCCAGGGCCTTACACACACTTGCATCCCCTTTCACCCACCGGTCACTCACCCATACATCTCCACTCGCACTCACTCACACTGGATTCAACACACAGGCACAATCCAAACCCCACCCAGAACATTCAAACACACACTACCACATGTATGCTCATTCACCCACCAGTCATTCACTCACAGATTCTCTTACATGCACTCATTGCATCTCTACACAGGCACACACCCACCCATCCACCCAGAACATTCAAAAACACACCATCACATTCATACTCATTCACCAACCAGTCACTCACTCACACCTTCTCTTACATGCACTAATTGCATTCTCTACACATACCAAACCCCACCCAGAACATTCAAACACACACTACCACATGTATGCTAATTCATCCACCAGTCACTCACTCATGCACCTTTTCTCAACTCCACTCATTGCATTTTCTACACAGGCACACAACCAAACCCAGAACATTCAAAAACACAACATCATATTCATACTCATTCACCTACCTGTCACTCACTGATAAACTCATACACCTTGTCTTACATCCACTCATTGCATTTTCTACACAGGCACACACCCACCCACCCAGAGCATTCAAATCATCACTTCTCATTCACCCACCACTCACTCATGCTTTCTCTTACATCTACTCATTGCATTCTCTGTGCACAGGCACACACCCACCCACCCAGAACATGTATAAACTCACATCACATCACTTCTCATTCACATACCAGTCACTCACACCTTCTCTTACATCCATTCATTGCATTCTCTACACAGGCACACATCCACCCACCCAGAACATTTAAAAACACACATCACATCACATCACTTATCATGCACCCACCATTCACATACATACACATGACATGCACTTCACACATGCAAAACACACATCATATTGCAAAACAAAGCCTTCTTACCTTTTTCTTGTAGCTTCGGTTCATCCTACCAGCCCACCCTCCGCTCCTTCATGCTGGTTCCTGTGTGTGAACTGCAAGGAAGCAGAGGGAGAAGGGGTCAGAGCTGAACGTGGCATGTGACATATGCCACATGTCATGGTCAGCTTCAACCCCTACTGAGTGCCTCCCCGGCCCAGCCTTCACCCTGACAAATGAGGACAGGGCTGTGGACCCACCAGACCTGGTGTGGTGGGTCCCCCATGCCATTGGAGAGCCCGCTTCACCAGGAGCACTCGTTTTTTTAAAGTTGGGGTCGAAAGGAGTCCCCGGGGGTTGAACCTGTGGGCCACAGGGGTCACAGTTGTGACCCCTGATGACCCCCAAATGACATCCCTGCCATGAACCTCAAGCGCAATGGAGAATGGGAACCCCCACTGGTACCGGGACCCTTTCTCATTCAACCACTTTGTTAGGGGTAAGCACAGTTTCCTTTTTACCAGAGTCAAGGAGGACAGGCCTTGAAAGATCGTTACTCTTGCCGTACCGTGGATTAATTGGCCTTTCTTTCTAGCTTTCTCCAGAATCTTGAGCTTGTCAGCGTAGTTGTGAAAACAGGCAAGGACTGACTTTGGTCCTCTTGCTGAGCCTCCAGCTCTATGGATCCTCTTGATTTTCGCTTCAACAATGGAATCGTCGTCAAAGATCAGTTTCGTGACTTCATGTAGGGTTCTTTGCAGGTCCATCTCCCACTCCCCATCTCTCTCCGGGATTCTGAAATGTCTCAGATTATTACATCTTTTCCAGTTTCCAAGGTTGTCCATTTTCAGTATTACCTCGGCCTCTCTTCTCTCCAGTTCCGACATTCGCACGTCCATTTGGGTCTCCAGGGTGTCCAGGGAAGATTGGTTGTGGTCCACTTCCTCCAATCGCTCCTCCATTTTGTCGATTCTATGGGTAATTCTGTCCACCCTTCCCCCAATGTCAGCCCTCATGTTCCTGATCTCTTCAATAAGTGCTGCAAAGTCTTTTTTGGTCGCCGCGGTCTCATCTCCCCCAGAAGCCATATCGCACCCTGGTCAGACAAAGTGTGGGACTGCCTTGGTACGTATTCAAAACTGGCTAGTTTCAACCATATTTCCACTTTGCATTAGAGGGGCCTTTAGATCCCTTTACCACCTTCTGGGCAGATAGCTGTTGAAAGTCTCTGGGGTAGCCCAGACAGTTCCATCCTACTCCGAAGATGATTCCCCCAGAATCCTCTGGGACCTTAGCTTCACCCCTTCCAAAAGGGGGCAGGCAGGCGGGCACACGCACCTGCATAGGCGGGCCACACCTCCAAGCCCCACTGGAGTCACCACTGCCCTTCCTCGCCCTTCAGAGATGAGGGAGCACCAGTTGTGTATTGCCTCCTGTCGGCCTTCCTGATAGCCCGATGGAACTGCTCCTTTACCTCCACTCTCGTGTGTCTCTGCGCTGGCGTCTGTTTCTATAGGCTGGGTGACCGAGACCACCAGCCCCAGCTCTGGGGGGCAGAGTCAGGCAGCAGCTCACCTTTGTCTTGCTCCCTTTGCTCTTCTGAATTCAGCTTTTTCCTTTCCAAAAGAAGGCTGGGAGGGGTGCACACACCCCTGGATAGGGGGCCCACACCTCTTCGCCCCACTGGTGTCACAGCAGCCCTTCTTCTGGCCCCATCAATGTGGCGGGGCAGACCATGTGCAGCCCCCCCCCGGGCCCTCCTGGTACCAAGAGGGAACTGCCTCTTCACTCCAATACTTGGGGGCCACTCCGCCAGTGTCTACTTCTGTCGGCCGGGAGCCCTGTGTCTCCTGCCTCAGCCCAGGGGACTGTGTCTGGCACAACGTGCAACGTGGCAGTGCATGCTAAAGTGGGGGGAGCACCTCTCCCTAGCTACGCTTCCCCCTTGCTGTTGTCAACTCCCTAGGGAAGCCGGAGGCCTCGCACAAGGGGTGATCACTTGGGGCCTGTTAGGGAGAATTCTCCAGAATGGCTAATTTCCCTTTCCTACTGAGTCCCTCAGCAGCTTTGCTGGATTTCTAGGATTCATTTTTTCACCTGGTAAGAGTGTAAGCCTTTTTTCCCACTCTTACATGTGTTTTGCTGTGTGTTTTACATTTTTGTGTTCATAGACTGTGGAGTCTCACCGACTCCATAGGCATAATCTTTTTCACCTTTAGTGCAGTGATACAGGGTTGTCTTTTTAGACTTCCCAGTTTAAACTCCATTTTCTGGGACTGATTACTGTCTCCCAGAACATGTAAAGTTGCCATTGACTTTACTAGTCCTTTTAAATTTACAGACCCAGTACAAACTATCTTCCATAGAATGCTGGAAAGGGTTAATAGTTATCCCTTTTCGGTTGTCTCTCATGGAACATTATTTCGTTCCCCTTTCGTTCCCCTTTCTCTAAGATTTGGCTTGTGGCAGTGGTATCTACCATTTTTATTTTACCACAAACTATGAAAATAGCCTCGGTACTGTTAGAGGCTATGGTGGTAGCCTCGAACTTTAATCCGTTGGACCTCTTTTAATTTATTTTCTTTCCGGTCAGGTTTATTTGCCATTTCTTTTGATAAACATCGTTCTAGTGTTTTACTCTGCGAGCCAAACCAGGTTTGGTTCCTTTGTTCGCCGTCCTTTGGCAGGCTTCTGCACAGAAGCCCTCCTTAGGCACCTGAGTGTCTGGGTGGATAGGATGTGAGGGAGGGGTTTGAGGCCTCCTGCACAGAGTCTCATTGGAGACCCAATTTGCACTCTTGTTTGATTGGATAGGTGACTGTCCTGCCAGGACAGCCACCCTGCTTTGTGATTGATAGCCAGGCTGTGTGAATGGGGTAAAACTGGAATCCTCTCCCCTTGAGCTGGTGGGACCAACCAGTCCGCCAAACTCCAAGCAAGGCCTCCCTCTCCTGGTCGAATTTGCTGTGCATTGCTGCAGTGAACCGAATAGCCAGGTGGAGAGTAACCTATTTGGGTTTTAAGGAGCGCACCTTTTATTCGTCACTTTGCTCTGCTGCTGGTTTCTTCCCTGGGCAGTGCAGGACCCTCCAGTCTTTTTTTTTCTTCTTTTTTTTAACCAACTTTATTTATTCAAAAGAAAGGAAAAAAAGAAAACATGTGCAGTTCTTGTATTGGCTCAACATTCCAGTAATTTAACACATGACATTTAACACGGCCATCTGATACCTATAGTTTTACTGATATTGGAACTAATTTTAAGCCTTAACTTAACATTAACTGCAACCATTCGACGGTCTTTCCCCTCCCCTCCTCCCCCACCCAACTCCCAGTGGCATGGACCATTCTTTCCGCTTTCCGATGTAATCTTTGCGTTCTGAATATCTCGCCTCTGCATTAGGCCAGAACTGTCGCGCTCAGGCTATCAGTGCTCAGAAAAGGAGTGCTCTCAACAGATTTGGTCTAAAAAAGTATGCTTCTCTGTCTCTGACATAGTCAAAGAAGGGGTCCCAGATTGCCCGGAATTTCAGGTATTTGCCTTCTCTCAGGGCCCCCACCTTTTCCATGGCCATCACATTCCAGGTTTTCACCCACCACCACGCTGTTATCGGACCTTCAGGGTTTTTCCACGCCTGTGCTAGCGCCATTTCTGCTGCCATTAGTAAATGAGTGATCAGTGTTGCGTTATTGCCAGATGCTGCAAATACGTCTTCAACCATTGTGCCCAGGAGTATAACCTTCGGCTCCTCTGCCAGCTGTTTCCCTGTGATTTCTTTTATGTACCCCAGAATTTCTTTCCAGTAGATAGTCGCTTTAAGACAAGCCCACCATATGTGAAATAGCTCTCCTATTTTCCCACATTTTCTCAAGCACATAGGTGAATAATTCGGGTTCATTTTGTGCAACCTCTGGGGGGTCAAGTACCACCTAAAGCAGATTTTGTGTGCAGTCTCACTAATGGCTGTGCATCTGGAAGATGTCTGTGTCCTTATCCAGATTTGAGTCCACTCCTCCTCTGTGATAGGGTCGCCTATGTCTTTTCCACAATTGTCCATATATGCGAGGGTATCGCGCCCTTGTGCATTGTCCAACACCTTATATATCTTGGAGATTGCCTTAACCTCGTCCCCTTCATGAAGCGTTAGTTCCAACCCTCTTGGCCTCCTATTGGCTGCCTTCTTGATTTCTTTATGCATAATCCAGTAGCGGACCTGGATGTAGGTGTATCTGTCAGTTTTCCCTATCCCAAATTTTTGTTTACACTCTTCAAAGTGCAATGGATTTCCCTCCTGAAGGGACTCAGCCCCGGGACAATGTTTTGTTTTTTCAGTGCTCGGTCCCAGCCTCTCAATGTGATCTTGGTTGCTTCAAGCAGTTTACCCTATGCTTCCCTATCTCCCACCTTTAACCCCTGAAGTACCTTCAATGGAATTGTGGTCACCGCTTGCTCTACTCCCACCCAACCCTTTGCCTTGTCCTCTCCCTTCCAGGCTAATATTAGTGCTATTTGTGCAGCCAAGGCATATCTCTCCACGTCAGGGACCCCCAAACCACCCAAGCATGGCGGTCTTGTTAGGATTGTCTGTTGGATTCTAGCCTTTCTTTTGTGCCATATAAAGGTGGTTAGGTCTTTCTGTAAGGATTTAGGGGAGACCTCTATTGGGAGCGAACTCACCGTATATTTTAGGCGTGGTAACAGGGTCATTTTGAGAGCCGCGATGCGTGCGAACCAGGATAATTCCTGGATATCCAATCTATGTAGGTCCTCCCTCAGTTGTTTTAATAGTGGGGTTATGTTTGCTCCGTACAGGTCTTTATGGGATTTGGTTAATTGAATCCCCAAATATTCTATTGATTTTTCCTCCCAGGGCTGGGGGTATTCTACTCCCAGGGCTTCAGATATCTCTTCCCTCTCTGAGATATTCAGGGCCTTATTTTTAGTGAAATTTATGGTGAATCCGGAGATTTTAGCAAACTCTTGCAGGGTGTTAAGAGCTCTTGGCATTGAATTCTTAGGGTTCCGGAGGAACAGCATTATGTCACCTGCATACAGTGCTATTTTATGTGTGATCCCACCGCATTTAACACCTTGTGTTAAATGCATGACAGGGTCTTGTCTCATTATTTCAGCTATGGGCTCCATTGCCATGGCGAAAATTAAGGGCGGGAGTGGGCAGCCCTGTCTTGTCCCTCTACATATTCTGATTTTTGCTGTGGGGTTCCCGTTAACCATAAAGGTCGTACTTGGGAGGCGGAAGTTTGCCAAGACCATTCTGCAAAAGGTGGGGTTGCACCCAAATTTCTGCAGCACTAGTTCTAGATATTTCCAGTCAAGGCTGTTGAATGCTTTCCTGGCATCTAAGGCAATTACAGAGAACCTTTGCCCTGTCCTGCTTCCCAGATCTAATATGTCCATTGCCCGCCTAATATTGTCCTGGGTGTGTCTCCCTTTTATAAATCCTGTCTGGCCAGTATGGATTATTTTGGGCAGGACCTTGGCAAGTCTGGTTACGAGAACTTTAGCATAAAGCTTGTTGTATGTGTTTAGGAGGGAGATCGGCCTATAACTGGCACAATCTGTGGGGTCCTTGCCCGGTTTAAGTATTAGGATGGTGGTGCATTCTCCCATATCGGGTGTGACTTTGCCACTGGTTCTTATGTGGTCAAATAATTTTGTTAAGGGGCCCAGCAATTGGTTGCGGAATGTCTTATAGTATCCGCTTCCAAGTCCATCCGGGCCCGGGCTTTGTTGAGGGGCAATGCTGTTATGGCATCACTAATTTCCTGTGCCGTTATAGGGGCCCGCAGAATGTCATTATCTTCCTCTGTGATCTGAGGGAGGGGGATCCCCGATATGTACTCTTTTTGTGTTTGAAGATTTAGATGTTCACTTTCTAACAAACCCTGATGGAATCTTTCCATTATCCTGAGCTTCCCCTCCTCTGTTGCGCATGGTTCCCCCATTTCGTCATTTAATTGAACAATGTAGTTACGGGAGTTTTGCTTGAGCAGTTTGGCTGCTAGAAGCTTGTTTGCTTTACTTCCCTGGGCATAGTATGTCTGTTTAGCATTGATTAGTGCTTGTGCTGTGCGCTCTGCTACGTGTGCTTCTAATTGTGATCTTACTTTTTGAACTGCCCTGAGTGTTTTTTGGGATTGTCTAGCCTTATGTTGAATTTCTGCTTCATTTAATGCTCTTTCCAGGGTCTTTCTAATAAGTCCTCTTTCCCTCATGTACGCGGTTGTTTGTGAAATGAATTCCCCCCGGATCACTGCTTTACCAGCGTCCCAGATTGTCGCCCAGTTTGCCTCTCCGTTGTCGTTTTCTTGGAAGTAATTTTGAATTGTCTCCTCCATGTGCGCTCTAAGAGCCAGGTCCTTCAGGATCATCTCCTTCATTTTCCAAGGTCTGCGGCTTTTATGGATGGTCTGGGCCATCTCTATTTGTACTACGACTGGGGCGTGGTCAGAAACGTATTGGACTTCTATCTCCACTTTATTAATATACGGAATCAGAGTAGTTGATACCAGCACCATATCAATTTAGGAGTACCCTTTATGGACCGCAGAATAATGGGTGAATTCCCTCCGTTGCCCGTGAAAAAACCTCCATGTCTCTATCACCTCCAAATCTCTAAAGAATTTGGCCAATGACTGCCTATTTCTAGTGTCTGCTGCTGTGGGTGGAAGGGTTTTGTCCAATGCCGGGTCCATGACACAGTTAAAATCTGCTCCAACTATTAACTGACCTTCACACAAGCCCCTCAGAGTTTTCAAAGTGTTCCTCAGAAATATATCCTGCCGCTCATTCGGGGCATAAATGGTTATTTGTGTATATAATTGTTCCTGTATCATGCCCTTTAGTACCAGATATTTCCCCTCCAGATCACTGTGTATTGTCTGCTTTTTAAAGGGCAGGCAGGCCCCAATCCGGATAGCAACCCCTTTAGTTTTCCTACCACCCGAATCAAAAAATTGGCGGGGAAAAGCCTTGTGTTTCATTCTTCCCTCATCTTCCGGGAGGAGGTGCGTTTCCTGAAGGAAGGTGATTGAAGCCTCCAAGTCCATGAGCCTTGTCAAAATGGATCGGCGTTTGACTGGTGAGTTTAACCCTTGAACATTGAGCGAGACTAGGTTCCGTTCAGCCATCTAATATATGTACTTGAGCTCTTGTCTTCCGGCTTGCCTTGTCCATCGGATCTCCCTTTCCCAATTGTCCATGTTGGTCGATGCCACGCCCCAAAATTGAATAACTGCATAACTTTCCTTTCCCCCCTTTAACTCCCTCCCTTCCCCGTAGCACCCTTCAGATCAAAGCTCCTTTGAGCTTTCTCTGCACCCCACTTGGGGTGTTGGGTATCATCTCTCCTCCCACTGGTATTTTTCCAGGACCTGTAACTATCCTGCATTGGGTCCCAAGTGGCTACTCCCATCCCTCCGTCTGAGGGTCACAGTCTCTTTCGCCGTAGGCTTCCTTTTAGTCTGTCCTTTTCCACACACCGCGTTCAGCATCTCTTTAGTTAGTTGTGCTTCGGTTCTTCCGTATTTCGGTTGAGAGCTTCTCGTTTACCTTTCGCTCCCCGTTTCCCAGTTGGGGTCGATGACCATTCCGGCTGTCTAGGGTGTCTGCTTCTGAGTTTACGAGCAGTGTATGGGGCCGGGTGTAGTTCCTCTTCCTCGAAGTGCAAGAGAGTCATACCTTCTTTGCAGGTGGTGATGAGTTGCAATTTGTTCTCCCAGGTAAACTGCAGCCCAAAGGGATTAAACCCTTTGTCTCTTAGTGCCATTGTAACTGGCGCCATTAGTCTTCTTTTATGTAAGGTGGACAAGGCCAGGTCTTGGAACAAGTGGATTTGGGCACCATTGACAGTGATCGGCTGTGGGCTTCTCGTTGCACGAAGGATCTTCTCTTTCATCGTGTAGGAAGCCATTGCCAATAGGACATCCCTCGGTCTGGCCCCTGGGTATTTCCTATGCGGGCCGACTCTGTGCACTCTGTCTATGAGTATATCCTCTGGTTGGACATCCGATAGGAGGCTGCTGAGGCAGATTTGCATTGTCCCTTTCAGATCCTTGTCCCCAAATGACTTGGCTAAGCCTTTCACCCATATGTTGGATCTGCGGGATCTGTTCTCCAGGTCCTCTGCCTGGAGTTCCAGGTTGTGCGTTGCCTTGGCAATCTGTTCCAGGAGCACACTCACCTGCTTGGAGTCCTCTGCAATTTCGGAGAGCCCCACTTCCGTAGTGTCTACTCTCTCTCCAGGGTCTGTGATATCTCGACTGACTTCCTTCAGGGATGATCTTAACTCTTCCTTTATTTTCCCCAATTGATCCTGGACGGAGTCCATCATATGTTTCTCCATTCCCTGCAGACATTCCAGTAGCTCCTCTTTGCTTAGTGCCATTTTAGCGGATGATTCTACCAGTTTCCGGGTGGGGTGCTCCCCGTTTATTTGTTCATTCTTTGCGGATGCCTCTACAGCGTGCTGGGAGTGGAGTACCCTGTTTATTTGTTCATCCCGGGGAGCTTCCGCCCGAGAGCGTCTCCAGCAATGTTCCAATCAGCTTTCTCCCGCTTTCAGCATGCTTTGGGTTCTTGACCAAGCTTCTTTGAGCTTGGCTCTTGGCATCTGTGTCAGCACCAGAGGGAGGATCCCAGCGGTGTGGTTAGTTGGGACAGGTATCCGTTGCGCGCTGTGAGAGGCGCAGCGCCCCGGGGCACCCTATGCATCCAGATCCCAGTCACCTCACCTCGCCTTGGTGTTACTGGGTGGCCAGCAGTGGATCTCACCTTCGTGCTCCCAGCTAGCTTAAACGGTCGCCACCATCTGGTTGTGTGGGTCTTTGTTGGAAGTGGGGGAGGTCACACCGCCCACCCCTCCCACATGCTCACCGCTGATTCCGGACTGCCCGGTGCCCGGGCTCCTACTTGGTAGTGTGTATGTTCATTTATGAGAAGAAGCGGGGGGACGTCGGCAGCAGACTCGTCCAACCCCTGGGTTCAGTCAAGGATATCAGGCCAACTGAGGGGGACTAAGCGTCGCTGTGCTCCTTCAAGCGCTGCTACCAGCGATATATGGGGGCCCACTGGCTCCTGCTCCTTCTTGCCGCGCCCCACCACACCCCCGCTTACCGTGCTTGACTGTCGCCCGGCTCATCCACCATCTGGTATACTGTGGGTTGTGCGGCGCTGCTATCAGTGGATTCCGGGCATTGCTCCAGACCGCTCTTCTCAGTGTTCGGCACCCCTATGTATGCCCCACTGGGGAATGTTTATATTTATGTTGTTAGATCGTCATTGGTGCCTTCCTTGGCCTGGGGTTCTTATGCCCCACTACGGTTGCTGTAGCTCGTTATGGGCCAGGCTTCGCCGCCCTCCCCAGCTCAGAGCAGTATCCGTTGATGAGTGGCTCCACTGCGTTCCCCCACTCACGGACTTCACCAACGTGCCGGTGATGACAGCCGCGAGCCGGGCCTCACCCGCTCAGTCTTCTCTGCCCGCGGGCTGATCCACACTGCGTATCCCCGTCGCCGGCTCTGATCCTCGTTCACGCTCCGTGAACCTCGAAGCCCTCAGGGCCAGTCTCCGCCCGCCCAGCTTCGGTTGCCGCACGGCAGAGACAGGCACCCCGGTGTCCCTGGCTCCACCAGGCGCCGGTCAGCCTCAGTCCCTCGCGGCTATGCCTCCCACTAGTCACCACGGTAGGGGCCTGGTGACTTCTCCCACGGGGGGCCCGGCCCCACTTCAGTGTGTGCGGGACGCCAATGCTGTGGGACAGAATGTCATCCGCTGTCCTTCGGGCTAACCCCCTCCACCACAGGCAGCCGTTGTTTGGGGCCTTTTACCGCTATGCAGATATAGAGCCGCAGTCTCACTCTGTCACTCCTTCGACTCTCAGGCAGGTACTGTGTTGGGTGGATTTTTGCTTTATATACTCCTTTTTTCGTTCCCGCTCGGACGGAGGTCAGCGGAGCGCGCCTCCTCTAGACGGCGGCCATCTTGGATCCAGGACCCTCCTGTCTTCCTCCTTCTTGTCAGTCCGACAGTTGCTTCGGGAACCGTGAGCCTGCAGGACCTTCCAGGAACTTCTGCCTCAGCTAGAGCATTCTTCTTCTACTAACGTACTGTTCAAATCTGGTCGTTCGTTCCGTACGACCACAGTGAAAGTGTTTTAAATCTTTCGCTAATCCAAGGGCTTGTCCTTCTCTACTCTTTTAAATAACTTTTCTTCCGACCAACGTCGTTTCAAACTCTTGGCAAAGACTTAACTGCAAACTACTCTGTACTGTGTGATCCTCTGCAAAGACACTGAACCATTAACATTGGCCCAGGCCTATTGATTTGAATCCTAGTTGTAGTAAGCCTTTTCTAGATTGCCCTGCCTGTTACTTGTTGGTGCTGCTTGATTTTGAATAACCTTGTCTTTCCCCCCCTTTTTAAATTGCTGGAGTGCCATTTTGCTCACACTTCACTTTGAGCTTATTTGTCCAGAATTGATTGGGTGTTGTGTAGTGTATTAAGATTGTGATTTTCTGCTTCTTTATAATAGTGAACTGTTTTATAACTGATGGTGTAAATAAATGTATATTCTTTTACTCAGAAACCTTTAGTCAGTGTGTGTTTGAACCATAGCAATTGCTGTCCTTTGTGTAACTTCTGATACTGGTCACTTTACTCTTGAGATAAGTCTGGATGCTCAGCCTTCGCTACTACTTTACTGTGTAGTACAGGCCTGTACCAAAGGTGAATTTGTACTTACACTTGTAGTCTTAATTGTGTGTGGTGTTCCCAAAGGATACTGCATATGCTTCCGCCTAACAGGGCCAGTCACCGGCCCTGTGTCAAAGTTAAGGGTGACTCTGCTGCTCACACCAGCGGCTCCTGTGGGGAGGTCCTCATCCCCCTCCCCCAAGTCGAAAGGCCACTGGAAGCTTTAGTGGGGGGATTGGCGGACACTCACCTCCATCTCATTGCCTTTTCTCCGAGGCCTGCACAAGCAGCTCGATCTCCGGCCCAGCAAAAAGGCTGCTGAGCGGTCCCTCATTGCGTCCCTCTCGTTTTCCCCTGCAGACCTCGGAGAGCTGTTCCCTTGTCCAACTCTGTCCGCTTTTGGAACGGGGGTGCAGGGGCCCGTTACTGCTCCAGAATAAAGGGATCATGCACACAGGGGGTGAAAAGTGGGGGCTCTAGCTTCTTTTCCCGAGCATCACAGATGAGCAGAGAACGCAGTGGATGTTCATCCACGCGCCCCCTAGTGGCCTCGTCCCAAAGTCGATTTTTTTAGTGACCATTTGCCCAGGTGAACTGTGGCGGCCTATCCTCTGCCAGATTCCCGTTTGTCAGAATCAGATCTCAACTATGCATCTCTGCCCTTACTTTAATTCCTCTCATCTTTGCCCTTTAAGATGTCTTCGCTCTTTTGTTTTCTGAATACCAATGTGGATCCAAACATTCACTGTTCATATCCCCCATTATCACTACTTCGTTGTTTGTTTCTCATTAGTACTCATCAATTTCACCAGTTGGATGTCATCTCTCTCTGTGTCTATCCTAAGCATTTTACAGGCAGTACCATTCTTGATTGCACATAAAATGCCCACATTTGGCTTCAACTATGGATATATTGTACCCATCAATCATGGGCACTTATGTTATGCAAGTTTCCTGGAGACAAATCAGAGAATAACTAGTTAAACAATTGAAATCAGTCTCCAGGAACGTGTGCCCTCGTCTAGTCCATGAGAACAGACAAAAAGCATCTATTCAATTAAAATTCATTACATTTTGTCCCCACCATGCAGTGCAGCCAGGATGGACTTCCAGTCATAATCTGCCGATACTTTACTTGGGGCCACATCAGTGACTCGTCTGTTCACTCCATCTAAATGATCAATGCAGATAGATAAAGGGAAGTGAGAGGACAGTTCCTGTGTGACAGAGGAAGGAAAGGATTTAACATCAAAATCGACCTTGAAGAGTGGTTTTGGTTCATCCAGCAGTTTCACTACGTCATATCCCAAGGATAGAAACGATTCCAATTCTGAAAGAACCACAGTTCTCACCATGCTAACATGAAAATATAATTTGATCAAAGATAGGTTCCCCTTCACTGGAAATTGCACCAACGCTATGTCTCTTGAAGATACAAATCTCAAACTAGGCATTTCCAAAAACAAAGCCAAAATAGGATTTCAATTTAATGGCATTGACTCAGAATTTGAAAACACTTGTTTTAGAATTAGTGTATGATCGTCTGTAAAGTTGTCTACACTTCCAAGAGATTTGCTTATAGTGTTTGGTTTACCCAGACCCTTCACATGGGGTACAGACAGGTAACAATTTTCCTCTGGCTCCTTCGCTCCTCTTACTCGCGGTCTCTCCCAGTTTGGGGCTTGTTTTAGCACACCAGAAGATAACTCCACTTCCTTTACAACACCCTTCTCATTCCTTGTCACAACTAAGCCCTTTTCCCTAAATACTGCGTGCCAGCTTCTCCTGTTGACCAAACTTTAGACACATTTGACACTTTCAGTTTCTTTTCCTCCAAAGTATGTAAAGAAATATCCACCGAAACTTGCGAGCCCACAGCCTGAATTTCGTTTCCCCCAGCATTAGGCACAATCCTCACCCTTGGCCGATGCCTATTTCTACAAGAGAGCACACACAGGTCACTCCTTCTAGTCTCAGGTGGGGGACTTATGTCTAAGTATTTTTTTATTCCATCGCCCGCTGTTGGCTTAACAGGAGTTGCCTCTCGATGATGGAAGGTGGGTGCCAGAGGTAGCTGTTTGAGTTGCTGGGCCATATGTTCGTCATTATTTCTCACTGGTATAGATGCCCCTGCTGGAAGGTCGACCAAAGCATTTACCAATTCTGTAATAGGCGAGAGCTCTCCTAAACTGGCCAAGTTTATTTATGCTGGTTCTCCCACGCTCTCCATTTCAGAGTAAACAGATAGCACGCTTTGATCCAAAGTTTCAAATATATTTTTTTTGTAGATTTTAAATACTTGTCCAAAGGGGGCTTCTGCTCAGGGATCTCTCAGGGGTCCAGGTATTGTTTTTCTCCGTTTTACCTTTCTGGGCATATTTGTTACTTTCCCAGGCAGAGGATGCGCTCTTCTTGTCTCTCTTGCTTTCGTTGATTTAGAGATTTAATTCTCAGATGGAGCAGGTAGCTCTTCTCCATCCTCTACCTGACATCCTTACGTCACTGCTTCCAGCACTTCCAGGTCACCGAGCTAGAAACGAGATCTCCGCCATAGGTTCCTTAGGAAGCTACGTGACCCTTTAGATTGCTGCTTAGAAGGATTTTTCAAATGTTGAGATTTCTTCCCCATAACATCCTGCGTAACTGTTG
The DNA here is from genome assembly GCF_040938575.1 of Ambystoma mexicanum. Taxonomy (NCBI): domain Eukaryota; kingdom Metazoa; phylum Chordata; class Amphibia; order Caudata; family Ambystomatidae; genus Ambystoma; species Ambystoma mexicanum. The sequence continues at coordinate 303,764,794 of NC_090934.1, read as the reverse complement.
TATTTGATGCAGCATCCACCATCCTTACCAGTAGAGATGTCTTAACTGATGGACCTTTCACACTCATTTTATTTAGAGTATTTGCCTATTGTGCATGGGTGATTTGTGTGTGCTTGTGTTTGGTGTCATGTTGGGTGCTGTGAAGTGTGTGCAGTTTGTGGTGCGTTAGAGGTAGGGTTATGTTTAGTTTAGAGTTTGAGGGTGAGTATGGAGAAAATAGAGATTTTTTGAATGGTTAGTAAAGTGCAACACATTTCCTACCCCCAAAACACCATCCAGGTGTGACACATTTGTTACCCCCCTAAATCCATCTAGTTGTAACACATTTCCTACCCCCAAAATAGTGCTAAGTGCAAAACATTTCTTACCCCCAAAATCCATCTAAGTGCGACCCGATTCCTACCCCAAAAATACAGTGAAGTGCAACACATTTCCTACCACCAAAATCCATCTTTTACTGTTTAGTGTAGAGTGTGAGGGTGAGTATGCAGAAAATAGAGTTTTTAGTATGGTTAGTTAAGTGCAACATTAACCAACCAAGTGCAACACATTTCCTACCCCAAAGATCCACCTAAGTGATATCCAATTCCTAACCCAAAATACAGATAATTGCAATACGTTTTTGACCCCCAAAATCCATCTAAGTGTGACCCGATTCCTACCCCCAAATTACAGCTAAGTGCATCACATTTCCTACCACCAAAATCCATCTAACTGTGGCACACAGATAACTCCCAATAATTCTATTGGGCTATCTCTACTGTCCTGTACCCCATTCACATCCAGGCTTTTTGATGTCATTCATCTCATGGCCCCCGCACCCACAGCTGGCCTCAGGTGCAGTGACATTTTGGTGCCATTGCCTTTCTTACAATAGGGTCGCATACCATTCATGTTTTTAGTGCCAAGGATGGCACCCATTGCGGTCCCTCTGCTACTGCCCGGCAACCTAAGCAGAGTCTTAGAATTGCTATATAGTAACACCGTCCCAGTCCTCAACACATTTTACAGGGAGGCGTGTTATGCTTCTGGCTACTTTGAGCCCCCTCTTAACTGTTTTCAGTTCCCACTAACCTGCAATTTCTCCTCCCATCTCCTTCTGTCTTGCCCCTTCTCCCACGCACTCAAGTCCTACCCTCATTAACCTCACTTTCTTGTCGAAATCGTTTTCCCCAAAATTCCTCTTCTCGGTTTCGCCATCCTCCTTTTTCCTCCCTATTCTTCTAGTAACAGGCAACAATATTTGTTAAAAAATGACTTTGTAAAAATTAACGGGGCAAAATGTACTTTTCACTGCCATTATGAATTAAAATAAAAGGGTTAAACATTATATCATATTTTCAAAGCTGGGAATAATTTACAAGGGTTGTATCTGAAGCCATAAGGTATTCCGCAAGGGGAAATTAAAATGTGGTAGAATTGGAAAGAAATAGAAACATACAATAACAAAGAATGATCAACATAAAAGACGTTATTTTTACAGTATTCATTTTTTAAATATATTTCTGCCACTGTCATTTTTTCCACAAGTTTTATCATAAACTGATTTTTCTTCACACTTCTACCTGCCAGTGAACACATATGGCCACTGTGTGGACTGTGCCCATTGCATATGCAGGCATAGCAGACATGCATAGGTCATTCTGCACTCAGAAGCTCCTCATCTATTAGCTCACAACCCAGCTATAATTCAGTACTTGTCCAGTGGAGTCATTTCACCAAAATCACTGTAGGAGTGGAAGTGACATCACACGGTTGTAGGTCAAATGGTTGAATCTAAATGGCCGACAGGACAAATGGTCGACACCAAAAGGTCGACAGGTTAGATGATCGAATTTTTTTATTTATATTTTTCCACATTTTTTTTATTTTTTTGGGGGGGTCCCCCACCAACCCCCTTTTTTTTGGCTAAAAACCACTTTTTTTCCCTAAACGAAAACCTAAAAAAATATATATAACAAAAATAAAATTCGATCATTTGACCTGTCGACCAAATTGTGTCGACCATTTGTCTGTCGACCATTTGACAAGACACCACATCACACGACCTTTGAACCCATCGACTGGCCATGAAATGCTTTGTGTAAATTATGCTGCATATATAATTCCCTAAGGATGTCTGTGCATTGGAGGCTGTGCATGCGGAGTCCAAGCCCCACCCAGAAGCAGGGCAAAGACCCAAATGTAGTGACGGATGTCACAACCATTTTATCCTCAAATATAACATTATGCGAGTGTCCAAATGGGTATATATAGTTCATAGTTAAAAACACTTTAATGTTAGGGCGAGTTGTGATAAATATAATGAGCACCAAGACCATTGTCCATTATGGACTTACTGAGTCAAGCATGCAATCCTTTTAACACCAAAGTATTTGTCAAATATAAAGATCTGTGGTAATTCTGATGTTCGCAAAAGTATGTTTGATTTTATGAAAGGCAACCAAGAAGCCTGATTGCTGCTATTTGTCCTTTTTGCATTTATCATAAGGTTATTTTTCGAAAGAGTGATGGAGGAGTGTACCGAACTGCCAATCTATAAATGATCACTTTCTAGCAGAGAATCTTTTTTTGTTTTTTCTAAGGTTTGATAATGTGTTTTGCTCAGTAAGTTGAGTGTAACATTCTTTTTATGACTACAATTTCTATTTGTAGTTTACTATGGTAGTACAATTAAATAATTCCTTTTTTAATAGATTTATTTTTCAGAGAATACACACCATGTTGTCTCTCAAAATATACTTCTTTCTTGCAAAGGGTCAGGCCTATATTCTTCTTTGAGCACCAAGTTAATGTATTTATTTATTTTATTTTATGGGGCATTTGTAAGACGCTTATACATGAAGAAATTGTGTTTCATAATGCCCACAGGGCAAGGGAAGCAAGACAGTATAATATGATAAACAGTGATGAGCAAAAATACAATAAAGGTCCTTCTAGACCTTGTGAGCTTTCAGAGCCTGCAAATGCAGATAGAGAGAGAAGGAACAGGGGAGGTCGTGAGTGCTAGTGGTTCCACAGAAGGGGAAGTACCAGAGAGCCAATTGAAAAGGCAGCAGCTAAGTGCCAGGGAGTGACAACTTGGTGGAAGGTGGGTTTACCAGCCAAATACAATAAGTGCAGACCTGTAAGTCACCACAGGCAAGTTGATGCCGGAAGGCAAGTGCAGGGGGAAGGTGGATGCTGTGGGCGATTGAACATTTGGTCAGGACCCAGAAGGACACATAGGGTCTCAGCCCACCAATCACAGCGATTGTGGGGGCTTAGCATGGGAGGGAGAGAGGGAAGGAGGAGGAAAAGAGGAAAGTGTTGAGGTGCTTGCGGAACTTGAGGAGATCCGGCTCAAGGCATAGAAAAAGGAGAGGCTGTTTCAGAGGAGGGAGCCAGCTGAGGAAAGAGAATGGCCACCCGCTCTCTGCTTAGAGAAGCACTTGACAAGCAGAGAGTTGGAGCCGGAGGATCAGAGGGATCTGGAAGGAGAGTAATTGGTGAGAGCAAGTTGCAGATAGTGTAGTCCCTGGTCCCAGGCAGCTTTATGGATGATGCAGAGGGATTTCAATTTTTGCAGCACCGGGGAGCCAGTGGAGAGATTTTAGGGCTGGAGAGATACAGTCATTGGGCTTGAGGCCAAGGATACGTCTGGCAGCCCTATTCTGGATTAGCTGGAGGGGGCAGAGAGAAAAAGAAGGTAGATTGAGGAAGAGGTTGTTACAGTAGTCCAGCCTAGAGAGTACCAGAGCTCTGGTGACATTATGTTTCTGAGGAAAAGGAAAGAAAGGGAGGATGCCTCTGAGGAGCTAGAGTTGGAAATGGGCCTTCTTGGCAAGGTCCAAGATGTGAGGAATGAAAAAGAGAGAGAGGAGACAAAGAAAACTCCCAGATTTTTGGTTTTAGAGAAAGGGGAGGGGGAGAGCCAGAGTGAAGGGAGAAAAGTGGGAGCAGGCGTCATGATAGGAAGAATCTCAGTCTTGCTGGCAGTGAGACAGAGGTCAGTAGAGGTGCACCAGAACTGGATGGCGGACAGGCAATCAGGAATGACAGAGGAAGTAGGAAGAGATGCAGAGGGCAGTCTGAAGAAGAGTTGGGTGTCATCTGCATAACACTGGAAGTGTGGGGTGAAAGTGGAGATAAGGTGAGCAAAATGGGAGAGATGGATGTTGAAGAGCCAAGGTGAAAGGATAGAGCCCTGGGGAACATCAGAGATGGAGATAGAGGGGGGTAAGGAGAAAGAACCCAAAATAACCTGGTAGGGACGGTCATGGAGGAAGGAGGTCAGTCAGTCCAGTGCCTGCTCCGAGATACCCAGGGTATCCTGGAGCCACTTTATGAGGATGGAGTGGTTGACCATTTTAGAAGCAGAGGAGAGGTCCAGTAGAATGAGAACAGCAGGTTAGTTGGAGTCAAGCGCTGCAACCAATTCTTCACAGGTGTTTAGGAGAGTGGTTTTCGTGCCTCTGGATGCTCAGAATCCAGATTGATGGTTGTGTAGGCAACCAACAAGCTTAGTATGTTGGGTCAGTTGGAGGAAGACCAACTGCTCCAGAAGCTTCCCAAGGAAGGGAGTGATAGAGATGGGGCTGTAGTTAGCCAGACAAAAGGGGTTGTACAGAAGGCTTTTTCAGGAGGGGTCGCACAAGGGAGTGCTTGAGGGAGGAGGGCAAAGACTCAGTAGCCAGAGAGTGATTGCAGAAGTCAGTGAGTGCATGGGCAAGGGAGCAGATGTTGTCCTCAATAGTTCTTGAAGAACAGGGGGATACCTGTCTGGAAGAGACCTTCATAGAGCGGACAACTCTCGTGACCTCATCCAATGTCACAGGAGAGAAGGAGGAACGAGTGAGAGGAGGGGGTTAAGGGTGGCAGGGGGTTGGCAGGAAGGTGGGGAGCGAGAGAGAACTCAGGATTTCCTGAGTTTTACCAGTGAAGTGGGTGGCCTGTGCCGTGCAGAAGGCCTGGGAGGGGAGATGAGAGGTAGACACTGCAGCTGGATTGGCTAGAGACTGCATCTAGATTGGCTAGTTCCTTGTACATTTTAAAGAGTTCAGCTGTGTTGTTAGAAGCTCCAGAGAAGCAGGCCTGGAAGTGATTCCTCTTCTTGGAGCTAATGGGGAGACGATATTGCCTTTGAAGGAGGCGACACGTCAGTTTATCAGAGGATGAGCCTGAGTTCTGCCACTTCCATTCAGAAGCTCTGGTCTTTTGTTTCAGGGCTTCTAGATCAGAGTCGTACCACGTGTTACGCTTCGTGACAGGTTTCAAGTGGATCCTCATGACTCGGGCAAGAATATTGAGAGTGTTAGGGATAGCGAGATGGAGATTGTTGAGAGCAGAGTCAATAGTTGAGTCGGTTGTGGGAAGAGCGGCGAGATGAAGGTGGAGATGAAGGTGGAAGTGAATGCAGTAACTGACACTCATTTCATTGGCCGGATGTCTTCAAACAAGGCTGGCAGAGCTGGGGGAGGTTTGGTCAAAGGGCCGAGAGGTCCCAGGTGGGAGGAGAGGAGTGAGTGGTCAGACCAGGCGAGAGGGGTGCAGAGAAGGATAGAGAGCAAAAGAGCAGTGTGGATGAAGGCATCAAGAGTGTGTCCAGCCAAGACGGGAGAGTGAAGAGAGAAATAGAGGTGCAGAGGTCAAAGAAGAGAGTAAAGGATGTGATTGAAGAATCAAGGTGGATGTTAAAGTCACCCAAAAGGAGGAGTTTAGAGGTGGAAGTCAGGAGAGAGGAGGAGAATTCAGCCCATTCTGAAAAGCAAGAGGAGATAGGGCCCGGGGGTCTGCAAATTGTGGCAACGGTCAGAGAGGAAGTAGGAGAGATGACAATCTTGCAGACCAGGCTTTCGAAAGAGGAGTAGGGCTGGGTGGGTATGAGGGAAGAAGAGACCCACTCAGAGAAGATTAGTCCAGTTGGGGTGAGGCTTTGAGATGATCTTGAAGCCATCAAGTTAAGTGTAGCTAAGTGAAGCCGGTCACCACCCTTGAAGGTTTTCCAAGGTACGGTAGGCGGGGGTACACCCGCCAGAGGTGGTGAAGGAGGTGTTGAGAGAGAGGAAGGAGGGAAAGCAGGAGCGGGAAGGAAGTTGATGAGCGACAGCAGGTGCCAGTCAAAGAGGACGAGATTGGGTTGAGGACCCTGAACCATGATAGAGCCATTATGATAGAGATTAAGGATGCACCTTGAGGACGAGAAGCCAGCCAATAGAATTTCCCATCTAGTGCACCACTGATGGTTGAGGAAGAGGAAGGGGAGAGAGTGGAGATCAGATGTGGAGTCCAGAGGTCTGGAGCGGGGACAGAAAGGAGGATGTCAGTAGTGATTTATCTGTTAGTAGTGCTGACATAGGTATCTGCGATGGGTAAGCCAAGATTAGAGGAAAGGAGATCTTTCTTGAGCTTTTTTCTTCCAGACTTTGTGAGAAAGGGAGGATAGGTAATAGTATAGCAGTTAGAGTAGATAGGAGAGATGGAGAGAGCCGTGGAGGCGGTGGAGGGTGGAGAAGGGACAATATAGGATAGTGCACAGGCCCTTGTGAACGCACCAGGTGGCCTAGTAGCAGAAAGAAATGGATAATTTAAAAAACACACCAAGCTTTGAATTTGCCAAAAAGCACTAAAGAAAATGGAGGTTGCAGCATTTTAAAAGAGCACAGCTCGCTTTGACTTTGCTAAAGAGCCCCAGAGCAGCATTAAAAGGGTTAGGCACAGGCAGGCAGCAGAAACAGGTTAATAATGAGAAGTACAGTGAGTAACCATTGCGAGTTGGAGGAGGACACAGTTAGCACTGAGGCCCGTGAGCCAAGGGAGGCAAGAGTCAGTAGGCAGTCCCGTGAGGAGTTATTGCCCAAGTGAGGTGATACGTTGTGTTTACTTGGCCAAGTGGTGGCACATTGATCAAGGTATTGAATGCAGAGATAGCAGTTTGTTAATTTTTTGAGCAGTGATGGGTAAGAGGATTGGAGGTGCAGCAGCACAGAGGAGAGCTTTCCAGCACCGGACAGGGCCAGACAGGGGCCTTCGGTGAGCACCTTTGGCCAGTGGGCCTGTTGCGGGCATCCAATCACAGGCCGCAATGGGGAGAAAGAAGAAGTGGCACTCAGGTGCCTGGTGTGATGTTGGTGGTGGGGACCATGTTTAAATGAGAACAAGGCCTCAGAAGAATATGGCCCGGAATAGACCATGAGGACAAAATCCATGTGCAGCAGTAGCTGCAAGCATTTCACATGAGGGAGTGATTTAAAACCCCTTTCAAAGATTTGTAGCAGAAATGCTGAGGAAATGCACACGGTGTGCACAAAAGTTCTAGTTACACTGGGGAAAGTCCTCACGGTTTACCCAGTGTAGCACTGCTAATTGGATGTTCCTGCCGACTCTGGCTCCAGTATGGGCAGAGAGCGCCTGCAGTGCAGGCAATGCAGTGAAGAAAGGAACATTTTTAATGTTGTGTGCTAACCATCGATTTGTTGGTTTTGCTGCTGAATGTACACAATTATGACATTATGCCAAACACTAAGAATTAACAAGAAATAGAAAATAAAGGCAATTGAAGACCCTGCAGGCTGGTCCTCTGATCTCTTCCAAGTTCTGTCAGAACTGCAGCATCCACGCAGACCCTATCTGTGTTCTCCTCACATCCCCCCATACCACCAAGGAACCCTCCGTTTGATGGTGACATTCCTGCAGAATACACACAATGCCAATGTATGCCTCTGTTTATTAGGTTAGCCCCCACCTCCAGGAATCTTCTGTTACTGCTGCACTCATTCTACCATAAAGAAACAGCACCTTAAGTGTATGTCCTTCAAAATATCTTTGTTTTTTTATCTAGTTGTGCTGCTGTTTGCAAAGGCTGGGGTGGCTCTAACAAATGAGAATCTGACAACACATACCTAACCCACAGGAAGTCAAATAGAGCTATAGCAAGACATAGCTCTCAACTCACCCGCTTTTGGCGGGTGTCACCCGCCTTGCAAAGGGCTGACTCACCCGCCAGGCCTCCTGCACGCCCATTCATTCCAATGGGCGTCTCACCCGCCAGAAACAAAATCGGGTGATTTCACCCGCCTTTGCAAGACAAATGGTTGAGAGCTATGGCAAGAGGTACATAGCAAGGGAGAAAGAGATGGAAAGGGAGGTTGAGAGAGCTAGTTCAGCATATTATCCACCTGTTACAGCTCATCTTTACTGAAAACGGCAACTTGAAGAATGTTAACTAGAAATGAATAATATGAAACAAGCATAATGGCAGCTATTGAGATGAGTCAAGTCCAAAAGCTTTCCTTTTATGTAATGAATGAGAAATGTGATTACGTTCATAACTACTGAAAATATCCTTTATATTTAACCATTCTAAGTCCCTTGGGCTCGTTTAAGGTTAAGTTTTCAGTTTCTGATGTGGGCTCCGCTGATGGAGACCAGATGCCTCTTGACAACCAGCCCAATCACTGGCCTCATTTTGGCTTCACTGGGCCACCATCTGGTAGTCAGTGCTCTTGGCAAGGTTTAGGTGGGGTCTGTCTGTCCTTCCTGACCCAAATCCACAGTGACAAGATCATGTTGGAGAGGTCTTACTGTGGCTTGGTTAGGAAAGCACTACATCCTTTGGGGAATAAGACCAATTCTATGTGTATGTGTATTGAATGTTCACCTCACTCAAATAAATATCCTAGACGCAACCGCTCCACCACAGTACACAAGGTGATGATGCGTTTAACAGTTGTTGAATGCAGCAAATTAACCAACCAGCTTCAATCACAAATTGTTCGCCAAGAGAGGACCCGCAAACAATCCTTGTCTTGTCCCGCTTGCACCCTCTGGAGCTCCATCGCATTGTCTGCTTGGAATGCCTCCACTATTCTCCAATTTCACAAATCTTTTAAAAAATGGCTTTTTCAACAGCACCTGACAAAGGACTCATTCCAGTGGGTGCTCATACCGGCATACAGACTGCAACTCACAGTACTGAGCTACTGTTAAAAGATGCCAGCCCAAATGGTGGCTACCCACACTCTCTACAGCACTCCACTGCTCACCAGCTAGGTCCGCGCTTTGAACAATATAATAAAAGTTGTCTATTATAGTATTGGATTACCAATTTAATCCACTCTGTTTCAATGATCAGTAACCAGCGTAAAAGTGCATGGTTCGTGCAAGATGAGAAAACAACACAATTTCATATGAACATAGAACAAACCCACCGAAAATACTATCAAGCACTTAGAATTGCCTTCTTGTAGAACTGAGCTTATTGGATATCCTGAAGATCAATGCCAACAATTAGGTTTGACCTCAGTTGGTGCCGGATTAAACATTTCTGGTGCATGAATGGGATGAGCTCTGAGGAGGTGGAAGCGGTGCATCGAGCACTTATCGTCATGAGATATCCTTTACTGGCTACCCGAGGAAGACATGAGCAGTCATGAGATATTCTTTACTGGCTACCCGAGGAAGAGATGAGCAGTCCATCCAAGCAAGCAGCCTCTTTCTTGAATGGGAAAATAACAAGCAAGCAAAGATGAGGTAGCTGAATTGGTTGACTATCCATTAAAGAGGCGATATTGTTAGGCCAGAGATTTGCAACCAGACATGGCCGTGTCACTCTGTCATCCTTCTGAAGCTGATAAAGGGTTACCCTTGAAATGTATAAGAACATTTATCACCAAAGAGACTATAAACAATACAGGTTCTTGAACGTTCTGCATCCATCACTTTGATGAAGAAAGACTTTCAAAATATATGTCTTGCTTAATATTCCAGCTTAATTTTAGCTTCTTTTTTGCTGTACTATTGAATTTTTTCTTTCCTACAGATTTTTCCAGTTTGAAAGTTTCAGCATGTATCCAATGGTTCAATTTTTCCCTAATTCAGAATATCATGCAATTCACTAATAGGAAACTAAAGGAAGAATATGGCCGCCATGTCAGTGCAGCACCAGCCGAGCTCCAGCTCTCCTCATCTGAGATTTCCTGTAGAGACAAATAGGGGATCAGTGATCCATCTCCCATGACTCACTCAGGGCTTCTTTTACCTTCCTTCAGATTTCAGGCCAGTGGGAGGGCGACCCGCCCCTGGCAGGCAGTGCAGGTCCAATGCCAGAGCTGGAATTGGGCAGAAGCTTCTGGGAAGAATGAGCAGTGTGTTGTATAATGATCAGACCTTATGTAGTGTTGTACCCTTGACTGTAATGGTGCCAACTGGTGGCAGCATATGTACATTAATTTTGAAGACACTGTTAGCTTCACAGCCTTATATTGTCCAAGTCTCTGGGGATTTCTTGCAGTCTATGTGTGCTTGGGTAAGTCTCTGGCTTCTAATGCAGGGGGAGCGCTGGGAGCAGCTTCTGCTCCATCGCTCTTGATCCCTCTCGAATGTGGCTACCACTTCCTGCGGCATGTGCGCTTCTCGCCTCAATTGCATTGCTGAATCTCGCAAGAGGTCCTACATACCTACCCTACCAGACCTAAGGACAGGGGGAATTAATACACCCCTGGATGAGTCTCATGTTCGGGTCGACTAAACATTCTGGACAAGCCATCAGCATTGCTATGTTGGACACCTGGCCTGTGCTCAACACGGCAAACCCTTGCAGGTTTATGGACCAACTGAGCAACTTTGGATTCATGCCACTTTAAGGGCTTATGGTCAGTTTTCACAGTGAAGTGGGTCCCATAAAGGTAGGGCCTCAGCTTCCTTAGGGCCCGTATGACAGAGACACATTCTTTCTCTTCAGTGGACCACCTGAGCCCTCTGTCCTTAAACTGGTGACTAATAAATGCAATTGGGAGTTCCTTGCCTTTCTCGTTTACCTGTGATAGTACAGCACTAATCCCAGTGTCAGAGGTATCTGTCTGCACAATAAAAGCATGTTTGTAGTCAGGAGCCCTGAGGACAGGGACCTGGCACAGGGAGTCTTTTGAGCCATTGAAGGCCTTCCCACACTCCCCAGACCAAGAGACCTTCTTGTGTTTCTTTGGAGTATTGGGAGCAGTCAGAGTGGCAGCTCTGGTACCATAGTTTGCAATGAAGTTTCCGTATTACCCAGTGAGACCTATGAAGGCTCTCACCTGAGTTTGTGTAGTGGGGTAGAACAGTCGTGTACTGCTTGTACTTTACTGGGTAGAGGTTGAATCCTCCCTCCAGCTATTTCATGTCCAAGGTAGACAACAGATCCTTGTCTAATTTGGCATTTACTGGATTTTATGGTCAAGTGGGCCTTCTGAAGAGCCTGTACTACTATTCCCAGGTGTTTCACATATTATTCCCAGGTGGCACTGAAGACTGCTATATCATCCAGACATGCTAAGCAGAATTCACCCAACCCATTTAGGACATGATTCACACGCCTTTGAAAAGTAGCAGGTGCATTCCTTAGTCCAAAGGGCATTACCCTGAACTGGTAAAGGTGCTCTGGGGTCGAGAATGCTGTCTTCTCCTTGGCATGTTCTACTAGGGATATTTGCCAATATCTTACTTGCAGTGAGGTCAAATGTGCTGAGGTACTTGCAGGCCCCCCAGGTATCCACCAGCTCATGTGTCCTGGTGACAGCATTTAGAGCCCTAGAATTCACACAGAACCTCAGTTCAGAGAAACCTGCCTTTGGCACCAGAAACACAGGACTGGATCATGGACTACTGGAGGGTTCAATCACCCCAAGATCTAACATCTTGCTGACCTCCGTCTTGATGTAGGATGTCTGACATCCTATACCCTCTACTTTTGGTAGGTACACTGTCAACTGTGTCAATTTTGTGTTTGCACCAATGTGTCAAACCACGAGTCAGTGAGAACAAGGGGGAGAACTGCCTAAGCAAAGTTCTTTCTTCCTCTTGCTGGGTAGGAGTCAGGTGAGGGGCCACTTTGACACCCTCAATGGAGCCATCTGAAGGCCTACCTGTGATGCTGGAAATGAATCGGAGGGACAGGGACTCTGTATCCTTGTCCTTTACTGCTTTTTATTGTGTGTTCTGTTGTGTCTTCCACGCAGGAGTTCATGTGGGACTCCTGGCGGTGCAGCTCTCTCCTTTGGTTTGATTAACAGACCCATGGGATACCCTTATGGCACCCATGGGTGAGGGTACAGCCCTGTGCCCCTAGTGTATGTTTTTGGGCACCTGTGGGTGATCCACAAAGCATGGTATGGGCTGGTGGCAGCTCCATGCTGAATTTGACAGGTGCCCTGAGTATCCTCCATTTTGGGATACCCTGGCCCAGCCATTGGACTCAGTTGATTCCTGATAGGAAACAAGATGGCCCCTGTGGCCTCTTGCTTTCTATTGCCTATTACCTTGTTTTCCTAAAGTCATGTGAAGCCCTGACTCTGTCCCTTCCCCCCGACCGGCTGTTGGGTGGAAGTTCCATATATGCTGTTGTTGTGAAGTCCAGGCCAGACTGGCTGGAGCCTTCCCAGTGACTGTATGTGCGGGGTACACCCTGCGGGTGGGACCTGGGTGAATGGAGTGTGTGACAAATATACATTCTGTGCTGTGTGTGTCTAGTATATGGTGTTTGACACAATAACTGAGACAGCCCTGCCCGAAACTGGTATGAATGCAGTGTGGAGTGTTGAATGGCTGGATACTTGTCCCAATACACATAACTTGTTGTGAAGTGTCTGGAGAGAAGTGAATGGCCTGAATGCACTATGCATCTGATTGTCTGCCTGCCTGCATGAATGCCCTTCTGACCGATTGGTTGCCTGAGTGTGACTCAGCAGAATAAATGGGAGATCAACTAACTAGTATATCTGGGGGCCTCTCACTGCTAGAATGTTTTGTTCAGAAGCTGAAGAGAAACTGGAGTTGAAACTGAAGCTTAACCTTGAAGCCCTGCTGGAAGAGAAGAATTTTTGCTGCTCTCCTTCATCAATCTGAAAGCTGCTGTGTCTCCAAGGACTGACCCAGAGAGGACCTGGTAAAGGGCCCTCTTCCCGAGCTACGAGGGACCATCGTGCACCAGCTAATCTTTGCCAAAGCTCCCTGGTAGACAGACCTACGACAGGCTTCCAACCGGAGACGGGGACTGCCGCGGAATCCCAAAGAGAAGCACCCGGACTCTTGTCCGCCACTGTCGACGACTGCCGTCGCCGACTAGAGCCGGCTTGCTCCCGTTTTCCTAAGAACTTAATATGAGCCAAGGACGCTCTCTGCATCGCCGCCCGCTTTATCCCACTGGCGAAGGCCCGACCGTCGACGAGCCGAGGAGCATCCGCCGGTGGGTTTCCCGCCACCTAAAGACCACAGAGACGCCGACGACTCAACGCCCTTGCTGGCCCACAGTTCTTTGCGGTCCAGAACTACCGTCACTGAGGTGCCCCGCACGCCTCTTCCTTGCAGGACACCAATGCTCCGTCGTCGACGAGCACCGCTAGGAACGAAGCTGCCACTTCACCGCCGTAGTTCACCATGTTCTCCGTCAGACGTTCGACGACCCGTGACTCCTGTCTTAAAGGGAAGGCACTCGAAGGGCTGTCGATTCCCTGACGACGAACGCTACAATTCCAGGTACATTGGGCCTGTAGAACTATTGTAGAGGGAAATAAGACTCATAGAAGAATATACGGACTGGGCTTGTGATACATCTTTGCTTTACAGGTTGCTTAGGTGGGGGGATCTCTAGTTGGTAAAGGCCAGTATTCTGCCAATTGTTCAACCATCTTGCTTTCCTTCCCCTCTCTACTGCTAGTTTCCTCTTTATTGATCTGTGTGACATTTTGACAGTATAGTTGATGCACTTTAATGAGGTCTGATAATATTTGTGGTACCACTGTAGAACTGTATATATTTACCATTGTTGATTTTCTGAGCGCAAAGTGAGTTATTGTGATAGTGTACATAACCTTGAATATTAATTATATAAAGACTGTGTTTTAACCAATACAGTGTGTGGACATTCCTTTGTGGGGGTTTGGGGACTACACTGTACTTAAGAACCAGCCTGCATCACCTCCTGAGAAGCAAGGCCTTGATTGCTCAACCATAGCTACCGAATAGAGAATCTTGGCTGGAGTCCTCTGTGCCTCTCCTCTACCATATAGAGAGCAGAAGTACAGACACCCCCCTCCAGTCTTTACACTGGTGGCAGCGGTGGGATGCTTATGGTTTTAAGAATCAGTGTATAACAGTGCCACTTACAAAATATCTGCACTTTGTTAAATTAAGGTATAGTTGTGTACAAAATAACTGCATTGCAAGCAATGGAGTCTATTGCAAATGGTAAACTGACTCGGATGAGTTTAGAGGCTCTCCAGAGTGCTTGTGAAGCCATGGAGTTAGACTTTGTGGATAAGTCTAGGGCTGAGCTGATAGCTGCCCTGGTGGACTAGCAGACTGATTGTGAAACTCTTGAAGGGGGGGATGCAACCAATGAGGACTCTGCCCCTGGGATTATTGCTGAATCTGTTTCTGGGAAGGCCACCATTCCTGCTGCCTCTGTTCTGAACCCCGGCAATTCCTTGGAACTTGAGTAATTAAGGATGAAATTGGTCTTTGAATATCGCAAGTTGGAAATAGATGCTGAGCTTAAGAAAGAGGAGTTGGCACAGCAAGTGGAACTCAAGAATGGGGATCTTGAACTCAAAGACAAGGATACTGAATGTCAGCGAATCCAGTTAGAGAAAGCTCGAGTGGAGACTTCAGTGAAATCAGTTGAGAGTGTCAGGTCCCCAGCAACCAAGTTCATGAAGGATTTGGTTGGTGTGTATGCGGAGGGTTCTGATATCCTCCAATGGATTGAAGCGTTTGAAATGGCTTGTGCAATTCATGATGTTGATAAGAGAGATTGGGCTAAGTGTTTGTTAAGCAGAGTGCCTCAAACTGGATATGACTGTATTCTGAAACTGAGTGTGGAAGAAAGGGGTCAGTATGAGTGCATGAAGTCTTCTTTAATTGCCAAGTTTGGTAAAACACTGACCCAATACCTTAAAAGGTTCAGGGAATTTAAGAAGCGAGAGAATGTGCCTTGGATTGACTGGGTGAGTTCTGCGCACATGAACATGATGGGGTGGATTGATGGTTACCAAGTTAAAACATTTGTTGAATTGTCCCACCTTTTGTTTTTTGAGCATTTTTCGGAAACCTGTTCACCAGAGCTGCGCCAGTATGTTGTTGACCAGAACATTTTGGACCCCTTTAAACTGGCTAGGTTGGCTGACAAGTGGGCCTCCCACAGGGTGTCCCTTAAGGACTCCAGTGGGAAAGACGAGGACAAACAAAAGGGGCCCTCTCAGAAAGCTGAGGATTCCCAAAAGCAGTCACAGTCGGGTAAACCAAAACCTTCCTCTCCTAAGACCCAAAAACCTAGTGGGGATAAGTCTGTTGTGGGTGGGAGTAAGAGTAGTCATCCGCCTGCTGCAAAGCAGAGTCCCAGTTGTTCCAGTACCGTACCCCACACTCCCGGCACTTGTTGGGATTGTGGGGCTCTGGACCACTGAAGGGGTGACCCCAAGTGTAAGGGTAAGGCACTTGGAGTCCAGGCTGTCAGACTGACCTACCCCTACTCCGTACCTGAGGTGGAGGCCACTGTCCTCCCCTCCTCTACTGAGATCACCTTCGGTGCTCCCATAGAGATTTCCTTAGTGTCCCTTGGGGCCTGGGACCTGTACACAGATGTACTGGCGACTATCCCACAGAACACTCATAGGTTTTGGAGAAGTGTCCTCTTGAATGGCCAGCCTTCTACTGGTTTGAGAGACACTGGGACAAGCATGACAGTGGTGGACAGGACCCTGCTAAACCCAGAGGACTTTGTAGGTGCTCCTCTGCGAACCACCATGTTAGCTGGTGGGCCTCCCAAATTATCGCCTGTAGCCTTAGTCAACATTACGATTGGAGACAAGACAGCAAAGCTTCCGGTCCTGGTTCAGGACAACGTGCCTGCGAACATTTTGTTAGGAAATGATTTGGTCGAGTTGGGGATGATCACGGATGGTCTACCCATGGCTGCTGTGGCGGTCACCTGAGCGCAGGTCACACAGGATCTGGCTGCGAGCCTGGTATTCTTGCCGACGGGGAAACCCAAGGCACGAAGGAAACGGAAGAGTAACAAGGCCAACTCTGTAGAGGGAGCCCCTGCTTTTCCTGCTGTTACAACAGCACCCATTGGGATCCATGCTCCAGATGGGCTGGGTCCAGTGGTGAATCCCGTCTCAACTCCTGTGGGAGAAGAGCCAGAAAACTTTCCTGTGGGAGAGGCTCGCAACCCGGAGGATCATCCCGACCTTCAATGCTTGTTAGCTGAAGGGGGACCCTCCCGGGCAGACTTTTTAAGGGACAGAGAGTGTGTCGATCTCTCGAGGGTCTGAGGAAACAGGCCCTGTCCCAGGCACAAGGAGAAGTGCCTAGGACATTCCGAATCTATTAGGAGGGTGAGCTCCTTGTTAGTGAGCCCACTAAGCCTGAACCTGGTGCCCTCAAGAGGTTGGTGGTGCCCCAGGTTTACAGGCCCTTCCTGCTGCAGTTGGTGCATGAGGTGCCCTTGGCTGGTCATCTTAGGGCCAAGAAGACTAAGCAGAGGCTCTCTGCCCATTTCTACTGGCCATGGATGGGAGTAGAGGTGGAGTCCCACTGCAGGACCTGCCCAACTTGTTTGTTGTCTGGCAAGACTGGCGGCAGTGTCATTGCCCCACTGCAACCATTGCCAGTGGTTGGCACACCATTTGAGAGGGTGGGCATCGACATTGTCGGTCTCCTTGACCCTCCCAATTCAGGTAGACATCGGCTCATCCTGGTCTTGGTAGATCATGCCACCAGGTACCCTGAGGCTATACCCCTTCGGACTATAACTGCCAAGGTGGTTGCCAGGGCTCTCATGGGCATTTTGACCTGTGTTGGATTCCCTGAGGAGGTTGTCTCTGACAGAGGATCCAACTTCATGTCTAGTTACATGAAAACCATGTGGAACGAGTGTGGGGTAACCTACACGTTCTCCACCTCTTACCACCCCCAGACCAATGGTCTGGTTGAGAGATTTAATAAAACTCTCAAGGGCATGCTAGGCGCTTTGGAAGAGCCCCTAAGGAGGACATGGGATCTCCTCCTGGCATGCCTGCTGTTTGCTTACAGAGAGGTACCTCAAGGAGGTGTTGGTTTCAGCCCCTTTGAGTTACTCTTTGGACATTCCATGAGGGGTCTCCTTGTCTTGATCAGAGAAGGTTGGGAGGCCACCCTTCCAGGTCCGGCCAAGCAAGTGGGGGACTATGTGTTAGGCCTCAGACGGAGGATGTCACAGATGATTGGTCAAGCAACAGCAAATCTCAAGGCCAGACAGGAATTAAATAAGTACTGGCATGACCTTAAAGCCTCGCAAGTGGATTGGACTCCGGGACAGGAGGTTCTTGTGATGGAGCCTACCAAGCCTCAGGCTTTGGCAGATAAATGGACTGGACCCTTCAGGATAATCTCCAAGATGGGCGAGGTCAATTATCTGGTTGACATGGGAGCCCCTGGGGTAGCCCCTCAGGTATTCCATGTCAACAGGCTCAAGCCTTTCCACAGGCATGCAGAAGTCTCATGTCTCTTGCTAGCTTCAGAGCAAGAAGAGGATGAGAGTAAGCCCCTTCCTGATTTGCTGCATATCAACCCTCAGGATGGCTCAGTGGAGGGAGTACATCTCTCTCCAGATCTGACGACAGAGCAGCAAGTGCCTGCAGGGCTTTGCTCCGGCAGTATGCCTCTCTGTTTTCACTGACACCAGGCCTTACACCGTAGTGTAGGCACGAGATTGACACTGGTGACAGTGTGCCTGTCAAAAGCAGGTGCTACTGTATGTCAGATACAATTAAGAACCACATTCAGGCTGAGGTCACCAAGATGTTGGATCTGGGTGTTATTGAACCCTCAACCAGTCCCTGGTCCAGTCCAGTGGTCCTTGTCCCCAAGTGTCACTATCGTGTCTGTCTTCTGGTATGCTAAGTTCGCATACATCAAAGTCGTCACTGAACACGACGTTCCATTTGTCCTCCCCCTCACCTGTGTCCTTAGAGGCAGTCTTGTCTCCTTTCTTCTCTCTTTTCTTTCCCTTACTTTTCTTCTGGTAGAGATAGGACCGACCTCGGTTCGAAGCCACCCTGCTGCCCTTGATTAAACTGGCAAACAGAAGAGGCTTCTTCCCGAAGATGTCCGAAAAGAGAAAAAAGCCCGAAGGCGGAAAAAACCTCTTTGGTATGGCGATGTCCGCAGGGTTGCAGATCCTGGAATCCTTAGCTGGGCTGTTGAAGGATACTTTCCCCCTCGACTGTAGCTGAAGATAGGGAACAGCAGAGGAAAGTAGGGGAACACCCTACGGAGGAGGCAATGGGAAAGTCTGGTAAAGGCACCAGTCAAGGCAGAGCTTGCAGACAGAAGAAGAGCTCCGGAAAGCCAAGGTAAGTGGGAGAAAAGGAGAATCGAAGCGCCCCCGAGGTGGGGAATGGAGAGAGGACTCCGGTGAGACGGAGTAGTGGAACTCTGGCAAGGCGGAGTAACGGACCAAAGGGGGTCCGTAAGGAAAGAAGGGCGAACCGGTGAGGAGAAAAACAATAGGAGGAAAACAACAAGGAATGCAAGAAAGGCACAGATAGAAAGCACTAGCGTCTGTACTCACGAAACCGAAAGCAGTGAGTTGCAACACGACGCTAGAGTTGAAACGGAGGGGCTAAGTAGCGAAAGAAGAAAACGTGAAAAAGACTAGACCCGCACCACCAGGAAAAAGGTAAGAAGCGAGGGAAAGGCGACGGAACAGACTAACGGCGATATGATCGCCTCAAAGGCCAGACGCGCCACAAGAATCGGCGCGTGACACCAAGGCAAGTTCCCAGGTGGGTACCAAGGATTGGAGGTTCTGTGTGGACTACCGAGGAGTCAATGCATCACCAAAACTGAAGCACACCCATTGCCCAGGGCTGATGAGCTTGTGGACACCATAAGTGCTGCCAAATTTGTGAGAACCTTTGACCTTACTTCAGGCTATTGGCAAATAGCTCTGATGGACCATGCCAAGGAAAAGACGGCGTTCTCAACCCCTGAGGGACTCTCCCAGTTTAGGGTCATGTCTTTTGGGTTGAAGAATGCCCCTGCCACCTTCCAGAGATTGGTCAATCATACAGTCAGTGGGCGGGAGGCCTTTTGTGTGGCCTACTTAGACGACATTGCCGTCTACAGTTCCACCTGGGAACCGCATTTGACACATCTGGATAAGGCGTTGCAGACTTTGAAAAGGCCGAACCTCACTATCAAGGCCACCAAGTGCCAGATAGCTCAGGGGAAAGTCACGTATCTTGGTCATGAGGTAGGAGGTGGTCAAATCCAACCTCCCCCAGTAAGGTACAGGATGTATGTGTCTGGGAGACTCCCACTACTCAAACCCAGGTGAGAGCCTTTTTGGGTCTCACTGGGTATTATCGCAATTTCATGGTAGACTATGGAACCATAGCTGCACCCCTGACAGCTCTGACTTCACCCAAACAACCTAGGAATGTTAATTGGACTGAGGACTGTCAGAGGGCCTTTGATGGCTTGAAAGAAAGTCTGTGTAGGGCACCTGTGTTGTTTGCGCCTGACTACAGCCAACCCTTTATCGTCCAGACGGATGCCTGCGACACCGGAATTGGAGCTGTCTTGTCCCAGGAAGATGACAAAGGGAGGGAACATCCTATCATATTCATCAGTAGACAACTCAAGGGTAGAGAACTTAGGTGGGCTACTGTTGAAAAGGAATGTTGTAGCATAGTTTGGAGCCTTAGGCATTTTAGGCCCTACCTTACAGGGTCTTCCTTCAAGGTCCCAACAGATTATAAGCCCCTGAAGTGGCTTATGCAGATGAAGGGTGAAAACCCAAAACTGCTCAGGTGGTCCATTAGCCTGCAAGGGCTAGACTTCACCATAGAGCACAGACCAGGGAAGAGTCACGATAATGCATATGGCTTTTCCAGAAGGTATGTTGACCATCTGGATGAGGGTGTCTATCTCGTGGGAGATTAGGCACCCTAAGCTCAGTCTGGGGGGGGGGGCGACTGTGATGCTGGAAATGCATTGGAGGGACAGGGCCTCCGTATCCTTGTCCTTTACTGCTTTTTATCGTGTGTTGTGTCGTGTCTTCCGCAAAGGAGTTCATGTGGGACTCCTGGCGGTGCAACTCTCTCTTTTGTTTTGATGAACAGACCTATGGGATACCCTTATGGCTCCCATGGGTGGGGGTAAAACCCTGTGCCCCTAGTGTATGTTTTTGGGCACCTTTGGGTGGCCCACAAAGCAGGGTATGGGCTGGTGGCAGCTCCATGCTGAATTTGACAGGTGCCCTGAGTATCCTCCATTTTGGGATACCCAGGCCCTGCCATTGGAATCAGTTGATTCCTGATTGTAAAATCTGATAAAATGGGGAGCCTGGATTTGTTATCATTAGAGAATCATTACAGAATCATTACTCTTTGCTATGGAATCATTCCATTATTGCATCCTGTTTAGTAGTACATGAAGAAGTAGCATCATTATACTATCCACATTATTAGACTGCCACTTTGTATGCGTTAGCCATTTGCATTTATGCATTTGAAGAGAGAAATAGGCCCTGTTATATGAAGGCTCTGCTTAGTTATGATATTGCATGCATTTATGTAGCACTTTGGTTGATAAAGAAACGTGCTAGGCAGTAGAGAGAACGAATGAGGCCGGGAATGACACACTGTCATATTTGAAATGCCATGTAGAGCCATTTAGAATGACATAGTATATTTGTAGTTACACATTTAGAGATGTGTATATGTATTATGTATGCATGTAGAGTGTGCACTTAGAATGAGTTTGCATATAGCTAGCGCTTGGATTTGCGAGAAGAATAGCGTAAACATTAGGAAGCATATAGCATGGCTCCTAAAGCCATTTCTGGAAGGAGACACACAGAAGTGCCGCGGAGTGCGGAGAGATTGCTATGAGTTAGTGTACCAGGAATTCCTAAACAGTTTGGTTGATAAGAGGTTGCCTTTGCCTTAGTCTAGAGACGGCCTGGGCTTATCAGCATCAGCATGGCTTGGTGTGCCGCAGAGACAACAATGGTGGGGAGGCTGCGCCACATGGGGAGACAGAGAGAAGCCTTTTCAGGCAAGGAGAGGCTTTGAACACAGGCGCGGAGAGAGGATTTTGTGATGCCAACAGTGGAGAGAATGGATATGAATGGAGGAATAGATGGTGTTTTACAGGGACCGCAGACAGATAGGCCATGAAAGAGATATGATGTCCAATGTCACGCTGACAGAACACAAAGTGAAAGTACATTGCAAAACACAGACTTTTAGGCACTTTCATATTTATAGAATGCTGACAGAGAAAGAGACATTCTTAGCTTAGAGAACGAAGTAACCATGGGAATGAGTGCATCATGGGATACTATAACCAGAAGGGAAGAGACGGGAGCTCTGGTAGTTGCTGTGGGAGATAGTGATAGATGGAGTTTTGGATGGAGCTGCCCTCTGAGAGATAGATCGAGAGACGCAGTTCTGAGATTGAGGGAGAGGTGTCTTGGTGCAGCAGAATCCGATGACTTTGGGAGATCGAGAGCTTGGCAGAGCTTGGCATTTCAAATGACCACATCTTGAGAGGCAGACACTGACTGGCTGATTGTAGAGTTGTGCATAGAGGAGAGACTTGACAAAGACAGAGCTGGAGAGGAGAGAGATGCACATGAAAATGGCAAGTATGGTTTATGGCCTAGACTGACTGATTGATTAGAACAGACACTCACACAAACAGCTTTGGGTTTGGGAAAGGGGAAATCAGACAGGGATTGTCTTAGTTAGAGATTGTGAAATATGGTGTGGATTGGAAAGGTTTGATCCTGCATGAAGGAGAGGATTGATGGCGCTTGCATTTAGACTGCATTAGAACCACAGGCTTACATCACAGGATTTCATTAGAAGCCTGTAAGGCTTATAGGTATCCACTGCATGGTAGATTTGCACCAAAAGTATAAAAGGTGCACATTAGTTGGTTGCAATAGTTTTAGTATTGTTTGCATTATGCTTTGCCGTGCATAAATAAATCTATTCTATTGTTATAATTGAATCGATTCATGTGTTTTCTTTGTGTCTTGTGTTATTGTGTCTATAGGTGTATGTATGCTAGGGGTAATCTAGGAGTAACACAGTGCACATAGGCCCTGAGATACAAAATCAGGGGAGGTATAGTGATCCACACCCCCTAGGAGATTGTCTAAGACCTGTGCATGGTTTCCCAGGGAAAGACGATGGCAGGGATTGGTTTTATGGACTAACAACATGGCGCCCAACGTGGGCTTCACTAATGCTGACTGATAAGATGTAACAAAGGGTTTAATCTGCAGAGTTTTGCAGCTGGCTAGTTGGTAGACTTATCAGTTTTGCAGCAGTCGAAGTTTGAACATCGTGTGCAACTGTGTTTTGTTTTTTTTGTTAGGTCGTGGGATATATTCTCTTTCCTTCTTCTTAGTTGTGTGACTCCCTTAGCCTTGGGTTTCCACTTTGGCTAAGGCTCAGTCTTGGACATGGCCAGTGCAGCCTTTGTTTGTGAATTTGTGCATGGTCTTTCTGCTGTGTCCCTCACAAGACCTAAGTCTCTGAGGTAATTTCCCAGCAGAGCCTTTCCAGGGACTTGACTCTGAACACTCACAGGTATCCTTACTACTGTACCATTAATGGTTAGATTTACAGGCATTACTGGGAACTTGAGAGGAGGCCATCAGCTAACTTGGTGGGCCTCAAGGCAGCTCTGGGAAGCTCTTCTTGGTTTACCAAAGTGGAATCCACCACCGTTTTGTTGGCCCCACTATCCCTAAGGGCATGTCTGTCATTGTAATTGATTAGCACACTGTCTTTAAAGTAGTGCTTGGTATTATCTGGAATACTAGCATAAGCCTCTTAAACTCTAGTCTCCCAGGAACCCAGGTATACTAAGACTACATTAGACTCTATCCCGCTGGGGAAGGAGTCTGAAGAGAAGGATGCCCCTGTGGCAATTTCTTCCTCCACATAAGAGGTGAAGGCTAGACTCACAGGGTGGACCCCCAAGGTTTTGACCTTACATGTGGGGTCGCCCTTCACATGGTCACTTGCTCCACAAGCCACACAAGTTCTACTGGATCTTGGGACATAGGGAGTCTTACTGTAACCAGAGCTATGCTTGGAAGGATGATCCCCACTATTCTGAATATTCTCATGTGACTTACCCTTGCTATGCTTTTTGTGGTCCTTATGGGAGGAAGTTCTATTAGCTACCCCACCCTCCTTATCTTTGTGCTTTTTCCCTTCCTCCTGCTTACCGGAAGCAGGCTTGTCCTTATGGAACACTCTCTCTGACACCCATAAATCTGCTGCACTGGCTAACTTCTTTGGATCTATCTTTTTAGAATCAGCCAAGTGCTACTTAAACTCAGGGGAACAAGAAGCAAACATACGTTCAAGCATGACTAAACATATCATACCCTCAAAGGTGGTGATCTTATAACCTTCCACCCAGCCTGTCAAGTTTTTCAAGGAATCAGTTACATATTAGACCCAAGTATTACCTTCAATCGCTTCACGTATTGGGCAGGAGTCTTCCCAAGCTTTAAGACCAGAGTTTGCTTTAATTTCACAAAATCTTTTCTGTCAGCCTTTGACATTTCCATAATGGCACTGCAGCCAAAATGGGGTAGTCGACTGAGCAATCATGCAATCTTATGAGCATCCACATCTTCTTGCACTTCACATGCATACTCAAATGCAGTCAACCAATCCATGATGTCATTATTCTCATACATACTAAGCAGCTCTTTTAGAAACCTTGGATGGGAGGAAGAGCTAGACCCATTACCAGATCCTCTAGATCCCTAGCAAGCTCCAACGGTTGATCCCTGTTCTACTGTTTCTCTGCTTTCTCCAGTTCTAGCTTATACATGCAGACTTCAAGCTCCTTCTACTTAAACAGCAACTCTTGTCAATTGAATTCAAGCAGGGCCTCAGCTTGAGATCCAGCGAAAGAAGCATGGGACTCTATATCATCCATATTATCTTCTGTCTACTCAATGAGAGTAGAAACAGCCCTGTCAGCACTGTCACTGGGAGTTGCCCCAATACCTTCTGCACTGTAATCTGAGAGACAAGCTATGATCTGGTTTTCCTGCCATTCCGTGATCTTTTGGATCATCTCAGTTTTTGCGGCAGAGGCTGACAAGCCTCTTTCTGCTCAGGTTTTCCTTAGCGTTTCTGATTTGGAAGCACACAAAGTTATGTTTGCAATGGCTTCCATGCTATAAGTAAGGCAGGTGTCTTACAGTACATTTTAATTAAGGTCACTGTGTTTTCTGTGTAAGTATAACCTTGGTATTTCACCAGTGCGCAACACTGGGTACCTACGATCTTACCCCACCACTGTACACCAATTTGTTCAGATGGATTTCTGAACTCTGACCTGGAAGACAGAAGTTTAGGAGGCCACCCTAGTTTAGTGGAACAGGAGAACCTTCTTGTAGAACCAGACCAATCTATGGTAGCTTGGAGTCTAAGTCTCAGGAAGGGTGAGAGTGATCGGAAACCCGCAGTGAACACACACAGTAAAACTCTACAGATTACCCTTAGACAGATGTATGTCAAAAATACATGTATTATAGGCCTTTATAGCAAAACACAAATAAACCACAGTAATAATAAAACAGTTACCACACCCATTTTTCACTATGTAACATATATATAAAATGCGTTTAGCCTAATGCTGATGAAAGGGGAGAATGTAACCACAAACTGCAACAGAAGGAGTATGTTCAACACACATACCGCATTAGGCAGTTGTTCGAAGTCAATACCTATTTTATTCAGTCCAGCCCTAAGAAGTGAGGAGCCTTATGCTCAAAGTACAGCAGTGCATTAACAAAGCACAGCTGTGCGTAAAGCGAAAAGCGGCTTCTCTTCAGGGAGCTGTAGCTGTTCAGGAAGGGTGTTGAGGCAATGAATAATAAAGCCCTAATCCTTGAGGAGGGTCTACCCTTGCAGATAGAATGACCTTCCAAGTTCAGGAATAGCTGGGGAGCGCAGTCTAGCCCACCCAGGGGAGGTATCTTTTAAGGGATTTTCGTGTGTAAAAACAGATGGCTGTGCCAGGGGTCCACCGGTAAGTGATGCAAGTACTCTCCGACCCTCGACACAGTATAGACCAAAGTTTGCCAGTGTAGTCTACTTTGCTAGTAGATTTCATCCCTGCAGTTACATGACACTCCAGCTCTCAGTGGCTACGGGACAGGACGATCGTCTGTGGTGGGACAGTGGCCTTTTCTCAGCTCTCAAAGAAAGGAGAAGGCTAGTTCCAGTGCAGCATGTCTCAGGACAAGGTGGGACAGGTCTGCAGGCACTTACAGACCTGTCTCCACAACAGTCACCCCAGCAGGGTGACACAGGGACTGCAAAGGCTTGCGGCTTGGCGCACTCTCATAAATCGTGACCCAGAGGAGCTTGGACACCAAGTTCTAGCGAGAGAGGGCCCAGGACCACAAAGAAACATGCCCAGAGTATCAAGTCTCAACTCGGGACGACAGCGCTCCTGTGCGATACCCCTGGTTAGAGCTGGTCAGTTCACTAGATGGCCCACAAATACTTGCAAAGAGGCTCTTTGCGAGGGTAAGCAAGTGGTGCCAAGAGTAGTTGGTCCCACTACTCAAAAAGGGTCAACGCGCCCTTGCAGGCTTTCTTTGTATGATACAAAAGCAGGGGTCTGACGGGACAACAGTGGGGTCAGGGGGCCAAACGTTTCAGCACATCTCTAGCGATTCCACAAGTCTGCTCTTTCATTCAGTATACTTGGCTCCTTCTGTACTTCGGTATGAACTTCAGGTGATTGACCTGGAATGGATGCAAATCCCCTTCTCTTATCCAAGATTCGTTTTGCACCAAAATCTAAGATAACCAATTGAAGATCTGCTCTCTTGCATGCATGCCAGGCGTGGGTCAATCGTGGCCCATGGTTGTTCCGGTCACTCAGGCTTACCAGACATACTGGCACCCGTAGTATGGATTGGGACCAGACAGTCCCAATCCTCTTCCTGGGCACTAGCACATGTGACATGCAGGAATAGCCATGTCTCTTGACCTGGGGGAAGGCAAAGAAACAAAATGGCCATAGGACAGAACAAAAGACAGACATTTTTCGGCACTGGCCACAGTCTTGGGCCAAACGCGATAAACGCAGTATGGTCCATAAAAACAAAGTAAAAATACTGCTGCAACCAGTTCGTCCAAGGCACACTTGTACAAATACCAAAATCCTTAAGGGTGGCTAGGATCATAAAACAAAAGGACCTATTTGCGCGGTAGTGTAAGGTACCTGGCACATAGATAGAAAGTTACCAAGAAATGGCAACCTAGTCAAAGAATAAGGGAAACATAGATTCCCAGTACTGACAGCCCGAAGGACGTGTCAGTTTCTCCAAAACAAATGAGCAAAAGCCCAGAGGAGTGCAGCTGAAGGCTGTGCTCCACTGGAAAAAATCAGGTTAGATAAGCCAAACAAAAGCAAAAGGTTTGGGGGGGGTTCACAAATGGAGGGAAAATTACACCTAATGGAAATCTTTCCTAACACTCACCCACACCCAAACTCTCCCCAACACCTCTCCTCACCACACCCATTGCAAGTAACCACATCTAATCACCTTACCCACCCAACCTTTCACCCCGATCTAATCTCACCCACACCACCCAACCTCACTCCCCCGCCACCCTGACCCCACTCATTCCACCACCTCACCGCAAGCCTCCACTCAACCTCAACCCAACTGCCCAATACACCCCAATACACCCTCACCCCAACAACTGACAATACCTACCCCACCAAACCTCACCCACCACATCATCTCAACCACTCAAACTCACTCTACCATATATAAACTCCATCCCATCCAAACATCACCCCATCACATAGCACCACAAGAAACATCCACTCTGATGTGACTCTTATATCCTCATCACCAGAGCCCACCCTCCACCCCCAGGGGAGTGTCTACGACCTCCCCAGCAGGGGAACTGGTTCAAATAGAGATAGGGAAGAGCATATACCTTTCACTGTGCATCAGTAAAGAGAGAAGGCAACAGCCCCCGCAGTTGTCGGCTACTCACTTTCATCTCCCCAGGAGAAGCTTACTAATGTCACATTATTTTCTATTAATAGTCAACTGCTCATACCTTCCAGTAACCCTCCATAGGTGTATCAAAATACATGTACCATATAAAACACCTCAATACACAATACATTTAATTAGATTCCCCACTCTTAAAGTTCATGTTAAAAGGCTTCTTGACAAAACACTCAGTAATGAACACTCAATTAATGCTTCATATGCTCTCATGTATGAAGTAAATATTTTAATAATAAGAAATAAGTAATAAAGACACATTACTACCATAATGGTCACTATGCACAGCACACTTAAAAAGCAAAAAAATAATGAATGTATAAGCAACAATAATTTTAATTGCCTCTACTTATTCTCAAGGCTTAAAACTGATCAACCTTCTCCAAGATAGCATAGGGACCCTAAAAAACAACCCCCCGCCTCACCAGGTCTTGCTAAGCAACCTCACGAAATCTTGCTACGCAATCCTCATAGATGTACCTAAAGACACTTTCAGTATCTCATCACCTTTCTCAATGAGTTATTAATGAAGTGTATAAAATCGCCCATTCTCACTATCTGTAATAGGCCAGTGGATGAGAGCCGGAAAAGATTGGAGCCTGAAGTGAAGAAACATGCCTAAAAAGGCCAGCAAATATAAAAAACCACCAATAAAAATCATCATTATCTTTTTTCATCAAAAATCATAAAAATGGAGGTAAATTGCTCCAAAGAGAGTTAATGTCAATTGGGATTGCTCATGGTGTCAACATTCAGCCATTTAGAATTGAGGTTGTGAGCTGTCTTGCCTTGAATGGGTAAGTAAGTAATATTCCCCATACAACTCAATCAAAATCAAAGGTTCTGCTCAAAAGACACTAGACAGAGTCCTCTGAGGATTCAAAATGCCTCAGAAAAGCCAGAGATTCTATTTAATGGCTTTAAAATCCAGACAAGGAAAAAGAGGGACTTGCAAACCCCCCCAACCCCCGCCCCACCGCTCCAGTGCTGATCACTCTTCAGCCTTCTGTCTGCCTCTTGCCTTCTGGCCAGCTCCTAGTCTGTGCACAGCAGAATCTCCCTTTGCGGGACTCAAATACAGCCTTTTTATATTCTCTGGGATCTTACTGTTACTGTTAACGCCTACTATCTTACTGTTACTGTTAACGCCTACTATTAGCATATCTATCTGCCAACAGCTGACATTGGTCAGCAGCTTGAAGTTGGGAAGCAGCTCGAATTTGGCTGAACAAGCTCATTATCAGTGCTCATCATCTTTCCTGCCAGAAGCCAAAAGATTGATTGCACTAAGAACAAGGCTAAAGTACCTTTCGCCCACTTTAAAAAGCTGCCCAACAGCAAAAAGGCTACACAGAAAGTTATGTAGTCTTTTCATAATTTTGTAGTTCTTTGATATTGCTATCTCAGATTTTGTTTGCTATTTATCGGAACACTTGGTGCTCATCCCAAAATGCCTGGAAACCAGTCATAGGGATTGGTTACACTAAGTGCAGCACAATGTTCTTATACTAAGGCCACATGGTGCCTGTAATGCTTACTTTATCTCTGCAGGAGCGTAGGTTTGCCCTGGTTCTATGGGTACTGCTAATACCGTGCTGGAATGGTAAAATGCCCTGAAGTAAAAGAGAAAAGGAGAAGGAATGAATCTCCTGTGGGTCAGATCCTCTTACCGCTACCCACTCTGCTATCCTTTTTCCCTGTGCTCAGATTCACCCCCTTCTCACCTTTGGGTTTTAGTGAGGAAGCTCTCCATCCTGCGGTCTAGCAGGGATGCAAGTAGTTGGTGAGGTGACTGCAATTCTTGGCACTGTAGAATTGAACTTCCTTGCTGTGGAATATGGAGAGGCCTCGACTTGGTAAGTATTTTGCAATTTGTTTTTTGATGTGATTCTGTGTCTTGTGCCTTGCTTCAGTCAAGAGTTGAGTCTCTGTGCTGAGTTGACTCTATAGTGTTTAATGCTCTGCTTTTCCATTCTCTCCCTCTTACAGGATGAAGAAACCCCACACGGAGATGATACGGGCGTTTCAGTACACCCGCAACGTCTTGGTCATAGAGGTAAGTCTGAGCATGTAATTAGAAAGCGCGCAGTGTAGCCAAATACCTAACGTGGCCTTTGGTTCTTTCGTTTTCTGATTGCTGAGTGTTTGAAAACTCTTGGAAACACAAGAGGTTCGTAAAAGGCCACGGTATGTATGCGCGCATTGCCTTTCATAAATGCGCAGTCTCTGATTTTGTAATTCTTAGAAGTCTGTACTTTGTTTTTCAGGTTGTCTGTGTATCGGAGTTCTGAACCTCTGCAGCTGCTGGAATTGGGCACCGAAGCAATGCGGCTGGTCAGAGGTGCAGAAATCAGAAGGAGCTCCACTGCAAGGAACTGCTGCGGAAATCAGGTCAGGTACGTTTGTTCTGTTGTCTGTGGTTTTCTCTGGTAATTTTGTAAGTCTTTTACCATGAATTCTCTCTTTACTTTTCAGGTGCATGAAACAGAGCGCCGGTAAGCATTGTGCCGCTGTCAGCGGGAACAATGCAAAGCACGTGCGTAGGCGCAAGCGGGGCTTAAATAGTCCACCACGCCCAACTATTGGTTTTCACATGTAAATCAGCCTGCGCCACACAATGTCGCCATCTTAGGGGAACACCAAACCCCCTGTAACTCCTATGAGTCCCACTAAGGTTCTTGTGCAGATAAGCATGAGGAATGCCTGGCATGCCAGGCCAGTACCCATCTAACCCCCACATGGTTACTCAAAGTAAACCTGCTACCCTGTGGTAATAGTCCCAAACCATGGGCCTTTGTGGTGATCAGGACAGTGCCCGTCTCAGACTCTCGAATAAAAACACTATTTTCTGTTCAATGTACATTTATGAACACTTTCGCTTTGCCTCACCTGAATTTAATTAGCGTTTCTCGCACTTTATAAATATGAATTTGCAAATGCGTCAAGGCTTGGCCCATGGCTCAAATATGCCACTTTAAGCATAGTTAGACATGAAATGACATGTCAAACCCACCTGGCTTTTCCTCAGCACCCCACCCTCTCACCCACCAGAGCTCACCTGATTGCCTTCTGTACACTTTGCAAACCCTGCCAACCAATCCACGGACCCAAGCTCATCCAAGCATCTATTATGTAAACCCATTGCCCCCAAAGATTACCACAGCACCCAAGGGCATCCACCCATACCAGGATTCAGCTCAACCTTGCACCCGCCCTATCTCTTACCAGGACCATAGCTCAATCCAGCACTTTACACCTACCCACCCACCCTAGCACACCACAGTAATGCCCACTCCAGCACTTCAGGCTCACCCTCTCTTACTAGCACATCATACAAATGCAAACCCTAAAACACATAGTTCACAGCAGCACATCCAACACACACAAGCATATTTCACCCACTCATCATAACACACACAAGCACCAAAAAATACCCAGACCCAAAGCTCGCCCCAGTACCCCTTCCACCCACCCAACCACGTTCACCACAGCACCAAGCTCACACCAGCACCCCACTTCCACACATCGTTGCTTGCCCAGCACTTCAACAAACCATCCTAACTCACACTAACACATCTTACCCACCCTACCTAAATCAACATAGAATCCATGCTCACCTCATAACCCTAAACACCCACCCAAACCAATTCACCTCTTAAAACTCAACCCACCCTAGCTCACACCACCACTCACACCACCCATCCAGTCACACACCAGCAGCAGTACACCCATCCACCCAAGATCACCCCAGCACCCTGCACACCATAGCTCCTCCGAACATCCCTGTGCCCTAGCACAACCCAGCAATGAACCCACCCACTGTAAGTAATCTAAGCACTGTATGCTCATGAAACTGCCACAAAGCTTACCCCAGTGACCAATAGCACCTGTCCACCCTAGGTCAAAAAGCACCCACCCCAACCCTGCATGCATTCTTGCTCACCCCAGCACCAATGTTCACCCTAGCACCGTCCACTTATCCACCCACTTTAGATGACCTCAGATAAGCTCACCCCAGCACCACAAGCTTGTCGAAACATCCCCAGCTCATCACATCAACCAAACAACCCTAGTTCACCCCAGCACACTTAGCTCACACCAACACACAGCACCCACACTGGGACACATCGTCCATCTTAATGAACTCAGGCACCCCGGCCCGCCCATCTTAGCTCAGCCCAAAAGTCCCCACTCACACACTCACTTAGCAACGCCAGCACCTAGCTCACCCCAGCATCCCCACCACACACACACACACACACCCATCATAGTTCACCCAAACACCCCACCAATCCACCTAAGCTGGCACCCCATAATCCACACCCTAAGTAACACCGAAACTGCCATCACCCACCTTAGTTCACCCCAGCATCCCGAAGACCCACCCAACCTAACTTGCTCTAGAAGTCCTCAGCTCACCCCAGCCATCCCACCCATCCCCTCTAGTACACCCCTGCACTTTCCACCTACCCTAGCCCACCTTAGTTTCCGCCACACTCTAGCTCATCCCTGCACCTTAGCACACTACAGCACCCACAAGAACCCTAGCTATCCCAGAACCTCAAACTCAATACACCCATTCTTTCTCAGCACAGCATCCCCACCCACCATAGCTCACCTCCACACAATTCATACTCTAGTTAACCCCAGCACCCCCTCTCTCTGCAGTATGCCCAACAATGGTAGCTCACCCCCAATCCACCTTAGCCTACCACAGCACAACTCCACCCACCCCAGCCTACCCATGACCCCAAGAATACCCCACCAATGCACCCAGTATATCTCACTGCAATAATCCCCAACCCATGCACCATAGATATAACAAACATACTCATCCAACCTAGCGCAGCCCAGCATCTACCCACCCTAGTTCACCACAGAAGTTCACCCACCCTAGTTCACCTTAGCTACCCCTTCCCCTAGATCAACTGAGCAACGAAACCTCCCACCCAAGTGGACCCAAGAGCCCCAGGTTCATCTCATTGCACCAACATTCGTCTGGCTTACCTCTAACTGTGCCCAATCTAACCCTGCACCCACTCTAGTACACTACAGCACCAATGCTCACCCTAGCACACTGGACCTGCTTACCCATCTTTGCTCACCTCTGTAAAGCTCACCCAGTACCCCAACCTCGCCCAAACCTCCCTCACTCACATCACCCCATACAAGCTCACCCCATTCACTGTATCCAGCCCCAGAACTCTAACAAGACACCCTAGAGCATACTTACACCACCGCTCCACTCACTCGAGATCACGGCAGTAGCCCAATCCATGTTTCCACCAGCACCCCCACTCACCTTAGCTCTTCAATACCCAATACAACCCTGCACCCATCTACCACACTATAGCATCAACACCTTGCATCTACTTATCCAGCCTAGCTGACCTCAGTAAAGATCACCCATGTAACGCTCACCTGGTATCCACGGGGACGTCACTCAGCCTGTTCTGACCTCTTACGACCTCAAACCCTTCCCTGGAGTCTACTCGACTGGAGACTGGGCCTGAAACACAGGATTGGTAGAGTTTAACTCCCTATTGTCTCTGTGTGCTTGAACCCCTTCTTCCCCGGGGTCCAACCCTTCCCTTTGATCCACAGATCACCTTGTTTTCTTGGAAAGTGTGCTCTCCGTCCTGCTTTCAGCGCAGGGGTGCGTTGATTGATGCAGACTTGTTGCTGCCTAGTTACTTAACTGGCAAGAGTCTGACAGGTAAGTATAATGAGTCTTTTGAACAGTTCTCTAACTTCGTTCCTTTTCTTCCTTAGATGATGGCCGGCGTCCAGGGATGGCGACGTGCTGCTGAGATGAGTAGCGCTGAAGGTGAGTGAGAGCGCGATGCGCGTTGCAACTCTTTCGTATTTGTATTGAACTGAGTTCTTTTTCTGTGTCTTTTAGGTGCCGTGACGTTTTCTGCGTGGATGCCGGTTATGAAGAAGAAATGCGGTGAGTAAGCATGGTATGCGGCGCCTCTAGATGTTTCCATGCTAATCTGGAGTGTCTTTTCCCTCTTGCAGATGGATGAGAAGTTCCGGAGACAGAGTTCCCCCAGAGCGGCTGGGATTCAGGTAAGCGTTTGAAGCTCGCACAGTCTTTAAAAATAAGCAAAGATTTGCTGAATGCTTACTAATGCCTTTTTCTGTGCTTTTCCCTTTTCCTTAGGAAGCGACATGCCGGGATGGGAATGACACTGCCGAAGATGCCTGCAGAACACAATAAGCGATGAATGATGGGCAGAAGCGCTACAAGGTAAGGCTGTTCCTAATGGTGTTCTTGTTCTTGCAGGAGCTGAGCGCAGAAGAAAGATGCAGGCGTACTGGAGTCCGATCCGAACACGGTGAGTGTCACACTGCTAGTGCAGAAAAACACAAAGCATGTTTCTCAGCCTGGGCATGGCTTAAATAGTCTCTGGGTATCCCAGATGTCTCTGGGCTGAACCACCCCCAAAAGACTAGACTGCGCATGCAGTTCTGGGAACCGAAATATGTGGGGGCATCCATCTTGTCCCCATTCATGCACTACAAGTCCAATCCCCAATGTTATCCTATAGGAGTGAGTGAGTTTGGTGCCACAAGTGCCAAGTCTGACTCCAAGTGGGTCTTTGGAGGGATGGAGAGGCAGTTGAGGGCCATGTAGGTGATTGTGGCCTGGGTCCAGCCTGACATCTTGGAGGGCTGGGGACATGAGGGGCAGGAATCATGACAACTCAGCACTGCAAGGTCACCCCAACCTCCCTCGTTCACCACGCCACACACTAGCTCTCCCTACCCACCACTGCACATTTACCAACTAACCATATCTCACCACAGCACTTTACCAATCCATCCTAGCTCAGAATTACAACACTTATCCACCAACCCTAGGTAATGTTAGTATCCCCAACATAGATCTCTCTAGCACCCCAAGCACTCTATCTCACTGTAGGAAGCAGCTCGCACACACCCATCCTAGCTCACAATATGGTACCATACAAAACCACTCACTAGGTAACCCAAAACCCTAACTCACCTCAGCACCTTGTTTTAGCACATCATTCCACCCATTCTAACTCGTCACAGGGCTCTAGCTCATTCCAGTATCCCCCTACATGATAGCTCATCCCATCATACCCAACCCACCCTAACTAACCCCAACACTCAACCATGAACCACCCATTAGTTCAAGCTCCACCAACAACCCACTGAGACTAGATCACTGCAGCAGTCATTCCCACTACAACACTATCTGCACCCACCCAAGCTCAACCCAGCACCCACCCATGTTCACCCAAGCACCACATCATCCCCAACCCACCATCCCAAGCTTAACCCACCCTCCAACACCCAGCGTTATGTCACCCCACCACCTACACTCACCATATCTCCCTTCAGCTCTTGCCCACAGACTAGCTAAATTCACAACCTTAGCTCACTGCAGAACCACTAGTGTCCCAGCTCACATAGGACCCTTAACAACCACCCACCCTAGGTCAGACAACAAATTCACCCACCCTAGCTCATTGTACCAATCCTTAGCTCATCAAGCTCCTCCACTCCAGTTCAATTTAGCAACTCGCATTATCTCTTGGTCTCCCCAGCTCCTCCACACTCTAGCTCACAATGGCATCCTAACTCAATGCAGCACCCACAAACACCCTACCACATCCCAGCCACCCATCCTAACTCATCCCAGCACTCATCCACCCACTTTAGCTCACATTAGCACATCAGGCTCAATCCAACCCATCCACCCTACCTCACCTGGCACACTAGCTAACCACAGTACCACAACCACCATAGCTCACAAAGGATACTTAAGTCTACCTTTGCTTACCCCAGCACTCACCAACTGACCCACCCCAGCAACCCACCCAACCTACCTCACTTCAGCAGTCACACCTACCTAGCCTAGCTCAACATCAACATCCACACCCACCCATGCTAGATCAGCCCAGTACACACCCAACCCTGCACACCCTGGCACAGTAATTTACCTCAGCATCCCCCACCCATCACCCCACTTTCAACCCAACTCCTCCACCCACCCAGCCTAGCTCACCACAACACCTGAAGGCTCACCCCCGCGCCCCTGCCGCATACCCACCCAATCCCACCCAGGTTTACACTACTTAACCCTAGCAACCGCCAATGTAGCCCACTTCAGCAACACCCAAATTTAATAGCTCAAACCAGCACCCATGTACCCACAATTACTAGCACCCTGTCCGCCAGCAACCCTAACTCACGCCAGCAACAACAATACTCATCAATACTCACCCTAACTCACAAACCCAGGTTACAATAAGATGGCAAGAGCTGGCAAATGGGTTAAGTACCAGAGCATTGAAGGCTTTTGAAGGCAGTGGCTGGCAAGTATGCCAAATGCCTATCAAATGCCTGTACAAGAGCCGAAACACATGACTTTGCTAATACGTGTTTATTAACCCAATTGTATGTTTAGAATAACGCCATGTAAATAAAACATTCTTTCTTTTTACTGACATTATTTTCAGGAATCGCTAATTTGACTTCCTCATAGTAGACCTGTGTTCGTTTCCATACGCACCTTTGTGTGTTGGTCTTGTAGTTTTGCTTGCCCATTACAAGCATGGGTCCACAAATCCCAGCATGCAAAGTGCTACTTAAAGCCCAGGCCGTGAGTCATAAGAAACGTATGAAATGTGATTCCAATTTTAGGACATTCTTTTCTAGTTGTCTAAATTTTTTTTGGCAAATACAGAACGTGTTTGGATTCTACAGATCGTGGGTGTAAATTAATTTTGGAATCAGCTGTTATCGAAAGCTGCAACACATATAATCCATTACATGTACATCTCACAAATGAAATACATTTGTCTTCATTAGATCCAAAACACGTTCTCCAAGCAACAATCAAGCGCTCAGTATTATTATCTGGCTGCGGTGCATCGCCGCATGACACCTAATCAATCACAAAGGTATTAAAATCTCCCAGCAATTGAACCTACTCTTTCTATGCCACGTGAACTCTGAATGCAGTTTCCAATAATGCCACGAATTTCCAATGACAGACTTATTATTGGCAAAGTGTATTACATGGAGAGTCCAAGACCGCATGGGCCATCTTCTGACCCTTGATCCTGCAGAACCGCATGACCTATCCTCTCACCCTCACACTCCCTACGCACATACCGCCACAACAAATAATGTACCTGCTAAACTCTGCACTCTTGCACACTGCTCAACACGCCTTTGCTATTTATTCTCATTTTATAACCTCTGTGGCCATGTCTGTCTCTCATCTCCATCCCTGGTTGAAATTGACCAGTTATGAACGGTTTCTACTGGTTTACCCTTTTTGGACATCTACTGAACTTGGCAACAGAGAGAATTCCAGTTGCCCCATATTTGCTTTTATCCGTGTGTATTTGTGTCTATTGGTTCCAGGGTTGCAGTTTATATTTTTATTTAACTAGTATAATTATGTTGTTTTCTCGGAATGATTATTAAATTCATTGTCCATGAATCTAGATGTCCCTCACGTTCCTTCTCTTCTCACATTTCCAACACAGCTCTGGTCTGTCGTTTCCATCTCTATAATCTCCGTCACGCTCACCCTTTTCTTCCCTTCTCTGCTACTAAACTGCTCAGTGTTTCACTTATTGTCTGCCCCGTTAACCGGTCTTCCTAGCTCTCATCTCACACCCCTCTGTTCTATTCATAATGCTGCAATTTGTCTTCTCTTCCTCCTTCCTGCGCTATCGTCTATCACCTCTTCTCTTCAGTCTATTTCTTTTCTTGCCTTTGACGCTCATCTCCTATTTCACTTCCTCAGCATCATCTTTAAGTGCTTCCATGGTCTTTCTCCTCCTTATGTTTCCTTTCTTATTTCGCTGTATGCTCTTTCCCACACCTAGCGGTGCTCCCACTCCTCCCTGACCCTCTTCCCGATTCTGTTCCTTTTCACTTCTGGCACCTAAACTTTGGAACTCGCTCACTCTAGCCATTCACTCTGCTGCCTTGAAGCATCTCTTTGCATGTGTCTTTAACGCCCATCTTCTTCTGACTCATTTTCTACTCTTCTCTTCTTGTTTCTCATATCATATTTATATTACATTTAGATTGTACCGCTAGAATCAATTGTACACTGCTTTGCCGAACGCGCTGCATAAGCTTAAATAAATACAAATACAAGCTACAAATACACCCATACGCCTCAGCTGGACCCAGCAAAGGCCTTATGTAGACTATCAATGGGAATGTCCACCTGGTATCCTTAATGTAAGCCGCAGTGAGCAGTCCTTTCTATTTCCAGATGGTCCCAGGGAAGAAAGCATGCCAATTATTGGAAGGCATGGCCTGTAAAGGGATTCCGAGAGCAACCGAAAGGTGTGATCTCATGTCAAGGTGTTTCTGTCTGATTAAATGCAAGAATACAATAAAGTCGGATCTGCTTTGTAAAGCTAATTATCAGTGCTTATTGGCAGCAAATTGTGTGAGAAGTTTCTTTAGGGCTGTCCACCTTTAGGGTGTTCTCGGGGGACTAAAGGGAGCACACTTTGCTTCCTTTCCCATCTCAGAACAGGCATGCATCTGTAAGTGGTTTCAACCAAGCATTCCAACTAAGTCAATGCCTAGCGTGAGATGCCCAGCTGGAACCCTTAATTATATTTTTTTTATGTCTAAAGTTCATTTTATTTCTGAATGATGTACCCTTATATCACGCCCCTCTCTATGAATCCCCCGGTCTCACTGAACCAAGAAGAAGGTTGTTTTGCAAAGTTAAAAGATTTATTTGATGAATTGAACAATATATATATATATATCACACTTTTATGAATTTGAACAATATCTATGTATCACACTATTACTATTTATACAATGAACAGCGTTGGGTGATATTACAGTCAACAATCTCTTTAATCAATAGAAGTAGGGATGAAAAGAATAATGCAGCATAGAATAAAACTGGGTGTGGGTTCAATGAAATGCAATGATATGAGATTAATGCAGCACAGAAATAAAACTTGATATGAATTCAATCAAATGCAATGTAATCACTCTTTCCCCCTGATACTATTCAATCCCCCTAATATGCAATATAGAGATGGAAGGAGAGAAAGCAGGTTTCAGGGATAAACACCCTACAAATGCAGTTTCAGTCCCAATTCCCCCAGCAAGCTTAGAGAGAAACAGGAATGATTTTAAAACAAATCAATTGCTTTTAAATGTGGCTTGTAATGAATGGGAAAAATGCTAAAAATTACTTTAATTCGCTAAATTGGATTTAGAACCAGTGGGAGCTGCTTTGGATAGCTTCAGGTAGACACTAGCAATGATGGTTGAATGACTGGCAGATAGGAATTTGAATTCAGAGGTTAAATGCAAGAAATAGCTATTTTCCATGTGGTGAAATTGAGCCCAATGCAGAATCGAGGCAAACTTTTCTGTGCACGTTAAGCATGATTGCAGCAAAACTATAGGGAGTTCGAATGCGGTTCTGGATTTGTCTGAAAGCTGATGATATTAGCTTCAAAATGACACTTAAATTCCGTTTCTAGCATGTACGATTCAAAGGTTATGAAGGTTTTAGTAAAGGTCGATTTTCTCAAAAAGGGTCAAGATTTCAAATGAAAGATGTGCTTTTGAAGATTACAAACAAGGATTGGCTTTACACTAAGGGGCTATGAAGATGTGAGATACCAACGGTACAGCCACCAGTCCAGAGGCGCCTCTGTCTGGTCTTTGCCCGCCGTGACACTTGCCTTCTTCAGCAAATATATTAGCGCAAAGATGATTTATCACTGCAATTATCACAGGATTATATGGATGAGGGAAAGATTCAGGACAGACAAAAGATATTCTACAATGCAGTTCTGGATATGATAGAATGGGTTGGATTGGATTACTTAAGGGTAAGAGATTGGCTATGGACAGTTCTATGCTAAATGCTCACAACTATGGTTTTGGAATAGGCCCGTCAGGATCTGGTCAAGGGTTTTGGATTGGAATCTGCTCGCCACCGGACAGGATTCAGGGCCCCTAGTTCTACTCTCAGCACAGCACTCTGTCTCTGCACGGCCTCTTGGACTGGATCTGATGAGTTGATTCTAGGTTACAGCTCTGCTCTACTGGTTTGGATCTCTGCGTTCTAGCAAGGGTTCTTGGCAAGAACCAGAAACAGCACAGCCCGTCTGTCCAATTTGTGATGTGCGCCTTGGAAGTCTGGGGGTAAAATCAGGTTGTAAGATTTTAAAGGCCAGCTGAGAAGGGTTCAGCTTTGGAATGGGCCTTCTGCTTTCAGAGTTCTGGAGTCTTGATCTGGTTCTTCCTGCAAAGCGCTTCGCCAGTAAATCAGTTGATGGGTGAATGTGTGTGTCTCTAGGCCCTCAACAGTCCCTATTTATGTATTTCTCAAGCGGGTGGATAGGCTGATTATACTATGCCCACCCTCTAGGAAACTGATTGGTCAAAGTATTCCCTCTCCCTGATTTGAGAAGGAAACAGTGTGTCATGATGTGTCATGGTGATGCTGTGTTTATGGTCCAGGGAAAAAACCTCCCCTTTGTTGCTACACAGAAAATCTATTTTTCATATAAAACATATTTCCAATATCACCAACTTGCTAATAATACATATTTACATCCCAAATTAAATAAGGAACGTATCAATCAAAGTCCCATCCTTTTAAGAGTTTCAGTTCACAAATGACAGTTTTTCGCGCTTTTGGTTGGTTACCCAGTGTCAGCTCTGTACACATTTTTCCGCATACATGCACATAACATCTGGGCATACTCCTGTGAAGTTTCATATTTTTAGCATTATCACAACTGCTACAAAGTCAACATTTTGATAGTTCTGTCTCTGAATATCGCACAAATTCCAGAGTGGTTTTAAAACGTGACCAACATTTTCATTTTAACAATCTATAAATTCCAGATTGTTACAAGTTTGACACAGTTTTCTATGAGCCTTTTTCTCAAAACTATATTTTCTCCAGTCTCAGATACACATTTTCAGTCTAGCCCCGCCCCCAAGGTTTTGGCTGGGCCAGAGCAAACCCAGGCTTCTTCCTGCCAGCGGTTGTTTTCAGGCGGCACCCAAATTAGCATTTCCTTTCAGTCAAGTGAGTCTTTTGTCTCCTGTCAGAGCAACAGGTCAAAGTCTCCTCCCACTTCCTTTCACACCTCCCTGCCAGTTCCTCAGCAGAGAGCAGGGGGGAGGATTACTTTGTTCGGGAAAAAGTGTGGAATGTCTTTGAAGCTCAGTGTGGCTGGCTTTAACTTACTTTTAAAACAATGTTTAAAATAGTCTTTTTCTAAAATACAATTTACATTTTTACAAATATAACCACAAATCTCTTAATTCTAGCCTTTTTCAAACATAGAGATTGAACTGTCACCCTATATTGCTTTTGATGGGAAGTCTCTTCTTTTCCATACTTTAAATGACAGTATAAGTAAATGCCAGCTTCTGACACAGGCGAGCGGTGGTACTGCGCCCATTTCTGACATATTTTTCCCATGCAAGCATCTTTGAATGTGGATTTTCTTCTGATAAAATATACTTCTGCTGACATTGCGCTTAGGCGAATTCTTTAAATAAAGAGATGTTTAACACCGAACAAGGATGATGGATCTTTTGTGATGTTTGGGAACCATCATTTTGACTTTCCACAGCCAAGGAAAAACAGATTTTTAAAGCAGTTCTTAATTTCCCTTGCAATGCAGCACTGCTTTTTCAAGTAGTTTCATTTTACTCTGTGGGCAGCCAAATGATAGGTTTTGGCAGTGGTCTCCTGTGCTACCAATGACATAGGCAAAATGGATTGGTGGCCTATTTTTCAGGTTTCCCTGCGCAATTCTCAGTGATTTCTAGCGCATATAAGGCTTTTCAGTGGCCATTCTGTTGTTTCTGAGGCAAGCAGCGCACAGTGAGGTTGCAGGGCATAGACTAGTGGGTTAGAACATCCCACACAAGTGAGTCATTCTTGCACTCTCATGGACTCAGCAGTGCAGTTCAGAAAGGTTAGATTATGTCAAATTCTCCAGAATTTGTCTTCAGCTGAAGCACAGGCGTAGATCCACCAACGAATTTAAATTATATCTTCCCTTTCCCAGCCTCTATCCTTTGCCGGTACCCATTGTATCCCCTCCTTCCATGTCCTTTCACGTGTACCTCTAAAAGTCCATATTTCTGATTGTATCCATGTTATTGAACCCCATCTCTGTAGCCTCTAGTTGCAGAGTGTTTCACTTCTGGGGGTGCACTATATGAAAACCAGCACATACATACATGCATGCATACAGAATTGTCCTGAAACCCTCTCACAATGGCTGTGCCTCTGCCGAACCAATAAAGGCCTTGCTCTAAGGTGCAATAGATGTCTTTTCACCACATCCTATAAAGCAAGGTGGCGAGCAGGACCTTGACTCTCAACCAGGTGCTTGCCACCAGTGCTAGTGGATTTGTTGAAAATAGACAACAAAATGTGGTTGTTTCATTTGATATTAATGCTGGCCTCTCTAATAAAAAATAACTAACTTTATTTTGATATTGTACTCCTAATTCCAGTATGACAATTCTGTAGCACTTTAAATAGTAACTGTTACTGTCGAAATGAGTGGCCCTCCATTTATCCATCTAGGAAGAGCGATAGGCTGAGCAGACCAGGCCTGGATTGGAACATGTGACCTGCAGGTTAGGCGCTAGTATCTGCAGCAGGCACTTAATTGGCAGGTCTAGAAAGAAAATGCCACGGTGGCACACAAATCCTTTTTTGCTCTTTCTAGAAGTAAATAGACACTATATTGAATGAAAAAAGCATCATCCTTGAAATCAAAGAAACTCAAAAATGGTGATTTGAGGAGCTGGGTTTTGCATAATGGCCATTTGTATGATGTGGTAGACTCCGATATGTACACCCTACTGACTCAAATCTCCATAGATTTCTGATCTCCTTTGCATCAGCAAATGTGGAACCAGATTTAAGAATTAAAACATATTTAAAGGCAATTGTGTCACCTTCTAGTCCAGATGTGTAACTGCTGGCTGCTTTTGTGCCCACCCCCTCATCTTTCTTTCCCGGATTGACAGTGAGAAGTTACAAATAGCTTCTGATGGTACCAATATTTGTGAGTTATAAAGCCATTAGGACAACCTACAAAATAAGGGGACTAATTAATGGATCTGCTGGCTACAGAGTTTGGCAGTTGTAACGTCGGCCAACACAGAGTGCACCCTTTTCGCACACGAGAACTGTTGCTTCATCAAGTGATGGCTGCTCAGTTCATCTTTTTCCTGTCTTCCGACGGCACCTCTCCACAATGTGGCACTAGACGGAATCTGCACTGCCCATAGGCAGGGTGTTGCCTGAGCTGGCTGCCTGGTGAAGTGTGGACATGTGTTCAAATGTGCCGTGCACTTCTTCGGTGCGCAAGCGTCGCTCTGCCTAACTCGCCTTCCCCAGCCGTTCACACCTGGTAGCAACTGGGCCCCAGTGTAAGGTGCAATGTTATGTACTCTGTAGGAAGTTAATTTCTCCACCAAAACAACCACAAAACCCACATTTTAATTAAGTGCCAAGGACGAGTATGCTTGTCCTTTTTGCATAGACTTGCATACTAGCCTGGCACTTAACCAATGTTAAGTGCTGTAACTGTTGTTGGTACTGTTGGTAAAGTGTTGGTACTGTAACCAAGGCAAAACATTAAAAAGGCAGTCCAAACCATAGCGTACATTTCTGTAAAGATACCACAATAAAGAGACACCATTGTCATTATTATTATTTTACCCAAAAGCCAAAACCGACATTGCTTGGCATGCGGTTCCAAGCATGTGCTTATTGGATGCCTGGAGGGATTATTTTAAAACCTGGGCGTTTCAATGCAGGGAGAGATTCAGTAGATATTAAGTCAGTGCACAGAACCCCTTTAGCCAAGCAGGGCTGTGAACTGTGACTAGTATTTGTAATCTGTTGTTTTTTAATTGAATTTCGTATTTAAGTTGCTTGAAGACATCAAAACAAAAGCACCAAAATAGCTGGGAGTTGAATTTTGCTTGGCAGTGTTCCTGCTACTGGAAGACAATGCGTTCACCACTTCACCATCAACAGCGTGAAGACAAAGCAGGGAGAAGCGTAGAAGAGTATCGCCCCCCTTTCATGCATCAGAATGCACTCTGCCGCAAAGTGACAATGACACCACGAAAGGCTCATTGCCTGTGCTCGCTACGGCAGCACATATACTAAAATTGGAACGATACAGAGAAGATTAGCATGGCCCCTGCGCAAGGGTGACACGCAAATTCGTGAAGCGTTCAATGAAAACAAAAAAAGAAAGAAAGGCCCATTGCCGCACTCATTGCGTCTATTTCTGTTTCCGTTTACGCTGTTACAAAAACCACAACAACAACCGAAAAACAATGGCAAACCTATTTTTCGCTTATGTATGTGCTGCGACTCTCACAATGTTTTGGACTACAACTGCAGTGACATTTCACCATTTAAAACGATGGCTACGAATTGATGAGAGTTGTAGTACAAAACACCTGTAAAGCTTGCTGCATGCAACATTTTGCGCTTTACGCTGAATCTCTTTATGAATGGACAGTACACGTCTGAATCCTGGACTATGCGTCCATGATGTCGGTGGGAGCTGTGTCAGCCACAGGCTTTGAGAAACCTGCAGACTGCAGGCAGGACTCGGCAGCAAAGCTTGCTCTGGTCTGTGTGTGTGTCCCTTCCCCCTGACTGGCTGTTGGATGGAAGTGCCATATATGGTGTTGTTGTGAAGGCCCAGTCAGACTAGCTGGAGCCTTCCCGGTGATGTATGTTGTGGGTACCTCCTGTGGGTGGGACCTGGGTGAATAGAGAGTGTGACGAACATACATTCTGTGTTGTGGGTGTCTAGTATCTGGTGGTTGACACAATGGGCCTCATTACAACTCAGGCCTTAAGGGTTAACGCCACCGTTAACCCTTAACGCCTGATTCTGATTTTAACGCCTGCTTTTAGCAGGCGTTAAAATCCATGGCGCTAACCTGCCATGGTGCTAATTACGCCGCCGTAATTTACGGCGGCGTAATTAGCGCCTTCCCCACTCCCATTATGCCCTATGGGGCAAAAATGGGAATGGGGAAGGGAAAATGGGAAATGGGGATTTACCGCCCCACTCACCTTGGAATGGGGCGGTAAATCCGCCATCCACCATGGTGTAAACGTAGTTTACACCATGGTGGTAAAGTTGGTGCACTTAGCACCAAGGTTGTAATGAGGCCCAATGACTGAGACAACCCTGCCCGAAACCGGTATGAATGCAGCTTGGAGTGTTGAGTGTTGAATGGCTCAGTACTTGTCCCAATACACATAACTTGTTGTGAGTGTCTGGAGAGAAGTGAATGGCCTGAATACCTTGTGTGCCTGATTGGCTGCCTGCCTGCAAGACTGCCCGTAGTCGTGATTGGATGCTTGAGTGTGACCCAGCGGAATGAATGGGAGATCAACAGTATATCTG
Source organism: Ambystoma mexicanum (assembly GCF_040938575.1). Classification (NCBI taxonomy): domain Eukaryota; kingdom Metazoa; phylum Chordata; class Amphibia; order Caudata; family Ambystomatidae; genus Ambystoma; species Ambystoma mexicanum. The sequence continues at coordinate 303,720,232 of NC_090934.1, read as the reverse complement.
GGGACCTCTTACTGCTAGGAATCGTGTTCAGAAGATGAAGTCCACTACGACGAGTAACTGGATTAAATGACGCTTGACCTTGAAGTCCTGCTGGACGAGAAGAATTGCTGTTGCTCGCCTTCACAATCTGAAAGCTGTTGTGCCTCCAAGGACTGACCCAGAGAGGACCTGGTAAGGCGCCCTCTTCCCGAGCTACGAGGGACCATCGTGCACAGCTGATCTTTGCCAACGCTCCCTGGTAGACAGACCTACAACAGGCTGCCGACCCGATACGGGACTGCTGCGGAACGCCAAGGAGAAGCACTCGGACTGTTGTCCGCCACTGTCGACGACCGCCGTCGCCGACCGGAGCCGCCGTGCTCCCGTTTGCCTAAGAACTTCCATTGATCATCGGACGCTCTCGTCTGCATCGTCACCCGCTTGTCTCCTGCTGGAGAAGGCCCGACCGTCGATGCGCCGAGGAGCATCCACCAGTGGGTTTCCCGCCACCTACAGACCGCAGAGACGCCGACGACTCGATGCCCTTGCTGGGCCACAGTTCTTCATCATCTCTTTGCGGTCCAGAACTATTGTCACCGAGGTGCCCCGCACGCCTCTTCCTTGCAGGACGCCAACGCTCTGTCATCAACGAGCACCGCTAGGAACGAAGCTGCCACTTCCCTGCCATAGTTCACCCTGTTCACCATCGGACGTTCGACGACCCGTGACTCCTGCCTTAAAGGGAAGGCACTCAAGAAGGGCCGACGATTCCCCGACACCGAACGCCAAGTTCCCTGACACCTCTCGACGATCTGTGGCTCTCGCCTGAAAGGGAGGCACTCAAGAAGGATCGGTTGGTGCATCGTCAGAGAACTCTACTCCAGCAGGTACATTGGGGGGGTAGAACCTTAATAGGAAGAAGTGAGACTATCGGACAATATATGGACTGGGCTTGTGCTATATATCTTTATTTACAGGTTGCCCAGGTGGGGGGATCTCCACACAGAACTGTGCCTAGTGGTAGGGGTCAGCATTCTGCCTATTGTTTCAACCATCTTACGTTCCTGCCTATCTCTATTGCTGGTTTACTCGTTATTGATCTGTGTGACATTTTAACCGTACAGTTGATGCACTTTAATGAGATTTGATAACATTAGTGGTACCACTCTAGACGTGTATATATTTATCATTATTGACTTCCAAGTACAAAGTGTGTTATTGTGATCGTGTACATACCTTTGAATATTAATTATATAAAGACTGTGTTTTCAGTAATACAGTGTGTGGACATTCCTTTGTGGGGGTTCGGGGACTACACTGTACTTAAGAACCAGCCCGCATCACCTCCTGAGAAGCTAGGCCTTGATTGCTCGTCCATTGTTAGCCTATAGAGAATCTTGGCTGGGGTCCGCTGTGCCTCTCCTCTACCATATAGAGAGCGGAAGTACATACACCCCCTACCGGTCTTTACACTGGTGGCAGCGGTGGAATGCTTATGGTTTTAAGAATCAGTGTATAACCATGCCACTTACAAAATATCCGCACTTTTTTCGATTAAGGTTTGGGTGTGTACAAAATAACTGCATTACAAGCAATGGAGTCTATTGCGAATGGTAAATTGACTCGGATGAGCTTAGAGGCTCTCCAGAGTGCTTGTGAAGCCAGGGAGTTAGAGTTTGTGGATAAGTCTAGGGCTGAGCTGATAGCTGCCCTGGTGGACTACCAGACTGATGGTGAAACTCTTGATGAGGGGGGGAATGCAACCAATGAGGACTCTGCCCCTGGGGTTTCTACTGAATCTGTTTCTGGGAATGCCGCCATTCCTGCTACCTCTGTTCCGAACCCCAGCAATTCCTTGGAGCTTGAGTTATTAAGGATGAAATTGGCCTTTGAATATCGCAAGTTGGAAATAGATGCTGAGCTTAAGAAAGAGGAGCTGGCGCAACAAGTGGAACTCAAGAATAGGGATCTTGAACTCAAAGACAAGGACACTGAATGTCAGAGAATCCAGCTAGAGAAAGCTCGAGTGGAGACTTCAGCGAAACCCAGTGAGAGTGTCAGGTCCCCAGCCACTAAATTTATGAAGGATTTGGTTGGTGTGTTTTCGGAGGGTTCTGATATCCTCCAATGGATTGAAGCGTTTGAAATGGCTTGTGCAATTCATGATGTTGACAAAAGAGATTGGGCTAAGTGTTTGCTAAGCAGAGTGCCTCAAACTGGATATGACTGTATTCTGAAGTTGAGTGTGGAAGAACGGGGTCAGTATGAGTGTATGAAATCTGCTTTGATTGCCAAGTTTGGCAAGACACCTACCCAATACCTTAAAAGGTTCAGGAATTTTAAGAAAAGAGAGAATGTGTCTTGGGTTGACTGGGTGAGTGCTGCGCACAATAATATGATGGGGTGGATTGACGGTTACAAGGTGAAAACTTTTGTTGAATTGTCCCACCTGTTGTTTTTTGAGCATTTTTCTGAAGCCTGTTCACCGGAGCTGCGTCAGTATGTTGCTGACCAGAACATATTGGATCCCTTTAAGCTGGCTAGGTTGGCTGACAAGTGGGTCTCCCACCGGGTGTCCCCTAAGGACTCCAGTGGGAAGGACAAGGATAAAGAAAAGGGGGCCTCTCAGAAAGCTGAGGAGTCCCAAAAGCAGTCACAGTCGAATAAACCTAAACCCTCCTCTCCTAAAACCCAAAAACCTAGCGGGGATAAGTCATCTGTGGGTGGGAATAAGAGTAGTGGTCCACTTGCTGCAAAGCAGGCTCCCGGTGGTTCCAGTACCGTACCCCGCACTCCCGGCACTTGTTGGTACTGTGGGGCTCTGGATCACAAAAGGGGTGACTCCAAGTGTAAAGGTAAGGCACTCGGAGTACAGGCTGTCAGCCTGACCTACCCTTACCCCATGTCTGAGGTGGAGGCCACTGTCTTCCCCTGCTTTACAGGGATCACCTTTGGTGCTCCCGTAGAGATTTCCTTAGTGTCCCTTGGGGCCTGGGACCAGTACGCGGAAGTACTGGCGACTATCCCACAGACCACCCATAGATTTTTGAGAAGTGTCCTCCTGAATGGCCAGCCTTCTACTGGTTTGAGAGACACTGGGGCAAGCATGACAGTGGCTGGACAGGACCCTGCTCAAGCCAGAGGACTATGTAGATGCTCCTCTGAGAACCACCCGGTTAGCTGGTGGGCCTCCCAAATTATCGCCTATAGCCCGAGTCACACTCGTAATTGGAGACAAGACAGCAAAGCTTCCTGTCCTGGTTCAGGACAAAGTCCCTGCTAACATTCTGTTAGGTAACGATCTAGTCGAGTTGGGATTGATCGCGGATGGTCTTCCCATGACTGCTGCTGCGGTCACTAGGTCACAGGTGACACCGGGTCTGGCTGTGAGTCAGGTACCCGAGCCGAAGGCACGGCCTAAGGCACGACGAAGGAAGAGTAAGAAGGTCACCTCTATGGAGGGAGCCCCTTCTCTTCCTGCTGTTCCTACAGCACCCATTGGGATCCATGCTCCGGACGGGCTGGGTCCAGTGGTAAACCCCGTCTCAACTCCTGTGGGAGAAGAGCCAGAAGACTCTCCTGTGGGAGAGGTTCTCAACCCGGTGGATCATCCCGATCTGCAATGCTTGTTAGCTGAAGGGGGACCCTCCCGGGCAGACTTCTGTAAAGGACAGAGAGAGTGTCCCTCTCTCGAGGGTCTGAGGAAACAGGCCCTGTCCCAGGCACAAGGCGAAGTGCCTAGGACTTTCCAGCTTCATTGGGAGGGTGAGCTCCTTGTTAGTGAGCCCACTAAGCCTGAACCTGGTGCCCTCAAGAGGTTGGTGGTACCCCAGGTTTACAGGCCCTTCCTACTGCAGTTGGCGCATGAGGTGCCCTTGGCTGGTCATCTTGGTACCAAGAAGAGTAAGAAGAGGCTCTCTGCCCATTTCTACTGGCCCCGGATGGGAGTAGAAGTGGAGTCCCACTGCAGGACCTGCCCAACTTGTTTGTTGTCTGGCAAGACTGGAGGCAGTGTCATTGCCCCACTGCAGCCATTGCCAGTGGTTGGCACACCATTTGAGAGGGTGGACATCGACATCGTCGGTCCCCTTGACCCTCCCACGTCAGGTGGACATCAGTTCATCCTGGTTTTGGTAGATCATGCCACCAGGTACCCTGAGGCTATACCCCTTCGGACTGTTACTGCCAAGGTGGTTGCCCGGGCCCTCCTGGGCATTTTCACCCGTGTTGGATTCCCCAAGGAGGTTGTCTCTGACCGGGGATCCAACTTCATGTCTAGTTACATGAAAACCATGTGGTAAGAATGCGGGGTAACCTACAAGTTCTCCACTTCTTACCACCCCCAGACCAATGGTCTGGTTGAGAGATTAAATAAAACTCTCAAGGGCATGCTAGGTGCTTTGGAAGAGCCCCTAAGGAGGAAATGGGATCTCCTCCTGCCATGCCTGCTGTTTGCTTACCGAGAGGTACCTCAAGAGGGTGTTGGTTTCAGCCCCTTTGAGTTGCTCTTTCGACATCCATGAGGGGGCGCTTCGCCTTGATCAGAGAAGGCTTGGATGCCACCCCTCCCGGTCCCGCCAAGCAAGTGGGGGACTATGTGTTATGCCCACAGACAGAGGATGACACAGTTGATGGGACAAGCAACGGCGAATCTCAAGGCCAGCCAGGAATTGAACAAATACTGGCATGACCTTAAAGCATCGCAAGTGGAGTGGACTCCGGGACAGGAGGTCCTCGTGATGGAGCCTACCAAGCCTCGGGCATTGGCAGATTATTGGACTGGACCCTTCCGGATAGTCTCCAAGATGGGCGAGGTCAATTATCTGGTTGACATGGGAATCCCAGGGGTAGCCCCTCAGGTATTCCATGTTAATAGGCTCAAGCCGTTCCACAGGCGAGCAGAGGTCTCATGTCTCTTGCTGGCTTCAGAGCAAGAAGAGGATGAGAGTGAGCCCCTTCCTGATTTGATGCATAGCAACCCTCAGGCTGGCTCAGTGGAGGGAGTACAGCTCTCTCCAGATTGGACAACCGAGCAGCAGAGGGCCTGCAGGACTTTGCTCCAGCAGTATGCCTCTCTGTTTTCGCTGACGCCAGGCCTTACACCGTGGTCTAAGCACGAGATTGACACTGGTGACAGCGTGCCTGTCAAGAGCAGGAGCTACCGAATGTCAGATACGGTTAAGAACCACATCCAGGCTGAGGTCGCCAAGATGTTGGATCTGGGTGTTATTGAACCCTCAACCAGTCCCTGGTCCAGTCCAGTGGTCCTTGTCCCCAAGGCAAGTTCCCAGGCCGGTACCAAGGATTGGAGGTTCTGTGTGGACTACCGAGGAGTCAATGCTGTCACCAGAACTGACGCGCACCCATTGCCCAGGGCTGATGAGCTCGTGAACACTATAGGTGCTGCCAAATTTGTGAGCACCTTTGACCTCACCTCAGGCTATTGGCAAATAGCTCTGACGGACCATGCCAAGGAAAAGACGGCGTTCTCAGCACCAGAGGGACTCTACCAGTTTAGGGTCATGCCTTTTGGGTTGAAGAATGCCCCTGCCACCTTCCAGAGATTGGTCAATCATGCTCTCAGTGGGCTGGAAGCCTTTTGTGTGGCTTATTTAGACGACATTGCCGTCTACAGTTCCACTTGGGAAGAGCACTTGACACATCTGGGTAGAGTGTTGCAGGCCTTTGAGAGGGCTAACCTCACTATCAAGGCCACCAAGTGCCAGATAGCTCAGGGGAAAGTCACGTATCTTGGTCATGAGGTAGGAGGGGGTCAAATCCAACCTCTCCCCGGTAAGGTACAGGATGTACAGGACTGGGAGACACCCACTACTCAAACCCAGGTGAGAGCCTTTTTGGGTCACACTGGGTACTATCACAATTTCATGGCGGACTATGGAACCATAGTTGCACCACTGACAGCTCTGACTTCACCCAAGCAGCCTAGGAAGGTCAATTGGACTGAAGACTGTCAGAGGGCCTTTAAAGGCTTGAAAGAAAGTCTGTGTCGGCACCCGTGTTGTGTGCGCCTGACTACAGCCGACCCTTTATCGTCCAGACGGATGCCTGCGACACCGGAATTGGAGCTGTCTTGTCCCAGTTAGATGACAAAGGGAGAGAACATCCTATCATGTTCATCAGTAGACAACTCAAGGTTAGAGAACTTAGGTGGGCTACTGTTGAAAAGGAATGTTTTAGTATAGTTTGGAGCCCTAGGCGTTTTAGGCCCTACCTTACGGGGTCTACCTTCAAGGTCCAAATGGATCATAAGCACCTAAAGTGGCTTATGCAGATGAAGGGTGAGAACCCGAAACTGCTCAGCTGGTCCGTTAGCCTGCAAGGGCTAGACTTCACCATAGAGCACAGACCAGGGAAGAGTCACAATAATGCAGATGGCCTTTTCAGAAGGTATGTTGACCGTCTGGATGAGGGTATCTATCCCGTGGGAGATTAGGCACCCTCCACCTCAGTCTGGGGGGGGGCGACTGTGATGCTGGAAATGCATCGGAGGGACAGGGCCTCTGTATTCTTGTCCTTTACTGCTTTTTATCGTGTGTTCTGTCGTGTTTTCCGCGCAGGAGTTCATGTGGGACTCCTGGCGGTGCAGCTCTCTTTCTTTTGGTTTGGTGAACGGACCCGTGGGATACCCTTATGGCACCCATAGGTGGGGGTACAACCCTGTGCCCCTAGTGTATGTTTTTGGGCACCTGTCGGTGGCCCACAGAGCAGGGTATGGGCTGGTGGCAGCTCCATGCTGAATTTGACAGGTGCGCGGAGTATCCTCCATTTTGGGATACCCCGGCCCTGCCATTGGGATCAGTTGATTCCTGATGGAAAACAAGATGCCCCCGGTAGCCTCTTGCTTTCTATTACCCATTACCTTGTTTTCCCAAAGTCCTGGGAAGCCCTGGCTCTGTCCCTTCCCCCTGACTGGCTGTTGGATGGAAGTGCCATATATGGTGTTGTTGTGAAGGCCCAGTCAGACTAGCTGGAGCCTTCCCGGTGATGTATGTTGTGGGTACCTCCTGTGGGTCGGACCTGGATGAATAGAGAGTTTAACGAATATACATTCTGTGTTGTAGGTGTCTAGTATCTGGTGGATGACACAATGACTGAGACAACCCTGCCCGAAACCGGTATGAATGCAGCTTGGAGTGTTGAATGGCTCGGTACTTGTCCCAGTACACATAACTTGTTGTGAGTGTCTGGAGAGAAGTGAATGGCCTGGATACCTCGTGTGCCTGATTGGCTGCCTGCCTGCATGAATGCCCGTAGTCGTGATTGGATGCTTGAGTGTGACCCAGCGGAATGAATGGGAGATCAACAGTATATCTGGGGACCTCTCACTGCTAGGAATCGTGTTCAGAAGCTGAAGTCCACTACGACGAGTAACTGGATTAACTGACGCTTGACCTTGAAGTCCTGCTGGACGAGAAGAATTGCTGTTGCTCTCCTTCACAATCTGAAAGCTGTTGTGCCTCCAAGGACTGACCCAGAGAGGACCTGGTAAGGCGCCCTCTTACTGAGCTACGAGGGACCATCGCGCACAGCTGATCTTTGCCAACGCGCCCTGGTAGACAGACCTACGACAGGCTGCCGACCCGATACGGGGACTGCTGCAGAACTCCAAGGAGAAGCACTCGGACTGTTGTCCGCCACGGTCGACGACCGCCGTCGCCGACCGGAGCCGCCGTGCTCCCGTTTGCCTACGAACTTCCATTGATCATCGGACGCTCTCGTCTGCATCGTCACCCGCTTGTCTCCCGCTGGAGAAGGCCCGACCGTCGACGTGCCGACGAGCATCCACCGGTGTGTTTCCTGCCACCTAAAGACCGCAGAGACGCCGATGACTCGACGCCCTTGCTGGGCCACAGTTCATCATCATCTCTTTGCGGTCCAGATCTATTGTCACCGAGGTGCCCCACACGCCTCTTCCCTGCAGGACGCCAACGTTCTGTCGTCGACGAACACCGCTATGAACGAAGCTGCCACTTCCCTGCCATAGTTCACCCTGTTCAACGTCGGACGTTCGACGACCCGTGACTCCTGCCTTAAAGGGAGGGCACTCAAGAAGGGCCGTCGATTCCCCGACACCGAACGCCAAGTTCCCTGACACCTCTCGATGATCCGTGGCTCCCGCCTGAAAGGGAGGCACTCAAGAAGGATCGGTCGGTGCATCGTCAGAGAACTCTACTCCAGCAGGTACATTGGGGGGGTAGAACCTTAATAGGAAGAAGTGAGACTATCAGACAATATATGGACTGGGCTTGTGCTATATATCTTTATTTACAGGTTGCCCAGGTGGGGGGATCTCCACACAGAACTGTGCCTAGTGGTAGGGGTCAGCATTCTGCCTATTGTTTCAACCATCTTACGTTCCTGCTTATCTCTATTGCTGGTTTACTCGTTATTGATCTGTTTGACATTTTAACCGTACAGTTGATGCACTTTAATGAGATTTGATAACATTAGTGGTACCACTCTAGACGTGTATATATTTATCATTATTGACTTCCAAGTACAAAGTGCATTATTGTGATCGTGTACATACCTTTGAATATTAATTATATAAAGACTGTGTTTTCAGTAATACAGTGTGTGGACATTCCTTTGTGGGGGTTTGAGGACTACACTGTACTTAAGAACCAGCCCGCATCACCTCCTGAGAAGCTAGGCCTTGATTGCTTGTCCATTGCTACCCTATAGAGAATCTTGGCTGGGGTCCTCTGTGCCTCTCCTCTACCATATAGAGAGCGGAAGTACAGACACCCCCTACCGTTCTTTACAATATGTACCTGTGCTAATGTATCTATGTAAATATTCCTAGTAAAACAGTCTGTACCTTCCTTTGAAAATCTCAGGTGCGCAATATCTAAATTAACATGTAAAGACCCCTGAGTTAAAGCTCCTGTATCATTACTTTTAAACTACTTGCTGAGAAATGCATGTATTCTCCTAAAGTAATGCAGCCCCTCAAACAAGGGTAGTGTAGTCTCTAATTTACAAACACTTAATAGCTATAGTTTTGGCTTCCCCCTCCAACACCAATCCCAGACCATCCATGACCACAAATGCTAGCAGAGAACAGCAGCCAACTATCCATTAGTGACTTAATTGGAAATCATTTTCAAACATTTTGAAATTGTAATGTCTTTACATTACGAAAGGGGAGGGGCGAGTAAATTAGGTTCAGGTGGGAATGCACTAACAAAGCACTCAGAGGCAGAGGTGAGAGAGAATTCAAGTGTAGAGTAGGGTGTATACGTGGCAGTGGGGAAGTAGTGGGGTGGGATGAAAATAGCCTAAAAATGTACACCTCCTCCTAAGATGTACTGTATGTAAGCAATACCACACAAAACAGCCACTGTCCTCAGGTTTGTGATCTCTAGGTGTGTGAAAATACCTTGTAAATGTGAGTAGCTGCACGTTGGAAAGCTATCCTTGCAATGGTGCGAGTAGTCGGACATTTGATTTCAAATCCTGGAAATGGTGCCAACATGTGAACTTTTTCTGGTAATGGCTGGAATGTGATTGTGCTCTAGCACCTTGAAGCGTCTCTTGTGATAGATGGATTTACCATTAAAATATCTCAGATAAAATAATTGGACACAATCAAAGTATATGTCAAAATACTACTTTATTCTTATTTTAATAAAGCAGTGTACACTGACAAACATCGGCTGATTACACAGAGGTCTTTTACCCCAATATGCATCATCTATGATGTCATCCTGCGTGGCAAACTATAAAACCTACTGGTGGGAGGGATTGGTTAGGGGAACATGTCTACATATAGAAAGTATACGGGTTAGTACTTCATTGGCGGTCTCTTATTTGTAAGACAACCCTCAAACTACCTCTAAATACCTATAATACTGATTATTGTGAACACAATGGCAGTGGATTGGTCTTGCAACATTGTATAGCAGTTTGCCCCATAGACCCTCTGATTGGTTGGCATTCCACCCAACCTTGGACTTTCGGCTCGCTAGCAGCACGTAAGGACATTGAAACCCAGCTGCTTAAATAAAATCAGATTACTCCCCACTTTCCCAATTAGGCCCCATCTCTCATCAGTTTGACCATAAGCCAAAATGTCCCATCTGTAGTTTACCTTGCTGTTGCTCTCTGTTCTAGGACATTCGAGGGAGTATAAGCACATCATTTATCTTCAACCACAGTCAAATGAATAGCCCTTGTTTTCGTGTTCTGCATCACGTGTGAAGAGACAACACATTAGTCCATTTCAACCTCCAATTTACTGCTATTTGAGTCAATTCATCTGGGTGTCATTGCTCCCTTGGCCTCTAGAGACTTGCTCACTCCATCGTATATGTGCCTTATTCATTGTGAATTGTCAAATACTTGGCTCTTGCATATGTTTTCTTTTTCATTAATCTAAGAGAACTATGTCTCACGCTCATAACGTTACCCGTCTACCTCCCTTTGTATTCTGCAGTAATTGCTTGAGGTAGCATCCTTGATCCTAGGCCAACATAGACTCCTTTTCGTTTGCACACAAAACCATTTTCCAACATCTCCTGACTCTTCAGCCCTGATCTGTTTCTGAGGTAGTTAGAATGGATCTTCACACGAGCCAGCATCCATTTTCCAATCATGGCCATTCTGTCCATATTATATATTCCTCTATAGCAAGCTTCCATTTGTCTTGTCTACCTTGCTTTGCTGCGAATTTACACTTATTGATCCAAAAGTTACTTCATCTTCTTTTTGCATACATAATTACTTTATAATTTCGTGCATGTTTCTCTTGTCGCTTTAGTTACATCATTATTCTTAAGTATTGTCATATTGTTTCAACATATTCTCGTATATCTTCTTCATAATCATAATAATCATTTTGCATTTATATAGTGCCTCAAATCCTCAGGTATCTGAGCACTGCTTATATTACCCATGGTGTGTGGTGCTAATTTAGCAACCTTGGAAGGATGAAAGGCTGAGTTTGGCCCTGCCGGGGTTTGAACCTATGTCGGCAGGCTCTGCACGGATGTCAAAGTGAGCGCTCTACTCGCTCTGCTATCTGACCAGCTATATCATGACATCACTTTGCTCCTGTCAGCTGTCACTCAGCACTCCATAATAACTAATGGTGCGTGCAGACATCCATCCACTCTCTCAACATGTGGGTACATTCGGTATGGTTGTCTGATTGCATAACATCTCTCATACACTCGATGCGGTACAGGGACAATATAGTGGTGCCACATGCAGCTCTTGTCCTGCTGATCCAGTATGATGGTGGTCGGAGGGCGGGAGTTAAGGTATATGTGTCTACCTGCTCCTCTAGATGATTGTAATAACTTTTGCAAGATGTGAGTAATAGATAAAACAATGGTGATAATTGGAATAAGGCTAACACCACCATCGTACAGAACAAGGCCTGCAATCTTTTACGTCCCCTTGTTGGGACAGTGTATGGTGTGGGTATCCATTACTGTTGGGTATGTGACTCTACCCTTTTGCCAACTGATCATGTGTGTGTGCCAGCATACTGTTGTGTCTGTTCAGCAGGCAATACGTTTTGTACATCTGTTGTAGTCTGATTGTTGTGGCCCTACGTGCAGTGGGTATGGGGTGGACTTCCAGTGGGCTGTTGTCAGGCAAGTTTTGCAGCCAAATTACACAGGAGTGTATGTGGTCTACTTAGCTGGATTGGGGGTTCATAATGGACCTCTGCAAGCAAGATGTTTCTTTGGATATTCAGTCAGTCAGTAACAGCAGCAACACTTGCCAGCTATGCATCTTGGACACCCATGGCCCAGTACAATGTGGAGCACATACCTACCTCAACTCCTCTGGTATGTGTCTTCCATGAACTAAATCTGGCAGACTTTATCCTCCAACATGATTAATTGGAGGCAGTGCTGGTAAATCCATGGCTTCCTCTTGGATCACATATATGTGCACAACAGCCAACCATATTGTCATGCAGCTACACTTCAGTCCCTTAATGTTCAAGTGCCAAAGTCCGTATGTGAGGTATGATATGATATGATATGGCAATTATAACACGCCTATACACAAGTGTTTCAAGGCGCGATGAGGCAAGGGAGGGGAACAAAGGGAGGACAGACAATGATCCTACTAGGCCAGGTGTCATTCAGATTGCGCAGTGCGTGGGAAGGGGACAGGGAAAGTGCAGTACATGGGAATAGATAATAACAATAGCTAAGTAATGACCAGCATGTGGCAAGTGCATGGGAAGTGCAGACATCAGGTGTCAAGGGCTGGTAAAGGGACTGTAGGGATACAGAAACAGTCTCCAAGTGCGGGGGTTGCCAGGTGGCCGTTCAGGCGTGTGACATTGACGGGGGAGGGACCTGGGTCTGAGATCAGAGGGTGTCCAGGTAGCCAGTGCAGTTCCGGTTACAGCCAGGAGGTCAGCAGAAGAGAGGAGGAGAAAATGCAGAAGCAAAGAGAAAGGTTTTAAGGTGCTTCTGGAGATGGTTTTACCCAAGTTTAAAGGAGGCAGAGAGGCTGTTCCAGAGGGAGGCACCAGCCGAAGAAAGCGATATACCACCAACTCATTGCTTGGAGAAGCGACTGACCCTGAGGGAGATGGAAGTGGATGAGCGGCGGTGTGTAGCCCAGTGAATCAGAATGAGACCACATCCCTTCACCTCATCCCCAGTGCCAATAAGTTATACCTGTATTGAAGCGTGAGCACATCCACATGGACAAACAAGTGCCAAAGGGCCACCAAAACAGCTGTGGTAGCATAAAGGAAAACATTGTCCAAGAAACTGAAATGTCGAGAAATGAATGGACAGAGGTGAATGAGCTGTCAAAAGAAACTGCAAACATTCCTGCTCTGTCGAACATCTGTCCAGCCAACTAAACAAATCAGAACCCATCCACAATAAGAGATCCACAACCATCATGTAAATTACCTCTCATCTCCAAATGTCTCCCCTACACCACCAGTGTAGAGGAAGAGCCAAATGCCCCTACTAGAAGCTCCTCCCCCATGTTGCCTATATGTTGGGAACCAGAAATTGCGACATACTCAGTAGGATGCCTATACCGCAGAGAATTTTTGAAACAAGGTATCCATTGAGAAACCCCTATTGCATTCACAAAGAAGTAATGGTCTTCTGGAGAAAGTCCCAGAAGAAGTATGAAAATGAATGGAAAAGAAGACTGGTGACATCATACGAAGCAGAACTGACACACCAAGAAAAGACACAAATGAAGAAGGAATACAGACATTCTATAGGATCCGAGGATGAGGTCTTGTTAGGCAGAATTATATGCAGTACCCTTTGGGAACACTACACACAATTAAGACTACAAGTGACAATACAATTTCACCTTTGGTACAAGCCTGTACTACACAGTTATAGTAATAGCAGTAGCGGAACAGCCAGACTTATTTCAAGAGTAAGTGAGCAGTACAAGTGATTACACAAGGAACAGCAATTACTATGGTTCAGGCAAACACTGACTGAAGGTTTCTAAGTAAAAGAATATATATTTATTTACTCAACAGTTGTATTACATTTCACTATTATAAACAAGTTAAAAATCACAATCAAAAATACACCACACCACTTCCCTTAAATTCCAGACAAGTTAGGCTCACAAAAGGAAGGGGGAGGAAAATGGCATTCTAGCAATTTAAAAGGGAGGGAAAGACAAAGTTATTATACATTAGGTAAAACCAACAGGTAAGTAAGCAGGGCAACTGAACAATAGAGACTACAAGGGTAAAATTAGATAGAAAAGGCTTAGGGCCAAAGTCAATGGTTCAAAAGTCTTTTGCTCAAGATAATAGGTTCAATGTAGTTTGAGGTAAAGTTTGTGGCACAGATTCTGGACGAGGTTGGTCGGTAGAAAAGTTAGGTAAAGAGAAGAGAAGGACAAGCCCTCAGATTGGAGAAAGATTTTAAACACTTTCACCGCGGCTGAGCGAAACGCACAACCGGATTTGCACAGTACCTTAAAACGGAGAGGGAGCTGTAGCTGAGGCGGACGTTCCTGGTGGTTCCTGCAGGCTCACGGTTCCTGAAGCGACTGTCGGAATGACACAAAGTAGGAAGACTGGAGGGTCCTGCGCCACCCAGGGAAGACACCAGCAGCAGAGCAAAACATCAAATAAAAGGGTCCGACCTTCCTGGCTATCCGGCCCACTGTAGCTCTGTAGAGCAAATTTGTCATGATGCCTACCCCGGGCATCCGGATCGAGTCCATCAGCCCCGGGAGCAGGCATCCAGATACTCATTGAAACCCCAACAGCCCCAGCTGGGGGTTGTTTGGATTCAGTCCTGGCGCCTTAGGTGCTAGGCTGATCATAGAAATCAGTCCTGGGGCCATAGGCGCCAGGCTCATACACTTTACTTACCTTATGCAGACCATGCTGCAAATGAGTGCAAGCCAACGTGAGGCCTGGATGAGACTATTTTATTACAGGGACTATTTTTTACTCGGGTGTGGTTCTGGGGAACTTCTTACCTGGGACACTTTGCAGGCTATTTAAACCACGCCCGAACAGCAGCTCATGCTTCGTGTTATTCTGCATCCAGCAGCGTAACGCTCACCGTGTCTGCAAGTCAGCATCCAGACTTCTGCCACGCCCGCCTCAAATCTGGAGCTCCTAGACAAAAGGAAAAGAAAGGAGAAGAGATTAGATCACGGACATTATTTGATTCCTTACCTGATTCCGGACCCAGCACACCTCCGAGCCTGGAAAGGACATTATTTCAGCACGCGTTGCTTCGCCAGCAGCAGCGTCGCGTTATACTCAACAGTCCACCGCATCTTTCCACTCGGCGCTGCCGCCATCATTTTCTTCGTCGAAACCCAGCACCTGGGGGGAAAACAAAAGGAATAACAAGGTGAGACGAGAAAACCGACAAAGACAATGGGCCTCATTCCGAGTATGGCGCTAACCAATGGCGCTATTAACGCCTTGGTTGACGCCGTACCCGGACCGGCAGCGCCTTGGTGGTTGGCGGAATTACCGCCCCATTCCAAGGTTGGCGGGGCGGTAATTCCCCAATCCCCATTTACCCTTCCCCATTCCCATTCTTGCCCCATAGGGCATAATGGGAGTGGGGAAGGCGTCAATTACGCCACCGTAAATTACGGTGGCGTAATTAACATCAAGGTCCCTTAGCGCCATGGTATTTAACGCCTGCTAAAAGCAGGTGTTAAAAGCACCATGGCGCTAAGGGAACTCGGAGTATGGCGGTAAGGGATTACCGCCACCGCTCTCGTTAGCGGTGGCCGCTATCCCTTACCGCCATACTCGGAATGAGGCCCAATCTCTTTGCCACCATAGGCTTACCTGCTTTACCACCGGAGGTATTATCCTTTAATTCGCCTCATCTTTCTATGCCGCACCTATACAGGGAGAGAAAAGAAGCAAGTTAAACTCATGCAACTTTTACCGGACAGTGTTTGGTAATTCAGACTCTTACCTGAACGCCATCAGCTGCCTCCAGGCAATATTCTTATGGACCCAGCTGCAACCTAACGAGGGAATGGAACAAGAGTGAACATCGGACATATTGAACTCTTTGAACTTTATAGACACTGGAGTCAATATTCCTCCGGAACTCCTCCAGTACCTTCAAACCAGTGAAG
The DNA here is from genome assembly GCF_040938575.1 of Ambystoma mexicanum. NCBI lineage: Eukaryota > Metazoa > Chordata > Amphibia > Caudata > Ambystomatidae > Ambystoma > Ambystoma mexicanum. The sequence goes on along the minus strand of NC_090934.1, from coordinate 303,704,644 downwards.
TAACTGGTATCTACGCGCCCCTGCACGCCATGAAGGATGGAGAGCTCATCATTTAAAAACATAAGGTGAGGTTACCAAGAGGGGATATCGGAGGTGATTAGTGGGGAGAACAAGAACAGTTGGGGGGGCCATCACTAAAGTCCACGGGTGGCTAAATCCCTTTCTCCACTTGCAGGAGAATACTTCTACGAGTCCAGCAGACAAGATTAGGTGGGCCAGTCCAGACTGTCATCTCTTCACTACGCATCATGTTGGTGGAGACCGCAGCTGTCTGGGTCCGATCGACGCCCCTGTGGGAACCAGGTGAGCATAACAGAATTCGACAAAGGAGGGGTCCTGGCTTGCAGTTTGGGCGAACTGGTTGGTCCCACCAGTTCAAGGGAAGAAGTTTCCTGGAGGATCTTCTCCGTCGTATTTGGAGATTCGGACCTGCAGCAGGGCTTCACCGGGTTCCTCGTTGGTTCTTTCGTTCCTGTGGCGACTCTGCTCTTCCAGTCCCAGACAACTGCTTTTTATGCAGTTTTCTCCCATTCATACAGCCTGGCTGTCAATCACACAGCAGGGTGGCTGGCCTGGCAAGGCCAGTCCCCTTAGCCAATCAGCCAAGAGTGTGACTTGGGTTACTAAGCCCCATGGCAGGGGTCCGAAGATCCCTCCCATCCTGCCTACCTAGACTATCAGGTGCCTTAAGGAGGGCCTCTGCAAAAAGACAGCAAACAAAGGAATCATCCCCTGTTTGGCACGCAGAGTAAAACACGAGAAAGACTTTAACAAAAGGAAATGGGGAATAAACCCAGCCAGAACCAAAATAAAATGTATTTGGTCAAGCGGGTTTATGTTCGAGGCTACTATAATAGCCTAAAACAATACCATGTTTATATAATATAATCGCGGAAGAAAAGTTTAGGTAGATACCACTGCCACCAGCCAAGTCTTAAAGTTAAGGGAGTAAAACAAGGCTCCAAGTGGCACAGACAAAAAGGGATAAGAGTTAACCCTTTCCAGCACTCCATGTATGATGGGGTGTACTGGGTCTGCAATTTAAAGTGACTATATAAAGTTAATGGCAACTTTACCTGTTTCTGGGGGACAGTAGTCAGCCCCAGAAAAATGGAGTCAGTGGGAAGTCTTAAAGAGAACCCTCTGTCACTGCACTGAAGGTGCTGTGTAACATACACAAAAAGTGGTGCACATGGAGTAGGTGAGGCTCCAGTGCCCAAGATCACACAGAAAGTAAAAACACACACAGCAAAACACATGTAAAGGTGGGAAAAGGGCTCACACTCTTACCAGGTGAAAACATAAACCCTAGAAATCCAGCAAAGCTGCTGAGGGACTCATTAGGTAAGGGGAATCAGCCATTTATTGAGAATTCTCCCTAACAAGTATTGAAGAAAAGCAACATTTCAGGATCTAAATGAAGACTGCTTGTGCGAAGAACCACTGAAGAAAATGCAAAGTCATTTTATAATTGTACATATGCTGTAACACAAGTAGACGAAGTAATCTTGATGCTGGCTATGTAGTCAATAGATTGTGGCGATGCGCCAATGTATATATTAGGAATGTATAGAATCTGGATGTTCCACAATGCCCTTTAGCAAACTTGAACCCTGTGAATGGAAAGGGCTTGAAGTGTGGTGCAGTTGAAAACAGCTAATGGCGAAGGAGAATTCAAGAAAGGCTGGCTGTCCCAGAACCAAGAGTCGAGACCACAGTGAGCCTAGTTGTCTGTCAAGAAGCTACATGAATGTGGGAAAGAAACAAACTTCTGTTTGAGGTGAAATGGAAAAACACTGAAGGTGCCAAGAGTTAATCATTTAATAGTATTTTATCCAACGAAAAGCTCGGAAACGTGGACTCCACTCACATGGTCATATGGAAATAGACTTTGGGTTGAGCTACACTGAAACCAGAAGATAAGACCATGCCACACTCCCTTTTATTCTCAGGCACAGTGAGCCCCTGTAAGGCCAAGTTCAAAGCCTAATTGAATGACAGACCGCAGGAGTCATGATAGATGTTCGGATAATTGGGTGGGGAGGCAGGCCCAGGCCAACCCTCCCAGCACCTGGGGTAACCAGCTTACTTGGAATATTCCTGAAGGGTACAAGCATGCCAACCAATTATAGAGGGCCACGTTTCAAAGAGCCCTATAGTTTGTGTAACCAATAGGGTGTTATTAGTATGACACAGAAGATCACTTTCACTTGGGAGGGGCTTAGTTGTCCACCTGTTTTTAGAGACCCAATCACAACCCTTGTCAGTATGGAACATATACCGCGAAGTTCCCTTTAAGCCTATCACTGTCCTAGTAGGTTTTCTTTGCCACGTAGGATGACGTCAGTAGTGACAAGGTTTTGCTATAAAAGTAATGTTTTTTATGAATTGCATTGAGATCATGCTGTGCGACGTCCATTGATGTCCGTTGTAACTCCCTGTTTCATATAATTGTTAATAAAACAGTACTAAGTTTTGCCAACTTCCTGAGTCCATTTGATTATTGATGTATAAGTAAGTTCTGCATCCCCATCCATCTATTGGTACCTCGTCTTAACGGGCCCCCGGTCCCAGGGTTCACATGGTAGCAGAGGTAGGATGGTTAAAGACCCATCGACCCAGTAGGCTTTTAAGGATCTCGGAATATCGAACGTCCTCTGAAATTTAGCTGGAGGACCGCAAGGCTTCCTGTGGATAGCGGCTGAAAAAATGTGTGCAAGACATTAAAGATAGGTGGGACGGGCCCCTCTTTCACGAAATCCCCTCCTGGTTTCCCCAAGGAGCTGAATGGACCAAAAGCGACGGTGGCCGGTTGAGGAGGAGATGATACCGAGGATCAGGAGCTGAAAAGCGAATGGTGAGTAGATTGAGAGAGGTGGCAAAAAATGAATGAGTATTAATTGGGGAAAGTGATAAAGTAATGGAGGGGTGGTGGGGTATTTAGTTAACGATGAAGAGCATCATATAGAGGTATTTAGTTAATGATGAGGAGCTTCACAGATAAGCCCAGAGTCCTAGATTCAAAGAATGTCTAGAAGAAATTAATTCAAAATCCAAGTGGATATATAGGCGACAAGTAGACAGGTCTACTAAAGGAAATAATTTACACTCCCATCGGAGTAAAATTTAGGGGCAAGAATAGCAGCGAGGAGCGCTGAGAAGAAGATATATGTTAAGGCCGGCCAGGGTGTCTGTTTGTATATGTTATGTATTTTATGTGTAGAGAAGAAATGGGATGTCGGAAGAGCGACAAATGACAGGTTGTTAAAAGTTTGAGAGTAAAAATGGTTTATTTATTTAGTTATTATTGGTATCGATTGAACAGGTAGGTTGATGTAAAGTGTGAAAAGCGGCAAAGATTGGTGCACGCTCGTATTTATTGTTTTTCTGAGAAAAAAATGTGTGCAAAATAACGGTAAGTATCAACAGCCGATTGAGATTTATCACAATGGGAGACGTTACTCCACTTATGTACCTATGGGCACGGCAGAGAAAAGGTTCATGCCATGGCCACAAGGGGGATCATTGTCAAAAGCGGTTTTGCAACACATGAACACATACTTGCACGCTGCGTACACTGGAAAGAAATTGGAAAAAAGGTTAGCTAGCTTAGAGCTTTGGAAGATATAATAGGAGGAACTGAAAGACCCGCCTCCTGAAGACTGGATGTTTATTCAGTGTAGATATGATATGATATGGCATTTGTAACGCTCCTATACAGAAGTGTTTCAGAGAGGGGGTGCTGAGCCATCTGCTCCCCTTACCGCGCCTGAAGAAAATGGCAGTAGTGCAGAAGATGAAAGATTGTATCCATTAAGGGAACTAAAAGCAGCGACAGCATATAGTAATCCGATACATGAACCCCCTGCTTAAAGCAGTGACGAGAGCCCAGAAAGGACCTCAGGAAAGGAAGTGATCTCTAAAGTCTTATAGGACAAACGGTCAAAGGAGCCCCTAGCGATAGAAATGGAAATTAAGAGATGGAAAGGAAAAGAAGACAAAGCTGACGAGATAGCGCTCATAAAGAACCAATGGATGGGTGGTCACATATTGCTCAAGCTTGATGGGAAGAGCATCAAGGAAGTGAGACAAGGGGAAGATCAAGACGAGCAGAATAAAAAAGACATGGAACGAGAGAAACAATTGAAAGAAGACGAGTATAAAAGAAAGTGTAGACAAAGACGAGAACAGAGGTATCAGGAAGAACAGTTATGAAAGAAAGAAAGAGCAGAAGAGCAAAGAGGACATGATAATAGACAGAGAGCAATCAAAGAACAAGATAGATTAGAAAAGAAGAGAGAAGAGGAGGAAGAACAGAAATTAAGAGATCAAAGAATGCAAAGACAACAAAGAGGTGCGTAGAGCAAATGAAAGAAGGGAAGCGAAAAAACAGGAAAAAGAAAAGGTTAGAGAGGAAGCAAAGAAATGAAGGGCATTTGGCGAGGAAATGGAACATCAGAAAAGACAGAGGGCATGCAAAATTAATCGCATTGAGAAAGAGTTAAAGGAACCAAGTCCAGTAGTATTATGGGGAGACATGGAGGAGTTTTTCCCGTCGCAAGATGCGATGCCAGGACCCTCTAGGGTAAACCTAGACGAGATTTTGAGATAGGAAGTATCAGAGATAGAACCGATAAAGCTTATCAGGAGATGAGGACAAAAAGTGAATCGAGGAACAGAGGGGAAAGAAGCTCAATCTGAAATTGCCCAATCCGCGAGGCATGGAGGGAAGCCTGTTTAGTCTCGATCATAGAGCCTGGTCTTTGGACAGGCTGACTCTAAACAGAGACGAGAAAGATGATAGCTATATTAGTTGGGGACAAGACATGTCAACGAAGATGGGGTCAGTGCATGCGGTCCTGAGGGATGCTTCCAGACAGATAAGGAAGTAAGATGGCCAGACTTATACCAACCTAAAGAAAGGACGCCAGAGTCTATGGGGTACCCACAGCAATCTAAATAGGCAATCTCATAGTGAGAGGGGGGAATCGCCACCATATGTGAGCAGACTGAGGTTATTACCAGGAAGAAGGCGATCGGGAACCATTGTCCCTGCTATGGATAGCCAGACGATGGGAGCCGATTACGATTTTGGGATTTCACAATTCTCTTTGTTAGAGAAAGGAGGGGTCAGACTGCAGTATATCCACTGGCCCCAGATGGATAAGGATAATTTAAGATGCAAATTGCCCAGCTTAATGGCGGGGGTGGGGAAATGGATTTATGAACTAGACAAAATGACAGGAGGAAATATCTTAGCCATAGGGGACATTAAAGGTCTTCTAGCAGCTACTTCATAGCACTATAGAAATGCAAAATTATTATTATTATTGTTATTACACTATAGAAAGAGTGGTACTGACAAGCAGAGAGGGGCTGGGAACACTGCAAGCAGCGGGTATGTCACAGGCGAACAATCACCAGCAATCGGATCAAGGAGGGAACGGGTTCATGCCGAGAGGCAGGCGAACAGGTTTCAGAGGAAGAGGAGGCTTTCAGAATAACAAAGGTGGTTTTCAGAATGTGCAGAATGATAATGAAGGCATGGAGGGAGGGCAGATTAGAAGACTTCTTTCTGTGTGTTGGATATGTGGAATAACAGGGCATATTGCGCAAACATGTGGGAGCCAAGGGTATGTGCAAAATGGGCAATTCTCAAGAGGGGGGACAGCTTATCCTCCAGCATATAGCCCACAAAGTAGGGATAGGTTTGCCCAAAATCAGATAGGGCCTCATTACGACCCTGGCGGAATGGGTTAACGGGTGCCGCAAATGGATGCGGACCCGTTAAACCCATTCCGCCTGATTACGAGGTCCCCTCGCGGGACCCGGTAAGGACGCCTGGTAAAACCAGGCGTTGTTACCGGGTCCCACGAGGGGACCAGTGAGCTAACAACGGGCCGGTTGTAATCGGCCCGTTGTTATCTCCCTGCACCCATTCCCATTGAACCTTATTGGGGCTCGAATGGGAATGGGGAAAGTCCGGGCCCGGGTTCCCTGAGGGAGGATTTACTGGGCCCTCCGAACTCAGAATGGCCCGGTAATTCCCCATTCAAGGAACCCGGACCAGTTTTGGAGGCAGCCATGCCGCAAATAGCGGCATGGCTACTGCCAAAGCCGTAATGAGGCCCAAAGTGTATCAAGTACAAGTACCGCGAACACAGCAGGCTTTGTAACCACAGCAAGCACTATTGAATCCACCACAAGGGCAGACAAAGCATGCACCCAATGCAAACACGGACAGTTATTGACTCCTAGAGTAGAGAGTGTCACTATCATGGGAGGGAATCCTTTTACAGGCAAGGGAATAAGTAGGGACCCACAATAGGACAGCTCACAGAGTGACTAGATATTTTCAGTACTATCGTTAACGCCAAATCCTCAAGAGCAACCATGGGTGGATGTTACCATGGGAGGCAAATCTTTTTCTTTTTTAGTAGACACTGGCACTACTCGCTCATGTATATGAGAGGGAAAATGTTTGTTATCAGGAAATGCCATCAATGCTCAAGAATTCACTGGCACCACAAGTAGAGTTCCTTTCAATGAGAAATTACCAGTCTCTATAGAAGAGTGTGATATGTCTGTCCCATTATTGTATTCAAGACAGACACCAGTTAATATTTTGGGCCGAGATTTAATGACGAAGCTAAATATGACGATTTCCTTCACTGATGAAGTGTGTTCTACGCCAGGAATACATTATTTAAATGTGGGTGAATTTATCATGGCATTTACAGGACAAATAGCTCTGGGAGGAACACTGTTAGAGCCGGAAGTTTTTCACTATGGGGTTTGCATTTTGTTAACATGGCTACTCGGTTTAGTGGGAAAGATTATGAGAATACATGATGAATTTCTGTTCAGGCCACAGATACCTATGGATGAAGAGGGGGGACAGGTTTTTCCCCTAGAATTGCAGGCAGCCATAGTGCGAGGGGAACTGGCCATGCTCGAAGGATTTGATGATGAGGGCAGGCCATGGAGAACAGTGATTGCTATTGGGGAAGGGTACAGATTGACTCACGTCACTGACAAGTATATTTTTAAAGATGATCAGTCAGACGATGAAGTGGTGTTCGAAATGAGCATTACTTATTGGATGAGGATAGAGAAAAGAGAATTCCCACAGCAAATAGTGATAGTGCAGCAGCGTCCCGCATTTTCTGATGAAGACATGGAAAAGGTGCCAACCTCTTTATGGACTATGGGCCACTATGATGTAGTCCTGTTGAAGGGGGTGGGAGAAGTTAAGATTATGTTGAAATCCAGAGTAATTTTACCTCGAGCATGGCAGTATCCTATGTCTCGAAAGGCAGATGAGGGCATTTTTAGGGCTATATTGGCTATGATGGAACAAGGCATTTTAGTGACGTCAGAGTGCAGTGCATCCTGTGAAAAAGTCGAATGGTGGTTGTGGCGTTTAATTCAGGACATGAGGCCTATTAACCAGATTGTAGAGGCCGAGTTTCTTCTGGTTCCGAATCCTGCGACGATTGTATGCAGTTTTTCTCCCGAGGCACGATATTTTACAGTGATTGACTTGAAAAATGCGTTTTTCTCAATCCCATTGCACAAAGATTCCCAAGATCTTACGTCATTCATGTTCCGTCAGGCGAAACTGAAATGCACACATTTGCCCCAGGGGTACTGTGAGTCTCTGTTGATCTTTAATAGGGTCCTGCAGATGGGCATAAGCAATATTGATTTGCCAAGCATTATGTTGCAATACGTAGGTGATATTTTAGTTGGTAACACAACAGAGGAAGAGTGCTGACGAGACTCAATTCAGCTAATGATTATTCTAGCAGGGAAAGGATATAAAGTAGACAAGGAAAAATTGCAATATTGTCAGGAAGAGCTGTTATACATAGGTCAGTTAGTTTCACATGAAGGAAAGAAAGTTACACTTGAAAGAGCTGAGGCAATTATGAAAACGTCAAAACCGCACACGATAAAGCAAATGCAGCCGTTTCTGGGACTGTATAATTATGTCAGCGCATGGGCATTTGATTATAGTTCATATACGAGACCCGTTTTGCAGGCTCTTAAGAAAGCACAGGTGAATAAGGAAACAATTGAAGGGACTGAGGAGATGGAGGAAGGGTTTGATGAATTGAAAAGAGAAATTTGCACAGCTCCAGTTTTAGCAATTCCCAATTATTCTGAGTTCTTTTTGTTTTCGCACACAAATGGAACACTTATGACATCAGTACTCACACAGAGAACCACATTGAGGTTCAAACCCGTAGCATAATATACTGGGATTTTGGACCCAGTAATGAGGGGCCACTTCCATTGTGAATAATCATCGGCAGCAGCTGTGTTCGCTATTGAGAAATCTGCAAGCATAGTGATGGGGTGTTCCATGACTTTATTTGTTGAGCATGCTTTGTTTGCTGTTTTGGAAAAACCTAAATGTACACTGACATCTCAGAGATATTCTGCTTATGAGGTAGTTATATCAAATATAGCAATTAAACTAGTCAGGTGTAAAATAGTGAATCCTGCCACGTTTGTAGCCGAACTATTGGCAGCGGATGAGCAAGTGCATGAGGAGTTCTATAATGAGATTCTGAGGGTAAAGGAGAGTGCTTTAGCAGCTGGGGTGGTTCTCTTTATCAATGGGTTTTCGAAGATCAATCAAATTGATGGAGAAAGGCATTCAGGCTCAGCAGTGGTAAGGCACAGAACTAACGGGGAATTTGAAGTTTTAGCAAGTGCAAGACTACCGTCTCATTTTTCAGCACAGGCAGCAGAATTGGTGGTGCTTAATATCGCGCTCGAGAATCACACAGGGCAGGAAGGGATGGTGTACAGTGACTCCGCCTATGTGATGTCAACTGTGCATGCAGGGTTAGCATGTTGGAAAAGGAGGGGCTACCTCTGAGCGGACAGCACTCCAGTGCAAAATGCAGCATTATCGGACAGCTTTATCAAAGCACTACAAAACCCAGTAGCCATTGCAATAGTTAAGTACACAGCACATACTAAGAGAGCTGATTTTATTTCACGAGGAAACTAAGCCGCAGACGAAGAGGCCAAAAGGGTTGCATATTCATCTGAATTTTCTAGTTTTGATACTACTGATGTGAAAGAAAAATGATTGTAATAATGGTTGAGAACAAAGGGTTTCATCATTTAGCAAGAACGCAGTTGATGGATATTCAAGGCGGAGGTCCACAGAAGAAAAAGAACTGTGGACATGTAGGGGGTGTTCTTTATCCCCCTTTCCAAATCATTGTGGTGGCAAGACAGCACAGGTAAATGGGTGATGCCTGTAGCCTTATTAAGTGTGGCATTAGAACAGCTACACTACCCTGCGCATGTTACTAGGGAGAGCCTCGCATCAATCATTTCGGAAGACTAGTTTGTACTGAACCTGGTAGAACACGTCGCTTTTCATGTAGTAAATTGCATTGCATGTCAAAAGTTTACTGCTGGGCACACGCTGCGAACAGTCAGAGGAGAGATTCCTCGACCAAATGGTCCTTTTCAGAATTTACATATTGACTATGTTAACATGCTGCAAGTATGTAATGGATACAGGTTTATGATAGTGGTAGTGTGCCCCTTTTTGAGATGGATTGAATTTGGTCCATGCAAACATCCTGATACCACTTGCGTTGCAAAGCTTTTAGTTCAAGAAGTATTTCCTAGATGGGGAGTATGTGAGGTGCTGAGATCAGATAATGGACCTCATTTTGTGAACGAGATATTAGAACAGATTAGCCTCTTGCTTGGTATTAAGCACAAGTTTTTTCTGCTTATCACCTGCAAGTGAACAGAATATGTGAGAGACCCAACGGTCTTCTCAAGGAAAGGATAGCAAAGCTGAAATTGACACTGAAAAAGGGGTGGCTGCATTGCCTGCCCTTTGCATTATATGCATTGAGAAAGCCCAGATCTGACCACCACCTCACACCAGACGAGCTGGTTACAGGGGGGCAGATGAGAACGCCTCTAACTCCTCCATCGAGGACTAGGAGTGATGCCCAGACAACTGCAGAACTGCTAGGAAATGAGTTACATGCATACTTAACATGTATGACCGCTAGTATCTCTGTCATTTCAGATCAACTCAATCGGAAGGGGTGTCGGTCTCAGGACTCAGATGAAGGCAATACAGCAACCAGACTTGAAAAGCAACATGCCCCTAAACCTTTTGCCAGAGACTCTATTATAATTAGGAACTAGATTTAGTGGTCCTTTTTATTGTAGAAGACATTACTCCTTCAGCAGTTAAAGTCCAAGGGAGGCGAACTTGGATCACTTAGGAGATGTAAAGGTGTATGCTGGTGAGACCGTCACACCCCTACCCCATTCGGAAGCAAGTCAGGATGTGCAGACTTGATCGATGATGAGGAAGTAGGACGCAAAGACTATCCAGTAGATAGATGCAAGTGTACATTTTAACTGTGGCTCCCTTGAAACACTTCTTATAGATAAAAAGCAGGAAGTGAGAAAGTTACTGTTCTTGAGCCACAGGAGCCTGTTGACATTGGACCTTAGGAGTGCTGACGTGAATGAAAAATGCCAAATTTAGACTTCCTTTTCGATTACTGGAAAATGGAGTAGTTCCCTGACTCGTTTCTCACTGAGTTTCTCTTTGGAGGTACCCATAGTTCTGACAGAAGTTGATGTTCACAGACTACTTCTTGCTGTCTTCGCTTTTATACTCCGAGCTTACCCTGCTCTTGTTGGGCACAGCACTGATGTGCGCACTTTTATCCAATATCCTAAAAATGGCCCGACGATTAGATGTTTATTAGCAGCAATAATAGAGCATATCAGACAGCTGATATACCTGAGCATTTAATGAGATTGCCTGATTAAAGACGTTTTTCCTTCCTTAAAAGTAATTACAGGCATAATTTGGTGTATTGAGCATATTGCAATTGCATAATGCTTAGATAAGTCATAATGAAGACTGCTTGTACAGATGCTGGTGTCCCAGTACCACCAAGGCCCACTAGGGCAAAGAAGGCCCAGCCTGCTGAGCAGGCACAGGCAGCACCCCATGAAGAGGCACTGGTTATGGCAAAGGGGCCACCAAGCAAGAAGCACTTCGCACAGATGAGGAGCTAACAATCCTCACTGATTATGTCGATGAACACCATGTCAACCTTAACCTTTGGGCTGGCAGTATCCTTCCTATGACCCAGCGGTGGAGGATTTGGCTTGATGTCACAGACCTCATCAATGCCTGTGTATGGAGAAGCACAAAGTGGAAGAGTTCCACAAAAGGATAGGTGACTTCATGAGGCAGACCAAGGAGAAGACCGGCAGCAATTTGGCTACTGGAGGTGGATCACCACATGCAGATGAACTGACTCCATTTGAAGAGGTCTCCAGTGGCCTCATAAGGAGTGAGCAGGTAGTTGGTGTAGATGGCATGGACACCTATGCAGACTCATCAGGTGAGTGACATGTGTGCTGATGTACATGCTTTTCTCAACACATATTTGATATGCTATCACATGGTGTAGTACAGTTGGTCGTGGTCCTCCCCAACCATCCATAACTACTACAGTTATGCATACATGTACACTTGCATTGCATTTTGTACATCCTGAAAGGTGGATGCTTGAACCATGTTTGCGGTTGACATTGATCTTACAGCTCACATTACTGTATACAGCATACTTTCAGAATCGTCGCTGTATGTGCCAATAGCCTGCAAGACACATGTCATTGGACACAATCACAGTGTCATGCTTGTGGGCAGTGCTTTGTGAACACTAATTGTGATTCACATGGAATAACAATGAGCAGTGACCGATGTCAGAGTTATCCATTCATTGGCCCTATGGGCCAGCGGACATGGATCAGCAACAATGTCAGTGAGAAATCGCATGGGGATGTGTTCCAGTCAGAGGTTCACGTGGTTGGCAAAAATATGTTTGATGAGTGATGTTAATTCCTCATTTGGATGTTCAAATATTCAGTGGTCATGCAAGTGTACACTGATCATATCCATGTTGCATTCTCCTCAAGCGTGTTCAAGATGAATGTGAGCATGGGTAACCACAAGTCTGGCCTTGGCCAATCTGGCAAAGGGGATGATGGGGATTTTAGCAACACAATGGGCCTCATTACGACCCTGGCGGTCCGGAAATAACGGTGGCGGTAAACCCGCCGCCACTGTTGTTTCCGGACCGCCTGATCCTGACCCCTGCAGGCGGGTGGTGATGTTCCCGCCAGGTCTGACCTGACGGGTTTAACACCTCCCGCATGCAGGCGGACGAGGAAACACCGGCAGCATTACGAGATGCTGCCGGTGTTTCCATGATCCCGATTCCCATTGAGTCCCATAGGACTCAAGGGGAATGGGGATTTACACCATTCCGCCTCCGTGATTCCCGGAAAACCGGGGTTGTAATGCCTTCCGGGAATCACGGAGGCGGAATGGTAATACGAGTCCGGCGGTAACCAGGTGGTTTTACCGCCGTGGTTATCGCCGGACTCGTAATGAGGCCCAATGTCCTGCATGCAGGTCTTTTCAGCATGAGAAAATGCAATACTTCCACATGTTGCAAGTAGGCATGGATGTAGTGGTGGAGGGGCTCAGGAATTTAGCACAGAATAGCATCCATCTACTGTTAGACCTTCCAAAGTCATACATCTATGTATGTATATATGTATGGTTGCCTATTCCTCAATTCTGTGGCTTGACACAGGACCTAATGTGCACCAACATGATTACACAGGGCATTGTATATTAGTCATCTGTGCCTTCCATATTTCTGAGTGCCCAGTTTCAATGTCTGATGTATGGGTGGCTGGCCCTATTGGGTCTGTGTGCATTTCAATTCACACATGCATGTGCAGTTAGGGAGGAAGGTCTCTGAATATTGTTGTCTGACTTTGTGCAGACGAGGATCTAGCAGATGAGGAGGAGGCGGGTGAGGCACAACCATCCACCAGTGCAGCCTGGGGTGCTGTTCCATGTTGCAGGCCATCCTCAGCAAGCCTGCCGACTCGTATTCCGATGATACTGCTGAATATGATGTGGAAGGCATACTGAGGGACATTGTGGAGGGTCCACCACTGAGTGATCTGGATGACATGGTGCTCCTTGAGTTCCTTGAGGCTGCTGAGTCTGAGGAGGTGAGCCAAGATACCGTGGGCCTAGCAGTGGAGAGGCCTTCTTCAATGGTGCATTCTGTGTCTGCAAGTTTGACCCCTACCATCATGAAAGTTAGCAGCAGAGGCTGACGTCCGTGGGAGGGTTGTAGACCTCCAGAATATGACAGTGCACTCACTATGCACTAACTGTGACAGCCCCAGGCTCTGGCATCCCAGCATGGTAGGCCATGCACATTCAGTGGATGTGTGCCTGCTGGACACTTGAAGTGAGAGGAGGAGTTTCTGCATCCAAGTGCCCAATAGAGAGAGGTCCTGCAAGAGATGGCCATGTACATCCATCGCCTCCAATGCAGTACTGACTGCTGAACTACACCTATTGCAGCAGGAAAGGAGAGAGGACACACAACACCAGAGCCATGCGACTCACAAGGAGCGTTCTACCTATAGGCAATCACTGCATGAGGAGTTTTTGGCCTCAAGGGATGTCCTGAGGCAAGAGATGGCCACCTCGAGGCAAACCCTGCATACAGAGCTGGGGGAGCCACCATCAAGACACAGATTCCTTGAGACAAACTCTGCATGAGGAGATGTTGGCCTCAAGGGGATTCCGCTGTGCAGACACAAATTCATTGATTCAACCTATGCAGGTGGAGATGTTGGTCTCAAGGGAATTCCGCCATCAATGCATGGATTCCCTCAGTCAATCTCTGCATGAGGAGTTGTTGGCCTCAAGGGCCCTCCACCACCATTGGAAATTGGAACCCTCATGCATGCATCCCTCCCACATCCCCACAAGTGGCTGTAGCCAATGAGGACCAGGCATTGGAATTTTATAGTGTGACAATTCATGGGATCTCATCACTTCTCCACAGAGGGGTTCCCTTCCCTGTGAGGCTAGAGAGGTGAGCCTGCTATGCAACAATCTGCCTAGGAATGGTGGAATGCCGGGCCCTCACAGGGAGAGACTCCCTTCATGGAGACAAGGACTCCTGTTCCTTGATGGAACTCAGTAATCCCTTACCTTTGAGATCATGCAATCCTCAAGGTCTTCCAAGAACCAACCTTAGAACACTACTGTCTGTTGTTGTAATACTCCCTCCTTTCCTTATAGAAAACATAACAATAGCAACACAAGGAGGAACACACAAAGTGATCATGAGTCATCTCTTAAAAGTACTGAAAAGAGGAAGATTGAAAGAGTGATGCGAATTATAATTATAACAACTCTTTTTCTAACTATTGACAGTACTGAGAAGAGGTGGCCCGAAAAAGCACAAATAATACCTCACTGATGCAGAAGAGGGACTCACTACACCAGTACCAAAAAGCTTAGTAAGGCGTGGAGCCAACGTGGTACAGCAGGGAACTGTCATGATGCCTACCCCCAGGCATCCGGACCAAGCCCATTAGCCCCAGGAGCAGGCATATAGACATTTTAGTAAAACCTCAGCAGCCCCGGCTAGGGGCTATCTGGGTTCAGTCCTGGTGCCTTAAGTGCCAGGCTCATAGTTGAAATCAGTCCTGGCGCCTAAGGCGCCAGGCTCATAGTCATTACTTACCTCAGGCAGACCATGCTGCAAATGACTCCAATCCAACATGAAGCCTGAAAGGGACTATTTTTCTACAGGGACTATTTTTTACTTGGGTGTGGTTCTAGGGACTTCTTACCTGGGACTACTTTTGAGGCTATTTAAACCACGCCTGACCAGCAACACACGCTTCGCGTTATTCTGCATCCAGCAGCGTAACGCTCACCGTGCCTGCAGCCTGCATCCAGTCTTCTGCCACGCCCGCCTCGAATCCGGAGCTCCTAAAACAAAGAGGAAAGAGGGACAAGGTTAGAAAACAAACTTATTTCTATTCCACACCTGATTCTGGATCCATCTCGTCTCCGGACCTGTAAAGAACATCATTTCTGCATGCGCCACACCTCCAGCTGCAGCACTGCGCCATACTCACCAGTCTTCACAGCATCCTTCGGGTCGGTGCTGCCTCCATCATTTCTTCGCCGAACTTCGGCACCTAGGAGACAAAAGAAAACCACAAGGTGAGCCGAGGGAACCAATAAATATAATTCTTACCACCATAGACTTACCTGATTTACCACCGGAGACATCCTTTTGTGACTCTCCATATTTTCACGTGCCACATCTGTAAAGAGAGACAAAACAGCACGTTTTCCACGTGCAACATTTACCGGACAGCGCCGGGTAATACAGACTCTTATCTGAGCTCCACCAGCTGCCACAAGAGCATCTTTTCACAAGCCAGCTGAAAGACAAGAAAGGAAGGGGGGAACAAGAGTGAACATGGGACATATTGAACTCTATGAACTTAATACTTACTGGTCCTCACCAGGAACCTCAGAGTCAATACTCTCTGGAACTCTCCCGAGCCTTCAAACCAGTGAAGTAACTGGAATCGACGCGCCCCTGCAAATCCACGCAGGATGGAGAGCTCATCTTTCAAGAATATAAGGTGAGATTGCTGTGATGGCATTTCGGAGGTGATTAGTTGGGGAGGACTGTGGGGGTGCCATCACTTGAATCCACAAGTGGCTAAATCCATCTCTCCACTTGCAGGAGAATATTTCTACGGGTTAAGCAGACAAGATTAGGAGGGCAGATCCAGTCAGTCATCGCTGCACTACGCATCACGTGGTTGGAGACCGCAGCTGTCCGGGTCCGACCGACGCCCCTGTGGGGGCCAGGTGAGAGTAACAGAACTCGAAGACTATCTACAAATCCCCACCCGGGCGTTATGGAAACCTCAGAAACCGACCAAATAGCCCTATTGTTAGGGGAACTTAGGGCAGAAGTGCATTCCACGCGCCAAGAGACTAATGCCCTCAGGAGAGAACTGATTGTGTCAAAGGAGCGCACAGATGATCTTGCTAGGCAATTACTGCAAAACCATGCTGGGCAAACACCATTACCTGGATTCGGGGGGAATCCAACTCCTGTTTCATCGAGCAATCCTATGCAAGTGGTTCTACCAGGGAGCATTCCTTTAGCTCCACCCGAACGTTTTGCCGGGGACCCAAAAAAGTTTGCCGTGTTTATGAACAAATGCTGCTTGCACTTTTTATGCAGACCTGGAGCTTTTCCGAACGACCAAACCAAAGTAGCCTTTGTACTATCATATCTTAGTGGCAGCGCAGCGGATTGGTCAATTCCATTAGTTAACCAGGATGACCCTCTTCTTAGGGATTTTCAAGGTTTTCAATTGAGCATGGAAAGAATATTTGCCAGACATTCACAGGGACAGGCCCTGGATAACGAACTTTTATCATTACGACAAGGTGACCAGGATCTACTAACCTATATCGCCACTTTCAATAGGTTAGTGGTGGAAACCGGATGGCCAGAGGTAAAACGAATTACATTATTTCATCGTGGACTTCGGGGTGAACTCAAAGACGTTTTGGCCCAAGTTGTGAACCCACCTTAGGATTGTGCAGAATATATAGAGTTAGTGGTCCAGTTAGACCACCAACTTCAGAATAGAAAGGCTGATCGAGCTAAGTTCGAGAATCGGGTATTGGTTAAACCCAATGTTACCCTCAAAGGAACAGATGTATCAGAACCGACCCTTATCTCAAAAGGAAAGAGAAAGAAGGCAGCAGATGCAATTGTGTCTGTACTGTGGGGCCTCAGGACATTTTCTACGGGATTGCCCTATAAAAACATCTAAAAGAGTAGTCGGAGTTGCTGATAAAAATCAAACAGAACCTGATTCGGGAAACGACCACGCCCGACAAGCGTAGAGGTCCGCTTGCCGAGCTTGAAGAAGGATACTCAGACCTCGCACTTCATCATACCAGTGGTCCTTATAGATCCAAGGCAGCCATCACGTCTGCACGCAATGAGGGCATACATTGATAGCGGGGCCATAGGAAACTATGTGGACCACGAGTTGGCTTCTAGGATGAATCTATCTCTCTGCAAAAAGACCACTTCGGATGTCATCACCACAGTCGATGGAACTGAAATTGCCTCTGGGCCTGTAACTCATTCCACCGCAGAGATGACACTATTGGGTCAGGATGGGCATCGAGAGACTATTGTGTTTGATTTAATCAAAGCCCCGCAGTTCCAAATAATACTGGGGATACCTTGGTTGGAAACACATAATCTTTGTATTGATTGGCGAGAGAAGAGAATAACCTTCCCGGATTGTGCACATACTTTTTACCTGAAAAAAACCCTTGAACCAAGGCCTGGCCACAGTCACTACTCCAGTTGTGCAGATACCTCAGGAATATCAAGAATTCCAGGATATTTTCCAAAAGGAGCAGGCAAACACCCTACCACCTCACAGATCATACGATTGTCAAATCGATCTCATACTCGGTGCACAACCTCCATGTAGTAGGATCTACGCCCTTACGGAACCCGAAAACCTTCACCAACGACAATACTTGGACCAATACCTTGCTAATGGCTTCATTCATCCATCCAAGTCCCCTTCATCTTCAGCTTTGTTCTTCGTGCCTAAAAAGGAAGGTGACCTCAGAACGTGCATCGACTACTGCGCATTAAATCAGATCACGGTTAAGAACCGATACCCATTGCCTCTAATCCCCGAATTACTAGACCAAGTAAAGGAAGCTTGCATCTACACTAAATTAGATCTCCGAGGGGCATATCATCTGGTATGTGTAAAGAAAGGTGACGAATGGAAGACTGCTTTTCGCACTAAGTACGGGTTATTCGAATACCAGGTGATGCCCTTTGGGTTGTGCAATGCACCAGCAGCCTTCCAGTATTTTATGAACGATGTCCTTCGTGAACTCATTGACGTCTGTGTTGTTGTATACATAGACGATATTCTAGTGTACTCCTCTTCAGAATCTGACCATGTGAAGCACGTTCGTGCAGTCCTTCAGAAACTACGCCAGCACAAGTTATATGCAAAATTGGAAAAATGCGTTTTTCATGCTACGGAAGTTGAATTCCTTGGATTTATTCTGACTCCAAAAGGAGTCCAAATGGACTCTCGAAAGGTGTATGCAATCCTCAAGTGGCCATCACCCAGTTCAGTTAAAGGGGTACAAAGCATGCTCGGATTTGCTAATTTCTACCGCAGATTCATTCCAGATTTCTCACATGTTGTACACCCTATCATAGCATTTTTGCGAAAAAACAAACGCTTCTTGTGGACCGAAGAAGCTGAAAAGGCCTTCCAAGAGCTGAAAGCGAAATTCACGTCTGCACCTGTCTTAAAGCATCCACGCCCCAAACTTCCATACATAGTTGAAACTGATGCATCCAGTTTAGCCATGGGAGCTGTCCTGTCCCAGAAGGATCCTGAAACCAGTCAACTTCACCCAGTAGCATTTTGTCCAGAAAGTTCTTGGCACCCGAGTTAAACTATGTGGTTACCGATAAAGAATTATTAGCCATCAAAACCGCCTTCAAGGCTTGGCGGCATTATCTTCTCTGTGCCAGGCATACCATTACTGTAATCACTGATCACCGGAACTTGCAGTATTTAAAAACAGCAAAGGCCCAATTGTCGCATCAACTTCGATGGGCATTGTTCTTTGCCGAGTTCGATTTCGTGATCACTTATCGACCAGGTTGTAAAAATGGCAAGGCAGATGCCTTATCCCGAATAGGGATGGGAGAAGCATATGCGAACCCGGAACCAGTGCCTATAATTTCAGAACAAAGAATTCTTGGCATAACCACTCTACAGACACTAGAGGATATTCAAGTAAAGGTCCAACAACTCTTCGATCCAACAGCCCTGCAGGACTGGGTGAAGAAAGGCTCGGACTACTCAGTCATCAATGACCTACCTTATTATCGAGGGCGACTATTTCTACCACACAAGGAACTACAAGAACTAGTCATCTCCTATTATCATGACACCCTGATGGAAGGACACCCAGGTATCCCAAAAACTGAAGCTAAAATTAAGAGACAATTCTGGTAGCCCACCTGGCGAAAAGACGTAAAGTCATTTGTAATGTCTTGTGGCATTTGCGCCCAAAACAAAAGTCAGAAGAAAAAACCAGCTGGCCTCTTACAACCTTTGGATATTCCACCTACACCATGGCACACCTTATTGTTGGACTTTATTACAGATCTACCTCCATGTAATGGATTTAACACCATTCTAGTTATTGTGGGTCTTTTTTCCAAGATGGCCCACTTTATTCCTCTAAAGGGATTACCTTCTGCTTCAATTCTGGCCAAGGGGTTCCTCGAAAACATTGTTCGAATACACAGATTTCCTTCCGTATTGGTCTCTGACCGAGGTATTCAATTCATTTCACATTTTTGAAAGAAATGTTGTCAACTGGCACAAATCGACGTGAGGTTATCAACCAGTCACCATCCCCAAACCGATTGTCAGGCGGAGAGAACCAACCAGACCCTTGAACAGTACCTACGTTGCATGCTACACCAGACCGAAAGTAATTGGAAAGATATTTTATGGATTTCCGAGTATGCATACAATAACTCTGTACATTCAGGAACCGGACAAAGCCCCTTTTATACCATATATGGACATCACCCTCGAACCTCAGAACTAGATTGGCCTCAGCATTTAGAAATGCCTGCAGTTAGTCATTTGCATTCTACTATTACACAAGCCTTTAAAGAGGCAACAGAACATTTGAAACAAGCAAAAGAGAAATATAAGAAAAATGCTGATCAACATAGAAGTGAAACTTCAAAATACCAGATTGGGGATCAAGTTTGGCTGGCTACAAAACACATACCTCTGAAGGGAACTCAGACTTTTAACCCTAGATATTTGGGACCTTACACTATTAAGGCCATTATCAACCCGGTAGCCGTCAAATTGGAATTACCCTCTAATATGCGCATTCATCCTGTCTTTCATGTTTCACTTTTAAAACCAGTTCAACAAGGAACAAGATTAACCAAACCACCCGACCCCATCTTGATAGATGGAGAACCTGAATTTGAGGTAATAAATATCCTGGAGTCCAAGATGGTTAAATCAAAACTTTTTTATTTTATCGATTGGAAGGGCTACGGACCACAAAAAAGGTCATGGGAACCTAGTGACCACGTCCATGCACCTCGGTTGGTGAAGAGATTCCATCGGAACTTCCCAGACAAACCAGGGCCCAGGGGAAGAACAACTTTAGGAGGGGCCTTGGGGGGGAGTGCTGTCATAATGCCTATCCCCAGGCATCCGGACCAAGCCCATCAGCCCCAGGAGCAGGCATCGAGACATTTAGTAAAACCTCAGCAGCCCCGGCTATGGGCTATCTGGGTTCAGTCCTGGCGCCTTAGGCACCAGGCTCATAGTAGAAATCAGTCCTGGCGCCTTAGGCACCAGGCTCATAGTCATTACTTACCTCAGGCAGACCATGCTGCAAATGACTCCAATCCAACATGAAGCTTGAAAGGGACTATTTTTCTACAGGGACTATTTTTTACTTGGGTGTGGTTCTAGGGACTTCTTACCTGGGACTACTTTTGAGGCTATTTAGACCACGCCCAACCAGCAACACATGCTTCGCGTTATTCTG
The DNA here is from genome assembly GCF_040938575.1 of Ambystoma mexicanum. NCBI lineage: Eukaryota > Metazoa > Chordata > Amphibia > Caudata > Ambystomatidae > Ambystoma > Ambystoma mexicanum. Next base: position 303,684,039 of record NC_090934.1, on the reverse strand, counting down.
CATCCAGCAGCGTAACGCACACCGTGCCTGCAGCCTGCATCCAGTCTTCTGCCATGCGCGCCTCGAATCCGGAGCTCCTAAAACAAAGAGGAAAGAAAGGGACAAGGTTAGAAAACAAACGTATTTCTATTCCACACCTGATTCTGGATCCATCTCATCTCCGGACCTGTAAAGAACATCATTTCTGCATGCGCCGCACCTCCAGCTGCAGCACTGCGCCATACTCACCAGTCTTCACAGCATCCTTCGGGTCGGCGCTGCCTCCATCATTTCTTCGCCGAACTTCGGCACCTAGGAGACAAAAGAAAACCACAAGGTGAGCCGAGGGAACCAACAAATATAATTCTTACCACCATAGACTTAACTGATTTACCACCAGGGCCATCCTTTTGTGACTCTCCATATTTTCACGTGCCGCATCTGTAAAGAGAGACAAAACAACACGTTTTCCACGTGCAACATTTACCGGACAGCGCCGGGTAATACAGACTCTTATCTGAGCACCACCAGCTGCTACAAGAGCATCTTTTCACGAGCCAGCTGCAAGACAAGAAAGGAAGGGGGGAACAAGAGTGAACATCGGACATATTGAACTCTATGAACTTAATACTTACTGGTCCTCACCAGGAACCTCAGTGTCAATACTCTCCGGAACTCTCCCGAGCCTTCAAACCAGTGAAGTAACTGGAATCGATGCGCCCCTGCAAATCCACGCAGGATGGAGAGCTCATCTTTCAAGGATATAAGGTGTGATTGCTGTGAGGGCATTTCGGAAGTGATTAGTTAGGGAAGACTGTGGGGGTGCCATCACTTGAATCCACAAGTGGCTAAATCCATCTCTCCACTTGCAGGAGAATATTTCTACGGGTTAGGCAGACAAGATTAGGAGGGCAGATCCAGTCAGTCATCGCTGCACTACGCATCACGTGGTGGGAGACCGCAGCTGTCCGGGTCCGACCGACGCCCCTGTGGGAGCCAGGTGAGCATAACAGGAACAGAGAGAGAGACGCTGAAAGCATTCAATGAGAATATGCGAGGCCAACACCCCAGGAAGAGCCAGTGAGGTGTCCACACAAGAAAAAAGGTAACAGAAGTCACAGGAGACCTGGTAGAGGTTTGTGCAAAACTGAAGAGTACTTCAGGAGTAACCTCCCTCATCACAGTAATTACTGAGAAGGTATTAAGGGTGAGGAATACCCTAGTCACAATTATTACAGAGAAGGTAGCAAGGTTGAAGAACATCTCAGGAGTAATCTCCCTTGTCCCAGTAACTACCAAGAGAGTACCAAATGTGAAGAAAACATCACGGGTAATCTCCCTTGTGACAGTGACTATAGAAACGATATCAAGGCTGCAGAGTACCTCTGGAGCAATCTCCCTCATAACAGTACCAGTGTTAAAACCATCACAAGTGAAGACTACATCAGGCGTAATCTCCCTTGTCACAGTATCAGTGCCAAAATTACCAAGAGTGGGGAGGGCATCAAAAGTAATCTTCTTCATCAGAATAATCGAAAGGAAAATTTCAAAAGTGAAGATAATAACAATAATCATAAGAAAGACATTAAGAATCAAGAAAAATGCAAGAGTGGTCTCTTTAACAATAGTACTGTTAAGAATAGTGGAGAAGCCAAGGACACTTTGGGAGTGATCTCCCTTGTTTCATTGCTTAAGGAGAAGACCACTAGGAAAGCCTGGGAGTGTATGCTGTGTTGAAAAGGAAGAACTGTTGGACAATTGGTCAAGCCAAAGAGCGTCCCTGGCAGGAACTACAAAGACTCTTAAAGGCTGTCACTAGAGGCTATCTAAAACAGACCTTAAGACTAATGCAGTTTGACCCGGAGAAGGGAGTCTTTCTCCTGGTCTCATCTGTTGTTGAATCAGAAGCTATGTCAGAAAATTGTTAGAAAACAGCCGAAAGGCTAAACTAGCCGGACCAGGAGAAAGGAGTCATTCTCCTGTTGACCCTCTTTGTGTTTGCGAAATACATTTGGTTAGTGGTAGAGTAAGAGTAGGATAGTTTTTTGACAAAGGATGGACACTTTAGTTTGACACCACCCGGATGATGAGCACCGGAGTTAGAATTTGGTTAGGTAGGACGAGCCCTTTAGTTGTAGGGAAAGAAAGTTTATTTTCCTTTTTGTTAAATAAAAACCAAAAGCTGATAAGCCATCCCTTTGTCTGACTCTTTCTTCTGACTTACAAGAGTGGTCATCGTGCTTCATCCCTGTATCCTCCACAGGATAGGGGTTCTGAGTGAACCACACAGGTGATGCTTTTCGCCATGTCCTTACACACTCCTATCCTCTTGCCACTACCACCCCTTCTTCATGTACCCATGTGTCCATGAGCCTGTGAGGAAGCGTGGATTATTTTCTTTTTTTTATTTCCCCCGTCCAAGGTGGACAGTATATTATTTGTCCTCATGTCAGGGCCATTGTGTTCTAGATGGCAGTGGCACAACTGCTCATGCTACTGTGCACATTTTCGAGCTGGGAGAGTGGACATGCAGCCATACTCAGTGAAGTCAACTGACTTGGTGTTTGGACTGCTATAGACTCTTACATGCAGGTGAACATTCCATTAAACATTGATGTACGTAAGAGCAGTTTGTCAGACCAACTCTTTTAGCTGGTCCAAACAAATTTCCAATGTCATTTCAGGTATCTTGATTCATCCAGTGCCCACACTCCCGGAGAGGGCACCCTGATCACACTATTTCCATCCAAGTCCCCATTCCCTTTAATGGATACCAGTGCAGAGGCCCATTGTTAGGTGGAGGTGGTGAGGGATTCACAGCACAACAGCAGTACCACCAGGTAAGGCTGTGCACTGTCATGATTTCTCATCTCATGGCTGGTGACATATGCACCCCAATAGTGGCATGATGTGGCACACATAAGGTTGAGCATGTTTAATTACATATGGTGATGATTGGGTGATGTCACTGTCGCTGGAGATGAGAGTTGTCCCACATACGTGTGTATGTGCATGTCTCCTCGATCAGCTATGAATGCATGCTGCTTGCAGTCAGCCTCCTCTGGATGTTGTTGCGCACATGTTTTTGGTGCGGGCTGATGCATTAGATTCTTTCTGGTGTGACATTAAATTGACAGTCCTGTCATGTAACACTTGTACGCCATCTCCTGACATTTGTCCTGTCAATTAGCCACTCCATGATCAGGGTTGGACTGGCCTATAGGGAACTCTGAACATTTCCTGATAGGTCTTGCTGCCCTGAGCCTTTTTTGTGTGGTATTTCCAAATGTTTTCATGGGGAAAGGGTTGACCTTTTTGAATAAGTGTAACATGGGATCATTTTGAGTATTATTTCAAGGGCCTCTCTTGCTAACCAGTCCACCCTGGACCAACATGCATGGGCATGCAACGCACCTGACCTTCACAATCCACATCATTGAAGGCCATCAGGGATGTGGCTTTACTATCTGTGTCCCACAGATGTTGCAAATCATGGAAAGTATGTTTGTTCTACCTGGTTTTGTGTGTCCTGTCCCTGTGCCCTTTTGCCTGCTAAGGGAAAGGGTGGTGCCTGCTGATGCAAGCGAAGGACCTCCTGCAGCTCTACTGCTATGCCACAACATGTGGCAATATTATGCAGAACACAACATGCCATCATGATTTTGCATACTACAGGGGGGTCATATAGCAATGCACCCCTTGTGTGGGCAAGGGAGCGGAAGCGTGACTTGAGCACTGTGAATGTGCACTCCACTATGCTCCTAGTGGCTATGTGTGCTGTGTTGTAGTGTGCCTCACCTGGGGTGGCTGGATTCCTGATCAGTGTCAACAGGAATGGTGAAAGCAAGTAGGCACTGATCTCTGAAAAGGACAAAATGGTTATTGATAGCATGTATTGTCATTTCTTGTGTTCCTGTGTGTCATGTGACGGCGTGTGTGTGCGTGGTAGTTGATACCCCAAACCAGGTATTTCCAAAGGTTCCTGATGCAAGGGCCTTCTACATGGGGGAATGCTGGTAGTTGTAGCTATCAAGCATGCAACCTGGGTAATTGGCATTCACATGCATGATGTGTCCATTGGCATCACAGATCACCGGCACATTGATGTAATGCCAATGTTTCCTGTTGCAATAGATGTGCTCAGTCTGTCAAGGGGTTGCAGTGCTACATGGGTGCAGTCGATGGCTCCCAGGACCCAGGTAAAGTGTTCAACTGCATAGAATTCCTGGCACACTCTCTGACTTGCCTGGAGCGTGCATGGCATGTAAATGAGCCTATGCACACGTGCTAGGATGCAGCACAAGACCTGGTGGAGGCACCTTGATTGTGTGAGCTGTGATCTACCCCTAACAATGGCTGTTGTATGCTGGAATGATCCAGTGGCCAGGAAGTGTAAGGTTGATAGCACTTTGACCAGTGGTGTCACAGTCTGTAAGCACATGGTGAGTGACGCCAGGTCATTCTCCCACTCCCTGACCAGGTCTAAAATGACATGGGTGGGGAAGAGATATCTTCCATGCATCTCCTCACCTGGCATCCCAAATACTGTTGTTCGTGAATGTAAGATTTTGACCCCCCTCCTCCTCCATCCATGTAGTAATATTAGGATCTGACATTGTAGCAATTGTATGTTTATTGGGGTTGCATTGGGCTTTTTATGTATGGCTTTCATTTCGTTGTGTGCTTTGCAATGGGAGACGGTTGTCGGTGTGTTTGTTTGCCTTTGGCGTCAAATCGATAGCACTGTTGTTTCTGTGAATAGGCTTTACTTAGCGCCTCCTTCCCCATGCCCATGTTCTTCCTAATTTTCCTCCATTAATAAGAATTTTGCATGTTCCTGCCCCTATTCTGTCCTTGGCCTGGTCCTTCCCGTGTGCTTGGTTCTGTGTTATAGAAAGTGCTCCTGCACAGTTCTAAGTGGGAAGAGCCAGTGCAAAGTCGGATCAGTGAATCTGAAAGGGCTAGCGCAAAGTGTATGTTTGTGGCATAAAGTCACTTTGCACCAGGCTAAACGTTTTGTAAATTAGGACCAATATCTCTGTAAATCAAAATTCCCCGAATAGTGGAGAGCTATGAATACAGCAGCACTGTATGAAGCATCAGAAACTGAAACTGTTTTTTTGATGCGTACAATAACTATATTTCCATGGTCTTCCACAAAGCAAATTACCATATATTACTTCAAGAGGCTGCCAAACGAGGAGAGCAAGTGTAAACGTTCACCTCTGTTGTAGAGCACAATTCCTATATTTACTTTAGTTCCAAGTGTTGAAAAAGTCTGGCAGATGCAGGAAGAGAAGTACTAGGAGAATAAATGTTTTTCCCATGATAACACAATTAGGCCTAAAGGAGGAATTTATGGTTTTGGTGTCCAGGATGCATGGTGAATAGCCTAATCACCATCATATGTTCTTCAGGGCATGCAAGTTGTCCGATGTCAGACCAGGCATTAGCATATACGCTCTTTGACTTATAGTTATGTTATGTTATTTGATATTTGTATAGCGCCTGCTGCCATTGGTATGGCCTAAAAGCGCTGAGGTGGATGAATGCCCTTCGGAAGACTATGGTCTGAGCAGGCATGTAAATGACAGAACTGTACAATGTATGCAAACATTTATTACCAAATAGGTGATAAGCAGGGATGACTACATTAGAGCAATTTTTCCTGCAGCGCATATTGCAAAGGCAGAATGAAGGGTGCAGCGTTAGTGACTATGTGGCAGCTGGACTGAATTTTTTGTGGGACTCAGCTGTATTCTATAGTTAATATGGGTTGAAGCGTGAGAGAGGGCAAGGGTATTACAAGAAGCCTGTCAATCCCCAGGGCAACTGTCTACAGTCGAGGTATCTGTTGTACATTATGTACACCTGCCTTGATGGCTAACATGCAGTTGATATGCAAATGACAGGCATAGCATAAGTTTAAGATAAGACACATTTACCACCTTCGTAACTCCTCTTGTCTGTACCAGATTTCTAGAGTAGAAATACTAGGTTCACTTACAGAGTGGTGGTGATAATACATAGTCACCTATGGAAAATAAAGCTCATCGTGCGAGTCATTGCCAGTCTTCTGAAATGCCCAGTGTTCTAGAGAGGCGCCACTCACTAATCCCCCTTGATTACCCACCTACAGAGTCCACTGGATGTCCGATTCCTTGCATGGGACTGTTCTGACTGCCTAGTCCATAGTGTTTGGTGCGTTAGGAAGTCTGATGGATAGGTTGTGTTGGTTCTGTGAGGGGGGATGGGGTGCTGAGAATTAGTAGGGTGGAAGAGGTTGCTGGGGGAGGTGGTCTCATGTTGGGAAGGTAGCCCAGATTATGTATGCAAGGGTGCAGGGTGAAGGCGAGGTGGTCCTCTATGCAGCAGACGGATACAGGGAGAGGGTCTCAAAGTGTGAGTTCTTGTACCGAGAAGGGGGTGCCTCCCATTCAAGTTGTTTCGGTCACTGGAAATACGAGTAGAAGTGTTGAGACTGATCTGAGGTTTCTGTTCGGCCAGTAGCAAGTACATTTTTGATGCAGGTATTCAGGTACTTTGTTGTATAGAAGGCACACATCGCATTGAAGGATGCTCACCGGCTGACGGGGAGCCAGTGGGGAACTCGGAGGGCGGGACAGATGTGTTCTCTAGGACGTAATGCTAGGAGGAGTTTCATGGCAGTATTTTGCACTCATTTGAGTTTTCACAGCTGCGAGAGAGGAGCACCTACGTATACTGAGTTGGCATAGTCTAGGTATGAAAAGATGATTGCAAAATGGTGGTTACTCTGTGTGAAAAGGTTAGGGAAGTAAAAATGCAGCAAAGAGGCGTATGTGGAGAAAAGAGCTTTTTACCATTGGGTTGATGTGATGTGACAGACAGGCATATATAATGCTTCCAAGATTGTTTTACATTGTTGGAGGTGTGGGGTGTGGGGGCTGGAGAGGGTGCCCAGTGGAGTGGGTTGAGAGAAGAGGGTGGTTTTCCCAAATAGCATGATCACGGTATTGTCTGGGTTGAGTAGAAGGTGATTGGCTTTCATCCAGCGTTTGATATCAGAGAGGCAGTTTTCAAAATTGGGAGAGATAGGCTTATTTGAGATTTTGAAGATGAGTTGTGTGTCGTCGGCATAGTTGTAGCACAATAAACCATGAGCTTGAATGAGGGTGGGCATCAGGCTCAGGTAGAGGTTAAAGAGGAGTGGGGAGAGAGAGGCGCCTTGTGGTACCCCATGGTGAGGAAATAGGATATCCATTTCAGAGCTATATCCCTGATGCCTAGATTGTGTAGTCTCTCGGTCAGGATGGAGTTGCCTATGGTTTCAAATGCTGCTGAGTGAAACTATACAGGATTCTGTTTCTTCTAATGGTCTGAAGCCTGACTGAGCAGCGTCTTGGATCTTGTTGGATTCTGAGAAGAAGCACATTTGTGAGTAAGCTACTCAGTCAGCTAGTTTAGCTATAAAGTGGTTATTTGAAATGGGTCTGTAGTTGGTTGGGTCAAGAAGGTCAAGGGAGGCCTTTTTAAGGAGGGGCTTGAAGAAGGAGATCTTAAATTCTTCTGGGAAGACACCAGAAGTGAGTGAACAGTTGATGATGGATTGTGCAAGATTGCCAGCACAGGTAGATGTCAAGGCAGGATGCAGGGGCAGCTTTGGAGATTCTGTTCCTGTAAAAGGATGTTTGGGATTTGCAGACATCTGCATGATAGACCATGAGCTGGGAGGCATAGGCTAGTGTGTTGGGTGAAGATGGGTCTGAATGCCATGCACTCTCAAGGGTATGGTTCAATGTTTTCAGTTTTTTGTGGGCTGGAGTGAAACATCTGGGCAAATGGCATTTTCTGTTTGAGAAGGATCTGACGGGCCGGAGGGAGTGAAGTGCTTCAGAAATCCCAAAATCGAAGTTAGGGATGGTGACCTGAGCCAGGGAAAGAGAAAGGGCAGTTAGTGATGTAAGTAGTAGCTATGGCAGGTATGGAGTCACTTTGATTTCTTTCCAGAAGTGAGATTGGGTTGGTGGTTCAAGGCCTATTAAAGGGGCGCTTGGGAGAGTCCCCTGAGGATAGGAGGGAGAGGATGGCGGACCATATGTGCGGGCATGGTGGTAATGTGGTAAAGTGATTGGGGGATCCGAAGATTGCATATAGGATGTGACCAGCACAGTGAGCTGGGTCTGATATTAGCTGTGTTATCTGCAACGTTTCCATGTTGTCCAGAAACAAATCGGGTCCTTTGGATAAGGGACATATCAAACCAGTTGTTGCAAAGCTTTCATTATACCCTGAGGGTCAGTATATATATAGAAGAAGCTGTGTGTAGATGAGGGGGAGAGCAGGAATTTGACCAAGAGGGATTTGCAGTCTGGGTTAGGGGAGGGTTGTCAATGTGCAAGCGGCGAGAGAGGCTTTATGGAAGATGCCAAAGATGCCTGCTCTGCTGACCCGATTGTATGCAATTCGTTTTTAGTTCAGTGGGAAGGTTTCATGTGCAAAATGGTGGAAATCTTGAGAGAACCAGGTTTCAGTAATGAAAAGGATGTCAGGGCATTCTGTTAAGATTAGATCATATATATTTTTTTAGACCGATCTGGCATTGATGAGAATGTCTTGGAGGCAGCTTATTGACAGTTTGTTTGACGCTTGCGTGATTAGGTGCTGGGTGGGAGATTGGTGTGGAAAAGGAAAGTCTGTAAAGGGAAGGGGTCAGCTCTTGCTTGAGGTAGAAGGGGAGGAAGGAGGTGGCAAACACAGCGTTGGATGTTGTGCTCCATTTAAAATGGGATAGGCTAAAAGTCTCAAGATATAAATGTGAAAACAGAACTGGATGGCCACTTATGTCTGAAATGGCACAACCTGAGAGCTCCCATGTTTAATCTAAATCAAGATTGATTTACCTCCCAGACAGAGCCAGTGGATTTGAAAAAGGAATAAACAAATCAAGAATTATGTTTGCATTCCAAAAGTCAGTCTCAGGATGCCAGAGGATTCATTGCACAGTTTTGGTGGTGGTATGGCACAATGTCTTCCAGGAAATCAGCATTATTCGGGGAGAGGGAATGCATGAAGAGACAATAAGCTGCTGACCACCATAACTTGGCATGGAGGAGTGATACAGCGCCTTTGTAACTTTATCTGCCAGATTCCTAAACCCACCCACTCACCCAAAGCCTCAACTAATGTGATTCTCAATAGGTTGTCTTTTGTGCAAGACTGCGTGGACTAAAGTGCTTGAAAACATTGGAAGCAATTCAGTGTTCCACCATCAGACCAGAGAGCTGTGGGAAATGTAGCGCTATGACAAGCATTCTTCTGAGTGCAGTGAAGTTCCTCATGTTGAATTAGTGCTTTTGGGGCACCTGCACTTAGAGTCAAAATTAACTCTGAGCAATGCAGTCTTGTGGATCTTCTTTCATGAGTGAGGCACAGTTCATTATGGAGTTGGCAGTAATCTATACAGTTATGTAGATCGTAATGTCAACTGGTATTCCCACAATGGCATCTATAGTGTGTGGGGCACAGTGCCCTCCGTGGGATGTAGATCTGTGGAGCCTATGCAGTGAGTAACTGAGACACACTCTGGCATTTGGTGGAAGTTTCAGGTCATTTGAGGACCCACTTGTATTCAAAAGATGTATTTAAATTATTCCTTGCCTCAATAACTCTGCAATTGTCCATATTCCTTCTCCCATCCATACCGCCATACCAAAAGAACATCTCAGAGTTCCCAACCTTGCAGTGCAGGCACCAGTCCCATGGAATCCTCTCCTCCCTCCCATCTCTGATCTAATCGGAATAAATACCTATGTATCCTTGCATATTAACTCAATTGAATGTTCTACCTGTAACAAGCCAATATACCTCCTTTCTATCCATACATTCTTCTCCCCTTTTCTCTCCTTGCCATCTCAATGTGCAATGTATTATCATCCTTCCCTTTATCATTATATGCTCCGAAGAGACAAATTGTTTCACACAAGCTTGTTTCACATGTCTGATAAATAATACATGGGGGCGGTTGTATCTATAAAATGAAATTATTTTTGGCTCATTGTGGCTATGCATATCTGGACCAGGGCCAATGGCTATTTAACATGCCTGCATATGACATAGCATTTGTGCACTCATTTATTGCTAACACTATACGGATGTAACCATGTTCTGTTATTTAAGGACAATTTAGGAGCATAGTACATGGCATCAACATGCAGTGAAATATTCGTCTTAATTTAGGCACAGACTTGGCTTTAGATGGACATGAATGCCCTTATCTGGAATTTAATTGCAGTATTGGAGCAACTGCCATGCCATGTCAATATTATTGATAGGCAGGGTTGCCCATGGCCATAAGATGGATATAGTTGGCCGTTTGAGGCTGAAAGTGCTGTTTCATAAATCCAGAGTTTTGACTATGTTGATGTTTGTTTCTATTATTATACTAATTTACTTGATTGTTTACCTTCAACTATTATTATGATGATTATTATTATTATTATTGTATTTATGGCATTTATGGAGCACAGACCTAGCTTCGGGAAGTGCTGATGCGCTGATGATCTCACTGATCCCTATGCAAGGATTGTCAGTGATAGTTTGGTGGTCTACTGTGTCAAATGCGGCTGAGATTTCATTCGAACAAGGAAGGAAGGCCATCATCGAGGATTTTAAGGGCATCATGATGAGAGCTGTTTCTGTGCTGAATCTGGGTCAGAAGCCAGATTGGTAGGACTGAAGGAGGTTTTTGGCTTGTATGTGTTGGAGGAGTTGTGTGGCTACTGCTTTCTCAAGGATCTTACATAGGAAGTGAAAATAGGTGATGGGGAAGTAGTTGCTGAGGTTGTCAGGGTCCAGTGTAGGTTTCTTGAGAAGCAGGAGATTTTGTCCAGTCTTGAGGGTCGAGGGGAAGGTGCCTTGAGTTAGTGAGCTGTTGATGATTGTCAGCTAAGGGAGGAGGGCTTCAGTCGAAAGCACTCCTTCAAAGCAGTGGCTTTGCAGGGTGCCCAAGGTTTAACTCTGGTCAAGGCAGAGAGTCATGAAATTAGGGCTGCTGCAAGAAGACATGTTGGGTTCAATAGACATTCACCAATTGTAACTCAATCAACATGGTCTGTTTGATTATGTGTCCATGCAGTTTACAGTATGTTGGCATGACCAGTAACCCAATTATAAAAATATAATGGAGAGCAAATCACACATCAGAAATAATAAACAGGAAACAAGACACCCCCTGAATCAACCATTTTAAACAAAGATGACACCCAGCAGAACAACTGCATTGGACCACGATTGAAGGCACCTCCAAGGGGAGACAATAGTGGACAATCTCCTTTCCTCAGACAGTAACACTGGATTGACAGACTCCAATCAAACCAGAAAGGTTAAGATGAATGTATTGATTGGCACCAGTTGGTTGTGACCTAGGGAAAAGGTTCATGAGTAAACATAGTTAGCAACTACCCTCACACCATGCATATCAGGAAGGTTTTAAAAAATGATCTAACCACTTACAAGAATACCTCTGGATGAACAACGTTGCACTCTGAAAATGGAGATACATAAGGCATAAACCTAAGTAACTGTAGATCAATATGATGCATGGTTACAAATCCATTATCCTACTCCAGAATGGCAGTGGGTACCAGCAACAGGCACATCTCAGATTAGGAAATGACAAGTCACCAATACGTAGGGTGAAGCTTACACAAAGGGTTTCCTGGTAAATATGAATCACCATTGCACGCTCTCAGTGCAATGTGAAATGTCAAGTTGAAAATGAATAAACCCTATGAATATGTATGTATAAATAAATGACCAACCATTTTGTTACAAGCAACACATTTAGTTATGGATGAGGCCTTTCCCTATCAAAAATGGCAACCCCACATGGCACCACACAGCTTCTCCTAATGGGATGAGGGTGATTTTAGTGAAATACATCAAGGGTACACGTTTATTCAAATTATTTTCTTGACGTCCTCTGTATACAAATCTACATGCTAAAATAAGTGGTAAAGCGTTGTCGTTGTCTAGTGATCCCTGACGGAAGCGTACGGTGTACATTGGTGTTTCCACCATTCCCTTTAGGCGGAGGACACATTAGGGGCAGTTATGCCATGCACTAGGGAGATAATTTTCCCCCTACTTTAGCAATCAGGCAAGTGACTATATACACTTTCCATGAATGGATTCTGACTCTTGTATAAGCCCTCCCGAGGTGCTGTTATTACAGCCATGCAAGCAAGTGTCCTTATCTTTAACAAGCTCCAATCTATGACACCCGCATGTAACAGTGTGTAACTGAAGGCAGCTTTCCTTCAAAAACGCGCAGGTGACCACAAAGAAAAGTCTTTTCGTGTTATTGTTTAAAGAGGAGCTGCCGAATTTGTCAACATATGAAATGCATGGGCGGCGGTTTAGCTTTTTCTTGTTTTGCTAAGATGTGTTTGGGTAGCTGGCGTGATTAGAGAAAACAGAAAAGGGAATACATACATGTTTCTATGCCTTGAATCTCACGCTCTGTGCTCTTGGCACGAATTCATGATTAGAGAAGATGTGTGTACATGGATGAAACAAGATCATTTAGACTACAATTCCAAAGGAAACTGAACAAAAGTAAGTACACATAAGCATTCCCATTAAATTTAGTGCTACATGTTGGCTGGTTTCACCTGAAGGCTCGCACACTTCAACGGCACAGTCAGTCCTAAGCCAAGGATTTTCTCTTATATTGTGGTAAGATTGCCTCTTTGCCTTCAAAGGAAGTGCTATTGAGCTTAGCATTCATCATCTACCATAATGTATGAAGTGGGTCACGCCATTGAAATGACATTTTTCGGTGATCTTGGGCTTCCAGGGAACCCCCAACAATCTTATGAACTGTTTGCTTTCTAACGAAGGTGGCCCAGTGTTTAATTTGTAAAATGTTGACTGGGAATTTTCCACCCACTATCACCATGAGTGCCATCCAGTTTCATGTCTGGCGGTACACAATTCCACCATCTGAGCTGCCCATTATCCTTGCGGTGCCTGCGCAATGCCAATGCAAAATAATGCCACTACCAGCCCTCCCCATGCTACGACCACATTCACAGTATAACCTTTGACCGTCAGATATCTAATGGGAGAATGAATATGGGGAAAGGAAGAATATTAAGTTCAAGGCGCACACAAATATTGATACAGGGGGATACTAAAACAATTGAATGTTTTGGAGTGACTGTATACATGTTATGTGACACAGCACAATTTACCACTATAGTGGTCAAACAGCATAAAGATGTTTCCAAATAATACACAATGTGATGACCTAGCTAAGGACAGTGAATGGCATACAGTGAAAAATATGTTTATGGCACAGCAGTTTTTTCTATGTAACTGGGATGTGACCATGCTAAACCCTATAGCCATCCCCACACACTAGCTTCCCCCGCCCCATCCAAAATACACTTTTGATCACTTTTAGCTTGCTCTTATGTGAGGTAACATCTAGGTATGAGTTATAGGGCATGGCAGTATTATGTATAGGGAATGGCAGTTTTCTTTTTTTATATTGTATATGGTTTGTTTGTTTGTTTTATTCATTTGTATTGCGCAGCAGACCCGAAGGTATCAGGGCGCAGGGGCATCAAGGTTATTCTCAGCTTGGTTACAGTGCTGTACAAAAAGTTTACACCAACAAAAAATGTACAAATATATACATGGGTAAGAACAGATACAGGTACAATTGAAGACAATTGAAGAAAAAAATATACAGATGTACAGAAGGAGTGCCGTTGAAGAACAATTTGCAAATGTACATAGAGAGGGCCAGTCTGGTCAGGTTAGTGGTCGGTTTACAAAAGAAAATCACTTATAGAAGGAACAAATTACAAAACCATTAAATACATATCAAGAACACATAAACTACTAAAAACCCAATTTGAACTGTTAAAACCCAGTGCATCATTTAAATATCTAAAACTAATAATTCATCTATTATGAATTTCGTATTCAAGAACAAGAAAAGTTGTGTAGCATTTATAGAAAGAACCCCGATTATGGTATTTCACGTTCATTGTATAAATTCATCGACTAAACAAATGATGCAATCGCAATGCCCTCCTATGTATTCTGAATATGAATACAGCGAGACCATATATATTAATCATTCCCATTGACTCCCCACTTAGCAAATTTGGCCATAAATACCGACCTATCAGTACATAAAGCCATTAAGACAATAAGAGGTGCCTCACTGTTTCAATTTCTCCCTCCTTCATAATAACACCTCATGGGAGGGCAGGCAAGATGTTCCAACGCATTTTTAACAGAATGGTCCGATAATATCGTTTTGGGACCTGTAACAGAAGGGGCGAGATATCCTTGCGTCTCTTATGTTCCCACTGTAGGTTGCTTAAAGATGGGTATGAATGGAGCTTGTCTGTAGTTGTGATCCAATATTTCTCATAGAGCTCTCTTTTAACCTTATCAGGGTTAGTAACGAGAGTCACCCTATCCAGACAGAGATCTCTCAATGTCTGACCAAATCTGTTTCAAATTTTAACCAAAAGCATATTAGAATCATGTGCTAGTCCAGACTTATCCAGGAATTTACCAAGCTCTACATAGAATGTATTTCGCAAGGGATCTATGAATTTAGGGACCATATTTCCTTAAAAAAAGCAGACCGTTGATTTAATAGAGATCCGCCCACATTTTTGCTCTAATTTACTCATCTGATTGGACAGTACTGTAGCTTTCTGTCTAAGAAAGGTGTGGATTCCAATCCTTGAGGGCTGAGCCAAGAGAGGGAAACCCAAGTAAAGCACGCTTGCTGTGTTATCTATCGAGACACCCTGCATACACCTACTCTGATTTTTCCTTTTCCGCCCCCTCGACAGCACCAGGACACACGTTTTCCTAGGGTTAACAATCAGTCCAAAATCTATTCAATAAGCGCAGGGGGCCTACCTTGTTGCTACCGAGGAGCAGAAAATCATCTGCATAGGTCAAGCAGGGAATACGTTACTCACCCAATTTCAGAGTGACCATTCCCGACTCAACTAAACAATCCCTAATGTCATGGACATACAGGTTGAAGAGACATGGCGCAAGAGCACACCCCTGTCTCAGACCAACCTAGGTTGAATCCTGCAAGACATATTCCCATCAAGGTTTAAACTGACGCGTATCCCTGCCCTATCATAGAATGCCATGATTAGCCACAGCAGACCTCCCGGCTCCCACCACGACACCAACCTTGACCAAAGTCGGCTCCGGTTAACATGGCCAAAGGCCGCTGACAGGCCAATTGAGGCCACATAAATATCTCTGGCATACCTTCCCCAGACTGATTCCTGCAATGCCCTCATAACTAGACTGTTTACATTGGTTGAATGGCCCGACCTACACCCACTCTGGAATTTGTTCAGGTGCTGTGTTGTGGACATCCACTCATTGAAATGGATCAACACCATAGACGCGAAAATGTTACAGCCTGCGTCTATTAGAAAAATTGGACGGTAGTTCCTTGCCTGATATCTTTCACCCCGCTTAAATACGGGAACCACATAGCTCTTTGCCAGGAGGTCGGGAGAACTCCATTCTTCGAGTTCAGGTCTCTTACCAATAGTACCCTTCCAATCGAGACTGCCCCCTGCCAGTCCCAAATTAGATTGGTAGTTGTTTCCGGGAAATCATTTAGATCTGCCACCCCCTTATGCCAATAGACATTTACAAAAAGTATTTCCAGGTCCACCACCGGGGAGAATATCTTAACTGCATACATAATCTCAAGTAGGAAATTGGGCATAAGACTTGATATAAAACCCTGTGTGATCTGTATTTCAATCATCATACCCCCTGATGGTCTCCCCACCTTATTCTGCTTGGCAGGTTGATCAAACACCTCATAATGGTCTATAGAGATCTTTTCCACCAGTCATGTTTCTTGCAAAAATATACAGTTACTCTCCATCAACATGGCTGTAGTTTCGGGATTAGTTAACAAAAAGGTATTCCCCCTCGTATTCCATGAGTGGAGTTTCATGTGTATATCCTCCTCAATCAACCTTTCCGAATCCGTGCTAACTAAAGGGGAATCAGTTCCATAAGGCGGCCTTAACTTGTGCCCAATCTTCATTTTTTCTACTGAAGCCTCTGAAATAGTGCCTCGTTTGGCTCAGACTTGGTCTATCTGGTTGAAAAACTACCTTCAGGTTTCCACCATAGTTGTAATTGCCCTTTGTGGGATTCTGATCAACCTCCAGTCATTTCACTTTGAAACCCAGTTTTTCCAGTCTATCACTTTCAGCAATTACCAGATTTAGGACCAGTTGGGAACTGAACAAAATATTACATTTTCCCCACTAATCCCGATCCAGAACCAGAACCCTGTTTAAGTCACAGGAGGATAAGAAGCTTAAATTCAGAATCTTCAAAAATATTTTTAGTACATTTCCATATTTCAAACAAACTGATCTATTAGGACCCAGAGGCTCGTCATCTGTATAATTTTCGTGCCCAACTGTTCATAACTGTGATTTGCATTGTTACCATGAGATGACTCCTTTCTTCTCCAAGTATTTTCATGTGTGCATTGTCCCAGCTCTTCGCTTCCTTTGGCTCCCCTCAGGATACTCTGAGATCTAAGAGGACCAGACCCTGAGGTTTCCTATCTTGACAACCGAGGGCATCAATCTTTGGACATAGTCTGTGAATTGGACAGGAATCTGGACAGGGTTTGGCACATACAATTTACTAAAGATTGTAGGCTGCTCGGGACACTGCATACAGATGCTACCAGTTGCTCCCGGGTTACCACATGTGGAAGGAGGGTCCTCTCCCGCTACCTGCCCGAGAGATTATAAAACATGTTAGGATTATATAAGTTCTTGAATAACTGTTCAGTCTCACACTATGAATGCTCTGTAGGCAGGGGAACCCAACGGCAAGATCTAAGGCCATCCTCGAAGGATCCAGCTTAACTGCTATTACTTTTTAAGTGGACATTGGAATCCCACCACCTTTCAGAGCACCTGGGGTAATTCAACCATACCATCTTGGATATCCGCATAGGGTCCTGCTAAAGGATTAGTGTGAATCCAGCTCTCAACCCTTGCACATTGTAACCTCTGTACATCATTATTCTCTCGAGGGTTGAGATCATTTGTGCGAGTGGTTGGCTGCCTCTCTCCTACCTAAATGGCATCCTCACTCACTTTGGAGACACTCACCCTGACGCTTTCTTCCAGAACTGATGTCATCACTCTATGTGACCCATTACTTCTGTTACCACCCTTAGCTATTGACATTCGTATAGTGAGATTGCGAAAATATTTACGAGAGGAGGTATTACACATTTTTTCATGTTTTTTTTTAACATTTAACATTTTTAGGTTTCTTCGCCTTATACCCATTTTTGTTTGTATTATACCTATCCTGTCACTTAAGGGCCTCATCTGTGATCAGATCTATAATATCTGGTTCATCACTAGCAACAACTCGATCATGTGTAATTCCACAGTCGCAATAGGATTCACAATCTCAATTTGTACATTTCGTTTTACTGCATCATCCAGCAGACCCCCGTCGGGAGAGCTTCCCCTACCACCAAAGTTCTTTGTTTAACTACTGACACACAACTCTTTTCCAGGCCTTCCAGTCTTTTATACATTCATGTCATTAATTCAGTATGTGGTCTCACTTCAGCCCAGATATTATTAAAAATATTGACAAACTAAGAACCATGTTCAGTGCCGAAACTGTGTGCTGCATTAAACTGATTCTGTCGTCTGCTTCCCTGAGGGTATGGGGGACTGCTGCCTCTTCAGAGTCCTGGTGTTCATCATTAGCCTCCTGGATGAAGCCCCTTTCTCTGAGCCACTGTTGTTTTTTTCATGTATTTTTCAATAACGTTATTTAGCTCCGTAGAAGACCCCCAATCGATGCATCACATGTCTGTTGTACAACACTGTGAGCCACTGAATCTAAGTCAGCGATTACAGTTAAGCAAGATTGTATGCAGTACCCTGTGGGAGACTGCAACAGTCTTGTCCTCTTGGCAATAGTTAACCCAACCTTTGGTATAAGCTTGTACTACACAAGTTGGTAGAGTGACTCAGCAGCCAGGCATATCTCAAGAGGGGTCAATGTGAGCTGTAAGGTTGTAAAATAGAGTTTCACAATGACAGTTATTCAAATAAACACTTATACACAAGATTTCATGATAAAACAATTATTAATTTATTGAACAGTCTGTTCAATAAGCCTTCTTTTGAAGGGAGCAAACCATGTAACACTTTAAAGTATACTTCAAAACACACTCTTAGTTTCTCTAATCAGATGATGCCCATTGGGGGTGGCACACAGACACTTCCTACACCTTCAGGTTACTTGAATAGTTAGGACACTGTGGACATTGATTCATCACTGGTACATTTAGAGCAATACAGAGTTTGGTGCAAAAGGTTAGATATGGGAATAAAACAAAGGTTAACAATTATTACATAAGCTGGTAAGTACATTTTGAACCCTCCAATGCAATGTAAATCAACCCTTTTCTGGAGGAAAAGCAAAAGCATAAAGTCAGAGGTAAGAAGAGTCTCTCAGGGAGCCAGGACAGCCACTGTTAGTTGATCAAAGTCTAGGGGAGCTGAAGATCTTCTTTCAGGTAAGTAAAAGTTGTGCACAATGTTTTTAGAAAAGTTTGTAGAAATGAAATCACTGAAGGGTCACAAGCTGGGAGGCTTGTGAGGGGCTAAGCTGCAAGCAACTCTGCAAGGGTAACCAAGACAAGTCTCAACTGAGAGCTAGCAAGGCTACACAACAAGCGGTAAGTCCCCTTAGTTTTTCAGTACCTTGGGTTAGAAGAAAACTGGGTCCAGCTGGCTTCTGTTCCTGTGTAGGTCTGCAGATCCTGTGTTCCTGGGCCTCAGTCGTGGGGACAAGAGGGAGGATGTCTGGGGACTCCTGCATTACGAATGGAAAGTCAGCGGCAGCAATGGGCAAACTTCAGATCAGCGGCACTTTGCAGTGTCAGCTCCTTGCATCTCTCGCAAATAGAACCACCGCAGTTCTCGGATACCTTAATTGACTTTCCTCACATCTGGGGTCCAGCAATCTTTTGAGGTGGCTCAGGCTTGGTCAGTCCTGCTTCTTCATGGGAGTCCGGAGGACCTTCCTGGAGCTCAGGTCCGACTTAAAAGTGAAACACTTGATCTGGTGTTCCTCTCCCTGGCAATCGGTTGCTGAAGCAACAATGGAAGTACAGCCAGCTCCGAGAGGATGTCCATACGAGTTCACTTTGGGGTTGATTGGTCCCACAAACTCAAGGGGAGAAGTCGTCCGTTGCAGGGCTTCTCTAGTCGAGGCGAATTCGGAGGTTCAGCACAGCAGCAGGGCTTCACCGTGCAAACCAATGGCCCAGGAGTTGCACTAAGCATCTCTTCTAAGTTCTTCCTCGGATTCCTTTGTCCAGTGGTCGACTCTGCCTTCCAACAAAAAAGCCTTGCCTTTTATGAAGGTTTCTCCCGTTTATTCACAGCCTAGCTGTCACTCACACAGCAGGGTGGCTGTCCTCTGAGGACAGCCAGCCAGCCAATCACCTTTGGGTGCATTTCTGTAGCCAAGGGGATTAAGCACAGGGAGTTTTGGGCACCTCCCTCACTTCCTGCCCCAGTCAGACATGCTGGAGCCAGAGGCGGGCTTCACCAGTGAATCCCTCCAAAGACAAAATGAACAAAGGGACCAAACCTGTTTTGGCAAACAGAGTAAATCTCAAGAAGGACCTTTCCAACAAGAAATGGGTAAAAAAGAAGACCGGGCCATTTGGCAATTGCAGCCCACGGTAAAAAAACACAATAGTAGGAACAAGTAAACCACTGCCCCCAGCCATTAATTATAGAAAGGATAACATAAAAATGGTACATAAGAAACTAGAAAAAGGGGATACTAAGTAACCCCTCCAGCACCCTATTGTAAGGAGTGTGCGTGTTCTAGAAACTTATAAAATGTAAGTGAAGTCAATTTCACTTCACTGCTCTTGGAAACAGTGGTTTCACCAAGAGAAGGTATTTAAACCTTTGGGAAATCTAAGAGACTTTCCTGTGTCACTGCACTAAAGATGATGCCTATGAAGTTTGACTCAAGTCAAAAGAAGCACATCAAATCACAGAAAAATACATGAGCGAGTGGGAAAAAGGTCTCACTCTCTCCAGGTTAGAAATTAAAAAGTCTGCCAAAAGTGCTGGGGGTCTCAAAGGTAGAAGGGAATTAGCACATTTCTGAGAGTTCTCCCTATCAATTACATTATTTTCTACTGTGAGATCAGCAACCTATATGATGCTCAGGTCGTGTAGTTCAGTGTCTCTTCGCATTCAAATGTCCACGTTCATCATACAATGTTCAGCCGAGCGAACCCCCTCACCGGGATTATTTCTTTTATTTCAGGATTTGTGCAGGTTTGTTTGCCAAAGAAATTGCATAATTCATTGCCCAGCAATTGGGGAAAAGAGATGTAATTGCTTTAATTCTTTTGCTGTCATTTTACCGTTCAGTGTCTTTTGCGCCTCCCAATGTGTGGGGATACCGACACCAGCCGGACCTGAAGTGGTACCATCTAATCCGGACAAATCCAATCCAGCAGGGTTGGGAGTATCTTCCCCTAAATTATGAATTAGGGCCGCCACTATAAAATCTTCTTGGGGGCCAATACATATTTCCTCATCAGCAGATGGGACAGCAGTAATATTGTTCTCCATTGATTGATTTTCATTGGTTGAATCTTTAGCCTGCAGTGCAGCATTAACAGTTTCTTTCATGGTTTGTCTATCATTGATTGAGTCTTCAATAGTCAATTGACACCTGAGGCCTTTTCGCGGCATTCTATAAAAGTGACGAAATAAGAACGGGTAACACCAATGGCCCTTTAAAAAAGTTAAACAAGCACTAGTTCCAAACTATTGAAAACGAGTCCTTCAAAAAGTAAAGCAATTTTCACTGATTCCAAACAGTCCTAAACAAGCCAAAATTGACACAAGACAAGAGCCAGAGGGGGGAGCAGGTATTAAGGGACGGGGAGAACCGTCCAATTATTTAGAAAATAAAGATGTATGGGGAGGACTTCCCACAGTCTCCGAAGTATGTGAACGCACGTACCACGGATCAAGGAAGAGAGACCTCCAACTAATGGCCCTGATAGATCCCGCACTGGTATTACGGTCTGTTTTAACAATCAGGGTCAGGTTGGTCTGTCTTTATCCCTTAGTTTCTGAACTGCTGTAGTGCAGTTATACGTGCAGACAGTTCTTGTGGTGTATGAAAAAGGATCAGTGGTGTCAGTTTACAGGCAGATTGCAGACACACAAATTTCACAGGAGAAGCGGAGGACGAACACAGAGCAGACAGCCAAGTAGGCGGGCAAAAGGGGCAAACACAAGTGGTTACCTAGGTGTGTCTCCTGCTAGTATCGAAGCTCAGTGCCTTCCTGCCAGTGTTGTCACTGTGTTTACTTTCACTTGGATTTGATTTTAGGGCACATGGCTTAGTTGATAAATGTAGTCTGTGTGCAGTCTTCAATCACTACTGGCACAGAGTATATATAAGCATCAACCCCATATTTTCTTAAACCATGTTTGATCAACATCAATGAAGACATTTCATAATTAGGCTAGTGCAATAATCTGTTTTCCTTGTGCTGTAAGAGACAATAAGTCGGACCATGTCCGGTCCAAATGTGGGATGGGATCTAAGTGCTGACAATGTGCTTCACTCATTTAATTTAATTTTAGAAACACGTATTCTCTTTATATTGGAAACAAGTGTTAAAGAATGGATCATACATTTTCTGGAAAGATTCAGACTAATCTTTCATAGGAGTTCATTTATGGCGCTAGTAGCAACTGGAGATTGTGGCCTATACTAAATGATAACGGTTTTTGGTGGTGGGGCAAACACTCTTAGATGACTTCCATTCAAGTACCTTACTAGTCAGAAAGTGGCTAGATTGTGCACATCCCGTTTTGAAAACACCAGACTTCAGGATAGGGTGGAATGGCTGGTGTAGAGTCAGATTGGTACTTAGAATTCATTCTAAGGCAACTGCCTGTTGGGAACTAAAGGCCTCATTACAAGTGTGGCGGATCCGGAAATAAGGGTGCCGGTCACACTGCACATGTTCAGCAAGCACTAGCCTGTAGCCAACATCACTTTTTCTGCTGTCATGTGCAGGCCTGCAAGTTTACCATGAACAACGAAACTACAAATCCCAGAATGCATAGTTCTGTCGACTGGCAAGGCAGATTAAGATGTCACTTAAGAAATTCGGACTGTGAGCATAAATCTTACTCGAGCGATCCATGGCATTTTTAAAGCAGGAATAATCTGCGGGCAATGTGTTCTGTGTTATGAATGTTTTCTCTGAGTAAGCCCTGAGTGAATAGGTGAACTGCTTGTTTGCCCATGGAAGAGATGGCGACAAGCTGTGTGTTCTAATTTCAGCGAAGGCAATTTAACGAAAACGTTTCTCAATGTATAACGTGAACTTTTATTCACAGCTGGATTTTATTGTGTTTATTTACGACCTATCCTGACAGCATGTGTTTTACATGGGTCACAGCTTCAGCGAGGCAACAAAACGTCACACGGGCGCAAAGCAACAAGGGAAGGCCAGAAGAAGCACACGCATCTAGGCCTGCTGATCGTGAATGGCATGTCCTGACCACAGTAAAACCAGAAACGAAGATGATTGGCTGCTGTAGTGTGCAGCATGTTCTCTGTTGCTGTTCATTGCCCCTTGATAGGAGGACCTGCGTAGTGGGTGGGCCAGCAGGGGTCAGGTCCTCAGAGACTACTCGAATCTCATCCAGCAACATTGTTTTTCCCCTGTCAGCACCGGAAAGCGCGTTTCCTTTCCAAATAAACAAAAGCAGCACTGCTTTGGTCTGTGTTTCTGACATGCCTCTACCTGCCCAGGCCACCATCAACAGCACTCATTTGACAAGAATGATTATTTTTAATTAGCAATGTGTCTGCTGCAGTGTCCATTGACTCAGGGCCCCAGAAAACTACAGCATAGTTATGAGTAACACACGTTCCTGCTCCACAAATTATAAAAGAAGTGCTGTTACTCAGCCCACCCCCACCCCTGCAAAATATGTTCCGGGGCTAGGTACCTGCAAACACTGGCACAAATTAAGCAATGCGAGTTAAGCCACTTCAGGATCATTGGTAGCCCCTGACTTTGGGGGCTTGTCTTTCGAATGGTTGGCTCGACTCTACTATGAAGAAGTGCACCAGCAAGACCAGCAGGATGTATCGTCAGAATGAACCATCATCTGATGGGGTTAAGATCTCATGTCAAACCATCACCATCAATGTCTCGCTACCATGGCCAGGCATTTGATTCTCTGCCACCTTCTCTAAAATCCTGGAAGCCATTGGATGACAAGCAATGGCCTATAATAACCTGAAGGGGTAAAAGAGAATACTTCTTTAGTAACGGGGCCGGAACAGAGTCCTGAAGAGCATTAGATACTTCCTTGGGTGACTGATATATGCCAATAATGTTCACCGAAAGGTGTGCCAAGTTGTTGGCACAATCTTTGGTCAAAAATAGGAGTTCAGCAAGTCCAATAAGTCAAACAAATGCATCAATATATGACTGCCTTCTAATTCCTCATTCAGTCTAGTAAAACTCCAGTTTGTTTGTGGCACTTGATGTGCATTGCTATGACATGACTGTTGACCATGTGCGCCAGCAAAATGTACTTATGGTGTTGCCAGATTTACACGCCTATTAGTCTTTTCATAAGAGGTTATGGTCCCAACTGAGGAAACATTTAGAGATGAAGTAGAACTGAATTCTTAGCAGAGATTTGACTCCTAGATATACAGAACAGGATCAAACTGAATCCATCTAATCCTGTGATCATCTTGAAAAGAATTCGTCCTGACATCAAGACCCATCAGCTTGGACCACCTGAATTGCATGTAAGGTCCCACTTCAACCTCCAGAGACCTCAGCTAGCTGGGTTGACGCTATGGGCCTACCTCTAACTCCCTGTCCCTCGTGGTCCGTTCTTACTTTATTTAGCGTACTGTCCCTATTGAACCTCTTCCTTCACCAACCTTTGCTGCATTGGGTGGATGTTGTCACTGCACCTCAGTCATTCAGCATGGACCATTGGAGCAGTCTTTTCCTTTTTTTTCTTTTTGAAATTATTTATCGAACAATAACCATAGCCAGTTGACAACATATTTTCAATAACTCCGAATAATGGAGCTTGTAGCTTGAGGTACCCAGGTACCACACCAGCAATCACGTATACGGCTGGTCCGGTAGAGTGCTGGTATACATCAATACCGGTACTTTTTTTACCGGACTGGCTGACTCAGATTGAGGCCCTATGTACAATATCTTGTGAGCTTGGAGTTACACAACCTATATTTGAAACACAGATAACCAAAATCCTCCAGTGATCTTCCGAGTAAGTGGGGAATGTGGTAGAGCATTACGAGATATCATATCCGTTCGCTGAAGAGCCTCATCCCAGTAGTGAGTGATTTTATCACAGGACCAGAACATCTGTACGTATGTGCATATTTCTTGTTTACATGACCAACATAGATCTGATGATCGAAGTTTGCATTTCTTCCTCCTCCATGGTGACCAGTACAAACCAGTACAAACTGTAGATAATCCTCTGCTGAGTATAGCGTAGGCCTATGTCAATTCTAAATTGCACAGTATTTCTACAGATCTTCATTCAGGAATGTTCCATAATAATTTGTCCAATCTCAAATTCCCATGCTTTATGTTCTTGTCTAATTGGTCCAGGAATAGGATCATACATGTTTGCCACCCATAAAGTGTTGACTCTGAAAGAGGTTACTTCTGTAGGATGGCTATGAATATTTTCATTCAACAGAGGATGGAAGCAATTACTCCAGATAATGGGCCTCATTCGGACCCTGCCGGTATCCTGGTGGTAAACCTGCCAGGATACCGGCAAATTGTATTGCCGTTTCTGGCACCCGATCGGCCAGAATACAGGTGCTGGAGTGACGGTGTAAATCCCCATTCATGGAGTCCCATAGGACTCCATGAAGGGATTTGCCATTATTACCACAATGCTTCTGCCAGTAATGAGGGTTTTTTTTGCCATGGGGGCATCTGGCTTACCTCCAGCTTGTAGCTTGAGGTAACCCAGGTACCCCACCAGCAATCCCGTATACGGCTGGTCCAGTAAAGTGCTGCTATACATCAATAACGGTACTTTTTTTATCTGATCGGCTGACTCAGAATGAGACCCTATGTGCAATATCTTGTGAGCTCAGAGTTACACAACCTATATTTGAAATACAGATAACCAAAATCCTCCAGTGATCTTCTGAGTAGGATCTGATTAAGTTTCCAGATGCCAGCAGCTTGCCATAATCGCCAATTCAGTTGTTTGGTATTAAACAAAATGGCAGGGTAAAAATATATGTATGACTGTTCAGATAGGAGATATTTCCCACCGAACATCTGATTAGCGTATCTCCATTTCCCCAATATATGTCATGTCGGAGGTGGGGTCATTTTATCTGCAGATGTTTTTTCGATTGATACCCAGGTGAGTATATTCTCAGAGCTATTGTTAATCCAATAGTGGAGACTGCAAAGCGAGAAGGCAGTATGATACTTTTTTTATATTAGGAAAACCAAAGCCACCCTCCTTAACAGCTCATAGAAGAATTGAAATTGGAATCTGTGGTTAAGATCTGTTCCCCCCACAGGAAATTACTAAAGACTTTTTGAGTTTCTTTCATCAGTTTTTTGGGTAAAGGCAGTGGGAGCATATTAAATAAGTTAAGTATTTTATGTGGTAGGGTCATCTTGATAGTCCCGATTTTACCCCAGAGAGTGAGGTTCAGTTTAGTCCATCTGTTACATTCTGAAGTAATTTCTCTTAGTTTGATTTGAATATTGTTCTCCAGGAGGTGCTTTGTGTTCCTAGTCGCAAGGATCCCGAGATATCTGAAACCTTCTTTAGCCCAGTGGAATGCCTATGCCAAAAAAGTCAGTCTATAACATGTCTTAGTTATTGGAAACATTTATGATTTTGAATTGTTAACTTTGAAGTTTGATATTTTACAGAACTTAGTAAAAATGTCCATTAGTTAACGATAAGAATGATCAGGGCCAAAGACAAGTACTAACAGGTCATCTGCATATACTAATACATTTGATGTATATTCACAACATTTACTACCTTTTACCTCATCATTCAGACTAATAGCTGTAGCTAATGGTTCCAGGAATACATTATAAAGGAGAGGTGATAATGGGCAGTATTGGTGGGTTCCACGTTGAATATCAAATGTAGAGGACTGCTTTCAATTTACCAGAATCTGTGCTCTTGCCTTGTTGTATAAAGCATGACAGAAACTCAGAATGTAAGACCAAAATGAAGTTGCCTTAGGATAAAGTCTAGATAAGTCCGATTTACCCTGCCAAATGCCTTTTCTGCATCTATACTAATGGCTACTAGTCGGTCTAAAGAGTCCATATTAGCATCAATAACGTCAAATAGTTCCCACATGTTATCATAACTATATTGGCCTCTAGCAAACCCTGTTTGATTTGTGTGGATAATTCTTTGAATTTTAGGGTTCAACCCCATGGTAAAGATTTTTGCCAATATTTTATCATCCACATTCAGGAGTGTGATTGTTCTAATGTTCACACAATTAGTATGTGTTCTGCCTGGTTTTGGAACCAGCGTAATCAAGGCAAGTTGCACAGATTCTGGCATTTCACCCCTCTGCACAATTATCACATAAATGTCAAGCACAATTGGGACTAGTGTTTCATGAAAAGTGTTGTAAAATTCTATTGTAAACCCATCTGTACCTGGACTCTTATTGTTTTGGAAACTCAATATAGCCTCCAGTACTTCATCTTTTGATAACAGAGAATCTAATATTTCTCGCACCTTTTGAAATGTAGTCCATTGGCACATTCATCTTTTTCTGTCTCATTGCCAGATCCCTCTAATTTGTATATTTTCTTGTAATATTCCCCAAAAGCTTTAGCAATGTCTTCATTTTTGGTCAATACCATTCTGCTTTCAGTTATTATAGACATCACTCTTTTGATTTCTTCCATTCTCTTGAGTCTATTAGCTAACAAGGAGCCTGCCTTTTCTCCATATTCCCAGTAAACCTGTCTGGTGTAAAATAATGCTTGTTTTGCTTTTATAGTAAGCAAATGGTTTAATTGTTCTCTAGCCCATAATACAGACTCTCTATTCCTCTCTGATGGGTTATTAATGTTTCCGTCATCAGCTTTCTTTAATGAATGTTTTGCCTTCCCTTACAACTCTATTTGTAATTTGTTCTGATGCGAACTGAAGCTCATAGTTTTCCCTCTAATCGTAGCTTTAAGTGCATCTTAAAAATTAGAAATGTCATTAACAGATCCCCAGTAGTCATTTGTATAATAAGCTAATTCTACCTTGATGAAGGTCAGGAATGCCACATCAGAGAGCAATGAGGTGTTGAGCCTCCATTAGTTGTGTGGATTGTTGCCTTCTCTTTGGTTATTCTAATGATAGACTAATATCAGCATGATCAGATATGACAATATCACCTAAGTTTGATTCCATAATATCTGATAACATGTTTTGTTAAACTCAAAAATAGTCTAGCACGATGAAGAATGAGGTGAGTTAAAGTAGAATGTGTATTTTGTAGTAGTGGGATTAAATATTCTCCAGGTATCTACTAATCCTGATTTTCTATCATAGTTTTTAATTCTCGTAAGGCTCTGCTTTCTGTTTAACGTGCATTACCTGGTGATAGGTCCATTTTGCTGTCTATCATCAGGTTAAAATCGCCTCCTACTATGATACTATCTCCTTCTCAGGTATCTACAATTCCATCGACTACAAATAAAAATGCTCCAGATCCGAGTAAGGGGCAGATACATTAGCAAGAACAATTAGTAAACCTTCTAATGTAACTTCTGTAACTACATTTCTTCCTTCTATGTCTTTCACTTTCTTGCCCGAAATTACATGTAGGTTCTGCTTAAACAAGATGGCAACGCCTTTTGATTTTAAATGATAGCAGCTAGAGATTTCCTTATTCTACTTTTTATTTAATTTATATTCCTTATCTTGGTCTAGAAGATGTGTCTCTTCCACAAATACAATATCAGGTATTTCTTTAGTAATATGTCTCAATTTTCTTTTCCTCGTCCGTGGGTTATTAATTCCCTTAACATTCCAGGATAAGAACTTCAGATTATGCATAACCTAATAAAAGTAATGTGTAATGGCCCTTTTATCATCATAAACATAGTCCTATCAACTTGGTTTGGGATGGGGTACAAAAGGAAAAGACACAAGGGAAAATTGTGTAAAGTATGACACAACATGGCTCCTATAAACTACCCTTACAATCACCCATTTATTTTCTACCAATAACAGATGTTCCTTACCTTCATAAAGTAACACTAATATAAATATTCCATAACAATTACCCATTCTAGCTCTAGACTATAGAGAGATTTGCACCTCACCTCTTGCATTAGCATTTGATGACCCAACAATAATCACCCCAACAAAACCTCTCAATTTCAACATTAATTATAGCATTGTTTTGAAAAGAAACTTGACAATCAACATTCTTTTTTTGTGAAGATCTCCTTTGCTTACAATCACATAATATGTTAGGAGGTAACACGACAACATTATACAACTACAGCAATATCTTAATATGTAGTAGTCTTGCAATGTCTAAAAGTACACAGACTTTTTAAGAATGTGTTCAGGACAACTGAATAAGCCCAACTTTTCTCTTACTACCTTATAACGTATTGCAATTCCACCAATTGAACAGATTAGACACCTATGCATATATCTTATTCTGGGGGGAGTGGACGTACACAACGACTAGCTAATAAACTAACATATGACCATTCATCTGGCACAATTCAGTTAATCAAGAAAGCTGAAGGGCAGGTTTCCCACCTGAGGAAAACATACTCATATGCAGAAAAAAAGTATAGAGGTATGAATCAAATAGAAACATATTTAGGTTTATCAAATTACAAAGATAAATTCAACCTGAGTTTTTTTTATACCAAACAGCGGTACTTGTAAACAAAAAGACAGTACATACATATTCAAAAAAAGAAGAACACAATTTTCACAACAGTCCATTTGGCATATTTACAGTGTAAGTCACCACCACCATGAACTATCATGGAATTTCTCAGTTAAAGGAATCATGACCACAAACAGTTCAACATCACAACCACACTAATACATAGAGTAAATGTTAACATCAAAAAAAGGGTGCAGAAAAATAGTGCCTTTCACTTAATGCTTCCAACTTCTCTCCATGAAACAAGACTGACTGGTTTTGACGTGAGACAACAGTTTGTACACTTCTTCAGGGTAATAACTACATGACAGAGGGAAAAAAAGTGTTGAACTTTAAAAGTGATTTGTTGAACTGTCTGATTGTATACACTATCGCTTTTGATACTGAGAGTAAATCTAGGCCAAAAATGAATGATGGCCTGAAAAATATTATATCAATAGAGGAGAAATTGGACTCAAATAGATTGGAGGGTTTGGTTTGGAGAAAGGCTTTGTCATTTCTGTCATGTGTACCCACTGTTATGATGCGTTATGTTTTGGGATTGAACTCAATGTCCACCTGGGTCGAATTGAGAGCATTAATGCTGTATCGCAAATTACAGACTGTTAAAGAGAACTCCCTTTATGCACTGATGGGAGGGTGTCCACCTGATCTATAGGGAGGATTGATTTGCTCCTTCAAGGAAAAATGCTCTTGCATCCTGGAGAAAAACGACATGTCTTGTGAAGCCCTGGTGGCTAATCCTGAATAGGTGAAAAAAGAATTGTTAGGCAGCGATTGGATTTTAACTTTTGTTTTATGGTGAAATCTCCAGAGAATCCAAAAAAAGGGGTTGCCTCATGAATTACCTAATTCAATGTCCAGGAAGAGTAGCTTTTAGAGACACATTTTTTGAGATTCAGATTTAATCTGATTCATACGGCTGAAGTGTTATCCATACAAGGTATGAGGGATAGTGCTACATGTCGGTTTTGTGGTGGTCAAAAGGAAACATTAAGACATCTAGTTACAGTGTGCACCTCTCTCCAGAAACCAAGGAAAGAGCACTTTAGTCTACTTTTTTACTCTGACGTTATAAGTGATGAATTACTGTGGCGTTTTGTATTACTGGGTAGGTCTACGCCAGTTTTAATTTGTATGATTCAATTTGTAAAGAAAGTGAAAATTGTATAATGGGTACGGTAACAAAAACATGCTTTTTATGTTAATCTGTGTATTTGTATAAGGTTTGTAAGAAACCATTTGTACGGTAGTGTCCTTCCCGGGCGCTGCATTGCCCCATGTTAAGCCCTGCATATAAAAAATGTATGCTACTCTCTTTAACGAGACCAGATAAATATTCAATAATAAAGAATAATTAGCAGCAATGTTATATATCAACGTATTGAAACTGATAGCACATGCAAGCTGGTTACATGAATTAATTACATTTAATATAAGATACCATGCATAATTAAGTAGCCTTTATTTTGTCCAGTAGTTTCATGGCCTTTTCATGGTGCATGAAAGTATGTGTTTCACCATCGATTACAAGCTTCAAGGTGGCTGGGAATAGTACATAATAGTGAATTCTGAACTCAGTGGCCCTTTGCATAGCTTCATTAAACCGTTTTCTTTGCTCCACTACTGCCTTTCCATAGTCATTGAAAAACATAATTCTGCAATGGTCTCCCCTCATAATTCTTTGCAATACTCGGGCTCTCCTAATTATCATTCTTTAATTGGGAATCGCAAGAATGTAACTATTAGTGCTCTTGCCGGTTGACCTGGAGCTGGTTTTGGGGCTAAGGTTCTATGAGCCCGTACAATTTCTGTGATGTTTCCTGGGAGAAGTTACAAATCTTGCGGTAGCACTTTTTGCAGAAATTCAATCAGTCTCCCTTTTTCCACTTCTTCTGGGAAGCCAGTTATTCTAAAGGTGGATCTTCTGGAATAATGTTCCTGCTCAGTGATCCTTTTATTAGCAATCTCTAATTACAACGTTAATACAGCAACGTTTTACTCTAATACTGCCACTCCATCATCTGAATTGGAAACCCTTTCTTCGAGAAGTTCAGCTCTATTTCAATTGTTATCATCTTTTTTCATGTCCATTACTGTTTGTCTCATCTTCCCATTGCGAAATCTTCATTGAATTTCCCTTCTGCCCTTGCCTTGTGTACCATTACTGCATTTTCTGCCTCATACCTGAACATTTGGTTAGGTGTATCTCACCATTCAAAGAATCCATTGAAATATCTAGTCCATCTTCTGTGTCTCCCACTCTTCTAGCTAAGGGGGAATTCCCATCTCTATGGATTCAGCCATCAATTAGTTATTGATAAGGATATTAAAGCAGTGGTTGGAGCAGAGCTCTTAAACTGTTGCTCTCTCTGGTGCCAGTTCACGGAGAAGCCTTTTCCTACGTCTAATCATTGACTTCTGCAGTTGCTGAATGCAGCTGTCGCTGCGTGAGGATCAAGAGCAGGGATCACATTCCAGCGACCCACTCTCACAGCTTTGCAGTGGATCTGTGTGGTGAATTACGCACTTTCAGCCCTGTACCTGGCCTCTAACATGAGCCACCTGTTCTCCTCTTTTGAATTCATGCATTGCACCCTATATAAATCATCAAATCTGCCCAAAAAAAACGTTGGGTTCTTTTTCATTTTAAAGTATCAGAGTAGGCAGCAGATTGTTCCCTGCTTTACACCCATAACTCTGGAACAACTCCCCTATTCAGTGTATTTTTTGAAGATCAGAAGCAGCTTTGAAAACATATAATAGGATTCACTTGGTGATGCTAGCTTGGGGGTTCAACGCAACTTGAGTGCACACCTGTGGTATCAGGCCTCTTCACAGATTTGAGCCATGAAGCAGAGACAATGGAATGAATGAGTGTGAGGTTTTTAGTGTTTCTGTCACCTTTACCATGGCAGGTGTCTCTTCAGCAGCTGCGTTTATATATCATGTGATTTATAAAGCACAGACCTAGCTGGGAAGCAACAGAGCACTGTAAAAAGGGGGACGCACCGAGAGAGTGACAAGTAAAGATGCTGGGGTAGTAGAGAAACAGGGTGGATACAGTAAGGTAAGGAGGTGGGAAACTCCAGAGGGGGAGAATTAGGGTTGAGAGGAGTGATCAGCAATTGGCAAGTTGCTTTTTGAGCAGTAGGGTCTTCAGGTATTTCCTGAAGTGTGGAATGAAGCGGGCTACTCTTATCTGCATTGGTAACTTGTTCCAAAGACAGTGTGTGTAGCAGGAAAAAGCCTGCTTGCTGTGGTTTTCCCTCTTTTAGTTACCTTTTACCAATACGTCTGTTTCTTGATGACTGTGCTTTTCTCATCTGCAGTAGCCTGTGAAGCTCTCCATACAGGTCTCAACTTTGCTCCATCTAAATATAGCCTGCTCTACCTATGCAAACAACCAAGAACATCTAAGGGCAAAGGTTTTCCCACATGGGCTTCCTGCCTTACATTGTTGCTCACATTTACTATGACATTTTCAGCTTTCATCTATCAAAGTTTTCGTTCTCACCTTTGTATGGTCTGGGTTATGTAAGGCCTAATTGTGTAAAGATAGCCATATTCTGCAGCTAGCCTTATTGTGTAAGGTAGCCATACCCTGCATCTTACCTAAATGTGTATGGTAGCCATATATTGCATAAATAATTGTTTTCGAAATTCATTCACTCACGCATTTTAGGAAACGCACCCCAATTAAATCTGGGCGTTTTCCCAATGTTGTTCACACTTTGTCTTTCTATGCATTTTAGGCCCTGCTCTTCTTTTTGAATTCAGGTGATACGTAGCACTTCTCTTTGTACATACACGGAACCCAGGATGTGATCATTGTTGTTTGTACAGCTAACCCATTTATCCTCTGGCACATAAATAGACAGAAATAACAAATTACGCGCTAGACTTAACAAACTACAAGAGTGGCCCAGAAGTCTTCTCCCTTGCGCTAAACGTGTAATGAAATACCAACATAATAGGGAAGGCCACGCCACTAATTTCCCACCTGCTCCATCAGCCACAACTAATTCCTAAACCCTTAAAACCAAGCATAAGACTAATACCAGAAGCATACCTAATTTTGTACAAAACAAAAGGGAAACTGAAGCTCTATTTTACAAAGGAGCGCTCCTTAATGCTAGATCACTAGTTGCTCACGCCATTGATATAGCTGACCTAATCACTGAAGCCAACCTGGACTTCATTGCTATAACCAAGACCTGGCTACACAATGCAGCAGGGCCGTCACTTATGCTAACCATCCCTGATGGATATACTATATCCAGGCAAGACCGTGAGGGCTCCCGTGGAGGAGGCATTGCCATCATATCTAAAATAAATTTAGCACTAAGATCAGCCCCGACCCAAACTCTGCAATCTTGCGAAACCCTTTCCGCTAAACTTCACATAAACAATACCCAATCACTAACCATTCACCTTATCTACAGACCACCGGGCCCACTTGGGACCTTTGAGGAGGATCTACACAGCCTATTAACCAATAATGTAAAAATTACCTCACAACTGTTGGTACTAGGGGACTTTAACCTAGGATTTAATGACCAAGCTGACGTGCACGCCTCGACCATCACTAATACTCTCAACTCTCTGGGACTATCCCAAAAAGTTAACAATCCTACCCATCTGAAGGGTAGAATACTAGATTGGGTTGCCGATTCCAATTGCACAGCTGCCATTACATCCATCTCACCATTATCTTGGGCCAACCACTCTCTGGTGTCCTTTAATTTTCTAACCACCCGACCATCTACCATAGCCTTACCTACAGCACCATCCTGCCCAACCAGAAATAAAAAGAATATGACAGTGGACAACATTATTCCTGCTATCCTCCCGACATTAAATGCACTGCCGCACAACTTAGATCCTAGTAAGCTAGTACACGAATATAATAAAATCATGCTAAATACAATGGACAGAATTGCCCCACTTAAAATGCGTACGAGTAAACCTAAAGCCCATCTAAACAAATGGATCATGCCTGAACTCAAGGCCCAATGCCTAACAAAAAGAACATGTGAATTGACTTGCAAACAATGCCCAACCGATGAGAATAAGGCTAACCTTACCTCTATCTCTCGCCACTATAAAAATGAAGTCTGCTTAGCAAAGCGAAACTCTTATAACAATCGTATTGCTAACTCCAACTCGAGTATGAAAGAACTTTTCTCCATACTAAAAGAACTTGAGTCACCAATTGCCATACCAGACATTTGTATTAAAGATCATACCTGGTGTGCAGATATCCAGTACGCATTAGCAAACAAAATAAACACCCTCCAAAACAAAATCCAACTTAAAAAAGATTTGTTAAACCTGCCCAAATAGCCCCAGTCACTGTCCAGTGCCACCCCTAACGGCCACACTAACAAATTATCCTTCACTAAAACTTCCATCATAGAGGTAGAGAAAATCATCCTCTCCCTTAAGCCTTCTAATTGTAAAGGCGACATCTGCCCAGCTCAGTTAATAAAAGATGCGGCCAGAGAGTTATCACCTTTCATCTCCAAACTTATTAATGCCTCCTTCTCCACAGTCAACATCCCTGCCAACTTAAAACAATCCTGGGTGCTCCCGCTCCTCAAGAAGCAGTCACTAGACCCGCTTATCCCCACGAATGACCAACCAATTACCACGGTACCATTTCTATTGAAGATACTGGACAAAGTGGCTTACACACAAATTCAAAAACATCTTGAATTACATAAGCTACTGGGAGCCAGACAATCTGGTTTCCGCCCATTACATGGAACCTAAACAGCCCTCATTGGCCCTCATTACGACCCTGGCGGATTTCGCGGTGCTAAATGCACCGCGAAGCACGGCGGAAAGCCGTCGATAGCGCCATGGGGGTTGGCGGATTTACCACCCCATGCCGACCTTGGCGGAGCGGTAAATCCCCAATCCCCATTCTGCCCTTCCCCATTCCCATTCTTGCCCCATAGGGTATAATGGGAGTGGGGAAGGAGTTAATTACGCCACCGTAAAATACGGTGGCCTAATTAACAACGAGGTCCCGTAGCGCCATGGCCATGGCGCTACGGGAACTCGTAGTGGGGCGGACGGGTCCGCCGCGAATACCGCTGGCGGAAACCCACTCCGCCAGGGTCCTAATGAGGCCCATTGACTTAAAGACCCAAATCACATGTGGAGTGCCCCAGGGCTCCTGTGTCTCCCCAACTCTATGCAATATATTTACCAAACCTCTTTTTGATGATTTGGTCCATCTAGGTATCACCTACACTAACTATGCAGATGATACACAGATTCTCCTCCCACTTTCTGGGGATCATAATAGAGATAGGGAATTGGTGAATAGGGTGTATCTTATCATTCAGGCATGGATGGCATCCCATGGCCTCTGCTTGAATGACGATAAGACAGAGTTAATCATTTTGGGTTCACAGGCAAATATCAACAAACTAGGCCCTGACTACCTAGCATTCAGCATCAACGGTAACGTAATTAAGGTCTCGACGGAAGTAAAAACGCTCGGTTTTTACCTTGACTCCACCATGTCATTTACTAAACAGGTCAATTCCTTAGCATCAACTACAGCCTATACCTGCAAATTAATAAGAGCAGATAAACCCTTTCTATCCAATGACAGCTGTATGATCTTGGCGAGAGCCTTAATACTCTCACGACTAGACTACTGCAATGCACTCTACAGCGGTGCCAATATATCCATCACCCAAAGGCTCCAAATCCTACAAAATAATGCCCTCAGAGTGGCACTTGGCATAAATAAAAGGGAACATATTTCCTCCTTTAGACGCCAGTACAAATGGCTCTCGACTGCTAATAAATTCCATCTAAAAATGAGCTCTTTGACCCATAAAGCTCTAAATAACACAGCGCCCAGTTACTTAATGGACAAAATAAAAAGAACTGCCATCTTAAACTGTCTGATAGTACCTAGATTTAAACGCGCCAAAACTGGCGGCATCAGTTTCCCTGTGACAGCTGGCAAACTTTGGAACGCTTTGCCTCATAACCTGAGAGCTGACCAACCGTTCCCACACTTTAGAAGGAATTTCTTCAAACACATCAACACCAATATCCTGTAATCATCCTGATCAGACACCTCTGCAACTTTTGCCAACTGGTTTTGTATATAAGTATTTTTAGAAGTCTATCATCTAATGATTATAACTTGAACAAAGCATACTAACCTTGCATCTTGGTTATTAACTGCCAGCAATCACCTGCCTTTATTTCCACTTTGTAAGCACGTATACTGTACACTCCTGTAGTTCTGGAAATTTGTTGTAAATTTGATGTACCACTGTAAATTTGATATATCTTTGTAAAGTCTGCAACACTGTAATTTCGAGATTCTTGTAACTTTGTAAGCCTTGCATATTCTTCTCTGCTGCGCCCGGTTACCTCTGGGTCTGGTGCGCATTACAAGTTAATAAACAAACAAACAAACAAACATTGCACCTGTGTAAGTTAGTGGTAGCAACGGGCTCATTCCACACACCCTGCACTCACATATAAAACAAACACTTTTCCACAACACCTCTGCTGTAAGAATGAAGCTACCTGTAACGACAAAAATCAGAACTGTAGCTTCTCACATATTTCTTTATCTCCTTAAACACAATCCACCCAGTTTAGTTCATAGTTTACCTCTGCTGCGCCCATCCACACGCCATTCAGACATGGCTGACAAACAGGGTCTTGGCCATCCTCACATAACTTTAATGGCTGAAATGCACAGATACATAATAGCACCTCCCAATTCTCCCAAATGTGGTCCCTGGTCCTTCTGACTGCATTCAACCAACAGCGCATTGGGACCATAATTATGGTGAAAGGCGCTATAAAAATGACAAAATGAATGGCTAAATGAATGGTAAAGTGGCATTGCTTCTTTTGGCACATTGTTGATGTGTCTAAAAACAGCCCTGCTTACTTTCAGTATGTTCCATCACTGCTTTTGACACTCTTCGCCCCGAGGGCTTCAAGATCCTGTTCAATCCCAGGGCCTCCCGCCTGGTGGTGGAGTGTCTCGGATCTCCCTGAGTGGGTTCCTGCTTCCATCATACCCACTCAAACCTACTCATCCTTGGAAAGCCTAGTCTGCAGGCTGTCTCACCTACTTTCTCTCTTATTCTCACTACCATCTACAGACCCCCTGGACCTACCTCCCTCTTCCTCTCAGAACGGGTTGACCTGTCCTCTCTTCTTGCCTCCTCCCCCAAACCTATCTTCCTTGGGGACTTTAATATCCATCTCGTCTCTCCTGATGTTGCCACTGTTCTCTTCCGCAACCTCTGCAACACTCTTTCCCCCACTATCCTTCCCTCTGGCCTAACACACTCTGACGGACACACCTTGGATGCACTCTTCTCAACAGAGATCCTTCTCTCCGACCCTCTCACTACTTCTTTCTCCTGGTTTGACCAATTTCTCCTCTCTTCCCACCTTGACCTTACCTGTCGCCTGAGGCCTCTGTCCACACTGTCAGTCTCCTTCTTCGTCATTCGACCGATAAAGCTTGTGTCAGTTACTGCATTTACCTCTTCCTTCATCCCTCCTTCACCCCCTTAATCATACCCTCCTTCTGACTCTGTTCTAGATAACCTCCATCTATCTCTAACAACCTGGACATCCTTGCCCCTATCATGAGGATCCGCATGAAGCTGTCTCCAAATGCAACTCTTGGTATGACTCTGACTTGGCTGCTTTGAAACGCAGGTTCAAAGCTGCAGAGCGGAAGTGGCAGCCATCTAGCTCATCCTCTCCCAAACTGGCCTGCTGCCTACTTCAAAGGCAATACAGTCTCTCCATCTGCTCCAAGATGCGGGCTCATGTCCAAGCTTGCATCTCTGGAGCCACCAGTAACATGGCTGAACTCTTTAAAATCTGCAAGGAACTTGCCAATCCTACTGCAGTCTCCTCCTCTCCTCCTCCCTCCCAGGCCTTCTGCTCTGCACTGGCCGCATACTTCACACTTTTCCTGGACATTCTGTCCTCTCTCTCAACTGCTCCTCCCCACCCCACTTCTCTCACCTCGTTTGGCCCCCTTCTCTCTCCCATACTCTCCTTTTTCTCTCCCATTGCATCAGATGAGATGAGATCTCTAGAGTTGTCCACTCTATGAAAGTCTCATCTAAACAGGTGCTCCCTTGCTCCTCCACAACCATCAAGGACAACATTGCCTCTCTCGTTTCAGCCTTGGCTGACCTCTGTAACCACTAATTTACAAATGGCTCCTTCCCTCAACCCCTTAACCACTCTCTTGTGCACCCTCTCCTAAAAAAGCCATCTACTGACCCTTCTTACCTGGATAACTATCACCCTATCTTTATCACCCCTTTTTTGGACAAACCCATGGAGAAGCTGATCATCCCCCAAATGACCCTCCACACCAAAATGGCTGGCTGCCTCCAAGACCACCAGTCCGTTTTCAGGGCACAAAAACAGCTTCACTGAAAACCCATGAAGACCTACTCTCTAACCTGGACTCTAACACTCCCTCTGTTCTGATCCTCCTTGATGTCTCTTCTCCTTCTTTCCAAACAGACCTTCTCAAGTGCAAATGGGTCATTTTCCCTCCTTCACTTTTCCTCTCTACCTGTGGCATTCCTCGGGGCTCTATCATATCGCCTTGGCTCTTCAACATCTACCTCGCCCCTCGCTCCCACCTAATCTCCACTTTCTCCCCTCATTTCCAGTGTTACACAGATGACACAAAGCTTTCTTTCAAGCTCCCTTCTCCTAACTCCTCCTCATACCTGACTGCTATTCAGGCATAGTGTTCTGCCAATGATCTCTGCTTTAATGTCAGTAAGACAGACATCCTTCTCATTGGGACGCCTACTCCTTGCTCCCCCCACCCCCACTCTCTGGCCAGTCTCCCTGGGTCCTCACTCACTTGTGAGGCAAAAAACCTTGGGATCATCTTTGACTCCTCTCTCTCTTTCTCTCCACACATCATGGACCTTGCCAAGAAGTCCAATTTTCAGTTGCATCTCCTCAGGGGCATTCTACTTTTCCTTACCTTCCCCCAGAAGATCAATGTCTCCAGAGCCCTGGATCTCTCTAGGTTTGACTACTGCAACAGCCTCTTCCTCAACCTGCCTCTTTCCTACAATTGCCCACTTCAACTAATCCAGAATAGGGCTGTGACACTTATCCCTGGCCTCAAACCCATGGACCACATCTCTCCAGCCCTAAAATCTCTCCTCTGGCTCCCAGTGACTGCAAGGATCAATTTCAAGACCCTTTGCATCATCCACAAGGCTATCTGGGGCCTGGGACCTCTTTAAATCCAGCCCTAGCTCCCTAAATACCACCCGGCCGGAGTCCTTTGCACTTCTAGCTCCAACTC
The DNA here is from genome assembly GCF_040938575.1 of Ambystoma mexicanum. NCBI lineage: Eukaryota > Metazoa > Chordata > Amphibia > Caudata > Ambystomatidae > Ambystoma > Ambystoma mexicanum. The sequence continues at coordinate 303,644,585 of NC_090934.1, read as the reverse complement.
TCTGCAGGTCAAACGTTTCTCCAAGCAGAGACTGGGAGGTAGATCCATTTCCTTGGTTGGTTCCTCCCCCTGGAACAGCTTGCCCCACCCTTAGACTTGAGCCAGATCTTCTTATGTTCCGGGAACTTCTCAAGACTTTCCTTTTCTCCTCTTCTTTCTCTCTCCCAATCCCGTGCTAACTCTCCATATGCCGCTGTGACTGGGGCCTGGTCCCTTCAGAGTCTTACAGCTGCCAGACCACCCCCTACCAGCATCCTTTCCCAGCACTTGACCATGGGCTTCCTTTTCCGGACTAGTCCAATTTGGTCCTCCCTGTCCACCGCACTCACCCCCCCTCTTTCTCTGGCACTTACCGCCTTGGTCCACCCAGCACTTGCCCGCCCCCACCCTTGGGGTTACCCCACTCCTGCACTTCTCCCTCACCACCATGCACTTGCACGGTACTATTGTCACACGACAAATATATCCGTTTTGTTGTTCTACTTTTTTATTCCCATGCCCCCCCCATCTTGTCCTGTGGCGCTATACAAATGTCCAATAAATATTGGCCATGACCTTGTAAAACCGCACCGCTGGCATGGTAGCAAAGCTTAGCGAGGAGTGGCTAGGTATACACATAGTAAGTATGTCTCGAAAGCAGAGTTTCTGACACTTGGGCAAAGGTTCAATACTTGTTCCCTCATCCTCCCGTGGTCATGAATTGAGTGCACCAAATGTGCGAAATCATGACAATAATAATTAGTAACACTTGATAGCAAGAGCTCTGAACTGGAAATTCTTGATATGCACCACTATATAATACAGTACTATATATATGGTTATTATTAGATAGGCTGCTGGTGGGTAAACATGCGGTTGCCCAGCCCTTTACACTGCCCTTTCTTCATCGCCTTAAGACTTTCAATGCCCAGTATACCTGGCAGGGCGAGGCTTGATTTGTTTACCCATAAATACAACTTCAGAGACTTCTGGGATATGAAGAAGAGGCTCGTTTGAAGATTAAGTGCAGGTTTTATGCGCGTCAGGCAAAATTGCCTGGTGGAAAATATGAACACAAATGGAGATAGAGATATTCATCTATAATTTACACACCAGGGGAACTGAGCTCAGCATGGGGGTTTAGAGCAGCTAAGACAAACACTTCCTAAAAAAGAGAGGTCGTATATCAGCTGAGCAAATGCATTGATGGCAAGCAGCAGCTCAACTCCCGCAACAGAAATGAAAATGATTGCAAAATAAATATACTATACATGGCACTAAAGCAATACCCACGTAAAAAACCTGAAAATAATTCATACTAACATTTACTTCATTAGAAAATGAATCACAGCCCTCTGCAATAACGTATTGTGCTGCCATTTAGTGCTTGCTAGGAGGAATTTATCACCCCACCCATAGAATCCAGATGTTTTAAAACTGTTTCTATATATTTCCAAGCTTTGTGAGATGAGCTTCCCTGTACACCTGACGGGCTATCCATATAGTTGAATCGGAATTGTTTGAGAAAATATCTGAATACAGTGAACCGGGCCCTCTTTATTGCTTTGAAATGGTGGGAGTGGTTATTTCATGGTTCATTGAGGGAATCACGTGTCTATGAAATAACAAGAACGGGCGCCAAGCTTTATTCATTCTTATTGGTTGCTTTTCATTCTGGTAATGGGTGAAGGATTGTGGTTACAGGCGCACCCCAGGAAGTGACTTTGCAGAAAACCTAGACTCCATGGAAAGGACTGCGATGGGTGAGGAATATGATCGATGCCAGACCTGCAGTGCCCTTCTTCCCTTAAGAAAGGGAAAACATGGTGCAGATAGGTCGAGGGAGGCTTCCTCCTCCACCCATGTCACAAGAGCATTCCCAGCCTTGGAACATGAATGGGCCAAGTCTGTTACCTGGTTCACCCATAGGGCACACGAGCAACCGTCGCCCTATCAGGGAGAACTTGCGATGACGTCTCCCTGACACATTGAGCATCATTCTGGTTTGCGAGTTACCACAAAATACGATAGCAGGAATTACTAAGGCATCTCTTTTCTGGCACTGGAATTCTAGTGGTATCACTACATATTATCCCTACCAAAAATATCGCCGTATATATGTATTTTTGTATGGCGATATTTTTGCGGGGATATCAACACATGGAACCCAATAGTCTGTGTTAGGAGCCAGAGTGTACTATCATGCCTAGCCCTGTGTCTAGCAGGCAGTAGAGTATAGTAGGGCATTGCGGAGCAGACACAATCTTTCTGTAATCCCTTCATTAGGGTCTATGCAAGTTGCTGACATTGGCACACTGCTTTGAGGTGTTGTCCGTCACCGGGTACACGAGCTTCTTATAGCTCCCACCCCAGAAGACAAGGTAGCTTCATATGATACCAGGACTAGTGCATTTACAGGAGGAAGAGAAGGTTTTCAGCCTAAAATGGTCTTTCATATCTCTTGGGAGCCAAGGCTGACCTTAGCCAGCAGCGGCTCCTGGTCTTCCACCAAGTCATCATCGCTACAAGATCCCACCTTCCATCCCTGGTGCACAAAACCCCAAGAGCTCTACCAAGACACATTGCAGAGGCCCATGTTAGAGCTGGGTCACGTGAAGGCCGTTCATTTCATAGCAGAACAGTCGGTGTGCTAGTCCTTATACATGGGCAGGAAATGTGCTGCAGAGCAGACCCTTTGCCTTTTGGGTTTGGGTGGATGAACACGCCGAACAGCCGCGTCATACCGTTAGTCAGTGCACACCCCACCTGGCTTCATAAGAAGACCCTACTGTGAATGAATTACCCGCCTCTGCGCCTTTAGAATACATGGTTCTTGTTCAGAGATTTAAAGACTCGTAGAGCAGACATTCCAATCTCTCTTTGTGACCTGGACAAATAGTGGGCCAGGAGTTAGGGACAGGCGGTCGACAGGACTAATCAGGGCCAAAATAGGAGTGGGGTGGGATTATAGCTAGAGGGAATGGCGGTGGGTGGGCGGAGAGCCGTGTCAGGGTGTCTCACTGGCAAACGCCGGTGCTATTGCTGTATCTTGTAATCAGTCTGGCTTGCTACAGTGCTTTGGTCCAGTTCTGTTTCCATTGAGACCTTGATTTGATTGAGATACTGTTGAGAATTAGTAGTCGTGAGTGGTTCAGAACAGGGGGATGGATGCTTGCTCCTTCTGTCCCCCATCCTACCATGAACTCGAGGCAGAGGGTTCAATTCCAATAGCGGCCAATTACTACCATGTAATATTCACTGGCGCAGAGCTGTCATTTGCATTATATGCCATGGCACAGGATATAATTAAAATGATTGCCTTGTGCCAGTGAATATTACAGGGTCATTTTAGTTTTGTGAGTGTTTATTTTCAATGTATTTAATGCTGCTTCGAAAACCAAGGTGTTTAATAAAGGATAATCATTTGCATAAAATAAGATTGGAGCAAAACTTGTGTTTCGAAGAATAAAACTTTCCATTCTTTTCTTAGTGGTGTATTCCTAGTTACACATGTAAAGGGTGTGTGTGCACGGTACATCACAGGCATACTCCTTTGTTGGAAACAAAACCCTCGGGAATTTCTTGTCACTGTTAGTGTAGCAAGATCTGGTTAATGATGCCAGTGCCTGTCGAATGATGCAGGTACTTGGGCATAGCATGTTACTATCTGGCCAATCATGGTAGGATCTGGGCATGTGACGGCAATACCTGGCAAACCGTGTGATTATCTGGGCATAGAATGTTAGCATCTGTCAAGACAGAAAACGTGTCATGATGCAAAAGGCAAAACGATTGCCTTTGTCAGTGGTTGTTTTTTTGAAAGTGTACAGACTGTCACCATATTTATGCTTGACCCCCTTCCATTTCCCAGAGAAGCATTCCATTTGCCATAATTACCAAGGGATGCTCACTTCGGTTACCAAGGGAGATTCTTTTCCAGATTAATCAAATCTAAAGGTTTCTTTGATGAACTAGAATTTTAATTCCCTCTATTGAATACATGGACAGGACACGGTGCAGTATCCCTGTTCGTGTTTCAATTGTGCCATTTATAAAAGTGTCATTAGCCACTTCCTAATCTATATCTCCCTGAGGACACCCACCTACCCAACATGTTATAATAAAATGAGCCAATATGTTAAGGTTTGAGGAGGGAATAATGTATGGTACAAGCTGTCAGGAACCCTTAGATAATCAGAATATTGCAAACCATCCCAGATTTCTGTACTCATAAAAAGGACCTTTACTTTTCGCCTCTATCTGGGTAATTATCAATTAAGGGCAAATTACGCGCAGTGTATCGTCAATGTGTGCACATATGTGCAAAACAGTCCACTCTGTGCAATGTACTTTTCTTGTACTACGAAGAGCAATAAATGAACTCACATAAGGGCAGGCTTTAGTTTGAATGCATCGTTTGCAAACAATTGTAAATGCTTCTTGCAGGAGTCATTTAGTATGGATTCCTGTGCAATCGGGCCGGTTTTAGCATCTGCGCTGAGCTCAGATTACAGCAGTCTTGCTGGTAACATTTGAAAGATCTGAATCTCTGATGCCCTCCCGCCAATCTTAGGGCCAACATGAGCTGATGGGCTACTTTTCTGTTTACTCAGCACGATGCACTGGCATCTTCTACCGGCTGAGATTTGCTAAAGATCGTCGGCTCAACCATGAGAACAGGGATGTTTATCACCATGAGGACAGGGATGTTTATCACTTCTCCATTGGCATGAGAGTCAGTGTCCAAGATGGATACAGTGTTGCTTGAGAGCAATCCTGGAATGAGCCTTAACGGTGAGTCTGCTAGGCTAAGGTTCTGCTCCGTAGGTAGCAACACCCCTTAGTCGATTGCCTTTCATTACCCTCATTTCACTGTACAGTTTGCAACTTTGTGGTGTGGTGAATTAAGTTGTTCTTTTGTTATTATGAGACAAAAGCAGCATGTTTCGAACGGATTAACACAATCTCAGGATGGTATTGGGTTTCTTTGGTCCTCAGGTTTGTGCTCCGTTCCCAATCACCTTTTAAACAATACAGGCTCCTATTGGCATCACCAGAAGGCCTTCCCTTTGCTTCCTTGCAAGCCATGGGGGCAAACTTCCATTTTCGGGTGGCATTACCACTACTTATTTGTGGGTCTACTCGTGATAGAACTTTACCTGTAATCCTGTACTTTATGGGTGTGCATCTTTCCGTCTCCCTCCGGCTTCTGTATACACGATTTCTCCCTTGCATAGCGTACTACTACTCTTTTGCTGTGCCTTTTTAGTACAACCCCTGACTTTGGATGCTGATCTGGTTCATCCTCATTTGCTTGTCCATTGATTGATTTTTGTTAGAACATTGTTGTGCCTAGAAGCAGCTTTTGGCCAATGTCCGTGCAGAGAAGGGACTTGATGGGACTTCAGTAAGCCATTCATAGGAGCAGACAGGACAGAACTTCTCTGAAATTACACAATGGGCCCAATTCTCAAAGCTTTTATCTGGAGCAAATCTGATGTGCCCACAAGCATCATCATTTGCCCCTGCTACATCACATTTGATTACAAAAGCCTACAACTGGAGAAAATCTGAGGATTCCTGCAGCATCTCTGAGATGCCATTGGGCAAATCTTTGAGAATTACATTTGTATATGAGCATCTCAGGATTTGCTGTAGTTTTAGACATTGTGGATAGGATACAAGGTAGAAGGTGCACATCGGAAATGCTCACAGGCATCATTGATTTTCTCCAGTGCAAGTCTTTTGTTGAAATCCACTGCAATTGATGTGTACACAGGTCCAATTTTAGCACGGAGCGAACTGGCATCAGCACAGTGTTGACCTCATTCTGCACAGTGTGACACGCACCAGCACACACAATGTCCTCACTTTCGTAAAATAACAAATATGATGTTATAACAATGATCTTATTTTCAATTTCACATCCTTCTACTCCATCCACAAATATCATGCAACCTGCTCCTGCAGCCTAGGCGCACTCACTGTAGAGAAGCACTCTGTTAAGGATTTTAAAGAGGCATCACACTCCAGACCAGGAGTCTGTATAATGCCCAGGGAAGCATTGCACAATCAAAACATTTTTAGATTTATGAATTTGGATTTGTCTTTGAGAAGTTATCCAACCCGTCTCACACACCCCTTAACGTACAACCCGTGTCGCAATGGACCATGAACCAGGCCAGTGTGTAATAGTAGATTATTTATTTATTTTTCATTATGAATAAAAATCAAACATATTCAATATGGGGCAACAATCACCATGGTGGTGATAATTACACAGTCAAATGGTGGAAAACACTTAGTTTAACCTTCTAACAGAAGAGACACAATGTACAATTGAAAGAAAGCAAGATTACTTATTGGTAGTGCATTTAAATGGCACCACAGTTACGCATTTCCCCTGCAACACCGCCCCCCCCAAAACCCTGTTAACCAAATTCTGTGTGGGTGGAGTGGAGTAGTAAGGAATGGGAGAAAAAAATCGGATATAGCTCCCTTGAAAAATGAGCAAAATGGCCCTCAGAATTACTGAATGGTGATTTTACATGTGCCGTTGAATGGATAAGGCAAGAATGTATATGGCTGTATCAAAGAAGCAAGAAAACTTGCAAGCTACAAGGCAATGTACTAAACAGCGGGCCTACAGTGTAGAACATCGACTCTGGAAGGAAACACAGTGCAGCAAGAATCACACGTGGCAAAATTGCAATTGCTACGTTTCACAGGTTTAAAATAGCAAAACGGCTTGGAAAATGAGCTACACAAAATCGGAATGCGGTTGTAATGCTAGGATACAAAGGCACATAACAGGTATGATATGAACTTGAAAGGTTAATTTTGGATGGATGACAGTATGGGATTCTTAAAGGGAAAGGAAAAATCGGCTTTTTAAATAAAAGCAGTTGCACAGGGAAAATTGGTTTTAAAAGGAAAATGACAAGTTTTACTGAGACTATATTTCAGTGGCTAGAAAAGAGGAACACTGCCTGTGACAAAGGTTAATTTGCAAGTTTAACCCCTTCACGCCGTGTGTCTCTTTATATGGGAATTAATTAATTTTTTCCAAATAGTACTAAGTACTTATACAACAGACTGAAATGATTTGGACAGAATGGCGCTAACGCATGGAGATTACTACAGATTTTCCTAAGGACAGGATACACAGAGGATGCTGACAATTTAAGAATTTACTAGGGTATTTATAGGATTTGTATGGGATTGGACATAATATCAGGTAACAAAGCAAGGGATGCAGCTTTTTGGTTACTGGGGAAGGGAAATACTTACAACAAGCACTTGAATGGAAGAGTTTGGACAGCCAGCTGGACCTCTGGACACAGGACAAAGATCTGGCCATTTGGGCAACATCTGGGCTCTCCTCTAAGGACACAGCGAGGCAACAGGAGTCAACAGGAGTCTGGTCTCAGTGGGCAGAGGGTGCACCAACTTGGCAAAGCAGGTAGCTGGGCACAGCAGGTCTGGTCGCTGGATAATCCTAAAAGGGTTCCGCAGCCTTCTCCCCTTTTTCCTCAAATTATTGGGATTTTTGTAGGGTTTAATTTTGGATTAGAGGTTCAGCCTGGGTAAGAGGTTGTGCCTGGATCTGCTGTCAGCTACCCCTTGCCTGGCACTGGAATCTGGAATCTTGCAGGGTGAATGTGGAATGTCTCAATCTCTGGATGTTGATTTATGAATGCTGGATTTTCTTGAATCTTGGATTTTTGAATGTCCTGACTGTCTGTATGTCTCCACTTTTTATAAACCGGATGACATCAGAGGATGTTTTTACTATGTGGGCAGAACTAAGCTAGACATACCTCCAAATCAGATAGGTCAGCCTGTAACTGTCGCCGCCTCCCTATAAGCAGATTGGACTGAAGGAAGTGGCTCAGTTTTAGTGTTTGTGTTTTTACAATGGGCTTTGTTCTATCAAAGTTGCTTTTGCCAAAATCAGTTATGGAGCAAAACACTTATATTTACAAATGTCATCATCAGGAAAATCAGATAGGCAGATTGCATATTTTATGGTGCAATGCTGTTTAGTCATTCTGGCAATCTTTCGCCATTTCCATGAACAACATTTCACCTACAATTCTACAATTGTCTACATATGTACATATTATCACTGGGCATATTTTCATTAAGTTGCAAAACTGTACCATGTATGCTTTCCCCAGAAATGACATTTTACTGGCGCAAAACATGTCCCCACATGTCAGAAAAACCTTCAATGTCATCTTTTAATGGCACAAAAATTACATTTAAAACGGTCATAATTTCACATTACTGTTTCTTTAGGTTACTGAAATAAATACTTTGATATCAAAAGTCCTTTAAATCAAATTGATGGCATCTGTCACTGGAGGGCAATCCTTAAGATTTCCCAAGTCATCCTACCCCCAATGTGTCAGCTCTGAGCAGCAGGGCTACCATAGCAACATTTCTTTCTGGCAGATGCAGCTGAAGAGAGGTGTCACCAGGAATTCACACTTGCCTGTGACAAGGCCAGTTCCCCTGATCCATTGTTCGTGGCTGGAGAAATGCCAGGAAGTCTGACGAAGTCGCAAATTCCAACACTTTGGCCCATTCATCTTTTGTGAGGGAGATTCATGTCCCAGGAAGGTTTAATGCCTTGAATTTCCTGAGGTCTAAGGGCTGAGGAATCCACTGTTTGGCTGTGGCGAGTGACTTATCCTGCTGGAGAACAGAAGAAAGGAATAAAGGAGAAGGAGGTACGTGTGCCTGTGTTGTGCCTGTGGCTTTAACAGACCTACCACCTGACCAAGTCACCTGACTGGGTCACCAGACACAAAAGGCCGCCTCCCCCGCCCTTGCGGCGCTAAGCCCTGAGGTCTAAGGGCTGAGGAATCCACTGTTTGGCTGTTTGGCGAGTGGCGCAGTGCTGATAATGGATCCATCGAACTTATCCTCATCCCTAAGGACGCGAGCGCAAGTCAAACGCATGGCATTTCAAGATGAGCTGCCAGTGAAAGGTGCACGCAACAAACAGGTGAGCCAATACTTTTCCTGCCGATCTGCATCGAAAAATATGGATCACATTATGGACTATGATATTCCGATCCAAGACATTGTATTTCATCCCCTGCCACACGAAGTTTGTGGGACTACACCTCATGAGGGTGCTCGCCCAAATTCCGACCCCCATGGAAAAATCCACCCTACGCCCGTGTTAAGTAGCCCTAAACAAGCTGAAGTCATAAGTCGGCACCTGTCAAATAATGCAAGTTGTCAGAGCGCTACGGGTGATATTTTGCTCATCGCGGTTCAGGACTTACCAGCAGGGGTGGGCGAGCTCCGTCCCTCCATGGAGACAGCCGGTGATGTGCGAGCTTCCGGCCGCTCAGGGCCGGCGAGTGATGTGCCGCGGGAGTTCGGAGAGGCGGCGTTGCTGTACGAGGCGGCGGATGCTCTCACTGACGCTGAGGGGCGGAGCCAGTCGCAGGAAGCGAAAGCAGTAGGAGGATGCAACGGCGTGGCCAGCAACGCGGAGGCAACACAGCGCCTGTTGGACTTGGCAGAGGCCCACCGCGTCAGCCCTGCCGCGGCTGCTCTCGCAGAGATATGGCAGCCGAAGAGTGCAGTGAATCGTACTGATGTTCCTGAAACTAATAACGAGGTAGGCGCAATAATTCAAAGCGATTATTCTTCCCTAAACAAAATGACAAATGTTGCTGAGCATATCCCCCTCTTGATATCATCACTACTGACCGCGGATGAAGCGCTAACAACGGCGCACGCAGATGATTTGGTGTGTGATCCACATTTAGGTAGTGAACAGAGGGGCAATAATGTAGGTCCTCCTACCTGTGATAAAAGAAACTCTTTGGAAGTGGTCTCTACCGTGCTTCAAAGATTGATTAATCTAAACAAATCCCATTCATTTAAACAGTTTGTGACATCTACCCCCGTGCAGGATGCGATATCTAAAGCACCCCTGAAAAGGAATTGTGTTAACATTACAAATATAAACCGCGACATATGGGGATCCGGCAATTATAAAAGACGTAAGGTAGCCACTTCTGTAACCTCAGATGAGACAACATCGTCACATCACACTAATGTAGCAGACTCCCAGAAAAGATTGCCCTTGCAGGGCAAGCGAGTATCAACATCTTGGAGGAGACCCCAAAGTCTGGAAAACAAGGCTACATCTAGTGAAGACTCGTTAACTGACTCTCCCACAAGAGACTCGTCGTTAATTGAACGCCCTTTTCCTAAAATCCGTCGAGAAAGGACTTGGCATAGACTGGTACCCCGTATCAAGAGCGACAACGTGAGGGTCGTGGAGCCCCCTGTGCTCATGTACCAGCAAATGAACTTTTAAAAGCTTTAACATCTGCAATGGCCATTTCTCTAACGCCCTTCACTAAGTTGTACGAATCTTTAAATGAAAATGTGAAAGACGTTACAACTCTATTGGCCATGATGAATTCAAAAGTGTTACATCTGGAAGCATCACACTGTGCCCAAAAGGCTAAACAAGAGGAGCTAACTCAAAAGATATTGGTAGGAATAAACTCCTTAAATAATGTGAAACAGAACAACACATTCGACAAAAAGCTGTTTGCAGAGGTCGCAAAAGAAGCTTTGTCTCTTTTTCGGATATCTCTGATCGTTCAAAAAGGAGATATCCATAGTTGCGTTAGCGACTCGAGCGTGACAATGATGCCGGAGGCGCATTGTTCCGCTAAAGTTTCTTCTAATGCCGTCCAGGGGACTATGAAGATGGCCTTCCAAGTTCATCTGACTCAATCTCAGCACCTGATTGTTACATCTTCAGAAAGTCTTGTAACTGAAGACAATGCACCTGAGCTACCAGGGCGCAATGCTGTACCATCGTCGTCCGAAACTCCGTTAGAGAAATCCAGCATCTGTAACACACCACAGTGCGGAAATGTTGGGCTCTCTAACCCCCTGGACATATCGTTTAACACGGCCTTCCATCAAGCTAGAAATGCTGCAAATCCGGCCTTATCAGACTCACAAAAAGCATCCGGCTCAATGCCTCCTGGGAAAGAGGGGGTTCAGGCGGGCGAAACGAGAGATAACCCCGCAGCATCCGAGACTCCAGCTGGGATATTTCCCATTTTTGGAAACCAAGACTCACAAATTCAGGCCAAAGTAAACAAGATTACAAAAAAACTCCTCCACGGATGGTGAAAAAGCAAAAGAACTTACCTGCTCGTAAAAAAACCTAGCAAAAAGGAGCACGGAAATTTTTACGTAATCTGAATATGTTCCAATTGGTGGACAAAGCAATCACCTCAAGCCTGAAACTAGCAGACACAATTAAGGATAAAACATTGGACCAACCGTTAACAGCAGAAAACGTGATGATATCTACTGAATTATTGCCTTGTGAGGAAGATTTCGCAATTGACAAAGAGTTAATAGACTTATCAACGTATGAAGATCCTGAGACAGAATGTGTTGCCAGTACGAAAGTACTGCGCATTGACCTACGCTCACAAAAAAGCCTGTCAGTGCTTCCGGCCTCAAAAACGACCAATGCTCCTAAGAAAGTTGAAAAAGAAACACAAATTGTAAAAAGAGCAACAATCGAAGTGAGCAAGAGCACTTCCTCGATTTCAACACGAGACATTAACCAGAGGAGATGTGAGCTGGTGCCCCTGGTCAGAGAAATAGAAGAATCAGATTTTGTACATAAGAGCCCAGAGTTTATGACACTTCAAGCAAAATGGGAAAGGCAGAGGCTGAACAACAGGAAGATGAAGTTAGATCTCGACGAAGGCAACCATCAAGTAGTAAATGGAGAGAACCACTCAAAAAGAAATGAAGGGTCTGGGATGCCTGTCGTGACTGTTCCACAATTACCATTACCAAAAATCGGCAACAGTCACGTTGCACAGTCTAAAACAAACAATCAGAAGAAAGAGAACCGTTATGAAAACAGGGGTTCGAACGAAGTGCCTAGCTTTATTAAAATAATGCTGGAGAGGTTGGTAGGTGGTGACAAACTAATTTTGAACAGATCAAATGTGTTGAGATTACTTAATCATATACCTCGGTTGCGCTCACTTGACTCGAAAGACCTGAAAATGGTTGAATTTCCGGACGAGCGGCAAACAGACAAGGTGATTTTGCATATAAATTCTCACATAATTGCAAATGTTATTCTAGAGGCCGATGAAGATCTGTTATCGTTGGGCTTTGATGCCTATAAATTGCTAGAACCAAACACACGCAATATTTCATTCAAGACTGCAGGACTATGTGTCTCTCGGCCCTCACGTAAAGAAACATCTCCACCTTTGGAACATTCTCAATGCATAAAAGCACTCGGCATGGCTCAGTCGAGCCATTGGGGACAAGATGAGTCAATCAACAAGAGGCATCACTCCGCGCATATTTGCCAGAACTCTGAGCCCATGGAGCATGTCGAGGAAGTCGGAACAAGCACGATGGATAAAATCAAAATAACGATAAATAACAGAGCGTCAGAGGTCATCCCTGTGGAAACTGCACTAAACTGCACGCGAGGCAATGAAGTAACGCAGGAATGGAACTGGCTGGCATCAGCCTTAAATAGTAAACAACACAGCTAATGCTCAAAGACCAACACGGCCCAAGAATGTCTGCTTGCCTCCTGGAACACACGTGGTTGTGTCCACTTGTTAAATAACGCATGGGCCCAAGATTTACATCTCATATGCTTGCAAGAAACTTGGCTGCGCAAACTGCCGGTGATCTCTGAATTTGAATGTGCTTTGAACCCTGCTATTAAAGCGGACAAGGGGCGCCCGATAGCAGGGCTGTTAACACTGATCAAACGGCCTTCAGGTTACCGCTTGATAGCTTCTAAAAACTATACGCCCTACATTCAAGTATGCGGAATAAGAAAGCTCACAGAGAAACCATCACCTTACGATGTATTCCACATACTTAACGTATACTGGAATCATCAAGCCGCCGGGTCCTACTCCTTTATTGACCAAGTTTCCTCCATAATTGACAATTTGCTTGAATCATCAAGAGGAACTGGCATGATACTCTGTGGTGATCTAAATATCGATTTTTTTAAACCCCAGAGTGTCACTAAAGGTCGCCTTGCTCAAACCTGGACAGATGAAATGTCTGTAAGAGGTTTGTCTATGTTAAATGGCTGTACCCAAGGTGACATTCCACCAACGTGGCAGCGTGAGCTCTGTAGTTCAACCATCGACTACATTTTTGTCTCTGACAGTGTGCACACGAGAACAAAATCTCTGAATGTTCGGGCAATGATAAACAGCGACCACGAAATGCTGGTAGCAAAATTTTACGACACAAAAGGTGCCCTGAGTAAAAAATGGGGCTCAAAAATCTCAGCAGAATCGAATCGCCTACGAATAAGACTGGAAGAACACGAAGTGGCCACCATATGCTCCCAATTTAAGCAGATACCTTTGGAGATTGAGTATGCTCCCATATTGGCGCAATTTAAAAGCACAAATAACGGAATGAAAAACAGATAATTCAAGAAAAAACTTTGCTTTGATCTAACGGTGATGCAACGCAAAAGAGCCATGCGAGCTGAAATTCGGAAAAATAATCTAGGTCCAAAAGAAGAAAGAATGCAACGAAACAAAGCAACTAAACAACAATACAAAAACTGAATTAAAAGTTACCAGTTTATATTACATCAAAATGATGCATAGGCCATGCTGAAGATTCTTTCCAATAAGAATAGTGGTGAGTTTTGGCGAACAATAAATGCGATGGAATCACCACAAGAGGCATTACTTATAAGTCAGGTGACGGAAGCTGAATGGGTCCAGCACTTCACTGTGCTATATCATAATTCCCTTGTCCCGCATGCACACTCACCTATTGAATCAGATTGGAAACTAAACTTCTCAAGAGACGAAATACGAGATGCAATAATGAGAACGAAAAACTCTAGGGCCCCGGGTTCTGATGGCCTATCGAACTTTATGATTAAACAGTTCCCAGACCTGTGGGCTGACTTGTGCTTCGATCTCTTTGCAAGAATAAACTCGCAAAAGCAAGTGCCGACATCATGGAAGTCAGGGATAATAGTGCCCATATTTAAGAAAGGGAACAGAGCGTCACCGAAAAATTACAGACCAGTGGCCTTCCTTGACGTCCTAGGCAAGCTTTATGCATCTTTGCTGCAAATCAAATTAATTAATTGGGCACAAACAGCAAAAAAAGTGGACGAAAGACAGGCAGGTTTTGTGAAAATGGTGGGTTGCTCACTGAACCTGCTAATCTTAAATCTGCTGAAAATGGAAGCCCTGCGCACAAACACAAAGGTGTATGCAGCTTTTGTTGACTTTTCCATGGCCTTCGATATGATAGATCGCGAAGCGCTATGGGATAAACTGGAAGGGTGGGGGTGTCCGGAAGATCCACTTGCGGCAATCAAAGAGCTTCATACAGACACTTCAATCTCAATTCGTCTTGATCATTTGGGCTCCCTATCCGCTAAAATCAAAACTCTCAAGGGAGTGAAACAGGTATGCCCCCTGGCAGCTGCAATCTTCAGCCTTTTTATCTTTGACATCGGATAAGCAATCGAATCTGTGAGAGCCTTCCCTCCAAAACTCAACTCAGCGCCGACAAATTGGTTGTTGTATGCCGACGATCTAGTAATTCTAGATCAAACTCCGATCGGCCTCCAACGCAAACTAGACGCGGTTCAAGGATATGTGAATACAAACAGCTTGAAGTTAAATCCTGCAAAAACTGAAATTTTGGTGTTTGAGAACCTAAGATCACGCAAAAACCAGAGGTGCTCAAAACACAGGTGGTCACTAGAGCAAGTGGTCCTTTGCACATCAAAATGTGTAAAATATCTAGGTATGATTTTGAACTCCAGTATTTGTGATGACCCTTGGGTGACTGAATCAAAGAGGAAATGTGGACAGTTGGCACGTCAGGCTCTTGTGATCCATAAAAAATATGGGTGATTCTCAATGCGACCACTGAGAAACTTTTACGAACAGAAAGTGGTCCCGATTTTAACAAATGGTGCTGAAAATGCCTTTGGTTGCCCGTCTACACATTGGGCATCACTGGAACATATGTTCTGGACGAAGGCTCTAAGCCTACCAATAGGAATATCTACTGCATGCATAAGGTATGAACTTGCGCTGGTCTCATTGCATGCGAGGGTCTGCTGGAACCAACTATCGTTGTTCCGGAAATCCAAAACTGAAGAGGGAATCCTACAATTCAAGATCCTGCATAATGCGTGCAGTGGAGGCTCCGACATTCTGTCCCAATGGGTAAAACGAGGTGAAGATTTATGAACCATCAACAACATTAGTTTACATGCTCTGCACGTAAACCCGACAGCAGCTAAAGTGAAGATCTGGCGCGCTGACTGGATTGACACAGGTAGTGAACGCCAATCTGCCAGCGCGATGAAAGATGCGCCCGCTGAAGCGAAAAGCTACAACGTACTGCAGCCTTATATGATTCGTT
The DNA here is from genome assembly GCF_040938575.1 of Ambystoma mexicanum. Taxonomy (NCBI): domain Eukaryota; kingdom Metazoa; phylum Chordata; class Amphibia; order Caudata; family Ambystomatidae; genus Ambystoma; species Ambystoma mexicanum. Next base: position 303,629,132 of record NC_090934.1, on the reverse strand, counting down.
TTCCAAACTCGAAGGCACGTAGACTATTCTTGTTATTCAGGCTGAACTCATTCAAGACGAAGGACCGTATCAGACTTCGAGCAGACGACACCGATTCAAATCCCATTTGTCGTATCTGCCTTAAGGAGCCGGAATCCCTTAAACACTTGGTGTTATTTTGTCACTCTTTAAAAAATGAAAGATCTGTTCATCTGGGACAGTGGTACGCAAACCATCAAACACTGCACGCCGTCGAGTGGTGGCAGAAAATGTGGAATGGATTGGATTGGAAACTAATTATGCCCCTGACCTCTTTAATGGCTGTAATCGAGGAGCGGTTATCTAAAAGCTCAATTGTCTGATCCCCAATTCGTTGAAACAAAAGTATAACAAGTGTGGACTGACCAATGAGATAAACACTTTGGAGAAAGGTCCGTACACTACTCGTGTAAGGCAGAAGAGATGGACATCTCCGGGGCATAAGTAGAGGAGTAATAACAACATTAAGATGTTAAATGTTTTGTTTTGTATTGTGTCATATTTTAAAGGTTTGATTTTTAAACCAATAAAATAAAAAAATAAAAATAAAAATTTCCTGCCAAGGCCCCTTTATTCTGCTGTTTTCAAACACACATTTTCTTTCACAGAACCCAAGGCTTTAGTAAATAAGTATAACATACACTTTGGGCCTGCCGGAAGGTATGGAAGGGTCAAACCCCACAGAATACGTGGAATCCATGCTTTTACAGGAGATTACAGGCGGGGTGCTGACCCAGGGGTTCGCGGTTGAAAGGGCACACAGGGCCTTGACAAGGAGACCGCCCCATGGAGCCCCACCGCGGCCGCTGATCGCAAAGATCCTGAACTATCGGGATCGGGAGAAGATCCTCGAATTTTTCCGGAGGGGAGGAACGATTGAAAGGGGTTCAGCGAAAATCACGGCCTACCCGGACTATACACTGCTTGTACAGTGTAGTAGGATGAACTTTGGATCGGTGAAAAGGAGGCTGAAGGATGCAGGCCATCGCCACATGTTGCTCTACCCAGCCAAGTTGAAAGTGTTTTATAAGAACAGATCCCTCTTTTTCGAGACGCCAACCGAGGCAATGGATTGGCTGGATATGCAGGGCCGACCTCAAGAACGGGATGTCCAGATGGGAGCTGCAGGAGATAAGTAGCAGATGGCTGTGGCACCTAGGGTGACATGGCCAAGACATTGGGACTTGAATATGGAGTTGTATTGAGCTTGTGGGGAGTGTGTTGTAGTATCAACTGGCTGGACCCGCTGGACGCACCAATCCTAAAATAGACGACTGGGAGCTCCTAGGAGGCATCCCTTGTACCCAATAGTAATATACTTAGTTAGGTCACTGTTAGATCCGTGACGCCCCGCGGGGTCCTAGTCCTCGACGACGGGACAGGACCAGACGCGGGTGGGACTGAGATCCAGGGATGGAGCTGGGCATTTGTTGGGGTAGGGCAGGGTGGGGGGAGGGGCTGGGTGTGCAGTGGATGGGAGTTGGGGAACAGGGAGGGGGAAACTGTTGAGGGGGGTAAGGGGGAGAGTTGGAAAACAAACCATCAAGGGAATCATTGAAGGGAGAGGAGGGTTGGGAACAAACCGAGTAGATGGCATCAGGTAATCTCAGAATTGTGACCGGGAATGTACGGGGCCTTAATAGCTATCTGAAATGTAATAAAGTGATGCTGTATTTAAAAAGGATGCACATTGATATAGCCCTGCTGCAGGAGACTCATCTCACAAGGGAGAAGTTGGAGGTTGTCAGGCGAAAATGGAGGGGACATGTTGTGGGGGCTACGTATTCTGCGTACGCTAGAGGGGTTATCACTTGGGTGGCGCCGCATGTGCCGCTCCAGGTGCTTAGCTCAACGGTAGACCCAGAGGGCAGAATGGTGGCGGTGACAGGACTCCTGAAGAACAAGAAAGTGCACATCATAAATCTGTACGCCCCCAACCATGATACAGCGGCTTATTTCAGGTCCCTTTACAGCAAAATTAGCCCCCTGGCTGGGGGTGCGGTGGTGTGGGGAGGGGACTTTAATTGCACCCTGAATCCCAAAATGGATAGGTCAGTCGACAAAGCGGGGAAACCGGCGCCGGCGGCCAAAGCACTGGGGACATTGTTAAAAGATCTGGGCCTAGAAGACGTGTGGAGAAGGTTGCATCCAATGGATAGGCAATACTCGCACTATGCAGCGCCACATGACCTGCACACGAGGCTAGATTATGTGTTCGTAGCGGCTGAGATAGTGGGAGAAATGGTGGGAGCGGAATACAAGGCCCGGGTACTATCCGACCACTCGCCTTTGGTGGTAGAGTGGCGACACCAACCCCCTAGAGCGCGGATCCCGACATGGAGACTTAGGACTGAGGCATTACAAGATGAGGGGTTCCGGGAGGATTTGAGGGAGGCCATCGAGGAATATTTTTATATAAACACGGGCAGTGTGCGCTCGGTTGGAACAGTATGGGAGGCGTTCAAGGTGGTGGTGCGTGGAGTAGGCATTTTGAAATCTAAAGGGCTCCAGGGGGGCATCGAAAGGGAACTTCAGGAAACGGAAAGGGAGCTGGAGGGTCTCACACGACATGAGGATACCACCCGGGAGAATAGCGATAAGATAAAAGACCTACAGTTAGCCTGCAGTGGACTCTGGGATAGGCTATGTAGACTAAATTACAAGAAATACACGGCGAGGCTACACGCAGGGGGCGATAAGCCGGGCAGATTGCTGGCCTGGCTGTATAAGAGTGAGACCCCCCACACAGTGATCAGTGAGATTAGGGATGAAGAAGGTCGCATCTGTAATACCCAGAAGGGGGTGAACGAGGAGTTCCTCAAGATTTACAGACACTTATATGAGGACGCAGGGGAGGATAGGAGTCAATACATACTAGACACGTTAGAGGACATAGAGCTGCCCACCCTGGACGACCTAGAACGCACGGAATTGGACGCCCCTATCACCTCGGAAGTGCTGTAGGTGGTGATCCAACATTTGCCCACGTGTAAGGCACCGGGGACGGATGGGTTGCCTAGTGAGTTTTACAAGACATACAAACAGGAACTGCTTGCCATGTTCAAAAAGGCCTATGAGCAGGGGGAACTGCCATTGTCCCTTCGCGAGGCGATGATCATCCCACTCCTGAAACCAGGCAAGCCGGCCCTGGAGTGTGGGTCTTACAGACCCTTGTCCATGCTGAATCAGGACAGCAAAATACTTACGGCAGTGCTGGCCAATAGGCTGAAGAGGGTGATCGGTAAGCTGATACACCCAGACCAGACGGGATATGTCCCCGGCAGGAACATTACAGATAACCATAGGAGGCTACACCACATCATTGACCACACTGAGGAAGATACGGGTGAGCTGGCTATCGTGTCGCTAGACGCGGTCAAAGCCTTTGACTCGGTGCGATGGCCTTGGTTGAAAGCGGCCCTGAGGGGATACGGAATGGGACCTGGATATATCAGGTGGGTCCAGTTGTTATACAGCACCCCGGTGGCGAGAGTTAAAACAGGATCCATAATCTCAGATGCTTGGCAACTTAGCAGGGGGACCAGACAGGGATGCCCCTGGTCACCCACGCTATACATTCTGGCATTAGAGCCGTTGACAATATGTCTGAGGCAACAATACGGGGAGGTGGGGATTAGTACAGTAAGTGGTAGACACCTGGTGTCGCTGTATGCGGATGACATGCTCCTTTATCTGCGCTATCCGGAGGAGAACCTGCAGTATGTGCTAGAGGTGATGAACCGATATGCCACCCTCTCGGGCATATCGGTGAACCCTAGGAAGTCTAGTCTGTTCCCCTTGGGTAGATATAAGAATGTCCCATTACAGAGGCTGCCTACCCTCCCGATACCATGGCAGACTGAGACATTTAGGTACTTGGGAGTAAATATTTACCACAAGATCGAGGCGGAGCACAAACACAATACAGAGAAAGCATTAGAGGGAGTTAAGAACAGCATGGTGTTTTGGTCTAGATTGCCCCTGACTATGATGGGGAGAGCGGCCTTGCTTAAGATGGTGGTCCTGCCTAGACTCCTGCATTTCTTTGTGAATATCCCGTTTTTGATTCCCAAGAGCCTATTTGTGAGACTTCATAGCGTGTGCAGGGGCTTCATATGGGGTAACTCCAGGAACAGAGTGGCCCTGTGGAAACTCCAGAACCCATGTGACAAGGGGGGCATAGGCCTGCCAAATTTTGAGCTTTATTCTCTGGCGGGGCAGCTGCTGTACGTGGCCAGGTGGCTGTCGACTGAAGACTCGGCGGTAGCCAGGCTTCTGCAGGAAGACTCAGCCCCATACTTTTTGAATGAAGTGGTGTGGTTACAAAAGAACAAACTGGTGGGAAGAGGGCGGCTATTGAGGCTGGGCTGGGAGGTTTGGCGCAGAACGTGGAGAATGATGGGTGACATAGAGCCATTCTCTCAGCAGGCCCCACTGGTGGCACTATGCGGGAACAACTCTCAACTGTTCGAAGCGGTCCATAGATATTGGGAACCGGTAGGCCTGGCCACCCTTGGGGACATATGGCAGGAAGGGGAGGCATTGGAATTTCAGAGGTTGCAAGGAGAGACAGGGGTGCATAAAGGCCAGTATATAACCTACGCTAGACTCATGAAACGGGTTAGGGAGAGATGGCCGGAGACAGTGCTAGCGGATGACCCTGATGCCTCCCTGGAAACGATGTATGATGTTTTGGAGGGCGGGCACGAAATATCTAGAATATACGAGCTCCTAAGAGCAAAGGCAGGGAAGGAGCTGCTTCAATTGAGGCAGGACTGGGAGGAGGGAAGTAGGAGGACCCATGACAGATGGGCAATGGGAGAGAGTTCAAAGGTACCATAAAAAGGTATCCCGGAATGCGAGACTCCAACAACTCCAATTGTATGTCACTCAAAGGGCTTATCTGACTCCCAGGAAAATTGCAAGATTTGGAGGCTCGGCTACGCAGAAATGTCCCAGGTGTGGGGAGGTGGAAGCAGGGCTGCTACACATGTTCTGGGCTTGCCCGGAGGTGCACAGATTTTGGGATGAGTTTAAAACTAAACTGGCTGGTGGGGGAGTGGAGCTGGACGTGGGATCAGCTTGGCCATACATGCTCAGGATTTTTCCCAGGCCACGGGATTTAAAGCACATAAGCAAAATGAAGGACTTAGCCTACATCCTGGCCAAGCGCAGGATCGCAATGGGCTGGAAGGCGGCCCACAGACCCAAGGTGGAACTATGGTGGTCGGACCTCCTCAGATGGGCGGAGGCGGAATCCGTAGTTTGGTTTGAAGCGGTTACTAGTAGGAGGAAGTAGGGCCTTTGGCCTGGCGGCAATTGGTGACCTCTATGGCAAACCCTCAACAGGACAATAACGAATTATAGGACTCGGATGAGTGCACAAGCACTGCGACACCTGATAATGCTCCTGTAGATGACGTGAGTGTGCCGGCTCTAGTTTGTGGGGTGGGAGGGGGAAGGACGGAGAATTACAATGTATAATGTGATGGTTTGATGCTGATTATGTACGTCCTAAACAGTTGTAATGTGTGTTATTTTGTTTGGTTTTATTGAAAATAAAAATAAATTAAAAAAAATTAAAAAAAAGTATAACATACACTTAAATCACCCCAGTTCCACACAAATAATGCAGTTTCTGTGTAAAAAATTGGATGATTTCACATTCTAGCTTTAAAAGTGTCCTTTCGTTGTTTTTGCAAAGCAAATTAACACAGGTTCATTTTACTTTCCTTAGTCATTTACAAATGCGATGTTCCTCGCATCTTCATTCTGCACATTTACATAGCTCTGGTCAATTTCTTATACACAGGAATCTGTTCAAGAAAAGGGTTCTTTGAAACTGACATATGCAAAGGGAGAGAGAGAGCCTTTTGTGAAGAGTTTGCCTGTGTTATTTTATTGAAAAAGTAAAACGCTTGCTGTACGGCCTGGAGTGAATTTCTCTGGTATTTCACAGATTTTACTTGACACATAATTCCTTTCAGGGAGGACTGCCCTCCTTTGCTGGTGTATAACCTGACGATAGATGGGCATGAATGTGTCTTATCAGCAACCAAACTGTGTAATATTGAAAAGATGGAAATAGCATCAGTGCCCAGTCATTTTAAACACAGAACATTTTCTTTTTCAGTTAGAAATCTTGAGCTTTCAGCATAGCAGCGCTGCACCAGGCTGTTTTTTAATTCTTCTTTTTGGTGCACATTAAGAAAATAACTGCAGCGATTCTCGGGGTATTCTATGTTTCATCTCGCCCATATATGAGCTCAACAGAACCAGCACAGCATTTATTTTTGGTATCTGCTAAATGCAGTTTTGATGTAAGGGAATAAGTGCTCAGCAGAGCCAGTGCAGCCATTCTTCTTGTAACTGCTGGAAATGCAGTTGGGTGGTGCAGGGGAGTTCTGCTGGGCTAGTAAATGTACCCTACAGTATCCCACTGCTTTCCCGAGACTTCTTGTTGAGGGAGAGGAGGGCAAAGTGGGGTTCATCCAGTGGAGTTCTTCTTTCATCTGGGAGTGGCACGCCAAGATCTTCCTTTGTTCTTTCGATGGAGAGTGTGGAGTGACACGCCCAGATCTTCCCTCTGTCTTTCGTTGGAGAGTGTGGAGTGACACCCCCTTTCCTTCCTTCCCTTTCCAGGTCCCTGGGGAGTTCCTCATCTGTCTAAGAGGGAATGGAATTAGGAGATAGATAAAGACAGGTTTAAGAATCTTTCACTGACTGTCTTCCCAGAAGGTTGACATCAGTGACACAAAACATATATTTACATTTATTAAAGTACGTGAAAAATATCAGCAAACAAATATTTAACAAAGCAAAGACTTGATTGAACTTTTACACGACCGTTTCATTACATATTTTTGCAATAACACTGAAGAAAAGGACTTCCTGTTAGATAGCTATACCTATGCATCTACCTATTCCCTTCTGCTTTTTCTTTTTCTTGCTTCTTATTCTCCCGGTGTCTCCTCTATTTTACTCTTCTTTGGCTCCTCAATCAGCTGCAAAGTATGTCTGGGGTGACAGCTTTTTAACTGATTAAGGTGGACCCATTTCACTTCTGACAACTCTCCTTTTGGGATGTGGAACTTGTAGGGCTGAGCCTGGGATGGTGACCTCCTCTCGATTTTTTAACGTCAACTGCCTACAGTAGCAATGGGGCTGACCGGAAGGCTTTCTTTAGGATTGCCAGGGCCCAGGGGGTTACCCTCCAGTTGGGATGGGGCTTGGATATTACTGGGATCCAAATTAATTTCGAGTCGGTTGAGGATATGACTGTCCATGTAAAAGGCGGAGGGAACACCTTGCACGACCCCACAATTATGCTCTATGCTTTTGCCAGGGATAGACATTTTTAGCATACAACTGCTAAGCAGAAGTTGTGTGGAACAGGGAATTTCCAGACCCCATACCCACTGATAAACTGACTCAACAGCGGGAATGGTCTGGTCTTTGGGAGTTTCCTGAATAATGCTTCGCTGACGAAGCTTTCTTCGCTATTCAAGCCAACTCTGGTGAGGACAGACTCCCTCCCCTCAATTTACTGAATGTAGAGGAAGAGCTGTTCGCCCTTCATCTGAATCTCAGCTGGGTTTTGAGCTGGTCAAGTGGCACAGTGAGTAGAGCGCTCGCTTTGACATCCGTGCAGAGCCTGCTAATGCAGGTTCGAATCCCGGCGGGGCCAAACTCAGCCTTTCATCCTTCCGAGGTCGATAAATGAGCACCACACACCGTGGGTAATAATAAGCAGCCCTCAGATACCTGAGGGTTCGTAGCACTATATAAATGCCAAATTATTATTATCACTTTTGACTGTAGGGTTTGGATTTTCAGATTGGGAATTGGTATAAAATATCAAAGTATTTCCTTTCAGTGTGGAATGCCACTTGAAACTGGAACGAAGGTTGATTTTCAGGAATGGAGAGGGGTTCCCATCACCAGTTTGTTGTCTACAGCAAATATCGTAATGTCAGGTGTTTGATTATTTTGAAGTTGAAACTCAATTTGATCCGATTTTTGTTCAACCATGTGGCATGTGCCATTTAAACTGACATAGTTGCTGCCTTGTTTTAATTTTATTGGCCGGTTAGCCTGAGTCCAAAGGACCTTGTTCACACAGTCTATTAGGGAAGACAACCTGCGAAGCAGCTCATTCCCTAATAGACAGGGGGTCCCCTCTGGGGTCACGACTATAACCGGGTGCTTCATCTCATGTTGCACATTTTTAATTTCCAGATCTGCAGTCCCCTCAAAGGGAATTTCATTCCCGTCGAAGTTCTGGCGTTGTCCGGGAAGAGTGGTGAGAGGGATCTGGTGTCTCTCCCCCTTCCTGAATTAAGCTGCTCAAAGGTCTTTTACAGAAAGAAGTGTGGCTTGGGATCCAGTCTCCACCAGTGTTGAAAATGCACATTGCCCTTGCACTCGGAACGGGCGTAGACTCTACCTGCTTTCTCCTCCAATGGGCAAAGGAAATGGGCATTCTGAGCACGCTGGGTGGTTAACTTCTTTATTTTGGACTCCGACACTGTGGGATTTTGAACAGTGTTCTGTGTCGGATTGTGGGAATCTGACAGCAAAATTTGGCATTCTGATATCTGGGGAGTTTCGGGCTGCCCTTTCTCTGTGGATTCTGTGCTGTCCCCCCTTCTCGGAGACCGTCACCGGAATTGATTGGGACAGTCTGGGAATCCTCTTTTTCTGATTCTGGGCTGCCCCCCTTCTTGGAGGCAGTCACCTGAATTGGTGGGTGAGGGGGATCCCTCCTTTTATGATTCTGGGAAGCCCCCCCCTTCTTGGAGGCAGTCACCAGAATTGGTTTGTGAGGTTTGGGTATCCCCTTTTTCCTCTGATGCTGGACTGCCCCCCCTTCTTGGAGGCAGTCACCAGAATTGGTTTGTGAGGGGGATCCCTCATTCAATTTTGTATTCTCTGGATGACCATTCTGGGGTTCAGGGAGGTTGATTCTGAATCAGTCCCCACACCTACCCAGTCTAAGTTCTGGTCTCTTGGGACCCATTTTTCTTTGGGAGGAATTCCCCCGTCCCTGAAGGATAAGATTTTCTTACCAGAATCCTCCTAGGATTCTTCCCCTTCAAACTGGAGGCACCCTCACCATAAACATTCTCACATCAACACATCAACATTCTACATGACATCACCAGCCACAGCAAACACAGACAAGCACCATATAACACATCTCCTTCCCTTACCAATACACAACAAACACAGACATGCACTATATAACACATCTCCATCCCTTACCAATACACAACAAATACAAACAGGCACTGTCACACATCTCCTTCCCTTACTATTGCACAACAAAGCAGCACACCATACCAATGTCAGCCGCACATTGAGTGCACCAAAATCTTGTGGAAAGAGATGGAAGAGTTCCAACCTCCATGCAAAACAACGAAAGCAAGTGGAGGCCATATGTTTTCATACTCATACACAGTACAGTCGTACCTTCCACCAATTAGCACTCCTCCCTGTAAAACTACAGCATGTATAGCCTGACATCACACTACTAAAATCACCCTTACAACTTAAACATGGGAAGCACACACACCTGGACTCTACCACCCAGAAATCCACGTGGCACAACATACCACATCTCCCAATCTACCCACACAAAAGAATAACATCTGAAACGACGAGAAAACAAAAGGTGCATCTTTTTATGGAGAGATGTAACTCGCATACAAATATCTCTAGCATCCTGGATGCTAATCCCGGGGGCACTATCATGCAGATACCATTGTGAAACATTAGTCCACTAACACGCATAATGCTAAAATTTGGAGGCGCTACCATCCAAATACCTCTGTGATACACCATACCACCAGCATGCTCAATGCGAATTATAAGGGCGCTACCACCCAGGACACATCTCGATAAGCTCGATCACACTCTTGTACTGCAGCATCCTCTATGCTCACATCATGCCACAACATACTCCATGCATAAATTGGAGGAGCTACCCCATAAAACTTTTAGCGGGTACACGACTTTGCACATTAGCTGACTATAATCACACTGATCTTTCACTACCTTAGGTACACTCTTCATATTCCTGTGTTTACATAGTGCACTACCAACATCCCTATCCATACAACATCACTACCCAGTATAACATACATTTCACAACATATAATTTTGCATAGTGTAGTCATTAATGTCTGGTTACATTTGGTTTTGCTAGGACCAACGCAACTTGCTAAAATTCTTTGTTGTTACTAACACATTACCCTGAAAATCCTCAAAATAATTAGTTCTATCTCACTCTTTCATGGACATGTAAACTCTCTCAAATCATAATCACTTAAAATTGTCCATGGAAGTCCATACTTTCCTGAAAATCCTCAAATATGGTTATTTCTACTTCATGCTTTCTTAATACATTCTCGATCTACACACTTGTTGCATGAAAATCCAAAACTGCCTCCACATCCTCAAATTGTTATCTTATAAACATCTTAGCAATTCAACAAATGTACAAACCATACGTGCCCTCATATGCTCAATACGCTTGCATATTACTTGCATTCCCCATAACAGCACTTCTATCACTTCTACTGTAAACATCCAAACAATAAAACATTTCCATTAACAATTGTTCTTACATATCACAAAGAAACATCCTGCATTCAAAGGATACTCTTTTTTGTTCTTGTGTAGGCACATCTATAGTGCAATACAAAACAAAATGGAGTGTTTTGGGATTGCCAACTGTGAGCTGCCCAATATCGTAGTCACACAGGAAAAATACACAGCTTATTGAGTGAAAACAGATTACAAAGAGCCAGCGTCTCTGGCTGGGCTTTCAAACTCGTCTATAATGCACTGTGACGTGCTAAAAGTCACGTCAGTCTACACATGTGTCTGCTGCCTTACAGATGAAAGGCATTGTTTTCTTTAATAGGTTTTCTCTGTATTGGCAGGTGCAGGTTTTACTAAAAACAAAGAAGATAGCGTTCTTCAGTAGGTTCCTCTCATGTGATTCCCTTCTGATATGGGACCCCTGGATTGTTATTATAGGGATCCTTTTCAGGAACAAGCTGGGCCTGTGCGAATGGAATTGAGCACTAGGTCAGATTGTTCTACAGCCGACCGGTTTCTGTGGTGCTATGTTGGTAGGCCACATTTCTCAGGGCTAAAAATAAGGGCACCAACGTGTGCGCCTTCTAGTTTGAACAAGCAGCGGAGTCTGCAATGGTTCTCCTCCTCTGCCTGTAGTGGTGACAGGAGGAGGTGGGGGGGTTGAGAGATAGGATGGGGGATAAATTTCCATTTTGCAACCTCTAAGGTAGGCATATTATGAAAACACTGCATTGTCAAGTCACTATAACAATAGGAGTGAAAGGCTTACCCTCTCCGGGTGTGGTGGTGGCTCTCTACATGGGGAGTGAGGCGGCTTGAGACCTAGGGGCCAAAAAAAGTTTTTACTGCAATGATAATTTCACAGATACAACGAGTCAAGAAAGCAAGCAATTGCGTGCATTTACAATTAACTCTAACCAAATTGTGCCTTTGGAACTGTTTGCTGAACGCGCCATGCTTTACAGCTAGAAAATTGCAAGTATACTACCAGACGGGATCAAAGCAAGTGATCCCGTCTGAACATTCGCTCTCTTGTAGTACCCATGCGCGTGTCTCTCAACCCTGCGGGGGAGTGACAAAGGGCGCGCTGGGTTCAGTGCGTGGGCTTACCTTCTGCGAAAGTCAGTGCAGTCTTGCGGGCCGTGCGCAAGGATTTTCTACGCCGCGGCTCACAAGACCACTCTGTTTATAGTTGCCATAGCACCACACGTCACGTGGTCGCGTCTCGAAAATGGCCGCCCAGCATGGGAATGCCGGCGGCCATTTTGGAGTCAATCTGGTGGCCTGGAAACAATGCAGGGGGGCAGATGTCGGCTGTAGAACAATCTGACCTAGTGCTCAATTCCATTCGAACAGGCCCAGCTTGTTCCTGAAAAGGATCCCTATAATAACAATACAGGGGTCCCATATCAAAAGGGAATCTCATGAGAGGAACCTACTGAAGAACGCTATCTTCTTTGTTTTTAGTAAAACCTGCACCTGCCAATACAGAGAAAACCTATTAAAGAAAACAATGCCTTTCATCTGTAAGGCAGCAGACACATGTGTAGACTGAGGTAGTCTAGCATGTGCCTTTTAGCATGTCACAGTGCATTATAGACGAGTTTGAAAGCCCAGCCAGAGGCGCTGGCTCTTTGTAATCTGTTTTCACTCAATAAGCTGTGTATTTGTCCTGTGTGACTACATCTATAGTGCAGTCACTGCTAACGGGAATATCTTCACTTCAGTCACCACTAAGCTAAAATCTTTATTTCAGGTACCAACTTTCTGGAACTAGCACTGAGGCAGTCATCCAGCACCAAACGAAAACACTGCACAGGAAACTCTATGCCACTCCTTATCGCTGTGAAACCTGTGACACCTCTTAACTGAATCCACAGAATTCTCAAACGAAAATGCTGCACAGGTATCTCCATGCCACTCCTTGACGCCGTGGAACTTGCGACACCTCTAAACTGATTTTAGTCTCTTTAGGCTCCTTTACTCGGACCTTCCCTGGAAAACAACAAAATGAAATCTTATTGAAACGTAACTGCGTGGCTCTCACAGTTATGTACAGAACGTTGGCTCTCTGCATGCTCACTGTGCGCCAACTCCCCCTCCATATTCAATGACGTCATCATTTCTTCCGAGGCTGCCATACCTCACGGAGCTCCGCAGCTCCAACTGCCAGACTGCTGGACCCGACCATATTGCCCTTTGTGGCCGCCATACACCTTCCAGGGCACACCAAAACACCCTTTCAGGCACCCGCCGGCGACTCAGCTCCATTCAACTCACCCGCGGGTATGTGCCTTTTACCTCTCACTTTAAGCAGATATACTATTCCTTCTGCTGCCATAAAGCACATATCTCATGGGCATATCTGACCCTTCTTGCCCAACGCACAGCTTCTATCTTCTAACCACAGGCAATTCCTCCCTGGAGCTTGGTATCTCACAACACCTTGTTTCCTCTGTCCAAATGCTCAGCTTCCCTTTCCAATTTATGAGCCCTCTTCCCCTCTCACTTTATGGGGAACAATTTCTCCTTTCACCTCATAAAGGCCATCTTCTGTATTCAGCCCCTGGTCACAGCTGTCCCCTCAGGGACTTGGGCAGTGATCACTTCTCTTACGGTCTGCTCCCCCTCTTCAGCTTATGGGGATCCCCTTCTCAGCCCCTCTTTTCTTCAGCCCCTGCTTCTCAGCTCACTCAAACCTCTTATGGGCAGCTGACCCCTCCTGTTATGGGGCTCTCTTCCTCCCCAACCTTCTTATGGGCAGCTGAACCCTCCTATTATGAGGCTCTCTTTCTCTTCCTCCCCCTTTGGTGCCCTGGGTGATGGATCTTACTTGTCTTGGGGGCAGTGTTGTCCTTCTTCTTGTCCTTTTCTTTCCTGCACCCCCCACAGTAGGCTTCTCAGCTTCTTCATCTTTCTTCTTGTTCTTGCACTGGGTTCTTCTTCCTTAAGAGCAACTCGTCGCCATTGTAGTAAAGCAGGTTCCGGGCTTCCTTGGGTTACATCTAAGAGGTTTATTAACAGTTGATAAGTTACAGTTACATAAGACATAAGGACAAATAAACACTGACTCCCATCACCCAGGCAGGGGAGATCTAACTGCCTAACTGTGGAACCCTCACCATAAACATTCTCACATTCACACATCAACATTCCACATGACATGACCAGCAACAGCAAACGGAGACAGGCACTATATAACATTCCTCTAGGTCTTTGCACCCACCTTTCTCCCATGCCTCCTCCTCTGGAGCTGGTGGGTTGTCAGCGATCTCTCCCTGTCATTGTTCCGGGGTGCCAGACCCTTGATTTGCAGGGTTCTGAGCTGCCATGTTCATCTGAGGGTTCTGCTGAGCCCTCAACAGGCGACTCAGATCCTCAGTTAGGTTCTGGACCTGGCGCTCCAGTTGGGACACCCGCTCCGGCTGGTACGGGGTTTTTGCTCATACCTAGGTTGTTCTCGGGAAGGGTAACTATACCTTCTCCTGGAGTACCCTGAGTACTGGGGATTCCCTTGTCAACCCTCCACCCTTGACTTTCCCTCTCCCGGATTGGGTGGTCTGGGCTCCTGAAAGCGGGGAGAGAAAGAAATGTTGTCCTGCAGGTTGGGGTTTGGAAGGTACCGGGGGAAGAAACTTAACCCAGGATTTGGAGGATTACTGCCCTCTTGAGGGAAGTTGGGAGGGAAGTTTCCTGGCGCAGTACCCACCTGGTTGGATCCCACCTTGGGCCATACATACCCCAAGATAGGTCTATGGCCCTTATATCTAGGACTGATATAATTTGCAGAGTTAGAGGTCACATTGGTGGGGTTACCTACCTGACTACCACATGCTGCCGATTAATCAGATGGCCTTCTTTGCCTCTGATTTGGCCGGTTTTGAGAAGGTGTATTTTTAGGCCCCCCCATTTCTAAGTCTAAAATGGGGGCAACCTTCACCTCCGCCACCTTAGCAGCAGCGGGAATGTTGGTTGGTTTGTTTTTTTTTGTTGGATTTTTGCTTTCAGTAGGTTTTTGGACCTCATACATCTGGGTAGCCTGCTCCACTACCCAGTCCTGGGTCCTGTTGTCATGAAAATCCCTTACCAGTGGTGTCATTATATATTTTGGGAGCGCATGAAAATAGGTGGTTGTAAATTCTCTACTATTCGTGCACACCCGCCTGGTAGTTTGCGCAAAAAGGTGAGTTTTAGCTCCTGCACACATTCTCTTGGGGCTTGATCCTCTCCGCACTGCAGATTGTAGCCCGCTTTGCGGGCCTCCTGGGTGTTTCTGTGGGCTGAAAAGTGCTTCAAGATGGCTGACTTATAGGTGAACCACCTTGAATGGTTTTGGTTTTCCAGTCCAGCAAAGAAGCTGAAGTACTTCAGAGAAAACGTCCATTTGGCATACTCTAGGCAATTATGGCTATTCTTGATGTTAAAAGAGTCCATCATCTGCTCATATAGTTCCAGATGCTCCCAGACAGAGTTCTGAGCCGCCATGTTCATCTGAGGGTTCTGTTGAGCCCTCAACAGGCGACTCAGATCCTCAGTTAGGTTCTGGACCTGGCGCTCCAGTTGGGACACCCGCTCCGGCTGGTACGGGGTCTTTGCTCATGCCTAGGTTGTTCTCGGGAAGGGTAACTATACCTTCTCCTGGAGTACTCTGAGTACTGGGGATTCCCTTGTCAACCCTCCACCCTTGGCTTTCCCTCTCCCGGATTGGGTGGTCTGGGCTCCTGAAAGCGGGGAGAGAAAGAAATGTTGTCCTGCAGGTTGGGGTTTGGAAGGTACCGGGGGAAGAAACTTAACCCAGGATTTGGAGGATTACTGCCCTCCTGAGGGAAGTTGGGAGGGAAGTTTCCTGGAGCAGTACCCACCTGGTTGGATACCACCTTGGGCCAAACATACCCCAAGATAGGTCTATTGGCCTTATATCTAGGACTGATATAATTTGCAGAGTTAGAGGTCACATTGGTGGGGTTACCTACCTGACTACCACATGCTGCTGATTAATCAGATGGCCTTATTTGCCTCTGATTGGGCCAGTTTTGAGAAGGTGTATTTTTAGGCCCCCCCATTTCTAAGTCTAAAATGGGGGCAACCTTCACCTCCGCCACCTTAGCAGCAGCGGGAGTGTTGGTTGGTTTGTTTTTTTTTTATGGATTTTTGCTTTCAGTAGGTTTTTGGACCTCATACATCTGGGTAGCCTGCTCCACTACCCAGTCCTGGGTCCTGTTGTCATGGAAATCCCTTACCAGCGGTGTCATTATATATTTTGGGAGCGCATGAAAATAGGTGGTTGTAAATTCTCTACTATTCGTGCGCACCCGCCTGGTAGTTTGCGCAAAAAGGTGAGTTTTAGCTCCTGCACACATTCTCTTGGGGCCTGATCCTCTCGGCACTGCAGATTGTAGCCCGCTTTGCGGGCCTCCTGGGTGTTTCTGTGGGCTGAAAAGTGCTTCAAGATGGCTGACTTATAGGTGAACCACCTTGAATGGTTTTGGTTTTCCAGTCCAGCAAAGAAGCTGAAGTACTTCAGAGAAAACGTCCATTTGGCATACTCTAGGCAATTATGGCTATTCTTGATGTTAAAAGAGTCCATCATCTGCTCATATAGTTCCAGATGCTCCCAGACAGAGTTCTGAGCTGCCATGTTCATCTGAGGGTTCTGTTGAGCCCTCAACAGGCGACTCAGATCCTCAGTTGGGTTCTGGACCTGGCGCTCCAGTTGGGACACCCGCTCCGGCTGGTACGGGGTCTTTGCTCATGCCTAGGTTGTTCTCGGGAAGGGTAACTATACCTTCTCCTGGAGTACTCTGAGTACTGGGGATTCCCTTGTCAACCCTCCAACCTTGGCTTTCCCTCTCCCGGATTGGGTGGTCTGGGCTCCTGAAAGCGGGGAGAGAAAGAAATGTTGTCCTGCAGGTTGGGGTTTGGAAGGTACCGGGGGAAGAAACTTAACCCAGGATTTGGAGGATTACTGCCCTCCTGAGGGAAGTTGGGAGGGAAGTTTCCTGGAGCAGTACCCACCTGGTTGGATCCCACCTTGGGCCATACATACCCCAAGATAGGGTTATTGGCCTTATATCTAGGACTGATATAATTTGCAGAGTTAGAGGTCACATTGGTGGGGTTACCTACCTGACTACCACATGCTGCTGATTAATCAGATGGCCTTATTTGCCTCTGATTGGGCCGGTTTTGAGAAGGTGTATTTTTAGGCCCCCCCATTTCTAAGTCTAAAATGGGGGCAACCTTCACCTCCGCCACCAGCTCCGTAGCAGCGGGAGTGTTGGTTGGTTTGTTTTTTTTTTTATGGATTTTTGCTTTCAGTAGGTTTTTGGACCTCATACATCTGGGTAGCCTGCTCCACTACCCAGTCCTGGGTCCTGTTTTCATGGAAATCCCTTACCAGCGGTGTCATTATATATTTTGGGAGCGCATGAAAATAGGTGGTTGTAAATTCTCTACTATTCGTGCGCACCCGCCTGGTAGTTTGCGCAAAAAGGTGAGTTTTAGCTCCTGCACACATTCTCTTGGGGCCTGATCCTCTCCGCACTGCAGATTGTAGCCCGCTTTGCGGGCCTCCTGGGTGTTTCTGTGGGCTGAAAAGTGCTTCAAGATGGCTGACTTATAGGTGAACCACCTTGAATGGTTTTGGTTTTCCAGTCCAGCAAAGAAGCTGAAGTACTTCAGAGAAAACGTCCATTTGGCATACTCTAGGCAATTATGGCTATTCTTGATGTTAAAAGAGTCCATCATCTGCTCATATAGTTCCAGATGCTCCCAGACAGAGTATTATGCATTTTATGATATAGGGTCATGAAATTCCTAATAGCCTTAATCTGCCTAATGGGGTCTTTCACTAGAGCTCTCTTTTGTTTATTGGCCTTCTTTTGCCACTTCACCTGCGTCCATTTGCCCTCAGACTCAGAGCTGCTACTGTATGAGGTCCCCTCGTTATCTTCTAGGCACCACCTGATTCTTTGAGCTGGTAAGTAGCTCTCAGAATGGTGGGGCCTAGTTTCTTCTCCCCTGTGGCACACAGGAGAGTAGTCTATTGACTCCTCTCTGCCTCCAGGATTAGTGGAGGACCCCCCCCCCCCCACTGCCCTGATTGGGTGGAGATTTTTAAAAAGCTCTTTTGGTGCCTCAATTTATGTTCTTTTTGTTCTGCAAAGCGCATTGAATGGTCCTGTTGGAGATGATGCTTCTGCAGGTCTAACTCCCTGAGTTTCTCCTCATTGGAGTCTTCCTGGTCAGAGAAATCAGCCATAATATTTTTGAATCGGTACAGGGATGCCCGTCCATCAATCTATGATGGGCGGTGGCCTGCCTGTTCAATCATGATAGGCATATTTAATTCTGACTGCATCACGGTTTCTGGCTCATGCAAACCTGTAAACGTGAAGTGAGCAGTGTCTTGAATATACAAGGGGGTCAATGGGTTTGAGACACTTAGTACAGAGGGTATCCCACTGTGATCATTGGTGGCCCTGCCCCTCTTTATTTGTTCGGGGTCCCTCAAGTTTTGATTTAATCTAACACAATCTTTTTCTAACCTTGCTAGTTTCTCCTTCTCAGCCCCCACCTCTTGATAGTAGGCAAAGGTCTGAGCATGTTGCTGTGCTATCAAGGCTTGACTGGCCTCTATCACCTGCTCTTGAGCTGCAACCTGCTTGTGGAGTCCATTGTTCTCCTCACAGAGGGCCTCGTTGTCTTTTTGTGCTGCCTGTGTGGCCTGGGAACACTGAGACAATTTTTGTTGCAGGAGGTGAACCTCCTTTCTCTGCACATTTTGAGCCTCTACGGCCTGCTCTAACTCAAGTTCCATTTGTCTCCTATGTCCCATTAACTTGTCGCATTCTTCTTTTATGCCAGTCAGTCCCTGACGGTCTGACTCCATTCTCTCCAGATCGGTTTTTAATTTGCACTCTTCCTGGTGTAGGGCATCTTTTTCCTGATACAGGGTGCCAACCTGTTCCATCAGGTCATCCCTTTGTTGGCACCTAACCTCTGGCGCTCTTCATCAACTTCTGATTGAAAGTGGAGTTCTTTAATAATTAATGTATTACTTTCCTCTTCCAACTTTTTGATCTGATTTTGTACTATGGTTATTTGTTCTGAGCAGGTTCTGTTATATTTTAGTTGTTGATTCAGTTTCTGTTGACTCTCTTGTAGAGAGTCAACCTTTTCCTGACACTCCACTTTGAATGCATTTAATTGGGCCTCTTGCTCTGAACTATGTTGTTGTTGTAGAGCCAAGTTCTCTTTTAGCTGTTTGATGTAATTTTCCAATCCTACCTCAGTATCTTGCCTCTTTTTCAATTTCTCTCCTGCTAGTTTGAGTTCAGTCTGGATTTGGTTTAAGAGCTCAGACTGGTTTTGTGCAAGGATTCTATTTTCTTCATATTTTTCCTCCATAACTCCCATGTGGAGATATAGGTAGGCTGTGATTCTGACCATTTTAATCTGCTCCTCTTTAATTTTCGGAGTCATATACAACTTTCTCAAGGCTTGATGTAATAGGCCACTGTCTTGCCACACATCCATGTTCATGGTGGTAGCCTGTTGCAGCATTTCTCCTAGCCAGGCCTCCTCATCACGCTGTGACCATTCTCCTCTGACAAATAATTTGTGCAGAAGGTGCCGCCTAGCCATGTTTATCTCTACTGTGGTTATTATGAAGAGTGTTCTTTCTATATTACATTATTTATAAATGGTTAATCCTGTATACTGTTGCTTTTTTTGTGTCTATTTCAGGGTTGATTTTACTTTATTTTTACACACAGCCTTGGTCTAAGTTTTGGGAAGGTGCTTTTACAGTGTAACACAGCTTTCTAAACACAAAAATTATCACTACCTTGATGGTTAGCCTGCTGTGTTAAGCTGTCACAGGTGGAAGCATTTACCTCAATCCCGGCAATGCGCCCCCACTGTGTTAAGGATTTTAAAGAGGCGTTACACTCCAGACCAGGACTCTTTATACTGGCCAGGGATGCAGCGCACAATAAAAACACTTTTAGATTCATGAATTTGGATTCAGCTTTGAGAAGGCAGCCAACCCGTCTCACACCCCCCTTAATGTATACCCTGTGTTGCAATGGACCATGAACCAGGCCGGTGTGTAATAGTAGAATATGTATTTATCTTAAATTATGAATAAAAATCAAAGACATTCATTATGGGGTAGCAATCACCAGGGTGGTGATAATTACACAGTAATGATAGAATACACTTAGTTTAACCTTCTAACAGAAGAGACACAATGTAAAATTAAAGAAAGCAAGATTACTTTTGGGTAGTGCTTTTAAATGGCACCACAGTTAAGCATTCCCCCTGCAACACGCCCTCAAACCCCTGCTAACAAAATGTTGTGTGGGTGGAGTGGAGTAGCAAGGAGTCAGGCATACTATGCAAAAATCAGAATGAAAATCCAACCTACCACCCCTGAATGGGAGGCAAATATCGGATGGAGCTCCCTTTAAAAATGAGCAAAATGGCACTCTGAATTACTGAAAGGTGATTTTACATGTGCGGTTGAATGGATAAGGCAAGAATGTGTATAGCTGTATCAAAGAAGCAGGAAATCTCGCAAGCTACAAGGCAATGTACTAAATAGGCATACATTGTAGAAAATCGACTATGGAAGGAAACCAAGTGCAGCAAGAATCACATGTGGCAAAATTGCAATTGCTACATTTCATGGGTTTGAAATAGCAAAACGGCTTGGAAAATTAGTTAAACAGACAAAATTAGAATGTGGTTTTAATGCTAAGGTACAAAGGCACATAACAGGTATGATATGAACGTGAAAGGGTGACTTTTGAATGGATGACAGTATGCGATTCTTAAAGGGAACGGAAAAATCAGCTATTTAAAATGAAAGCAGTTGCACAGGGAAAATCGGGTTTAAAAGGAAATGACAGGTTTTACTGAGACTATATTTTAGTGGCTAGAAAAGAAGAACGCTGCCCGAGACAAAGTTTAATTTGCAATTTTAACCCCTTCACGCTGTGTGTCTCTTTATATGGGAATTATGTAATTTATTTCAAGTATTACTAAGGACTTATACAACGGACTGAAATGATTTGGAAAGAATGGCGCTTACGGTCGTAATTTCACATTACTGTTTCTTTAGGTTACTGAAATAAATACTTTGATATAAAAAGTCTTTTAAATCAAATGGATGACATCTGTCACTGGAGGGCAGTCCTTAAGATTTACCCAGTCATCCTACCCCCACTGTGTCAGCTCTGGGCAGTATGGCTACCAAAGCAACCTTTCATTCTGGCAGATGCAGCTGAATAGAGGTGTCACCAGGAATTCACACTTGCCTGTGACAAGGCCAGTTCCCCTGATCCATTGTTCCTGGCTGGAGAAATGCCAGGAAGTCTGACAAGGTTGCACATTCCCACACGTTGGCCCATTTTAGTTTGTGGGTGAGATTCCTGTCCCAGGAAAGTTTAGTGCCTTCGAATTTCGTGCCCAGCCCCTTTATTCTGCTGTTTTCAAAGACACATTTATTTTCTTTCTTACTTTCTTTCACAGAACCCAATTCTTTAGTAAATAAGTATAA
This sequence comes from Ambystoma mexicanum, assembly GCF_040938575.1. NCBI lineage: Eukaryota > Metazoa > Chordata > Amphibia > Caudata > Ambystomatidae > Ambystoma > Ambystoma mexicanum. Next base: position 303,607,945 of record NC_090934.1, on the reverse strand, counting down.
TATACACTTAAACCACCCCCGTTCCACACAAATAATGCTGGTTCTGAGTGAATATTGGGATGATTTCACATTTTAGCTTTAAAATTGTCCTTTCATTGTTTTTGCAAAGCAAATTAACACAGGTTCATTTTACTTTCCTTAGTCATTTACAAATGCGATTTTCCTCGCATCTTCATTCTGAACATTTCCATAGCTCTGGTCAATTTCTTATACACGGGAATCTGTTCAAGAAAAGGGCTCTTCGAATCTGACATAAGCAAAGGGAGAGAGAGAGCCTCTTGTGAAGAGTTTGCCTGTGTTATTTTGTTGCAAAAGTAAAACGTTAGCAGTACGGCCTGGAGTGAATTTCTCTGCTATTTCACAGATTTTACTTGACACATAATGAATTTCAGAAAGCACTGCCCTCCTTTGCTGGTGTATAACCTGAAGATAGATGGGCATGAATGTGTCTTATCAGCAACCAAACTGTGTAATGTTGAAAAGATGAAAAAAACATCAGTGCGCAGTCATTTTAAATGCAGAACATTTTCTTTTTCAGTTAGAAATCTCGAGCTTTCAGCATAGCAGCACTGCACCTTCTTGTTTTTGGTGCACAAGAAGAACATAACTGCAGAAATTCTCGGGGTGTTTAATGTTTCATCTCGCCCCATATGTGCTCAACAGAGCCAGCGCAGCCATTACTGTTGGTAACTGCTAAACAGTTTTGATTCAAGGGAATAAGTGCTCAGCAGAGCCAGAACAGCCATTCTTCTTGTAACTGCTGCAAATGCAGTTGGGTGGTGCAGAGGATTTCTGCTGGGCTGGTAAATGTACCCCACAACTCTGCCAGAGAGGCTGTCATTACTCTTTGAAAAGTACTTCAATGTAGCAATCTAAAGTGGTGTGGGTTCTTTGAGCCACAGAGGATGCCAAATTCAAGCTTCCGATGTAAGTAGCTTTAATGTCTGTAGTACACCAGGCACAAGCATTCAAGTAACTCCTCACTACAAGGTAAGTTGATGCAGAGATGCTGACAGGCAGACCACTGGCCATCCACACCCTAGACAGCCCCAGATGTTACCGTTACTCCCAAGAACATTAATTCAGTTGCAAGCATAACATTCCACTGTCACACATTCCCCTCTGACATCACAAACATGGCACACTACAGACACATGAAACTACACTTGTCCCTCCATGAAACCATCACCACATTAAAAACTACAAAGGCATGGAAACTTCGAGTCCACTACAAGCCAGAAAGCACAACATAAAATGAAACTACCCACTACAACGTTTACCCAGCACTAGGAGGAACACACCACTGTGATCACCCTCAACCAAACACAAAGTTCCTCTCCACAGTTCACATGTGGCCACCACGTAAACCATTGTAAGGGAACCTAGAGAAACTAGAAACTAACAAAAAGGCAAACCCATACTGCGTGCAGTCACTGGTGATCTATTATAACAACTATCACAGCACCACACTGTAACCAATGAACCCTTGAAATGCTTACCTGCGACATGAGCCACATCCAAAACAGACCAACCATGCAGCAATGTACTGCAACCACCCGCAACGCAATACAATCACACAATGGACTACTGCTGCCAGTGACACATGTGGCAACAACTACATCCTAAAATACAAAGCATACTCAGAACCCGGTCAGCTATTCCGAAACCATTGTCGCACACCGCCACACCACAAAGTTAGAAACACCATTATAGCACAGATAAGACATACATAAGACTGCCAAGCACACACTTCATTCAACCGCAAGATACACTTAACAAATCAGCTACGACAACTTGTATCACAACATAAAAATGGTCGTGCATTAGCTCCAGCCTCGTCCATGCTAGATACATGCAAATGCAAAATACATACTTTCACATGTTAACCCGCCTGGACTTTAACCAAACAAGACAAAACAACAACCATAACACTACATTTTCTAACTTTCTTTACAATTCCACATAAAGAAATCTGTGTGACCAGCCCTGCACCCACATGTCCACAAGCCTGACCGAGGCGGCTCATGCAGGTTCACTGTAGGGTGCCCCCAACTTCACTGCCAATGAAGTAAAGGAGCCATACCCTTGTTAGAGAGTAAGAATGATAGAGTGTATTTCTTATGCACCACACAGCCTCCTCCATGGCACAGACTGCCATACTCGCCAGATTCCCTCCTAGAACACAGTGCTGGCGGCGTCCTAATGCATTGTTCATCAGAAAGCAAACACTGTAATATGCATTGCTTAAATGCAAGCAATAGTGCCAAGACATGCATTACATTAACTGCAAGCTCCAACATGACATTGACGTCCCCACAACCCTCCCCCTATAGACCTGAGATGTCCAACCCATATAAAACCCTGATGATACTCATGAAAGAAACCCCTTAAACCTGACTGCGACGCTCCTTGTTATGGTCGAGCATTCATTCTTTGTGGGACATCCGACTGTGCATCTTACGCTTCCCTACAACCTTCCTCAACAGACTGTCCTATCACAGACCCGCCCCTGAATCCTGCACACAGCTATCAGTCACCTCACCCCAACACGCAAAATCACCTTCTGCCCACCAAGAACCCTGAACATCTTGTACAGTTCCACAGAAAGAAATCCGTGTGAACAGCCCTGAACCAACATGTCCACATTCCGGTCCATGCAGACCACCCCGCACCCTCACGTTAAAAATAAATCCTTATAGTGACACCCTGATTTCAACTATCCTAAAGCTGAGGCCACCCCTTGTAAACAACGTCATATATTGCCAGACTTGTACACCTAACATTAACCCTCTCTGCCCCTTTACAGGGACATACCAATCCCAATCCTAACTGTGAGACCTCAATAAGATAACAGCATACTAATAAAACAGTCCTCAACACAATTCTGGTTACTAACCTACTGAACAGGTAGCCCTTTCCTTCACTGCAAGAGCACCAATATCTGAGATTTTGGTGATTGCTATTCGCACCTTGGAGATACGTCCGGGGTATGAATAGTATTTTATTCATGGGAAACTGGCTCTGCACTTATTGGGCAAGGCCAATCTCCCATGAAAATGTCTTAAAAATAATATAGCCCAGTAATTGTAAATAGAAAAGGGACTTTGTCCCTAAGGTAGGTTCCATGGACGGGACTGGGAGCGATGACCGGAGCAGAAAGCCGGTCCAGCAGGTTAGTGCGAAGGTATAGATGAGGAATGGTGTGGGAAGTTTTGGGGGTAGGTTGGGACATGGGGAGGCAACAGGGATGGGCTCCCTGTTGCCTTCCTACAATCAAAATGGCAGCACCTGGGGGAGGGCCTCGGGTGGCTGGAGAAACTCGGGCGGTACACTGTGTGTTCTCGCCTGTGTTTCGAGCCATCTGATTACCAGAGCGACATTCCTTGGGTGCGAGTTCCTCCACTTTTTATTTTTTGAAGAAATGCACTAAAACTGTAAAATACGATTAAGGTATTTCAAATTTAATAAAGACTGGATTACTTACATATTGACAACACAGTGATTAAGAGATAGCAACAGGAAGCAGTAAATTAAGAAAACGTAATGTGCAACATGAACAATGCAGCAATTGAGTTAGCGGTTGGTCGAACTGTTATCAATACCTACGTAGCATCAACATCAGTGTTCCCTAATATAGTAACGGTGCAAGCAAGAAAAAAAAGGTAAATACGCATTGGCAAAACCAACAGGTTTGGCTTTGGTAGAGGCAATGGATAGGCATTTGCTAGGCACTGCTGAAATGGTATTACCTGGCCATACAGTGTCAACAGCTGGAAAGTGGTGTTATTACCTAGGCTTATGATAGCAGTGCTTGACAAATACCTATCTAATACCTACCCACAAGACATACTGTTTGCTTTGTCAATGTTTTTAACAGGACCTCAGTGCAAGAATCAGATATAAATGAAGTGACTGAAGGTACTGATGGTTAAGACATTTGTATTACATCAATAGCGTAATTACAGCTGGAATTAAGCCTTTATCTTTCAGAGATCTAAGCAGGATGTGTTTTGAGAGGGTAGGGGCAGGTAGTGGATGGGAATGGCCATACGGACTAGCGCGGTCATGAACGATGAATTGGGGGGGGAATAACCAAACAACACCCACAAGCTGTGTGCCCCTCCTCACAAGTCGTCTCCCACCCATCTGTACTCAGACACTTCATGCTACATACTTATTTAAGTGTGTGATGAGATGTGTACAGTGGAAGAGGCATCCTGGTGTTTGAAAATGAAAGCAATCGACATACTTTTTTCCATAACAGCGGTTGTCCAACTAATAGCACATAATGTCAAAAGGGGTGCGATTTCCTCCTTTCCTAATGATGAGAACTATAAAGTAATTGCATAGTTCCCTCCACTAGATCGAGCACCGCACAGAATGTGGCCTTAGGCCAATAGGGAAAGCAAAGAATGTGCGGTCAGGGGGCTGGCACTGAAAGGCCATGGCCAACTCTGGATGGACCTTCTAAAATTCTACACACACAACTGAGCAGCTAATGTTTATACGTCGGTGTTCGACTTGAATTAGTGACGTGATTTTAAGTAGAACTTTGTTTTTGTGTGTAGTTAATGCATTTTGTTTCAGGCGAAATGTGGGACATGCTGAAGGTTTAATGGTGAACATTTTAAATGTTATTGTGATTTTTACATACAGATGCGCCTAACAAATTGCTGTTATTGCGATAATCCATATGAAATTTGGAGTGAATGGATGCTATTTGTGAGTGTGCTGTTAGAGGATGAACACTTAGGGTTGTGTTCTGTTGCATTTTAGTCATGGAATGGTATGGTGTGGAAACGCAGTTGTGTACATGGTGCAAAGAATTGGGACACTATTATTATGATGCGTAGGAATTTTAAACTGTAGAGTATGTTACTCTAGTATTTTAAAGCACATGTGCTCCTCAGAGGTGTTTTATGAAACTTTTAAAATGATGAAATGCTATTCCTCCAGGAGTACAATTTATGGAGAGAAGTCTACATTTGAAATGTCTGCGAATGTTTTGTTGTATACATACAGAGATGTTTATATGTGTGAAGGGTTTCAATTATGGAAATCACTAAAGATTTTAAATGCATATCTACGTGTAGTGTTTATGTGTTGTGGGGAGGGTTTCGATGATGGAAATCATTCAAGATTTAAATGCATGTTTATTTGTAGAGTGTGTGTGTTTTAGATAGCGTATGGGGAGTTGCATCCGTGAGCACAGTGGAGTCGTGTGGGTGTGACGCAAAGGGGCGTGTTGGAGGTAGTATGGGTGTAGCAGTTTTGTGTGTGAGTGTAGAATGTTTGTAGTGGAGTTTTGGTAGTGGAGTTGCATGCATATAATGGGGTTTTGGCTTCCACACTGTGGCCAGGTTTGGTTGCTGTTTGTAGTTTGAAAACCTTCGGAGGAACCCATTGAGGAGGTAGGACACTTTATGTTGAGTGCTCCAGGGACTGAAACCTTTTGGTTTACGATAGTTGCATAGTTTCCAGGGCATGGGGCCCATGTTGTTGACACTGGTGCGTTATAGGTTATCGCACATGCACATTTGTTTCCTCATGTTTGAAGTTAAATGTTTTTGGGAATGGATTTCACACTCCTGGTAGGTTTTTCTGTGGTGCCAGGCGATGCTTTTTAGGGGGGGGTGGTAGCTCCCTAGCTCGCCAGTTGATCTTGTTATCAAGATTTTGTTTTAGGGTGGCACAGAGGTCTTTTAGGGGTCAGTGTTTTGAATGTGGTGTTTTCGGAGATTGCTATTTTAGAATGGGTTTGAACCCACTGCCAGTTGTTTGAGGATTTATTCAAAAGAACTACACATTTTATTTTTTCATCTTTTATGTGTGTCTAGACTATTTTGCAAATCTTTGGTTTTGCAATGCACCACATCTTTCATCGTGTGTGTGTTTTGGAGTTTTTCGGGAATCTTCAGCAAGTGCTACTTGTTTTTCATCTTTTAAGCACTTGTGCTAGAATATTCCTGTTTTTGCACGGTAGTGTCTGTGCACCTTTAGCGCACCACGTCTCTTGTGGTTGTGTTGTGTTCTTTGTGATCTTTGTGTTGTTAGTGTCTGTCCTATCTTTTCTTATCTATTTTATGTGGAGAAAGGTGGTGTTGTTGTCTAGTGGCGATTTGGTTTCCATGTGTTGTATTGATATTTTGTGCGTAGGTAGGTTGCTCGCTCTGCAGTTGACGGTAGTGTCCTGCATTAGGGGTGAGGTCGTGCCTGGAAGTGGCAGGTTCAGGGTTTGGAAATGGCAGGCCCTTACAGAAGGAGGAAGGTTTTTGTTTTGATGTTTTTGGATAGTTAGTGGGGTTTCGAGAGAGCAGATTGTGCTTGGGGGTGGCATCCCAAAGGTCATAGGAGGAAGACCAGGACAAAAGGTGTTTAGTATCTTGGGGGTTGTTTTTTTATACACATTGAATAGTTTTCTTTGTTTTATAAGGAGGGGGGTGGTGTGGTATCTTAGTGCCTCTGTTGATTTACATCTGCTATGAGAGCTGTGAGTCTGTGAGTGGAGCTTGGAGTGTTGGTGTGAGGCATGTAAGGTGGTGAGTGAGAGGGTTCCAGGATTGATGGTTGGGGACTAGCAGGGAGAGAGGCAAGGGTAGAGGCAGCATACTATTAATCTCCTTATCTCACCTTTCCTACTGTAGCTGTAACAATAAAGAAGACGTACCTTTTATATCCCTGGCTCTCTGGTGGTTCCTGTGTATCCTGCTTGTGTGTTCATAACACCAGAAGATACATCAGTATCCTCTTTATGAGTATCAAAAACTAGTATGAAAATATTTCTATATTGAACAAGCAGCTACCTACGTTTGGCCATTAGATATATGTGTCAAAGTGCAAAGCATTTCTCACCTGTTTAACACAAGCGTTGGCATCTATACAATTCAGTATCTAAATGTGAAATTAAACATTAAATTATACAGTACACAAGTTGCCTGAGCTTCTGCGAAAGGCTAAGGTGATTAACATTTGCCTGCCTTCAGTACAGAGCTCGGGGAAATACACCAGCAATAACATTTGAGAAAACCCAAAGTTCAATGATTCTTTATTTTAGACCTTGATCGAGGTAACTTTGTTGAAGTTACAGTATTGCAAATATTATTTTTCAAAATGTTTATTATAAAGAAACCAAAACCAAAAATTACCAATGTACCTTGTTTTGCTTAAATCATGTTGCTGAATTGATGAGAAACAGGCATTTCAATATATATGGTATAGAGTACACCCTAGTGCATGGTATAAGGGTATTGCAATTCACTGAGGAGTTCCGTGACGAGGCTGAAGGCCACGTTCCTTAATAAGGTCACTTGTAATATCCTCATAACTTATCGCAGCTGGTATTGTATCCCTTATAATAGCTCGCCACACACTGTCATCCCCTCTAATACCTGGCCTTTTGCTTAATCTGATAAAACATGATCGTCCATTTGCTGATCCATATGTATGCAATGTGGAATCGGTCTGGATTTTAAAAAGCTAATATGCAGCAGCAAATGTGTTGCAGAAAAATAGTTTGTGCAGTTTAATAAAGTGCATTGAACAAACGTTTACATATTGTACTTTAAAATAAGTAATGACATGCAGATTCTTGTTCACATGTGTTAAAACTCCAGCAGTGGACACATTAAACATTCTACTATAAACAGTTCCTAGTCAATTAATAGATCTAAAGTGTCACAGAAATCTATTTTACAAGCAAAGAATTAGAAAAGCTCGAAAGGGCCTTACCTAAGTCCTGAAGTGACATCTGGAATTCTACAGGACAGGAGGATAGCTTTGTGGCCACGCACGGGTCTTCGAAGCAAGACCACGCTGAGCAAACACAGGTTCAAATACCGGACCAGTGCTTGGGAAAAAAAAGAAAAGAAAAAAAAACGCAAGCGTATTATAAATAATCTACCCTTCTGCAATGAAACTAGCACCTAGATACCTCTGGGTTATGTGCGCTGTAAATAAGTGCAAAAATCAAATAAATAAATACTCTATGCTGGTTCAGCATCCAGCATTGGGACTGTGAGGAATTCGACCATCCGCACAGGGAGAGTGTGTTCGCCTGGGCTATTTAATTTTTTGTTTATTTAAAAGAATGAATGATGGGAGATAAACCTCCCGAAAATATGTGGGGCCATTCCCACACATATTTTCCACGCTCACCGCACAGCAGAAAAATAGTCATGTACTCTGGGAGTACGCAGTTTACCAGCGCCGCCCTCCCCTGTCATATGTAGCTGACACCTGACAGCTATGGGTACATCAAAAGCCTCTGGCCTTGGGCAGCCTGATTAGCATATCAAGGCCTCATGGAATTGCATCTCCATTGTTACACCTTGCTGGTGGCGGCGAATACTGAAGAATGTTTCAGCAGGCCTCAGAGACTGATACAATTCTTAAGTTAACTCCTGAGGAAAGGCCCATTTATGAGAGCATGAAGGCAGACCTTGGAGATAGTAGAGTTCAGCTGGTGAGGTGTAATGACCCAGCACCGTGTAGCGGTGTAAGACTCCATCTCTGTCCCATGTCTGTTGGGTAATGATCTTCCTGATCCTGAAATAGTCGCAGCGGCTACACGAACGAGGGCCAAAGAAAACATCTGATTGACCGTGCTGAAAGCTTTAGGGCCTGGAGTGCTTACAGATGGCTTGTCGGAAGGACCGGCGTGGCCGGTAGCTCCTAGTCCAGTTCCACAGACTACTGAGTTGTCTACACCTGCGGGAGAGGAGCTAGTAGCCACGGCAGACCCTACTTTGGTAGCAGGGGACCCCATGACTTCAGAGTTGCCTGGTGCAGCGCAGGAACCTGAGGTGGAGGTCCAGATGTGCACAGATCTGAAGTGTCTGCCCAAGCTGGATTAGGTCGCATCAGCTGGGGGCCCAAATCAGACTGACTTCTACACAGCCCAAAAAGAGTGTCCCACTGTGGTGGGTCTGCAGAAGCAGGCAGAGGAGAAGGCTAAGGTCGAGGCCTCTGGACTGTTTAAAGTGTACTGGGAGGGTGGGCTCCTGTACAGTGAGCCAAAGAATTCTGAGGGTGAGGACACCAGCAGTTTGGCGGTTCCCCAATGCCACAGAAAGTTCCTTTTGGATTTGGCTCACCAAATTTCTTTAGCGGGTCACTTGGGAGTGACTAAGACATTGGACTGGTTGTCTGCGCACTTTTACTGGCAACAGTTTGGCATGGAAGTTAAGGAATTTGTCCGGCCCTGCCTGACTTGTCAAGCTTCTGGCAAGTTAGGTGGTGCCACAAAGCACCCCTTAATTCCACTACCCATTGTTGGGCGGCCTTTCGAGAGAATAGGCATGGATATTTTGGGTCTTTTGGATCCTCATCTAGCTAAGAGAACCAATATATCTTGGTGGTGGTGGACCACACCACAAGATACCCTGAGGCTGTCCCTCTGAGGAGCAGCCAAGCCCCTGTGGTTGCGATCACTAATAGTCCCTGATGAAGGTCTAGCACAGACCGAAATGCATTGGACAATATAATGCTTGCTAAAGGCCTCAGACAAATGCAGATTTCTAAATAAAAGATTTTTTGGTTACAACTAATTGAACTTATTATTATTTTTGAAGAATTCTTGGAAAATTTTGAACATTTATTTAAAGCGAATTAGTGAGATATCCACAAAGGTCCTTCCAGCAGACTGGTGCAATTTAACCAGTCGACAGCGTAATATATTCTCCCGCCATGCCTTCTGTTCGCCTACAGGGAGGTGTCACAGAACGTAATAGGGTCAGTGGAGTAACGTTGCTGAAAATGTTGGGGGGGACATGAAAACTGAAGAAAAGTTGCCCCAGCCAAATGAATGGGGACAAAATGGTGTGCCATGAAAGTTGGGGGGCGCAAATACCCCCGCCTCCACCTAAAATTACACCCATGAGTAGGGTTTAGCCCCTTTGAGCTTCTGTTTGGACATTCTGTACAAGGTTCCCTCAGTCTAGTGAAGGAGGGATGGGAAAGCAAACCCTCATCCCCATCACGAGATGTGGTGGACGATGTACTCGGCCTTCGATCTAGAATGGCAAAGTACATGGAACAGTCAACCAAGAATCTAAAGGCCACTCAGGAGCTGATGAAGCACTGGCATGACCAAAAGGTGACAGTGACAGTCTATTCTCCAGGCCAGTTTGTGTGGATTATGGAGCCTGTCATACACAGTGCCCTTCAGGACAAGTGGGACAAGTGGTCTGGGCCTAACTGTGTGCTTGAAAAGGTCAGTGAGGAGAATTAATCCATTGATGTGAAAGGACCTAAGCAGATGTGCAGGGTCTTTCACATCAACCTGCTAAAATCTGATTATAGACTGGATGACTTTGTCATGGCGTTAGTGACTGATGACTGATGGAGAGACTGAGGAGGAGACTGATCCCCTCTCAGACCTCCTGCACACTGAAGCCACAGATGAGTCAGTGGAAGGTGTCAACAATGCAACCAGTCAGAACAGCAACTGACAGACTGTTGTCGTTTATTGGGACAGTTTGCCGGTCTTTTTTCGCGGACTCCAGTCACGCAGATTGGTGCACACATGATGTGGACACTGGAGACAGTAAGCCAGTGAAGAGTAAAATTCACCGGATGTCCAATAAGGTCAGGGACACCATCAAGGAGGACGTTTCCAAGTTGTTGTCCCTGGGAGTGATAGAGCCACCCCACAGCCCCTGGGAAAGCCCAGTGGTACTGGTCCGAAAAAGACCAGTAGTTGGAAAACTGAAGTTCACTTTTGTGTGGACTACAGGGAGCTCAATTCTGTCATGAAGAAAGATGCTCACACCTTCATCGGGCAGATGAGCTCATTGACAAGCTTGGTGCTGCCATGTACATGAGTACTTTCAATCTCACAGTGGGGTATTGGCAGGTTGGCTTGACAGATGGAGCGAAAGAGAGGTTAGCATTCTCAACCCCGGAAGGACATTATCAATTCATGGTGATGCCCTTCGGATTGAAGAATGCTCCTGTCAATTTTCAGAGGATGGTTAAGCAGGTTTTGTTCCGGACTGGAAAACTTCAGCGTCGCCTATCTAGAGGACATTACTTTGTTCATCCACACCTGGGATGATCACGTTTCCCACCTGAAACAAGTGCTTCAGGCGCTGCAGATGCAGGCCTGACTATCAAGGCTATGAAGTGCCAGATAGTGCAGGGTACCATCACTGACCTAGGCCACCTGGTCGGTGGAGGTAAGAAACAACCACTTGAAGTGAATGTACAGGCTGTGAAGGATTGGGACATCCCCACCACACAGACACAGGTGAGAGTTCATTAAGGTGGGCTTAGCCTGCACCAAACACTGGGGCTCGTTTGGCTTTAAAAGAGGGATGAACCCCTCACTGATCAGATCATCTGAAGACTTTGCAAGGAGTAACCAGAAGGACTCATTTGGAACCGAGCTGAAGGTATAGTCTACCTTACATCTTCTGCCAGTGAAGGAAGGCCAGGAGTTCCAAGAGGGAAGCAAGACCCTTTATCTAAACATCTCCCAGGGAACAGCGGGAGATACTTAACTCAGAGGACCCATCCAGCAGCTCAAGAACCGGTACCCAGCCAGAACACAGCATGCCCTGCTAGGTTCTGATAGCAAACTTCCTAGGTGGGAAGTATCAGAGAGTTTCTGGATGAAGGACAAGGCTGTGGCCTGCTGACCTCTTCCTGAGCTTTGGCCCGTCTGCCTTGAAAGGACAGAAGTAGCTAAGAGGAGTGCCACACAAGCATCTTCCAGCATTCATCTTTTTAAGGACAATTCTGAGACAGTCGAGCACTCAAAATGCATCCAGCTGCACCGCTGACTATTGTCACACCACAGTCCCACCACAGTCACCAGAGCCTTTCGAGACGCCTCGACCAGCATTCCAGACTCACTTGCTGAACTGCCTGCCTGCCACCTGGTACCCGCGGCTGTCTAACGCTATTTCTGATACTCTCAATATACTTGCCCCTGTTATGAGAATTTGCATGAAGCTTAAAATCAAGTGCAACTCCTGGTACGACTCAGACCTTGTCACCCTTAAATGCAAGTGTAGCGTGGCTAAGAGGAAATGGTTGGCATCCTGTACATCCTTAGAAAGACTGGCCTGCCGCCTGCTCCAAAGGCAATATCGACCCACTGTCCTCATTAAAATGAGAGCTCACATACAAGCCTGCATTTCTGCAGCATCTAACAACTCAAATGAACTCTTTCAAATCTGCAAAGAGTTGGCCAATCCTGCCGCTGTCTCTACCTCTCCTGTGCCTTCCCAGGCCTTCTGTAGGGCCCTGGCTTCTCACTTCATCTCTAAAATCCAGGACATCCTGTCCACCCTCTTGGCTTCTCCTGCCTCTCCTGCCACTCTCTCCTCTTGCTCCGCCCCCCCCCCCGCGACCACCCCCACATCCCTTCTCTGCCTTTCCTCTCTTCTTCCCTGATGAGGTTTCAAGACAAGTCTGATCTATGAAAACTTCTTCTGAACAGGTTCTTCCCTGTTCTTCCAAAGCCATCAAGGACCACATTGACATCCTCGCTCCAGCCCTGGCTAACTTCTGCAACCGCTCTTTTGTCTCCAGGACCTTCCCCTCCCCCCTGAAGCACTCTCTTGTGCACCCTCTTCTCAAGGATCCCTCAGCCTCCCCCTCTCTTCTGGCTAACTATCACCTGATCCCTATCACTCCTTTCCTGGGCAAACTCCTGGAAAAGCTGGCCATCTCTCCGCTTAATATTCACACTGAATCTGTTGGTTGTCTCCATGACCATCGGTCTGGCTTTAGAGCAGCCAGAAGCACGGAAACCTCTCTCCTGATCATCAGGGAAGACCTGCTCTATAACCTTGATTCTAATCTCCCCTCTGTCCTCATCTTACTTGAACTCTCTTCTGCCTTTGACACAGTCAACCATGCCATCCTGCTCAACTGGCTCTGTGATAACCTGGATATCACTGATCAGACTCTGGCCTGGCTGACTTCTTTTCTCTCTGACCGACTCGCCCAGGTCCAATTTGGGTCCTTCCTCTCCTATATCTCTCTCTCCACCTGTGGTATTCCACATGGGTCTAACCTTTCTCCCTGGCTGTTCAACCAACAGCTGGTATCTCTTCCCCACAGCATTGCTGCTCTCTACTCCAATTTCCAGTGCTGTGTGGATGATCCCAGCTTGCCTTCAGGCTCCACTCTGCTGCCTCTTCTCCCTCTCTCATCCCAGATTGTCTGTCTACAATCCAGGAGTGGTGCACCACAAATGATCTCTGCCTGAATGCAAGCAAGATGGAGATCATCCTCATTGGCATACCCACACCACTCTTTCCCGCCACCCTCTTGCCGGCCTCCCTTGGCGCTCCTGCTGCTCCCACCTCTGAGGCTGAGAACCTCAGGGTGATCTTCGACTCATCTTTGTCCTTCTCTCTTCATATTTCCGACGTCTCTAAGAAGTCGAACTACCAACTGCACCTCCTCAGAGGTATTCTTCCTTTCCTCTCCTTCCCCCAGAAGCTCACTGCATCTAGAGTTCTGGTTCTCTCTAGACTTGACTACTGTAACAGCCTCCTTTTAAATCTGCCTGCCTCTATTTTCTGTCCTCTGCAACTCATCCAGAACAGGACTGCAGGACTTGTATTTGGCCTCAAGCCCAGGGATCGTATCTCTCCAGCTCGAATTCTCTCCATTTGCTCCCATTGGCTGCAAGGATCAAGTTCCCAACCCTTTGCATTGTCCACAAGGCCTACTGGGGCCTGGGACCAAAATATCTCCAGCTTTCTCTTCTGAAGTATCTTTCTACTCGAGCACTTCGCTCCTCAACCTCCAACTCCTTCAGGGTCAGATGCTTTTCCAAGCAATGAGTTGGGGGCAAATCTCTCTCTTCGGTTGGCGCCTCCCTCTGGAACAGCCTCCCTGCCTTTCTGAAACTTGAGCAGAACCATCTCCAGTCCCAGAAGCAGCTGAAGACTTTCATCTGTGCTTCTGCCTTCTCTCTTTCGCTACCTTGCTGTTCTCCTGTCTGACACTTCACTGGTTACCTAGCTACCCTCTGAACCACAGGTCCAGGTTCTTGCCCTCCCAGTTGCACACATGCACTGCCCCCTTGGCAACCCTGCACTTGGGGCTGTATATGCAACCATACAACCCCCATACTTGCACTTATCTATCACTTATTTGTCTGCACTTAACCTTTGCACTGCCACCTGCTGGCCGCACTTCTGTTTTTCATTGATCCCATGTCTTGCACTTGCTCCTCCTCCCCTTCACCTGGCACTTCTCCCCTTCCATCTCCCCTGCACTTGTTCAATCTCAGTGTTACTGGGCATAGTAAGATCGTTGTCTTGCTCCCTCTTATTGTTCTCCCTCATCTCGTCAAGCCTTGAAACACTTGTGTATAGGCGCGATACATATAAAATATCATATCATATCACTAAGGTTGTCGAGCACGAAGAACTTCTTCAGCACCAGGTAGAATGTGGTTCTGCCCCCTGGTCCTTCTTTGAAGGGCCCTAGAGATAGTTACAACCCTTTGCCCCTTTGGTGTTGAAACCAAATAATCTTGAACTATAAGACTGATTACTTTACCAACTACCCTCCTGCAAGTATCCAGAGTGCATCCTTTCTTTTGTGAAACTGTCTATCCTCTCTATTCTGTTACAGTGTGGGTTGTAATTGTAGTGTGCTAGAACTGTCTATTGTAGTAATAATAAATTAAATGTTTTTATACAACCTTGACTGGACAGTCCCTTTTTATCTTTGGGTAATAATTGTATTGTTGCTGTGTTGCAACTAATCAACGATCCACGGCCCTGCAGAGATAAGCCTACCTTTCTGTCCACGTTACCAAAATTGGACAATGAGGTCTTATAATTTACTTGTATTCCAATCTGTTCGGATCCCTTCTGGTGTACTATAGGTGTGGGGTTGATTGATGGATTAGAAGCAGCTATTCATCCCGGGACCACTGGTGCCTCAGAAGTTGATTTGTCACAGTGATGTCACAAATAAAGCATAATAACTCATTATAGGTCAGTTGTTATGTCACAACTAGCATGTAATAAATGTATTTCCAGACTTTTATACGGATATTGCAGGATGCCATGTATTATAACATGATAATAGCTAAGGTAATAAATATGACGGCACCCAAGATTACCGCTCTACAGATAGCCAATTGATGCTAATGTGCATTGTATCAGTGAAAAAATCAGGATAAAAGTGCAACATAAATCTAAAATATGACAAAATAAATGTGAAATACAAAACGAAAATGTGCCCCAGTTAAACGATGAAAAGTACCTGCCAATGGGATGAGGATTTAAAAGGTGCCGCCCTTCATTATCTCAAACTACTTTCACTTTAAAAGAAAAATTGTGTTTTGGAAAAAATACATTTTCCTGAAAAGGGGGAGACATTGGCTTTTTTGTTCTGCTGCAGCTTGAGAGGCATTAGGACCGGAAGCTTTTGTTTCGGTGTCTTAATAAAGCGCAATAAAGTGCTAACACATGTGTTTCATGTTTATTGACCCTGCTGGCCCATCTGTGCATGCGGTCTATGTGAACACAAAAGCCGCCTGTGTGTGGTGTGCCAACCCTTGATCGCTGCCAGCTTGGGCACTCTGAGCCGCAGGTTCCAGTACGAACAAAGAGGAGATATGTAGCCTCAACATATGGTCACTTGCCACACAGGATAGGGAAAGCAATTTTGTGTGTGCAGTAATTGCTCCCTTGGGAGTGGTGTGTGCGAGTGGTGTGCACTATGCTATAGACTGTATTTTCTCCCAAAAGCCCACCTCCATTAAAAGCATTTTTGTTTCTTTAATACATTTCATATTTCTGTAATTGCGTTTGCTATGGTTATAATGTCCTGTTAGCTTTATATTTCTTTTTTTATCAGCTGCCTGGAGCACAATCTTTTTATCTTCTAAGTCAATTAGTCTCAAATACCAACCCAAGTCTTACTTTCTCTCTGTCCAGCACCAAGAAACTACATGACCAGTGCTGGGGCTCAAATGTTTTCTAACACGCCCATGACACGTCAAGAAGGGTAGTTACATTAATACAGCGGCCAAAACACCACATCATAATCAGTCATCTGAGACCATAAGCGCCGGTGCTCAAAAATAAGTGCCAGGGCTTAGTCCTGGCAAACACCCACAAATTAAGCACTATAACATAATAGTGGGGAGGCCATGTGATGCCACCCCAGGTGGACCAAGGTACTCCAGGAACATACATTAGCTGCTTCAGCTGTAGGGTTTGCTCTTGGCCCTCACTGGGTAGGTAGCTCAGACGTTAATGGCCACCTCTGGCACGCGGCCAGCCTGCATGTTGTAAGTTCGAATTCAAACAGGGTTGACTCAGCCCTTCATCTTTCCCAGATCTATACACTGAGTGCCATTACATTGGCTAACAGTAACAGCCATCATTCTGGTGTTTAGAAGGAAAAGGCATGGTCCTGAAGAAATATATAAAACCGTGCTATTATGAAATGGCAGTGGTTTCGCCTCTCAGAGGCCTAAACCTGATAATCATGCTAATGTTCCTTTTTTATTTAGAGATCAATATTTGGACATATCCCGTTCTTAACTGCTTGCTTTTCAAGCATTGCAATATTTATTTCAGCAAAAACTGTGAGGCTTATTATGAGATGGGAACCAGTGCAAAGCAAACTTCTGTCTCCAGTGTAGATTCCTCCTAATGTTCATGAGACACACAATGGTCTTAGGAATAGCAGTTACATGAAGAACACTTCCACCATCAAGAAAGCAATCAAACAATGAGCAGGGATGGAACAAAGGTATGAAAATCAGATGGGGCAACAAAAGGTTAAATCTTCCTAATTGCAGAAATGCTTATGAAGAACAGCGTTTCACCCAATGTACACTACCTTCATGCTATGCTCACCAGAAAAAACAACCATGCCGTGGCCATCAGCAAAGTATGAGACCCTGGGCCTGATTTACAAAAGTGATGTTCAGTGGGAAAGTCTGCGGTGACGGGGCAGCCCCCACCCTAGCAGGGCCACCTTGAACATTTTAAAGCATGCCATAGGTGCGGCAGTGAATGTGGGTGAGCCCCCTAGACAACGGGGACCCACCCTGAAGACTGCACAAGGCCACGGGTCACGGCAGTGATTATGGGTGGACCCCCACACGCCCATGGAGCCGCCCAGGACATGCAATAGAGTGTGGGCTGCGCGGTGACTGCCGGTGGTCCCATGTGGTGGATGGGACCACCCTGAAGAAAGAAGATGGGCCATGCCACAGCCATCATCGGTAGGGAACAGGCCCCAGCCACCATCCAGCCTTGCCTCCAGCCAGCGTTTTCCGCCAGCGACCATCCAGCCTTTCCTCCAGCCAGCTTCTCCGCCAGCCACCATCCACCCTTGCCTCCAGCCAGCTTCTCCGCCAGCCACCATCCACCCCCCTCTCCTCTCCAACCAGCTTCTCCGCCAGCCACCATCCACCCTTGCCTTCAGCCAGTTTCTCCGCCAGCCACCATCCACCCTTGCCTCCAGCCAGTTTCCCCGCCAGCCACCATCCAACCTTGCCTCCAGCCAGCTTCTCCGCCAGCCACCATCCACCATCCACCCCCCCTCCAGCCAGTTTCTCTGCCAGCCACCATCCACCCGCCCTCCAGCCAGCTTCTCCGCCAGCCACCATCCAACCTTGCCTCCAGCCAGCTTCTCCGCCAGCCACCATCCACCCTTGCCTTCAGCCAGTTTCTCCGCCAGCCACTATCCACCCTTGCCTCCAGCCAGCTTCTCCGCAAGCCACCATCCACCCTTGCCTCCAGCCAGCTTCTCCGCCAGCCACCATCCACCCTTGCCTTCAGCCAGTTTCTCCGCCAGCCACCATCCACCCTTGCCTCCAGCCAGCTTCTCCGCCAGCCACCATCTACCCCACCCTCCAGCCAGCTTCTCCGCCAGCCACCATCCACCTTTGCCTCAAGCCAGCTTTGCAGCCAGCACAAAAACGCAGTGCCACTAAGTAAAGACCCAGGAGCATACTGTTAAGGGGGTGACTACATGCAGCAGTCACCCCATTGTGACATAGTCTTTATATGCAGTATATATGTTGTGTGTTAAGGTATATATGTATGTGTAGTTATATATATACATATTTATTTAATTACTGTTATGTAGGGTAATTGTTAAGTAAGGGGAATTGTAGAGTTCAGGTAAGTATTAGAGGGTATGTTAAGTAGATTTAAAAGTTAGTGGTAGGAAGTTAAATATATATATTACATGGCCAAGGTAGTGGCCATGTAGTTATGGTTAAGTTGCTGTTTCCATAGGAAGAGCACTTTTTGGGCGGCTTATAACTTCGCTCACCCCTGGACGAATCCTCGCCAAACTTTGCAAAAGAAGTATATGGCCCACTCTGAATTTTTTGCAAAGTTTGGTGAGGTTTGGTCCAGGGGGGGCAAAGCTATAGGGGGGGTCCCAAAACTTTTTTTTTCCCATAGACATAATGGGAAAACACTTTACTCACGCCTACAGCCCAAACCGCTGGACGGATTTACACCAAATTTGCAGCAGGAGCGGCGGCTTGGTCCCGAAAGTGTGCTGTTTTTTATTTGGTGTAAATCCGTCCAGTAGTTTTTTAAAAAGAGACAAAAATGTAAGTGAAAAAAATTAGTGGTATCTGTGTCCGCTTTGCGGACACACACAGGACGGGGATTGGGCAAGCGACTTGTGTGATGCCCGCAGACATCTGACATGCTCTCCCATTGGCTGCAGTGCGTGTTATTTTCAGAGACGCCCGCCATCTTAGTTTATTGTTCCTATATTGGCATCTGTGGCAAGCTCTGCGGTGACTTCAACTTCACAAGTGATTATAACAACATAACAAGCGAAAATTCCAATGCAATAAGATCAGAGGACAGCGGGCCTCTAATGGGGCTGTGTGAGGTTCATGTGGATTACACTTCCTGAACATCCCAGCTGCAGACTTGCAGGAGACACGCCACCCTACACGGTGGCCTGCAGAGGAACGAGGAGCCATTACCCGTGTCTCCCTCCTGTATCCCCCCCCCCTCATTACCTGTGTCTCCCTCCTGTACCCCTCCTCCCTCCGCTTATGCCCGTGTCTCTCTCTTGTTTCCCCTCACCCATGCCCGTGTCTCCCTCGTGTTCCCCCCAACCCCCGCTCATGCCCCATGTCTCCCCTGTTCCCCCCACCCCCCGTTCATGCCCTGTGTCTCCCTTGTGTTCCCCCCACCCCCCACTCATACCCCATGTCTCCATCTTGTTGACCCCACCCCCCGGTCATGCCCCGTGTCTCCCTGTTGTTACCCTCCACCCCAGTCATGCCCCGTGTCTCCCTGCTGTTGCCCCCCACCCCTTGCTCATGCCCCGTGTCTCTCGCCTGTTACCCCCAAACCCCTCTCATGCCCCGTGTCTCCCTGATGTTGCCCCCCACCCCCCGCTCATGCCCCGTGTCTCCCTCCTGTTGCCCCCCACTCCCCGCTCATGCCCCGTGTCTCCCTGCTGTTGCCCCCACCCCCCGCTCATACCCCGTGTCTCTCTCCTGTTACCCCCATCCCCCGCTCATGCCCCGTGTCTATCTCCTGTTACCCCCCATGCCCCTCTCATGCCCGTGTCTATCTCCTGTTGCCCCCACCCCCGCTCATGCCCCGTGTCTCCCTCCTGTTGCCCCCACCCCCCGCTCATGCCCCGTGTCTCTCTCCTGTTACCCCCAGCCCCGCTCATGCCCCGTGTCTATCTCCTGTTACCCCCCACGCCCCTCTCATGCCCGCGTCTCTCTCTTGTTTCCCCCCACCCCTGCTCATGCCCTGTGTCTCCCGCGTGTTCCCCCAACCCCCGCTCATGCCATGTGTCTCCCCTGTTCCCCCACCTCCCATTCATGCCCCGTGTCTCCCTCCTGTTCCCCTCACCCCCCGCTCATGCCACGTGTCTCCCTCCTGTTGCTCTCCACCCCCCGCTCATGCCCCGTGTCTCTCTCCTGGTACCTCCCACCCCGCACCCATGCCCTGTGTCTCCATCTTGTTGCCCCCCACCCCCCGCTCATGCCCCGTGTCTCCCTCGTGTTCCCCCCACCCCCCGCTCATACCCCATGTCTCCCTCTTGTTGCCCCCCACCCCCTGCTCATGCCCCGTGTCTCCCTCATGTTCCCCCCACCCCCGCTCATGCCCCATGTCTCCCTGCTGTTGCCCCCCACCCCCCGCTCATGCCCTGTGTCTCTCTCCTGTTGCCCCCCACCCACCGGTCATGCCCCGTGTCTCCCTGCTGTTGCCCTCCACCCACAGTCATGCCCCGTGTCTCCCTGCTGTTACCCCCACCCCCTGCTCATGCCCCATGTCTCTCGCCTGTAACCCCCAAACCCCTCTCATGCCCCGTGTCTCCCTGATGTTGCCCCCCACCCCCGCTCATGCCCCGTGTCTCCCTCCTGTTGCCCCCCACCCCCGCTCATGCCCCGTGTCTCTCTCCTGTTACTCCTACCCCCCGCTCATGCCCTGTGTCTCCCTCGTGGTCCCCCCATTCCCCGCTCATGCCCCGTGTCTCCCTGCTGTTGCCCCCCACCCCCCGCTCATGCCCCGTGTCTCCCTCGTGTTCCCCCCACCCCCCGCTCATGTCCTGTGTCTCCCTCCTGTTGCCCCCACCCCCCGCTCATGCCTGTGTCTCTCTCCTGTTACCACCACCCCCCACTCATGCCCCGTGTCTCCCTCTTCTTGCCCCCCACCCCCTCTCATGCCCCATGTCTCCCTCGTGTTACCCCCACCCCCCACTCATGCCCGTGTCTCCCTCTTGTTCCCCCCACTCCCCTCTCATGCCCCGTGTCTCCCTGCTGTTGCCCCCACCCACGCTCATACCCCGTGTCTCTCTCCTGTTACCCCCATCCCCCGCTCATGCCCCGTGTCTATCTCCTGTTACCCCCCATGCCCCTCTCATGCCCGTGACTATCTCCTGTTGCCCCCACCCCCTGGTCATGCCCCGTGTCTCCCTGCTGTTGCCCCCCACCCCCTGCTCATGCCCCTTGTCTCTCTCCTGTTTCCCCCCACCCCCCGGTCATGCTCGGTGTCTCCCTTCTGTTGCCCCCTCCCCCGGTCATGCCCCGTGTCTCCCTGCTGTTGCCCCCCACCCTCCACTCATGCCCCGTGTCTCTCTCCTGTTACCCCCCACCCCCCTCTCATGCCCCGTGTCTCCCACGTGTTCCCCCCACCCCCTTCTTATGCCCCGTGTCTCCCTGCTGTTTCCCCCCACCGCCCGGTCATGCCCCGTGTCTCCCTGCTGTTTCCCCCTCTCATGCCCCGTGTGTCCATCGTGTTCCTCCTGTTGCACCCCACCCCTTGCTCATGCCCCATGTCTCCCTGCTGTTGCCCCCACCCCCGCTCATGCCCTGTGTCTAACTCGTGTTCCCCCCACCCCCTGCTCATGCCCTGTGTCTCCCTGCTGTTTCCCCCCAACCACCGCACATGCCCGTGTCTCTCTCCTGTTGTCCCCCATCCCCCGCTCATGCCCTGTGTCTCCCTGCTGTTGCCCCCCACCCCCGCTCATGCCCCATGTCTCCCTCCTGTTACCCCACACCCCCCGCTCATGCCCCGTGTCTCCCTGCTGTTGCCCCCACCCCCGCTCATGCCCCCTGTCTCCCTGCTGTGTCCCCACACCCCCGCTCATGCCCAGTGTCTCTCTCCTGTTGCCCCCCACCCGCCGGTCATGCCCCGTGTCTCCCTGCTGTTGCCCCCACCCCCCGGTCATGCCCCGTGTCTCTCTCTTGTTGCCCCCCACCCCCCGCTCATACCCCATGTCTCCCTCTTGTTGCCCCCCACCCCCTGCTCATGCCCCGTGTCTCCCTCATGTTCCCCCCACCCCCGCTCATGCCCCATGTCTCCCTGCTGTTGCCCCCCACCCCCCGCTCATGCCCTGTGTCTCTCTCCTGTTGCCCCCCACCCACCGGTCATGCCCCGTGTCTCCCTGCTGTTGCCCTCCACCCACAGTCATGCCCCGTGTCTCCCTGCTGTTACCCCCACCCCCTGCTCATGCCCCATGTCTCTCGCCTGTAACCCCCAAACCCCTCTCATGCCCCGTGTCTCCCTGATGTTGCCCCCCACCCCCGCTCATGCCCCGTGTCTCCCTCCTGTTGCCCCCCACCCCCGCTCATGCCCCGTGTCTCTCTCCTGTTACTCCCACCCCCCGCTCATGCCCCGTGTCTCCCTCGTGGTCCCCCCATTCCCCGCTCATGCCCCGTGTCTCCCTGTTGTTGCCCCCCACCCCCCGCTCATGCCCCGTGTCTCCCTCGTGTTCCCCCCACCCCCCGCTCATGTCCTGTGTCTCCCTCCTGTTGCCCCCACCCCCCGCTCATGCCTGTTTCTCTCTCCTGTTACCACCACCCCCCACTCATGCCCCGTGTCTCCCTCTTGTTGCCCCCCACCCCCCGCTCATGCCCCATGTCTCCCTCGTGTTACCCCCACCCCCCACTCATGCCCGTGTCTCCCTCTTGTTCCCCCCACTCCCCTCTCATGCCCCGTGTCTCCCTGCTGTTGCCCCCACCCCTGCTCATACCCCGTGTCTCTCTCCTGTTACCCCCATCCCCCGCTCATGCCCCGTGTCTATCTCCTGTTACCCCCCATGCCCCTCTCATGCCCGTGACTATCTCCTGTTGCCCCCACCCCCTGGTCATGCCCCCTGTCTCCCTGCTGTTGCCCCCCACCCCCTGCTCATGCCCCTTGTCTCTCTCCTGTTTCCCCCCACCCCCCGGTCATGCTCGGTGTCTCCCTTCTGTTGCCCCCCACCCCCCGGTCATGCCCCGTGTCTCCCTGCTGTTGCCCCCCACCCTCCACTCATGCCCCGTGTCTCTCTCCTGTTACCCCCCACCCCCCTCTCATGCCCCGTGTCTCCCACGTGTTCCCCCCACCCCCTGCTTATGCCCCGTGTCTCCCTGCTGTTTCCCCCCACCGCCCGGTCATGCCCCGTGTCTCCCTGCTGTTTCCCCCTCTCATGCCCCGTGTGTCCATCGTGTTCCTCCTGTTGCACCCCACCCCTTGCTCATGCCCCATGTCTCCCTGCTGTTGCCCCCACCCCCGCTCATGCCCTGTGTCTAACTCGTGTTCCCCCCACCCCCTGCTCATGCCCTGTGTCTCCCTGCTGTTTCCCCCCAACCCCCGCACATGCCCGTGTCTCTCTCCTGTTGTCCCCCATCCCCCGCTCATGCCCTGTGTCTCCCTGCTGTTGCCCCCCACCCCCGCTCATGCCCCATGTCTCCCTCCTGTTACCCCACACCCCCCGCTCATGCCCCGTGTCTCCCTGCTGTTGCCCCCACCCCCGCTCATGCCCCCTGTCTCCCTGCTGTGTCCCCACACCCCCGCTCATGCCCAGTGTCTCTCTCCTGTTGCCCCCCACCCGCCGGTCATGCCCCGTGTCTCCCTGCTGTTGCCCCCACCCCCCGGTCATGCCCCGTGTCTCTCTCTTGTTGCCCCCCACCCCCGCTCATGCCCCGTGTCTCCCTGCAGTTGCCCCCACCCCCAGCTCATGCCCCGTGTCTCTCTCCTGTTACCCTCACTCCCGCTCATGCCCCTTGTCTCCCTTGTGTTCCCCCCACCCCCAATCATGCCCCGTGTCTCCCTGCTGTTGCCCCCACCCTCCGCTCATGCCCCGTGTCTCCCTGCTGTTGCCCCCCACCCCCGCTCATGCCCCGTGTCTCTCTCCTGTTACCCCCCCATCCCCCTCTAATGCCTGTGTCTCTCTCCTGTTACCCCAACCCCCCTCTCATGCCCCGTGTCTCTCTCCTGTTGCCGCCCACCCCCCGGTCATGCCCCGTGCCTCTCTCCTGTTGCCGCCCACCCCCCGGTCATGCCCCGTGCCTCCCTGCTGTTGCCCCCCCACCCCACGCTCATGCCACATGTCTCTCTCCTGTTACCCCCCACCCCCGCTCATGCCCCGTGTCTCTCTCCTGTTACCCCCACCCCCCTCTAATGCCCTGTGTCACTCTCCTGTTACCCCCATACCCCCTCTCATGCCCTGTGTCTCTCTCCTGTTACCCCCACCCCCTGCTCATCATGCCCCGTGTCTCTACCCTGTTGCCCCCCACCCCTCTCTCGTGTCCCGTGTCTCCTTCGTGTTCCCCCCAACCCCGCTCATTCCCTGTGTCTCCCTGCTGTTGCCCCCACCCCCTGCTCATGCCCCGTGTCTCCCTGCTGTTGCCCCCCACGCCCCGCTCATGCACCGTGTCTCTCTCCTTTTACCCCCACCCCCCTCTCATGCCTTGTGTCTCCCTCGTGTTCCGCCCAACCCCCACTCATGCCCCGTGTCTCTCTGCTGTTGCCCCTCACCCCCCGGCCATGCCCCGTGTCTCCCTGCTGTTGCCCCCCACCCCCCGCTCATGCCCCGTGTCTCTCTCCTGTTACCCCCCACCCCCCTCTCATGCCCCGTGTCTCCCTCGTGTTCGCCCCACCCCCCCGCTCATGCACCGCGTCTCCCTGCTTTTGCCCCCCACCACCCTCTCATGCCTCTGTCTCTCTCCTGTTACCCCCAACCCCCTCTCATGCCCCGTGTCTCTCTCCTGTTACCCCCACCCCCTGGTCTTGCCCCATGTCTCCCTGCTGTTCCCCCCCAGCACCCGCTCATGCCCCGTTTCCCTCTCCTGTTACCCCCACCCCCTCTCATGCCCCGTGTCTCTCTCCTGTTGCCCCCCACCTCCGGCCATGCCCCGTGTCTCCCTGCTGTTGCTCCCCACCCCACGCTCATGCCCCATGTCTCTCTCCTGTTCCCCCCACACCCCGCTCATGCCTCCTGTCTCCCCTGTTCCCTCCAACCCCGCTCATGCTGCGTGTCTCCCTGCTGTTGCCTCCCACCCCCCCGCTCATGCCCCGTGTCTCTCTACTGTTAACCCCCACCCCCCGCACATGCCCCGTGTCTCTCTCCTGTTACGCCCACCCCCCGGGCATGCCCCATGTCTCCCTGCTCTTGCCCCACCCCCCGCTCATGTCCCGTGTCTCCCTACTTTTGCCCCCCACCCCCGCTCATGCTCCGTGTCTCTCTCCTGTTGCCCCCCACCCCCCGCTCATGCCCCATGTCTCTCTACTGTTACCCCCCACCCCCCGCACATGCCCCGTGTCTCTCTCCTGTTACCCCCACCCCCCGGGCATGCCCCATGTCTCCCTCCTCTTGCCCCCACCCCCCGCTCATGTCCCGTGTCTCCCTACTGTTGCCCCCCACCCCCCGCTCATGCTCCGTGTCTCTCTCCTGTTGCCCCCCACCCCCGGTCATGCCCCGTGTCTCCCTGCTGTTGCCCCCCACCCCCGCTCATGCCCCGTGTCTCTCTCCTGTTCCCCCCACCCCCCGCTTATGCCTCGTGTCTCCCTGCTCTTGCCCCCACCCCCCGCTCATGTCCAGTGTCTCCCTGCTGTTGCCCCCCACCCCCCGCTCATGCCCCATGTCTCTCTCCTGTTCCCCCCCGCCCCGCTCATGCCTCCTGTCTCCCCTGTTCCCCGCAACCCCGCTCATGCTGCGTGTCTCCCTGCTGTTGCCCCCACCCCCCGCTCATGCCCCGTGTCTCCCTACTGTTGCTCCCCACCCCCTGCACATGCCCCGTGTCTCTCTCCTGTTACCCCCACCCCCCGGGCATGCCCCATGTCTCCCTGCTCTTGCCGCCACCCCCCGCTCATGTCCCGGGTCTCCCTACTGTTGCCCCCCACCCCCCCGCTCATGCTTCGTGTCTCTCTCCTGTTGCCCCCCACCCTCCGCTCATGCCCCGTGTCTCTCTACTGTTACCCCCCACCCCCCGCACATGCCCCGTGTCTCTCTCCTGTTACCCCCACCCCCCGGGCATGCCCCATGTCTCCCTGCTCTTGCCCCCACCCCCGCTCATGTCCCGTGTCTCCCTACTGTTGCCCCCCACCCCCCGCTCATGCTCCGTGTCTCTCTCCTGTTGCCCCCCACCCCCCGCTCATGCCCCATGTCTCTCTACTGTTACCCCCCACCCCCCGCACATGCCCCGTGTCTCTCTCCTGTTACCCCCACCCCCCGGGCATGCCCCATGTCTCCCTCCTCTTGCCCCCACCCCCCGCTCATGTCCCGTGTCTCCCTACTGTTGCCCCCCACCCCCCGCTCATGCTCCGTGTCTCTCTCCTGTTGCCCCCCACCCCCGCTCATGCCCCGTGTCTCCCTGCAGTTGCCCCCACCCCCAGCTCATGCCCCGTGTCTCTCTCCTGTTACCCTCACTCCCGCTCATGCCCCTTGTCTCCCTTGTGTTCCCCCCACCCCCAATCATGCCCCGTGTCTCCCTGCTGTTGCCCCCACCCTCCGCTCATGCCCCGTGTCTCCCTGCTGTTGCCCCCCACCCCCGCTCATGCCCCGTGTCTCTCTCCTGTTACCCCCCCATCCCCCTCTAATGCCTGTGTCTCTCTCCTGTTACCCCAACCCCCCTCTCATGCCCCGTGTCTCTCTCCTGTTGCCGCCCACCCCCCGGTCATGCCCCGTGCCTCTCTCCTGTTGCCGCCCACCCCCCGGTCATGCCCCGTGCCTCCCTGCTGTTGCCCCCCCACCCCACGCTCATGCCACATGTCTCTCTCCTGTTACCCCCCACCCCCGCTCATGCCCCGTGTCTCTCTCCTGTTACCCCCACCCCCCTCTAATGCCCTGTGTCACTCTCCTGTTACCCCCATACCCCCTCTCATGCCCTGTGTCTCTCTCCTGTTACCCCCACCCCCTGCTCATCATGCCCCGTGTCTCTACCCTGTTGCCCCCCACCCCTCTCTCGTGTCCCGTGTCTCCTTCGTGTTCCCCCCAACCCCGCTCATTCCCTGTGTCTCCCTGCTGTTGCCCCCACCCCCTGCTCATGCCCCGTGTCTCCCTGCTGTTGCCCCCCACGCCCCGCTCATGCACCGTGTCTCTCTCCTTTTACCCCCACCCCCCTCTCATGCCTTGTGTCTCCCTCGTGTTCCGCCCAACCCCCACTCATGCCCCGTGTCTCTCTGCTGTTGCCCCTCACCCCCCGGCCATGCCCCGTGTCTCCCTGCTGTTGCCCCCCACCCCCCGCTCATGCCCCGTGTCTCTCTCCTGTTACCCCCCACCCCCCTCTCATGCCCCGTGTCTCCCTCGTGTTCGCCCCACCCCCCCGCTCATGCACCGCGTCTCCCTGCTTTTGCCCCCCACCACCCTCTCATGCCTCTGTCTCTCTCCTGTTACCCCCAACCCCCTCTCATGCCCCGTGTCTCTCTCCTGTTACCCCCACCCCCTGGTCTTGCCCCATGTCTCCCTGCTGTTCCCCCCCAGCACCCGCTCATGCCCCGTTTCCCTCTCCTGTTACCCCCACCCCCTCTCATGCCCCGTGTCTCTCTCCTGTTGCCCCCCACCTCCGGCCATGCCCCGTGTCTCCCTGCTGTTGCTCCCCACCCCACGCTCATGCCCCATGTCTCTCTCCTGTTCCCCCCACACCCCGCTCATGCCTCCTGTCTCCCCTGTTCCCTCCAACCCCGCTCATGCTGCGTGTCTCCCTGCTGTTGCCTCCCACCCCCCCGCTCATGCCCCGTGTCTCTCTACTGTTAACCCCCACCCCCCGCACATGCCCCGTGTCTCTCTCCTGTTACGCCCACCCCCCGGGCATGCCCCATGTCTCCCTGCTCTTGCCCCACCCCCCGCTCATGTCCCGTGTCTCCCTACTTTTGCCCCCCACCCCCGCTCATGCTCCGTGTCTCTCTCCTGTTGCCCCCCACCCCCCGCTCATGCCCCGTGTCTCTCTACTGTTACCCCCCACCCCCTGCACATGCCCCGTGTCTCTCTCCTGTTACCCCCACCCCCCGGGCATGCCCCATGTCTCCCTGCTCTTGCCGCCACCCCCCGCTCATGTCCCGGGTCTCCCTACTGTTGCCCCCCACCCCCCCGCTCATGCTTCGTGTCTCTCTCCTGTTGCCCCCCACCCTCCGCTCATGCCCCGTGTCTCTCTACTGTTACCCCCCACCCCCCGCACATGCCCCGTGTCTCTCTCCTGTTACCCCCACCCCCCGGGCATGCCCCATGTCTCCCTGCTCTTGCCCCCACCCCCGCTCATGTCCCGTGTCTCCCTACTGTTGCCCCCCACCCCCCGCTCATGCTCCGTGTCTCTCTCCTGTTGCCCCCCACCCCCCGCTCATGCCCCATGTCTCTCTACTGTTACCCCCCACCCCCCGCACATGCCCCGTGTCTCTCTCCTGTTACCCCCACCCCCCGGGCATGCCCCATGTCTCCCTCCTCTTGCCCCCACCCCCCGCTCATGTCCCGTGTCTCCCTACTGTTGCCCCCCACCCCCCGCTCATGCTCCGTGTCTCTCTCCTGTTGCCCCCCACCCCCGGTCATGCCCCGTGTCTCCCTGCTGTTGCCCCCCACCCCCGCTCATGCCCCGTGTCTCTCTCCTGTTCCCCCCACCCCCCGCTTATGCCTCGTGTCTCCCTGCTCTTGCCCCCACCCCCCGCTCATGTCCAGTGTCTCCCTGCTGTTGCCCCCCACCCCCCGCTCATGCCCCATGTCTCTCTCCTGTTCCCCCCCGCCCCGCTCATGCCTCCTGTCTCCCCTGTTCCCCGCAACCCCGCTCATGCTGCGTGTCTCCCTGCTGTTGCCCCCACCCCCCGCTCATGCCCCGTGTCTCCCTACTGTTGCTCCTCACCCCCCGCACATGCCCCGTGTCTCTCTCCTGTTACCCCCACCCCCCGGGCATGCCCCATGTCTCCCTGCTCTTGCCCCCATCCCCCGCTCATGTCCCGTGTCTCCCTATTGTTGCCCCCCACCCCCTGCTCCGTGTCTCTCTCCTGTTGCCCCCCACCCCCTGGTCATGCCCCGTGTCTCCCTGCTGTTGCCCCCCACCCCCCACTCATGCCCCATGTCTCTCTCCTGTTCCCCCACCCGCCGCTTATGCCTCGTGTCTCCCTGCTGTTGCCCTCCACCCCCGCTCATGCCCCATGCCCGTGTCTCCATACTGTACCTCCCACCCCCCGCTCATGGCCCATGTCTCTCTCCTGTTCCCCCCACGCCCCGCTCATGCCTCCTGTCTCCCCTGTTCCCCCCCACCCCCTGGGCATGCCCCTCGTCTCTCTCCTGTTGCCCCCCACCCCCCGCTCATGCCCTGTGTCTCTCTCCTGTTACCCCCCTCCCCCCGCTCATGCCCCGTGTCTCCCTGCTTTTGCCCCCCACCCCTCTCTCATGCCCCGTGTCTCTCTCCTGTTACCTCCCAACCCCCTCTCATGCCCCGTGTCTCTCTCCTGTTACCCCCACCCACCGGTCATGCCCCATGTCTCCCTGCTGTTCCCCCCAGCCCCCGCTCATGCCCCGTTTCCCTCTCCTGTTACCCCCCACCCCCTCTCATGCCCCGTGTCTCTCTCCTGTTGCCCCCCACCCCCGCCCATGCCGCGTGTCTCCCTGCTGGTGCCCCCCCGCTCATGCCCCGTGTCTCTCTACTGTTACCCCCCACCCCCCTCTCATGCCCCGTGTCTCCCTACTGTTGCTCCTCACCCCCGCACATGCCCCGTGTCTCTCTCCTGTTACGCCCACCCCCCGGGCATGCCCCATGTCTCCCTGCTCTTGCCCCCAACCCCCGCTCATGTCCCGTGTCTCCCTACTGTTGCCCCCCACCACCCGCTCATGCTCCGTGTCTCTCTCCTGTTACCCCCCACCCCCCGGTCATTCCCTGTGTCTCCCTGCTGTTGCCCCCCACCCCCCGCTCATGCCCCGTGTCTCTCTCCTGTTCCTTCCACCCCCCGCTTATGCCTCGTGTCTCCCTGCTGTTTCCCCCCACCCCCCTGCTCATGCCCCGTGTCTCCATGCTGTTGCCTCCCACCCCCCGCTCATGCCCCATGTCTTTCTCCTGTTCCCCCCACGCCCCCACTCATGCCTCCTGTCTCCCCTGTTCCTCCCCCACCCCCCGGGCATGCCCCTCGTCTCTCTCCTGTTGGCCCCGCTCATGCCCTGTGTCTCTCTCCTGTTACCCCCCTCCCCCCGCTCATGCCCCGTGTCTCCCTGCTGTTGCCCCCCGCTCATGCCCCGTGTCTCTCTCTTGTTACCCCCCACCCCCTCTCATGCCCCGTGTCTCCCTCCTGTTCGCCCCACCCCCCGCTCATGCCCCGTGTCTCCCTGCTTTTGCCCCCCTCCCCCCTCTCATGCCCCGTGTCTCTCTCCTGTTACCCCCCAACCCCCTCTCATGCCCCGTGTCTCTCTCCTGTTGCTCCCCACCCCCCGGTCATGCCCTGTGTCTCCCTGCTGTTGCCCCCCACCCCCCGGTCATGCCCCGTGTCTCTCTCCTGTTCCCCCCACCCCCCGCTTATGCCTCATGTCTCCTTGCTGTTGCCCCCACCCCCGCTCATGCCCCGTGTCTCCATGATGTTGCATCCCACCCCCGCTCATGCTCCGTGTCTCTCTCCTGTTGCCCCCCACCCCCCAGTCATGCCCTGTGTCACCCTGCTGTTGCCCCCCACCCCCCGCTCATGCCCTGTGTCTCTCTCCTGTACCCTCCACCCCCCGCTTATGCCTCGTGTCTCCATGCTGTTGCCCCCCACCCCCACTCATGCCCTGTGTCTCCATGCTGTTGCCTCCCACCCCCCGCTCATGCCCCATGTCTCTCTCCTGTTCTCCCCACGCCCCGCTCCTGCTTCCTGTCTCCCCTGTTCCCCCCCACCCCCCGGGCATGCCCCTCGTCTCACTCCTGTTGCCCCCCAGCCCCCGCTCATGCGCTGTGTCTCTCTCCTGTTACCCACTCCCCCCACTCATGCCCCGTGTCTCCCTGCTGTTGCCCCCCCGCTCATGCCCCGTGTCTCTCTCCTGTTACCCCCCACCCCCTCTCATGCCCCATGTCTCTCGCCTGTAACCCCCAAACCCCTCTCATGCCCCGTGTCTCCCTGATGTTGCCCCCCACCCCCGCTCATGCCCCGTGTCTCCCTCCTGTTGCCCCCCACCCCCGCTCATGCCCCGTGTCTCTCTCCTGTTACTCCTACCCCCCGCTCATGCCCTGTGTCTCCCTCGTGGTCCCCCCATTCCCCGCTCATGCCCCGTGTCTCCCTGCTGTTGCCCCCCACCCCCCGCTCATGCCCCGTGTCTCCCTCGTGTTCCCCCCACCCCCCGCTCATGTCCTGTGTCTCCCTCCTGTTGCCCCCACCCCCCGCTCATGCCTGTGTCTCTCTCCTGTTACCACCACCCCCCACTCATGCCCCGTGTCTCCCTCTTGTTGCCCCCCACCCCCTCTCATGCCCCATGTCTCCCTCGTGTTACCCCCACCCCCCACTCATGCCCGTGTCTCCCTCTTGTTCCCCCCACTCCCCTCTCATGCCCCGTGTCTCCCTGCTGTTGCCCCCACCCACGCTCATACCCCGTGTCTCTCTCCTGTTACCCCCATCCCCCGCTCATGCCCCGTGTCTATCTCCTGTTACCCCCCATGCCCCTCTCATGCCCGTGACTATCTCCTGTTGCCCCCACCCCCTGGTCATGCCCCGTGTCTCCCTGCTGTTGCCCCCCACCCCCTGCTCATGCCCCTTGTCTCTCTCCTGTTTCCCCCCACCCCCCGGTCATGCTCGGTGTCTCCCTTCTGTTGCCCCCCACCCCCGGTCATGCCCCGTGTCTCCCTGCTGTTGCCCCCACCCTCCACTCATGCCCCGTGTCTCTCTCCTGTTACCCCCCACCCCCCTCTCATGCCCCGTGTCTCCCACGTGTTCCCCCCACCCCCTTCTTATGCCCCGTGTCTCCCTGCTGTTTCCCCCCACCGCCCGGTCATGCCCCGTGTCTCCCTGCTGTTTCCCCCTCTCATGCCCCGTGTGTCCATCGTGTTCCTCCTGTTGCACCCCACCCCTTGCTCATGCCCCATGTCTCCCTGCTGTTGCCCCCACCCCCGCTCATGCCCTGTGTCTAACTCGTGTTCCCCCCACCCCCTGCTCATGCCCTGTGTCTCCCTGCTGTTTCCCCCCAACCACCGCACATGCCCGTGTCTCTCTCCTGTTGTCCCCCATCCCCCGCTCATGCCCTGTGTCTCCCTGCTGTTGCCCCCCACCCCCGCTCATGCCCCATGTCTCCCTCCTGTTACCCCACACCCCCCGCTCATGCCCCGTGTCTCCCTGCTGTTGCCCCCCACCCCCGCTCATGCCCCCTGTCTCCCTGCTGTGTCCCCACACCCCCGCTCATGCCCAGTGTCTCTCTCCTGTTGCCCCCCACCCGCCGGTCATGCCCCGTGTCTCCCTGCTGTTGCCCCCACCCCCCGGTCATGCCCCGTGTCTCTCTCTTGTTGCCCCCCACCCCCCGCTCATACCCCATGTCTCCCTCTTGTTGCCCCCCACCCCCTGCTCATGCCCCGTGTCTCCCTCATGTTCCCCCCACCCCCGCTCATGCCCCATGTCTCCCTGCTGTTGCCCCCCACCCCCCGCTCATGCCCTGTGTCTCTCTCCTGTTGCCCCCCACCCACCGGTCATGCCCCGTGTCTCCCTGCTGTTGCCCTCCACCCACAGTCATGCCCCGTGTCTCCCTGCTGTTACCCCCACCCCCTGCTCATGCCCCATGTCTCTCGCCTGTAACCCCCAAACCCCTCTCATGCCCCGTGTCTCCCTGATGTTGCCCCCCACCCCCGCTCATGCCCCGTGTCTCCCTCCTGTTGCCCCCCACCCCCGCTCATGCCCCGTGTCTCTCTCCTGTTACTCCCACCCCCCGCTCATGCCCCGTGTCTCCCTCGTGGTCCCCCCATTCCCCGCTCATGCCCCGTGTCTCCCTGTTGTTGCCCCCCACCCCCCGCTCATGCCCCGTGTCTCCCTCGTGTTCCCCCCACCCCCCGCTCATGTCCTGTGTCTCCCTCCTGTTGCCCCCACCCCCCGCTCATGCCTGTTTCTCTCTCCTGTTACCACCACCCCCCACTCATGCCCCGTGTCTCCCTCTTGTTGCCCCCCACCCCCCGCTCATGCCCCATGTCTCCCTCGTGTTACCCCCACCCCCCACTCATGCCCGTGTCTCCCTCTTGTTCCCCCCACTCCCCTCTCATGCCCCGTGTCTCCCTGCTGTTGCCCCCACCCCTGCTCATACCCCGTGTCTCTCTCCTGTTACCCCCATCCCCCGCTCATGCCCCGTGTCTACCTCCTGTTACCCCCCATGCCCCTCTCATGCCCGTGACTATCTCCTGTTGCCCCCACCCCCTGGTCATGCCCCCTGTCTCCCTGCTGTTGCCCCCCACCCCCTGCTCATGCCCCTTGTCTCTCTCCTGTTTCCCCCCACCCCCCGGTCATGCTCGGTGTCTCCCTTCTGTTGCCCCCCACCCCCTGGTCATGCCCCGTGTCTCCCTGCTGTTGCCCCCCACCCTCCACTCATGCCCCGTGTCTCTCTCCTGTTACCCCCCACCCCCCTCTCATGCCCCGTGTCTCCCACGTGTTCCCCCCACCCCCTGCTTATGCCCCGTGTCTCCCTGCTGTTTCCCCCCACCGCCCGGTCATGCCCCGTGTCTCCCTGCTGTTTCCCCCTCTCATGCCCCGTGTGTCCATCGTGTTCCTCCTGTTGCACCCCACCCCTTGCTCATGCCCCATGTCTCCCTGCTGTTGCCCCCACCCCCGCTCATGCCCTGTGTCTAACTCGTGTTCCCCCCACCCCCTGCTCATGCCCTGTGTCTCCCTGCTGTTTCCCCCCAACCCCCGCACATGCCCGTGTCTCTCTCCTGTTGTCCCCCATCCCCCGCTCATGCCCTGTGTCTCCCTGCTGTTGCCCCCCACCCCCGCTCATGCCCCATGTCTCCCTCCTGTTACCCCACACCCCCCGCTCATGCCCCGTGTCTCCCTGCTGTTGCCCCCACCCCCGCTCATGCCCCCTGTCTCCCTGCTGTGTCCCCACACCCCCGCTCATGCCCAGTGTCTCTCTCCTGTTGCCCCCCACCCGCCGGTCATGCCCCGTGTCTCCCTGCTGTTGCCCCCACCCCCCGGTCATGCCCCGTGTCTCTCTCTTGTTGCCCCCCACCCCCCGCTCATACCCCATGTCTCCCTCTTGTTGCCCCCCACCCCCTGCTCATGCCCCGTGTCTCCCTCATGTTCCCCCCACCCCCGCTCATGCCCCATGTCTCCCTGCTGTTGCCCCCCACCCCCCGCTCATGCCCTGTGTCTCTCTCCTGTTGCCCCCCACCCACCGGTCATGCCCCGTGTCTCCCTGCTGTTGCCCTCCACCCACAGTCATGCCCCGTGTCTCCCTGCTGTTACCCCCACCCCCTGCTCATGCCCCATGTCTCTCGCCTGTAACCCCCAAACCCCTCTCATGCCCCGTGTCTCCCTGATGTTGCCCCCCACCCCCGCTCATGCCCCGTGTCTCCCTCCTGTTGCCCCCCACCCCCGCTCATGCCCCGTGTCTCTCTCCTGTTACTCCCACCCCCCGCTCATGCCCCGTGTCTCCCTCGTGGTCCCCCCATTCCCCGCTCATGCCCCGTGTCTCCCTGTTGTTGCCCCCCACCCCCCGCTCATGCCCCGTGTCTCCCTCGTGTTCCCCCCACCCCCCGCTCATGTCCTGTGTCTCCCTCCTGTTGCCCCCACCCCCCGCTCATGCCTGTTTCTCTCTCCTGTTACCACCACCCCCCACTCATGCCCCGTGTCTCCCTCTTGTTGCCCCCCACCCCCCGCTCATGCCCCATGTCTCCCTCGTGTTACCCCCACCCCCCACTCATGCCCGTGTCTCCCTCTTGTTCCCCCCACTCCCCTCTCATGCCCCGTGTCTCCCTGCTGTTGCCCCCACCCCTGCTCATACCCCGTGTCTCTCTCCTGTTACCCCCATCCCCCGCTCATGCCCCGTGTCTATCTCCTGTTACCCACCATGCCCCTCTCATGCCCGTGACTATCTCCTGTTGCCCCCACCCCCTGGTCATGCCCCCTGTCTCCCTGCTGTTGCCCCCCACCCCCTGCTCATGCCCCTTGTCTCTCTCCTGTTTCCCCCCACCCCCCGGTCATGCTCGGTGTCTCCCTTCTGTTGCCCCCCACCCCCCGGTCATGCCCCGTGTCTCCCTGCTGTTGCCCCCCACCCTCCACTCATGCCCCGTGTCTCTCTCCTGTTACCCCCCACCCCCCTCTCATGCCCCGTGTCTCCCACGTGTTCCCCCCACCCCCTGCTTATGCCCCGTGTCTCCCTGCTGTTTCCCCCCACCGCCCGGTCATGCCCCGTGTCTCCCTGCTGTTTCCCCCTCTCATGCCCCGTGTGTCCATCGTGTTCCTCCTGTTGCACCCCACCCCTTGCTCATGCCCCATGTCTCCCTGCTGTTGCCCCCACCCCCGCTCATGCCCTGTGTCTAACTCGTGTTCCCCCCACCCCCTGCTCATGCCCTGTGTCTCCCTGCTGTTTCCCCCCAACCCCCGCACATGCCCGTGTCTCTCTCCTGTTGTCCCCCATCCCCCGCTCATGCCCTGTGTCTCCCTGCTGTTGCCCCCCACCCCCGCTCATGCCCCATGTCTCCCTCCTGTTACCCCACACCCCCCGCTCATGCCCCGTGTCTCCCTGCTGTTGCCCCCACCCCCGCTCATGCCCCCTGTCTCCCTGCTGTGTCCCCACACCCCCGCTCATGCCCAGTGTCTCTCTCCTGTTGCCCCCCACCCGCCGGTCATGCCCCGTGTCTCCCTGCTGTTGCCCCCACCCCCCGGTCATGCCCCGTGTCTCTCTCTTGTTGCCCCCCACCCCCGCTCATGCCCCGTGTCTCCCTGCAGTTGCCCCCACCCCCAGCTCATGCCCCGTGTCTCTCTCCTGTTACCCTCACTCCCGCTCATGCCCCTTGTCTCCCTTGTGTTCCCCCCACCCCCAATCATGCCCCGTGTCTCCCTGCTGTTGCCCCCACCCTCCGCTCATGCCCCGTGTCTCCCTGCTGTTGCCCCCCACCCCCGCTCATGCCCCGTGTCTCTCTCCTGTTACCCCCCCATCCCCCTCTAATGCCTGTGTCTCTCTCCTGTTACCCCAACCCCCCTCTCATGCCCCGTGTCTCTCTCCTGTTGCCGCCCACCCCCCGGTCATGCCCCGTGCCTCTCTCCTGTTGCCGCCCACCCCCCGGTCATGCCCCGTGCCTCCCTGCTGTTGCCCCCCCACCCCACGCTCATGCCACATGTCTCTCTCCTGTTACCCCCCACCCCCGCTCATGCCCCGTGTCTCTCTCCTGTTACCCCCACCCCCCTCTAATGCCCTGTGTCACTCTCCTGTTACCCCCATGCCCCCTCTCATGCCCTGTGTCTCTCTCCTGTTACCCCCACCCCCTGCTCATCATGCCCCGTGTCTCTACCCTGTTGCCCCCCACCCCTCTCTCGTGTCCCGTGTCTCCTTCGTGTTCCCCCCAACCCCGCTCATTCCCTGTGTCTCCCTGCTGTTGCCCCCACCCCCTGCTCATGCCCCGTGTCTCCCTGCTGTTGCCCCCCACGCCCCGCTCATGCCCAGTGTCTCTCTCCTGTTGCCCCCCACCCGCCGGTCATGCCCCGTGTCTCCCTGCTGTTGCCCCCACCCCCCGGTCATGCCCCGTGTCTCTCTCTTGTTGCCCCCCACCCCCCGCTCATACCCCATGTCTCCCTCTTGTTGCCCCCCACCCCCTGCTCATGCCCCGTGTCTCCCTCATGTTCCCCCCACCCCCGCTCATGCCCCATGTCTCCCTGCTGTTGCCCCCCACCCCCCGCTCATGCCCTGTGTCTCTCTCCTGTTGCCCCCCACCCACCGGTCATGCCCCGTGTCTCCCTGCTGTTGCCCTCCACCCACAGTCATGCCCCGTGTCTCCCTGCTGTTACCCCCACCCCCTGCTCATGCCCCATGTCTCTCGCCTGTAACCCCCAAACCCCTCTCATGCCCCGTGTCTCCCTGATGTTGCCCCCCACCCCCGCTCATGCCCCGTGTCTCCCTCCTGTTGCCCCCCACCCCCGCTCATGCCCCGTGTCTCTCTCCTGTTACTCCCACCCCCCGCTCATGCCCCGTGTCTCCCTCGTGGTCCCCCCATTCCCCGCTCATGCCCCGTGTCTCCCTGTTGTTGCCCCCCACCCCCCGCTCATGCCCCGTGTCTCCCTCGTGTTCCCCCCACCCCCGCTCATGTCCTGTGTCTCCCTCCTGTTGCCCCCACCCCCCGCTCATGCCTGTTTCTCTCTCCTGTTACCACCACCCCCCACTCATGCCCCGTGTCTCCCTCTTGTTGCCCCCCACCCCCCGCTCATGCCCCATGTCTCCCTCGTGTTACCCCCACCCCCCACTCATGCCCGTGTCTCCCTCTTGTTCCCCCCACTCCCCTCTCATGCCCCGTGTCTCCCTGCTGTTGCCCCCACCCCTGCTCATACCCCGTGTCTCTCTCCTGTTACCCCCATCCCCCGCTCATGCCCCGTGTCTATCTCCTGTTACCCCCCATGCCCCTCTCATGCCCGTGACTATCTCCTGTTGCCCCCACCCCCTGGTCATGCCCCCTGTCTCCCTGCTGTTGCCCCCCACCCCCTGCTCATGCCCCTTGTCTCTCTCCTGTTTCCCCCCACCCCCCGGTCATGCTCGGTGTCTCCCTTCTGTTGCCCCCCACCCCCCGGTCATGCCCCGTGTCTCCCTGCTGTTGCCCCCCACCCTCCACTCATGCCCCGTGTCTCTCTCCTGTTACCCCCCACCCCCCTCTCATGCCCCGTGTCTCCCACGTGTTCCCCCCACCCCCTGCTTATGCCCCGTGTCTCCCTGCTGTTTCCCCCCACCGCCCGGTCATGCCCCGTGTCTCCCTGCTGTTTCCCCCTCTCATGCCCCGTGTGTCCATCGTGTTCCTCCTGTTGCACCCCACCCCTTGCTCATGCCCCATGTCTCCCTGCTGTTGCCCCCACCCCCGCTCATGCCCTGTGTCTAACTCGTGTTCCCCCCACCCCCTGCTCATGCCCTGTGTCTCCCTGCTGTTTCCCCCCAACCCCCGCACATGCCCGTGTCTCTCTCCTGTTGTCCCCCATCCCCCGCTCATGCCCTGTGTCTCCCTGCTGTTGCCCCCCACCCCCGCTCATGCCCCATGTCTCCCTCCTGTTACCCCACACCCCCCGCTCATGCCCCGTGTCTCCCTGCTGTTGCCCCCACCCCCGCTCATGCCCCCTGTCTCCCTGCTGTGTCCCCACACCCCCGCTCATGCCCAGTGTCTCTCTCCTGTTGCCCCCCACCCGCCGGTCATGCCCCGTGTCTCCCTGCTGTTGCCCCCACCCCCCGGTCATGCCCCGTGTCTCTCTCTTGTTGCCCCCCACCCCCGCTCATGCCCCGTGTCTCCCTGCAGTTGCCCCCACCCCCAGCTCATGCCCCGTGTCTCTCTCCTGTTACCCTCACTCCCGCTCATGCCCCTTGTCTCCCTTGTGTTCCCCCCACCCCCAATCATGCCCCGTGTCTCCCTGCTGTTGCCCCCACCCTCCGCTCATGCCCCGTGTCTCCCTGCTGTTGCCCCCCACCCCCGCTCATGCCCCGTGTCTCTCTCCTGTTACCCCCCCATCCCCCTCTAATGCCTGTGTCTCTCTCCTGTTACCCCAACCCCCCTCTCATGCCCCGTGTCTCTCTCCTGTTGCCGCCCACCCCCCGGTCATGCCCCGTGCCTCTCTCCTGTTGCCGCCCACCCCCCGGTCATGCCCCGTGCCTCCCTGCTGTTGCCCCCCCACCCCACGCTCATGCCACATGTCTCTCTCCTGTTACCCCCCACCCCCGCTCATGCCCCGTGTCTCTCTCCTGTTACCCCCACCCCCCTCTAATGCCCTGTGTCACTCTCCTGTTACCCCCATACCCCCTCTCATGCCCTGTGTCTCTCTCCTGTTACCCCCACCCCCTGCTCATCATGCCCCGTGTCTCTACCCTGTTGCCCCCCACCCCTCTCTCGTGTCCCGTGTCTCCTTCGTGTTCCCCCCAACCCCGCTCATTCCCTGTGTCTCCCTGCTGTTGCCCCCACCCCCTGCTCATGCCCCGTGTCTCCCTGCTGTTGCCCCCCACGCCCCGCTCATGCACCGTGTCTCTCTCCTTTTACCCCCACCCCCCTCTCATGCCTCGTGTCTCCCTCGTGTTCCGCCCAACCCCCACTCATGCCCCGTGTCTCTCTGCTGTTGCCCCTCACCCCCCGGCCATGCCCCGTGTCTCCCTGCTGTTGCCCCCCACCCCCCGCTCATGCCCCGTGTCTCTCTCCTGTTACCCCCCACCCCCCTCTCATGCCCCGTGTCTCCCTCGTGTTCGCCCCACCCCCCCGCTCATGCACCGCGTCTCCCTGCTTTTGCCCCCCACCACCCTCTCATGCCTCTGTCTCTCTCCTGTTACCCCCAACCCCCTCTCATGCCCCGTGTCTCTCTCCTGTTACCCCCCACCCCCTGGTCATGCCCCATGTCTCCCTGCTGTTCCCCCCCAGCACCCGCTCATGCCCCGTTTCCCTCTCCTGTTACCCCCACCCCCTCTCATGCCCCGTGTCTCTCTCCTGTTGCCCCCCACCTCCGGCCATGCCCCGTGTCTCCCTGCTGTTGCTCCCCACCCCACGCTCATGCCCCATGTCTCTCTCCTGTTCCCCTCACACCCCGCTCATGCCTCCTGTCTCCCCTGTTCCCTCCAACCCCGCTCATGCTGCGTGTCTCCCTGCTGTTGCCTCCCACCCCCCCGCTCATGCCCCGTGTCTCTCTACTGTTACCCCCCACCCCCCGCACATGCCCCGTGTCTCTCTCCTGTTACGCCCACCCCCCGGGCATGCCCCATGTCTCCCTGCTCTTGCCCCACCCCCCGCTCATGTCCCGTGTCTCCCTACTTTTGCCCCCCACCCCCGCTCATGCTCCGTGTCTCTCTCCTGTTGCCCCCCACCCCCCGCTCATGCCCCGTGTCTCTCTACTGTTACCCCCCACCCCCTGCACATGCCCCGTGTCTCTCTCCTGTTACCCCCACCCCCCGGGCATGCCCCATGTCTCCCTGCTCTTGCCGCCACCCCCCGCTCATGTCCCGGGTCTCCCTACTGTTGCCCCCCACCCCCCGCTCATGCTTCGTGTCTCTCTCCTGTTGCCCCCCACCCTCCGCTCATGCCCCGTGTCTCTCTACTGTTACCCCCCACCCCCCGCACATGCCCCGTGTCTCTCTCCTGTTACCCCCACCCCCCGGGCATGCCCCATGTCTCCCTGCTCTTGCCCCCACCCCCGCTCATGTCCCGTGTCTCCCTACTGTTGCCCCCCACCCCCCGCTCATGCTCCGTGTCTCTCTCCTGTTGCCCCCCACCCCCCGCTCATGCCCCATGTCTCTCTACTGTTACCCCCCACCCCCCGCACATGCCCCGTGTCTCTCTCCTGTTACCCCCACCCCCCGGGCATGTCCCATGTCTCCCTCCTCTTGCCCCCACCCCCCGCTCATGTCCCGTGTCTCCCTACTGTTGCCCCCCACCCCCCGCTCATGCTCCGTGTCTCTCTCCTGTTGCCCCCCACCCCCGGTCATGCCCCGTGTCTCCCTGCTGTTGCCCCCCACCCCCGCTCATGCCCCGTGTCTCTCTCCTGTTCCCCCCACCCCCCGCTTATGCCTCGTGTCTCCCTGCTCTTGCCCCCACCCCCCGCTCATGTCCAGTGTCTCCCTGCTGTTGCCCCCCACCCCCCGCTCATGCCCCATGTCTCTCTCCTGTTCCCCCCCGCCCCGCTCATGCCTCCTGTCTCCCCTGTTCCCCGCAACCCCGCTCATGCTGCGTGTCTCCCTGCTGTTGCCCCCACCCCCCGCTCATGCCCCGTGTCTCCCTACTGTTGCTCCTCACCCCCCGCACATGCCCCGTGTCTCTCTCCTGTTACCCCCACCCCCCGGGCATGCCCCATGTCTCCCTGCTCTTGCCCCCATCCCCCGCTCATGTCCCGTGTCTCCCTATTGTTGCCCCCCACCCCCTGCTCCGTGTCTCTCTCCTGTTGCCCCCCACCCCCTGGTCATGCCCCGTGTCTCCCTGCTGTTGCCCCCCACCCCCCACTCATGCCCCATGTCTCTCTCCTGTTCCCCCACCCGCCGCTTATGCCTCGTGTCTCCCTGCTGTTGCCCTCCACCCCCGCTCATGCCCCATGCCCGTGTCTCCATACTGTACCTCCCACCCCCCGCTCATGGCCCATGTCTCTCTCCTGTTCCCCCCACGCCCCGCTCATGCCTCCTGTCTCCCCTGTTCCCCCCCACCCCCTGGGCATGCCCCTCGTCTCTCTCCTGTTGCCCCCCACCCCCCGCTCATGCCCTGTGTCTCTCTCCTGTTACCCCCCTCCCCCCGCTCATGCCCCGTGTCTCCCTGCTTTTGCCCCCCACCCCTCTCTCATGCCCCGTGTCTCTCTCCTGTTACCTCCCAACCCCCTCTCATGCCCCGTGTCTCTCTCCTGTTACCCCCACCCACCGGTCATGCCCCATGTCTCCCTGCTGTTCCCCCCAGCCCCCGCTCATGCCCCGTTTCCCTCTCCTGTTACCCCCCACCCCCTCTCATGCCCCGTGTCTCTCTCCTGTTGCCCCCCACCCCCGCCCATGCCGCGTGTCTCCCTGCTGGTGCCCCCCCGCTCATGCCCCGTGTCTCTCTACTGTTACCCCCCACCCCCCTCTCATGCCCCGTGTCTCCCTACTGTTGCTCCTCACCCCCGCACATGCCCCGTGTCTCTCTCCTGTTACGCCCACCCCCCGGGCATGCCCCATGTCTCCCTGCTCTTGCCCCCAACCCCCGCTCATGTCCCGTGTCTCCCTACTGTTGCCCCCCACCACCCGCTCATGCTCCGTGTCTCTCTCCTGTTACCCCCCACCCCCCGGTCATTCCCTGTGTCTCCCTGCTGTTGCACCCCACCCCCCGCTCATGCCCCGTGTCTCTCTCCTGTTCCTTCCACCCCCCGCTTATGCCTCGTGTCTCCCTGCTGTTTCCCCCCACCCCCGCTCATGCCCCGTGTCTCCATGCTGTTGCCTCCCACCCCCCGCTCATGCCCCATGTCTTTCTCCTGTTCCCCCCACGCCCCCACTCATGCCTCCTGTCTCCCCTGTTCCTCCCCCACCCCCCGGGCATGCCCCTCGTCTCTCTCCTGTTGGCCCCGCTCATGCCCTGTGTCTCTCTCCTGTTACCCCCCTCCCCCCGCTCATGCCCCGTGTCTCCCTGCTGTTGCCCCCCGCTCATGCCCCGTGTCTCTCTCTTGTTACCCCCCACCCCCTCTCATGCCCCGTGTCTCCCTCCTGTTCGCCCCACCCCCCGCTCATGCCCCGTGTCTCCCTGCTTTTGCCCCCCTCCCCCCTCTCATGCCCCGTGTCTCTCTCCTGTTACCCCCCAACCCCCTCTCATGCCCCGTGTCTCTCTCCTGTTGCTCCCCACCCCCCGGTCATGCCCTGTGTCTCCCTGCTGTTGCCCCCCACCCCCCGGTCATGCCCCGTGTCTCTCTCCTGTTCCCCCCACCCCCCGCTTATGCCTCATGTCTCCTTGCTGTTGCCCCCACCCCCGCTCATGCCCCGTGTCTCCATGATGTTGCATCCCACCCCCGCTCATGCTCCGTGTCTCTCTCCTGTTGCCCCCCACCCCCCAGTCATGCCCTGTGTCACCCTGCTGTTGCCCCCCACCCCCCGCTCATGCCCTGTGTCTCTCTCCTGTACCCTCCACCCCCCGCTTATGCCTCGTGTCTCCATGCTGTTGCCCCCCACCCCCACTCATGCCCTGTGTCTCCATGCTGTTGCCTCCCACCCCCCGCTCATGCCCCATGTCTCTCTCCTGTTCTCCCCACGCCCCGCTCCTGCTTCCTGTCTCCCCTGTTCCCCCCCACCCCCCGGGCATGCCCCTCGTCTCACTCCTGTTGCCCCCCAGCCCCCGCTCATGCGCTG
This sequence comes from Ambystoma mexicanum, assembly GCF_040938575.1. NCBI lineage: Eukaryota > Metazoa > Chordata > Amphibia > Caudata > Ambystomatidae > Ambystoma > Ambystoma mexicanum. The sequence continues at coordinate 303,565,321 of NC_090934.1, read as the reverse complement.
TGTCTCTCTCCTGTTACCCACTCCCCCCACTCATGCCCCGTGTCTCCCTGCTGTTGCCCCCCCGCTCATGCCCCGTGTCTCTCTCCTGTTACCCCCCACCCCCTCTCATGCCCCATGTCTCTCGCCTGTAACCCCCAAACCCCTCTCATGCCCCGTGTCTCCCTGATGTTGCCCCCCACCCCCGCTCATGCCCCGTGTCTCCCTCCTGTTGCCCCCCACCCCCGCTCATGCCCCGTGTCTCTCTCCTGTTACTCCTACCCCCCGCTCATGCCCTGTGTCTCCCTCGTGGTCCCCCCATTCCCCGCTCATGCCCCGTGTCTCCCTGCTGTTGCCCCCCACCCCCCGCTCATGCCCCGTGTCTCCCTCGTGTTCCCCCCACCCCCCGCTCATGTCCTGTGTCTCCCTCCTGTTGCCCCCACCCCCCGCTCATGCCTGTGTCTCTCTCCTGTTACCACCACCCCCCACTCATGCCCCGTGTCTCCCTCTTGTTGCCCCCCACCCCCTCTCATGCCCCATGTCTCCCTCGTGTTACCCCCACCCCCCACTCATGCCCGTGTCTCCCTCTTGTTCCCCCCACTCCCCTCTCATGCCCCGTGTCTCCCTGCTGTTGCCCCCACCCACGCTCATACCCCGTGTCTCTCTCCTGTTACCCCCATCCCCCGCTCATGCCCCGTGTCTATCTCCTGTTACCCCCCATGCCCCTCTCATGCCCGTGACTATCTCCTGTTGCCCCCACCCCCTGGTCATGCCCCGTGTCTCCCTGCTGTTGCCCCCACCCCCTGCTCATGCCCCTTGTCTCTCTCCTGTTTCCCCCCACCCCCCGGTCATGCTCGGTGTCTCCCTTCTGTTGCCCCCCACCCCCGGTCATGCCCCGTGTCTCCCTGCTGTTGCCCCCCACCCTCCACTCATGCCCCGTGTCTCTCTCCTGTTACCCCCCACCCCCCTCTCATGCCCCGTGTCTCCCACGTGTTCCCCCCACCCCCTTCTTATGCCCCGTGTCTCCCTGCTGTTTCCCCCCACCGCCCGGTCATGCCCCGTGTCTCCCTGCTGTTTCCCCCTCTCATGCCCCGTGTGTCCATCGTGTTCCTCCTGTTGCACCCCACCCCTTGCTCATGCCCCATGTCTCCCTGCTGTTGCCCCCACCCCCGCTCATGCCCTGTGTCTAACTCGTGTTCCCCCCACCCCCTGCTCATGCCCTGTGTCTCCCTGCTGTTTCCCCCCAACCACCGCACATGCCCGTGTCTCTCTCCTGTTGTCCCCCATCCCCCGCTCATGCCCTGTGTCTCCCTGCTGTTGCCCCCCACCCCCGCTCATGCCCCATGTCTCCCTCCTGTTACCCCACACCCCCCGCTCATGCCCCGTGTCTCCCTGCTGTTGCCCCCCACCCCCGCTCATGCCCCCTGTCTCCCTGCTGTGTCCCCACACCCCCGCTCATGCCCAGTGTCTCTCTCCTGTTGCCCCCCACCCGCCGGTCATGCCCCGTGTCTCCCTGCTGTTGCCCCCACCCCCCGGTCATGCCCCGTGTCTCTCTCTTGTTGCCCCCCACCCCCCGCTCATACCCCATGTCTCCCTCTTGTTGCCCCCCACCCCCTGCTCATGCCCCGTGTCTCCCTCATGTTCCCCCCACCCCCGCTCATGCCCCATGTCTCCCTGCTGTTGCCCCCCACCCCCCGCTCATGCCCTGTGTCTCTCTCCTGTTGCCCCCCACCCACCGGTCATGCCCCGTGTCTCCCTGCTGTTGCCCTCCACCCACAGTCATGCCCCGTGTCTCCCTGCTGTTACCCCCACCCCCTGCTCATGCCCCATGTCTCTCGCCTGTAACCCCCAAACCCCTCTCATGCCCCGTGTCTCCCTGATGTTGCCCCCCACCCCCGCTCATGCCCCGTGTCTCCCTCCTGTTGCCCCCCACCCCCGCTCATGCCCCGTGTCTCTCTCCTGTTACTCCCACCCCCCGCTCATGCCCCGTGTCTCCCTCGTGGTCCCCCCATTCCCCGCTCATGCCCCGTGTCTCCCTGTTGTTGCCCCCCACCCCCCGCTCATGCCCCGTGTCTCCCTCGTGTTCCCCCCACCCCCCGCTCATGTCCTGTGTCTCCCTCCTGTTGCCCCCACCCCCCGCTCATGCCTGTTTCTCTCTCCTGTTACCACCACCCCCCACTCATGCCCCGTGTCTCCCTCTTGTTGCCCCCCACCCCCCGCTCATGCCCCATGTCTCCCTCGTGTTACCCCCACCCCCCACTCATGCCCGTGTCTCCCTCTTGTTCCCCCCACTCCCCTCTCATGCCCCGTGTCTCCCTGCTGTTGCCCCCACCCCTGCTCATACCCCGTGTCTCTCTCCTGTTACCCCCATCCCCCGCTCATGCCCCGTGTCTATCTCCTGTTACCCCCCATGCCCCTCTCATGCCCGTGACTATCTCCTGTTGCCCCCACCCCCTGGTCATGCCCCCTGTCTCCCTGCTGTTGCCCCCCACCCCCTGCTCATGCCCCTTGTCTCTCTCCTGTTTCCCCCCACCCCCCGGTCATGCTCGGTGTCTCCCTTCTGTTGCCCCCCACCCCCCGGTCATGCCCCGTGTCTCCCTGCTGTTGCCCCCCACCCTCCACTCATGCCCCGTGTCTCTCTCCTGTTACCCCCCACCCCCCTCTCATGCCCCGTGTCTCCCACGTGTTCCCCCCACCCCCTGCTTATGCCCGTGTCTCCCTGCTGTTTCCCCCCACCGCCCGGTCATGCCCCGTGTCTCCCTGCTGTTTCCCCCTCTCATGCCCCGTGTGTCCATCGTGTTCCTCCTGTTGCACCCCACCCCTTGCTCATGCCCCATGTCTCCCTGCTGTTGCCCCCACCCCCCGCTCATGCCCTGTGTCTAACTCGTGTTCCCCCCACCCCCTGCTCATGCCCTGTGTCTCCCTGCTGTTTCCCCCCAACCCCCGCACATGCCCGTGTCTCTCTCCTGTTGTCCCCCATCCCCCGCTCATGCCCTGTGTCTCCCTGCTGTTGCCCCCACCCCCGCTCATGCCCCATGTCTCCCTCCTGTTACCCCACACCCCCCGCTCATGCCCCGTGTCTCCCTGCTGTTGCCCCCACCCCCGCTCATGCCCCCTGTCTCCCTGCTGTGTCCCCACACCCCCGCTCATGCCCAGTGTCTCTCTCCTGTTGCCCCCCACCCGCCGGTCATGCCCCGTGTCTCCCTGCTGTTGCCCCCACCCCCCGGTCATGCCCCGTGTCTCTCTCTTGTTGCCCCCCACCCCCCGCTCATACCCCATGTCTCCCTCTTGTTGCCCCCCACCCCCTGCTCATGCCCCGTGTCTCCCTCATGTTCCCCCCACCCCCGCTCATGCCCCATGTCTCCCTGCTGTTGCCCCCACCCCCCGCTCATGCCCTGTGTCTCTCTCCTGTTGCCCCCCACCCACCGGTCATGCCCCGTGTCTCCCTGCTGTTGCCCTCCACCCACAGTCATGCCCCGTGTCTCCCTGCTGTTACCCCCACCCCCTGCTCATGCCCCATGTCTCTCGCCTGTAACCCCCAAACCCCTCTCATGCCCCGTGTCTCCCTGATGTTGCCCCCCACCCCCCGCTCATGCCCCGTGTCTCCCTCCTGTTGCCCCCCACCCCCGCTCATGCCCCGTGTCTCTCTCCTGTTACTCCCACCCCCCGCTCATGCCCCGTGTCTCCCTCGTGGTCCCCCCATTCCCCGCTCATGCCCCGTGTCTCCCTGTTGTTGCCCCCCACCCCCCGCTCATGCCCCGTGTCTCCCTCGTGTTCCCCCCACCCCCCGCTCATGTCCTGTGTCTCCCTCCTGTTGCCCCCACCCCCCGCTCATGCCTGTTTCTCTCTCCTGTTACCACCACCCCCCACTCATGCCCCGTGTCTCCCTCTTGTTGCCCCCCACCCCCCGCTCATGCCCCATGTCTCCCTCGTGTTACCCCCACCCCCCACTCATGCCCGTGTCTCCCTCTTGTTCCCCCCACTCCCCTCTCATGCCCCGTGTCTCCCTGCTGTTGCCCCCACCCCTGCTCATACCCCGTGTCTCTCTCCTGTTACCCCCATCCCCCGCTCATGCCCCGTGTCTATCTCCTGTTACCCCCCATGCCCCTCTCATGCCCGTGACTATCTCCTGTTGCCCCCACCCCCTGGTCATGCCCCCTGTCTCCCTGCTGTTGCCCCCCACCCCCTGCTCATGCCCCTTGTCTCTCTCCTGTTTCCCCCCACCCCCCGGTCATGCTCGGTGTCTCCCTTCTGTTGCCCCCCCACCCCCCGGTCATGCCCCGTGTCTCCCTGCTGTTGCCCCCCACC